>NC_059364.1:6555000-12310000 GCF_019703515.2 Myxocyprinus asiaticus | reverse complement strand
CTGTTTCCTCCAGCATCTTCACAAGGTCCTTTGCTGTTGTTCTGGGATTAATTTGCACTTTTCGCACCAAACTACATTCATCTCTAGAAGACAGAATGCGTCTCCTTCCTGAGTGGTATGATGGCTGCATGGTCCCATGGTGTTTATACTCGCGTATTATTGTTTGTACAGATGAACGTGGTACCTTCAGGCATTTGGAAATTGCTTCCAAGGATGAACCAGACTTGTGGGGGTCCTCAGTTTTTTTTTTTCTGAGGTCTTGGCTGATTTCTTTTGATTTTCCCATGATGTCAAGCAAAGAGGCACTGAGTTCATATAATGTAATTACTTTGTAGATTTTCCTTAATTTTTAACCTATGTGCAATGTGGTCTTTAAATACTCAGTTATTGTATTTAGTTATTGAATGAGCAATTCTTTTATGACATGTACTGAAAATAATTGTGTAAGAGGCTGTCAAAAGTAATTCAACTTTTTTTAAAATTGGTCTCAAGACCTGTGTTTTGCTCCATACCGTAGCTGTTCTGAAAGATGTATCATATGTAAGTGGCCACTTAAGACTGTCATAATAATCAACTGAAAAAGCTCCAATACACAAACATGCACAGACACACAGTTATCCGTACCGGTTGGTGTGTGAGTTGTTATGCATGAACCAGGAGCGATTGTTGTCCACATACATGGCCCAGGCTTTATCATCCTTCCCCAGCATCACATCTTTCATCACGTCAACCCGCGCGACTCCAAATGCAGGGTCAGGGTGGTTGTCATATCGATCGATTGTCATCTCCCAGTAGTGCACACCACGGGAGAATCCTGTGCTGCTCATGATGACACGGTCGTCATAGCTGTTACACGTCACTGTGAGGTTGTCGTTAGACAAGATGATGTCAGGGTGTGCTGATGCAGGGTCAAAGGTAAACCAGGCAACTGCAAAGAGAACATATACACAGCGATAAGGGTTAAGCTTAGATTAAGAATGAAAATACAGATGTGTTTAAGTGACAGTTGCAGAACAGAGACACTGCAAATCCAACTTGCAAACACACACACACTTGTACTCTCTAATGGGCTGTTTTCACCTGGTTTTAGCACCTGTCTCATGTGATCTGATCACAAGTGGAAAGCACATTTGGAGGTAGATAGAAGGGCAAAGCGATCACATCTCATTTGTAGTGTAAACATTAATGTGTCCTGATGCGTCCTGGACAACAGTGAAGCAACATGCACTTTATGTGATTTTTATTTCAGGGCTGTCAATCAATTTACATTTTTAATCGAACGGATTAACTAATCAAATTAAATTATACAATTAATTGCATATATCAATTAGTGGTCAACCGATATGGGTTTTTAAATAGCCAATACCGATATCTAGGGAGCAGGATGGCCGATATAAATGCAGATAAAAAAATAATACAATTTAACAACAGTAACTCAGATGTGCACAACATTTCTAGAGTGAACTATTTCTAAAGTAATATTTACTGAAATTTGACTCTAACCCTAACTTGAAAAAAAATAAATAATAATTTTGAAAACAGAAAGTGTTGACTATCAATTTACAAACCTATTGGTAGATTTTGTAAAAGACGCAAGGGAAAGTCAACACTTCTGTTAATCGGCCAAGCGAACACTGTTATCGGCCAATGCCGATAATTGCAAAATGGACAAATATCCATTAGGCCTGGCCTATATATCGGTCTATCACTAATATTCATATTTACTGAGAAAGTCCCCTAAATAAAGATAATTTAGTATATTATTATTAAAATAATTATATAAATATAATATATAATAAAATCCAGATAATTCAAAAACATTACGTCATATACATACATTGTACATACAGGATTTCTACGATCCAAAAAGTGGCTTTAAAGTCAAAATATTGTTTATTTCCATATCATTGAACATAACCCTATTATTGGCCTACTTCCCTCTGCGCTATTTTTAATTGTGCTTCTATGTGCTCTTGCATTAGATGGACGCTTTTGGGGTGTCTCACTTTGGTTGTGTCTCTATTCATAAGCACTGTGTTTTTAGGACGCAGTGTTTAGTTAAATGTAGTTTGAAACGTTAAAAAAACGCATCTCGAGATCCCTGCATTCTGTTGTGCTCTGTCCAACTGTCTTTGAGTGCAAAAGCGTGTCTGTGGAGGGCTGCCTGTTGCCAGAGACTATTTAGCCCGAGACGGAGCACTTGTATTAAAATGATTGGGAGAAATTGGAACACCAAATATGGTGGATGTAGAAAAGAAAGTCCTGCCTTACAATAAAAGAGCCAATCACCTTTTATTTACAGTAGAGGTCTGCACGGGCCTTAAAATGAAACCCGAACCCGAAATCGCTCACTCTATTTATTCATGACAATATTGTAACAGTTTACATACACAGTTTTAACAAGGCACGGCGGCCCCTCAGCACACCAGAGCAGAAGGAAAAAAACATTAGATTACCGTTTATGAAGCACCAAAACTTTGCTTATATTTGGAATAATATGAAACAATGTAACAGTCACATAAAATCCTCTTTGCAGTCTGAACATGTTCAGAATGTTGAATCTTTGTGACACCTGCGCTAAAAGCAAGCTAGACGCAATGCAACGAATGAAACAGAAAACAGGTGTCTCTACATTTTTTTAAATTTGACACGATGTCTAAACATTTGCTGGTCCTGCGCGAGACGTTATCCACCTTTTTCCTGAACGCGGAAGTGTTTTACGATTCGACTGTTTTCAGTTTCAGGTCTCCAATGTTTTTACTCACATCTGTGTATATTCTTAGCGAGTAATGTAATGTTTAAGGTATTACATTTGTAAAAAATTGTCAGAAAATATGCCGATACTTCACAGAGTCAAGATGACAGTTTTTTAAAGACAGTGCCACACCTCACTGACATAAAGCGATGATCCGTGGTGAGTTACGTTGATATCATTAATTATTCTGAGCTGATATGACAGCCATGCAGCCATACACTGAAGTACTGTGTGATATATTGTATGCATTCATAAAATCAGAGAAGTGATCAAAGGAGATGCATTTGAGGCACATGTTTATTTCAGGTGTAAACACAAATGTGTTTACACAAAATCGGATCACCCGAGATTAATGTTAATACCAGGTGTAATCAGGACCTCACCCACACTCTCACAAACTCACAAACAAACATAATACAAGCTGACAGAAAAGGGTACATGAGGTTGAAATAATGATGACGATGTTCAGAGTTTCAGGCATTCATACCTGCTGCCAGAAATGTACAACCATATGAAGGTAGACTCACTGAAACGAAGAGAGAGAAAGAGGGAAAGAACGAGGAAAAGGTGGATAAAAAAAGAAAAGGCAGAGAAATGGAAAAGACAGAATATAGAGGGGTAGAAGGAGGGAAAAAAGAGAGTAACAGAATTGGGTACTGAAAGAAAAGCAGACGGAAAGCAGCATATCAGGGAAGCTGGATTTATTTAGTGCTCGCAAATAATCAACACTTATAGAGCTTATACTATCATTTAAAAACTCATAAACAACTACTGTATATTCATTTAGATCAGTATCCAACATACAATGGAGATCATTAAAACATCACTGCAGCAGACCTCACTATATTGACATCACTGATAGTAATAAAAGTCTGCTGGATCATTTTGCAGTAACATGCTCAAGCTTCCCCATGTATAAAGTGTAATAGCATTCCATATAGTGTATCAGTGTGTGTGTGTGTGTGTGTGTGTGTGTGTGTGGAGATAACATCTCTTACTCTCTGATGTCTGCATTACAAGAGTTTTGCTGTACTGGCCAACTCCGCTGGAGTTAAACGCTTTAACGCGAGACTTATAAGTGCTGTTGAAGTGCAGACCGTCCACTGTGCAGATAGTTTCTGTGCCAACATATACTTCCTGTAGAGAACACACTTCAATTAGTAAACACACATCACTTCCTGTAGAATTCAAACCGCTAATGGTGAACGAGTAATTTTAATTGTATTTGTATAATGTTTTTCACCATTCCACCACACCACTTCCTGTAGAATACACACTTCAGTTAGTAAACCCACATCGGCCGTGTTCAGAATGGAATACTAGTGTGCATAGTAGTGTGTTTACTGCATGGCACTGTATATACTGTATACTGCATATCTAGGAATTTGTGAAATAGTATATGCAGTAGTACACTACATTGTTATCACATGACCTCTCAACTACAGTTACTTCACATAAATGCTGTTATTTTGCATTTTTAATTCAATTTAGTGGAATATGTGTACACTTTTGGCAGTACAATCAATAATGATGTTAAAATAAGGGTACGTTTACACGACAACGATGTACTAAAAATGGAAAAGTTTTTCCTTTGCGTTTTTGAAAAGTTTCACGTACAGATGACAACGTTGTCAAAACGATCCCCGTTCACACGTATCTGTGAAAATGACTAAAAATGCTGTATTATGCATGCCAGGCCAGTAGTTGGCGATATCACTTTGTAAAGAAACACTACGCACCTGCGCACATAAGCATTCTTCCACAGAGCGGTGAATACAAACAATGAAGATGGCGAAAGCATCGAGTAATTTTGTCTGGATGGACGATGAGGTTGCTTTATTACTACAATTACCTTGCTGGAGAAGCGTCAATAAACTCACAATCTTGAGCAGCACAAACACAGTCCTGTAGTCCGCCATTGTAGTTTTGAATGTCTCGCGCATTGTTTTGAAGTACTCATCACTTCCTAAGGATTGTGCACTTTAGTTAGTCCACAAAGAGGATTCACTAAGTAGTTGGATTAAAGGGATAGTTCACTCAAAAATGAAAATCCTCTCATCATTTATTCACCCTCACGCCATCTAAGATGTATAGGCTCTGTAGGTACATACAATGCAAGTAAATGGTGATCAGGCCTTTGAAGCTTCAAATAAGAGATAAAGTCAGCATAAAACAGTAATCCATATGACTCCAGTGGTTTAATCTATGTCTTTAGAAGCAATCCAATCGGTTTTGGGTGAGAACAGACCAAAATATAACTCCTTTTTCACTGTAGGTTTTGCCATTGCCATATCTAGGCACGATCATGATTGCAAGCTTGATTACACTTCCTAGTGCTTGATGAATGCGCAGAAGCTAGATGGCTCTAAAGGAAGTGTAATTGAGCTTGAAATCATGATCACCAATGAGACTGCTGTCAAGATGTACAGTGAAAAAGGAGTTATATTTTGGTCTGTTCTCACCCAAAACCAACTGGATCGCTTCAGAAAACATTGATTACACCACTGGAGTCTTATGGATTATGTTTATGCAGACTTTATCTCCTTTTTGGAGCTTCAAAGGCCTGATCACCATTTACTTGCATTGTAATGAACTAGAGAGCTGAGATATTCTTCTTAAAATCTTCGTTGTGTTCTGCAGAAGTAAGAAAGTCATACACACCTGGGATGGCTTGAGGGTGAGTAAATGATGAGAGAATTTTCATTTTTGGGTGAACAATCTCTTTAAGTTAATTCTGATTAATATTTTTGAGGAAACACACCATGAAACTATGGCTAATAACCTGTCAGACTCAGTCTTATGCTTGTGTGTATTTGTGCATTTACACATTATCAGTCTTCCTTCTCATTTTTTTTCTTGCTGAGCTAAACCTACTTCTGTTAAGCAAACCCTTCAGTAACCTGAGCAGAAACACCCCCTATAAGAGTCCTGTACAGTGTTTACTGCCAACTTTTACAAAAGAGTGCCGTTCTAAGCATGCCAGTGTGCCATTTTTAAAAATAAAATGACATCTACTGCAGAACAGTTAATTTATTTTTAGAAATGTTTGAGGGTGTTTCCATTTTATACAGTAACTGAAAACATAAAGATACAAATATATACTGTATATAAATATATTGCAAATATATAAATTTTGTTATGTTGCAGCCTTATGCTAAAATGCTTTAAATTATTATTTTTTTCCACATCAATCTACACTCCATATCACATAATGACAAAGCAAAAACCAGATTTTTGATAACTTTGCAAATTTATTAAAAAGATTTAAAAATATCACATTGACATAAATATTCAGACCCTTTGCTATGACACTTGAAATTTAGCTCAGGTGCATCCCATTTCTCTGGATCACCTTTGAAATTTTTCCACACTTTGATTGGAGGAGTCCACCTGTGGCAAATTCAATTGATTGGACATGATTTGGAAAGGCACACACCTGTCTTTATAAGGTCTTACAGCTGAAAATGCATATCAGAGCAAAAACCAACCCATGAGGTCAAAGGAACTGCCTGCATAGCTCAGAGACAGGATTGTGTCGAGGCACAGATCTGGGGAAGGCTACAAAAAACAAAACAAAACATCGGCTGCATTGAAGGTTCCCAAGAGCACAGTGGCCTCCGCAATTCTTAAATGGAAGAAGTTTGGAACAACCAGGACTCTTCCTAGAGCTAGCTGCCTGGCCAAACGGAGCAATCTGGGGAGAAGGGCCTTGGTAAGGGAGGTGACCAAGAACCTTATGGTCACTCTAGTTGAGCTCCAGAGATCATATGTGGAGATGGGAGAAACTTGCAGAAGGACAATCATCACTGCAACTCTCCACCGATCTGGGCTGTATGGCAGAGTAGCCAGACGGAAGCCTTTCCTCAGTGCAAGACACATGAAAGTCCGCTTGGAATTAGCAAAAAAGCACCTAAAGGACTCTCTGACTGTGAGAAACAAGATTCTCTGGTCTGATGAAATGAACTGAACTGTTCGAACTGTTTGGCCTCAGTTCCATGCGTCATGTCTGGAGGAAACCAGGCACTGCTCAGCACCTTCGCGATACCATACCAACGGTGAAGCATGGTGGTGGTCGCATCATGGTGTCGGAGTGTTTTTCAGCAGCAGGGACTGGTCAGGATTGAAGGAAAGCTGAATGCAGCAAATACAGAGATATCCTTAATGAAAACCTGGTCCAGAGCGCTCAGGACCTCAGATTGGGCTGAAGGACAATGACCCTAAGCACACAGCCAAGACAACGCAAAAGTGGCTTAGGGACAACTCTGTGAATAGGCTTGAGTGGCCCAGCCCGGACTTGAACCCAATCGAACATCTCTGGAGAGACCTGAAAATGGTTGTCCACCGACGGTCCCCATCCAACCTGACAGAGCTTGAGAGGATCTGCAGAGAAGAATGGCAGAAAATCCCCAAATCCAGGTGTGCAAAGCTTGTCGCATCGTACCCAAAAAGACTTGAGACTGTAATCGCTGCCAAAGGTGCTTCAACTAAGTTCTGAGTTAAGGGTCTGAATACTTATGTCAATGTGACATTTCAGTTTTTTCTTTTTAATACATTTGCAAAGTTATCAAAAATCTGGTTTTTGTTTTGTCATTATGGGGTATGGAATGTAGATTGATGTAAAAAAAAATATTTAAAGCATTTTGCATAAGGCTGGAACATAACAAAATGTGGAAAAAAATGAAGGGGGTCTGAATACTTTCTTAATGCAGTATTCGATATCTGTTTTTTTTTTTTTTTTAGTTTTCTCGAGGTAACTCATGAAAAACCAAAAATAACATTCTTTGTCAAGATAAATTCTATGTTGAGATCAAAACAAAACCACAAAAATATACACAAAATGGAAGGTTCATTTCCTTTTTAAAGATGTATGTATGCAACACTCACTCTAAACTGGCCTCCATTCCCATCATCCAATTCTAAAATGTATCCATCTACAGCGATGGTGGAGAGGGGTGGCTGCTTCCACGACAGAGTAGTACTGTTGGTTTGAGTACAGCACTCCTCTAACTGAAGTATAGGAGCAGCCGGCACTACACATACACAGACGCACACACAAAATCACAAACATACACAAAAATACGGTTATTTTGAGTCCAGAATTCTTTCTTACTGTCATTAAGGAAAGACATTCAACAATGAAACACACCCTTACCCTTCATCTGGACAAAGTCTAACTGGTGTATGGTCTGCAGCAGGGGTCCGCTGTCCAGTGTCAGGTCAAAGTCACTGCTCATGCGAGGGGTCAGAGAGCCCTTCCCCCATTGATTCTCTGTCATATGGACCCTTCTTATCAGAGCATCTGAGATCTACACACACACACACACACACACACATGGTGATTCATAATATATTACAATGCATCATGTTAAATTAATGAAGTGTTGCCATTATGTAAATGTATGACCTTATGTTAATTTAAGAAGAGTCTCTAGGGCAAGAAACATTTTGAGTTTTGGAAGGCAAAGTGTCATTGAGGAAAAGTGTTTTCTTTTTTTTTTTTTTAGAAAAAAGCCAAAGTTGCTGATGAATTTCCATGAAGTTTCTACAACCTTTTCAGTCATTCATGGTTATTAAATAATCAATATCAGATAACTGAGGTTTTAGAAATTATTTTATAAAGATTGCTGGACAGATTTTTACTTGTATGTAACAGGGTAACCAAACTTTGGAATAAGAAGATGTAAAGATTTTAAAGTAAATATTTTAGAGTAAAGTAAACTATAAAAATTATATTTCCTACATACATTTCTATTACTTTTAAAAACTGTATCCAATTTCCATGCTTTCCAGGCTTAGTAATTACAATTAAGTCACAAAAATACTGCCTTGGGACAGGCTAATGAACAACACAAGACCTTAGGCCTACAGGGAGAAATATCTGTCTGAATTCTGAATATTACGACACTGGTTCAATACAAGGGAGCCTCTCATGCACTCTCTGTTGCTTTTTCCTTTGAAAATGTGCTGTCATTTGCTCACTTTTTCTGGGAAATCCCTAGAAATAATACAATATATAAAATGAACTGTCCTGCAAAAGGTCTTTATAAGACTAATCTGCAGCAGATAGAAAAGCATTACCAAAAGAGATTTAAAGGAATATTCCGGGTTCAATACAAGTTAAGCTTAATCCACAGCATTTGTGGCATGATATTAATTACCACAAAAATTAATTTTGAGTTGCTCCTTCTTTAAAAAAAAAATACTTACAATGGAAGTGAATGGGGGCCAATCCATAAACTTTCAAATACTCAGTGTTTCAAAAATATAGCCATGAGACGTAAACAATATGTGTGTTAACATGATTTTCTTGTGATAAAATCGCTTACTAACCATTTCTGTGTAAATTTATAGCCAATTGTACAACTTCGTTGCCATGACGATGTTATGTCAACAAACCCTAAAACCCTAAAATAACTGTAAATTAAGGTGACCAGATTTGTGAAATGAAAAATGGGGAGATTTCAAGTTCAGTGGTCAATAGGTAATTGAAATTTCATGTTACTTATTAAAAAAGGGGACAAATCAGATTTTATGTTTTTTGACCATGGTGAATGTGATAATGTGCTGAACTATGCACTGTAAGAAATTTGGTTTAACTTAACAGAGAAAGTAACCTGGTTGCCTTAAAATTTTTAGTTCATTTAAAATACATTTTGATAATTAAATAAATCATTTGAATAAAAACTTCTTTTTTTTTTACATTATATCAGTGCATTGCCATTGTGCTATTAGTTTACTCAGTAAAAACACAAATTCTTATGTTATCTGAACACATTAGTAAATCTAAGGTGATTTGGCAAAAAAATATAAAGTTAACAAATCATGGAAATAATTTTTACAGTGTAGTGTATCATGCTCTATTGAATACTGTAGCATTTGTCTCAATGAAGTTCAAACACGGAGGTAAAGTTTATCATTTTAGTGGTCTAATAATAATTATCATTATTATCATAATACTATTTTACCTAACTTTTGCATATCTTATTTGGACCTATTTTTCTTAATTACAACTTTTATTTTGATCAGGTCTTAGGCATTATGGTGCTTCGTTTCAGTCACTTGTTTCCCTGCAAGGCACAATGTAATTTATGCTGTAATGTACTGACTAACTGTACATTTCTTTGCAGATATTTTATTATACATTTTTATTTATTTTTCCATGTTATTAATGTCATATTCTTCTTTGAAATTTATTTCGGGTATAAGTTAAAACAACAAATGAGCAAAAATGTGAGAAGGTCTTCCTTTAGTGTGTGAATATTACACTGATCACACTGAGAGATTATCACACTGATTGGTTTTATATTCCAATACAAAGATAAAATTGTTGATTTTATTTGTTCATCTGCGGGGATTAATTTGACTACTTTTCACCAGCATGTTATAGTTTGTGCGGTCTGTGCAGAAATTCCCACATTATGAAGGCAAATCTTTCAATACAATACTGCGCCGAATTCAGAACCTGTTATAAAATACATAACAATATAACTTTATAACATAAATAGCCAGTATGTGCCTTACTTTGAAGTTTATAACAATGATGAGAATTATCTTCAATTGCTTGGTCTAGTTCTTAAAGGTGCACTCAGCGATTCCTGAGAAACACTGTTGATATTCGAACTCAACTGCCAAAACAAACACACCCCTCCCATCAGTGCTCCTTTGGAAGCTCCGCCCTTGACTTATCATAATCCTTCTTTTTTAGTTTATATTCATCTGACCTTTTTCTCTTGGTCTGTTTCTCAGCCATTTGTCCTCTTTGGAGTTTAGAAAGTTCACATCAGCCAGATTTGCCGTCGCTCTTCTAATGAATTTCCCTCTCGCTCTGCCCCCACCCCCCATTCTGTGCACGCGCAAGAACTCCCTGTTGCTGATTGGCTGGAGTAGTGTTGTGTGGATCGGTCTGATCCATTTTGTTTTTGTCCCATTTACAGAGCAAGGGCTGTGTACAAATACTAGATTTTTTTCAGCCCACCCACAGAACAGACAGCTAGCAGACTGTGAGGAGATATTTGCAGAATTACTGAGTGCACCTTTAATGGCAAAACTGGCCCGACCAAATAACCAGTTAAGGAAGACGAATTGAAGCTGCTATAGTGAGCAAACCCCTCTGTTGGTCAAAATAAACAGCACACGGTAGGCTTTGCTGCTCAGGCTATGTTTCTTGCCATGTAATAAATGCTGCCTTCATGTGCTATTGGAATTTTCCTACTTCCCATTTCTGAAGTGGTAATTACGAGGACGTTGTATTCACATGCTTTGTTGTCGGTAAGAACAGCAAACAAGGACAATGCCAGGTTCATTCATTCATATTTCTTTAGGAATTTTTATTTTGGCACCATAACACATATCACTCAGTTAGCTTGCTGACGATAATGGAATCTGGGTCAAATACAAGCTATATTCACGGTGTAAAAATTTACAACATGCATAGAATGGTTGCTGATATACATAAATGAATATGACCAAAACGGAAAGTGCTAAAAATTTGCTGTATTTAGAAAAATGAAAAAAACCTGTCATTCACTACAGAAACTGTACTCTCCTCCGCCATGTTGAAAGTTTAGGACTCCAATCTCTGCAACTCGGGTATCATCTAGAATTCTGAGTTTCCCACTTGAACTTCTGACTTCGCTGGGTGATTCATGTGCTCGGAACTCGTAATTACGATATTTCAGAGTCCACTTGAAGGGCACAATAATTCACTATGCGGGCTGTTTTGAACGCTCAGGAAAAACGGGGACATTTCCGGGGACAGCTCCAGTTGGGGACAGACCACCAAAAACCGGTACTGTCCCCGGAAAACGGTGATGTCTGGTAACCCTCTTGTAAATATGACGATTTAAACAACTGGACAGCTCAAATAATACATGAGTTTAACAGAAGAATGAAAGTGCTTTTATAAAATTATCATTTCTGCCCTTAAACCCTCCAAATATTGGCACCATTCACTTCCATTGTAAGTGCCTCACTCTAACCTCGATTCTTTTTTTTTTTAAAGAAAAAGAGGGACATGTCAAAATGAATTTTTGTGATAATCAACATTATGCCATAAATGCTGTCAATTGAGCTTAACTTGTTTTAACTCCGGAATATTCCTTTAAGACTTAACTTGGACTCGTGACAAAAGACTTAGGCTTGATTTAGACTCGGTCTTGAAAGACTTGAGACTTGACTTGGACTCTGCATCAGAGGCCTGTGAACATCTGTTTGAGATGCATGAAATTGAGCTTGTGTAGCTAGAGGCATAGAGTTTGTTTTGGTCCTAAGTCAGCAGATTAGGTTTATCAGTGTGTAATACAGGGTCAGTGACCTGCAGAAAGCCGCTGGGGTCGTTCTCTTTGATGACCTCCAGACAGTATTCCATCAGTCCTGTGGTCTGCCTCAGCTTCACTGTGCAGTGAGATATCTGATCACGAACAACCTAAGAGTACAAGAGAAAGAAAAATAAGGAAGTATGAGAGCTTGGATAAATGTGTTTTAGCCATAAATCCATGATAACTGTGCTGAGGCTGGGTTGCTAGGCAACAGCAGGACCAGTTGTCTGCATCCTCTCTGAACATGCAACACATCACTGACCTTTCACAGCAAACACAACATGCCATTCTACATTCAATTCATTTCTGCATATTCCAATGGATGAGTGTGTGTGTGTGTGTGTGTGTGTGTGTGTGTGTGTGTGTACTTACTTAGCTGTAGTTTGGGGACACATTTGTACCCAGAGGTAAGCAAAACCTAACAAATCCTCCCTTCGGGAGCATTTTGGGACGTCCTTATTTGGATCCATACATAAATTAAATAATGATTTTTAAAATTCTAATAATAAAAAAAAAGTTTTCTGTTAGGGTTAGATTTACGGTGTGGCTTAAGTTTAGTCTATAGTAATTATACTTAGCTTTATATAAAAACAATAGAAGTCTATGATATGTCCCCATTTAGATAGTTGAGCAAACGTGTGCAATGATGCAAAATTAATGCAAAAATTAACTTAAAATTGTATTAAAGAGCCAAAAGAGCTATTCAAATTCAAACAGAACCGGACAGACTGAAGAAAAACATTGTAGCAGCTCTCTGTCTCATCTCTCCAATGCCACTGGACAAAACTAGAACCCCAGTATCTTTGTAGCCATGGTAACAGGCTTGTGGCACCATGGAGACAAGATGATGGCCTGTTAGATACAAGTAAACGTAACAATTCTCACACAACACTACTATAACTACATAATAGTAGGGAAGACCCGGGGCAACTGTAATTTTTAATTTAACATTTTTCTTCATTACAGACTACAACAAATCTAACTGCCATCTTTTGATGTAAAAAACATTCCTATGTGCCAAAATTAACAGTACTATTCATTGACCTTTAATGATCATATCAAATTTAGTACAAAAAGTGAGAGTGTTACAAATGTTACAACATTTTCATGACAATATCTAACAAAATGATACAATCACACTATTTTTCCTCAGGCAGAGAGAGAACACAACTGAGCATATGCCGAGCTGAGTATCATCACTCTAGATTGTTTATGACTGAAGAAATTTAGAGTTTTACAATTGCTCCTATATGGAAAGTTAAATCTGTGAATTTTTCAGTTTTAAATACACACAGCCCACATTTCTATCTCAGTAAATTTGAAATTCATTGGCATTAAGGGAATTGTTGTTCACAGTCCAACAAATCCTCCTCAGAACATTGAGTACAACATTGAGAAATTACGATCTCTACAAAGTTTAGGGCAATATTATTGCTTTATTTAACAGACACCCAAAACTTACATTTCACAAAATTGTGAACTTGAGCTTGGGACTGAACCCACAACCTGTGTATATAAAGCCCAGAACCCCTGACCATTAGGTCACCACCACAGCTTCATTTGACAGATCTTTTAGAAAAATATGAAGTTTCATCCTCAAGAAAGACCCACAATAGTTCATAATAATTCATACAGTGACGCCTGATCACTTGGTAGAAAAAGTAAAATTTTTGCTAATCTGGTCAATTCTGAAAGCAGTTCCTTACTGTTTTATCCATAATGTTATCAACTAGAAAAATAGGACAATCATCAGCCATCAGCCATAAAATTGTTTCTAGAAATATTCGTTTCATGATATTTCAAGCAATGTCCTGCAGCATGACATACTATACTTCATCTTCAGTATAGTTTATGATCTATATATATTAAACAACATTTTTCAAATTCAAGGTATCCTATCAATCTCCACTTTCACTTTGTTCTTTTGTTTTTGGCTATTCACATTCTTTGTGCATATCACCACCTAGTGGACAAGGAGGAGAGTTTATAGTAAAAAAAGGATTTAAGTATTGATCTGTTTCTCACCCACAATGATCAAATCGCTTCTGAAGATGGGGATTTAACCCCTGGAGTCATATAAATTACTTTTATGCTGCCTTTATGTGCTTTTTGGACCTTCAAAATTCTGGCCACCATTCAGTTGCATTGTGTGGACCAACAGAGCTGAGATATTCTTTTAAACATCTTTGTTTGTGTTCAGCAGAAGAAAGAAAGTCATACACACATGGGATGGCATGAGAGAGAGTAAATGATAAGAGAATTTTCATATTTGGGTGAACTATCCCTAATAGCCAAGATCTTTAACCATTAAGCTTCCTCCACTCCATGAATGGTTATGATGGCTGCTGATTAGCCTTGCTGCAGAATTCAGTTTTTGCAACTATGGATTTCATTTTCTTTTATAGGAAATTTGAAATGGTAAAACCGCCCTAGTACATGAAAAAGAAGTGATCTCCATGAACTGCTTGAGTTTTTGTTAAACCTCAGCAACATGTATTTTTTGTTCTACTAAATGATGAAAAAAATTCTCCTTGAAAGAAAAAAAAACCCTTGTGTTAAATCTAATTCAGTCATCACTTCTGTAAACACACAGTAAAACCCTTAATGTGACAGTCATTAAACTTCCAGTTAAGAAATCAAATTGTGACTCATGTGATTTGGGTAATTATCACCAGATCTAACTGTTCCAAACCTTCTCTTTACCTCCAAATTACAGGAGAAAGCTGTCATTCTGCAGTTATATGTATATGTGAGCTGTTCGAGTGAGGACTGACACCAAATAACTGAAATGGCATTAGTCATATATGTTAATGGCATACTGCTGTACACAGCAGTGCATCTACTGCTTATACCTGCTAACCTGTGAAACTTACTGACTGGATAATTGGTTTATGCTAAACAGTGGCTCTGGAGCTCCATACTAAATAACTACTATATCAATAAGACATTTGTTAGGCCTAAGAATTTGTGTGTAGCTGCTGCCCAGTTGTTCTGACTGCAGTCATATTTGTCAAAGTTTCGTAAAACTTATGACATCTATAAGAATTGTGTGAACTGTACAGTACTGCATTCATCATGTAGCTAAACTGCCTATTCATTCCATTTGTGTGTGCATTTTGTTTGTTTGCAAGTGTGTGGCTTACTGAGAGTTTGTGCTCGTGCTCTTTGGTTACTCTGCTAAGCAGCTGAGCTTTCCTGCGGTTGAGTGCTTCAATCAGGGCATCGCATTGGGCAACCAAACATGCTTCAAATTCAACTCCATTCTCCTAAAACAGAAACACACAGAGAGAAAAGAATAAGATTATAAAACAAGTTTAATAGAGCACTCACTCTTATGAGTGTTTCAGATAGATACGTGTTTATGTATGTATAAGTGTGAGTGAATATGTCTTTGTTGTACCTGTATGTGTTGTACCATATTTCTGAGCTGCACAAGAAACTCTTTGGCCTCTGTGGCCCGATCAGACAGAACATTTAATGCTTGAGAGAGCTGGCCCTGGAAAGAGATAAACATAGGACAATAGAGATATAAGAAAAGCAACCCTCTGTACATCCCAGCTAGATAGCTAGCTAGCTAGCTAGCTAGATAGACAGATGATATGCATAGTTAGTATGGTGTACACAAAATGTTTTTATGCTAGAAAACAATAAGGTTATGACTGTAACCATGGTTCCCTGAAATGAGGGAATGAATGCTGCATCATTGCTGACGCTGTGGGGTTACCCCTGCAGGCGTAGCCAATCTCTGAAACTCTTTAAATTCTCACCAATTTTAATTGGCAGATAGCGCTTTGTGCTCCTCCTCCCTCGTGCGCGTAGTGGGTGTATATAGAGGCGGTGCATTGCGCTATCTCTTCATAATATTCGACTGAAGGGTGCAAGCGATACTGGACCCTTGTAGCGAAGATTCAGTAGTGCAGCCAGCTTGCGCGGCATTCATTCCCTCATTTCAGGGAACCATGGTTACAGTCGTAACCTTATTGTTCCCTATCAATTAAGTCATGAATGCTGCGTCATAGCTGATGCTATGGGGAATGTATACCATCACGCCATGCTACTGATTCACATGCATAATGATGCCTACTAGCCAATGGGGTAGCAAAAAGCACAAACAGAGTCTCCTCTTCACATCGCAATAAGAAGGGAGAAATAGAATGATGAAAGGATGGATATACATGGTGATCACGCTAACCGGATCGGGTAGCTCAGTCACCGCAAGATGAATTTAAATCACTACCATGTGTGATTAAGGAAGTAAGGAACTAACCAAATGGGCAGTGAAAACTTATATAAGTGACTGCTAACTGCGGGTTATTATGGGATGACCATATATAAATAAGTTGGTAGTAAGCATCAGAATACATAGTTTAACTCTCCTTCACAGCAAGCACCTGGGAAGAGAGAGAGGAGTCATCCAGGTTGTAAAACCTGTCGAAAGTGCTAGGGGAAGCCCAACTTGCAGCTAGGCAGATGTCTTCAAGTGAAACACCATTAGACAATGCCCATGAGGATGCCATGCCTCTAGTGGAGTGAGCTTTTACTCCAACAGGGCACTGTATGCAATGCGAGTCGTATGCGAGCACAATGGCATCCACTATCCAATGTGAAAGCCTTTGTTTTGAGACAGCCAGCCCTTTAAAGTGACCTTTGACATCAACAAAGAGCTGATCCGAAATTCGCATTTGCCTCATGTGATTGATATATGCACGCAGTGCTCTTACAGGACACAGTGTGTGTAGCCTCTCTGCTTTAACCTGCGCCCTGAAGGGAGTGGTCAAAACTTTTGGCATGTAGCCTTTCCTGGGTGTAAGAATGGCTTTTGATAAGCCTGATCCAAACTCTAAGCAGGAGTTGTTGACCGATAGCGCTTGAAGGTACCCGACACATTTTACTGAAGCCAAAACGAGAAGCAGCACAGTCTTTAATGAGAGTACGCTTAAGTAAAGATGCTGACTCGAGTCGCAAGTTCGAATCCAGGGCGTGCTGAGTGACTCCAGTCAGGCTTCCTAAGCAACCAATTGGCCCAGTTGCTAGAGTGGGTAGAGTCCACGAGGACTTAGAGTGCATTGGGAATTGAGCATTCCAAATTGGGGAGAAAAAGTTTTTTTTTTTACAAAATTAGAGTACGCGTAAACTCACTGAATCCAATGGGTCAAACGGCAGGCTCAGCCGCCTTGCACCATGAAAGAATTTCACAATCAAAGGGTGTCTGCCTATTGATAGAACGGCCAGTGGGATATGTCTGGTCGCTATGGCAGCGACATACACTTTGAGCATAGATGGGGTGAGACCCGCACCTAAACGTTCTTGTAGAAAGTGAAGTATAGGCTGTACGGTGCATTACAGGGTCCTTGTGCTAAGAGAAACACCAATCCGCGAACATTCGCCATTTCAACATGTATAAACATCTTGTTGAAGGGGCTCTGGCTTGTAATATAGTGTAGAGCACCGGTCGTGAGAGCCCGTGCGCATCAGTCGGGCACCGTTCAGTGGCCACCCATGAAGTTTCCACAATTCTGGATGTGGATGCCAAATCATGCCCCCTGCCTGCATAAGCAGGTCCCTGCTCAGTGGAATCCTCCATGGGGCATTCAAGAGCTCTATTAATTCCTGGAACCATGGGTGGTTGGGCCATTCTGGTGCAACCAACAGTAACGTTTCCTCGTTCTCCCGAATTTTACACAATACTTGGTGAAGTTAGTGGACGGGAATGCATACTTGCGTCCCGCTGGCCAATTGTGGGCTAGAGCATCCAGGCCCAGCAGGGCATGAGTCAGGATGTACCACAGGCGACAGTGTGTTGTCTACGGTGATGCAAATAGATCTATTTTGGCTTTCTCAAATCAATCCCATATCATCAGAACTGTCTGAGGATGAAGTCTCCATTCTCCTTTTATAACGCCCTGTCATGAGAGCAAATCTGCGGCGCAGTTCAGGTGACCTGGAGCGTGCACTGCACATATCGATAGGAGATGCTTCTCGCAGCAGAGGAGAAGCTGGCGCGCCAGGTTCATCAATGGTCGTGATCGAACTCCCCCTTGGTGATTTATATAAGCCACGACCACTGTGTTGTCGGTTCTGATCAGAACATGAAACCCCTGGACAGCTGGTTGAAAAGTCATTAATGCTAGAAATACAGTGTAGTTCCAGACAATTTATGTGCCAGGTCGCTTGAGCACCTGTCCAGGTGCCAAAGGCTGGGCGTCCGTCGCACAGGGCTCCCCAGCCGCGGCTCGATGCATCCTTCGTGACCACTTTGCGTCTGTGCACTGTGCCACGTCCGTTTGATCGACAAATTTCGTGAATGTGCAAGGAGCCAGGAATAAGCCAAAAGGCAGGACTTTGAACTGGTAAGCAGTACCCTCAAAGGTGAATCTCAAGAATGGCCTGTGATGAGGGGCTATGTGTAAGTGAATGCAAGCGTCTTTCAGGTCCATCAATACAAACCAGTCCATAGGACGAACATGAGACAGAATTTGATTCTGAGTAATTATTCTAAACAGAAATCTCGCGAGTGCTCCAAAAATGGGGCGTAATCCACTGTCCATTTTGGCGACTAGAAAACAGCGGCTGTAGAATCCGCTGTGGGCATCTGCCGATACCATCTCTATCACGTCTTCTGCGAGGAGATTTAATATCTCTGAGCGGAGAATCGGCGCATCCCGCACTGTATAACACAGTTGACGCGAGGTAGCTGCCTCGCGAACTGTAACACATACCCTTCTATCGTCCTCAGCATCCAACTGGAATGCCCGGAAGATGGCACCACGCATCCACCTAATGGGCCAGATGACACAGGAGCCTCTCTGTGTCTGGTTACATCGGGGAGCGGTTGTGATGTGTGTATTGTTCTGATGCATGAATTGGAAAAGAGTTCCTAAATATGAATATGTTTGTTCCCCGAGCAATTGCATCGGGGGTTGTATTCTTTATTGGTTCGTGACACACTCTTGACACGAAGCCAACAACATTGGAAACATAAACACAATTTTCTTGTCTGACCCGGGAACCATTCGGAAGAACGACTGAAGTTTTGCGGGGACTTGGCTGGACGACCCGGGTCCTCTTGGTGGCTGGAAAGAACACGTCCGTGGGTACTGGTCCCCGCTTTATGCCAGTAACGTCAGGAACACTGCTCCAGTTTGGCGGGAGGCCTCATGCTGATACGAGGGCGCTGTGAGACCACGATCTTGCACTTGGGCACCACCTGAAACCTTTAGGTGAAGGCGCTAATGGCTTCACCGAACAGGCTCTGTTGAGACACCAAGGCATCTAATAGCACAGGTTTGTCCTTGTCCCACATCTCTGACAAATTATGCCAGAGATGGTGCTCAGCGGACACCAGGCTACCCATGGATCTGCCGATGATCTTGGTAGACTGGAGAGCCATGTCAGTGGCACGACGCAGCTCCGTGAAGGACTCGGAATCCGGCTCGCTCGTGTCCATTTCACACAGCAGATCAGCCTGGTAGGCTTGCAGCACCGCCATGATGTGCAAAGCCGATCCAGCCTGACACGCCAACCTGTTGGCCTTGTTCAGTAGAGTGGATGTCGTCCTACAGGGCCTGGACAGGTGAGCGGGCCTGGATTCCCACACCAGGGTCGAGGAGGGGCACAGGTGGGCCACTACCACCTCTTCAACTGGGGGAATCAATGTATATCCCTGTTCCTCAGCACAGTCCAGCATCGTGAAGGCTGCAGCTTCTGAGAAGAGCATTCGCTCGGTGCGAATGCTCTTCTCAGAAGTAACGTCAGGAACACTGCTCCAGTTTGGCGGGAGGCCTCATGCTGATACGAGGGCGCTGTGAGACCACGATCTTGCACTTGGGCACCACCTGAAACCTTTAGGTGAAGGCGCTAATGGCTTCACCGAACAGGCCCTGTTGAGACACCAAGGCATCTAATAGCACAGGTTTGTCCTTGTCCCACATCTCTGACAAATTATGCCAGAGATGGTGCTCAGCGGACACCAGGCTACCCATGGATCTGCCGATGATCTTGGTAGACTGGAGAGCCATGTCAGTGGCACGACGCAGCTCCGTGAAGGACTCGGAATCCGGCTCGCTCGTGTATGGTGTAGAGTATGTCTTCGTGAGCTCTTTGCTCACGGAGTCGTGCCGGCTCGGATAGAACCGATCATCTAGCCGAGAACGCTCAAGGGCACTAGCAGTGAGCCAATCAAATTTGAGGTTCTCGAGCACCGAGTGAGCTTGCTGATGAGGTGAGGAGACACGCGAGGCTTGCGCCGGTGAAATCTCCTCCTCAAACTCATCCAGCTCATCCAGCCCTCGCACGTCTCCCTTGTGTGGTCCCTCGGGAGCCACAGAATTAGCATGGTGGGAGGGGAAGGGACCGGATTCATCCCTCAGAAAGAGGGAGAGCTGAGAGCGCAGCCTTATGATTCTCATGTGCTCGCAGTGAGTGCAATCTGACCCACTAAGCGCCGCCTCTGCATGAGCCTGACCCAGGCAAAGGACACAGCGATCGTGCCATCAGATAAGGGGATATACCATTCTCAAGGCAGAAAACATTTACGAAACACCATCTTAACGTTGTTAAGTAAACAGCTCTTTTAGATTGTGCATACAGTAGTATACAGACACACACAAACACAATCAGGCTGTAGCACTTATGTTACACGCTTCCAGAAAACGATCCAATACAATCCAATAAATTAATAATCAAAGGATACATCCGTTGAGGCCCATGGGCCATAGAATAATCCCAGCGCTGTGATGCGGTGAAAGAGGCAAAGATGTCTCATCTGCCTGCTGTCCACAGGAGAAAAAATTACAACAGTGCTGTACAACGGTGAAGGTTAGTATCCGCTATCGCCGGAGCACCACAGGGGGTAGAAGAAAACTCTGATCCACCCGATGTGAGAGGTGCAAATCTTGACGGCAATTCTTAGTAGAAGAAATTTTCCATGCAGAGTACGAGAGAGAGATTATCGGCACCCTGAGGGAGGTGGAGCACAAAGCGCTATCTGCCAATTCAAATTGGCGAGATTTTAAAGAGTTTCAAATATTGGCTATGCATGCGGGGATAACCCCATAAGCTATGATGCAACATTCATGACTGAACTGATAGGGAACAGTTATTTGAGAGAGGAACTGACATAATTTGTGGGAGGTTAGTCATTAAATCTGTCATTTACAGAGTGGGTGAGAGAATAGGAAAAGGAGTGAGTGTGCGTCAGTCACAGTGTGAAATGGCTTGGAGTGGGCAAAATATCCCATTATAAATGTTCTCACATTGCTATGACAACCATCCACCAAGAGACCTCCACCTTCATTTGTGATCTGTTCTCAAATGAGGAGCAAAAAATGAGAGAACAAAGAATGAAACGGCGCTCCAAATTCACGGCACACTCTGGCCTACATACTAGGGGTGTTACGGTCTCTGTTAAAAAACGAACCGTATGGTTCACCACCCATGGTTCGGGAAGCATTGGCACCGCGGTCGGTTCACCTCAAGTTTAATGATGCATCTGGAGCACAAGTTTTGGTCAAGAAAACAAAGCGTCAAACAAACAGGCACAGTTACAACCTCTGCTAATGCACCTGTATGGCTCTGTAGATGGATACACTCTGCCTGTGTTTCACGTGGGTCAACTTGATGACATCACAGATCTGGACGCATTGTGTGTAGTTGAAAATGGCAAGTGGAGAAAACGAACTGCTGATAGAGAAGCCCCCTGCATTTCTCCTTTCTTGGAACATTTTCTTTTTGCAGTCAATTACAACAGGGATGGTCAAAAGACGTTTGCAAAACAGGCACTGTTTGCACACATCGCTCGACACGAGTGCCGTATACTGGTAATATATGTCAGTAATGCACGTAACGGTTTATTTAAAACACGCAAATTCTTCCTGTTTCCTAGCGCAGCTGTAATCTATCACAAGAGTCAATAATGTGCTTTGATTAATGGCATTAAGATGCCATTATAGTAATACATTGATACATAATTAAATATTTATGCCAGCATCACCCACGGAAAGAGCCGCAGGTGAGCCAAAACGTACGGTGGCCCAGAGGTGCACAACATAACAAAATTTACAAAGCAAACAAAAGTACACAACACAAAGACATCAAGCTACAGCACAAAGAAATCAAGCCACAACACAAAGAAATCAAACTACGACACAAAAAAATTCAGCCACAACACACAAAGAAATTAAGCCACAACACAAATAAATTAAGCCACAACACAAATAAATTAAACCACAACACAAATAAATTAATCCGCAACACAACAAAATTAAGCCACAACACAAAGAAATTAAGCCACAGCACAATTAAATTAAGCCACAATGCAACGGAAATGTTCAAGCCACTAGAGGGCAATGTCAACCTGATGAATAATGTTTAGATTTTTAATTTTTTTTTGGCAGTATTACATGCTTACATGAAGAGAACAGGACAGGATAAGACACTCCCAGTTTGAGTAAAGTCAGGGTTGCCAACTCTCATGCATTGAGGAAGAGGAAACAGCACCGTGCAGCAGCGAGTTATTCAGACCATTCAGGGGGAAAGCAGCAGCACAGCGTCTCTCCCTCTCCTCTCATGTTGTGGCTTAATTTCTTTGTGTGTTGTGGCTGAATTTATTTGTGTTGTAGTTTGATTTCTTTGTGTTGTGGCTTGATTTATTTGTGCTGTAGCTTGATGTCTTTGTGTTGTGAACTTTTGTTTGCTTTGTAAATTTAGTTGTGTTGTGGCTTAATTTATTTGTGTTGTGGCTTAATTTTGTTGTGTTGTGGCTTAATTTATTTGTGTTGTGGCTTAATTTCTTTGTGTTGAGGCTTAATTTTGTTGTGTTGTGGCTTAATTTCTTTGTGTTGTGGTTTAATTTATTTGTGTTGTGGCTTAATTTATTTGTGTTGTGGCTTAATTTATTCGTGTTGTGGCTAAATTTTGTTGTGTTGTGGCTTAATTTATTTGTGTTGAGGCTTAATTTTGTTGTGTTGTGGCTTAATTTATTTGTGTTGTGGCTTGATTTCTTTTTGTTGTGAACTTCTGTTTGCTTTTTAAATTTCATTGTGTTGTGCACTTCTGGGCCACCATAGAAACGGCACACACTCCCTTCCATTTTTAAACAGGCATTAAGTGCCAATTCGGACAGACATGAAACAATAACTAAAGCGCTTTGGGTGTTCATGTGGGTTTTCCAGGTATTATTAAAATACTTGAGCAGCATTATCACAACATCCCTTCTTGTATGCATTTTAATAGCAAGGTTATTCCTTTTATAGTAATGTACAGCTATATATGCGGATATCTGTTGAGATTAATTTGAAGGGCACTTTATGTTGATGCATGTAGCGTATTAGTGCAGGTATTAAGGTAAAATGTTGATTTAGTAATTAGAGAAAATGTTTAGTTTTTTAAGTTAAGGATCCTGACAAAAATTAACCATGGTTTTACTATAGTAATATTGTAGTAACCATGACTGCTGTCACCTTGTTTTTTTTTTTTGCAGATATCATAGTTTTGATACAAATAACCATGGTTTTATAACAATAATACTGTAGTTTCTATATAGTAACCATGATTTTAATATATATTGTAACAATGACAGTAACCATGTTTATATTGTGCTTACTATGATTTTACAAATGCCATGGTTAAACTATGGTTACTGTTGTAAAACAATGATTGTTATTTAAGGGCAAACTTGTTGGAGTGTCTGTTACCAAATAGATTATTCTTTGGATTTGGCAGTAATATTTTTTTTCTGAACAAATCAAATACTGAACTGTACCAAAACCGTGACCCTTAAACCGTGATACAAACCAAAGCGTGAGAAATTCGAACCGTTACACCCCTACTACATACTACAGTACAATACAGCCCTACACACTACAACATTACATTCTAGAGCAGTGTTTCTCAAACTCTTTCAGGTTGCGGACCACTTCAACAATAAAACAAAAATTGCAGCCCACCCCAACTCTCATTCAACGTCTTTTTCACGAATCCTGTCTTGAACCACTGATCCATAATTTGGCTAAACTGCTATGTTCTTATTTCTTTGAAATTGACTCTCATTTAAATTTCATAAAATTTTGCTAATGAACTAATGGGTATATTGACACAACTGTTACTTACATTATAGAAGTAAGACAAATAGAAACACTATAACATTTTTTGTGAATATATGCATTAGGTGTAAATAGCACCTGCCATAGAGCACGGCTATTTACACTCCAATAGTCTGTTGGAAAAACAGAAATTGATGACAAACTCCGGAAACTAGAATTGCTACAATGGCGTGGGGTGTAACAACAGTGTGAAAATGCTTTTTTCTGTGTAAAACAAAAAACATCCATTAAGCGGCAGTTCTGTGGACGGAAATGCCTTGTTAATGAGAGAGGTCAACGGAGAATGGCCAGACTGGTTCGAACTGACAGAAAGGTTACGGTAACTCAGATTACCACTCTGTACAATTGTAGTGAGCAGAATAGCATCTCAGAATGCACAACTCGTCGAACCTTGAGGCAGATGGCCCCGGCAGCAGATGACCATGTCAGCCAAGAACAGAAAGCTGAGGCTTCAGTGGGCCTACCATCTGTGTACCTCAGCAGAAATCGAGATTCATCAGACCAGGCTATGTTTTTCCAGCCTTCAACTGTCCAGTTTTGGTGAGCCTGTGCACACTTCTATTCTTGTTCTTTTAATACCTCTCCATGCCACTTCTCTGATATTTATAGCCTAATGTTTTGTTTTGTAGTTTTGTCTAGTTCCATTGGACTATTGGGGTGCCAATAAATTAGCTGTTTGGGAAGTGGTATTTACACTTAGTGCAAATAGTCACTCCATTTTCTAAAAATCAATACAACTTAGAATCCTTCGCAGACCACAGTTTGAGCACCACTGTTTGAAAAACAGCCTTAAAAACTATAGCAATACACTCCAGAGAAGCACCATATAGAGCCCTATATGGCAAGCTTACACACTAAAGCCCTACACATCATTACACAATAGAGCACTACATACAAGCAAGTGTTACACATCAGAACCCTACATGTCAGTGTTACACACTTGAACATTACATACTAAAGCTCTACTTATCACTGTGTTACACACTATATTACACACTAAAGCACTACATATCAAAGCTCTAAACATTAGAACACTACATACTAGATACATACTACATACTATCCCTTGCTAATGCACTACAGCAAAGCCTATAAACTCTAAATTTCTATAATCTAAAACTAAATTTCTCTGTTCAGAGGGGGATTAATCAGCCCTTTCTATGTTTAGGCAAAAGGCAGATTTTACAGGTGAGGTATGTCTTTTTTGCAGAATTAAATTACATTCTCCAATGTGCAGAGACAACTGTAAGTAACTCTAATTTGTAGATTGACTTCCTAAAGAGTGTTAATAAGTGTGGCTCTGTTGTCTTTCAACATAGATTGCTCTATTTGTTTGAGAGGTCCAATAAGTCAACTTTTGAGTCAACCAAAGAATTGAGCTTGTAACTATCTGACTGGATAATGGGGCGGAAGAGGCGGTAGGAGTGCTTGGGGAAACCTGTTTGAAAATTAATAATTATTTTTGCAATTTGGTTTGGTGCCAAATCACCTTTAACATAGGATGCACCCATACCACTTTTTCTCTCCCAATCCGATTTCGATACCTGAACTCTCGGTATCGGCCGATACCGATCCCAATCCATTCTTAATCATTTTAGAATATCTATACCTCAGTGTGTGAGGGGGTTGCAAAGTGAAGAGTATTATGATTATTTGGGGGTTAAACTCCCCTCAGAATCTACGCCCCTGGATTGGGGGTATTCTTTTATTTGTAAAGAAACACAAATCTCCAACTACATATTATTGCACACAAATGTATTACTTATTATTAAAACTTTATTGTTAACTAGTCAACTGGATAATGCAACAGCAAAATTAACAGTATTTCCAGTGAAAGTCTTCATTAGAAAAGAAGCAGGTTTTTCCCAACATGTTTCTGGAGTAAAAAAGGATTTAGATCTCTTTTTTCACTTTAGTTGTAATAGGATATCAGTCAACTTCTTATTCACCCATTTATTTTTTGGAACCCAATATTATTTATTATTAATATTATAATTTTTTTTAATTAACTTTAAGAATTTTATTTTACAATAGTAATGTATTTCAGTTGTAATTTCTTAACTTTAAAACCCTCTGGCTTTTATTTTGGCAGTCGGAACACTCCAGGAAGACCTGTAAGTGTCTGTAAGAAGGTTTGTTTACAGTAGATTAATTAAAAATCTGGTGAAATGCTCCTCCGGTGCCATTCTTGATGCATGTTATAAGTGAACCAAACTATAGAGTATCTACATCTGAGATGTAGTTTATGTGGAGCGCTCACATATTGCATGCCACTTTTAGGGATGAAAACAGCACCGCGTCTTGAGCCGCGCGTGCTATGAATGTGTCAACAGAGCAGCGCACACTCACTGAAACGCATCCTATATATTTACTTATTAAACGCAGCCTTTTGCAGTTCACAAAGCTATCGTGTGTCTTCAAGAGTCTTTAAAAAATATGAGAAAAATGATTCAGGATTCATATAGATTACTTTAATGGTGTTTTTATGGTTCTTTTATGTCATTGTTGGAGCTTGACAGTAACAACCATGACAAACACACAGTATTAGATTAGGATCAGGGTCGTCGGACCAATACACGATCAGTCTAAAAACGTATCGGAGCCGATATCAGATCGGTGTATCGGTGTAAGAATGGTAAGAAGAGCACAGTGACTAATATTATAAGAGAAGCATTCTAGATAAGCTTGCAAGAAAATGACAAGAGAAGACAAATCTGCAAGAGCGTCAACACATTACAAGCTCCTGCTTGCTGTGTAAGTGTTTGTGTATGTGACACAGAGGAAAGAGAAAGAAGAGAGAGAAAGAAGCATATGGTGCCCTGAGGCTAAAAGCAAAACTACAATCTGTTCATTTGAATGATGAGTAAGTGTCTGCACTGCAGAAAGAGGCCATTCTCCTCTGATCTGAAGCCAGCTCACCAGTGTTCAGTTTAACAGCTACAGATGGGACTATGATAGAGGACACTGATCCAAGATCTGCTCTGCTGTGTGTGTGTGTGTGTGTGTGTGTGTGTGTGTGTGTGTGTGTGTGTGTGTGTGTGTGTGTGTGTGTGTATGTGGGCGGGTTTGGGTGATTTACGAGGACATTTTTTTAGGTTACAATCTGGTAATTACAAGGGTATTATGCTATAAATGTGGTTTATGAGGAAATTAGTGTCCCCATAATTCAAATCGCTTAAGAAACATACTAGGTTTTTTGTGGGGGTTAAGTTTAGGGTTAGGGTTAGGGGATAGAATCTATAGTTATAGACAGTATAAAAATCATTATGTCTATGTAGAGTCCTCATAAGGATAGCCGCACCAACATGTGTGTGTGTGTGTGTGTGTGTGTGTGTGTGTGTTAGGTGCAGAAAGTGGGAAGACGTATTTTGGTCTGCCGTGATGCTGCTGTCCCAGTTCAAACTGTTATTATGCAGCCACACCACCACCACCAGGGTTTGGGAGTAAAGGAAGACATGTAACAGGATTACATATTGAAAATACAAAATACAAGTAACTGTATTCCACTACAGTTACAATTTAAATTGTTGGTAATCAGAATATAGTTACATTCAAAAAGTATTTTAATTACTGAAGAGATTATTGAATTTTTTTATTGTCATTTGTTTCATATAATATTTAGTCTATTCGGTTGGAAAATATTTCTCCATATAAATGATGCGATCCGAGGAGCATTTGAACAGCGAAGTAACACTTTCTTAAGACGTGTTAGATTCATATGTGCAGACAGAGGACGCTTTCACACTGTTATGAGTGAAAAGGTGGATATGATGTCAGTGAAGAACTTTTCCTTTGGGAGCTGAATAGAGAAAATCACCTTACAAACAGAAAAAGATGTTGTTGTGCACAATCTGTGGGGGTTTGAAGTAAGTTTAAAAGAGCAGAAATAGTAAACCTTGTGTAAATTTTCATGTAAATGTAACATATGTTCTGAACTTTAGTTTTTTATGGATTCTTATTTTGAAATCATGTTTTAGTTCTTGTTCTTGTCTCTGTTCCTTGTTCCCCTCTGATTGTTCCCCAGGAGTTTCTTGTTATCCTTGTTAGTCCCTGTGTATATATTGCCCTCGTGTGCGCTCTGTCTTTGTCAGTTCTTATCCATTCATGGCTGTATTGGTTTGTTCTGTTCTCATGTTTCTCATGTTACAGTAAACATTTAGCTTTATGCTCAGCTAAAATACTATTTCCAGCCCTTTTACATGCACCTGTTACCAGGCACGATTATATTTTTTCTGTAAATAAAATCCATGTTAGCTCTCTCTCTAGTAAGACCTTTGATATTAAGGCTAATATGTACTGTAAAAAAACTCGTTCTTGATAATTTTTGTATTTTCTTTCCTTTAAAAATATATAAAAATCTTTAAAACAAGATACATTTAGAAGAAACACTGCATAATATATTCAAACTTTTTTCAGATAATTTATTATTAATACAAGTGTATTTAGTCTTACTGTACTGGCAGTACTGTTACTGAACAGACAGTAATGTAACTGAACACACAAAGAGTAATATTACTGAACACACAATGTAACTCATCACAGATTACACAATGTAACTGAACACATAGAATAATGAAACTCAACACAGCCGGCAATGTCATGTTACGAAATGAGTAATGTGAGAGTAACGCAATGAACACGGATGTTAAAACAATAGTTCACCCAAAAATGGAAATCCTGTCACCATTTACTCACTCCCATGTCATTCCAAACTCGTATGTCTTCCTTTTTCAAGTGGAACACAAAAGGAGAACTTTTAAAGAATTTACTGGTTGCTCTTTTCCATGTAGTTACAATGAATGAGGTTTTGAGTACTTTCAATGCAGACTTTCAAGCTAAAAAAAAAGATGCAAAAGCACCAATAAAAGTATCATAAAAGTAGTCCAGAAGACTTGTGCATTATATTACAAGACTTCTAAAGCAATACAATAGCTTTGCGTGAGAAACATAATTTAAGTCGTTATTCACTGAAAATCTTGACATCCATGAAGATCATGAGAGTTCATGAGAGAAGAAGCAATTGGTAAACAAATCATTCTTCTGAGTTCGATCTTTTGTGTTCCAATGAAGAAAAAAAGTCATACTGGTCTGGAACATCATGAGGATGACAGCATTTTCATTTTAGGTGAACTTTTCTTATAACTAAACTAGGGCTGAATGATTAACCATAATAAAGCAATATGACCCAGTGTGATAAAACCGTGAGAGCTGCAATTTAATTTTGTGGACATAAAAGGAGATGAGAGCATTTCACTGCATTAAAAGGCTGTTGTCAACTCAACTACAAACAACAGAAATGTCAGTTTCTTTAGTTTTTCAGCCAGAATATTAGCTTCTGCCAAAATTAAGCCTTGAGGGTTTAACCGAACTGCATAGCAATGCAAAGTTAAGAAATTATTAAATAAATAAATTACTATTTAATAATGAATAGTTATAATTAATAATAATGAATAATATATTTCTATAATAATTTCTTAACATTATTATTATTGTTATATTACAATAATATAATATTACATTTGACTGGGTTTTAAAAACATAATGATGAAAAGTTGGCTGACCCTTTCACAAATTGGACAAAAAAGAAATGTACACAGCAGACACATGCAATATGATTGTGAGTTTTTTTCCCTGTGTGTTTCACTGTTTAATTTATTTATTTAGTTTGGTTCTATTTAATAGGGCTGGGTATCACCAGCCACCTCACTATATGATACGTATTGCGATACACATGACACGATTTGATATATCGTGATACATCACTATTTCATGATTTGATTTCGCTTTGTAAAATTTATTTGTGTATATTTCAGTTATAATGTCAATTTTACTTACATACAGTATGAAAGAAATTCTCTTTCAGCTAGTGCCATTATTAATTATACAGGGGATCTTCTAACTTGTTAAATTACAGACATACAGTATCAACTTTACAAATTTTATTTTAGTTTTTTATCATTTTGGTGACATTTTAGCTTTTTTTTTTTTTTAAAGAATGTCCATGTATTACATCAATAAACATGATGTATTGAAATTGCATATATTATACTGCATATATGCAGTATATTGTTACATGTTTGTTGTTTGCATGCCAAATTTGTACTATTTACAAGTATTTACTTAGATATGTATTATGTATGTAGTATGTATGTAGTGCTAAAATGGTACTGTCTCTTTAAGACCTGTGGCAGGGACTTTGACAGTAGTGTTTGTTGGGTCGAATGGCTTCTTTACAGCATCCATGCTATGTGTGATTAGACTTAAATGTTTATTTTGTTGTTTTTGATAACTGACGTAGAGAACAGAAAGGATATTAAAAGAGACATTATTAAACAACAAATGGTTTGCTTGGATCTAGTCTTTGGACTCACATTACACAGAAAGTGTCAAACTTTTTACTCTTAGCACACAGTGAAAAGATCTCGGTACTGAATTTTGCCACTACACCACTCAAACACTGGTGAGTGAAATCTAAAAAATTACCAGCCATTGGATAATCATACACATTTTTTGTAGCATATGGGAAGTATTACGCACATATGATTGTAGGGGATTGCAGACAGAAAGAAAGAGCGATCTTGGCATTTTAAGAGTCGACATTGGGATTGTATAAATGAAGATTAAGTAGGAAATTAATATTTTTGCCTGGCCCTAGATCCAAACGCGAGAGAGGTCCAGCATGTCTATGAGATAAACCATGAATCCTGCTGGATCGGTTTAGTCTCTTTCGTGCCTCGTAGAAGCGTCTCAGACTGCACTGAAAATATCCCTATATATCATGATACACGGATCTAAGTATCGCTACATTATCGTGAGAAAAATTACTGCGATATATCGATATTTGATTGTATCAACACAGCCCTACTATTTAAGAGGACACGAGTGTGAATACCCTTTATAGAACAGTATTTCCAGTTGGCAGTAGAACATGGGCAAAACATGGTTTAATTTTGGTTGAAAGGAATCACATGTTTTTTTTATTTTTATATATATATATTTATCATATCGCAGTTCAAATTGCAATCGCAATATTTTTTTTAAATAATCGCAATTAGATTTTTTTTTGTCCAAATCATTCTGCTCTGAACTAAGCAATGTAACAGAGTAATGGTACTATAGCAATGTATTAATATATAGTATTAATATATAGTACTGACACTGTGTGTAGAATTCTCAATTAATCTGTGTGTGATGTGCAAGACCATGTGCTTTATTATTCATCATCCTAGCCTGTTGATACTTATGTTCTTAGTTTCTGACAGAATCTATAAAACTTTCTTGCACATAGTCCATTGCTCAGGCTTTATTTCTTATTTAATTCACTCACAAATTATTAACTCATATGATGTAGCAGGTTAGGTCTAGGGGGGAGGGAGAAAGAAAGAGAGAGGGGTTTCTTTCCTCATCCTTTGGGTCTCCTTGGTATACATTCTTTTTTCATTCACAAACACAAAGACACTCTAAATCAGCCATGTGCCTCAACGGTATCATGTTTCAAAAAGAGCAGGTCTGCAGTTTTACACAGTTCCCTAAGAAACTCAGACACACACATAGTATTCGATTTTACCAGTGCACACTCAACAAGCAATAGAATGTTAAGTTTAGAGATTGTAAGTGGCTTTGGATAAAAGTGTCTGCTAAATGAATGAATGTAAATGTAAGCTACATGTTTTATGGCCAGAGAACAACCCCACATCTCGAAATCACCAGAGCCAAAAGGCCTCCATCCCAAAAACTCCTGCACTGCAGTTGGGCCCAGTTGCAAGAAACCACTTAAAGGTATAGTTCACCCAAAAATGAAAATTCTCTCATAATTTACTTACCCTCATGCCATCCAAGATGTGAATGACTTTCTTTTGCTGAATACAAATGCAGATTTTTAGAAAAATATTTCAGCTCTGTAGGTCCATACAATGCAAGTGAATGGTCCCAAAATGTTGAAGCACCAAAATGCACATAAACACAGCATTAAAGTAATCCATACGGCTCCAGTGCTTAAATCTATATCTTTAGAAGCTATATATGATTGTTGTGGGTGAGAAACAGATGAACATTTAAGTCTGTTTTTACCATAAATTCTCCTCCCTGCCCAGTAGGTGGCGATATGCATGAAGAATGCAAATCACCGAAAACAAATGAAGAACGATGTGAAAGTGAAAGTGGAGACTGATAGTAAAATTGGAGTTAAATATTGATCTGTTTCTCACCCACACCTATCATATAGCTTCTGAAGATAGGGATGTAACCACTGGAGTCTTATGGATTACTTTTATGCTGCCTTTACGTGATTTTTGGACCTTCAAAGTTTTGGTCACCATTCAATTGCATTGTATGGACTTACAGAGCTGAAGGTTTAAAAATCTTTGTTTGTGTTCAGCAGAAGAATGAAAGTCATACACATCCGGGATGGCATGAGGGTGAGTAAATGATGAGAGAATTTTCATTTTCAGTGAACTATCCCTTTAAGAAAACCTTAAATAGTTAAATTGTAACTTCTCTTGTAACAGATCAGCAACAACATTAAAACCACGTGCCTAATATTGTGTGGGTCCCCTTGTGCCGCCAAAACAGTGCCAACCCCTCACAACAATTGTACAGAATGGTTATCTGAGTTAGCGTAGACTTTGTCAGTTCCAACCAGTCTGGCCATTCTCTGTTGACCTCTCTCATCAACAAAGCGTTTTCATTCACAGAACTGCCGCTTACTGGATGTTTTTTGTTTTTGGCACCATTCGGAGTAAATTCTAGAGACTGTTGTGCGTGAAAATCCCAGGAGATCAGTACTTACAGAAATACTCAAACCAGCCCGTCTGGCACCAACAAACATCCATGTGATTATCTAATCAGCCAATCGTGTGGCAGCAGTGCAGTGCATAAAATCAAGCAGATACGGGTCAGGAGCTTCAGTTAATATTCACATCAACCATGAAAACGGGGAAAACATTTGATCTCAGTGATTTGGACTGTGGCATGATTGTTGGTGCCAGATAGGCTGGTTTGAGTATTTCTGTAACTGATGATCTCCTGGGATTTTCTTTTTTGTATTTTTTTACTTTTTTCCCCTTTTCTCCCCAATTTGGAATGCCCAATTCCCACTACTTAGTAGGTCCTCGTGGTGGCGCGGATATTCACCTCAATCCGGGTGGCAGAGGACTCAGTTGTCTCCGCTTCTGAGACAGTCAATCCGCACATCTTATCACCTGGCTCACTGTGCATGACACAGCGGAGACTCCCAGAATGTGGAGGCTCATGCTACTCTCCGCGATCCATGCACAACATACCACGTGCCCCATTGAGAGTGAGAACCACTAATCGCGACCACGAGGAGGTTACCCCATGTAACTCTACCCTCTCTAGCAACCAGGCCAGTTTGGTTGCTTAGGAGACCTGGCTCTCATCCAGCACACCCTGGATTCGAACTCAGCGTCAATACTCACTTGAGCTACACAGGCCCCCTATCCTGGGATTTTCATGCACAACAGTCTCTAGAATTTATTCCAAAAATACTTGTCTGATCTGTTTATTTTTAAAAAATGGTTACAGTGAGGCTCTAACAATGGAAGTGAATGGGCCAGTCCATAAACTTTAAAATACCCATAATGTTGATTAACACAATAATTAAGCAAAAATCGCAGCTCTTACAATGTAAGTGAATGGGGCCAATCTGTAAACATTAAAATACTCACTGTTTCAAAAGTAAAGATAAAATCACTTACTAACCTTTTCTGTGTAAAGTTATAACCAATATTACAACTTCGTTGCCATGACGATGCAATGTCAACAAACCCTAAAACGACTCTAAATATGACGATTTGAACAACTTTACAGCTCAAATAATACACAATGTTTTAACAGAAGAATTACTGTAAGTGCTTTTATTCAATTATAAACTTCACATTTCTGCCTTTAAACCCTCCAAAAACTGGCTCCATTCACTTCCATTGTAGGTGCCTCACTGTAACCCATATTTTTGCTTTTTTTAAAGAAAAAGAGGGACAAGTCGAAATAATCTTTGGAGGTAATTATGCCACAAATGCTATCGAATGAGCTTAACTTGTATTGAACCCGGAATATTCCTTTGAAACAAAATCATATCAACAAGTTTAATGCTTACGTCTTGTGTCTATACTTTTGAGTGTCTGTTTTAACATTTATGTACTGTCCCCATTCACTTCCATTTTAAGTTCCTTAGATCCTGTCAATCAGGCCCTGTTCCAGATCAAAGTCTCTGAGGGTGCTTCTGAATTTAGTGGGGGTGCTCTAGTAGTTAAAGTGAAGATGCAATAAAGCAAGGAATTTATTCATTAAGCACCCTTTTAGAACCCCTTTTGTCTTTTATCCTTGAGGTACTTATGGCTGTTTCTAAGCTAGAGAGCTTGTACGCAAGTGTTTTTCATCTGGCCTGAATCATGGCCGGTTGAGTTGTGCGCTGTGTTTTTGTCTCGCTTATCACCGACAACCCATCCCGCACTACACATCATAAAACACCTAGGGGACTAAAACCAGGGTTTTATTCCTGAAAAGACCAAAAAAAATAAAAAATAAAATAAAAAATAAAAATAAAAAAATGTTGAAGCTATTTCCCAACCTTGTGGAGTTTCCACATCGCCCCCAGAGCTTTGACTTCATGAGTGGAGTGTTTGCCGTCCTCCAGACACTGGTAGCACACGGGGGTCTTACACTGCACGCAGTACATACTCAGGTTCTCCAGCTCGTGCTCGGTGCAGGTGGAGATCTTCCGTGGACTCGCGCGGCGGCTGATCCTGCCCTGCGCCGGCGGCACTAGTCGGTGCTTGGCCAGCGGACCCCGAGGCGGGTGGCAACGGAGGCGGCACGGGTCGCAATAGAACACGTCGCACTGCTCGCACATCACCGTCGCCTCGCGGGGGTTCTTCTCGCACAGTTGACACTTGAGCGCGGCCGCTTTGCTCTGCTGGTACCGGTCCACCACCCCCTCCAGCACGCGGTTCTTGGGGAAGCCCCGGAGCCCCCTGTCGTCGAGCGTTAGGCTGCGGTGGCACTGCGGACAGGTGAGGCAGGAATTGCGAGGGACCGGCGGCAAGACGCCGGTGTGGGGCAGCAGGTGGTGGTGCGCTTGGGACGCAGGAGGGATGGTAGGGGGGAAAACGCGCACCCCGTTGGGAGATTTCTGGCACGGGGTGGTCGGCGCGCTCACGAACCCGCCGTAAGACCCGTAGCCGCTGTCCGCCTCGCTGTACAGGCTCATCTTATCCAGGTCTAAGTAATCATAATCGGACACGCCGGAGCCGGACGCGCGGCTGCTCTGCGGGGATTCGGCGTCGGGCGTTTGCACCAGGATGTTGCGGGCGCAGGCCAGGCAGATATTATGCGAGCAGGGCAGGATGATGGGCTCACGAAAAAACGAGCCGCACACCGGGCATTTTAACTCCTCTTCCATTTCATCCATCTTGTTCTTCGAGCTGGATCCTTGTGAACGATTGCAGAATATTCCCACCGTTACCGATGGCAGCTCCGTACGGATGCGTCTCCTTCCCGATTTCAGTCCAATACACTGGAGGATGGAGGAGGGGGCGGTATAAATTTGGTGGGCGTATGCTGACTCCAGCACTGGCGCACGAACAGCTACTGCACAAAAGCCCTGTCAGTTCATGTGATGAGCTCAAGGAATCCAATCAGACTGATGATGCTCGACTGTCACCAAACGATGGCAGAGCTGCTTGCTTAATTTGAGACAGCCAATGTTTGTGTCAGTGTACCTGCTGTAACAGAGCACCTGATTCCTACATGTATAACCTCTAAAGGTGATGTGTGCATGTGCAGTACAGGTCAGTTATCAGCCAAGAGTGTTTGACAGTTGAAAATGTGGGAGCATAATCTGAAGTGATCTCTCCTTATTGCTGTGGGATGATAACCTCCTTCAGCAGTATTTCCATTGTAACCAGAGAGAGAGAGAAAGAGTGAGTGGAGAAATAATACAAAGAGGGAATCCGTCCAACACTACCCTGGGTGCGATTAATTTTTGATATAAAAAGGGTTTAAAACCAAATATTAGAGTTCTGGTCTGTTTGGGCCAAATGTAAAGATTTTGCAGATGTAAAGAATGATGTGCTGATGTTAAAAGAAAATTCCGGGTTCAATATAACTTAAGCTCAATCGACAGCAAATTAATTTAGACTAGTCCCTCCTTTTCTTTAAAAAAAAAAGCACAAATCTGGGTTCCAGCGAGGCACTTACAATGGAAGTGAATGGGGCCAGTCCGTAAATGTTAAAATACTCACTGTTTCAAAAGTATAGCCACAAGATGTAAACAATGTGCGTGTTATTATGATTTCAGTTTGATAAAATCGCTTACCAAACTATTCTGTGTACATTTATAGGCCTATTTAATTTTACAACTTTGTTGCCATGACGACGTAACGCTGTAAACCCTGTAATCCCGCAAAAATTATGATTTAAACAACTTTACAGCTGTCACGTTCTGTCTCCCTCATGTTTTCCATTGACTCTTATTTTGAAGTTTCCCCCTGGACTCCATTTCCCATAGTGCACTGCCCTTATCACTACCAGCTGTTCCTCATTGTCCTCACCTGTCTGCCATCCCCTCTTTAGTTCTGTTGTGTATAAATACCCTCCTGTGTTGTTCATTCTGCGTCAGTTCTTGTCTGTGTAAAGCTTGTGTTGGTTAGTTGATTTTGTTTATGGCATGCCACATTATCTTATAGCTTCTTCATTAAAGCCTGCATATAGATACATCACCTCTCCTTCATCATCCTCTCCACCACAACAGCTGTACGGATCATTCCCCTTGAACAGGGGTAGCGTCCAGTTGAGGATCACGTTCGTGAGTTCTCCATCTAGCGAATTTGGTGCACTATGATGACCATGCTCTGGTGAATTTCTTCTGGGCTGGTCTGAGTAGTGCACTGAAGGAGCTGATGCCTCTGATGGGTCCTCACTGGATAGCTGAGGAGGCTCTGAAACTTAGCAGATTCTCTGTGGGTAAGGAGGATGAGGATATTGAATCTCCTCCCACAATGGATGCCCTCCAGTCTTCCATGGCTCCTCCCTCGTCGCCTGCCATGGTTAACGAGCCAGTGCCCATGTCTGTCATGGTTAACGAGCCAGTGCCCATGCCTGCCACGGTTAACGAGCCAGTGCCCATGCCTGCCACGGTTACCGTCCAAGAGCCTGTAGCCTTGACCGTCCTAGAATCAGAGCCTGTTGCCCCATCTGTCCCAGACCCAGCTCTCGCCAAGTTGGTAGACCTGGACTTTATTCCCACCCTGATCAACACCCTGACTACCCTTCACCCTCCGCTGGTTCCAGCCAGCATGTTGGACATCCTGGTTACATCCTGTGCCCGATCCCTTCCTCCTCCGCTGGTTCCACTTAAGACATTCACTCCTCTTTGCTCTGTTCAGCCGGTTCCCCTCAAGTCACCGGCCCGACCATCAGCCCAGTTGACCACACAGACAAGGGGATCCGTCGACACTCCGCCTTGGCCCTCTGAACCCTGGACTCCGCCTTGGCCCTTCGATTCCCTCTTCATCACCTCCGCTCTATTTCCCCTCGTCTCCACTGTGGGCCGTCAGCCTATCAGCATCACCGGGGTCCCTCCAGCTCCACCTTCGGCTCCACCAGGGACCTTGGTCCTCAGCCCCACCTGCTCTGCCTCTGTCCTCCGATTCCCCCAGTTCCGCCTCGGTCCTCCGAGCCTCCGGCTCCGCCCTGGTCCTTTGAGCCTTCAGCTATGCTCCGGGGACTAGGATCCCCAGTTCTGCTCCTTGAGCCTTCCATGGCTCTGCCCCCAGAGTCTCCCCTGGCTCCGCCTCCTTTGACTCCATCCCTTGAGCTTTCCTTGGCTCCGCCTCTCATGACTCAGTCTCCCAGGCCTACTGTCCCTGTTCTGTGGCCTCCTCCCAGGCCTCCTGACAGATGTGGGACAGATCCCAGCCCTGAGGCCGCCCCCCAGGCCTCCTGACTCCACCCCTGTCCTTTGGTCACCTGGTTTCTCCTGCCCCTCTCCATCTTTAGGCACCAGAAGTCATTATATTGAAGTTCCCCCTTATCACTACCAGCTGTTCCTCATCGTCCTCACCTGTCTGCCATCCCCTCGTTAGTTCTGTGGGTATAAATACCCTCCTGTGTTTTTCATTCTGGGTCAGTTCTTGTCCGTGGAAAGCTTTGTGTTGGTTAGTTGATTTTATGGCACACCATGTTATCTTCATTAAAGCCTGCATATAGATACATTGCCTCTCCACCACAACTTGTGACAACAGCTCAAAATACACAAATTTTAACAGAAAAATTAATGTGTTTTATCAAATTATAAGCTTTACATTTCTGCCTTTAAACCCTCCAAATATTGGCCCCATTCACTTCCATTGTAAGTGCCTCAATTTCTGGTTTTCTTTTAAAGAAAAAGAGGGACAAATTAAAATTATTTTTTGTAGAAGTCGCTGATTTCCCTTAACTTGTACTGAACCCAGAATATTCCTTAAATTGCTTAATATTTATGCTTTAGCTCATTGAAAGGAACACATTTGTGTGGTTTTGATTAAACCAACATACAATAAATATACCTGATAAATAGAGGTAGACTGGTATATCTGTTTTACCGATTAATCGGTGCCGATAGTTGCTCTTTGGAGCTATCAGTTATCGGCAAAAATCCATGCTGATAGATGCTGAGTTTTTTCATTTTGTATTTTCAAAATAAGAGTCCCTGTTTTGCTTGTTTATACTTAAAAGTCCCGTGTTTTGCACCAAATCTTGGTATTTTGGTATTTTTCTGTGCATAGTAAGAAACGAGTAATTTTTGACATTCTATAAATCGATTTGAAAAACCACTGGCCAATTAATCAGCCAAAATCCACTATCAACCTCAACCGATAACCAATGGTGCTCATCAGGTGACTGGCGCAATTTACTGTCTAACCCCAATGTTGTATTGTGTCATATGTTTTAAACACGTGAGCGTTTAAAACGTGAGTGTTAGCAGAGGAGTTCTTGAGAGTGTGTGGATGTATTCTGATTGTTGTAGAGTTGAGTGTGTATGTGTGTTGGCAGGGCTGTGCATTGAGAGCCATGTGAATTTTGTCCATGTGCCTCTCAGACTTGGTGGTTGGTGAGATTAATTGCTTAATCATTTTTATTATTATGACAGTAATTGGGCCACAGAGCAGGTTCTAATCTGGTGCCAGCAGTTACTGAGTCTCAGTGAACAGAATTTGCATGAAAATGTTCAAAGAGATGCTCAGAACTTGACCTTCTTAAAATGAATACAAATTGATCAAAATTCATGGGAGCACTAATATTTCTGGCAGTCTATCTTCAGGACTATCGGAAGATGTAAAACGAAACAGACTAAAGACACCAAACAGAATAATTTTTGTGTGTTACAAAGCCCTGTCAACGTGAAGCATAATTTGTGACTCGTACAACATCTGTATTTAATAAATACAAACTTGTTCTCATTTATTATTATTATTATTATTATTCTCAGTATCAAATTATTACAATTATTAAATAACAAAATAATTAACAAAAGGTCTACAATAACAATAAAGGTTTCAAAACCTTTTTGTTAATTATTGGTGCTTAAAAGGTAAGTATCACTATAATTATTTCTGAAATTTAAGGTTAGGGATTAAACTAGTATTGAACTGTGTATTGAACTGTGGCACATAACTTGTCCTGCATTTTTTGAGACTTACTATTTCCCCCTCATTTTCATGTTAATCCCATAGATCCCATATTATGCCATAGATTTATATTGAAGGAGGAACCAAAGTCATATCTAGGGAACAGGATATCATAGATAAAGGCTTTTTGCCTTCTGCCTAATAACCACCCAGAACAACTTAGCAATCACATACTGTAGCAGCATGCTAAAAAAACTGTTAGAACATCTTTGCAACCACCTACCAAAGGCCCTAACAACCACCCAGAACATCTTAGCAACCACCCACCAAAGGCCATTGCAACCACCCAGAACACCCTAGTCTCAGCCTCAGATGGCACGCCGACGGACCGCCCATTGTCCATGCACTAACTATAACTGGAAAACACTTTCTCAAGTTAGTAAATCATAATCTGATTGGTTAGTTTGATGGAACTTTCGTGAGTTTTATTAGTCCACCTAGAAATAGAGTCATGTTCACAAGGTTCTGGGTTAATACAACAAGTGATTTTTGAGGATAAATAAATAATTATCACTGGATTTGCCAAAGTTTGCCAGGTTAGTGACATCACATCTTTTAACCCGTTTAATCCCACTGGTTACAATTTTGAAGGGTCTAAAAGAGTTGTCAGTTGTAAATGACAGTTCAGACTGTCTTGACTTCATGTGAACATTTTTATATGAGTGATGCAAATAGTCACATAAACAGAGCCATTTAATTCCACTGCGCTCCTCTAAAGATCATGTGTGTGTCAAAACTCCACAAAAGGATGCAAATAAAACCTGTCATGATACACTACATCTACCATATTTTGTACATACTGTATAATTTTTAAAGGTCTACTCAGAAAGTTTTTGTTCACATTATCTTGGACTTACACTGACACCTAGCGGCTTGGATGCAGCATCATTTAAAATCAATAGTTTTCAGTTTCAGATGCCATTGTAGAAATGTAGTATTCACAGTCAGCCTTGATTACTTTAATCAATGAGTGAAAGTGTCAAATAACAGGACGGTTACTGAGATTTAGCGAGTAGTATTTGGCTGGTCATGTGATTCTAACATGGCAACCCCTCATGTTCTGTGGACCCTCTCCATGTAGAATAAAACAACTTTTATAAGGTTACTGATGTGATTGGATTCCTCATCTCATGTGATTGGTCATGATTTTAGACCTATGCTTCAAAATCACAATTAATTTCTTTAGAAGTAAAACTTTGTAAATGAGGAAAAAATTACTGAGTCCACCTTTAAATGGTCTAAAGATTGCTCAGCCTCAGTGGCGATTCAAGCTTGTATGGTGCCCTGGGCGAACTGGGGCTGAAGGGGGGTCCCAGGCTGCCCATGTTGCCCATGCCTACATCTGCCACTGCTCAGCCTTATATAAATCATGCTCACAGGACAAGTAAACATGTAAATGGTCTCAACTGTGGCCGGTAGGAAAATACAGAGACCCATTTTTAAATATGCAACTGACTGACTCCCATTATAAAATTGCAGATTTCAAAGTATTAGAATAAATAAAACAAAGTAAGAGTAAAAATAAATATGCAGTTATTCTTGGTTTGTCATTCCCTTTTCCCCCACAAATGCTGGATAGTGAAAAAATATAAAATTATGTTACTTTATTGTTTGCAATTTTTTATTGGGTCCCATTGAGCAACTGAGCTGTAAAATGACTGTATAACATTTACACTGTATTTTCCCACCAGTTACAATTGTGACCAAGAATAAATCTCATACTTTTAATAACTTTTTAATTATTATTATTTATTTTTTTAGAATAAAAAATTGGGTTATCCAAGAAGTAAAATACATGTGCCAACTCAGCTGGGAAAAATTTGGGATTAAATGGGTTAAAGATATTCAGAGTTTCATTTGAGGTACGTATAGCAAGTAAAAGTGGATATCCATGAGCATAACTTTAAAGAAATGGTCCGGGTTCAATACAAGTTAAGCTCAGTCGAAAGCATTTGTGGCATAATGTTGATTACCACAATAATTAATTTAGACTTGTTCCTCCTTTTCTTTAAAAAAAAAAAAAAAAAGCAAAAATCTTGGTTCCAGTGAGACACTTACAATGGAAGTGATTGGGGCCAATTTTTTAATGTTAAAATACTCACTTTTTCAAAAGTATTACCACAAGACATAAAGGATATGTGTGTAAACATGATTTTAGTGTGATAAAATAACTTACAAACCTTTTCTGTTTAAAGTTATAGCCAATTTTACAACTTCGTTACCATGATGATGTAATGTCAACAAACCCTAAAACGACTGTAAAAATTACAATTTAAACAACTTTACAGCTCAAATAATACACAAATTTTAACATAAGAATTAATGTAAGTTCTTTTATAAAATTATAAGCTTCACATTTCTGTGTTTAAACCCTCCAAAAATTGGCCATGTTCCCTTTCATTGTCCCCATTCACTTCCATTTTAAGGACCTCACTGTAACCTAGATTTTGCTTTTTTTAAAAGAAAAGGAGGAACGGGGGCCTGGGTAGCTCAGCGAGTATTGACACTGACTACCACCCCTTGAGTTGCGAGTTCGAATCCAGGGCATGCTGAGTGACTCCAGTCAGGCTTCCTAAGCAAACAAATTGGCCCGGTTGCTAGGGAGAGTAGAGTCACATGGGGTAACCTCCTTGTGGTCACTATAATGCGGTTCTCGGCCCCTCGGTGGGGCGCGTGGTGAGTTGTGCGTGGATGCTGCGGAGAATAGCTTGGGCCTCCACACACGCTATGTCTCCACGGTAACACGCTCAACAAGCCACATGATAAGATGCGTGGATTGACGGTCTCAGACACGGAGGCAACTGAGATTCGTCCTCCGCATCTGGGATTGAGGCGAGTCACTATGCCACCACAAGGACTTAGAGCGCATTGGGAATTGGGCATTCCAGATTGGGGAGAAAAGAGGAGAGAGAGAAAAAAAGGAGGAACGAGTCAAAATACATTTTTGTGATAATGAACATTATGCCACAAATGCTGTCGATTTAGCTTAACTTGTATTGAACCTGGAATATTCCTTTAACTTCTGCTTCGTGTACTTCGTTTTCTGTGCGGTACATTTTCCGCTATTTTTCCATGTGTTTCTGGGCAATTGCTCGCAGAGACTGCCACACCATTATTCAAATTTTTCCCCCCTGCACAGCTGCCTTTTAGTATAGTATAATACATCTCAGATAACCCCGCCCCCACACAACACATAATGACAAAATCAGCAGTGATTGATCAGTTTATGTCACTCAGATGATTCCTTCAGTCTAAGTGGGTGGTTCTTGGCCAATTTATGCTGCAATAGAGCTCAGATCTTTTACCTTTTTTAGTCAAAGGTCTGGCTACTTGAGACTAAAACAAAACACTCTGGAAACCGAATAGCAATGTACTGAAAAAACACTCAGAAAGCCTAAGCAACCACAAAGCAATGCCCTAGCAACCACCCACAACACAGTAGCATTATGGAACATGTTTCACATGACACAATAGTCACTTTTCCACCATCTGGACTGAAGGGTTTTGAGCATGGTTAGTGATGGTTCCAGTAGCATTTCTACTTGAGCACAGTTATACGGTACGATTACAAACCGTTCCCAGCGTGGAATTCTCAGAACAGTCAGGGAATTGTGCCGGTGGTTTCAGGCGGATTAGTGACATGGCGGTTTACAATTGGTCACTAGCTCAGTTATCCCATTTTAATGCTGTGTTTGGAGCACCACAGTAGAAAAAGAAACAGTAACCATGCAAATGAGCCCAAATCGGTACGGAACGGTTCCACAATGGTGGAAAAGTTCCTATAGAGTGCAACAGAGCCCGACCACTTTTTCAGCCGTCTGGGTTCCAGGAAGTTTTTTCCCCATTCATTTCTTCCATAGATTTTTTTATAAAATCCATAAAATAGTTGTAAGTATGAACCAAACCAACCAGCTCCGAGGAGAATTACATCACAAACTTTGTTTTGAGGCAAAAAAGTATTTGAAAATTAGACATAAAGACAAAGGTACAAGGCTGTGTACTTACCATCTTTCATGAGAGAATAAACTACAATCCCATGAAGCATTGCGAATGATGCTATTGAATAAAAAACTATGGGAATATATAAAACTATTGATTTTAGGTTGTTGATTCTACGTTTATTGTAAAATATTTCGGATATGTACAAATATATAAGTAGTTTAGGGGTTTAAGGGACCGACTGGATTACGTCATTCACAGTGTAACATGGGAGCACGCGGTCGCTCTTGGGGACGTTTTGCGGGTTTCATTGGCCACGGTTCTCTGATTGTTGGATCTTTCTCTGCTGTACCATGGGTAATGTAGTTGTTTACCATGAATTCCACTATCAAACACAATTTTTAAACACTGAAGTTGAAATAACGCAAACGGATGGCTTCAGCGGAAGCATATACCACCAATGAACAACCTCGTAACTCACGGTAGGTCTGTTTTTAAAGGTTTATAAGTTATATTTGAAAATCAATTTGTCTATGGGATAAATTCATGGTATTTTTACTTCTGGAACCAGACTGTTGCGCTCTATTGTAATGAATTTATTTCAACTCACAAGTCACAAATTGTTTGCATTATTTAAATGTGATAAAATGCTTACATATTCCAAAAGCTTCAGAACAAACAGTAGAAACGGAGACTATACTAAAAATCAAATGAAAAAAAATAACTCTGAATGAAAGATGAACTCTGAGCAAACTGTGCCTTTGCTACTGACCCCCACATAGTTGCAGGAACAGTGATAGTACTGTCAGCTGTACGGTCAACTTACAGCAGCTCTAAAACTGCTTTGGCACTCAGCTTCAGTCTGTCCATCTGGCGCTGCTAGTGGTGAAGGAAGTGATGTTGGATCTTTTGAAAGATTACTGAGACTTAAAGCCTCTCGGGAGAGGGAGTTGCAGCTCCAACAATTGGACCATAAATTGGCTTGGACTGTGTCCCTAGATTACACACATTTTAGTTGGCATCCTGAGGCTCTAAAGATTGTCGATCAGAGGAAGAATCAATCAGGCAGACGCAGACAGACTGTGTTCATTTTTATGTGCACAAGCTGTTCATCATCCACAATTATATAAATGCTGATGCAATCTACTGCGGAAAAAACACATTATCATCTAGTGTTTTTGTGAGTATGCATGACCATTTGCATATGCTTGTGGCAATATTTTGAATTGTCATTTTTTCACAGAATGGAATTTATATTTGGCAGGTCTGAAATTGAACATGCTCTTTCTGTGATGCTGAGAGTAGGCTGCGCCTTGCATAACAGGTAAAAGCATGCTTCAGAGAGAGGATGAGAGGGAGAGAAAGAGAAATAGGAATAGAGGGAAAATGAATATCTCTATCCACCTACTCCTATTCAAGCTGTCTCCGGCATTTTTTCTCCTCCCACATGCATCCTGTGATGTTTGTATGTGTGTGCACGGACGTCAGTGAGAACTGGAAGTGCGTAACGCTCCGAAAAGGGTGATAACCGGATGGAATTTTGTGGTTGAAAATTGGAGGGAGATTTTTATTAATTACCTAAGAATGAATATTCTACAGGTATGAGTATCCTGATCTCTGCTCTCTCACGCCACTAGACAGATACAGAACATATAGACTAAACTCTCATTTACAACTACAAGCCGGTCAAAATGAATCTACGTTAAAAATACATGTGAAGAAGGTAAATTCAGCGGGAGAATTGGGAGAATTTTGTTTAAACCAAACCAATGTGTTTTTGCATCCATGGGTGTTATTTTTTTTTATGACTTGCCTTCTAATTGGAATTGGAATTGGTGTGTTCTAATTGATGGATGATATATTTTCTTGTGTATTCATTGATTGGATTTTGCAATTGTTTGCTTTTTAAAGTGTTACTTAATTTGTTGGGCCAGGTGTTGCAGGATTTACCTTCTCCACGCAAAATAATTAGATAAACCAAACTACAGTAATTTACAATATTGTATAGTTAAATGTGCTCTGAAACAGACTATATATCAATGCACTGAATCAGTTACTTTAATGCTATTTCATTTAAAACCAAATGACACCCAATTCAAGTTTTCAATGCTGATTAGTTGATCTGTGAAGTCAAAGTTAGCTATTTTCAGTGATGAAAATCTTGACTGGCCACGTGTTATACCACACAGTTCAAGACATGAACAAAAACACTTGCTTTGTTATCTAATCAAACATTTGCCTAAACTGACCCCGACACAATCCTAACCCTTTCCTAATTCCCCTAACCCTTCTGTACACAGTCATAGCTTATTCCTTGACAAATCAATTTAGATAGTTATTGATAAATCAAATTTACAAAAACATCCTATTTACATTTTAACATACTGTTTTCACTGTCACACAGCAATGATCATATCACTGCTGTCATTATCACTCATTTAGTGTCAGCATAGATTGAGTAATAACAACATCCTCAGAGGGTGTGTGTCTGTTTCCTTTGTATGTGTGCACTTGTGTGATTTTGTGTTTCTCTTTTAGAAAATTCTAAAGCATTTCTAATTCATGATTGATTTGTAAATCTACACACACTTAGAAAATCTATATACAACAGCCACATATGAGCTAGAGTCTGTATGTTTGGGTGGTGTAGTAGTCATAGGGCTAGTGGTATTGTAGAGGTTAAAGGGATAGTTCAATGAAAAATGAAAATTCTCTCATAATTTTCTCACCCTCATGCCATCCCAGATGTGTATTACTTTCTTTCTTCTGCAGAACACAAACAAAGATTTCTAGAAGAATATCTCAGCCCTGTAGGTTCATGCAATGCAAGTGAATAGTGACCAAAACTTTGAAGTTTCAAAAAACACATAAAGGCAGCATAAAAGTAATTCCAGTGGTTTAATCCATGTCTTCTGGAGCAATCCAATCATTTATGTTGAGAAAAGATCAAAATGTAACTCCTTTTTCACTGTACATCTTGCTATTGCAGTCTCTAGGCACGATCATGATTTCAAGCTCGATTACACTTCCTAGTGCTTGATACATGTGTGATAGTAGGTGTAATCGAGCTTGAAATCACAATCGCCAAGAAGACTGCTGATGTCATGATTTATTGTGAAAAAATATTTTCAAAAATATTTTGGTCTGTTCTCACCAAAAAAACAATTGGATCACTTCAGAAGACATGAATTAAACCACTGGGATTTTATGGATTACTTTTATGCTGCCTTTAGGTGCTTTTTTGAGCTTCAAAGTTTTGGTCACCTTTTAATTGCATTGTAAGGATCTACAGAGCTGAGATATTCTTCCAGAAAGCTTTATTTGTGTTCTGCAGGAGAAAGAAAGCCATACACATATGGGATGGCATGAAGGTGAGTAAATGATGAGAGAATATTAATTTTTGGGTGAGCTATTCTTTTAAAATCTAGACTGGTGAACAAAAGTACTACCATTAGCAATTTGTTAGTCATGAACTAAAAAGTGCCCTTAGGTAGTAGGATAGTGACAGCTACGTTTTTCCCAGCAGGACCGATCTTAGCAAATTACCTGTAAATTGCTTTGTATAAAAAGTGCCTGCTCAACAGTATGATTTATTTCAAATAAAGCCACTCTTCATTCATGGCCCTTTCTCTGTCTTTCAAAGATTTGTCCCTGTATTTGTATTATGTTACTTTTGTGGCAATAGCAGCAACTAAGAGAATATTATATTCAGGGCTCGAGTTCAGGGGGGATGCAAGGGAATGGCATCCCCCTTGTTGCAAGAAATACCAAAAAGCATCCCCCTCGTAAAACCACCATCCCCCCTTCCCATCCCCTTTAGATTAATTGTGTCATGTATTACTTAGAACTAATCATGCAAGTAAAATGTTTAATTTTCAACATTTGATAAATAACAGACTTTAAATAACAGCAATTTGCTGGTCAGTATAAGATTTCGACATGTGTAAAGTTGCCAGATTTCTACAGGTGAAATCCCTTAATCAAATCTTGCCTCTTGTACAGTTTGGAAATATTTAGTTGTGTTTTAAAATATGATTCATATAAAAAATTATTTTGTCCACCAAATCAATGTCATGGTGTAACCAACATGTAGGTAGCCATTTTGTTGTTAATGTTGACCATAAAAACCATAAAACAGAGCAGACACTGTTAGACCTTCAAGACTGAGTGTGAAGTTTTAAAAAACATCTGATATTTATTTAGACATTTTCATGAAAAGGCACATTTTGTTCAAGTCATGTGGTGTAACGCTGAGAAAACTTTATATTTTTGACAAAAAAATATTTTATATATATATATATATATATATATATATATATATATATATATATATATATATATAAAAAATACCTTGAAAATATATTGAAAACAGGCATCAAGTTCAAGGCTCTGATGCTGGCATACAAAACAGTCACTGGGTCTGCTCCAGCATACCTAAAATCATTTCTGCAGAGCTACGCGCCCACTAGAAGCCTGCGGTCAGCTAAGGAACGTCGCCTTGTTGTACCAACACAAAGAGGCACCAAAACACTTTCCCGGACTTTTGGCTTCATCATACCACGTTGATGGAATGACCTTCCCAACTCCATCCATGAACCTGACTCACTCTCTGTTTTCAAAAAACATCTAAAAACACATCTTTTCCATGAGCACTTAACCAGTCTCTCTATAAAAAATTTTTTTAAAAAAATTCTTGTTGCACTTTAATCTGTTTTGAATGCTATTCTGATGCTAGTGAAACTTTGTAATATGGCACTTTTCGTACCACGGTCTCCTTAAGATGATTTACTTATGTTTTCCTCTTTTGTAAGTCGCTTTGGATAAAAGCATCTGCCAAATGAATAAATGTAAATGTAAAACTTTTTGGAAATGAATGATGAAGTTGTTTATACTCTCATGTATTCAAGGTGCAAAGGAAGTATTATTATACTTTTTACTTGATGGTTACACCACATGACAGTTTTAATGTTTTAAATATTTTTGTAGAAAATGCTATAACGGTTTTTCAAAAATGTATGAAATCAAATTGGACACAAAGATTACATTTCTGAGAATTTGACACAAGTGGTTTAAACTAGATTTTTAAAAGATGTATCATTTCAACACCTTGGACAACTTTATTTGTCAATGACCCATAAGTATTAGACCAAAAAAACAAAACAAAACAAAAAAAAAACAATCTTTGACAACACCATCCCGTTTATGGATTTACAAACACACTGAAGCACAACAAATAAAGAGTGCAGTAAAAACATCTCGGTTTTGTATGTAACCTCAGTTCCCTGAGATGAAGGGAACGAGACATTGCATGCTAACACATATGGGAGTGTCCTTCCACATGACCTAGTTGAAACCTCTCTACAATAAGGCCAATTTTCGAGTATTGGCTATGGTGTTTGAGCCTTGCCTTTTTAGGCGAGGAGCTATCCGCTATAAAAGCAGGTGCGCAAACACCATTCCTCAGACTTTTCTGACTGAGGGACAAGGAGCGCATCGCTCGCACCTCAGAAGAGCTGAGTCTTGTAATGCGGCCATCGTTCACAATGTCTCGTTCCCTTCGTTACAGGGAACCAAGGTTACGTACATAACCGAGACATTCCCTTACGACTCAGTACACAGATATTGCGTGCTAACACATATGGGGAACAGAATCCCATCATGCCACACTACACGACATAACCTTCCAGAGAGGAAACATGACGCAGCAGTCCCGTGAGTGAGTGACCCTCATGTTGGGCCAGGAGGGGAGCACTTAGAATGAATATATGAACTATAGTCATATAGTATGAATTAACCCCTTCATGAACCCAGTCGGGAAGGGAGTTTATTTATAATGAAAGTGCTTGTGACTTTATGGTAAATTACAATGGCCTGAATGCAGGAGGAGGCCATGCCTCTAGTTGAGTGTGCTTTAACCCCAATTGGGCAAATCTTACCCGCCCGCCGTCCTTCTCCAGAACGAGGAATTAACGGCTGTAAATCCCGCTGTGTGTGTCGCAGTCTGTGCACGCAACACCGGCATATCGTGTGGTCAGACCACAGATTGTGCTCGATCGTTGTAAACACCAGCTCTGACACGCCCATGTGGACTTGCCACGCATTCGCGCAGCGGGACAGCAGGCTTATTAATTTAAAACAACCTCTACTGCGTTCTTTGCAAGAAGATTGCGTATTTCGGCATTCGTAACACTGGCGCACCTTTGGATGGAACTGTGGAAGACAGAACACCATTGAAACGGGGCAGCCGACGTGCAAATTGGATCGTATAATCATGTTCGATCGTTTTTTAGCACCCAGCTAGAATGCCATTAAGAGCTTGCCACACATCCGTGTAACAGTACAGAGGGCAATTTGGTATGTTCATAACATTATATAATGCGCCGCTCGCTACTGGGAAGCGGTTGTGCATAATGTGTGGGCTTTGGAGCTGGAAAGCTCTTATTGAAAAAGTGTGAGCGTCTCGTGCGAGCGCTGTGCTCTTTTATAATCTTTGTTATGTTCATACATGATATAATGCACCACTCGCCATTGGGAAGCGGTTGTGCATAATGTGCAAACCTTATTACATATGATTAATGTGAGACACAGAAAAGAACATATTGAACATTTTGAATAACAATATTCCTTTCCCGACAAACAGCAGTGGGGAAGAGGGGAACAGTATTGTTTGTCAGGAGCGCTTTGCTACACAGGGCTTGCGCTGAGGTGGCTGCCTTCGTTTGGGCCATGGCTTGCGTGGCTTTACCCGCGGTTGACGCCGAGGCAGCTGGTGTGGGGTTTTTAGCCGGGCGCTGGACCGAGACAGAGCGGGAGCAAGCCGGTTGTGATGAAGTACTGCTCCGTTTTGGCAAAAAATGTCTCATAGCCTGTGATTGTTGCTGAGTTGTGACGTAGTGCTCAGCAATTCTATTCACAGAGCCTCCGAAAAGGCCGTTTGGAGACGCCAGAGCATCAAATAGAGCGGCTTTTCCCGTGTCACGCATTTCCGTGAGGGTCAGCCAGATGTGACGATCCAAAAACACCAGATTCCTCATTGACTTGTGCAGTGATATTCATGGCTCAGAGCAGTAAGTCCGTAGCGGTGCAGAACTTTTTGAATGCCTCTGGATCGTAGCCTTGCTCGTCTATTTGTTTGAGGAGTTTCGCTTGGAAAACTTGAAGCACCGTCATAGCGTGGAGTGCTGAACAAGCTTGGAGCGGTCGCTTGACGGCGTCCAGACTGCAGGAACCATTCATCAAGGTGAGACTGTGTAGATACCTCTGGAGGAGACCACTCGATATCGAGCTCTTCGACCACCCTTGAAAGGATGCAAAGCATCTCCTTGTCAGTGACGTGTACACGCTCCTCGCCCTCGCTGGGGAAAGGGGCGGTAGCATCATCCACTGACCACTCGCCTGATGCAGCGAAAGACATGACACCATCATCATGATGATGTCATGATCTCATTCGGCGCCAGAAAAGCCGAACGAGATGAGGCTATGCTCATCATGCGCATAATGTATCAGCATAGACAAGTTGCATGGAGATTGAGGGACTCGCAGGGTGTGTGCCGGCACGAGGTTCTCCTCAAATTCATCCTGCTTGACCTCACGGCCCCACCGTGCCTCCTTGTGTGATCCCTTGGGCATCACAGAAGAGGTGGGTGGGAGGGCGCGGGAGGCTGAATTGTCCCTCAGAATGTGGCCGATTCACGAGCGCAGAATCTTGAGACTCATGCCCTTTCAGCTCTCATGCTGATCTGACGGCGGGATGCGCCTCTCGCACAAGGAACACTTACGGAACAACATCTTTAAAATGACACAAACACGTAAGCAACTCTTTTAGATTATATATATATGTATACGGTATATTTATACACACAATATACAATATACAATTGTTTTATAAGGATACACAACTCTTACTGAAGTGCTGCGGGGAATCAGGATGCTGAAGCGGCCCGTTCACTAGTGAAGCGTCAAGGGGCGAGGCGAAGTGATGTTCACCGGAACACTGCAGGGGAGCGAAGAATCTTCTCGTTGCCATGAAGATTCCGCCCGCTGACTCGTATAGTCGACAGAGAAGCAGTGGAGGGCTTCTAGATGAGAGGAATCGCTATCTTGAAGGAAGAAAATTCTGAGGAATGGTGTTTGTGCACCTGCGGAGCAGGGCTCAAACACCATAGCCAATATTACAATATTGCCATTATTGTAGAGAGCTTTCAACTAGGTCGTGTGAAAGGACACTCCCATATGCGTTAGCATGCAATGTCAAGTGTACTGAGTCGTAAGGGCGCTTACCTTTGTGCGAAGGTCTTCAAGAGCAAAACAGAGCTCATAGCTCCACCTTGTGTTCTTTTGTTATTAAACTGCACATGTCGAGAGCACACAGGTTATTTGTATGCATATTAAATAAATATAGTCGGTTATTTAATTTAACAATGTTAAAAACAAGTTTTAACTAATATTTATTGTAAATTACACTGCCACAATGCAAATGACCAATCGTGTATATACAAATAAATAAACAGCTGCAACACACGTCAAATTCGTTTGTAGAATAATTTATACAGACACAATATTTTACAAGGAATTTCTGGAAATAAGTGAAATTACTTTTCTATATATTTATTGCGTGAAAAGCGAGTAAATTTGAGGGAAATAGTATGCGCGATGACGTCATTGGCGCAGCATCGGCCAGCAGCGTCATGTCATGTGGTACAGAGTGGAGGCGGGAGCGGAAGGGAGGCAACGGGCTCTGAAACATGGCGTGCACATACACACGCAGAGAGATGACAGCCGGCGTGTGTTTGTTTTCTGCGCTTATCGCCGCATGTGTGATGCTGCAGCCCGCATCGGCCAAACCGGGAAAATTGAGGGTTATCACAGATGGAGACTGGGAGGACATCTTGACGGGGGAATGGATGATCGAGTTGTGAGTTACGCAAAAGTGTTTGTTTGTGTCCGTCTGTATATGGTGATTAGTGTAATACATGAGTATAAATCCGTATCTAACCACACATGATTAGATTATTGCTCACTGCAGTGTCATTGTGATGCGCTCAGGTTAGAGGAAGTTTTGTGGTCTTGAAGTTATGCACTACTATAGTTATGCTGTATATAATTTCAAAGAACAAAACACAGACGTTATCCCTGCAACTAGAGCTGATCGGACAAGAGGATTGTAATGAAATAGATCCGATAGAAAACAAACGAGCCTCATTGTCTGTTTGTGCCCTCTGGCTGAGACGTTCCACCTGTGTTATTGGATTAAAATGTTTGCCTGTCTGCTGCAGTTTTGCTCCATGGTGTCCAGCCTGCCAGCAGCTCCAGTCCGTGTGGAATGAGTTTGCAGAATGGAGTGAAGATTTGGGGGTGAACATTGCCAAGGTGGATGTCACAGAGCAGCCTGGTATGCCATTATATGCCTCTCCCCCTCTCTCTTCTGCTGTGTAAGTGTGTGTGCGCGTGCAAGTGTCTGTCTCACTCTGTTCTCTCTTTCTGTCTCTGTGCTGCAGGTTTGAGTGGGAGGTTTATCATCACAGCTCTCCCAACTATCTACCAGTGAGTTTCATTCCATTCAAGCACAGATCTGGCATGTAAACTTCTGCTTTCACTTTCTACCAGGGACAAGAAACAAGATTCTTGTGTGCATACAATAGGAATGCCATTAATCCTAAAATTGCATGTATATATGAGCACATAATATTGCACCCTCCTTTTGTCTCATAAATTTACACTTCCCTTTCAGAATTTATACAAAGATCATATTTTTTCTATTTAGTACTGGGCTTCAGAAAGCTACATAACAGATATATACATATATCCCGCAAGACAAAATAATAAAAATGTACACAAACCATCCTGTTCAAATGTTTACATTCATGTTGCCTTCTTGAGCATCAATGAATGTTTGCAGCTTTTGTAAATAATTGTGTATGAGTCCCTCTATCATCTTAAATGTCAAAAGTTGGATCTCAACATCATATAGTCACTGTTTGGAATGGCTCTATGTGCAGAAGATGCTGAGAAACCAAAGCACGTGTAGTATCTAGAGGATTTGAGTGGCTTTACAGCTCAGGACAATGCAGAGACACGTACACATCTATCACAAAAGACACAAATAGTCATTGATCAGGATTAAGAAAGAACCAAGGGGATGTAAACTTTTGTGTAAATTCAGTTATTATATTGTTTTGTGGAATATATGTAAATATATGTTATTTCAAATAACTTCAAGGCAGTACTAAATAAAAAAAGGAAAATGTTATTTTTATGATCCCCCTTATTTTTAAAAAAAAAAAAAAAAAGATAAACATCTTGCAGATTCTGCAGGGGGATGCAAACTTATGCAATCAGCTGTATATATGTGGACCATGAGGTTTTTTTGGACGGCAGTGGCTGTCCTTGTACATGATCGATAGAACAGGTTTCTGTTTCAATTTTGCTTTATATAGCGTGTGTGTGGGGGGTTTGTGTGTGTGTGCATTGCAGCTGTAAAGACGGTGTATTTCGGCGGTATCAAGGGGCCCGATCTAAAGATGACTTCCTGAGCTTCATTGATGAGAAGAAATGGCAGAGCATAGAGCCGGTCTCTTCCTGGTTTGGTCCCTCATCCTTACTGTGAGTTCATACTGCATGTGTGTTTACTTTGCTGTGCTTTGGGGACAAATTTGTCTCAAGAAGCTTGATAAATCTGACAAAACCTTCCTTTGGGGACAAATTATTCATAAATAATGTGTTTGTTTTTTTTTTAATTTAGGGGTAGGGTTGGGATTTTTCTATACACATTTTTATTAACATTTTGTAAAACAAATTGAGGTGTATCTAACTCCATCTATTTAATCTAATTTATTTTCTTTGACTAATTTTATTTGATTTTTCAGAATGAACGCGATGTCCGCCCTCTTTAAGTTATCCATGTTCATCCGGGTGAGTATGTCTGATAAAGTGATAGTTCACCCAGAAATTAAAATTCTCATCGTTTACTCACCTTTATGCCATCCCAGATGTAGTTTATGACTTTCTTCTGCAGAACACAAAACACCTCTGTTGTTCCATACAATGCAACTGAATGGTGGCCAGAACTTTGAAGGTCCAAAAAGCACACAAATGCAGTATAAAAGTAATCAAAACGACTCCAGCTGGTTAAATCCGTATCTTCAGAAGCGATATGATATGTATGGGTGAGAAACAGATCAATATTTAAGTCCTTTTTTACTATAAATTCTCCTCCCTGCCCAGTAGGTGGCGATATGCACAAATAATACAAATCACCAAAAACAAAAGAAGAAAGTGAAAGTGGAGATTTATAGTAAAAAAGCACTTTAATATTGATCTGTTTCTCACCCACACTTATCATACTACGTCTGAAGATATGGATTTAACCACTGGAGTCATATGGATTACATTTATGCTGCCTTTATATGCTTTTTAGAGCTTCAGAGTTTTAGTCACCGTTCACTTGCATTGTAAGAACCAACAGGGCTGAAATATTCTTCAAAAAATCTTTGTGTTCAGCAGAAGAAAGTCATACACATGTCAAGTCATTTTTATTTGTATAGTGCCTTTCACAACACACATCGTTTCAAAGCAGCTTTACAGAAAATCATGTATTTACAGAAAATGAAACAGTAATATATATATAAAGTCTTAGAGTCATCATTGTGTAGTTTGATTAAATACGATTATGAAGTGTGTATAAAAATAAGTTCATCCTGGATTAACTCCAGAAGTTCATATAGATGCATTGTCCTTGTAAGCTGGCTGATGAAGGCTTTTGTTGGCAATTTATTGATAGTCTATGTATTCCATTTCAAGAGTGTAGTCCATCATTAGACCGAGGTGATGCAGGCAGAGATCAGTTAGGTGCATCGCAGTTCAACCAGTTGGTAATTTCGATGAGGTCTATCCTAAGTCCAAGGTTCAGGCAGTGGCATATGATGTGTCCCATGTCTTATGGTTGGAGTTGGCATCAGTTCATCCTCTGAGGTCCATCGTAATAGACTGAAGTGATGTTTGGATGGCACTGGCTGCATTTTGTCGTCATCCCTCAGAGAAACGTAGCAGTGGAGTCCGATACCAAGCAGGAATGGAGCTGGATCCAGCCGGTTCTGGTGACCTCGGGATAGGAGTCCCGAGGTTGAGACATGGAAACAAATAGAATAATATTAGCATAGATTCCATTCAATTTTTTGCAGAGTTATAGATCATGATCAATGAGTAATCTCGCATCTGAGATTGCATGAGTAAATGATGATAGAATTTTCATTTTTGGGTGAACTACCCCTTTAATAACTGTTAATAATAACCAGACAGTTCCGTTCATTCTCATTTATTTTAACAGTATGTACACTATTTCTTTGTTCTTGTGCCATTTATGTAAATCTTTACAATTCTAAACAATTAATGGGCACAAATAATTTATGAAACTTTTTAGGTTTATAATTTTATTTTTATAACATCTACATTTTATATATATATATATATATAATTTATTATTATTCATTAATGAAACTAATGGTGACCAGCACCATTGATGTCAGCAGATACGGTGTTAAGGTTACTCTTAAATGTACAGTCAGCTGGTCATTATCCATAATCTATGTGTTTCAGCATTGCCACAATTACTTAACAGAGCAGCTGGGCATCCCGGTTTGGGGCTCATATGGAATTTTTGCTCTGGCAACACTTTTCTCAGGATTGACCCTTGGATTGGTGAGTGTGTACACAAACATATAAGTTCTGTTTCATAAACTAATGAGCTGCCTACCTAGACAGCATTTTAAAGGTGCACTCTGTAATTTTTTCCACATTTAAAAAGTTTTACTCCTGAAGAAATACATTTTAATTTTGAAACATGTATAAAATCATGAGCACTCACATGAAGACTCTTGTCATGTCAGTAACCTTATAAAAGCTGTTTTATTCTACATGGAGAGGGTCCCCTCATGGGGGCTGCCATGTTAGGATCACATGACCAGCCACATACTACTCACTTGGTCTCAGTAACCTCTCTGTTATTCAGCACTTTTACTCATGGATTAAATTAATCATGACCAACTGTGAATATTGATTTTCTATAATGGCGTTGGTAACTGAAAACTATTGCGTTTCAATGATGCTGCATCCACACCACTAGGTGTCTGTGTAAGTCCAAGACCACAAATTAAAAAAAATACTGAGTGCATCTTTAAGAATTCAAGGAATGCTTTACGAAGCTGATCCAAACGTTTGGCAGCATAATTATGATGCCTTCTAAGATACGGGACTCTATATTCGCGCTACACTAGTGTGCAACGTCTTATCCAATTTTCGTTTGAGCTCTAATTTGAAGTGCAGTATTCGTGCTGGTGCAAGTAGGCGTGGGTGGGAGTGTTTGCGCTATCTGTGGGTGTATTGTATGGTAATGAAGTGGCACAAGAGTGCAAAGTCCAAATTCAATGCCTGCATTTGCATTTGGGAGATTCAACCAGCAGGTGGTAATAAAGTTCATGTCCAAACTCTGAAAATACAGTGGAACAACAAATTATGTCCATGACTATCACTGTTGTAGCCATTTTAATTAAGTACATATTTATGAGATTTGTGTTAAACTATCTTTAGGTCATGATTTATTTTTCAATTATTATTATTATTATTATTATGTTTATATTTACAATTGTATTGAGTGATTTTAAAGTCACTGCAAAAGGGGATGGTGGAATAAGTTGGAGAGAGTAAAATGTTTGAATAACTTTGTTATTTTGATTATATTTTCATTTCCTTTAAAGTGTAATTTGAATTTAGAATAATTTTTGGTTTAATTCTTTCATGTTTCAATAAAGGAATTAAGTGTTTCGAAATCAAAATCGACCGGTAGAATTGAAGTGTGTTCTGATAAAATCACTGTTAATACTAGCCATATGTGTGCCAGTAAATGAAAATGATTAATAATATTTAGTTTCTTTATAATTTAATGGAGCGTAAATCCTGATGAGAACTACATTTTCCATGTGTATTAAAGGAGTGTGTCACTGTCATAGAAATATACCTGACATTCAACACAGTTAATGCACAAAAGAATGTAAATTCATATTTCTGTTCTTCTAATTCATTGAATACAGTCCATTTACACTACCAACTTCTTATGAATGTGCTGTCTTTGTTTATATCGCTTGTGCTTGACAGGCAGTGGACTGTATAATAACCAGAGAAGAACCTCAGAATTAAAGTGCACTTGACCCAGTCCATTAGTACTTTGCACATGCAATTTCGCCAAACCCACTTGCGCATAGACTTAGCGCATGGTTGCACGAAAATAACAAAACTTTATAGCCATGCCCATTAACTTTGCATGTATGACTTATAACTTAGAGCTAGTGCTCTTAAAATAGGGCCCTTGCTCTTTTGGCCAAATTTGGAGGCAGCACCACATGTATCCTTCACAGAGAACACAAGTTAATTAAATCTAATTTAAAAAAATGACAATTATTTCCAATATTTGTGTGTATTTATGTTTTTCTTCTTATTAGATTATAGTATTGTTAGCTTAGCAACATGCTAACATCAAACTCAATTAAAATCAGTTGTTAGTTGAGTTTCCTGTGTGCTTTGCATGCAGAGCATTCCAGATTCATCACTTATGATATTCAATTTTAAATAGGATGCTACCTTAGAAGGCAGAATATAGCAAGGTTTTGGAAAAGACAAATACTATTTGTTTCTCTTTGTTTTGCATTGATCTCATGTTGTTTTTTTCTTTGTCAGGTGCTGGTTTTCATAGCAGATTTTGTGTTCCCATCACGCCGGTTTGCACCAGATTATTACTACAGTAAGTGTGAAGATTTTAGTGATTGCGAAACTGCCTGCCTGATTAAAGAAACGTGATGTACCAAAGGTTAATTTATGCTACTTATGCTATGTAATGGTAGAAACATTGTGTAATTGTGTGTTGGTGTTTGTGTAGAAAAACAGCCTTCAGGGCAGGCACGTCTCCTGCAGCAGTTAGAAGATGAGCAGGAAGCAGACGGAGAGGAAGAGGATGATGAAGATGAGTACGGAGGAAAGGCTGAAGAGTGGCAGCAGGTGGGCGGTGCTGATGCTCTCAGGAGAAGAGGTGTTGGTGTGCCGGAGGAGGACACCTAGAGGACCGGAGAGGAACTGCCTCTATCTCACTGTGCACAAAACCACCACTCCAAACACATCGCTATGGCAACACCCACATGTTCTGCCATGGCAACACTCATTGAGTTTGTTGATGTCATAGCTTCCTCCCAAATATTCAGTCGTCTCTGACTGTAAGACTGATTTGGTTTTGCTTCTCTCTCTGTTTCTCGCCACTGGTTTGAGTGTTTTATCTTTCATAGCTGTCCAGTTTTAATTATTACACTCCTTGCTATGCAGTATCTCTAGTGTGTGTGTGTGTGTGTGTGTGTGTGTGTGTGTGTGTATGTGTGTGTGTTAGATAAATATTAGAACTTACTTTAAAGGAATTCCATGAGTCACAGCTGCAATATTCCCCATACAAAGGGTGAGTAAATAACCAAGACAACAACCTCACTGTGAATCTGTGATTCAGTCGTAATTGAGGCTTTTGGGAATTTGAAAGGTTTTGCGCTTTACTTTGTAAATATTTTATTTTAGATTTTTGAATGCCTGTTAGATAAAGACAGAATGTTCAATTTGCTGTTTTAATGGTTTTTCTTCCACTTAGAGTTCAGCTTCATACTTTTTGCATTTGTTTTTTTGTTGTTGCAGTTTTGAAAAACTAGAAAATTAACAGCTGTTTCTTAACGTGTGTTTGAGAGAGAGAGAGAGGTTATTTTCTTGAATGGAAAGGAACCTATGAGCACAGTGATCAGATCTTATAATGTTTGACACGTGTATCAGCGCTCACACTGAATCTGACTCTATAAGGGTATTCCATTCATTTTAATCCACCACATCTTGTTGGTTTAAATGTTGTATCTGTTACATGACACATAGGGATATGTGATTGATTTGAGTTGGTGTATTACAGTTGAAGTCAGAAATTTACATACACCTTAGCCAAATACATTTAAACTAAGTTTTTCACAATCCCTGTCTTAGGTCAGTAAGGTCTTTATTTTAAGAATGTGAAATGTCAGAATAATAGTAGAGAGAATGATTTATTTCAGCTTTTATTTCTTCACATTCACAGTCGGTCAGATGTTTACATACACTTTGTTAGTATTTGGTAGCATTGCCTTTAAATTATTTAACTTGGGTCAAAGTTTTTGGGTAGCCTTCCACAAGCTTCTCACAATAAGTTGCTGGAATTTTGGCCCATTCCTCCAAACAGAACTGGTGTAACTGAGTCAGGTTTGTACACGCTTTTTCAGTTGCCCACAAATGTTCTATTGGATTGAGGTCAGAGCTTTGTGATGGCCACACCAATACCTTGACTTTGTCCTTAAGCCATTTTCCACACCTTCGGAGGTAAGCTTGGGGTCACTGTCCATGTGGAAGACCCATTTGCGACCGAGCTTTAACTTCCTGGCTGATGTTTTGAAATGTTGCTTCAATATATCCACATAATTTTCCTTCCTCATGATGCCATCTATTTTGTGAATAGATGTCCCTGCCATCTCACCAGTCCCTGCTGCAGCAAAGCACCCCCAGGACATGATGCTGCCACCCCCATACTTCACGGCTGGGATGATGTTTTTCGGCTTGCAAGCCTCACCCTTTTTCTTCCAAACATAACGATGGTCATTATGGCCAAACTGTTCAATTTTTGTTTCATTAGACCAGAGGACATTTTTCCAAAAAGTAAGATCTTTGTCCCCATGTGCACTTGCAAACTGTAGTCTGTTTTTTTTATGGTGGTTTTGGAGCAGTGGCTTCTTCCTTGCCGAGCAGCCTTTCAGGTTATGTCGATATAGGACTCGTTTTACTGTGGATATAGATACTTGTCTACCTGTTTCTTCCAGCATCTTCACAAGGTCATTTGCTGTTGTTCTGGGATTGATTTGCACTTTTCGCACCAAACTACATTCATCTCTAGGAGACAGAATGCGTCCTGAACGGTATGATGGCTGCATGGTCCCATGGTGTTTATACTTGCATACTATTGTTTGTACAGATGAACGTGACCTTCAGCCATTTGGAAATTGCTCCCAAGGATGAACCAGACTTGTGGAGGTCCACAATTTTTTTCTTTTCTTTTTCTTTCTCTGAGGTCTTGGCTGAATTCTTTGGATTTTCCCATGATGTCAAGCAAAGAGGCACTGAGTTTGAAGGTAGGCCTTAAAAATACATCCACTGGTACACCTCCAATTTAGTACACCTCCTATCAGAAGCTAATTGGGTATTTGTCTAAAGGCTTGACATCATTTTGTGGAATTTTTCAAGCTGCTTAAAAGCACAGTTAACTTAGTGTATGTAAACTTCTAACCCACTGGAATTGTGATATGGTCGATTAAAAGTGAAACAATCTGTCTGTAAACAATTGTTGGAAAAATGACTTCACAGCAGTGTTATTCACAAAGTAGTTGTCCTAAATGACTTGTCAAAACTATAGTTTGCTTATATTAAATCTGTGGAGTGGTTAAATTAGTTTTAATGACTTCAACCTAAGTGTATGTAAACTTCTGTCTTCAACTGTATGTTCTGTTCTGTTTCTATGATACAGTGGATCGTAAGATGTCAATTTGAAATGTAGCTCAGTCTTCCAAATGTTTCTGAATGCAGTTTATTTTTACTTCCAATATTTTCATTACCTAAAACACTCCCTGTATGATGCAAATGAGCATCAAAACTCCTACTACTGCTAACTCTTTGCCTCCGACCCGTGACTGATACCTGACTCTCCCTCGAGAACTTAAGTGCTTCTCAGTATATTCTGCTCAGCTGTCCACAGCAAAAGTACTAAAGTGTGAATGTCTGCAATTGCAACTCTTTTGCTTACAGTGTTAGTATGTAAGGTTTTTGGGATGATTCTGGATTTGAGTATGAATCAGAACTGTTAATAAACAGTTTAAAGCTGCTTTGTTCTTATACTGTGTGATTTCACAGACCTGTGACCATAAATGGAGCATAAATGCAAATATCTTTAAATTTAGTTGACTGTCTTGCTAATATAACTTCACATCTAGTGACGCATAGATGTACTGTGGCCCCATAAAGGTTTTTTGGACACCTCTTGACACTTCAAACACACTTTTCAAAAAATATTTCACAAAAAGAGGTTCATTAGGTATTTAATTATTTTTTTTTGTCATTAACACTTTTTATAAGATTCCACACTCAAATCAACACAAACAGCACATGAAAACACGGAATCAACTTTCAACAAAATATACCCCCCTCCCTCCCCCACCCAACACACATCCCAGTAGGCAGACACGAATAATAACAGACACACATACAAGCAGACCCGAAATGAGGGTGCACCAGCCGACTTCCATCCCCAAGGATCACTTTCCTGCCGATCATCACACTGGTAAGGACCCAGTTTTTAATATGTGTATTCCCTAAGTTAACCCCTGCCCCATCAACCAAAATACAAAGTCTGGGTAGAACAAAATCTGAGTGCCCAGGATCTCACAGACATAACTCTGAACCCTCAAACAAACCCTAACCCTAACCCTAACTCTTGAATCTTAGTACAATACCAAAAAACGTTGGCTATGTCCCCATCCTCTGATTGGCATCGCCAACAGGTGGGTGTATCTTTCAGACCAAGCCTATGCAGTCTAGAGGGAGTCCAATAAAAACGATGCAGAATCTTAAATTGAATGAGGTGCATCCTTGCATCCCTAGACATAGACTTGACATTTTTTAAAATCCTACCCCATGCTTCATCCTCCAGTACTAAATTCAAGTCTTCTTGAGAGATGTCAAAATCCCATCCCCTAGACTCTGAATTAGCCAGGAATAGTACGCTGAAGCCTCGTGACCCTTTCCAAAAGCCGCTGCTACCATCTCAAGAGTGTCTGCAGCTTTAGGGGGTGCGTACTACACCCAAAGATGGTACAAAGTAGATGGCGCAGCTGTAAGTACCTTAAGAATTGAGATCTGGGAATCCCTAAATGCTCCATTTTCATACAGGTCATCCAGCGTAGCAACTCCCTTCTCAATCCGTTCTGTCCAGCAAAAAGGGGACTTGTTAATACACAATTTAGGGTTTAACCAAATACATGCAGCAATGTTCATGTAAATGTCCGTATTGAGCATGCGGGAAACTTTTGTCTACACTAACTGCATGTGTGAGATAACAGGATGTGTCTTTACTTCTCCGGGCAGCTTGGTAGAAAGACATTGCAATGGCAAGATAGGGGCAAGGACTTCCTGTTCAATAAAGAGCCAGGGAGGAGCTCTTTCAGGTGGAAGCGACCAATGCGCCAAATGTCTGAGACCAAAAGCATAATAGTAAAACAATATTTTGGGGAAACCTAACCCACCTTTGTCAATTGGCCTGTGTAACTTGTTAGAATGCATTCGAGGGCGCTTACCATTCCAGATAAAAGATTTAGCAATACTATCAAACTGTTTAAAGTAAAAGAGGGGAACTTCAATGGGGAGAGACTGTAATAGGTAGTTAAATTTAGGAATACAATTCATTTTTATAACATTAACCTTCCAAATCATAGATAAATGTATTGAAGCCCACCTTTCTACATCACTCGAAAACTTTTTTATTAAAGGGTCAAAATTTACTCTAAGTCACACAAATTTGCTGGGAATAAAATACCCAAATACTTAATGCCCTGTTTAGGCCACTGAAAGGCGCCCGGCTGAAAGCCGTTACCAGGCAGAACGCTGTCAGAGCCAGAGCTTCGGATTTAGACCAATTAACTCTGTATCCCGAAAATTTAGAGAAGGAATTGATCATTCTGTGGAGGCAAGGCATAGATCTAGTGGGGTCAGAGAAGAAGAATAAAATATCATCTGCATAAAGCAAAAGCTTATGTGCCACACCTCCCGCCATTACCCCTGGAAAATCATCCTCCTTTCTTATCGCGGCTGCTAATGGTTCCAGAGCAGGACAGAACAATAATGGGGAAAGAGGGCAACCCTGCCGGGTGCCCCTATCCAGAGTAAAATAATCTGAAATTAATCCATTCCTTTGTACCGCCGCTACAGGGTGTCTATGAAGTAATTTAATCCAACCAATAAATGTGCTCCCGAACCCATACATTTCCAAAATCTTAAAAAGATAATCCCATTCTACCATATCAAACGCCTTTTGTCAAGTGAGATGGCAGAGACCGGAGTCTGATCATTCGCTACTGACCACATGATATTGATGAAACGCTTAGTGTTGTTAGAAGAGCTACGGCCCCGAATAAACCCCACTTGATCTAAATGTATAAGAGATGTCATAACTTAATTGTTTAGCCAACATTTTTGACAACATTTTTACATCTAGCTGGATCAGGGAAATTGGACGGTAACTCGCTTGGATCTTTGTCTTTTTTAAGAATCAGACTGATCCGGGCTTGTGTCATGGTTGGTGGGAGCTTTCCATTCTTTAATGATTCCGTATAAACTTCTAGTAAAAGTGGAGCCAATTCTGTAGCATAAGATCTAAAAAATTCAGTGGCAAAACCGTCTGGCCCCGGAGCCTTGCCTGTAGGTAAGGCCTTAATTACCTCGTCAAGCTCCTCCAAGGTTATTTCAGACTCAAGAGAATTTTTTTGCTCAGTCGTCAATTTAGGGAGTTCTAATGGTTCCACAAAATTTCTAATATCTTCATCAGTAGATGAAGACATGGAACTATAGAGATCAAGGTAGAACTCTTTAAAAGCATTATTAATATCAATGGCCGAGGTAAAAATTTCACCACCAGCAGATTTCACTGAGGGAATGGTAGAAAAAGACTCTCTAAGCTTTATATATCTAGCCAAAAGCTTCCCTGCTTTGTCACCTGACTCAAAGTATGACTGTCTTGCCCTGAATAACCAAAACTCCACCTTCCGTGATAAAATAGTATTATATCTGTATTTCAAACGAGTCAATTCTTTGTGGCCATCAGACGACATTCGGCGCTTCAGCTCTGCCTCAGCACTTTTGATATTCCCTTCCAACTCCACGAGTTCACGTGCTTTGGATTTTTTGGTGAATGAGGCATACTGTACATGCCTTAAGTGCCTCCCAAGCCACGCCCACAGAGGATACTGAGGACCAGTTGGTCTCCATATAAACATTGATTTCAGTCTTTAACATTTGTTGGAAACCAGGATTTTGCAAAAGGGATACATTAAAGCGGCAACTATACGATTTCTTTTTCACTGTATGTGGCAACACATCTAAACTCACCAGGGCGTGATCTGAGACTAAGATGTTTCCAATTGAGCAGTCAACAACAGATGAAATGAGGGACTTGGATATATATATTAAAAAAAAAATATCTATTCTAGAATAAATCTTATGGACTGATGAAAAAAATGTATAGTCTCTACCAGATGGGTTCAAAAGTCACCAAATATCTGCAAAACCAAGATTTTTACACATCCTGAGAAGCGTCAGTGTTGCTCTAGGGGGCTTGCACACTTTTGCTTCACTATGATCAAGGACTAGGTCCATCAAAAGATTAAAGTCTCCTCCCAATATTATATCATGAGGGGTGCCAGCGGCTTTCAACATCCCTTCAAGATCTATAAAAAAAGCCCTGATCATCAGCGTTAGGTGCGTAAATATTAGCCAAAATAAGACTTTGCCCCTGAATTTCTGCTAAAACAATAATGACTCTTCCTAATTTATCATTAAACTGTTTGAGACATTTGAATTGTAAATGTTTATTTATCAGTATAATGACTCCCCTACTCTTACTTGAGCCAGCACTAAAGAAAACTTGTCCACCCCATATCTTCCCAAATTTTTCAGCTTCCTGCTGGGAAAGATACGTTTCATGAAGACACACTATATCATATTTCTTACGCTTTAGAAAAGAATGACTTTGCTTCTTTTTATGGGGTGCCCCAACCCATTCACATTCCACTTGCAGAGAGACAATCCACTCATATTAACATTTGACACATTGGTATAATAGAAAAAATAAATTGTGTGTCAAAAACAAGATTATACAGACCACATTCCCCATTACTGCAACAATCAAACCCTGAACTCCCCCCCCCCCGAACCAAACAAACAGAAAAAGGAAAAACGTGCACATTAACCCCGCACACAACAGCGCCAACCGGCGTCAATCCCTCTAAATTCAAAAGGTCCATGTACACCTATGAGAGCCCCCGTGACAACTTTGCCATCGGATTGCTCAAGTCCGGTGCTTCTGCACAAATGTTGTAAGGCAAAATTACATAACAGAAAATACTTTGTAAAACAAACCCCAGCCAATAGGCAGAATAAACACAAAGAACATATAGATTCATTCACAGATCTGACTTGAAGGTGTGATCCTCCACAAAACAAATTCCAGCTGGTGTTAAGCTATTCAGTTTCCTCAGACAGACAGACAATTGTTCAGTGAGCCAGTTGTTATGAGTTCGGCAGATGACGTGATCATTCTAATGTCCCTTAAAAATATTCCACAAAAACAAACTCCAGCCAACAGGAGGCATAAGCACAAAGAACGAATAGATTCAACTACAACTGTGCTCCACAACTCCATTCTGTGCTCAGAGTAAAAAAAATAAAATAAATAACAGTAACAGATATGCTCTATTCGGTTCTGTGTGCTGAGCACGTAATTTTTAAAGCGCTCCAGATTCACTTTAATTTCACTTTTGCATACTTCCAAGTATGTTTGACCACTACATGTTAATATATAAATACAAATAATTCACTCCATGGCATTTATGTACAGCGGAGTAAAATGAGGAGCACATTATAGTGAGAAGTATGAGTATATTTCTTAATTTATATATTTGTTTTCTGTGAGTGAAGAGGAAAAACAAGGAAAAGTCATTTACAAAATTCATGTTATGACCATTTTTAAAAGCTAAGCTATATTAAACAAATGTTTCAGTGTAATACTTTAGCACTAAGTAATAATGTACACAAGTGTAATGCATAAAATCCAAAACATCCACTACGTCATCAAAATCCACTACGCAGAGGAGTAGATCCACTACGTCATCGCGCTACAGTCTGCAGTGAGGACCCTCTCCTTTTTTTTATTTATTATAAATTCTCCTCTCTGACCAGTAGGTGGCGATATGCACAAAGAATGTGAATCGCCAAAACCAAAAGAAGAAGAACTCTTAGGAGAAAAGAGCATTTAGGAGGGATGTTTGAAAGTGGAGATTTATAGTAACCTATCATATTGCTTCTAAAGACATGGAATTAACCACTGGAGTCTTATGGATTAATTTTATGCTGCCTATGAAAGTTTTGGACCCTGTTGACTTGCATTCTATGGATCTACAAGCTGAAATATTCTTCTAAAAATGTTTTTTGTGTGTTCAGCAGAAGAAAGAAAGTCATATGCTATATCTGGGATGGCATAAGAGTGAGTAACCAATGAGAGAATTTTCATTTTTGGTTGAAATATACCTAAATAGTATCCATATAGGGCCTACCTTTTGGGGCCATTGTATATGAGTGTGTGAGAGAGAATAGTTTTAGTAACGATTTTAAATTTGTTCGCTTGTGTTTCACGAATGAAGTGCTATACGTGTATTATATTCTCCAGCTTGTTAATATGCTTGGACATCTGTAGAGGGCAGTATTTTTTGTAATTTTTCCACAACACCACATATGTCATACAGAACATAGTACCCTTTCTCTTTCTGGGCCTTTGTTGTACAATTGTTGTGTAGGATGGAAAATTAAATCACACAGATAAATATCAGCCCTTCTTTAGCATCTCTCTAAAGACCATGTTCCAATCTCTGCTAGAAATGTATTGTGAAATGGTAAGAAGACAGTTTATTACACATTCATCAAATGACATACATAACACTGTGAACCTTAAATAAAAGATGTTACAGATGAAACTACGCCTGAACTAAATGTAATTTTCTGGGCTTTTAAGGGGTTGTTCATTTTTTCTTTTTTTTTTCTTTTTTTTTCTTTTCTCCCCTTTTCTCCCTAATTTGGAATGCCCAATGAGCTCTAAGTCCTCATGGTGGCGTAGTGACTTCCCTCGAACCTCAGTTGCCTCCTCGTCTGAGACCGTCAATCCGTGCATCTTATCACATGACTTGTTGAGCGTGTTACGCAGAGACGTAGCGCGTGTGGAGGCCCATGCTATTCTCCGTGGCATCCACACACAACTCACCACGTGCCCCACTGAGAGCGAGAACCACACATTATAGCGACCATGAGGAAGTTACCCCATGTGATTCTACCCTCCCTAGCAACCAATTTTGTTGCTTAGGAGACCTGGCTGGAGTCACTCAGCACGCCCTGAATTCAAACTCCCGACTCCAGGGGTGGTAGTCAGCGTCTTTACTCACTGAACTACCCAGGCCCCCTTTTAAGGGGTTCTAAGACTCTCCAAACACAGTGTTGTTCATTGGGGCTGGGTGGTGCATGCTCACTGATCCAGATCTAATGGAAAGCTCTTTCTCTTTTCATGTATCGTACATGCATGCACTTTCACTGTTCCAGAGAGAGCACACAGCTGCTAGTGCTGGAAATTTCATAAACACTGAACGTTTTTCACATGTTCTGTACACGCATATGGTGCTCGTTCAAACCCTACAGACGTTAGTCACATGACATTTCACATAGCCAGAATACACAGATGCCTCCTAAGTCCATATTTATGGACTTTTTACAATTTAGCAGTTTAATCAGCAATAAGTCCTTAAAGTTTTTACGATTCAACTTCATTGTATTTAGTTTACTAACTAAAATTAGTTAGTGTCTTATGTACAAGATTATTGTTTTATATTTGTATCATAAAGTTAGATTGATAAGACTTTTCAAATGCGTTACCAGTGAAAATTAAAACAACCTTAACCAGTAAGGAGGTAGACATAAAGTCAAGCAATTGTACTGATGTGCAATCACCTGTAAATACTGTATATGTCATATAATTCTACTGTGTACCCGTGTAGTGCAATAGTTGCAAGTATTTCTGTGTTGTGATGTGTGTATTATGAGAAATTATGAAAATTATGTTAATATGATAAAAAAATAAAAAATAATTCTGAACTAGGAGTTCAAAGTTCAGTCTTTAGAAAAAAAAGATAAGTCAGAAATAAATGGCATTAAAAGGCAAAGATCTTTCTTATCCTTTGCTGTAATGTACACAACATCTTGCACACTAATACATTAGCAATGTTCCAGGGAAGTATCCTGTTTGCCCAGCCTGTCAGTTTGTGTTATGTGTGCTATTTAATGATGATAAAATTCAAAAGAAGCCTTCATTGTCAGATAGATCTACACACATTGCTGGGGGCTGTCTTTGCCATTAACATGTTCCTATAGTTGCACAACCATTGACATTGTATGATATTGAAACTCTCTCTCTCTCTCTCTCTTTTAAGCTCTTTGTGTCTGAGATCCTTCACTCCGGTCCTCAGGGATAAGCTAACCTCCTTTTGAGATGCTCTACTTTGATTATATTACTCCAAACTTGTTAGTATTCACATGCATGATGTTCACAATAATAAAAAGCATTGGCACAACCTTGAACTCACAGCAGACCAAAGAAAACAATCAGTCTTTAAGGGATAGTTAACTTAAAAATAAGTATTTCACTTCCATGGACACGAAAAGAGCCTACACAAAAAGAGATGTCACTTCCATGGACACAAAAAGAGATGTTAGGTAGATGGGACTGACAGCCTCATTCGTCATTCACTATCATTGCCTCTTTTTTACATATTATGAAAGTGAAGGGGGACTGAAGCAGTTGTTCACTGTAAAAAAAGTAATTACATTTTATCCAACTTATGGGGGTTTTGAGTCAGATACTATGAAATGTGAATGACTTTCATCTACATATAGACATATGTTAGACCAACAATATTTCCCCAAATGTTATCCCAACTAGCCTAACAGAGTTGTCTGAACGAACAATTTCAGGTTAAACAGTTTTGTGAGTTCCCAGCATTCATTGCAACATGAAGAAATTAACCGGTTAGTGTTATAGGCTTATTTTCAGTTGTTTATTGACTTTATTATGCTTTTGTTGTTTTTGTTGCCACTGTTGGCAAGGGCTTAGATTTGGCCTGAACATTGGGGGGTTGCAGTGTGAAGCACTGTTGTACTTGCTTACTTGGGGGGTTGTACTTGCTTGTTTTGAATGTTGGGAACTTTTAAACTTATTTTGTTTTGGTGCAAAATGAGTAAATGTAAATAATGTAAATGATGACAGAATGTTATTTTTGGGTTGACTATTCCCTTTAAGTATTAAGCTTAACGTGTGGAAAGTGGCATACCACAAAATTCAAAAAGTTATTTAGACTGTAAAGTTAGTTTAGATTTATCTTTCAAATTTCATTCATGTGACTGTGAAACCAGACACTTTCCTCAAACAGTGCCCTGTCTGTGGTAGCCTCAGATAATGTTACTACATTCACAAAATAAAAAAGTGTTTGCAGAACACAGTCTTCATGTTGACACAACATACTACTGTCTTTCACAGATAAAAATGGTGCATAGTGCACATAATCTGCCGTACTCAAGACGTCCTTCTGTAATCCTTTTTAGAAAGGTCCTGTGACACTCCTGATATATTGTAGATATCCATCCATCCATCCATCCATCCAAAATAAATGCTATGTCAAATAAACCTTGGTTTCATTTAGTAGATTTCAAGAAAGAGAAAAAATGAGACGCTAAACATAGATCTCAGGCTGAACTTGGGGCATCAGGGAGAATCATGTATGTTGTTTACAGGGATAGTTCTCATTCTGAGCCGACTGTCATTAGAGGTAATTACTGTAATTTTCGCATTCTGCTCTGCAGAACAACATGGGGCAGCTCAAAGACATCATGAAGATAAGCTTTATTTTAGTCACTGTATCAGAGTCCATGTTCCTTGTGCTGTTTAGTATCCCAGTTTACAGTTCTATAGATCTCAGGTCTATACATTCAAAACCTTCAAACAGGCAACAGCTCTGGAAGTCTTTATGTGTGTGAAACTAGAGCTACGGCCTTGTGTTTTGCAGGAGAATGAAGACAGTGATTAGTCCGGCAGGTGCAGGAGTCACAGTGTTCCTGGATGGAATGTGGTTGTGTCTGATTTATTTCCTCATGAACTTTTGTCTCCTAAAAACACACATTTTCAGACCTCAATACATAACAGGCACATGGGACTGCTCAAACTTTCACTCTACAAAGCCATCTGAAATAATCAGTACAAAATTAATCCTGTATATGTGATTGAATGTCCAGAGATGAACAGCAGAGAACCCCTTCAGTTATGGGGCTCTGAAGAGCTCAATTATATTGATTACTTTACTGATTTAAACATTAGCTATTACGTGGAGTTACTTATGCAACAGGATGTTCACAGCACCCATTCAAATTCTATGTTTAGACAATCTGATTGCAATGGCGCTCACTTGGAGAGATGCTCAGATAAAAAGATGCTAACCCTTAGCATTAAACTTTGGGGCACAACTCATCCCATATCTTTGTGCTACAGACATAAAGGAATGTGCAAAGTTGTGCTATTCCTTTTCTAAGCAATCAAACTTACAAAAAAACCCATAAATTTACACAGAGTGAAAGACCTAAATCCACTTTGAACGCCTTAGCAACCACATAGCAATGCAGTGGCAACAACCCACAACACCTTAGCATTGTTGCGTCAGGTTTTTCATGGGCAAGCACCTTTGACATTTTCTTCAGAAAATGGGAAAATGTAGTTAGTTTCTCTAAGATTTCAGTGAGATTTAGTTGCCAGTCCACTTGGCGGCCATCTTGTGAACACTCCTGAGAAGCTTTCTATGGATACATACAAGCCACATAAAAGTACAGCTCCTATGTACATTCACATTACATTTACATTTACAGTACATTTATGCATTTGGCATATGCTTTAATCCAAAGCGACTAAATGTAAACTGAATTTACATTCAGTTTGTAAATTTTATTAGTTTGTCTGTTCCCTGGGAATCAAATCCATGATCTTGGCATTGATTATGCCATGCTTTACCAGTTAAGCAGCTTGTACTTGTGTTGGAAAAGACAGATATTTCCAAAACGGCTGCTCAAGTTTACAACCAAAGAAAGTATTTAACATCAACAGTAAAATCTGACAACACTGGCATCATAAATTGTGCTTCTTTGCTAAGATTGCGCTACAAAGCACCATTTTTCAGGCTGGTCCAGCTAAGGCGCAATTGTGTTGTTGAGTTTATTGACAGGCGATGTCTTTGTGTAAACGGTGATTCACTCTTTTGCAAGTAAGGGAACTTCCTTTTCTAAACCAGCCATATTAGGTGTTTCAGTTTCTCCATTTTAATACAAGTGGTCCTTTTCGGGCTAAACAGTCTTTGGTTGTACTGAATGGGTGTGTGTAAAAGTGGAGGAATGCTGGAAAAATTGTCACTGCAGTGAGGAAAGCAGCTGCTTATATTGTATATCCTTGAGATATGATTGGCAGGCCTAGATGAACAAGCTCCTCCCGAACTTACGATTGGAACTTTATTCGCCCCTCTCTATAGAGACTGTTTAGGCTACCACTGAGCAGCCATAGAGTTACAAACAGATGACATTGTGCTTCTGCTGCCCAATTTAGAACTTTTCTGTCTCTCAAACCCCATATTACCACCCCACCCAAACCCATTTCCTGTGGTGGCCTCACAACACACACACACACACACACACACACACACACACGCACACACATGTATATACAAACACACACACGTAATGTCTCATAATTTTCACTTTGAAAAGAAAGTTTGACATTAAAGAACCACTAACATTGTGATTTTATTCTGACTATGGCATTACATGTACTCCTAGGAACAAATAATTACAGAGCAACACAACAGACAAACAAATATGTGAGCACTTGTGCATGAAAGACATTATTTAGGTCTTTTTTTTTAAATGCATGCAATGCTGATTATGTACATATCCTAAAAAAGTAGATTTTTTATTATTGTACAAATTCTCTGCACACTCCAACTCTTTAAACATCAAACAACTGAAACAAATGCATTCTGCAAAGGTAAAGTTGTGTAAAGAAGCGGTTACATATCCTAATTTTTGTGTTTTGACTCTGTATGTAATGGTATCTGAGCATTCTGTTTAGGTCCAGTGGTCTCCAGTTTCAAACAGCAAGAACATCTGGATGTATTTAGCAGTTCAGTTCTGTTCTTCCCCGTGTACGGTGTACTGCTGCCTTGCATGAGCTCGGAGGCATTAAAAGATTAATACAATTACTACTAAATGAATTACTACAATTTAACATAACAAATTGCACAAATTACACAACACACAAAATGTCAGCATTTACATCAAATGCATTTTCTAAATGCTGATCATGCAGAACAGAATTAATGCACAATGTTCTGGAAATTGAAAAATTTAGAAACTTGTAATATTGGCATCAGTTTTAAGGAAAAAAATTAAAATGGGCCGTCCATTTGTACTGTTGTGTGAAGCCATTTTTTTTTTTTTTTTTATTGTATTTTTTTTTCATGACAGCAGCTAATATATTAAGAAACTGGAAAACAGCAAATGAACCTTCAAACAAACAATGGTGCAATGTGTTATTATCTTATAGTCAGCCAGAAATTATAATGAATAATGTAAGGAGACAACCTGACAAATTAGTTACTATACACAGTACATATTTGAGTGATGGTAATGCAATTTATCTTAAGAGATGTAAAATGGATATGGATAAGTCTCCGGATATAGACTTTCTTTAAATTTTTCCTTTGTTAAGGATTGATAAAGGGGTTCATTACTGACTAATAAGTCATTTATAAATGCATTATAAATAATTTATATGCAGTTAGTGCAGCAACATGCATAAAAAAGGGTAACATTCATCCAGTAGTTGCCAAAGAGTGTGCATTTTAACTTACATGTTATAAATGCTTAATAAATACACTTATTCACACTTATTTTAATAATAATAATAATAATAATAATAATAATAATAATATATATATATATATATATATATATATATATATATATATATATATATATAAAATTGATCTAATTCATGATTTATGTCACAATGTAGCATAAATATACTGTTATGGTGAGATTAAAACTAGTGATTATGTCATTTTGCTACAGTCTGCTTTAGGTTTAATTACTGTAGTGTCTTGACTCACTTGTGTTGTCACCTTCCTTGTCATGTTGATGTCAAAAGAATGGTTTTAAGTCCTCTAAAAAACACTTTCAGGTTTTTATACTTATTCACATCACATATTATTTAATACAGCTTGATGACCACTAAATCATACTGAACTTTTAAGTTATTTCTAATGTTGGCAACTCCTTAATAAATGCTTTAGAGGTGTCCACTTTATATTAAAGGAATATTCCAGGTTCAGTACAAGTTAAGCTCAATCAACAGCATTTGTACTGATTCACACAAAAAATAAATTTTGACTTGCTGTTTCTTAAAAAAAAAGCAAAAATATGGGTTACAGTGAAGCACTTACAATGGATGTGAATGGGGCCATTCTGTAACCATTAAAATACTCACTGTTTCAAAAGTATAGTCAAAAGATATAAACAATATGGATGTTAACATGATTTTAGTGTAATAAAATAGCTTACTAACAAAAATGACGATTTAAACAACGTTACAACTCAAATAATACATGGGTATTAACAGAATATGCTTTTATAAAATTATAAGCTTCATATTTCTGCCTTTAAACCCTCAAAAGATTGACCCCCATTCACTTCCATTGTAAGTGTCTCACTGCAGCTTAGACTTTTGCTTTTTTTAAAGAAATGTAGTGACAAGTCTACATATTTTTTGTGGTAATCAACATTATGCCACAAATGCTGTCGGTTGAGTTTAACTTGTATTGAACTGGAATATTCCTTTAAAGTCCATCTTAATAGGTTACATCTGAATATATTATATCTGCATGGTACATCATTTACGAGTTGGCTATTTCGTATGGTCTTGCACGATGTTGGTTGCATAAACTCGTACGACTTCATCACGTGCAAGTTCCTGGATGTCTAATGTGGAAGTAAGCATGAGTTCCACGCACGAGGCGTTAAGGACATACTTATTAATATTATGCCCTTACCCAAACCCCTTATCTAAACTTAACCAATCAATAGAGTGTGTAAACATGATAGGAAGCTGTTGTGTGTGACAGAAGTAAGTAACTGTCATGTATTAGATGAAACGATGTCCAGCGACGTCATTGGCTGTAGTGAAAGTTGTAGGAATTCAAACGAGTGCAATCGCACAATATCATACAAATTAGCCAAATTTAGAATAGTCGTACGAATTCTGATGATTTCTCTGTGAGAGTGTGTTGCACAGACCAACAAATAAAAGAGAGAAAAAGTTAATGCCACTGTTATTTATTAAATATAATTATTTTGAATGAATGGATGATTTATCTTTTAAATGTAATCTGTTTGGTCAGAGTGTTCAGGAAAAGCATTAAAGTATTTGCATTGAAACATATCTGATTTCATCTAACAGCATTTAAGTATAGAAAGAAAGAAAACACATGGGAAAGGGAGTGGTTTTCTTAGATTTTCCTGTTTCTGTTTTTTCCTGAATTTGCAGCCCTTTAGGGTTCTTGTCATGCTCTTGTTCTTCCAAACCAGCAGTGTCACAGTGACAAGGACATGACTTTGCCTTCACATTGCTGTGGGCTGCTGGGATCCTGTAGGGTCAGTCAGTCAGCAACAAAGCACAAACTGCAACACTAAAACTGTTGTGGATTCTACAGATCTCATTTGTTTGAGAGAAAACAATGACGTTTTCTGCTCTGAGGTTTCACTGTTCTTCCCAGACTAGAACTACAGGAGGAGAGAGAAGCACCAGTGTGTATCAGCATGCTGTGTCATCTCACACAAACACACTTTCCCATCTCCAAAGCTGATGGTTTGACGAACATCAGTGAATGTGTGATTGTAACAGGAACTGATCAGGTGACAGTGCGGAGACAGTGTTTCAAACAGAAGTACAAAACAGTTGATTGCACTTATTGCAGCTTCTTAATACTGCGTTCTGATTGGTCAGTCATAGAATTCTGCAGTCAAATATTTTTGTACAATGACTGCTATTGTATGTGTATGACCTGTGCTAGTTTCATGTCTCTCGCATCACTCTGCGGTCTCTGCGATTTCAATTTAAATAAATATTCCATTTTCATGCAATTACTTATTTACTGTATTTGGCAAGTAGCTGATAATGACCGCCTGACTGCACACTATCTCTTAAATACATTTTTATTTAAGGAAAATGTTAGCAATATTTAAGCAGATGATTAAATATCTTACCTGTAACTGCTATTGTTATCGACTTTCCCAGATTATAAAATCTTTCAGATGAATTTCTCAGTCAGCACATCTAAAGATGCACTCCTGAAGATGATGTAAAACAGATCATGTAATTTTTATCAATGAGGTATACACACCTTTCAATAGGAAAGTCTGTTGATGATGTTCCAGAAGGGCATTTGTATGCTCAACCCTGTGCTGACATGTCAATCTGTCAGCAGGTGCATTTATATTCTGATTAGTATTTGAAAAATTCAGCTAATTTAAATGTGTCTATGCAAATGGCCACACAGTAAATACCTTCCACAAAAAAATGTGTCAGTACAATATAGAGGGTTGCTGACAGAATAAGGGCTTTTAAAATTACACTCATAGCATCTAGACTTCTCCAGCAATATTAAGATTAATTTAGGACAACAGGCACTGACTTACTTTCTATTCTGAACTCAGCAGAGGTTCTAATCCTGATGTTTAGCTTTGGCTTTTTTGATTTAACCGAGGTTTGGTGTGTATATATTGTTATTCCTTTTATTGTGTATGTATTGGTATATACTGTGTGTGTGTGTGTATATATATATATATATATATATATATATATATATACAGAGAGAGAGAGAGAGAGAAAGAGAAAGAGAGAGAGAGAGAGACTATACTCTTTCTTTTTAAAGACACACACACACACACACACACACACACACACACACACACACACACACACCTGTGAGCTCCCTGAAGAACAAGAGACCTGTTTTATCCAGCTCAGGGATGACACTAACACACAGGAATTCAGGTCACACACAAAGTGTTTAATCTTATGTAGACAATCGATAGAGATCTTTTAGCAGGTTAGGGGCAACATAAAATTAAAAGTCGTTTTGTGTATTGCAGAAAAGTTAATCTGCTTGATCTAACAACAAGGATAGAGAACAAAAGTACAACATAAATCCTGAAGAATCATGAAAACAGTAGTATACCTTTAAATAAGGTGGAAATGAGTAATGGGGACAGATAGATGTACATTTTTTACTTTAGAGGAAAATTTATTTAGATTGCTAGCATATATTGTACGTAATTAGACAAAAATGTGCAAATCATGAAACCAAAACCAAGCACGTGTAGTTATGTGTCTCTGACCTTCATGTGTGACTGCTGCACGCTTTATCTTCATTGAAACTAAATAGGAAGCTTTAATGTCTCTTTTCTCTGTCTCTGGACTCCGGACTGTGCACAGAAACCCAAACAGGATCAAATATTTACTTAAATATTCTCTGCTTTTCCCTGCAAGACTTACAACAAAATGACTCCCCTTTTTCCCCACTCTAAATACTTAAAAGAATGTTCCGTGTTCAGTACAAGTGAAGCTCAATCAACAGCATTTGTGGCATAATGCTGATTACCACAAAAATTCATTTCGACTTGTTCCTCCTTTTCTTGAAAAAAAAATCTGGGTTACAGTGAGGCACTTACAATGACAGTGAATGGGGGCCAATTTCTGAACGTTAAAATACTCAATGTTTCAAAAGTTTAGCCACAAGACATAAAGGATATACTGTATGTGTAAACATGATTTTAGTGTAATAAAATCACTTATAAACCTTTTCTGTGTAAAGTTATAGCCAATTGTACAACTTCTTTACCATGACGCTGTAATGTCAACAAACCCTAAAACGACTGTAAAAATTACAATTTAAACAACGTTAGAGCTCAAATAATGCACAAGTTTTAACAGAAGAATTAATGTAAGTGCTTTTATAAAATTATAAGCTTCACATTAAATCCTCCAAAAATTGGCCACATTCACTTCCATTGTAAAAGCCTCACTGTTAACCAGATTTTTGCTTTTTTTGAAAGAAAAGGAGGGACGAGTCAAAATAAATTTTTGTGGTAATCAGTATTATGCCACAAATGCTGTCAATTGAGCTTAACTTGAATTGAACCTGAAACATTCCTTTTAATAGATAAACACATTTTTGATTGTTTTAAATGTCAAAATTATTTTCCGTGGTAACTGACAGCAGGTCACAGATGTTGTCTATGGAGCTTAACTTGCTTTCAAAATGTGACGAGACAGGAGAGGAATGAGGATCTAAATGCAGCCTTTTTTAATAAAGCAAAAGTAAACCAGGTAACTCAGAACATAATGAAACAAAACACAGGAAACAAAGTACAGCATAATACAGATGAAGACTGACAAAAAAAAAAAATAAAAAACAGGGGAAAACAAGGGCTTAAATACACAAGGGAAAACAAGGGAACGAGGAACACCTGGGGAAACAATCAGGGGAAAACCAATCATGAAAAGAAACTACAAAGGACTACAAAACTAACAGGAAACAGGAACAGGGAACTAAACCAGAATTTCAACATAAAAGTCAATACAAACAACAGGGAATATGTGACAAAAAAAGTCCTTCAAAGAGTCAGTTACTCTGCAGAAACAACATGTTACACATAAATTAACACCAGTACTGCAATTATAAAATAATCTGTTACAGTTATTCTATAAGATGCTTTTTAACATTTGGATGACATGTTCTTCACTCCAATGACGATTCAGAGTTCAGAACTGTTTTTGTTTCCTCTGAAAACTATATGTTTGTATTTCCATTAAATGCCACACCATTCTGTGATGTCTCTTGAAATTAGATTGGTTTAAACAAATAATTAAGTCTATATGTGTCTGAATGCAACACAATCATTCACTATTTCCACTGATGTTGTTTTTGTCTGAACTACCGTATCTGAGTGCAGGGCACTGGATAATTGTGTTAACACCAAGGACTCATCATGAGGAATCTCACAACAACATGTTTGGGGCCTCACATTTACACGGCTTGAATGAAGACAAACACACACTCCAGCAGTGAATGTGTGTGTTCTCACACAAGGTCATGACCTGAAACCATCTCCATTTGTTCATTTTTTCTAGTTAGTTTCCCTTTCACCCTCTTGCTTAACAGAGATGTATATTAAAGGGATAGTTCACACAAAAATGAAAATTCTCTCATCATTTATTTACTCACCCTCATGCCATCTCAGATGTGTATGGCTTTTTTTCTTCTGCAGAACATAAACAAAGATTCTTAGAAGAATATCTCAGCTCTGTCCATACAATGCAAGTGAATGGTGGCCAGAACATTGAAGCTCAAAAAGCACATAAAGGCAGCATAAAAGTAATCCATATGACTTCAGTGGTTTAAACAATGTCTTTTGAAGTGATATGATAGTTGTGGGTGAGAAACAGATCAATATTTAAGTCCTTTTTTACTATAAATCAACAATTTCACTTCCACATTCTTCTTCATTTGTACTGGGCAGGAAAGAGATTTATAGTAAAAAAACAACTTAAAAATCTGTTTCTCACCCACACCTATCATATTGCTTCTGAAGACATGTATGTAACCACTGGAGTTGTATGGATTACTTTTATGCTGCCTTTATGTTATTTTTGGAGCTTCAACATTTTCACCATTAATTGTATGGACCTACAGAGTTAAAATATTCTTCTAAAAATCTTTGTTTTCACAGAAGAAAGTCATACACATCTGGGATAGGATGAGGGTGAGTAAATGATGAGGGTTTTCATTTTTAGGTGAACTATCCCTTTAACTCTAGGGAAAATAATGATCCCAGCAAACCCAACCCAAACACTTAAGACTAAACTAACCCTTCACCATGCCTCAAAGCCACAAACAGCTCCAACATGCAAGATTAATGATTAAGACAAAGGATGCACTCCTGTATATTAAATTGGCTTCATTTTGACATCAAAGGAATCGTTCAATGCTCATGTTCTAGACCTGATGTTGTTTAATGACTTTCTTTCCTCTGCAGGAACGCAAAAGGAGCTGTTACGCAGCATGTTTGGGATTGACAGCCTCAGTCACCATTAACTTTTATTGCATCCCCCCACTCCAGACAGAACCTAACATTCTGCCTAATTTCTTTTTATGTTCCACAGGTTTGGAACACCATAAAGGTGAGTAAATGATGACAGAATGTTTTCTTTTTGTGTGAACTACCCCTTAAATATATATGTCTGATAGTTTTAGGGGCTTTAATTTGCAATAAAGACATTAAATTGAGATGACAAAGTTGGGAAAACTAAAATGCAGGATGAAAACGCCTACGCCCCCCGTTCCAGCACAGCATTCCAAAGGCTGCGAATTTACCAATCCTACTAGAGTGGAGGCCTAGTTTATGAATATTAATTACGTAACGTGACGCATGGCCAATAGGCGCAAACGTGGGAGCGTTTCAGCTGGCCAACCAACGAGGAGAAGGTTTGGCTCATGAATATTTACCTAGCTACGCAACTGGACGCTCCAGGAGGGTTACCAAGCAACGTCCGCCTGACCTAATTAATATTCATAAGCTTGAGCCCTAGCTTTAGTTAAGATTCAGGTAGGATTGGTCATTTTTCCTGCAGGCTGAGGGAAAGGCGTGTTGGCCAGCCGTGGACACTACCAACGTCAGCTGCAGAGGGGTGGTCTTTCTCACACGCTTGGTTAAATGTAAACAGCTCGACCGCACAAATATAGCGCAGCCCATGCGTTGCTTTTAAAAATCGAGGGAAAGCGATACAGTTTAGCAGACGAGTTTCCGGTCTATTCCTTTGGCGTTTGTCACCCCTCCTACACACGGTTGGGAAATTCCCTCCATATGTATAGTGATTTGTTAGTGTTGGGGAGCCCGATGGGGTTGAGTTCGCAGCTCGGGATTATGTGCTAGACTGGCCAGTACGGAGCAAGAATCAAATAGTTACATGAAGGAAGGTTTGTTTGGGAATACTTTAGGAATACGTGGATTTATCGTCACCAACAAGGTGAGTTTCATTGTTATAACTTTATTTTGCACCTATACTGTAGCCAAGGTGTTTTTAAAACGGTTTAGTCTCATTGCATTTCCCAAATAACTTATTCTACGTGGCAGCGCCGGCCCGCAGAAACACACACGGCCGGTAGAGTAGATGGAGCTCCTGCAAAACACAGCAGTGTGTTTGAATTCCGCCTGCAAATATGTACCATTGTAGCCATAGTTTCCACCAAAATATCATCGTTACTACAGCTACTAAATATTATTATTATTTTTTATACATTGCAACTGTGGTAGCTTGGTATTCTCCACCACCAAAAAAAAAATAAATAAAAAAAAAGAAAAGAAAAAAAAAAATATATATATATATATATATATATATATATATATATATATATATATATAATATGAACAGAATAACCATTAAACAAATTAACTGTAATGATTTTACAGTACCAACAGTTTTTGCAGTGTATGTGTGGATTTTGGAAAAAATTATAGATCACCATTATACTTATTTGTAAGGTCTTGTTGGAATATTTAGTACCCAATTTAATGTTTCAGTTCATACAACTTTTTTAGACCATATTACCAATATATGGCACCCACTCAGCTGGCCCAGTGGCCTACATAACCCTGGGGTTATGTGGGGTTTGTCCAAGTTAAGGTCTGCTAAAATGAGACACACTGGCTGTGTCACACAACCCAGTGAGCTGCCCATCTAGACAGCATGTTTTCAGGGCAGTCCCAGTCAGTTTTGGGTCTGGTCTAAGAGACTTAAGTATCTCAAAAAACACACTTAGCATTTAAGTGTCAGGTATTTAAATTGAGGACTGATTATAAATAAAATGTATGTTAAGTAGATTAGATTACTTCTGTAACATTTGAAACGTGAATAAATGCAATTCATTTTTTGTTATTGGTGTAAACAACGCCAGTTGTCAATTTGTATTTTCTTATTGAGTCCTTATTGTATATTTCAAGAATCTGTATTTGCCAAATTGACTCCAAAAAGAAACTCCTGAAAAAGGGCATGCCTACTTTAAAAATCCTGAACAGGGCATGCCTGCTTTGTGGTAAAACAGATGTTTAAAGCTGCATTAATATCAGACTAGTGGGCTTCAAACAGGAAGTCAATCTCAACTGAACATGGAGGTTTATTGCGTCATAACAGGATTCTAATCGGAAAAAATTAATTCTCTCTCTCTTCATCAGGATTCTGGAATGTTCACAATTTCCTCTTCGCGGTAAGGGCGGGTTTAATATTAGTACACTGCACCTCTATACCAGCCGGTGTTTAAGGGTCTCACGTTTATCCTCCCCTGTGCTACAGTGATTTTCTTAGAACTAACACATTTGTGGAGTTGTAAGGTTAAACTGTGGGTTGTTCCTGTTCCAAAGTTCCTGTTCATCACCACTAGGGGCATTGTTCCCATTGGCCCCTAAATAACATATATTTCATATTCATAGAGTGAATTTTAATATGCTAGTATGCCCCCCACACATTTATGTTGCTAGTATGTTGTTGATGACTCATTATCTGGGTTATATCTTGTTTCTTTTTTATTTTTTCTCTCCACTTTTCTCCCCAATTTGGAATGCCCAATTCCCAATGCGCTCTAAGTCCTTGTGGTGGTGTAGTGACTTGCCTCAATCTGGGTGGCAGAGGACGAATCTCAGTTGCCTCCGTGTCTGAGACCGTCAATATGCGCATCTTATCACGTGGCTTGTTGAGCGCGTTACCACGGAGACGTAGCGCGTGTGGAGGCTTCACACTATTCTCTGCGGCATCCACACACAACTCACCACGCGCCCCCACCGAGAGTGAGAACCACATTATAACGACCACGAGGAGGTTATCCCATGTGACTCTACCCTCCCTAGCAATCGGGCCAATTTGGTTGCTTAGGAGACCTGGCTGGAGTCATATATCTTGTTTCTTGAACAACCTCCAAATCTAGACTAAAACTGTGTTGTGAATATTGAAGAATTTTCCTCTTGTGTTAAAAGCTATGTTTATGTTTCATTTATCTTAATGGGATTCCATCCTTATAACTTTAAATGACAAGTCAAGTCAAAGCTACGTCATTTCAGATTCGTCATTGAATGCTTATGAATGTAGTGTTTTTACGTTGATGAAGATTTGCCCGAGTCAGTCTGTCTAGTCACATCCTGAGTGTGTGCTTTCATGTTGTGCCCTATCGTGAGGCTGAAGAATGGAGAGGTCTAATTTTGCATGACATAGTGTTAAATTGCTTTGTGTGTGTTTTTGTGCTTGTTTGTGGTTGTTTGTTGCCAGGAAGCATTTTTATGCTCTCCTTTGTTTCCTTTCCTTTCCTTTTTTTAACCTCAGGATGTTTTCTTTGCTGAGCTGCCCTTCATTTGTGTGTGTGTGTGTGTGTGTGTGTGTGTGTGTATATGTGTTTTTTTTTGTGGGTGTTTTCGTGCCGCCTAAGTTGCCTTAAGGCAGCTAGAATGTTTGTTAAAAAAAGATTTTTCCTGAGAGGCTACATTTTTCTCTCTGTCATCTCTGGTCTAAACCTGTCAACTTGTGCAACTCTACGTTGTGATTCCTGCTAAATGGATCATCAGATTACTTAAGTTTGAAAACATTTCTAATCCTATAATTGCTTTGTTTTGTTTTTTGTTTTTTAATTTTAAATACTTTCTCCTATTCTGGCTTAGTAAGCCATTCTTAGGTTGATTTCCCCTAAAAAGTGCGCTATCAGAACTTTGCTCTGTTTTTTGATCAGCCTGTCCAGCCCGACACAGCTGTCCAAAAACAGCATAAAAGAGGAGTGTTCAGGAATTCATTTTTGAAAATGACACTCTTCACTTTTAATGATTTAAGTATTAGGACTCAAATTAAAATCAAAATCGCAATATGACAATTTGCGATTTAATTAAATAAATAGACTGCGTGTGCTGCTCTGTCCTGTCTATATGGTGTTAGTGGATTATTACCAGGGCTCGAGTTGAGGGGGGATGCGAGGGGATGCCATACCCCTTGTTGTAAGAAATACCAAAAAGCATACCCCTAGTAAAACCACCATCCCCCCCTTACCATCCAATTGTGTCATGTATTTCTTAGACCTAATCATGCAAGTAAAATATTTAATTTTAATACGTTTGATAAATAACAGACTTTAAATAAGGGTGATTAGCCGGTCAGAATTAGATTTCAACATGTGTGAGGTTGCCAGATTTCTGTAGGTGAAATCCCCCAATCAGATCTGGACACTTGTACAATTTGGAAATATTCTGCCATGGTGATGCTTTAGTCACGCAATCTGGAAACATTGAGCGTGCGAGCTCTCTCTCCACTGCGAAAAAAGACACCAGATTTATTCTGAAAACACTGTAAAACAGGTAGGCTATGTCGAAGTTTAGCGATGGGTTGATTTGTACTTCCTAGTGCGTACATGAAACTTACGCCACAAGTTTTCAAATGTTTCACGCACTTTCAAACATGGTCGAGTAGTAGCCTAGGCTAGATTGGAGTAGAAAAAATGCATGTCTGCAGTGGGCGAGCGATCTAGAAAAAAACCTTTTTCATGATCATAACGTGGATTCTTTTCACAGAATTCATCCTAAAATACAATAACAGAGCGTAACAGGTGCATATTATGGCCATGTGTCCTAAGAGTCAATGAAGTGAATTTTGTCCAGATCTATTAAATTAAAAATACATAAAAAATGCAATTCACACAATCCATTTGCTTGAATACACCTCTTCTATGATGAGCATATTTCAGTTGCTGAGTTTATAGTCATATTGATATTTTAAAGTAAAAAAATGTCACGTGGTGTCCAGAGACAGAAAAAAAAAAAAAAAATCAAAGTCTCATTAAAAGCTGAAATTCCTGAAACAAGAAATGTTTTCATGACTAGTGCAGAATAATCTTTTATTGTTATTTCTTAAAAAAATAAGCAGTGAAACAATTGTGTTTTGAAATATGATTAAAAACACTTTTGTCCATTGGGTGTTACCAACATGTAGGTAGCCATTTTGTTGTTAATGTTGACCATAAAAGCCATAAAACAGAGCAGACACTGTTAGACCTTCAAGACTGAGTGTGAAGTTTTAAAAAACATCTGATATTTATTTAGACGTTTTCATGAAAATGCACATTTTGTTCATATGGTGTAACTCTGAGAAAACTTCTTGATTTTTGACTCAAAAATTAATTGTGTGTGTGTTTTTTTGTTTTTTGTTTTTGTATCTTGAAAAATGTGTTTGAAAACTTTTTGGAAATTAAGGAAGTTGTTTATACTCATGTATTCAAGATGCAAAGAAAGCATTATAATACTTTTTACTTAATGGTTACACCACATGACAATTTTAAAGTTAGATTTTTATTAATTATGTATTTTTTGTTGAAAATGCTATAAAGGTTTTTCAAAAATGTATGAAACCAAATTGGACACAAAGATGACATTTCTGAGAACATGACACAAGTGTTTTAAACTAGATTTTTAAAAGATTTCTCCTTATAACACCTTTGTACATCCTTATTTGTCAATGACCCATAAGTATTAACCCCCCCCCCCCCCCCCGGTTTTGTGCTCCATAACTCCGTCTTGTGCTCAGAGTAAAGCCCAAAGGATACAGTACTTCAGTATGAGCATATGAGCTGAGCTTCCGCTTACAGGACGCGTGACGCAAATCTCGTCATGGACCCTTTTCACATATTTGGGTTGGAAAGTGGAAGTAGACACATAGCAGGGTCAACTTGAATGGCGGTGATTGGAAGACCACAGCAAATTCAATTTTTGCTTACTCGCGCTATATTTGCTTACTCGTTTGCTCAAACAGCAAAAGAAAAAAAATCAACAATAATGCTTTCACAGCTTTGCGAAAGGAGATAAAAATATAGAATGCTGGATAACAGCAGTAAGAAGAGAGAAATGGGACACATATTCTGTCACTCACTTTCTATGTTAGAAGCCTCATCGCAGCTGTGGTAACTGATTTTTTAAAAAACTTATTCCAGGGTAATATAATACAAATGATCATTTTTAAAAATATTGTTAATTGGAATTATAAAAAAAGATTGCTACATTTATGTTAAAGAAGGTGGAAACGCTTCAAAACATGTCTGTGAAAGGGTCCATTAGCAGAATGTTTGAGCACTGAACGTGCACAGCCTGATTTTTCTAACCGCGCGTCTTTGAACGCATGTGCCTGGTGTTATTTGCACTAATTAGAGGGTTCACAAGGTTGCAACACTCACATTTGAGCAGTTGTTGTGACAAAGATGCGCTAGAAGATATAATCGGCGCTAAACATCAGGAGATGAAGGTAAAAACAATAACAGTATGTGCACGTCAAGAGCACGTGTGTCAGGAGGTGTGGTGATACCTGCATTTGTATAATTAGAGTCTGAAGAAATATAAAAACATCTTTATGGGTCTAAAGTTAAACGCCTGAAGAGAAATAGTTCAGTGTCTCAAAGCTGTTGTAGTGCGCATGCGCCCAACCTCCTGTGTATGCGCATATGGTTATGTGGAGTATACTTTGACAGGCTCACGTTCGACTGTGTGTAAACACTGAGCGGTCGCGTTAAATTGGAAGTATGCCTAGGGCTTCACAGATGTGCTCCGAGTTTGGTTCCATGTGCTTACATGCGCTGAACACATAATTTTTAAAGTGCTCCAGATTCCCTTTCATTTCACTTTTGCCTAATTCCAAATATGCTTGGCCACTACAAGTTAATATACAAATAATACCATGGCACTGGGTATTTGTGGACAGGAGAAGACGTTAAAATGTGGAGCACATTATACAGCTGTTTTGAACTCTTTATGCAGTTGTCCGCCAAAATAAAAGCTTGGTTTAGAACTCTTTGGTTTAACTGGACCACTTGCCCTGTGCAAATTAAGATTTTATTACAATATAATATTATAATACAATAATGTAATATTCAAGTTATAATTAAAATTTTTATAAAAAAAGCTATGATGAATAGTCGGCTGACCCTATAACAAAGTGGACCAAAATCTGGTACACAGTGGACAGGTACAATGTGAATATTGAAGGAGACATTGTTTTTTCCCTTCTTTTTTTCACTGTTTTATTTTTGTTTGTTTGTGGCTTAAGTGAAAAAGGTTGAGTTTTTGAAAAATAAATTTTTTTTGAAGATGACTCAAATATGAACTCTCAAAGAGTGGCCTCTAAGAAAAGTCTAAAACATAGGCAAAACATTACCAGATTTTGGTCAAAAGAAATTACAAATATTTAGTTTTTCATGACACCGTTCAAATCGCAGTATTTTTCAAAGTAATTGCAATATGACTTTTTGTCCAAATTTTGCCGCCTTAAGTGTCTGGGCTGTGGGGCCTGGGTATCTCAGCAAGTAAAGACGCTGACTACCACACCTGGAGTCGCAAGTTCGAATCCAGGGCGTGCTGAGTGACTCCAGTCAGGCTTCCTAAGCAACCAATTTGCCTGGCTGCTAGGGTGGGTAGAATCACGTTGGTTAACCTCCTCGTGGTCGCTGTAATGTGGTTCTCACTCGGTGGGGCGCGTGATGTGTTGTGCGTGGATGCTGTGGAGAATAGCGTGAAGCCTCCACACATGCTTGGTCTCCGCGGTAACGCGCTCAACAAGCCATGTGAATAGATGTGCAGATTGACAGTCTCAGACACAGAGGCAACTGAGATTTGTCCACCGCCACCTGGATTGAGGTGAGTCACTATGCCACCATGAAGATTTAGAGTGAATTGGGCATTCCAAATTGGGGAGAAAATCCAAAAAAAAAGGATCTGGGCTGTTACAAAGGTTACAGGTTGAATCCTACTCCTAAATAATGCCCTTGAGCAAGACACTGATCCCATATATTGCTCCTGTGGGCCTGAACCTGCAGTTAGTGTGCTTTACATCCTTGTGAATAAAAGGTGTCAAGCATGACCATCGCTGACCCTCATGAGATGTTACATCTTATGACTGAGTTGATGAGTTCTTCCAAAAATATAACCAAGACTGAAGTAAACAATTTGAACTTATTCTCTTTGTTTAACTGCAGTGTGTGACAGGATCTCACTCTTCATGAATCTGTCATGTGATTGAAACTCTATCTCCAACCAGACATGTTTTGGGTCTTTTATGTTTTAAAGTAAACATGCACTCTGATTGGCCGTCTCAGTGGCAGTGTAGGAGTGGAAGAGATGGATTAGTTTCAAGGCTCGCTTTGATTGTTTAAGCTGACATAGCTATTGTTAAGTTTGTTGTTACTGTGTTCTGTGTGAGGTGTCCTATTCCTTGTAATGTTGTGTGTGTTCTGTGTTAGCTACTATATACAACTCTGACAGCTGTGTTATCATCGTCCTTGTGTGTTATAAGATTTACATGGTTCCTTCTTTGCCTGACAGGATGAAGACATTATGTAGAACAGCCTGTGTAAAACCTAATCTAAAAGCTAATGGGGAACCCTTGAATGCAATTTGTATCTGTTGAAAGTTGTACAGAATAACAGTGGATGTACTGTATACAGTAGAAGTCAGAAGTTTACATACACCTTAGCCAAATACATTTAAACTTAAGTTTTTCACTATTTCTGGCATTTAATCGTAGAAAACATTCCCTGTCTTAGGTCAGTTAGGATCACTGCTTTATTTTAAGAATGTGAAATGTCAGAATAATAGTAGAGAGAATTATTTATTTCAGCTTTTATTTCTTTCATCACATTCCCAGTGGTTCAGATGTTTACATACACTTTGTATTTGGTAGCAAACGTTTTGGGTAGCCTTCCACAAGCTTCTCACAATAAGTTGCTGGACTTTTGGCCTATTCCTCCAGACAGAACTGGTGTAACTGAATCAGGTTTGTAGGCCTCCTTGCTCGTGCACAATTTTTCAGTTCTGACCACAAATTTTATATCGGATTGAAGTTAGGGCTTTGTGTGGCCACTCCAATACCTTGACTTTGTTGTCCTTAAGCCATAACTTTGGAGGTATGCTTGGGGTCATTGTCCATTTGGAAGACCCATTTGCGACTGAGCTTTAACTTCCTGGCTGATGTTTTGAGATGTTGCTTCAATATGTCTGCATCATTTTCCTTCCTCATGATGCCATCTATTCTGTGAAGTGCACCAGTCCCTCCTGCAGCAAAGCACCCCCACAACATGATGCTGTCACCCCCATGCTTCACGGTTGGGATGGTGTTCTGCGGCTTGCAATCCTCACCCTTTTTCCAAATGTAATGATGGTTATAATGGCCAAACAGTTTTTGTTTCATTAGACCAGAGGACATTTCTCCAAAAAGTAAGATCTTTGTCCCCATGTGCTCTTGCAAACTGTAGTCTGTCTTTTTTATGGTGGTTTTGTAGCAGTGGCTTCTTCCTTGCTGAGCAGCCTTTCAGGATATGTTGATATAGGTCTCGTTTTACTGTGGATATAGATACTTGTCTATCTGTTTCCTCCAGTATCTTCACAAGGTCCTTTGCTGTTGTTCTGGGATCGATTTGCACTTTTTGCACCAAACTACATTCATCTCTAGAAGACAGAATGTGTCTCCTTCTTGAGTGGTATGATGGCTGCGTGGTCCCATGGTGTTTATACTTGCATACTATTGTTTGTACAGATGAACGTGGTACCTTCAGGCATTTGGAAATTGCTCCCAAGGTTGAACCAGACTTGGTGAGGTCCACAATTTTGTATTTTTCTGACTTCTTTTGATTTTTCCCATGATGTCAAGCAAAGAGGCACTGAGTTTGAAGGCAGGCCTTAAAATACATCCACAGGTACACCTCCAATTCAGTACACTTCCTGACAGAAGCTAATTGGCTAAAGGCTGGACATCATTTTCTGGAATTTTCCAAGCTGCTTAAAGGCACAGTTAACTTAGTGTATGTAAACTTCTGACCCACTGGAATTGTGATAGTCAATTAAAAGTAAAACAATTTGTCTGTAAACAGTTGTTGGAAAAATTACTTGTCATGCACAAAGTAGATGTCTTAAACGACTTGCCAAAACTATAGTTTGCAAATATTAAATCTGTGGAGTGGTTAAAAAATTAGTTTTAATGACTTCAACCTAAGTGAATATAAACTTCTGACTTCAACTGTATTTGCGTCTAAATACATGCGAGTAACCACTTCAAGTTCTCCAGTAGAGAAAATGACTAAAAATGCCCATCCCTAGATGCAAGGAAAGTTTCTGGAGTTTATTTATAATTTTTGGCAGCCGGAAGTTTCTTGGGATGAACAGCTCGAGTAAGTGTTTTTTATTCTTTATTAGGGCTGTCACGATTATGCGGTGTGGCTGACGATTAATTGTCAAACATATTATTATGATTATGCAGATTAATTGTCTGGTTTAGGGGTCTCACAGTTATGACAATTATGACTATTAATTGTCCGGTTTAGGGCTTTCACGATTATGAAGATTAGGCTAATTGTCATAAAATATTTTATGCTTTTGTCATAGGTGTATGTCTGCTTCATAAACCTTAAGTAATTTATTCATATTTAACTTTTACACAATTTCCTTTTAAGGCTTAAAAACATATAAAGGACACTGAAAATAATATTTTAAATATTAAAATATTTCAAAATACTTAAAATATCTTATTTTAAAATATTACACTGTTGTTGTAACCTAGCCAACCTGAATAGATAAATTATATTATATTATAGTATGGAATAGTCAAATATTTCTAGCCAAAACTCTTCACTTTCACATGTTACTTGAAGCACTTGCATCACAGTGCTTCAGGTCTGGTTCAGAAGTGGTTAATCTTCACGGGCTCTTTAGGAGCTGCATTTAGTGCAGTCAGTGGTTCGGCCTATTGAGATGGTCTGAGTTCAATTTAATGTGACACTCAAATGTGCCGTTCATTCCCTTATTTGGACTGTTGAATGTGAATGGAACGTAAAGTGCACAATAATCGCGGTTATCTCAAATAACCAAGGTTAGATCAAATAATTGCGATCAGACGATAATTTAATAATTGCGACAGGCCTATTTTTATGCTTAGTGTATTGTGATTTCAAAACATGGATTTCTTATCTTTTACTCACTTGTTTCTCATTTATTTGCATTGGACTTGCACAACGACTCCAGCCTAGTTGTTAGCAAATACCGTGATGTGCTATGTCCGTATCTGGGCTGTTTATGGATTAATGTTCTCAGTTAGATCGTCGTTTGGTTCTCAGATCTTTGGAAAAGCTGGCCGGTATTGAGGTTGCTTGTAAAGTTTCCCCAATAACTCTGACTTGTGCAGCAGCGTCGAAAGGGGGTATGTGTGTTTGGGACTGTAAACCAAAGCACATTGGCTATTTTTAAAAATGGGATGAGTCTTTCGCATGACCCATCCCCACTTCCTGTTTCAGTAGGAAATACGTCAAATCGAACTGCGCTCATCAAGGCACTTCATGGGGTCTTTATGAACGATGCAGTGTGAGTGGTGTGGCGGATATGAAAAGCGTGTGTATGATATGTGGCATTTCACGCTTTTCAAAGGGAAACAGGTTCCTGCTGTGAAACAGCCTTTATTATTGTCTGGGGCAGCGGCCTCTCAATCTCAGCTGGGCATATTTAAATACTATGATATAATAAATGAGGTATGGTCCAAAAATAAATAAAATGTAAAAATAAAATAATTATGATATGTAATAGTGACTGAATAAATAATCAAATACAGCTATGGGTAATCAGTTTGACACAAAGCCTTGTTCTTTATAGGGCTATCTATCTTAATATAGAGAATAGTTTTTGTTAGCCTACCTGTTTTAAATGCGTATTTAAAAAAATCAGTTTTAAAATGAATATTTTTGTTTATTTGATTATCAATTAACCAACCTACAGTATTTAATCAGTATTACCAACAGGGAAATTCAGTTAGCAGTGACTGATCAGAAAGCTAACATATAACAAGTTCTGACAGAGCTCCTGATAAAAGGTTAAATGACCCGTATCGGGTCAGTATTGTCCGAAATGATGACAAGGTAATCGGTATCGGCTGTAAAAATCCTGAACGGAGCATCCCTCTTTTGAGCCATTTCCTTGATTAGATTCTTTGGGAATTTTATTTTGGAGTATGATTTTAAACCTTCTTTTGCCAGAAGTTCCTGCTTTCCTTGTCTTTCAATTAATTAAATTACTCTATAACATGGAATTAATTACAGGTGTAAAAATGTGTTCAGGTGGCAAAAATAGCTGCTACTACTTTAAGTTGTCTTTTACTGCACCATCAAGAAACAGTTCAGAGGGGGATTGTGTCTGGTATTAAGATCACACTAAACTGTAGAGCAACTGTGTCAGAGCATGTTTGGGCATGCAGTTTCCACCTATCAGTGGGATTTCCTTACCTCTTATTCTTCAACGCTTCTTCCTAAAACTTTTTTTTTTAAATGTATTTATTTTTATTTTTATATATATATATATATATATATATCTCAACTTTTTTCACTTTGTTGGAAGGTTTCTCTCTCTGCATCAGTTTAAGATGTCTTAGTTTTGAGAGGTTAAAACAGTGGAACATTATGTAAGACTGTTCAAGCACTTCAAAAGACCTCTTTTAATGATAAGGTAATATTTGATCCCTGAAGGCAAAATGGGCGTTTCAGCAGGTAGGATAAGAGGCGTAACATAGACCTTAATAATGCATCTGATTATAAAACTGTGACTGTGTCCTTTTATAGAGATGTGTTTTTGTCTCAAAATATAATCCAGGAAGTGTCTCCATCCTTCCAACAAAGGAATTTCACACATAACGTCACGCATCCTGACAAATGCGGAGTCATACAATCCTCTCTTCCGTGGCTTTTCCACCCTGTTGTAATAAGCACTGCCTGTTTAAAAACTAAAAATGTAAGTAAAACCAGTCACGTCATGGATTTAAATGATTTTAGTTCAGTTATTGAGCCCCTTTCAGCACCTTTGTTGCCTATTTACTTGTTAGTGTAGGTACTGGTTCTAGAAAGCTTAAAAAATCAATCCCTAGTTAATTCTTTACCAAAATATCAAAAGCCAAAATCCACGTCATTGTCATCTGATGTATTAACATTATGCATCTGTAGTATGTGTAACAGTGCATGTGTGTATGTGAGAGAATCAAAGGCCTCCATTGTTGGAATGAGAAGCAGATGTTGGGTGGAATTCTCCTGACTGCTGCAAATTTTTCTCTCGTCTCTGTCGCTCTGAGACTCTCATGCAAAATCTTCTCTCTACTCCATTTTCATGGTTTCCAAAATCTAACTTTGGATACTTTTTAAAAGGATCATATCATTAGGAATCAAATGTTACTTGATCTTTTGAGATAAGAGTTCATTGTTAAAACATAGTCACACAACATGTACTAGCAGTATGTATAGCCTAAGCGAAGCAGCAGCCCACCTACAACAGCAGGCTTGCAATTTGCATCTAAAATGTTTTAAAGCCACCAAGTTAGGTTCCCTACAAAGAAAGTAACAATAAATTAAGTAACATTTGAAGTAATATTCCAGGTTATTTTTTAACTTAATGTCTATGTACCGCATTGGCATGCTAATGTTTATTGCAGAAAATAATTTTGATAGAATATATTTTTTTCAAGCTTGTCATTACATAAACTTTACACAGACCATCTTTGTAATAAACTGGTTACTTTTGCTTGGTTTCTGTACAAAAATAAAAGGAAAGGATTTGTAAGTGACATGGATACAATGTTGGTAATGCAAAATCAGATGTTTCTCCAATGACAAAAATAGTCCCAAATGGGCGATTTAGACAGCTTAACCATTTATTGGCAGCCGTGGCCTGTGCATTAAGTCTAGGCCTTCAGTGCGATTCATGCCATTAAGAAAACACATTTTCACAATGAATAAGACACCGTATGCCCATCATACATTATGTGGCAGTCAACTAATAATACCAATTGAAATTTTAAAAAGCGTCCATGTGCGAAAGCCAGAACCAAGGAGGTCTAATACCAAGAAAAAGCTCTCTAATAATATTTGCATTTTTAAATTTTGCTTGCAATAAATTTTTTTCGTCAGGGTACACGGTTACTTTTCAAAACTTGATCCGACATTGAATGCTCAAGCAGCCTAATTTACACTTAGAAAACTGCTGATGTTGTTATAACAATGCAAAAAGCACTTACCAATTTACTTGAAGTGAAACTCAGTCCTCCTTTCCTGTTTAATTAATCAAACGCACGATCATGCAGAATCTTTTTAAATCCATAAGGATCTCTTTCTCAACGGCAATACCAGCAGTGATGACAGCCAACTCATCAGCATCTCGCGCTCTTCGCTTTCAAATTACATACATCACTTAAAGCGTGATTGCATCACTCAAGGCCAGCTAGAAGTCCTGGACTGGGACATATCCTAAAGACCACACCCACCAAGAACATAAAATAAATCTGATTGGCTGATCAATCTGACAATCTGACTTTAGATGCCTATTCACTTACATTGTTGAAATTCTGAAGGCCTGACGGAGTGGAGCTCAGATTCACGCGCTGCTTCGGCTAAGGAGCATGGCTTCGGGCATGCAATTTGTGAAACAGTTGTCACCCTTTGCTTGTAAGCATCGAGGAATAAATTCTGATTGGATAAATTTTTTGTTTTGTTTTTTGCTATTCGTTTGTAGATTAATTAAGAGTGGAAAGCGATTGAAAATACATTGGTAAAAAGGTCAATGGAATGAAAGGATGAAAAAATATTTATTTATTAGGCATGTTACGCCAGCAGAGAAGGCTTTGCTGGCCCTGAGAAATTGCCACTGCTTATAGGAATATAACCTATTCAATACAAGTTGAGCTCAATCGACAGCATTTGTGGCATAATGTTGATTCGCACAAAAATAATTTCGACCTATCCCTCCTTTTCTTTAAAAAAAAGGTAAAAATCAAAGTTGAAGTGAGGCACTAACAATGGAAGTGAATGGGTCAAATCTTTAGAGGATTTAAAGGCAGAAATGTGAAGTTTATAATTTTATAAAAGGACTTGCATTAATTCTTCTGTTAAAACTTGTGTATTATTTGAGCTGTAAAATTGTTTAAATAATAATTTTCTATAGCTTGTTTACAGGGTTTGTTGACATTTACATCGTCATGGCAACGAAGTTGAAAAATTAGCTATAAATTTACACAGAAAAGATTAGTTGGCAATTTTATCGCACAAAAATCACTTTAACATGCATATTGTTTATGTCTTGCGGCTATACTTTTGAAACCGTGAGTATTTTAACATGTATGAATTTTCCCATTGTAAGTGCCTCATTGGAACCCAGATTATGTTTTATATATATATATATATAAAAGGAGGGGCAAGTAAAAATGTATTTTTGTGGTAATCAACATTATGCCACAAATGCTGTCGATTGAGCTTAACTTGTACTGAACCCGGATTATTTCTTTAAATTCTTTTAATTAAAAATGTAAGTGCTTCAACACAAAGCAAATCAGAGCTTCACATTTTGCTTTTAAAACACTACAAAGCTTGTCAGCCCACTTATCATTTAAGCTTCCATTGTAAATGTATTACTGTAAGCGCATTTATTGTTTGTTTATACACATTGAGGAAATTGTTGTCTGTAATAATCGACTGTATTCCACAGATGACGTTAGGTTGAAAATAACCTGTAATATTCCTTTTAAATGTGATTTATTCTGTTTATGTGTGTGTTGGATATTTCGTAGTAGTAGTCATAGGAGGAGTTCCTATTCCACATAAGTGTTTATTCTCTCTCTCTCTCTCTCTCTCTCTCTCTCTCTCTCTCTCTCTCTCTCTCTCTCTCTCTCTCTATCAGTTTAGTGGTTTCTGTATGACTGTGTGTTTCACAGAAAGTAAGAGAAGCAGAGAGAGAGAGAGAGAGAGAGAGAGAGAGAGAGAGAGAGAGAGAGAGAGAGAGAGAGAGAGAGAGAGAGAGAGAGAGATATCAGTCTGTTTGTGTTTCATGTTCATGCAGACAGATGTTCTGTCCCAAAGATCTCTAAAATTATAGGTGATTGTACCCACCCTAAATGTGTGATTATGTGATCTCTCTTCGTGTTTACTTTTAAAAGTTTATCTGCCTGCATTCATTATTATGCAGTCCAGGATTGGGCAGTGTTTTTGGCACAGGGGCCTCATTGGGCTTTAAATAGTACATGGGGGTCACATAGTGTAATTCCATCTCAGATGTTCAGTTTAGATTGGTTCTAGTATCTTTTTAGATGAGACTGTGGACATGCATAATGCACAATAATCTGAAGTGTCTCTATGACTGATGGGCTTTAAATATATCAGCATATACAATGTGATGAGCTGCCAGGATGCAGCATTTTCAGAGTCTGATTACAGCATACAGTTGATGTCCAGTTTAACCTCTTGTATTCTGTATTTCCTCCAAAAACCTTATAACATATGGTTGTGCAATCTTATAAAATGCCATTCTGAATCATAACAAGGACCATATTGAAATATTCATAGAGCCTGCCAGTGTGTGTATCTGATATGTTGTCTAGGTTCTCTTTGAGACATCCTGGACATTTCTTGCTGTTGTGTCTTCAAATATTGAATGCATATTTGTCATTTACCAGATGCTTTCCATTGTTATAATTGTACAGTCTGTTGATCATTGTTTAATTTTATTTATCTTTGTTTCTCTCTTTTTCAGAGTCTGGCTGTGAGGCTGGTGTGAGTGTATGTTGATCCATTAGAAGCTGTTGGTTGTGAATGAGATTCAGTTTGTTTATGTGTGTGTGTCTGAGTTATCTGAACCCATCGTAAGTGGGAGGTGCTCAGGGGTGGAGCTCCAGTTAGGGGCAGAAATCTACAGGCTGCAGCCTCTCAAACATGAGCAAACTGAATTTCCACAATAACAAGATGATGCAGGACCGCCGGTGTGTGTGTGTGTTCCTCCCGAATGATGAAACGCTCAACGTCATTGTCAGTGTAAGTAGAACAATTACATGCAATTTCACACACACCCTGCTTCTCACTTTGTCTCTAATATATGCACTCTCATTTACTCTGTTCCTCTCTTTCAGGTTAAGACGGTGTGTCAGGAGTTGTTGGTGCAGGTCTGTGATTTGCTTAGGTTGAAGGACTGTCACCTGTTCGGCCTCAGTGTTATTCAGAGTAAGACACTCTGACATACACACAAACACTTTGACAATCTGCCACACTCAAAAATGACCTAAAACCGCCTCATCAAAAAACATCATAACCTACTTTACATGGCTCTTTAGATCACTTGATTCTGATTGGTTAATAGTGGCATTCTGCGGTCAAATATTTGTTTATAATGACTGTTAAACTGTATAATTGACTGTTGTCCCAGGCAACCAATTTCTTAAATACGTAGCACTACTAGTTTTGCTTCTCGTATCACTCCACACCCTCCTGTCACAATCAGTGAATATATACGTACAGTTGTGTTCAAAAGTTTGCATACCCTGGCAGAAATTGTGAAATTTTGGCATTGATTTTGAAAATGTGACTGATCATGCAAAAAAAAAAACAACTGTCTTTTATTTAAGGATAGGGATCATATGAAGCCATTTATTATCACATAGTTTTTTGGCTCCTTTTTAAATCATAATGATAACAGAAATCACCCAAATTGCCCTGATCAAAAGTTTACAATACCCTTGAATGTTTGGCCTTGTTACAGACACACAAGGTGACACACACAGGTTTAAATGGCAATTAAAGTTTAATTTCCCACACCTGTGGCTTTTTAAATTGCAATTAATGTCTGTGTATAAATAGTCAATGAGTTTTTTAGCTCTCATGTGGATGCACTGAGCAGGCTAGATACTGAGCCATGGGGAGCAGAAAAGAACTGTCAAAAGACCTGTGTAACAAGGTAATGGAACTTTATAAAGATGGAAAAGGATATAAAAAGATATCTAAAGCCTTGACAATGCCAGTCAGTACTGTTCAATCACTTATTAAGAAGTGGAAAATTCGGGGATCTCTTGATACCAAGCCAAGATCAGGTAGACCAAGAAAGATTTCAGCCACAACTGCCAGAAGAATTGTTCGGGATACAAAGAAAACTCACAGGTGACCTCAGGAGAAATACAGGCTGCTCTGGAAAAAGATGGTGTGGTTGTTTCAAGGAGTACTGACTGGCATTTTCAAGGCTTTGGATATACAGTGCATCCGGAAAGTATTCACAGTGCTTCACTTTTTCCACATTTTGTTATGTTACAGCCTTATTCCAAAATGGATTAAATTCATTATTTTCCTCAAAATTCTACAAACAATACCCCATAATGACAACGTGAAAGAAGTTTGTTTGAAATCTTTAAAAACATTTTTTATTTTTTTTAATATAAAAAACGAAAAAAATCACATGTACATAAGTATTCACAGCCTTTGCTCAATGCTTTGTTGAAGCACCTTTGGCACCAATTACAGCCTCAAGTCTTTTTGAGTATGATGCTACAAGCTTAGCACACCTATTTTTGGGCAGTTTCTCCCATTCTTCTTTGCAGGACCTCTCAAGCTCCATCAGGTTGGATGGGGAGCGTCGGTTCACAGCCATTTTCAGATCTCTCCAGAGATGTTCAGTCAGGTTCAAGTCTGGGCTCTGGCTGGGCTACTCAAGGACATTCACAGAGTTGTCCCGTAGCCACTCCTTTGTTATCTTGGCTGTGTGCTTAGGGTCGTTGTCCTGTTGGAAGATTAACCTTCGCCCCAGTCTGAGGTCCAGAGCGCTCTGGAGCAGGTTTTCATCAAGGATGTCTCTGTACATTGCTGCATTCATCTTTCCCTCGATCCTGAATGGTCTCCCAGTTCCTGCCTCTGAAAAACATCCCCACAGCATGATGCTGCCACCACCATGCTTCACTGTAGGGATGGTATTGGCCAGGTGATGAGCGGTGCCTAGTTTCCTCCAGACATGACGCTTGCCATTCAGGCCAAAGAGTTCAATCTTTGTTTCATCAGACCAGAGAATTTTGTTTCTCATGGTCTGAGAGTCCTCCAGGCGGGCTTCCATCTGGCCACTCTACCATACAGGCCTGATTGGTGGAGTGCTGCAGAGATGGTTGTTCTTCTGGAAGGTTCTCCTCTCTCCACAGAGAAACGCTGGAGCTCTGTCAGAGTGACCATCGGGTTCTTGGTCACCTCCCTGACTAAGGCCCTTCTCCCCTGATCGCTCAGTTTGGCCGGGCGGCAAGCTCTAGGAAGAGTTCTGGTGGTTCCAAACCTCTTCCATTTACGGATGATGGAGGCCACTGTGCTCATTGGGACATTCAATGCTGCAGAAATTTTTCTTTACCCTTCCCCAGATCTGTGCCTTGATACAATCCTGTCTCGGCGGTCTACAGACAATTCCTTGGACTTCATGGCTTGGTTTGTGCTCTGACATGCACCGTTAACTGTGGGACCTTATATAGACAGGTGTGTGCCTTCCCAAATCATGTCCAATCAACTGAATTTACCACAGGTGGACTCCAGTCAAGTTGTAGAAACATCTCAAGGATGATCAGTGGAAACAGGATGCACCTGAGCTCAGTTTTGAGTGTCATGGCAAAGGCTGTGAATACTTATATACATGTGATTTATTTATTTTTTTCTTCATTTTTTTATTTTTAATAAATTTGCAAAGATTTCAAACAAACTTCTTTCACGTTGTCATTATGGGGTATTGTTTGTAGAATTTTGAGGAAAATAATGAATTTAATCCATTTTGGAATAAGGCTGTAACATAACAAAATGTGGAAAAAGTGAAGCGCTGTGAATACTTTCCGGATGCACTGTATATTTATATCCTTTTCCATCTTTATAAAGTTCCATTACCTTGTTATCTTGCAGGTCTTTTGACAGTTCTTTTCTGCTCCCCATGGCTCAGTATCTAGCCTGCTCAGTGCATCCACGTGAGAGCTAACAAACTCATTGACTATTTATACACAGACACTAATTGCAATTTAAAAAGCCACAGGTGTGGGAAATTAAACTTTAATTGCCATTTAAACCTGTTTGTATCACCTTGTGTGTCTGTAACAAGGCCAAACATTCAAGTGTATGTAAACTTTTGATCAGGGCCATTTGGGTGATTTCTGTTATCATTATGATTTAAAAAGGAGCCAAAAAACTATGTGATGATAAATGGCTTCATATGATCACTATCCTTAAATAAAAGACTTTTTTGCATGATCAGTCATATTTTCATAATTAATGCCAAAATTTCACCATTTATGCCAGGGTATGCAAACTTTTGAGCACAACTGTTTATAAAATATGTATTTCACATGACCGAAATGCATGAGTTGTTTTTTGTGTCAGTGTGTTTTAATTGTGCTTTTTTCTCCTAGACAATGAACACATATACATGGAACTGGGACAGAAACTGTCAAAATATTGTCCAAAAGAGTGGAAACGGGAGGCCAGCAAGGTATCACGCAAACCGAGCTTGATTTTCTTCCAAAGCATTTGTCAGATATTTCCCACAAACTGGATATGTCTGTGTTTCAACTGCAGGGAATTGACCAGTTTGGACCTCCGATGATAGTTCACTTCAGAGCACAGTATTATGTGGAGAATGGCAGACTTATCAGGTGAGATACACACATATATATTCACAAGGTAAAGAGATCAGAGATGCAGGAAAATGAATATGTGCTCTCTTTCTCTCTAACACACACACACACTGTGTGTTTATCTATTTCTGTCTCTGTTTTAGTGATCGTGTGGCACGGTATTATTACTACTGGCACTTGAGGAAGCAGGTACTGCAGTCTCAGTGTATCCAAAGAGAGGAGGCCTATTTCCTGATGGCGGCATTTGCTCTGCAGGCTGACCTGGGAAACTTCAAACGGAACAAACACTTTGGTGCCTATTTCCAGCCGGAAGCTTACTTTCCCTCCTGGGTGAGTCTGCACAGCATTTCCCATTAAACTGCTCCCAGATTAATCATTATATTGATCAAGCTTGTAAAACTTGTGTGCACCTCGGCTGCTCACTGTGTATGGTTTATGAGCTGTGCTGTCCCTGAATATTCCAGCAACATTTAACAGACCCTTGCTATACATCAGTGCATGTAGCAGATTGAAGTTAAAAATAGTTAAGAGCTCTTAAAGGGAATCTGTGCTGTCATCTGGAAACACACTGGGGTGAGATGTCCTTTGCTGCTGGATGTTGTGTGGTCAGAACTAACTGAGAAGTACTATTCTGGCAGATTATAGACTGTCCTGACCGCACTGTGATGTGTCATGTAAATTGTAAATATATTTTTTTCAAGTTATATTTAATTGGCTAGAAACTGCACTTTGAGTGCAGTCTCTTTAAAATAATATTTAAAGGAATATTCTGGGTTCAGTAAAAGTTAAGCTCAATCGAAAGCATTTTTTGTATAATGTTGATTAGCAAATAAATTAATTTCAACTCGTCCCTCCTTTTCTTAAAAGTGAGGCACTTAGAATAGAGCGCAACAGTGCCCACCCACTTTTCCAGCCGCCTGGGTTCCGGAAGTATTTTCCCCATTCATTTCTTCCATAGACTTTTAATAAAAGTCATGAACCAAGCCAACCAGCTCTGAGGTAAATCACAAACTTTGTTTTGAGGCAAAAAAGTATTTGAAAATCCAGAAGGTCCAAGGCTATGTACTTACCATCTTTCATGAGGGAATAAACTACAATCCCATGAAGCATTGCAAATGATGTTATTGAATAAAAAACGATGGGAATATATAGAACTATTACGTTGTTTTTTAAAAGTATAGAAACAATATATTTTAAGTTTATTGCTAAATATTCTGATATGTACAAATATATAAGTAGTTTAAGGGTGAAGGGGACCGACTCGATTACATCATTCACAGTGTGTCATGGGAGCACGCGGTCACTCGGAATCACGTTTCGAGGGTTTCGTTGGCCGCGGTTCTGTGATTGGTGGATCTTTTTGTGCCGTGTCATAGGTAATGTTGTTCAACAACAATTTCTTTTATTAAAGACGATTTATAAACAACGGATGGCTTCAATGGAAGCATAAACCATCAGTGAACAACTTCGTAGCTCACGGTAGGTCTGTCTTTATAGATTTATAAATTATTGTTGCAAATCTGTTAGTCTATGGGATACATTAATGGGATTTTTACTTCCGGAACCAGACTGTTGTACTCTATGGAAGTGAATGGGGCCAATATGTAAACACTAAAATGCTCTTCAAAAGTATAGCCACAAGATGCATACAATATGCGTTTTCATGATTTGAGTGTGATAAAATCACCTACTAACCTTTTCTGTGTAGTTATATCCAATTTTTTTACTTTGTTGCCATGACGACCTAACGCGTAAACCCTAAACCCCTAAAACGACCAAAACAACTACGATGTAAACAACTTTACACCTCAAATAATACATAAGTTTTAACAGAAGAATTATTTTAAGCGCTTTTATTAAAATATAAGTGTAACACATCAATGGAAAGGAGGCGGTGAGAACCGGCTTGACAATATAAATAATATTTTAATAAGAATCTTAAACCAAAAAGACAAACACACACGTAGGTGTCGGACAGCTGTCCGTAACTCTCTCTCTGTCGCACTGCCATCTCCAGTCGGCCCTTATCCCTCTTGGACTAATCAGCCTGATTAGGAGCCGGGTGTGTAGAATCACGGCCCGGCCCCGCCCTCCGCCCTGCCACATTCCTCCCCTGTTCTCTCAGGCCGGGGAGCCCCCGGCATGACGTACAAACCCCCCCCCCGTCTACCTGGATCAGGGGAGGGAAACCAAAAAAAAATGTGGCACCTACACGCTGTAATGGCGATTTTGCCAAATTAACAAAAACATTTAAAAAGAGAGGGAAAAGGCAAACACAGAGCGGCAGTGGTAGAGAGAGGAGAGAGAAAAAAATAATTCACTTGCCGGTTCTCTGATACGCCGTAGCCTGGTCCTCGGCCACTCCTCCACCCTCTGGTGGACAACAGCTACGCCTCCCCGGGTGGATCGGAGGCAGTCCTCCGGCCCCTGGCGGACGGAATGCCCCGCCGCGTTTTCGGTGGACGGAAGGTTCTCCCGCTCCAGGCGGTCGGCCAGGAGCCCCTCCCCGCTCGCGGTCGGCTGTCTCAGACCCAGCCGCGTTTCAGCAGCTGGTAGGGGTCTCCTCCGCCCCGGCAGCGGCCCTGACCGCTCCAGGCGGTCGGATTGGAGCACCTCCTCCCCTCGCGGTCAGCGGCCGTTCCTCCGCTTTCAGGCGGCCGGGCTTCTCCGTCCCCCGGCGGATGGCCACGGCTGCTCCGTGGGGTGGATGGTAGTGGCGAGGACTCTACTACGGTGCATCCCTCCTCCTTCCTGGGTTTCGGCACCAGTGTAACACATCAATGGAAAGGAGGAGGCGAGAACCGGCTTGACAATATAAATAATATTTTAATAAGAAACTTAAACAAAAAAGACAAACACACACGTAGGTGTCGGACAGCTGTCCGTAACTCTCTCTCTGTCACACTGCCGTCTCCAGTCGGCCCTTATCCCTCTCGGGCTAATCAGCCTGATTAGGAGCCGGGTGTGTAGAATCACAACCCAGCCCCGCCCTCCGCCCTGCCACAATAAGCTTCACATTTCTGCCTTTTAAACCCTCCAAAAATTGGCCCCATTTACTTCCTCCTGTGCCTGACTGTAACCTTGATTTTATTTTTTTTATTTTTTTTTTTTTTTTTTTTTAAATATATAAAGAAAAGTAGGGAAGAGTTGAAATTGCTGTCGATTGAGCTTAACCTGTCTTGAAGCTGGAATATTCCTATAAAAATCCTTATCCTTTGCAAAAGTCATGAAAATGTATTGGTCAGGAAGTGGGAAACCTGTTTGTGAATGCAGTCTTTATAAAGTGATTTTTTTATAAATTCTTATCCAGTAATCACAAATGAAATGAAATACAAAATAAAAAAATGTGTTAGAACCCTTGCTTTATTATTATTATTCTTGTTCTATCTTTTCTAGGTGATTGCTAAGAGAGGATGTGACTATATTCTCCGTCATATTCCAAACATGCACAAAGAGCAGTTTGCCCTTACAGCATCAGAGGCCCAGCTGAAGTACATCAAGGAAGCGGCCCTCTTGGATGACGTGTCTGTTCATTATTACCGTCTTTACAAGGTCAGAGAAGGACTATTGCAGTATGTATATGTGAATGAGTGCTCAGACAGATTGACAATAATGTGAAATTTCCTTTTTGTCAGGATAAAAAAGAGTTGGAGGCCTCTTTAACTCTGGGACTCACTTTACGTGGAATTCAGATTTTTCAGGTACTGCGTGAGGTTATGCATAATATTGTATATAATGCTTTTCATCTTTAGAGCTTTATATATTGTGTGTTTCTATGATATAATCAGTTATTGTTTGTTTGTTCAGAATGTGGGAACTGTCAGGCAGCTCTTGTATGATTTCCCCTGGACTAACGTGGGAAAACTGGTGTTTGTGGTGTGTATTACAGTACTTTACTAATTAAATCTCTTTAGTGCCATAAATATTCAGCATATATACAGTATGTATTAGTATGTAGATATACTGTAGATCAGTGTGTTTTGATTATTGTTGAATTGATAAATCTGCGTCAAGCACCTGAAAACATTTCTTGCTAATTAATTTGATGGTGTCCCCGATATGAAGGATAATTGTTTACACTTGAATTTCCCTTTTAAAATCAACATGAAACAGCATGGATCGCAACCCAATTTACTTTCGAAATCTGACGTATTTCTGAGTGTTAAAGGATGTTTAAAATATGTAGGACTGGACTAAATTTTTATCCAATTGGGCAAATTACATATCAAGTGTGCATTACATGGAAACCAGGTAGTTGGAAGAGAGGGGCTTGAGGAGGAGGAATTGGTTATGTCAGCCGAAAAGGAATTTCATTTCAATTACTTTAAAAAAAATTTTAAATGTCTTCAATTTGTTGAATAAAATGTGCTAATGATTTGTTCACAAATGTTCAAAATAAGACCAGGAACATGTATTAAGAAATTAAATCTGGCCAAGTTTAATTTCATGTTGGCTTGGATTATAGAATAACTAATTTCCAGTATTACTTGCACTGCATGCTGTTAATGTACCTGAATCTGAAACATTCACCTGTTTCCTTTCCACAGGGGAAGAAGTTTGAGATTCTTCCTGATGGTTTGCCATCAGCCAGGAAGCTCATCTACTACACTGGCTGTCCTCTGCGTTCACGACACCTCCTGCAATTGCTCAGCAACAGCCACCGACTCTATATGAACCTACAACCTTTGCTCAAACAGGTTCGACGTCTGGAGGAAAATGAAGGTATCTTGAAGAAAGTGTTAACTAATAAAGGTGGTACCTTTTGTTAGGTCAACAACTGAAGCAGCATTCAGACATTTATGTAATTTTATTTGCCATTCACCAGATGTTTGACAGGTGAATGACAGGTTTTGTGACTTAACAGTAACTTGTGTTGTTATAGAATTAATAATGAAATTCTCTCATCATTTACTCACCCTCATGCAATTCCAGATGTGTATGACTTTCTTTCTTCTGCAGAACACAAATGAAGATTTTTAGAAGAATAGCTCAGCTCTGTAGGTCCATATAATGCAAGTGAATGATCAAAACTTTGAAGCTCCAAAAAGCACAAAGGCAGCATAAAAGTAATTCCAGTGGTTTAACCAATGTCTTCTGATGTGATCTAATCGATTTTGGGTGAGAACAGACCAAATGTAACTTTTTTTCACTGTACATCTTGCCATTGCTGCCTCTAGGCACGATCATGATTTCAAGCTTGATTACACTTACTAGTGCTTGATGCATGTGCATAGCACTAGATGACGCTAGGAAGTGTAATTGAGCTTGAAATCATGATCACCAAAGAAACTGTCATGATTTATAGTGACAAAGAAGTTATATTTTCATCTGTTCTCACACAAAATCGATTGGATTACCTCAGAAGACATGGATTAAACCACTGGAGTTTTATGGATTACCTTTATGTGGCCTTTATGTGCTTTTTGGAGCTTCAAAGTTTTGGTTACCATTCATTTGCATTATATGGACCTACAGAGCTGAGATGTTCTTCTAAAAATCTTCGTTTCTGTTCTGCAGAAGAAAGAAAGTCATACAAATCTGGGATGGCATGAGGGTGAGTAAATGATGAGAGAATTTTCATTTTTGGGTGAACTGTCCCTTTAAGAAGGACCTAGAGTGTAAATATGCATTATTAAACTATGTGTTCTCAGAGAAGAAACAGTACAGGGAGTCATATATCAGTGATGCTCTGGAGGCAGATATGGATCATTTGGATCAGCGGTCACGTGCCAGTGGCAGCAGTGCGGGCAGCACATCACGACCGAATCCATTTTCACGACACTCCAGCACAAGTCACGGCAGCTCTCACACATCCGGCGTTGACACCGACAGTTTCAGAACGCCTACAAATGCACCTCATCGACCACTGAGAACACACTCCTCTTCCAACACAAGCCACGCAAGCACACGCACATCTGGCATCGAGAGCAGCAGCAAGGAGCACTGCCTGGATGAAGACGGTAGGACACACACACACACTCGCACACGGATCAATACACTTTCTTCCCAGGAAAACTATAACTCAAATTCTCATGATTTTACTAATACAGTATTAATAATAAAATATGATTGAATAGCAGTATTAATTAAAGCTTACTTGCACTTATTTATCTTGATCTTAATGACATTTATAGTGGAAAAATGTAGACCAGTACTAACACATTACTTGCTCAAGCGTCAGTACTGGTGTACTTGCAGTATATGTCAAATCTGTTGGTCTATTTAGTAGTTGAGGCCATAGCTGTCAATACTGAGTAGCTGTGTGTGTTTGTGTTTCTTTAGAGATTGAGATGTTGGTTGATGATCCAAAAAGTTGTGAAGATCTTGATGATTTAGAGCTCAATCAGGAGCTGTGTATCCACATCACAGAGGACATGCTGACGTCAGCACACAACAACGGCTGCTCCGGTATGTGCAACCACACAGTTACATGCATGCAGTCGGGTGAATCTCACAAAACCTGTCAAGAACGTGTCCGGTTCTCATTTCACCCCAAAAATCTAGTTATAAATCAAAATTATATTTTGCTTGGAGAAAATTAAGCCTATTTTATTCAATAAAGATCACACAAAAAACATAATTATCATTACTGTATTGTAAAGAAAATATTGATATTTTAATTATATTATTTATCCATAATTGTAGTATTTGTACTGCTTTTGAATTTTTGCTCATTTAAATAAAAAACATTTACATATATTTTTTTAATGTAATATACACTCAATGAGCACTTTATTAGGAACACTGTGGTCCTAATAAAGGGCTTGACGTGGTCTTCTGCTGTTGTAGCCGATCCGCCTCAAGGTTCAACGTGTTGTGCATTCTGAGATGCTATTTTCCCACTACAATTGTACAGTGTGGTAATCTGAGTTACCGTAGCCTTTCTGTCATCTCAAACCAGTCTGGCCATTCTCAGTTGACTGCTCATCAACAATGGGTTTCTGTTTGCAGAACTGCCTCTAACTGGATCTTTTTTTGTTCTTGGCACCATTCTGAGTAAACTCTAGAGACTATTGTGCGTGAAAATCCCAGTAGATCAGCAGTTACAGAAATACCAGCCCAAATGGCACCAACAATCATGCCACAGTCAAAATCACTGAGATCACATTTTTTCCCCATTCTGATGGTTGATGTAAACATTAACTGAAGCTCCTGACCTGTGTCTGCATGATTTTATGCATTGCACTGCTGCCACACGATTGGCTGATTAGATAATCGGATGAATAAGTAGATTGTACAGGTGTTCCTAATAAAGTGTTCAGTGAGTGTAAATCCATCTGTATTACTGTAATGAGAATCACCTTTGAGTATAATGGGAGTTACAGAAAACTTCAAAACATATGGACTGTATGTTAATGAGAATTTGTGGGAGAAACATGCTATATTGTCATGAAAGTAATGTCCCACTGCAAAAATTCTTAATGGTCCTTTATTTTCATTATGCTAAATACACGTACCTGCCACTTTATTAGGTACACCTGTACATCTACTTATTCATGCGATTATCTGATCAGCCAATCCTGTGGCAGCAGTGTAATGTATAAAATCATGCAGATATGGGTCAGGAGCTTCAGTTAATGTTCACATAACCATCAGAATGGGGAAAAATGTGATCTCAGTGATTTAGACCGTGGCATGATTGTTGGTGCCAAACGGCTTGGTTTGAGTATTTCTGTAACTGCCGATCTCCTGGGATTTTCACACAAAACAGTCTCTAGAATTTACTCAGAATGGTGCCAAGAACAAAAAAAGATCCAGTGTGAGGCAGTTCTGCAAACGGAAACCCATTGTTGATGAGCGGTCAACGGAGAATGGCCAGACTGGTTCGAGCTCACAGAAAGGCTACGGTAACTCTAACCCCTCTGTACAACTGTAATGAGCAGAATATCATCTCAGAATGCACAACATATCGGACCTTGAAGCAGATGGACTACAACAGCAGAAGACCACATTGGGTTCCACTTCTGTCAGCCAAGAACAGAAAACTGAGGCTGCAGTGGGCCTATCATTTGTGTACCTCAACAGAAATAACGTATTTCCAATCGTCTACTGTCCAGTTTTGGTGAGCCTGTGCCCACTGTAGCCTCAGTTTCCTGCTCTAAGCTGACAGTAGCCGGAAGGAACCTTCTGCTGCTGTAGCCTATCCACCTCAATGTTCGACGTGTTGTGTGTTCAGAAATGCTTTTCTGCATAGCACTGTTATAACACGTGTTTATTTGGGTTACTGTCACCTTCCTGTCAGCTTGGACCAGTCTGGCCATTCTCCTCTGACCTCTGTCATTAATAAGCTGTTTTCACCCACAGAACTGCCGCTCACTGGATGTTTTTCGCACCATTCTCTTTACACTCTAGAGACTGTTGTGCGTGAAAATCCCAGGAGATCAGCAGTTACAGAAATACTCAAACCAAGCCGTTTGGCACCAACAATCATGCCACGGTCTAAATCACTGAGATCACATTTTTCCCCCATACTGATGGTTTGCGTGAACATTAACTGAAGCTCCTGACCCATATCTCCATGATTTTATACATTACACTGCTGCCACATGATTGACTGATTAGATAATCGAATAAGTAGATGTACAAGTGTACCTAATAAAGTGGCCAGTAGTGTATAATTACCTTTGTTTCTTTTACTTTTGGGGTGAAATGTGACCTAGACATGTTTTTGAAACATTCACCCAGATACAGGTGACACCACAATGCCAAGAATAAAGAATTTAGCAATTATCCTTTTTAATTAGAGAATTCAGGTTCTTCAACCACACCTTTTGCTGGCAGGTGTATAAATTCAAGATCACAGCCATGAAATCTCTAAAGACCGGCATTAAAAATAGAATGAGTCACCCTGTGACCTTTCAGCACCATCTTTCCACGTCAGTTTGTCAGTCAAATTATGCAGTGCTAGAGCTGCCCAGGTTAAAGGAAAGGCTGCTTATGTGTTGGGGATTTGTGTGGCCTTCACAGCAATTTATGGTTCAGTTCTATTAACCTTCTCAGTTGTTTGATGTATGTTTTATATGTCTGTGCTTTTCAGGCTTAGTGGTGAAGGAAGTCAGTTCTTCCACATCCAGCTCGTCAGAGACTGTAGTGCGAATGAGAGGCCAGAGCATTGAATGTCTCCCCCAGGTGACATACACAAACACCCAGCCTGCACCTATACACAAACAGAGCACAAACAAATTTACACATATGTATGGTTTCCAACACATTACAGCTGTTAAATTAACTCTGTAGTCTAAACCACGTAAGTTCAAGCCATAGTTTATCCAGAAATAAGAATTTTGTCCTCATTACTCACCCTCTTGTTGTTCCAAATTTTTCTTCCATGGAACACAAAAGGAGTTATCTAGCAGTAAGTCCAAGCTGCTCTTTTCCATACTATGATAGTGGATGGGGACTAGGGACAGCTGTAGTCACCATTCACTTTCATTATATTGAAATGAGCCACTTGGACTTTCTGCTAGATAACTACTTTTGTAATCCACTCAAGAAGGAATGTCATATAGATTTAGAACGACATGAGGGTGAGTAAATGATGACGGATTTGTCATTTTTGGGTGATCTATCCATTTAAACAGAGCATCTGAAATTCTAGAAGACACCAAATCTGTATTCTGAGCTATATCTTCTGTTGTTGAGTAATCCTGTAATCTCTTTTAACAGTGCTGGTAACCCCATTTCCTCTTAACAGTATTTGTTTAGGGCAGCCTTACCCTACACCCAACAGCATTGTCGTTTCTCATCTGAGAATTCATGTGAGTGTACAGCTAACCGCTCTGAGATTTTAGGGTTAGTTGAGAGCTAGTGTAGTCTGTGATTTTGTGTTTAATGCAGTTTGGTAGTTTCATATGTGCTGAATACCATTTTGTTTTCTGTTGTTTTATTAGACGGTGATGGGCAGGAAGGTCCAGAGCTCCACAGATCGACACAGCCAATCACTGGATGATGTTCGCCTGTTCCAGAGGAATTGCCAGGAGTGGGCGGAGCTTTGCCAGGACACTGCGCACAGTTATACGTTCGGCTGCGAGCCAGACCTCGGGGACACTGTCGGCTGTGGCTACCAGGGACTTGCAGAGCAGTGTGCTGGTATCCGGAATAACCAGAACGCATTTCCCATCAAGAGAACCAGCAAGTATTTCTCTCTGGATCTGGACAGAGATGATCTGACCACAGAGCTCCTGGCCACAGAAGCAGAGCCAGAGTTTGTGGTGTGAGGCAGAGAGTACTGAAAAGAGCCCCAGAACAAAACAAGGATTACAGGACATTATTATTATTAAAAGGAATAGTTCACCTAAAAATTTAAATTATGTCATCCTTTCCCTCCCATGTTTTTCCAAACCTGTATGACTTTCTTTCTTTCTTTAGTGGAAACACAAAATATATGTTTTTGATAAAAAAAAGAAAAACAGGCTACTCTTCCATATAATGAATGTGAATGAGGACTAGGGCTGACAAATCTCGCCATGAAAGTATCCTAATAGTGATCCATACGACTTGTTGGAATATTCCAATTCCTGTGAAGTCATACAATAGTTTTCTGTGAGGAAAAGTATAAAATTGAAGTTGTTATTCACTGAAAATATTGATATATGCTCTTGCTCTCCTTGGGGCATTCATGAGAGAAGAAGCAATGTCTGATTTATCAGTGAGTCAGAATCGATTGATCCTATTCACAAAACCTATCTGAATGATTTGTTCATGAATCTGACTGATACAGTTCTCGAGTTCAACTCACTGACTCAACAATCCGGACACAGCAGTTAACTGGCCACTGGTGGGGAATATTATCAGCGAATAACAACTTGTTTATGACTTTCTTTCTTCTGCAGAACACAAACGAAGGTTTTTAGAAAAATATCTAAGCTCTGTCGGTCCATACAATGCAAGTGGATGGTGACCAAAACTTTGAAGCTCCAAAAAACACAAAGGCAGCATAAAGCAATCCATATGATTCCAGTGGTTTAATTCATGTCTTCTGAAGCTCGATTACACTTCCTAGTGCTTGACGCATGTGCAGAGTGCTAGATGGTGCTAGGAAGTGTAATAGAGATTGAAATCATGATCGCCAAGGAGACTGCTGATGTCATGATTTATAGTGAAAAAGGAGTTATATTTTGACATGTTCTCACCCAAAACTGATTTAATTGCTTGAGAAGACATGGATTAAACTACTGCCGTTTTATGGATTACTTTTATGCTGCCTTTATGTGCTTTTTGAGTTTAAAAGATTTGGTCACCATTCACTTGCATTGTATGGACCTACGGAGCTGAGATATTCTATAAAAAAAATATTTATTTGTGTTCTGCAGAAAAAAAGTCATACACATCTGGGATGGCATTAGGGTGAGTAAATGAGAAAATTTGCATTTTTTGGGTGAACTCTTCCTTTAAATTTCACTATTGTATGGTTTCAGAAATTTTTTTTCACAGAACATATATTTTATGGGGAGTTTTTGCTTGACAGGAGCTGTACAGCCCTGGTCCTCATTCACTTTCATTATATGGTCAAGAGTGGCCAGAATATTCTTAAAAAATTCACCTTGTGTGTTCCACACAATAAAGACAAGAATGAAATGAGGGTGAGTAAATGATGATCACATATTGACATTTTTGGGAGAATTAACCATTTAAGGATATTAATGTGTGTGTGTGTGTGTGAATCTAAAACAAACAAGAGAATCTGCACCATTTTAATGCCAAAAGAGTAAAATCTAGAAACAGCTGCCTTAACAAAGCAACCAGATGTGTGTGTATGTGTATATGTATATCTGTGTGTGTGTGTGTTTGCGCGTGCATGCATGCATGCTTGCGTGTGTATGTGTGGTGCTGGTTGTCCTTAATAAACCCTCAGTGCCTTGAATACACTATGCAGGTTCTCAGAACACACAAACTAAAGTTTGTGCACTCCTGTTTACTTCCACTAAACCAACCTCCTCCATCTCCAAGGAAACCCCACTCTTGTCTCCAAGAATAACACTAAACCTAATGAGCTCTTTGGGATAGTGGGAACTGAATCATGTGAGCATCATAATTGGAGGTCCAGTGCCGGGGTGTGTTGCCCTGTAGCATGAACGCCTGGTGGGATTTCAGGCCGGCTTTGCTCTTGATTTAAGAGATGTACTTTGCACACAGCCGATACTGGAGCTGATCAAGGGGGAAATAAATTTGTCTTCCATAGACTTTCTTTGGACCATCCCAGTTTTTTTTCACTCTGTTCATTTTGTTTATTTGTCAAACTGGAATTTGAGTGTGGAGTTGCTTGGTTATTTCTTTAATATTTAGTTTTATAAAGAATGACTGCTGTTTATTTTTGATGGTGTGTTGCCTGTCAGTATTAAGCTGTTAATGGGAGACAGTATTAAAATCCTTAAAGGGAAAGTTCACCCGAAATTGTAATCATTTACTCACCCTCATGTCTTTTGTAATCCATAGGACTTTCTTTCTTCCATTGAAAACAAAAGGAGTTCTTAATAGCCAAAAATCCAAGCTGCTATTTTCCATACAATTAAAGAGAATGGTGACCACCTCTGTCAAGCAAGATTTTCAGTGAATAATGACTTCAGTTTCAGTCGGTTACTCACACAAAGCTATCATATGGCTTCAGAAGACTTGGAATGTAGTCGAATTGACTACTTTTATGCTGCTTTTTTTTTCCTTTTGGAGCTTGACCCCCTAGTCCCCATCCACTTTTATTGTATATAAGGGAACAGCTTGAACGTTCTTCAGAACATCTTTATTTGTATTCTGCAGAAGAAAGGAAGTCATATGGATTTGGAACAACAGGAGGGTGAGTAAAGGACTGGGTGAACTATCCGTTTATGTAAAGGTTAACAAGATGCATTTCTTCCATCTAAAAAAGAAAGAGAAAGTCTGTGTATGTGTATACACTTTGTTTGAAAGAAGATAAAATCTTAATGTAGTGAAGCATACCATATCTGAGGATACTTTTAATTTATCATGCAGCATAAGTCAGTGCAGAGTTCTGTCAGAAACCCACCTCTCCTCGTATTATAAGCTCTTCCCCCTTTACATGGGTTGTTCGGAGGTCTTTGGATGAACAGCACTTAAAAGCTCATGTGCATGTGGGCCTCTGTGTCAAGTGACATATGTGAACACTAGTAAAGCAGTTATGGATGCCCTGACCTGTCTTCACATTCATTTTTCTGTTACACCCCAAAACACCCCTTGAAACACAGTAGTAAATTCTAAGTAGCTGTTTTCTACATCTTGATCAGTTGTGAAGCTGTTTAAGTGTTTATTTTTCCACTCCTCATGATTGATGGAAAGTTTTGTTGCGTTATGGAGTTAAAATTGTGCAGATAACAACCAATCATACATGGACTCCATACTGTTTACCCTTTGTGTCTGCAGCTTGACTTTGTCCTTTCTGTGAAAGGAATGTGAAAATGAAAAGATTTGCCCAGTTCCTTTGCAGGCCCATTTGATTTCTGTCCCCACATTCAAGTGTATTCTGTGCCTTGCAGGTGCCAAAGTCCTCAAATGTTTGCAATAAAAGGTACCTTCATTTGTAAGTAAATCTGTCCTGCATTGTTTTTTCTGCAGTTCTTTGAAGAAGGTAGAAGTCTACGTCATAGTTAGCACTCCAGATTCCGAACACCCCAATTATCAGTCTTTGCATAATTATGTTTACGAATAACCTTGAAAATGAAGAAAACAATATAATTAAAAGAGGACACAGAGGATCTATATTTGTTTCAGGGTACTCATATCCCAAGTTCAGACACAATTTTTGGAGGGGTTTAAATGCATAAATGTGAAGCTTATAATTTTATAAAAGCACTTGCATTAATTCTTCTGTTGAAACTCGTATTATTTGAGCTGAAAATTTGTTTAAATCGTCATTTTTACATTCGTTTAAAGGTTGTAGGGTTTGTTGACACTACATCATAGCAACAAAGTTGTAAAATTGGCTATAGCTTAGAAAAGGTTAAGCGATTTTTATCACACTAAAATCATGTCAACATGCATATTTTTTATGTCTTGAAGCTATACTACAGTGTAATACAGTGAGTATTTTAACGTTTACGGATTGGCCCCATTCACTTCCATTGTAAGTGCCTCATTGTAACCCAGATATTTTTATATATACACTACTGGTCAAAAGTTTTGAAACACTTGACCGAAATGTTTCTCATGATCTTAAAAATCTTTTGATCCGAAGGCGTTTGCTTGAATTTAATTTTGTAGACAAAAATGTAGTTGTGCCACCATATTCATTTATTTCATTATAAAACTAAAATTTTATATATAAAAAAAAAAAAAAGTTTTTGAAATGGATGATTTGGACCAAATAATAAAGAAAAGCAGCCAATAAGTGTCCAACATAGATGGGAACTCCTTCAATACTGTTTAAAATGCATCCCAGGGTGATACCTCAAAAAGCTGGTTGAGAAAATGTCAAGAGTACATGTCTGCAAATTCTAGGTAAAGGGTGACTACTTTGAAGATGCTAAAATATAACACAGTTTTGATTTATTTTGGATTTTGTTTAGTCACAATATAATTCCCATAGTTCCATTTATGTTATTTCATAGTTTTGATGACTTTACTATTATTCTAAAATGTGAAGGAAAAAAAACTATAATAAAGAATAAGTATGCGTTTCAAAACTTTTGACTGGTAGTGTGTATGTGTGTGTGTGTGTGTGTGTGTGTGTATATATATAAGAAAAGGAGGGACGAGCCAAAATAAATTTTTATGGTAATCTATATTATGCCACAAATGCTGCTGATTGAGTTTAACTTGTATTGAACCCGGAATATTCCTTTAAGTGTCCTTTGTATGTCTGACATTGACACTTCTTTGTCTTTGTATTGTATTCTTCTTGGTAAATCTGTATAAAATAGTAGGTTGGGGAATGTGGTGAAATTATGTCCAGATCCCCAAAATCAAAACATTTTTATTTCCTTCATTTCTATATTTCTAGCACAAATTGTTATGTAGGGTATTTATAGATTAATATGATGCCCACTGATGTCGTTTCATCAGTCACGGTAGATTTTGCAGGCTGCTGGTTGCAGTCTTTTCATTGTACACCATGACATTTATTGTCATGTAGTGAAGAGTAAACTCCTTTCTTTATTTAAATAATAGTTAATTTAAATATACAAATATTAAAGCTGAAGTATGTAACTTTTTTATTTTTTGTAATAAAATACTTTCTCCTATCTGTGCTTAATATGCAGAGACAACTAAAAGTAAGCCATTCATAGGTTGATTTTCCCTTCTTTCTATGGCACAATGAAAATTGCTCTGTTTGTTTTAATTGACCCGCTTAGACACGCCCCAACAACGTTCCTCAACCAATGCCGTGAGTTGGGGGCGGGACTATCTCTCTGTTGACCAACGACAGACGGGGGGCGTATTCAGAAAGCTGTTTTGAAAATAAAGTTGTGAGTGATGCAGAAATGACATACTCCAGCTTTAAGATAAGTTCCTGTCTGACACCAAAGCAGTTTAAAATCTTATCTTTATCTTTGCATCTGTATTTGTTCTCTAATAAACACACATCATCATTAATGCCAGCTGTGCCCTGAACCATATCTGATCCTTTATTCATTCAGACAGGCAAACACCAGAAGATAAAATTATAGATAATAACTTGTATTCACAATAACTTATGAAAACTTCCACGAACAAACTAACTGAGAAACAAACAGAACACAGAGCATTACTTTTAGACCACATCTGTCTCCATATAATGGGATCAAAAACTAGAAGACACAATAACAGTGTAATTTATCACTCGAGCTGAAGTCCAGTTCATGCCCTTCAGATCTGTGATGTCTCTATTGGAGCCATCATATCTGCCTGGACGTAAATTATGGTAGAGAGAGAAACAAAACAGCACAAGTCTCCACTCTACCAAGGCTGTGAAAACGTCATCAAGGCCTCTCTGTTCTGAAGACAAAGAACACTTGGGCAGATTATCATCTCTGAGAAACTCATACCTTGGTCAGACGGCCGTGGAAAACTCAGCATAATTTTAAGAACTTCTCAATTGTAAAATAATTTACCAAAATTTAGAAATGAAGAATAAAATAAAGATTTTTAAAGAATGTGGACAAGGTCATCAGAATCTCATGGGGTTTTTTTTTCCAGCAGAGGGCGACAAAATTCATAGTAAACTATTTATAAGCATGTTGTTACACAATTCAACTAAATTTTAACCCCCACCTTTAAAAAAATATGATTTTTTACTAGAAGTGATGAGTTGTTACCAATCTCTGTGTTCTTTGCCTTGTGTCTATTAATTTAATAGTTTTTGTGATAATAGTAAATTAAACGTTGTGCAGTGTTTAAATTAATTTTTAATAAAAACAATTACATTTTCTTCCTACAAGGGACGCAAAGGGGGTTTAGAGAGTTATGAACAGCTTTAGAAAAGTACCACACAAATAAATATGTGTAAAAATGAATAAAAAATTAAACAGTGGAGAACAATAGGATAGATTAATTATTTGTTTGTTTGTTTGTTTGTTTGTTTGTTTTGTAGATTACACTGTCTCCTACTGGTGGTGAGGAGTCAATTTTATTTTGTGGTTCACAGAAAACAAAAATTAGTTTGTGCTTGGGTTTTTTTTTTTTTTTTTTTTGAAGAATATTTGTACAGATGAAACCAGAGCTGATAAAAAGAAAAAGATGAAAAATTAAGCAAATGTTTAATAACCTCTCTTTGTTTTGGGAGCGCAAACACATTTCTGATAATGAGTTTTTCTTTTTGTGGATCCTGGGGCTTAAAATCTATTTGCTTATACCTTATTAAATCGAAATAATAACCAGGCCTGTAATTAGCAATAACGAGCATGAAATAAGTCATAATATCAGAGCGCTTGAGTTTATTGAAGCAAAAAGTTTTTAAGTCTTCTTTGTCGAAGTTCATTTAAAGTTTGCAAAGAATTTTATTTTATTTTCAAAAATGTACTGTAATATCCATGGAATTGGGGGGAGATATTTGATCAACAGAGGGTAGTATGGGGCTAAAGGTCCTCCGGGATAAAAGGCACTTTTGATTTTATTTTCTCCCAAAACACTAAACAGCAACAAAATATTCCTGATCCATGACATCATTGCGTGCAATGTCTTAAGTTTTATTTTCAGGGAATTTTCAGTCCCCCCAAGAGAGTATGCTATAATTTTGGGCGCAATTCCTGTTTGTGTCAAATTATTACTCAAGTCTGGCCCCAAAGGTCCTTTATGCTCCCCTTCCAATTTTGACAGCTCTAATCTATTTATTGATCAATGTCTTTTTGTGTGTAGTAGCTTTTCAAATAAACAAATTAGATAAATTATTAACAGAACTCAGATCTCTTTACCTGCCTGTATAAGTTTTTGGAATAATACATTCAGTGACATAGAATGGAAAGAATTCTGGCTTCTTCAGAAAAAAAAAATCTTCTGCCCAACAAAGCTGTTAAAGTCTCTTTTATGATTATTCATAATTGTTACCCAGTAAATTATAAACTTGCAAAGTTTAATAATAGTCTCTCACCCAATTGCTCCTTTTGTCATCACTTTCAAGAAATAGTTGTCCGCTTATTTTGCCGTTGTGTTTATTGCAAATTGTTTTGGATTGACTTTTCAAATCAATTATCACATTTATTTTGAGACAAAAAATGTATTTGTCATTTACAGTTTTGTTCAAGGTGATTCAATCAAAAGTTTTTTAATTACTGTCCAATAAGTGAAAGGATAGTATTTGGGGTAAAACGTCCCCCTGTTGCAGTGCTAAAGGCCCCCATAAACACACATTTTTAAATAGGGATAATAGATTTGTTCTGAAAAAGTGGGCTCACATTGACTGATCCAGTCACAATGGAGATTAATTTGTTAATAGAATACTTGAGATGTTATAAAATGCCAAATGTGATTGAAATGAACAGAAAGTGGTTAATCCTTTTCTGTAGTGGCTATTTTTAATTAGCATTATCTTAAAAAAAAAGAAAAAAAAAAAAGCATTTCGCTGTCTCAAAAGTATTTGCTTAAGTTGACAAATTTTGCCCTATAATGACACTACATTTACACGATATCACTAAACCCCCCCCTGGGGGCCTTTTACCTGAAATGTGGGGGCCTTTTATCACAATTTTATTTTCATCAAAACAACTTGCTGTTATTATTTATTTTTACACAATTTATTTTGCTCCATCAATATTCAATAAAAATACATTTATTTTTTCACTCTTTATACACTTTAGCTTTTAGCCCTATTGTACCCTACCTCACTGTGTGTGTGTTTATCTGAACATGATTTTAACTTGGGTCTTTACCCTCAGTGAACCTGTGTTTGCCTGTCCATTTTTGTGCAAGTAGTTCCTGGAAACTGCTCGCTTTGGATTTTCAGAAGAAACAGAACAGTGATGATGCTATGTTTTGCCACATACTCATTCACAAAGGTAGTTTAGTGCTGTGAAGGGCCAGTGGGTCTTGGTGCTAATCTGTGCTGACCCTGTCAGCAGGAGGTTTTCTAAAGCTGTGGTTCTCATCCCTGTTCCTGGAGGCCCTCCAACACTGCACATTTTGTATGTCTCCCTTTTCCGATACACCCAATTCAGATCTTGGAGTCTCCACTAAAGAGCTGATGAGTTGAATCAGATATGTTTGATTAGGGAGATATCCAAAATGTGTAGTGTTGGGGGCCTCCAGGAATAGGGTTGAGTACCACTGTTCTAAAGGATCAGTTTGTTTCACAGAATGTTTACTGAGAGATTTCCATAGTAACTAGACATAAAGAACACGTTAAGATGGTTATCTGAAATACCATAGACTTTTATTGTTGTTATACTGTATAAAGCTATTTACAATTACTATAGACTCACTCTAATCCATACTGCTAGAAGAAAATGTTTTGCATTTATAGATTAGGATATTTTTCAGAAGTACTATTCATTTCATTGGGTAAAACGTTTCAATTAAAGAAAAATCACTGAGTGCACTTCTAAACGGATGTGTAAAACATTTCCCTTCATTCAGGAAATGTGATATCTGAGAACAACTTGCAAGCCTGTAAATGAACAGAAGATTATCAGAGGGACTTCCATGACGATGGCCTTGTGGAACAAGTGCAATAAACTAAAAGAGACTAATTTTACAGTTTTATCCGTGACGCATTAAAATGTATTTCTGAATGTAGTGTGGCTAATACCAGAAAATAAGTTTTGGGATGAAGCTTCATTGTTCAATGCCCTTTCCCCCTCCGTCGCTCAAGAAAAATAAATAAATAAATAAAATAAAAAAACATTGAATGAGAGAGAGAGAGAATATCCAGGAAAACAATAAACCCTGACCCAGTATCTGAGATATTTTGCGTAGCGATTTCTATCTGTATTGCCAGTGACAGTGAAACAAAATGGAGCTTCACTGAATGAAATATCACGGTATAAAAGAAGGAAAAGAGACCATATTTGTGCATTAGAGTTTCAGACCTGTTCTAATAGATGAGAAAGTGTAGAAAAAATATCTTTCTTTTTCAATTTCATTTTGTCCCTGCATCAGTACAGGGTGCTCAAGTCTGTTGTTCTTTTTTCACATCTGAGCGAATCTTCAGGTAGTGCCGAGGTGTCTCTGTGTGAAAGAGGGGTTTTGGCTATGAGTATGCACTAACATGTATCTCCGCCAACTAGAAATTAAGGGTGATCACAGCTCAGAAAGAGCAAATATTCCCTTTAGATCACTCTAACAGAGACTGCAGATTTGTATTGGCTGTTTATTTATAAATTAATGAATAACAGGATCTATTGGGACAAACATGGAGAGATTGAAGCAGTGATCTGCTTCTTTCTAAATCTGAATCTCTCATTCCCTGAGTTGTGTACCCATGATGTGTGTATGTTGTTTGTGTCCTTATGAGAAATTTTCTTTTTGCAGGTGAGTGAGAGCTCGGTCACTCTTCCGAGCTTATTCGTAAATGTTTACCTGCTAAATTCAAACATCCAACTATATTTTGAGGGGTGCTTGCCCATGCAAAATTTGCCATGCCAGGTTGTTGCTATGAGGTTGCTAGGTTGTTAGGGGTGGTTGCTAAGTGGTTGCCCAGCCCCAAGTCTTTTTTATATTCCCCTTTTTTCACTCCATAATATCCCCTTTTTATTGTCTGCCAGGTGAAAATTGTAAGTCTGATCTACTTAATAAGTTACATGATTTAAGGTATCATTCATGTCCGTTTCACAAATGGGTTACAGGCCAAAGTTTAAAGGGACAGTTCATCCAAAAATGAAAATTCTGTAATTTATTCAATGTTTTGTCATTCCAAACCCATTTGACTTTTTTTTTTTTTTCTGTGCAAGGAGATCTTAGGATGTATGTTGGCATCAGTCACCATTCACTTTCATTGCATCTTTTTTCCACACAGTGAAAGTGAATGATGACTGAGGCTAACACTCCCTAACTTCTTATTTTGTGTTTCACAGAAGACAGAGAGTCATATGGGATTGTAGCAACATGAAGGAGGGAAATAAATGATGATAGAATTAATTTTTTTTGGCAAACTATCCCTTTAATACTTGGGAGTAGGGAATTCTTCAAATTTCTTGACCTTAAGTATTAGCAGTAGTAATAGTACTGGTTTTTGCCAGTCTACCATTGTGGGTCGAATTTCAGAAGGTGAGAATGACTTTTCTTGTAAGGTTTGCTTTTTTGTTTTTATTTTTATTTACTCTTTATTTTATTCACTGTACTGTATTTTGCTTTAGTTTTATTCAAACTACATTTTACTGCACCCTCCATTATGTTCTTACTGCTGTATACAACATAAAGACATCTCTCTCGTTCGCTCTCTCATTCACACACAGACACTAACTCGCAACCTGTCTCTAACCCAGCCACATGACCACAACAGCCCAGGTTTGGGAAACAGCCTGCATGTTGCTATGGCAGCACAGTCCTCTTTTCTTCTAACCGAGGGTTAATGGACAAATCTTCCTCCTGTTCAGCACATACATGGCTGAAGAATGGTAAAGTTAAAGTAACAGTCTGTCCGCTTCTCTCTTTCTTAAAGGGACAGTTCACCCAAAAATGAAAATTCTCTCATCATTTATTCACCCTCATGTCATCCCATATGTGTATGCCTTACTTTCTTCTGCAGAACCCAAACAAAGAATCTCCAAACTTCCTCTCTCTAACCCCTCTACAACCTCTCCTCTAGACCCTATCCCCTCCCATCTTCGACAAGTGCTTTATTTATCTGTGACTATAAATAAAGGCACTTTCTATTAACAAAAAGCTCTTTTGCAATCTACTTTATGCAGTTAAACTTCTGCTCTTGGTTTTGAACTATTATTTGCTCTTCAAATACTGTATTGCTGTACTGCTAATATGGTTGGCTCCAGTTTTGATAAATTGCTGTTGCTTTTCCCCATTTGTAAGTCGCTTTGGATAAAAGTACCTGTTAAATGATTGAGTCTAAATGATTACTTTTAAAAGTAAATGTTACACATTAAAAGAGACAAACATCACTGACTGTGTGTGTATGCATTGCAGATGAGAAAAGTTTGACTTCTAGACTTGGTAAGCAGTTGCTTTCTCCTGTAGGTTATAGAGCACAGTCTATTATTCTGACACGGAGAAGGTCATTGACCAAGCTAGTTCACAGACATGGGAACCTTAAGCAACTCCTCTTCCCTTTGGCTGACTTTATAAAATTGATTTAAATCTTTGAACTCAAATTGACTTACTGTTATAGAAAAACTCAAGTATTTGAACACATGGTTTTAAAAGACTGTCCACCTCAAAAGTCTAATCGCGGATATGGGAACATTTAGCAACTCCTGCCGTTAATCTGTCTAAAATCACAAGAATAAAGAATCTAATCCTAAACCAGCTACTCTAGGAAAATAATTATTACTTTGCGTTTATTCATTCTGCAATTCGCATAAATCTGCGACTGTAAACAATCAGAGCAAATGATATTGGCGAAACGTTGTAGGAAAAGGCTTGTTTAGTGCATGATTAGGCTACAGGGCATTATAAAAAGTCTATTAGGACATGGAACCAAATCCTAAAGGACACAGTTTGATGGCTTCCAGTCTGAACCGAGGAAAGGTTGCTGCTAGTCATTTGTCAAAGTCTGAAACTCTTTTATTATGTGGACTCAACTTTTCCATTCCCTTTTATCCCCTTTTTCTTTTTTTTCTTTTTTTTATAATTTCTTCTTATCTCTTATAATGTTACGACCACAGCTAAACTGGTTTTAATGAAGACCTCAGATGTAATACTAGGAACCCAGTTATCTATAGAAATATCTCCCCTGAGCCATTAACTGAACCAACCAATAGGTCCATATACCAGTTCATTTTACTACCGGCTGGCTATTACAGGAGATAATGGACCCAGCTCTGCCCACTCCACCTGGCATTTGCCATTACTTCTGCTGCTCGGAGACCAGTGGGAGAAATAACTGTAATTCAGAAATAATTATGAACGGCATTCTGCAGAATTAAACCTCACCTGCCGAGAAGCGGTGTAAGTAGTGTATGACGGAATGAAAAATTCTACTCGTTGCCCCTCTTCCTCTCTCTCTTCACTTAGTTCCCTGCTAATAAAAGAGTATGAAGAGGTCTTGAAAAGGAACATGGTTCTTTAATTCGTCTCCTGTTCCAGCTCATGTTTTACTTTGGTCGTGAAATGGAGTCAGCCAGCATGATTGGATGAGGAAGAAGTACAGGGATTTGCAGATGATTTCACAATCCTTTTGTGAAATATTTAGTTTTTTGACAACATTTATTAGTTTGGTGTAGATCATTTAAAAGCCAAGGAGGTGAGGAAGGATGAGGAGGAGAGAGAGAGAGAGAAAAAAAAGGGAGAGAGTCCAGTATGTTGGATAAAAGGATTTGGAGGGAAAATAGCTGGAACAGGAAGATGTCATGCTGAGAGGGTGAGAGAGAAATGTGCATGAGTGTGTGAGTAAGTTACCATTTGCACCACATTATTTCTTTTTGTTACTCAGAATATTGTCTAATATTGATCTTAATTGACTTTGTGTGTTACTGTTGACAATCTTCATGCTTTCTCAATTTTTTTTCTTATCCACATGGTGTGTCTCCAAATACCAATGATGTTCAAAACATCTCTCAGAGCACTAATAAAAAAAAATAAATAAAAAAAGACTTAATTTTTCTATCCCACAGGGGATAAAACATTTTTCTTTCACTGAAGGCTCAATAAAGTAAGCACATACAGTACATTGCATAAGAAATACATACATTATATACATGCATTAAAAAAAAAACAATAAAAGAGCTGGGACCTAAAAGTTAATCTTGGCTGCTTATTTCAGAGGTACCATGTATCATCTCCCAGATGGGAGCTGTTGAAAGGAAGGGGATGGAAAAGATCCATTGCAATGAGGGAGGCTTTCCTTTCGATTGCCAGTGTGCAGAGTTCTAAGAGAGATTCTTTTGTTATAGCCTATCTATTATCTTGCTTGCCTGATTTATGAGTCTTGAAAGTCTATTTTTAAATTTAACTGAAAGGGAGTTGAACCAGGATGAAATATTGAAGGTGAGCACAGATACAATAAGCGATTTGTACACAACTGTTAAAATGTCCTCGCTGATATTAAATGTCTGCAGCCTCCGAAGAAGGCCTAGGTGTCGTTGAGCCTTTTGAAAAACACTATCTGAATGTCTGGCAAAGGTGAGTTAAGGGGTGATCTCTGATGCTCCACCATCTGTCCCTTAAAGTAATATTTCACCCAAAAATTAAAGTTCCCTCATCATTTTAGTTATATTTATAACTTATAAACTTACTATTGGAAAATAATGTTCTAAATGAATATTAGCTGGCTAGCTTGAATTATATAAAACACAATTTAAAAACAAAACACCATCTATGCAACAGGGTGAAATACATTAAATTCATACATCAGCCTATGCATTGGCACGTGGAGGGTTAATCACTGGCACGCCAGCAAGGGTGAGAGAGGAGTAGACTAATTTATAAAATCTGCACCTTCATTCCAATCTATATCTTGATGTAATCCTTCCTCATGATCACACAGCGTGTTTTCATGAGCTTTCATGAGTTTTCAAAAAGTTAAAATGTGATGAGACTGCAGTATACCCAACAGACTCATGCAGTGCGTGCAAGCCATTCGTGCATCACGAGCCGGCAGCGCTTCAATTTCGGTTAATCGCGTTGAATAAACGCGCCCGCTTTGCTTCAGCCAGACTGCGCGGATGACAGCCTACATTCCATGTTTCATTTGTTTCTTTTTGCTTTCAGAACACGTGATGTAATAAGGAAAACACCACTATTAATCCTTGAGATTTCCAACCCAGCATGCAGGTACACCCTCCTTAAACCACTGTCACATTCAAAATGACATTAAATGATTAAAAGAGAAAACATAAACCCACATCGTGGGGTTCAAAAATCAAAATATAAATTAAACCTGGAAATAAAGTTTTAGGATTTTGTAGGTGCGATTCCCCGAAAAGGGCTAAAACAGTTGATCGGCTTGTTTTAATAGTGTTTAGCCTCCCATTTAGCTGATGAAAACCCGCTGCATGATCATGAGGAAGGATTACATCAAAATGTAGATTGGAATGCAGGTGCAAAAAACCTCATATAAATAAAATAGCCTGCTCCTCTCTCGCAGTTGCTTGCGTGCTAGTGATTACATGATTACGATGACATAATATAAGAAATATTTAAGATTCCACGCAATTTCGTAACCAAATGTGTGACATTAACTGTTAGCTCATTTTGAACAAAAGGACTGGTCTTCTTTCATTAAAGCACGTAAAATGCTCTGTGAAAATTCACATGCATGATCATGATTATATCATAATCATCGGGTTTTGCACAAAATTTTCACTCAAACTGTTATGCTGATAATATAATTTGTAATGAACAATAAACGATTAAATTTGAAAAATTCAAAATAGAAACATTGTCACAAGTGGACTCATACTTCGGAAAATCACATACATTTGCAGGGGTGGTGTTGACACAGCCATTGTAAATGGCACTCCATGTCAAAAAGGTTGCCGACCCCTGGTGTATTTGCAACACACTCTCATGGTGAAATCGTCAGGATTCGTACGACTTTTCTATATATGGCTAATTCGTATGATATCGCGGGACTGCAATGCAGCAGCCAATAATGTAATAACTACCGTTAATGTAATAACTGCCAATAATGTAATTAATTTTCCATTCTTAATGTAAGAAAAGTCAATAATGTAATAACTTACCAATAATGTAATAAAATTTCTGAACCAATAACGTAATAACTTTTTGCCCATAATGTAATAAGTTCTTACATTATTGGCTGGGTTAATAAAAATTTTTTTTAAATTTTTTTGGCAGTTATTACATTAACGGTAGTTATTACATTATTGGCTGCTACATGCACTTTCACTACAGCCAATGACGTCGCTGGACATCATTTCATCTAATACATGACAATTACATGCTTCTGTCACACACAACAGCTTCCTATCATGTTTACACACTCTATTGATTGGTTAAGTATAGATAAGGGGTTTGGGTAAGGGCATAATATGAATAAGTATGTCCTTAACGCCTTGTGTGCGGAACTCGCGCTTACTTCCACATTAGATATCTGGGCATTGTACGAGTTTATGCGAACAACATCGTGCGAGACCATACGAAATAGCCAACTCGTAAATTATGTACGGCTTTTCTTGAGATTGGGTTGTGTACACCTTATAGTGTTATTGGTGGCTGAGTACCCCTAAAATTTAAATCCTAGAATCGCCCCTGCAGATCATCAAATCACTTTCAAACTTCTACTCAGTTAAAAAATAATAATAATAATAATAATAATAATAATCAGATAAGAAAGATAATGATTGTGTGTGATCAATACCCCTTTTACCAATTAGTTACTTACTAGTTTGCTTTTAATAATGAATATGTCAAATTGTGGTAAGAATATTGTGATTTGGTGTAGTTCTTGTTCTTTGTCAGAATCAAATGTTGAGAATCTCTTTCTCGTCCTGTGCAGTAAGTGTAGGGGCGGCTCCTCGAGGGCGCAGCTACTTTTTTTTAATCTATCATACAGATTTTTATTTATTTTTCCATAAGTACAACCAGTCAAAGTGCGCTATTAGGACACAACCAGGTGTTGCATCTCTCTCTCTCTCTCGCTCTCTCTCTCTCTGTTTCCCTCCCTCTCTGCGTCTGTCGCTTACTTAAGTGCTGTTCTTTCTCTTCGCTTGCAGTAAGTCTGATCGATACGGATGCGCAGCGCGTGCACGGCTGATCAAACACATCTGTGCTCTCGAGCTCCACATCATCTGCTGCCTGTTACCGGTAAGTGAAACCTTGCTGAAATGCACCATGGTAACCTATAGTTCCCGTCAAAATACCATAGTTAATTTGTATTTACAATAAAACTGTGGTAACTTGTTACATCTGTCATAAAAAGAAACAAAAACAACTGAAAGATTTTGAAAGCTTCTTTGACTGGTTGAAAGAGACCCCACATTCATTTATTATGATTTTACAGAAATATCAGTAACTATAGTAACAATTGCATTTAGGGAAATATGCTTACCTTGGTAAATCTTTGTAATGTAAACGCCACAAAAGTGCTAGAAAACCTTTGGACTGACTGTTCTTAGAGACCGTAAACTTGAAAGGTGAAAACCTAAATGCCCCAAAAATGTTGGTCCCGGCCTTAGTGAAAGAGAGAGTAAGTTGTTGATGGATGACGACTAAAGGTTTGATGAGTCAGTATATATATTCAGGTGAACATAAGTTTTCTTCAGTGTAGCCTAGTGATAACAGCTATATAAAAACTTTTGCAATACTAATAGTAATAAAATATATTGTACTTATACAACAGCAATGTAATTACTGTTATTGTTGGGTTGTACAGTAAATTCCAGCGCTTATTATGTATCTGCAGGTGTCTGACACATTCATACAACATTGGCTCTATGCAAACACAGTCCATTTTTCAAAGCTGAAAATGATAAAATGATAATGACATTTGTGATTAAGAAGCGAGGGGTTCTGACAGAGAACGTGAAAGGATTGAACAGAGAGTCCAATGACAGAATAAAACCACAGAAAGAGGTGTTCTAAGTAGAACAGCAGTGGTGCGGACAGGTCACCTCAGGTCATCAGAATAACAGACTACAATCTAAGGAGAATAATTCATCAGTTACGATAGCATAACAAAAAGAGAACGTTCAAAATCTGATATTAACTGGACCATCTGTCATGTTGTGGTTTTGTATCCATACTTATTTTGTATTCAGTCTCTTAGTGGCCAAGGGGAAAATGTCAAAATATCGGTTCTGTAGACACATTTTCCAAAACCATCTAAATGTAACTAAAGCAAGGAACTACTACAACGTACTATATTGAGATACAGTTGTGTAATTCGACTGTGCACCTGTCTGTCCTAAATGCACTACCAGTCAAAATTTTGGACACTCTTGACTGAATTTATTGCTCATGATCTTAGAAACCTTTCGTTCTAGTGGTTTATGGTTGAGATTAGTTTTGTAGACGAATCTCAATCTGCCTAAGTATGAGTTTCTGTACAAAAACAAATATATACAGTATATAGAGAGTGCAGAGCTGTAATCTAGGCAACAGTTTTTTTACTTTGAAGAAATTCTTATATAAGATACCTTTTTATATTTGTTTGATGTTTTTTGGTCACTGAATAGTCTAATTTAAATACTCTAATTTGTGTTGTTTCATTGTTTCGATGACATAATTATTAGTCTAAAATGTGGAAAATAGTAGCACACATAAATATAGCACAATTGCTCAAGGGATTTCAGCAACTCTCCAGTTCATGTGTTTAGTTCATGCATTTTTGGCATGTTTTGTTGAAGGCAGAAATGCTGGAGAATGCGAGGGAGAAGAGGAAACACTGTTTGACAGTTTAAACAAAGGTCCCTGTCCTCTTTAGCAATGCTCAAGGGCTCAGATTGGACGTAATGGCATATTATCACTCAAAATCAGTGGTATTTGTAATGATGTTTTCAGGCATATTCAAAGGTTTGCCTCAATGGACACTTATTAAAGTGTAACTTATGCAAGAGTAATCCATACACTGTATTTACCCTTCATTTTTGTAGACTCTTAATACTGTTGTTTGATGTCTGATGTTTAGTGATTTTTTTAGCATTTAAATGAGAGATTGATGGTTTTAGGTTAGAATGAGGTTTTAACTGTGGTCATAACACAATCACACACAAGTCGACTCTGTGTTAGCCGATGTGACAAGTGAGCAAAATACTCAGTATAGTTCCGGACAGCATCCTCTATAAATAAATATTCAATGGCTTACTGCATTGGCTTCTTATTAAACTGTATGAAGCAATAAAACTTTCACCAAATTTACCCATTCCTGTAGAATCACTTTTCTACCTTTTTATATAAGAAACTGTATGATGTGTAACCTCCTGAGAACCAAATGTGACTGCTATGTGCATTTTTCCCTTTATTATTATTTCCCTTCTTGATATGTTATTAGTAGCACCTAATAAACAAGCAAATTTCTAGAGCAAATAGTTTTCCTAAAAACTGATGTCCACATAGGCTATGTGGACAGCGGGACGAAGTTACATGACGTTACAGACATTACAGCTGATTTTCTGTAAAGCTGAATAAACAATTCTGATTCAAAGTAATGACCAGCATCATCTAATCATTGCCAACCATGTTTTAAAAAATGTTTTATCCCCTTTTCTCCCCAATTTGGAATGCCCAATTCCCACTACTTAGTAGGTCCATGTGGTGGCGCGGTTACTCACCTCAATCCGGGTGGCGGAGGACAAGTCTCAGTTGCCTCTGTTTCTGAGACAGTCAATCCGCGCATCTTATCACGTGGATCGTTGTGTATGACACCGTGGAGACTCCCAGCACGTGGAGGCTCATGCTACTCTCCGCGATCCACGCACAACTTACCACATGCCACATTGAGAGCGAGAACCCCTAATTGCGACCATGAGTTGGTTACCCCATGTGACTCTACCCTCCCTAGCAACCGGGACAATTTGGTTGCTTAGGAGATCTGGCTGGAGTCACTCAGCACACCCTGGATTTGAACTCACGACTCCAGTGGTGGTAGTCAGCATCAATTCTCGCTGAGCTACCCAGGCCCCCATTGCCAACCATGTTAATATACAGAGAGTTATAGGATGCTCCCTTGCTGACTATTTAGTGAAAGACTTAACCTCCAGTGTTCTGTTTGTCTGCACTGGTCTCAGAACAGTACAATATGCACCTTATTTTCATCCTAACTCTATAAAAAATGTTCAGCTTTTATACGAACCCATTTATTCTCAGTGTGAAAATGCACAGTAATATAGAAATGCATTTACTAATGTTAATGAATAGAACCGCATTGTACAGTGATAACAAAATATAACAATTTATATTAAAATTATGCGAAATGACCCACAGATAATGTTTAAAGTTATTCAAAATAACTAACTTGTTTTTTTCAAGTTTTGAGGGAATAATGTCCCAAAATCCACATATGTGGACATAATGTTTATCAGTGAGCTGACGAGCAGTATATCAAACAAAACACCTTTTTACACCCAAGCAGGTTTCAGTTAAATAACTTAAAGAGGTTTCTTACCAGAAGCACTTTTGTTGGCTCTGCGCCGTAGAAGTGCTTCACAGAAATCGACGTCATGTTGATGTGTCACGTAACTCAGTGCGGCAGAAGTTTAACCCTTAAATGACAGTCTAGAGTCTTGTGAACAGTATTCAGTCAGTTTAATTTATTTTAAATCATACGTTGCGTGTAGCGAAGCCAAAATACAACGTCCACGCATGTGGACACGGGGTCGCACAAGGTTAATGAATGTTCAAAATAGATTCAAAATGAGAGATTACAGGTTTTGGTTAGAATGAAGTTTCAGTTGTGGTCATAAACACTTAGTTTCCACACTAATAAAATAGTCAAACACTTGTGGACTCTTCTGTATGTTAGCCTTTGTGACAACTGACAGGTAGCCTATACTGGACCAAACTTCAGACCAAGTAACCAGCCTGTCTGATTTAGTTACCTCAGAATTCATGTTTTCTCTCTCTCCTCCTTTCTTTTCCACACTTTTGTTTCGTGTCCTGTTCATTTCTTATTTTTTGCATGTTTTTATTTAGTCAGAGAACTCTCAGTCTCTGGTTTTAGAATGCTAGCTTTTCTTATCGTCCCTCACTTCCTGAAAGAGAAGTTTTCTCTTCAACGTGTCTCATTTAGGAGAATGTGAATGGTTTCAGCAGCTGAAAGTGTTTCAGACACAAATAATGTGTGTGTATACACTGCTGTGTTGCTTGGAACTGCACCCAAGACTTTCACCCACTTTTGCACTTGTGTATATGGTTGAGTGACAATAAAGGGATTTGATTTTTTTATTTTATTTGATGCATGTGTATATGTGTGCAATTTGCTACAAGTGTATACAAAAGTTTCTGTCTCAGTTACTGGGGTGATGCGGGATTGTAGGTGTGTAAATTCAAAGAAATCTCAAGTTGGCAGGAGGACCTTATTAGGATGGAGAAAAGTTCTCCCAGGGACTGTGTTGTGTGTAGGGGTTTCTTCGTCCTGTCCTTGGCCTTTTGTTTAGTGGTATGTGTGTCTGGCTTGTAGCCAGTCAGAGTTTTACAAGAGTGGCTGTAGGAAAGTGCTAAACTCTGATGACTTCCAATCAGTATTAATTTGGTTTGTTAATGGAAGCTAAAACGAAAATAAAATAAAAATATTTTTCTTAAAGGGATATTCCGGGTTCAATACAAGTTAAGCTCAATCAACAGCATTTGTGGCATAATGTTGATTACCACAAAAATAAATTTTGACTCGTTACTCCTTTTCTTTAAAAAAAGCAAAAAGGGGTTCCAGTGAGGCACTTACAATGGAAGTGAATCGGGGGCCAATATTTTTTACATTAAAACATTCACTTTTTCAAAAGTATAACCACAAGACATAAAGGAAATGTGTGTAAAAATTATTTTAGTGTGATAAAATCGCTTATAAACCTATTCTTTGTAAAGTTATAGCCAGTTTTACAACTTCATTACCATGACAATGTGATGTCAACAAACCCTAAAACAACTGTAAAAATGACCATTTAAACAACTTTACAGATAAAATAATACACAAGTTTTAACAGAAGAATTAATGCAAGTGCTTTAATTAAATTATAAGCTGCGTTTAAACCCTCCAAAAATTGGTCACGGTCACTTTTATTGTCCCCATTAACTTCCATTGTAAGTGCCTCACTAAAACCCAGATGTTTGCTTTTTTTTTTTAAAGAAAAGGAGGAACGAGTCTAAATTAATTTTTGTGGTAATCAACATTATGCCACAAATGCAGTCAATTGAGCTTCACTTGTATTGAACCCAGAACATTCCTTTAAGTGAAATAAAAATAAAAACATAATCGGAAAAACTAAACTAAAATACATTTTCATCACTCCAAAAACTAATTAAAAATAAAAACAACCAGATAATTGACCATGAAAATGTATTCCAGTTTTAGTTTTTAAAACACACTGTATTATGAACTGTGTAATTTTTATAACCAATGCACCTTCATTAAACATGAAAATGCAACTTTATAGAAATAACACTAGATGGCCATGAGAAATGTTACATTGTTAACCATATTGGAATGATATCAGTTAATGTGTTAATTGTGGCAGCCTTGAAATATTGTAAAAACAAATGAAAAATAAACTAAATTCAAAGGCCAAGTTTAAAATATTATAAACATGCAAACTGAATAAAAACATTATATAACTATAATAAACCTGCTTCCAATGAAATCTACAAATATCTTGTCTTTAGTACACAAAACAAAAGCAATAACTGTGACCATATTTTTGCATATTAAAAACATGCAAAATTATTAAGAGTACAATTAAAATGTGCTAGTTTTTTTTTTTGTCTTGTGTGATTTTAGTATGGAAAACTTGTAGGAGTAAGGATAAGTAGTGATCTGTTAGCTGTAATGGATTTGTTTATTTTTGTGCAACATCTGTGTCACATTTATGTGTCTGTCTGTCATATTTCAAAGAGGCAGTGCCTTCTAAAAACAGTTAGAGTAAGAAAATGAACAAATATTATGAAATTTGAAACCAAGTAGTGAAAAAGCACAATTTGTTTAAGTAACCTTGTCCAAATGCGACACCAGTCTCCCTTGAGCTGACTATGTTCTCATGGAGCTCCTTTAGTATTGAGTGAATTTGAGGAGACAATGGCAAAGTTCAAATTAAAAGTCTCGTGGAAGTTTGTCATGTTTTGTTGTCGAGTTAATATGTTCAGCTCTAAAATATAAACATAAACTCAAAAACCCTGAAGCCATAGAAAGGACTTTGCCTCCTCATTTCAGTCTATTACATGCCACTGGTGTTTGTGTATTATTTCTGTTTTTGATGCACTTGTTCTATTTACACAATGTGCTTTAACTCAGATAAAGTTCTGAGTAAGTTTTCAGTGTTCATTCTTTATGGTTATGAGTGTTTGTGAGCTCCCCTCTGACAGAATACAATGTTTCAGATGTTGTATCATAACCGCGCTGGCACAGCTGCATCTCACCTTTACACTCTCTGTTTACTGAGGCAGCAGGCCAGACCTCTGACCCACAGATGCCTTTAAGCCTAGAAAACAGGGAACTTTGGGTATTAAATTAAATCTTAGTTTGTTAGTTTGATTGTGTGTTGGTTTGTAGATTTTTTTTACGTTTAACTGTAAACTGAAGTTTTTCCAATATTCCACTGCAGTTTCTGCCCTCAAAATAACTTGGAACTAAATTAATCATTTTTATGTGTGTGTGTGTGTGTGTGTGATTTCACCTGAAGTAATATGGAAAATAACCAAACTGCTCCAAGTTGGATTCCTGTAAAGTATTTCAGGCATTTTATTGCTGAATCTTCTTCAGTAGCTCCAAACATCCTCTCACAGTCCAGTAGCCTATTTTATCATTGAAAACTGTATGCGCAGATTTTGGCAGCATGGACCTTTGTCACAGACGTGATGATGCATTTCCGGCTTTATTTAGCAGTTTAAATCTAGCCAACATTTTTTATATTTTACATTTGTGATTTAATGGAAATGTATAACATTATTCTTTGTGGTATATTACCCTGAAATTAAAGGGATAGTTCACCCAAACAGGAAAATTCTCTCATCATTTACTCTCCCTCATGCCATCCCATATGTATGACTTCCCATCTTGTGCAGAACACACACACACACACACACACAAAGATTTTTAGAAGAATATCTCAGCTCTGTAGGTCCATATAATGCAAGTGAATGGTGATCAGGCCTTTGAAGCTCCAAAAAAAGAGGATAAAGTCAGCATAAAATTAATCCACATGACTCCAGTGGTTTAATTAATGTCTTTTGAAGCGATCCAGTTGGTTTTGGGTGAGAACAGACCAAAATATAACTCCCTTTTCACCGTACATCTTGAGAGATGAAATATTCTTCTAAAAATCTAAGTTTGTGTTCAGCAGAAAAAAGAAAGTCATACACATCTGGGATGGCATGAGGTGGAGTAAATGATGAGAGAAGTTTCATTTTTGGTTGAACTAACCCTTTAATAAAATAAGATAAAAAACTAGGTAACAATTCTCCAATAAGGGTTCTAATATAGCTGCTGAGGGATTGCTTTCTGGTCACTCTCTCTCCCTCTGTGATGCTCTGGCGTGCTTTCTTAAGTCTCCCTCCGCCATCACTATGAGAGACAGGTGTTAGAGATAATTATGAACCAGGTGACGAGCCTTACTGCTCTCTCTCTCCCGCAGACCGACGCATGACCACGCCCCCCATGCCACATGCCCCCACCGCTGACTCAGGCCAGGGCAACATCCGGCCTGCCTACTCCCTCCCCATTTCTGGAGAGAAAGTCAGCCACAACCATCTGCGCCCCCGGTCTGTGGACCACCTTGAATTTAAAGGGCTGGAGAGCCAGATACCAATGGGTGATCTGCGCGTTAGTATCCTTCATGCGGTGGAGCCACTGCAGAGGAGCGTGATCGGAACAGAGGGCGAAGGCTCACCCCAGCAGGTAGTAGTGGAGGGTCAGAACAGCCCACTTAATCGCAAGACACTCCTTCTCGATGGTACTATATTTTGTCTCCCTGAAGGAGAGCTTACGACTAACAAATAGCACTGCCCGTTCCTCCCCTCCCACCTCCTGCGAGAGCACCATGCCCAGCCCCCTGTCAGATGCATCAGCCTGCAAAATAAAGGGGAGAGAGAAATCAGGTGCATTTAAAAGCGGCCCCCCACACAGTGCGGACTTTACCTTAAGGAAGGCCTGTTTGCACGACTCTCTCCCGCAGACCGACACATGACCACACCCCCCATGCCACATTAATTAAAAAGAAAACCCTTACCTTGTCTGCAAGTTACACGTTTGCAGCGTTAACAGCTTCGTTGATTATAACAGGAGTGATACAATATTCCGACCTTGCCGCTGAAGAAATAACTGTGAGCATCTAAACCACGATACACTTTCATCGCCTCTCTTGCGTAGATGTGCTCAGTAACAATAACACGTCTGGATAAGTCAGTTTTTCAGTTTTTGCAAATATCTCATTTGTTTTGTTTTAGCTAGACTCTAAAAGTATGCGCTAGTCATTTTATTTTGACAGTTCTTGGTTGTAAAAATGCAGCTATCGGAAATGCTTCAGGGTCAGACATGCGCAGCTGTTTAAGTCCTTGAAATGGTCTAAAGACTCTTCTGAACATTATAGACTGTTCTAAAAATTCTAGACTCTTCTGAAAGTTAAAATTATTTACTTTTCTGAGAGTTAAGTACAGTTCTCAAATTTATAGTCTTCTGAACATTGTAGACTCTTCTAAAATGTATAGACTTTTCCTGACAATATAGATTCTTCTGAAAGTTAAAATGATAGACCTTTCTGATAGTTACAGACTCTTCAAAAAGTAATAGAATTATCTGAAATGTATAGACTCTTCTGAAAGTCGTAGATTTTGCAGGCTTCGAATCTACGCTGAAATCTTTGCAACTGATTTTAAATCTACTTTCATGGACTTCAGCCTTATTCTGACAGCTATCAGTTATTTTATAGCCTTGATCTGGAGGAAAATATCTACCAACTCATTTCCTGGAGTTGCACCTTTCAATGTGTCATCTGCAAAAAGAAAAGAAAAGAAAAAAACAAGCTCTAACTCCATCAAAGCAGTTATCCTGTCTGGTTTGGTGTGTGATGAGAGCACTGTAACCTCCTACAGAGGCTGTTTACCTCACTTGACAGTAGGGTTGCCACAGTGTATGGTGTTACTGTTTTTACTCGGTACAAGGGACAACACCGGTGTGAAATGTTATACTGGGTAAAAGGGGGAAACATTATGAATGGAACTTCCAATATCAATACAATAGCCTAACAAATAGAATAGTCTTAAATAAAGAATAGTTGCCTAATGAAGAGTTTGCGACCCATGATAAATGAACCTAAATAACACATTGAAAGTCAGATGTTCTTTACCAACGTATCAAATTACACCAGCAGCAAAGTACGTGCACTGACAGAAGACGTTTAATTGCAGGTAGAGAATATAATGTGCATGGTGGGTAATTGTTAGTCGTCTCGGATTCGGAATGACACAAGAAATGCTGTTAGACACACAGACACGCGCTTGATGAAATTCACTTTATTATATTTTTAAGAACAGATGACAGAAAAGCCGTCTATGTGCATGTCTGACGTGCTGTTTGTTCGGAGGCGTGCAGTCTCATGGAATATGCAAATGTGAAGGGTTCTCACTCTTTCTTTGTTTCAGTCTTCTGAATTTTTTTTGCAAGAATAGTATCATCTATGAGAATACTGCAAATGACCTCAGACCATCTCAGCTCAGGAGGTGATCTGAGTTCAGTTTGCTTTATTTCCACAGAGCAGTTCGTTGTGAGCGCAACTCTGCAGGGTCACTTTATATATAGCCTATACATCTGTGATTAAATCATAAAATAATACAAAAACACGTTCACCTCGAACCATGAATTATATTTCAGTGATTATATTGTATACTGTATATATATAAAACAAATTGTTTTCAATAAAAATAATGTGAACATATTTCTTGCATATCACCAAGCCCTAGGAGGGAACAAATCGAATTGTATTCACACACAAAGTCATTACTCTTCCAAAGCAGCTAAACTGGGTCCTGGGATGAAAAGTAATAAAACACCAACATTAAACCTGCAACAACCCACAATAAGTGATGCATTTGCCCGGACAACAAAATACCCGACCGGTAGCCCATAATGGAGAGAATGCATGGATGAAGTAGGTTTGCTGCCAAAGAGATGTTGCCCTTCACAACTGTTGAAAAGCCATCTTTCAAAAAAGTTGATCAACATACATTTTAATTGCACTTAATTTGTTTTCAATTTCATTTGAATTTTTAGTTAAAATAAAAAAATAAATAAAGTTCAAAGTTTGAAATCAAGCTGCCTTTCATTATTGTGTAGGCTATTGCTTAACGAAAATTACCCCATAGTACCACTTAGCGTCCAACCAGCGGCAATACCGGTGTTAGTCGGTTTGAACGTGAACACCGCGCTGGTGTGAAAATTATGATATTGTGGCAAGTCTACTTGACAGTGCCAGTCTCACTTTGAGTCATGTAGTTCAGACAAATTTAGAAGTAATGATAATAAAAAACATGCATCATCTTCCTTAATGACGTTTTTCTCTTTTTCCTCTCACTTTTCAGAGAAAAGGATGTGCATTTGATGCCTGCTAATACAACCAGATAAAAACAGCCCTACTAGAGATCTTTGCTCAGTCTTTTTGAGAATGCAGTATTGTCTTCATGTAGTCTGCCAAAACTAGTGTCTGGAAATCATGAAAATGAAAAACAGATTTAGAGAGCATTAATGGAAATGCAGGCAATGCTTATGTATTATAATGACCACTTGCAGGAAATATTTAACCCTTTCAAAACCCTTGTGCAATATGTATGTGGTTCACATAGCCTATAGGCGGTGTGTGTTATGTTGATATCCTTCAGGATCTGACTTCCTTTTTTGTTCTTCAGCACAAACTTCCTCTGAATCAGTTGGGCCTGTGATGCTGTAGTGTGTTAAGCCAGGACCTCGCTTGAGTTCTCATCCCTAGAATGAGCTCCTCCCCTATGCCAGTCCCCGAGCCAGCCTCCCCTACCCTGCAGCAGGAGCAGGACTCTGGCAAGGCCAGTCGAGGGGACTCACCTCCCCTTTCCTCCTCTGTCTACTCCTATCCGCTCTGCAACCAGACCATCTGCATTCCATCTCCCTATGTGGAGGCCAGTCAGGATTACTCACCACCACATGGGGGAGAGTTCAACCACGGAGCCCTAACACTCTACAGCCCAATGTCCTCCACAGCGCTAGGGTACACACATCCTCCTGTGTCCGAAAGCCTGGTCCCACTCAGTCCGACAATCTTCTGGCCTCCCCACACCACACACACTGCGATCTCTCTACACTGCCCGCATCCACTGAATTACAGCGAAATTCACGCTCACAATGGATGGGAAGACGCCAAGACAATCAGCCTTAACCCAAGCAGGTGAGAAAGCAGTGCATAGACATCATTAAACTAGCCCTAGCCCCTAATAACTAATATATTCTGAATAAACATAGTATCCATGTAGCAACTGGCAAAAGGGTTGTTCTGTCACCATAGAACAATAACAGCACTGTGACTACAAAAACGTTTTTTGCTTAGGCAAGCACCATTATAGAACGCAACAGTGCCTGCCCACTTTTTCAGCCATTATGGTTCTGAAAGTTTTTTCCCCTTTTATTTTTTCCATAGTGATTTCATAAAATTCTTAATTAAAGAGTTTTAAACCATGAACCAAACCAACCAGCTCTGAGGAGAATCACAAGATTACATGCTTGATTTGAAGCAAAAAAGTTTTAGACAGTGGACCTAACATTTTTTAGTGAGAGAATGAACTACAATACCAAGAAGCATTGTGAATTTAAATATATACAGTATATATATATATATATATAAAACAATAGAAATATACTGTTTTTGACTGTAAGCAGAGAAAAAATATGTTTTATTTTTATTGCAAAATAATTAGATATTTGCAAATATATATTTTACAGTGCCTTGCGAAAGTATTCACCCCCCTTGGTGTTTTTCCTGTTTTGTTGCATTACAACCTGGAATTAAAATGGATTTTTATTTACATTTTTTGCTATGAACCTAACAAAATAGTCCAAATTGTTGAAGTGGAATGAAACAAATACCTTGTTTAAAAAAAAAAAAAAAAGTTGTGAGTGCATATGTATTCACCCCACTTTGCTATGAAACCCTTAAATAAGATCTGGTCCAACCAATTAACTTCAGAAGTCATATAATTAGTTGATTAAGGTCCACCTGTGTGCAATCAAAGTGTCACATGATCTGTCACATGATGTCAGTATAAAAACACCTGTTCTGAAAGGCCCCTGAGTCTGCAACACCACTAAGCAAGCAACATGAAGACCAAGGAGCTCTCCAAACATGTCAGAGACAAAGCTGTGGAGAAGTATAGATCAGGGTTGGGTTATAAAAAAAAAATATCCCAAACTTTGAATATCCCACGGAGCACCATTAAATCCATTATAACAAAATGGAAAGAATCTGGTACCATTACAAACCTGACAAGAGAAGGCCGCCCACCAAAACTCACAAACCGGGCAAGGAGGGCATTAATCAGAGATTCAACATAAACACAGAAGATAACACAGAAGGAGCTGCAAAGATCCACAGTGGAGATGGGAGTATCTGTCTATAGGACCACTTTAGAATGGGGCTTTATGGAAGAGTGGCCAGAAAAAAGCCATTGCTTAAATAAAAAAAAAAATGAAAACACGTTTGGAGTTCACCAAACAGCATGTGACAGACTCCCCAAACACATGGAAGAAGGTTCTCTGGTCAGATGAGACTAAAATGTAACTTTTTCTCCATCGTGGGTAATGCTATGTGTGGCGCAAACCCAACATTTCCCATCACCCCAAGAGCACCATTCCCACAGTGAAGCATGGTGGTGGCAGCATCATGCTGTTAAGATGCTTTTCATCGGCAGGGACTAGAAAAATGGTTAGGATTGAAGGAAAGATGGATGGCACTACATATAGGGCAATTCTTGAGGGAAACCTGTTTCAGTCTGCCAGAGATTTGAGACTGGGACGGAGGTTCACCTTCCAGTAGGACAATGACCCTAAACATACTGCTAAAGCTACATTAGAGTGGTTTAAAGGGAAACATTTAAATGTTTTGGAATGGCCTAGTCAAAGCCCAGACCTCAATCCAATTGAGAATCTGTAGCATGACTTTAAGATTGCTGTACACCAACGCAACCCATCTAACTTAAAGAAGCTGGAACAATTTTGCATTGAAGAATGAGCAAAAATCCCAGTGGCTAGATGTGCTAAGCTAATAGAGACATACCCCAAGAAACTTGCAGCTGTAATTGCAGCAAAAGGTTGCTCTACAAAGTATGGACTAATCTTACTGACTAATTGAATAATCTTAATTATTGTTTGTGTCACAATAATATTTTGCACCTTCAAAGTGGTAGCCATGTTGTGTTAATCAAATGGTACAAACCCCAAAAAAATCTATTTTATTTGCAACAAAACAGGAAGAACATCAAGGGGTGTGAATACATTCGCAAGGCACTATATATTCATATGTATGTCTGTTTGCGTTTCTGTGACAGCTGAAGGATGTGTGACGATGAACAAGGAGAAAATAGACATTATTTTGAATTTGTTGAGCAGAAAAACAAAAAAACTTTGTGACAAGTGTTTTAGAAAGTAACTTAAAGTAATTAGTCATGTGATTACTTTTTCAATGGAGTAATCAGTAAAATAATATGATTGCAATTTTAAAGAAGCAGTTAGTAATTTGTAGTGGATTACTTCTAAAAAAGTAGTTTAACCAGCACTGCTTATTCTGCAATGTTTGTGCTACGGACATGAATGATACCTTAAATTGTGCAGCTTTTTGGAAAGAGGTGTGTTATTACTTATCTATTCCTTTGTCTTTTTTATAGTTCTGTCCTTGCTCATGCAAAGTTGTTAGGGCAGCAACTGGAAGTTGATGATGGCTTGAATCCTTTGCCAGGGATTGTGAGTAAAGGAGACACACACTTCTGTGCTGTGTGTCATGACTACGCTTCTGGGTATCACTATGGTGTCTGGTCATGTGAGGGGTGCAAGGCTTTCTTCAAACGGAGCATTCAAGGTAACACAGTAAAGATTACACTTCGAACCATTTTAACAATGCTCTTCTCTTTTTTTAAATGCCACAGTAATTGATAGCACTTTTGATGCAAATATTTAAAGTTTTGAGTTTTCTTAAGTCTTAAATTTTTAGCACAGTGTTTTTTCTTGAATCTGCTTCCCACATGTTTTTGCTCAGATACCATTGGGTATGTCAAGGTCAGTGCATTGTGTTTTCCTGTAAGGTTTTAAAACGTTTGTTTTGACCTCAATTAATAGAAGCTTCTCAAAGGCCATATATGTCAAAACACATTAGAATAGTGAACTTAAAATTTTTTGAAGGACATGTATGTACTCTCTTATCACAGAGGACCTTTTTTCACCAGTCTAAAGTTTCATCCCAGGTCAGTTTATGACGTTCCTGCAAATGTTACTACTGGTTGTTTTCAGTCAAAACAATAAATCACAGAAGAATATGTTGTAATTTTGCTTTTGCAAACATTAGATAAAATAATAAGAATATCTGATTTTAGATAGCAGAGTGAAATGACAAATAAGCTGAATTTAAAGGTATAGTTCACCCAAAAAATTTAAATTCTCTTCATTTACTCACCCTCATGTCATTCCAAACCTCTATGACTTAGAATGTTAGTTACTGACAGCCTCAGTAACCATTCACTTTCACTGTATGGAAAAAAATATGCAATGAAAGTGAATAGTGACTGAGGCTTAACATTCTGCTTAACAACTCTTTTTGAAGAAAGAAAGTAATATGGGTTTGAAACAACATGAAGGTGAATAAACAATTACAGAATTTTCCTTTTTGGGTGAAGTATCCTTTTAACCAACCAAGATAGCCCTGTTTATTTGTAAAGTCCAGCTGTACCCCACACACACTCAAGACAGTGAGTTGGATTTGGTTTTCTTCTCATCTTCTTCAGGACACAATGACTATATTTGTCCAGCCACCAACCAGTGCACTATCGACAAGAGCAGACGCAAGAGCTGCCAGGCCTGTCGACTGCGCAAGTGCTATGAAGTGGGCATGATGAAGTGTGGTATGCAGATGCACCTTCCCCCCCCACCCCACCGCCAACCACAACCTAGCTACATATTTATACACAGGAAGAAAGACATGCTTTCTTGATTCCCAATTCAAAGAGAGCAGAGAGTCATTTAAAGTCAGCATGAAATTTACCTATTTACTTTTACAATGCATGTTCCTGGTCTGATTGTGCATGGTTCACAATAATGTTTCCTTTTCGGCTGATGTCACATAGGCATCCTCAGAAGTGAGTACTAGCTGTATTTTAAGAGTGAAATTATCCTCCACAATCACACACAAACTCGCATTCAGATATAGCTTTATTCTAGGGTGGAATGCCCACTTTTCACAATTCAGTCTATTCCCAATGGATAAAATCAAGTCCTGCCCTACATTTGTAATATTATTGTATGTCCTGTTTCACTCGAAAATGCGTCGCATTATGGAAGTAAAAAAGAATGTAAATGCTGTTTCATGTTGACTTAAAATAATCATCTGCTCTTTCTCCGGTATCTAGAAAGTTTTTGTTTTTTTTAATTCTCTGAATTTGAATTCTCTGTGCTTGTATTGGCTGTCACCATTGTTTGTTTGTTGACATGATGCAGATTGTGTCTGTAACAGTGAAGCGCTACTAAAAATAAAAAAAAGTTTGAATCTGTCATACTGTAATTGAAAAGTTGTTATAAGTATGTTAATATTTTGGACAGTGTGTGCAGTGCTGAGTGTGTGTTTTTGATGCACGTGTGTAATTGTTGTTTGTGAACAGGTGTAAGGCGGGAACGCTGCAGTTACCGTGGTGCTTGTCATCGGCGTACCACCCAGATCAGAGACAGCTCTGGTGGAGCATTAGGGGTCAAAGGTCGCTCCCAGCATCATCTAGAATTTCCCCTCAACAACCCTCATCACCTTTTCCCTTCAGGGGGCGAAGCTGAGCAGCGTGGCCTAAACCTCTCCCCTGAGCAGTTGGTAAACCGTATTGTGGAGGCGGAGCCTCCTCAGATTTACCTGCAAGATCCAGTAAAGAAGCCGTATACAGAGGCCAGCATGATGATGTCACTAACCAGCCTCGCTGACAAGGAGCTGGTGCTCATGATCAGCTGGGCTAAGAAGATACCAGGTGTGTGTTTTTTGTATAGATATCTGAAAACTTAGCTCTTGTTCATCCGATTGTGTAGAACTTTGTTAATTAGGGGTGTTCCAGTTAAAATTTCTTTTGATTTCTTAACCTCCTGGGACCAGAGCGTGACTGCTGTGTGCATTTGCCATTCCTCTTATTGATTTGTAACTAGACCAGATAGTTTTCCTAAAAATGTATGTCCACATATGTGAACAGTGGGACTAAGTTGTGAAATTGTAAATAATACCAAGCTACAGAAAGTCAGATTTTTTTTGTAATCAAACTGTTTATTATTTTTCCAGGAGTGTTGGTTATTCATGTTTTGAGATGTAATATACATTACATAAAAACATTTCATAAAGAATTCTGATTCACCGTAATGGCCAGCATCAACCAATCACTGCCAACCATGTTAAAATAAAGTTTTGCATGGAAAATTCTGAATCTATATACTGATTACCATTGTGGAAGTTTGGATTGAATGCACTTAGCTGCATAGAGAGCAATCGGATGCTCCCTTGCTCCCTGTTTAGTGAATGACTGAAATACTCAATTCGATTCTCAATGTGATAATGCACAGTAAATATAGGATCTTTTAAATGAAAATGAGCATACAGTCCACGTATGTGGTCATTGTGTTTAACAGCGTGGCGTTTCGCAAATTTAAAAAATGGCATATCGGATGAAACTAGAGACTCTAATCTTTTGACTCAAACAGGTTTCAATGTAAAAACTTAATTAGGTTTCTTACAAGATGTAGTTTTGTTGACGTTTCTCCCAAAGACAAACTCCGCTGTGACCGACGCCATGTTGTTTGGTCATATGACTCCGTACATCAAAACTTTAACACTTTACAGACAGCACAGAGTCTCCTGAACTGAGATTAGTCAGTTTAAATGAAATTAAATTATGCTTTGCGTAAAGCGAAGCCAAATAAAACGTCCATGCATGTGGACGCAGGGGCGCACCAGGTTAAAGGAAAAGGAATAGTTCAGCCACAGATGAAAATTCTGCCATAATTTACTCATCCTCATGGTTTTTTAAATCCTGTATGACTTTCTGTCTTATGTAGAACACAAACTGTGAATTTTGTATTTACTGTATATCATGGATGTTCTTTTCAATGTAACGAAAGTGAAAGTGAACTGGTGCTGTGAAACGCCAAAAAGCACAATAAATGTATCATAAAAGTGGTCCATACAACTCATGTGCTGTAATCCAAGTCATGATATGAAGCCATTGGATAGCTTTTTGTGACAAGACTAAAATTCAGGTTGTTAGGCACTTCCCATCTGCTGTAGTGCTCAAATAAATATAGCACCACTAATGACGTCAATGACATTTGGTCATGACACACAAAAGAGCCAGTGGGTTTTGCCATCAATGCACCATTTTTAGTGCCTGTAGATTTTATAGTGTATACTCTTTTATAGTCCTTTTCAAAGCTTTGGCATATTTATTAGTGAATAATGATTTAAATTTTGGTTTGTTCCTCACACAAACATATCGTATGGCTTCAGAAGACATGGAATAAGTGCAGGAGTCACATGACATGAACTTTATGGTACTTTTATGGTGCTTATTTGTCATTTTGGAGCTTGACAGACATTTTCTTCATTCACTTTGATTATATAGAATAGAGCAGCCAGGATATAAGGGGTTTATGTGTTTGCAACTTCTCTCACAGGTTTTGTGGAGCTGAGTTTGTCAGATCAGGTGCATCTGTTGGAATGCTGCTGGCTGGATATTCTTATGTTGGGATTAATGTGGAGATCTGTGGATCATCCCGGGAAACTCATCTTCTCACCAGACCTCAAACTCAACCGGTAAAACCTCCCACAAACAATTGCTTTTTTTCACAGCAAACATAACACATGGCATATACACTGATGAGCCAAAACATTATGAGCACTCACAGGTGAAGCAAATAACATTGATCATCTCCTAACAAGGCCACATCTCAAGGTCTGGGTAGATTAGATGGTTAGCGAACAATCAGTTCTCGTAGTCAACGTGTTGAATGCAGGAGAAATGGGCAGGATTAAAGACATGAGTGACTTTGACAAGGGCCAAATTGTTACAGCCAGAGCATCTCTGAAACGGAAAGGCTCGTGGGGTCCCTGTCAGCAGTGGTAAGTACCTACCACTGTGGTTTGAGGAGGGACAAACCACAAACTGGTGACAGGGTGTTGGGCACCCAAGGCTCATCAGTGCATGAGGGAAACGAAGGCTATCCCGTCTGGTCCAAAACAACAGAAGGTCTACTGGGGCACAAGTCACAGAAATTTTTAGTGATGGTTACGGGAGGAATGTACTTTTTCTGCAACAAATGGGAGCAGAAATCTGGCAGAGTAAAATCAAGTCCTGTCTTGCTTTTTTTTTTTATTATTTTTTTTATTATTTAAAAATCCTGTTTCACTTGGATGCAAATGTTGATTCATGTTGACTTAAAAGGTCAAATGCCCTCTCCCCAGTGTTTAAACAGTTTGCTGTCTGTTTGCATTATCTGAATTTTAATTCTGGCTCCCTATATCCAGAAATCCTGAATCAGATTTTGAATCTCACCTTGAACTGCTTACAATTGTGGTTTGAATTGGATGTGTGAAAATCAGATTCCATCTGTTCTTTGTTGTTCAGATGGCAGAAAAACAATCAAATTTTAACCAGACATCCAAAAATTAGATTTGTGCTGTCAGTGTGAAAAAGGCCTTGGCTTAGAATAGGGATGTGCACGAGTAATCGATTAGTTCAGCTTTAAATATTCGACTAGTAAAAACATTACTGGAATACTGTAATTTGTTTATCCATTGTGCCTTTACCTACAGTGAGCATCAATGAAACTGCTTCTCTCACCTAATTTTTGTCATTACAACTCATTGCATTGGGTGGTGCCGTGTAGGGATGTGCCCGAAGCCAAATACCTTATTCGGAAAGGCACGAATAATGACTTCAAAACAAATAACTGATTCATCCGAATAATAGAAAAAATATTCAGAAGACTGATCATCCAACGAGCACAGGAATTAAGTGATATTTTAAATAAACACATCGAAAATTACAAAACGATGAGTCTGTGAAGCCAGTATTACTACAGTGTAAACCTTATAAATGAAAATGCACACAGTGTGATTTCAAGTTCATTGGATGGCCGCGGTCTCGACTCGTTTCAGTCTCCATTAATTGTGCGCATCTCAGAAATGTAATCTTGTCATGAGTAACTAAGATACTATATTACACACATTTCCCACTTTTTAAAATGCCTGTTAATACATAAACACCAAATGTTTCACACAATTCACACGTAAGGATTCATAAACTAACCTGAGCTCAATGTTGAATTCCTGACCAGAGAAGTGATGATTTTATAGCGGCGCTCGTCTGCCCGTCTCTTAAAACTGACCACATTTACATTCATATCGCCAATTGCATGGTTTAGCCTTTATCCCCAAACAGTTTAAATGCCCCAAAGAGGCTTAAATACTTGTAAATCTATTGAGAATATTCCTGCACACGGAGGATTGCGGAGAAATCAAAACAGGCACTTTTTCTCGCTTTTCTCTTCTAAAAATATAGAGGCTCACTCTTGCTATTTATTCCACTGCATTTAGCTAATACTGCTCATGTAATTTGAACTAAATTATTATGTCCTCCACATTGTTAAAATATGTGCACGCAAAATAAACTTTCTGATATAGATTTACGATGCTTTCACCTGTTTATAAGCTTAATAAAACATTTCCTAATTTCTTTTAATGTTTGTATTTGTAGGCTATTTAATATTTGCTGCAAAATGTGTGCTTGACCTTTCACAATTGCTTCACACCTTGTGCCTCCAGAATAACATTATACTTGCACACTCCACAGACTAAGACATAGGCTAAGTGAAAATTCTGTTTCAGCAGATATTAATGTCAGAAATACCAGGAGAAACCAAAGTTAAAAACACATTCCACTGTTAATGTAGCCTACATATCCAGCTTCATCTGATGAGAAAAAATAAAGAATATATCAATAATATAATTAAATAGTAATAATTATTATGAGGCTATAATAATAATAATTAATAATAGTAATAATATATAAATAGGCCTATCCGAGGCATATTTTATATACAGAAACTATAAATGTAAGAGTTACATTTTAAATGTAGTTTTAGGCACTTCTGGTTTAAGCCACGACTACATCATGTTCTATCCCAATACAGAAACAGATACAAATAATTGATTTTATAGTAACAAATCCAAATACAGATAATGGCTTCGCTGCACACCCCTAGCGCCGTGTATAAATGAGGTTGGTAAAGCTGCACTACGTAACCTTGTGCTCTAGCGACATCTGTGGTTGAAACTTAAAATTGCAAGCAATTTGCAGAAGAACATATTACTTGAGTCGTGTTTTGGCACTGCTCTTCTGGCAGATTAATCTCATGATTTGAGCTTATCTGGACATCGACTGTGTGATCTTAACATGCTATTTTCATGTTGATATTATGTTATACAATTAAACATTTAAAACTGAAGTATTACTTGCTTTGATGAAGATAAAAAACACTCCTATTTACATATTTTGAATAAATTTGACACTTACTGTATACCACTTTTATACATGGGGTGCAGTGGTGGATGGGGGCAGTGGTGGCTCAGCAGTTAAAGGCTCTGGGCTACTGACCAGAAGGCCAGGGGCTCAAGCCCCAACACTGCCAAGATGCCACTGTTGGGCCCCTGAGCAAGGCCCTTGACCCTATCTGCTCCAGGGGCACCACATCATGGCTGACCCTGCACTTTGACCCCAGCTTAGCTGGGATATGTGAAAACAAAGAAATTTCACTGTACATATGAAAATGTATAATGTGTGACAATAATAAAGGCCTTCTTTTCTGACACTACACTCAAAGCGCTTTTACATAGTGAACAGGGGACTCAATCTCCTCCTGTTACCAATATATTTTAATATGATTTTTCAAGTGTTTTATATACTATTATTGTTGGTATTGTAGTATTCTTATCAATTTAAGAGGTGAAACTTGAGATATGGCTAATACGAGTTCAATGGAAGACTTCATTTTTTTTTTATATTATATTGTACCGCCTCAGTTGATAATGCAAGTGAACCATAATACTACAATAGTATCTCTATGCAATGCACAAAATAACACTGTAAACTAAAACATAAAACAAAGATTCAATAATGATGGGGACAAAATATTCTTTATTAAACATGAAAATAATATGCTTAAATATGCAATATAACAGTTACAAGAAGTCAATTTCATAAGTCATAAATATTATTAAACATGTCACAGTAACTTCCCCAACAACGTAGATACATCACGATCGGTTAACACACGAGTAATGTTGATTAATACAAGCATGACAAGCAATATAAGCTTCAACAACCCTATCAGACAATATATCCAAGCATTATAGCAGGTAAACAACTTCATCAAAAGGATAACAGATAAACATCCATCCAGATTGCTGCGATGCTGTCCTGAACTGTGAATGTGACTAGCTGAACTGAACGTAGTTTCTCCAGCCATGAAAAAGCTGGTTCTTCTTTCCAGTGTTTACAGACATGACGTAATGACGCAAGGATGTACGTCATAAGCCAGCATTTTCGTGCCAAATACGACCTGATAGCTCAAAATACGAATAATTTGTAAAGGCTAACTGTAGTGAATCTTGGTAAGGGAAGGACATTGTTTTGAACACTGATAGTTTATCAGTGCTGGGCAGATTACTTGTGAATTGTAATCAGGTACTGATTAGAAATTACATGACAAAAAATGCAGTCAGTAACTGAATCTCATAGATTACATTTTTGGGGTAATCTAATCTGATTACTTTTGGGTTACTGTTGGATTACTTTAAACCTAATTCTATTTTATTTTATGTCGCATGCATTGGATAGGATAATCATTTTAACATAAAAGTACAAAGAGGAAGAAAATGTATTCCATTCTTTGAACTATTGTGTACCTTGCGGGCAGGACCCTTAGAGATGGCATCCACAGGCTTCACGCTATCCTCCATGGCATCCATGCACAACTCACCACACGCCCCACCGAGACCGAACCACATTATAGCAACCACGAGGAGGTTACCAACCGAGGAGCAACTGGAGCAACCGGGCCAATTTGGTTGCTTAGAAGACCTGGCTGGAGCAACCAGCATGCCCTGGATTTGAGCTCTTGACTCCAGTGGTGGTAGTCAGTGTCTTTACTCACTGAGCTACCCAGGCCCCCCCACTAGATTGTTTGAAGAAATTAGGTTCAATATGTGAGCAATTAAGAGTAAGAAATAATCAATAATCAGTAAGAAATAATCATTTAAAAAAAACGTACATGTATCTACTTTGTTTTAAGTGCATAAAACAATAGAAACATCACATTAATGAACTTGAAATCAACAGCAATGACATTGGTAGGCCAAAGGTAACAGCTCAAAACTCTGACACACTTACTTTTAACCCTTACTACTTAGTCCATCAAATATTCCTTAGTTGAGGTGCATATCTTACTGTTGTAATGTAAAATGAGCACATGCTGAAAATGTTCATCTGTGAGACTATTGTGCTTCAGGGTAAGAATATGATGATATTGATATGAAAATGATCAATAAATTATTAACAATTTACTGCCGTTGTTAATATGTAATCATGTATTCTATGAAAAAGTAACTGTAGTCTGATTATGACTATTTTAAAATGTTATTTAATCAAATTACAAGTATTTGATTTTTGTAATCTGATTACGTAATACAGATTACATGTAATTTGTTACTACCCAGCACTGTTGTTTATGTACTCGATCAATAATGCCAATTTGTTAATTTTTAACCGAAAAATATTACGTAGTGCAGCTTTAAAGGAAAAATTCCCCCAAAATTGAAAATTCTGTCATTATTTAAAGTGATTGTAAGACTTGGAATGTATGTTTCTGTGTGAGTGCAAATATATTTTTTTTCTTTTTTGAATGTAGATCAGGTTGCTCATACGTAGTGTACATTTTCTTCATAAGAAAAACAGGTTCAAAGGTTGTTGAAGCAACACGATGACACAGGAAACCAATATAAGGGTGACATTTGTGAAAACCCCAATAGGCTATAAATTTCACGAGTGTGTCATACTCTTTATTTACTATCTTATATTCTGAATTTTAATTAATCGATTACTCTTTTTTTTTTTTTTTTTTTTTTATGTGTTGGAGTACTTGACTACAAAATTTGACTATGAAATGCCCATCCCTAGTTAAGAAATGTGTGAAACCTCCATGCGTCCTCCTTTAGTGGAAGAGGTTTGCTCATATCTTGCTTGATGGTAACATTTGGGGTTTGTTGGATTTGTGGTGCGATGCCCAACGGGTAGCAGCCGAAGCTGGGGGCCTGTGCGGACTGGACCTTGATTACAGAAAATGGCTTTTGGAACATGGAATGTGACCTAACTGTTGAGGAAGGAGCCAGAATTAGTGTGTGAGGTTAACAGATACCAGCTATATACAATTTAACTCACCTCTACACACTGTTCTGGCTCTGGAACCAAACTCCTGGACAGGGGTTGCACTCTCTCCTTCTCCGGAGTTGCTCAGGGTGAGCAGGTGTGGGTATACTCCCAAGCCCCCAGCTTGGTGCTACAATCTTGGAGTTTAGCCCAGTAGATGAGAGGGTCACCTCATTGCGACTTCATGTTACAAGGGGAAAAGCTGTGACAGTGAACTGTGCTTATGCACCGAAGCGCAGTCCAGAGTATTCAGCCTTCTTGGAGACCCCAGGAGGGGCCCTGGAAGGGGTGCCAGCTGGGGACTCCATAGTTCTGCTGGGTGACTTCAGTGCCCATGTTGGCAACTATGGAGATACCTGGAGGGGAGTGATTGGGAGGAACGGCCTGCCTGATCTGTACACGAGCAGTGGTCTGTTATTGGACTTCTGTGCTAGTCATGGATTGGCCTATAACAAACACCATGTTCGAACATAAGGTTGTTCATATGTGTACTTGGTATCAGAGCACCTTAGGCCAAAGGTCGATGATCGACTTTATTGTCGTATCATCAGACCTGCAGCCTTATGTTCTGGACATTCTTATGAAGAGAGGAGCTGAACTGTCAACCGATCACCACCTGGTGGTGAGTTGGATCAGATGGAAGATGGAAGGTCGTTGATGCCTGTCAGGGTGGCAATCCTAGAACCCACTGGTGGACACCTTTGGTGAAGGAAGCCGTTAAGCTGAAGGAGGCTTTTCAGGATTGGTTAACTCCAGACTCAGCTGACAGGTACCAGCAGGCCAGAAGGACTGCAGGGGCAGCGTTTGTTGAAGTGAAAACCCGCGTGTGGGGAGGCCATGGAGAAGGACTTTTGGTCGGCCTCAAAGAGGTTCTGGAAAACCGTAAGATGGCTCAGGCATGGAAAGCAGTGATTTGTCCAGGCTGTTGTTGGCTGGGGCCTCGTCTGGCGATAGAGTCGAGCGGTGGAAGGAACATTTTGAGGAGCTCCTAAACCTGACAAACACACACTCTGTGGAGGAGGCAGGGATGGAGGACTTGGGTGGGGGGGTTGACACCCATTTCCCTGGCAGAAGTCACTGAGGTGTCAAAGAGCTCCAAAATGGTAAGGCGCTAGTGGTGGATGAGATTCACCCTGAGATGCTGAAGGCCCTGGATGTTGTTGGACTCTCATGGCTGACATGCCTTTTCAGCATTGCGTGGACGTCTGGGGTGGTACCTAGGGATTGGCAGACAGGTGTGGTGGTTCCCATTTTTAAAAAGGGGGACCGGAGGGTGTGTTCCAGCTATCGAGGGATCACACTTCTCAGCCTACCTGAGAAAGCTTATGCCAGGGTGCTGGAGAGGAGACTCCTCAGATTGAAGAGGAACAATGCGGATTTCGTCCCGGTTGTGGAACAGTGGATCAGCTCTTTACCTTAGCATGGGTCCTAGAAAGGTCGTGGGAGTTTTCTCAACCAGTTTACATGTGTTTTGTGGACTTGGAAAAGGCATACAACCTTGTACCCCGGGATTCCCTGTGGGGGGACGCTGCAGGAGTATGGGGTACCAGGGCTGCCATTCGTGCCATTCGGTCCCTGTATAACCATTGCAAGAGCTGTGTCCGCATCTTTGGCATTAAGTAAAGCTCGTTCACAGTGGGCGTTGGACTCTGACAGGGCTGTCCCTTGTCACCGATCCTGTTTGTGATATTCATGTATAGGATCTCAAGGCGCAGCCAAGGTGTGGAGTGTGTCCAGTTCGGGGGCCTCAGAATTGCATCCCTGCTATTTGCATATGATGTGGTCCTGTTGGCAACATCATGCTGTGACCTCGAGTGTGCACTTGGGAGGTTTGCGGCCGAGTGTGAAGTGGTTGGAATGAGGGTCAGCACCTCCAAATCTGAGGCCATGGTTATCTGCTGGAAAAGGGTGGATTGCTCTCTTCAGGTAGAGAGAGAGAGCAGCTGCCCCACGTGGAGGCGTTCAAGTATCTCGGGATCTTGTTCACGAGTGAGTGAAAGTTGGAGCATGAGATTGACAGGTGGATCGTGCAGCATCTGCAGTAATGCGGTCGCTGTACCGGACCGTGGTGGTGAAGAAGGAGCTCAGCCTGAAGGCAAAGCTTTCAATTTACCAGTCGGTGTATGTTCCAACCCTCACCTATAGACCTTATTCATGATCGCGCCATCTTTGATTTTTAATGGGAATGACAACGAGGCTGCCAGGGATAGACTTACAGTCTCTTCAGTGGGATGTACTGCAGTTTAAAGTGTTTTTGGATTGTTCCGTGGACAAAACATTGATCAAATATCTGTCCAAGAACATTCAGTATACAAAGAACTCCAGACAACATGAGTTGTGGAAAATCAGATGTGATCTAGGAGCTTAATACAGTTTTATACTGTTTGTGTAATTGAAGAGATGATAAGTCTATCCCTCACAGCCTCGTTGGCATTCCCATTAATAATCAAAGATGGTGCTAAAGTGAATAAGTTCTATGGTCTTGAGTTTTGGCTTGAGTTTAGGATGAGCTGGAGGATATGACCGGGGAAAAGGACGTATGGGCTACTTTGCTTAGTCTGCTGCCACCGCGACCTGGTCCCGTGTAAGCGGTCAAAGATGGATGGATGGATGGATGGATGGATTTATTCATTGACCTTTGGATAATCTTCTGTTATGTGTGTAGGGTTCTCTCTGTGTGTGTGTGTGTGTGTGTGCGTGTGTGTGTGTGTAAGTTGTGGTGTGTTGTTGTCCATTGATTAGGGAAACTGAATGCTTAACGACTATGCATTCATTGTGGTGACCTGTCTGTTTTCTTATAATGTCTATACGTGTATGCTTGCATGCATGTGTGTGTATACATGTTTATGTGTTCATGTGTTTGTTTATAGAATTTAAGACTCTTCTTCCTTGGTGATTATCACTAGGGTTTTAACTAACCTTGGTACGTTCTCATAACACAAGCTTAGTTTGTACTTTTCATTTCTCACACAGGGTTAAGGAAGTGTGTGTGCGAGAGAGAGCACTGTATTGATGTTCCAAACTTCCTGGTTAGGCTTTGTTCTAAACCCCGAACCCTTATGTTAAACATCTGCAATTAATTCAGTCTAACCAATTAACGTACTGTATATATCTAATCAGACTTTGTCTTGTAGATCATTTTAGCCTAACATCGTGCCCTTCTTGTTTGTTTTTTTGCCAACCTTTTGTACTTTTTAAGAAATTAAAGATTAAAGTTTCAAAAATCTCTTGTTGACTTACATTGTATCGATATGTAATTTACAGTGATGATGTCATTTTAATATTTGGATCCCGATTAACGGTTAAAGGGATAGTTCACCCAAAAATAGAAATTCAGTAATTGTTTACTCACCCCTGTGTTTTTATTACCCCATATCAAAAATGTTGTGTTCTGATGTCATACAGTGGAAGCTTATGGTGACCACCTCTTCAAGCTTCAAAAGGAGGTAAAAGTATCATTCAGAAATTGTAAGACTCATGCCTTGTTTTGAAGTCATACGATAAGGTTTGGTGAGAAACAAATTGAAATCTATTGTATTATTTAATGAAAATGTCTTCAAAAGCGTTAAATATGCTTCTCATCTGATACGCGCATCTGTGTTTCACGTGAGTGTAGCATGCGCTATCTCTGGAGCACACAAGTGCACGCGAGTCCAGCAGGCTTCCCGATATTTGTGCTCCAGAGACAGGAGAGCGAAGACCACAAAACTTACGTGACCCATTTGATTTCTACTGTTTTTTTTTTTTTTTTAAATTTTGTTTTTTTTTACCTTAAAGCATTATGGAGGAAGTCATACATGGCTAGACAGCCCAACATTCTAACCACCACTGACCAGAAAGACAGCTACAACACTGTGTCATGTGCCAAAATAAATGGTTTTTAAACTAAACAATCACCCTTACTAAAATTCTGTTTGAATGATGTTACGGTAGATATTAGAAATTATGTTTGCCTTCAAATATTCATACTATATTCTCTATAGAGATGACTTAAGTCATTATAGTTTGTTTTTTTTACCTACAGTATGTATTTTTTTTTTGTTTTGTTTCATTGCTTTGAGAAGATCTTCTTGAGGAAAGTTTATAATTATAATAATATTGATCAACAACATAGACTGAAATGTGGCATAATGTGAAATTTAGTACATTTAGTAAGTTTGTCAAGTTCCAAATATAGAGGAAAATTGTGGCATTATATGGTTATTTAAAATATAAAACCATTTTTATTGATTTTAAAGAAAAAATGACTATCGTGACTATCGTGATATATATATGGGTGATATGATAAAAATCTTAAATCACGATATTAATAATTTTATATCATGATAATATATATTATATAATGTATATTATCATGATATAAAATTATTAATATCGTGAATTAAGATTTTTATCATATCACCCACCCCTACCTGACACTACTGTAATGTGCTGTATTTCTGCAGAACTGATGAGCGTACAATGCAGTGTATAGTAACAATTTTTTTTTTTTATTTATTTACTTATTTATTTATTTATTTATTGTTTTGGCCAACTCTTACGTACAGTTTTATAGTATTATGTGCTATAACTGGTCAGGACATCCAACTAGTTGAGCCCCAGTTTTCACACCTCAGACTAAGAAACGACTTTAGAATTGGGCGGGAAATTATGTAAATATGTGGGCTAGTATTGTGGGCGAGAAGTGGGAAAACAGGAGGGGGTCTCTAGACCTACTTCCAAAAACACACACACAACTGATGAACAATGACATTATGAGTAAAGATAAAAACAAAAATGTTTTGGGCTATATATTAATCGTGGGACAAAAGTGTGAAGAGTTAAGGCGATAGAACAGTTTGCAAATCTGTAAAAAGATTGGATATTTTGTTCAAAACTGTTAAGAATGAAGTGAAAAGAACACTCAGAGAGCACTGGTTTAATAAATCATATATAGGCCTATTTATTCTTACAAGGAGTGTTTCGGGTTTAATAACAAGATAAACTCTATTGACTATTTGTGGCATAATGTTGATTTGCCACAGAAAATCATTTTGACTCATCCCTCTTTCTCAAAAAATAAATAAATAAAATATAAAATGACGTACAGTAATAAACAGGTCCGATACACAAAACATATACACACTTATTAAAAAGTACTTAAAAAGTATAAACACAATACTTAAGCATAATACATTTTAAAATGACTCTAGTGTGATAAAATCACTTACTAACCTGTGGCCTGTACCATGAAGCAGGTTTCGGTGACTATCCAGGTAAGTTTTAGTTTAGTCTGCCTCAACCCCAGGTTTTAAGTACCATGAAAGTTGTATTGCTGTATCACTGCCTTGCATTCCCTTTAAAAATTGTCTCATGTGGATTGTCTTCATAATTTATTCCATATTGCTGCATTGTTTGGCCTTTGCATTTTATCTTAAGTGACTTCTCTTATATCTTTAATGTAATATTTATCACAGCATTTGCCTTTGTATCACTTTTTTAATAAACAACTTTGGGGATCTTACATCTTTTTCTTCGACAAATATTAATAATATTAATAACTATTGCTGTGACTCACAGTGCGCTCTGTGTGCCTTTGACTACCAAAAACGAAATCATTTTTGCTGTGCTATTTTCAATAGTCGTTAGCAATATTAAAGTATCTAATAATGGGTCGGACTGAAGATGGGTTTTGTTGGGTGAGATCGGTGTTTTATTGCTTACAATCTTGGAGTGTTTAAATTTCATTAGTTTTAATTAGTAACACGCAAGGTTTTTAGCAAATATAAAACAAGTAGATGTACATGGCGATAAGATACAGTCAACAAACATCATTATGAGTGTGCATTACGCAGTGATTTTAAACAAATGTATATACAGTATACGTGACAGTAGCATATAATTAATATTGTTCCAAATGATAACATGTTTTAACCGTTAGCATTATTTTATACACTTGATTCTTTCTTATCACCCCTCAGACTGTGTATACATGGTAGTACTGTCAGTCAACTCGTCCAGTAGGTGAACTGAAATTTTCTTTCTCGTTGAGCAAATTAACAACACACTCGTCATTGCTGATTCAGCTCATAGAGAAATCTGTTTTATTTTTCCGATCTGCTCGCAAGAGAATCGTCTGTTTTTCTTTCTTGTTTGTTTTGCAAACTTGTCAAGTGGTTCTAACTAGTGATGGGTCATTCATTTTGAACGAATCTTTTATATGACTCGGAAGAATGAGTAGTCTCAGAGTGATTCATTTTGTCGCAGCCACGCATGTGCAAAATCCGTGCTCATGTTTCGTTCATTTGGTGCGGGGACAGCTCTGTACAGGAAACAGAACTGATAAATTCACCTCCCGAGTCGGTCTTCGGGTACAAGTCGTTCACTGACAGCCGCAAAGTCTCTGTATTGCAAACAGAAGTTACTTAATACTTCTTAATGCTCCCAACAAGCCGTTTGAGATGCTTTATTTTTACCCTCACAGTCACACGAAGTGTTTCTAGTCACTAATTTTAGCTTCTTTATTTCTTGCAGTTCATAACTTTGAATATTTCTGTAGTGATGTTTTTTCCCATCCCATTGAATCTGGTAATACAGAGTAATGTTTTAAACTTTTTATGACTTTTATCTTCTCGTCAGAAAATATAGACTACAAGAGCTACAAGGAAACCCCATATTATTTATTATTTACTTGTTTATTGAGTTGATTTTAAGTAAACTGTAATTTATTTTTCCTTCATGATGCATCCCTCGTATTATTTATTTGTTCTTATGTTCTTGTTGGGAATAGACCCAAATCAAACATTAATTATATATTAACTAATTTTACATTTGGGATAAAATATCATGTCAACACTTCCTGCATCGAATACATGAAAACAATTCATTATGACAATTCTTATGATTTTAAGTAATTTACTGCCATACTGACATGTACTGATAACGATACAAACAACAGCAACACACTGACTGTGAGCTGTAATGAAAAAATACCAGTAATTGTCATTCGTGAACGAGTGCTGAGCCTGGAAGTCACGTGTCAAATGAACGAAGACTCAGATCCGAACTCCGAAAACCGACTCGGGAGGTGAACTAATCAATTCTGTTTCCTGTAGAGCCTGTCAAAAACGAAAAAAGATTTGTTCATTTTCCTGAACAAGACTCAAAGATCCAAGTTAGTAAAATTATTTGATCTTCCCATCACTACTTCTAACCTGGTGATGGGTGAAGCAGCTAAAAGGTGCGCTGAGCCACCCATCATACAGTTGCTTGTAGCGCCACCTATTGTAAAGACGTTAATGTGCTAACAGCGAAAATTAGCTTCGCTTTCTGTGGGAAAAGTGATTTGCCTCTCATAATCACGTTGTGTTTGGTGTGAAAAGGCCTTAAATCCCAGAAACTTGATGTAAAGTAGATCAAATATATAGTTGACATGTCTTTGAGTTTTCTGTTTTCATCATTGTTTTCTGTTTTTGAATAGGCCATCATGTTGTCCTGTTTATGATCAGACACATGGTGAGAAGACGCAATTGGCTCCGTCTAAACAGAACAGCCTCCTCAGATACACCTGGAATACACCGCTGCCTCATATTTGAAACATATATAATGGCCAACTGACAAACATGTTCGCTTCTGTGCAGTTATGGAGTGGACTGTGGTCCATTCTGACTTTGTGATTTCAGTCTTATCATGCCTATTATCTGACACATGGAGAATAAGCGATGGAATCAGCGCTCATAGCCCTCCCTCATATACACATGTTTGGAGCAGGACTTGCATAACTGCAGCCAAGAAATGCTCACGGTGGTCCGGTTATGGACTGCAGTGCGTTTTGTGGAGTGACTTCGATCTGACCACATTTTTAGTGTAAAAGTCCGCTCTGAGTGCTGTTGAAATCTCGTACCTGCGGGACAGTGGCGTCCATGTCATGAGTTTGAATTCTGTGCTGTGGCTGTTATATGAGCTCATGAATGAGGCAGCGCTGTGATTGGATGGAAGTGCTCCTTGTCATGAATAATGTGGAGAAACGCTCAGAATATAGTGACGTAAATGCGTGCTGTCCTACCAATAATAGCTCGTAGTTACCGCATATACCTCAATTTTGTGACGTTGCTTCAACTTTCCATTTGAAACCAGAAGAACGAAATGGCTCAATAAAACGAAAACAAAAAAACACTTCACCCTTAACAATAAACATAATGAGTGCATCATTGTTTTCAGTGATGTGCATCCTGTACATATCTGTTCACATCTCAAAATTTTTTTTTGGTTTTCTTGACCCTTTAAGCACTCAACAGGTCTGACAACCGTATTCTGCTGCTGTGTGAAAGTGATATATGTTTCAACAGAACAAAGAAATAAAGAGAAACTCTTTGCACTCTCCTCCTCCTATTTCTGCTTGACACACTTTCTATTTTCTTCAGGGATGAGGGCAACTGTGTTGAAGGCATCATGGAAATCTTTGACATGCTGCTGGCCACCACCTCCAGATTCAGAGAACTGAAGCTGCAAAGAGAGGAATACGTCTGTCTCAAAGCCGTAATCCTTCTAAACTCCAGTATGACAATTCTGTGTTTGTGTGTGTGTTATCCCCTTAAAAGCATCTACTAATTGAATACATTTAAATGTAAATCCTCTTGTCTATTGACATAATTTAAATAATTTGTTTGTACATAACTGTAGGAAAAAGTGGGGATATGTAGTGTAGAAACCACTATTTTGGGCATGCTATTCAAAAATACTTTATGACTATTTTATATTAGAATGTGTTAATTTACTTGGCTGGTCAGTGGTGACATCCCAACACTGCTCTCTTGTGTCTAAAAATATCCTTCAATAACAGCCTCTTTGCAAAGAGTATTACCTTGTATTACAAAACAATGCATGTTCATATTTGCCAGTTAAACTGTTAAGATCAGACTGAAATTATTTGGGACCTTTTTAAAAATAAACATCAGTTGCTCCTTTTTAACAGTGAGATCTTTCAAAATGGTATGCAGAGCGGCAGGTGTTACATACAGCCAGTAACATCTAGAGGATTTTGCAGAAGTTTCTAATATTACCTCTTATCGTTTATTCTTCTAGAGTTTAGGAAAAATAGTATCTATCCTACTTAATTCTTAGAACCCCATTGTAACTTGGTTGGCCAAGTTGTTAAATTGGCTGGGCTATAGTGTTGACGTGTAAATGTGGACATCTATATTAGGGATGGCGATTAATCGAATGTTATTTTCAATTACGATTTTGGCTTCCAACAATTATGAAAACAAGTTAATTGAGATAAAACGATTATTGTGCCACATTCGACATTATTCTGATTTAAAAAAAAAAAAAAAAGTGATTTGATTCCGTTTTGCAATGAAACACCCCCGCGTAATATCTTTAAAGTATCCTTTATTAAAGTTCAAAAATAAGAAAGTGGGTTATGAAAATAAACTCAGAAACTGGCATTTCTCTTTGCGGTCAGCCCCGCGTCTATGAGTTGCGTGGAGTGACCGGGGAAGAGATTGAATCTTCTCTCAGCTGAGGCACACTCTGGCACGTGGACTCTCGTCACTCGCGTGCGTTTGCTGCAGCTAGATTATAACGTGATGGCTCGTGACGTAGTGAATCATAATATACATGTCACGTTTACTGTGTGTATCTTATCATGAAGAAAATCGGCGATACGCAGCTCTATTAAGAAGAGAAAGTTTGTTTTTTGTGAGTTAAAGATGGATCGAAGTGAACATAAAGGTGAGAGAGTGTAGTCTTAGCCCATTATACACTGGAACAAAGTACACTTTGATTCGTCTTTTTTGGCTTGTTTTCCAAAATAATATTTAAAACTCCTTTTAAAACAATGTACATTTACTTTAGGAGCTATACTGCAGAAGAAAAAATTGTAAATGCTAGGCGGATTTTTTTTTTTTTTGATTATCACAGTCTGGGATACAGTTGTGCTCAAAAGTTTGCATACCCTGGCAGAAATTGTGAAATTTTGGCATTGATTTTGAAAATATGACTGATCATGCAAAAATAAAAGACAAAAATGTATTTTATTTAAGGATAGTGATCATATGAAGCCATTTATTATCACAGAGTTGTTTGGCTCCTTTTTAAATCATAATGATAACAGAAATCACCCAAATGGCCCTGATCAAAAGTTTACATACCCTTGAATGTTTGGCCTTGTTACAGACACACAAGGTGATACAAACAGGTTTAAATGGCAATTAAAGGTTAATTTCCCACACCTGTGGCTTTTTAAATTGCAATTAGTGTCTGTGTATAAATAGTCATTGAGTTTGTTAGGTCTTTCGTGGATGCACTGAGCAGGCTAGATACTGAGCCATGGGGAGAATAAAAGAACTGTCAAAAGATCTGCGTAACAAGGTAATGGAACTTAATAAAGATGAAAAGGATATAAAAAGATATCCAAAGCCTTGAAAATGCCAGTCAGTACTGTTCAATCACTTATTAAGAAGTGGAAAATTCGGGGATCTCTTGATACCAAGCCAATGTCAGGTAGACCAAGAAAGATTTCAGCCACAACTGCCAGAAGAATTGTTCGGGATACAAAGAAAAACCCACAGGTAACCTCAGGAGAAATACAGGCTGCTCTGGAAAAAGATGGTGTGGTTGTTTCAAGGAGCACAATCTCACTGATGGTTTGGGGGTGTGTGAGCTCTAAAGGCACGGGAATCTTGTGAAAATTGATGGCAAGATGAATGCAGCATGTTATCAGAAAATACTGGCAGACAATTTGCATTCTGCTACATGAAAGCTGCGCATGGGATGCTCTTGGACTTTCCAGCACGGCCCTAAGCACAAGGCCAAGATGACGCTCCAGTGGTTACAGCAGAAAAAGGTGAAGGTTCTGGAGTGGCCATCACAGTCTCCTGACCTTAATTTCATCGAGCCACTCTGGGGAGATCTCAAACGTGTGGTTCATGCAAGACGACCAAAGACTTTGCATGACCTGGAGGCATTTTACCAAGGCGAATGGGCAGCTATACCACCTGCAACTACTACAAAAGACTGCACGCTGTCATTGATGCTAAAGGGGGCAATACACAGTATTAAGAACTAAGGGTATGCAGACTTTTGAACAGGGGTCATTTCATTATTTTCTTTGTTGCCATGTTTTGTTTTATGATTGTGCCATTCTGTTATAACCTACAGTTGAATATGAATCCCATAAGAAATAAATGTGTTTTGCCTGCTCACTCATGTTTTCTTTAAAAATGGTACATATATTACCAATTCTCCAAGGGTATGCAAACTTTTGAGCACAACTGTATGTAAAAATTAAAAAGACAAATGTCCCGAAGGTCTTAAAGTTACAGTATGTTTGCATAGTACGTTGAGACGGCATAATCTGATTTTCCTTGGTCAAACTCATATGACTTTCTTTCGTCTGTCCATCACAAACAAAGATATTTTGATGGAGATATGATGTGAATATTTTCATACAGTGCAAATCAATGGGCACTTGCAATCTCCAAAAAGGAGATAAAGGCAGCATAAGTAATCCTCGTGTAGTTTAATCCATGTCTTCTGAAGTATTGGACCCCATTGACTTGCATTGTATTCATATAATCACATCAAACCTCCATCAAAATATCTTTGTTTGTATTACGCAGAAAAGAGAAAGTCATACAAATTTGAGATGGCATAAGGGTGAGTAAATGATGAGAGAATTGTCTTTTTTTTAATTTTTATAAAGTAAACTATTCCTTGGGGCCTGGGTAGCTCAGCGAGTAAAGATGCTGACTACCACCCCTGGAGTTTGCGAGTTCGAATCCAGGGCTTGCTGAGTGACTCCAGCCAGGTCTTCTAAGCAACCAAATTGGCCTGGTTGCTAGGGAGGGTAGAGTCACATTGGGGTAACCTCCTCATGGTTGCTATAATGTGGTTCGCTCTCGGTGGGGCGCATGATGAGTTGTGCGTGGATGGCATGAAGCCTCCACACGTGCTATGTCTCCGCAGTAATGCGCTCAACAAGCCATGTGATAAGATGCGCGGGTTGACGGTCTCAGATGCGGAGGCAACTGAGATTTGTCCTCCGCCACCCTGATTGAGATGAGTCACTACGACACCATGAGGACTTAAAGTGCATTGGGAATTGGGCATTCCAAATTGGGGAGAAAAAGGGGAGAAAAAAGTAAACTATTCCATTAATGAGACTGATTAAATGAGAAACCAGCCTTGGACATGAAGCATAATTTAAACTGTATTAATCCACAGATAAATGTGAATATATTTTCTCTTTCACTGTCTCAGATCTCTGCCTGTTTTTTGTTGTTGTTTATGAACAGATAACTGTTCAAGCTCACCACAGACCCCTGATGATGTGGAGAGTCGTGGGAAGGTTCTGAGGCTGCTGGACTCTGTGACTGACGCTCTGGTTTGGGCCATTTCCAGAACCGGACTGTCCACACAGCAGCAATCCATTCGGCTCGCCCACCTGCTGTTGCTGCTGTCACATATACGACACCTCAGGTACCACTAAGAGAGAGTGTGTGTTCTAAAAAGTATTTCACACAAGATGCATTGCTAGACCACAATGCTAAATCCATCTCATAATTATCCCATGACTTTCCTGATTGGTTAGTTTGGTCTTCCAGATCATACAGATTTAGCCGCTCACACTTCTTCTTCTGTTGTCCATAGTAACAAAGGTATTGAGCATCTGTCGAGCATGAAGAGAAAAAACGTGGTGCTTCTGTACGATCTTCTGCTGGAGATGCTGGACGCGAACACATCTCAGAGCAGCCACATGCTTCCTGCTCACGCAGACACCTTTACCCGGCCAGACACTCAACAGACCCCCGAAACCCATCACACATCCAGACAGCAGCCTGCACTGAAAGAGAGCAACCCAGTGATCCTCCAGAGTTCACAGTGAGTGATTGCTCAGACATGCATTCTCAGACACGCTTGTGTTGAATTGTTGAGTGAGTCAGCTTAAAAGGGTTCCTAAAAAATGATGTGTTGTGATGTCATGGTTTTGAGGAACCTACATGTTTGTAGGTTATTTTTCGAGGAACCTACAAACAAGTTTTCAATCAATCATAATTAATTACACTTTGTATTGTTGCGTTTATGAAAGTCTACGGGATAAGGCATTGGGTACTGGGATAAACAATAAAATACACATTTTGCTTTTTTTAATTATAGCCACAAGACTTGACTATTGGAAGAATTAATATAAGCACAAAAATACAAGCCTCATTGTTCTGTTTGTAATTTGAGGAATGCCTTGCCCCGTAGACATGTATTGTAAATCAATTACTGTAAATGCGTTTGTTTTTACAAACTTGAGGTTTTCAATAACTTTGAAAGTTGAAAATTTTTTCTCTTTCAAAAACAATACAATTTTAAAATGTAATGTTTTACAAAAGGTTTTCAAACCTAAGGTAACATTGTTTTTACATATTGTCTCCATCTCTCTAGAGCTGAGGAGTCAGTGGAAGAGACGTTGCATGCTAGGCTGAACCGAGAGGACATGGGCACAGACTGACAATATCCCTTTTGTTGGTTAAAAACCTCCCTGGATCCAGAACTGGATTCAAACCGGACTTGGCAGAATGGAACTTTTAATGACAAACAACAACCTGAACCAAACAGGGCTTACATACAACTCTCAATCCTGCTTCAACAAAACAAAATTTGAACTGCATTATTTTACATGTCATCCCTAAAAAGGATCCTTGATACAATCATAATACATGCCAAGTGTTCAATGTTCAAGAAATCTCATGTTCTACTGCTAAATCTTTTTATAGATACAGCTGGTTCATTTAAGGGTGAAGTGTGTAATTCTGGCACCACTGGTGGCACAAATCGGAATTGCAAAAATAATGACTGTGTTCAAACAAGTTTCACACACTCCCCCCATTTACCATTGTTCAACAAATAAGAGTCCTGCCCCAAACTCATGCCATTTGTTGAGCCAATGTTGTAATGTGATTGTAAACGGTTTGCGATAATGGCACAGAAATCACATGATGCACCTTTAAATACAATATTTTGTTGTGTTCCTGCTCTTTAGCAAATACACCAGTTAAGCAATGGCAAATGACTGCCAGTGATGAGGTTAAGTTTAGTGTATCAAAGATCTCCAAAAAATTGCTAACTCATTTGTTCCTCTCTTTTTCTGAAGAGTGACCAAACTATTTGCTAAATTAAATGGGGCTACATAATACATTATGCATTATCTGCGCATTGTCTGTCTATTTGTAAGATGTTGGTTGTATTTGCTGTCCTGTGGTGCTCCCTGATTGTAAATCTTTCGTGGTTTATAAAGTACTTGTTCTTGACAGTAAATGTGAGACTTGGTTAAAATCATCTGCAAGTTGTGTAAATATTGATATCTGTCTGAATGATTCACGTAAATCCTGGCTTACACCAGTGTTGTAATCGAGACCAGCTCATCCGAGTCCAAGTCCAGTCCGAGACCAGGGTAGGTCGAGTTCGAGTCAAGACCGAGACCACAAAAGTCTTAGTCTAAGACAAGAGTTTTTTATGAATGTATTAAATAAAGAACTACTGGCGTATATATCAAATAAACCTCATTTATTATTTTAACATTAAAAATGTCTGCATTACAAAATACAGTATAATTGTACAATAACTAAAATGGGCCTAAAAACCAAACAATAATGTATTAAATATGACAATGTTTATGCAGAAAGTGATATAAACATTTACATTCAATTTGTTAACAATTTCCTCAATTGCACTAATATATTTCATTCATTGTAAGTCAAGTAAGCATTTCTGCTTGCTTTTGCCTGCAAGATTTTTTGGGGGGGGCACAGAGCAGGACCCACTCAGTTCGAGTTCGAGTCAAGACCAAGTCAAATTGCTCACGAGTCCATGACAATTCCATTGAAAATGGTCTTGGACTCTTGAGTACTACAACCAGGGCTGCGTTAACCCAATGGGCAACATGGGCTGCAGCCCAGGGCCCCCCTTGGGCACACGAGATCAAATATGAATTGTGTAATTTCGGCACCACCGGCGCCACCTGTATAAAAATTATAATTTATTCTAAACAGTTTTTCTGAACACTCTTAGTCTGCTATTGTTTGCAAAAATGAGTAAATTCACAGCTAAACAGCATATTACAGGTACTCTCACCCCAAAGTCACACAATTGGTTGAGCCAGAAGTTGACATGTCACTCAAACTAAGGGAACAAAGTTTTGAAAGCTGACTACAACACTGGCTTACACATTCAGCACAGAAAAAACTTATATCTTATACCGGAAACATGACTGCTGGCGTATGTAATTTCAGATGCATCATGTTTTGTTTGTAAAAAAAAATTGACAAGTGGCACAAGTTTTATAAGTGCTTAAAGTTTTAGTAACATTGGTCTCTGCATCCAGAGGAAATGCTCTGTGCAATCACTTCATCAACTGCAACTAACGATGAGGAAAAAAGTGTCATGGGAATGTTGACTGCATTAAACGAGAGGAAATTATGATGGTACTGTAAATATGATGACACAGAACACTGGATTTACTGATGATACACAGTGTTGACACCAGAGACACAAAATGAAACATTGTTATTGGTGAAAATGTACTGACCTCAAAGTCTATTACAGGTTAAATTACATTTGTAATGTACATTTACACACACACACACACACACACACACACACACACACACACACACACACACACAATAGTTTTCAGAGGAACATTTCAGTTTATCAATGACTCTCAGTGAAAGAGTAGGTGTATTTTGCAGCATTCTATCCTTGTCTACCCCCCCCCATTTGATGAGGCTCCGAGCCTGTATTTTTTCCCCAAAAATCTCTCTAAGAATACAAATATACAGTATATATTTCTTGAGGGAAGGTTTCAGAACAATCCCTCTCTGTGACCAACAGACCCTACAACCAGAAACAGGAAGTTAAGTCAAGTGCTCTGGGTTGCAGGTAGCGTTACATATAGGCATGGTTGGGAGGGTTACTTTTGAAATGTAATCCACTACAGATTACAAAATACATGCTGTAAAATGTAATTTGTAATGTATTTTGTTAGATTACTCAAGATCAGTAACGTATTCTAAATACTTTGGATTACTTCTTCAGCACTGGTAAATTTTTTTCACTTGTTTTGACTATAAAAACTCTGCCAGTACAGTTCTGATATTTTTACAGGAAAACAAAACAAAAATTATTATCAAGAATACGATTTTTGCCCTAATATCAAAGGTCTTACTAGAAAAAAGAAATTATGATCCAACGTGAATTTTCTTGATAAAAAATATGATCGTGCCTGGTAACGTGCATGTAAAATGGCTAGAAATAGCATTTTAGCTGAGCGTAAATCTGACAATTTACACAAGGTTTATTTCTATTTCTTCTGCTGCAAACTTACTTCAAACTTACTTCTCTGTCTGCTCGTATGAATGTGACACATCATAAGAAAGTGTTTCACTGCTGTTCAAATGCACTTTGGATCGCATCATTTATATGTATAAATGTTTTCTGTCTGAAAGGACTAAATATTAAATGAAACAAATGACAATAAAATGTAAAGTAATCTCTTCAGTAATCAAAATACTTTTTGAATGTAACTGTATTCTAATTACCAATGATTTAAATTGTAACTGTAGTGGAATACAGTTACTTATATTTTGTATTTTAAATACGTAATCCCGTTACATGTATTCCATTACTCCCCAACCCTGCATATAGGTTAGCATTAGGGTTAGGTATAGGTTAGGGTCAGGGCTAAGTACAAGTTGGGGTCAGGGTAAGACATAGGTTGAGGTTAGGTATAGTTAGGTTTAGATTTGGGTTAGGTATAAGATGAGACCATTAGTGAAAAACCTCAAATTTTGCATTTTTCATCTAGTTTAGTACATGTCTTACATCAGAAATATATTTTCAGCCTAACAATTTAGTGAAAAGATGAATTAAAAAAATATATTTAGTATGTCCCCCTTTTGCTTAAATGACAGCATGAATTTATGCTGACAAGTGATGGCCAGTGATGAGGTTTAGTGACTCAAAGGCTTATTTGTTCCTCTCTTTTAAACTACCACATGTTCATGTCTGTGAACTATTTTCAACACCTTGTCTGTGTATTATTAAGACGGAGTGCTTGTATTTGCTGATGCGCTCTCTGATTGTTAACACTACGGCAGTAAATGTTACACTTTTTTTAAATCGTTTATGAATTGTGTAAATACTGATGTCATTTTCAGTAGTTCTCATAAAGTCTGGCTTACACCAGGAAAGAGCTCCGTTAGCATTACCATTCATCTCAAAGGCAGTTGCTCGGCTGACACATGCATCCTAGGAATGTGTTCATCTATGGGGTCCAACTCCTTGAACGTCTGACCATGGGCCCCTGTAGACCCTATAAAAACATTTATTGGCAAAACTGTACACAGCTGAGAAATTAAATTAATATGTTGAAAAGAAATGAGAGAACACTTGTGCATATTTGTACATGATGTTTATTTGTAGTAAAATTTACTTCAAACTCCAAAAATAAAGCACAAAATGCACACCTAATTCAACATTCTCTCTTTCCAGTAGCTCACATTGGCAGTGCAAGGTTTGCTGCAAAATAAGTTTGTAATAAAATTAATGTTTTGCTGTGATTAATGGCTTTTTAAATCATGGCCTATGTCAACTGACCCAATATGTAATCCATACTATAACAATTGCTTAAATTAAAAACCCATAAAATGAACAAGTGGAGGAACAGCATTCTTAAGGTAACCATTAAGAATGAAACAAAGTATCTGACTCTTTGGCAGAAAGAGCGAGAGTTAAACTAGTTGGCTTTTTACCAAATTATTACCATCATAACTGAATTTCACTGTGTGGTTTTTCAGAACTGCAATATTAAATGTCAATAGACATCTTTTCTGCTCTGTGCATCAAAATGGCTTTGAAATCAGTGTTTATGAGACACCTTAAACATCCAACTGACCAAAAAAGCCAAAACAAAAACCAAGCAAAAAATAAAATAAACAGCTGGACACTGGAGTCTACTGCCAGAAGTCTTCTAGCAATGGACTACAAAGCCGTAGAACATATTTAGAGAAATCAATATCGTGTACCCTAGCTTTGTTGAGATAATTTAACCATTAGATAATTTAACAACACGCACACACAAAAACAAATGCAGCCATCAAACTTTAGGCTGAATACATTTAAATGTAAAGGACTAAAATTTAAAAGACTTAAATTAGCACACACCCTGACACCTCTCTTTCTCTTAATTTCTCTCCTTCATGGCATTGACTAAGGAAACAAATAAAATATTTTCATCACTGCAAGTCATTGCACATTGACTTTGATTCCCAGAAATTATACAACTCGTTCAGTCAATATGTATGAACATATTCCCTAATTGTCAGGTGAGTCCAGTCACTCAGTTGATGTATCAACAGGGTTTCTATTTAAAAAATAAAGATATGAGTAAAAATAAATACATTTCTTTTTGTGTAAAGGACAATTTCAGTGTTTCCATGACTCTCAATGACAGAGTTCTATTTTGCTACATACTACAGTTAGAAACTGTTTTGAGTTCCCCTTTGATGAGGCTCCGAGCCTGTATTTTTTTCCCAAAAAGCTCTCTAAGAATACAAATATACAGTACATATTTCTTGAAGGAAGGTTTCAGAACAATCCCTCTCTGTGACCAACAGACCCTACAACCAGAAACAGGAAGTTAAGTCAAGTGCTCTGATTGTTGCAATAAATGCTACTGAGTGTTGAAGACAAACGTAAGAGTTTAACGGATCTGCCACAAGAGAGTTTCTTGGGAAAAAACATCCTATTTCTCTCTCTAATTCTACCGAAGCAGTGTGTTTACGAGTGTCCATTCTCATGTCGGCGGGGGTCCGTTGGTGTAGAGGAGCATGGGGTAAAAGGATCGGGCAAAGTTGTTGGAGAGAGTGCAGCTGTAGTCGTCTTCTGAGAGAGGCACCAGGCAGGCCAAAACCAGTAAAAACAGGAAGAGGACATGAAGGGGCAAAGCAGCTCGCAAGACACGATATAGGAACGGCCTTGCACGAGACGAATCAGCCTTGGCAGCCCTGCAGGAAGGAGAGAGATACAGAGAAAAGGAAGGAGAGGTCAGTTGCATTTTTATACAGAAAATAACTTATTTAATTAATAGTTCACCCAAACATGAAAATTCTCTCGTCATTTACTCACTCTTATGCTGTCTCAAACTCATTTGACTTTATTTCTTCTGAGGAACACAAAACAATATATTTTGATGGAGATATGATGTGATTATATCCATACTATGCAAGTCAATGGGGTCCAGCTCTTCTGAGCTCCAAAAAGGAAATAAAGGCAGCATAAAGGTAATCCATAAAACCTGAGTGGTTTAATCCATGTCTTCTGAAGCAATACGATTGGTTTTGGGTGGAAGTGTAATCAAGCTTAAAATCTAAGGAGATCTAAGGATTGCTAAGGAGACTGCAGATGTCAAGATTTATAGTGAAACAGGAGTTACATTTTGGTTTGTTCTCACCCAAAACTGATCGGATCACTTCAGAAGACTTGGTTTAACTACTCCACTGTATGGATTAGCTTTTAATGTTGCCTTTATGTTTTTTTGGAATTGGATTTGTTGGACCCCATTTCATGGATTTAAACACATCATACATCTATGAAAATATCTTCTTTTGTGTTCCACAAAAGACTGAAAGTCATACAAGTTTGAGATGGCATAATATTCAGTAAATGATGAGAGAATTATCATTTTTGGGTGAACTATTCCTTTAAGGGTAGTTGCCATGAAAATGTCAAGCATTAAAGTATCTTGCAGCATGACATTCTATAATTAATCTAAAACTATGTTATACAAATTTTGTTTTGTTTTTAATTCTTGAATAATTATGAGGGTTCCCATTTTTTTGACTGCTTGATTTCCACGACTTCTCCAGTTGTTTCTGAATATGTAGTTAAGTTGACTACCAAATATGTTTTTTTTAAAACATAATTTTATAGAGATTGCACTCAAAAAGAGCAATTTTCAGCTGATGAAATATTTGAGAGCTGAGCACAGCAAGGAAAAATGATATTGCCTATAGGAATTTCCATGACTTTTAAAGATTTTACTAATTTCCATGACGGTCTGTCTGGAAGAGGTTAAAGGCTGGTTGTCTAATAATTTTCTCCAGCCAACTGAAAACAAGTCAGATATTATTATATTTGGGCCTCCTAAATATACTAAGAGGATAGCCAGCATTCTTTCAACCTTGGCGGTAACTGTGAAAGATAAGGTGAAAAATCTCGGTGTCATAATTGATTCAGCACTTAGCTTTGAGAATCAGATAAATTCTGTTGTTAAAAACAGCTTTTACTAGCTCAGAATGATTTCTAGGCTAAATCCTTGCTCAGTTTCAAAGATTTAGAGACAGTTGTTCATGCTTTTATCACCTCAAGACTGAACTATTGTAACTCTGTCAGTGGCAACTGTCCTGTCTGCAACTCGTGCAGAATGCTGCAGCCAGGCTACTGACTGGCACCAAAAAAAAGGGAGCATATTACTCCTGTGCAGTCCTCTCTTCACTGGCTTCCGGTGCGCTACAGAATTGATTTTAAGATTTTATTATTGGTTTTTAAAGCACTACACAATCTGTCTCCTCAGTACATTAGTGATCTCCTAAGCCACCACAAATCTTCTAGGCTACTGAGATCTTCAAACCAAATGCTGCTGGCTGTTTCTCGGTCCAAGCAAAAATCTAAGGGGGATCAAGCTTTTTAGGTAGTTGCCCCTAAACTATGGAATAATCTTCCCCTTCACATTCGTTTGGCCCCATCTGTTGAGGTCTTCAAGTCTCAATTGAAAACGTATCTCTTTTCTCTTGCTTTTGAATCTAGGAAATCTTAAACTGGAGTTATATGCACATACACTGTCTTTTTTTTTTTTATATTGTTTTTCCTGTTGAATTTATATTGTTTATATATATGTTATGTGTGGTGATGTTTTCATCATTCTTAATCTCCTAACTGTTTCTAGATTCTTGATTGTGAAGCACTTTGGTCAACAAAGTTGTTTTTAAATGTGCTATATAAAAATGAATTGATTGATTGATGACTTTTCAAGGCCTGGAAGGCACAATTTTCAAATTCTGTTATATTTCCAGGTTTTCCATGATCATGGGAACCCTGAATAATTATACATGCAGTTTTTGTGACCTCATATAAATTGAGACACTACATGGAATATTTGTCATTTACAAAATTCATGACTATTTAAAGGTGGAGTGTGTAATTTTTGTGGCACTAGCCGGAGTGTTAAAACTTTTCGGAGCAATCAAGCTATTAATGGTTCATTGTTGCGTCTGCATATTAAGTTGGGACAGGAGAAATTATTTTACTTTGAAAAAATTGCACACATAACCAATATGTGAACTTTGTAAAAGGCTAAAAGGTGAATAAAATTTTTGAAAAACATAAAAGAAATGGTTACTATTAACGTGCAAGTTTTATTCTAATATAAAAAAATTGTTGTGAAAGTCAACATGAACGAGCATGTTAAAGCTCTCAAGAGGTGAAAGTGGAAAGTGGAAGGTGTGTGTGTGTGTGTAAAAGTGAGAAGAACTAGGGAGTGTGTAGAAAGCACTAGGAGACATCAGCTTCAGCTTGGTCACTTAAGGTCACAAAAACACACCACTGAACGCAGATACACACAGAAACACTATCAGTGCGTACCTGACACTTGTGGAAGATCCCGGTGAAACACGTCCTGTGCTTTCCTAGATAGAGACAGAAAGAGTAGAGGATTGAGTCAGGTTTTTCTCAGAGATCACTTGATCTAGTAATCAGATAAAATCATACTGGGGGCTCTCCTTTCGTAAGTCTACGTGCAGCACTACGTGCAACGACTGTGTGCAATGTTAAATCCAATTTTCTTGAGAACGCTAATCCTCAGCACAATTTTCGTGTCAGCGCAAAGCACAAATGGGCATGGGTGGGAGTTTTTGCGCTATCTGTGGGTGTCTGTACGCAAATTGTGGGTGCATTGTATATAAATGAAGTGGTGCAAAAAACGATTTGTTATTTTCCTGAGAAATCGGTCATTGTGCTAAGACATTTCAGAACCATGTCTTCAGCACAAAGTCTAAATTCAGATCCTACATTTGCAGTTTGGAGATTCCACCAGCAGGTAGTAATAAAGTTCATGTCCAAACTTTGAAAATACAGTGGAACATCAAGTATGTCCCTGACGATCACTTTTGTAACCGTTTTATGATTTTCTTTTAATGAGATTTGTGTTAAACTATCTATAGGTCATGGTTTATTTTTCAGTTATTATTATTAGGCTATATTTATATTTACAATTGTATTTATGATCTAATTTGTATTGGTATTTTCCACCTCTTGAGTGATTTCTTTCATTGAAAAAAGGGGCTGGTGGAAGAAGTTGGAGACGGTAAAATGTTTGGATTTGGTATGATTTGTTTTGTTTTTTTACCACTTCGGTTCCGATAAAATCACTGTTAATACTAGCCATGATTTGTGCGTCAGATGAAAATTATTAATAATATTTACATTCTCTATAATTTAACGCAGCGTAAATCCAAATCCTGATGAGAACCACATTTTCCATGCGTATAAAAGCGTGTCACTAGATATAGACATTTGACAAGGACGCAGGGAATGCACAAAAGAACGTAGGTCCATATTTCTATTCTTCTAATTCATTGCATACAGTCCATTTACACTAGACTTGCCTGCACGAAAATACCAAAACTTAATGGCCATGCCCACTGACTTTGTGTTTATAACTTATGGCATAGCACTGTGCTTAGTGCTAGCGCTCTTAAAATAGGACCCTTACTGTTCTTTGAAAACTTCTATTTACTGCCAATGTCAGACTCTCAAGTCTCCAAGAGCAACGTTACAAGATGAAACCTACATTTTTGTGAATATTTACCTCATTAGAGGATTATGTACCCCATTTAATACGCATTATTTAAGCTATAAGTGGCAATGCTATATTTTGAATATAATCATGGCTAAAGGGCTTTGTTAGGCACAACGGGCAGGAAACTATATTCACAATATAGCACGGCTACACACATAATACAAATATTGATGACAAAACGTATCTTTAAAGTGTTATTTATTTTACTAAGCAAATGAATTAAGTGCCGTTCTTCCACCTCTAATGATCCGTTATGCACTGCTGTGCAGTGATACGGTGATCATTTGTTTTGCATACTGTATCATGGAATTTAGCACAGCTGGAACACTGTGTTGAACAATTAGCATCCAGGACTGAAACAATGTGTTTTTATATTATTACTGAATTTAACTAGACTTTGTAAATAACACCAACAATTGAGTTGACCAGTTCTGTACCTTGTGCTGTGTCAACGCTGTCCCGCCCACATCAGGACTCGATAAGTCCTGCAACAGAACAACAGACATCAGCAAATCAGCATGTTTTGCAAGTGAAATGGACCAGCCTGACCTGCAGTGAGTGTGTATGTGTGTGTGTGTGTGACTGAATGAAACATACCAGTCTGGTCTGCAGTGTGTGCAGGTCATGGGCAATCTGTCTGATCAGCAGCCGTAACTTGTTGCTGATGACGTGCACCTTCTCTTTGGCCTCCAGGGTATCTTCTCCCTGGTCCTGTAGCAGGATCTGGGATGAGATCTCCTGCAGGGAGTACACCTCCTTCTCACGAGACTGCAAGTCCTGTTGAACTGTCTATGTAAAGAAAAGATGAAAAAGTTACCAAATTACTAAACAATTAACAAATTCTCAAGGTTGTCCATGGCACAGAAGCTCTAAGCAAAAAATACCCCAACAGCAACTAGTAATCCTAAACCTAACACTGACAGTAACCCCCTAAGCCTAACATTTAACCCTAAACTAACTATTAACCCTAAAAGTCAACTTCTGGCATATTTAAATATGAATCGAGACATTATTTAGTCCCACTATGATTTTGTGTCTATATTTTCAGATATATTTTACAATAATAGCAAAACATGCCCACACACACATACCTTGAGTGTATCTTGATGCTCTTGCAGGATGTTGAGGTCTGTGTTTTGGTCATGGATGTTGACCATGTAACGCTGGCTCTCTGCTTTAGCTAACCACAGCAGTAGAGAGTGAAGAGTCTCGTGGAACTCCTGAGAAAAACAGAACATCACATGAGTGTCTGTGTGTACATGGTTTACAATATCATACTTAACGGTAAAAGGACTTTACAAACGCCTTACGGTAAGTTGTATGGCATTCAATTTATCACAACATTCTTAAAAATCAGCCACGCAACTAACTCAAAAAGTTATAAATATTATTGAAAATTTATGCTTAAAGCTCACTGCCTGTTGGTTAACACATTCCGCTTTTAAGCACCTTAGTTAAAGAGAGACAGAATTTAGGTAAGTTTTTTATTTTTAACAGAATTGAGACACCGTCAACAGGTTTATTAAGAGACTGAGACGACTCTGACATGGTACGCTGTGGCTTTAAGAACAACCTGTACCAACCATTCCTGCAACTTTTTGAAACAAACAACCAAAAACCCTTAGTTGTGGTTAACCCTTGAATCAAGTGTTCTGTATTATCATGAAAAGGAAGCGCAAGAGTGTGAAAGTGCACAGAAATGTAGCTTTGCTTAATGCATGCAGAACTGCTGTTCAAAGGTGATCATAGCTAAAAAAAACTCTCATGGTACATTACTGTATTGTCTCAACCCTTCCAATCAAACCTACTGTCAGTACGTCACTTTTTTTTTTTTTTACCTGACACTCCATGAGTGCTTTGTGCAGTCGGTGCTCCCAGCTGTCCAGGGCCGCACAGGCCTGTGCCCATTTCTGGTTGGCTGACTGCAGATTCTCATGCAGTTCCTGTAGTTCAGTGCTGTCTCTGTTCTGGAAGCCCTGCCCACTTAGATTAACACCAATCATCACCGATTTGTAGCCGTTAAACGTTCTCTGCATTTCCTAATGAGAGAAAAACAACAACATGAACTTACAAGGAAAATTTTCATTCATATTATCTTTCTAAATTATAATAATTGATGAGTAGAGCAGAAATTAGCTTGAAGTGAATAAACGAACACATGTGAACGCACATTCTATATTAATGTGCTATATTTCTTGGCCACCATAAACAGTCTACAGTTAAGCTAATGAACAAATATCACACGAGTAAGAGTGTTGTTGTTCTGAATATCAACATGGCTGTGATAATTATTATCAATAATAAACATAATTATTTATTGAACATTGCCATCTTTTATCAAATTGCACTTGCTGCTGTTGTAAAAAAACCATTCATGGTTATGTATTACAGGGGTTTTGGGCAGTCCACTACACATTGTGCCAAAGAACAACAATTACCTTGGTAAAAATCAATGTAACTTATGGCCTTGAGTTGATTCATGCCTCATTAACTTATGAAACTGTTTCTATCACTTTATAAATTTCTCTCTCACTACCTTTAGTTTGTGGATATTGCTCTCCATGTCTCTTATGTTGGTTTTTGGCTCTAGCGTTTGTAGTTTCTTCAGCTCGGGCAGCACACCGTTGAGCCATGCCATGACATCACAGAGGTCAGAGTTCAGTTTGTGCCACTGCTGAAGATCCTGCGGCGTGCTGCACGACTGCACCTGCAGGAGCTCCCATCGCTCGATCACCCCTAGGACACAAATCAGAAGAGGGCAAAGGTCAGCAATCTTTGAAACTCAACGGATGATTAAGCATGTGTGTAGAAGTGTGTGTGTATTTTAATATGAGTAGGCAGTCAGCATGTGTATGTGTGTGTAGTACCTGTCTTATCTGCTGCAGAGAGGGACGTCAGTCCCTGATCCTCCAGCTGATCTTCCTCATTCATAATCAGTTTCACTCGTTTTATACTGTCTATACTGCCAGCACACTCAGACATGAGCTTATCCTACAGAGAGAGCAAACACAACAAACTGTGTGTTTATGTTTGCAGCCCTTTGGGTGGTACAATAGGCTAGAGTTTAGTAAAAGTGTGTGAGCATGAGTGTGTACTGCATGTGTACTCACATAGGCCTGTGGTTCATACGGTGTGGTGGTGTCAGAGGGGGAAGAAGTGATGATCTCTCTGTTTACTCGTTTCCTGTCTGGCACATCGGGAGAATGCCATGTCTCAACCACTGATCTCCCCCCTGAGCAAGAAACAGAGAAAGAGATTTTAACTCTCATAATATCAATAAAAACATACCATGTAATCAAAAGTCAGCACTCAGTTGCAGGTCATGCAAAAAAAAAACACAGATTATGAAAAATATATATATAATGTGTGTGTGTGTGTGTGTGTGAACTTGTCTGCATCATACATGCACTTGTGCTCCAACACATACAGAAAAAGACTCTTGAAAAACAAAAACAAAATATAAAGAGCCATTAAGAGTGTGACACGGGCAGCTGCTTAGAGGAGGAATGTGTTAGCCAGCAGGCAATGAGCTTTAAGTATAACTTTTGTATAATATTTATATTTATATTTAATATTTATTTCTATAATATTCTCTTTAGAGATAAAGAGCAGGGAATGTAACTGGGTTTGATGGGAATGAAGGAACATGGTCATGCAGGATGCAGTTGAGTTGATGCAGTTGATATGTAATACAGGTATATGCTGAAACGCTAGAAACACACATAATGTATGTAATGATCAGTGAGAGTGCTAACATGCAGCAGGCTGATGCCTACCAGTCACAGCCTTCAGAACTTTTGCTGTAGCTTTTACATATGACTCAGAGCTCTCAGTGACCTCTACATCTGCAAAAGAAGAGTGGCAGACAGACACAGAGATCTAGATAAACTCTAACAGAGTGGCAGACAGCAGACAGAAAGATCTAGATTCACTTTAACAGAGCAGCAAAAAAGAAAGGGGTCTAGATAGACTCTATAAGAGTGTAAGATAAAAGACAGCGAGATCTAGGAACACTGTAATACAGCTTCAGAAAAAAGGTATTAGATACACTCTAATAGAGCATCAGATAACACAGATATCTACATACACTATAACAGAGTGAAAATTAACAGCCAGAGAGACCTAGAGACACTAATAGAGCATCAGATATCAGACGTCAAGATCTAGAAACATTCTAAGAGAGTGTTCGAAATCACACAGAGATCTAGATACACTTTAATAGAGCATCCGATAAAACAGAGATCTAAATACACTTTCATAGACTGCCAAATAAAAGCCAAAGAGACCTAGAGACACTAATAGAGCATCAGATACTAGGCGGCAAGATCCAGAAAAACTTCCTAGGAAAAAGTCTAACAGAGCATCAGAAAAAAGACAGATAGATCTAGACTTTAACAGAGCATCAGATAACATGGATATCATGCACTTTAATAAAGCAGCACATGACAGACTGAGAGACCTAGATATACTAATAGAGCGTCAGACAGTAGACGGCAAGATCTAGATCCACTTTAACAAAGTGTTAAAAATCAGATGTTTTAAGATAAAGCATCAAAAAACAGAGAGATCTAGATGCACTCTAATAGAGCATCCAATAGAAAAAGAGATCTAAATACACTTTCATAGAGTGCCAAATAACAGCCAGAGAGACCTAGAGACACTAACAGTGCTTTAAATATCAGCATGATCTAGATGAACTTTAACAGACGGCGAGATCTAGAAAAACTCTAACAGAGCATCAGAAAAGAGATCTAGATACACTCTAATAGAGCATCAGATAACCCAGATATCTAAATACACTTTCATAGAGTGCCAAATAACAGCCAGAGAGACCTAGAGACACTAACAGTGCTTTAAATATCAGCATGATCTAGATGAACTTTAACAGAGCATTAGAAATCAGACAGAGAGATCTAGATCCACTCTAACAGGGCATCAGATAACACAGAAATCTACAAAGACTGTATTAGAGCAGCAAATAACAGAGATCTAGAGACGCTTATAGAGCATCAGATAACAGATGGCGAGATCTAGAAAAACTCTAACAGAGCATCAGAAAAGAGATCTAGATACACTCTAATAGAGCATCAGATAACCCAGATATCTAAATACACTTTAATAGTGTGGCAAATAACAGCTAGAGAGACCTAGAGACACTAACAGAGCATCAGATATCAGATGGCAAGATCTAGAAACACTCTAACAGACCATAGAAACAGACAGATAGATCTCTAGATACACTCTTATAGAGCATCAAATAACATAGATATCTACACATACTTTAATAGAGTGTCAAATGACAGAGAGACCTAGATATACTAATATAGCGTTAGATAGCAGACAGCGAAATCTAGATACACTTTAATAGAGCATTAGGTAACATAGAAATCTACAAACACTTTATTAGAGTGGCAAATAACAGACAGAGAGACCTAGATATACAAATAGAGCATCAGACAACTGATGGAGAGATCTAGAAACACTCTAACAGAGGGTCATAAAACAGACAGATTCAGATGCACTCTAACAGAGCATCCGATAAAACAGAGATCTAAATACACTTTCATAGAGTGGCAAATAACAGCCAGAGAGACCTCAAGACACTAATAGAGCTTTAGATATCAGGCAGCATAATCTAGAAACACATTACCAAAGGGTCAGAAAACAGAGATATCTAGATACACTCTAATAGAGCATCAGATAACAAAGAAATGTACTTAAACTTTAATAGAGCGGCAAATAACATAGAGATCTAGATATACTAATAGAGCATTAGAAAATAGACAAAGGGATCTAGATTCACTGTAACAGACCGTCATTTAGATAGATACACTCTAATTGAGTATCAGATAACAGAAATCCAAATATACTTCAATAGAGCAGTAAATAACAGAAGAGAGACCTAGATATACAAATAGATTGTCAGATAACAGACAGAGAGATCTAGATACACTCTAATAGAGCATCAGATAACATAGAAATCTACAAACACTTTATTAGAGCTGCAAATAACAGACAGAGACCTTGATATGCTAATAGTGTCAGATTACAGATGGTGAGATCAAGAAATACTCTAACAGAGCATCAGAAAACAGACAGCAAGATCTAGAAAAACTCTTACAAAGAATCAGAAAAATGACAAGAAAGATCTACTCTAAAATCATCACATAACAGAAAACTACAAACACAACAGACACAGAAATCTAAATAGACTGACTGAGCATCAGTAAACAGTCTGCGAGATCTAGAAGCACTAACAGAGTGTCAGACAACAGAGAGGTCTAAATATACTCTAAAAGAGCGACAAATAACAGACAGAAAGATCTAGATACACTAATACAGCGTCAGATAAACGACGGTGAGATCTAGAAACACTCTAACAGAGCGTCAGAAAACAGAGATCTAGATAAACTCTAGACAGAGACCTAGAAGTTATCTTACAGAGTAAACAGAGATGGCTTAGAGTGAAATTCTTTATGCAGCAAATGTTATTCGGGACTGCATGAATTTGTGGGTAATTGTCTGATCAGTTGTTTAAATTGTTCTTTCCATACCATTAAAGTATCTGATCTTAAATTCAGTTTGCCTTGATTCTACAAAATATCTTGCGGGCAGTGAGTAGTTACCTGATAGGGCACTATAGTACGTCAATTCCTCATCATCCTCTGGAGATGAAGATCCCCCCACATCGACTGTGTGGTCCCACTCCAGTGGGATGGAATCCACACTGGTGGGCGTCTCACGCCCCGAGCACTCTAGAGCAGGTGGTAACAGGTGGCACACAGCTTGTCGTACCGTCAGAGAAACATCAGAACTCATAGCAGCTTCCTCCTCCTCTCTTTCCCTCTCCCACACCCCACTGAATTCAGCCGAGTCCTCCGGATCTGTGTCTCTGTCTGAGAAATCTCTTTCCTCCTCCAGCGCCTAAGACAAGGGCAGAGTGGGAAGCGCTTAGTCAGTACTAGGGTCATGCAATATACAGGTACAAAAAAATCTGTTACATATGTATTGTACATATATCATGTTGATGCCAAAACATTTTTATCAATCCAACACTAGTGAGTACTAAAATTGTAGATAATAATAACAATAAAAAAATGATGTATTTGTTTAATGAGCATTTGCTTTGTGATGTGTGTTTTAAAACTAACCGGGCATCTGCTGATGAGGCGATGGTGGAATCGGGCGACCCTGCCAAAAACTTCTTGGCAGTATGAGTGCAGCTCCTCTAGCTCATCTTCAATGAGTACAGCGTCCAGTGGATCACTTTTCTGGATCAGATTCTCTCCAAACACAATCAGAGCATCGATCTTATTCGTGTTTAGAGTGATCTCCTGCTGAAATGCCTGCAGGAAGTAAAAAGCCTCATTATTCTTCATTCTGACCTGTACAGACCTATTTAACCTGTTTAAACCTTTTATATTACATTGGAAAAAATTTCAGATATATCAGAGTGTACTGACGTTGAGTTGACGCATCTTCTCGTGGATATCACTCTCTGAAAAATGCTCCACATTGGTGAGTTGAAGATCCATCTCAGTCAACCACACCAGAATCCCCTCCCTCGTACCCTCGAAGTCTTCACGCTGAGATGTGAAATGCTGCACATAAGAGAAGGGTTCAGATGGATGGATTGACAGACAGATACATAGACGGATGGATCTAGGTATGGACAGATGGATAGATGCATAATATATATATAATATATGACATAAAGTCTGACCTTTAACCTGCGGAGCACAGCAGCCACTCTTTTCTGTAGTGTATCCCAGCGCTGGTTTCCCTTGTGTACCATCAACTTCATCTTACTGGCGCCGTCAGTTCGGTTCTCTCGCGCCAAACGGCGATATTGTTTATTTACCAGCTCCAGTTGCGTCAGACGCTCATGGACCTGACGCTGGAACGCCTGAATGTGTACATGTAAAAAACAAGAGTTTAATAATTGTTCAATAATCTTTACCAGGCCCTACAGTATATACATTACAGCAAAAATAATGCTGCCAATGTTACACCCACCACTAAAGCTAGTGCAGTGTTTTAATTGTGTGCACATCAATTTTAATCTGCATGACAGTTCTAATGCTATTTTTCTTGTTTTAATGTTACATTTTATTCCCAATGTTGGTAAAACATCAGTGCATTGACAGACCTCAAACTTTTTGAGTTCCTCTTTAGCACAGGTGTAGAGCACGTCTTTGGTGGCGGGATTGGCCGCTGTGCGTTCTGCTGTATTAAGCCACTCTTCAAAGCGTGCATAGTCGTCCAGGAACTTGCGCCACAGATGCCATGTCTCCTCAATCCTACAGGGGGCACCAGATTGCAGCGGGATCAGAGAAAACAATAAAAGTTAAATACATTTTAAAGAGTGAGTGTGTATCTAATGCAACCAAACGGTTTGTGTACATGTCTGTAATTGTGTTTGTATTGACCTTATTCTCCTTTCCATGGACATGGCACATATGTTCCTCCAGCGACGGTCCAGACTGAGTGTGGTCTGCTGAATGGAGTCATTTTCTCCATCACTGCCACAAGCGTCCGCATCATGCAGCAAAACATCACACAGGGTCAGGACAGATGTCACACCCTCTGTGTGCTGTTCAATGTCCCTTTGAAGGTCCTGTTCAATATAAAAAAAATTAATAAATAATCACACTATAGAACTAATATATAACACAAACTGAAAGAACTTGCAGTCATCCAAGCAAGCTTGTGTTAGAGTTAGCTTGTGTTCTATGATTTGTTAAGAATTAACAATATCAGTCATAATACACTGTGCTTTTCAGATACATAAAAATAAAGACAATATGCTTCTAAATGTCATATATATATACTTACATAACTTAATAATATGCTAATGTACTTAGTATAATTTAAAATTAAAGTCAACATGACATTAAAATGTCCAATTTACTTTTTTAATGCATTTTCTTTCATATCCCTTTAAGCTCTGATGGTGTTTTTAAAGATTTCCTGTTTCAGTGGCATACCCAAAAAGAAAGGCTTATAACTAAAAAAAAACAAAAAAAAAAAAAAAACAAAGAGGGTCTAGTGTTTGGTAAAATTTTAAAGAAAACTTTTAAACATTTTTAATGATATACATTTATAAAACCTGAGGCTCTCAGACGGCTGAAAAAATCACAAAAAACTTTTTTTCTTATTTTTCTGATTTTACATTATATATCTCAGGGTGTAAATAATGTAACTCCTCTGCTTTTGTTTGAATCCAAATCATGTCACCTGTAACTGAGTAAAATTTTTGTGTTGATACAACAAACCAATCAAAAGTTATAGCATTACAAAAATAATTAATCCTAATGTCTAAAAACATCTCCAAGTGTCCAAAAGCCTCTCCAAACAAATACAACATAATAATTGTACATAAGAACTAATAACACATGCAAACAGAACAATGACTTAAGGTTTGCATAGCATGCATACATGATTTTAGTAATGAGATTTCACAGAATGAGTTTCATTCTGTGCCATTTGAGTCATCATTGAGTCTGTGTCAGGTACTTGGCACCATCTCCCAGTGGCCATATGTAATTTGAGTGATTGATCACATAACTCTCTGCCCAAATATGAAGGAATATCACCACTGGTTGGAGCAATCTGAACCCAATCTGACTGGTTTAGCATTCCATGACGCTACAGCATTTCCAATGACATCATTGATCCAGGTAAGCCAGATAGCAAGATGCCAGATACTGTGTGCACATTGTGCTTCGTGTGGGTTACCTAATGATCTATGCATCAGATTACTTTGTGCATGGGCTCGTTTTAAAGATAATCGCCTCCTCTAAGTAATGGTATGTGAAATTTTATGTTCTGTTTATAAGTTATAAGCAAAAATGTGGCATATGAGCAACACCTGTTCACATGAAATATGTATGTCAAAGACATACCGATTACCGATTTTTTTTTACCGATTACAACAATATCTACAGTGCAAAATTTTAAATAAATCATTAAAACGGAACACTTCTTATTTGTCTGCAAATTTCAAAGCACTTGTTCAGTTTTGGTCATAATGCCAACATGCATTGTAAAGTAGAGCTAAGCTTTAAAACGATAACTATTTTGTGTTGGTCAAGAGTTTAGTTATTAACATTTTTATATTTTTTTTCTCATCTGAGCTTAAAGGGTTGATTACAAATAAATTAATGATTCATCCACAATAAGAACAGGAAGTCTTATTGTGAAAGATTCATCAATTTATGTGTAATCTTTTATTAAAATGTAATAACTTCTGCTTTATTTCTGAAAGGACATTCCCTTTCTGCTGATGTCATGAATCTCTTACTTTTTCAACCCCTCTCCTCCAACAAAGGAGCATCATCTATGAGACATGAAAGACAGATGTATTGTGGTTTTGTTGAATGCGCTGTTTACCTGATGCTCTGCTAGTTTACGCTGTATTTCCTCACTGTGGCAGACGCTGTAGACGATGGGTTTAGCTAGCTCACCCTCAATGCGGGACAGCCATGAGCGGAGATTACTCATGTTCTTATCCAGCTGTTGTACTGTCACCAACATCTCCTTCAGCTTCCTTACCCTGAAAATCAATCAATCAATCAATCAATGCAACTAACCTATAAATGAATGAATGAATCAATCAATCCCTCATTCAGTCATTCAACAAGTAAATCACCCTTGTACACATTAACAAAGACATAAAGAGCTTCAAAACCTGATGAAATTTCCTCTTTATTCTCTGTCTGTCACTTTATCAGTCAACTCTGCACCTATGTATTTTCCTAACATAACGACAGGTCTTCTCAGTCATTTCTGAGAGTTCTGATTGGTTTGATATTTGCCCTCCTGTGAAACAAATGTAGATATGAATACTTCTGGTATATGACCTTTGTTCTGGGTCACACAAAAAGTTAACTTTGAATGACCTACATTGCTGCAGTCAAACTATCATTACTGTACAGCGAGTATGTCCAGCTGAAGTTCACAAAGACACAATGCAGGCAAAAGCCTTTTTGCTCAGTCAGAGTGTGCAGTGACCCATTTCTTGTCCGTCCGCTGCACTCTATTCAAGTCTGAGCGGGTAGATGGCTTTCACACCGCTCAGTGACGTCATGTGACTAAGAAGATGGTGACTTTCCTCCATGGTCACGTGATCATTCCAATGGAGGACCAACCAAAACAAACCAGATGATGTGGAAGAAGTGACATCACACAACAGCTCGACTGTATGTGATAATGCAGTGTTTGGTCACCAACACAAATGAAACAGTGCTTTCCATATTTTTAAATACACAATATGACAGTGCAACACATCTAACTATTAATCTCTAGAATATTCTAATAGCTATGGAGAAGGCAGATACCAAATAAACGGAAATGGCAATAAACCTTTATTAACAATATAGGCTTAAGATGAAGAAATACAGAGAGATATGCAATAAAAATAATTGCTGTTGCATATAATTTTCTATGCATTGATATACATGCATGACTCTGATGCATTTTGTTTCATCTTCACAGTCTGGTTGCATGGATTGTTTTTGGTGCATGTCTGTTTAGAACAGCAAGCACAGAGTGCATGTCATCCATAGAAACAAGCTTGTCCATGCAAAGCAGGATTTGATCAGTCCTGCAATCTAGGCTAGTGTAACGCTCATTGCAGCTGTCTGTTTACACACACGCTGACAAAAGTACTGTCCATCCCCCTAACTCACACACATACACACACATATGCATGCTTATATGCAATTAGGAAACACTTACTCACAGACCGGTGAGGCTGCTCCATGACTCTTGCGTGTTAATGTTAGCATGTCTGTGTCTGAATGGCTGAGGCTGATAATACACACACACACACACGTCTTAGAGATTGTGAGCTACCGTTTACAACTCTCCCACCCCCCTGCCTCCCCTCTCTCATTATTCAACCCCTATCTCTCCCTCTCCCTCTCTCTGTATGACCAAGAGGAGAATTCAGCATTAGCATGCAATGGCTTTCTCATGAGAAGCAGGTACAGGTACAGTGGAGATTTCCTTTGGAGGAGACACACACTCTGCTATCTGATAAATTAGAACACAGAACACATATTTGACATTACCCAAAGGTAAGAAACATCAAAAAGGAGATCTCTTTAATATCTCAATTGTTTCTCTTAGACAGTGATGAAATTACATGGAGAATGAACAGAACCTTTAGTCTCCTGCTTCTTAAAGGAATATTCCAAGTTCAATACAACAAGATGAGTTTAATCGACAGTATTTGTGGTATAATTTGGTATATGTGGTATATTTGATTAAAAAAGCTCAAATCTGGGTTTCAGTGAGGCACTTACAATGGAAGTGAATGGGGCCAATCCGTAAATGTTAAAATACTAATTGTTTTAAAAGTATTGCCATGAGACGTAAAAAAATATGCACGTTAACATGATTTTGTGTGATAAAATCTCTTACTAACCATTTCTGTGTAAAGTTATATTCAATGTTACAACTTCGTTGCCATGACAATGTAACACTGTAAACCCTAAAATGATTTAAACATCATTACAGCTCAAATAATACACAAGTTTTAACAGAAGAATTAATGCAACATTTTTATAAAATTATAAGCTTCACATTTCTGCACTTAAAATGGGTCCCATTTACTTCCATTCTAAGTGCCTCACTGTAGAGTCGAAATAAGTTTTTGTTTTAATCAACAGTTTAAGGTAATCATTGAGCTAAACTTGTATTGAACCCGGAATACTCCTTTAAAACTTTTCTCCAGAAAAAAAGATCCCATTTTCTAGTGTATGAATGAATTTGCATTTGTTATTATTGGAGTTACATTATAGTTTTATAATTCTCAGCTATTATTGAAAATTTAAAACCTAAAAAATTAGGTTTTTATCACATTTCTTTTATAAAGAAAAAAGTTTATTGAAAAATATAAAAATATTTTTCTGATGCATATGAAATATGTTGCTAAAAATAAAATAAATGATGATGGTGATGGGTCAGTTGGAAATGTTGACAAGGCAAGTAAAAACCTCAACTACTGGCCTGACTGATCCGGGAGAAAAATTCCTTATTGTTGAGCCCTGAACAAACAGTAATTCACGTACATGCACAGTGAAGCATCATGTACTTTTGAAAGTCAGATTTTCTTTCTCAAACGAGACTCAGGACACCTTCCTTACCACAGTCAAGAACACAAGGGTGTGAAAGAGAGAGATAATGTGCATGTATGTGTGAGTTCAATCAAGGACATCTACATGTGTTGTGGTCCTCTGTGGTCTGAGATTATGTTCCATGGGCTAAAGCTAATTAAATATAAACCTAACCTGAGCAGATTATCAATCCCAGAAGAACGCCAGACCTGGGTCGTCTCTTCAACAACAGCAACAGGTGGGGGAACTTTAGTAATAATTGGAAACAAGGACGCAATGTCCTGCAACAGTACTCACTGAGCACAAATACTTTCACCATCAACAATACACAGAAATATACACACACTAAAACCAATGACCAATAAAACAATGAAGCCCCCAGTGAGGAAAAAAAAATAATAATAAAATAAAAAAATGTGATATTCTACTATAAAATTAACAATTGGTCTGAACGGCAAGTATTAAACTTTGGCGCATCACTTGTCGCACAACATTTATGCTATGAACAGGAATGATACCTGAAAACTTATGATGAAAAAATGGATGAAGAAATGCTCCGATAAGGAGCCGAGCCATATCGAAGCACCAGAATATCATGGTAGTGGGCTCTTTTGACCTGGAACTGTAAGCAACCATCTAGCAACAACATCCTACCAACCACCAACACCACCATGAGCATTGTGCTGGCAAGTTTTGCATGGGCAAGCACCCCTTGCATGCTCTTCAGAAGTTATTGTGACCTCTTAAGTGACCTCTATTAAATTTCAAGCAGTTCAGCTAAATGAGTCGATGGATCTGGGCTAGAGGGAACAATGTTGGTGGGCCTCACAGAGATAGAGCTGCTTGTCAAAGACCTTCTTTCTTTAGAAGAAGGTAATTCACGGGTGTTGGAAAGATTCAAGCACACTTCAGCTCTCTGAAGGGTTTAATTCAATCATCCCACTTCACGGGTAGTCAATATTCTGCTGTTCTTCACTCAAAAAGATCTCCATTCAGGATGATAGTCATGGTGGATAAAGATTACGTTGAAACGTGGAATCTTATTTTCTACAGTACAGACAACAGAAAGCTGTCACACTCCCTGTCTAATATAAAGTTGCTGCTATAGCAACAGTTCTAGCAACAGCTGACTGAACTTCTTAGTATAACACTGCATTGCCACAGCAACCAATATGTCTTGACAAACAACGGAAGACTGATTCCCAGCAAATACACTTCAGTCAACATCAAACACAAAGACATGTTTACTTAGCTAAGTGGGCACATAACATAGACTTACAGCATATTGTTTTTATATAATTCTAAGTACATAAAGATACACACCATAGTATTAGTTGGTCCTTAAATCAGTAACTAAAAAAAAGTGTGCTTTAGGAACTATCCAATGTGGGCAACATCAATGTTTCAGACCTAGAGTCCACACTTGAGGGAGTGTGGTTGTGTTCAGTGGGGGGGTTTAAACACAACATCTTCCCCGTTGTTGCCCCTTGTAAGTTTTATAAGATGACAAGGTTTCAAGAACATAATTGCTGCCATCATTCAGCCAATAGCAGATGAGCAGAAGCCCAGAGCTTTGAAGTTGATTGGCTAAAAGACACAATAACAGCAGACAGAAGACTTATGGGACAATGGGTGGACCCGAGCTAGCAGGCAGCAGCTGCCTTGTGTGTGTATGTGTGTGTGTGTGTGTGTGTGTGTGTGTGTGTGTGTGTGTGTGTGTGCAGATGCTGGAACTCCGAGCTGAACTCCACTGTGATTTTAAGTGACAAAAGAGTTGGACGGGTCTGTGTCAACTTCTGTAATCCTGCTTAGAGATTCTGTCTCAATCACACACTCCTTTTTGCAAGTCACTGCTAATGGCCTATACAAATATATACACCTTTATATTAACATTTCTCCTCAAATGGCTTAAATAAACATACATTAAAAATAATCTTGGATCAACTGATAGAGAAACACAGGAACAGAAGCCAGCTGAGACAGACTCAGGCATGTCTGAGTCACGGCTGTGAACTCTGACCTTAGACACAGAAAGAAAACAAATGACTTCAACAGATTTATTAACCGAGACACAGCCCATCTCTTCACCAAAACATTCTCTTTCTCTCTCTTCCGATCTGTACAAAGTAAACGTAAAAATGGATGTTTCACCAATTCTGTCATCATCTACTCCTTGTCATTACAAACTAAAAGTTGATTGATTGTGGATTTTTCCGATATGATAATTAAGGTGGTGGAAAAGGCCGATAACCGATTATTCGGCCGATATTTTTTAAAAGCGATTTATAGAATGCTAAAACATTTCTTAATCTTTCCTTATTATGAAGGGCACAGATATTGAGACTACAAGAGTCCAAAATGAAAATCCCAAAAGCAGTTTACTGTGCAACACAAATCCCTATAATAACCAGAAAATGTATGATCTGGTGCATAACGCAGGACTTTTAACTATAAACAAGCAAACAAGCAGGAATAAAAACAAAAAAAACAACTATCGGCATAGATTTTTGCCAATAACCGATGGTTCCAAAAAGCAACTATCAGTACTGATTAATCTGTCAAACAGATATATCGGTCTACCTCTATTACAAACCCTTATGACTTTTTATGACTTTCCATGCTGCTCTTTAACTAAAGAATTAAGTGATCAGGCTGTGAATCTCCAAAAAGTACAAAAAAAGCACCATAAAAGCACTTTAAAAGTAGTCCATATGACTTATATGTGGAAGAAACAGAGCGAAAATCCGAAAGAAATGTAAAAGTCAATATTTAATGAAAAACATAATCTGTCAAATATAATTTGTGCATTTTCAAAATTGGCACATGAAGATGTGATATGCCAGATTTCACATCAAAGATGGCAAAAGCCATTGGCCCTCATGTTGTGTCGTAAACTATCTAAACACGTCAAGTAATTGGGTTTGGAACGACATTAAGGTGAGAAAATGATTACAGAACTATCCCTTTAATATTCTTACAGTAAACACACGTCCACTATCTGTCAATTCCACTTAATTCTAAATCTCTTTATGTCTACTGGTTTGACTGATGGGAAGGAATGCTGACAGGCACAAAGTTCCAGCTCAAGGTGACAGGCAGACAAATAGGCAGTCTCGTGCCTGGTTACCTACTGATCCACAAAGCTACTTTTGTGTCTACCTGCACCTGCAAATCCTGTTTCAGCCCTTAAACCTTGACATTAGTGGCACAGAGCCAGAGTTAATATTAAAATCTCCTACTGTAGATGCTCAGGAGACTGCTCAGCTAGGAACTATAATAAAAATGCCTGCAGCAAGCCTTAATTTTTTTTCGACCCATAAGCAAAAAAACAAGCAAACATGCTACTAATGCAATAATCCAGCCATGCTTTTAATAGTTAGGCCTGCAAATTTGGCTTCTCATTTAAATTAATCTTGTTTTAAGGATTTTTATATATTTTTACTGGAAAATTACTGATTACGCTAATGCATTACGACACAGTGTTGCACTTGATCCCAATCAGATTTGACAAAACCAGATATTAACCACATATGACAGAAATGTGCATTATGCATTTTAAACAGCGAATTTTCCAGGATTGCAGATCCTTTGATCTAAAGCTCTAAACGTGAACACACCTGCTGTAGGCAACAGTGAGCTGCAGGTTAGGAGAGCAACAAGTCACTGGCTCTTTTCGCTTGACTTCCAAACCCCCCACCCTGACCTCTTCCTCTCTTAAGAGGCTTGTTTAAGCAACACAATTACAATAAATGACATACCACAAGCTGATCATCTTACAGTTGTAGCACTGGAGTTTTATTCTGAAGCTACAGGAATGAATTTTAGAAAAAGCACAAGAAGAATGAAGAGAGGTCTCTGTCAGAATGTTAGCTGATATTTTTTTTTGGAGCCGATAAATCTCTTACACTGTGAATAAATGTAAACAAATTTTCATAATCTTTAGAATCAATGACTATGGACCACAAATTACACATATGTCTGTCTGCTATATGTTGGCCTAATATGATAAAACACTTATAGATGCACTGAATTTAATACAATTTATGAATTGCTTAGGGACAACTGGACCAAATTGCAGCTATGAATTGATAACTCAAACATTTCACTCAAAGTAGAAAAGGACAGAGTTTGGATAGAGAACACGATGGACAGAGATTAGACAGAGCGATCCAGGGAGCAAAAAGGATAAATAAAATTATTAGAGGTATGGAGTGAAATTTAGGTGAATAAATGCTAATTATGATGACAATTTCCCAGAGACCCTGTGGAGAAACAGAAAAATAGAGAAAAGGCAGCATGAAGAGAAAGAAAGAGACAGAGACAGGAAGACAACAAGCAGGCCGTCAACGTGACATGAAGCTACAGTCACCATCTGTCTAATCAAAGAGCTGTCAATCAAACGAAGAACAGGATAAACCAAGCACTCCCACCTCACTCCCCTCTCCACGTTCCACCCTGATACTGCCCATCTGGACTGACATGCACGTACCACATTTAAATGCCCATTCTTTTCTTGTTGCCCCTCTCTCTCTCCCTCCCTCTCTCTATCTCTCTCTCTCTCTCTCGCAGTCTCTGTCTGACTCAGTGGAGTTGATTCTTAGTTACATTGAATGCGACAAACAACATTTCCTGTTTGTTATATAAGGAATATTCAGGCCCAGACAGAATCTGCAAACTCTCTTTTTTGCATTTTCTTTAAATTTTTTGGGATAATCTGCTGAATTCTGCATGCTGGCTTTGCATGCTTGCTTTAAATATATTTTAAACAGTAAAAATTGTGTTAAGCTAAGCGAAGAGTACTACACTTTTGGTAGCTACCAGCATAATAAAATTAGCAAAACATTTAAATAAACGAACATGCTTTTTAATGTATTTTTTTATCCCCTTTTCTCCCAATTTGGAATGCCCAATTCCCACTACTTAGTAGGTCCTCGTGGTGGCGTGGTTACTCACCTCAATCCGGGTGGCGGAGGACAAGTCTCAGTTGACTCCGCTTCTGAGACAGTCAATCCGCGCATCTATCTTATCACGTGGCTTGTTGTGCATGACACCGCAGAGACTCACAGCATGTGGAGGCTCATGCTATACTCCACGATCCACGCACAACTTACCACACGCCCCATTGAGAGCGAGGACCACTAATCATGACCACGAGGAGGTTACCCCATGTGACACTACCCTCCCTAGCAACCGGGCCAATTTGGTTGCTTAGGAGACCTGACTGGAGTCACTCAGCACATCCTGGATTCGAACTCGCGACTCCAGGGGTGGTAATCAGCATCAAAACTCGCTGAGCTACCCAGACCCGAACTAACATGCTTTAACCAACTTCGTGAATGATGGCTGTTCCAATTATGTGGAAATCTGCTGAGTTTCTGTATTGCATAAATTCTGTGTTGGCCTGGCAATACTCTATAACATGTAAATGGGACAGCTCTACTGGTATGAGGACTGAGAAGAATCTGATCAATGTCTGATTAATGTTCACATTCATCTCTCCATTGTCTCTGACGCATCTTAGAAAATACATCGCAAGCAGTCCATGTTCCATGACTAGCTTGTAAAAATACGGCAGTATACTCAAGTAACTCTTCAGAAACAACTAGTGAGAGCAAACAGAGAACAGAAACACAAATGTAAAGAGGTCATATCATAAAAAATCATATCCTTAATCATAATGCAATGCAGGCTTTGCACAGAGGCTGCTATTGAAGGATGGAGCAGTGCAAACTATATTGCATCCTTTAAATAAGCGTTGACTTGTTATTAAATTCATATTCAAAGAGGTTAGCCAATCATAACAGAGGACATTAATCCATTAAGGTCTTAAATGTTAAGTAGTAAAGCCAGTTTAATTCTAAAGGTCAGAGAGAGGATGGAAAAACTACATTATAAGAACTACATCTTTGGTGCAAGAAACCTTATATGTGAACTTCTAGTAAAAAATGAAATACAGAAAAATGTATGATCCCTTTATGTTTGTGTTCTAGGAGTATATATAATATAGTTGTATAGCTCACTTGGCTTCGATGTGATCAAATAGATGCTGCCAGCGGTCATTGATGTCCTTGATCTTTTCATTGATTTCTGTCTCTTTGGTCTTGTTGCTGGCAGAGATGAGTTGTTCTCCAAGCTGTTTCAGATGTGTTTTATTCTCACTGAACAGGTTGATCTCCTCCATGCAGTCCTGCAGTGTGTGTGTAAGAGGGTGGAAGAAGTAATAGTGATTAATATCTTTACAATCTATATCTTTACAGGGCACTTCACATGAATCTTTAGAGCAAAGTTCAGTCTTACTTGGCCATCAAATTCCAACCTTAAATTTTAACTTCTGTCTTTATTTAATTTCTTCTGAATTGAAATATGTTTGATTCAGATGCATCCCTACAGATGTGTACTACTTTAATGTAACTTTTGGGTGCTTTATAAGCTTTAAAATGAGTCACTTTCAACTGCAATTTCATTGAAAAGATGAACCAGGATATTCTTTCAATTTTTATCTTTTTTGGATAAACTGTTCTTTTAAGACATAATTTATATGTTTATTAAGCAGTTTTCCTTATAGGGACCGTTGGCTGGCCTGCACAAAGTATTTGATTTCAGGTTTTACTATTCTTGTGGGAATTAATTTGGTCGTCACAATGTTGACTGACACACACACACACACACACACACACACACACACACACACACATGTTGGTACTCCTATCAAAATGAAGATTCTCCATAGACATAATGATTTTTATACTGTACAAACTATATATTCTATCCCCTTCCCCTACACCTACCCCTAAACCTAACCCTCACAGAAACCTTTTGTCATTTTTACATTTTCAAAAAAACATTGTTTAGTATGTTTTTTAAGCCGTTTGAATTACAGGGGTGTCCTCATAAACCACATGTATAGCATAATACCCTCATAATTACTAGTTTGTAACCTAAAAAAATGTCCTAATAAACCATAAAACCAACTCACACACACACAAAAGTTTACTGTCATGCTCTTGTTGTTTGTTGGCTTACAATAAACACTATGAAGCCAAAGAGGGAAGTTAACAAGCAAATGAAGGTAAATTAAAGTTGAATGTCTTTGTTTAGGTTTAGCAAAAAGCAGGCTGTAAAATGCCGGAAGGGACTGCGCAATATGTATGGGATTTAGAGTTCGACTGATATAACGGTTTTGCTGATTAATCGGCAACGATAACAGATTTCAGGAACTATCGGTTATCGGCAAAAATCCACACCGATAGTTTTTCCCGATTGCGTCCAGTACTGTAGCAGCTGGGAAGAGACCGCTGTCGTTATATGGTATGAGAGCGACCTCTAGAGGCAAAATAAAAACACTTCACTGATGCATTGTGGTGTTTGTTTTGACATGTGAGACTACACTCTGCATGTTTCAAATGCAGATTTAAAACATGTATACAGTGTTTTATACAGTACACATTGTCATATCATTATAAAGTAATTAATTTGTTGACTAGATGCTGCATTAGTAGAGAACAGCAGTATGTTTGCCGACAAGGCTGAGAGGATGCTAACATTAAAGCTAAACTCAAGCGGTTAGAACAATGTGACAAAAATACACGCAAATCCTACCCAAATGTTTAAATGTCACGACTGTTACCATCCATTACCATCTATTTGCATTAGTTTATATCCAGCTGGTCATGTTTATGCATTCGTTAGCCAGCTAAGTTGCATATTTATAGCTAGTGACGTGAGAAAGCAAATTAATATCTTCATGCAGCCGAGAGAAATGTATAAACAAATCAGAAACGCATCTAATTTCAATAAAAAAAATTCATCCTGACTGTAATACGATGACTTCAGATCGATCACATTCCTGCGCTAAAAAAGGCTAGACACCGCGCAACAAATACAGTTTAACAGAAAGCAGGTGTCTCAATATGCTTTTAAAGTTATTTTAAATTAGACACATCATCTAAAAAAACAGTGCTCCTGCACGAGACGCTGAATAAACAAAAACAAAGAGAAACAAAGATGTTCGTCTAGCACGCATTTACACAGAAAAACAAATGGATGGTTGCAAAAGTGTTCAGTGTGAACAGCCCCTTACAGTTGGTGGAGGTCTTTGGTCATTGCGTCTTGGTCTCTTATAAGTGTTTCTCAGATTAAGCAATGAGTTGTTTAAATGCTTTGTCAGGAAAGATGTTCAACTTGGAAATGTATGTCTCGAGATCCTCGCGTTCGGTTCCAGTCTGTTGTGTTCCGTCTGTTTGAACAGCCCCCGGCCTGGGCTCATAGTCTGAGCCACTTCACCACCGAGTTCAGACGAATACCACTGCTATCTGTGAATATTGCTACTCTACATACAACTGTACTGAATAAAAAACAATGTGGTATTTTGCTGTTATTATGAAGCTTGAGTCTGGAGTAGTCGGAATATGTGCAAGTGTAACACTATGTGAACTGCATATTGAAGTGTTTCCCCCCTCATTTCACTTTTGATTTAACATGTGAAAATATGGACCGACTAAAACTTTTATTTATTTATTTTATGCACATTAGTTGAAAATGAAATGATCTTTTTTAACAGCCAGAATAGAAATGTTCTATGCAATAATATAATGGTGCTGAATGGTTTATGTATTTATTGCACCCTCTTGTGGACTAATGAAACATCATCAATTTAAAAATCAGCTGACTTTAAAATTAGAAAATTAGTCCATATATATTAATATTTATATATTTATTTCATTTTAAAAAGTACAATACATTTTCATGGTGCAGTCAGTACTGTTTATTTCTGTAATAAAGTTCAGCACTATTTTACTTTGAGTGTTATTTTTTTCATTCAGAATGAATTTTAAAAACTATCGGTTGATTAATCGCTATCAGCAGGTACTACCCAAGTTATCGGTATCAGTAAAATCCACTACCGGTCGACCTCTAATGGGGTTGATGTTCAATTGCGCTGTGTGATGGATGAGATTCAGCTCACCTTCTTGAGTTTCTCCACCATCTCCTCGATGCTGAGCTCGGCGCTGTTCGCCACTTTGTTTTCCATCTGTGTCAGCCATTCACACAGCTCACGGTTCTTCTCATTGAAAATGATCCAGGCGTTTAGCCGGTCAGCAATCTCCTGCTTACGCAGAGACACCTGCACAGAGAGAGAGAGAAATGGAAATAATACACAAGACAAATGACAGAAATTTCTCATGGACATGTTATCATGAGATTCACCCAAACACATTTAAGAAATAATGAGATAATAATGAGATAATAAAATTAGCCTTAATATGTTAACTCACACATACTTAATATGTACTCTTACAGGTTCACAATCATAAAACAGAGACTGAATTTCATTTATGAAAAACATTCATATAGGAAAATTGATATATATATATATATATATTTTTTTTTTTTCCTTTTTTTTTTAGAAGAATATCTCAGCTCTGAAGGTCCATACAATGCAAGTGAATGGTGACCAGACCTTTCAAGCTCCAACAATCACATAAAGGCAGCATAAAAGTAATCCATACAACTCCATTGGTTATATATATATATATATGTCTTCTGAAGCAATGCAATCACTTTGGGTGAGAAACAGATCAATATTTAAATCCTTTTTACAATAAATCTCAACGTTCACTTTCACTTTTAGAATGGATATTTCTAGTGAAAAATGACATAAATATTGATGTTTCTCACCCACACCTATCAAAACGCTTCTGAAGATATGGATTTAACCAGTGGAGTCATATGGATTACTTTTTTGCTGCCTTTATGTGATTTTTGGAGCTTGAAAGGTCTGGTCACCATTCACTTGCACTGTATGGACCTATAGAGCTGAGATCTTCTTCTAAAAATCTTCATTTGTGTTCAGCAGAAGAAAAAAAGTCATACACATCTGGGATGGCATGAGGGTGAGTAAATGATGAGAGAATTTTCATTTTTGGATGAACTATCCCTTTAACATCTCTATGAACCATATCACTGAATAGTTTTAAAACCTAAACTAACTTAACAGCTGCCACATGTGGGCTTAACTGTTACAAAGCAACCCCCCCCCCCCCCCCACCCCACACACACACACACACACACACACACACAAACACACACTCCGGCGTGTGACAGAAACGCACACAAAGTGATTTCCAAAACAAAGAGCCAAAGGCTCCTGCCTCTATTCACACTTCTATGTCTTTTCCTTATGTCCCTCACTTTCCCCACCATCTGTTCTCTCATTCTAATGTCAAAGACCCCCACCCACCCCAAAACTTACACCAGGCCCCCCCAAAACATTACCCCAGGAGACTCCATTTGACTGACCCAGCACAACATTCATTAAAAACAGCAGCGAGAGCTCATGTATGAGTGGTGTAGAGATTCAGAACGAAAATCAATAAAGGCATCAAAGTCACCAAAGCAACATCTAGCATCAAGACAATTCAAAGAAACAATAGCTTCAACTGAATCAATAAACACTGATGACAAAAAAAAAAAAAAAGTTGAAAGTCTCAACACACTGTCATTAAAATACCTGAAATTCCTGTGAACACGTTGTCTGTGTGTCTTTCCTCAGTTATTAGTTCAGGGACAAAACTCTCCCCACAAGTTAGATACTATATGACAAAACCTCCCTAAGGGGCCGTCCACCCAGGTAAAAATTATTCCTACATTTTTACTTTTAAGAGTAGTGTTTGGGTTACAGTTAGTCAACAGTAATTATAATTAATTTTATATTAAAACAACAGAAGTCTATGGTATGTCCCTATATAGGTAAACATTTGTGTTAAACTCCTTCAGGATGTGAGAGACTGTTTAGAATCTTGAGGTGGCATTCATAATGTTACTAAGTATCAACACTTTTCTACATCTTAAACTATATATCCAGATATTTCCCTTTGACTTACATTTCCGTAAATTACATACACACACACGCAAAGGTTTATTAGCTTAGTAAGTTACAAATAACCATCAATGGTGCAAAACGTATTTTTTAAATGGTAGAGAAGTTAGTCTGTAGAAATTATAATTAGCTTTATAAAAACAGTCTATGGTATGTCTTCATTTAGATAGCCAAATAACATGTAGATGTGAGTGTCTTACTTTGAGGCAGAGTTCTTCCCACTGGCAGTGCAGATGGTCCACTTGCTCCTGCAGGAGGAGGACGTCATCGGTGAGGATGTACTGGGACAGATCCGTCTTCATCGTGCTGAGCTCGGACAAACTGACTGCCCAGTCCTCCAAACAATCCTGAACCTCCTGCATAACATAACACACCACTGTCACACACACACACTCACTGAAAAATACTGCCACATGTCCCTGCTCTGACTCACACTCTCTCTCTCACCCTCTGGCCCAACAAGATTAAAGCCTGTAGGACAAAGGGGGAGGGCAGAGGAGAGAGAGAGAGAGAGAGAGAGAGAGAGAAGGATCATAGCTGAATAAGCCTGTGCAGAGAGGAAGGGAAATCCAAATGTGTCAACAGAAAGCTGTTGTTTGTGTTGCAATGATTTTAGTGCACACTAACTGCAAACTTTTCCCTCAAATGCTTTTAACGGTCCATAATTATGTATAATGTACAGTCATTATATTAGTCAGGGTTTTATTTCACGATAATGACCGCCTGACTGTATATTATTCTGCTGATTACATGTCTACTTACAAAATAATACATAAATCGACATTAAATATTGATCTGAGTTGAAATTATATTATTACAATAGAATAAATAGCAGAAAATGCCAGCCATGCCAGTGGTGTGTTGGTGGGAGAGATTGTTTTTATTATTATTATTATTTAAATGTTTGGCCTTTTTGCCCCCTACTACTTGCTTTTATAATTCTACAGTTATTTCTAGAATAATCTGATAGACTGCTGCTTCAGAGCAAGGGATGGAACAAAGAAGTTCATCAGTTAGTCAGGGTAGAGCAGAATACTTAAAAGAAAGAATTCTGGGCTGAATACTAAATACTCTCTCTTTATTCAGAGTACATCTAGAATACTTTTAGAATACATATTTATAAAGGCAAGGCACAATTGAAAGAATTATTTGTGATATGTCAGTGTTATCTTATCTGAACTGCTACATCTGTCTATTAACATGTAAGTGAGCCTAGACAGCTAGCTAGCTATTTGTCAGCAAATTTCATTTAAATTAAATGTGAAGTTTGACACTGATTTTTTTCTTAAGGGAAGGCACATGGCAAACAGAAGGCAGTTTGCAGTCAATTACAACATTGTCTTATTTCCAACATACTGTATAAGAAAAATGCTGCCTGCCCTGACATTGTAGCTACCAAGCAGGGTTGTTTGTGAATGTCCAGAATGGCATTTTTAACATTTGTAACAATTTTTATATTTTTAATATTCTTCTTAACCCATCATTTGAACGGACTGACAAAGATTAAAACATACTGGCACAAAACTGGATACGAAATGCAAATGTACCATATTTGTGAGGTCTTGTGACAACAATTTAGTATATGAATGACTAGGCTTGCTTTCATATTTAGGCCTAATTATTTATATTTCTTTTATTACTGACACTTTTATTTTTGGGTTCTTTAAATTAATGTACTCCTGCTTACTCCTTTTAATTTTCAACTTTAGATTTTTTTTGTTGATCACTTCGTATGAGATGTTAAATAAATGTATTAACACAGCAATTACAATCGCTAGAAACAATGTATCATGCACTCGAATGTAATATTTGTGTAAAAATGTTGCCAGATATTCAATCCCAGAAATATTATACATGAATAAGACGTTGTATTTTCATTACCTAGTGTCTACCATCAAAACTTTTGGTGACTGCGTTTAATTTTTAAAGTATCCAAAAAACCACAACTCTCGACATTATAATTTTATAATTAATTTTTTGTATCTTAGTTTTTTAAAAAAAGCACAATTTGGCATGAAAGCGCGAACCTGGCAACACTGCTCACCTGACTTTATTGATATACTTTTTTTTTTGTGGTCATTATGAGAAGTATTCTTAAAGTGTTCTATTAAAATGTTATAACTGTATTCTGAATACAGGTGCTTGAAAACGTAATGGGGCTGAATAAAGTTACTTCATTTTTGTATTCTGAGTATGTAACACTGTTGCAAGTATTCTGTTCCAGCCCAACCCTGGAGTTAGTATACCTTCACTAAGAGGTGTTCCTCCTCCATCTCCTCCTGTTGATCTGGTATTGACTGCTTCAGTCTGGCTTGCAGCTCCTCCAGGCGCTGGGCCTGATCAGTTAGTCTGGTCTCACAGGTCTCCCACTTCTGCAAATAAAAGGATGGTGTCAGCTGCTACAATGCTCCGACATGTTCTAGATGCAATATCTGATCTGTAAGCCTCTTTATTTAGGGGTGGACTTGGGTCTAGTGTTCTCATCAGTCAGAGAAAAGAACAGAAAGTCAAAAATAATGCAGAGAAAACAGAGAGAGCTTATGGCCATATGAAGGTAGATCTGTACACACAAACATACAGTGGCCTCAAAATGTTGACACTTAAGCCACTCTTAGAAATGTCTGAATTTCAGTGCGTATATAACAAAATATCAAACCACAAGGCATATGCAAACACTCCAGATGTCCATATGTCCAATGTGGTAGGTGAGTGCCTGTTACATCAGACAAGTGTCTCAGATCCAGATGAAAACTTAAGACAATGCTAGGGGTTATGACAGCACACACATGCACGCACAAACACCATAGTGGGGTATCACAACATGCACAGGTCTAAATTGTAATACAGTACTGCAATGCTGTTTACACTGGAATAAAAGCAAGAGAAAGCTGTGCTACCACACAAAACTACAGATACTGTACTCTATACTGCTGAGGACCCTTCAGTCAATCTGTGCCATCATAGCCACATGTGACAACGAGATGTCACAATTCACATATACAGTATTACACATGCAAGCTTATTAACAGTAACATTAAGACAGTACTATGAGAAAGATAGCAGGGCAGAGAGAAACAGAGAGACAGACGGAACTATAAATCTCTAGACAGGCTTTACTGTAAACCCTTAAGTACATGACAACTGCATGCACATATGAACACACACAAACCCTCACTGATTGTGTGTATGTGTGTTAAAGCAGGCATTTGTGAACACATTAATATCATTTCATATTTTTTACACTACAATCGTGGTCAATAATGTGTGAAGGTGTGAGAGACAGACAGACAGACAGACAGACAGACAGATAGATAGATAGATAGATAGATAGATAGATAGATAGATAGATAGATAGATAGACAGATAGATAGATAGATAGATAGACTGATTGACAGATACATTTGCATCCAAACGTGAGTTAAATTGGATGAAACCTCTCTTTGGGGAGTGTGTGTTTATATGTGTATTAGTGTGTGTAAAGGTCTGATCTGGATTAATCCAGCTGTGTAACTCACTGAAATCAGAGTGAATGTAGGTTAAACTCAGCTGGACTCATTCCTGCACTAAACTGCCATGATACAATATCTCCGTATTCTAAACAAACACACACAAACTTTTTGTTGTCCTGTAACATTCTGGACTACATTTCTGTTCTAAAAGTTAATTCTGTATTCCTTATTGAGGTGAAACACACTTTTAGATGTGTCCAGACAGGCACAGTTTTGTGTTTAGCTGCAGAGTAGTGTTAAGCAGGTTTTCACCTCCATCAGGGATAAAAGTCATAATCTCCTATTTCCATCTTCATAACATCCTAAATTCCAGGGCTGAATTGCACTTTGCCGTAACTGTTTAGTTACTGTACATAAACTTTACAATCATAAATGCTGATATGTAGATAGGAATGAGATATCTAAAACTCTGAGGAAATCCAGACAGTACTTTCTATAGCGTTCCAACACCTTTTCACCAATTAATTTCCATGACTTTTCCAGTTGTTCATGACTTCTGGATAAGGATTTGTAAAAATCATTTTATTAAGATTGCACTCAAAGACAGCAATTTCTAGCTGATGAAATATTTTAGAGCGGAGCACGTGTAGAAACATTTATATTTACAATTGAATTTTCTTTAGCTTTTCCATTCCTTTTTTAGAATTTTTAAATTCCTGGCATTTTCCGGTTTTCCAAAAATATGATCACACAAACTTCCTCACATGGCTTCATGGATTTCACAAGTGCACATATGGATCAGTATATAGTAAATGCAGTTCAGATTATCTTGTATGTCTAGCTTGTAAAAGCAACAGCAAGTCTATAGAAACAAGCCATAAGACAATTAACAGACATAACTGTAATGAATGGGTCCCATTTCAAGGCCAATCAAACCCTCTTACCTTGATGATGTCAGCTGTGAGAGTCTTCCTCTTTCCCATCATGCACTGGCACTGCTCCCAGTCTTCTTGCAGGGCTGCCAGGTCTGTCTGCAACTGTGTTTGCGTCTGCGTGTCACTCACAGAGAACAGCTGCCTGCCTACCTCCATAACGCACAGATAAGCAGACACTGACCTTTGAAACAACAGCTCCATACGCTTCACAGAGGGACAGAAAGAGAGAGAGGAGTGAGGGAGTGATTGAAGGGAACAGAGAAAAAGAGAGGGAAACAGTGAAAGAGAGAGTTAAAGAGAGAAAAGGAGAGAGTGATGAAGACAGTGAGATGATCAAGAAAAAGGAAAACAAAACAAAATGATTTTTTGCCAGCTGTAACTAAATATAACAACAATGGTAGATGTCCGTGGGATACTAATAATATCTACATGCTAACTAGGTTCAGCAGATTCAATTATTGGTCAATAATATCAAAGCAAATTATAATTCAAATAAATGTATATTACTAACACCAAGTTGCACATTAATTAATGGAAATATTTATAATATCAATAACAATGTGTAGGTGGGTAATTTACTTGTTAGACAGTTGACATGATATGTTACTGTCCTTTAGTGTGACATACTTCGTCTAAACTACTTTAAACATTTGACAAATTCTTCTAAAATTATACACGAACTTTTTATTAAAAAAAGACATTAAAAAAAATTACTGAATAAACCTATTTTAGGTTACACCAAACAACTATTTTTAAGGGTTAGGTCAGGTAGAATTACCTCTTTAAGGTAACAATTGCACATTAACTTTTCAAAGCATACAAAATCGTATATTTTCCCAACGCTTCAACAGTGCATCATGATTGAAGACAGTCAAATTACAGGTGAACTGTATAATTTCTGTACTGCTTTTGGCACAGAAATTACACACTTCTACTTGAAACAATTAAAAATAATCTTGTTACCTTCAGATCTTCCAATGAAAGGCGCAGTTGCAGGACACTGCAGTGTGTGGGACCAGAGGGAGACAGAAGTGTGTGTGCAAGTGTGAGAAGTTTGCGGAGTTTCTGCAGTGTGTGTGTGTAAAGATGCCAGTGTTGTACGAGCCCTTCCACTAGATTGCGCCGTTGAGCTGCTCTCTGGACTGCCCCCTGCCAGTGTTCTCTCAGCTGCGCCAGCTTTAACAGGAAGTCACTCCTGAGGGAAAACAAAGGGCAGTTAACAAAACTACAATCCAAAGGTAAAGCTACAACTTCCAACTATCAATTTGAAAATTATGAGAGTAGGTCATTTCTTTTTTAAAACAGATATTTTTTATGAAATTATAAAATACAAAATTATATCACAAGTAGAGGTAAAGAGCATGTTGGAAAATGTTACCTGTCATCCACCTCTCCCTTCTGCAATAGGAGCAGAGATTCACTGATCACAGAATGAAGGATCTGATGGCCTAAAGACAACTCAGCCTGAAAACACTATGAGAGAGTGAAGGAGAGAAAAAGAGAGGAAATTAAGGGTTGAATCTGGGATCCATGTGCAATGCTTCTTAAAACTTGTTTGTGTTTGACTGTTACCTGGTGTGTGCGCTGTTGTTCTCTTAGTCCAGTGTAAGTTGTTGAGATCTCTACAGCCAAACCATCCTCCATGCGCTGTAGGAAAGCCAGCCAGCTCTCACACCTCTGCTCAAAGCTCTGCTGCTGGAGAGAGGTTGCCTGCAACTCACTACAAACACACAAACACATTATAAATACACAGTATTTTTGCATATTTGTGTGTACATATCATACCATCAGCATATATAAAGTACACCACATAAGATCTGAGAATGTGTAACACATAAGAGAGTGGTGCCAATCACCTGCATCTCTCCTGAGCATGTGCAGAGGCCTGTGCCCACTTCCTGTTGAGGTTCTGCAGCCTCTGTGTCATGGGGTCACTGAGGGTCAGTCTGTAACTTATTGTGTTTAGGAGATCCAGATCAGGGGAGAGATAACTGACCTCCATCAGACCCAACTGCAAACACAAAAAAACTCAGTCAGCATGAAATCAAAACTGTCATCTTTTACTTTCTTAATGCACATTCCTGGTCGTATTGTACACATTATTCCAAAAACAAATCAACCAATCAACTGCCTCAATTCTGATATGAAACACCCACTTTACACAATACAATCAATTTCTGATGGATAAATCAAGTCCTGCTCTAATATTTTATTGCTCAAATATCCTATTTCACCTTGAAATATGTAACATAATGGAAGTAAAATATAATGCTAATGTCCTTTCATGTTGATTTTAGGATAGGATAGGACAGGACATGACATGACAGGACAGGACAGGACAGGCTAGGCTAGGCCAGGATAGGATAGAATAGTCTAGTCTAGGATAGGATAGGATAGGAAAGGATAGGATAGGAAAGGATAGGATAGGAAAGTAAAGGACAGGACAGGACAGGACAGGACAGGATAGGATAGGATAGGATAGGATAGGACAGGATAGGAAAGGATTGGAAAGGATAGGATAGGAAAGGAGAGGATAAGAAGGGATAGCATGGGATAGAATGGGATAGGACAGAATAGGACAAGCTAGGTTAAGCTAGGCTAGGCTAGGATAGGCTAGGATAGGATAGAGTAGTCTAGGATAGGATAGGATAGGACAGGACAGGACAGGACAGGACAGGCTAGGCTAGGCTAGGATAGGATAGAATAGTCTAGGATAGGATAGGATAGGACAGGATAGGAAAGGATAGGACAGGACAGGACAGGACAGGACAGGACAGGCTAGGCTAGGCTATGATAGGAAAGGATAGGACAGGACAGGACAGGACAGGACAGGCTAGGCTAGGCTAGAACAGGATAGGAAATGATAGGAAAGAATAGGATAGGAAAGGATAGGAAAGGGATAGGATAAGAAAGGATAGGATAGGGTTTTACTTTATTCTTCCCCAGGGGGATATTGAAGATTGAATTAAGCATTAAGCATCTCCTCAGTTAGAAATTCTGTGATGTTAGTTCATTGTGCATGTGTGTATCACCTCAGATATATCTGTGCGCTGGCAGTCCATTTCTTGCTTGCTTTCCCACTGTTGTAATTGTGTTTCAAGGGTCTGGAATAATTTTTCAAACTCCTTACACTGCTCGAGATCCTCCTAAACACACACATAATTTTAGTATACACATATTATTAAACACTTTTACACAGGTCTGTACGAGTCTTACCTGCATGTGTTGAATTCTTCCTCTCAGTGTCTGGTCTAACTGCAGGAAACTGCGTGCTAACAAACGGCACTCTGATCTGATGAAAACAGCATCTTCATCTTCCATCTGTTCAATCAGATCTTTTGATGCTTCAAGCATTTCATTCATATCAGTTTGTTGAGTATCAGAACTTCTCTGTAACACCTAAAGAGAGTGACAACAAAAAGAGGAAGTGTCTGGAATGAATACTAATGTACTGCTTACTGCAAAGTATATATACTGTATACTGCCTAATCTATTTAAAAAAAATAGGAAGTGAAACTACATAATATTCAACAATAAATGTTTCAAACAGTAGCATGCTACATTGATTTCAATAATCATTGCGGAAATAAATACGGCATACAGTATTTACAGTAAACAGTATGCATGCTTGAGTGTGTGTGTGGGTGTATTTGTGCTGTACTCACAGTCTTTAGCTCCTCGATGTTGTGTGCAAGTTGTTTGTGGTCAGCAGGTATTTTGGTGTGGGTGACAAGCTGCTCTCTGTGATGCTGGAGCCGCTCTGAGCAGGTGTGTCTTAAATCAGAGTATCTCTGCCACACCTGCAGAACACCGTGTGACCTCTGCAAGCCGTGTGTGACCTTTTCCTTCACCTCTGACCACCTAGAGGACACACAAGTGTTTAAGCTCAAAAACACACATGCATATACAGGCATGCATACTGTATTGTTAGTTGGCATGTGTGAAGACTAACATTGCTTTCTCTTTTTCTAGTTGTTCAGATAATATCTGGGCCGAGTCTGAGCTAATCCCAACAATCAGGCTTGACATTGTTTCGCTAAGATCCTCCCATTGCCTTTCAATCTTGTCAGCCTCATCTTTAAAGACCTGCAAACACAAAATAAGCCATCAATAATGAGTTTGTAACATTATGTGACTATACATCAGAACAAGCACCTCTTTCAAGTCAAATAACTAAAAGTAAAAAAATAGAAAATAAATAACTACATTACAATTGCCTAAAAATCTATCAAATATGAAGGTCAAGGACAAAGATATTTGTGACCAATCAGAAACTGAGCGATTGATTGACAGCACCTGTAGCTTAACAATGTTGCTCTGGATGGCAGAGAGAGAGGGCAGAGGGGCTTGGAAGTACTCTAGTGATTGACGGATCTTCATTGTGTTCAGAACTGCCTGACTCCTCCCACTTTCAAACTGAGACCACACGTTACACAGCTGCTGCAGAGTACTCCCAAGGGATAAATTCTAAAAAATGAAAATCTATTGTTAAATTACGTAAACGAAAAATCTTTTATTGCTTCCTTGTTTCCTTGCTAAAGTTAATAAACCCACTCAGATCTTATTAAAAGAATATGCAATAACATTTAACAAGCTACAAATTTTTTTTTGGCAAAGTACAGTATCACAGGTACAGTTGTGCTCAAAGGTTTACACACCCTTGAATGTTTGGCCATGACACACAAGGTGACACATACAGGTTTAAATGGCAATTAAAGGTTAATATCCCACACCTGTGGCTGTTTAAATTGCAAATAGTGTCTGTGTATAAACAGTCAATGAGTTTGTTAGCTCTCATGTGGATGCAATGATACTGAGCCATGGGGAGCAGAAAAGAACTGTCAAAAGACCTGCGTAACAAGGTAATGGAACTTTATAAAGATGGAAAAGGATATAAAAAGATATCCAAAGCCTTGAAAATGCCAGTCAGTACTGTTCAATCACTTTTTAAGAAGTGGAAAATTTGGGGATCTCTTGATACCAAGCCAAGGTCAGATAGACCAAGAAAGATTTCAGCCACAACTGCCAGAAGAATTGTTCAGGATACAAAGAAAAACCCACAGGTAACCTCAGGAGAAATACAGGCTGCTCTGGAAAAAGACGGTGTGGTTGTTTCAAGGAGCACAATACGACGATACTTGAACAAAAATGAGCTGCATGGTCGATTTGCCAGAAAGAAGCCTTTACTGCACCAATGCCACAAAAAAGCCTGGTTACAATATGCCCGACAACATCTTGACATGCCTCACAGCTTCTGGCACACTGTAATTTGGAGTGACGAGACCAAAATAGAGCTTTATGGTCACAACCATAAGCGCTATGTTTGGAGAGGGGTCAACAAGGCCTGTAGTGAAAAGAATACCATCCCCACTGTGAAGCATGGTGGTGGCTCACTGATGTTTTGGGGGTGTGTGAGCTCTAAAGGCACGGGGAATCTTGTGAAAATTGATGGCAAGATGAATGCAGCATGTTATCAGAAAATACTGGCAGACAGTTTGCATTCTTCTGCACGAAAGCTGCGCATGGGACGCCCTTGGACGTTCCAGCACGACAATGACCCTAAGCACAAGGCCAAGTTGACCCTCCAGTGGTTACAGCAGAAAAAGGTGAAGGTTCTGGAGTATCTTAATATCATCAAACCACTCTGGGGAGATCTCAAATGTGCGGTTCATGCAAGACGACCAAAGACTTTGCATGACCTGGAGGCATTTTGCCAAGACGAATGGGCAGCTATACCACCTGCAAGAATTTGGGACCTCATAGACAACTATTACAAAAGACTGCACGCTGTCATTGATGCTAAAGGGGGCAATACACAGTATTAAGAACTAAGGGTATGCAGACTTTTAAACAGGGGTCATTTCATTTTTTGCCAAGTTTTGTTTTATGATTGTGCCATTCTGTTATAACCTACAGTTGAATATGAATCCCATAAGAAATAAAAGAAATGTGTTTTGCCTGCTCACTCATGTTTTCTTTAAAAATGGTACATATAGTATTACCAATTCTCCAAGGGTATGCAAACTTTTGAGCACAACTGTATATGTGACTCCATGTTCTCAGGAGTTTCTCCACCTGTTGCAAAAGTTCCGTTAAAGATTGGGAGATATTGTCAGCTTTTGTGAGGAAGTCCTTATCTCTGTCTTCTTCATCAGGAGAAAGTCTTCTCTTTCTCAGCTCAGCAAGTTCTGAGAATTTGGCCTTCAACTTTTCCCCCATCTCCTAACAAATGAGAGAGGGACCAGTAAAATCAATTAAAAATGTTAAGCACTGGTAAATACATTTCTTTTGAACATTTTTCAGATGTGTGAGCATCAACATAGTCATTTATGATTAACTGAGCGCAACTCACGTCACAGTCCTTTAGGCTCCTTTCAGCAAATGAGCGACTGGCAGGTCTTGCAGGCAATCGCATCCATGTTTTTTTACCTCTGACCCAGTGCTGCAGGAATTTAAGTTTGTTCTCTCGTTCTGCACATATCATCACCTGTTCTTCAGTCTGTTGGATCTAAGAAACACAGGGTGGAAGCCTTAAATTGTTTTTGTGTCTGCTACTGTGGGTATCATGCACCTATTTTTTTTTTTTTTTTTTTTTGAGGGGGCACTCAACCTAACATGATAAAATAAAAAATAAAAAAATAAACCAAGCAAAATTTCAACTGAAATTGGCAGTCAGTGATCACTATTTTGTTGTAAGGAAAGGAGCAGTATTTACAAGTCAAATGAGTAACATGAGGGTACTGTAGGTAGATAATTACAGAATTTTCAGTTTTATGATCTGTGGAAAGTAAAACTGAATTGGTCTGACCAAACTTGAAGATGTGAATGGGTGATTTGTGCCACAGCATTTACACCAACACTCCCCCCCCCCCCACAATAATCATTCAAATTATTAAAGACTTTGTAAGTTGCATTCCAAATCTACTGATAACAAAATTAGTGTAATTTTTGTTGATAACACTTACCTGTCTGTTGAGGTGAGCCTGAAGAGTGAGCCAGCGCAGATTGACGTGTCCCAAGCGTTCAGCAAATGCAGTGTGTCTGTATCTGTTGGTCTGGGAGTCGAACCCCACCTGCTTCAGCTCACACTGATTAATAAACTCAACTGACATCTGCTGACAGCCTATCTCTCTCTTTAGCTCCTGAAAAGTGAAGAAAAAGAGAAACAAATAGTAAAGCCAAAATTTTTTATTTTATTTTTACAAATCTCTTTTTTTATTCAATAAAACTGTGAAAAATATTTCTACATACACCTTAGCCAAATACATTTAAACTCAGTTTTTCACAATTCCTGACATTTAATTGTAGAAAATATTCCCTGTCTTGTGTCGGTTAGGATCACTATTTTAAGAATGTGAAATGTCGGGGGACTGGGTAGCTCAGCGAGTAAAGACGCTGACTACCACCCCTGGAGTCGCGAGTTTGAATCCAGGGTGTGCTGAGTGACTCCAGCCATGTCTCCTAAGCAACCAAATTGGCCTGGTTGCTAGGGAGGGCAGAGTCACGTTGGGTTAACCTCATCGTGGTCACTATAATGTGATTCTTGCTCCCGGTGGGGCACGTGTGAGTTGTGCGTGGATGCCACGGTTAATAGTGTGAAGCCTCCACATGCACTATATCTCCGTGGTAATGCGGTCAATAAGCCACGTGATAAGATGCGCGTATTGACGGACTCAGACACGGAGGCAACTGAGATTCGTCCTCCGCCACCCAGATTGAGGCGAGTCACTACGCCCCCATGAGCGCATTGGGAATTGGGCATTCCAAATTGGGAAGAAAATGGGAGAAAAAAAAAAGAATGTGAAATGTCAGAATAATAGTAGAGAGAATGATTTATTTCAGCTTTTATTTCTTTCATCACATTCCCGGTGGGTCAGACGTTTACATGCACTTTGTTAGTATTTGGTAGCGTTGCCATTAAATTGTTTAACTTGGGTCAGACATTTTAGGTAGCCTTCCACAAGCTTCTAATTGCTGGAATTTTGTCCCATTCTTCCAGACAGAACTGGTGTAACTAAGTCAGGTTTGTAGGCCTCCTTGCTTGCAGATTGAGGTCAGGGCTTTGTGATGGCCACTCCAATACCTTGACTTTGTTGTCCTTAAGCCATTTTGCCACAACTTTGGAGGTATGCTTGGGGTCATTGTCCATTTGGAAGACCCATTTGCGACCAAGATTTAACTTCATAGATGATGTCTTGAGATGTTGCTTATATTAATATATAATATAATATATTAACTTAATTTTCCTTCCTAATGATGCCATCTATTTTACGAAGTGCACCAGTCCCTCCTGCAGCAAAGCACCCCCACAATATGATGCTGCCACCCCCATGCTTCACGGTTGGGGTGGTGTTCTTCGTCTTGCAAGCCTCACCCTTTTTCCTCCAAACATAACGATGGACAATATGGCCAAAAATGTACATTTTTGTTTCATCAGACCAGAGGAAATTTCTCCAGAAAGTAAGATTTTTGTCCCCATGGGCACTTGAAAACTGTAGTCTGGCTTTTTTATGGCAGTTTTGTAGATTTGGCTTCTTCCTTGCTAAGCAGCCTTTCAGGTTATTTCGATATAGGACTCGTTTTACTGTGGATATAGATACTTGTCTACCTGTTTCCTCCAGCATCTTCACAAGGTCTTTTGCTGTTGTTCTGGGATAGATTTGCACTTTTCTCACCAAACTACATTCATCTCTAGGAGACAGAATGCGTCTCCTTCCTGAGCGGTATGATGGCTGCGTGGTCCCATGGTGTTTATACTTGTGTACTATTGTTTGTACAGATAAATGTGGTACCTTCAGGCATTTGGAAATTGCTCCCAAGGATGAACCAGACTTGTGGAGGTCCAACATTTTTTTATGAGGTTTTGGCTGATTTCTTTTGATTTTCCCGTGATGTCAAGCAAAGAGGCACTGAGTTTGAAGGTAGGCCTTATAATACATCCACACGTACACCTCCAATTCAGTACACCTCCTATCAGAAGCTAATTGGCTAATTGTCTAAAGGCTTGACATAATTTTCTGGAATTTTCCAAGCTGCTTAAAGGCACAGTTAACTTAGTGTATGTAAACTTCTGACCCACTGGAATTGTGATATAGTCAATCAAACAATCTGTCTGTAAACAATTGTTGGAAAAATGACTCGTGTCATGCACAAAGTAGATGTCCTAAACGACTTGCCAAAACTATAGTTTGCTAATATTAAATCTGAAGCGTGGTTAAAAATGTTGTTTGAATGACTTCAACCTAAGTGTATGTAAACTTCTGACTTCAACTGTATGTTACCTAAATTATTTTTCCTTTTTTGCAAGATTCACTGATTGTTACTTTCTAAGTTTACTCTACATTATTTGATTTATATTTTAATTTATGAAGGTAGAGTGAGTGAGAGATTGTACCTGATATGTTTTGAGCAGGTGTGTGAGCTCTGTGGCAGTACAGGTGTTGTGACCCTTTTGCTCAGCTGCCTGTAACCTGCTCTCAGCATCTGTAATCCAGCCACACACATTAGCCAGCAGCTCTTCAGGAGACAGCCTCTCCACCACAGTCTGACAGACAGAGAGAGAGAGAGAGAGAGAGAGAGAGAGAGAGAGAACAGAGAAATGTGATTAAAAACGGATGACAAAATTAGGTGAGAGAACAGAGAAGCAAAAAAACAGGAGAGGACAAACAAAACAGTGGAAGGTGGAAAACATCCAGGTGGTGGGTGATACTAGTAATCAAAGAAGAAATGGGGATGAGAACCAAAAAGAAAGAGGCCTGATAATGGATGAAAAATGAAAGAGACTCCATTCTTCAGAGATCTCATTTGCTACTGGGTGATAAAGGAAATCACGCTGGCAAGGCTGCCTACTACCTGACCTTCATAACAAACTTACAAACTTTTACAACTTTGTGATTCTCTTCCAGAGAGACAATGCTCCAAACTGGAATACATCAAAGAACTGACAGGTCTTTAAACTAATTACATTAATTTAACTTGGAACGCATGTAGGCATCCTTAAACAGTTTAATCCACAGCATGCACATCTTAACATTTATTTAAAGGGGTCATGACATGAGGAATACATTTTTCCTTGATTTTTTGACATTTAAGATGTCATTGTACTATAAAAACATTCTGTAAGTTTCAGAACTCAAAACTTCCTCCTCACTGCAAAAAGAGCATTTCTTGAAACCAAGCTGCCAGAACGACTCATTTTCTACTTCCTCCACATTGTGATTTCGCACTGTGGTAGACATTTGCATCTGAACATCACCACAACAACACATCAACGCCTACTTTACCTTTAATCATTTCTGTATACCGCCCAGTAGTGGTGAGCAGTGTGATGGAGAAGTTGAGAAAGCAGGTCAGTCAAGAGCAGAGAGACAATCATAACAGTGGGTGTTTCTGACAGGGGGTCAGAATGAGGGTGGAAAATTATCATGTTTTACAAATTCTTTGACTGTTTTTGTGCAGAAAATGTTACTAATATTATAAGTGAACCTCAAACAACATATTAAAATAAAAAAAAGGCATGACATGACCCTTTAAAGATTTGAAAAAGAAAGAAGTGAATGAACCTTGGTACAAAGTTTGACCATATCTTTGGATATTTTTCTGTGAAATTCTGTTTAAAACTATCCACTCCCTTGGACTTACATTAAAAAAGAGCAAAAGCTTGTCTGATAATATGGCAGACAGCAACAGTTCCTAAGATAGGATTGGTCCAATGACTCCAGTAGAACCTGTATGGTTCAACTCCCAGTGAACAAACAAACTGATAAATGTATACAATGAATGCACTGTAAGTCGCTTTGGATAAAAGCGCCTGACGGATGCATAAATGTAAATGTAAATGGTCAGTGACATTTTTATGGCAGGGCTTAGTGAAGGGTACATTTCAGAAAAATGACAGTCCTTTTCAAAATGTACCTGATGCAGTTTCTGTTGGATGGCAGGTATTTGTGTCTGTATCTCTTCCCAGTCCTGCTCCACCTGGGATAACTGGGACTGGAGAGACAGCAGAACAGGAGACAAAACCATTTTCTGTACTGATGTGACTGGTTCCTTAATCCTCAAATCTTCATTTGTGATGTTGTCTAATGACAAAATGTCTTTAGCTGCAGAGATGTCCACAAAACTAATGCCACCTGCTGGCGGTATGTCTTGGATATTTCCTTGATCGAAACCGCATTTGGCAACATTTGTGTCGGATCTTTCCATGGTAGAATTAGAGTCCTCTGAAGAAATGTTCTGAACAGAGGACAAATCGGTTTCTAAAGCATCCTCAGCAGATGATGTGTCTTCATGGTTATTTTCTAGGACAACAGAGGTAAGGTTTCTAGTTTCAGTTGGTTGTAGGTCTTCAGCAGATGTTCTGGATGTTCTTAGAGCAGTACTGGTTCTGTTAATGTTCTGCGCCTCAGTGTTTTGCTCTCTTTCACCAAGCAGAAGGATTAAAGATCCAGAACTGATCACTGATGCCTTAAGGGCAGATTTCACCTCTAGCTCCTTAATAAACTCCTGTAAGTAAAAAGGAAAGCATACATTTGTGATGCTGTTTAGAAGTTTTTCACAATTTATTATCACCTTTCAGCCTTTTGCAGTTCACTTAAATAGTCATGCGGTATAACAAATGTACACAATTACAAATATTCCATATTTTCTTTAAAAAAATGCATGAATAATAATAATAAGTATAATCATAGGAAATGCTTCTTAAAATAGTTTTAGATTGAGTATAGCATGTCACACTGAAATATTTCACTGTTTAAAATCACTGAAAATAACATTTATTGATTAGAATCACTGGTTGACTGACTGTGAAGTGCTGGAAGTGGGAGAGGGTGTGGTCTGTTTCCTGTTGAGCTGAGATCCTATGATCTCTAAAGGTGAGAAGGCATTCCTTGGCTCCACCCATCCACTCATTGAGAGCCCCAGAATCACTTCGATACCTAAAAATAAAGTGCAGCAGTGATGTTTATTTCCACTCTGTCCATTTCAATCCTTTAGTCCAGGGGTTCTCAACAGGGGTGGTACCACACCCCAGGGGGCGTTCAAAGGATGCCAGGGGGTGCTAAGAGCAAATTAGTAGTGAGGGGTCATTAGGTTACAAATGAGGAGTGTTTATCAGTCATAATAATCAAATCTATAGTTAAATTCCTCTTTGCATTAAAACATTTATCTGGACTTGGAGTATATCAGTTGATTCTCAATTATACGGGTTGGTACGCATTTGTACCGTGGTTCATCTGATTTTGAAGTCTAGTGACGCATCTGAAGTATCTGGTTTAGCAGCATCAAATACACGGGCGGAGGCACAACATCGGCTAATGCACCTGTTTGGCTCCGTAGATGGATACGGCTCAATGGACAGAGCAGCACAAGCGCAAAGCTCTTAAAGCTTGAGCTCTTAAGCTCGCTTTGTGAAAATCAGTGAAAAGCAAGGCACAAGAAGTGGAAACCATTTGAATTCGGCACAGAATTCTACATCACCACCTTTGAATTTACTATAGTAACACTAACTGTACTTTAGGCAGAAATAGAGTAATAATAAATATTATCATATCACTACTTCAGCTCTATTAAATGTGTCATAGGCTACATTAAGGGAGTGAGGGAATATAATACATTTTTGTTACAACTTACATCATTAATTTTTACCTGTTCCAGAGTTTCTTCAGCTGGTGTGTGGAGTCCAGTCCCTGTTTCACCTTACTCTGAAGTGCAGCCAATCGCTGCTCCAGCCTTAGTGTAGACACGCCCACTATATGTATAGGGACGCCCACTTCACTAATAGAAATCTGCTCCTGCTTTTTGCAGCTCTCATCCAGAACCAGACTGATCCGAGCTCTGTTCTCCTCCAGAACTGCCTGCACACTCTATCACAAACCAAAGAGACAAAATAGAGGAATTAAGGAACATCCATAATACCTGTGTCCTGGTTTTAAGGTATATGTATTGTATACTGAATACAATATATATATACAGTATACTGAATATAGAAGTAAGTTTTAAGTGTTACCTGATATACAGAAATATTTTTGCTGAGCTGCGTCTCGGATTGGTCTTGCAGAAGCATTAAGGGAAGTTGAGTTTCTAACCTCTGCAGCAGTTTTTCTAACCACAAACGATTTTCTTCCCTTTGAGTTGAAACCTGAAACACACCGATGTCCTTATCAATGGCATAGGAGTTTAACTTTAATGAATTAAAAGCTCCTATTGGTCATTCATATATTATTAATTCCTCTATCCATTCATTGATCATTGATCTGTCATCCATTTATCCATTCCTCTATTGTACCTGCAGTGCTGATTGCAGTACTGCCCCTACAGCCTGAGCCTGCTGCAGTACACTGGACACTTTGCGTTCGAGCTCAGACACTGCAGACTCCCAGCCAGAGGGGGTGCTGTTTGGCATCCGCACACTCAATTGCTGCAGTCTCCGTAGGTGGGAGCCCAGAGACAGGAAAAACTTCTGTGTAGATTCACAAGGTCACAGATGATGGCCTGAATTAATTGCCTGCACTGCCTAAAAGTGTTCTGCTGCTATAGAGTGCATACAGGGTTGAGAGAGTTACTTTTTTAATGTAACCCGTTACAGATTACTTAACAATAAATGTAATCAGTAACGTAATCCAATTACAGCAATTTGGAAGTAATGTTATCAAATTACTTTTCATTACTTTTGGATTACCACAAGGGCACATTTGTAAATAAAGTCAAGATAAAATCAATACTTTAAATTATGCCTTGAATGCAAATAGAACATGTTTGAGAAATATTATGAGTACTGTTGTAGCTGTTATTATATCTAAGGAAAAGAAACATGTGCACTGCACCCTACCAAGAAAACAGAAAATGAGCTGTTAATGTAGAACAACTCAGTATTTTTTAAAGACATCAGGTGAGTTCTCTGTCTTTTGAATAAATCAAAACAGATTTAAACTTTTAGTGTGTCTTTTCAGTTACTTATTCCTAATTACAATAAGTGTTGAACATGTTACATTTGCCAGAATGTCTGCCTCAGCCAGACATTTGAACTGTTCTCAACAACAATTTATCAAAATCAGATTAATTCTTCATTGAACTTTCTTTCCTAAGAACTTAAAACACATTTTCAATTAATTTGGTATTTATGTGTACAATTTGGATTTGTTAATAATGATCAGTGATGCAAAATCATGAGAGGTGAAAAAGGAGAGAAAGTCATAGCAGGTTTTACAGGGGTATTTTTTCAGTTGATTTTTGTATTGCTATTGTATTCAAGACTTTTTTTCTTAAATGATTAAGATAAAAGTACCGTTCACCTGGGGGAGGGGTCATTTTTTCAGCTTCAATACGGAACAGAACAACATACAGTACGTCCTGGCTTATACAATACAGTTCATATTTACAACCATGCAAACCACAGGTTCTTCGGTGGCCATCGTAAAGAATCAGCTGTTTGCCTCGAGAGCAGAGTACTGCTGATGTGACTCAAGTAAGTCATGAGAGACAACCTGAAGAGAATGCACATCTCTCACTCTAAACAAACAGCTGTCTGTATCACTTTACTGTATGTCAGGAAAATTCACTATTTCTTTTGTCAGAAATTAAAACTTGTAATCCTGACAGTAATCCCAATTTTTTGAAAATGTAACTTCAATCTGATTACGGTGGTTTTTATGTAACTGTAACGGATTACAGTTACCTAAGTTTTGAACCCTGATTACCGAACACCGTTACAAGTAATCCATTACTCCCCAACCCTGTGTGCATGTTTTATACACAAAGCACAGCACATTTGTTTTTACAGGTTCTTTTTAGGAGCATTTATGTAGCTGATTAACTTGTTTATAGGTATGTGGTATGTTTACCTTGTGTGTATTGAGGTGTGTCTGTAGTTGTGTTGGATTGCTGAGCTCCAGGTGAAAGGTGCAGGTTAGTTTCTCTCTGCCCAGATCCAGCAGTATCTGTAGACCCTTCAGTACCCTCTCACTCATCTTCTGCTGATCTAGACTCCACTGCACAGCTCCACAGCGCTGCTCTAAATCACTCCACACACTGTCCAATACCGCCTACAGAGAGTGGATATTAATGTATATTAATTATGTTATTGGTACTTTTTAATGACCATATTGTGGTCTCACCTTTTCCTCCCAAAATTGTTCTTTAACAAGTTTTCATACATTAGTAACTATGCCCCTACTCTGAGTGCTGTTAACCACCCAATCAGAATTAACCTTAAGTAAATACCATAGGCAACATTTCAGCCCAAAGTAGGAGGAATATAAATAGTTTTCGGGTCAACTATTTTCTGTTTTCTCGCATTTGCTAATTTTTTTTATATCTCTATTGTTTTTATGTAAAGCCACTCCCTACGCCTAATTTTTGAATATTTAGACTTCAAAAACAAACAAACAGATTTTTACTTTGTTTTTAGATTATTTATCCAATTGAGGATGTCCTTAGATGTACACAAAGGGAGATTTTGTCAGATTTAGCTGAGTTCTGGGGACAAATTGGTCCTCAAGCTATAGATAAGTATGTACACAAACACACAGACTCATACCTCCAGTGTGCTGATCTCCTGCGTGAGGGATGAGGGTTGACTCTCACTCTCTGTCTCCTTTCTGAGTTCTGCCAGCTCTCTTGTGGTCTGCTCCACTTCCTGTTTCCGCCTAGTGACAGCCTGCACATGGAAACATAGGTACAGCAAAGGTCAGAGGCTCAGATGTCAACTAAACTTGACTTTAATAAGCACAATGAACACCTAACAAGACACCTAACAATACTTAACATTAAATAGACCCGGTTGTGTCTTTCTACCTCTGACTGTGAGCCACCTTACTATGTTAACATACAACCTGACCTTCATAAAGTCTAAGGCATTTAAAGGGGACATATTATGCCCCTTTTTACACTATGTAATATAAGTCCCCAGAATGTGTCAAGTTTCAGCTCAAAATACCTCACAGATCGTTTATTCTACCATGCCTTTATATCCCTGTTTTGTAGCCCTTTTCCAAACGGGCTGTTTTAGTGTCTGTAGCTTTAAAATGCCAAGGAGCTGCTGCTCCCCACACCCTTTCTGGAAGTGGGCTGTGCCTTTCCTGCTGGTGCCATGGATACCCCGGTGACAACAATGCAATGGTTATACAGTTAAAAAATTATAAATAACACGGAGAACACACTAAGTCAATCATCTTGCTGTATTGTGCATAACAGAGGTTGAGTTATGAAATATGAAAAACAGCTATAGTTGTCGAAAATACCACTATCGTTTCATAATCGTTTTTGAAATAATGACCCCAATTAATTCACTGAATAATTGAATAAATCATCCCAAAATGAAAATTCTATCATCATACAGTATACTCACCCTCATGCCATCCCAAATGTGTATGACTTCTGCAGAACACAAACGAAGATTTTTAGAAGAGTATCTCAGCTCTGTAGGTCCATACAATGCAAGTGAATAGTGATATGGGCTTTGAAGCTCCGAAAAGGAGATAAAGTCAGCATAAAAGTAATCCATTTGACTCCAGTGGTTTAATCCATGTCTTCTGAAGCGATCCAATTCTGAAGCATGATCATGATTTCAAGCTTGATTACACTTCCTTGTGCTTGACGCATGTGCAGAGTGCTAGATGGCACTAGGAAGTGTAATCAAGCTTGAAATCATGATCACGCCTTGGAGACTGCTGATGTCAAGATTTATAGTGAAAAAAGACTAACATTTTGGACTGTTTTCAACCAAAACTGATTAGATCACTTCAGAAGACATGGATTAAACCACTGGAGTCTTGTGGATTACTTTTATGCTGCCTTTATGTGATTTTTGGAGCTGAGATATTCTTCTAAAAATCTTCATTTGCTCAAGTAATAAAGTCATACACATCTGGGTTCAGTAGTTCATTTGTTAATGTAATCTTGTGTTAAAGCAGTAAACATATTTGGCTTGCTGTCTGTATACTGGAGGGCTCGGAGCTCGAGACTCGACTCGAGTCCTGATTACCCCCCCCCCCCCACCCGGACTTTATTTATTTAGATAATGAATCTAGAGAATAGGTAGAGATGGGGTGGAGGTGGGATGTCAGAAGAGTTGTCACAGGAAGCAGCTAAGTAGCGGATTATATACTCCTGCTCGTTGGCTGTGATTTGTCAGATTAAAATTAACATGCTCCTCCCGAACCTCTGTTAATTAACTCCATATGGCATGAGGGTGAGTAAATGATGAGAACTTTGATTTTTGGGTGAACTATTCCTTTAAAGGGGGAAACATCATGATCTTTAAAGGTCTGTGTAGACATAATCTAATATTCATGATGCAAAATTTATTTTTCAGTCCACCCAGACCATTTATTGAAAAACAGGTCAAAGCTGCAAAAATTGGTAATTCAGAAACATGCAGATAGTACATTAACATACAGTATTACAACCGTTATCACATTAACGCCTATTTCGTTTTCAGAAACTCGTTTTGCCTGGTAAACGACAGTGTGAACTACACTGTACACAGAGGTTAGTCAATCATAATACAGGTCATTAAAGTATTACAGTAGCAAAATCAACCTGGCCATTGGCACAAAGCCGTGCTATTGTACTTGTACTTGATAATTCCTGAGACACATTTAAAACTCAATTAATTTATATATTCAGAATGCAGATATTTTTCAGTTGTGTTTAACAAATCTTCACGCACTGATCCCTAGGTGTTACAGGTGGTGTAATTCACAGGTGCGTGTGCTCACCTGCAGCTGTGTGTGAAGGTCATGGTGAGTTTCTCCATAAGTTGTTGGGTAAAGGGGTGACGTGTTAGTTAGTACCAAGTCATGCAGGTCTTTCACTCTTATCTGCAGTGTTTAACATACACAAGGAAAGGTTACAATTCTGTTACACTGGTCAAAAATATCAAAGGAAATTTTTTTTTTACTAAATTAAAGCTGAAGTGTTTAATTTTTTTGATCCAATCTGCTCCAGGGGCGCCATATCATGGCTGACCCTGCACTCTGACCCTAGCTTAGCTGGGATATGTGAAAAAAAGAATTTCACTGTATGTGTGATAAATAAATAAAATTATTATTTACACACTTCAGCATTAAGAAATGAAAGGCATTTAACAGGATTGAATTGAACAGAGAAATTATGGTTATAAATTGTAAAATGAATTATATAATCACATCAATTTGAACATATTATGGGAATAAACATGAGTCAGAGGGAACATGACATTATGATGACATGTTTTGTTCTGCTATTTCATAACTAACAAGAGTGAGTATTCATGACAGTTATGAGGGTGAGACCTCAGCAGATTTAGAGTGTTAAAACCTGCTTACTTCAAACTGCTGACATATAACACTGTAAACACATAAGCATCAGTTTTCTAAGCTATTAAGTGTTTGTTTGTGTTGGTATGTTTTTGCGTGTATGCAGTTCAATGTAAATCTCACTGCGCACTTGTGCACAGGCAAAAACAGCAAGTTTTGTGTAGTATATCAAAAACTGTTAGGGACCGTTCACACTGGACACATTCTTATATTAAAAAATGCTAGATGCAGCGCAACAGAATGAAACAATAGAGGTCTTGAGATGCGTTTTTAAAAGTTTAACTATTTATAAATTGACAGCATCTTACATAAGACGCACAGAGAAAAAAACAACAAGGCATAACACAACGGCCGGACACATTCATCTGATGCATGTGTACACAGAACAATTAAGAAATATTGCAGACGAAATGCAAGAACACTTCCTGTGTGAAAAGGCCCTTTACAGTGTAGTTTAGTCTACTAACTGCACGAGACACTTCAATGACTGAACATCCATCTATAACTCAGTGTTGGTAATAATAAGTGAATAGAAGCAGATGGAAATCTGACCTGCAGCTGAGTTGTGTGTTTCATTCGGTCCTGTAGCTGCTCCTGTTTCTCAGTGAGAGTCTTTTGAACATCACACACATGCTGCATCAGCAGATCCAGGCACACAGAGGTCTCTGATACCACTGAATCCGAACCTAACAACTTTATGACCTCTGACCCCTGGGAGGTCAACATGGCACTCAAAGAAGTCAACTCTGCAGATAGACTCTATCAACCACACAGAGAAGAACAGAGTGATAAATGGGTGAATGAACAGACAGACAGACAGACAGACAGACAGAGATAGATAGATAGACAGATAGATAAACTGAGGGATGAATGGATGGATAGGTCAATAGACGGAGAAATAGATGGATGGATGTATACCTGTAGCTGCTGCAGCTGGTTTTGAATATCGGGGTGTGAGGATGCTAGCTGAAACAGGAGAGTGTGTGTGACAGAGCTGAGAGTGAGATCCACCCCACTCAACACCTCAAACAGACCTTCATCCAGACATTGATGATCCTGCGCAGAACAAAAAAGAAAGAAAGAAAGAGGTCAGTCAAAAAGAGATGTTACAGTATCTCTGTGTGATCTGTTTAAAGTGTAATAGACAATAATTATTACAGCTTGTGATATGATGTGTGTATTATTGTGACCTGTGCAACTGCAGAGTGTTCCAGTTCTTTGAGTTGTGTGATGTTTGATTGAATCTCCCGCAGACAAAGAGAAACAGCAGATCCACTCCACAAACATACTGATGGAGCGAGAATCTACTTACACATAGAGAGAACATGCAAAGAAGTTACATTACATTACATTCTAGTGACTCAAAAATAATCAAACAAGTAGACTGCTTAAAATAATTTGGATTTCACAAGGCATTATAATTTAATGTTGAAAACATTTGGGCAATACTGTGTAGAGCTGGGGTACTCGAGTTTGGACTCGGACTCGAGTCCGAGTCACGAGTCCAATTTTAATGGACTTGGACTTGTCACAGACTCGGATGCATTTTTAATTGGACTAGACTCGGACTGGAGACTTTGGGACTCTGGAATTTTTTCCGAGTCCAGCCGAGTCCATGACATTTGTGATGCAATGAAAAAAATAAAATAAATAAATAACAAAACAATTAATGAACACATCTCTGTCTGCATGCAGCTGTATTAGCCCCTGAAGTCGTAAACGTAGCCAAAGTTGTTTCACCGTGTTTAAGCAAACACACGCACACACAAATATGCCCATGCGCAGGCACACTCATCAGTCAACCAATATGCTTGAATGTTGCTACAGAGACTACTGTATAACATCAACTACCGAGGTGGCTGGCATGAAGTGTATGAAGCTAAACTTCATGTTACGAGATGAATTATTTGGTTATGACTAGGGATGTAACGGTTTCAAGGATTCACAATATACCTCGGTTTTAAAATGGACGGTTATCATACCGTTGAAATATTCTCATTGACGGCTTTGCATGAATATAAAGACGTTTTTTTCAGAACTTTTTATTTTTTAATTAAGACGGAATCTGCGACATTTACAGCATCATATAAACTTGGCGAGATAAAATAAATCTTTTAATTGCGCCTTCCTCATGTTACATTCGACTGTCACTCAATTTTAAAGGCGACATGCAGGTGTCGCGAGTGCAGCGCATCAAGAGCACATCAGAAGTGCGGCACGAGCGAAGCGCAGCATGAGTGCAGTACGAGCGCATCATACAGACATGTCCAAGCCTGAACCTTTATTTCCGCCGCCAAAGCAGCGTTGATGGTTACCCAGTCTGTAAAGTTTGTCGCAAAAAAGGAATGGTTCAGACGGGAAACGCTTCAAACCTTAAGCACCATCTCCGTGAGCACTATCCCACAGAATCTATGGAATATATAGTATACAGGATAATAAATTATAGCCCCTGTTTCATAAAAACACCAGATTCAATGTAGTTTTACATGATATGTAATAATTAGATAAAGTTATGTTTATGCTTTGTCACATTCACAAATGCAGCAAACGGTTTTAAGCACTCGTTCAACATAACAATGTGCCAACTGTTTGTTCATTTGCTTGAGTGCAGCACAACAGTAGGCCAACAATGTTTGATACTAATAATAATATGTTTTACTTGTAGAACCCAGTACTAAATAGGGTTTACAAAGTGCATGGCTTTTGGTGTGCAGGAAATTGACACTGACAGTATGTATGCAGGAAACTGACAGTTAAATAAACAGTATTGGACAAAATGCAAATTAATAAACTGCAAATGAATAATATATTTTCAGTAGGTATTGTTTAGAATTAAACTAAATCACAAATGCAACAAATTACTGAATGCATACAAATGCATATCTGAAGTGTTAACCTAACACATTTTTATAATTCAATTTCATAAATTATAAAATAACAATAACAATATATTTTTTCGTTATAATCATCTGACTACTGTACGTTGCAAATATATATATATATATATATATATATATATATAGATATATATTCATTTTTTATTGTTTTACCTGTTTGTGATTTTTTTCTCTCTCTCTCTCTTTTTTTTTTTTTACCTTGTCGGATTAAATGTGTCCTGATGTTCAAAATCAAACGTTTAAGGATTAACGTTGAAAAAATCCAAAATAAAGTTCAAGAATTGGTTATAACTGAAATATATTTATCTGTGTGTTTATCAGACATGTTTCATAACCAAATATTAACCTGCAAATAATATCATCAATGCACCTCAATGCCGTGATACCCTAATACCGTGGTCATTTTTGTGATGGTTATCGTACCGTGAAAATGTCATTCCGTTACACCCCTAGTTATGATGTTTTTATTTTAAATTTTTATTTTATTTAATTTTTATTGTAAACCACCGGGTAACTTATGCACGTCTTTTTTTTAGCCTACATCTCTGACACTTTTGAAGAACAATTCTGTTAAATTTATGACTCAAAATGATTATTCTCCATGTTTTTGCAGTTAAAGAAGAGCTCAGTGAAATTTTCTTTGATTGGTATTTAAAGATTTCAGACTGATTGCAGACCAACGCGGCTGCCACTCAAGCAAATATGAATTATTATTACTATTTATATCTTCTGTGGAAGCAGCTGCGAGACTCACATGGATGCATCAGGGATTTAGGTACATGAGCAGCACGCAGAACCGCCCTGCATCGTGCGGTTTCCCGCAAATTAACAAGAAAATCATGTCTGTGACGACATGGCCCTCATACTATCAGTGAGCTTTTCCAGTGTTTTTAGATGTAGCATTTGCAGTCAGATTGTGAGACGTAACTTCTCAGCGAGTGCGAATTACTACTGTGTTGACTCATTTGTATGTACTGTATTTTCCCAAATCAGTCGGCAGATAGTAGATAGTAAAGATAGTAGAAATAAAAACTAAATTAAAATTTGAAACATAATAACCTTGGTTGTAGTGACTAACACAGCTTTCACTTTCTTTAGTCTATGTTTGAGTGGAGGGGAAAAAGAAGTATGTTGAGGGACAGTTTTGTCTTCATACACCTAAAGCATATGCTTTCATTCTGAAACCACTTTGAAGTTTGTTCAGCAGGATACTAATAAATAAATGTATATTTGAAATGCAACAGAAGTGTTTTTGTTACATTTATATTGACAAACTGTTTTTCTTAGTTTAAAATAAGCTTAATATACTGATGTTGAGTTTACAGTTACAATTTTAATTCAGATTCATGAAAAGATTCATTCGGACTCGGACTCGACTCGGTCTGTTATGGACTCGGTCTTGAGTCTGACTTGGCCCCTTTTGGACTCGGACTTGACTCGGACTCAGCTAAGGTGGACTCAAACCCAACACTAATAATGTGTATACAATGCAAGTTACTAACTGAAATTAACAAAAGACTTTTAGATTCATTTAAAAATGATAGATTCAGGATGTTTAGTGTCAGGTTTGATAGGTTTTATCTCTGAGTCAGGTGTGTTCAAACCTCAGACGGATCCTGATCTTTGTCTCCATTCTGCTCTGACTCTGCTGTCTTGGTCAATCTGCTGCGAAGGTGTGTCCACTTCCTGTGGACCGCTAACTCTACTTCCTGTCTCTTGTCTTTATTCTCTTCTGCTGCCGAGGGGCTGCATTGGACAATCAGAGAGTGTTATATGCAGGTGTATATTTGCATGTCTGTAAATTTGGGAGTGTTTTTGTGTATTTGGATACCATGTGTGTTCTTCTGTGCTCTGGCTGTGTACTCGGGCTTTGCTGCCTTGAATTGCAATGGCTTTAGTTAAATCCCTCTGTTCATTCAAACCATGCTCCAATTCCTGACAGAAACAGAAAAAGAAAGAGAGAGAGAGAACTGGGCTCAAAAATAAATATGTGAGTGAGTTTGGGGTCAGTTGATGGAACTGTAACCTGGTCTTTCAGGTCAGTACTGAATTGTCAAAAATATCTTGTGTTTGAATATTTAGATGTGTTATTATGCCTTGCAAACGTGATGTATATAACATAGTTGTTCTGCTTATATGAATACCTCAACAATGTAACATTATTTAGCTTGCTAGCATGTTTGAGTTTTTGTAAAAAAAATGTGGAATTACTTGAGTCAGTCTTGGAAGCTTTAATTAGAATGGGTTAAAAATGATGAACAATTGAGGGATGTTTTGTACTGTAAGCTACCATTTTCCTGCTAAAGTGTATGAATTTAGAACTGTATAATTTACAGCTATTACTGCAAAACCTAATTAATTATTTGTGTTTTTTAATTATTTTTAAATAAAAATTAAATATATTATATCTATTTAAATAATTTTGAATTTATATAATTATATAATATATTATAATATATAATTATATATAATAAATAACAAGTATTTAAAATAGTATCATAATAACAATATATAATATATATATATATATATATACACAGTACTGTGCAAAAGTTTTAGGCACTTGTGAAAAATGTTGCATAGTGAGGATGTCTTCAAAAGTAATGACATAAATAGTTTTCATTTATCACTTAATGTCATACAAAGTCCAGTAAACAATTAATATTCGGTGTGACCACCTTTGCCTTTAAATTAGCACCAATTATTCTAGGTACACCTGGACACAGTTTTTCTTGGGTGTTGGCAGATAGGATATTCCAAGCTTCTTGGAGAATTCGCCACAGTTCTTCCATCTATTTAGGCTGTCTCAATTGCTTCTGTCTCTTTATGTAATCTCAGACTGACATGATGTTCAGTGGGGGGCTTTGTGGGGGCCATGATATATGTTGCTGGGCTCCCTGTTCTTCTATTCTAAACTTTTCTATTTGCAAAAGTAATGATATATATATATATATATATATATATGTGTGTGTGTGTGTGTGTGTGTGTGTGTGTGTTATTACTATTTTAAATAACGATTAATAAGAATTGTTTTCTAACACAAAAAACATAATAATAATTTAACAAAATAATTTTTTTGTGATGGGGCCAATGAAAATTTTGGCAGCACTCGACTAGGCCAGTAGAAAAAGAAAATCCTTATTTTTAAAAAGGTGTGTTGGAAACTCCAGTATTTGAAGTCTGTATGCATGAACATGTGTTTTACCATTTGTTGTTGAAGACTGCTTTGTCTGAAAAGTTTGCCTCTGGATGAACTCAGCATGTCCTGCACACTGCTGCTACGCTTTAACCTGGCCTGCAGGGGGCACTCTCTCTCAACACACACCTACAGAGAGAGAAATAGAGAAAGAAATATAATACCTCTGGCTCTGACTTCCCCATTTTCTCAGCTCAAATTCAGGCACAAAACTTGTAAATTTAACACCTCAGAAACAAAAAAAGTAAAGATCAGCTGCAATTAGCATGATAATGATCACTTTCTTTGATCGCATACAATCTGTTCATTAAGTTCCTCACAACACCTAGATTATGCTCTTCCCAACTCTAAAACAGCCCACAGAAACACAGATACACTAAAACCTCACTGGATGTGTGTGTACCTGATCTTCGGTGTGTTTCTCATGCAGCTGTATTTGGACGGTCACTAGTCTGTTCTTCAGCAGCTGGAGTCTCGTGTTAAGTGATTCAGCCTCATGTTGCTCCTGTTCTTTCAGTCCACACACAGGAAGACTGGAGATCCTCTGCTCAATCTCCATAAGAATCGTCTACACAAAAACATTTATAAATGCAAATCAAAACACACCCAAACTAATATTCGAATTCACTGTACAGGGTTCCCACCCTTTTAAACCAATGAAATTCCATGACAATTCCAGTCTTTTATGATTACTGGATGCAGATTTTTAAAAACTATTTTGATTCAGAAAAATTCATTAATAAATGATTCTGACTGATTTGTGAACCGGTTAGACCTATTTATTGACTGAAAAGAACAACTTGCTCACAAATCAGACATCACTGTGGCTTGCAAGTAAGTTTTACTCTACACAAGAGCCACATCAATATTTTTAGTTCAGAGGAAAACAGAAGAACAATAGAAATGTCCATGGCTTTGTTATTAATATTTTATCAATTTCCATTACTTTTCTAGGATTGGAAATCCCAATTTTAAATCTCCTGATATTACCAGGATTTCCATGACTGTGGAAACCCGAATTCTAACATAACCAATTTTTAATGAAAAAATAAAACAAACAAACAATAAGTCAATAACAAAAAGGTAAGAAACGTTTTGCATTAAACATCTTTCACATGTCATGTATGGTTACGTATGTTACAGAGAAGGGTTGGTTTTGTGTCTAGGTCGCAAATTTTGCTGTTTTAATTGGTTTAAATTAGCTTAAAATGATGTTCATGATACAGATATTAAATAATTCAAAATAAAGTTACAGTTTGACTAATAAACATTAGTGATAGATTGATAGATTGGCCAGTCAGTCTGGCTATTGGCTGCCCGATTGGCTGATTAAGGGTATTGGATATATTAGGGAAAATGCAAATTTTTTGTTTTCTAATATTATTTTGTAATTTTGAATAAATATTGTGTAAAGTAATTGTTCATTTTAATTTAGATATTTGTGTTCATCGTACATGATATTATTACATTGTATTAAATATAATCAGCCACCAACCACCATGTTCAAGATATCAATATTGCGCATACAAAACCACACCGGTTGACCACATATAAAAACTGTAGAAATCAGAATCCATTTCAAAGAATGAGAGAGGCGATCCAGAGAAGGGCTGAGAGGCAGGTAACAAGTGTGTAATGCTTCATTTTTCACAATACTCCACCAGGAAAAACAAACAAGAACAAAATTCTAATTAATAATCCAACATTTTCAATTGTAAAGAATTTAGAATTTGCCGCTTGTATAATAGTTAAAACAGTTTAACCAGTGTGCTAGAGCCCAGCTAGATCTCTGAATGTTTGATGAGAGAGTCAGGTTACACAGACACACACATACACATACTAAGAGGTAAAGGCTCATTTTAACCTGATGTTAAATTTCTACTAATCCAGAATAAATGGTATTTACACACCCACTCTCTCTCTCTCTCTCTCTCACTCACACACCCACACACACGCAAGCACGCACTAACACAAGGTGTGCCTGAAATATCTCCATAACTTCATATATCTGACCCGTTTCCATTTTTTACGGCAAAGCACACAGTCAATGCCCCTACTACTGTAACTCACAGATATGACTAAAATAGGTGTCCAATTCACAAATGTCTCTGTGACGGCCATAGGCTATATAAATAGCAAAAAAAGATCTCACTGTGGTACACACCTCTTTAGCAAATTTAGTTAATTGAGGTGTTCTTTATCTTTCATTAATTTTGGACGTTAAGGTTTGCTGACTTTGGAGGGTGGGGTTTGGAGAGAGGGGAAAGTCTAATTCAAGTGTGGCCATATCTGGCGGAAGTTTGAGAAATGGCTAATATTGTTTACTACAATAAACATAAGCAGTAAAAACAGCTCTGTATTAACTGTATTAATAAGGCACTTGACCACATCCATACAACACAATAAGACAGAACATTCACTGCCAAACAAAACAAATCACAAGAACACAAACATCAAACATCCTTATTGCCTTTAGGCTTTAGATCACTCTACAAAAGATCTAACAGGCTAAAAGAACTCTAAATGAAATGTAACCTGCAGGAACTGGCTGAAAAGTATTACAAGAGATTTTTACAGACAGGGTGATAACTATAACCCAGTAATCTCTCACACCTCAGATATACTGAATCTGAGTGGAAGTGAGCTCTTATTAAGACTGAAATAATATATGCACTGAAAAAAAGCCACAGGAAGGAACTGTTTCCTTTAAAAAAGAGAAGATAAATGCATTGACGCATTCATGCATCTGAAATAAATTACTGTGTTGGTACACAGACATGCACATACATGTCACATGTTAGTGTGTGTCTCTGTGTGCAAAAGAAAAAGAAAATAAAGAAAAAGAAAGGACACACATTTACTCTGCCCAAAAGGTACATAACAGACTCACATTAACTGGTTCACTGAGCCATGATCTATCACCCACACACTTATATTTACCTTTCTGCTTTCCAGTGCTTCTAAACACACAAGCACACACACACACACACACACACACACACACACACACACACGTCTTGGTGTGGCTATCCTTATGAGGCCTCTCCATAGACATAATGATTTTTATACTGTACGACTATAGATTCTATCCCCTAACCCTCACAAAAAACTTTCTGCATTTTTACAATTTCAAAAAAACATTGTTTAGTATGTTTTTTTAAGCAATTTGAATTATGGGGACACTAGAAATGTCCTCATAAACCACATTTATAGCATAATACACTTGTTTTTTTTTTGTTTTTTTTACCAGTTTGTAACCTAACAAAAAATGTCCTTGAAAACCACCCAAACCCGCCCACACACACATACACGCACACACACACACGCACCTATACACGCAGATATCACATACTGTATGTACTGCAGTGATTCAACTCTAGAGATGATAGTAAAAGTAAATATGCAGCAACTATGGGACCAAGCACAGAAATGGCAACCATTCCACCACACTAAGCACAACACAAAAAAATACTTATACTGAATATAACATGCAAAGCAAACCCATACCACTTCGCACATTGCCACAGGGCAGGATCAAACCTGTACCTTTCCATTCCATGTTACTGCGCACTATCCACTACACCACATTGCCATAAGATTGACAGCCCCAAAAGGGACATACCAAGCTGAGAGGCGGCACAGTCAAGCACAGCGGTCGCTAGAGTAAAATCTGTAGTGCCATCAACTTTTCAACAGAGAGGAAAATAAAAATTCTGTTCAGTCATTTCTGTGTGACTCGGTCTAAAGATCATCTGAGACATTTTTAGTGTTTTAGTGTTATGTAGGACAATAGCAAAATAATAGGCAGGTTTTTAATGTAAGGGGAACATTACAATCACCATAGGAGTGTAATCTGAGGAAGCAATAACTTTCTTTTTAGACCAAACATTTCAAAAGTTATATGGAACAGTAAAGTGAATATCTGAACTGGTGGTGGGGCTATGGAGTTTGGTTTAGAGACCCCAAACTTGGTCAAGGGCCTATTCATACCCACCCCTATTCGTGTGCCAAATATCATCATTTTCCTATGTACAGTTCATAGTGCTCCCTTAAACTCCCATTGGGGAGAAAAAGGAAGAAGACGAATAAAAATACCTGAAAGCAGCAATGATTGGGTACAAGCCCTGCAACTATTCAGTAAGAACAATTCAAAGAGCTCCAGTAGAACAGAAATTCAACTAAGACTAGGTGTGAAGTGAACCTAAAACCTTTGGAACAGTAGTCCAGAAATGTACACATTGCAGCTCAGTTGACATGTTTTATTGATGGCAAAGAGACATGCCAAGTTTAGCGTCAGCACACCAAAGTGTTGGTTAGTTATCTTTTGAACTACACAGGTAATGGCTCAGGTAACCTCAGGACATGATGTTGATGCATAACAAATTTCTTTTAAATCCTACAAAGCATTCAAAAGATACACCACAAAATTCTAAATGCTGGAGTGGCAAAATGGCCAATGTCAGAAAACATCCGGTATCGCCAAAATCCTCATGACCCAAGCAATACATAGACACCAACCTCATTTTAGGACATACACTATATTGCCAAAAGTATTCGCTCACCCATCCAAATAATTGAATTCAGGTGTTCCAATCACTTCCATGGCCACAGGTGTATAAAATGAAGCACCTAGGCATGCAGACTGCTTCTACAAACATTTGTGAAAGAATGGGCCGCTCTCAGGAGCTCAGTGAATTCCAGCGTGGTACTGTGATAGGATGCCACCTGTGCAACAAGTCCAGTCGTGAAATTTCCTCGCTACTAAATATTCCACAGTCAACTGTCAGTGGTATTATAACAAAGTGGAAGCGATTGGGAATGACAGCAACTCAGCCACGAAGTGGTAGGCCACGTAAAATGACAGAGCGGGGTCAGCGGATGCTGAGGCGCATAGTGCGCAGAGGTCGCCAACTTTCTGCAGAGTCAATCGCTACAGACCTCCAAAGTTCATGTGGCCTTCAGATTAGCTCAAGAACAGTGCGTAGAGAGCTTCATGGAATGGGATTCCATGGCCGAGCAGCTGCATCCAAGCCATACATTACCAAGTGCAATGCAAAGCGTCGGATGCAGTGGTGTAAAGCACGCCGCCACTGGATTCTAGAGCAGTGGAGACGCGTTCTCTGGAGTGACGAATCACGCTTCTCCATCTGGCAATCTGATGGACGAGTCTGGGTTTGGTGGTTGCCAGGAGAACGGTACTTGTCTGACTGCATTGTGCCAACTGTGAAGTTTGGTGGAGGGGGGATTATGGTGTGGGGTTGTTTTTCAGGTGCTGGGCTTGGCCCCTTAGTTCCAGTGAAAGGAACTCTGAATGCTTCAGCATACCAAGAGATTTTGGACAATTCCATGCTCCCAACTTTGTGGGAACAGTTTGGTGATGGCCCCTTCCTGTTCCAACATGACTGCGCACCAGTGCACAAAGCAAGGTCCATAAAGACATGGATGAGCGAGTTTGGTGTGGAAGAACTTGACTCTCCTGCACAGAGTCCTGACCTCAACCCGATAGAGCACCTTTGGGATGAATTAGAGTGAAGACTGCGAGCCAAGCCTTCTCGTCCAACATCAGTGTCTGATCTCACAAATGCGCTTCTGGAAGAATGGTCAAAAATTCCCATAAACACACTCCTAAACCTTGTGGAAAGCCTTCCCAGAAGAGTTGAAGCTGTTATAGCTGCAAAGGGTGGGCCGACGTCATATTAAACCCTATGGATTAAGAATGGAATGTCACTTAAGCTCATATGCGTCTAAAGGCAGATGAGCGAATACTTTTGGCAATATAGTGTATATATAGTTCAATTGTTACAGGCAAAAATAGCCATTTTTGACATTTCCTGACCCATAGGTGGCGCTGTCACCAAACTTTGAATGTACCCTCAGATCATGGTCCTAATGAAGTATACCAAGTTTTGTTTCAAAAGGAAAAAGCATTGCTTTAAACAGATACAGCCTCACTTCCTGTTTCACTTCAGTCTTGTTTAATTTGCGTTGCTGTACCTTTTCAACATAGACGAAAATCTAAATTTTGTATCATCATCATCTATGTGGCTTGATCAGAAGATCATTTTGAGCCTCTTTTTGGGGCGAATCGGACAAAATTTGAAGGAATAGTAGCTGAAAATGTTAAACGTCATAATCAAAGATGGTGGCCACTGTACTGGATGTGTGGGCAGAGTAATAATATAAAGGGTCCCTTTCAATCATCAAGAGGAAAGTAATCAAAGGCGAAATTAATTTTGTTTCTAGGCATAATGTTTCAAAATATATTTTTTGAACTGGTGGTGGTGCAAAAGAGTTTGTCCTTGAGTCCCCAAATTTGGTCTGGGGGCTATTCATCCCCACCGCTATCAGTGTGCCATATTTCAAAATTGTCTTATGTACTATACGGTTCATAGGGCTGCCATAGACTACTATTTCAGAGAAAGAATAGTAATAAGAAGAAAAGAACGAATACACAAGGTGCCACAGCACCTTCTGTGCTTGGCCCCAAATTATTCATTGTCAATTAAGGGCCATTTAATTTTTTTCTTATTTTTTTTCTTACTATAGCCACTGAAACCAAACTAATCTTATCCCTGTTTGCACAGGACTATATTTCAGCTGGTCAGTGCATTTCTATATTGCAACTAGTATTGTAAACAAACATTATATCTTAAGTCTAAACAAATGTCTAATACATTTTTGTTAAAATATATTTTGTCAATCATAAACAGAAGTGACTATTTACAATATGTTTCATGAGATCTGTTATTACTGTCATCTGCAAACACTTTGATCTCTGAGCAGTAAAAGAGTTCACAGCTGATCACAGAGAAAGAGAGAGATCAAATCAGACTATACAGGAGGGAATGGATTTCCACAGAAATTGATAATGATCTCCGATTAAAGTAATGAACAGTCCTGTCTTTTTTCCACAGAAAGTGTCAAAATTGACAAAAATTTGAAATTGGCTCAAGCTGGCAGGCTACCCCGTTCAGAGGTGACAGAATAACTAGCTCTGCCTTCCTGAAAGAAATACCAGTGATGCAAAAGAAAAAAGCAAAAGCGTAAATTGCAGAATAAATGCAAGAATACATATAAGTAAGAGCACTGTAATTAATGTTCAGTGTATTCAAAGCTTCCTCTCCTGCTGAGTCAGCATTTCACAACTCCAGCAGCGGTTTGATATATAGTCCGGTGCAAAAGATTTCGGCAGTTGTCAAAAATGTTGTATAGTGAGGATTTTTTCACATACAGTTTCACAAAGTGCAGTAAACATAATTATTTTTTTTTTTTTGGTGTGACCACCCCATGCCTTGAAAACAGCACTAATTCTTCGGTACACTTGCACAGTTTTTCAAGGTTGTAGGCAGATAGGTTGCTATGTACTGTATATAAACTGTCTCTGTTGTTTCTGTCTCTTCATGTAATCCCAGACTGACACAATGATGTTGAGATCCGGGCTCTGTGGGAGCCTAACCATCTGTTACAGGACTCCTTGTTCTAATCTATTCCATTTGCCAAAGAAATGTTTGGAAATCTCAAACTAATATTTCCTATTACACACTAAAGCAGGAGATATAAAATAACCAAGACAATTGTTTTTGTGAATTGTCGAATGTGCCTAAGACTTTTGCACAGTACTGTATATATATATATATATATATATATATATATATATATATATATATATATATATATATTCTCAATCTGATTGGTCAGTTGCAGCAATCTACAGTCAAATATTTTGTTTAATGGCCGCTAAACTGTATTATTAGCCATTGCTCCTGGCAACCGATTTCCTACATACTGTACTGGTTTTATGTCTCTCATATCAAACGGTCATTATTAAAAAACTAACCCCCTTCGTTGTGATAAAACCCTGAAACTCTCTCAGTGTTCATTTTGTGATAATGACCAGAGGACTGTACACTAAATATAGGATAAATCTAAATGCTTTTATTTCCACTGCCAGCTTCAGCTTTCTTCTGACCTTTGAACTCTAGATAGGTGTGTGTGTGTGTGTGCAGTCACCTGGCAGGTCTCAAGTTGTTGTTCAACGCTGTGCTGCATGGCTGCGTCCCGTGTTGGCTGTCTCGACCCCTCCAGGCTGACCTGTGCTCTCTCCAGACACGCCTCCAGCTGCTCGGTCCTCTCACGGCAGACATGGAGCAGTCTGTCACTAGACAACCATCCACCTGAGTCCCTAGCTTCACCTGCTGCGGCCTGGACAATCATACACAATAACAGCTCAGCGGACCCACAGAGAGCCAGAAGAACATGAAGAGAGATATTGAAGGCAGGGAAAGGGTGTGTAATAGAGACAGATAGGTAAAGGCAAAGACAGGTGTACTGACAGAGAGAGTGAGTGAGAGAGAGAGAGAGAGAGAGAGAGAGAGAGAGAGAGAGAGAGAGAGAGAGAGAGAGAGAGAGAGCACACCTGTTCTGGCTGACTGCTGCAGAAACACACAGTGAGTTCACAAAAGCACAAACTGTCACACACTGGGCGTGTCCACTGACTCACAGAGAACCACAAACACTGTTTCACACTCACACACTTCTCTGTTCTCTTTCCCTGTCTCTCTCTGTTTCTCTTCACACAAGTTTAAGACTTTTGTTTGTGTCTCTCTCAGTCCCCCCGGTGATGTCTTCAGTAAACAGTGTCAGTTTTCATACCGGTCAATTTTCATGTGGCTTCTCTCTCTCTATGTTTCCCTGTCTTACTCCACCCACCTGCGGCAACAACTACTTCCTGAAATGTTGTCACACTTTCGAGGGCAGCTTGTGTGACAGGGAACACTCTAACACACATGATTACTTAGCTATCAAACTAGGGATGTGCAATAAAATTATATTATTTGATATAAAGCCAATTACAATTACTATATACAAACCCTGCCTCTAAAATATAACAAATATTTGTTGCTTTAATTGAGGACATCCCTGAATGTGTCACTTTTGATTAATTTAATGTGACACATTTTGGGACTATTTTGTCCTCAAACTATAGCTACAGTACAGTACGTACATGCAAACACATGCATACTGTAGATAAAAGTCTTTATAGACACAAAGAAAAGAAGAAAAAGCTGCACTTTTGCCTTGAACTGACAAAACTGGCCCAGATTCTTTTTCATTCTCCATTCTGATCTTCTACACTGTCATTTCATTTTATTTATTTCTAACTGAAGCCATCACAGCTTCTTCAGAGAAAACTCCTGCTTTTGTCCCTTTAAAATGTCACAGAATACTTTGCATAAAGTACTGGTGTGACTGATATGTGCTCATACAATTCATAGAATCTACCTTTTTTTCTTCAGCATATTACAGTATGAAATCTAAAGGGGTCATATCACAAGGAATACAATTTTCCGTGATATTTTGAGATAAAAGAGTTTACTATAAAACACACCATAACTCTCAGAAGTGGGAAAGCTTGTTCATGGCTGTGTATAGCACCTCTGCATATCATTTTATAGAATCCTAATGTTAAGAAAGAGTGGGTAAAGTTTAAGTTTGTGCTGTTGTGTACACTTCAAGACAAACCAGTCAAGATTAAATCTCCCGCAAACCTGCAACTTGTGTGTGAGCAGCAAAGTGCTGTTGCTTATTTCATATGAAAAAAGGCGTTTACATAAACATCTTAGGGGGCATTCACACCGAACATGTCCTTGCGCTAGAAGAAGCTAGACACGAGTATGGATGTCACTAAAATACAATAGAAATATCACTACTGTATTATTATGTAATATTCACTGTAATACTACTACTACTACTTCTAATAACAATAATAAAAAAATAATAACAATTGTATTATATTTAAGCAATATCTCAAATCTGTGATGTTTAGCACTTTATTTGACAAAAATACTGTTACTCCAATATTGTATTTTGAATTGTGCTGTGAGGATCTGTATAAAACTAGGTCATATGATAAAAAATACTTAAATGTGTTGAAAATCAATTGTTCTATTTTCATTTGATTGAAGTTTAAATAAATTAATTTATTTAGACACATTTTGATGATAAAATTTTATTAAACTGTTGAATATTGAACTCAGAAAATATAAAACTGAAAACATGGAATTTGTAAAAAAAATAAAAAAAATATAAATAAATAAATAAATAAATAAATAAATAACGTTTTGTTTAGGGCCCTACACGTTAACATGCAGAGATACTTCTGTTCAAGAAAAAGAACTTGCTCCTTACATTTGCAAAATAATCCATATTGATAGACAGACATCACATATAGGTTATTTTTTATGTTTTTTTTTTTTCCAGTGAAACTTTAGATTTTTGTCCATTTTGACAATGTTATTACATGAAAATAAAACAAAAACCAGGTATCTGTATTGACGAGTACCAAAAAGGAAGTATGTGTACCAGTACTCCATAAAAATGGTATCGAGACATCCCTAGAACAGAGCAGAGCACAGGTGTCTCAAGATGCATTTTTTCTGTAAGTCTTTTATTTTTAACCTGACATGCTAACTAAAAACACGAGACGCTGAAAAAAAAAATCGAGATGTGGCAAAGTAAACTGAAAAATAGCACGGACGGATGCAAAAATGTGTTTGGTGTGAACGGCCCACAGTAGCAAAAATACATAAAAAATAAAATAAAAATAAAAACAGATAGTTTAATTGTAAGTGTCAGAGAGCGAGGATGGAATGTGGTCTTGAGAAACAACATTTTTAATGTTTTTGACACTACATGTTTTAAATGAGCCTCAGCAGAAAAAAGAAATACAAATTTACAATATGACCCCTTTTGTTTTCATTTCTTTTTCTCTAAATAAATGGATTCCTCACTTTGTGTGCACACATTATGTTAGCGACAGTCCTTTACCTTAGTAGGCCTAATTGTAATAATTGCATACATGTGAAGGTGTTAATTATTAATAATCAAATATTAATGATTAATAAAGGATTATTTCAAGGAATCACCAAAGGTAAAATTCCTGTTATTGATTCCAATCTCACACACATGTCCAGATCTCAGATTGCATTCAGTGTTCCAGTTTATTCTACATATATCATACAATAAATGAGGAAAGAAATTATTGGATTCCCAAAATCATGTGTAAGTTTGTTGAGTCAGTGGGCTATAATCAACACTAGTGTATCTGTGCTTACCAAGGATCTGTCTGTGGCCATAGGCTCTGTCTTCTCCAGGTGAGGTGTGACTGTGGTTTGTGATTGTGTATTGGTGTTTAAGTCCTGAATACATATGTGTACATCACAAGATTGTGTGCTTCTGCTGCCTAACCCCTGATCCTCTGCATTTGATGGGATGTGTGCGTATGTGGTGGGTGTTGGAGTGTGTGTATGAGACTCTGGTGTTTTGTCTCTGGGTTTTGTGGAGCCTATGCCCTGAGGTAAATTTAAGATGGTCTCTGAGCCCCCAAAATTAATGTGTTGACTAGGTGTGGATGATATTTCGGAGACCCCCACAGGTTTTGCTAAGGTCCTGCCCTCCCCTTCGTCAAGGGTCATGACTTTAGGACAGGCCAATGTGTCTTCTGCTTCTATGGGTGGGGTTTGTGACTTAGAATGTTTGTTTATTTCATCTGTGATGTTGTTTGTGGTGTGTGTAAGTGTGTGAGTGTCACTGGTGTGTGGCGTCTGTTCCCCCCTCCATGCACCCTGCTCCTGACACAGACAGAGAGAGAGAGACGAGCGAGTGTGAATTTTTTTTTTTTTGGTGTGGAATTTATTATTTGTTCTTTTATCAGACATTAAAGGAGCAACAGGGAGAGAACATGCACAGGTATGTAAAAGAGCTCAGTGCGTTTACATGGCACAGAAAGAAAAGATGCTTAACATAAATAACATACAGTAAGTAAACAATTTACTTCTATTCTAATAATATTCTTGTGTGGGAAAAACCTTCATCTCAGAAAATGTGTCTTGTAAACAAGGTTTCATCAAAAACAATAAATAAATTGTAATACACATGCACTTAGACATTACTGTGCAGAGGTGAGCTGGTACAGAAGCTTTGTAATGTTTACATTCACACCACGAAATAAAATTTGTTAAAAAAAAATCCTTTCACAGTAGCTGTCCTATGTTTCAAAAATAATGCAAAAAACACACACTGGAATACAAAAGGTAAAAACATGCCATATAGAAGAGTTTAGGCTCTTTTTTGGTATTGTACTGTAGTACTGTACTATTGTATTTAGTCGTTAAAATACAAGAATCATGAACAAGTTACCATGCAATGAAAACCATGACAAATTACACATAGATTTTCCTTGCTTAAAAAGATAAATGTATTAAAGTAATAAGGCACTTTCTATTCCTAAAAAAATACTTAATAATTACTGCATAATAAATGTGCTTTGGAGCTTTTTGCACCCAAGCATTTAATTTACTGGATGCATTGTCTGTGGCTCTCTAACACATGTCCAGGGACGGATTAACCTCCGGGCTGATTGGGCCATTGTCCAGGGGCCTCTAAACCCAAAGGGCCCGAAAAATTTATTTTGAGATGTCTTAATTATATTATAAATCCACATAATTGTCAGCCTTATGTGTAATACCATTTGTTCAGCCGAATGCGTGCTGGACGTCAGCAGCGCGAGCACAGACACTCGAGTGCGCGTTCAAGGAATCTGCATCTCACAGGTGCTGCACGTTTATTTGGAGGACTACAGAGAAATGTGTCTGATTTACAAAACGCTTGCAAACCACTGAAATAATATATATATATATATATATATATATATATATATATCTTTAAATTCATATAAGCGACAGAATTCGTGCAACAGAATGGAGGACTTTAAAATGTTTATGTCCTGCATGCATTTAATGTTTAATGATAAAGCAAAAAATGCCTTAATACCCTAAATATGTGCACGGTAAACTTTTGTAATATTTGGTTAACCACGAGAGTTCACAAATGGTTATCCTGTTATTTGTCGGAAGTCGGAATTTGGGAATAAAGAACGTTATTGCCTTGGATGCCTCAAACACAATCTCAGATTAGCAGGGAATAAAGTGCACAGTGAGCTATGAGGCTAAACAGCACAATACATAGATCTTCAAATGATAAAATCACATTAAAGTCGAACAAAAATAATCTCTGTCACTGCCTGCAACATAGTAGGCCTATACTTAATAAATGGGAAATGCGTAATTCTGCCCGGGCACGTACACTTTCCATGAGGCAGCGAACGCTACGGTTTCTAAACCTCTTTGGGATGCTTTGATTTTAAATGATTTAGCAAAACTTGTATAATTACTGTCTGCACACCAGAGCAAAAAGGGGGAAAAAAACATTGGCCTACCATGTATTATCAAGTGCTGAATCTTTGCCAGGTGAAAAACAATCTGGAATCATGTGCAACTGTCACATTAAGTCCTCTTTGAAACCTGAACTTCATCAGAATATCGATTTGTGACACCAACGCTAAAAAAGCTTGATGCAGCGCAACAAATGGTGAAACAGAACACAGGTGTTTCGAGATGCGTTTATAAATATTAAAGATCCTTTAAACTTAACAGTGTCTAAAAAAATGCGACGGTCCTTAGTATGCTGAAAAAAGTGTGTTGTGGCACAACAATCAAAGACCTCTGTCCAGTGCGTGTTTACATTGTCTCGACGCACCTGTGAACAGCCCGTAACTCTCCCTATAGCCTACCTGAAAAACTGACCCGAACCTGGCCCAAAACCTGTAGGTTTGTCGGGTACTGTCGGACTCAGATCAGGTTGAAGACCTCTAAACACGTGCAGAATAACCGAATATTGATTTTGGTATTTGAATACTGTGCACATCCCTATTAATAACACATGATTTTGGATCGGTTCATAATTAAAAAGTACATATAATTGGCCGTGTAATACATTGCTCCAAACCTTTCTTCCATCAATTTGAAAAATCCAACCAAATCTGTCAAGTGTCCTGTAGCACATAAAGGTGAACATAGTCACGTCATGGGGGGCCTCCATGGTGTACCGGCCCATGGGCCTCTCAGTTCTTAATCCATCCTTGCATGTGTCTACACTGGAAGCAAACACCGTATTAGGCACTTGAAGTGTAGGCGATATGTAGTTGATTATAATGGGAGTGATCTAGTTTTGTCGTTAGCAGTGTAGACACAGTGTTACATGTAAACATTATGATATTATGGAAAGTTCCAAATACTATTTTTTTTTTTTTTTTTTTTTTAGAACGTTTTACCTTTCATTTTGTAGAATGTCCTGGCAGAATTCGAGGACATCATAAAACTCCCAGGATGTCCCCTTTAATTCATTTAATCATTTTGTATTTTTTTATTTATATAAAACTATTTTGCTTATACTCTCCCTTGTTTAGTTCTAAAGTGATTTTTAATTTTTTTACAGCACTCCAGAACACATCAGCCATGTAAATGCACTGAGAAGAGAGTTCTAGCTCTAGAAATGTCTACATCTAGGTGCTGCAGAGGTGGAAGTTAAGACACGGAGGATCTGCATAGAAAGAACTACAACTAGGAGACCAGACACCTCTGCAGGCCTCTGGGAGAGGACGTGGAGATCTCAGAAACAGAGGAGGTATTGGTTACCATTTCTGCAGGGAGAGACTGGCTTTCCACTGTGGCATCTGCTTCAGATAAAGCTTCTGACAAACCTGTTTCTGAGGCAACAGATGTGTCTACTTCCAACTGCAGATAAAAAAAGAGAAAGACCAATCTTAATCAGCATTATGAAGTTCATATATATACAGTGCATCCAGAAAGTATTCACAGCGCTTCACTTTTTCCACATTGTGTTATGTTACAGCCTTATTCCAAAATGGATTAAATTCATTATTTTCCTCAAAATTCTACAAACAATACCCCATAATGACAACGTGAAAGAAGTTTGTTTGAAATCTTTGCAAATTTATTAAAAATAAAAAATGAAAAAAATCACATGTACATAAGTATTCACAGCCTTTGCCATGACACTCAAAATTGAGCTCAGGTGCATCCTGTTTCCACTGATCATCCTTGAGATGTTTCTACAACTTTATTGGAGTCCACCTGTGGTAAATTCAGTTGATTGGACATGATTTGGAAAGGCACACACCTGTCTATATAAGGTCCCACAGTTAACAGTGCATGTCAGAGGACAAACCAAGCCATGAAGTCCAAGGAATTGTCTGTAGACCTCCGACACAGATCTGGGGAAGGGTACAGAAAAATTTCTGCAGCATTGAATGTCCCAATGAGCACAGTGGCCTCCATCATCCGTAAATGGAAGAAGTTTGGAACCACCAGGACTCTTCCTAGAGCTGGCTGCCCAGCCAAACTGAGCGATCGGGGGAGAAGGGCGACCAAGAACCAGATGGTCACTCTGACAGAGCTCCAGCATTTCTCTGTGGAGAGAGGAGAACCTTCCAGAAGAGCAACCATCTCTGCAGCACTCCACCAATCAGGCCTGTATGGTAGAGTGGCCAGACGGAAGCCACTCCTCAGTAAAAGGCACATGACAGCCACATGACAGCCCGCCTGGAGGACTCTCAGACCATGAGAAACAAAATTCTCTGGTTTGATGAAACAAAGATTGAACTCTTTGGCCTGAATGGCAAGTGTCATGTCTGGAGGAAACCAGGCACCGCTCATCACCTGGCCAATACCATCCCTTCAGTGAAGCATGGTGGTGGCAGCATCATGCTGTGGGGATGTTTTTCAGCAGCAGGAACTGGGAGACTAGTCAGGATTGAGGGAAAGATGAATGCAGCAATGGACATCCTTGATGAAAACCTGCTCCAGAGCGCTCTGGACCTCAGACTGGGGCGAAGGATCATCTTCCAACAGGACAACGACCCTAAGCACACAGCCAAGATAACAAAGGAGTAGCTACAGGACAACTCTTTGAATGTCCTTGAGTTGAAAGAGCCCAGACTTGAACTCGACTGAACATCTCTGGAGAGATCTGAAAATGGCTGTGCACCGACGCTCCCCATCCAACCTGATGGAGCTTGAGAGGTTCTGCAAAGAAGAATGGGAGAAACTGCCCAAAAATAGGTGTGCCAAGCTTGTAGCATCATACACAAAAAAACTTGAGGCTGTAATTGGTGCCAAAGGTGCTTCAACAAAGTATTGAGCAAAGGCTGTGAATACTTATTTACATGTGATTTTGTTTTTGTTTTTTATTTTAAATAAATTTGCAAAGATTTCAAACAAACTTCTTTCACGTTGTCATTATGGGGTATTGTTTGTAGAATTTTGAGGAAAATAATGAATTTAATCCATTTTGGAATAAGGCTGTAACATAACAAAATGTGGAAAAAGTGAAGCGCTGTGAATACTTTCCGGATGCACTCTATATATAAAAAAAAAAACAATAGCACAGCTAAAACTGAAACTACATTTGTACGTTAAGTGGTTTAGAAGAAAAAGATGTTAGAAGAATTTTAATCCAGTGCTGTCTTGCAAACACTGTAAAAAGAAAAATAATTTGTTTTGCATATAAAGGACTGACACACACACACACACACACACACACACACACACACACACACATGTGCATGCATACACACACACACAAACAAATGTACTCTTCTGATATGTTTTGAGATTTTCTGTGTTGATTGTTGATTGGTGTGATCAAATTAAAAACTTTAATGAAAGGTTGAGTTACCTTTGAGTCTGTTGCTTTTGTTTGGTCAAGACTCTCTTCTTTACATTCTGTAGAACCAACTGGAGCAGCTGAATCAGTTTCCTTAACAATAAAAAACAGGTTTATTAATGTCATCCAAAGGACTGTTGTTAAACTTAACGTATACAATTATTCATCAAGTGCCACATTTGCAAATAGAAATCACAGCACTTGCAATTCTCAAGAACAGGAAGGATATGAAAAATGAATAACTACATTGCAAATGAAAGTTATACTGCCCCCTAAGGGACGAGGAATAACATGCACAATATCATGCAACCAAGAAGCAGAAACTGGACAGTTCTGGCATCAGAAAAATAAAACCCCAATCTTACTAGTGAAATAATTTAAAGGTGAAGTGCGTAATTTTCAAAGTAAAAATACTTTCTCCTATCCCAGCTTAATATGCATAGATAAAATAAACCATTGCTAGATTAATTCATCTGAAAAAAGCACACACTGTGGCACTATCACAACATTACTCTGTTTATTATGGGACTGATGGTCTGACCAATGGAAAACGTGGAGAAAACCTGTTTTTCATTATTTTTGCAGTTCCATTTGCTGCTGCTAGTGGCACAGAAATTACATACTTCACCTTTAAGAAAAACTAAAAGGCTAAAGACATAAGTGGTAAAGCAGGATCTGGAAGGGAAAGACACAAGCTAAGGACTTGATGAGGAAGAGGATGCTTGTGATAAAGAGTGAAGAAGAGAATAGCATAAGTGTTCCAGCAACCAGAGTTAAGTCAACTGCTGAAGAAACTCTAAATCATCATCTTATGAACTATGTGATGGGAAAAGAATGTGTGAAGAAAACGAGAGAGATGAAAATGAGAGCGAGAGTAAAAATAAGGAGGATTGAAGTCTCAGATCCCTCTCCATTACCTCCATGATCACACTGGTGGAAGTGGATAAACTTCCTTTTGCTTCCTCATCCTCATTTTCTATTTGATCTTCATATTCTTCATTGTCTTCATCATCATCATCCTCCCCATCTCCCACATCCTCAAAGATCTCCTCCTCTTCATCAGACTCCTGCTGCTTCATTATGTCAGAGATAAACACACACACATGCTGATCAGCTGGCACAAACAAACCCGTGCAAATGAATTACCGCAGGTCCTATTAGCTTCATAAGCTTTTCAGATTCGCAATATATACCGTATTCACAATATAACACTCTCAAATAATCATATCTTATTGCTTAATCATTATGGAACAAGCCACTTTTTCTATCAGTGTGCGTGTGTACCTGTTGTTCTGTGGGGGTGTGACTGCTCCTCTCAGTGATCCAGGTGAGTCTCTGCTCAGGTGTGGACTGCCCTATTGTCATCAGCATTGCTCCTGATTTCTTCAACACATCGTCCTCGACGTGCACAATCTGAATCTGACCGCTCTCCTACACACACACACACACACACACACACACACACACACACACACACACTAATCAATCTGTAATAATTGCATCTGGATCATTAGATTCTATAAGAAGGTTTTGTCTCACCTGTGCCTCTTCTTCAGTTATAGTGGGCGGAACGAAGAGGGGCGTGGCACTGGGGGGCGGTGCAGTGATGGGTGTGGTACTGAGAGGCAGGGTAGATGTATCTTGCACCTCAATCAAGTATTCTAGAGCCAGCTGAGAGAAGACAGACACAATACTGTGACACTGTGCATGTACGTTGTCTTGTGTTTATCTGAAACTTTGAGAGTGTCTACCTGCTCTAGTTCCAGCAATTGTTTCTGTAGCAGTTCAGCTCTTTTGAACACTAGGAGTGTGTTTTCAGCTTTGTCAGGGAGACAAAGACCATCTTTACAGTTCTGGATCTCAGCTACAGTCCTTTTCATCAGGTCAATCCTGTCCTCCGTGGCCTGCAAACAAACACAAACAAAATAAAAACACACAGGAATTAGGTTGCCATATTTTTGCCATGTTTAAACGCAACTACATGATTTTAGTCATCCACTTACCTGGGATAAATGCTTAAAATATTTATTTATTTTGGGGTGTTTCTTGAACTTCGGGCACTTTTAGAACTGTGCACTTATAAAAGGTAAAGTCTTGTTAAAACACTTTTCTATTTGTCTACTAACAATGTCCAACAGTACGGAGCCCCTTAGAGGACAGGGTGGGAATTTGTCTTTTGCATTCCCTCGCAATAAGTTTTGTGTTCCCTCACAATACGTTTTGCGTGCCCTCACAATAGTTTGCGTTGCCTCGCAATAAGTTTTGCGTGCCCTCACAATAGTTTTGCAGTCCCTCACAATACATTTACCATGGTTTTACTACAGTAATATTATTTTAACCATGATATTTGTAGTGAAACTATAGTGATAATACAGTAAAACAAAAACTATGATAATAAAAATAAAAATGTTGTGGTTATTATGGTTTTACTTTACAAATACATAGTTTAATTATGGTTTTATGTAACCAATAGTTTTTTTGCAGAATTTTTTTTTCTATAGTAATATTGTAGTAATTACTTTTATAGGCTAACCATGTTTTGTTTTTGTTTTTGGCAAAAAACATGGTTTTACTACAGATAATCCATGGTAATAATTGTGGTTACTATAGTTTTACTACAAATACCAAAACCATAATAACCATAAAATTATTACCATAGTTTTCATTTTCCTGTATTATTACTATGGTTTTACTATGATATACAAGTTAAAATATGGTTGCTATAGTAAAACCATGTTAAATTTATTGCGAGGGTATGCACAACTTATTGTGAGAGGATGCAAAACTATTTCAGAAAAACAATTCCCACCATGTCCTCTAAGGGGCTCTGTACAACAGTGTATGTACATGCATAAAAGGAGATTTAGGTCCTTTTAGTAATTTTTTTCAGAAAGTACCCACAATAGTTTCATTTCCATCATATCTCAAATTCTGTATTGTGTTATTTAGAATTTTGTGGTGGAAATGACAGTGATGGAAATACATCTTTACTGGCACTTATGTCAACTTGGTTAACAAGTACACTAACTTTTGAAAAAACTTTATTAGGGGTAAAATTGTTAGGTGTGGTGGAAATGACACCTCAACATATGTTATAGAAATCATTTTTACACAAACATTGAAATTGCTTGTTTATTTCACTCTGTTAAGATTATTACACAGCAAGATTAGTTTCAAACATGTAATAATTTGTATTGTTTTATGGATTTTCATTGTTTAAAACTACACTATGTAGGAGTTTTTTTAGAAACTTGTTAGAAATTTCATTAATGAGCATGTACAACAACAATCCGTCTTCCATACCATGTTTTTGCCTTACCCTGATTCACTTCGGTAAGCCTATAATCAATATTTACATTTTAGAGCTTTCGGGACGGATTTGGCGGGAAATTGCATACTTCCGTCATTCGTCCACGCGTGTTTACGTCATGTCCGTAAAGAAAAGAAGATCCAGCTACTACAGCTTGTGTATATGTGCGGTGATATGTGTGGTCGTAGTTTGAAGCTGAAAGCTTGTAGCCACAACAAATGAGCCACATTGAGCATGGTTCATTCAAATAGTCAACCCTCTGGGTAATTACCAGTTTTCAAAATAAAGAAACCTCGAACCGAGAAGAGTCTGTAAGCAAAAAAGGAAAGCAACAGAGCTTGTAATAAAACACGAAACAACATCGTATTGGCTTTTCAGAGGTGGCGACAACTCCAAGATCTTAAAGGATTTAAAACCAACCCAAAGAATTGTATTCCAAAATTCAACTACCTGCTACAATCTCTCCCTATAGATGTCCCCCTCTCTTATTTCAAGCAATTTGATAGCATAGGCCGATTGACAAAGGTGGGCTACTCTGGGCCTACCAAAGATTTTGTTTTATTATTATGCATTCGGTCTCAGACATTTGGCTCATTGGTCACTTCCACCTGAGAGAGCCCTCCCTGGTTTGTACCGAACAGGAAGTACTTGTCCCTATCTTGCCATTTGCAAAGCCTTTATATCAAACTAACCGGAGAAGTTAAGTTACACCCCGTTATCTCGCATTTGCATGTGGTATGGACAAAGGTGTCCAGAGTGTTTGATTTGGACATTAATTTAAATGTTGCCTCGAGCATATGGCTGAACCCAAAATTATGTATTAATAAGTCCCCTTTCTGCTGGACTGAGTGGACTGAGAGGGAGATTAATACGCTTGGTGACCTATATGAGAGTGGAGTGTTGAGATCCTTTGAAAATATGGTTCAACATTTTGGGATTCCCAGGTCTCAATTCTTTAAGTATTTACAACTGTGCCACTTGCTCTGTACTATTTTTGGGAGTAGCATACACCCCCCTAAAGTGGCAGATACTCTGGGAGTGGTGATTACTGCCTTTGGAAAAGGTCATGAGGCATCAGTGTATTACTCCCTACTAATTCAGAGTCTGGGGGACATAGCTTCAACTTCTCTTAAGAGATTATGGGAGAAGGATTTAAACTTGGTATTGGAGGAGGGAGTGTGGGCTAGGATTCTAAAACATTTCAAGTCTGCATCTAGAGATGCAAGGGTGCGCCTTATGCAATTTAAGATTTTACATAGATAGTAAAATCTATGTAAAACCCTCAAGATTGTATAGGCTTGGTCTTAAAGACCCACCTGCTGGTGATGCCAATCAGAAGATGGGGACACAACCCATGTTTTTTGGTGGTGTGTTAAGATCCAAGAATTTTGGGCACTCAAATTTCATTTTGCCCCAGACTCTGTATTTTAGGTGATGGGGCGGTCATTAATATAGGGGATAAATACATAAGAAATTGGGTCCTAGCCAGTGTTATGATCAGCAGACAGATCATTCATAGGGGATGGAGGTCAGCTGAAGCACCTTCATTTCGGGAGAGGTGCACGGAGATGGGCAGGGTGGCGGCATTTGAAGAAATGTCAAAAGGAAATGTATTTAATAGGAAATGGGGCAGCTATTTGACCTTTATGGAAGGTATATATATATATATATATATATATATATATATATATATATATACACACTGCATATGTTTGTTGGGGGTCAGGGTGGGGTTGGGGATTGGGGATTGGGAGGGGGAAAGGGAATAATGGAGGTTAAAAGTTGATTCTGTACATATATATTTTGTTTTTCTGTTTCATTGGTTGGAATCAATAAAAAGTGTTAATAAAATAAATAAATAAAAAAAAACGACCCAGAGATGGAGTTTTTCTTGCTGGACAGGCAAGATATTTTACTGGGCCGATAGTGAGCCAGGTAGCTCTCTTAGTGCGGTAGTTCATTAGATAGTGTTAGCCACTCTAATGGGGCATTTTTATTAAGGATTATGATACTGCAGTGCTTTCAATTTCATATTCGAGAAAGGTAGGACAATGGAAACATTTGTACTTTTATGCTGGTAACAAAGCCAATCTCTAAACCAGTTACTACCTTGGTCTATTTGAATGCTAGCTAGGTTATAATAGTTTCCACCATTTTTATCTGATATGACTAGCAATCGTTGTCTAATGTCATTGTTGCCTATCTTTTGTAGCACTATTTATTTTAAAACAACTGTTTTCAATAAGTCAAAACAACAGCGGAAGATATGCTACTAACCTGCTCATAAGACATATTTTCGCATATCCGTCTTTCTCTTCCTTTCGTTATTTATGTAATTTTTTGAGGGAAGGGGGCGAGTTTTGTTGTCATTAGTGACATTCACTCTGATAAGATGATCACCTGTAACCATAGTTACTCCTAAAACCATCAGATTCATCCGCACAGATGAGCGGAGGTGAAGCCCAACTCACAGAATTTCCAAAACAATGTTCCTCCACAAGTAACGTGCAGTTTTATGCTTCAAATGCTAGAGGGTCAAAAATTACATAGTGTAGCTTTAATATTTAAAGTCTGGGTCTAGGACAAGGCTAAAACAAAAATATCTTTACTGGCATTTAAAAGGTAACAAAAATAAATAATGAAAGCCCGGTCAATTGTCAGTTTTAATGTGAAAGATTTAAAGATGAAATCTGTTAGTTTGAATAAAAATCAACCCCATGGGACATAAAATGCCCGCAGTTAAAGAAACACCCATATATTAAAGTAAAATACTTGAATACACATGATTTGATTCTAATGCCAACACACACAGATTTACCTTGAGTTTGTCCTTACTGATGTCATCTGTGCTGGTCAGGGTAGACTTGATTTTGGCCACATCTTTCTCCATGACCTTCATCTCTGACTCAATGGCATCCACTTCCTTAAAACATTCACACCATACACACAACAAACAGCTGTTGTTTAGTCCCCTTCTGCAGATGCATATAGAATAGAATAGAACAGAATAGAATGTACTCACTGCAGCTGCATGCTCGAGCTGAGAAAGAGGTCCCAGTAGGCTGTGTTGCATGTCTGCCACACGTCGATCAGCGTTTGAGAGCTGCTCCTCCAATGGACTGACATCAAACACACTTCCCATCTCTGTTAGCACACTGCCGAAACCCTGAAGAGTCCGTCTCATCTGAGCGGAATCATCCAGCACCATCTAAAACACACACCCACAGTGCTTCAGCACCTAGATTTTATGTTGGACATTAAGTGGCAAACCAACACAATACCAAATTCCTAACCTGCACTTAATGTATTTTCCCTGTATTTAATTAGTGTATTTTCTTTCATCTTGCAAAATATGTGAAGCGTATTATCCTCCTTTTTAAAAGCTGATAAGTCTATTTTTATTTGATTTTCTTTTTGCTTTCCTAAATGCATAAAATCCAATCAGAATAGACCTGCGACCCACCAGTTGAGACGACTGAGCTAAATGATGCTTGTGTGTGTGTGTGTGTGTGTGTGTGTGTGTATGTGTTTGTTTGTGAAAGAAATACCTGCAGTGCATTCACATGGCTGTCCAGGCATCTGGCAGTGGTGTATGTACAGGGTGTGGTAAGCCAAGACTGAGCTTCTAAAATCCAGCTCTGTGACCCCTTCACCATCTCCTTATGTTCCTGCAGCCAGTCACGGACCTACATGGAGACAGAGTTTTATTTGAAAAACAGTCGAAGTGGAAATCATTCAGAAAGCTTTTCTTTGTGGGTTAGAGCAGAGCATCATGGGAGACTGAGCAGGTGACCTTGCTGAGGAAGGCAGTCCTCTGTTCGGCCTGTTTGTTAAGGCGTGTGTGTGTCTGCTGAGTGTTTGTAAGGTTTTCCAAGATCAGACGGGTCTCGTCCGGATACACCTCACTCACGTCCTGTAGCTCTACCTCCACCGCCGTCAGGCGAGTGTGTAAACTGTCCAGCTCATCCCACACATGCTGCAGATGGACAACACAGATAAAAATTATATTAAATCTTTCATAGCTTTTTATTAAATCCATTTAGTCTCTACCACTCTTTTTCCATCTGTGATTATTTTTGGGGTGACTACAAATGTTTTAAAAACAACTGAACAATTGAACAAATTTAGAAAGAGCTTTTTGACCGCTTCCTATAAAGTGTCATGTGGTGGTGTTTAATGCATGCAACCATATTTGGATGTTTACTAAGAAATGCACTCTGCAACTTAAGTGGCCAGTGGGCAAAACCCCTTATTTTCTCAATATTTGCATGCATTTCTATTGGAGATTTTCGATAAATGTAGAGGTATGCATTTAAAGAGATAAGTGCACACCAGTTAGTAAAGTTGCCATTTTAAATTCATCTTAAAATACACAAATAAATACACATACAAATTACACAGTATGGGCAAATGAAAGCCTGTGCAAATAATTACATGCAAGACATCTCTGGAAAGAAATCTGGGTATTAATTGGTTGAAACACTTGATGCCTGACCTTCTGTGTGCTCTCAGCTTCAGTGAAGTTCAGGCTCTTCTGCTCTAACCAGCTCTGAACTGAACCCAGACCTGCTTTAATCTCTGAGATCTTGGCAGTCAGCCTGTTAAGAGGACCGCTCTTCTCCACGGCTGTCTCTACCTGTGAGCATAGACATAAAAACAGACAAATGTCAATAAACTTTCAACAACAGAATTAATATTTTCACCTTCATACAAATAATGTAGAATAAGTTAAATAATGGAGCATAACACACACAACACACACACAGAGCAAAATTCTAGTAGTAGCAGCAACTTCCTTAGCTATAATTTGGGGATAAATCTGTACCCTGAAGTGAGCTAAATAGGACAAAACCTCCATTTGGGGCCACTTTGATATGTTCTCATTTGGGAAAATGATCCATACATAAAATAAAGGAATAGTTCACCCAATAATTTAAAATGATCTCATGATTTACTCACCCTCATGCCATCCCAGATGTGTATGACTTTCTTTCTTCAGCAGAACAAAAAGATTTCTGGAAGAAAATCTCAGCTCTGTAGGTCCATAAAATACAAATAAATCTGTGCCAAATTTTTGAAGCTCCAAAAAGCACATACTGTATAGCCATTATAAAAGTAATCCATACGACTCCAGTGGATTAATTAATGTCTTCTGAAGCGAAACGCTATATGTGTGCAATAAATAGATCAATATTTAAAACTTTTTTTACTAAAAATTCTCTAGGGTCGAGGTCACGCAGACTCTCACGCGACGTAACCACATCGGTAAGTTTACTTGAGAACTGACGCGTGAAATACGAAAAAATACAGAAGCGCAGAAGTGTTGTTAACAACAGAAGAGCATACATAGATGTCTCATTCGGCTGATTTGGATATGACAATTGCGGCGCCATATTGGAACGGTCAACAAGGAAAGATGATTGAATTGGTTTGAATGCAAGTGAATGGAGAAGATGCCTCAGACCGAGCTCCTTGCTCAGACCACTGCATAAAATGCTTTTGAGTGTATAAAGTACTGCGGTCCATAGGAACAGCTGCTAATAAGGTATCTACGAGTGAATATCTATGCAGAGGAGGCTTACGCACTTACGTCACGCAAGAGGCAGATTGAACTCCACCCTCGTCAACTTGCCAAATCTCAGCTGGCTGAAATGTATTTTTTATAAAAAAAGCTTTAAATATTGATCTCTCTCTCTCTCTCTCTCTCTCTCTCTCTCTCTCTATATATATATATGTATTATAGAGTCGTATGGATTACTTTTATGATGGTTATTGGCTATATGTGCTTTTTGGAGCTTAAAAAATCTGGCACCCATTCACTTGCATTTTATGGACCTGCAGAGCTGAAATATTCTTCCAAAAGTCTTAATTTGTGTTCTGCTGAAAAAAGAACGTCATACACATCTGGGATGGCATTAGGGTTAGTATATGATGAGAGAATTTTCATTTTTGGGTGAACTATTCCTTAAAATAATGATTTTTAAAAATTGTAATAATGCAAAAGGTTTTCTGTAAGGGTAAGATTTAGGGTGTGGGTTAAGGTTAGTTTATAGTAAATATAGTTAGCTTTATATAAATCAATAGAAGTCTACGGTATGTCCCCATTTAGCTAGCTGAGCAAACATGTGTGTGTCTGTGTGCGTGCGTATACTATATGAATGATGCAACACCTTTAGAACCTGTAAATGTGTGTGTGTGTGTGTGTGTGTGTGTGTGTTTATTATTCGTCTCTGATGCAAAGACCTGTCTGTTCTTGAATGAGATCTTCTCCTTTAATTCATTAAAGATGAGATGAAACAGCAGTGAATTTGATGTTTACAGGGTGTGTGATAAGCACATTTTGTTTGTTTGTTTGACTTCAAAGACGAACAAGTGCGTTTTATATTCTGGTGCTCTTGCTGGTTTTTGCAAACACTTATCAGAAACATCATAAAAACACAAAATATTACCAACTTTAAGTCCAGACTAATGTTGATCACATATAAAGATAGAAATAATGCATCAAACCTGCTGCTCCACTTGCTGTAATGAGTGTGAGACTTCCTGTAATATTCCCTCAATCTCCTCGGGAACCAGCGTGTTTCTGTCAGAGTACGTCATCTTCAAGCCTTCCGAGATCCGCTGCAGAACAGCCTTCTGGGTACACAGCTGCGAGTGAACCTCCTGTTCAGCAAAGAGGGGCATTACTCATCAATTAGGCTACATTAGTAATAAGTACATCTGTGTCCTACACAAACAATAATTTTCCATTTCAAAAATACTTTTTGGTACTAGTGATTTAACCCCAATGCAACAAATACAAACATCATAAAAAGATCAGCAAAGGTAGCTCAATTTGTTTGGCTACACTGATTCACAGAGGGCAGTCACTAACTGAGTACAGAGAAACACACAAAATGTTTAAAGAAGTTGTCCAAATTGATGACAAGGTGAAATCTTTTTAAAAATATGTTTAAAATGAATGAGCCAAGTTCTTGAAAAGGCTATTTTTGTATTCATGTTGGTTTCATATGTTTTTGAAAAAACTTTCATTTCATTTTCATCAAAAAAGTCTCTAAAAGAAATAAAATATATATCTCAGGCTATCAAAGGTTGAAGTGGTGTAACTGTTCAGTCCAAAAAAATGTTTTATCCTTATCTTAATGGTTTTTCTTTTTTTTCAATAACAAACCAATATATTATACAATTAAAACCATATTAATATAAAGTGTTGACATGAACTTGAACCTAAACTAAACTTGACATGTCATGAAAAGTATTCATTATTTTTTATAAAGAATTAATGACACGGACACATTGTCATGAGGGTCTTCAAGGGTCCTATCTGTGATATCATTTCCTGTTTTACTGCATCACTTTTTAATAAATAATAATTAAAGAACTACACAAACTACCTATAAAACCTTTAATTCAGAGTTTCAGCCTTGTACGTTAAAATCTCAGCATTTTCTACTTAATGCCCCACAAAAAAAAGGTGTATTCAAGACACTGTTTGTATTTACTTAGAGCTAAACACAAAAACATGAACATTATGTCATTGACTCTTATACTTTTGCCTCATGTTTCACTTTTTTTTTGTACATCGTAACAAATATTGTTTTATCATAAGCCTTGTTTGCTTTAAAAAATATAATTTGTTTTATATTTTTTTTTCTTAAAATATAATTTTACAGTGGATGAAGCTTAGAATCTCTATTTTGAGATACAAAATAATATAATAAGTACAAAGTAGAAAACACTTACATTTATAGAAACATTGCAAACCACATGGAAACTGGACCGATGCACAACGTGACTGTGATATTCTCTCTATGCACAACAACACTTCATATCAGTATTTCCCATTACTTTCTAACACAAACTGTCTCGTTAGGTGACCCAGGCAATGAAGATGTTGCAAGTCCCTCAAGCTTCAAGATAACACAATCAGAACACAGGCTTCTCTTTCTGTTTTTTCCCTATCACTCCTTCAACCCTCTTCATCTCTCTGGCTCCAGTCTGTGAGATAAAGCCTCAAACCCCTTTTTATATTATAATGAGCTATTCAACATTGAAAAGCTGCAAAAAGAAGATCCCACAATTACTAAAATCCCAGAGGAGTCAGGAAGGTCCATGCATGAGAGAGAGAGATCATCCATTCAGATGATCCTATTTATCAATAATTTGTGCATGTTGGTGTGATTTATCATCAGGTATGCCTTCTATGATCTCTTCTATTGATCTTCGCTATATTTGTATTGTTTGAACACTTGCATGTATATATGAGAGGGAGAAAGAGAGGGCGAGAGTGTGTTAACTGACACCATTATTGGCCTTAGGATCCTCTTACAAGGTAGGACAAGGTGTGTGTGAGTGTACGAAAATCTGAATCAAGTGTGTGTGTGTTAAAGAGAAAGACAGAAAAAGATTGTCTGGAATTGACTCTATTCATCCAGAATGCTAACACAGCCCTCTTTCATCTGTGTGTGTGTGTGTGTGTGTGTGTGTGTGTGTGTGTGTGTGTCTCTGTGTGTGTGCGAAAGAGGTAATGAGGGAGAGAGAGAAAGGGAGAGAGAGAGAGAGAGAGAGAGAGAGAGAGAGAGAGAGAGAGAGAGAGAGAGACAGATACCATACAGCAGTGTTTGTGTTTGAGAGAATAACTATAAAACTGTATAAAAAACTTCTGACTGGAGGTTTATTCAGTCTGATGTTTAGACTGACAACAGAACAGCCTATTTACCCTGAACAGTTAATGACCACGTTTACATACACTTAAGAAAGCGGGTTATTCCAGGGTTTTTGGAAAGTGGCATTCTAAAACATCATGAAAACGCTAACACACCTAGGTTTCTCCAGGAGAAAGCTGCTTATGTGGCCATGTAAACACATAAGCAGCGTTCTAACAGGTTATTGAGGAGCGCGCATGCGCGTGGAACAGACCGAATAACAAACGTCATAGGGTGGAGCCCAACAACAAGTTAACAAAACATTTCTGAGAGTACAGTGGGAAAAGCACATACACTATAAACTATACCCATTGAACTTGCAACTCCAGGTGTGGTAGGGGAGCTACCCAGGCCCCCGAACCATCCAAATCACTTTAAACAACAGTACACCCCTTTGAAAGGACTGGAAGTCTGTCCCTTCCATCCTCGTTGTCATTCTCATCAAAGATTAAAGATGCTGCAACTATAAATAAGGTCCATAGGTTAATCCCCCTCTCTTTTCACTCTCACCTCATTAACTCTCATTAGACATTCTATGGGACCCAGAGAGCAGGAAAACAATTTATACACCAGATAAAGAAAAATATAACTTCTATAGTGTGACATTTGTTTGAGTGAAACAAGATTTGTTTTGGGGGGGGATTTTTCCCCTTTTTCTCCCAATCCCAATGTGCTTTTAAGTCCTCATGGTCGCATAGTGATTTGCCCCAGTCCAGGTGGCAGAGGACAAATCCCAGTTGCCTATGCATCTGAGACCGTCAACCCGTGCATCTTATCATGTGACTTGTTGAACACGTTGCCACAGAGACAGTGCGTGTGGGGCTTCACGCCTTCCACTGTGGCAACCACACTCAACTCACCATGCGCCCCACCGAGAACAAACCTAATTATAGTGACCACGAGGAGTTTACCCCAGGTGACTCTACCCTCCCTAGCAACCAGGTCAATTTGGTTGCTTAGGAGACCTGGCTGGAGTCACTCAGCACGCCCTGGGATTCGAACTAGCGAGCTAGCGAACTCCAGGTGTGGTAGCCAGTGTATTTTACCACTGAGCTACCCAGGCCCCTTGACAACTTGACAACTTGACAACCGTGATGAAAAACAAAGTATAGCTGGTCACAATATATGTTGTGTTTTGGTGGTCCAACAAGACTTTTTTGACTATCTTAACCAGCAAGAATTCCTTGGTCAACCAGCATCCCAAAAAACCATGCTTGTCGACCAGTTTTGACACAAGCTTTTGTTGGTGAGCATCATGGCAATGCTTGCCCACCAGCTAGAGCAGAATCAAATCAGCCCTAACCAGCATAAACCAGCCTGGACCAGAATGGGAATTCATGTTGGTCTAAGCTGGTTTTTGAAATATGACTGACCTGAAGCTGTTTCTTGCTGGGCTCGTGCTCCAGTACAGAGAGGAGAGAGACAGCAGCATCCACCCATTCTCTGACCCCCTGTAGCTGCACCTGTACCCGCTCCCTCTCCTCTACCTCAGCTCTCACTGACCTCTGACCCTGAGTGCTCTGCTCCTTTAGACTGCAGGACACAAAAGTCAAAGGCCAAAGGACACGATTGACAATTCATACAGCATATGAACATAATTTTACAATTAAAAGGATAGTTCACCCAAAAAAAGTTTTTGAGCAAGTCTTAATTAAAATACCTCAACAGAATAATAATGGATGACTTTTCAAAGTAATTGCCAATAAAAGGAATGAAAAGCAACAAAACAACCAATCACCAACAGTAGATTTCTGACCTGTGGTAACGCTCCTGTAGGGCTCGAAGCTCTTGGCACAGTGCAATGGGAGGGGCCTGTTCCAGATGGGAGGGGACACCAAGCAACCTAGCAGCTCTTAATTCCAATGCAGAGAGAGCTCTGTGTTCACAGTCCAGTCTGTCCTGGTACTGGGACCAAAACAGCAGCAGTTCCTGCAACTCGTCACCAGTCTTATTCTCTCTGCTGCTGTCAGGAAGTTCTGCCTCCACCTGCTCCAACACAGTGGCTGCCCGATTCACCTGCGGAATGAAAGTGAAGGAAATCAAGCTCTCACCAGCACCACTGTCGGTCAAATATACATAGTGCAAGGATTCATCCAGAATACGAATGCCTAATTGGAAAGTGTCATCTAAATAATGTTTTTTTTTTTGTTTGTTTTTTTGCTAATTTCATCCGCACATTGATAAAGTAAAATATTGAAAGACCTGAGCACACTGACATTAACATATACCCGTCAGTTTTGGTCATGGCACTTACACTCTTTTTGACATCACTCCATTCTTCTTCCATTTGTTTCAAGCGTATCTGCAGATCGTTGCCACAATGCTGCAATCTTGCCACCTGCCCCCAAAGGGCGCTTACTGCATCCTCCCTGTTGGCTCTGCAGCCATGCAATGAGCACCACTCTCTCAGATCCTCCAGTCTCCCAGGAAGCATGGCAACCTCTTCCAATAGAACCTAAAAAGAAGAGAAATATGATTAGTATTTCATAGCTTTTCATAGGGTAAACAGCAAAAATATGCTGTTACCATATTATTTGGCAATTGAGAGATACATGATAAAGATACAGGCATACTTTTAGGTTACAGAGGGTGCTAATGGATACAAATGAAAAGTGGTGGTTTCATTAAACATAAGGTTTTATGTCCCCCTACCTTGAGATTCTGATGCTGGTCTTTGCAGTCTTTGTGTGAAGTGATTTTACTGGAAGCACACTGTGATAGCAATGTTTCTGAGTCCCTCACTTGTTGACACAGCTCTTCATAACATTTACGAGAAGATTTCTGGCACTCAACACACCTTGTGATGGACAAGCAACAATAACCAGAATCTCAGTAAAACTATTTCCACATTGAGTATTTAGAACTTGATGACAGGAGATTAAATGGTCAAATTAAGATCTGATAAGCATAGATAGCATATTATGTAAAGTAAAATGTAAATAAAATACCATGAGTAAAAATAAAAACACAGGCCATTACTTCAGTATTCAACATTTCTAAGCACAAATTCATATGTGACAGTTTATATAAGAAGAAAGGAACAACTGTGATAGCTATCATGTAAATAAGGTTTCATGCTGTGTACCTCTTCAGAGTTTCCAGTTGTATTTGGGCCTGGGCCTTGAGGGTCGACAGCCTAACCAGGAGCTCACCTAGAACCTCTGTCTGGAGAAACTCAATTTTCTGTGGTTTGAAACAGGGATTCTGTGGGGCTTGAGTTTGGAGCTGTGAAACATGGGACTGGAACTCAGTGTCTAGAATTGATAAAGCTTGCTGAGTGTCTTTGAGTCTTTCTGAACAGCTTCTAGCAGAGCAGATTGAGGGAAGGAGGACCAACACAGCTCTTTCGAAAAACCTAATGGTTTTAATCACTGCCTTGGTGTAGTTTCTCAACAGTTCCTTGGCTTTAGTTAGGCTCACCTGGAAAGAGAAGAACAGGTTCAAACCCATTCTCATTTTTTATACTCAAATGCAGATATCCAATAAGGATTCTAGGTATGATGTCTCCATACTTGTGAGCCAATTGAAGATGAAAAACAGTAAACTCACCATTCGCTGATCACACTTTTCCAAAACCATATCCTTCAAGCAAGTGAGCCATTTGGAGTCTTCTGGCCTCTGTTTACATTGAGCTCCAATCCTATTTTCAAGGATCTCAAGTACTCGCATTCTGGATTCTATGTCCTTTCTGAGCACTAGGCACTTTCTCAGTTCTTTTTCAATTACATCATCTTTTGGTTCAATATCAAAAGGCTTTTCCAGTTCCTCACTGGTCTCTTTGAGGAAAGTATAAAGAACTCTCTGTTCTGATGGATAATGAATGTGTTTCAGTAGATCCAACTCCACTATCTGAAGATTATTGTGCACTGCCAATTCCTGAGTTTTTAGATTTTCCAGGATTTGTTTAAGTCTTGCCTGCTCCGCAGAAAGCTGAGATGGATAAAGATCTACTGTGATATCCTGGAGCTGATCTCTTGTTTCCTCACACAAGAGTTGTATTAAAGGGATATGGGTCAATAGGGCCTGACAGGCTTTGTAGCGTGCCTCATGGTTTACACTGTTGTCTTTGGTCCTTGGAATCTGAGCCTCCACTTCTTCCCTGAGATCTTCAACACACTGACTAAGGGTCAAGTACCTTACATGAGCTTGTGCTTTGTGATCCAAATCGTTCATTTTCTGGTGCAGTTCAGTGATAACACATAACAGCTCTCTTCTCTTGTCCTCTGCACAGGGATTGACTAGGTCAACCTGGGATTTGCATTCCACAATCATCTGTTTGATGGGCTCGATGGAGGAGAGGGTGTCCTTGGTAACAGGGAACCTGTGACTTTTTACGTCAAACAGCATTTGTCTCAGACTCTTCTCAAGTGATGATACTTTCCTCTGAGATGATTCTTGGTTCTGCATGACATCCATAACTTTCTGTCTACAAGATTTCTCATAGCTGACGATACTCTTGATGTCCTCTTGAAGGTTGGTGAGTTTCTCATTGAGCTGAGAACTCTCAGAGACACTTAGCTCTGAGAAAATATCTCTGCTTTTCATCAGAAGTGCTTCAAGAACAGCAGACTGCTTTTCTGCTTCTTTAAGAGACTCCTTAATCTGCCTCAACCTGCGATCCAGGTCTGCCACACTTAAAATCTGATAATCCTCTCTCCTCAAAGCCTCCCTTTGGAGATGTCCAACCACCCAGGAATCAACATCTGCTATCTGCTCTGACATCTTCTCCCGGGTTTGAAGCCCTGACTCCATTTCACGAACCGCCTCAGCTAGTCTCTCTGCTGTCGATTTGGACAAATCTTCAAGAGCCTTCAAGGATGAGGTCACCATAGGAACATCAGACTCTTCTAGGTCAGGTATCAGCTCGGTGACTTCCTCAACCAAAGCCTTTAACTGGGTTTGCTTGGAGCTCATCTCAGACTGCAATTTCTTTAAATCTTTAATCTGTCGATGGACATCTTCTGGAAGCAAAGACACCTTCTTCTGCTGTCCTTTAATATGAAATTCTGTCTGCTTGGCCCAAGCCAGTGCATCTGTCATCACCTTTACAATTTTACTTAATGTTGGGTTTCTGCTGGTAGGGGCTGCAGTTGCTAACTGTTTACCCATTTGATCCAGCTGGTCTTTGATGTTCTGAAGGTCTCGCTCAATGCTGTATGTCTCTGCCTTAAATTGGAAACCTTTGGCAAGATCCTCAGAGGTCTGGTGAAGATTGAGGTACTGCTGTTGGGTGGAAGCGAGATCAGCATTTATATTCATAACTTCTTTAGCTCTCTTGCTATCCCATACAGCTGGTGAGGATTCTGATGAGTCCAAGGTCTTCTTGATGTTCTCTAGATGGTATTTTAAAGCACTGATCTCTTGAAGAAGTCTAGCACTTTCTTTGGAATAAGCACTGACCCTGTAAAGAGCCATCTCTGCATCCCTTTCCAGCACTCTCCACTGGCCCTGTAAGGTATTTTTCTGTATTTCTGCCATTTGTCTCTCAGGCAGACTGAGGTAGGGCGATAATTTTGCATGAGTCTGAATCAGCTCACCAACAGCTGTCCTTTCCAGCTCCATGTTTCTCAAGAAAGAGTGTAGCCTCTCTTCCTCAATAAAACTGCTCTCAGCTGGAGATCTGCAGATGTACAAGAAACATTTATGGGTCTTTACTATCTAATGACCAGTAGTTTTGTGTTCTGTTGTAGTTACAAGTACTTACGTCCTTAATGCCTCACGTTCAGTTTGGAGTCTCTCCAGAATAGCTTTGACTTTCTGTGTCTGTCTGTCAAAATCTGCAACCATCTGTAGCTGAGCTTCCTTGGAGTGGACAGCAGTTGCTGCATCCAACAATGCTGCACTCCACTGAGCATTCAGCTGCTGCATGGCCTTAGTGTCATGGACTGTGCCATTAGTGCTGGTGTCAATGTCATCACTAACCTGGTCTTGCTTAGACATCATGGACACCTGTCTCTGGGCATACCTTCTACATTCCTAAAATAAATACAGTATTAATACAATATTATTTAATACAAAAATGTATTTAGCTCACCTCCAATCCCACCTCTGCTTTTCATGCAACAATTTTAAGAATTACACTGGTGGTCCAAAGTTTGGAATAATGTACAGATTTTGCTGTTTCTGAAGGAAATTGGTACTTTAATTCACCAAAGTGGCATTGAACTGATCATAAAGTATAGTCAGGACATTACTGATGTAAAAAACAACACCATCACTATTTGAAAAAAGTCATTTTTTTGAGGGGGGATTTTTCCCCTTTTTCTCCCAATTTGGAATGCCCAATTCCCAATGCACTCTAAGTCCTTGTGGTTGCATAGTGATTTGCCTCAGTCTGGGTGGTGGAGGACAAATCCCAGTTGCCTTCACGTCTGAGACAGTCAACCCGTGCATCTTATCATGTGGCTTGTTGAGCATGTTGCCACAGAGACATAGTGTGTGTGGAGGCTTCACGCCAATTTGGTTGCTTATGAGACCTGGCTGGAGTCACTCAGCATGCCCTGGGATTCGAACTAGTGAAATAGCGAACTCCAGGGGTGGTAGCCAGTGTATTTTACCACTGAGCTACCCAGGCCCCCAAAGTCATTTTTGATCAAATCTAGACAGGCCCCATTTCCAGCAGCCATCACTCCAACACCTTATCCTTGAGTAGTCATGCTAAATTGCAAATTTGGTACTAGAAAATCACTTGCCATTATATCATACACTGCTGAAAGCTATTTGGTTAATTAAATGAAGCTTAACATTGTCTTTGTGTTTGTTTTTGAGTTGCCACAGTATGCAATAGACTGGCATGTCGTAAGGTCAATATTAGGTCAAAAATGGCAAAAAACAAACAGCTTTCTCTAAAAACTCAATCAGTGTTTTGAGGAATGAAGGCTACACAATGCTTGAAATTGCCAAAAAAGATTTCATACCAAGGTGTACACTACTGTCTTCAAAAACAAAGGACAACTGGCTCTAACAAGGACAGAAAGAGATGAAGGAAGGCCAGATGTACAGCTAAACAAGAGGATAAGTACATCAGAGTATCTAGTTTGAGAAACAGACACCTCACATGTCCTAAGCTGGCAGCTTCATTGAATTCTACCCACTCAACACCAGTTTCATGTACAACAGTAAAGAAAAGACTCAGGGGTGTAAGCCTTATGGGAATAATTGCAAAGAAAAAGCCACATTTGAAACAGAAATACAAATAGAAAAGGTTAGAGTGGGCAAAGAAACACAGATATTGGAGAACAGATAATTGGAAAAGAGTGTTATGGATCTTAACCCCATTGAGCTTATGTGGGATCAGCTAGACTGTACGACAAGAAGTGCACGACAAGAGAGCCACATATACGGCAAGTGCTACAGGAAGCGTGGGGTGAAATGGCACCTGAGTATCTGGACAAACTGACAGCTAGAATGCCAAGGACCGGCAAAGCTGTCATTGCTGCACATGGAGGATTTTTTTAATGAGAAATCTTTGAAGTAGTTTAAGGAGTTCTGAACTTTTTTTTCAAAATGTAATAGTAATTTTTCACGTTATTAATGTCTATACTGACTATACATTGTGATCAGTCAAATGCCACTTTGGTGAATAAAAGTACCAATTTCTTTCCATAAGAGCAAAATATGTACATTATTCCAAAGTTTTGGCCACCAGTGTCTATTATAAAAATCAGCCACAATACAATGGCAGTAGGCTAATAAAAGAGGTTTTAAAGAGTGAGGGTTACCCACCTCAGCCTCCTCTAGCTGTTTGGCCATGTCTGTGGAGTTCAGTGCAGCTGTATGATTTCGAAGGTCCAATAAATGGAACACTAGTCTTTTTAATCGAGTTTCGAGATCAGCACTGGACGTGTCCAGAATTTTCAAGGGACTTTCATATGGCATACCCTACAAAATAATACAGGATAATATTGTGTGTATTGAGTGACACTCGCACATTTCATACCGATCAGCCCCAACATTAAAACCACCTGACTAATATTGTGCAGGCCCCCTCATGCCGCCAAAACAGCGCCAACCTGAATCTCAGAATAGCATTCTGAGATGCTACTCTTCTCACCACAATTATACAGAGCGGTTATCTGAGATACCGTAGCTTTATCAATTCAAACCAGTCTGGCCATTCTCTATTGACCTCTCTCATCAACAAAGCATTTCCATTCACAGAATTGCCATTCACTGGATGTTTTTTGTTTTTTGGCACCATTCAGAAATAAATTCTAGAGACTGATGTGTATGAAAATCCCAGGAGATCAGCAGTTACAGAAATACTCAAACCAGCCCATCTGGCACCAACAAACATCCATGTGAATATCTAATCAGCCAATCGTGTGGCAGCAGTGCAGTGCATAAAATCACGCAGATACGGGTCAGGAGCTTCAGTTAATGTTCACATCAACCATCAGAATGGTGATCTCAGTGATTTTGACCATGGCATGATTGTTGGTGCCAGATTGGCTTGTTTGAGTTTTTCTGTAACTAGTAAATTCTGTGAACCATTATTAGAACAACAACTTTGTGGGTAAAAAGCTGAATGTGTAAATTAATGTGTAAATTAACAGCTAATATACAATTTCTTTTTGGGTTAAATCACTTCAGAAATGTTTAATTGATAGTGGATATATTAAAGTATACCTCTGTGAGTACAGTTTTAGGTCCCTTTTCAGTCATTTGTTTGATCACCAAGAAGATATGCTTCGTTGTGAGTCCCAGTGGCTCCTCCTCTTCCTCTTCCTCTACTGGACTCTTAGTGTTTTCAGTGGTAAGATCAACTTGAGTAGAAATATCCACAGCTTGATCCTGTGGCTGCAACAGTTAAAAAAGCAGAGTAAGCTTAAGGCAACATCACTGACCTACAGTAGCAACTACTGTAGCAACTTCAATATCACTCACAGTAGATAAAAATGTATCAAATACAAAACTGAGACACTAAAACAGTAAATAAATAATTCTATGAAAGGAAATTGTAGTTATAGCAAATTCATTCATGATTAAAAAGCACAACATAAACTGCAAAAGCCATTCCAAACATACACAATGCCATAAGCAACAGATGAGGGAACACAAACAAAATTATTAATGACTTCTTTGTGAGCTTATGACATAAAACATATGAAAACAATGAGAGCTGTTTCTATTTGTTGCTGCAGGGCAGTAATGGCTGTTTACAAAGAGCTAAATATTAGGGGATTTTTTTCAGAGCGACACCAACATATGCAAATAAAAATAGGAAGGTTATTCAGGACCCACAGAAATAACAGTTGATAGAAACTTGGTTAGAAGATTGCTGGTTCTATCAGGGTTAAGGCCTAATGTGTTAGCTGCAGCATAATCTGACACAATTGGAATGCTGCAAGATAGCAAATGATAAATTTCCCCTGCAAGACCAAAAACATCCAAACAGATTGTACAAAGTTTCATTTTGGCCTTGAAAGTATGTTTCCTCCTTTATTTTCCATCTCTTTAAAGCCTTAATGACTTGGGGAAAGAAAAAAACAGACATTGCACTCATCCTCAGTTTAAGTTCTTAAATGGAAAGAGTCCAACATGCAGAAACCACACAATCATGCATCACACAGGTTTGTATCTTTGGTGGTATCATGTTCATTAAAGTTACCTGCAACCCACTGATGCTCTCAGTTTGACTGACAACAGCTATGTGTTCTGGGACCAAGGTAACAGAGTCCTCCCCCTCTTCTAGCTGTTCCTGACCAATTAATGGCCTACTGATATGATCCACTTCATCTTCCTGTTTGGTTACTGGGTAAACATCAGATTCCTCCTCCATTGGTGCACAGACAGAAACTTTTTCATTCTCTGAACTTTCTTTGTGCCTGGTTGGTGGAGTTGGTATGACCTGTGGCTCCGCTGGTTTCAAAGGAACTCTGTCAGCATCAGCTTCATCTTTCTTTTTCCTAGTCGGTGGAGTTGGTTGAGGGGAAAGCTCCTCAAGTTCATTTTTTGAAGTAGCAGAAACCATCTCAGTTTCTGCTCGACTGTCTTTTCGCCTCAGAGGAGGAGTTGGTTTGACCATGCTCTTCTCTTCTTGCAATTTAACCGCACCTGCGACTAATTGTTTGTCAACTTTGCAATCTTTCCTTCTTGTTGGTGGCGTGGGTTTCACAATGTTCTCCCTCTCTTCTTGGGTTTTGCAAACTCCCAAAGTCACATCACTTTCTGCTTGACTAACTTTGCGTCTAACAGGTGGGGTTAGTTTAACCTTAGGCTCTTCTCTGTCTCTTTGTTCACTAGTTTGTTGATTATCAATTTTCCTTAAATCAGCACTATGGAAAACTGTATCACTCTCTGTATTATCCTTATGTCTTCTTGCTGGTGGTGTTGGTTGGGTCTCCAGATCGAGTGAAAATCTTTGATCTTCTTTCTCTTTACGCTCTCTTGCTGGTGGAGTGGGTTGGGTCTTCAGATCAAACAATAATACTTGGTCTTCTTTTTCTTTAGGTCGTCTTGCTGGTGGTGTTGGTTGGGTCTCCAGATTGAGTGAAAATGTTTGATCTTCTCCTTTCTCTTTTTGTCTTCTTGCTGGTGGAGTGGGTTGGGTGTCCAGATCAAGTGATAATCTTTGGTCTTTTTCTCTATGTTGTGTTGCTGGTGGTGTTGGTTGGGTCTCCAGATTAAGTGAAAATGTTAGATCTTCTCCTTTCTGTTGACGTCGTCTTGCTGGTGGTGTGGGTAGGGACTCTAGGTCAAGCGAAAGCCTTTTACTTCCCAATTTCTCTCTATGTCTTCTGCTTGGTGGGGTGGGAAGAACTTCTTGAAGTATCTGTGATTCAAGGTTTAGAGACAAGTCACCTATACATTGTCTGGTTGGAGGTGTTGGTGTGACATACGCCTTGTCAAATTGAACCTTGCTTTCACCCTCATTCCATCTTATGACTGGTGGCGTCAGTTCATTTTCTACAGACGATGCTTTGTCAACTGATAGGGTATTTTTAGACTCTTCCTCCTTAATTATATGAATGGTGTCTCTATTTTCAGGTTTTTCTGCTGATGTTAATGAGTCATCAACCTTGTCAAATGGGACCTCAGTTTCAGCTTCTTTTCGTCGCCTTTCTGGTGGCATCGGTTTAGGTTCAAATTTCATGGATTGTGCTTTAGCACCTGATGGGGTCTTTTTCGATTCTTTCTCCTCATTGAAATGCATAGTGTCTCTAACTTCAGGTTTCTCCCCTGGTGTTGATGAGACATCCGTCTTGTCTGATTGGACATTAGTTTCACCCTCATTTGGTTGCCTGACTTGTGGCATCAGTTTAGGTTCAGCTACTATGGATTGTGCTTTATCAACTAATGGGGTCTCTTCTTCCTCAATGATATACACTGTGTCACCACCTGCAAGTTTTTCTGCTGGTGTTGATATGACAACCATCTTGTTTGCTTGGACCTCAGTTTCATCATCATTTCGATGCCTGACTGGTGGCGTGGGTCTAGGTCCAATTTCTAGGGATTGTTCTTTATTATCTGATGGGGTCTTCTTTGTCTCTTCTCCCTTAATGACATCCATGGGCTCTCCAACTTCAGGTTTGTCCTCTGGTGTTGGTGAGACATCCATACTTTCTGACTGGACCTCAGTTTCATCCTCATTCCATTGCTTGATTGGAGGTGTCAATTTAGATTTAGCTTCAATGAATTGTGCTTTATTACCTGATGGGGTCTCTTCTTCCTCAATGATATACACGGTGTCTCCACCTGCACGTTTTTCTGCTGGTGTTGATGTGACAACCATCTTGTCTGACTGGATCTCAGTTTCATCCTCATTTTGACGCCTGACAGGTGGTGTGGGTCTGGGTCCAATTTTTGCGGATTGTGCTTTATTATCTGATGGGGTATTTTTAGACTCTTCCTCCTTAATTATATGAATGGTGTCTCCATTTTCAGGTTTTTCTGCTGATGTTAATGAGTCATCAACCTTGTCAAATGGGACCTCAGTTTCAGCCTCTTTTCGTCGCCTTTCTGGTGGCATCGGTTTAGGTTCAAATTTCAAGGATTGCGCTTTAGCACCTGATGGGGTCTTTTTCGATTCTTTCTCCTCACTGAAATGCATAGTGTCTCTAACTTCAGGTTTCTCCCCTGGTGTTGATGAGACATCCATCTTGTCTGATTGGACATTAGTTTCACCCTCATTTGGTTGCCTGACTTGTGGCATCAGTTTAGGTTCAGCTACTATGAATTGTGCTTTATCAACTAATGGGGTCTCTTCTTCCTCAATGATATACACTGTGTCTCCACCTGCAAGTTGTTCTGCTGGTGTTGATATGACAACCATCTTGTTTGCTTGGACCTCAGTTTCATCATCATTTCGATGCCTGACTGGTAGCGTGGGTCTAGGTCCAATTTCTAGGGATTGTTCTTTATTATCTGATGGGGTCTTCTTTGTCTCTTCTCCCTTAATGACATTCATGGGCTCTCCAACTTCAGGTTTGTCCTCTGGTGTTGGTGAGACATCCATACTTTCTGACAGGACCTCAGTTTCATCCTCATTCCATTGCTTGATTGGAGGTGTCAATTTAGATTTAGCTTCAATGGATTGTGCTTTATTACCTGATGGGGTCTCTTCTTCCTCAATGATATACACTGTGTCTCCACCTGCACATTTTTCTGCTGGTGTTGATGTGACAACCATCTTGTCTGACTGGACCTCAGTTTCATCCTGATTTTGACGCCTGACAGGTGGTGTGGGTTTGGGTCCAATTTTTGCGGATTGTGCTTTATTATCTGATGGGGTATTTTTAGACTCTTCCTCCTTAATTATATGAATGGTGTCTCCATTTTCAGGTTTTTCTGCTGATGTTAATGAGTTATCAACCTTGTCAAATGGGACCTCAGTTTCAGCCTCTTTTCGTCGCCTTTCTGGTGGCATCGGTTTAGGTTCAAATTTCATGGATTGTGCTTTAGCACCTGATGGGGTCTTTTTCGATTCTTTCTCCTCATTGAAATGCATAGTGTCTCTAACTTCAGGTTTCTCCCCTGGTGTTGATGAGACATCCATCTTGTCTGATTGGACATTAGTTTCACCCTCATTTGGTTGCCTGACTTGTGGCATCAGTTTAGGTTCAGCTACTATGGATTGTGCTTTATCAACTAATGGGGTCTCTTCTTCCTCAATGATATACACTGTGTCTCCACCTGCAAGTCTTTCTGCTGGTGTTGATATGACAAGCATCTTGTCTGCGTGGACCTCGGTTTCATCATCATTTCGACGCCTGACTGGTGGGGTGGGTCTAGGTCCAGTTTCTAGGGATTGTTCTTTATTATCTGATGGGGTCTTCTTTGTCTCTTCTCCCTTAATGACATCCATGGGCTCTCCAACTTCAGGTTTGTCCTCTGGTGTTGGTGAGACATCCATACTTTCTGACAGGACCTCAGTTTCATCCTCATTCCATTGCTTGATTGGAGGTGTCAATTTAGATTTAGCTTCAGTGGATTGTGCTTTATTACCTGATGGGGTCTCTTCTTCCTCAATGATATAGACTGTGTCTCCACCTGCACATTTTTCTGCTGGTGTTGATGTGACAACCATCTTGTCTGACTGGACCTCAGTTTCATCCTCATTTTGACGCCTGACAGGTGGTGTGGGTCTGAGTCCAATTTTTGCGGATTGTGCTTTATTATCTGATGGGGTATTTTTAGACTCTTCCTCCTTAATTATATGAATGGTGTCTTCATTTTCAGATTTTTCTGTTGATGATAATGAGACATCCACCTTGTCAGATGGGACCTCAGTTTCAGCCTCTTTTCGTTGCCTTTCTGGTGGCGTTGGTTTAGGTTTAATTTTCATGGATTGTGCTTTAGCACCTGATGGGGTCTTTTTCGACTCTTTCCCCTCAGTTAAATGCATAGTGTCTCTATCTTCAGGTTTCTTCCTAGGTTTTGGTGAGACATCCATCTTGTTTCTTTGGACATTAGTTTCACCCTCATTTGGTCGCTTGAATGGTGGCATCAGTTTAGGTTCAGCTACTATTGATAGTGCATTATGAACTAATGGGGTCTTCTTTGACTCTTCTTCCTCAATGATATACTTTGTGTCTCCACCTGCAAGTTGTTCTGCTGGTGTTGATATGACAACCATCTTGTCTGACGGGACCTCAGTTTCATCCTCATTTTGACGCCTGACTGGTGGCATGGGTCTAGGTCCAATTTCTACGGATTGTACTTTATTATCTGATGGGTTCTTCTTTGTCTCTTCTCCCTTAATGACATCCATGGCCTCTCCAACTTCAGGTTTGTCCTCTTGTGTTGGTGAGACATCCATACTTTCTGACTCGACCTCAGTTTCATCCTCATTCCATTGCTTGATTGGAGGTGTCAATTTTGATTTAGTTTCAATGGATTGTGCTTTATTACCTGATGGGGTCTTCTTGACCTTTTTCTCTTCAATGACATGCATGACCTCTCCACTTACAACTTTGTCTTCTGTAGGAAGGTCTAGATTTAATTGAACTGGTTCAGACTCTTCTAATGCTTCTATAGGCCTCTTTGTGCTGGCCAGAACCTCTGTGTGTCTCTCAGCAGATACTGCCCCAACTTCTCTCTCCAGTCTTTCTGAAGTTAGACGTTCTGATCCCTGAATTTCTGCCTCAGTGCGTTCTCTGAAAGGAGTGGCTTCATGAGCATGATGTCTCTGCATCTGCATTTCCTCAGGGAAGTCTAGAATAATATATCTGCGTTGGAGTTCATGCGGGCCATTATCTGTGGTCCAGTTGCCCTCTATGTCAGCACGTGCAGCATTTGGTCCATTATTCCAAGTCAATGTTCCAACACCTCTCGTAGCAGCATCACCGATAACTTGTGCTTCTGTGGGTGGGGCTAAGGTTGCTTGCACTTGTCTGTTAGTGTCTATCTCAGCAAGCTCTGACTGATATGGTCCTATTGCTGAACTTATTACTGACACATTTTCCATGCCTGGCTTATTTAGAGAACACTGAATGCTCTTTGAATCCTCAGCTTCTGGAGGACCCAAAATGTTATTATCTTGTTTGCCCATTGTTTGCCACTGTGTGTTCTCATTCCCAATAGCACTAGCAGAAACTATGCTCACTGTAGTACTATCTGAGGGTGTGTCCACACTCTGTATGTGCACCGTATCTACATCCAAAATAACTGCAGCAACCTTTTTTGTTTGAATTTCACTTTCTCTACCACATTGCTCTTGAGAATGTGGAATATATGAGTCCTCTTCCTCTTTATCTTCATCTGAAGCCATTGGCTCTATCTTATCATTCTCCATTCTTTCAGCGAATGAGTCAGAACTTAAAACCTCAATAGACAGTTGGCTTTCTTGCCTTTCTCTGCTTAAACTTTCAGTGCCATAGATTTCTATATCTATTACTTCCAAGCTGTGAAGAGCTACAGATGAGGCAGTTTGCATCTTTTCATCTGCATTCTCATCATTCTCAGGCTTTGTTTCCAAAGCAACAGAGATGCACTTCGACTCACCTTCATTTGCTTCATGGCTGCTTGTAGCAATAGCAAATTTACACACACTTGTGTCTGGCTCAGTTACCAACTCTGTGGCTACCTGTACAGTTGTTTTGAGCTCAGCCTGTTCAATATCAGTCTCTAATGTTGGTGGGGTTTTTCCTGCAGTGTAAGTTTCTAATTCTGATGTAGTTTCTGAGAGTAAACATACAGGGATCTTGCTCTCAGGGTTTTCAGATGGCTGTACCTTAGCCTGTTCATTGCCATCTGTCTTTACACAGCTCTCCATGATGATGGATGCAGAAGAAACAAACACTGACTGTGTAAACTCATTGGTTGATGTTGTCACAGCAGAAACCTACAAATAGTATTTATCATATAGCACTCAGTGCGATGGCTGAATATAATGATAGTCAGGAAATACAGGTGCATCTCAATAAATTAGAATGTCGTGGAAAAGTTCATTTATTTCAGTAATTCAACTCAAATTGTGAAACTCGTGTATTAAATAAATTCAATGCACACAGACTGAAGTAGTTTAAGTCTTTGGTTCTTTTAATTGTGATGATTTTGGCTCACATTTAACAAAAACCCACCAATTCACTATCTCAAAAAATTAGAATATGGTGACATGCCAATCAGCTAATCAACTCAAAACACCTGCAAAGGTTTCCTGAGCCTTCAAAATGGTCTCTCAGTTTGGTTCACTAGGCTACACAATCATGGGGAAGACTGCTGATCTGACAGTTGTCCAGACACAATCACTGACACCCTTCACAAGGAGGGTAAGCCACAAACATTCATTGCCAAAGAAGCTGGCTGTTCACAGAGTGTTGTATCCAAGCATGTAAAAAGAAAGTTGAGTGGAAGGAAAAAGATGCACAACCAACCAAGAGAACCGCAGCCTTATGAGGATTGTCAAGCAAAATGGATTCAAGAATTTGGGTGAACTTCACAAGGAATGGACTGAGGCTGGGGTCAAGGCATCAAGAGCCACCACACACAGACATGTCAAGGAATTTGGCTACAGTTGTCGTATTCCTCTTGTTAAGCCACTCCTGAACCACAGTCAACGTCAGAGGTGTCTTACCTGGGCTAAGGAGAAGAAGAAATGGACTGTTGCCCAGTGGTCCAAAGTCCTCTTTTCAGATGAGAGCAAATTTTGTATTTCATTTGGAAACCAAGGTCCTAGAGTCTGGAGGAAGGGTGGAGAAGCTCATAGCCCAAGTTGCTTGAAGTCCAGTGTTAAGTTTCCACAGTCTGTGATGATTTGGGGTGCAATGTCATCTGCTGGTGTTGGTCCATTGTGTTTTTTGAAAACCAAAGTCACTGCACCCGTTTACCAAGACATTTTGGAGCACTTCATGCTTCCTTCTGCTGACCAGCTTTTTAAAGATGCTGATTTCATTTTCCAGCAGGATTTGGCACCTGCCCACACTGCCAAAAGCACCAAAAATTGGTTAAATGACCATGGTGTTGGTGTGCTTGACTGGCCAGCAAACTCACCAGACCTGAACCCCATAGAGAATCTATGGGGTATTGTCAAGAGGAAAATGAGAAACAAGAGACCAAAAAATGCAGATGAGCTGAAGGCCACTGTCAAAGAAACCTGGGCTTCCATACCACCTCAGCAGTGCCACAAACTGATCACCTCTATGCCCCGCCGAATTGAGGCAGTAATTAAAGCAAAAGGAGCCCCTACCAAGTATTGAGTACATATACAGTAAATGAACATACTTTCCAGAAGGCCAACAATTCACTAAAAATGTTTTTTTCATTGGTATTATGATGTATTCTAATTTTTTGAGAGAGTGAATTGGTGGGTTTTTGTTAAATGTGAGCAAAATCATCACAATTAAAAGAACCAAAGACTTAAACTACTTCAGTCTGTGTGCATTGAATTTATTTAATACACGAGTTTCACAATTTGAGTTGAATTACTGAAATAAATGAACTTTTCCACGACATTCTAATTTATTGAGATGCACCTGTATATAGTATTTACATTTTAATATTTGTAAAATATAGCATGAATATTACCTCAAAAAATAAAAACAAATATGAAAAATGTACCTGTGAGTCCAGCTTGATGCTTTGAGCCTCCAGTGACAACCGCTGAGCTTCCTGTTTCACCTTCTCAAGATTCTGAAACCCAACTCATCTGTTTAAATCACTAGACATTTTATGTAAAACAACATCTCAAAGAATAGAGCTGTTCAATCATGACGTCAATTTGTAAGCAAAGCCAGATGTCTAATTCCCTCTGGGTTTTTAAAATAGCAGTTATCAGTTAATGAGTAAACTAAGGTCTGTGGTTGACACTAATTGAAGAGACTTTTATGATTTGTTCTACAACATAAATGACACCTCAAACATTAATTTTGAAATTGCTGTCTTTTAAAAAAAAAAAAAAGAAAAGAAAAAAAAAAGTTGCTTACAAGTTGCTACAAGGACTACAATGGTTTTCTGATTATTTAGGCATGTAAACACACATCCTTATGGATGTTTAGTCTTTATTTAGCAACATGCTAAAAACGTATATTTAAAAAATAAATAAATACAGAAGTTTCAAAATTCACATTTGAGGTATGACTGTGTGAAATTTATGTTGTAGAACAAAATGTGAAAGTCTCTTCTGGTAGTTTTAACCACAGATCTTTTTTTACCCAAAAATCAAAAACTGCTATTCTAAAATCCTATTGGAAATTCCTGAGGGAGCCCAAACTTAACAGCTCAACTGAGTTATACTCACCTCAAGTTCCTGTTTAAGGTCATTCATGTGAGCCTCTGTTTCATTTAGTGCTTTTATGCCATCTCTTTCAAGCTTGCCGGCCAAGTCAGGGCCCAAGCAATCCCTCAGCAGCTCTTTATAGGACAGCGCCACCTGCAGGCTTTTACAAAGTTTCGCTCCTTCCTCAATTGCAGCCTAGGGAGTACCAAAAGGATTTATTGTGTTACTTTGTCACAATGGTATAACTCTGTATACAAACACAGCAGTATGAACGTTAATCCTTCGAATACACTCTAGTATGTTGTAAGAGCACTTCTTGTGCAGTGTAACCACATATGCAAATAAGAGATGCACACATACACACCTGCATGGACATGGTTGAGCTGCAAGGAAGATTTGCATTTCTTGTCTGGTTCCAGGACTGTATGCTTTGTAAGGCCTGTCTCACACACTGCACAGTGCTGTCTGCACAATCATTTTGTCTTTCCAACAGTTTCGATCGCAGACTGAACAAAAAAATATCAATGATTGAATATTTACTTGTTATATTGTAATATATTAAAAACAATATTATACTGTAACAGTTGTAAAGTAAAACAAACAATATTAAAGCTGATGTGTGTAATTTCTTCATTGTTAAAATACTTTCTCCTATCCCAGCTTAATACGCAGAGACAGCTATATGTAAATCATGATATCCAAGAAAACTGTAAACACTGTGGTTCTGTACCTCTATAAATTATTCAGGAAAGCCTTTTAAAAACAATAATTATTTTTTAATATTAACTTGGTGACACAGAAATTACACACTTTAGCTTTACCGGTTTGTTACTGATTTTGCATCATTCTACAGTGAATATACCTGCAATATTGCTGCGTAACTGTTTCCACTACCGAAATGACATCACTAGGGGGCTCCTCATCAGGAGAGACCATATGGAGGGCCTGACCAAGGTCACGAACTTTGCCCTCTAAAGCCTCAACATCTTTCTCACAAATCTATGTGTAAATAAATTAAAATAGGAAAAATTTTAAGATTTGTTTTTTTTTAATAAATTGTCAGAATGAATCCACTTATCATACAGTAGATCTTTTAACATATTTTTACAATACCTTGAAATTATGCCAGTTTTCTTGAAGCTGGCAGATATTCTGTCTGCCATCTAAAAATCCTAAAGAGTTGTCCTGAGCACGCAGCTCATCCAGGAGGGTCTCTGCCTGTGCCCTCAGAATCTGTGCCCTGCCAGCAAGCCTGAGGTCAATCTCACCCAATCTGGCCTCACACACAGCTAGCCATTCCCTCAATTCATTTTCTGAGGACACACAGAGGTCATGAAGGTGGCTAACCTCTAAGGTCAGGGCATCACGACCTCCAGGGGTGCAGAGGTGCATCAGGGAATCTTTAACAGCATCCAGATCTCTCATCTCTCTCTTCTCTCTGTCTGCAGTCTGAAGAAGAGCCTGCAGAGGCCGAAAGATTTTACTTATGCTTAACATTATGAAACTCTCTCCTTTTTGATCATTTTACTCAAAATCTATAGCAGACCACACATTTATCAGTAAATTATGGCAAAAGACACTCTTTTCAGGTAATGTATTTATAAATCAAACCCAGAAGGAAAGTATAAATACAGTCATTTAAAGCCTTTTATGGTGCAATTTAATTATCATCAAAGCTCAAAAAGTGAAATATCATCTATGAGCGCAACACCGTCATTCATAAAAATGCTTACACCAGCGGAAAGCAGGTGGTCAGTGGCAAAAACAATTTTATACAGGTAAGATTCTATCCATAAAGCATGGGGAAAGTTTTTAATTAAATTGCTGAAGATTTGATTTCTGTTTGCAATTCTAGTGTGTTTTGTACATTCATGCAATATGAAAAATACAGATGCTGTTGTTTAGTAAAGAGCACTGTTGCTCTATTTTACATTTATGTTAAGAGTGTCATCCACACAAATTGCCTATCCTAATAATTAAACAAAGCTCTATTATTAAGTTTGCTTTCATTAAAAAGGAACTGAATATTTTAACGCAATTATGAGATTAATTGCGATTAAACATTTGTATCAATTGACAGACCTAGTTTTTATTTATTAGCTAATTTCCAGGTTTGTGGGAAATCTAAAGTTAAAATGGAGAAATATAAATAATAAGAATAATTAAAAAACAAAAACAAACCTTAAGAGTGTTGATAGAGCCCTGTAACCCATGGCGTTCAGTGGGCAGGGCACCAAAACCTTTGACCTGCTCTCTTAGCCAATCCTGAGCAACGGTGTGCTGCTCAACTAACTGAGCACAAACTCTCTCTTTTCGGATTTCCTCTTCAACATTTACACAAAAATCCTACACAAGCACAAAAAGAATGCCATACAAGTAAATAAAGTTTCTGATATCTATTAGTCAAAGAAATATTAAGCATAGCACTCCTTTTCAGACTTACCGTAAGCTCTTTGATTAATTCTGGTATGCACTCCTCAATGGTGGTCCAGGATGGATCAATCCAGCTGGAATCCTGGGTCAGCTGGCTCATCTCCCTCCCGAGCACCCTTAGAGTAGACAAAGATGGGGTCAGGGCTTTTGTGCGGTCCAGCAGACTCCTAGCCTGTTCCACTGTGTGCCTTCGATCCCCTAAACCAGGCCAGGGAAAGTGACGGGGCAGTGCAGAAATCTGCTGTTTAACCTGCTCCAGATGGGACTGAAGCTGCTCCCTCTGACACTGACAGGACACCAGATGCTCGACTACACTTTTCAGCAGACTGAGAAATGAAACAAGAGGAGAGTTAATTTTTGCTTGCCTAACCAAGAGAGTCAACAAAACCTGCAATTCTTTTCAGGCAGTTTAGGGATGAAAACTTCTGTAACACACAGACATAAATTACAGCATGCATTATAAATAGTTTTTGAGGCTTTTTAAATGTAAATGTATGTATTGATTTGTTTCTGCTGTTTTAATAACAATGATCTAAAAACAAAAATACTATAAATAATGTAACAACAACAACAACAACAACAAAATATTAAAAATAATAATAATTATTATTATTATTATTATCATTATGAATAACTTTATAATAAATTACTATTTAATACATTATCATTTTATAATTCATTATTATTTATAAATTGATTTCTAAGGTTTGGAAAAACGTCTAATGAGAAATGTGCATGTGTGTTTTAAGCTGTAAGACAAGTGTACACTCTCATTAAATTAAATTTGTCACAAGCCACCAATGGAATAAAATGGGTTATCACTGCTAACAACTACTATCACATATCATAAAATTATTGCACAAATGACAAGATCTTTTATGTTCTGGTTTCTTGGTTTCAAATAATTTATCGATGCAGGACAGAACAAACCTATGCAGCTCTAGTGCTTGCAGCATTGTTCCATTCCACTCCTCCTCTAAACTTCTCATCTTCTTAATGAGTAAATGTCTTGTGTCTTCATCCAGATCTTTACGGATGTACAGATTGTCCACTGTACTTTTCAGGGCTGCAATCTTAGAATTGCCCTCAGAACAAAGATTTAGAATTGCCTGAAAGACAGAAAGGTACACTAAATCAGGACTCCCACATCTGACAACATCATAAACAAAACATAAAGTTGCCATAATTTCTTCTTATAATTTCTCCATCCTGTTCTGCTTACCTGTGCTTTATTCAGTCTCTTCTCAATCTGCTCCTGAGTACCATGAGTGTTTTTCCCCAATGAGTCCAGGTCATCTTTCTGGTTCTTCATCCAGGACCAGGTGCTCTCCTCCTGTGAATAAACATTTTGAAGCTCCCTTGAAAGAGAATCCTGGAGTTCAGCCTGGTTCTTCAGCTCTTGTGCAACCGCCAGTACCTTCTTCCATTCTTCTTCAATGGTTCTCAGGTTCTGCTGGATTTCTTGCTTTCTATTCTCATCCAACCCTTCATGAGAACACAAACCCTCAGCTCTTCTCCTCAGGGTGGCAAGCTTGCAATTTCCGTCTGATTCCAAGTTCAGGATAGCCTAAACAAATCATCAAAACATCACAATGAAACTGTATTCCTTAAGTGTATTTTTTGGTAAAAACTTTAATGTTGCCCCTTGTCTCTTACTTGAGCACCATCAATTCTCTGTTGTAGCTGAGTATCTTCACCCAGCATTTCGATCTTTAGCTGCTGCTCTTTTATCCAGGACTGAGTGCTCTTCTCCTGGTCTAGAAGATCCTGAAGGTCCTTAGAAAGAGATTCCTCAAGTTCTGATTGCTTCTTTAACTCCTGAGCATCCATCATAACTGCTGTCCACTCCTCCTGTACATCTTGTAACATCTGTTGGACTCTTTGACGTCTGTCCTCCTTCAGATCCTGACAGGAACATAGACTCTCTCCTTTCCTCTTTAAGTCAATGAGTTTGTCATCCCCCTCAGATCTGTGAGATAGTACAGCCTAATAGAAGCAAAATAAACAAGAAATGTATCTAGATTGTTATGGAATTTCTCTTGTGCTGTTTTCTTTATGTGTTTGTTTAGCCCATGATAAAACCACATTATTAAGGTAACAAAATTAAGGTTATTTAGTCACCTTGACTAAAGCACTTTGGTAATAATTAGAATGTGGTGTCCCACAAAGGCCCAATTTGTAAATTTTTTAGTTTTGCTTCCTCACATAAACATAAAAAGCATTGATATCTTGGTTAATGTAACAAAAACAGCCAAACATATCCATAACTAACACTGTAGTTAAATATCGCTCTCAACTAGTGGTCAACTGATGTAGTTTTTTAATGGCCAAAGTTAATACCAATATCCAAAAAGCAGGGTGACCGATGGCCAATAAAAATAATAGAATTAAATGAAAGCAAAAAAGATGTACACAAAATTGCTGAGTTTAAATAAACACTAATTTTACACAATATATACTCAAAATCCATGGAACATATCTGAAAACAGACAATGTGCATTATCCATTGACATGGCTATTAGTAGATTTTGGAACTGACACTAGGTGAAATGACCACTTCTTTTAACCAGCCAATGCTGATATCCTCAAAATTGCAAAATATTTGCCATATTAATAAGCTTCATCGACATACATCTGTCATTTAACTAACCTCAACTCTGTTTAGTTTCTCCTGAATGGAAGATGTTCCATCAAAGGAATCCAGGTTCTGTTTCAGCTGTCTAATCAAGGAGCACGTATCCTCCTTTTGATCATGGAAGGTCAATAGCTCTCTGTTGAGAGAATCCTCATGCTCAAACTGGTTCTTAAACTCCTGAGCTAGTTGTACCACTTTTTTCCACTCCTCATTTACTGCTCTCTGGGTTTGGTCAATGTGGCTCCTCCTCTCATTATCAAGTTCTTTATAAGAACATATGTTTTGCCCTTGTCTCTTTAAATGGGCCAATCTGGATTCAGCTTCAGGATGAAGGTCCAGGACAGCCTAGAAGATATACAGACATTACTCCCCAATATGTGCATTTATAGAAACTTTTTTAGCTGGGTTTTTATCTTATCATCTGAGAGCCCTAAGAAGTAGTTTGCAATCAAATTAACACCTTTTCTTCTCCCCTTACCTGCACTTTGTTCAGTTTTTCCTGTGGCTGAAGTTCCTTCCCCAGAGAGTGCAGCATTTCCAGTTGTTCTCTCATCCAGGACTGGGTGCTCTTTTCCTGGTCCTCAAGGGCTTGTAGTTCTTTAGAGAGTGAATCTTGGAGCTCTGCCTGATTTTTTAGCTGTTGAGCATTATCCAGAACTCTTTTCCACTCATCCTCAAGGTTTCTCAAGGTGTGACAGAGCTCCTGTCTTCTGCTGTCTTCCAAGACCTCGTGAGCACATAAAGCCTCTCCCACTTCTTTCAGTGCCACTAATTTAGTGTCACCCTCAGGACTTAGATGAAGAACAGCCTTAAAACACAGAGTAACATCCAAAAGATCTGAATTACTTTGAGGAAAAGGGTTGTTGGTCACATCTATTTTGGTTTTCCATAAAAAACTAATATGCATGATGCTAACTAACTCACAGTCCAGCTAAAACCTGCTTAGGGCTTAAGGTAGAAGTGTTTTGGAACATTGTAACTAGTTTCTAGCAGGTAATTCGGTGGTCCAAGCTTGTTAAGATGGACCAGATAACCAGCTGTCCTGGTTGAGCTAGCTTGATCACCTTAAGATGGTATGACCTTGTTTTTCCAGCATCATCTCCACTAGGACCCATAAGCTTGTAGCTCAGCTGGTCAAGTACCTAAACCAGCTTGGACCACCTTAAAATACATTTAGCTGGATTTTTTAGCATGGAAAAAAAAACTCAAACAAATCAAATGTCAATTTGTGCACCTGAGCCTTAATATGCTTTTCTTGTGTTGGGGTCTCCGCTCCCAAGGACTCAAGTCCTTTCTTTACATCTTTGATCCAGGCTCTGGTCTGCTCTGCCTTGGTTTGGAATGTTTCAGCTTGATCATCGAGGGCCTTGTAGACTTGGACCTGGTTCTCCAAAAGAATCCCCATGCTAAGGTATTGATCTATCAGGGCCTCACTGTCTCTTAGCAGTGGGTCACCCCTCAGGCCACGCATCCTTACCGTGGATAACAGGTCACGAAAGGCCTCCACACGACCACTGAAGATTCAGAGTGAAATTTTAAGTTTTGCAAGGTTTATGAACTTATAGAATCAAGAGTGTACCCACAAAAGCCTCCCTAAAAGGGTTATTCATTCTTTAGTTGTATTTTACATTAAAAAGTTAAGAGACAATAAACACATTTTGTAATGTAATATTATGAATGTTTGAATTTGTTCATAATTTAAAGACAAATGTTGAGTACATTGAAGTGTTCTTCCTCAGTGAACTCAAGAGACAATATGTTCCACAGAGAAAAGAAAAACATACACTTTTGTAATGACATAAAGGTGAGTAATGAATGACAATTTTTGGGGGGGTGAACTGTTCCTTTAATAAACATTTCTATGGTACCTTTCTTTAAGAAACTCCTCTTGAAGTTGTCTCAGTTTTTCTCTGTGTTCAGGCACTTGTTTCTTATGCTGAATCCAGTCTTTAAAATGGTTATGTTCCTCCTGTAAACTAAACACATAAACAAGAGATTCATAACTAGATGGGATGGAATGAGATGGGATGGGATAGAATAGGACTGAATTGATGGATGGATGGAATGGGATTGGATGGATGGATTGATGCAATGGGATGGAATGGGGTTGAATAGATGGATGGGATGGGATGGGATGGGATGGGATGGGATTGGATGGCTGGAATGGGATTGGATTGGATGGAATAGGATTGGATTGGATTGGATGGATGGAATGGGATAAAACTGAATGGCATGGATGTGATGGAATGGAATGGAATGTGATTGAATGATGGTAAGATTAGATGGAATGGGGTGGAGTGGGACTGGATGGTTAGATGAATGGATGGATGGGTGGAACAAAATGGGACTGGATGGATGGAATGTGATGGAATGGGATTGGATGGATGGATAAGATAGAATGGGATGGAGAGTGAGTGAATGATGGATGGATGGATGGATGGATAGATAGATGAGATGTAATGTAATGGAATAGGACTATTCAGATGGATGCAGTGGGATGGAATGGGATTGGATGGATGCAATGGGATGGAATGGGATTGGATGGATGCAATGGTACAGAATGTGATTGGATGGATGGATGGATGGATGGATGGATGAATGCTGGATGGATGGATGGATGAAAAGGAATGGGATGGAATGGGATTGAATGGATGGATGGATGGAATTGAAAGGGATGTACTGTATGTATGGATCAATGTATTTATGGAACCACAACAATTGATAAGTGTGATGAGAGCATAGTTCCACATACTGTACCTGTTGAGTTTTTGGAGGATGTCATCAAGCTGTTTATGTCGTCCCTGGCAGTGAGCCCTCAGTGTGGCCAGTTCTCCTTCCTGTTCCTGCTGCCACGTGGAAAGCAAAGCCTGAGCCTCAGCAGGAACCTTATCCTGTCCACCTTTCTCAAACCTCTCCTTCAACTGGGACAGATGCTCTTCTCCATCTTTAGAAGCCAGGAAACTCTGGAGAAATCACAAATTAAAGATTACTTATTATTGCTGTAAAAATTGCAGGTTCAGTCAGTTCAGAGTATGGGGTCTCAGATGATAGACAGTTACTGAAATCTCACTCCTGTTCTATTTTTATTCAGTTTTTGAATCAGGCTAAAAACTGCAGGTTACTCTTGGGGTTCTGGCCCTTACAATTAGTGTATTATAAGTCACTTTGGTTGAATCTCAACAATGTACTAGCCACATGTAAGCTGCGCAAAGCTCAATCTTCTGGTCAAAACAGAGAAGAAACTATTCAGCTGGAGTCCTAACCGTTACTCACCATCAGTCTCTGCATGGAAGCTTCCAAGTCTTGCCTCCGCTCTGGGTTTTCAAAGCACTCATTTATAGAGAGCTGCTCATCCTGCAACCATTCCTCAAATGACTGGCACTTTTCTGCAAAGAGCCAACAAGGATGAAATACATTTTAATTAACAACGGAAAACATAGCTGGCATAGCATAATAACAATTTTCCACACTTTAAAGTTTTACATTGCTTATGATTTAATTTACTTGTAATGTCACAAAACTCTTGCAAAGAGTGGGGTTTCCACACCTTTAATAGTCTGAAGGAAGCTTTTTTCCCCTTGTTCTTTCTTCTGACGAATCAGCTCCCGAGTTTCTACAATGCTGTCTTTAAAATGCTTGCTGCGATTGGTCAGTTCTTCCATGGCGTCTGGTCCAGTAATGCTGTACATGAGAGTGATTTCCTTTAACAAAGAGTCAGCCTGCTCCTCCTGGTCCAAAAGCTGCTCACACAGCTCCTACAAACAAAAAATTGAAAATACAATCAGTTATACTCAAAAGAGTTTGTCTGTTTGTCTGTCTGTCTGTCTGTCTATCTATGTATACCTGTAATTGTGCATCAAGCTGTGTGCGGTCTTCTGAACTGAGCATGTCTACTGAGGAGCGTATGTTCTCCACAGATGACTGGCAGGTGTCAATCTTCTGAGTGAGATGAGCTTTAACTGTAAGGAGCTCTTGGAAGACATCAGTGCAGTCAGAGAAGAGCTCCTTTACCTGCTCCATTTTCTTTCTAAGGTTTGTTTCCATTACCTTAGTAAGAGGGAGACAGAATGTTGATGTAGTTGGACTTAGGAATAATTTGCAACAGAAAATTATTACAATAACTTAATAAACAGAAAAAATAGAGAGAGGGAGTGTTGTTCGTTCACCTGCAACTCGAGAGGAGACTCTTTACTCTGCAGCAGTTCCTGGATCTCTAGTAACTTTCTGTGAAAGTGTTCAAGGTTGTCTTCCTGGCATTGAATCTCATTCTAATAAACACACAAAAAACATTGCAGACTGTATGAAATCAAAATGAGAGTTTTGTGGCTTTTAGTCCATGTCTATTAGCTTTGAGGCCATCAATATGCTATTGTACTCCTATAAAGTCGACAAAATACAAAACATGCTCACTTAGACATATGCATATAAAATGTACAGTCTTTCTCTTCCAGGCAAATAGACCAAAAAAATTGATGACCCATCTTGTTCACAGTGGCGTATATAAAAATGTTGACCAATAAAAGAATTGAATGTCCTTCTTCCAAATACCAACTCTCTCAGAAATAGCAAGTAGCAAATACATTTTTGTCAGGCAGTGATGCAAAAATAAAAAGCTATTAGTTATTGGAAAAAGAACTAGTCTTTTGATATGCCCCGTCCGAGCTTCCTGTTTCAATAGGAAATACAGAAACACAGGAAAGACCATTTAATTTTTCAGACTATTTCATAGGGTCTTTAAAACAAAAATGATGGAACTAGAACTCGTAAAAACACCAATTCATAAATCACTGAATACAATTTTGAATCCTTTTTAAGCAGTGGTGTAAAAGATGTACCTTCATGCTGAGAACCTCCTCCTCGCTGCTGAAAGGGTGGGACTCTGAGAAGATGATGAGTTTAGTGGAAGTCCAGCTATCCACTTCTCCACCCAGAACAAGCTGTTTCTCCCACAACTCCAGACCCACACGCAAGTTATCCATGTAACTGTCTGTCTTCTCTGAAACCTGCCAGAGAAAGACACAAATTTACCTAAAAACAAAAGAGCTTTCTGGGCTTAAATATGCAGGAGCAGCTAGAGATTTAAAGACAGAGTTACAAAAAGTTACTATAACATAGTCAGGTGATGGTCAAACTACAGGATAGACTGAGTAAAGTGTGAGACATGTTTTGGGTATAGATTATTTTCATATCCTCACATCTAGCCAAGAGTCCACCAAAGCATCTGCTTCTGTCTCAAATGGAGCTTCCGAGCAGTCAGGGATTTTCTTCAGCTGAGACTGCAATTGTCTGCACACGGCTCTGAGCTCCTCCATTTTGGGTCCAAGACCACTGAGATCCTCCTTTATGCCAGTGACCTGCAATATAGACACTTAAATATGAAAAAAAGATAATAAACGATATTTAATTAAAAGAGTGGCCTTGGTGGTGGTAGCCTAACGATGATGGATCTGGGCTTCGCTAACTGCAACAACTCAATTCTCAATTAATAATGAAGTCAGTTTCATTTCTCCAAACTAATTTTTAAAGGTGCACTCAGTAAGTTTTTAGTTGGCTCTTATTCACCCAATAGTACCAATGGTTTTGGACATACCAATACATCATGGATGCACAAATTTGGACATTCTTGGATTCAATCCAAACACATTTATGTGCATTGTTGCACACTGGACTGTGACCGCACTTCCATATTGTTTGGTTTGCTTGTACTTTTATCTTTGAGAATTGGCTGAAAACACTATAATTGTTATTATTACTATAGTAGTAGAAGTTACACAGGTTGCCATGTGGTGTCAACATGGCAGCAGTACCCATGAGGGGTCGGCTCACTCAAACAGCTTTTATTGAGCAACGGACATGACTGGAGTCTTCAATTAATGAGAGTGTACATCATTTTAAACATATTTATATTAATGTTTTTATGTGTACAAAGTTTTTTGTTAGCAACTTAGAGTGCACCTTTAAAACAAGTCTCATTACTGGACCACAGGCCATGAAGGAGCTGACAAATCACAGCAAACTTTTTAAAAAGAACATTGCAGAAACATTGGAGCTGATCTGTCACAACTAAGAACTTTAAAGGAATATTCCAAGTTCAATACCAGTTAAGCTCAATCAACAGCATTTGTGGCATAATATTGATTACCACAAAAAAAATTATTTTGACTCAGAGTTACAGTGAGGCACTAAAATCTAGGTTACAGTGAGGCACTTACAATGGAAGTGTTGTTAATGTGATTTTAGTGTGATAAAATCGCTTACTAACCTTTTCTGTGTAAAGTTATTGCCAATTTTACAACTTTGTTGCCATTACAATGTAATGTCAACAAACCCTAAAACCCTAAAATGACTGTAAAAATTATGATTTAAATAACTTTACAGCTCAAATAATACATGACATGTAAGTGCTTTTATAAAATTATAAGCTTCACATGTCTGCCTTTAAACCCTCAAAAAATGTACCCCATTGACATCCATTGTAAGTGCCCCACTGTAACTTCAATTTTTTTAAAGAAAAGGAGGGACGAGTTGAAATTATTTTTTGTGGTAATCAACATTATGCCACAAATGCTGTTTATTAAGCTTAACTTGTATTGAACACTGACTATTCCTTTAAGAGAGGAGCTTCTTTCATATAAATAAAAGTGTGGAAGCCCTTTCTGTGCAAATGGGTGTGAGCCACAATAAGTAAAGAAACAATATCCAATTATAAAAAGAAATCATGATGGGAGTGCAGCATTGTATTTTACTGTATTACTGTACAACTAAGTAGCGATTAGTCTGAGATTGACATACTTTTGCTAGGAGGCGTTGCAGGTTGTCTTTGCCCATGTATGACGCCTGCTCATTCATAGTTTGCTCTGCCCTCTGGAGAGTGTTTCCAAGGTAACTGCGACAGCTCTGAAACTTCTTTAGCAGTTCCAGTAAAACAGAGCACTGCTCTTGTCTGTCAAACACAGAGTAACAGATATCAGTTTGTCTCTAAGCATCTTTACATTTCTCTCAAAACTTTTGCTAAATTTTTCACTCTCACATGAAAAGTTAGTTACAAAATTTGTTTAGCTTGTTTCAAACAAAGCGTGACTGTTCCTTATTCCAGTTAATTGAAGGAAATTAATTATTTGAGACTGATCACATCTGGAACTCTTATGCTACACTGTTATTTTATTTAATTAATTTCGTTTTGTGTAAATCTGAGCTAAAATCTTTTTTTAGTCAAGTTCATCACCTGTACCATACCTGTCAGATACAGCTCTCTCTGTCTCCTCCCAAAGGGAGTCCAGCTCCTCCTCCGCTGGATCAGGCTGCTCTTTCAGTGAAGAGAGTTCGGACAGAGCCTTTTTGATGCTTTGATATTCCGGCCGAAGTGAGTTAAATTGAGAATCCAGATCAGACAGTGCTCGCATCCTAAACACAGAGCCACACAATGTCAGAAGAGTAGAGAACCATTGAACATACTGGGCCTTGCAGAGCAAATTTCTGTATAATTGTTCATAAATCCATTCTTAAGCAAATTATCCCATTGAACTGAGTAGAACTGAATACTTTTACATACAATTTACAAAACAATTCATTCTGCTTGGTTTTATGAATAAGGTGAAGTGATTTTCTACTGAAATCTGGGACTATATTTGAATCACACAATGAAAATAGACACAAAAATCTAAGACAGAATGAATCATGCATACCTGTGCTGCACGGCTGGCATGGTGGAATCCTTCAGACCCTGTTTCTCTGCTGCTCCCTGCACTTTCCTCAGCTCGGCCAGCATAGTCTTCCTCCTCAGGCTGAGTCCTTGGCTCTGCTGTTCCTTCTGGACCTCCTTCTGTCGAACTATGAGCCGATCGTCCACCTCCTCCACCCTACACATCAGAAACCCCACCATATCCAGGCAGGAAACAGGGCTACCGTTTTGGGTCACTGATAGCTGTGCTCCACCCAAGAGCTGGTCCAACTGTGGAGCCTTATCCTTGAGGCTGCTGACTCCCTTCCTGATCAGTGCCAGCTTAGATCTGCTGTCCTGCAGTACCGCAGGGTCACTGCTGGGGGCGGTCTGCACAGAAGAAACATCCAGCTCCACGGTGCGCAGGGACATGAGGAAGCGATCGAGAGCACGGGCTGCAGCATCACTCTTGCGCACCTGTTGTCTGAGCCGGTCCAGGCTGGATCTATGGTTTAGAACTACCTGTGTGAGAGGGGACCGGTCCCGCAAGTCCAGATGACTGGGCTCAGAGTCGAACCGAGACAGACGATCCATCTCTGTCTGGATTCCTTCATCTAAGTCCTGATAGTAAAAAAGAGGGAGTTGAGATGAACTTGCAGACTGCAGGCTACAATCATAATTTACTGCTATAACCATAATAAAGTACAATATGTCAAACGTCCTGACAAAATGTATTCCTGGCTTAAATGCACAAGCTTTGGGATAAAACTAGCCTGCCAAATGAAACATGGCTTATCCTATCATTGCTACACAGATGATACGCAGCTCTACTTGTAATTTAAGCTAGAAGGTCCCACTATCTCAGCTCATATCTTGTATTACAGCACTGCTAATGTGTTTTTTTACTTTGGACAGAGGCATCTAAAAACTGAATAAATGTACTGTAAATGTCTCTCACCTTCACATCTCTCAATATGGCAGGGTTGTCTGGTGTATATCCCTTAATGTTTTTAGGCTCTTTGATGAACTTGTCCAGTCTTTCAGAAATCTCAGAAATCTTCAGCTCAATAGATTCCATGAGCTCAAGTGCTGCTCCCAGTGAATCCACCCTGACAGAGTTAATAGAGAGATTTAACAAACAACACAAACACAGCCTAGCCACATGAAATGTTTTCCGGAACTCTTTGATTTGAGCAGATTATTTGGGTGAAACTGGGTGATAACACAGAAGTTGGAGGATATGGAGAACCGTAGTCGGCGGAATAACGTCCGTATTGTTGGAATTCCTGAGGCCGAAGAAGGTCGGGATATGGTGAAATGCCTGGACGGGCTCCGAGTCTGCTCGACATAACAGGCCATAAGCTGGAAATCCAGTGAGCTCACAGAGTTCCGGCTCGGCGATCCGCTGAGGGAGACAGGCCCCTATCAATTCTGGCCAAATTTCTAAGATCATCCGATAAAGATCTCGTGTTATGCGAGGCGAGGAGTAAAGGAAGGCTTTCTTGGAAGAACCACAGCATTTTCTTGTTTCCAGACTGCGAATTCGGCAAAAGAGAAATGTGATCGATTCAAAGAATGCAAGAAACTATTACATCAACAGAAGGTCGCTTTTGCACTGATATTCCCGGCCAAATTGAGAATAGATGCTAAGGATGGCCGTAAAACATTCACATGTCCCCAGCAAGAGATGTCCTTCATAAAGTCAATGGAGAGAGCAAGTTATTTTATGGCACTCATGTTGCAGCCGAGTGGACTGGCTCACTGAACATTCACTTGACTGTCTGAGGAAATTGAGCGCCTTATTTGTTTATTTTTGTGCTGGTTCCGCCTAGCGGCTGGAGTTTGTTTTGTGGAGTAACACTCCTTCAGGACAGTTCTGTGGATGAATCAGCACGTTCTTTGTGCTTATGCCTCCTATTGGCTGGAGTTTATTTTATACATTATCTTTTGTTGTGTAATTCTGTCTCACAAAATTTTTATAGAATCACCGGACTTGAGCAATCTGACAGCAGAGCTGTCACGGGGGTTCTCGTAGGCGTGCATGGACTGTTTGAGTTTGAAGGGATGGATGCCAGTTGGCGCTGTCGTGTGCGGGGTTAATGTGCACATTTTTCTTTTTTCTGTTTGTTTGGTTCGAGGGGAAGTTTGGGGTTTGATTATTGCAATAATGTTGGAATGTGGTCTTTATAATTTTGTTTTTGACACACAATCTATTTTTTCTATTATGTCAAAATGTCAAATGTTAATATGAGTGGACTGTCTCGCTCCATGTAGAATGTGAATGGGTTGGGGCACCCCATAAAAAGAAGGAAGGTTATTTCTCTTCTTAATCATAAGAAATATGATATAGTGTTTCTTCAAGAAATGCATCTTTCCCCATAGGAAGCTGAAAAATTTGGGAAGATATGGGGTGGACATGCTTTCTTTAGTGCTGGCTCAAGTAAGAGCAGGGGAGTCATTACACTGATAAGTAAGCATCTACAATACAAATGTCTCAAACAGATTAAAGGTGTCATGAATTAGATTTTTATTGTATTTTATAATGTTCCTTGAGGTCCACTTATAATGTTAGTGTGATTTTTTTCATTAAAATTAGTCATAATTTAGGAATAATTGTTCATTTTCTATCCAGTTTTTGTGCCTCTGATTCAAATGCTCCGTTTTTTGGGGCATGCGTTCTTGAAGACTTCAGTGTAAATGCCCACTGCTGTGATTGGGTAACATCTTTGCATGTGGATAAGTGTAAACGCCCCTGCCATTACGAGCGTGTGGGGTTGTTTTGAAAACTTTGGATGGTTAAAAAAATGACAACCGGAGGAATTCATCAATACATGTTTGAGCCAGAATCTGATCCCGAATTAAGCCCCTCCACAAACACCATGGATACTACAGTCTGTGACAGTGTGGTAAGTAATCACTGTAATTTACTTGTCTATTTGTGTAATAGGTATTACTTTTATAGCTGTTTAAACCAAGAAGTGACACAACGGTATGTATCTTGTTACATAGTTGGGGCATTTTCCAACAGTGAATCATTTCTCTGTTTTACAAATGCTGAGTAACGCATGACAGTACCAAATAAAGTGTAAATACATAGTGCTATCACATTTATAACTGTGAAAGGATACACTTACCGTGCAACATGTAAACGTATACAGGATACATTCACCGGTGTCGCACTGTCGTTCATCATATAATCATCTTTCATCATATATTCAGTGTAGTGACAAACGCATACATTGTTCATTACAATGATTCATGTTTTCATTAAAAAGGAAAGAGTTTATCTAAATATATTGATATCAATACTCTTTAGGTCCATCTGTGGCAATTGTGCCATCATGCCAACAGAACAAGAAAATATATGCTGCTTAGAGATCCCTGTGCATTAAAACTAATACACGAGCATCTAAAATCACTAGGATCAAATCAAATACTCTGTACACATCTAACAGTCTGTAACATACAAAGTAAATAATTAACATGGATACTCACACTTGTTTTTTTGCGACATCACTGTCGGGTCCAATGTAGTTGGCACTGCATCAACTTTTAATTTAAGTCTCTCTGCAAAGCCTGCTTCAAACTGTGTCTTGTATTTGAAAGAATCATCGGTAAAATGAAGCGAGCAAACAAACACGTTCTAACCGACGCAATCCGGGACTTCACTAAAAATAAACGTCAGCCACTCTTTCTTAATGTTGGGATCCTTGCGAAGCAAATGCAAGAAATCAAGTTTCCCACTACCTGGCACTGCACAACGTCTTGACATCTTCGTGGCGATCGTGACACCTCCTGTTGCTCCAAAAATAATCTCACCGCTCTACTTTAACTGCAAGACCAGTGGGCGGGCCTAAGCAGTGTCGACGATAAAGTAGGCATTGATCTGTTTATGCAGAGGCTGGCCTGTGTTAATGTAATACCTCACTATGACATATTAGTGAGGAGGAAGTAGAGAACAAGTCATTTTGGCACCTTGGTTTCAATAAAGCCTTTTTTTGGACTAACGAAGAAGTTTTCGGTTCTGAAATTTACAGGATGTTTTATAGTGCAATGAACTCTTATATGTCAAGATATCATGGTAAGTTTGATTTTTCAATTCATGACCCCTTTAAAGATAAATTAGGAAAAGTCATTATTGTTTTAGCAGAAATTCAGGGGGAAAGTCTTATTTTGGCTAATATTTACACACCTAACGTTGATGATCAGGACTATTTTATTGATCTTGAGGAGATATTGCAAGCCGCTGGCACCCCTCATGATATAATATTGGGAGGAGACGTTAATCTTTTGATGGACTCAGTCCTTGTTCATAGCAAAAGTGTCCCCTAGAGCAACATTAATGCTTAACAGGATGTGTAAAAATCTTGGTCTTACAGATATTTGAAGACTTTTGAACCCATCTGGTAGGGACTATACATTTTTTCATCAGTCAATAAGATTTATTCTAGAATAGATTTTTTTTTATATATCTAAGTCCCTCATTTCATCTGTTGTTCATTGCTCAATTGGAAACATTTTAGTCTCAGATCATGCCCTGGTGAGTTTAGGGGTGTTGCCACATATGGAGAAAAGGAAATCATATAGTTGGCACTTTAATATATCCCTTTTGCAAAATCCTGAATTCCAACAAATGTTAAAGGCTGAAATCAATGTTTATGTGGAGACCAACTGGTCCTCAGTTTCCTCTGTGGGCGTTGCTTGGGAGGCATTTAAGGTGGTTCTTAGGGGCCGGATCATACAGTATGCCTCATTCACCAAAAAATCCAAAGCACGAGAACTCGTGGAGTTGGAAGGGAATATTAAAAGTGCAGAAGCAGAGCTGAAGCACTGAATGTCGTCTGATGGCCTCAGAGAACTGACCCGATTGAAAAACAGATATAATACTATTTTGTTGCAGAAGGTGGAGTTTTGGCTATTCAGGGCAAGACAGTCATACTTTGAGTCGGGGGACAAGGCAGGAAAACTTCTGGCTAGATACATAAAACAGAGAGAGTCCACGTTTTCATCTACTGATGAGAATATTAGAAACTTTGTGGAACCATTAGAACTTCCTAAACTGACGGCTGAGCAAAACTTGGAGCTCGGTGAGGTAATTAAGGCCTTGCCTACAGGCAAGGCTCCGGGACCTTGGAGTTTTTTAGATCTTATGCTACAGAATTTGCTCCACATTTGCTAGAAATTTATACAGAATCACTAAAGAATGGAAAGCTTCCACAAACCATGACGCAAGCCCAGATTAGTCTGATTCTTAAAAAGGACAAAGATCCGAGTGAGTGTAAGAGTTACCGTCCAATTTCCCTGATCCAGCTAGACGTTAAAATATTGTCCAAAATTTTGGCTAACCGATTAAGCAAAGTTATGACATCTCTTATACATATAGATCAGATGGGGTTTATTCAGGGCCATAGCTCTTCTGATAACATTAGGCGTTTCATCAATATCATGTGGTCAGTGGCGAATGATCAGACTCCAGTCGTTGCCATCTCACTTGATGCCGAAAAGGCATTTGATATGGTAGAATGGGATTATCTTTTTAAGATTTTGGAAATGTACTGGTTCAGGAATACTTTTATTGGTTGGATTAAGTTACTTGATAGACACCCGGTAGCGGCAGTACAAACGAATGGATTAATTTCAGATTATTTTACTCTGGATCTTTCCCCCTTATTGTTCTGTCTTGCCCTGGAACCATTAGCAGCTGCAATAAGAAAGGAGGATGATTTTCCAGGGGTGGTGGTGGGAGGTGTGGCGCATAAGCTTTTGCTTTACGCAGATGATATTTTATTATTCGTCTTCAACCCTACTAGATCTATGCCTTGCCTTCACAAAATTATTAATTCCTTCTGTAAATTCTTGGGATACAGAGTTAATTGGTCTAAATCTGAAGCTTTGGCTCTGACAGCGTACTGCCTGGTAATGGCTTTTCAGCCGAGCACCTTCCAGTGGTCCAAACAGGGCATTAAGTATTTGGATATTTTATTCCCAGCAAATTTGTGTGATTTAGTTAGAGTTAATTTTGACCCTTTAATAAAAAGGTTTTCGAGCGATGTAGGCAGGTGGGCTTCATTACATTTATCTATGATTGGGAAGGTTAATGTTATTAAAATGAATTGTATTCCAAAATTCAACTACCTGCTACATTCTCTCCCTATAGATGTTCCCCTCTCTTATTTCAAGCAATTTCATGGCATAGCAAAGTCCTTCATTTGGAATGGTAAACGTCCCAGATTACATTTCAGTATTTGCATAGTTCATTAAAGGCTTCATTAGGCTCATTGGTCGCTTCCACCTGAGAGAGCCCCTCCTTGTTTTGTATTGAACAGGAAGTTCTTGCCCCTATTTCATCATTGCAAAGCCTTTCTATCAAACTAATCGGAAAAGTTAAGTTACACCCCCTTATCTCGCATTTGCACTCGGTGTGGACAAAAGTGTCCAGAGTGTTTAATTCAGATATTTATTTAAATGTTGCCTCGAGCATATGGCTGAACCCAAAATTATGTATTAACAAGTCTCCTTTCTGCTCGTCAGAGTGGATTGTGAGGGAGGTTAATACAATTGGTGACCTATATGAGAGTTGATTGTTGAGGTCCTTTGAAAATTTGTTCAACATTTTGGGATTCCCAGATCTCAGTTCTTTAGGTATTTACAGCTGTGCCACCTGCTCTGTACTATTTTTGGGAGTAGCATACACCCCCCGAGACATCAGATACTCTGGGAGTACAGCTTTTGCAAAAGGTCAGGAGGCATCAGTGTATTACTCCCTGCTAATTCAGTGTCTGGGGGACAGAGCTTTAACTTCTGTCAAGAGATTATGGGAGAAAGATTTAAACTTGATATAGGAAGAGGGAGTGTGGGCTAGGATTCTAAAAAATGTCAAGTCTGCATCTAGAGATGCAAGGGTGCGCCTTATGCAATTCAAGATTTTACATAGATTCTACTGGACCCCCTCTAGATTGTATAGGCTTGGTCTTAAAGACATACCCTCCTGCTGGCAATGCCAATCAGAAGATTGAGACACAACCCATGTTTTTGGTGGTGTGTTAAGATCCAAGAATTTTGGTTGAAGGTTCAGAGTTTTATGTGTGATGTATTGGGCACTCAAATTTCATTTTGCCCCAGACTCTGTATTTTAGGAGATGGGGCGGTCATCAATATAGGGGATAAACATATAAAAAAATTGGGTCCTAACCAGTGTTATGATCGGCAAACAAATTGTTTAAGGGGATGGAAGTCGGCTGGAGTGCCCTCATTTCAAGAATGGTGCACGGAGATGAGAAGGGTAGCGGCTTTCGAGGAAGCATCGTGTAGAAGGCTGGGGAATTGGAATTTGTTCGATGGGAAATGGGGCAGCTATTTGCAGTTTTTGGAGGGCTTTCGGGGAGGGGCAGTGGAGAGAGAAGTTTAGTTTTAAATGTGTGTGATTATTATATTTTTTTAGTTTTTTTATGTGTATGTTTTTTGTGTGTGTCTATAATCATGTGTGACCACAGGGATGTTGTTGAGGGTCAGGGTGGGGTTGGGGATTGGGAGGGGTAATAGTGGGGGTTAAATGTTGATTCTGTGTATATATGTTTTGCTTTCCTTTGTTTTCTATATGAATCAATAAAAAATGTTAATCAGACAAAAAAGGAGCTGTAATGTGCTGTTATCTGAATATTTATTTCAGTGCTGAAGTTTAAACCCACTTTAAACCAGTATAACATAATGTCTGAACACAAATTTTCAAATTGCAGCATTGTTTTTGTGATGGACACACACCTGCACTGTAACTGTGACCTCTGCTCTCTCCACCTGACAGTGAGCTCCGTTCGGTCCTGCTCAATGCTGCGTTCGTTAAACTGCACACACTGCATACACAGCGCTTCATATTCCTTCCATAGTGACTCCGTCTCATCCCATAGAGCCTAAAAGACACAGCACCAGGTCTTTCAAAACACATACCAAGTCTAGTACTGCCACTTTTAGGAACAATTCGATAAGAAGGATACAGCTATCTGCCTCTATTGAAACGCATTATAAACATCATCAGTTTTAAATGTCTACAGTGCATCCGGAAAGTATTCACAGCGCTTCACTTTTTCCACATTTTGTTATGTTACAGCCTTATTCCAAAATGGATTAAATTCATTATTTTCCTCAAAATTCTACAAACAATACCCCATATGACAACGTGAAAAAAGTTTGTTTGAAATCTTTGCAAATTTATTAAAAATAAAAAACGGAAAAAAAATCACATGTACATAAGTATTCACAACCTTTGCTCAATAATTTGTTGAAGCACCTTTGGCACCAATTACAGCCTCAAGTCTTTTTGAGTATGATACTACAAGCTTAGCACACCTATTTTTGGGCAGTTTCTCCCATTCTTCTTTGCAGGACCTCTCAAGCTCCATCAGGTTGGATGGGGAGCCATTTTCAGATCTCTCCAGAGATGTTTAATCGGGTTCAAGTCTGGGCTCTGGCTGTGCCACTCAAGGACATTCACAGTTGTCCCGGAGCCACTCCTTTGTTATCTTGGCTGTGTGCTTAGGGTCGTTGTCCTGTTGGAAGATGAACCTTCACCCCAGTCTGAGGTCCAGAGCGCTCTGGAGCAGGTTTTCATCAAGGATGTCTCTGTACATTGCTGCATTCATCTTTCCCTCAATCCTGACTAGTCTCCCAGTTCCTGCCGCTGAAAAACATCCCCACAGCATGATGCTGCCACCACCATGCTTCACTGTAGGGATGGTATTGGCCAGGTGATGAGCGGTGCCTGGTTTCCTCCAGACATGACGCTTGCCATTCAGGCCAAAGAGTTCAATCTTTGTTTCTCATGGTCTGAGAGTCCTTCAGGTGCCTTTTGGGAAACTCCTGGTGGGCTGTCATGTGCCTTTTACTGAGGAGTGGCTTCCGTCTGGCCACTCTACCATACAGGCCTGATTGGTGGAGTGCTGCAGAGATGGTTGTTCTTCTGGAAGGTTCTCCTCTCTCCACAGAGAAACGCTGGAGCTCTGTCAGAATGACTGTCGGGTTCTTGGTTACCTCCCTGACTAAGGCCCTTCTCCCCTGATCGCTCAGTTTGGCTGGGCGGCCAGCTCTAGGAAGAGTCCTGGTGCTTCCAAACTTCTTCCATTTATGGATGATGGAGGCCACTGTGCTCATTGGGACCTTCAATGCTGCAGAAATTTTTCTTTACCCTTCCCCAGATCTGTGCCTTGATACAATCCTGTCTCGGAGGTCTACAGACAATTCCTTGGACTTCATGGCTTGGTTTGTGCTCTGACATGCACTGTTAACTGTGGGACCTTATATAGACAGGTGTGTGCCTTTCCAAATCATGTCCAATCAACTGAATTTACCATAGGCGGACCCCAATCAAGTTGTAGAAACATCTCAAGGATGATCAGTGGAAACAGGATGCACCTGAGCTCAATTTTGAGTGTCATGGCAAAGGCTGTGAATACTTATGTACTTGTGATTTTTTTTTCTTTTTTCTTTTTAATTAAACAAAATTCTTTCACGTTGTCATTATGGGGTATTGTTTGTAGAATTTTGAGGAAAATAATGAATTTAATCCATTTTGGAATAAGGCTGTAACATAACAAAATGTGGAAAAAATGAAGTGCTGTGAACACTTTCCGGATTCACTGTATAGTTGCCATGGATACACTCATTTTTAAATGTAAAAAATAAAGTTCTGTTTCATTCCTTCTGACCGCAAGAAGCGGCGCTTAAACTAGTGGATTATCGCAGCGCCAGCTAGATAGAATATACTAAAAAAGTCATGTAGTGACACATGCTGAGCCTTGAGGATAATAGCCACATTAGTTCAGCGTTCAGCCTCTTTCGCTTTCTCGCCTGATAGCGATAGATCATTATTCTTCATGTGATCCCGCGCTGTCAAGTGCAGCATACTAGAGCAGCGAGGTATCATCCTCGCAAGCTGTGACAGCGCACTCCTAAACCTTTTGGATCCGGGTTGGATTATTTTGTCGCCGTTTGGTGAGTTTTGTTTTTCAATTGATATACTTTCATGATCTGTCAGTAACACTTCGTGCATCTCGGTGCTATCCAGTGGCTTGTGTTTACTGCGCTCATAAGTTTGCGGTTCCCAGCTAACTTTTAATCTATTATCTAAATCTCTATTCAGATTTCTGTGATACGCTGTGCTCCTCAGTGCAATCCGACGGTCAGTTATCAGTGTAGATATATTCTTTTTTCCATTTTTTCCTGTGACCATTCCTTGCTGAACTGCCTTTCGGTTCTATCCGGATGAATTGTATTACTTTTTGTTCACTGTCGTGGTATCTCCCCCGGGATATTTACCGCTCTGCTCACCTTAACCTTTCGGTTCTATCGCGGGGTGTTTTTAACGAAGTGATCATGGCTCAGGGTTCTATTGCCACCGGCCTCCAACTGACGTGTAAGCTGTGTCCCAATCCTCTTCTCCCTGATGACTGCCATGATGTCTGTCTGCCTTGTTTGGGAATTTAGCATTTGAGAGAGGCTATCACGGACCCGTGCTTGCACTGTAGTCTTTTGCCTATGTAGGAGAGGTGGTTCCGTCTAGCTGGGCTAGACCCTAGTTCAACGGTGAAACTCGGGGAGTCAAAGTTACCCCCCACCACACGCACTCAGAAACGTTGTGCATCTACGGAGCGATCATATGGAGGAGAATTCACTTTCTAAGACAGTTGCTGTCCTTACTTCTGAGATGTCAGAGCTAAAACTTCTTCAATCGCTTCAGCCTATGGTGCCTGCCACTCCAGGAACCATAACACAGGAAGATGAGGATAGTTCAATAAAGGAATTGGGGAAGAGCCTCTTGACTCCTATTTTCTTTCACATCATTCTGACTTGGACGTGCTCTCTACCAGTGCTTCTGACTCTTTTTTTCATGATCATATGAATGCTGTGGATGTTACTGTGCAACCTTCCCAACAGGATGTTCATTCTGGTCTTTCAGCTGCAGAGGGTTCTATTGGGGATTCAGTTCAGTCATTAGGACAGGCTCCATCCTCTTCGGATGACACTTCGGCTGTGCTTCAGATGGCGGTTGCTCGTCTAGGGCTGGACAAGTCACCTGCCCAACCAGCCCAGTCCAGTGTCTTTTTTAGACAGTCCTCAGCTGCAACTTCCTTTGCTATGACACTGTACAAATATTTTGTGTCAGAATTCTCAAATGCCTTCACGGGGTCTTGTGCGCCTAAGCGCTGGTCAAAGACCGCATGTAAGCTAGCGTCTATGGCTGAAGCAGATTCCATCGGGGTGGGCCGTGTTCCAGAAATAGAGCAGCCTGTCGCAGACCTGGTGGTGCCACCTGACGAGGCCCTACGGGGCAATGTGTGATGCCCCAGTGCCCAATGTGGTCACACAGACTCGCTGCTGAAAAAGGCGTACGTATCTGCTGCCTATATAACCCACGCTGAGAATACATTCTGTCAATTACACCTCGCTACCACCAGTACACTGGAGTCGGCAAACGTTGACTCAGTTTCTCAGTTCCTGCAGACAGCTCTTCTGACAATGGGCCATGTGACCCGTGAACTAGGTACTCTTACTGCCACAATTCTGGCAGCCCACTGTTCCTTCAGTGGCTCTCTCTCAGGAAATTTGTTCTCTGTTGGAGAAGGGAGCCATTGAAAAGGTTCATCCCCTTGTTCAAAGGGAGGGTTTTTATTCAACTTATTTTTTAGTTCTGAAAAAAGACGGTATTTATCGTCCAATTCTCTATTAAAGTCTTCTAAACTTGTTCCTGAAAACTCTGCCTTTTCGAATGTTACATGCAGCCGACGTTCTTTGGTCACGAGGGAGGATTGGTTTACAAGCATCGACTTGAAGGATGCATACTTTCATGTTCCGATTGCACCTCAGCACAGGAAGTTTCTTCAATTCAGTTTCGAAAACCAAGCTTACCAATTCAAGGTAAGACCATTCGGTCTGTCTCTGGCCCCTCTTGTTTTCACGAGGTGCAGGAGTGCAGCTCTGTATCCTCTTTGGTCCAGAGGAATGCGGAGCCTTCCTTATTTGGACGACTAGCTGCTTTGTGCCCCCACAAGACATCAAGCTGTCTGCGACACCAGACTGCTTTTAGAGCATGTGCAGAAAATGGATCTCGCTATAAACGAGACAAAGAGTTGCCTGATTCCAGTGCAATCGGTTACTTTCATTGGGGTGACTCTGGACTCTCGTGTAATGTCTGCCACTCTGTCACATGCTCGGGCATACAATATTCTACAGCTCCTTGCTCATTTCCAGCTGGGAATGATCAGAATCAGAATCAGAATCAGCTTTAATGCAAAGTATGCTTACACATACAATTAATTTGTCTTGGTGACAGGAGCTTCCAGTGTACAACAATACAAAAACAATAAAAAAACAGCAGCAAGACATAGATAATAATAAAAAATAAAAATAATTATACACATACGTACAGACACACACATACATACATACACACATACACATGGGTAGTGCAAATCTAATAAAATCTGTTATGTACAGTGCAAATACAAATCTGTTATGTACAGTGCAAAAACAAATCTGTTATGTACAGTGCAAATAATATTTTTTTTTTTTTCAGAGGAATGAAATGGCAGAAGAGGTTGGATATGTTGGATAAATATAAAAAAGACAAAACTGTATATTGCACATAGTTACTGCTCAATGGGTCAATTTATCTGTTCATGAGATGGATAGCCTGAGGGAAAAAACTGTTCCAGTGACTGATGGTTCTGGTGCTCAGAGCTCTGAAGCGTCGGCCAGAAGGCAACAGTTCAAAAAGGTAGTGGGCAGGGTGAGTGGGGTCCAGAGTGATTTTTCCAGCCTTTTTCCTCATTCTGGAAGTGTATAGTTCTTGAAGGGGGGGGGGGGGGGGGCAACCAATAATCCTCTCAGCAGTCCGAACTGTCCTTTGTAGTCTTCTGATGTCTGATGTCTGAATGATGTTACCATACAGAGTGTTACTACAGCTTATGGGGATGCTGACTGCCGCCACTTATGTGATTTCACTGGGCTTGCTCCACCTCAGGCCTCTCCAGCGGTGGAACAACAATTTGCAGTTGAACCCCACCAGACATCGTCATCGGTTGATTGTTGTTTCCCACCGTTGTGTTCATGCATTGACACAATGGAATCGCTGGGAGTTTTTAATGACAGGTGTACCGCTAGGGGTCATTCATTCTCATTGGGAGGTGGTCACGACCGATGCTTCCCTCATGGGGTGGGGTGCAACATGGAATCACAGGGATATTTGTGGCCGTTGGTCTCAAGATCAGTCCACAGACCACATGAACCTCCTGGAGTTACACAAGGTTTTCCTAGCCCTGCAATATTTCTTGCTGGTTCTAGCAGGCCATCATGTGCTCATTCGGTCCAACAACACCTTGACGGTGTTCCACCTAAACCATCAGGGTGGCACGAAGTCGCTCAAGTCCTAGCATCTCACTCACAAGATTCTCACCTGGTCTCTTTCCCGACTAGCATCACTGAGGGCAGTTCACCTCCTGGGATCGAGCAATCAGGTAGCAGATGTTCTATCAAGGGATCTTCGGCATCCAGGAGAATGGAGGCTTCACCCGGATGTGGTGCAGAGCATATGGCATCAGTTCGGCGAAGCAGAAGTGGATCTTTTGTGGTTTGCGAGGACAGAGACGTCCAGCCAGTTAGGACAAGATGCACTCTCTCACCAGTGGCCGAACTGCCTACTTTATGCATTTCCTCCTATTCCACTGTTGTGGGAGACATTACACAGGATCTCCCTGTGCAACCACAGGGTGCTCCTTGTAGCACCCCGATGGCCAGCCAGGCCTTGGTTTCCCATACTTCTGAGACTATAGGTGGGCAGACCATTGCACCTTCCACTCTGGAAGGATCTGCTATCGCAGATGAAAGGCAGTGTTTGGCACACGGATCCAACCCGTCTGCAGCTTTGGGTTTGGCCTCTGGGTCCAATCCTTTTCTAACTGATTGTGAATCTGCTGTTGTTCATACTACTGCTAGGACTAGGGCTGCATCCACACGTCAGCTGTACACTGCATGTTGGAATTTTTTCTCTTCATGGTGCAGGGATCATGGGTTGGATCCTACACTGTGAGGTTTCAAGAGTTTTGAGTTTTCTGCAACATCTTTTGGATGCAGGCAAGGCAGCTTCCACGTTAAAGGTATACGTTGCAGCCATTTCTGCATATCATGTACCAGTTAATGGTTCTTCTCTTGGTTCCCATTATCTCGTTTGTAGCTTTTTAAAGGGTGCAAGATGTTTAAGGCCAGCCCGCAATCCCAATTTTCCTGTGTGGGATTTACCACTTGTGCTTGAATTTTTCTGTTTGCTGCCATTCAAACCTTTGCAGACGGCTGACCTTAAGTGGATATCTTTGAAAACTGCCTTTCTGTTGGCCATCGCTTCCACTAAGCGAGTCAGTGAGTTACATGCATTGTCTGTTAGTGAGTTATGCATGCGTTGGTTGTCAGATGATTCTGGCATTGTGCTTCAGCCAAATCCATCTTTTCTTCTTAAAGTTCTGTTTCCTCAGTTCGTGAATCAGTCTATTAATCTGGCTGCACTTCAGAGTTCGTTTCAATCAGATGAGCCAAGGGATCACCTCTTGTGTCTTGTGCGAGCCTTGAGGTGTTATGTGGATGCTACCGTTTCTCTTAGATAAACAGATCAGCTATTTGTTTGCTATGGTAGTGTCCGGAAGGGTGCCATTGTATCTAAGCAGAGACTGTCACATTGGATTGTGGAGGTGATCACTCTGACATACAAGAAAGCCCAAAAGCCCCTGCCAGGAAGTATTTCTTGTCATTCAACTAGGGCTGTGTCTACATCTTGGGCTGCCTTTAGAGGAGTCTCTATGGCAGATATCTGTGCAGATGTTACCTAGGCTTCTCCGTGTACCTTTGATCGTTCTACAAGGTCAATGTTGTTGTGAGTTCAGTGGTTCTTCAGGGACAGCCTTGACTGTTTTTTAGGTGGGTGGCATTCCTCATGACTATGTGGGTAGTAGTCATCCACTAGTGCTTAAGGATGAAAGAAACAGAACACTAGTTACGTAGGTAACTGTGGTTCTGTGAATTCAGGATGACCACTAGAGTTATTCGGTCATTTGGAATGAACAGAACCACTGTTACCTACATAACTAGCGTTTCCAGAAATGACACTCGCTGTTGCATTTTTACCATAAGAGTTTCATAATTAGGGCTAAAACATTCACAATCACTCCTCAGGTATTTCACATTGCTTTGTGTCATCAGCAACTCTGTTACTTGGGTCATGAATATTCATAACATTATGTGATGTGGTAATTGAAAATTATAGTTAAAAAAAAATGCACAATTCATAGCTTTAAATTCACAATTCAACTAAAATTGTTTGCTTGAAAGGAAATGCTGTGCATTACCTTAAATTCTCTAAGCCGTTTCTGCAGGTCTGTGGGAGTGACTGATTCTGAGGGACGATCTCCCAGCATGCATTGTTCATTCCTGTTCAGCTGAGCCTGTAGCGCAAATCTGCAGCTGCGGTACCTATGAAGGCCAAGAAAATGTTCTAGTGCAATATCAACCCTACGATTCTGACAAAATACCACATGCAATCACATATAGCAAAACACAGAAGCTCTTCTCATTTTCATCTCCATACCTGTCTTCCTCTGTACTTGTTTGTTTCACTATCTCTTTCTTCTCCACAGTCCTAAGCCGCTGGGGGCTAACTGGTGTAGCAGCCTAAAACAACATCTTCCAGTCAGTCAAACTGTACAAAAGAGCTTCCATTTGGTCACGTATCTTAATTTAGTTCAAAACATGTAGGCCTTGACATCCAACTAATTCATAACTTTAAATTACACAAAACCAAATGCCTTGTAAAACATTAATAAAGCTGTACCTCTGAAACAATAACCTCTTTGGGCTTCTCAGCAGATGGTGGGGCTGTTGGCGCTTTCTGTGTGGGTGGCTCTTTCATTTGCTCGATTTGAGCACTATTAGGCATTAAGGAAATAAATACAAACAAGAAAAGGAAATCAACTGGTAAGGGAATTGACATAGCAAACTAAATAGCATAATTTCATTTATAAATGCCAGAAATATCAGCCTGCTGAAAATACAAGCATATACTGTATATTGGATGCTAATCCCCAGCATGTGATGATAGTATGCTAATCTAGCCTAACCTAACCAGCAAGCCTCCTTTGGTCAACCAGCTTCATTAGAAAGACCATGGAGAACAACATGGCTATGCTGGTGCACCAGCTAGACCAGCACCAAACCAGCATAAACCAACTTGGACCTGCATGGAATTTTATGCTGAACTAAGTTGGTGTCACAGTCCTGTCACTCTGTCAGTCTGGGTTTTTGTCTGACAGGACCATGGCATCATCGTCCCATGTCTGTCTTGTGTTTCGTGTGCTGTCTTTATGTGAGCGCACGGGTCCGGTTGTGATTTCCTACCATTCGCTCTTCGGTCTGTCTTGTTTCATGTCCGGAGCATGGTGTCTGGATCCTGACTTCCTGTCTGGTTCGGTTTCGGTCTGTGTCGGGATCCGGACACTCATGCTCCATGTTCTGTCTTTCTTTGTTTGAGTGCACGGCTTCGGGTTTGTATTTCTCTGCCGTGCGCTCTTCAGTCGGTCTCGTGTCTCATGTCCAGAGTACGGTATCTGGATCCTGACCCTTCTGTCTGGTTTGGTTTTGGTGTCAGGATCTGGACACTCATGTTCCATGTCTTGTCTCATATTGGTGTGAGTGCATTGTGCTTATCACCTTGGCGGCATGCACTCGCGTCAATAATCTATGTCTGTCTCTCACGAATGCTGACACGCATTGTGCTTGCTTTGCGCTGTGCACCCGGGTCGCAAGCTGTCTTCATGTTGTGCTGAGGTTCGGTCACTTCAGTCTGAGGTGTCAGGTGTGTGTGTGGCCAAACTCTCTCACAGGTGTCCTGTCTCATTTTGTCACCTGTTGCGTGCATCATGTGGCGTTTGCCTCGCGATGTACGCTCAGGTTTTGTTTTGTGTGGGAATGCTTGGCATTGCTTTGTTTGGCGTTGCTGCACATTCTCTCATCTGTTCTGTCGGTTGGCCTGAGCGTATATTGCTTTATTGTCTTGGAGATGTGCGCTCATGTCAATCGGGTGTTTTGTTGTCTTGTTTCTGTATCGCCGCGTGTGTCTCTGTCTGACATCATACCCCGCCTCCTTGTTTGCCCATTATTAGTTTAATAGTCTCACCTGCCCTGTCTCGTTAACCTGTTTATTTCTCTCCCTATTTTAGTCTCCTCGTGTGTGCTGTCCAGTGCCAGTTCATCTTGTGTGCTTATGTTTACAGTCGGTGTTGATTCGTGTTATTTCATGTTCCTGTTTCCAGTCCGGTCAGTCCTGTTATTCCCCATTACCCTCTGCCCCAGCCTGGATACCTTTTTCCCCAAAGGGGTAGTTTGTTTTTCCCCCTTGTGGGAGTTTTGGTTTGATTTTTGCCCTTTTGTTTTTATTAATAAATTCCTTAATTTTTAACTCTGCGTTTGGGTCCTGAGCCTCTGTCATTCTCTGCAATCCGTGACAGTTGGTCTTTTCAACAGCAAGATGAAGACAACAGATTTCAGCATGAATTGTTGCTCTTTTTTTCAATTAAAATTATGACCTGCACTTGTACAAAAGTTAAACAAAAATATCTGACAAAAATAATTCATATGAGAGAGGCTCTTTTTCTCTCTCTGTTTACCCAGTGTCTGGAGGAAGTGTATCTTGGTCTCCACTGAACTGCCGCTGGATGGCAGCAAGTCGTCTCTCACATTCTCTGAGTTGGGCCTGTGCAAGCCTGTGTGCATCCTCAGGGCTCAGAGTATCACACAACTCCTTCAGAGCTTCCAGCTGCTGCCCTGCTTGTGCCAGGCTGCCATCTGCTGAAAAACAGGCCTGCAGGAACAAAAATTGAAAAAAAAACTATATCGTTCCTTTTTGTTATTTTTACTTTGACCTTTATTTGACCTTAAATGTATTTTTGTTTAGATGTCATTACATTATTATTCTTTAATTTATTTACTTTACACTGTTATTCAATTGTGCATTTTACTTATTTTTGCAATACGTACATATACCTTTGCAAAAACCATGGAAATACAAATGTACAGTTATGTGCCATGCCAAAAAACCAAACTAAACAAACAGAGAGAGTTGTGATGTTAAGAGGAAAGAAATTAATGAATGTCCCTGGGATTAATGGACACCATATGTAAATGACAAAAGGGTTGTAACCACCATAGACATTGAGAGTGGACACTACGCCCCAATACTCAGAATAGTCATTGATCAACATGGGTTTTTCAAACTAATGGAAAAATAATTTTTCAATTTTTACCTTTACCTTTGGTTACATCCTTGATGTCAGATACAAAAACAAAAAAAAAATCAAAGAAGATAACAAAATGTAGCCAAGAGAAATTAATCACCACACCCATTCAACAATATGTCTGTTCACGCTCTGCAGTTAGAGTAGCTGTTACTTTACCTCTCCTTTTGATTCTGATATTGATTCAGGCCTGCGGTTGAGTTTTTCTTTCTTAAAATGCATCTCACGTGTCTCAACCATACGGTTAAAATGCAGACAGTTTATCTCAAATTGCTTAAAAAATGCTGATATTTGAACATGTAATTAAATGAAAACAAACAAAAGCAAGCACACAACCTCAATGTTTGTAACTTCACACACAAACAAATTATTGTTAAATAAATTTAGCTTTTTGTTATATAGATATGTTTTATCAACTGTTACATATAGTGAAGATCATTTCTGTTAGACAATATTTAAAATGAAAATAGTTAAAAACTATACCACAAGTCACACAGGAGATATAGACAAACATGCACAAATATCACTACACAGATACTATACCTCCCACTGTGTTCTAACAGATTGGGTGAAAAACTCCATGTCTCTAAGTTCAGATGGGGTGCAGAAAGCTTCAATTCCTTCCACAGCCCTCAAGAACTCTTCAAGGAGCTCAGTGTCCAGAGTCCTAAGTGTCTTCTGAATGAAAAACACAACACACATACAGTACAAATACGTTGGTAAATTAAAAGTTTTATCTCTCATTCTGTTTAAAGAATTTATAAACAACAATATATTTTAATGCCTTTGGGCTTTTTTGTGCTTACAAGCAATGAAGGAACAACAACCAACTAAAGGGACATCTAAAACAGACAAACCTCCTTAAATGATGCCTGTTCGTCCGTCATATGCTTGTCCTTGAATACATTGATAGCTTCAAGTATGTGCTCTTGAAGACAGTGCTTGGCTTCCTCGAATCTATTCCTAACCAGGGCCTGTGCTTTTGTATAAGCCTCAGTGTAGGCCTGAGGAGGAGCCTGGGCAAGTGCTGGCTGCTTAACCCGAGGAGATGACTGCTGTTGGGATGGTTTCTGTGCTGGTAACTGGGGCTTTGTCGGGACTTGGGACTGAAGCGAAGCCTGGACTTCTTGGCTTTTGATGTGAGTTTGAGATGACGCCACTGTCATGGATAGACCCCATTGTTGCTGACTTTGCTGAGGCTGCTGTGGACTGTGAAGTCTTATTGGAGCTTGAGCAGGTGGTTGATTCCATGGAGCTACTGGCTGAGGAACACCTTGGAACATAGTCTGGGAGGAGACCTGAGGCTGAAGTTCTGGCCGGAACGTATCCCATTGCAGTTGAGGGTTTTGTGGTTTCTGTAGGGCTTGATTTTGTCCTCGTCCTTGAGTCTCAACCCTGGGGTATACTGGACTAACTACCTCTTGACTGACAGGCTTCCATGTTTCGGAGGGAACCATATGCTGAACTGGACCTTGAGGTCTTATCTGTCCATAAGAATGGGGAAATGATTCAGGTCTTGGAGATGACCACTGCTGAGCTTGAAAATGTGGCTGGTTTTTAGAATAAACTAGCAATTGAGGTTGAGGTTGGACTACCTGACCAGGAACTTGGACAGTGGGGTAGGTCTGGGTGACTATTCCTGGTCTTATTGGTGGCCATTGCTGAGGTTGAGCTGGATGGGCATATTGAGGTTGGGGATGAGTTTGAAAATGGGCCAGAGGCTGCATTTGAGCAGCGACAGAAACTGGTCCTTGGACTTTGGGGTAAGGTTGGGTGACATCTCCTGGTGTAATTGGACTCCACTGGGGTTGCTCCTGTGGTTGAACCATATGCTGTGTGTTGCTCTGTGCTGTGACCTGGGTCTGAGATTGGACAGGCATCTGGGGTCTGGGCATAGAGATGACTCTGGGTTTTATGGGTGATGTACCTTTGGTTTGAGGAAAAATAACAGTCTGAGCTTGCTGTGAGGGTGGCTGGGACTGAACTACAGCCTGTGGTGACTCTTTTCTCTGCATTACTTGTGGCTGAACGAAAGTTGTTGGCCACTGTTGGACTGGTCTGGAAATGCCTTGGGGTACTGCTTGGGCTAATGGAAATCTTTGTGGTTGGGGCACTGAAGGATGAGATTGAGCTATAGTCTGTTTTGGCTGCCAATGGGCCATAACATGTGGCTGTATGGGAATCATGGATTCAGGTTGTGACTGTTTCTGAATCATCACTTGAGGTTGTTGTGTCACAGTTTGTGTTTGAGGTTGCTGAATGGATGCAGTGGCTTGTGGTTTTTGTGTAGCTGTTTGAGCTTGAGTTAAAATAGGGAGTTGAGGTTGTTGTTGGGTCAGAACTTGTTGATGAATTGGAAAAGTTGCTGGCTGTCGTGGTTGCTTTTGGGTCACTGGTGGTTCTGGAGTTTTCGACAAAATTTGAGGTAGTTTTTGTGCCACTACAAGGGGTTGCCCTGCTTGTGGTTGCTTCAGGCGTTTTGACTCACTCTGTACAATGCTTTTCGACTGTGCCTGTGTTACATCTTGATTAGGTTCCTGAGCCTCTGGTGAGCTGGAAGCAACTACAGGCTGAAAGGGTGCTTGAGGACTTATCTGACCTATATCCTCTGGCTCTGACAGAGATTGTGGCACCATCTGAGCTGGTTTTTGAGTAACACTTTCCAATTGACCCCCCTGTTGAAGCCAAGGTCTGTTCTGTAGACGTGCCTTGGACTTCTTTGCACTCATCTTCTGCTGGGTTGGAACCTGTTGTTGGCCTGCACCCTCCTTCTGTGATTGTGTCTCTGGTTGACACTGAGGCTGTGGCTGGGCTGGTGTTTGTACTTGAACTATCTGCTGTTTTGGTACAGAGGATGCCAGATGGGTTTTCTCTTGTTGGGATTTTTCTGATGGTAGTGTTGCTAATTGTTGAGCATGAACTTGTGATGTCGCTTGTTGTATGTTCTGTGGAGTTTGCTGGCTAGTTATTGGTGCTTGCACTTGCTCTTGGTTCTGCATTTCTAACCACTGTTGCTGGCTTTCTATGTGATGTATCTCTATTCTTGCTTGAACCTGGGAAACTTTTTGTGAATTCAGTTCAGTGGACTGAGTGTGGGAGTGTTCCCCTTGCTCATACGGCTGTATTTGTTGTTGTGGACTCCTTTTCTCATCTTCACACTCTTGTACAACAATAATGGGCACAGACTGACTACACGGCTCAGCCTTGAGGGCTGCAGCTTGGGATGCTTGGGGCTCTTCCTCTGTTTTCGGAAGTTGGACAAAGATCTTGGCAGGTGGCTGGTCTCTAGGAGGGCTTTTGTCTCTGCAAGCCCCCAAGGAGCTGAGCATCCCTACTGCTTCCTGTTGAGATTCAGCAACATTTCATAATAATGATGCAACTGCATACAATTCTAAAAAAAGGTGACTCATGGATAGGCATTACAGGAAATAACAGATAACAGTATTGATGTTATAATGCATAATTGCTGTTTTAACCCTATACTTGATCTTTTACATTATGATTGTATAGGTTTGGGAAAGCCATGTTGCATGACCACTAACTTGCCCTATTTGCCGCAGTTAGAATTCAATGGGGTCATGACATGAGGAATTTTGATGCGTTTTCGGTGATGTGTGCCAAGTTTAAAGAGCAGTACAAACACAACTTTTAAAAACGAGTCTCTGCTGCTGCCACTGACTGGGAGAAACACATGCCATTCTGTGTGTAAACAAACCAGGAAAATGTGATGTGAAGACCAGTGTCTCTGCTTTGACCTGTTGAAGCCAGCTGAAGCAGTCCAATGCCACCACCATGGACTGTTTATGTGTATTCATAACTTCTCAGTGAGGATTGTACGTTTTCTGCTCATATTATGAGCGTGATTGCATGTGAACCAGTTACAGAAACTGTTATTGAAGGATGGGGCCAAAAAAACACTACTGGACTGCAAATTAGTAAGTAAACAATTTCATTTAATGACTGTTTGATAGTTTAAGGTGCTGCTTGAGAGAACAGTTTAATATATTCAGATGAAATGTGATGCATGTGGGTTATATGTTAATCCTGAAATTTAATTTTATAAATGTTGTGGTCTTGTGGAGTTCATTCATTTTCTTCAGATTGCGTTTCAAATATGGCTCTATTGAAAGGGCTGCATGATGTTAGCCAATCACAACAGTGGGCGTTTATATTGAAGTCTTAAAGGCCAGGCAGCTTAAATCTGAGCGTTTCAGACAAAGGACCAGAAACAGGGTGGAAAATTATTATATATGACTAAATTATGATTGTTTTTGTGAAAAAAACTATAAACATTATTTAAAAAAAGAGTATGTAATGACCCCTTTAAATCTATTGGTGATTGTGACACTTTGTCAAAATTCAAACCAAGCAGTTAAAGCATTTACCTACAGCCTTCGGTGTCCTCAGTTATACAATATAAAGAAAAATGCCTCAGGACAGTATTGATGCAAATACAATGGTGCTGAATCATTACTGTTAATCTAAAAGCACTGGACAGACCTGTGACTTTTCCACAGCAGTGCGGACTCTGTCCTGCATGGTGGATGCGATGAGATACTGCAGTGGTGAAGTCTTCTGACCCGTCATTACCATGATCTGCAGATCCTGCTCTTCCGTAACCACCTGGCCCTCTAACTGTAGTCCCCTCGAAATCAAAAGCTACAGGAGAAGAGAGGAGAGGCCTTAATCGCAAACATTTGTGAAAAAGAAAATTAAATCCAAGTAAATCAAGACTGGCTTCCCACTACCCATATTTTAAGCTTAGAGAGAGAGAAAGAAAATTTCATAGTGCTAGTATTTACTCACCCTGGCTCTGGGGTCCTGTCCTCTCTTCTGCCTGTGTGGTTCCTCTTTCAGGAGCTGGTAAAGCTCTCTGGCTTCAGTCTCCCAGTGTATGAGTTCAGCTAGACGCCCGTCTAACCCACTCACACTCAGACGCAGCTCATCGCACACTTGTTCAGCCTCACAGAGTGTCTGCAACACCTGGATATACAGACATACATATAGAGCTGTCAAAACGAACGTGCTAATGCATGCAATTAATAAAAAATGTTTATCTGCGTAAATTTTTCGCATTTACCAATTTTCAATTTAGATTCTGGCATTTTATTCAGCTTTGTGTAAGTTCTAAACACTAGTTTGGAATAGGGAAGAAAATTTGCGATGTGTCCTGTGGGGACAATACACTGACGTACGCAAAGGAAACATAGAACAGCAGTTCAGTGCCAATAATCAATTGATGGAGAAAGGACATCTTACAAAACAAACCCAGATGGGACTTGTCACAAAAACAGTACTTTGCATCCTTTGTAAGTCAGAATTTTACCACAGACGCATGTCAAATCTTAACTATCACCTACAAGCCAAACACTATATATAGCACTGATGAGGGAATGCTGCACAGCATGTTGGAGTTCTCCTGTGAGGGGTGTCTGTTAATATAATTCAACTTTGTACCAGTTGCTGCTGAGCTTTCGAATCGTTGGTCATTTTCGGAATAGCATACTACCATCCTACTCTTACTATTTCTGTTATACATAGATGTGACAGAAGCACTAAGAATTGTATGGGTAGTTTGCCATTCCAAACACAGTCACTGTTTGCAGCGCTTTTCATGTGGAGTTCAAAGCTGCGCTTGATGCCCTGATGCAAATCACGTGAATTCAATATTCAGTGTATAGCCACTGCCTGCTGGCTTATTAATTTTGTGGAGGATGAGGGTTTAAGAGATTTAATGCGTATTGCAAAGAGTACGCAGCCTATGGGGTCTAGTTTTTTCAATTAGTCAACCTCCCACTTAGACTTTGGGAAACATTTGATTTTGCTTACATTGGTGCTATTTTATTGCATTTCTATCTTAAAATTGTTAAAGGCTTTGTTTGGAAAATGACAATAAAGCATTATTGTTACATTTTGTTTTGTTATATTTTCTAAGAAGGAAATAAATGAATTTTGACAGGAAAAGAAGAATATATAGAGTCAAATTTCAGCACTTACAAAATCTGCTATTACTGTAATCGCAATTAACTATGAAAGATTATGTGATTAATCGTGATTAAAAAAGTGACTGACAGCAATAATATATTTATATAAATAAATAAATAATAATAATAATATATATATATATATATATATATATATATATATATATATATATATATATATATATATAGGCACTTGTGAAAAATGTTGCATAGTGAGGATGTCTTCAAAAATAATGACATAAATAGTTTTCATTTATCACTTAATATCATACAAAGTCCAGTAAACATAAAAAAAGCTAAATTAATATTCGGTGTGACCACCTTTGCCTTTAAATTAGCACCAATTCTCCTAGATACACCTGGACACAGTTTTTCTTGGTTGTTGGCAGATAGGATGTTCCAAGCTTCTTGGAGAATTCGCCACAGTTCTTCTATCTATTTAGGCTGTCTCAACTGCTTCTGTCTCTTTATGTAATCACAGACTCACATGATGTTTAGTGGGGGGATTTATGGGGGCCAAGATATATGTTGCAGGGCTCCCTGTTCTTCTATTCTAATCTTTTCTATTTGCAAAAGTAATGTTTGGGAGTATAACATTTCTATTTCCTATTGACACACTATAGCTGAAGATATAAATAACCATCTTAAGACAAATGCTTTTGTGAAACATCTTATGTGCCTAAGACTTTTGCACAGTACTGTATATATATACAGTTGTGCTCAAAAGTTTGCATACCCTGGCAGAAATTGTGAAATTTTGGCATTGATTTTGAAAATATGACTGATCATGCAACAAAACTATCTTTTATTTAATTTAATGAGCTGCATGGTTGAGTTGCCAGAAAGAAGCCTTTACTGCGCCAGTGCCACAAAAATGCCCGGTTACAATATGCCCGACAACACCTTGACATGCCTCACAGCTTCTGGCACACTGTAATTTGGTGACGAGACCAAAATAGAGCTTTATGGTCACAACCATAAGTGCTATGTTTGGAGAGGGGTCAACAAGGCCTATATTGAAAAGAATACCATCCCCACTGTGAAGCATGGTGGTGGCTCACTGATATTTTGGGGATGTGTGAGCTCTAAAGACATGGGGAATCTTGTGAAAATTGATGGCAAAATGAATGCAGCATGTTATCAGAAAATACTGGCAGACAATTTGCATTCTTCTGCACGAAAGCTGTGCATGGGACGCTCTTGGACTTTCCAGCATGACATTGACCATAAGCACAAGGCCAAGTTGACCCACCAGTGGTTACAGCAGAAAAAGGTGAAGGTTCTGGAGTGGCCATCACAATCTCTTGACCTTAATATCATCAAGCCACTCTGTGGAGATCTCAAACGTGCGGTTCATGCAAGACGACCAAAGACTTTGCATGACCTGGAGGCATTTTGCACAAATGGACAGCTATACCACCTGCAAGAATTTGGGGCCTCATAGTCAGCTATTGACTATTGATATAATACTACAGTATTAAGAACTAAGGGTATGCAGACTTTTGAACAGGGGTCATTTCATTTTTTTCTTTGTTGCCATGTTTTGTTTTATGATTGTGCCATTCTGTTATAACCTACAGTTGAATATGAATCCCATAAGAAATAAAAGAAATGTGTTTTGCCTGCTCACTCATGTTTTCTTTAAAAATGGTACATAGATTACCAATTCTCCAAGGGTATGCAAACTTTTGAGCACAACTGTATACAGGTGCATCTCAATAAATTAGAATGTCGTGGAAAAGTTCATTTATTTCAGTAATTCAACTCAAATTGTGAAACTCGTGTATTAAATAAATTCAATGCACACAGACTGAAGTAGTTTAAGTCTTTGGTTCTTTTAATTGTGATGATTTTGGCTCACATTTAACAAAAACCCACCAATTCACTATCTCAACAAATTAGAATATGGTGACATGCCAATCAGCTAATCAACTCAAAACACCTGCAAAGGTTTCCTGAGCCTTCAAAATGGTCTCTCAGTTTGGTTCACTAGGCTACACAATCATGGGGAAGACTGCTGATTTGACAGTTGTCCAGAAGACAATCATTGACACCCTTCACAAGGAGGGTAAGCCACAAACATTCATTGCCAAAGAAGCTGGCTGTTCACAGAGTGCTGTATCCAAGCATGTTAACAGAAAGTTGAGTGGAAGGAAAAAGTGTGGAAGAAAAAGATGCACAACCAACCGAGAGAACCACAGCCTTATGAGGATTGTCAAGCAAAATCGATTCAAGAATTTGGGTGAACTTCACAAGGAATGGACTGAGGCTGGGGTCAAGGCATCAAGAGCCACCACACACAGACGTGTCAAGGAAGTTGGCTACAGTTGTTTACCTCAGGAATGGCCTGCTGAAATTTGCTCAGGGTTTCTGGAGAACAATCTAGAGATGGGGAGAGGGCCTCTAGATCAACATCCTTTATCTTCTTCATCATAAGCTGAAAGAATAAAAAGAAAATACAAAAAAGGTTATGTTAGGCAGAATGTTAGCCTCGGTTACCATTCACTTTCGTTGCATGTTTTTCCATTCAATGGAAGTGAAAGTTGACAGAGGCTGTTAGTCCCTAACATCTAATTTTGTGTTCCACAGAAGACAGATTGTCATATGGGTTTGGAACGACACGAGAACAAGTAAAGGAGAACATTATTTTTTTATTTTTTTTGGGTGAACTATCCCTTGAAATTTAGAAAACCAAAAGACAAAGCAACATGAATCTAAGTAATTATGAAATAGTAACTAATGAAAGAGAATAGGGAAGGGAATAGGTTGAGAAAATTAAGTCTATACTGTGTATTTTTTGTATGTGTGGGTGTGAGAGTGTGTGCATACCTGCAGTCGCTTTGTGTAGGTACGCAGTGGTCCAGAAACCACCTCCACAGGTTCCTTCAATAGCTGAGTGGCCTCCCTCATCAAGGCTTGAACCATGTGAGGACTGGATGGGGCAACCATGGGCTCATCAGTTAAAGCCTGGAACATACAGCTTTCTTAAAAATACTGCATTTTCTTTGGTATATGCTGACTATTTGCTGACTATCTGCTAGACTGTCTGTCCAATGCATTCTGACAAAAAAAAAAAAAAAAAAAAAAAGCATTATCCTCAGTCAAGATGTACACACCTCTTTAAATGCTTTATAGAGTAACCATGGCTGTACATATTCATGTTTAAACATGATGTGTGACTCACAAACTGGGTTGTTTTGGCAAAGTCAGCCCAGAGCAGATTTATCTTGCAGAGTTCATCTGAAATGGTGCGGCTAGTCTGTGGGTCTGTCACCTCAATCAGGTAGTTGCCCACCTCATTCAGGTGAACCTGACGAGAACTCCACTCTGACATAATCGATAACGTCACCTGGGAAACCAGTGAGAGGACATGTTAACATGTCAAAGAACAGCAAAAAGCAAACAACAACAGCAAAACTCTCTTTAAAAATATTTTTTAAGGGTGATATATTTTCCCATTAAAATACTTGGTCCCACTTAATATTAGGTGGCTTTAACTATTATGTATTAACATTAAAATACATACAATAAAATGTACTTATTACGCAACTACATGCAGTTCTACAAAATTCTCACAAGATTCACATTTGCTGCTCATGAGGTTGAGTTAGGTTTAGGGTTAGGGTTAGGGTTTAGGGTAAGGGTTTAGGGTAAGGGTTGGGGTAGGGTTAAATGTATGCTACTCCCAAAAACAATACAGAGCAGGTGGCGCAGCTGTAAATACCTATAGAATTGAGATCTGGGAATCCTAAAATGTTGAACCAAATTTTCAAAAGATCTCAATAATCCACTCTCATATAGGTCACCGAGTATAGTAACCCCCCTCACAATCCAGTCTGACCAGCATAAAGGGAACTTATTAATATATAATTTAGGGTTCAAACATATGCTTGAGGCAACATTTAAATAAACGTCTGAATTAAACAATCTGAACACTTTTGTCCATGCTGAGTGCAAGTGCGAGATAACGGGGTGTAACTTAACCTCTCCGGTTAGTTTGATAGAAAGGCTTTGCAATGGCAAAATAGGGGTAAGGACTTGCTGTTCAATACAAAACCAAGGAGGGGCTCTCTCAGGTGGAAGTGACCAATGAGCCAAATGTCTGAGACTGAATGCATAATAATAAAAAAAAATCTTGGATAGGCCTAGCCCACCTTTGTCAATCGGCCTATGTAACTTATTGAAATGTAATCTGGGATGTTTACCATTCCAAATGAAGGACTTCGCTATGCTATCAAATTGCTTGAAATAAGAGAGGGGGACATCTACAGGGAGAGATCGTAGCAGGTAGTTACATTTTGAAATACAATTCATTTTAATAACACTAACCTTCCCAATCATAGATAAACGTAATGAAGCCCACCTGTCCACATCGCTCAAAAACCTTTTTATTAAGGGGTCAAAATTAACTCCAACTAAATCAGACAAATTTGCTTGGAATAAAATGCCCAAATACTTAATGCTCTGTTTGGGCCACTGGAAGGCGCCGGCTGGAAAGCTGTTACTGGGCAGTATGTTGTCAGATCCAAAGCTTCAGATTTACACCAATTAACTCTGTATCCTGAGAACTTAGAAACGGAATTAATAATTCTGTGGAGGCAAGGCATAGATCTAAAAGGGTCGGAGACAAATAATAAAATATCATCTGCGTAAAGCAAAAATGTATGCGCCATATCTCCCGCTACCACCCCTGGAAAATCATCCTCCTTTCTTATCGCGGCTGCTCATGGTTCCAGGTCAAGACAGAACAACCCTGCTGGGTGACCCTGTCCAGAGTAAAATAATCTGAAACTGATCCATTTGTTTGTACCGCTGCTACCGGGTGTTTATAAAGTAACTTAATCCATCCAATAAAAGTTTTCCTGAACCTGTATATTCCAAAATCTTAAAAAGATAATCCCATTCTACCATATCAAACGCCTTTTCGGCATCAAGTGGCAGCGACCAGAGTCCGATCATTCGCCACTGACCACGATTAAACCCCACCTGATCTATATGTATAAGAGATGTTATAACTTTACTTAATTGGTTAGCCAGAATTTTTGACAACATTTTTACATCTAGCTGGATCAGGGAAATTGGACGGTAACTCTTACACTCGCTTGGATCTTTGTCCTTTTTAAGAATCAGACTGATCCGGGCTTGTGTCATGGTTGGCGGAAACTTTCCATTCTTTAATGATTCCATATAAACTTCTAGCAAAAGTGGATCCAATTCTGTAGCATAAGATCTAAAAAATTCAGCGGCAAAGCCATCTGGCCCCGGAGCCTTGCCTGTAGGCAAGGCCTTAATTACATCGTCAACTCTTCTACTGTATACCAGTGACTGCACCTCCAAGGACCCCTCTATCAATCTCCTGAAGTTTGCAGATGACACTAATGTCATCAGCCTCATCCAAGATGAGTCTATATACAGAAGGGAGGTTGAATGGCTGGCTCACTGGTGCAGTCAAAACAACCTGGAGCTGAACATGCTCAAAACAGTGGAAATGATTGTGGACTTTAGGAGGAACACCCCAACATTGACCCCGCTCACTATTCTAAACTACATTGTGGCAGCAGTGGAGTCATTCAGGTTCCAGGGCAATACCATCTCACAGGACCTAAAGTGGGAGACCCACATTGACTCCATTGTGAAAAAGGCCACTGTGAAGTTCACCCACTGGCGCTGCTGATACAGTTCTTCTCAGCAGTCATTGCGTCTGTCCTATGCACTTCAGTAACTGTCTGGTTTGAAACACCTATGAAATCGGACATCAGAAGACTACAAAGGACAGTTTGGACTGCTGAGAGGATTATTGGTTGCCCCTGCCCTCCCTTCAAGAACTGTACACTTCCAGAGTGAGAAAAAGTGACTCCATTTTGGATCCCATTCACCCAGCCCACTATCTTTTCAAACTGTTGCCTTCTGTCCGGCGCTAAAGAGCACTGAGCACCAGAACTGTCAGGCACATGAAAAGTTTTTTCCCTCAGGCTATCCATCTCATGAACAGTTAAAACTGCCCCATTGAGCAATAATTATGTGCAATACATAGTCTAGTCTATTTATATTTATCCGACATACCCTACCTCTTCTGCCATACATTCCCTTGCATCTGTATATAACAGAATTGTATTTGTATATTGGACATACATACATATATATATATATATATATATATACATACACACTACCGGTCAAAAGTTTTGAAACACTTGACTGAAATGTTTCTCATGATCTTAAAATCTTTTGATCTGAAGACGTTTGCTTAAATGTTTGAAATTAGTTTTGTAGACAAAAATATATTAGATGGGAACTCCTTCAATACTGTTTAAAAAGCATCCCAGGGTGATACCTCAAGAAGTTGGTTGAGAAAATGTCAAGAGTACATGTCTGCAAATTCTAGGCAAAGGGTGACTACTTTGAAGATGCTAAAATATAACACAGTTTTGATTTATTTTGGATTTTGTTTAGTCACAACATAATTCCCATAGTTCCATTTATGTTATTCCATAGTTTTGATGACTTTACTATTATTCTAAAATGTGAAAAAAAATTATAAAAAGAAATGAGCAAGTGTTTCAAAACTTTTGACCAGTAGTGTATATATATATATATATATAGTCTTATTGTGTATTTCTATATATACTTATATTTTCTAATCACTTTTTATTTTTATTCTATTTTTTTTTATTATTATCTCTGTCATGTTGCTGTATTGTTTGTGCATTGGAAGCTTCTGTCACCAAGACAAATTCCTTGTATGTGTACGCATACTTGGCAATAAAGCTAATTCTGATTCTGATTCTAATATTATGGTCTAAAATTAAAAAAATACTGTTACTTTATTCATTACTCGAAAAAGTAATCTGATTACATAACGCATGTTTCTTGTAACACATTACCCCCAACACTGCTTATAGATAATGTCCGCAAAAACTGTTAACACTGTGGCACATTATCAAAACATTGTTTGTTTGAGCATTCTGACAAGCCCGACACATGACAATTGGCTCAACCAATTGCGTGAGTGTGGCTGGACTATCTGTTTGTTCGACCAATGGACAAACCGACACTTGTTTGTTAGAGAAACCTGTTTGAAAATAGTCATTATTTTTGCAATTCGGTTTAGTGATGCTAGTGATGCAAAGCTTACACACTTCACCTTTAATGTAATGTTTCATCTATAGAGGGCTATTCTCTAAAAAATGCTGACAGCTCTTGTCAATTCAAATCTAGTCATGGTTTTTTTTATCAAATAAAGTCATGATAATTAATCGTATGTGTCTGTGTGATCTTTCCTCCATGTATATGTGAGTTTGTTCACCTCTGTTCTCTGTCCGTGACGCTGGCCATGTGGTCCCTGCTCCAGCCACGCATGCAGTGAGGTGTAGATGTCATTGTAAGAGTCCCATGCTGTCAGCACACGGCCCATAGTTCCCCTCACCATCCGTACACCCTCCAGTGTTGCTACTGCATCTGCTTCCAGATCAGACACCTGACGATTGACCTGACTGGAGTCTCCAGCTGGAGCAAACATCAGATTATCAATTATTATTGATTGTTCAAATAATAACTGTTTTTACAAAATGATGAGCAGAGAAAGGACAATTACAACACATTGTTGTTCAATCAGGAATCTGAAGCCACAGTTTCTTATGCATTCATTTAGGAGTATGTACACACACACAAAGTCTCTATGTATTACCCAAAGCAGCCTTGCTGGTGTATTTGCTTGCGATGAGTTTGAGTCTATGGAGGGCTCCATCCAGCAATGAAGTCAGTTCCTGTTTGTTCACAGTCTCCTAAAAGAATATTAGTTGTAACAAAGTTTCTATGACTTAAATGTTTGATTTTTATTGCTTCGTTATTCCAAACAGCAATTATACACTACCAAAAACAAGACCTGTTTTTAGAGAATATATTTTGAAATACGTTTTTACATTTTTAACCAATTGGCAGACAGTTTTTTAAGCATAAACCTCCCTAAATTTTGTTTCATGTACTGTTTGCTTATAACAAGAAAAAACTATTTGTCTTAATATCTAAATATCTATCTTATACAATTTTTCTTCTCAAGTAAATGTATCAAGTTTACATTTTTTTACTGGAAAACAAGACAAAAATTACAAAAATAATTTTTTGCTGTGTACTTTGGTGTCTCGTCACGTTTTTGATTAATTAAAATTCCCACTTACATTCCAGTCCTGCATCAGCACACAAACGGCCTGCTGGGAAATGTAGGCTCTTTTCCAAGAACGCAATTTAATGTTGAGTTGATTCAGCAGATCTAACACTGTGTGTCTGTGCTCATGATACTCTAGCTTTATGCCATGATATTTAGCTGTTACACGGACACTGGTGAACCTGGAAAATTACACATTAAACAGACAAACAGAAATAAAATCCTTATTGAGTAGAGATGTTGTTTCATTCCCAAAAGACCATTCACCTGGTCAAACAATCAAACTCACCTTCTCTTGATCTCTTCCATCTTGTCTGTCGGCACAAGAGCCTCTCCAAACTCATCCGTGTTCTGAAACATGTTAAACCTCTTGAGATGGTGTGGCATCTCCTCCAAACACACCTGCAGATATACACACAAGCAGAAATGAACAGGCATAATCACTTTCATTGCATGTTGCATATAATTTTAACTCCCATCAAAAAAAATTTGTTTTTGTTATTATTGTTGATTTCTTGACACAGCTTGGTCTTATTACTCAAATAAAATGTGCATTTGAAATATGCTGACCCATGGTAGACCAAACATCTCCACTCTCTACCTCCATATTATGAATAATCAGTACAGTTAATGAAGTTAATTAAAGTAATATAATCTCAGACCTTCAGTAGTTCGAGTTTCTCACGGGCTTCTTTCGCAGCTCGGGCGTGATCCAATGGATCGCCCTCTTCAGCAGATAAAACCTCTTCAATACGCAACAACCAGCCACCCACAGTGTCCAGTGGAGCTGGGAGACTCAGGTCCAGTTCTGTTTTGTACTCACGCAGCTACCACACACAAACATCCATTTATATATACTCTATATATAATGTATGCATTCAGACATTTGTAATATTTCTCAAACATAAAAGAAAAGTATTATTTGTTTATTTGTATTAATTCTATTATTTCTAGGTACTAATACTAATGAACCTCAGCAGCTGACCTTCTCAGCAAGAGTGTCCCAGGCTCGTCTGAGAGCTTTCTGTTCTGCACTGAGCTGAGGAGTCCTCTTCATCACTGTTAGTAACGGCATCACAGGTCGTCGCTGCTCATTAAAGGACACAATGAAGGTATGGAAGACCTGAAACAAAATTAAATAAACATTTACACCACATTGTAGATAATGAATGTAACCATGCTGCACAATTTAAATAATCATGAAAAAATAAATGGCTGTTTTTATTAAAATTCTCAAAAAGTTGTTTTATTTTAATTTTTTGCAATAGAAGTCTTTGCAAATTATCTCATATTTGTTAATTCAGCAATGTATCAGTCTTTAAAACCTTACAAAGGCATTTAAGATATATTTAAGGTATAGAAGATAACATTTTTAGGTGTCAATAACAGAATTATTTGAATGCATCATGTTTTACTCCATACAGTGAGCTGCTATAGGTAGAGTAAGATATTGATTTATATTCAGGTTTTACGTGGTATCGCTCAGCATAGCTCTCTCCCTCAGTGGAGTCCCACCCCTCAATAAGCTCCTGATAGGCCTGAAACAACCAGCATGTGACCTCCTGAGCCTTCTGGTTGGCTGAGGTCTGTACAGACAGAAAGAAAAAGAAAAAAAATCAACAAGTCAATAATTATTGGATTTTGTTATTCATTTTGTAGTTCAAGATATTATAATAGTAAGAGAGCACGATAAAAAACAATTTTTGTCAATTAGGGGCTGAGGTAATTGATTAATGTGAATAACATTTTCATAAAAAATGTGCAGAAGTTAAATTCACTTTGCATTATAAACGTAAATATGTAAATGTTATTAACAGTAAAACAACCAGAGTTTAGTACAGCAGTGCTCTAGAGGAACCAAGTTCTTTCACACCCAAACTTTCATGGCATATCTATAATTAATCTGCTCCTGCCAAGTTCATGAGAACTCATGTTAGATGTATTAAAGTCTTTAAATGGATTTCCGCTTTAATTTCAGGGATTATCTCTATAACAGCTGGATTTAATAGATTATCTCTGTAATTTCTGGGATTATCTTCATAATTGGAGGATGCGTTTAAAGTCATCAGCACATTTGCACATGCAAAGAAATGGGCAGTTATTGAGAAGAGTATCTTAAAAGGGAAGGGGGGGTTTGATATTTTACCCCAGGGGCAGCTGCTCTAGCTGGCTCAGGTGATTGAGTAGGGGATGATTTGATTGGACAGGGCATTAGCAGGTGGGCCTGACCAGGAAACAAGTCAAGTAAAATTCAGAGAGGATCATAGCAAAAATCAGTCCAACTCAAAGAGTTTACATTCTTTTCAGACTCTCAGACAACACACATATGATATTTATCCCACACCTTTAAACCAATGAACTTTCCACAGAAATGTGAAAGTTATTTTAAGATTGCACCCACAAAGAGCAATTTGTAGTGATTAAATATTTTAGAAAATTAAAAAAGGCTATATTCACAACAAAAATTTACAAGATTTTTAAAAATAAAATAAAAAAGCACAATTTTTAAAAGCAAATCAATATATATTTCTAAAATTAAAAGTGTAAAAAATAAAAAGATTTTTTTTTTTCCTAAAAGCTGTGACTTTTCCAATTGTGTGGAAATCACAATTTTAAAATTCCCAGAAATGTCCTGATGCTCTATGACCACTGGAACCTTGAATTGATCAGGATATCAATACAATACCAGACTGCACTGTAACTATTCTATTAAAGTGCATTTCAAATTAATTGTTAAAAAAAAAAAAAAAGATTAAAAAATACTCCAAAGCCAATGAGATTAGAGACTGAGAGGGGTGGAGATCCTTTGATTAACTTAAATTCCCTGGCACACATTAACCTTGAAAAATCTGAGAAATGATGGGTACTTTGTTACACACACATACTGTACACAGCTTTAGGGCAAAACAACAGGGCGGACCAAGTTAACCTTTTATCGTGTTGATTGACATTTGTGGCTAATACTGGCAGTAAAAGAGAGATTCATTTACCGACACACCCTATACCAAACTAAAAAAACATTATTCAAAAAGAGAAATGCTAAGTACAAAGCTTGATTTATGTGAATCTGAAAAGCAGGGAGACAAAGAAACAGAGAGAGAGAGAGAGGAGTACCTGTCTTAGAGGTGATGCAGCTACAGATGGGGTGAAGTCAGATGGCAGATTGACAGGAGAGAGACGCTGAGGAGGAGTGAGATACTAAAGCAGCACAGAGAGGAAAAACACAGATTTAAAAATAAACAACAGAAGAATAGGAGAGAAAAGATGTGAGAGCGTAAGGGAGTAACAATTTAATTATTAACATAAGCATTTAGATTTCAAGCATGACATTTTGAAATGTTGAGAAAGGGATACAATTGTAAAAGTGCTATATTTGAAGTGTCCACTGAAATGCGCTTACTTGTTTTGCTATATTTGTAAGACCAAATGTAGGGCTGAACGACTTGAACAAAAAATCGATTTGCGATCATTTTGAAAAATATTGCGATTGCGACAGTAAGTCATGGGCAAAGATACTCAGCACTCAGTGTTCACACTTTGAGTCCTGTTAAAATGAACGCAACTAAATAAATAAAATTCAGTGAAGCACAAAGAGAGAGAAAAAAACCATATCATCTTCACATTGAATCTGCTCACTCTGTACCTGTTTTTGTTCACTTTCTGATAGGGTCTCAGCCCACTTTTCATCATTAGTTTTGGAACTCAATAATAAGTTATTATTAAGTTAAGAAATGTTTAGGTAATATATTTATATTTAAAATTAAACAATATAAATATATAACAGAATATTAAAAAAATGTTCCGTAATATATTTATATTGTTTAATTTTAACGACAAGTTTTTATAAAACAGTACCATGTATGGTATATGTAGTAATTTCTTAAATGTTATGAGAATATGTCAGTTAAACCCTTAAAGACTTTATTTTGGAAGACCATTGAATGCTCTCATCCACTCTTCTGTCCAGAAAAACTCATAAAAACTGTTATGAGGTTACTTTAGATTTGGATATTATCTTTTGCCGGCCAAGCATATTTGGAATTATGCAAAGAGCAATTAGTGAATCTAGAGCGCTGTAAATATAATGCGCTGACTCATTAGCCTCACGCATGCTTTGAGTATGTGTAATACATACAGAGAGCAGGGCTGCACAGATACAGTAAGCACAGCTTAATTCAGTCGTAGCTCTTGCAGTTTGATAATTGCACTACGTCATATCATGACTTCTATTTTATTTCGATTAAATGTTCAGCCCTAACCAGATGTCGAAAAATGTCCTTACGAAAATGTCCACCCAAAAAGGTTAATTTTGTAATCATTCCTTCACCCTCATGTCATTCCAAACCCACTTAACTTTCTTTCTCCTGTGAAAATCAAAAGGTGAAATTCTGAAAAATATCCTGGCTTCTCTTTTCCATATAATGAAAGTGTACAGGCACAGATGCGGTCAAACTCCAAAATGACACAAAACGCACCATAAAAGTGTCATTTAAGTGGTTCAAATAAAATTTAAGTTGTAATGTTCCGCTGTCACCCTAATATCAAATGTAACATCATTAGATGCTTTTTAAACACATGAAAACCAGTTGACATCAAACCTGACTTGCCAATATGTGCATAAGTCATATGGACTACTTTTATGATACTTTAATGGTGCTTTTTTGGTCATTTTGGATCTTGAGTGCACCAGTCCCCATTCACTTTAATTAAAGTATATGGAAAAAGAGTAGCAAGAATATTTTTTTAAAATTCCCCTTTTGTGTGAGTCATAAGGGTTTAGACATGAGGGTGAGTAAATGATGGCATATCTTTTGTTTTTGGTTTAACTATTTCTTTAAAACTGACTTATGAGGACAGTTCTTTGAAACAGGTCATAAATAGGAAAAATAATGTCTTTCAAATCTAAAACTATGAAAAGGCATCTGTAAAGATTAGACTTAGGGAGTAGTAATTATAATCAGCTTAATTTACAAGCAATAAAAAAGCAATAGAAAATTTAAAAAAAAGTCCTCACAAGTACAAGTGTACAAATTTGCGTGCATGTGTGAGGCTCACCTGCGTTTCCTCATCAGAAACAGGAGTTTCTTTTGAGTACTGCAGGAACTGAGCAACATAAGTCATAATTGACTTCTCATCAGGGTCCCTAACATCAACATCTGAAATACAAAAAACACAGTTGTACTATGATTATGTGCAATACGAAAAAACAAAACAAACAAACAAACAAACAAACAAACAAACAAAAAAAAACACCATTTGCACACTACACAGACACACACTCACCAGCTGGATCTAGTAGTCTTGGTATGCGAAGTTCTCTTTCAGCGATGTGGAAAGCCTCCTCCAGGTTCTGTCTGTTGCTTCTGGTTTTGGCTCTAGACAGGTCCACTACATTCGGCCTTAGAGCATAAAGTATCGCCAAAAACACCACCCCACTCCTCCAGCTCCACTTAAAATCCTTTACATTCAGAGTACAACCCGCCCTGAGAGAGAGAGATAGAGAGAGAAGGTTTTCAAAGTACAGAATCTTATAAAGTTCCCAAGAATCCCTTCCAAGGGGTTGCATTCTGTTCCTCACCTGTGGCACTGCTCTCTGACCCACAGCAGCAGGGCTTTCTTGGCAGATACACGGAAACGTGTGTGCAAGGGTGAACCTCTGGGTGGCACTGGACTGCTGCGGGCACTACTGCTGGTTGAACGAGTGTCCAAACTAGCCAGTGACTCCAAAGACGACTGGCGAGAACTAAAGGATAAGGTGCTTGCCAACTCTTCAATCTAAACAAAGTAGAAGAGTCTTCAGAATACCCTGATGAATAGACCAGCATGAATTTGCATGCTGGGCCAGGCTAGTTTATGCTTATTAGAACTGGTTTGATGCTGTAGCTGTGTAGCTGATGGACCAGCCTAGTTTTTCTGGTAACACTGGTTTAAGACAGCAGACTTACATGGAAGTGCATGATGATTGTCCAGACCAGACCCAGAATGATGGAAGGCTTTCCATCAATGATGTCTGAGACATTGATGTTGACCAGTTTGATCTGCAGAACAAAGGAGAACCACAGGAAAACCATAGAGGTTAAAGTGTGTAATGTGTAATGTCTGCTCAAACAGATTCCAGAAAACTCCCCTCGTTTTCCATTGGTTGAACAAACAAACAGCCCTGCACCAAACTCACACTTACTGGTCGAGCCAAAGTTATTCTATCGGGCTGGATAGGTCACCCAAACAAACAAAAGACATTTTTCATAGTGCCACAGAGCCACAGTGTTACACTTTTAGATGCAATCAGCTAATAAATTGATAACATATAGTTGACTCTACTTATGAAGCTGGGTTACAGGAAATAATTTTAAAATAAAAAAAAATTACACACATCAGCTTTAATATTTCCTCCCTACACAGCAGTCACAGACTCAGCTAAATCATCTTACTCTGGACAGAAAACGTGTAGCCACTGCAGATGCATCTTACCGATTTCCTCTTAAGGAATGCCAGCGCTTTCTCAATGTCTGTTCTGTGCTGAAATGTCCCTCTTCCTTTCTCCCGGCTCTGAAACAAAGGTTGGTTGTGGTTGAGGTTGTGTGTCTAAATACCTGGTCATGGGCTAGAGAAATAGGCCAATATATTGGCTATTAATTGGTCGATATTCCATTTTGAGAAATCAGCCATGCCAGCTCGTCTGATAAACAAAAGCATTAGCTCTCCCTTGTCTCAGTTCCAACATCTGAAGATGTCTTGTCAGTGCATAATACATATTTCTTGTATTCAGATATATCTGAGTGAAACTGGTTACTAATGTTGTAAAATAAATTAAATATTAAATTGTATTATATCTTCTGTATATGTAGACTATATATGTTTACGTGTATGTATTGGTCAAGGGCCACCTTGCTATGTAGATATTGGCAATAATTACTGAAAACCCAATATCGGTTGACCACTAATGACTCAGACACAGACTCACCATTCTCTGACCACTCATCACCTCCAGCAGGTCCAATAATCTGCTTCCATCCTTAAGATCATTGAAAAGGTCCAGCACTGCAACTGGAGGCCTCCTCTGGGGCAGCAGGATGAAATATCCCATGTTAAATACATGATGAGCACAAGCAGCATACAATGTAAAACTGCATTGTTAAAACACAGTTTTTTTGTAATTCCCACATTTCTCAATTGTGATTCCAATTAGATTATAATTACTGTAATACAGTAAGTTTTCTATTGTATTACAGTAAAAAAATACAGTGATAAAATGATTTTGTATTAAAATAAGCATATATTAAGGCAGTACAACAAATACTATCATAAATACATAAATTATATATTATTTTTTGACACATTACAGAACAGAGAATTTTTATTTTTAATTTTTTTGCAATATGTGCTTAATTTAACCATGAAATGCGTCACAATAAATAATGTCACAATGCAAAGAAATCTTACAATCTTCTAACAAACAGTTCCATACTGTATGTCTCCTTTGAAAGATTTCAGAATAATTTGCTACACTAAACACATTTCTTCATCAGAATATGGTCCCATTTGATGAAAAAAAATTAAATAAAACAACACTTATACATTACAAGACACACTCTGCTTTTTATTTTGTTTTTGTAGCTTTTGGCAAGTAATATTCATAGTAGAAAGGTAAACATGTCTGGAGGATAAATCAGACAAGCATGTGTGGACTCATTTGTCTAAAAGTATTTACATAAAACTGAAAGCTCCAGGCATTATTAACAGTTTGATAATACTCTCTTTGCTGGGGAGTCAGAAATTAAAATATTATTTTATTTCTAAAAAGAGTGTGTTGTTTAATCACACTGTTTAGTGTTTACTTACACATTGATGTCTTAATTATGTTTTATGTTACCACACACACATCTCCTGTAAGACACCAAGCCATGATGAATTGAATTGACTGTGTCATCTGCTAACTTTATAAGTAGCTGTGGGTGTGTGAGAATACTTGTGTTCCTAAGTGTGTGTGTGTGTGTGTGTGTGTGTTCGACCAACTCCTGTTGCTGTCTGTCTTTCTGTTCCATGTTTGAAGGATTATATTTACCCCCTGCCCACCCCTCATTCCCTCTCTGCTATTGGAGAGCCTGCTGGAATGACCTCTACACAACAAAAACTCTCTGCGTCCATTATTTGGGAATGTCATTTAGGCACTGTTTCCGATGACAAAAACTCATTAAAATTCAATACAATTCAATAAAAACTATGCACAAGCTTAAGATGTTTCAGATATTTGCAACACATAAGCTATCATTGATATAGTCAGGTTTGAGTTCATGAGCTCTTGACCTTTGACCCATTAAACTCACCTTGGACAACTGGGCATTGATCCAGTTGGTGAATGTTCTCTTTTGAATTTGCTCCTGCTCCACTGAGGGCAGAATGGGCAGAAGAACATTATGAAAATCAACATAGATAAACATGCACAAACATACGGTGTGAACATGCCTGATACAATTACATACACATGTGTAATTGGCAGACTTAAATCTCTATGGGCTTTTTTCAATTCAAAGCATGACTAAGATTATATTTTATAAATGAATAAGCAGGAAACAGGTGCACCCTTGTTCACGGATGAGATTTTGCAGGGTACTGTGACACAGGTCGGGTTTTTCAATACATACGGTAAGACGCTGGTAACTGGTAACACTTTTAAAGGTTGTATACGTTAACATTAGTTAACATTAGTATGTAATAATTGTTCACACGTTCATAATACTTTCACAGCATAAATGAATCTTGATTTAATGTTAATCTGCACATTTACTAATGAATTTTTAACATTTAAAGTTATATATGTTAACATTATGAACTAACACGAACTAAAATGGACAAAAGTATATTTATAAACTAGCATTAACCCAGATTAATAAATTCAGCAAAAAATTATTGTTCAATGTAAGTTCATGATATACAATACATTACCTAATGTTAACTTATCAAACAACCTACCACCCCAAATAGTCAACTTAAAGAAAGACATTAAATAAAAATATGTGTTTTAATATGTTAAGGAATTAAAAATTATACACATCCTGAAAAAACAGTTGGCTTTTCACTGGATATGGTTAAAGAACTAATTCATTCATTCATTCATTTAAACACTTGTCCTAATAATAATTTGCATGTGGTGCACATGAAATGTAATACAGCCCTAAAAGTAGTTGTATCAAACAGAGCGCCATTTATGTTTACCGTTATAAAGTTCCACAAAGTCAATAAGTTCATCAACTGTGTGAAGAAGTTGTTTATTCTCCATCATCTCACAATCCTCTTCTTCCATGACCACTTCCTGAACAAGTACATCAAAACCTCTCAAAACACATCCAAGTCTACTTAGCTCAACTTTTACCAAAGCTGCAGTAAAGTCTGGTTCATTTTAGAGTCTCTTAAACTTCCTTCAGCCCTGTTTTGCTAAAGTTGATAACTCTCTTTTCAAAACAACATGCAAAGTCTCTGATGACTACCAACTATTGCTGCGAATACCTAATGATGAACCTGATCTCCAATCTGACTCTCACACGGTGCATCTAAAAGAACTCTCTCTCTCTCTCATTAGCTGCTAAACATGGCCACACTCACTATGAATAAGACTCTCAGGTCAGTTATCAGTGTAATGTCTCAGAGGTGTTGCTTTTGACCGACTGACCCACAAAGAGAAATAAAGAGAGTGTGGTTGAATGGTTTAATGGAACTGTCTTCTTTGTCAGGATTGAAAGGGTTTGACAGTCACTGTTCACACACTCCTGTATCAATACCAGACACACAGTTTCTTGTGGATTTATTTAGAATCCTGCAATCAAATAATAATTGGCTTGTAACATTTGAAATAGTTAACCAGAGTCATTTCAAACCCTTGGTTAAAATAATCCTAGGTTAACTTGTTCCATGTTTCAAACTGACTCTGGTTTATTAATTATCCTTGATAGTCAGATTTTGCTATATTTTACACTGTACATTAGTAAAACTTAGGTAAGTGTTCTTTTTTGCACATTTACAAGGTTTATAACACTGGGCCTCATTCACTAAAAATGAGCAGAACAAATCTTCATGTAAATCGTTCAAAAAACTATTATTACCTAAATCACTGCACTGAACTGATTTAGTTCTGATTGTGTTTCATGAATGAGGTCCATTGATTGGACAATTCAGCACATGATGAGTATGCAACCTACTGGATGCTTGTCCATCTGTCTCTTCATTACTCCAGTTAATGGGTTTATCTTCATTGTTTGACATATTTAAACTGTATATTTTGCTGTTCATGTCACGAACGCCGGTGAAGATTCCTCAATAGACCACCGGTGGTCTCATTCACCTGAATATTAACACTGAACTACACTTCCCATGTGCCCACATGCCTGGACTGAATACTCTACACCTGCCTCATATCACTCAGACTATTTAAGCCCGATGTCATTGCAAAGTCTTGTTCGCCCCAGCTACATTTCTGAGCGTTATTACTTACTCTGTTGATCTACCCATGTTTGACTCTGCTTTGGATTTACCTTGTATGATTCTTATGATTCTCTGCTGCCTGCCTCTTACTGTGTTTGACTGGACTATCTCTATTGCTGTTTTGCTGCCTGCCCCGATCCTTTGCCTGCTTGACTACGTTACTGCCCTGTCTCTGATATTGTTGGCTGCCCTGGTTCTTTTACCCACGCCTGTTTGTACTCTGAACTTGTTGTGTTAATAAACCGCACATGGATCCCACTCAGCCTGAGTCAGTGTTATAGTTCATAACCTAGTGTTAGACATTGTCCTAACCCCCTTTCATAATTGCTGTGAAATGTTGCATAGCCCAGGGTTCAGAGCGGCCTTTATCCAGGTTAAAAAAATTATTTTACCCAGGGTAAATTGTCGTGTGAAAAGTGTGTACAGTAACAGAATGATTTTTTTTTTTTTTATATATATATATTGTCCCGTAGCTCCACTAGTAAAAGATGGTAGCAAAAGATAGCAAAGCCAAGGTCATGGGTTCAGTTTGGTGGTGTTAAGAGATAAGGTGTGCTCACAATTGTAGTTCGGTTCTCTTGGTCTGGACCGAAAAAGAAAATGATACATTTAGTCCTGGTTCGCTTAGTGTTCACACTGGCATTTTTAACACCGAACCTAAAGATACGAAACAAAAAGCATCAGGAAAAAGTCACAACCTGATTGGACAGCTTTTATCACGTATATTTTGCGACGGAACTTGCCGAACATCCAAAACAATGCTGGCTGCTGGGCCAAATGCGTTCATTGGATTTATATATGTATATGTAACGTTATTTTTTACCATCTGAGAACAAACGAAGAGTTAATAAAATGCGTAAAGGAGTCAAAACAGCGCCAGGAATTCCTTCGTTGTACACACAAACGAAGATATACTGCAAGGACGGCTGACGGCGGTTCCGATGCCTGTACCGAACTATAATGGGCAACATAGCTCCTATGATGAGAAGAACCAGGTATGCTTGAAGTCAGTATTAGGCAAATTACTTCCTGTTTTTGGTCTGTTAGACGTCTTTGGTCCATGTTGCGTTCATATATCAATCGAACCGCACCAGAGTTCGTTTGGAAGCGGCCCGAGACCCACTGTTCAGGCGGTCTCGGTCCGCTTGTTTGGTGCGTACCAAGGTTCGGATGGCAGCATTCATACTTGTTCAAATGAACCACAGAGCAATCACACCAGAGTTCGTTTTAATAAAAACAAACCTGTCAAGTGTGAATACACCCATAGTTTACCCAAAACTGAAAATTCTCTCATCATTTACTCACTCTCATATCATCCCAGATGTGTGACTTTTTCTTTTCCTGAACACAAACAAAGATTTTTAGAAGAATATATTAGCTCTATAGGTCCTTTTAATGCAAGTGAATGGTGGCCAAATCTTTGAAACTCCAAAAATCACAAATGCAGCATAAATTCTGAAAGTGAAAGTGGAGATTTATAGTAAAAAAAAAAAAAAAAAAAGGATTTAAATATTGATCTGTTGTTCACCCACACCTATCATATCACTTTTGAAAACATAGATTTAACCACTGGAGTCATATGGATCACTTTCATGCTGCCTTTATGTGATTTTTGGAGCTTGAAAGGTCTGGCCACCATTCACTTGCATTGTATGGACCTACAGAGCTGAAATATTCTTCTAATAATTAGGGCTGCAACTAACGATTATTGTGATAATCGATTAATCTAACAATTATTAGAACAAATATAGCTGCAAGCAACGATAATGGGGTCAAGCCAATTATCGGCACCATGAGTAGCAAAAGAAGCTTTGTGACATGTTTTTGGTTAGAGTCTGATGAACAGTGTATAAGGAGTTAGAAAATGTAAACTTTCAATCATAAAAAAAAACATTTATTTATAAAATATCTAAAATTAGCTACTGCTTAGAATTTTTGTCCAGTATGTGGCGCTGTTCTGAAACTGCTCAGGTAGTATCTGGGCATGATGGTTATCATGCAGGAAAGTGTTCAAGAGTTATAAGCCAAAATAGCCATTTTTCTATCACCTGACCAGTAGGGGGCAGTGTGCCAAAACACTGCAGGTAACCTCAGGGCCTAATGGTGATGACACGTACCAAGTTTCGTCCCAATCCCTCAAAGCATTGCGGAGATACGGCCTCAAGTTAAATTTTGCACGTTCTTTGTCAAATTCGTTGAAGCGCCATTCGAAAACGGTATGGTTTATCAAAATTCTGTGAAGAACTTTTTGTCGTGAGTGCCTCTAGATGATGCAGGCTGATTTTCATGCAAATCGGACAAACGGCCTAGGACGAGTTCGAAAAAGTAGGTTTTACAGAAAATTCAAAATGGTGGAAAAATTTTCATGACGGAAAATGACGTCATAAAATGTTAAAAAGTTATTAACATAAACTTGAGTGCAAATTTGGGCAGTTGGTGGTGCTAGAGGGTTTGATGCAGAGACTCCAAATTTGCTGTGGTAACACATCAGACTGTCCTCTATCTGTGTGCCAAATTTCATAACTTTCCCGCAAGCAGTTCTATGGGCTGCTATAGACTCTAACGGAAGAAGAATAATAATAAGAAAACAATAGGGATCTTTCGCCCCTTCGGGGCTTGACACCTAATTATTTGACTATTCTGCGATTATTGCAATGATTAATCATTACCTCTTAACCAATTATTCAGCTTATGCCCCGACTTAAAAGGTTGTATTAAACATGCTTACTAACATTAAAGAGGACAAAATCATCTTTTAAAAATACCTCTAAATGACATTCACTGAATTAAAGGGGGAAAAAAATACTTTTAAGTTTAATTCAGTATTCACTGCAAAACAAATCCTACTGTTATCAAGTGTTTTTGTCTTGTTTTCCATTTAAAATAATTTAAAAATCCTTAAAACAAGATACATTTACTTGAGAAGCAACATATACAGTAAGATATTTAGACTTGCTTTCAGAGACTGTATCTTAAATATAAGTGTATTTTGTATATAATGTATTTTTGCACTCTGTTATACTTCTGCGAGTGCAGTAAAGACAAAATATACTTATATTCAAGATCTATTCTCTAAAAGCAAGTCTAAATATCTTACATGCTGCTTCTCAGGTGAATGCATCTTTTTTTAAAGGATTTTTAGATATTTTAAAATATTTGTATTTTTAATATTATATTCAACATTCTCAGATAACAATTTTTTCTTCTGCAGTATAGCTGCTAAAGTAAATGTAAGTTGTTTTAAAGGTATTTTAGATATTTATATTAGAAAACAAATCAAAAACGTATTTTGTTGCAGTGCATAATGGGGCGAAGATTACCCTCTCTCACCTTTCTGTTCACTTCAATCCATCTTTAACTCACAAAAAAACGAACTCTCTCTTATTAATAAAGCTACATATTGTAAATTTTCTTCACGATAAGAAATGCACACTGACATTTATTATGATTCAATAAGTCGCGAGCCATCACGTTATAATCTAGCTGCAGCAAGCGTGCGCTCGAGGGATGAGCGTCCCCACGACAGAGTGTGCCTCAGCCGGATGCAGTTTCAGTCTCGCCCCCTTCGATCGGGACATTTGTGTAACTCATAGAAGAGGCGCTGACTGCACAGAAAAATGCCAGTTCAGAGTTTGTAGTTATTTACATGATCTGCTTCCTAATTATTTGAACTTTATTAAAGCTATAACACATTAAATATAACAGCATTATAGATGTAACTCCAGGGTGTTTCCTTTAAAGATGCCCGACACGCAAGTTTCGCTTCAGTGGAGCGGCAGATCCAGCTCCACTTATTCCACACCGAGAGTGCTTCTGTATTTACTTATTTTGCATTTTTGCATTATAATTCCCTCATAATTTGCGATCTACATCACCTAAGTGCATCTGGACTGTGAGTTGACTGACTCTCCTCAGTCAGTCAGACGCGAGCTACAATGCTGCTCTCGCACGTCAACATTAGAGTTTCATATGATCTCATGTTACGTTAAATGAGATTAAATGACTATTCGACAACAAAACATTTTGTCGACAATTTTTTATTGTTGATGTTGTCGATAACGATGACTAATCATTTCAGCCCTACTAATAATCTTCATTTGTGTTCTGCAGAAGAAAGAAAGTCATACACATCTGCAATTGTCACGTTTATGTGTTTTGTTCTTGTTTTCATGTCTTTTATTTTTAAGTTTAGTTCCTGTTCCTGTTCAGGTCATGTGGTGTCATGTGATTTCCTGTTCCCTCATGTGATCTTATCTTGTGTTTCCCCTGTTCATGTGTCTTGTTTTCATTGGTCCATTTTTGATTACCTTGTTATCAGTCTTGTCTTTTCATTGATTAAAGTTCATTTAGTCTTGTTATCTTGTTTATAGTTTAGTCTTGTGATTGGTTGTCTTGTTTACCTGTTACCCATGTTCTTGTATTTAAGCCCTCATGTTTGCCATTTGTCGATTGTCAGGTATTGTTAATGTAACGTTGTTGTCAAGTCAAGTCAAGTCAAGTCAAGTCAAGTCGTTCATGGTTTGTTTTGTTCACGTTTATAGTTAGGATTTCTGGTTATCACGATTGGAAATAAACTGCACCTGGGTTTCTCACTTCATCGTCTTCGTCTGCCAGTCATTACCTGCTGAGCTTCGTTACAGCAATGGCATGATAGTGAGTAAATTCTGACAGATTTTCACTTTTGGTTAAACTATCCTTTTAAGAAATTAATGTCATTTATTAACACCATCCATCTGTAGTCAGTAATAATGACATTGCATGTTACTGGTGTTGCTAAGCAGAGACACAGACAGAGATCAGATTTGGTTCTTGGGACTTCTGAGGTCACCAACCAGAATACCTGGTCCAAAAAAATGACTCATAACCAGAAGAAGACAAGAGGGGTCGAAAGAATACAAACCAAGGCAAGGAGGGGGTCTAACCACATGTTAGTTTAACTTATAACATACTGATTTTATAAAGCAAACTCTGCTGTAAATTAACCTTAAATATTAACAATTTAAAGGGATACTGTAGTTCAGCCAAAATGGAAAATTCTGTCATCATTTACTCTCCTTTACTGTATGTTGTTCCAAACCTTTATGACTTTTGAGATACAAAAAATGAGATGTTAAGCAGCACAGTATGTTTGGCTCAGTTACCTTTCACTTTTATTCCATCTTTTTTCCCTACAATAAAAGTGAATGAAGCTAACTTTCTGCCTAATACTTTATATCCTTTTGTGTTCCAAGGCATACAGGTTTGGAACAACAAGTGGGTGAGTAAATTATTACAGAATTTTCATTTTGAGTGAACTGTCCCTTTAAATTTATTGAACCTTTTTTTTTTTTTTTTTTTTTTTTTTAAATAATTCTTTTTTTGGTCTGTCATCCTTAGAGGCGCTAAACCTGAGTTGAAAATATCGGTTTCCCTTAAAACACACAAAACAAACTCTTAAAACAAAGAAGTGCAGAGAAGCAAAATTATGTGGCAGACACACAAACATGTGAATCATTGGCCAAAATTTTGAATGGACACAAAGAAAGACTTGAAAACAACAAAAGCTTGTCACCAAATCCTCCCCTTTACAGATGACCGAATTTGAATGAACTCTGCAGAAAAACAAAGACAGACTGGAATGCTTCCATTGCACAAAAAGTTGCACGTCTCGTATGGTCTAATGTCTTTTGGGAGGTGCTTTTCTTAAATCGTTAGAGACAACAAAAGACAAAGAGTGAACAACAGAGGGAGGGGAACAAAGATGAAATGATAAATCAGAAAAAAGAGAGAGCCTTTTGACTGACTCTGATTTTCAGCAGATACAGACACACTGAAGAAATTACTGACCATTTCATAATGAAGACACAAAGTGAACTACAACCAAGCTATCCCACTCCAGAAAGATAATACATTTGAATGAAAGCTTTTATTGTGCAAGTTTGCACAGCAGAATGTGCAATACTTTTGGATACAAATAATGTGCGCCTCACCTTTTGAGCTGTGTGTCTTCCTTCGAGACCTTTCAGATGGGCGTTCAACCCCCACATAACGAGGCAACTTCTTTTTGGTGTCTTTAAGGAGACATTAGTGTAATCAAGTAAAGCAAATAGCGTGTACTAAACTGATCTCTGATGTGAAACATCACGTATCCAACTGAGAAATTTTAAAGCTACTATAAACTCACCCATGCTGGAGTCATCCGATTCACTGTCTTAGAATACCCTGTATCAACATCAGTTGTTGCATTTTGGAAAGTGCAACAGCAGAAATGTTTTATCAACCAGCCTCATTTGTTGCAGCTGAGCCAAGCAATTTCAATGCTAATGCATCTCCATGTAAAACTTGTATACAGTGTCTGTTGTAGAATTTAAAACTACTATAAACACACGGAGCAACTCGCCTGGTAACTTTTAGCTAAGTGATCAGGATCAAGTGCCAGTACTGCAGGTTTTTTTTTTTTTTTTTTTTTTAACTCCACCTTTTGCCTATGCCAAGACATACACACAAAACACAGCATGTCTGTACAGGTGCTGATTAACGTTTTTCCCAATCCAGCTCAGCAGTGTCCTCAGGGGCCTTGACATTGATGAACATGTTCCTGCATAAATTAATCACTGATTCTTGAGACATTGGACAAAACATGTCCCATAATTTTACCTGCTCTTAGTTTTGAAAATAGCAACATTTTCACTTTTAAATAAATTAAAGATGACTACTAGAATGTTGTTAACATATCAGTCGATTACTGCACTACTGTACATAAGACATTAAAAAGGGAAAAGGTGCTGAGTGACTCCAGCCAGGTCTCCTAAGCAACCAAACTGGCCCAGATGCTAGGGAGGGTAGAGTCACATGGGGTAACCTCCTCGTGGTTGAGATAATGTGGTTTGCTCTTGGTAGGGCGCGTGGTGAGTTGTGCGTGGATGCTGCGGAGAATAGCGTGGGCCTCCACATGTGCTACGTCTCCGCGGTAACACGCTCAATAAGCTATGTGATAAGATGCGCGGATTGACGGTCTCAGACGTGGAGGCAACTGAGATTCGTCCTCCGCCACCCGGATTGAGGCGAGTCATTACGCCACCACGAGGACTTATAGCGCATTGGGAATTGGCCATTCCAAACTGGGGAGAAAAAAAGGGAAAAGGGCCTACACATATACAAAATATAGTGTATGGAACAAATTTTGAGGGTGTGATTATTGTATTGTTCGGAGCTAATCTTGCACTAAATATTTTCATAAGTATCTACTGTTTATTGTTGGATTATAAGCTTCTACAAATCCAGGAAGCCTGTTCAAATCACTCTTGAATCAAAATAAAAGACAATGAAACAGAGGAAGATTTCTATAGGAAACATGCTAATTATCCACACCTTGCATACAAGAGAAAAACAGTTCCTCTGTACAGTTCTGTGCAAATGACTCACAACTCTAATTACAACACCTGACTGTTACTACACAATCAGCAAACCAAGCTGTATTTATGCCTTAAAAACAGCCATTGTTTTTACAGGTGTACTGCAGGTGAAATTTTGTTGAATGAATGAATGAAAGTCCAAAGAAAATTAAACCCATAAAAATGTCACACCAAAACCAAACGACAGAACAGCAGGTTTTTATTTTTTAATGCTCAATCAGAGCTTCAGTCTGACCTTGCAGTAATATGTGGACATCATCTATGTCCAGCGGAAGTGAGCCACGTTCAAAGGGCGGGTCTTCAGATGTTCTCTCAGATGTCATGGTTTCCACGGAGACAGGTCAGCTGAGAAGGAACTGAGGCATTGCATTCATTTAAAGAGAAGCATCCAACCTAGAAATGCACATATAACAGTATCAGAAAAATATGCGGTGAATTGGAAAAATGCACGCCTTGACGTTATATGCTTCTAATATTAGCCAAATCTGACCAATGGCAATAATAAAAACAATCAATATTGTCTGATACCAATATAGCTATACAGAAATCTGATATATGGCAATTCATGTAAAACATATTCTGTTCATGTATGGTTTTCACTGATACAAAAGTATGTCACATTCTTATACTACAAAAATTGTCATATTTTCAATTACACACATATATGACATTCACTCTCTGAGCACTTTATTAGCAACACCTGTACACCTAATTATTCATGTGAATATCTAATCAGCCAATCATTTGACAGCAGTGCAGTGCATGAGTGTATATTCTTATGAATTCCAACACATAACATGTATGGATACATACATTAGATTGTATTAGTGAAAAAACATGTTCTCCGCTTCATGTTTGCACATGTACTGTAAATGTATTAAAATGGATATTGTCCACATATATAAATATAATTTTATATACAGTATATGTTTATATACACTCACTGAGCAGTTTATTAGGAACACTAAGGTGCTAATAAAGTGTCCATCGTGTTCTTTTGCTGTTGTAGCCCATCCGCCTCAAGGTTCGACACGTTGTGCATTCTGAGATGCTATTCTGCTCACTACAATTCTACAGAGCGGTTATCTGAGTTACTGTAGCCTTTCTGTCAACTTGAAACAGTCTGGCCATTCTCTGTTGACCACTCTCATCAACAAGGCATTTCCATCCACAGAACTGCCGCTCACTGGATGTTTTTTGTTTTTGGCACCATACTAAGTAAACTATAGAGACTGTTGTGCGTGAAAATCCCAGAAGATCAGCAGTTACAGAAATACTCAAACCAGCCTGTCTGGCACCAACAATCATGCCACAGTCAAAATCACTGAGATCACATTTTACCCCCATTCTGATGGTTGATGTGAACATTAACTGAAGCACCTGACCCGTGTCTGCATGATTTTATGCATTGAACTGCTGCCAAACGATTGGCTGATTAGATAACTGCATGAATAAGTAGGTGCACAGGTGTTCCTAATAAAATGCTCAGTGAGTGTATGACCATATAACAGATTTCTGTATGGTCTCTGATATATCATGCATCACTGATACATATTATGCATCACAACAGGTATTTTCTTATTTGTTAAATGCTTGATATTCCAGAATACCTACATAAACAGTCCACACAGTTGAATTTGTGAACTAATGTCGGACATGGACATTAAACTGAGTTTGACTTTAAGGCCTCTGTTCATGTTCCTCATTATTCTGAGGACTAATGGTATGTGCAAAACCTGCCAGCAAACCCTCAAATCTCCACAAGTCTGTTGATTCAAAAACCACAAAAGAGCTTGCCTGAACTTTACCTCAATATTTCATCACCAAAGGACAGCAGGTGACTACGAACACAAACCGCAGTCAAAATCACGCCCCTGCAGGATTTATATAAAGCTTACAATGAGAACAGGTCTTAAACGCAACATGTCTGAACTCACACATACTGCAGTGCATAAAAATTGCACATTAGTCACGTTAAACACCAGAAATACGAGTAAGCAATAGCGCCCTCTAGGGAGTATAAACTGCTATGGTAAATATTATTTTTTCTACTTCAATAAAATTGAATGTGTAAGGGGTTATATAAGGATTAGACTAAGAAAATAGTCTGTATGCTATAAGAAAACAATTAAACCCACGTTTCATTAATAATATATCAGATAAGGGCAGAAAGTTATTCAATCAGTCAGTCTGTGACATAGCGTGTGTGTTTTTTTTAGGTTATAATCTGGTAATTACAAGGGTATTATACTATAAATGTGGTTTATGAGGACATTTCTAATGTCCCCATAATTCAAATCGCTTAAAAAACATACTAAACGTTTACATTTGTTTTTTTTTTTTGTTTTGTTTTTTTTGAAAATTTAAAAATGCAGAAAGTTTTTTGTGAGGTTTAGGGTTAGGGTTAGGTGATAGAATCTATAGTTCGTACAGTATAAAAATCATTATGTCTATGGATAGTCTTAATAAGGATAGCCGCACCAACGTGTGTGTGCGTGCGTGCATGCGCATGCGCATGCGTGCGTGTGTGTCCTTGCAACACAAAGTGACTCTGTGTCAGAGTAAAGAGAGGTAAGAATGTGTACTATTCTGTATGGGAAGTGCAGGGACCCAGAGAGAGAGAGAAAGTACACACATACATACAGGCATTCTAATGTAGAATGACAACATAGCGGGCATTAACAAAGACCACACACCTTCCCAGAGATCAAACATACACTATATTGCCAAAAGTATTCGCTCATCTGCCTTTAGATGCATATGAACTTAAGTGACATCCCATTCTTAATCCATAGGGTTTAATATGACATCGGCCCACCCTTCGCAGCTATAACAGCTTAAACTCTTCTGGGAAGGCTTTCCACAAGGTTTAGGAGTGTGTTTATGGGAATTTTTGACCATTCTTCCAGAAGCGCATTTGTGAGGTCAGACACTGATGTTGGACGAGAAGGCCTGGCTCGCAGTCTTCGCTCTAATTCATCCCAAAGGTGCTCTATCGAGTTGAGGTCAGGACTCTGTGCAGGCCAGTCAAGTTCTTCCACACCAAACTCGCTCATCCATGTCTTTATGGACCTTGCTTTGTGCACTGGTGCGCAGTCATGTTGGAACAGGAAGGGGCCATCCCCAAACTGTTCCCACAAAGTTGGGAGCATGGAATTGTCCAAAATCTCTTGGTATGCTGAAGCATTCAGAGTTCCTTTCACTGGAACTAAGGGGCCAAGCCCAGCTCCTGAAAAACAACCCCACACCATAATCCCCCTCCACCAAACTTCACAGTTGGCACAATGCAGTCAGACAAGTACCGTTCTCCTGGCAACCGCCAAACCCAAACTCGTCCATCAGATTGCCAGATGGAGAAGCGTGATTCGTCACTCCAGAGAACGCGTCTCCACTGCTCTAGAGTCCAGTGGCGGCGTGCTTTACACCACTGAATCCGACGCTTTGCATTGCACTTGGTGATGTATGGCTTGGATGCAGCTGCTCGGCCATGGAAACCCATTCCATGAAGCTCTCTACGCACTGTTCTTGAGCTAATCTGAAGGCCACATGAACTTTGGAGGTCTGTAGCGATTGACTCTGCAGAAAGTTGGCGACCTCTGCGCACTATCCGCTGACCCCGCTCTGTCATTTTACGTGGCCTACCACTTCGTGGCTGAGTTGCTGTCATTCCCAATTGCTTCCACTTTGTTATAATACCACTGACAGTTGACTGTGGAATATTTAGTAGCGAGGAAATTTCACGACTGGACTTGTTGCACAGGTGGCATCCTATCACAGTACCACGCTGGAATTCACTGAGCTCCTGAGAGCGGCCCATTCTTTCACAAATGTTTGTAGAAGCAGTCTGCATGCCTAGGTGCTTCATTTTATACACCTGTGGCAATGGAAGTGATTGGAACATCTGAATTCAATTATTTGGATGGGTGAGCGAATACTTTTGGCAATATAGTGTATCTGTGCATTCCCTCTGAACCAGTGTGTTGGGATTACAGTGAAATCTGACTGAGAGAGTTACATGGTAACTTTATCCGGTGGACTGACCACCAGAGCATCTGAAGCATTTCACACATACAGAACACAACAGTCATACAGGACAATCACGTACATGGAAACTTGTCAACTAAAATACTTACAATAAAGGGAAGAGTTTGTTTCTGCTTTGAGACACTGGACATGATGGAAACATTGTCTTTATTTAAAGGTGAAGTGCGTAATTTCTGCGTCACCAAACGGAATTGCAATCCATTTGATTGTGCAAAACGTTCACTTTAAGTAACACAAATTACACACTTCACTTTTTAATATCAGTAGGCATAGATACTATCTTTTATAAGACAATGACACCACTAATAAGGCATTTTAAAACATCTTTTTTTTCCTTTTTTTCTTTTTTTTTTTTTTTACAGATTTATAACAGTAATCAACGTCAGAACATAGTTTAAAAGAACATCCAATTCCTTTGAACACTTTCAGAAAGAGTTCCTCCTTAGGAACATGCATACTTCTGTTTAAGTCTACAAAATTAGTATGGAATCCACACAGATTGGCATATTTAAAAGCTGTGGAATCTACTATATGTCTCTTTCTCTCTTTTCTTTTAAGCCGAACAGGTTCATCTGCATCCACTAAATCAAATAAATGTTCCACACACAGTCCAGAATATAACCCACGTGACCTCTGACACTCGGAATGCTGTGAGCGTGAGAGGGGCGTTGCATGCTCTACGGGCCCAAAATAGTTACAAAAATACTGTGTAGCAAATACCATTCAGTATATAAGACATTTAAATACCAACTATCAAACACATACACTGTTCTATTACACGACTTTATGGTGTTTGTTGACACCTGACAGAGATCTTTCAAACTTAAACAGCTAAAGTGACAGATCGATGTTATATTGTATAACCAGACAGTCACAAATTACAAGGGCAAAGGAGACACAAAGACCAAAACATATGAATAATCGGAAAACGTATCAATAAACTGAAATAAATATGATGTCATTTGATTCGTTGTGTGTTATGTGTTATTGAATGATTTTAGAAATTCAAGTTGGGTACAGTATATTTAGCTGAATGCAAGTTCTACTCACATGTTTGGAAAAGTAGCTACCGTATGACACTCTCTCCGATTTTCCCGTTGCACATTCAGTGTTGAATTTTTCCGTCGTCAACAAGCACAACAACAAATATAAACTGGTATGGAGTTTATATCACTGCGTGTAACGATGTGTGAAGCGCGTATATTCCCCCCCCGTTCCCAGCTGAGCTCACCAGGAGATAAGTCCGGGCGGCAGAGTGTGTGTGAGTGTAACCTGATGCGCCAACGGGGGTCTCTAATTATAACGACCACTCAGAACAGCACACATAACTGCAGGACTTTAGCAAGGAAACTGAAATGAGTAAATTGAGACTGTTTATAGGTCAATAACCCACTGAAAGCTTGACAACCATGACTTGCCCATTCTGCACATAAATATAATTACAAATAGCTATAAAATGAAGTAAAAAAGGGACTCTGATATGTAGGGCCAAGCTGTTACACGGAGAAGTTGTCACAAGGGCTATATCAATAACTATAAAGTTTAGAGTCATAAAAGTCTAATTGCATACATTTTGATTGTTTAATTGCTAATGGCAGTTTCCCATTCTGACAAGTTACTCCATTTGTGTAGGGTACAACAAAGCTATAGCCCCCCAGGGGTAAAAGGAACTTTTGATTTTATTTTCTCCCAAAACACCAAACAGCAACAAAAACCACCACAGCACTTTCCCTAACATCTGTTTGTCACTGTGCATTGCAAAATTGTCCTGATACATGAGGTCATCGCGTGCAATGTCTTAAGTTTGATTTTGCGGTAATATAATATTTAATAATATTTTAAAAGTAACATATTTATGTAGGCCAGCTAATGAGAATCCCTGAAATTATCACTATTATTTTAAGACAAAATACTTATTTGTAATTTTTCAGTTTTGTTCAAGGTGATTAAATTAAACGTTTTTAATAACTGTCCAATAAGTGAAACAATATTAGTAAAAAGCCCCCTGCTGTAGGGGCTAAAGGCCCCCATAAAACACATCGATTCTCTTAAGTGGGGCAAATTATGAAAAATGTTCAAAGTGGGCTCACATTGACTAAACCAGACACAATGGAGATTAATTTGTTTAAAGAATACTTGAGATGTTATGAAATGCCAAATGTAACTGAAATCAACAGAAAATGTTTAAGCCTTTTCTGATGTGGTTATATTGTTACTTAATTTCTTACTCAAAAATGCATCTTGCTGTTTCAAAAGTATTTGCGTTAGTTGACAAATTTTGCCCTATAACTATTGTCCTTATATTTACACGATTTCACTGTAAGTGTGGGTAAAAGGCTCCCTCACCACTTTTTTTTTTAATGAATTTTAATCAGAACAACGTTGAGTTATTATTTCTTTTCACACACATTATGTTGCTCCATCAATATTCAATAAACAGAAATGTATTTTTTCAATCTTGATACAAAAAAGAAAATGTTCCTTAAGGTGTGCCTTTAGCCCCATTGTACCATATATTGGGGCAAAAGTTCAACATGTGTTCAGTTATTATTATTATTATTATTATTTTATATATACATACATATATATATATATATTTGTCTTAACTATCTCCCCCCCCCCCCCCAGTGTAATAATGGTGAAATGTTCATATATATTCACGTTAACTTGAATATAGCGATCATACAGTATAAAGAAGTGAATGATCACTATATTGTAACTATTTATCAAATCAAGTTTGTTCTCTTCAGTTTACTACAGACCTTTCAAATTTGACCACCAATTGTCACTGTGACATAATTTTAGAAAACTCTAATTTTAAGTGTTTGTACTTTAAATATTAATAAACAGGTAGGGGAGAGTGGGGTAAGATGAGCCAATTTTTACAGATGTTGTCTGTTAAACAAGGAAAAATTAGACCGAGGTAAAATAAATAGAGCTACAGTACCTTTGTTTCAAGGTGTCTGCTATCACTTGATATTATAAAAATGAGTCTGTGAAAGAAAGCCACAAACATATGGCCTTTTTAAAAACTGTGATCCATTGGGTCAACTTGGCCCAGGTTAGGGGTAAGTTGCTCATGGTAAGTGGGTAAGATGAGCATCTGGGGGTAAGCTGACCAACTGAATTTTTCCAGTGAAACACTGATTTCAACTCCACAAATATTGTTTTATCTATAATTTCTCATCTATAATATATTTACTTATTAATCATAATCTCCTACTTTCCCCTTGTTTAACCACCAAGGTTTGTTGTTGCATGTAAATGATGGAATGATTTGTATCAATCACTTAGCATAGACTACATTAAATACCTTAAATCTTTGCCAGATTTTTTTCTTTTTTCTTTTTTTTTTTTTTTGCCCCATATTGAAGATTTTGGAAAAAAGCACCTAGCTTATTGCTTCTGGGCTAATATTGTGCTAATCAAATCATGGGTATTTATACACTGGATATACAACATTATGCATGATATGTAATTTTGTACCTGAATAAATTTGCTTTGGCACAACAATTGGTTAACCTCAAATGTAAAAACATTTCTTTGGCCAGCAAAAAACACTTTTTTGCATAAAAATATACCTCTTGTCCCATGTGCTTCTCCTGATCACAGCCAGATAAAGACTATGGATACTTTCTGCTTACAAGGTCACATGACATAAAATTTATACAGTTGCTTAGATACACGGGGTGGGTCAACTTACCCACAGGCTCATCTTTCCTCAACACCCCTAAAGTATTCTGTATTGCATATAAACAATTTTGTTTTCTCTTTCTACTATGTCTTTTACCATTTGTTTTTCTTTTAGTCCTGTTTCATTTTAATTTCCACACAAAATACTAATCCCTGTATTTGTCATGATAGTGATGACTTAAATGTTTGGAAATATTAATCAAACATTCTCCATAATTTACTGGTCCTAGATCAGTCTAATTATTATTGTGTTGAAGTTTCTGTGTGACCTGGCAGGAAATGGTTATGTGTTTAACATACCCGTTTGTCACTCATGAAATCCACATATTTTCAATATTATTTTTAACTCTGCCTTAATTAAACTATCTCTAGAAGTGTAATAAAACTCCATTTGAACAGAAACTTAATTACAAAAGAAATTAAGTCAGCAAAAATGTCATCCAGGCCCCTCAGGCATTGTTGAATTGTGAAAACCCCAGTTCTCTCTCCCTTTAAAAAAAATAAAAATAATAATAATAATAAATTCACACACTCAGTTCCTGATTTTGCCACATTGCTGCCATGGTAAGTATCTAACTAAACTCTGACTGAATGGAGCCTGAAGCTTCATTTAACCTGTCCTGACATCTGCCTAGTTGCAAAATGGATGGATGGATCCATGAATAGATGAATAAATGAACGCACGGATTAGAGGATGAAAGTGCTTCTCGCTGTTTTTCCGTGTGGATAACTCTGAACAAAAAGAGGTTCTTTCCTCCTCATTAGGTTAATGGCTGTACGGCTGATGTACCTGAGAAGCAGGTAATGCGCTCACAGATTCCAGAGCCTGAGGGGTTGGATCAGTCTCTACACTGAACACACACACGGACACATCGGCTCCTTCCCTATTTATCTTTAGTCTTATGTGACATCTCGTTATTATTGCTGGATGCGGTTAGCTAAAGGGGCAGCCCCGGTGTGTTTTAGGTGGGGTTGGCAGGGCTGTTTCTCACAAATGGCAGCTTTGTGCAAGTTCAGTGTCAGAGGTATTTAAGAAGCGATATCAGGGCTCGAAGTGTTATTTCTCGCTCTCTTATTCTCAAGAGTTCAGCCTGTACTGCAGCTGCCATCCAGCTATCTTTGACCTTTTTGAACCAGAGCTGACAAAAGACCAACTCACACACCTAAAGTAAGATAGGTGAGTTTTTTTATTTTTTATTTTTTATTTTTTATTTATTTTTTTATTCAAAAACAATTTAATCTTGCAATCTATTGGAGCAATCTGACCTTGTCATGTTAACTTCCCATTTTAAAAAATACCTGGTGGTCTAAATTAATTAACTGTAAATGAGATACAGAATACAATCAATAAAGATTTGTTTGAAGACTAGAATGGAGGACTGGAATAAAGCTCAACAGTAGGGTTACCGAAGTAAAAATGGCATTCAAAATCTTCATAGCAAAATTGATTTTAAACAATAACAAAGCTTTTAAGACAGACCTACCATGAGCTCCAAAGCTGTTAATAGTACAGTATACTCTTCTGTTCTGTAGAACACCCACTGAGATCCAAAATCACTGGTAACAGCAATGGCTCATCTGAGATCAGGAGCACAGCGGTGAGAAATCAGTTTACTCATGGATCATTACAGAAATGCAAATTATTAATAACTCTGATTATAAGTTGTATAATTATGTTAAGCAAGAGTTGGCTTAACTGCTTGTTTTTTAAGTAAGAGCACCAATGGAGCATTTAACATTTGGGCCTTTGACTTCATCAACATGAACTCTAATTTTTTTTCCCCATCTGTGTGTGGTAGATTTTCTCCTGCAAAGATATGCTGTTTTACTCTGGTATTTTGGTTATGTTTTGGAGCGCATATTGAGGCTTCTGTGCTCAACCTGAAGCGCTTCATTGGCTGTGCGGTGCGGGAATTCACCTTTCTAGCCCGTAAGCCTGGCTGCGGTGGGCTGCACATCACCACTGATGCCTGCTGGGGGCGCTGTGAGACCTGGGAAGTAAGAGCATAACTGTATTACTTATTTTACTTATTATAAGTGTGTGTGTGTGTGTGTGTGTGTGTGTGTATATATATATATACACACACACACACACACACACACACACACACACACACACACATACATATATATATATATATAGACAGACAGAGAGAGAGCGAGAGATGGATTTAATGTATAGAATCTCATGGTTCCCAAGAATCCAAAGAGCATTGTGATAAATCCTCAATCAAGATTATATAAAAACAATCAGTGTGTTATAAGAATTTTCTTGTATTTATTAAGCATTGCTTTAAAATTATCTCCAATATCTAGCATATCTACTTAAACCCCATACTTATTAAACAATCACAAAAATTATACACAAGACATGTTTGTGTTTAATACAAGGACAAGGACAATTTATTTATAGAGCACATTTAAAAACAACAACAAATGTATACTGAAGTGCTGTACATGAGCAAATAATACAATGAATTTAGAAAAAAAAAAAAGAGATTAACACTAAATACAATAAACAACACAATATACATTCATTCAAAAACCAGAGAATATAAATAAGTCTTCAGACGTGATTTAAAAATGTGAAGAGTAGGATCAGATCTAATGACCAGAGGTATGTTATTCCATAGTCTAGGGTGACTATGGAGAAGGCACGATCCCCTTTAAACTTCATGCATGAGCGTGGTGTATGCAGGAGAAGTTTATCAGAGGATCTGAGAGTCCTGGAGGAACGATGATGACTAAGGAGTTCAGAGAGATAAGATGGGACTAAACCATTTATAACTTTAAAAACAAATAAATCTTAAAATGAATCCTGTATTGGACTGGTAACCAGTGAAGACATGCTAGAACAGGTGAAATACTTTCCCTCTTCCTTGTTCCAGTCAGTAAACAAGCAGCTGCATTTTGGATTAACTGCAAGCGATACAGGGATGAATGACCAAGACCCACGTACAGGGCATTACAATAGTCTCGGGATGAGATGAAGGCATGACTAACTGTCTCCAAATCCTTAAATGAGTGCAATGGTTTAAATTTAGCAATCAACCTGTGTTGGAAAAAGCTGCGCTTCACCACAGCACTTATTTGTTTTTCAAAATTTAGAGCCAAGTCAAAGATCACACCCAAGTTTTTAGCAAAGGGGTGAACATTTATTGACAGGGTTGCTAGACTGCTAGTGATATCAGAGACAGCGCTAAGGAGGCCAAATACAACAATTTCAGTCTTACTCTCATTTAGATGGGAATGTTTCTTGCTGTCCAGCATTTAATATCCTCAAGGCATTTAACAATGGCAGAATATGAATCTTCTGAACTAAGTGGGACATACAGCTGTGTATCATCAGCATAACAATGATATGAAATGTTATATTTCCTAAAAATAGAACCCAGGGGAATCAAATATAAAGAAAATAAAATAGGGCCCAATATAGAACCTTGAGGTACCCCACAAGTGAAAGGTACAGAGGGAGAGAAAGAAACACTCAAAGTCCTATCTGAGAGATATGATGTAAACCAATCTAAGGCTGTGCCATTAATACCAACTTCACACCTAAGACGGTCTATGAGAATAGTATGATTAACTGTATCGAAAGCAGCACTTAGATCAAGCAGCATTAAAATTGCAGGTCTACTAGAATCCAAGGTGAGCAGTAAATCATTCATCACCTTGAGTAGTGCTGACTCTGTGCTGTGACGAGCTCTAAAACCAGATTGAAATTGATCTAAAATGTTGTTTTAAGATAAGAATGAAGAGAGCTGATAAAAAACAAATTTCTCCAGGACTTTTGATAAAAATGGCAGTTTAGAAATGGGCCGGAAATTATTAAGGTTGGTAGGATCCAAATTTGGCTTCAGTACATACTGTACAGAAGCAGCCCAAGGATTTGACAAATTCACAAAAATGTATATGAATTCTATTAGTGTTTGCGTTTAGTTTATAAAGCATTTGTATATTAGTTGTGTTTGTGTGATTCTGTTTCATTTTCACAAATGTAGCGGTTTAAAGCACATTGGGAACAGAACTCACTTTAACCCAAATAATTACTTTCTGACTAAAGAAAAAAAAAATATTTTCCTTTGTTACTCCTAAGCTCTTAAGAGAGAGGCAGAGAACCTCTTGGGCTGATTGCTGGAAATTAAAGAGAGAGAAAGAGAGAGCGAGAGAGAGAGAGAGAGAGAGAGCGAGAGAGAGGGAGGGAGAAAACAACAAATAGAGGAAAATGGTCCACACATTTGCTACATCAGGCCAGGTCTCAAGGAGAGTGACATTGTACTGTATATTGTGTATGTGTATAGAATGATAGAGACACATTTTCCTTCTGGGCCAATAAAGTATATTTCAATTTCAATTGACTTTCAATAAAGTGTGATTGGTGTTGGCATTTGTGTTGGAATAATCTCATTTGGGAGACTATTTGACATTGGATGTGTCTTTAATTAAAGACACAATGTTAAAAGAATATTCTGGGTTCAGTACAAGTTAAGCTCAATCGACAGCATTTGTGGCATAATATTGATTACCACAAAAATATATTTTGACTCGTCCCTCCTTTTCTTTAAAAAAAAGCAAAAATCTGGATAACAGTGAGGCTTTTACAATGGAAGTGAATGGGGTCAATCTGTAAACATTAAAATACTCACAGTTTCAAAAGTATAGCCACAAAACTTAAACAACATGATTTTAGTGTGATAAAATCACTTACTAACCTTTTCTGTGTAAAGTTATTGCCAATTTTACAGCTTTGTAGCCATGTCAATGTTATGTCAACAAACCCTAAAACGACTGTAAAAAATTGCAATTTAAACAACTTTACAGCTTAAATACTACATGAGTTTTAACAGAAGAATGAATATAAGTGCTTTTATAAAACTATAAGCTTCACATTTATGCCTTTAAACCCTCCAAAAATTGCCACCATTCACTTCCATTGTAAGTGCCTCACTGTAACCTCCATTTTTGCTTTTTTTTTTTTAAAGAAAAGGAGGGAAGATTCTAAATATTTTTTTTGTGGTAATCAATATGATGCCACAAAAACTTTCGATTGAGCTTAACTTGTATTGAACCTGGAATATTCCATTAATAAATATTAGCATTTGAAGCTGCTATTAAGAGTAGTCTATCTAAAACATAAATTAGTGCACAGATGAAAAATCATTTTTATGACATCAGCTTCTACTTACCTGTCAATCACTGCAGAAGCCAGTTCTGGACCCGCCCTTTATTGAGTCATACCAGCGAGTGTGCACCTACAATGAAACTCGATTTGTGACAGTGCAGCTGCCGAACTGCTCCGCGCATGTGGACCCATACTACACCTATCCAGTGGCTCTCCGGTGTGACTGTGGGGTTTGTCTCACCAGTACAACTGAATGCATCACCTCCGTCTGATATCCAGGAGAAACCAGCCTCCGCTTTTGTTCTTTTAAAACATTGATACTGTTGAGAAGGGTACATCACTGTGTGGGCAAAAATAAAGTTTAGCAGTTCAATATACATGTGGGAGAGAGAGCAACTACACTTTCAAATGGTCCATGTACTTTTCTTTCTCATGCTGTTGTTATTTTCCTCCTCCTTTTTTATCTGAAAAGAAACAAATGTAATAAAAGTGCAAACCCCACACCTGTGGTCTTCTGTCATAAACTGAAAAACAGAACAAGGATTCTTTTAGCCGTATTGACATAAGGCATACAAGTACGTAATATAAAATAAGTTAATGTTTTATAAAATAAGTTGTGTGAGTAGATGGCAGAGGCAATGGTTTGCCTTGTGACTTTGACATGATGAGTCCATATGTGCATGTGTAATACAGTGAGGGAGAGAGAGATAAACTCTTCCAGATGTATCAGTAGGGTGCCCAATCCCCTGCTCACAGTGCAAATGCTGCTTTCATGCTGACTCATCTTTTAATGTAATTCATGGTCATAGACCTGTATTTACCATCTGCTCTGACTTTCTCTCTCTATCTCTCTCTATCTCTCTCTCTCTTCTCTTCTGAGTTTCTCTAAACTGCCAAAAAACACTTATTGTATTCTGACCAACACTAACACATTCACACTCTGTCACTTACACACCCCTACTGCCCAGGCAAGGCCTGAGACTAAAAAACAGTCACAGAGTTATGCTGGCCTAATACAAAAAATTGCCTGCTGTACTACTAAGTTCTTAAATTTTGATTTACACTGTACTTTGATAAGACCGAAATAGCAATTTTTATATTGCTTAGGCAGCGGCATTAAATTTAACAAAAACAAAATATATAAATGATACCGTAGGGGTTTACAGTAGGTGGTTTCAAAAAATATGTAATGCTATATAATAATAGAGACCTTGTGTCAGATATGTCGCCTACATTAGAATGCGGTGTTGGGTAAATTACTCAAAAAAGTAGTCCACTACAAATTACTAATTTCTTCTCTAAAATTGTAATCAAATTACACTACTCATTACTTCATGGAAAAGTAATCACATTAATGTAATCTACTTACAAAACTTTCAAATGACTTAAAAGTAATTATATTACAGCAACTAAGTACTTTGTAATCAGATTACACCAAACACTGCTTAAATGGGATGGCCTGATGTTGTCGGAACTTTTCTCATTTAAAGTCTATGTATATTTATTCACATTCAAAAGCAAGCCCACAATGCGACCAGCCCATTCTCTCTTTTTTATTTGCGAATCACACACATACAGTACACATACCCATCTTATGAAAACCTATGAGAGCATGGGAATATGTAATTTTCTCATTATCAGCGTCTTGAAGCACTGAAGGCTAAATTCTTCCAATGCTGCATTACTGTGAGATCACATGTACCAGCAGCAGTCCCTGTATGTTGAATTATTTAAAATCTTGCTAATGTGAAAACGGGTGTAAAGTAACGATTACAAATACTCATGTTACTTTAATTAACTACTTTTTCCCTGTAACTGTATACTGTTATTGTATACCTGAGTACATTTTAAGTGCTGTAACTGTCTAACCAGATTTGTATGACTTTCTTTCTTCAGAACACAAATTAAGATTTTTAGGAGAATATTTCAGCTCTGGTCCATACAATACAAATGAATGGATGCCAAAATATTGACGCTACAAAAAGCACATAAAGGCAGCATAAAAGAAGCCTAATCCACGTGACTCCAGTGGTTAAATCCATGACTTCTGAAGTGATATGATAGGTGTGGGTGAGAAACAGATCAATATTTAAGTCCATTTTTGCTAGAAATGTTTCTCCCTGCCCAGTAGATGGTGATATGCATGAAGAATGTGAATCACCAAAAACAAAAGAAGAAGAAAGTGAGAGTTAAAGTGGAGATTGACTGAGCAGGGAAGAGAATTTCTAGCAAAAATGAACTTAAATATTGATCTGTTTCTCACCCAACCTATCATATCACTTCTGAATTCATAGATTTAACCACTGGAGTCACATGGATTAGGCTACTTTTATGCTGATTTATGTGATTTTTGGAGCTTCAAAATTTTGGCACTGATTCACTTGCATTGTATGGACCAAAAGAGCTGAGATATTCTTCTTAAAAATCTTAATTTGTGTTCTGCTGATGAAAGAAAGTCATACACATAGGGGATGGCATAAGGGTGACAAAATAATGAGAGAATTAAAATTTTTGTGTGAACTATCCCTTTAAAGCCCGATGTGGCCCCTGTAACAAACAACTGCTCTACCGCCTCTATTGTGCGGGACATGACGTGCCAAGTGACCCTGGTTTTTTAGTGTTTTTTTTTGTTGTTTTTTTTGCATTGCTTGCATTGTTTTGAATATGTTTTATGTGCAACAATAACTCTCTCAGTCGGCATTAAGTGAAATTTAGACCCTGCACGTAAACTGATTTTAATGTAATTCTTTCATACATTATATTGAAAATAACTTTTTTATCTTTTCATTTCTGTAATCATGTCGCCCTTTTATTTATTATTTTTTTAATCAGATTCATGTAGTGTTTACAGTATCATAGGTAAGTGATGTATTTTAAAAGTTGACAGTAACAAACACCTATAAAATACCTATATTCTTTATTATTTCTGGCAAACAGCCATAAAAGGGAATGTAAATTACAGTATGTGTGCTACATTTTTAAATTGCAACCTAGAGTTTTTATTATAAAGAGGCATAGCTTTTGCAACTCAGTACTCAATACACACTTCTCATGAGTACTTTTAAATGAGCTACTCTTTTACTCTTACTTGAGTAGTTTTTAGGACAGGTACTTTTACTCTACTCAAACTACATTTTTAAGATGTAACAGTACTTTTTCTTGTGTATGATTTTTCAGTACTCTTTCCACCCCTGTGTGAAAATGATGAGAGAACATTTTCTTTTGCTTCTCTGGTATCATAATGTGCAGCAGATTCACATGATTATTACCTTTGTCATTATCACCCTCAGCACGGTTTGTTATGTAACACATTGTAGGTCAAATTCAGCAACTTATGTACAGGAAATTACATTTACTAAAGGCCAACAGCTGTATATGTTTTGCTTACTTCCCACAAATGTGGAGACATGTTTGTCTGCGCTCAGATAAATGTGGTTTCTCACCAGATAGGGGCAGAAATGCTGATCTAAGAGATTTCTAGAACAGTGGCTCTCAACTGGTTTTGCTTCAGGACCCAGATTTTACATTGGACACCAAATGGTGATCCAACACAGTAACAAAATTATTTATCGTAAAAAAGTAGACAAAAATGTCCATAATAAATGGGCCAAAATAGACATGGCTCTTGACTTGTCATCAACCATAATTGGTTTTTTTTTTTGTGTTTTCTCATCCCATTTAAATGTTGATATGCCAATTTATTTTGCAATCCTTACTTTGCATGATTATATAGTTAGTTATATAATTTATGATTTGCATTTAGCACTGTTTTTTCCCTGCTGTCCGCGACCCTATCAGAACAGACCTGCGACCCATTTTTGGGCCGTTACCCACCAACTGAGAACCACTGCTTTTGAAGACCTGTGTGTTCTCGTAAAATGTTATGTTATAAAACAGATAGTTCCAGTCCTGGATGCTGAACGGTCAACATAGATTTGAGTCGTGCTAAAATACACAATATTAACCTTTTTATAAAAGCAATAAGACACCTGAGAGACTTGAAGTACAACCCCCTTTAGCGATGATTATATTCACAATAAAGCGTGGCCTCTAGTACCTTATTGTGCAATTTTTAATAAGTGTCAACCTCTGACTATCCAAGCAGTTTATATGTTGGGTTTTTCCCAGTGTTGCTCATTTTGTTTCTATTAATACTTTTGATAAGTGTTGTTCTTGGTGGTTTCGTTGCTACGGTAATGTTGCCATGTACGGTATTCACCAGCATTCCCAGAACTGTCAAACCCCCAAAGCTGCCTTTGTCCCAGATTAATTATCAAAATTACCCCCTGTCATATCATTTCCAGTCAATTAACTGTCAAATAAACAAAATGTAAATCTGTCCCAGCTCATAGACAAGACAAACTCTTTCAAAGGACTCAAGGAGTTTGAGCTGAGCTGACAGGTACAGATTCAGCCAAATAAGGTTCTAAAAATGCACTGTGCAATCTTCTTTCACAACACTGTTTTCCTTGCTCTTTCACCTTTTTATATGAATTAAATACTTTTTAAAATAATATTATTTTAAAATAGCTATACAGTATATCTTTTAAAAAGCATAATGTAAAAAGTATGACACAAAATAACGTATTAATTTAAAAGTAGATAAAGTCCAGAAAAGTGTGTTCATCTCTGACTAATGGCCATACAGAGATTTGCAGACTACTTTCCTGATGCTCTTTGGAAAGCTATCTTAAGTTTACACTGACATCAAAATTCAGTATGCTCTTTAAGAAGGGAAGGTACGAGATAGATGGACAAAGAGAGCTTTCAATAGACAGTGTAAAAAGGAAAACACTTACAAAGAAGGTGACAAAAAGAGACTGAGAAGAGTCAGAGAGAAAGGGATATACATATACAGAATGTGTCTTATCAAGCTTGAAATTAAGGTTTTTAGATCTCTCTTTTTTAGATCTAATGTAATGTATCTGATGATCTTCTGTAGTTTGCAGTATATATCAACAGTGCAAAACAGATGGAATGATGCTTCACTTCAGACTGACCAAATCCACTAAGCCCTATTGTTTCCTGCCCCCTCTGGACTGTCCTATCGATTACTTTCAATTATTTGAGGAGTGTATGTAACTGTAAACAATATTTCTTTGTGTGTGTGTCAGTTAAGAGAAAATAAAATGACAAAAAGTGAAATGGCATAGCAGAGACAATTGCGGATCTTTAGCCAACTCAGCAAAAAGTGAGATAGAGAGATTAATGGATAGTAATAACAGAATAATAAGGGCTTGATGCCAAAGTTTTGCGCAGCTACCTGAAAATTTACTTCATCCAAGAACTTCATCTCTGGTTTCTGACGTGCTGGTTTGAGTATTTCTATAACTGCTGATCTCCTGGGATTTTCACACACAACAGTCTCTAGAGTTTACTCAGAATGGTGCCAAAAACAAAAAACATCCACTGTGGGGCAGTTCTGCGGACGGAAATGCCTTGTTGATGAGAGAGGACAACAGAGAATGGCCAGACTGGTTCAAGCTGACAGAAAGGCTACGGTAATTGTAGTGAGCAGAATAGCATCTCAGAATGCACAACACGTCGAAACTTGAGGTGGATGGGCTACAACAGCAGAAGACCACGTCGGGTTCCACCAAGAACAGAAAGCTACAGATTATTGAGAGCAAAGGGAGGCCCTGCCCAGTTTTAGTATTTTGTTTATAATAAAGTGCTCAGTGAGTATATTTATCAAATAAATTACAATCACGGTTACAGACTCAAATTTATGGTTATGTTTAGTTATGGAGTTTGGTTTAGGGGTTAAAATGATGAAATATATCACGAAGACGCATTCTGGACCCGGAAGATTAACTGTCTTCCGTCATACACAACGGGGCTTTTTAAGTTAAGGTTAAGGTAAGGAGTTTGGATTAGTGGTTAAAATTAGGAAAAATATTATGAACCCGTGTTCGAAACACAGAAAGTTTCTCTTTCATCCAAAATGGTTAGTTTTAGGGTTTGGGTAAGGTATTACACTTCATTGTTAGGTTTGCCTTTGCCTCCACACACATTTTGTTTAACAAGGAAGAAACAAAACTTCAGGGTCTACAAGGACACATGGGAAGGTTAAGCGATTGGTTGGCGTATAAGTTGTACGTTTTCCTACGAAAGAAGTCTTACGATTTCTTTAAGAATTCACCATCTCGTACTGTTCTTATGAATATTTATGAGATTGAGTTGGCTTGTTCTGTATTTCCGCAACTTTATGAACTCAGACGAATCGGTTCAAATGAATACATTAACATATTACTACCCACACATAGACAGATATTCAGTATTAAGAATCTTATCCTGCCCAATCACAGTGAGGTAATATGTATTATTTATAAACATCAGATGAATTAATGATTAGAGCAAAGTCTGGCATGACAGTCTGAGCAGCACATTTCAGCAGAATTTGTTTTGTGAATCTGTCATAATGTAGTACAGGCTTTGCATTAAGGCACAATAGCAAAAACAGTCCAAAATACTTTAACAGTCCAAAATAATAATAATGATAAAGTGATAATATGACAGCTTTAAATGATACAGACCTTATGAGCACAACAAATTCAGATTTGGTTCCATCACTGCCATGTAGGTCAATGTGATCAGGCCCTGTTCATGAGAATGAACTGGTTCTGCTGAAGAGATGTTCAGGTGTTTTTAGATTTGTGAGGAAATCTGTGAGCATTCTAGTCCTAAAATCTTTGTTTTAAGAGACAAACAAAAATTACGAAATCTCAGTCTGTGTGCACAGTCGTTCATAATGTTACATTATGCTGCATAAAGTTGAAGAAAAGTGATTAATTCTTGTTGGTTTTTTTGGGATTTGTAGTTTAGTCGGGTATGTGTTTTATTGATTTTGTTTGAATGTATATCTTGGGTTTTTTTATGTATTTTTTGTATTTATTTTATTTTGATGATTTAATTGTTGGTGACCACAGTACTGGGGGTGATAACGTTAATAATTGATTCAGTTTTTATATGTTGTGTTTGTATGTTTTATTTTTGGAATCAATAAAATTGTTAATAACAAAAAAAAAAAAAAAAAAAAGAACCCTTATTTATTTTATTTTTTTTAAAGAAATCGAGCAATACATCCAAACTATTTCACCTTCAAAGAACTCCAAAGCCTTTAAGATAGTAAACCTGTGCTACCTCTTTTATTTTGTTAAACTTTGGTTTGTAATACATTATATTTGTATATTTGGTGCTTCTCGCTTATATTTGTATGTACTACTTTTATTAAGTTTGTACATATGTATGTTTTTCCTTGTTTTTTTTATTGATTGGTTGATTTACTATTATTCATTAAGACTGCATATAATACAGTCATTCAAAACCACAGAAAGAGAAGGATACAGTAGTGAAGCTGCATTTCAGGCTCAAAAGCTGCTAATGGTTAGAAAATAAAGTGAAACAAATCCCAAAATGCATTAATGAGTGGAAGAGAAACTAGGGAAATAAAATTATGATTCTGTCCTGCAAAATCTCACCATTCCTGATTTTTATTTTATTTTTATTTTTTTAAACGCAGACAATGAAAAGTAACAAATGCAAACGGATCTCAGTCAGACATAAAAACGAAAAGGTTAGTCCTTCACATACAGTATGAAACTACATTAGTAAACACCGTGTATGTGAAAGTGAAGGTATTTCATGTCAATATGGATTATATTCAAAAATTCAGAGGAGGAAATAATATTAATACCAATTATAGAAACTTAAAAACTTTGCTGTGTATGCGGACATAAATTTGCTTTATAAGTTTGTAGTTTCTGTTAAATGGTGTACATGTAAAAGTAATGGATTAAAGACATGGTCTTTATAGTCTGGTGTGAGTGGAGTCCATACTGGTGTAAATCAGGTTACAATTAATAATGAACTGAGCCAATAATTTATCATTCATACATAAAATTTCCATCTGTTGTTCTATAAATCATCTATACAATATGTACCCTACTGTATACTGTATAGCCAACTATGAAAAAAATAAAAATAAAAATACAAAAGATCTTGTGATGTTGTCTCTGAATTATGCTGTTAGCAGGACTGCCTAAAAGAATAAATAAATAAATCCCTGTCTTATATCCTTAAATAATATCACACTGATGTTTAGTGCAGATTTTTCTTTCGGTTTTATCTTAAGAGTGACATTTTGATCCATTAAGGCAAAGTTATTGTGTGCTGTGAATGTCAGTCATGCATACATAATTATCACAAGCCACAACACATTCTTTCTCAGTGAATTGTCATGCTACATTTTGTCAAAAATCTGAATGTTCATTAATGTGAAATTTTCAAATATCAAGACAATCAATGGTCTCTTTCATTTACACATTGAAAAAAGCCAAAAACTTTCTGTGAGAATAAATAGATTTGCATGCAGTTAACTGCATAATATACAAGCATTTAAATATAAAGTCAAAATTACCGACATCATCAGGATTTTACATTTTTGGCAAGCCAGAACCCAGCTGGACATGCAGAATATACACATTGACAAAAGGAAAAATAATTTTAAAACATTGTCTAAAAATTTCCATAGTTCCTGCATGAGGTTCAGTGTGCAAAAGGTTGGAGTGCTGATTTCAATCTTGTAGCACTAAAACTAAAACTGCTTTTGTTTTTTATTAAGCAGCAGATGCCACAGTACTCTGAAAGCTTGAGAATTCTTGTCTGTCCAGAAACCAACTCCTGTTAGAGATGTTCAGTTGATAGCTTTATTCTCTAAACCCAGGAACTAATTAGCCCAGGAAACCAACACAAGCTCCCATGTAAAGGTTCCACTCTAAGCTTTGACTGGGAACTCAATGGATGCTCCAAATTTGGATGCTCCAAAAACACCCCAGTGTTTCTACAAATGCTCGATGCTGTCTTTCTCCTATGGTGACACCTCATTCTTTTCAGAGTCCGGTGTTCTGAGTGTTGACTCTGGGAAGCTGTCCTGTGGTTTGAGTTTTGATATGTGTGTTGGGGTGGGGTCTTGGCTAGATGGGGCCTTGGATTGCTCTACCAGCAGCCTGAGGATCTCTCCAATCCGTTCCTCTAAAGCTGCCATTCTCCCGTTTAGAGCCTGGATCTCTGTCCGTAACTCCAGCCTTGCCTCCTGCAGTGAAACCTGGAATGAGATCTCACAACTGGGAAAGAAATCATGGGCTAGCCCTTCTCCTCCACCAATTCCAGGTAAGGGACTCTGTGGTTCGGAAACCCGATCTAGTCTCTGGTCGCTATAAGTCAGGCCACTATCCCAAGAATCTGTTTTGTGAAGATAATGTTTTCGGGATCCCTCAACCTCCCCAACACTTTCTATCTGGATTTTGACATCCGGAGAAAGACGCTCCATGGAGATGGCTTTGGTGGTGTTGTTTAATCCCTCCTTCCTCTCCTCCTCTGGAGTAGAACTCGGGGCACCCATGTTGTTTTTTAGTCTCATCCAACCACAAGCGGTTCCTGCCGGTTTGGCCCTCACTGTGTTATTCACTTTGCACCGATTTGCGACCTGGTCACCACTAGCAGGTTTGAGTTCCATGATGTCACGGTTGTTCTGCTTGACAGGGTCACCCGGTTTATGGTAGGCAAGGCAGTTCTGGATGGGTGTGATCTGGGAGATGGTGACCACACTGCTGGCGGACCCATTCTGAACTGCATGCAGCGAGTTCTGCACGAGGGAACCGGCAGGTTTCTGCAGAGTTGTACGTGTAGACTGCCTGCTGCCGTGTCCATGTGATTGAGTATGCAAATGCTGCTGATTCTTCACCCGGTCGAGCTGGACTGAAGCTCCCTGGTTACGGAGCTCTTTCTGCTGTTTAAACTTCTGGAAAAGTTTTCGGACAGGGTGATCCACAGGAATGGTGAGCGGAACCTCATTCTTGGAGCGCTGCCTCTCCTCTTCCTCCTCCTTCACATCGCTGATCTTACGGAATATGAACTGGAAATGGAGACAGGGAATAAAATCAATTAAACAGGAAATGGCAAGACTAGGAAGGAATTGTGGAATCTTCAAAACCAAACATTAACTTGACAGTACATAATATTTTGCTGTAGTCTGATCCCAATATAATGTGTATAAGAATTAGCAAAGTCTTTGCAAAAAAATTGCTGTCATATTAATAACTGTTACTTTAATATGCTTTCCAAATTTCATATTTTTATGTATAGTGAGTTATTAACACTGCTGTTGCGATTCTTGCCAAAGATTTCATGGTACAATATTCTCTCTCCCTCCTCAAACCCTGAGGACTTTCTGTATTTTGACATTCAAAGGTATATTTCATCAGTATTTGTGCTCCCTGGGATTTTAACACATGATCTTGACTTTGTTTGTGCCATGCTCTACCAATTGAGCTACAGGAACGCAAGTTGTGGATTTGAGAAATAAAAATGTAAATAAACCAAATATGTTTTTCATATAATTCAAATGTACAATTTGAGTATTCAACATCAAATTATCAAACCAATAAAAAAAAAGGTAACATAAGAGGAAGTCCACTATAAAAAGGTATCATTTAACATTTAATCATAGGAATTTAAGCAAAAGAGCATAATCAATAATGTATGATGTGTGAATAAAGATATTAAATAGATTTAAGATTTAAAATATACATGTCTCATCTTTCACTCCTGCAGTCGCACTAAAGCTCACACTTTGTGTTTTGCAAGGTCTGCTCACAGAATGCCTGTGTTTGGAGATATGAGCTTAAATTATACATCTGTTGTTCTCTTTTCTCTGATCTTAAATTATACATCTGTTGTTCTCTTTTCCTCCACTTCTTGTCTTTTTCCTGTCTCTCTTAGATCCCATCTTATCTCTTTTTCTTCTCCTGAAAATCGTTATTGATTTATTTAAGTTCTTCATTGAAATTAAATTTTGGTACTTGATTAATTTAGTCAAGCTGATTACATTCATTTACTTGTGTGACTTACCCCCACGATACTGCAAATGACAAGAGCACAGATAAAAACAGGTAAAAAAAAAAAAAAAAGATTCTAATAAAGTTAGGAACTGGTTTCTATTCTGTTCAAAGGAAACTGAATAAACAGACTTAACATTTTTACATTTATAAAATGATCAAACTTAAATCTATTTAAAGCTGCAGTCAGTGAAGAAGAGAAAGGGGGACGGGAAGAAAAGTGATGCATAGTAATGTAACACATTACTTCCCATAAAAAGTAACTTTTTAATTAATTTTGTTACTTTAAGTAGTAACCCAATATTCTAATGAGTTACTGTATTTTTAAAAGTAACATTCCACAACACACTGTACAGTGCGAGTGCAAAGTAGGTTCATCAGCACTGCGTGTTTGAGTCCAGTCCCGATCTGCTCTCGAGCTGCGGCCACACATGCGCTGCACATTTAATTGGGTAGCGCTGTTTTGTCACACTTTTTGAGTATTTTTGGCTTTTGGTGTTTTACATGTGCAGCAGTAAATGACAGTGCTTGATCGTCCAACTACTCGACTGACCAGACCACCGGGAAACATCCCGGTGCTCCCAATGGCCAGTCCATCCCTGTTTACAGAATTGATGCCAAACTGTTTGCCCCCAGAGGTGGGCAGAGTAGCCAAAAGCTTTACTCAAATAGAAGCAAAAGTAATAATGTTAAAAATTACCTGAGTAAGAGTAAGAAAGTATCCAATAAAAAGAATACTCAAGTAGTGAGTAACTAGTTACTTTTACATATAACGTAATGGGTTGCATGGGTAGCTCAGCAAGTAAAGACGCTGACTACTACACCTGGAGTCACAAGTTCAAATCTAGGACGTGCTGAGTGACTCCAGTCAGGCTTCCTAAGCAACCAATTGGGCCAGTTGCTAGGGTGGGTAGAGTCATGTTGGGTTAACCTCCTCTTGCTCTCAGTGTGGTGCGTGGTGAGTTGTGAGTGGATGCCATGGAGAATAGCGTGAAGCCTTCACACGTGCTAGGTCTCCGCGGTAACGTGCTCAACAAGCCATGTGATAAGATGCACGGGTTGACGGTCTCAGACGCGGAGGCAACTGAGATTTGTCCTCTGCCACCCTGATTGAGTCGAGTCACTACGCCACCACGAGGACTTAGAGTGCATTGGGAATTCCAAATTGGGGAGAAAAGGGGAGAAAATAAATGTGGCGATATGCACAAAGAATTGAATCACCAAAAACACAAGAATAATGTGAAAGTGGAGATTTATTAATAAAAAAGGATTTAAATATTGATCTGTTTCTCACCCACACTTATCATATCACTTCTGAAGACATAGATCTAACCAGTGTCATTTGAATTGCTTTAATGCTGCCTTTATGTGCTTTCTGAGCTTCAAAGTTTTGGTACCCATTCATTTGCATTCTAGTATAAACTAACAGAGCAGAGATATTCTTCTAAAAATCTTTGTGCTCAGCAGAAAAAAAAAAAGAAAAAAAAAACCCACACACATCTGGGATGGCATGAGGGTGAGTAAATTATGCAAGAATTTTCTATTTTTTTTTTAATTATTCCTATAAGGAGATGTTAGACAGAATGCTAAACTTAATCATCATTTACTTTCACTGCATGTTTTTGTTCCCCCCTCCATATTATGAAAGGGAATGGTGACTGAGACTGTCAGTCTCTAACATTCTGTATAACATCTTTTGGGTTCCACAGAATACAGAAAGTTTCACAGGGTTGGAAGAACATGAGGGTGGGGAAATGATGATATAATATTAATTAAAGGTGAACTATCACTTTAAGAATGCTTCTCAGATTTGGATGAATCTGTCAATTAGAAGAGAAGTTTGGAAACCTTTTTCTAATAATTATTATGGTGAAAAACGTGAACAATGTCACACAGTCCCAAGTTATATATAATGTTTAATTATACACTGAAGCAAGATCATGCTTTATTCATGCCCTCTGTCGTTATTTCACAGCTTTTTACGTCCTGCATGAATTTAATTAAATGTAGTTCCAGCACTGTCAATGTCGAAAGAATTTAAGTAATTAGATATCTACACTAGGGGTAAATTACACCTTATCTCTGTGTTTGAAAGCTTGTTGTCCATAAGACAAAGCTGCCCACATCTGTCAAAAGCTGTGCACATGCCGACCTTGAACGTGCAGATATGCTCACAATTGCGACAGGCAGGGCAAAACATTTGCACAACGTGGATTTTTACAAGGATTTATACAGTAGGCACTGATATGTTGCAGCATTGATATAAAAATGCAAACCTAGAAACTGAGGTCATAAGAGCCCACAGTTACTGATTCATGCTGAAAATGAGTATCACCATGACACAGACAAGCCCACATTGTCTAATTCTCTAAAACTCACTGTGTTTTCTTAAGTTGGAGCTGCAGTTTTAATCTTGAAATAAATCCTTGTTTTGGTGTAGCGAGTTGACTGTCGACTCGAGTGACAGCGTGCAGCTGTGAAGTTCCGCTGTCGTAAGAGTCCTATTCAAAAATCTCAATAAATTACGCATTTATTAACACTTATTAAATTAAAACCAGTAATGTAACGACAGGAACGCTACCCATTGTAACGAAGTAAAAGTTAAAAAAAATTTCATCAGAAATTTACTTGAGTAAAAGTGAAAAGAAACCACTATAAATATACTCATAAAAGTAAATTTTTTCCCAAAAAGCTACTCAAGTAAATGTAACAGAGTTACTACCCACCTCTGACTGCCCACTCCCTGTTTTACTCTTTTTCCAACCTCCATCACTCTTTTCACTGTGACAAGGGTACTCAAATTAAGTCAGAATCTGTCATGATTTTGTAAGTGGACATAACCCAAGCAATTAGATAATCAAGAGCATGTGAGTGATTAGGTGAAAGAGGCACTACTCAAATAAACATGGAGAAAAAAAAACAAAAAAAAAAAAAAAACAAGAACTAAGTTAACACTGTGACCCAAAATGAAATGCAACCAATTCAGAAAAGATTTACTGCATATTCTGTTAACAATATGAAAAAGACATTAAGTGCTGCATTAAGTGCTGCAAAAAAGGGTTCCTGCCAGTGAGATTATAAAGTTATCTTACTCAAAAGATGAGATAAATTGTATTTTGACACTAATTGCGAACCCACTTGCAGAGAGGACATTATGCAAATTTTTTTATATGCATATTCAGATGTGTGGAATGCATATGGTAATTATAGCAGGCAAATTAGCATTGCCAGAAGGCATATTGTAAAAACATTCACTGTATGAAACTTTCCCAGGCTGAAATATACATGACAAATTGTAAATATAGATTCAGTTAGACATTTTAGGGAAAAGTCTCAAAACAGGAACGTTTCAGGTTCATTGTAAGTTGAGATGTGTGGACAGCATCTTGTGTGGTATGCTGGCGATTACCACAGAGAATAATTTTGACCATTTTAATCCTTCATTTTTTGTAAACAAGCAAAATCATGTGTCCCGCAATTCACTTACAATAGCAGTCTATCAGGCAAGTCACTGCACATGAGACTAAATGAGACTAGTGTGAAAACAAATCGATTACTAACCTTGTCGGTACAAAGTTTTGGGTCTATCCAATCTTTCAACTTTCAACTGTCATGACCATGTTAATGATCTATAATATTCACAAGATACTTTCAAAGATACCGAAATATACCAGAAAGTGACTGTTTACATAGACCCACAGGAATAATATTGCTAATGCATTACCAGAAATTAATCAAGAATAGAAGTCCCACCATTAAAATGACTATTCAGATAACTGTACAGCTTAAAGCTGAAACACCCAATTTTGAACAGAAGAATTAGTATCAGAATGAATGAGATTTATTGCTAAGTATGCTTACATACACAAGGAATTTGTCATGGTGACAGAAGCTTCCAGTGCAAAGAGAATGCAACCATACATACATATATACAAACATATATATTTAAACATATATACATATAGTGACACTATATATATATATCTGATATATATATATATATATATATATATATATATATATATATATATATATATATATATATATATATATATATATATATATATATATATATATATATATATATATATATATATATATATATATATATATATATATATATATATATATATATATAAAACATATCAAAAAAGAGAAATATACAATGGAGCAATAATGTTGTTGAATATTTTATATACAGATATACAATTATGTGTAGGTGATGTAATGTATTGAATAAGGGGTAGGATATGTTAAAGAATATAAATGAAATATGGATATAAGTAGGAATGGATGGATTGAATATTACACATGGTTGTATTGACAAAACGAAAGTATTTGGGGGCAGTTTTGACTGTTCATGAGGTGGATGGCCTGAGGGAAAAATCTGTTCCTGCCCCTGGCTGTTCTGGTGCTCAGTGCTATGTAGCACGGCCAGAGGGCAAGAGTTTGAAAAGGAAGTGTGCAGGGTGAATGTGGTCAAGAGTGATTTACCAGCCCTTTTTGTCACTCTGGATGTGTACAGTTCTAGCAGGGTGGGTAGGGGACCACCAGTAATCCTCTCAGCAGTCCGAACTATCCTTTGAAGTCTTCTGATGTCTGACTTGGTAGCTGAACCAAACCAGACAGTTATAGAAGTGCAGAGGACAGACTTAATGACTGCTGAGTAGAACTGTATCAGCTGCGCCTGTGGCAGGTTGAACTTCCTCAGCTGGCGAAGGAAGTACAACCTCTGCTGGGCCTTTTTCTAAATTGAGTCTATGTGGGTCTCCCAGTTCAGGTCCTGTGAGATGGTAGTGCCCAGGAACCTGAATGACTCCACTGCTGCCATAGCGCTGTTCAAAAGGGTGAGCAGGGTCAATGTTGGGGTGTTCCTCCTAAAGTCCACTATCATCTCCATTGTTTAGAGCATGTTCAGCTCCAGGTTGTTTTGACAGCACCAGATGGCCAGCTGTTCAACCTCCCTTTTGTATGCAGACTCATCATCATCTTGGATGAGGCCGATGACTGTAGTGTTGTCTGTGAATTTCAGGAGCTTGACAGAGGGGTTCTTGGCAGTGCAGTTGTTTGTGTACAGGGAGAAGAGTAGTGCGGAGAGCACACATCCCTGGGGGCACCAGTGCTTATTGTACATGTGCTGGAGATGAATTTCCCCATTCTCACTAGCTGCTGCCTGTCTGTCAGAAAGCTGGTGGTCCACTGACATATAGAGGCAGGAACAGAGAGCTCGGTTAATTTAGTCCATAAAAGCCAAACTGAAGTCAACAAATAGTATCCTTGCATAAGTCCCTGGTCTGTCTAGATGTTGAAGTATGTAATGCAGTCCCATATTGACTGCATCATCCTCAGACCTGTTTGCTCGATAGGCAAACCACAGGGGATCCAGAAAGGGTTCAGTGATGTCATTCAGGTAGGCCAACACCAGTCTCTCAAATTACTTCATGACCACAGATGTCAGAGCGATGGGTCTGAAGTCATTAAGTCCTGTGATTTTTGGTTTATTTGGGATGGGGATGACTGTGGAGCATTTGAAGCAGCAGGGAACTTCACACTGCTCCAGTGATCTGTTGAAGATCCATGTGAAGATGGGGGCCAGCTGGTCAGCACAGGATTTTAGACAAGTGGGTGAAACATCGTCTGGGCACTGTGCTTTTCTTGTTTTCTTTTTCCGGAAAACCTGGCACACATCCTCTTCACAGATCTTAAGTGCAGGTTGAGTAGCAGGAGAGGTGTGGGGTGTGACTTTTTAATATGTGCTTTAACAAAAACACAAGCTACACATTTCGGCAAACAGAAACAACCATAAAATCCAGCCTCAGTCTGGATCTTCTAAGCCATGAAACAATGATATGGTTTGAGATTTTCAATTGGACAGACTCACATTTACTTCAAAGGCCTTTAGCATCTCAATATGTCTAAACATGAGACAGCGACTGCTGACCAGAATGTCCTTCCCTGAAGGAATACCACACTCAATGCACATTACAGTGATAGGCATCAATTTCAGGCTTTTTCTTGGAGTATTAAAGCATGCGGCAGAAGTCCGCTCCATATAGTAAAGACTATTTTAAGATTTAGTTCTGATCTCGGAGTGGCAGAGTGCATGCTTTGCACACTGATGTGTGATCGCCCACACTTGATGTAACTGCAGAGAATAAGAGAATGTTGTGGTTGCTAAGACAAAACAGCTGTCATTAATGTGTATGTGAGCTGAGAAAATGTTTTTGCTCAGTGGTGCAATCAAAATAAATAGTGTTGTGCTTTAACCCTTTAAGCTCAGACGGGGACCTGCTGGAGGGTCCATGAGAAAAAAATAATTGTCAAAATACTAATAACTCCAGTCTTAACCAACACAAAATAGGTATCGTTTGAAAGCTTAGAAGTTCTACTTTCCATTGCATGTAGGCATTATGACCAAAACTGAACAAGTGCTTTGAAATGTGCAGACATATCAGAAATGTTCCATTTTTATAATTTATTTTAAACAAATGCACTATACATATTATTGCAATCAGTAAAAACATCAAACTGATGAAATAGCTATGTGTCATATAGTGTTGGAAAGCTCTCAAAGAGTAGAATACAACCAGCCTTTTTGTTTTATTCACAGACAAAAAATATAGTGAGTAATAGCTAAGTATATGCCTTTGACAATTATGTTGGTGTTGCTTATATGCCACATTTTCGCTTATAACTTCACAAAAAAAATAAATGGAGCATAAAATACATACCATTACTTAGAGGAGGTGATTATGTTTCAAACAAGCCCACACACAAGTTAATCAGATGCATAGATCATTAGATAATCCACACAAAGCACAATGTTACATATGGCGACCAGGAGATGGTGCCAAGTAAATGAGTTTTAGAGTCAAAAGATACTAATTCTGTGAAATCTCAATACTAAAATCATGTCTGCATGCTATGCATACCTTTATTGATTGTTGTGTTTACACGTGTAATTAGATTTTATGAATAATTATTGTTTGATTTGTTTGGAGAGGCTTTTGTACACACGAAGATGTTTTGGGACACCATGATAAATTATTTTTGTAATGCTATAACTTTTGATTGCTTTGTCATTTCAACACAAACTCTTTCTCATATACAGATGACATAATAACCAAACAAAAGCTGTTTTTCAGAGCAAACTTATTTATACCCAAATATATATAATGTCAAATAAGTAAAAAGTAAAATATTGGCTCAGTTGTTTTTGTGATTTTTCAGCAGTTTCTAAGGCTGAGAGTCTCAGAATGTATCAATCTACATCCTTAAAAAATGTGAAAAGATTTATTTGCAATGATACCAAACACCTGACCCTCTTTGTTTTTTTTTTTTTTTATTTTATTTTTTTATTTATAAGCCTTTAATTTTGGATATACCACTGAAACAGGAAATCTTTAAAACACCATCAGAGCTTAAATGGTTAAAGGAATAGTTCACCCAAAAATGAAAATTTGCTGATCATTTACCCTCAGGCCATCCAAGATGTATCTGAGTTTCTTTCATCATCAAAACAAATTTATGATTTTTAAACAATGCAAGTGAATGTACTCCATTTTTTTTGATGGTCCAAAATGCATAATTAGGGTGCATAAAAATAATCCACAAGTCTCCAGTCAACAAAGTTTTTCTGAACCCAAATGACTGATTATTTTTAGAAACAAAACAATACTTCTATACTTTTTCTAAAAATAATCAATAGTTTGGGTTCAGAAGAACTTTTTGTCATGTGTATTATTCTGACGCACCCTAAATATGCATTTTGGACCATCAAAAAAATGGAGTACATTCACTTGCATTGTTTAAAGGAGGAGGCCTGAAATGAAATCCTAAAAATCTTAAATTCTGTTTTGATGAAAGAAACTCAGATACATCTTGGATGACCTGAAGGTGAGTAAATTATCAGCAAATTTTCATTTTTGGGTGAATTATTCCTTTAAGTAGCAATAATTAGTACAAACTGCAATATTGAAAACGAACTGACGATGTTATTACAATTTTTCAAAAGTTTAATCCTTAGCCCAAACCTAAACCTTACCATAAAGTCTAACCCATAACCTAAACCTTAAACTTAACCATGATTTTGATAGGTTTGGAACAAGACTCAAACAGCATATTTAAAAGTTTTTTCTATTGCATAAATAAATATGAAATGATTAAACAAATTTGTCCACTGATGTCTCCTTTCTTAAAATAAAGCATTTGTTAGAAGACTTGCTAAAATTTGATGCTTGTGTTGTATCGATTTGTAATTCTGTTTGTTTATTAGTTGGTCTCTGTGGGAATAAGAGTCCTATATTTTTTCGTACTTACTAAGTAATACCATGTTACAATTTCGCCATCTTGTACAAATTACTTTGAGTTGTTATGAGACTATGTTGGAAGTCCTGAACACATCTCAAAACCACATCTGTGTTTAAATGGAGGCCTGCTGTCTGTGGTCACTCTGACCATGTCTAAATGTTTTGTGTATGTGTGTGTGTGTGTGTGTGTGTGTGTGGCATTGAAGCTTAAGTGACTTTAAATGACACATTAAACTGTTAGCAACACAATAACATAACTTATCTTGGACACACAACACACACCTACACACAAAGCGCCATACCGCAGTGGAGAAGCATTTTCTCTAAGACAAGATGTAATTGGCTCAAATGTGTCCAGAACATTTACTGCAGAGAACATCACTGACAAATGCTGCCAACCATCTTACTGTCACATTAGTTAGGAGGAGAACAGGTAAGTTCACTCACTCACACACACACACACACACACCCAAACCCACACACACACACACACACACACACACACACACACACACACACACACACACACACACACACACACACACACACACGTTGGTGTGGCTATCCTTATGAGGACTCTCCATAGACAATGATTTTTATACTCTATGAACTATAGATTCTATCCCTTAACCCTACCCCTACCCCTAAACCTAACCCTCACAAAAAACTTTCTGCATTTTTACATTTTCCAAAAAAACATAATTTAGTATGTTTTTTAAGCGATTAGTATTATGGGGACGCTAGAAATGTCCTCATAAACCACAATTATAGCATAATACCCTTGTAATTATCAGTTTGTAACCTAAAACAAAGTCTTCGTAAACCACGTTGGTACTCTTTTTACGAGGACTCTTCATAGACATAATGATTTTTATACTGTACAAGCTATATATTCTATACCCTAACCCTACATCTACCCCTAAACCTAACCCTCAGAGAAACATTTTGACATTTTTACATTAAAAAAAAAAAACCCATTGTTTAGTATGTTTTTTTAAGCCGTTTGAGTTACAGGGACACTAGGGGTGTCCTCATAAACCACATTTATAACATAATACCCTCGTAATTACTAGTGTGTAACCTAATTTAATTTAAACCACAAAAAACAACTCAAACACACACACACACACACACACACACACCTCCTCATTATATACTAATAGACAGCCTAACCCAATCTTAAATGTAAGAATCCCCACAGATATGGAAAAATGACTGCAGTACCTGACATCACTGCAGCAGAGATATCACACACACACACCCTTTCAAATGTACAGCTGCCACATCTTTCCAAGTCCCTTTCACACATTATTGCCAGCAAGCAAATTAAAGCATTGCCTCTTTTAGAAGAAGCCGAGAAGCCATTACTCCAAAGAGAAAATTGCCAAGGGACTGTCGCGCATGTGTGTGTGTGTGTGTGTGTACATGATTAGATAAGACAGATTTTTTTTCTATGAGCTCTTGGGGAGCACCTGCCTGAGGACAGACAAAGAGACAAATTTTTCATGTACTGTATATTGCATGTACTTAAATGTGTGTACAGTATCTCTGTACTCTCCAGAGTATCTGCACTACAGAGAATAAACTTAAAAACATCATTCATTAGACCACTAAACAGACCAAATGGAGATACAAGGATGAAAAAGAAAACAAGTGAAAGAGAGAGAGACTCTTTAATGTACATTAATACATTATTTTATGTCTTTTTATTGTATTTTACTTTGTTTTGTATTGTTATTATTGTTTTATCAACATTACTGGCACCACATTTTTATTCTATTTAATTTTTTCTTCTCTTCTTTTCTCTTCTCTCGATTCACATCTCCTACCTCCCTTTCTTTTTGTCATTAAATATCATTTTCCTTCAGCCCAACCCTGCTGGTGCCCCCACTGTACTGTAACCAAACCTCCCTCCCCTCACACACATACACCCTGAGGGACAGTGTGTCAGTCTCAGTGGGTGATTAGGTGACACATTAGGGCTGTTTAGGTAATCCAGCCTGTCACACACACACTTGCGTCTAACATAGTCATGCAGTCATGCACTAAAGACACCCCCAGACAGAGAACTAATTCAGTCAGATGAGATTTGAGATTAAATCTTCTGTTACATTTCTTGCTTAGCAAAATAATTGTAAACCTGTCTGAATCTCTCTGCCTGAGAAGATATCTGATTCCTTGTGGAAATACCTATCCACTTATGAAATTTGCTGTTGTTCCTACAGTGTGACGACAGTTTCTGCCAAAATGCCATTTACTGCAGTCATTTCTACAATAAAGGACCTTATCACTCACTTCAGAATCCTCATAATAAGTAATTTAGTTTCATACAGTATATGCTCATATAATCTTTAAGGCTATGTTTATGCAGCAGATGAATTGGCTGGTCATTCTGTTAAGGGTGCAGTTATGTTCTTACACATGTAAGCTCCAGTTCCCAGATGAAATGTTCACAGAGTGGTGCCAAAAGCAAATTGTTAGAGTATTTTAGTTCAAAAAGATGCAAGTCAATCCAAAGAAATGAATATTTTATTAACTAACCCAAACCCAATCCTAAACTTAACCCTAACGTCATGCCCATTTCCTGTGTGATCATGTTGCAAAAACAGAACCATTGGCAAATGCCATTGGTTGAGCACCAGTGAGATTTGTGTGCTTCAGCGGAGAGAAAATATTTCAGTAAATAACACCCTTGTGGAGGCGAGGGCATGGTCAAGCGTTCGTCTGGAAAAAGATTAAGCTGTAAGGGTTCTCACCAGAGATTAATTGTTAGTAATAGCTTGTTTCTGTGTTCGCAGTGAGAGATGGGGGAAATAAAAAGGGCCAGTCCTCAGAGTGTGGGGTGAGAGAGAGTGAGACACCTGACGCTGTGTATGTGTGTTGATCGCTTGGCCCTCAACGATAAAATGAAACTTCTTCGTTACGCCTTATGTGAACGTGTTTATTGTTTGAGACATTCTTGAGTTGGAATCCCCGTCTCCCGCTTCCTCATTCCATTGAACTGTTACACTGGTGCTGGAACCCGGCATTTGAGGAAGGAAGGATACGCTGCCATGGAGTCATCACTGCTGGAGAATGTCTTCAGGTCCTTGGCCAGCATCCACCAGGCCCAACACCAGGCCCTCCTGGACCTACACATGGAGTAGCAGCAGTGTTTTGAGGTGCTCCTTCAGGCCCAGGAGGATGGCCGGCGGGTGCTGCATAGCCTAGTACCCCAGGAGGGGGTGGCCGCTGCCCTTTCCCCAGCAGCAGTGAATCCTTACGTGCTACTCACAAGATGGGGCCGCAAGCCAAAGCCCTGAGAAGGCCGCAGGAGCAATGGGCAGTGCATATTCTGCCGCTACTGACCGGGGAAGCCCAGATCATGGCACAATAACTTCCGGTCGGCCGCCTATTTGCCTTTGCTCAGCAGCTCCATGACGCCTGCCAGCGGTGGGTGCTGGCTAGTGAGAACAGCGACACCGACGATGTGATGTCTCCCGGCTGCCGAAGGGGATGGCCGAGTGGGTCCAATGCCACCGGCCGGAGTTGCTAGATGAAGTGGTCCAGCTGGCGGAAGACCATCTGGCGGCATATCCGGGGCCCTTCCCCATCTGTTGTCTCATCCCCAGCTCTCTCTCCCCCCCTCCTCCTTTCTTCTTCCCTGTTCTGTTCCCCCGGAAACAGGTGAACACTCCCCCGAAACCCCAAACTCCGTCTCTCCTCTCATCCCAGGTGAGGGAACCTGCTGCCAATGGTGTGGGCTGGAAGCTTGGGCCGGTCTGCTGGAGTTGCGGGGAGCCGGGTCATGTCCGAGATCTGTGCCCGGTAAAGGAGGTGGGGGACTTGATCAGGGTCCCAGACACTCCACAGACTGCCCCTGATCGAACAGGTATGTACCAAATACCGGGGAGTGTCAAAGGGGGTGCATACCAAGCCTTGGTGGATTCAGGTTGTAATCAAACCTCCATTCATCAACGCTTGGTTCAAAACGGGGCGTTGGATGCAAATAATTGGGTGAGGGTGACGTGTGTGCACAGGGATATTCAGGATTATCCTGTAGTGACTGTCAAGATAATGTTCCGGGGACAAAAGCATAATTTCGAGGTGGTGGTTAGTCCTCTCCTCACCCATCCACAAATTTTAGGAACTAATTGGCAGGCTTTTCAATTATCATTGAAGGGGTTGTGCATGGATGGGTCCTGTAAGAAAGTGATTCGGTGTGAGATGGGCAAAGCGCTGGCTGGGGAGGTGTGGCCTGGGTCATCTGCATCTGCTCTGTATCAGGCTGACGCCAGGGAAGGGGAGGTGTCATCCTCCCCCGCCCTTAGGGAATTCCCGATAGAGGGTTTTCCTTTAGATCAGTCACGAGACAAAACCCCGAAGCACGCATTTTGCCAAGTGATAGTGATTGTTGGTCAACGCCTTCAGCCGGGCTGAAATTTTTTTAAATTATAAAAGATTGGTTGTTTAGTTACACAGGACGCTCTGACAAAAAAAATACAACCCAGTTGTTGGTACCAAAGAGCCGTCGGGAAATGTTATTCCAGGCGGATCATTATAATCCGATGGCAGGTCACTTGGGACAAGGGAAAATACTAAACCATCTCATGGCCCATTTCTATTGGCTAGGCATTCATGGGGATGCTCACTGGTGGTGTGCAGCATGCCGTGAATGCCAGCTGGTGAATCCGCCAGCCACTCCAAAAGTGCCATTGTGCGCCCTCCCGTTGATTGAGGTCCCTTTCGAATGAATTGGCATGGACCTCATCGGGCCATTAGAACGGACAGCATGTGGGCATCGTTTTGCGTTAGTCCTGGTGGATTACACAACGTGATATCCAGAAGCAGTACCTCTGCGCAACATCTCAGCACGTAGTGTTGCGGAGGCACTCTTCAGAATAATCTCCCAAATGGGGATTCTGAAAAAATCCTCACTGATCAGGGCACTGCTTTTATATCACGTACACTACGCGAGCTGTATGAATTATTGGGTATTAAATCGATTCGGACAAGCGTGTACCATCCACAAATGGATGGCTTGGTCAAACGATTTAATAAGACCTTAAAAAATATGATTTGTAAGTTCATGCACGAAGATGCTTGGAACTGGGATAAGTGTCTTGAACCCCTGTTATTTGCAGTGCGAGAGGTCCTGCAAGCCTCCACGGGGTTTTCCCCGTTTTAATTGTTAATGGGTGTAAGCCCTGTGGTGTGTTAGATGGCATGGAAAAAATTGGGAGGAGGGACTTTCACAGAGCAAAAATGAAATTCAATACATTCTTGGCACAGGAAAATTTGCTACAGGCGCAAGAACATCAATCCCGGTTGTATAACAGGGAAGCTTGGCTGGTTTGCACTGGGAGATAAAGTACTTGTATAACTCCCCACATCGAGCTCAAATTTCTCGCGAAGTGGCAAGGGCCCTTTGAGGTCACACGGCGAGTTGGGGAAGTCGACTATGATGTAGTGCATACAGAAAGGGGCAGGGCATGTCAGATTTACCACTTCAACTTACTAAAACCATGGAGAGAGGCGGTCCCCGTATCCTTGGCAATGGTAGTTCTGGAGAGGGAGGAGCTCGAACCGGAGGTGAATCTAAAAGCCAATCAGTTCACCTGGTCCCTTGTGGAGACCACCTCTAGCTGTCACAACGTACGGAGTTTGCCACATCAAAAGAATTTCTCTGCCGCGTTCTCGCCTCTCCCTGGCTACACTAATCTCATAAAACACCACATCGAAACAACCCCAGGGGTTGTGGTATGTAGGTTGTGCCTAAGAGCAATGGCTCAGTCTGGTTCTGTGTGGATTATAGGAAAGTCAGCGTGGTGTCGAAATTGGATGCGTATCCAATGCTTTGTATTGATGAACTGCTCAAACGGTTGGGCATGGCTCGCTTTTATTCGACACTGGATTTAACAAAAGGATATTGGCAGGTCCCCTTAACGCCGATGTCCCATGAAAAAACTGCCTTCTCAACACCGTTTGGTTTACACAGTTTGTGACCCTTACATTCAGTTTGGTTGGGGCACCGGCTATGTTTCAGCATCTTATGGACCAAGTACTCAGACCACACTCTGCGTACGCCGCTGCCTATCTGGATGACATCATTATATACAGTAATGATTGGCAGTGGCAAATGCAGCATCTGAGGGCAGTTCTGAGGTTGCTGCAACGGGCAGGACTCACGGCAAACCCGAAGAATTGCGCAAATGGATGGGTGGAGGTACGGTATCTGGGGTTCCACTTGGGTCATGGGCAGGTGCAACCCCTAATTGATAAAACCGTGGCAATTGCGGCCTGCCCGAGGCCCAAGATCCAAAAAGGAGGTGAGACAGTTCCTGGGGCTGGCTGGCTATTGTAGAATGTTTGTGCCTAATTATTCGGATGTCACCAGCCCACTGACTGATCTCACTAGAAAGAGAGCTCCAAACCCAGTCCAGTGGACAGAGCCGTGCCAACAAGCATTCACGCAGGTAAAAGCCGCACTTTGTGGCAGGCTGCTTCTGCATTCCCCTGACTTCTCTCTCCCTTTTGTTTTGCAGGTGAACGCATCGGACAGGGGGTTGGGTGCTGTTCTGTCCCAGGTGGTGGAGGGGGAGGAGCGTCCAGTGCTGTACATTAGTCAGAAGCTCTCTATGAGAGAGACTAAGTACAGCACCATAGAGGAGTGCTTGGCCATCAAGTGGGCAGTCCTCACTCTCCACTACTATTTGCTGGCATGAGCATTCACCCTCTGTTCGGACCATGCCCCACTCCAGTGGCTCCACTGCATGAAGGATTCCATCGCCCAGATCACCCGTTGGCACTCCAGCCGTTTAAGTTCGAGGTGGTGCACAGACCGGGGGCACAGATGGCTGTCGCGGACTTCCTCTCCAGAATGGTGCGGGGGTCGACAGTCCTGACGGTTCCCTGGCCTGAGTCGGGCGGTGGGGGTATGTGGAGGCGAGGGCATGGTCGAGCATTTGTCTGGAAAGAGAGTAAGCGGTAATGGTTCCCATCAGAGATGAATTGCTGGTAATTGCTTGTTTCTGTGTTCATAGTGAGAGACGGGGCAAATTAAAAATGGCAGTCCTCAGACTGTGGGGTGAGAGTGAGTGAGAGAGACACCTGACACTGTGTGTGTGTTGATCACCCGGCCCTCAACGACAGATTGAAACTTCTCCATTACGCCTTATGCGAACATGTTTATTGTTTTGTGTATTAATAAAAAGAGACATTCTTGAGTTGGAATCGCTGTCTCCCACTTCCTCATTCTATTGAACTGTTACAACCCTAAATTTGGAATTTACTCCCTACGTTTAGTCTACATCTCAAAGGAACTATGGCTGACATAAAAATATGTGCACTTCTGGCACATGCATTGCTAGCAGAATAGCATGGGAACTAACTGAAAAGGAGTGACTACTAACTGCTTTGAGTCATTGCTTTCCTATTCCTGATAGGAAATAATAATCAAACTGATGTCTCCCTAAAGCAATAAAAAGGTCAGGCTTCAGCAAACTTTAACAAGTGATGAGCACTTTAGAAACATGCTTCATAAAGCTTTAAAAACCTTAACAAACAATTTGTTTTGATTCCAATGTTTTCTAAGCATACATACATCACACTGGTCTAGTCATGTGATTTCACCAGCAGGTGTCATCAGTGTGTAGCAGGACCAGTGCATCGAAACAGAATAATTTCTCAAATTGTTCACCAAATCAATTGATTCACTTTATTCAAAGCTCCGAAAAGCTTTAAGTGAACCGTCATTATGTCAAACAGTATCACACTAATCTCACCCACAGTAACTAAAAAAACAAACAAAAAAACAAGTCATTACATAAAATGACAATTAACTTTAAATGGAACTTAAAACATAACTATAACCCCCAATAACTTTTAAATGTTAATTAATAACACCCCCAAACAGTCCCCAAAACCTGCACAGATGTACCTCAATAATTATGCAATGACAACAGCCAATAGCAAGTCCTCAAGCATAAACAACAACAGATGTTAAAGTATATTCCTGGTATGGACTATAATTCGATGTATTTTTAGCATAGGGGTCAGGAGCCTTTTTTCACTGAGGAGCCAGTTTTTTAATTTTTGGTTGATGCATTATTTAGCCATATTTTAAAAAAAACAAAGTTTTTCAACAAAATACATTTTTTATTATGCCCATACTCAAAAACACAAAAAGAAAACAATATGCCACAATTAATAGGTAACATTTTGTAATATGGAATTGAGTACGTGTTTGTGCAGGTCTCCATAAAATTACTTAAATTTACAATTGTTCATGAAAAAGTTCACTTCCCTTTTGGGCTGGGTGATATGTAAAAAATATTTTAACGATAATTGGCTTAAAAAATATTGCGATATCCGATTATATCGTCAACCCCCCTGTATATATACAGAGTTGCGTTCACAATGCGTAAGAGCAAACTGCTCTGTGGAAATAAAGCGAAACACACAGCACCTTCTGAGATGATCGGAGATCATTTGCAGCATTCTCATAGACGACATTATTCTTGCAAAATGTTTTCAGACGAATGAAACAGAGAAAAAGGAGTGATAACTCTTTTGTGTTCCACGAGACAGGGTCCCGCTGCACGCCTCTGAACAAACAGCGAATCAGACAGAAGCACTGACAGCTTTTCTTTTGTCTGTTCTTATATAATAAAAATATAATAAAGTTTCTTCAAGCACTTGTCTCTGTGACTAACAGCATTTCTTGTCATGTGTCACTCCGAAACGTCTTACAGGTCACCCGCCTGTTGCGGGTAGATGAGCAAAATTACTCGTGCATGAAATACCTGCATTTGGACAAAGGAGCTCACGAACTGGATTGAGCCTCGTCGCATTTGATGAGTGGCGGGTACTACAGTAATATATATAAATAAGTAAATAATGAACGTTCGTAAAATTGCACGTAGAAAATGTTCTTAACCGCTAAGATCAATAGTTATTGGGAAACGAGGCCCAGAACTCTATGCATGTGCGTGTCTTGGAGAAATGCTTTCATTGCACTCGTGAACAGCAGAGCTCACTACGCACACATATCAAATCAGACATGCATCGGCGGCTTTTCTTTCATCTGTTCTTCAAAATATAATCACACGTTTCATCAAACGCGTGTCTTTGTGTCTAATTTCTTGTCATATATCACTCCGAGAAGTCTTACAGGTTGCCAGGGGCGGGTTTACGATTTCTGAGGCCCCAAGCAACTGACCAAGCTGGGGCCCCATTTTGAAAATTTTTGCTTAAAAAATTACATAAAATGTATTTAAATCATAATTTTAAATTCATCCTATCAACCACTGTAGCCAAGTACATTCAAAATGTTTAATGAAATAAAAATCTAGTTAAAGATAATTAATGCAAACGATTTTTTTTAACAGGGTGTGCAAAACCTACTACTTCACCCAGTAACATTTTGGAATTCAGTTGTTATTTATTAATTTTATAACTCAACAATTATTTATTGGCCATTATAATATGATATTTGTATTACTTTGAGGATTTGTTGTATACAGTAGTAATATATTCCTGTCTTATTTACTTTACCTTCACCTGGAGCTTATATTCTGATGCTGAGGCTGTATTTTATGTAAGCATTGTAGGCAACATTCGTACTAACAATAAACATACAAAACACGGCGGCCCCTCAGCACACTAGAGCAGAAGGAAAAAAATTTGCCGTTTATCAAGCGCTGAAACTTTGCTTGTTGCAGAACAATCTGGAATGATGTTAAACATTGTAACAGTCCCCTCTTTGCAACCTGAACTTGTTCAGAACGTTAAATCTTTGTGACACCTGCGCTAAAAAAACAGTCTAGACACAGTTCAACGACTGATACATAACGCAGGTGTCTCGGCATGCATTTTTGAAACCTGAAGCTCTTATTAACTTGACACAGTGTCTAAAAATGTGCCAGTCCTCTGCGAGACACTGCAGAAAGAGCGAGACGTGGTGCAGCAGGTATGGACGTTCATCCAGCGCGTTTACACAGGAAAACAATGGCAAAACAGAGCAAACGCAGGCAAAAACCCATTCGGTGTGAACAGCCACTAACTCATCCGTTCGCGTGCATCGCGTATCTGTGAGTGAGAGCGCGTGCGCGAAACAAGTTCAGGCAGTCTATATATTTTTAATAAATTACAAACCCAAACCCTACTTAAAAAAACACACCTGTCCCGACCCCAGCGGCTTCTAACGTGAACCGCTCTAAAAGCACTGACAACAGTGTATTCGTGCATGTACCCAGAACATCATGTCACCCCTAAAGCATTTTTTGTGGAGCTTTCCTACCGGGGTAGGAAACCCCGCCCCCCCACGCAATTGTGTGGTTTGCATGGTGGTTAAAACCGCTACTGCAGGTCGCCCTCCACAGTCGCTGGTACATCAGCAAAATGACCCGCCACTGCGCATGAAAAATCAGCATTTGGCGGGTGTTAATTTCAAACCTTGTTCACAAGGAGTAGGCTGTATGACAAATTCGGGAGAAAGGAAATCAAAACAGTGTCTATGACTTCAAGCTTTGCAATCACACCCACACTTTCTGCAGGAAAATTATCTCTAGAAAATTTTAAACAATCATGTGTTGGCGAATGATGAGTGACACTGCGAGCCACTTGATTTTTTATGAAGAGCCACTAGTGGCTCGTGTGTTCCCGACCCCTGATTTAGCATCTAATGTTCATTTAAATGTGTAAACGTGCCATTTTGCCCCTTGCACCAAGAAAAGTGAAAAATGCAGACGTCTGATCGATCCATCTAACCACTGATCTACAAAAGCCCCGGAACCTGAATAACTCAAGCAAGAAATGAATGAAAGGGGATGAGGGCGTGCTGGCTGTCACTGCCATACTCTGTTGTTTGTAGACACGTGTTGCACCATAAGGAGATGCTGCATTATACACAAGTCAATAGGTTTATGTAAGTAGTTTGTGGTGGTGGCGGAGTAGTGGGCTAAAGCAGTAGTTCTCAACCAGGGGGTCGGGACCCACTAGGGGGCCTCAGTACACTTCCAGGGGGCCCTCAAGATCTCTTAATATTTTATAAAATAAGGTAGATTATTAAAATGTTTATATAATTACTATAATTTAACTGTAATTTAAATGTAATATCTCCTGTCAACAGCTTGCTTTTTATGAAGAATATACAGTTCTAGACATTTCTGGAATCACAAATTTATCATGATTAATTGTTTTAATCTATTGACGCTAGTAGTTTCTTTCATTAAAAAACTTTGAAAACAAGCTTTATCATCAATACAGTAGAAATATCAAAGAAAATATCTTATAAAAGATATATCTTATAATATAAATATCTAATTGCCTACATGGGGGGACTTCAAATATTTTCTCCAACAATGAGGGCCTTGTAGTCAAAAAGGTAGAGAACTACTGGGCTAAAGCATAGAACTGGTTAGCAGAAGGTTGCTGGTTCGATCCCCACAGCCACCACCATTGTGTCCTTGAGCAAGGCACTTAACTCCAGGTTGCTCCAGGGGATTGTCCCTGTAATAAGTGCACTGTAAGTTGCTTTGGATAAAAGTGTCTGCCAAATGCATAAACGTAAATGTAGTTATAACTTGCATGATATGACTTATATGATAGTCGTAGAATGACCGTATACTGTATGCACAATGTTATCAAGCTAAACTATTTGCACAATGTTATCAGGCTTATGAAGTAAAATAACGGTGTTTTAAAACGTATGTAGGTTTCGTGTTATTCTTCTTTCAAGAGGGAAATTTGATTTAATTCACAGTAAGACAAGATTGATATTGAAGATCAGTCATACAATCAGCAGAATTAGACAAAGTAGGATAATGAGCAAATATTTCTTTGTATCCTGTTATTGGGGATGAGGAAACAGCTTTAACCCTTACCTCTTCAAGTTACACAATGTCGAATGCAATATGTTGTTTTAAAAATGGTATACAATACAGGGCATATTGTGCTTGTGTAATGTGGTTAAATGCAAACAAACATAAAACGACTGTCAAATGATTTAATAGACATAAAAAGAGGGATTGATACACAAGAACATGCAGTTGAACCAATTCAGTTTTCCAGTAGTATCAGAAACTGAAGACAGCTATGAATATAATGACAAGTGTATAGCCAGTCTCTCTCTGTTTCAGCACAGAAGCAGATTTGAATATCTTTAGTTAGATTAATTCAGCATTCTAACTGTGTATGTTGATAAATAACTAGTCAGTCACCGTGATTTTGACAATCTTGGAAGCTGGACTGCCCCATGCTTGGCAGTATAAATCATCATCTACTGTCATATGGAAAAAGCTACAGGGACATGAGAGTGAGTAAATTATTACAAAATATTCATTTTAGGATCAACTATTCCTTTAATGTGGTTTTATAATAGTAGTGTAGTAGTTAAGTGTACATATACATTCAATAAATCTCAGCTGAAAGAAGTTTGTAAGTTAGGCATCGGTTAGTGCCAGACACACAGACACTCTCCTTCAGGGTAATATCATTTATGCAAAAGCCTTCTGGTAGAAGCACGTGTGTATAAATTACCCTAGAGTGAGTTTGCCTGAGGGCTCACAAGCTGTCTAACAGACTTCAGCTGATTAACCAGAAAACACACACAAATACACAGCACTGGTTAGCCCTCAAACAGCACAACACAAAACACAAATCTTCATAAACTGAGAATATTCCACAAACTTTCTTAAAACACATCTTACCTCACCTACATCTCTGTACTACCTTGTACTTTGGTATTGCATCATTTCCCACGTTACTGTCTGCCTAGGATGAATCACTTTTGTTGTAGTTTTCTTCATTTGTAAGTCACATTGTGATCTACCACATACTGTACCAGCAAGACTATCTTTCTGTACCTCTATCTCTCTTTCTTTCTTCGGAGTGATTTCATCCTTACCTCTCACTCCCTGTCCTCCATCAGACGGCAGATTCTGGCTTGAAATCTAAATCTTTAATTCTGTTAAAAGCCACAGACTCCCCCAACAGAGTAAAACTCCCACACAGGAAACAAGGGTGTACCTTCTTTTGACACAGAATAGAGCTGAATTCACTATGCTGAATTATTATTACTTCTATATAGATACATTTTTAATGTTGGAAACCATTCATTTATTCATCAAAATAAATAACTGGCCTAGTGTTTAGTGCACATGACACATTGACACATTGAGTGTTTGTGCTCATGAAGGTGCTGCAAGATCAAGTCTGGCTTGTGTCATTTCCTAAATCCATTTCACCTAAATCCTCTTCTATCTTTTATCATTTCCTGTTTTCCCCATACTGTCAATACTGTGGTGAAAAGGTCCAGAATAAAAATTGTGCTGATGTTTAAAACAGTACTGATGTTTGTCATGATGTTTAAAACATGTTAATTCTGATGTATTAAACATTGCCAATTTTAGCACTGATGTTTCAAACATTGTCGATTTTAGTCCTGATGTTTAAAACAATACTGATTCTAGTCCTGATGTTTAAAAAATGGCTGATTTCAGTCCTGATTTTTAAAACAGTACTGATTTTAGTCTTGGTGTTTAAAACCTTGCTGATTTTACTGCCAATTTTAGTCTTGATGTTTAAAGAGGTCATGAAGTGCTTTTTTTAATAATTGTACTATCTTCCCTGAGGTCCAGTGATAATGTTAAAAGCTTTTTTGCACCAAAACAGTCACAATAGTAATATATGATAATTTTCCACTCTGTTTTTGGCCCTCTGTCTGAAACGATCCGTTTCCGCCTAAGTGTCTCCTTAAAACTTCAACATAAACACCCACTGTTCTGATTGGCTAACATCGTGCAGCCCCTCAAATTCAGCAAACTCAATCAGAAGAGAATGAACCTCAACATTATAAAACAAACTTGGAGGGTTTACACATAACACACATCCAACACATTGCATCTGAATATATTAAACTGTTCAAATCAAGCACAAATGTTAACACAGGGCACACCATAAACTATCAAACAGTCATGACATTTGAAATATTCACGAATGAAACGATTTACTCATGTTTTTGAAGTGTTTTTAACTACCCCATCATTCAATAACAGTTCCTTTGCAAAGCTTGAATCGTACTTTGAATGTTCACAAGCAAACCATGATGACATGAGAGGAAAAAAACAAACACATCATAGTCCAAAGAACAGTGAAATTACGCACACACATACTGAAGGCACACTGAGGTGCACATCACTGGAAACACTGAAACGGTCAAAGACGTCCATCATCAAAGACATCCTATGTTTACATACACCAACAATTAAAAATAGCGCAGATGGGCATAAGAACGCAACCATGACAGAGGCAGCAGCTGAATTCGAGAATTGCTTCTCCCTTTCAGAGTTGTAACTTGACACCGCATCTTTTAAAAGCGACGAGATGACAGTGGCCAAAGAGTCTGTGTAGTTCATGTTTATATACAAAATAATAAAAAATAGTCCAGATGGGTCCCCTTTGGTGTTATGTTAGGAATAGTTAGTCACACATGGTCTGCCATCTTGACTTCAACTGCGCGGGACCAAGGGTGCGATGACGCATGTTGTGGGATGTGTAAATACAAATGAGCAATGTTTCATGATGTCACGAACAGACAGATTTCAAAACAAGAAGTTTCAGCAGGGTGGCAAGTTGGCAACTATAAATGCTCTTTTTAGACTGGTGAGGAAATTTTGAGTTCTGAAATTTACAGTATGTTTTTATAGTATAGTTACATCTTATATGTCTAAATATCAAGGAAAATTGTATTCTCCATTTCATGATCCTTTTAAAACTTTGCTGAATTTAGTCCTGATGTTTAAAACATTGTAAATTTTAGTCCCCATGTTTAAAACATTGCCAATTTTAGTCCTGATGTTTAAAACAACTGATTCTAGGCCTGATACTTAAAATGGTGCAGATTTTGTCTTTATGTTTAACCTCTTCCCAATTTTAGTCTTGATGTTAAAGCATTGCCGATTTTAGCCTTGATGTTTAAAACTTCGCTGAATTTAGTCCTGATGTCTAAAACATTGCTGATTTCGGTCCTGTTGTTTAAAACATTGCTGATTTTATTCCTGATGTTTAAAACATTGCTGGTTTTAGACTTTGTGTTTAAAACATTGCCTATTTTAGTCCTGAGGTTTCAAACATTGCAGATTTGAGCCTTGATGTTTAAAACAGTACTGCTGTGAATTTTTGTCTTGCTTCAGAATTGATGTAAGATTTTTCGACAGGGTAAAAACAAGCAGGGAACAATCAGGGTGGAAAAAGGAATAACATAAGAGGGAAAGAGGGAGAAACAGAATAAGAGAGAGAGCAAGAGAGTAATAAACGGAGGTATATGAGGGAAGCATTTGCTGTGTGTTTTATGATTTATTCATATCTGACCATTAACCTAAAAACACTGGTTGTAAGCATTTGAAGAATGCATGTGCTTTTTTGGGCAGTGTAAATTTGCAAGAATAAAAATTGTGAATCCTTTGGAATTACCTGGATTTCTGCATTGATTACTCAGATGTGGTCTGATCTTCATCTAAGTCACAATTAAAGACAAATACAATGACTAAACTTATGACACACAAACAGTTGTACTTTTCTATTTTTTTTTTTTTTTAAGACATTGAGTAATCAGTGCAGGCTGGAAAAAAGTAAGTGAACCTCTGTGTTAACGACTTCTCCAAACGATAACTGGAGTCACACAAAGACTCATGAAAGATTGGTTAGCATGAACCCTGCCTTGATCCCAACAACATTCACACCACCTTAGAAGACGCATTATAAAGATGCACGAAGCTGGAAAAGGCTACAAAAGCATTGCTAAAGACCTAGGTGTTCATCAGTCCACTGTAAGACAAATGGTCTACTGTACAAATAGAGAAAATTCAGGACTGTTGCTACTCTTCCTAGGAGAGATCACTCCAACAGCATAATGAGCAATGTTGTAAGAGGTGAGAAAGAACCCAAGGGTAACAGCAAAAGACCTCCAGAAAACTCTACAAACTGCAAAAAGTCTTTTTTCATGTGTCTACAATCAGAAAAACACTGAACATGAATGGTGTTCATGGAAGGATACCATGAAGGAAACAACTGCTGTCCAAAAAAACATTGTGGCATGTTTCAAGCTTGCCCAGGACCCTTGGGAAAATGTTTTGTGGACAGATGAGACAAAAGTTGAACAATTGGCAAAAATGCTATGTGTGTAGGAAAAATGGCACTGCACACCAACACCAAAACTTCATCACAACTGTGAAACATGGTGGAGGGAGCATCATGGTTTGGGGCTGCTTTGTTGCCTCAGGACATGGATGCTTGCAGTGACTGAAGGAACATTGAATTCAAAAGTGTATTAACACATTTTACAGCAGAATGTCAGGGCAGCAGTCCATGACCTCAATCTTAAGAGATGTTAGGTGACGCAACAAAACAAACACCACAAGCATAAAAGTAAATCAAATAAATAATTGCTGAAAATGAAGATTCGTTTTTGGAATAGTTAAGTCAGAGTCCTGACCTTAAAGCAATTGAGATGCTGTGGCATGACCTGAAGAGGGCTGTGCAATCAAGACAACCCAGAAATATCGATAAACCTGAGACAGATTTGTAGGGAGGAATAATCCAAAATTCCTTGTCAACATTTTGCAAGTCTTACAAGCAGCTAGAAGAAATGTTTGGTGGAGGTTATTGCTGCTAAAATAAGATCTACAAGTTACTAAATCCAAGGGTTCACTTACAATTTCCAGCCTGCACTATGAATGATTACTCAATCTCTTCAACAAAAATTTGAAAAGTACAACCGTTTGTGTTATTAGTCAGATTGTGTTTGTCTATAATTGTGACTTGGATAAAGACCAGACCACATTTTATAATTAATCAATTCAGAAATCCAGGTAATTCCAGAGGGTTCACAAACTTTTTTCTTGCAACTGTCTGTGAGAGAATAAGTGGAAATAAAGTAATTGTTTAGAAAAGGGGGACAGAGAAAATAAGCAAACAATGAGCTTCTATTCAAATGATAACAGAAACAAGAGTGGAAAAGGAAATTAGAAAACAACTGAAGGGGCAGGGTTGAAAATATTGAAGATGGGAAAAGAGAGAGGAAAATTGTGAAAATGGGGTCTTAGCTCCAGGATATATGCACAAAGTTACAGTTTCTTTTTTCTCATTTTGTTCATTGGTTCAGCTCCTTCCCCTCTATCACACTACTGACCCAATTCTTCCTATAATCTCCCCTGATGGCCATGACACATCTATATACCCTGTACTGAATCCAATAAGATTAGGGCAATTGTGGCTTATATCCAATCAGAGCTAAATTCAGAGCATAATATGCATTTGGAGGGTTGTTGCCTCACACAAGAGCCTCAATGACTGAAGCTGGAGATCCGTAGCTCTGAAAACAGGTCTGATCTACTTCATATGGAAATTATTTTTTGAAATCATCACAAAACAGCACTTTAAACTAAAATTTATTTAAACAAACTTACATTTATAGAACAAACAATAAAGAACTTGCAAACTGACCTGGAAAGCGAGATATTAGTGTTGTTTTGCACAAATGTTTAGAAATTTGAGTTCCTGTGCACATAAGAATGAAACTTTGTATGCAATTAATAGTGAATGAGACCCAGTGAGAGAGTAGGTCAAATGTGTGCTTATGTTTCTCACCCTTTTGCGTAGGTTGCAGGTGAGACTAAGGTTTCGGGAGAAAGAGTTGGCGAACGCTGTGTAGAAGTCCAGCACCTTCAACAGGGATTCCCTCTTTATGATGTGAAGATCACAGTATGTTAACGCTCGAACGTTAGCACACGAGTGGGCCAGAGTCGTCTCCTTCCAAAACACATCACCAAACACATCCCCTTTACCTGAGACAACAAAAAGAGAGGACAGAAAACATCAGTGAAAAGGCAATGGGAATATTAGAAGGATATTTCACAGAGCAGAGAGTCAGCGTGAGACCAGAATGCGTTTAATTAGTGTCAATCAAATGTACAGTGCATTCAGATAGGATTCAGACCCCTTCATTTTTTCACATTTTGTTATGTTGCAGCATTACGATGAAATGCTTTAAATTATTTATTTTTTCAAATCAATCAACACTCCATACCCCATAATGACAAAGAAAAAAACAGAGTTTTAATAACTTTGCAAATGTATTAAAAATAAAAAACTGAAATATCACATTGACATACACTACCGTTAAAAAGTTTAGGGTCACTTACTCATTCTTTATTATAATTTTTTCTTCACATTTTAGAATAATAGTATAGTCATCAAAACTATGGAATAACATAAATGGAACTATGGGAATTATGTTGTAACTAAACAAAATCCAAAATAAATCAAAACTGTGTTATATTTTAGCATCTTCAAAGTAGTCACCCTTTGCCTAGAATTTGCAGACATGTACTCTTGACATTTTCTCAACCAACTTCTTGAGGTATCACCCTGGGATGCTTTTTAAACAGTATTGAAGGAGTTCCCATCTCTGTTGGGCACATATTGGCTGCTTTTCTTTATTATTCAGTTCAAGTCATCAATTTCAAAAACTTTTTTTTTTTAAATAAAATTTTAGTTTTATAATGAAATAAATTAATATGTTGGCACAATTATATTTTTGTCTACAAAACAAATTTCAAACATTTAAGCATACGCCTTCAGATCAAAAGGTTTTTTAAGATCATGAGAAACATTTCGGTCAAGTGACCCCAGACTTTTGAACGGTAGTGTAAGTATTCAGACCCTTAACTCAGAACTTAGTTGAAGCACCTTTGGCAGCGATTACAGTCTCAAGTCTTTTTGGGTATGATGCGACAAGCTTTGCACACCTGGATTTGGGGATTTTCTGTCATTATTCTCTGCAGATCCTCTCAAGCTCTGTCAGGTTGGGTGGGGACTGTCGGTGGACAGCCATTTTTAGGTCTCTCCAGAGATGTTTGATTGGGTTCGGACTCTGGCTGGGACACTCAAGGACATTCACAGAGTTGTCCCTAAGCCACTCTTGTATTATCTTGACTGTGTGCTTAGGGTCATTGTCCTGTTGGAAGGTGAAACTTTGGCCCAGTCTGAGGTCCTGAGCACTCTGGACCAAGTTTTCATTAAGAATATCTCTGTATAGTAAAGTGTAGAAACTGAAAGTGTAGAAACATCTCAAAGATGATCCAGAGAAATGGGATTCACCTGAGCTAAATTTCAAGTGTCATTGCAAAGGGTCTGAATACTTATGTCAATGTGATATTTCAGTTTTTTATTTCAAAAAATATTAAGTTATCAAAAATCTGGATTTTGCTTTGTCATTATGGGGTATGGAGTGTAGATTGATATAAAAAAAAAAAAAATTTTAAAGCATTTTAGCATTAGGCTGCAACATAAAATGAGAAAAAAATTAAGGGGTCCGAATACCTTTAACTATAAAAAGAAATCATAAAAAAATAAAATAAAAAATAAAATAAATAAAAAATGTGCACTTGTTTTTATATGCATCTTATTTGATACATTAGGCTTTAAGGGCCATTGTCCTCCTGAGGCCCAGCAATTCATTTTTGTGTAGGACATTTTTATTTAATTTTTTCTTAGCCCATAAATGCTACAGTGGTAAATCTTGTGGTATTATCAAAGGACTCCCTGGGCTTTGCAGAGATACCAAATGTTTGAGAGTTTGGCCATAACAACTTCCTCTCCTTGGTCTATAAATATGGATAGAAATGTATCACAGTTCAATTCAGCACATCAAATATAATATGCATAAAATAAATAAATAAATAAATAAATAAAAATAAGCAATTTTAATCATACTCTATGTATTTTATACACCAAACACTAAATTGACATTTAAAAAAGGGATCTTGTAAAACTGCTTTCGCTTGGTCTAAGCAACTTATTGTAAGATGACATTGTAACAGCTTGAAATGTAAAATAATGAGATATTTATAATGACAGAGCAGGCTGCATATATGAAAATACACAGAAATTTTAGTTCACACTTTAAATATATCTTATAAAAAGTATATGTCAGAATTTTCAAAGCTCTGTGATTTATTTTTATTTTTTTCGTGGTGGGCATAAATTGAATGTAATGGTGATTGAGAAATATACCTCAAAAGCCTGTTGTATCATATTTGATACATGGATTTCAAAGAGGGTTTTTCAATAAAATTATAAACAAAATTTTAACCAAGCACAAGTTGCTTATATTCAGCAAATACTCATTTCAAAATATCAGGAACAATATAATCATTACTGTCACTTTTACTTTATTAAAATAAGCTGTCATTTATCCCAACATAAGAGTCACTTTTATGGCAAGTCCGCCATTTTAAATAGATTGATATAAACATTGAAACCACTTTTTTTGTTTTTTTTCACAAATAACCACTAGATAGTGCCATAAACATACCATAGGTAGTTTGGCTCATCAGCTTGAAAGGAGAGTAAAACAGGAGCCATCAAACGTTGTGTATTATATTTGATACACACGGTGTTATAGGATTCAAATCAGAAAAAAAGTAGTGCTGTCAGAATTAACACATTAACGCATGCGTTAATTAAAAAAGTTTAATGTGTTAATTTTTCTTAATCGCTATGAGAAGACTAGTTCTTTCAATAAATCAACTTCTCAATTAGACTTTTAATGCTACTTGAATTTGGGCTATTTTAGTGCTTTTCTATCTTTAAACTGTGGAAGGCTTTGTTTGGATAATGTTAGTAAAGCATTATACTGTTACATATGTTTTCTTTTCTTTCCTAAGATGGAAATAAATGCATTTTGACAGGAAAAGAAGTATAAATAGTGTCAAAAGTCAGCACTTTCAAAATCTGCAATTAATCAATATTGAATACAAAAAAAGTATGCAATTAATCGTGATTAAAATGTTTTATTGACTGACAGCACTAAAAAAAAAAAAAGGCATGTCATGACCCCCTTAAAGCTCAAGGGTCATTCTTTATTTATTTCTCATTATCAGAACTGACAGAGAGACTGAGTGATGAAGGACAAGAAAACATTGAGGCAGTAAGAAAGCAGGCTAATTATTGCAACTGATTAGCATTAGATAAATGTGGCCTTTATTTATTAATTTATTTTTCCTCCCCTGTCCTCCCCAATTTGGAATGCCCAATTCCCAATGCGCTCTAAGTCCTCGTGGTGGCATAGTGAATCGCCTCAATCTGGGTAGCAGAGGATTAATCTCAGTTGCCTCCGCGTCTGAGACCGTCAATCCGTGCATTTTATCACGTGGCTTGTGAAAAGCTTCACGTTATTCTCCGCGGCATCCATGCACAACTCACCACACGCCGCACCGGGAGCGAGAACTACACATTATAGCGACCACGAGGAGGTTACCCCATGTGTCTGTACCCTCCCTAGCAACCGGGCCAATTTGGTTGCTTAGAAGACCTGGCTGGAGTCACTCAGCAAAACCTGGATTCTAACTCGTGACTCCAGGGGTGGTAGTCAGCGTCAATACTCGCTGAGCTACCCAGGCCCCCCAAATGTGCCTTTATTAAAGAGGAGTGCAGTTGTCTGTACTCATTTGAGATGACAAAGATCAATGATACACTTATCTCTCCCATCACATTCCACAAAAGCCTGGCGCCAGAGACCCAAAATAGAACTTCAACCTTCAAGTGCCATCCCTGCACCGATTCCATAGGACACAACCCTGCTGAACATGGAGTTACCACAAGAAGAACAGACATGTGTCTGAGCAAATCAAGAGTCCTTGTTGAAGTTCTTCTGGCAAGTTTAAAGGGATAGTTCACCCAAAAATGAAAATTCTGTCATGTACTCACCCTCATGTTGATCCAAACCTGTATGACTTTCTTTCTTCCATGGAATGCTGAGGAAAAGTTTAGCAGAATTCTGAGCAGCTCTCTTTCATACAATCTATGTGGATGGGGATAAGGGGATGTCAAGTTCGAAAAACGACAAAAAAGCACCATAAAAGCATTATATAAGTAGTCCATATGACTTGTGTGCAATATTCCAAGTCTTCTGAAGCCATACAATAGCTTTGTGTCTTTATTGCAGAAAATACTGGCTTGAAAGTCTAACTTGACAATCGTGGTTACCATATACATACTTTCATAGTATGGAGCAGCATGGACATTCTGTTATAAATAATTGCTTAGAATGAAAGAAAGTCATCAAAAGTTTTCGAAAGACATGAGTGTGAGAATATGATTTTTGGGGGTACTAGTCCATTAAAAGAAAAAAAAGTTTTGATGATGAGTTCGGCATAATCTTACCACAGATCTTCTTTCTCAGGTGCGTCCTCCCAATTAAAGACTTATTTCTAGTAGCAAAACATATTTAATTGGATGCTCATGCCAGATCAATTAAACTGAAATTAGTATCTGCTGGGAGCCCATGCACACATGCTGTCTAATTAACCTCTCAAAGCAAAACTGAAAAATCCACTTTTTATGAAAATCCCTGTCTCGGTGTCATCTTCATAATAACGTAGACTGTTGTTATGTAAACTACAGTATAATAACAGGCTGTAGACTGCACACACGAGCTGTTAAGTTACATTTGGTGCGACATTTTAAACAATTAACCTTCATGAAATACCTTTTCAAAATGTATTCAAGTTCATAATATTGCGTTAAAAATGAAGGTGTATTTCTCATGGTCAGAGTGTTTATTTTGATTCAAATGTACAGTGTGCCACAGATTAGTCTACAGAGACTTTGTCAACGGCTCTACTGAGAGTTTGAAGATTGTTGTAGTACCCCAAAGAGACTGTGGGGATTTAAAGTTTATTTCAGAGAGATGAGCAAAGCCACCAAACACGGTCTCCAAGGAGTCACACGTTACCATGACACTCTGTTACCGCAGGAGCAGTTTAACCCATACCTTCAGGATCTATATAGTAATATTATAATGTTGTAAGTTTGTGTGTGTGTGTGTGTGTGTGGGCATAGAGGATAGAGAGGTTGTGGTTTAAAAAGCCAGAAAGTGCTGGCTAGGTGGTCAAATATATAGTGGGGAAATAAAACCAAAACTGAATGTGACTGTAAACAGAAGCTATACTGGAAATAAAATAAAATGAAAAATGTAAATATTAAATAAAATAAAATGAATAAATAAAATAAAATAAAAGTCACTTTTTTTCTGCTAAAATTAAAACAACAGTTTAAACCAGCTTTACATGGTTTGCTGGTCTTACCTGATCTGCCAGTCTGATCAGGCTGGTTGTTTCCTGGGTTTAAAGGGTTTTGGGCACTTGTCAGCTTGTCAGGCTGAGAGACCAGCTAGATCAGCTGAAGACCAGCTTGGCCGGCTAAAACCAGCAAAGACAAGGTTTAATTATTTTTTTTAACAGGGCTGATTGAGGTTTTTGAACAATATTATGAACTGAATACTAAAGTTTATATCACTTCTGTAGAATAGCATGACTGAGGAAGACAAAGAATGGTCCAGAGAAAACCGTTTGGCTTAATGTGAGCCATATGGATGGATGTGACAAATGACTTAATTTCTGTTCATTGGTCTCCTACAGAGCTGCTCAGCTCCACACCTCGCTAACTTAGCTCCCCAGGTGCCCTTCTCCCTCTGCCCAGGCACACACCTCCCTCCTGGGCCCAGAGGGACACAGCGGGTCCAGGTCTTCTGCCAAGCTGGAGGAAAGACAATTTAGTGGCCATTAGAGATTAATGATTAATGCCGCTGTATGGTTCCATCACTATGACAACTCATGTGAGGATGATAATCTAATGTGATTTCAGTAAAACAGTTGATTGGCTTATTGGATCTGAGATGATGTTTTTATGATGGCTGATAGCTGGAAATCCAATCAAAATCAAATTAATTACATAAAAAAGACACAACAAACCAAATTTCAAGAAATAGACAGGAACTACCTCTCTGAGAAGCTAGTTTTGTTCTGTTGTGCATTTTTTTTTTTCACCATGGCAACAAAATGCATTTCTAACCTAGCATTCACACTCTGACAGCAATTCAGAATAGACATTGGTTAGGGAAAACATTAATAGATGACTAAAAGTCCAGAACATTAATTAATGTGCTGTTAAATCCATTGGTCCATTCAGACCATAGTACTGAGCATCTCTAGTTTAGAACAATTATTTATTCCTGTATTCAAACCAAAGGGTTAGGCTTTGGCTTGTTAGTTTTGTCAGTTACTTCCTGCTCGTAGATGCTGTAACTACACATTAGGGAGCCTGTTTCTCCATTGACGGTCATTCAAAAGTAGGCAAGGCAAGGAAAGTTTATTTATACAGTATAGCACATTTTATGCACAATGGTAATTCAAAGAGCTTTTCATAAAAATTATTTAAAAAATATATACAAATACATAAAAAATATTTTAAAATCAATTAAGAACAAGAAATAAGAATAAAAAGTAATTAGAAATAAGAATAAAAAGTAATAAGATTTTAAAAAAATTATTAAAATGAATAAAAGAGAAAAAGAATAAAGAAATAATGATGCAGTGCAATCAGTAAGTGCAGCACAGTGCTCAGTGAATAAATGCACAGCTAAACAGATATGGTTTCAGTCTAGATTTGAATGTGGCTACTGCTGGATCACACCTGACCTCTTCAGGAAGCTGGTTCCAGCTGCGGGTGGTATAATAGCTAAACGCAGTGTCACATTGTTTTGAGTGAACCCATGGTACTTTTTAACTGACTTGATCCTAATGATCTGAGAGGTCTGATAGGTTTATATTCAACACACATTTCTGCAATGTATTTAGGTCCTAGACCATTGAGTTATTTATGAACGAGTAATAGTACTTTAAAATAAATTCTAAATGTAACTGTAAGCCAGTGTAAAGACATGAGGACTGGAGTAATATGCTCAGATTTTTTGGTTCGGGTACGAATCCTGGCAGCAGCATTTTGAATGAGCTGCAGCTGTCTAATGGTCTTTTTTGGAAGGTCGGTGAGAAGTCCATTGCAGTAATCCACCCTACTGGTGATGAACGCATGAACAAGTTTCTCTTAAGTCATGACTGGATACAAAACATCTAATTCTCTGTATATTTTTTAGATGAAGTAATCGTGTATTCTGACTTATAGGAATATTCCAGGTTCAATACAAGTTAAGCATTTGTGGCAAAATGTGGATGACCACAAAAAAAAAAATTTACTTTAAAAAAAGCAAAAATTGAGATTATAGTGAGGCACTTACAATGGAAGTGAATGGGGCACAAATATAAAGCTTATAATTTTATAAAAGCACTTACATTAATTCTTTTGTTAAAACTCATGTATTATCTGAGCTGTAAAGTTTATTATATCACCATTTTTACAGTCAATTTAGGGTTTTAGGGTTTGTTGATCATGGCAACGAAGTTTTAAAATTGGATATAACTTTACACTAAAAAGATTGGTAAGCGATTTGATCACATTAAAATCATATAAACACATATTGTTTAAATTGTGTGGCTATATTTTTCAAATAGTGAGTATTTTAAAATTTACAGATTGTCCCATTCACATCCATTGTAAGTGTCTCACTAGAACTCAGATTTTTGCTTTTTTTAAAGAAAAGGAGGGGCTAGTCAAAATTAATTTTTGTGGTAATCAATATTATGCCACAATTGCTGTAGATTGAGCATAACTTGTATTGAATCTGGACTATACCTTTAATAAAATGTATGCAAGCAACATACACTATAAATCACACGTTTCATTTTATTATTGCAGATGTTTTAGATGTCACACAGGTCACATAAACTAAAACACATAGAGACTGTATCACCTAGATATCATATAGAGACTGTGTCTGTTCCCAAACAACCAAACACAAACCCCTCACTTAATCATTTCCTGGCCAAATTCCCCCATTGGCACTTATCAATCATGGCTTCCTAATAATCCCCATCCATTAATTGGCTCTATCACTCCACTCTCTCCTCTCCACCAATAGCTGGTGTGTGGTGAGCATACTGGTGCACTATGGCTGCCATCGCATCATCCAGGTGGATGCTGCACACTGATGGTGGTTGAGGAGGGTCCCCTGTTCACTGTGTAAAGCGCTTTGAGTGTAGTGTCAGGAAAGCGCAATATAAATGTAATGTTCATTCATTCATTCATTCATTTAGAAAAAAAATTATTAATGTAAAACTTGAAAGATAAACATCATATAAAGGTAGGGCTACTAAACTTTAAATCTCTTTCAACCAAAGCACTAATTGTAAATGAAAATATTACAGATCATAGTTTGGATGTGCTCTGTTTAACTGAAACCTGGCTTAAACCAGATGAATATAATAGTTTAAATGAATCTACTCCCCCAGGTTATTCTTATAAACATGAGCCTCGCATGAAGGGTCGAGGAGGAGGTGTTGCTGCAATTTATAGCAAAGATTTTGGTGTTACTCAGAGGACAGGATATAAGTTTAAGTCTTTTGAACTAATAATGCTTAATGTGACACCGTCAGATACAATTAAAAAATCTCTGTCATCTTTTGCCCTTGCTACAGTATATAGATCACCCAGGCCTATTCTGATTTCCTTGGTGAATTTGCACATTTTCTATCAGATCTAGTAGTTACTGTGGATAGAGCTTTAATTGTTGGTGATTTCAACATTCACATAGATAATGCAAACGACACATTGGGATTAGCATTTATCGATATTCTAAACTCTCTTAGAGTCAGACAAGATGTGACAGGACCAACTTATCACCAAAATCATATGCTATATTTAATTCTGTCATATGGAGTTGATATTGATACTATAGAAATTCTGCCGCAGAGCGATGACATCTCAGATCATTACCTCGTCTCTTGTATGCTGCGATCTGCTAATGTTACTCAATCTACACCACGCTATCATTCAGGTAGAACTATTCTTTCGACCACTAAAGATAGCTTCACTAATAATCTTCCAGATTTACCTCGTAAGCCAAAAAGTCTAGAAGAACTTGAAGTAATATCAGAAAATATAAATACAGTCTTCTCTAGCACTCTTGATAGTGTCACCCCCTTCGATTAAAGAAAATTACAGAAAAAAGCCCTGCACCATGGTACAATGATCAGACTCATGCTCTCAAAAGAGCAGCTTGGAAAATGGAGAGCAAGTGGAAGAATAAGATATTAGAGGTATTTTGTGTTGTATGGAAGGACAGTGTCTGAAGCTACAGACAGGCATTAAAAGCTGCCAGGTCAGCATATTTTAGCAAACTCATAAAAAATAATCACAACAATGTGTAAGTATCCTTAAAACATGCCCCAAGAAACTTCAAAATGGCAGTTATCAAACTGCTTATTAAGAAGTCACAGCTTGATCCTGGAGAATTGGCTAATTATAGATCAATTTCAAATCTCCCATTTATGTCAAATATACTAGAAAAAGTAGTGTCCTCCCAACCATATACATTTCTACAGAGAAATAGTATACAGTTTAAGTCAGAAGTTTTCATACACCTTAGCCAAATACATTTAAACTCAGTTTTTCACAATTCCTGACATTTAATCATAGAAAATATTCCTGTCTTAGGTCAGTTAGGATCACTACTTTATTTTAAGAATGTGAAATGTCAGAATAATAGTAGAGAGAATGATTTATTTCAGCTTTTATTTCTTTCATCACATTCCCAGTGGGTCAGAAGTTTACATACACTTTGTTAGTATTTGGTAGCATTGCCTTTAAATTGTTTAACTTGGGTCAAACGTTTTGGGTAGCCTTCCACAAGCTTCTCAAAATAAGTTGCTGGAATTTTTGCCCATTCCTCCAGACAGAACTGGTGTAACTTAGTCAGGTTTGTAGGCCTCCTTGCTCGCAAACGCTTTTTCAGTTCTGCCAACAAAATTTCTATTGTATTGAGGTCAAGGCTTTGTGATGACCACTCCAATACCTTGACTTTGTTGTCCTTAAGCCATTTTGCAACAACTTTGGAGGTATGCTTGGGGTCATTGTCCATTTGGAAGACCCATTTACGACTGAGCTTTAACTTCATGGCTGATGTCTTGAGATGTTGCTTCAATATATCCACATAATTTTCCTTCCTCATGATGCCATCTATTTTGTGAAGTGCACCAGTCCCTCCAGCAGCAAAGCATCCCCATAACATGATGCTGCCACCCCCATGCTTCACTGTTGGGATGGTGTTCTTCGGCTTGCAAGCCTCACCCTTTTTCCGCCAAACATAACAATGGTCATTATGGCCAAACAGCTCAATTTTTGTTTCATTAAACCAGAGGGCATTTCTCCAAAAAGTAAGATCTTTGTCCCCATGTGCACTTGCAAACTGTAGTCTGGATTTGTATGCCGGATTTGGAGCAGTGACTTCTTCCTTGCTATGCAGCCTTTCAGATTCTGTCGATATAGGACTCGTTTTACTGTGGATATAGATACTTATCTACCTGTTTCCTTCAGCATCTTCACAAGGCCCTTTGCTGTTGTTCCGCAATTGATTTGCACTTTTCGCACCAAGCTACGTTCATCTCTAGGAGACAGAATGCGTCACCTTCCTGAGTGGTTTGATGGCTGTGTGGTCCCATGGTGTTTATACTTGAGTACTATTGTTTGTACAGATGAACGTGGTACCTTCAGGCATTTGGAAATTGCTCCCAAGGATGAACCAGACTTGTGGAAGTCCACCATTTTTTTTTTTTTGTAGGTCTTGGCTGATTTCCTTTGATTTTCCTATGATGTCAAGCAAAGAGGCACTGAGTTTGAAGGTAGGCTTTAAAATACATCCACAGGTACACCTCTAATTCAGTACAACTCCTATCAGAAGCTAATTGTCTAAAGGCTTGACACCATTTTCTGGAATTTTCCAAGCTGCTTAAAGGCACAGTTAACTTAGTATATGTAAACTTCTGACCCACTGGAATTGTGATTCAGTCAATTGTGGTGAACATCAGTTAAGATGGCATTCCAGGGACCAGTTTATGGCAGGGCCCCTCTCTAACTGCCGGTGTGGAAGAAGATGTACCTCACTTTGATTGGATCCTTGGTGAATGAACATAAACAAATGTTCAGCAACATCAGATAAGATGCTAAGACAACTGCCATACACCTCTTACAGGGCAGAAAGAGGGACCTTCTGCACCCACCAGACTCATTCCTGAGGTTTAGGCAAGAACTGCCATAAATTCCTTCAGGACCTCCCGGATGCAGCAGCAGTGGAGGGCCACAGAGATCTATTCATACCTAGGTTTAGAGACCTTAAATTAATATAAACTGCAACACATCCACTCCATCTTCATGCAAAGCACAGTTTATGTTAATGGTTATTGACTGTTAACACAACAGTTCATGGGACAGACCTATTAACAGATAAACGAAAGTCACTTAACCATTTCTTATCGTGTTTGGTCTCTATCTGTTCCATACGATGCCTTTAATAATTTGAAAGAGGTTTGGTAATGAAATAATGCATAGGTAAAACGTTAAAGACACTGTTTTAACTCTGTACTTTAGGCTATGCAAATGAGCTCCATACTAGGGTGGGCAACACCGTGGCTACTTCAGACACCAGTGGCCAATCACACTCCAGGATCGGAAAGGCGCCAGATTTCAATCTCCTCCTCATCAGAAAGGGATAAATATGTTCCCCGGATAGACACACCCTTATCCTGCATTTCCAACTCGATGGGGAATAGACATTAGCAGACACACCACATCCTGAGTTTCTGACCTGATGAGGAAAGAGGCTACAAGATAGTTGAGGTTAAGCTTTTGCGAGCGAAACCTTTTATATTGCTTTATTGCTATATTGCTGCACTCTAGCTGAAAAAGGGCCCCAGCATAGAGGGACCTTATCTGACCCTTACAGCCCCTCCAGCAGTGCAGCCAAGCCCACAAAGGACCTCTGCATCGGCAGACATTGCCTGTCCCACAGCCCCAGCCTGCAAAGGACCCTGTGAAGATTCAACTGACCCAGCTGCCCAATTCACTCTTTAAGGACCCTCTTGGCGCAACTGAAGTTCAGTATCCTCCAGCCCAGCGTGGCAATGACTACTGAATCAGAATCAGAATCAGAATGAGCTTTATTGCCAAGTATGCTTACACATACAAGGAATTTGTCTTGGTGACAGGAGCTTCCAGTGTACAACCATAAAAAAACAATACAAAAACAGCAGCAAGACATAGATAATAATAAAAAATAAAAAATAAAAAATAATTATACACATACATACAGACACACATACATACACACACACATACACATGGGTAGTGCAAATCTAATACAATCTAATTGTATAATTATGCAACTCTGCGCCCTTCCCACTGCACGCTAACCACATCGCCAGTGGAAGATGTCTCTACTGCCGAACTGATCACCCGACTGTGTGGAACGTAAATATAAACTTACCAAACCTCTTTCTAGAGACCTTGGCATTAGTTTATACCTGTAGCATATGTTTTTCTAACTTTCTTATATAACAGTTACCTAGGGTCAGCTTGTTACAAATAATAGGTATATTATTTGTTTAATGATAAATAAGCATTATTTATCACCATTTTGCCAGAGCCATTAGGTGGTTTCCCATAAGGAGCATTCCCATACAATTCTCTCCCATTGCTACATTCAGTTCAACAGCACTGCATTTATCCACTCTGTGTTCAAATCATTTATTTGTTTTATTGTTTAATTCAGTACTTTCCTTTTTGATTATTAGTTTATTATCCTTTAGCAGTGCATATACATTATTAGCATTATTAATCGTTGTGGTATTTACTCTTGCATATCTATTGTTAATAAATTTCATACATTTTATTACAACTGTGTCTTCATTGTGTTGATGATCAAAGACTCTACTAGTTGTCCAGACTCTCACAAATCCTTCAGATAAATCATCTGACCAACTCCCTCTAGTTTACATTAATTCTAAATTATCGAACAGCTCTTTTGGGAGTGTTCTTAAATTGTTAAGATAGTATTCTTAACTAGTGCTCCGTATTGCAAAGGGGGAGGGGTCATCTGATACACTCATAACCACACCTTAAGTGACATGTGATCAAAAATCACTACGTTATCAGTGAATTGAGTAGAAATCACTACACAGTTAGTCTGTAAACAATTGTTGGAAAAATTACTTGTGTCATGCACAAAGTAGATGTCCTAAACGAATTGCCAAAACTATAGTTTGCTAATATTAAATCTGTGGAGTGGTTAAAAAATTAGTTTTAATGACTTCAACCTAAGTGTATGTAAACTTCTAACTTCAACTGTATATGAACAGTTTCAGTCAGGATTTAGGCCCCATCACAGTACAGAGACTGCACTTATCAGAGTTATAAATGACTTATCTCTTATCATCTGATTGCAGCTGCATTTCTCTTCTAATGCTTTTAGATCTTAGTGCTGCCTTCGACACCATAGATCACGACGTTCTCTTGAATAGGCTTGAGAATTATGTTGGCATTTGTGGACTTGCATTAGCATGGTTTAGGTCCTATTAAGCAGACCGCTACCACTTTGTCTGTGTAAACAAGGAATTGTCAAATCAAACAAAAGTTAAGTATGGAGTGCCACAGGGATCAGTTTTAGGGCCTCTGCTTTTGTCCTTATATATGCTTCCCCTGGGAGATATTATCAGGAATCGTGGAATAAGTTTCCACTGTTATGCTGACGATACCCAACTTTATATTTCTTCGAAACCCGACAAATTTCACAATTCTCCAAATTAGCAGTGTATTAATGAAATCAAAGATTGGATGGCCAGAAATTGCCTTCTTTTCAGTTCTGACAAAACAGAGGCATTAATTATTGAACCAAAAACCTCTTGTCCTTTGAATATCAAATTTCCAATGTTTGTAGAACAGCATTCTTCCACTTCAGAAATATTGCTAAGTTATGACACATGCTCTCTGTTGCTGATGCCAAAAACTAATTCATGCATTCATGACCTCAAGACTAGATTATTGTAATGCATTACTGGGAGGATGTCCTGCAAGTTCAATAAATACATTTCAATTGGTTCAAAATGCAGCAGCTAGAGTGCTGACTAGAACCAAGAAATATGATCATATTAGCCCCATTTTATCATCATTACATTGACTACCTGTTAAATTTCGTATGAATTTAAACATTTTGTTAACTGCGTACAAAGCTTTGAATGGTCTAGCTCCACAGTACTTAAGTGACTTTCTACCACGCTATATTCCATCATGTTCATTATGATCGCAAAATTCTGTCCTGTTAATAGTTCCTAGAAAATCAAAATCCATCTATTTGGCTCCTAAACTATGGAATAGTCTCCCAAACACTGTTCGGGACACAGACACACTCAGTTTAAGTCCAGACTAAAGACTCATCTATTTAGCCAGGCATACACCTAATTTATCCATCAACTCACAATTAGGCTGCTTTAGTTAGGTCTGCCGGAACCAGAAACATTTATCATGCTCTATAACTCTGCAAATGATGACAACTAGACAGACATCACTTCAGTCTATTACGATGGGCTTCAGGGGATGAACTGATGCCAACTCCAACCATAAGACATGGGATACTTCATATGCCACTGCCTGAACCTTGGACTTAGGATAGGCCTCACCGAAATTACCTGCTGTTTAAACTGCGATGCACCTCACTGATCTCTGCCTGCATCACCTTGGTCTAATGACGGACTACACTCTTAAAATGGATACATAGACTTTTAATTATTTTCCAACAAAAGCCTTCATGAGCCAACTAACAAAGGACAATGCATCAATGTGAACTTCTGCAGTTAATCCAGGCTGAACTTCAAAGACATTAGACATTAATCTTATAGTTTATACAAAATCTTTGTATAAGCACTGACCCTTAACACTTACTTAGATTACTAATTTTAAACCATGACCTGCACTGCACATAAATATCTAATATTGGCTTTGATGTCACAGCTCAGGATACAGTAGTTGCAAGTGATGGGCTTGGGACATTTTCCAGAGTGATTAGTCACAGAATTTATGGCTCAGGTGACTGGCTCAAAAACATGCCCAGAACTGACTGCCTTTGAGCAAAAGACGGCAGCAAGCAGGTTGCGTACTTCCGTGAATGCATGTGTCAGCTGAGCAACTGCCTTTGAAATGTCACGGTCCAGTCACCTTGTAAGGTTTAGGTTCTACCTGATGGGACCGTGGCAGTATCAGCCTGCCTTTGTGTTTTGTGTTCCCCCTTTGAGTGAGTGCACGGGTCCGGTTGTTTGGACCACCGTGCGCGTGTCACCGCCATGCACTCTCCGTTGATGTCATGGTTTTGTCAACCGGTCAGGTTGGGTTTTGTCTTACGAGGATCATGACATCATTATCCCCTGTCTGTCTTGTGTTTTTGTGTTCAAGTTTTGTGTGGACGCATGGGTCTGGCGGTGGGTTATCACTGTGTGCGATTTGCCACCGTGTGCCCTTCGGTGATGTCACGGTCATGGCATCTTGCCAGGGTGTGTGTTCGCCTGTGGAGGACCGTGGCATCATCATCCCTTGTCTGTTTTGTCAAAGCGTGTTTACGTTTCAGGTGTCGCTGTCATGCTAAATCAGCGTTTCCATGGGAACCCTGATTGTTTCCATGGGAATGCTGATCATTCGAACCTTCAGCAGTGAGCAACACCTGCCTCGTGTTTGTTTCTCTTATTTAAACCCCCACGTGTGTCATGTCCAATGTCAGATCATTGTGAATGTTTCTGTCATGTTTGCCACTGTGAGTTTGCATGCTGCTGTTTGTTTAACTGGGCTCTCTTGTACAGTTGGAGCTGGTTGGCGGTAGTTTCAGAAGTGGAGTTCCTTCTGTGCTCGTTGGCTGCCGCCCTCACCAGCGTGACATGAAATTAATGGGAATGCTACCGGCTAGCTCTCTCCAGGTTTTATAGACCTTCTCAATTTAAACTCACCCAGTATAGCGATGACCTCATCATCCTGAATGACCTCCAATGACCCTGACACCACGAAGCACAACAAGTCCACACTTTCTCCCGCATGGAAGATGAGGTCACCAGGGGCAGAGTGTATCATCTGGAACTCCACGGCCAATGAGCGCAGACATCCGTCACTGGCCAATCGAAATGCAGGGTGCTCATTGAACACCTTCTTGTTCAGGTGCACACAGATGTCTGCCCGCATATCTTTAGGACAGATGGAGAGCACCTGTGCACAAGTGGAAAAGCCATTTGAGTTTCAAATTTAGTATTATGCACTTATAAAGTCATCATGAAATCTTTTTGCTTTCTTAATGCACATTACTGGTGTTGTGTAATACCTTCAACCCCTTGGCTCAATTCTGCTATGCAATGCCCACTTTTACACAATCCATTTAATTCCAGATGGATAAAATCAAGTCTCGCCCCACAACTTTTTCTTGTTGAATATCCCGATTTACTTTGAAATATATCAGATAACGAATAAATGGTTTGCAATCTGTGTTTCATTTTTACTTAATATCAAAATGTCACATTGCATTTAAAACTGACAGATACTAAAGCAACCTCTCAGTCTCACCTTCTCTGTGTCAATGCCTTTAGACATGGACCAGGTTGAGACAATGTAGTCCATCACTCTCTCGCTGAGGCCTTTGGGCACCTGGTAGAGCTTGAGAAAATCTCGTACATTATTCAGCATTTCGTGATAACGGTTGGTGTTTGCATACATCTGCTGGAAAATGGTCGTCACGTTACCGAAGATGGTGGCATAAAGGAGAGCTGCAGTACACACAAAAATAGAGATTGATCAATTTCAAACCGATTTTAAATAAGATCAAGCTGCAACAATATAGGACAATATGGTTCACACAATAAATAAATCAATCAATCGTAAAATGTATTTTGTAACTGCCAGTAACTATAATAGAAAACAATTATACTTTCACAAAAGTAGAACTGAATTTTCTTCTCTCTTTTTTCATGACAAAAAAAAAAACAACAAAACAAAACAGTATTTCCAGATTTCCAAATTGCAACTAATGGATGAATACTGCATTTTCAAACATCTGTTTTCACAAATAATGGAAGACTCTAATTAGTTGTAATCTTTAATAATACCAGCACCTGCTCTTGGCTATATATAGACTAGTTATGTCACTGGTAATCTATAAATTGTCTTGAAAATTACTATGTGCGTACATTTACAATGTAAACTTCTGCTGCCATGTTTATTGCCTTTCTCTTATATTACCACGATATCTCCGCTCCTCATCTCTATGGCAACCTTCCCTGAAATAGCTTTCCAAATACATCCACTCATACCCAAAAAGGGAAGAAAGCAAAGTGGCTGGAAAAAGACAAGATAAAAAGGGTGATGAAAAGCCAAAGAAAACATCAAAATATTTTAAAGTAAAATAAATTATTCTAATCACTGAAACAAAGGTAGAGAAAGATTATGGAGTGGAAAAGAGAGAAATACAGAGAAAAAAGGGAAAATAAGAGACAGAAGAATGAAAAAGAGTGAGTGACAGGACGATGGGGGTTTAATGCTCATAGTTTTTTATTCTGTTTTGGAAACCAGCCATCAATCACTTTCTCATCTATCTCATCAGTACTGAAAAGAAATAGAGTCAATGGTTATGTTTGGAACAAGATACTAGCATACTATTCCTGCACTGTGCACAGTATGCTCATTTTCTGTATACACTGGGACTAGATATGATGTAATACGAATAACATACTACAAAAGGTGTTGTTAATGTGTAAATGTGAGTGGTTATGTGTTAGTGTTGCAGGTTTCTGACCTCCGAAATCCAGAATGAGCTGTTTTGAAACAGACTGAACAGACTGTCGTTTTGGACTGGGGAAGTTTTAGGTTCTGTAAGTTACAGTGTGTTTTCAAAGTGCATCAAACTTTTTATCAAAATGATCAAGATCAAAAATCAACATCGAATCAAGTTTGATTCCTTATGATATGACTTTAAAATCTAATCACACATGAGGGTAACACATCACCCAGTGAGATTGGGCATAAATTGAGAAAGTTGTGGCACAAACAGCATGTTTCAAGCAGGAGGGAGAGAGTTTCAGTGAAGGACATTCTTAGTGGAGCATGAATAAACTACCGCAAATAATGAGACCTTAAAGGACCTCACTTCCACAGAGACAGACAGAGAGATGGGCCCAAGCAGGACAAAAGAGAGTAAGCAAGAAGGTTTGGATGTTAAGTGTAAAATGGAAAAAAAGATCTTGACTGAAGGATAAGAGGATGAGGAGCAATGAGTTCAGGTAATTACAGACAAAGAAAGAGAGAGAAAATGGGACACCGTGTACAAGCCTCATTAAAGAGTCATCAGACCAGCTAATACAGAAATACAACTACAATTCTTCTCCATTAACTGCGTACTGCTGCTTTTATTGGGCGTGTCTACTCCCCTCATCAAAGAGGGGAATTCACTGAGAATGAACTGTCCCTACTATTAGCGCCGTTTATTTGCACATGCTGTCTATGTTGTTTTAGCACCCGATTCACAAAAGGAATTATGCAAAACAGGTAATGGCGCAAAGGTTACCACAACATTCGTGCTTAAAGCAATTTCCACGGTTCAAATCCCCATCTTGCAGGTCAGTTTTGAGGGCTAGGTTGTGGAAGATGCAGCAGACTTCCGCATTCTGGCATACTTTACTGGGACAGCATCACCTTACCATTGTGATCCATGCAACTGAGTCGGCTCTTTAAAATGCCGAAAGTGTGATTGACAACGCACCTCTGGATATATGCCCATGAACGATAGAAAATGCAAACAAACATCTCTCTTAAACAAAATTCCACAATTAACGTTGTGATATTACTTAATTTACATACTCATGGTGCAGCTAGCATTATTTCAGCAAATAAGATGAATACGTTGAAATACATAGCGCAAAAATGGTGCAACTTTTTACTGAATTTGCCCTAAAATGTTCTGAAGACCTTCTTGTGTAGATCAACATAACAATGTGAAATGCCTTACACTCCCAATAATGCCAAAAATGGAAATACAAACAGTAGGGATGCACGATATATTGGCAGCCAATATATTATTGGCCAATGCTTGCGGCTGAGAATCCCTGACTGCCTGCGGCTTCTTTCCTTCAAGCAGGGCCTCGGGCAGCCTCAAGTGACAGTCTGTGTGAGTGACAGACAAGCTCATGTTGCTCTGTGAGTATAATTGCAACATCTCTGGACCTTGTTACATTGTTTCGGGGCTTGTTTTAGTCATTTGCTGTAAGTAACGACATGCCATTTCCCATATTCTGTTTGTTTCATGAAGCAATAAACAAAAACATGTACAGTATATATGTTACTTGGGAGCAATCATTTTTGCGCATTTTTCATGAAACAAACAGATGTGGGGAAATAGCACATCGTTACTTACAGAAAAGCATTATGATTGCATTTATCTTGAAATAATTCTCACAGAGTGACTCGAGATGGCTAAAAACACTAGTTTGTGAGTGAAACGAATGTGCTTGTTCCTTGTAGAGTCCCACATTTCATATGTCAGAAAGCATTAGAAACCCATTTGGGCTTATTTAAGCATTCTCTAATGGTCCACAATCATGTGTAATAAGCATCTAATCTGCCACCTCTGTAATTTCATTACAGGTCAGTGAAGCCCTTGTTTGGGTCAAGAGCAAGAAAGCACCTTATTACTCAAACATCTAAAGAAAGATTTCCTCAAAAGTCATATGAAATTAAGGTGTAAAGTAGAGCAGAACTGGGAGGTGGGTCAGCCTGCCATATTCCTAAGCCAAACTCAGAACTCAACAATGTGTGCACAAGACACACATACTGGTAATGATGAACACGATTGTATCTCGGTTTTGTCTGTAGAACGACCCCTCACTGGACACACACATTTTTTTGGAGAAGGACATTAACAATGGCTGGCCATCTCTCTCTCTCTCTCTCTCTCTCTGCTCTCTCTCTCTCTTACTTTTACTCTCTAGTTAAATGTCCCTCTCTCCACCTATCTATCTCCACCTATTAGTGTCTCACAGTTATTTCTGAAGGAAGTGCACTGCTGTCTGGAGGACAGAGAAGCCAGACAAGATTAGTCTAGAATTACTCAGACAGAGGAGAGAAATAGATAGAATAGACAGAAAGAGCTCAAAGAAGCAAGAAAAAGACAAGAATAGAGGTGAAAACAACAGATCAATAAAAGAGTGAAACAACAGACCCTGCTGAAAAAACAGCTTTGTCTCCCAGTCTGGTCAGCCTGATCTGTTCGCTGGTTTTAGCAGGTTTTCTGGCACTTTTCAGCTGGTCAGGCTAGGAGACCAGCTGGCCGACTAGTTAACCAATGGTTCCCAAACCTTTTTAAACTAAGCACACCTTTAGAGTGTTTCATTGAGTCAGTACTCAGCAATGCTGGTAATTTTAACATTGGTGGCTATTACAATATTATACTGAGCAGAGATTTCACGGCATCCCTAGCCAGTTGTGGTGGCACCCAGATTGAGAACCACTGAGCTAGAACAATACTAGAAGATCATCTTAAACCAACTAAGAAAAGCTTAAACCAGCTTAGGTCAGCTTAGACCAATCTTAGGCTGGTTTAGGCTTGTGCCCCTTCTTGCCAGACTGTCATAGTGAATAAGAATAATGTTCTTAAAGGGATAGTTCACCCAAAAATGACAACAATTCAAATCATTTACTCACCTTTATGTAGTTCCACACCCGCATGACACCCGCATCTCCAAAGGGAGATGTTAGGCAGAATGTTAAGCCTCAGTCACCTTTTCATTGTAGGAAAAAAGATGCAATTAAAGTTAATACTGACTGAGACTAACATATTTCCTAACATCTCCTTTTGTGTTCCATGAAAGAAAGATCATACAGGTTTGGAACTACATGAGGGTGAGTAAATGCTGACAACATTTTCCATTTTGGTGAACTATCCCTTTAAATAAAATAAATAAATAAAAAAAATTAACATGGAAATCATGTTGTTAGGGTAAACACTCACATCCAACCATCATCATGGCCACAGAGAAGATCTTCTCTCCATCTGTAGTTGGTGCAATGTTTCCAAAGCCAATGGTGGTCAGGCTTGTCATGGTGAAATACAATGACGTTATGTACAGAGAGTCTTTCCCAGGCCCGCCCTCCCATTGGCCAGTCCCACTAGCATTGTACCGGTATGGAGATCCAATGCTGGTGGCTAATTGGTAGAGCCAGCTGTCTGTCTTTATGTTGTTGGTTTGTTCGTCGATGACCTCATAATCTCCAATGCTGTACCATATACAGGCCAGCCAGTGGGCCACCAATCCAAACACACAGACCAGTAATACGAGCACAGCTGCACCGTACTCTAAATAGTGGTCCAGTTTACGTGCAACACGACCCAAGCGTAGAAGTCGAACTACCTTCAGAGAACTGAACAAGCTGCTGATGCCCTGGAAATAAGCAAAATAAAGAAAGAGAGAAAAGTTACAATTTCCTAAAATACATTTTTCCAAATATATCAGCCATTTTATTTAGTTAGTTAGTTAGTTATGCCGTTGTCACCTTTGGCATGCTCACTGGGGTTGTACGGCACTATTTAATTTAAAGTTACTTTGGAACAATATTTATGGCGAAAAGTGTCATACAGACAAACTGGAATTTGAATTAAAAAAGTTATTGTTATGTCTATTAAAATGCTAGATTATAACGTTGCTCAAATATTGGGCAGAAAAAAATATGCTGTTATCTTAAGTAAAAAATGTCTCAATATTTTATTGTATTTTATTTTATTTTGGCTTTGGTACAATGACATAAAAAAAAAAAAAATCTAACTGATGCCCTTGAAATAAGTAAAAAGAATTTGAGTTGAAAATGTTTCTATTCTAATTTTATATTTTATGTTGCTTTAATGTTGGGTTGAAAAATTATGCTGTTAACTTCATACAAAGTAAATATTTTCCAAACAATATTTTTATTGTATTTTTTATGTAATTTAATTTAATTAAATCTAATTTTTTTTTGCAAACAGTATATCATCATCATAATATCACACTTTCTTGAACAGTCATTATAAATCAATATATAAGTTACATTATATTTTATTAAGTTAAGATCATTATATTTGGTGGTTCTTGGCATCTAAGTTTAAAACTCCCTGCTTTAACCTGATCACAATTTACCACCAAGTCCCAGTATGTATCAAGCAATCTGCTGATGTTGCTACTAGAGGTTGACCGATAGTGGATTTTGCCGATATGATAACTAAGCTGGTGGAAGAGGCCAATAAATGATTTATCGGTCGATAGATTTTGAAATCTATTTATTCAATGTAAAAAAAACAATGTAAAAAAAATGTTTTCCTTACTATGATGGTCAAAGACATAGAGAGTCCAAAAAGAATAAAATCCCAGATGAAGTTTATTGTGCAACCAAAATTCCAATAATAAACTAAAAAAAAAAAAACAATAAAAAAAAAAAAAACAATAAAGATTTGGTGAAAAATGCAGGACTATGAACAAGCCTGCAATACACTGGGGACTCCTATTTTGAAATATTTGTGCTACCAGCTCAAATAAACGCACAAGGAAAACAAAATATGCACTCTTACAATCATCTACAATGTTTGACAATATAAACACAATAAAGTAAACATTGTCATATAAGCTAATGAATACTGTATGAGCAGTAATTAATCAATAGTAGATCATATGCGATCACTTGCTCCAAAAGCAACTATCGGCACCATTATATCGGTAAAACCGATATATCGGTCGACCTCTAGTTGCTACATACACAGATTTGCTCTATATACACACATAATTAAACATTCATCTCCAGGCTGACATGCAGCACACAGAGGGGAAATCAATTTGACACTCAATCTGCCTGGTTAAGTCATTTTTTCAATGTCGTTAATTACAAAGCCGTTAAAACAGAGCACTGCCAAAGAGTTAAACTATTTGGCATATAGCATTGTTATGTAGACTCGCATTCTGTTCTCATTATGAAGCACTTAGTGCTATTAAAATTTTTCAGTTCACTGAACTCACTGTTTAGTCATCATTGCACAAAATAAAATTCTGAAATTTGTTCTATATTTGGAGCAGGTGAGCTGAGCCCAGACGACAGGAGTGGTGTGAAAACAGTTGGACATAAGAATCACTTAGGAGAGAACATGCTGTACTTTCCCAAAATTATCTCACAAATTTTAGTCAAATGATAAAAAGCCTGTGAACATTTTATTTCAGTTCACTTCAGTCTTGTGACTTAGTTTAATTCACCCAGTGAACTTGCTCACAGAAACTTTTAACTTCTGCATCTTGTCTGCATTTGTCTCCAGTATTTTCACTCACAGCAGACGGGTGACATGAGCTAACTGTCTTTGCTATCAGAGGCGTCATGCCCATTCAAAGTAAGGGGGCACATGCCCCCTCAGATATTTGAGCCAAGAGGATTTTAAATGGATTATTTGAAGTTCCAAAAACATATTTTTACCTTTGATAATTAAATTGAATGATTATTGCATGTAAAAAAGAATGTGTATGTGGCAGAAATCTTTATTCACATTCTAAATTTAGGTTTTTTGTCAGTCCAATTGAGTCACATGTTCCGCTAAAGGCGATGTCCCGTGGCTGCCTTGGATCGCGCTCATGGGGAAGGTCGAGCTCATATGGGAAAGCACGATGTTAAGCTAATTAATTAAATCAACTTATGTGCAGTTAACCTTTCCTCTCAGTGGAACGGTCAATCTTTTTTTTATAGTCTAATATAGATTATGTCAATATTTTTGTTTGATCAGTCTGTTAATTTTCATAGGTGCTAAAATGTGTTTGACTGGTTTTGCAGCATAGCACTCTCTTTTCTTCATGTTTAAAGAAAGCAGCAGTTCCTCTCCAGTCATTATAAAAAAAAAAAATATTTTATTTTTTTTTAAATGAAAGGCAGTTTTACATGGTTCCTCCATAACAGCAGATTTTGTATTTTGTATTGAGAAAGGCGGCGGGCGGCTTAACGTATTGAGACGACCCGCGCCGTTTACATTGTCTGTCTAGGGGAAAACTGTAATGTGTCAAACAGTGATGGCAATTGTGATAACTGGTGTGATGAAGAGACAGTATTCCGTGTTTTCTTGGCATGTTTCAGAAGACAAAAGACAAACAGATATAGTTTGCTTGGCAACATTTCTACAGTATTCATCCAATCACTGTTATTTTAAACGGTGCAGTGACTCTCTCGTCTATGGGATCTTCTCTTTTATAACATTGTACATCCTCATTCCCTTTCCCTTTCCTTGCATAATTTCTTTGTGAAGTTTCTGTGAAATATCAAGAATATTTGTATTATTTACTGTGAGCATTTTTGGGCGGAACCATGTTATTTTCTTTTTGATTCTCTCATGAATAAAAAAAATTATCTCTGCGGATTATAAAAAGCTGGCATTTAAAACACATTTCATTTTAACATGGTGAGGACTGTGTTTACAATTTGATACCCTGTTCAGTTCTTTATTTTAAATGCATCGACAAATCATTTATTTATTTTTTATAGCCTACATTTGAGCCATTCATTTATTATTGTAGTATTTTAAAACACTGATGTTCGACCTGGAATTTAGACTCTTATACTATCATCTAAGAGTGAGTTAGGCTACCTTTTGTAAATTAATGCTTGGTTTGATTGTTCTAAAGGTGATCTTTGATATATTTTATATATCATTTTATTTCTATATTTTGAAATTATACCATTTTAAACATCCCTAGCCATTGTGCTGTTGAAATATATTAATTAATATATTAATTATAATACTAATAACTCATGATGCACTGTTGAATGTGACAATTATAGTTTATTAAAACCACAAAGGTGAAATATGAATTAGAACTGTTGTGCCAGATGATGGCCCAACAATGCCCTCTTAAAATGTAAAAAATGCCCATGAAAAACAACTCCAGGGGTCAAATATTGCCCCTTAATGGAAAGGTTAATATATATCACTCTGGTATGAACGGCCTCTTTTAGACATGCTTTAGCCAATAGATACATTTGTACTCAAGAAAATTAAAAACTTCAACCTAGGGAACATAGTGCTTTTAAGTGTCGACCAAGCCCCAGAGCCATGACACCTATTTAAACTCTACTGAGTTTGCATGGATGATTTAGAGAGAAATACAAGACACAAAATACAAACCATTTTATTTGGTTAATTTTCTTTTAGTAAGTTCATTTAGTTAGTTTTATTATCTATAACTTACACTGAACATGGAAAACTACATTTACAGTAATCACCTCATTCAGGGAAAGGCTACATGTTCACCTTCTTTAGAGACAGGCTTCAGCTCACACTCTGTTGAGCTGAGACACATTTTGCACTGCCTCTTATGTTGTGTATGGAAAATATGTGTACAATAGAAGTGGCAAGAGCACAAGAAAGCGGTGTAAAACTGTCTGAAGATTCAAAATTCAATTGAATGCAACCATTACTGATACAATTACTGATTAAAGCAGATGTTTATACTGTTTCCTGTGATTTATACTGCTTGTTGCAGCAATATGAACTTTATATAAGTGGTTTGGGTTTGGTTGACCCTGGTGCCCCCTCAAAAAAATTAGGTGTTCGCTATCATTGGTAGTTGCTTGCTAGTGTCGCTCGTAACATGCATAAAGTTGAAATTTTCTCAACTTGTCGCTCACCATGGCAATCTCTGTCACCAACGGCCGTGGCAGCTCGTGTCGCCAGAAGTCGCTGTGCTCACACTGAAAATTAATGAGATTGTGTTGCTATGTTGCGCAATGCCGCTGGCGGTGGGAAAGGGGCTTAACTCTGTGAGGCAAATCAAATAACTCTCCATCCATCTTGGCAAAGCCCCTGGAAAGCTATTTTCTTTCAATATAATAAGCATGCAGATACAGCCCCTATCTACAGAAATTTTCAAAACTGTTGGCTAAGCTTAAGTTTTTATTACATATTTCAAACAACCAATAATATCTGACAAAAATGGTATAACTTTGATTCATTGACTGAAATCAGGCTTAAAAAATTTGTTTTTGCACGTTCTACAGATATATAACAAGACAATGCCTTCACTAATGACAAACTGTTAGCCTTAATCTCCTTTCATTTCCATCTCACCATTGCATCTTTTTTCCATACAATGATAGTCAGTTAAGTGAGGCTAATATTTTGCCTAACATCTCCTTTTGTGTTCCACTGAAGAAAGAAGGTCATACAGGTTTGGGAGACCATGAGGGTGAGTAAATGGCAGAATTTTCATTTTTAGGTGAACTATGCCTTTAAGGCTCTAGGTCACATCTAATTTTCATCTATATTTTTTTAACCCGTTTTTTTTATTTTATTTTTTTCTCACATTTCTTCAGCGGAACAATCTGTATCAAGGTACACAACAGTACAATCCATCAGAAAGACTGTCCTTCTATCCCTCACAGCCTTGTTTTCATTCGCAAGAAATTAAACATGGTGCCTACCTTTGACTATGCCCTATTGTAATTTTTCCCATTCACTTTTCTCCAAAAATATAGTCTGTCTCCTCCTCATACTGTCTCTGGACATAATAATGTATAATTGTAGGTGGATAGTTAGTAGGCAACAACTTAAATAAGCATTTATACAGCACTGCATGTGTTCTTATTTTTCTATATTCTATATGTATGTACATGTTCTTTGCCACAGAATGTGTATTTGTACAAATATATGGATTTGTCTACATTGACATGAAATGGGTTGACATGTTCATACAGAAATTCACATGAATATACTTGTATGAATGAAGATAGAGATACTGAAGCGTGAAGACATGGATGTTCTTCATGTTTTTTTCTCTGATGTTGCTAGCCTGCCTAGATGCAGAGGACCTTTATGAGAATAAACACTGAAGATTACATAATGTTTACAGCAAAGTCTTTTAAATTCTCTTTCATGTGGTAAGAAATCCACATGTAAATTAAATTAGTGAATTTCTGCTATATGATTTCACCTACGGTTCTACTGAAGGAACTTCAGATTGTGTGAATTTTGTTTGAGTTATTTGTCAGCGACAACACTCAATACTGCATTCAATTCAAATACAGAACTGAATTCTGTTATCAAGCAAAAACCAGCCAACACTGGCCATGCAACTGTGAATAAAGTTCAGGATTTATATTATACTAGTGAGCCTATGCTTTATTGTTGATATTTAGTGCCACACACATTGTTGGTAGTCATAACATATAAAAAACTAAGGGGCGAATTCAAATTAAATAATTGCGGCATTTCATTTGTGTGCGGTGCAGCACAAAATCAGCGTTTAATTTTTTTGGTACTCTGCAATTGTTTGACCTAGTTTTTGTGGCATAAACCCGTCCCTAAATGGCATATCAAAACCTGTGGTTGACATGCCATCCACTTACTGTCCACATTCCTGACTAAGTTGACAGTTCTTGTCCAGAATAAGCTGCAAACTATACCAGACTTTTACTGATAGTCAAAAGTCTGGCAAGGATAAACATCCTTGAAAAAAAAAAAAAAAAAAAAAAAAGAACATTTCTTTTTTTTCTGGCAGATAAAAATATTGCTGCTGGTTCAGAAAAGTATTTTTTAAATTAACATCTGAACAAGAACAAATTTACATTTGTGTTACAGTTGCGTAGTGCCTGGTTAGGACATGGTGTTACACGTCCTCTGTTTTCTCTCCCTCTACCTCTTTCTAATGGTCTCTTACCTCATCCACATTTTCGAAAGCATTGATGATGTCATAGGGCAGACAGGACAGCAGGTCTATAATGAACCAGGTCTTCAAGTAGTTCATCCTGATCAGCTTGGGGTCAGAGATCACCTCCCCTCCTGGCCCAACAAACGTGGTGTGGAAGTTGAGGACGATGTCCACCAGGAAGATGACGTCCACCACACTGTCCAGAACCAGCCAGGTGACGCTATTCTGTTTGGTCTTAAAGGAGACGTTGTAAGGGACCATGATGGCCGTGTAGAAGGTTAGAATGAGGATCACCCAGTCCCACGTGGTCTTAAAGGTGCAATAGTGTAAGATGATGTGTGGGGGTGTCTTAGGGGCTTCCTGCTTATACTGAGGAAGGATATCAGAGCCGAGCTGAAGCACCTGAGAGACGAATGAGACAGAGAGCTAAAGGGAGTGAAGAATGCGAGATACTGTATAGATGGTCACAAAAACAGTAAAATTTGCTTACATCTGATTAATAATCTAAGAAATAGTGCAGAATCCTACATTAATTTTATGTCAAAACTTTTCTTTGTTTTAAATTTTTAAAACTCCTAAAACTTTTTTTATTTCCATGTTTATATAAGAAAAAAAAATCCCAGATTTTCATTATGGTCTCAGATTTTTGGACCCCAATGGACTGTATATTGAGAGGCAAAGATGGTAAAATGGAAATTAAATACAGAGGGCCCTCAGGAAAAAGTTTGTTTTAAATATAAGTTCTAGTTCTGGCTAATTGTTTCTCTTCCCTTTACAGTACACTTTTGGGTTTTACACAATGCATGCTTGCACACAAAGTTTACTCAGAGAATTAGCAGGATTTCTTCTCCCGCAAATGAAGAACGGAATAATGAAAGATAGAAAAAATATGATGATTAATGGGGGGAAATCATATAAGGTAGAGAAGATACCTCAGAGCAACATCACTATAAACTAGATTTGCATTTCCTAAAGGAAATATCAGTGCTTGCAAGGCAGCAAAAGAATAGTGTTAAAGTTTCAGTTAAGTTTAGGTTTTAGGCTTTTCTGTGTAATTGAAATTTCATGACACTCAGCAAGTATCTTGTTTTCTGTGGGCTGTGCATGAGAATCAACACATTAGTTGCCATTCACACAGAATGCATCTGCTTTTTCACCATCTCTGTGTCAATTTTAAAACAATTCAGCTGGTAAAAAAAACATCAAGACAACTGCAATCTGTTCCATTCCTTTGTGAATGGAGTGAGGAATATCAATACACTGCTGCTTTGCAAGCACTGCAATAACACTTATAGTGCAGATCAGAGACATTAAACCATGATAAAAACAGAAAGCCTCTCAGGAAAACCCTATCCTTGAATGTTCTCTCATCAAAAACTCATTAGAGAACCTCAGATAGAGACACTATACAGCATAGAAGTTCCTCATGTTCCACACACACATGCTTCCCACTTCCTTTACCACCAGCACACAACATTGATAGAGGAATAAACAGACAGACAAGAAAAGATGAAAAGCAAACAAGGGTTTTGAGACACACATACACACATACACCCCTCCCAGTGTTAATTATTAATAGCAGCTTGTGGCAGCGCGGCCTGAAAGCAGCTCACTGTAGACTTCTGCTGTCCAACAGACGAGTGTGAGATTTCATTTTAGCACCATCCTTTTGTGTGTGTGTGTGTGTGTGTCTTTGTTTGATTCTATTACAAGTTTGCCCTCCATGAGATTTAGTTTTGCATAACCTTGTACTCTGCAGTCAAGGAAGTAAGCAAATGCAGTGGTTGTGTGCACGTGCATGTGTTCTCACCTCTGCAAGTCTGGAGGGTTTGTGCGAGTTGATGTCAGTTCTGCTCATGGGCGTAAGCTGCTGAATGGTGCTTTTGCTGTTGGTCAAAGCTCGAGTCAAACGTGCAAACTTAGTCCAACCTACAAGAAATACAGAATTACAATTCACACAATATACAAATAAAATATATTACAATAGATGTATTGTTGAAAATTAAGATTTCAAACATTTGTTCGGTATCTCATTATGGAAAATGCCTCTATATTCCAGACTATGGAAGCATCAATAACACCACGTCTGTCCGAAGGGTTGACAAATCACAGCATTTTAAAGGAGCCCGCCTCCTTCCTATAATAACAGCTGTAATGCTCTGAAATGACATTCGTGCTTTCTTCCCTGCTAAGACTTTTCCTCAGCACCACAACTACACAATTTAACTGTTCGCAGACATACCGTCAAGGCTAGTGTTGCCGAGCATAGTCGCAGTATTTCCATACTTTTCACTAAGCAGTGGTTTATCTTGATAACTACTGCTTCAGAGAGAGTTAGGAAGTTTTCTATGTGGAGCTTACCTTGCGGTGTTCTCCATGGCTTTGTCCAAAATCACCATGTTCATTAATATGGATGATTCGTCTCACCTGTTTCCTGCCGCCTGTGGATTTATGATCACAGGAAGGGACCCTCACCTGATGAACTGGATACCACCATTTGGGGGGAACATTATAGATAATGAATTCCCTAATGTACCTCTGCTAGGCTCAATATTGATTGGCCAGTATCTCCTGGAGATCCAGGAATCCAGCAAGACTTTTATGATAGTAAGACACTTACCTCTCATCTCTCACCTGCAAAATAACTGCTGTCAGCACTGCTTGCTTGCCTCAGTGAAATGAAACGCTTTTGGGATAAGCCGTTGTCCCATTTTGTGCCCGTCAGGGGCTATGCATCGCTTGATGTGAGTGGTATGGACGAGCATGGGCTCTCTAGTTCCCCTACTGTTGAACTTTTGGTGGCCCGCCACCTGCATCCAAACAGGAAGGCCCATCACTTCCTGAGAAACTGGAGAGCTTCACAGCCTCAATGTACAAATCTTTGACTCTGTCATTGAGAGCGCTTAATGCTACCTCTCTTATGATGGCTTATCAGGCCTAGCCATCTGAAGAGTTGGGTAGGCAATTGGACACCGACAATTCAAACCCAACAGTCAAGGAGGAGATCTGCAACATAACGGACCTCAGTATGTGCACATCATAGGGCGCAGTCCAAACTTGCAGCCGGACGATGCCCCTAGTCCCTTGCTGGTGAGAGATCATTCTGGCTAAATCTGTTTTGCCTAAGTGAAAGAGAGAAACTGGACCTTCTTGATGCCCCTGTTGACTTGAAAGTCATGTTTGGTTTAGTCACTGCAGCAATGCGGCAGATATGTGACCTTCATAAAAAGGAAGGAGAGGCATTTGATGTCTGTCTTCCATGCAAACAAGCTCCCAAACTTCTGATTCCCAAGAAAGATAGGGGGGCTGCAACCAATATTGGATCTACGTGTCCTCAACAGGCACTAGAGAAAATACAAATTCAGGATGCTCACACACAAAGCACTCTCACGTTCTATCCATCCAGGAGACTGGTTTACAACAGTTGATCTCAAGGATGCGTATTTTCACATAAGCATTAATCCTGCTCACAGAAAGTATATCAGGTTTACTTAATAGAGCATAGTACACAAATTTGTTTCTCTTCCTTTCGTGCTCTATCAGGCACCCAGAGTGTTCAGCAGGTGTGTGGAGGCAGCTCTATCACCACTGAGACACAGAGGTCTCAGGATATCTACTTACAAAGATGATTACCTGGTCTACACTCTTTCACAGGAGCATGTAGAACAGGACACAGAGATTTACTCACCTTTCTATCTTCGGTTTCAGAAATAGAGTATATGGGTCTGTAGATTAATTCTGTTTTGCATCACGCTATGCTGTCAAGGAGACGAATAGTGGCATTTCACCAGTGTCTCTTTCTGTTCCGCAGAGGGAATTTGGTACCATGGTACAGCTGCCTCCATCTGCTGGGCATAAGGGCTTCGTCCTTGGCAGTGGTTCCACTGGGTCTATTGAAAATGAGAGACTTTCAGCACTGGGTGGCCGTGCTGCATTTGTGTCCCCGTCCGTCATCTTGCTCACATGATAACCATATCAGCAGAGTGTTTGAATGTTCTCCTTCAGAGAGGGGGACCCCACACTGTTCAAAACCAGCAGCCCTTTGAGGGTTGTGTCTTTGAGAAAAGTGGAGATGACAGATGCATCTCTGGGGCTGTTTATCAGGGCAGGTTGGTCAACGGCCTCTTGTCACTCAGGCTACGCCATGTCTATATAAACCTCAAATTATTGGCTGTGTTTATAGCCCTGAAACACTGTCTGCCATGGCTGCATGGCTGTCATGTACTAGTCAGAACGGATAATATGACAGTTGTAACATACATCAACCGTCATGGGGGATGTGCTCTCTTCAGCTTCACAATTTAACGTGCAAGCTGATTGTGTGGACCAGTACATGCGAGTCATGTTCTGGGGGTACTGAATAGGGGGTACCCTCAAGAGGAAATCCTCTGTATGGAGAATGGAGACTTCTACCGCAAGTGGTTGATCAGATATGGGAGAGATTCAGCAAAGCTGCCATAAATATCTTCACTTCACGAGCAAACATGCAATGTCCGCTGTATATCTCACTTGAGGACAATGATGCACCTTTTTGTGTGGATGCGCTGGCTCATCCATGGCCAAACGAGCTGCTCTATGCGTTTCCACCACTAAGCCTAATATCTTTCAGTCTGGCCAGAGTAAGGGAGTATGTACTAGCTCTCCTATGAATAGCTTGGCTGGGGAGGTCCTGCTGGAGAATCCCTGGCACCACCCGTTACACAGTCATCTCATTTCACAAGCAAACGGGCAAATATTTCATCCTCACCTGGAACAAGTAGCTCTTTGGATTTGGACTGTGAGAGGTACAATTAAAATGCAATCTGGCTCCCAATGGAAGTGATTGCTACTATTCAGAGCACAAGGGTGCCATCTATTCACTCCTTATATGATAACGAGTGGCGTGTATTTGAGGACTGGTGTGCACGAAAGGGAGTTGTTCTTTTTCAGTGTTCGATGGGTATCGTGCTTTGCTTCTTGCAGAGTTTGTTGGACAGGAATAAAGCCTTCTCCACTATTAAAGTGTATTTGGCTTCTATTTCGGCTTGCCTTGTGGGATTTGAAAAAAACCTTGGTTGGCCGGCATCCTCTCATATGCAGATTTATGAAGGGTATGCAACGTTTGTGCCTATTAAGTCTTTGATCCAGTCAGGGGACCTGCCCATGGTGCTCAATCCAATCTCATTAGATTGTTTGAGCCCCTGGATAGTGTTTATGTTAAGCTCCTAACTCTGAAGACTCTTTTGCTTCTCGCTTTGGTGTTCATTAAGCGAGTAATTTAACTTCAATTAAACTTCATTAAATGTTGTGCTTATACATTAGCCCTTGTGACAGTATGGTTAGGCTGTTGCCTAACCCTGCTTTTGTTCCTAAGGTCAGTAACTCATCTTACAACAGCACTGCCTTGCAGTGTGCTTTCCACACCCCTCCCTTTTCATCAGAAGATGAAAAAAGGCTGTATTGTCTTTGTCTGGTTGCACTTTTATTCAGCCAGGACAGAATTGTTTAGAAAGAGTGATCTTTGTATCTTGGGCTACTCTCCATAGAGGGAAACCCATCTCTTCTCAACGCTTGTCTCACTGGACTATGGAAGCGATTGAGTTGGCTTATGATGCTAGGGGACTGGAACTCCCTAAGGGACTAAAAGCCCATTCCACTAGGGGCAAAGTCACCTCATGGGCTTAATTTAAAGGCGTGTCCATGAAGAATATTTGTGCTGGGCTTCCCTGAACACATTTATCAGGTTTTACCAGATGTTACTGCGCTGTCAATGGCACATAGAGTTCTCAGGGCCGGCTCTTTAGAGAAATGAGCAGTTAACTTTCATTTCTCTCATCACTGTTCGGAGGGGTGGCTTCAGAAAGCATGCAATACATTAGTTGGCCACATCTTTCCCATAGTGAGATTCCAAATGAATGTTCAAAAGAGAACGATAAGTAACCTGCGTAACACCGGTTTAGAGTGAGGTATTTCACCAGACTTCCCTGCTTGCATAGGTACGGGGAAAAGCGTGCTTAGAATGTCGTTTCAGAGCATTATAGCAGTTATTATAGGGAGGAGGCAAGCTCCTTTAACAAACTGTTATTGGTCTGTCCTTCGGACAGATGTAGTGCTCCCGTAGTATCCCACTACTGGTGCTCCCATAGTATGTCATGCCTGAAACGTTTACCATAGTGAGATTCCTCACTCCATTATCAATCTTAGTGGATTATATCCATAGTTTATGTGATGAACTGACTTCATACATCAACCATAAATGACCTAGGCACCAGTTAGATAAAAATAAGTGGAAAAAAACTAAAGTTAGCTCTGTGAAAAGGTCTAGCTAGCATCATTTGTTTGGAGATGCCACTTGGTTTGATATTTTCTATCTAATTAAATGGCATTCATTCATTTTAAGTGTAGCTCAGTTTTCAAATACTTTTTGGGGTTACTGTATAACAGAAACATTAATCAGGCAGGTGATCATTTTCTGTGTCTCAGATCTGACTCAGCAAAGTGCTCCATGTTGAGTAAAAGTGGAACAAATGCTTGCTGTCAATGTGCCATACAAATGCTGGAAAGAAAATATAACAACCCAAACACTCTCTCAAGCTGTTTCAGATCGGCTCTATCTCACTCTCTCTGTTATTCTTTTGTGAGCAGCACTCATCTCACAAACATGTGAATCTCACAAAAACATGTCCAGGTCACATTTCAGCCCAAATCAATAGAAAGAAAAAGAAAGAAATTATACATCGCATAAGGAATTAAGCTTATTTTAAGGAACATTAAAGGTGCACTCAGTCATTTTTTTCCTCATTAAAAAAGTTTAACTCCTAAAGACATGAACTGTAATTTTGCAATTTATGTAGGAAATCATGACCACTCACATTAAAATTAAGCCTCCAGTCATATCAGTAACCTTATAAAAGCTGTTTTATTCTACATACTAAATTTCTATAATGGCATCTGAAATGGGAAACTATTGATTTTAAATTATGCTGCATCCAAGCCGCTAGGTGTCCGTGTAAGTCCAAGATGACACAAAGACAAAGGTTACTGAGTGCACTTTTAAAGATAACTTTTCAATGTTAAAATACTTTTTCCTGTTAGACGAGCGTATATATTTCATTTTAATCAAATAAACAAGCTTCGTCACATGCATACTTGAACATTACACTTGCGTGTGAGCTCCAGAGGAAAAATTTCAAGTAGGTATAGCTGCAAGCCAGAGACCTCCAAATGGGGGTGGAATCTCCAAAAGAAGGAGGGGTTACTCCAAAAGGGGGTGGGGCTACTCCAAAAGGGGGTTGCACCAATTCCAAAAGGGTTAAGGTTAGGGAAAGTGTTAGGTTAAGGGCTCCCTATATCTTTACATTTACATTTACATTTATTAATTTAGCAGATGCTTTTATCCAAAGCAACTTACAAATGAGGAGAACAACAGAAGCGATTATATCTTTAATGGCGATTTGGAGCTCACACCCCATTCTAGAGCTATGCCTGCAGCTATACCCTTCTCAAAAATCTGGCAATGCTTGTCAATCAAAAGCAAATATGTATTTATATGACATATGCAGATTTGATTAAGTGTTTATCTGTCAGAACAAACACATGCTCAACATCACATTGTGATAATATCAAATGTGATTTTTAGGCAAGAATCTATTTTGTATGCATCTCTGACATTACAAGTGGACAGCTGGTACAACTCACCCCTGGTGTTTTCATCTTCAATAGGTTGTTTAAAAACAGTGATATCCTTAAATGTACACAGGAACAGAACCACTTTGTCATTTTCATTTCGGATCGGTGCAATCTGCATGTAGAACCACACCGGAGTTCCTGTAAAGGTCAAGGTCAGCTTCAGCACACAATTTGTGTGGACACTGTGCGATCAAACTTTTGTCTGTTCTAGAGAGCCTGTGTGTTTAAAATAACAAAGATATAGATTTGTGTGGTCTTTGAAGTTTGTGGTTTGATTGGATCACAATGAAATATATTGTGTTCTATGTAACAGCTAGTAGAGCTATTCATCTAATCGATGTTTCTCTGTTGCTTAAAATAACTCTACTAGACATTCTAAGATCACCAAGATAACCAAGATAAGTGAGAATCTGTAAAAATCTATGTATATGTACGTATGTATTTGTAAGTGTCTGTGTTTCAAGTCTTACTTACTGTTCTTTCTGTACAGCAGCACTTCAAAGCAGTTTGACTCATAATTGTCAAAGGCCTGTTTCACCTTTTCTGTGGTCTTCTTGTCTGTCAGCTCCCCATACATAAAACTAGAGGGAGAGATTTTTAAGATTTTCTTTAATTCAAATGCACCTTATTAGATTTTGAAGCAAAGTGTGGCCATTTAAGGTATCAAAGCCTGACTGTTTATGCGAAAGTCACCAATAAAAGCTTATTAATAATGACAAAAGTCATTATTTATAAGACCAGACCATCTGACTTTATGCCATTTAAAGTGTGGTATGGAGTCTCCAAAACCTGCAGGACATTATATTTGTGGCTCAGCACTTTATAAAAGGCACTTCTTTTTTTTTTTTTTTTTTGTTACGATGTCAGATCATGGCCTGGCCCATAAGATACTTATATTAAATTATATCAATAAATAGAAAAATAAAAATATATAATTTTAACCACAAAATCTTTTACATAAGTTCATGGATAAATAATCAAGATTTCAAGATTAGATTTGCTATGATTTAATATGTTATTTTTGAATCTGAAAATAAGCAGACACACACACACACACACGCACATTCTCAGAGCAGTGAGCATCAGAGCTTAAGTGACAGGAAATCCAAAGGTCATTATGACATCTTCACATTTTGTTTTTTTTTTAGCAAAGGTTTCATATGGATCTACTACACCGAATAACTAGAATTTGCTTTAACCAAAAGGCTGTTTAAGGTACTGCGAGTCTAGAGATCTTCAAAACAGCATGAACTGTGTAACATCTTAAAAAGTCAGATGCATGTCTAATGTCACGTGTGTATACATACTCTCACCTGCATGTGCTGCTTTTCTGCATGACCTCTGCTCTGTGGTATCCAGACAGCTTGCAGAAGCCGTCATTACTGTAAACTACAGGCCAGTCTACAATCTGAGCGTTCCCCAGCAGAAAACTTGTCTCTGAATGTTCAGAGAAGAGAACAAAGAATTATAGAGACTTCAAGAATCACAGCTCTGATCTGACACACAGAATTACTTACACAGTCCCAGTCTTTGTTTAACTGTGTACCACTTTCACTGATCCATTAGAACCTTAGTGAACTCTGCATATAAGATTAAAGACTTTCAAAACCTCATGAAACTACAACAAAAAGACCAAGAAAATGCTGTTCTTGCTGTTAATGGGATTTTCATGAGACATTGGAGCGTTTTTTTTTTTTTTTAAAGATCCTATTATTATTAAGATTTACATTGTTTTTCGTGTCTTATATTCTATATAATCCACAGATAAAGGTTGTTTTTAATACAGCATGATGACATCCAACTAGGCACAAACACATTACTGTGACAAGAAATCAGAAAGGCTGCGCACTCTAGCGGCGATAAATGCAACAGTCCGAAATTGTAATTATTTTTAATCAACTAGACGAATGTTACCCAAGTTAAATATGATAATAGCTTGAATAATAAGTTAAACAAAGTATAATTTCAATTTAATAAAGTTGATTGTTAACGTTTTTGTTTTATTTTTTCATATAAAATAATTTCTCCAAATTAACTTCTCATATTATCGGTAAAATCGCTTGATTAAAAAATAAATAAATAGCAGACTCATTTCAATTCTGCAGAGCAGTGAGGATTTAATATTTGGTTTTATTAGCTCATCTGCAGTGAAGACTGTGCGTTTTCCCCAAATGTAAGAGATTTTAATATATTAATATTAAGGAATAAAGTTTTTATTTTTTTTAAACATTTTTTTTAACTCATATATTAAGGAGGGCATTCGTCTCAAAAGCACCACAATAACTCATTAATGAACTAATACTATGGAATAGACAATGCACATTTTGTTTTAGAGATTTTTAAAACATAAAGATAATAAATGGCCATAAAAAAGGGGGGAATCATTTATCTATAAATGCATTAACACTTTCTATTACAGTGTCCATGTTAAACATATTGTAGGCTAATATACATAATTACAAACAATAACTGCGTAATTGTAAGCATGCAGCGCCATAACATAACTAAAAATATTTTACTTATTGTTCATTTGTTTAACAGTAGTCTACTTATGTTAATATGAGCACTGTGATGTAAACATTTATACTTTAGAAACCATAAGCGCCTTTCTCACCACTCGAGCGTCTCACGATATTCTCCAGAAAAGTGTTTTGCGGTGCCACCAGCCCTCTCTTTCCCCCGGGCATCGTGCGGCTCTGGGTGTCGCGCTTCTCTCTTCAGGCGGGCACACTCTGCGCTTGGAGTCTCTGCCGGTTGAACGGGGAGGCTCATGGTAACGTCGCGCGCTGGCTGCCAGTGAGCTTCTGCGTGCCACCCGCGCGAGCTCCGAGCGCAAAGCGACAATTCGTGGGCACGGGGAGCTCCCCGCGCATGCGCAAAGGCACAGACGTGCCCAGTGGGCACTGGGGATCTCCAATGCGCAAGAGCGAACACCAACTTCGCCACGCAGAAAATAATAAGCTTTATGTTTTAAAATGCTCAGTACTTCGTAATACTTGTTGTTATTGCCAGTAAGCCACTTTACGAGTTTATCGTGCTTAAAAAACAAATAACAAAATCCAAGCATCAAAAAGACTTTCCCTCAAAGCCTAACCAGCTAGTTATATTTACTGTATACAGTGCTGCCAGCTCGTGCTTTCCCTTTAATTTTCTATTAAGCTTTAATCACTGAAGGCTCTTGCTGCATCCGAAAGCATCCGAGTTAATGGCTTAACCAACAGCATTTTTGTATGATTTTTTTGTTTGTTTGTAGGAAACAGGTCTCAGAACAATTTGATAGGCACCTTGAATTAAAATATTTTCAATGCAATTTATTTGTAGAGCACTTTTCACTTTTTTTGTTATAAGCTTTACACAAAATGCCTTACAAACCCCCAGTGAGTAAGCCAAAATCCACAGTGGCAAGGAAAAACTCTTTAAGGAACTGTTCAGATTCTAAAGACGCATTTTAATCAGTTAAAGTTCTTTTTTTAGCTGACACAGCATCAAACAATGTGGTGGGTGTACTATCCCTAGGGAAGATACTAGATACTAGGGCATACTAGTGTGTGATCTTTGGGGGAGCATCTTGAGCATTAGGAAGGGCAATAGGTTCTCTCTTTGTCTGACTGGGTGGTCCCCCTTGGTCATTTTGACATCTGACTGGGGAGGCAAAGAAAATCTAGGGGGCCAATGCCCCTAACTCCCCCTTAGACCTGTGAGGGGCAATAAGGTGATAAGATGCGTTATGTACTGAGGAGCTATCAAGAGCTTAATAAGTACACTGGTGGCCAAAAGTTTAGAATATTGTACAGATTTTGGTCTTATGGAAAGAAATTGGTAATTTTATTCACCAAAGTGGCATTCAACTGTTCACTATGTATAGTCAGGACATTAATAATGTGAACAATTACTATTACAATTTGAAAAAAATGTTCACTTCAACTACTTAAACTACTTCAAAGAGTTCTCATCAAAAAATCCTCCACATGCAGCAATGACAGCTTTGCAGATCCTTGGCATTCCAGCTGTCAGTTTGTCCAGATACTCAGGTGACATTTCACCCCACACTTCCTGTAGCACTTGCCATAGATGTGGCTGTCTTGTCGGGCACTTCTCACACACCTTACAAACCAATTTTTATGAAATCTTCAGTTGTTTGGCAATTTCAAGCATTGTATAGCCTTCATTCCTCAAAACAATGATTGACTGACGAGTTTCTAGAGAAAGCTGTTTCATTTTTGCCATTTTTGACCTAATATTGACCTTAAGACATGCCAGTCTATTGCATACTGTGGCAACTCAAAAACAAACACAAAGACAATGTTAAGCTTCATTTAACGAACCAAATAGCTTTCAACTGTGTTTGATATAATGGCAAGTGATTTTCTAGTACCAAATTAGCAATTTAGCATGATTACTCAAGGATAAGGTGCTGGAAATGGGGCCTGTCTAGATTTGATCAAAAATGACTTTTTTCAGATAGTGATGGTGCTGTTTTTTACATCAGTAATGTCCTGACCAGTGGTGAATTCTCAGGGCCAGAAAGCCTTCTCTGCTGGCCTAACATGCCAAATAAATAAATATATTTCATCTTTTCATTCTCAGTCACCTTTTTGCCTATGTATTTTTAATCGCTTTCCACTCTTAATTAATCTACAAACAAATAGAGAAAAACAAAAAGTTTATCCAGTCAGAATTTATTTCTTGATGCTTACAAGCAAAGTGTGACAACTGTTTCACAAATCGCATGCCCGAATCCGAAGCAGCATGAGTCTGAGCTCCACCCCGTCAGGCCTTCAGAATTTTTTCAGAATCCCTCAACAGTGCAAATGAATGGGCAACTAAAGTCAGACTGTCAGATTCATCAGCCAATCAGATTGATTTATTTGTTCTTGGTGGGTGGATCTTTAGGATATGTCCCGGTCAAGGCCTTCTAGCTGGCCTTGAGTGACGCAATCATGCTTTAAGTGATGTAAGATCAAGCGGTCTGACGAGTTGGCTGTCATCACTGCTGGTATTGCCGTTGAGAAAGAGATCCTTATGGATTTAAAAACACGTGTGATTGCTTAATTTATTAAACAGGAAAGGAGGGCTGACTTTCACTTCAAGTAAAATGGTAAGTGCTTTTTGCATTGTTATAGCAACATCTAAGTGTAAACTAGGCTGCTTGAGCATTCAGTGTCGGATCAAGTTTTGAAAAGCAGTGCTGCGTTCCATTTTACAATTTCCTACTAGGAAAAGTGCAATGGAATGCATCTTTAAGTCAGAATTACAACTTGTATGCTTGTGTTGAAATTCTCAACTCGTGCCGAGATGCAGGGGCATGATGTCACACGAACATGTCCACACTCAGGGAGATATACAAAGTAAGTGATAAACATTCACTTTATTAAGTAATATCGATAAATGAGTTTGTTTCCACATTGCATGATATTAAAGCTTGTTTAACAAACGCCTGCTGAAACATGTGTATAAAACTTGGTCAATTATAATCTCTTTTGATAATCGTACACCTGAAGCACAAATGCTAGCGCTGCAGCATTGTTTATCAGTTGGGGTGTTAGGAGACATCTCTAATGAGAGTCAACCCCTGCTAAGCTAACAGGAGCGTTGCAGTTCCGAACATTGGGGAATGGAATGCATTTATGGTCAGATATATCAAGTAGGAATATCCCACATCCAACTTGAATGGAACACAGCATAAACGTGTACCCTGACAAAACGAAATGTATTGCAAGCATCATTTAAATCGCAAATATAATTAGATAGATTTTTCCAGGTATTATAGACCTCCTTGTTAGATTCATGTTTGGGAGACGTTCATTTCACAAAACAGTCACGCTGCAGTTAAAATTAGGCTTGCTTGAGCATTAAGTGTCGTTTCAAGTTCTGGCTTTCGTGTGTGGACGTGTTTTTAAAATGTAAATTGGTATTATTAGTTAGCTGCGACATAATGTATGATGGCCTTCGGCTTGGTCACTGGGGTTATAAATACAATTATTATTTAATTACTTTTGGCTGCCAGTGTATGTATTTTCTAATTGAAATGGAAGGTTACAAGGTAACCAATTTTTTTTTTGTCATTTTTTTTTTTTTTTTTGTTTTTTTTATGGTTTCAGAAGAAGGGAACAGGACAACACACGAATATTAAGAACTCAGACAGAAGACTGGTCAGAGGAGATCACAGTACAGTTTTAGAGTTTGATGTTGCACAATCCACATTTTGGCACTGCAGGGGTATTACAGCAGTCACTAGGCTAATTACTGTTTTTAACTCTTAAAAATGTCCAGGTCAATTACCAAACTATAGGATGTCGTGGCTAGATTCAGAGTCTACCTTAAAATACCCTTCTTTTGACAGGTGAATCAGTGTGCGTGTGTGTGGACTGATATGGTTATGTAAGTAAAAGCCCAGCATGTTAGTAGAGTGAATCATATCTAGGTCATTTTTCACCCCAAAATAAAAAATTTGCATAAAGAAAATATTTGTGCATTGTGACATTGTTTCCATCACAATTAAGCACGCCCCGCTCAATTCTCATTACCATAATGTATCCAGATGTTTCACTCTGGAGCTTGTTTTCAATTCTTATTATTCTCAATGATGACTCTAATTGGAATCTCTACTGAAATGCAGTAACAGAAACCATCTTGCTCAAGCACAATATATATATATATTTAAATCAGTACAAATTAAAGGCTGTACAATTATTTCTTTGTATTAAAAAGTATGCTCCAGAACTCTCAGAGACGTACATCAACGTTCATTCAATCACTTGCTCATCAGTTGTTTGCGTGCTCCGTCTTTGCAGTTAGAACAACACAAGAGACATATAGTACAGAAATGTATAACAGAGAGATGGAAATAAAACACCTCAGCCACAGGGATGGAAACCAGGGAGTAAATGAGAGTGGCAAACCACAATAAACAGAAATCTAGTTATTCAGGATTTAAAGGAATCACAAACTCATTTCTGTAGAACTAATATTATTATTACAGCTCAGCTGGTTCTTTAATGAGCAACAGAATTTAGACTTGACCGCACAAACTTGAAGTGATCGATATATTCTCAGATGTTTAATAATTCAAGATTTGCTGTAAATCTCACAGACACAGAACACAGCAGAAGTCGTGACCTCACTCTACCTCCAGAGACGGATACATAATGTGCGATCGCAGTCTGTACTGATTTGAATAAAAAACACTCATTTATTTACACAGTCATATACACACACCCCACTGTATTCACTGAAACACCTTTTCTTAAACTCTCATGTACCATCTCAATCTTGCACACACACACAGAGCCTGGCATGTCTCCATTTCTCTGCATTGATTGTGACTGTTAATTAGGCAGTGAGCTCATCTCTGTCTCTCTCCCTCCCTCTCTCTTTTTATGTGATGCCCATATATAGCCACATATCAACAGTTCTTCCAAATTAGAATCTTTTTGTACGTCACGAAAAATATCTCGTCGAAAGTCAGTAGCCTCAGAATCTAAAAGTGGAGAGGTTTCCCTGAGCAAATGTGATGGGGTCAGAGAAAGGAATGATAACTTCACAGACATCATTGATTTTCTTTGCCGTTACACCATTAACGGCCTCTGTTGCTCTGCCAGACGTCACTTAGAGGACAGGATGACAGTAATAGCCTTTCCATTAGGTGAGCTAGACAAATTTAAAGTCAACATGAAATGGCTTAAGCAACTTATTTTACTTCAGTAATGTGACATATTTCTAAATGAAGGATATATAAAAATGCAGGGCAGGACTTGGAATTTATTGAAATTGTACATACCAGGGGGCCTGGGTAGCTCAGCGAGGAAAGATGCTGACTACCACCCCTGGAGTCACGAGTTCGAATCCAGGGCGTGCTGAGTGACTCCAGCCAGGTCTCCTAAGCAAGCAAATTGGCCCGGATGCTAGGGAGGGTAGAGTCACATGGGGTAACCTCCTCATGGTCGTTAAAATGTGGTTCTTGTTCTCGGTGGGCCACGTGGTGAGTTGTGCGTGGATGCCATGGAAAATAGCGTGAAGCCTCCATACACGCTATGTCTCCGCGGTAACGTGCTCAACCATGTGATATGATGCGCAAAGGCAACTGAGATTCATCCTCCGCCAGCCGGACTGAGATGAGTCACTACACCACCACAAGGACTTAGAGCACATTGGGAATTGGGCATTCCAAATTGGGGGAAAAAAAAATTTAAATGTAAAATGTGTACATTCCATACCTGAATGAGAGTTTGTAGTGGATTGTTGGCAACTTGAAGAAAAATCATGTAGAGTCACGTTCCTACACCTATATTTTTTGCAAAATGATTCTTACGTTGCTCATTGTATGCATCGCAGCAGGTGAAATAAACACTAGAGGTGCTACAACCACAATGACTTTAATTCACTTTCACACAAATCACAAGTAAAACGGCAGATCATCAGTTCATAAACAATTACTTTTCACCCTGTTCCTCACACAATGCTATCTTATGACATTAAAACACTTTTACTAGTGCATGGCTTGTGTGGCAATAAGTTTAAACGTTACATAACCAAGTACATTTGCAAGCATATTTGAGAGCAATCAAGTTACACAGAAGCTCTACTGATAGTGTTGCTCTTGCAGCGCGAGGAACAGAGGTATAATTTCAGAAGATTATGCGAGTTGATACATGAAAAAGTGTCACAGAAGTACCACAGAATGACGTGGTTGCTTCATCAATTGTGTTTTTCATCTTACATTTGCTTTTTATGACACTATCAGTTAGGTTTAGGTTTAAAGGGATAGTTCACCCCAAAATGAAAATTCTCTCATCATTAACTCACCCTCATGCCATCCCTGATGTGTATGACTTCCTTTCTTCTGCTGAACACAAACAAAGATTTTTAGAAGAATATTTCAGCTCTGTTGGCCCATACAATGCAAGTGAATGGTGACCAGACTTTTCAATCTCCCAAAATCCCAAAAGCAGCATAAAATTAATCCATACAACACCAGTGGTTACATCTATTTGTTTGCTATAAATATCCACTTTCACATACTGAAAATGTGTGAAAATGAAGTCCTTATTCAGTCTGGTACTATAATATACAGTACATGGGGCCATAATTTAATGAGTGCGCAAAGTCTAAATTCAGATCCTACATTTGCAGTTTGGAGATTCCACCAGTAGGTGGCAATAAAGTTCATGTCCAAACTCTGAAAATATAGTGGAACAACAAATCAAGTCCATGGCAATCACTGTTGAAGCCGTTTTATGAAACAAAAATGTATGAGATTTGTGTTTAACTATCTTAAGGTCATGGTTTATTTTTCAGTTATTATTATTATGTTTATATTTACAACTGTGTTAATTGTCTAATTTGTATTGGTATTTTTCCTCTTGTGGTAGAGTGATTTTTTTTTTTTTTGTCTCTGCAAAAGTGGCTGGTGGAAGATTTTGGAGAGCATAAAATGAGTGGATTTGGTATGATTTTTTTGACCACTTCATTATTTTGATTACATTTTCATTTCGTCTAAAGTGTAATTTGAAGACGGTGCCTGAGAAGAACCTCAGAATTAAACTGAACTTGACCCAGCCTATTAGTGCATTGTGCACGTCATTTCTTCAAACCCACATGTGCCTGGACTTAGCGCATGCTTGCACGAAAATACCTAAATGTTATGGCCATGTCCATTAACTGCATGTGTGACTTAGTGCTGCGCTTTGCGAAAGTGCTCTTAAAATAGGGCCCATTAAGATTATTTCACGATGCAAAGAAATCTGATTCGTTTTTCGAATCCAATTTTTAAGACTGACTGTTTGCATTGTGATGCAATCTGATCTGTTTGTTCAGACTGAGTAGGCATTACTGTATTTACAGTACATATTCATGCATATGCTGTGTTCAAAACCACTCAATTGTTCACTACATAGTGAATGTCACATGGGCCTAGTTCGCTATACATCGAAAAAATGAGCAAGAATCTGTGTATTTGGACATGCACACTCTGTCCAATGTTGTACACACATTGGATCCCAAATCATTAAAACAAAATACTTGAAATCTGATTATAATGAGAAAAAAATATCTGATTTTAGTTGGATTTTACACCACATATGGATGTAGTTTGGATTGGTTTTGTAAAAAATAGATTTTCTTGTGTTTTTTTATTTGCCGTTCAGACTACAAACAACTAAACAAATTTGATTTGGACATGGCAAAATAAATCTGATTTTTGTCTGAAAAAAGCATTAGTTTAGGTATCAGGCTGTCTCTATATTTAAGCGTATCATATATCAAAAGCAGTCTGTCCCAGAACTGGCATCGCATGGTGTAAGTTGCTGTCGCTCAAAGGAATAGTCTTACTGGAACCAATAAGTTAAGACTGCATCCTCCTACTAAGTTGGAACATTTGTTCCCTGAAGTCACAGCTATGTCCATTAATCTGTGTTTTAAAGGCAGTCAGATAAAATATTCACCGTGCTGCTGCCTGCATGTCGAGTGCAAAATGTCTTGATGTCTTTTGTCTACACACTCAGGCTAATTACAGCTCTGCCCACATTCTCACTGCCACATCCACGTTTAAACACAGGAAGCTCCTTATGCACAAGCTCGCCTGCGAACACAAGAGGCATCAGACAACAAAAAAATAGAAAAAATAAGATTTACGTCAACAATAAAAACCCTTGAATGATAAAGAAAATATAGCATCTAGTGGAGACTGGGGCTAGTTGTTAAACAGGCTATATTTCTCAGTAACTATAAGTATTTAACTATTTAGGACGGAGTCATATTGGTTCTTTTTACATGACGTCACGACTGTCGGAGCTTTTAATTATACGTTTTACGAAGATGTGAATGCTTTTTACAAGTTGGAATCTCGTAATTACGGTAATTCCAACATGGCGTGAATGCACCATAAAACCCTTCTTAAATTATTATAATTTATGTGAATTTTATATTATAAATTAAACTTCCAATTTCATCATATTTTGATATAGCTGTTGGGTAAACAAGTGTATTCAATAAACCACATTAGCATATACATTTATACATTTAGGCAAGGGTCAGCAATGAAGGTAGATTTCAACAAAAAGGTCATAGGTCATCAACAAATAGTCATAAATGTCAGGCCAGAGCAAGCTGTCACATGTTTTTTAAATGTTACAAAATTATAAAAAATAGTCATCTTAATATTTGTTGGACAGGGCAATGATTTTATATTTTTGTTCATTACCTTTGACATGTTTGCTGTTTCATGATTTGTTTTGTTTTTTATAATTGTTTTGATGTTTAAATTTAGCTGAAAGGCCTATAACCTGTGGTTCCATTGTGACAACTTACTCCGCTACTGGGGCATGTTGTCACAAAAGGCATATCTGAGAAAAATGTAACAAAAAAGCATGACTCTTAGTACCTACCAAAAGTGGTCCAAGGAAGGACAACCGGTGATCCAGCGACAGGGTCATGGGCACCCAAGGCTCATTGATGTGAGTGGGGAGCAAAGGCTAGCCTGTCTGGTCTGATCCCACAGAAGAGCTACTGTAGCACAAATTGCTGACAAACTTAATGCTGGCCAGGACAGAAAGGTGTCAGAACACACAGTGCATCGCAGCTTGCTGCGTATGGGGCTGCGTAGCTGCAGACCGGTCAGAGTGCCCATGCTGACCCGTCTACCACCTAAAGCGCCTGCAATGGGCATGTGAGCATCAGAACTGGACTATGGAGGAATGGAAGAAGGTGGCCTGGTCTGATGAATCTGTTTTGGCGGCACAAGGGGGGACTACACGATATTAGGCAGGTGGTTTTAATGTTTTAATGAGAGCCACAATGCAATACAGACGATGCCACAGGAAAGAGGAAATAAACAATGCAGTGTTCATCTTTAACCTTGACTGCAGTGAAAAGCTGAGGTACACCCTCTATTTGAGTGTAGGGTTTCTTAAGGAAATGTTTAAACAAAAATGAAAATGTTGTCATCATTTACTCTCCCTCATGTCGTTCCAACTCAATAGTTGTTTTCTTTCTTCTGTGTACCACAAAAGGGGATGTTAGGCAGAATGTCCAAGCTACACTTTTCTATACAAGGACAGTAGATGGAGATTTCTACTGCCAAGCTTAAAAGAAAAGACTAAAAAGCACCAAAAGCACAATTGTTTACATTTTTAATCGAGTTAAAACAAACAAACAAACAAACAGATGTAGTACAACAAGCAATATCACATTTTCACTTTTTTTAACACAAGAGAACAGAATAAATAAAAAAAGAAAAAAAAACATATTGTAGTATTTGTGATGAAGGTGGTGATACCAATAATAGTTATAATTTTCAGACATTCAAAATAAGAAGAGAAAGAAAAAAGGAGAGAGAAATAAATAAAAAAGAAGGAAGAAGAATGAAAAAGGGAGCATTTAGTCCAAAGGCATAATCTGTTATAAGGTTGCCATTTTATGAAAAAAGCTCCAGAGCTACCATTCCTAGAACACCTTATAATTTCCAGTTTAGGGAAAGCCATAGTATCTACAAGCCATTGCGAAACAGTTGGTAGTTTAGTGAATTGTGAAAGACTAAAATAACAAATTGTGTGGAATTGTCCAGAGTGATTTTTCCAGCCTTTTTCCTCACTCTGGAAGTGTACAGTTCTTGAAGGGGGGGCAGGGAGCAACCAATAATCCTCTCAGCAGTCCGAATTGTCCTTTGTAGTTTTCTGATGTCTGATTTCGTAGCTGAACCAAACCAGACAGTTATTGAAGTGCAGAGGACAGACTCAAAGACCACTGAGTAGAACTGTATCAGCAGCGCCTGTGGCAGGTTGAATTTCCTCAGCTGGCGAAGGAAGTACAACCTCTGCTGGGCCTTTTTCACAATGGAGTCAATGTGTGTCTCCCACTTCAGGTCCTGTGAGATGGTAGTGCCCAGGAACCTGAATGACTCCACTGCTGCCACAGTGCTGTTAAGAATGGTGAGGGGGGTCAGTGTTGGGGTGTTCCTCCTAAAGTCCACAATCATCTCCACCGTTTTGAGTGTGTTCAGCTCAAGGTTGTTTTGACTGTACCAGACAGCCAGCTGTTCAACCTCCCTTCTGTATGCAGACTCATCTTCATCTCGGATGAGGCAGATGACAGTGGTGCTGTCTGCAAACTTCAGGAGCTTGACAGAGGGGTCCTTGGCGATGCAGTCATTGGTGTAGAGGGAGAAGAGTAGTGGGGAGAGCACACATCCTGGGGGGGCACCAGTGCTGATTGTACAGGTGCTGGAAGTGAGTTTCCCCTGTCTCACAAGCTGCTGCCTGTCCGTCAGAAAGCTGGTAATCCACTGACAGATAGACATGGGAACAGAGAGTTGGTGTAATTTATTCTGGAGTATAGCTGGGATGATGGTGTTCAGCCGAACTGAAGTCCACAAAAAGGATCCTTGCATATGTCCCTGGTCTGTCCAGATGTTGCAGGATATGATGCAATCCCATGTTGACTGCATCATCCACAGACCTGTTTGCTCGATAAGCAAATTGAAGGGGATCTAGAAAGGGTCCTAACTACCCTTATTATATAAGGGTATAAATATATTTAATACTCAAGCCAGCCCATCTGGCACCAACAATCATACCACGGTCCAAATAACTGAGATCACATTTTTTCCCCATTTCTGATGGTTGATGTGAACATTAACTGAAGCTCCTGACCCGTATCTGTTTTATTTTATGCACTGCACTGCTGCCACACAATTGTCTGATTAGATAATCCCATGGATGATTGTTGGTGCCAGATGGGATGGTTTGAGTATTTTAACTGCTGATCTCCTGGGATTTTCACACACAACAGTCTCTAGAGTTTACTCAGAATGGTGCCAAAAACAAAAAACAACCAGTGAGTGGAAGTTGTGCGGATGGAAACAACTTGTTGATGAGAGAGGTCAACAGAGAATGACCAGACTGGTTCGAACTGACCAAGACTACGGTAATCTTCATGTGACCCCGTGTACTCATACTTGGATGTTGTATTTTGGCTTAGCTATATACAACTTTCGATGTATGGAGTCATGTGACAAAACAACATGGTGCCGATCACAGTGGATTTTGCCAGCAAAACTACATCTGGTAAGAAACCTAATTAAGTTTTAACATTGAAACCTGTTTGAGCCAAAAGAGTCTCTAGTTTCATCCAATATGCTATTTTTAAATTTGATCGATTTATCGTGAAACAACATGCTATTAAATACAGTGTACACTAATGTGTAATGCATTTTTTTCCTTAGAAATCCTATATTTACTGTGCATTATCACATTGAGAATCAATAGGTTCATCCAAAAGTTGAAAAATTTAGGATGCTAGGATTAAAATAAGGTGCAATTCGAACTGTTCTGAGACCAGTGCAGACAGACATCACACTGGAGGTTAAGTCATTCACTGAATAGGGAGCAAGGGAGCATCCTATAGCTTTCCTATGCAGCTAATTGCATTCACTCCTAAAAGCCGACCAAAAGTTCAGTTTCAGGCTGCAGATGATGTTTAAACCACTCAATATTTTTTGGCAGAGATGGGACAATGGAAATCAGTACAAACATTCAGAATTTATAATGTATAATTTTATGGGCTGGCAGTGGATGATGCTGGCCATTACTTTGTATCAGAATTAAACAAGCTAATTTCTGATGTAATGTCTGTAATGTCTTAAAAACTTGAAAAACCAACACTCCTGGAAACATATCAATTTGATTAAAAAAAAATCTGACTTTCTTTAGTTTGGCATTATTTAAAACTTTACAACTTAGTTCCACTGTCCACATATGTGGACATCAATCTTTAGGAAAACCATTTGCCCTAGAATTTTTTATATAAAAATAGTACACACTTTATACTGTATCTACAGGTAGAATAGAATTTAGTAGATTTTTTGTTTAGTTATATTTTTGGCATTTTTCACTTTTATTAGCATTAGTGGAGAGGTAGACAGAAAGTGACAGGGGACTAAGATCGGAAACAGGAACGGGAAAGGTCCTCGAGCTGGGACTCGAATTCGGGTCGCCTATGATGCTGTTGCATAATATATCAGAGCACTGCACACAAGGTTACGGCTCTGACAATAGATATTTACGTACAAAAAAAGTTGGAAAGCACCAAACATTACCTTCAATTCAAGACAGTATAGCTTATTACCTGTGCCCTGAATAATTGCTGACTATATCATGTATCTGTATGGCAGGGACGCTATATCAACCAATCAGCATCCAGGACCAGACCTATTTGTGTTATAATTGAGATTTTATTGCTTTCTAAAGCCCTACCACTTCAACAACTATAATTACAGCAGTAACTGTAAGAAAAACAAGAGAAGGACAAAACAGTCTTCCTAATGAGAATAATCCATGTTCCATTTGATCTCTTTGTATCAAAATGTCTCATGGAACCACGCTGATGCCTTTTAACTGCTGTTGAATGCTTTGATATGTCAGATACGTTTAGATCCGGCTCACTAAACATTCTCAGAAAAGCATTAAGACTGTTTAAATATTCAGAGACGACTGGGGAGAGAGAGAGATGAAGAAAAGAAAATGTGGAAGAAAGTGAGAGAGACTTCAACAGAATGCATCAGAGCTTTTAAAAAAAAATCCCATTGACCTGATCTTGAGTTCATACCAACACATCAATAATATATCTAATATTAAGCCTATATCAACATGTCTAATAATATGCTGTGATTCAGTACTAATGTTTCAAATATAAAGCTGTAAAGGGAAGATAATGGAAGGATATGTTATAAAAGTATAGACTCAATGTGTGCTGTCTCTATGACATGTCATAGTCTACTTGGTCTCACCAACACAATTCTGCATGCTAGCATAAAGAAAAAGCTTCTGTCATTGCTTATGACTATCTATGGCCAGTCAAAACTGAACACACATTTATGTTCTCTAATGCAGTGGTTATCAACTGGTAGGTCACAGGCAGAAGAGAAAAATAAATGCTAAATGCAAATTTAGCATATATAAAAAAGCAACTAACATATCATTGTGAACAGGATAGCAAAATTTAAGAAAACAAAAGGTCATGCATCAAATCAGACTCTACTGTATTTTGCTGCATGTTAATCTATCTTTCAGTGATATGGCTAATACTAATACAATATTTAGACGAGTGTTTGTTCCCTGTGTTAGGCTGGTAAAACACCAGTTCTGCAGTTGTTTAAGCATTGCAAAATTGTTCATTTTACTATTCAGCCTATTCACGCTATAATTCTGCATACTGTTGGGCATATTTAGTTCATTGTAATATTATTACACTTCATGTTTGATTTTCAGGACATTTTCAGCATTTTTGCACTTGATGTTGAATATCAAATCCAGTTAAGAACGACTGCTCTAATGGTCATTGAAGCTTATGTTCAGAAATTCCTTCTCCAAGTGGACAATGGTTCTGATTTAGCAGTTCTTGAGAGATTCACAACACGTGTCGCCGTCACCAGGAGGGTTATATAAGTCTAATGAAGGGAAGATGAGCTCAGGAGAGAGTAGGAAGACTGTCTTTGTGATTCAGCCAATAACGAGACAGATAATTAGGGACTGACTACCGGACTTGCACTGAAAAGTTTCCAAGACTTGTCATGCAATGTTTCATCACGTTAATAAGAGTGTTATTTCCCTACATGACATCACCATGTTGTACATCATCTTTTCATTGAAGGTTTTGTTTTGCCACTGATCACAGCAGAAAGCAAGCCATGAAAACATAGTGAAAAAATAAAAAGAAATGAAAAACAGACAGACTAAGGGAGAGACACAAAACCCCCTCAGTAAAAACAAAATAGAACAGGGGAAGAGAGAGATGGCGTGAATGTGTTTGTGAGCCGTTGTGTTGAATTTAATTTTAGGAACAGGAGTGGGTGGATATTGCAGTGTACATCACCAAATTTCATTCAGAAACAAATTATTTTAAAATATAGAAGAACCCCTGAAAGAGAAAAACCTAACAACCCTGAGAAAGACTCACATGAGACTTAAAACAGTATTAGAAAAAGAGCTCTACAGATTTCTTCTATTAACATTGATTACTTAAGAGTAACAACCGATTCATTCTTAAGGGTCACAATGCTGAAATGCTTATACTGTATCTCTGTTTATTTGAAGCACACTGTAAGGAACTGGGGTGTTTCTAAAATTAAGCAATAAAGTGCAGTCTTCAAATGTTGAACTATTCAAAAATCCTACTTTCCAGAACCTACTGTATGTTTAATATGCATCCAACTGGAGCAAATAGAAGTGCTCTGTCACACTTAACTATCGAAATGAGAACATATCTGCAACATACTGACTGGCTGAAGACAGGGACTGACGGAGACGAAGTAGCTGAAGTGTGAACCTAAGTGAAGATTTATTTTCAGTGCTGATGTCCAAAACAAACAAACGACTAGTCTTGACTCAGAACTGGATAAACTAGACAAGGAAACGGAGTTACAATCAACAATACTCGACGAGGGACTATAGCAAACAAGAGAGCTTAAATACACTGACAAGACAACCACATGACAAAGACAACCAATGACAAGACTAAACTAATAACAAGACAACAAGAGTATTAAACAGGAACCAATAACAGAACTGATAACAAGTTAAAAAGACAAGAAACCAACGAGAGCAAGACACATGAACATGAGGGAAACAGGATATCACATGACAAAACATGCGCCAAACTTCAAACAAAATGTTTGAAATGCACCTAGTGAACTCTAGTGGCACCTAGGGCAAATGTCCCAGGTGTAACATAGCCCCGCCTTTAAGGAGCGACTCCTGGCGCTCCTAGACATAACACCAAAAAAAAAATTGTTTATAGGAGGAGCAGGACATCATGGAACAGCAGTCCAAAAAAGCACAGGGCGAACGAGAGGGCAAAACAGACCAGACGGCCATGGTGGAGCAAACGGGGGGTCCGAAGACCGACGTAAACCAGGAGACCAAGGAGGCCAGGGTTGTGGTTTCAGGAAGGGAGCGGGGTCCGGAGGTTTGGGAGGCAGCTCCAGGGGAGGGGCAGAGCCATGGGAGGCTCGGGGAACTGGACAGGCTCGTCCGTGACAACAGTTTTCAGAAGCACTGGCAGCGACTGGGAACCTGCCTCCAAGGCCATGGGCACTGGCAGTGACAGGGGAACAGCCTCCATGGCTGTGGGCACTGGCAGAGACTGGGGAGCAGGAGCCCTTCTCCTCCTTCCGGACAGCCAGAGGCACTGCTGTGGGAACGGCCTCAGTGGCCTAGGATGTTGGCACTGGGACGGACGAGGCTTAAGGCACTGGCTCCTTGACCGGATATCACATGACAAGACAAGACGTACACCGAACTTCAAACTAAAAGTCTTAAATACACCTAGCGACCTCTAGTGGCCGCTAGGGCAAATGTCCCAGGTGTAACAATATCATCAAAAGTCTAAATGGTTTAAAACAGTAAATTTTCAGAATTACACCAATTCCCAATTAGGCCTCTCTCTTTTCAGTAGAACATGATAAGCTTTAATTCTGAAGGAAACTGCTGCATCACACATTTCTTTGCCTGGCCAGATGTATTGTTGAACTATTTTAAATATTTTTGGGGATACAATATTTTTATTTTAAGAATAAATGTATAGAAAATACATTATTTTATTTAGGATATTATATACCTTGCTCGTTATGATTTCAATGCTGATAATTCCCCCACACAGGGAAAAAACTTTAATTGCTTATTATCAATTATTGGTTGAGGCATGTCCCTTATTTGAATGTGTTTTTGTAGACCTGGTCCCTTTTTTTTTTTTTTTAGATCTGGTAACACTGCAACTGGTACATCACCCACTCTTAGCACAGAGTACTGTCATTAAAAAAAATTATGTTATTAACCATTTTTTTTTATTTCATTCTAACCGGTTACCAGTTGGAATGGAGGCAGCAGAATGCTGGAACCGGAATGAAATAAATACAGTTTCTGCTTAAAATGAACTGAAATGAAAAAATTACATATTTTTAGTCCTTAGTTCTTATATTAAACTAATTATAAATACTATAGACTAGCCTTAACCCAAACTATAATTTAGTTATATATATATATATATATAAATATATATATGGATCTGAGACATATATATATATATATATATATATATATATATATATATATATATATATATATATATATATATATATATATATATTTTTTTTTTTTTTTTTTTTTTTTTTTTTTTTCATTATTTAATGTACAAAATACTTCATTAATGAATAGTTTTTCAAAATGAGGACATCTCCAAATGACCCAAAGGGTGGTTTTGTCATAGTTAGCTAACGTCTGGGAACAAATTTGTACCCAAAGTATAGCTAACACACACACACACACACACACACACACACTAAACACACACACAAATACAAACACACACACAAAGGAAACTGCTTTCTCTTTACATTTAGAGAACAAAAAGATGTGTTTGATAAAAAGGGACAAGCCAGTATAAAAAAAAAAAAAAAACAACAAGTAAAACTGGATCTGAGAGATTAATTAAAGGTGGGATTTAACAAAGGTATTATTTGATGGAGCAGGGAAGATCTTATATTAGAAGATTTAATTTCTTGTACTAGAAGATATTCATTCTAATAGGATATTAGATAAATCTCACCTGTTAATAGGACATGTTCCAGGATCAACATCAACATCAATCAGATTAAAGGTTTGGGGTTAGGATTAGGACTATGTTTGTTTGTTATGCAGTTCCAAGACTAACAAAAGGTGGCAAAATCAGCAAAATCACAGTCACCTAAGGGACACATAGACATTGCCTGGTAGGACAACAAAATAAGCCAGACACTAAAATGTGCAGTGTCTGCTGTACATGTCTTGCCAAGTTTCCATGACACATAAACTGTGGAAACTCTTACACAATCATTGGGTTAAAACTTGTGAATGAACTTTAAGAAAAACAGATCAGGGTAAAGAGGTGAATTCAGCAATTTCACACTATTGGAACAGAAGTCAACAAGGACAGTCTGACATTTTTGACCTGAATTTGCTCCAGTTACATCATCAAGAGCCTTATTTATAAAATGCACGTACAACAGGTTTTATCATGTTAAATTAAGAAACTAATTTAGATTTATAAAGGCAGAAAGTGATGTGGAAGTGTTCTTATACAGTATGTATAGTTCTGTGCAAATGTTTTAGGCACTTGTGAAAAATATTTCATAATGAGGCTTTCTTCAAAAAATAATGCCATGAATAGTTTTCATTAATCAATTAACGTCACACAAAGTCCAGTAAACATAAAAAACAGGTAAATCAGTATTTGGTGTGACCACATTTGTTGTTAAAACAGCACCAATTCTCTAAGGTACACCTGGACACCTTTTCTTGGCAGATAGGATGTTCCAAACTTCACCACAATTCTTCTATCTATTTATCTCAATTGCTTCAGTGGGGGCTCTGTGGGGGCCATGCCATCTGTTGCAGGGCTCCCTGTTCTTCTATTCTATTCTATTTTCAAAAGGAATGTTTGGGAGTCTAAAATTTATATTTCCTATTGACCCACTAAAGCTGAAGAAATAAAAAACCATCTTAAGACAAATGTTTTTGTGACTTTTACACAGTACTGTATGTCAAGTGAAAAGCATGCATGCTCATGTACCGATTCGCCAGTGGGCACTGACTTGATTTTCTGATGACTTTTAGTGATGTAAGTGCGACATGAGTGATTTACTGAATTAATAATAATAAATGCATTTGAGTGACCACATATGCACAAGATTATTCTGATATTAATCCAAATTTGGTCAGATTTTGATTATATATGCATTGTGTAAATGCCTTATTCAGAATATCTACTTTACTTATTTATATCTTTGCATAATATCTTTAATATTTTTGTAGGTCCATAAGACAGGAATTGTGAGGCAATTCAGGGTGCACTGCTTGGTTTCAGCATGCATTAATGTGGTTATGTCATATGATAAAACTACATAGCGTCCTCGCCCAAAAGTGCCTCATCTACTTTATTAGAGCAGGTGAGAAGCCACGTGCCCAGCCAAGTGTAGAAACAGCTGTTTCAAACTAGGGCTGCAACTAACGATTATTTTGAAAATCGACTAATCTAACGATTATTAGAATGATTATTTGACTATTCGGTCGATTATTGCAACGATTAATCATTAGCTCTTAACTGACTATTCAGCTTGTGCCCCAACTTAAAAGGTTGTATTAAACATGCTTACTAACAATAAAGAGGACAAATCATCTTTTAAAAATACCTATAAATGACATTCACTGAATTAAAGGAAAAAACTTTTTATTAAGTTTAATGCAGTAGAAAATTCACTGCAAAAATAATTCCTATTATCAAGTTGTTGTTATTTTCTTGTCAAATACAAATATTTTAAAATGGTCTAAAAATCCTTAAAACAAGATACATTTACTTTAGAAGCAACATATACAGTAAGATATTTAGACTTGCTTTAAAAGAATGTATCTTAAATATAAGTGTATTTTGTATATAAGTGTATTTTTTCACTTGGTTATACTTCTGCGAGTGCAGTAAAGACAAAATATACTTATATTCAATAAGTATATAGCTGCAGCAACCGCGCGCGCTCGAGGGATGAGCAACCCATCAACAGAGTGTGCCTCAGCCGGATGCAGTTTCAATCTCTCCCCCTTAGATCGGGACATTCGTGCAGAGGAGGGATTGACCAGCTCCGTAGGTCAATACAATGTAAGTGAATGGGGTCCAGATCTTTGAAGCTCCAAAACATACATAAAGGCAGCATAAAATAAATCCATAAGACTCTGGTGGTTTAATCCATGTCTTCTGAAGTGATCCAGTTGGTTTTAGGTGAGAACAGACCAAAATGTAACTAATTTTCACTATAAAACTTGACATCTGCCATCTCCTTGGCAATCATGATTTCAAGCTCCATCTAGCGCTCTGCACATGCGTCAAGTGTAATCGAGCTTAAAATCACGATCATGTTCTGTAAAAATGAGTTACATTTTTGTATATTCTCACCCAAAACTGATTGGATCACTTCAGAAGATATGGATTAAACCATTGGAGATTACTTTTATGCCACCTTTATTTGCTTTTTGGAGCTTGAAAGTGTTGAACCTCATTCACTTGCATTGTATGGACCTACAGAATTGAGATATCCTTCTAAAAATCTTTGTGTTCAGCAGAAGAAAGAAAATCATACACATCTGTGATGGCATGAGGGTAAATAAATGATGAGAATTTTCCATTTTTGGGTAAACTCTACATTTAACATGATATTTAAATATGTAATCAGTAGTGATGAAAAGAAAGAGGTTATGAGTTAAGGTTATAATCACTGTGGCAGAACTTCTCCAATTACCAAGAACACTGACAAGGAAAGAGATTTTGCTGCTTTTCAAACTGGTTCACTATATCATTATATCAGGAGAGCATTAGTGTCAGTGCAGACTATGGTTATTACCAGTGAGGCGTTTTCTCGCTCTGGACTCAAGTGTTAAGTGTCTTATCCATGAAACCTCCATAATCCATTTTTAGAGAGAAATTACTTTTCTAAAAATACTGTTATGTTACGCTTAATTCCAAAGTTGTTTCCGAGAGTTCCAGTACCCTAGGATCGGCCACATTATGCCAACTTACTGACAAGTGCCATCTCCCATCAGACATTTTCAATTAGGTATAGCTGCAGGCCGGAGACCTCCAAATGGGGGCAGAATCTCCTAAAGAGGGCACTAACTCCAAAAGGGTTAAGGTTAGGGGCTCCCTACATCTTTAATGGCAATTTGGAGCTCACACCCCTTTTTGGAGCTATGCCTGCAGCTATGCCCTTCTCAACATTTTTGCATTAGCTCCAGTGTTTACCCTCCCCTGTGGCACCGGAAGCATGTTGCTTGCTTCAGCATCGTGGAAGGCCCAGGTTCGGATCCCGCGTTAAAGACAGGAAGTAATCGTGTTCGTGTCAGTAACGCGCGACTCTGATGTTGCATTTTCCTTCTAACATTACGTTTTTACTCCACTGATGTTTAGGCTTGGGTTGGGGGATACCATTTATTAAATATGCATTCCTATTCACTATAGCACAGCCTGTACAGCTAAAAACAATTCACATCACAACTCCTGTTTTTGTTTTTTTGCGCCCCAAATGGTCACTGGGGGCAGTGTTTTGAATTTCGTTAAGCAGGTAAAGAAAAGTCAACCTACCTTTTCCGATTTTACTGTGAGATCAGTCTGGTTAATTAAAACAAGTAGTCGCCTAATTTAGCCCTTCCTTCCAATCTCCTTGTCTCTTTCTCAATGACTTTGACAGGTTAATGCTCAAACTGTGAGAATAAAGCCTGCACATCTCTTAAGTACGTACATGCCTTCCAATTTCAGAGCATCTCTGAATCTTTTAACCCCTCTGAAAAAATCCTGCCAAATCCTTCAAGCTCACACTTTAGCATGCAAACCATTTGGAAAAACAAGGGTGACCTGCTTTAAAATAATACATACACGAAGGCTGCAAATAGTTTATGGGAAAATATATCAAAGGTGTACCACATCAGAAACAATATTTGACAGCATCATTAGCCAGTTTGTGAAAGCTTCAAAGGTTGTAATATTGAGCTCTGCTGTCCTCCTGTGGTAGCATTTGGTATTGCTGAGTAGTGGGCTCAAGAGAGAAATGGGAACATAAACCAAAGAAAACTAAAGTACATATTTTAAATTATGCCTATGGAATAAGGATAGGAATCGTAAGGAATTTCTTAGGATAAATTATAAGGCATTAAAGGTGCTCTCAGTAATTTGTCATCATTAAAAAAAGTTTTACTTCAAAAGACATCAATAGTAAAATTGAAATATAAATAAAATCATGACCAAACACAAAAGATTCAGACTCAAATCATATCAGTAACCTTATAAAAGATGTTTTATTGTCATGGAGAGGGTCCCCTCATGGGGGCAGCCATGTTCCAAAATCACATGACCAGCCGAATACCATTAGCTTAATCTCAGTAACTGTCCCATTTTTGGACACTTTCACTCATGGATTATATTAATCTTGGCTGATTGTGAATAGAGAATTTCTACAATGACATTGGTAACTGAAAACTATTGTATTCTAATAAATCTGCATCCACACCCCCAGGTGTCCAAGACAACAAAAATAAAAAAATTACTGAGTGCACCTTTAAGAAGGTATCTACAGTGGCAAGAAAAATTATGTGAACCCTTTGGAATTAGCTGGTTTTCTGCAATAATTGGTCATAAAATGTGATCTTATCTTCATCATGGTCACAAGTACAGACAAACACAATGTGCTTAAGCTAACATAACAAACAATTATAATCTTTCATGTCTTTATTGAACACAACCCATTAAACATACACAGTGATTTGGAAAAAGTAAGCGAACCCTTGGATTTAATAACTGGTCGATCCTCCTTTGGCAGCAATAACCTCAACCAAGCATTTCCGGTAGTTGGAGATTAGACCTGCACATGTTCAGAAGTAATTTTGTACCATTCCTCCTTACAGAATTGCTTCAGCTCAGCCATATTCTTAGGATGTCTGGTCTGAATGGCTCTCTTGAGGTCATTCCACAGAATCTCTATTGGGTTATGGTCTGGGCTCTGACTGGGCCACTCCAAAAGGAGGATTTAATTTTTTGAAGTGGATTTATTTCAATAATTAGGGTCATTGTCCTGCTGTATCACCCAGCTTCTACTGCGCTTCAGCTGGCGCACAGCCACCTTTGCATTATCCGGTAGGATATCTTGATAAACTTGGGAATTAATTTTTCCCTCTATGATGGCAAGCGGTCCAGGCCACGAAGCAGCAAATCAGCCCCAAATTATGATGCCCCCTCCACCACACTTCAGATGTTTTCATGTTGGTATGCAGTACCATTTTTATGCTATACGTAGTGACCCATGCTCTTCCAAAACAATTCAAACTTAGTTTGATCAGTCCACTAAACATATTCCTAGTAGCGTTGTGGAGTGTCAAGATGGTCAAGGTTTGGCAAACTTCAGGTGCGCAGCTTCCTTCGTGGTGTCCTGCCATGGACACCATGCCTGTTTAATGTTTTCCATATAGTAGACTCATGAACAGAGATGTTAACCAGTTCCAATGATTCCTTTATTTCTTTAGCTGTCACTCAAGGGTTCTTTTTTTACCTCATTGAGCATTATGTGGTGTGGCCTTTTGATTCACCTTGGCTGGACGGCCAATTCTAGGGAGAGTAGGCACAGTACTAAATCATCTAAATTTATAGACATTTTTCTAACTGGACAGATCAATATGTAAACTCTTTGAGATACTTTTGTAACCCTTTCCAGCTTTTTGCACAGCAACAATTCTTGACCGCAAGTCTTTTTTGCGAGGCATCGTCCACATCAGCGGATGCTTCTTGTGAATAGCAAACTCAAAATATTTGAGTGCTTTTTGTAAGTCAAAGTAGCTCTTACCTATACCTCCCATCTCATTTCATTAAATGGATGCCAGGTTTGCCACTCAGCTGACTCTAATTAGCTTTTATGTCATTAGCCTAGGGGTTAACATACTTTATGCAACCTACACTACGAATGTTTGAATAATGTATTCAATTGTACAAGAACAATACAATAATTTGTGTTATTAGATAAAACAGATTGTGTTTGTTCATTATTGTAACTTAGACAAAGATCAAACCATTTTAAGACAAATACTTTTCTTGCCATTGTATAAACACTGACGGTTTAGGGAAAAAAATAAGAATATTTCGGGAATACAAAAGATTCTTACCTTTTAAGTTGCAAAATAAGAAGAATATAGTACGTAGCAAAAATCTAGTTTACAGTGAGGCACTCTGAAGTGAATGGGGCCAATTTGTAAATATTAAAATACTTACCGTTTCAAAAGTATAGCCACAAGACATAAACAACACACATGTTAACACTATTACTGTGACAAAATCGCGTACTAACCATTGTTTAAAGTTACATCCAGTTTTGCAACTTCGTTGTCATGTGACAAAACATTTTTTAAACAACTTTATAGCTCAAATAATACAAGTTTTAACAGAGGAATTAATGCAAGTGCTTTCATAAAATTATAAGCTTCACATTTCTGCCTTTAAACCCTGTAAAAATGGTCTATTGACTTCCATTGTAAGTGCCTCACTTTAACCTAGATTTTTGCTCTTTTTTTTTATTATTATTTTATTTTAAGAAAATCAGAGACAAGTCGAAATTATTTTGTTACAATCAACATTATGCCAACAATGCTTTTGATTGAGCTTAATTTGTATTGAACCTGAAATATTCTTTTAACAGAACCAAAGGTCATAAAAATCATTCGGCTCCACTATTTCTCAACTGGAACCGGATCTCAATTGTCTCAATAAACAAGTTTCTTCTCATGGCCCTTTTCCTTCCAGTTTTGTGCTCTGTACAAAACCTCTTCTTTACACATTCACACACCACAAATAAGGCAAATTACATTACTTCTTTATCACAAAACAGGTTTAATTTAATCTCTTTATTTTTTAAAATAATTAAACATTTGTATTTCTCCGACCCTTTTTAACTTTTGTAATTGTTTGATGTATGGGGCTTTCTAAAGCACAGGTTCATTCTGACAAAGCTCACAACAGCATCAGCCCTCCACAATCCCCCTCTCACCTCCCCGTCCCCCAATCAGCAACTAAGTAAAAACAAAAAAAGGAAGGGAGAACAAATTCCACTTGGTCAAATGAAACAACAACTCCAATTCCAGACAAAAAAATAAACCCAAAACAAATTAGAAGTGAAACCCTAGAAAGAAAGAAAGAAAGATAAATCCCCAGAAGCTGTGTTCAATTGTTTCTCATCATCTACTGGAATCTCCTAAAGAAAAATATGCTAAAGGATCTACTATCAAAGTCCTGCATTCAGATACAGTATACAGGTACTTAACACTGTAAGAAACTCCCTCACACACTCGAATGCAAAGTATGTGTATGCCCTTGCAGTTCAATTTCTCATGACAAGCATCTCCGATTTGGTGCGGAAATTCTTGATACCCCTCTCAGATGCGTGTATGTGTGTGAGTCATTCACTGGTACCAGTACCGGACTGGTGCTAAAGAGTCCAAAGAAGTGAACCTGGTGGCACCTTTGAACAGAAATAGAAAAAAAGGGGGAAACAAACGCATGGGTGTGTCAAAGCTGGTGCATATTCATGACTTCCTCTTCTCTGCTGGTAACTAAATAGTGTCCTTTAGCATCCCCTTTGAGAAGTCTGCAAACCAGACCCACTCTATTTATCCAGATTTTAAAGGATGATCCATAGCACTTGGGTCAACGGTCAGGAGTATAAACAGGGCAGACAATTCCTCTTTCAGATATACAGGACACCCAGGTGAAATATGTTGACGAAACAAACCATTTAATTGAAATTGGACAATAAGTGGAATTGGGATGGGAGGATAAGAAAGGGATGATGAGAGGGGGGCAGGAAGGGAGGAGCGAGACAGAGAGAGAGAGAGAGAACTGGGCTGGTGTTGTTTTGTAGGGATGGGTGAGGTATGTCAGATCTGGTGAGCTGAGATTCTCCGTTTGTGTGATTTTCGTCTCCACAGCAGTCGTTCATTTCAGTCCTATTGTCTGTTCAAAGTCCTTCCCCCTCCAGTGCGGGTTTCTTTTATTTATTTTTTTCTCATTTTTGTTTTTATTTTTTTAACTTTCTTTTCTAGTCACATTCTTTTTCGGCATAATATTTTTAAGGGAAAAAAAAGAGGATAAAATAAAGATATTTACAGTGCTTTTGAAATAATGAGACTGATGAGGTGATTCTATGGTAAAGTAAAACGCACAAATACAGAAAGGAAAAAAAATATGCTGCCAACGTTCCGGGCACATGGTGGAGGCGTTGGGAAAACGGTCCGGGAGAGGCGCGTCATTAAGTGGGAATAAATCCATCACAGTGGAGGCTTCTCTTCAACTCCAGATCCTCCAACCTCTTCCACAACTCCTCTCTCTCCTTCTCTTTCTTCTTCTCTCTGAGGAATGACAGATGCAAAAACAAAAGAAAACATACAAAACAACCATAATGAATCAAGAACATTTTACTGCTGGTAGAAACACTGCCATCATAGCAATTTCTGTTCTGGAGTGTGTGCACATCTCATGAGCCTCACCTCTGACGATCTGACTTGTAAGTGGATGTGAGTTCATCAAACAAAGTGCTGTTCATTTCCATGAAGGCCTTCAGAACATTATAGACTAAAGCTACTATGGCCCTTAGAGCAGAAAAAGAAAAAATAATTAGATTTCAACAATCCTCACACTGGCATAGGAACATGGACAGGGCATGTTTACTTTAATAGATGGCAATATCCTGATGGTGTATTGCCAATAGATTCTGATGGTGATGACAGTTGCTGTTGTGATACACTCACGTATGCATACATACATACATACATACTGGAAATTTGGAAATGAGTGTGTGTACCCTTTAATAGATGGCAATATCCAATTGATATTGACGATGATGACAGTTACTGTTGCGATACACTCACATACACATATATACTGAATGTTTACATGGAAATGAGTCTTTGAATGTGTGCGTATATTTTTTTTGTTTGCTGTGTTTAACCAGAGCTGTGTAAATGTGTATTGTACAGTAGCAAATAGTCACTTGGAACATGTTAAACTGCAGGAAAATTAAATTCTTGAAAATATAGTACATGTTGCATAGGCCTACAATTAAACAGGGTTGAGTTATTGCATTAGTGCCTTCGAAACTGTGATAAGCGAAATCTCTTTGACAGAAGACTTCTTACATCAGAGCGTACTAATGTTGAACATACTCCAGACATTAACGTTAGGACTTTGTGTAAATACAAGTTCCATATTGATGCTTTCCGGCAATATTAGAACTCCTTAAGCTGGCATATTGCTGACTATGTGGCATTTTGTCAACAGGTTCTGTTCACACATGACCTCCAAAAAGAAAAATACAGATTTAAATTAAAACAAAAGCTGTATCTGTAAAAGTGCCTTATGTATGTGTTTTGGACTCACAGATTTCAATACTCGTTGGAGACTGAATATTTATGTGAAATATCTGGTGTTTACGACAGTGTTCAGTCATTTGACTTACGGGTTCCAGTGCTCTTTGGAGATCCGGTACAGACTGGTGAACATAATGGGAAGAATCACGCTAGAGTTCTCCTCAATCAGACTCATGATGTACTCATTATTCCAGTAGTACAGAGCTCTCTCAGCTACCTGTACAAGCATACACAAAAACACATCAGATCCACCACTCCCTACATCCATAGTAGATTCATAAATCAGGGTTGCTGCAGAGTTTTTTTAAATAAAATTTAAGACTTTATGACCATTTTAAGACCTGAACAATCAAAATGAATACCATATGTACATACAGAACAAACCCAGACAATCTCAAAATAAATCATGTATTACAGACTTAGACAGGCTGAGGCACACACTCGACAAGGCCTTACAACTTGTAATTGCTTATAAGCAAAATGGAGTATCTGCAAGTTTAAAATCATCAAGACATGTTTTCCATGTAAATATACTAATCATATTAAAATTGGTTTATGTACCAAGTAGGCTTGGGATCGATGCCTTTTTCATGCATCGATAATCAGAAGATTTTCCCGATGATTATCGATATACACTGGTGGCCAAATGTTTGGAATAATGTACCGATTTTGCTGTTTCGGAAGGAAATTGGTACTAAATTCAACAAAGTGGCATTCAACTGATCACAAAGTATTGTCAGGTCATTACTGATGTAAAAAACAGCACCATCACTATTTGAAAAAAGTCATTTTTGATCAGCTCTAAACAGGCCTCATTTCCAGCAGCCATCACTCCAACACCTTATCCTTGAGTAATCATGCTAAATTGCTAATTTGGTATTAGAAAATCACTTTCCATTATATCAAACACAGTTGAAAGCTATTTGGTTCATTAAATGAAGCTTAACATTGTCTTTGTGTTTGTTTTTGAGTTGCCACAATGTGCAATAGACTGGCATGTCTTAAGGTCATTATTAGGTCAAAAATGGCAAAAAAGAAACAGCTTTCTCTAGAAACTCGTCAGTCAATCATTGTTTTGAGGAATGAAGGCTATACACAATGCTTGAAATTGCCAAAAAACTGAAGATTTCATACAAGGTGTACACTACAGTCTTCAAAGACAAAGGACAACTGGCTCTAACAAGGACAGAAAGAGATGTGGAAGGCCAGATGTACAACTAAACAAGAGGATAAGTACATCAGAGTCTCTAGTTTGAGAAATAGATGCCTCACATGTCCTCAGCTGACAGCTTTATTGAATTCTACCCGCTCAACACCAGTTTCATGTACAACAATAAAGAGAAAACTCAGGGGTGCAGGCTTTATGGGAAGAATTGCAAAGAAAAAGCCACTTTTGAAACAGAAAAACAAAAAGAAAAGGTTAGAGTGGGCAAAGAAACACAGACATTGGACAACAGATAATTGGGAAAGAGTGTTATGGATCTTAACCCCATTGAGCTTTTGTGGGATCAGCTAGACTGTGAGGTGCGTGAGAAGTGCCCGACAAGACTATGGCAAGTGCTACAGGAAGCGTGGGGTGAAATGTCACCTGAGTATCTGGACAAACTGACAGCTAGAATGCCAAGGATCTGCAAAATTGTCATTGCTGCACGTGGATTTTTGATGAGAACTCTTTGAAGTAGTTTAAGAAGTTTCGAACATTTTTTTCAAATTGTAATAGTAAATGTTCACGTTATTAATGTCCTGACTATACATAGTGATCAGTTGAATGCCACTTTGGTGAATAAAGTACCATTTTCTTTTCATAAGAGCTAAATCTGTATATTATTCCAAACTTTTCACCACCAGTGTATATCTGGATTTTTTTTTCAGATATAAAAAGGGCTGCTCATTGCAAAATAGTCTTTGTCTTTTCAAACATATTTCTCATCACAACATTAATAAAGTGTGAGCGGCAGTGTAAATTATAGGGGACCACACACTGGACACGTCTAGCGTACGACATGGCACATTCTAAAATTCAATTTATGACGCTCAGCGTCAACATCCTGAAGTGCAAAGAGCGCAAGTTGCATAGTTTTCCATTAAATTCAAAGAGGTGCATAATTAATAAGCCTCGCTCTGACAGTGGTGGATGAAGCACACCTGATGTGAATAATGCTTCATCACCGCTGTCTTTAAAACGCAGAGATTCAAATCTCCATGTGTGCACACACTGGCATCCTCGCATGCCCAGGACCAGAGCGGGGAGGGTTCGGCCAAATTAGATGCGTCACCGGACCCACTCCTCAGACCCCCGGCGCGTGTTAGAGGTGTCGCAGGGAGACAACAGTATGCGACACGGCTGATGGGCTAGAGGCCAGGCTGCCTTCCCCTCTCACCTGCCGCGGGCCTGGGAAGACAGGCTGCCGCCACCCCAAGTGCCGCGGACCCAGGAGGGGAGTGTGTGCGGCCGTCGGACCCCGCTCATGGCTTGGGCCATTCCTCGGACACTTCCCTGCCCTTCACAGAGCCCCGTCTCACCACGAGGATGCCAGATTCCCCCTTTATTTTGAACACCATTCCCCCTGGACACTATTTTCTCCTTTTATGGACATTTTGTGTTTATTATTTCCAATAAATAACTCTCCGAGGCTTGACGCCACACCCACTGTCTATCTCTTGCTCATCTTGCCACACAATATTTTATGATATCCCTAGTACCAATATATCAAAACATACAAATTAGAGGTCGACCTATATAGGAATTTGCGGATACAATAATAATGTGCTGAAAGGCAATAACGGATTAATCTGCATATTACAATATTTAATGCTCAGTTTCTATCATGTGCGATCAGTGCAAATGAAAATTACTAATGACTATAGTTTTTAGAAACCGATATACTGAATGCGCGAAAAAATTCTCTCTTTCCTTCCTGTGACAGGGTGGGCCAGACAGAGGCTACAAGAGTCCAAATTGAATTAAATTATTGTGCAACCAAAATACCAATAATAACCGGAAGATAAACAAATATTGGATGCATTACGCAAGACTTTCAACTATTAACAAGCCTGGGACTCTTATTATGAAATGTCTGTATACGCAAGACTTTAAAAAAATAAAATAAAATAAAAATTTAAAACAATTAAAATCCACTTTTCTCCCAATTTGGAATGCCCAATTCCCACTACTTAGTAGGTCCTCGTGGTGGCGTGGTTACTCACCTCAATCCGGGTGGCGGAGGACAAGTCTCAGTTGCCTCCACTTCTGAGAGAGTCAATCCGCACATCTTATCATGTGGCTCGCTGTGCATGACGCCGCGGAGACTCACAGCAAGGGAGGCTCATACTATCCTCCGCGATCCACGCACAACTTACCACGCACCCCATTGAGAGCGAGAACCACTATCGCAACCACAAGGAGGATACCCCATGTGACTTTACCCTCCCTAGCAACCGGGCCAATTTGGTTGCTTAGGAGACCTGGCTGGAGTCACTCAGCACGCCCTGGATTCAAACTCGCGACTCCAGGGGTGGTAGTCAGCGTCAATACTCGCTGAGCTATCCAGTCCCCCCGCACAAGACTTTTAACAATTAACAAGAAATCCCGGGACTCTTATTTTGAAATGTCTGTGCTTCACTGCTTCCAGCTGCTCATTCAAACAGATAAGGGAAATAAAATATGCACTCTTACATTAATCTACAAGGTACAACAACATAAACACTTCAAAGTAAATATTCATCAACAGTAGATCATTAGCGATCGCTTGTCATAAATATCCGGTATTCATTGATTACAAATCGCTCTTAAGCCACTGGTAACACTGAATTTCGAGTTCCCAGTGTGCTTTTCACATTAAAAGCACGAAGACGATATGTTTATTAAATTAAATCATAGCCTTTTAAAGTTTAACTATCACATTAGGCCATATAGCAATTCTGGTCTTTATGTCCCCAAATTTAAGACCTCTTTAAATGATAATTAAGACTTTTGATAAACTTACATTTCTGAAAAATGACTTTAAGACATTTTAAAACTTTAAGGACACGCGGAAACCCTGTAAACATTGCTGCAAACAGTAATTAACACCACAAAATACCCATTTTGTCCATACTTTAAAACTCATATTTTAATCATTTACATTCTAAAATACTTAAGTCTTTTTACCAGTGTTTTTAGCAACAATTCATACACATTACCTACATTAATTGTCTTAATATAACCATTGATTAATGTTTATCATTATAATAGTACCACCACAAAAGTAAGTAGACTGCCACCAAAATTGGTCCGCTACATGAACCAAATGTCACGAAAATGACTTATTCACCTCTCTTAACTTATTCCTTTGCAATTATAGCCATTTTGCAAAATTGACCATCCACGAGTATAAGTGCATATTTCAGCCCAAATTTCACATTACTATAATATACGGTTTACTCAGTACATTCTGTTTTAAAGGCAGCACAACATATCGAGCTGATTTCTGGCCACATAACTGTGTCTAGACCATAAGCCCTTTAATTCAGACTTGGACTAGGGTGGGTTTGTGCAGACCTGAAAATGAGGGCTGGAGACACATCTGGAGATCTGTTTGAAGAGAGGCTCCTGGATTTTCACAAACTGTGTGGGCTCAATCACATCCAGAATCTCCTCCAACTCTCCTAGGTACATAACCTACACACAGGAAAATCAATACAGACATCAGACATGTGAATCAGAGTTGCGTCTTAAACTGTCATAAGCACTTCCACTGGCCTGAAATCATGACCGATCAACCCCATGCTGGGATTTCTTCAACACTGGCTGATCAGGCTCATTCAGCAGATGGTATGTCATCTCACCTCTTTCTGACTGCAAGTTTTAGGCCAGAATTTCAGCAGACCTCTGATGACCTGTTAAAAGAGGGGGGGGGGGAAACAAACAAAAAAAAACACATGACTGATGAAACAACAAACTGAAAATAATATATGGTGGATGGGATAAGTGTAAGGCTATGTACATGTTTACAGTACTTACCGGTTCTGTTAACGCTGGGTCTTTCTCTAGGAACTGTACAATACAATATGCCAGCTGCAAAAACAACACACACAAATGCAACTGAACAACACTTCAATGTACATACAGGTATAACATTTAGTTAGCACACATGGGATTCATTCTAATCTTTTAGCACAAACTATGTGCAGTACCTGTGCATGGAAGAGTGAGAGGCTCCTGACGGTATGAAGGGGAATCAAAACTTTCACCAGAAACTGTTTGTGCTCAGCCTTCAGTGGCAGAGCAAAGCCATTGATGATGCTGACAGGAGAGAAACACAAGTCTTAAAACCAATGAATTTACACAGTCAAAACAATGTCAGTTTGTACTGAGCTGTTTAGGCCCATCTGCCAGTGTGTTAGACTGGTTCACTGCATTAACTGCCTAATTAGTACAGTGACAAGCTCTCAGCCTTAAACACTTAAAAAACTCAGTATCATGCTTTTAAAAGCAAGCAAGACAAGAACATGGCAGAGGGCAAGATTTTCAGTTAATTACAACTTAAATTTCAGTCAGTTTCTCACATAAAGTCATCTTTAGAAGACGTGGAACATAGTGTGTAATAGAATATAGTGGTGATTTTTGGAGCTGAACAGCCCTTGATCACTTTGCTTTCAATGTATGGAACAGAGCAGCATGAACATTCTTCAAAACACATTTTTTTGTGTTCCATTTAAGAAAGTCAGTCATATATAGTAGGTTTGATGACAGAATTTCCATTTTTGGGTCAACTAACCCATTAAAGCTCCAGATGCTTAGGTGATCAAGAGAATGCATGTTGAAAAAGAACAATGCATGCATGTCGAAAATCAAGCATTTTGAGGCCACATTCCTACTCATTCTAAAATAAATAACAGCAGCAGAAAACACTCACTCGTACAGCCTTTAAGCTTAAATAAGTCAGAAACATCACACAACTCACCTGCCCAAAATCTCCAACAATTCTGCGACCCCATTGAAGTGCTCAGTTTCATAAACAAAACTGAGAGAGAGAGAGAGAGAAAGAAAGAGGGTGTGATGACTGTTTGCACTTCATTCTTGCACATGCAAATATTTATATAAATGTCCATATAAGGAGTTTTCTCCCTCACCGTAGAAAAATATTATTAATCTGTTTTCGTATAAAAGCTCTCAGTCCCAGGAATTTGCCGTAGATTCTGTGTAAGACTGTCTTCAGGTAATCTCTCTCCCTTGGGTCCTCGCTGTCAAACAACTCCAGCAGCTGACAAGCAAACAGACAGACACAGCAGATAAAAATTAAGAAAAACCAGAAGATAAACACAGGCGGTGATAGGGGTAGACCACCTGGGCTTAAACCCTAAATGTTTTCAATAAAGCCTACATCTTGTAGAGATGTCAAATGTATCAGTTCTTCAATTAATTCACACTAATTATTCATATATTTTTAATATGAATAAGTATTTTAATATTAATACGTTTAATTAAGTTATATATACACACACACACACACACACACACACACACACACACACTCACTGAGCACTTTATTAGGAACACTATGGTCCTAATAAAGTGCCAGACGTGGTCATCTGCTGTTGATGTAGCCTATCCGCCTCAAGATTCGATGTGTTGTGCATTCTGAGATGCTATTCTGCTTACTACAATTGTACAGAGGGGTTATCTGAGCTACCGTAGCCTTTCTGTCAGCTCAAACCAGCCTGGCCATTCTCCATTGATCTCTCTCATCAACAAGGCGTTTCCATCCACAGAACTGCCGCTCACTGTATGTTTTTTGTTTTTGGCACCATTCTGAGTAAACTCTAGAGACTGTTGTGCATGAAAATCCCAGGAGATCAGCAGTTACAGAAATGCTCAAACCAGCCCGTCTGGCAACAACAATCATGCCACGGTCTAAATCACTGATTTCAAATTTTTCCCCCATTCCGATGCTTGATGTGAACATTAACTGGAACTTACCAGCCTGTCTGGCACCAACAATATCCATGCGATTATCTAATCAGCCAATCGTGTGGCAGCAGTGCAGTACATAAAATCATGCAGATATGGGTCAGAAGCTTCAGTTAATGGTTTACATCAACCACGAGAATGGGGAAAAAACGTGATCTCAGTGATTTTGACCGTGGCATGATTGTTGGTGCCAGACGGGCAGGTTTGAGTATTTCTGTAACAGCTGATCTCCTTGGATTTTCACGCATAAGTCTCTAGACAGTCGGTGCAAAAACTAAAAAAACATCCAGTGAGCGGCAGTTCTGTGGGCAAAAATGGCTTGTTAATGACAGAGATCAGAGGAGAATGGCCAGACTGGTTTGAACTGACAGAAAGGCTATGGTATCTCAGATAACCCCTCAGTACAATTGTAGTGAGCAGAATATCATCTCAGAATGCACATGTCGAACCTTGAGGCGGATGGGCTACAACAGCAGAGGACCACGTTGGGTTCCACTTCTGTCAGCCAAGAACAGAAAACTGAGGCCGCAGTGGGCCTATCATTTGTGTGCCACAGCAGAAATCCAGATTCGTCAGACCAGTAGATAATTTTTCCAATCGTCTACTGTCCAGTTTTGGTGAGCCTGTGCTTCAACTGACTCAATTCAGTACCCACGCGGTGTCTAGCTGGGCAGCTGCTTTCCTCTCATGCGTATTAGCGTGCATGCAAGAAGAGCATTTGTAATTGTGGCTGTGTCAGTAGAATCTGAACAGTCAAAATGCCTGTCTTGGTGAGATATTAGAAACTGTGTTGAGAGTTAATCCATCAAGATGCAGTAAGTACCAAATATTAAGATATATAACCCTGAAAACAAAAGAGTAATATATACAGATGTGCTCGAGGAATTTGCTAACTTTAAGTCACAAGCCAGGACACTTGCATTTTTTGCAAAACTCTTAAGACAAAATGCCATTAACCTCGCAAACTTACAGCCTGGTAGCCTTTAAACTAACTTAAAACACCCGATGAATCTTTAATAGGTTTCAAACTGTCAATTGTACAAAATGTGCATCTAACAGCGGAAAGACGAAAGGTACAGAAATAGTGTATTATTTAAATCATGTTTTAAAGTACATAGCATTAAAAGCACAATGTGTATTAAATTCTAAATTGCATTATATTTTGATATTTCATCAAAGGATGGCCCCATATGTATCCAAAGAGGTCTAGGCTAAGACCCGAATATCCACTGACCCTAGAACCGCCCCTGGAGATAAACAAATGTTGGTGAAAAAGAAGATGAGATGGAGTAAACAACCACACATGTGTTTTAAAGAGTGCATGCTCACCTGTAAGACAAATTTCTGGTCTATGTACTTTTTGGCAATGCTTGGTTGAAACTCCTGACTCTCCAAAAAACGAATGAAGAACTCATACACCAGCTGAAATAGAGCAGAGAAAGAGAGAGAACAAGAGTGGTTTGTTACTTAGTGGTGTCCTTTAAACCCAGCGTGCATTTAAAGTAGATAAATGGACACTGGAAAGGGTCAAAGGTCACAGTTCAGCCGAGGTCACAGTCACAGGACACACCGCTACTGCCATCACAGGGTTATTGCAATCGTAAAATGTTGAGGTAAAAAAAAAAAAAAAAGGAACATGTTTCGGAATGTGGCTTTCAAATTTGGATCTTTGTCTTTTAGATTCTCACACTTATTTTTCAGAAAGGAAGACGAAAGCAGGGATTGGTAACGTAATGAAAGAAAAAACTTTTACCAGGAACATTCTCCTTGGGAAATGCATCTAATTTCTAAAGGAGTCCTGGAAGCACACAGTGAGTACACACACACACACAAACACATAGAGAGCGTGGGTAGGTGGGGTGGGGGGAGAGCAGAACCAAAAAGGAAAAGGTTAATACACTTAAACTTGACATAAATTACATTTTATGCTATCTAGCTGTCTATGTCTTTGTCCGCATTTGGTTAAATGTTTTATTTATTTATTTTGTATTTGGTTAAATGTTATTTTGTGAGTTGTATATAGCAATAAAAAAATAAATAAATCAAAGAATAAATAAAACCCACATACCGAGAGGGTCAGACAGAGTGAGTTGTGTGTGTGTACAAACTCCCAAAAACACAGAGACAGACAAACACGCACACTCACGTGCGGAGACATGCCGAAACAAACAAATCAGACAGGAGGTGTACACAAGGAGAGAGTGACCAGGGTACTCAAATAGCAAAAACTCACATTCTCAAAGACAATACTCTCAAGAACCTCCTCTGCCTGAACATACACACACCCACCTGTAAATGTGGCCATGAGGCCTCTAGAGTGGGTTCATCCTCCTCTGGGTCAAACTCATTACTGTCACTGGGCGGAAGAGTTCGGAATATATTATAGGATACCTGAGAGGAGAAAGAGAGAGAAATGTAACACATGAACAGTAATCACAAGCCTCTAGCTGCACATAAAAAAAGACTGACTCTGATACATATTTAACATAAAAATTGCAAGAGCTTTCTCAATTTCAGCAATTTTGTATTGTGTATATCAGCATTGAACATAATTTAAAAATAGCATTTGGTCTTTGAAAAAACCATATACAGTGGCGGCCAAAAGTTTGGAATAATGTACAGATTTTGCTGTTTCTGAAGGAAATTGGTACTTTAATTCACCAAAGTGGCATTCAAATGATCACAAAGTATAGTCAGGACATTACTGATGTAAAAACAGCACCATCACTATTTGAAAAAAGTCATTTTTGATCAAATCTAGACAGGCCCCATTTCCAGCAGCCATCACTCCAACACCTTATCCTTGAGTAATCATGCTAAATTGCTAATTTGGTACTAGAAAATCACTTGCCATTATATCAAACACAGTTGAAAGCTATTTGGTTCGTTAAATGAAGATTAACATTGTCTTTGTGTTTGTTTTTGAGTTGCCACAGTGTGCAATAGACTGGCATGTCTTAAGGTCAAAATTAGGTCAAAAATGGCAAAAAAGAAACAGTTTTCTCTAGAAACTCGTCAGTCAATCATTTTTTTGAGGAATGAAGGCTATACAATGCTTGAAACTGCCAAACAACTGAAGATTTCATGCAAAGGTGTACACTACAGTCTTCAAAGACAAAGGACAACTGGCTCTAACAAGGACAGAAAGAGATGTGGAAGGCCAGATGTACAACTAAGCAAGAGGATAAGTACATCAGAGTATCTAGTTTGAGAAATAGATGCCGCACATGTCCTCAGCTGACAGCTTCATTGAATTCTACCCACTCAACCCCAGTTTCATGTACAACAGTAAAGAAAAGACTCAGTGGTGCAGGCCTTATGGGAAGAATTGCAAAGAAAAAGCCACTTTTGAAACAGAAAAACAAAAAGAAAAGGTTAGAGTGGGCAAAGAAACACAGACATTGGACAACAGATAATTGGAAAAGAGTGTTATGGATCTGAACTCCATTGAGCTTTTGTGGGATCAGCTAGACTGTGAGGTGCATGAGAAGTGCCCAACAAGACAGCCACATCTATGGCAAGTGCTACAGGAAGTGTGGGGTGAAATGTCACCTGAGTATCTGGACAAACTGACAGCTAGAATGCCAAGGACCGGCAAAGCTGTCATTGCTGCACATGGATTTTTTTGATGAGAACTCTTTGAGAATAAAACACATATACCAAGAGGGTCAGACAGAGTGTGTGTGTGTACAAACTCCCAAAAACACACAGACAGACAAACACACACATTCACGTGCGCAAACATGCCAAAACAAACAAATCAGACAGGAGGTGTACACAAGGAGAGAGTGACCAGGGTACTCAAATAGCAAAAACTCACATTGTCAAAGACAATACTCTCAAGAACCTCCTCTGCCTGAACATACACACACACACACACACACACCTGTAAATGTGGCCATGACATGTACAACAATAAAGAGAAGACTCAGGGGTGCAGGCCTTATGGGAAGAATTGCAAAGAAAAAGCCACTTTTGAAACAGAAAAACAAAAGGTAAGAGTGGGCAAAGAAACACAGACATTGGACAACAGATAATTGGAAAAGAGTGTTATGGATCTTAACCCCATTGAGCTTTTGTGGGATATATAGACTGTAAGGTGCATGAGAAGTGCCCGACAAGACAGCCACATCTATGGCAAGTGCTACAGGAAGCGTGGGGTGAAATGTCACCTGAGTATCTGGACAAACTGACAGCTAGAATGCCAAGGATCTGCAAAGTTGTCATTGCTGCACGTGGATTTTTTGATGAGAACACTTTGAAGTAGTTTAAGAAGTTCTGAACATAAAAAAAAAAAATGTAATAGTAATTTTTCATGTTATTAATATCCTGACTACACATTGTGATCAGCTGAATGCCACTTTGGTGAATAAAGTACCAATTTATTTCCATAAGAGCAAAATCTGTACATTATTCCAAACTTTTGGCCGCCAGTGTAGGTCAACCACCAAATAAAACAAATCTGAGTTTTAAGGCATTCATTAGCCAGTATTCTGGATATCCATGAGCAGAATTGTTTATTAGCTTTATTTTCTGATGTCTGTGAAATAATCAGTTCTTCGGATATTACTTATGCTCTGACCACAATTTCTTTGGTATTGGGTACTGACAACCGTTTGCAGAGACTACAATGCCCTTATTTTAATGAGCTACAACTCTACCATTAAAATAAAATGAGACGATAAATTACATAAACATTAATTACATAATTACATAAATTACATATAAATAACAAACATTAAACAACAAAACAAAAAATGCAAACCCATATCTCTGTATACATGGTGTAATATTTATGCTAGAGCCGGACTGCGAGTGCAGCAGTGGTTTGTGTGCGTTATGTATGTGCACTCATTGTGTATATGCACCTCTCATTTACAGACACTTGTAACAGTGCTCATCTGTGACAGGTCCATTGTATAACTTATGAAATGTGATCACAGTCATAATGGGAATAGGTAAAAACATCAAAGATCAAATACTATAGCCATGAGTCATAAAGTTAGAAAAGTCTCAACTCGTGAAGTACAACAAGGACATAGTTTTACTCACAAACTGTATTTTTAGACATCTCGAGTCACTGTGAGAATTATTTTAAGATCTATGCACCTTGTTACACTGTGTTTGGTCTTGTTTTAATTGCAGTGCTTTGCTGCAAGTAACGATGTGATATTTTTCATATTCTGTTTATGTTTCATGAAGTAATATGCAAAAATTATTGTCCCAAGTAACATACAAACATGTTTTGTCGCATTTTCGTTTATTGCGTCATGAAACAAACAGATAATGTGAAATGGCATGTCGTTACTTACAGCAGATGTTCCCGATTGAAACTACAAAACAACAAAACAAAGAGCAGAGATGTTGAAATAATCCTCACAGAGCGATATAAGCTTGGCTGGCAACACTAGCCTGTAGTGATGGGTTGTTCATGAATGATTCGTTCATTTTGAAAGAATCTTTTATGTGACTCAGTAGAACGAGTAGTCTCAGAGAGTGATTCGTTAATTTTGTGTTAGCCGCGCATGTGCATTGCGCATCCTCCGTTCGTTTGTTACGTGAAAACCACGTAGGCGCTGTACAGGAAACAGAAATTATTAGTTCACCTCTCAATTCTTCTGGTCCGAGTTGTTCGTTCTTTTGTCACGTGACAGCCGTATACGCTATGTATTGCTCACATAGGAAAGAGAAATGGTTAGTTCACCTCTCGAGTCTTCTGGTCCGAGTCGTTCGTTCTTTTGTCACAGTGACAAAAGAACGAACGACTCGGACAAGTACATTCCAGAAGTGAACTAATCTTTCTGTTTCTCATCATTTGTCCTTGGCTGCATTATCAGTTTTAGTAGACGTGTTGGAGGGATTTGGCTATTGAAAATGTAACATTTTAATTTAATTCTTCTCAAATGAATGAAATTAACTAAATGACTCATTTTGCTGAACGAGACTCAAAGATTCAAGTCAGTAAAATGATCCAATCTTCCCATCACTACTAGCCTGTATCTTACTGTCCGACATGCTGTGCGCGCACACGTATTGTTGTTTGAGACTGCCCGAGTCTCTGCCTGAAGAGAAGCCACAGGCAGTCAGAGATTCTCAGACTCAAGCAAATAAACCATATCAAATTATCAGCTAAAATAATGCCAGTAACTCCATTATCAGTGCGATAATAATATTTACATTTTCCCAGTTCGTCCGTCGATATATCGTGCATCCCTAATATGGACTAGACTTTATGCTGACGATCAAAATCTAGCTTAGTGAGAGTACATAGATTATTGATATCCAACATAAAATTCTCTTTAGACCAATTAGTGCAGAGGCAAAAGTATGAATTCTACTCACAGATAGATTATGTGTTTCCCAGAATCAAGGCGGTCACACACCGGACGAGAAACGCCACGCTGCATCGCGTTGCGGCTAGGACACGGTACAGGCATCAAACACAGGGCATATCAGATGCGGTTCAGATGGCAGACAGGGCTGCCCCCTAATAGTCGACCAAAGGTTAGTTGATGAGAAGAGTCTTGGTCGATCAAGTTTTGATCGGTCGCAGAAAAATAAACTCCACAGGAAACCAACGAACACCGGTATTACCGCTGGTTGGACAGTAGGTGGTACTATGGGGTAATTTTCGTTAAGCAGGGTTAGGGTTAAGCCTACACAATAAAGCAAGACACCTTGGCTGTGTCTCGTTTGGAAGGCTGCATGCTAGGTTGGATTCGTCCTTTGAAGGCTGAGGTATACCGAGCGTCCTTCTTTAAACAAGTCTCGTTTAAACAAGACAGCCTTCGTAGGACAAACGGAAATGGAACGTAACATGGTTGCGATGACAGCACACCACTCTTTAACAAGCACCAGCGCTTTGAGTGAGAAGGGAACAAAGTCCCTTTAGAAGGGAATGTATGAGGTACATTTTAGGAGAGTTATAATGATGTAAAGAGAAAAGAAAATAGATTTTACAGGTGTACTTTAAGTCTAATACTTTATTTTAATTATATATTAATATAATTATACATATTATATACTCTGCAACCATCTACTGAGGTACTTCAACTTGGGAATTAACATTACTTGTGTTTGAACATCATATTTACGGGTAAATTGGCATCATTTTTTTTTAGACATTTCCGTTGAAGCAAAGAATTGTGGGTTGTGAGTGCCCACAAAGGATACACCTCATGCATCCTCCGAATTCCCGAGAAAGAAGGCTGCATTCGAAGTGTCCTACTCACTTTTCTGAAAAGAGACAGCCTCGATGACGTATACGGCCGACAAATGCGACCTCCGGAGGACGCAGCCTTCCAAACGAGACACAGCCCTTGATTTCAAACTTTGAACTTTATTTTTTATTTATTTTAACTAAAAATTAATATGAAACTGGAAAAAAATGCAATTAAAATGTGTGTTGTTCCAATTTTTGAAAGATGGCTTTACAACAGTTGTGAAGGACAACATCTCTCTGGCAAAGAACCTACTTCGTCTGTGCATTTTCTACCGGTCAGGTAATTCGTTGTCCAGGTAAATAGTGATTTTGCATTGAAAATTAAATTCAATTATTTAAAAAACAAAAAAAATTTAAAACTAAATTAAAACTGCACTCCAAACGAAATGGAAAAAAAATTAAAATAATGTAGTGATCAAAAAATGTATAAGTAACCACCTTTCCATTTACCGTCCGGCAAGTATCAGTCTATGACAACAGACAGAAAATTACTAATACATATTAAGATTTAAAAACAATTATAAATATAAAAATAATAATTATAATGAGGATAATAATCACTGAAATATAAATCATGGTTCGAGGTGAACGCGTATTATTTTATGCTTTAATCACAGATATATAGGCTGCAGAGTTGTGGTCACAATGAACTGCTCTGTGGAAATAAAGCGAATTGAACTCAAAGCACCTCCTGAGCTGAGATGTCTGAGGTCATTTGCAGCATTCATAGATGATACTGTTCTTGCAAAAATAATTCAGAAGACAGAAACAAAGAAAGAGTGAGAATCTTTTACATGCGCATGTTCCATGAGACCGCACACCTCCGTACAAACAGCGTGTCATACATGCGCATAAACGGCTTTTCTGTCATCTGTTCTTAAAAATATAATAAAGTGTGTTTCTTCACGCACGTGTCTATGTGTCTACAGGCAAATTATTTGTAATATTAATTTGATAATAATAATAGCCTAATAATAATAATAATAATTATAATTGTATACATTAATTGGAAAAACGAGCCAAATATCGTCTTGACATAGACAAAGGCATCAGTTATTGAAGATCACTCTGACCATCGTCGATCCCCGAGATTATCGTCTGTCGGCACAACCCTAATGTGCATTTCTCTCACCAGACGCGTCAGTTGTGCGACCCCCTTAAGTGTGTGTGTTTGTACTCACCATTTTGACAACCTCAGGGTAAGCCTGTTCTGTGAGGTATCCTCGGCTGACTGTGACATAATCGACAAGCTCGTTGAGGGTTGAGCGCTTGTATTCTTTCATCTTCAGGTCTGACAGAGTGTCCATGAAATCAAACACAGCACAACACTGCTGAAGTTTTTTCAGGAACAACTCCGGCTGCTCCTGAGCAGAGACGTCTACACACAAACAGACATACACAAAACAAAAGTTCAAAAATAGTCTTGCTGAAACTTCACAAAGAGGAACATTGAAATGGGTGTCTTCACAAAAACACTTGAATAGAACTATTTTTCTGCACTTCCATACAATATCAAAACTAACTTGATATTGGCTGGATTCATAAAATGTTAAGAAAATTCTTCATAACTACGATTTTCTTCTTAATTTCTAACTTAGGAAAAAAAGTAAAAAATATTTTAGACCAAAACATGTTTTTGACTGTTTTGTGTTTAATGTTTTTTTTTTTTTTCAGCTTTTAAACCACGTAAATGTTATCATGAAATTCAAACAATAAATGTTGTTTTAAAGCTTGTTAATGTAGTGACCAATCATTCTAGTCATTTCAAACGTATGCACTGCATAACGCTCTATCTCCGTGATCTTTAGTTCATAGAAACATAATTATTCATTAGAAAGCTGAGACTGTCCTCCACCACCCTTTCCTATGCCCGCCTCTTACTTTCTGACCTGATATAATTATCATGCTTCCCAAGCAGAAGTTTTGCCTTGCAGTAATTGTCTCAAGACATCAACATTCCTCAAAATTTATCATTACGATTTACCATTTTTGAAGTATTGAATTTGTTGTATTAGAAAAGGCAACCTTATGAGCAGGCTAGTATGATCAGATAGTCAAAGCCTGTCATTTTACTCTTAAGAGAATATTTGAGAACTTAAGAATTTTTCAAGAACTGCACATTCTAACGAAGTTCTTATAATTTATCCTAAGAATTTTATTTTTTTTCTTAAGAACATTCTTGTGAATCCAATTGTTCTCTGTCTCTGTATTGAGGAGAGATTTGTGGATGTGAGGATCAGACGTCACACTGGACAGAGTTATCCATCAATTATGCAGTAGATTGGACTCACATGTGTTAAAATATTCACAATCAGGCAGAACTGGATGAGCGAGGAACCTAGACTTTCCAGAATTCAAAATCAATTTGCTGACAAAACGGCACAATGATTTCGAAGCAATTCTATGTTCTGGTTTGCTTACTGGAACCTGGTTTAGCTTGGTTGGGGCAGTTGGGACCGTATAACCAACTGTGAGCTTCTGAACCATCATGTTTCTACAGCAATAAGAAAAACATTTCATCAGTTTCAAAACACAGACATCATAGCGGCCTGCGGTCGAAGTAATAAATATTTGTGGTCTGTTTTCCTGGAAGTGAAAGACCTTAAAATTTTAAACTGACAAAAAGATAGTTTTGTCAACTTTTAGGCGTAAACTAGCAAATAGATGGCCTCAAATCTCAAAGACATGGGCTATGTTTGGAACAGCATACTACCACACTAATCTTATCCTACTATTCCTGCTGTATATAATATGTACACTGCATAGAATGTTTTTTTATGCAAACCTGAAGACCTACCACATTTTCCTAAATGTAGGCCTATAAATTTCTATATCCTTCAGTGCTTAAAATCCCTTACTGCAGCAGATGTTGGGTACTTTATTCCACAATGCAATGTGCTTGACCTTCAATTTTCAGAGTGATGAATGAACCTGAAGTAATTTATCTGTTTCATGTGACATCATTGTATGACCGCACCACCATATTTGTGACAAAAACCTCATATACCTTCAGTGTGCTGCACTATTTGCTGCACTGTGGAATATGGCAAAACTAGGCAAAACTTGTGTTTTTATTTATAAAGCTTGAAAAAGTGACACTGCTGTTCCCTATAAGAAATGTTATTTTTTCCATTCAATAAAGCTAGATCTTTCAAGTTACATGACTTCACTTTGCCAAAGTCAAGCAGCAATAAAGAGCAGGGGATAGAACACTTGTTGGTTTAGCCAAAAGCTTGTTAGTTGTCATTATCTGTGTCAATTACATTTATAACATAATCGAGTCAGATACAAAAAAAGTAGAAATTCACTAAAGATTATGTTAAATTTATAACATCCAGACTGTGCAATGTAACAGAGGTAGGCCTGTGTGATGATTGTAGCAATAAATGACAAAGCACTATAATGATTGTTGTTTTTCTTGATCTCAATTCTTGGGTGTTTTGCCATTCACCAACATTGTTTTCCCTGGTTGATGGTCAGAAATATGGTGGCTGTGAGGAAAAAAATCATGTGACTGAAACGGTTGAATATCAGCTGTATCTCCTTCACTTATGAACTGACCATACTGTTACGAGACATTTTCACACTAACTTTGATTAAAATGGACTAAGCTAACTTTTATTTTTGAGAGAATAACTGGACGCCACTTGCTGAAATAAACATGCACTGAAATGAGGTAAATGCTAAAACTATGTAGCACAATGCCTAATATTCCATTCCTGAACCTAGCCATGGACAAGTGAGTCTTTATCATACAAAAAGCAAGTGACCTTAAACCTGCTGAACGTACAAGCCTGGAATTCTAAACCACCAGAGGTCCACAACCTTACAGAAGAATACAGAACTAAGACAGATCCGACTAGCTAAGACACAGATTCCACCTGGTATTAAGATGCATTTAGGGTTATCCAATCACATGTGGTCAGCGCTAAATACAGGTCTAAATGGGGTCTAAAATGTTTTGTGATCGGATCACAAAAACCACATACAAATGCGGTCAAAAACACGTGACCACATCGCATCTGAGGTGTAAACACTAATCCGTCCTGTATGTGTATGCCAACCCTCACCTGTCAACCAACTGCTGTGCTAAAACAAGAGTTTAAAGTTTGCCGATTACAAGAGGCTTTAAAAGGAAATAACCGTCTGATCTGAAAAGTTAAAAAAGCAGATACATACACATTCATGAGAGCTTTGCGGATTTTTTTTAGTGTGTCTGATATCAACACAGATGAGAAGCACGAACACCTGAAGCGCCTAACAGGTAATCCACAAAAATAATGGGTACAGTGCTGTGAAAAAGAATTTGCCCCCATCCTGATTTCTTCTGTTTTTATGTATATCTCATACTAAATTGTTTAAAAAATTCAAACAAAATTTAACATAAAACAAAGCCAAGGTCAGGTAGACCAAGAAAGATTTCAGCCACAACTGCCAGAAGAATTGTTCGGGATACAAAGAAGAACCCACAGGTAACCTCAGGAGAAATACAGGCTGCTCTGCAAAAAGACGGTGTGGTTGTTTCAAGGAGCACAATACTTGTTGACCCGTCTCCAAACATAGCGTTTATGGTTGTGACCATAAAGCTCTATTTTGGTCTCGTCACTCCAAATTACAGTGTGCCAGAAGCTGTGAGGCGTGTCAAGGTGTTGTCGGGCATATTGTAACCGGGCTTTTTTGTGGCATTGGCTTCTTTCTGGCAACTTGACCATGCAGCTCATTTTTGTTCAAGTATCGTCATAATGTGCTCCTTGAAACAACCACACCATCTTTTTCCAGAGCAGCCTGTATTTCTCCTGAGGTTACCTGTGGGTTTTTCTTTGTATCCCGAATAATTCTTCTGGCAGTTGTGGCTGAAATCTTTCTTGGTCTACCTGACCTTGGCTTGGTATCAAGAGATCCCCAAATGTTCCACTTCTTAATAAGTGATTGAACCATACTGACTGGCATTTTCAAGGCTTTGGATATCTTTTTATATCCTTTTCCTTCTTTATAAAGTTCCATTACCTTGTTACACAGGTCTTTTAACAGTTCTTTTCTGCTCCCCATGGCTCAGTATCTAGCTTGCTCAGTGCATCCACGTGAGAGCTAACAAACTCATTGACTATTTATACACAGACACTAATTGCAATTTTAAAAGCCACAGGTGTGGGAAATTAATCTTTAATTGCAATTTAAACCTGTGTATGTCACCTTGTGTGTCTGTAACAAGGCCAAACATTCAAGGGTATGTAAACTTTTGATCAGGGCCATTTGGGTGATTTCTGTTACCATTATGATTTAAAAAGGAGCCAAACAACTATGTGATAATAAATGGCTTCATATGATCACTATTCTTAAATAAAAGATAGTTTTTTTGCATGATCAGTCATATTTTCAAAATCAATGCCAAAATTTCACAATTTCTGCCAGGGTATGCAAACTTTTGAGTACAACTGTATGTCATCATGAAACAGAGACCCTCCCCTCCAAATCCAAACACAAGTGGTCACAGGAGATGCATTTAAGTGACCAGGTGTAAACAGTGATATTTCTCACCTGACCACATGATCGGATCACCCGAGGTGAATCATAATACCAGGTGTAAACGGGGTCTAAATGTTGTTTGGCAGATCAACTTTCCCTGAAACCACACCAATACCACAGAGACTTCCATTCAACACCTTAAACCAGGGATCGGCAACCTACGGCACGCGTGCCGGAGGGGTAATCACTGGCACACAAGCAACAGTGAGAGAGAGGCAAGCAACAGTGAGAGAGAAGCTATTTATATTTATATGAAGACCCTTGACCTGCATGTCAATCTATATATTTGCGCAAGTTATTCAACCCAGCTGAATATATTCGCACAGCAGGAGCTGGCAGTGTAGATCAATTCAGGCAGCGCTTCACTTTCAGTGTAAACGTGTCTGCCTTGCTGCCTTGCTTCAGTCGCACTGCGTGACTGAACAGATGACAGCCAGGATTTTCATGTTTTATTGGTTTCTTTTTGCTTACAGAACAACACGTGATGTAAATAAGAAGACACTGCAATCAATCCTTGAGATTTTCAACCCAGCACACACCTCTTTAAACCACACTAATGGTGACTCTCAAAACTACGTTAAATGATTAAAAGAGTAAACATAAACACATCGTGGGGTTCAAAAATCTGAGCCTCCCATTCAGCTCATGAAAACACGGCCAATAACACGGAAACAAAAAAATGGCACTACATGACAAAAAGGTTGCCGACCCCTACCCTAAACTATAGAGTGCAAAAAACAACACAAACTACAGACAGCTGAAGGTCCACAAGGCGGCAGAAAACAGCGGCAAGAGAGAAAAATAAGACAGCAACACAACTCTGTCAGACATTACATTCACGTGCTTTTCTCTAGTCGTCACACACACAAGACAAAACCATATGTTGTTCAACACGCTAAATCCTGAGCTTCTCTGAAACTGCGTTACTAAACTTAGACGTACTTACACAGAAAGTTTTTTTCCTCCGTTGACTCAATCATTTGCCGTTAATTTCCATTTGTGTCCAGAATGCTTTCTTGTTGCCATCAGTTTAACTGTCCATTAAGAAGGTTTGAAGGAATTGGATACATTTTAGTAGAAAGTCTGAAGAGTAATAAACAGAAGATCAGCAGATGTTTCCTCTGAGACATTAAAGGGTCTGTGGAAGAAGATCTCCAGGAAGCAGCATCACGTTCATATAAGGTGACGGGCATGTGCTGGTTTATCACACACACAACACGCATACACAGCAACATACACACCAATACACACTGTTTAAAAACCTCAGAGGGGAAAACCCCACTTTAATGGAATGGTGGTCTTGGATTACTGTTAGTGTGTGTGCTTAAAAGCACAGAGAGAGTGTACTGATTACAGAGGTTGTGTGACTAGTTACTTACATAGACATAGGCAGAGTATGCGCAAGTGTGTGTGTGTGTGTGTGTGTGTGCGAGTTGTTCCAACAGGTGGGATTATCAGGTGACTTTCATAGATCCAGAGAAGAAAATGTACTGTATGCATTTAATGCGTGCACACACACAGTAGCAATGCAGAGAACTGACATTTAAAAGGAAGCCATTTTTTGTGTGGACAGACCTGAAACCGTAAGTTACCATAGATTCAAGCTACCAATTACATATGCAGTGTGCGCAGTGGAAGATGGGACCATATGATGACAGTATATATAATTGTCTAATTTAGTAATACAAATTGGAATTAGGGCTGGGCGATATATAGAATATTAACGATATAATCGAGATAATTTTGCTGACGATGTAAAATTGACCATTATCATGAATATCGCGATGATTTTAATGTTTTTTTTTTGGCCATTAAGTTTCATAAAGAGCACATCATTAGACTAATTTCATGATCCTTCAGCGCTGCACAATTAAACAAAATAACATCAAAATGGCAAGTTGGTCATATGTGATTATTAATCCACAAAAAGCTGTGATTTAAAGACAGATAAACATGGTCAGAACAAACCAGTGATGCGCATGGCGGCGCTCTCAGATCAGTTCATGTGCATTGTGAAATCAAAGTAATGCAGTTTCAAGCATTCGTGCAATTGCAAACATTAGTAACAGTTACAAGTTATTATACAAATTTACAAACGCAGCACATGTTAACAGAAAAAAAGGAGATTACAGCATTTCAGGAAATGCAGAACATTGTAAACTGTCAAATACACATTTTCTGTGTCTAAATAAAAGCTCCTTGTGAAGTTTAAGTAAATACGACAGCACTTTTGGTGTCATAATAAAAGCCCCCAGGTGAAGATGAAGTAAACAGGACAGAAATATATTACTTTTGTATAACGCAAATCTAATAATCAGAATAATAATAATAATTCAGCATTATATTATAATAATCAACCTGACGTGTCCCACAGTAATAATTTGGTATTATGCAATGTTCAACCAGGGTTTCAAAAATAAGTCAGTGAAGTAGCTTTGCACAGTAATAATATTTGAAAGTAAATAGTGCTTTTTATTAAGCTACTATGTATCATTGTGTACGAAATATAAATATAAAGTGCATATCAATGAAAATGATTGAATTTCATTCTCCCTTGCGTTTATTTAATGAAAAACAAATTATTCGATTTTTATTTAATGTCTTTAAAATATTTTATCTATTTGGCTACAATGGCTGTTTGGATGAAATGATGGTTCCCCTGATTAAAAAAAAAAAAAAAAACAAAAAAAAAAAAACTTTTGAGTCATTTTAGAGCAAATACATAATTATCGAGATATACTGTATATTGAATATCATCAATAGGCTAAAATATAGAGATATAATTTTTGAAGACATAATTGGAATACACGAATATACGCTACATGTTAAAGAAAACCAGCATTGACTGTTTTACCCCTGGTGTTTTTGAGGACTGTTCATCAGTGTACATTATGCTAAACAACAAAAAAAGTTTGTTCATAATATTTCTCCAAAATGTAATAATATTCTCTACCTCTGAAAAAAACTCATTTTTCTGCCAGTGTAACCAAAAACATCAGCCAATAGAGCCTAACATGCTAGACTTTTTATATTCATAAAATCAAGTACCGGCTTACATACTTACTGTTTCTCTATGTCCAACCATCAGTAGTGTGTGGTATAAATATTGACTTATTCGATTAATTGTGATCTTCATTAGAACAATCCCAATATTATGTCATAAAATCCCAAGATCGAGCTTATACTTTTACTTCAAAGTTTACTTCAGTTTTGGGTGCATTGATTATTACACGTTAAATAAATAGCAAATAAACTGCATGGGCATATTTGGGCCCAGTTGTTAAATTTTTTTTTTTATTAATATTTTCATAAGGTGCCAATTTAGAAATGTATAACTGTATAATTTACAGCGTTAGTTAAGAGAGAATTTCTTTCATACTGTAAGCAAAATTGACATCATAATTAAAATATACCCAAATGAATTAGAATCCAATCAAATCGTGTTGAAAAGTGAATCAAAAGCTGGTGAATCAGTAATCGAATCAAAACAGAAATCTGTATGGATACACAGCCCTGAACATCAGTGTATACTGTCATAACACCATGCCTTAATAAATAATATATTTAAACAAGACTGCTCCTGATCAATTCAGTCCAGTTCTCCTATTGATTCCAGTGATTCACTTGAAAAGAAAAACAGTGAATGAGCGATTTGTTAGCACTGTTTGTACTGACAAAGCAAATTCAGAAACTGTGAAGCCAAATTCCTAATTAGAACATTCTAACTTGTCCTATAAAACCGATACAAACCATGAGCACAACTATTACTGAACACGCTGGAGTTACACCTGCAAAAGTGATGAATTATGTTTGTGTCTAACATACTAACAGGCATTACAGAATGTTCTGCACTCAAGAATAAAAACAATCATCATTTAACATCAGTATAGATATTTCCTGAGACAACACTGACTCGACGGGCAGAACCTTCAATCCCAAAAAAGACACACCTGCTCCAGTCCGCCCACTGGTCTTACGTGTCTACATCCGGTCAAAACCAACCACCAAAATGCCACAAGACACAGAAGACAACACTCTAAGAGATGCAGAATAACACAAACCTAGAGCCCTCTTCTAAATCATAACTCATTTAAAGAGGTCTCTCTCTTTCTCTGGATTTCACCCTTCTTCTTTCTCACTGTCAATCACTTCAAGGAACCAGTAATTAGTTGGTGGCAAAAGTGTTTCAAAAAATGTAAATCACTGATCTCTGTTTGCAAGGCTGTGTCATGTGTATGTTGTTTGTACAGTGCCCAGATCCAGAGAGAAACTCATGAGATCAGGTGTCGCAGGGCCACGCTGAGCCCGCGGAAACACGGACGGGATCTCTGTCTAATGTTCTATTTTCTGCCTTCCTCATTTTAAACTCTCATGCCCGCAAGGTCAAAGGCTCAACGCAGACCACAAGGAGGAGGGGTTTACGATGGGAATGGCACGCCGAGGATTTGTCTGTGTGTGGTGGTGGTAAAATATCATACTTCAGGTGTATGTACGGCTCCGCTGTGCAAGTCATTAGGGTGTAAATTTATATATGGTGGACAACTAGAACACGTTGCCCAACAAAAGCATAAAAACAGTAGAAAAAGATAACACAGAACACATTCTGAAGGATAAAATGGTAATGTGTAATTTACAAGACTCTAAAATTGCAAATGAGCATTTATCACACAAGGGCTTGCATGAATACTTATTTAAACTATTCGACTAGATGTCCTGAAAGGTAATGGACTAGCCAGTGAAATGTTTACCTTATGTCAATGACACACCATACAGCACAGGGTTGGGCATCGCCAGCCACCTCACAATATGATACCAATTGTGGTACATCACGATACATTAGGGCTTGGCGATATGGCTTCAGAATTTATATCTCGATATTTTTCAGCAACCTGACGATATTCTATATATATCTGGATAATTATGTTTTTGCTCTGAAATAGCTTAAAAGTGTTTTTTTTTTTTAAATCAGAGGAACCATCATTTCATTTAAACAGCCATTGTAGCCATGTAGAATTAATATTTCAAAGGCATTAAATACAAATCTATTTAAAAATGATGAAGGCATGTTTCCAACAGTTTTTCACTAAATGAACACAAGGGAGAGTAAAATGGAATCATTTTCATAGATTTGCACGTTTATACTTGCATTACATAATCAAAATAAAATTAATACATTTTAATAAAAATCTTATTTACCTTCAGACATTTTAACAAACAACTTTTTTTTTTTTTGGTAAATGAACAAGGTGTGCAAAAACTACTTCACTTATTTTTTGGAAACCAGATGAATATTGCATAGTACTAAATTATTACTGTGGAACCCAGTCAAGTTTATTATTATAATATAATACTGAATTATTATTATATTCAGGATAAGATTTTTTAAAGATAAATTAATATACAGTTGAAGTCAGAAGTTTACATACAACTTAGCAAAATACATTTAAACTCAGTTTTTCACAATTGCTGATATTTAATCGTAGAAAACATTCCCTGTCTTAGGTCAGTTAGGATCACTATATTTTATGAATGCAAAATGTCAGAATAATAGTAGAGAGAATGATTTATTTCAGCTTTTATTCCTTTCATCACATTCCCAGTGGGTCAGAAGTTTACATACACTTTGTTAGTATTTGGTTGCATTGCCTTTAAATTGTTTAACTTGGGTCAAACGTTTTGGGTAGCCTTCTACAAGCTACTCAAAATAAGTTGCTGGAATTTTGGCTCATTCCTCCAGACAGAACTAGTGTAATTGAGTCAGGTTTGTAGGCCTTCTTGCTCGCACATGCTTTTTCAGTTCTGCCCACAAATGTTCTATCGGATTGAGGTCAGGGCTTTGTGTGGCCACTCCAGTACTTTGACTTTGTTGTCCTTAAAGGAATAGTTCACCCAAAAATGAAAATTTGCTGATAATTTACTCACCCTCAGGCCATCCAAGATGTATCTGAATTTCTTTCTTCATAAAAACATAATTTAAGATTTTTAGGATTTCATTTCAGGTCTCCTCCTCTAAACAACGCATGTGAATGTACTCCATTTTTTGACGGTCCAAAATGCATATTTAGGGTGCATCAAAATAATCCACATGACTCCAGTCGACAAATAAAGTTCTTCTGAACCCAAACTATTGATTATTTTTTAAAAACGAAACAATACTTATATACTTTTTAACTACAAATGTTCACTTCCGTACACCTCCGTGACCTGCGCTCATGAGAGGGATGACGTAAGCTCGTTGGTAAGGTCACGCGTGGTGGAGGAGGAGGCAGGAAGAGCGTATGTAAACTTCTGACTTCAACTGAATTTCTGTCCTATTTACTTCACCCTAAACTGGGGTTTTTATTTTGACACTGCATGCAGTCGTGTTTATTTCACCTTCACCAGGAGCTTTTATTTTGAAACAGAAAGGGCAATGTTTGTTTGACAGTTGAGTTTCACTCCTTGTAAACCGCTGTCAAAATTTCCTTTACTGTTCCGCGTTTGTAGATTTGTATATTAACTTGATAACGGTTACAAATGTTTGGAATTGCGCAAATGCTTAAACCTGCAGTACTTCACAATTCAGGTGAACTGCGCTAAAAACACGAGCCCCCGCGCATGCACACAGAACAGCGTGTCACCAGTTCATTCTGAAGCGCACACAGACCATGTTTATCTGTCTTTAATCGCAGCCTTTGCTAGTTAAATCACATATAATCATATCTCCATTTTCATGTTATTTTGATTTAAACATCCCTGAAGGATTGTGAAATTAGTCTACTGATGCACTCTATGAAACTTAATGGCCATAATAAAAGCCTCATTAAAATTATCACGATATTCACGATATTGTTGAATTTTACATCGTCAGCAAAATCATCGCGATTATATCATGGGTATTCGATGTATCGCCCAGCCCTACGATACATATGCTATGATTCGACAGATCATGAAACATCAAGATATCATGATTCGATTTTGATTCACAAGCTTTCAATTCCAAATCATCTGAGTATATTTAATAAATTACAAATGGATTGCTTGGATCTCTTCTTTGGACACAGCCCAAATACACCATCAGAGGCCTGACGACCAACTGGTTACAGGTTATGCTATCATATAAAACAACCGCTATGCAAATATAGTGGGACACAGTTTGTGGAAAGTAGGGTTTGGCGAAACGGCAAAAAAAAAAAATTACAACAAACATATGATTCATGTTGATTCTTAAACTTTAAATGTAATCAACTAAAAAGTAACTACAACATGATTTAAATAATATTTGCTTTTCAAGAATAATTTTTTTTTTTTTAAATGGTTACAGAAATCAAAGTTAGAAGTATGCAAAATAAATGCACAAAAAGTGCACCACACAGGAAGTTCAAATCAAATCAAATCACTTTATTGTCACACGACCATAAACACAAGTGCAATGGTGTGTGAAATTCTTGGGTGCAGTTCCGATCAACATAGCAGTCGTGACAGTGATGAGACAGTACCAATTTACAATAACATCAAATTAACACAGCACAATTTAAACATCTGATATGCACATAATTACACTCAACAATATACAAATAATAACATACACTGTACAGTAAACAATACGCACTATATAGATACACATTATTCAATAAAAATAAAAAATAAAAATATATAAAAAAGTATATATAGTATATATAGAATGTACAGTATTGTACTATATTGACATTCAGGCTGTCGGTTGATAGTCAGTTGTTAAGAGAGAATATAATATAATAATAATATAATTTATGACAGTCCGGTGTGAGATATAAGAGTAAGGGTAATAAAGTGCAGTGCTGATGTATTTGATCGTGGGAGATCAAGAGTTCAGAAGTCTGATTGCTTGGGGGAAGAAGCTATCATGGAGTCGGCTGGTGCGGGTCCTGATGCTGCGATACCGCCTACCTGATGGTAGCAGTGAGAACAGCCCATGGCTCGGGTGGCTGGAGTCTCTGATGATCCTCCGAGCTTTTTTCACACACCGCCTTATATATATTTCCTGGAGGGAGAGAAGCTCACCTCCGATGATGTGTCTGGCAGTTCACACCACCCTTTGCAGTGCTTTGCGGTTGTGGGCGGTGCTATTGCCGTACCAGGCGGAGATGCAGCCAGTCAGGATGCTCTCTACAGTGCAGGTGTAGAACCGTGTGAGGATGTGGTGGTTCATTCCAAACTTCCTCAGCTGTCTCAGGAAGAAGAGGTGCTGATGAGCCTTCTTCACAACGACTTCAGTGTGGATGGACCATGTGAGTTCCTCAGTGATGTGGACACCCAGGAACTTGAAGCTGCTGACTCTCTCCACTGCTGCTCCATTGATGGTGATGGGACTGTGTTCTCTGTCTTTTCTTCTGAAGTCCACCACAAGCTCCTTTGTCTTACTGACGTTGAGGGAGAGGTTGTGCTCCTGACACCAGTGTTTCAGAGTGTGCACCTCCTCTCTGTAGGCTGTTTCATCAATGTCAGTGATCAGACCTACCACCGTCATGTCATCAGCAAACTTAATGATGGCATTGGAGCTATGAGTTGCCACACAGTCATGTGTGTACAGGGAATACAGGAGTGGGCTGAGAACACAGCCCTGCGGGTCTCCAGTGTTGAGGGTCAGTGATGAGATGTTGCTGCCCATTCTAAACACCTGGCGTCTGCTTGACAGGAAGTCCAGGATCCAGCTGCACAGCGAGCTGTTTAAGCCCAGAGCCCGGAGTTTCTCATCTAGCTTGGAGGGCACTATGGTGTTGAATGCTGAGCTGTAGTCTACAAACAGCATTCTCACATAAGTGTTCCTTTTTTCCAGGTGGGAGAGAGCAGTGTGTATTGTAGATGCAATGGCATCATCAGTGGAGCGGTTGTTGCGGTAAGCAAACTGCAGCGGGTCAAGAGAGAGAGGCAGCACAGAACAGATATAATCTCTGATTAGTCTCTCAAAGCATTTGCTGATGATGGGGGTCAGAGCAACAGGACGCCAGTCATTTAAGCAAGTTATTTTTGATTGTTTTGGAACAGGCACAATGGTGGATGTTTTAAAGCATGTGGGGACTACAGACAAAGAGAGGGAAAGGTTGAAAATGTCCGTAAAAACACCAGCCAGCTGGTTCGCGCACGCTCTGATGACACAAACCGGAATGCCGTCTGGGCCCGCGGCTTTGCGGATATTCACCCGTCGGAAGGATCGGGTTACATCCACTACAAAGACGGAGAGTGAACTAACCTCTGTAGCTTCAGCCGCGAGAGCTCTCTACGCGAGGGCGGTGTTATTTCCCTCGAAACGAGCATAAAAAGTATTTAGCTCATCCGGGAGAGAGGCAGTGGTGTTCATGGCGGAGTTTTTATTCCCTTTAAAGTCCGTGATGATGTTAATTCCCTGCCACATGCTTCTAGAGTTGGTGGTGTTAAACTGTCCTTCAATCTTGTTCCTGTACTGACGTTTTGCTGTTTGCTGTTCTTTTCGGAGGGCATAACTGGCTTGTTTATTAAAATTAAAAGCGGAGGGCCGCACATTAAGTGCCACGTGAACATCGCTATTAATCCAAGGTTTCTGATTCGGATAGATTCGTATTGTTCTGGTCGGAACCACATCCTCTACGCACGTTCTGATGAAACACATTACGCTATCAGCGTAAAGCTCGATGTCGTCATCAGAGGCGGACCGGAACATCTCCCAGTCCATGTGATCAAAACAGTCTTGTAGCGTAGAATCTGATTGGTCCGACCAGCACTGGATCGTTCTGAGGGTGGGTGCTTCCTGTTTCAATTTCTGCCTGTAAGCGGGCAGAAGCAGAATGGAAGAGTGGTCCGATTTGCCAAATGGTGGGCGGGGGAGGGATTTGTAGCCATCCCGGAAGGGAGAGTAGCAATGGTCCAAAACCCGGTCCCCTCGTATGTTGAAACTAATGTGCTGGTGGTATTTTGGTGCGACTGATTTTAAACTGGCTTTATTAAAGTCCCCAGTCACAATGAACGCGGCCTCAGGGTGCGCGGTTTCCTGCTCACTTATACTCCCATACAGTTCCTTGAGTGCCCGGTCTGTGTCGGCTTGTGGGGGAATGTACACAGCTGTGATAATGACCGCTGTGAACTCCCTCGGTAGCCAGAATGGTCGACACAGAAGCATGAGAAATTCCAGATCAGGAGAGCAGAAAGACTTGATAGAATGAAGTTCCTCTGATCACACCAGGATTTGTTGATCATAAAACATACACCACCTCCTCTGCTTTTACCTGAGAGGTCTTTTGCTCTGTCCGCTCTGTGCACAGAGAACCCCGCGGGTTCAATGGCTGAGTCTGGAATCTCCGCAGACATCCAAGTTTTCGTAAGGCAGATAATGCAGCAGTCCCTTGTATCTCGTTGGAAAGAGATCCGCGCTTTCAGCTCGCAGAGCTTGTTATCCAGAGACTGAATATTTGCCAGTAGAATAGTGGGTAGCAGGGGTCGATTTGCGCGGTGTCTTACTCTGATGAGAAAGCCGGCTCTGTTTCCCCTTTTCCTTTTGCGTTTCCGCGGCCGTGCTGCCCAGACAAAGGGCTCCGCTTGCGTGTTTGCAAACAGCGGGTCGGCATTGAGGAATGTGAAGTCCGAATTTACGGTGTGAAATTGCTGAACCAATGTCCAAAAGTGTTTGTCTGTCTTAGACAATAAGGCAGACAACATCCAAGACAAAAAACATAAGAATTGTGAACAAAACAAACAAAACACTACTATATCATGTCGGAGCTCGCAACGCAGCAGCCATACTCGGCGCCATCTTGAGTCCCAGGTTCTTGAGTCCCAAGTTCTCAACATAGTGAAAATGTAAAATAAATTCACTTGTTTAAAGTTGATCTAGAAAGTACTCATATAACCCTGCAGATAGAGTCCAGAAATTAGCAGGTTTTCAGTAAAGACACTTCCCCCCCCATGTTTAGATCAGGAAAATAACTTGTGTTACGGACATGACAAAATGGACATGAAAAAAGGGAAACGGTGACGAAACAAGGAAAATTGTGTCAAAATGTTAATTTAAACTAGGGCTGCACAATTAAGACAAAAATCATAATTGTCAATTATTTCCCTTGATATTGCAATTGCGATTATTCATTTAGATTAATCAAATTTTAATTAAAATACTTATTTTGTGCGAGTTAACTGCATGCCTAATTCTTTATGTTGGCTACACATCCAAAACAAGCTGAAGACTATTACTGAATTGCTTTTTTATTGTTAGTTATTTGTTTAGTTATTGATTTTACGCCATGCCAGCTTCCATGGCGAAAAACAAGTAAAAATATGTTAAAAGTTAGAGTAATTAAAAACCTATATAAGGTTTTATTATTGATTTTATTCCATAAGAACTCTAAAACTGATTCAGGGTTGACTTTGTTAAAAATCTCTTCAAAAGTATTTGCTGAGAAAATAATTTCCTAAAAGAAATAAAACCAGCACAATCCAATAAAATATGCTTCAAAGATAGTGGATTCTGGCATGCGGTGCATAATGGTGGATCTTCATCTGATATTAAATATGTATGTGAGTCTGGAATGTCCTATTTGGCAGCAGGTGTAAATTATCTGATCCCAGCGAATAAAGATCCGTATTTTGCCCACTACAGGGTTTATTTAATGCAATTTGTTTGTAATACATTGATCCCATTCTATTTGCCATTTGATGATGATGTAAGAGATTATGGTAGGTTTCAGATCTGAGGGTGGTATGGAGCACTTTTTAAGATCTGTAGAAAGTGGCTTTATTATTGTAATTGCATGAAAAACAAGTGTTATTGCAATTCTGAGTAAATTCTACATGGAAAATGAGCATTACTGATATGCATTTAAGCTAATTTAAACACCTCTGATTTGCCATAGCATACATACACACAATGGACAAAAAAATGGAGACCTAAATGGAATGCTTTAATTGACACTTTTCACGATTAGTTAATTGCGTCAGCTGTAATTGTAATATCTTATATTTTTTATTAAGCCCTAAATTAAATGATAAAATCATATAATAAAATTGTCCCACCACTTTTGTTCTCTCTCGCTGATGCCATATAAAAGAAAAGCACAACTGAAGTCATGTGATCTGCAACTAGTAAGCAACTCGACTGGTCAATCCATCCCATAATTTCTCACATAAATTTGATCAATTATCTCCTAGAAAGAACCGGTGATCTCAGGTGACTGGAACAGCAGGGCAGAAGGTCACAGACATGAGGAAGATATAAGGTGGACCGTTTGTATAACAGATGCATCTAGACAACTAGAAGAGAGAAACACTACTCAGGGCCAAAGGTTGCAAGTCTCTGTGAAAGTTATAATACCACAGTGCCATCTACTGACCACTGGGTTTTCATGCCAGCTTGAGACTTCTATCAGAGAGCACATAAATTAGTAGCCCTTCTTGCTTTTCATGATTTGTTTCTTAAGTTCTAAAGAATCGTTTCTAAAGAACCGTTCACCTAAAAATGAAAATTCTGTCATAAATTACTCACCCTTCTGGAGAACACAAAAGGAAATGTTTAGCAAAAAGCTAGTCAGTAACCAAATATGGCCCCTCTTTAACACTTTTGTGTATAGTTGTCACTGAATTTCGAATTTGGTTTAGTCATGTCACGCACAATCATTATCGATCATCATTTTTATGATCGATCATTTCTGTCTCTGTCACTCACACACCCATCTCTATGACCTTAGATGGGTGACCTCTGCAGGGGGTGAGATGCTTTGATCCCTGCTGTACCTCCATCCCATAATCCTTATTGAATGCACTGCAGGGGGGCAAAGGTCACCAAAAGAGTGGCAACACTTTCAGTCACACCTGCTCCATTTCTTGGTTTATGGGCGATGAACTATAGTATGTTCTGTCATCAATAACTGGATCTAACCAATCAGAAGTCGATCACTTTGATAACTTGAATATCATAAATATTCAATAACTTTCATATTCAATAACTCAGACATCAGCGTCACACGCTAAACAATCGTAGTAACGTTCTGGCTAACACGCAGTTCAAAACCTCCAGCTGAAACTGCAAAGTTTGACAACACAGTGTTGCCTTTAAAGCACATATAACACTATCTGCTCTGTTCTTTGAAGAGTGAATGATTGCATTTTGCATTCATTTACGATGAGAGGTAAACAGACAAAGCCTCTGTGGGAGGGCAGCTACCTCGGCGACGGCCAATCAGACGCACTTTACAAACACTAAATCAACCTGTTTGACCGCTCTGTGCACCGACTTTAACCAAAGGTTATTTGGTCAAACAAAACAATTTGCTGCAAGTCAGTCAGTGTAAACAAACCACATATTTATACATTGAAAGCAAGTTTAGTTACACTTCTGCAGATTTGAGATGTTTGTAAGTGTGCGTTTGTTTGTAGATGTCTATGGTTTTGTAACTCCAAAGAAAGAAGAAAAATTGAGTCAGACCAAATGGACACATGCAAGGCACATGACTGCACACCCACGTTTTCACTCTCTCTCACTCACACACACACACACACACACACTCCACAAAAAAACAGGCTCTTCAGGCACATGGCCAACTGACACAAAACTTTAAGCTCTGCATGTGCTCTCAGTGAAACTGCTTATTTCTGCTTGTGTGCGATGTTGACAGCAGGTGAACTCCATTTACTTGAGTTCTCAGCAAAGATTTGGAGTAGCAAGTATTTGATAGGACTTTGCATCTGAAGGCCCTTTCCCACCTACAGTCCTGGTACTTTAGTATCTTTCTAGATGAGAACTCGTATGATGAACGGAACACCTGAGGAGACTTTTCCCCTGTTGCACTCGCATTCACATAGTTACCACTGTAGTGACGTCATCTAATATCGACCATTTAGTGAATTTAGTGGACAACATGTTGAAAGCACTATAAACCTATTTATCAACACAATCTTTTACCATAAAGATTTTTATGACTCTACATAAATTACTGTCTTGAAATACTCACTCACTGACAAAAAAAATACATCATGATGCAAGTTACCACACAGTAACAGGCACACAATACTTACCTCATGTAAACTAGATTTCATGAAGGTTTGGTGTATAATAGAGTTCAATTACCCACTCTCGATAAACATCTGATTATTTAAATCCGTCATCCCAGGAAAAATTTGATGTAGTAAAACAGAAATCACTTTATTTTCTGTATAGTCAAACAGTACAAACAGTACAGATGCGATGAAAACTCAAAGCGTGTCTCCCAACGAAGTTACACACACACACACACACACACACACACACACACACACACACACACACACACACACACACACACACACACACACACACGAAATGGGTGATTCTATTTGGATACTTTTTTGGTTTTATTTTATTTCTGTTAAGGAAATTGTAAAATCCTCTGAGTAGTATGCTAGCAGCTAGTTGTTTACAAATGGAGGCTGTGGACTCCTCTCCTTTCTCAATGCTTTGTGCGTCATAGGTTTTTGACCAATTACATGCTGCTGCACCTACCACAGTCCCTATACGCCCCCAAAGCACCTACTCCTGAGTAGGAACTAAAAATCCCCCAAAAACGGCTCTGAGGAACTATAGTTCCTTAGGCGCGAAAGCGACGAAAAATACTAGTCCCAGGAGAAAGTACCTAAAACAGGCTTTAGTACTGCCAGTGGGAAAGGGCCTTGAGTTACAGTGAGGGTCTCTCGTTGTCGTCTCCTACAGCAATGGAGCGTGAATCACTAAACCAAGAAACATACAGTGGTGGTTCAAAAGTCTGAGTCCACTTGTGAAAATGCTTCTATTTTGCATTTTTCTAATTAAATACATTTTTCCATTACAATTTATTTCAGCATAACAATTTGAGTATAAACGTGAATTTGTTAGTATTTGGTTTGTTTCCCTTTTGCTTTAATGACAGTATTCATTCGAGCTGATATGGACTCATGAAGTTTGTGCAAAACCTGATGATCCATGTTATCGATCAAGATCTGAGAGTGTTCAAAAGAGCATCATCTTGTGGACTTCAATGGAAACAATCTGATCTTCTGTACAAAGAAGTTAAAATAGTCAATATAGCTACGTTTACATGCACTCTCATAATGTGATTAACAATGTGATTAAGGCTCATGTAAACAGAATATTGTGATTATGATATTGCGATTATGCTAATAATTAGAGTAATGATAGTTGCAGTAAGATTTGTTGAATATAGGGCTGTCAATTGAGCAGAGCAACTAAATTCGAATTTTTACCTTAAATATTTTAAATATTTTGTGTGTATATATATATATATATATATATATATAAAATAATAATATTCTAATTTTAAAGTCAGCTGATTCTTAAACTGACGTTGTTTCCTTAGTCCACAAGAGGGAGCACTGAGCTACCCAGGCCCCCCTATCCATTTGCAGTCTTAAATTAAATGTTGGTGAGATAAAAAGACCGTATTCCGCAAATAAATAGCGAGTACACCTTTCAAATGAGTTTGTCCTTATGGGTGGAACATAACATCCAGCGTGTGTATTCCGATTCACAAAGTAACTCTTATGAACCGATTCTCTTTAGTGAATCAAAACAGACAGAGCAACCAGTGTAATCTGATAAACAAATGACTCTTATGAACCAATTCTTTTGAGTGAATCAAATGAGACATCCAGTGTGGTTGGAATTTACTCTTATTAACCATTTCTTTCAATAAATCTTTCAAAAAAGACTCACAAACTGACTCAATTTTCCTTATGCCAAACTGTATTTAAAGATACATATTTGCAACAAGATGTTTTTTGTAATTTTTTTTTTTATAAAAAAGTATTAAAACATCACATTTCTCAGCAATAATCAAGAGTATTGGTGTACATGTAAGTGTAGCCAATGTCTTAAACTTGCTTAGCAACCAAGAGAATCGTAAATATTTCTCATTGATATTGTCTTAACATTTTTTGTTTGAAATTTTTCAAAATCCTAAACAGATTATTTCGATATTTAAATAAAGACTTAAATGCCATATCTTCAATGTGGACTTTTGAACCCCACTGTATTTACAATATGATCCACATTATTTGCATCACTATGTTCAATAGGATACAAAGGAAAAACCTTAGATCTGCACTTGAACTCTGTAAAGTTTCATAAACAACACTTGTGTTACCTAGACAAGTACAGACAAGTTTAGATGTACAATTCAGAAGTCAACTCCGTATCCATAGAAAACCCATGTGACATACATTTGCAAAAATCTGCAGCATATAAACAGTAGCAATACTGAATCCCACAATGCAATTTATTCGACTTGATCTTTCTTTTCCACTGTGAAAGACATATACCAAATTATTTCCAACGTGTTGTAACCGGAAAGCACTTGCACATAATAGGGTCAAGTGACAAATATGTAGCATACTACTAATTGAAAGATATTGCACACTCTTTGACATATTAAAAACATACTAAGCAAGCAGTATTGTCACTCAATGCCAGCTTCAAAACCACAACAAATAATGACACTAAAATTTTAATTATGGAAAATAGTTTCAAGTTCTTAAGCAATTATTCAAGACTAGTAAACAGTCAGTAATAAAATAACAATAAAAAACAGCAAAGAATATAAATAATAGAACAAAAAATACAAATTAAGAAAATTCTGTACTTTTTTAACATCTTTAAGAGTTTTTAACAGCAGTAGGCTATCAAGTATTCAAGGAAACATTCAGAATGAAATGCAACATAAAACTACTACTGGTCTTCACTGTATGATTATTAGGGATGGATCAATCAATACCTGGATCGGTATCGGCTCCGATACTGAAGCTTTTAAACGGATCGGGTATCGGTCCGAAGAGCCCGATCCAAATCCAACACTGTGTGTTAGTCATGTTCGTTAGTGTCAAGCTCAAAAAATGACATAAAAGAACCATAAAAACACCATTAAAGTAGTTCACATGACTCGTGCATTTTATTCAAAGCCATCTGAAGACGTGTGATAGCTCTGTGAATCACAAAAGGCTGTGTTTAATAAGTAAATATATAAAATGCACGCACAGCTCCAGAGCATCAGTGAATGGCGCTGCTCTGTTTACACACACCTTCACGCGGTGCGCAATATTTGAGTGCTACTCACGAACAACATCTCAGATGTAGATGCTCAATAGTTCGGTTCACTTATAATATGCATTTAGAACGGCACTGGAGGCGCATGTTCAGCACACACACATATGCCGCCTGTCAATCAAACAGGTCACAGCTGTTACTAGATCGCTAGCGAATTATAAAATTATGTGCTCTGGATTACTTTCAACAGCAGAATAAGAACTTTGTAATAAGTGACACAGGCCTAGGCTATCACAAATATAGCTGGTTATTTTTTCATTATTAACGTTTTAATCAGTCTGCTTGTCCGATCGGGCAAGTAAAATTCTCTTTCACTTTCCCCTTCAAAAATCCACTTGTCCCGGACAAGCTTTAATGTCGAGCCCTGATTAAATATTGTATTCAACATTTTCCGATAACAATTTTTTCTTCTGCAGTATAGCTCCTAAAGTAAATGTACGTTGTTTTAAAAGTAGTTTTAAATATTATTTTGGAAAACAAGCCAAAAAAGACTAATCAAAAACATACTTTGTTCCAGTGTATAATGGGCTAAGACTACAATCTCTCACCTTTGTTCACTTCGATCCATCTTTAACTCACAAAAAACAAACTTTCTCTTCATAATAGAGCTGCGCATCACCTATTTTCTTCATGATAAGATACACACAGTGAACGTGACACATATATTATGATTCACTACGTTGCAAGCCATCATGTTATAATCTAGCTGCAGCAAACGCACGCGAGTGACGAGAGTCCACGTGCCAGAGAGTGCCTCAGCCGAGAGAAGATTCAATCTCTTCCCCGGCCACTTCACGCAACTCATAGACGCGGGGCTGACCGCACAGAGAAATGCCAGTTTCAGAGTTTATTATCATAACCCACTTCCTTATTATTTGAGCTTTATTAAAGGATGCTTTAAAGATATAACGCTGGGGCTCGATCGTCTTGTTTTCATAATCCTTGGAAGCCAAAATCATAATTTAAAAGAAAATTTTATTAATCGCCCAGCCCTATCACTGTGCACTCTTCATAACACATGACATAAAGTAAGCCAATTCCCCACATGAAACCCATTAAACTGAAGGATCAACTTTTCCAGCTTTATACACATTGCTACCCTTCACATACCATAACCAAAATGCTGTTAAATCTCTTAAGTAATTTTCCAGAAAAACCTTTTAACCAGCTGTGCCAGAAATCTAGTTATATAATTGGAATGAATGCAAAATGTTTAATTTGACAACATTTATTTCCACAACACAGCCAGCTAGCTAGATCAAGATAATACATTTTGACATACAGTGCATTCAGAAAGTATTCAGACCCCTTCATTTTTTCACATTTTGTTATGTTGCAGCCTTTTGCTCAAATATTTTAAATTATTTTTTACATCAATCTACACTCCCATACCCCATAATGACAAAGCAAAATACTGATTTTTAATAACTTTGCAAATTTATTAAAAAGAAAAAACTGAAATATCACATAAGTATTCAGACCCTTAACTCAGAACTTAGTTGAAGCACCTTTGGCAGCGATTACAGTCTCAAGTCTTTTGGGGTATGATGCGACAAGTTTTGCACACCTGGATTTGGGGATTTTCTGCAATTCTTCTCTGCAGATCCTCTCAAGCTCTGTCAAGTTGGATGGGGAATGTCGGTGGACAACCATTTTCAGATCTCTCCAGAGATGTTCGATTGGGTTCAAGTCCGGGCTCTGGCTGGGCCAATCAAGGACATTCACAGAGTTGTCCCTAAGCAACTCTTGCATTGTCTTGGCTGTGTGCTTAGGGTCATTGTCCTGTTGGAAGGTGAAACTTCGGCCCAGTCTGAGGTCCTGAGCACTCTGGACCAAGTTTTCATTAAGGATATCTCTGTATTTTGCTGCATTCAGATTTCCTTCAGCCCTGACCAGTCCCCCAGTCCCTGCCGTTGAAAAACACCCCGACAGCATGATACGACCACCACCATGCTTCACTGCTGGGATGGTAGGTGATGAGCAGTGCCTAGTTTCCTCCAGACACGATGCTTGGAATTGAGGCCAAAGAGTTCAGTCTTCATTTCATCAGACCAGAGAATCCTGTTTCTCACAGTCTGAGAGTCCTTTAGGTGCTTTTTTGTGTCTTACACTGAGGAGAGGCCCAGATCGATGGAGTGTTGCAGTGATGGTTGTCCTTCTGCAAGTTTCTCCCATTTCCACACATGATCTCTGGAGCTCAACCAGAGTGACCATCGGGTTCTTGGCCACCTCTCTTACCAAGGCCCTTCTCCCCGATTGTTCAGTCTGGCCAAGCGGCCAGCTTTAGGAAGAGTCCTGGTTGTTCCAAATTTCTTTTAAGAATTATGGAGGCCACTGTGCTCTTGGTAACCTTCAATGCAGCCAAAACAAATTTGTAGCCTTCCCCAGATCTGTGCCTTGACACAATCCTGTTTCTGAGCTCTGCAGGCAGTTCCTTTGACCTCATGGCTTGGTTTTTGCTCTGATATGCATTTTCAGCTGTGAGACCTTATAAAGACAGGTGTGTGCCTTTCCAAATCATGTCCAATCAATTTAATTTGCCACAGGTGGACTCCAATCAAAGTGTAGAAACATCTCAAAGATGATCCAGAGAAATGGGATGCACCTGAGCTAAATTTCAAGTGGCATAGCAAAGGTTCTGAATACTTATGTCAATGTGATATTTCAGTGTTTTCTTTTTAATACATTTGCTATCAAAAGTTATTTAAAAAAATCTGTTTTTTGCTTTGTCATTATGGGTGTATGGAGTGTAGAAAAAAAAAAAACATTTTAGCATAAGGCTGCAACATAACAAAAGTTGAATAAAATGAAGGGGTCTGAATACTTTCTGAATGCACTGTATATGCCGCAAAAGGTGGCTAGCGACTAGCACCACCGAACAGGCTTTTATCACAGTCCATGTGTCATCACATCCAGCTCCGAATAGTACTGTATCCAAACATCCGGCCATTGATCTGTCTATGGACGATCACAGTTTTTCTAAATAAATTAAGCCAACTTGGATGCACTTGGCAGTAAACATCAGCCATTTAATCATTTCTTTGGAGTAACTCAGCACTTCACCGTGTTTCATCTAGCACTATAATGTGTAATAATATCTGAGCGAGGCGATTATCAGGAAAGTTTTCCCAGTTCACGAGGTGCTGCGTGCACTGTTCAGCTTACTCCCAGAGGATTATTGTGCTCAACTCAAGTCAGAAGAGACAGCGTTTAAGTGTTTTAATGTTGTTGTTTTCACTATTGCAGCATGCTCATATCCCGTTTGTAAATATAATACAGTTATAGACACTGGGACAGTTTCATCTCTATGTTTTATTTACATTGCAATTGGTTGCGACTTGCAAGTGGACGCTTCAATCATCGTACTCACACCACGAGGATATAACTCCACGTTTATAACGATTAAATCAGTTATTTTCTGTAATCGGACTCTTGGACGGAAACGTTTTTTTTTTTTTTTGAACATTTTTAAATGGATCGTATATCATACATGAAGATTATATAAAGTGCATGAAAGCAATGTGATCATTATCATCGCAAGTCCTCCAACTAATATAATCTTTACTCGGAATATACATTTTTTTTTTGTGACATACTGTATACCCCTGTCTTGTTCTAATGCTCTTTAATATGTAAATGTACTCTTGTTTGTATTATATTCTTGCATTCATCTAATAAAAAAAACATACTTATACTCTGTGAAGTGGTTCTTGCTCACAAACATCCTGTTTAAAATAATAAAACAACATGACACCATTTTTCTTTACTTCATCATCCCTGAGTAATGATTGTACGGTGAGGTAGGTCTGTTTAGATTAAGTATTTGAGATGAACTGTACATAAAATAGGCCATAATAATTCCACGCTGTGGGCACTGCCATTGAAACAGACTGCAGCAGAAGTTGTTTTATGCTACTAAGTGAAGCTTCCGCTCTGCGAACGCGGAAGTGTGATAAAGGCCTATGTTTTCAAAACAGATTTCCGAATACGCCCCTCATCTGCTGCTGTTCAAACAGTCAGATAGCCCCACCCCCAACTCACAAGGTCTAAGCAGGTTGCTGAAAACAAAGACACAAATTTTTAAAGCGCCACAGACACACAGTGTTTAAAGTTTTCAAGAAAATTAACCAGCTAAAACTCTTTGGTAGCAGACTTTGTCATTTTAAGCAGAGGTGCCCAAACGTTTCCTATGAAGGGCCAAAAATCAAACTTGATTTTTATGATTTCCTCCTTTACGATTTCATAACATAAAAAAACATTACTCTGCAATCTGCTTAACCAATGCAGTGAAGCTGCCTAAATAGCTTTTTTTTTTTTTTTTTTTTTAAATGTTTTTTTCCTCCTCGTTATATATGGCAAGGCGGGCCAGGTCAAAGGTCATCGCTTTGGCCTGCAGGCCCTGTTTTGGGCATCTCTTCCTTACAGTGGCCTAACTTCGCATGTGATCAAAATTCTAATGTAGCAGATTTGTTCGCACATATTGATACAGAACATTTCTGGAAACACTGCAACTACTAAAGCCAAACTGACTTCAACAACGGGTCCTTTTCACAATGAAACACTTAACTTACAGCAAAGGCTGTATGTGTGAAAGCACTTTCAGTCATAGATAGCAAAATAACAAATAGATGACAGGGTCTTTATACTCAAAAATGTGAAATGAGACCTTCATAACACAATAATACAGAAATCAACAGGAAAAACTCAACTGCTGCTCTGTGACTCCTAATTATTTAAGAAAAGGTTTATTTAAAAAGGGATTTGTTAAAATACAGCAGACACTTACATGTATGCTGGATGTACATTGCCATTCAAAAGTTTGGGGTCACTTACTCATTCTTTATTATTTGTATTTTTTTCTTCACATTTTAGAATAATAGTAGTTATCAAAACTATGGAATAACAGAAATGGAACTATGTGAATTATGTTGTGACTAAAAAATCCAAAATAAATAAAAACTATGTTATATTTTAGCATCTTCAAAGTAGCCACCCTTTGCCAAGAATTTTTAGAAATGTACTCTTGACAACCAACTTTTTTTTTTTCTCTCCCCTTTTCTCCCAAATTTGGAATGCCCAATGCGCTCCAAGTCCTCATGGTGTCGTAGTGACCTCAATCCGGGTGGCGGAGGACAAATCTCAGTTGCCTCCGCATCTGAGACCGTCAATCCGTGCATCTTATCACTCAGCACGCCCTGGATTCGAACTCACGACTCCAGGGGTGGTAGTCAGCATCTTTACTCGCTGAGCTACCCAGGCCCCCGGCAACCAACTTCTTGAGGTATCACCCTGGGATAATTTTTAAACAGTATTGAAGGAGTTCCCATCTATGTTGGGCACTTATTGGCTGCTTTTCTTTATTATTCGGTCCAAGTCATTATAAAAAATAAAAAAAACAATTTAATACAATTTCAGTTTTGTAATGAAATTAATATGTTGGCACAATTATATTTTTGTCTACAAAACTTATTTCAAACATTTAACCATACGCTTTCAGATCAAAAGGTTTTTAAGATCATGAGAAACATTTCAGCCAAGTGACCCCAAACTTTTGAACAGCAGTGTATATTTAATATAACTACCAGGGACTAAAAACGGTTCAAAAAACAAAAACTAAAGACGAAAAGAAAAAAAAAAGAAGAAGCTAAAACTACATTTTTTGTAGAATGTAACTGAAAACAGGAACATAGTGATTTTCATTTGTTCCAGAGTGTAAACTTTATTTTTAAATACTGGTCACCGGTTATAACCAGTTAATTTCATTCCATTAATTTTTTCATGAAACCAAAAGGCAAAAGGTTTTATCACAGTAAATATTTGGAACTACACAACTTCATGTTGCCCGAAAAAATTAAACACGTGCTTTGATCCTGAAAGACACGCTGCATAACACAATTCTTTGCCTAAGTGCCCGTTGTGGATGTCGCATTCTGTGAATGAATGAATGAATGAACAACTATGTATAATTACTATATATACATGCACGGCTAATCCAGATACAATGAAAACATTTCTCAGTTGTTTCCATGTCTTCACGGAATTATTGTTAGATATGATGCATTAATACAGATTTGATGCTGCCGAGTTTTGACTGAGAAGCAGATCTGTAATTAAAATTATATTTAACTGCATGCTTATGATTTCTATGCTGATAAACCCACCACACAAGAAAACATTTATTTGCTTATTTTCGCTAATTTTGGTTATGCAAGTGGCTTACTTTGGGCTTGTTTTACCAGATCAGGTTGCTTGTTTCTCTTGAAAGATCTGGCAACACTAAAATTGGTATTTCACCCACCCCTTAGCGCAGAGTACTGTCATTTTAAAAAGAACATTATTAACCGTTCTTTTATTTTGTTCTAAACAGTTACCATTTAGAAAGTAGGCTGTGGAACTTCTGAACCAAAACTAAATGAAAAACTTTTAGTTTTTTGTCCCTGGTAACTATGTACATTCACAAATTACTGAAGCCATCTGGACAGGAATTACATTGTACTTTGTATGAACAACAAGGGTTACAAAAATGTTTTAAAACACCAACAAAACAAGTGAAAAGTGGTTGTGAAATCACTTTGTAATTGTGTGTGTCACCTTTGAGCAAGGGAAGAGGTGTGAGTTCAATTGGTTTGCCCTGAGAGCGGAACTGTGAGGAACTCTGAGAGCGTTTCTGCTTGGCCTTCCGGACAGACTTCCGGGACAATCCGTCTACTTTATCCACTGATGGAGGAGTGGTGGCTGCGGAGGACATAGCCCTGAAAAAGACAGAGAGAGATGTGTATGACAGCATATTAACACAGCAACAGAGGCACTGAAGCAGGTCCAAACTTCAAGTTCTCCAAAAAGCAGGCTGATGAAGACAACATACAAATTGTCTCCAAAACTCATTTCAATCAGTCTCTGCAGGATTTTGCAATCACAGGATTTAATGCAAATTCAACTAACCCTCACATTATATGCGTTATTTTTTCTTATTTACGTAATTATTTTGCATAAAGCCATGGTCCCACTTCACTTTGCGCTCCATTGATTTATGATTAATTAAAACCAGATTCTGTCCATTAAGGTGTGCATGCTCAAACCCAAGTGTGACCACGGCTTAAGACAGAAACTGGATTGAAAATGAAAGCAATATCAGCCAATCATGATCTATATCTTAGTTCTCAGACTAAATTAACACAATTAAATCATGGTTTATGTGTTGAACTGCTGTCTTTCAGCAAATTCCATTTGAAAATGAGCAACACTGTTGCCCACCAGAGTGAGTAGGACAAACACCTAATGGAATATTCCGGGTTCAATACAAGTTAAGCTCAATTGACAGCATTTGTGGCATAATATTGATTACCAATCAAATTATTTTGACTCGTCCCTCCTTTAAAAAGAGCAAAAATCTGGGTTACATTGAAGCACTTAAAATGGAAGTAAATTAGGGCCAATATGTAAAAGTTAAAATCCTCACTATTTCAAAAGTATAGCCACAAGGCATAAAAAAATGTGTGTTAACATCTTTTCTGTGTGAAGTTATAGCCAATTTTACAACTTCATTGCCATGCCGATGTAATATCAACAACCCCTAAAATGACGATTTAAACAACTTTATAGATCAAATAATACACAAGTTTTAACAGAAGAATGAATGTGCTTTTATAAAATTATATGCTTCACAATTCTGCCTTTAAACCCTCCAAAAATTGGCCCCATTCACTTCCATTGTAAGTGCCTCACTGTACTTTTTATTTTTATTTAATTTTTTTTTAAGAAATGGACGGACTATTTGAAATTATCATTTTTTTTTTTTTTTTGGTGAAAATCAACATTAAGCCACAATGCTGTCGATTGAGCTTAACTTGTATTGAACCCGGAAAATTCCTTTAAAGTGAGTTACCATCTCATATTTGCATTTGATACACCCTATATGAAAACATAAGTCACTGCTACATTTTGAATGAGAATATTTACCTTGAGAAAAAAAAAATACTTTGACAATGTAGCAGCAAAATCCCAGGTAAGCTTTTAAATGACCCAATGTTTAATAATGAATTGAAAGGACACACAAGCCAGGATCACATAAATTCTAAAGAACATAAATCAACATACAGACGGGTAAAAGCACCTACATTTTTCCAATCATTGTGCACGTGTGCTGCTGTTGTCAAGGACATGAATGAGAATTAAAGGGATATTTCATCCAAAAATGAAATGAAAATGACTCTTATGTGGAACACAAAAGGAGATGTAAGGTAGAGCATTAGCCTCAGTCACTATTCACTTTCACTGCATATTTTTTCCATGCAATGGAAGTCAGTGGTGACTGAGGCTAACGTTCTGCCTTACATCTCCTTTTGTGTTCCACAGAAAAAAATGACATCTTAAAAGTTGGGAACAACAGGAGGGTGAGTAAATAATAATTAATTTAAAAAGAATGCATGTATACATGGTCAATGACTGATTAAATTGTTTCAGAAAATGTAAACAGCCATAAGTTGCACTGGGGTCTTTAGATCAGTGATATAAGTGTATTTTTACTGTGTCTTTGCATTAACCAGCAGTTTTTTCAAGACTAATGTAAGCAGTGCTAATCCCAGAACTGAAGTTTGCAATTCAAAATCAACAGTAATTACAAAATAAACCACTAATGGCTAAAGGGAGGAAATGCAATTGTATAACAAGAGAATCCAGGCAGAAATTGACACTGCTGTGAAAGATAATACAGCATGCTATTAAATTCATGAACAAAGTCTGAAAAGAATTGACTCTGTTCTTATGGAAGAAGGTGTGCGGAACCCAGCAGGACAGAGACTCTGTTAACTGTGCGATTCTGGATCGAGTTATTCACGAGCCTAAGACACACATACACACAGAACTATGCTGTCATTATTTATGCATACGAAAATACCTTTATTTGCAACACAAAAGTGAAGGAATAAAGATAGAGAGACATTGGAAAGAGAGGAGTGCAGAAAAGTTTAACAGGAAGTAAACAGGCTTAAACAGGAAGATAGAGACTAAGAACCAAGTCCTCGCCTTTAAAAAAAAAAAAAAAAAAAAAAAAAACAGATGGAGGCAAAGGAAGCAGAGAAAGACCGACAAAACTTTCCCTCTTCCAACATTTGTGGTCAGAGTCATTTTAAAGCTGATACTGAATTAAAGGGAGTTCACCCAAAAATGAAAATTCTCTCATCATTTACTCACCCTCATGCCATCCCAGATGAGTATGACTTTCTTTCATCTGCAGAACACAGAGATTTTTAGAAGAATATTTCAGCTCTGTAGGTCCACACAATGCAAGTGAATAGTGATCAAAACTTTGAAGCTCCAAAAAGCACATAAAGGCAGCATAAAAGTAATCCGTAAGACTCCAGTTGTTACCATTGGCTTGCATTGTACGGACTTACAGAGCGGAGATATTCTTATAAAAATCTTTGTTTGTGTTCTGCAGAAAGAAAGAAAGAAAGTCATTCACATCTGGTATGGCATGAGGGTAAGTAAATGATCAGTGTGATCTTTTGTGTGAACTATTCCTTTAACTTGGTTCATTGCATGAAAAGTCTCAGGGCAGACAAGACTGAATTTGCATCGAAAACTACATTTAATCCCATTATCTGAATTGGATGGTCTGAAGCCTGTGTGCTCTTTAATCCAACCATTCAGAACATTGTTATTGTGGAATGAAATGTTTAAATTAGCAGACATCAAAGAAATGAGATTCTGCCAGTGTCTACTGATGACATCCCATAATGCTGCCCTGTGTGGCTTGGCACAAACAATAGCCTATCTTTTTTCTAAGCCACTTCTCCAGTTCTCAGAAATAAGAGGCCTGGCAGTATCACTACCTATAAACATGAAAAAAAGCTTCTCTCTCATGTACAAGAACAATGCATTTCACATGCAAGCAACAATCACACAGGAGAACACACACACACACACACACACACACACACACACACACACATATATATATATATATATATATATATATATATATATATATAAAATAAATTAAAAAAAAACTACTGCAGCAACACTGAGCTTGTTTATTAAATAGTGGGAGATAAGTCAACACACTCTCACGGCGAAATCATCAGGATTCATACGACTTTTCTAAATTTGTATGATATTGTGCGATTGCACTCGTTTGAATTCCTTCGACTTTCACTACAGCCAATGACGTCGCTGGATATCGTTTCCATCTAATACGCAACAATTACTTGCTTCTGTCACACACAACAGCTTCCTATCATGTTTACACACTCTACTGATTGGTTAAGTATAGATAAGGGGTTCGGGTAAGGGCATAATATTAATAAGTATGTCCTTAACGCCTCGTGCGTGGAACGCGCGCTTACTTCCACATTACACATCCGGGAATTTGCACATGATGAAGCGGTACGAGTTTATGCAAACAACATCGTGCAAGACCATACGAAATAGCCAACTCGTAAATCTTTTATGACTTTTCATGAGATCGGGTTGGGTAATCCCAGATGTCCGGCAAGCTCACCTCTGCTTAAAGTCCTGCAGGTATAAAGATATCCTGGGGCTTGGAGGCCTGGGTAGCTCAGTGGTAAAAGATGCTGGCTACCACCCCTGGAGCTCGCTAGTTCGAATCCCAGGGCATGCTGAGTGATTCCAGCCAGGTCTCCTAAGCAACCAAATTGGCCCGGTTGCTAGGGTGGGTAGAGTCACATGGGGTAACTTCCTCATGGTCCCTATAATATGGTTCGTTCTCAGTGGGGCGCGTGGTGAGTTGAGCGCGGATGCCGCAGTGGGTGGCGTGAAGCCTCCACACGTGCTATGTCTCCGTGGCAACGCACTCAACAAGGCACGTGATAAGATGCGCAGGTTGATGGTCTCAGACGCGGAGGCAGCTGGGATTCATCCTCCGCCACTCGGATTGAGGCGAATCACTACACGACACCCAAATTGGGTGAAAAATAAAAAAATAAATAAAAAAGATATCCTGGGGCTTAACCAGCAGACTGGCTGACAAAGGAGTGAACACATGGTCACTACAATATAGGAAACACTCATGCCCAACCATTAATCCATTACACATTGTCACTGATGCCCTGGCTCTAATCTCTGCTAGATTATCATGACTCTACAACAAAGCACTTAAAGGAATATTCTGGGTTCAATACAAGTTAAGATCAATCTGCAGAATTTGTGGCATAATGTTGATTACCACAAAAATTATTTCGACTCGTCCCTTGGTTAAAAAAAACAACAATCAAAAATCGAGGTTACAGTGATGCATTTACAATGGAATTGAATGGGGTCAATTTTTGGAGGGTTTAAAGGCAGAAATGTGAAGCTTATAATTTTATAAAAGCACTAACATTAATTCTTCTGTTAAAACTTGTGTACTATTTGAGCTGTAAAGTTGTTAAATAGTCATTTTTACCATTGTTTTAGGGTTTTAGAATTTACAGTGCTATGTCATCATGGGAACAAAGTAGTAAAATTGGATATAACTTTTTACACAGAAAATGTGTTTTTTTTTCACAATAAATGTTAACACACAGATTGTTTACGTCTTGTGGCTATACTTTTGAAACAGTGAGTATTTTAATGTTTACAGATTGACCCCATTCACTTCCATTGTAACTGCCTCACTGGAACCCAGATTTTTGCTTTTTTTAAAGAAACAAAGGGACGAGTCAAAATTAATTTCTGTGGTAATCAACATTATGCCACAAACGCTGTTGATTGAGCTTAACTTGTATTGAACCTGGAATATTCCTTTAAGGATAACCTTAAGGATAATAACATACAGTGTTGTTGCTGATGATGAGACATTTCCACTGCCAAACAGCAGGACAGCTGAAGAGAACCAGACCATGGTAACAGGGCACAGAGTCACGGTGCCACTGAGCCAAAGCAATAAGTTGGCACAGACAGCAGAAGTAATGATCAGGGCTGCTTGTATTTGGTAGGCTGCTCCATAATACACACACACATAGAGAGAGTTCAGAGATACACAAGAGTAGTTTGGCAAGGGAATTTTTGCTAAATGCATCTAGAATCTAGACTCTAGATGAGTGCAAATGATCCATGTTCATGATCTAATGATGGGCCTGAACACACACATTAGCAGCAGATGATAAAGTCCCACTGCATTCCAGAACACCAACAAAAACAAACCAAACGCCCCCCACCCCACACACACACAGAGATGATGAACAAGCTTTCCTCACGAATTTTCACTTATCCACCCACCCAAAGATTATTTAACAGTCAGACATATACCTGTATAAAATGTCAATTTTTTCCCCTCTTTTTTCCAAGTTCTTGACTGTCTTTATCTTCACAATCACTACACCACTCCTCACACAACTGTACACACTATGAACCTCATTTATTTTAACGTGAAAGTCATTTGTATGAGATATTTACTTGAATTTCTAGGAACCATCAGACCGAACCGGATCCAAACTTGAGCTGCAGAGGTAAAGAAAACCCATGAAATATTAAATTTACCTTGATGTTTTCGATGTGAGGAGCTGATTTGGGTGTTTTTAACTGTCTTTCCTCCTTCAATGCCTCTTGAAGCAGCAGCAAAAGAATAATAAAGACACCAAATCTGTTTTTGGCCTTAAAAACTGCCAAACACACAGCAATAATCCCATCAAACACTCAAATTTCCGACGACAGAAAAGGTTCCAGCTGAAATAAGAACATCCCCGGGTGTTTTTTTACATCCACACACCGCGCTTATTGATTATATTTATCCAGGAAATATGATTTATGAGGGAAATTTTGTCCCTTTTCGCCCTATTGTCAATATTACTGGGCTGAGTCCATGGCACACATAACACGGACACGTTCTAGCCTGCTTGGCCGGGTTCGGGCCTACAGCGCCACGCCATTGGTCGGTTTGAAGATTCCTCGGGACGCGATTGGGCGATGTTGGTGTCAATCACCACCCAAGGGTGGGGGAAAAAAATCCCAAGGCTTCAGATAGATGAACAGAGAAGTTGGGTTGAGGCGTGTGCGAGCAGGAAAGAGTCAAAGAGTGTTTTACCATAATACAATTTAAATATTATTCTAATTCTAATTATTATAACTCTGTTGTATTCGTGCCTTAAATACTGTTTATTATTGGCATTATTCTATGCAAAGCTGTTATAAAATATTATGGATCACGAAAGGCGCCATACAAATATAACTGAATTGAATAGAATAGTTTTTATTCATGACACTAAGAAAGCTTTGATCATTAAAGCTTTATTTAAAATGGGGAAAAGGAAATAATTCCTTCCTTCTGGAATCAAGTTAAACCTGTATGAGGGCCCAACCCTTATGAGGAGCGTCACATTCCAAAGATGTGCACACCTGGCGTAAACTATCAGCAGCGCATCATACGAGCATAAGGATATCATGTGGCATCCTTTATACTCAGCTGCGGTTACATGAGAGTGCTGCAGGAAATAGGAGACGGGAGCGCGCACGCACGCACGCGCACACACGCACGCGGACGTACGACTGGTTAAACAAAAAAAACAAAACAAAACAAAAAAAGAATAAATCAATAAAGTATTTTCAAATATTAAACTGTAATTTTGTTCTTATCCTATATTATGAAAACAAAATAAATTATTTGAAATTACTGTTATTGTTTTAATCATTATAGCAAAAGTTTATATTCATAAACAGACTTTTTATTAAGATAAAACCTAGATTAGATTTTTTTATATATATAATTTAATAATGCACTATTAAGACATGTTATTGTTTTAATTAGAGGTCTGTCCTATGCCAAATTAACTTAATTTATATATGAATATATATATATATATATATATATATATATATATATATATATATATATATATATATATATATATATATACATTAGCAGCAGATGATAAAGTCCCACTACATTCCAGAACACCAACAAAAACAAACCAAACACCCCCCACCACCCCCACACACACACACAGAGATGATGAACAAGCACACACGCACGCGGACCCACAACTGGTTAAAAAAAAACAAAAAAAAAAACAGAATAAATAAATAAATCAATAAAATAATTTCAAATATTAAACTGTAATTTTGTTCTTATCCTATATTATGAAAACAAAATAAATTATTTGAAATTACTGTAATTTTTTTAATCATTGTAGCAAAATTTTATATTCATAAACAGACTTTTTATTAAGATAAAACCTAGATTAGATTTTTTTTAATAATTTAATAATGCACTATTAAGACATGTTATTGTTTTAATTATAGGTCTTTCCTATGCCAAATTAACCTAATCAATTTATATATGAATATATATATATGCAGTGGAGTAAAACAAATATTTAGCGTTCTGTGCATGCATCAAGCACTAGGAAGTGTAATCAAGCTTGAAATCATGACTGTGCCTAGAGACTACAATGACAAGATGTAAAGTAAAAAAGGAGTTCTATTTTTGTCTTTTCTCACCCAAAACCAACTGGATCACTTTAGAAGACATTGATTAAACCACTGGAGTCTTATGTTTTACTTTTATGCTGACTTTATGTGATTTTTGGAGATTCAAAGTTGGTCACCATTCACTTGCATTATATGGACCTACAGAGCTAAAATTCTTCATTTGAATTCAGCAGAAGAAAGACAGTAATTCACATCTGGGATGGCATGAGGGTGAGTAAATAATGAGAGAATTTGATGTGAACTATCCCTTTAATTAGAATTAAAAGTAAAATGTGATTTGAAATTAAAGGATATAGAAACACAATATTAATTTCACATTATGTATTTGTTTCTTTGTTTACTAAAAAAAAAAAAAAAAAAAAAAAGGCAGGGTGTTTTAAAGTTTCCTGTATGTCTGGGTGTGTACAACACTTCAGCTGTTTATTGTCCACAAACACCCCACAAATGTCACAAATGCAAGTTTTTCAAAAAGAGAAAACAGCCATCATTTCCTGTGCTTACTGGCGAATACCATATTCTCATCAAGTTCTGCAACATAGTTAAATGTGATTGAGGGTGAGGCTGTTTCAGTTCACTAGGTGACAAACAGAGAGTAAGTACAATCCTGTTGTGACATGTCTCGAGTTTAGCATATCAAAACTCACAGCGCTTACTTTACATCAGAATTCTTAGTTCAATTGACTCTTGTCTGTTTACACTGTGATCTCAGAAACAAATGAACTGAATCAAACACCATGAAGGTTCTAGAATGTATTTTAAAAGTGCATGACTCTGGGGAGCTCATAAAGCTTGGAGACAGACACTGCCTGTTTAAGCCTTACATTTGCATTTCAAAGCACACTCTGTAGTTATCCAACAATTCCTAATGAGATTCAACATTTAAAAAAATCCTATTGCTCATCAGATACCCTGGCATGTGAAATTATGGCCAAGATAATAATAGCAAGTACAAAATTATCTGAACAGCAACAGTTACATTTTCAGATCCACAACAGTCCTTCATGTGAAACACTCACTCGATCATATTCCGATTCACAATTCCTGTCATTAGCAGGATACCCATGATGTGGCTCTGACACAGTGGACATGTTGTGGTGAAGAAATATTGTTCAGGCGGGACAAACTCCAGACACAATAGGAAATATTAAATCCATACATTGAAAGAATAGCCTCAGTATGGATGCAGACAAGCTAAATAATTATTAACATAAAAAACATATAAAAACAATCAAATTATTTATTGTCAGATGATCCACAAATTTTTTGTATCACTAAGATAATAATACCAAGTACTTTCAAAATCATCAGATCAGCAGTTTGCAGGATAAAAAAACAGCATAATAATAATAAAGGAATAGTTCATCCACAAAAAAAAATAAAAAAAATAATATATATATATTAATAATTCTCTGATCGTTTACTCACATTTATGCCATCTGAAACTCATCTGACTTTCTTTCTGCTGCAGAACACAAATGAAAATATTTTGATGGAGAAATGTGTTTATATCCAATGCAGGTCAATGAATGTCATAAAGGACATGGTTTAATCCATTTCGTCTGAAGTTTTACAATCTGTTTTGGGCGAGAAACAGACCAAAATGTAAATCCTTTTTCACCATAAATCTAGTATGGACATAAACACATCAATACATTTTGGTTTGTGTTCCGCAGAAGGAAGAAAGTCATACATGGTAAGAGTGAGTAAATGATGAGAGAATTAGCATTTTGGGGTGAACTATTTCTTTAACACTGTTAGATTAAAATGTTGTTTTCTGGTATCCTTTTAGGTTACACAGTTACACTGGCGGCTAAAAGTTTGGAATAATGTGAAGATTTTGCTGTTTCGGAAGGAAATCGGTACTTTAATTCAACAAAGTGGCATTCAACTGATCACAAAGTTTTGTCAGGTCATTACTGATGTAAAAAACAGCACCATCACTATTTGAAAAAAGTTATTTTTGATCAAATCTAGACAGGCCCCATTTCCAGCAGCCATCACTCCAACACCTTATCCTTGAGTAATCATGCTAAATTGCTAATTTGGTACTAGAAAATCACTTGCCATTATATCAAACACAGTTGAAAGCTATTTGGTTCATTAAATGAAGCTTAACATTGTCTTTGTGTTTGTTTTTGAGCTGCCACAGTACGCAATAGACTGGCATGTCTTAAGGTCAATATTAGGTCAAAAATGGCAAAAATGAAACAGCTTTCTCTAGAAACTCATCAGTCAATCATTGTTTTAAGGAATGAAGACTATACAAAGCTTGACATGGCCAAAAAACTGACGATTTCATACAAAGGCCAGATGTACAACTAAACAATTGGATAAGTACATCAGAGTCTCTAGTTTGAGAAATAGACACCTCAATAACTGTCTGGTTTGGTTCAGCTACGAAATTGGACATCATAAGACTACAAAGGACAGTTCGGACTGCTGAGAGGATTATTAGTTGCCCCCTGCCCTCCCTTCAAGAACTATGCACTTCCAGAGTGAGGAAAAAGGCTGGAAAAATCACTCTGGACCCCACTCACCCTGCCCATTACCTTTTTGAACTGTTGCCTTCTGGCTGTCGCTTCAGAGCTCTGAGCACCAGAACCGTCAGGCACAGGAACAGTTTTTTCCCTCAGGATATCCATCTCATGAACAGTTAAAACTGCCCCATTGAGCAATAATTATGCGCAATTCACAGTCTAGTCTTTTTATATTTATCCAACACATACAACCTCTTCATCCAGTTACATTCCCTTGCACTGTATATAACAGATTTGTATTTAGATTTACACTACATATGCGTATGTATGTATGTGTGTGTGTATGTATGTGTATATATGTATGTGTACTGTGTATATGTATATACACTACCGGTCAAAACTTTTGAAACACTTGACTGAAATGTTTCTCATGATCTTAAAAACCTTTTGATCTGAAGGTGTATGCTTAAATGTTTGAAATTAGTTTTGTAGACAAAATTATAATTGTGCCACCACATTAATTTATTTCATTATAAAACTAAAATGTAATAAAAAAATAAATTAAAAAAAGTTTTTGAAATTGAAACTTTATAAAAGAAAGTTATAAGAAAGAATGAGTAAGTGTTTCAAAACTTTGAACCGGTAGTGTATATATATGTATGTATATATATATATATGTGTGTGTGTGTCTTATTGTGTATTCTATATATACTTTATTTTTTATTTATTTTATTCATTTTTTAATTATTTTGTATTATTATCTATGTCTTGTTGCTGTTTTGTATTGTTGTGCACTAGAAGCTCCTGTCACCAAGACAAATTCCTTGTATGTGTAAGCATACTTGGCAATAAAGCTAATTCTAATTATGGGAAGAATTGCAAAGAAAAAGCCACTTTTGAAACAGAAAAACAAAAAGAAAAGGTTAGAGTGGGTAAAGAAACAGACATTGGACAACAGATAATTGGAAAAGAGTGTTATGGATCTGAACCCCATTGAGCTTTTGTTGGATCAGCTAGACTGTGAGGTGCGTGAGAAGTGCCCGACAAGACAGCCACATCTATGGCAAGTGCTACAGGAAGCGTGGGGTGAAATGTCACCTGAGTATCTGGACAAACTGACAACTAGAATGCCAAGGATCTGCAAAGCTGTCATTGCTGCACGTGGATTTTTTGATGAGAACTCTTTGAAGTAGTTTAAGAAGTTCTGAACATTTTTTTCAAATTGTAATAGTAAATGTTCACATTATAATGTCCTGACTATACATTGTGATCTGTTGAATGCCACTTTGGTGAATAAAAGTCCCAATTTCTTTCTATAAGACCAAAATCTGTACTTAATCTTAATGTAATTATTCCAAACTTTTGGCTGCCAGTGTATAATAATGTGTTGTAAGTTCTTCAGATGGAAGTTTCAATACTTTAAAGAAAAAACACAAGCAATTTGTTTTCCCAAAACAGTTATTCTTACAAGAGTGAGAGGGTTGCTCGGTGCACTTAAAATGCTGCGCACCTTAATATTTCCATACCATAAGACTCACTATTTTGTTTCAGTTTCAAAAGTCTCTTGGTGAAATCTGAGTTTCTCTTGTGCAGTGTGTTATACTGGCTTGACTTTCATTAAAGCATATTTCCTGTATGCGTTAGTTTTTAGCTGCATGGGAGAGATTCTTTTTAGAGTGTCTTGTTTTCCCACACTGATCTCCTCTGCTCATGCTTTCCATTGCAACAACTGACCATCCTCGCTGCCCGTCAACAGAGATCGACCAATCACATCCCACTGGAAGCATCTCACTGTAGCTGAGTGACCGCCTTTTAGGGATTTAATTAACTTCAGACGACTCCCACTGCAGTCCAGGAGGTGAAGCTCTCAATGATTGGTCCCTCCCACTAAAAGAATACGCCCCTCATCTGATAGCCACATACCGCCCACAAAGTACTCAAGTGATGCTCCATCGGGGAACTGGACAAGTTTTCGACCATCAGCCATACTCAGAAGGGTCAAAGGGTCGTCACTGTCTGGTCGAGTCACGTCCCTCGACCAGACAGTGTAGCCCTTCATCATGGGTCAGACAAAGCTGGTTGAGATTCTTACCTGTCAATCAAAGAGATTAAATATCAGTTCACAGTTCTGGGAATTAAAAATATGGGTGGTGTTAAAGGGGTAGTTCACCCAGAAATGATCATTCTCTCATCAGTTACTCACCCTTATGCAGTCTCAAACTCATATGACTTTATTTTTCAGCAGAACACAAACAAAGATTTTTTTGAAGGATATATGATGTGTTTTTCCATTCAATGCTGGTCAAAGGGGTCCAAAATTTTCAAGCTCCAAAAAGGAAATAAAGGCAGTATAAAGGTAATCCATATGACTCGAGTGGTATAATCCATGTCTTCTGAGGCAATACAATCAGTTTTGGAATTGAAACTATAAATCTTGACAGTGCGAGGAAGTGTAATCAAGATTTATAGTGAAAAAGAAATCACATTTTGTTCTGTTTCTCACCAAAAACGGACTGTTTTGCTTCAGAAGACATTGATTAAACCACTCTATGGATTAACTTTGTGTCCTTTTTGGAGCTTAAAAGTTTAGAACTCCATTGACTTGTATTGTATGGACAAATACATCATATATTCTTCAAAAAAATCTTTATTTGTGTTCAGCAGAAGAAAGTAAGTCATATGAGTTTGAGAGGGCACAAGGATGAGTAAATGATAACTATCCCTTTAAAACTTCATTTTAAATTTACAACAGATTGAAACTCAGCATATATATAAGACCTGTGCAAATATTCTAAAAAAATAAAGATGTAAAACAACAATCACTGAATTTGTGTTCCTTTGTGTTAAATACAACTCAAATGATCTAATTACAAATTATCCTGAGGATGTTATGGAAAGATGTTTTGTTTTGTTTTTGGAAAAGGTGGTGAAGGAAATATTAATTTCCTTTCTATTTCAAAAATCCAAAAATATACAGAAACATTTTCGTTTGGAAATATCCCTTTTTCAGTACAGAGTCAATCTATAGCTACAGATTATTAGAGAGAATGAAACATGGGAGCACTTTAAACGTCATGAGCTCCAGCGCATCTGTCTGATATGCAGGACAGATGAGACTATGTTGTACGCCAGGCTATTATTGTGGTAACATGATGGCACGTAATTACAAAACGAACTGTGATTGGTCATTTACATGTCTCAAAAGGCTCCATCACATGCAAGCAGGAGATTCTCTGTGCTTGCGTGCTTTGAGAAACAAACCGGCCAAACGCCAAAATTTCCCTACTGGGATATATCGGTCGACCACTACTTTTGAGCAATGAATTTCAATAACCTTTCCATGATTTTCCCCTCAATTATGATTACTGGCTGAGAATAATTCGAAAAATATTTAGAAAATATAAAGATTGCACTCAGAAAGAGCAATAAAATATTAAATATTTTAAGGCTGAGCATACCTTGAAAATGTATATACAATATTAAACAAAACAGCTTTCTAAATACGCCCCTCATCTGCCGTTGATCAAACAAAGAGATAGTCTAGCCCAGTGTTTCCCAACCACTGTGCCATGAAAGATTGTCAGGTGTGCCGTTGAAAATTATCAAATTCCACAAAATAAATAAAAGAAAAAAATTAATAATAATAATAATTTCAGGGATCCAAACTCCTCACCTTTCGGAGAAATTCGCCGTTTTGAAACCATAATCGGTCACTTTTGTGACTGTGAAGATCTATGATTAATGCGTAAAAGTGACTGATATTTATACGCGTTAAGGGTCTTTCACATGACTCGCGTCAGCGCTGCAGAATACACTGAAGTCTATGAAGTGACGTCACTTTACACCAAAGTGTTTTTCACACACGCGTTTTTGCTTCACCAATAATGTCTTTGAGAGTACTAAGCAACAAGAAATATTTAAAAACTGTCCAAATTTGTGAAGAGATATTGAATGTCTCATAATTTCTTTTAATTCAATATTACCTTATCGTTTACGAATATCAGAGACCCCAGTTATTGAACTAATTTAAATTCACCAAGAAAACGCTTAGACCTAAACATAAACGAGTCCTTTTATTACTTTCTGCTATCAAAGCAACTGCAAGCTTTTTTTCTCTCTTCCAGATACATGTTTTCAATGTTTATTGTGCACACCTCCCGCTTTTTTATGTGGCAAACTCGTAAAATCGCCCCTCTGTGACGCTTTCTGCAACTCTTGTCATGTGGAGGGCAATGCGGCACTTGACGCTGGCGTTGAACAGAGCGTTGACGCCTCGACTCATGTGAAATGCGCTTTACAATGAAAAAAGAACATTATTGAAACTCAAAATTATTATTATTAGGTTATTATTGTCCTCTTTTCTGATAAAAGCCATGCTCAGCAGTTTAAATAGGCTACTGTAGGAAAATGATACCGTAGATCTGCTTTGTGTTTATAATTCTTATACTGTCAGCAGATTTGTAGCCATGCAAGTTTTAATAAAGGAGAAGGTAAGGACGTTATTGAAACTCACTATTATTAGACTATTATTGTTGTCTTTTTGGATGAAAAATAATGCTCAGACTGAAGGAAGACTATAGATCTGTTTTGTTCTTTTAATGCTTAAACACTATAAAGTCTCTTGGTAGATTTCAGTCATGAACGACTCAAAATGATTCACTGACTCACTCATAGCACATAAGACGCTCATTTGTCGCCACCTAGTGACATTTCCAGAAGGGGTCACTGAACTAATCGGTTAATAAAATTGAACAAATTTGTGAAACAGAAGCAAGCCTCACCAAAATACTCTTTATTTTGCAGCTAATTCTGCACAATTGTAAACTTGAATAAACTTGAGTCACTAAAATAGCTGGAATTTGTGCTTTTAGCTTATTCTTTAAAAAAAATATCCCCAGAAAAAATGTTCGTGGACCAGTGTTTGTCTTACCTTTTTCACCCCTGATGAGTTTGCATCCCTGTAATTTGGGATTATTTAATTTTTGGCATTGCAAGAACAAATCTACAAATTAGAAAAGAAGCAAATCTGTTGTTTTTTCATTACCCATTTAGCGCTCTTGCCACCTGTGACCTCACACAGCGTAGCCTACCTATGTGACTTTTTTTTTTTTTTTTTTTGCATAGCCGAATTTCAAACATTACATGTAAACACGCTACTAAGATGGACAGAAAACATGGACAAGTTCTTGAAAAGGAAAAATATTGACGATGGTTAGCCTATGTGGGATAGTGTTGTGCCGTAGAATTTTTTTAGTCGTAAAAAGTGTGCCGTGGCAGAAAAAAGGTTGGGAAACACTGGTCTAGCCCCAACTCACACCATTGGTTGTGTAAAGTTAATATTAAGCTGGGACAGTAGAAAGTATTTTAACACTGAAAAAGTTACATCAGCTTTAAAATGTCAATGTCTTTTTAAGATTTTATCCATTTCTATGACTTTCCCAAGCCTGGAAATCACAATTTCAGAATTATCCGATATTTCCAGGTTTTCCATTAAATCTGAAAAGATCACCACAGATTAACCGTTATATAACTGTCTTAGATTTTTCAGGCAGGTTATGGTTTATATTTACCTGTCCAGCAGATGGAGCTGGTAGAAGAATTGCAGTAAAATGTGGTGACTAGAGCGTCATCCTCTCCTCCCAGACTCAGATCAAAGATGTTCACAAGCCCTTCTGTGGACCCAGAGGCCAACTGGTCTGCCTGCCGTGTGTGGAACTTCACCACAGTGATGTCATCACTGTGCGACTCGGAGTACACGCCCAGCAGACCGCCCTGCTTTGAGCCTGTCTCAACCATAGTCATATATGTCTATGGTCTCAACCCCTTCCTGAACCATACGGGCATCCCAGAATACTAAAAAGCTGTACTCTCCCACCTGCTCCGTGCCTGCGCACAGCACACAATCACTGCAACTAACCTCAAAGAAGCAGTATGAATGGATCGCATCACTACGGAACACCTGAGTTGAGCTGGAACCGTGCTGCCGGACATCCCAGCAACGCAGTTTCCCGTCAGCAGAGCCGGTGAACAGGAGATGGGGGGAAAGGTAAGAGAAACGGACCCCACACACAGGAGCTGTTTGACCCAAAGTCCCTCACCAGACGGAGTGTCTCTCTGCTGTGCAGGTGCACAGAGTGATTAGAGCAGCACACAGCAAGCACATCTGACCCTGCAGCAGAGCCACTGCTGGCAGAGGATGGAAGAGCCAGGTCCAGAATGTATGTGGGCTCACTGGGCTGCAGTCTCCTGGCGATGGAGTGTGTTCTGAAGGTGTCCTCAATGTCCATAATCATCTCTGATTTCCCTGGCACCTTCAAAGAAAATAATTACCCAAAGTGACTTTTTTTGGCACATTTATTACAGACACAATCCCCCTGTAATAATCGTAGATTAAATATATTGATCAACGATGAAAAAGTGAAAGTTCATGGATAGTTTGAAGATCACTAAAACTGATCCGATTCAATTAAAACCAAGCGTGATTGGTGTCCACGTGCAACTGAAGTTTACAATTAAAGTTTGGCAAGTGATGTGGAAAAAAATTGTTTCCATTGATTTTATTTTTTTGTGTACTGTGACAGTATTGGACCATGTACAATTGCATATATATATATATATATATATCCTAATTTGATTAATAAAGCATTAAAAAATCATGGCCGTAGTCTAGGGTTCTGCCAGATATTGTTTTAAGTCAAAATATTTGTCAACAAATGAAAATAGGCTAATGCATTCTAATAAAATACAATATTAAGTCAATTTCAACCAAAGCTAAAGTTAAGAGGTTAAAGGTCAGCTGAAAGTCTCATTGTCCCTCCAACATTTAAATCTATTAAGTCAAATTTAAATGTAATGTTAAAGGTGCAATATGTAACAATTTTCATGTAATATTTGCCTTTTTTTGCCAATGTGTGAACGGCTTGTAACGCAACTTAAAAAATTAGCCCTTCCCGGACTTCCAAGGTTGCCTATTAAAGCATGTAGACTGATTTTCATGTGAAGGGAGTGGGTCGCTTCTGCCGGGAAAATCCAAAGGATGATGTTTATGTGCGCTCCCGAGAGCCTTGCCTCAGTGATTCTCTTCTGCTTTTCAACAACGAGAACTGTCTGCAACACTAGGTAACGTTATCTTAGTGATGGAATCCAGCCTTGTCCGGCTCACAACACAACACCGACTGCTACACAAACTCAGAGTAAGCCAAAAAACCAAAAAAATAAATAAATAAAAAAACATTTATCTACTGAATCCCATCTGGCTAAGCGGGAACATGATCGTGGTCGAGCGAAAACTAGAGTGAACATCGGCAGGGCATTTCATTCCTGGAGGGACCTTCGTTTGGTTTTGGGGATCAAAACCGATCCTGTCTTATTGGACAGGTAAGCTTACATAACGGCAAAGCATGTGAAATATAGTGCCATAAGGATTGATCTGTGTAATTTTAGCTAACTTGATCTTGCCTGTACAGTAACTGTCATAAACAATGTTAATCTGTAATTTTTCAGCAAGGTAAACTACAATAACACATGAAATTAATGCTAGACAATGTTCAAGATAATGCAAAAAGACCCATACATTAGTGTAACGTAACTTGGTTATACAGAAAATATATACATTCTATTATTATAAAACAACAGCGCATCGATATATCAAAATGACAGTTGTTATGGAATCACATTAATACTGAATTGTGTCAACATATTTATAATGTACAGTCTATTTTATAAACAGATACTGTCATCATCCACCAAATTTAGTTAACAGCTATTGATAAAGCTGGATAGCTAGCTAACGCCGACATAGACTATCGTATAAATGCAGTCAATGTATCATGCAAAGAAAATTGATTACTTCAAACTACAGTCTCGCATAGTCAGACCTATATCCACACTTTGTTTTAGCCCTGTTCCAGCACTGGAGAGTCAAATATAATATACAGTCTCAAAGTTTGTAGTAAAACAATCATAACTGTGTCGTTTTAATTATGCTACCTCATTTGTTAGCATGATGCCGGTGAATCACGCTGTCTCTTTGTACATTATGTCATTGTTTTGGCTCGCGTCCCTAAGGAGTGTGCGCACAACCGCGAGCACGAGCACCAGGTAGCTGGCTGCAGTTCACTTAACGGCCACAGGTGTCATTAATAACAAGGGTTTCTGAATCTTACATACTGCACCTTTAAGTATATAACTTTGTACATCAGTGATTATTGTTTTAATGGCTTTGGCAAATGCAAGGATTATAAAGTATGTAAATACATTAACATGGTAGCTAACTATACGCATTACGCATGATTTTATAGGCTAGGCTTAATACAACACGCAAGATTAAGTGTTGACAAGTTAACATAAAAAATAAATAACTGAGACCGAATTAACAACAAAACAGTGGCTGGATATACTGTAGACAACTGTCAGTCTACAATACTCACTATCAAAGCTCAGCATTGCTAGGACATCTAGACATGCATAGATACGATAGTTATGATGTTTTCATGCTTTCGTAATTCTCCTGGCGTCATATTAAGTTACAAATTACAGGCTGTGTCTCGTTTGGAAGGCTGCGTCCTGCGGAGGTCGCATTTGTCGGCCGTATACGTCATCGAGGCTGTCTCGTTTCAGAAAAGTGAGTAGGACACTTCGAATGCAGCCTTCTTTCACGGGAATTCGGAGGATGCATGAAGTGTATCCTTCGTGGGCACTCACAACCCACAATTTTTTGCTTCAACGGAAATGTCTAAAAAATAATAATAATAATAACGCCAATTTGCCCGTAAATACCATGTTCAAACGCAAGGATGTTAATTCCCAAGTTGAAGTACCTCAGTACATGAATGCAGAGTATATAATATGTATAATTATATTAATATATAATTAAAATAAAGTATTAGACTTAAATACACCTGTAAAATCTACTTTATTTTCTGTCTACATCATTATAACTCTCCTAAATTGTACCTCATACATTCCCTTCCAAAGACACTTTGTTCCCTTGTCACTCAAAGCGCTCGCGCTTGTTAAAGAGTGGCGTGCTGTCATAGCAACCATGTTACGTTCCGTTTCCGTTTGTCCTACGAAGGCCGTCTCGTTTAAAGGAGGACGCTCGGTATACTGCAGCCTTCAAAGGACGCATCCTACCTAGCACGCAGCCTTCGAAAGACACAGCCTTAAAGTATGTATCTCACGCAGACATCAGTGTGTCACCGTTTCAGCTGATCTCCGGAAACACTGTGTAGGAGAAAATTAGTTCCGTGGCTGTTACAACACAATTTTAGAAACACGAGCTTAATTTGTTCTAAAACTACAACAAACTTTACTGAACCAATATTTATGAATCTGTGAAGCAAAAACGGACGCACAATTATTTGTATTAGTTTCTAAAATGAAATGAGAGACTTATGCCTACCACTAGATGACAGTGTTTCTCTTTATTAGAAAATGAGAAACCATCCTTTTACACAGGAGTCAAGCAATTATGTGACTTTAAAGGGAGAGTTCACCCAAAAATGAAAATTCTCTCATCATTTACTCACCCTTATGCCGTCCCAGATGTGTATGACTTTCTTTCTTCTGCAGAACACAAACAGCTCTGTAGGTCCATACAATGCAAGTGAATGGTGATCAAAACTTTGAAGCTCCAAAAGGACATAAAGGCAGCATAAAAGAAACCCATAATACACCAGTGGTTAAATCCATATGTTCGGAAGGGATATGTTTAAGTAAACGATCAATATTTAAATCCTTTGTTACTGTAAATCACTTTTACATTCACATTTTGAAAGTGAAAGTGGAGATTTATCATAAAAAAAGGACTTAAATATTGATCTTTTTCTCACCCAGACTTATTATATCGCTTCTGAAGTTATGGATTTAACCACTGGAGTCATATAGGATTACTATCATGTGGACTTTGCACAGCACTTGACATGAGACATAAAACTTCAGTAAACTTTTGTAATTACTGCATTGGGGATTCAGCTCTTTGATATTGTGGTCTGAAGTTTTATGTGTGTGTGTGTGTCTGTGTGTGTGCATAAATAAGAGAGAGTAAGGATTAGAATTAGAGTCTTGCATGTATGAGAATGTTGTTTCCATTCCAGTGTGTGTATATGTGGCCAAGTGCATATGAGTGGCAAAGAGTCTGTGCAGAGTAAAAAGTACAGTGTGTGCTGAGTGATCTTCTGTTAATAACACACCTCTCTGTAGGTTAGTCTGCTTATTCTTTGAAGTCAGAACATTAATACACCTTTGCATACTTTCACAGGCCTGTGCCAGCAAGCAAAACAAAAACAGAGCCTTTCTTTAAACCTTAGCCAGGTCTTAGGAGAAGTGGAAACTATGAAATATCTGGACAACCTACTAAGTCATGTACGTAGTAAAATAACAGATTAGCACTGCATTGTGGGTTATAATGGTGAAATACCCAAGCCTTTGCGCTTGAATATGTATGCATGCTTTGGCAATGCCCAAAAAAAAAAAAAAAAAAACATGTACAAAAGTTTTTATTCAAGCTTAATAGAAGACTTAATTTTATTTAGTGTTGTGTTTTGTTTGAAATCACCATTATGGTGATTAGTGTTCTCTTGAGCTGGCACCTTGGACCTTCTTTATTATTATATTATGTTCTTCCAGCCAGTCAGTTTGTGTTTGAGTAAAACACAAGTTGTTGCACTGTGCTACTTGGAAGCCAAAACCTAATGTCAGACTGAATGTCTGATCCTACCTTGCAAATGACACTATACGAGGCAACAGTGATGCATTACACATAAAAGCAAAAACAGTAAAGGATATCTCAGCAAAATGATATCAGCAAATTGAATGTATGATGATTTTGATGAACAACACGAATTATTAACAAGACACACACAGAAATCAACTCTTGGCATACAAAATGCAACAATGGTGACAATTAACAAACATACTTTTATGTAAAAAAGTAAAAGCTGAACATTAAAATACAAGTAACTTAGACTGCAACAAAAACAATGTCAAAATAAACTAGTAAAGAGTAAAAATTAAGTAATTTCTTCATGCTGGGAACATAGCTGTTAATTTCATCAACAGTAGATGCTATGTGATTTACATTTATGCATTTGGCAGACGCTTTTATCCAAAGCAACTTACAGTGCACTTATTACAGGGACAATCCCCCTGGAGCAACCTGGAGTTAAGTGCCTTGCTCAAGGACACAATGGTGGTGGTTGTGGGAATTGAACCAACAACCTTTTGTTCATCAGTTCAGTGCTTTAGTCCACTACACCACCACCACTCCTGACAGCTGTATGCTGCTATATTACAGTTGTATACTGTAGCTGTAAAAACAGTATCTAGCTGTTAATTTGATCAACAGTAAAACACTGTATTTTTACAGTATGATGCCGGCGACTACAGCTTTATGCTGTATTTGCAAAAACAGAAGCAAACTGTAAATTTCAGCAACAGCAAGACACAGTTAATTTTACAGTAACTCGCTGGCAACTCTGCTGCCAGTTCTTTACCGTTTTTTGATGGAAAAATCTTTAACAGTGTAAGTTCCAGGGGGTACTCTGTTAAACATATAAAACAGAAGTTACAACTTAAAATTTTAGGACTGTCAATAGATTAAAGTAAATCTTGCAATTGCATCTTGTAATTTTGTAGTCGCTTACAAAACTGAATCATTGTAGTGTTTTTTTATTATTTTCTTTACAGTATTAATGGTACTACTACATGATATCCAGTGTAAATAAATGTATAAGCAAAACATTTCAAATTTGGCATCAACAAAGGGATACTTGAGTCTTACTGATGGGGTTATGGTGGTATAAAACAAAGTTTGGCAAACATTGCTGTATGGTATTTTCAAAGAACACAAATAGGAATTTGGTTCTTATATACTAATATATTACATATTGAAACTGTTTTTTTTTTGTTGTTGTTGTTGTTGTTGTTGTTGTTTTTGGCATTTGAACTGCCCGGACTAATCATCTAGCTAAAACATGCTCACATGTGCATTAATATTTTAGACGTTATGTGAAAGTCATTGATCTCAGCAGGAACACTGCAACTTCCTCTGATACAGAGACTGAACAAGTATGTGCTTATCAAACCCAGTCCTATGCTGCTTATAGTGTTTTTATTTTTTATAGTCTTTCAAAAACAGATAAGACTAATAGATTTTTGCTTTAGATTAAGTATATTAAATGCCAAACAATCTTGGAAAAAATAAAGATCATCAGATAAATTCTAGGAAAAACACACCTTCTAATACGAGCACACTTGTCCTTATAACACTGAATTCTTGGTCATTTGTGCATTACATTTTCAGCCCTGTGGGAGTGTCATTCTGCAGGTGCCAAGAACTGGGTGAAGGTCACTGAATTTGTTTTGTCTTAAGTTCAGCTGCTCTCCAGAATCATTGTGCACAACATTAAATAGCCATTTACAATTATTAGATTTTTATGGTAGTTGCTGTTTTAGATCTAAACCAAGCAACACCTAACAAGCTCTTGACACCTTTAGAATGCCTCCTACAATACTTAGAGAAAAGTCATCAGTATTTACAGATACTTAAACAAGAAATCATAAATACCAAAATCAACATCACACAAGAGAATCAGAGCACCTAAAAGATCACTAACAAATGTTTTACATAAGTGAACACACAGTATCCAAACCTTTTGAAACACATTTGATACAGAGAGAAAAAAAAAAAGAATTGTGAAATGAAGTATTCACATTATGGCAAAGCAAACAAACCGTCTATGGTACAATTAAACAGCCCTATGCAAAGCAGTCTTTTTACATAGTAATAAACCTATGGACAAACTGATTCCAAAGCAATATACTGTATGTATATATATGTGTGTGTATATATATATATATATATTTTTATTTTTTTTTTTTTAAACTAAGCAACTCAACTTACTCAGACGAATAAAACATTAAAAGAAGCTGATTTTTAAACTTTATTTTTGTTGTTTGTTTGCACACACAGGACGTAATCACAGACAAACCAGGGTGGACCGAGCAGCAATCAGTAATTCTCATTTGAAGTATTCTAGTTCAGTTTAAGATTTATTTTTCCACATACACAACTGGAAGAAAAAGAAACCACTAAGAATAAGAGTCGCTTTGTTTCCCAACATCAAACATTGCAGAATGTCAGAGAATTACACAATAAGGCACTCTGTGGTAGTTAATTTAGAATCTGTTTATTCAGTGCAAGTCTTGCCTGTAAAACCCACAGAAAGCCAAAACACAGAAAAGAATGCACTTTTAAATGAGAATTTTACCATTGGACTAGTTTCTCACACCAAGAGCTTAATCAGAGTCATGGGGCAGGCCCATATGGAATCTGTGGACTTCTTAATTTTCTGCACTGATTGGAGGGTAAACTGCGTTCAGTGGACCTGAGAATACTACACTCTTATTGGCAGCTAAGAGCACCAAAAATTAGCCAAAAAAACAAGCAAGTAGGTGTGGGTCATGTAAAACTACAAAATCTGTTAAAATTGGAAGAGTTCTGTAGGTGCAGATTCCCATCTGGGCCTGGTCATAGGAACATTACAATAAATAGTTTATATAAAGCTACTGCAGCAACCATATTTGGTCATAAACAAATCACTATTAGTTAAATACAGTGAATGCGTTGCTTAATAATCTGGAAATTGTATGTTTACGAATTACTAGTGCATAAAAGCTAACTATTGCTATTCACAAACCAATCACTGATTTATTTTATCATGGAACCAAGGAATCACACAGTAAGGAACACATAGAGTTGGTCCTAAAAACGAGTGATTTTTGCTTATTCTCTCCTTCCTACTTCATGAACTGTCTGTAATTTCTCTTCCATCTGACCTTTAAATTATGGAGATCTGCATTGTTCTAAAATGAATGTATTAGTGGAAGGGCAAATGTCAGCATTTGCTTTAGTTGGTAGAATTGATGTTTTTAATGTCTCATTGTTCTGTGAATCCAAAACAATCATGTTTACAAAAATAACAAACTGGGAAATTACCTTCCGTTTCAGCAAGAAAAAGGAACTTGCATGTGTACAAGACCCACAAGGCCACAGAAAGAGAAAAACACATGCATTCTGCTGTGGCACGCAAGCCCAAGCGCAGGTCACCACAGCGGAAAAACCACACAAGCACACACATGCATGCACATAGGTAGCAGAGCAGTGCATACTGGGAACAGTGCATTTTAAAATGGTACCACAAACTCATCTTAACTATACATTAAACACAACATTGATTATGAAAAGGCAACAAGAATGGACAACCCTGAAATTTACTTTGTTGCAATATGACACTGCTAAATACTATTAAGTAAGAATTTGTTAATCTGTTCTTAATCGTGGTGTTTTTCATTGAGAATAATAAAATCACATATACACACACACAGTACCATATTTTAAGTAGCAACTTACAGGGAATGAAAGCAGAGTGAGAAATTTACTATATAAAATAATTTGATTATGAGCCAAACTCCCTGACTTGTGTTTTACCTATCAATATTAAACATTATTCAGAATCACTAGTGCATTGCCAATACTTTCAATGTACAAAACAACCCATGGTTGGGTTTAACCTGGAAGCTAGTGGTCAGTTAAGGCAGTCTATCCTTGAAAAAAAAAAAAAAAAAAAAAAAAGTCTTCATCACAAGAGGAGGAAGAGTCTTTGGAGCAATAGATCTGTAAAAACCAAAGGCTACACATCTGGAAGAACCTGAAACAAGTACCAAAAGGGTACGCTACTCCCAAACAGCTAACCATTATGATAGGAGTGGCTTTTTCTATTGACATTTGCATTTAAAGGAATAATTCACCCAAAAATTTACATTTTGTCACCATTTCCCATGCAGTTCCATTAAAAACAAACAAAAAAAGTGTTTTAAGACGTGCATTAGCAGGTTTGACGTCATGGGGTCGAAAAATGCAACCGCAATGAGATTTGCCTTAAATGTCAGTCTGGTCTTTACATGAAGCTATCATATGTCTTAAGAAGACTTGGAATATAGCGCACAAGTCATATGAACTTCCTCTTCTTTTGTTATACTTTTATAGTGTTTTTTTTTTATTTTTTATTTTATTTTTTTTTTGGTGCATGGTAGTTTAATTAACCATCCACTTCCTTGAATACAAAAGAGCTCTGACATTTAGCTGAAAATCTCGCCTTGTGTTTCACAGAAGAAAGAAAAAAATTTGTGGTTGTAATGACATGGGGTGAGTAAACGATGACTAGATTAAAATTTTTGGATGAACCCTTCTTTTAAGTCCACAATTTTTGCATTTTATGCAAGTCTTTGAAACAAGAGAAATACAAATGCCGTCATCAGTTTCAGCAAATCCATGGCAGACAGATTACCACTCATTTGCATCGGTTACACCTGAAAGGTGACAACCTGTCTTCTAAAACAAAGTTTCAGTCTTCTGAGCATGAAGCATTTTCAACTCTTGATGCAAGAGTTTGAGTCCTCCTAATATAAACTTACGATGGCATTAGCAAAACTTGCTTCTACTCTGCAAAATCTTCTAAATTGTATGATAATTAAACATACAATAAACCACTATATTGCTTGAGAAAATGTTGACAAGCCCTTTGATACAAAAGTTTCTAATATGATTATAGATCAGAATAGGTTTTAAAATCTAAAATTAAACAGATATATGCAATGCAAACTCTAATTTTTTTTAATTAAGAATAAAACCAAAAACAGATGATCTGATTTGACAATCTGCTAAAGTATAAATGAACAACAATGATGGAGGATAGTTTATATTTATGAAACGTTTGCAAGGTGCATCATAAGTAAAACTTAAAACATGCACAGTGTAAAATGACTGGCATTAGTTCTAACCAATCATTGATTGTGGGGAGGGGCCTTTGCAGTTCAAAAGTGCTCTTATTGGCTGAAAGCTCGTCAGATCAAATCACATCAGACCCATATGTCCAAGCAGGAAAGGCACAAGGAAAAGTGCATTGAGCCCCACTGTTCCATAGACGATATATCGATATGGCAGCTCCACCTCCATGTGCTGCCTGGCCTTCCGAACATCGTCGCACGGAATCCCAAAGATCCGGCACACAAGCGGGATTGTGAGAGCCTTCATTATGGCTCTGGTAACCAGGAGAATGATGACGCCCAGGCAAAAGCGTAGCAGACAGAGCCCGATCAAGCTGAGAGTGAGAGGCTTGGGGTGGAGAGGCAGCATCGATGCAGGTTGGTCTGGCAACAGGCCCAGTTTGTAGTTAATGTGGGATGCCAAGGCAATACCCGCCCCAGAGCCCAGGATTTGGGCGGTGTCACCTCGCGAGGTACTCCAGGTGTCCAGGGTGAAGGAGAAGAGGCCCAGTCCCACATGAAGTGAGATGATGAGGAGAGGGGCAAAGCGATGAGTGCAGTTAAAGGCGTCAATGATGTCCAGAGCAGGACTGAAGATCACTAGGATCAGCAAACTGTACAGGAAACCAGCAATGATATCCTGAACAACACAAACAAATAAACAATGACAAACCATAAAAAATAAGCAGAAAAAAGAAAAAGAAAACATGAATTGGCAGTGCAAAATATTATTTTTTTTTTGCTGAGCTCCAAAGATGTCATGAAATGTTTTTCAAAAGGTGTTTTACATTTGAAAAAGATACAGTACAGTGAATGCACACATTTTAATATATATATTTTATTGTATACAGAGATAAAACCTAATACCACAAACACTGTCTCCTCTTATTTTGCTTTATTTCTCTCTCTCACACACATTTGTTTTTCTATTAAGGTGGGGACTTCCCATTGACTCTTATTATTTTTGATTGTTCTTGCCCAATAGGGCAACCAAATGCATGAGGTCACCCAGAGGGTGACATTACCACTCAGTGTACATCTTTACCAGACATGGAATAGATAATGCAGATGAAACACCAAATTATTGGGACTGTTAGAAATTATGGAAAAAGTGTCATCCAGACAAACACCTTGCCAACAGGTGATATTATGGAGCTTAATTACACTGTAATGAAGTGAAGATGCTTTTAAAACATGATGGAATTACAGTGTCTGCACACATGCATGATACATATTCATAATGAATGGGGATTTGGGGGCAGCCACTGGCAACAAACGACAGACGGTTAACCAAACAAATGGATGTAGTTAGTAGTAGTACAGGGCTGCTCATAGTACATTTGAGTAACCACATGTCGGTCGGTCGGTCTCTCTCTCTCTCTCTCTCTCTCACACACACACACACGCTTAGCTATCTAAATGGAGACATAACATAGACTACTATTGTTTTTATATAAAGCTAACTATAATTACTATAAACTAAACCTAATGCTAACAGAAAATGTATTTGCGTTATTAGAGTTTTAAAATCATCATGTATGGATAGTTTCTCCAAATGAGGACATCCCAAAATGTCCCCAGAGGGAGGTTTTGTCCGATTTAGCTCACTTCTGGGTACAAATTTGTCCACAAACTATAGCCAAGTATACACACACTCTTATCATTCAGGCCATGTCTGATCTTTCTTCAAAAGGACCAAAGGTTCAGTAAAGGTATATTAAATTGACCAGTATCTGTTTTTGTTCAACACACACACACACGCGCACTCACAAATACTCTACTGCCGGTAATTATCTGGCCCAGTGAAGAAACGGCAGGCATTTTTTCCCTCCCAGTGTCACCGCCCTTTAATGAACTCACACAGAGATAACATGCACACACAAATACAGACAACAGATAACATGTACACGTGTCCCATTAGAAAGCCCATAATTTTACTTCACCTTTAAGAAGACGAAGAGACAGCGAAAACATTTTATTAGTTCAGTATAAAAACAACAGAAGTCAACGGACAGTACGCACCATGAATAAAAACATGTTTGTGTGAGGGGTTTTTACGTATGCCTTACCAGTATGGAGTGCATGCCCATGTATATGCGGCTCAGACACACCAGCACACACCAGCTAAGAGCCAGAGAGAGACCCAGCAGCAGAGGATACTGTGGAAATAAACACACACACACTTTAATGTTTCTGTTGGTGAAACAAACTGTCAACATTTCACTCAACAACCTCCAAACTCTTCCTCTTTCTCTCTCTATATCCTCGTTCTCTCCTACTCTTCCCCCTAAAACTGGTTTCAATTTCAGTTCACCACAGTTGTGCAATCCCTGACAAACACACATTTTGTTTACCTTACCTAAATGAACATATGCCATAGACTTCTTTTGTTTTTATATATATATATATATATATATAAGGATTTTTATACAATGAGAATTGGGCAATGTAAGCAATGTAATGTAATTGAATAAAAAAAGGCTAATATGATAATTTAATATTACTTTATTTTGATTTTGTTGTGAAGTTTGACCCATGAAATGCACCTGTCTATTCTCCTGAAATGCTTCACTTTAGACCAGTGAAACATTATACCACACACCTCTGAAACGTTATACGTGCAGGTGAGTTACAAAACGAACACAAGCTAGAACATCAATGTTGACTGATTTGCTTTTATCTATATGCAAAGACATATGAGAAGATGGCAGTAAGAACAGCCTGGGCGAGAGAACATACTATCATCTATCATGTCTCTTCAAGAGCCAGAGGATATATAATCTGTCTCTCCATCTATCATTTCCATGTATTAAAGTGAATACCAGATGCTTAGAAATCCATCCAATACACAGCGTAACAGTTCAGGCACAAATTGTATTCTAAACAACGTGCACATGTGCACACACATTTGTTTTATATCACGGTGGGCACCCACTATTGACTTCCATTTTTTTTTTTTTTATTTGCTATGCCCTACTCCTAAACCTGCACTTTAAAAAAAACCTGTTACCATTTGAGGCATTATTTAGTCCCTTTTTTTGTTGTTGTCATTTTTATTGTAGGGACTGTTAGGAGTCCCCTACCCACAACTTAAGGCCTTTGCACTAGGGATGCAACTTCTTTTAACTGTGTAACCGCCAGCATTAACTGGTTATTAACCGGTTAACCGATAAGCCTTGAATCAAACAAGTGACCAAACAGGCATGACAAAGGTCTATACTGGCTGACACAAAACAGGCTCACATGACAGATGTGCATATTTAGCAATAGCTAATACATCAACATTTAAATGAACAACCACATACTTCCTTCTTATATTAGGAACCAATTTTTTTTTCATGGATAGCTTGCACGCCCAATTAACCTACGAGGCGAAAACTTTTGGCAGTTTAACAATGGAAGAATAAAAACATATCCTACACGCATACTGTATTGTGCTGCTGAGCAATCCTAATCATCAACATATTTACATGGGCAGGGGTCATTATGGTACGCAGCCAGATGGTACCAAGCTCAGGAACCCACTCCGAAGGCACTGACGTCCCGACGTGCATCGTATCACCCCTCCCGTTTTTCGTGTAACAAGTGAAATGAGGGGCTGCAAACAAACGTTCTTAGATGTAGAGACTTGTAGATGCTTTTTTAAATTTTTTTTTTTTATGGCACTGCATTGTACTCGTGCTACTACTAAACTTTAAAGTCCTATTTTCCAATTTGCATCAGAACACGTTATCTTCACGGACAAATGGTCCCACAGCGCATGCTTTATTCATTGTCATTTGAACTGAAAGGAAGACAGTGGTTTACGTGTTAACAGCACCCTAATGTGTACATAATATGCCCTACATGTTAAATAGGGATGTCATAAAATATCGATTATTGATCGGCACGTTATTTTATCGATACATATTTGAAGCATCGTTATAGACATTTAAATTAGAAGCATCATTTGCTTGCTTTCAATTAACTGCCAGTTGCATTCCATTCAATGTAGTCTGGCGTAACAGCTTTGGGAGACCACAAGGGGGCAAGATAACATTTACTGAAGCTGGACGCGGCATGAACAAGGCATCACTCTCGTTACGAGCTGATGGCAGTTTGCAATTTCCCTGTATTTAGCACTCAATAGGTCATACTTGTAACTGAAAATAGGCTACATTATGTATGCTCAATGAAAGATACTTATACACAATATACAGTAACGACTAGTGTAAATAATCTACAGTGTTCCCACTCTTTTCAACCAATAAATTTCCATGACTTGAAAGCTCATTTTCATGCCCAAACATTTAGCCTTTCATTCTGAAAATGGCACTGAAAATCACAATTGCAAATGAGTTAAAAACAAAACCACTACATTGAGAAAAACATATTGCGTGAATCCTAAACTGGGCAGGGATTAGCAGTATATCGTTGTCTCTAATTGGTCAGGCAGGGCTCAACACTAAGGATCATTTCTACTGGCCCAGCCGGGCCAGTGTTTTGGATTTTTACTTGCCCTTCCAACATTTTCACTGGCCCTAACACAAAAAAGAAAAATAACTGTTTTTACCATCATGGATTTAAAAAACGTGACTGCAGCGAATTGTTTTTTAATAAATATTGTTTTTAAGACAATTTCCCCCCAAATTGTATCAGATTTATAATTTGCAAGATATGATTCATGCCTTACGTAATCCAATATCAGCGCTTTACAGATAGAAATTCATAAATTCATCATATTAACACCAGCTGTCCAGCTATTTACATATGTTTTTAAGTGAAGAGTTCTGTGGAGAAAATTATGGGTTTTCCGTGACCTGTTTAGTATTGCTCTCAACTTTTAAACTAGTTTTCACAAGCAGAATCAAAGATTTAGTCATCGAGTTAAAGATTTGTTTATTGGCTGAATGTTATAAACATATGAATCCCTGAGAGAGGAGACCATGCTCCTAAATTGGTTGTGATGTGTACAGTACATACAGTACAGTAGGTAGATATTAGGCTTAATCTGTAAATTAAGAGTGTGGGTATAAACTTGAAATTAGACAACCCAAACAAGACCAACACTGACTGATACACAATCCAGAAATGAGAAATGTTAACAGGTGTTATGAGAAAAATATGAAGTAGATGGTTTTAAATAGTCATCTTCAACCTGCAGCTGAACGACTCAAATAAATAATAACGTAGTGATTTTCTTCTATTCATATCGAACGCCATTAGCATGTGGAATTAATGTTTACATTTTGAAAAACATTAAGGTAATGTATAAGTCTACTTGCATTTTGGATAGTGAGCGGCTCAGATTTCCAGCTACATGTATAACAGGGGTTTAACAAAGTTTATTACGTTTTATTCAGCACTTCATCTCTAAACGCAAACTAATGTGAGAAACTGCGCTTTTTTTTTTTTTTTACTGAGGGAACAACACTTGGGCTCTGTCCTGTTTGAGTGCGCATGCACGTTAAACGGTGTCTACACTGCATGGAGAGATGAGAGAGAAAAGCACGGACAGAGATGGATTTACAGTCTTATAGAAATGAACTGTTGATTTCATGTGTTCCAATATATGGATGGCTAATTTTCAACAAAATGATAAAATGAAAAAAGTGCACTGTGATTGTGAATTGTGGAACGTGCGGGCCATCAGACAGTCCTTATTGTCGGGCCCTGGGTCAGGTATTCTAAATAACATGATATATTTTAAACTCTTCACTGTGTGTTTTTAATCCAGTGCAATGTACCACCCCGATTAAATATTTTAGGACAGAGCATAACAAATAAAAATATATTGACTATAAAATAATTCCATGATTTTTCCATGACTTTGAAGATTTTATTCATTTCAATGACTTTTCCAGGCCTGGAAATCCCAATTTTAAAATTCCCTGATATTTCCAGGTTTTCCATGACTGTGGGAATCCTGAATCTATGTCCTTTGATAATGATTTGGGTCGAATTTAATAAAAAACTATGCAAGTTGCACTATCAAATTTTTAACAGCCTCTGGAGACAGCGAGCCCGTGGCATGTGCGTATCTTCATAGAAAATAATAGTTTTAAATTTTGGAACGCACCATGTCGTCCACCAGACGCGTCCGGTGCGCGGCTCCCTTTAATTAACCCTGCCACTCACACTTTACCAAAGTTCCGTTGAGAAGTATGTTTGAAAGACAAAAAGTTTTGTGCAACGAGCAGCCCTATTTATATCTGAAAAAAAAAAATGCTGATTGATATATATCTATATCAATAATCATCAGGAAAATCTTCCAATTATCGATACGTGAAAATGGCATCGATCCCAAGCCTAATGTTAAACCCATCAAATTAGCTCTCTGTTGTTTCTTTTATTGGTCTGCCATTCGCCAATCACGAATGAGAATAAAACTACTTAAGTTCAATAGTAAACAACCATGGAATGGAACATTACGAAAGACAAGCAAGCGTGTTCTTTAGTGAGCCAATCGAAAAAATAAAATGCATTCTCTACAAGCTGCAGCAGAGATGAAGAGTGTGTTGTTGATTTGCTTAAAAAGAAAACATTTAAGACACTTTCACAAACTATTGCAATTCACCTGCTGGACAATTTGACTGACAGTATTTATCATGTATACACAGTTGGAGGGGTTATTACAAAGAATCAAGTGTAAAAAAATAATAACGTTTAAAACGTTATCAATTAGAACAATACTGAATGGACTGTCTATTTCAACTATTTTCGACTATCTATTGTTTTCTATTAAAAATGTTCATCGCAGCGAGAAATCAGTGTAAATTTGCGTTTGGTGGGAAAAGATTTTTAGGTTTTACTATCATTGTGGGGACGTTTGGTATCCACGAGCACAGCAAAACCTCACCCACACACCCAATAATCTCATGTTTTCTTGTAAACTGTGGTGTAACAGTGATACATGCTTACATGAGGTGAAATATCTGCTGTGTGTGTGTATTGGTCAGCTAATCCATCACTGTGGAGACCAGCTAACAGTCCCCACTAGAAATGTGGCTTTATAAACATACCCAATAATCTCTTAGTGAAAATGTTAAATGCAGAAAAGTTTCTGCAAGGTTAAGTTTAGGGGTAGAAAATAGGAAATATCATTATCACAGGATATAAACAATAGAAGTGAACGGAAAGTTTGTACCATAATAGAAAAGCAAACGTGTATGTGTATATGGTAGTCTAAACATCTATGAGTGCTTATATCATCTGGTATTTTAGAGCTCCTTAACATCAGCATTGTGATCATACTCACTTTCTTTATAATACACCACTGGTATTTGTCCACAGATGGACCCTCCTGTGCAAAACAGCTGTTCAACCAACAAACACTAAATTCAAACCCTCAGCACACAATAAAACAACCACTTTACTGCATAACCACCCCACAAAGCAAAAGATGGTCAGACAAATAAAAAGTGGGAAACATAGGCACCAGGAAACTATAAAAAGAGCAACCACATGCTTAGAGTGTCCTGATCAACCTGACATTTAAATGACCATGAACACTTTCAGTGTCATCAGATACAAGGTATAATTTGCAATTAGGAATGACATACTGTAACTTTGAACTTGTATTGAATATTCTCCAATAAAAAAAAAACAAACATCTTGAACAGTCTGCTTCTAAACAGATCTTCGCTTACTACAACGTGACATACTCTGCAGTATGCTCATTTTCCTGGCCTTTCAACAAGTTTGGAAGGTATTCTCATCCGCACAGGTGTTTTTAGGTCATTTTAAAACACTGTGTTTATCACGTGGCTGTTAACTACACAACAGCACATTCCTAGGGAAGTGCCAGGGTGGTCGACTAATCGTCCAACAACTGACTAGTCGATTAGTGGTCAACTACGAACATTAACATTTTTTAACAGACAGCACAGTTAGACCCCCTGCAAGAAATTAAATGTCCTTTTATGTGCTGCTTTTAACAACACATTTCAAGACGATCACTGTAGGAGGTTAAATCCTCTGCTGTGAGTAATGTTACAGTATTTGTGAGGTGCTGTGGAGAGATTAAAGTCTTTGGCTGATTTTGTCTAAATACAGTAGTTGCAGTAAAAAGGTTCAAACTGCTTGATGTCGTGAGCTAGATGTGTACTTGCAATATTATCTTGCAGTTCTGCGCTCTTGAATGCATAACGGAGCCTAATTACACATTATCCTTAACACCAACTAGTTGTTCAAACAACCGACCAACAAGTCGATTATGAAGTTTTGCACATCCCGAATTCCTACAGTTATCATTCTGTCAATTTAATATGTCTGTCTGTGTGTTTGGCAGCCTGTAACCTTCCCAAACAGATTACTCCAGAAACAGAGTTTAAACACTCTTGCAGAGAGTTATGTGCGCCAATGTCCATGTTTAAACATGTCCAGCAACAGATTTACAGTGGAACTGAAACGCCAGCTGCTAAGAAAATGTCACGACAATCTATGGGATTTCCATTCAGTACAACATATTAAAGGAAAAAGGACATTATCCCATTGCTGTCCTGACAACCAGACGTCAGCGCAGTGATAAACTTAGTACCTTCTAACATTTGCTATGTCTGGCAAAAGACTTTCTATCCTGAACAAAGCAGAAAAGCAAAACTATCAAACGATTGCTTGTGTGTTATTTTGAAATATCTCATGAGTTTATGCAGTTTTGTAAGACACCTTATGAGAATTTCCCACATAAGGATAAATTCATGCAGAAATTGTAAAAACAGATAAATAAATGTGTTCAGTGAATAATGGTCTGCTTAATTAGCAAAACAGGCTCATGATACTGTGAAATCCAAGAAGCATTGAAACTCAATTAATTTAAATTGTGATTACGATTTTTCCATTTTCTGAAGAAAACGCAAGTTGTTCTTGCCTGTGCAAAACTCATTATGATACCAGCGTGTTCTATGTGGTTGCAAGGGTGCTCTAGGTGGTTATTTTCTGACCAAAGTCAAACTGCAAAGTCTCTATATTCTGGTCCCTTGATATAATTTGGGACCCTCCTTCAATGGAAGTCTATGGTATTTTTTCACCTGTTTGTTCTCCTGCCAAGTAGGGATGCACCAACGTATCGGCTGCCAATATTTATCAGCCAATTATTGACCAATTTAAAACCATCTACATATTGGTAATAAGAATGAAAATGCAGATATGAAAAACCGATGGTTTATTTATAATTAGTTAGTAACATACTTTGCAAAAATAGAATTCAATTGCACAGTCCAAAAATAAACTACATTTTCTAGAAGGGTTGGAACATGTGAAATACATTTTTTATTCCTTCTTGTTCTTACATTAATGTGTAAAAAACACCATCAATGGACGTGACACTTACCTATAGGCATATATTGGAAACTATTTATTGTTAGAACACTAAAAAAGCTTTTGTACCTCTTTATATTTTTAAGCATTACTATGTAAAACAGTATACTTATGACAAAATAAGGTAAGCGGCAAAATATCGTTATCTGCCTATATTTCTTTTGTTAAAATCGGTATCAGCCGAAAATTTTCATAATGGTTTCTCTCTACTGCCAGGCAAAAATCCTATGTTTGATTGCTTAGTAAAGAAATAACACACATTTCCTTCACAAACCGCACGATTTGAGGTCATTCATGTCCGTAGCGCAAACGATGTGGGATGAGTTACACACCAAAGTTTAATACTCCAAGTAACAGATTTAGAAAAAATCCTAACCCCAGTATGAGCAACAGTAATAGTGATGTGTTCCTTAGCTTACTTTAACACACACCTCCGTGAAACCATACAGTCAGAAATGTGAACTGAGTATTCACACACTCACACACTCAGACACCTGGAGCATGCCAAGTTTTCCAGACCACACCTCATGCCCTGAGACCACATGACTCAAACCCTGGACCACATTCTGAACCAACACAGAGATGCAGAATTCTCTCTCTCTCTCTCTCATCTAAACCTCAGCTAACCACACTTGCTGAACATCTGCCTCTGATTACAGACTACGTGTGTGTGTGTGTGTGTGTGTGTGTGTGTGAGTGAGAGAGAGAGAGAGAGAGCGCTCTCAACAGCTGTGTTCTTTGAGATGGTTGAGATTGTGTGTGTGTAAAACCTGGTGCATTGCAATATTAAAAGAATAGTAACCAAAAACTATTGGTCATCATTTACTCACTCTCATGTTGTTCCAAAACCATTTGACTTTCTAACATCTCCTTTAGTGTTCCACTGAAGAAAGAAAGTCATATGGGTTTGTAAACACCATCATGAAGGTGAGTACCGTATTTTCCAGTATATAAGTAGTGTTTTTTTGTTTTTTTTTTCCATCATCTGAAAGATCCTGCGACTAATATACATAACTTATACGTAACTGATGTCGGCTGGTCAAACACACACACACCAAAACAGATGAAAACATCAGTCAAAGAGACGGAGGTAGCATTTAAAAGTTGCCTATTCAGAGTATTTTGCCTTTAAAAAGTACTTAATGCAACCAGTCTGTCATCATTACATTATTGTTGAAACAAACTCTAGACCGCTGACAAACACAACTCCTAAAATGCCCATTAAATTATGTTTTATCACACTCGTACAGTAGTAAAAACATTCAGTCAGTAAACTAGATAATTAATGCATAATGAACAGGGTTGCAGATATCATCATTTACCGATATTTCTGATAGAAATGCAATTTTTAAGTGAACTATCTTTTTAATGTGTCTATGATCTCTATGACAACGACATGGGAGTTTGGGAATGTGTCAGTGTGACTGGGGGAGTGTGTGTATGTGTTGCTCATCCTGCTCAAGTATCTGCACACACAATATAACAGAAAAAATGAGCTACACTGATACACCTATAACACACACCCAGAAATGTGGGGGTTTTCTTAAACTGCATAAACATTAATCGAGTCATATTTGACAAAGCATATAGTCCTACACGGTAGTCGCCTTCACACATACAGCCTTTTCCAGAAAATTAACAGCAATTTTCAGTTTAGAGGTCATGTGTGAACACAACCCATTTGAAAATACCTGTGAATTTTGCACTGGCTATTTCCCTGAATGAGAAGTTGTAACATTACCTGAAAAGTTCAGTTTTGATAATATGTGTGAACAAAGTCATAAGATTAATGATTTGAGCACGTATGAGTTTAGGACGTGCTGGCGTAAGATGGAGACGGTTCAGTTACAGTCCAAAAATGTCTGAAAATTTGACAGATAGTAAAATTATTCCATTTATTCGGAAGATATAAAAAAATCTGTCATACTTTAGAGCTGACTGTAGAGGAAATCTCATAGTGGATTATGCTTAAAAAAAAAATTAATATGCGTGGCATGACACTGGACAACGAAGAAATGGGGATGGCGAACAAGCGCTCAAAGTGGAGAAAACTTTTAACGCCACTCACCTCCAACTCGTGATGCAGTCTCCATTTTTTCACTCAAGACCGCACCCAAATGAGCTTGGCCCGTTTCTTTTGATACTCGGAACAGAAAAGCAGCAACATCAATGGCAGCGCTCCCGTGCATCCATGTTTGTTTACATCGGTCATGCGTGTCTTAAGAATTGGGGCGTGTGTTTCAACGTCAGTTTGTACATCAGATCGACTAGTGTGTGATGCCCAGTTTTTGTCAATAGCCATTTACATAGTTGGTAAGTGTGATACCTGTATTTTTAGATTCTGTTCATATTTTAAAAGTGGTAGAGTGTAATCCAGCCTAAAAGTGCTTCTCTTCATCCGGGCAGCTGAAAAAATTTGTCGACTAATAAAAAACTAACTACATCGTAGAGTTTAATGGCATTTTGGAGCTGATGTGTAAATGGTTGCAAAATGGAAAAAAGAGGGAAACTGTTGCATGTGTGAACAGAAGATGTGGTACATTTACCAGTAAAGGCAACCCAACGATTTTACTGCAATTTACCAAGTTGCATGTGTGAAAGGGGACATTGTCAATTTAATATACTTTTGTTAACAATGCCACAGCCTAGCTGAAATGTAAGCATCCCTGTACCCCAGTTTAAAAACCCCTGGTGTATGTAATATATAGGCCTATTACTATATACTAGACACATCTTGCGCGTCTTATAAAACTGCACCTGAAGACCACAAAAGAGGAGGGAGAGTGGGAGAAATAAAGAGTCAGACAGAAAGTGAAAGTTGGAGGGAGTAGGAAAAAGCCAAAAAAGACCAGAGCAAATGATAAAACAGGCTACAGACATAAAGCAGAGCTACAGTAAAAGAGATAAGAAAGGGGGGGGAGAGAGTGTGCTTATCAGTGACCCAGCAGAAGGTCTGCTGAGGACTGAAAGTAACGGCATGATTGAGAGGGACAAAATCAATCTCAGCACTCTTAGATAAGACTAAGCTAAACAGTGTCTCGAAAATTCAAACACGCTGGCCCCTAAACCCTGCAAAAAGCCGAGATTATTTTATTTCTGAGTACAACTGCTCAAAATGACTGTAATGTCATCTTAGGACGCATACAGTATAAACACCATGAGGTAGCAGTGTATTTCATTTTATAAACTTTCACTAAACTAAGTGAAAGGCACTATAAAACCCCAAAATCCTTTTTCACATAATGGCCAACAAACCTCTTGAATCTTTCAAAATAAAGTTTGTGTTTGTTATATTAGAGTATGGCAAAGTTCTGTCTGCTGTGGAATATATAATCAAAGCTTAAAGGTTACATGCGTGTGAGTGTAAAGCCACGTTTAATGTTGTGTTTAGCTTCTAAAAGGCTTTTCCTGTCATTTTTAACCCCAGGTTAAAGGGATAGTTCACCCAAAAATATAAAATTCTCATCATTTACTCACCCTCATACCATCCCAGATGTGTATGACTGACTTTCTTCAGCAGAACACAAACAAAGATTTTTAGAAGAATATTTCAGCTCTGTAGGTCAATACAATTAAAATGAATGGTGACCAGAACTTTGAAGGTAGCATAAAAGTAATCCATATTACTCCAGTGGTTACATCATCATCTTCAGAAGTGATATGATAGGTGTGGGTGAGAAACAGATCAATATTTAGTCCTTTTTACTACCAATCTTCACTTTTACATTCTTATTGCCACTTACTGGGCAGGGAGGAGAATATATAGTACAAAGGACTTAAATATTGTACCATTTACCAACACTGTACCATTCACTTGCATTGTATTTACCTACAAAGTGGAGATATTCTGCTTAAAATCTTTGTGCTTAGCAGAAGAAAGAAAGTCATACACATCTGGGATGGCATGAGGGTGAGTAAACGATGAGAGAATTTTCATCTTTAGGTGAACTATCCCTTTAAGGCCACTTTACACTTACATTTTTGAAAGTGGGTTAACATCACTTTTAACCCGTATTTATTAAACTCTGCTCCAGAATAGGATTAACACCACAAAGTGTTGTTTAGTAACAGACAGACAATCAACTAAATAATGCCAGCCTTGTTAAATATGCATGCACTTTGTACTTTAATGCACTGTGTATAATTTTATATCATTCTGTATTTGCTTGGCACATTTCTCAAAAACCTTTCCATTAGACAGAAGGACCTGCACTGCACAGCCAACAATAGAATCAAGTGGTTATATCGGTCTAACTTTAAAGACATTAACTTTTCATTCTAAAATCAGGAGAGGATTAAAGTAAACATGTCTAACCTCGAAATGCGCAGCAATTAAGAAATGTCACACATTATATTACTTTATCAATGCATTACCAGGTCAAGATAAAATTTAAAGCTGAAGTGTGTAACTTTTCAGTGTTACATACTTTCTCCTATCACAGATTAATATGCAGAGACAGCTTTAATTAAGCCATTCGTAGGTTAATTTTCTCAAAAACTGTAACCACTGTGTGGCGCAATAAAAATTCCTGTTTATTGACTATATTGACTTAATCAAATGGTGTGAGTTTGGGGAATGACTTTGGTTTTTTTTGTGCAATTAGGTTCAAGGCTCAATTTTTTTTGTCTTCCACCACTTATATATACGGCTGTAAGGGGTAAAATGGTCATTTTAGTGGAAGTATGAAGTCAGTTCCACTAAAGTTCACCAGTGACCCAGCTGAGTAACCAATGATGTACTTGTGTAGTCATGTTCTACTTGAAAACCGGAAAGTGTACCCACGTATGCGCACACGGTCAAAACCTTTGAAACACTTGACTGAAATGTTTCTCATGATCTTTAAAAATCTTTTGATCTGAAGGCGTATGCTTGAAATTAGTTTTGTAGACAAAAATGTAACTGTGCCACCATATTAATTTAATTATAAAACAAATTAAAAAAAAAAAAATGTTTTTGAAATTGATGACTTGGACCAAATAAAGAAAAGCAGCCAATAAGTGCCCAAAATAGATGGGAACTCCTTCAGTACTGTTTAAAATGCATCCCAGGGTGATACCTCAAGAAGCTGGTTGAGAAAATGTCAAGAGTACATGTCTGCAAATTCTAGGCAAAGGGTGACTACTTTGAAGATGCTAAAATATAACACAGTTTTGATTTATTTTGGATTTTGTTTAGTCACAACATAATTCCCATAGTTCCATTTATGTTATTCCATAGTTTTGATGACATTACTATTATTCTAAAATGTGAAAAAAAATTAAGTGTTTCAAAACTTTTGACCGGTAGTGTGTGTGTGTATATATATATATTATATTATACAGTCATGTGAAAAAGAAAGTACACCCTCCTTGAATTCTATGGTTTTACGTATCAGGACATAATAAAAATCAACTGGTCCTTAGCAGGTCTTAAAATTAGGTAAATACAACCTCAGATGAACAACAACACATGACATATTACACCGTGTCATGATTTAATTTAACAAAACTAAAGCCAAAATGGAGAAGCCATGTGTGAAAAACTAAGTACACCTTATGATTCAATAGCTTGTAGAACCACCTTTAGCAGCAATAACTTCAAGTAATCATTTTCTGCATGACTTTATCAGTCTCTCACATCGTTGTGGAGGAATTTTGGCCCACTCTTCTTTACAATGTTGCTTCAGTTCATTGAGGTTCGCAGTCATTTGTTTATGCACAGCTCTCTTAAGGTCCCGACACAGCATTTAAATCGGGTTGAGGTCTGGACTTTGACTGGGCCATTGCAACACCTTGATTCTTTTCTTTTTCCGCCATTCTGTTGTAGATTTGCTAGTGTGCTTGGGATCATTGTCCTGCTGCATGACCCAATTTCGGCCAAGCTTTGGCTGTTGGAGAGTCACATTTGACTCTAGAATACTTTGGTATACAGAGGAGTTCATGGTCGACTCAAAGACCGCAAGGTGCCCAGGACCTGTGGCTGCAAAACAAGCCCAGATTATCACCCCTCCACCACCGTGCTTGATAGTTGGTATGAGGTGTTTGTGCTGATATGCTGTGTTTGGTTTTAGCCAAATGTGGCTTTGTGCATTATGGCCAAACATTTCCACTTTGGTCTTGTCTGTCCAAAGGACATTGTTCCAGAAGTCTTGTGGCTTGTTCAGATGCAACTTTGCAAACCTAAGCCGTGCTGCCATGTTCTTTTTAGAGAGAGGAGGCTTTCTCCTGGCACCCCTTCCAAACAAACAACACTTGTTCAGTCTTTTTCTAATTGTACTGTCATGAACTTTAACATTTAACATGCTAACTGAGGCCTGTAGAGTCTGAGATATAACTTGGAATTTTTTGGAATTTCTCTGAGCATTGCACGGTCTGACCTTGGGGTGAATTTGCTGGGACGTCCACTCCTGGGAAGATTGGCAACTGTCTTGAACATTTTCCACTTGTGAATAATCTTTCTCACTGTAGAATGATAGACTTTAAATTGTTTGGAAATGGCCTTATAACCCTTCCCAGATTGATGGGCAGCAACAACTGCTTCTCTAAGATCATTGCTGATGTCTTTCCTCCATGGCATTGTTAACACACACCTGAATGCTCCAGACCAGCAAACTGCTAAAACTTCGGCTTTTATAGATGTGGTCACACTTGCTGATGATCAATTAATCAAGGGCATTTGATTAGCAGCACCTGGCAACAACTTAGCCTTTTAATTCCTATGGAAGCAGTAAGGATGTACTTAGTTTTTCACACATGGCTTCTCCATTTTGGCTTTATTTTTGTTAAATAAATCATGACACGTTGTAATATGTCATGTGTTGTTGTTCATCAGAGGTTGTATTTACCTAATTTTAAGACCTGCTAAGGAACAGATAATTTTATGTACGTAAAACAATAGAATTCAAGGAGGGTGTACTTTCTTTTTCAAATGACTGTATATTATATATATATATATATAATACTTATGGGGATAGTTCACCCAAAAATGAAAATTCTCTCGTAATTTACTCACTCTCATGCCATCCCAGAATGTTGATGACTTTCTTTCATCTGCAGAACACAAAGAAGATTTTTTGAAGAATATTTCAGCTCTGTAGTTCCATATAATGCAGGTGAATGGTGACCACTGACAGAAATTTGAATCTTCAAAAATAACTTAAAGGCAGAATAAAAGTAATTCATAAGACTCCAGTGGTTAAATACATATCTTCTCAAGTGAACAGATTAGTCTGGGTGAGATACAGATCAATATTTAAGTTGTTTTTTACTATAAATCTCCATGTTTGACCAACCCCGACCAGTTGGTGGCGATATGCACGAAGAATGTGAATTGCCAAAAAAAAAAAAAAATGAAGAAGGATGTGAAAGTGGAGATTTATGGCAAAAAAAAAAAAAAAAGGACTTAAATATTGATCTGTTTCTCACCCACACCTATCATATCGTTTCTGAAGATATTAATTAAACCACTGGAGTTTTATTGATTACTTTTATGCTGACTTGTGATTTGTGGAGATTCAAAGTTCTGGTCACCATTCACTTGCATTGTATGGAGCTGAGATATTCTTCTAAAAATCTTAATTCGTGTTCTGCAGAATAAAGTCAATCACATCTGGGATGGCATGAGGGTGAGTAAATTTTCATTTTAAGGTGAACTATTCCTTTAAAACACACTTTTTTAGTGTATGTGTGTGTGAAATATTTTGCTTAAAAATTGCGCTTATCTTTCTTTAAAATAAATGTTCCTTGGTTTAATAATTCGTTATCTAATGCAATGCAACTGCTACATTTTAAGTGCGCAAACGCTTTTTTGGGAATACTGCAAGTGTACAAGTTTGCAGAATGTGTGTGTTCAAATTTAAGGCAATGACATTAATTTATAAACAATTAATTTTTACATTTTATGCATGGATTAAGTGGTGGACTTTCTTACCTCCCACCGTCCGTAGGTCAGCAGGAATAGGCTCACCGGTATTGCTGTACCGGACATGGCATGAGTGGAGGGCATGCTGTACTCAGAGTTATAGAACATCTCCACTTTGACCACCGGCGGTGAGGCGGGCCTCGGACACCGGATCACATCTTTTGTACACTGTCCGAGATACATGACCCACACCCAGACCACTACGAGCCGCCGGCTGACGTACGCGTCCACGTTCCACATGAAAAACGGGAAGAACATGATGTAGAACAGCTCATTCCCAAGCTCGGTACCGAGCGTGAAAAGGTAGAAGAGAAACTTGTTCTCGATGAGGAACTCTTGGCCGACGTCTTCGGTGAGAGAGTTTCTGCGCAACGGCTTTACTGTGGTTCTCCGAGCATCGTTCAGTTCAGAGCCGTCCTCCATATGCTCACCCGGTGCTCGCCCGCTGTGCTGACCGTTCCCGGTTCCTGGAGCAAGCACTGCTGTCCCATTCGCCACTCCGTTTTTGCACTTCTGCCCATTGATCTCTGATTCTGTTGTTCTCCGGCGGAGTCCATCCCCACCTCCGTTTTGAACATCCCCGTGGCGGATAAACGTTGCCCCGTTGTAGGCTTTGTCCCGCATGTCGGTCCCGCGCACCCCGCACAGTCGCTGGAAGCGTGCGACGTGCTCCGGGTCCTGCAGGTAACGCGTGAGCCGCAAAAATCTCTCTTTCAATCCGCTTGCCATGTCCAGCGACAAACTGCGCAAGCTGAACCTACCCGGTAGGACCGAGAGAAGATGGGGCTCCGAAACTCTGCCGACAGTGAACAGCGTCGTAGATTATTAAACCATTCTCGCCGTTTCCATGCCAAACACTCAAACGCACGATCTAACCGAGACAAATACCCTTATGACCAGTGACAAAATGATTGCTGGACATATATGACACGAAGAAAACGAAGGCAACAAAACACATTTGAGGTTTACAATCGTCCTGCTGTACCGACCCCCCACGCCGTTTCCGGTTACTGACAGATCTGCGCAAGCAGTGAAAATACTAGAATGACAGTGAGCAAGAGGCGGTGATGCTAAAAATGGGCGAAGCCAAACGGTCCCGACAGATTTATATATATATATATATATATATATATATATATATATATATTTTTTTTTTTTCAGTTCAATTGCGATTAAAGTTGGTCATTGTTATTATTATGTTGGTTTGACAAAGTCAACATAATGTTATTCTGCAGTCTTTTAGACTTGCCAACTGTTCCGTAACAGCCATGAAAGACGTTTTCACATGATATATGTTACTTTTCTCAGCGCTTGCTCAGGATGGACCAACCATATTTGCTTGTGATAGCAAGATGAGGCCTTTTCGTAATGATTTCTAGAGATTGCTGGGGTCGATTTATATTTGTATGACAGATGTCAGTAATTCGAATTTATAGATTTAAATGATTGTACGTTTTAGAGTGTAAATGTAAGACAACAGAGCGCAACAGTCTGGTTCCGGAAGTAAAATTCCCATTCATTTATCCCATAGACGAATTGATTTTCAATTATAAATTATAAACTTTTAAAGACAGACTTACCGTGAGTTACGAGGTTGTTAGCCGATGGAATATGCTTTCGTCAACTACATTGTTTAAAACTCTTGTTTGATAGCGGAATTCATGGTAAACAACTACATTACCCATGGTACAGCAGAGAAAGCTCCACCAATCAGAGAACCGCGGCCAATTGAAACCCGCGAAACGTCCCTAAGAGCGACCGCGTGCTCCCATGACGCACTGTGAATGACGTAATCGAGTCGGTCTCACTTCACCCTTAAACTACTTATATATTTGTACATATCGGAATATTGAGCAATAAACGTACAATTTATTGTTTCTATACTTATAATCAACAACCTAAAACCAATAGTTTTGTATAGCCACATAGTTTTTTTATTCAACGGCATCATTCGCAATGCTTCATGTGGTTGTAGTTTGTGCCCTCATTATATACGTTTAAGTACACTGCCTTGAACCCTTGTTTTTATGTCCGATTTTCAAATACTTTTTTGCCTCAAAACAAATTTGTGATGTTGTGATTCTCCTCGTAGCTGGTTGGTTTGGTTCATGACTTACAACTCTTTTATGAAGGATTTTATTAAAAAGTCAATGGAAGAAATTAATGGGGAAAAAACTTCCAGAACCCGGATAGCTGAAAAAGTGGGCGGTCACTGCTGCGCTCTATAAATGGCATTCAGCATTCTGAGCCGCAAAGCGCCCCCTGGATGAATTAAACGTATTATTATTATTATTATTATTATTATTATCCTAAATATATCAGCTAGCATGCTAGGCGATTAGTAACGGCGACGTGCACGGATCAATGACGTAAGCTATGCAGCGGGAGGTGCAAGTCATCACTCTTTGGACACGAAAGTCCCTTTCAAGGCAAGTCAGTCCACTCGGCGGCCATCTTTGGAACGCTCCCGGGCAGCTAATTTCTATGGATACAAAAAGCATAAAAGTAAAACTCCTATCTACTTAAATGAGCAAAGACCGAAATCTCCAAACAGTTGGTCCAGATTACGATAAAAGAGCATATTTCAAAACAGCAGTTAAATTTGACAAGAGGCTGGTCTAGCTAATGAGCGTGCTCGTTCTCGAGTTGACTGATAGGCGGTGACTGTATGAGCTGATTGGCTTTTTCCCCTTTTTATTTTCCTGTAGGGCGGAAGTTCCCTTTCTACATTAGCTGCCCTGATATTAAGTGTCAGCTTTATGCTGACGACACCGTCTTTCATACATCAGCAAACACCAACCTGTCAACCTGGAGGGGATATCACAGTGGCTCCAAAATAACCACCTCACTTTGAAAGTCAGAAAAACAGTTTCTATGTGTTTCTCTAATAGAAAATAAAAAGGAACATTGAAAATTAAGATACTAAATAAATGAATTAGAAGAGGTATAAGAGTTCAAGTTCTTAGAAATTATTTTATATTCTCAACTCACATTTGATAGACATGTAAAGAAACTTTCAAAAAAGATAAAGATAAACTTACATTGTTTCAAATATATTAGACAGTGCATTTCAAGCAGGCAGCTCAGCTCTTTATGCATGCAAAGATTTTGTCTCCTATTTCATACTGCATTACAGTTTGGACTCAAACAAGTGAATCCACAGTAAATTGCATAATGTTACTTTACAATCAGGCGTTAATAATTATGAACAAACCAAATCATGTGCATCATTGCAATATTTAAAAGTAAAACCCCATAATTTTCTTAGTTTTAAAATCTTTATAAATTTGTCCTACATAAAATTGGTGTATAAATGTATCCACAATAAAGCCCCACAGGTATTTCTAAATAGACAGATATTTATTTAGCCATTTTTTTATATGATTAGATTATATTGCTTAATTTATGTAGTTTTTAATGGAAAAAGCCTTTCTAGGGACCTGAGATGCAAATTAGCATGTGCTATAATCTTAATGTACAATGGATCTTTTTTAGTTTTTGTGCTGAAGTTATGTTTTTGTACTGTCCCTATACAAATAAACCAATAAATAAACTTGGGCGTTCCAATTTCTGCCATTCATTTTAATACAAGTGCTCCGTCTTCAGCTAAACAGTCTTTGGCATACTGGAGGAAAGAGTCAATAATTATATTTGTGTGTATGTTTATTTAAACAGATAAAGAGTCCGAGTGAAACATTATATTATATTTTTATTTGTTTGCAGTGCCGAAAATAGACAATTTCCGTATGCTACTTTAAAATCTTTTGGCAAAATAGAATTAAATAATGTTCTCTTCGAAACCAAAAATAGCTTCATTTCAAAATAAACTGAATAGCCATAACACTCTCAATTTAGCCTTTAGTAAATTACATTCATATATTGGAAACAAAATAAAAAAAAAAACATCATTTTATAATACAAATGTGCATAAACACACACACAAAATATTAATAGTCAAGAGTACCTCTCATAATATACAGTTGAAGTTAGAAGTTTACATACACTTTTTAACCACTCCACAGATTTAATATGATAAAACTATAGTTTTAGAAAGTCGGTTAGGACATCTACTTTGTGCAAGACACAAGTCATTTTTTCAACAATTGTTTACAGACAGATTGTTTCACTTTTAACTGACTATATTACAATTCCAGTGGGTCAGAAGTTTACATACACTAAGTTAACTGTGCCTTTGAGCAGCTTGGAAAATTCTAGAAAATGATGTCAAGCCTTTAGGCAATTAGCCAATTAGCTTCTGATAGGAGGTGTACTGAATTAGAGGTGTACCTGTGGATGTATTTTAAGGCCTACCTTCAAACTCAGTGCCTCTTTGCTTGACATCATGGGAAAATCAACAAAGAACAACAACAAAGGACCTTGTTAGGTCCAAAGGAAGATGCTGGAGGAAACAGGTAGACAAGCATCAATATCCACAGTAAAATGAGTCCTATATTGACATAATCTGAAAGACTGCTCAGCAAGGAAGAAGCCACTGCTCCAAAACCACCATAAAAATGCCAGACTACAGTTTGCAAGTGCACATGGAGACAAAGATCTTACTTTTTGGAGAAATGTCCTCTAGCCTAATGAAACACAAATTGAACTGTTTGGCCATAATGCCCATCGTTATGTTTGGAGGAAAAAAGGTGAGGCTTGCAAGTTGAAGAACACCATCCCAACCGTTAAGCATGGGGGTGACAGCATCATGTTGTGGGGTGCTTTGCTGCAGGAGGGACTGGTGCACTTCACAAAATAGAAGGCATCATGAGGAAGGAAATTGATGCGGATATATTGAAGCAACATCTCAAGACATCAGCCAGGAAGTTAAAGCTCAGTAGCAAATGGGTCTTCTAAATGGACAATGACCCCAAGCATACCTCCAAATTTGTGGCAAAATGGCTTAAGGACAACAAAGTCAAGATATTGGAGTGGCCATCACAAAGCCCTGACCTCAATCTGAAAATTTGTGGGCAGAACTGAGGAGAAGCGTGTGTGCAAGGAGGCCTACAAACCTGACTTAGTTACTAAAATTCCAGCAACTTATTGTGAGAAGCTTGTGGAAGGCTACCGAAAACATTTGACCCAAGTTAAACAATTTAAAGGCAATGCTACCAAATACTAACAAAGTGTATGTAAACTTCTGACCCACTGGGAATGTGATGAAAGAAATAAAAGCTGAAATAAATCATTCTCTCTACTATTATTCTGACATTTCACATTCTTAAAATAAAGTAGTGATCCTAACTGACCTAAGACAGAGAATGTTTTCTACGATTAAATGTCAGGAATTGTGAAAAAAATGAGTTTTAATGTATTAGGCTAAGGTGTATGTAAACTTCTGACTTCAACTGTACCATACCAAAATATTCTTGCATGACTTGGCCTGCTAGAGAACCTTGTGCAACCAACATGCGACAGACATTCAGATGAATATGGGGGGAAAACAGGATAATCTGACATTCTGTGTAGAGAATAGGAGGTTAAACACCTTGGGCATTTATAGCCTAGCTTGTTTTTCCTGTTAATCACAAATGTAAAGAGAATAGAGACTAAACCATAGGCCCATGCACTGAATGTAGGCTATTGTTATGAGATATTCTGACACCTACACCGTAAGCGTTTTAACCAGATCTGCAAATTAAAGAGCCAGAAATTGAGAAATTCCATTTGTGTGTGTGTATGTCAGGGCCAGGGAGGCAGTGTAAACTCAGTAAATTGGGAAGAAAAACTAGGCAGACGACCTACAGGTGCATCTCAAATTAGAATGTCGTGGAAAAGTTCATTTATTTCAGTAATTCAACTCAAATTGTTAAACTCGTGTATTAATTAAATTCAATGCACATAGACTGAAGTAGTTTAAGTCTTTGGTTCTTTTAATTGTGATGATTTTGGCTCACATTTAACAAACCCACCAATTCACTATCTCAACAAATTAGAATACATCATAAGACCAATAAAAAAAAACATTTTTAGTGAATTGTTGGCCTTCTGGAAAGTATGTTCATTTACTGTATATGTACTCAATACTTGGTAGGGGCTCCTTTTTGCTTTAATTACTGCCTCAATTCGGCGTGGCATGGAGGTGATCAGTTTGTGGCACTGCTGAGGTGGTATGGAAGCCCAGGTTTCTTTGAAAGTGGCCTTCAGCTCATCTGCATTTTTTGGTCTCTTGTTTCTCATTTTCCTCTTGACAATACCCCATAGATTCTCTATGGGGTTCAGGTCTGGTGAGTTTGCTGGCCAGTCAAGCACACCAACACCATGGTCATTTAACCAACTTTTGGTGCTTTTGGCAGTGTGGGCAGGTGCCAAATCCTGCTGGAAAATGAAATCAGCATCTTTAAAAAGCTGGTCAGCAGAAGGAAGCATGAAGTGCTCCAAAATTTCTTGGTAAACGGGTGCAGTGACTTTGCTTTTCAAAAAACACAATGGACCAACACCAGCAGATGACATTGCACCCCAAATCATCACAGACTGTGGAAACTTAACACTGGACTTCAAGCAACTTGGGCTATGAGCTTCTCCACCCTTCCTCCAGACTTTAGGACCTTGGTTTCCAAATGAAATACAAAACTTGCTCTCATCTGAAAAGAGGACTTTGGACCACTGGGCAACAGTCCAGTTCTTCTTCTCCTTAGCCCAGGTAAGACGCCTCTGACGTTGTCTGTGGTTCAGGAGTGGCGTAACAAGAGGAATACGACAACTGTAGCCAAATTCCTTGACACGTCTGTGTGTGGTGGCTCTTGATGCCTTGACCCCAGCCTCAGTCCATTCCTTGTGAAGTTCACCCAAATTCTTGAATCGATGTTGCTTGACAATCCTCATAAGGCTGCGGTTCTCTCGGTTGGTTGTGCATCTTTTTCTTCCACACTTTTTCCTTCCACTCAACTTTCTGGTAACATGCTTGGATACAGCACTCTGTGAACAGCCAGCTTCTTTGGCAATGAATGTTTGTGGCTTACCCTCCTTGTGAAGGGTGTCAATGATTGTCTTCTGGACAACTGTCAGATCAGCAGTTTTCCCCATGATTGTGTAGCCTAGTGAACCAAACTGACAGACCATTTTGAAGGCTCAGGAAACCTTTGCAGGTGTTTTGAGTTGATTAGCTGATTGGCATGTCACCATATTATAATTTTTTGAAATAGTGAATTGGTGGGTTTTTGTTAAATGTGAGCCAATATCATCACAATTAAAAGAACCAAAGACTTAAACTACTTCAGTCTGTGTGCATTGAATTTATTTAATACTGAAATAAATGAACTTTTCCACGACATTCTAATTTATTGAGATGCACCTGTATATTGGTTACAGAGGTCAGCAGGGGATGAAATAGCATTATAAAAGCAGGTTGTTGAAAAATGCAAATGAAAAATTTGGTTTATGTTGCCGAGAATTCATCGCCATAACACCAGAGGGCAGTATAGAGCCAGCTTTACGTAACAGTCTTTTCCATAAGCATCAAATTGACAGGCTGTATGTAAAGACCTTAATAAAACAAAAATAGTTATGTATCATATAAAATAGATAATTTAATGTTATGTATTTTATAAGCCAAAGTGCATCTGTAGTTTGATAACCTATTATGATTGTGAAAGATGCATGGTAGTAAAGACCCTGTTTAAACCATCTCATTTCTCTCTTTGCTTTATACATTTTTTCATTAAAGGTATGGAAACCTGAATCTGAGCTTTTGGTTTGAGTTCAGAGCAGATTTTGAAATCATTACTAGTTTGACACTGGTCGTAACTTGCACAGAAAAAGTCCATGCCACATCAACAAAGCTTTAGTAAAACGTCAGCATCACTTCATCTTTAAGAACAACCAGGACTCTGACACTGACAATTTACATTTTTATATATATATATTTTTTTTTTCTCTCTCTCTTACAACGTAACAAGTACAAGGTGCATGGCTTTCATTTGCTTTTTTATCCCTGAAAACAGTGCTTAAGATTATAGCTAACCAAAGCAAATTTCTGAAACAAAAAGTCTGTTCAAAGTTCAGATTAAAAAAAATGTCCAGAAGGAAAAACAAAATACACCTTGACATATTTTCAGCTTTGTCACGGTCACAAACTCCGGAGCTCACCCTCAACAGCAGACTGCACAAGCACACACAATGCACACAAACCCAAAACCCCTTTCTTCTTTTGCTGCCATCCTGGATTCTGGAAATCAGTGATTGACACTTTAAAATCCCCTGCATGTATGCACTGACATCTCATCCTTTCTCATCCAAATGTTAGAGTAGCACTGAGGCTCCACGATCAGGAGGCAAGGTGTGGCAAGTCACAGGTCACAGATGCAAGTGGCTGGGGAGGAGGAGACGGCAGCAGCTTGTACTACTGGAAATCCTGAAGGCCGAAGCTGGAGGATCGACACTGGGTCAGCACCACCTTTAGTCTCTTCCTGCTGGATGGCAGAAGCCACCTCCCCTCCTTCTCCTCGTCGTCCTCGTCATCCCTCTGTTTCTCTCTCTCCCTCTGAGCCTCATCCAGGTGGATTTTGCGTAGCAGGTTGTTGATGAGCACAGAGCGGCGGAGGTAAGTCTCAGGGTCGTCTAGGAAACGCAGCTTCTGCAGAGACATGCGCAAGATACAGCTGCGTTCCTCACGCAGGATCAGGTGCTGTGGAGAGACAGACAGAAAGAGAAAGACAGGTACTAGGACAAAAGGAGAGACAGTTAGAAGAGCAATAATAGGTGATGTTAAAAGACAGACAGGTGTGAGGACAAACATAGGACAGAAAGGGAAAGATTTGAATAGGTTGTAGAAGTGAAATAGGCATAGATGAACAAATGGTGTGAATCTTAAGAGGCTACAGATAGAATCAGAAAGACAGGCTTGGTGCATATAGGTGACACGACTGAAGATGGCGTTTCCAATGATGACCAGCTTTGAAGTCAACATGCAACGGTTTTCACAACAAATTTTCCTTTCGTAATGTGATGCATTTCCGAGTGAAACTGAAGATATACAACTAATGTAGGGCAGGACTCGACTTTATCCATTGAGATTAGTGCAGCACTGGTTCCGTAAGTAAAATGTCCATTCATTTTTTCCATAGGGGAATTGATTTTTAATGATAATATCTCATAAACCTTTAAAGACAGACCTACCGTGAGCTCAGAGTTTGTTAATCGATGGTGTATGTGCCTGTTGAATCCATCAGTCCATGTTATTTCAACTACATAAAAAAACAACAAAAAAAAACACATTTATAAATGGAATTCCTGGTGAAGAACTACACTACCCATGATCCTGAACAGAAAGATCCACCAATCAGAGACTTGTGGCAAACCAAACACAGCAAACCAACTCTGGAGCAACTGTCCATTCCCATGACTCACTGTGAATGATACGATTGAACTATCTCCCTACACTCAAAATACTTATATATTTGTAAATATTAGAATATTTTGCAATATACTTCTATACTTACAATTAACAACCTAAAATACATAGTTTTATATATTTCCATTGTTTTTAATTCGATTACACCATTCGTAATGCTTCATGGGTTGTAGTTCATTCCCTCAATAAAGACGTTAAGTACACAGTCTTGTACCTTCATCTTTTTGTCTGATTTTCAAATACATTTTTACTTCAAATCAAAGCTTGTATTCATGTGATTCACTTTGGAGCTGGTTGGTTTAATCATGGCTCTGAACTTTTTAATGAAGGATTTTATGGAATCCCTATGTTAAAAATGAATGGGAAAAACACTTCGGAACTAAGACGGCTGAAAAAGAAGTCGGGTACTGATGCACACTATCAGTTGGATTGTGAAAAGTTAGCGTTCCATACCTAAAAGGAGCCAGAGCTGAATATGAATGAGAGACTCTGATATATGAAGAGGGTTTGAAAAAGTAAGAGGGACTGGTGATGTCAGCCGAAAAGAAATGTTGTTTCAGAGGTGGAGCATTTACATTTATGCATTTTGCAGACGCTTTTATCAAAAGCGACTTACAGTGCATTCAAGGTATACTTTTTTTTATCAGTTTGTGTTTCTTGAGAGCAAGTTACTACATTTTGATAAAAGATTACAAAGACAAACACATTTGTTTGGAATAACGTGCACTGATGAATGGTGTAAAATAAGACCAGAAATGGCTCAGAAGCTTCATCTGAAGAGGCATTTAGGTGTTTATTGCTGCTCAGAGAAGGCATAAATGCATTTAAACAGCAATTACAATTGCGTAAATAATCTTATGAGTTTAATGTTTTAAAAATAAAATTATATATAACCTCCTGAGACCCCTTGTCCACATGCGTGGCCATTACGTTTTGGCTTCGCTATAGGCTATGCATAAATTAATTTCATTTAAACTGACTGATCTCATTGCAGGCAACTCTGTCATTAAAGGGTTAAACTTTCGACGCACCGAGTCATGTGACAAAACATCATGGCACCGATCTCGAGTTTATCTTTGGGAGAAACAGCAACAAAACTACATCTGGTAAGAAACCTCATTACGTTTTTACATTAAAACATTTAGTTTTACATTGAAACCTGTCAAAAGAGTACAGTCTCTAGTTTCATCCGATATGCCATTTAAAAAAATTGAATTGATTTATCACGAAACGGCACGCTGTTAAACACAATGACCACATATGTGGACAATAGGCTCACTTTCCTTAAAATATACTATATTCACTGTACATTATCAAATTGAGAATCAATGGATGCATCCAAAAGCTGGAAAATGTTGCTTTCAAAGATTTAAAATGGAGTTAGGAAGAAAATAAGGTGCATTTAAAACTGTTCTGAAACCATTGCAGACAGACAGCACACTGGAGGTTAAGTCATTCCCTAATTAGGGAGCAAGGGTGCATCCTAAATCTTTCCTATGCAGCTAAGTGCATTCACTCCTAACATCTAGTCAAAGGTTTAGTTGTTAGGCTGCAGATGATGTTTGGACCACTCAACATGAATGGCAGACATGTACAGTATGTCTATGTACTGTAATCAGTACATAGACATACTGTACATGTCTGCCATTCATGTTGAGTGGTCCAAACATCATGTAATCAGTACATAGAGTCAAAATGTTTATGCAAATCTGATTTTCGGATTGGATGATTCTGGCAATTAATCAGAATTATTTATGATAATTTCTAATGTAATGTCTGTAACGTCTCAAAAACATGAATAACAAACACTCCTGGAAATATAATAAACAATTTGATAAAAAAAAAATCTGACTTTCTATAGCTTGGTATTTAAAATTTTCACAACTTAATCCCAATGTCCACATATGTGGACATACATTTTTAAGAAAATTATTTGGTCTAAAAAAATGTTGTTGTTGTTGCTGCATGTTTATTAGGTGCTACTAGTTACAATTCAAAAAGGGGAATGGAAAATGCACACAGCTGTCACGCTCGGGTCTCAGGAGGATAAAGAAATATGAAATGAATGAAAATAATAAATTATACTTTTAAATATGAAACTATAAATTATGATATATGCTCATGACAACAACAAAGTTTAAGGCTGTTCTGATGCTGCATTTCATTTTCACAGAATCGAAGCAGCAACAGAACTGCCTTTGATACTAGGGGCTGAGGTGGGTCAGAGCAGGCATAATTTAATCTGGTTTTTATGCTGCATAGTGTCTTTACACAGAATTTTGTGCAGGCACAGAGTAATGGCATGTAAAGATGCCTTACGGTCAATTTTGACTTTAAAAAACACCAAATGAGTTAATGTTCATCACAAATCACCAAATTTAGCACTGTTTCAGCACAAATCAACTCACACTCACTTTTTGTAAATATCCATGTAGGCTTCCCTGAACATCCTCCTCTTCCGCATATTTTCGCTTAAAGTAGGCGATTTTCGACGTTGTTGACTGTTGAGGGCACTCTTAGATGAAAGACCCTGCAGACAAACACAAAGGTGTTCTGAAAACTGCTGCTTTGCAACTGGATGGAATTTAGAATTTTTTTTGTTATTAACAATTTTTATTGATTCCATTTATAAAACAAACAAACACAACATAAAATACGGAATCAAATTATATGCATTAAGCCCCTCCCCCAGCCTTGTATAAATCACCTCCTTCAATGCCGCTACCCCGCCCATCTCCCCACACCACTCCTGAAACAAGGGTGCCCCAGCCAACTTCCATTCCCTGAGGATGATCCGTCTGCTGATCATAACTCTGGCTAGGACCCAACTTTTTAAAAGTCTATCCCCAATATTAATGACCGCCCCATCGCCTAAGATACAGAGTCTGGGGCAAAATGAAAACTGTGTGTCCAATACAGCACACATAAAGCTCTGAACCCTCAACCAAAATTCTTGGATCTTAACACATCCCCAAAAAACATGGGTTGTGTTCCCATCTTCTGATTGGCATCGCCAGCAGGTGGGTGTGTCTTTAAGACCAAGCCTATACAGTCTAGAGGGGGTCCAATAGAATCAATGTAAAATCTTAAATTGCATCAGATGCACCCTTGCACCTCTATATGTAGACTTGACCTTTTTTAGAATCCTAGCCCGCACTCCCTCCTCCAATACCAAGTTTAAATCTTTCTCCCATAATCTCTTGAGAGAAGTTGAAGCTCCATCCCCCAGACTCTAAATTAACAGGGAGTAATACACTGATGCCTCATGACTTTTTCCAAAAGCAGTAATCACCACTTCCAGAGTATCTGCCGCTTTAGGGGGGTGTATGCTACTCCCAAAAATAGTACAGAGCAGGTGGCGCAGCTGTAAATACCTAAAGAACTGACATCTGGAATCCTAAAATGTTGGACCATATTTTCAAAGGATCTCAACACTCCACTCTCATATAGGTCACCAAGCGTATTAACCTCCCTCACAATCCACTCTGACCAGCAGAAAGGGGACTTATTAATACATCATTTTGGGTTCAGCCATATGCTCGAGGCAACATTTAAATAAATGTCCAAATTAAACACTCTTGTCCATACCACATGCAAATGCAAGATAACGGGGTGTAACTAACTTCTCCGGTTTGTTTTATAGAAAGGCTTTGCAATGGCAAAATAGGGGCAAGAACTTCCTGTTCAATACAAAACCAGGAAGGGGTGGAAGCGACCAATGAGCCAAATGTCTGAGACCGAATGCATAATAATAAAACAAAATCTTGATTAGGCCTAGCCCACCTTTGTCAATCGGCCTATGTAACTTATTGAAATGTAATCTGGGACGCTTACCATTCCAAATAAAGGACTTCACTATGCTGTCAAATTGCTTGAAATAGGAGAGGGGGACATCTACAGGGAGAGATTGTAGCAGGTAGATGAATTTTGAATACAGTTCATTTTAATAACATTAACCTTCCCAATCATAGATAAATGTAATGAAGCCCACCTACCCACACCGCTCGAAAACCTTTTTATTAAGGAGTAAAAATTAACTCTTAACTAAATCACACAAAAGTTGCTTAGAATAAAATGCCCAAATACTTAATGCCCTGTTTGGGCCACTGGAAGGCACCTGGCTGAAAAGCCGTTAGTGGGCTGTACGCTGTCAGAGCCAAAGCTTCGGATTTAGGCCAATTGACTCTGTATCTTTAGAATTTAGAAAAGAAATTAATAATTCTGTGGAGGCAAGGCATAGATCTAGTGGGGTTGGAGACGAATAATAAAATATAATCTGCGTAAAGCAGAAGCTTATGCGCCATACCTCCCGCCACCACCCCTGGTAAATCATCTTCCTTTCTTATCGCGGCAGATAATGTTCCAGGGCAAGACAGAACAATAATGGAGAAAGAGGGCAACCCTGCCGGGTGCCCCTATCCAGAGTAAAATAATCTGAAATTAATCAATTTGTTTGTATCGCCGCTACCGGGTGTCTATAAAGTAACTTAATCCATCCAATAAAAGTATTCCCTAGAATCTCAGAATCAAGATAATTTTTTTGCTCAGTTGTCAGTTTAGGGAGTTCTAATGGTTCCACAATGTTTCTAATTTTTTCATCAGTTAACAAAGACGTGGAACTATAGAGATCAAGATAGAATTCTTTAAAAGCATTATTAATATTAATGGATGAGGTAAATATTTCACCACCAGCAGATTTCACTGAGGGAATGGTAGAAAAAGACTCTCTCTGCTTTATATATCTAGCCAAAAGCTTCCCTGCTTTGTCCCCCAACTCAAAGTATGACTGTCTTGCCCTGAATAGCCAAAGCTCCACCTTCCGTGACAAATAGTAGTATATCTGTATTTCAATCGGGTCAATTCTCTGAGGCCGTCAGACGACATTTGGCGCTTCAGCTCTGCCTCTGCACTTTTAATATTCCCTTCCAACTCCACGAGTTCTCGTGCTTTGGATTTTTTGATGAATGAGTCATACTGTATGATCCGACCCCTAAGAACCGCCTTAACTGCCTCCCAAGCAACGCCCACAGAGGATACTGAGGACCAGTTGGTCTCCATATAAACATTGATTTCAGCCTTTAACATTTGTTGGAATTCAGGATTTTGCAAAAGGGATACATTAAAGCGCCAACTATATGATTTATTTTTCTCCGTTTGTGGCAACACCGCTAAACTCACCAGGGTGTGATCTGAGACTAAGATGTTTCCAACTGAGCAATCAACAACAGATGAAATGAGGGACATATATATATATATATATATATATAACAAAAAAATCTATTCTAGAATAAATCTTATGGACTGATGAAAAAGATTTATAGTCCCAACCAGATGGGTTCAAAAGTCTCCAAATATCTGTAAGACCAAGATTTTTACACATCCTGTGAAGCGACAGTGTTGCTCTAGGGGGCTTACACACTTTTGCTTCACTATGATCAAGGATTGAGTCCATCAATAGATTAAAGTCTCCTCCCAATATTATATCATGAGGGGTGCCAGCGGCTTGCAATATCCCTTCAAGATGTATAAAAAAGCCCATCATCAGCGTTAGGTGCATAAATATTAGCCAAAATCAAACTTTGCCCCTGAATTTCTGCTAAAACAATAATGACTCTTCCTAATTTATCTTTAATCTGTTTGAGACATTTGAATTGTAGATGCTTACTTAGCAGTATAACGACTCCCTTGCTCTTACTTTTGAGCCAACACTAAAAAGACATGTCCACCCCATATCTTCCCCAATTTTTCAGCTTCCCTGGTTCTTTTGTAGTCATTTTTGTATTACTTTATTTTTTATTTTTTATTACTTTATACATGTAAATTTGGATTCATATGTTGTCATATGTTGTTTTTTTCTGAATTTATCTGAACGAAAAGACACAAATTCACCCGTTTTCTCATTGGAAATAGGTAAATTTCAAAATATCACTGTCCTGGTCACAAAAGCAAAATTTGTGGGGAATAATAGCCATTTTCTATACTTTTGAGGCATAAACAATTAGGAAATAACACTTACTACCCAGGAACAAAAATAGTGTTACACAGTGTAATCTATAGAACAAGCCACTACGCAGAATAAACACAAAGAATGTGTAGATTCCCGAAGATGTGTTCCTCCATAAAAACAAACTCCAGCCGCTAGCTGAACCAGCACACACACACACACACACACACACACACACACACAAAACAGGCCGTTCAGTTTCCTCGGACAGTCAAACGAATGTTCAGTGAGCCGGCCAACTGCAACATGAGTGCAACAAATTACCCAATCACTCCAATGACCTGCAAGAAATACTCCACAAAACAAACTCCAACCAGTAGGCATAAGCACAAAGAATGAGCAGATTCATCCACAACACTGTCCCGAAGGAGCGCTACTACACAAAACAAACTCCAACCGCTAGGCGGAACCAGCGCAAAAAGAAACGCACTCAGCTTCCTTGGACAGTCAAGTGGATGTTCAGTGAGTCGGTCCACTTGGCTGCAATGTGAGTACTACAAAATATCTTACTCAGTCCACTGACTTTATGAAGGACATTGCTTGGTGGGGACATGTAAATACTTTACGGCCATCCTTAGAATGTATTCTCAATTTGGCCAGGAACATCAGTGCAAAAGCGACCTTCCGTTGATGTAAGAGTTTCTTGCATACCTTGAATCGATCACATTTCTCTCTTGTCGAATTTGCAAAGTCTGGGAACAAGAAAATGCTGTGGTTCTTCCAAGAAAGCCTCCCTTTACTCCTCGCCTCACGTAACACGAGATCTTTATCAGATGATCTCAGAAATTTTGCCAGAATTGATCAGTCCCTGTCATCCTCAGCGGATCTCTGAGCTGGAAGATTTCCAGCTTATGGCCTGTTATGTCAAGCAGACTTGGAAAGAGCCCATCCAGGAATTTCACCATATCCCAACCTTCTTCGTCCTCAGGAATTCCAACAATTCAGACGTTATTCCACCGGTTACGGTTCTCCAAGTCCTCCAGCTTCTCCCAGATGAGCTCCAAATCCACCTTGGTCGCTAGCGGGTTAGCAGCTAATTCCCTCTCCGATGACTCCAGATAATCGATCCATTTCTCGACATCCCCCACTCTTGTAACCACCTCAGTGAATTTCGTCTCCATGGCAATGATCGACCGATGTATTACAGCAAGATCCTCCAAGTCAGCAACGACCTTCTTCAGCATTGCCAAAACGTTCAACAATTCTTGCCGAATTTCCTTCACTTCTCCGGCCAAATCGGCTCCCGGGCTTGCGGCCAGCTCGGGGGCATCAGCTTGAGTACGTAAGTGTCAAGAGCCCGAGGATTTTGAATTCTTTGACATATTGTCTTCCTAGAACAGTTAGGGATCAGGGTGTACCGAATCTCACAGGTTTATGACATAAAAAGTATTAAAACTAGCAAAGCGCGCAGAGCTCGCCGTTCACACGTCCAAACCTCGCATGGCATCACGTGACTCCCTGGAATTTAGAATTTTATAAATGAAACAGATTAATCTTTTAATCTCTTGTGAAAAACTGTATATGATGGATCACCTTAAAACAATGCAATCAGTTGTGTCCTCAAATGCTTTGTCATGGACAAAATGGATTAGGTTGTACTAGAGTCAGTGACGGTGTGTTTTGTAACAAGGCAAGTCTGTGTGTGTTGTGTGTATTGATTACCTGAGGACTGCTTCACACAGACACAATCACACACCTCTCTGACAAATCGTCTGTTCACCTGAGGCTCTTTCCTCTGACTCACACACATTGCCTAATGGTTCCTATTCAGAGAGACAGAGAAAAACAGAGACAGAGAGAGAGAGAGAGTATCATTTACTGTATCCAAATGGTAGAGATACAGCTACTAGGGCTGGGTATTAGCAGCCACCTCACAATACGATACGTATTGCGATACACGTCATCACGATATCATGGTTCAATTTTGCTTTTAATTTCAAGTAATTTGGGTATTGTTCAGTTATAATGTCCATTTTGCTTGCATACAGTATGAAAGAAATTCTCTTTCAGCTAATGCTGTTATTCTTTATACAGGGGAGCTTATAACTTGTTAAATTACGGACGTAAATTTTACTAATTTTATTTTATCATTCGTTTTTCATCAGTTTGGTGACATTTCAGATTTTTTTTAAATACACCTATCAGCCACAACATTAAAACCACCTGCCTAATATTGTATAGGTCCCCCTCGTGCTGCCAAAACAGCGCCAACCCACATCTCAGAATAGCATTCTGAGATGCTATTCTTCTCACCACAATTGTACAGAGCGGTTACACAGAAAGAGTCAAAACTATTATGCAATGAAAAGATCTCGATGCTGAACTTACAGTATATGCCACTACACCACTCAAACACTGGTGATTGAAATCTAAAAAATGTCCAGCCAGTGGATTAATCACAGACATTTTTTGAAGCATATGGGAAGTATTACGCACATATGATTGTAGGGGATTGCAGATAGAAAGAACAAGCGATCTTGACATTTTAAAAATCAACATTGGGATCGTACAAATGAAGATTAAGTAAAAAATATGTTTGCCCTGCCCTAGATCCAAACACGTGATAGAGGTCCATCATGTCCGTGAGAGAAACCGTGAATCCTGCTGGATCAGTTTGTCTCTTTCATGCTTCATAGAAGCATCTCTGACTGCACTGAAAATATCACGATATATCACGATACATGGATCTAAGTATCTATACAATATCGTGAGAAAAAGTATCGCAATATATCGATATTTGATTGTATCGGCACAGCCCTAACAGCTACTATTTACCACAGCTGAATTTAATTGTACCACTCGAAGACAAACGTTACCCAGATTTCCATTTTAGATATTTTGCTAGCTTATTGTTATTTCAGTCTTCAGCATTAGAGTACAGCATTGTAAAATCATAGCAGTTTTATATTACAGTTATAAATGGGAGACCGGGGTTAGTTGTCACACTTTTACCCCATTAATATTTCTCAAGGTAGGTTTATTTGTGTCAGTATCTGTGTATACGGATTGGCTACAAAAAATTAATTGAACATTTACTGTTATTGCCCAGGGGAAAAGATATAGGCCTAGGCCTAGTTCATTGAGCACACGTGTGACAACATGCCACAAAAGTTGTCAAAATAGAAATCTGCCACTTAACTCACCCTCATGCCATCCCAGATGTGTATTACTTACTTTCTTCTGCTGAACACAAACAAAATTTTTTATAAGAATATCTCAGCTCTGTAGGTCCATGCAATGCAAGTCAATGGGCACCCAAAACTTGAAGCTCTAAAAAACACATAAAGACAGCATAAAAGTAATCCAGAAGACTTCAGTGGTTAAATCCATGTCTTCAGAAGCGATATAATAGGTGTGGGTGAGAAACAGATCAATATTTAAGTCCTTTTTACTATAAATGTTCCTTCTTGCTTAGTAGGTGGCGATATGCACTAAGAATGTGAATCGCCAAAAACAAAAGAAGAATGTGGAAGTGAAAGTGGAGACTGATAGTAAAAAAGGACTAAAATATTGATCTGTTTCTCACCCACACTTATCATATCGCTTCTGACAATATGGATTTAAACACTGGAGTCTTATGGATTACTTTTATGCTGCCTTTATGTGCTTTTGGAGCTTCAAAATTTTGGTACCCATTCACTTGCATTGTGAGGACCTACAGAGCTGAAATATTCTTCTAAAAATCTTCGTATGACTAAGTCATACACATCTGGGATTGTATGAGGGTGAGTAAATGATAAGAGAATTTTAATTTTTGAGTAAACTATTCCTTTAAAACCAACATATAAAACCACTACTAAAGAAAATAAACATTTGTGTAATTGGACTTGACTCAAAACCTTAAAGTATCTTAGCTAGACGTACCTCTTCTGACATTTTCCCAGTGTGACAACTAGCCCCAGTCTTCTCTGTATACAGTGTAGTTATATGTTAAAGAAGCAACCAAACGTGCAAGAACTGTTACAGTACATAAAGTTAATACAGATGTACCAATTAAAGCAGCTGGCCGCCTCGCTTCTGAATGAGAGCGCGACAGAGATTTGCTATAATGCGCCAATCAACAGGTTCAGAGAAACGTGCCGCGTGCGCTGTCAACTCGACAAGGTGCCGCGCGCAATAACCGTGGGCGGGTAAATTAGTAAACCAACGCAGTATTTATCCACTTAATTTAATTTTAGGGAGCGAAACATACGTACCTATCATGCATGCTCAAAATAAACATACAATAAGAGAAAATATCAGCATGAATATACATGTAGTATCGTGTTGTATGGCGCAGTATTAGGAGCCATTCAATAATGCTATACTAAGGAATGAATGGTAGAAAGCGCATTTTCCAAGAAAACAAATCTGTGTACAATTGAAAACTGCATGTGCTATAACGGTTAAAAATAAACAAATGAATGTAATAAAAAAGAATATGATATAATCAGGGAGAAAACAGAATAAATAAATAATCAATAATATGATTTACGTAGTTAAATCCTACCTGATTTATAAAGACTTCAGTGGGAGTCACATTAACAGTCTCCGCACGCGCGTTCATCAGATCAGAGGCTCAACTATCTCATATTGTTTTGAATGTCGCCTCAAGAGCTTGACGCTTCACCCCCAGATGTCGAAGTGTTGCTTTTGATATAATCCCTGTAGTATTTGGCTCACTCTCGGCTCTTAAAATATCCCCTTTCTGTGCAAGGAGCAATAACACACTGCTTCTGCTCGTGATTGGATCGACTATGAAACAGATGTTTCCTGTTGCTAGGAGAGTCATCACGGCAATGATGACGCTACAGCATCAAATTCCATTCTTCTCGCATCCTCGACTGCTACATTTCCTCTCTCGTTCCATATTTTGCAACATATGCCTATTTTATTTACCTATGACAGGGTTGCCACTCTTTTTGACAAAGAAACTTCCATTACTTTTCCAGTCATTCGTGATTACTGCAAGGATTTGGGAAAAAAAGAAACATTAAAAAAAGATTGTACTAAAAACGATACATTTCTAGACAATAAATTATATAAAAATATATAAATGGTAATATGATAAATATATGAATATATCTAGATTAATAATATAAATATAAAGTATATAAAATTCATAAATATGATAGTATATATATACACCGATCAGCCACAACATTAATACCACCTGCCCAACATTGTGTAGGTCCCCCTCGTGCCGCCAAAATAGCGCCAACCTGCATTTCACCACAATTGTACAGAGCCGTTATCTGAGTTACCATAGACTTTGTCAGTTCTAACCAGTCTGACCATTCTCTGTTGACCTCTCTCATCAACAAGGCATTTCTGTCCACAGCACTGCACCTCATTGGATGTTTTTTTTTTTTGTTGTTGTTTTGTTTTTGGCACCATTCGGAGTAAACTCTAGAGACTATTGTGCGTGAAAATATCAGGAGATCAGCAGTTACAGAAATACTCAAACCAGCCCATCTGGCACCAACAATCATTCATGAGATTATCTAATCAGCCAATCGTGTGGGAGCAGTGCAGTGCATAAAATCATGCAGATATGGATCAGGAGCTTCAGTTAATGTTCACATCAACCATCAGAATAGAAAAAAAAATGTATCTCATTGATTTGGACCGTGGCATGATTGTTGGTGCCAGATAGGCTGGTTTGAGTATTTCTGTAACTGCTGATCTCCTGGGATTTTCATGCACAACAGTCTCTAGAATTTACTCCAAATGGTGCCAAAAACAAAAAAGCATCCAGTGGGGGGCAGTTCCACACTGCAGAATGCTCAATGAGGTTAAAAAAAAGAACCCTAAAGTGACAGCTGAAAACTTGAAGGAATCATTGGAACTGGTTAACATCTCTGTTCATGGGTCTACTATACAGAAACAATTAAACGGGCATTGTGTCCATGGCAGGACACTACGAAGGAAACCGCTGCTTTCCAACAAAAACAGTTGGAAATGTTTTTGCGGACTGACGAAACTAAGGTTGAATTGTTTGGGAAGAACACACCACACTACGTATGACGTAAAAAGGTCACCGCATACCAACATGAAAATAACGGTGAGGTACGGTGGAGGGAGCATCATGATTTGGGACAGCTTTGCTGTTTCGGGGCCTGGATCGCTTGCCATTATCAAGGGAAAAATTAATTCCCAAGTTTATCAAGATATTCTACAGGATAATGTCAGAGTCGCTGTGCACCAGCTGAAGCTCAGTAGAAGTTGAATGATGCAGCAGGACAATGACCCTAAACATCTAACTTAATCCTCTACAGAATGGCTTAAAAAAAAAATCTACCTTTTGGAGTGGCCCAGTCAGAACCCAGACAGTAACCCAATAGAGATGCTGTGGAATGACCTCAAGAGAGCCATTCACACCAAACATCTTAAGAATATGGCCGAGCTGAAGCAATTCTGTAAGGAAGAATGATTCAAAATTCCTTCTGAACGTTGTGCAGGTCTAATCTGCAGCTTGGTTGGAAACACTTGGTTGAGGTTATTGCTGACAAAGGAGAATCAACCAGTTATTAAATCCAAGGGTTCACTTACTTTTTCCACAGCACTGTAAATGTTTAATGGGATGTGTTCAATAAAGACATGGATGAGGAATAATGTATTCCTCTTTTGTAAGTCACTTTGGATAAAAGTGTCTGCCAAATGAATAAATGTAAATGGCAGATTATAATTGTGTGCTGTTTGCTTAAGCACATTGTGCTTTGTCTATACTTGTGACTTTGATGAAGATGAGATCACATTTTATAACCAATTAATGCAGAAAGCAGCTAATTCCAAAGGGAGTACATACTTTTTCTTGCCACTATATATATATATATATATATATATATATATATATATATATATATATAAATATATATACAAAAATTAGAATTTCAACAGTGATTTTATATATATAAAATCACTGTTGAAATTCTAATTTTTGTAAGATTTCTTTAATTTTTCATTACTTTTCCAGGCTTGGATATCACCATTTTAAAATTCCCTAATATTTCCAGGTTTTCCATGACCGTAGTGACCATGTTATGATAATTATTTTCACTTCAGAATGGTTTCATAGGTCTCATGCACCTAAAGTACAACTCCTACAATCAGTGCCTCTCTCTGCCAAAACGTTGACATTTGTGGGTAAACCTTGTGTAGTCTTTACTCTCATAACTAAAGTATTTTATAATTATGACAAATATTGAAAATATTTGATGCATTGAAAGCTCTTAAATTTGAGTATCCCTGTCAAATGGTCTTTTAACGTCACATCTCCAAGCTTAACTATCTCCATGGAGCATAAGCGATTCTTCAGCTCTCATAAGCAAATGGTGCAGGGTGGGAAAAATTACACAGACACATGCTGTTCTGGCAAAGTTTTCAGACAACCTGTCACTTTGATCCAAACAGCCTGATCACTAGATGAGATCAAATGGTTGGTTACAGTATACTGTAAATTTTCTCTGCCAGAATATCATTTACCGTATACACATTTTGATTCACTAAGAGCAACGTATAATCTGAGTTACACAAATAATAAATATCAGACATAAAACAAGGCATTGCAACAGCAGTGTCTTAGAGATGTTTTTAATGACAGACAAAAATATATGCATTTATCTTCAAAAACCACTCTGTATTTGAAAGCATGCAGAACAAGCACTATTGATTTTAGAACACTGAGGATGCATCTGTAATGTTGTCCATGCTATAATCTCCAAAACCACTGGCTATAAATAAAAAAACCATATAGATTTGAGTGGGCTCTTTAAATGCATAGAGCATTACAAGCATGCATTAAAAAAAAAGAGTTTGGATTTAATGTCATGTGGACAGTGTTATGATTTTCAGAATAAGTTTTCTGGACTTGGCAATGTCTTAGACATGCATAAGTGTCTGTGTTGTGTGTACAGAAAATCAGTGGTTAGTGTAACTATCTGTGTGATACTCATCAAAGCATAACTGTTGGTAAAAAGGGTACTGACATTTTATAATTTCTAAAAATTAAGCTTTGTTAAGTCATTTGCAGAGTGAGAGTCCTCTTCTAACCAGCAAAACAAAAGTTAAGGGGATGGATCTTATCCAGGGAGAAAATACTTTTATTTACTCACTACTACCCATTATGACTATAAATTACAGCATGTTTTGAACATAGATAAAAATGTTATAAAAAGAAACAGCTTTAGTGCCATTAGTAAGAGAGCATGTACAGAATGAAAGTGCATGTGTTCAACTATCAGTTCTCTGCTCATTAAACGTTTGATCTCTTAGAAACTCACCAATTTTCACATACTATTCCTGATGTGAGTATAAACTTGAGGCTTAAAATCAGCTGAAGAAAGGCATTTAATTATTCCACATCAAACCTCCATTCATGAAATCGCTAGGCGACAATCACTGTGACTCTGTCAATAATTTGTTTTGATTGGCTGCTGCATGGATTGAAGAGAGTAGTCTGCATTACACTGAGGTCATATCCTGGAGATCAGATAAGAGGCTGTATTAAGTTATCTTAGGGGGAAAAAGTGGTGTGTGGGTGTTTTCTTTGTGATTGTAGGTACTTGCAAGATTTTCACAACTGCATGTCTTATCTTCATAACCAGTCTTTGTATGATATTGTTAAAAAGTTGCTTGTTCATTTCCTTTCATTCATGGGTATATTTGACCTTGCTTTCTATTGTCTGGCTCTTTCTCCCAAAAGGAATATCCTGAACACATTTTAGGTAGTGCGATTATATTTCCATAAAATGGAATCATACATTTCTCCCTCTCTCTCTCCTCTAAGCCTCCAGTAGGGTGTGCCAGCGGCAGACCTGTTGGTTTCCGCTCTCCTTCATGTCCTGCCAGTGAAGAAGTTCCTCTTCTCCGCTGCTGTTCTGGCCCAGAGCCACCCAGCCAATCATCTCCTTGCGTTTCATGTTCCGGCGGTTGTACATGGAGACCATTAATGTGACATCAGAGAGTTGGAACAGCGCCACCTGGAAGACGAACGTCTCCTTGAAGACAGGATTTGGCTGACTGCGGCGGATGGATGTCTTACAGCGGGAGATCTCTTGTCCCATGGTGTTCAACAAAGTAAGCTTACCAAATGTATCTGAGAGAGGGAGTGAAAAGTTAGGTGTTTGTGAAACAATCTACAGTATGTTGTTAAACATAACCTCATGAAAATTACACAATGCCAGTATGTGACAAATCAACAAAAGTTGCATTCTTCTGCCCTTATTATCACCTACCAACTCAACACAGCACTGTAACACAACACTATAACACAAAATTATAAAATGGATAATTTCAGTCCTGGATGTTGTGTCATGGTCCTGTCTCTCTGTCAGTCTGGGTTTTGGTCTGACAGGACCGTGGCATTATCTGCCCATGTCTGTCTTTGTGTGAGTGCGCAGTCTCTGTTTTATTCCCTGCAACACACTCTTCTGTCTGTTGTGTTTCATGTCTGGAGTATGGTGTCTGGGTCCTGACTTCCTGTTTGTTCGGTTCCGGTCTGTGTTGGGACCCAGACATTCATACACCTTGTCTGTCTGTTATTGTTGTGGGTGCATCGTGCTTGTGCCATCTTGGCTACATGCACTCGTGTCAATAATCTATGTTGGTCTTTGTGACTGTTTCTCGCAGACGCGCGTTGCATTCGCTTTGCGCCACGCACCCGGGTCGCAAGCTGTCTTCATGTTTGTGCTGAGGTTCGGTCACTTCGGTAAGGTGTCGGGTGTGTGTGTGGCTGAACTCTCACACAAGTGTCTTCTCTCATCTTGTTTGTCGATTGGCATGAGTGTATATGCCTCAATGTCTTGGCGATGTGCGCTTATGCCAGTCGGATGTTTTGCCTTCTTGTGAGAATACGCGGCTTTGTTATTGTTTCTGTATCGCCGCGTGCTTCTTTGTCTTACATCACACCCTGCCACCTTGTTTGCTCATTATTGTTTCATTAGTAACACCTGCCCTTTATTAACCCGCTTGATTTCTCTCCCTATTTTAGTCTCCTCGTGTGTGCTGTCCAGTGCCAGTCTTGTTCTCCAGTCAGTCCTGTATGTTTTTCCTAATGCTCCTTTTGTTCCTGATCCCTGTTCCCGTTCTCGGTCCAGTCGGTCCTAATTCCTTGTTCCCTTCTGCCCCAGCCTGAATTACCCTTTTGTCCCCTTCGGGGTTGTTTATGTTTGACCCTCGTGGGAGTTTGTTTGGTATATAAAGTATTTTGGTTTTTATCTCTGCATTTGGGTCCTCATCTCTGCAACACACGTGACATGTTGATTGGTCGATACAGCATTCCAACTGTGATAAAACACATAGCACAGTAACAGCTATGATGTGAAATACATGTTAACTTAGCTATTGTGTTCCATTCTGTTATTGTTTACAACACATTCTTCTACTGTTTACATGCTAACTATACTGTATCCTCTACTGGAAAGATGTCACTTAAAGGGGAAGTTAACCAAAAAGGAAAATATTTGCATCATTTACTCATCTTCATGCCATCATAGATGTGTTTGACTTTCTTCCTTCCACTGAACACAAACGAAGATTTTTAGAGGAATATCTCAGCTCTGTAGGTCCATACAATGCAAGTCAATGGGTACCAAAATTATGAAGCTCCAAAATGCACATAAAGGCAGCATAAAAGTAATCCATACGACTCCAGTGGTTAAATCCATATCTTCAGAAGCAATATGATAGGTGTAGGTGAAAAAAATATAAATATTTAAGTCTTTTTGTACTATTAATTCTCCTCCCTGCCTAATATGTGGATATATGCACTAACAATGTGAATCACCGAAAACAAAAGAAGACTGATAGTAAAAAAGGACTTAAATATTGGTCTGTTTCTCAACCACACTTATCATATTGCTTCTGAAGACATGGATTTAACCACTGGAATCATATGGATTACTTTTATGCTGCCTTTATGTCCTTTTGGAGCTTAAAAAATTTGGTACCCATACATTTGCATTGTATGGACCTACAGAGGTGAAATATTCTTTTAAAAAATAGTTTGTGTTCAGCAAAAGAAAAGAGTAAATGATGAGAGCATTTTCATTTTTGGGTGAACTATCCCTTTAACCCTCTATTGCACCCATTATGAAATCACTGTTTTAAACAATGGTTGATTCACTTTTCTCACATAAAATGAACCTCATTCCTAAAATAAAAAGCAAAATTAGAAAAATAATAATTGAATTTAATAATTTTAGGTATGTTGCTTGGAGGCAACTTTGTACGAATAAAAAAAATATATAATCAAAGACTAAATTAATCAATATTTATTTAAATATTTGAAGTGAAAATGAGTGACTATACATTTTGTGGCTGTCAGAATTCTAAAAATGTAAAAAAAATAAAGCAATAAACAATGCTGTTAAACAATTTTATAAGACTAAATGTTAGCATTAAAGACTATGTGCTGTCTCCTAGGCAAACTTTAATTTAACTTAAATGTAAAGTAAATATTTTAAAAAGCAGATAGTTTAATAATAGATAATACAAGAAAAATCTAAATTAAAAACAGAACATATAACAACCTCAATATTTGCTATAGTGGCTGCATGTGTGTAATCACCACACAGGTGAGCTATATCCATTCAACTGTCCCACAATGTTGCTTCTAAGCAACGAACACATTTAAGCAAGTCCTCATTACATACAAATAATAAATATTCAATAAATATGATGTAAATGTTTATATAAAATGAAAGTTTACTCACTAACAACTTTTAATTATATTTAATTAAATATTTTTTGATTGAAAAATTGCTTTTCTAAGGGCAGTTCTCCAGAGCAAAAATGTGCAACCACCACACAGTATACCAGAAAAAGATAAAAGAATTAGGAATGGGGATTTCTAGTCATTTTTGTCGTTGAGTACTCTAACACACAAAAACGAGTAATCGAGTCTTGAATTTAGGCTAGTAATAAAGAGTATGACACTCGTGAAATGTATTGAGATATTCAAGTAGTGTTTTTACTAGTCAAATGTTTAAAGCATTATTCGCCTTTATTCACAATGGTGATTCTCAGTAGAATCTCTTTAATGTAATATAGTATTTTTTTGTGAGACTATGGCACAGCACTGTAATTCAAAACTGTAACACAGCAACACAGCATGTGCCCTTTCTTCTCCACCATTTAACACACTCCTTGTTAGTATTGATCTGTATGTTTGTGTGTGTGTGTGTGTGTGTGTGTGTGTGTGTGTGGTTTTGCTCCAGTAGTGACTCATCGACTTGAGGTGAGAGGAGTGTGAAAGACAATCTGGGTCTCTGTGATCGATTAAGTGCCCTGTAAATGCCAGTTACTGTCAGAATTATTGTGAGATGTGACTCTGTGACAGATTAAGACTCCTACAGACAGCATGAACTCTAATAGACAGACGCTTGATCCACAATGTGTGAGGATGAGACACTCAGAAAGACTATTAAAAGTGTATGGGTGTGTGTGTCCATGCACTTCATTCTTGTAGAAGAGATTTATTGCAGCATATTCACTCTGAATCAATATCAAAGAGTTCTACAAATGGTTATTTGCTCAAGAGTCATTCCTGATGGTCTAATGATGCCTACAAAAGTGTTTCTGAGCCCAATGTCCAATTGGTGTGTGTGACTGGATGCATGCATGTGAGTTTGTTTACCTGGAGGTCTGTTGAGTGCAAAGTTACGGAAGTGACTGCCTTTAATGATCTCCACTGACAATCGTCCTGTGGTGGCATTATATGATAAACCCAGCAGCAGTTCTGGATTTCCACCGTGAGACACAGACTGACTAGAGGAAGCACTGTCACTCTGTGCACTGAAAGACAACTGAGAGTCTACTGTCTGCAAAGAGGCCGGAAGATAGAGAATAGACAGTAATGTACATTTTTTGTACTTTTTGTCTCACTTCTGATGCAAACATAATCAAATGCCAATGTGATCTAATTAGTTATCAGTATTTTATTTTTTTTTACATTTGGATGGACACTGATGAGTACAATATCAAAGTGACAACTTCAAAATATCCCTACTGTACTGTATGTACAACTTTAGAGACCATTATTTACAAATATCCTTTGTACTGTAAGTTCATAGAATACTGAATTTATAGATTGTATATATATATATAGTATTATTAGTATATTTAGTATTTTTTAATAAATGAGTAGTCAAATATGTTTAAAAGAATATTTCAGGTTCAATACAAGTTAAAGGGATAGTTCACCCAAAAATGAAAATTCTCTCATCATTTACTCACTTTCATGCCATCCCACATGTGTGACTTTCTATCTTCTGCTGAACACAAACGAAGATTTTAAGAAAATATCTCAGCTCTGTAGGTCCATAAAATGCAAGTGAATGAAGGCCAGAAATCAAATAAAGGCATCATAAAATGAATCCATATGGCACCAGTGGTTAAATCCATGTCTTCAGAAGTTATATGATAGGTGTGGGTGAGAAACAGATCAATATTTAAGTCCTTTTTTACTATAAATCTCCACTTTCACATTCTTCTTATTTTGTTTTTGGCAATTTGCATACTTTGTGTATATCGCCACTTACTGGGCAGGGTGCAGAATTTATAGTAAAAAAGGACTTAAATATTGATCTGTTTCTCACCCACACCAATCATATCACTTCTGAAGACATGGATTTAACCACTGAAGATGTGTGGATTACTTTTATGCTGCCTTTATGTGCTTTTTAAACCTTAAAAGTTCTGGCCACCATTCACTTGCATTGTATGGACCTACAAAGCTGAGATATTCTTATAAAAATCTTTGTGTGTTCAGCAGAAGAAAGAAAGTCATATACATCTGGGATGGCATTTAGGTGAGTATGTAAGACAATTTTCATTTTGGGGTGAACTATTCCTTTAAGCTCAATCAATAGTATTTGTGGCATAATGTTGATAACCACAAAACTTTACTTCAAATTGTCCCTCCTTTTCTTTAAAAAAACACATTAAATTTAGGTTATTGTGAGGCAGTTAAAATAGAAGTGATACACACACCTTGAGGTTACTGCGTGGCTCGAGCACCAGTGTGATCTCGAGTTGTTCCATGTGTCTGAGTCTGTTAAGCCTGTACATGGCCTCTCCCATCCTCCTCTCTCTGTTCATCTTCCCCAGTGCGTACAGGCGGAACCGCAGTGCCGAGGAACCCAGATCCCCTGGTTCTAGATGTGAGAACCGGAAGGTCTCCTCAAACCGCGGCATGGAACCTTTCTGTACTGCCGTCTTGTGCCGCTGACGTTTCCCTGGTAACAGCACCACGTGAACCTGCCAGGAGTCCATGCCACTCCGTGCCTTGTCTGGAATGCCTTGGGCCATCACCACGGTGACCAGGAGCCTGTGGGTTTCAGCCCGGTAGTCAAGGGCAATTATGAGGTCACCACATTTTGATATGTGCCCGCGAGAGGAAGAGCTCAGAGAGTGGGATGGAGGTTGCTCAAGCTGTTGGAGAGAGACACATATGGGTATGCATAGCCTTACTGTCACATAGATGAAAAAAATACATACACGCAAATATGAAAAATGTTTAAAGTGGGGTCCATAAGTCTGAAACCACTTTGAGAGTCTGTGATTCCAAATCTAATTTAAATGTGGAAATCAACAAAGTTTTAGGATTTTGAAAATTTGAAAACAAAGTAACATTTGGACATAAAATGAATAAGAAATATTTAAGATTCTACACTATTTATAGGTCACTAGTAATCAAATAAGCAAATTTGTGACATTAACCATGTTAACTCCCCTTGTACAAAAGGTCAGATTTACTTGCGTTCACTAAAACACACAAGATGCTCTTTGGAACATTTTCAAATCATGTTGGGATAACATGGATTATCAGGTTTTGCACAAATTTGTCCATGTCAGCTCGAGTGCATGTTTTCATTAAAGTAAAAGGCAAAAAGACATGCCAAATACTAATAAATTCAAAAATTCATGTTCATTTTTCAATTCAGCTTTTTTAACCCAAATTTTTAAACTGATAATAAAAGTTGTAATTTAATAAATTGTATTAAATTAGAAAAATGCAAAACAGAATTTTCCCTAGTGGTCTCAGGATTTTGGACCCCACTATATGTAAACACAAAGATCACGCACACACTTCCCACTCTCTCACACCTCTCCAACTGGATGAAGATTTTACTGTGGCAAACTAATACAGATAGAGCGCAAGCAATCCTTGAATATTCATTATAATTTAGTTGTCACAGTAGAATGAAGAGTTTCAGAAGAGAACGAGAGATAAGGAGAGAGAAAGAGACTTAGAGAGAGCCAGAGGATCTAATTACGAATGGAAAAGTTTAAATATACAGCAAAAAAAAAAAAAAAAAAAAAAATACCAGTGTATAACAATAACAAATATTATTGCTTGCAAGGCAGCAAAAAATTCTGTTAAATTTTAGATAGGTTTATAATTGGCCTTTAGCTCAATGTATATTAAATGCATCATCAAAGTCACTTTGCAGGTGTCAAAGGCAGCTATAAATGGTTTAATATATGCAAGCAAGACATGACCAATCGCAATTTAGTGCAAGAAACGTTATCACTGACAATCAGTGCTGTGTAGTAATGGTTTACATGTAATCAGATTACAAAAATCAAGTATTGTAATTGGATTCAATTTCATTTTAAAATACTCATAATCGGACTACGGTTACTTTATTATAGATTACATGATTACATATTAACAAGGCAATGGCAGTAAATTGTTAATAATTTATTGATCATTTTCATATAAATATCATCATATTCTTACCCGGAAGCGCAATAGTCTCACAGATGAACATTTTGAGCATGTGCTCCTTTTATGTTACAACAGTAAGATTCTATTCTTTTAGATTATTCTTGCTGTACAAAAGATAATATCAGCTTTGGAATAGGCGATGGACTATCAGTAAGCAATAAGGATTAAAAGTGTTTCCGTGTTTTTAGATGAAAGCTCTGACCTAGGCAACATCATTGCTGTTGATTTCATAGTCATTAATTTTCGTTCATTTTATGATTGTTTTATGTTGACTTTATGGTTATTAATGTTCGTAATGCTGCTTTTGTTTTATGCACTTAAAATTAACTTAATGTCTCAGTGTTTTAAATTATAAACTTTGGCCATGCACAGTCATTGCTTTTAGATTTAATGTTTATTTAATTTATGTATTGTTTCATGCACTTTTTAAAAATGTCATAAGGAGCTCTTTTTTTGAGGCTCTTTTTTTTTAGTAATAAAGAATGGAAAACATTTTCTTCCTCTTTGTACTTTTATGTTAAAATGATTATCCTACTCAAATGCATGTGACATAAAATAAAACAGAATTAGGTTGAAAGTAATCCAAAAGTAATCGGATTAGATTACCCCAAAAATGTAATCTACGAAATTACGTTACAGATTGCATTTTTTGTCATGCAATTTGTAACCAGTACCTGATTACAATTCACAAGTAATCTGCCCAGCACTGCTGACAGTGATATTTTGCATGCTGTTGATTCTATCAATGTAAATCAATGGGAGATTATAAGAGACAGACTTTATTCTTTTATTTCTGTAGCATATATTATGAAGTTTAAAGTTCTCGAAATCTCTAAAAAGTTTGAATGGAGTCAGTCCAGGCTGAATTAATAAATAGCAGAAGTTTTATGTTTAGGGTTAGGGGTTTATAACACAATCCTAACCAAAATTTTAGGATTTTTGCAAAGAAAAAAAAAAAGAAAATAACTTTGTAAGAGATTGTAAGAAATTATTAGCTTCCTGAGACAAGAGTGTGACTGCTGCATTATTGTTTTTTTTTTTCTACAGCAAATAGTTTTCCTAAAAATTCATGTTCACATATGTGGACAGCGAGACTACATTGTAAAACTTTAAATAACACTAAGCTATAGAAAGTCTGATTTTTTTTATATGTTTCCAGGAGTGTTGGTTATTCATGTTTTTGAGGCATTACAGACATTACAGCTGATTTTCTGTGAAGCTGAATAAATAATTCTTATTTAAAGTAATGAATCATATTGCACAGAGATAACAAAATTAAACATAACAAGATGTATATTAAAATGAAGCTAAATGACCCACAGATGTGTTAGAGTTGAAAGTTATTCAAAATAACTAACATGTTTTTTCTTCTTTTGAGGAAATGCGGTGCCAGTGTCCACATACACTATATTGCCAAAAGTATTCGCTCACCCATCCAAATAATTGAATTCAGGTGTTCCAATCACTTCCATGGCCACAGGTGTATAAAATGAAGCACCTAGGCATGCAGACTGCTTCTACAAACATCTGTTGAGCTCTCAGGAGCTCAGTGAATTCCAGCGTGGTACTGTGATAGGATGCTACCTGTGCAACGAGTCCAGTTGTGAAATTTCCTCGCTACTAAATATTCCACAGTCAACTGTCAGTGGTATTATAACAAAGTGGAAGCGATTGGGAATGACAGCAACTCAGCCACGAAGTGGTAGGCCATGCAAAATGACAGAGCGGGGTCAGCGGATGCTGAGGCGCATAGTGCGCAGAGGTCGCCAACTTTCTGCAGAGTCAATCGCTACAGACCTCCAAAGTTCATGTGGCCTTCAGATTAGCTCAAGAACAGTGCGTAGAGAGCTTCATGGAATGGGTTTCCATGGCCGAGCAGCTGCATCCAAGCCATACATCACCAAGTGCAATGCAAAGCGTCAGATGCAGTGGTGTAAAGCACGCCGCCACTGGACTCTAGAGCAGTGGAGACGCGTTCTCTGGAGTGACGAATCACACTTCTCCATCTGGCAATCTGATGGACTAGTCTGGGTTTGACGGTTGCCAGGAGAACGGTACTTGTCTGACTGCATTGTGCCAACTGTGAAGTTTGGTGGAGGGGGGATTATGGTGTGGGCTTGTTTTTCAGGAGCTGGGCTTGGCCCCTTAGTTCCAGTGAAAGGAAATCTGAATGCTTCAGCATACCAAGAGATTTTGGACAATTCCATGCTCTCAACTTTGTGGGAACAGTTTGGGGATGGCCCCTTCCAGTTCCAACATGACTGCGCACCAGTGCACAAAGCAAGGTCCATAAAGACATGGATGAGCGAGTTTGGTGTGGAAGAACTTGACTGGCCTGCACAGAGTCCTGACCTCAACCCGATAGAGCACCTTTGGGATGAATTAGAGCAAGGACTGTGAGCCAGGCCTTCTCGTCCAACATCAGTGTCTGACCTCACAAATGCGCTTCTGGAAGAATGGTCAAAAATTCCCATAAACACACTCCTAAACCTTGTGGAAAGCCTTCCCAGAAGAGTTGAAGCTGTTATAGCTGCAAAGGGTGGGCCGACGTCATATTAAACCCCATGGATTAAGAATGGGATGTCACTTAAGTTCATATGCGTCTAAAGGCAGATGAGCGAATACTTTTGGCAATATAGTGTATGTAGACATTATGATTATCAGCGTGCTGACGCGCAAAACATTTTCAGATTTTTTAAAGCACATCAAACGAAACTAGAGACACTACTCTATACAACAAAACAGGTTTCAATGAAAAAACTTCTTACCAGAGGCACTTTTGTTGCCACAAAAAAAAAAAAAAATCGACGGCATGCTGTTGTGTCACCTGACTTGTTGTGCGGCAGAAGTTGACCCTTTACATGACAGTCTAGAGTCTTGTAAACAGTATTCAGTCAGTTTTTATTAATTTAAATTATGCGTTGTGTATAGCGAAGCAAAAAAATACAACATCCATGTGGACATGGGGTCGCATGAGGTTACGCTCTGACTAACAGAAATGCACAAACGTGCACTCACACACACCTCAGGGCTCCATGTGGAGTAATCTGTAGCCTCGCTGTTGTCATAACCGTGATTGTCCACTGCCAGACTCCTTTGTGGTGTTGGTGCCCCACGCAGCCCAGCCGACTGCCCTCCCTGGGTAGGGCCTGCAGAATGTCCCCTGTGTCCTGGGACCCCACAGAAATCTGCTCCACCATCATAGAGAGGGGGTCTGTAAAGGTTCGGCCCTCAGGAAGAGGACCCTCTGATAGGGTGTCTCTCAGCTCTGAACCTTTACGTCGCCTGGACGAGAGGGGATCTTGGAAACCCTGTAGACTGATTCTCTCAGTTTCTAAACAGAAAGAGAGAGAGAGAGAGAGAGAGGAGAACAGGACAGAATAAAAATGTGTTCGAGTGAATGAAGGGCATGCAGCACTGAGGAAAAAATGTATTGCTCAAAAGTTGGTCGGAAGCAGGGGCGGACTGCCCATAGGGTGAACCGGGACTTTTCCCCATGTGATGGCTGCGAAACAGGGCCGAACGGGTGGCAATAAGCTGAAACGGGAAGCCGCGTTATTCCGAACGGGCTGCGACTGGCTGAAGAGGGCCGCAAAATGGCGCTGCGATATATCGAAGGAGGCCACGATATGCAGAAAAGGACAGCGACAACCTTATCCCCCGCACTCCCCCTCAACAACTTTAGGGCCAGGTTCTATGTAAAATACAGGGCCAATTTCTCTTCCTAGTCCACCCCTGCTCGGACTTAATGGACCCTCATCATGTAGAGGTTTGTAACCCGACCAGGGCCTGATGGGACCTGAGAACTCGACGGGCTTCGGGCTGGGTTCGGTCAGTTTTTCAAGTAGGACTTCGGGTTCAGGTCGGGTTTGTATGAATGAAAAAATAAACAGGCTTACCGAACTTGTTTCGCGCACACGCTCTCACTCACAGACACGAGCGAACAGACGAGTTAGGGGCCGTTCACACTGAACTTGTTTTTGCATGCATCTGTTCTGTTTTCCCATCGTTTTCCTATGTAAACACATGCTGGACGAATGTCTTTGACATTTACACCGCGTCCTTCTTTTTCTTGCGTCTCGTGTAGGACCGGCACATTTTAAACACCATGACAATTTAAAAAGAACTTCAAACTGTCAAAAACGCATGTTGAGACACATGCACCTTTCATTCTTTGCGCTGCGTACAGATTGTTTTCAGAGAAGCTGTCACAAAAGTCAACAATCTGAACAAGTTCAGGCTGCATAGAAGGGACTATAGGCAGTGTTTCATATTATTCCAGATTGTTCTGCACCAAGAGGGTACTGTTGCAATGTTTCTTTTATTCTACATTGTTCTGCATGTTTCAGCGCATAAACTGTAAGGCAATGCTTTTTTCCCCTTCTGCTCTAGTGTACTAAGGGGCTCCTGTGCCTGGTTAAAACTGTGTATGTTCACTGTTTCAGCACTGTTACGAATGTTGCCTATATGCTTACATAAAATACAGCCTATTGCAACAGTACTTGCTGGGAGAAGAAATTAGATAGTAAGTGATTTCAGGTTCGGACTTAAAATCTGACGGTATCATTTGGGCTGGGTAGGGTCGGTCCACTCGGTCTCGGGTATGGGTCGGGTTTCATTTTAAGGCCCGTGCAGACCTCTATTTCCATGTAGAATAAAACAGCTTTTATAAGATTACTGATATGACTGGAGTCTTCATTTTAATGTAAGTTGTCATGATTTCCAACATATATTGCAAAATTACAATTCATGTCTTTAGGAGTTAAACTTTTTGAATGAGGAAAAAATTACTGAGTTCAACTTTAAAAGAAATAAAACTAAAACTAAATGAGACCATTTTTGACATAAAGTAGGAGTGTATAGTGATAATATGTGGATTGCATAGCCCAGATAATTTGATGAGAAATATTTGAGTTAATATTGAAATCTTTTGACTTATGATTAAATGAACGAATAGACACATAGACACACACATACAGAAAGGTCTTGCTTAAAAGACACACTTTCCCTGACACACACTGTGGTGAAAATAAACACACTGAACATTTAGCAAGTGCAATTTTATTGACATCTCTGAAGGATATCATAATTGTAGGACAATCTCCTTTGGCTAATCAGACTTCCCGAAGCTGATATTCCACAGATGATAATGATAGTAATTTAAGGCCTTAAGTGCTTGTCTTGTGTGACTCCATGAATTTCATTGAATGGAATCTCATTCAAGGAACAAACTGTTCTAATCCTCAGCAGCAGCCAATTACCTGCAGACAGGTCCAGTCACTCTATAATCAAGGCAACCAGAGAGATGCTTTTGCACAACAACTGATGTTGTGATTTACATTCTGAAAAATGTAGCTCCATAGAACAAGAATTGAATGGATGTAGTTGAAAAATGGCTTTGTCGTCACTTCACAGTACAGCTTACAGTCAGTAAGAGATCAGGGTTGTTGACTTATTGTTAGGGGAATAAAGCGTTACATGGCATGCATTGTAATTTGCAAATATTTATAAAAGGCGTCTGGGTTTGTATTACACCTTCTGAAATATAGGTCTTTGGTGAGGTGATACATCAGCACTCAAATATTCAAATAGTAAGAAATAATTTTTTACAGATTTACAGTAAGTGTAGTTCACACACAAATTGTAGTTTACAGTATCATGCGATATCAGTTTAAAATCTTGGCCTTGAGACCTCTCATGAACATATAAATGTGGCCTTAGCCTAAGTCTGGATCTCAAAACTTCATCTTAATTTGAACGTTGGCTTATGGTCTCAGACAAGACCACAGTCAATTTTCAATTGTACTAAAGGTGTTAATTATCTCCTTAACCCTTTAACCTTGGATCAGCCCCCGCTGGTGGGCCCGTGAGAAAAACGTTATTATCAAAATATTAATAACTACAGTCTTGACCAACACAAAATAGGTACAGTTTGAAAGCTTAGAAGCTGTTCTTTACAATGCATGTAGGCATTATGACAAAAACTGAACAAGTGCTTTGAAATTTGCAGACAAATAATTTTGCACTGTACAAATGATTGTAATCAGTAAAAACATCAAACTGATCAGACAGCCAAGTGTCATATGTCGTTGGACAAAATATAGTGAGTAATAGATAAGTACAAGTCTTTGACATACATGTTACATGTAAACAGGTGTTGCTTATAAGCCGCGTTTTAACAACAATAAACAGAACAACAAAATATCACATACCATTACTTAGAGGAGGGGATTCCTGTTAAAACAAGCCCCACACAACGTAATTGGATGCACAGACCATTAGATAATCCACACAAAGCACAATGTGCACACAGCGCATAATGTGATATCTGGCTGAAAACACGATAGCTTTCCTGGATCAGATGACTTCATCGGAAATGATGTAGAACGTTATCCAGCGCCATGGAACACTAAAGCAATATTATCAGAATTCAGAATGCTGCAACAAGAGGTGGAAGTCATCCAAATATGGGCAGAGAGGATCGTTCACTCTAATTACATATGCCCACCAGGAGATGGCGCCAAGTGCATGACAAAAACACAATGATGGCTCAAATGACACAGAAAAGAACTGAATGAGATCTCGTTACTCATGTCTGCATGCTTTGGAGAGAGCATACCTTTAGTCATTGTTTTGTAATTAGTTATGTAAAATATGACGTTTTATTTGTTTGGAGAGGCTTTTGGACACTTGGAGACATTTTTGCACACTAGGATAAATTATATTTGTAATGCTATAACTTTTGATTGCTTTGTCGTATCAACACAAACTTTTACTTAGTTACAGTTGACATGATTGGGAACAAAACAAAATCAGTTTTTGGAGCTACCGTACCTTTGTCACACCCAGTGTGTGATCATGTCAAATTAGAAAAATAAGAAAAAAAAATTTTGGCTCAAGTTTTTATGTGATTTTTCAGCAGTTTCTTAGGCTGAAAGCCTCATAATTTATCATAATCCATATTATTAAAATTTTTTGAAAAGTTTTGGCAGAGGCTGTTTGCACTAAGTTCAAATAGCGATAGATGCTATTTGCACTCTAGTGCAAATAGTGGCAGATACTCTTACACCCTTGTTTAACTACTAACATACAGTACAGTGGCATCACTGCAGCATATTTTATTGTGTTTATTTGGAGTCCCACATACACCCTACACCAACCCCTACCCCTAACCCTACAAAAATTAACCATGGTTTTACTACAGTAACCACAGTATCACCATTGTATTTTTTCTAGTAAAATAATAGTAACCACAACATTAAACTTGGCTACTATTAACTACTATTAACAACATACATAGTTAGTACATCAGAACTATATAGTTTCCACCAAAATACATGGTTACTACAATATTACTACAGTAAAACCATCCGGAACAAATCCTTCTCTCAACCAAATCTATGACCAAATCACTGCGAGGAACTTCTTTTATATATTACTATAAGTAGTATTATAGAAAATATATAGAGTAGAGACATGGGAAAAAGTATGTCAAGGATTTGAATCTTGGATCTCCAGCATGAAAACACATACACATACCGTCGTTACACCCAGAGCTACTACAGCTGCACATAGGGGCGCAGTTTGTCGTAAAATCCTGTATTTCCACCAGACTACTGAAGCGCAAATAGTCACTTAGTAATCTAATCTCTTAATCCACTAAATGTCTAACCCGTTAACCAGTTTAATGTCTCTGCCCCACTGCAAAAAATTCAAATATGCCCGCCTTCATTTGATCAGCAGTTGACCCCAAATAAACCTGTTGTGGCTGTCTTGAGTTTGGTCTGAGTGGTGGGTGGAGTTAGTGTAAATAGCCTCTGCCAACATGATGGGCTATTTGCACTTAGTGTAAAGAGACACTCCGAAAAGTTTTCTTTAAAATTATACCAAACAAATGAGCCTCTTTGTTTTTTGGTAGTGTTATAAGCCTTTAATTTTGGGCATGCCACTGAAACAGGAAATCTTTACATATAAATATTTGAGCAAAGAGGACGATGTGGAAACAGTCTCTGTGAGTGTGTGTGTGTGTGTGTGTGTACCTTCACAGTCAGATGGCTCTGTGCTTCCCTCCTCCTGGTCAGAAAGCAAACGTTCAAATTTGTGCTGATGTCCCGGTGGACTCTGTGTGTTGAGATCAATGACCCCTGAACGGAAGCTTTGCGAGCGGGACACAGAGATCTCAAACTGCTTTGCTAACTCATCCTCGCTGTCTGAAGAGCTGGAAATCTCCTCGTCATCGCCGTAACTATTCACTGGACACACACAGATAGGAACAGAAAACAACAGGTTATACAAAACATGCCACCAAAATGCTAGGGTGCTGTGGATTGTTGCCAGTGAGTTGCTAAGGTGTTCTGAGTGGTTTGTAGAGTGTTGCTATGCTATGCAGTTCCAAAGACCCTTTCAAGAAAAGTCAGTCCACTCTAACGAAATCATAAATAAGATCAACAGTTCATTTTGAAACTGAATGACAGCAGTCCAGTTTTTGTGTTTAAATATTATTACATTCAGAATATATGGGACATAGGAGGCATTTTGACAGATAAAAAAATGGGGGTTCAGGGGTGTCCCCTGAATTTTATTTTTAATAAAAATGTAAAAGTCTTAAAGGACCATTTTTATATTTTCCTTAAAGAGCACCTATTATGGTTTTTCCAAATATTACCTTTCATGTAATGTTATATAGCTGTTTGTGAATGTAAAAAAAGTCTCAAAAATCAAAGTGCACGACAAATGGAGTTACTGACTCCCAAAAGAAAGAACCGATTCTGAACACCTGAAATGAGTCGTAAGTAATTCCAGACTTACTTCCTGTAATAACCTATGTAATTTGGTCACAAAAAACCTGCCTCTGGTCTTCATTGGCTGCTCGCGAACAGCTTTGACCTGCCCACAAACACTACACTAAGCGGTAGACCAATCACAACAGACTGGGACATCTGACCAATCAGAGCAGAGTAGGCTCTCTGAAAGGAGTTTAGAATGAATCCTTTAGAACGGATCATTGAACGAGTCGTTTTTGACACTGGGAAAAAAAAGGTAATGCTGCAATTTAAATTATGAGCAAATTAAAGTGTTTTTTGACCTTGGATGCATGTAAAACCAAATTTGGCATGTTTAAAAACCATAATAGGTGCTATTTAAAGTGAGAATCTACTAACAAACAAACAAACAATTTACATAACAACAGTGAAACATTAAAATACTGTTTGCTTAATTTAAAGGTGCAATATGTAACAATTTTCATTCACTTTTTTTTTTAGCCAATGTGTGAATGGCTTGTAAAGCAACTTAAAAAATGAGCCCTTCCTAGACTTCCTAGATTGCCTATTAAGGCCTGTAGACTGATTTTCATGCGAAGGGAGCGGGTCGCTTTTGCCAGAAAAATCCAAAGGATGTGACGTTTATGCACGCTCCCGAGAGCCTTGCCTCAGTAATCGCTTCTCTTCCGCTATTCAACAGCCACAACAAACTGCGACACTACGTAACGTTATCTTAGTGATGGAATCCAGCAAACGTCCGGCTCCCAGCACAACACCGACTCCTACGCAAACTCAGAGTAAGACAAAAAAAAAAAAAAAAAAAAAATGTATCTACTGAATCCTGTCTGGATAAGCGGGAACGTGATCGTAGTCGAGCGAAAACTAGAGTGAACATCGGCATTCGTTCGGTTTTGGGGATCAAAACCGACCCTGAATTGGCGTTCTTCTTATTGGACAGGTAAGCTTACATAACTGCAAAGCATGTGAAATATAGTGCCATAAGGATTGATCTGTGTAATTTTAGCTAACTTGATCTTGCCTGCTAACGCTGACGAATTGCAAGCTACCTTGCTTCGTAACTTTCAAATAATTTCAACGATCTTCTCTTTATACTAAAAGTCAGGTATACAGGATAAATTTAAGCAAATATGCTGGTTTCTTGATCGTTGTACAACTTATGACATACAAAACATACAATAGTGCAACATAACTGCAGTGCAACAGTAAACTTTCTGGTATAGTTCGGTAGTATGTAGCTGTATGTGTGTATCAGTATGCTATGTTAGCTGATAAGTAGTTTCAGTTTGGTTTCAAAGTTTGTAGTAAAACAATCATAACTGTGTAATTTTAATTATGCTACCTCATCTGTCAGCATGATGCCGGTGAATCACGTTCAGCCTCTTTGTACGTTACGTCATTGTTTTGGTCGATGCTCGCTGGCTCGGGTCCCTATGGAGTGTATGCACGAGCACGAGCAACAGGTAGCTGGCTGCAGTTCACTTAACAGCCACAGGTGTCATTAATATCAGGGTTTCTGAATCTTACATACTGCACCTTTAAGTGTAAATAGGCATTCCTTGCCACCCGTGCCATGATGACATCTGATTAATTTTCACAAAATTAGAACAAAAGTCTATTTATTATGAAAGACTCTTAACATGCTGATTAATAAAGCTAAATTTAGACGTTATTGTCTAAAGGCGCCATGTTAACTTGTCCTGACACAGACCTGGCTTAGCTGAACCATCTGAATCACATATCAGATAGATGAAGATAGTTTCACTTTGCTTCATTTTGGTTTTCTGCAGTGTGTTTAAGTGAAATATGCCAGTATCTGTAGTGTTGTCTCCGATAATGTTGTTAAAATAACCACGCCTGCAACTATGTACAGTAAATTAGGCTTTATGCTGCACCTCTTCAGCGGGGAAAGAGGCAACGTATAGAGAGCAGGAATAAAAGTGCGTTCAGCACTAGGGAATTATTGCGTAGCGCTGGCCACGCTATTTTCCTGCTCTAGAGAGAAATAGAGAGAAGCTGAGCACGCTTCATTCCCATGCAAGAATACACGTATGCTTACACAGTCACTTGGCCAGGTGTCAGATAACTAACACAAAGATTTAGATCTCGGTCCGGATTGAAATGTCCTTCGGTCCGGATACAGAGACTCCACAATCAAAACTACACTTACTAACACAAACTACACACTCAGTCATATTGTGAATTTGCACACACAATAGACACTGTAAGCTACACACTTATGGCACTTTTCCACTGCATGTTATAGTTCGACTCGACTCGAATCTGCTCGCTTTACTTTTCTGAGCTTGCTTTTCCACTGCAGCCTCAACGTGGGTGGGAATATAGGCTGATCGTCATAGTTGCGCTGCCTCTACTGCCGTGACATCATCTTAAACGTGACACAAACACACAACAAAGGAGCAATGGGGGATATCAAACTAATGGTGTTCTTGATTCTCGGTATGTGGCTGTTTTTCACAGCAAGACGACAAACTTTGTTTCAAAAGAGGCTGACGGCAGCAAGACAAAAATACCGCTAAAAAAAACAGGAGAGTTTGGGAAATCATACACCAAAGCGCAGACGAGTACATCACTGTGTTAGCTCGACGACGCACGTAGGTAAGATAACCTGCCATCTAGCTTATAGATTCTCTCTGACCAATCAGTGATCTTCAGGGATTTGACGTCACATTTAGTATTGGCTCGGCTCGCTTGGAACCTCGACCGAGGTGGTACTAAAAAAAAGTACCAGATACCAGGTACTATCCACAGTGGATAACCCCCAAAAAGCGAGCAGAGTCGAGTCGAGTTGAGCTCTACCGTGCAGTGGAAAAGCCCCATTAGACCCCGACATGGCTGCTTCTTATTCTGTATACACTGTTACCCAAAGGAATTCTTATTTGTGCTTCTATAAAACAACTGTATATCAGTGTAACTCATTATGGACACTCTTTATAAAGCCATCAACCATGAGACCAATTCATGGTAAAAGTGGCATGAACAAGTTTAAACGTGTATGCAGAATAAGTAATTAAATAGAGTTCTGTCTGTCAAGGTGTGTGTGTGTGTGTGTGTGCCAGAGAACATCAGATGATCTAGGTGTAAGACAGTGTGTATAGCAGACAATGTATATTTGCTGCGTGTGTACATGGAGTGAAAAAAGGTGTGTGTATTTTAAATGTGTGTTTGCGTACAGTGTATTTGTGTGTACATTTAATGACTGTCGTGTTTGCTTTGGGAGGGTGTGTTCTCAGTTTACTGATTATATTAAATATCCAAAAAGACAAACACACACACACACACACACACACACACACACACACACACACACGTGAGTCAGCAAAGCTCAACACGATTAAAAGTCATTAAACAGAAATTCACTGATTCGGTCAGTCACAATCCAGATGAAGAATGTAAAGCTTCAAAGAATAATTACCTATTTTCCTTAAAAACTTAAAGCTAAATTGTGTAACTTTTTTGGAGTTAAAAATCTTTTTCTTATCCCAGAATAATATTCAGTCAACTATCAGTAAACCATTTGTTGGTTAATTTTCTCTAAAACTGTAAACACTGTGTCTCTGTGGCACTATAAAAATTGCTATGTTGGTTTGAGCGACCTGTCCAGCCCGACATAACAACACTGACTTAACCAATGGTGTGAGTGGGGGGCGGGACTATCTATTTACTTGGACCAATAACAGATGGGGGCGTATTCATAAAGCTGTTTGAAAACAATGTTCGGTAGCCCTAGTGTCGCAGAAATTACACACTTCAGCTTTAATAAATATACAGTATTATATGCATTACACGCTATATATTCCAAATCTCATATTTTAATTTATTAAGTCAACATTAAATGTTGCTCACAACCTACTTTACTTCCATAATGTGATGTATTTCTGAGAGAAACAGGTTATTTGATTACAATTTTTTATTAAAATATTAATCTACAAATTTTATAAACTAGTATTCAGGTAACCAGTTTGTGACAAGAACAAAAACACCAAAAATGTCTAAACTGTGGCCACATCCACATCCATTTTCAAACAAAAATAGATTACTAAATGAACGGACAGCAGTCAGTAACTCAAATACCGATCTTAACAAACATGGACTAAGAATACGGACTAAAAACTGCCAACCGACATCTTACCAGTGCTAGAGTAGCGTGAAGCCAGCCGACTCCTCCTGCTTTCCAGCTCATCTGTCTCTTCACTGATGGGAGTGAGACGTGTGGCAGAGGGGACGGAATCGAACCTGCTGCCCAGATTGCGCATTGTCAGCTGGGCTTGAAGGGCTTCCAGCCTCTCTTGTGGATCCATGGAGGATACATCCACTCCAGCACCAATCAAGTTCTGTTTCAAATCCACATCGGAGTCCTGAGGGTTAAAGGAGTCGGACTTCGACTCAACAGCTCCATTTTGGCCAAGGCCCCGGAAGCTACTGGAGATGGCGTCTGACACCTGAGCGAGCCATGAAGAGAAAGCTGGGATACCTGACTTGGGGACGTCTGCCATTCCATAAGATTTCAAAACTTTTTTCTTCGGTAAAGATTCTTTGCAAAATGTTCTGAACACTTTTGGTGACAACAAAAAACAGATCTGTTTTCAGATGGTCAGAAGACCCAGTGAAGTCCCACATATTGTTATTGTGGTAGAAACAAAAACAATCTCTTAAAAAAAAAAAAACTCTTTGTATTCACTTCATTAGTGCAACTAACAACCATTTGTCCACAAACAGAATTTGTATTAAGGTTAACTGGCTTTGGCTACCTGACAAAAACTGCACGTCCAAACACTTACCAGCAGTGGAAAGAACAATCAATTACTCCTCCATTTAGAGCTCCTGCAGAATCTTACCAATAATCTACATACAATAAACCTTCAGTCACACCAGTTCAGCAGCACCTGAATGCAAAACATTTGTCTCGAGGACCTCTCATAGCACAGACTGACTGAATGTTTGCTCAGGGAGCTGCTTTTTAAATGCCACAGCAAAACATTTCCTCCAACACCCAGCTTACATATGGATTGTTAATATGTACAATGTGTGTGTCTGTGTTTGAGTCACACATTGTGTAGTCTAACCGAAAAGTGCAGAGTTTATTCATATGTAAGTGTGTGATTTAAATGTGATTTCCAAGAATGAACAGATCAAGGTATAACCCATTGAGCACATTGAGTATGTGTGTGTGTGGTTCAGTGCATGTAATACCAATGCTAGAGGACTATTTGTTGTTACACAGCTCTCTGGAACACTTGATTCTGATTGGTCAATCACAGCATTCTTTGTGCTTGTCACTGATTATGTGAGCGCACTAAGTTCCTGGTTTTAATGCAGAATCCGAACTCGGGACTGCTGATTCAATGCGCTTCCAGTCGCACCACAAGGGAAGGTAAACACACTTGAGCTGAACCAAAAATGCCCTTGTTGTCTCCTTAAGAATCACTTACTCTATGTTGTATCCTTCCTCATGTTGTAAGTCACTTTGGATAAAAGCACCTGCCAAATGAATAAATGTAAATGTCTGATGGGAGATGCTGCTAGTCAGTGAGTCAGCATATGTCTGATCCTATAGGGTACTGGAACTCTCAGAAACAACATGCCAACTTCACGTGTGATCATGTTGCTGTCGTATCATACTGTGGTCTCTTTCTTCTCACATAATAAAAAAAAATCTCAAATACTGAGTAATATATATGCTGTATATATAAAATATATTTTCTTTATTACATGGCTCTCTGGAATACTCAATCCAGAATGATCAATTGTGCTATCCAGTGGTCTGCTATTTCTAAATAATGACCACACATGACAGGGTCATCTTTCCTATTTTTCGTATCAGTCTGCGATGTCTACAAATAAGCTAATACAATTATTTCAACTCAAACCAATATTTTTTGTCCATTTACTTATTTGGCAATTAGTTGTGTAATAAGCTGGATAATGAGCAGTCAGTCTGTCATTTTCGCAATATAAACATAAACAGAACTCTGACGCACCCTGAAGCATACGTCGAAAGTGCTGTTTGTGCAAGAACAATTGTTTTTACATGGATACAGGAATCACACACAAAATCATTGTAAGGAGCAAAGGTCACCCGGTCCCTGGAAATAAATACCTGATTGGTTGATTTGAGTAGCACAAAGAAAATACTCATTATTAATTGCTGTTAAAGGTAACAAAAAATGATTGTAGATCACAGCCAAAAGACTCATTTTAAGACCACCTGAATTGTTTACCTTTATATTTGATTTTATATTTGAAGGTACATTTATAAGTCAGAAAGTCCTGCCAAAACAGCAAATGGATCCGACTTCACATAAGTAAGAAGCTTTGACAACAAATTACTGCATTTACAGAAGGGAGCAAAGGAGTCAGGAAAGAATAATTGTTCCACCCCACAACCACAGACACTTACCCAGTCCTTGGTGTATCCCAGCACGGTCTCTTCGTTTGCGGCGGCTATACTGTTCGAAGCAGGGAAGCCCTCCCACACGAGCGAAACAAAGCTTCTTATTGATAAAGAGGAAGAGTATGGCCAGCAACACGACAAAGATGCCCACAGCTGACAGGAAGCCAACCGCCTCGGGAGTGACTGGTGAGGGAGTAGAAACATACAGAAACACTTATCAGTCCAAGCAAACACAACCCGAACACCTGTATAACATAAACGCATACAAAGGTGATGTCAGCCACCATAATTAAAGAGTATTTAACCTGTGTACATGTTTGTTTGTTTCTTTCTTTCATTTTGTACGCCATGCCAGCTTCTATGGCTACATTCATGGCGGGAACCAGGTTTAGTTATTTAAAATAGTTAAATAAGTTAAATGAGGTGTTTAAGATTCATTTTTCCTAAAAACCTTAAAACTAAATTTGGATTCACTTGATTAAAAACCTTTTCAAATGAATCAACTGAATAATACAGGTTCCTCAGATATGTAGAGGTATGACAGTCCAGTAAAATATGTTTAATGGATATTGGGTTCTGACAAGATGAGCACTTTGGTGAATTTTCTCCTGATAGTAAAAATTAGTGTGTGAGTCTTGTATGTCCTATCCAGCATCGTGTATAAATGACTTGATCCCAGCGATTATAAAAAGGGAACACATATCTTGTTCCAACAACAAGATTTATTTCTCATAATTTGTTGTTTAAACATTGATCCCACTCCGACTGCCACCTGTTTTTGATATATACATTCAGAGTTGGTTTCAGATCTGTGGAAGGTATAGGGCATTTTACTGGTTCAGTAGATAGTGCTTCTCTGCAGCTCTGTCCGCTTGTTCATTACTGGAGATTCCTGAGTGTCCAGGTACCCAGCAGAAAATAATATTAAAACTCTTTGCTTCAAGTGATGACAGTTTGAATAAAATCTTCACGATTGTTGGGTGTTCAGTTTTAGTAGCTTCAAGACATGATTTTGAATCAGTTATTATAAAAAAAAAAAATGTTGTGGCGCAGTCTCAATAAACTTCAGTGCCAGTATTAGAGCATTTGCCTCTGCAGTGAAAACTGAACTTTGGTCAGGGATGCGGATACCCTGACACAGTTGGTTTGTTGCAAAAGCTGCTGCCACTTTATTTCCAGATTTAGATCCATCTGTGTATATTGGGATATGTTGTGTGTATACTGCTCTTATGTCCAGAAACTGTTGATGGAAATCATTCGGATGCGTTTTGGATTTTTGGCTCCTTGTTAAATCCAAATGGATTTTAGGCTTTTTGCGATCCCATGGAGGAATTTTGTAGAAATGTGTCTGTTCCACACTGTTTAGATCCACTTTCAGATTCTGCAGATAGGTTTCTATATGTAGGCCAAATGGATGAATGAAACTTGTTTTTATATATATATAATGTTGAATGCTGAAGTGGGGAAAACCTGTGTACATATTCTGGAATAAAACAGCTAATCACACCAATGACCCAGAGGGACTTGCAATTTCACAATTCCCAGAATAAACAGAGGTTAACAATGTCAAAAAAGCTTTGGACATACATCAAACAAAGCCCATAATGTCAGCTATTAGTTTTTTCCATCTTTCACTGTGCTCATCCATAGAAACATGATCCACATTTTTCCTTGATTACTTATATACCTTAAGGATATGTATATTATATCAATTTATTGCCATTGTGTATTACTGTATAGATATACTGTACATATAGTCGGGTCCAACAGTCTGAGATCACATTGAAAATATTTTTTCATTTAAACCTGGAAATTTAATTGTATAAAAGGCGACAAAACAAAGAACAAAAATTTAAGATACTGAACTTTGTTGATCACTAATACTTTATTTTACATTGGCCTTGTTAAGTCCTTTGTACAAAAGGTCAGATTTTCATGCAACCACTGAAGCACACAAGATGCTCTTTGGAACATTCGCAAATTATGCTTGGATAACATGGACAGATTTTCAGGAAGAACTTATTTGTGTGACAATTTATAAATCTACACATTAAATCCATCTTAGGCTCACAGTTTTTACAGATTTGTCATTTCAGAGAAGGTTTCATTTGTACAAGACTGATTTTTACCCCCGCCAGTTCACTGCACAATCTCTGCTTGGAGAGACCAGACCTACGCAAACACATTCTATGCTCATAAAAGAAGCCTTGGACCCATTTTTCTCAAAGGAGCTTTGAAGTAGTGAACACTTCAAGTGTAAAATGGCCCATTAAGTTGCATAAGAGTGAATATTTCACCTAGTCTGAGAAGCCTGGCTCTCCTCAATGTGTGTTTGAGAGTGTTTACATGTGTGTTTTTGAATAAAAGGCTGGAGCTGCACACTATTATAATGAACCATCTAATCTGCAGCAAAAGTAGGTTGCACACACAAAAACACTCTCAGCTCCCAGCTCAGCCTGTATGCCTTTCTTTCTTCCACAGAACACAAAAAAGAGATGTTAAGATGTATGACAGCCTCAGTCACCATTCACTTTGGTAAAAAGATGCAATTAAAGTGAATGGTGACTCAGGCTGTCAGTCCCTTAAATTCTGCCTAACTTCTCCTTTTGTGTTCCACGGAAGAAAAAAAGTCATACGGGTTTGGAACAACATAAGAGTGAGTAAATTATGACAGTTTTATTTTTGGATGACGTATCATTTTAAATTTCAGAAAATATTGCATACACTGATGCATACAAATGTAATTTCCAAACACTTACTTGCTAGCTATGCTCTCTGCACTATTTGGAACACACTGACCTTGTAAATACAGAAACACTCACCCACAAGGACCTCTATGATGTATGAGATGGAGTTTCCTTGGAAACAGCTCAAGCATTCTGTAAGGCCTGATTTGAGTATGGCTTTGTTCACATAGACGCATACACAAGGATTCATGTTGCCATGGATTTGCTGTTCTTGAGTGCACAGGGGGCTCTGAGTTCATATGTGCTCTAAATATGATGGTTATTAAGAATATTAACTATATATACAATTGCAATTTAAACTTTATGAGGAATGAATCAAAATGAGCTGGTGTCGGTAATAAGGACAGGGAGAAAAAGAGAAGCGCAGACAAACACTTACAAGGAGAGAATAAATGTTAATTGTTTTTAAATAGTTTGGATTGAATGATACTAAATTCTGAGTATACATTTTATTTTATTTTTTACAGAAATAAATATATAGGCAATAATAGTGCTCTGGAAAGTCTCATGAGAAGATAATCTGACCGCTGAGACCTCGCAACCAACCATGAATTTCTTGTCATGTTTAAAAAAAATAGAAAAGCATCTCTACCTACTGGTCATTTGTCTAAATTGCACTCTGCTGTTTGACTACACTAATTAACCACGCTACACAATTACTGGTAAATTCATATATTTAAGCTTTTTTTATGCTATTTTTTTATATATTTATATTTTATATAAATAATGGATTTCTTGCTTCCACACTGTAAGTTTATTATAAAGTCCATAATGATAAAATGAGATAGACAGACAGATGATAGATAGACAGACAGACAAGACAGATAGATAGTTGATACACAGATGATAGAAAGACAGACAAACAGATAGATAGATAGTTGATAGCCAGACAGACAGATGATAGATACTGTAGATAGATAGACAGACAGATTGTTGATAGACAGATGATAGACAGACAGACATATGATATGGATGGATGGATGGATGGATTGATTTCTAGCACTGGCAACATGAATTTTCTTAAATTTTCCAAACCCTTTCCCTTAGCGCAAGAAAAAAAAATCCCTACTCTGTTCTAGGATCTCTACAGCCATCTCACAATTATCACTAAGGGTAGGATAGGGGATTAGAGTCCATCATCAAAACCCGCCCCATCTAACAATATCTCCACCAATCTCCAAAGGATCCCTTTTAGACTCTTGTTTATGATTAGTGTGATAGGGTTATTGTCAAATATGTATATCTAAATTATTGTTAAAACAACTCCAACTCACTACTTCCCCCAATTTCTAACACCCCCCTCAGAAAATTTAGTTCGAAGGTGTTCTATCCACCACCTCTCAACAGACTTATGTTGTAACGCCATCCACCTAAAACTAGAATGAAGACTTGCAACGTATAGGTCCTGATTCCCATGTTCAATAAAATATCATGGAATGGCTTTTCTTTCTTATATTATAGATATGTTTGATCCTAACTTGAAGTTGCTTCCCTGTTTCACCCACATACAGCATACCACATTTCCCTACAATTAAGAACATTCACTATATGCCTGTCCTCAACTGTAAAATATTGTCTATTCGGATAACCTATTTTAGAATATCGATTAAAAATATAATCGAACGTCCTAAAATATTTCTCAATAGGAGAAATAGTACTCTTAAACGTCGAATAGACCAGAAAATCTTTGAGATTTCTATTTCTCCTAAAAGCTGATATTACTCTAAATTCTTTAGAATTTTCATTTTTCTGTTGTAACTTCTCAAAGTTGTCTTTTATATATTTTTTTGTAATCTATATAAGTTTTGAAAATAAGTAGACACAAATGGAACTCAATTCTTAATAGTTTCCTTTTTCCTATTCAGATCTAAGGGAGCAATATGCATCACCTCTGATTTTATTGTTCTCAAAAACCTCTTACTATAACCTCTCGGTTGAAGTGCCCTAAAAAAAATTCCAATTGCTTCTAACATATGTTACTCCTTCGAGCATATTCTTTTAAATCTAATTAATTGTGATTTAATTATACCTCTAAAAGTGTGCCTTTCTCCAGTAAAGCATGAGCATCAGTTGATTTAAAAAATACTTTAGTAGCCAAAGTTTTATTCCCCTCATCCTCGATTATATATATATATATATATATAAATAAAACAAAAACGCTGTATCCAAAAACTGCAATCTCTCCTCTTGTAACTCATATTTAATTTTAATTGAAGGATGATGACTATTCAAAATAGATATAAATGTATGGAATTCTTCTATGGGGTGATGCCATATACCAAAAATATCATAAAGATATCTAAGGTATATTAATGGTAAATACTGGCACTTCTGAAAAGCTTTTTCATTCCACCTCCACATATAAATATTCACATACGCCAGGGCAAGTTTTTTCCCCATCGCTCTACTGCATATTTGTAAATAATATTTCCCATTAAATTCGAAATCATTACGAGTAAGACTAAGATATAGTAGGGTCAAAAGGGCCTCCCCCGGACATTTATAATCTGGATATATTGCAAAAGCCTCCCTAACTGCATTTAATCCTAGTGTAGTATGTCGATATTTGTGTATAGACTATCTATATCAACAGAGAAAAGGAGAGAGTTCTTAGGTACTTCAATGGTTTTTAACTTGTTTACAAACTCATAAGTATCTTAGATGTAGCTACAATGTTTTTGAGACAAAGGGTTAATAAATGTATCTATAAATTCTGCCAATCACTTAAAATCAGTCGTGCACATGGGATCATATAAGGAACTGTCTACGACTCCGGTGGCTTATGCATTTAGGGAAGAAGATATAGAATTTACGTGACCTTGGCTGTTCATGGCCAGAGAGGTACAGAAACTGTTTATATGTAATATATTTTTGTTTTTATAAATCAAACATTATTTCATAAATCATTCTAGCAATTTCTAATTGTATAGAATATGTAAGTGGTAAGTAATGCTTGGTGTTTTTTAATTGCCTGCTGGCCTCCTGTAAATATTGTGCCTTATCCATTATTACTATTTTTGATCCTTTCTCTGACGGTTTTATAATTATTTCTGTATTTCCTCTTAAATCATGTAATGCTTTATACTGTTCTTTGGTTAAATTTGATCTGACTCTTTGATTTACTTTATATTTCCTAAAAAAGACTCTGTATTTCCCTGAATCAATTCTCAAATCTCTGAAGGAACATGTCCCAATTCTGGTTCCCACTGACTTCCCTCCGTAAACTGTAAAATTTCTGTATTTAATTGAAAATAAAAATAACCTACAATTTTGAGTCTCCTATGATACAGATGAAGATCTCGCCTACATGACATGCAATTAACCTCATTTGGTGTAGGAACACCACAGACAGACAGACAGACAGATAGACAGTTAGTTAATTAGTTAATTAGTTGATAGATAGATAGATAGAGATAGATGATAGACAGACAGAAGATAGATAGATCAGATAGATGACAGACAGACGATAGATACTGTAGATAGACAGAATTTATGTTTTGTGCATAAATTGTTAGAGTTCTAATAACTCTGTGTCCAGCCATTAGTAATACTCTTTTCACCGTCTCTCTCTTTTTCTGTTTAACTTTCTCAGTCATTAGTTAAATGGCACAGGATGTTGGCTCTCTCCATTTCTCAGGAAATTTCCTGTTGGGCTCTAACACCCTTCCTGACTGTGCAGCTCCCAAACAAAGAGCAGAAAATGTAAGGTTTTTCTCTCAAAATTCACTGCACTCTGGGCACCAGAGCAATTTGTCTTTTTTTTCGACCTTGTGAGATTTTAGGGGGGAAAAAAAGTGTCTACCTCTTATTTTTCCCCCTCAACACACATGAAAGCACTGAAATGTCTTTCAGTTTCTCTTACAAAATGTTTTAGATGGTTTATAGTGCTTATCTGTCTCCTCCTCCAAACTAAACACCACCTGGGATCATAAAATCAATCTCTCTCTTTCATAGATGGATTGGTCATGCCCTAAGAAAGGCAGAGGTGAGGAACTGAAATGCAGGTAAAGATGAATGGGGTAATTTGTAAATAAAGGAGGTTTGGACTGACACACCAGCACATTCTTTCTGCTCTGCTGGGCAAATTAAAAACAGAGGATTGTCATTGAACATTTTCCTTTAGAAAACTATTCCTGTGACTGACCAAATACAATAAAGATATCCTGAATTGTTTAAAGCAAGCACATCCCAAACATAGAACAGATGCTGTATGAATTTAGGGAATTCCTGCTGAAAAATCTTTTTGGAAGTGATATGAGGACTTGCATTAAAACCTGCCTATAGACTAGAAATTCTCTGCACTCATGATCAAAGTTGTTTTAATGTACATTCTGTGGCTGACTGTAGATTCAAGATTAGACTGTGGCTGGGTTTCAAATAACATTGCAACTTCAGCTTTAACGATCATCTTAACTTACGTCACTCATTATTTTATGATGGAGTAACGCCTGTTTCCCAAACCAGCACGTAGATCGCTCGTTATAAAGTAGAACTTAAGTGCTTCGTTACGGGAGCTGTCCAGTCCAAAGGTGCTGATCACTTTGGCCAGTATGTCCAGGTCTTTGTCTTCTCAAAATGAAAATAATGTGGGAAATGCTAACAAACATGGAAGTTGTTTGTAATCTTGTCGAGGAGACGAAATGTATTACCTAACTATTAACGATTTTAATTAAAGAAATAATGATGGCTTTAGTAAGATGGTGTTTCAGAAGCATTGATGCTCAATCATAGAGATTAATAAAAGTGATGCAATAAATGCATGTAACGTAAATGTATGCAATGTGAATAATAAGTGGCTCTCACGTAGCCTTACGTTATTTGGCTGGAAACTGAACAAATGCACACAAAACAGCGTTAAAATGATGGGCATCAGTACTGAACTACACATAGACCTGTCTAAATATTAATAAATCATCTGGTTAGAGTTCAAGGTTCGGTGTACTTGTAGCCTTACTGCCATTATGCATCATGCAATTTGTTACTCCCTTGTAAAAAGACTATAGGCGAGCTGATCTGAACCAGCCGTTGGAGGAAGAAAGAAGAGGAGGAGGATGAAGAGAGAGAGAGAGAATCTCTCATTGCACACTCTCGCTCTAATCTCCTCTGTTAACCATATTTAAATTATTTATTAAGGCATATTTATTTAAGATTTAAACTGCATGGTCACATTACATTACTCATGTCTTCTTAAATAATCTGTTTAAAAGGAACATATCGCCTTTCTATTGCCATTACAATTATGCTTATCAAAGAAGGCTAATATAAGGTTATACCAGGGGCGAGGCCAGAAATATCCAACTGAGAAGACCTTGGTGAAACAGGGTGGACCTCTATTCTGTGCCTTATTTCATCGTGAATATAACAAAGTGTGGACCTTTCCTCAGCTGTTATGAGTGAATATTTGCTCATTTACAGTTAGCTTAATACTTAGAGTTGCATAATTACAGGTACAATAACAATAATTATGCCTATTTGTTTCTGAACAATTATTAAGTTAATTATTAGTAATTTACCTTAATAGGTCATATTGATGCAATGAAAAATGAAATGGCCATAGAAATAAATATAATAAATTAAAATAAGAGATTTGATGCAATAAACATTATTATTAGACACTTTTCAGTCATCCTGCTTTGCACAGGTGTTAGCTCTTTCCCCAAAGATCGAGTCTTTAAAATCTGACAGCTCTCTGGGCTTCATGGAGCTGCTGCAATGTTGCAAAATATATATCTTAGTTAGTAGTCTATGTAAAATAAGAGGTCTGGTGAAAAACACGAGTGAATCAGATGTTCTATTTAACAGCTGTCCTATAGAGTTGGGAAATGTTACATTCAAATGGAGGCTTAAGAGCAGACAAGCACATAAGAGAAACTTCTTGTTCAAGAACCATTTCTGAGGTTGTAGATACTGAATTATGACCAGGGTTGGGGAGTAATGTAATACATGTAACGGGATTACGTATTTAAAATACAAAATATAAGTAACTGTATTCCACTACAGTTACAATTTAAATAATTAGTAATTAGAATACAGTTACATTCAAAAAGTATTTTGATTACTGAAGAGATTACTTTGCATTTTATTGTCATTTGTTTCATTTAATATTAATTCCTTTCAGATGGAAAACATTTATAAATATAAATGATGCGACCCAAAGTGCATTTGAACAGCGGTGAAACACTTATGATGTGTTACATTCATACGAGCAGACAGAGAATAAGTTTGAAGTAAGTTTGGAGCAGAAGAAATAGAAATAAACCTTGTGTAAATTGTCAGCTTTACGCTAAGCTAAAATGCTATTTCTAGCCATTTTACGTTACCAGGCACGTTCATATTTTTTATCAAGAAAATTCAGGTTAGATCATAATTTCTTTTCTAGTAAGACCTTTGATATTAGGGCAAAAATCGTATTCTTGATCATTTTTGTATTGTTTCCCTGTAAAAATATCAAAAAATCCTTAAAACAAGATCAATTTGATTTATCTTGTTTTAAAATCAACATTGCATAAGATATTTAGGTTTTTCAGAGAATGTATTTTTAACGTGTATTCTAGCAGAGTTTTTATAGTCAAAACAAGTGAAAAAAATCTACCAGTGCTGAAGTAGTAATCCAAAGTATTTAGAATATGTTTGTGACCTTGAGTAATCTAACAGAATACATTACAAATTACATTTTACAGCATGTATTCTGTAATCTGTATTGGAATGTGTCTCAAAAGTAACCCTCCCAACCCTGATTATGACACATATGACAATTCACCTGTCGTCCCAATGTCATTGCATCCTAAGATGGTCTGAGACAGGGGTGGAATGGCCATGGAGAGAACCAGGACTTTTCCCGGTGGGCCGGCTGCAAAACGGGGCCGAACGGGCTGCAATAAACTGAAACGGGCTGCCGCATTATGCTGAACATGCCATGACTGGCTGAAGAGGGCCGCAAAACGGCACCGTGATATGCAGAAAAGGACAGCGACCTGGCCCTTATGTAGCCTCGCACCTGTGTTATACTGTATGACGTGTCTTGTAATTTAGACCTATCACGTCGCATGTGCAGACTGCCTGTTGATTTCAATGTGATTGTAACGAGGAGGAGGGCATGGCCGGGCCGCGAGGACGCACGCCTAGCGCTGAATCGTCCTAATCAGCCAGGAGGGGTATGAGGAGGAGCCGAGGACGCCAGTGAGAGAGAGAGAAATGCACGAAGTTGTGTGTGCGCATCTTTGTCTGTTTTGCAGTTTATGTTTTGTTTGAGTTCAGTTTGTTATTAAAGTTTTACATTGACTGTTCAGCTGGTTCCGGCCTCCTCCTTGTCCATCTTAAAAACCTCGTTACACTGGTGCCGAAACCCAGGAAGGAGGAGGGATGCGCTGTCATGGAGTCCTCACCGCTGCTGTCCGCCAGGGGACAGAGGACTTGCTGCTTTTCGCCAGGGGAGTACGGGGAAGACCTGCCGGCAGAAGGACCGCCAGAAGGGCAACACCTCACCTCCAGGAAGGCAGGGGAGGGGAGTACGTCAAGCCGGATGTTTCCCCAGCCTGAATCGAGTGGTGGAGTGTGATGAGGAGGGCATGGCCGGGCCGTAAGGACGCATGCCTGGCACTAAATCATCCTAATCAGCCGGGAACCGGGGACACCAGTGAGAGAGAGAGACACGCATGAAGCTGTGTGCGCGCGTCTTTGTTTGTTTTGCAGTTTGTTATGTTTGAGTTCAGTTTGTTACTAAAGTTTTACATTGACTGTTCAGCTGGTTCCCGCCGCCTCCTTGCCCATCTAAAAGGACCTCGTTACAGCGTAAACAATAAAATTTTTTTATCCTCTGAAATAGTTTACAATGGCTTTCCAATGATCAAAATATGTCAGAAAGATATGTTTAAGTTACACTTAACGGACTTGAGAGTGGTTCAAAGCTCCCGTTAATTTATGAATGTTTTTACAAACTAGTTAGGTAACGATGCATTTGGGAAATGCGCCTTAGAGATTAAGCACTACTTAAGTGCTGCTAACGTTCTACTTGGTGCTTCGGGAAACCCAGCCTGTAACTATCTGTCATTGGAGGGACAGAGAGCCAGAGATTATCGGACAGAATATGTGACAGATGAGATCCTCAATTAAGGCCTGCTACTATATTGAAAAAAATAAAAATAAAAAATACTGCGAATCACATATTCAGAGAGGAGATGACACTTGTAGAAAACAGAGACACCATTGTAAATGGTTCACTTCGCCAGGAACCTAGTATCTCACCCAAGTGCACAATGGCAATAAAGCAGAATTCTGCTCCCAGTGTCTCTCCTGGGTCCTGGGACTCCCTCACCTGGGATTGTCCCTGCAACCTTTGCATAAGCGCCCATCCGCTTTAGCCAGGCCACCAACAACTCATTAACTGGTGCTGACTTTCAACTTTTCATCTGAGGCATCTAGAGAACACTACACTTGCGTAGCACATAGCTGAATAGACTATTAGCTATAACAACAAACTAGTGCAAAAATCTTTAAAATAAAAAAATAATTATAAAATTAATAATATGTAACGAGTTTCACAGCATGGGCAAGGAGGCGGCGGGAACCGGCTGAACAGCAACGTATACTTAAATGACAGAACATAACTCAAACATAACATAAAAGTGCTTTGCAGCAAACAAAACAAGGACGCACACACACAACACGTGCATCTCTCTCTCTCTCTCTCTCTCTCTCTCTCTGTCGAACTGGTGTCCCGGCCCCTCCTTATCTCTCTCCTGCTGATTAGACAAATCAGCGGCAGGTGTGCGTCATCATGGCCCGGCCACGCCCTCCTCCTCATCACACTCCTCCACCTCCAGATTCAGGCCAGGGAAACCTATGGCCTGACCTACTCCCCCCCTCCCTTCCTGGAGAGGTGTTGCCCTTTTGGCCGTCCTTCCTCCGGCCGGCCTTCCCCGCCTCCTGGGAAACTAAGAGAGACAAGGGGAGGGAGAGGTGAGAGAGAAAGAGCGAGCGGGAGAGACAGAATGAGAAAGAGAGAGAGAGAGAGAGAGAGAGAGAGAGAGAGAAAAAAAAGTAGCTCGCCGGTCCCCGGACACACTGTCGCCTGGTCCTCGGCCAGCTGGGCAGCAGTCCTTCAAGACGCCGGGCGAAGGCACTGGACATCGCCTCCTGGCTGACGGCAGCAGGCTCCTCCGCCTCCCGGCAGACGTCAGCGGCTCCTCCGCCTCCTGGCGACTGGCAGCGAGCTCCTCCGCCTCCTGGCGACTGGCAGCGAGCTCCTCCACCCCCTGGCGGACGGCAGCAGCTTTTCCATCTCCTGGTGATCGGCAGTGGGCCCCTTCGCCTCCTGGCGAACTGCTCCAGTACTGCCGTACCATATCTCCACGCCGTTGCGACCCTCCAACAGCGGCGAGGGCTCTCCGACAGCACATCCCTCCTCCCTCCCGGGTTTCGGCACCAGTGTAACGAGTTTCACAGCATGGGCAAGGAGGAGGTGTGAATCGGCTGAACAGCAACGCAAACTTTAATGACAGAACATAAATCAAACATAACATAAAAGTGCTTTGCAGCAAACAAAACAAGGGCGCACATACAACACGTGCATCTCTCTCTCGAACTGGCATCTTGGCCCCTCCTTATCTCTCTCTCCCGCTGATTAGACAACTCAGCGCCAAGCGGGCGTCATCACACACCCCGGCCACGCCCTCCTCCTCACCACATAATCAAAATAATAATAATTAATCATTATAATAAATCCTTGAAATAAAAAAAAGTGTTAACAGTAGGGTTAATAATTATATTTATTATACCTTCCACTGAGGAGAACTGAACTACTTAAAATATTGTAATAAATCAATAGGTGAACCAATTTATCAAAAGCTCTTTCAGTAAATCAGGGAAAATTATGTATTTCCAAGCTTGGAAATACATCATTCATATAACTGTCACTGCAAAAATGAAGCTTATATTTATAATAAACACATTTAAAGAAAATCACATTTAATATATATATATATATATATATATATATATATATATATATATATATTTTTTTTTTTTTTAAATGCTGTTTTAGTTTTGCTAGAGTGGATATAATGAGAGGTTTAAAGGAATAGTTCACCCAAAATTGAAAATTCTCTCATCATTTACTCACCCTCATGTCATCCCAGATGTGTATGACTTTCTTCCTTCAGCAGAACTTTTAGATATTCTTCAAAGATTTTTATAAGAATATTTCAGCTCTGTTGGTCCATATAATGCAAGTGAATGGTGATCAGACCTTTGTAGCTCCAAAAAGTTATCCATTAGACTCCAGTGGTTAAATCCATATCTTCTGAAGCAATATAATAGGTGTGGGTGAGAAACAGATCAGTATTTAAGTCCTTTTTTACTCTAAATCTCCACTTTCAGTTTAACATCTGAGAGTAAAAAAAGGACTTAAATATTGATCTGTTTCTCACCCACACCTATTATATTGCTTCTGAAGATATGGCTTTGACCACTGAAGTCTAATTGATAACTTTTATGTTTCCTTTATGTGATTTTTGGAGCTACAAAGGTCTGATCACCATTCACTTGCATTGTGTGGACCTACAGAGCTTAAATATTCTTCTAAAAATCTCTGTTCTGCAGAAGAAAGGAAGTCACACACATCTGGAATGACATGAGGGTGAATAAATGAGAGAATTTTCATTTTTGGGTGAACGATCCCTTTTAAACAATAATTCTGGTGGTTTTATGGATTAGGAGAGACCAAAGGTATTAATATCAAACAATGTTTTGGCCAAAAGAAACTGCAATAATGAATTGTGTAAAATGTATAAAACACACGCCTCAGCGCTTAAAACTAAGCTCATGACCCGGTCTCCCCTACTACAAAATACATAGGAAGAATTAATTATTGGTGCTTTTAATGATTTATTGATTGAAAAGGCTAATTTCATTTTAAGTAGTTAGGTCCTTCATGTCCCATTGAAGATCTAGTGTAGCATTTTTACTCATGTGAAAAGCAATGAAAACCAGCAGGAGATGAAATAAACAGCCACACACGTCCGTGGATGGATGCGAAAAGTAGTTATTATACAAAACACTGCATGATTTTCAGATGCCATGTTTCCAATTGTCTGGCTGAAATGTCAGTTCTAATAATTTCATGTACAGCAGAAGAGATGAACCCTGAATGATGTGATATAAATGATAATGCTGGCAATGGCGTCACATCATCTCTCAGCCCTGCGCAAAACCAGCCACCGAGCTTTAATACAGAAGCTGATACTGTCCATAATTATATTTGCTCGGAAATCAATACAAGCCTTTCTAACGGGTATGAATATCGCTTTCTAATGTCGTTTAAACACAAGCGATACTTACTATCTGATGCCATGATCGCGTGGCGTCAATCACACACACCCGATTGACCAGTATCAATCGATGTCTTCATACGTCTCTAAAGCACCTGGGAATGAACACAGATCTGGCGAAGATAAACGGTCCGACTGCACTTCTCACCCTGTCCCTCTCAAACCGGCAGGTGACGATGGAAAAGCCCACGGTGGGACTCTGTTCTGCTGCTGGCGAGAACACACACGAGAACGCGCTGCGCTCTCTCGAGCTCGTTTTGCCAGCTGCGCCAGTGAACTCAAGAGCCCTCAAATGATCACCTTGTAATTTGGGTCAATTAAGTGACGCTTAATGTTTTTATGTACGGATTTACGCAGAAATACATTAATAATGCAAAATCGTAAACAATTACAATTAGTTTTACATTTTTGCTGGGGCTAATAAGTCGAAAATGGTGGTTTACCGCCCAGAGACAGTCAAAAAATTATAAGCATACGCAGTTCGGAATAATTTATATTTTTTCTGTAAATATATATATATATATATATATATATATATATATATATATATATATATATATATATATATATATTAGCAGTGACAATTTTGTTTTAAAAATTCTTCATATTTGAGAAATGTTGTCCACCAAAGTCAGGTGGTGTTACCAACATACTCATTCTGCAGTCACATTATAAAAACATGAGAACATTAGACTCTCGTGACTGTGTAAAGTTTTAGAAAAAGGCCTATTCTTCTAGAAAAATCTATTTTAAAATTTTTATGAAATGGCAAATAAGGTCACGTGGAGTAACCCTAAAAAAACCTCTAGATATTGGTGAATCGTGAGTCAATTAATATGTAAAAAAAATATATATATATATTTTGTGCTTTCAAAAATACATTTGAATTTGTTCCTAGTGTACAATCACGGGTATTCAAGGAGCAAGTATTTTAAATACCTTTCACATGGACTCAAAGATTACATTTCTACAAACTTGACACGTTTTAAACTATTTTTATCACCTGACCTCCACAAACTTATTTGTCAATAACCCAACTGCACTGTCATCATTTTCCACAAATCTAAAAATATATATATATGATGAGAAAATTAAATGGCACACATCCAGCAAACTAAAAATTAGCATGGAGACACTACTCTCCACCGCATCTTTTGCCCTCAGCTCTGCACATAAATCTCATTTTTGTGTGTAATCAACCCACTTTGATTTATATCCATTCAGCTCTGCTTAAAAGCTACAGTCTATTAGGTGTGAACTATACCAATCCAGACTGATTTGCAGCTCTAAATTATCAGACGACCCCACATTTCTGTTCATGGCACCAATGAGCGAGAGAGAAAGAGAGATGTTGAGAGTGGAAGCAATAAAGGATATTGATTAAATCAGGCAGCCGAATGAGTGCATCATTAAAACCTTTAGGTTACAACAAACTGGACCACAGGCATATAAAACACCATCTCTCTCTTTCTGTATGTTGCATTAGCTGGCACAAATGCAACAAAGTGGATTGCACTGTTGGAGAAAAAAAAAAAAAAAAGAAGACAGGCCAAAGAGACATTTTCAATTATCATATAATCATAACAATTTTCAACAATTTGGAACATTTTACAAAAAGTAATCTTTAAACAAGCTATTAAAAAAAAAAAAAAAAAAAAAATACATCAAGATATAAAAAAAAAACAAAAAAAAAAAAAAAAAAACTGTACAATAAAAAAACAAAAAAGAAAATTGGCCAGGAAAACCCTTACACAGGGATGCTGTGTGTGTGTAAATACATATACACATACACACACACACACCTGTACATCTACTTATTCATGTGATGTAATGTATAAAATAATGCATATATGGGTCAGGAGCTTCAGTTAATGTTCAACCATCAAAATACGGAGGTAAAAAAAAATAAAAAAAATAAATAAAATACAAAATCTCAGTGATTTAGACCGTGACATGATTTTTGGTTCCAGACAGGCTGGCTTGAGTATTTCTGTAACTGCTGATCTCCTGGGAGTGTTTGTTTAATGGTGCGGAAAACAAAAAACAACCAGTGAGCAGCAGTTCTGTGGACAAAAACACCTTGTTAATGAGAGAGATCAACGGAGAATGGCCAGATTGGTTCGAGCTGACAAAGGCTACAGTAATTCAGATAACCGCTCTGTACAATTGTAGTGAGCAGAATATCATCTCAGAAATGCACAACATGTCGGACCTTGAAGCAGATGGACTACAACAGCAGAAGACCACATTGGGTTCCACTTCTGTCAGCCAAGAACATCAAAACTGAGGCTGCAGTGGGCCTACCATTTGTGTACCTCAACAGAAATCCAGATTTGTCAGACCAGGTGACGCATTTCCAATCGTCTACTGTCCAGTTTTGGTGAGCCTGTGCCCACTGTAGCCTCAGTTTCCTGCTCTAAGCTGACAGTAGCCGGAAGGGATCTTCGGCTGCTGTAGCCTATCCACCTCAATGTACGACGTGTTGTACGTTCAGAAATGCTTTTCTGCATAGCACTGTTATAACTCGTGTTTATTTGGGTTTTTGTTTTTCGCACCATTCTTTTTACACTCTAGAGACTGTTGTGCGTGAAAATCTCAAGAGATCAGCAATTACAGAAATACACAAAACAAGTCTGTCTAGAACCAACAATCATACCACAGAGATCACATTTTTCCCCCATTTTGAAAAGCTCCTGACCCATATCTGCTTGATTTTATACATTACACTGCTACCACATGATTGGCTGATTAGATAATCGCATGAATAAGCAGATATACAGGTGTACCTAATAAAGTGGCCGGTGATTGTATGTGTGTAATAGATATTACAGTTATTACACTTAAATTCACAATTGTAAAATTTGCTGATATTTCCAGGTTTTCCATAACTGTGGGAATCCAATATTACCATTTTATGTATTATGCAGCTTACAAAGACTGCAATTTTTTTTATTGGTTACAAATGTGAAAAATCTAAAATTAAAAAAGTTAAATAGCATTAACTATCTTGCAGATGTACAGCTGAAGTCAGAAGTTATACACCTTTGCCAAATACATTTAAACTAAATTCCTGGCATTTAATCGTAGAAAACATTCCCCGTCTTAGGTCAGTTAGGATCACTACTTCATTTTAAGAATGTGAAATGTCAGAATAATGAGAGAATTATTATTTCAGCTTTTATTCCTTTCATCACATTCCCTGTTGGTCAGAAGTTTACATACACTTTATTAGTATTTGGTAGCATTGCCTTTAAATTGTTTAACTTGGGTCAAACGTTTTGGGTAGCCTTCCACAAGCTTCTCACAATAAGTTGCTGGAATGTTGGCCCATTCCTCCAGACAGAACTAGTGTAATTGAGTCAGGTTTATAGGCCTCCTTGCTTGCACACTTTTTCAGTTCTGCCTACAAATTTTCTATCGGACTGAGGTCAGGGCTTTGTGATGGCCACTCCAATACCTTGACTTTGTTGTCCTTAATCCATTTTGCCACAAATTTGGAGGTATGCTTGGGGTCATTGTCCATTTTGGAAGATCCATTTGCGATCGAGCTTTAACTTCCTGGCTAATGTCTTGAGATTTTGCTTCAATATATCCACATCATTTTCCTTCCTCATGATGCCTTCTATTTTGTGAATTGCACCAGTCCCTCCTGCAGCAAAGCACCTCCACAACATGATGCTGCCACCCTCATGCTTGCAAGCCACACCCTTTTTCCTCCAAACATAATGATGGTAATTATGACTAAACGATTCACTATTTGTTTTGTTAGACCAGAGGACATTTCTCCAAAAATAAGATCTTTGTCCCCATTTTTTATAGCGGTTTTGGAGTAGTGGCTTCCTTGCTGAACACCCTCTCAGGTTATGTTGATTTAGGACTTGTTTTACTGTGGATATAGATACTTGTCTACCTGTTTCCTCCAGCATCTTCACAAGGTCCTTTGCTGTTGTTCTGGGATTGATTTGCACTTTTCACACCAAACTATGTTCATCTCTAGGAGACAGAATGTGTCTCCTTCCTGAGCAGTATGATGGCCGCGTGGTCCCATGGTGTTTATACTTGTGTACTATTGTTTGTACAGATGAACGTGGTACCTTCAGGCATTTGGAAATTGCTCCAAAGGATGAACCAGACTTGTGGAAGTCCACAATTTTTTTTTTCCTGAGGTCTTGGCTGATTTCTTTTGATTTTCCCATGATGTCAAGCAAAGAGGCACTGAGTTGAAGGTTGGCGTTAAAATACATCCACAGGTACACCCCCAATTCAGCACACCTCCTATCAGAAACTAATTTGCTAATTGTCTAAAGGCTTGACATCATTTTCTGGAATTTTCCCAAGCTGCTTAAAGGCACAGTTAACTTAGTGTATGTAAACTTCTGACCCACTGGAATTGTGATATAGTCAATTAATAGTGAAACAATCTGTCTTTAAACAATTGTTGGAAACATTACTCATTTCATGCACAAAGTAGATGTCCTAAATGACTTGCCAAAATTATAGTTTGCTAATATTAAATCTGTGGAGTGGTTAAAAAGTTAATAACTTCAACCCAAGTCTATTTAAACTTCTGACTTCAACTGTATAATGTTTTAATGCAAAATATTCATTAAAATATTAGAAACAGCAACCTTAATAACATGTAAAAATGTGCAGTAACAGCTTAATGAACTGATAACAAGTACTCACATTCACTCAAGAGTAGCAAACCTGAGGTTATGCATTCAATTACAAAAAACAAATTAAATAAATGCCTGAAACTGTAGATCCAGGCAAAAATCACACCAACATCTCAGAAGTGATTGGCAGCCCACCAGTCATGGCCTGCCCAGTGTGTGATGTTTTATGCTACGTGGCGTCACTCTCTTTCTTAGCGTTCCAGTTGAATTTTTTCTTCTTTCTCCCTGAGAAATTCAAATGGAGAGTCATTTCAACTTTGTAGAGCACTAACTAGGGATATTTAGAGTACACTGACACCAAGTCAATACCCTTTAATACAAAGTTAAAATGCCTTACCTTGGCGAGATATTAAAGCAATATTTCAGTCAAAATCTTAGATAAGTAAATTAGGACAAAACACAACTATAATGCCATTAATATTAATGCTGTCAATATTATTTGATCTACTGCCTGCAATCTATTTTATTACTGACTGTTTAGTTGCATAATTACTTGAGAAACTTGAAAATATGTTTACTTGTTTGAGAAATACTTTTTTTTAAATGTTAATTTGTAATGTTAATATTAATATTGATATTTAACTTTTTTTAAATAACGGAGTATGTTCAATAGCACATTTGTTTTTGCTGTGTTATTGTGAATCGTGACATTTACCTAGTATTGGTTTCCACTTCTAAAATGTTGGTACTGTGACAACCCAGGTTCTTCCCTCACTCTGATTGGTTAGCATGATCTAATGATCCACTCCGATTTGTCAGAATGACCTAGTCGCATCTTTTTGCTTACCTGCGGCACTCTCTTCTTTCACTGCACTCAAACACCACAGCCGTGTCGCATTCGTCAACCCCACACTCTTGTTTTCTACCAAACAGAAAAGGTGGCAATCAATGGTAACAAACTCTAAAGGCCTTTGCACCCCAAACGCGAATGTTCAGCGCGATTTCTCACCACAATCCACATTGTACCAGCAGTGAAAAAAAACAAACTCAAATGGGTTCTCTTAACATGTAAATTATATTGCTGCATCACTGCCTTGCATCCCCTTTAAAAATGATCTGATCTTAATTTATTCCATATTGCTGCACAGTTTGGCCTTTGCTTTTAATCTTGTGAGTTTTCTTATATCTCTAAAACACACATATACACATACATATAACATCTTTCCCTTTGTATACATTTTTTTTAATAAACAACTTTACGGACCTGAAGTGTTTTTCTTCGACAAATATTAATAATATTAATAACTATTGCTGTGACTCACAGTGCGTTCTGTGTGCCTTTGACTACCAAAAACGAAATCATTTTTGCTGTGCTATTTTCAATAGTCGTTAGCAATATTAAAGTATCTAATAATGGGTCGGACTGAAGATGGGTTTTGTTGGGTGAGATCGGTGTTTTACAGCTTACACTCTTTGAGTGTTTAAATTTCATCAGTTTTAATTAGTAACACGCAAGGTTTTTAGCAAATATAAGACAAGCAGATGTACATGGCGATAAGATAGTCAAACATTTGTTTTAAACATTTGTTTGAACAGTCATTATGAGTGTGCATTACGCAGTGATTTTAAACAAATGCACAAGTATATACAGTATATGTGACAGTAGCTTATAATATTATTCAAGATAACATGTTTTAACCATTAGTATTATTTTATACACTTGATTTTTCTTATCACCTCTCAGACTGTGTATACATGATAATACTGTCAGTAAACTTGTCCAGCAGGTGAACTGAAATAGTTTGTGAAGTGTCTCGAAAGTTTCTCGTTGAGCAAATTAACACACTCGTCATTGCTGCTTCAGCTCATAAAGAAATGTTTTATTTTTCCGATCTGCTCACTAGAGAATCGTCTGCTTTTTACTTGTTTTGCAAACTTGTCAAATGGTTATTTCTTCTCACCCAGTGATGGGTGGAGGGCGGAGCAGCTCAAAGGCGAGTTGATCCACCTACCGTACCAGGGTAAAGTTGCTTGTCGATTAGCGTCACCAATTGTAAAGGCGTGAATGCGCTCGGACATTCGCTTCGCTTTCTATGGGAAAGGGCCATTCGTCTGTGATTTGCCTCATAATCGTGTTTGGTGTGAAAAGGCCTCAACTCAATTTAACTAATTTATTTGGGTGGGCGGGACTTACCTTGAATCTTCAAGCGTATTTGGGTACGCTTTTTAAGTGATTGGATTTTACTATTTTTTGGTGATGTTTTTTGTGTATGGTCTGCATCAGCTGCTGTGACCAACTGTGCTTGTCTGTGACGTCGGGACTTGGAGGCCTAAACAGAAATGGAAAATAATATCAGAGCAACTGAAATTAAAGCAGTCAAAAACTGAGATAATAGGTCTGCATATCTAGATGTGTTTGTTTGTTTTATCTTTGAATAAAAGGTGTCGGGTAAATTTTCTTTTTATTACTAAGGTCTTGCTTTCTTAATTTAATGCAAATATAAAAAAATAAAAAATAAAAAAATTACTTGTGTATTTACAAGCTTTATTTACCTCCATAACCTGTCCATATGATTTGGATTTGATTGACGCTAACAGCTGGGCTCTGCGGGAACTCTTCGGGAGGGGGAAAAAAAAAAATAGAGTTAGCGAGCAACACACCCCTCTGGTAAAACAAGGGTACTGCAGCAACAAAAGACTACTGCACTGCTGCAGTAGAGAAAGAAAACAGATATAAATGTGTATTAAAAAAAACAAGTAAAAAAAATAAAATAATAAATAAATAAAAAAACACACTTCTTGATTTGAAGGTCCCTCTCCAGCATCCTCCTGCTCAAATTCCTAAAAAAATAAAAAATAAAATGCAGCATCATAAACACATATTCTAGAAATATGCACAAAACTTGAGCACAGTCATTAACATAGTTTTATAGCATACACAAACATCATAAACACAAACATAAATACACTTACTGCATGATTCTTCTGCCAGTTGGATTGGGTGAGAAGGGCACATTTTAGTTTGGGAACCAGGTTTTGTTGGACAAGGTTGAGATTTGGGTCTGGTTCTGTGAAAACAGCTTTCTTCAGATTTTCATAATGGTCGTGGACATTGGCAAGTTCCTGAGAATCACAAAAACATGCCTGTCAATAAAAAAAAAATTCTTCTCATTTACGAGTAATAAAACACCGATATATCGTCCAGGCTGATTAAGCAGGGAATATTTGGCCATTTTGAGAGTTTCGGCACTGGCCAATAATCATGTTCCCTTGGCCATTTAACAGAAGTGTTACCTCTCCCTTATGTCAGATCCTAAAATCTACTGACACCTTTGACAATAGATAATAAAAACAGTAAAAAAAATAAAAATAAAAATAAACAAATTGTGAATTGAGAAAATATTGTTTAAAATAGGTTTACTTTCGCAAAATTGCGTACATCTTGTTAGTGATCATGCAATGGTTTATACATGTGTAATAAAGCCACCCTACTCTTTAGACATTAGTATCGTCCACTGAAAACTCCAAATCAGTTAACCACTATTTACAAGCAACTCTTGGTTGATGGTTTTATTCATGGTCAGAAAACCTGCAAATCTGCATTTTAAAACACTCTCAATCACAAAATAGATGTTGTTTCTGTGACTGATCCATTAATAACAATTATGTTTATGTTCTTGGCAAAACTCAATAAGATAAATATGTCAATCATGTCTCTGACTGTTTAGCATCTCAGTTATAGAAGAGTTAGCAAAAGCTTTCAAAACATCTGAACAAAAATACTGGGGAAGATGCATTTGGGAGTAACTTGCCTGAGGAGAGCAAAAAACATGTAGCTTTCGACTCTGTTATGCTACCATGGTGACTCACCTCTATCACGTCTGTGGTGACGAGATCCTGAGTTCGTGATGGTGGATCAAAAAACTCTTCACAGAATTTCCTTCCCCTTCCATCTTCCTTCTTCATCCTAAAAAAGAGCTGTGAACACACAGAATTATGAGTAATGTGGGCCAGAGTTTGGAGTGCAGTAGCTTATGAAACCATAGTTAACCTGTCTAGTCTGGTTGGCTGTACTGGATTTGATTGTCTTAGTTGGCTCATTGTGGCATGCTGGCAGTTTAAATTAATAAATATCTGGCTGATTGACCTACCGGTGTTGGCATGGCCGTGAAGTGGAAAGCTTTATCTGACAGGAGGTTTTTGAGGATATAAACCACATCATAATGTTGAGCATTCACTGCATCCTGCTGGAGCTGCATAACATCCTGCCAATCCTTTAGAGCAATGCGGATCTACACAACACACAGACAAAAATTACTCTCAACCAGCCTCACCAATTTACATTACATTACAAACAGAAACTAAAGTTGTTATTCACTGATAATCTTCACTTCCACCAAAGTTCTGAAATCTTTTGGTTCTCATATGTCTTGCTACCAGCACGGGTGTGCCCATTTGAATATGCTGAATAGAGAATTTCATCTACTGGGAAGATTTTCAGTGTATAATGATTACAATTTCGCTCTGTTCCTGTACAAAGCAATTATAAGGCTTCAAAAGATTTGGAATCTCTCGCATGAGTAATTTTTTTTCTTCTGACATAGTTTTGCGTTCCCTCACAATAGTTTGCATTCCCTCGCAATAAGTTTTGCGTTCCTTTGCAATAAATTTACCATGGTTTAACTATAGGAACCATATTTTAACCTTGACATTAATAGTAAAATCATAGTAATAATACAAGAAAATGAAAACTATGGTAATAAAAAAACAATTTTGTTATTATGGTCTTACTAAAAATATTTGTAAAACCATATAGTAACCACAAGAATTACCATGGTTAATCTAGAGTAAACTAGTACTATATGAATACAGCATACTGTATTAAAACCATTGTTTCTGCCCCCCAAAAAAACCATGGTTACTTAACTTTTCATAGTTACTCAAATATTACTATAGTAAAGCCATGGTTTTCGCAAAAAACAAAACATGGTTAGCCTACAACAGTCATGATTACTACAATATTGCTATAGAAAAATGATTTTCCAAAAACTATGGTTACTACAGACTACAATACTATAGTAAAACCATAGTTACGGTTACCTTACCTTATAAGCAAGGTAAGCAATGCTTACCTAACAGAAGGGTGAAAAGAAAAATGACCCTATGAAATATTTAAATATAATTGTTAATATAAACTACTGTTTGTTCAAATTTGTCATCTTTCATTTCAGTTGAGCAGCACAGACAGTTATTCATTTATTCGCTTTAGCGCCACCCTAGATACTAGGTCATTGTTTCTGGTTAGTCTGAGGCTATGAAGTGGTGGTCTGGCAATTACGTCCTTTTTGTGTTATGCCCTGTCTGTTTTATAGTTCTAACTCTAACGTTAGGGTGCAGTGTCTGTTTAAAAAATTAAGGGATGTAGACTGCCGTGTCTACGTTACATCTGCCTTGTGCATTCAGGTTAAGATTGTTGTCTTTGGTTGTTAGATTAGTTAACTGCAGCTGCCCATTCCAGTGCTTCTGAACTGTGGGAAGAGTGGCATGTGAGGCCTATGATGTTGAAACATATTCTGCGAGTAACTTGCAATGTTTTCTTTTTGTTGTATGTCAAAACAAGCTCTTCTGGCACTATGGTTCATTGTATGAGTTAAATGGACATAAACATGCTCTGCTCAATATATGACAATCTTTAATTTGTGTGATACGAGCAATATTACCATCCTGAATTTGAAACAATTTGGTCATGAAGTTCACCACTGTGATATTTGTTTCCATTGACTGGTGGGCAACAATTTACGTCAATAAAGTTTTTCGCAACATTACATTCACCTGTATAATGTGTTTTGGGTACAGCATTTAATAATGTGTATTAAAAATCTTTGACGCTTGCCCAGTCTCGAAAGCTATTTCAAAAGGTATTTATATAGTAAAACCATAACCACAAAATTATGTTTTTTTATAACAAGAGTTTTCGTTTTCCTGTATTACCACTATGGTTTCACTTAACCATATCATGGTATGGTTAATGCAGTAAAACCATGGTAAATTCATTGCGAGGGAACACAATTGCGAGGGAATGCAAAACGTCTCGGTTACGTATGTAACCTCGGTTCCCTGTGACTGTGACAATTGTCACAGAAGCGAACGTCATGACCAAATTGTTTCAAATTCAGGACAGTAATATTGCTCATATCACACAAATTAAAGATTGTCATATATTGAGCAGAGCATGTTTATGTCCATTAACTCATACAATGAACGCATGTGGGGAGTTGTCCTTCCACACAACCTAGCTGAAACAATAACGGCAATATTCTAAAATTGGCTATGGTGTTTGAGCCCCGCCCTTTTAGACGCAAAGCTGTCCGCTATAAAAGCGGGTGCACAAACACCATTCCTTAGAATTTTCTGACTGAGGGACAAAGAGTTCTTCTGAGGTGCGAGCGATGCACTCCGAGTCTTGTAGTGCGGCCAGCGTAACCGAGACGTTCCCTTATGACTCGGTATACTTGACATTGCTTGCTAAGGCATATGGGGAACAGAATCCAATCACGCCGCCCTACATGACGTAACCTTCCAGAGAGGAAACATGATGCCACAGTCCTGCGGGATGACGACCGACATGAGTATGCCGCAAGTGAGTGATCCTCATGTTGGGCCAGGAGGGGAGCACTCAGAATGAATATATGAACTATAGTCATACAGTATGAATGAACCCCTTCATGAACCCAGTCGGGAAGGGAGCCATTTATAATGAAAGTGCTTGTGACTGGTAAATTACAATGGCCTGATGCAGGTGGTTGTGTAAAATGATGGGGAGCCCATACTTAAGGGGAGGGGCATAAGTATATGTTTGGCAAACGAACAGCAAGTGCTCTAAACAGAGAGTGGACTTGTGAAAAGAGAGACGTTACATCTAGGGTGTTAAACCTTGCAAATGTGTTTTAAGACCAACCTGCTGCAAAACATATGTCTTGTAAAGACACATCATTCATCCATGCCCATGAGGAGGCCATGCCTCTAGCTGAGTGTGCTTTAACACCAATTCAGACCTTACAGCTGATCAGACATTCTGAACTGGCGGGTTCGCTTAACGTAGGCATGTAGCACCCACACAGGGCATAACAAATGCAAGGACTGTTCCTCATCCGAAATAAATGGAGGAAGGAAGAAAGCTTGAAGGTGAACCACCTGCGCTCTGAAGGGCATGGTTAGAACCTTAGGCACATAGCCTTTTCTGGGTTTGACAGTAGCTTTTGAAAGACAAATTGTCAATTAATAGAGCATGCAAGTTACCAATCCATTTTACTGAGGCCAGAGCCAGCAGTAGTGCGGTCTTAATGGAGAGCATAAACAAATCAAAAGGGGGGCCCTGAAGTTGGGTCCCAAGTCGGGACTGTAGCGGCCAAGATGGATATAATCGTCTTGCTCCTCTAAGGTACTTTGATTAAATCAAGCTTGCCTATAGTGGCGCTGGCTTCAGGTGTGTGATACGAAGATAGTCGCCACATAAACTTTGAGCGTTGACAAAGTGGGTCCTGCGTCTAATTGCTCTTGAAGAAATATGAGAATTTCATGTATGGGGCAGTTTACTGGGTCTTTACCATGTTAAAAGACACCAATCAGTGAACACTCCATTTTAGCGCATAGAGGCGTCTCGTGGACGGCGCCCTGGCCTATAAAATGGTGTTCATGACTGAATGCGTCAGTTCTGACATGTTTTGTGTGCTCCATTCAGGGGCCACACATGCAGGTTCCACAGCTTAAGCTAGGGAACCTTTATTGATGCCTTGTGCCCGAGAGAAGTGATCCTTGCTCAGCCGTATTTCCCATGGCCAGCTGTATAACACCTCTACCATTTCCGGAAACCATGGCTGATTGGGTCATTTCGGTGCAATTAACAGAACAGTTTCCATGTCCACCCAGACTTTGCTGATGACAGAATGAAGGAGGTGTACCGGGGGAAGCGCATACTTGCATATCGGAATAAAAAGCTCTCAAAGCTAGAAAGACAGCCAGTAGCTCTAGGTGGTTGACATGTTACGGCCGTTTTGCACCGGTTTCCAGGTGTCGAAAGTTGGGCGTCTATTGCACACTGCGCCCCAACCTGTGTTGGATGCATTTGCGGTCAGCACTTTCTTTCTGAAAACTTGACCCAGCATAACACCTTGTTGGTAAAAGGCAAAGCAGTAAGTCTCTGTGCTCGCTCAGAAGTTATTACTAGCCAATCACTGAGGTAATTCAAAACACACACACACACACACACACACAGTTAATTTTCAATGGGGCGAGCGCCGCATCGATACATTCCGTGAACATGCAGGGGAGCCAGAGACAGACTGAAATAAAAGGACTTTAAATTGATACGCAGTTCCCTCGAATGCAAATCTAAAAAGCCGCCTGTAACGAGGTGCAATTGGTACAGGAAGTACACGTTCTTCAGATCTATTGACGCAAATCAGTCCCGAGAACGGATGTGTGATAAGATCCGTTTCTGAGTTAACATTATGAATGGGTGCTTCGCGAGTGATTCGAACATCTCAGAACTAGAATGGGCCGAAGCCCACTGTCCTTCTCCAGAATGAGGAATTAACGGCTGTAAATCCCGCTGTGTCGCAGTCTGTGCACACAACACTGGCATATCGTGTGGTCAGACCACAGATTGTGCTTGATTGTTGTAAACACCAGCTCTGACACGTCCGTGAGGACTTGCCATGCTTCAGGGACAGCAGGCTTACTACTTCATCTGAAACGACCTCTATCGCGTTCTTTGAGAGAAGATAGTGTATTTCGGCTCGTAACACCGGCGCGTCTTTGGACGGAACCGTGGAAGACAGAACGCCATTGAAACGGGGCGACCGACGTGCAAATGGATCGTATAACCATGTTCGATCGTTTTTAGCACCAAATCGGAAATGCCCGTAAGGGCTCGCCACGCATCCGCAAACAGGACAGAGGGCGATTTGTTTTAAAAATATTATATAAATGCGGCGCTCGCCATTGGGAAATGGTTGTGCATAATGTGTGAACTTTGAAGTGGAAAAGAGCTCTTTATTGAAAAAGTGTGAGCATCTCGAGCATGTGCAACAAGCGCTGTACTCTTCTTTTTTTTTTTTTTTCCCATTCTTTATTGCATGTGTTTGAATGTGAGAAACAAAAACAACATTTTGAACAATAATATTCCTTTCCCGACAAACAGCAGTGGGGATGAGGGGAACAGCATTGTGTGTCTTCAATCAAGCCTTCTTCAGGATGGGTCCGGAAGGAATGGCGAGCTCTGCATTCCGCTTCATGGAGCTGTGCTAGCGAGGCATGCTTTGCTGTGCCACGGGGGTTTTTCTCCTTGGCCCGGGGCTCACACTGATGCGGCTGCCTTAGTTTGGGCAACGGTTTGCATGGCTTTACCGGCGGCTTGGCAGCGACTTTCTGTGGCTCTGAGGCAACAGGCATGGGGTTTTTAGCCAGGCGCTGGCCCGAGATAGAGCGGGAGCGAGCCAGTTGTGATTAAATATTGCTCTGTTTCGGTATAAAATGTCTCATAGCCTGCGAGTTTTGCCGAGTTGTGACGTAGCACTCAGCAAATTTGTCCACAGAGCCGTTGAATATGTCGGCTGGAGACACCGGAACATCAAAGACAGCAGCTTTTCCCACGTCATTTCCATGAGGGTCAGCCAGATGTGACGATCCACAACCACTAGGTTGCCCATTGACTTGCCAATGGCCTGTGCAGTGACTTTCGTGGCTCGCATTGCTAAGTCTATAGCTGTGCGGAGCTCTTTGGACGTCTCTGGATCGTAACCTTGCTCATCCATTTGCTTGAGGAGCTTAGCTTGGAAAACTTGGAGCACCACCATCGTGTGGATTACTGAACCAGCTTAGCCCGCCGCAGAGTATGCTTTTCCAGCCAGTGCAGATGTCAGTCAACACGGCTAGGAAGGATGAACGGGGCGCGATTTCCACGCCCTGCAACTCGATGGGCAGAGATGTGCCGCTACCGCCTCCTCCACAGGGGGTAGTTGGGCATAGCGTTTCTCTTCCTCATGGTCCACTTTGAGGAAAGTGAAATCCCTGTGCGATCAAGCTGAATAGGGCGCGTGACAGGATTTTGTCCGTTTTTTTTTTTTTTTTTTTTTTAAGAACTTCCGGGAAGAACAGGGGAGATCTGTGGAACGTGGTCGCTTGACGTCCGGACTGCAGGAACCATTCATCAAGGCGAGATTTTTCAGGTTCCTCTGGAGGAGACCACTCGAGACAGAGCTCTTCAACTGTCCTTGAAAGGACGCAAAGCATCTCCTTGTCAGTGGCGCATGCATGCTCCTCGCTGGGGGAAGGGGCGCAACGTCATTCACTGACCACTCGCCAGAGACATATCATCCCCAGCGTCAGAACCGCCGTACGTGACGAGGCCGTGCTCTTCTACAAAGGGGCCGAAGCTAGTCACGTACGTACTGTATCAGCATAGATGCAGTATATGGGGAATGAGGGGCTCGCGGGGTGTGTGCCGGAACATGATCCACCTCAAATTCATCCTGCTTGACCACTGTGCCTCCTTGTGTGATCCCTCGGGAGTCAAAGAAGAGGCAGGTGGGAGGGCGAATCATTGCTCAGAACAAGGTCGATTTGCTAGCGAAGCGTCTTGACACTCATGCCCTCACAGTGAGGGCAGTCTGTCTCCATGTGAGCTGCCTCTGCGTAGGCACGACCCAGACAGCGAACGCAGCTCATGCTGATCTGATGGCGGGATGAGTCACTTACGGAACGACATCTTTAAAAAGACGCGAACATGTAAGCGGCTCATTATATATATTTATCACACACACACACACACACACACACACACAAACCCCCCACCCCCAGAAAAAATAAATTAAGAGGCCACTGCAAAATTATCAGTTTCCCTGGATTTACTATTTATAGGTTTGTGTTTGAATAAAATTAACATTTTTGTTTTATACTATAAAGTACTGACAAAATTTCTCCCAAATTGCAAAATATGTTTTTTTGGATTTTTCCCCCTTTTCACATAATTTGGAATGCCCAATTCCTAATGCGCTTTAAGTCCTCGTGGTCGCGTAGTGATTCGCCTCAATCCGTGTGGACAAGTTCATATTCATTTTTAAACACAAATGTTTTAATTTAAGAGTTCAGAAATTAATATTTGGTGGAATAACCCTGATTTTCAAATCACAGCTTTCATGCGTCTTGGCATGCTCTCTACCAGTCTTTTACATTGCTCTTGGGTGACTTTGTTACTCCTGGTGCAAAAATTCAAGCAGCGATCCTCCACCGAATTTCACAGTGGGTGCGGGACACTGTGGCTTGTAGGCCTCTCCAGGTCTCCGTCTAACCATTAGACGACCAGGTGGAGAATTGGTGAAGACCTGGGGGTGCTTCAGCAAGGCTGGAAATCAGGTAGATTCGTATTTGTGAAGGATGCATGAATCAAGCCACGTACAAGGTTATCCTGGAAGAAAACTTGCTTTCGTCTGCTCTGACAATGTTCCCCAACTCTGAGGATTGGTTTTTCTAGCAGGACAATGCTCCATGCCAAACAAACAGGTCAATCAAGGTGTGGATGGAGGACCACCGGATAAAGAACCTGTCATGGCCGGGGGGTGCTGGCTATCACCCCTGGAGCTCGCTAGTTGGAATCCCAGGGCGTGCTGAGTGACTCCAGCCAGGTCTCCTAAGCAACCAAATTGGCCCAGGTGCTAGGGAGGGTAGAGTCACATGGGGTAACCTCCTCGTGGTCGCAATAATGTGGTTCGTTCACGGTGGGGCGCGTGGCGAGTTGAGCGTGGTTGCCGCGGTGGATGGCATGAAGCCTCCACATGCGCTGTCTCCGTGGCAACGCGCTCAAGCCATGTGATAAAATGCGTGGGTTGACGGTCTCAGACGCGTAGGCAGCTGGGATTCGTCCTCCGCCACCCGGATTGAGGCGAATCACTAGGCAACCACAAGGACTTAAAGCACATTGGGAATTGGGCATTCCAAATTGGGAGAAAAAAAAAAAAGAACCGGTCATGGCCAGCCCAATCTCCAGACCTGAACCCCATTGGAAAACTCTGGAATAAGATCAGGAGCAAGATGTCAAACAAAGCCGAGTTGCTTGAATTTTTGCACCAGGAGTGGCATAAAGTCACCTAACAGCAATGTGAAAGTCTGGTAGAGAGCATGCCAAGACACATGAAAACTGTGATTGAAAATCAGGGTTTTTCCACCAAATATTGATTTCTGAACTCTTCCTAAGTCCTAAGACTTTATAGATATTAAAGCTTCATTTTCTGTTAATGCGTGATTTTCTGTAAAGCTGCTTCGAAACTATGCGTGTTGTGAAAGGTGCTATACAAATAAAAATGACTTGACTAAGTTAAAACATTAGTATTGTGTTGTTTAAAAATGAATATGAACTTGTTACCTTTGCATTATTCGAGGTATGAAAACACGGTATCTTTTTTGTTATTTTGACCAGTTGACATTTTCTGCAAATAAATGCTCTAAATGGCAATATTTTTATGTAGAATTTGGGAGAAATGTTGTCAGTAGTTCATAGAATAAAACAAAAATGTTAAATTTTCCTCAAAACACATACCTATAAATAGTAAATCCAGAGAAACTGATAATTTTTGCAGTGGTCTCTTAATTCTTTCCAGAGCTGTATGTATAAACACAATATCAACAACAGCTTCTAAGGATACAAAACTCCTGCCGAAGCGCTGCGGGGAATTAGGATGCTGAAGTGGCCCATTCACCAGTGAAGCGTCAAGCGGCGAGGCAGATTAATGATTGCCGGAACACTGCACGGGAGTGGAGAATCTTCTCGTTGCCGTGAAAATTCCACCCGCTGACTCGTGAGTCGTGTATGTCGACGGCAAAGTAGAAGAGGGCTTCTAGATGAATCGCTGTCTTGAAGAAAATTCTGAGGAATGATGTTTGTGCGCCCACTTTTATTCTGGTCGGCTTCACGCCTATAAGGGCGGGGCTCAAAAACCATAGCCAATATTAGAATTGCCGTTATTGTAAAAGGGTTTCAACTAGGTTGTTTAGAAGGACACTCCCCATATGCATCAGCAGGACGCAATGTCAAGTGCACTGAATCGTGAGGGAAATGTCATTATACAGAAAAGAGTGCAGTGAAGACTCATCACAATTTTCCCTTTGTTTTCCACAGAAAAATAACAGCATTCAGGTTTGGAATGACATGAAGTTCAGTAAATAATGACAGAACATCATTTTTGGGTGAACTATTCCTTTAAGTGTCATGCTCAGGGAGTATGTAGTATTAGTGACAGTTCATGGGTCAACTCTTGTGGGGTTTAAACCCAAAACCTCTGGGTTACAACGCCAGATCTTTAACAACTAAAATAAACCCAATTACAGAGTCATTAAACAAAATCCCTGATCTGAACAGAAACACTAAAACAAGAGCAGCAGTATGTTGGATGTTGAGTGACAGCACACCTTTTCTTTAGGAGTGCAGAGCTGTGTGTTAAAGAGCCCGTAGAGCAGATAAAGGCCCCCCACTCTGATCTGGAAGGTGTACGGAGGAAAGAGGTATGGAGACACCACAGACAGCACCAAACGTGCGAAGTCCCTTCTCTCTTTCGGTTCTTGGTTGCCGCTGCAGAGACAGAGAAATGATAATGGGTAAAATCCCATTCGGAAAGTGCAATTTAGAAGATTACATTTTTTTTTTTAAATAAATTAACAAAAATCAGCGCTTCAAAAGTTCAAATCCTTCTTAAACTTACTGGAAGATGCTACTGAAATCAATGTCTTTCCAGATCGCTAAAAACTGCTCGAACCGAACAGACTCTGTCGCCTGAAAACGTCCAAGTAGCTCTTCGCAGTCTGTTATTACCGGTTCCTTGTATTTATCCATCCTTAACCTTAAGACCACAGAGAGTTCATTTCATTTAATGTTAATGTTAATCATAAAATCACTTTAAAAGCTAAATAACCACGATGTTGTGACGACAGCGCCCCATGTGGATCTCCTGTTTGTGCTTCTTTTACGGTCTCACTCAGATCCTGGTTGGTGAGAGAATTAAACTACCGCCACCTAGTGGTTGGGCTGTATAAGGACTGTCATGGTGTCCCACTATAAACACACGACTGGAAAATTCTAGTCAAAATGTGTGGTAACCCTGTTTGACACATTAACACTTACGTTAAATTACAAGTTAAAAGCCTAAGTAACGACATCAATATTTGGCCTTTTTCTGATTCTTATGATTTTCGCCCTTTAAGTTGTCTGATGTGTTTTGTTATAAATCGGAGGGCTAGTTGCTGTATCTAGTGGGGTCGAGATAAAATAAGTAGAAAAAAAACAGCACACAGACAGTGTCTTCAATTTTTATATATATATATATATAATTTATTCATTGAGGTTTAAGTTTGAAACAGTTTGATTTGTCGAGGTAAGGTCAAAGTTAGAGATAGTTCACCCAAAAATGAAAAATCTCATCATTTATTCACCCTCAGGCCATCCCAGATGTGTATGACTTTCTTTCTGCCTCTGAACACAAAGATTTTTAGAAGAATATTTTAGCTCTGTAGTTCCTCACAACCAGCATATAAAGGCAGCATAAAAGTAATCCATACAAGCCCAGTGATTTATTCCATATGCACCTGAATATCCATAATTCTCTACTATAAAGTACAGTAAAAACAGTATGCCAATGGAGTAGTATGTCTGAATCCACAGCATTCATGACTCAGTAAGTGTGAAATACCCGGATGACCCACACTTGTCCAGCGAGATTTTGAAGTTCGGATCCCATAATCCCTCAGGAGCTGAGGCGATGTCACGCTCAAAACACTGGATTTAAAGGAATGGGGTGAACAGCGAGGCAGATGCCTCTTCTCAACTGTAAGTGCTATATATGCCAAGATAATTGTTTCTTGTGCTTGAATGGTGCTCGTTTAATAAAGCCAAAGCAGAAGTTTTCGTGGTTATTACGTCAAATATTCGGGTTACAAGACGACGCCAACATCCCCGAATTCTATTCATACTACTGGCATGCCAGTCCATCTGTTTTGCCGGCAGATAAGTGCGTCCTTCATCAAATACAGTACATACTGTGACAGTACGTGGTTTCGGATGCAGCACATGTCTTCAGAAGTGGTATGATAGGTGTGGGTGAGGAACAGATCAATATTTAAAGGTGCACTCAGTAACTTTTGTCTTTGTGTCATCTTGGACTTACACTGACACCTAGTGGCTTGAATGCAGCATCATTTAAAATCTTTAGTTTTCACTTTCAGATGCAACAGTAGAAATGCAGTATTCACATTCAGCCATGATTACTTTAATCCATGAGTGAAAGTGTCATATAACAGGACGGTTACGGAGATGGAGTAGTATTTGGCTGGTCACATGATACTAAAATGGCAACCCCCATGTGCGAACCCTCTCCATGTTGAATAAAACAGCTTCCAGAAAGGTAACTGAAACTTCGAGAGGGAAAAAAAAAACAGAAGGGAGATTTAAAGTTAAAGGACTTTAATATTGGTCTGTTTCTCTTCCACACCACTTCTGAAGACATCGATTTAACCACTGGAGCCTAATGGTTTACTTTTATGCTGCCTTTGTGTGCTTTTTGGAGCTCCAAAATTTGGATACCAATTCACTTGCATTATGAGGACCAACAGAGCCAATATATTCTTCTAAAAATCTGTTTGTGTTCTGTCATACCCATCTGGCATGAGGGTGAGTAAATGATGATATTTTCGTTTTTGGGTGAACTATTCCTTTGTCCTCAAAGTTGCCATGAAAATAATGTTACAATGCAAAAACTCTGAGTCCTTAAAATAGGACACGTTTTTGACAGGGTTTGTGTGACTCACCAGGGAAGTTCAAGCAAGTCACACAGAGTGTTTGCTGAAAGCCTTAAATTAATATAAGTCTTAAACATACAGTATATAGAAATGTAGAACAGTTTGTTTTTTTCAACATAAAATACATAAACAACTATGAGCTGTACTTTAGGTCCCTCCCCTTTTCTTTGTGGCTTCAATGTTCAAATGAACTACAGACAAGCCTTGAGTAAGTTTTAAATCTTCCACATACTTCAGAAAGAGTGAAGCATCGCATCGACTCCGACATCCGAGGCACAGGCTGTGATGAACTCATCCCATTTCATGGCCAGCCTGGTAGTCTTGAGAAGACCTCATCCTCACCCCGATCTGGGGCGCTAGATTTAACGGGCTCGGTCAGATCTGCCCTAAAAAGATCAATAAGGCAGGTCTGATTGTATACCAGACCGAGGATAATGCCAAAAACTCTAAGGCATACCCCCACACGGACTTGTCCTTTTGCCGTACCCCGTGCAACTTCTTCACATACTCTACACACTGGCGAGTAGAAGAACCAGGCTTTACAAAAAAATACATCTCTGCTGGGTCCGTCTGTGGCTCGATTGTTATGTCACAGTAGTTCCAGAGACGGAACAAAAAGGCTTTAAGCAAACTACAAAAAGCAACATAAAACTCTCACAGTGAAGGGGAAAAGGCAAAACAGAACAGGAATATAACTAGAACACAAGTAAAAAAAATAAAACTGACCAAAGACTAGAAGATAACACCGACTGACTAACATTGAAAACAATCAAGCTAAGAACAAAACATTAAGGAAGCTAATATAGGGAGAGGTAATGAGAGACAGGTGACAGGGCTGATAGGAGTAATTGGCGATGTCATGGCAATGGGGCTAGCATACAGCACGTGGCACCATGCAGACAAAAGAAGAAGAGAAACAAACAGGGAAACAAGCAGACATTACAAACTAATAGAGGGAGGAGGCACAGTCACAGTCAAACTGTGACAGCCCTGATATACTTCAGATGAAATTGAAGAACAATGGGTGTGATGTCATTTAGAACAAAATCTGGCCAAAACAGGTGTTTTTGCATTCGTTTCGGTGGTCCGTAATAGCTCTTCTGGGCAAACTTTTAGGAAAACTTCTAACCAGCTGCCCATCGTCTTACTGCCATTGGTCCACGTCATCGGTAGGTGTGACCTGGAGCTCCACCTACCTTGAGGCCGACAGCTATTTGTATTTACGTTGTTCAGTCAGTCAAGATCTGTCAACATTAACACACCAGCATACAGTTACAGTATTAGCAAGCTGTTGCAGATTTACCTACATCTGTACGATCGCTTGCTTAGAGACCTTTTCCAAGACCTTGTTTTTTCTTTTTTTGTTTTTGTTTTGTTTAATTAGTATACAAAAGGAATCAAATCTACTCTAATGCTCTCAAGTGATTTACTTGTGGCATCTGCAACTAAAGCCATTAACACATCTGCCCAAAGTAAGATATGCCTCTCTTATCATCATTCTTTTGTCTGTATTCTGCAAATTAACACTCTTTTATACATCCATCTTTGCAGTAGAATCTTTGTCATCATAAATTACAATAACAGTGTAATCAGTGCATATTATGGCCACATATAGTGCATTAGCATCATGAATTCAGAATGTAAACAAGACAAATTAAAAAATTTCCATTGCATATTTATTACTTTAAATCATTATAGAGTGGTTAAAACAACTTATTTTGCTGATCTAAGGTGAATTCTACTCATAGAATAAGGCATAAAATCATTGATAACACATTTTAATGTCACATTATTTAAGGTTTACATTTAGCGTCCTCATATTTAGATGTACTTCTAAACACCCCCCTACAGTGGTAATAGTACAACGTTGCAAATAGTGTTTAGAACTTTTTACCCCTGAACTAAGTCATTACACCATTAAGAATAATAAAATATTGAAGCTAAACTACAACCATCAGTGTTTGCATACTGGGAGGCTATTCAATTGGTCATTAAGTTAGTTAAGACTGAATCTGACTCCATTAATAATTTAATCTGACCAGTTATATTAGACCTTGAATTTAGTTTGAGATTGCAGTTATTATTGATCCTCAATTGAGATCTTATCTGGATTTGGACACTTGATTATTCTAGTTAATACAATACTTTTACATTGCACTTGTTCATTTGGATTCCTGTTAGTAGAGTCTATGCCCCGGCTGGGTTATACGTGATCATTATACCAACTGGTCAGTTGTGGATCATTATCCAGAGGTAATTGACTAATACTATTCAGACAAGTTGCTCCCTGCGTACTTTTATCTGAATAATAGTTTTGCTTAATCCCCCTATATCTACTTACACTTAATTAAAATAACACTACTCTCAGCCCGAAGGAGTGACTAATACTATCTGGATAGGCCGACCAACGCTACCGTATCCAGATAGTACTTTTAATTAGTCTCCATAGTTTCCTATCAGAATCAGAATCAACTTTATTGCCAAGTATGCTTACACATACAAGGAATTTGTCTTGGTGACAGGAGCTTCCAGTGTACAACAATACAAAAACAGCAGCAAGACATAGATAATAATAAAAAATAAAAAATAAAACTAATTATACACATACGTACAGACACACACATACATACATACATACACATGGGTAGTGCAACTCTAATACAACCTGTTATGTACAGTGCAAATACAAATCTGTTATGTACAGTGCAAATGTTTTTTTTTTGTTTTTTTTTTTTGAATGAAATGGCAGAAGAGGTTGGATGTGTTGGATAAATATAAAAAAGACTAAACTGTGTATTGCACATAGTTATTGCTCAATGGGGCAATTTAACTATTCATGAGATGGATAGCCTGAGGGAAAAAACTGTTTCTGTGCTTCTGAGCTTCGGCCAGAACGCAACAGTTCAGAAAGGTAGTGGGCAGGGTGAGTGGGGTCCAGAGTGATTTCCAGCCTTTTTCCTCAATTTGGAACTGTTTAGTTCTTGAAGGGGGGGGGGGGGGGGGGCAACCAATAATCGTCTCAGCAGTCCAAACTGTCCTTTGTAGTCTTCTGATGTCTGATTTCGTAGCTGAACCAAACCAGACAGTTATTGAAGTGCAGAGGACAGACTCAATGACTGCTGAGTAAAACTGTATCAGCAGCTCCTGTGGCAGGTTGAATTTCCTCAGCTGGCGAAGGAAGTACAACCTCTGCTGGTCCTTTTTCACAATGGAGTCAATGTGGGTCTCCCACTTCAGGTCCTGTGAGATGGTAATGCCCAGGAACCTGAATGACTCCACTGCTGCTACAGTGCTGTTTAGAATGGTGAGGGGGTCAGTGTTGGGGTGTACCTCCTAAAGTTCACAATGATCTCCACCGTTTTGAGTGTGTTCAGCTCAAGGTTGTTTTGACTGCACCAGACAGCCAGCTGTTCAGCCTCCCTTCTGTATGCAGACTCATCATCATCTTGGATGAGGCCGATGACAGTGGTGTCATCTGCAAACTTCAGGAGCTTGACAGATGGGTCCTTGGCGATGCAGTCATTGGTATAGAGGGAGAAGAGTAGTTGGGAGAGCACACATCCCTGGGGGGCACCAGTGCTGATTGTACAGGTCCTAGAAGTGAGTTTCCCGTCTCACAAGCTACTGCCTGTCCGTCAGAAAGCTGGTAATCCACTGACAGATAGACATGGGAACAGAGAGTTGGTGTAATTTATTCTGGAGTATAGCTGGGATGATGGTGTTGAAAGCTGAACTGAAGTCCACAAAAAGGATCCTTGCATATGTCCCTGGTCTGTCCAGATGTTGCAGGATATGATGCAATCCTATGTTGACTGCATCATCCACAGACCTGTTTGCTCGATAAGCAAATTGAAGGGGATCTAGAAAGGGTCCAGTGATGTACTTCAGGTGGGCCAACACCAGTCTCTCAAATGATTTCATGACCACAGACATCAGGGCGTCAGGTCTGTAGTCATTAAGTCCTGTGATTTTTGGTTTCTTTGGGACAGGAATAATGATTGAGCATTTGAAGCAGCATGGGACTTCACACTGCTCCAGTGATCTACTGAAGATCTGTGTGAAGATGGGGGCCAGCTGGTCAGCACAGGATCGAAGACACACTGGTGAGACGCCATCTGGGCCTGAAGCCTTCCTCGTCTTTTGTTTCTGAAAGACGCGGCTCACATCAACTTCACATATCTTAAGTGCAGGTTGAGTAGCAGGAGGGGGAGGAGGGGGGTTGCAGGAGGTGTTGGTGTTTGTGTGAAGTGAAGGTCAGAGTGGGTGTGGGGTGTGAGATTGGGCCTTTCAAATCTGCAGTAGAACACATTCAGATCGTCAGCCAGTTGTTGGTTCCCTACAGGGTTGGGGGTAGGAGTCCTGTAATTTGTGAGTTGTTTCATGCCACTCTACACTGATGCAGGGTTGTTAGCTGAAAACTTGTTTTTCAGCTTCTCAGAGTATCTCCTTTTAGCCACTCTTGATTTCCCTGTTCAGTGTGTTCCTGGCCTGATTGTACAAGACTTTATCCCCACCCCTGTAAGCATCCTCTTTGGCCTGATGAAGCTGCCTGAGCTCTGCTGTAAACCACGGTTTGTCATTATTGAACTTTAAATAAGTCCTAGTAGGAATGCACATATCCTCACAGAAACTGATATATGATGTTACAGTATCTGTGAGCACGTCCAGGTCTGTGGCTGCAGCCTCAAAAACACTCCAATCAGTGCAGTCAAAGCAGGCTTGTAGTTCCAGCTCTGCTTCATTGGTCCATCTCTTTACAGTCCTTACTACTGGCTTGGTTGATTTAAATTTCTGCCTGTAGGTTGGAAGAAGATGAACCAGACAGTGATCAGAGAGTCTCAAAGCTGCTCTAGGGACAGAGCGATATGCATCCTTTATTGTTGTATAACAATGATCCAGTATGTTTCTGTCTCTGGAGGGGCATGTGATGTGCTGTTTGTATTTGGGCAGTTCACGTGTGAGATTTGCGTTGTTAAAATCCCCAAGAAAAATAATAACTGTGTCTGGGTATTGTTGTTCCATGTCTGTGATTTGATCAGCCAGCTGTTGCAGCGCTGTGTTCAAACACGCGTTTGGCGCGATATACACACTCACCAGAATAAACGAGGAAAACTCCCACGGCGAGTAGAAAGGCTTACAGTTAATAAAGAACTCTTCCAAATTAGGACAGCACATCCTCTTTAACATTGTTATATCTGTACACCAACTTTCATTGATATAAAAGCATGTTCCACTGCCTCTCGTTTTCCCCGTTAACTCCATGATGTGATCCGCTCTGAACAGCTGGAAGCCTGGCAGATGTAACGCGCTGTCCGGAATGGCTTCACTCAGCCAGGTTTCTGTGAAGCACAAGGCAGCAGAGGTTGAAAAGTCCTTGTTTGTGCGGGTGAGGAGATGTAGTTCGTCTGTTTTGTTAGGAAGAGAGCGGAGATTCGCTAAGTGTATACTCGGCAGCGCTGTTCGAAATCCGCGCCGACGGAGTTTGACCAGCGCACCACCTGCGTCTCCTGAACAACAAAGTCGCGCCTCCAACTAAAATGTTTAGCAAAACGTCTGAATATTCAAAAACCGGGAAAAGATTGTCTGGTACATGCTGTCGAATGTTCAGCAGTTTCAGTTCAGTCTCTGTTAAAACTGACTGGAAAAAGATTACTAAACACAGGACAAACAAACAAAAACAACAAAAGAACTGAGGAGCTCCACACTGAGGCAGCCATCCGCGGCGCCATCATGATTATGCTATGTACCCTTGGTTGAAATACTGTTAACAGTAATCAAAGGTAATGACTAACATTATTTAGGCGTGTCGACAAACATTTTGTTGTTCTAAATAATGATTATATTTAGTCTCTACAATCTAGATACAATTAGTTGATGCCGAAAAGTTAGCAAGAAAGCTAAGGTCTCAGAAGACATGCGATGCTCTATCAACGCTGTGCTGTTAGTTTGTACTAACACTAATCTTAGATTTGTGTCAACAAGGACTTAACATAATAAAACATATAGAACAGATGTAGAAAGACAACGAGGAAATTCTTGCTCAGTTGTATGTGAGATGGTATCTTTGTGAGAAAGTTTCTATGCTGATTTTTTTAGAGATCATACATTTGCTCTTTGCCTCCCTGTGGAGTTTTGCTCTTAATGTTATCTTACAGATTCTGCAAGGGTAGGTAAACTTATGAGCAGAATTGTATTATGTATCTTCCTCTACCTCAATTTCTACAACTCAGAAGAACGTTCAAAGCACTTACCCCATTATACATTATAAAATCTAAACCACAATGTTGTAAAAATACTGCCATTGAATTCTCTAGTATGGCCAATACTAGAGACAGTACATAGTAATGTCTAACTAAACTGTAAAACTGAACACCTGCTGCTGTTAAATCCCTAAATATATTTATACAGGGGGGACCGGGTCTAGTTGTAAGTCACACTTACTTCTCCAGTGATCCTTCTTGGGGTAGGTTTATTTTTGAAAGTCAATTTATGTGTAGGTATGAACTTTAAATTCTTGGCTGTAAAGAAGCAAATGAACCACCGATTATGCCCAGAAGAAAATAAAAAATTATACGTTCATTAAATTGACCTTTTGTGACAGCAGTGGGGCATGTCATCACTCTATAAGGATGTCACAATAGAATCTGACATTTAACAGCACAAAATTGAAAGTAAAACAATTATGAAAAAAATTACATTCACATACTAATACACTCACTGAACACTTTAGGAACACCTGTGCACCTACTTATTCATGCGATTATCTAATCAGCCAATCGTGTAGCAGCAGTGCAATGCATTAAATCATGCAGATACAGGTCAGGAGCTTCAGTTAATATTCACATCAACCATCAGTATAGGGGGAAAAAAAAATAGATTTTCAGTGATTTCGACCGTGGCATGATTGTTGGTGCCAGATGGGCTGGTTTGAGATTTCTGTAACTGCTAATCACCTGGGATTTTCACACACAACAGTCTCTAGAGTTTACTCAGAATGGTGCCAAAAACAAAAAAACCATCCAAAACCATCCTATTGGAATCTTAACAACTCTCTATTTAAATTTGAAGCTGTTAAGACAGAGATTACTTATTTGATTAATACATTTTTTAAGAAGGCTAACAGAGAAAAATTATATTGCGCTAATTGGGAACTTTTCAAATTTGAAGTTTCAAAGTATTTTAGAAATGTTGGCAGTTGCCTTGCTAGCAGTCAGAAAGAACAAGGAAACAAAGTCATATTTGGAATTACTTCACTTCTTAATAAAGTGTCAAATAACTTTACAGATGAAGATAAATGAAATATGGTTGATTTACAAAACAAGTTAGATGACATCTATAAAAGAAAGGCTGAAGACACCTTTGTGAGATCAAGGAAAAGATGGCTGGAGGAAGGAGAACAGAATTCTTCCTATTTTTTTAAGTTAAAAAAGTTTCAAGCTACATTAAATACCATCCAACAATTAAATATTAATGGGAACATCACAAATTACCCAAAAGAGATTTTGAAATATTGCTCCACTCTTTACAGTAACTTCTATACATCTCATTTAAATAAAATGCATGTATTGATTTTTTTAATTCATTAAGAGAGGTTAGGAAGATAAGAAACTTAGAAAAAGTCATTTGTGATCAACCCATTAATCTAGAAGAAATTACTATTTAAAAAATAAGTCCCCTGGAACTGATGGCCTAACATCTGAATTCTATAAGTTATTTGCTGATCAACTAGCCCTTTCTTCCTTCAAGTTTTTTATGAGAGTATATCGAATACTAGCCTCCCATCATCTATGACTCAAGGATTAATTATCTTGATTCCCAAGCCTAAAAAATATGTACTTTTTATTGATAATTATCGTCCTATAAGTCTTTTGAATAATGATTATAAATTGATTGCTTCTATTTTTTCTAAAATAATTAAAATTGTTCTAGATTCTATTATTGATGAAACCCAATCAGGCTTTATGAAAAATAGACATACGTATTTCCAACAACATAAGATTAGTCTTAGATATATTAAATTACTCTCATTTAATTAACGCAAATAGTTGTATTTTATTCTTAGATTTCCACAAAGCTTTCGACACTATTGAACATGGGTTTCTTTTGTCCTCTCTAAAGGTTCTTGGTTTTGGTGACTTGTTTATACAGCAATTCAATCTTTATATAATAATGCAAACTGCTCAATCAAACTTAAACACAGAACCACTTCTAGATTTGATTTAAAAAGAGGAATTAGACAGGGCTGTCCTATCTCCCCCTATCATTTTCTACTTGCATCTCAATTATTATCTGTTCATATCAAAATGAATAATCTTAAAGATAGTTCAACTGCGGACAAAAAAAAAAACTATTTTCTTAAATGATAGTAATCAAATTCCAGTTGCAATTAATATTATTAAATTTTTTTCTAGTGTATCTGGTCTATATCTTAATATTAATAAATGTGAGCTTAAATGCTGGCTGTCAAAGACTGTGATTTACCTAGTATTCATAATATACCAGTAAAAGACAATGTTACATATTTAGGAATTATTATTGTTAAAGATCAGTTGAAAAGATGCTCTCTTAATTTTAACCCCATAATTGATTAAACAAAAAGGAATCTGAATCTCTGGCTCCAAAGAGATCTTTCGTTAAAAGGTAGAGCTCTGCTTCCAAAGGTAGAGGGTATAGCCAGATTATCATATACTGCGTTATCTTTGTTTCTTGACAAAGAAACTAGCAAAGTGATTGATCAGATGCTCTTTATTTTTTTATGGAAAAATCAAACACATATCAGAAAATCCGTAGTTATGAATACATATGAAAAAGGTGGCCTTAACTTTTTAGACTTTACCACTGTGAATCACACATTAAAAAAAAAAAAAAACATCTATCTGGAACTTCATTCCTCATGTTTAAAACAAGCACTTAATTTTGTTCTATTATGCAACTACAATATAAATAAAATTCCTGCAAAATTATCAGCTTTTCACAAACAAGCACTTTTGTCTTGGTCTTTAATTTACAAGCATAATTTTTCTCCTCACCTTTACTTTATTTGGAATAAAGATATTTTATATAAACACAAATCTCTCTTTTATAAGACCTGGTTTGAAAACTATGTTAAACTTGTTAGTCAATTATATAATGCGGAGTGTTTTCTGTTGTCTTATCAAGAATTTATTTTACATTTTCAAATACCAGTGACTCAGAATACTCAATTGTTATTGGTTCAATCCCCTCTGGTACTCAACTCTTGTTTAAAAGTGTTTGCAAATACCATTTCATAAAAGTGACCTCGTTTGATGTTTTTGAAACCTTAGTTCGTAAAATGTGTTTATCAATGACTTCTAAAAAATAATAACAGGGCAATTCTCATTTTTTGTTCAAAGAGAAATTATCTCTATGCCTTATGTAGTCATATTGGAACTCTTTGTTAAATGGAAAAGTAATATGCCGGAAAAAAAGTATGGTTACTGCCTCAGAAGTATCAGAACAAGGTGAAAGAGTTTCATTTATACCTTTACACAGATTCTATCCAACAAATCATTATTTGCTGAAATAATAATAAATAATAATAAAAAAAAAAGATAAATGCAAACTGTGTGTTTTGCAATGACCACGAAGAAACTGTTTTACATTTATTTTGGCATTGTAAACTCAGCAAAAAAGAAACATCCTCTCACTTTCAACTGCTTTTATTTTCAGCAAACTTAAAATGTGTAAATATTTGTATGAACATAAAAAGATTCAACAACTAAGACATAAACTAAACAAGTTTCACAGACATGTGACTAACAGAAATGGGGGGGCATCAAAATCAAAAGTAACAGTCAGTATCTGGTGTGGCCACCAGCTGCATTGAGTACTGCAGTGCATCTCCTCCACATGGACTGCACCAGATTTGCCAGTTCTTGCTGTGAGATGTTACCCCACTCTTCCACCAAGGCACTTGCAAGTTCCCGGACATTTCTGGGGGGAATGGCCCTAGCCCTCACCCTCCGATCCAACAGGTCCCAGACGTGCTCAATGGGATTGAGATCCGGGCTCTTCGCTGGCCATGGCAGAACACTGACATACCTGTCTTGCAGGAAATCACACACAGAACGAGCAGTATGGCTGGTGGCATTGTTATGCTGGAGGGTCATGTTGGGATGATTAATTGCCTACCATCTGTAAGCTGTTAGTGTCTTAATGACCGTTCCACAGGTGCTTGTTCATTAATTCTTTATGGTTCATTGAACAAGCATGGAAAACATTGTTTAAACCCTTTACAGTAAAGATCTGTAAAGTTATTTGGATTTTTATAAAATTATCTTTAAAATACAGTGTCCTGAAAAAGGGGCGTTTCTTTTTTTGCTGAGTTTTATTACTACGATTACTCTGTGCAAAATGTAAAGAAATGTATTATTGACAATATTCAGAGTCCAAGTCCTTGTTCACTATTGTGGGAAAATGTACATTTTGGCTTCACCAATTATCCAAAAGAAGAACAACACTGCTTTTATCTCCTTAATTTAATTATAATTCTGACAAAAGTTTACATTCATAAATGCCAGTTTACTCATAAATAAAAACGTAGTTTTATTAAGTGAAGAAAGCTATACATTAACAATATTAGAGACTCTCTGAAACAAAAAGCTATAAAGACTCTTAATATTTGTTTTATAAAGTTTTATACGTTTTATAAAAGATTTATTTGAAACAGTATGTTCCTACCTCCCACTGGCACTTTTATTTATTTTCTCTTTTGTCATGCTGTATAAGTGGTTTTGTACACTCCTTGTTGTATGTTTAATGTGTGTAATTATACAAAGTGTATAATGTTGGTTCATAAAAAAAAAAAAATCTCTTCAGGAGATTTCCTTCAGACTCGAGTTATACAAATGCAAGTATCTCCTGACCTCCCCCCACACACATGCATATCTCCTGTTATTTACCGGCAATTATGTCTTCTTCTAGCATTCATTCCCCACTCTCCTATGGACTAAATTAACCCAACTCTCTGGGATGTGTGATCTCCCCACTACTCTTCTCCCTGTATACCAATGACTGCACCACCATAGACCCCTCTGTCAAGGGCCTGAAGTTTGCAGACGACACTACTGTCATCGGCCTCATCTAAGATGCCAATGAGTCTGCATACCGAAGGGAGTTTGAACAGCTGGCTGTCTGGTGCAGTCAAAACAACCTGGAGCTGGACATGCTCAAAACAGTGGAGATGATAGTGGCCATTTTATGAAGAACATCCCAACATTGACCCTGCTCACCATTCTGAACAGCACTGTGGCTGTCATGGTGTCATTCAGGATCCTGGGCACTACCATCTCACAGGACCTGAAGTGGGAGACCCACATAGACTCAATTTTGAAAAAGGCTCAGCAGAGGTTGTACATTTGCCAGTTGAGGAAGTTCAACCTGCCACAGGTGCTGCTGATACAGTTCTACTCAGCAGTCATTGAGTCTGTCCTCTGCACTTCTATAATTGTCTGATTTGGTTCAGCTACTAAGTCAGACATCAAAAGACTTCAAAGGATAGTTCGGACTGCGGAGAGGATTATTGGCGCTCCCCTACCCACCCTGCTAGAACTGTACACATCCAGAGTAATGAAAAGGGCTGGTAAAATCACTCTTGACCCCATTCACCCAGCACACTTCCTTTTTGAAGTGTTGCCTTCTGGCTGGCGCTACAGCGCACCAGAACAGCCAGGCACAGGAACAGTTTTTTCCCTCAGGCCATCCATCTCATGAACAGTTAAAACTGCCCCCAATACTTTCCATTTTGTCAACATAACCATGTGCAATATTTGATCCATCCATTCCCACTTATATTTTTAACATACCCTACCTCTTCAATACATTACATCACCTGCACATACCTGTATATAAAATATTCAAACAACATTGTGACGAGACAGGAGAGGATCTAAATGCAGCCTTTAATAAAACAAAGTAAACCAGGTAACTCAGAACATAATGAAACAAAACACAGGGAACAAAAGCACAGCATAATACAGATGTAAAGACTGACAAAGAAACCAGGGGAAAACAAGCGCTTAAATACACCTGGGCAAACAAAGGAACAAGGAACACCTGGGGAAAACAATCAGGGGAAAACCAATCATAAAATGAAACTACAAAAGGACTACAAACTAACAGGAAACAGGAACTAAACAAGAATTTCAACATAAGTCAATACAAAAACAGGGAATGTGACAGAGCCCCCCTTTTAAGGAGTGGATTCCAGATGCTCCCAAAAACAAAAACAAATTGTCCATGGAGTGTTGGGGAAGACAGGTAGTTCAGGGGGGCACAAGGGGTAAACAGGCAGTTCAAGGGGGCACAAGGGGAGCAAAGGAACAAGGCAAAGTCAGGGAGGCTTGAAACCAAGGCAGAGCCAGAGGGATGGAGAGCCAGAGCGACGCTGCAGGCTTGGAGGACCAAGTAGACCAGAGCAGATCAGGCAGGCGGCCAGGGAGACCAGGCAGATGGCCAGGGAGACCAAGGAGATGAACTCAAGGTGGGGACTGGGTCAGGAGTCCGGGGAGGTGGCTGCAGGACTGTGACAAGGTCAGGAGGCCTGGGAGGCGGCCGCAGGGCCGAGACAGGGTCAGGAGGCCTGGGAGGTGGCCGCAGGGCCGAGAAAGGGTCAGGAGGCTTGGGAGGCACTGTAGGAGGAGTCTCTGGGGGAGTGGGCGGTGCCACTGGAGGAGAAGACTCTGGGGCGGAGCCGTGGAAGGCTCAAGACAAAGAGTCCTGGATGAATGGGAAACGACCTCCGTGGTCGCGAACATGAGAAGAGACTCGGAAATTACCTCTGTGGTCGTGTACATGGGATGAGACTTGGGAACGACCTCTGTAGTCGTGGGCATGGGCGGAGACTCGGGAAGGACCTCCGTGGTTGTATACATGGGCAAAGACTTGGAAACGAAAGCCTTCCTCCTCTTCCTCCTCCTCCTTCGGTAGGCCGAAGTTGGCGAGGCAGGCTCTGGGACGGACGAGGCTGGCAACGCAGGCTCTGGGACAGACAAGGCTTCTAGCTCGTTGGCCGTGGCAGGTGTGGGTGTTGGGTCATTGGCCGTGGCAGGTGTGAGTACTGACAAGCTGTGAGGAAGGGTCTTCGTGACCCTACGCACCGACATATGTGGTGGATAATTTAACTTTGAAACAAGGGCCGTGGGAGGCTGGGCTGTGGTATGGCATGGAGTAGACTTAAACTTGATGGTGACAAGGCATGGAGCAGACTCCGGCATAGCTGTGGCATGGTGTAGAGCAGGCTGAGGTTTGACCGTGACATGGTGTGACATGGCATGGAGCAGGCTGAGGTTTGGCTGTGACATGGCATGGAGCAGGCTGAGGTTTGGCTGTGACATGGCATGGAGCAGGCTGAGGTTTGGCTGTGACATGGTATGGAGCAGGCTGAGGCGTTGCTGTGACATGACATGGTGCAGGCTGAGGCGTTGCTGTGACATGACATGGAGCAGGCTGAGGCGTTGCTGTGACATGACATGGAGCAGGCTGAGGCGTCGAAGACTCGGAAACCGGAACCGGGTTTGAGAGAAGAGGTTCCTCTGAAGCAATGTCTCTAAAATTAACTCCACATATTCCTTCCATGTGTAACAGGAAACAGGAACTAAACAAGAATTTCAACATAAAAGTCAATACAAAAACAGGGAATATGTGACAATTATAGCTCTATTGTATATTTCTCTTTTTATTTATCTGTTATATCTTATTTTTTTATTTTTATGTCACTATGTATGTATTTAAATATATAGTCTACGCTTGTATGTATGTATATATGGATGCACTCTCTTTGCACTGGAAGCTTCTGTCACCATGACAAATTCCTTGTGTAAGCATACTTGGCAATAAAGCTCATTCTGATTCTGATTCTGATTCTTCATGACAGCAACTGCTCAAATAGATTAAATTACTCTGACGTTACACCACAGGACACCCCGCTTCCGGGTTCTTTCCAGCAGCAGATTTCAATGGCGGAAATAGGCAGCGCTGCAGTTTTAATAATCTTTTAAGCTTTATAGAATGTATAATACATTTTAATGTTATTAAAAGTTATTATAAAGGAATATCTATGGTTTACAGTGAAGAAAGTATATGGGTTCTTTCCTGAAATATCAGCAAAACAAGTTTAAACTTGGTTCAATGAGCCTGTATGATTATGTCGAACATATAACAGGTTGATGAATACACATCCTCACACATTTAACACACTTCTAAAAACTAAGAATTTGGGTACTTATAAATGAAAACTACCATCAGACATACGATATGTGTCTTAACTGCTTAAATTATTAACCCATATACAATAAATAATAATATTTTACTTCAATATGATAATATACCATATCAAAACTTAATAACGGCTGTTTTCGATTGAACTATATTATTTACTCCATTCAAAATAAATGCAAATACATAATTTTAGCAAAATGACATTATTTTTATTCACTTATTCTTTCACAAACAGTAGTCCATGCACTGCGGTGGTGCAGATGGGTCCCATTCCTCCTGTTATATCATCTATTGGTGGTTATTGTGAGCCACTCACATCCCGGGCGACCTCGACAGCGCGGCAGACTCACTGTCGTGACAGGTCACGCTCAGGGGAGAGTGGAGACTCAACCCCCAGGTGGTCCAGCTGGTTTGGAGTCGATTCGGTCAAGCACAGGTAAGCCTGTTCGCTTCCCGGGAATCCTCCCACTGCCTGCTCTAGTACACCCTGACCAAGGCTTCCCTCGGCACAGATGCGCTGGCACACAGCTGGCCCCAGGGGCCGCGCTAGTATGCATTCCCCCTAGTGAGCCTACTTGCACAGGTCCTGTGCAAGGTCAGGGAGGACGAGGAGCAGGTCATCCTAGTGGCACCCTACTGGCCCACCAAGACTTGGGTCTCGGACCTCATACTCAGAATTCTCTTAATCATCAATCACAGTGGGTTAGACTAAAGAATGTAGTTCTGATGTGTGGCGAAAGGTTGTTGAGCTTCACAAAATGGGAAGTGGCTATAGGAAAATAGCCAAAGCATTGAAAATACCCATTTCCACCATCAGGGCAATAATTAAGAAGTTCCAATCAACTGGAGATGTTAAGAATTGGCCTGGAAAAGGATGTGTGTCTATATTGTCTCCACGCACAATGAGGAGGATGGTTCAAGTGGCCAGAGAATCTCCAAAAATCACAGCTGGAGAATTGCAGAAATTAGTTGGGTCTTGGGGTCAGAAAGTAAAAAAATATATATATACAGGTGCATCTCAATAAATTAGAATGTCGTGGAAAAGTTCATTTATTTCAGTAATTCAGCTCAAATTGTGAAACTCGTGTATTAAATAAATTCAATGCACACAGACTGAAGTAGTTTAAGTCTTTGGTTCTTTTAATTGTGATGATTTTGGCTCACATTTAACAAAAACCCACCAATTCACTATCTCAAAAAATTAGAATATGGTGACATGCCAATCAGCTAATCAACTCAAAACACCTGCAAAGGTTTCCTGAGCCTTCAAAATGGTCTCTCAGTTTGGTTCACTAGGCTACACAATCATGGGGAAGACTGCTGATCTGACAGTTGTCCAGAAGACAATCATCGACACCCTTCACAAGGAGGGTAAGCCACAAACATTCATTGCCAAAGAAGCTGGCTGTTCACAGAGTGCTGTATCCAAGCATGTTAACAGAAAGTTGAGTGGAAGGAAAAAGTGTGGAAGAAAAAGATGCACAACCAACCGAGAGAACCGCAGCCTTATGAGGATTGTCAAGCAAAATTGATTCAAGAATTTGGGTGAACTTCACAAGGAATGGACTGAGGCTGGGGTCAAGGCATCAAGAGCCACCACACACAGACATGTCAAGGAATTTGGCTACAGTTGTCGTATTCCTCTTGTTAAGCCACTCCTGAACCACAGACAACGTCAGAGGCGTCTTACCTGGGCTAAGGAGAAGAAGAACTGGACTGTTGCCCAGTGGTCCAAAGTCCTCTTTTCAGATGAGAGCAAGTTTTGTATTTCATTTGGAAACCAAGGTCCTAGAGTCTGGAGGAAGGGTGGAGAAGCTCAAAGCCCAAGTTGCTTGAGGTCCAGTGTTAAGTTTCCACAGTCTGTGATGATTTGGGGTGCAATGTCATCTGCTGGTGTTGGTCCATTGTGTTTTTTGAAAAGCAAAGTCACTGCACCCATTTACCAAGAAATTTTGGAGCACTTCATGCTTCCTTCTGCTGACCAGCTTTTTAAAGATGCTGATTTCATTTTCCAGCAGGATTTGGCACCTGCCCACACTGCCAAAAGCACCAAAAGTTGGTTAAATGACCATGGTGTTGGTGTGCTTGACTGGCCAGCAAACTCACCAGACCTGAACCCCATAGAGAATCTATGGGGTATTGTCAAGAGGAAAATGAGAAACAAGAGACCAAAAAATGCAGATGAGCTGAAGGCCACTGTCAAAGAAACCTGGGCTTCCATACCACCTCAGCAGTGCCACAAACTGATCACCTCCATGCCATGCTGAATTGAGGCAGTAATTAAAGCAAAAGGAGCCCCTACCAAGTATTGAGTACATATACAGTAAATGAACATACTTTCCAGAAGGCCAACAATTCACTAAAAATGTTTTTTTTATTGGTCTTATGATGTATTCTAATTTTTTGAGATAGTGAATTGGTGGGTTTTTGTTAAATGTGAGCCAAAATCATCACAATTAAAAGAACCAAAGACTTAAACTACTTCAGTCTGTGTGCACTGAATTTATTTAATACACGAGTTTCACAATTTGAGTTGAATTACTGAAATAAATGAACTTTTCCTCGACATTCTAATTTATTGAGATGCATCTGTATATATAATTGTTTGGGAGGGTTTCAAGAAAAAAAGCCTCTGCTCTCATCCAACAACAAACTCAAGCATCTTCAGTTTGCCAGACACCACTGGAACTTAAAATGCGACCAGGCTCTATGGTCAGATATAACAAAAAAAGAGCTTTTTGGCAGCAAACACCAGAGATGGGTTTGGCTTACACAGAGATGAAGTACCCAATGCCCATGTTTAAATGTGGTGCTGCATCTTGAATGTTGTGGGGCTGTTTTTCTGCCAGAGGTCCTGGACATCTTGTTCGGATACATGGCATCATGGACTCTATCAAATACCAACAGATAAAAAATCAAAACCTGACTGCCTCTGCCAGAAAGATGGGCCCTGGTTGTATCTTCCAGCAGCACAATGATCCAAAACAAACATCAAAATCAACACAAAAATTGTTCACTGACCACAAGATCAAGGTTCTGCCATGGCCATCCCAGTCCCTGACCTGAACCCTATAGAAAATTTGTGGGGTGAACTGAAGAGGAGAGTCCACCAACATAGACCTCTGAATTTTAAGGATCTGTAGAGATTCTGTATGGCTGAATGGTCTCAGATCCCTTGCCAGGTGTTCTCCAACCTCATTAAGCATTATAAGAGAAGACTCTGAACTGTTATATTGGCAAAGGGAGATTGCAAAAAGTATTGAGTAAAAGGGTGCCAATAATTATGGCCAGTGCGTTTTTGGAGAAAAATATTTATTTAATAATGAGATATTTCTCCTGTTTCAATTGTTTTATTTCAGTTAAAGGTTAGATTTTTGTGAATTTTTTGAATGAAAGATCAAAATGTTAAACAATGCAGATTTGTTTTCACAGCCTTCTTTGCGCATATTCACCAAGGGTGCCATTATTTTTGGCCACTACTGTATATATCAGTGGGCTAAGCTTGTAGGCTCAACATTGTAGAAGGGTTCTGGCTAAATGTTCCCTGTGAGACAAACAGAAGGCTTCTCCTAGGGGGCGCTTGGAAGCAAATTGTGTAATATACAATGAATTAATTTAATTAATGGAATTCATTTAATTGTCATTTTGGCAAAACTACATTTTCATAAACACAAATTTACCAACAGAAAAATTCAACTTTCTGGTTTCAGTTGGAACAACCCAACGTACCATTTTTGGTTCACAGAACATTTCCAGAACAGAGGTTTAAGTTTTTTTCTCTCTCTCTTTTCAAAAAAAAAAAAAAAAAAAAAAAAATGGTATAATGGTTCCCCAACCAATCACTTAACATCTAAATTCTGGCAGCTTTTCTAAAATAAAAATTGCACAAAAAAGCATATTTTGTAACACTGCTCGTAAAACACTGAAACTCTGAATTGATCCATGAACTTGTAAGAACTATAAACTTCTAAAGCTTTTCAAATTAATGTAATGTAATGTCATGTCATGCTTATTTAATTTACCATGAATATTTTTTGGTTTAATAAATTATGGCTGTCATGCAAAAGCAAATGAAGTTGGGGGAAAAGAATAAACAACACTGCCCCCTGCTGATTGATGTAGCGCATTACGGATTGTTTGCTGGTTCAGATGGTCAACAGGAAGTACTACTTGTGTGTGTCCCACCGCAGATCCAGAGCGGAAAAGGCTGTGAACTTAACGACGGTACTCCGTATGGCGTCCTACCACCGTAACCGATAATATAACCCGTTCTCCCACTATGTGCAGGCTCTTCGATCACAGTGACACACACGGTGAGTGTTTTATCTTGCAGCTCGGGTGGAGTGGGCGTGCACGATCTCTGTCCGTTGAGCGCGAGGCCTTCCTGCGGTGCACGCGACGCAGGTCCAGACATAAGTTTGAGCAAAAAAAACCTGGGTCGAATGTGCCTGTAACTTTATTTATGCAGAGGGAACGGTTTCGGTGGGAATGCAAACTTCCGTTTTTGATCAGATTAGTTGTATATGCCCCGGTGAGCGCGCAAGATTCACGCAGGCAAATATAGGCCCCCCAGTGCTCGCAGAAGCGTTTGGGTTTGTTTGTGTGGAGCTATCTTAACCCCGCGTGTTGCTTTAGCGACAAATGCATACTTTACAAAAGCTGGAACTGCTTGTAGTCTCAGTCCAGAGTGGGTTAAAGTAGGTGTGTGTTGTCGTTACGAGCTGTACAGGCCCGCACGCGCTATGTGTCTGTGCATCTGTAGTCAAAATAAAAACATTCATTCACAGCAGTCTTCTCTGCATGCATATTAATACGGCTTTATGAATGCTTCATTTAAAACAGTGCATGAATGCAAGATTGTCCTGCGTTACCCTGACAGTAAGTTAAAGTGCTTTTACTCAACAGTGCATTTTGCTTTTAGGGCACCGAGGTAACGGACGTACAGTTTGACATTTAATTCCGATGTCTTAATATGTTGTTAAAATGTTCTAATTCATTTGAAATCCCTATTCTTTTGTTATCAGTTATTTCAGACAATTATTTAGTGTTGCATTGTTTATGACAAGCAGTTGTGTGGTTGATTGCTATTCCTGATATTCTTAGTTAATGCAATGTTAAGGATGTATGTACATTTTACGTGTTCTTTCAGAGCAAACAGTACTGTGCATGCATTCATGGATATAGTTGGTGGTCCATTCAACCATCTGGTTCCCAGTGACCAGTTGGACGATTCCTTGCTGCTCGGACAAAATCTGGAATGTGAAGCAAGTGATGAGTTTGATCCGGGTCGCAATCAACCAGAAGATTCACTGAAGAACATGCTCAGTGATAAAGATCCCATGTTTGGATCTGCCAGCGACCAGTTTCATCTTTTAGAAAATGAAGATGTCAATTTCAAGCTTGGAGACTCAGCAGGTATAGTAGTTAAAATGTACTCATGTTTTGACTCCTTTAAACATAAGCAACAAACAAAGCTTTTAATTAATGATCTTTGCCGATGTTTTACAGATGCCGACCATGACATAACAACAGGTGTTAGTCAGAGTCCATCTGATGAAGAAAACGGTCAGCCCAGTTTCTCACAGGGAAGAAGACATGCAAGTCATCCACAGAGGAGACAAACAGGTGCACATAACATGAAATCAGGGGAAGTGAAGGGGGACGGCTAGGTGAATTCATCTGGATTGCTTTGAATCTGCTGAAGTGGCTTGCAGTCCAAAAAAAAATCTTGTTTGTCAAGTAAATAAAATGTTGGTTATAAAATGAGTTACTTGCCAGTAAATTTAATAGGAACGGCAACATAATGTGTGGATTACATTGCAAGAACTGTAAACTGACCCTCGCTGTTTTTCTTTCTATATGACGGAAGTGACATGAGTGATTCAAATCAAATGCATACAAATATTCAACCAAAGATTTGTGAAAACATGAGTAACAAAATCATGATGGGTCTTCACTTTTTTGTAACAAAGTATATGTAGTGTTTCACAGTTTCAATGTACAAGATGCTGTGAGTGACCTACTCTGTTTGCCCCATTTATACAACAGAAAATAACAACAACTACAAATTCCATTGTCATAGGGACAAAAATATATAATTTTAGTACTAAATAATAAGGCATAAACACAGTTTTATAAAGGGTTAGAAATATTTATGGCTATTAAATTTTATCAGTAAACTTGCTATTTGCAAGCATGGCAAAAAGTTATGGACCTTGCTTATTTTAACCCTTGCACTGTATGAGGCTTAAAATGTTAGATTTGTTTGGATATTAGAATATACATAAGGTTTATTAGTTTAAAGTCTGCCTGCAACCAATATTTTTGACCTTTCGCTGTCAGTTTGACTGCTCATTTATTCTGTTTTGCAGTTATTGGTGTGTGATGCTCATGAGTTGTTTTGAAACCACATTTTTGCACAATTCTCTTTCAGCAAGCCGGGGTAGAGTCAAAGGTGCACCAGGCAGGCGTCCAGGATCTGCACGAAGAACAGCAGGCAGGAATGACCAAGAGGCAACATCTAGTGGAAACTCATATGAAGAAACAAGTTTTAAAAAAAGGGAAGCCCTACTTAGTCGTCGATTTGGAATCCATGAGGTTGATTCATCGATGAACCCAGTAGTTGTGTTACGCCGATTAACTGTCACCGTGGGAGGCTATAAAATTGAACTTCTCCCTGGACCATCTCATTCATTTGGATCATTTAGCACAAGTGCCCTTCAGTCCCTTGGCTTCCAGGATAACTCTATGACTGCTGATGGTATCGGACTAGATTTGGGACAAAACCAGGACAGTAACACACAAGAGATTGATAATTCCACACAAGAAGTTGTGGAGGAAGTAATTGTTGGCCAACCCGGTAGCGATGACATGCCAATTGATTTTGGACCGTATGTGAACCCAAATGATGTGCAAGATGCCAAGAGCACAATGGCGTTCAAGCCCAGCATGGAAAACGCCGCACCAGCAGACACCAAATCGAATGACCAAATCAAGACACGAAAGCCTAGCATGCACAAATCTCAGAATAAAAACGGCACAGCGGTTGAGCCTGTGGTCAAAAAGCTTTTGAAACACAAACAGACTCTTTCTGCAGTAAAAAACAAGCATTCTCAACTTGGCAGGCCAGGTCTCTTACAGAAGGTATCCAAACATAACAGAGACAAGAAAATCCATGTGAACCGACCAGAGAAATTTCAAAGCCACAAAGGGAAACCTGCTAACGTGAGCTTGAAACGCCCAGGAGGGCCTCTATCTCCTGAATCACCCTCAAAAATACAGAAGAGTCAAGATGGACATCTTGTACACCAAAACGTTAGCTCGTCTGTCCCCGCGTCCGCAAATGTTGGTAGAAAGCCATCCTCTGATTCTGGCCCTGGTGTCAAGTCAGTCCTAAATAAATCTCCTCACCATTCGAAAAAGCCACAGAATCCTCCCACCCCAGTAAACAAAACAAACCCACCGGTGACAAACAGCCAAGGAGATGAGGAGCAGGAGAAGATGAAGATCAAGAAGCCAGAAAAGATCCAGCTGAGGCACAAGAGTAGAAATTCTCGGAGTATCTCAATAGAGGAACCACAGCTGTTTATCCCAGATAATGCCCCTGTTGTGAAGAAGGAAGCCGAGGGTGACCCTCCTCCTCCTGAAAGTGAGACTATGTGGGATCCCAACAAGCACTGCGGATTATGCAAGAAACCACACAACAACAGGTATGTGGCTTATTTTTATCCAATGAGAAATGCAGGTAGACTTCATAAAGGGAGAGTTAACCTAAACATGAAAAATAGACAATGTTAGCCTCAGTCACCATTCACTTTCATTGTATGGAAAAAAAAGATGCAATGAAATTGAATGGTGACTAAGTCTAACATTTTACCTGACATCTGCTTTCATGTTCCATGGAAGAAAGTCATACAGGTTTGGAATGACATGAGAGTGAGTGATTTTCATTTTTGGGTGAACTATCCCTTTAAGTGTTTTTTTATTTCTAGGTTCATGGTGGGCTGTGGGCACTGTGATGACTGGTTTCATGGGGACTGTGTGGGCCTGGATCTGGCTAAAGTTCAACAGATGGAAAAGGAGGACCAAGAGTACGTGTGTTTGAAGTGCTGTGCTGAAGAGGATGGGAAACCTGGTGGGCAGGCCACAGAGCAGTCGGATGATAAGTTATCATGTAAACAAAAACAGAGATCCCAGCAGTCACTCACTGCAGGTGGAATACGGCCCTTCAGAAAAGTAAGCAAGTCCTTCAATACTACATCACAAAGCAATATGATAACAGGCAGAGTTAATTAAAATGTGTACATTGGTCATCGTAAATCATAAGAGGTGGAGTACTTACAATGAAGAGGGTTGTCTTTATTATCCTTCTCTTTATTTATCAAAAGAGTGTACCTGACATGCATTAAACAAACTAGACATTATTTACATTACAGAAATGAGTTACATTAAGTCCTTGATGGTATGAAAACTCGGTTCTGAATTTGGTCAAAAACAGACCACAAACAGATAAATTAGCTATATTGTTTTTGTCTGGTAAATCTTAATTTTCATCTGTGTTACAAATAGGCATGTGACAGTATCAAAGTTTCACATCACAATAATTGCTGAAGCTTTTATCATGGTAAACTGTATTGGTATTGAATACATTACCTAAAGCAGTAGAAAGATACACAAACTTTTTTGTTCTCTTAATAAAAAGTTTAATAACTTTTTCAATACCAAACTGGCCTTTTAAATAAATAGATACCAAAGAACGTAGAACATTAAAAAGAACTATTTGAACAACTAATTGGCTGCAACAATAGTATGCATGTTGTTCTTGAAAGCAAGCCAGTTGCTAATATATAGCAAGGCGCTAGCTACAAATGTAACAACCGCAAGTGCACACAACATATGATTGCGTTGCATTCCAACTTGAACTCAATATTGAAATCATCATTGTGCCACATTGCCATTTTTAATTACAGGACTTTAGTAGCTGATTACAACTGTATTTTAGTTATTACTACAAGATGCAAATGTTACTGTGTAGCTAGCGGAGCTTTAGCGAACTAGTCTCGGCCACTTGAAAGCAAGCAACACTTTATCTGTAAATGGCAACAACAGTTCACTTGCTTTGTCGTCTTAGTTGTCACTTAGCTAGTTGTCTCTTAGAGTGTTTTCAAAAACGGTTTGGAAAAAGGAGCAGAATTGTCACAGTGTACCTTTATCTCACCGTATTGCACGGGAGGATTGTCCCGCAGATGAGTGAACATGTTGAAGGTGTTCCCGTTATTTGCTGCCACTTTTCCACCACATGTTTTATCTTCGACCAACAATCCCTCTGCATTTTTATGGAACCCAAAATACTTCCAACTTAACCCTTTTAGAAGGCTGTATAAAGGGTCGGCTGTATTCCTCCTTCAGCCATGCTTCTTGTCCCCATTGGTTTTGTTTACATCAGAGTGCCCATGTGTCATTTATGTCGCATACATGCAGTGTTGTGAATCTTGATTCATTGATGGAAAAAAACTACTGTACGATCAGAAAAAAATAAACAATTTGGCTAAAAGGTTATCTAGAATTATTTACGGTATTTTGAAGTACCCACGGTATCAATATCGTTCATGTTAATTACCGTAATATTCCATTTTACTGAATACCGTCACATGCCTAGTTACAAAAGGGATATTTTTTTCCCCAAACAATGATTCAAGAACTGCATTAGCTTGCCTGTCATTGGTTTATGAATCAGATTATTTAATTCACACTGGAAGCAAAAACAAGATCTGATTTAGTTGATCAATATCAACTCAAATCATCAAATTATAACATTATTAAGCTGAAGTGTGTTTGGAGTATTTCCATATTTGATAATTGCTTGTGGCAGTTTTATAAAGTTGTCATATGTTTTACCTTTGCCCTTTCTGATTTAGCTTATGATTTGTGTGGTAGCCACCAGCTTTCTTTAAAAGGGTTTGTATATTTGTCATTGTTTTTTTTTTGTTTTGTTTTCCACATGGGTGTGAAGGGGTCAGTTAACCTTCACTCTGTGTAGGTGGATGGTTCCTCACAATTGTGTTCACACTGAATGTTTTCCGCACTCACTGACAAATCTGCAGCTTCCACTGATATGACCACTAGAATGATTTTTTTTATTTTGGCTCATGTGCTAGTGTTCACTACTATATTGCAGAGACAAAAAAATTTTTTTTTTTATTTAGGACATAGGAGAAAGACGACCATCAGAAGATTCTGCGCCAAGAAGTGGTATGAATATTTCTATCAGTTGTTTTGTTCACACACATCCAAATAAATAAGGTTTAGCCAATATTGGCATTTAAAACCTGTTTTTTTGTTTGTTTTTGTTTTATGTAGGACCAAATGTGAAGCATGAAACTAAGAAATTGAAAGTTTTTCATGTGAGCTCAAAAAAGCCGTCTACCGGACAAATCAGGCGGAATGTTAGAGATTCGCTGGAAGATATTCTTCTGAAACGGTGTGTGAAATGTTTTTCTTTTTTTTTTTTTTTTTTTGTAAAGTGAGTTTCCTTTGTTGTTAAAATACAGCTAAACCTCTTGTTTTGTTTAACTTCTTAACTTTTAGACTGAAGGAATCCGATTTGAAGATTTCATTGGACAAGCCTGCTGAGTTGGCCAGAAAGATGGAGAAAGAGCTATTTGCTCTCTTTCAGGGTGTTGACAGCAAATACAAAAACAAATACAGAAGTTTGACTTTCAACCTGAGAGATGCAAAAAATAATGTAAGTTTATTAAAAAAAATGTGGAAATATAATCTTGCAAAATAGATTTTATGTACTGCAGAACCTATAAGAATTTATTTCTAGCAACAACAACAAAAAACTTCAAGGCAATACGTAATGCTGTGTTCATGAAAAATTTTCTTTTGCAGGTGTTATACAAGCGTGTGCTCAAGGGGGAAGTTTCCCCTGCTGATTTGGTTCGTATGACTGCAGAAGAGCTGGCCTCAAAGGAACTGGCTGCTTGGAGACAAAGAGAGAATCGACATGTCAGTAAAACCTAGTCAGCATTTCCAAAATGTCACAATCTTTTTTTTTTTTTAAAGACAGCATGAAATTACATTTGCAACAACAAGGTCCATTTTGATTTCCATGTTGTCCTTGAGGATTCTTATCAAATCAGAAGATTGCAATTGCAGTGATGCAACCACTGTTAATCCTAGTGTTATTTATGTCGGCAGACAATTGAAATGATCGAGAAAGGAGAGAGAGAGGCAGAGAGACGCCCCATCACTAAAATCACCCACAAAGGAGAAATTGAAATTGAGAATCAGGAGCCTACCAAAGCTCCAGAGGCCATTGAAGTTGAGGTGAGATATGGAACTTTGCTACATTCTGAGTGTCTCTGCTATATTTTCCAACTAGGAAAAAGTGAAATGGCATTATTAACATTTCCTTTATGTCCTCAGCCAGAGCCTGTGCCGAAAGCAGTGATAGTGCCTGAGGAGAAACTCCCTGAGACTAAAGCAGATAGTCCCAAGAAATCTGTAGATACCACCAGCCTGCACAAGTCTCATCTTTTTGACCTCAACTGCAAAATCTGCACCGGTAAAACCCTTTGTCCAAATTAAAATAAAGCTTGATACTTTTTGGGGCATGTAAACTTCTGTTGTGATTGTGAAGAGTTATTCTTAAAATGACATTTTACATATGTTTCTGTCAAGGTCGTATGGCCCCACCTTCAGAGGAAGCCTCTACAAAGGTAATGAAAGTGGCTACAACAGTCGTGAGGAGGCAGTCAAGTGCTGCTGAGGAACATCCGTCCTCTACAACTACACCAGCACTGATGGATGATCTGTCTTTAAGAGCCATGGAGGAAGGTCTCCTCAATTTTTTGCCTGAATCCAGGTGAGATTCTAATGTGTCCTGCTCACCACAATTTTTGCTGCAGCAGGGTTCCCACAGTCATGGAAAACCTGTAAATATCAGGGATTTTAAAAAGTGGAAATAATAAAAACCTGAACAATCACGGAAATAAAAAAATAAATAAAAAAATCACAAACAAAAAATCCTAAAAAGCCATGGAACTTTCTATAGTGAATATCCAATTTTCTATTTATGCTCAGTTTAGGGCTGCACAATTATAACAAAAATCTAAATTTGCAGATTATTTCCTTTTGATATTGTAATTGCCATTATTCATTTAGATGAATAGAATTTACATTATAATACTTATATTGTGTGGGGCAGTTGCATGCCATATTCTTTATCTTTAGGCTATGCATCAAAACAACTTGAGAAATGTGTTCCTAAATTGTTTTAATGTTTTAATTGCATGAAAAACAAAGTGTTTTTCACATTTTAAATAAATTGTACACAGTGTAATTTAGATAGTGAGCATTACTGCTATGACTTTAGACTAAACGCATCAGATTTGTCTTTTCATGCACACAACAGCCCAAAAAATATTTTGTAAATAGAAAATGTTGGCGCAATGGGAGTACATATAAATGGAATGCTGTGATTGACACTTTTTACAAGAATATAATTGTAATTGTAATCTCAGTAATTTTTTTGATTAATTGTGCAGCTCTAGCTCAGCTCTAAAATATTTAATCCGCAAGAAATTGCTGTTTGCGAGTGCATACATTGCTATTTAAAATATCCTTATCCTGTAATCATGAATGACTGGAAGACATCAAAATGTCAGGAAAATTATTTGGTTGAAAGTTGTGGGAACCTTGGCCTGAAGAAAATGATTTTCCTCATCTGAGGTTCAGAAAACGGGAATTAATTTTACATTTAATTGTTACAATGGGAGAAATACCTTCTGATTTACTTCTAATGTTTTCCCACAGGTCAGATAGTCTGAGTAGCAAGGAAGATACAGCTACTTTCCTCAGCAACTTGGAGAAACTGTGGGGTGGCTTTGTTGATATGCTTGCTGTGGCTAGGTTTTTAACAAAAGCTTATCCTGTCTCTGGAATTCTGGACCACCTAACACAGGTAAATGGCATTATAACAGTTGTAAATGTAACCTAAATGTGTCAGTTGGATATGAGCTTATTAGACGTATCACTAATTGTGTCTGCAGGATTTGCCGGACAACATCCAAGTAGGTGGACGGATTTCCCCTCAAATAGTCTGGGACTATGTCGAGAAAATTCGTGCCTCTGGGACAAAGGTGTGATTATTTATCCCCTGATTTCTCCCTTTCCAAACTTGACCCAATTATATTAGCTTTTTTTATGTAATTTTTGTTTGTCGTTTTCAGGAAATTTGTATAATTCGTTTCACCCCTGACACAGAAGAAGACGAGATCTCATACACTTTGCTCTACGCCTATTTTAGCAGCCGTAGAAGATACGGCGTTGTTGCCAACAACCGTAAACAGGTTAAAGACATGTATCTCATTCCACTTGGCTCCACGGAAAAAATACCCCACCAGATTGTTCCGTTTGATGGCCCAGGTAAAACTTTGAAGTTCTGTGAATGTTAATATGTAGAATATGTAATATGTAGTTAATATGTATTTGATTTTGTCTAAGCCTGTACTATATATACAATGGTCCTCTTGCATTGTAGGACTGGAGACCAACCGTCCAAATCTTCTTCTTGGATTGGTCATTCGCCAGAGACCTAAAAGGGACTTTGGAGTAATCCTGCCTAGTGAAGTTAGTGAAGCTCCAAGTTTCTTGGTAGAAAGCAAACCTCAGGTTAACTACAAGCAGAAGGCTTCTATGGCACAAGATGTGGACCGAAGTTTTATAAGCGTTCTGGGAACCACACACAAAGAAGATACTGAAGATCTGATTAAGACAGTTGTTGATGAACCGATGTTGGATACGGAGACCAATGAAAATGTTTCTTTGCGTTTTCTTCCTGGTGTGCTGAAGCTGCCTGGAAACACCACATCCACCTCAAGCGACAATGCAGAGAGTGTCTCTACCACACCAGTGCCCAAGACTTCAACTGTTGATGGTGGAAGTCAAGCAGGAATCCATCCTAAAAATACAAGCAGTGCTTCTCGACTTGACCGCTTTATTATCAAGAAAAAAGACCACAAAACCATCAAAACAGAAGACACACCATCCAACTCAAGTCTAGAGAAAAGCTCAGAAGTGAACGAAAAAGAAAGCAACCCCCAGACTGGCATTGTGCTTTCTCTTAGTGACAAACCTCCAGATGTTTCAACGGAGAGTTTCCTATCATCTCTCACAACGGCCAAACCCAAAGAGGAGTCTAGCAACACTGATGCAAAGAGTAGCTCAGCTGCACCATCTAGTCAAGAAACAAATGAAACCACTTTGTCAAATGCGTCAAAATATTCTGTTAACGACAGTTCAAACTCTGTCCCCAAAAACGAAATTGTTTTGAGTCCCACCAAGACTATAAAGACACCTCCCCCTGGTATTTTAAAGAAAGGGTCTTTATCATCTGATCCTACTGATTTGAAACCGCCAGTAAGTAATTCAGAAACATCTCAGCAGAAAGTTAATCTGCAACCGCCTTCTCAACTCTCCCAAGAGTGCAAAGCCATCGAGGACATCCAGCCCATCACCACCATCTCATCTACAGGCAAAAATGAAGGTCTCAAGCAGTCCAGGTCCTCTTCTTTCAACCCCAATGTTTACAGTCCACCAAGCCAAGGTCCTCCACCACCTGTTTTTCCATCTTACCTCACTGGTGCACCCGAACACCAATACCACCCTGTGCCGGTACACCATTACCCTCCCCCTGCCAATCCTGCCCCTTTCATACCTCTTCTGTCGCCTCCACCTTTCCCATTTCCTCCTGGCCCTCCTCCACAAGTTTTTTCTCAAACCGATCCTCAAAGTCACATGCTTGCTCCACCTTGGCCTCAAACCTTACCTCCTCCAATGCTACCTGGACCTCCAATGATGTATGAGAACCAAAGGGTGCCTGAGCCCAGCTTGCCGACCCCCTCGCCCTCAAGCAAAGATGAGAAGGGTTCTGACAAGTCTTCCAGACGCTCAGAGGACACCTACAAGAAGGACGACCGAGACCACTATGACAGACACCATCACAAAAGCAAGCACTATGACAGGGATCGAGAAAAACACAGGGACAGAAGTCACAGTCACAAAGACCGCCACTCGAAAGATGACCGGCATGAGAGACCGAGAGAGCGGCATCACAGCAGCAGCAGCAGCAGCAGTCATCACAGGGACAGAGACAAATACAGACGGGACTCTGATTACGAGAAACATCGGAGGGACTCTAGAGACAGGCGTTCGTGATCTTGATACTCAAAACCACATCTGTTTCTTGCTTTTGAACCGGTCCATGTTCTTTAAAACTCTGTAACACAGTAGATGAAAGCTATTTATACAGGTGCAAAATGAGTTTTATATTATGAACAACTGTTAGTACAAGATTTTTAGTTGGTTTGTTGTTTTAAACATAGAGGATATGTGTTGGTTTTAAATGTAATTTTTTCACCACAGTCTTTCAGAGACTAACCATGTCTTCACAAGGAGCTTGTCAAAAGCAATTACAAGATATTGGAAATGATACTACAGTTAAGTGCATAGTGCCATGAGAAAATACATCTCATGGATCATGACAGTGGCTTCTTTTGCTTAACCATTTTGTTCCATTTTAATTTTTCTAAATTGGCTTCTTAAGTATTTTCTATGTTTCAGGTGACAAATATTTCTTTGTACATATTGGCTTGTCACACTAAAGAAATCTGCATATTCAGCACAATGTGTTCATGTACAGTTCATAATAAAATGTTTTTATTGTTAGTGAAGAGGCTGAAATGAAAATCTTTGTTTCTTAAAGAGGCTCATTTTTTATTGAACCAAAGTGTTGTAATTTAAAATAAACAAGTTCAAAGAAGAAAATACTTTTTATTTCAGAATAACAAATAAAAAAGCAATTTAATATTACTTTAGAGGGGGGAAAAGGAAGTCAATTTGTAAGGTCTACTTGTAACAAAGTTGAAAATGGCATTAAACAAAGTTTCCACTGTAAATCGGTAATTTTACGGAAGTGTTCAAATTCATGGAAAAAAATATTAAAGACTGCTACAGCAGAGAAAGCACACTATTTATGTAAATTAAATAAAATGCTCATGCTGTTTAAGCTCATGGTGGATTGAGCATCAGAGGTTTTGTGGCATTATCTCATAAATTAGAACAAACATGTTGGACACTATACACGCTACAAGAGGGACATGTAAAAATCTTGCTATCATGTATTCATCTTTTCACTGTTTCACTTTGAGCTTTTTAATTTTTCAGAAAAGTTTTCTTTTTAGAGGTTTACCAATGGTAAACAAATTTTTAACTCTTGATTGTCCAACTTAAACTTTGGAAAAAACCAAAACATTTAAGGCACATATACCCATTGGTTCTCAAATTGTGTGGTATTGCAGGGGAGGTTCAAATGTAGTTCACTTTGATTATTTCAGATTTGCTGCAGTGACAATGCACGGAAGAACCAATGGAGTTTGTGTGCAATTTCTTGTTTGCTGCCTTCTCAATACAGTGCATCTGGAAAGTATTCACAGCGCTTCACTTTTTCCACATTTTATGTTACAGCCTTATTCCAAAATGGAGTAAATTCATTATTTTCCTCAAAATTCTACAAACAATACCCCATAATGACAACGTGAAAAAAGTTTGTTTGAAATCTTTGCAAATTTATTAAAAAAAAAAAAATGAAAAAAAAAAAAAAAAAATGTACATATGAATTCACAGCCTTTGCCATGACACTCAAAATTGAGCTCAGATGCATCCTGTATCCACTGATCATCCTTGAGATGTTTCTACAACTTGATTGGAGTCCACCTGTGGTAAATTCAGTTGATTGGACATGATTTGGAAAGGCACACACCTGTCTATATAAGGTCCCACTGTTAACGGTGCATGTCAGAGCTCAAACCAAGCCATGAAGTCCAAGGAATTGTCTGTAGACCGCCGAGACAGGATTGTATCAAGGCACAGATCTGGGGAAGGGTACAGAAAAATGTCTGCAGCATTGAAGGTCCCAATGAGCACAGTGGCCTCCATCATCCGTAAATGGAAGAAGTTTGGAACCACCAGGACTCTTCCTAGAGCTGGCCGCCCAGCCAAACTGAGCGATCGGGGGAGAAGGGCCTTAGTCAGGGAGGTGACCAAGAACCCGATGGTCACTCTGACAGAGCTCCAGCGTTTCTCTGTGGAGAGAGGAGAACCTTCCAGAAGAACAACCATCTCTGCAGCACTCCACCAATCAGGCCTGTATGGTAGAGTGGCCAGACGGAAGCCACTCCTCAGTAAAAGGCACATGACAGCCCGCCTGGAGTTTGCCAAAAGGCACCTGAAGGACTCTCAGACCATGAGAAACAAAATTCTCTGGTCTCTTTGGCCTGAATGGCAAGCGTCATATCTGGAGGAGACCAGGCACCGCTCATCACCTTTCCGATACCATCCCTACAGTGAAGCATGGTGGTGGCAGCATCATGGGGATGTTTTTCAGTGGCAGGAACTGGGAGACTAGTCAGGATTGAGGGAAAGATGAATGCAGCAATGTACAGAGACATCCTTGATGAAAACCTGCTCCAGAGCACTCTGGGGCGAAGGGTCGTTGTCCTGTTGGAAGATGAACCTAAGCCAAGATAACAAAGGAGTGGCTACGGGACAACTCTGTGAATGTCCTTGAGTGGCCCAGCCAGAGCCCAGACTTGAACTCGACTGAACATCTCTGGAGAGATCTGAAAATGGCTGTGCACCGACGCTCCCCATCCAATCTGATGGAGCTTGAGAGGTCCTGCAAAGAAGAATGGGAGAAACTGCCCAAAAATAGGTGTGCCAAGCTTGTAGCATCATACTCAAAAAGACTTGAGGCTGTAATTGATGCCAAAGGTGCTTCAACAAAGTATTGAGCAAAGGCTGTGAATACTTATGTACATGTGAGATCTATATATATATATATATATATATATATATATATATATATATATATATATATATATATATATATATATAATACATTTGCAAAGATTTCAAACAAACTTCTTTCACGTTGTCATTATGGGGTATTGTTTGTAGAATTTTGACGAAAATAATGAATTTAATCCATTTTGGAATAAGGCTGTAACATAACAAAATGTGGAAAAAGTGAAGCGCTGTGAATACTTTCCGGATGCACTGTATGGTGTCAGCTGCTCTCACGTAAACAGCCGTTTCCTTACGACTCAGCACACTTGACATTGCATGCTAAGGAGTTGTCCTTCCACACGATCTAGTTGAAACCTCTAAAATAACGGCAATATTCTAATATTGGCTATGGTGTTTGAGCACCGCCTTTTTACGTGCGAAGCTGTCCGCTGTAAAAGCAAGAGCACAAAAATCATTCCATAGATTTTTCTTCAAGACTGATTAATCTCTCGTCTAGAAGCTGTCTACTGCTTTGCTGTCGACTACACGAGTCAGTGGGTGGAATCTTCACGGCAACGAAAAGACTCTCCAGTCTCCACTCCCCTGCAGTGTTCCTGTGAACATCTCTCCGCCTCGCTGCTTGGCTGGTGAACGGGCCGCTTCAGCATCCTGATTCCCCGCAGCGCTTCGGCAGGTGTTGTGTATCCTATAGTATATTTTTATATATCAAACACAGAGAAAGTGCTTATATTGAATAGTTTGAACATTATTTTAATCCAGGAAAATAAGGATGAGACTAAGGTCTTCGTGACCTTGCTGAGAGAAATCTGGGCATTCAGCCATGACAGAAAAGTACTAGGGAGAGAGTACTCTTCAAAGCACTGAATGACACAGCCAATAGTCAAAGTTGCTGTATACTTTAATAATAAATGAATTTAAAAGGTTATTTTTAAAAATAGAATAACTGCCAGAATTCCACCATTAAAAAGAAGTCAGTCTGTGAAATAATGGTGGCAAACAAGGAGAGTGGAGAAGCATGCTTATTGGTTAAGATAACAGGAGGGGTGTGCTTATGAGGTAATGTGTGATAACAGAAGTGTATAAACAATTAAGCTTTGAATGAGAGGATCAGACAATACAGCTGGTGTCTCGGCTTTGTTGTTTTGCTCAATAAAGTCTAACCTTTGACATCTGGAACCCCTGACTTCGAGAATTTTCTTGCTGAGAGAGAAAAAGAGTCTTCAATATTCCACAACAATACTTACAAAGCTATTGTATATTGTGTGTGTGTGTGTATGTATGTATATGCATGTATATATATATGTCTAAAAGAGTTACTTACGTGTTCACGTCTTTTTAAAGATGTTGTTCCTTGTGAGAGAGACACATCCCACCGTCAGACCAGCATGAGAGCTGCATTCTCTGGGCCACGCCCAGTCATGTCTCTCGCTGCATCAGGCAAGTGCTCACTGGATGATGCTACCGCCCCTCCCCCGGCGAGGAGCGTGTACGCACCACTGACAAGGAGATGCTTTGCGTCCTTTCAAGGGTGATTGAAGAGCTCGATATCGAGTGGTCTCCTCCAGAGGAACCTACACAATCTCGCCTTGATGAATGGTTCCTGCAGTCTGGACGCCGTCAAGCGACCGCGTCATAGATTTGCCCCGTTCTTCCCTGAAGTTCATAATGAACTGTCAAAATCCTGGTGTGCGCCCTATTCAGCTCACCTGCGCAGCGATTACATACTCTCCAATGTGGAAGAAAATGGTTATGCCCAACTACCCCCCCTGAAGAGATGGTAGTGGCACACTTCTGCCTGGCGAGTAGCAGGGCGTGGAACACACGCTCTGTTCATCTTTCTAAGTCGTGTTGACTAACGTCCGCACTGGCTGGAAGAGCATACTCAGCAGCGGGCCAAACTGGTTCAGCGTTCCACGCGATGTCGGTGCTCCAAGTTTTCCAAGCTACGCTCCTCAAACAAATGGATGAGCAAGGCTACGATCCAGAGACTTTCAAAGAGCTCCGCACCGCTAGGGACTTAACGCTGCGAGCCACGAAATTCACTGCACAAGCCACTGGCAAGTCAATGAGCAATCTGGTGTTTTTGGATAATCACATCAGACTGACTCTCACGAAAATGCGTGACATGGGAAAAGCCACTCTATTTTATGCTACGGTGTGTCCAGCCTGCCTTTTTGGAGGCTCTGTGAATAGAATTGCTGAGCGCTATGTCACGACTCAGCAACAATCACAGGCTGTGAGACATTTTATGCCAAAACGGAGCAGTACTTCATCACAGCTGGCTTGCTTTCGCTCTGTCTCGGTCCAGTGCCCGGCTAAAAACCCCACACCAGCTGCCTCAGTGCTGCTGAGCCGCTGGTAAAGCCATGCAAGCCGTGGCCCAAACGAAGGCAGCCGCCTCAGAGCAAGCCCCGCACAGCAAAGCGTTCCTGACACACAATACTGTTTCCCTCTTCCCCACTGCTGTTTGTCAGGAAAGGAATGTTGTTCAAAATGTTGTTCAATATGTCGTTTTCTGTGTCTCACATTAATCACATACAATAAAGTTTGCACATTATGCACAACTGCTTCCCAATGGTGAGCGGTGCATTATATAAGTATGAACATACAAAGATTGCAAAAAGAGCACAGCACTCGCACGAGATGCTCACACTTTTTCAATAAAAGCTTTCCAACTCCACAGCCCACATATTATGCACAACCGCTTCCCAATGTGAGCGGTGCATTATATTATGTATGAACATACAAAGATTTTAAAAAGAGCACAACGCTCACACAAGATGCTCACACTATTTCAATAAAGGGCTTTCCCACTTCAAAGCCCACATATTTTGCACAACCGCTTCCAAAGATTGCAAAAAGATTACAGCGCTCGTTGCACATGCATGAGATGCTCACACTTTTTCATTAAAGGGCTTTCTCACTTCAAAGCCTCACATTATGCACAACTGCTTCCCAATGGTGAGCGGCGCATTATATCATGTTATGAACATACCAAATTGCCCTCTGTCCCTTTACGCAGACGTGTGGCGAGATCTTACTGGCATTCCAACTGGGTGCTAAAAAATTATTCGTGACAATAGATCTGAAGGACGTGTACTTCATGTACCAGTTGCACCGCGTTACAGGTGACTTTATAGATTCGCGTTCGAGGGAACTGCATATAAATTTAAAGTCCTTCATTTCAGTCTGTCTCTGGCTCCCCGCACGTTCACAAAATGTATCAATGCGGCGCTCACCCCATTGAAAATGAACGGTGTGTGTGTTTTGAATTACCTCAGTGATTGGTTATTACTAGCCAATCAGAAGCACTACTGAGCGAACACAGAGACTTGCTGCTTTACCATATTGAAAATCTGGTCTAATGTCAACTGGCGAAAAACCCACTTTTTCTCAGCCAGTAAATCTCCTTTTTAGGAGTTCATGCGTGCAGACCTCATGAACGAGCGTGTACAGACCATTCTTCTGTGTCTGTTTCAGTTCAAACTGAAAAAACATTGCCACTGAATTCATTTCATTTTCCTGTGCATCGCGGTAACTCGCCACTGTCTGACTGCTCTAGCACCATAGACAGTGCCAGCCTTCTACCAACAAGGTGTTATGCTGGGTCAAGTTTTCAGAAAGAAAGTGCTGACCGCAAATGCATCCAACACAGGTTGGGGCGTGGTGTGTAATGGATGCCCTACTTTCGACACCTCAAAAACAAGTGCGAAACGGCCATGAAACAGCTTCTCATTCCGATATTGTGAATCACCACATTCTGATTCATTCGAACAACACAAGAGTAGTGGCGATTATATGTTGCCATGACACGCTGGCCCACGTATGGCCGGCGAAACGCAAGTATGCGCTTACCCCAGTGCACCTCCTTCATTCTGTCATCAGCAAAGTCCAAGTGGACATGGAAACAGTTCTATTAATTGCGCTGAAATGGCCCAATCAGCCATGGTTTCCGGATATGATAAAGATGTTCCGGCACCTTCAATAAAAAAAAAAATAAAAAAATGCTTTGTGGCAGCGGGGGTGTGGTCGAGCATCCGTCGAGGGAGAGAGAGAGCGGTAAGGGTGCATACACCTGAGACATATGATGACTAACACCTGTCTCTAATTGTAGTGAGATTGGGGAGAGCGGCATAAAAGGACCATGCCAGCGCCAGATTGAGAGAGAGAGACTGGGTCGAGAAATTTACTGTGAATCTGAGGAGTTATTGTGAAGCTGATGAGTTATTGAGAAGCTGTAAACCAGAGAAGTGGTCCATTAAAAGTTCCCTACCTGTGTTTGAAGAATCCAGTTCCCGGTGTCCTTCCTTGTTACACTGGTGCCGAAACCCAGGATCTGATTTGAAGACTGTACGCCCCATGGAGTCCTTCCCGCTGACCGACATCATCAAGTCCCTCGCCGACCTACACCACACCCACCAACAGGCTCTGATTGAACTCTGCCAAGATCAGGAACGTCGCTTCCATGAGGTCCTTAGAGTTCAGGCAGAGGACCGGCAGGTCATTCGGAGCCTACTCTCCCAGAAGAAAGCCCCGGCAGTGACCCCGGACAACAGCAGCCCCTGCCCCCGCCCACGCTGTTGAAGATGGGGGTGGAAGATGACTCTGAAGCCTTTCTTGACATATTTGAGCAAACCGCTGAAATCTGGGGCCGGCCGCATGCTCAGTGGGCGGCCCGGCTTATCTCTCTGCTGTCCAGGGAAGCCCAGCTTGCAGCACAACAACTGCCAGCAGCTAATCTCCTGGTCTACGGCAATCTGAGGAAGACCATCCTGCAGCGGGTCGGCCGGAGCCCAGAGTAATACCGTCAAGTGTTCCGCTCGATGAAGTTGGAAGGGGCCGGTCACCCGTTTGCCTTTTCTCAGCGGCTCCGTGATGCCTGCCGGAAATGGCTGCGGGCAGGAGGACTGCGACGTTGAGGGAGTGGTCGACCAAATGGTGCTGGAACAGCTGATCTGTTGGCTTCCAGAAGGGATGGCGGAGTATGTCCAGTGCCATGGCCCGGTGTCGCTGGAGGAAGCGGTCCAGCTGGCGGAGGGCCATGTGGTGGCATGCCTAAGAGCGGAGGAGCCCTCCCTCTCTCTCTCTCCCCTCCCCCTGTGTTTTCTCCCATCTCTTCCCACTCTCCTCTCACTCTGTCCTCTCCCCAGGCCCTGTTCCTACACCCCGGAGGCGTGGAGACCCACCGCTGAAGCCGGCCTCACGCTTGCGGCAGTTTATCCCTTTCCCGGCGACTTCAGGGTCTACCTGTTCTCCTCCTCAGGTGGATGTACCCACCCCCACAAGTGCGAGTGTAGCACCTGGGCTGGCCTGCTGGCATTGCGGTGATCCGGAGCACTTCGTGATCAGTGTCCTGTGATGGAGCTGGGAACTGTAGTCCGGATCCCCAACACACCGCAGGCTGCCCCTGATCAGGCTGAAGGGTACAGGATACCGGTAAGAATACAGAGTACTGGCAGTTTTTCTTGCATACCACCACTTCCCAGAGTCTCCCGGTATGATGTAATGTCTTTATTTAATGTAAGTCAGTGATTCGATGAGGCCAGCCAATCACTATTATCTGACCTTCCAAATGATTTTGATAAAATCGTAGCGGTAAACATCCGAGCCCTCTCTGCGCAAAACTCAGCGGTGAGTTTAACAACACTCAACACTGTTTAACAACAGCATCGGCGGTCATCAAGCGATCTGTGGTCCAGTTCTGGAGGAGCGCACGTGTTTAAGCTTGTCTGGCCATAGTTCATTTACACTCTTCTCTTACCAGATGGGTTCAAAAGTCTCCAAATATCTGTAAGACCATGATTTTTACACATCTAGGGGGTTTGCACACTTTTTCTTCACTTTGATCAAGGACTAAATCCATCAAAAGATTAAAATCTCCTCCCAATATTATATCATTTGGGGTGCCAGCGGCTTGCAACATCCCTTCAAGATCTATAAAAAAGCCCTGATCAACAACGTTAGGAGCATAAATATTCGCCAAAATAAGACTTTGTCCTTGAATTTCAGCTACAACAATAATGACTCTTCCTAATTTATCTTTACTCTGTTTGAGACATTTGAATTGTTGATGTTTACTTATCAGTGTAATGACTCCCCTGCTCTTACTCGAGCCAGCACTATAAAAAAAATTCCTACCTCATTTCTGTCCAAATTTTTCAGCTTCCTGTGGGGAAAGGTGCGTTTCTTGAAGAAACACTATATCATATTTTTTATGCCTAAGAAGAGAAATAACCTTCCTTCTTTTTATGGGGTGCCCCATACCATTCACATTCCACATGGAGAGAGACAACCCACTCATATTAACATTTGACATTTTGACAAAGAAAAAATAGATTTTGTGTCAAAAACAGGATTATAAATACCACATTCCAACATTATGCAACAGTCAAACCCCAAACATTCCCCAGAACCAAACAAACAGAAAAAAGATGCATTAACCCCGTGCACGACAGCGCCATCTGGCGTCCATCCCTCCAAACTCAAACAGTCCATGCACACCTACGAGAACCTCCTCGACAACTTTGCCATTGGATTGCTAAAGTTCGGGGATTCTATACAAATTTTGTGAGACAGAATTACGCAGCAAAAGATAATCTATAAAACAAACTCCAGCCAATAGGCAGAATAAACACAAAGAGTGTGTAGCTTCATCGATAAAACTGTCCTAAAGGTGTATTATTCCACAAAATAAACTCCAGCCGCTAGGCGGAACCAGCACAAAAATAGCTCGCAGATTCTTCAGATAGTCAAACGAATGTTCAGTGAGCCGGTACACTCGGCTGCAACATAAGTGTAAGCAAATAACTTACTCCAATGACTTTGCCAGAAATACTCCACAAAATAAACTCCAGCCGATAGGCAGAATAAACACAAAGAGCATGTAGATTCATCCACAAAACCGTCCCAAAGGTGTGTTGCTCTACAAAATAAACTCTAGCCGCTAGGTGGAGCCAGCACAAAAAGAGCACGCAGAATCTTCAAGCAGTCAAGCGAATGTTCAGTGAGCCGGTCCACCTGGCCACAACATGAGCACCACAACACGACCCACTCACTCCACTGACTTTATGAAGGTCATCGCTTGCTGTGGGTATGTACATTTTGTCCGGCCATCCTTAGCATCTATTCTCAATTTGGCCAGGAAAATCAGTGCAAAAGCAACCTTCCGATGATGTAAAAGTTTCTTGCATTCCTTGAATCGATCACGTTTCTCTCTTGTCGAGTTCGCAAATTCTGGGAAAAAGAAAATGCTGTGGTTCTTCCAAGAAGGCCTTCCTTTACTCCTCGCCTCACGTAACACAAGATCTTTATCGGATGATCTCAGAAATTTGGCCAGAATTGATCGGGGCCTGTCTCCTTCAGCGGATCGCTGAGCCGGAACCCTGTGAGCTCGCTCGATTTCCAGCTTTTGGCCTGCTATTTCGAACAGACTCGGAAAGAGCCCGTCCAGGAATTCCACCATATTCTGTCCCTCCACTCCTTCCATGTCCTCCAACTTCTCCCAGACATGCTCCAAATCCACCTTGGTCGCTAGTGGATTAGCAGATAATTCCCTCTCCGATGACTCCAGATAATCGATCCGTTTCTTGACATCCCCCATTCTTGTGACCACATCAGTAAATTTAGCCTCCATGGCAGTGATCGATTGACGTATCACAGCAAGATCCTCCAAGTCAGCAACGACCTTCATCAGCAATGCCGACATGTTCAACATCTCTCGCCGCATTTCCCACAACTCTCCGACCAAATCGACTCCCTGGCCTTCTCAGGGATGTCAGCCTGAGCACGTAAGTGTCTTTTAATGTCTCCAGAGCCTGAGGATTTTTAATTCTTTGACATATTGTCCTCCTAGAACAGTTATGAAACAAAGTGTATCGTTTCTCACTGGTTTATGTCATTAAAAGTAATTAAAACTAGCAAAGTGCACAGAGCTTGCCATTCACATATCCGATCCTCACATGGTGTCACCTCTGTCGAAATAGTAATTATTTTAATGTTTACGGATTGGCCCCATTCACTTCCATTGCCTCACTGGAACCCAGATTTTTGCCTTTTTTTTTTTTTAAAGGAAGGGCAAGTCAAAATAAATTTGTGTGGTAATATTATGCCACAAATGCTGTCGATAGAGCTTAACTTATATTGAACCCAGAATATTCCTTTAACCCTTGTGCGCTGTTCATTTGTGAGTGACACTTGTGGTGTTCGCGGGTCAAAAATTACCCGGACATACATGTTTATAATTTAAATACATTTTGCAGAGGTGGGTTTACCCGTCTCTTCTTCCTATTGATAAGTTGAATACATTCACTAACAATTGTTTTAATCAAAAAACAATTGAAGCGTTTTTAATCATGTGCTTTTATTCAGGTTATGTTTTAATTTGGTACAGGTCATTCATGTATTTCTCTTCTGAGGTGTGACTGAGGGTCTGATTTATATAAGGAATGCAGGAAACAGTGCTTACTCATTTAGCCCGGCTCCCAGAGAACTGATATACATGTGAGTTGTAATTCATTCAATTAATCATTGATCAAAATTAAGCAAGAGTTTTATTGTATTTAAGTTTTTGGTAAAGAATAAACCTTCTGTACCCTTTCACCTAGAAATATTCAGGCCCTAAAAGTGTGTACGTGAGAGCTGTGTGAGTTATTTCAATGTTTGTTCTAGAAGAGAAGAATAACATTCAGTCTGGGTCTCGATGACATTCAGCATTAAGAAGATACAGTCTCTTCTTTCTCTTAAGATGCAGTATTTTCTTATTATTTCTTTGTATTTCTCAATCTCTCCTATAGTCTATTCTCTCCTATAGTCTTTATCTAAATTGTTTACAGGAATTGTTGGAGTGATGGGAACCAGGTGATTTGGTGAGATGGTCAGTCACCCTCTGGCCCCAGGTCTAAAAGAAGAAAAGTCTTGTCGGATTTACGATTACCTTTAACTCATATTTACAGACCAACTGAGACTTCGTGGTTCCAGCTAATCAGTGTTATGTTTCTAAATAACATCTTCTGCATAGATTAACAGTTCACCATATTTGGATGGTTCCCATAAATATCTGTATGGTTAACCTATCAGACTCGTAAGACTGCACTCGTAAGAGATGATGTCAATTCATTTGCATATGCCTATATTTATGGTTGTTTCTGTAATCTAAGTTAGTTCGAGGTTTGATCGTCAACTCATCTGTTTCTGTCTTTGCCTTTGGAAATGTAGAGAACTTTGTCATCAGTAAACTCTCTCTATTGATTGAAACTTAAACTTTGACTCCTGGTCTTCATTGTTCAAACTGGTCTCATTACTGGGTATAACTGTATTCCCCTACATTTTTAAGTTCATACATAAAATATCATATGTGTCATGCGTTGCTGCCCTCTGATGGGGGAAAATGGAAAATCACACATCTGACTGCAGAGACCCACTCTTTGGTGCCTGGTTTTAGAGAAGAGGATTTCTAGACATTATCACAAGTTCTACATTTGGATATGTTTAGACATTATCAAAGATTTTATTTTTTGAGAAAGTTTAGCATTTATTTGTTTGAAGTATTGTTCTGAAGTGTCAGTTTTTGCAATGATGCCACATTATGATTATTGTCAAACCTGACTATGGTGTTACAAAGGAAAGACTTAGAGTAAGCATTTTTCTTGCCTATCATTTATTTCAAACATCATTTCAATAATTCAATAACTCAAAGTAAATCAAGAAAAATATATCAAGAAAACAAACATCAATAATCATTAATGAACAGGAACGGACAGTGATAAATCATTTTGTGTACAAACAGAAGATATAGAATAAATCCCAATGGATTGGACCGACTCGAGGGTAAGCAATGATGGCTGTATTTTTATTTGTGGGTGAGCTATTCCTTTAACATTGCCCCTGCAAAGCAGTATCACTTATTTATTTTATTTTGGGATATTTTAAAAAGTATATAATTAAAATGCAAAAGATTTTTTCATTTCAAAAGGGGGTGTTTTACCTCTACATCCTTGAAATCAATGGATTTGCTCTATTGTGCAGGTGCCCTTATTTTATTCTTAAAGGGAACATGAGACTTCATGATTGAGATGGCAATTATAATATATGCACAATAATTTATTTTTTTTACCTTTCTCCTTTATAGACACCAAAACCTTCACTGGTTTGTAGAAACTGCAGCTGTCTAGTGTCCTGAAACAAGAAGGCATCCTTAATGCTTCCAACAAACCTTCTAGTAAATAGACCAGATGTAATTGATGCTATATCTCGATTTAATTCAAAACCTCCAAAATAAATCCCACCTCCATAATTTATGGCAACATACAGTTCAAAGGGGTCAATGTCTTCAAAAATGACTCTTTCCTCAATAACATAAACCTCAATGATTGATCGGTTGTGAATAATTGACAGGTAATTCCAGTGATCACAGCAGAAAGTTGTGTTTTGGTAGACCAGACGAAGACCAGTTCTCTCTCCGAGATTGACTGAAACCTTGAGATAACCATCATGGAGACCAACAGTTAGATGATCATCATCTTCAGTCTCTGCTTTGCCCAACCATAAAATCAAACCGTCCCTGTTGATGTGGAGAAATTAATAGACACCTCAGTGTACATCAGATTTCTTGAGTTATACTTAAGTTCCTTATATTTCAAATAAGAATTTCCATTAAATTTCATCATCCTCAATGCAACTCCTTGGTCACAGTAAGTTCCATTCCACCCAAAAGTACACATGCACGAATATGGATACATTACGCTATGAACGCTAAGAAAACCATGTTGACAACGGTTGTTGACGCAATAAATAGACTGTTGGCACCGTGGACCAGTCCACAGTGGGGAGCAAATACACATGAATGAAGAAAGACCCACTGGATGACAGAATCCACCATTCAGACATACTTTATACCCACATGCTGCCCCGTCCCAGTCACCTACATTAGCTCCGTCAAGTGCACCAGTATCTGTAAGGTCAAGGTCATGCCTGTTGACTATGACTTCCCGAATGCCACCCCTGAATCCCACCAGGTCCTTCTCCATCGCATTCAGGGATATTGCATTCAGGGAAGGCATGCTGCCAATTAAAATGTTTGTACTGACATCCAGAGTGGTCGTGCCCTCTGAAGAGTTCCGAGTTACTGCCTCATTGTCTAAAATGAGGAAGCCGCAGTTGCCTTCTCTCCCAGCCTTCAACGTGTGCCATCTCATGCCAGTAACATCGACCTTATTTGGAGACTGTAATACTATGGTTTTGTTCCCAAGATTTTAGCGAAGCTGCACAAATCCAGCTGATAGGGACACACTAAGGAAATTCCCTTGAGAAAAGGCAGAAAATACACGTTATTTTTTATAAATGTTATATTTGTTATAAAACTACACTTGAATGATTTAATTTTGCTTAATGTAGGCTTTGAGTTTTCAGTACAAATACTCTCTCACCAGACCGAACGCTTAGGTAGTGTGCTGTGTAGAACAGGAAACCCTCTGTTGACAGTGTTTGAAACTGCAATTGCAGATGTGTTCTGTGTCTTATGTTGGCTGGAGGAAATGACATCCAGGATGACTGATTTCCACTGAAGAAAGGATCACTGATAAATACAGCTGCAAAATAAATAAAGATAAAAATTAAAGCAATGAGTCAAAATGTTCCTATCCCTTGATGGTTGGGGAATTGGTTGGAATATGAAGAGCATTCGTGGAATACAGTATGAAGAGCATTATTGATGTTTTGATATTTGGGAACTGTTTGAATTTTGATGAGTTAATTTAGGCCATAAACATTAAAATACTCACTGTTTCAAAAGTATAGCCACAAGACATAAACAATATGCATGTTAACATGATTTTAATGTGATAAAACCACTAAATAACCTTTTCTGTGTAAAGTTATAGCCAATAAAAAAAAAAAAAAGATTTTTTTTGTTTTTTTTTTTTAAATGAGGATTTAAACAACTTTACAGCTCATATAATACAGGAGTTTTAACAGAGGAATTTATGTTAGTGGTATTATAAAATTATAAGCTTCACATTTCTGCCTTAACACCCTCCAAAAATTGTCCCCATTCACTTCCATAGTAAGTGTCGCACTGTAAGCTCGATTTTTGCTTTTTTGTAAAGAAAGGGTTGCTCAAGCCAAAATTATTTATTGTGGTAATCAACATTATACCACAGATGCTGTCAATTGAGCTTAACTTGAATTGAACCTAGATAATTCCTTTAACATGTTTTTGTATTAAAATGTTTTAAATATTAAAGCTGAAGTATATAATTTCTGCAACACTAGCGCCACTGAATGGAATTGCAAAAATAAACAATGTTTTCTAAACAGCTTTCTGAATATGCCCTGGACAAATATCCCTGCCCCTAACTAATGCTATTGGTTGAGTAATGTTGTTGAAGCGTGTCTAAATTTGTTGCTCAAAACAAACACAGAAATTTGTATAACACCACAGTGACAGTATTTACAGTTTTTGAGAAAATTAACCTATGAATGGCTTACTTATTGTTTTCTCTGCATATTAAGCTGGGAGAGGAGAAAATATTTTAACTGAAAAAGTTATATACTTCAGCTTTAAGTAGAGAGGAAAATAGCCTGTTAAATCCTTTGTATTTTTAATATTCTAACTCACACCATGTCCTAACCAGGTGGACACAATAAAGCAACAAGCAATAGAAGCTGTCTATTCCATGAGTTTTGTCCTAACCAGCCCTGACGAGCAACAACTGATGAGCTAAAGTATATGTTGTCGGTTGCTTGGTTTCTATTTCTGCGGCATTACGCTGCATAGTGAAATCTCAGTTTCAAAGATTCCACTTCACTCACATCAAATAAGTTTTGACTGACTGTAATTGTGCTGCGTCTGGTAGCATTTTTACTTTTATTGTGGACTGAAAAATTACTTGTCACTGGAAACTTGTCGTGCTTGGTCAGGACACAGTGTAATTTACCTGAATGTACTCTTAACAGTTGGTCAGATTGTTTCTGGTCTAACCTTGCTGGCAGAAGTGTCCAGCAGTGCCTAGGGGACACTGGCATGTGTATCCTTCGGGAAGGGTACAGGAGGGCGGTGGGATGTGGGATGTGGGATGTGTTCAACATGTGTTTGGGTGTTTTGCTACTGAAACACTATACAGAATGGACATGAATGATAACGTGTTCAATATGTAAAACCTGAACAAAGACAGGTTGATCAATATTTCTTCATATTTGTACATTTGAGGACTAAAATCTCTATTGGATTTTATTCATTGGACTCTTGCAATGAAAAGCATACCGAAGTTTGGAGGATTGTGCTCATCTGTGTTTGGCTGGAAGACAAAAATCAAAACTTCCGGTTTCATTTTCCATGCTTTGATTTTCACTCAACATGTTTAATAAAATCTTATTGTTGTAACTTTGCGATCATCAAAAATCTCTTTAAAAAAAAATCTCTTTAAAATATCAAATCTTGAGACCAAGATCTTTCAAATGATATATTGGATGTCAATATTAGTTTAAAATTTCACAGTTTATACATGCATTAAACATAAAAATACATTTTTGACCCACCCGTCGTTAAGAGGTTAAACTCAGTTTTTCACAATTCCTGACATTTATTCATAGAAAACATTCCCTGTCTTAGGTCAGTTAGGATCACTACTTTATTTTAAGAATGTGAAATGTTAGAATAATAGTAGAGAATGATTTATTTCAGCTTTTATTTTTTTCATCACATTCTCAGTGGGTCAGACATTTACATACACTTTGTTAGTATTTGGTAGCATTACCTTTAAATTGTTTAACTTGGGTCAAACTTTTTGGGTAACCTTCCACAAGCTTCTCACAATAAGTTGCTGGAATTTTGGCCAATTCCTCCAGACAGAACTGGTGTAACTGAGTCAGGTTTTTAGGCTTCCTTGCTCGCACACGCTTTTTCAGTTCTGCCCACAAATTTTCAGATTGAGGTCAGGGCTTTGTGATGGCCACTCCAATACCTTGACTTTGTTGTCCTTAAGCCATTTTGTCACAATGTTAGAGGTATGCTTGGGGTCATTGTCCATTTGGAAGACCCATTTGCAACCGAGCTTTAACTTCCTGGCTGATGTCTGGAGATGTTGCTTCAATATATCCACATAAGTTTCCTTCCTCGTGATGCCATCTATTTTGTGAAGTGCACCAGTCCCTCTTGCAGCAAAGCACCCCACAACATGATGCTGCTACCCCCATGCTTCACGGTTGGGATGGTGTTCTTCGGCTTGCAAGCCTCACCTTTTTTCCTCCAAACATAACGATGGTCATTATGGCCAAACAGTTACATTTTTGTTTCATCAGACCAGAGGACATTTCTCCAAAAAGCAAGATCGATGTCCTCATGTGCACTTGCAAACTGTAGTCTGGCTTTTTTATGGTTGTTTTGAAGCAGTAGTTTCTTCCTTGCTGAGCAGCCTTTCAGGTTATTTCGATATAGGACTCGTTTTACTGTGGATATAGATACTTGTCTAACTGTTTCCTCAAAATACATCCACAGGTACATCTCCAATTGACTCCAATTAGCCTATCAGAAGCTAATTGGCTAATTGTCTAAAGGCTTGACATCATTTTCTGGAATTTTCCAAGCTGCTTAAAACTTAGTGTTAACTAAGTCCCACTGGAATTGTGATACAGTCAATTAAAAGTGAAACAATCTGTCTGTAAACAATTGTTGGAAAAATTACTTGCGTCATGCACAAAGTAGATGTCCTATACTTCAACTATATATATATATATATATATATATATATATATACATACACACTACCGGTCAAAAGTTTTGAAACACTTGACTGAAATGTTTCTCATGATCAAAAAAAGTTTTTGAAATTGATGACTTGGACCAGTAATAAAGAAAATCTGCCAATAAGTGCCCAACATAGATGGGAACTCCTTCAATACTGTTTAAAAAGCATCCCAGGGTGATACCTCAAGAAGTTGGTTGAGAAAATGTCAAGAGTACATGTCTGCAAATTCTAGGCAAAGGGTTTTTTGGATTTTGTTTAGTCACAATATAATTCCCATAGTTCCATTTATGTTATTCCATAGTTTTGATGACTTTACTATTATTCTAAAATGTAAAAAAAAAAAAAAAAAAAAAAAAAATTATAATAAAGAATAAGTGTTTCAAAACTTTTGACCAGTAGTGTATATAACAAGTAGGTGTACATAAAAAGTGTTCCATGAGTGTGTATATATATATATATATATATATATATATATATATATATATATATATATATATATATATATACCACCTTATTAGCTACACCTGTACACCTATTTATTCATGCAATTATCTAATCAGCCAATCGTGTTAATTTTGTTTCTATTAAAAGTTGTTAAGTGATTGATCATGTTCCGTAATTGTTGACGTTTAGGCCTATTTAATGTTGATAATGATGGATTTCAAATATTATGTTAAATGGCTGTAATAACTTATTTTATAAATAATTCACATTCTATTTAATAGAGGTATTGGTCTTGGTATCAGTATAGGTGACACTGGCCTTAATAGTTGCAACTGGATAAAAAATATAAGTGGTATTGTACATCCCCAGTTTGTTTGAGCATCCCATCCAGTCCAACATAGCAACAATGGTTCAACTAATGGCATGAGTTTGAGGTGGGATGATCCATTTGTCTGACCAATGGCAAACAGTCATTATTTTGCACAGAAATTCACAATACACATTTAACATGGTTACTGTAAAAAGATGTGATTCTGCAGGGTACCACTTTTATATTCTTGCAAATATAAACACACCTTCAGCCAGTTTTTCATATATCTTCCAAAGTGCACAGTGTGAATGTTGATCCTCGGACTCAGATGCTCGCTGATAATTGATGCCACACCAGAGCCGAGATTATACTTAAGAACAATTCTGCTGTTCCGCACCCCCAACGCTAAGAAGTCATCTCCACTGATACATAAAAAAATAAAAAATAAAAAAATAACACACAGAATCCAATTAGCTCATATTTATACATGAGGTTTACCACAGGCCAGCAATCTATAAAACGTAACATTGTTTTGGAGCTGATGGATTTAACGCTCCAATTTATCTGCCCAATTATCAGGTGAATAGTTGCTTTCTCATCCTCTCTGATCCCTTCTTTTTGATTTTGTCCTCCACTGTGCTGCACAGCTCCCTTGACAATTGTTTCATTATTCACAGCGCTGTCCGTTCCTCTCTTTCCCTCGATGAATCACCCTAAACTGTAATCTCGAGAGACACTCACTGAACTGAGGAAGATTCATACCCCCCTTATGCGTTTATTCAGCCTTCTGTCTTTTGATTAAACATGTTCATAGCAGTGACGTGTCAGTTAGCAGCAACTCAAACTAACCTTAAAATAAATTACCAATGGTGAAGCACACGCTGAAGACATAAGAAAGGTAGACAGTGATGCTGTGCCTCACAAAATCATAACTTTCTTTTTTAAATGGAATTTTGGACTGTACATTTAATTTAGTTAAGGATAAGGATTTCCAAGAATATGGAATGAAGGCTTATATCTGAAAAGAGACTTTCCTTTTTAATTTGTACAACCTTTTCTGTCTTTATATATATTGTATATTTAGTGGAGGATGGGGCTAATTGTCACTTTGAGTAAACAAGTGAACACAATAAAACCACACTGGTATACATACAGGCAATTTTCAGTTATATAATGACGGTAGATTTTTACAGAAAAGTTGAACTGTGTTTTCATGACAAAGTGCTTTGAATATTATAAATATGTTAATTACAATATTTAATGGCCAAAACAATGGTATATAACCATTTTGTATGTTACCTTCTATATTTTTGCCATTTCATTAATAATGGTATGTTTCAAAATTGTTTCACTGTTAAAATTTAGTTGAAAAGACTATAATAGGCTAATTAATGGCAGGTTCCATTGTGACAGCTTACCTCTTATAATGTGACAACATGTCCCGCTATTGTTACACAAGTTTAATGTGTGTTAATGATCTGTATTTTACTCCCTGGGCAATAACGGTGGAGTTATTGTAGCCAAGACTTTATGGTATGTGTCTACAGAAATAGATTTTGACAACTAGTCCTGGTTTCACCTACTTTTAATTCTACAGCTAAGATTTCCCTTTTATCATGTGAAATTCTTAAGGGACCATGGATATTATAGATTTTTCCCTAATGCCATATAATAAAAATCATCTCCCTAGTTGTGTGCATGGATAAATAGTCTGCTGGTTCTGGTCTTATGATTACAGCATAGTGAACAGGAGCTGAACCATTAACATCTCCTTGTTGAGTGATATCACTTTCAAACCTCACTTCCTCTAACACAACCTCTTGTACCCTACTGCTGGTGCTGGGAGAATGTTTACAGACACATCTATGAATCCAGCTTTTGTTTTCACACACACTGCTGGTATTTACAGCATACTATTCTAATTGCTAAGGGACATAATACACAAGTCTTAAGAAGTAACTAGAATTGCAATTCATTGACAAATTTTCAACGACTGTATTTTTATTAACTAACATTAACAAAGATTAATAAATACTGTGAAAGAATATTGTTCATTGTTGGTTCATGATAACTAATGCAGTTTATAATGTCAATGAATAGAGCCTTATTGTAAAGTGTTACCTTAATTTCAAACATTTAGATGTTAATAGTGTTCCCTTGCACAAGTTTTCCTTCATTGTTTTCAAACAACACATAAAAACTTTAGTTTCACACACACACAATGGGTATATGCAGCATTCTATTCTAAGTGCTAAGGGACACACTGCAATCAAAGTGAATAGGCCGAGATAAATGAACAAATATAAGAAGATATTTGTTCCCATTCCATGACAACTGCAGAGAAAAATCTGATACAATACATAAATGGGAAGTTGAAGCATAACATGCCCTGAGTTTTCTTATCTTTATCAACATTCCAACCTAACAAGATTTTAGGTTAAAATGTATATGTATGTATAAAGGAAACTGCATATTTTACCTGATCATCATTTATTTGAAGTTTTTCAATATTTGAATGTGTAATATTTTTTGTTGTTGTTGCATTTAATAGCTTATTTTAAATTGTCCTGTGGTATGACAAATGCATTTTTAAAAGCACAAATATTCCATGTCTCTTAATGAATGTGAGCTCATAAAAGCTACATACTTAATAAATATAAAGACGTACAATTGCTGTTTAAAATAGTTGGAGTATAGCATGTCACACTGCAGGACATGCCAACTTGCCAAAAGTATTTAATGTCAACTCAACATATAAATAAATATACTCACTGAGCACTTTATTAGGAACACCTGTACACCTACTTATTCATGCGATTATCTAATCAGCCAATCGTGTAGCAGCAGTGTAATGCATGAAATCATTCAGATATGGGTCAGGAGCTTCAGTTAATGTTCACATCAACCATCAGAATGGGGAAAAAATGTGATCTCAGTGATTTCGACTGTGGCATGATTGTTGGTGCCAGACGGGCTGGTTTGAGTATTTCTGTAACTGCTGATCTACTGTGATTTTTACCCACAACAGTCTCTAGAGTTTACTCAGAATAGTGCCAAAAAAAAAAAAAAAAAATCAAGCTGACAGAAAGGCTACGGTAACTCGCACAACTCCTCTTTACAACTGTAGTGGATAGAATAGCATCTCAGAATGCACAAAACGTTGAACCTTGAGGTGGATGGGCTACAACAGCAGAAGACCATGTCAGGAACTTTATTAGGACCATTATTATTTAGGTTCCTAGTAAAGTGCTCAGTGAGTGTGTGCACATAAAAATAGTATCAAATGATCAAAAAAGGCAAAAATATCCTCATTGTAACCCCTCTAGATTTCTCTTCATTATGTTATATAGAATAATACAAAACAAGAATAAGGATTTGATGGTTTATCTCAAAGGTGGTTCAATCCCAGGTATTGTTGCAGTACCATAATTACGCCTGAACAATGGTTTCAATCCAATATCCTGTCCTTGTTGTTAGTGCACTTTAAGTCACTTTAGATTAAAAAAAAAAAGCGTCTGCAAAATGTTAAGTAACTTTACAAACAAGTTACCAGCAGCTGTGTGAGAAAGGGCCACAAGATGGTGATATTGCATCATACATTAAATTGCATTTTTATTTCATGCAAGAGAAAATGCTACAGCTAACGATTATTATTGTAATTTTGTGGCATCACCTGTTTTACTCTCCAAATGGACAAAGTTCTACTGATATTTGCTAAATCTAAGCGCAATCATTCATAATGTGTGAAATGGCTGTTGCTTTGAACATGAAAGGTATTTCAGAGGCAGAAAATCGTCCTAATTTTCAACATTTAATTGCCTGGCCCATCAACCATCACTCTGAGATTCTACAGCTTAAGTCATTAAAATTCTACAGTTGCAAAAATGTGCTAGCCAAAGTTTTTTCTCCACCTTTCATTTTGTCTTTATGAACTGTGCAGTCTGCAAACTCTCCCCGGAGGATTCTCTGAGAATGGCGTTTAAAGTTCTTCCCTCTGCTCTCCCCTTGAATTACTGATGCCTTATAAAACTGCACATACAGCTCTGGAAAAAAATTAAGAGACCACTGCAAAATCATCAGTTTTTCTCGATTTTCTATTTATAGGTATGTGTTTGAGTAAAATTCATTTTTTTATTTTTTATTCTATAAAGTACTGACAACATTTCTCCCAAATTCCAAATAAAAACATTGTCATTTACATCATTTATTTGCAGAAAATGATAACTGGTCAAAAAAGCACCCCCAGATCATCACCGGTATTCCACCTGGTCATCTAATGGTTAGACAGAGACCTGGAGAGGTGTTCAAGCCACAGTGTCTCACACCCACTGTGAAATTTGGTGGAGGATCGGTGATGATCTGGAGGTGGAATTCCAAGACTGGAATTGGGGAGATTCGTCTTTGTGAAGGATGCATGAATCAAGCCATGTACAAGGTTATCCTGGAAGAAAACTTGCTTCCTTCTGCTCTGACCATGTTCCATGCCACAAATCCAGGTCAATCAAGGTGTGGATGGAGGACCACCAGATCAAGACCCTGTCGTGGCCAGCGCAATCTCTAGACCTGAACCCCATTGAAAACCTCTGGAATGTGATCAAAAGGAAGATGGATGGCCACAAGCCATCAAACAAAGCAGAACTGCTTGAATTTTTGCACCAGGAGTGGCATAAAGTCACCCAACAGCAATGTGAAAGACTGGTAGAGAGCATGGCAAGATGCATGAAAGCTGTGATTGAAAATCAGGGTTATTCCACCAAATATTGATTTCTGAACTCTTCCTAAGTTAAAACATTAGTATTGTGTTGTTTATAAATGAATATGAACTTGTTTTCTTTGCATTATTCAAGGTCTGAAAACATGGCATCTTTTTTGTTATTTTGACCAGTTGTCATTTTCTGCAAATAAATGCTCTTAATGACAATATTTTTATTTGGCATTTGGGAGAAATCTTGTCAGTAGTTTATATAATAATAATAATAAAAAAAAAAATCATTTTACTCAAACACATACATATAAATAGTTAATACAGAAAAACTGATAATTTTGCAATTTTTTCTATCCATCTATATACATCCACAACAATTTTTTTATTTATTTATTTATTTATTTTTTTTTGCGGTAGTTCTGTTAAAAAAAATAAACTCTACCTCCACACAGTATGTAACACTACAAGTTCCCATTTTCTTGGTGGACATCCTGTCGCTCTTGCTGGTCTGGCCAGAGATTTAGCAGACATCACAAACATTCCATGTCATAGATATTTATGGAATATACATGTATGTCTGACAGATTTTGATAATTGAATGGATAATTTTGCATGTGATGGCTCACGCAATGAAATAATTTGTAGAAGTTTTGAAGAGAATGACAATTTCACTGAGAATCAACTCATCAGTTTTGAACAGCAAGCCATGTGCATTTAGTTATTGTGCAAATTGTAGACAAATGTACTTACTCTTTTGAACACATGTGCCAAAACACGTGCAGTTTGCTTAAATGAATAAGAAATTCAAATCTGATGTGAACAAGAAACGAATTGTTCAGAGATTTGAACTTACTGTTTTGAAAAAAAAATTATCATTCGAGAATTGAGCCAAAGCGATTGAGAAAAACTGTAAGCATTTATTAATCTTGGTTAATGTTAATTTGAACATATAGTAACATGAAGTAAATTTTTTAAATCAAAAGTTGTATTTGTTAACATTGTTAGTTTACACATGTAAGTTCATAGTGCATTAAATAATGAACAATAGGCCTAGTATTTTTATTAACTAACATCAACAAAGATTTATAAATTATTTAAAAAATATATTTTTAATTGTTTGATCATGATACCTAATGTATTAATTAATGTTAACGAATGGAACCTTATTGTAAAGTGTTACCAACTTTTCATCAAAAAGCATTGCAGCACACAGGATGTTTCTCTCTGTTTCAGGTCTTCTGTATTATTATGCTGCTTTTGTTGGAGGTGACTAAAAGAATGAGTAAACACATAACCTCCAACTCACTGGCAATTTTTACAAGTGACATATCACCTATTTATTTCCATTCATTCTAGTCACAAACTGTTTGTGTGTAAGGATTTGCTCTTGTGAAATTCAATAGTCCTCTCTCAGCTTTCTTTGCTGGACTGGGAGATACTGGGCCTTTCTTGCTCACACATTAACCGAAAAGAAACAAATAAACAAATAATTTAAAACTTAAAAATATGCACATGTGAGCAGCTCCTCACAAAATCTGTTTGATTCCAAACACTTCCCAAATGCCCCACAGATGATTCTTTAATCATCTGATGAAATATAAACAACAGGAAATAAGTCACATTTTGTGTTTTTTAAAGGCAGTAAGAGTGGTTTAGAAACACCCGATTACAGATGTGCTCTAATCTTATAGACCTTTTTAAGTGTGTGAGTGATAATAACAATGCGTCACAGAACACAGGTGGTTCTCTAAACTCAAATGCTGCCTTGAGCTGATTCAGACAAGACAAGCTCCCATTTGTTCCAATCTACTGATCCATCCATCCATCCATCCATCCACAGGGTTGGGGAGTAACGGAATACATGTAACGGGAATACGTATTTAAAATACAAAATATAAGTAATTGTATTCCACTACAGTTACAATTTAAATCATTGTTAATTAGAATACAGTTACATTCAAATAGTATTTTGATTACTGAAGAGATTACTTTACATTTTATTGTCATTTGTTTCATTTAATATTTAGTCCTTTCAGATAGAAAACATTTATACATATAAATAATGTGATCCAAAGTGCATTTGAACAGCGGTGAAACACTTTCTTATGATGTGTTACATTCATACGAGCAGACAGAGAAGTAAGTTTGAAGTAAGTTTGGAGCAGAAGAAATAGAAATAAACCTTGTGTAAACTGTCAGCTTTATGCTAAGCTACAATGCTATTTCTAGCCAGTTTACATGCACAATCATATTTTTTTTTTATCAAGAAAATTCACGTTGGATCATAATTGATTTTTTTCTAGTAAGACCTTTGATATTAGGGCAAAAATCATATTCTTGATAATAATTTTTGTATTGTTTTCCTGTAAAAATATCTAAAAATCCTTAAAACAAGATCAATTTGATTTATCTTGTTTTAGAAACAACACTATTTCTATATATTATCTATAAATGATATTTAGGTTTTCCAGAGAAAGTATTTTTAACATGTGTATTTTGTCTTACTGTACTGGCAGAGTTTTTATAGTCAAAACAAGTGAAAAAATCTGCCAGTGCTGAAGAAGTAATCCAAAGTATTTAGAATACGTTACTGATCTTGAGTAATCTAACAAAATACATTACAAATTACATTTTACAGCATGTACTCTGTAATCTGTAGTGGAATACATTTCAAAAGTAACCCTCCCAACCCTGTCCGTCCATCCATCCATCCATTCATCCATCCATATTTCAATCAGCAATAATAATGGGCCTGGGTAGCTCAGTGGTAAATTATGCTGGCTACCACCCCTGGAGTTTGCTAGTTCGTGAGTTCAAATCCCAGGGCATGCTGAGTGACTCCAGCCAGGTCTCCTAAGCAACCAAATTGGCCCAGTTGCTAGGGAGGGTAGAGTCACATGGGGTAACCTCCTCGTGGTCACTATAATGTGGTTTGTTCTCGGTGGGGTGCATGGTGAATTGAGTGTGGTTGCCGTGGTGGATGGCGTGAAGCCTCCACACGCGCTATGTCTCTGTGGCAATGTGCTCAACAAGCCACGTGATAAGATGCGCGGGTTGACTGTCTCAGACGCGGAGGCAACTGGGATTTGTCCTCTGCCACCCGGACTGAGGCAAATCACTATGCGACCACGAGGACTTAGAGCATTCCAAATTGGGAGAAAAAGGGGAAAAACCCCCCCCCCCAAAAAAATCAGCAATAATAATGAGTTTTTAACCTAGATTTTCTCAGAAACAAAAACTAAATAACAACTCTAGGTCAACTTTTAAAATATGATCATGTTCTATGAATGTAAGCACTATTTTTGAACAATGGATGCAATCTAAATGTAATGGTAAATCAATACATTAAAAATAAAATAAAAATAAATATCAGAGTATTCCATTTTAGTCTGGGCTCATTTGAAGAAGTCCAGCACATTCAAAGCTGAGTGACTACCGAGAACCACAGAGGCCTTGGCTACTAATCAATGCTGATTGATGTTATCTGCTGTTATCAGCCTATAAATTCAAATGTCAGTCCCACTCGGTGTCACACTATTGAATTAGAACACTCTGTTTGGCATCAGGCTCTTTGCTGTCTGATATAGAATACTTAGAAATGGTATCTGTTTGAAACAAATACAGAATCATGGATTTATTCAAAAGCATTTTTATTTAAGAATACAAACATCTGCCTGATGGACAAAAAATGAGTGAAAAATCCCATAGACTTCCATTGAAAAGGTCCCCACACAAATCTAGGATATCACTGATCTAGTTATAATTTTATGCGCAAACAAGCCTCCTTTTTATGTCAGTTATGCTTAATATAGATTGCGCTTTATTCACAAAATTCAGTGCTCAAATACTTACATGGGTCTTTACGCCAGTACAATGTATTTCTTGGTCAAAATGCTCATCTTAGCAAAATATCAACAATACCAATGCAACATTGTTTTATAAATGTAAACAGACAGTACAATAAGTCTGATCTGTGTCATAATATAAGATGCTTGCATTAGACCTGGCAGTATAATTGCAGCCTAATAGACCTGCCGCTGTCTATTATGTTGCTAATATTAATAAAACAAAATATTTACAATAATTTTTTTTTTACTTCATTGAGAAATAATTGAAGGCCATTTGTTGATTACCATTGTTTTAATGACATTTAATAACATTTATTTAACTGCGAGAAAAAAAATAGCGTTTGAAGCTCTACTTTAAAATGCATGTAGGCATTATGACCAAAACTGAACAAGTGCTTTGAAATTTACAGACAAATCAGAAGTGTTCCATTCTGATAATTTATGAACATTTTTGCACTGTACATATTATTGTAATCAGTAAAAACATCAAACTCATCAAATAGCCATGTGTCATATGTTGTTGGAAAGCTCTCAAAGAGTAGAATACAACCAGCCTATTTGTTTTACTCACAGACATAAAATTTGCGAGTAATAGCCTTTAATAAAAGTAAATGTCTTCATGTTTCATGTGAACAGGTGTTGCTTATCTGCTGCGTTTTTGTATATATCTTCAGGAAAAATAAACAGAACATAAAATATTACATACCATTACTTAGAAGAGGCGATTATCTTTCAAACGATAACGTACTGTGACAACCCTAGTGGGCCCAATTCATCCTTGTAAATTGCCTCCTCAGATTTGAAAGCCTCAGAGCACAGTTACAGTTTAGTGAGTTTTTAAATAGTGTAGAGCAGTTAGCTGCCCTAATTGGAAAGAATTTCACCTGCTTGCATCAGGCATCAGTTAAACAAAACAACTGGGAATACGTCTCAATCTACCACCTATGGGTCTAATCTCAAAGACAGGAGATGAGGAAAGCAAACGTCAGATGTAACTATTGGCAAACATCAAATGAAAGCCCCTTGGCTTCTGTTTCTTACATAACATCTCCATGGATACTGTTGTACACCACCATCTACACAAACCTGGATGAAAGACCTACCCTCATCACAAAGGAGACCTTGCCTTTCATAGGGGCACAGGCACGCCGCTTCAAGCGGCGTCTGGGGAACGCAGGTGGCACTGCGTGCACACGGGTTTCACTCGCAGGCAGTGGATTGGCACAGCTTACCGGAGTAGAACAAGGGACACACACAAAACCAGTTCTCTGCATCGCTAAACACAAGAACACCAAAAAAAGGAGAAAAAAACAAGAGATCATTAGAATACCAATGAAAATGTATCCGTACAGCATCATTAACTTCAGTGGAGTTTGCATGGAAAGCATAAATAGGGAAGTGGCATGTGTGGGGCGAGGGGTGGGGGAAGGGTACATCAAAATAGCAGAGCAGAATACAAATGAGTATTTAAAGCAGAATGGATGGTATAGTTCTGTTGCTGAATTCATAGATCACCATCATGAATTGTAGACAAGTGGTTCTCAACTAGTTTTTGCTTCAGGACCCAGATTTCACATTGGACATCAAGTAAAAACCCAACACAGTAATGCAATTATTTATTGTACAAAAGTAAACAAAAATGTCCTTAAAAAACATAAACATTGACATTTATTAATAATTTATAAATGCCATTTATGAAGGCCATCTGCAAATCTAGAGTTACATTCTGCTCATGTTGATGTACCTTTTCTGAAACCAAATTATTAGAAACGTTCAAACTAATGCCTGACTTCTGAGGTGCGATTCCGCGAATGGAACTTTCATAATTCCAGGCTTTATCCCCAAGCGAGAGGGAGAGGGTGGGCCAGCATGATAAGCAATATTCAGACAAGAACTTCATAAGCTGCAGGAAGATGTAGACAGTTTTCAAAGGTATAATATCAGATACAGGAAGCATTGGAGAAGTTTCAGACCTATAAATTAATAATGTGTTTTGAGCTGCAGCACAGCGGTAGAAATTAAATATTTACATTCTGTCACTGGGATTTAGAACCACTGCAAGTGCCTGAAACAAATACACATACACACACAAACACAAACACACATATGTGAAACTGCAGGGTGCTCTTATGATATACCGACATTAAAAGACCAAAATAAGGAATTTCTGTGCAAGGAGGATGCGAATCAACTCATTTTTTACATTTAGGAATTTTACATTTATACATCAAAAAGAGATGTTAGGAAAAATGTTAGATACTGACAACTTTCATTTAATTTCACTTTCATTGTATGGAAAAAAGATGCAATGGAAGTGAATGGTGCCTGATGCAAACATTCTGCCTAGCATTTACTTTTGTGTTCCACGAAAGAAAGAAAGTTATACGGGTTTAAAACAACATGAAGGTGAGATAATTATGAAAGATTTTTCAGTTCTAGGTAAACTATCCCTTTAAGATACAGAAACCACTTTACATTTTCATATAAAATCACTGCCATGCATATAAATGTCACAAAAATGATTGCATTTATGTAAACAACATTGAAAAGAATGGTCTGTAACCTTGCCACTCTGTAATAAACTAATCAACTGACCTGGTTTGTAGTGTATGCACCTATCCCAGGGAAAGACAGCGGGCGGTTTGTCACTGCCTTTCAGGACAGCAGGGGGTGATGCCACAGCAGGCGGTGAGATTATTGCCCTGCATTATGTAGAACATGCAAACACATCTGTTTCTGTGACTGATTGCCCTTCACCAGAAAAACGAACTCAGACTGACGCAGAGAACAGTCAGGAGAAACACTCAGGTGGCTGCTGCATATGGCGAGCTGTACACAACGAACAGGGTAAGCTAACAGGGGATGTGTTTATCACTCTCGAAAAAGATTTTTTTCCACATACTGTATTTCACATAGAATATTAAAGAAACTGAATTTGTCAGATTTTGTATTTTAAACTGCTAGATCATGACACTTTCATTAAATGTATAAACAAGCCTTAAAAAAATAAAAAAATAAATAAATACAAATTTGAGTTTTGTGGCTATTAGTTTTGAGGCCATCAATATGCTAGTGTACTCCTACACTACACTAAATCCTAGTGTAACAAAATTCCCTTTTTAAGCAAAATTAGGCATTTAATATTTACAATCTACGGGAAAATACGGGAAAAATATGGGGAAAATCAGCCAACCAGTTTAAAGCTGGTTTTAGCTGTTTTTTTATTTTATTTTTTATGTCAGCAAAGGAAAGAAAATTGCATTTGCCAAACTCTTACATGGATCTTTAAAGCCGTTTTTATATGTGTAAGTTCTGCACCACTAGCGTCAGGAAACCAAAGTGCCAAATGAATGTTAAATAATAATCATAAATAATTATGAAAAAATAATGTTTTTAAATAAATTCCCCCCCACACTCCCCCATATGCCATTGGTCGATCAAACAGCCCCAAACTCACACCATTAGCTGAGCCAGTTGCTGTGTTTGGCTGTTCGGAATGCTCAGACAAACCGAGAAATGTTTTGATAGCGCCACACAGTTGAAACTTTTCGGGGAAATAACCTAGCTGGGATAGGAGAAAGTATTTTAATAGCAAAATATTACACACTTCAGCTTTGAAGATTAAACTAACAGTAATGGCAAATGCTTAAAAGATGACATGGGTATTGACCTAGCTTTTTGAAAAATATTGTTGTCAATATGGTTCACAGCTTTCAACCTTCATTCATTTGTATAAATACGCTGATTCAAATGAACTTGATGACCACAGAGTATTATGTAAGACAGTCAAGAGACCAAAACCAAGAGCACTCATCTGTGTTTGGGCAGAATTGAGGCGAATCAGAGGTCACAGCAGCAAACCAATAGACTTTGAAAAAATCTACAGAAACTTTTCTTTCTATTCCATGTGACAGTCTGAAAGACCTGCTGACAGAAGTCTCCACTAAACTGGGTCAAATGCCTTCCTGACGCACATCTCTCCCAGCAGATATAATGAGCTGCCATCACTACTGACCATTTCTGCTGCAAGGAAAGTAAGCTTCTAAAAACAAACGCGTATGAATAAGGAAAGTGTTTGGTATGTCTATTTAAATAAGGGCACACTGAGCGAAGGTAAGCTGATAAAAAGAGACAGATTTCTCTGAATGCAATTCTCTAAGACAAGTTTAGTTTCATAAAACAAGCACAGGCTTCTTTGAAAGCAGTATTCATGATGTATACACAAGTCTTTGTTAATTTACAATAAACTCATTGTTTTTGCAATTCTGACAATAGTAGCGCAGAAATGACATACTTCAGCTTTAGTTTTTTCTTCTTCATGTTTTGGTCATTTTTAGAGAGATTGCAAGGTGGTACTGTATTGATATTCCTTAAAAATTCTGGTTTATTTTAAACCTTTTACTAAGTATAAAAGGAATATTCTGCTTTGAAGCTTATAAGCTTAATTTCTTCCTTTAAACCCTCCAAAGATTGGCCCCATTCACATCCAAGGTAAGTGCCTTTTTGCTTTTTTAAAAGAAAAGGAGGGACAAGTCAAAATAAATTTTTGTGGTTATCAACATTATACCACAAATGCTGTCAATTGAGCTTAACCCATATTGAACTGGAATATTCCTTTAAACTTATACAGTTAATTCAGTTCGAGTGTAAGCCTTACCATACGTGTCCACTGGCGCATTTTGAGCGGAGCTGAGTGGATGTTTTCAATTCATTTATTAATGTTTTAGATTCAATGCTTTAATTACAGCATTATGTTTAATTCAGACTTCAAATGATGACTGCATGCATTCATTGTGGCAATATTGTGGCTGGATAAGCAAAAGTATAACAAATCAACACTGTTTGTATACTTTGGGCATTCGGAAAAGAAGCTGGCATCTTTCCAGCTGTAATCGCACATACTGTATATAAGACGCTATTATTGCTTGTGTACTGAAAGCAATGATAGACAATACACTCACTTTACATAATACAAACACGCCCCAAAGAGGCAGCTCTTGAGCCTAGTCAGCCTTGTTAGCCACTTATGGCTAAGGCTGCATGGTTTTTCAATTGTTTTTCTATGTAAACATGTGCTAGACCATTGTTTAAGCATCTTGCACAAGAGCATCGCATTTTTGACACTGTGTCAAGTTAAAAAGAACTTCAACTTTTAAAAACGTTTCTTGAGATACTGTTCTATTCATCTAAACATTTTTTACCGCAAGAGCATGTTCAATTTAAACCGATCCTCAGGAGTGCTATATATTTTTGTTTTTTGTAAAATCTGTGAAACTACATTACATAAAACAAGAGACATACAAGAGGAACTGATGCAGCAGAATCAAAGTCCAAAACCTTCCCTAAAACTATATTCTTTTCCTGCAAGCACTGGTATTTCATTCAGGAAATGCAAATCTAGTTTTAATATGTCATAAATGTAATAGGCTACTAGTAACACAGTGTAAACAAAGACATTTAACAGTGCTAACCAAAGACGGCATTTTAAATTCAAAGACCTCAGCTGTAAATGTCACATGAGTTCCAGGGCTGACAGAAGGCCCAAAATGGAGAGGCTGGTACTCCAAATGTGCTGGATTGCCTGTTTAGTGGGCCAAGCACTCGATTATACACTTGGGCGGGCGTGACACACTCAGTAAAAGAGTTTAGTGCTCAGCTAGACAGCGGGTGAATGATGTCGCTTTACAGGAATGAAATGAACGGCTGATGTACAGCTGTTCACTCCTGCCCTCCGCATGCTTGAGCTGTTACCTGGCAGAGGTGGGCAGAATCTGTCTCAAAGTCGCAGGATTACAATCGTTAAAGCCATGAACCACTGTCAGACCTGAACACTACTGAGGGGACTTAAAGCAGGAAGCCAGGTACTTTAATAACAACGTCATGTCCAAGTCCACATCTACGTATATATGATCTCGGAAAAGTTTTAGTGTGCCTGAGAGAAAACGGATGAGGAGATTTGAGGTAAAATATCACTTCGGGAGATGGAATTATAGAGTACAAGAAATCTGAATAAAAAAGTGCTGCTTGCCCGAGCATGGGCAGTTTTGGGTGGTTTTTAGCATGTTGCTATGCGGTTTCTAGGAAGTTCTGGTGGTTACTAGGGGTTGCTTTGTGGTTGCTTACTGGCCAGAGTCATAAAAGCCCACCGCCAAGTCTCTGTGATATTCTGGTTCCCTCCTTCAATGTGAATCTATTTTATTGATGGTTTGGAACAACATGAGGGTAAGTAAATAATGACAGAATTTAAATTTTTGAGTGCACTATCCCTTTAATATTTAGGGTAAGAGGTTTGTTCAAATCCCTAAACCTAAGTATGAGCAATAGTAATAGTGATGTGTGCCTTAGCAGACCCTACTACTGACTCTGAGGAGAAGCAAAAGGCAAAGAAAGAGAGAATATGTTTAAGAACCATCTGTTGAGAAATTCCAGGCCTGCTAGCATCAGTTGCTGCTTCTGAGAAAATGCCCATTCTGAGCGTCCGCTCATCTCAGCTAACTGGTATTTCCATCAGGACATCGTCCAGGGCTATTATCTGGCTTAAATGAGTGCAGCTATTTTGAAAATTTTAGAGAAAAAAGTGGACTGTTGTCTTAGTGGAACTTTGATTTCATGATGCAGAGGCTAAGTACTCTGAACATGAAATAGCTGGCGCTAGACTCATATGAGTGCATACAAGATATCAAACAGCTTATCAAAAGAACAACATAATATCAAAGAGAATGCTCCCAAGACTTGTTTACAAGAAACATGGAGGAAATGTGGGGGAGAAAATACTGTAAAAGATGATAGAGGGATAGTCATTACTGAAGAAAAACATCCTTTAAATGCAAACCAAACTTAGAGGCTGAACTTCTGCAGTTTTTTTTCAATGTCTCATCACATAAGGGTCAGTGATGGGGCCAAAGTTGGGTATCGTGATTTTTTCCCCCAAAATGTATTATTTTGGTTTATGGTCCTTGAACAAGGTGACTATAAAATCATAACTAAAGACATATAGACATGCCTGTATGTTTTTAACTGGAATAGGGGAGACCGGGGCTAGTTGTCACGCAGGAAGTTGTCATTAGGGCTATGACAACTTCCCTTCTTGAGTCAAAAGTCCAATTACTGTACAAAAACCTATGTTCCCTGTCTGTCACTCACTCAACGTTGTGTCGATGTAGTGACACTAGAGGTTCGCTCTTAAGAGCCCAAATCACCTTTGCTTTATTCAGAAAAGGCCAATGAAAATTCGTGAGTGGAATTTGCATGCCGCTCTCCGCACTGGACATACGCATATAAAAGGAAATGGCGTGCACCACTCATTCAGACTTGTTCTTCAGAGCCGAGCGCACATGTGTGTTCGTCCCATCACCTCGCTATTGCTGCTGGAATTATGCCGCGTATCAGTGGTCACCCTCGCACGGTCAAGTGTTGTGCTTCCCCTGGGCGCTTCGGCGGCTGAGTCCACAGGTGTAAAAAGAGTATATTAAAAAGAGTATATTTTCTCTAAAAGAGCTTGCACAAACGACTGGCGTCTTTTTAAAGATGTCCTTTCACCTTTGTGCTACTGGGTGTGGCTGTTATCTCTCCTCACCTGATGGCCACGAAATCTGTCTCGAGTGCTTGGGTCGCCAGCACGCCAAGGCAGCTTTTGTGGAGGGGTCATGTTCTCACTGTGAGAACATGCCCATAAGAACGATGCGGTCGCGGATCTCTTCCTTCTTCGTGAAGCAGAGAGCTACCGTGGCTGCTTCTTGACCCAGTCCGTCCTGGGTTGAAACTCAGGCGGTTGGGTTGGCGAGTGCCATGGGTGATCTGGAAGTGGATATGAGAGTGTTTCCACCGGCTCAGTCTCCGCGGTCCTCCCATCCCCCTGCATGCTCATTCTGCCCGGTAGAGTGATGCAGGCGTTTCGCCTCAGGGTGGATTTAATGTCTAGTTCGGGGTTCGCGACAAGGGTGAGTTATCGGTCGCAGCATCGGAGGGTGGGCTCCTGCTTTCGGAAGTGGACGAGTCTACTGAGCTCCCGCTTTTGGGCAGTAGAGCTCAGGACGAAGCGGATGCTGTGTTGGCAGCCGTGCTTGCCCGGGTGGCTACGAACAGCAGGCTTGAGTGGAAACCTCTGCCCTGTCCTAAGTGTTCGCGGCTGGATGATTGGTTTCTGGGCTCGGAGCATGACTCACGGCCGCGCCACGCCCCGGTGTCTTTCTTCCCGGAAGTGCACGAGGAGTTTGCGAAGTCATGGAAGGTGCCTTCCTCCGCCTGGACACATTTCACGGGCTCGTCCACCCTGAATACCCTCGACAATGGAGCAGCCAAGGGATATGTCGAGCTTCCCCAGGTCGAGCGTGCCATGGTGGTGCACCTGTGCCTGCAGGGTGCAGCCACCTGGAGGAACCGACCAAGTCTCCCTTCCAAGGCATGTAAGTTTTCTTCATCATTAGTGGCGAAGGCTTACAATGCCGTGGGCCAGGCTGCCTCCGCCCTGCATGCCATGGCCATCCTGCAGGTTCACCAGGCCAAGGTGCTTAAAGACCTGCACGAGGGTAGGACCGACCCAGAGCTCATGCAGGAACTGCGCACCGTGACCGACCTTGTTCTACGGGTGATGAAAGTCATGGCACATGCCCTGGGCTGGACGATGTCCACCTTGGTGGTCCAAGAGCAACACCTGTGGCTCAACCTTGTGGAGATGCGTGACGCTGAGAAGGTCTGCTTTCTCGATGCACCCATCTCCCAAGGGGGGCTCTTTGGCGACACTGTCGAGGACTTCGCCCATCAGTTCTCAATGGTGAAGGAGCAGACGGAGGCCATTAAAAACATCCTGCCGTGGCACGATTCGGCTGCCTACATTTCTCCGAATTCCCGTGTCCCATCTGCCTCTTGCCAAGGCCGTCCTCCTGCGGCATCGGCCCCGGCTCCAGCTTCCCCACCATCGGAGCCCACACACCGGCCTCTGAGAAGAAGATCCACCCACAGGAAGGCGGCACCACCTGCCCGTCATCCGGCCGCTAAGAACCCCGGACGGGCTTCGAAGCAGCCCTGAGACAGGTGACCCAGGGATGAGGCTACTGACTCTGACTGGCCTGACCCAGGTGAGCATACAGGCCCCACTCCTGCCCCTGGGCCAGCACGAGGTGAGTACCCTCATAACATCGCTGGGTGCCTTCTGGGCCCTGGCACCCAATTTGTCAGTAAAAGAGCAGATTCCTCATTCCCTGGGTCATTCTCCTATGCTCAGCCCTTCCGGCCCTCATACTCACAACGGCCAGGAGCTGAAAGTCTTTCCGGTCAATGAGCGGGACGTGAGTATCTCGTGTTCCCATGTTCTCCATCGAAAGAAAGCCGGCAAACAGGTAAGTGCGGCGGTAACTGCCAGGTATCCTCCCACCCCGGGCATGATAAAACCAATCGTCCCCCTGGTGCCATTAGTGCAGAGGCTGGGAGCCTGGTTAGTGCTTTCCAGCCCGTCGCGATGGCTCATCAGGACGATCTGTCTTGGCTACATGTAAGGATGACTCGATCCTTCGGGCTGAGGTCGCCAACCTTCTGGCGAAGGGAGCGATAGAGCCCGTCCCCTTAGCCGAGTCGAACATGGGATTTTACAGCCCTTATTTTATCGTGCCTAAGAGAGGGAGTGGGTTGCGCCCAATTCTGGATCTGCATGCCTTGAACAAAGCCTTACACAGGCTTCCGTTCAAGATGTTGAGGCAGAAGCACATCCTGGCATCAATACAACATCAGGATTGGTTCGCGGCCATCGACCTGAAGGACGCGTACTTTCACATATCAATCCTTCCTCGACACAGACCCTTTCTCCAGTTTGCCTTCGAAGGACAAGCATACCAGTACAAGGTCCTCCCTTTCGGTCCGTCCCTGTCTCCTCGCATCTTTTACAAAGTCACAGAGGCTGCCCTGGCCCAGCTAAGGGAGAAGGGCATTCGCATCCTCAATTATCTCGATGACTGGCTCATCCTAGCTCACTTGCGAGATCTATTGGGTGCACACAGGGACCTCATGCTTCAGAACATCGACCAACTGGGGCTTCAGGTCAACTGGGAAAAGAGCAAGCTCTCCCTTGTGCAGAGCATCCCTTTTCTTGGTATGGAGTTGGACTCGGTCACCATGATGTCACGCCTTACAAACGAGCATGTCGATGCTGGCCTGCCTGAAAACCTTCAGGAGGAGAGTGGTGGTGACACTGAAACAATTTCCTGGGGCATAAGCGAATGCCTGTAGTTTGGGCCAGCACACTCTCACATGATCTTGAGACCACCGGCCCTGTTACATGCACAAAGTTCCCACCACTACCTTTTGGGATCAGGTGGTGAACCTGCAAGCGCTCCCTTCAGAGGAGGAAGACCCTGCCTTGTCATTGCTGTGTCCAGTTCATGCCCTGTGCATCTATCTGGACCACACACAGAGCTTTAGACGCTCGGAGCAGCTCTTTGTCTGTTTTGGAGGACAGCAGAAGGGGAAAGCTGTCTCCAAACAGAGGCTGGCCCATTGGATTGTGGATGCCATTTCTTTAGCTTACCAGTCACAAGATCTGCCATGCCCTTGGGATTCCGGGCGCACTCCACCAGAGGTGCTGCATCCTCCTGGGCACTGGCGAGGGGCACCTCTCTAACAGACATATGCAGAGCAGTGGATTGGGCTACACCCAATACCTTTGTGAGGTTCTACAACCTCCACATAGAACTGGTTTCGACCCGAGTGTTACAGGGTAACAACAGGTAGGCCAGGCAGCCGGTTGGGTGTATTGCTTGCATTAGCGATACACAATAGAATTACAATTTCTATTGGTCAAAGAAATGGTTTCGTTTTTGTATTTTATCTTATGCATTTTTGCTGTTTCATTAATTTTGTGCTTCATGTTTAAAAATGTCCCCACTACTGGGGTATGATGTTACAAAAGGTCAACATGCAATCTTTTTCATGGGCAAGAACAGTTGAAATGTTCTTGTAACCAAGACTATAAAGTATGTTACTGTGCAGAAATGGTCTTTCAAAGATAAAACTGCCCTGTGAAATTCTGATCTCTCCTACATGCTAAACTTCTACTTCATTAAAATATTAAACACTTTAGATTACAAAATCTATCACCAAATCAAAACTGTCACACAGAAAAAAAAAGTGAATACAAAAACCTCAAATAATGTGTATGTGAAAAGGGTTCAAGGAAGGAGGGACCAGAACACAGGTCTTCAAAAACAGGTTGGTTTATTTAAACAAAACAAGGGCCCCACAGCCACACCGCAAAAAAAAACAAAACAAAAAAACAAACAAAAAAAAACAATCAGGCCTCACGGCCACATAGTGAGTCAGTCCTTTTTTGGCAGCAGACACACCAAGCTTGTGTTCTGACTCGCTCTCTCTGTTTTCTGGCAGTGGTGTGGCTGTTTATATGCCGCTCTCCCCACGCTCACTGGAATTAGAGACAGGTTTTAGACATAATTTAGCTCAGGTGTAAGCACCCTTACCGCTTTCTCTGTCTCCGGACGGGTGCTCGACCACGCCCCCGCTGCCACAGAGTAATTATAAACTTTTGGGTGTAGGCAACACAAAATGCTGCCTGTGGTTTGCCGAAACATCCCTGCAATCAGGCTTGTGATTACTGCTATTTAAAACTCAAGTGAGCATCTTTGCAGCATCTGCATATCATTGACAATATTTACAAACTCTGTGCCCTGGCAAAAGCACTACATTTAGTTGAAAATTGTATTTATGCCAAATATTGAAATCTTTAGGGATGTTCATGATAGAATGTTGATTGGCGAACATGTAAAGTGCATTCGAGGCTGAATGCACTTGTATAGAAATTCCTCAGGTGACATGCTGTCTTCCACTCACTAGTCCTTTATCGAGACACATCCAATTAAAGTCATTTTCATTTATGGACTGTTTTTATAGACACTTTTTGCAGAATATTGTCTATGAAAGTTGAGAAAGCTCTTTCTCCAGTGGAAATTAATAAAGGATTAGGATTAGGGTTGCATGGGACACTGGTGCAAAAAAAATACCACAATATAATAATTTTGCACATTTCGCTACCTGACCTGGTATTCAGCACAGTTTGGCAGTTTAGGCAGTATGATGCGAAACATTAATATTAATGTATTAATGTTAGTGCAAAATAATGCACTAACGCGTGTGGTATTCATTAATATGTTTTTAATGTATTTACCCAATGTTACATTATAACTGTTTCATTCTGTAATTCATCCATATTTATCTATTTATTTATCTATTTTGAGCTTTTTTCCCTTAAAATAATAATGAGTTAATGTGTTAAAGAGTTAATCCAAAATGTACAATTCTGTTATCATTTACTTATTTACACACAAAGGAGGTGTTAGGCATAATGACTAAGGCTTACATTCTGCCTAATATCTCCTTTTGTATTATACAGAAAAAAGAAAGACTCACAGGTTTGAAACAACATGAATTTATTGACAGTTGTTGTTTCATTTCATCAGTTGCCTGAGGCTGTTTATATGTTACCAGTTATCAATTTTGTTTTAATACCAAGGGTCCTGGTACAAGTCTCGTACTGAACCAAAACAAAAAAAATGTGGTATCGACCCAACCCTAAAAAGCAGGCTATAACTGAAAGAAGAAAGTGACACAGGTTCCTCCATTGCGGCAGGGTCGGTGCTGGTAGACTGATGAGTCCAATTGCGTACTTCTTGGGGTTTGCTGTGAGTCCTGCTCATTGCAGCGACCTCAGAACAGCCCTCAGATGCTGCATATTACTGTATATAAAGATGTCATCAAGATAGACAGCAGAATAAGCAGAGTGCGGTCTGAGAACTCGGTCCATCAGGTGCTAAAATGTAGCCGGGGCCCCAAACAAACCGAATGGACGTGTCACGAATTGGTGTAAACCAAACTGTGTGGAGAAGGCCATTTTTTTTGCGGGACATCAGAGTTAAGGGGATCTGCCAGTAACCCTTTGTTAACTCCAGCTTCGAGTAAAAGCGAGCTGTGCCTAACCGATCGAGAAGTTCATCAATATGAGGCATTGAATATGCGTCAAATTTAGACACCGCATTGAATTTTCTGTAATCCACACAGAACCGAACCGACCTGTCACTCTTAGGAACTAGAACGACCGGGCTGGACCAATCACTGTGGGATTCTTCTATTACTCCATATCGAGCATTGCATCTAATTCTTCCCACACTACTTTTTTCTTGTGCTCAGGAAGCCGGTAGGGACGACTACGTACCACTACCCCAGGCGTAGTTTCGATGTGGTGCTGTATGAGGTCTGAAAATTCTTTCTGCAACTTGACAACCTCTCTGTCTTGAGACGGTGAGAGGTGGTCTCCACAAGTGACATGATTGGCTTTTACGTTCACCTCTGGCCCGAGCTCCGTCCTCTCCAGAACTACTTTTGCCAGTGTCACAGGAACTGCCTCCCTCCATAATTTCAGGAAGTTTAAGTGGTATATTTGATGTGCGTCACCTCTATCTGTTTGTTTTACCTCATAATCGAGATCTCCCACTCGTCGTGTCACCTCAAAGGGCCCTTGCCACTTGGCGAGTAATTTGGATCTCAAGGTTGGGAGTAATACAAGCACTTTGTCTCCTGGCGCTCATGGGGTAGCCAGCAGATTCACCAGCTGACATTCACAGCATGCCGCACACCACCTGCGAACATCCCCGTGAATGCCCGGCCAATAGAAATGGGCCATTAGACGGTTTAGTGTTTTTTCTTGCCCTAAGTGACCCGCCATCCGACTATGATGAGCCGTCTGGAATAACATTTCCCGACGGCTCTTCGGTATCAACAACTGGGTTGTATCTTCTTCTGTCTGAGCAACCTGCGCCACTCAATACAACCGATCATTCATAATAGGAAAATACGGGTATGAGAGTTCAATGTCTGGCTGAAGGCATTGACCATCAATTACTTTCACTTGGTCGAAGCCGTGTCTCAGGGTTTCATCTGCTCCAGAGGGAAATCCCATGCAGGAAATCCTCTAAGGGCTGGGGAAGTCTGGACTTCCCCCTCCCTTGCGTCATCTTGATGTGGAGCTGATGTAGACAGCCCTGGCTCCGCCTCCCCAGCCAGTGCATCGCACATCTCACATCTAACAACTTTCTCGCTGGACCCATCCACACATATTCCTTTTAATAGAGTTTCATATTTTGGCCAATTAGTCCCCAGAATTAGTGGATGGGTGAGGCAGGAACTAACCGCAGCCTCCACGCTATGCTTTTGCCCCCGAAATTTACTCATGAGTGTCACTTCAGGGTAAATATCCCTATGCACACACCGCACCTTCACCCTTTTATTTGTGCACAAAGCCTCGTCTTGAACCATACATTGTTGGATAGCGGTCTGATTACAGCCAGTATCCAGCAAGGCTTGATATGTACTTCCCCTGATACTCACAGGTATTCTGTATGCTCCGGCACGATCGGTGGCAGCCCGCGGAGTGTCTGGGACCTGGACCAATGTTCCCACCTTCATCGCGGTGCATTGGTCTCAGAAATGCCTGGGTTCCCCGTGACTCCAACCGGCCGGCCCAGGTGTTACACCTGCACTTGCGACAGCAGACCTGAGGGGGAGAGCGAAGAGACATCAGGGTCACCAGCAGCAGGGAACCTCCGGGAACAGGGAGCCGGCTTCAGCGGCACCTTTCCTCGCCTCCAGGGTACCGGGACAAGCTGCATGACAGGGACAGAGCAGAGAAAAAACAAGAGGGAGGGGAAAGAGAGTGGGAGGGCTCTGTCCTCAGATATGCCGACAGATGGTCCTCAGCCAGTTGAATTCTGTCAACAGTGAGGACTCCATGTCGACATATGATTCCTCCAAGATCCCGGATTTCGGCACCAGTGTTATGGGGTTCATTTGTGGAGACAAGAAGGAAACTGGAAATGTGACTTCAACTCAAATAGGTAACCTTTTATTTTCTTAACTTAAAAACATTAATTTAAATGGAACACAGTTAGGGCATGTGCGTGCTAGCTCTCTCTCTCAGTCTCTAGCGTGGTTCCTCCTTATAATCGCTCTCCCCATTGCTCACTGTAATCAGAAACAGGTGTTAGACATATTGTGCTCAGGTGTGTGCACCCTTACCGTTTTCTCTCTCTGGATGAACGATCCACAATGCCCCCCCATCTCCACAGTGTTTAATAAAGTGAATTATAGGTAACACTTTACAATTAGGTTCCATTCGTTAACATTAATTAATGCATTAGGTTTCATGAACCAACAATGAACAATATATTTTTTACAGCATTTATTAGTTTTTGTTAATGTTAGTTAATAAAAATACCATTGTTCATGTTAATTCATAGTGCATTTGACTTTAAAAATGTACAACTAAATGATCAAATTTACATTAACCAATATAAATAAATGCTGTAAAATTATTGTTCATTGTTAGTTAATGTTTTTCTCAATAGATTTTATAAATTTCTCCAAACTATAATCAAGGCTCACAAAACAATTTACACAGCCGACGAAACAGACACACAAATTTGCAGAACAATTCAATTTCACTAAATAATGAAGCAATGTATTCTTTTCTGATAATGCATTTATTAAAACTAAATACTTACATCAAAACTATAGATGTGTTCTCTATTGTATTTATAACATTTTCAGCTATATCACTTCTTCCTCCTATTTCCTCATCCTTTACCCACTCCACCTCTTCTCAGTTTACACCTTTTCTCTGTCTTGTTCTTCCTCTTCTTATTATTCCTCTATGGTTGTTTGCTATGAATTTTCATATGTGACCCCTTTTATAGATAACAAAGTCATGATAGTTGTGTGAAAAATTTCATAAATTGCATTTTCTTTGCTGTGTGCATTACTAACCCAACAGATATCAACAGAAAAGGATTTGACAACCTGACATGTGCATTTGAGAATATGACATTAATTTAGTTGTCTGAGTTCTGAAAGCATGAATCTTGGATCAGAGAAATTTGTAGTGTTTCGAGAAAATTACAAAAATCAAGAAAAATGTACAATCTGTTAACAATTATGATTATAATTTGTTCAGATGGCTGTGTTAACTGTTTTGATAGCAGTGATGCTAGTGGAGGTCAGTTAGAAAGAGAAGCCTGTCGATATTGTTTCGGAAGCGTGTAGTACAGCGAGCAACACACTTCAATTTGCTGTAGAGCCTTGCAGTAGGACGTTTGGGTGAAGTCTCCACAGCATACTCGTAGGACAAAGCGATACCACTCTTCCATTCCTGTTAGGATTTCCAATAGATTCTACCCACTCAGTGATGCACCCACTGAGAAGCCTGTTGGAAACACCCTGGTTATAGGTGATTCTATTGTAAGGAACATGGAAATAGAGACTCCAGCTACCATAGTACAATGCATTTCGGGTGCCAGAACGTCTGACATCAAATCAAATTCTCCAGTCAGAGATCACTAAAGATAATTTTTGATTTTGGGGTAGACCTGACCTGCTAAAGAGAGACGGACTCATCCCTCCAGAGAAGGTGCCGCTCTCCTCTCTAGTAATTTGGCTCATAGTCGTAATAGTGATAGTGTTTGACTAACTGGGGCCCAGGTCAGGAAGCAGACAAACTGGCGAATCTGAACGTCTGCTAGCTGCCTTGAGATGTCACACAGGTCACATAAACTACAACACATAGAGATTGTATCACATGGATATCATAAAGAGATTGTGTCTGGTCCCCGAACTACTAAAAACAAAACTCTCATTAAGAAAAAATCTGATTGATATCAATCATGAAAATATCAAAAAAATTTAAGATAAACATCATATAAATGTAGGGCTACAAAACATTAGATCGCTTTCATCCAAAGCACCAATTGTAAATGAAATTATTACAGATCATAGTTTAGATTCGCTCTGTTTGACTGAAACCTGGCTTAAACTGGATAAATATATACGTTTAAATGAGTCTACTCCCCAAGGTTATTGTTATAAACATGTGCCTCGCCTGAAAGGTTGAAGAGGAAGTGTTGCTACAATTTAAAGTGATGTTTTTGGTGATACTCAGAGGTCAGGATATACAGTAAGTTCAATTCTTTTGAACTGATAATGCTTAATGTGACATCGTCAGATATAAATAAAAAATCTCTCTCATCTTTTGTTCTTGCTACAGTACATAGACTACCAGGACCATATTCTGATTTCCTTTGAGAATTTGCTGATTTTCTGTCAGATCTAGTAGTTGCTGTGGATAGAGCTTTAATCGTTGGTGACTTCAACATTCACATAGATAAAGAAAATGATACACTGGGATTAGCATTTATCGATATTCTCAAAAACTCAGTAAACCAAAACATTTAGGAGAACTTGATGTAATCACAGAAAATATAGATATAGTCTTCTCTAGCACTCTTGACTATTTGAAATTACATGAAATTAAAGAGAAAAGCCCCACACCGTGGTACAATGATCACACTCATGTTCTCAAGAGAGCAGCTCAAAAAATGGAGCTCAAGTGGAAGAGTACAAAATTAGAGGTCTTTCATGGTGCACGGAATGATAGCGTCTATAGCTACAGAAAGGCTCTAAAAGCTGCCAGATCTGCATATTTTAGCAAACTCATTGAAAATAAACACAACAATCCTAGTTGTTTATTCAGTACCGTAGATAAATTAGTAAGGAATAAACCTACAACTCAAACAGATATTCCATCAAAACACAGTAGTAATGACTTTATGAATTTCTTTACTGATAAAAATGAAATCATCAGAAACGAAATTGGAATTATGCAACTGTCTGCAATAGCACCTCTGAAGACAGTGTCTCATATTATTCCCCAAGAGCAACTTCAGTCCTTTGCTGTCATAGGACATAAAGAGCTAAACAAACTTATCAAAACATCAAAATCAATAACATGTATGTTAGATTCAATACTGACCAAGCTATTAAAAGAAGTGTTTCGTTTAATCTCAGAACCTTTCTTAATATTATTAACTCCTCATTATCCTTAGGGCATGTCCCAGGAAAATTTAAGATAGCAGTTATTAAACCGCTTATCATGATTGAAGATATCAAGATTCAACTCCCCAACTTGATCTTGGAGAGTTGGCTAATTATAGACCGATCTCAATTCTCCCATTTATGTAGAAAATACTAGAAAAGTGTCCTCCCAACTATGTTCATTGTTACAAAAAAATAGTATATATGAAGAATTTCAATCAGGATTTAGGCACCATCATAGTACAGAGACTGCATTTATCAGCATTACAAACGACTTGCTCTTATCATGTGATCGTGGCTGCATTTATCTTCTAGTGCTTTTAGATCTTAGTGCTGCCTTTGACACCATAGATCACGAAATTCTCTTGGATAGGGTTGAGAATTATGTTGGCATTTGTGGACAGGCATTAGCTTGGTTTATGTCCTATTTATTTGACCGCTACCACTTTGTCTGTGTAAATTATGAATTGTCCGATCAAACTAAAGTTAAGTATGAAGTGCCACAGGGATCAGTTTTAGGGCCTCTCCTTTTCTCCTTATATAAGCTTCCCCTGAGACATTATCAGGAACCGTGGAATTAGTTTTCACTGTTATGCCGATGATACCCAACTTGATATTTCCTCGAAACCCGACGAAATTTCACATTTCTCCAAGTTAGCAGAGTGTATCAGTGATATCAAAGACTGGATGGATAGAAATTTCCCACTCAGTTCCGACAAAACAGATGTACTAATTATTGGACCAAAAACCTCTAAAAATAAGATGCTAAAATATTATTTGACTCTCGATGGATTTACTGTCACATCGTTTTCTACAGCGAAGAACTTAGGTATTATGTTTGATAGCAATCTATCCTTTGAAAACCACATTCCAATGTTTGTAGAACAGCATTATTCCATCTCAGAAATATTGCTAAGTTACGACACATGCTCTCCCTTTCTAATGCCGAAAAACTATTTCATGTGTTCATGACCGCAAAACTTGATTATTGTTATGCATTACCGGGAGGACAACCTGCAGGTTCTATAAATAAACTTCAGTTAGTTCAAAATGCAGCAGCTAGAGAGCTGACTAGAACCAAGAAATATGATCATATCAGTCCAATATTAGCGTCGCTACATTGGACACCTGTTAAATTTCGTATTCATTTTAAAATACTTCTGACTACTTACAAAGCCTTTAATTGTCTAGCTTCACAGTACTTATGTAAACTTTTATAATGCTATATTCCATCATGTTCACTTAGATCGCAAAATTCTGGCCTTTTAATAATATATAGAATATCAAAATCCATAAAAGGAGATAGACTCTTTTCCTATTTGGCTCCTAAATTATGGAATAGTCTTCCGAAGATGGTTTGGACTCAGACACACTCTCTCAGTTTAAGTCTAGACTAAAGACTCATCTTTTCACTCAGGCATACATCTAATTTATCTATCAACTCATAGTTATGCTGCATTAGATAGGCCTGCTGGAACCGGAAACACATCTCATATTCTATAATATTGTTTTAAAGTGAATGGCATCTAAGCTAATGTTATTCTATTTGTTTCCCCGTCTTAACCTCGGGATACATAACCTGAGGTTACCAGAGCCTGCCAGATCCAGCTCTGGTCCTGCATGATGTCCGACTCCGGTCCTGCCTGATGTCTGACTCCGGTCCAGCCTGATGTCCAACTCCCACTACTATGTGTTGCTGAGTGATGACGATGAACTGCAGTCTGTGCCAGCCAGATATCACTTCAGTCTACTACGATGGACTTCACAGAGGATAAACTGATGCCAGCACCAACCGTCAGACATGGGATACTTGCCTGAAACTTGGACTTAAGATGGACTACACTGGAAATTAATCTGCCACAAGCTTACAGTTGAACTGCAGTGCACCTTACTAACCTCTGCCTGCATCACCTTGGTCAAAGGATGGACTATGCTCTTAAAATGGAATCTGTAGATAATAAATTATTTGCAGCCTTCATCAGCCAAATAACAATAGACAATGCATCTGTTTGCACTCCCGCAGGTCATTAAGAATGTAAATTCTAAGACTTTAGTCATTAATCTTACAGTTAATACATTATATTTTTGTTTAAACATTGGCCCCTAACACTTACTTTGTTTACTAATTTTAAATCTCGACTTGTACTACACATAAATAACTAATATTGGCATTATATTCATGCAGTTTAGCCAGAGGGGAACTGGCCCCCACAGTGAGCCTGGTTTCCCCCTAGGTTATTTTTCTCCTTTAACCAACATTTTATGGAGTTTTGTGTTCCTTGCCACAGTTGCCTTAAGCTTGCTCACTGGGAGTCTAAATATAATTATTTTCTATTTATTGTTTTATTTATTTTAAGGCACAATTTACAATCTTTTTTTAAAAAAAATTTTTTTTAAACCACATTATTATGACTCGAAGACATTACTATATTTCAGCTTTTTCTGTTGAAGCATAATTTTCTGTAAAGCTGCTTTGAAATGATGTGTGTTGTGAAAAGCGCTATACATATACAAATGATTTGACTTGATCTGAGATTGAAGAAATGTGTGAAATCGATCGAGAAAAACTGTAACTAATGTACTAATGTTAACAAATGGAACCTTATTGTAAAGTGTTAGCGAATCAAACAACATTAACCTGCATTTTGGCATGTTTTGGAGTAGTATTATAAGATGGCAAAATGCTACATGATATATGCTACAATGCATTTTATACTTTACTACACAAAGATGTGTCATTAAGGCTTAAAATAACTGTAGTTCAGGAATCAATGATTCTTAAACCCTGGACATTATAATTGGACCTAAAAGCAAAGATTTGTCTTTGAAAAAACTTTTACAGTGGCTATACAACTACCATTTGTTGTTGTATGAAGGCAGCAAATCACTGCATGGATATTTAAGCCAATAGATAATAACAGTAAATTATTCTTTAGAAAACTATCATTTATTGCTTTTGATCAAGACATGATAACACATCATCACTATATGAACATTACAATGTCTATCTGCTTCTTAATAAATTGCTGAATTTAAAATTATGGCTATAATTACACCAGTTGTATATACACAATATAAACAATGTTGAGAGGTGGCATGTTTGATTCTGTAGTACAATGCAAAAAACATAAAAACCAATAACAATTAAACTTGCCATCACTAATCAGTAGGAATTATTATATTCCAGAATTGGTCCTTGCTGCTTAAAGGAACGTTTCAAGTTCAGTACAAGTTAAGCTCAATTGGCAGCATTTGTGGCATAATGTTGATTACCACAAAAAATTATTTCAACTTCTTCATTTAAAAAAAAAAAAAACATGGTTACAGTAAGGTGATTACAATGGAAGTAAATGAGGCCAGTGAATAAATGTTAAAATACAAACTAATTAAAAAGTATAGCCACAAGACGTAAAGATTATATGTGCTAAAATGATTTTGGTGTGATAAAATCGCTTACTAACCTTTTCTGTGTAAAATTATATCAAATATAACAACTCCGTTGCCATGAAGATTTAACATCGGCAAAGTGTGTAATTGATTTTATCACACTAAAATCATATGGAACAGGTTTTAACACATTAAAATCATGTTAAGATGTACAATGTTTATGTCTTGTTGCTATACTTTTGAAATCGTGTGTATTTAAATGTTTATGGACTGGCCCCATTCACTTCCATTGTAAGTGCCTTGCTGTATCCCATATTTTAAATAATCGAAAGAGAAGTTGAAATAACTTCTATGGTAATCAAGATATGCTACAAATGCTCTCAATTGAACTTAACTTGTAGTAAACCTGGAACAGTTCCCTAATTACAGTATGTTGGCTGTTATATTACAAACTTACCACTACACCACTTGAAACATTTAAGCAATCACAATGCAAGGTATGAATAACTACACAAGGCCTCTATAACCTTCAAACTAACCTTCAAGCTGTTTTGAACTTTCAGACAAGATTTTGTCCAACCAGTATTCAAAGTTTATCTTTACAAACTTTCTTTTTCAAGTTAATGTCTATTTTACAGACATTTTGACAAAAAACAGCTCTATATACAACCAGTGGCTTTTGTTAATGGATACACTGTTCAACAAATGGATTTTTGTGAGGCCATTATATTATGAAAGTCTCTTATATAGCTTGAAAGTGTCTGATTATTGCAGTATAGCTCTTTCTCTGAAGTTCTCATTAATTATGCTGACAACATGAACCAATTATATGTCATTTAACAAGAGCAATCAAGCTTATTATTTATGGAACAAATGTAATTACACCAACTCTCAAAACGAGAGGCTGAGCTGCCATCTCTAAGATAATCAATGGCATAATAATCTACCTGACTGCTAATAAACAACTTTTAATAGGTATATTAGAAGGTAGACTAATTAATGTACTTCCTTTCCAATAGCCAGGAATATTATGTGTAAATGGGGTTCTGAGGACTAGTTAAAGTAAATCAGATAAATTACAGGTAATTCATAAATTCACTACAATTATTCAGTTGATCAAATGTGTAGAAGCAGATTTACCTCACATAGTCTCATTCATGTATTTCTGCTGCCGATTAACAGTTCCATTAGCAACAGCTAATTAAATTTTACAGATCAGGGCTGGGTTTCCCAAAAGCATTGCAAGCTTAAGCTGATCGTAGAAAACATTGGCACCAATGGTTTCTACAATCTACTTAGCTTACGATGCTTTTGGGAAATGTAGCCCTGGCCATTTTCATGAGAGAGACAAAAACAAAAAAAAACAAGAAAGGATGGAATACAGATCAAGAATGAGAAAGTAAGACAAAAATGGGGCATGGAAGGGAGGAAAATCTCATTAGATCATGCAGCATTCAAAATAAATCCATTTAAGCATGAAAAATACACAGACTGGTGAGGAGAGTTCTGGGCTGGTGAAAGGCTACTGCAGGGGTTCCCAAACTTTTTGATGAATGACCTGAATGATTTGACCTGAATGATTTACTTGAAGTACCCCCTGATATTTTAAGTAATGTAAACCTTTCAAATATCTTTGCACTTTATTTTTCTTATTATTGTTATATTTTAATGAACCTTTATTACATAATAATGTAATTTCTTCTTGTAAAATACATTTTATTTAATTAATTTCTATCCCAATCACAGATTGCACTACAGTCACAGTAGAAAAAAAAAAAATAAATAAATAAAACAATATATATATATTTTCTTTGAAGTAACAAAGCCAGTGCTGTAGCATATTATAATCTGGGGTTGGGGGACATGTCCCCTTTACTTCCAGAAATATTTTTATAAAATACAATTTTTTAATGTTTAAGAAATTATACATCAGCCAAAATGTTAAGTTTCGGCAGCTGTTAAATAAAATATTGGCGGGTGCCTAAATGACACCTTTAAGACCCATCAGAAGCCTACGTCAACCGGTCCGTTCGGCAGCGAACAGAACCAGCATACGAGCAGTAACAGTACAGGGAAGGCCGAGTAGGTGCAGCCATCACCTACTGCTTTTCAGGACTACAGGGCAAATAATGTCAGGTTAATGAAGGATACGTTTAAAACATGATTGCATTGTTGATTTAGTTTTTTTTTATTTGTCAAATGAAGGACAACATTTTGAATGATCCGTAAATGTTTAAAAAAATCTGTACATTACATTAATATTTTCATACGCAACCTCACTCTCGCTCACGAACCCCACTGAGTTCAACCCCCATTTGGGAAACTCTGGCCTTCTGCACTGAACAAAAACATCTCAAAGTCCTTCACTAGCAGTGAAAATATACAGAAATTCATGATCTTTTTGGTTTCCTTCCCTCTCCATTCTTTTTCTGTTCTGCTGTTCCAGCAATACATTTCCTCAATCACCTCAAAATGTCAGAAGACAACTCCTCCTGGCTCAGGAGTTGAAAAATTAATTATTTCAGACACCTAATGGAACAGTAAAAACCACTGAATGTTTCATCAATCTTCCACATAACCTTTCAACTATGGTTTCATCTACTGTATCTACAGACATGAGAAAGGGACCCATGAGAATATTCTGCTGTAGATGTCACAACCCCTCTTGAGTTCCACCACAAACATCATCATCTTTAAGGAAACACAGTATATAGCAGCATATAAATGGTCAAGGGCGTCATGCACCTACTTTTTTTTTGAAGGGGCACCAGTGGCAATCTAGGCTCACTTGGTGTCCTTAGCCAAAAATCAAAACAAAAAATGTCCAAAGAAAAAAAGTAGGGCTTTCAAAATTAACGTGTTAATGCATGTGGTTATTTAAAAAAGTTTAATGCGTTAATTTTTCTTAATCGCAATTAACGCATTTACCAGTAATACAGCATAAACACTGGTGTGAAGGGCTGAACCTTTGTAATGTGTCCGCCCGGAGTCATTACACTGATGCACACACCACAAACAGACAAACAACAGCGCCAGAGCCATTCAACCAAAAGGAGCATACAAACTAAGCATAAAACAGCATAACGCGACGGCCCCATGGACATTCTATGGGCGGTACAATCGTAACAAGCTAGTTAACTGTTATGCTTTCTCCTATGATAGAACTACGGAGGATATAACATCATTAAATAAAAGAATCTCTGACATCGCTTCCCTGTCAGTGATAAAATGATGGAGAAAGGAGCTCTTAGTGCTTGATGTACCCAGATGAGACTTGTGATAGAAATCAAGTATTTTCAGCCTATGTAAGGAGCAATTTAATTACCACAGAAGCACGTCAAGTCTTAACTATCACCAAAACGCAGAATGAGACATGTTCGCTGGTGTTGACACTCTGACGTGAATCATGAATGCAGCTTCACAGTTGTTGCAACAAAGCGGATAGCCACAGTCTACCAGCAGATTAATATTGTGGAGGATGAGAGTTTAAAGGATTTAATGCCCATTGCAATAAATATACAACCTATGTGGGGACATGTTCTTTTTTAATTAGTCAAACTCCCACTTAGACTTTAGGAAATGTTTCATGTGACTTGAACTGGTGCTATTTTAATGCATTTCTATCTTTTTACTGTGAAAAGCTATTTTTGGAAAATGTTAATAAATTATTATATTGCTACATATTATTTAGTTTTCTTTCCTAAGATGGAAAGAAATGAATTTTGAGATTTGTTTTCTTCTTCAAATTCAGCGCTTTTAAAATCTGGGATTAAATACAAATCAATAAATAATAATATAAAAAAACAGAATTATGCGATTAATCGCAATTAAAATTTTTAATCGACTGACAGCACTAAAAAAAAAAAGATTACTTTTCAGTAACTTAGTAATTCATCATAGTAAGACATGTTCAGTATAGTGGTATTGTTTTCATTTAGCATGAAGGGGACACAGGTTCAAGTCCCGACTAAATATGTATTTATTTTAGTAAACCAAAAAACTGAACGTGACAGATCATCATGCAGTTGTATGGAAAAGAGACGCCTTGACATTTCAATAAGAATTAAATTTTTTCTACATTTTTGAGTGACATGAGCAGTAGATGAAAGACAGAATTTGCAGTTTAAAGCAAATTATCTGCATAAGCTGACTGCGTAAAGTGCGACACAAATGGACTGACCAAATTTAGACAAACTTTTTTTTTTTTTTATATATCTTAATCGTGCAACTTAATTACCAAACCTGGTCTCATAGAATCATGTTGCTATACCTACAAATTTGCAAAAGTATTTTAATGTGCCTCGTTGTACAAATTGCAGCATTATCCTGGTGAAATAAACACTACACAACAACAATCACTTTTATTCACTTTCACAAAAATCAGGAGTAAATGGCAGATTATCAGTTCATAAATACATCACTTTTAACCCTGTTTCTCACACAAACACCGGGGTACCAGTCCTGAAGAGCATGTGAGTCGACACTTGAGTCGAAAGTGTCATAAGCACCACAAAATGACATGGCTGCATTTTTCATCTTACATTTGCTTTAAATACACTATCAGTTAGGTTTAAGGTTTAGGGTAGGGAGGTAAAAAAAAATTGTTTAAAACTTAATAGAGCATTGATTACAAACCTCATCTGTTTGGGAGAAAATATTACTCACTTTTAGGACCACAAAGTGGAAATTTCACCTCAGAACTGCCATGAAATGAAAAAAATAAAGTAATTGTCATGATATCAGATTGTAGATATTTAAGATACAAATACTTTTTTGGAAATTGCATTCAAAATCCACTTGACTCAAAAATCCATTGAACAAGCATTACTCTTCTGTAACTGGCATTTTCTCACAGTGCAATCAGCTCATAAAAGCAGATTTTGAGACTTGCTTATTTCAGATTCAGCTTTTGATTTGGGTTGGGGGGGGGGGGGGGGGGTTAACATCCTCTTTTCTTTAATGACCAGATGCGAGCAATCAGGGCGATTGCCCTCATACTAATTTGCAACAGCCTTGCAGGACACCTCTCTGAAGGCAATCAAAGCCCTACAACTTTAGCACTAATTACAACACTGGGGAAGTTATGAGAGTTGCCCTGTATACAGATTGAGTAGGACTTTAAGTAGGAAATTCAATGTGACAGACGGCCCAGTGCTCAACCAGTATATTGCCAATGAATCCAGACCATAAGGACATGAGCAGATTCAATTTTATAGAGACTCCTGCAACGTCTGTAATATCCTGATATTAATCCAAGAAATGTGATGTTATGACGTAGTTATTATTTTAATCATGACATAATTACTTTAGGAGTATTGGACAGCTGTTTGCATTTACGGGGACTTTTCATCAGGCCCATTGTGTTCATTATGATAGCAATTTCACTGTGGGTGGAAAATGTAGGATTCTGAATTTTGTGGCTTTAAGTACGTTTATTAGCTTTGAGGCCATATATATATATATATATATATATATATATATATATATATATATATATAATAATGAACTGCAAAAAGTTAACAAAATTGCATCAAAATTGAACTTTTGTGGCTTTTAGTCCATACCTTTTAGCTTTGATGCCATCTGTATGCTAGTATATTCCAAAAAGATATATGCTTTAAAAATGAACATTCTCATTCTAGAGCGCATTTTATTGGACACATATTTAGTTACACCTGTGATTGCAAGGTGAGTCATTAATATATTTTTTAAATATATATTTTTGTATTTCTCAGAGAGAAAGACTGTATTTTAAATGAATGTACCAGCAAAAATGTTAATTTTCTTAAATTTTAGGAGTATACTAGCATATAGATTGCCTCAAAGCTTAAAGACATGGACTTAAAGCCACAAAAATTTTGATTTTATTAGGTCTAAAAAAAGAACTAAAGACTCTTTCCATTCTTATTACTGTTCCCTCTCTTTACCAGACACAACAGTTAAGTGCCACATGCTGATATCATAAGGAGTTTGTCCCTTTAAAGCATTAAATCAAATGAACCACTTGCATCAGAGATAGAGGAAATCAAATTTCACAAACACTTAATACAGTTATGCTGTACAAGGCAAACATGATGTTAAAAAGGATGAAATGTCACTTAAGATTTTGTCACCTGCCACACTTTATAAAATGGCTGCATACTACCAAACAAAAAGCAAGGCTATAGCTATCATTCTCTGGGCTCAAATAAAATCTCTAAAGGAACATGTAGTACAGCAGTGTAGTGTCTGTGGGGAAGTTGAGCATGTCTGTGATAACACAGAGATCTAACTGTGCGCTGGTGTCATTCTTTCTGATGAGTTCTTGTGGACACATGGGTACAGTCCCCAGGGAAGAGAATAAGCACACTGGTTATTTACAGAGAGGGACAGGGCACAATTCACTCATGTAAGAGCCTCAGTAAGATCTTACATCATCTGTTGACATTTATGGAAAACTTTTCGGTAACACTTGCTATGAAGCCCATATTTATAATGTATTGTAAAGTCATTATAAATGCATTATAATGCATTCATAATGTCTCATAATATGTCTTAAAATATGTTATAACTTCTCATAAATAATTGTAACTCCAGCTATAATACATTATAATACTTAATTTATTCATAGTTATACCTAAAAGAGTATAATGCATTCTAACACAATAAACATCCAATTTTATCCTCAAAAGTTGTAATGTAATACACAGTATTAGGTATCATAAAAGTGCTGTATACAAAAGCAGCATAGTGTCAACAGTCATAAGGACTGATGTGATCATATACCGATATAAGTGGTCTTGACTTGCTTTAAGTTACAAAAGCAACGTCTTCTTATACACAGTCATAACATGAAGTTGTAAGAAAAACACTTGTAAAGCTACAAGTTTAAAATGTATGCAATGTCTTGTTATATTTTACAACCACGTAAAAATATCTTATGGATGTTATTTATACATATATATATATATATATATATATATATATATATATATATATATATATATATATATATATATATATCCTCCAACCAGAATAAATCCTCCAATTTGTCTGCGTTGAGAACCACTTACTCCTGAAGACGATCCAGAAAGTCAGCTGGACTGTTCTGACGCTGCCGCTGGGTTGTCACATTGTGGTGGGGGATGGGTGTATAGTTCCAACTGTCAGTGAAAATTACACAAAAACTACCCAACAGAGAGAAAATAACCCAATAAAATGACCCAACAGGCCCAACCCAGCGTTTGGGTTGAAAATAATAACCCAGCATTTTTTAGAGTGTATATCAAATAGATATAATGCATTATATTCTAAGATATAACTATGAATAGGTAAGTATTATTACGCATTACAATTGTAGTTACAATTATTTATGAGAAGTTACAACATATTATGAGACTTTACGAATGCATTATAATACATTTATAATGCCTTTACAATGCATTATAAATATGGGCTTCATAGAAAATGTTACCAACTTTTCTTTCTCAAAATTAGCATATTAGAAATAAAAACAGGGTAATACATGTCCACACACACACACATACATACTAACTAGGGATGTCGTAAAATATCGATATATCGATTATTAATTGACACGTTATTTTATTGATGTATTTTTGATGCATCAATATATTAAAATTAGCCGACATTTAAATTAGAAGCCCAATTTGCGTGCTTTCCAATTCACTCAATTGGCCTCTGCTTATCAGTCTGGCGTAATAGCGTTGGGAGGCCACAAGAGTGTGAAATAACATTTATCACATGTCGGTGCGGCTATCCTTATGAGGAATCTCCATAAACATAATGATTTTATGACTGTACAAACTATTGATTCCGATTCTATCTCCTAACCCTAACCCTAAACCTAACCCTCACAAAAAACTTTCTGCATTTTTACAGTTTCAAAAACAAACAAACATTGTTTAGTATATTTTTAAAGCGATTTGAATTATGGGGACACTAGAAATGTCCTCATAAACCACATTTATAGCATAATACCCTTGTAATTACCAGATTGTAACCTAAAAAAATTTCCTCGTAAACCACCCAAACCTGCCCAAACACACACACACACACACACACACACACACACACACACACACACACACACACACACACACACACACACACACACAACACACAACACACACACAGGATGAGCTGAAGTGGGGCAGGAGATGGCAGCCAGAGTTATGAAAGTTTTTATATGTTTTCAAGAATGAACAAAGTGACATTGATTTTGCAGGTTAATGCGTGAAGCTGCGCAAACTGAACGATTAGAAATGGCGACATTAATTATGCAATTTCTCTGTATGTAGCCTTGAATTGGTATTTCATTCAAGCTGTCAAACCACAAAATGACATACTTGAAAAAGAAAATACATTGTGTAGGCTCTATGAAAGATACATGTTCACAGTAGATCATCCAGTGATGGCTAGAGTAAATAATGTTTGTCCTTTAATAATGATTTGGGTCTAATTTAATGGAAAAATATGTGAGTTGCTCACCGTGGCACTTCAGAATGTTGATACTGAACACTGGCGGTGTGTTTGTACCTTTGAATAAAATAAATACCGGTAAATGATTCTAATTTTAGAAGGCGCCATGTCATCTGCCAGATGTGTCCGGTTTGCAACCCCTTTCATTTTCCTGCCGCTCACACTTTACCAAAGTTGTGTTGAGAAATATGTCTGAAGAGACAAATACTAATGTTCAACGAGCAGCCCTATTTATATCTGAAAAAATCCAGATATATATGGATAATCATCTGGAAAATCTTCTGATTATTGATGTGTGAAAAAGACATAGATCCCAAGCCTAATACTAACAAAGTCAAGGGCTTTGCTGTCCATGCCTTATGAAATCAAAATGGGAGTTTTGTGGCTTTTATTACATGCCTATTAGTTTTGAGACCATTTATATGCTAATGTACTGCAAAAAGTTCAAGAAATTAACTTTTAACAAACATATGCATCAAAATTGGACTTTTGTTACTTTTAGTCCATATATTTTAGCTTTGATGCCATCTATATGCAAGTATATTCCTAAAAGTTGATAGAATTTCTTTTAGCAGATATATGCTTTAAAAATGTATGTCTTTCTCTTCTGGGGAAAATATTGAAGACTCAACTTAAAATTTCAGTCAAATAAAATGCTTTATAAAATGAGAATGTCCCTCTCCCTAATACCACTTGCCACTAACCTGTAACCAAGTATCAAATCAGAGTTAATGGCTTTAAAGTAATAGGAATAATAGGAATTGGGAAATACATCAATTCAGGAATGAAAACAGCACTTTCCAAGCCATTTCATGGGATCTTTAAAAACCTAAACAAACTAAATAGAACTGGATAGTGCATGCTGCATTAAATTACTGTGTAAATATGGTCAAGTTAATGTGTGGACTATAAACGCTGAGCGAAGTGATCATAAAAAATATACCAAGAAAGTCAAAAACTGGATAGAAACAGTGTATTTCTGAGCTTACCTGCAAAGAACACTAGCACAGCACGGGCCTTGTTTCATGTGTGGCACCCTGCCTGATAACAGCCACGTGTCTGACATAAAAATACTCATTAAAATTGTATCACCCAAAATAAACACCATTTCCTGATGATTTTTTTTGTCATTTATTCATTCCATTAAATGACATTTAAATGAAAATTGACTTTTTGATTTAGTGCAATTATCTAATGTCTAAACTACCTTTTTAAATATAAGAAAAGAGGTCTCGAAGCCACGATGCCAGGATGTAGTGGGTGGTAGTTAGGTCACTGGCAGTTGGAATTTTGTTTTTAAATTAAAATGCGTAAACCTTTATATATATATATATATATATATATATATATATATATATATATATATATATATATATATATAAATAAGAGTTATAATTGCAGTTCGTTCCATAGTTCACTAAAATGGATGCTGGGAGATGCAGAGCATTGCAGAGCCACTGTTGGTCACACTACAAAACATGTATAAAGTGCTGGCAACAGATGGCAGTAAAACATCACGTAGAAGCTGAAGCCCTGCAGTATACACACACACACACACACACACACACACACACACACACACACACACACACACACGCTGCTGCTTTATTGGTGGATGTGAAAACAAACCCAGAAATTAGAGAGGACTTTTTGAAGGGTAACACAGAAACACCACCAAAAAAATTCTGTTGGTCCACAGATGATGTACACATAAATATATATTCATGTATGGGTGGTGATTAAAGGGATAGTTCGCCAAATAATTAAAATTCTGTCATGTTGTTCCAAAACTGTATGACTTTCAATCTTCTGCGGAACACAAAAAGAGGTATTAAGCAGATTGTTAGGGACTGACAGCCTCAGTCACCATTCACTTTCATTGCATTAAGAAAGTGAATGTGACTGAGACTGCCAATTCCTAATATTTTTCCTAAAACCACCTTTTGTGTTCCATGGAAGAAAGTCATACAGGTTTGAAATTAAATAAGGTTGAATAAATGACAACACAATTTCCATTTTTTGGTAAACTATGCCTTTAAGAACTGTCAAACAAATCCACAATTCTTACTTTCAGCGGTGCATTTATTCTTGCTTTTACTGCTCCTCAGAGCCATTAGTCACATCTTTGCCACCACGTCTTATTTATTGATCATTTTCATCACAGCATCCAAACCATGTCAATAGTTTAAACTGACTGTGTCGTCATAGCAGTTCCATAGCTGGAATTGAAGAGCTCTCTTCCCACGCACATGCCCTTTCTAGAGCTGCGTTAACAACATGTCAAAGGCTGTGTTAAGGTCGGTGGCAAACAATGCCGGTTCCCTTGATCACCTGCACCAAAAAAACAGAGACAGACAGACGTAGCCCCTCAGAGTCACTCGACCAGCTGCATTGACTTTCTTGGATGAAGTGTCAAGCCATTTTGTTTTTTGCATAACAAGCTGACTTTAATAGTCTCAGTTATTTTGAGCAGCCTGTGTTCTTAGTCATGTCTCCAGCTGATCTTCCAGACTCAAATTAGAGGCTTTGAGATACTCCTCAAAGTGTATTTTTCTGATTAAAAATAACAATGGTTATGGGCTGCTAGACACAAATATTACTAAAGACTTTAGAGAGGACAGTTATATTTTAGATTTGGTGCATGAAGAAAAATTTTGCGGAACAGTAACTAACTAAAAATAGTGATGCTACTAACTTACCTACTGTAACGTTGGGTACGTGGAGTGGAATTTTTTTGGATTTTCCCCTTTTTCACCCAATTTGGAATGCTCAATTCCCAATGCGCTTTTAAGTCCTTGTGGTCGTGTAGTGATTCCCCTCAATACGGGCGATTTCTCCTGAGGTTACCTCTGGGTTTTTCTTTGTATCCCGAACAATTCTTCTGGCAGTTGTGGCTGAAATCTTTCTTGGTCTACCTGACCTTGGCTTGGTATCAAGAGATCCCCGAATTTTCCACTTCTTAATAAGTGATTGAACAGTACTGGCTGGCATTTTCAAGGCTTTGGATATCTTTTTATATCCTTTTCCATCTTTATAAAGTTCCATTATAGGGTATTCCATGCCAGGGTATGCAAAATTTTGAGCACAACTGTATATACACAAGTAACTAATGAGGGAATGGAAGGCAGTTGCGGATGATGATGTACAGATGGAAGTGATGAGGGAAGTGAACTATGGGAGATGTAGTAACAAGCTAAATTTGTGTTTTTTCAGGGATTAGTGACAAAATGTGACAAAACGTTACATTACTGATGTCGTCACATTGCAATGCATGCAGTTTTACAACCGATCGAGCTAAAGCGATGACTGAACACACTTTAAACTGTCCTCTATCTCATGTTGCATTGGGAAATCGGAATAATTTTGGTGAATCAGTTTGTTCGGACGGTTCATGTAAATAAATGATTCACTGATCAAATAAACGATTCACAGAGTCCATATGTGGCATTCTAGTGTATTGTGTATTGAAATATTTAGTTAAATACTGCTGTTCATCACTGTGTTTTCGGCTCAATCATATAATATAGTTTTTTACACTGGTTGTATAGTGTTAAAGCTAGGGTGTGTAATCCAGAGAGGCTAGCAGTTAGCAAAGTAGCTTTGAAAGCATAGAGCCTGCCCTCGCTTCAGAGGTGTCTCCAAAGCCATGCCTCCTCTATCACACATGAACACACGCACACAGAGCAGAGTCTCAGTGCCAGGAGGAGAGACGTGTTGGTGGAATCGATCGCAACGGTTTCAGATTACCTCATGTCTCATTCACAGGTTAGACATTACAATAATAATGAACGTAAACAGCTTATTTGCGGTTATTACGTTTTTGAAAAAAAGAAAGAAAACTGTATAAAAAAAGGTAAAAACATTACATTTCGCAACAAGTTATTTTTTTTATATTATTTTTTTTTGCATGTTAGACTTTTCACGATGAGAGCTCGCTCGCTCTGCACAGTGTCAAGGAACCCGATGACGTGTGATTGTCTGCGTGAACAAGTTATGCGGCGGTATGCAAATATAGATTGACAGACAGGAAGGACATCCTATCATTACATTCGGATATTCGGATCATTACATATCATTTTTTAGTCCTGTCCCTTCCACAGAAGATATATATGTATAAATATATATATTTTTTACATTTAGATCACTTAAATTATTGATTGCTATCAGGATGACTTTCAACCAGTATAACAAAAAATGTTTCTGGAAAAGATTGCACACCCTTTAATTTATAATGTTGTCACATTATTTGAGATTCATTCATCCAAAAAACACTTTATTGTTTCTGTGCTAGATACAAATCACATTTGTATACATACTTTTTTGCAAAAAGATCTTTACGTGGCTCGTGTTACATATCGCAGCAGTAGTTCCCTTGTGAAATAAACACTAGAGGTGCTACAACAACAATGACTTTTGTTCACTTTCACAGCACATTATCAGTTCAGAAATACTATTCGCTCTGTTCCACACAAAATGCTATCTTATGAAATTAAAGCACTTTTACTATAGTGCATAACTATAAGGTGAAAAATGTAACAAGTAATCACAATAACAAGATGGCGCCATGGATGGCTGATTTAGTGTGGAACTCTCTAGGGTCTTTGTTACTTTTGTTTGTTTGTTATGTTTTTTGTCACTGTTTCCTGATCAGTTTCACTAGGGATGAACTGTTGAATATTTGGCAGAGCATACCTGATCATTTTTTGCTGGTGTTTGATTTTTCAGACGTTTTATTAGACATCTTAGTTGGAGGCGCAGCAGTGTTCTACAAGTGCTCCAAGAGACACAAGCGAGAGAAGTGCGCCGGCGTGCTCGTGAAGCTTTGTCAGTGTGGCTTTAGGACTCCGCTGACGAGTATTCACCTGGTGAATGTCCGCTCCTTCGCCAACAAAACGGACAAATTGCTTCTACTCACTCAAACAAATAAGGACTTTTCTAACTCTGCTGCTCTGTGTTTCACGGAAACCTGGCTGAATGAAGCCATCTCGGACAGCACGCTACATCTGCAGGGCTTCCGGCTGTTCAGAGCAGATCGCGTTGCAGAATCATCTGGGAAAACGAGAGGCGGTGGAACATGCTTTTACATCAATGAAAGTTGACGTACAAAGTAACAGCATTGAAGAAGATGTGCTGTCCTAATTTAGAAGTGCTCTTCATCAACTGTAAGCCTACTCTACTCGCCGCTGGAGTTTTCCTAGTTTATTCTGGTGAGTATGTACATCCCGCCACAAGCATGCATAAATGCAGCATTGCAACAGCTGGCTGATCACATCACAGACATGGAGCAACAACACCCGGACTCTCTTATCATTATTCTGGGAGATTTTAATAAAGCTATCCTCACCCATGAACTGCCAAAATACAACAACACATCACATGCCCCACCAGAGAAAGAAATATACTAGACCACTGCTACACCACTGTAAAGGATGCATATCGCTCTGTCCCACGTGCAGGTTTAGGACTCTCTGATCACTGTCTGGTTCATCTTCTCCTACAAGAAGAAACTAAAATCAGCTAAACCAGTAGTAAGAACTGTAAAGAGATGGACTAATGAAGCAGAGCTGGAACTACAAGCCTGCTTTGACTGCACTGATTGGAGAGATTTTGAAGCTGCAGCCACAGACCTGGATGAGCTCACAGATACTGTGACATCATATATCAGTTTCTGTGAGGATATGTGCATCCCTACTAGGACATTTATATCATTCAGCCACGATAAACCATGGTTTACAGGAAAACTCAGAGAGCTTCATCATGCCAAAGAGGATGCTTAAAGAAGTGGGGATAAAATCTTGTACAACCAGGCCAGATACACACTGACTAAGGAAATCAGAGTGGCTAAAAGAAGCTACTCTGAAAAGCTGAAAAAAAAAAAAACAGTTTTCAGCCAACAATCCTGCATTTGTGTGGAAAGGCATTGCTGAAAAGCATTACCAAGTATAAGACAACAGCCCCTCGCTCTGTAGAAAATCAACAAATGGCTGATGAACTGCATGTGTTTTACTGCAGGTTTGAAAAGCCCAGTCTCACACCCCTCCCCCGCTCTGACCTTCACTTCACACACACACACCAACACCTCCTGGAAACCCCTCCTCCCCTCTCCTGCTACTCAACCTGCACTTATGGTCTATGAAGAGGATGTGTGCCAGGTCTTCCGGAAACAAAAGACTAGGAAAGCTTCAGGCCCAGATGGTGTCTCACCTGCCTGTCTGAATGTCTGCGCTGACCAACTGGCCCCCATCTTCACACAGATCTTCAATAGATCACTGGAGCACTGTGAAGTTCCCTGCTGCTTCAAACGCTCCACCATCATTCCGGTCCCCCAAAAACCCCAAATCACAGGACTTAATGACTACAGACCAGTTGCCCTCACATCTGTGGTCATGAAGTCATTTGCGAGACTGGTTTTGGCCTACCTGAAGGACATCACTGGAACCCTTCTAGACCCCCTTCAGTTTGCTTACCGAGCAAACAGGTCTGTGGATGATACTGTCAAAATGGGACTGCATTATATCCTGCAACACCTCAACAGCCCTGGGACTTATGCAAGGATCCTCTTTGTGGACTTTAGTTCAGCCTTAAATACCACCATGCCTGATCTTCTCTCAACCACACTGACCCAGCTCTCCATGCCAACCACAATCTGTCGGTTGATCAACAGCTTTCAGACAGATAGGTAGCAGCTAGTGAGACTGGGGGAATTCCCATCTGGGACCCTCACTATTAGCACTGGTGATCCTCAGGGATGCGTTCTCTCTCCACTGCCCTTTTCCCTGTACACAAATGATTGTACTGCAAAGGACACCTCTGTCAAGCTCCTGAAGTTTGCAGACGACACCATGGTCATTGGCCTCATCCACGACGGTGACGAGTCTGCATACATATGGGAGGTTGAACAGCTGGCTGTCTGGTGCGGTCTCAACAACCTTGAGCTGAACTCACACAAAATGGTGGAGATGATAGTGGACTTTAGGAGAAACCCCCCCCACCCCCACACCATCCTGAACAGCACTGTGGCAGCAGTGGAGTCATTCAGGTTCCTGGGCTCTACCATCTCTCCGGACCTGAAGTGGGACACCCACATAGACTCCATTGTGAAGAAGGCTCAGCAGAGGTTGTACTTCCTTCGCCAGCTGAGGAAGTTCAACCTGCCACTGGAAATACTGACTCAGTTCTACTCAGCCATCATTGAGTCTGCACTGTGTGCATCTATTACTGTCTGGTTTGGTTCAGCCACCAAATCAGACAGAAGGAAAATACAATGGACAGTCAAGACTGCTGAGAAGATTATTACTGCCCCCCTGCCCACCCTCCAAGACCTGTACGTCTCCAGAGTGAGGAAACGTGCAGGTAAAATCACTCTAGACCCCACACACCCTGCCCACTCCCTTTTTGAACTGTTGCCCTCTGGCCGGCGCTACAGAGCACTCAGCACCAGGACAACCAGGCACAAGAACAGTTTTTACCCTCAGGCCATTTACCACATGAACAATTAAACCACCTTCAGGATTCCCATAGTGCAATAATGTATAAATATGTCATGAACATATATAAAATAAAATATTTAATTTAATAACTGTACATACCCCTACCTTGCACATATATTACCACTTGCACACGTACATATGCCATTCTATGTTATATGTCCTATTTTTTTTTATATGTCTGTTTATACTTTTACCTTGTTTTATATTATGTGTCTCACTGTAATGTTCTGTGTGAACCTGCTTGTTTCACTTATCACCAAAAAAAATTCCTTGTGTACATAAGCACACTTGATTCTGTGATTCTGAATCTGATTTTACGTTTGCATTACATAACCAACTAAATTAACAAGAATATTCAAGCATGATCAAGTAGCTCAACAGATAAAGTGTTACACTTGCAACGCAAAGGATTACTAATTTTTATTTTTTTACTAGTTTACTAGATTACTAGTCTAGAAGGGCACGCGAGTCAAAAGTTTCATAGAAGCACCATAAAATTACATGGTTGTTTCAACAATCGCATTTTTGTTTCTCACATTTGCTTTCATGAAACTATTGATTAGGTTTAGGTTTAAGGTTTGGTGTTGGGAGGTTGGTTTTGTTAATTAGAACTTGATAGAGAATTAACCTTAAAAACCTTGTGTGATTGGGTGAATATTTAGCTTGCTTTAGCTCCACACAGTGAACATTTCACCTCAGAACAGCTGTGATACGTGAAATGAACCATGTAATGTCATTTTGCTAAAATGTTGCCACAGTCACAAAATTTTAATGAGATCAGGGTGCCAGATAAATATTGATCTGTACACACATGACTGTGTGGCAACACACAGCCCCAATGCCATCATTAAGTTTGCTGATGATACGACGGTGATAGGTCTGATCACTGACAATGATGAAACAGCCTACAGAGAGGAGGTGCACACTCTGACACACTGGTGTCAGGAGCACAACCTCTCCCTCAACGTCAGTAAGACCAAGGAGCTTGTGGTGGGCTTCAGGAGAAAAGACAGAGAACACAGCCCCATCACCATCAATGGAGCACCGGTGGAGAGAATCAGCAGCTTCAAGTTTCGCATCACTGAGGAACTCACATGGTCTGTCCACACTGAGGCCGTTGTGAGGAACTCTCACCAGTGCCTCTTCTTCCTGAGATGGCTGTTAAAGTTTGAAATGAAACACCACATCCTCACACGGTTCTACACCAGCACTCTAGAGAGCATCCTGACTGGCTGGTACGGCAACAGCACTGCCCTCAACCGCAAAACCCTGCACATCATCAGAGGTGAGCATCCCTCCCACCAGGACATCTATACCAGGCAGTGTGTGAAAAAAGCTTGGAGGATCATCAGAGACTCCAGCCACCCAAGCCATGGGCTGCTCTCACTGCTACCATCAGGCAGGCAGTATCGCAGCATCAGGACCCACACCAGCAGACTCCATGACAGCTTCTTCCCCCAAGCAATCAGACTTTTGATCTTTCGCAATCAATATACATCAGCACTGCACTTTATTAATCTCACACTGGACTGTCATAAATTATATTCTCTCTTAACAACACACTGGCAACTGACTATCAGCCGACAGCCTGAATGTCAATACAGCACAATACAACCTACTGTATATTTTATGTATACTATTTTTTATTGTATACTGTGTATTCTATATTGTGTGTATTGTATACTGTACATTATATATTATTATTTGTATATTGTGTTGTGTGTAATTATGTGTATATTAGAAATGTAAATTGTATTGTGTAAATCTGATGTTTATTGTAAATTGGTATATGTCTCATCACTGTCATGACTGCTATGTCGCTTGGAACTGCACCCAAGACTTTCATCCACTGTTGCACTTGTGTACTGTATATGGTTGAGTGACAATAAAGTGATTTGATTTGATCTGATTAAATTATATATTATATCACTTGAAAATTATTACCACCTTAAATAGCTTCAGTGTAGTTAACTAATTTTTGTTAGCAACTTCTTTAAAAAAAAATTGCTTGACTGTAAAATGTGTGTTTACATTTTGAGTAGCTTATAGCTTTGCAAGTGACAGTTTCAAAGTACTGTAGCTTCCTCAACACTGGGCTTTTTCATGTAATAATATAAGCACTATAAAAATTGTGCACCAACTTCATCCAATGTTGGACAGAATCTAGAGAACCAAAATAGGGTTTAAGCAGCGGCTGTGACTTAAATAGCATGGAGGCAAAAATATCGGTAGATCAAATGCATTGATCCACAGAGCTGTCACAAAAGAATGCTGCCTTTCCCCCCCAGAAAAACCTACTGCTAGTTTATTCCTCAGGAATAAATGGGATACATTTAAATAAAAATATCTGCTAGGGACTAGAATGTTCATGTGTAATAAAGGAAGGAAAGCGATACTGTGTAATGCAGTGTCCCACGCTTGTTGACCTTTGCCTTTGTGTGAATAGATATGACTCACACACACACGCACGCATGCACACATGCATGCACGCACTCATGCACACACACAGAACAGACTTGGGAGAAAGCCGACCACAGTGGAAACATATGACAATACATGCAGATACATACAGACACTCCTAACACTTATTCAAGAGTTATGGGAACTCACAGGCTAAACAATAATTCACCATCGCAAGTCTTTAACCAAGTTTAACCTGTCTGCTGAGCAGAATAGTTTTAAATCAGATTAAAGCAAACTCAACATTGAAAAAGCCTCCAGAAAAACATATACAAGATCAACAGACCACATTTAGAGGGGTAGCCTTACATGCAATGTTCAGAGCATGTTGACTTCTAATAGCATGCATACTTTCTGTTTGTTGGGATGCTTAAACAAACAGAGCGATGTTCTGAGAGAGCCACAGAGTCACAATTCAAACTTGAAGTGCCACCTCCACATTTTTGTGAGTCTCATTCAGCAGGGAGCAGTAAGTGCAACTCCAGATGGACAGGCTGCTGTACAACAAACCGTCAGCGGATCAAAGACAGCTGAACCGAGCAGAGTGTAGGGGTTTCGAGATGCGTTTTTCAATGTTTCAAACTACATTTAACTTGACATAGCAACCTAAAAACTCAGCAGTTATGGCTAGAAACACAGACGACCAGTGAAACGCGACACAACCTCAGCAAGATGCGTCAAAAGTGTCAGAGTACACGTGTACAGATGCAAACGCAAGTCATGTGAGAACATGCGCAACTTTTTATATGTATTGAAAACCAGATGACCTACTACATTTGACAAAATGTGCAGCATACAGCAGAGTGCACTGTGTATGATCCTAAATTTCACAAAGTATTGCACTCTTGACTTTTAACTTCCGTTATAATGAATGAACCAGAAGTAATGTCAGTATTTAGATTTTTAACTGTTTTGGAACTCGCAGGCTAAACAGTGTCACCACCGCAGGGCTTTAACCTGGTTCAATCTGACCAGTATTAAACGAGATTAAACAAACTCCACATTGAAAAGCCTCTGACAGTATACAAGCTCAACAGACCACATTTTAACATGTAGTGTTCAGAACATGTTGACTGCTAATAGCATGCATTTTAAAAAAAGCCAAAAGCGATATTTACTTATTGCTTGATATAGCAAGTTGCTTGATTTATATCTACCCACAACAAGACATAAAAACCCCAGGAAAGATGTTCTAGGAGTCAAACGAGGAGAGGGCTGGACTGCTCCGAAGCAGCACAGTCAAACTGCGTTCATAAAGTATGAATTAATAAGATCAACGTATGAATAAAAGATTCTTCTTCAAGTGAATTGAATACATCAAACATCCACAACAGTACATTATTCCCTGAAACGTGAGAAAGATCGAGGGAGAATAAGATGTGAGCTTCAGACTTTTCTAAAATTCAGAGGAGTGCTTTGATGACTGAAATCTAGATCAGCAGTTTATGAAGAGTGATCAAAAAGTTTTTGATTAAAATATTTCTATCTTCTTTTCTTTAAACGATGGAAGGAAGCAGTGGTGGTATGTTTCAGAGTCGGCCAGTCCACTTGTCACTTGGTATGAATTTATGTTAGCTCAGTAAGTTCAGATGAGAGAGAAATGTATTGATCCCCGAGGGGAAATTTACTTGCCACAACGGCACAGTGTCACACAGAATAGAACTGTGCATCATGGACTATTAAATATGAAGTTGCACGATAGAACAATAATGTTAAAGATCAAATAAACACTATAAAAAAAGAAATCACACTTGTAATACTCCTAAAACATGCTTACATAACAAACACCATAAAATCAGCACACAAGTGGATAGTTATTTTTTATATAGTAATTTTTGATAGGTAGTTTGCAGAGGGGATGCTGTTGTTTTGTGAATTACGTATGTTGTATGGTGGATATTTAGTCTTCACAGGACTCTTATTTGGCTAGTAATCAAATGCTTATTTTTCACATTATGCAAATATTTCAAAATGGATCAAGTTATGGATCACAAAATATGCAGTTTACAGCAAATCACACTGTGTAGGTTACTGTATCTCACAATGTAAAATGCTAAATTTGATCTTCCATTTCTAGTGTGGAGAATGAACCACAAGTAAAATAACAGTGATTTAACTGTTTTGTTAAGTTGTACTGTTAAATATAATGTATGATAACAGTTTACCAAAAAGTTGTATTCATTAACCTTACTTAATGCGGTAGTTAACATGAACTAACAATGAACAATTTTACAGCACCTAATAATCTTAATGTTAATTTCAACATATACTAACATTTTGTAATTAAAAGTTGTACATGTTAAAATTAGATTTGATTAAATTAACATCAAGCAAGATTAGTGAATGCTGTACAGTTAATTGTTATTTCATTATACCTAATGCACTTACTGTAATAATGTTAGCAAATAATAACCTTATTGTAAAGTTTTACCAAAAATATACATGCACTTAGCACTTTATTATGAACACTATGGTCCTAATAAAGTTCCCGACTTGGTCTACTGCTGTTGTAGCCCATCCGCCTCAAGGTTCGATGTGTTGTGCACTCTGAGATGCTATTCTGCTCACTACAATTGTACAAAGTGGTTATCTGAGTTACCGTAGACTTTCTGTCAGCTCGAACCAGTCTGGCCATTCTCTGTTGACCTCTCTCATCAACAAGGTGTTTCTGTCTGCTGAACTGCCACTCACTCGTTGTTTTTTTTGTTTTTAGCACCATTCTGAGTACACTCTAGAGACTGTTGTACATGAAAATCCCAGGAGATCAGCAGTTAAATAAATACACAAACCAGCCCATCTGGCACCAACAATCATGCCACAGTGGAAATCACTGAAATCAAATTTTGTTCCCATTCCGATGGTTGATGTGAACATTAAAGGAATAGTTCACCCAAAAATGAAAATTTGCTGATAATTTACTCACCCTCAGGCAAACTTGTTGGTAAGGTCACGCGTCATGTGGAGGAGGAGTCAGGAAGTGCATCATTGTTTACAAGAGAAACTTGTGCCATTCACAAATCAAAACAGTCCAAAACAATTTAAAAACAATATAAAATAAAAAATAAAATATCATTTCCAAATAATAATAATAAAAAAACAAAAAAACAATGTAAACAATGACGAGCTTCCTGACTCCTCCTCCACGTGACGCGTGACCTTACCAACAAGCTTACGTCATCCCTCTCATGAGCGCAGGTCACAGAGATGTACTGAAGCGAACATTTGTAGTTAAAAAGTATATAAGTATTGTTTTGTTTCTAAAAATAATCAACCGTTTGGGTTCAGAAGAACTTTATTTGTTGACTGGAGTCGTGTGGATTATTTTGATGCACCCTAAATATGCATTTTGGACCATCAAAAAATGGAGGACATTCTCTTGCATTCTTTAGAGGAGGCCTGAAAAGAAATCCTAAAAGTCTTAAATTCTGTTTTGATGAAGAAAGAAACTCAGATACATCTTGGATGTCCTGAGAGTGAGTAAATTATCAGCAAAATTTCATTTTTGGGTGAACTATTCTTTTAACTGAAGCTCCTGACCCATATCTGCATGATTTTATGCATTGCACTGCTGCTACATGATTGGCTGATTAGATAATTGCATTAGTAGGTGTACAGGTGTTCCTAATAAAGTGCTCAGTAAGTATATTTTTCTTGGGGACCCTTAAGGGGCATTAACACATACAGTGAATTGTAGCAACAAAGCGACAAGAAATCATTCATTTTCATTGAGAGTTGTGATTTCCATACATGAGCAGCAGCGACCAGTTGCAATGCAACGAAGTTGAGCAAAGTTCAACTTTGTGCAAATAAGCAGCAACAAGATGCCGCAACTACCAATAGCAGTGCAGACAGTGATCCACGACCCCCTAATGCAGGCGAGTAGGAATGGTTATTTCATTGTTTTAACTGCTGGATGTTTGAACAACCCTGTAGTGGAAGGCAAACTTACAGAAATCTGCAGGTGCATTGTCATAAGTGCAGCGTTTGCTTTATGTTGATTCTAAAAAGTGTGATCCCAAGTGAATAAGTGATCCATAAAAAAATGGTGCAACACGTCAAGTTGCAGCTAATTGGCAATTGACAAGGTTTTCCATCATTGTTCGACTGCTGAACGGCTGTTATAATTCTCTTGGCCTCAATCATAAACATTGACATCTCAAGTGCCTTTTGCCAAGGGGACCGTTCACACAGAGCATCACAATCCCTGTACTGCTCACAGGTATATCAAGAGGTGGGTAATTATTATTTCTATTACTTTCTCCAGTCCCTGATTTTTCAAATGACATTTACACTGTGACTGTGTCAATGCAAAAACTGAGATGATAACAATCCCCACACTGAGTTTAATATAATCAACATCATCATTTCATATCAAGAATGGGGTTATACATGGGGAGGAAAACAGGCTTTGATTTTGATTTATTTGTTCTTGTGGGTGTGTTCTTTAGGATACGTCCCAGTCCAGGCCTTCTAGCTTGCCTTGAGTGATGCAATTACGCTTTAAGTGAAGTACGTAATTTGAAAGTGAAGAGCGCGAGATCTTGATGAGGAATCGGCTGTCATCACTGCTGGTATTGCCGGCACTGAGAAAGAGATCCTTATGGATTTACAAACCTGAGATGTTCTGCATGATTGAACGATTGATAAATTAAACAGGAAAGGAGGACTTATTTTCACTTCAAGCAAATTGGTAAGTGCTTTTTGCATTGTTATAGCAACATCAGGAGTTTTCTAAGTGTAAATTAGGCTGCTTGAGCATTCAGTGTCGAATCAAGTTTTGAAACTTGATTTTAACTCACTTCGCTTAGCAGGGCAAGGCTGCCTCTGCAAACTTCGTGAAGACGCGAGGGGACAAGGACAGGCCAAAGGGGGGGACCTTGTACTGGTACGCCTGGCCCTTGAAAGCAAACCACAGGAAGGGTCTATGTCGAGGTAAAACCAAGACATGGAAGTACGGTCTACTGCCACAAACCAATCTTGATGCCGGACGCTCGCTAGAATGCGTTTTTGCGTTAGCATCTTGAACGGGAGTCTGTGCAAAGCTGATTCAGTACTCGCAGGTCCAAGATTGGCCGCAAACCACCGCCTTTCTTCGGTACAATGAATTAGGGGCTGTAAAACCCTTTCTTCATCTCGGCCGGAGGGACAGGCTCTATCACACTTTTCCGTAGAAGGGTAGCGATCTCCGCACGCAAGGTAGCGACGTTCTTGCCCTTCACCGAGGTGAAGCGGACACCGCTGAACCTGGGTGGGCGCCTGGTGAACTGAATCGTGTAGCTGAGTCGGACGGTCCGGGTCAGCCATTGCGATGGGTTGGGAAGCGCAAGCCATGCGTCCAAGCTCCGGACGAGGGGGACCAAGGGGACAATCTCATCGGATGTACCGGCGGGTGGGGCCCCACGGCGGGGCAAAGCCTGAGGCGCCACGTCGAGAGGGCTCGAGCCCTGTGGCCGTGCTGAGTCCAGGGACATCGAAGCACTTACCTGGCTCCTGATACCCACCATAGGATTGGCCGGGGAGGAGGGAGGAGGAATATCGTCCCTGCAGTCCGTCGGAACCAACCTGGTGTGGGCGTGTTTGAGCCACAGCTGGGCGCGCAGGGGTGGGGGGGCCGTCCCTGGAGCACCATACCTGACATAAAGGAACGGTGGCCGGTGGTCGTGATAACAACGGCCGTAAGCACCGGATATGTGACCCAGGGAATGAGGAAACCGCTCCTTTTCTGTAGGTGCCGCAGCCCTTTGGACATGCAGCGAATCAACGAAAAGGCAAAGGATTCTCCTCCCGGCCCTCCACCAGGGGATGGAGTGGTCTTCTTACCATCTCTAGGCCTGCAGCAGGTCTCCACATGCCTGGGTCGCCCATCTCAGGGGTGCTTCGAAGCCTTCCTCGGGTTCTTGGTGGCCGGCCGTGAGACGGGTGGCATCTGTTTCCTGTTGGTGGCTCCATGCCGGGGCCGGGCCGTGGGGGTGGGCTGCCGTGGAGCCAGTGTTGTTGCGGCTGGAGGACACCCTTGGCGATGAGCAGAAGAGGTGCAAGGTCTTGAACCACGCCAATGCAGGATGTGCTGAATAGCCTCCGTCTGCTGTTTCACCGGCGAGAACTGCTGGGCGAAGTCCTCGACGATGTTGCCAAACAAGCTGACCTGGGAGACGGGGGTGTCAAGGAATCGTACCTTGTCAGCTTCCCACATCTTGACCAAGTTGAGCCATAGGTGGCACTCCTGGACCACCAGGGTGGACATCGCCTGCCCAAGAGTCCGCGCCGTGAGCTTCGTCGCATGCAGAGTGAGGTCGGTCGCCGAGCGCAGCTCCTGCATCAATCCCGGGTCAGAACTACCCTCGTGTAGTTCTCTTAGCGCCTTGGCTTGGTGCACTTGCTGGGAGAGCCATGGCGTGTAGGATGGAGGCAGCCTGTCCAGCGGCACCGCAGGCCTTAGTCGGCAGAGATGACATAACCCTACAGGCGCTGGACGGGGGTCTCAGGTGGCCCCGCCATGTGCCGCCGTTTTGCGGGCACAGGTGCACCGCAACCGCCTTATCCACCAGGGGAAAACGCCGAGTACCCCCTGGCAGCCCCACCATTGAGGGTAGTGAGAGCAGAGGAGCTCAGAGACCGGGTCCGGGCAGTGATAGGTGCCCGCCATGACCTCGTGGGCTCCTCATACACCTCTGGGAAGAAAGGGACTGGGGCGGGGCACGGCCGTGAGTGGCGCTCCGGGCTCAGGAACCAATTGTCAGGCTGTGAGGGTTCAGGGGGGGTGGAGGGTTCCACTCCAACCCGACACACACAGCCGCCCGGGCAAGCATGGCTGCCAGCTGTGCATCAGGCTGCGACTGGGCGACCGCACCCGAAGGTGGGAGCCCAGTCGAGTCCTCAGCGTCAGACTGGACAGCCCGCTCTCTGATGCTGCAATCGAGAGCTCATCCACTTCGCGAGCACCAAAACGAGATTGCACTCGCCCTGAGATGAGCTGGCGGTCTCATCCCAGCGGGGCAAATGAGCGTACTGGGGAATGGGAGGTCCGTGGGGAGTTACCCGGCGGAGTGGCTCCCACTGGGGTCCCCAAATCGCCCCCAGTGCTAACCGACGCTGCCTCAAACCCGTAGGTAGAAGGACCGAGGCGGGGAGCCGCTGGGGGTGGTCTTTCCCTCTAACGAAGGAAAAACCGTGACCGCAACGTTGCCATGGTCACGCTCTTGCAGTGAGAACATGACCCATCCATGAACGCTGTCTCCGCGTGGGCAGTGCCCAAGCACGTAAGACCGTGATCGTGGCCATCGGAAGCAGAGAGGTAACGACTGCAACCAGGAAATACACACAAATGGAGAGGCATCTTTAAAAAGACGCTCTCCGTTAATGCCACTCTTTTAGAAGGGAAAATATACTCTTTCAGTAGGAAGAATATACTCTTTTAGCTGCTGAAGCGCCCAGGGGCGTTCTCTGCACTTCACCAGTGCAAGAGGGGGAGAAGCCGCTGTAATGCGCAGTAAATCCAACAGCTTTTCGAGGTTTGAATGGATCGGCAGAGTAATTCAGCTCACTGAACACAACTGCTCAGCTCCGAAGAGAAAATCTGAATGAGTGGTTGCGAGCCAGCTCCTTTTATATCCGTATGTCCGGGTGAGTGGCATGCAAATTCCACTCGCCAATTCCCATTGGCCTTTTTTCAAAATCAGAGGTTTGGGGCTCCCAAGAGTGACCCCTAGTGTCACCACATCGACACAACTTTGAGTGAGTGACAGATATGGAACCATGATTTTGTTTGCAATTCTGATGACTTTGCTTTGATTTCTCAGTTGTTTTTTTTTGCAACATATTTTAAATATGTTTATATATTTTTGATTCATGCTGGTTATTTTTTGATCTGCGCTTTTTATTTATTTTTGCGCTTATTATTTTTTTATCTGCGCTTATTCTTTTTTGATTCACACTTATTATTTTGATTTACGTTTATTATTTTTGGATCCGTGACCGCAATACATTTGACAGGATTTTGATCCCATAAGATCTCATATATAGGCACAATTTTTATGTCTACGATGCTAAAAAGATTCTAAAGATCATCAGAAACATACATTTATTCAAGAGTATACAAACTTTTGACTGATATTGTAGATGTTGAAACAATCATGCATTGTTTGTTTGTGGTAAACTTCTCGCATCTGCATTTTTTTAAAACACAAAAACAGCAACTCATCTCCATTAATTAAAAAGAAATATAAAAAATGTTGGAGATTATAATTATCAGAGAAATTTAGAAGTGCCATTCTGATTCTCTAATAAAAGGTGCCATGCTCCTTTCGCCTGCATTAAAATTCTTGTTAAGTACCACTTGGCTGACCTTGATCCAGTACCACATAACACCTGATCTCATCAGATCTTCATGGCTCTAGCAGACCTAGAGAGATGACCTCAAAATCAAGACGTAGAATTATTGATATCGACAATGCCAGGTTTATTCACACCATCTGACAGGAGGGGGAGATTAGAGGCTCTGTCACATGTCAGTGTTAAAGGGTCATGGACAGGGTGCAAATATGAAAATAAAGATAGCACAGCAGGATATTAAGATCATTATCTTCCCAAAGATAAAGGTATAAACTGTAGATCAGAGGTTTTCAATCTTCACAGATCCAGGGACCCCCCACCCAGACTCTCAGCCAATAATGGGATCCCCAGTTTACAACAGCTAGATTTTTCCTGTAACACTTTGTATTAGCTCAGTGCAGTTATGCCTGACGAGGGGTAAGTGTACCTGTGGCAAGGTTAGAATGGAAAGGAGGAGGCGAACAGGACGAAGCATCTATTGTCACTTTTCCACTGCACGTTACGGTTCGACTCGACTCGACTCTGCTCGCTTTACTTTTCTGAGCTTGCTTTTCCACTGCAGTTTACTGCAGCCTCAACGTGGGTGGGATTATAGGCTGATTGTCATAGTTGCACCACCTGTACTGCCGTGACATCATCTTAAACGCGACACAAACACACAACAAAGCAGTAGCTGGTCAAATAAATAAAGTGAAGCTTTCAAGCAGAACATAGAGTTAACGTAACAAAATGTACCATCCTCTATCGTGGACTCCAACAATGTCGTGGCCGAGTCCATGGCACTCTCCCTCCCACTGCTTGCTATGGTTTATTGCCATAGATAGCATCCATTTGGTCGAACCACTTCCACTTTCTCTTGTTTGAACCACTTTGGCTGTTGTGGTCCTTGATGGTTCTGTAGTCACTTTTAAGTTTTTTTCACTTTTCCCTACACTGTTGGTAGGTAGGTAGGTGGTAGCCGTGTGTGGCCAACAGCTACTGAGACACTTCCTGAAAGACTTTTTCATTTCGCGTCGCCCCATCCAGCTCTCGTTGGATCCTCTCCTTGGCTACTAATGAGAGGAACGTCTGCACCTTGTTTATTGACCACGGCTAAATTTCTTGCAAGTTTTTGAGACAATGTTTCCAACAAATGTATTTATGATTATATTTTAATGTTTGTTTTAATGTACGGTGTATCATGATTAATCGTGATTAATCACAGGAAACTGTTCGATTAATTTTTCAGTTCACAGCCCTAATAACTTCTGATAAAACTATGAATATATTCAAATGACAACTTACTGTGAATAATCTTAATATTTTTTTCAATCTGTTTTTCACCACAGTATCGATTGTTTTTTTGGTTTAATTATTGACTTTAATTATACAGTGCTGTGAAAAAGTGATTTCTTGTTTTTGTGTGAATCTCATCCTAAATTGTTTCAAAAATTCAAACAAAATCAAACATAAAACAAAGGCAATCTGAGTGAATACAAAATACAGTTTTTAAATGCTAATGTTATTTACTGAAGCAAAAAAGTTATCCAATACCAACTGTGCCTGTGTGAAAAAGTATTTGCCCCCATAGTTACTAAATCCCCAATCAATCAAACTGCATTTATAATGGGGTTCAGCTGGACTAGACACGCGCAGGCCTGATTACTGCCAGCCCTGTTCAATCAAATCAACACCTAAATAGAAGTTTTTCAGCAGCATGAAGTTGGCCAAAGGGTCTCACCCAGTAGCACACTATTTCAAGGTTGAAAGTGATTCCAGAAATGATGTGGAAAAAGGTGATTGAAATACATCAGTCTGGGAAGGGTTACAAAGCTATTTAAAATGCTCTGGCTGAGATGTGGACTCGAGTTAGAGACTTGGACTCGAGTCACACTCGAGTAGCATTTTAATAGACTTCAGACTCGAATCCAGACTCTACCTAAAATGGCTTCAGACTTAACTCAACTTGACACAAAGGACTCGTGAATATTTCAAAAACGACTCAAGTCTTTTAACTTTAACTATTAATATCTTAAATGAAGAATTTGTGTTTTATTTGTATGGTATATACTATATACATCTCTCTCTCTCTCTCTCTCTCTCTCTCTCTCTCTCCCTATATATATATATATTGGTAATTATTTAAATATAATTATTTCATCATTATATATTGAATTATTGTTATTTGAGGGGCTTTCTCAGCAAATATTTATATATTCAGTTAATTAATCACATACCATATAATTAATTCATTTTTTTAAATATATATATACATTAGAGCTGTCAAAATTAACATGTTAATGAATGCGATTGATGTAAAAAGTTTAACACGTTAATTTTTCTTAATCGCGATTAACGTATTTATCGTTAATACAGCAGAAACCAGCAGAAACACTGGTTGGAAGGGTGGATCCTTTGCGACATGTCCGCCCAGAGTCATTACACTGATGCACACATCACAAACAGACACACCAGTGATTCAGTGTCTGTGATAAAGTGATGGGGAAAGAACGCGATTTGATGTACAAAACAAGCCTAGATGGAACTTGTGACAGAAATTAAGTATTTTTAATAAAGCGCATGTTAATAAACACAGAAGCACGACAAGTCTTAACTATCACCAAAACAAAATGAGACGTTTTTGTCTGCAAGCGCTTTTCATGTGGAGTTCAAAGCAGCGCTTGACAATGGCACTGACGCCCTGATGTGAATCATGAACGCTGCTTCACAATTGCTGTAACAAAGCTAATAGCCACAGTCTGCCGGCTGATTAATATTGTGGAGGATGAGAGTTTAAGAGATTTTATACCCATTACAATGATTATGCAACCTATGTGGGACTAATTCTTTCAATTAGTCAAACTCCTACTTAGACTTTGGGAAACATTTAATGTTACTTGAATTGGTGCTATTTTAGTGCATTTCTATCTTTACGCTGTGGAAGGCTTTGTTTGAAAAATTTTAATAAAGAATTATATTGTTACATAATGTTTTGTTTTCTTGACTAAGAAGGAAATAAATGCATTTTGACAGGAAAAGAATTACAGATTGAAATTTCAACACTTTCAAAGTCTGCCATTAAATGTAATTCACTGCGAAAAAATTATGCGATTAATCACGAAAATGTAATCTAGTGACAGCACTTATGTATACACTATACTATATATATATATATATATATATATATATATATATATATATATATATATATATATATATATATATATATATATATATATAGAGAGAGAGAGAGAGAGAGAGAGAGAGAGAGAGAGAGAGAGATAGGCACATTGTAATGTTTGGGCATAGCAATACGGTGGCGCAGTTGCTTCACTGTTATGTCATCATCAGCAATCCAGTTCTATATATATCAGTGGCTGTGTCCCATTTTAACACTCCATCAATGCAAGTCTATAGCATTTTTCCGATTTTTGATTGTCTGCTGTGCAAAAACTGTACATTTATTTATTTATTTGTATTTATATTATTTTTTTAAATAATTTTTATCCCCTTTTCTCCCAATTTGGAATGCTCAATTCCCACTACTTAGTAGGTCCTCATGGTGGCACGGTTACTCACCTCAATCCGGGTGGTGGAGGACAAGTCTCAAGTTGCCTCTGCTTCTGAGACAGTCAATCCGTGCATCTATCTTATCACGTGGCTCGTTGTGCTTGACACCGCGGAGACTCCGCATGTGAAGGCTCATGCTACTCTCCCTGACCAATGCACAACTTACCACGTGCCCCATTGAGAGTGAGAACCACTAATCGCGACAATGAGGAGGTTACCCCATGTGACTCTCCCTCCCTAGAAACTGGGCCAATTTGGTTGCTTAGGAGACCTGGCTGGAGTCACTCAGCACGCCCTGGATTCGAACTCACGACTCCAGGGGTGGTAGTCAGTGTCAGTACTCGCTGAGCTACCCAGGCACCCGTCAGATCATTTATTAAAGACATAGTACACTATTCCAGAACAGTCTAAAAGGGCTATGTTGAGTGTACTGCCCCCTAGACCTCTTCATGAGGCAGCTATCCTGAGTTCTTACATCTAAACTTTAAATTTATACTCTTTGATTTTGATGGGTTTTGATCATTTTTTAAGTTTACTGGGAAACACTCAATTAACACAAATTATTTTTGGTGTATGTAGTTTGAAAGCTCAAGGATGAGTTGCAGTGCGACATTTTGGTCTTCATTTAGGAATTAAAAAAAAAAAAAAAAAAAAAAACCTAAACAACGTTCATAGAATGACAGTATGTTGGCTTTGTTAAGCCAACATAAAAAATTCCATTTTATTAAACGGTCTCTTGGTATTCAAGACAGCCTCTTGAATTAATATGTAAATTATTTTGGTAGTGTGTACAAGCATGGACATTAGTGCTTATATTTAATGAAAAAGAAGTAACAGTTACCAGTTGTGGCCTTTCATACATCATTTATTCTGCCTGAATGGTTATTTATGTTCTTTTATTATTAGAATAATTATGGATTTATATTCTGGTTGTTAATGAATAAATAGTCTCCACAAATTAAAATCAAGATAATTAACTGGCATTATTATGTGTTAAAAAAAGAATAATGACTAGTATGAAGCTTTCAATGCTGCTGTGTGATTAGTTCAAACCCAAGCCATATGAAAATGCAGCTTTGATGTCACTTCCATGGCACTCACATGTAAAAACTCAAGACTGCATGAGTTCTACAGTGATCTACAGAGCACATACTCACCAAATAAAAAGCCTAGAATAGACCATGAAAGCATTGCTGCTATCATTCATAAATTACAAGACACTAAATATTAAAAGTCTGTGGCTGTGATATTGTAGAATTGGTATAGAGAAATGGGTATGACTTCAATTATGGGCACTTTAGGCCCTGTGGACTTTTATAAGAATAAACTCTCTTAATCACAGCCATGTTGATATAGGGACAAAATATTACAATTGCGAGTGAGATATTGCTTTTACACAACAGTTCAACGAACAAGTAAATAAATAAGGAAAAACAAAAGACTGTTCCAAAGACCGCTCTTGTGTGGAACTAATTTATTATGCCATGGATCAGGATCTGCTGTTGTGAGTTTGAAAGATGCACCCAAGCCTCCATTACTAATTTGAAAATTTTACTTTAGAACTATTAACAACGGCTTGGGCTGTTTCTAACAAGTTACTGGAGTAACCAGGATGTGCGTGTGTGTGAGAGAAAGAGAGCGACTGAGCGTGTGTGATTACCTGCGTCTGTTGTATGTTTACCTTGATGATCTTCACACATCATATGTCACATGTTTCATCTAAAGCAGCACTATTCAAAATGCAGCCCTCGAGCAATCTTTTGCGGCCCATGTTATGATATCATCATCAGAAATATATTTATCGGCAGTCTATCAGACTGAGGGAATTCAACTACAAGTGGATGTTACAAATAAAAAACAAATAAAAAAATAACAAATAATATCTGAGCATGGCTGATGTTATGAGAGTGGTGGTCAGACTGTGCGCTCGTTTATACAATGTGCGTTCACGTGCTGTCTGTAAATCAAACATGCGCGCTCGCCTTTTCACTTGAGAGTTACTCAACAGGGCACAAATCTGTTCAATCTCTTGAATAGCTCATCAGAGATATGTACTTGTCATGACAACAGAATTTAAAGGAAAAAATAACCATTTTTCCTGCAGTGACGGCATTAAGATGCCTTCTCGCAAATGCTTTTTAGTGATCTACTTTGGCGCAAAACACTAAGGGGGTGAACAAATCTTTATGACTTGTCACTGAAGGACTTTTGATGCTAATAGTTAACTAGTAGAAAATTCTCTAATATCCTCACCCTCATGCCATCCCAGATGTGTATGACTTTCTTTCTTTTTGCAGAACACAAATGAAGATGTTTAGAAGAATATCTCAGCTCTGTTGGGCCATACAATGCAAGTGAATGGTGGTCAGAACTTTGAAGCTCCAAAAAGCACATAAAGGCAGCATAAAAGTATTCCATAAGACACCAGTGGTTAAATCTATGTCTTGAGACAAAGATACTCAAACCTTCTATTTGTGTTCACCAACATAAAATCTTAGCACCCTGCTTTACTAGCTGCCCCACATCAGCTATTCACACCTTACACGGCCCACATTGCCATTCCCCCCACACAGATAGCTTACCACCTCTGTACGAACCTGCATTTGCCATTGCCATTTCTCTCTCGTGTTCCCACAAGTGTGCCAGCATGCCTCAGACATCCAGCCCTGCCACCCACCAGGACCCCCTGAAGACCTGGCAGAGCAGTGTGATGGACATCTTTCAGCCCAAAGCAGTGAATGACCAGCAACGGCAAAGAAAGGAACAGCGAGACGGCAACACAAGCGGACACCTGACACCCAGCCTGAGCCGCAAAGAGCTGACCAGCATCATCTTCTCCTTGGCCCACACTCTCACGGGCCTCAGACAGGAGGTAAATGAACTAAAGCTGCAAGTCACAGAGTTCCACAGGGATCCAACCTCCACTCAGCAAGAGAATGTACAGGACAGACGCAAGGACCCTGACAGAATGGAGCAACAGAAGGAGAACACCAGTCTTCAGGAGGCTCTGATAGCTGCTGGGCACTGCGAGCAGCTGGAGACATCCACCAGACAGGATTTGGAAAGAGAACAGTTTCACACAAGGACACAGTTAAAAACAGACAATGTGGAACTTAAAGAGAGAGACGCTAAAGCTAAGGCCCTTGAAGGCCATCTGCGTGCAGCCAGAGCTGAAGTCCAAACCCTGACTCAGCAATTCTGCAGCATCAAAGAGGAGCATAACCTGGTCCAAAAAGAACTGAAACAGTCCTACCAACTGCAAATGGACCCCACAAGGAAAAGGCACCCTGCTGAACTTCACATCAGCAGCGCAAACTCCCCCAGCCCTGCACACTGGCACAAAGGGGGGAGGAGCCGAAGCCCTCTGCTTAACACTTCACCAGCCAGTTTCCTGAAAGCCTCTGCAGCCGCAGAAGGAAAAGGATTAATTCAGACAAACCCTGAAACGACATGTGTAGTGACACTCAAAGACCTCAACCGAATTGCCAGAAACATCCCTACATTCGCATCAGATCTTGCAGGAGACAACAACGTCCATGCTTACCTGCATGACATTGACTTTCACCTGCAGTCTTTGACCAGTGTGAACCACCCAGATAGACTCTATCTGCTCTGGATCACTTCCAGCCCAGAGTTGCAACACTTTATGGCTCGGCAGCCAGGAAATATCCAATCAGACTACAAGCAGCTGAAACAAGCCATCATAAAGGAATTCTCAGACCCAGAGTCTGAAAACGGACTGAGCACTGCCCTAGACACCAAACAGGGTCGGCATGAAACTCTCTATATTTACTACCACAGACTCAGACGAGCTTACTTCGGTGTTCACAATGAACCTGGGATGGAGGAGGACACCAGCTTCAAGAGCCTTTTCCTCCGAAACCTCCATCCTATTGTAAGTCACCATTTAGGCATTAGGGCCTGCCCCCACACAATGCCTATTCAACAACTGTGTGACCTGACACAGAAGACCTTTAACAAACACAAGGCCTCCTCAAAAAGGGTTTGTAAGACCCTAGTGATTCTGAACTGCAAAACCCAGAATCCAAAGCTGGCACCAGAAGGCACCCAGCATTGCCACAATGCAAGACCCTTCAACAGAAAGCTCCTAGCCAGCAGAGGGCAGAACCGTCACCATGGCAACAGACCCAGGTACCAGACCAACCACTGGGAGGAGCCATGGAAAAGAATACCCTCAACCTGCAAACACCACAGGACGTCCCACAGCAGTCTACAACAACATCCTCCTCTGCGCCCTTCACACAGGTGCCAAACTGAGGCTGCACAAAGACGGCAGGACACACCTACTTCTGAGTTACAGAAGCTGCTGACACCAGCAAAAGAGCTCCTTGAACAGAACTCACCTGAGGAGCACTGGGAAGAACAAACTTCCGACTCCTTGCCCAGCACAACTCAGGCAAGCTCAAATTGGCACCGCCACCAGAGCAGAGTGACACTGCAGACTTCAGATGCCTTGTGACTGGGCGCAGAACCGAGGGTGAACGACCACCTTCTGCCCTCTTGCCACTAGTACTAGGATGACAGGTGACACTGCCAAGGCACCTGCTGCCTCAACACCTGCTGCATAAGCCTAGGAATCTGAACCTTGCTACTGTCTACACCATCCGCCATGACACAACCACCACTCCAGGAGGCAAAAACAACCTGGGAGCCCACCATGATCTTCCAGCCTTGTGTGCCGGATGTGTGTCTGATCTTTCTGCACCTTTGACATTGCTCGCTGGACAACAACGTTAAAAAGGGGGGATATATGTAGCATCTTGACCAATCAGACACACAATTATTTAATGAATAATCCAACAGATGTCTCAAGACCATAACAAGCAAAGGTCCAAGTAGGCCCAGGCAGCCTCCGAGATGTCGGCTCTCCCACTAATAATGAGCTTTTACTCCCCCTTTGCTGACACTAGTCCAGCAACTAGTGGACCTCAGAGACATTCCAGGTGGGGGAAGGTAGCCACATGCAAAGCAAAGGAACGTGGGAAGAAGTAACTCACTCCATTCCCCCATAGGAAAGACACATAAAGCCCATAAAACATACTTTTCTTCATTAATTTATAGACAAACTGTTCTATAAATGAACATGCACATCCTCAGGACATGGTGTGTATGATTATTACTGTCTCGTATAGTGTCTTTTGTACTGTATACCATTTTGTGCATGCTTTATGACAGAACCACTAGATAATGTAAAATTATTGGTATCATGCTTCCTATCAAATTAATCCTTGTGTGATGCCCTAAACAATGGAGTATAGCACCCCCTTATAGCATGCATCAGAGCATAAAGGGGCACAAACTGCTAGCTTTCTTCAATCATGCAAATGAGTCAGCTTCCAAACAAAGGAACTTTTCCCGCTGGAAAATTGCACCATTCTCATTGGTCAAGCCAAACTCGAGAGGAGTGACCTCCCTCAAGAGTTAAAGGGCACTGTCAGCGTGACCTTCCTTTCTCTCCCTGCTGCTCATGGTTGCTGCCCGTGTGGGACCGGAAACACCCGGTCCAACTGTGAAGTTGTGGGCCAGCAGGCCTTAACACATCAAGCCATGTGTAACTTCCTCCACCATAACAGAGTCAAACTAACACTGCAAGTTCATCATCATTTCTTTATTCAACACGGAAGAAATTGATTGCAACTTCAACACCATCGACTAAAGGAACCATCAAGACTTTCTCCTGAGACTGCATCCGGGCTCTCTCTCAACAGCCAAGGCATTGCAAGTATCATACAATTAACTAACTAACAGAGGTTTAGTATAAGCTGTGAACCCCTTTGTTAACAAAGGTGCTTTGAAGTAAGAAACTGATGGTTCTTTCAAATGGTTAAATGACTCTTGTCATAGCGTCTTTCCCTTGTTCTGTTCCTGTTTCATTCACTTTCACTTTTCCATTTCCCATGTATGCTTGATTTGTGTGTGTGTGTTTGTTTAGATTAGTTATGTGTTTGTGATTTAGCTAAATAAAGCTTTTGTGTACATGGTGGAGGTCCGTGTACATTTATACTACCAAATTCGCTACACATGTGACAATTCTAAATTACTTAAGAAATCTTACATTAATTTGTGTTGTTTTTAATAGATATTTTGTGTTCTACTAAATGCAAACAATAAGAGTAAATATATTATTAAATAAAATAATTTCTGGACAAAATAAAAACAAAAGAAATGGAATTACCTCACTGTAACTGGCATTAAGCTGTCATTCGCAAAATTTTGATAAGCCACTGCATTCAAAACAGGACTGCCACTACAGCCCAATCTGGCCACTGGTCTTCCATTCTGAAGGAACACATGGAGGAAGCAGTCTCTGAAATTCTGCTCCCGGGCTGAAAAGGCAGAAGGAATATAAAGAGATGAGGAAGGCTTCATTCAGTATGAACTTATAATGAGATTTAGAGATGACCCATTTCATGTGTGGTCAGAATCCATGCTTCAGTCATATTGAATCTCGGCCTTCTGTGAAGTCACTGAAATGTTAGTTCTGATCTCGTACTAATATGAAATAAAATATCCATTCCTTTCAAATGGATTTCAGCACTCATACCAAATTTTAACCCAAAAATCCTCCCTATAAAGGAGAGTAAAAATGGCAATCATTGTCTTGTGTTACCTCGTGTAGGAAAATATTTAATAGAGATTTCATGTAGCTATTGTATGCTTCAGTGTCTATCCAAACATACAAAAATGAACATGTACACTTTATACACTAATATAATTTGAGATGACCCTGGAAAATAGCTTTAAACCTGGCTTTAAACCTGGCAACTCTGGCTTTTCATGGCTTCTCTGGCTTCAACCCTGGCACTATAACCTCTTTCTGATATAATTATGATTTTTAAATAAGACATACTCATTTCCTTGTTTTGTATGAATTTCTCATACAAAGAAAAAAAACAAAAAACAAACAATATATATATATATATATATATATATATATATATATATATATATATATATATATATATATATATATATACAGGTGCATCTCAATAAATTAGAATGTCGTGGAAAAGTTCATTTATTTCAGTAATTCAACTCAAATTGTGAAACTTGTGTATTAAATAAATTAAATGCACACAGACTGAAGTAGTTTAAGTCTTTGGTTCTTTTAATTGTGATGATTTTGGCTCACATTTAACAAAAACCCACCAATTCACTATCTCAAAAAATTAGAATATGGTGACATGCCAATCAGCTAATCAACTCAAAACACCTGCAAAGTTTTCCTGAGCCTTCAAAATGGTCTCTCAGTTTGGTTCACTAGGCTACACAATCATGGGGAAGACTGCTGATCTGACAGTTGTCCAGAAGACAATCATTGACACCTTCACAAGGAGGGTAAGCCACAAACATTCACTGCCAAAGAAGCTGGCTGTTCACAGAGTGCTGTATCCAAGCATGTTAACAGAAAGTTGAGTGGAAGGAAAAAGTGTGGAAGAAAAAGATGCACAACCAACCGAGAGAACCGCAGCCTTATGAGGATTGTCAAGCAAAATCGATTCAAGAATTTGGGTGAACTTCACAAGGAATGGACTGAGGCTGGGGTCAAGGCATCAAGAGCCACCACACACAGACGTGTCAAGGAATTTGGCTACAGTTGTCGTATTCCTCCTGTTAAGCCACTCCTGAACCACAGACAACGTCAGAGGCGTCTTACCTGGGCTAAGGAGAAGAAGAACTGGACTGTTGCCCAGTGTTCCAAAGTCCTCTTTTCAGATGAGAGCAAGTTTTGTATTTCATTTGGAAACCAAGGTCCTAGAGTCTGGAGGAAGGGTGGAGAAGCTCATAGCCCAAGTTGCTTGAAGTCCAGTGTTAAGTTTCCACAGTCTGTGATGATTTGGGGTGCAATGTCATCTGCTGGTGTTGGTCCATTGTGTTTTTTGAAAACCAAAGTCACTGCACCCGTTTACCAAGAAATTTTGGAGCACTTCATGCTTCCTTCTGCTGACCAGCTTTTTAAAGATGCTGATTTCATTTTCCAGCAGGATTTGGCACCTGCCCACACTGCCAAAAGCACCAAAAGTTGGTTAAATGACCATGGTGTTGGTGTGCTTGACTGACCAGCAAACTCACCAGACCTGAACCCCATAGAGAATCTATGGGGTATTGTCAAGAGGAAAATGAGAAACAAGAGACCAAAAAATGCAGATGAGCTAAAGGCCACTGTCAAAGAAACCTGGGCTTCCATACCACCTCAGCAGTGCCACAAACTGATCACCTCCATGCCACGCCGAATTGAGGCAGTAATTAAAGCAAAAGGAGCCCCTACAAAGTATTGAGTACATATACAGTACATGAACATACTTTCAAGAAGGCCAACAATTCACTAAAAATGTTTTTCTTATTGGTCTTATGATGTATTCTAATTTTTTGAGATAGTGAATTGGTGGGTTTTTGTTAAATGTGAGCCAAAATCATCACAATTAAAAGAACCAAAGACTTAAACTACTTCAGTCTGTGTGCATTGAATTTATTTAATACACGAGTTTCACAATTTGAGTTGAATTACTGAAATAAATGAACTTTTTCATGACATTCTAATTTATTGAGATGCACCTGTATATATATATATATATATATATATATATGCATTGTGTACACAGCTCAAGGTGTCACAACTAAATCAACAACTGTCTATTTCATTGCTATATCCCATCTGAGCTTAATAATCTTATACTCAGTTTCTCCTTGCTGTGACATATTTGGCAACACATGCGCTTGAAGAAACAAACTTTATTATATTTTTAAGAACAGATAAAAGAAAAGCTGTCATTGCTTGTGTCGGATTCACTGTTTGTTCAGAGGCGTGCAGCGGGACCTTGTCTCATGGAACAGGCGCATGTAAAGAGTTATCACTCCTTTTTCTCAGTTTCATTCATCTGAAAACTGTTTGCAAGAATAATGGTGTCTATGAGAATGCAGCAAATGATCTCCGATCATCTCAGGAGATGCTGTGAGTTTCGCTTTATTTCCATGGAGCAGAAGCACTTGGCATCAACTACAGTTGTATCTCCTCTCCATCTTTATATTATATAGGGGGATGATTGGGGTTGTAAAGAAATGACAAAGTACTCCTATTGTCCCAATGGCCTTGTTAACCTGGACTGGGTCTAACAGAGCGAACGTCCTCCTGTCAGTACCTGTCAACCATTCTGTTCACTCTCTCTCTCTCTCCTCGGCTGATAGGTGAAGCCCAGCGGGAGTTTGAATGCAGCATTTGGGTGAAGTTTTTTTTAGAGTGGATGAGAGGCAGGTGTAACTCGGAGCATTCTCCTGCATTCTGACATGTGTCATAGGCTTGTCTTCTTATTAACTTCCTTGATCTCTTGAGTTTTTCTGTTTGTTGCCGCAGCTCAGACATAAGAGAGCTTCTCGCTCAGCGTCCAGCATCTTCTGCACACTGGCTGAGGGTTGACACACACCTGATTGCTAAGATACACATGCAGAAAAGCATTGGACTTAAAGGTTAAAGGTGAAGTGTGAAATTTCTGTGCCACAAGTGTCACCCAATGAAATTGACCCTTTACTAAGCCCTGCCTGTCTTAGCAACTGTTACTGTCCGCCATTTCTCTGGCAAGCGTTTGCTTTTTATCAATAAGAGTTTATGGGAGTAATGTGTGTTTGAGTAGTTTTATGTGGAATTTATTAGAAATTACCCAAAAAATTTAAAAACCATTGTTGCCGTGCCATTTGTAGTAGTGACATGGGTACCTAGAGAGGATACACACAGTGTTTTTACTTTCTTTTTAATTTTTTTTAAAATACATTTCATTAAGAGCATGCTATGGATTAAAATGTGTCGCCCTCATTCCCAAATGAACATAGAGGCTGTGTCCGAACTGGGAAAATACTGCTTCTGAAGGCTGTATATGGAGGCAGGAAGGGATCAAGGCACATCCGAATCCAGTGTTCATGTCACATCCTCTATCAATTTTTGAAGGCAGCACAGATGTATCCTTCGCTGCCTATGAAATCCCACAATCCTGTGTGTGTGGATCCAGGTGGTTGAGCTGAAAAAAAAAAAAAAAGGTGGCCAAAGAGGCAGTTGATAGCCAATATGTGTAAAAATGTACGTTTTTATTCACGTTTTCCAAAATTTTTTGCATTTCTAGTGAGAAAGTAGTATTGTAGTTATTAAATATACACTTGATTATCGCCAAAACTCTCTTTTGTTCCAGATTATTTGACCATTGTGGTTTGGTTGGATTGAATGAAGGAGACGCGTTTCCTTTAGTGGACACCAGATGGCGATTATCAGTTGTTGGGATCCTAGCAAAAATATGCTGCCTCAGTAGCCTGTCCAAAACCAGTTTCTGGAGGTACCTTCATTTGCAAACGCTGTATGTTGAGTCATTGACTGATAGGGCAGCGAGGCAACAAGACAGCTACCTTTGGTTTCAGACACAGCAATCCACTCACTGAGTACTTTATTAGGAACACCTGTACACCTACTTATTCATGCGATTATCTAATCAGCCAATCATGTGGCAGCAGTGCAATGCATAAAATCATGTTCATATCAACCATCAGAATGAGGAAAAATTTGATCTTGGTGATTTCGACTGTGGCATGATTGTTGGTGTCAGACGGGCTGGTTTGAGTATTTCTGTAACTGCTGATCTCCTGGGATTTTCACAGTGTCTAGAGTTTACTCAGAATGGTGCCAAAAACAAAAATAAAACATCCAGTGAGCAGCAGTGCTGCAGACGGAAACGCCTTGTTGATTAGAGAGGTCAACGGAAAATGGACAGAAAGGCTACGGTAACTCAGATAACCCCTCTATCTCTGTACAATTGTAGTGACCAGAATAGCATCTCAGAATGCACAACATGTCGAACCTTGAGGCGGATGGGCTACAACTGCAGAAGACCACGTTGGGCACTTTATTAGGACCATAGTGTTCCTAATAAAGTGCTCAGTGGGTGTATAACATCAGCGAGGCACCTACATTTGCTCCTAGGTAAATTAAAGCTAATAACTTAACGTTAATTAATTTATGTATTGATTCAGGTCTTTGTAAAGACGATAATAAATAAAGAGTTCACAGCATCATAATGAGTGTGTTATGAACAGTTCTGTTCGCTTACACTAATATTACCAGGTGTGTATCGCCATCAAATTACGCTTTTCTTGTTTCAGATGACTGTGATAATAGTTTGCATCAATTCTGATTCACAGTCTCCACAGCTTTCAATCAAATTACAATTTAACAATTTGTTTTACAAAAATGTCAGATAAATATTCCTTCCAATGTTACTATTCATTGTAGCCCACATTATAATATAATCAATTCCGTTTATGAGAATATTTTGCTAAAAACTGCGCCATTCACAGCAATCACCCTTTTGATCCTATGGGAAGTTCTGCAAATCATGTCAGAGCGAGCAACGGTAGCCAAGGGGGGTGGAGCTTAGCGAAGAGTCAATTACAAAAATAAAGATAGTTTTCAAAGAGTTTTCCATCTTCCATTGGTTAAATAACAGATTGTCCCAACCAAATTCACACTGCTGATTGAGTCAATTCATACATCACACAATTTAGTGACAGGCAAAATAGAAAAGTATGTTTTAACATTATTGGTCACATAGCAGTGTTTTGATTATCCTTTGAGTTTCACAGAAACATATGTAAGAATTGAAATTATTTGGATAAAATTAACATGATCAAAAAGTTCAATAGCCACAGAATAATAAAGTAGTTCCTAATCACATTCAAGCCAGGTTGGGAGAGCATTTTAATTAAATCAATCAGTTTTCCTCTAAAATTGATTAATCTGTCACAAGCCGAATGAGCGAACTAACACAAATGCTATCTTCCTGTCTGTTTTTTTAACATTGCTAATCTATAAAAGGAATTTCATGAGGACTCTGACAGGTAGAGACACAAGATAAACACTGTCAAACTGCTCATGTCAGGTGAGCTGCATATGCACGGCTAATCTGACAGGGTGGAAGTAAAATGAATTTTCTAACTTGACATCAAGAGCAATCTCATTCAAAGATGACAGTCCATCCGGCCCTTCCGCCTTTAGTGCCTACAATTTATAGACATGACTCATCTCGCTATCAGGTTATTTAAATGTCAGGAGATTGCCAAGACCGCTACTACTGATGTAATGTGGACTGCACTTTATTAATTTGAACTGAGCTTGGTAAAACTTTCAACAATATCGACTGCAAATGTGCCACTCCATGGTGGCAACTTTAAAACAATCTTCTTGAAAAAGCAGTTGACAGTCTCTTAACCCTATATGCGGCCTGCAAAAAATAAACAAAAACTGCAGTCTTGACCAACACAAAATGTTGTAAAGCCTAGAAGCTGTAATTTACAATGCATGTAGGCATTATGACCAAAACTGAACAAGTGCTTTGAAATTTGGAGACGAATCAGAAGTGTTCTGTTTTGATAATTTATTAATAATTTTTCACTGTACAATTTATTGTAATAGGTAAAAACATCAAACTGATCAAATAGCCATATGTCATATGTCATTGGAAAGCTCTCAAAGAGTAGAATACAACCAGCCAATTTTTTTTTTTTTTACTCACAGACAAAAATATTGCGAGTTATAGCTAAGTAGATATCTTTGACATACAGTACATGTTACATGTAAACAGGTGTTGCTTATAAGACACGTTTTGGTAACGCTTTAGATTACAGCCTGCAATTTACAGTGTAAGTACACCGAATTTACAGCGTACCTTTGTTTGTATTAATAGTGTAACTACAAAGTACGTACTTGTAGGTATAAGGGAATAATATGCAAAGTTTGGGGAATAAAGGGGTAACAAGCACCACTTCAATTTACAGCCCGCAAATGTTGCACTTACCCTATAACTACATGAAAAAAGGGGGTAACAAATTGGACTTACACTGTAACAACATGGAACAATGGTATATTTACACAGTAACTACAGAAAAAAGTTTTTGCAATAGTTCGAATTTTACTTGCCTTTTTTTCTCTAGTTGCTTTGCCTAGTTTTAAGTTTGCTTGACGACCCAACTCGCTGGCGTGACTCGCAGCTGAGATGGACTGTATGCAATACACTTTCATAAGGTAAGTAGCCTACAATGAAAATTCTAAATAAAATCATAGCAGAAACTCATTAACTCATTTCCCTAGATTTCAAGTTTTGTTGTTCATTAATCTCCATCATGTATCCTGTAATAATAGAATATGTACCCCTTGGTAAATTTTTTTTTACCTAGGCCTAATATATATATATATATATAGATAGATAGATAGATAGATAGATAGATAGATAGTTCCCTATCTGTCACTCACTCGACATTGTGTCGATGTAGTGACACTAGGGGTTACTCTTGGGAGCCCGAGACACCTCTGGTCTTTGACAAAAGGCCAATGAAAATTGGCGAGTGGTATTTGCATGCCACTCCCCCAGACATACGGGTATAAAAGGAGCTGGTATGCAACCACTCATTCAGATTTTCTCTTCGGAGCCGAATGGTCATGCTCACTGAGCTGAATTCCCACGACTGTTCATTCACCTCTGCTGGATCTGATGGCGCATTTCAGCGGCTTCTCCCTCCTCTGCACTGGTGCACTGCAGAGAATGCCTCTGGGCACTTCAGCAAAAATAAGAGTATATTTCTCTAAAAGAGCGGCACACAGGGAACGTCTTTTTAAAGACACGTCTTTTTAAAGATGCCTTTCCTTTGTGTGTTATTCCTGGTTGCGCTCATTATCTCTCGCCTTCTGACGGTCACGATCACTGTCTTTCGTGTCTGGGCACTGCTCACGCGGAGACAGCATTCGTGGATGGTCATGTACTCATTGCAAGGATGTCCATGGCAACGATGCGGTCGTGGCTTGCCTTCGTAAGAAAGCAAGCCACCTCAGAGGCTCCCCGCCTCGGTCCTTTTACCCACGGGTATGAGGCCAGCATGGCTAGCACTGGGGGCAATTTGGGGACCCCAATGGGACCGCCCCTGCCGGGTATTCCCCCGCGGACCTCCCATTCCCCTCGTCTGCCCCGATCCGGCTTCCGGGTGAATCCGCTGGCTCGTCTCACGCCGAGTTCGACCTCTTATTCGGAGCCCGCGAAAGTGATGAGCTCTCGAGCGCAGCATCGGAGAGCGGGCTCATCCGGTCAGATGCAGAAGCCTCAGCTGGGCTCCTCCCTTCGGGTGCCGTCGCCGCTCAAAGCCACGCCCCGCCCCCATTCCTTTCTTCCCGGAAGTGTATGAAGAGCTGACAAGGTTGTGGGAGTCACTTTTTACTGCCCGGTCCCGATCTTTTCAGCTTCCCCGCCCTCACTATCCTCGATGGTGGGGTGGCCAAGGGCTATTCGGCAATCCCCCAGTGGATAAAGGTGCTCATGGTGCACCTATGCCCGCAGAGCACCGCCACCTGGCGTGGGTGCCCTAAGCTCCCGTCCAAGGCCTGTAGGTTTATGTCGTCTCTGTCGGCCAAGGCCTATGGTGCCACTGGACAAGCCGCCTCTGCCCTGCACGCCATGGCTCTCCTGCAAGTCCGCCAAGGCGCTAAAGGAACTGCACGAGGGTAGTTCCGCCCCGGGATTGATGCAGGAACTGCGCTCGGCGACCGACCTCGCTCTCCGACACTCACTTCCATCAAGAGGGTAGGAGACCTGCAAGTGTTCTCTGTCAGCTAACGTGCCTGGAGTTCGGTCCGGGCTACTCTCACATGATCCTGAGACCCCGACCGGGCTATGTGCCCAAGGTTCCCACGACCCCTTTTAGGGATCAGGTGGTGAACCTGCGAGTGCTGCCCCAGGAGGAGGCAGACCCAGCCCTGTCGTTGCTGTGTCCGGTGTGCGCTTTATGCATCTATTTGGATCGCATGCAGAGCTTTAGAATCTCTGAGCAGCTCTTTGTCTGCTTTGGTGCACAGCAGAAAGGAAGCACTGTCTCCAAGCAGAGGATCACTCACTGGCTCACTGACGCCATAGCTATGGCATATCATGCCCAGGACGTGCTGCCCCCGGTAGGGCTACGAGCCCATTCTACCAGGGGTATAGCGGCCTCCTGAGCCCTGGCCAGGGGTGCCTCTCTAACAGACATTTGCAGAGCAGCGGGCTTGGCAACATCCAACACCTTTGCAAGGTTCTACAACCTCCGGGTGGAACCGGTTTTGTCCCAGGTAGTGGCACGCAATACAAGCGGATAAGCCCGGGATAGCCGGCCGGGTGTATCACTTGCACATATCGCCTTCCACCTCTTTTGAGCTGAAAACGTGCGCCATTAATTCCCAGTAGTGTTCACAAACTATGTTCCCTGGTTGGCTTCCTCCGAGCCCTGTGGCAATTGAGTTTTTGGAGAGACTCGCTGCCGGCCCAGTACACATGCTAACTAAGAGCCCTGTTCTGGGGTAGGTGCTCCGCATGTGGCGGTTCCCTGTAAGATAAACCCTGTGTGATGTATATCTTCCGCTAATTCATTTCCCTGTTGGCAAACTGTGCCTTCCTTGGACAGAGCCCCTCTGCCCCAGTCTCCATGTTTGTAGTAACTCCTCCCCCGTTGGGTAGGATCTACCTTGAGACTCTCCACATGGTTGGCAAGACCATGTGACGTATTTTTTCCACTTAAATATCGCTCCCTCTCTTTGGGCGAGGTGTGGTCTCCACAGTGTCCTCCCCTTGGGAGGAACACCCCCCGACTAGACCTGGTGGCCCAGTCGGATAATCCCCTTTCTTTTTTAGGGAGTGGGAAAAAAAGAAGGGGAAAAGAGGCCACAACTGGGTTAACCTGTCTCTATCTTTTGGGTAGTCGACTTGTCCCCAAAGGGCCGTTCAACACTCATAACTTTGTTGGGGGAGGTTACGTGTCGACCTGGTGTGCTGGCTATGAGGCACACAGTGGTCTGCCCATCACACACCGCCAATTCACGTAACACAGTTCAGCCAGTTGTGGTGTTTCGTATAGGGACCCCTAGTGTCACTACATCAACACAACGTCGAGTGAGTGACAGATAGGGAACGTCATGGTTACTTGTGTAACCTCCGTTCCCTGATGGAGGGAACGAGACCCGCTGAAATGGCCGGACCTTGTCTCGGCTCCTCAGCATAAAACCTGAATGAGTGGTTGCATACCAGCTCCTTTGCATGCAAGTACAACTCACCAATTTTCATTGGCCTTTTATCAAAGACCAGAGGTGTCTCGGGCTCCCAAGAGTGACCCATAGTGTCACTACATCGACATTACGTCTCGTTCCCTCCATCAGGGGACGGAGGTTACACAAGTAACCATGACGATAGATATTATAATATAATACCTATGTATTATTACAAAAAGTTACGCAGCATATGTTCTTGCTAAATTGCTCACAAATGTATGATTGTTGTTTAGCATAGTAGGTCATACATACTAATACATAATATTAGAATAGTTACACCTTAGGTATAAAATACTTACAGCATATTGTTCCCTTATACCTACACGTAAGTAATTTATAGGTTCACTATTATTACAAAAAGGTGCGCTGTAAATTCGGTGTATTTACGCTGTAAATTGCGGGCTGTAGAGCATTACCCACATTTTTGCTTATAACTTCACGAAAAATAAACAGAACATAAAATATCATACCATTACTTAGAGGAGGGGATTCCCATTAAAATGAGCCCCCCCCCCCCCCCCACACACACACAATGTAAGCGGATGCATAGATCATTAGATAATCCACATGAAGCACAATGTGCACACAGCACATAATGTGCTATCTGGCTAAAAACAAGTTCGCTTTCCTGGATCAGGGGCCGGTTGCACCAGCTGTGCGTAAGTTAAAACTTAGCCTAGTTGTGGTGTAAATGGCCACTAAGTCACAATTTATGCACTACTAAATATCTGAGCATAGCACCATTAAACTTAGGTAGGACGTAACCCTATGTATGCACTAAATATTTACGGAAGCCTCCGACCAGGAGTAACGAATGGAATAAAAAAGCAGACTAATATTTTATGACATCAATGAGCTCATGTTTTGCGTGACAGGCATCAATCATTTCGACAAACAGTATGATGTTGACATTTACACCCGTTTACATTTACGAGAGAAAAAAATGTTTTACTTTTAAGCAGCTCTTCAGCATGAAACCGATCTAACGGTGCAGTTTTCTGGATGCGTCGCCCGGTGTCAAGTTTCAACACATTCAAAATATATATAGAATATTAAAATGAATAAATGTCTATTTTTCCAGCCTGTTGTATTAGTATTTATTTATCACCCCTTATTTATTTTAGATACAGTTCCTATATATTGTTATTTACAAAGGGAAAATATATTTATCAAATCTACATTTATTACGTATTGTATTTTAATGGGAATATAATTTATTACAGCTGACAGTTACGTGAGCAAACAAGATTCGAACATCAACCTTAACAAGGTCAAATTGAAATTCACGGCTTTTTAACAGTGCTGTGTACAAATTTGAAGGCTGCTTATTGGATAAATACAGGTAAACGTCAGATTATGCGACTACGCATCACTTTACGGAGAGTTTACGACCTACTAGTTAAGTCTTGCCTTAAGAACAGGTGGTGCAACCAAATTAAGCACTGACTTAGTTACAAACTAACTGTGTGAAATTTACGTCCTAACTTACGTGAGAACTTACGCACAGCTGGTGCAACCCTACCCAGATGAATGTGTTGGAAATTATGTAGTACATTGTCCAGCATCATGGAACACTAAACCAATTGTATTAGGATTCAGATCGCTCCAACCAGAGGTGGAAGTCAACCAAATATGGGCAGAGAGGGTTGTTCACTCTAATTCTGGGGTCAGGAACCTATGGCTCGCAAGTCACAAGTGGCTCTTCATTAAAAATCAAGTTGCTCAGCATGTGTCCACACCATCACCAACACATAATCGTTTAAAAATTTCTAGGGATAATTTTCCTGCAGAAACTGTGTGTGCAATTGCAAAGCTTGAAGTCAAAGACACTGTTTTTATTTCCTTTCTCCCGAATTTGTTGTGCAGCCTACTCCAGGTGAACAAGGTTTGAAATAAACACCTGCCAAATTCGTATTTTATATGCGCAGTGGTAGGTAATTTTGCTGATGAAGTCTTCTCGGAGTGATATATGACACGTAATTAGACACAAGCATGCGCATTTGATGAAAGGTGTGATTATATTTTGAAGAACAGATGAAAGAAAAGCCACAGATGCACGTCTGATTTTATATGTGTGCACAGTGAGCTCTGCTGTTCATGAGTACAATGAAAGCGCTTCTCCAAGACACGCACATGCATAGAGTTCTGGGCCTCGTTTCCCAATAACTATTGATCTTAGTGGTTAAGAGCATTTTCTATGAGCGTAGAAATGTGCACCCAGGGTGTGAAATAACACCCGCCATCCTCCACAAGCTCCTCGTCCAAGTGCAGATATTTCATGCGCAAGTAATTCTGCTCATCTACCCGCAACAGGTGGGTGACCTGTAAGATGTCTCGTAGTGACACATGACAAGAAATGCTGTCACAAAGACATGCACTTGAAGAAACCCACTTTATTATATTTTTAAGAACAGACAAAAGAAAAGCTGTCAATGCTTGTGTCGGATTCATTGTTTGTTCAGAGGCGTGCAGCGGGACCCTGTCTCGTGGAACAGGTGCATGTAAAAAGTTATCACTCCTTTTTCTCAGTTTCATTCATCTGAAAACTGTTTGCAAGAATAATGTCGTCTATGAGAATGCTACAAATGATCTCTGATCATCTCAGGAGGTGCTGTGAGTTTCTCTTTATTTCCACAGAGCAGTTAGCTCTTACGCATTGTGAACGCAACTCTGCAGGTTTAGTAACATACACTGTATATATCTGTATTAAACAAAGACGAAAGTGATTAAATCATAATATAATACAAGACAACTTCAACCTAAAATTGAGTTCTATTTTTTTTCCTTTTGGTAGCATAAATTGTTTTGCCAAAGCGCAATACAAACACATTCGATAAGAACACACATTTGGCAGCATTTTTTTGGGAACACATGGGAATTTATTAGGCTTATTTATTATGATTATTATTGTTATTATCTTTACATTTATAATTGTTTTTAGTTCTTAATTTGTTGGCTATTAGTAATTTTTCACATTTTGTTGTTGATGGATGCTTGCGTGATGGCAAATAGGGCTGTTGGAGAAATGTTTGGAATATCTCGATATCTGATTATATCATCAACCCCCCTCGGCAGGGGGGTTGACGATATAATAAGATATTGAGATATTTTTTAAGGCAATTATCATTAAAATATTTTTTACATATCGCCCAGCCAAACAGGGAAGTGGACTTTTTCATGAACAATTGTTAAAGGAAGTAATTTTAGGGAGATCCACACAAACACGTGTACTCAATTCCATATTGCAACATGTTACCAATTACTTGTTGCATATTTGTTTGTTTTTGTGTTTTTGAGTAGTCTATGGGCATAATAAACATTTTATTTTATTGAAAAACGTTGTTTTTTGAAAACAGCAAATTATTAGTTTGTGCTACTGCTCTTTCGAAAAAATGCATCAACATCCCCCCCCCCCAAAAAAAGAAAAAAGAAAAAAAAAGAAAATGGCTCCTTAGTGAAAAAAGGTTCCTGACCCCTGCTCTAATTACATGCGGCCACCAGGAGATTGCACTAAGTGCATGACACAAATTTGATGGCTCAAGTGACAGAATGGAACTGAATGAGATCTTTGGAGAGAGAGCATAATTTTAGTCATTGTTGTATTTACATGTGTTATTAGTTCTTATGTACAATTATTATGTTGTATTTATTTGGAAAGGCTTTTGGACACTTGGAGATGTTTTTGGACACTAGGATAAATTATTTTTGTAATGCTATAACTTTTGATTGCTTTGTCTTATCAACACAAAACAAAAGCAGTTTTTCTGAGCTTCCTTATTTAGACCATGAGATATATATGTCAAATCAGTAAAATAAGAAAAATAGTAATTTTTTTTGCCTCTTTTTGTGATTTTTCAGCAGTTTTGCAGAGAGTTGCATAATTTTCTAAATCTATATAATTAAAAAAAGTGAAAAGTTTTCTTTAAAAATGATACCAAACAGTTGACCCTCTTTGTTTTGTTAGAGTTATAAGCCTTTAATTTTGGGCATGCCACTGAAACAGGAAATCTTTAAAAACACCTTCAGAGTTTAAAGGTTATGAAAATGGCAACAATTTTACACCTGATGCATGATGAGCACAATATTCAGCAAGCACATGAACCCTGTCATGTCACACTGAACCAGCATTGGACACATTGGATAAATTGGATGAACTTACTCAATTACAGGTTAAATCCTCAAACAATCATTCACTGGATCTTGCCCCAGTCAAGGGAGCATATTTGTTTAGGACAAAGTAATTGAAGAGCATCATCCAGCAGTGTTTGCCAATTAGCTAATAGGATCAACCATCATAACTTTAAATTGAGCCCACAGCAAATATCCTTGTCTGGCATGATTGATTTCACTGAGAAACATTTGCTATGTCATTAACATGTCCTGAGAGATGACTTCATTATTGGTAAAGAGGTAGTTGGTCTGGTGTTTTAATTTAGCACTGATGCTTACACTTACATTCATAGCCTCATAATTCAGGGAACCTTCAGTGTATGTAATCTGCAGCAGGCAATGTTGTTGTCAATGGGAAGCCGATTATTCATTAATACATGTTGATAGAGTGTGAGTTTATCAAGTCAAACTTTCTGCATCGTTTGGAGGTGATTGCTATTCAATAGACACATGTGAACAGTGAATATATTATGAATTGGATGTCACAATTCATTACTTACCCTCAAATTTAGACTGACATTATTATTCTAACACATGCTTTATGTGTGTAAACAGCTCTTCACCTAAGTCTTTTTAAACTTAGAATTTATAAAGAATATGTCACTGGTTTGCATGAATAGCAGACATGAATTGACAATACTTATATATACTGTAGGGCAACTACCACTTGACATTAGCATATTTAGTTATATTAAAGATCAAAATATGGGTTTTGGGGCTTTTAGTTCATGGCTATTAGCTGTGAATCCATCTATATGCTAGTGTACTCCTATAATTGACAAAAAATAACTTTCTCTTCTGGGAAAATAGACCAAACATTTTGATGACTCATCTTGCACTCAGGGGCGTCTTACAAATTTTGTCCAATAAAATTCTCTCTAGAATGAAAATGTCCCTCCTCCTAATACCATGTGATACCAACTAGCAATAGAAATTAGCAAATCATGGTTAATAATTGTGAAGTAAACTTAAGGTTATTAGCAATTAATAAAAATGGAAAAAGCCCTTCAGTATGTCCCAAGCTTAGTTTTCAATAGGAAACATATCAACACAGGAAAGGAAACTGCTTTTGCCAAGCCATTTCATGGGGTCATTATGAGCTGTGTTCTCCGAAGGGTTTCAGATACTCACTGTAGAGAATAGTACCATAAGGTGCCTTGCTCTTCATTGTCAAATACACGGTCCTGCTGTCCTCAGAGGATTGACTTGCAAAGTGAGTATCTGACTGCAACAGGGACATCAGAGATGGCAACTCCAAGAAAGATGTACCATCAAACTGAGGGAAAAACACTGATGTATCTGAAAAGAAGGATAATAAATAAATAAATAAATAAATAAATAAAAATGCACAATGTCTTGAACTAAAAATTCAATTAAGTAACATTTGTGTTTTTCAATTCAATTGAAGTGTAGACAATTTAAAGGGATAGTACACCCAAAAAAATAATAATTCTGTCAATATTTACTTACCCTCATATTGTTTTAAACCTGTATGACTTTCTTTCTTTTTTGAAACCCAAAAAGAGATGTAAGTCAGAATTCTGTTTAGAATGGAAAAATGTGCAATGAAATTGAATGGTGACTGAGGGTGACATTCTTTCTAACATCTCCTTTTGTGTTCCATAGAAGAAAGTAATACAGGTTTGGAACAACATGAGGGTGAGTAAATGATGACAGAAGTTAAATTTTTTAGTGAACTACCCTTTTTATTTAATTTCCATAAATTTTTGATGCCAGGATTTCACCATAGATATTTACTTGACACATAACATCAAGATTTTATATAAATGTATAAAGGGAAATTGTATATCTTAGGTCCTGTAACCAGTCACAATTTTAATCACATTTCTCTCAATTAATATGAGACCATAAAAGCAACGTGCATAATTATAATAAAGTAATTTGCAAAATTATGTTTAAAAATAGTTTTAGATACAGTGTACCGCAGCATGTCACACCACAGGACATGTCAATTTTCGAAAAGCATTTCATGTCAACTACCCATTTCCATTTTTTGGTCATCTTCAATTACTAAAATGCATAAACTTATAGCTGATGTAATAAAATTAGCATAAAATGCTGTTTAGAAATAGTTTTACATGGGGTGAAGCATGTCACACTGCAATACACAAAAATTTTGACCGTATATTGTGGTTAGACCTCCAGCTGAATGCACAGTCAAGAGTGGTAACGTCTGCCAGACTCTGATAAGTAGCCTACAAGCAAAAGCAGGAAGATGCTGTCAGGACTTGTACTGCAGCAGTGTTATCTCCCAGAGGGTGACAGACAACAGTGACTTTAGGGGAAGAGGAAGGTGGGTGATGTCTGCTGTGGTCAAGACCTCTCTGCAGCAGTAATGATCTGTTAGCTTTTACACATAAGGCAATGTATGCAGTGCGACTCTGTCAAGAGACATGTGACAAGACTTCAACAGGGGCCGTTCATAGTGAATGTGTGTCACAGAGTTGCTCGTACAGCACTCTACATACCACACACAAGGTTGATTCAGCAAGAATTGTGGCAGTTCTCGGAGAGGCAGTGAAAAGCAAATTACGATATATAAGTCTGCTGCAATGAAAACTAAAACATACCTAACTAATTAACAAACTGAATATATACATCATAATATGTTGTTCATAACAGTTCTGTAATACTTGATGTCAATGGTGTCGGAGACACAAATAAAAAAAGAAATAAAAAAGTTTAATGATTTGTGGAAAATATGCTAAAAACTGTATTATATATTCATAATGTTCTATTTTTAACTACATCAGGTACATTGGCAAGAAAAATATGTGAACCCTTTGGAATTAGCTGTTTTTCTTGCATTAACAGGTCATAAAATGTGATCTCATCTTCATCAAAGACACAAGTATGCACAATATTCCAGAGTCCCATGACGCTTTGTGGGCGATGTGGGCGGAACTTCCGGTTAAGCATAAACAATTGTTACGTTATGCACTAACGCAGCATTCAAAATGTGAGAAACTTGAGAACAAATGACAGAACAAATCACAGAATTATAGCGAGGCGATATTGTTCTTCCTCACCTATCTGTTAATGATTATGGGTTTCAGGATGATGGCCAGATATTGCAAATAGAAGCATTTTAGTTATTTTTCTGTGTCTTTATCCATTGATGGAAGAACCTGAGCAGACTAACCTTAAAAGCTATGTAGCCTATTAGCACCCTCACAGCTGTAAATTTGGAAATGTTTTGAGAACTGTAGATAATTATGTTTTTTTTTTTTTTTTAAGCATATATTGAGTCTAGTCAGAACCTGAAGAGTTTATTGTTCCGAGATTACGTACTTACTGCAGATACAGTGGAGGTCCAGACAGCAGGATGCTTGTGTATTACATGACTGTGATGATACTGTCATCCTGCCTTTTTCAGATAAAATACAATTATTTTGCAAGAGATAAATGTGTTTATAAATGAGTTGACATACATAATCTCTGTATATATCCTACATGAAACCTACATGAAATGTTTTAGTGTTGTATGAACAACTGATCCTGCTGATAGATTGAATTTATTGTTCTCGTGTAGGAAATAACGATGTCTTGGCAGCCACACAATAAACTGTACCTTACAAAAAGAACTACATGCAATACAAATAAACATATTTATTTGGACATACATTATAAACTTTGTACACAAAAGTTCAATGTTCTCTGTAAGAAACTATGAAACAGTATGTATTATTAAAAGCACTGTACAAATAAATGTAATGATACTGAATTAATGTCCACACTGTTTTCCAAATCACCTTTTCCCTTTAAGGGAAGACTTGCACATTCTGCAAAGACACTCAAAAGAAAGTGAATTGCAGGCAGGAAAAATGCAGGAAAGAGTAAAATCATAATACAATTCATTTCAAACGTGATAAAACATCTTACTACTGTACATGTCTCATTTAAAAATGATGGTCTTCCACTGTAGAATTTATCCATTTAGCATCACAGCATGAAAACAGTTGAAAACATTGTCACACTCACAAACAATTCAGGAAAGACACTGTTCCTTTTTATACTCAGTAATAATGCCATTTCAAAACATGTGAAGCATTCACAAAGGCCAAAACTGAATAGAAATGAACAAACTCTCAAAATTTCTAATACATTTTCAGCACATGTACATACACCTGTTTGCACAATAATGCTATCGTTTATGTAATTCATTGCTCTCCATTTCTGGACATCTATCGTTGCCGGACCGTAAAGGTGGATAATATACTATAAGTAATACTCGCTGTTGACTTCTTGCCAATAAAGTGAAAAGAGCACACAAACAAATGATTCCAAGCTTTTTCAGACAGATGTTCCTAAGTCAGTCCTTCTGTAGGCAGCCGATGGAAGCAGCAGCATCTGGGGCTGAAGCACTTGGCTTTGCGAGTGGTTTCTGATCATACAACCTGATCTCATTAGATGGAAACGATGCCCAGCGATGTCATTGGCTGTAGTGAAAGTTGTAGGAATTAAAACGAGTGCAGTCGTATGATATCATACGAATTAGCCAAATTTAGAAAAGTTGTACGAATCCTGACGATTTCACCATGAGAGTGTGTTGGATTATAACTGCTGTTTTAGATAAAACTAGTTTCGCTTGATTATTAGGATAACCATTAACTGCACACATTGTCTGGGAAATTTTAAAGACATCTTACAACATTTAAAAAGCAAGAATCTAACCGCATGACATGCAAGCAAGCAGAGAGTGGCTACACACAAAACGGCAACCAATCGCACTTCCGCTAGCCAACTGGAAATTCGGCCCACCTAGCGAAATATAGTGGAATCGCTGAGAATATTGTGGACAAAGCACAATGTGCTTAAGCTAACAACACACAAACAATTGTAGTCTTTCATGTCTTCATTGAACACATTCCATTAAACATTCACAGTGGTGTGGAAAAAGTAAGTGAACCCCTAGGCTAAAGACATCAACAAAAGCAAATTAGAGTCAGGAGTTGGCAAACCTGGCATCCAATTAATGAAATGAGATTGGAGGTGTGGGTTAAAGATACTTTGACTTATAAAAAGCACTCAAACAATTGAGTTTGCTATTGACAAGAAGCATCTGCTGACGTGGACCATGCCTTGCAAAAAAAGAGATTTCAGAAGACCTACCATCAAGTATTGTTGCTTTGCAGAAAGCTGGAAAGGGTTAATAAGTTATCTTGAAGAATTTAGATATTCATCTGTCCACAGTTAGACAAATTTTCTATAAATGGAGACAATTTAGTACTGTGGCTACTCTCCCTAGAAGTGGCCGTCCAGCCAAAATGACTCAAAAGGCACACTGAAGAATGCTCAGTGAGGTAAAAAAAGAACCCCAGAGTGACAGCTAAAAACTTGAAGGAATTATTGGAACTGGTTAACATCTCTGTTCATGAGTGTACTATATGGAAAACATTAAACAGGCATGGTGTACATGACAGGACACCACAAAGGAAGCCGCTGCTTTCCAACAAAAACTTTGCTGTGTGCCTGAAGTTTGCCAAAGACCACCTTGGCACTCCACAACGCTACTGGGAAAATCTTTTGTGGATTGATGAAACTAAGGTTTAATTGTTTGGGAAGAACACAAAGCACTACGAATGGTGTAAAAAGGGCACTGCATACCAACATCAAAACATCATTCAAAAGGTGAAGTATGGTGGAGAGAGCATCATGACCACTTGCCATCATCGAAGGAACAATTAATTCATTTTTTATCAAGATATCCTTCAGGATAATGTCAGGGTGGCTGTGCACCAGCTTAAGCTCAGTAAAAGTTGGGCAATGAAGCAGGACAATGACCCTAAACATCAAAGTAAATCCACTACAGAATGGCTTAAAAAAATAAAATCCACCTTTTGGAGTGGCCCAGTCAGAGTCCAGACCTTAACCCAATAGAGATGCCGTGGAATGACCTCAAGGGAGCCATTCACACCAGACATCCTTAGAATATGGCTGAGTTGAAGCAGTTCTATAAGGAAGAATAGTCCAAATTCCTTCTGAACGTTGTGCAGTTCTATCCACAGCTACCAGAAATGCTTGGTTGAGGTTATTGTTGCCAAAGGAGCAAGGGTTAGGGTTCTTCCTCAAGTCTTACTGAATGATTATTAAATATGATACTGGTTCAATGCTTGCAGAGTCTGATTGTGAAACAGGCCTGTAATTAAAATGAGCCGTAGCCAACAGTGTCTTTTTTAGGCTTAACCAATGTTAATTTCATCAACGAAATCATTGATGAAAACATTCGTTGACAAAGGTTTTTTTATTTTTATTTAGTCAACGTTAACGAATACGAGACGAAAAAGGTGCATCATGAAGATAATTTAATTGAATTTTATTAAAGCATGCTATTGACGAAAATATGACAAGATACAAATCATACTGCAAGACGTTAACAGTGCAAGATATGAAAAGGAGAAGAAACATCTATAGAATCTATATATATTAGAATATATTAGATATAGATTAATCTAACCCAATAATTGGGGATTTCTCCACTTGAGATGTGTGAGTTGAACACAGGCAAAATTAACCGCTTCAAAGGTAAGTTACCTATTAGGTAACTTGAACAGGTAAATACCTATTCAAACACATCCTATTTATACATGATTTTAATCACTTAAGTATCTTATATACACAACATATATGTAATATAATAACTTACATCTGCACAGTGAAGCGAATGAACAGGTGAGCGCTAGTCAGAATTTGCGTAATTTGCGTTGCATAACTTGCATTGTGAATATGCAATTTCCGTAAAAAACATGATACACGCCATGTAATATCTTTTCATGAAAATGAATATGTCTCTAAAGCATGAAGAATTCAGAGTACAGTAGGCTAACATTAGTTAATACTTCATTCTATTCATTATTCTTTTAGGAGCTCAGTAGGCTATGTATAGTTATACATCGATCAGCAACAACATAAAAACCACCTGCCTAATATTGTGTAGGTCCCCCTCGTGCCACCAAAACAGCGCCAACCTGCATCTCAGAATAGCATTGATAGCATCACTGAATAGCAATGATATTCTTCTCAACACAATTGTACAGAGCGGTTATCTGAGTTACCGTAGACTTTGTTCGAACCAGTCAGGCCATTCACCTCTGACCTTTCTCATCAAAAAGGCATTTCTGTCCACAGAACTGCTGCTCACTGATGTTTTTTTGTTTTTGGCACCATTCTGAGTAAATTCTAGAGACTATTGTGCATGAAAATCCCAGGAGATCAGCAGTTACGGAAATACTCAAACCAGCCCATCTGGCACCAACTATCATCCATGTGATTATCTAATCAGCCAATCGTGTGGCAGCAGTGCAGTGCATAAAATCATGCAGATACAGGTCAGGAGCTTCAGTTAATATTCACATCATCCATCAGAATGGGGAAAAAATGTAATCTCAGTGATTTGGAGCGTGGCATGATTGGTGGTGCCAGTTGGGCTGGTTTGAGTATTTCTGTAACTGCTACAGAGTCTACAGTAACTCAGATAACCACTCTGTACAACTGTGGTGAGAAGAATAGTATCTCTGAATGCTATTTTGAGATGCGGGTTGACACTGTTTTGGCGGCATGAGGGGGACCTATACAATATTAGGCAGGTGGTTTTAATGTTGTGGCTGATCGGTGTATGTTTCTTAAATGTTTTATTTAGAAAATGTTTATAAATGTCTTCCTTAAATGTTTGAATATTTGATTAAAGTTTGGTCTGTTACAGTTTGACACACTTTTTTGTCCATTTTGCACATTGTTGTCAACTAAAAGATTTTATTTTCGTTGACTAAAATTGTGTAATGTTCATCAGACTAAAATGGACTAAAACTAATGAGTATGAGATGACGAAATATTGACTAATTTTAAAGGACATTTTCATCAAAAGACTAAAACTATGACTAAAACAAAAAACTGTGGAAAAAATTAACACTGCGCTTAACTTTGTGATAATGTTCAGTTTGATATGGCTTAAGTTATCCAGCCAAGAGCAGTGAGTGGTTTTCTCTTTTCCTTTTCAATATAGTTGTTTAAATGATTTCCCCAAATTTATGTAATTTAAAGGCCCCTGGTAAATGAAATTAGTAAATTTCATGTGCTCCCTTTTGCTTTGCCCCAGTAATGTATATCAAAGCAGCATAAAGTTGATTTTGGATGTTATAGCTCAAGAGAAGCATTGTGCAGTGGTAAACCAAGGTTTAACTATTACCCTCTATGTTTTGTCCAATCCAGCCGTCAAATTAAAATGAGTTTGACACCATTGCTTTAATTGTTACAGTCCATAGAAATAACAAACAAACAATTCATCTTCACTCTATACAAACAGTCTGATCTGGTTATCGTTGCAGATACAGAGCTTCAGATAATGATCCATTACAATAAGGATGATAAAATGTCCGGGTCTAACGCTGAGTCCTCCTGCTTGTTACAGATGCTGGATAGACGTGTAAGTGTTGACTGCTCACCATCCATCTTGAAAATAATGACAGCGGGACACAACACTTCCTTCCAAATTTCCTGTGGACAAATTAGTCTTTGATGACCCTTTTATCCATGTGGATCCACATTTAAAATGCACAGAGGTCATTTTGTAATTCAATCACCAATGCACATCCAATAAAATTTAAAATATTGTAATTTTTGAGGGATATTTTCAGGCTACTCTGATTACCAAGTTTGTGTGTGTGTGTGTGTGTGTGTGTATGTTTCAGTATAACAAAACTATCAGGTTTAATAACAGATTCCAAAGCAGGACATTATTGGCACTCCTAAAACATACTGTTTTTCAACCTCTGAAACTTTAACAACTAATTCAAGTGCTCAACATACAGACTCAATTTCAGCCTTAGTGTGCCATCTATTTTCATTTATGTGTGTGTGTGTGTGTGTGTGTGTATGTGAACTTTCCATTTTTAAGAAGTATAAGATAAAATGTTTAAAATCTCCCAGTGACTTACATAGATATAATGATGTAACCAACAGTGATATCATCATAATATTTGCATTTCTACATCTAAAATGACTCCCTGTAAATATTTAGCCATCTATAGTCATCTTTACACTGCAAAGACTGTTACGATATGGTATGTGTTGCTTCTTGTGCACAGCGGAAAGCAAAATGATGCATGCTTAGTATCATGACAACGACGAAGCGGCTCTGATGTACCCTGTAAACCCCAATGCTCAAAATAATTCATTGTATTGAGTAGGGGGAAATGAAATCATTCAAATAAGTTTCTCTTTCTTTTGAGTTTACGAAACTGTCACCTTTTAAGTAACCTGAACTGTTTTATTGTTTTGAGTTTAATGAACTTAATTTTTTTGTTTGGTAACCTCAAATTGGGCAGGGGATTTCTTGTTCCCAGCTTTGCATGGGACTCGATAGGGAAAGTAAATGTTAAAAATAAGTGTTATTTTATGTGTTTTTGCAAAGGGGGAAACTTGTTAGTGTTTAATGTTTTGTTATGTTGCCCTTTAGAAGTTTCTGTTGTTGGACTTTTGGGGGTAACCATTATGGTGAAGAGTGGGTAAGATGAGCTTAGATTGAGGACTGATACCAATTTTGTATCTTACTGCTTTATCCATTTTTATGCAAGTCAGTAGTCAGACTTAACTTGGGTGAATAAAGTGATGGAAATAACTGATTTGTGTTGCAAAAAAAAAAAAAAAAAAAATAATAATAATAAATAAATAAATAAATAATAATAATCTGGTGGTTTACTCAAAATTTAAAGTTAAATGCCATCAAAATGTATGAGTTAGCTTACTCAGTTTTTCAAGTTAAGAGAAATTAGCATGCATAAGCAGTACAAAATCAAAACCTGACAGTTCCACTTACTTAAATTTGGAATTTATTAACTAATTTGATGAAACTGATTACCTCAACTTTTTGAGTTCTGCTAACTTATTCGGGTTTACAGTGTAGCATTTCATTTATGCAGAACCAAAGCCTGTAAATCTTGAGCTTACCTAAAACTTTACCCACTAATCTATTGCTTCAAGAAATGGGAATCTAATTTGTTTGATGTGCTTGGATATATTTGTTCAAAAGACTATATAAAAGACTACTTTTCTTATATGAGTAAGGCTATGAATGCCAGGTTTCTATGGAATAAGAAAGCTCAATTTGCCATTTTCACTTTAAAAAGCGGCCTGTAATCATAGATTTTAGAAATGGATGGTAAAGCTGTTTAGTAGAACCAGAAAAATTGTCACACTCGTGTACCAGGATTAATCTATCCTGTTACCCCGGAGAATATTACTCTTCCGTTCCCCGCACCAAGCTCCAACAGTGACAATAATTGTTGTGCCAAGCGACAAAGTCTAATTTGACTCAGACTACAGGAAGAGAGGCTCCTTTTATTATAATTCTCATCAAAAAACTTTGTCAGCAAGTAAACAGCCATTGGACCCCACCCCCTGGAGCACTCAGAAGGGTTGCCATCACTGAACAAAATTTGAGGCTCAGAAAACAGCCAAAGCAAATCAAGCAGTTCCCAGCGCTCCACACAGATTGGACGGCAGTCAGAGTGAAAGAGCCTTTCAAATGGCTTCCCAATTCCTCTAACTCAGCAGAAAAGAGTGCACTCTCTCAGAGCTGCTGTTTATGGGGGAGTTTTACGGGGATGATGAACCGTGAGATAAGCACAGATACTGTCTTGATGGATAGACGAGGGAAAAGAAAAGCAAACGACTGGCTGAAAGAGGTGACGATGCTTTTTTCTCTGGCATCAGAGAGTAACTTTGATCTGTAAAACAGTAGATACAATGCAGCTATTAGTTGTAAGAAAAGTGTAATTGATGTATATTTAATCAGGGCTAAACTATAGGGATTTGTTCTGCTCAACCCAGTCGGGGCAGTAGTTCAGATTTGATCTGCCCTGCAACCACAAAAATTAAACACTGTTTAGGAACATATTTTTATATGTCAGACAGAAATAAATGTATATTTTTCATTAAAAATACAAATATTTTATTTTCCAAAACAAACAAAATGTAAGCCGGGTGCATACCGCACGAATGCACGACTGAATCATTGACTGTGTGTTTTATCTCATCTGGCCATCAAAGGAGACGTCACACTGCACAACTGCGAAGCAAAATTTCTGACACTGCCCGAACTTTGCCAGAGGCTCAAGGCTTCAATACACCCATGGAAAAGTTCTTCTTCGTTTGCTAAAAAAAGCTCAAAATGGCTGAACAACGGAATACTGTTTGCAAATATTTGGACACTGCCCCTGCTGCTGTGGTCGGCATACAAAGGAGCATTTATATTGGTATTTTTGTATTGTACTGGTATTTTTTTCTACCTGTTGTCGAGTGGTTTTTAAGTCACTCCAAAAGGGGCCGGTGGAAGAAGTTGGACAGTGTAAAATGATTGGAATTATTATTGACCACTTCGCTATTTTTTTTTCTTCTTTTTTTTTGTGAACAACTGTTTTATTTTGTTTTCATTTCAACATAATAAAGAAAAGCAAAAATACAAAATTGTGAAGCAATAAAATATATACAGAAGATTATGGAGAAGAGATAAATGTCGACACAACATCATAGGCAGCATGCCAAATATGTATTGTCTTAGATTGAGCCCCATGTACTGTATACGAGCAGTTGAAAGTTCCATAGAAATAATGTCCAATAGAGACATGATCCACGTCCACCTGTCCATCATGTGAGGAGGATTCCAGCGCTTATCTAGCAGCTTTTTTGCCACTGTAATGGTGGCCAATAATAAACTCCTTTGTCGAGCGGATAAGGTGAGGTCCGAGAAATCATTCAAGAAGAAGTGGTGAGGAGTCAAAACTAATGTCCAGCAAATGTGACAAATCCTGTGTGAACTGAGTCCAAAAAGGCAAAATAGAAGGACAATCCCAGAAAAGTGCAGATACGTGCACAAAGACCCTTGAGAACATAAATTACACTTAGGAGAGGAAGATAAATTCATGTGAAATCTTTTCAGAGGAGTCAAATAAACCCTGTGAAATTATTTCCAATGAATCATTTGGTGGTTAGGGCTTTCTGAGGACAACTTAAACATCTCCCATACCTGATCAGAAATGAAAGCCTGCATATTACCATTAAAATCTTTGGCCCAAATAGTTACAATAGATAACAGTTTGTAGGATTGCTTAAGAAAGTAGAGATACATAAAGCAGAGGGGGGAGATTTCTCAGAAGGAAGAATTAGTTTGTGCAAGGGGTGAATAGGTAATTGGGAGTCCCAAAGGACCCTATATGCCCAAAGGGCCGATCGAATTTGTAAAAACATATAAAACGAGGTATACGGTAAATTGTACAGGACTTTAATATCATGAAAGGATTTCAGACTGTTATCGTCGTAGATATCAACCAGAGTATTTACCTATTTACGGACCCATTGCGGACAATGAAAAGGTGCATTGCCTGACAAAAAATGACTATTATGAAAGAGAGGTGAATGGCGATGCCAGATTGTAACTCGATGTGATTGCCTTTTAACTTCTCTCCAAGTGGACAGCAGGTGAGATATAATAGGGCCAAAACTTCGAAGCGAAATTCCAACAAAAACACGATGCTTTAATTCATAAGGGGATACAAGGGACTCCCTAATCACCCTCGATGACACTGAGACATCATGATCAAACCAAACTGACAAAAGACAAAGAGTAAAAGCTTGAGCATATAGTTTAAAGTTGGGGATGGACAAACCTCCATCCACTCTGCTGCACTGTAAGGTAAGAATCTTAATTCGAGGACATTTCCCATTCCATATGTAGCAAGAGACAATTAAACAAAAGTTTGTTCCAAAAGCCAGCAGGTGGGGGAAGAGGAAAATAAAATACATAAATTTGAGGAAGGAAATTCATTTTAATCACTGATACATGAGCATGAAAAGAGCTAGGAATGTGGGACTAGTTTTCTAAATCTGAGGTTACCTTGGTTAAAATATTCAGGTTTTTTGTGACAATATAATGTAAGGAGGAAAAAACATCTATTCCTAAATATTTAAAGGAATTAACCACTGGGATAGCTATAGAAGGATGTGTCGAGTCAACTGTAAAATTGAGGGGAAGTAAACATGACTTGGTCCAATTCATTTTATAGCTGGAAATGTATCCAAAATGGTCAAATAAATTCAGCACATAGGGGATAGAATGCAATGGTTTATCCAAAAACAATAAAATGTCATCAGCAAATAATGAAATGTGGTGGTGTGTTTTCTTACTGTCATGGGAGAGGTAAGTTCAGACTGCCGCACAGCTTGAGCTAGGGGCTCTAGATATAGCACAAACAGAGATAGGGAGAGAGGACAACTGACGGGTGCCTCGACGTATAGAAAAAGGGTTTGAACAGAACTGACCAGTGAGAATGGCGGCTGCAGGGTTCTCATACAAACAGGGCCGTAGCTGGGTATTCTGGGGCCCCTGACTGTATATTGCTTTGGGCCCCTTTCCTATTATAAAATACAGTTTAGAATTTGTTGTGGGCCCCCCCTGGACCTGTGGGCCCCTAGAATCATTACCACCTTTCACCCATCTAGCTACGGTCCTGCATACAAAACTTCCATAATATCTATGAAGCCCAATCCTAAACCTAAGTGACCTAGGACGGCCCATAAATAATCCCTTTCTAAATGGTCAAAAGCTTTCACCGCATTGAGAGAGAGAGTACTGCACATGGGGAGGTCAACTGATCCGCTGAATAAACAATATGATAGAGCCTGCGAAGACTGTCAGAGGCAGAGTGAGATTTAATAAAATCCGCTTGGTCATAGTGAACCAGTTTAGTCATAAATCCCTCCAAATGACAAGCCAGCACCTTGGCATATAAATTAACATCTGTCCCAATCAGTGAAAGAGGCTGGTAACTAGAGCAAGAAGTCGGGTCTTTGTCTTTTTTTAAAAAGAGAGAAATAATAGCTATATTAATGGACAAATGAAATGATCCTTGAGCGACTGAGTGGTTTATCATGTCTATCATAAAAGGACCTAACTCAGAGCAAAAAGTTAAATAAAATTCCACAGGTATAGTCAAGTCATTTTTATTTGTCTAGCGCCTTTCACAACACACATCGTTTCAAAGCAGCTTTACAGAAGATCATGCATTAACAGAAAATGAATCTGTAATATCTATAATGTCTTAGAGTCATCATTGTGTATTTTGATAAAATATGATTGTGAATTGTGTTTAAAAAAAATTTTTTTTAAATAATAATTGTATTTATAACCTCAGTGAGCAAGCCGAAGGCGACTGTGGCAAGGAACACAAAACTCCATAAGATGTTGGTTACTGGAGAAAAATAACCTTGGGAGAAACCAGGCTCACTGTGGGGGCCAGTTCCCCTCTGGCTAACATCATGAATATAATGCCAGTATTACTTATGTATAGTGCAAGTCATGGATTAAAATTATTAAACTAAGTAAGTGTTAAGGGTCAGTGTTTAAACAAAGATTTTGTATGAACTGTAAGAATAATGACTAATGTCTTTGAAGTCCATCCTGGATTAACTGCAGAAGTTCACATAGATGAAATTGTCCTTGTTAGTTGGCTGATGAAGGGTTTTGTTGGCAATTAATTGATAGTCTATGTATTCCATTTCAAGAGTGTATTCCATCATTAGACCGAGGTGATACAGGCAGAGATCAGTGAGGTGCATCGCAGTTCAACCAGCCGGCAATTTTGGTGAGGTCTATCCTAAGTCAAAGGTTCAGGCAATGTCATATGAAGTATCCCATGTCTTATGGTTGCAGTTGGCATCAGTTCATCCTCTGAAGTCCATCGTAATAGACTGAAGTGATGTTTGGCTGGCACGGCTGCTATTAGTCAGCATCACTCAGCGACACGTAGCAGTGGAGTCCAACACGAAGCAGGAATGGAGCTGGATCCAGCCGGTTCTGGTGACCTCAGGATAGGAGTCCCAAGGTTGAGACAGGGAAACAAATAGAATAATATTAGCATAGCTGCCATTCAATTTATTGCAGAGTTATAGATCACGATCAATGTTTCTGGTTTCTGGTTCCGGCAGACCTAACTAAAGCAGCCTAATTGTGTGTTGAATGATAAATTAGGTGTATGCCTGGCTAAATAGATGAGTCTTTAGTCTAGACTTAAACTGAGTGAGTGTGTCTGCATCTCGAACAGTGTTAGAGAGACTATTCCATAGTTTAGGAGCCAAATAGGAAATCCTTTTGTGGATTTTGCTATTCTAGGAACTATTAACAGGCCAGAATTTTGCGATCATAATGAACGGGATGGAATATAGTGTGGTAGAAGGTCACTTAAGTACTGCGGAGCAAGACCATTCAAAGCTTTGTACATAGTTAACAGAATTTTAAAGTTAATACGAAATTGAACAGGTAGCCAATGTAACGATGATAAAATGGGGCTGATATGATCATATTCCTTGGTTCTAGTCAGCACTCTGGCTGCTGCATATTTAACCAATTGAAGTTTATTTATTGATCTTGCTGGACATCCTCCCAGTAATGCATTACAATAATCTATTCTTGAGGTCTATGAATTTGTTTTTCGGCATCAGCAACAGAGAGCATGTATCGTAATTTAGCAATATTTCTTAGGTGGAAGAATGCTGTTCTACAAACATTGGTAATTTGATTTTGAAAGGACAGAATGGTATCAAATATAACACCTAATTTATTCGCTGTTGAAGACGATGTAACAGTACATTCATCGAGAGTCAAATAATATTTTAGCGGCATGTTTTTAGAGGTTTTTGGTCCAATAATTAGTACCTCTGTTTTGTCGGAATTGAGTAGAAGAAAATTTCTGGGCACGCTCTGCTAATTTGGAGAATTGTGAAATCTCATCAAATTTTGAAGAAATATAAAGTTGGGTATCGTCTGCATAACAGTGGAAACTTATTCCACGATTCCTGAAAATATCTCTCAGAGGAAGCATATACAAGGAGAAAAGCAGAGGCTTTAAAACTGATCCCTGTGGCACTCCATACTTTACTTTTGTTTGGTTTGACAATTCCTCATTTATATAGACAAAGTGGTAGCGGTCTGCCAAATAGGACCTACACCATGCTAATGCAACTCCATAAATGCCAACATAATTCTCTAGCCTATTCAAGAGAATGTCATGATCTATCGTGTTGAATGCAGCACTAAGATCTAAAAGCACTAGAAGTGAAATGCAGCCGCGATCAGATGATAAAAGCAAGTCATTTGTAACTCTGATAAGTGCAGTCTCTGTACTGTGATGGGGCCTAAATCCTGACTGAAATTGTTCATATATACTATTTCTCTGTAGAAATGAACATATTTGGGAGGATACTACCTTTTCTAGTATTTTCGACATAAACGGGAAATTTGAAATCGGTCTATAATTAGCCAGTTCTCCAGGATCAAGTTGTGGCTTCTTAATAAGCGGTTTGATAACTGCCATTTTAAAGTTTCTTGGGACATGTCCTAAGGATAGCAAGGAGTTAATAATAATTGGATCTAACATACATGTTGTGGCTTTTGATGTTTCGATAAGTTTTGCTGTTTGGTGTTTGGATGGTATACCATCCAAACCTGGAGATTTACCCTTGTTCATACCCTTGATCACATCCTCTAACTCTTGCAGAGAAATCGGTTTGGCCAGCTGTTCAGATTCTAAATCCAACAACTGGGGTAAATCAAGAGTGGTTAAAAAAGACGCAAAAGAATTGGGCTCGCCAGCTGTGACAGAGCTATAAAGTCTACCAATGAGGAAAAGATTATACACTGTCGAAGTTTATCCGAGCAAAGAGCCTGAGAGTGAGAATTGTTTGCTCCGGATCTGTCCGTGATCTGCCCATCACAATTTCGAAATCTGAGAAATGTGAGATGTAAACAGAGAGTAAGGGGAAAAAAGTTGGATCTGGAATACAGGGAGCATAAACTGAGAGAAAGACAATCTTCCTATTCTCTACCACTGACTTTACATGTGTTATTCTACCATCCAGATTGCAGCCTTTATCTAAAATAGAAGTATTGAATTTCCTCATTACCATAATAAAAACACCTTCAGTTTTATTACACGCAGCCAAATGAGATACCACCTCATAAAACTTATTATTGCATCTGTGCACGTCCTTCTCCTTCAAATGGGATTCCTGAACAAGAGCTATATCGACCTTCCTTCTTAGTAATAAGTCCAAAAAAGCTGTCAGATTGTGGGGGCCATTAAGACAATTAATATTAAAACTTAGTAAATTCAGATCAGTCATAAGTATCCGATATGAAAGGTGCTTGAAAAAACTAAATTAAATAAGAACTTTGTGAGTGCATCCTAACAAGTCTATCATCAACCCACCCCTGCCTTTCCCCAAACCCCAAAAAGAACATACCAGTCATATTCCCAGGAACTAAAGTGGACCAGGGAATGAACAACCTCAGTCCACCACCCAACCCATCAAAATCCGTGGAGTCAGTATCGACTTGTACAACGTTGAAGAGCTGGCACTGGCCCCATTATGATACTCAATATTTAACTAAATAATATAAAACTACATAATAATTAACTATATGGTCACCAGGGCAACATAATCAGAAACAAGAAAAACATAGAAGACATTTTCTTTGTATTTGGAGTATGAGAGACCAACATAGGTGAAATAACATGAAACCTAATTTCACCAAAACGTCCAGGCCATCCTCATAATAATAAATGAACAGCATCCTTTTGGTCACGATCCTCCTTTAGGTCACGATCCTCCTTTAAATTGCAAAGACAACATCCGCTCAGCTGGTATTAGCTGGAGATTGGGGTCTGAATGATAGGTTGAGAAACTGTCTTGCTTCTTCTGGTGAATACAGCAACTTAGATCCACCATCTAAGTAACCTTCAGTGTAGTTTGATAGAGTAGAAAGTTCTGGATACCTACCTCCCTCATTTCTTTCTGTATTGGTGCACACAAACTGCTCCTCTTCGCAGTCACGGAAGAAAAATCAGGGGAAAAAAGCAAACCAGCCATATATTGCTATGCCTGCTGCAGTCCTGTAAATCCACTACCACTTGATCAAGTGTATCCAATCGTCTATCATGATCGGTGACCACTTTCTTTTGTTTTCTCATCTCCCCTGTGAGAGAGTCGAGTTTAGAGCATAACAAATGAATAACGGACATGTGAGAGGCAAACTCACTCCACATCACCGTCAGTTCATATCTTTAAACATCCTCAAAGCGTGCTACAGTGATCACCATTTTGTCATCTATGTCTGCACTGCTCGTAGTTGTTGCTTGAATTTCTTCTTTGTTGGAGAAGATACTGGCGATAAATCATGTAGTTTCCGACTATGTGCCATCGAGAAAGAGACAATGTTGAAGAAAATTCAAGAATAAAGTAGAATAAACATAAAAAAGAGGCTAAGTGTATGGAGCTCTACTCATGCACGTCTGGGTCCATGAGCACGTCACGTGATCTCCCCACCACTTCGTTATTTTGAATATATTTTCGTTTTCATTTGAATTTAGAAATATTATTGGTTTAATTTTTTCGTGTTTTAATAAACAAATTAGATTTTTTAAAATCAAAATAAATTGACAAGTAGAAGTGAAGTGGTGCCGATACAATCACTGTTAATACTAGCCATGATTTGTGTGTCAGTGGATGAAAATGATTAATAATATTTACATTCTCCGTAATTTAACAGTGCCTACAAATCCTAACGAGAACCACATTTCAAATGCGTTTAAAAGGAGCGTGTCACTCTCAAGAAAAATGCCTGACATTCAACAAAGACGCAGTTAATGCATAAACAAGGTAAATCCATATTTATATTCTTCTAATTTATTGCATACCATCCATTTTTACACTACCAACTTCTCATGAATGTCTTTTTTATATCACTGGTGCTTTACAGGGACTGGAGTATATAATAAGATGTAGACACTGCAATTACCGGAGAAGAAACTCAGAATTAAATTGCACGTAACCCAGCCAATTTATCGCTTTGTGCATGTAATTTTGCCAAACCCATTTGTGCCTAGACTTAGCGCATGGTTGCACAAACATACCCAAAATTCATGGCCATGCCCATTGACTTTGCAGTTATGACTTAAAGCATAGCTCTGCATTTAGTGCTAGCGCTCTTAAAATTATCTTAAAATAATTTGTCATGTTTACATTCTGCTTTCATGGTCCCAATTATAACGCTAACATGCTATATATGGCGAAAATATGTACCTGTTACCATTTGTTATTGTATTTTATAGTATTTTATATGGATTTTATAGCTCGGCAACTCTGCACTCCAATGTGTTCATGTTGACTGATCTTGACTTAGTGAAGAAATCAACCGGAAAAAGATTATATCCTCAAAGCAGGTGGAGCACTGGGTCAAACCCACTGATGACGTGGACCAATGGCATGTTTAAAAACACCGCAACAAACTCAAAAACACCTACTTTTTGGCCAAATTTCTTCAATTTAGCAAGAAGTTCCTGCTAAAAAGACCAGCTTAACCAGCAGGCAATTCCCATGCAATTTCCATTCGACATACTGAGTCATGTGACTAAGCAACATGGCACAGATCACAGTGGAGTTTGTCTTTGGGAGAAACGGCAACAGCTTAATACTTAACCTAATTAAGTATTTACACTGAAACCGGATTGAGTCAAAAGATTAGAGTCTCTACTTTCATCCGATATGCCATTTTTTAAATTTGAGGATTTATTGTGAAATAGCACTCTGTTAAACACAATGACCACAATAGTGAACAATAGTGCTAGTTTTTCATTAGAAATCCTATATTTACTGTGCATTTTCACATTGAGAAAGAAAAGTGCTTTCAGAGGCTTTATATGGAGTTAGGGTGAATAAGGGGGATTTCGAACTGTTCTGAGGCCAGTGCAGACAGACAGCACACTGGAGATTAAGTCATTCACTAAATAGGGAGCAAGGGAGCATCCTATAGATTTCTATTCAGCTCAGTGCATTCACTCCTAAAATTTGATAAAAATTCAGTTTCAGGCTGCAGATGATGTTTGGAACGCTCAACATATTGGCAGACATGGGACAATGGTAATCAGTACATAGATTCAGAATTTATAATGTATAATTTAATTTTAACATGGCTTGCAGTGATTGGATGATGCTGGTCATTACTTTGAATCAGAATTAATTATGCTAATTTCTGATTGGTAAAATGCTTCAGCACTGGCTATCACTTGTTTGTTTGACAGTGCAAAAAGAAAACGTCTCGGTTACTGTCGTAACCTCCGTTCCCTGATGGAGGGAACGAGACGTTGTGTCGATGTAGTGACAATAGGGGTCGCACTTGAGAGCCCCGAACACCTCAGATCTTTGAGAAAAGGCCAATGAGAATTGGTGAGTGGAATTTGCATGCCACTCCCCCGGACATACGGGTATAAATGGAGCTGGCTCGCAACCACTCATTCAGGTTTTGTGCTGAGGAGCCGAGACAGGGTCCCTGCCATTTCAGCGGGTAGTACAGCATTGTGGCAGGGGGGACACAATGTCTCGTTCCCTCCATCAGGGAACGGCGGTTACGACAGTAACCGAGACATTCCCCTTCTGTCACTTACTCAACGTTGTGTCGATGTAGTGACACTAGGGGTCCCTATACGAAACGCCACAACTAGCTGAACTGTGTTATGTGGACTGCCGGTGCAGGTGCAAGCAAGCTGCTGCGTGCGTAGTAGCAGGTGCACTGGTCTGCACGTAGCCTCCCCCAATGCCCCAAAAAACGTTGTATAGTTCCCCACATCCCTGGGTGGGGGGAAGAGACATATCTAGTATGGAAGCAGGCCGCACCAGCCACGGCCTTTTCTCTCTATGTTTTCTCTCCACAGAGTATCAGTTATTCGGCTGGGGCCATTTTAACACTCAATATATGCGCTGGGGAAGGTGTTCTTTTCCTATCCTATTTTTTCAGGGAGAAAAGACCCTGAAAAGAGGTAACATGTGGCAAGCATGTCATGTGGGCTCAGAGCCGCACATGGAAGAGGCGTGGTGGTAGGTCCTGCCTGAAAGGGGAGGAGCTCTACAAACACGGCGACCAGGACAGAGAGGGCTCTGTCAAAGGGAGATGCAGGTCTGCTGACAGACAGGGGGTTGCCGGAGTAACCAGCAACTGTGGAGCACCTACCTCAGTAAGGGCATATTAGCACATGTACTGGTTCCAGCTGTGAATTCGTGAGCCACAGGGCTAGGGAGGAAGGACATCCAGGGTTCATGGGATCGTGAACTCGCATGGGAAAAGAAGCGCACATCTTCACCTCTTTGGAAGGGAAAGGCGCTATACGCAAGCGATACACCCGGCCAGCTATCCGTATTGCCGAACTTACCTGTTCGTACCTGACAGAACACGGGACAAAACCGGCTCAACCCAGAGATTGTAAAATCTCACGAAGGCATTGGGTATCGCCCAGCCCGCTGCCTTGCAGATGTCTGCTAGAGAGGTGCCATGGGCCAGTGCCCACGAGGATGCCAGACTCCTTGTGGAGTGTGCTCGTATTCAAGAAAGGGGTGGGCACGGCTTGGGCCTGGTATGCCATAGCGATGGCATCCATGATCCAATGGGCATGCCTCTGTTTGGAGACAGTGTTCCCTTTCCACTGTCCGCCAAAGCAGACAGAGAGCTGCTCAGAGCATCTAAAGCTCTGCGTGCGATCCAAGTAGATGTGAAAAGTATGCACCGGACACAGCAATGACAGGGCTGGGTCTGCCTCCTCCTGGGGCAGCGCTTGCAGGTTCACCACCTGATCCCTGAAGGGGGTTGTGGGAACCTTGGGCACATAGCCCGGCCGGGGCCTCAGGATTATGTGAGAGTCACCCGGACCGAACTCCAGGCAGGTATCACTGACAGAGAATGCTTGCAGGTCCCCGACCCTCTTGATGGAGGTGAGCGCAATGAGAGGGCTTTCAACTCGGCTTACTCTAGCAGCTAAAAGGGGGCTCCGCGAAGGCCCAGGAGGACAATGGAGAGATCCCATGAGGGGAACAGGTGTGGCCTAAGAGGATTCAGCCTCCAGGCACCTCTCAGGAACCTGAAGATCAGGTCATGCTTCCCTAAAGACTTACCGTCCACTGTATCGTGGTGTGCCGCTATGGCAGCCACATACACCTTCAAGGTGGAGGGGGACAGCCATTCCTCCAGCCTCTCCTGCAGGAAGGAAAGCACTGACCTGACTGCGCATCTCTGAGGGTCTTCAGCTCGGGAAGAACACCAATTCGTGAACCGATGCCACTCCAGGGTATAAAGCTGCCTCGTGAAGGGAGCTCTGGACTGAGTGATCAAGTCTACTACTGCTGGTGGTAGGCCACTTAGGTATTCCGCATCCCATCCAAGGGCCAGACGTGGAGGTTCCAGAGGTCTGGCGCGGGTGCCAGATGGTGCCCCGTCCCTGAGAAAGAAGGTCCTTCCTCAGGGGAATTCACCAGGGAGGGGCTGTCACGAGGAGCGTGAGGTCTGGGGACCAAGTCTGGGTGGGCCAATACGGGGCTACGAGGGTGACCTGCTCCTCCTCCTCCCTGACCTTACACAGGGTCTGTGCAAGTAGGCTCACTGGGGGGAACACCTACTTGCGCAGCCCCTGGGGCCAGCTGTGTGCCAGCTCATCTGGGCCGAGGGGGGCCCCCATCGGAGAATACCAGAGTGGGCAGTGGGAGGTTTCTCGGGAGGCAAATAGGTCTACTTGTGCTTTGCCGAACCGACTCCAAATCAGCTGGACCACCTTGATGCCGGACACATGCCAAAATGTGCTTTGGCGTCAGCATCTTGAACGGGAGCCTGTGCAAGGCCCGGTTCAGAACTCGCAGGTCCAAGATTGGCCGCAACCCACCGCCTTTCTTTGGTACGTTGAAGTAAGGGCTGTAAAACCCTTTCATCTCGGCTGGAGGGACAGGCTATATAGTGCCCTTGTGTAGAAGGGTCGCGATCTCTGCACGCAAGGTGGGGGCACTCTCCCCCCTCTCCGAAGTGAAGCGGACGCTGCTGAACCGGGGCGGGCACCTGGCGAACTGAAACACGTAGCTGAGTCGGATGGTCCTGGCCAACCACCACGACGGGTTGGAAAGCACTAGCCACACGTCAAAGCTCTGGGCGAGGGGCACTAAGGGGACGATCGCGTTTAACATACCTGTGGTTGGGGCCTTGCAGCGGGAGGGAGCAGGGGATGCCATGTCGAGGAGCCTCGCTTCGTCTCGAACTTGTGGCTGCGCTGAGGGGACCCTCGAAGCACTTACCTTGCTCAATGTACCTGGCATCGGGGGGGGGGGGTGATGGGGAGGAGGGAGTTTTTGACCATCCTCATAGTCCATCACAACCACCTGGCCGTGGGTGTTAGTGTGGTGCGACCGGACACGCGAAGGTGGGGGGCCTGCGTTCGCGGCGTCTAAGTCGCAGGTGCTCAGTGCCCAGTTGCCGTGATAACGGCGGTTGTAAACACTGGCTATGTGACCCAGGGAGTGAGGAAACTGCTCTTTTGAGAATGTGGCTATCGCAGCCCGTTCGGGGTGCGGTGAACATAAAAGAAAGATAAACCAAGGATTTACCTCCCGGCCCTCCACCGGGGGATGGAGTGGTCTGGACACCAGCTCCGGGTTTGCAGCAGACATCTCGCTCCCTGGGTCGTCCATCTCAGGGGCGCTTAGGAACCTTCCGGGTCCTCGTGCTGGCCCGTGAGGTGGGGGGTGTCAGCTTCCTGCGGGGGGCTCTACGCTGGGGCCGAGAACTGGGCTCGGGCTGAGGCTGAGCCGCCTGGGCTTTCGCCGCCACAGGGGGATGCCCTCGGCGAGCAGACAGGATATGGGATCTTGAGCCGCGCCGGGGCAAGATGTGTTGTATAGCCTCCGTCTGCTTCCTTACCGCCAAAAACTGCTGGGCGAAGTCCTCGACGGAATAGGCTGATCTGGGAGATGGGGGCGATGAGAAAGCGAACCTTGTCCGTGTCCCTCATCTCGACCAGATTCAGCCACAGGTGGCGTTCCTGGACCACGAGGGTGGACATCACCTGCCCAAGTGCTCACGCCGTGACCTTCGTCACCTGGAGGGCGAGGTCGGTCGCCGAGCGCAGCTCCTGCATCACATCAGGATCAGGACTACCCACGTGCAGTTCCTTTAGTGCCTTGGCCTGGTGTACTTGCAGGAGGGCCATGGCATGCAGGGCAGAGGCGGCCTGACCAGCGGTGCTGCAGGCTTTGGCTGTCAGAGACGACGTCGTCCTACAGGCCTTGGAAGGGAGTGCCGGGCAATCCCGCCAGGTGGCTGTGCTTTGCGGGCACAGGTGCACCGCAACCGCCTTATCCACCTGAGGGACCTCCTTATACACGTGGGCCGCCCCGCAATCGAGGGTACTGAGAGCGGACGAGCTGGGAGGTCAGTTTCGGGCAGAAAAAAGGTGCCCTCCACGACCTCGTCAGCTCGTCGTGCACTTCCAGGAAGAAAGGGATCGGAGGGCGGGGCGTGGCTGTGAGTGGCGCCCCGAACCCAGGAACCAATCATCTAGCCGCGAGGGCTCAGGGGAGGGTGGAAGGTTCCGCTCCAACCCGAAACACGCGGCGGCCCGGGCAAGCATGGCAGTCATCTCACCGTCAGCCTCAGACTGGGCGGGTCGACCCGAGCTGGTCTCCTCTCGGAACTCGCCGGGGGCAAACGAGCATGCTGGGGAATGGGAGGTCCGTGGGGATTTACCCGGTGGAGCCGCGCCCATTGAAGCCCCCAAATCACCTCCAGCGCCAGCCAGGCCGGCCTCGTACCTGGAGGTAAAAGGCGAGGCGTGAGGGGGCGGCTAGAGTGGCTTTCCCCCGGAAGAAGGAAAGCCACGCTCACAACGTTGCCATGGTCATATTCTTGCAATGAGAACGTGAACCATCCACGAACACTGCCTCAGTGTGATCACTGCCCAGACACGTGAGGCAATGCCCGTGGCTGTCGGAAGCGGAGAGATAGCGACCGCATCCAGGAATCACACAAAGATGGAAAGGCATCTTTATAAAGACGCGTCTTTAAAAAGACGTTCAACATCAATGTGTGTGCTCTAATAGAGAAAATATACCCTTTAGCAGGAATATACACTCTTTTAGCGCTGTCGAAGCACCCAGGGGCGAAATCTGCACTTGTCTGCACCACATCTGAGTGAGTGGTTGCAAGCCAGCTCCTTTTATACCTGTATGTCCGGGGGAGTGGCATGCAAATTCAACTCACCAATTCTCATTGGCCTTTTCTCAAAGATCTGAGGTGTTCGGGGCTCTCAAGAGCGACCCCTAGTGTCACTACATCGACACAACGTCGAGTGAGTGACAGAAGGGGAACACTTAAATTTTGTTGCCAAAGTAGAAAAAACGTTGTAACCTAAAAAAAAAATCAAGTCAAAAATTGTATTTGTCTAGTTTTTATTTGTGCTTTATCCGATACACATTGTTCCAAAGCAGCTTTACAGAAAATCAGCTGTAATGTAACATAATAAATAATTTGCTAAATAAAATCTGACATTCTATAGATTCGTATTAATAAAAATTTCACAACTTAGTCCCCCTGTCCAAATATTTGGACATACATTTTTAGGAAAACTATTTGCTCTAGAATTTATTTTATTTTATTTATTTTTTTGGGCATGCTTATTAGGTGCTACTAGTTACAAATCAAAAATGGAAATGGAAAATACACAAAGCAGTCATGCTCAGGTCTCAGGTTGGAATATATATAAATTCATTCTGGCAATTTCGATAACCTTATATACTGTATGTTAGCCAGCTAGATAATGTTACCTTGGTTACATTTAAATCAGCAGAATTAGGAACAATGTTTAAAATGTAACATAAATTCAAATGTTTAAGTTTGCAAGGCATAAAAATACATGTACATGATCAATGATTGTAAGACTTAGTGACAACGCAGCACTGGTCCGATAGAGAAAGTGGCACACTGTTACACTGGCCCCGGGACATCCTTATTGTTGAGCCCTATTTATTTATTTATTTTTTCTGGCTAGTTTAATCACATAGAAACATAAAGAGTTAAGAGTGTGGTTTGGCCACAGAGAAAGTCTGAGAAAGCTCAGAGGACTTATTTAACACAGTGTCTGCCCGATTATGTGATATAACACAATTGGGGGGTCGCTACAAATGAGTCAGCCCTTAATATGGCAACCCCCTTGCTTTGTATAGTGCCCAGAGGGACAAATAACATTTCAGTGGATTACTTAATTATCTCCACATTAGCACTTTGAGAACAAAAGGTTGTAAGAGCACAGAAGTGCTGAGTGAGTTATTGAGAGAGGTCACAGTTTGTCTTCATTCTTTTTATAGAACTGTACACTCCTTACCAACTGTTCAGTTTTTCAATAAATACATGAAAATACAACTTGGCAAACTGTGGAAGAAATGTGATGGGTCTCTGCCAAAGGTCTGATCATGAAACTTATGTCAGACAGCGTAACTAAATTTATAAGCAGATGGACAAAATGATGGACAGCTTTAAATGTCAGAAATACAGCCATACACCATATGCAGTGCAGAGCAGAGCTCTTCGTTCCTATAGGGACCTGTATGTCTAGATTTTGTCCCAAAAATAGTTCAAAAAGCAAGCTGAGCAGTTTTATATAGAGGAAACCATATTGTATATATACTAATGCCCTGACACCAAACTCTGTCTGTATTATTTCTCTTGAGGTGTAAGGCAAATGTGCATCTGTAACTCCCAAAGGAGGCTAACATCTGACCAAGCTGTGAGAAATGCTGAGAGGCAAACAAAGTCATTTCATCTTGACAAAAATTTGTTTTTAGGTGCTTTGCTGATATCACACTTTTTTGACTATTCAAATTTCACTCGTATATTTGTGGACATTGTATATTTTGCTCCACATATTCCACATATTCTTGAATATAATGTAGACTGCATGTACAGCACATGATGTAAAATATCTAAATTAAGTATATTTATATACAGGATAAGAGGGAGGCCTTGGACCTAAGTGTGATTTTTGTGACACACACACACTCACACACATGTTGGTACAGCTATCATTATGAGGACTCTCTATAGATTCTATCCCCTAACACTACTCCTAAACCTAACCCTCACAAAGAACTTTCTGTATTTTTAAATTTTCACTTTTTTTTAAGTGATTTGAGTTATGGGGACACTAGAAATGTCCTCATAAACCACATTTATAGCATAATACCCTTGTAATTACCAGTTTGTTACCTTAAAAAAAGTCCTCGTAAACCACTTAAACCTGAATCCCCCCACCCCAACACACACACAAAGCGAGAATAAAATACATCAGAAGGACTCATTAATTGTGAAGTGCGTAATTTTTACAGTGTTAAATTACTTTTTTTACCATGTTTAAAATGAAGAGACAGCTGTACTCTAAGTAAGCCATTTGTACAGTTCATTAATTTCCATCAAAAGTGTAAATACATTGGCTTCATCAAAAAACATATCTGTTTGTGTGACCAATGGCCAAGGGAGTGAGTATTCGGGAAACCTGTTTAAAAATAATCATTATTTTTGCTATTCTGATAGGTGAGGCCAGTGGTGCAGCAATTACATTCTTCACCATTTTGTGCAGATATTTTCTGTACATGTAAACTGTACTACTCTGCAAAGCATATTTAGAGAAAATTACATTTTAAGCTATTGTGAGGAAAAAACTTGCTGATGGAATAAGAGTTTCCACATGATGAAATACAGTAATTATAATTTAGCTACAATACATAGTGTTTTTACCCACTTTAACATTTGTAATGGGAAAACATGTTTATTATTCAGCATGGTTTTATGATAAAAATAGCAAGAATATTACAGCTCAGAATATTCTCAGAATGACAAGGAACATTACAGCAGATTTTACATACCCACTTCACCCTCAATTTGTAGTACTCTCATCAGGGAGAACTAAAAATCACATACAAATGTCCATAAAACTTGTGTGTCTCTGCAAATACATTTCTGAATTGAAAATGTAATGGTATGCCATCCCCCTAGTTTTTATCTAATTAACTAAATGAAAATTGTGATTTTATGTGATTTTTGGGTGACTGCAGGGCTGGCAGATATAAGTTAAAAAGAAGATCTCTATATTTTTCAGACTTTTGACTATATTAAATGTATATATTTAGGGTTCAATCAGAGTAACACTCATTAAAAAACAAACAGACAAATTAGCTATGTAAAAATGTTTGCAAGTACCACCGAAAAGAAGTTAAATTAATAAAGGGCATGTTTTCCACACATTTTAAACAAAATAAGCACAAGGAATAATTATATTTATTATAAATTTTATATAATTACATTTATTTTTCATTTATATGCACCAATAAAACAATAAACAGTAATATAAAGCAATAATTACAATATCTACATATATAGTATTTTACTTACATGAACATTTTTGATTGATGATGCAAATGACTAACTGAATCAGAGTTTTTAACCAATTCATTTAAACATAACATTTGTAGTACTGATGTGACTGAAATTAATCAAATTTACAACTCTTCATCCATTTTTGCTGCTTAAGTTTAAATTAGAGATGCTATTACAGCTCTGTCTTAACGCTTTCAGGGAAGGATTGCAAAACATCATGGTTACTTGCGTAACCTCCGTTCCCTGATGGAGGGAACGAGACGTTGTGTCGATGCAGTGACACTAGGGGTCACTCTTGGGAGCCCGAGACACCTTTGGTCTTTGATAAAAGGCCAATGAAAATTGGCGAGTGGTATTTGCATGCCACTCCCCCGGACATACGGGTATAAAAGGAGCTGGCGTGCAACCACTCATTCAGGTTTTATGCTGAGGAGCCGAGATAAGGTCCGGCCATTTCAGCGGGTAGTTCAGCGTTGTGGCAGGAGGGACACAACGTCTCGTTCCCTCCATCAGGGAACGGAGGTTACACAAGTAACCATGACGTTCCCTATCTGTCACTCACTTGATGTTGTGTCGATGTAGTGACACTAGGGGTCCCTATACAAAACGCCACAACTGGCTAAACTGTGTTATGTGAACTGGCGGTGTGTGACGGGCAGACAACTGTGTGCCTTGTAGCCAGTGCACCAGGCCGACATGTAACCTCCCCCAACATTGTTATGAGTGTCGAACGGCCCTTTGGGGACAAGTCAACTACCCAAAAGATAGAGACAGGCTAGCCCAGTCGTGGCCTCTTTTCCTCTCCCTAAAAAAAGGGGGGAATATCTGACTGGGCCGACCAAGGGGAGGACATTGCGGAGACCACACCTTGCCCAAAGAGAGGGGGGATATTTAAGTGGAAATACATCACATGGTCTTGCTGATCCATGTCGGAAGTATGTCATGTGGGTAAGTCTCATGGTAGGTCCTACCCAGTGGGGGAGGAGTTACTACAAACATGGAGACTGTGGCAGAGGGGCCTCTGCCCAAGGAAGACGCAGTTTGCCAACAGGGAAACGAATTAGCGGAAGATATACATTGCATGGGGTTATCTACAGGGAACCGCCACATTTGGAGCACCTACCCCAGAACAGGGATTTTATTTAGCACGTGTACTGGGCCGGCAGCGAGTCTCTCGAGGTGCCACAGCATGTCGTGGCCGTGCTAAGTCTAGGGACATCGAAGCACTTACCTGGCTCCAAAAACTCTACTGCCACAGGGCTCGACAGACCGGTATGATGACCACATGATGTGTCCCGTGGCGCCATGCCCATCTCTGGACTTGAGTCTGAAGCCAGTGCTGAAGCGGTCTCATATGCATCAACCCGAGCGGAATGGCCACCGCTGAGGATGCCATATGCCCCCGGAGCCTCTGAAAGAGTTTCAGTGGAACCGCTGTTTTCTGTTTGAACACCTTCAAACAGGCCAGCACCGACTGTGCACGCTCGTTCGTGAGGCGCGCTGTCAACGAGACTGAGTCCAACTCCAAACCGAGAAAAGAGATGCTCTGAACCGGGAGGAGCTTGCTCTTTTCCCAGTTGACCCGAAGCCCTAATCAGCTGAGGTGCGAGAGCACCAAGTCCCTGTGTGCACACAACATGTCCTGAGAGTGAGCTAGGATTAGCCAATCGTCGGGATAGTTGATAATGCGAATGCCCACCTCCCTTAAAGGGGCAAGAGCTGCCTCTGCAACTGTTGTGAAGACACGAGGGGACAAGGACAGACCGAAAGGGAGGACCTTGTACTGATACACCCGACCCTCGAATGCAAATCGCAGGAAGGGTCTTTGTTGAGGTAGAATCGAGACGTGAAAGTACGCGTCCTTCAGGTCTACAGCCGCAAACCAATCTTGATTCTGGACGCTCGGCAGAATGCGTTTTTGCATCAGCATTTAGAATGGGAGTCTGTGTAAAGCCCGGTTCAGTACTCGCAGGTCCAAGATTGGCCGCAACCCACCGCCTTTTTTCGATACGATGAAGTAGGGGCTGTAAAACCCCATCTTCATCTCGGCCGGAGGGACAGGTTCTATCGCACCCTTCCGTAGGAGGATGGCGATCTCCGCACGCAAGGTAGCAGCGTTTTCGTCCTTCACCAAGATGAAGTGGATACCGCTGAACCTGGGCGGGCGCCTGGCGAACTGAATCACGTAGCCGAGTCGGACAGTCTGGATCAGCCATCGCGAAGGATTGGAAAGCGCAAGCCACGCATCCAAGCTCCGCGCGAGGGGGACAAACGGGACAATCTTGTCGGACGTACCTGCAGATGGGGCCTCGCGGCGGGGCAGAGCTCGAGGTGCCACAGCATGTTGTGGCCGTGCTGAGTCTAGGGACATTGAAGCACTTACCTGGCTCCTTGTGACCACCCCCGGAACAGCCTGGTACGGAGGAGGAAGAGGCCTGTCCTGACACGTGGAGACTGTCACATCGGGGGCAGATTTGTGCCACAGCTGGGCGTGCAGGGGCGGGGAGACCGCCGCTGGAGCGCCAGACCTGCAAAAATGGAATGGTGGATGGTGGTCGTGATGACGGCCGTACACACCGGGTATGTGACCCAGGGAACGAGGAAACCGCTCTTTTACTGAACTGTTGCGTACCGCAGCCTATTGGGCATGCGGCGAGATCAAATGAGGCAACAAAAGATTCTCCTCCCGGCCCTCCACCGGGGGATGGAGTGGGCTTCTTACCAGCAGTGGGCAGTGGGTTTCGTCGACCCTGGTTCGCCCGTCTCAGGGGCGCTTTGAAGCTGGCCGTGAGACAGGTGGTGTCTGCTTCCTGTGGTGGGCTCCACGCCAGGGCCGGGCTGAAGGGGCGGGCTGCAGCGGAGCTGGTGCATTCACCACAGGGGGATGCACTTGACGACGAGCAGGCGGGGTGCGGGATCTTGAGCTGCACCGGGGCAGGATATGCCGGATAGCCTCCGTCTGCTGCTTCACCGTCAAGAACTGCTGGGCAAAGTCCTCGACGGTGTCGCTGAATAGGCCAACCTGGGAGATAGGGGCAGCAAGGAACCGTGTCTTGTCAGCCTCACCCATCTCGACCAGGTTGAGCCAAAGGTGGCGCTCCTGGAGCACCCGAGAGACCGCGCCGTGACCTTCGTCGCCCGGAGAGCGAGGTCGGTCACCGAGTGCAGTTCCTGCATCAGATCTGGGGCAGAACTACCCTCATGCAGTTCTTTTAGCGCCTTGGCTTGATGGACCTGCAGGAGAGCCGTGGCGTGCAGGCCAGAGGCGGTTTGTCTGGCAGCACTGTAGGCTTTGGCCGTCAGGGATGACGTGAACCTACAGGCCTTGGATGGGAGATTTGGGTGTCCGTGCCAGGTGGCAGCGCTCTGTGGGCATAGGTGCACCGCGAGAGCCTTATCCACCGGGAGAATCGCCGAATAGCCCCTGGCCGCCCTGCCATCGAGGGTAGTGGGGCAGGGGAGCTGAGAAATTGGGACCGGGCAGTAAAAGGTGCCTCCCACGAATTTGTCAACTCCTCATGCACTCCGGGAAGAAAGGCACTGGAGCGAGGCGTGGCTGCTTTGAGCGGTGCCCGGGAAAGCATGTCCATCATTTCCGCATCAGCCTGTGACTGGGCAATCCCATTGGGGTCCCCAAATCGCCCCCAGTGCTAGCCGTGCTGGCCTCATACCCGTAGGTAGAAGGACTGAGGCGGGGAGCCGCTGGGGTGGCTTGCTTTCTTACGAAAGCAAGCCGCGACTGCAACATTGCCGTGGTCATGTTCTCGCAGTGAGTACATGAACCATCCACGAACGCTGTCTCCGCGTGGGTCGCGCCCAGTCACGAAAGACAGCGATTGTGACCATCTGAAGTTGAGAGGTAACGACCGCAACCATGAATAACACACAAACGGAAAGGCATCTTTAAAAAGACGTGTCTTTAAAAAGACGTTCCGTGTGTGCCGCTCTTTTAGAGAAATATACTCTTTTAGGAAAATATACTCTCTTTTTTCTGCCGAAGCGCCCAAGGGCGTTCTCTGCAGTGCACCAGTGCAGAGGAGGAAGAAGCCGCTGAAATGCGCCTTCAGATCCAGCAGAGGTGAATGAACAGTCAGCTCAGTAAACATCGACCGTTCGGCTCCGAAGATAAAATCTGAATGAGTGGTTGCACGCCAGCTCCTTTTATACCCGTATGTCTGTTGAAGTGGCATGCAAATACCACTTGCCAATTTTCATTGGCCTTTTATCAAAGACCAGAGGTGTCTCGGGCTCCCAAGAGTGACCCCTAGTGTCACTACATCGACACAACGTTGAGTGAGTGACAGATAGGGAACTAATCTTTGGACATGCTCTTTAGGAAACGTAATGGCCAAATAAACAACAGATCATAATCATTGTAATATTTGTAATGAAGCTTAAATTTATATCACCAGCAAAATCATCGCAAATCGCCCACTCAGTCCTAGGTGATTGTATGTGACTTTGATAATACATTACTTATTTTATGTGAATTGGCCACATCCACACTATTATGCTTTTGTTTAAAAATGCACTGATTTCGCTATGCTTACGACCCTCTTCCACATTAGAACAGCGTTTTCTTACAATACACTGACAACGGAGACTTAAAAAAAAAAAAAAAATCTCTCCATAACCGCATACTTTGGAAAGCGATGACCCTAGGAAATTGAAAATGGAGGTTTCAAATTTAAAAGGATTATTGTGGATGTAACCTTAAATGTGAGTCCTGAGTTTGTAATTTCCAAAGACATAATTCTTTGTTTTCTTTTCTTTCTTTTTTTTGTGACAAATTCTGAACAAATTTTGATATGATACAGTAAAGTCCACCTGGGTAATTCATTACCCATATGTGTGTGTATCTCTCTGTGGTCCTTGTTCTAGTCTGGAGTCTATGGCACATGATACACCACTATAGCTGCCTTCATCTCATGCTGTCACCATTACTCTGGCTCTCATGCTGCCACCATTTCTCTGACTCTCATACTGCCACCATTACTCTGGCTTTCTGCTGTCACTACTCACAAGCACACTAGACATCTAACTATTTTAAAAGAATTGCTACTAGGCTGGTTTATCATCACTGTGGCCAGTTGTCCTCATCTTTGTCATGCGACAATAAAGAGATTCAGTGTGACCCTATCGTGAAGTCACGCACACCCCCTCATCTTCCTAACCCTTTCACCCTTTAGGCTGTTTTGTCTTGGCATGTTTGCTGATGCTAGCTGGTCATCAAGCAGGATAATTATGAATGCACTAAATTAAAGTGACCGACATGTCAGTTTATTTAGAGTTGATATACGTAGATAGCCTCTCGCTGACCTATGTTTTAGAGAATATTGCAAATGTTATGTGTTTTCAGCACTATTATGATTGACAGATACTGTATTGAAAAAAATAGGACCTTGAGTAGAACAATGCATTTCTCTATCGCTAAAAAATTATGTGCATAATTTTCTTCTTCATAACTTAATATGCATTTAATAGCCATTTGTAGGTTGATTTCCACAGCATGAACACTGTGGCTTCGTGGCACTATCAAAACTTTGCTCTGTTTATTTGAGCATTCAGATTAACCCAACACAGCACTGACCAATAGCATGAGTTAAGGGGTTGGACTATCTGTTTGCCGACCAATGGTAAATGGGGGGAGTGCTTGGGAAACCTTTTTGAATAAAGTTCTTATTTTGCAATTCCGTCATTTTATTTCTTCTACTTTGGTGCTCTTCTATAAATTCTTCATAAAATTGCAACAAATGTACCAAGTTTGATGTCTTTCATGCTTGTTGTTGCAGTTTTTTTTTTTTTCTTCTTCTTGCGATGAGTCTCACTAGCTTTGAATAACTATTTGATTCCTATATTAGGCTGACTTGGACAAAAGTATAAACGCAAAGCAAAAACACCTAGCTTTGAAACTTAAAGATTTCTTGTGCAATACATGTCTTAGAAAAGAAAATAGCAAAGATGTGAGAAAACTAGAATTCCACAGCAAAGGCATTTTAAGGGAATGACTGAGTTCTTCCAACAGTGGCTGCACTGAATGCAATATAATAAGATTATGTTTTGTTGTTCCTTAATTTCTAATTTGAGCAAATGCAGTTGTATCAATAAATGCAAAGTATTTGGACACCTAAAATGTATTAAATTAACTGCATTAAAAATATACACCGATCAGCCACAACATTAAAACCACCTGCCTAATATTGTTTAGGTCCCGCTCGTGCCGCCAAAACAGTGCCAACACGCTCTATAATATCTACACTGTACAATTTTGGTGAGAAGAATATAATCTCAGAATGCTATTATGAGATGATATTCTTCTGACCACAATTGTACACAGCGATTAACTGAGTTACTGTAGACTTTGTCAGTTCGAACCAGTCTGGCCATTCTCTGTTGACCTCTTTCATCAACAAGGCGTTTCCATCCGCATCACTGGATGTTTTTTTGTTTTTGGCACCTTTCTAAGTAAATTCTAGAGATTGATGTGCATGAAAATCCCAGAAGATCAGCAGTTAAAGAAATACTCAAACCAGCCCATCTGGCACCAACAATCATGCCATGCTCAAAATCACTGAGATCACATTTTTACCCCATTCTGGTGGTTGATGTGAACATTAACTGAAGCTCATGACCCGTATCTTCATGATTTTATGCACTGCACTGCTGCCACACGATTGGCTGATTAGATAATCGCATGAATGAATGTTGGTGATAGATGGGCTGGTTTGAGTATTTCTGTAATTGCTAATCTCCTGGGATTTTCACACACAACAGTCTCTAGAATTTACTCAGAATGGTGCCAGAAAAATAAAAATAAAAGCATCCAGTGATGGGTAGTTCTGTGGACGGAAATGCCTTGTTGGTGAGAAAAGTCAACAGAGAATAGCCAGACTGATTTGAATTGACAAAGTCTATGGTAAATCAGATAAACGCTCTGTACAATTGTGGTGAGAAGAATATAATCTCAGAATGTTATTCTGAGATGCGGGTTGGCGCTGTTTTGGCGGCACGAGGGGGACCTACACAATATTAGGTAGGTGGTTTTAATGTTGTGGCTGATTGGTGTATACCAAACCAGGTGTCATCTGCAAACAAATAATGCTAGACCTTTTCTAGGAACTAATATCACTTTTCTTAGCAATTTTGCAATGACTTCTTTACAAACACTTCCAAAGCAGAGTACTGTAACTTTTACAACCAGAAAGTGTCAATTTTCTGTTTACTCTTAATTTTGAACAGAATATTTGTAAATGTTATATTGTATAATTTAAAACCTAACAAAATTCTTTTTGTGAAATGTTTTGCTTTTAAAGTGTGCATTTTCTATCTAAATATATTTTTTAAATAAATGCCACTTTTTGATATTTTGAAGTCTGATATTTTATTATCTAATGCAATAATTTTTGGGTAGTACACATAAAATACTAAAAGTTGACATGTCCTGCAGTGTGACATGCAGTAATACATCAAAAATACAAATCATTGTCATGTGTATTTTGTTGATTCATGTCTTTTATTTTGAAATGTTTAGTTCCTGTTTCCCTTGTCATGTGATTTTCTGTTTTCCCTCCATGTTCATGTGTCATGTTTTCATTGGTTTATTGTTTAATTATCTTGTTATCAGTTCTGTTTGTTCATTGGTTTATGTTCCCCTATGTCCATGTATTTAAGCCTCATGTTTTCCATTGTGTAGTTGTCTAGTATTGAATGTGAAAGGGTATGTGCAAAGTCTAGTCTAGTCTAGTCTAGTCTAGTCTAGTCTAGTCTAGTCTAGTCTAGTCTAGTCTAGTCTAGTCCATGTCCATGTCCATGTTTTGTTTTGTAGTTAGGGTTTTGGATTTCACGTTTATTTAATAAACTGCACTTGGGTTCTTCATCTCATCATCGTCTTCGTCATTGCCATCATTGCCAGTTCCAGCATACATTACAGAATACTAGACCACCCATGAACCCAGCAGTTTTACTTCTGCACCTTCGTCAGGGCAATCGTCCCCTGGAGGACTATGTCGAGGACTTCTGCGGTCTAGCCTGCCAGGTGGACTTTAATGAGGTTGCCCTCAAAGACTGTTTCAGATTTGGATCGAATGAGTCCATTTCTTTTTTGATGCCTGGCGGTCGCAGTTCCCTCAGCCTGGTTCAATATATCGACCTCGCCCTACGGATCATTGGTTCCACGTTCACTGTGGGGGAGGCGGATGCCGAGCCAGAGGTCCATGACATGGCCGAGCCAGAGGTCCATGACATGGCCGCGTCACAGCAACGCCTCAGCCTGCTCCATGCCACGTCACAGCAACGCCTCAGCCTGCTCCATGCCACGTCACAGCAATGCCTCAGCCTGCTCCATGCCACATCACAGCAACGCCTCAGCCTGCTCCATGCCACGTCACCGCAACGCCTCAGGCTGCTCCATGCCATGTCACAGCCACACCTGAGCAGTGGGACCCGGAGATGGTTCCCACCCTTATACCCACCCTTAGTTCTCCTGAGCAGGCAAGGGGAACTTTCGGCCCTCCGATCCCGCCTGGACCCTCCGAGCCCTGGACTTCGCCTTGGCCTGTCGGTCCCTCGACATTGCCTCAGCTCGGCGTTCCCTCGGCTCCACTACGGTCCTTCAGCCTGTCGGCTGTGCCGGGGTCCCTCGTCCCTCCGGCTCCTCCTTGGTCTGTCAGTCACCTAGCTCCGCTTTGGCTCTCCGATCCTCTGGCTGCGCCTCGTCCCTCCGATCTGTCAGCTTCATCGGGGACCTCCTTCCCTATGGCTCCACCTTGGTCCTCAGTCCCACTGGCTCCACCTCAGTCTTCCGATCCCTCAGCTCCGCCTTGCTCCTCCGAGCCTCCAGCACCGCCTTGGTCCTCCCTGCCATCGGCTCCACCCTGGCCCTTCGAGTCTTTGGCTACTCTCTGGGCACCATGTTCCATGGCTCCGCCCCTTGAGCCTCTCACGGCTCCACCTTCCATGGCTCCGCCCCTCGAGCCTCTCATGGCTTCACCCCCCATGGACTTTGCCCTGGTCCCATGCCCCTCGCCCTTTCTCGCCACGCCATGCCCCACGCCTCAAGACACCCCCCCCCCCGCTCCCTACAGACCTTTGAATTTATGTCATGTTTTACGTGTTTTGTTTATGTGTTGGGGTGTCAGGAGCATTTTGTTGATTCATGTCTTTTATTTTGAAATGTTTAGTTCCTGTTTCCCTTGTCATATGATTTTCTGTTTTCCCTCCATGTTCATGTGTCATGTTTTCATTGGTTTATTGTTTAATTATCTTGTTATCAGTTCTGTTTGTTCATTGGTTTATGTTCCCCCATGTCCATGTATTTAAGCCTCATGTTTTCCATTGTGTAGTTGTCTAGTATTGAATGTGAAAGGGTATGTGCATAGTCTAGTCAAGTCTAGTCCATGTTCATGTTTTGTTTTGTAGTTAGGGTTTTGGATTTCACGTTTATTTAATAAACTGCACTTGGGTTCTTCATCTCATCATCGTCTTCGTCATTGCCATCATTGCCAGTTCCAGCATACGTTACAATCATTTTGCTAATACTTAATTATTATGCATGAAGTTCTTAATAGCGCAATGTGATTAAAAGATTAAAATATACATTTGAGAGATTAAAATTGAAAGATTACATGGGATATTTATTATTTTAATAATTCATGTGTCCTGCTGCAGGGCCATTTACTACTGAGAAAATGAAGGCAAAAATGTTGAAAGAAATGGTGCCCATTCATATACATTTTAATCTTGATGCTGATTTAAAATAAAGCTCAAAGGCCCTGTCCCAATACCCCCACTTGTGGTTTTGGACTTGCCTACTTACCCTTTTGTCTTATGTATTTTCGGTGTTTGGCCACAGTGTGCAAGTAGGCATGATGACTGCAAGTGCGTGCATGACTTTTGAATGCACGTTGGGACACTCGTAGAGTTAAGGATGTTGCTTCTAGTTGTGACAGCTGTTTTTGAAGTTCCACTCAGAAGTTGTTGGTTGTGGTGACTGTTATAGCCTACTTAAAACAATAAATAACTGAATAGTTTACCCATCCTTTTATTTATCATTACACTACGTGTTGTTGAAAATATGTAAGTAATTTTTTTTTACAATGTTTCATTGTGTGAAATTGTAAAAGTTAATTATTTTTACTCACTTTGATTTTCAATAGTTTGCACATTTAAATTTGTTTAACTGTAAATTTGTGTCGTCCATAATCGCTGTAAAATATTAAAACCATATTTTCTAATTTGTTTCAAAATACACTGCATAAAACTTTGTTCTATAAACCTGTTTGATGATTATCCATTAACAGCTACTACTACTTTAAATTATATGCGTTGGCTTGTCATTTACAGAAGATAACCAAAGACTACTTTAAACAACTTATCAGTATGTGGTTTCATAACAAATACAAAGCATTAAAATGTATAGGCTACTTTAAATAAACGCATGTACAGATGAGACAGTGATAGTACTTAACATTTTAAAACAACATTTAGTAAATCACATACTGTATGCCACACTGGCAATTACCAAAATCACCAGCAGTATCAGGCAAGAACAAACAAAATAAGGTGTTTATTGGGCAAGTAGGATAACAAAGAGTTAAATAAATATACATATAAATACATGATGCTGCTATTAAGTCAATAACATTATATTGCACTTTATGTTGAATGTATTCATACATAAACCAATAACATGCTTCACTTACATTTTAGTGTCTGATTATAATAAATAACTTATATTGAGGAGCTTTCCTTAACATCCTACTGCGAAGATACAGCAATCACTCGGGTAGGCGGGGTGTCGGCTCCTGAATGTGATGAACTCTGGGATACGCTTAGCCTGAAAGACTGCTCCGCAGTGGTATTCAGGCCAGTGTGGATTTAGTGTGGGTCAAGTGCACTGAGCTTTGGCATGTTTCAGACATGGGACAGTCTTGATAACCTACTTGGTGCCGCATGCATGCACACTTAAGTATCAAGACCACAAGTGTGGGTATTGGTACAGGGCCATAGTCATGTTATGTGTCAATTACCCATTCAAATTTTAAGTGTAGATTAAGTGTTCAAATACTTTTGGGGTCACTCTATGTTCTTGCCTCTGTCAATAAATGTATCTCATCATGAATGATCAAATATTAGTCCATAATCAGTAATCAAAGAATGTGAAAGTACTGATAGTTTCATATGAACAACTTTAGAAATGTCCTTTATTTTCTCCTACAGGAACTAAACTGATTTGCTCACAAACACATCACTCACTGTCTAGCACTGCACAAAAATAGACAGCTGAAAGAGGAATAAATTATTTTTTAATTAATTTGAAGCCAGGCATTTAACTGGCAGAGCATCTGAATGTTACATCAATAGAGACAGATGAACTTGTAGCTCCACAAATTAGCTCTTTACCTGAGCATTGGCTTATTGACATGGGGCAAAACATGGCGAGTCAGCAGGAGCCGGAGTAAAATACCATAAAAAGGCAATTAGCACTATGGAGGAGCATATAATATTGAATACTGGACAAGTGAAAGCACATAAAAAATATTTTTTCACAAGCAAGGTGCTGATTTTGATAAAAGGAAAGCCCATTGTCAGTTCAGAGTTGAGTAAATTGTTAAAAAATGAAATATGCTATGGCAGCTTGGCAAGTTGAGTGTCAGTCAATATCAATGGGGCTTCGCTGTGTAAAAAAACTCTCCCTGCACCAGAATTTAATATCATTCACGTCTTATCCTGGCATGAGGTAGAAGAGGTAAAATGAATCTGTTGAACACAGGTGAAAGGGTCACCCTCTCATTTGTAGTGGATCTCAGAGGTGAGCAGATAGAAGGGTCTCTGACATTACAAGTTGCTGAAATGGATCTTACTTTAATCACATCATGAATAATTTAAAGTGATGCCTGGTTCAAAAGCAGGGCAAGCTTTACATTTTCCTTCTGAAAACTTACAGTGCACCTGCTTCAACTGTGCATTTGTATTTTTTATCAGGCAAAACGTTTGGCAGGAGATCATTTGCTACTTTTACCAGGCTGTTGTTATGATAAAGTTAATCTATCATTCCAAAAGCTCCACTACAAACTGGCTTTACCAGTTAAGGGATAAGGGAGTTCAGCAGGGAACGAGGAGGTCCATAAAACCTGGTAACACACATGTCACCCCAGAAGTAGTGATTTGAATTCTGCCATCATTGCTAATGAGCATTCAGTTCTTAAGTTCTGCAAATATAATTTTCTTTCTATTTTTGTCTTGTTGTTCAGTACAAATATCTAAAACTCTTTAAAGCAAGACACAGTTACTTGAGAAGCAAAATGACATAAGATTTTAAGTCTTGTTTCCAGAGAGATGAAATAAATTGTGTATGAAGTATTAATGCTTAATACAACATAATAACTATTTGTCAATGGAGTAAAAAAAATAAAATAAAATTGAATTGTTCATAGTTTTTTTCCCCCATTTGCAAATCACCTTTCTTTTTTTTTTCTTGTTTTGAGCATAAAAAAATAAAAAAATAAAAATTAAACTTGACCCAGAAATAAAACCCAAAGTCTTTATGATGTATTTAATCAGAGCAAAATATATATAGAGTAACCTCCTCATTCCGTAACCTTGTAATTACACACAAAACACAGACAAGCCCCATTTGTCAAATTAAAACCATAAACCACACTCTTTATTATCAAGTTTATTGACATAATAATTTATTCAAAACTAAATGTACTTAGCACTGTTGAGTAAACTGAATAAAATCCAAAAGCAGTTAATTGTGCAACCAAAATCTCAATAATAACTAGAAAAATTAAGATTTGGTGCATTACGGGGAACTTTCAACTTTAAACGAGTCCGAAATACAACAGGGACTCTTATTTTGAAATGACAGAGACTTGGCTAACTTACAATGCTCTATATCAGTGGTTCCCAACCCTGTTCCTGGAGGCCCCCAACACTACACATTTTGGATATCTCTCTAATCAAACACAGCTGATTCAACTCATCAGCTCATTAGTGGAGACTCCAAGATCTGAATTGGTGTGACAGATAAGGGAGATATACAAAATGTGCAGTGTTGGGGGGGCCTCCAGGAACAGGGTTGGAAACCACTGCTCTATATGTAAGTGTTTACGGTTATGTCTAGAAGGGATTCTTCTTTCATCAATCTTGTGAGATTCTACTATTCTAAAGATTATACATGGCGTTTGAAGTTGCATAGCAATGATGAGCGTTACTAAAAGTTTATTTTAAACTGTCTGTTTTGATAAATAGTCATTCTTGATGATCAATTCAAGCTCTAAACTAAATATTTCACATAATAAATTTGATAACTTCATCTCTATATGTGCTACTATCGGTCATGCGATATTGTAAGTCAGTGGAGAAGTGCATCAATCAGAGCTGGTAGTAGCGGTCTGACTGGGTGGTCTAGTAGTTACTAATTTGCCTGTGCTTGGGGTTCTAATCTGCCCATAAGCAACTTTGTATTTTAATGAACAAAGATTGCATCCGCACCTCAGTGGATGTATATCTTGAGTGGGGACACATTTGTTTGCATTTTTCTATGGTATTCGACTGGAAAAGGGCGCAAGCTGCGAAACTCACAGCAATGAGGAGCACTGCCCTTATAGGGCAGTGGTAGCTCAGCGGTTAAGGCTCTGGGTTACTGATCAGAAGGTCAGGGGTTCAAGCCCCAGCACTGCTGAGATGCCACTGTTGGGCCCTTGAGCAAGGCCCTTAACCCCAGGGGCACCATATCATGGCTGACCCTGCACTCTAACCCCAGCCTAGCTGGGATATGTGAAAAAGAAGAATTTCACCGTATATGTGCAAATGTATAATGTGTGATAAATAAAGAAAATTATAATTATTATTATTATCACCACCCATTCTTGATTCCTCAAGTACATCATTGCGGCACATATGTTGCTATCTTCTTAATACTGTATAATTAACGGTTATGTTGTTTAAAATTAAAAGTAGTTTATGAGCATGCTGTTGTTATTTTGCCATCCATCTTGAACTGATCTTTAACTTTACATGTCGTTCTTTTGATAAACTTAGTTAACTGAAGAACGTAGTTACACATACTTAGACTATACATAACAAACTACGCATCTGCGAGAAGTTTACGAAAGAGGGATCCCTTCTAGACACAACCAGTTTTTACCAAATTATGCTTTTTACAGCCTATATATTCACCAGATGAAGAGTTTATATGTATATATTTCACCAGATGAGGTTAATTGATGAGGAATAACAAAATTAGAAAAAAAAAGAGAAACCATCAGCATGGATTTTTGACGATAACCGATAGTTCTAAAAACAACTATCGGCACCGGTAAACTGATTTATCTGTCTACCTGCAGAATGAATGACATTTCAGAGCAATGGTGAAAGGTGATATTTTTAGTGAATAACTTTTTGGAAAGATCTCAGTCTCTTTCTAACACAAAGTTATCGTATTGCTTTATAAGACTTAAAATATATAATACATGATTTGACTTTTTTGATGCTTTTGTGTGAGCCCAAAAATGACAATTCTCCCTTCATTTACTCAAACAAACTTATCTGACTTTCATTCTTTTGCAGATCACAAACAAAGATTTTTGAAGGACATATGAGGTTTTGATTCCCTATCTGTCACTCACTCGATGTTGTGTCGATGTAGTGACACTAGAGGTCACTCTTAGGAGCCCAAGACACCTCTGGTCTTTGATAAAAAGCCAATGAAAATTGGCGAGTGGTATTTGCATACCACTCCCCCAGACATACGGGTATAAAAGGAGCTGGTATGCAACCACTCATTCAGATTTTCTCTTCGGAGCCGAACGGTCGATGTTTACTTAGCTGACTGTTCATTCACCTCTGCTGGATCTGACGGCGCATTTCAGCGGCTTCTCCCTCCTTTGCACTGGTGCACTGCAGAGAACGCCCCTGGGCGCTTCGGCAGAAATAAGAGAGTATATTTTTCTAAAGAGTATATTTCTCTAAAAGAGCGGCACACACGGAACGTATTTTTAAAGATGCCTTTCCGTTTGTGAGCTGGGCTCCCCCCCCTCGGGTACGGTCGCCCAGTCACAGGCTGACGCGGAAATGATGGACATGCTTTCCCGGGTAGCCGCTCACAGCCACGCCCCGCTCCAGTTCCTTTCTTCCCGGAAGTGCACAAGGAGCTGACAAGGTCGTGGGAGGCACCTTTTACTGCCCGGTCCCGTACCTGCCAGTACGTCTGATGAGATTGTCCCCTTAGTCCCCCTCGCCCGGAGCTTGGATGTGTGGCTTGCACTTTCCAATCCATCGCGATGGCTGATCCGGACCGCCCGACCTGGCCACGCAATTTAGTTCGCCAGGTGTCCGCCCAGGTTCAGCGGCATCCACTTCACCTCGGTGAAGGGCGAGAACGCTGCCACCTTGCGCGCGGAGATCGCTACCCTCCCGCGGAAGGATGCGATAGAGCCTGTCCCTCCGGCCGAGATGAAGAAGGGGTTTTACAGCACCTACTTCATTGTACCGAAAAAAGGCTGTGTGTTACGGCCAATCTTGGACATGCGAGTACTGAACCGGGCTTTACACAGACTCCCGTTCAAGATGCTGACGCAAAAACGCATTCTGGCGAGCGTCCGGCATCAGGATTGGTTCGCGACGGTAGACCTGAAGGACGCGTACTTCCACGTCTTGATTCTACCTCGACACAGACCCTTCCTGCAGTTTGCATTTGAGGGTCGGGCGTATCAGTACATGGTCCTCCCTTTCGGTCTGTCCTTGTCCCCTCGCATCTTCACAAAGGTCGCAGAGGCAGCCCTTGCCCCGTTAAGGGAAGTGGGCATTCGCATCCTCAACTATCTCGATGGTTGGCTAATCCTAGCTCACTCTCGGGATGTGTTGTGTGCACAGAGGGACCTGGTGCTCTCGCACCTCAACTGACTAGGGCTTCGGGTCTACTGGGAAAAGAGCAAGCTCCTCCCAGTTCAGAGCATCTCTTTTATCGGTTTGGAGTTGGACTCAGTCTCGTTGACGGCGCGCCTCACGAACAAACGTGCACAGTCGGTGCTGACCTGTTTGACCCTGTGCAAGGTCAGGGAGGATGAGGAGCAGGTCGTCCTGGTAGCACCCTACTAGCCCACCCAGATGTGGTTCTCGGACCTCACACTCCTCGCAACAGCCCCCCCCCTTGGCAAATTCCCCTGAGGAAGGACCTTCTTTCTGAGGGACGGGGCACCACCTGGCACCCGCGACCAGACATCTGGAATCTCCATGTCTGGCCCCTGGACGGGATGTGGAAGACTTAAGCGGTCTACCACTCATGGTGAAAGACATGATCACTCAGGCTAGGGCCCCCTCTACGAGGCACCTGTATGCCTTTAAGTGGCGTCTGTTCGCTAAGTGGTGTTCTTCCCGATGCGAATATGCCCAGAGATGCGCAGTCAGATCGGTGCTTTACTTCCTGTAGGAGAGGTTGGAAGGGCGGCTGTCCCCCTCCACCTTGAAGGTGTATGCAGCCGCTATAGCGGCACACCAAGACGCAGTGGATGGTAAGTCCTTAGGGAAGCATGACCTGATCATCAGTTTCCTGAGAGGTGCCAGGAGGTTGAATCCCTCCAGACTGCACCTCGTTCCCTCATGGGACCTCTCTGTAGTTCTTCAGGGTATATGGAGAGCCCCCTTTGAGCCATTGCAGTCAGCTGAGCTTAAGGAACTCTCTTTGAAGACTGCCCTCCTGACTGCGCTCACTTCCATCAAGAGGGTAGGAGACCTGCAAGCGTTCTCTGTCAGCGAAACGTGCCTGGAGTTCGGTCCGGGCTACTCTAATCGTGATCCTGAGACCCCGACCGGGCTATGTGCCCAAGGTTCCCACGAGCCCTTTTAGGGATCAGGTGGTGAACCTGCAAGTGCTGCCCCAGGAGGAGGCAGACCCTGCCCTGACATCGCTGTGTCCGGTGCGCGCTTTACGCATCTATCTGGATCACACGCAGAGCTTTAGAGTCTCTGAGCAGCTCTTTGTCTGCTTTGGTGGACAGTGGAAAGGAAGCACTGTCTTCAAGCAGAGGATCACCCACTGGCTCATTGACGCCATAACAATGGCGTATCACGCCCAGGATGTGCCGCCCCCAGCAGGGCTACAAGTCCATTCTACCAAGAGTGTAGCAGCCTCCTGGGTCTTGACCAGTGGCGCCTCTCTAACAGACATTTACAGAGCAGCGGGCTGGCAACACCCAACACATTTGCGAGGTTCTCCGGGTGGAACCAGTTTCGTCCCGTGTAGTGGCACGCACAAGCAGGTAAGTCCGGGACAGCTGGCTGGGTGTATCGCTTGCATAGCGCCTTTCACCTTCCCTGAGCTGAAGATGTGCACCGTTGACTCCCAGTAGTGTTCACAAACTGTGTTCCCTGGTTGATTTCCTCCGAGCCCTGTGGCAGACGAGTTTGCGGAGAAACTCGCTGCCGGTTCAGTACATGTGCTAACTAAGCCCTGTACTGGGGTAGGTGCTCCGCATGTGGTGGTTCCCCGTAGGTAACCCCATGCAACGTATATCTTCCGCTACTTCGTTTACCTGTTGGTAAACTGCATCTTCCTTTGGCAGAGGCCTCTCTGCCCCAGTCTCCATGCATGTAGAAACTCCTCCACCGCAGGGTAGGACCTACCATGGGACTTCTCCACATGGCATACTTCCGACAAAGCTCGGCGAGACCATGTGACATATTTCCACTCAAAATACCCCGCCCCCCCCCCCACCCTTTGGACGGGGTGTGGTCTCCTCGGTGTCTTCCCTTTGGGAGTGACACCCCCCGACTTAGACCTGGTGTCCCCAGTTGGTTAATTCCTTTTTTTTGGGAGAAGAAAAAAAAGAGGATAAGAGGCCATGACTGGGCTAGCCTGTCTCTATCTTTTGGGCAGTCGACTTGTCCCCAAAAGGCCGTTCGACACTCATAACAGTGTTGGGGGAGGTTACGTGTCAGCCTGGTGCGCAGTGGTCTGCCCGTCACACACCGCCAGTTCACGTAACACAGTTCAGCCAGTTGTGGTGTTTCATATAGGGACCCCTAGTGTCACTACATCATCACAACGTCGAGTGAGTGACAGATAGGGAATGTCCTGGTTAATTGCGTAACCTCCGTTCCCTGATGGAGGGAACGAGACGTTGTGTCCCTCCTGCCACAACGCTGAACTACATGCTGAAATGGCCGGGACCTTGTCTCGGCTCCTCAGCACAAAACCTGAATTAGTGGTTGCATATCAGCTCCTTTTATACCCGTATGTCCGGGGGAGTGGTATGCAAATACCACTCGCCAATTTTCAATGGCCTTTTATCAAAGACCAGAGGTGTCTCAGGCTCCCAAGAGTGATCCCTAGTGTCACTACATCGACACAAAGTCTCATTCCCTCCATCAGGGAACGGAGGTTACGCAAGTAACCAGGACATTTTCCATACAATGCAAGTCAATGGGGACCAAAACTTTCAAGCTCCAAAAAGGACATATAGGCAGCATAAAGGTAATCCATATGACTCAGGTGCCTTATCCCTTGCTCCTGAAGCGATACGATCAGTTTTTGGTGTGACACATGCACATGTCTCAAGCGCTACGAAGTTTAATTGAGCTTCTCTAATGATGGTGCCAATGAGACTGCAGATGTCAAGATTTATTGTGAAAACGGGAGTTACATTTTGGTCTGTTTCTCACTCCAAACTGATCGTATCACGTATCATAAAAAAAAAAAAAAAAGGTTTTTCTGTGTTAATTGTTGGAAACATGTTCATCACTCTATTCCACTGCAATTCCAAACAAATGATGGAACAGGATAAATATTTAGAATATGAAATGACAGAATGAAAATGTATTTCATGTAAAAAGAAACATGCATCTGTGTGGTCACTTATATCATGCTCTGTTCATGATTCATCTCCTTCCACTTTTGTAAAACAGACCTAGATGTTCTCTGCAGTAAAACTCAAAATAAAGTCATGCATGCATGAATGCTTGCATTTTTTATTGGAACAATAACACACAAGCAATGAAAGGGATGGTTCACCAGAAAATGTAATTCTGTTGTCATTTACTCATCCTCATGTTGTTTCCAATCCATTTGACTTGCTTTCTTTGGTGCAACACAAAAGGAGATGTAAGGCATAATGACAGTCTCAGTCACCACTTTCATTTCACTGAGGCTAATATTCTGCCTCACATCTCCTTTTGTGTTCCATGAAGAAAGGAATATGCACGAGTTTGCAACAACATGAGGGTGAGTAAATGATGACAGATTATTCATTTTTGGGTGAACTATCCCTTTAAACATCCCCAAAATCACACTCTTGATGAGCAATTTGCACACAGCACAGATGTACAGCACCTGTGTACCCAAGTTGCACTGTAAATTACAGATTGTGTGTTTGAGAGACCACTGAGTGACACAAGGTGGCAAACAGCACATACATTAATAGCCATGAGCGAAAAATGACAAAAAAACATTTGTTGAAGAAACACAGCAAAAGTGAATATAATATTGAAGCCCCAAAACTGTATTAAATCCTGACGGAAAATCAGGTTTAATTACCTGTAGTTGTCGCAATGGCATGGGCCACACTGAATCCTCTGAGCTTATTAATTTTGATTATTTCAATGCAGCCAGTAGAGTTGTAGAAAGGCTCGGCTTCCTGAGGCAAGAAAGAACAACAGTCTCAACAGAAAAACATCTCAGGCCTGAGGGTGAAAATTAAATACGGGTACAAAGCGGCTATTCTGGGAGAGGAAAGCTACAACAGAGTCTGCATTTAAAGCAACAGTTCACCAAAAATGAAAACAAAAACAATTAACACTCATTTACTCACCCTCATGTCATTTCAATTCTGTATTTTTTCCGTGAAACACAAAAGGAGATATTAGGCAGAATGTCCGAGCTTCTGTTTTCCATACAAAGAAAGTGGATAGTAATTTATACTGCCTAATGCCAAAAAGCACCACTAAAGTATCATAAAAATAGTTCACATGATGTGTGCTATGCAGTATTTACAAGTCTTATGAATCCACACTATCATTTTGTCTGAGGAACAGACTGGAATTTAAACTGTTATTCACTGATAATCTTCCCCTCTCCCATAGCTCTCAAATCTAATTTGAGGTCAAGTTTTTTACAAACTTGCTGCGTCGCAATTAGTCAAGTGACACAAATAGTGTCAACACTTCTAAAGGTATAGCAGAGGCCTCCTCTTTAGCGCCCTCCCAGCAGGTGGCACCCTAGTTGACAGCCTAGTTCGCCTATGCCTAGAAATGGCCCTGGATCAAAACTTTGTGGACTAACACATCTCAACATCTCCTTTTTCTCTTCTACAGTTTCTCAAGTGCCCGTGACCGTGATCTGCTTCCAGCAGCCTGAGGAGAAATTAAAAGTGTGCTTTCTAGTTTCTCAGAGCTTTATCACTGTCAATATAGAGACCTTGACAGTTCTTTGAACACCTCTGATCCACTTTTGTAGTAACCTGAAAAATCTTGGAAAGTTTATGTCCCATTCAATTTAACTTCAGTTGGTGGTGTCTCTGCAGCAAGTGGTTAAGTCAATGTTTTACATAGCAAAAAGACAAAACAACAACATTTGGGTTAATTATTTAGTTTTCGTTTTATCAACAGGATTACCAAGATTTTTTGCCACTAATTTTCCAGGACTTTTCCATGACTTACCGGACTATCTACACAAGCTCTAAACAAAAGCAATTTCTAGACGATTAAAACTACTAAGCAGAGCATAACTACAAAACTGCATACTATATGGCTTAAAGTATGTGGACACCCCCTTCTTATTAATGGTTTGGCTATTCTAGTCATTTCTTTTAGGACAAATCTTAATGCTACCCATACAATTACAGTACACTCTAGAGAATAAACTCCCGTTTGCAGTGTCCAATTCAAAAGTGGCAACTACTGCACAGTTTGGACGTTAATGATATTTACAGATTATTAAGTTGTCCCTTTGAAAATAACTTCACACAGAATCTGTTCTTACCTTATAAGGTGCATAACGGAGAGGAAGACCTCCTATGAAGAAATGCTCAGTCCTCTGTAAACTCAAAGATGATGTGTAATTGCTCAGAATACTTCTGACAGTGCTAAAACCAGTAACATGGAGCAAGATTTTGTCTGGGCAAAAACAAAGATAAAGAAAAATAAGATAAAAAAAATAAAAATAATAAAAAAGATGCAGTGTGATATATGTTTGGTTTTTTGAGTCTACAAATGCAAAACCAAGTACTGGGATAATCTCTGTCTTGTTTTAAACAAACATTCCAGGTCATTGTTTTCTGTATCTCTTCACCTAATGGCTGTAAATATGCTAAATTAATCCCACAGATGGATTTTAAGGCAATTCAGTTTATGTTAATGAGATGTATTTTCTTTGCCTAAGGAGAACACAATTATTTTAAGAGCTAAGCATCCCTAATGCTTGTTTATCTGTTATTATTTTCCACTTTTTTAATATTCAGACCAAAAACAGGTTATGCTGAATGACTCCTATGACTGTGTTGTTTCCATGGATACGTGAGATATAGGAAGGCACTCAGAGCGAAAAAAGTGTCCACCATGAATTCATTATAGTTAGAACTAACAATATTCATGTAATTTATGTGCGAATGGTTTTCATCTCTTTTTAAACATCAGAATATCAAACAGAATATATCTGATACAGCATTTCCAGATATCAGCATTTTATACCATGCATCTGAAACAGCTTAAAAAAATAAATAAAAAAAAACCTTTGCAAAAGAGTGCAACGATGACCACACTTTTTATACGCTTAGTATTATTCCCATATATTTTCTCCATAGAGGTTTCAAAGCATTCTTCAATAAAGTGTTCCAACCAGGTCTGAGATGACTCAAATATTACAAAGTTTGATTGGAAGCAAGAAAGTATGAAAATCAGACTGTGTACTTAAATGAGGGACCGACTCAATTGTTGCTATTTCTGTTTCATTGGTAACAGGGACTTGTTTGTTTGATATCTCTTCAGGATTATGGGCAATGTAGTCCTTTACCAGAAATTCTCCAATTAAGCAAATTTTTTATTTATTGACTTATGGCTTAAACAGAAGCATATAAAGCAAGGCCGTAACCATGTCTTGAACATTTTGAAGGGTGGGGGGGTCGCGGGTTTTGAAGTCATAAAAACAGTGGTTCTCTTTGGTCCTGACTAAAAATGTTAAATGCAATAAAGGCCCAAAATTGTCTTGGGACTTTTCCAAAGCTTATTCTGCTCTTCCAAACAACAGGGGAGGAAAGATAATTACCTCAGTGTGGATTCTGGGCTAACTATGTGCAGCTGGAGAACTGTCCTTCAGAAGGAGCTGTATTTGCAGATTAGTTTAAACAGAAGTTCTTTTTGATCTGGGAAGGAACTTTTGAGTTCTGAAAGTTAAACTGTGTTTTCATAGTACATTGTAATATTCTATTTCCAAAGATCAAGAATATTCAATTTCTAATGATACAGTATTACACCTTTAAGAGGTGGTCTTTTAATCCTGTTTTTTTTTTTTTTCTTGTTTCCAGTCTTGTTTTGACAACTCTCTTTCACATTAAGTCTTTTGATAGTTGGCACAAAAATAATGAGTTATTTGTGCAGCTGGTGTATCTTCTTGGAAGCTTTTCAAAATCTGTATAAAACACATACACAAACAGGCTAATTGTTACGAATACCCAGACTCGATGATGGTGTTGAACAGAGCAGGTGTTTATTGAAACACAAAACGAAACACAAACAGAGACAAGAAGGTAAGTCGTAAGGTAACAGCACAGGGCTGATGTGAAAATTTATAATGTGATGAAGACAGGTGCTGACTTTGGTTGTGATTTACCTAGAGGTGGTGGGTACACAACAATGACGCTTACATTGAGGAGAAGGATAACAGGGATCGCTGGAGTGGAATCGCTAGGAGCAGATGTTTTGGAGATACAGGTAAGACAGAATGGATGAGGAGCGAGGTTTAAATAGTGGAGCTGATTGACGTGGTGACTGGAGGCAGGTGTGGGTGATCAGTATTCAGGGGAGTGAGAGGGTTGAGTGAAAGTGGCAGGCGGGTCAGATGGATCCGTGACATTACCCCCACTCCACGGACCACTCCAGAGGGACATGCTTACCGATGCCGTGGCTGACCCCGTCCACGCAGAGCTGGATGATCAGGATGTGCGTCGTGGAAGTTGGAGAGTAGGGTCGGGTCCAGGATGTCATCTTGAGGAATCCAAGATCTTTCCTCGGGGCCATAACTGTCCCAATCTATGAGGTACTCGAGACGACCCCTGCGGCGTCGGGAGTCCAGAATATCTCGGACGCGTAGACCGGTCCATCTTCCAGGATAAGTGGCTGGGGGGGGGGTCGTCAGCTGGATCAGGTTCTGAGGAGTGAGGAGAGAGATGGGTGGTAAGGTTTAGAAGGGAAATGTGTAAGGTAGTGTGAATGCGATATTGGGGAGGGAGTTGGAGCAGGTAAGTGACAGGGTTGATCTGTCTGGTGACAGTGAAGGGACCAATGTAACAGGGACTTAGCTTTTTGCATGGGAGGTGCAGCCTGATGTCCCTCGTGGAGAGCCACACCTTCTGCCCAGGCTGGCATATGGGGGGTGAAGATCTTTGGGCATCGGCATGGATCTTCTGGCTGCGCACTGCCCATTGCAGGTGGTAGTGAGCTAAGTCCCAGACCCTCTCGCATTCTCTGAACCAATGATCAACTGTTGGGACGTCTGACAGTTTCCCTGGTCCTAGGGGACCAGGGGAAGAGAGGAGGTTGGTAGCCGAGTATGCACTGGAAGGGTGTGAGGTTGGTGGAGGGTTGACGTAGGGAGTTCTGTGCATACTCGGCCCAGGACAGGAAGTGACTCCAACGGTTCCGGTGGCGATGACAGAAGGTTCTGAGGAAACGGCTTATCTCCTGGATCTTCCTCTCTGTCTGCCCGTTACTCTGCGGGTGGTAACCAGATGAGAGGCTGATGGACACTCCCAATAGAGAGAAGAAGGCCCTCCATACTCTGGAGATGAATTGGGGACCTCGGTCAGAAACTATGTCATCAGGGATCCCATAGTTTCGAAACATGTGGTTGAAGAGGGTTTATGCGTTCTCCAGAGCGGTGGGAAGACCCTTGAGAGGGATCAGTTTGCAGGCCTTGGAGAAACGGTCCACAGTTACCAGCACGCAGGTGAAGCCCTCTGAGGGAGGAAGATCTGTGATATAGTCGACCCCTCGGTGTGACCAGGGTCAGCGAGGGATGGGCAGCGGAAGGAGTTTGCCAACCGGTAGTTGTCGTGGTTTTCTGGACACAGCATATTCCAGGCATTCCTGGACAAACCTTCTGACATCTCAATCCATGCGAGGCCACCAGAACCAGTCCTGGATGAGCGAGAGGGTCCTATTGGTCCCGGAGTGGCCAGTGCCCAAGGAAGAGTGAACGGAGTCGAGGAGTGTCAGTCGTTGGGAAGAGGGTACGTAGGTCTTGTTTGTGGGACACCCCGACAGAGCTGGTTCAGTGGTGGCGGCTTCGTGGATGCTATCGTCCAGGGACCATTGGATTGGGCAAACGATGACGTGAGGTGGTAGAATGGTGTTAGGTTCCTCAGGGCCTTCCTCGGGAACAAAGAGATGGGAATGGGCATCTGCCTTGGAATTCTTGTCACCTGGATGATAGGAGATGGTAAAATTGAAGCAAGTGAAGAAGTGGGTCCATCGTGCCTGGTAGGGGTTGAGGTGATGAGCCTCTTGAAGGTACTCGAGGTTCTTGTGGTCCGTCAGCACCAGGAAGGGATGATGAGCCCCCTCTAGCCAATGCTGGCACTCCTCCAGGGCCAATTTGACTGCCAAAAGCTCTCGGTTCCCGATGTCATAGTTTTGCTCTGCCGGGGAGAGTTTCCTGGAGAAGAAGGTACATGGGTGAAGTAGAGATGGTTTCCCCGGCTACTGAGACAGGACTGCTCCTACACCATTGGTGGAGGCGTCTACCTCAATGGTAAAAGGTTTATTAGGATCTGGGTGTATGAGGAGTAGAGTGGAGGTGAAGGCATCCTTTAGGATTTGGAAGGCGTGTGAGGCTTCGGGGTTCCAGGAGAGAGATTTGGGCTTGGATCTGAGAAGTGAAGTCAGCGGAGATGTGAGGGAACTGTAGTTCTGTGTCTGTCACTCACTCAACATTGTGTCAATGTAGTGACACAAGGGGTTCGATCTTGAGAGCCCCAATCACCTTTGCTTAAAATAGAAAAGGCCAATGAAAATTGGCGAGTGGAATTTGCATGCCACTCTCTGCCCCGGACATATGGGTATAAAAGGAGATGGTGTGCATCACTCATTCAGATTTTTTCTTCAGAGCCGAATGCATGTGTGTTCATCCTCTCACTCTTTGCTACACTGCTGGATTCTTATGGCGCATATCAGCGGTCACCCTCACACGGTTGAGTGCTGTGTTTCCCCTGGGTGCTTCGGCAGCCTGAGTCTGCAGGTGCTAAAAGAGTATATTAGAAAGAGTATATTTCCTTCTAAAAAAGCTCGCGCAAAAGCTTGGTGTCTTTTTAAAGATGTCCTTCCGCATTTGCGCTACTGGATGTGACCGTTATCTCTCCCCTCTGGATACCCATGAAATCTGCCTCGAGTGTCTGGGGCGCCAGCACGCTGAGGCGGCTTTCACAGAAGGGTTATGTTCTCATTGTGAGAACATGCCTATGAGAACGTTGAGGTCGTGGCTTGCTTCCTTCTTCATGAAGCAAGGAGCCACCGTGGCTGCTCCCCAACCCGGTCCGTCCTGGGCTGACCCTCAGCCGTCCGGGTCGGCAAGCACCGCGGGCGATCTGGATGTGGACATGGGAGTGTTTCCGCTGGCTCAGCCCCCACAGACCTCCCATCCCCCAGCACGCTCATTCTGTCCGAACGAGCTGTCGAGTGATGATGGCGGTCTGCCTCAGGGTGGGTTTAATGTGTCGTTTGTGGCTCATGACGAGGATGAGCTTCCAGTCGCGGCATCAGAGGGTGGGCTTCTGCTATCGATAGCGGACAAATCTTCTGAGCTCCCGCCCATGGGTGGTAGAGCACAGGATGAGTCGGACACTGAGATGGCAGCCGTGCTTGCCTGGGCGGCTGCGAACATCGGGCTGAAGTGGAACCCTGCCCTGAGAGTTCGTGGCTGGATGATTGGTTTCTGGGCTCGGAGCACAACTCACGGCCCCGGCCCCCGTACCGGTGAACTCCGGATGCCTCTTTAATTCTTTAGCACTGTCCGGTGATGAACTCAGCAGAGGAGTAATGCCACCAGGCCAAGTACTTGTGGTATTCCCCTCTTCAGGTGAGCCCATGTGCTTGGGCTCAGTGCTCCATGCGTGGTGATTCCCCTTTGGTAATGATGAGTTTCCATTGTTCGGTTTCCCCCTTAGGTGAAACCTGTGTTTCCCCTCATCAGAACTTTCTCTGTCTCGGCCACTGTGCTGCTTACCCTCTCTGTAGATAGGGTCCTCCTGTGGTATCATTCCAAATATGTACTTCCCCGTTGGTAAGTCCATGTGAGGTATGCTCCAAATGTTAACCTCCCTCCGGCAGTATGTGGTCTCCGTAGTGCTCTCCTTCCTGGAGAGGGAAGAGCACTTCCCAGCACTATTATAGAAAGTGATCGGCGGGAGATTGCTTAACAGTAAATTAAGAAAGGCACCGCTGGTAGCCTACTTGTGTAAGTGCCTTCTCCCCCTTAACGGGACTATGGAGACGCCTTACCTAACTTGCTGGAAGGTCACAACATGGTTGAGCGCTCACTGCGGGGCACGCAGCAGCTTACCCGTGTCCACTCTTCCGTGCCTCCTGACACGGTTCAGCATCTGCGGCGTTTCCTATAGGAACCCCTAGTGTCACTACATCGACACAACGTCGAGTGAGTGACAGACAGGGAACATCTTGGTTACCGATGTAACCTCTGTTCTCTGATGGAGGGAACAAGACGTTGTGTCCCTCCTGCCGTGGCGCTGAACCGGCAGCTGACATGGCCGGGACTCTCTATCGGCTCCTCAGCATAAATCTGAATGAGTGATGCACACCATCTCCTTTTATACCCGTATGACCGGGGCGGAGAGTGGCATGCAAATTCCACTCACCAATTTTCATTGGCCTTTTCTATTTTAAGCAAAGGTGATTGGGGCTCTCAAGATCGAACCCCTAGTGTCACTACATCGACACAACGTCTCATTCCCTCCATCAGGGAACAGAGGTTACATCAGTAACCAAGACGTTCTTTATGAAATGGTGGTAGAATTTGGTGAAACCTAGGAAGCGCTGGAGCTCTTTGATGGTGGTTGGAGTGGGCCAGGATTGTACCACTGTTTCCTTCACCTCGTCCATTCGAATGCCTTCTGGGCTGATGATGTAACCAAGGAACTGGAGGGATGTCTGATGGAAGGAACACTTCTCAGCCTTGAGGTACAGGTGGTGTTCCCTCAGCTTTTCCAACACAAGTGCTACATGCTGACGATGGCCGGTCTCGTTCCGGGAGTATACCAGAATGTCATCGATGTAGATGAGGACGAATCGATGGAGATACTCACGGACCACCTCATTCATGAAGCCTTGGAACATGGAGGGGGCGCTGACCAGGCCATATGGCATCACCAGGTACTCGTAGTGGCCGGTGGGAGTCACGAAGGCTGTCTTCCATTCATCTCCCCTCCAAATTCAAATGAGGTTGTACACGATGCGAAGGTCCAGCTTCATAAAAATTGTGGCTCCTCTCAACAGTTCCAAGGCAGCTGGGATGAGAGGAAGTGGATACCGGAACTTAACTGTGATCCTGTTGAGGGAGCGGTAGTCAATACAGGGTCGTAAGTCTCCGTCCTTCTTAGCCAAGAAGAAGAAACTCGAAGCAGCAGGGGAAGTGGAAGGCCGGATGTATCCCTGACTGAGGGCCTCCTTGATATAATCCTCATGGCCTTCTCCTCGGGAATGGAAAGTGGGTAGATTGTCCCATGGTCGATGAGGTGGTAGCTGAGAGGCTCCAGAAGATGTCCTGGAAGTGGGAATAGCAGGAAGGGATCTCCAGAGGGATAGAACTGGCAGGGTACTCGATGGTAGTTGTGTTGATATTGAGAGGGGGAGATTTTCTGACAGACACACTAAGTCTGGGAGTGAGATGGTTTGGGAAACAGGAAGGAAAACAATGGGAACCCCACTTCAGGATGTCACCGGTAGACCAGGAGATGACTGGAGAATGTTGTATGAGCCATGGGCATCCTAATACGATGTCTGTGGTGGAAATCTCCAGAACCAGTAGGGTAATGTCCTCACAGTGCAGCCATCCCACTTGGAGTTTGACAGGGCCCACGCAGTGACGAATGATACATCTCCCTAAGGGCTTGCTGATTATGGAGTGAATCTGGAGCTTGTGATCGCAAGGTCACATTTGGAGCTGGAGTTGGTGGCAGAGCGCATCTGAGATGAAGTTGCCGGCTGAGACAGAGTCGAGTAGTGTGGGTAATGAAAGAGAGAATCCATGAGCAGTAAGCGTTACTCTGGTAACCAAAGGAGAAGTACAGACCCTAGTAGTGTTAAGGTGACTCCTCAGTGGATGGTGAGGTCGAGTGGGACACGAAGAGATTATGTGTCCCTTACCACCACAGTACAGACACAGACCCTGGTTCAGCCGACGTTGGCGCTCAGCCGTGGAGAGTTGAAAAGCATCCAACTGCATGGGCTCGCTGTTGGGTTCTGGAGAGTGGTGAGGGGACCTTTGTGAAGGGAAAAGCGGAGACTGTAAGGCGGGCAACTCATCGAGGCAGTTCCTCATATGGTTGGCTACTCTGATGTAAGAGTTGAATGAAGCGATCCAGCCCCATGGTGTCATCGTAGGAAGAGAAATGCAGCCGCAGCTTGGGCTTGAGTCCAAGGTGATAGGTGGTAAGCAGAGCGGGCTCATTCCAAACACTAGATGCTGCTAGAGTGCGGAAATTAAGGGCATAGTCATTGATTGAACTGTGACCCTGACGAAGATTATGAAGTTGTTCTGCAGCAGAAGTGTCACCCTCAGGGCATCCAAACACCTCCTTAAAGTGATGGGTGAAGCTATCTAGTGACTGTGTTACTGGGCTATTCTGATCCCAGAGTGAATTGGCCCATTGTAGCGCTCGTCCGGCCAGCAAGGAGATGATGTAGGCAACCTTCGCCCACTCTGTGGGGAATTGATGTGGCTGCATCTCAAGGGTGAGCGAACATTGGAGCAGGAAACCGCCGCAGTCCTCCGCCGATCCTGAGTAGGGTGCTGATCAAATCTTTCAATGACTCTGTGACCATGCATTTCACTTCATGCTGAATCATTAAAAATAACAACAACAACAACAACAACAACAACAACAACAACAACAACAACAACCCTAATGGGCTCATGGAACTGTGATTTATGCTTTAAAACATCAAAGATTTATTTCAACAATCTTTCAGCTTTCAGTTTAAATATAAATCTATGGATATATTGCATCCATTAGAGTGCTGAATAGATGTAAGAGCTGGTTAGAAATACTCCCGATCGTATAATTGAATAATGCAGTCTGAACATATTATCTTAACAGAGTACACACTTCAATTAGTGGTGTTTTCTGTGAGGAGGGAAGGGATGAATTATTGATTGAATAAATAATTGACAGCAATGAAATAAAGCAAAACAAATATTACAAAATATGACATCAAACAGTATGTACTCCACAATTCACAATCCACAGTCACACTGTCCAACAGCAACACCAGCAGATAAAGTTTCAGAGGGAGTCAGCGTTGCGTTTGCCTCCCTTGAGATCAGTTTTCTCTCACTGAGGTGCAGAGTGACTATGACGGGGGTAGCACTGAATACAGGCAAAAAGTCACATGAGAGAAGGCAGTGCCACCTTATCACTTCATCATTACTTTCGGTCATGTCTGAATCGAAATTAATAAAAAATCTGTGAGTGAGTGACCACTCACCTTGTATTGTAACAAATATGAAATATGCTTGTTATTGTGTTATTGTAGTACTTATTATTTTGAAGTGATGACAATGTTTAAAAATAGAGGTCGACCGATAGTGGATTTTGCCGATACAGATATCTAAAGTGATGGAAAAGGCACATATCTGATTAATCGGCCAATATTTTTTTTTTTTTAATCAATTAATAGAATGATCAAAGATTTATTAATCTTCCCTTACTATGATGGGCACAGACATTGAGGCTACAAGAGTCCAAAATAAAAAAATCCTAGATGCAGTTTATTGTGCACCCAAATTTCCAATAATAAGCAGGAAAAAATTCAGATTTGGTGCATAAGCTCAGAATAGCATTCTGATATGCTATTCTTTTCACCACATTTGTACAGAGCGGTTACCTGAGTTACCGTAGACTTTGTCATTTCGAACCAGTCTGGTCATTCTATGTTGAACTCTCATCAACAAGACGTTTCTGTCTGCAGAACTGCCGCTCACTGGATGCTTTTTTGTTTTTGGCACCATTCGAAGTAAATTCTAGAGACTGTTGTGTGTGAAAATCCCAGGAGATCAGCAGTTACAGAAATACTCAAAGCAGACCGTCTGGCACCAACAATCATCCATGTGATTATCTAATCAGCCAATCGTGTGGAAGCAGTGCAGTGCATAAAATCATTCAGATACGGGTCAGGAGCTTCAGTTAATCTTCACATCAACCATCAGAATGGGGAAAAAATGTGATCTCAGCGGTTTAGAGTGTGGCATGATTGTTCGTGCCAGACAGTCTGGTTTGAATATTTCTGTAACTGCTGATCTCCTGAGATTTTCATGCACAGCAATCTCAGAAAGAGATGTGGAAGGCCAGATGTACAACTGAACAAGAGGGTAAGTACATCAGAGTCTCTAGTTTGAGAAATAGATGCCTCACATGTCCTCAGTTGACAGCTTCATTGAATTCTACCCGCTCAACACCTGTTTCATGTACAACAGTAAAGAGAAGACTCAGGGGTGTAGGCCTTATGGGAAGAATTGCAAAGAAAAAGCCACTTTTGAAACAGAAAGAAAGGGTTAGAGTGGGCAAAGAAACACATACATTGGACAACAGATAATTGGAAAAGAGTGTTATGGATCTTAACCCCATTGAGCTTTTGTGGGATCAGCTAGACTGTAAGGTGCATGATATATACCCGACAAGACAGCCACATCTATGGTAAGTGCTACAGGAAGCGTGGGGTGAAATGTCACCTGAGTATCTGGACAAACTGACAGCTGGAATGCCAAGGATCTGCAAAGCTGTCATTGCTGCATGTGGAGGATTTTTTGATGAGAACTCTTTCAAGTAGTTTAAGAAGTTCTGAACATTTAAAAAAAAATTTTTATTTCATGTTATTAATGTCCTGACAATACATTGTGATCAGCTGAATGCCACTTTGGTGAATAAAAGTACCAATTTCTTTCTATAAGAGCAAAATCTGTACATTATTCCAAACTTTTGGCCGCCAGTGTACCTATACAGTGCATCCAGAAAGTATTCACAGCACTTCACTTTTTCCACATTTTGTTATGTTACAGCCTTATTCCAAAATGGATTAAATTCATTATTTTCCTCAAAATTCTACAAACAATACCCCATAATGACAACGTGAAAGAAGTTTGTTTGAAATCTTTGCAAATTTATTAAAAAAAAAAAAATGAAAAAAAAAAAAAATCACATGTACATAAGTATTCACAGCCTTTGCCATGACACTCAAAATTGAGCTAAGGTGCATCCTGTTTCCACTGATCATCCTTGAGATGTTTCTACAACTTGATTGGAGTCCACCTGTGGTAAATTCAGTTGATTGGACATGATTTGGAAAGGCACACACCTGTCTATATAAGGTCCCACAGTTAACAGTGCATGTCAGAGCACAAACCAAGCCATGAAGTCCAAGGAATTGTCTGTAGACCTCCGAGACAGGATTGTATTGAGGCACAGATCTGGGGAAGGGCAGAGCTGGCCGCCTGGCCAAACTGAGCGATCGGGGGAGAAGGGCCCTAGTCAGGGAGGTGACCAAGAACCCGATGGTCACTCTGACAGTGTTCCAGCATTTCTCTGTGTAGAGAGGAGAACCTTCCAGAAGAACAACCATCTCTGCAGCACTCCACCAATCAGGCCTGTATGGAAGAGTGGCCAGACGGAAGCCACTCCTCAGTAAAAGTCACATGACAGCTTGCCTGGAGTTTGCCAAAAGGCACCTGAAGGACTCTCAGACCATGAGAAACAAAGATTGAACTCTTTGGCCTGAATGGCAAGTGTCATGTCTGGAGGAAACCAGGCACCGCTCATCACCTGGCCAATACCATCCCTACAGTGAAGCATGGTGGTGGCAGCATCATGCTGTGGGGATGTTTTTCAGCAGCAGGAACTGGGAGAATAGTCAGGATTGAGGGAAAGATGAATGCAGCAATGTACAGAGACATCCTTGATGAAAACCTGCTCCAGAGCGCTCTGGACCTCAGACTGAGGTGAAGGTTCATCTTCCAACAGGACAACGACCCTAAGCACACAGCCAAGATAACAAAGGAGTGGCTCCAGGACAACTCTGTGAATGTCCTTGAGTGGCCCAGCCACAGCCCAGACTTGAACCCGATTGAACATCTCTGGTGAGATCTGAAATTGGCTGTGCACCGACGCTCCCCATCCAACCTGATGGAGCTTGAGAGGTCCTGCAAAGAAGAATGGGAGAAACTGCCCAAAAATAGGTGTGCCAAGCTTGTAGCATCATACTCAAAAAGACTTTAGGCTGTAATTGGTGCCAAAGGTGCTTCAACAAAGTATTGAGCAAAGGCTGTGAATACTTATGTACATGTGATTTTTTTTTTTCTTCGTTTTTTATTTTTAATAAATTTGCAAAGATTTCAAACAAACTTCTTTCACATTGTCATTATGGGGTATTGTTTGTAGAATTTTGAGGAAAATAATGAATTTAATCCATTTTGGAATAAGGCTGTAACATAACAAAATGTGGAAAAAATGAAGCGTTGTGAATATTTTCTGGTTGCACTGTATGTGCTCAAGTGTGGTAAAGTAAGAGGGAAACCCCACTATTGCAGCTCAATGCTGTGACAGGTCGCAATGAAAACAAACACACGAGCAACAGAGGAAATGTGAAAATAAAGCGAAACAACGGAGAACAGAAAATAGCGAAGTAGTCCTCAGATGCCATGTTCGTTATTAACAGCAGTGTCATGGGGAAATAATGTTGCTATGGAGCTGCTTACTGACCAAACCACTTGTATACTGTAGTAAAGAGTACACCACTTACAAAGTGCATATAAACATAAACGTATATTTCGTGTCTTAAGCAGCGGTCTCACAATAAATGTCTTTAAACAATTTGATATCCATTCGATCTCTGCAGTATTTATTACTCCACCCCTTAAGTAAAGTCGTTAACGACACCTCCACATTGTTGAACCAACGTGGTTCGAACGATGGTTATGTGACATAGTTACTAGGGTTTCGGGAAACAGTCGTGACCAGCTAGTTAGTTTCTCTAATGATGCATCATACTATGGTGGTTCTGTAATGAGTTATGTCATTGTATGGGAAATACACCCCTGTACAATTGTGGTGAGAAGAATATCATCTCAGAATGCTATTCTGAGATGCGGGTTGGCGCTGTTTTGGCGGCACGAGGGGGACCTACACAATATTAGGCAGGTGGTTTTAATGTTGTGGCTGACCAGTGTATATATATATATATATATATATATATATATATATATATATATATATATATATATATATATATACAGTGCAAAAGTTTAAGGCACTATCCTCATTATGCACAAATGTTGCATAATGAGGATGTCTTAAAAAACAATGCCATAAACAGTTTTCATTTATCAATTGACGTCATACAAAGTCCAGTCAACATAAAAAAGAGCTAAATCAATATTTGGTGTGACAACCGTTGCCTTTAATAAAGCACCGGTTCTCCTAGGTTCACCTGGGCACAGTTTTTCTTGGTTGTTGGCAGATAGGATGTTATCTATTTGGCTGTCTCAATTGTTTCTGTCTCTTCATGTAATCCCAGACTGACTCAATGATGTTGAGATCCAGGCTCTGGGGGCCATAACATCTGTTGTAGGACTTCTTGTTCTTCTTCAATTCAGTTCTATTTGCAAAGGCAATGTTGAAATCTAAAATTGATATTTCCTACTGATAAACTACAAGCAGAATATATAAAATAACCATTTTAAGACAAGTTTTTGAGAAAAATATAATGCGCCTAAGACTTTTGCACAGTACTATATAATTCATATATATATGAATTAATGAATGTTACATTTATATAGCGCTTTTTCTGACATTACACTCAAAACGTTTCAAAAAGTGAACAAAGGACTCTCCTCAAACACCACCAGTATGCAGCATCCTCCTGGATGATGTAACAGCAGCCATTGTGTGCCAGTACGCTCACCACACACCAGCTATTGGTGGAGAGGAGAGAGTAGATTTACAGAGCCAATTAATGGATGGGGATTATTAGGAGGCAATGATTGAGAATGGCCAATGCGGGGATTTTGGCCAGGACACCGGGGTTACACCCCTACTGTTTACGAGAAGTGCTCCTGGATTTTCAATGACCACAGAGAGTCAGAACCTCGGTTTAATGTCTCATATATAATTATATATAATGTTTACCAGATTAGGTTTGTTGTTGAGAAATAAAATAATACAGAGTAAAAAAATTAACTATCGGAAACTATCGGCATATATAGTTCCAAAAAGCAACTATCAACACCTATTAATCAGCAAAACCAATATATCGGCCTACCTTTATTTTAAAATGCATTAACTTGATGAGACTTTGATATGACTTGGTTTTAATAAATAGTATAAGATGTTATAGTATTGGTTGCTTGTTGATAGTGTAAGGTAAATGGTGTTTTATATGTCTTTGACAGGGGAATGTGTGAACTTCAAATGGAACTGGAACATTGCACAAAAAGCTGAAACCCAAAAATGTGCCTATTTATTTTAATCCTCCACACGCCAACAATGCACTATTTATAACAGTTAAAAATAAACTAAAGAAAAAAGAAGAAATAAACATCAGAAAAAAACCATATAACCACCTCTTCTATTCACTTTAGAAAAACAATAAATTTTTTTTACAAAATGCAGATCAAAGATTGTTTTTATATTTTTAAATCTAATTACTCTCAGTTCTAATTCTGTGGTCTGTTTTATTGATAAGCTATTGTTAGCAAAAGGCAACATTTTGTTTCACCATGTGTCCTGTTAATGAGTTTTTACATGTCTGTTTATACCATTGATAGACTGATTAATTTTTAACCTTGAATATCTCTTAAACAGTTTGGATGGAATACAAAATGTCTTACCTCAAAAACGCCACATACTCATTTCCATCAGACACCTGCTGTGCTGTATTGATTTGCTGAACTCCCTCCTTTTGGTTACAAGAAAAGTCATACTGGAGGGAATGGGGAAAGTTTGTATCAGTATTTTCCATTTAAATTCTCTATCCATTTTTTAAAAACCTAAAACTTTATATCTAGGTTTAAACGAAAACAAAGACCCACATACTTATATGCATATGCAGTTTTACCTGTAGTGTCCCATTGGAAATGTAGAGTTTGATGAAAAAAAAAACACCTCTGGACACAGGGCCCTGAGCCAAATTAAGCAGTGTTCCATTCCTGGCTTTAGTCTGGAATCTCACTCTGACACTCAACACAGCACCAAGTTCAATGCCCGCAAACTCCAGAAAGGAATTCCCAGAATATCTCCCAAAGATAACATCTGAGTAGTGAAATATAAGCAGTTTTACTTAGTCAGCATGGCTTCACTCAAGTTCAAAAGTTGACACTTCTATGGATGCGTGATGGTATACGGAGCCAAAATTTGCATAGATATAAAATAATTTTCTCATTATAGTAGCAAAAAAAAAAAATATAAATAAAAAAAATAAAACAGACAAACAAACAAACACACACAAAAAACATCAACAACATGTTTTCAATACTTAATACAATAATATTTTAGCTTGGGTGCAAGAAAATGTAGCCTCATGCTACAGTGACTCATAAAGAGAATGAGAACAACAGAGAAACCTTGTTGTCATGTCACTTAAAAAAAAAAAAAAAAAAGAGTGGGCAACTGTATTAATATTATGAAAAGTATTGTGAAAATAAGAAGCTGTATAAGAACACAACTGAATATGAATAGAGAGCTGCCTTTAATCTGAATATACTCTACAGAAAAACAGGGAATATTAAATTAGTCTCAGATGGAGGAGAAACTTTTGTGACAGTTATTTATATTAGTTGTTTTAATATTTAAACTTTTTTATTATTATTCAAAGATTCTATTTTCATTCTGTCACTACAACTCTATTAAATTAACGAGTGGATGTGAACACACCTGAAGAATACATAAGAGTGTCACATTATGAACACTAGAAACCAGCAGAAAATTTAAACTCTACACACTAAATTCCCAACAGTGAGCCGATATTCTGCAATTACACCTATATTGTTCTTCGAGTTTCAAATAATATAGGGTTACAAAGGATCGCAGTGCTCTCAAACATGATTGTGAAATGTATCAAAATGAAAAATGTAAGATATTGTTTACATTTGAGCAGAAAAAAAACCAAGTGTTAATAAGTATTATTTAACAGTATACACTGCGAACAGTATGCACATTTTCTGTGTGAATGGAATACACAGACCTACTACATTTACCAAAATGTGAAGTATACAATAGGGCACACTGTGTCGGATACTGTATTCCGCAATGCACTCAATTTGACCTTCCATTTACAGTGTAATAAGAAAAAATATCTTCCTGTTTTTTTTAACACATCTTCCTTGACTGGACTGCCTAAAATGCAAAATAAACACATTTATTTCTAAGATAATAACTGGACACCAATTGCTGAAGGTTATGAGGTCATAAGATTTATGAGTTTTTACATGTCTGTTTATACCATTGATAGACTGATTAATTTTTAACCTTGCATATCTCTTAAACAGTTTGGATGGAAAACAAAATTTCTCACCTCAAAAATGCCACACACTCATTTTCATCAGACACCTGCTGTGCTGTATTGATTTGCTGAACTCCCTCCTTTTGGTTACAAGAAAAGTCATACTGGAGGGAATGGGGAAAGTTTGTATCAGTATTTTCCATTTAAATTCTCTATCCATGTAAATACAAGGCTTTACATTTTTTAAAAACCTAAAACTTTATATCTAGGTTTAAAAAAATTAAAATAAAAAAATACAAGATTTTTTTTTATGTGGTCTCAGACTTTTTGGACCCACATATTTATATGCATATACAGTTTTACCTGTAGTGTCCCATTGGAAATGTAGAGTTTGATGAAAAAAACACCTCTGGACACAGGGCCCTGAGCCAAATTAAGCAATGTTCCATTCCTGGCTTTAGTCTGGAATCTTACTCTGACACTCAACACAGCACCAAGTTCAATGCCCGCAAACTCCAGAAAGGAATTCCCAGAATATCTCCCAAAGATAACATATGCAGGAGTGAAATATAAGCAGTTTTACTTTGTCAGCATGGCTTCACACAAGTTCAAAAGTTGACACTTCTATGGATGCATGATGGTATACGGAGCCAAAATTTGCATAGATATAAAATAATTTTCTCATTATAGAAGTTAGCAAAACAAACAAACAAACAAACAAACAAACAAACAAACAAAAACATCAACAACATATTTTCAATACTTAATACAATACAGTAATATTTAATACAATAATATTTTATCTTGGGTGCAAGAAAATGTAGCCTCATGCTACAGAGAATGAGAACAACAGAGAACCCAGTGGGCAACTGTATTAATATTGTGAACAGTATTTATTCATAGTTCCATTTGAATTTAGTATTCTAACATTTGTATTAATTACCATTGCATAGATAGTACTTTTTCACATTTCTATAAAATGTGCAGTATGCTGTAAGCAGTACAACATTCCATTCCGAACATCGCCAAAGTCACATATTTGTCAAGGAATACAAACTGTACACCGTGAAATCAGCACAAATAGATTCTGGAACATGTGCAAAACAAAGAAAAGACCAGTAATGTATTTTTTAAACATAATTATCTCTTACTAATGGCAAAGATGTTTTTACATATTGAATATGGCAATGCTAAATGTATATTGATGTGACCCAATTTTGTACATCTAATATATATTTGATGAAAATAGCTATTTTGTTCTGATTGCCAAAATAGCAGGTTTCCATCTAATTCGTGCACAGAATACCACGACTATTAAAGAAATCAAGAGAGGGACAAACAATAAACACAATACAAATGATGATGTTAAAAAGAATTTCATCCTCTGAAGAAAAGTTTTTTTAAAAATAATTTTTATGTAAAGACTGGTGTCATGCACTGAACTTTCATTTTACTGAAAGAATAATTTGAGAGGCTGTAAAAACAGGTGCCTGTCTTTCATTTTAAAGGCCTTTTATGATAATTGTGCATAGTACAGTAGCATCCTCTCCCACTGGAGAATGATCAAAGCTAGAGCTCCAAAGCTAAGAGTGACCCATTACCTGCCAAGACTTATAACATGTAAAAGGCAGTTTTACCTCTGCTTTAATTGGGTAAGACTGAGGAATAATTCTTCACAAGAACTCTACTCCAATTAGAGGTGGTACTGGAAGAGCAGGTGGTCTAATGTGTTATTGCTACCAATGAATTATTGAAAAATACTGATGTTAGTATGTCCTTACTGTAGTCTATCTATCATGTTTAGACATGCCGTAAAATAATCTCTCATCTCAGATGAAATATAAAAGCATTATATATTTAGGGGTGAATTTACTAAAAGGTTGCACAAACATCTGCATCTTAACTAACCATCAACAATCCAGTTTAACCAGGTGCTAGTATAGTGTTGCCCCATGCAAAATGACTATGCTGTCACTCTTTTCAGTGCAAACAAGCCCCTTTTCTATATACTGACTATTGAATTATTATAGAAAGTGCCATATTCAAATGATATTAGCAAGTCAGTGCTTGTTGCCTGCCACAAATAACATTGCGCTAACCCCGCCCACAGAAAGCAAGTGGAAAATGAATAAAAAAAAAAAAAAGGCATAGTGATCATGGTAATAGTAATTCATCAGATGATGATCAAATGATGGAGAAAAGCGCTATATCTGGGCATATATTCAGACACGCAGTGTACCATTTTAAAGAGCCGATTCTGTCTGTAGCATCCTCAAAAAACTGAACCTGCTCGCAAGATAAGGAATTGTGTCATGCATATTGCGCTCACCACTACTTTTTTGGCCGTGTATGCGCTGTTACTTGATTTGCAAAATTCCTTTAGTGAATCAGATGCTAAAACAATGTATTGTACATAATGCTATCAGTAAGCACAATTCATTCTTAGCCAGATTTCCACCTTAAAGGGGTCATGAAATGGAGAAACAAATTTTCCTTGATATTTAGACATATAAGAGGTAACTCTACTATAAAAACATACTATAAATTTCAGAACTCAAAACTTCCTTCCCAGTCTAAAAAGAGCATTTATAGTTATCACCCTGCTGTAACATCTCATTTTGAAACCTATGTGTCCGTGACGTCACGAGACATTGCTCATTTGTATTTACATCAGAGGTCTTCACAGGTCCACCCTAACCCAAGTACCCAAGACCCGACCCAGGACCCGTACGGGTTCGGATCCACATTTACATGGTCAGCCGGGTCCTGGTCGGGTCCCATTCTATTGCTGCGGGTCCTGGGTCTGTTTAACATTATGTGTAATACCATGAGTCGATCCAAGAATACCCGGCCATGATCAGACAGCGCTGATGATGATGGTGCTGTGTGTGTGTGTTGAAACTTGCAACATTTTAAAATCAGGATGAGACAGTGTGGGCCGGAAATAAGGTGGAAAAAGGAGCGGAGCCACAACGAGCTGAGTGACGTCAGAGGTAGAGCAGAGTTAAGGCACACGATAGCAAATTAGCAATGCTAACATTAGCAGCTGTGGCAATGAACGAGCAATCGTTATTATAGTTGAAAAGGGCAAACAGTCGAAGTTATCTTATGCAAGATACAAAAAAAACTGCAAAGCTGATTCTAAACAAGTTGCGTTTGTCATCCGTCACCGTGACAGCAAGTGGACTTCTGAAGCTGAAATAATGAGTGGATTAGCTATGCTGTTTCAATCAGCAAGAGAGTTTTACAAACTTTCTTGGCAAGGAGGATGGAATATATGCATCATGGCCAGGCACAGGGGAGAAGGCTACTAATGTTACATTAGGTGAGACACAAAGTTTTGTTTTCACAACTTGTAAATTAACTTGTTAATAGCAATCAGCTGTGAAATCGGTGTCGAACGGGTCTGTGTCTCCCGGCCAGGTCCGGGTCCCAGCTTTCAAATAACAGATGGGTTCAGTTCAGGTCTGGCATTTCTCAGTTCTGCATGGGTACGGGTCTAAGCTTTCAAATAATAGGCAGGTCTGGTTCGGGTCTGGGTAGTACATTTCCGGGTCTCTTTGGGTTCAATTTACACATCCCACAACACACAGGCCTAGTGTGGCTAACTATTCCTAAACACAAAAGGGGACCCATATGGACTATTTTGATTTATTTCTGTATATAAACATTAGGGTTGTGACAATTAGCTCTGACAACAATACGATTACGATTCTTTACCTAATAATTACGATGCATCGTGAAATCTGAAATTTGGTCACGATTCAATCAGATTCGGTTATTTTGGAACGATTCATATTTATTTAAAAAAAATATGCCGAAAAAAGATTAAAAGTTTTTACTGAACATTCATAATTTAGACAGCACAGAAATGCACCAGAGCACTAAAGTCACAGGAGATTTGGTTTATATGTGTATTATTTGTGGGCTGCATATATTACATGATATGCACAATAGATTTATGAATATGTTACATTTAGACATAATGTGGTACATATAGATATGTTACAAGCAAAATAGATATCCAATAGTAATAAATAGCAACATTATAATTAATAATTTTATTTATCGCACATTATACATTTTCACATATACAGTGAAATTTTTTTGTGCACACACACAAACAGACTGTAAACAGTTAAATAAGCGTAACCTAATAGATTTGCATACCATGTAACGTTAAGATATTGCACCAATAATTAAAGATGAAATGTCATGTGCAGGCAGATAAGATCCATGTTTAAATTGAGCAGGGTCATCAATTAAAAAACAATTCTATTAGTAGGATGTCTATTAGTAGGATGTTAAGGCAGTTGTGGCATGTGGTAACCGAATTCCCTATTCATTTTGGGACAGGGAAAGAGGCACGAGGCAGCTAAACGGAGGTGCCTACGTTTGTCAAGCTCGTTTACGAGAATCTAATAGCATTTTCATGCAGGACCGTTTGCGGCACACACTGAGAAAGTTACAAATGTTTTATATTTTCGTGGCTGTGTGTTATTGACCAATCATAGGTGACTGTAATCAACTGGTTTCCTTCAGAACAGTCTGAAATGGCTCCCTATTCCTTTTAGAATTCACTAATAACTATAAAGAGAATGAATGAATGAATGAGTGAGTGTTTTTGTTCACAGCTAATGCTGCCCACCAATCACATTTATTTAAGCTAAGTTCTATTCGTGTTTTAACTGTTTAATGGAGATATAACACATTTTATGCAGATACAAAAGCAATATTAAAGAAGGCAACAACAATGAACATACTTTTGTCAAATGGATGCAAACAGTTTTGAATAATGACACAGAAAGCCAATCGGAAGCATCTATCTATCCATCCATCCATCCATTCATTTGATCTTATTTAGGTTCACAGGGTGAACTCGGCAACATAAACTTTCCTTATTTCAAAGCACGCTTTCTTTCCCTTTAATCTCGCATGCTCCACGTCTGTTCTGAGAAGGTTTGTGTAATATGAGACGGTCACATTGGGTATTAATATAGTAATGATAATCGATTCTTAAATTCCATAATCGATGCATCAAAATTTATTTGAAAGATTTATACACCTCAATGCATCGATGCATTTTCACACCCCTAATAAACATGCATTATACAGATGTTTTTGACCACTGTCATGTATCTCTCCGCTTTTAAAAGACGCGGTGTCAAATTACAACTCTGACAACTCTTTCATTCAGCTGCTCTGCCTCTTGTTGTTTTGAGGACAAATGCATCATGGATGAGTTTTTTTTCGCACATCTGTGCTATTTTTAATTGTTGGTGTTTGTAAACATGCACTAGATGGTCATCTTTGACTTCCGGCCTCAGTGCACCTATGTGTGTTCATAATTTCATCGTGCTTTGAACTATGTCAAATATCATCACGTCAAATATGCTTTGAAATATTTTCAGCTCAAATCAGATTGATTTTTTTACCAGCCATAATACGATTCAAGCTTTGCAAAGGAACAGTTATTGAAGGATGGGGCAGTTAAAAACACTTGGAACCTATACCAAAACAGTAAGTAAACTGGTTCATTCATTAATATTTCAAATGTCATGACTGTTTGATAGTTTTTGGTGCTAAGTGTTAACAGTTGTGCTTGAGTGAATAGTTTAATCTATTCGGATGCAATGTGTTGGATGTGTTTTATGTGTAATCCCTGAAATTTAGTTTTATAATGTTGTGGAGCTTTGTTCATTCTCTTCCGATTGAAATTCAAATATGGCTGTATTTGAGGGGCTGCATGATGTTAGCCACTCATAACAATGGGAATTTATGTTGAAGTTTAAAGGAGATGCTAAGGACAAAACCGAGCATTTCAGACAGAATTCAAGAGACAGGGTGAAAAAAAAATCATCATATATTGCTTTGGTGCAAAACAAAAAACAAAAAAACAACTTTAATAACATTATCAGTGGACCTCAGGGAAGATGATAAAATTATATATATATATATATATATATATATATATATATATATATATATATATATATATATATATATAATAAAATAGCATTTCATGACCCCTTTAATGTTTGAAATGATGCAGTCATTCAAAAATCAAGTCGACAAAATGTGCACAGTTACCATTAACCATATTTTGTAGCCTAAGAGCTGACTAAGCTCACAACCAGAATGTTTATTTTTCTTATAAAAAGAAAAAAATAAGAACCAAGTGCATTTTAAATAAGAGAAGCTTGCTTTGGGATGGTCTAATAAGATTTCTCTACTGCGTAAACCTCTTTCTGTCAAGCTAGAGGCACCTCAGCCCTGTACCATGACAGGTTTTAGCACAAATGAATACAGTAACTCACATGATATTTGCAGTATCACATGCTTTGCCGAGAAATGCAAGCCATATACACTCTCCAAGAGAGAGACTCCAAAGCGAGAGAGAGAGAGTGACTGTCTGAGAAAAATTATACCAGCTTATTACATGCCTCATTTTAAGCCATGACCTCCCATTCTCTGTGATCCCTATCAGTCTGCAATTATGGGACATTTTCAGAGAGACTTGCACCATCTTTAAGATTATTTAGGGTACTGATGCAGACAAAATTAAAAGAGCACTTCTGAATTTAACAATTTGGCCTGAGCATTAGCGCTGGTCTGAAGTTAATGCCCTTCAACAGTTCCAACGAAAGGTCTCTCCTCTGTGTATTTTGCAAAGAAAAATACCTCATAATGTTGCCCTGTCTTCCTAGAGGTGAATAAACTATTTAAAAAGTGTTGTGTTTGGAGGCATATTAAGATATATATATATATATATATATATATATATATATATCTAAACTACAAAAAACTTTAAAATAAAAACTAAAATAAAAATTCCATTAAATGCTAATGGTAAATCTGGCATTTAATAAAAATTGGACGTTTTGTAATAATACATATTATAGACCAGAGTTTCGTAAACTGGGGTTCTTGAGGGAACGGTTCAGATAATTCCAAATTTTGTGCATTCCTTATCTAATGTAATCAAGGGTGAGAAAAAAGCACTTTACAATGCAAAAGTATATTATGTGCAACCCTCTATACAGATTTGTGATGTAACATAATTACTGGAAGACACTTCTGCTGGGTTTTGAAGCCGTCGTTTTATGTAGCCGGCTACTATTTTTTTGCTTGTTCATGTCCAGACTCTGAATATAGAGTGGTACATCAAATTATGTCCCTGACAACAGCCGTTTTATGAAACAAAATTTATTTTAGATTTGTGTTAAACTATCTAGAGGTCATGTTTTATTTTTCAATTATTATTATTGTTATGTTTATATTTATAATTGTGTTTATTATCTAATTTGCACTGGTATTTTTCCACCTGTTGTCATAGAGTGATTTTTAAGTCTCTGCAAATGAGGCTGGTGGAAGAATTTGGAAAGAGTAAAATGTTTGTATTTGTATAATGTATAATTTTAATTAAGAAATATTTTTGGTTAAAGTTTTTCATGTTTCAATAAATGGATTAAATTTTTCAAAATCAAAATCGACCGGTAGAAGTGTGTGCCAATGCGATCATTGTTAATACTAGCCATGATTTGTGTGTCAGTAGATGAAAATAATTAATAATACTTACATTCTCTATAATTTAAAGGAGCCTACAAATCCTGATGAGAACCACATTTTCCATGCGTATAAAAGGAGCGTGTCACTGTCGAAGAAAAATGTCTGACATTCAACAAGGACGTAGTTAATGCATAAAAAAGGTCTTCTAATTCTTCTAATTTATTGCATACAGTCCATTTGCACTACCAACTTCTTTTCAATGTGCTGTCTTTGTTTATATCACTGGTGCTTGAGGGAATGTACTACATAATGGAAAGCAGACGGTGCCGGAGAAAAAAACTCAGAATTAAATTGACCCAGCCCATTTAGTGCTTTGCTCATGTAATTTCGCCAAACCCTTAGCGCATGCTTACACGAAAATACCAAAACTTCCTGGCCATGGCCACTGACTTTGCAATTAAAGCATAGTGCTGCGCTACACTCTTACATTCTTAAAATCGGGCCCGTAATGTTAAAAAATGTATGGGATGGAGGGTTTATTGCCTCTTTGCACAGTGCATTTGCAAGTTCATACACAGTGAAAAGCAACTTTCACTTTCTTGTGACTGCACTTTCAGTATGGTTTTAGTTTGACATCAGAGATGGAATGCCAGAAAAAGTGCACAAAGGACACTAGGCTTGAAAACAGAGCATGCATTTTATGGTTGCTGTCAAGATAAATGGACCCACAGCAGATGAACCCTTTACCAATATTTGCTTGACTTTAAATCTTTATTATGCAAACATCTTTTGATGTGCCACTGAGGGTCTCTGGGCCAAAAGTTTGGAATAATGTACAGATTTTGCTCTTATGGAAAGAAATTGGTACTTTTATTCACCAAAGTGGCATTCAACTGATCACAATGTATAGTCAGGACATTAATAATGTGAAAAATTACTATTTTTACTTTGAAAAATATGTTCAGTACTTCTTGAACTACTTCAAAGAGTTCTCATCAAAAAATCTTCCACATGCAGCAATGACAGCTTTGCAGATCCTTGGCATTCTAGCTGTCAGTTTGTTCAGATACACAGGTGACATTTCACCCCACGCTTCCTGTAGCACTTGCAATAGATATGGCTATCTTGTCGGGCACTTGTCACGCACCTTACAGTCTAGCTGATCCCACAATATCTCAATAGGGTTAAAATCCATAACACTCTTTTCCAATTATCTGTTGTCCAATGTATGTCTTTCTTTGCCCACTCTAACCTTTCCTTTCTGTTTCAAAAGTGGCTTTTTCTTTGCAATTCTTCCTATAAGGCCTGAACCCATGAGTCTTCTCTTTACAGTTGTACATGAAAATGGTGTTGAGTGGATAGAATTCAATGAAGCTCTCAGCTGAGGACATGTGAAGCGTCTATTTCTCAAACTAGAGACTCTGATGTACTCTTGTTTAGTTGTATCTGGGCCTTCCACATCTCTTTCTGTTCATGTTAGAACCAGTTGTCCTTTGTCTTTGAAGACTGTAGTGTACACCTTTGTATGAAATCTTCAGTGTTTTAGCAATTTCAAGCATTGTATAGCCTTCATTCCTCAAAACAATGATTGACTGACGAGTTTCTAGAGAAAGCTGTTTCTTTTTAGCCATTTTTGACCTAATATTGACCTTAAGGCATGCCAGTCTATTGCATACTGTGGCAACTCAAAAACAAACACAATGTTAAGCTTCATTTAACAAGCCAGATAGCTTTCAGTTTTTTGTTTGATATAATGGCAAGTGATTTTCTAGTACCAAATTAGTAATTTAGCATGATTACTCAAGGATAAGGTGTTGGAGTGATGGAAATGGGGCCTGTCTAGATTTGATCAAAAATGACTTTTTTCAAATAATGATGGTGCTGTTTTTTACATCAGTAATATCCTGACTATACTTTATGATCAGTTAAATGCCACTTTGGTGAATTAAAATACCAATTTCCTTTTGGAACAGCAAAATCTGTACATTATTCCAAACTTTTGGCGCCATTGTAGCTTGTCGAAAAATCCCCTACACTCTGCTGAGTTCTACACTTCATAAAAGGACACACACACACACACACACACACACACACACACACACACACACACACACCTTAAAGTAAGGACTGTGACCAAAAAAAACAAAACAGAATTATTGGGAAAAGAGAAGCTGAAATCTCTGATTAGTGAGGACAACTATGGAGTGTCTACCTTCTTCCTCCCCTGGTATTTCAGGTTGGTTTACCAGCAGTGATGATGGAAAATTAGCCCTCTGAGACTAAGCTATTCATTAATTTGAGATGCTTGTTTGGACTGATATAAGGCTTTCATGCAGTCTATGAATGCTGCCGGGAGGCAAACACTTGCCTCATTAGCAGTTAACTCCAGCTACCTTTTGAAATCTGCATTTCAGCTGCAAGCCTCCATGTGGAAGCCCTGGTTGGTGTATTCTGCTCTCTCTACAGTAGTACTTTAACATTCAAATAGTTTGCAACCGGTCAATAGGGACAGGTGATTGAAAGCTCATTCAATGGTTATTACCGACAAAGAGCTATGAAAGGCTGGTAAGACACTACTGGGAGGAAGTGAAGAATTTCTAACATAAAACTCGAATTGCATAAAATACGTCAGCAAACACTTTGAGAGCGTTATTGCTCATGTTTGTAAAATGCTGACTCTGCTGGATCACTGCCAGTTGTGCTGATGAGTATTTTTATGAGATGTATAAATATAGATCTCTGTAAAGGGATGAACAAGTGAGAGAGTATTTGAGAAAAAAAAAATCTGCTTTTTTTCTGATGGCCATCAAAAATAATTTATCAATTTAATTTATCAATGGTAAGCTATAGCAATAATATAATGGCAATATTGTAAACTCCTAACCTTAAGTATTAAACTCTGATGCGTATAGAGCCGTTCACACTGAATGCATTTTTGCGTCTATAAGTTTTTTGACGCTGCACATCTTTGAAAGTGTTCATGAGCAAAACCACATTTTTAAGACACTGTGCCAAATTAAAAGAACTTATCATGAACTTGTCAAAAAATGCGTCATGAGACACCTACAGTGTGTTATATTCATTGTGCTGCATCTGCTTGTTTTTTTTTTTCTATGAAAGAATGTGTTTGGTCCGAAAAGTTCCTAACTCATCCAATGTTTTTTGTGCTAAGGATGTAAGTATACCTTAAATCATGTGGCTTTTTGAGGAGAGGTGTGTTGTTGCTTTTCTAAGTGATCAGACTTGCAATGTCCGCCATTTTTAGACACCATATTATCTGAAAATAGAAAGACTTCGTGATGTGCTATTTTAACCTGGGCTAGTAAGCAACCACATACAGCAACACAGAAAAAAACTCTAAGAACACCTTGGAAACTGCATAGCAATACACTAAAACACAAAAAAACACCTTAGCAACCACTTAGCAACCAACAAAAATACCAAAGCATCGTGGCGGTGAGTTCTGTATGGACATTATTTGAAATTTAACAGATTATTAATGTACATTAAAAAAGTTGTAACCTTTTCGAATGTACATCAATACATATACATATGAACATACATCAATCACTGACTTGCCCAGTTATTATTGCTATTATTATATCAAGTATGCTAATTACTTTACAATATTTTTTTTTAAAGATTTACACATTAATTACATAACAAAATACCATCAAATTTAATTGAGTAATCTTTAACACAATTAAATTAATAAACCTAAATATTTTAAGTTTTAATAATTTAATTTTGTAAAAAAACAATTCACAATTAAATTTAATGGATTTTTCTTATAAAACTGAAATGTGTACATTTTAAAAATAGGCTAACATATTTTGTTTTTGTGTAGAAAGTGTTACCGCTACTTCTAGTGTTGTATTCTACTGTTAAAGTCATTAATATCATCATAATAGGTTGTTACAGAAAACAAAACAGATTTTTACAATCATAAATAAATAAAGGCTTTATTTTTCCTTTCCCCTTCATACACGTTAAATAAATTCTAAACATATTTCACAAGTTCTCTCAAACACACACACGTTTACTCAGCTATCTAAATGGGGACATACCATAGACATTTATTGTTTTATAAAACTAATTAATAATTGCTATTGGGTAACTTACACCCTAACCCTGGAACAAAAACATTGAAAAAAACAAAAAAACAAAAAAACATTAATTATTATTTAATCTATGTATGGATCATTGTATGGATCAAAGCAAAGTTTTGTCAGATTTAGCCCAGTTCTTGGGAAAAGTGTGTCCTGAAACTATAGCTACAGTAATCATGGACACACACACGCACACAAGCACACCAAAAACATATAAGCAATAAAGGGCCAGCAGAAAATACGACAGACATGACATAAAACTCTAAAATTTATAAGCTTCATAACTCATGTTAATGAGATACAGATTGAACAGATTGAAACCACGATGAATAATTCAAAGCTAGTTATGTAAATAAATTAATGATCATTTTACTTTATTGTCATCTGATTTATGTTTTGTCTGTTTACCACGTTATTAATCAGCTGTAGTTTACATATGAGTTAAAGGCCCAGCCGAGCAGGTCTGTGGGCTCAGAACACTTCAACATGTTTGCAAGAGGACAGATTTTCAGTTTAATACTTAAGGATATCTTGACAGCCTTATGAATTATTTATTATGTGGCCAGAAAAACAACTAGCCTAACACTTCATAAACACTAGGGCATGACACTATTATGAAGACAAACTCTTTACAACATCATGTTCTCTCCATGCACCAAGAGATGTAGCACAACAAACATGGATCAGTTAAGTATTTTATGATCCAATGAGTGTGGGTAAGAAATTTAGAGTGGAAAAAATTATGTATTTGTGCTCAATTAAGCATGTTGTTCCAAACCCTTATGACTTTCTTTTGTGGATCAAACAAGGAGAAATTTTTTCCATGCTCTTTTCCATGCAATTACAATAAATAAGGACTTAAGTTTGAAGCTTCAAAATGGATGCAAAAGCAGCATAAATGTACCATAAAAGTAGTCCATAGGACTCAAACACTATATTCCAAGTCTTCTGAACCAAACAATTCCAAATTATTGCAACTGCATGGAAAAAATCTTCAAAACTTGTGTTCCACGAAATTAAAAAAGACAGTTTTTAAAAAATAAAAATAAAAAATATCTCTTTAACCACATATGGTTTTATACAATTACATACTGTATTTCACCAAAATGTCCAAATATCATCCTGGAACGCCTCTTTTTTCTCTTCTAAATATGATGGAATTATAAATGAACTCCCATTTGTTTCACAGTTTTTTTGCATTTCCAAAGTGTTGCATCAACCATTTGTCCAGTCGCTGCATTTGGAGAGATGTGTCAAAACCAGCGTGACCCTACTGCCATTGACAAGCTGTCTTTAAAGTAAAATATCAAAAAATTATATTTCAGACTCTACTCTCTTTTGTTTCTTTTTGAAATACATTGTATACCCAGTGTGCTGAAAATGCAGAGGAAGACGAGGAGACAGCAAAGAGAAAGGGAGCAGAGTTATCATCCAAGTTCCTAGCTAATCTATTTATAGCTACACCTAGGGCAGAAGATGTTTTTAGATAGCGACCTAGATAGACATATTGATGAGATTCCGTTGGACTATCTGCAACAGTTATATTCATGCAGTCATATATTCCTTGTTTTAAAATAATAAAAAAATTAAAATAAAAAAAAAAAACTAGATTTTTACAAATACTATACCCTGATGAGCCAAAACATTATGACCACCTGCTTAATATGCTGTTGATCATCCGCGTGCCGCTAAAACATTGCTGATCTGCCGACGCATGGACTCTACAAGACCCCTGAAGGTGTCCTGTCGTATCTGGCACCAAGACATTAGCAGCAGATCCTTCAAGTCCTGTAAGTTGCAAGGTTGAGCCGCCATGGATCGGACTTGTTGGTCCAGCACGTCCCACAGACTCTCAATCGAATTTTCAATCTGGGGAAATGGGAGGCCAGGGCAACACCTTCCTCAACTCAAACCATTCCTGAACAATGTTTGCAGTGTGGCAGGGCATATTATCCTGCTGAAAGAGGCTACTGACATCAGGGAATACCATTGCCATGAAGAGGTGAACATGGCCTGCAACAATGTTTAGGTAGGTGACACGTGTCAAATTGACATCCACATGAATGGCCGGACCCAGGGTTTCTCAGCAGAACATTGCCCAGAGCATCACACCCCCTCCACCGGCTTGTTGTCTTCCAACAGTTCATCCTGGTGTATCCTTTTCTACCTTTAATGTGATATTAAACCCAACAAAATTCAAGGAACACATTTTTATTAAGAAACTCTTAAGAAAAAAGATGACAAAGTTAAAACTTTAAATTACCTGGTTGCATAAGTGTGCACACCATTTTATAATGGGTGCATATGACTGTGTTTGGACAATCACATTCAAACTCTTACTCAAAAGTAATTATAACCCTCCAGTCATCAATTAAGTAATGCTGATTAACCCTGAATGAAGATCAGCAGTTTCTGTAAGATTTTCTAGGCATCTTCTTGGTTGCATCTTACTGCTGAAGCCATGGTCCGCAAAAGGCTTACAAAGGATGTGCAAGGTTTCATTGTGAACAGGTACCAATCAGGAGAGGGGTACAAAAAAAAAAAAAAAAAATTCCAAAACATTAGATGTACTATGGAACACCGTGAAGGCCATCATCAACAAGTGGAAAAAATGGGGCACCACAATGACTTTCCAAAGAACAGGGCGCCCATAAAAAATGTATGAAAAAACAAGAAGAAAACTTATCAGTGAGGCTGCCAAGAGATCTACAGCAACATAAAGGAGTTGCAAGAATATCTGGCAAGTACTGGTCACTCGCTGCATGTGACAACAATATCCCGTATTCTTCATTTGTCTGGGCTATGGGTAGGCATTACGGAGGCCATTACTCACAAATTTCCAACCACCCAAAACCATGTAGAATTTTTTTTTTTTTTTATGGTCTGATGAAACCAAGAAATTTTGGCTATAATTTTAAAAGGAATGTTTTGTGGCAAAAAAATAAATAAAGACCGCTCATCACCCAAAGAACACCAAACACACGGTGAAGCATGGTGGTGGAAGCATCATGCTATGGGGCTGCTTCTCTTCAGATGGGACTGGGGCACTAGTCAAGAGAGAACGAATCATGGATACTGCCAAATACCAGTGCATTTTGGCACAAAACCTTCAGGGCTCCATTAGAAAGCTGAAGATGAAGAGGAATTTCATCTTTCAGCACGATAATGACCCCAAACACAATTTTAAGTCAACAAAGGACTGGCTTAAGTAGAAGATCAAGGTTTTGAAATGGCCCAGTCAGAGCCCAGATCTAAATCCAGTCGAAAACCTGTGGAGTGACTTGAAGAGGGCTGTGCACAGGAGATCCCTTTGCAATTTGATCGATCTGGAGCTTTTTTTGAAAAGAAGAGTGGGAAAAAGTTGTCAAATCAAGATGTGCTAAATTGATAAACTCTTATTCAAGAAGACCGGCTGCTGTATTAAAAGCAAAAAGGTGCTTCAATCAAGTATTAGTTGAGGGGTGTGCACACTTATGCAACCAGGTTATTATAAGTCTTTTATGTATTTATTTATTTTTCTAAAAAGTTTCTATTTGTTGTTCACTTCAATTTGGTTGATTGCATTATCACATTGAAGGTGGAAATATTTGACATGATTTATCTTGTATTTATCTTCTACATCTCAAAAACATGCAAGTTTAACTTTTTATAGCGACTGTGTGCTAATTATCACGAATTTGATTTGCTGTATTGTGGTCCAACCACATTGGGCTGTTGTGCATTTCCGCCATCGCGGGTGAGAAAAACTGAGTTTATCCATTAAAGAATCAAAGAACGCGGGACGGTTTACGAGATGTCCACCGCATCTCTGAGTGATAAACTAACAGCTGCTTTCTCTTCCACGATCGCGAAATCGACTTTGGGGCCGTCACTTAATTCTCTCTCTCTCTTGTACTAACCACACGCGCGCGCGATCCCTCACAAACATTCTCGGACACATTTTTGGCTAGTAGATAGCTTCGTGATAAAGCTCAGCTTTGTCCCTAAACTATCGTACAAGCGGATACACGCGGTAATTGGTAGATGCCATTGACTGGTTTCTCTCCGCCCACATTCGCGGCCATATTCCCTGGCCGGAAGTCTCGCATGACATACTCTCCACGAGAGTCACGTCTGCCATTTTGTGCGCGTCCCTCCTCACACACACACACACACACACACACACACACACACACACACACACACACACACACCCTCATGTATTAAATGATTATTTTGATTTCCATATTAATCATATCACTGTTTAGTTTGTAGTTGTAAGTCGGAAGTTTATTGACTGCATCAATTATTAATTGATATTACTGCATAAATAAACGTTGTTATATTACAAAGAGAAGTGTTTTGGTTTGTTTTGCATACACCTGTGTCATGCTGACGGGATGTCAGTGCTCGGATTCAAGCCTTCATTCATTGTTTTTTCCCCGAAAACCGATATTCTTCAGATGTCGATTTTCCTAAGAAAACAATCTAATATTGAGACTGTTATACTATCTGGTTATTAGTCCCTGATTCCAGGGTGGTGCCCCGTCAATGTTAATCCTTATTACTATTCTATTGATTTTTGATAATTGATAATTATCTTTGATGATTGTTGAATTTGAATGATCAATAAGCTAGTGTTAATTTCAATTAATGTTTCATCGATGTGAATGATTAGTGATTATCTTTTGATAATTGTTGATTTAAAGGATTAAAAAAAGCTAACATTGATTCTCATCAATGTTCTATTGATTTTAATAATTAATAATTATCTTTGATAATTATTAATTATTGCTAATAAACAAACCTGCTCCTAAACGTAGCGCACTACATTTACTGGAGCCCCATATGATGTTTTAATGAGTTAGATTCAATTAATTAATTTAAATATTAATTAATAACTAAAGAAATAATTATCAATTATTTCTGATAGTAACACTGATCTAAACAACCAGTAAAGCCCTACACTGACCATCAGAAAATTGGGCCCGTTCACAATAATAAATGTATTTCTGAATCCATGTCTGATGATGAATTTATCCAGCAGTCCTGAGTTTGGACTAGAGTAGTTTCTTTGAGTTTTATCTTCCATAAAAAAATGGCCTCAATTCCACCCTGTCTGGACAATCGGAGAGTGATTACTCAGCTCATGCACCTCTCAGGCACTTGAACGAAACTCCCGTGGACACCCAGGCAAAGCTTTAAAGCTGTCTGTAGCATTTGCCTTCCACACTGCAAATTCATTGATTTCTGTAAAGTGCATGTTTGGAAAATTAACTGCACTGCTCCCCAAGGGCACTGACTTACACACACTTTGTCTTTCTCAGTGGTGGCAGAAGAAATTAGAGTAGATGATATCTTTCGAGAAAACATTCATACAGTCACATCCAGGCACATTTCTCTACCCTCTAGAGATCTAAATGCAGTTTCTTTGTCTACTGCATTTTTCAAACTGCAGAGAGTTTTAATTTCATTGTGTTGTGCCCCCCAGGGCCACCGTTCTTTAAGCGTAAATGTCAAAATCATTTTCACAGCATATGCCAGAATCACATTTACCTTCATACTAGCCCTGTAACTGGCCTATTGATTTTGGGGTTACTCAGAATAGCCGAAATACTGTTCTGGTGCAGAACAGCTTTCAAAAATTAATTGCGCAACATAAACTCAGCCAAAGCTGCGAGAATGACATCTATTTCTCATTCTTTAACACTGTGAAATTTATATAGAAAAAAATATGTTTTGAAAATGGCTAAAGGCAAGAAGTTCATTTCAAATCAATCGGGAAAAAAAACAAAAGGTAAAAAGTCACGCTTTAGGGAAATCTAAGTGTATTCATAGTTTTATATGACTAAAATAACTTGCACAGGCTTTGCTTCACTAAATTACCTTGAATGATTTCACAAATTTAGCCTCCAGAATCCATTTATTCGTCTATTGTCAGGAATTGTTTTATCGAGCTGGTTCAATTTCCTAAGTGATGTGGAAATTTAGTGCTAAAGTTCCACACTGACATTTTAGCACTCTATGACATATTCATTGTTACAAATGGGCGATTTGTGTCATAGTCAATAAACATCATAAACCACAGTGCAGTTTAAGTTCCTAATTAGACGTAATTTTTTTGTGAAATCTAATTGAGTTTGCTCAGACTATTGCTTCTTCAGAGAACATTAGTGGGACAAATGCAGGAAAAACTCTTTTTATCAGACATAGCACAGATGGTGAATGTTTATCTTTCAACCTTTAGGGGTTCCCAGCTAATTTAGGAACACAGCGACACAAAATGTAGGTTATATCTGGGAAATATCTGGGAAATATTAAGGAAACAAACTGAATAAACATGTCAAGGACTTTTTGTTTGACACGATGATGTGTTTAGCAATGTATTTGAAATCATTCATTGTTATTGTGACATAACGTCTGTTTTTCTTAAAGGTGAAGTGTGTAATTTCTGCAAATTAAGATGGGATAAGAGAAAGTATTTTATAATCTGTTCTATTCTATTATATTCTATTCATTTATTTGCCTTCATGCCCATCCAAAACAGTTGGTCATGAGAAATCAATGAGAACCAATGATGTTTGGCTTTACTGATGTCAAACCTAGCGTGGTAATTTTACCAATTTTGAATATATGAAAGCATGAATTAAATAATTTGGAAGAAAAAAAAAACTCATACTGGTTTTGAACGTAATGAGGGATGACGATTTTGGGTGAACTATTCCTTTAAGACTAAAGGGTTATGGTGTTAGGCTGCTAAAATTGTACAAAAATATCTACATTAAAATCCAAAAGCATGCTAGGGGTTGCATAGACTGGTCGACAATAACTAATGCAGTCAACGCTGTCAACCTGAAGTCGACTAGTTTCTTTTCACGTGATTTACATACGAGTCTGTAAGAAAGACAGCGGGTGGTGGATTTCCGAAACTTAGGATGGCAAGGGAAGACTCATTCATATTTATGAGGAAAGCTATACCTTATTTGTTATGGTTAGGTTTAGGGGTTGAGTTATTGTTTCTCTGACCAATCAGGTAGTGCTTGAAAATTTACTAAATTACTAAATTGTCAGATCAGTTATCACTTTACTCATGAATATAAATGACTCCATCCTACATTTTGGAAACTTGCCAGCGGGTGTGGAGGCAGACGGCTCTGCACTGAAAGAGTGATGTGGCTCAATTGTACTTTGATAAAGATGACACAAATGCTGACACAAAGATGACGCAAATAACCTCCAATATATGCAAAGTGGCCCTCAAAAATAATAAAAATACTAATGCTATGCATAATCATTTATAAAGGTACACGCTGGCATAACTAGTGATTTTCAACATGATCAGCACAACTTTGTGTGTTTGGACATCTGATCTGGTTGCTGTTTGCTCCATTAAGAACACAATTCAACGAGTTAGAAAAGCGCTACAAGTAAGAGTACGATGACATGGCGGAAAGCATCCCGTAATCATCTGTACAAGTGACTGCAAGAGGAGGGGAACCGCCAACAGCTACAGCTAGTCCAGGCTGCACTAAAATATGTTTAGACACTTATGTTAATTTTTAGCTATGTTACAGCTCGACATATGCTTGCACAATTCTAATTAAAAGGTTTCTTACGAGGAGATGGCTCATGTATTTCCATCTGATCCATTCACATACATGGCTCATGTATTTCCATCTGATCCATTCACATACAAAACAACGCTCAGGGATAGGTTGATGATGACGTCACGACTAGTCGAATTCGACTCACAGGCTCAACTAGTCGACAATTAAAAATCAGTAGTCGTGCAACCCCTAAAGCGTGCACAATTGATGCTATTTTACCAACCTGTTGGCTGCTCAGCATTCTGCAAGTTCTCCTCAGGTGTTGCAGTGGGAGGTGACTCTGGGGTGGGGTGGGTGGTTCTCCATGGCAGGACTGAAATGGACGGAGCAGACGGTGTGTCTGTCTCCACAGGTACACAGCTGACATTGTTGATGCCATCCACATGGGCAAACGCATCAGGGCATAATCGTATCAAGCATTCATCATAATTATATTCACAGTTCTTCCCCTGAGATGAAAAAAATGTATACACATTTCTGTGAGAAAAGAAGAGAGAGTTTTCCCAGAAAATTTAACTCAAATAAACCATTTACTCTATGTGTTTGAAATGCCTGCTGGGATACAGGATGGTTTGCATCTACGTGCAACAATGTTGTCATTACAATAATAAGTGGCAGTGAGGGCTTTTGAAATATTTGTGAGAGTATGCAGCATTATAGTGTGGGAATACAAAGTTTGATGCAATATTCTAAAATACACGCAGTGTACACAACTGGGTTGAGGGTATTAGAATTCAAACATGGTGCAAAAATCAAATACAGCTGATTAAAGGGACGCATGTCCTGATTTTGCCAAGCGGTTGTTTAAAGCGATAGTTCACCCAAAAATGAAAATCCTCTCATCATTTATTCACACTCATGCCATCCTAGATGTGTGTGACTTTCTTCAGTAGAACACAAAGATTTTTCGAATAATATCTCAGCTCTGTAGGTCCATACAATGCAAGTGAATGGTGACCAGACCTTTGTAGCTCCAAAAATCACTTAAACATAAAAGTAATCCATATGACTCCAGTGGTTAAATCAATCTCCCCAGAAGCGATATGATAGGTGTGGGTGAGAAACAGATAAAAATATAAGTCCTTTTTTACTCTAAATCTCCACTTTCATTTTACATCGGAAAGTCACATGTGGTGTCTGTCAAGTTTCACTTTCACATCTGAAAATGAAAGTGGAGATTTAGGTAAAAAAGGACTTAAATTTCTATCTGTTTCTTATATCTATCATATTGCTTCTAAAGATATGTATTTAACCACTGGAGTCACAAGGATTATTTATATGTTTCCTTTATGTGGTTTTTGGTCCTTCAAAGTTCTGGACACCATTCACTTGCATTGTAAAGATCTAAAGAGCTGAGATATTCTTCTAACAATCTTTGTTTGTGTTCTGCTGAAGAAAGAAAGTCATACACATCTGGGATGGTGTGAGGACGAGTAAATGATGAGCAAATTAAAATTTTTGAGTGAACTATCCCTTTAAGGTTTACATTACAGTAGCTTAAGCCCAGCAGCAGGAGCAATCAAAAGGTTATAAAAATGTCATTTTGGGACCCAACCAGATCTGGGAGACTATGAGAGAATTGAGAGCACTATTTGTATTGGAAAAAGGACCTGATTGTTTATTGGACAATGGTGCTTTCATTTATATATATTTGTCATGCCTGGAAACCCAGCTGATGGCAGGGAGAGCTCACAAATGGGCGGGACTTTTCAACAAACAGACAAATTGTTTGCTTGGAGGTACAGACACAAGGTACTGTACAGGATTTCAGTGGTTTTTCCTATTTCCGCTAGGCTTCTGAATTAAACCTCTCCAAACCCCATCTTCCAAAGTCATGACAGCCAACCCGATGTCTGCAAAGGCAGCAAGCATTCTCTGGTTGGCTGTTTTCTGATTAGCATACAACATTTTGGCTGGTCCCCCAATGTCTGGATGCTGTCACTGATTTTCAGTGATAACTGTCAATAGGGACTATTTTTAAATGATATTATCAAATACAGCATTTCAAAATCAATTACTAAACCTTTAAGTAATAAGATAATAAGAATGAATATAATAATGAATAAATTCGTTTTTCTTTTGTTTTTCTTTAATATTCTTGTCTATTGACATTTGTAAATATTATTTAAAAAATAGGTTCTGAACTTGGTCAAATATTAAGTAATATGATTTCTCTGTTTAGTAGTACTTTGAGAAGCAGCTTTGGGGAGAAACTTTGCAGAAACCCCATTAAAACAATTGTCAAACAGAGTACACATTTTGCTGCTGATAAGTGAAATCTGTGCTTCACCACTTTTGAAAAGCATCAGCTGTCAATGGTGTAGTGGATACCATTCTGAGAATGTCAAGAATATTTAAAGGCCATCACAATATTGGAAAAGAAACAAGCGGATGGCAAATACTTGACAGGAGAAAGACAAACAAGACTGCGTCTCTTTCAAATCACCTCAGGGGAAGATGAAGAGCTCTGGGAGGAGGGGTGGGGACTCAGCAAGACTTACCACAAATCCGGGCCGACAGTAGCAGGTGTAGACCTGGCCATGTTCATTCTGGATGCACATTCCCTGGTTGTTGTAAGCACTCATTAATGTCATCTTCACAGTGCAGGCCTGTCCAATCTGCCAGGAACAAGAAACCAGAGTGCCACAGTGAGTCCACCCGAGAACATCCCCCAATAACCAACCACCTCCACCCCCTCTCATTTGGATCTCCTTCTCTCCACCGTCTCTGTTTCTCATTAAGTTTTCCTGTTCTGGGAAGCAGTATTAAACACACACACACACACACACACACACACACACACACACACACACACACACACACACACACACACACACACACACACTCCCACTCCCTTTATTTCTCCTGTTCTTCAGAAATGAGATAGACAAGAAGTTCACTTGACTAACAGGGAAATTTCAATCTGACAATGCATGACCACATTGCTATGAGAAAAAGTACAGTATGTACAGCATTTCCTTTCCAGGTTTCCTGCATCTTTTGACAAATCCTTGACTTATAAAGTCAATCGTTATTACTAGAAAAGGATTTTTTTTTATTTTATTTTATTAATTTTATCGTTTTATAGAGATTGCACTCACAAAGAGCAATTTCTAGACGATTAATGGTGGAGTTCGTAATTTTTAAGCAGTTTAGTTATCAAACGGTATCACAAAATCGCACTATTTTCAAAAACTTTCCCCAAACACAATCCCTGTCTTCCATTGGTTGGACAACGAGACAGTTCCACCCCCAAGCTCACGCCATTGGTTGAGCCAATGTTGCTGTGCCAGGCTTGTCGGGAAGCTCAAACAAACAGAGCAATATTTTGAAAGTACAACTTTAAAGGCCATCGGAAAATTCGGGGATCTCTTGATACCAAGCCAAGGTCAGGTAGACCAAGAAAGATTTCAGCCACAACCGCCAGAAGAATTGTTTGGGATACAAAGAAAACCCACAGGTAACCTCAGGAGAAATACAGGCTGCTCTGGAAAAAGACGGTGTGGTTGTTTCAAGGAGCACAATACTTGTTGACCCCTCTCCAAACATAGCGCTTATGGTTGTGACCATAAAGCTCTATTTTGGTCTCGTCACTCCAAATTACAGTGTGCCAGAAACTGTGAGGCATGTCAAGGTGTTGTCAGGCATATTGTAACTGGGCTTTTTTGTGGCATTGGCTTCTTTCTGACAACTCGACCATGAAGCTCATTTTTGTTCAAGTATTGTTGTATCCTTTTCCATCTTTATAAAGTTCCATTACCTTGTTATGCAGGTCTTTTGACAGTTCTTTTCTGCTCCCCATGGCTCAGTATCTAGCCTGCTCAGTGCATCCATGTGAGAGCTAACAAACTCATTGACTATTTATACACAGACACTAATTGCAATTTAAAAAGCCACAAGTGTGGGAAATTAACCTTTAATTGCCATTTAAACCTGTGTGTGTCACCTTGTGTGTCTGTAACAAGGCCAAACATTCAAGGGTATGTACACTTTTGATCAGGGCCATTTGGGTGATTTCTGTTATCATTATGATTTAAAAAGGAGCCAAACAACTATGTGATAATAAATGGCTTCATATGATCACTATCCTTAAATAAAACAAAATATCAGTCATATTTTCAAAATCAATGCCAAAATGTCACAATTTCTGCCAGGGTGTGCAAACTTTTGAGCACAACTGTATATACACTGATCAGCCATGAGTGCATCAAAAAAGCAAATATTCAAAAGGAAAAATATAATTAATGGTGGACATATGGTCAGCTATGCTTGTGAAAGTACTTGCACACAGATGGTGTGCAAAGTGAGAAATGTCTCATTAACTGTGTGTTTGTTGGAATGTAGAACATTTCCAAATATCTCTTGGGGTTTTTAAGATTGCTTTAATTATCTGACTGCACCTTAAAAACACAAGGAGTCAGTTCTGGACAATTAGACATCGTTGGCATATGGTGATCGTACTGTGTATGATTCAGTGTTTTGTAGTCATGGTGATTAGTTTACGAACACTGATGATTACAAACATATTGTTTAATATACTCAAGCTATTTGAGAGATCCACCTATAAAAAACATTGAAAGAATTCAAGGCAAAATTTAAAGAGTAAAAATTATTGATTGAACACAGCTATTTAAACGGTTGAGCTTATTAATATATTTTTAAATTAACTAACATGAAACAAATGCATTTTTTTTTTTTAAACAAACAAGCAAATTCTGTCAACGCATCAGCAAACATGCAAATAAAATAAAATATATGGCTGAAAATGCAAATGAAGATGTAAATTTGATAATTCCAGTAGTTAAAAAATAAGGAACAGGGAAAAATGTGATTAACATTGAAAGAGTTCAGGAATCAAATGTTTCCATTGGCTATTACAAACAAAACAAAACAAAACAAAACAATAGGAATAGCAGAAAAAAAATATGCAAGAAACTTCTCTTCTTAAAGTGTGCAAAGAAAAATTAAAAAGCAGTTGCTCACTTTTAAGGTAAAAGTTATTTAACACTTAAATACAGCTTGGGCCCGCGTTTTTGGTTTTTCTCAACTACATGATTGGGAACAAAACAAAAGCAGTTTTTTGGAGCCACCTCATTTACACCCAGAGATATACAGGTGCATCTCAATAAATTAGAATGTCATGGAAAAGTTCATTTATTTCAGTAATTCAACTCAAATTGTGAAACTCGTGTATTAAATAAATTCAATGCACACAGACTGAAGTAGTTTAAGTCTTTGGTTCTTTTAATTGTGATGATTTTGGCTCACATTTAACAAAAACCCACCAATTCACTATCTCAAAAAATTAGAATACATCATAAGACTAAAAAAACATTTTTAGTGAATTGTTGGCCTTCTGGAAAGTATGTTCATTTACTGTATATGTACTCAATACTTGGTTCCTATAGCACTGTTCCTTTTGCTTTAATTACTGCCTCAATTCGGCGTGGCATGGAGGTGATCAGTTTGTGGCACTGCTGAGGTGGTATGGAAGCCCAGGTTTCTTTGACAGTGGCCTTCAGCTCATCTGCATTTTTTGGTCTCTTGTTTCTCATTTTCCTCTTGACAATACCCCATAGATTCTCTATGGGGTTCAGGTCTGGTGAGTTTGCTGGCCAGTCAAGCACACCAACACCATGGTCATTTAACCAACTTTTGGTGCTTTTGGCAGTGTGGGCAGGTGCCAAATCCTGCTGGAAAATGAAATCAGCATCTTTAAAAAGCTGGTCAGCAGAAGGAAGCATGAAGTGCTCCAAAATTTCTTGGTAAACGGGTGCAGTGACTTTGGTTTTCAAAAAACACAATGGACCAACACCAGCAGATGACATTGCACCCCAAATCATCACAGACTGTGGAAACTTAACACTGGACTTCAAGCAACTTGGGCTATGAGCTTCTCCACCCCTCCTCCAGACTCTAGGACCTTGGTTTCCAAATGAAATGCAAAACTTGCTCTCATCTGAAAAGAGGACTTTGGACCACTGGGCAACAGTCCCGTTCTTCTTCTCCTTAGCCCAGGTAAGACGCCTCTGATGTTGTCTGTGGTTCAGGAGTGGCTTAACAAGAGGAATACGACAACTGTAGCCAAATTCCTTGACATGTCTGTGTGTGGTGGCTCTTGATGCCTTGACCCCAGCCTCAGTCCATTCCTTGTGAAGTTCACCCAAATTCTTGAATCGATTTTGCTTGACAATCCTCATAAGGCTGCGGTTCTCTCGGTTGGTTGTGCATCTTTTTCCTTCCACTCAACTTTCTGTTTACATGCTTGGATACAGCACTCTGTGAACAGCCAGCTTCTTTGGCAATGAATGTTTGTGGCTTACCCTCGTTGTGAAGGGTGTCAATGATTGTCTTCTGGACAACTGTCAGATCAGCAGTCTTCCCCATGATTGTGTAGCCTAGTGAACCAAACTGAGAGACCATTTTGAAGGCTCAGGAAACCTTTGCAGGTGTTTTGGGTTGATTAGCATGTCACCATATTCTAATTTTTTGAGATAGTGAATTGGTGGGTTTTTGTTAAATGTGAGCCAAAATCATCACAATTAAAAGAACCAAAGACTTAAACTACTTCAGACTGTGTGCATTGAATTTATTTAATACACGAGTTTCACAATTTGAGTTAAATTACTGAAATAAATGAACTTTTCCACAACATTCTAATTTATTGAGATGCACCTGTATAATGTAAAATCAAAAAAAAAAAAATAGTACATTTTTTGGCTCAAGTTTTTTTTTGTGTGTATGATTTTTCAGCAGTTTCTTAGGCTGAGAGTCTCAGAATGTATAATAAACAATCATTAAAAAATATGAGAAGTTTTCTTTACAATGATACCAAACACTTGACCCTCTTTTTTTTTTTTTTTTTTTTGTCGAGTTATAAGCCTTTAATTTTGGGTATGCCACTGAAACAGAAAACCTTTCTTTTAAAAAAAAAACAAAACACCCTCAGAGCTTAAAGGGGTAATGGTTCATTGCAGCACTTTAGGTTCAACAAAGAACTCTTTTTGATTTGGCTATATGGTTCTTTGGAGATGTAAAAAGTTACCAATGTTGCATTACAGGCTCTTAAAGGGATAGTTCACCCAAAAATTAAAATTCTGTCACTGCTTACTCACCCTCATGTTGTTTCAAACCCTTTCTTCCGTGTAACACCAAAGGAGATGCTTGGTAGAATGTTAGGGACTGAGGCTAACTTGAGGCAAATATATTTTTGTGTGTGTGTGTGTGTTCTACAGAAGAAAGTCATACAGGTTTGGAACAACATGAGGATAAGTAAATAATGACAGAATTTGTATTTTTGGGTAAACTATCCCTATAAGTTCAATACTGTATATTGGTTTCTAATTCTTCAAAGCACTAGCAATAAAAAACAAAAACAGATCCATGCTATAAATGTAAGATCTCCTACATTTAAGATTATACAGCCTATGCCTAAATGAGAGGCATATTTCTTTGATTTTTTTGTCATTCTGAGATGGCCATAATGGCTTTCAGATCAGCATATCACCACTCAATCTGTTCTGAGTCCTTTAACATTATGCAAAATGACAGAGGCTGTCATAAAATTGATTGAGCTCCAATTTTTTGTCTTTAAAATGTGTGCTTTTGTCCATTACCAAATGAGACAGGTTTAAATGAGAGTAAACACAAAGTGGGACGTGGGCGTTTGTTTTCCATTTGAGACAATCAATCCAATGAGCCCTCATTTGGGCAGACAATGCTTTCTCATTCCACAGCTGTCTGTCTGTCCGTGCATCTGTCCACCTAACATGATGAGAATTGCAAATAGCATTATCGCCCAGCTAATCAGAGCATCTGGACAGTCACAGGATTTTTTCACATCAGAATATTGTCTTATGAAGAACAGATAATGAGATATGTTATGTGTTGGATGGGTCCTTTTATACAGAATGAGTAATAAGGCACAATATAATTTTAGTTCTACAGCCGAACGATAATGTTGTAGCAGCTGCTGCATAATCATCCACTCTGGCAACATTACAGACCTTTGGAGAGAAATAAGAGGAACCAAAATGTATATGGATAAAGTATGTGCTGTCCACTTGGCCCTAATCGCATGTGAAACATAATCGTTAAACATAATCATAAAAAACACACATTTTTTTTATTTTGTTTATAATTTAACTGGAATACAAAATATATTTCACTGTAAAAAGTATAAATAAGAAAAATATGAAAAGCACTTAAAATCTATATTATATTTAGCAAGAGAATATACAGTATAATGTTAAAATTCTATCACCATATAATTTCAATTTATGATGAAAAACTATCAATTATTTTTATCAGTTATATACATCATAGTTTTATGCTATATTTTATGTTGTTTAGTAAATGTTTATTGTGTTATTTTATTGTCATGTGTGTCACCTAATTGTGTTTTGTCTTTGTTAACACTGTATTATCCATATATGTTTATTAGTCATGGCTCAAAGAAAGGTAAATTTAGATGAACTTTTAAGTCATCATGTAGCCTTCTATTTTACCATCTGTGTTGTTATGGTGGTTATCAGTATCGGTAAAGGCATAAAGCAGATTTTAGTAGTTCAAACAGGTTGATATATTACGATTTTACAGTTTATGAAATACAGTTGTGTTCAAAAGTTTGCATACCCTGGCAGAAATTGTGAAATTTTGGCATTGATTTTGAAAATATGACTGATCATGCAAATAAAACTGTCTTTTATTTAAGGATAGTGATCATATGAAGCCATTTATTATCACATAGTTGTTTTACTCGTTTTTAAATCATAATGATAACAGAAATCACCCAAATGGCCCTGATCAAAAGTTTACATACCCTTGAATGTTTGGCCTTGTTACAGACACACAAGGTGACACACACAGGTTTAAATGGCAATTAAAGGTTAATTTCCCACACCTGTGGCTTTTTAAATTGCAATTAGTGTCTGTGTTTAAATAGTAAATGAGTTTGTTAGCTCTCACGTGGATGCACTGAGCAGGCTAGATAATGAGCCATGGGGAGCAGAAAAGAACTGTCAAAAGACAAGCATAACAAGGTAATATAAAAAGATATCCAAAGCCTTGAAAATGCCAGTCAGTACTGTTCAATCACATATTAAGAAGTGGAAAATTCAGGGATCTCTTGATACCAAGCCAACGTCAGGTAGACCAAGAAAGATTTCAGCCACAACTGCCAGAAGAATTGTTCAGGATACAAAAAAAACCCACAGGTAACCTCAGGAGAAATATAGGCTGCTCTGGAAAAAGACGGTGTGGTTGTTTCAAGCAGCACAATACGACGATACTTGAACAAAAATGAGCTGCATGGTCGAGTTGCCAGAAAGAAGCCTTTACTGTGCCAGTGCCACAAAAAAGCCCGGTTGCAATGGGATGCTCTTGGACTTTCCAGCATGACAATGACCCTAAGCACAAGGCCAAGTTGACCCTCCAGTGGTTACAGCAGAAAAAGGTGAAGGTTCTGGAGTGGCCATCACAGTCTCCTGACCTTAATATCATCAAACCACTCTGGGGAGATCTCAAACGTGCAGTTCATGCAAGACGACCAAAGACTTTGCATGACCTGGAGGCATTTTGCCAAGACGAATGGGCAGCTATACCATCTGCAATACTTTGGGGCCTCATAGACAACTATTACAAAAGACTGCACGCTGTCATTGATGCTAAAGGGGGCAATACACAGTATTAAGAACTAAGGGTATGCAGACTTTTGAACAGGGGTCATTTCGTTTGCCATGTTTTGTTTTATGATTGTGCCATTCTGTTATAACCTACAGTTGAATATGAATCACATAAGAAACAAAAAAAATGTGTTTTGCCTGCTCACTTATGTTTTCTTTAAAAATGGTACATATATTACCAATTCTCCAAGGGTATGCAAACTTTTGAGCACAACTGTATATGGTGATGTACTGTAAAACAAACATGCACCAAAATGACATCCCGTTAGGCCTAAAACATTGTCAAAGTATTCTTACATTGACTTTCTGGCAACCACCGCATCCAGTTTTTTAAACTGTAAATTTAACAGGATTTTTGTTGTATTTACCTGCATGTAAAGTTGGCCCCTGGTCCATCCACACACGTACCTCCATTGAAACAGAGGGAGAAATTGCGAGATATCTGCAGACACACATTCTGGTCAATGTCACAGTTCTTCCCGTTGTAACCGTCTGCGCATATGCAGGCATATTTGTCCAGAAGGTCCACACAAGAACCTCCATTAAGACATGGATGAGTTTCACTCTCCTAACATAAAAACAAAATAAATGGAGATCAGCTTTAGGATTAAAGTTCACTTTATCCACAGCAAGGCTTAGTGCTGTCTTTACACCAAACTTTGGAGTAAATTCAAAGGATCTGTAAATTATATGGGAGGCACTAGTTCATTCTATGATCATACCATTTTCAGAGGGCACTAATACAGTTTTTACAGCATATGTCTAAAATTAATTCCATTTATGTGATTTAAAGAGATTTAGATAAAAAGGATATATGGTACATTAGTGATACTGTATGTGGGATTCCATAAGGAATAGCAAGACCTTTTCAAAAGAGTAATTACAGGAGAAAACAGCAGCTAAGGATTTATTCCAAACAAGCCTCTGAGGTCCTTTTAGCCAGCCAAGTATTTAATCTCAGGGGTACTTATAAGGCTGTGCTAGGTATTAAATTAATTAGGGATAGAAGCATTTTAAATCAAACATTTCTACATGTGTTTAGATGATTCTGTAGTTGTTATTTAGAAGAACAGTCACCGCTATACTGTATAAAGTTTGTATGCACATACGGTATTCCCACATCTGAATATGTATACTTCCCTACAATATAGTAAGCAAAAAGTAGTATGTCAAGTGATTAGGATATCCAAATAGCCATCATTACACCCGTGTAAATTATTTTCACAGTTGTTGTTAGTATATCATAGGTCAATGAACATATACACCGATGAGCCAAAACCTTATGACCACCTGCCTAATATGATGTTGATCCTCCGCGTGCCACCAAAACAGCACTGACCCGACGAGACATGGACTCTAGAAGACCCCTGAAGCTGTGCTGTGGTATCCTTCAAATCCTGTAAGTTGCGAGGTGGAGCCACCGTGGATCAGACTTGTTGGTCCAGCACATCCCACAGATGCTCAGTCGGATTGAGATCTGGGGAATTTGGAGCCAGGACAACACTTTGAACTCTTCATCCTGTTCCTCAAAGCATTCCCGAACACTGTGTGCAGTGTGGCAAGGCACATTATCCTGCTGAAAGAGGCCACTGCCATCAGGGAATACCATTGCCATGAAGGGGTGTACCTGGTCTGCAATGATATTTAGGTAGGTGGCACGTGTCAAATTGACGTCCACATGAATGGACCCAGGGTTTCCCAGCAGAACATTGCCCAGAGCATCACACTCCCTCCACTGGCTTTTTTATTTCCACAGTGCATCTTGATGCCATCACTTCCCCAGGTAAATGGCACACACGTACACTGCTGTCCACGTGATGTAAAAAAAAAAAAAAAAAACTGAACTCATTGACCATTTCAGAGATGCTCTGACTCAATCATCTGGCCATAACAATTTGACCCTTGTCGAAGTCACTCAGGTCTTTACTCCTGCCCATCTCTCCAGCATTCAACACATTGACTACGAGAAATTATTGTATGTTTAGCATCTAATCTACCCAGACCTTGACATGTGGCCTTGTTAGGAGATGATCAGTGTTATTTGCTCCATCTGTGAGTGGTCATACTGTTTTGGCTAATCAGTGTAGGTTAGACAGTGCCAACATGGTGGACATGGTGGGCAGGATTTATTTATACTACACACCTGCATACCCAAAAAACTTCATAAGCAGTCGAGAAGAGAGGTTCTTCACCAAATTTAGCTCAAATTCTGAATTACAGGAATTTGAACACAGAAATAGTCTCTCGGGTCTGTTGGGGATTTTGAGTTGTTGGTAATAAACAATCACTAATTACTAGAGCTGTCAGAATTAACATGTTAACGCATGCGATTAATTCAAAAAGTTTAACGTGTTAATTTTTCATAATTGCGATTTACGCCTTTACTGTAATACAGCATAAATCAGCATAAACACTTTGGAGGGCAGAACATTTGCAATGTGTCCGCCCAGAGTCATTACACTGATGCACACTTTACAACACACACACATGTTGGTGCAGCTATCCTTACGAGGACTCTCCATAGACATAACGATTTTTATACTGTATGAACTTTAGATTCTATCCCCTAACCCTACCCCTAAACCTAACCCTCACAAAAAACGTTCTGCCTTTTTACATTTAAAAAAAAAAAAAACATTGTTTAGTATGTTTTTTTAAGCGATTTGAATTATGGGGACACTAGAAATGTCCTCATAAACCACATTAATAGCATAATACCCTTGTAATTACCAGTTTGTAACCTAAAAAAAAGTCCTCGTAAACCTCGTAAAAGTGGTTTGTTTCTTTTTTGAACCATATATTTAAAAACCTTTCTTTGATGCTTGCATTAATTTCTTCAAAGTTTATTTTCAAATCTGGTTCATAAATTGTATATAATTTTTATAGCAGAATTACATGGCATGGGGTGAAATGTTTGAGGAAAGAAGTAGTTTGCACACAGTCATATAGTTTGCAAATCTTTATTAGCTTACAGCATTTCGGTCAAAGATCTTCTTCAGGCATTCTATTAATTTCTCTGAAGATTCTTCCAGATGCAGATATTATATATATTACCATATGTTACCATCATGATTTTCCTGACAAGTTTCACCAATGATGTTGGCAATGTGCTCGAATTAACCAGATAGGCTAATGTTAATTGTGTTGGACATCCTCCTGCTGGCATGAACCGTTTCATGAATGAGGCCCATTACATCTGTGGCGATTTTACATTTACACATAAAATATGCTCTTACAAGCAAATGGCACTGGCATCATTGGTTTCTGCCAGAACAGGATTATGGAAGACTATACATAATGTAATAATATTTTCACTGTGCCATATATGTAGGATATTTGCAGTTGTTGAATCAGTCTTTTGCCTTTCAGTTCTCGATTCTCTTCTCTTCTCAAGAGATTATTGTGCTCCATTTCCCATTTTAAAGCATTAAAAGAAAACTGCCATAACCCGGAAAATATGTCTGACCTTTCCATTCTATCATCTTTGTTGTCATTGAAAGTTTTGAATATGAAACAGATATTTTAGGCCAGATGTTTTATTTCAGGGGGTCAGGCAGATAGAAGCTTACTCTCATTCTCTGTCTCTTGTTAATTAACTTTTGATGCCCACGTAGTGTCATTTCTGGCCTTTGGAAACAGGCACTATTGTTGTATCAGGCACTATTTTGCAAATTTTGAAGCTTAAGCTTGAAGCTTAAGGAGGAATTATGATCTTCAATATAACGGAAGTATGATTTTTTTTTTTTTTAGTAGGCCCAGTGTTCGAATAATGTCAGAGCTCTTGCCCCTCAATCCACCCTTTTTAATCCTTGTGTTGTTCGTTTGTTCTAACACCTTTTGTGTTCCCGGTCAAAAATGACCGACCCACTCAGATTGTTAATAAATCTCTTATATTGCATATATTATCCCTAGATATTGCATTCGATCTTTTTGTCAACTTCTTTTTTAGTGATTATAACAGATTTTGTTTTTCTTTTTTGAATATATATATATATATATATATATATATATATATATATATATATATATATATATATATATATATATATATAAAAATGATTGAAGGATTCATCAAACTGATTATACATTTTGAATATAAATTATGTAATAAATTAATTACCACTTGCTTGATCTTAACAAAATATGTGTCATTTTATAGTTTAGAGTCTGGACATTACAATGCATACAGCTGATCCTACCAGTTCTTAAATAATGCTTTTTAATTTGCTAAAGAATTAGAACTGTTTTATTCTAATAATTGGTTCATTTGTTATCACAACAATTATATTCAGAGTTGGTAACAGCATAAAAGAGGAAGGAAAGGTCTCAATTAGTAAAAATCATTAAGCAAATTTGTTTCACTCAGAGGCCAAACTGCAGTGAGTATTAGCGTATGAAATTTCCACTGACACACATAAATATAATAAACAGGAGTGTCCTTTTGTCACGTTTTTCCTTAATACTTCCTGAAACATACATATAACATAGACAATGACATAGCGTAACTTTCAGCAGACTATCCCGATTCAAACGAGCCCAAACACAACAGAATATAAGTAGATTCTTGAAATATTCCTCAAAAAGTGTACATGAAAAGACAAAGCACAAAAGGGTGCACAACACACTTCCAGAGAAAAAATAAAAAATAAAAAAATAAATTAAGTTGTTAAACTTGTTGGAATGTCATACAAATAGTGTTTGTACTTGTAGGGTGCTGTAGTCCATCCTAACAGTCATATGTGACAGTTTCCTGAAATGTGGCAGCTCTGTCTCAGAGGCTTACTCTCACTGTTAAACCTTGAACTTTGATTTCATTACAGCCTGGGGCCCCTTTTAACAAACATGGCCCTCTTCAGAGTGTTCATCAAAGACATTGTGTGCATATTCATTTTGATTTAAGATTCTGTGGATAAATGCACCGTAGAATTCCGATGCATTTCTGCGTTTTACCCCTAAAACAGTAATTTCTGCATGTCTAATTTTTTTTATTTGGTTTGATTTGTTAAAGTAGTAGTTCACCACGAAAACATTTTTGTCATCATTTTTTCGCCCTCATGTTGTACCGACCTCATACTATTTTCTTTCCTCTGTGAAACACAAAAGGAGCTGTACAAAAAAGGAGCACCGTAAAAGTAGTCCATCCATATGACTCGGTCCTTGCATGTTACATGACTGATTGCAATGCAGCAAATTCAAATATACATGATATGATTTGCTGCACTGAGATCATATTGAGTACTTTCTATAATACTTTCATGGTCTTTATTGTCTTTTTTTTAAGAGCAGTATAAATCGCCAACAATTTTCCTTGCAAGGAAAAGAGCAGGTCAGACATTCTACCTAACATCTACATTTTGTGTTTAGGAATGGAAAATTAATAGTTGTCATTTGCTATTGAAATGACAACAATTCATTTTCCAACCCTAACTAGTATTCCGACAAAGTAAATAGTGTTATACATTGTATAATAATGATGAAACTGAACACATTCAAATGCTCCAATAATTCATGCCGTAATAATTTACAAGATATATTGATAACCTGAGTACAAAGCTCACATTCATGTTGATCTCATATCTGTGACCGGTCCATCCAGCCTCAGTTGACAGTTGTATGTTTAAATTCCATCCAGGCAACAGTAATGAAAAAATAGATTGTTTGTATGCTCTGACATTTCTAAACTCTGCATTTATTATTTATGATTTATGAAAGATTATTTTAAACATCGATGAAGCTACAGCATAACAATCCCTAAACATATCTACATGCGGTGATTCCTAACAAAGGCTTTCTTTAGCTTACATTTAACCAGAAAAGCAAGACGTTGAAAACTACACACTCAAATACATGATTTAAATGTGCAAGACTCTTGTAAACAATATATGGTCAGGTCATATTATAATTGTAAGTCACATTTTGTGTAAGTCATTACACTCTCAAACAATCCTGCTGTCTTGATAGAGTCACAATGATGGTTAAATAATGTGCAAGTGCAACATTTACTGGGCTGTAATTAAATAGCTCGTTTCCCAGTTAATGTCAACCCATATCTTTTATCCATGTATCCTAAAACTCATAGCAAGTATAATGACTTTATAAAATTTAAAGATTGCATGTTAAAGATATGCTTGTTTATCTTTATGAACTGTTGTCAACTGTTGTGTCTTCTTTTTCATTTTTACATTGCATCCCTAAGTTGATTATTACCTTGCTGTAAAAACATCTTAAAAAAGCCAAAGATGTTTTGCTGGTTTAAGCAGATTGACCAGTTGAAAAGTGCCGAAAACCCCTTTTGGCTGTTTTAGTAGGGTAAAATTATTATTGTCATAGTATGCAGTCTACAACACACACTTTAAAATGACATAACTAATATTTCTAGGCAATCTGAGATATAAGATTCCCTGGGATAAATCTGTCCCACCAAAAACTTTGACTATTTTAAAAGCATTGGCACTTCATTTTAAAATCAAATTGTTAACTTGGTTAGCAGCAGGAAACAGCTGGTAATGACTAATTAGTCCTACCAGTCTGCCAATCAGCTAATTGAAAGTAAGCTGGCAAGAAAGACTTCAAGCTAATTTAATTGTTTAAAAAAAAAAAACACACACAGGTACCATGTCGCTCAGCATGGCTGTGATGGCCATTTACAAACCTGTCCATCACAGAGCTTGAAATATGAACTGTTCCAGCTCAGTAAGGTTAATATACCTTCCATGAACACAGGGGTTGGATAAGCACTTGTCAATGTTTCTCTCACAGGGAGGACAAACCCCCTATTAATGCCCATTGTTGTGAAATTAAATGCTATTAAATGGCTGTGGTTTTTTTGGTATCCACGTACTTTTGGCCATGTTCATTATTTCTTAATGTGGATGTAAATCCACTCCAAAAAGGCTCAGTAACAAATACCCTAATAGGTCATAATTTACCAGGAAAAACTGTAAAGAAGAGCCAGTAAAATCTAGAGGCGAGTACGACACTGAAGACACACAGGGACAGGTTGACAAATGACAGTGATAAAATGCGAGCCAAAGAGCTGTGATACTAAAGAGCAGACAGCCATTATTCTTTGCCTCTGTAACTACACAAACAAATGGAACCATGTCCAAAAGCCCCAAGACATCTAAATAAAGAGCGAAAGTGAAAATATAATTCATATGCTGATTTTACAGGAACATAAACATAATTCAAGCCTGACTACACCAATAATTCAGTAACTTCGGGCGACAACAGGGCCATCAGCTGCTGATCAGGTCATGCACTCACACTAAATTAAAACTTTATTTCAATTACTCCACGCTTAATACACGGCAAGGGAGAATACGAACATGCACCCCTGGTACTTGTTGCTAAAGAAGTTTTCAACCTTTTCTACTTAACGCTGTTCTTCACGCCGAGGTGTTTTGGTGTGTCTCGAAGGCAGCATAGATAAATAAATGAAGGAACTAAAACAAAACAATGAGGCAGATCATTAACATCTTCTAATTAAAGTGTTTTCCCCAATTGCTCATTCACAGACCGTTGTTAATTTCCTTCATACTGACCTGCTGGTTAAGCCGTAATGAATTTATTTCCCTGCGGCCAGCCATCAACAAACACAACATGGAAGTGTCAGTGTATTGAATGGGTATGAATTAACTGTAAAAATCTTGTTAACCCCACAACACGAACAGACATTTTGATATTCTGTCATGATTACTAGAGTATTTGGGGATGTACCAATCGTCCGATGGTGCCCTGCGAAATGGACTTCATGGAACTCCTAATCTGTGGCATTTAGTTGTTGCTTGTGTTTGATGATGTTTCAGGCTGTTTCCAATGCTCAGTGTGTAAAGAGCAATGAACACAGCATAGGAGCCCTTTGAATTGGAAAACAGCTCTTGGCACTGTGCTTTTTTAACTCCAATCGTCAGTCAAGTACTTCATATTTTGCTGCTACGATGCTATCAAGAAGACTGCAGATCATTGGGCAGAAAGTGGGAGCCTCACTCGCTTCATAGACAATACATTTACACTGTCAGCGCTCCTAATGAGATTATACAAAACCTCTTAATCTGCATTTCCTTGTCTGATTTGACAAATAATGCGCCACTTCATCTAACTATGAGAAACCATGCAGGGGAGAGATTATAAAGCTGTCGGGTTAATCCTAATGTTGGCTTTCTTAAGGGTGCTCACTGTACTTATCGTAGAGGATAAAAAAGACCATATAATCTTCTCCTCCACTCCTCTACTTCTCTTTGCAGAAATGTCTCAAACCCACAGCGACTTATGAGATTTTCTGTCCAAAACAAACAAAAAAAAAAAACGAGAAAGATAAAGAAAGAGAAATAACCACCATAGTGATGATGGAAAAAGAGAGGAAGAGCTTCATATATCAAGAAGAAGACAACAGTCATTGTTTAAAGGAACAGTTCACCCAAGAATGAAAACAGTTTTTATGATACTTTTGGGTAATTTTGTTAGCAGCACCTAATAAACAAGCAAAAAAAAAAATAAAAAAAATAAAATAAAAAAATAGTTTTTTCTAAAAATATGTGTCCACATATGTGGACAGCAGGACATTTTAAATAATACCAAGCTATAGAAAGTCATATATTTTTTTTTTCATAAAATTGTTTATTATGTGTTGGTTATTTGTGTTTTTGAGATATTACAGACATTACAGCTGATTTTCTGTAAAGCTGAATAAACAATTCTGATTTAAAGTAATGACCAGCATCATCCAATCACTGCCAACCATGTTAAAATACAATTTTGCATTATAAATTCTGAATCTATGTACTGATTACAATTTTCTCATGTCTGCCAAACATGTTGAGTAGTCCAAACATCATCTGCAGCCTGAAACGAAACTTTTGGTCAGATTTTAGGAGTGAATGCACTTAGCTGCTAAGGATGTCTCTTTGCTCTCTTGCTCCCTTCCCATATTTAGTGAATGTCTTAACCTCCAGTGTGCTTTCTGTCTGCACTGGTCTCAGAGCAGTTCGAAATGCACCTTCTTTTCATTTCTATATTATGCCTCCGAAAGCAACTTGTTTCAGATTTTGGATGAATCAATTGAGTCTCAATGTGAAAATGTACAGTGAATATATGAATGCATTTACTAATGTTAATGAATAGAACTGTATTGTACAGTGATAGCAAAATGTATACTAAAATGAAGCTAAATAACCCCACAAATTTGTTAATGTGGAAAGTGATTCAAAACAACGTCTTTTCAAATTTTGTGGGAATAATATCCCACAATCCACGTATGTGTACATCATGTTTATTATCATGCCAATGCGCGAAAAATGAATGATTTTTTCTAAAGTGGCATATCAAACTAAATTAGAAACACTACTCTTTACACCCAAACAAGTTTCAGTGAAAAACTTTAAAGAGGTTTCTTACCAGAGGCCCTTTTGTTGGCTCTGCGCTGTAGAAGCACTTCATGGAAAACAACGCCATGTTGTTATGTCATTTGACTCAAGTCTCAAGTCAAGACTGTGTCAGAATTTAACCCTTAAATTACAGTCTAAAGGGTGGTGAACAGTATTCATTCGGCTTCAGTTAATTAAAATTATGCATCGTGTAGAGCGAATCCAAAATACAATGCATGAGGTGTGTAAAATGTGGCACTGTACACTGGCATTGTATTGCAAAGATGCAAATCGATCTTCATTACAACATCTCCTTGTGTGTTCTGCATAAGTAACCAAGTCATATGGTTTTGGAATGACACAAGGGTGAGTAAATTATGACAGAATTTTCCTTGTTGGGTGAACTATTCCTTTAAATGTGAAGTGTGCAATTTCTGAGCATCTAGCTATTACCACAACATCAGTGATTCATCAAATGATGGAGAAGAGTGTTATAACAGGACAAATATCCATCTGTCATTGGTTGGACACACAAATAGTCCCACCCCAATATTGCGCCATTGGTTGTGCCAATGTTGTTGTGTTGGGGTGGTCAAGATGCTCCAAAAAACAGAGCAATGTTTTGAATGCACCACATAGCCACAGTGTTTACACTTGTCAGGGGACAAGACATTAAAAAACAAACATTTAAAACAACTGATATGATGGAAATTGAACTGATATGAACAGCGATTGTGTAGGTTTCTGTGCTTTGATGTACCATAATCGTCTTGGTTACCGATGTAACCTCTGTTCCCTGATGGAAGGAATGAGGCATTGTGTCGATGTAGTGACACTAAGGGTTCGATCTTGAGAGCCCAATCACCTTTGCTTAAAATAGAAAATGCCAATGAGAATTGACAAGTAGAATTTGCATGCCACTCTCCACCCCGGACATATGGGTATAAAAGGAGATGGCCTGCAACACTCTTTCAGATTTATGCTGAGGAGCCGATAGGGAGTCCCGGCCATGTCAGCGGCCGGTTCAGCGCCACAGCAGGAGGGACACAACGTCTCGTTCCCTCCATCAGGGAACAGAGGTTACATCAGTAACCAGACATTCCCTGTCTGTCACTCACTCGACGTTGTGTCGATGTAGTGACACTAGGGGTTCCTATAGGAAACGCCGCAGGTGCTGAACCATGTCACGAGATACAGAAGAGTGGACACGGGCAAGCTGCTGCATGCCTTGCAGCGAGCGCTCAACCACATCGTGACCTTCCAGCGAGTTAGGTAAGGCATCTCCCTAGTCCCGTTAAGGGGGGAGGAGGCACTTACCCAAGGAGGCTACCGGTGGAGCCTTTCCTGATTTGCAGTTAAGCAATTTCCCGCCGAGCACTTTCTAGAATAGCACTGGGAAGTGCTCTTCCCTCTCCAGGAGGGAGGGCACTACGGAGACCACATCCTACCAGAGGCAGGTTAACATATGGAGAATACCTCACATGGACTTACCAACGGGGAAGTTCTCATATGGAATGATACCACCGGAGGACCCTATCTACAGAGAGGGTATGCAGCAACAGTGGCCAAGGCAGAGAAAGCTCTGGTGAGGGGAAACACAGGGTTCACCTACGGGGAAACCGAACAGTGGAAACTCATCATACGGGATTACCAAGGGGAATCACCACGTATGGAGCACTGAGCCCGAGCACACGGGCTCAACTGAAAAGGGGCATATCACGAGTACTGGGCATGGCACTCGAGACAGATTTCATGGCTGTCCGGAGGGGAGAGATAACGGGCACATCCAGTATCACAAACGCGGAAGGACATCTTTAAAAAGACGCCAAGCGTTTGCACGAGCTCTTTTATAAGGAAATATACTCTTTTGAATATACTTTTTTAAGTATTATTACTTAAGTATTAGTATTAAAGTACTATTTTAGCACCCGTAGACTCAGCTGCCGAAGCACCCAGGGGAAACACAACACTCGACTGTGCGAGGGTGACCGCTGATATGCGCCATAAAATCCAGCAGCATAAGCGAAGGTAAGAGGATGAACACAAGCATGCATTCGGCTCCGAAGAAAAAATCTGAATGAGTGGTGCACGCCATCTCCTTTTATACCCATATGTCCGGGGTGGAGATTGGCATGCAAATTCCACTCGCCAATTCTCATTGGCCTTTTCTATTTTAAGTAAAGGTGATTGGGGGTCTCAAGATCGAACCCCTAGTGTCACTACATCGACACAACGTCGAGTGAGTGACAGACAGGGAACAAATAATACAAATAACAAACAGGCAATACTGTACATGATTTCCTCTTCCTTTTTTTCATGCAAAGCTCCCTATCGCAATGAAAAACTTTCTTCTGGATCTTAGCATGATCACTAATAAAGTAATTTCACCGAACGAGTCACATAATATGCCGTGCCTGAGTAACACACCATTTCAATGTAAAAATAATTTCACAACATATTAGCCATAGAGACATGTCAGATGGCAGGATGGCGCATATTGCTTTTTTGTGTCTTTGATTCTGCCTTCTTGAGAAGTTGCAATGCTGTTACACATCTTATTAGGGCAAATATTTTCTGTGAGCCCCAGTTGGTTGAACCAATCCAGAATATGTCCTCTGGCCTGAGCTCTCGGGGGATGCCTTGGTTTCCTCAGATGAGCTCTGAGCTGAGAAGAAAGTAATGACTGGTACAAGGCAGAGTACGGCCTGATAATAAAAGAGGTTTCTGTGGGACTTAGGGCCTGTGTGTCAGCCTGAGCTCTCCCAGGAGTTTCTGGGCCTCTGAGATTTCCTCCTCTCCCCTCGGCAGGATGAGGATAAATTCATGATACAGTACAAAAGACAAATGAAATTAATCTTCAAGCTGGCTGATGGTGATTAAGATGACATTCTTTTTTTTTTTTCTCTCTATAGAACAGCATTGATATTGGTTTTTGTGTGAAAAAGAAGACATATAAATGTGGGGTTGCAACTTGAGTTATTTGGATGTGAAAAATTATTTCTGTACATATGAACAGACACTGAAACGTAAAATATCGACAGCATCTAAAACGTAAAGCATTTTGTACATGTACAACATTCATACAAATGTTTACAAATCCTTTGAGGTTCATAGAATATTACATTTATTGGTTGATTTTATTGTATTTCTAAAAATTATGATTAATTAAATATGATTAATGGCATCACATTTATTTTACAGTTAACACATTTACCTAATTTGACGTACAACATTCGTAAAAATGTTTTTCAAATCCTTTGAGGTTCATAGATTATTACATTTATTGGTTGATATTATTGTATTTATAAAAATTGATGAATTAAAAATAATTAATGTATCACATTTATTTTACGCAGTATTTTATGTGTACTAATGTAATAATATCTACGGATGAGATCACCCTGTAGTTAGAGGAAAACAGTGGAAGAGAAAGGAATAATGATGAGATGAGGAAGTGCTTGATTATAATTCAGAAAACGATGAGAAGGTGTTCAGTTAACTCAAGGTTACAACTGTGTTTGCAAGTGTGTGGAGATATAGGTGGGAGTGTGCGATCTAATTAATGTGGTAAGTGTGCTGATGAACTATTTGTGTGTTCTTTCCACAGAGAATCTATCAAGCTCGGGGAACGGAGTCCATGTAGACACGATAAGCCCTGGTTTCTCTCATTGATTTTGTGTCTCTATCTTGGCCGAGGAGGACGTACCTGAGAAGACAGCACAACACACACATAAGAAGCCCCCAGGTTTGTTAATGCACACGCTGTCATGGAGGCAGGGGGAAGATTCACACTCGTTTACATTCAGGTTGCAAAATGTTCCAAAGTATCTGGAGACACAGTTACAATGGAAACTGGAAAAGCAAAAGGTAACAGAGCAAACTGGTCAAGCAGACACATTCTTACTGTGTGTAGTGTGAAGCATTTACATGTTTCCATTGATTATGGTATAAATAATGGGGGGTTGTACTTGTTTTGATTTTATTTCTGCATTATATTTAATGCATTATATTATGGTATCTTAATATTGTATAAAGAATTAGCCTTTTCATTTAGTTGGATGATTATATTAATAGTTCATTTTTCAGTTGTTGCTGCTTGAACTTTAATAAGGGGAACATGTGCTCTCTCATGAGGGCAAGGGATGAAAGGAAAGCGGAGATAGAGCGCAAGTATCTGGACTCTACGGGTGCAACTATTTTTAATGCTGTTTAATTGGGAGATATTTAATAAAGATGTCTGAATTACACCACATTTTGTAACTCGCATTTTTACTGAGATGCCTGTGTCAGGCGGAGTCTGAGAAGCTGCACCCATTAACGGTAATAAGAACTGTTTCACAGTTTGCACTTTTTTCCCTGTATACAAACTTTTTATATTCGCCATACCACTCCCACTGCATGATTCTTAACTGCTGAATCAAGTTTGTTGTCTTAAGCTACAATACTATGCCAGTATTCCCCACACTCCTTAATGTCATGACAGTGCTGCTGATGTCTTAAAGGAGCCGCACATCTTTTGCGACATGAGCGATCGGTTTATGCGATTGGCCAAATTACCGATCACTGATTGAGTCATAGGACGTGAATATCAGCCGATACTGATCGGTGGCCAATCGATCGGAGAATCCTTAGACTGAAGTCTCCTGAAGCCATACAATAGTTTGAAAAATTGTCCCTTCCACTATAGCTCTAAAAATCTCATTCACGCTTGTCAATTAAAAATGACGCCTTGAGATGCAAAACAGCACTGATTCTTGTGCGTCACATGACATATTGCAATACATTTGATTTGAGAGCTAAAGAAAAGTGGAAAATAATCTTTAACCAATGGTTTAAATATCGGTCTGTTACAAAAAAGCTATCGTATGGCTATTTTTGTCTTTTTGGAGCTTGGCAGTTTAAATCACCATCCACGTTCCTTTTATGGTAAACAGATGCTCAGACTTTCTGCATAAAATGTATTTTTCAAAGAAAATAGAGGGTCGGAATGTCGTGGTGGTGATGATACAATATTCATTTTTTGGGTGAATCAGAGAAAGAGAAACAGGAAAGAAAACTGACAGGCTAGAGAAGGTCTGATTGACAGCACAAATATCTGAAGTTCATGTCATAATCATGACTTTGGCAAAATGATTGACAAGCTGATTTCTGCTTCAAATATCCTGTCACCTGTCTAATCTTAGAAGACTTGGCCTGTTCAGAGGCTCTGTAAAGAATCTCTAGTTGCACATAATTTCACTTCAATAATTGTGCAGTGCTCTGCCACTGTGATTTTTTTGCCAGTTTGTTGTTTCTGACCCTGTTTACACCTGGTATTAAGATGCGTCTCAGGTGATCCGATCACTTGTAGTCAGGTGAGACAGATCGTTGTTTACACCTGGTCGCTAAATGTGTCTCCTGTGACCACTTGTGTTCGGATTTGGACGGGGGGTCTCTGTTTCATGATGACATACATCAGTCACTATGTCAGTGTGTAACTGCATGATATTAAAGTGCAGCAAAGTCAGACAAGACAAAGAAAGTGCAAAAGAAAAGGCACGCTGTTTCTCCCAGTTGCGGTTGCAATTGAATCTAAGCACAAATGCAAAATGTCAAGCAGAATTATCTGTTATTTTAGTGGATTACCTGTATTAAAGGAGCTTTAGGTGATTGTACTTCTCATCTGTGTTGATATCAGACACACTGAATAAGATCCGTGAAGTTCTCGTGCTTCTGTATGTATCCGCTTTTTTTTTTTCCCCAATCGGACGTTTATTTCCTTTTAAAGCCGCTCATAACTGGCAAAGTTTAAACTTTTGCATACAGGATAGATTAACTTTTACACCTCAAATGCGATGTGGTCACTTGCGTTTTGACCTCATGCATATGTGGTTTTTGTGATCCAATCACAAAACATTTTAGACCCCATTTAGACCTATATTCAAGGCTGACCACATGTGATCGGATCACCCAAAACTCATCTTAATACCAGGTGAAAATGGGATTTTAGTGTTTTCTTAAAACATTTATTCTCTTCCTTTTTCTCTCAATTCTGCATGTTCTGCCTAGTTCCTAATCATTTCAGTCTGACCCTAACTGTTTGAGTGGCAAAATTCTGCACAGATTGTTTTACAAACCTGTCACCTGTGGTGTAAAATAACTAAGTAAAAATAATCAAGTACTTAAGTAGCTTTTTTCAAAATGTGTACTTTACTATATCAATTTAAATTTTTCTCTGATACATTAGCAAAATTGAATGTGGCAACCTGTGTGAACAGTCAAATGCATTTTTTTGGTCAAAATGTCCATCCATCTTGACATTAATGTATTATGTAAGTGTAAATAGACAAAAAAATAAATAAATGATATCTCAAAATATTTAATATTTTGAGATATTGCCTACAGGCAAGGCTCCGGGGCCAGATGGCTTTGCCGCTGAGTTTTTTAGATCTTATACTACAGAATTGGCTCCACTTTTGCTAGAAGTTTATCTGGAATCATTAAAGAATGGAAAGCTTCCGCCAACCATGACAAGCCCAGATCAGTCTGATTCTTAAAAAGGACAAAGATACAAGTTAGTTATCGTCCAATTTCCCTGATCCAGCTAGATGTTAAAATATTGAAAAAAAAAATTGGCTAACCGATTAAGTAAAGTTATGACATCTCTTATACATATAGATCAGGTGGGGTTTATTCGGGGCTGTAGCTCTTCTGATAACATTAGGCGTTTCATCAATATCATGTGTTCAGTGGCGAATGATCAGACTCCGGTTGCTGCCATCTCACTTGATGCCGAAAAAGCATTTGATATGGTAGAATGGGATTACCTTTTTAAGATTTTGGAAATGTATGGGTTTGGGAATACATTTACTGGATGGATTAAGTTACTTTATAGACACCAGGTAGCAGCGGTACAAACAAATGGATTAATTTCAGATTACTTTACTCTGGATAGGGGTACCCAGCAGGGTTGCACTCTTTCCCCATTATTGTTCTGTCTTGCCCTGGAACCATTAGTAGCCGCGATAAGAAAGGAGGATGATTTTCCAGGGATGATGGTGGGAGGTGTGGAGCATAAGCTTTTGCTTTACGCAGATGATATTTTATTATTCGTCACTGACCCTACTAGATCTGTGCCTTGCCTCCACAAAATTATTAATTCCTTTTCTAAGTTCTCGGGATACAGAGTTAATTGGTCTAAATCTGAAGCTTTGGCTCTGACAGCGTACTGCCCGATAACGACTTTTCAGCCGGGCACCTTTCAGTGGCCCAAACAGGGCATTAAGTAGTCGGGTATTTTATTCCCAGCAAATTTGTGTGATTTATTTAGAGTTAATTTTGACCCTTTAATAAAAAGGTTTTCAAGCAATGTGGGCAGGTGGGCTTCATTACATTTATCTATGATTAGGAAGGTTAATGTTATTAAAATGAATTGTATTCCAAAATTCAACTACCTGCTACATTCTCTCCCTATAGATGTCCCCCTCTCTTATTTCAAGCAATTTGATAGCATAGCAAATTCCTTCATTTGGAATGGTAAATGTCCCAGATTACATTTCAATAAACTGCATAGGCCGATTGACAAAGTTGGGCTAGGCCTTCCCAAGATTTTGTTTTATTATTATCCGTTCGGTCTCTGATATTTGGCTCATTGGTAGCTTCCACTTGAGAGAGTCCCTCCCTGGTTTTGTATTGAACAGGAATTTCTTGCCCCTATTTCGTAATTACAAAGCCTTTCTATCAAACTAACCGGAGAAGTTAAGTTACACCCCGTTTTCTCGCATTTGCACTCGGTATGGACAAAAGTGTCCAGAGTGTTTGATTTAGACATTAATTTAAATGTTGCCTCGAGCATATGGCTGAACCCAAAATTATGTATTAATAAGTTCCCTTTCTGCTGGTCAGAGTGGATTGTGAGGGGGGTTACTACACTCGGTGACCTATATGAGAGTGGAGTGTTGAGATCCTTTAAAAATTTAGTTGGGATTCCCAGATCTCAGTTCTTTAGGTATTTACAGCTGCACCACCTGCTCTGTACTATTTTTGGGAGTAGCATACACACCCCCTAGAGCGACAGACACAGGGAGGGGTGATTACTGCTTTTGGAAAAGGTCATGAGGTATCAGTGTATTACTCCCTGCTAATTCAGAGTCTGGGGACAGAGCTTTAAATCTATCAAGAGACTATGGGAGAAAGATTTAAACTTGGTATTGGAGGAGGGAGTGTGGGCTAGGATTCTAAAAAACATCAAGTCTGCATCTAGAGGTGCAAGGGTGCGCCTTATGCAATTCAAGATTTTTCATTGATTCTATTGGACCCCCGTAGATTGTATAGGCTTGGTCTTAAAGACACACCCACCTGCTAGCGATGCCAATCAGAGGATTGAGACAGAACCCATGTCTTTTGGTGGTGTGTTAAGATCCAATAATTTTGTGTTCAGAGTTTTGTGTGTGAGGTATTGGGCACTCAGGTTTCATTTTGCCCCAGACTCTGTATTTTGGGCGATGGGGCGGTCATCAATGTAGAGAATAGACACATAAAGTGTTGGGTCCTAACCAATGTCATGATCGTCAAACAGATAGTTTTAAAGGAATGGAGGTCGGCTGGAGTGCCCTCATTTCAGGAGTGGTGCTCAGAGATGGGGAGGGTGGCGGCCTTTGAAGAAGGGTCATTTAGAAGACTGGGGAAATTGGACTTGTTTGTGGGGAAATGGGGCAGATATCTGGCATTTCTGGAGGACTATCGGGGAGGGTCAGTGGAGAGAGAGGTGTAGTTATCAATATGTGTGATTACTATTTAATTTTTTTGTGTGTGTCAGTAATTATGTATGACCACTGGGTGTTGGGGTCAGGGTGGGGTTGGGGATTGGGAGGGGGAGGGGTAATAGTGGGGATTAATTGTTGATTCTGTGTACATATGTTTTGTTTTTCTGTGTTTAATATGTGAATCAATAACAAATTGTTAATCAGAACAATGCATATGAATTCAAAAGGAACTGAAGTGATTTCCAATTACAACCAAAAATCTACTATCTGAATAAAATGTCCTGTTCTTATCCATGTGTGACTCAACTTATTTTACTACACTGTCACTTATTGTATCCAATATTTCCTGCCTGAGACATAATTATGTGGTTTAAAAAGTGACAAACTGGATGAATCCATTTTATAATATGAATGGATTTGAATTTGTAGTATTTACTTTTACTTTTGATACTTAAGTGCTTTTAAAACTATTACTTTTTACTTTTACTTAGATCAAATTTTAATGAGTGACTTTTACTTTTAATTAAGTAATATATTGGTGTGGTATTTGTACTTTTACTTTAGCATGGTAATTGAGTACTCTGTCCACCAGTGCCTGTCACAATGATATGCAGGTAGCACAAACTATACATTTACATGAAAAAGGTGTTACTTAAAATGGCTAATTTAATTCTCAAGGTCAAAGAGAGGGTGAAAATTGTCAAGAAAACAAAAACTGCTTTTGGTACACAAAATAATAAAAGTGGACTGCAGATAACAATAAAAAAAGTTTGTTATGACCCCTTTAAAGTACAGAAAAAAATTGCTGCAGAACATCATGTCAAAGACCCAGATTATTTGTTACTCTTACTAAAGAATACTGCACATTATCTGCCGTAACAAAGGTTTGAGTGGTTATTAAAGCAGATCTTTATTTTGTCAGTAAACTACACACAAACAGACTTACAAACAACATCTGACAACAGAGCAAGGTGAAAGGGTACCACTGAGAAAGACCTCCCTGCTTAGAGCCCTCTAAAGCAAGCACTCCCATGTCAAAAGACATTTCTCCCCCCAGTTTAATAAAAACAAATCGTTCAGAGAGGGTGTTCAGGTCCCTACATCATAATCAATTTATAGTGGTTGCAGTGCAGAGTTGAGCAAGTGCAACAACAGTTCTGTATTGCCATGGCACTCGCCCGTTCTCAAGGTCTTGGCAGACACCTCGGTTCTGGCAGGGGTTGGTGGCACACTCATTGATGTCTTCCTCACAGTCCTGGCAGCTGCAGAGAGATGTCACAAAAGAAGGATCATTTTAGAGTTCTGAAAAAAGTTTGTGAAACTCTCTATAGTTTCTGCAACTATAATGTGATTTTACATTGCCATTTATATGCAAGAACTATAGCAAATGGTGTAGCAATGAAGGGCACTGAGGATATTTGCAACTCAAGCATACCGTAAAGGGGTGTAAAAGGTTCATTATTGCTATTAGTCTACCTACCCTCCAGTCGTCAGTATCAATCAGTTCAGACCGATCAGTTAAATTTTTGAGCAACATAGGCTATGAAAGCCATATATACTTTAAATCAATAATAATAATAATAATAATAATAATAACAATATATGATGAAACCTATGTCCAGTGGGTGTAAGAATACAGAAATTCCCAGTAAAACTTCGTCTCCCAATCTGACCCCGGTCTCCATTTGTCATTTTAGAAGTTTACCCCACTATAGTTTACTTCGACATTCCAATCCAGAAATGAGAAAAGGGTCCATTAAAATATCACATAATTAGCTTAGCAATATTATAACACCAAACTGTATATTGTGTATCAATGTCCTCAAATCTCTACAGATAATTAACAGCATATGGGTTTGGAACGACATGAGGGTGAGTTAACAATGACTGAATTTTCCTTTTTGTATGAACTATTTTTTTAACACTAGGCCAGAGGGCAGCATACCTGCTCACACAGAAAAACACAACTGAGAACTAAAATAAAGGCAAAAACTGACCTGTAACTGTTGACCCCATCCATGCAATGGTCTTGACAAGGTCTGGAGACACACTCGTAGCTATCAATTTCACAGCGAGTTCCCTCATAGCCTGCAAGACAGATGAGATGGTCATGGATCAGTGAGTCTCAATGCTCCCTGAAAGTGTTAGGATCAATGATAACAAAGGCCCTTGGTGAATGCCAACTTAATGGAACCGTACACCTCCCTATAGCCCATCTCATCTGCCAGGCCTCACGCTGCCGGCATCTCCTCTAAGGACCAGAGGGGCTCTAATAATACCTCAGTGCCTCTGCAGATATGGCTGAGGGCTCACGATGGAAGTGTAGAGAGGATCTTGTTAGGATGGGGGGGAGATGGAAGAGGTGAAGTTCAGGAGCCTCTTTGCTCGTGTTCATTACGAGGATGAAGGAGAGGAGGGGGTGTAATCAGCTCGGAGCTCTTGTTGGGAAAAAGGCCCTGAGAGACCTGAATATTCAGCTTTGCACTGGTGCCCTGCTGCTTTAAGCCTGTCCTTTGCTTGGAGAGAAATGTGTTGTGCCTCAAAATGATAATTTTGTGTTTCTCAAAAATGGGTTGCAGGTCTGGTCTGATAGAGTTGCGAAAGGCAGGGGAAAACAATGTTAAAATGCAAATAATAAAATGCAACTAACAAATTATCATGCATAGCTAGGATATCAAAATAAACAGGCTTAAAAAAATATATATATAAATGGAGGAGACAATGCTTCCCATAACATGGTGTAAAAGGCTGTGCGGCCAATCAAATATTACAGTATTTTTGCGCAACTTTACCTGTCACTTGGTAATGTGGCTAATGCAAACACAATATTTATCCCAGTGTTTATTCCATGTAGTAGGCTGGTAAAATCATGTCATATTTTGCCTATTTTGCATATGGTGTCAGGAGTATATATTAAAAGAATATTACTCATTCGATTGCATTTGTGTTACTATGTTATATTAATTTTGATTTGTTCCTCCTAATCTATAAAAAAAGCTAAAATCATGGTTACAGTGAGGCACTTACAATGGAAGCGAATAGGGCCAATCCATAAATGTGAAAATATGTACTTTTTCAAAAGTATAGCCACAACACATAAAAAATATGCACATTAACAATATTATAGTGTGATAAAATCGCTTAAAAACTTTTTTTGTGTGACGTTATAGCCAATATGACATAACACTGTAAACCATAAAACTACCATTAAAATGACAATTTAAACAACTTTACAGATCAAGTAATACATTTTAACAGAGGAATTAATGTTAGTGCTTTTAAAAATTGTAAGATTGACATTTCTGCCTTTAAACCCTCCAAAAATTGCCCTCATTCACTTCCATTGTAAGTGCCTCACTGTAACCTCGATATTATTTTATTTTTTAAAGAAAAAGAGGGACGAGTCGAAGTAATTTTTTTGATGCAATCAACATTATGCCACAAATGTGGTCAATTGAGCATAACTTGTATTAAACCCAGTGTATTCCATTAATACATTTGATATAAGGACATTTCTGTTTTAGTTGAATATGATATTCAGTGAAGGTATTGTGTTGGGTCGCCACTTGATATCCAATGTAGCATCTTCTTACTGAAACAAAACCAGTTGACAAACTGCTTTAAAGCAAGCTTTTTTTTTATTTATTTATTTATTTTTTCAGCAAATTTAGCCAGAAAACATAAAATGCTTATTTTTTTAAAGACAATCTTATATACAAGTATACTAGCTCTAAATACTTCACATTCTTCTTTTACCATTCAGGGCATCTTGTGAGTTTATGTCTAGTTGAGTGTTGAGAGCAGGTGCTACAAACAGGGTATCTGCATTTTCGAAGGAATTAAATGTAAGACTTTTTAAGGCCAAAAAAAAAAAAAAAAAATTTAATAAAAAAATAAGACCACTATCGCAATAAATACATTAAAAAAAATAAAAAATAAATAAAAACATTAAATAATTCATTAGCTGGTAAATACAAAACCACTGAGGCTACTTGGATGTCTCTGGACATGTTTTATATATTTTATTGTACATTTATGTTTTCTTTTTTTAAATAAGTTAATACAACATTAAAACTCTAAATGAAATCATTAAGAATGCATGTTGCTGGGGCCTGGGTAGCTCAGCAAGTAAAGATGCTGTCTACCACCCCTGGAGTCACGAGTTTGAATACAGGGTGTGCTGAGTGACTCCAGCCAGGTCTCCTAAGCAACCAAATTGGCCCGGTTGCAAGGGAGGGTAGAGTCACATGGGGTAACCTCCTCGTGGTCGCTATAATGTGGTTCGATCTTGGTGGGGCACGTGGTGAGTTGTGCGTGGATGCCGTGGAGAATAGCATGAAGCCTCCACACACACTATGTCTCTGCGGTAACGTGCTCAACAAGCCACGTGATGAGATGCACAGATTGACTGTCTCAGATGCGGAGGCAACTGAGAATCGTTCTCCGCCACCCGGATTGAGGCGAGTCATTACGCCACCACGAGGACTTGGAGCGCACTGGGAATTGGGCATTCCAAAAAAAAAAAAAAAAAAGAATGCATGTAGCCTAAAATATGCAGCCTATATTGTGACCCTTCTCTTTAGTCACTTGCTTTCCAGCAAGACGTGGCACAATAGACCAATGCTTTGGCAACGTCACCGCTTATGTCAAACACGGAGGTGGTGGCAAAAACCAAACCAAAGTTTTATCGGATTACATTGCTGAAAAATGATTCCGAGGGCTCTCGTTGACTGCTGTGGCTTCAAGCCATCAACAGAGCTGACTGGATTGAGGAGATCATTTCAACTCACAACTTTGCAGCAAAAATTTATAGTGAACATGATTACATGTTTGTTATTAACTCATTTCATTATAGTAATTGTATAGCTAAGAATATGTTTATTTATTATCTAACCTGTCAAATCTAACAACAAGCGGACTTTCTGCCACCACTTACTGCGCATGCGCTGACATTTTTATAAACAAGAGAGGATTGGTCTATAGACCTTATTCTGAGTCTGTATGAATTTGTCTCTGCCGTGGAACAAAAAAGGAGATGTTAAGCAAAACATTTAGTCTCATTCACTGTCACTGCATCTTTTTTTTCATTCAGTGAAAGTGAATGGTGACTGAAACTCCCTAATATCTCCCTTTAATATCCACTGAAATAAGAAAGTCTTACAGGTTTGCAACAGCATGAAGGTATGTAAATGATGACAATTTTCATTTTTGTGTTAAATATCTCAAGTAAAATTCAAAACTCGTCACTTACCTTAAAAATGGCCGTTTAAAGTTGACTAGATATATTGAAAATTTTAACAGATTAAATTATGAAAAGAACAGTGCTGCATAATTAGTTGATGTATACTGAAAACAGATTATATACAAATATTAAATATAGATAATATATATTATTTATATTTTTAATACTATAATATTTATATAATTATATTATTATTGTTTTGTATATTATTATTATTATTATTATTATTATTTTTTTTTTGTATTAACTGATTCAGATGGCAGAGAAAATACCTGTATATGTCAGATGGAGCTCTAGGGAGATGGAGATGAAAGATAACAGGTGTAACTCTGCAGCTAAGCAGTTCTATTAGCTTTACAATTATTGTCAACGGTAATGTAAAATAAGGAAGCGGCACGATTTGAAAGGCGTCAAAAGACCAACCTCGCATGCTTGAAAATGGCAACGTTAACATTATAAACAGTGGCGATAGTGTTAGCACATCGCTCGTTTACAGAGACTCAGAATAACGCCATTTGCATTTCAGATTAATGAAGGTTTGTACATGTGTAACATCGTAAGTTCAGTAAAAATGTGCTTGCTTGCACTTGTGTCAGCTGCTAAATGATGGATGAGAGAGATAGATAGATAGAGAGAGAGAGAGAGAGAGAGAGAGAGAGAGAGAGAGAGAGAGAGAGAGAGAGAGCGAGCGAGCGAGCTATGTCATTTATTGTGCACAGTACAATATCTGTTGGTTTATAAGCTGTCAGTCACAGCGTTGGTAGATCTCTTTTGAGATGATTTGGAATTTCAACATTAATGAATCTACAGCAAGAACACACAGTGAAACACAGCAAATGTTTACAGCCCCAGTTGCACAGGAGATGGGCAGGGGCAGATTATGACTAGCAAGGGCCCCGGGGCCAATTTTCTTTAGGGCCCCCCCAGGCCAATTATCTTTTAGATTGAATTATCTTTTAAAACTGAGATCCACGCAGTCCATTTTAGTTGATTTATTTAAGTCTCTTTTACATAGCCGCAAGAAGTAGGGGTCAAGTGCTGTCAAGTGCTGTCAAACTGCCGCGTTAATCTCGTTAACGAATGTAATGAAAATATTAAGGGGTATATTTGTTATTTCCGCAGAAGCGGCTAACCCAAAAAAAAAAACAAAAAAAAAAAAGGCTCCTACAGCATCTATACATGGGTTTGGTGAAACTTGGCAAAGAGTTCAGGCAGTTCTGGCTTGCACTGCCATATCTTTTCAGCATTCCATTCAGAAGTGATCATCCCTATGTCAGCAAATTAACATGGAGATAGATGCAGTTGAACCCAAACACAGTTTAATCAAGATGAAGGCAGTATACAAACAGAAATGGCACTAGAAATGCCAATAATAACAAAAGAACAGCTTTAACTCAAGGCTATTACAGATGAGACTAGACCATGAATAACTGAACATGAGGGAATAAATAGAGGTACAAATGATGGTTAAACACAAAACAGCTGAACACAATGATGATGGAGGACAAGTGAGGATGATAACTGTGCATCTTGGGAAATGTAGTGAAGAAGGAGATTTCAACATAAAAGTCTCTTGAAGAAGACCGGGGGAAACACAGAATAGTTCATGACACCCTATACCCTATTTAAAACTGTAAGACAAGGTTTTGTCAAACCAACATTATATTTAGTCTCAAAAAAGTTACGTATCTAGTTAAATCAGTACTTTTGTACCACACTAAATAAAATATCAAAACCTTATTTTTCCCAACCACTTAAGCCAAGTTATTTTTTGTAATGTAGGGCAAACATGCAGTTATAGCAATGAATAGTATATAGTTTGTCTCTTAAAAGGACACACTGGGCTTTTCAGAGATGCCAAATGTTTTGGAGTTTGGCCATGACAACTTCCTCTACTTGCTCTATAGATATGTATGACATTACAATTCAGCACCACAAATGCAATATGATTTTATCATGTTTTTATACACCAAACACTATATTGAGGTTTGAAAAAACCTTTTTTTATATAGTAAGATCACATTATAATAACAAACCACAAGATATGTATAAAAACCACAAGATCTAAATATTGACAGAGCAAGCTGCATATATAAAATAAATCACACTTCAAATATATCTTTAAAAATTATATGTCAGTATTTTAAAAGCGTTTTTATTGTGGTGGACATGAATGGAATGGAATGTCATCATGATAGCGCCGCGGATGGCTACCTCGGTGTGAAGCTCCTCAGTTCTTTTATTGTTTTTGTTTGTTTATCCTGTGTTTAGTAATCTTTTTCAGTCAGTTTTAACAGAGACGAACTGCTGAATATTCGACAGCATGTACCAGACAATCTTTTCCCGGTAGACATTTTGCTAGACATTTTAGTTGGAGGCGCAGCTAACAGCGCTTCGAACAGCGCTGCCAAGCATTCATCTTGCAAATCTCCGCTCTCTTCCTAACAAAACGGATGAACTACATCTCCTCACCCACAAAAAGAAGGACTTTTCAACCTCTGCTGCCTTGTGCTTCACAGAAACCTGGCTGAGTGAAGCCATTCCGGTCAGCGCGTTACATCTGCCAGGCTTTCAGCTGTTCAGAGCGGATCGCAACACGGAGTTAACGGGGAAAATGAGAGGCGGTGGAACATGCTTTTATATCAATGAATGTTGGTGTACAGATGTACAGTGCATCCGGAAAGTATTCACAGCGCTTCACTTTTTCCACATTTTGTTATGTTACAGCCTTATTCCAAAATGGATTAAATTCATTATTTTCCTCAAAATTCTACAAACAATACCCCATAATGACAACGTGAAAGAAGTTTGTTTGAAATCTTTGCAAATTTATTAAAAATAAAAAATGAAAAAAATCACATGTACCTAAATATTCACAGCCTTTGCCATGACACTCAAAATTGAGCTAAGGTGCATCCTATTTCCACTGATCATCCTTGAGATGTTTCTACAACTTGATTGGACTCTACCTGTGGTAAATTCAGTTGATTGGACATGATTTGGAAAGGCACACACCTGTCTATATAAGGTCCCACAGTTAACAGTGCATGTCAGAGCACAAACCAAGCCATGAAGTCCAAGGAATTATCTGTAGACCTCCGAGACAGGGTTGTATCGAGGCACAGATCTGGGGAAGGGTACAGAAAAATTTCTGCAGCATTGAAGGTCCCAATATGCACAGTGGCCTCCATCATCCGTAAATGGAAGAAGTTTGGAACCACCAGGACTCTCCCTAGAGCTGGCTGCCTGGCCAAACTGAGCGATCGGGGGAGAAGGGCCTTAGTTAGGGAGATGACCAAGAACCCGATGGTCACTCTGACAGAATTCCAGCATTTCTCTGTGGAGAGAGGAGAACCTTCCAGAAGAACAACCATCTCTGCAGCACTCCACCAATCAGGCCTGTATGGTAGAGTGGCCAGACGGAAGCCACTCCTCAGTAAAAGGCACATGACAGCCTGCCTGGAGTTTGCCAAAAGGCACCTGAAGGACTTTCAGACCATGAGAAACAAAGATTGAACTCTTTGGCCTGAATGGCAAGCGTCATGTCTGGAGGAAACCAGGCACCGCTCATCACCTGGCCAATACCATCCCTACAGTGAAGCATGGTGGTGGCAGCATCATGCTGTGGGGATGTTTTTCAGCAGTAGGAACTGGGAGAATAGTCAGGATCGAGGGAAAGATGAATGCAGCAATGTACAGAGACATCCTTGATGAAAACCTGCTCCAGAGCGCTCTGGACCTCAGACTGAGGTGAAGCTTCATCTTCCAACAGGACAACGACCCTAAGCACACAGCCAAGATAACAAAGGAGTGGCTCCAGGACAACTCTGTGAATGTCCTTGAGTGGCCCAGCCAGAGCCCAGACTTGAACCCGATTGAACATCTCTGGAGAGATCTGAAAATGGCTGTGCACTAATGCTCCCCATCCAACCTGATGGAGCTTGAGAGGTCCTGCAAAGAAGAATCAGAGAAACTGCCCAAAAATAGGTGTGCCAAGCTTGTAGCATCATACTCAAAAAGACTTGAGGCTGTAATTGGTGCCAAAGGTGCTTCAACAAAGTATTGAGCAAAGGCTGTGAATACTTATGTACATGTGATTTTTTTTTCTTCGTTTTTTATTTTTAATAAATTTGCAAAGATTTAAAACAAACTTCTTTCACGTTGTCATTATGGGGTATTGTTTGTAGAATTTTGAGGAAAATAATGAATTTAATCCATTTTGGAATAAGGCTGTAACATAACAAAATGTGGAAAAAGTGAAGCGCTGTGAATACTTTCTGGATGCACTGTAACAACGTTAAAAAGGATTTGCTGTCCTAATTTGGAAGCGCTCTTTATTAACTGTAAACCTTTCTACTCGCCACGGGAGTTTTCCTCGTTTATTCTGGTGAGTGTGTACATCGCGCCAAACGCATGTTTGAATGCAGCGCTGCAACAGCTGGCTGATCAAATCATAGACACGGAACAACAATACCTGGACTCAGTTATTATTATTCTTGGGGATTTTAACAAAGCAAATCTCATACGTGAACTGCCCAAATACAAACAGCACATCACATGCCCCACCAGAGACAGGATCATACTGGATCATTGTTACACAACAATAAAGGATGCATATTGCTCTCCTTGAAGAGATGGACCAATGAAGCAGAGCGGGAACTAAAAGCCTGCTTCGATTGCACGGATTGGAGTGTTTTTGAGGCTGCAGCCACAGACCTGGACGAGCTCACAGATACTGTTACATCATATATCAGTTTCTGTGAGGATATGTGCATTCCTACTAGGACTTATTTAAAGTTCAACAACGACAAACCGTGGTTTACAGCAGAGCTCAGGCAGCTTCGTCAGGCCAAAGAGGATGCTTACAGGGGTGGGGATAAAGTCTTGTACAATCAGGCCAGGAACACACTGAACAGGGAAATCAGAGTGGCTAAAAGAAGATACTCTGAGAAACTGAAAAACAAGTTTTCAGCTAATGACCCTGCATCAGTGTGGAGTGGCATGAAACAACTCACAAATTACAGGACTCCTACCCCCAACCCTGTAGGGAACCAACAACTGGCTGACGACCTGAATGTGTTCTACTGCAGATTTGAAAGGCCCAATTTCACACCCCACACCCACTCTGACCTTCACTTCACACAAACACCAACACCTCCTGCATCCTCCCTCCTCCCCCCTCCTGCTACTCAACCTGCACTTAAGATCTGTGAAGATGGTGTGAGCCACGTCTTTCGGAAACAAAAGACAAGGAAGGCTTCAGGCCCAGATGGCGTCTCACCAGTGTGTCTTCGATCTTGTGCTAACCAGCTGGCCCCCATCTTCACACAGATCTTCAATAGATCACTGGAGCAGTGTGAAGTCCCATGCTGCTTCAAATGCTCAATCATTATTTCTGTCCCAAAGAAACCAAAAATCACAGGACTTAATGACTACAGACCTGTCATCCTGATGTCTGTGGTCATGAAATAATTTGAGAGACTGGTGTTGGCCCACCTGAAGAACATCACTGGACCCTTTCTAGATCCCCTTCAATTTGCTTATCGAGCAAACAGGTCTGTGGATGATGCAGTCAACATAGGATTGCATCATACCCTGCAACATCTGGATAGACCAGGGACATATGCAAGGATCCTTTTTGTGGACTTCAGTTCAGCTTTCAACACCATCATCCCAGCTATACTCCAGAATAAATTACACCAACTCTCTGTTCCTATGTCTATCTGTCAGTGGATTACCAGCATTCAGACAGAGAGGCAGCAGCTTGTGAGATAGGGGAAACTCACTTCTAGCACCTGTGCAATCAGCACTGGTGCCCCCCAGGGATGTGTGCTCTCCCCACTACTCTTCTCCTTCTACACCAATGACTGCATCGCCATGGACCCTTCTGTCAAGCTCCTGAAGTTTGCAGACGACACCACTGTCATCGGCCTCATCCGAGATGACGATGAGTCTGCATACAGAAGGGAGGTTAACAGCTGGCTGTCTGGTGCAGTCAAAACAACCTTGAGCAGAACACGCTCAAAACGGTGGAGATGATTGTGGACTTTAGGAGAAACACCCCAACACTGACCCCCTCACCATTCTAAACAGCACTGTGGCAGCAGTGGAGTCATTCAGGTTCCTGGGCACGACCATCTCAGAGGACCTGAAGTGGGAGACCCACATTGACTCCATTGTGAAAAAGGCCCAGCAGAGGTTGTACTTCCTTCCCCAGCTGAGGAAATTCAACCTGCCACAGGCGCTGCTGATACAGTTTTACTCAGCAGTCATTGAGTCTGTCCTCTGCACTTCAATAACTGTCTGGTTTGGTTCAGCTACGAAATCAGACATCAGAAGACTACAAAGGACAATTCGGACTGCTGAGAGGCTTATTGGTTGCCCCCCTTTCAAGAACTATACACTTCTAGAGTGAGGAAAAAGGCTGGAAAAATCACTCTGGACCCCACTCACCCTGCCTACTATCTTTTTGAACTGTTGCCTTCTGGCCAACACTTCAGAGCTCTGAGCACCAGAACCATGAGTCACAGGAACAGTTTTTTCCCTCAGGCTATCCATCTCATGAACATTTAAATTTCCCCATTGAGCAATAACTATTTGCAATACACAGTTTAGTCTTTCTTATATTTATCCAACACATCCAACCTCTTCTGCCATTTCATTTCTCTGAAGAAAAAAAAAACAAAACATTTGCACTGTACATAACAGATAACTGATTGTATTAGATTTGCACTACTCATGTGTATGTGTGTATGCATGTATGTGTGTGTCTGTATGTATGTGTATAATTAGTTTTATTTTTTATTTTTTATTATTATCTATGTCTTGCTGCTGTTTTTGTATTGTTTTTGTATTGTTGTACACTGTAAGCCCCTGTCACCAAGACAAATTCCTTGTATGTGTAAGCATACTTGGCAATAAAGCTGATTCTGATTCTGATTCTGATTCTGAATGAGAGATATACCTCAAAAGCCTGTTGTATCATATTGGATACACACATTTTGAACACAATTTGTCTATAACATAATTACATTTTAAGTGAGCATATGTTGCTTCAATTCAATAAATACTAATTTTGAAATATCAGTAAAAATATAATCGTTATTGTTCATTTTGCTTTATCAAAATCAGCAAAGATTTCACATAAAAAAGACGAGTACATCACAATGTGAAGGTAGCCATTTTGGAAAATATATTACTAGGTCTTCTACTTCCAGAAGAGCATGGAAACCAGGAGGCTGTAAACATCTAGCACACATCATACAACAGGTTTTTCAGTTAAGTTTTAATCATGTTGATGATGTAGAGGCACTAGAATGTCATGTATCAAATATGATACAAGCGGCATTATAGGGTTAAAGAGTGGCTCAAAAAATGTAATTAGAAACAGTAAGTCAAGAGGGTTCTATAAGAGGACTGAGGGCCCTCATAGTCACAGGGACCTGTTGAGGGGGCCTTGTATAAGCTGTGGGGCCCACATATTCAAGCTTATATATTTGTTTTCAAAGTACATGGGCCATGAGACCTTGCAGAGACCTGGTAGTCAAGGGCCCCTGGGCACTGGCCTCATTGGCCCGGTCCGTAATTCACCTATGGAGACTGGAGAGTAATGCGCAGCGGGATGTCAGTGTTTTTGGAGCATTTCAGTCGCCGGACTGTATCAAAGCAAGACGCTGAATCTGTGGTGTAAGAAAGTAGTTCTACTCACAAGAGTGTTTTTAGGGACGAAAACCTGAAAATGTCTTGAAATAAAAAACCTGAAAAATGTCTTGATGTGTGGCAACCGTGGTAGAAGCAAAATAATTTACTTCAGCCCGTTGAATTATTGAAAGATAATGCACACACTAGAGCACTTATAGTAAATCAAAGTTAATGTTTGAAGTTCACTGCATTAGATAACACAATTCCAAACTAAGCAGCATCTGCCACTGTCTTAATGTTGAACAATATATCTATTGTTTTATAATTTCAAACCTAAAAACTTTGTTTGTTTTTTTGGCTTGTATTGTTTCTTTGAAATAAATGCCACTTGGTTTTATATTTTTTATACAATTAAATCTAATTCATCTATTTCATATTATAATTTTTCAAATGTGACTTTTATATGTCCAAATACTATTTGGGGCCACTGTCTTTTAAAGCCAGTTTATTTTAGAACCCTAATAAATACTACAGTTAATATCCCCTCAATTTCCGCCACATTATTTACTATGCAATGTCTGGATCTATATATTGGGAATCTTTGATAAAAGTTCCTTTAATCACAGTAAATGACAAAGTATTCTGGGCCACTGAGTTCACCATGCACACATGAGTGTATTCTTTAAACTTTAAACCAAAGGGTCATTAACAAGCATGATGAATTTATCAAGGTGAAATACAGTCATTCCTATTATAAACAATCTTTATAAATAACTAAGATTTATTAATGCATTCTTTCAGCAACACCATACTGGTAATTAGCCCTGGTCCGCGATCATCAATCTGCATGTCATGAGCAAAAAGAGGGCCAAAGCTAAATATGTATAATCACCGGTGTGCATACACAAGGAAGAATGCACTAAAAGAGAGAATGCAGCACAAAGGGTAATTGTGATGCAAAACACAGTGTATACAATCTAATTAAAGGATAAAGGTGTTTTACACAAAAAATGTCAATGTAGCCACTTGCATTGTTTACAGGTCTGAAGTTGGCTGTTGAAAAGTGACTAAGTTTTTTGTAAATGTCCATTGTAATTTTCTTCCATTGCATATTATTTTGAACTATTTATTTTAGGTATTGATTGTGTATTTGGGACAACAATAATGCATTAGTACACTGGTCTTATACATTTTGCAGGCCAATGATCTCTTGATGCAAAGACATAGCCATTGCTCAAGTCCAGCTTATCTTTTACCATGTGAACCAATGGAAGCCAGATTCCCAGGCCTTTTGCATTGGCGTCATACATGTGGTATGCTCACTTCACATACATGAAAAATAGTAGCCATATGTACAGTACAATAAAGGGAAAGGTTTGTACATCTGAGCATGACTCACTGCAGCAGGCGAACAGCGGGAGAAAATCTATTAGGTAAATTCGCTCTTACAAATAACCCATTCTTGCAGATATCCACTTCCCTGGGCTGTGAGTTCTTTAGAAACCCAAGCTTTCAGCTATTCTAATGTTTATTGAGTGACAAGCAATCATTTCATAAAGCTTTAATATAATGCTACAGTGAAAGGCCGATGCTGGTATTGTTGTGTCTACTTCAATATGATGATACCGTTCTGAATGACTTCAGAGCACATACAGAGGGAAAAATAACACAAGAGTGTGATGTAAATTACTGCTGTACTGAATGTCTGTGGCTATTGCTAGTGAGCTGCCTATGCAGGCAGCATTTTAAAGCATCATAGACGTGATCTCTCGACACAAAGGCTGTTTCAAAAGACAGGAAACCTAATTGTCTTATTTATTGCCTCTTAAGATACCACGCTTTGGCCAGATTGTAAGGCAGCATTGCATGTATCCTTTGTGGAAAAGGCAATCCCAGAATACACTTTGACAAACTCTAAGAAAAAAAAAAATCCATAATGAAGTGAGAAAAATGTTGAACTTCATTAGATACAGAAAAGTATAGATAAAAATAGTTTAGTGTAATTAAAATGTAACTATTTTGGATGGTCTGGGTAGCCCAGTGAGTACTGACGCTGACTACCACCCTTGGAGTCGCGAGTTCGAATCCAGGGTGTGCTGAGTCACTCCAGCCATGTCTCCTAAGCAGGTCATAAATTTAAACAATTTATCACATTTGTTTTTTTTTTTTGTTTTTTTTTGCTGAAAAGCCAATAATATACTGTTAAATGCAAGTGTAGATTTAAAGAGAGACATTGGTTTTGTTTTGGTGGTGGTATTGGTGGAGTGACAGGAGAACGTGCATTTCACTTCCTCACATCTTTCCCATGCAACACAGTGTTGATAACAAGGACCATTTCCCATTGAAAACACCTTGTCACACAAAGATTAAAACAACAAAAGGATGTACCTGCAGCCACAAGCAAATGTATAGCTACACATACTTTTTGCAATGCATTGCAATATAGGAGCAGAGATACAATCATGCAGTAGAGAAGATAAGGCCAACTGCAGAGAAAAGCCGTTTTCCGACTGGTTTGAATGGGATACAATCTCAGTCTAACACAGACAGGAGGGCGAAATGCTTTATAGGGAGGGGACGAAATGAAAAGAAGGAAAAAATAGGAAAAGATGTGAGAAGTACCCCAGAAAATGAAAATCTTTTGTTCTGCATGTGGAGTACCTCAGAGAGTTCGCCCTTAAGCTGCACGACCAACAGAAAATTGCACTGACGCACAGAGATGGAAACATGGAGGGGACCAGTTTGCCATGCACGATTTTGTCCCCACCACTTTACGAAATACCTCTCGGCAGGGATGTATCTAATCATCTCCAATTCTTGAGAGCTTTCATTTTGTTTGTACCCCCCCCCCCCCCCCCCCCCAAAAAAAAAATTGATACACAGCTTAATGAGAGGTGATCTGGCACTAAAACTTCTTGTGCCCTGTCTGTCACTCACTTGACGTTGTGTCGATGTAGTGACACTAGGGGTTCGATCATGAGAGCCCCAATCACCTTTGCTTAAAATAGAAAAGGCCAATGAAAATTGGCGAGTGGAATTTGCATGCCACTCTCCGCCCCAGACATACGGGTATTAAAAGAGATGGCGTGCATCACTCATTCAGATTTTTTCTTCGGAGCCGAATGCATGCGTGTGCACTCACTCTTTGCTACGCTGCTGGATTCTTACGGCGCATATCAGTGGTCACCCTCACTGGTTGAGTGCTGTGTTTCCCCTGGGTGCTTCGGCAGCCTGAGTCTGCAGGTGCTAAAAGAGTATATTAGAAAGAGTATATTTCCTTCTAAAAGAGCTCATGCAAACGCTTGGCGTCTTTTTAAAGATGTCCTTCCGCGTTTGCGCTACTGGATGTGGCCGTTATCTCTCCCCTCCGGATACCCATGAAATCTGCCTCGAGTGTCTGGGGCGCCAGCATGCCGAGGCGGCTTTCGTGGAAGGTTATGTTCTCATTGCGAGGACATGCCCATGAGAATGTTGCAGTCGCGGCTCACTTCCTTCTTCATGAAGCAAAGAGGCAAAGAGGCTCCCCAACCCGGTCCGTCCGGGTCGGCAAGCACCGCGGGCGATCTGGATGTGGACATGGGAGCGTTTCCGCTGGCTTAGCCCCCATGGACCTCCCATCCCCCAGTACGCTCGTTCTGTCCGGACGAGCTGTCGAGCAATGCATGCGATCTGCCTCAGGGCGGGTTTAATGTGTTGTTTGCGGCTCGCAACGAGGATGAGCTTTCGGTCGTGGCATCGTAAGGTGGGCTTCTGTTATCAGAAGCGGACGACTCTTCTGAGCTCCCGCCCATGGGTGGTAGAGCACAGGATGAGTTGGACGCTGAGATGGCAGCCGTGCTTGCCCAGGTGGCTGCGAACATCAGGCTGAATTGGAACCATCCACCCTGCCCTGAGCGTTCGCAGCTGGATTATTGGTTTCTGGGCTCGGAGCGCGACTCACGGCCGTGCCCTGCCCCAGTGCTTTCTTCCCAGAAGTGCACGAGGAGCTAACGAAGTCATGGAAGGCACCTTTTACTACCCATACACACTTTGCAGGCTCGTCCACTCTGACCCTCGACGGCAGAGCGGCTAAGGGATATGTCGAGCTTCCCCAGGTAGAGTGCACCATAGCGGTGCATTTATGCCCACAGGGCGCAGCCACCTGGCGCGACCAACCAAGGCTCCATTCCAAGGCCTGTAAGTTCTCTTCCTCTTTAATGATGAAGGCTTACAAGGCTGCGGATCAGGCCGCTTCCACCCTGCATGCCATGGCCATCCTGCAGGTCCACCAGGCCAAGGCGCTAAAAGGCCTGCACGAGGGTAGGACCGACCCAGGGCTGATGCAGAAACTGCGCACTGCGACTGACCTCACCTTACGTGAGACAAAAGTCACGGCACGCGCCCTGTGGCTCAACCTTGTGGAGATGCGTGATGCCGAGAAAGTCTAATTTCTTGATGCGCCCATCTCCCAAGGGGGGCTTTTTGGCAACACCATCGAGGATTTCGCCCATCAGTTCTCGACGGTGAGAAAGCAGACTGAGGCAATTAAACACATCCTGCCGTGGCACGACCCGGCCGCCTTCTGGCCAGCGAGGTCCCGCACCCCGTCTGCTTCTTGCCAGAGCCATTCCCCTGCGGTGCCGGCCCCGGCTCCTGTACCATCGGAGCCCGAAAGCCGGCCTCCATGCTCCATGCATGGTGATTCCCCTTTGGTAATCCCGTATGATGAGTTTCCACTATTCAGTTTCCCCCTTAGGTGAAACCTGTGTTTCCCCTCATCAGAGCTTTCTCTGTCTCGGCCACTGTGCTGCGTACCCTCTCTGTAGATAGGGTCCTCCTGTGGTATCATTGCATATGTGTACTTCCCTGTTGGTAAGTCCATGTGAGGCATGCTCTACATGTTAACCTAGGTGGGATGTGGTCTCCATAGTGCTCTCCTTCCTGGAGAGGGAAGAGCACTTCCCAGCACTATTCTAGAAAGTGTTCGGCGGGAGATTGCTTAACAGCAAATTAAGAAAGCCACCGCCGGTAGCCTACTTGGGTAAGTGCCTTCTCCCCCCTTAATGGGACTAGGGAGATGCCTTACCTAACTCGCTGGAAGGTCACGACATGGTTGAGTGCTCGCTGCGAGGCATGCAGCAGCTTGCCCGTGTCCACTCTTCCATGCCTTGTGACATGGTTCAGCGCCTGCGGTGTTTCCTATAGGAACCCCTAGTGTCACTACATCAACACAACGTCGAGTGAGTGACAGACAGGGAACGTCTTGGTTACTGGTGTAACCTCTGTTCCCTGATGGAGGGAACGAGACGTTGTGTCCCTCCTGCCGCGGTGCTGAACAGACCGCTGACATGGCCGGGAATTCTCTATCGGCTCCTCGGCATAAATCTGAATGAGTGATGCACGCCATCTCCTTTTATACCCGTATGTCTGGGGCGGAGAGTGTCATGCAAATTCCACTCGCCAATTTTCATTGGCCTTTTCTATTTTAAGCAAAGGTGATTGGGGCTCTCAAGATCGAACCCCTAGTGTCACTACATCGACACAGCATCTCATTCCCTCCATCAGGGAACAGAGGTTACACCAGTAACCAAGATGTTTTTAATGTTTTGCTGAGTAGTCATTGCAAAAGCAGAAAGCGACAAAGTTAAATTGTGCACAGCTCTCAAACACGTGCTCTGCTTATCTATTGGTTTTCCGCAGCCTGCTATCCTTTGTAGTGAAATCACAAAACAAAATTGTGTTGTGATATACTGTACATAAAACTGCTGATAATCATCCTCTGTTGTACAGCTGTAAAATTTGTTTATTACCACAAAAACTTATATTAGAGTGGATCAAAACCATGCACAGACACTTCATATTCATTGCAGAAACATTACCACCGGTCATACACGTCATGTCTGATACAGTGGAGATATAAAGATGTTATTAAATAAAATATAAGTACATTTGAGCAATTGGACTATAATGATTGCTCCCTCAAATCTCTTTGTAATAAGAACTTAGTTTTATGTTGAAAAATAGCCATTCAAGAGAAGTGTCAGAAACAGGTATTCTGATCAACTTCTCTTAAATCGTATTGCTAAATAGCAGGGGTTTTTATGATGTTTTCATATATTCATATAAATAAACATAAGCCTAATATAAATGACATTTATAATAAATGTCCCATCCTACATTTAATCAAATACAATCAAATTGAAAGGCATGGTAACATTTAGTATAATTACCACACACAAAAGCTTCCTTTTCGAGGCTGTGTCCAGCATATTTCCATGTGTGGTTATTTAAGCAATTATTCATAGTAAATCACCCACAATACACCCACGAAGCACCACACTTCATTGATTGCACGAACAAACTAGTACCCTTTTTTGGGGGGGATCTTAGTGTATCAGGGCCAAAGTTCATCCAAACTTTCAGTAATTTTGGTACTGTCAGCAGGGGTTTAGGGAGCCTTTGAAATGACGTGGGATGGGAAGTGAACCAACTCATGTGTCTCTGTTCATGTTCATCATAATCATGACATCGCTCACATTGCTGTTGTGACTACTTAGTGCATTGCTATACTCTCACTCTTTCTCTCTCTCTGTCTCTTTACCATCGTTCATTCGCGACTGCCCCCAGGTGTGTGTTGTTATTGCCGGCCTGGTCCTGTTCTTGCTGTCCAACGTTTAAATCAAGCTGCTGTGTAAACACAAGGTTTGAGTCTGCTCAGCTGAACAAGAGGCAGAGTGTGATCTTGTGCCTCAGCACCTTTAGCTCAATAAATGTTGCATGAAAGCATCATTTGCATGGAGTGTTACATACTGTTTCCTGTCGTCTCCTATCTCTCTGGCTCAGCTGGGGCCATGGTTCATTACAGTGTGTCACACACTCATGTTGACAAACCAACCAGCCTAGTAAAAGAGTAATGCAGTTAAAGTTGTAAATATGAATGGATGAAAGCAAGGACATGGTGCTGAATTTACCAACAGAGCAAGAATATAGCAAAAATAGAGGGATGGGATCAGCCATTTGTCATAAATTGTTGGACTTTGCCACTTTAGAGAGTCCACATTATTTAATTTAAAGGAATAGTTCAACCAAAAATTGGAAACTTTCACTTTCAAAGTTTTCAGAAGGTGAAAACGGAGATTTATGGTAAAAAAAGGACTTAAATACTGATCTGTTTCTCACCCATACCTATCATATCACTTCTGATAATGATTGGTTATATATGCAGAAATTGGCTAATTTCATTTTGCCTCCATTATGCTTTATCAGATGCTTTTTTTGGACAGAAGCAAATGATGTTGTGTCATTTGAATATCCATTCTGATTGGCCAGTTTATAAATGAGAGTAGTCTTTATCCTCCTCTGGCATTCATACCGATTCATACAGTGATTTAAACTTGCCTGGGCTACCGTGCCAGAAAGTTAGACATAAAAAATACATTATTTTACAATATGCAGTATGAATTATGCTGAATTATGCAGATTTGTAAATTAAGCAACTTTTTATTAAAACTGTTAATTTAATTGTTGTTATGTTGATTTTGAAAACATTTTTGAGGAGGCTCAGCCTCCCTTGCTTCCTCTGATGGACCACCACTGCATAGCTTTGACAGCTTTGTTTGAGGAACAACCTGAAATTTAGGTTGTTATTCATGGAAAATCTTCCCCTATGTTGCAGCTCTCAAATCTTATTCTCCATCAGTGATGTCAAACCTGGTACAAAGCCTTTAAAGAAGCCATATTTGAATCTGAACGTGAGTGCAAATAAGATTATTTGAGCTCCAGCAGAGGAGAAGATTATCAGTGAATTACGACTTAAAGTACATTTCGATCTGTTCCTCACAAAAAAGCTATCATATGGCTTCAGAAGATTTGCAATATATAGCACCAGTTATATAGGCACATATTTTTGCGTGTGACATTACGTGTTTGTAATGACGTGAAGGTGAGTAAATAGAGAGTATAGAGAGGGAGACCACATAATCTTTTAGCGCATAAAAATACAGCAGCTTTGGGTTATATGTCATGTCTGTGGGAATGCTGGACACGTTTCAAACCACAGATTGTGCAATAACACAGTGTATCAGCCGGCCGACCCATGTACTTAGATATGAAGTGTAGGCTGTGAACGGCTGTGAGCTGGTGTTTGTAGACATAGATAGATAGATAGATAGATAGATAGATAGATAGATAAAGAGAGAGAGAGAGAGAGAGAGAGAGAGAGAGAGAGAGAGAGAGAGAGAGAGAGAGGTGGCATGTGAGCATACACATATCTCTAGCTCGGTAATGTATGCAGCAGCGGATGCTAATTTCCTATTTCTATCCCCAGAAAAGAAATCCTCGGATTGCCAAATCATTCTATGATACCCTTACAACACCATACTACAAAAAGTTATATTCACTGTCTTGCCCCTGACCTATCTTATCTCCAGAGACTTCATTCATTCAGGATGCCCACAATAGAAGAATGGATGCCAGTGCAGTTTGAATGCATTAGAAAATGGCTACCTCTCAGTATTGTGCTCTGACAAATCAGGAATGCAGAGGAACACATGCAGAGATGGTTCCTGTTGTAGGGAATGTAACCAGTATGAACAGACCATTCTCACTGTGAATTCGGTGACTGTAGGTCAAAAGTTCTTAAGATAAAATCAGTCTGTGCTTACTGAAATTCCAACTACTGCCCCCAGTGGCCAAAGCAGGAGTGTTTTTGAATGTAAGGGCACATGTGAGCTCAAGTTTCTGGGTGAAATGTCCACAGAGGGGTGAGAAAAGTGAGTTGTAAAGAGAGTTGTTTTTAGTTGTCAATGTAATAAAGTGAAGAAGAATACACATTTTATTAACTCTACCCCCTGACCTCAACCCTAAACCTAACCATCAGTGGAGTAAACTTAGAGAGAAAATGGAACCTCCAAATGGTACTCGGCATTAATAATGTGAACGTGATTACTTCCTTGTTTCAACCAGTGGTGGAAAGAGTATTGATATTTTTTTTTTTTACTTAAGCAAAAGTACTGCTACTGAAGAAATAATTCACTTGAGTACAAGTAGAACTATTAAGAAATATTATGACTCAAGTAAGAGTAAATAAGTAGTTTGCCAATAAGCTACTCAAGTAATTATGTTACATGTTACTTTATGGAAATGTTATTATATATTATTTTTAGAACACAAAGACATTTGTTCTTGAAAGAAATTATGCTTCCTCTCACTAAGGAAGCATTAAATTGATCAAAAATACTGTCAAAATCATTAATTGTCAATATTTTAATGGTTTGAAATAATTGTTTTAAGTGATATTTATTCAGTTTTTCTTTAACCATGGTGGCAAACCTATACTGTGTAACCTATTCCTTACAAAATCATTCTAAAGTGCTAATTTGGTACTTGAGAAAATTGTCTTCTTATTAGAACAATTGAAAATGGTTGCGCTACCATGCGGAAATCACAATACAGTGGGTTTTTTCCACATTTGCTGAGGTATTGAGTTCTTACAAGTTGCTTTACACTTGCAAGTCAAATTCTGGTTTTAAAGTTGGGCAAAAAGAAACACAATTATCCTGAAATTCTATTTTCTTCTAAAGTCTATTGTTTTAGAGAGATGAAGGCTATTCCATGCATTACTGTTTAAAAAAAAGAATCTCTAACCAGGAAAGAGAGGGACGTGGACGGCCAGATGCACAACAAAAAGACAAGTAAATCACAGTCTCAGAAACACATTTCTATTTCAAGTTTATTCTCATTCACGTATGTCCAAGCATTTTGGCTATTAAGTTAACATACTGTACAAAAATAATATAATGCAATATCATAGAGGAAATGTATCCTCTATGATATTGCAGCAATTATCCAGATAAGGAATGAGATTATTAAGCAAACTGTTATCAACTCCTACATGCCAACTGAATAATAAGGCAAAAAGGCAAAAATAAACATTTCACACAGTGTTTAGTGAGAGATATGATTGATTCAATTGATTCAAGTTTGTTTTAGACATATAGTAGCAAGTAAACAACATATCCCCACATATATGTAAAACTACATTGTGTTAATGTTTGACAGTTAAAACATTGCCAACCTTAAAAACAAGTGAAGTTTGATCAGTGGCTAAACGTGTTCAGACTGTTAATGTAAATTAAATATCCAGAAAATCTTGTATAGAGACAGGGCAGAAAGTCTTGGAGAAGCTAGAGAAGAAAGGACGCCAGCGGCAGTTTATGAGAGCTGCTGTGCTCATGATGCTGTGCCCTGCGGACTTCCGTTGTGCTGCGCACAGTGCGTTTTAGTTTATAAACAGATTTAGCGCTTTAGCAATTTAACTTTCTTCTACCAAAAAATTCTGAAATATTATTATTTTATTTTTATTTATTTATTTTTTTTGGTACTTTGTAATTGTGGTGAAAAATAATTGTAGCAAAGTTGAATACTTCATTTTTAATCAACTCATAAATAAAAGTACTATTATTTGTTTATTCTTAAAAAAGTTGAAAAATGTGAAAAACATACTCAAGTACTGTAACAAGAGTAGTTGTAATTCATTACTTTCCACCTCTGGTTTCAACACAGTACACAAACCCAGGTCTGTGATGCTGCTGACCCAACGCACATTCAGTTGGCAACGTACTTGAACTGATGCAAAATGTCTGATGGGAGATCTAGGCAGAATGGTGTCCATATCAGGTAACCAGAAAATTTGGTAACAACATGTCAACTTCCCAAGTGATCATGTTGGTTTGAACTGGAACTACAACCCCCCCACCCCACCCCCACTGGAACGGGAACTTCACTCCATGGACTCTGTCCCTCGCACCCCATATTCAGCCCTGCATATACCGAAGTATAAAGGACTTCAGGGTAGCCACTAGAGATTGGGGATCAGAATTGTACAGAATTTAACAATTCTCATTACAATTCCATTCAACCATTCTGTTCCTTAATGACTCCGTTAACGATGGTTCCTTGACGTTTCTATTTGATGATTTTTGAAGATGCCCCCGCCACAATAATTAATCATAACTATAACCTGCATCTTAGTTCCTAATTTAACCCCGACACTAAATGCACTGAATTAGCACTGCATTGTCATTCTTTTCAAACATGCCACCTTTCTATATAAAATTAAGCTGATTATGCTGTCGATTGTACCTTAAAAGAATATTCTGGGTACAAGATAAGCTTAATTGTCACCATATGTGGCATAATATTGATCAACACATAAATTAATTTCAACTCATCTCTCCTTTTCATTAAAAAAAGCAAAAATTAAGGTTACAGTGAGGCACTTACAATGGAAGTGAATGGGGCCAATTTTTGAAGGATTTAAAAGGCAGTAATGTGAAGCTTACATTTTTATAAAAGATTCTTGTGTTAAAACTCATGTATTATTTGAGCAGTAAAATCGTTTAAATCATCGTTTTTGTGGTGGACTATTGTTTTATGCAGATTAACTTCTAGTTATTTGACACAGACTTATGTCATCACGGCAACAGTTATAAAACTGGATATAACATTGCACAGGAAAGGTTATTAAGTGATTTTATCACACAAAAACCATTTTAACATGCATGTTGTTTAAGTCTCGTGGCAATACTTTTGAAACAGTGAGTATTTCAACATTTACGGATTGGCCCCATTCACTTCCATTGTCAGTTTTTTGCTTTTTATAAAGGAGGGACAGGTGGTAATTAACATTATGCCACAAATACTGTCGATTTCTGCTTAACTTCCCGGAATATTGAACCCGGAATATTCCTTTAATAACAAAACTTATCTGTATTTGTCTGGGACAATTAACATTTAAATTAAAGCAATTAAAGCTTTTACCAGTGTTGGGTAGATTACTTCAGAAATGTAATCTGGTACTGATTATAAATTACATAACTACAAATTTTATTATTAAAGCACATTTTTCAATTAAACTTTTTTGGTAATCTAATCTGATTCCTTTTGGTTTACTTACAATTACATTTATTCATTTGGCAGACACTTTTATCCAAAGCGACTTACGAAAGAGGAAAACATAAGCAAATCATATTAAGGAGACAGTGGTACGAAAAGTGCCATATTACAAAGTTTCACTAGCATCAGAATAGCATTCAAAACAGATTAAAGTGCAACATTAAAGTTTTTTTTTTTTTTTTTTTTTTTTTGTGACTGGTTAAGTGCTCATGGAAAAGATGTGTTTTTAGCCGTTTTTTGAAGACAGAAAGTGAGTCAGCTTCATGGATGGAGTTGGGAAGGTCATTCCACCAACGTGGTATGATGAAGCCAAAAGTCCGGGAAAGTGTTTTGGTGCCTCTTTGTGTTGGTACAACAAGCCGATGTTCCTTAGCCGACTGCAGGATTCTAGTGGGCGTGTAGCTCTGCAGAAATGATTTTAGGTATGCTGGAGCAGACCCAGTGACTGTTTTGTATGCCAGCATCAGAGCCTTGAACTTGATGCATGCATCAACCGGCAGCCAGTGAAGAGAGACAAGGAGTGGTGTAACATGCGCTCTCTTTGACTGATAAAAGACATTCTGGATCATTTGCAGGGGTCTAATTGCACATGCAGGGAGGCCTGCAATGAGGGCATTACAGTACTCCAGTCTAGTTATGACTAGTGACTGAACAAGAAGTTGTGTGGCATGTTCAGAGAGGAAGGGTCTTATCTTCCTGATATTGTAGAGTGTAAATCTACATGATCTTGCGGTCTTTGAGATGTGGTCTGTGAAATTTTGTTTGTTATCAATGGTTACCCCTAGATTTCTGACTGTTTTGGAAGGCGTTACTATAGTTGCACCCAGCTGCATGGTGATGTTGTGTTCAAAAGCAGGGTTGGCTGGAAAGACAAGGAGTTCGGTCTTGGCTGGGTTAAGTTGCAGGTGGTGTTCCTTCATCCAGGCCAAGATGTCTGCCAGGCAGGCAGAGATTAGAACAGTCACTGTGGTGTCGTTGGGCTGGAAAGACAAGTAGAGTTGCGTATCATCAGCGTGGCAGTGGTAAGAGAATCCATGTGCCTGAATGATGGGTCACAGTGATGTTGTGTATATAGAGAAGAGAAGCGGCCCAAGCACTGAGCCCTGAGGTACCCCAGTAAGTAGCTGATGTGACTTGGACACCTCACCTCTCCAGGCTACCTTCAAGGACCTACTTGAGAGATAGGAATTAAACCAGTCAAGCACAGTTCCTGTGATGCCCAGTGAAGAGAGGGTGGAGAGTAAAATCTGATGGTTGACTGTGTCGAAGGCTGCAAAAAGGTCCAGTATAATCAGGACGGATGATCTGGATTCAGCTTTTGCCTGTCTCAGAGACTCAGTGACAGACAGCAGGGCAGTCTCGGTGGAGTGTCCACTTTTGAAGCCTGACTGATTGTCATCCAGCAGCTTATTCTGTGAGAGATAGGCGGAGATTTGATTGAAAACTGCCCTTTCAAGTGTTTTTGCCATGAATGGGATGAGAGAGACTGGTTTGTAGTGTTCTATCTGTGTGGGGTTAAGAGCGGGTTTCTTCAGCAGCGGGGTTACTCAAGCCTGCTTAAATGTAGTGGGAAAGTGCCTGTAAGTAGAGATGTGTTAATTGTGTGAGTGAGGGCAGGTAAGATGGATGGAGAGATGGCCTGGAGAAGGTGAGAAGGAATGGGGTCAAGGGAACAGGTGGTAGGTTGGTTGGAGAGGAGGAGTTTAGAGACCTCAGTGTCAGTCAGAGGAGAGAACATAGAGACAGAGGAGTTGCATACAGGAGATGGGTGTTTGACAGGGTGAGGTGCTGAGAATGCATTGCTGATGGTTGTAACCTTATTAGTAAAAAATGTGGCAAAGACATCTGCTGTCAGTGATGTGTCAGGCGGTGGAGGGGGAGGACAGAGAAGTGTTTTGAATGTTCTAAACAAGCTGTGAGTGTCTGTGGTGCTTTTGATCTTGTTCTGGTAGTAGGAAGTTTTTGCAGATTTAACATTATCTGGAAAAGTTGCAAGCAGAGACTGATACTTAACTAGATCTGCTGGATCTTTAGATTTCCACCATCTCCTCTCAGCTGCCCTGAGGTCAGTCCGATGTTCACGAAGGATGTCAGAGAGCCAGGGGCTGGGTGGTGTAGTACGTGCTGGCCTTGAGGAGAGAGGACAGATGTTGTCTAGACAGGTTGTTAAAGTAGAGCTTAGTGTGTCTGTGGCAGTGTTTACATCAAGGGTGGAAAGTACATTTTGTGTGGGAAGAGAGGTAGAGACTGCAGTGGAAAGGCGAGAGGGTGAAAGAGAACGGAGGTTACGGCGAAAGGAAACCAAAGGTGGAGTCTGTTTTAATGTAGATCGGAGAGTCATGTTGAATTGAACAAAGTAGTGATCAGAGACATGTAAAGAAGTAACAAGAATATTTGAGTTGGTACAGTTATGTGTAAAAATGAGGTCCAGCTGGTTGCCCAATCTGTGAGTTGCTGTGGTGCTTAGTCTTTCCAAGTCAAATGAGGCCTGGGGCTTGTCCTGGTGTATGTTGAAATCATCAAGAACCACAAGTGGCTTAGCATCCTCCGGGAAGGAGGACAGCAGGACTTCCAACTCCTCGAGAAAGTTTGCCAGCTGACCTGGAGGGTGATAAATGACAACAACATGTATTTTTGTGGGTTGCATTGTAGTAATAGCATGGAATTCAAAAGTAATATTGTTACATAGAGAAGAGTGTGGTGAAAAAGTCCAGTTGTTATGAATGAGCAAACCTGTTCCCCCACCCCAACCGGTGTCTCGAGGGGTGTGAGCGGAGGAAACGTTTTTGGAGAGAGCAGCTGGTGTTGCTGTATCCTTTGGACATATCCATGTTTCTGTCAGTACCAGGATGCTGAGGGTGGACTCTATGGCAAAGGCTGGAATGAAGTCAGCTTTGTTCACAGCTGACTGGCATTCCCAGAGTCCCACTGAGAAAGAGAGCGGAGCAGGTGCTGAAGTGCAAAGTGGCCGTAGGTTGTGTGGGTTGCGTTTTGTCTTGCATCTATATCGTGTAAACAGTCTGTAACAGATAACAGGGACGTGCTTGAAGGCATATGTTATTCGTGAGGTAGACATGTTAGTATGCACAAGGAAAATAAGAAAAGAGATAAAATTAAAAGATACTTAAGTGCTATGGTGAGTGGGGCCTTGTCGTGTCCTTGCTTGGTGGACTCACACAGGTAGACTCGCTGGTCTTTACACAAGTAGGTCTTCACACGAGGAGGGCTTTACACGAGGGCTACCACTTCCGCTGCCGTGTCAGAATTCAACTCAAATATATACATGATGCTAATGAGCCGTACAGTGAAAAAAGCAGGACACGCCTTAATGCTAGTTAGCACAAAGTTAGTCACGTGGGCAACTGAAACTACGGGTCACGCAAGGTGAAAAGTGCGAGAACAAACGCGACTTCAGTACACCGCAAATAAATTATGCTACACTTTAGCAATAAATAATACTCTAAAACAAGAGAAGCACTGTTTCTAGATACTAAAAACAATGATGGTTTTACACACATTGGACAAACAACTCTAAATCTAGCAATGAATACCCTGGGACAAGTCAAAACAAAATAGCACACACACCAACACACGTTTAAGCGACACAAGTTCAAGCCAGTAAACAAACAGCACAAGTCTAGCTATGAATACTACTCTACAACAAAGTAAAACAATGAAATAAACACACTTACAAGCAACTGCAGACTCCTGTAGATTAATCGCTTCTCCTTCTACTTTTGCATGTTTCAATGAAAATCTATTTGAATGGCATTAAGTACCAGTTTTAACAATGTAATTGATATGTAATCATGTAATCCTTTATACCTAACTAATCTGATTAAGCACATTTAAAATGTAATATAATCTGATGAAAAGTACTTGATTTTTATAATCTGATTTTATAATCCAGATTACAGGTAGTCCATCACTACCCAACACTGTGTGTTAACACCTGCATTACACTGTGCATTTTGCGTTCAACAATAATTGTGTGGGCATGATTGCACTGTTTAATTTGCATATCTGATTTGCATAATTCCTTTAGTAAATCAGGTGCTAGAACGACCCAGACAGTGCTTGCAAATAAACTACGCTATCGGTGGGCACAAATCCTTCTTAGTGAACTCCCACCTAAATCTTTGGAAGTTAAAAAAGTTGTTGAATAGTCACACAATTATTGCGTTTTCATGATCATTCATTTCTGTCACTTCCGAGTTCTTGAGTTCTCATGGCCTTCCCTAGAGGCTGCACAGTATAACAGATCTACACATTATACAGCTCCACAGCATTGTAGTATTCACTACCACTGCTGTCTTTGAATAAATGTGATAGCATCCGAATCACTGTGCAGACACAAAAAATTTTTTAATTTGCATACAAATGTGCAAAAATGTAAAGTAAGAGCAATCTGTGCACTGAAATACACCCGGCTTGTAAAAAGAGTAGATGATCTGGCCTCAACGACCATAATAATATCAGGAGGAAGGTTTCAAATGACAGATGAGTGTGCTTCACTGTGATTAAAGAGATTGTGCAGATACCTCTTTTCACCCCCTGCTCTATGCATTCATCAAACAGCACTCTTATTCTTTTGATGAAAACCTGCAGCCATAATTTAATGAAAACATTTGGAACTTATATATATATATATATATATATATATATATATATATATATATATATATATATATATATATAGGGAAGCAAATAAATGGAAAAATCATTGTCAGGTTAAGCCACAGTTTAACAAGGTAGAAAGTACAATTCAAACTGTCACAATGACTTCAAATCAGTATGTGATTCTCAAAAATTTTCTCCCATGTTGAAGACATCAATAGACAAATACTGCAGGGGAAATGTGGCAGAACAAGACTAATAGGTCATATATATCCAGGGAGCCACTGTTTCCTCCTACAGTAATGTAAAATATTATGGCACATTTGAAGGTAAGATGAGTGTAAAGCTTTCCAATTCAAAAGTGATGGTTAGATATGAATTTCAAATAATTGTAAATGGATACAAGTGAACTTGTCTGTGTCTTAACTATCATTTATCCTCTATAAACAATAAAATTAGTTTAATTAAAACACATTAAATGTGCTATGTCATGAAAAAAATAAACTAATTTACCTTGATCTCCTTTTAAAATAAGAGTTAGATGTACTATGTAAACATCCTCAAACGTTAACCCTTTATGCTCTGAGGATGTTTTTAAAGGTTTCCTGTTTCAGTGGCATACCCAAAATTAAAGTCTGATTACTCGTCAAAAAACAAAACAAAAACAAACAAAAAACAAGGAGGGTCAATTGTTTGGCATTATTTTAGAGAAAAAATTAATTAATTAATTAAAAATAATGATAAAGATTATAATAAATTCTGAGACTCTCAGCCTAAGAAAATGCTAGAAATGAAAGTTTGTTCTTTATTTTTCTGATTTGACATTATATTCTCTTTTTGTTTTGTTTCCAATCATGTAACTGAGTCAAATTTCGTGTTGCAATCAAAAGTTATAGCATTACAAAAATAATTTAACCTAGTGTCCAAAAATGTCTCCAAGTGTCCAAAAGCCTCTCCAAACAAATAAAACATAATAATTGTACATAAGAACTACGTAATTACACATGCAAACACAACAGTGACTAAAGGTTTGCATAGCATGCAGATATGATTTTAGTAATGAGATTTCACAGAATATCTGAGTCTTTGTCATGTACTTGGTACAATCTCCTGGTGGTCATATGTAATTAGAGTGATTGATCACATGACTTTCTGTCCAAATATGGATGACTATCACCACTGGTTGGAGCAATCCGAACCCAATTCGACTGGTTTAGCATTCCATAATGCTATAGCATTAAAGATGATGTCATCTGATCCAGGAAAGCTAACGTGTTTGTAGCCAGATAGCAAGAAGCCAGATAGCCAAATGCTGTGTGCACATTGTACTTTGTGTGGGTTATCTAATGATCTCTGCATCTAATTGCTTTGAGCATGAGCTCGTTTTAAAGATAATCGCCTCCTCTAAGTAACAGTATGTGATATTCTATGTTCTGTGTATGTTTCCTGAAGTTATAAGTGAAAACGTGGCATATGAGCAATACCTGTTCACATGAAAAATGTATGTCAAAGACTATTTGCTATTATTCGCTATATTTTTGTCTGTGAGTTTAACAAATAGGCTGGTTGTATTCTACTCTCTGATAGCTTTCCAACAGCATCTGTCACATGGCTATTGGATGAGGTAGATATTTTTACCAATTAAAATAGTATGTACAGTACACATTTTTAAAGAAATTATATATATATTTATATACAAGTTATATCTCATCTTTTGTCATCTCCATGTATTCTTATTATATTAATACATTTTTCTATTTTCCTTTTACGATAAGGTGCAAGTAACATGTATGTCATTTGAGGGGTAACTGAGGGTCTGGCCCCATGCCAGGAATACAATAACAGTGATTATTTATTTAGCCCCACTCATGGAGGATATGCATTTATATTGTACTGCATTTATTCACAAAAAATATATATCTGTTTAATTATTACATTATTATTCAACTATTCTATAACCATTTGATTCTGTTTGAATTCAATCATTAGTAATTGTATGAGAGAGAGAGAGAGAGAGAGAGAGAGAGAGAGAGAGAGAGAGAGATTTTAGTTCTGATTTTATTATTTTCCATGTTGTTATATGGTTCATAAAAGAAACTATGGCTTACAAAATATCTACTTCATGTAATAATTTGAATTGGAACTTCGAGTTTCTTTATGATTTTATTGTCACATTGTGTGACTATGTGCTGCATCTGGCCTTGTATACTTTGTGTTTCTCCTCATTCTGTCCTGCTTTTCGCAGATATGCAGGCGCCACATTCCATCGAGATTAACCAGAAGGCCTCCCGTCCTAGAGGAGATAACGCCTATCCATTACAATGTCTAAATCATTCAGTGTTTTGGATTGTTTTTGGTGCCCTCTAACATGTGACTTTGCTATAGTCAAAACCCTCAAAAGATTTTAATTGCTCTCCTTGGTACCTTCTTGATGTAGAGAAAGAGAAGTAGTCATAACTGATAGCTAACCCATGACATCTGCACAAATGTCCTGTAAAACCAATGATGGGAACTTGATTAATGTTATGGCTAACTAATTATTGTTTGTACAATGGTGGAAACACACCATATTTGTAAAGTACTAAAATGTTTGATGTAAGTGACCTATCAGAATCTTAGAAAGTGTTGTACTGTGACACATCTGATTCATTTTGCATATGACTATAATTGCTTGTGAATATAATATTTGTGAATATATTTGTTTTTGAATGGTTACTTTTTTCCTTTCCTTTTTGTCTTGAGTTTCTTTCTCTTTTGGCTTCTTTTTCTCCTTCTCTTGTCTTTCTGAACTACTAGATCCCTTTGACTTGTGATGCTTATTGGATCTGCTGAGAACAAACAGCAATCTCTCTCTCTTGCAATTGACTGCAAACCTGAGTCTGAGTTTTTATTCATCAGTATTTATATTGGGGACCCAGCTGTTATCCCCAACTCTATGGTGATGTCACATCATGAGTAAATTTACATATACTGTAGATGCACACATTTACACACAAACAATGCCAACAGTATTTTGTATAGCAGCTTAATCCGCCCAGTCAAGGTGAAGTAACAAGAAGGAAGTCGGATAGACACTATTATTCCTATGCACCAGAAGATGAAGATACTATTATTACAGTTGGTATCTAGATGTTGAAGATTGCAAACATTGTGCTGTTCCTGGCTGTGTGCAGCACCTGCTGCTCCGCATATGCTTTTGAAGAATCCCAACATTAAGGTTAAGCTATGGCTATTTTTTAAAGAGAGGGTAGAAAATGGTAATTTAAAACTAAATTAGGACTGTTTTAGTCCAAGAAACTTCAATATAGCTATTTATAAATATCTGTTATAGACTGGTGTTTAATTATAACTTTGTTTTGCTTTATCCGGTTTTCTTAATTGTGGTTAATAAGACAATTTTAAAGTGTAAACTTGTAGCAAGGAGATACTGACATTATTTACTAAAACTAGAGCTGTCAGAATTGAAGCATGCGATTAATTAAAGTTTAACGCATTCATTGTTCATAATCACAATTAACCCGGTGAAGAATGGTGAGCAGGTGCAGGAAAACTCCCCTGGGATGTCAGACTCCACACCATGTGCCCTTTTCCGGAAAGGAGAGGAAGCACATTCCTTTATATCCTCTCCACAATCCAGGCCTGTCCAGCCACGAGGGTACGTACACCCGTGGGATAAAAGAGGTGTTTTTAAAATTTTAACTCTTATTTTGTCTTGTTTACCAGTGAAAATACTTGACAAGCAAAATGACATCAAATATTAATTCTTCTTGTCAGAGAAAATATGCTAAGGGAACCAGAAAAAAAAAAGGGAATTCAAGTTTATTTTACTCACCCTATCTGCAAATATTTTTTCTAGTTTAAACAAACCTACCTAAAATGGTTAGATATCTCTGAAAACAAGCACATTACAATCTCATGTAATTTTGCTTCTCAAGTAAATGTTTCTTGCTTTAAGGATGTTTAGATATTTTTACAGGAAAGCAAGACAACATACTAATTAAGAAAATGTTTTTTCAATGTAAGACCAGTGTCAGACATTTTTTAAACTTTTTAATTAGCTGCAATATGTAATGGATTCGACATGGAGGCGAAGGTAGAATCCATATGCAAGAAGTTTTACAATCAGCAGACAAATCCAAGACACAAGGCAGAGACATAATCGTTGAAGCAGGCAAAGTAGTCATTACACAGGTAATCAGTCCAACCAGGCAAACAGAGCAAAACAGTAATCCAAAATCAGTAATCCAGTATAGCAGGCACAATGGTCATAACAAGAAGGCAATAAACAGGCAATGAGAATAACACTTGGTAAGGCAGTGAAACTGGCAATACTTCGCAAAGTCATAATGGAAGAGCATGGCTATTTATAAGGTACAAAGAGGAAGTAACCATAGAAGAAACGGTACAGTGTCAGTATTCGGGAGAGGGCTCCCTCTGGTGGTCGGCTGAAGGGATACCAGCCTCATTCGTTACACAATATTTGACATTAGAGTTGATTTTCATTGGTATTTTTATATTTAATAAGGCATGATTGGTTTCTAACCATATAAAAACACACAGCATGTGCTCTTTTGTATCCAAATCTTCAACTGAATCAGTTAATTGAAATAAATTTTGAATCTGGACAATTAGGGCTGATAATTGTAATATGTAAGGCACTAAACCCATACTAAAACCCATAACTAGATATTGTTTATTTAGACACAATATTGAATATTATGAAATATGTCAAGTAGTTATAAAGAAAACAGATAATAGATAAAACAACTGAGGAATTCACAAATATTTATGCCCCCAAATTTTACATATCTGGGGCATTACAATGCAAGTAAATGTTAGCCAGAACTTTGAAGGCGCAAAAAGAATATCAGAAGTCAGAAGTTTACATACACCTTAGCCAAATACATTTAAACTCAGTTTTTCACAATTCCTGAATTTTAATTGTAGAAAAATTCCCTGTCTTAGGTCAGTTAGGATAACTACTTTATTTTAAGAATTTAAATCGTCAGAATAATAGTAGAGAAAATGATTTATTTCAGCTTTTATTTCTTTCATCACATTCCCAGTGGGTCAGAAGTTTATATACACTTTGTTAGTATTTGGTAGCATTGCCTTTAAATTGTTTAACTTGGGTCAAACGTTTTGGGTAGCCTTCTACAAGCTTCTCACAATAAGTTGCTGGAATTTTGGCCCATTCCTCCAGACAGAACTGGTGTAACTGAGTCAGGTTTGTAGGCCTCCTTGCTCACACATGCTTTTTCAGATCTGCCCACAAATTTTCTGTCGGATTGAGGTTAGGACTGATGGCCACTGTAATACCTTGACTTTGTTGTCCTTAAGCCATTTTGCCACAGCTTTGGAGGTATGCTTGGGGTCATTGTCCATTTGGAAGACCCATTTGCGACCGAGATTTATCTTAATGGCTGATGTCTTGAGATGTTGCTTCACGGTCAGGATGGTGTTCTTTGGCTTGCAAGCCTCACCCTTTTTCCTCCAAACATAACGATGGACATTATGGCCAAAAAGTTCTGTTTCTGTTTCATCAGACCAGAGGAAATTTCCCCAAAAAGTAAGATTTTTGTCACCATGTGCATTTGCAAACTGTAGTCTGGCTTTTTATGGTGGTTTTGCAAATTTGGCTTCTTCCTTGCTGAGCAGCCTTTGAGGTTATGTCGATATAGGACTCGTTTTACTGTTGATATAGATACTTGTCTACCTGTTTCCTCCAGCATCTTCACAAGGTCCTTTGGTGTTGTTCTGGGATTGATTTGCACTTTTCGCACCAAACTACGTTCATCTCTATGAGACATAATGCGTCTCCTTCCTGAGTGGTATGATAACTGCGTGGTCCCATGGTGTTTATACTTGCGTACTATTGTTTGTACAGATGAACGTGGCAACTTCAGGTGTTCAGAATTTGCTCCCAATGATGAACCAGACTTGTGGAGGTCCACCATTTTTTTTTTCTGAGGTCTTGGATGATTTCTTTTGATTTTCAAATGATGTCAAGCAAAGAGGCACTGAGTTTGAAGGTAGGCCTTAAAATACATCCACAGGTACACCTCCAATTCAGTACATCTCCTGTCAGAAGCTAATTGCTTAAAGCCTTGACATAATTTTCTGGAATTTTCCAAGCTGCTTAGAGGCACAGTTAACTTAGTGTTTGTAAACTTCTGACCCACTGGAATTGTGATATAGTCAAGTGAAACAATCTGTCTGTAAACAATTGTTGGAAAAATTACTCATGTAATGCACAAAGTAGATGTCCTAAACGACTTGCCAAAACTATATTTTGCTAATTTTAAATCTGTGGAGTGGTTAAAAAATGAGTTTTAATGACTTCAGACTAAGTGTATGTAAACTTCTGACTTCAACTGTAAAGGTAGCATAAAAGTAATCCATATGGCTCCAGTGGTTAAATCCATGTCTTCGGAAGTGATATGATAGGAATGGGCAAAAAAACAGGTCAATATTTAAGTCGTTTTTATTATAAATTCTCCTTCCTGCCCAGTAGGTGGTGATATGCACAAAGAATGCGAATAAGCAAAAACAAAATAATGTAAATGTGAAAGTGGAGATTTATAGTAAAAAAAGGACATAAATATTGAGCTGTTTCTCAATCACACCTATCATATCACTTCTGAAGGTATGGATTTAACTACTGGAGTCATGTGGATTACTTTCATGCTGCCTTTATATGCATTTTGGAGCTTCAAAGTTCTGGCCACCATTCACTTGCATTGTATGGACCTACAGAGCTGAGATATTCTTCTAAAAATCTTCGTTTGTGTTCTGCAGAAGAAAGAAAGTCATACATATCTGGGATGGCATGAGGGTGAGTAAATGATAAGAGAATTCTCATTTTTGGGTGAATTATTCCTTTAACTCAGACAGGAGTAGCCTTTTGAAAATCAAGCACTTCTTTGGAATTCCATTGTGTGATATTACTGAGGGGGAAACAATATTGGACTATTAAAATATTCATGCATGTACAGATAGACTGACATTCTTGGCACACAGTGACCTTGTAGCATAAAAGCTAATTCCCCCCAGGGCAGACTTCGATTTAGCTTAGCCCTGTGGTGCTTTTCACTAATGAATGTATTCCATCTCTTAAAATCCCCATTGTTCATTTTAGACCAGAATTACACTGCATGCAGTGAACTAAACTCTTATCAACAATGAAAACTTCCACTTCATTTCTGAAGATCTGAAATTTAAAAGGAGAAAAAAAGATCCCAGAATAAAGAAATATACAAAATAGCTGTTTTAAAGAGGACGGCATGCAGGTGTTTTTTCTTTTTTTTAAAACAAATAAGCAATGATTCATAATTATATAGTAGAAATGCAAAAGACACTATGTGAAATACATTGAGTGTACTCTGTTTCAACCTTTAAGACCCATGAAATCATAATTACAGATTTGTGGCTTAAATTACATGTCTGTTAGCTTTTGGGGCCATCTATATGATATTGTACTCCCAAAGCTAGACTAAATTAATGTTTGCTTTGAGAATTCACTGTATTTATTTATGGAAAACAGGCCAAAAATATTGATGACTCAGCTTGCACTCTGCGTATCCAAATTGTTGTCCAATAAGATGCTTTCTAGAATTAGATTGTCCCTCCCCCAAAATAAACTGCCTTTGACTATCAATAGTATGTGGCTAAAGAAATATATCAGGGGTGCATTAATGCACAGGCTTACCCAGGGGGGCCCCATTCGCGGCATCCGCCACCCTTTTCTCCTCCATTGACGTTCATTGTAGGAGCGCATGTAAATGCGTTCAGCAGGAAACATGCGTTGCACGGTGTGCAATAGCCAAAGCCATCAGTCTAAAACATGTTTTTTTTTTTTTTTTTTTAAAGGGAAGAACCCTTCAATATGGCCTGCCCCGACTTCCTATTTCAATAGGAAATACGCACAGGAAAGAAAACCTCACTCATCAACCTATTTAATTAGGTCTTTGAAGCTATGCAGACTACTTATGAAATACAGTTACACTATTATTTCACTATTCGTAGACAAAACTGAATGTCTGTCAGGAGATTTCTAAACAGCTGAGGGGATTTATAGGTTAATTGCACTTTTGGTCCAAGAAGCATTAAATCCCAGACAGCTGGAAGTAGGACACTAGGAGGTTACTGCAGTGAGCTGGGATTATATTTATCAGAGTGAATCCCAGAGAGTGTCAGAGGTATCTGCATTCCACTTGGTGGCAGTGAGCTAACAGTCATACTGCCAATTCCTGTCTTAAAACCCTTTCTCTATTCTCTCTCTCTCACTATCTTTCACCCTCCTTTCAGTCTATTTCCCTCAGCTTTTTCCTTAAGTGACTCACCGATCGCAAGAAACCCCCTCCAGCTGTGAGCCATTGATTGATTCGATTGTTTTACCTGCCATCTGCAATTCATTATCTTTAACATTTGCGAGAATCCAGAGAGATACGAGTGACTTCTTTCTCCATGTGATGAGACTAATGGTGGCTAAACCCTGGTGCGAATTCACTAAATATTTGCGCCAATGTCTATGACTTATTCACTAAGCACCCAAAATCCAGTATAAGCTAGCAAAAATGTTATAATATTGTGCTGCGCTGCAAGTTTTTAATTTAAGTCATTGCCATTCTTTTCAGTGCAAACATGCCTCCTTTCTATGTCAAAATTAGGCTTATTATAGATAGCGCCTTATTCACAAAAGTCAGCACGATTTGCCTGACACAATTAACGTTGCACTACAGTGAGAACCAGTCTGGTTGTGAAAGTAAAATTCCCATTCATTCTCTCCATCGGGGAATATATTGATAACTTATACAGTAAATCTTTAAAGACAGACCTACCATGAGCTCCGAGGTTGTTACTCGATGGTATATGCTTCTGTTGAAGCCATCAGTCCATGTTATTTCATCTTCATTTAAAAAAATCATGTTTAATAGTGAAATTTCTGTGAAATGGTGAAATCTCTTGTGTAGAACCTCACAACCCATGATCCTGACCAATCAGTGAATAGCGGTGAACAAAGTGTGCCAAATAATCAACAACTTTAAATCAACAGTTTTATATTTTCCATTGTCTTTAATTCGATTACGTCATTTGCAATGCTTCATGGGATTGTAGTTCATTCCCTCATTAAAGACATTAGGTACACATTCTAGTACCTTAATCTTTTTTGTCCGATTTTCAAATACTTTTTTGCTTCAAATCAAAATTTGTAACATTGTGATTCACCTCAGAGCTGGTTTGCTTGGTTTATGGCTTAAAAACTGTTTTATGAAGGATTTTATGAAATCCCTATTGTACAAATTAATGGGAAAACTGGGTAAGCAGGCTGTAAATTGAATTTTATTTTGATCATAGCTGCAGCAAGTCATCAAATAAAGATCAGATGACTTAGAAGAGCGTTAAAACTGTGCACATATTCAGAATGCACATCCCTGAAATTCTGGATCTGGGTTGATTATAGGTTAAAACTAATCATTAATGTGGTTTGATTGTGACATTCTTTATTTACTTGTTTTCCTCAACTAATTTTCAAACAATGCCATGTGTAGTACAAACGCAGGCTTTATTTGCCCAGGGTGATCTGGTTAGTTCAGGAGAAAACAGTTTGACTTCTTCCATTGTATCAATTCGGCTGCATGTAATTCCCCCTGCTGTTGTTTTTTCCTGTCCTTCTTTAGAATGCACCACTGCTCTAATCTTGTCCATCCAGCCATCCATCCATCCATTTATCCAGTTTTTCTTCCATCAGGCTGTGTTTTTGCAGCCCACCTGTAACTGTTGAGCAGGTCTGTACAGGTGGCATTGTTTTTACAGGGGTTTGATGAACATTTGTCAGTCTCCTGTTGACAGAACTCCCGCTCCCAGCCTGGCAGATAGAGGCAGTTGTAACTCTGAAATGCAAATGAAGAGAGTGAAATGATAATAGTGTAACTCTTTCATCTAACCCTTGCCTTGATCTAGATACTGTCTATGCAGCATGTTGTTCCACCAATCTCTTGGCACACTTCAAGTTTTGTGTGTGTGTGTGTGGGGGGGGGGGGGGGGGGGGCATCCAATCGAAACTATCAACAGAAACAGAAAAAAGAAGTAACAGAAGGAGTAATTGAAACAAACAAACAAAACACATTTATCACATATATGCACTTGAAACATGATCTCATTAGTATATGCAGATATTCGGATGTGAAGTATGGTTGTAGTACACGAACAGTACATTGGATGGACACCAGAACATAAAATATCAACATATTGACAGCATCTACAACTAAAACATAAACCCTTTTATGTATTCCTTAACTTTAGCGACATACAAATCTTCAGTGTTGGGAAGTAGCTAAAAGTAGCAATGCTACTAACTAAACTACATTTTGGCTTTAACCTAAACCTAATAGTTATCTAAAAGCAAATGAGAGGTAGACACAAAACAGACATTCTTACACTTAACTAAAGCCTAAACCTAAACCACAGTGTCCAAAAACAAAATAAGGAATGAAAAGCACATTTTCTGAAGCATCCATGTCATCTCGTGTTACTTCTATGACACTGTCGTCTCATTGTCAGCTTGACTGGTCTTGAACCACAGTCTTCCATGTATAAATCCAACACATTATTAAGTGAGCTACTGCAGAAGTTAAATATATTGGAATAAATGTGTAAATGTAGCTGAGTTTGTAATGCAAGCTTTAAACTATATTGTTTCTCAAATGATGCGTTAGAGTAAGTGTTTCAATATCGTAACATAGCAGTGTGTGAGTAATAGTGTGAAAAATAAGTGTTTATAAAGTCATAATCAGCTGTTGTAGTTGTGATATGTTTGAGAGTGAATAAAATGCTCAGTTGCTGTAGAACCTCTAGTGTTAATTTCATCAGGAATCTGCGACGAACCGTATAATCTGGCACGTAAAAGTCAGTTTGCAAAAATGTAGTTATACTAATGGTCATTCTATGAGACTAGGTTGGTTATTGTGCCAGATCAACACTGTTCTATATATACACAAATGAGATCGCCTGGCACTAGGTGAATGTATATCTGTGTGTTTTTGTCTGTGTTTGCACACTTTTCTATGGGGATCAATATCTGTATCTGCAATGCCTTCCATTCTGCCTCTCTTTCTCTGCATATCTGCATACATACAGTACAGTACAAACAGTGCATGCTAAGCTCTGTATATTATAATTTGTACTGAGGGCAATCTGTTGACAGCTTCAACTCTTAACCCACCAACTATCAACCCAAATGTGTTTAGCATGGTTTTCAAAATTGTAATCTTTATGGAAAAACAACCATTGCTATGCAAATGCACTCCCACAACCACCCACCAGTGCACATCATATATTCAGGCGTGTCTTTAAAGGCATGCAAACTATTAACTTCGACATGCATTACTAAAGAAATCAAAATGAAGCACACATTTCATAGAGAAATATTCAGAATCACACACCGTGCACATCTGAAACAAACAGCACTTGATGTATACAAAATACATTTTTACAGCTTTAATGCATGAATACAGCATACAAGGCTAAAAAGATCTACTTCAAGCTCAAATAGAAAGTACAATGCCAATGCATTTCTTTAACCGAATCTTAGAGAGTGATCTGTCATCACTCAGTAAAACAAAAATAGTTGTTTTTTTTTATAATAATAATTTCATTTATTTATTTGGCATAAAAAATAAATGTGTGTCATAAGCTAATGTATGACACAGTAAAAAAAAATAAATAAAAAAAAAATCATCTTTGTTTTGTTTGATGTAACTTTAAACAATAGAGGTTGTTTGAAAAGATGTTCTATCATGTTCATACATTGTTGTCAATGAATGGAAAACAAAAAAGGGGGCTGATAATTTGCAGTTGAGGAATGTTTAATGTTGATAATGGCTTTTTTCAAAGTTAAATGGGTATAATTACCCATTTTATACCCAGAAATCCCCAACCCTTTCCATTTCATAGCCTCATTGATATTAGCCTTGATAGTACTTGGTATGTGATCACAATGAAAGTATGTGGTATCGCCCATGTCTACCAGTAAATTGCTGTCCTTTCCATCTTGGTGGGTTTATGAACTTCTCTCCCCTCCTATTTGCCATAAAAGTTTTCCTTATGAAAATTAATAACTGTGGGTGGTTTGTTGTCTGTTATTTTGCATGTCAAAGGTTTATGCTGTCTGGTCCAATTCAATGGAAATGAGAGCAGGTTTGCACAGTCCAGGGATGGTTCGAGTTCTTCATTGCAGCTGCCCCGAGGGTCGATCCTGGAGTGCATGCTAATCTGTGCTTCATCCAGACGCAGACACAGTGTTAAGCTCTGCCTAATGTAATTTGAACACCGCAGGCCTAATTTGTAAGACTGAAAAAGCTACCAAAACCTGGTGTGATAGGTCAGATGCCTGAAGAAGAGCCCTGTTTTTCACCTCTAGCTAAGGATAATATAATCTTTTTTAAGCTGTTAAATCATCTGCAGGGATCGAAGCTCTCCCAAGAAACTCAGGGTTGTGTGGACTTTTTTTTTTTTTTTTATTCAATAAATAACTATATAAACACTGCCAGGAAGTAAACTGCAATCTGCAAGTTCCTGTCTACATGCAGAGTAGGAAAATTAAACCTATTTTTAAAAACCTATTTAATTGTGAGAGAATGAGTTGGTAAGAAATGTCTCTCATCTATACAAGATGAATTACTGCATTACACTGTAGTATCTGTAAATTTCTGCTCTGAAGGACCACAATAAAGAGAATAAACAGAGAAAATCTGCTCATGTTTTATGAATAGCACTTGCACACACATTTTTTTTTTATTTTATTTTTTTTTATTTATTTTTTTTTTTGTAACAACATCCTGTTGGAACTAAGTTTTGCTTGAGTAATTATAAGATTGTGTCTTCTAAGGTTTTTTGGCCAAATTCTAAATCCTTCAAGGAGAAAAATTTCAAAGGTAGTGCATGGCAGTACGTGAAAAAATAAATAAAAATAATAATCAGATGGCAGATAAAACTATTAAATATAATAACAGACTGTAAGGCAGCTCACAAGATTTTGGAACAGAGCCATTATGACTTTGGAGAACGTCCTGGTTACTTTCGTAATCTCCGTTCCCTGATGGATGGAACGAGACACTGTGTCGATGTAGTGACACTAGGGGTCACTCTTGGGAGCCCCTTTTGAAAAAAGGCCAATGAGAATTGGCGAATGGAATTTGCATGCCACTCCCCCAGACATACGGGTATAAAAGAAGCTGGTATGCAACCACTCATTCAGGTTTTGTGCTGAGGAGCCGAGACCAGGTCCCGGCCATTTCAACAGGTAGTTCAGTGTTGTGGCAAGAGGGACACAATGTCTCATTCCCTCCATCAGGGAATGGAGGTTACGAAAGTAACCATAACGTTCCCTATCTGTCACTCACTCAACGTTGTGACACTAGGAGTCCCTATCCAAAACGCCACAACTAGCTGAAATGTGTTACGTGAAATGGTGGTGTGTGATGGGCAGACTGCTGTGTGCCTCGTAGCCAGCGCTCCAGGCCGTCACGTAACCTCCCCCAACACTCTTATGGGCGTCGAATGGTCCATCAGGAACAAGTCGACTGCCCAACTACAGGGACAGGCTAACCCAGCCGAGGCCTCTTTTCCCTATCTTTTCTCCCCAAAAAGAGAGAAATTTGTTAAGTGACTGGGAGCCATAAGTGTCTGCGTCGGGGGGTGTCCCTCCCAAGGGGAAGACACTGCGAAGACCACACCCCACCCAAAATGAGGGGGGGGGAGATTTTAATGGAATACGTCACATGGTCTTACCGAGTCTTGTCATAAGTATGTCATGTGGAGAGGTCCCATGGTAGGTCCTACCCGAAGGGGGAGGGGTTTCTACAGAGCATGGCGACTGGGGGCAGAGGGGCCTCTGCCCAAGGAAGACTCAGTTTGCCGTCAGGGAAACAATTTTGCGGAAGATATCACATGGGGTCGCCTTCGGGGAACCAGCACAGGTGGAGCACCTACCTCAGTACAGGGGCTCATCAGCGCACGTACTGGGCCGGTCAGTGAGTTTCTCCACAAACTCAACTGCCAGAGGGCTAAGGAGGAATGTCATCCAGGGATCACAGTCTGTGAACACGACTGGGAATCAAGAGCACACGTCTTCACCTCAAGGGAGGGGAAAGGCGCTATGCGCAAGCTTGTAGAAGGTGTTGGGTGTGTCCCAGCCCGCTTCTCTGCAGATGTCTGCCAAAGAGGTGCCACTGGCCAGGGCCCAGGAGGCCGCTACTCTCCTGGTGGAGTGGGCTCATAACCCCACAGGGGGTGGCACGTCCTGAGCCTGATATGCCATTGTGATGGCGTCAATGACCCAGTAGGCGATCCTCTGTTTGGAGATGCGAGGAGCGTGAGATCCGAGAACCACGTCTGGGTGGGCCAGTAGGGTGCTACTCTACAAGGGACTCAAGATGGCGCCGAGTATGCTGCTGCATTGCGAGCTCCGACACGACATTGTAGTTTTTTGTTTGTTCTGTTTACAGTTCTTATGTTTTTTGCCTTGGATGTTGTCTGCCTTATTGTCAACGACAGACAAACACTTTTGGACATTGGTTCTGCAATTACACACGTAAACTGGACTTCAAATTCCTCGATGCCGACCCGCTGTTTACAAACACACCGGAGCCTTTTGTCTGGACTGCCCGGCTGCGGAAACGCAAAAGGAAAAGGGGAAACAGAGCCGGCGTTCTCATCAGAGTAAGACGTCGCGCAAATCGACCTCCACTACCCAGTATTCTACTGGCAAATGTTCAGTCTCTGGATAACAAGCTCTGCGAGCTGAGAGCGCGGATCTCTTTCCAACGAGAGACGAGGGACTGCTGCATTATCTGCCTTACAGAAACTTGGATGTCTGTGGAGATTCCAGACTCAGCCATTGAACCCGCAGGGTTCTCCATGCACCCAGCGGACAGAGCGAAAGACCTCTCAGGTAAAAGCAGAGGTTGTGGTTTTATGATCAACAAATCCTGGTGTGATCAGAGGAACGTACATTCTATCAAGTCTTTCTGCTCTCCTGATCTGGAATTTCTCATGCTTCTGTGTCGACCATTCTGGCTACTGAGGGAATTCACAGCGGTCATTATCACAGCTGTGTACATCCCGCCACAAGCCACCACAGACCAGGCACTCAAGGACCTGTATGGGATTATAAGCAAGCAGGAAACCACGCACCCTGAGGCCACGTTCATTGTGACCGGGGACTTTAACGAAGCCAATCTCAAATCAGTCGCACCAAAATACCACCAACACATTAGTTTTAACACACGAGGGGACCGGGTTTTGGACCATTGCTACTCTCCCTTCCGGGATGGCTACAAATCCCTCCTCCGCCCACCATTTGGCAAATCGGACCACTCTTCCATTCTGCTTCTGCCCGCTTACAGGCAGAAACTGAAACAAGAAGCACCCACCCTCAGAAGGATCCAGTGTTGGTCGGACCAATCAGACTGTATGCTACAAGACTGCTTTGATCACGCGGACTGGGAGATGTTCCGGTCCGCCTCTGATGACGACATCGAACTTTACGCTGATAGCATAACGTGTTTCATCAGAAAGTGCATAGAGGACATCATTCTGACCAAAACAATCTATCTGAACCAGAAACCTTGGATTAATAGCGATGTTCATGCGGCACTTGATGCGTGGACCTCTGCTTTTAATTCTGGAAATGCGGAGGAGTATAAACAAGCCAGTTATGCCCTCCAAATAAAAATCAGAACAGCAAAACGCCAGTACAGGGACAAGATTGAAGGACAGTTCAACACCACCAAATCTAGAAGCATGTGGCAGAGAATTAACATCATCACAGACTTTAAAGGGAATAAAAACTCCGCCGTGAACACCACTGCCTCTCTCCCGGATGGGCTAAATACTTTTTATGCTCGTTTTGAGGGAAATATCACCGCCCTCATGGAGAGAGCTCTCGTGGCCGAAGCTACAGAAGTTAGTTCACTCTCCGTCTCTGTAGTGGATGTAACCCGATCCTTCCGACGGGTGAATATCCGCAAAGCCACGGGTCCAGACGGCATCCGGGCCACGTCATCAGAGCATGTGCGAACCAACTAGCTGGTGATTTTACGGACATTTCTACCTTTCCCTCTCCTTGTCTGTGGTCCCCACATGCTTTAAAACGTCCACCATTATGCCTGTTCCAAAGCAATCCAAAATCACTTGCTTAAATGACTGGCGTCCTGTTGCTCTGACACCCATCATCAGCAAATGCTTTGAAAGACAAATCAGAGATTACATCTGCTCTGTGCTGCCTCCATCACTGGACCCATTGTAGTTTACTTACCGCAACAACCGCTCCACTGATGATGCCATTGCATCCACAATACACACTGCTCTCTCCCATCTGGAAAAAAAGAATACTTATGTGAGAATGCTGTTTGTAGACTACAGCTCAGCATTCAACACCATAGTGCCCTCCAAGCTTTATGTGAAACTCCTGGCTTAAACAGCTCACTGTGCAGCTGGATCCTGGACTTCCTGTCAAGCAGACGCCAGGTGGTTAGAATGGGCAGCAACATCTCCTCATCACTGACCCTCAACACTGGAGCCCCGCAGGGCTGTGTTCTCAGCCCACTCCTGTATTCTCTGTACACACATAACTGTGTGGCAACACACAGCTCCAATGCCATCATTAAGTTTTCTGATGATACGACGGTGGTAGGTCTGATCACTGACAATGATGAAACAGCCTACAGAGAGGAGGTGCACACTCTGACACACTGGTGTCAGGAGCACAACCTCTCCCTCAACGTCAGTAAGACAAAGGAGCTTGTGGTGGACTTCAGAAGAAGAGAAAGAGAACACAGCCCCATCACCATCAATGGAGCACCGGTGGAGAAAGTCAGCAGCTTCAAGTTCCTGGGTGTCCACATCACTGAGGAACTCACATGGTCCGTCCACACTGAGGCCGTTGTGAAGAAGGCTCATCAGCGCCTCTTCTTCCTGAGACGGCTGAGGAAGTTTGGAATGAACCACCACATCCTCACACGGTTCTACCCCAGCACTGTAGAGAGCATCCTGACTGGCTGCATCTCCGCCTGGTATGGCAATAGCACCGCCCACAACCGTAAAGCCCTGCAAAGGGTGGTGCGAACTGCCAGACACATCATCCGAGGTGAGCTTCCCTCCCTCCAGGACATATATACCAGGCGGTGTGTGAAAAAAGTTCGGAGTATCATCAGAGACTCCAGCCACCCAAGCCATGGGCTGTTCTCACTGCTACCATCAGGCAGGCGGTATCGCAGCATCAGGACCCGCACCAGCTGACTTCATGACAGCTTCTACCCCCAAGCAATCAGAATTTTGAACTCTTGATCTCTTACGATCAAATACATCAGCACTGCACTTTATTACTCTTATTATCTCACACCGGACTGTCATAAATTATATTCTCTCTTAACAACGCACTGGCAACTTACTATCAACCGACAGCCTGATTGTCAATACAGTACAATACAACCTAATGTATATTTTATATATACTATATATACTATTTTATTGTATAATGTGTATTCTATATTGTGTGTATTGTATACTGTACATTGTATGTTATTATTTGTATATTGTGTTGTGTGCAATTACGTGTATATTAGATTTTAAATTGTGTTGTGTAAATCTGATGTTTATCGTAAATTGGTATATGTCTCATCACTATGTTGCTCGGAACTGCACCCAAGAATTTCACACACTATTGCACTTGTGTATATGGTTGTGTGACAATAAAAGTAATTTGATTTGATTTGTTTTCTAGGATGATCTGCTCCTCGTCCTCCCTGACCTTGCACAGGGTCTGTGCAAGTAGGCTCACTGGGGGAAACGTGTATTTGCGTAGTCCAGGGGGCCAGGGGGCCAGCTGTGTGCCAGCGCATCTATACCGAGGGGTGCCTCGTTCAGGGTGTACCAAAGCGGGCAGTGGGAGGATTCCCAGGAAGCAAACAGGTCCACCTGTGCTCGACCGAATCAACTCCAAATCAGCTGGACCACCTGAGGGTGGAGTCTCCACTCTCCCCTGAGGGTAACCTGACGTGACAGCACGTCCGCTGCAGTGACTCGCCCGGGATGTGAGTGGCTCATAGCGACTTGAGGTGCTGCTGACTCCAGAGGAGGAGACGGCGGGCGAGTTGTGACATGCAATGGGAACATAGAGCACCTTGGCGGTTGATGTACGCTACCGATGCTGTGTTGTCCGTCCGGACCAACACGTGCTTGCCCTGGATCAATGGCTGAAACCTCCGCAGGGCGAGCAGTACAGCCAGCAGTTGATGTGCCAACGCAACCGCGGGCCAGTCCAGGAGCCGGCGGCTGTGTGCACGTTACATGCGGCACCCCAGCCCATCTTGGAGGCATATGTTGTAACCACGACGCGCCTGGAGACCTGCTCTAGGGGAACCCCTGCCCGAAATGCAAGAAATGCAAGGTCGGTCCAAGGGCTGAAGAGGTGGTGACAGATTGGCGTGATGGCCACATGATGTGTCCCGTGGCGCCATGCCCATCTCGGGACTCGAGTCTGAAGCCAGTGCTGAAGCGGTCTCATATGCATCAACCCGAGCGGTATAGCCACCGCTGAGGATGCCACGCCCCAGGAACCTCTGAAAAATTTCAGTGGAACCGCTGTTCTCCATCTGAACGCCTTCAGAGAGTTCAGCACCGACTGTGCACGCTCGTTCGTGAGGCGTGCTGTCATCAAGACTGAGTCCAACTCCAAACTGAGAAAAGAGATGCTCTGAACCAGGGACAGCTTGCTCTTTTCCCAGTTGACCCGAAGTCCCAATTGGCTGAGGTGCCAGAGCACCAGGTCCCTTTGTGCGCACAGCAACTCTCGAGAGTGAGCTAGGATTAGCCAGTCATCGAGATAGTTGAAGATGCGGATGCCCACTTCCCTTAGCGGGGCAAGGGCAGCCTCTGCGACCTTCGTGAAGATGCGAGGAGACAGGGACATGCTGAAGGGGAGGGCCTTGTACTGGTACGCCTGGCCTTCGAAGGCAAACCGCAGGAAGGGTCTGTGTCGAGGTAAGACCGAGACGTGAAAGTACGCATCCTTCAGGTCTACCGCCGCAAACCAATCTTGATGCCGGACGCTCGCTAGAATGCATTTTTGCTAAGCATCTTGAACGGGAGTCTGTGCAAAGCCCGGTTCAGTACTCGCAGGTCCAGGATTGGTTGCAACCCACCGCCTTTCTTCGGTACGATGAAGTAAGGGCTGTAGAACCTTTTCTTCATTTCAGCTGGAGGGACAGGCTCTATCGTGCCCTTGCGCAGAAGGGTAGCAATCTCCGCACACAAGGTAGCGGCGTTCTCGCCCTTCACCAAGGTGAAGCGGACGCCGCTGAACCTGGGTGGGCGCCTGGCGAACTGAATCGCGTAGCCGATTCTTACGAAAGCAAGCCTCGACCGCAACGCTGCCATGGTCATGGTTCTCGCAATGAGGACATGACTCATCCACGAAAGATGTCTCCACGTGGGCAGTGCCCAGACACGTAAGACAGCGATCGTGGCCGTCAGAAGTGGAGAGATATTGACCGCAACCAGGAATAACACACAAATGGAAAGGCATCTTTAAAAAGACGTTCCGTGTGTGATGCTCTTTTAGAAAGAAAATATACTCTTTTTAGAATATACTCTTTTAGTTGTTTCTGCCGAAGTGCCCAGGGGCGTTCTTTGCACTCCACGGGTGCAGAGGGGGAGAAGCTGCTGAAATGCACCGTAGAATCCAGAAGATGAGGTGAATGAACTTCACGGATGAATTCAGCTTCAATGAATAGAACCGCTCGGCTCCGAAGAGAAAATCTGAATGAGTGGTTGCATACCAGCTCCTTTTATACCTGTATGTCCGGGGGAGTGACATGCAAATTCCACTCGCAAATTCTGATTGGCCTTTTTTAAAAAAAGCAGAGGTGTTTGGGGCTCCCAAGAGTGACCCCTGGTGTCACTACATCGACGCAACATCAAGTGAGTGTCAGATAGGGAACGCAGAGGACATCAGGCCATTACACACACTTCACAGCACCATTATGCTCAAGGGGAATGTTGCTTTCACTGCTGTCTAGTTTGCAGTTTTCAACAAAGATAAGTTCAATAAAATTAGCTGTGTGGATATAAAAGAGTGTTGTGTTGAGGTTAATACTGTAGGGATGTGAAGTGAGGTCTGATCTAATGTCTCAAGGTCCTGATCCTGCAGCTTGACTAGTAGAGCTTGATGCTAGCCATACCAAGATCATGGGTTCGATTCGCAAGAAACACCCATAATGATAAAAATGTAAGTGAATTTGGACTAAAGTTTCTGCTGAATTAATACAGTTAAGATACAATTTAAGTTCACAAGTTCAATCACAATCAATGAAAAAACATCCAAAATTAAGGAACAATCTCCTCTATCCAAAAAGTTAAGACCCCACTAGGGATGGATATTGTAAAGAATCTAACAATGTTCAAGGAATTCTGATTCTATTTAATGTTGGTATTATAATAAAGGTACAATTATTTTAGTACCTTTGAGGAAGAAAGAATAGACAATGTTTGGAAAACAGTTATTGCATTCACAACCCTAAGAAAACTGCCATCAAATTATAAGAACATATCAGGTTTTTAAATCAGCAACTGCACTGTCTTTGTTATTGCTCTAAAACTTATATTCTGCTTTTATTGTATATATCACTACCGTGCACTAATGCAGACATTCCAGAACTGTTAACAAAACCTGACGTCATGAAAATGCTTCGGTTCCAGTATTATTTTAAAAAGGGAACCAGATCTGTTACTGTTCACAGTAAAAACAAAATCGAACATCATGAAAAAATTTACAAACACACACACACACAAACACACACACACACACATATATACTTTGATGATTTGCATCACATTTGTTTCTGCTATATATTACAAAAATAACTGGTTCCTTTAAAAAAAAAAAAAAAAAAAAAACATATATATATATATATATATATATATATATATATATATATATATATATATATATAAAAAAATACATTATATATATATATATATATATATATATATATATATATATATATATATATATATATATATATATATGTTTTTTTTTATATATATATATATATATATATATATATATATATATGTATTTTTTTTTTTTTTTTTTTTTTTTTTTAAAGGAACCAGTTATTTTTGTAATATATAGCAGAAACAAATGTGATGCAAATCATTCAGTGTCAGTATTTTATTTTTTTGGATAAGAACAGTGTCTCAATTCCTAGCACCCACATGACCACTTCTCTCCACAAGTCAATTCGTTTTTATTTGTATAGCGCTTTTTACAACACACATTGTTTCAAAGCAGAGTTACAGAAAAATTATATTGTAACAGAAAATTATGTGGTAATTTCTTAAAGTCCTATTTGTGTGGTTTATATGAATAACGGCATTGACAATCACACCTTAAAAAAGTTATTGCCTTTAGGCCCCCAGCAAGCAAGCCAAAGGCAACTGTGGCAAGGAACACAAAAGATGTTAGTTTATGGAGAAAAATAACCTTTGGAGAAACCAGGCTCAGCTGGTTGAGCCAGTTTCCCTCTGGATATGCAGCATAGAAATAATGCCAATATTAGTTATCCATGTGTAGTTCAAGTCTTGCTTTATGTGAGTAAACTGAGTAGATGTTGGTGGGCAATGTTAAAAACGAAAGGATTTCGTATGAACTGTAAGATTAATGATTTAGGGTCTTTGAAGTCCATCCCAAATTGACTGCGGAAGTGCATGCAGTTTAAGTGTTCTTTTAATTTGGCTGATGAAGGCTTTAGTTGGTGTAAATTCAAGTATTCAAATACTTTCATGGCATCACAATCATTCAGATGAAGATGATTTGCATCAAATAAATGTGTTCTAGATCTGATTACAAATGTCATTTCAGAAACCCATATATCAGGCAGGTGGAGACTCCTGTTGGCAAACCAGCATGACAGAATCCAAATTTTCACACAAAGAAAGAAAGGTCGATCTAATTTACAGACTGTATGGAAGTAATGCAGTCCCATGTGACTTTCTGCAGCTGCCCCCTCTCACCATCCCACATCCTCTGCTATATAATCAGCACGTGGAAACAGAGCATTTAAGAGCTTAATTACATGGTTGGTAACCCATTTCCCAATCATTGAGGTCGTATCTGTGACAGCAGAACAATCTTTAAAACCACTCATGCAGTCATCCTAATATAGAGCATATAGAGGCTAACACACTGATGCTAAAAAAAAAAAAATAAAAAAAAAACTTTATTGCATGCTGTAAACATGTCAGATGACAATTGCTTCTAAATTGCTTCAGTTACATTTGTAAGCAAAATCAAATATTTACTGTATCTCAGTTTCTGAGAGAGTAATAGCTTTGAATGGACATGATGACTGAAATTAGTATAGTACTTGCATGTATGTATGTCAATGAGGAGAAAGAAAATGTAATGCTTGAAATGCACTTTCTGAAAAAAAAAAAAAGTAAATAAATGCAAAACTCATGCACTGAAAAATTATTTTGTGGTCAAGTAAATATATGTGTGTATATATGTGAATTTTTTTTTTTTTTTTTGATTTCAGTGATTTCGACTGGTATGATTTTTGGTGCCAGACGGGCTGGTTTGAGTATTTTTGTAACTGCTGATCCCCTGGGATTTTCACGCACTGCAGTATCTGGAGTTTACTCACAATAGTGCCAAAAAACATCCAGTGAGGGACAGTTCTGCGGACAAAAACGCGTTGTTGATGAGAGACGTCAACAGAGAATGGCCAGATGGGTTCGAGCTGACAGAAAGGCTATGGTAACTCAGATAACCACTCTGTACAATTGTAGTGAGCAGAATAGCATCTCAGAATGCACACCATGTCCAACCTTGAGGCAGATGGGCTACAACAGTAGAAGACCATGTCGGGTTCCACTTCTGTCAGCAAAGAATAGAAAGCTGATGCTGCAGTGGACACAGGCTCACCAAAACTGGAAAAACATAACCTGGTCTGTTGATTCTCAATTTCTGCTGAGGTACATATATAAATAGTAGGCCCATCTCTTTTTGTGTTCCATGGAAAACAAAACAAATGGGTTTCTAACAACATGAAGGTGAGTAAAAGTTGACAGATTTTTTTAATATTTGGGAGAACTCGCTGAAAAGTTTTTGTTAATTTCAAACACGTGTAACGGTGGTTGCCCAAAAAAAAAAAAAAAAAAAAATAATATATAGATATATATATATATATATATATATATATATATATATATATATATATATATATATATATATATATATGTGTGGGTGTGTGGGTGTGTGGGTGTAGAAATATCAGGTATGTCTGTGAGCATGCATATGAAGACACTGACCAAGCAAGCAGCACGGGTGGTTGAAAGTTACTCGGGTATCTCTGCATAATCAGCTCATTCAATTTGAACCGCCCACGAAGCCACCGGTTTTGGGAGTACTGTACAAAGCTCCAGTTCAGTCCCTAACTTGACAATGAAGCATTAGCTATCAGAGGGAAAACAGCTTGTTAGCATAGGCTAACCAGGAAGTATCACATCCTCTCCAAGTTCCCCGGAAACACACACTCGTCAAATGACCCACTCGCAAAGACTGCCTACGGGAAATGACATAACCTTCCTTCTGGTCAGGTGAATATTACTATTTTTTCCTTTCTAAACCTCGCTCCTATATACATTTACTGTTTCCTTCAATTGGCGCTTTCCTCCAATCCTGACGTAGCGTAGTTGAGAGGAGGTGACAAAGAAAGTTAAGTAAAAAAAAGGGGTGATACAGAAAACTTCTGTACTGCCACACTCTCCCCCTGACTGAAACAACCCATGGTTGTTAGAATAAAAAAAAAATCAAAAACCCAGGAATTCTTCTTCATCTGAGGTTTCTTGAAATATATCCTTAAGTCTTTCCTTCACCTGGTCCTCCAACTCCTCAGCTGTTGGAAAACATATTTTGAGGTTGCAGACATGTGCGGTACACACATCTTCTCCAGTGGCTTCCAATGCTATGCGGTAATTTAAAGGACCCAATTTCCTCAGAATCCGATAAGGTCCTTTCCATTTGGGTGCCAATTTTGCACTAAACTTGTGTTGTGCACTGGATTGAGGAAAGTTCCGAAGCCATACTCTGTTTTTGAAAATGATATTTCGTCTTTTCTTGTTATAGTTCCAAAGTTGTCTGTGTTGGCCTTTCTGCTGCTCTCTCTAACTTGAGATTGCAGTTGCTTTAGGTGACAAACCACATCATAAGATGTAACATCAGGAGTGAGATTTGCACCATGCAGCAATTTATCCATTGGCCCTTGCAGTTTCCTTCCCAGTTACAATTCTGCTGGGGTGACTCCAATGGTTTCTTGGATGTCTGAGTTTATGGCAAATCGCAACTCTGGTCAGAACTGGTCCCATCTTTGGTGGTTGTCATCCACATATGTCGCAATCATATTTTTTAGAGTTCTGTTCACACGTTCCGTCATGTTTGTCTGAGGGTGATATGCTGTAAGTTAACTTGGGCGTAATTCTCAATTTTTCACATATTTCTCTGAACACAGTTGAAACAAACTGGGTGCCTCTATCAGAGAGGATGAAGTCTGGAACTCCCCACTGGGTTAAGATTACTTTTCTGAGAATGGTTGCAACATTTTGGGCGGTGGCATTGCGCATTGGAAAAAAACTCAACCCATCGGGAGTAATAATCAATGAAAACCAGAAGGTACTCGTTTTGCTGTGTACTCCGTTGTAGTGGTCCCATAATGTCAACTCCCAGCATTTAATTTGGACACTTGGTGATAGTTGTTTGGAGTTTCCCTGCAGGTGTCTGGTTATCATGCCTGAGGGTTTGACATTTCATGCAACTCCTGACATGGTGTTTTACATCAGTCCACATTCCTGGCCAAAACGCTACTTCCTGGAGCCATTTATAGGTTTTATAGATCCCTCTATGGCCACTCAGGGGATGAGAATGATAATGCTGCAGGAGGGTTGGCCTTAGACTGCTGGGAACATACACTCTATAGTGTATTTGATCATTCATCAGGTGAGTTCTGTGATACAACTTGTCCTCTACCACTTCTAATTGGTCCATTTGAGGGGTTTGTTTTTCCGCCACTGCTTGCAGTATTTTTGTTATTTCAACATCCTTATGCTGTTCTTCCCACAGGACAACATCTGACACTGGAAGCTCAGGAGAGTGGTCTGTCTTTTTCTTGGTGTACAGGGAACAACTTGCTGTGATAGGAGACCTGGACAAAGTGTCTGGGGCTACGTTTAGTTTCCCTTTTTGGTATTCAGTGACGAAGTTGAATTTCTGCAGCCTCAGGACCCATCGAATGAGGCGGCTATTGGTTTTGGTGGATCCCATGACCCATTGCAGAGCTGAATGGTCAGTGACAACCGTGAAGATCTTGTGTTCGAGGTAATGTTGCCATTTTTTCCAAAGCCCATACTACAGCCAGACACTCTTTTTCTGTTACCGTATAGTTTATTTCTGCCCCAGTTAAGGTTCTGCTGGCATAAACAATAACCTCCTCTCTGCCTGCATCTTTTCGCTGTGCAAGAATGGCTCCTAATCCAGTGTCACTGGCATCTGTATATACAATAAAAGGGACCTGAAGGTTAGGGTGGCCAAGAATGGGAGGTGTGGTGAGACATGCTTTCAGCTAGTCAAATGCTTGTTGACAATGCGTTGTCAATTTAAACACCTGTCCTTTTTTTCAGTGTGTTGAGGGTTCCTTCAAGTTTCGGGGTGCAGGGAAATCGCAAATGGCCTCAAATTTACTTGGATCGGCCATGATGCCTTTAGTGCTCACCTCATGGCCCAGAAAAGTAATTTCTAGAAGACAGAACTTACACTTTTTTCAAATTAATAGTCAAACCAGTGCCTTCCAGTCTGTGGAGAACAGTTTGAAGGTCACGTAAATGCTGAGTCATTGTGGGTGAATAAATGATAATGTCATCGATATAGACAAAGAAAATCTTCCTTCTTAGCTCCCCCAGGACTGTCTCCATCAGCTTCTGGAAGGTAACAGGTGCATATTTTAACCCAAAGGGCATAACCTTGAAGTGATATAGGCCTTCAGGCATGATGAAAGCAGTCTTGGCTTTAATATCAGGGTCCATCGTCACTTGCCAATAGCCACTGTTGACGTCTATGGTGGAGAAAATGGATGCCCCGGAAAGTGATTCTTGGATTTCAGTTATATTCGGAAGAGGATAAGCGTCATTTTCTGTAGTTGCGTTAACTTTACGATAGTCTACACAGAACCTTAGCTTCCCATTTTTCTTTGGTACCAGGACTACTGGTGAGGCCCAACCAGAATGTGATGGCTCCACAATTCCTTCTTTCAACATCATCTCCAGCTGTTCTCCCATTGCCTGTTGTTTTACAGGGGATAAGTGGTATGGCCGTTGCTTGATAGGTACTTGGCAGGTGGTATAGATACGATGCTGCAGGACATCCGTTCATCCAGTTCGGTGAGTACACACTCGTGGATTGCTTTCTAAGATCTGAAGTAGCTGTTGCTTTCCATCCAAAGGTAGTTGTGCTTTACTTACAACATCTCTAATTAGTGTGGCATCACCCACACTGTCAATTTGTAACATGTTTGGTTAAGGAGGTGGAACAGCACTTAACAGAGTCAAGTTTAGTTTGGTTTTCCTAGTTCGTTTCCCTCCATTCATGTGTGTTGAGTCAACAAGGGGTTCACTGGCATTTCCAGATTGAAATGGGCATTCTTCAGCGGAGTCAGACTTGAAAGTATATTTTTGCTCACTGACATTAATTTGCAGGCCACTGAAGAATATAAAGTCCAAACCCAAGACTATGGCATAGGCAAGGGTTTGGGAAGGAAGGATAATAGCAGGTAATGTAATGGCTTTATCATGTAAATGAATGGTAGTGTTTATCCATCCTAAATGACTCTTAGCTTTACCATTAGCCAGATAAAGTGGACCACAGGTCCATGGTTGGAGCTGGTCTGATGCTGCAAACTGTTTCTGGAGACTCTTATGAATAAGTGTGTAGCTCGCTCCAGTATCCACGATGGCTTTCCCCATCCAGGAACCAATGCCGATTGTGACTATTAATTGCTGTGGTACTGTCATGGGTGCATTTGATCTTGAAGGGATTGATTTTCGCTGAGTTTCTGCTTGTGTCTGGGGTATTCCAGAGGCTGCTACAGTGTTACTGGAAGTTCGTCCACCAGAAGGTTGTCCACCTGCAGAGTGGTGAGAATACTTTCCACAGTTGGAATGTTGTTAACCCAAAGACTGATGAGATGGTGAAAAAACATATATTGGGCAGTTACCTGGAGGATGTTGTCCACTACATCTCCAACATTGAACCGGCGGTTTGTCAGCAGCTCGGTTGGGTACAGGTTTTTGTGAATTGGCTTGTTGTTTAAGGCTCACCCTTCCTTCATAACGAAGCTGTTGTTCAAAATCCTTTTCCAGTTGGTGTCCCAATTTGACCAAATCTTCGACGGTGCTCACCCAGCTACACAGCTGGCTTGCAAGGTAAGGCTTGATATTTTTAAGGATCATTTTGACTATCTCGCTTTCTGTTAAAGTGGCCTTACATCTTTTACACATTGCTCAATAAGTGAATGCAAAGTCTCTAACCGATTCTTTCTCTCCTTGAATTCTAGTATGGACACGTTCGGCCAGCTCGTCCTCATAGTCCTCGGACAAGAAAGCAGAAAGGAACGCAGTTTCAAATTCTTTCCAAGTGGTTATATTGATGCGACTTCCCACCAGTCACGTGCTGTGCCATGCAATACTGTGCAGAAAGTAGCCAGTAGGTCTGCGTTGGTCAAAGGATGTAGAGCCAGGAAATCTTGACACTTAAATACAAAAGGGGATCAGCGTCATCTGTAGGACGCCCATAAGTAGGAAAGGTTTTTTTAATATGGTCACTTTTGACCATAGGCGTCAGTAAAGGGGTTGAAACAGTCTCGATTTCCAGGGGTGTTGGGAGTATAGTATTTGGGACTGAGATTGTTGTTTATTCATTTGTGATTCCACACTTTTCTTGTTGTAGACTTGGAAATCATTTCGCAGCTCGGCTACACAGGTAAGACATTTGTCCATTTGTGTTTCACATTGGTGAAGAGTTTTGGCTAGATGATCAATGTTACTTTGAAGTGTGTGCTGGATGGCTTTGATATCTTGTTGGACTTCCACCTGTAACTGTTCCACCATGAACCGAACCTCAGAGGTGATGGTTGATGCTATTTCCTGTAGTTCCTCCGAGATTATGAGTTTCACGGCCTTAACCAGCTGGTCGGCTTCGGATGCCTCTTGTTGTTTGGCTGTAGTCAGTAAGGTGACAACCTTTCGCTTGTTGGTCTCCACTTTGGCAGCAAGGCCAGCGATCTGGCCCTCATGTTGGGTAGAAGAAGCCTTCAGTACCTGGGTAAGCTCATTTACTGTTTCCTCCTGTCTTTTCATGAACTCCAGCAGATTGTCCCAGTTACCTTGCACCTGAGCAGTGTATTGTTGAATTTCTCTCTCAGGGGTTGGATGGATGCTAGGCAGGTCATGCTGAGCCATTGAAGAAGGAGATGTAACTTCAGTGGACGTACAAAGTTGCATGTTGTCAGGTTCTGGGGCCCAGGTGAGAGTTTGCACTGGCATGTTGCCTCCTCCTAGAGCAGGAGAGAGCATCTGCATCTGGGTTGCAGGATAGACTGAGCTTTGTGGAGTGGAAATATTATAGACGACCTGGTCATGTGGAAGACGTCTTGGAAGGGTTGGAGGTCGTGCTTGAGGTGGCCAGAATGGAGTAGAAATGTTGGGTGCCTCAAGTGCCTCAATATCCACATATGTAGATTGTGGGGAAGGGGTATTTGCCATGTTTGTATGTGGAATGTAGGGGAAATAAATAAATGAATTTCAAGGTGTGGGTATGTGTGTGTGTGTGTGTGTGTGTGTGTGTGTGTGTGTGTGTGTGTGTGTGTGTGTGTGTGTGTGTGTGTATCAGAGTTTGGGGCAACAGGAGCTTAGCGAAGTAACAAAAATAACAAAACAGCTTTTCACAACAATCAGAACATTTTCCCAAACAACAATGAAAAAGGAGTAAACCCAACCAATATATATGCAAAGCAGGTGACAACAATTATCTCAATTTCTGAATTAGCAGTCAATTATCTAATTAAGGCTCCTACAACTATTTACACAATTCACCCAAAGAAAAAACCTTTAAATAACCAAAATTTCAAAAGATGCAATTGCAAAAGGTTACTCAAATACATTTCACACTTCCCAAAAACACAGTATTTGAATTTTCATTCCATTCCAAAGTCACATAGATAACAACCACATGGGTCTCTTTCACAAGGTTCAATTATTCATCAATTCACCATCAAGAGTTTTCACAATTTCAAAATCAATTTTCAAACATTTAAAGGTTCATTAATTAAATTGTTCATATATCACACATTTCCCCAAAATTCACAGTCACAAATTCAAACATTCATATCTAGTTCAAGTCCAGTGCATGTCTAATTAATGTCCAATGCAAATCCAATTCAAGTCTAGTTCAGATTTAATTCAAGTAATTCAGGTCTAGTTCACATTTAATCATTTAATTCAAGTCTTTCAAGTCCCTGTTTGGGCGCCACTTCTGTAACGGTGGTCGCACAAAAATAAATAATAAAAAATATATATATTTCCAAGGCAGGAATCAAACCCAGGCTGCTTTTGTGATAATGCCTATTCTTAGCCCCTAGACCAGCAGGGATGTTTACAAGAGCTGCCCTCAGTCTTACATCGACTCCCTGTCCCAAACCCTCTGAAAAAATAAAAATAATAGTTTAGTTGGTTCAGGCACCAGTCAGGTATATACCTGACAAAGAGATTTACATATTCAACCTGGATAGCTAAATAAACCACCTGTTACATACAAAGGGAGACAAAAGAAAAACTATATAAGAGATTGCATGCAAATTGTCCTTATCTTTTTTAATGACTTATCACACTTGGAAGTTCTTAATTCATCTGGAAACATAGTTAAAGTTCAAAAGAGTGAGAAAAAAAAAACAAAAAAAAAACACAACAACAAACAAACAAACTTCGTTTAACATCATAGCTCATTTACACATCACAGTGTCAATCAAACAAATTCTAGTCGCCTAGCGATGGATCTTTCACGTAGCTGAATCTCAGAGTGTGTGAGATAACAAATAACAATAAAAAAAATAAAAAATAAATGATCAAGACACGTGAATTGACAAACATTGGAAGTGTCAAATTGTGCCAAGATAGTTCTGCAATTTTTTTAAACAAAACTCATTTCAACCAGTAATTCACTCATTTGAATGGGCAGTAGTGGATGTGTGGGTGTGTGTGTGTAGAAATGTCAGGTATGTCTGTGAGCATGCATATGAAGACACTGACCAAGCAAGCAGCATGGGTGGTTGAAAGTGACTCGGGTATCTCGGCATAATCCGCTCGTCTTGCTCGTACAATTTGAACTGCCCACGAAGCCACCGGTTTGGGAGTACTGTGCAAAGCTCCAGTTCAGTCCTGAACTTGACAACGAAGCATTAACCATTGGAGGGAAAACGGCACATTAGCATAGGCTAACCAGGAAGCATCACATCCTCTCCAAGCTCCCCGGAAACACACACTCGTCAAATGACCCACTCGCAAAGACTGCCTACGGGAAATGACATGACCTTGCTTCTGGTCAGGTGAACATTACTCTTTTTTCCTTTCTAAACCTCGCCCCATATACATTTACTGTTTCCTTCAATTAGCGCTTTCCTCCAATCCTGATGTAGCATAGTTGAGAGGAGGTGACAAAGAAAGTTAAGTAAAAAAAGGGGTGGTACAGAAAACTTCTGTACTGCCACACACGTCGGAACATCTTTTGTCAAATTTACTCCATATGCATCTCTGTGATGATCTCATTCCCTCATGCAAAATAGCTTCTCAAATCATTAATTAACCCAGTACGCGAGAGAGCTAATATTCCTGCCTGCACATTAGCCCACAGGACAGTATCTGACAAACCGCCCACCTCTAGGTTTCGAGGAATGCCAAGAACAGCCCAAATTCATTCTCTGCTTCCATTCAGAAAGCAGGACCTAGGGTTGCATTATTCAACATGAATAAATGATAAACTATTTTTGCCCTCCTGTTCTGTTCCAAGAGCTCTGGAATAAAAATAGAGAAAAAGAATGTATGTGAGATAAGTAAGAACAGAGGAGGGGAGGAAAAGTGTGAAATGACAGCAGAGAGGCCAGTATTACTCTCTCTGGCTGCATTAGTGTGGATTTGCTGAAGGGAGGAAAAGCCAATTTGGGATCACAGCCAAACAACTGCATGTCACACAGGCTTCTGCACCACTGATTGCTCTCATTGCCTCTCTCATTGTTCTCGGGGATTGTGAGGTAACAAAAGCTTAATCTACAGAACTAAACTGCAATAGAACACAAACAATACAGATCCTGGCCTTTTTCTCAGACTGTTAATGCACAGTAAGTGTCTGCAATGGAAAGCAGAGACCGATAATGTTTCATGCTATTATACTGTATGCTGTCATTTCTAAAAACAACATAAAATGGCATTCATTATATAGAGTAGTATCTTTCACAATGCAATGTATTTTCCAATTCGTGCCTCAGTTGGGCTCATTTATTAAATAATATTGTGTCAGTTGTGTTAAGACTTTCTGGTGTTATGGAAGTCAGCATGTTTAATATTTACATTTAATGGTCATTGCAAGAATTGAAAAAGGGCTCCAAATAGATGTAAGAAAGAAGGCCAATCAGAATTCAGTATGCAAGTTCTAGAATGACGTCATTGCTATATATTCAGTTTTGAATGTCGGTATCAGTGTAAGTCAAAGGGTTTTCAAACTATAATCTTACATTTCTTAAAAAGTAGTTTACAAAAACAAAAGTACAAAGCACACCTAAAGTTGAAACTACCTGCAAAACAAAGTCTGAATGGAGTCTGTAGTAATGTTTTCTGTAATGTCAAAATTTTCAAATGTATGTGAAACTAAAAAGCGTTCTTGAATGTCTCTGTTTTAGACTAAGGAAGACGCCGTTCCAATGTGGATGTAAGGCATAAAACGTAGCAAAATCAATGCATTTTCAACCTGTAAATAGGGTCTTTTTTAATTTCAAGTTGTCTTTAATGGAAGGTTTATAAAACATGTTTTATTTATTTTTATATTTTTTTGGTTCCACGCCAAAAATATCACATCTCAGGTGGGCCATGGACTGATTTAAACTTCATTAATTGCCTTGCACATAGAACAATAATCATTTAACAACAGATGTTAAGGCACATTAGTGGTTACTATATTTAGTACCCATATGTATTAGTCTTAGAAGGGCTGTTGTTCTTTCATTAGGAACAGAATATGGAAACTAACAGTTAGCTGATGATTAATTGTCCCTACCAGATGGAGGTCCATGCTAGAGGTCTGCATGGGCCTTAAAATGAAACCCGGACCTGACCCATACCCGAGACCATGTGGCCTGACCCTTCCCAGCCTGAACGATACCGTCAGATTTTAAGCCCAAATCCACTTACTATCTAATTTCTTCTCCTAGCAAGTACTGTTGCAATAGGCTGTATTTTATGTTAGCATATAGGCAACATTTGTAACAGTACGGAAACAGTAAACATACAGTTTTAACAAGGCACAGCAGCCCCTCAGTACACTAGAGCAGAAGGGGAAAAAAGCATTGCCTTACCGTTTATTTGCTGAAACTTCACTTGGAGCAGAACAATCTGGAATAAAATGAAACAATGCAACAGTCCCCTCTATGCAGCCTGAACTTGTTTAGATTGTTGAATCTTTGTGACAACTGCGCTAAAAACAATCTAGACGCAGCGCAAATAATAAAATAGAGTGCAGGTGTCTCAACATGCGTTTTTGACAATTTGAAGTTCTTTTTAACTTGACATGGTGTTTAAAATGTGCCAGTCCTGAGCGAGACGTTGAAGAAAAAGGCAAGACACAGTGCAAATGTCAAAGACATCCGTCCAGCATGTGTTTACATAGGAAAACAATGGGAAAACATAACAGACGCATGCAAAAAACACATTCCCTGTGAACGGCCCCTAACTCATCCATTCGCGTGTGTCTGAGTGAGAGCACGTGCGTGAAACAAGTTCGGTAAGGCTGTTTATTTTTTCATTCATTACAAACCCCAACCCGACCTGAACCCGAAGTCCTACTTGAAAAACTGATCTGAACCCATCGGTTTCTCAGGTCCCATCGGGCCCAGGTCGGGTTGCAGACCTCTAGTCCATGCAAGTGGAGATGTTTTCACACATGTTGCTGGCACAGTCATTGATGTCCTGCTCAAATCTCATTCCAGCTTAACCAGGGTTACACAAGCAGTTAAAACCATCCACAATTGTAGAAGGGAACACACAAAAAGAGTAGAATTTGCTTTTAGTATAAGAGATGCTATTTCCTATTTTAGATAGACATAACAAATATCTAGGCATTATACTATATTGGTGCAAAAATGCCACTAAAAGTGACAAAAATTCCTCTCAAATAAAAAAACTAAACACTTGTAACATCTGAAATAGTTCACAATATTCTAGTCCAGGCCTACTTATGCATATTATCACATAAAATTATATGTTTATTTCATTTTATGGGTAAGAAGTAATACATTCTCAATCTAATAATTCAGATTGAGAATTGATGTTAATAAATTAATTAAATTGAAATATTTGACATAAATGGATGATACTGCATATTTTGAATTTTGTAATACATAAAGTTCCCTATCTGTCACTCACTTGACGTTGGTGTCGATGTAGTGACAATAGGGGTCACTCTTGGGAGCCCGAGACACATCTGGTCTTTGATAAAAGGCCAATGAAAATTGGCGAGTGGTATTTGCATGCCACTCCCCCGAACATACGGGTATAAAAGGAGCTGGTATGCAACCACTCATTCAGATTTTCTCTTCGGAGCCGAACGGTCATGCTCACTGAGCTGAATACTACTGTTCATTCACCTTTAAAGACGTGTCTTTTTAAAGATGCTTTTTCGATTGTGTGTTATTCCTGGTTGTGCTCGTTATCTCTCACCTTCTAACGGTCACGATCACTGTCTTTCGTGTCTGGGCACTGCTCACGCGGAGACAGAGTTCGTGGATGGTCATGTTCTCATTGCGAGAATATGTCCATGGCAACGTTGCGGTCGCGGCTCGCCTTCGTAAGAAAGCGAGCCACCCCAGAGGCTCCCGCCTCGGTCCTTTTACCCACGGGTTTGAGGCCAGCGCGGCTAGCTCTGGGGGTGATTTGGGGACCCCAATGGGACCGCCTCCGCCGGGTATTCCCCCGCAGACCTCCCATTCCCCAGCACGCCTGTCTGCCCCGATCGGGCTTCCGGGTGAGTCCGCCGGCTCGTCTCACAGCGAGTTCGACCTCTTATTCGGAGCCCGCGAAAGTGATGAGCTCTCGAGCGCAGCATCGGAGAGCGGGCTCGTCCAGTCGGAAGCCTCAGCTGGGCTCCTCCCTTCGGGGGGCAATCGCCCAGTCACAGGCTGACGCGGAGATGACGACATGCTTTCCCGGGAAGCCGCGAGCGTCGGTTAGAGTGGATTTCACCGCTCTTCCCTGAACCCTTGCGGCTCGGTGATTGGTTCCTGGGCTCGCGGCACTGCTCAAAGCCACGCCCCGCCCTGTTCCTTTCTTCTCGGAAGTGCATGAAGAGCTGACAAGGTTGCGGGAGGCACTTTTTACTGCCCGGTCCCGATCTTTTCAGCTTCCCCGCTCTCACTACCCTCGATGGTGGGGCGGCCAAGGGTTATTCGGCAATCCCCCGGTGGATAAAGGCGCTCGCGGTGCACCTATGCCCGCAGAGAGCCGCTACCTGGCACGGGTGCCCAAAGCCCCTGTCCAAGGCCTGTAGGTTTACGTCGTCTCTGATGGCCAAGGCCTACGGTGCCGCTGGACAAGCCGCCTCCGCCCTGCACGCCATGGCTCTCCTGCAAGTCCGCCAAGGCACTAAAGGAATTGCATGATGGTAGTTCCGCCCCAGGATTGATGCAGGAACTGCGCTCGGCGACCGACCTCGCTCTCCGAGCGACGGAGGTCACGGCGCGGTCTCTCGGGCGGACGATGGCCACACTAGTGGTCCAGGAGCACCACCTTTGGCTCAACCTGGTCGAGATGGGTGAGGCCGACAAGACACGATTCCTTGCTGCCCCCATTTCCCAGGCGGGCCTATTCGGCGACACCGTCGAGGACTTTGCCCAGCAGTTCTCAATGGTAGAGCAGTAGATGGATGCTAGCCGGCATATCCTGCCCCGGCGCGGCTCAAGATACCGCACCCCATCTACTCATCGCCAAGGTTGTCCCCCTGTGGTGACTGCACCGGCTCCGCCGCAGCCCGCCCCTTCGGCCTGGCCCCGGCGTGGAGCCCACCGCAGGAAGCAGACGCCACCAGAACCTGTGAAAGGCTTCAAAGCGCCCTTGAAATGGGTGACCCAGGGACAACGAAACCCGCTGCTCTGGAGCTGGTAAGCAGATCTTCATCTTTTTGTTACCTTTTGCATTTAAGTGGCTGCAGTACTCAAGAGCTCAGCAAGAGTGGTTTCCTTGTTCCCTGGGTCACCTACCCGGTGTGTACGGCTGGCATCACGACCACCGTCCACCACTCCATTTGGCAGGTTGGCGCTCCAGAGGCGGTCTCCCACCCTGAGCGCCCAGCTGTGGCACAAATCCGCCCCCGATGTGACAGTCTCCACGGGTCACGAGGACAGGCCTCTTCCTCCCCCATCCCAGGCTGTTCCGGGGGTGGTCACAAGGAACAAGGTAAGTGCTTCGATGTCCTCGGACTCAGCACGGCCACAACGTGGTGTGACACCTCGAGCTCCGCCCCGCCGCGAGGCCCCACCTGCCGGTACATCCGATGACGTTGTCCCTTTGGTCCCCCTTGCGCGGAACTTGGACGCATGGCTTGCGCCTTCCAGTCCGTCACGAGGGCTGGTCCGGACCATCCGACTCGGCTGCGTGATTCAGTTCGCCAGGCATCCGCCCAGGTGTCCACTTCACCTTGGTGAAAGATGAAAACGCTGCTACCTTGCGCGGAGATCGCTACTCTCCTACGGAAGGACGAGATAGAACCTGTCCCTCCAGCCGAGATGAAGAAAGGGTTTTACAGCCCCTACTTCATTGTACCGAAAAAAGGCGGTGGGTTGCGGCCAATCTTGGACCTGCGAGTACTGAACCAGGCTTTACACAGACTCCCGTTCAAGATGCTGACGCAAAGACGCATTCTATCGAGCGTCTGGCATCAAGATTGGTTCGCGGCGGTAGACCCGAAGGATGCGTACTTTCACGTCTCAATCCTTCCTCGACACAGACCCTTCCTGCGGTTCGCGTTCGAGGGTCAGGCGTATCAGTACAAGTCCTCCCTTTCGGCCTGTCCCTGTCTCCTCGCATCTTTACGAAAATCGCAGAGGCTGCCCTTGCCCCGTTAAGGGAGGTGGGCATTCGCATTCTCAACTATCTCGACGACTGGCTAATCTTAGCTCACTCTCGAGACGTGTTATGCGCACACAGGGACCTGGTGCTCTCACACCTCAGCCAACTTGGGCTTCGGGTCAACTGGGAAAAGAGCAAGCTCCTCCCGGTTCAGAGCATCTCTTTTCTCGGTTTGGAGTTGGACTCAGTCTCCTTGACAGCGCACCTTGCGAACGAGCGCGCCCAGTCGGTGCTGGCCTGTTTGAAGGCGTTCAAACAGAAAACAGCGGTTCCACTGAAACTTTTTCAGAGGCTCCTGGGGCATATGGCATCCTCAGCGGTGGCCACCCCACTTGGGTTAATGCATATGAGGCCGCTTCAGCACAGTAACCATGCTGGTTTAAAATGCCCTGAAATATCTAATCCAGGAAAAGTTAATTTTTGACACTGATCTCACCCACATATAAATGCTTGGATCAGATTTCTCTTTTAATTCCGGATTTTCATAAATTGTGACACAACAGATTCATGGGAATTCCTTCATAGAATAGCAATAAGAAGAGGGACTAAACTGCACTACTCAATTAAACCATGCACCAATATCTGTGCAAACCCACTGGACAGTGCAAAACAAATCCATTTATTTGTGCAATACAGTCTGTTATGTCTAAAATGAATGTAAACAGCTGGGACAAAAATAAAATTGTATGTGCATTAGGGCTTACAGTGCAAATACAGCTATAATTCCCCTGTGCAGTCTCTGAAGACCAAAGAATCATTCTCTGTTTCCTTTAAAGCTTATCAGTAAAATTGGCTTTTTCTCTGCTTGTATGGTTCCGCGGTCATTTATATTCACTCCAGCAGCTGAAAACACAGTGTGTCCAATTAAATGTAAAATGTGTGTTTGTATAGCTGTCTCTTTTACAAATTCTACAAGCGTGTCAATGTCCACTGTCTTGTGTATTCTATCTCACTCACCCAGAGCTAATGACCCATTGCACGAGCCTTTAATCATTAACGGTGTTGATGAGAAATGCATCCCCTTCCTTTCTGCTGCAAAACAGCAGCTTGTGACAGAGGTAATTGTGGGTTCTCACAGGTGTAAATTTATTACAAGACCTGCGCCGAGTCCCAGGATTCTTCATTATCCCTTAGATTTACCATGTAATCTATGCTGCCACTCTGTCTTTGTACGTGTACCCGTGATTACTCTCATTAAATGCTCAGGGTCCAGAGTGGCACTAGTATTATTCACACCAGCTGTTTGAGAGATGCACCTTACTCTCCTGAGCACAAACACCCTCTCTCTCTACCCACATAAACATAGCAGATTTCAGGCCTCTTGTGTGGCGGGCTGGCCCTGAGGGAGTTCATATGTGGGAATAGTGTTGGTGGTGCAGTCTGGGGGAAGTAAACAAGTTAACTTTGTCTGACAGAGCTTGTTGGAATTGGAGATGACAAAGTGGTTGCATGTTTGAATCCAAGTAGAGTAGGAATACTTGGATGCTAAGATACAAAATTGTCCTTCATCCATGTCACCAACATTCCTTTGAATGAGGCACCTAACTGCAGGTTGCTTTGGGAGGAAAGTGCAATTAGTGAACTACGGTTATCAGTTTAGATAAATGCATCAGCTACAGCAAATGGTTAGTAATCAGACATATAGTAGCTTACAGCATTGTTTCTGAACAGGTGGGTTGCCGACTGGACAGAAGGGAAAAAACACTGCTAAATGCAAATGATAAAATGCAAATAACCATATAATTGTGCATTTAGGATTGCAAAATAATCATATCAACTTCTTACAGGGAAGAAAAAACACTTCCCATATGTTTTGTTGTTGACGTCAAAGGACATGTGTCCAATCAAACTACAGTATTACACAACTAACTGGAAAAGCCACAGTGTTTACTCTTTTCTGAAAAGTCAACTTGCGAATTGCTATCATGTCCTATCCCATCCTATCCTACAACTATAAGTATAACTGTATTGTCTTACTTATAATTGTCTTACTTATTGTCTTACTTATAGTTGTACTATACTATACTACTAAACACACTAGTGGTGCAAAAATTATACTGTTTTCCTTTAAAAATGGCTATTGTTGGATCTTTGACTTGAAAAAGTCTAGTTACTTAAGACACATGAAGCACATTTTGCAGGTTACCTGACAGAAATAAATAAATAAATAAACTTAAGTGTAAGATTTTCTTCATTTTGCATAAATACTTGTCAATCAGCATTTAAAATGCTTGAAACCATCCTTTGATTAAGATTAGTCTGACTGTAGACTCAGTTAAAGCTCAAAACAAAGACTGCTGCAATGATTTCTGGACACAGAAATATATTATATTTTTGGCTTGGAGTTGAGTGGGATCTGATTAGTTCTGCTTGCTCTGAATAACAGTAATTTCAGAAAGCAAACATTCAATTCTACATTGATTACAACCCTGTAATGTTCAAACCTAAAGTGGGCTAGTTAGAAAACTGTTAGCAATAGAGTTTTTACACAAAATGGATATCGGACAACACGCATTGAATATTAAACACTGATTTTGATAGTGTGATGGGAGAGTTTACAGCCTCTTTTAAACAAATTGTAAAACTATACACAGTTTGAAAGTGAAGGCTCATCTTCCACTCAGTGTCATTGCAATGACAAAAACAATTTTGTTACATGGAAGTTAAAATATATTCCTCAAATAAATGATTGCCAAGCCAATTGGATAATGTTTCCTAAAACTGATTTCCAAATGAAATTGCAAAAATTATGACTGCAGACAGTCCAACCCCAAACTCACAGCCAATGTTGTTGTGTCAGGCTGGATGGGATGCTCAAACAAAGAGAGCAATTTTTTGATAGCACCACAATCCACACTTCTCAAGGGAATCAACCTACAAATGGCTTACTTATAGTTGTCTCTGCATATTAGGCTGAGATAGGGGGAAGTAGTATAACAGAAAAAAACTAGTTTATCTTTAAGACTTTTCTACCACCAGAGACAGGTAATCTTGTAATCTTTAAACTACACTTAGTAAAATGTTTGTTTATGTAGAGCTTTTTTGGTGGGCCGTAAGCAATAAATTATTTTATTTTATCAATTAAACATGGCCCTCAAAACTCATAAAGCAGACCCAGATAACAAAACATACACATCAGCATCAAGCGATTTAAGCTTACAATTTTAAAGTACTTAAAAAAAAAGATATGTCATTTCTGAAAAAAAAATAAAAAATTGGACAGCACTATTTGCAGTATGCAATCCTTAACTGACAACATCTGTTTGATCTATGACTTTAATGATTTATGCAGGAGATGCAACACAAAAGGGCAAAACACAGCTTATTGAATTGCTGAGGGAGAACAACACCCTGCCTTGGCTTTGGTTGCATTTAACTCTGTCATTTATCATCCATTATTCAAATTGCAGAGCAGCATTTATCCCTAACCGATCCGCTCGCACAGCTGGAGCAAGACACTCTTCAAGAGCACACCAGGGCAACTGTGGCCTGGTCAGACTGAATGGAGTAAATTTTGTCTCATTAAAATGCTTATTAAACTAAGTCACAGCCTGATGAGACCAAGTCTTTCATAGAAAAAAAAAACTAACAGCACCTTTGTTTCAAACAGAGCGTCTTTCTAGTGCACCTGTGTACTAGTGAGGCTGAATGGAAACGTATTGTGTTGTGTCTTCCATTTAAGGCCATGTTATGTGTTGATGAGTTGACTAATACCACATTGATTGATACCTTGCCTGATATCAGGGATGGACAATATTCAGAATTTAAGAAGTGGTTCCCTTTCAATTCATGAGGTGGAATTTGAATTGAACTGGCCACGCCCAAAGGATGTTAAATTGGAATTTGAATGACAGGAAGAGGAATTTACTGAGTTGCTATTCAAAGGAATTCACACACAACATGCAAGAAATGAATTAGTCCAATACGAGTTCTTCTACAAAATATAAATACATGACTAATTTAGGCTAATTATGCCTATTTATTCTGTGATATGTAGAACACATTTCAACAGTTTAAGCAAATTTCTCTAAACTATGTTCTAAACTGTCAAAACAATTAACACACTTCACCTAAACAGTTTTAAATTTTGCCATACAGCACAACATAATGTTCACTGCATTATTTTCAGATAACTTCATAAAATTAAATATTGACATCAACCTTTGAATCTGTATAGAACCACACTGTCATGTGTATTTTGTTGGTTCATGTTTTACATGTCTTTTATTTTGAAATTTCTAGTTCCTGTTTCATGTCATATGGTTCCTTTGTCATGTGATTTCATGTTTCCCTCCATGTTCATGTGTCTTGTTTTCATTGGTTGATTGTCTTGTTATCTTGTTTAGAGTTCTTTGTGTTTATTGGTTATCATTGTCATGTGTTCTCCCATGTCATGTATTTAACCCTCATGTTTTCCATGGTCCATTGTCGGGTATTGTTTGTGAATGTTACTTTGTTGGATTATTCAAGTTTATGTCTAGTCTAGTTATGCTAAGTTTATGTTATGTCAAGTTCATGTTTATTTATGATTGTACTTAGGGTTTTGGATACACTGTTGGAATAAATTTGCACTTGGGTTCTTTACTACTTTGTCATTGTCTTTGCCAGTACCAGCAACAACGTTACACAAGTTATAACCACACAAGTGTACTAATAATGAAATTATATATATACAGGTGCATCTCAATAAATTAGAATGTCGTGGAAAAGTTCATTTATTTCAGTAATTCAACTCAAATTGTGAAACTCGTGTATTAAATAAATTCAATGCACACAGACTGAAGTAGTTTAAGTCTTTGGTTCTTTTAATTGTGATGATTTTGGCTCACATTTAACAAAAACCCACCAATTCACTATCTCAAAAAATTAGAATACATCATAAGACCAATAAAAAAACATTTTTAGTGAATTGTTGGCCTTCTGGAAAGTATGTTCATTTACTGTATATGTACTCAATACTTGGTTCCTATAGCACTGTTCCTTTTGCTTTAATTACTGCCTCAATTCGGCGTGGCATGGAGGTGATCAGTTTGTGGCACTGCTGAGGTGGTATGGAAGCCCAGGTTTCTTTGACAGTGGCCTTCAGCTCATCTGCATTTTTTGGTCTCTTGTTTCTCATTTTCCTCTTGACAATACCCCATAGATTCTCTATGGGGTTCAGGTCTGGTGAGTTTGCTGGCCAGTCAAGCACACCAACACCATGGTCATTTAACCAACTTTTGGTGCTTTTGGCAGTGTGGGCAGGTGCCAAATCCTGCTGGAAAATGAAATCAGCATCTTTAAAAAGCTGGTCAGCAGAAGGAAGCATGAAGTGCTCCAAAATTTCTTGGTAAACAGGTGCAGTGACTTTGGTTTTCAAAAAACACAATGGACCAACACCAGCAGATGACATTGCACCCCAAATCATCACAGACTGTGGAAACTTAATACTGGACTTCAAGCAACTTGGGCTATGAGCTTCTCCACCCTTCCTCCAGACTCTAGGACCTTGGTTTCCAAACAAAATATAAAACTTGCTCTCATCTGAAAAGAGGACTTTGGACCACTGGGCAACAGTCCAGTTCTTCTTCTCCTTAGCCCAGGTAAGACGCCTCTGACGTTGTCTGTGGTTCAGGAGTGGCTTAACAAGAGGAATACGACAACTGTAGCCAAATTCCTTGACATGTCTGTGTGTGGTGGCTCTTGATGCCTTGACCCCAGCCTCAGTTCATTCCTTGTGAAGTTCACCCAAATTCTTGAATCGATTTTGCTTAATCCTCATAAGGCTGTGGTTCTCTCGGTTGGTTGTGCATCTTTTTCTTCCACACTTTTTCCTTCCACTCAACTTTCTGTTAACATGCTTGGATACAGCACTCTGTGAACAGCCAGCTTCTTTGGCAATGAATGTTTGTGGCTTACCCTCCTTGTGAAGGGTGTCAATGATTGTCTTCTGGACAACTGTCAGATCAGCAGTCTTCCCCATGATTGTGTAGCCTAGTGAACCAAACTGAGAGACCATTTTGAAGGCTCAGGAAACCTTTGCAGGTGTTTTGAGTTGATTAGCTGATTGGCATGTCACCATATTCTAATTTTTTGAGATAGTGAATTGGTGGGTTTTTGTTAAATGTGAGCCAAAATCATCACAATTAAAAGAACCAAAGACTTAAACCACTTCAGTCTGTGTGCATTGAATTTATTTAATACACGAGTTTCACAATTTGAGTTGAATTACTGAAATAAATGAACCTTTCCACGACATTCTAATTTATTGAGATGCACCTGTATATATATATATATATATATATATATACATACACACACACAATATAGTACTGTATGATTATTTGTTAACATGTTTATGTGTAATTTATAATTTTTTTTTTTTTAGTAAAATTATCCCTAGTATTAATACTTCTGTAGTATTATTTAAAACTACGCTTAAAGCAGTTAAATGCATTTCATTTGAATTACTTTTAAGTTAAATTTAAATTGTAATTCTGTATCCTGTGTGCCCCCTCAATTTATATTCAATTCAAATTCAGGGAATAATTTGGAATTTAAAAGGCATTCTTAATTCAATCAAATTCTTGAGTTTTGCTGTTCAAGGGCAAACAAATAAAAAAATAAATAAGTGGTTACCGTCGTATGTAAAGCAGGGTATGTAAAAAGGAATCAAACGTGCAACCAGCACAGGATTTGTATAAATCCAACACAGTACATGACAACCTGGCACAACTGAGACAAATAGGTGAGAACAAATCCAATGAAAATAAATGACATGCTTTGGATTGCATAATTACACACTTGGCATTGGTGGTTGGTAGGTGGTTGCCATTAATTAATTTAACTCTGGCAAATGCATAGACTAGACATTGTACTTTAGCTCCAGTCCAGACACAGAGAGTAAAGGATTGCTGTGTAATGGACAGGTTAATGTTGTTGTATAGCTTCCCAGCCTCACCTCACATTCTGTTCACACTATGTGTGTGTGTGTGTGTGTGTGTGTGTGTGTGTTTTAGCACATGGGGCTGTTGGTGTTCCCTTTTCCTCAATTTCAAAACAGAATAACCAATGCCATCATTATCTCTGACAACCTAATTTGCTCATATAATGGAAGTGTGAACCGGGATCTCTATTTGAATATAAGCAGCAATGATTAAGCTGCCTGATCGATTTTAGATGAGCTGCGTTCTGTGTCCGGAATTGACCAGCTGAGCATCATGCATACATAAAAACACCACAGCGCAAACCCAATAACGGACATAATATACTGTAGCTGTGTAAAACAGGTGTATGAACACACTTTATAGATTTCAATAGTTTCTACAGCACAGTAATCTAGGGGGAATCTATCATGACATTTGGGCTTGATTCAACCAGCAAATTACCCTAGAACACACTATTATTTTGAACTGAACCAGCATTATGTGTGTATGAATACAGGCATTCTGCAATGAATTATCCTCACCAAAATATTGTACATTAAGCCCCAAATTTGAAGTCAACATCATCATAAAATTTAATGAAATGAAAATGGGTTATTATCTGGTTTTATCTGACTGAATATCTGATTTCTGCTTCCAATCATTCCTGACAACATAATTACAGAAAAAATGCAGCCTGCTGAAACCAGATCACCCATGTGGTGAAGGTTCCAGTTTTTACAATGAGAAAGGGGTGTTCTTAACTGTGGTAAAATCACTGTAACGCATAGCCTCAAGTTTATATATATATATATAAATTTAAATAAAATAATTAATTGATTATATTAATTTATTGTATTAATAATATAATGAATATGATATAATATTAGAATTAACATTATAATAATAATATTATTATAATATTATTAGTATGTAATGTGTATAATATCTGTGCTGTTGCTGTCGTCCGCCGAGAGAGGGGAGGAGCCGTTCCGTCCGCCAGGCATCCGAGTTCTTGCTGCCGTCTGCCGGGGGAGGAGCAAGCTGTCGTCCACCAGAGGTTGGAGGAGTGGCTGAGGACCAGGCGATGGTGTGTCCGGGGGCCAGCAAGCCAGTTTTTTCTCTCTCTCTCCTCTCTCTCTCTGTTGCTCCACCTCGCTCTTTCCCCCTTCCCTTTCCCTCATCTCTCATGATCTCTCATCTCTCCCAGGGCTCCAGAAAGTCGGGGAAGACCTGCCTGCAGGCACGGCCAGAAGGGAGGTTAGGGGATTATGTCATGCTGGGGGTTTCCCCTGCCTGAGTCCGGCGATGGAGGAGTGTGACGAGGAGGAGGGCAGGGCGGAGCCATGAAGACACATGCCTGGCCCTGAATCGGGATAATCAGCCAGTTCGGGAGAGAGAGAGAGAGAGAGCCACATGTGGCCACTGTGTGTGTGTGTCTGTGTGTTTGTGTTTAAGTTGATTTCAGTTAATTTATGTCATTAAAACGTTATATTGACTGTTCAGCCGGTTCCTGCCTCCTCCGTCTTTGGTTGCTCACCTTTACTCTGTTACAGAAATGTTAAATGTTAATAAATGCAGTGCATTACAGTTAGTTTACCATGAGTAAGGATTGTTCTTAACAGTGATAAATCCCAGTAATGTACAGCCTCTTGTAGTGTATTGCTTTATTTCATTATATTTATTTAATCATTGGTTGTGTCAATGAAGATGTCTTGACGTGGCAGTGCTGGATGCATGAGTTCAGACAGGTGAGAGGAATGCTCTCTGATGTTAATTAACTTTGCTTTTCTTCACCCTTCGCCCTAGTCCCTCAGTCTTCATTACCTTTAAATGGAGCTGCACACCGGCAGTAGTAATTACCCGGCTGGTCAGTGCAGGTGCCTCCGTTCTTACAGGGATATGAGACAAACTTACCAATGTCCAGTGAACACTCAGGACCTTAATACACAATATGAAGAATAAAATAAGTTATCATGCATGTGAGGATGTTAAAGGAAGCATGTACAGTCGGGATCTGGATTTTATTTCATGGAAAAGCGGATCAAGTTGGGTTCTGAACTCATGACTACATTGGTACAGCTAGTAAAAACATGCATCAAACATCCACACCAACCCAGCCTTGTTTTTTTTGTTGTTTTTTTTTAGATATGCAGCCAATAACCTACAAACAAGGAAGTCTTAAATAATGCCTAAACTAAAACTCTGCTAACTTGACTCGATACATGTGTTAATGGACTATGATAATGGCCTACTCGGACAACACATTGTTTCCTAGAGCTGGCAGAAAATAATCAAAACAGACACAAGCAGCGTATCTATCAACCACAAATAATATAATATTGAGCAGCAGCCGTCGGAGTTGCATTGGAGTGACGTCACCTCCCCTCTTCTAATGATTGTCTAGAGGAGGAGCTGTCAATCAAGAACTAGTGGACCAACAGGGATGCAAAACACCCCCTGATTTACATGAAACTCTCCTCACGAGTTTGGGAAAACCAAGCACAGATGTTGGAAACAAAAGCAAAGAAAAATACAGCGTAAGCGTACAAAAAAAAAAAAAAAAAAAAAAAAAATGAAAATATAAGCAAAATTGTCAGAGAGCACAAAACACAGTAATATAACCAAGAAAAACATGATTTTGTTTGCAATTCTGATGACTTTGCTTTGAATTTTCTGTTGTTGTTGTTGTTTTATGCAGCATATTTTAAATGTGTTTATATATTTTTGATTCATGCTTGTTATTTTTTGATCTGCGCTATTTATTTTGATCTGCACTTATTTTAATCTGCACTTTTTATTTATTTTTGCACTTATTATTTTGATTCATGCTTATTATTTTTGGATCTGTGACTGCAATAGTTTTGGCGGGATTTTGATCCCATAGACATCATATCGAGTTGCAGAAAAACAAACAGCCACTAAGTTCGAAGTTTTTTTTTTTTAAATGGTTAACATTAGACAAGACAAAACTATCACATGCATTTAAATCAGCTGTTTACAGCATTTTCGATTAATATTATAATGGGGGCGATGTAACATCGCAGCTTCCAGTGTATGAATGTGTGTGTGCTTTTACTCTCTTCTGTCCTATACAACTGATAGACCTATTTACTATACAGTATATTCCATACAGCTCAATATGCAATATGTAACATAATGTGTCACTTCTTTTATTTAACTTCTTATCATTAATTAATTATGCAATTAGCGTTTAATAATTTAGAATGTTGAACTATAGGTAGTGTTTAAAGTTAAATTAAATTATCAAGATGTGTAGCAAATTATCAAGATGTGTGTTTGTGTAGCAAACTTAATATCAAGACATTAAAAGTCATGTAAATTACATGTTTAGTAAAAAGAATATTATTTCAAATGAACAATTAGAACAAAGGGATAGTTCATCCTAAAATGAAAACTCTCTCATCATTTACTCACCCTCATGCCATCCCAGATATGTATGCCTTTATTTCTTCTGCAGCACACAAATGAAGATTTTTTTTGAAGAATATTTCAGCTCTGTTGGTCCATATAATGCAAGTGAATGGTGCCTAAAACTCAGAAGGTCCAAAAAACACATAAAGGCAGCATGAAAGTTATCCATAAGACTCCAGTTGTTTAATCCATGTCTTCAGAAGTAATATGATAGATGTGGGTGAGAAACAGATAAATATTTAAGTCCTTTTTTTTTTTTACTAAAGTGAAAGTGTAGATTTACAGTAGAAAAGGGACAAAAATATTTATCTGTTTCTAGGAATATGGTAAGAAATAATTAAAGTTTTTTATTTCTTAGCTTACAGAAAATTGAGAAATACACTGTCAACTGTGAATTAAAAATGTTGTTTTCCAACCTTGTTGTCTTAAAATTATAATAATGCATCTGTCTCCATATATTATTAAATTAATTCAAGTTCTGCTTTAAATTTAATAAAATTACCTTGAAATATTTTCACTTCCAAGGGTGACTATGTGTTTACCATCAATTCACTGTACTTAGCAATATTGCAGTCAGGACTTTGACAAAAAAACTATCTACATTACTGCTGCCTGGCTTCAAATTTAGATAAATGGGTGATTCTCTAACTATAGGCACTTGATCTGATTTTTCTTTTTTTTTTCTTTTTTCTTTTCTTTTCTTTTTTTTTTTTTGTATAAAAATTACAATTTCCATACGATCTTCTTTCTATCTAAAACTGAATTTCTTCACATTCCATATCTATGCAATAATATGTTTCTTTTTCACAGCATTCTCAGAAAAGTCTGAAATAATTCATTACAAAAAATACATATTCTCTCATGGGAAGTGGTGGTTACCTTGATATTTTATATTCTTATATTTGGCATAGAGTGAAACCATAGATGTGGGAGCCAGGCAAAATCGGTTTGTCAAAAAAAAACAAAAAAACAAATCGTATTCATATCACTCATTATTGTTCAGGACACAGTTATGTCACATTTAACTAACTATTTTCTTTCCAGTACATTTATTCAGCAATTTACTTTAAAAAAAAAGAAAAACACGAATAGTTTTCTACTGACAGAACGACAAAGTGTCAAAAGTTAAAGAATCGATAACCATCCAACCAGAAGGCGTCGTCAAGCTGGTGTCATAAGACAACTTTGTCCAATCATTTGACGTCTAAATATATCAGTCATGGGAGTTGCCGGAATACGGGTGGAAAAAAGAAAATAACGCTTCTGGCGGCCATACGTATCATCAATTATTTCAGGTGGGCATATGCAAAATCCTAAGAAATATAGGTGGGCATACGGTGTATGCCTGCATATGCCCCAGACTACACTACTGACAACCAGAATATTTGAGCATTATCAGTACAGTGCTACCTTGCAAGCACAGTAATAATGTAAGACCACACACACCGGTGAATCCAGAACAGATGCATTTAAAGCCATCTGAAAGGTCTAAACATGTTCCATTGTTCATGCATGGAAATGACTGGCATTCATCTATGTTGATTTCACACAAAGTGCCTGAGAAGTGAGAGAGAAAAGGAGAAATACATTGAGACATAGGAGAGAATAAAAATGAGGTGTCACAGATATTCCCATGCCAACCAATTATAAGATGAAGTTTTTGCCGAACAAAGATTAGGGGAATAAGAGTAAAAACAAATCTAAAATCATTTTTAAGCCTTCGAGCAATACAGCTCCTATTTTGAAATGAAAGAAGATGAATTTACATTTTGTTGGGCAAGACATTCCTAAAATATACTCTGAGTTTGACTAGCTGACTCATAACACCAAATGAGCCTATTTCCTTTCCAATTTGCATGAACATGAAAGAATTAAGTGGAAATTGCTCTTGAAATAGACATCTAATGTGGTAGGACAAGATCTAAAACTGCCTATTGTTCTTAAAGGGTTGTTTGTAAACTAGACAGGAGATGACCTAAATGATCGTATCTCCTCATAGATGCATGTACTTTTTTCTATTTAATTATTATTATTATTATTATTATTATTATTTTCATTTTAGTTTAATGTGCAGTGACAACTTTAAGTAAACCATTTGTAGGTTACTTCCCAAAATTTAGTTTCAATTGTGTACTGTGGTGCCTTCAAAACATTACTCTGTTTATTTAAGTGTTTCAAAATGTAGACTTCTGGCTCAATGAATGGCACAAAGGAATATTTAGGAAACCTGTTCGAAAACAGTTATTATTTTGAAATTCCATTTAATGCTTATAGTGGCACAGAAATGACACACTTCACCTTTAAGCTCCTAAAATAGGAGATAAACTATTAAATGATTTAAAGTTTAGCTTAAACTTAAGAACAATTTGTCTTATTCAATCTGTAACCAAAATGAGGCTCTCAGTCCCTTAGATTCTTCCTAACATCTCTTTTTGGGTTTCATGTACGAAATGAAGTCATATGGGGTTTGGAACAATATGAGGGTGAGTAAATGATGACAGAACATTGATTTTTTGGGGGAACTAACTCCTTTAAGCCATAGTCTCTCATGCATTTCAAACCTAATTAAACTCCTGACTCCCAGTAATCATTTTATTCCTTCTCAGTTGTGTCTCACAACATCTCATACAATTTGTCTCCAAAATTCAACCTGTTAAACTCAGACAGCAGGGAGGGAATTTTGTACCTGTAGTTCCGGCAGGGCAGAGACAGCTGAAGGAGTTAAGCTCACCAGAGCAGGAGGCGCCATTCTGATAGGGTTGACTAAGACACTAATTTACTTCAATCTCACATTTATTGCCTTGAAAAGAAGAGGAAAGGTTCACTTCATTAAGGATTTGCTCGCTGTTGACATACAGGGGCCACTGATGCCTCTTCAAATAAAATAACCCACATCTAATAATGAGTCGGCATAGAAGGGAACTGACTGTTCGAAAACTGGGCAAAGAAAAAATTGCTCCAGAAAATGTCTCATGGCACACAGAAACAGCCGTAGGCATTGATACCATCTTCACAGATACTGAGCGCACCACAGAGCTTATCCCGATAGTCATCGATGTTTACCTCGCAGAATTGCCCTGTTAACCCTAACCAGAGATGAAAACCGGGTAGGGTTTAAATGGATGCATTAGTTGAAGTGTGGAAAGAGGAAACGGCAACTGTTCGAAAGGCCATCATCAAGGCAATCGGTCCTTACCAGGCAAACATTCACATGTGAACCCCTGAGGGCGAACCACATGCTTTGATCCGTGATGACACAATCCTTCTATGCAGAGACTGATGGAAGTTTCACAAAACTGGCCCATATAGCCGTGGTGACACAGGCATTTGAAACTGCTCCCCTGCACTTCACACATGGAGGTGCCCTTCGTATCACATGGGTTGAAAGTGCATTCAACAAAGGGAAGAAAAAAAAAATGCTTTCAAGATTACCAAAAACCCCAGGATCCTGCAATGAAAACATGAAATACAGGGCTGCAATGTCATTCAAATTATTTCTGGGACCTTGACTTATCAAAGGCAAATGGATAAATCATCCCAATAAATGTAATGAAACAAACCTAATAAAACTTAAGTCAACCTCAGCAATAAAACAGTTTACTCAAAAATCGAAATCTTGTGGTATAGACATCATATTTCACCAGGTGGCCATTTGCAATAGGTCTGCTCTCTCATGCTTTAGCAGGTGCTGTTGCTTCGGCAGACCCTATCCAGATATGTGCAATCAGTGATAGCCGTGGAACAGCTCTTATCTAGAAGAAGAGGCAGCAGATAAAAAGCACAACAGCTCAAGTGATGCAGAGGTCACATCACAAGGGCACATCCTGTCATCAAATCTCCAATCAAATGGCATATAATTGACATTGCTAATCTGAGACAGAAAACAACTTAAGAGTAAACAGAGTGTTTTGGTTAACACAAGCAAGATAAATAAAAGAAAACAAAAATGAGCACTAAACATGCTCAATAGCCACATGTGATTGTGATTGTGTGCACAATTTGTGCTTTCTCAGTGTTTTATTCTGTGCAACATACTGCCTTCTAAACACTTTTTGATTTTTACCATTTTATACAGTATTTGTGTAGTTAAACAATAACATAGAACAAAGGCCTATAAGTTTTAGACCAATTTTTATGGATTCTTTTTTCCAAGTTTTTCTATGATTTTTTTAATCTTCTTATAATTATTTTTTTTTTTTGCATTTCATAATAAAGTTCATCCAAAACTGAAAATTCTGTCATCATTGACACACCCTCTTGTCATTCCTCATCTGCATGACTTACTTTATTATGCAGACCACAAATGGAGTTTAAGTGAACATTGAGGTGTGTCTTTCAATATAATGGCAGCTGATAGTGACTCACTACAAAGTTTTAAAAAATGTAGTGAAAGTACTACATGAAAAGCATGTGTCATATTCCAAGTCTTCTGAAGACATACACAATACAGAAGGTTTTGCTTGTTCACACGAGAACTTTGATTGTTTTAGCGATAACTCATTAAAACATCCATTTTTGTTATGCACAAAAACAGTTGTATGGGTTTGGAATGACACGAGGGTGAGCATATTATGAAAGAATTTTGGGTAACTATTCCTTTAAATAGTACTGTACTGTGACAAAGTAAAAAAAAAAACTATTTGTAGTCTCAATGCATGTGAGGCCATAAAAACTGCAAAATAATTGTACAAGAATTAGAAATTGCTGTTTAAAATAATTGTAGATGGAATGTGTCATATTTGCTTCAGTTACAATGGTTTTTATATATTTATATGATTATGTGTTTATATGCAGGATTGGGAGGGTTACTTTTTAAATGTATTCCACTACAGAATACAGAATACATGCTGTAAAATGTAATTTGTAACATATTCCATTAGATTACTCAAGGTCAGTAATGTGTTCTAAATACTTTGGATTACTTCTTCAGCACTGGTAGATTTTTTCACTTGTTTTGACTATAAAAACTCTGCCAGTACAGTCAGACAAAATACACATGTTAAAAATACATTCTCTGACAAACCTAAATATCTTACGCAGAGTTATTTCTAAAACGAGATAAATCAAACTGATCTTGTTTTAAGGATTTTTTGATATTTTTACAGGAAAACAATAAAAAAAAAATATTATCAAGAATACGATTTTTGCCCTAATATCAAAGGTCTTACTAGAAAAAAAAAAGAAAAAAAAATATGATCCAACATGAATTTTCTTGATAAAAAAATATGATCGTGCCTGGTAACGTGCATGTAAAATGTCTAGAAATAGCATTTTAGCTTAGCGTAAAGCTGACAATTTACACAAGGTTTATTTCTATTTCTTCTGCTCCAAACTTACTTCAAACTTACTTCTCTGTCTGCTCGTATGAATGTAGCACATTATAAGAAAGTGTTTCACCGCTGTTCAAATTTACATTTACATTTATGCATTTGGCAGACGCTTTTATCCAAAGTGACTTACAGTGCACTTATTACAGGGACAATCCCCCCAGAGCAACCTGGAGTTAAGTGCCTTGCTCAAGGACACAATGGTGGTGGCTGTGGGGATTGAACCAGCAACCTTCTGATTACCAGTTATGTGCTTTAGCCCACTACACCACCACCACTCTATACAGGGCTGCAATGTCATTCAAATTATTTCTGGGACCTTGACTTATCAAAGGCAAATGGATAAATCATCCCAATAAATGTAATGAAACAAACCTAATAAAACTTAAGTCAACCTCAGCAATAAAACAGTTTACTCAAAAACCAAAATCTTGTGGTATAGACATCGTATTTCAGTCAAATGCACTTTGGATCGCATCATTTATATTTATAAATGTTTTCCATCTGAAAGGACTAAATATAAAATGAAACAAATGACAATAAAATGCAAAGTAATCTCTTCAGTAATCAAAATACTTTTTGAATATAAATGTATTCTAATTACCAATGATTTAAATTGTAACTGTAGTGGAATACAGTTACTTATATTTTGTATTTTAAATATGTATTCCCGTTACATGTATTCCGTTACTCCCCAACAATGTTTGTATGATTTAGTAACTGTTATATCACTTCATAGAAAAGTGCTTTAATATACTGATTTTTTTATTTTTTATTTAGGTCAAATTAGGGTAAAAATATAATTGTAGACTAAGGACTGTCATAAAGACAAGGTTAAGCATTTGTAAAATAAATCGATTACCTTTTTTGATTGAGAGGTATGTCGCCATGTCGAACGTCTTCTCCACATTCTCCCTCTGGTTTTAGTCCAAATAAACCTCACTCTATTGGGTAGAAAAAGTAAAAGCAGATCATTATTAAAACTGTAACATTATTTCTGTTTAATTTCCTTGCGTTCAAATATTTGCATTTCAAATAATTTCATTAATGATGTGATGTGATTCAAAACGGAGTGAACACATTTCCTCTGGTACATATTTTAAGACCTTTGTTTTGTTTAGATTTTGGCTCATAACTATCTACCAAGCCAAATGCAGTATTGATTAGTTTGGCTAGCTGTAGCATAACAGGCAAATATGAATTAATCAAAACATTGTTTACAACAGCCACTTAGCAGTGAATCCCTCAGGGCAGATACAGGCATAACCCCCTGCTAGAGCAATGCAAGTGGAATTATTGGTGCAGAAGCCAGAAACACAGTGATTTTCTCAAAACCTTTCATGAATGACGTGAAAAATGCATCAGTCCTATGTACACTGCACACCCAGCTGGTACAGTACACTACATGAGCAAGTTGATGGACACCCTTTTTAATTAGTGGATTTAGCTTTTCTAGCCCCATCTATTGTTAACATGTGAAAAATCAAGCACACAACCATCCAATTAAAAAGCGCAGTGACTTTGGACCAGGGCCAGAATTATTATTATTATTATGGGGCAATAATTGCTTTTTTGATTGATTTTCAGGGGTATTTATTTTCTTTACAATTTCCTTATGCAGGATCAAGTGAAACAATTATGTAACGTATGCTGGAACTGCTGACAATGATGGCAATGACGAAGACGATGATGAGATGAAGAACCCAAGTGCAGTTTATTAAATATAACCAATAAACCCTAACTACAAACATGAAACGTGAAACATAAACATGAACTTGACTATGACTTGACTACAAACATGGCTTGACTATCATCATACACATTCACATTCAATACTTCACAACTAGACAATGCAAACATGAGGGCTTAAATACAAGACATGGGAGAACATAAACCAATGAACAAACAGAACTCATAACAAGCTAATTGAACAATAAACCAATGAAAACTTGACACATGAACATGGAGGGAAAACAGAAATCACATGACAAGGGAAACAGGAACACATGAGATGAAACAGGAACTAGACATTTCAAAATAAAAGACATGAATCAACAGAATACACATGACATATCCCCCCCACTAAGGGGTGGCTCCTGACTCCCCAACCCAACACATAAACAAAACATAATTCAAAGATCTGTAGGGAGCGGGGGGGGGAGGGGGGGGGGGGTGGTGTCTTGAGGCGTGGGGCATGGGACCAGGGCAAAGACCGTGGGAGGTGAAGCCATGAGAGGCTCGAGGGGCGGAGCCATGGAAGGTGGAGCCGTGAGAGGCTCGAGGGGCGGAGCCATGGAATGTGGTGCCCGGAGAGTAGCCGAAGACTCAAAGGGCCAGGGTGGAGCCAATGGCAGGGAGGACCAAGGCGGTGCTGGAGGCTCGAAGGAGCAAGGCGGAGCTGAGGGATCGGAAGACTGAGGTGGAGCCGGTGGGACTGAGGACCAAGGTGGAGCCATAGGGAAGGAGGTCCCCGGTGAAGCTGACAGATCGGAGGGACGAGGCGCAGCCAGAGGATCGGAGAGCCAAAGCGGAGCCAGGTGACCGACAGACCAAGGAGGAGCCGGAGGGACGAGGGACCCCGGCACAGCCGACAGGCTGAGGGACCATAGTGGAGCCGAGGGAACTCCGAGCTGAGGCAATGTTGAGGGACCGACAGTTCCCCTTGCCTGCTCAGGAGAACTAAGGGTGGGCATAAGGGTGGGAACCTCCATGGCATGGAGCAGGCTGAAGCGTTGCTGTGACGTGGCATGGAGCAGGCTGAGGCGTTGCTGTGACGTGGCATGGAGCAGGCTGAGGCATTGCTGTGACGTGGCATGGAGCAGGCTGAGGCGTTGCTGTGACGTGGCTTGGAGCAGGCTGAGGCATTGCTGTGATCCTATATTTACTATGCATGATCACATTGAGAATCAATGGGTTCATCCAAAAGATGAAAAATGTTGCATTCAGAGGCTTTATATGGACTTAGGATGAAAATAAGGTGCATTTCGAACTGTTCTGAGACCAGTGCAGACAGAAAGCACACTTGAGGTTAAGTCATTCAATAAAGGATGCATATCGCTCTGTCTCTATAGCAGCTTTGGGACTCTCTGATCACTGTCTGGTTCATATTCTTCCAACCTACAGGCAGAAATTAAAATCAACTAAGCCAGTAGTAAGGACTGTAAAGAGATGGACCAATGAAGCAGAGCGAGAACTACAAGCCTGCTTCAATTGCATGGATTGGAGTGCTTTTGAGGCTGCAGACACCAATCTGGACAAACTCACAGGTACTGTTACATCATATATCAGTTTCTGTGAGGATATGTGCATTCCTACTAGGACTTATTTAAAGTTCAACAACGACAAACCGTGGTTTACAGCAGAGCACAGGCAGCTTCGCCAGGCCAAAGAGGATGCTTACAGGGGTGGGGATAAAGTCTTGTACAATCAGGCCAGGAACACACTGAATAAGGAAATCAGAGTGGCTAAAAGAAGATACTCTGAGAAGCTGAAAAACAAGTTTTCAGCTAACGACCCTGCATCAGTGTGGAGTGGCATGAAACAACTCACAAATTACAGGACTCCTACCCCCAACCCTGTGGTGGACCAACAACTGGTTGACGACCTGAATGTGTTCTACTGCAGATTTGAAAGGCCCAGTCTCACACCCCACACCCACTCTGACCTTCACTTCACACAAACACCAACACCTCCTGCAACCCCCCTCCTCCCCCCTCCTGCAACTCAACTTGCACTTAAGATCTATGAGGATGATGTGAGCTGCATCTTTCGGAAACAAAAGACGAGGAAAGCTTCAGGCCCAGATGGCGTCTCACCAGCGTGTCTTCGATCCTGTGCTAACCAGCTGGCCCCCATCTTCACACAGATCTTCAATAGATCACCGGAGCAGTGTGAAGTCCCATGCTGCTTCAAATGCACAATCATTATTCCTGTCCCAAAGAAACCAAAAATCACAGGACTTAATGACTAAAGACCCGTCGCCCTGACATCTGTGGTCATGAAATCATTTGAGAGACTGGTGTTGGCCCACCTGAAGAACATCACTGGACCCTTTATAGATCCCCTTCAATTTGCTTATCGAGCAAACAGGTCTGTGGATGATGCAGTCAACATGGGATTGCATCATGTCCTGCAACATCTGGACAGACCAGGGACATATGCAAGGATCCTTTTTGTGGACTTCAGTTCGGCTTTCAACTCCATCATCCCAGCTATACTCCAGAATAAATTACACCAACTCTCTGTTCCCATGTCTATCTGTCAGTGGATTACCAGCTTTCTGACGGACAGGCAGCAGCTTGTGAGACAGGGGAAACTCACTTCCAGCACCTGTACAATCAGCACTGGTGTCCCCCAGGGATGTGTGCTCTCCCCACTACTCTTCTCCCTCTACACCAATGACTGCATCACCAAGGACCCCTCTGTCAAGCTCCTGAAGTTTGCAGATGACACCACTGTCATCGGCCTCATCCGAGATGACGATGAGTCTGCATACAGAAGGGAGGTTGAACAGCTGGCTGTCTGGTGCAGTCAAAACAACCTTGAGCTGAATACGCTCAAAATGGTAGAGATGATTGTGGACTTTAGGAGGAACACCCCAACACTGACCCCCCTCACCATTCTAAACAGCACTGTGGCAGCAGTGGAATCATTCAGGTTCCTGGGCACGACCATCTCACAGGACCTGAAGTGGGAGACACACAGTGACTCCATTGTGAAAAAGGCCCGGCAGAGGTTGTACTTCCTTCGCCAGCTGAGGAAGTTCAACCTGCCACAGGCGCTGCTGATACAGTTCTACTCAGCAGTCATTGAGTCTGTCCTCTGCACTTCAATAACAGTCTGGTTTGGTTCAGCTATGAAATCAGATATCAGAAGACTACAAAGGACAGTTCGGACTGCTGAGAGGATTACTGGTCGCCCCCTGCCCCCCCTTCAAGAACTATACACTTCCAGAGTGAGGAAAAAGGCTGAAAAAATCACTCTGGACCCCACTCACCCTGCCCATTACCTTTTTGAACTTTTTGTTGCCTTCTGGCCGACGCTTCAGAGCACACTGAGCACCAGAACCGTCAGGTACAGGAACAGTTTTTTTTTGCCTCAGACTATTCATCTCATGAACAGTTAAATTGCCCCATTGAGCAATAACTATGTGCAATACACAGTTTAGTCTTTTTTATATTTATCCAACACATCCAACCTCTTCTGCCATTTCATTCCTCTGAAAAAAACAAACAAACAAAAAAAAAACATTTGCAATGTACATAACAGATTGTATTTGCACTGTACACAACAGAAAACAGATTTGTATTAGATTTGCACTATGTATGTGTATGTGTGTATGTATGTATGTGTGTGTCTGTATGTGTATGTACGTATGTGTAAAATTATTTTTTATTATTTATTGTTTTTGTATTGTTGTACACTGGAAGCTCCTGTCACCAAGATAAATTCCTTGTATGTGTAAGCATACTTGGCAATAAAGCTGATTCTGATTCTGATTCTGAAATAGGGAGCAAGGGAGCATCAGCATCCTATCGCATTCACTCCTAAAATCTGAAAAAAAAAAGTTCAGTTTCAGTCTACAGATGATGTTTAGACCACTCAACATGTTTGGCAGACATGGGACAATGGTAATCAGTACATAGATTCAGAATTTAAAACATAATAAAACATAATGAACAATTTGATAAAAAAAAAAAAAAAAAAAAATCTTCCTATAGCTTGCTATTAGTAAAAATGCCATCAATTTTTAGGAAAACTATTTGTTATAGAATTATTATTATTATTATTATTTTTTTTTTTGCATATTTATTAGGTGCTACTATTTACAAATCAAAAAAGGAAATGGAAAATGCACAAAGCACAAAGCAGTCATGCTCGGGTCTCAGGAGGATATAGCTCTACTTTCTACTGTAAGGGTACTGTAGATAAAATTTGTGATATTTTGATATAATTACTGAACATAATTAAATGTATTAAATGTTAACAGATAATAAACACATAAATAAATAAATAAATAATCAATGGAATGCACTATTGGGGGCATGTTTCGCTCCCATAATTTAAATGTGTGGAGCATTTGTCACTTTCTGTGGCTTTTTTGCCCTGAGCCATGTTTAATTTCTGACCCTGGCTTGCACTGTCAAATTTCTGCCCTCTAAGAGCTTCCTTGGGTTAACTGAAGGTGTTGTTATTGCTAAAAGGAAATGCCCAGAGGGAGCACCAGTTCAGTTGTGAAGTGGTGAACCACACCAAAATCACAGCACATAACCTCATAATCTCGACATAATGTCAATCTTTGGTTCCATTGTTCCACACTGAGTTCCAAACAGCCTCTGAAAGCAAAGTCAACAACTATTCACTGGAAGCTTCATGAAATGGGTTTCAACAGCTGTGCAGGCACAAACCAGCCCAAGTGTGGACCGGAGAGGTGTGAAATTCACCATCAATGGACTATAGAGCAGTTAAAATAGATTCTCTGGAGTGATGGATCAATCTTCACCATCTGCCAGCCTGAAGGATGAAACTGGATTTGCCAGAAGAACATGCCCGACAGCATGGGCCAGCTGTACAGGTTTGAAGAAGAGGCATATTGCCTTTTTCACTCTTCGGGCAATGCCCTAAAGCTCCACAGTAGATGCTCTATGCATTCAGTTTTGACATGGTCCAGTGGATAAAAAGAGGTAAATTTGGAAATGATTGGTTGGATGGTTGTGCAAGCCCTGACCGTAATGCCATAAAACATGTTGGGAGCAACTGGAATCTCTCAACATCAGTGCCAAACCTCACAAATGCTTGCGGCTAAATGGAGCCAGAATTCTGCCAGAAAGTTGTCCACATATATTTTTTGAGAGACAGTGGCTTTCTTCCATCTGGATATTCTTTAGCTGGATTGCATTGACACCTTGCAGTCAAATGCGTCTCCACTGTGATCGGATAGTGATCCGATCAGTTACCCCCGCAAAATGTAAAACACAACTTAGATATTACATTAGAGCTCATGGAAACTGGAAATTATCCATCTTTTAATGAATTTTAAAAACACTGATGGATAATTCAAATGATTTTTTGGCATCCGACAATGCTAAATTTCAGATCATCGAAGCAAATCATCTCGCGTTTGGTGCTTTATATGCTTCTCATCTGAAATGCTTGCATGAAGCCTGGTTTCATGTGTGACACGCATGACTAGAAGAGAGACTCGGAGAGACTCACTGCCAGCCCAGTACACGTGCTAACTAAGTGCCCTGTTCTGGGGTAGGTGCTCCGCATGTGGCGGTTCCCTATAAGGTAAGCCCATGCGATATATATCTTCTGCTAATTTGTTTCCCTGTTGGCAAACTGCATCCTCCTTGGGCAGAGCCCCACTGCCCCAGTCTCCATGTTTGTAGTAACTCCTCCCCCATTGGGTAGGATCTACCTTGAGACTCTCCACATGGTCGTCAAAGACCATGTGAGGTATTTTTTCCACTTAAATATCCCCCCCTCTCTTTGGGCGAGGTGTGGTCTCCGCAGTGTCCTCCCCTTGGGAGGGACACCCCCCCGACTAGACCCTTTTATACCCGTATGTCTGGGGGAGTGGCATGCAAATACCACTCACCAATTTTCACTGGCCTTTTATCAAAGACCAGAGGTGTCTCGGCTCCCAAGAGTGACCCCTAGTGTCACTACATCGACACAACGTCTCGTTCCCTCCATCAGGGAACGGAGGTTACGCAAGTAACCAGGATGATTTGAGGAGAGAGAATTGATATGATATTCTAAGTGTATTCCAATGGAATAATTCATGGGATATTGTTAGTTGTTCGTGTAGCAAGATTGCAAGATGGCAGTGTCTGTTGTGTGGCTGAATTAACAGAAAAAGTAAAGATCGCACACCACAGCACTTTAACAATGGGTGACTGTAGCGCAATCTCATCACATAATTAATTACTTAAGTATGAATGAATGAATGAACGATATATTTTATATAGCGCTTTTCTGACACTACACACAAAGCGCTTTATACAATGAACAGGGGACTCTCCTCAACCATACACATATGATTACATAGTTGTATCCGGATAACAAAAATGCATGTGCATTTTTACTTTCTTTGATGTGGTCAGAATCTGTCCCGACCACCTCCGAATGTGGTTTGAGTGATCCGATCATGATCCGTACACAATGCATTTTGGGTGCATTGACATGTCATTTAATGTGGTCAAGTGAAATCCGATAGCAATCCGATCACCGAAAACGCATGCTAATTCAAGGTGTAAATGGGGCCATAGAGAGCTACATTTTAGGCAGAAGGGGTGGGTAAAAATATAGTTTTTTCAGATGCATCGTAATCTTCATTTGAACGATATCGATATCGATTCTCAAATCCCAAGGTCGATCTTTTACTCTATGCACAGCACTCTACACAGAGAGGAAATCACTGGCATTTGCAACATAATTTTGCACTATGCGACTAAAACTGTATATATTTGGTAACTGGCTGGTAAATGTTCAGATTTCACTCACCAGTAATTGTGTAGTATAGTGGTGGATTATTCAGCAGCGAGATCCTTTCACTGCGATATATGAATAAAAGTTATTTTTTTGCAATGTGTGTCCACAGACGAGATCCACACAACCCATTTGTCACTGAATAATGTCTCTTTTAATAACCTTTATGTTCTTTACAGTCTATTGTAGATCAAAAACAATAAAAAAAAGAAACAATTAATTCTAATCGCACATAGCACAGATGAGATAAAGCATTTAAAGTATCTCTTTACAGAAATGCCGGTTCAGTAAAAATCAATGTAAATACTTGTAAATAAAAAAAAATTCACTTGTAAAATTTACAAGTGAAATACAATACAAATTATGCAATTAAACAAAAATGTACAAAAATATAATACAGTTCATGCAATATAATATATGTATTGATTGAAAACATGGATTTGTTAAAATGCGATCAAAATAATGAAAAACTAATATAAGTAAAATTAACATTTTCTTAATGTCCCTAGTTAGAAGTTCCCCTGTACAATAAACAGCATTAGCTGTGAAATAATTTCATATATAAGCAAAAGGGATATTATAACTGAAATATGCCCATATGAATCGATACTGAATCGAGAGCTTGTGAATCAGAATTTAATCGAACTGAAATAAATACCCAGCTGTATTAGGCAGTACCCAAACTGAAATGGAACCTATTTAAAAGTTATTTTAAAAAAAGTAAAAAAAAATAGATAGACATCACTAAAATGTGATCGTGAGAAATCACACCTGTCACTGTGACAATCATAGGCTCTGTAAACAGCAAAATATAGACAGGGGAGCAGCCCATGTTTTTTTAGCCAATCGGAAAACAAACCAATCTGACTGAATCATTTCACAAATTCAGATTTGCAGACATCGGACTGGCTGACATGTCTTTGGAGGGCAGGGTTTTGGAGAGGATGTGTGGTTGAAGTTAGCAAAATGGTAGAAATGATCAAAATGACGGAAATTGCTTAAAGATGTGACGAAGCAAACGAGGATCTAAATGCAGCTTTAATGAAAAACAAAAGATGAACAAAGTAACTCAGAATTAAATGAACAAAAACACGGGAAACCAGGCACAGAACATGACAACACATGTAAAGACTGACAAAGAAACCAGGGGAAACAAGGGCTTAAATACAAATGGGCAAACAAGGAAACGAGGAACACCTGGGGAAAACAATCAGGGGAAAACCAATCATAAAATGAAACTACAAAAAGGACTACAAACTAACAGGAACTAATCAAGAATTTCAAAAGTCAACACAAAAACAAGGAATATGTGACCGAGCGGAGCTGCGGGAGGCTTGAGACAAAGAGTCCTGGATGAATGGGAAACGACCTCTGTGGTCGCGAACGTGGGAAGAGATTCGGGAACGACCTCCGTGGTCATGGGCGGAGACTCGGGAACGACCTCCGTGGTCGTGGGCATGGGCGGAGACTCGGGAACAGAAACTTTTCTTCTCTTCCTCTGGATGGCCGAAGTTGGCAACGCTAGCTCTGGGACGGACGAGGCTGGCAACACATTGGCTGTGGCAGGCGTGGGCTCGTTGACCGTGGCAGGCGTGGGCACTGGCTCATTGACTGTGGCAGGCGTGGGCGCAGACAATTTTTGAGGTAAGGTCTTCATGGACCTACGCACCGACATCTGTGGCAGATCATACACGCCGTGTGTGGCAGGGGCTGTGGCAGGCTTCGAGACAGGGGCCGTAGACACAGGTTTTGGGCCGGGGTTCCTGCCATAATCCACTGTATAAAGGGAACCGCAAAGTTCCAGAACCTTCTCCACATATTCGCCGAGTGTCCAGTGAGGATCAGCTGGAGGCATCAGTTCCCTCAGTGCACTATTCAGACCGGCCCGGAAGAAAGCCACCAGAGAGCGGTCTGGATAGTGCACTACATTTGCCAGATCTAAAAATTCACAGATGTGATCCTCAACTGGACGGTCCCCTTGTTGCAGGAGCAGAATTCTGATGGCCGCTAGATCCACTTTTGGGTCAGTCTTTCTGTGACGAGGCAGATGAGGAATGAGGATCTAAATGCGGCTTTAAGGAAAAACAAAAGATGAACAAAGTAACTCAGAATTAAACGAAACAAAACCACGGGAAACCAGGCACAGAACATGACAACACATGTAAAGACTGACAAAGAAACCAGGGGAAACAAGGGCTTAAATACACATGGGCAAACAAGGAAATGAGGAACACCTGGGGAAAACAATCAGGGGAAAACCAATCATAAAATGAAACTACAAAAGGACTACAAACTAACAGGAAACAGGAACTAAACAAGAATTTCAACAAAAGTCAACACAAAAACTGGGAATATGTGACAAAGGAACCTTTGAACTGATCTTCATGTGCCACACAAGAAACTCGACCAAGCTACCAAATTATTCCAATAGAGTATGACATTTTTATTAGGTGGAACTATTTCTTATCAATACTTTTCAGTACTGAGTGAAATATATTTATAATCGACATTTACCTCATCACCGTTTACCATCTGGGATTGCCTTATCCATAGAGGATACATGAGCTTCTGCCTTAGATTTTGGCCAAAACTAGCTATCTTATGAGGAAGTATAATTTTGTTGTCAACTGTTTGGATTGAGCTTTTACATCAGGAGTGCACATACTGTATGATGCCTATGGGGCCATTCAGAGTCAGACCGAACACGTTTTTGCACTAAAAAAGCTAGACGGAGCACAATGAATTGAACAGAACACAGGTGTTTCGAGATGCTTTTTAAAATGTTGAGGTTTGTTTTAACTTAGCATCTAAAAAATGTGTCTGAAAAACCACAAGATGTGCTTCAACGGTCAAATAGGTCTGTCAACGCATGTTTACAAAGGATAACAATGGAAAAACAGTGTGGACAGATGCAAAAAAATGCATTGTTGAATGGCCCCTAAGAATGTAACAGCTCTCTAGACTTTGGAACAAAGCCACTGTCTTCAAAACTGCTCTTTTAAAATGGCCTTTTTACCACCTTCAGCCAGCTATGTAATATTAATATGTGCTTTATTATTAAGCCGCATGGAAAACAAGCATACTGTACAAAATTTACCTTTGAAACGGAAGCTAAATGGCATGAAGTGAAGGAAAGCACAGGACTCACATTTTCTGACATTTTATGTCACCAAAAATGCTTTCCAGTGCATGGTCACGCTACAAAATGACTATCATTAGCTCTGTCACAGGCCAGGACTGCAGGATGCCCGTGACTAATGCTGGGCCATCAGCACCATCGGTGTGGGCAAATTCTCATCATTCCTCAAACTGACCATGATACCAATTTCTACCTCTCCCCATGTCATAAAATCTGACAATTATCCTGACTTCATTAATAATGCATAGCAGTCCTCGCCTGCAATCAAGGTTTAATCAGCAATGTGTCTCACAGGTTGGGCATTGACTGAGCCAAGAAATTATTTGCAAATTGTAAGGATTTATTTCCCCCCTCCACCTAATGACATAAATGACTCTAGGTAATTTAGTTGGTTTAACAAGCAGGACGACGTTATCATACACAAGACGCTGTTTGCATTTGTGACTGCTGCCATGGTAACAATGCAATTAATCTGTTATTCAGGCACATTCAGATTCAACCGGGCAACAAAACAAACAACAACAACAACAACAAAAATAGCTAACTAGCTAAATAAATAAAAGAATGATAATCCAATTAAATTACTAAATCTAAATGCATTAAGTGATATTAGTTTGCACACATGCTTAAAGGTGAAATGTGTAATTTTTTCCATGTTAAAATACTTTATCAAATCCCAGCTTAATATGCAGAAACAACAATAATGAAGCCATTCATCGGACTCTACCCTCCCTAACAACCGGGCCAATTTGGTTGCTTAGGAGACCTGGCTGGATTCACTCAGCACGCCCTTGATTCGAACTCGTGACTCCAGGGGTGGTAGTCAGTGTCTTTACTTGCTGAGCTACCCAGGCCCCTGGCTCAGTGGTTTTATCAATACACAGTGGCGAATTCTCAGGGCCAGCAAAGCCTTCTCTGCTGGCCTAACATGACAAATAAATAAATATTTTTCATCCTTTCATTCTCAATCACCTTTATACCTTTGTATTTTTCCACTCTTAATTAATCTACAAACAAATAGAGAAAAATGAAAAGTTTATCCAGTCAGAATTTATTCCTTGATGCATACAAGCAAAGTGTGACAACTTTTTCACAAATCGCATGCCCGAAGCAGCGCATGAGTCTGAGCTCCACCCCGTCAGGCCTTCAGAATTTCTTCAGAATCCCTCAACAGTGCAAATGAATGGGCAACTAAAGTCAGATTGTCAGATTTATCAGCCAATCAGATTGATTTATTTGTTCTTGGTAGGTGTGATCTTTAGGATATGTCCTGGTCAAGACCTTCTAGCTGGCCTTGAGTGACACAATCACGCTTTAAGTGATGTACGTAATTCAAGAGCGAAAAGGATAAGATCAAGCTGTCTGACGAGGCGGCTGTCATCACTGCTGGTATTGCCTTTGAGAAAGAGATCCTTATGGATTTAAAAACACGAGATGTTCTGCAAGACCGTGTGATTGCTCAATTAAACAGCAAAGGAGGACTGATTTTCACTTCAAGTAAATTGGTAAGTGCTTTTTTCATTGTTATAGCAACATCAAGAGTTTTCTAACTGTAAATCAGGCTGCTTGAGCATACAGTGTCGGATCAAGTTTTGAAAAGTAGTGCTGCATTCCATTCAACTTGGATTTCCTACTTCCTACTAGGAAAAGTGCAATGGAATGCATCTTTAAGTCAGAATTACAACTTGTAGGCTCGAGCAGAAATTCTCAACTCTGAGATGCAGGGGCATGATGTCACACAAACATGTCGACACTCAGGGAGATATACAAAGTAAGTGATAAACATTCACTTTATTAAGTTATATCGATAAATGAGTTTGTTTCCACATTACATGATATTAAAGTTTGTTTAACAAACGCCTGCAGAAACAGGTGTATAAAACATTATAATCTCTTTTGATAATCGTACACCTGAAGCACAAATGCTGCAGCATTGTTTATCAGTTGGGTTGCTAGGAGACATCTCTAATGAGAGTCAACCCCCTGCTAAGCTAACGGGAGCACTGCAGTTCCGAATATTGGGGAATGGAATGCATTTATGGTCAGAGATATCAAGCAGGAATATCCCACATCCAACTTGAATGGAACGCAGCATAACCGTGTACCCTGACGAAACGAAATTTATTGCAAGCAACATTTAAATTGCAAATATTATTAGATAGATTTTTCCAGGTATTATAGACCTCCTTGGTAGATTCATATGAAAACTTATGATTTTTGAATGTCTGTTCGGGAGACGTTCATTTCACAAAACAGTCATGCTGCAGTTAAAATTAAGCTTGCTTGAGCATTAAGTGTCATTTCAAGTTCTGGCTTTCATGCCTGGACAAGTTTTTAAAATGTCAATTGGCATTATTAGTTAGCCGCAACATAATCTATGATGCCCAAAGGCATAGGGTGTCTTATTCATTGTGAAACTGTGTTTTCTTAATGGCATGAATCACACTGAAGGCCTAGACTTTAAATGCACAGCCCACCTCTGTCAATACATGTCTCTGTTTGTTTGAGCATGCCAAACAGCCCGACAAAGCAACATTGGTTCAACCAATGGTGTGAGTCTGGGGTGGGACTATCTGTATTTTGACCAATGGGAGACAAGGGCAATGTTCAGAAAACAGTAAGATTTTAGCTATTCTGTTAGTTTTAGAGTGGACTAACTTGACTTACTTGGTTTAACTGTATCAGTAAGAATAAAAAACTACTATAATTATAAAAGGAAGATTCCTCCTAACTCATCTACAATTTAACATCATACCTACAATTACTTATATAAGCACTTTTGCAAATTTAACTCAATTTCAAGAGGGAACAATGGTGTCTCTACATGTTTGCAACAAACACTACATCAAAGATCTAACTTGCCTTTCCCCAGTTGATTAGATTTCTTTGATTGAAAGCACTAGTATTACAGTTTGATTGGCAGAGCACTTCATTCAGCCAATGCTGTGTGAAGAGAAATGCGGCAGTTCAATTGTGCAATTTACTCAATTGTAACATGTTTAACTGTCAGCGTTTTTATGATACCATGACTGGACCTTCCCCGTAAGATACAAGTATAAAAGGGTCCTACATTTAATTGAATTTACTGACTAGAAGCAATAAAATGCATTGCAATGGACATCATACTTGTTCCCTAGTAAGTATCATCTGTACATCATCTGCTCTTCACACACAGTTCCATACTGGCAGAACCTGATATATATCTCTTTTGATTGATCTCACAGAGAAGGCTGCCAAAGCGTGCACAACAGAAGAGAGTCATTACAGTCCCCTCGGTTAGTTTAATCCCACAGGCAATTAGGATTTGTAGGACTTTGTTTTCCACTCAAAAGAAGCTTTACAGGGTTGTTATTGATTTTGAAAGCTCAGCTGGCACATACGGACTCAACCCACTGGATCATTTAATCATGTCTAATAAGAGGCAGTCATTGCCTCTCTGATATATTGCAATACGCAAGCCAGTGACAAATCCAGGCAAAGCCCAGACCAAAGCAAATCATCTCAACACTGATACACATGCACTCAAATTGGACCACAAAAACACACACAAAAGCCGTTAAAGTTTATCTCGTAGTCAATCTTATCAGAATTTTTGTTTCAGAATTAGCATTTCCACTAGAAAAAAATTGTTTTTTTGGCTCTGAACTGGCCCCTAAAATCTGCTGGTATCGAGAACAAAAACCCTATAGAGAAATCTATTATATATGTAAAACACATATACAATATGTATATTCATATGTGGATTTCACTGATATAAAAAAGTCACAAGTGATATTAGGACAGGTTTGCACAAATGCTTAAAGGTGAAGTGTGTAATTTTTTCCATGTTAAAATCCTTTATCAGACCCCAGATTAATATGCAGAAACAACTAGAAGTAAGCCATTCATGGGTTGATTTCCCCCAAAAGTGGCTCAATGGTTTTATCAAAACATAACTCTGTTAGTTTTAATCCGATCAGCCTGACATAGCAACATTGGTTCAACCAGTGGCGTGAGCCTAGGGTGGGACTATCTGTTTTTTGACCAATGGGAGACAAGGGGAATGTCAAAAATATCACATACTTGTATGCAAAAAATATGACCAAAGCTTTAAAGCTCCAAAAAAACATATAAAGGCTGCATAAAAGTAATCTATGTGTCTCCAGTGGTTTAATCCTTGTCTTTTTAAGCAAACTAATTGATTTGGGTGATAACAGACCAAAATATAACTCCCTTTTCACTGTACATCTTGCCATTGCAGTCTCTAGGCATGATCATGATTGCAAGCTTGATAACACTTCCTAGTGCTTGACACATGCACAGAGCACTAGATGGCACTTGAAATCATGATCATGCCTAAAGAGGAGACTACTGATGCCAAGATTTATTGTGAAAAAGGAGCTATATTTTGGTCTGTTTTCACCCAAAACCAATTGGATCGTTTCAGAAGACATGGATTAAATCACTGGAGTCATTTGGATAACATTAATGCTACCTTTATGTGCTTTTTGGAGCTTCAAAAGCCTGATCACCATTCACTTGCATTGTATGGGCCAACAGAGCTGAGATATTCTTTTAAAAATCTTCGTTTGTGTTCTGAAAAAAATAAAGAAATTAATACACATCTTGGATGTAATGAGGGTGAGTCAATGATGAGAGAATTATAATTTTTGGTTGAACTTTTCTTTTTAAAAGCAGCTTGTGATATCATAAAGACCCTGAATCAAATGACTTCGGATGTTAAAATATGTTCTCGTAAAACTCGTAAACCAAGCCTGCAATGCACCATTGTTACTTGTTGGTAGGTTATGTAGTAATGTAATCAGTTACAGGTATGCCATTGTACATAAGTGTGAGTAAATGATGGCAGAATGTTCCTTTTTGGGTGAACTCTAGTTACAAATATCAAAAATAGTGTACGATTAGCAATGACAGTATTATATCTAATAGAATACATTTGACCATAACTGTGGGCTCTGCCTCAGAATTCCATAGCAATAACCATTAGCAAGCCAGGAACATAGAGCTCATGGTTAAAAATCATAGGATATCTTCTTTTACCATGGAAAAAAGTGATCCCATTAGGGCTCTGCAGGAAACCCAGCATGTTATACAGGAAGGACTTTCTCTGTTTCACAGAGAGATATGCTATTACTGAGAAACCCTAAAACGCTGTCACCACGACTCTGGGATTTATATGAGGGATTACTGAGGTATTAGTGAATGGGATTATGCCTTAAAAGATGAGGGTGAATGGTTTCTTTGGAAAACCATTTGATTTAATGTTGGACAGTGGTTCTAAACTGTTGGGTCACAGGTCTGTTTTGACAGGGTTTAGGACAGCAGAGGAAAAAACTATGATGCTAAATACAAATAATAAACTACATCTAGCCTTATAACTACGCATAGTTAAAATAGCTAAATTATTAGGTTTATCGGCTTTTAAAAATACAACCCCAATTCTGAAAAAGTTGGGACAGTATGAAAAATGCTAATAAAACAAAAAGGAGTGATATAGTGCTTTGCTATACTGAAAGCACTACAACTACACATTATATGATGTTTTTCTTTGGAAATGTTCTTGTTTTTTTGAAAATGCACAGTCATTTCAAATCAGATGATTGCAACACGCTCCAAATAAGTTTTACCACTGTGAAACATAATCATTTCTTGTAATAACACTTATTAAGCATTTGAGTGCTGAAGACACAAGTTTGTTAAATTGAAATTTTCCCCTAATCATCCATTATGTAGGTCTTTAGCTGCACAATTGTAAGGGGTCTTCATTGCCGGATGGTGTGCTTCATAATGTGCCACACATTCTCAGTTGGAGACAGGTCAGGACTGCAGGCAGGCTAATCTAGCACCCAGACTCTCTGCTTACATAGCCATGCACTTGAAATACGGGCAGTATGTGGTTTGAAGTTGTCCTGCTGGAAAATGCATGGACATCCCTGGAAAAGACGGTGCTGGATGGCAGTATGTGTTGCTCCAAAATGTGTACATATCTGCCTGCATTCATGGTGTTCTCACAGATTTACCCATGCCATGGGCACTGACACACCCCTGGCCCATACAGAGACTGGCTTTTGGACCTGACGCTAATAACAGCTTGGATGGCCCTTTTCCTCTTTGGCCCGGAGAATACAACGGCTGTGTTTTTCAAAAACTTTTTGAAATGTTCAGACCAAAAAACACAGTTCCACTGTTCTGTTTCCATCCAAGATGAGACCGAGCCCAAAGAAGTCAGCAGCGCTTCTGGACAGTGTTGATGTATGGCTTCTGCTTTGCATAGTAAAGTCTTAACTTGCATCTGTAGACCCAGCGGCGAGTGGTGTTGACTAACAAAGGTTTACTAAAGTTATCCCAAGCCCATGTTCATGATATCCATTACAGATAAATGCCATTTTTTTAGACAGTGACGTCTGAGGGATCAGAGATCACGCACATTCAGAAGTGCTTTTTGTCTTGCCCTTTATGCACTGAGATTTGACCAGATTCCTTGAATCTTTTAACTATGTTGTGCATTGTAGAGGGTGAAATGCCCAAAATCCTTCCAATTTGTCTTTGGGGAACATTGTTCTCAAAGTGCTGGATTATTTGCTGAAGCATCTGTTGGCAAATTGACATGTCTCGATTGATTCTTGCTGTTGAAGGACTAGGCTGTTTTTGGAGGCTCCCTATATATTATAACACGATTGCCTCACCTGTTTAACATCTCCGGTTTACACTGCCTTGTTATTTCAACTCGTCAAATTGTTATTAGTCTTAACTTGCCCGTCTCAACTTTTTTGGAGCATGTTGCAATCATCTGATTTGAAATTACTGTACACTTTCATAAAACAATGAAATTCACAAGGAAAAACATCGTATAATGTGTAGTTGTAGTGCTTTCAATATAGCAAAGGGTGAATATAATTTACAAATCACTCCTTTTTGCTTTTATTAACATTTTTCATACTGTCCCAACTTTTTCGGAATTAGGGTTGTAGGGGAAAACGTTTCCTATATTCTTTGTTGTTGATGCCAAAGTTCTCTTCTTTATTTTCGCACAAATTCATCTACCACTTGGTAATATGGCTTATATGAATACAAAATTTAGCCCAATGTTTGTTCCATGTGTTAGGCTGGTAAATCACACATCTGCTGTTTTTTTATGCATTTACAAAATAGTCAATTTTCCATGTTTTTAAATGTAATGTTAATAATTTTGCACATTATTGGGCCTTTGCAGTTCATGGCTATATAAAAACATTTCAATTATTGATCATATGGACATTTCTATTTACTTAACACACAATTTTATGGTACTCTCTTAGGTTGCCATTTTATGTCCAATGTAAAAACTGGGCCCTGAAGCAAAACCATTTGAGAACCATTTATGTATGAAAGAACAACACAACTACAATGGGTGTTAAGTAATTCAAGACACTTCATATAATATATATATATATATATATATATATATATATATATATATATATATATATATATATATATATATATATATATCGTTGCAATCTACAGTATGCTACATGTGATACCAGCCATGAAATTTGAGGTGAACAGCCTTTAGTTAATATATTATTAAGCCAGTCACCTCATTCTATGATCAAACCATACATACTGTCTTACTTTTAAAAAGGCTTAAAATAGACCCATCATGCAAATGTAAATTATTTAAAGTGATGGAAGAAATGTTGTTAATGTAGCATATGTCATATGCTGTATTTATGCCTTCCACCACCACATCATTAACATGGACAGTCTGCCTCTCCAGCAGAAACATCTATGAAACGTTTCTACTGCAGTTGTCCTTGAAGAACAAGCGTGTATATGAATGAGCTTCTCATTTACATAGGACATCACTGGCAGTCTCTCATTTAGACATATGACAAGAATAAATGCAGTAGACTAATGAAGAAGTGGTTATTGATATGGTGGCATGAAACAGTATAAAATCATCAGCCGCAGATGAAATTTTCATTTGATGAGGTGCTGTGTAGAATAATGATGTGAGGTAGCTCAGCTCTCAATCTCCGGCGCTTTTGGAAAACCCCAATCTGGTGCAGGCTGCTTACAGTCAAGAGGAATAATGTGTTTGATACATTTGCTAGTAAGGTAAAGAAGGTCAGGACATTCTACGAACAGCTGCTAAAATTTTTCTAGCTACAAAGTTAAGTAGTGGAAAGAGAAAAATCTCAGGAGGAACAAGACTCACCTGGGGGAGCCAGTCTGGTATTCCAAAAATTTACATTTGCCAAATAAACACACATTTTCTAAATAGATAAGTGATATTGTGCGAACAGGGATAGCTTCCACACAAAAACTAGGCCTATTTAAAAAGTGTTTATTGTTTTTTTAATCTGTTTTTTTAAGAATGGTGCACCTGGCTTTACTTGAAGGTCTCCCAAAAGCATATGGAATAATATGTTCGCAAAGAGTGACGAATGGCTGTACAGGTAAGGTTGTGCAGGAGATGGTTTGGGCATGTATTATGCTAACTGCGGGCACACACCCTGTCATTTAGAAAAATCCGGATTCATCAACATTAGAACAAGGGTAAAAACTACTTTGTGCGTGTAAGGGTAAAAACTACTTTGTGCGTGTACGCACCTGTTGTATGCAACCATTTCAGTGAACATAAGTAAAAACACTTAGTGAATGAGACCCAATGTATTATTCTGAACAGTTAAAGGAAAAGTTCACCCCAAATGGAAAATCAGTTATAATTTACTAACCCTCATGTCATTCCAAACCTGTTCATGAGTCTGATGAGAGAAGCTCCTTCACAGTGGCTCCCGTGTCCATGCGAGAACTTGCATTGCAAAATGGACATCAAAATTTTCACTGAAAAGTGACTTAAATTCTCAGTTGTTTCTCACCAAAATCATACGCCTTGGAATATTATGCATGAATTACTTTTGGGTCCTATTTTAAGGCTTTAACCCTTAAATGCATAGGTGTTTTGCCAAACATTATCACATACTCCTATTTTTAGAGACCTGACAAGTATATCTATCACAAATGCTCTACAAAATGCCAAGATAGTGTCAAATTATCAAAAAGTTTTCGAGTCAAACAGAAAATAATAGAATAGAATATATTTGGATGTTTTTATTTTTATATATCAAAGAGATGATGCAACAAATATAAAACATCCTGGTTACTTTCGTAACCTCCATTCCCTGATGGAGGGAACGAGACGTTGTGTCAATGTAGTGACACAAGGGGTCACTCTTGGGAGCCCCAAACACCTCTGATCTTTGAAAAAAGGCCAATGGGAATTGGCGAGTGGAATTTGCATGCCACTCCCCCAGACATACGGGTATAAAAGGAGCTGGTATGCAACCACTCATTCAAGTTTTGTGCTGAGGAGCCGAGACAAAGACCCGGTCATTTCAGCGGGTAGTTCAGTACTGTGGCAGGAGGGACACAATGTCTCGTTCCTTCCATCAGGGAACGGAGGTTACGAAAGTAACCAGGACGTTCCCTATCTGTCACACACTCGACGTTGTGTCGATGTAGTGACACTAGGGGTCCCTATATGAAACGCCACAATAAGCTGAACTGTGTTACGTGGACTGGCGGTGCGAGATGGGCAGACCGCTGTGTTCCTCGTAGCCAGCGCACCAGGCCATCACGTAACCTCCCCCAATGCTCTTATGAGCATCAAAGTCGACTGCCCAAAAAACAGGGACAGGCTAGCCCAGTCGTGGCCTCTTTTCCTCTCTTTTCTCCCCAAAAAGAGTGGAATTTGTTTACCGACTGGGGCCATAAGTGTCTAAGTCGGGGGGTGTCACTCCCAAGGGGAAGACACCGCGGAGACCACACCCCGCCCAGAGAAGGGGGGGGGGGGGGGGTATTTTGAGTGGAAATATGTCACGTGGTCTTACGGAGTCTTATCGGAAGTATGTCATATGGAGAAGTCCCATGGTAGGTCCTACCCGAGAGGGGAGGAACTCTATGTAGGGTCTACTGGTTGTTTAGATCAGTGTTACTAACAGAAATAATTAATAATTATTTATTTAGTTATTAATTAATATTTAAATGAAATAATAGACTCTAACTCATTAAAACCTCACACGGCACACCATTAAATGTAGTGCGCCACATTCAGAAGCAGGTTTGGTTGGTTAATAACTAATGAATAAGATAACTGATAATTATTAATTATTAAAATCAATAGAACATTGATGAGAATCAGTGTTAGCTTTTTTAATCCATTAAATCAACAATTATCAAAGATAATCATTAATAATCAACATCGATGAAACATTGATTAAAATTAACACTAGCTTATTGATCCTTCAAATTCAACAAACATCAAAGATAATTATCAATTATCAAAAATCTATAGAATATTAATAAGGATTAATATCGCCGGGGCACCACCCTGGAATCAGGGACTAATAACCAGATAGTATAACAGTCCCAATATTAGATCGTTCTCTTAGGAAAATCGCATCCGAAGTATATCGACCTTCGAAAAGAAACAACGAAGGCTTGAATCCGAGCACTGAAATCCCCTGTCAGCATTTGACACAGGTGTATGCAAAACAAACCAAAACACTTCTCTTTGAAATATAACAAAGTTTATTTATGCAGTAATATCAATTAATAATCAATACAATGCAGTCAATAAACTTCCGACTTACAACTACAAACTAAACAGCGACATGATTAGATATGGTAACCAAAATAAGCCTATAACACATGAGAGGAAGGTGTGTGTGTGTGAATGTGTGTGTGTGGGTGTGTAAGGAGTGACGTGCACAAAATGGCAGACGTGACTCTCGTGGATAGTACGTCATGCGAGATTTCCGGCCAGAGAATATTGCCGCGAATGTGGGTGGAGAGAAGCCGGTTAATGTCGTCTGCCCGTTTACTGCGTTTCTCCACTTGTACGATAACTTAGGGACAAAGCTGAGCTTTATCACGAAGTTATCTACTAGCCAAAAGTGTGTGCAAGAATCTTTGTGAGGGGTCGCGTGTGTGTGTGGTTAGTATGAGGGAGAGAATAAAGTGGCGGCACCAAAGCCGGTTTTGCGATCGTGGGAGAGAAAGTAGCTGTTAGTTTATCACTCAGAGATGCAGTGGACGGCTCGTAAACCGTCCCACGGTCTTTGGTTCTTTAATGGATAAACTCAGTGTGCCGGTCTCACCCGCGATGACGGAAATACACAACAGTCTAATGTGGCTGGACCACAAAACTGCAGATAACAGTGATAATGTCATAACAGTACATTACAGTAATACCTTGAGTATTATTAGCAGCAATGAGCGGACTCGGTGGTCCGTAAACTGTACAAGCATTAACCTTGATACACAAGAATAACACACTATAATATTCTATCTCTGCCCAGACATAAACCTCTTACTTGAATCGTATGAGGACGCAGACGAATGTGTTTTTATCCGTCCTTTAACTCCGACTCGGTTCCTTGAGGCTTGGGTGATGACGGGAGGCCGTTTCCTCGCTCTGTCGGCGGGCGGTATGGCTGCTGATTCTCGGCGGGCTGGCAGAGAAATAAGCGATGTCGACTTGATTGAAGAGGGAAGATAAATCTTTTCTCTTCACTTCTGCAGGCAAACGGATGAAGATGCGGATTGCTCAGCGGTCTCCTTCGGATCTGTTAAAGTGTTCGGTGGAACACAGAGTAATCTCAACTCGTCCAGCGAGACGTAGATTGTGTGGCCACAGTTTCAAGTCGGATGTCACTTCCTTGTGCCACGAGGCTACACCTGAGAGCAGCGATGAGCTGCGTCTACACTCGGCGAGCAAAGCTGCTGGAAGCAATTCCCGGAAGGATCTCAGAGTTATTTCTACTCCCGATGACGTCATGGTTGAGGGGCGTTCTGTTGTGTGCCTCATCCAATAGGAGTTGAGAGTTCAATCCTTTAGTGAGCAAGGCTTCATGGGATTTGTAGTCTGTTTTGGACTCCCTTTGTTTGATTTTGGCACGGTTTTTATCAGTAAGATTTATGACTGTTTGTGGGCCTCAGTCAGGTTTTACGACTGTGTTAGGCCTGCCTTTGTCTTCTATCTGAATACATGAGGCCCAACATCTACAAACATGGTGACCAGGGGCAGAGGAACCTCTGCCCAAGGAAGACGCAGTTTACCAACAGGGAAACGATTTAGCGGCAGATATACATCACATGGGGTCACCTATGGGGAACCAGCACATGTGGAGCACCTACCCCAGTACAGGGCTTAGTTAGCACATATACTGGGCCGGCAACGAGTTTCTCCGCAAACTCGTCTACCACAGGGCTAAGGAGGAAAGTCATCCAGGGATCACCACTTTGTGAACACTACTGGGAGTCAAAAGCGCACGTCTTCACCTCAAAGGAGGGAACCTGGAGATTGTAGAACCTTGAAAGGTGTTGGGTGTTGCCCTGCCCGCTGCTCTGCAGAGGTCTGCTAGAGAGGCGCCATTGGTCAGGGCCCAGGAGGCCACCACACTCCTGGTAGAATGGGCTCGTAGCCCGCGGGGGTGGCACATGCTGAGCGTGATATGCCATCACGATGGCGTCAATGACCCAATGGGCGATCCTCTCTTTGGAGACAGCGCTTCCTTTCCGCTGTCCACCAAAGCAGACAAAGAGCTGCTCGGAGTTTCTAAAGCTCTGTGTGCGATCCAAATAGATGCGTAAAGCACGCACCAGACACAGCATCGCCAAGGCTGGGTCTGCCTCCTCCTGGGGCAGCGCTTGCAGGTTCACCACCTGATCCCAAAATGGGGTCATGGGAACCTTGGGCACATAGCCCGGTCGGGTCTCAGGATCACGTGAGAGTAGCCCGGACCGAACTCCAGGCACATTTCGCTGACAGAGAATGCCTGCAGGTCCCCTACCCTCTTGATGGAAGTGAGCGCAGTCAGGAGGGCAGTCTTCAGAGAGAGTGCCTTTAGCTCAGCTGACTCCAACAGCTCAAAGGGAGCTCCCTGTAGTCTCCAAAGGACTACAGAGAGATCCCATGAGGGAATGAGGCACGGTCTGGGGGGGTTCAACCTCCTAGCGCCTCTCAGGAACCTGATGATCAAGTCATGCTTCCCCAAATACTTACAATCCACTGCATCGTAATGTGCCAAAATGGTGGCTACATACACCTTCAAGGTGGAGGGGGACAGCCGCCCCTCCAACCTATCCTGCAGGAAGGAAAGCACCGATCTGACTGCGCATCTCTGGGGGTCTTCGCATCGGGAAGTACACCAATTAGCAAACAGACGCTGCTTCAAGGCATACAGACATAGAGGGAGCCCTAACCTGAGTGATTGTGTCTGTTACCATGGGTGGTAGGCCACTTAGGTCTTCCACGTTCCGTCCAGGGGCCAGACATGGAGGTTCCAGAGGTCTGGTCGCGGGTGCATGAGGTCCGAGAACCACATCTGGGTGTGCCAGTAGGGTGCTACCAGGACGACCTGCTCCTCATCCTCCCTGACCTTGCACAGGGTCTGTGCAAGTAGGCTCACTGGGGGAAATGCATATTTGCGTAGTCATGGGGGCCAGCTGTGTGCCAGCGCGTCGAGGGGTGCCTCGGTCAGGGCATACCAAAGCGGGAAGTGGGAGGATTCCCGGGAAGCAAACAGGTCTACCTGTGCTCGAACGAATTGACTCCAAATCATCTGGACCAGTGCTGCTGATTCCAGAGGAGGAGACGGCGGGCGAGTTGTGACATGCAGCGGGAGCATAAGCCGCCTTGGCGGTTGATGTATGCCACCGTTGCCATGTTGTCTGTCTGAACCAACACATGCTTGCCCTGGATCAACAGCCGAAGCCTGCGCAGGGCGAGCAGTACTGCCAACAACTCGAGGCAGTTGATGTGCCAACGTAGCCGTGGGCCAGTCCAGGAGCCGGCGGCTACGTGCCCGTTGCATACGGTGCCCCAGCCCGTCTTGGAGGCGTCTGTCGTAACCACGACGTGCCTGGACACCTGTTCTAGGAGAACCCCTGCCTGTAGAAATATCAGGTCGGTCCAAGGGCTGAAGAGGCGGTGGCAGATCGGCGTGGTGACAGATCGGCGTGACGACCACGCGATGTGTCCCGCGGTGCCATGCCCATCTCGGGACATGAGTCTGAAGCCAGTGCTGAAGCGGTCTCATATGCATCAACCCGAGCGGTGTGGCCACCGCTGAGGATGCCATATGCCCCAGGAGCCTCTGAAAGAGTTTCAGTGGAAACGCAGTCTTCTGCCTGAACGCCTTCAGACAGTTCAGCACCGACTGTGCGTGCTCGTTCGTGAGGTGCGCCGTCATCGAGACTGAGTTCAACTCCAAGCCGAGAAAAGAGATGCTCTGAACCGGGGAGAGCTTGCTCTTTTCCCAGTTGACCCGAAGTCCCAGCCGGTTGAGGTGCCAGAGCACCAGGTCCCTGTGTGCGCACAGTAACTCTCAAGAGTGAGCTAGGATCAGCCAGTCATCGAGGTAGTTTAGTATGCGAATGGCCACTTCCCTTAGCGGGGCAAGGGCTGCCTCTGCGACCTTTGTGAAGACGCGAGGGGACAAGGACAGGCCGAAGGGGAGGGCCTTGTACTGGTACGCCCGGCCCTCGAAAGCAAACCGCAGGAAGGGTCTGTGTCAAGGTAAAACCGAGACGTGGAAGTACGCGTCCTTTAGGTCTACTGCCACGAACCAATCTTGATGCCGGACGCTCACTAGAATGCGTTTTTGCATCAGCATCTTGAACGGGAGTCTGTGCAAAGCCCGGTTCAGTACTCGCAGGTCCAAAATTGGCCGCAACCCACTACCTTTCTTCAGTATGATGAACTAGGGGCTGTAAAACCCCTTCATCTCGGCCGGAGGGAAAGCCTCTATCGCACCCTTCCATAGAAGGGTAGCAATTTCCGCACGCAAGGTAGCGGCGTTCTCGCTCTTCACCGAGGTGAAGCAGATGCCGCTGAACCTGGGCGGATGCCTGGCGAACTGAATCGCATTGCCAAGTCGGACGGTCCAGATCAACCATCGTGACGGGTTGGAAAGCGCGAGCCACGCGTCCAAGCTCCGTCCAAGCTCCGGGCAAGGGGGACCAAGGGGACTATCTCGTCGGATGTACCGGTGGGTGGGACCTCGCGGCGGGGCGGAGCCTGAGGCACCACGTCGAGGGGGCTTGGACCCCGTGGCTGTGCTGAGTCGAGGAACATCGAAGCACTTACCTGGCTCCTGATACCCACCATAGGATTGGTCGGGGAGGGGGGAGGAAGTATATCGTCCCCGCAGTCCGTCGGAACCATCCTGGTGTGAGCACGCTTGTGCCACAGCTGGGCGCACAGGGGCGGGGGGGGGGCGACGCTGGAGTGCCAAACCTGCTGAAATGGAATTGTCGACGGTGGGCGTGATGACGGCCGTGCGCACCGGATATGTGACCCAGGGAACAAGAAAACCGCTCTTTTGTTGAACTTTTGGGTACCGCAGCCTCTTAGACATGCGGCGAAATTAAATGAAAACGAAACAAAAGATTCTCCTCCTGGCCGTCCACCGAGGGATTTAGTGGTCTGTTCACCAGCTCCAGAGCAGCGGGTCTCCTCTTCCCTGGGTCGCCCACCTCAGGAGCGCTTCGAAGCCTTTCTCGGGTTCTTGGCAGCAGGCCGTGAGACAGGTGGGATCTGCTTGCTGTGGTGGGCTCCATGGCGGGGCCGGACCGTGGGGGCGGGCTTCAGCGGAGCCGGTGCTGTTGCTGCAGGAGGATACCTGGGACCTAGGGATGGGGGCGTCAAGGAGCCGTGCCTTGTCAGCCTCTCTCGACCAGGTTGAGCCAAAGGTGGCGTTCCTGGACCACCAGGATGGACATCGCCCACCCGAGAGACTGTGCTGAGACCTTCGTCTCCCGGAGAGCGAGTTCGGTCACCGAGTGCAGTTCCTGCATCAATCCCGGGTGGGAACTTCCCTCGTGAAGTTCTTTCAATGCCTTGGCTTGGTGTACCTGCAGGAGAGCCATGGCATGCAGGGCGGAGGCGCCTTGTCCAGCGGCACCATAGGCCTTAGCCGTCAGAGATGATGTGAACCTACAGGCCCTGGACAGGAGCTTCGGGTGCCCGCTCTAGGTGGTGGCACTCTGTGGGCACAAGTGCACCGCGAGTGCCTTATCCACCTGGGGGATCTCTGAATAGCCCCTGGGCGCCCCACCATCAAGGGTAGTGAGGGAGGGGGAGCTGAGAGACCAGAATCGGGTGGTGAAAGGTGCCCTCCATGATCTTGTCAGCTCCTCATGCACTTCTGGGAAGAAAGGACCCGGGGCCGGGCGTGGCCGTGAGCGGCGCTCCGAGCCGAGGAACCAATCGTTGAGCCACGAGGGTTCAGGGGAGAATGGAGGGTTCCACTCTAACCTGATGCTCGCCGCTGCCCAGGTAAGCATGTCGGCCAGCTCCGCGCCTGTGACTGGGTGACCGTACCCGAGGGAGGATGCCCAGCCGAAGCCTCCACGTTGGACTGAACGAGCCCGCTCTCCGATGCTGCGCTCGAGAGCTCATCGTCTTCCCGGTCCCCGAATAAGAGGTCGAACTGGCCCAGAGATGAGCCGGCGGTCTCATCCGAGAGCCTGACCGGGGCAAGTGAGCGTGCTGAGGAATGGGAGGTCCGTGGGGGGATACCCGGTGGAGGTGCTCCCATTGAGGTCCCCAAATTGCCCCCAGTGCTAACCGCCACGGCCTCATTCCCGTAGGTGGAAGGAACGAGGCGGGGAGCCGCTGGGGTGGCTTGTTTTCTTACGAAGGCAAGCCGCGACTGCAACGTTGCCATGGTCATGTTCTCGCAATGAGGACAAGAACCATCCATGAACGATGTCTCCGCGTGGGCAGCGCCCAGACACGTAAGACAATGATCGTGGCCGTCAGAAGCCGAGAGATAACAACCGCAACCAGGAATAACACACAAACAGAAAGGTATCTTTAAAAAGACGTTCTGTGTGTGCCGCTCTATTAGTGAAGAAAATATACTCTTTTAGAATATACTCTTTTTGTTGTTTGTTTGTTTCTGCCAAAGCGCCCAGGGTTGCTCTCTGCACTGCCCCGGTGCAGAGGGGGAGAAGCCGCTGAAATGTAAGAATCCAGCAGAAGAGGTGAATGAAAATTGCGGAGAATTCAGCTAAATGAATAGAACCGCTCGGCTCCGAAGAGAAAATCTGAATGAGTGGTTGCATACCAGCTCCTTTTATACCCGTATGTCCGGGGGAGTGGCATGCAAATTCCACTTGCCAATTCCCTTTTTTCAAAGATCAGAGGTGTTTGGGGCTCCCAAGAGTGACCCCTAGTGTCACTACTTCGACACAACCTCGAGTGGGTGACAGACAGGGAACAGGATTCATTACTTTTTGAACTACACAAATGTATTTTCTCAGACACTTCTCACATCTCAGTCTAAATAGACGCACAACTTACATAATTTCAATAGTACACCCAAATGACAATAGCCAAATCATACTGTTCATGTATTGTACTTGCTATAGTTTACTTCCACATTGCTTCTTCATCAAATAGCAATATCAAATGTAAATCAATCAATCACTGACACATCAGTGCCACTTTGAGTCAGAAATAGCATGTATAATATGCACAGTATGTGTACATACATATGGAATACTGATAATGCACCACTGTCACACAGAAAATCAACATGATATCTGTATATAGTACTCATTTGTCTTGTAATAAATATAGAAATATATATCACGTGATAGTAAAATTATATAGATATGAAATAATAAATATTAATGAATCGCAAATATATATATATATATGTATGTATGTATGTATGTATGTATACACTGTATATAATCTTTAATGACCCTATACACTTTTGATAATTAAGCAGTTATAAAAAAAAAAAAAAAAAAAGGCTTTTTTTTAATTTTTTATTTTACACAGAGAGATTGAGGAACACTAAAGAGGTGTGAGCATAACTCCAAAAAATGTATGAGGTACATGGGGTGAAATGAGGTCCTGGGTCACTAAAAACCTGAGGTATGCATTAAAGAATTGACATTTTCTTTAAAAAACTACTTTTGTGTTCCACATTCTAAAGAAAGTTATATCGGTTTGGAACAACATGAGAGTAACCAAATTATTATTATTTTTTCTTTTCAAGTGAAATATTCCTTTAAAATGACCTTCCTCACATATGCAGGTGACATTCTTTCTATACTCTGTTTCCACACATTTCCAAGACTCCTTCTGGCTCTACTTTAGTTCACAGTGGTCCACGTCCCCTGAACAAACCTTCCCTCAGAAGCATGAAATCAGGACAGATTAAGACTCCCAGCAATACATTTCACAATATATATATATATATATATATATTTTGTTTTCTATCAGCAATGCCAAATAGAAGACTATTATAGATCTCAACTTCTCCCTTTTTATGCACTACTTTGACAAATTTCTAAAAAACAACAACACACATTTCCAGAGGATCTTAATGGCTTTTATATGTTTTGTGAGCAAAAGATGTCCTCTCCGACTCAGATTTATGAAGCCATTGATTCCTACCTGCTGGCCTGTATGCTAATAGACTGAATCTGCTCATAAAGCCTTGTTGTGCTGATCTATATCACATTTGTCTGGCAGTGCAAATACACTGTCCACAAGCCACTGATATACGTGAATGTCGATAACCTTTGTTATAAATAAAACACGGCAACACACAGTAACTAATAATTGATCAATACCTGCTGGAAACAAGGCCAACTGACGCATGTTGCCAAATAATTAAACAAATTACGGTCTTAATAACATCCCCTGGCAATAGATGTCAATATCTTAAATTCAGCTTCAAGACATTGCCATCTTATGTTTACATGAGGTTGATCGTTATCGAAAGTGAGATGAAGGAAATGAGAGACAAAACACAGCATCCTTATTGGTCTGGCAGTGATATACAAAGTGGTCAAAAGTATGTTAGACAGAATGACAGACACAGTCACTATTCACTGTCATTGTATAGAAAAAAATCCAAATTCTAACCTAATCAAGTTCACTCAACACACTGTCTCCTGTAAGAATCGTGCCCTCTCATGAGACCTATCCTGACAGGATGGTGGTCTGTTTTCTTTCAATATCATATTTGAGAGAATTAAGGAGAGGATGTTTTAATAAACACTAGAAAATTTACACTGATGGATTATTTCCCCTCTGGCTGGTAGATTATCTTGAAAATACTAAACATGAGTCACACACAAAATGTTTTTTGGGACCCAATAAAGCTTCACATGATCTTCATATCCACATGAGCTATGTAAAGTTAGATCAGATTAAATAAAAGAAGACAAGCACTATCAAAGGTACAACATCCACTGTCAGTTTTCCAGGAATAATTTTAAATCATAAGAGTGAGAATACTCAAATCAACCTAATAATCTCTAAAAGTGCCACATGTTTGGAAAAGAGCCATTAATAGACAGATAGCACTTCCGCCAAACTACGTAAGCAGTATTTAACAACCAATTGTGCCTCCGTGGGAAGTTAATGTAGCATGAAGGAATGTCACACGTACAGTGCTGCCTTTTCCAAATGGGATTTCTGACACATTACAGGGCCAAGAGATATTCTCACTCCCCAAAGCATCCAAGCAGCACACACTCAACACACTTCATCTTTACATTTTTAGAATGTACTTTCACTGTTGTCTAAACAATCTAAGTGGCTGTTCACACCAAACATGTTTTGGGTCCATCTGCACTGTTTTTCAATTGTAAATGTTAACATGCGCTAGACCAGGGATAGGCAACTTTGAAGGGTGCGAGGGCCAATATTTTTATACAAAGGGGCCGGATTACAAATACGCACTCACCCCCTTACTCAATTTTCTCATTGTGGGTAATCTATGCACACTTAATGCAATATGCTTTTAAAGATGTTGCTAACTATATTAAGTTTTTTTATTTAATAATATTTATAAAAACATCATTATTTTTGTATAACTTGCATATTTACTAAAACATGCAGTTTAAATGTACCAATTCATGTTCAATTGATAAGTAATAGATTTCAAACTTAAATGATCAAGAAAATTAAACTCATTTGCATTGTCTGTACATTTGCAACACACAAATGAAAACAGACAAGGATCATATTTTCAATATTTTCAACCCCACCTCATGAAACAGCTTATGGTTATTAGTTAAAATCTCAATATTATCGCCTAAATCCAAATATTATCATCAATAACAATACTGGATACAAGAACATAACATTTTAGCGCATTAAATCAAAACATTTCAGCACTACAACAGACCCGCAACACGCACGAAGCGAACAGTCCCTTGCATCAGAGAAACATTCTCACTATTCGCAAGAATTTTTAACAGTCAGACATCTCAATAGTGAAATAGTGAAACTTTAAAGTTTCTCCCTCTGATAACGACTTTTTTCATTTTACGCAAGCATGACAGAAACAGAATAAGATGTCTTTGGTGATCCTTGTGCTGTCATGTATTTTGTAAAAAGTTTTGATGCCGATATATTTTACCCATACATCTGTGAGGAGGGCAGCTCTGGCAGCACTGGGGTATGTATCTCTCATACTGTACGTCTCTTTGATCAGTTTTTTAATGGCGAATCAAATTGAAACCTTTAATGAGATATTTTGTATCCAGGCAAACAAAAGACATGGGTTTACCCTGCATACATTAACGTTAGTGTGCACTAGCTCGCTGACTGAGGTAAAATTTTGCTAAATTTATCTTACAAATGATGAACAAGTGTAAGATGTTGCATGCTAGAATCCTACAGTGATCAGCAGGTCAGCTAAGAACAAACGACCTCTTCTGGTGGATAGTTGTAATAACATTATAGCCTGAACGTAAACTTTACATAATCCCTTTTACAATTTACTAAATCAATCTCGCACAGGAGCACCACATTTTTTAGACACTGTGTCAAGCTAAAAAGAACTTCAACTTTTAAAAAAACGTGTCTCAAGGGGGCCTGGGTAACTCAGCGAGTACTGACGCTGACTACCACCCCTGGAGTAGCAAGTTTGAATCCAGGGCATGCTGAGTGACTCCAGCCAGGTCTCCTAAGCAACCAAATTGGCCCGGTTGCTAGGGAGGGTAGAGTCACATGGGGTAACCTCCTTGTGGTCGCTATAATGTGATTCTCACTCTCAGTGGGGCACGTGATGAGTTGTGCCTGGATGCCGCAGAGAATAGTGTGAAGCCTCCACGCGTGCTACGTCTCCACGGTAACACGCTCAACATGCCACGTGATAAGATGCGTGGATTGATGGTCTCAGACGCGGAGGCAACTGAGATTCGTCCTCCGCCACCCGGATTGAGGCGAGTCACTACGCCACCATGAGGACTTAGAGTGCATTGGGAATTGGGCATTCCAAATTGGGGAGAAAAAGGGGAGAGAAACATCTAAGTTCTGCTTTAATCATTACGCTGCATAACGATTAGAGTGCTTTTATAAAATTATGAGCTTCATATTTATGCCTTTAAATCCTCCAAAAACTGGTTGTTAATTAACTGATAGTGTATTAAACCAGTGTTGGAGAGCAACAAACTAATAATAGTGACTTCTAAATTAACTACATATTTCAGTTGCATGAAATATGATAATAATGATCTTCTTTTGGTAACAGGTAGTGGTGTAGTGAAAAACACTGTCCACCCTTTAATATGTAGCATTTGCCAGTCCGATTCATTTTAGTTCATCTAGTTGGATTCATTTGGATGATTCATGTAAATCAAGCAGTTCAAAAGAATGATTCACCAAGAATGAAGTCCCTCAATAAGACTAATAGGGTTAGCGAAAAATATCTCACATATTTTACATTTCTATTTTTGCTGCTATTCATCAAATATAGAAATTACGTGTTTTTATAGTTTATTTGTTGTATTTAGTGTACATTTATCTGGTCAATTGCTGTCACCCTAACTGATATCTTTATTGTTTTTGTGTCAGATTAATACTGTCACAATCCCTTTTACAATTTACTAAATCAATCTCGCACAGTTATATCAACTGATATAGTTACATACAGTTGTGCTCAAAGTTTGCATACCATTTGAGAATTGGTAATATATGTACCATTTTTAAAGAAAACATGAGTGAGCAGGCAAAACACATTTATTTTATTTCTTATGGGATTCATATTCAACTGTAGGTTATAACAGAATGGCACAATCATAAAACAAACATGGCAACAAAGAAAAAAATGAAATGACCCCTGTTCAAAAGTATGCATACCCTTTGTTCTTAATATTGTGTATTGCCCCCTTTAGCATCAATGACAGCGTGCAGTCTTTTGTAATTGTTGTCTATGAGGCCCCAAATTCTTGCAGGTGGTATAGCTGCCCAATCAACTTGGCAAAATGCCTCCAGGTCATGCAAAGTCTTTGGTTGTCTTGCATGAACCGCACGTTTGAGATCTCCCCAGAGTGGCTCGATGATATTAAGGTCAGGAGACTGTGATGGCCACTCCAGAACCTTCACCTTTTTCTGCTGTAACCACTGGAGGGTCAACTTGGCCTTGTGCTTAGGGTCATTGTCATGCTGGAAAGACCAAGAGCATCCCATGCGTAGCTTTTGTGCAGAAGAATGCAAATTGTCTGCCAGTATTTTCTGATAAAATGCTGCATTCATATTGCCATAAATTTTCACAAGATTCCCCCGTGCTCACACACCCCCAAAACATCAGTGAGCCACCACCATGCTTCACAGTGGGGATGGTATTCTTTTCACTATAGGCCTTGTTGACCCCTCTCCAAACATAGCGCTTATGGTTGAGACCATAAAGCTCTATTTTGGTCTCGTCACTCCAAATTACAGTGTGCCAGAAGCTGTGAGGCGTGTCAAGGTGTTATCGGGCATATTGTAACCGGGTTTTTTTGTGGCATTGGTGCAGTAAAGGCTTCTTTCTGGCAACTCGACCACGCAGCTCATTTTTGTATAAGTATCGTCGTATTGTGCTCCTTGAAACAACCACACTGTCTTTTTCCAGAGCAGCCTGTATTTCTCCTGAGGTTACCTATGGGTTTTTCTTTGTATCCCGAACAATTCTTCTGGCAGTTGTGGCTGAAATCTTTCTTGGTTTACCTGACCTGGGCTTGGTATCAAGAGATCCCTGAATTTTCCACTTCTTAATAAGTGATTGAACAGTACTGACTGCCATTTTCAAGGCTTTGGATATCTTTTTATATCCTTTTCCATCTTTATAAATTTCCATTACCTTGTTACGCAGGTCTTTTGACAGTTCTTTTCTGCTCCCCATGGCTCAGTATCTAGCCTGCTCAGTGCATCCACATGAGAGCTAACAAACTCAATGGCTATTTATACACAGACACTAATTGCAATTTTAAAAGCCACAGGTGTGGGAAATTTACCTTTAATTGCCATTTAAACCTGTGTGTGTCACCTTGTGTGTCTGTAGAAAGGACAAAAATTCAAGGGTATCTAAACTTTTGATCAGGGCCATTTGGGTGATTTCTGTTATCATTATGATTTAAAAATGATTCAAACAACTATTTGATAATAAATGGCTTCATATGATCACTATCCTTAAATAAAAGACAGTATTTTTGCAAGATCAGTCATATTTTCAAAATCAATGCCAAAATTTCACAATTTCTGCCAGGGTATGCAAGCTTTTGAGCACAACTGTATCTAAGAAGATACTGCACCCTTAAATAGCTTCAATGTAGCTTACAAATTTTTAGTGAAGTAGCTGAATTGCCTATAAATTATAAATTATGAGTAACGTCCTGGTTACTTGCGTAACCTCCGTTCCCTGATAGAGGGAACGAGATGTTGTGTCGATGTAGTGACACTAGGGGTCACTCTTGGGAGCCAGAGACACCTCTGGTCTTTGATAAAAGGCCAATGAAAATTGGCGAGTGGTATTTGCATGCCACTCCCCTGGACATATGGGTATAAAAGGTGCTGGTATGCAACCACTCATTCAGGTTTTATGCTGAGGAGCCGAGACAAGGTCCGGCCATTTCAGCGGGTAGTTTAGCGTTGTGGCAGGAGGGACACAACGTCTCGTTCCCTCCATCAGGAAATGGAGGTTACGCAAGTAACCAGGACATTCCCTATCTGTCACTCACTCGACGTTCTGTCGATGTAGTGACACTAGTGGTCCCTATACAAAACGCCGCAACTGGCTGAACTGTGTTACGTGACCATGTGGAGAAGTCTCATGGTAGATCCTACCCAACGGGGGAGGAGTTACAACAAACATGGAGACTGTGGCAGAGGGGGCTCTGCCCAAGGAAGACGCAGTTTGCCAACAGGGAAACGAATTAGTGGAAGATATACATTGCATGGGGTTACCTTACAGGGAACCACCACATGCAGAGCACCTACCCCAGAACAGGGCTCTTAGTTAGCACATGTACTGGGCCGGCAGCGAGTCTCTCCGAAAACTCGACTGCCACAGGGCTCGGAGGAAGTCAACCAGGGAACATAGTTTGTGAACACTACTGGGAATTAATGGTGCACGTCTTCAGCTCAGAGGAGGTGAAAGGCGCTATGTGCAAGCGATACACCCAGCCGGCTATCCCCGGCTTATCCGCTTGTATTGCGTGCCACTACCTGGGATGAAACTGGTTCCACCCGGAGGTTGTAGAACCTTGCAAAGGTGTTGGGTGTTGCCCAGCCCACTGCTCTGCAAATGTCTGTTAGAGAGGCACCCCTGGCCAGGGCCCAGGAGGCCGCTACACCCCTGGCAGAATGGGCTCGTAGCCCTACCGGGGGCGGCACGTCCTGGGCATGATATGCCATAGCTATGGCGTCAATGAGCCAGTGGGCGATCCTCTGCTTGGAGACAGCGCTTCCTTTCTGCTGTGCACCAAAGCAGACAAAGAGCAGCTCAGAGATCCTAAAGCTCTGCGTGCGATCCAAATAGATGCGTAAAGCACGCACCGGACACAGCATTGACAGGGCTGGGTCTGCCTCCTCCTGGGGCAGCACTCACAGGTTCACCACCTGGTCCCTAAAAGGGGTCATGGGAACCTTGGGCACATAGCCCAGTCAGGGTCTCAAGATCACGTGAGAGTAGCCCGGACCGTACTCCAGGCACGGTTCGCTGACAGAGAACGCTTGCAGGTCTCCTACCCTCTTGATGGAAATAAGCGTAGTCAGGAGGGTAGTCTTCAAGGAGAGTGCCTTAAGCTCAGCTGACTGCAAAGGCTCAAAGGGGGCTCTCTGTGGACCCTGAAGAAATACAGAGAGGTCCCATGAGGGAACGAGGCGCGGTCTGGAGGGGTTCAGCCTCCTGGCACCTCTCAGGAACCTGATGATCAGGTTGTGCTTCCCTAAGGACTTACCGTCCACTATGTCGTGGTGTGCTGCTATAGCAGCAATGTACACCTTCAAGGTGGAAGGGGACAGCCACCTTTCCAACCTCTCCTGCAGGAAGGAAAGCACCGATCCGACTGCGCATCTCTGGGTGTCTTCCCATCGGGAAGAACACCACTTAGCGAACAGATGCCACTTAAAGGCATACAGGCGCATCGTAGAGGGGGCCCTAGCCTGAGTGATCGCTTCTACCACCATGGGTCAGACATGGAGATTCCAGAGGTCTGGTCACGGGTGCCAGAGAGTGCCCCGTCACTGAGAAAGAAGGTCCTTCCTCAGGGAAATTCGCCGGGGGGGGGCTGTGAACTACGTCTGGGTGGGCCAGTAGGGTGCTACCAGGATGACCTGCTCCTCGTCCTCCCTGACCTTGCACAGAGTCTGTGCAAGTACGCTCACTGGGAGAAACGCATATTTGCACAGGCCAGGGGGCCAGCTGTGTGCCAGCGCGTCTATGCCGAGAGGTGCCTCGGACAGGGCGTACCAGAGCGGGCAGTGGGAGGATTCTTGGGAGGCAAACAGGTCTACCTGTGCCTGTCCGAATCGACTCTAAATCAGCTGGACCACCTGAAGGTGGAGTCTCCACTCTCCCCTGAGGGTAACCTGTCGTGACAGTGCATCCGATGCAGTGTTGAGGTCGCCCAGGATGTAAGTGGCTCGCAGCGACTTGAAGTGCTGCTGACTCCAGAGGAGGAGACGGCAGGCAAGTTGTGACATACAACGAGAGTGCAGAACGCCTTGGCGGTTGATATATGCTACCATTGTCATGTTGTCTGTCCGAACTAACACGTGCTTGCCCTGGATCAATGGCCGGAACCTCCGCAGGGCGAGCAGAATTGCCAGCAATTCGAGGCAGCTGATGTGCCAATGCAGCCGCGGGCCCGTCCATAAGCCAATGGCTGCGTGCCCATTGCAAACAGCGCCCAAGCCCATTTTGGAGGCGTCTGTCATGACCATGACGCGCCTGGAGACCTGCTCAAGTGCTGAAGTGGTCTCATATGCATCAACCTAAGCGGGGTGGCCACCGCTGAGGATGCCATATGCCCCAAGAGCCTCTGAAAGAGTTTCAGTGGAACCGCTGTTTTCTGTTTGAACGCCTTCAAACAGGTCAGCACTGACTGTGCGCGCTCGTTCGTGAGGCGTGCTGTCAATGAGACTGAGTCCAACTCCAAACTGAGAAAAGAGATGCTCTGAACCGGGAGGAGCTTGCTCTTTCCCCAGTTGACCCGAAGTCCTAATCGGCTGAGGTGCGAGAGCACCAAGTCACTGTGTGCACACAACATGTCCCGAGAGTGAGCTAGGATTAGCCAATCGTCAAGATAGCTGAGAATGCGAATGCCCACTTCCCTTAACGGGGCAAGAGCTGCCTCTGTGACCTTCGTGAAGACGTGAGGGGACAAGGACAGGCCGAAAGGGAGGATCTTGTTCTGATATGCCTGACCCTCGAATGCAAACCGCAGGAAGGGTCTATGTCGAGGTAGAATCGAGATGTGAAAGTACTCGTCCTTCAGGTCTACTGCCGCAAACTAATCTTAATGCCGGACGCTCGCCAGAATGTGTTTTTGCGTCAGCATCTTGAACGGGAGTCTGTGTAAAGTCCGGTTCAGTACTCACAGGTCCAAGATTGGCCGCAACCCACCGCCTTTTTCAGTATGATGAAGTAGGGGCTGTAAAACCCCTTCTTCATCTCGCCCTGAGGGACAGGTTCTATCGGACCATTCCGTAGGAGGGTGGCGATCTCCGCGCGCAAGGTAGTAGCGTTTTCGTCCTTCACCAAGGTGAAGTGGATACTGTTGAACCTGAACGGATGGCAAACTGAATCGCATAGCCGAGTCGGACGGTCCGGACCAGCCATTGCGACGAATTGGAAAGCGCAAGCCACGCATCCAAGTTCCGTGCGAGGGGGAACAAAGGGACAATGTCGTCGGACGTACTGGCAGGTGGGGCCTCGCGGTGGGGCGGGGCGGAGCTTGAGGTGCCACACCATGTCGTGGCCGTGCTGAGTCTAGGGACATCGAAGCACTTACCTGGCTCCTTGTGACCAGCCCCGGAACAGCCTGGGACGAGGGAGGAGGAGGCCTGTCCTCGCAACCCGTGGAGACTGTTACATCGGGGGCGGATGTGTGCCACAGTTGGGCACGAAGGGGCGGGGAGACCGCCGCTGGAGTGCCAATCCTGCAAGGGGAAAAAAGGTGGACGGTGAACTGTTGGGTACCACAGCCACTTGGGCATGCGGCGAAAACAAATGGAAAGGCAACAAAAGATTCTCCACCCGGCCCTCCACCGGGGGATGGAGTGGTCTTACTACCAGCTCCAGTGCAGTGGGTTCCGTCGACCCTGGGTCGCCCGTCTCAGGGGCGCTTTGACGACCTTCATGGGTTCTTAGCGGCCGGCCGTGAGACAGGTGGCATCTGCTTCCTGCTGGGCTCCACATTGGGGCCGGGCCGAAGGGGCGGGCTGCAGCGGAGCCGGTGCAGTCACCACAGGGGGACGCCCTTGGTGACGAGCAGTCGGGGTGCGGGATCTTGAGCCGCGCCGGGGCAGGATACGCCGGATAGCCTCCGTCTGCTGCTTCACCGTCGAGAACTGCTAGGCAAAGTCCTCGACGGTGTTGCCGAATAGGCCAGCCTGGGAGATGGGGGCAGCAAGGAACCGTGTCTTGTCGGCCTCACCCATCTCGATCAGGTTGAGCCAAAAGGGGCACTCCTGGAACACTAATGTGGACATCGTCTGCCCAAGAGTCCGCGCCGTGACCTTCGTCCCTTGGAGAGCAAGGTCGGTCACCGAGCGCAGTTCCTGCATCAAATCTGGGGCGGAACTACCCTCATGCAGTCCTTTTAGCGCCTTGGCTTGGTGGACCTGCAGGAGAGCCATGGCATGCAGGGCAGAGGCGGCTTGTCCAGCAGTGCTGTAGGCTTTGGCCGTCAGGGACGACGTGAACCTACAGGGCTCGGACAGGAGCTTTGGGCGTCCGCGCCAGGTGGCGGCACTCTGCGGGCATAGGTGCACCGCGAGCACTTTATCAACTGGGGGAATCGCCGTATAGCCCTTGGCCGCTCGAGGGTAGTGAGGCGGGGGAACTGAGAAATCAGGAACTGGCAGTAAAAGGTGCCGCCCACGATTTTGTCAGCTCCTCATGCACTTCCGTGAAGAAAGGCACTGGAGTGGGGCGCGGCTGCTTTGAGCGGCGCCGCGAGCCCAGGAACCAATCATTGTGCCACATGGGTTCAGGGGAGAGCGGAGGGTTCCACTCTAGCCCGACACTCGCGGCCGCCCGGGAAAGCATGTCCGTCATCTCTGCATCAGCCTGTGACTTGGCAATCGTCCCCGAAGGGGGGAGCCCAGCTGAGGCTTCTGCGTCTGACTGGACAAGCCCGCTCTCCGATGCTGCGCTCGAGAGCTCATCAGCTTCGCGGGCTCCGAACAAGAGGTCGAACTCGCCGTGAGACGAGCCGGCGGGCTCATCCGGAGCTCATCAGCTTCGCGGGCTCCGAACAAGAGGTCGAACTCGCCGTGAGACGAGCCGGCGGGCTCATCCGGAGCTCATCAGCTTCGCGGGCTCCGAACAAGAGGTCGAACTCGCCATGAGATGACCCGGCGGACTCATCCGGAAGCCTGATTGGGGCAGACAAGCGTGCTGGGGAATGGGAGGTCCGCGGGGGGATACCCGCCAGAGGCGGTCCCATTGGGGTCCCCAAATCGCCCCCAGTGCTAGCCGCGCTGGCCTCAAACCCATAGGTAGAAGAACAAGAACCATCCACGAATGCTGCCTCCGTGTGTGTCTCGCCCAGACATGAAAGACAGCAATCGTGTCCGTCTGAAGGACGCTTTTCCCGTAGGAAATCTCTGCAAAAACCGTTTGAGGGGTGACATGTTGTTCTGGGTACAAGTGCGTATACGCCGTTGTCTGTGGTCTCAGAGTAGTTCACAAAGCCGCCGGGTTCGGGTCAGTAGGACTTTGGGTTCGGGTTTGTAATTTATGAAAAAAATATACAGGCCTTCCGAACTTGTTTCGCCCATGCGCTCTCGCTCACAGACACATGTGAGCGGATGAGGGGCCGTTCACACTGAATGTATTTTTGCATACGTCTACCCTGTTTTTCCATTGTTTTTCTATGTAAACATACGCTGGATGAACGTCCTTGACTGCTGCATCGCGTCTCGCTGTTTCTTCAGTGTCTCACGCAGGACTGGAACATTTTTAGACAGGTTTTTGTGTCAAGTTAAAAAGAACTTCAGGTTTCAAAAACACATGTCGAGACACCTGCGTTCTGTTTCAGTTGTTGTGCTGCGTCTAGATTGTTTTTAGCACAGGTGTCACTAAGATTTATCATTCTGAACAATTCATGCTGCAAAGAGGTGACTTTTACAATGTTTAACATGATTCCAGATTATTCTGCACCATGCAAAGTTTCAGCGCTTGATAAACCCCAATTAGTGTTCTGAGGGGCCGTCGTGCCTTGTATGTTTACTGTTACAATACTGTAACAAATGTTGCCTACGATGCTTACATAAAATACAGCCTTATGCAACATGGTGCACAATACACTGCAGCATCAGAATATAAGCTCCAGGTGAAAGTAAAGTAAATAAGACAACTAATCCTTAGAATAATAATAATATTACTGTATCATATTATAATGACAATCTGGACAACAATAAATAATTGTTGGGTTATAATATTATAATATGATACAGTAATATTATTATTACTTTGAGGATTTGTTGTATACAATAGACAGAAATATATTACTATTTTATACAACAAATCCACAAATCCTCAAAGTAATAATAATATTACTGTATCATATTATAATGACAATCTGGACAACAATAAATAATTGTCGGGTTATAATATTAATATATACAGGTGCATCTCAATAAATTAGAATGTCGGGGAAAAGTTCATTTATTTCAGTAATTCAACTCAAATTGTGAAACTCGTGTATTAAATAAATTCAATGCACACAGACTGAAGTAGTTTAAGTCTTTGGTTCTTTTAATTGTGATGATTTTGGCTCACATTTAACAAAAACCCACCAATTCACTATCTCAAAAAATTAGAATACATCATAAGACCAATAAAAAAACATTTTTAGTGAATTGTTGGCCTTCTGGAAAGTATGTTCATTTACTGTATATGTACTCAGTACTTGGTAGGGGCTCCTTTTGCTTTAACTACTGCCTCAATTCGGCGTGGCATGGAGGTGATCAGTTTGTGGCACTGCTGAGGTAGTATGGAAGCCCAGGTTTCTTTGACAGTGGCCTTCAGCTCATCTGCATTTTTTGGTCTCTTGTTTCTCATTTTCCTCTTGACAGTACCCCATAGATTCTCTGTGGGGTTCAGGTCTGGTGAGTTTGCTGGCCAGTCAAGCACACCAACACCATGGTCATTTAACCAACTTTTGGTGCTTTTGGCAGTGTGGGCAGGTGCCAAAGCCTGCTGGAAAATGAAATCAGCATCTTTAAAAAGCTGGTCAGCAGAAGGAAGCATGAAGTGCTCCAAAATTTCTTGGTAAACGGGTGCAGTGACTTTGGTTTTCAAAAAACACAATGGACCAACACCAGCAGATGACATTGCACCCCAAATCATCACAGACTGTGGAAACTTAACACTGGACTTTAAGCAACTTGGGCTATGAGCTTCTCAACCCTTCCTCCAGACTCTAGGACCTTGGTTTCCAAATGAAATACAAAACTTGCTCTCATCTGAAAAGAGGACTTTGGAACACTGGGCAACATTCCAGTTCTTCTTCTCCTTAGCCCAGGTAAGACGCCTCTGACGTTGTCTGTGGTTCAGGAGTGGCTTAACAAGAGGAATACGACAACTGTAGCCAAATTCCTTGACATGTCTGTGTGTGGTGGCTCTTGATGCCTTGACCCCAGCCTCAGTCCATTCCTTGTGAAGTTCACCCAAATTCTTGAATCGATTTTGCTTGACAATCATAAGGCTGCGGTTCTCTCAGTTGGTTGTGCATCTTTTTCTTCCACACTTTTTTCTTCCACTCAATTTTCTGTTAACATGCTTAGATACAGCACTCTGTGAACAGCCAGCTTATTTGGCAATGAATGTTTGTGGCTTACCCTCCTTGTGAAGGGTGTCAATGATTGTCTTCTGGACAACTGTCAGATCAGCAGTCTTCCCCATGATTGTGTAGCCTAGTGAACCAAACTGAGAGACCATTTTGAAGGCTCAGGAAACCTTTGCAGGTGTTTTGAGTTGATTAGCTGATTGGCATGTCACCATATTCTAATTTTTTGAGATAGTGAATTGGTGGGTTTTTGTTAAATGTGAGCCAAAATCATCACAATTAAAAGAACAAAAGACTTAAACTACTTCAGTCTGTGTGCACTGAATTTATTTAATACACGAGTTTCACAATTTGAGTTGAATTACTGAAATAAATGAACTTTTCCACAACATTCTAATTTATTGAGATGCACCTGTATATAATGTAACAACGGAATTCCAAAATGTTACTAGGTGGAGTAGTTTTGCACACCCTGTTCACACACACACAAAAAAGTGTTTTGTACAAATATATGTAGGTACAGTCAATCAATGTACAAAATCAATTTTGTAAATTTTTAAGCAAAATGTTTCGAAATGGGGCCCCGGGTTGGTCGGTTGCTTGGGGCCTCAGAAATTGGAAAGCTGCCCCTGTGTGATTGTGGTTGTCCATGCTCCAAAAGCACACATCAAAGCACCTTAATGTAGTCCATTACACTCGTACATTAGCTCTAAATTCTACTGAAGCCATATGATAGTGTTGTGAGAGGAACAAACCAAAATTTAAGAGTTAATTCACCTCTTCACCCATTTGAAACTGGCGTGCATGCCAGAACGGCTTGTTATGTAAGCGTTGCAAGCGGAATGCTTTGGGCTGTCGAGAGCTACGCAAGCAGGATGCGCTGCGGTGCCAGGCGAAAGTTTAAACCAGGCAGGAGAAAAAGCAGAGTAAAAGAATTTGCAAACATTGTTTCTTGTGTTCATTGTCAGCATTTTTGTTGAATGAGTGAAAGTGAAAGATTTGATAACAGGCAAGCCCCCCCCCCCCCCCGGGGAGCGCTCCACACTTTGCGAACCGCTGCATCAAGGCCATATGCTGGGAGACCCTCATTTCAAGCCACACTGGATGACAAAGCCCATTAAAATATAATTACATGCATAGTTCCATACACATACAGGCCTGATCAAGGCTTGTAAGAACAAGTATTTGTATTTATTGGTCTTCTGAACCGTGAGGGTAATGAGAACACGCTTTCTCTCTGGGGTGAGCTGCATGCCAAGAGAATATAGATGTGAAATAATTAAACGAAAGACCTGACATTGTCACAAAATGTCACAATGAACACAGAGGAGAGAGAGACACAAAAATGATATGAACATGAATATTCCCATATATAATGCTATAAACGTATACAATTAAATTACAAATAGACAAAATAGAAATAAAAACAAAATGAAGAAAACATCCAGCTGTCATGTGGTTATTCAATGTTTTATATGTAGTGCAAGTGCATATGAGGACAATATAATAACTGCAGCTATTCTCGAATGTATGCGGAAATGCTGAGAGTAATGGTTCAGAAAATGATAAAATGCAAACTGTGCTTTGGTATGATCATACTCCAGTATCATAAACAGCATTTACTCATGTGTCCTTATAGAAAAAATTAATGTGAACATAATGTGCCATTATGGACCTTTGAAGTTCTGCTCTCTTAAAGTTCTGTTCTCTGTATTACAAACAGCCCTTACATCAAATAACGTCATCAAAAACATCACTACAGGGCTTCAGACTGCAACTAAAATGGTCACAAATAAGAACAAAAAAGAAATTATTGCGACAATAATTTAAAATCTAGTCACCATTGGCGACAGTTGGGATGTGTGCTTTCATATGTGAGTTATTGAATATATCTTTAAAGCGCCAGCATGTCTCGTGCCGCATTTAACCCTTTCTGTTGATGATATGAGCTTGCTGGCTGCACGTGTCACCAGTCCTGCTTGACCTGCTCCGAACGGGATTTGAACCGGTGTCTCCAGCATGGGAGGTGGGAGTAAGGTTTACACACAGTGCACAGCTATCACGTACCAGCTGGCTCCCGTTACACTCACCCCCATGAACCTCACTCCCATCGGGGTCACGGCATCATTGTTACCGTTTCCGCTCGACCTGCTCCAAGAGGGATTTGAACCGCCATCTCCGGCATGGGACGTGGGCCCACTAATGAGGAGGCTGAAGAGTACAGCCTCTAGTGTCAGTCGCTAGTATGCCTCTTGAGGCCAGGGAAGTGAGGTTTACACACACTGCACAGCTATCACGTACCAGCTGGCTCCCATTACACATGCAACAACAAACAGCGTGAGCCATGATGTCCGATTCGTGAACAAATGACTCTTTTGAACCGGGTCTTTATAATGAATCACCCGACAAGAGCTCATTTGAATTCAACAGCTCAGGTTAGCAGTTTGAATTCGAGTCACTTTCTCAGCGAATCAGCCATCAGTGAGTTCACAACTGGGAGCACAGACATTTCAAAATAGTTGTCCCTTGTGTAAAAAAAGTCTGGTGTTATGAACCAAATCTTTTATTTATTTTTTCCTGGTTATTATTGATTGGGATTGGAGTAGCACAATAAACTGCTTCTGGGATTTCATTCAATTCAAAGTGGTTGGGCCATCTAGTCACAGTAAAGAAAGATTAAGATTTATTTTTAAATTATACATACATACATACATACATATGTACATACGTATATGTATAATATATAAAATTTATATTTTTAATATATACAATTTATTTATATGATTATATGCCCTCCCATACATATATATGTATATAACTTATTTGTGATGTGAGATCCAGCTTTTGATACTTAGGACCATTGAGGGACTCATACACAACTATTACACAAGGTGCAAACATTCACTGATGCTCAAGAAGGCAACTACTATATGCATATTATACTTTATGTAAATACCTGTTATGTAGAGTCTGAGGGGCAGTACTAAATAATAAAAAAAAGATCTTTTATCTCTTATATTTGTATAAATTCTGAAAGGGGTGTGAAAACTTATGAGACAAAGGGGGAATGCAAATTTGTGCACTCAACTATACAGTATATATGTATTAAACACCCGATTATTGAGCTATCAGCTGTCTTTTCTTTGGCTTTCTATTTTGTTTTTGAACAATCTAAATCGAGCAGTTCTGTGATGTGGCAACTAAAACAGCCACTTGCCTCCTAAATGTTTCAGTGTAGGAGCCAATGGCTCCTCAGTCTTTTTTTTTTTAGTCTGGAGCCCTGCACTATAAACATATGACTATATAAGGTATACCTTTCACCTGAAAATTTTTTATATAAATAATCACACAAAAGTCCACAGCATGGTGAGTGCTTATTTCCTTTTAATTTGCGAGGGCTATGATTTCAAACACTTGCGAAGGAATTATTGAGACTCTTTTTTTTCTATAATTTCCTAAAATCCAATACAGGAAAGTGGAAGAACTACTTGATTATGCTGGACCTATTTACAGCCTTTGACACAGTCAACCAACAGATCCTCCTGTCCACCCTCTCCACTCTGGGCATCACAGGAACTGTGCTTGGCTGGTTCAAGTCCTATCTCTAAGGTAGGTCTTTCATAGTAGCCTGAAGTGGTAGGGTCTCCAAGTCACACCAGCTACTTACTGGGGTACCTCAGGGCTCAGTGCTTGGCCCACTTCTCTTCTCTATATATACAACATCACTGAGACCCATCATTCAACACACAGGTTCTCTTACCACTGCAATGCAGATGACACACAGCACTACTTGTCTTGCCAGCCTGACGACCCCACAGTAGCTGCTCGGATCTTGTCCTGCCTGACAGACATCTCAGCCTGGATGAAGGAACGCCACCTTATCAAGCTCCTCATCTTTCCAGCCAACCCTGAGCACAACATCAGCATTCATCTGGGTTCATCTACAATAACACCATCCAAAACGGTCAGAAACCTAGGGGTAACCCATCAACAACAAACTCACAGACCACCAACGACATCTCAAAAACAGCCCGATCCTGTAGATTTGCACTCTACAACATTAGGAAGATAAGACCCTTCCTCTCTAAACATGCCACACAACTCCTTGTTCCATCTCTTGTCATATCTAGACTGGATTACGACAATGCTCTTTTAGACAGCCTTCTTGCATGCACAATTAAGCCTCTGCAAATGATCCAGAATGCAGTAGCAAGTCTGGTCTTCAACGAACCCAAAAGAGTGCATGTTACATCCCTCCTTGTCTCTCTACACTGGCTGCCGGTAACTGCACATATCAAGTTCAAAGCTCTGATGCTGTCATACAGAACAGTCACTGGTTCTGCCCCAGTTGACATAGCATGACCAAGCATTCCTGCAGAGCTACGTTCCCACCAGAAGACTGCGGTCTGCAAATGATAAGCACCTTGTGATACCAACACAGAGGCACCAAATCACTTTACCAGATTTTAGGCTTCACTGTACCTTGATGGTGGAACGACCTTCCCAACTCCATCCATGAAGCAGACTCTCTGTCTTCAAAAAACTTTTTCATGAGCACTTGTCCCTACACTCATAATATATATATATATATATATATATATATATATATATATATATATATATATATATATATATATATATATACATACATACACACAGGGTTGGGAGGGTTACTTTTGAAATGTATTCCACTACAGATTACAGAATACATGCTGTAAAATGTAATTTGTAACGTATTGCGTTAGATTACTCAAGGTCAGTAACGTATTCTAAATACTTTGGATTACTTCTTCAGCACTGGTAGATTTTTTCACTTGTTTTGACTATAAAAACTCTGCCAGTACAGTCAGACAAAATACACGTTAAAAATACATTCTCTGAAAAACCTAAATATCTTATACAGTGTTGTTTCTAAAACAAGATAAATCAAATTGATCTTGTTTTAAAGATTTTAGATATTTTTACAGGAAAACAATACGAATATTATTATCAAAAATACAATTTTTGCCCTAATATCAAAGGTCTTACTAGAAAAAAAGCAATTATGATCTAACGTGAATTTTCTTATATGATCGTGCCTGGTAACATGTGCATGTAAAATGTCTAGAAATAGCGTTTTAGCTTAGCGTAAAGCTGACAGTTTACATAAGGTTTATTTCTATTTCTTCTGCTCCAAACTTACTTACTAAAAATTGTCCAAAAAACAAAAAAACAAAAACATGCTGATACTTCACAGAGTCGAGATGACCGGTTTTTATAGACAGTGCCTCACCTGGGTGTGTAGATGACATGAAGTGATGGTCCGAGGTTTGTTACGTTGATATCATTATTTATTCTGAGTTGTTATGATAGCCAACAACTGCACAAGTTGAGAATGAAATTCATTTTTACACCAAGTAATACTTAAATGGTTGTTCTCCTTAGGACTACTCGTTTTGGCAGTTTTTACTTGGCGTCTTGAGACCAGAAATACAAAACATGCAATTATAATCATCACGGCGCCGCCCAGTGGTTGCTCAGGAAAACTGTGGATAGCCAGCATTTGGCAAGCAATCATTTTGACAAACTTTGCTAGTTGAATTGTAATGATAAATTATTTCATACTGCTGCGCTGCTCAGCGTGAACAGCTAGAAGGCGCAACTCCGTCTGCAGGGGTTTATGAATATACACACAAAATGTTTGATATACAATGAGCAATTTCTAAATAAACTTGATAATTTATAGATATTGATTTCTAGCTAACTTTTTAGATAGACTTGGATTAGATAAAATGAATACCTACACTGGCTAAGATTTATTTTACATTTACACTCTGTTGACAACCCTCTGTGGTGCATTTGGTGCATCTGTAAAGTTTCCTTGCACACCTGTGTTTCCTATAATGAAAAGAACTTGGATTTCTTTAACCAGGTTGCCTTGCATTCTAATAAAGAACATACAATTTCAATCGTGTTGGAGTACATTTAAAAGTAAAAAAAAAAATAAATAAATAAAAAAAAAAAAAAAATTGAGTCGTCCATAAGTTTGATAAAAATCGAGATTGTTTTTTTTTTTTTGTTTTTTTTTTTTGTTGTTGTTTTTTTGCCATATCACAGCCCTAGCCACAACACAACAAAATTAAGCAAAACACAATTAAATGAAGTCACAACACAATGGAAATAAACCACAAAACAATGAAAATAAGCCAAAACACAATGGAAATATGGCCCAAAATAATGTAATTAAGCCACAACACAACAAAAATTAAGCCACAGCATAACACAATTAAGCCACAACACAAGTCACAACATAATGGAAATAAGCCACAGAATAATGTAATTAATCCACAAGACAACAAAGTTAAGCCAAAACACTATGGAAATAAGTCATAACACAACAAAATAAGCCACAAAATAATGTAATTAAGCCACAACACAACAAAATTACACGAAAACACAATATTAAGCCAAAACATAACGAAATTAAGCCACAATATAACAAAATTAAGCTAAAACACAATGAAGATAAGTCACAACACAACAGAAATAAACCACAAGATACAGTTATGTAATTAAGCCACAACACAACAAAATTAAGCCACAGCTTAACAAAACATAACTAAATTAAGACACAACACAATCTAAATAATTCACAACACAATGGAAATAAACCACAAAATAATGGAATTAGGCCACAACACAACAAGATTAAGGCTAAACATAAAAAATTTAAGCCGCAACACGGCGAAAATATACCGCAACACAACAGAAATCAGCCACAACACAAAGAAATAAAGCCAAAACACAACAGAAATTAGTCACAACACAATGGAAATAAGCCACACACACACACACACACACACACACACACACACACAAAACATTAAGCCACAACACAGTCAAATCACAATGGATATGTCACAACAAACAAAAATTAGCCCCAACACTATGAAATTAAGCCACAACACAGCAAAATTAAGCCAAAACTTAACATAAATGAGCCACAACACAGCAAAATTAAGCCAAAACTTAACATAAATGAGCCACAACACAGCAAAATTAAGGCAAAGCACAATCAAAATAAGCCACAGCAAAGCAAAACTAAGCCACAACACAACAGAAATAAGACTCATTACAACAAAATTAGGCCAAAGCACAATATAAATGAACCACAACACAACAGAAACGAACCATAATACAGAATAAAAGTCCTGAAATTTTCAAGCATTGTTTCCTTAATTTGGGACTTTTAAAATAGCTTTTTTCATAACTTACTTTGTTTTGTTTTATTTATTCATTCAGTCTTGAATGTTGAATTCTGAAATCTAAATGAATTTAACACATTTTAACCTGATCAAGTCCTCCATCACACCGTATCCTGTAAGAATCGTGCCCTCTTGACAAGATGGTCTGTTTTCTGTCATCATCATGTTTGAGAGAATTAAAGAGGGGTCGTTTTAATAAACACTAGAAAATTTACATTGATGGATTCTCTTCCTCTTGGGCTAACAGATTATCTTGAAAATATGGAGCATGAGTCACACACAGCATGTTTCTTGGGACCCAGTATACCTTCACATGATCCACATGAGCTTTGCAGATAAGATTTTTCAAAGTCTAAATGGCTCCTGTGGAACAATTATCTATATGGGCCTGTGGCTCCTTTCCAAGAGTAATGTCATTTTTCAACATAATGTTTGCAATATTTCAAGTTCTTTAAATCATACATGGTATAGCAAAGCCAACTGTACTTGGCTCAGAATGTGTGTGCTGTTTTGGAACAGAGTGCTGGACTGTACTTACCGAGTGGACAGATACAAATGTAGTCATTGACCAGATCAATACAGGTGCCCTCATTAAGGCAAGGTCTGGACCAGCACTCATTCATATTCTCTGAGCATGTTCGGCCGGCATGATGGAAATACACAGAGACAAAATGGATAACAAGATGCCTGTACAATATCAAGTTATACTTCTGTGATAAAAACAAGATTGATAAAGATGGATGATTATTATTAATTGACTGGATAAGTATAAGTCTCACAAATTGAATGAGTAGAACACTACAAAGGTTTTTTTTTTTTTGTTTGTTTGTTTTTTTTATTTTTTATTATTTTTTTATTTATTTTGGCTATATGACCATGGTCATTGGAATTTGTTAAGTGGCTTCGGTGTATTGCCACAAGGGGGTCCTGACAATTAAATGCAGCCATTTTAAATTAAAAGGACAGTACCCCCAGAACAAACTGAGGTTACGAGTTTTACTCAACACAATATTCAAAATGGTGATAGTTTGTAAATATACCTTTATATCTTGCAAGTACAGTGGTGCCAAAAAGTATTTGGACACCTAAGTCACACTGTATGAATGTCATTGCAATATATATAAAAATATCACACCAAGTGTAATTTATGTTATTTTAATAAAGATTGCACAAACACTAAGCAAACATTTAAAAAAGTTTTATAATATAAAACAATAGATAGCTGGTTGAAAGTAATTGAAAAATGGCTCAGAAATGTGAAGTTAATTCACATAATTTGGCTGCAAATGCCACTTGGTTTGACATTTTAACTAATGCAATGAAATTCATAGATTCAATGTCCAAATGTATTGTAGGGCAACTATATAAACATCCTTTCAAGCATAAATATTTTGAAGAAGAAGTTATTATCATGTTATTATTTCCAAGACTTTCCTGCATATCTAATTATTATTAGAGATGTGATTAAAAGTGAGATATTAGCAGTATAAGAGAGATAGATTAGAGATATTAGAGATAAACATTTGATCTCACAAACCATGATTAACATTTCCTCTGTAATCTTGTGCAGAATACATTATTGTCTAAATCATGCACTGGAAATCAGTGACTATCAAATGGCCAGTGTTCCTCAACCATACATAACATTGCACTTTCATTTAAGTCCTGGAGTGCAAAGGCATCGGTAACTCGCCAACAAGTCAATGTAAGAAGCACCATTGGCACAGGGGGAACTTTTTGCTCACAGAACATTCCCTCATATCTTTTTTTGTATTATTATTTATATTTTATATATTTTGCTGTTGATCCAGACAGATGGCATGTTCTGAACACTGATGTCCATAGCAGGAGTCAATGTCAAGAGTGTATCCATGACCACAAAGGCATCATGGGATGCATAAAACAGTATCTCTTAATCGAATCACAACAAAACACCACCAGACACAGTACCAAAATAAATGTCATGGGGGAGGACGATGCAATTTGCTTTGTCATTTGTAGCAGTTATGGGTGGTTTAACCATAGAATGAATGAGTAAATAGCCAGTGAAGCTGAACAAAATTGCAATTTTAAATGTATACTGGGAGAAGCTTCCCGTTTATGATGGGTCAAGACCAATCCTTCTCAATCACAGCACAACACAAAATGCTATTATAAACATGGATCAACAATATGGATTATTTTCTGCTGGCCCAATCAGATGTTTACTTGCCAGAAAAAAAGTATAAATTGCTTTGCTTTACAGTAAATTATAAGTGTCAGACAAATGTATTTATGGAATTTTTAGTTCAACATTTTTAATAAATAATAAAAAAATCAAAAAAACTATATATATATATATATCACATGTCCTCAGCTGACAGCTTCATTGAATTCTACCCACTCTACACCAGTTTCATGAACAATAGTAAAGAGAAGACTCAGGGGTGCTGGCCTTATGGGAAGAATTGCAAAGAAAAAGGCACTTTTGAAACAGAAAAACAAAAAGAAAAGGTCAGAGTGGGCAAAGAAACACAGACATTGGACAACAGATAATTGGAAAAGAGTGTTATGGATCTTAACCCCATTGAGCATTTGTGGGATCAGCTAGACTGTGAGGTGCATGAGAAGTGCCCAACAAGACAGCCACATCTATGGCAAGTACTACAGGAAGTGTGGGGTGAAATGTCACCTGAGTATCTGGACAAACTGACAACTGGAAGCCAAGGATCTGCAAAGCTGTCATTGCTGCACGTGGAGGATTTTTTGATGAGAACACTTTGAAGTAATTTATGAAGATCTGGAATTTTTAAAAAAAATTGTAATAGTAATTTTTCATTTTATTAATGTCCTGACTATACATTGTGAACAGTTGAATGCCACTTCGGTGAATAAAAGTACCAATTTCTTTCCATAATAGCAAATTCTGTACATTATTCCAAACTTTTGACCGCCAGTGTATGTATGTATGTATATATATATATATATATATATATATATATATATATATATATATATATATATATATATATATATATATATATATTTTTTTTTTTTTTTTTTATTTATTTTTTTTTTTCACATTTTAGAATAATAGTATAGTCATCAAAACTATGGAATAACATAAATGGAACTATGGGAATTATGTTGTGACTAAACAAAATCCAAAATAAATCAAAACTGTGTTATATTTTAGCATGCTTTTCAAACAGTATTGAAGGAGTTCCCATCTATGTTGGGCACTTACTGGCTGCTTTTCATCAATTTAAAAAAAAAAAAATCGTTTTTAATTTGCAATAAAAGCTAATTGTATAACTATAATGTAATTTCATGACATCTATAAACTTCATGCAGTACAGTACACGGTTTTGCTGGAAAATGATGGCAATGGAATAAGGTCCAAAACATTACTAATTTGTTATATGCGATGCTTCTAAAACTATCACTTTCTCAATTTCGACAAAACCCATGTCAGCTACCTAACCTTAGTGACATATTTATAACAATTGAATTTAGCAGAATTCGCAAATAACATCACACATTTTTAAGTTTGCAAGGCATTAATCACACATACATGATAAACAAACATAAGCCTGTTGTATCATAAGAACCTAAGCACTGGCCCAATAGGACAAGTGACATTTCAACTTGTCAACAGGCCTGAAACTCTCACACTGGCCCTGGGCCATCAGTCAGTCCTTATTGTTGAGCCCTGATTAACTGCAATGCTCAATTTATTTGCATTCGCCATAGTAGTAATTTATTTATTTCAAATTAAACACATTTAAAAAATATAATTTGTTACCTTTGCATAATCAAAATGGAATTCTGTATACATCCCCTTCACTTATGAGCAAGACATTTTGTGAACTCTTAAACAGCCCTTGCCACTGTTGAGAGAACTTGAAAAATAGCACTATTGTATTTCCCACCTAAACCCACCTGTACCCACCAACCTCATCCATGCAGGTGGCTCCGTTCTGACACCTGTGCTGCACACACTTATTTATGTTGTCCAAGCAGGTCGGCCTGGTCCATCCAGGTGCACAAACGTATAAACAAAAATTATAACTGGTGATATTGTTAAGGACACAATGCCCTCCATTGGCGCATGGCTGTCAAAATGAAAATCAACCATTATTCCAGAACAATCCTTCATTTAAATATGTGTGTTAAGGTAATTCTGGTCTTTTGTAAACAGACGTGTTTGGTCCTGGTGTTAAATAAAACATTCTGGTTAATGAAGGAATGCTAATTTATTTTAATTGCCATTTATGTTAGTGATGATTATCAACACAAGTAAAACAAACCCAAATGATCAAGCTTGTTCAAAGGAAAATGCAATTTGCCTTTGTTTTTAAAAAGTATACAAAAAAAAAAAAAAATGAAATAACAAAGATAACAATTATTATACAGTGCAGGGAGAGGCAGATAAACCCGTAAGGGCTTATTTAAAGTCTCCACCTAAATAATGTTAAAATGTCATAATGTTAATGAGAACATTTAGTTAACATACAGAAAATAATATGACCATCACAATGATGACAAACTAAATATAACAAAATATGTATCATAACAACAACAACAATAAATAAAAATATATCAATAAACAAAAAATTTGTAAATAAAATAAAAAAACAGTATATTTCTGTGTGTATATGTGCATGTGTATACATGAATATGTGCATAGTGTGTGTGTGTGTGTGCATACCTGTGTGCGATCTTCTATAAAACGTGTGTACATGTGTATGTGCCTGTAAGGGAGATATTGAATACACCTGTAATGACTCATGAACAACAGTAATAATACACGTCACTATGAATGAAATAATTAAAACATGAATACATGGATAACAATAAATGGGAAAAGCAGTTACAAGGCAGCAATTAAATGATCTTTTAAGCATCTTTTGTAACATCTTATAGAAGAATGTATATATATATATATATATATATATATATATATATATATATATATATATATATATATATATATATATATATATATTATTTTTTTTGCCAGTTGGGAAAAGCCATTCCATAATTTGGTACCCCTGAATCTTATCAAAAATTGACCTCTACAAGTGAGAAATTTAGGAGGAAAATCTGAAGATTGACAAGTTAAGTAAGAGTGGACCTGTGAATTTGCTTTAAAATAAGTCTTGAAATACTTAGGAATATTCCCTTCACTTGAATATATCTTATAAATGAAAACACATATTTGAGAAATATTAATATCATAAATAGTAAGAATCTCGGGTTTCTGAAATAGAGGAGCAGATGAAATACATGACTCTGTTCGAGTTGCAATCCTAACAAAATGTTTCTGGAGGACCAACATTTGTGGAGAGTAGTAGGAATAGTACTCACCCAAACTATATTACAATATGAAAGATAGGGATAAATTAGACTATAATAAAGAGTGAGAAGACAGTTTGTGGTGACAAGATAAGATAACTAACCCTCCTTATTATACCAATAGATTTATTTATTTTTCTACTAACCAAGTCAATTTGTTCTCTCCAACTCAAACTCTCATCAACAAAAATTCCCAGGAATCTTGTAGTTGACACTTGATGTATCTCAACAGACTCAATTGTAATTTTAGATAAATCCTTAGAGTATAATTTTTTACCACTGAAAATGATAAAGTTCGTTTAAACTAACATTCACATTCTTAATCAGTGAGATAAAATTTGAATGAGAGTAATACTGTTGGTAATACTGTTCAGCGATAAAGTGTGGAAACAGCTTTACATCTTCAGAGGATTACAGCTTGCTAAGAACATATACAGTATATATGTATATTTTAACCAGATCTTTTCAAGCACTTTAAAAGAAAGTGGGGGTAGTTTATGCATTTCTAATGAGTTTATGGAATTAATGGGCATTAAATCAACATGTGCTGACTTACTTCAACAATTCTGAAGGTTTGAAAGCTGATGTGTGTAATTTTGTTAATATCCCAGTGTAATATGCCGAATCAACTCTAAGTCATTTGTAGGTTGATTTCACCTAAAAGTGTAACACTGTGGCACTGTGGCTCTGTGGCACTATCAAAACATTCCTGTTTGTTTGAGCATCCCACCCAGCCCAGCACAGCAACTTTGGATTGATCAGTGGTGTGAGTTTGTGACAGGACTCTCTGTTTGTACAATGGAAGAGGGCAGAGTTTTCTGGAGTTTGTTTGGAAACCGTGATTATTTCAGCAGTTCCGTTTGGTGTCGCTGGTGGTGCAGAAATAACACACTTCAACTTTAAAAGATAACTGCAATGGAATCAATACATCAATACATACTCAATCTCCACCATCTAGTTCAAACAATCACATGAAGTTTTGACCAATTTGAAAGAAAGTGGGAGGGGCTGAACTCCCTCTGACCCACCTGTAGATAGTGAGGGCATGGAGTGTGACACATATGGAGAAGGTTACCTTTCAAATCCACACAGAATGTCCCAGGAGGGCAGGTGACATTGGGAAGAGCACATGCATTGATGTCAACCTTACAGTCAACCCCAGTGAATCCTGGAAGGGGAGGTGAGAAACACTTAATGATATGAAGGAACACATACAGTTCACCATTCCATGACTGATAAGTAAAAATAAATCTTCTGCAAAACCAGAATTTTAAAGATTAAACCTGATTAAAACATTCTTGCTCTTGTTAATGCCTTTGAAAATGCAGTGCATGTATTCCTCATCTCATTGTGCCTCAATCAATAAGGTCAATCAATGTCCATAAAGCAGGCTGAAAATCAAAGTTCTTCTCTGTAAAAAAAAAAAAAAAAAAAAAAAAAAAAAAAAAGAAAGGCATTTTTTCAAAAGCCAGACATTTGCCAAAAGCCAGTCGGCCCAAGTAAAAGTAAAGAAATTGTAGAGGTCGTAAAGAGGCCAGGAAAGTTTGTTAAAGGGCTTTTGGAGAAAAAGAAATCTGACTTGCTTGCATTTGGTTAACATAATAAAACCAAAAAAATTCAGAACAGATCAAGTGGTAGATTATGGCATTAGCAAAGTAAAGGTCATGGGATCGATTCCCAAAGAAAAAAAAAATATATATATATATATATATATATATATATATATATATATATATATATATATATATATATATATATATATATATATATATATAGATATATATATATATATATATATATAAAATGTACACTTTGAATGCACATAATTTGAAGTTGCTATGGAGAAAAGCATCTGCCAAATGCATAAATGTAACGTAATTGTAAAGAAAGGAGGTTGAAATTTAATGTTCATATGCTTTCTAGGGCACAGCTGAAAAACTCACAGTTCAAGGCTTAGTAGATATCACACAAGTCACTGCAAACATGATTTGCATGTCATTGTGTTTAGAATTACTTTGAATTTAGGATATATTCAAATTTAATAGTTCAGTGAAACGTGGGAAGGTACAACTTCAAAGTAATTTTATAATGTAATCAGAGTATCTTGGCTAAATTGTGTACAGTCTTTGACAACAGCCTAGTCAAGCTTTTTTATTATTCAAGGATAAAAACATCCACCCTTTTATGAGAAATTCATTCGAATGATTCTCCCTTTTGTATCTCTTTCTTCAAGCACAGAGCATGCGTGTGCAGGTTTAGGGAGGGGGTGTTTGGGACTCTGAGTCTTCTACTCATCGAGCGTAAGGGAGCAGCTGGCAAAGAAGCATGTTTGTAACCCTGCCAGTGAGTTGCCAATCTCTGGGGCGAGCCATCAGTTTGCATCAGTGAATGCAAATCAAGCCTCAAACAGAATGAGCAGCACCAACAATTACGGGAGGAAGCCATATCAATGCATTGGCATCAAAAGGGAAGAGCATTTCATAACATAATATTGACACAATTCTGCAGTACTAATGAGCTCTGGCAGACTGAGAACGGGGGTGATTTGCTCAGCTGTCAGTCAGAGTGGCTGGAGATGGCACGGTGGAGATTTGTGGCACAGTCAAAAAGCCAAATATTTCTTGAGTAAGAGAAAGTTATACCTGAACGATAGGTGCATTTGCAGTATCCAACAAAGTCAGTGCATGTTCCCCGGTGCTGACAGGGACTGGAGTCACAATCATTTATTTCAGCCTCACAGTAGCGTCCTGCAGGAAGACAGAGGTGTGTATGGTGTGTTAGTTAAGCTTTTATGCTCTGCCTCCCCTGAAGATATTGACTTCAGATTTGACATTTGGGATTTAGAAGCAAATTTGGTCCCCTTTGGATCGATGTTTGGTGTATCACAAACAGAAGAGAGACTAAAGCAAGATTTACACTTTGAAACACCCATAAGAAACTAATTTAGCAATATACCATTTAAAGTGCCATTTCTGGAGACAGTTCGGACAGTTAACGCAGACAGACAGTAAGCAAAATGATGCATGATGTGGCCATCCATTGTGCATATGGTGCAACTAATGAGCAATATAATGCCAGAGGGGAACAGAATATAAGTGAATTACGTTTCAGGTCGAAAAAAAAAAAGAATGAGAAGTTTATCTTTCTACAATAAGACTCATATTTTAAGAATTTTCACGCAGCTCTTTTCCATACAGCAACAATTAAAAGTGACCTCTGTCCAAAAAGGCCAACATATCCCCTAAAATTACATACAAATTAGGCCATATGACTTATTCAATATATTCTGAGTCTTTTGATTTGATAGCATTGTTTGAGGAACAGACCAACATTTGAGTTGTTATTTACCAATAATCTTCCCCTCTGCCAAAGCTCTGAAATCTCATTTGCATTCATGTTCAGATTTTAAAATTATACACCAAGCTTGCATTTGTCGTAACTGAGTTGGATGTGGCATTTCGAATATGTGAAACAGAGAGTGATATTTGAGAGCTGCAGTGGAGGGGAATATTTTCAGTGAATAACGACTTAATTTTTGGTCGTTATTCTTCAATTTCAAAGCTATTAAACGGATTCCGAAGACTTGAAATATATTTTTAATCTTTTATTTTAACTTGACAGCTATGGTTACAATGAATTTTGAATGGAAAAGAGCTGCATAAAGATTCTTCAAAATTGAGTAAAATGAGGTCTAGTAATAAACTGTGTTTGTGAAGGAAGCACATTAATGAACTATGCTGCATGTTAATGTTCAGGTTGACCTCCAGGACCTTTAAATATTGGGCTATGGGATTGGATCTCAAATCTTTTTGGATGTTATGCCAGTTCATATTAACAGCATTGTTCATTTGAAATTCAAGAACTTTTCTGAAGGTCATATACCCAACTGAGTAGCAGAAGAGTCTTAGAGCGCAGCTAATCTTTCACACGCAATCAAATCAATCAAATCTTTGAATGAAAAAAGTAAGGCAAGCTGTGGAAAAAGTAGTAAAGGTCTTATCCCCAGCAATATCTGCTTCTTCTTTTTCCTCCCTGCTGTGGAAGAAGTCACATTTTCTCCTTCAGTGTTTCATCTGACTTTTGGGGCAGATCATAATGAAAGCACTTGACATTTCACATTGGCCTTCTGGCAATATCGTTTGTGGTTGAGAAATGGGACAGGAGTGGTTGTTTTTAAGTCTCTGGGGTCATTAATCGATGGAGATATCGTTAGCATCAACCATATGTCTAAATAAAACATTGAGGTTTGAGCTGTGACATGTTTTCTCCTTTCATTAAGAGCAGTCCATTATACAGCCTACAGAGAGACATTGTCAGGTATCCTTCGTCGATGGCAATTGGGATGTAGAAAGATGGATTTCTTCATCTGCTATGCAGTGAAACAGAGCCATCAAGGTGACTGAGAGGTGAAGCATCATTAGAGTAATATGTCGATAATCCCACTGAAAATGTTAGATCTGCTATGTGGTATCAAAATAAAAAGATGAATCACTCAGTGAGGGACATTAAAAAAGAAAAACAAAATTGGCTTCTAATCATGTTAGTGTGTATGGCAGTCATGATACTGTATATGTAGATTATCCATAAATTATGTAAAGTTCCTATAAAATACTTTTCACATTGAAAATCTGGGATTAAAAATATAAATAAAACTTGAATACAAACAAAGTTTTAGGACATTGAAAACTGCAAACAAAGAAACATTATGATGTCAAATAAATCTAAAGGGATAGTTCACCCAAAAATAAAAATTCTCTCATCATTTACTCACCCTCATGCCATTCCAGATGTATATGACTTTCTTTCTTCAGAAGAACACAAATGAAAATTTTTAGAAGAATATTTCAGCTCTGTGGGTCCATACAATGCAAGTGAATGGTGATCAGACCTTTGTAGCTCCAAAAATCACATAAAGGAAACAAATTAATCCATATGACTCCAGTGGATAAATCTATATTTTCAGAAGCGATATGATAGATGTGGGTGAGAAACATATCAAAATTTAAGTCCTTTTTTTTTAACTCTAAATCTCCACTTTCACTATCACTTTTACATCTGAAAGCCACATGTTGTGCCTGTTTAGTTTCACTTTCACATCTGAAAGTAACTGTGAAAGTGGAGATTTCGACTAAAAAAAGGACTTAAATTTTAAACTGTTTCTCACCCACATCTATCATATTGCTTCTGAAGATATAGATTTAACCACTGGAGTCTTATGGATAACTTTTATGTTTCCTTTATGTGATTTTTGGAGCTACAAAGGTCTGATCACCATTCACTTGCATATAAGGACCTACAGAGTTGAAATATTCTTCTAAAATCTTTGTTTGCATTCTGCTGAAGAAAGAGAGTCATACACATCTTGGATGGCATGAGGGTGAGTAATCGATTAGAGAATTTTTATTTTTGGGTGAACTATCCCTTTAAGATTTTGCACTAATTTTAGGTCACTAATCAAAAATTAGTGACATTTATCATAGTTCCTCTGTACAAAAGAGATTTCCTTGCTTCTATTTAAGTACAGAAGATACTCTTTGGATCGTTCTCAAATTACACTGGGAAAACATGGATCATCAGGTTTTGAACAAACTTGTGGGGTCCATGCCAGCTCAATTACATGCTCTCATTAGTGCAAAACTAGAAATACTGAAATATTGCTGAAAATATAATTTCTATTTAAAAAAACACTGCATTCAATTAGTAAAATGCAAAATAGAAGTATTTTCACTAGTGCTCTTAGACTTTTAGACCCCACTTTATTTAAATGAGTTCAACACCGCCGTGACTAAAGAACTCCTATAAAGCACTTCTTGTTTGTTCATTTGTTTCATTTTTGCTTAGGCAAAAGCTAATGCCAAGCTAATGAAAGATCTTGTTTCCCCAGTTAGGTTTCCCAAATACTGTAAGTCTACTCTAACCTCCGTTTGCCCTTCATTTAGCAGGGATGATGAAACAAATTCTAGAATAATCCAGTTAGGAGGGCAATGTGCAAAGATGAGTTACGGTAAAGAGAAGCCTCAGGGCAATGGAACTCATCTCAATGGAACACTCTCAGTTGCATTACAGTGAATGACAAAGACACAGGACACATGTGGCAGGTTTCTGTCATTCAAATCAACTGGCTCACCAGAACACATCATAGGCCAGACAGAAGGCACTGTACAAAACAGGACTTGTTGGAAACTCTTTTTTATTTTATTTTATTTTATTTTTTTATTTATTTTTTACAAATGGTCAAGGAAAGGAGGTGATTAACCTTCAGAAAATGTTGATTGTCAAGCTAAATTGTAAAATGTACATTTTGTTAGCAATAAACATTAAAATGAAGACAATAGACACAATCCATAAAATAAAGGAAGATCAAAAAATTATACGATGGGTATCAAGCAGGGATGTCATAAAATATCGATATATCGATTATTGATCAGCATGTTATTTTATATATATATATATATAGAGAGAGAGAGAGAGAGAGAGAGAGAGAGAGAGAGAGAGAGAGAGAGAGAGAGAGAGAGATACTGAGGCATCGATATATTAAAATTAGCCAACATTTAAATTAGAAGCCTAATTTGCATGCTTTTCAATTCACTCAGTTTGCCTTCTGTTAAACAGTCTGGCCTAATGGCATCTGAAAACAACAAGAGGGTAATATAACATTTACTGAAGCTGGTCGCAGGTAGGAAAGGTACAGGTATCACACACACAGGACAAGCTGATGCGGTGCAGCAGATGGCAGTCCAAAGTTCAGAAGGTTTTTGTACTTCAGGAATGAACAATGTGACATTGATGAGTTTGCAGGTTAGTGTATAAAACTGGTGTAACTGCGCAAACTGAACAATTAGAAATGGCGATGTTTATTATGCAATTTCTCTGTGTGTAGCCTTGAATTAGTATTTCATTCAAGCTGTCAAACCACAAAACGTCATACTTGCAACTGAAAATACATTATGTAGGTTATATGAAAGATACATATACACAATATATCATCCAGTAATGCTTTTTAAACAGTATTGGAGGAGTTCCCATTTATTTTAGGCACTTATTGGCTGCTTTTCTTTATTATTTGGTCCAAGTCATCAATTTCTCTTCAATTTTTTTAATTAAATTATTGTTTTATAATGAAATAAATTAATATGTTGGCACAATTATATTTTTGTCTACAAAACTAATTTCAAACATTTAAGCATACGCCTTCAGATCAAAAGATTTTTAAGATCATGAGAAACATTTCAGTCAAATGTTTCAAAACTAATGACCAGTAGTGTATATCAATAATCATCGGGAAAATCTTTGGATTATTTTATATTATGTGTGAAAAAAGCATAGATCCAAAGCCTAGTAACAAGGTTGCCAATTAGTCTAAATTAAGTTAATAACTCAGTAGGGGCTATCAAGAATAGGACCAAATGTTGATTTTTTTTTTTTTTTACTTTTAAAAGTTGCTCAGATCTGTTGAGAAGTTTACTGTACTTGGAAAGTGCCAAAAATATAATATGCTATCTTGAATATTCAACAGATATAGCCTATATGAAAACTTTGTGTGAAAACGTGACTGATTATCCTCTCTCTAATCCAGCTGTAGAAAAAAACAGTCTGCATCCAAGTTTCTTTAAAAAGCTTCTGCAGGCAAACTCGGGTTCAAACTTGAACAACATAAATCAGGATAACACATTCAGGAGTTTGTTGATATAGTTTTCTTTTAACCTGTGTATCCAGGGAGACAGGTGCAAGTATAGTGCGGGGGTGCACTTGACTGACTCATACTGATGCATGTAGCTCCGTTCTACACTAATTAGAAACTAAACAACCAGATACCTCCAAACAGCATGTTTGCCATGGATTCAGCTAATCAAATCAGCTCTTATAATAACTAAGGTTTACATACATCACAGAAAATTCTGGAGAGACAATGCATCAAAATTTTAAAGCGCAACTGTAACCAAGCAGTTTTTAAAGTTTCATTTCTACAGGTTAAATCATAGGTAATCCACTTTATGACATTACTTGAGGCACTTCAGTATTTTTCTATTGTTCTAAATAGTGTTACAGTATTTTAAAACAGATGTCAAGATGCAAGAAAGACATTTACGTTATTGGTAGTTGACATGAAATTCTTTGGAAGAGTGACACGTCCTGTGATGTGACATGCTATACTCCATTCAGCGTTTTTATTTTTTATTTTTTTATTATTATTATTATGCATATAGCTTTCATGACCTTGTAATAATTGAGAGAGTACATGGAATAGTGATTAAAAATAGTGAAAAGCTAAAATGAAATGGCAACGAGAATATACAGATACCTAAGATATATACTTTCCTTTCTACATTCATTTAAATTGTAAACATGTTTGAGGTTGATAAAAATAAAAAAGTCAATGGATATGTTATGCATTATCCAACCTCATACATGCAAACAACTTTGCATTTTCAAGCCTATGGCAGATGAACCCAATTCTGACAGCTTAACAAATAGCACTTGATGGAAATCAATGCATGTGAAGCTCATATTGTAGAGCACTTCATAACAAAAACAGATGCAACAGCATCAATCGACTGTGTATAACTGTGCCACATCACTCAAAGGGCAGATCTGTTGATGGGAGTGACAGAAAGATGATATTGTAATGGAAGAGAATGGCTGAAGCCTTGAGACATGAGCATAAGTTATGGCTGCTATAATGCGACTGCGAAATTGAGAACTATTATAAATGAATAGATGCTTATTGGCCATCAGGGTGGGGAGACGTTTGGTGGGATTTTCTTAATTTGTCATATCAAGGCTACATTTGGAGAGGTGCCAAGAGATCCAACTGTGTGTCAATTATATAATTATATGAGCCAGAGTTGTGTGACAAATTGAAAATACTTGCGCAATGTTAAAAGTTGGTAATTTAACTTTGTAGAAAATCTGATGAGAATGGTGACTGAGGCTAACATTCTGGTGAATATCTCCTTTTGTTTTCCAAAGAAGAAAGTCATATGGGTTAGGAACAACATGAGTGGGTGTTTTTTATCAACTATCCCTTTAACTACCTTTTTTCATTTCAGGTTACAAAACAAACTCCTGAAAAACCTACATAAGGACAACATTTAGACCCTGTTTACACCTGGTATTAAGATGCGTTTTGGGTGATCCAATCACATGTGGTCAGCCCTAAATACAGGTCTAAATGGAGTCTAAAACATTTTGTTAATGGATCACAGAAACCACATGCGAATGTTGTCAAAAACAGATGTCTCCATACCTCCACATTTGCCGTTGACGAGTGGCTTTAAAAGGAATTTAAATCCGTCAGATCAAAAAATAAAAAAACATTTATAAATACACTATAACGAGAGCTTCACCGATCTTCTTTAGTGTGTCTGATATCAACACAGATGACAAGCACAAACACCTGAAGCTCCTTTCATACAGGTAATCCACTAAAATAACAGATAATTCTGCTTGACATGTTGCATTTGTGCTTAGATTAAATTTCAACCACATCTGGGCGAACCAACGCACCATTTTTTTTACACGCTTTCTTTGTCTTTTCTGACTTTGTTGTGCTTTAATATCATGCAGTAACACACTGACATAGTGACTGAGGTATGTCGTCATGAAACAGAGACCCTCGCCTCCAAATCCAAACACAAGTGGTCACAGGAGATGCATTTAAGTGATCAGGTGTAAACAGCGATGTGACCACATGTGATTGCATCACCTGAAATGCATCTTAATACCAGGTGGAAATGGGGTCATAGTATGTCCCTAAACATTCCCCTGTTCTCTTGAACACATCTCTTGAAATCAAGCTTTCTCATTTTGTAATAGTGTAATATAAACAATTTATATAATCTGACATCCCTCTTATCTATTTTCCATATATTTTAGTGCACAAATCACCATTAGTGTTCGACAAATTAAGTTACTTACGTTATATCCTCCAACTAGGTTGAGACACAATCCCTCATTCACGCAGTTAATACTGAACAGCTTGCAGAAGTAAATTATTTCTTCACAGTTCTTTCTGGAAAAACCTTGCTGGCATCTACAAAGATATGACATTTGCATTAGCCTTCACACACAAAAATAGTCTTCTAAGAGAAAATTGCCCAGAGTTACAGTTGATGTTGTTATTATGTAATACAGGCACTTAAATGCAGTCTTTTGATATCACTGGCATGTCTTGATGACTGTTGTGTTTCTTGATGAAATTTGTGTGATATTGAAGGATACTTAGTAAAGAAAAACTTATGAGAAATACGGGTGGGTGGTATAATTTAAGCCCTTAAAGTATAAGTCTATGAGTAGTTTTATACACTATAATTCTTTTGGGAGGAAATTCATCAAAAATATGGTTTATATATTTAAAACATCATGTGGTGATGCTTATTTATGGATACTTCAGTGAATTGAATTGGCCTAGTTCACAATGAAAGGTATTTAATCTCATTTGAATATTTTCTCATTTCATTTGGAACTTGATGGATGCAAACCAACAGACACCATTATTTGTAATAAAAAGAATAAGTCTGGCATTAGCACAAAAACAGCTTAGCATTATGTAACACTTGAGTTAAACACTCAAAATAGTAAAACTAATATGATAAAACGGATAGTTCCGACTCTAGATTCTGATTGGATGAGCCACATTCAAAGTCGTTATACACACCAAAGATATCCATTCGTAGATAACACATTCGGCTGTTTGGGATTTCTCAGTCACGCCGCCATCTTGCGAAGGTCTACAAGGTCAATGGAGGAGATGCTATAGAGTGCTGCATAAAATGAAGTTTCTAAACGTAAGTTCGGGAGGAGCAAGCCCATCTAATCTTTCAATTAATAGCCAGAGTATATAAGCAGCTGCTTGCCTCTCTTCGGGCTCAACTGTTTCCGGCATTTGGCCCCGCTCACCTGCGACAGATCCATGCGATGTCCTATTACTCCGAGTGAATCATTCGTCCTCTTTATCAGATAAGCTATTTTATCAAAATCATTATGTTATGCAACGAAAGCTGCCACAGCAGCTCACTATTTGCATACACTGTTATAATGGTGGCTGCCACTTTAACTGTGGTTTTCTACCCTGCCTTTCTTCCTTTTTTAATCATTACTCGCTGAAGCAAATCATATTGCGTTGAGGCTGCCTCCGCAAAACCGGCCACTGCTTCGCCATATACCAGTGCTACCGCTTCATTTGGCCGTGCACCGGTCCTTTCATTTCAACTGTCTACATTTTATTCCCACACGCTTGAATGTTTAAATCTCGTTCTAGAGCACAGGTGTTTCCTCTTAGTGGCACTTCAGCGGTCTCTTGCTCTCTCTCTCTCTCTCTCTCTGATTTTCTGGGGGTAGTATGGAATATCTCCTCAAACTCTTGCAATGCAGATACATCAATCATGCAAGACGTATATTGTACAGCAGGTGGCGGTCATACAGTACTCCTAAAGAGTGAATGGTTACAAGTGAATAATGACTGCAAAAAAAAGTCCATTTTCTCCTGCAATCCTGTTTGCAGTGCAGAGCTAAAGCTCTTATTTTTTCAGATAATTTTATGCTGTTGTACACATTGTTTTTAAAGCTTTATTTCCCACTTTACTCTACTTCCGCAGCGGTGTTTTAACATGCTTTCGCTAAATCCCTTTGTCTTCACTTCACAGCAGCTGTAAAGAGCATTACAACTGCGGTCACCATCTCCTCCTGTTCATTTCAAGCATCCTATTTCCGTCTCTGGGTAGACCTTTGAACGAAGCTATCATCGCAAGTGAGTTGATCTGACAGTATACCTATGGTACAACTCCCTATTGTCGTACACCAGTCCTTTAATCTAAACCTTCCACCCGGATCGGGCCCTTACGTGAGGCTGCCTCCGTAAGCTGGCCGATTAGATTCAATATATCAATGGTTCAGCCCCCTATAGCTGCATAAATGTCCTTCATCTAAACCTTCCACCCGGATCGGGCCCTTATGTGAGGCTGCCTCCGTAAGCTGGCCAATTAGATGCAATATATCAATGGTACAGCCCCCTATAGCTGCATAAATGTCCTTCGTCTAAACCTTCCACCCGAATCGGGCCCTTACGTGAGGCTGCCTCTGTAAGCTGGCCGATTAGATGCAATATATCAATGGTGCAGCCCCCTATAGCTGCATAAATATCCTTCGTCCAAACCGTCCACCCAGAACAGGCCCTTGTGTGATGCTGCCTCCGCAAGTCGGCTGCTTCAATGCAGTTTACCAAAATCGAGCACTTCTGTTAGCCTATGATTTGGTGTTTCTTTCACCCATTTTGTGGGGGGGGAGGGGGGGTTAAACATTGCACATAATAAATGGTTCTACTACAGCATACACGTCTAAGGATACAATTATCTATAAAGCATTTATGATTTATCCATGTGCTCACTGTCCTTTATTGTAAGCATCTTTTTTGGGGGGTAAATTTAGAGCTCGAGTTGAAGCTGCTTCCTCAAGCCCCTACACCATGGACAGCAAGCCAAATAATTTGAACCTTAAAAGATTAAAGATTATATGGGCAAACAAACTTGTGAACTGCTTTAGTGTGGAAACAGTTCATCATATGATACATAGTATGCCTGGGTGCTAATCTTTGATAAGTTTTCCACAATATATTCATTTGTAGATAACTTTTTGGGAGTGTTATAAGAGAAGTCGCAGGGATTTTGCAACAAGTAGTATTTCTTTACAGCACAAACTATTGTAAAGTTCTGAAAATGTGTTCATATCTATGGTTGTTCTTATGAGAAATGCAAAGACTGTCTAACTTTTTGTAAATTCTGTGTACTGCATTGTAATTATTTTGTATCTCTGTTTAATACAAGCTCATTTTATGGTAAGAAACTGGATGTGCATGTATGCTATACACATTGCCCTGCAATTATTTATTTTATGGTAAGAATTTGGATGTGCATGTATGCTATACATATTGCCCTGCAATTATTTATTATCTCAGTTATATACAAGCCCAGGTTCTGGTTTATAATATATATGAATAGAAATTACTACATGAATGACTACTTCTATACAGGTGCATCTCAATAAATTAGAATGTCATGGAAAAGTTCATTTATTTCATTAATTCAACTCAAATTGTGAAACTGGTGTATTAAATAAATTCAGTGCACACAGACTTTAGTAGTTTAAGTCTTTGGTTCTTTTAATTGTGATGATTTTGGCTCACATTTAACAAAAACCCACCAATTCACTATCTCAAAAAATTAGAATATGGTGACATGCCAATCAGCTAATCAACTCAAAATACCTGCAAAGATTTCCTGAGCCTTCAAAATGGTCTCTCAGTTTGGTTCACTAGGCTACACAGTCATGGGGAAGACTGTTGATCTGACAGTTGTCCAGAAGACAATCATTGACACCCTTCACAAGGAGGGTGAACAAAAACCCACCAATTCACTATCTCAAAAAATTAGAATACATCATAAGACCAATAAAAAAAAACATTTTTAGTGAATTGTTGGCCTTCTGGAAAGTATGTTCATTTACTGTATATGTACTCAATACTTGGTAGGGGCTCCTTTTGCTTTAATTACTGCCTCAGTTTGGCGTGGCATGGAGGTGATCAGTTTGTGGCACTGCAAGGTGGTATGGAAGCCCAGGTTTCTTTGACAGTGGCCTTCAGCTCATCTGCATTTTTTGGTCTCTTGTTTCTCATTTTCCTCTTGACAATACCCCATAGATTCTCTATGGGGTTCAGGTCTGGTGAGTTTGCTGGCCAGTCAAGCACGCCAACACCATGGTCATTTAACCAACTTTTGGTGCTTTTGGCAGTGTGGGCAGGTGCCAAATCCTGCTGGAAAATGAAATCAGCATCTTTAAAAAGCTAGTCAGCAGAAGGAAGCATGAAGTGCTCCAAAATTTCTTGGTAAATGGGTGCAGTGACTTTGGTTTTCAAAAAACACAATGGACCAACACCAGCAGATGTCATTGCACCCCAAATCATCACAGACTGTGGAAACTTAACACTGGACTTCAAGCAACTTGGGCTATGAGCTTCTCCACCCTTCCTCCAGACTCTAGGACCTTGGTTTCCAAATTAAATACAAAACTTGCTCTCATCTGAAAAGAGGACTTTGGACCACTGGGCAACAGTCCAGTTCTTCTTCTCCTTAGCCCAGGTAAGACGCCTCTGACGTTGTCTGTGGTTCAGGAGTGGCTTAACAAGAGGAATACGACAACTGTAGCCAAATTCCTTGACACGTCTGTGTGTGGTGGCTCTTGATGCCTTGACCCCAGCCTCAGTCCATTCCTTGTGAAGTTCACCCAGATTCTTGAATCGATTTTGCTTGACAATCCTCATAAGGCTGCGGTTCTCTCGGTTGGTTGTGCATCTTTTTCTTCCACACTTTTTCCTTCCACTCAACTTTCTGTTAACATGCTTGGATATAGCCAGCTTCTTTGGCAATGAATGTTTGTGGCTTACCCTTGTGAAGGGTGTCAATGACTGTCTTCTGGACAACTGTCAGATCAGCAGTCTTCCCCATGACTGTGTAGCCTAGTGAACCAAACTGAGAGACCATTTTGAAGGCTCAGGAAATCTTTGCAGGTATTTTGAGTTGATTAGCTGATTGGCATGTCACCATATTCTAATTTTTTGAGATAGTGAATTGGTGGGTTTTTGTTAAATGTGAGCCAAAATCATCACAATTAAAAGGACCAAAGAATTAAACTACTTCAGTCTGTGTGCACTGAATTTATTTAATACATGAGTTTCACAATTTGAGTTGAATTACTGAAATAAATGAACTTTTCTACGACATTCTAATTTATTGAGATGCACCTGTATATGGTTTGAACTGATAACAAATATTTGATTTGAATAAACAAATATATTATAGATGTTTTGGAAGCTAGATTCATTTATGGTTATATGACCTTCCATCATGTTGCATTTATGATCACTAGTCCCACAGCTTGTATTAGAAGCTTTAAGCAATCAGGCTGTACTCTGATGATCAATATTACATATTAGAGTGCACAGAACTTCACAGCGGAAGGGAAGGAGAACACAGGGAAGCGGGTTTTCCAGGCTCATGTAAGACTTTTAATCAGCCACTTAAACACATCAGCTTCACAGGCACATAGTTACTTAAACACATCAGTTTTACAAACACAATAGATTAAACGCAACAGCTTCAGAAGCACCGTGGCCTTCCTTGTGCCAGACTCTCTCCTCTGCTGGTGGCGTGGCTGCTTATATGCCACTCTCCCCATGCTCACTGGAATTAGAGACAGGTGTTAAACATAATCTAGCTCAGGTGCAAGCACCCTTACCGCTTTCTCTCTCTCCAGACGGACGCTTGACCACGCCCCCGCTGCCACATAGAGGTTTTAGCAATACTCTGTTTAGTTTAGACATTTATGTCATCTATAACAGCAGAATTGTCTGATGTTTATGACAAATATAATCTTGTTACAATCAGTTTAAAGACAGTTCTTGCCTGTACAAGACACATCTGTGACAATTGGATTTTAAACAGTCAAAATTTGCACTGCAAAAATCAATGACAGCTTAACCTAATCAATACTGGCAATGCACCATGGTATAAGCATTATCTGCGGCTAGGTGTGCGGGGACAAACGTCTCCTCCACGGAGTGCATGAAAATCATTTAACATACACCTAGCTGTGGATTATTCCTTACTTATACAACAGTTAGTTCTGGTCCTCAAATCTGACAAGAGGTATTCCAAGAGTGCTGATAAAGGAGTCATAATAGCACTAGGATGCTTTACTGTTTGTATCACTCCACTTGTGTTCGTGACATTCTAAACCAGAGTAAAGAGAAAGATTTTGATTCATCCATCTGAAATTACACATATACGCCAAGAGGTAGTGACAAACGACCATCTTTTGTGTTAAGAATTCTATTGGGTGAGAGAGAATCGGCATTGTCTGCAGGCAAGCGGATTGACTCATCAGAACATCAGTTTTGTCTTTCATGCTGCTTTCACGTGCTATCTGAATTATCATACAAGTTTTTTATTATACAACATAAACTTTCAACATAAACTTTCAACATGGCAGAGGAGAGTACGGTGTCTGTGTTGGTGTCAAAATAAGAGTTCCCCAAGAAATATAAAAGAATGGAACTGGCATCCCTCGAAGTTTTCTTTTTGACAACAAAACACTTGAACGTTGCATACTTGTTATTGTGACTTCAGAAGTGGGAACTAGGATAAATCCGATGGCAGCATCACTTCACGTTCGCTCGAAGTGGATAACTACCATTCCAGTAGTGAGTTAAACTCACAGTGTCAGCATTACTATCACTACATAAGATGCAGGTAATCACACACGCTCAGTCGCTCTCTGTCTCGCTCACTCGCTCTCGCTTTCTCTCACACACACCAGCCGAAGCTGTCTAAAGGTCTAAAGTGACGCTTTTGAATTAGTAATGAAGGCTTGGCCGCATCTTTTGAACTATCAATGGCAGATCCTAACCATGCCATAAGAAAACAGTTACACACACAAGAGGGTTTTTGAGATGCTTCTTGTTTTTTCCTTATTGTTTACTTGTCTGTTGAATAAAAGCAATATCACACAAGCAGTTGTGCTGTTTTGTCCATATATCAGCACGACTGTGACTACCTGCGGTAATCAGCTGTGCTTATATACGGCCATAACAGCACTCTTCTGTTGGGCCTCATGTATTCAGATAGAAGACAAAGGCAGGCCTAACACAGTTGTAAAACCTAACTCAGGCCCCCACATAACAAGTCATAAATCTTACTGATAAAAACCTCACCAAAATCAAACAAAGGGAGTCCAAAACAGACTACAAATCCCATGAAGCCTTGCTCACTAAAGGATCGAACTCTCAACTCCTATTGGATGAGGCAAACGACAGAACGCACCTAAACCATGACATCATCAGGAGTAGAAATACCTCTGAAATGCTTCCGGGATTTGCTTCCAGCATCTTTGCTCGCCGTGAGTAGATGCAGCTCATCACTGCTCTCAGGTGCAGCCTTGTGGCACAAGGAAGTAACGTCCGACTTGAAACTGTGGCCATACAATCTCCATCTCGCTGGATGAGTTGAGATTACTCTGTGTTCCACCGAACACTCTAACGGATCCGAAGGAGACCGCCGAGCAATCCGCATCTTCCTCTGTTTGCCTGCAGAAGTGAAGAGATAAAAGATTTCTCTTCCATCTTCAATCAAGTCGACGTCGCTGATTTCTCCGCCAGCCCGCTGAGAATCAGCAGCCAAACCGCCTGCCGACAGAGCGAGGAAACGGCCTCCCATCATCACCCGAGCCTTGAGGAACCGAGTCTGAGTTAAAGGACAGATGAACACACATTCTGCATCCTCATGCGATTCAAGTAAGAGGTTTACGTCTGGGCGGAGATAGAATATTATAGTGTGTTATTCTTGTGTATCAAGGTTATTGCTTGTACAGTTTACGGACCGCCATGTCCGCTCATTATTAATACTCAGGGTATTAATTATCACAAATTTGATTTGCTGTATTGTAGTCCAACCACATTGGACTGTTGTGCATTTCCGCCATTGCGGGTGAGACCGGCAAACTGAGTTTATCCATTAAAGAATCAAAGACCGCGGGACGGTTTACGAGCCGTCCACCACGTCTCTGAGTGATAAACTAACAGCTGCTTTCTCTCCCACGATCGCGAAATCGGCTTTGGGGCTGTCACTTAATTCTCTCTCTCTCTCGTACTAACACAAACACACACACACACACACACACGCGACCCCTCACAAACATTCTCGCACACATTTTTGGCTAGTAGATAGCTTCGTGATAAAGCTCAGCTTTGTCCCTAAGCTGGTTTCTCTCCGTCCACATTCGCGGCCATATTCTCTGGTCGGAAGTCTCGCGTGACATACTCTCCATGAGAGTCACGTCCGCCATTTTGTGCGCGTCCCTCCTTACACACACACACACCCTCATGTGTTATAGGATTATTTTGTTTTCCATATCTAATCATTTCACTGTTTAGTTTGTAGTTGGAAGTTGGAAGTTTATTGACTGCATTGTATTAATTATTAATTGATATTACTGCATAAATAAACTTTGCTAAATTACAAAGAGAAGTGTTTTGGTTTGTTTTGCATACACCTGTGTCAGTGCTTGGATTCAAGCCTTCATTCATTGTTTTTTTTTTCCCGAAAATCGATATTCTTCGGATGTCGATTTTCCTAAGAAAACAATCTAATATTGAGACTGTTATATTATCTGGTTATTAGTCCCTGATTCCAGGGTGGTGCCCCGTCAACATTAATCCTTATTAATATTCTATTGATTTTTGATAATTGATAATTATCTTTGATGATTGTTGAATTTGAATGATCAATAAGCTAGTGTTAATTTTAATTCATGTTTCATCGATGTGAATGATTAGTGATTATCTTTGATAATTGTTGATTTAAAGGATTAAAAAAAGCTAACATTGATTCTCATCAATGTTCTATTGATATTAATAATTAATAATTATCTTTGATAATTATTGATTATTGCTAATAAGCAAACCCGCTCCTAAACGTAGCGCACTACATTTACTGGAGCCCCATATGAGGTTTTAATGAGTTAGATTCAATTAATTAATTTAAATATTAATTAATAACTAACAAAATAATTATTAATTATTTCTGATAGTAACACTGATCTAAACAACCAGTAAAGCCCTACACTTCTTTGTGTGATATTGCTTTACTATGATACACACACCTGTGATCAGACATCAACTGAATTCTATATTAATGGGGCAAGTTGCAGAGTTGCTTGCCAACTGTAAACAACTAAATTCTGCTTTGAATCATGCCTAATAACACCTCCTAAGGTGTGTCTCATTACGAAGGCTGTTGCTAGGTAGGACGTGTCCTCTGTAGTGGTATACAGAGCATCCTCAACTTTAGAATTAGCTTCCTTTATACGAGATGGCTTTCGTAAGACAAACGGAAACAGAACGTATCATGGTTCTATGATGCACGCATCGCTCTCAACCTACATGAGCGCTCTGAGTGAGAAGGGAAAAGAATATGGATTTTGTGGGAATACTTTTATATTTAATTTATAATAATTTATTTAACATTATATATAAATATAATTTTAATATACTGTATATGTTACACTTGTCTACTAAGGTACTTCAACTTCACACTACTTGCATTTGAACATCATATTTTCGGGTAAATAAAAAGTTTCTCAGAGAAATTATGTTAGTTTCCGTTAATGCAAGGAATTGAGGGTTGTGAGTGCCAACGAAGGATACACCTCCTGCATCCTCCGGATTCCTGTGAAAGAAGGTCACATTCGAAGGCTGCATTTGGAATATCCTCTTTGCTTTTCTGAAATGAGACAGCCTCGATGATGTATGCGGCCGACAAATGAAACCTCTTGAGTGCACAGCCTTCAAAACGAGACAGCTTCAATAATATGTTCTTCCTCATCTTAACTTGTTTGGGGCACGTCGTGCTGTATATTTTTGCACTACTCCATTCTTTTTTTGTTGCTATCACATGTAAATAACGCAACACAGTCCTTCCCACTAATAGCCTGGAAATATAACTACCATAACAATATAGCAAAATCCCTACCATCAAACTGTATATACCGTCATACCGCATGCATGTGAAGTATTCAACCTCTGGTACATGTGGCTCAGATATACAGAATATTATTCCTTTGCCATAGTCAGATCTTCCTTTCTGCTGTGATAAGAACTTAGTGATATTATTCTGTCACACAAAGGCAAGATTACTCTATTATTATTACTGACTCCAGGTGAACAACTGCTATTGCTTTATATCTGCCTTTTTCTTTACACACAAACACACACATTTATTATCATCTTCTAGTCATTTTCCTCCATTTTTAATTTATTTTTTCCCTTTCAATCTCCATCTTATCTTCCGTTTGTCATTTAGTCAGAGGGGCCATCAAATGTATTGATTTAAGTTATCTTTGCTATTGAAAACCACGAAGATGAACAGTAGCTAATGAAGACATAGCTGTGAACTCCCCGTAAGTACAAGCCGGCAAGAGGAACTCATAAAGCAGCAGAAACTGAGCTTGAGTCCCTCATTATCACCAGGAAGTAATTCAAATGCTGTCACAAGGTGCATAATGAATTTTGGTAACTGGAAATTTGATGAACATTTCACTGTCAACAGTAAGAAGCACTATTTCCCTATCTGTCACTCACTTGACGTTGTGTCGATGTAGTGACACTAGGGGTCACTCTTGGGAGCCCGAGACACCTCTGGTCTTTGATAAAAGGCCAATGAAAATTGGAGAGTGGTATTTGCATGCCACTTCCCCGGACATACGGGTATAAAAGGAGCTGGTATGCAACCACTCATTCAGATTTTCTCTTCGGAGCCGAACGGTTATGCTCATTGAGCTGAATTTCTACTGTTCATTCACCTCTGCTGGATCTGATGGTGCATTTCAGCGGCTTCTCCCTCCTCTGCACTGGTGCACTGCAGAGAACGCCCCTGGGCACTTCGGCAGAAAAAGAGAGAGTATATTTTCTGAAAGAGTTTAATTCTCTAAAAGAGTATATTTCTCTGAAAGAGCGGTACACATGGAACGTCTTTTTAAAGACACGTCTTTTTAAAGATGCCTTTCCGATTGTGAGTTATTCCTGGTTGCGGTCGTTATCTCAACTTCGGATGGTCATGATCACTGTCTTTCATGTCTGGGCGAGACCCACATGGAGGCAGAGTCCGTGGATGGTTCATGTTCTCACTGCCTTTTTGTTTGATTTCGCCACATGCCCAAGTGGCTGCAGTACCCAACAGTTCAGCAAAAGAGCGGTTTCCTTTTTCCCTGGGTCACATACCCAGTGTGCACGGCCGTCATCACGACTACCGTCCACGGGTTTTTCCTTGCAGGATTGGCGCTCCAGTGGTGGTCTTCCCGCCCCTGAGCGCCCAGCTGTGGCACACATCCGCCCCCGATGTGACAGTCTCCACGGGATACGAGGACAGGCCTCTTCCTCCCCCATCCCAGGCTGTTCCGGGGGTGGTCACAAGGAGCCAGGTAAGTGCTTCGATGTCCCTAGACTCAGCACGGCCATGACGTGGTGTGGCACCTCAAGCTCCGCCCCGCTGCGAGGCCCCACCTGCTGGTACGTCCGACGACGTTGTCCCCTTGGTCCCCCTTGCGCAGAACTTGGATGCGTGGCTTGCACTTTCCAATCCGTCGCGATGGCTAGTCCGGACCGTCCGACTCGGCTACGCAATTCAGTTCACCAGGCGCCCGCCCAGGTTCAGCGGTATCCACTTCACCTTGGTGAAGGACGAAAACGCCGCTACCTTACACGCGGATATCGCTACCCTCCTACGGAAGGGCGCAATAGAACCTGTCCCTCTGGCCGAGATGAAGAAGGGGTTTTACAGCCCCTACTTCATTGTACCGAAAAAAGGTGGTGGGTTGCGGCCAATCTTGGACCTGCGAGTACTGAACCGGGCTTTACACAGACTCCCGTTCAAGATGCTGACGCAAAAACGCCTTCTGGCGAGCATCTGGTATCAAGACTGGTTCACGCCGGTAGACCTGAAGGACACGTACTTCCACGTCTCGATCCTACCTTGACACAGACCCTTCCTGCGTTTTGCATTCGAGGGCCAGGCGTATCATTACAAGGTCCTCCCTTTCGGCCTGTCCCTGTCTCCTCGCGTCTTCACGAAGGTTGCAGAGGCAGCCCTTGCCCCGTTAAGGGAAGTGGGCATTCGCATTCTCAACTATCTCGATGACTGGCTAATCCTAGCTCACTCTCGGGACATGTTGTGCGCACACAGGGACTTGGTGCTTTCACACCTCAGCTGACTAGGGCTTCGGGTCAACTGGGAAAAGAGCAAGCTCCTTTCCTCGGTTTGGAGTTGGACTTTTTGACAGCATGCCTCACAAACGAGCGCGCCCAGTCAGTGCTGGCCTGTTTGAAGACGTTAAAACAGAAAACAGCGGTTCCACTGAAACTTTTTTAGAGGCTCCTGGGGAATATGGCATCCTCGGCGGTAGCCACCCCGCTTGGGTTGATGCATATGAGACCATTTCAGCACTGGCTTCAGACTCGAGTCACAAGATTGGCATGATGCCGCGGGACACATCGCGTGGTCATCACGCCAGTCTGTCACCGTCTTTTCAGCCCTTGGACCAACCTCTTGTTTCTACGGGCAGGTGTTCCCCTAGAACTGGTCTCCAGGCACGTCGTGGTCACGACAGACGCCTCCAAAACTGGCTGAGGCGCTGTTTGCAACGGGCACACAGCCACCGGCTTGTGGACGGGCCCGCGACTGCATTGGCACATCAAGTGCCTCGAGTTGTTGGCAATTCTGCTCACCCTGTGGAGGTTTCAGCATTGATCCAGGGCAAGCACATGTTAGTTCGCACAGACAACATGGCAATGGTAGCATATGTCAACTGCCAAGGCGGTCTGCGCTCTCGTTGTATGCCACAACTCACCCGCCGTCTCCTCCTCTGGAGCCAGCAGCACTTCAAGTCACTGCGAGCCACTCACATCCTGGGCAACCTCAACACTACAGGGGACACACTGTCACGGCAGGTTACCATCAGGGGAGAGTGGAGACTCCACCCTCAGGTGGTCCAGCTGATTTGGAGTCAATTCGGACAGGCACAGGTGGACCTGTTCGCCTCCCAAGAATCCTCCCAATGCCCGCTCTGGTATGCCCTGACCGAGGCCCCCCTCAGCATAGACGCTCTGGCACACAGCTGGCCCCCCTAGCCTGCACAAATATGCGTTTCCCCCAGTGAGCCTACTTGCACAGACCCTGTGCAAGGTCAGGGAGGACGAGGAGCAGGTCGTCCTGGTAGCACCCTACTGGCCCACCCAGATGTGGTTCTCGGACCTCACGCTCCTTGTGACAGCAAAAACCCTCCCACCCCCACCCCCGGCGAATTCCCCTGAGGAAGGACCTTTTTTCTCAGGGACGTGGCACCAGCTGCACCCATGACCAGACCTCTGGAATCTTCATGTCTGGCCCCTGGATTGGACACGGAAGACCTAAGTGGTCTACCACCCGCGGTGGTAGACACTATCACTCAGGCTAGGGCCCCCTCTACGAGGCTCCTCTATGCCTTTAAGTGGCGTCTGTTCGCTAAGTGGTGTTCTTCCCGAGGGGAAGATCCCCAGAGATGCGCAGTCGGATCAGTGATTTCCTTCATGCAGGAGAGGTTGGAAGGGTGGCTGTCCCCTTCCTCCTTGAAGGTGTACATTGCCGCCATAGCAGCACATCACGACACAGTCGACGGTAAGTCCTTAGGGAAGCACGACCTGATCGTCAGGTTCCTGAGAGGCGCAAGGAGGCTGAATCCCTCCAGACCATGCCTCGTTCCCTCATGGGACCTCTCTGAAGTTCTTCAGGGTCCACAGAGAGCCCCCTTTGAGCCTTTGCAGTCAGCTAAGCTTAAGGCACTCTCCTTGAAGACTGCCCTCCTGACTGCGCTCACTTCCATCAAGAGGGTAGGAGACCTGCAAGCGTTCTCTGTCAGTGAAACGTGCCTGGAGTATGGTCCGGGCTACTCTCACGTGATCCTGAGACCCCGACCGGGCTATGTGCCCAAGGTTCCCACGACCCCTTTTAGGGATCAGGTGGTGAACCTGCGAGCGCTGCCCCAGGAGGAGGCAAACACAGCCCTGTCGTTGCCGTGTCCGGTGCATGCTTTACGCATCTATTTGGATCGCACGCAGAACTTTAGGATCTCTGAGCAGCTCTTTGTCTGCTTTGGTACACAGCGGAATGGAAGCACTGTCTCCAAGCAGAGGATCGCCCACTGGCTCATTGACGCCATTGCTATGGCATATCACGCCCAGGACATGCCGCCCCCGGTGGGGCTACGAGCCCATTCTACCAGGGGTGTAGCGCCCTCCTGGGTCCTGACCAGGGGTGCCTCTCTAACAGACATTTGCAGAGCAGCAGGCTGGGCAACACCCAACACCTTTGCAAGGTTCTACAACCTCCGGGTGGAACCTGTTTCATCCCAGGTAGTGGCACGCAATACAAGCAGAGAAGCCCGGGATAGCCGGCCGGGTGTATCGCTTGCACATAGCGCCTTCCACCTCTTTTGAGCTGAAGATGTGCACCATTAATTCCCAGTAGTGTTCACAAACTATGTTCCCTGGTTGACTTCCTCCGAGTCCTGTGGCAGTCAAGTGTTTGGAGAGACTCACTGCCGGCCCAGTACATGTGCTAACTAAGAGCCCTGTTCTGGGATAGGTGCTCCGCATGTGGCGGTTCCCTATAAGGTAACCCCATGCGAAGTATATCTTCCGCTAATTCGTTTCCCTGTTGGCAAACTGCATCTTCCTTGGGCAGAGCCCCTCTGCCCCAGTCTCCATGTTTGTAGTAAATCCTCCCCCGTTGGGTAGGATCTACTTTGAGACTCTCCACATGGTCGTCAAGATTATGTGATGTAGTTTTCCCACTTAAATATCCCCCCCTCTCTTTGGGCGAGGTGTGGTCTCCGTGGTGTCCTCCCCTTGGGGGCCCAGTCGGATAATCCCCCTTCTTTTTTAGGGAGTGGAAAAAAAAAGAAGGGGAAAAGAGGCCACGACTGGGTTAGCCTGTCTCTATCTTTTGGGTTGATGGCTTGTCCCCAAAGGGCTGTTCGACACTCATAACTATGTTGGGGGAGGTTTACGTGTTGGCCTGTTGCGCTGGCTACGAGGCACACAATGGTCTGCCCATCACACACCGCCAGTTCACGTAACACAGTTCAGCCAGTTGTGGCTTTTCGTATAGGGACCACTAGTGTCACTACATCGACACAACGTCAAGTGAGTGACAGATAGGGAACGTCCTGGTTACTTGCTTAACCTCCGTTCCCTGATGGAGGGAACGAGACGTTGTGTCCCTCCTGCCACAACGCTGAACTAGGGTACGCAAGTAACCAGGATGTTTTGAGTAGTATAACCATATAACTACACACAAACACACCATACATGATATTAATTGTTTTGAAATGTCACTCATCATAGAGCAATATGTCAATTCAAGCCATTCAAATGTAGCAGTGTATCCAAGCAACATATACATTTAATATAGCTGCAATTACAGGGCCAAGCATGGCAACCACTGCACAACCCAAAGTTCTCACAGAGCAAGCATTGCACCCAAACAGATTTGATCCCACAACTTTATGTTCCACAGTTCAGTGTGCTATCCAATGCACCACACAGCCTCGACATTTCCAGTCAACAAAGGGACAGATCGAGCTTAGAGGAATCACAACTGAGCACAGCTTTTACTGTGATCAACTTTATATTCATGTAACTTTTCAAAAAAGATGCAAATCAACATTTGATTAGGAAAAGCCCAGCCTCCATTCAGTAAGCACAATACAAAAATCTCCAAAACTACACACATTTCTAATGCATGACTTGCTGAGGTGTGTATTAAACAAAGAACCTTCCGTTTGACATTTCGTGGATCTAACTACTGCTCCACTGACAGTCACCAAAAGGAACATACTATGGTAAGTAGTTTTTTTACAGCGAAGCACAAAAGTCACCATGATCAACTTTATATTGTGAGATCAAATTGAGAATGTGATTGTGGAAAAGCCCAGCAACTATTCAGTAAGCACATTAAAAAAATCAACAGAACTACAAAACTTTGTTCAGAATGACTTACAGGGGTGGAGATTCAAATCCACAACCCACACAACAATGAACCAGTGCTTTAACACATTGAGCAACTCAGTTAACACGTTCACTGAGTGGCAAAGAGACTTCCTGAGGTTAAAGTCAGCACTCAAGTGTACGGTATCTGTTGAACTATAGGTGGCGCTATCTCTAAACTGCTTATGTATCATCGATGATGCATACCAATTTTCTTTTAAATTTGACAATGCTTTGAAAAGATGTTTAACTTTTTAATAATATGCAATGTGGTGGAGGGACAGTATGGCTGATATGAGACAAATTATAATTGAAATCTGCATGACCTATGGAATCCACAGACACCAACCCCATAATTTTAGGACAGACGTTCAAAAGTTACAGGCAAAAATAGCCATAGGTTGCCTTTTGACCCATAGGTTGCGCTGTCTCCAAACTTTGCATGTACCCTCAGAACATGGTCCTAATGAAGCACACCAAGTTTAGTTTCGATAGGACAAACTGTTGCTGAGACACAGCCTCACATCCAGTTTTACATCGACTTTGTAAACTTTGCGCTGCCGTAACTTTTAAACAATGACGAAAATCTAAATTCTTTACTATAATTTCTGTGCGGCTCGGTCTGGAGATTATGTTGAGCCATTGTTTGGACAAATCAGACAAAGTTTGAAGAATGTGAAACTTGAAAACTGTAAACATCATTATCCAAGATGGCAGCTACTGCAATGTGCAGAGTTATAATGTATGGGGTTCATTTGAATCATTAAGAGGAGAGTAATCAGACAAAAAAGGAATTTTGTTTCTAGGACAAACACAAAATACATTTGAATTTTTGGACTGGTGGTGGCACTATGGCATTTGTCCTAGAGGTCCCAAATTTGCTATGGGGACTATTCATGACCTCCCCTATCAGTGTGCCAAATTATTTTTCATAATTTTCCTACAAACGGTTCTATGGGCTGCCATAGACTCCCATTGGGAAGAAGAAGAAGAAGCATAATAATAATAATAATAATAATGGATACAATAGGGGCTATGCACCTTTGGTGCTTGGCCCCTAATAATAATAATAACAGATATAATAGGGGCTAAACACATTCGGTGCTTGGCCCATACAGGTATTTCATTACATCTTCTTTGAGGGCTCTTCAAAATGTGAGATAGATTTAAATAGAGATATTTTTCCCTGTCTGTTGCCTTTGACATCATAGCTCAGGAGAGTTGCTATTGAAAGGCTTGGGATTGTGTGCATTCTTGTGGTGCTATCAGCCTTGTCGATGTCATTTTCCTGCAACTCCAGAGTGATAAGTCACATGGCATTTACGACTCAGGTGATTGGTTCAGAAACTTCTGTGCCCATCAGTAAAAATGCCAGAAATCCTGTTCACACCAAATCCATGATGATTTTGTGAGACAAACCTCTGACGGAAGGTCTATTCACACAGTCCGTAAAAACAAACTATGAAAAACTATTTCACTGTTGTACATGTTGCTATGCTAAACATGTATACCAGTCTCCTCCCGCACCTTCAGCTGTTAGAGATTAATATAATGAATGCAGTTAAAGCATTTATTTACCTAATTCGGCATAACTGTTTCATTATGGTCTTTCCATGGTGTTGATGCAATTTGAGGAGTATATAATCTGTGGGTTTTTTTTTTTATATGAGTGAGATAAGTAAAGAGCAATGTTGCATAAATATAATGTATGTCCTATTTATATTTGCACATGTAATTATCTATGAGTATCTTCCAAATGGACTCCAGCACCCAACTTCTCTTTTTATAATGCGGGATAATACAACACAAGGTGCAGTGATATTACACATGTGGAATAATGTACATTAAGAATAACAGTTAAGTATAAAATAGGATGCATATAGTATTAAAAATAATATAAAAGAAAATACTGGCTCATTGCCTATTCTTTATTTAAATTATTGCACTACTATATTGTATTACCCTTGCAATAAAAATATCAGTGTGGTTCTGCAATTCATTTGTCTAAACACTGCATGTAACAAATATTTGTATGGGATTTTACCACGAGCTTAGTCCAAATGAACTGCTGAACCTTGCTTCTATTTTTAATGGCATGAGAATATAACAGGCACAGTGATATACATATTAAATAATGCACATTAAGACAAAATACCATAAGCAGACTTTAAAAAACAGAACAGATTTATGTTTGCAGTACAAAGGGTTAATGAACGGCAACTATTTATTTTTAAGTATTACATTTTTTGGTGTGTATCAGCTGCATGTCCAATGCCGGTGTTTGCCAGTTGATTAGCGTCACCAACATGCTGGATTGAGCAGCTGCAGCGACTGAGAAAAATCTTTTATCATATTGGTCAGTCAGTTTTCACTGCAGTCGATAGCTTTCTCCAGGTATCAAAGACCTCCTTGGGAAGTAGGTATATTTTATGCATGGTATTAAAAAAGGCACCTTTAAATTAAAAGCATGACAGAACGTTTCTTTAGGCTGTGAACAGATGGCCATGAACAAGAGAAATTATAATAAAAATGCCTTGACCGGAAATTCTAATCCTGTTGGCCTGAGCTGTAGATACCTTGCCACAGCAGTCTTTGTATATTCTTACCTGCAATGATACTGAGCATTCTAAGCAACACAAAAGCCACCATTGAGATAGCCACACACCTCTGCCTGCTCGCTGAAAGCCAGGTTAACACAAATGCATAAGGAATTCTGCATATAAAAAAATAAAATAAATATAAATATATAAATAAAACACTCCACAAACAAATGTTAAGTAGGGTTGGTTATATGATATGTGGAGGAACATGCATAAATCTGTTCCCTCCAATAGAAAGGTGAGCCTGAATGGCCTTATCTTTGCATCAGCTACCCCTTTTCCCACTGAAATGGTGCTATGCTCATGTGAGAGCCATTGCTTGCCTGAGAAATCTGTGAAGCATCCCACGTTTCCACAGATGTGAGCACAAAATGACCACATATTTGACTATATTACTACGTAACCTGCCCACAAAGAAATATAATGCATCTCTGACTTTCTATAAGTTTTTATTCCTAATTTTAACATCCAAAGTAATACTAATATTGTTGTTATGTTCGCTTATTGTTGCCTGTCCTTTTTCTTAAATGTTGTTGAATTGTATTATGTATTTTATAATATGTTTTTATATACTCTGTGCAGCACTTTGGTCAGTGTAAGCTGTGTTAAATGTGCTTTAGAAATAAATTGTAACTAATTTCATTTGTTTGTATGCCATCACGATCTGGCTTTGACATAAAAGTTATTTAAATATATCATAAACATGCATCATAGCAAAAATAACATATAATTATTGTAAATAAAATAATTTTATTTCAGAAGGAGGGGGAAAATAAAGTGGTTAGATTAGAGTGACAAAAATAGGAACAGTGTTTCTGTCAAGTGAATGCACATTACACAGTATAGGTCCTGACTCATTATGCCCTAGGCAGGATAAAGTACGAGGCTCCCCTAGAACAGTTTTTACCATAAAAATAAACAAACAATAAATAAACAAATACATTGAATTACTATATTATAAACTAAAATTCAGATCCAATAATTCTAATTAATCAGTAAATAAGATAATAAATAATATAAATATATAAAGTTATTAATTATAAATAATTAATACAAAAATAACTAATTAATCATACAGCTTTCTGTGATATTGAGAGTAATCATGGTACATGGTACACTAAAATCAACATTAACATTTTATAATAAAAAATTACTTTATCCAGTACTTTGTCTCATTATTTATTTACATTTACATTACATTTACATTTGGCAGACACTTTTATTCAAAGCAACTTACAGACCTACTTATTACAGGAACAATACCCCCGGAGCAACCTGGAGTTAAGTGCCTTGCTCAAGGACACAATGGTGGTGGCTGTGGGGATCGAACCAGCAACCAGATTACCAGTTATGTGCTTTAGCCCACTACGCCACCACCACTCCATATTTAAATTATTTAGATATAACCATGTTAAAATGTTCAGTTTTTTTTTTTTTTTGCAGTTAATTAGACATATTTTTACAGGTATAAATCTTTGATACAAGTATATGCATTCATGCCATAAAATCAGCTGACATTTTGTAATTAAAGGCTGTTTTTCCAGTGGCAATTGCTATGGAAATTACTTTCAAATTGCTGAAGTTTAAAATCTCAAAACTATCATTTTCTCTGACTGCCGTTAATTATCTATAACGCATACGCTTGGTCTCTCTCATGTGGTTTCGCTTCTGAAACTGGTTCAGATGACAGTGAGTGAGCATTTCGGGCATTGTGAAGAGATACAGTAGATTGCCAGATACGACATTAATTGTATTCATTTATTTTAACGTGTTAAACAGTCAACTATTAATCGCAGAAATAAGCGCTTTAAATTTTCAAGTCCTATTTTTTAATCAATTAAGTAAACGAAATTAATTTCTGCTGTGGAAATGTGCAGAATGGGGACTGATTTGGCACTGGCTCTGGCACCAGCACCTTGATGGTAGAAAAGAGTTATTGATAGACAGCTGTCTACAGGACAAACAGAGTTGATGACTTAAAAGGGTGAAAAGTTTTGTAGCTGAACAAACTAGGGAAATAACAACCAGAAGCGAAAGCGGAATTTTTTTTAACAAGAGACAAATCATTAGCCGCTTCTGCGCTCATACTTCGCACTAACCGATTCTGACATCAGTAATATTTCTGACTCAGTCGTTCAAAGATAGAAGATGAGAACAATCCCGGATGAAAAAAAAGACAGAAACTCCCACTGATATTAGCATTGGTGCCATTCTGAAATGGCGTGAAGGATTATTTCATTTTCATACAGATGAGGTCTCTGAGGAGGATGTCTCAGACAGACCAAATCAATGTCAAACAAATCAGTTTAATGTGTCTGAGTGTAGTGTGTATGTGTGTAAGAGATTGTAGTCTATCTTTACTGCACATGCTCTCAAATAACCAATGAATGCAGTGAGAATCTGAATTTCACTACAGAGTAAATGGAGTCTGCCATTGGCCCACTTTTTTCTAAATCCATCTCTGCACATAATAGGAATACTACTGCCTAGTGACGGTTCATCAATAGTAAACTAAAATTGTGTAACTATGACAATCTTGGGCAACACAACTAAGGGGCTGTTCAGACCAAAAGCATTCTTGCGTTAAAAAAAGCTGGATGCAGTGCAACAAATGAAAGAGGATGCAGGTGTCTTGAAGCGTCTTTAAAAGATATTTTAAATTGGCACAGCATCTTAGAAACATGGGGCTTTATGTGCGAGATGCTAAAAAAAATGATACTCTTGTGTGAAAGCTCCCTAAGTAAACATGGTGGGTTGTCCCATAATTCCACTTTCCTTCTAGCAACAGCTTGCCCATTTTCAATCCAAAGATTGTTATATATGCCATACCCATTCCGTTATCAAAACAATTATTAGTTGTTTTTGTAACCTTCAACATGACACAGGCTGGTCTGCTTTAGGAGTGTCACAAACATTTGCATGTGGCATTTCAAATTAATCACATTCTCTTGGGCAAAAATCTGGTATTAGGAGGAATGAATCCAAAAAAATAAAAAGTCCTCACAGGTTTGTCCGTAGCACAGTCTTCGTCCAGTTGACATCCGTTAGACTTGCAGCAGCTGTCAATCTCAGCAGTGGTCTCACAGTTGAGGCCTGTGAAGCCCCCTGGGCATGTGAAAACATATCTATTAGCAGTCTCATAGCAACCGTCATTCCAACACGGGTTTGAATAGCAGAGTATCCTCTTAGGCTCACAGTAAGTACCTGCAATGGAGGAATTTATTGAGAATGAATAAAGACTAAGTGATCATAAATTAAAAATAGTGAAAGTACATCCTTCCACCAGTGTTTTTAATTTAGACAATTTATCGTAAAGCATTAGTCAATTGAGAGCATGTGCCTGTGGTTTTAAATGGTTGATTCAATACTGTGAAACTACAAAGGAATTGTATAATACAATTAATTTAGTCATGCTTTGAAGGTCATAAATTACAGTATGATCACTGAGGTTTTAGATGCTTTTGTTTCTATGATGTTCTTAATCATTGCCATTAAGAACTTCCAAACAAATCAAAACACTTAAAAGAAACAGAAAAACAAGATAGGTAATGTTTCTTTAGTAGTTGTTACTGTAATTTTACCTTCATACAACAGTTAAGTCCAGCAACACAATCTGATTGGCTGCAAACCTGCTTTTAATTATGATTTTAGACCTCCCCCCCCCACCTCCAGAACATTTATTCAGATGAAACATTGTTACTTATTTGCACAGCGTAACGTTGCTGGCACTGGCAATGATGAAGACGTGAAGATGAAAGAACCCAAGTGCAGTTTATTTACAAAGTGCTATCCAAAAACCGTAAATCCAATGTGAAACATGAATTTGACATAAACATAACATGGCTTGACTTGGCTAGGCGCAAAATACATCCACATAAATTCACATTCAATACTTGACAACTAGACAATGCAAACATGAGGGCTTAAATACAAGACATGGGAGAACATAAACCAATGAACAAACAGAACTCATAACAAGCTAATTAAACAATTAACCAATGAAAACATGACACATGAACATGGAAGGAAAACAGGAATCACATGACAAGGGAAACAGGAACTAAACATTTCAAAATAAAAGACATGAATCAACAAAATACACATGACACACAGGAACAAGTCACTTGTGGGGTAACTTTTTGGGAATTGAAGAGGCTAAAATTACACTTGAAATGATGTTTTTGGGGTTTCTTTGATTTATGTATTTCTTGAGTATACACATTTTTATGTATTTATTTTTTTTATTTACTGTGTATTTCTGGTTTTATTTTGCCTCTACAAAAGTGTTTCAGTAATATACTGTATAATATATATTTACATATATAAGTATGTGAACCATTTGGAATTAGCTGGTTTTCTGCATTAATTGGTCTTAAACTGTGATCTCAGCTTCATCAAAGTCACAAGTATAGACAAACACAATGTACTTAAACTAACAACACACAAACAATTATAATGTTTCATGCCTTTATTGAACACATCTCATTAAACATTCACAGTGCTGTGGAAAAAGTAAGTGAACCCTGTGATTTAATAACAGGTCGATCCTCCTTTGGCAGCAATAACCTCAACCAAGTGTTTCCGGTAGCTGTGGATTAGACATGCACAACTTTCAGAAGGAATTTTGGACCATTCTTCCTTACAGAACAGAATTCGTAGGATGTCTGGTGTGAATGACTCTCGAGGTCGTTCTACAGCATCTATATTGTGTTAAGGTCTGGGCTCTGACTGGGCCACTCCAAAAGGTGGACTTTTTTTTTTTTTTAATTAAGCCATTTTGTGGTTGATTTACTTCAATGTTTAGGGTCATTGTCCTGCTGCATCACCAAACTACTACTCAGCTAAAGCTGCCACACAGCCACCCTAACATTTTCCTGTAGGATGTCTTGATTAACATGGGAATTCATTTTTCCTTCAATGATGGTAAGCGGTCCAGGACCCAAAGCAACAAAGCACCCCCAAACCATGATGCTCCCTCCAATGTACTTCACCGTTGGGATGATGTATTCATGTTGGTATGCTCTAGTCTTTTAACAGCATATGTAGTGCTGCATGTTCTTCCTAAACAATGCAACCTTAGTTTCATCAGTCCACAAAACGTCTCTGTAATGTGAAGCGTAACCCTGGTTCCCTGAGTGGGAAATAGACGCTGCGTAATCACATTGGGACACGCCCTGAGTGTCATGTGATCGATGCCCTTATACAATCATGCCAAATTACTGGGTGATGGCACTTAAGCGACGCCCCTAGGGAGCTACGTCATGGGCTCCATAAAGGCGCTCACTTCGCACCATTGAGTCATATTTTCTGCATGAAGGCACGAGCCTATGCAGCTGCTAGAGATTATGGCCAGTTTACGCAATGTCTCGTACCCACTCAGGGAACCAGGGTTACACTTCATGTAACTGAGACGTTCTCTTTCATAGGAACACGATACATTCACACCATAAGAACAGTATCTGCCAACTGTCTACACCCATGTGGCAATGCACATGCGAGCTAAAGCTTCTGAATAAAACAGAGGGAATTTTGAGTTTATTCTTGTTCCAGCAGAGAGAACCTGGGAAGTAGAAGTCAAACCCTCATCCAGATTATAAAATCTAACAAATGTATGCAAAGAGGACCATCCTGCTGCCATACAAATGTCCTCCAAGGACACACCTCTAGCCAAAACCAATGAGGATGGCATGCTCCTCGTAGAATGAGCTCGAATACCCGAAGGTGAAGCCAATGCATCAATGCCCAGTGGTGCCGGGGGTGAGAGGAAAACCAGTGTGATGTCTTGCTCGAAGGGAACAGATCCACTTCCGCTTTGCCAAACCTTCTCCAGATTTGTTCCATAATCTGAGGATGTGATGTCCATTCTCTGGGCAACAAGACCTATCTGGACAGGAGATCCACCCTCAAATTCAACCAGCCCGGAACATGCACGGCTCATAGAGACAGCACATTGTCCCATGCCCACAGAAGAATGCAACATGCCAGCCTCAGCATGGCATGAGAACGCACTCCTCCCTGGCGATTGATGTAGGACACTATCATCCTCTTGTCCGACCGGATAAGGACATGACTGCCCTGAATCTTAGCAGCACCGGGAACATCTCCAGACAGTTTATGTGCCAATACTGCCGCTGGCCCGTCGAAACCCCACAGGCTGGACGACTCTCGTACACAGATCCCCAACCCATGGAGGAGGCGTCTGTCATTATAACTTTGCGGCAACACACCTGTCCCAACGGAATGCCCGACATCAGAAGGCGGGTCCGTTTCCATGGTGACAGAGTTCTATAGCACCCACACGTCACTTTGAAGAGATGGAATGCATGTGTCAGTGGTTGAAGTCCCTTTGTGGAGTTCATCCAGCACTGAAAAGGTCTCATATGCAACATGCCCAGCAGAATGACAGTGGAAGCCGCGATCATGAGCTCCTGAAAAAAGACTGTGAAATGTTCTCGAAGGGAGAACGCATCCCACTCTGAACCTCGCTAGACACCGGCGGAATGACAGAACGTGAACTGGAGACAGACGCACCTGCATCACCCACAAATCTAGCTCCACCCCTAGAAACAAGAGTCTGTTGCCTTGGAAACAGGACACTCTTGTCTAGGTATACACACAGCCCTAGATTGCTCAAATGACTGAGAATGACATCTTGATGTTGGGCAGCCAAAGTCTCCGAGTGGGCTAGCACCAACCAATTGTCAAAATAATTCAAAACGCGGATGTCCTGAAGCCTCAAGACGAATCCATGCATTTTGTGAAGGTGTGTGGTGCCAGTGCAAGTCCAAACGAAATGATGTAAAATTGATACAGTTTGCCCCTGAAAGCGAATCTAAGAAAGCACCTGTGCTTCAGTGCAATCTGAATATGGAAATAAGCGTCCTTCAAATCTATTGTCACAAAACAGTCCCCCGGCTGCACTTGTGACATTATGTGCTTCTGTCAGCATTCCGAATTGACATTTCATTAGTTTGGAATTTAAACATCTCAAATCCAGAATGGGACACAAGCCACTGTCTTTTTCGGACCAGAAAATAACGGCTGCAAAAGCTGCACTCTCTCTCTGAGAAGGTGGAATCTCCTCTTGCCCCTTTTTCTAAGAGAGAATGAATTTCCCGAATCAAAAACAGGGATTCTCGAACAGAAACCTCTGTCGGAACAACCCCACTGAACACCAGCGGAGTTCACCTGAATTTAATTACATAAACATGCTTTATCATTCGAAGTACCCAGCTCGAAATGCCCTTCAGCTGCTGCCAAGCTGACAGATGGGCAGACAGAGGGATTAATACATGGCTCTTGCCTGCAGCGTGACCTGTAACCACTAGATGTCAGGCTTGGCTTACTTTTGGCGACTGCCTCCAAACCAGCAGCACAGCAGAGGGAAGCCTACGCTCCTCTATTACTGTGGCTGGTTTAAGGGAATTTGATAATTTTTTTGCTTTTATTGTATTTAGGCATAAATTATGAGTGCTCTGAATGTATTTACAGCAGGGATGCTGACAGAATAAACCTTTTCCCTGGTATCTGAATGGGAAAAAGTGTATGAACATTGGGGGGAATGTTTATTTCAGAAAACTGGTTCGCCACAACTGCCCCGGCATAATTTATGGGGGGACAATGTGAGATGCTTATGTTCACTGTATGTTTTGTGTACACTGTAATTCTGTTATGCATGTCCCAAAACCCTTGGTCATGGAGACAGAGGCTGAATTCTATCAGGAAGTTATAAAAAGCAGTCACTCTGAATGTATTTACAGCAGAGGATTCCAGATAAACCATCTTCCCTTGTATAGAATGGGGAAGAATGTGCGAACATAGAGGAGAATTGAGAGAAAGCAGGCTTGCCACAATGGTCCCACCATTTTTATGGGGGGACAACGTGTGGTGCTTATGTTCACTGTGTGTTTTGTGTACACTTGTGCTTGATAAACATCAAATTATTTTATGCATGTCTCGAGACCCTTGGTCATGGAGACAGAGGCGGAATTCGAGAAGCATTTAAAAAAAAAAGTTTTATAATATTCTGGTTGTCGAATGTTCGAGGCATGTACAACGGTGAACTCATCCCGATACTGACCAAAGGACAAACAGGAGAGAAACGGCAACGTTTATATGGTCAAATTTCATTCACTGAATAGGGGCTCATCCTTCGTTACACAGCAAGCCCGTCAGGCTCGTGTGTAGACCTATTTTTATCATACATTGAGTTATATTACGCATGCCCCGAGACCATTGGTCATAGAGGCAGAGGCAAAACTCAAGCTGAAAATATTAAATTCTCGTTCGCCTGCTTAAATTATGGGGGAAATTGGTGTACTGAAAAAACAGGTAAGAACTAAACCGGTCCCAACATATAATGGGGGAACAACGCATAGTACCCAGATAGCGCAAAAGCATCGCCTTGACCAATTTGTTCCCCAGCCTGAGCCGTGGGGGGAAAAAACTAGAGAAATTCCAAACAGAGCCGATATAATCTCAAAGTCATTCCTTAACGCAATGTGCATGGTTGAACTGCAAAACCATTGTGTGTGGATCCAACAGCTGACTGAAAAGAGCGACATCCATGCCACCACCAAAATATCAAGCAGAGATAGCAGTGTGCATCTCTTGTCTTGTCAGAATGCCCGCATGGTCGACAAATGGGCGAAAGACAAAAAAACGAGTTAAAATACCTTGCATCTCTTGATAGCGTCCCGAAAGAATGATGACACTGACAAAGCGCTCGCGCATTGGTTCGCCATCACTCCGTTGGGGAATATTCTCTTATTCCAGCCCCCTCTGTCTGCGGCCAGGCCATGCATGATCCCCTCTGCCATGAGCAGTTCACTTTGAATGGGGAGGGGAGAGAGAAAAAGGCAATAGGGAAAAAGGGGCCAATTTGTTTCCTTACCTTCATGAATTCTCTCATACAGCATTTTTAATAGCGACGGCTCAAGATGCGCATGGTAACTCTTTTGCACGCTTGTTCATCAAAAAAATTCCAGCCGAGCTAGGCCTCAAAGCTTGTCCGACAAGACTTGCGCTTTTGCTCAAGTGGAGGGCGACGAACACGAGGAAGATCCCAATGTCTGTTTGCAATACAATCTTATCAGACAAAAAGCCCAAATCCAAAACCGCCCCCCACAAGGAGAACCAATCTGGAGGCCATGGAACTGGAACAATTGGGGATAAGGCCTCGTGGTGAGAAATTGTGAGCCTTGAACTGCACCGCTGTCCCCATCTGACCCTTGTAAAGTTTGGGAAAAAAACACATTAAAATTGCTCTGAAATTATGCTGTTTAAAATGACGTGAGTTGCTGTTTAATTCCATCCTATTTTGCCACTCAAAAGGGAGCATAATAATGATCCTTGCTTCAGTGTGAGTTGTTGGTACAACAGGGGCCAGACGAGCTCATGCACTGAAGAACAGAAAATCTGACTCGATGGCATGAAGCGAGTGCCTATATGGAGCCTGTGACGTAGCAACCTACAGGGGCATCACTTAAGCGCCATCAGCCAATAAATTGGCGTAATTGTATAAGGGCTACAGACCACTCAGGGTGTGTCCCAATGCGATGTAGGAACAGTATGTGTGTTAGGAATTAAATTAAACTGTCCACATTCTACGTCATTATTATGTAGGGAAATTTATAATGGAATTAGCCGCATTCAACAACCATTATAAGAAAGATGAATGACAAATGATTAAATTATTTGTCTGAATAAAATTCCCCACCATTAAAATCGTAATACAACATCTCGTTTTATCCGCTCACAATTTCTATTGTAAGGAATTAGCTTTAATAAGGGAATTATGATTAAATCATTTATTGGAGAAATATTATTCATGGCTTATTGAAAACATATCACACAAAGGTATGAGCTTTGAAGCAAGATCTTCTAAAATCAAGTGACAAGATTATTTATCAAAATACACCACAGTCAAATTATTTTTGAATACAAACACTTTATTGCTAATCAAAACATAAAAACTAATCTAACACATACAAACATGAAACAGGTTGGTGATTAAAGTGACAGAATTTGAAAGAAATGATCAATACAGACAAAATGAACTTTATGGAGAGTGAAGACAATGCCTTAAGAACCATTTCTTTGAGTTTAAATTGATTTGCAATCGGATTACCCAAAGTATTTCAATAATACACCAGCAATTTCAGCAAAAGTCTGGAGATGTACTTGCATTTTGTCGCGTTTCCTTGCGTTGCTTGGTTCTTGGGCTATTTGTAGAAAGTTCGTTCTGTTGATGTTTTGGACCTCTGTTAGATCGTGGATGTCTGTTGCCTGTTGCATCAATGGATGATGAGGCGGGGCTATGGAACAAGGCCGTAAAGAAGACTCACGACTCCCGTTACGTGTGTGAACTGTAGAGCAGAGAGCGAGAGGCTTCCTCTGGACTTCATGTCCGAGTTTCCTTGGACTCTACATGGCACGGAGGCTTCAAGCCACAAGGGCAAGAGCACAGAGGATGCAGACATGCAGAGGAAGTGAAGAGCGGAGAAGAGAGAAGACTCCGAAGAGAGAAAGACCAAAGTCTTCTTCCTTGGTACCAGAGTCTTGAGTGTAGACCGGCTGCACCCCAAAGAGGCTCTAAGCCAATCAGAGGCAGCTTTTCAGAGTCACATGGTTAACTTGTCTGTCCTTTTCAAAGTTGATTTACAATCCTTTGCAAAAAGGATTCTTAAAAATTCTTGCTCGAAATAGTACATTTAAACATACATTTTATATCTTGAAATCGGTGTAAGAGACATGACATCTGTTAACATCAACTTTCTCTACATAAACAGGCAAACATTTCCATATTAAATATGACATACTTTCTTATTAAATTTCAATTATCATTTAGTTATAATGCATGATAAAACTTCCTACTAATTAGTTTGTTAGTTTTAAACATGAATAATACATTACACATTATGAAAAACATAATTGTCAGGATTATGATCAGGTTCAACCTTGAATGAGCATTCTAGGCACTTTGGCAGATTATGTGCAGGATAAAATTACAGTGAAGTAAGTTTTACGCAGTGTTGGGATGGTTACTTTTGAAATGTATTGCACTACAGATTACAGAATACATGCTGTCAAATATAATTTGTAATGTATTTAGTTAGATTACTCAAGGTCAGTAATGTATTCTAAATACTTTGGATTACTTCTTCAGCAGTAGTAGATTTTTTTACTTGTTTTGACTATAAAAACTCTGCCAGTACAGTAAGACAAAATACACATGTTAAAAATACATTCTCTGAAAAACCTAAACATCTTATGCAGTGTTGTTTATAAAACAAGATAAATCAAACTGATCTTGTTTTAAGGATTTTTAGATATTTTTACAGGAAAACAATACAAAAATTATTATCAATAATAAGATTTTTGCTCTAATTTCAAAGGTCTTACTAGAAAAAAAGAAATTATGATCCAACGTAAATTTTCTTGATAAAAAATAATATGATCATACCTGTTAACATGTGCATGTAAAATGGCTAGAAACAGCATTTTAGCTTAGCGTAAAGCTGACAATTTACACAAGGTTTATTTCTATTTTTTCTGATCCAAACTTCAAACTTACTTCTCTGTCTGCTCGTATGAATGTAACACATCATAAGAAAGTGTTTCACTGCTGTTCAAATGCACTTTGGATCGCATCATTTATATGTATGAATGTTTTCCATCTGAAAGGACTAAATATTAAATGAAACAAATGACAATAAAATGCAAAGTAATCTCTTCATTAATCAAAATACATTTTGAATGTAACTGTATTCTAATTACCAATGATTTAAATTGTAACTGTAGTGGAATACAGTTACTTATATTTTGTATTTTAAATACGTATTACCGTTACATGTATTCTGTTACTCCCCAAACCTGGTTTTACGATTGTGTCACAGTTCCTATTAAGAAAAGATGTCCTGAGCTACAATTGTATACTCTTCAAAAGTTCATTTGTACATTTGAAGTTATGAGCATTAGTTTATTCTGCTAAAGATAATACCAAGGAATCATTTCAAAGAAATCCTGCTTTCATCAGTCATCAAGCTTTTTTTTGTCTTGGGTGAGTTTTAGCATATGACGGTCAGGCGTTTCCCAGGAAATGTCTCATTTCAAGTGTGTCAAATTGGTTATTGTCCAGAATAAATTGTATTGTCCAAATTGGTTATTGTCCAGCTTTCAGGGGTTTCCAGGGTGATGGTTCTTTAACTCTCTCTTGGAATGTGTTTTCCAGTGGTGGGGGCTTTCCAAGTGTGTGTTCGGACAGATCTGCCCTTGTTTCTCAAGATGATTAAGTTACACAGATGGTCATCCTTATCTCATTTAGCTGGGTCATGCAAGACTTTAAGGAGCCAGTCTCTTAGTTTATGTCTTTTGTCAGTCTCTTAGTTTATGGCCTTTGAGGAATTTCCAGGGGCCTCTGAGCATGTAAATTAACGATTCTTCAGCCTATTAGATCCTACAGCAATTACGCAGCTCAAGTTCCTACAAAAGGGAACATTTTCCCAGTAGCATTGTGGAGGGTCAAGGTGGTCTTTGGCAAACTTCAGGCATGCAGCAGTGTTTTTGTTGGAAAGCAGCGGCTTCCTTTGTGGTGTCCTGCCATAGACACCATGCATGTTTAATGTTTTCCGTATAGTAGACTTAACAGAGAACAGACTGAACACAGATTTTAACCAGTACCAATGATTACCTCAACGGTGTGCCCTTTGAGTCATCTTGGCTGGTTGGCCACTTCTAGGGAGAGTAGCCACAGTATTTAATCGTCTCCATTTATATACAATTTGTCTAACTGTGGACAGATTAATATCTAAGCTCTTTGAGATAACTTTGAGGCATGGTCCACGTCAGCAGAAGCTTCTTGTGAATAGCAAACTCAAAATGTTTGAGTGCTTTAATAAGTCAAAGTAGCTCTAGCCCACACCTCCCAGTCTCACTTCATTAATTGGATGCCAGGTTTGCCAACTCCTGACTCTAATTAGCATTTTGTTGACATCATCCACCAAGGGGTTCACATAATTTTTCCAACCTACACTGTGATTGTTTAATTTGATATATTCAGAATGTACAAGAACAATACAATAATTTGTGTGTTATTAATTGAAACACTTTGTGTTTGTTCATTATTGTAACTTAGATGAAAATCAAACCAGATTTTAAGACAAATTTATACATAAATGAAGGTAATTCCAAAGGGTTCACATAATTTGTCTTGCCATGGTATATTCTTAATATACAGTTTCAATCAAAATTATTCAACCTCCCTAACCAGCAATACGTTCTTGTGATGTGAATTAAAACACATCAAGTAAAACCTCAATAAACAGCCAAAGTATGTTTTTTATACACATTTGAGTGATTTTGAGAACAAAGAGTTCAGTTTACCCAAATTTTAAAATAAAAAATAACTAATTCTCTCCACAAATGTCGTGTCAAAAATATTCAACCCGCAAAGTCAATCATTTGTGAAGCATCCTTTACCCTTAATTACATCAAATAAATGTTTCAGGTAAGTGTTCTTCGGACACCTCTCTATGGAATCTTTAAACATTTCTCATAAGCAAAAGCTTCCAGCTCATTGATATTCTTTGGTTTCTGTGCTGCCACTGCTTCCTTGAAATCTCAACAAAGATTTTCAATGGGATTTTAATGATGGACTGAAAGGGCCATTCAAGGACATTCCACAACCCATCCCTGAACCAGATTTTGGACAACTTGGATGTATCCTTGGTGTTATTGTCTTGCTGGAAATCCAGTGATCACCGAGCTTCAATTTACACACTGAAGGCATCACATTTTTGCCAAAATGGCCTGCTACCTGAAAGAATCCATAGCGTTAGTCACATAGTCAAGATAGCCATTTCCTGCAGCAGCAAAACACCCCCATACAGGACTGACCCAACTCCATGCTTGACTGTGGGGATGGTGTTGTTCTTGTCATCACCTTGCCTTTCTTACTCCAGATGTACTGCTGTCCCATGGGTCTAAAATTCATTTTCAGTTTAGTGTCATATGTTCATAAAACCTTCTTCCAGGACTCCACAAGTCTTTCAAAATTCCTTCTTGAATATTCAAGTCAACATTTCCTTGGTGAAATTTTGCTTTCTTCCACACCCAAGAGGGTTGCTGTTGTACACACAATCACACACACACACACACACACACATATATATATATATATCTGCCTGTCCAAAAAAACACAGTTTGGATTTAAATAAGCAGATACTTAAGAGTAACACTGTTTTAATACCCTTTCTGTTTTATTACAGTCAGTGGTTGATTAAAAACAGCAAAAAAAGAAACACTTAATTCTTGTCACACTTGGACCGCTAAAAAAATTATGCACGTCTTCTCTCATTATGTGTGCTCACTGGCTGATACCAGTAGTCTTAAAGAGACAGTACTGATTAAGAATGTGTTCTACATATCAGTGCAAATACTTGTAAAATGTACAAATTATGCAAGTAAACAATAAAAATGTCACAAACATATATACACTGGAGTAGTAGCGGTTCTAGCTTGTATGGCACCCTGCGCAAAACCCGCTTCAATCGGGGTGGGGGGGATTGTATGGCACAGGGGTCTGTGTGAGTGCCTTGTGCCGCCCCCCCCGCAAGATGCTGCCCTGGGCAACTGCCCATGTCGCCTGTGCCTGGCCACTGCACTGGCGGCCAAAAGTTTGGAATAATGTACAGATTTTGCTCTTATGGAAAGAAATTGGTACTTTTATTCACCAAAGTGGCATTCAACTGAGCACAATATATAGTCAGGACATTAATAACAAGAAAAATGACTGTTACAATAAAAATACAAATGTTCAGAACTTCTTAAACTACTTTAAAGACTTCTCATCAAAAAATCTTCCACATGCAACAATGACAGCTTTGCAGATCCTTGGCATTTTAGCTGTCAGTTTGTCCAGATACTCAGGTGACATTTCACCCCACGCTTCCTGTAGCATTTGCTATAGATGTTGCTGTCTTGTCGGGCACTTCTCATGCACCTTACAGTCTAGCTGATCCCACAAAAGCTCAGTGGGGTTAAGATCCATAACACTCTTTTCAATTATATGTTGTCCAATGTCTGTTTTTTTGCCCACCCTAACCTTTTCTTTTTGCTTTTCTGTTTCAAACGTGTCTTTTTCTTTGTAATTCTTCCCATTAGGCCTGCACTCCTGAGTCTTCTCTTTGCTGTTGTACATAAAACTGGTGTTGAGCGGGTAGAATTCAATGAAGCTGTCAGCTGAGGACATGTTTGGATTTAAATAAGCAGATACTTAAGAGCCTATGACTGGATTATTATTGCAGTGATTATGTTTCAGCTGGCAACAATTCTTTTAACCCTAACTGTTGCAGCGTGTAGCTTCTCATTTCTTAAACAACCATGTCGGAAGATGTATCCCGTGGTTGTGGAAAAGATGTTGCTATGTTACAGAAGGGGCAAATTATTGGCCTACATCAAAGAAAGAAAACAACTAAGGAGATTGCTGAAATCACTGGAATTGTGTTAAGAACTGTCCAACGCATTATTAAAACCTGGAAGGATAGCGGTGAACCATCAGCTTCGCAGAAGAAATGTGGTAAAAAAAAAAAATCATGAATGATCATGATTGGAGAGTACTTGGTGAAATCACACCATAGAAAATCAACAGTAGAACTCATGGCTATGTTTAATAGTGAAAGTAAGAGCATTTCCACAGGCACAATATGACAAGAACTTTGGATTGGTACTAAACAGCTGTGTGGCCACAAGAAAGCCACTTGTTAGTGAGGTGTAGCATCTGGACCAATCAGACACACAATTATTCAATAATTAATAATACAACAGACGTCTCAAGACCGTAAAAAGCAAAGGTCCAAGTAGGCCCAAGCAGACTCTGAGATGTCGGCTCTCCCACTGATCATTATCAGCTTTTACTCTCCCTTTCCTGACACTGGTCCAGCAACTAGTGGACCTCAGAGACATTCCAGGTGGGGGAAGGTTGCCACATGCAAAAGCAAAGGAATGCGGGGATAAGTAACTTACTCCATTCCCCCATAGGAAAGACACATAAAGCCCATAAAACAGATTTTTCTTCATTAATTTATAGACAAACTGTTCTATAAATGAACATGCATATCCTCAGGACATTGTGTGTATTATTACTGTCTCGTATATTGTATTTTGTACTGTACACCATTTTGTGCATGCTTATGACAGAACCACTAGATAATGTAAAAATATTGGTGTCATGCTTCCTATCAAATTAATCCTTGTGTGATGCCCTGCACATTGGTGTATAGCACCCCCTTATAGCATGCATTGTATGCTTGTTATATTAATCAGAGTGTAAAGGGGTACAAACTGCCAACTTACTCCAATCATGCAAATGAGACAGCTTCCAAACAAAGGAACTTTTCCTGCTGGAAAATTGCATCTTTCTCATTGGTCAAGCCAAACTCGAGAGGAGTGGCCTCCCTCAGGAGTTAAAGGGCACTGTCAGAGTGACCTCCCGCTCTCTTCTCTCTTTTTCTCTCTCTCCCTTCTTCTCCTGGTTGCTGTTCGTGTGGGACCGGAAACACCCGGTCCGACCGTGAGGTCGTGGGCCAGCATGCCTCAAACACATCAAGCCATGTGTAACTTTCTCGACCATAATGGAGTCAAACTAACACCGCTAAATCATCATTTCTTCATTCAACGTGGAAGAAATTGATTGCAACTTCGACACCTTCGACTCAAGGAACCATCAAGACTTTCTCCTGAGACTGCATCTGGGCACTCTCTCAACAGACAAGGCATTGCAAGTATCGTACAATTAACTAACTAAACAGAGGTTTAGTATAAGCTGTGAACCCCTTTGTTAACAAAAGTGCTTTGAAGTAAGAAACTGATGGTTCTTTCAGATGGTTAAATTACTCTTTTCATAGCTTCATTCCCCTGTTCTGTTCCGGTTTCATTCAGTTTCACTTTTCCATTTCCCATGTATGCTTGATTTGAGTGTATGTGTTTGTTTAGATTAGTTATGTGTTCCTGATTTAGTTAAATAAAGCTTTTGTGTACATTCTTGCAAGTTGATTCTGGTCTGCTTGTAAATAAATGTAAATTTAATGATTTGATCACAGCTACATGCTAAGAAAGAGTTATTTTTTCTGTGGCCACAAAAAGTATTCTTTCTGAGAGTTGATAGACGATCAATACTGAGTATTCGCTGGACGAACTGATTAATTTATTGTAATATTAATTCAGCTACATCAAGTTAATTTTATTAACTGATCCAAATAGTTATAATTAATTATAATGAGTTATGATTAATTATTCATATTTCCCTTTTGAGCTAATTTGCTACAGAGGCTAAATGGAAAAAACTACATCAATTTGCTAGGGATCATAAAGATTGGACTGTGGAGCAATGGAAAAAGGTAATGTGGTCTGATGTGTCAAGATTTACCCCATTCCAAAGCGATGGGCGTGTCAGGGTGAGAAGGGAAGTGCATGAAGCGATGCACCTGTCATGCATTGTGCCCACTGTACAAGCCTCTGGAGGCAGTGTTATGATCTGGGGTTGCTTCAATTGGTCAGGTCTAAGCTCAGCAACGTTATTATGCAGCAATAAAATGAAGTCAGTTGACTACCTGAATGTACTGAATGACCAGGTTATCTCATCAATGGATTTTTTCCTCCCTGACGGCACGGGCATATTCCAGGACGACAATGCCAAGATTAATCGGGCTCAAATCGTGAAAGAGTGGTTCAGGGAGCATGAGGAATCATTTTCACACATGAATTGGCCACCACAGAGTCCTGATCTTAACCCCATTGAAAGTCTTTGGGATGTGCTGGAGAAGACTTTACGGAGTGATTTGACTCTTCCGTCATCAATACAAGATCTCTGCCAAAAATTAATGCAACTCTGGATGTAAATAAATGTTGTGAGGTTGCATAAGGTTCTCGAAACAATGCCACAACGAATGTGTGCCATAAACAAAGGTAAAGGCAGTCCAGAAAAATATTAGAGTATGCAGTTTTTTTTTAATTATTATTTTGTTTTTGGCCAGGCAATGTATAACTATGTTAATGATGTCATTTTTAATACAGCTTACATTAAGCTTCCAAATCATCTTCATAATAATTCTAAGATTATTGCTTCTCAGTGAGAACAACTGCTTAAACTTTATGACCTCAATGACAGCGGACAATTGCTCCAGCATATCAACAGTACTAAGAGTCTCCGAGTGGTGTCACTTAGCCCTCATTTAGTCTGATGAAAAATGAGAAAATAAAGCTCATAGGACATTCACCCTCCCACTTTTCTGAGTGCTCCACTGATATTGAGGTTAAAGAGTACAAATTAAGTCTCCATCTACAACCTGATCTCACTGCATCTCACCTGATCATTTGGACCAAGAACATCTAGGTTATAGGCTCAAGTAAGGCACACTATAAGGCTAAAAGTATGGTTTAGACTTGAACACCACACCCAAATGTGCTTATTGAAGATTGAATTTCAAAACCAAGGACATAAATGAGGAATTGGTCAACCATTTACCATTATAATAGCTTCTGCTCTTCTGGAAAGGCTTTCCACTAGACGTTGGAACATGGCTGCATGGATTTGCTCCCATTCAGACACAAGAGCATTGTGTGGTCACACAGCTCACAGTCGATGTTTCAATTAATCTCAAAGGTGTTCAGTGGGGTTCAGGTCTGGGTTTTTTATGCAGGCCAGTCAAGTTCTTCCATGCCAAAAAAGGCACAGAAAAGGTATGCCCCATTCGACTAAGGAGATTGCATGGCTTAATGCCTGATTGTATGCATCTGTTAGTAATTTGTGTATCTGAAATAACCAGACCTGTTAATTACAACGTGGTGTCCCTATACTTTTGTCCATGTAGTGTATCTGTGTATTGAAGCATCAGTTTGGTTTCTTCTCCTCGCAGGTTAAATTTAGACTTGACTATGCAGCACTACGTTCAAGGTGAACATGATTTGATTTTATTCCCTAGTGGTGCTCTGTTTGTGTTTTCTTTTTTCCCCATGTTCTTCAGCGAGAGCTAACTCATTTATCTTCCTTGTTACAGTGTTTTCCTTTCCTTTTGTCGTTCAGTTTTTTAAAGCATATTCCTGTGTGTTAAGCTCACAGAATGATACAAAGGTCATCAGTCCCAGCGGCACCCAACTGCTTTTGAGGATACTCCATTGGGTGTTAGTCTAAGCGTATGTCTCTCTGCAGTGTTTCTCAGTGATGCACAGCAGGAAATTGAATATGAAAAGCTCTTGACATCATAAAGCTTGAAGCTCAACATTTCCCTTTTCTTTTATTTTCCCACAAGAACTAGCTTTGATTGGCCACAATTTTCACAGGGGGTCTTTGAAATAATGTTGCATCACATAGGTACAAGATTCAATGTTTGATGAAGGATGATGAAACAGATAATAACATCCTGCTGTGCACTACCTTGGGAAATCACCATCCAAATCAGAGGCCTAACTCACCATTAAAGACCCCATTAAATAAAAATTGGGGTTGCGTTACTTTAAGTTCATCAGTACATTTACATGCACTTTAAAAGTTTGAGGTGGAATAAAATAATAATTCATCTATCTAAAACATTATGTAAACATTTTAGTGCAACTGAAATCCTACAAGTTTTTGATTTTCCGATGCATCGTGATCTTTGTTTGAATGATCTCGATTTTTAAATCCCAAGATCAATCTTTCACTCTATGTGGCAACCCTCTATAATCCAAGTAAATTACTTGCATATGCAACCAAATCTCAAGCTATGTGACTAAAAATGTCTGTGTTCATATTTCATGCACCAGTTATTCAGTAGTATAATGTTGAAGACATTATTAGAACAGAGGTCCTTTCACTGTGTGTTGAGAGTAAAAGTTTGGTTTGACTTGTTCCATGTGTTCCAAAGACCAGATCCACTGATCCAAATATTATTAAATAATGACTCTTTTAATAACATTTCTATTTTATTACAGTCAGTTGTTGATTAAAAACAGCAAAAAAAAAAAAAAATAAATAAAAAAAAAAATAAACATTTAATTCTTGTCACACTTGGACCGCTAAAAATATTATGCACGTCTTCTCTCATTATGTGTGCTCACTGGCTGATACCGGTAGTCTTAAAGAGACAGTACTGATTAAGAATGTGTTCTACATACTGTATCAATGTAAATACTTGTAAAATGTACAAATTATGCAATTAAACAATGAAATTGTGACAAAAAATATATATACTGGTGGCAAAAGTTTGGAATAATGTACAGATTTTGCTCTTATGGAAAGAAATTGGTACTTTTATTCACCAAAGTGGCATTCAACTGATCACAATGTATAGTCAGGACATTAATAATGTGAAAAATTACTATTACATTAAAAAAAAAAAAAAAAAAAAAAAATCAGAACTTCTTAAACTACTTCAAAGAGTTCTCATCAAAAAATCCTCCATGTGCAGCAATGACAGCTTTGCAGATCCTTGGCATTCTAGCTGTCAGTTTGTCCAGATGCTCAGGTGACATTTCACCCCACGCTTCCTGTAGCATTTGCTATAGATGTTGCTGTCTTGTCGGGCACTTCTCACACACCTTACAGTCTAGCTGATCCCACAATAACACTCTTCAATTATCTGTTGTCCAATATCTGTGTTTCTTTGCCCACCCTAACCTTTTCTTTTTGTTTTTCTGTTTCAAACATCTCTTTTTCTTTGCAATTCTTCCCATTAGGCCTGCACTCCTGAGTCTTCTCTTTATTGTTGTACATAAAACTGGTGTTGAGTGGGTAGAATTCAATGAAGCTTTCAGCTGAGGACATGTGAGGCATCTATTTCTCAAACTAGAGACTCTTATGATTACTCAAGGATAAGGTGTTAGAATGATGGCTGCTGGAAATGGGACCTGACTAGATTTGATCAAAAATTACTTTTTTCAATCGTGATGGTGCTGTTTTTTTTACATCAGTAATGTCCTGACTATACGCTGTGATCAGTTGAATGCTACTTTGGTGAATTAAAGTACCAATTTCCTTCCAAAACAGCAAAATCTGTACATTATTTCCAACTTTTGGCCACCAGTGTATACAACATAATATATGCAACTTCAAGACATTAATTGATGGAATAGACTGAATTTGAAAATTTTTCAAAAGCAAAATGTGACCAATTTGATTAAAAACTAATGCTAAAATGTAATTTGTAATATCAACATTTTTTAATTCTACCCAGAAGGGTTGCCAAGAAGGTTCCTTTATAATTAAGAGCATTAGCTGAGAGAGAGTTTCTTTTATGTGTAAACAAAATGGACATCGTAACAGAAATGTACCCATATGAATCGATATCGAATCAGATTGAGATCGGAATGTAATCGAATCGAGATCTTGTGAATCGGATTCGAATCTGGAAATCTGTATCAGTACCCATTCCTAGTGAACATTAAAAGCTTACATTTATGAAGGTATGATGAGACAACATTCATGTTATTCTTAAATAAATGAATAAAAGTGTCTACATCACTTCCTCAGCTGACATCATTCCTTCAAGTATTCGATAACGCATTGTGTCAAGTATACTTGGACAGACAGTTGAAGACTTTAACTTGGCTATGCAAAATCATGCTGCAGCTCGATTATAACTGCAGATGTAAATGTACTACATATGTCTATTAGCTTTGAAGCCATCTATATGCTAGTGTTATTCTAAAAGGTGATAAAATTAACTTTTAGAAGATTTAAAATTTAAATCGAACAGTCTTTCTCTTCCAGGAAAACGAATAAAAAATATTAAGGACTACTAATGCACTACATATTTTTGTCCAATCTAGTGCTCAATAGAATGAGCATGTCCCTCCCCCTAATACCACCTACAGCCAATGGGCAAGTAGGTTCATGGCTGCGACAAAATTAAAGCTTATTAGCCATTTTAAAAAAACATGGGATGACCCCTTTGACATGTCCCGCTCCCAAATTACAATTTCAATAGACAATGCGTCAGCACAGGACAGAAAACTGCACGGCTCTTTAAAGCCATTCAAAAAGCAAGACAATTGCAGTATTTCCACAAACACTACAGAGTAAGTGAAAAGCTAAATTAATCTAGTACCCAATGGGGCATATCCTATTAATTCTGTAACATGCTGATACTAAAACATTTGGCAGTCTGAATAAGGTACAAAGAAGAGGGGAATCAAAAGAAAATATCATTTGAAGTGTCTCATGAGTGGGGCTCATTATTATGTGTATGTAGACTCTGGTCTTTAAGGGCAGCCGGTACCGGGCCAGCCGTTAACTTCACTATGATTAATGGGGTGACAGCTTGGGCAAAGTCAGATAGCTGCCGGCCCCACAGGGGGCCCAAACGGAGCAGAACTGTATACCAGTTACTTTCAACTCCTTACAAGGTGCTCCAAGAATATGCAATGAGAGATTGTGTTGATGTACTGACATCATGGTGCAACAGTTCTGGTGGTTATCTGCCATTTGATTGAGTTGAATCATTGGTATGCGTCTGTGGTATTAGCAAATCTGATGTGAATATTTTATTTTTAAAACGCTAACACCGTTTACCTCCACAAATGCCCATGGAATGAGATTTTCAAAAACTTCAAAAGAGTTAATGTTCTACAGTGACCTTCACACCAACACAAACAAGGAACCTGAGTACTTGTCACTAAAGTTAAACAATTATAGCAATTATAGCACAGCCACTTAAACTTTAAAAAGAGTTGTGTAAAAAAAATAATCTCTTAGAGCAGGGGTCTTCTATGTGGGATTCACGATAATTATTTTATCTCAAACAAAATTTTGTGAATAAATTAAAACATGCTTTAAAAACAAAAATACAGTATTAGAGGTGAAGTGTGTTGCCCAAAATGCAACTCCACAAAATGGCAACTCCATAGCCTAAATTATTTAACCTGAAAGAATTTAAATATTAAAGTAGATGGTGTTCCCAGATATTATCTGTGATAGTACTGTAGGTCCCTTGATGCAGATTCCAAGTGTACCTAGGCTGGTTTACCATGAGTGGTGAATCTCCAATGGAAATTCATCATAGTTTAGGACAGTGCTAAATCTGTGTCAGACAAACTACAATTTTGTTGTTCAGCAGCTGAAAAGCTGTAAGCATGACATTAGAGACGGCTGCTACCTGCTTGAACAAATCGCCACAACACAAAAGCCAATTAATCAACAAGCCAGGGCCACCTGGACTTCAGAACAGAGACTCCATCATTACGTTCTTATCAGGAACACCCCAGGGAATGCCAAACTTTTGTCGCACATTTGTGGGTGAGATGCTCATTAGCCCAGCAATGATTTTATAGAAGCAAATGAGAGTCATTACTTTCTGAAAGCCTCTCACAGTGGTGTCTCATAAACAGACTGGGAAGGATAGAGGAGCTTAAATTGTTTGTTTCTGTCTATTTTCTACAGGAAAGTCCCCATTCATGAGTTTTATCAACCTGAGAAAATCACTCAAATAAAGCCATAGCGAAAGTCTTTATTAAATAATTGGCCATTTTCGCATTAAGAATCTTCAGAAGACTTTCTCACATGAAGGCTTTAATTGTTCCATTTTTCGAATTTGCTTTTTCTCAGATACTTAGGAAAGACAGCTTAATGTGAGGAGAGATAGAAAAAGCCTCAGTCAGATGTGAGTTTGCATAATAGTGTTGCCATTGTGAAGGCACCCAAAATGACCCATCATTAATCATGTGACTCATTACACCGTGTAACAAATTATTGTTATTATTTTTTATTTATTTATTTATTTATTGGTTCCTGGGTAGTAAGTGTTATTTCCTAATTGCTTATGCCTCAAAAGTATAGACAATGGCTATTATTCCCCACAAACATTGCTTTTGTCACCAGGACAGTGATATTTGGAAATGTACCTATTTTCCAGAACATTCCAGATAGATTCAGTGCTGAGTAAACTTGGAGTAACATCTAGAACTTTCTAGAACTTTCCAGTAATATAAATAGTAGTATACAGTTGTGCTCAAAAATTTGCATACCCTGGCAGAAATTGTGAAATTTTGGCATTGATTTTGAAAATATGACTGATCATGCAAAAAATACCTTTTATTTAAGGATAGTGATCATCTGAAGCCATTTATTATCACATAGTTGTTTGGCTCCTTTTTAAATCATAATGATAACAGAAATCACCCAAATGGCCCTGATCAAAAGTTTACATACCCTTGAATGTTTGGCCTTGTTACAGACACACAAGGTGACACACACAGGTTTAAATGGCAATTAAAGGTTAATTTCCACACCTGTGGCTTTTAAAATTGCAATTAGTGTCTGTGTATAAATAGTCAAAGAGTTTGTTAGCTTTCACGTGGATGCACTGAGCAGGCTAGATACTGAGCCAATGGGGAGCAGAAAAGAACTGTCAAATACCTGCATAACAAGGTAATGGAACTTTATAAAGATGGAAAAGGATATAAAAAGATATCCAAAGCCTTGAAAATGCCAGTCAGTACTGTTCAATCACTTATTAAGAAGTGGAAAATCGGGGATCTCTTGATACCAAGCCAAGGTCAGGTAGACCAAGAAATATTTCAGCCACAACTGCCAGAAGAATTGTTCGGGATACAAAGAAAAACCCACAAGTAACCTCAGGAGAAATACAGGCTGCTCTGGAAAAAGACGGTGTGGTTGTTTCAAGGAGCACAATACTTGTTGACCCCTTTCCAAACATAGCGCTTATGGTTGTGACCATAAAGCTCTATTTTGGTCTCGTCACTCCAAATTACAGTGTGCCAGAAGGCGTGTCAAGGTGTTGACGGGCATATTGTAACCGGGCTTTTTGTGGCATTGGCTTCTTTCTGGCAACTTGACCATGCAGCTCATTTTTGTTCAAGTATCGTCGTATTGTCTTCCTTGAAACAACCACACCTTCTTTTTCCAAAGCAGCCTGTATCTCTTACACATTAGTCATGGGTGAAATAAATGTATTTTTAGGATGGTACTGAGGGGAAAAGAGAGCCATGAAGTTCACTATCCCAAGAATTTTGCAGGTACCCACTGACCACTCAAGCAACTGCTACTTCTGCATGGTGGACCCTTCCAAACGTCAGACTGGTAAGAATGCACCTGCTATCACATATCCGGACCTTCCTTCATCCATCGCCCAGGTGCCACATTGCCACAAGCTCCCCGTACCCACTCCTCCGGAGAGAGAGCAGCCGTCTTTAGAAGAGAGCAGCAAGTCAGAGAGCGAGGAATATGTTGTAGATCCAGATGACAATTTCAGAGGTGGAGCTGAGAAGAGAAACCCATACTTCCCCAACCAAAAAGACCTCAACGACTTGATTAGAGATCTTGATTTCACCAAGACAATGCCGAGCTTTTGATGTCTTGGCTCAAGCAGTGGAACTTGTTGGATGAAAGTGTGCAATTCGCTGATCAGATGAACACCAACATTTTTTCCAGCTTCTTCACCCGTCAAGATGGGCTCTGCTTCTGCCAAAATGTGACCAGTCTGTTCGAGGCAATCGGAATCGCCTGTAACTAGAATGAGTGGCGCCTCTTCATTGACAGCTCATCCAGGAGCCTCAAAGCCGTGCTGCTCCATAATGGTAACAAGTACCCGTCTCTTCCCCTGGATCACTCTGTGCACCTCAAAGAGGATTACAACAACATCAAGACCTTTCTGGATGCCTTGAAGTATGATGAGTACATATGGGGGATGATTCGTGAAAGTGATTTACAGTATAATCGTAAATCTCGAAAAACTACTCACTTCTAAATCTTTTGTAGTCATTTTTGTATTACTTTAGTATAAATACATGTTAATTTGGATTCATATGTTATTTTTTTCGGACTTTATATGAACGAAAAGACACAAATTCGCCCGTTTTCTCACTGGAAATAGGTAAATTTCAAAATATCACTGGTCCTGTCCTGGTCACAAAAGCAAAGTTTGTGGGGAATAATAGCCATTTTCTATACTTTTGAGGCATAAGCAATTAGGAAATAACACTTACTACCCAGGAACAAAAATTGTGTTACATAGTGTTATCAAAACATAATGAGTCAAATGAAGCCAAACAGTAAAAAAAATTAATAAAATAAAACATCAATTAGTGGACCTCTGAAGAAAAATCTTTCTTTTGTGAAGTGTATAATTCACTATGGCTTTCTAAGAGTCAGACTCCTTAAACCCATCTTCTGATTTTCTGAAAAACAGTGATTTTGCACATGGTACTTGCCCTTATATCCTGTAAGACATTCACATATGTAGAATGTTGATTAAACTTTAATACAAGCTCCTATCTTGCAGCCTTTAATGCAGTTTTGGTGTCCGATGATTTCGGAGCAGTTGACACCTATAGTGTAAAGATATTACGTTGTATTTGAGATTTGCAAAACTACCAATTTTCATAATCGACTAGTCGATCGGTTGTTTGAACGACTAATTAACTAGTCGGTGTTAAGGATAATAATGTATAATTAGGCTCCTTTATGTTCATGTGACCCCGATCGGATGCATTTTAGAGGGATATACGGACGAAAAGTGCAGCACTTCATCATGGTGACTAATGGATATTCAACAAATAAAAAGGCTAAATAACCAAAACATCTTATTGCACAAAACTATCAAAGTAAGAAAAGTAATAAATAACAAAACCGCTCATGCACATCCTGAATGCAGAATGACAGATGTGGCAGAACGATCAGCCCCTCCGTCTCGTCGTTGTCGCCCTGCCTCTTAGGGCCGCCCTTCAGCCAGGCTCATGATGGGAGTTGGGCAGGAGAGCGAGAAGAGGTGCATAATTAATAAGCCTCGTTGTCACAGCAGTGAATGAAGCACACCTGATGTGAATAATGCTGTTATTTAACACTGTTAAAACGCAGAGTACACCTCTTCTCGGGTAGCCGGCTTCAAATCTCGATGTGTGCACACACTGGCATCCTCGCACGCCCTGGAGCCGGTTGCACCAGCTATACGTACGTTACAACTTAGCCTAGCTGTGGCGAAAATGGGCACTAAGTCAAAATTTACACACTACTAAATATTTGAGCGTTGCACCATTAATCTTAGGTAGGACGTAACACTACGTATAAACTAAATATTTACAGAAGCCTCCGACCAGGAGTAATGGATTGAATAAAAAAAACAAAAAAAAAACAGACTCATTTAAAGACATCAATGAGCTCATGTTTTGGTTGATAGGCTTCAGTCCTTTCAACATATATGATGATGTTGGCATTTACACTCGTTTACATTTACGGGAGAAAACGTTGTGTAAAAAACTTACCTCTTCAGCATAAAACTGATCTAACGGTGCACTTTCCTGTGTACCCCGCCCGGTGTTGAGTTTCAACATATACGAAATATATAAAATATTAAAATGAATAAATGTCTATTTTTCCAGCCTGTTGTATTAGTAGTCTATTTATTATCCCTTATTCGTTTTAGATACAGTTATTGAATATTGTTATTTACATAAGCTAAATAGCCTATATCATTAATGAATCTTGTTTTATTATGTATCATATTTTAATGGGGATATCATTTATTACAGCTGACAGTTACGTGAGCAAACAAGGTTTGAACATCAACCGTAACAAGATCAAACTGAAATTATCAGCTTTTTAACACTTCTGTGTACAAATTTGAAGGCTGTTTATTGGATAAATACAGGTAAACGTCATATTATGCGACTACGCATTACTTTACGGAGAGCGTATGACCTACTAGTTAAGTCTTGCCTTAAGAACAGGTGGTGCAACCAAATTAAGCACTGACTTAGTTACAAACTAACTAGTAGTTACTAAGCCCTTAGTGTGAACTTTGCATCTCAACTTAAGTGAGACTTTACGCACAGCTGGTGCAACCCTACCCAGGACCAAAGCTGGGAGGGTTCGGATGAGTTGGATGAGCCGTCGGACCTGCTCCTTGGACCCATGGATGGATTAAATGAGTCGCCGGGGGAGAACAGCATATGTCGCAGCCGACGGGCTAGAGGCCGGGGCATCTTCCCCTCTCACCTGCCGCGGGCCTGGGAAGTCAGACCGCCAAGGATGCCGCCGCCCCTCGCACCGTGGATCCTGGAGGGGAGCGTGTACGGCTGACGGACCCAGCTCATGCCTGGGCCATTCCATAGACACTACTCCACTCTTCACAGAGACCCGTCTCACTGCAAGGATGCCAGATTCCCCCATTATTACGAACACTATTCCCCCTGGACACTTTATTATCCCCCTTTATGGACATTTTTCTTTTATTATTATTTCCAATAAATGCCTCTCCGAGACTTGAAGCCACACCCACTGTGTCTGTCTCTTGCTCATCCCGCCACACATGCTTCAATGTAACCAGAGTGCTACAGGGTGATCCTCGCTGCGCATTCAAAAGTGCAGAGTGGCAAGATAATATTGCGGCTACATATCTAGTTGACAACATCAAGCTGTGTCAATCTAACATTGTCAATCTAACATATCATCAAACATTTTTGCAAATATTTTTTTAAATGTAAGAAAGTATCAGCAAAAGACTTAAATCCCTCAACACCTCACAAATACGGGAAGATTACTCATAGAAGAGGATTTTATGTCCGACAGTGATCGTCTAGGAATGTATTGTTGATGCAGCTCTTTGCTGTAACAACAGTGCATGAAAAGACTAAACCTAAAGCATCAAATCTGGATTAAATCTGGGGTCAGGTTTAGGCATTGCAAGCATATTTGCCTAAACTTTTTGCTAAATTAAAACTGTTATACATATTGAATAAATCAAGTGTTAAAAGATTAATGTCTCGGAACTGAAAATTGTACTCCTGATGTCTTGTTTCCCAACTGTGATAAAATTCTGTTCTCAACTTGGTCTGGCTCGGATCACACTGGCCTACTTGTGATAACATGGTACCCAGCGGTCTCTAAGGATTGCCTCCAGTGCTTCTAACAGAAGCACAATGAATAAATCAGGCGACGTAAAAACAAACCACATTAGCTAGTATGACAACATTACACCACTTTGAATACTCTACTCTCCTTAGTGCTCACGAGAGACTGATGTTTAAACAACATTTGGATGACGATTTTATTGACAAGATAGACAGGGAAAAGAAAATTAAAATCTAAATTAAATGGTAGGAGGAGGAAAACTATAAAACATCAAGCAATTAAAAATGCTTTCAGGTGGCACAAAAAACATTTGAGAATAATTATCATGATTAGGGAGTGAAAGAGATGGGGAGAGCGAGAGGAGAGTGGGGGGAAATAATCTTAAAAAGCCTATTCAAACAAATGGCCCATGGGGGATCTGGTTTTGAAATAATTGCACAATGCTAAATGTCCATAATAGCGTTTGCTATTATGACAGATAAATAAATAAGAGTCTTTGAAGAAAGTGAGTTGTTCTCTTTAGGTGGGTGGACACCCATTAATCCTCCTCCCATTTATTATGATTGAAGGAGCAGTGTGGATTTATAATGGACTCTCAACATTAAAGGAATAGATTACCCAAAAATAAAAATTCTGTCATCATTTATTAATTCCTAAGCCATTCCAACCTCATATTATTTTTTCAGTGAAACACATGGTTTTACATAAAATGAAAAATGGATGGTGATTTAAACTGTTAAGTTCCAAAATGAAAGTATTATAAAAGTAGTCCATATGACTTGTGCGCTATATTAAAAAGTCTTGAAGTATTTACATTGCTGTATTAAAAAAAAATATTGTCTTGTACAATGGGGTGGGGGGTGGGGGCTTGGAGTCCAAACCACTGTACTAAACAACAGACAAATGTTCACTTAGATAACGTAATCAAGAGCTCCTCACCTGTGAATGGAGTTGGACAAAGACACTCGTAAGGAGGGAGATCCATGTAGGCAGTTCTCTGGCTCAAGCAGGTTCCTCCATTTAAGCACGGCTGGTCGTTGCATCCATCAAAGTTCTCGCAATAATGCCCTGAAAAGTGCTTATGGCACTGACAGCTATATGCATCATCTTTAAATGTAGTTCTACATTCACCATTTCCAGAACAAAGGCATAGAAGCAGGCCGGTTCCAGATCAAAATCACTTAGGGTGCTTCTGAAAATAGTGGGGGTGCTCTGTATAAAGTGGAGATGTATCATAATTACACATTTTTTAATAGATTAAATCATGTTTAAATGCTACTTAACGTAAAGAAAAGTTTTTTTTTGTTGTTTTTTTTTTTCATGTGCAAAACATTTATTGCATCGGGGGTGGGGGGTTTATCTGTTGCTGAAAATGACAGCAAAATTCTGCACCTGCAGATTAGGACATACTGATCTGCAAAATCATACATGTTTATACGTTTTGATGCAGAATTTTGTGCATTCACAAAATGCAAGGATTTTTGTGTGTTTGCTGGTATTCAAGAAAATCTTCTTGCCAATTTACAGTATTAGTTTTACATATTCAATTGAGCAGGGATGTGCAATTATTTTGGTACAGGGGCCACATCAGCCATTAAGTAGAACATGGAACAGAGAAGATAAAAAGTTATGCATAGTTTTATCTTTTAAGCCCAGACATGCTCTCAATGAATAATGCACAATTTTCTGAAGTGTACAAAGACTGATGGGACCATTCTGCGATTGCTTGAATTTTGCTGCTATATTTTCTATCATGTGTTAGTAAAACTGAATAAAGGCTGAATAAAATTATTAATTGATTATTTTACCATACTTCAATGCAATGGTAATTTAATATTCAATTTAACACTCTATATCAGGAGTAAAGTAAAATAAAATATTCGGGAAAGAGATTCTAAAAGCTTATTTTAATGTTGGCGTGAGGTGTGAGGGACTTCAGCATTTTACAAATAACACAAAGAATAAATATATTCCTCTCTCACTTGGTTTTACTCGCATGTCCCCTCCATGCAATACTGAGCACAAAATTGTTGTTTGTTTGTTTTTTGTGGAAAGTGCGTGCACTCGCATGTATGGTTGCCAGATTGCATAAATTAAGTATGACATAAGGTAAAATATTTCCTATTTGTGCAAGTATAAATCTCTGATTGGGGTGTTGCATATATTATCTGGCAACCCTGAGCATATTAAAAGCTTGTGGATGTGCCATAGGTCCAAAAGCCAGATAAATGAAAGATCTAATAAAAAACGTTCATGATAAATCGACCCGCGGGCAGCAGTTTGCCCTGGTCTGCAACTGAGGGTGCTCTTGCTCATTGCTAATGCAATGAAATTGAATGGTGACTAAGGCTGTCAGTCCCTAGCATTCTGTCTAACATCTCCTTTTGTGTTCCACTAAAAAAAGAAACTCATATGTGTTTGGAACAGCTGGAGGGTGAGTAAATTATTTTCATTTTTGGGTAAACTATCCCTTTAAGAAGCCTGACTGAGACATCCTAATAGAGATAGCACAATTTATTTAATTTTTAATTACAGCCTCCACAATTAATTAGTAAAACAGAAACTCTCTCTCAGTAACATACAGCATATTTCTACCAATAACTTGTAGATATAGTTCCTGTGGATCAATAAAAGGCAACTGGATTAGTTGTGGAACCTTCTAAATAAGATACACCCGTGCATAGCATACAAAATGAGAAAATCTCCTGCAAGTATGGCATACATTGAGTGGCTCGAACTTTAAACATGGTTTCAGGGCTCTTTCACAAGCCTTCAGAAGCATGGATTTCTCCCACAGTCTGGCATCGCTTTACCCCCGAGGGATCAACTTCAGTAAAATGGCCAGCTCCCTGCTATACCTGCCTGCATGAGGCTAGTCAAACTAATGAGCAGTCAAATTTGACTCTCCTTTCCTGTGTGTTCTCAATCTTGGGCAGCTTGCCAGAAAGAAACATTGCCCTCAAATCTCTCACCACGAGAGGAAGGAGGGCAGTAACTGGCTGCTCCACTTGTCATAGTCACTAAAGGTTCCGACAGACATTTTGCACCCATTTTAGACTGATTTATATTGCATTTGCCTTCTATGGTTGGTGAAAAGCATGATTTTCCATGCTGGTCAAGCCTGGTCTATGCTGGTTTGTTAAGTCAACCAGCAAATTGTTTCTGGTGAAGCAGGCATTGTAGAAAGCATTTGGATACTTCATTGAGTACAAAATGAGTAATCAATATTTTTAGCCCATTATACCAGAAGAGAAAGACTGTCGATTTTTAATGTGTATATCTGCTAAAAGATAACTTTGTCAAATTTTAGAGCACATAATAACATCAGGCCACAAAACTTCAGTTTTTATTTTTATGGTGTCATGAAAGCTTGTCAAACTGTTACCATGAAACCACCAGCCTGCTGAGGTTTTTCTTTTCCATCTCTTGTTTTGTTGCTTACACAATCATATCTTACATCTGACCACATGTGATGTTAGCATAGCCCGAGTTTCCCTGAGGTAGAGACAGCTAGTGACAGTGCTAAATAATATATTCCCTCTCTGTCTCACACACACTCTCTGCAACCAGATCTCTCCATTTCAGCCACAAGGAGAGGTTAAATCAGATCGACTTTCTCTCTCCCTCAGGTCCTGCTCAGGCTTGTAAGGCAGATAAAAGAATGGTGTTATGCAGATATGTCTGAGCCTCCAAAATTCCCATGTCTTCATCTGTGAACGATGGCAAGAATAACAATTGACAGTTTCTGGACTGTGCATTTCAACATAAGGTATAAGTTATAATTCCTAATATAAGATAAACTAGTTCAGACAAAAGATTCTCAAATTCTCAGAGTCATCATTCCTTGTTCATACTTATGTAGGACTTCACACAATTGTGACATTAAAGGAATATTCTGGGTTCAATACAAGTTAAACTCAATCAACAGCATGTGTGGCATATACAGAGAGAAAAAAAAAATTTTCCTTCCTTTCTTAAAAAAAAAATAAAAAAATCATGGTACTTACAATGGAAGTGAATGTGGCCCATTTTTGGAGGGTTTAAAGGCAGAAATGTGAATCTTACAATTTTATAAAAGCACTTATGTCCATTAATTCTTCTGTTAAAACTTGTGTATTATTTGAGCTGTAAAGTTGTTTAAAATCATTTACCAAGATTATAGGGTGTTAGGTCGCCATGGCAACGAAGTTGTAAAAATAGATATAATTTCACACAGAGAAGGATAGTAAGCAATTTTATCACACTAAGATTGTGTTAACACATATTGTCATTGCAAAGGATGCTACAGCTTTTCTCAAAACTAACTCACTTTAAGAGATGGATCCAAGATTATTTTTAGTGAAAACATAAATCACACAGGTGCTGCAGCAGAATGTAGTTAATCACATTAAGTATGGACATGATCCACTAAGTTTGGCAACCAGCAATTGTCCAAATACTTTGTCTTATTTTCGAACAGTACATTCACTGAGCACTTTATTAGGAACACTATGGTCCTAATAAATTGCCAGACATGGTCTTCTGCTGTTGTAGCCCATCCGCCTCAAGGTTTAGTGTTGTGCATTCTGAGATGCTATTCTGCTCACAGGCTTGGGGAGTAACGGAATATTTGTAACAGCGTTACATAATCACGATACAAAAAAAATTGTAACTGAAATCCGTTTCTGTTACATAAAAAGCCAGCGTATTCAGATTAAAATTACATTTGGTAAAAACTGGGATTACTTGCAGGATTACAATTTTTAATTTATAACAAAAATACAAAACAAAAGATCCTCCTGAAATAAAATGATAAAGACAGCTGCTTGCTTTAGTTCAGAATAGATATGATCAGAATCGCGCTGGAGCGCTTTCTCGTGAATCACGTGAATCTGGCGCCACTTACTGTTGCACGCGCGAATAACACCTGTCTCACATCAACGCTCCAAACAAGGTCAAACCATTAAAAGGACTGTTTCATCGCAATGGCCACCGGAGAAATATGATTATTTTTGTGGAAATTCCGACATTCTTTTCTCTTCAATGGAGAAAAGGGAAACAATATTACAGTTCAGTGCAATTCAGAGGCTACCTTTCAGTTGTGAAGATGCAGTGATTTTTCAAGCATATAATTTAAAGAAGTATATCAAGGTAAGACCCACACGAAAATCACGTTAGCAAGGATAGCTAAAATTAGTCATAAGTGTTCCCTAATTTTGCCGTCCAACCGTATGTCGATCATTTTCGCGAGAGCAGGAACAGAAGCGGAGAAACGACCACTCCCCCTGGCGTACGGCCAGTTTTCCGGTACACGGGACGCCTACTGGCGAAACTTTGTGACTTCTCATTTCCATCAGTTGAAACTCTAAAATTGCTCTCAGAAATGCGTTCATGTTGTAATGACAACAGTTATTGGGACAGCATTTTTTTTTCTTTGTTATAAATTTTAGATTGTACACATGAATACCAAATTAATTGAAACTGTTATTAACTTCTAAGGGGAAAGTGTAATGGATAATTGATCTGATTTTGATACTTATTATAAATGTATTGTTAAGAACAGTTCAAAAGTACGGGTGAGGGAGAAATACTGGCAAATGTAACATTTTAAAACTCAAAGAAAGTAGGAATAAATAAATCAAGACACTAAAAAGGTTTAAATCTATTTCGATCTATTCTTTAAAACAAGATTTTCTTTCTGCTCACTACAACTGTACAGAGTGGTTTTTAGAGTTACTGTAGCATTTCTGTTAGTTCGAACCAGTCTGGCCATTCTCCGTTGACCTCTGTAATCAACAAGGCATTTCCGTCCACAGAACTGCCGCTCACTGGACATTTTTTTGTTTTGTTTTTGGCACCATTCTGAGTAAACTCTAGAGACTGTTATGCATGAAAATCCCAGGAGATCAGCAGTTACAGAAAGTATGCTATGTTTCTTGTGAACAAATGCCACTTGGTTATCTACAGTATTACAATAGCATTCATAGATTCGTACAGTGGCTTAAATGTCCAAATACTTCTTGAGGCCACTGTCTGTACTGCACCAAGCATCCAAGGAAAGGCAGATGAACTTTGAAACCAGGTTTATTAAGCTTTAATAGACAAAAATTTCCATTAAGATTAGCTTTCATTCTTTTAAGAGGTCCTGCAAGTCCAACCCCTTCTCCAACCCTTGCATTTATCTTCCAACCCTTTTTATACCAGTCAAGGAACTGTGTGTCCCCTCAACAGAGAAGCAATCTCTATCCCTGAGCTGCGTGATCAAAGGATAGATGTAAGGCTGACAGATATAGAGAACCGAGAGTCTTCCTGTGCGCTGAGCCAGAGGCAAGACTGCTCTATCACCACATCGTATACTGGCAGATGGATGCCACAGGGACAAGAGAAAGCTCAGATTCAGCAGTTCAAAGCCAAGACACCCTGAAAACACAGTGAAAATTGATGGGAGGAATGATGACATTAAGCTCAAACTCAACAACTTCAACTGGAATGTGGAATCACACTCAACCAAGACTGCAAGTAATGGATACTGAAAGTAATCAGTTGACTTACAATCTATAATTATGTTCCTTTAGTTTACAAACAGTTATGAATCACGATTTGCAACTTGTCTGCTTCAGGGTTTTTTTCTTCATAAAATTTTTTTGGAAGCTGCCAAAGCAAAATTTCGGGTCGCAGAAGCAAATTTTTTTTTTTTTGGGGGGGGGGGATTTTTCCCCTTTTTCTCCCAATTTGGAATGCCCAATTCCCAATGCGCTCTAAGTCCTCGTGGTCGCATAGTGATTCGCCTCAGTCCGGGTGGTGGAGGACGAATCCCAGTTGCCTCCACGTCTGAGAAAGTCGATCCACACATCTTATCACGTGGCTTGTTGAGCGCGTTGCCACAGAGACATAGCGCGTGTGGAGGCTTCACGCCATCCACCGCGGCAACCACGCTCAATTCACCACGCGCCCCACCGAGAACAAACCACATTATAGCGACCACGAGGAGGTTACCCCATGTGACTCTACCCTCCCTAGCAACCGGGCCAATTTGGTTGCTTAGGAGACCTGGCTGGAGTCACTCAGCACACCGCAGAAGCAAATGTAATTAAATTAATCTCGTTTTCGGCACTTTGTAAGTGCTAAAAATGCATCTCATCTGAAACACGCAAGTGATGCCTAGTTTCACGTGAGTGTCATGCGAGCCACATGCACTAAAAAAAAATATATATATATTTTTGTTTTTTATTTCAGGGTCTTTGCAGAAAGTGGCATTCTGAAACGTCATGTAAACAAGAGCGCTGATTTACTTACAGCATTTAAGGGATTAAAAGAAAGCTGTTTAACACACCAAGGTGACTTATTTGGCGATGTAAACATAAGCAGCATTATGAGTGTGTATGTGCGTGAATATGATGGAGCCCAACAATAAGTCAACATAGTGAAAAGTATTCAACGTTTCTGGGAGTTCAATGGGAAAAGCACGTTCACTATAAACTAAGACACTTTCTGGTGTCCATGCAAAAATAGTTAGTGATTAGATAACAAGACAGAGACATCTTTGAACATTTGAAAATTGACTTTCTGAGAAAAAATATTGATCTTAAGTTTTTTTGGGTTTTTTTCTTGGTTTTTTTTTTGCATACATTTTTGTTTCATCAGAATACATATCTACTTTTGAATGACAGTCAATGCAGAAACAGGCCTTTTGCCAGCATAAGAGGGCGTTCGCATCGATTTAGTTATGTGTCCACCTTTTTTTTTTTATGCAAACATGCACTAGATGGACATTTCTGACTGTTACACCATGCCATGCTGTTTTTTCAATGCAAAAATAAGCGCTGCATTTTTAAGACACTGTCAATTTAAAAGAACTTTTAAAAACACATCTCTAGACACCTGTTTGATTTGTAGCACTGCATCTAGCTTTTTTTAAAAGTAATAACGTGTTTGGTCTGAACAGCTCCTAAGGGTGTACTTACAGCATTTACTTGCAGGGGCTACTTGCCGAAATGAACCACATAAAACCTGACCTCTTCCAGCCAATTAATAGTATCAACAGCAACTAGAATTAGCATTACGCTCAACTCAACCACTATAGCTGAAATGAGGCAATATACAGAACTTAGACGATAAAGTAATGGACACTAAAAGAAATCAGTCAACTTCCAAGCTCTGATTATGTTCCTTTGAGCTTTTGGCATTTCAGTGTGTATCAGAAATTTACAGCCACTGCTGTGTAATGTAATAATGCAAATACCTCATCCTCTCAGAAAGTATGTGACTAATTAGAGTAGGGCTTCTGCTGAAGAGTGGACATGCTTTTTGGAAACATATATCCAGTTGTGCTCAAAAGTTTGCATACCCTTGGAGAATTGGTAATATATGTACCATTTTTAAAGAAAACTTGAGTGAGCAGGCAAAACACATTTCTTTTATTTCTTATGTGATTCATATTCAACTGTAGGTTATAACAGAATGGCAAAATCATAAAAAAAAAAAAAAAAAATGAAATGACCCCTGTTCAAAAGTCTGCATGCCCTAAGTTCTAATATTGTGTATTAATAAGGCCAAGTTGACCCTCCAGTGGTTACAGCAGAAAAAGGTGAAGGTTCTGGAGTGGCCATCACAGTCTCCTGACCTTAATATCATCGAACCACTCTGGGGAGATCTCAAACGTGCGGTTCATGCAAGCTGACCAAAGACTTTGCATGATCTGGAGGCATTTTGCCAAGACGAATGGGCAGCTATACCACCTGCAAGAATTTGGGACCTCATAGACAACTATTACAAAAGACTGCACGCTGTCATTGATGCTAAAGGGGGCAATAAACAGTATTAAGAACTAAGGGTATGCAGACTTTTGAATAGGGGTCATTTCATTTTTTTCTTTGTTGCCATGTTTTGTTTTATGATTGTACCGTTCTGTTATAACCTACAGTTGAGTATGAATCCCATAAGAAATAAAAGAAATGTGTTTTGCCTGCTAACTCATGTTTTCTTTAAAAATGGTACATATATTACCGATTCTCCAAGGGTATGCAAACTTTTGAGCACAACTCTATATATATATATATATATATATATATATATATATATATATATATATATATATATATATATATATATATTTTGTTTTTCTCCCCCTTTTTCTCCCAATTTGGAATGCCCAATTCCCAATATGCTTTTAAGTCCTCGTGGTCACGTAGTGATTCACCTCAGTCTGGGTGGCGGAGGACAAATCCCAGTTGCCTCCGTGTCTGAGACCTTCAACCCGCGCATCTTATCACATGGCTTGTTGAGCGTGATGCCATGTAGACATAGCGCGTGTGGAGGCTTCACATCATTTACCGCGGCAACAGCCCTCAACTCACCACATGCCCCACTGAGAACGAACCACATTATAGCGATCACGAGGAGGGTACCCCATGTGACTCTACCCTCCCTAGCAACCGGGTCAATTTGGTTGCTTAGGAGACCTGGCTGGAGTCACTCAGCACACCCTGGGATTTGAACTAGCAAACTAGCGAACTCCAGGGGTGGTAGCCAGCGTCTTTTGCCACTGAGCTACCCAGGCCCCTTTTGGGAACATATTTAATCTGTTTGGACAGATATTATCTCATTGTACAGAAAGCATATTTTCTATGGAGCTTGGGCCAGTCGCGCTGGAGGTGGGGGATGTTAATCATAGCGCAATCAGCAGCTAATTATTTCTGCTTCGGAGGAAAAAAGGAGACCTAACAGAGGGCGCTTTTGTGCCAAGAGTGTGAAGTGTTGCTTTACACTGAGAGGCTAACTGCAAAAGGAAACACTTTTTTTGGCTCTAAAATCTATGAAGCTGTTAAAAATAAAATCTGATTGATTAAAGCTCTGTTCACACCGCCAGCTACAAAGTGACATGAACACATTCATTTTCAATGAGAACTGGAAATTTCCAGTAATATGAGCAACAATGACCAATGGCGACTAGATGTGGATGTGTCCATTGACCCTTAATACTGTATAGATTTTTAAGAATTTAGACTTAACCTTTAAATGTTAAGTTTTTTTTTTTTTGTTGTTGTTGTTGTTGTAACTTTCAGGCAAGACATACATAATTGTCTTGACAAATGCCTTTACTAGTTCTCTCTACAGTATATATGGCTTGTCATAAGTCACTATCCATTAAGCTTTATTATATTAATTCTTAAGGGTTACAATTTGTACACAGAAGTCTGTTCTCCTACCTCCCTTAAAACCTAAAACAGAAATGACAAATTAAGTTCAGTTAGGAAACTCTGTGGCGCAGGATGGTAGGTCACCCTGGCACACCTTGCTACGTTAACCAATCAGAACCCCTTTTTTCCTCATCAAATTATATATAACCCACCTATGCATCGTAGTGGCACGGCCGCAGCAGCATGGTAACATGCAGCGTTTCTCCTTCCACCTCCCCAGCGCCACCTGTCTAGATCTGCTCTACTAATAAAAAATGGTTTATTATTGAACCATCAAAAATAAAAACTTTGCAACCGGTTCTCGTCAGAATAGCACTGTTGGATTTCAACTCTCATTTCTCTGCTCTGAATAGTTTTCAGTGTTCCATTTGTCCAATGATCAAACCAGAAAGGAAAGCCTTGGAAAGTCAGATAGAATCAATGCCACAAAAGTCCAAGAGATAAATCATAATTAACCTGCTATTTGAGCAGCCTGGATGCACTTTTGAGTCTAAGTCTCTCTCAAGAGCTTAGTAGTAGGGATGTGCCCGAAGTTACCTTATTTGGAAAGGCACGAATAATGACTTCAAATTGAATAACAGATTCATCCAAATAATATAAAAAATAATTTGTATGACTGATTATCCAAAAAGCACAAGGATAAAGTGATATTTTAAATAAACATATCCAAAATTACAACGAATTTATGAATCTGTGCAGCCAATATTTCTAAAGTGTAAATCTTATGAATGAAAATGCGCACATTGTCAATTCAGATCAGATGGCTGCAGTCTTAACTCTGTTTGCCGTCTGTGTTAATTGTGCATGTCTGGAGCTTGTCAAGTGTAATGTTAACTAAGATACAACATCATATACACTTTCCACTACTTGAAATGTCTATGTTAATGTATCACACGATTCACACGTGATTCTCATGTATTTATTTATAGCTTAAACCTGAACGTGATGTTAAATTCCTGACCTGAAGTGATGATTTCACATCGGAGCTCGTCTATATGTATCCGTCTCTTAAAGTTGACAACATTTATATCCACATTAGCGATTAAGGTTATTAACTGCTTAAGACTTTATTCCGAAAAAAGTTAAAATGTTTCATAAAGGTTTAAATGCTCCATAGAGTATTCATCTATTTGGAATATTCCTCCTTATGTAAAACAAAGAAATTGAAACATGCTCTGTCTTTCTTCTTCTTCTTCTTTAACCTGTGCTAAATTTGAAAATGTTAAGTGTTCTTGAAATTTAACATTATTATTATTATTTAACCAAATAATGGTGTCCTATCAAAAGAAAAATTCCTGATAGACTTACGGGACTTTCAGCTGTTTGTAGGCTATATTGATTTGATTTTAATTTATTTTAATGTTTTAATTTGGATTTATTATTCAATAAATGTGTGTTTGACATTTCACATTTTGCTTGACACCTCCTATCCCAAGAATAATGTTGTTATACATGCACAGACAAAGGAAAATTCTGTTTCATGCAGATATTAATATCTGAAATACCAGGAGAAACCACAACATATTCCACAGTTAATGTAGCCTACAAATTCAGCTTCATCTGGTAAGAATATTTTATTATAAAATAATATTTTTAAAATAATAATTGTATAATAATAATAATTATTATTAAATAATTAAAATAATAAATAAATAATGAAAAGGCATATACAAGGCATATCTAATTAATAGAAACTATAAATGTAAGAGTAACACTTAAACATGGATATTTCATTTAGTTTTGATGCACTTCTGGTTTAAGCCCCACCCACAACCGGTTCTATCCGAATACAGAGACAAACACAGATAATTTTGTCATATGAACAGATACAGATACAAATACAAATAATGGCTTTGCTACACACCCCTACTTAGTAGTAACCTTTTGATAAGATATGGTGTCATGAATACCATCTCTGACACAATAAAATGATATCCCTTAAAGGAACAGTTCACCCAAAAATGAAAATTTGCTAATAATTTACTCACCCATAGGCCATCCAAGATGTATCTGAGTTTCTTTCTTCATCAAAACAGAATTTAGTATTTTTAGGATCCATTTCAGGGCTCCTCCTAAACAGTGCAATTGTTGGATGGCCTGAGGGTGAGTAAATTATCATCAAATTTTCCTTTAAACTCAATATGTATAGTAATATTGTAGTCATTAATGTGGGCCTTCAAACCAAGATGGTTTGCCTGGCAAACTATAAATATTTTCTATGGGCCTGTATTCCAATACGTGCTAAAATTATTAAAACATGTTTTCTGAAATGTTTTGGACAAAAGCAAAGACATTATCCCTTTATGCGCGGATGGGCTCATCAGACTCACAGACAAAAATATAGCGAGTAGTAGCCAAGTATATGTCTTTGACAATTATGTTGGTGCCGCATTTTCATTTATAACTTCGCGAAAAATAAACGGAACATAAAATATCACATACCATTTTTTAGAGGAGGTGATCATCTTTCAAACAACCCCCACAAAATGTAATTGGATGCATAGATCATTGGATAATCCACACAAAGCATATGTTACATATGGCCACCAGGAGGTGGCACCAAGTAAATGACACAGACTCAAAGATGACTCAAATGTCACAGAATGAAACTCATTTTTTATTTTTTTTATTTTTTTATTTATTTTTTTTATGTACAATTATTATGTTTGTTTGGAGAGTCTTTTCGACACATAGAGACATTTTAGGACACTATGATAAATTATTTTTGTAATTCTATATTGTTTTTAATTGCTTTGACGTATCTACACAAAATGTTTCTCAGTTGACATGATTGAGAACAAAATAAAAGCAGTTTTCTGAGCCACCTTATTTACAACCAGAGATATATAATGTCAAATCAGAAAAATAAGGAAAAAAAGCACATTTTTGTATGTATTTATTTATTCAGCAGTTTCTTAGCATGAGAGTCTCATAATTTATCACAATCTATATCATTAAAACAATGATACCAAACATTTGACCCTCCTTGATTTTTAAGCCTTTAATTTTGGGTATGCCACTGAAACGGGAAATCTTTAAAAACACCTTCAGAACTTAAAGAGCTATAGGTTGAGACGTGTCACTCATATACACAGGAATGAAAGTCCCACCAGGTGATTTGAGCTAAAGAAGCACAATTTATGATACCATTGTTTTCAGATTATTATTGAAATATGTTATTTGATCATAATCTTGACCAACCATTTGTAGTTCCCAATTCAAATAGACAGGAGCTGTACTTGTATCAATAAAAAATAGCTGTCTGGAGGCATTACGAATATGGGTGCCGGCGCCAAGTGACCTGACTTGTCTTAAAGGGACTTTGAGCAAAATATCACATGCTGGATCCATTCAAATCCTCTGTGCTAACCTTGACTGACAGTTTATAAAGAAATTGCTATCAACAACTTGGTAGCATCGGTTCAGTATTTGGGCTCTCTTTTGCCCCCTGATGCTCAACTTAGCTGTGATAATCACAATTTCAGCCTGCAAAATCACTTTCCTCATTAGCATTCAGCAGAATATTGCTCCAGCCCACATTCTCAAGAGACTGAATTAGTAAAATCTTCCACAGACCTTGAGAATGAGAGAAAGATTGCAGGTTAAAAAAGGCACAGAGAAGAACATGATAAAGTAGCTGTTAATGGTTATTCATATGATCACACTATTGATTTTTGAATCAGTCCAATTATCCAAATGGTTTTATATATGGTTAATCCTTTCTTGAAGCACTCAAAGTTCTAAATTTATTATCTGCCTTCGCACTCTGTCTGGAGTAATGTTGAGTGTAAGCATAAGTTTTAGGACTCCAATCCATGCAGTTCTTTGTTATGAAGAAATTATGGCAGTAAAGCCACTTCCTGCACAATGAATATAGACCGACATATTAAATGTTTCATAAAGGTCCAAGCCATGAATATAAGCTTAACTTTAAATGTGATATACTGTATGATATACTCTCAGTATCAGCAAATCTACTGTACACTCTGCAAAATGATGATTGTGACTATAACTATTATTCACAATTTATGAATATGCTTTTAAACAAGCATTAGCCCACAGCCACAGCCATTAAAATTAATTGTAAAAAAATATTTTGCCAGGAAACTTGTACCTAAATATACTGGTAAAAAATAGTCAAAAATATTATTAAATGTGACTGAATCAACCTGATTAGGTAACACCAACAAAAGTACATTTTAAGGGTTAAATCAAGCAGAAATAACTAGTTATGGTAACAACTGCACATATACACTTTTTGCAGCATCCAAACACATCTTCTCTATCAAACTAAGGATCTGAATGAATGCTGTGAATCCATCTGATGTGCATGTCAGAAATAAACACAAAAAGTAAAAAAGTAAAAAAACAAAACAAACAAAAACAACAAAAAAACATTTTTTTACTTTACGAAGTTCCACTTTAGACTGGATAGAGGTTGTCGTGTGTGTTTTGAAAGTCAGAATGTAGTTCTCCAGGTGAATACAAAGCACTGTCACTCGCTCAACATCTTCCCCTTACTGTCACAGTCCCGTCACAGCTTTGTGTGCTTAATCTGACTACTGAAGCGACCATCTGTTCATTACTGTCTGTTCCCAGAGCGACAAGTGTCTGCTCCTTAAGTTCACGCAGCAGACCACTGTCCAACACAATGAGGTTAATATATATACGCAAAAATGTTATGCAAATGATGTTGTAATTACCTGAAGAGTTTTGTGATGTGTGTATGTGGGTGGATGTTTTGCAGCATCAGCAGCATAAGTTGAGTCCGTTTTTATGGTTAACTGATGCTCGTGAGCATGCATCAGCTCGGCGCTTTCAGTGGTGTATGAGGTGATGCAAGACCTTTAAAACCATTTTGCTGTGAAATGCAAACACTTGCTGCAACTCCAAAACTATAAAACAACAAAATAAAATCTGATGGTAATATTGTATAACAGAATTTTTATTTTATTTTGAAATGATTAATTCCCTTACTAAAAAGTACTGTGGAGGTATCATGGTCCAGTGCTGACATCAGATAGTAATACCATGGTACTTTAATATATACAACCCCAATTCCCCAAAAGTTGGGACTGCATGAAAAATGCTAATAAAAACAAAAATGAGTGATTTGTAAATTATAATCACCATTTGCTTTATTGAAAGCTCTACAACTACACATTATATGAAGTTTTACCCTGTGAATTAAATGTGTCTTTTATTTATTTATCTATTTGTATATACAGTAATTTCAAATCAGATGATTGCAACACGCTCCAAAAAGTTGGGACAGTCAAGTGTTTACCACTGTGAAACAAAACCATTTCTTCTAATGATACTTGTTAAGCATTTGGGCACTGAAGACACAAGTTTGTTAAGTTTAGAAAGTAGAATTTTCCCGCAATTCATCCATTATGTAGGCCTTTGCCTGCAAAATTGTATGGGGTCTTCATTGCCGGATGGTGTGCTTCATAATGCGCCACACATTCTCAATTGGAGACAGGTCAGGACTTCAGGCAGGCCAATCTAGCACCCACACTCTCTGCTTACACAGCCATGCACTTGTAACCTGGCCAGTATGTGGTTTGAAGTTGTCCTGCTGGAAAATGCAGGGACATCCCTGGAAAAGAAGGTGCTGGATGGCAGTATATGTTGCACCAAAATTTGTACATATCTGTCTGCATTCATGGTGTTCTCACAGATGTGCGAGTTACCCATGCCATGGGCACTGACACACCCCTGGCCCATGCAGACAATGGCTTTTGGACCTGATGCTAATAACAGCTTGGATTGTCCTTTTCCTCTTTGGCCCAGATAACATGATGGCTATGTTTTTCAAAAACTTTTTGAAATGTGAACTCTTTGGACCAAAAAACACAGTTCCACTGTTCTACCTTCCATCTAATATGAGACCGAGCCCAGAGAAGTCGGCAGCGCTTCTGGACAGTGTTGATGTAGGGCTTCTGCTTTGCATAGTAAAGTCGTAACTTGCATCTGTGGATGCAGCGCGAGTAGTTTTGACTAACAAAAGGTTAACTAAAGCTATCCAAAGCCCATGTTCATGATATTCATTACAGATGAATGCCGTTTTTTTAAGAGAGTGACGTCTGAGGGATCAGAGATCACACACATTCAGAAGTGGATTTCATCTGTTGGCAAATTGACAAGTCTTGTACGATTCTTGCTCTTGATGGACTAGGTTGTTTTTGGAGTCTTCCTATATACTATGACATGATTGCCTCACCTGTTTAACATCTCCAGTTTTACATCGCCTTGTTATTTCAACTCATCAAATTGTTATTAGTCTCAATTTTATTTTTTTGTATTGCAATCATCTGATTTGAAATGACTACATTTAAAAATAAATAAATAAATAAATAAATAAAATTCACAAGGTAAAACATCATATTATGTGTAGTTATGGTGCTTTTAAATATAGCAAAGGGTGAATATAATTTACAAATCACTCCTTTTTGTTTTTATTAGCATTTTTCATACTGTCCCAGCTTTTTCGGGATTGGGGTTGTACCATAGTAGTTAATTATCATTTTCATGTACCATTGTATTTACAAGGCACTTAAGGATATCATGATAGTATAATGGAACCATGTCCAAAAACATAGTAGTACCATGGTAATTTATTTTTAGTGTTAAAGACTCCATGAAATGGCTTGCAGAGCACCTTTTTATTTTCTTTACAGTTGACGCATTTCCTATTGTCCCTTAAAAAATAAAAATAAAATAAAAATAGCCAGTAGCCTTTAGGTTACATCACAGCCATGACCCATGCAGTTACAGTTGGTCAGCTGTCAATGCTAACTTTTCTTGCAAGATTGCTTATGTTTACAAACTATATAAATATTCTAGATAACATAATACCACATATTGAGCCTCCCTCTTGCTTATGAAATGAGTGGGGTGTGTAACGTTGACACCAGGGCAGCGTGTTAAGGGTGGGTTTTAGGGCAACGCAGCGGGGCTACTGGCCCGATGATGGAAACGCAAATCGATTTTGGTCTCGCGGCTCGAGTTCTGAGGCTATTGGCCCCGGCTGGCTATTTGATAGCCCTATCTCGCACTGGCCTGATAGTGTAAAAGTGGTGAATGTGTTTTATGGGGGCCTTTAGCCCCTGCAACCAGGGGTCTTTTTACTCTAAATACTATCCTTTCACTTATTGCATAGTTCTTAAAAAACTTTGATTTAATCACCTTGAACATGACAAATATGTATGTTGTCTCAAAATAAATGTGATAATTTCAGGGATTCTCATTAGTTACATATATTTACAATATCTAATAATAAATTATTAAATATCATATCAAGTTACCTCAAAATCAAACTTTAGACATTGCATGCAATAATCTCATGGATAAAGAATGTCTTGCAGTGTATAGTGACAAGCATGTGTTAAGGAAAGTACTGTGGTAGTTTTTCTTGCCATTTAGTGTTTTGGGAGAAAATAAAATCAAAAGTGTCTATTTGTACCCTACATCTTATATGCGTATCTCTGCAAAAAGTAAATTTTGTCCAAAACAAAATTGAGAACGCTGGCATATAGATGACCTCAAAGCAAATAGATAGGAACTAAAAGAAACAACAATTATATATGCATTACTTGGGGTCTTTAAGAGCCACGTTGTGTAGAAGCAGAAGAAATGTCAGAACAAGCTTAATTACCTATAACACAGTACACAAGGGTAAGTGTTTCTGGCCTTATACAGCCTCAAAGGTCATATCTGTTTAGTCAAAAGTTATCTTTTATTAGTCATTAAATTGTGCTTGGAATCTGGAACAGTCATGCATCTGAGCCTGCAGAAATTATGAAACAGGCAGATGAAAAAATAAATCATATCTGTTATTATGATCGCAAGCATGTTATTTTCATTTAAAAATGATATTCAAACATCAAATTTGACTTCCAGAATTCTATGAATAATGTTATTCAAAAAGACATTAAAATTAAAACATGCAGAGCATGTATGAGTCCATTCCCTCACCTGAATGAGGTTTGTTTTTGAGAGGAAAATGCAATAGCATTTCTAACAATCAAAATGCATAGTGGGGAGGCACCTTTATTATTCCCTCTGCTTGCCGAGATATTCCATTCTATTAGCACTTGTAAGATTCTTGTGAAATTTCTCAGTTTATCATGTAGGACCAGAATGTATTAGATGCTGCTTTGATTCTAGTGTCTTTAAAATCTCATTCATTTTTTTCTGTTCTTCTGAACAATCACCTTCATGGTACCTTAAACCTAATGATGATTACATCATAAAATGAAAATTCAGTAATTGAGGGCATGTCCTAATAAAAATGTCTATACTTTATGGACCATGCTCCCTAACAAATATCATCCATTCAATTAATCTTTGAGGTTTTTGATGTAGATACTGTGAGAAATATCTGAGACATCATTTAAAATACTAAATAATGCCATTTAATCAAAACTTGCATCCCTTTTTTATTGATCAGCTTTTAAAGGTAAAGTGTGTAATTTCAGCTCAAAATCATGAATTTTTTCAAACAGGTTTGCTGAAAACTACCCCGACTTCAATTTGTTGGATGAACATATAGTCCCGCCCCTCAACTCTCACCATTGGTTGAGCCAATGTTGCTACGCTAGGCTGGGCGGGCTGCTCAAACAATCAGAGAGAGAGCAATTCTTTTGTGCCACAGAGCCAAAGTGTTACACTTTTCAGGGGAATCAACCTACGAATGGTTTCATTACAGTTGTTACTGCACATTAAGCAGGTATAGGAGAAAGAATCGTCAAAAAAAAAAACAAAAACGTAAATCCACATTTTCAATTGGCATATGAAAAGTCAGTCAAAAAGTTATGATTGAAAATTAACAGCCAAGGAACAGTTTAGACATGCAGGTTAAATGTATTGCACATAGGCTTGACAGTAGTGATCCAGATCTATAAGGTGAGAAAACTTACTAGTCTCAACAACTACCAATCTATAGTGCTCTTACTGTCATGTGATATAACCAGGGTTGGGGAGTAATGGAATACATGTAACGGGAATACGTATTTTAAATACAAAATATAAATAACTGTATTCCACTACAGTTACAGTTTAAATCATTGGTATTTAGAATACAGTAACATTCAAAAAGTATTTTGATTACTGAAGAGATTACTTTGCATTTTATTGTCATTTGTTTCATTTAATATTTAGTCCTTTCAGGTGGAAAACATTTATACATATAAATGATTCGATCCAAAGTGCATTTGAACAGCAGTGAAACACTTTCTTATGATGTGTTACATTCATACGAGCAGACAGAGATGTAAGTTTGAAGTAAGTTTGGAGCAGAAGAAATAGAAATAATCCTTGTGTAAATTGTCATCTTTACGCTAAGCTAAAATGCTATTTCTAGCCATTTTACATGCACGTTACCAGGCACGATCATATTTGTTTATCAAGAAAATTCACGTTGGATCATAATTTCTTTTTTTCTAGTAAGACCTTTGATATTATGGCAAAAATCACATTCTTGATAATATTCTTTTTTTTTCTTTTTTTTTTTTTTTTCCTGTAAAAATATCTACAAATCCTTAAAACAAGATCAATTTGATTTATCTCGTTTTAGAAACAACACTACATAAGATATTTAGGTTTTTCAGAGAACGTATTTTTAACATGTGTATTTTGTCTGACTGTAGTTTTTATAGTCAAAACAAGTGAAAAAAATCTACCAGTGCTGAAGAAGTAATCCAAAGTATTTAGAACACATTACTGACCTTGAGTAATCTAATGGAATATGTTACAAATTACATTTTACAGCATGTATTCTGTAATCTGTAGTGGAACCCCAACCCTGGATATAACCCAGCTGTCTTTCCTGTCAGTCCCAACAAGCTGATCCACACACTGGGGCATCTAGGGCTGGCAACTGGATAACTAACTCCACTGACTGTGAACACTGGGGACCCTGAGTGCTCCAGACAGTACTATTCACTGTTCACACATGACTGTTCAACCAATTATAGCAGTAACTGCATAATTATATTGCCGTAATCACATCTGCTGTGATTGGACTAACAACTGAAAATAATCACGCTCCAGAGTTGAGGTAAAGGTTTTGATGCAGTGTGGGCTCAGCAACAACCTGTCCCTGAATGTCAATAAAAACTAGAGGCCTTATGTTAATTTAAGCGTAAATCACCCAATCAACATCAATGAGAATGAGGCGACAGATGAAACTGTGAGCGGCTTCATATTCCAAGGGATGTAAATTGTCAACACTGTTGGGTAGATTACTTCTGAAACGTAATCTGGTAATAATTGAAAATAAAAAAAAATAAAATTGTAATCAGAAACATAATATTTTAGATTACATTTTGTAGGTAATTTCATCTGATTACTTTTGGATTACTTATTGCATGTTTTGATGAAATTTCTAATTTGTATTAAAGGTGATGCAAGCGATTTCAGCCGTTCAACTTCCACAAGACTGAGCCGTTGAATTAGCCATGCCCCCTTTTTCCAAAACCCGCACTCCAAATAAAACAAATGAGCTTTATTGAGACCGACATTGTGCAAAAATGGTTGTTTAAAACGACAGCAGCAAAGTAGCGCCCTCAACAGACAACTGTTATGAGCAACATGTTTTAAAAATGGCAGTAAGCCTCGATAATTCGCTGCAACTACAATATTATGAGACAGGGTTGTGAGGTTTACTGGTACGAAGAATCGTGATACCAAAAAAAATTAAAAAAAGGTAAGATATCATCTTGTTGCTAATTTCGGTATCATATTACATTATGCTGTCATTAGCAAAATGATTTGAGATGTGACAGTTTTCAGATGAAATCAATGACAATTTGAAATAAAATAAAAAACCTCTGAATATGGCCAAGTGTATTCATTAAACAGAAGGATGTAATTTAATTAAATAATATACGGTCACATGCGCTGCAAGCTACAGAATGTACAAGAGGTGTGGCTCTGCTCTGTCATCTGCTTCACACACACACACACACATAGTCACACATGCATGTGCACACTCACACAAACACAACACTCACTACTGGTGCTTAATTTTCATGCAGTGTGTTTAGAGTATAAATGGCTATTAACACTTTAATGAACTTCTCTGGTGCAGCTCGGGGATTTCAGCTTGAGAGTCAGGACGGGACTATCCCAGCATTAATGGGAAGCTTGATATAACTTACCCAAAATAGGAAAAACTCAAAGGTCTGTCAAAATAAAAGTCCCACTAAAATGAAAGCTCTATTCATCTGGATGTGTGAAATTGAAGACAGAAAAATATATCTACTGTATAAAAATGTAATATTCAAAAAGTAGCAATAATAATCATAATAACAATTATATAATATTAAATGGTTGTATTATTATTATTATTATTATTATTATTATTATTATTATTATCATCATCTATAAGCAGTATCACAAACGCAAGTGTATTATCAGAATGTTGTGATTTTCATTAATACTGGTAAGCTCTGTTCTGCAGCATTTTATTTTACCAAAAATAAAATAGAATTAATTTGTTTTAATTAAAGTATATTACAGTAAAGTATAGTAAAGTAATTATGATATTTTTATTTGATTAAAGCTGAATGTATCAATTTGAAACACCATTTGATCATAACATTTAATTTAAACATTTAACATGGAATCCAGAAAAATTAAAACAGAAAACACATGATTTGTATCTGTGAGACTTTATGCAGTTCTTTTAATCAAGTCATTTTCTGTGTAATTTCATACAATTATTTGTTGATTATAGTATCGATTTAGTATCGATACCGAGGTACCAGGCTGGTATCGTACCGAAGCAAAAATTTTGGTATCGGAGCAACCCTACTATGAGAACAAACAAAATGGTTGACAGGTGAAAAGTTAATCATCCAAAAAATTTTCAGGGCCCTTATTCAGACTTTGCAGTTTACAAAGTCTACAGCTGTCACAAGTCCGGTGAGATATCTCAGGACATTTATTTCATTATTATCTTTAAGGGAATAGGAAACATTTTTATATACCTTTCCATGAAAAAATCGCTTACAGCACCTTTAAGTTTATTAGTACATATTTACACTCCTTTACACACTTCCATTAAACATCTGGGTCCTTATGTATAAAACGTACTCATGTATGAAGCGTAGATTTAATCTTTACTAAAAGTGTGCGTACGTACAACGTTTTCAGACTGTTGAAAAGAAAAGAAAAGAAGGAAACAGGGTTTTCTGTAGAAAAAGAAAACAGGGTTTTACTGTGGAAAATCAGACAGCAGACCAGAACAGGGAACAAGCATCAGTTTTTTTCTCTGTGTGATTACAAGCACCACTGCACATTTGGGGCCACCTCAAAAAATTACACATCTTGAAATATGTCTGGGATTCATAGATGGATGAGTGAAAGTGATAAATTGACACACAAACTGTGTCCGATTTATTCAGTCAGTGATTGGGCAATTAATTTACTGTAAATCAGTTTATTCCTTGGTGACTTATAAACACTATCTCTGGGTTAATGATGTAAATATTTGTTTTCTGAACAAATTGAGATTATGCATTTTATTTGATCATCTTATTTGCAGTCATGTTCATATTTGTTTGTTTATTGGCGCACTGGGATAAACAACATTTCTGATTGCAAACTTTAACCAACAGAGGGGGAGGGATGCTACAGAGCATGTATAAAATATATAACTTTATTTCTAGGGTGCTTGGCAATACTCAGCTTTCACACTATTGTTTTTCCTTCAGTTTTAGGCTAGATTAACGAGTTGCCCTTTTGCTTTGAATGTTACCCATATTTCTAATCCCTGCGGCATGGGGAATCTTCATTAGGGGGAAATACTGACCTTCAAGTGTCTTTATGAGAATATATAACTGTAAAGTAAACATTTATCCATGTGACTCCTCAACCTAGCATCATCATTTGGACCTTAAAACACCTCTTACAACTTTTCATCATATCAGAGTCTAGGAACCATTGCAGAAAGGAGGCACATGCTAAATGTCAGGCCAAGAAAGATGTTGTTTGTATATTCTCAAGCAGGTTTTACTACAATACAGCATATGGATGGGGAACAACTGTTTAAGAATTAACCAATTATTTTTTGTTTACAGTTTTAATCCCGAACATATTCAAATGTCTAAAACTGAATAAAAATGTTGTGTTCAGTATCACAAAAGAGACAGGAATACTGAAAAACGCTATTATCTACAATGGCTCTTGATAAAATAACAGAATTGTCTGTTAAAGTTAAATTCTATTTTTCCAGCAGCTGTAATGCCAATCCCTTTGAGAGACAAGCTTTTAATGAATCAAGTGGTAAATCTTTCAATTTGATCATTCAATCAAGTGGACCCAAACTGCTGTTTTTGTTTTATGTCTTCTTTTAATTTTACCAATTTGTGTCAGGTGCGCCTCTGGGGAATTTCTGTTTGTTGCATTATGTATTAAATAAATAATGATGATATCAACATGTAAATGAGCTGCCTCAGATATTATAAAGAACGACAATCCTACTGAGAGTAAAACTAATCAGCTACTAGCTACATAAGTTGTTTATTTGTCTTATTGTAATATGCCTTATTACTTCAATTAAAGGAATAGTTCACCCAAAAATGAACATCGTGTCATCATTTAATCACCATTATGTTGCTCCAAACAATTATGACTCATTTATGACATACAACTATCCTTGTAAACTGTTAAAATTCAGAGTGATCTAATTTGTACAAAATAAATAATAATAATAATAATAATAATAATAATTATGTGTCCATCACACACATACATTTTGGTTGGATAGACACTACATCTAAAAAATAAAATAAAAAGAATATGTAAAGTATGAACAACTTAAGAATGTAACCAGATTTTCAATATATCTTAGGTAGCACTTCACAATAAGGTTCTAATTAACGTTAAACAAAATTAATAAATGCTGTTAAAGTATTGTTTATTCTTAGTTCATGTTAATTAATGTAGATAATAGTAGATCATGAAATTTGAGGCCGATACGATCAATGATTTTTTTTTAACACTAAGATCGGCATATACCGATACCGATTCTTTTTTAAAAAGTGCCTTTTGATCTGAATCTGAATCTATCGCCGATCATGGATTTAAAACGATAATCGTCCGATTTAGATAGGTGGCCGATCGATTGGCGCACCCCTAGTAGATAACTAATGTAAACTAATACAACATTATTGTAAGGTGTTACGATATCTTATGATCAAACCCATATTGATCATAAAGTCATCTGCATCTGTACGGCTACATTTATTAATATTAAAGCTCGATAAGTATGGCATTTAAGCGAAACATCAACCATGTAAAATCTGTCTGTTCAAACATATAAAACTGTGTGTATCACACATGCTTATGAATACTAATGTGACCATGTTGCAAAATTACACCAATATTTATTGCTGTGCATACAGGCAATTAATAAATGAAGTGCTAAGGAACTATGATAAACCAGTGCAATTACCCATAGTGACTACTATCAGTGATGATGATGTTTTAAAAGACACTATTGTCATCCTTTAAAACTGATAAATCAGAGTAAATTCATCCCTGCACTTTCTACATGGAGGAAAGAGTCTATGATTTTAAATGTTCTTAGAACAGTTAAAAGCATTGGTCATGAAGGACAAATGAATTTGTATGCAGAACAAAGATTGATATAATTGTTGCTTGCACAGTGTGCAGTCAACCCATAAAAGGTTTAGGTTCCATTCCAGCAATAAAATGTTCCAACCTGGTCTGTTGCGTAATTTTCATGAGATCATGCTGAAATGTTCTGTGTGAACAGTTTTCTTGCTAAACACAGACTGTATGAGATATTACACACATATCTCATACACATAATGATTAAATAGCAGAAGATTAAACATAAATGAGCTTGGCTTTACTATGTTAAAGCTAATAAGATTATTTATTTGTGGCATGATGTTTATTGAGACATCTGTCCATCCAATACAATTCAAGACCTATGCAAAAGTATCTGAAGATTCTTAGTGGACAGATCATGGTCACTTGGGAAAGGTTTAATACTAGGAACAGATTTGATTTACCTAAAAAATATACGTTTTATTTTAATAATAATAATAATTATTATTATTAAAAGTATTGTGGGGTCCAAAAGTCTAAACCCCTTGTGAAAATAAATAATTTAGCCTTTTTTCAATCCACTTTACTTTTTTCAATTCAAATATCTCAACATGATTTGAGAATGTTCCAAAGAGCATCTTGTGTGCTTCAGTGAAAGCAAAGAAATCTGGGCCCGTATTCACAAAGATTTGTATTGTATCTTAACACTAGGAGTTCTCCAAAAAGTTCTTAGCTAGGGGTTTTTGCTTATAACCTATTCACAAAACTGCTAAAAGAAAATTTTACTAAGGAAATCTTAAGATAAGTGTAAGTCGGAGTTGACCTCTTTGATATGAATGACTTCACATTTTATGAGCGTGCTCTTTTAAATTGCACACAGTTGTTGGTAGACAGGAAACCGCTATTTGTCAGCGAAGACAGACAGACAGAGAGAGAGAGAGAGAGAGAGAGAGAGAGATTTTTTTTTTTGGATGATGAACATTTCTTAATCTTTCATTCAATACACAGGGTAGCCCAGCGATGTCTGTGAATACCCCCTTTTTTTCTCTGCAGCGAGCGCGCATTCACAAGAAAACATATCTAACATTTGTCTGACGCTGTGCGATCTGGAGATGGCATATAAAGTTTGATAGATTATTCTGCTGACTAAATACAGAAATTCCCAATTCATCTGCACTACACAGTTTCATTTTGATGTGACCAGGGATCACAGAGTTGTCAAAACCGTTATCTCCGGTGTAATTGGGTTGTTTCGGTTTGTGTGAGAGGTAACTGCATTTCTAACTAAGGTTACAATAAAGAAAACACCTTCGTGATTCAGGTGATAACTTTTTTAAAGGATGTTGTCAATATTATACTATTTATAATTACATTATAATACATTATTATAAAAATACATAGACTCAATTGTGATTCAGGCGATACCTTTTTGAACGGTCAGTGTCATAATAATATTCAAATATATAATTTTTAATGTGGATTGACGGCAGCAGCCATGCTTCGGATTGTTTGTGAGTCACTCTTAGGAATTTAGAAGTCCTCAGGACAACTTCTAAGCTGTCGTGGGTTTAGGAGCTACTTTTAGTTTTAAAATGCTTTATGTATTACTCTTAGATGAAGATTTTACTAAAATTCTAGTCTTAAAATTAGGAGTGACATGTCCCAAATTTTTAAGAGTTGCTCCTAAATTTCCACATTAGGACCTACTTTTAGCCTTAAGATTTTTTTGTGAATAAGGGCCCTGAGAAGTTAATATGGTCAGTATCACAAATTTGCTTTTCAACAATGTAAAATACTGTTAATTTCCAGTTTGAAAAGGAAAATAAAATCCAGATTGTCAATGTGGTTTGACTTTTTGGACCCCACTGTATATACTATACATTAGCAACATGAACTATTTACAAACTCCACGATTTAATTGTATGCTGATTCTTTAAAATAGTACAAGAATCCTTATCCTCAAAAAACATCAGCACATTTTTAAGCAAATGCAATCTAGTGCCAGTGATATTTCAAGGTAGCTTAGTGAAGATGCATTGCGCAGGCTGGAAAAAGAGAAAATGTGAAGGAAGACAGAGTATTACATCAATGCAGTTCCTCCAAGCTTCTTACCTGTCACAGAAAGACTTAGAGGAACCCTTGGGGTAAAGAAGTCGTGAAATATTTATCAAGCAGTGCCTGACTGTGTCACTCCAATGGTACTGGCAGGACTGAAGAGAATCTGCTGTCCTTTCTATAAACCCATGTCTTGTGTAAATTATTCACACCTGATGATGCCAAGAAATGCATAAACTTATGAGTGGCAGTGAATGGCAGAAAAATTATATGATCTGAAAGATCTCAATGCAACTCAATATTTTTTCTCATGAAAGTTTATGGGCCACTTAAAGCTTGTGATGTAGGGCAGACTGGGGGCAAATGAAGGGTAACACTTAGCATCAGTAAAGCTCTTGTTTGGCAAAAAGAAACAAAAAGTGGGATCGTTTCACTTTTTGAGAAATAATAAAAAAATAAAATAAAAAAAATGGGTATAATTTATAAATTATAAGCTCCCATATGAGATTTGATGTCGGCAGTTAGGTTGGGTTTAATATGACTAAATCAATCTGATTTTATTAGGTTAAACCCCCAAAAGTAATTTAAAGTGTTAGACCAAGTAGAAATAAATCCTAAAGGCAACAACTGCATGTTAATGATATACATTTTAGACGTTTGATTGGGATTGCGGTACCTCAGGAACAGTGTTGGGTGTATACCAATTACAAAGTAATTAGTTACTGTAATCTAATCACTTTTTAGTCTAAAAAAGTAGTGTAATGCATTTTATTTTAAATGATTGTAATCAGTTAACTGACTTTCAAATAATTTGATTTATTTTAAGGACATTATAGGGTTATGCTTATTCCTAATATATTATTTATGTAGAATAGAAATGTGAGGTGCCTACACACTGTCACAGTGAAATCGTCAGGATTCGTATGACTTTTCTAAATTTGGCTAATTCGTATGATATTGTGCGACTGCACTCGTTTGAATTCCTATGATTTTCACTACAGCCAATGACGTTGCTGGACATTGTTTCCATCTAATACGCGACAATTACTTACTTCTGTCACACACAACAGCTTCCTATCATGTTTACACACTCTACTGATTGGTTAAGTTTAGATAAGGGTTTGGGTAAGGGCATAATATTAACAAGCATGTCCTTAACACCTCGTCCGCGGAACTTACACTTACTTCCGCATTAGACATCTGGGAATTTGCACATGATGAGGTCCTATGAGTTTATGCAAACAAAATCATGCGAGATCATATGAAATAGCCACCTCATAAATTATGTATGAATTTTCATGAGATCGGGTTGGAGGTGCTGAGTGTATGACTTGTGTGTAACAATGAACAAGAAAGAAATACAGACATTATTTTGAATTTGTTGAGCGGAAAAGTGTTTTAGAAAGTAACTTAAAAGTAAATTAATTATTTAAGAGAAATAATTAGTCATTTGTATTGGATTACTATTTTTAAGTAACTTACCCAACACTGCTGAGGAATAACAATGTAAAACTAAAATGTCTACAGTGCCATATAGGAAAGTAAAATACGTTCACACACTTAAAACAATAAGATGTTACAAGTGAACTGTGGAAAATAAACCAACAAATAAACAAACAATTAAATATGTGTGTAAAACCTCCTTGTGACTCACCATTGGCCTGCAATTATTTTTTTCTCCTGTCAGAGAGCAAAACACTAAGTTATGAGTGCTGTATATGTGTGTATGCTATCTGAGAGGTTTTAAGCTTGGAGGACAGTAATGTTTGCTGACTAAACACCATCATAATGGAAGTTGTTCTCAGTCTCCTCCACAGGGTCCTGGGAGAAATAGCTCAGGAACAGATATAATTATGTTGTTGTGAGATATGACAATTGAACAGTAATGAGTTCAGCGAACAGAAAATGTGTATGATGAATTTGTTAATAATATTCTGGGTTTATTTTCAGTGTCATTTTCAAACTGAAAACAGAAATCAACTGGTTTCCATTATGATTACATTAAATTAGGTCTCACTTGTTCTTTTAATGCTGTTTCATCAATCAACTGGGTTGGGAGGGTCACTTTTGAAATGTATTCCATTACAGATTACAGAATACATGCTGTAAAATGTAATTTGTAACGTATTTCGTTAGATTACTCAAGGTCAGTAACGTATTCTAAAAACTTTGGATTATTTCTTCAGCACTGGTAGATTTTTTCACTTGTTTTGACTATAAAAACTCTGCCAGTACAGTAAGACAAAATACACATGTTAAAAATACATTCTTGGAAAAACCTAAATATCTTATGCAGTGTTGTTTCTAAAACAAGTTAAATCAAACTGATCTTGTTTTAAGGATTTGTAGATATTTTTACAGGAAAACAATACAAAAATTGTTATCAAGAATATGATTGTTGCCCTAATATCAAAGGTCTTACTAGAAAAAAAGAAATTATGATCCAACGTAAAAAAATATGATTGTGCCTGGTAACGTGCATGTAAAATGGCTAGAAACAGCATTTTAGCTTAGCGTAAAGATGACAATTTATGCAAGGATTATATCTATTTCTTCTGCTCCAAACTTACTTCAAACTTCTCTGTCTGCTCATATGAATGTAGCACATCATAAGAAAGTGTTTCACCGCTGTTCAAATGCACTTTGGATCACATCATTTATATATATAATTTTTTCCATCTGAAAGGACTAAATATTAAATTAAACAAATGGCAATAAAATTCAAAACTCTTCAGTAATCAAAATACTTTTTGAATGTAACTGTATTCTAATTACCAATTATGCCTTACTTCTTACTTATTAGGCATGTTACTTATCAGCATTATGCATAACACTTTGCATATATTTGCTGCTTGTACAGTCACACAAATGATCGATCAGACGGACAGACAGACATATACTGTACATAGATAGCTAGATAGAATTATTTTACATTCTAGAGCTTCTACCAACAATAAACTAACATAAAGGAATAATCCTCTCATCATTTACAGTATTTACCGTCCTGTTGTTCCATGTCATTGACTTTCTTCTGAGGGACATACGTAGAAGAAAGTGTTTTGAGAGTGAATAACTTAAATTACATTCTGTTTATCATACAAAGTTATTGTATGCCTTCAAAAGACTTGATATATGATGCATGCATGAATCACATTAACTATTTTTATGGTAATTTTTGGTTCTTTATTAAGCATTTAAAGTGAGTTACTATATATTGCCATTGTACTGGATTTCGCTAAAAGGGACAAATTATTTCCTTTTATGTTAAACAGAAGAAAGAAAACCAGACAGGTTAATAACAACTTGAGATGAGTGAATGAAGATTTTTATTTTTGGGCGAACTATTTCATTAGTACACTGAAAATAAATGGAGACACTGTTTAATCAACATTTCCCAGCCTTATTCTGTACGAGAGTTGTCTGACCTTTCTCAGCAGTAAAGTAAGCAGCATCTTTGTCTGGCATGCTGCCTGAGACTGCATGCAGAAAACGGGAATACAGCATTCCGCAAATACAAATAACAGCATCATCACTGTTAAACCAATCAAAGTCCATCAAAATTCAATCTGAAAGGCAAACATGCAGCTCAACTAAGCATTAGAAGTTTAAGGATTATGTTTAATATGAATGAATCAACCTGACTCCATTAGGTAACATCAACTAAAGTAAATTTTAAGGCTTAGATCAAATAGATCCTTAAGGTAACAATTTCAGGTTACAATTTCTTACAGTATACAGTCTAATGGAATTTGTTAGATAATAATAGCCTATAAAAAAACAATTTCTCCCCAATTTGGAATTCCCAATGCACTCTAAGTCCTCATGGTGGCGTAGTGGCTCGCCTTAATCCGGGTGGCGGTGGACGTATCTCTGTTGCCTCCGTGTCTGAGACCGTCAATCCGCGCATCTTATCACGTGGCTTGTTGAGCGCGTTACCGCAGAGACGTAGCATGTGTGGAGGCCTACGCTGTTCTCCGCGGCATCCACGCACAACTCACCACGCACCCCACTGAGAGCAAGAACCACACATTATAGCGACCATGAGGAGATTACCCCATGTGACTCTACCCTCCCTAGCAACCATGCCAATTTGGTTGCTTGGGAGACCTGGCTGGAGTCACTCAGCACACCCTGGATTTGAACTCGTGACTTCAGGGCTGGAAGAGCCTATAGATTTCTTTGTCAAAAGGTTTATACTTGTTTGTTGTTTTTGCCTCATCCATTAATTTTATCCATTTGGGAAACAATGTAGCCAGTGCTTAATGGTGAGTGAAGAGGAGAAGAGAATACAGTGTGCACCACTATGCACCTCTGGGATTAAGATATTAAATGTGAATTATGACAGATGAGTACATTTGTCACCTTGCCGAAAGCAATGATGTTCCATTTTTACAGAGCCATCAAAAACCTGCTGTGTCAGAGATCAGCATGATTTCAGGTTTTTTGTCACATTGCAGGAACAACAGATCACTTTTTTCTTGTCCATTTCATCAACAGAATAGCCTAAATTGAGCCGAGCATGCACTGCTAATCTGAATGGTTTGAGAAGAATTATTCTGTGTGTGTGTGTGTGTGTGTGTGTGTGTGTGTGTGTGTGTGTGTGTGTGTGTGTTTAAGAGGGATGTTAAGCAGAATGTAAATGCCTACAGTATTCACACCAAGACTGAATTTTTGGTGTGAATGTTCGTTCCAAACGAGTTTTTGAATAGGAACAATGGATTCCCATGGCGCCATTCACACTGGGTCTGACAAATCGTCCGCCAACAATCCGAAGTTTTTTTTTGTTTTTGTTTTTTATGGAGAGCGGACCGAATTTTTTTTTGGACTGTGATGAAAACTGACTTACCAATGAGTTAGAGCTTTTTGTAATTTTTCCAGAGTCACTGCTGTACAATCCAGCATGTTGGGGGCACTAATCAACTGACAAACACAGGTGCTCATTCTTTTTCTCATCTCATGCACAAAAACTCTGAATTCAATGCAAATATGCAGTAAATAAATAATATAGAAGCTGTAAACACATTCTTCCTTTTTTTTTTTTTTGAATATTTATGTATTTTGCTGATACCGCTTATTATATAATACACCTGGTGTTTTGTCTTAATTTGCATTATTTGATATTTATATTACTGTGCCTGTTCTATTATCCTGGCATTAAAAATAACAATGAAGTCTGGCAATTTGTTTGTCTACACTCGTAGTTTGGACTAAGCTCATAGTAATATATAGCATAAAAAGACTCTTTACATGCAATACTTTACTACAAGTGTAGACAAACAAATTGATGAACCTCCCTGCTATTTTTATTGCAAGGATAAAATAACACATAAAGTGTTCCTGTAACGGTGCTCTTTTTTGCGCAACACACAAGAAACCCTGAAATCAATTCAAATATACAATAATTAAATAAAGAAAAGACCATGAGGCTGTGTCTTCTTTTACGTATATTATTTTAAATGTGAAGCATCAGATTTCATACTATACAGGTTTTAATTAATGTACATTATTTCATGTGTGTTTATATCACTGCACCTTGTGTTATATTATCCAGGCATTAAAAAAAAGAGAAGCTAGGTTCAGGAGTTTGGAATATTCTCGTTGCAAAATACATGCATAAAAATATAAAGACAAAAGACATGGGACGTATGCAACAGCGCTCTTTACTCATCTCACTTGCACAAAAAAACAAAAATTCTATATTCCTCTAAATGCATCAAAAACATGGAAAGAACATAACGAATGTTCTTAATGTTCTTAATGCTCTAATTAGGTTACGTGACGGCCTGGTGCGCTGGCTACGAGGCACACAGCGGTCTGCCTGTCACACACCGCCAGTTCACGTAACACAGTTCAGATAGTTGTGGTTTTGTATAGGGACCCCTATTGTCACTACATCGACACAACGTCGAGTGAGTGACAGATAGGGAACGTCATGGTTACTTTCGTAACCTCCGTTCCCTGATGGAGGGAACGAGACGTTGTGTCCCTCTTGCCACAACGCTGAACTACCCGTTGAAATGGCCGGGACTTGGTCTCGGCTCCTCAGCAAAAAAACCTGAATGAGTGGTTGCATACCAGCTCCTTTTATACCCGTATGTCCAGGGGAGTGGCATGCAAATTCCACTTGGCAATTCCCATTGGCCTTTTTTAAAAAAAGCAGAGGTGTTTGGGACTCCCAAGAGTGACCCCTAGTGTCACTACATCAACACAACGTCTCGTTCCCTCCATCAGGGAACGGAGGTTACAAAAGTAACCATGACGTTTTCCAACAGTAAAAAAAAAATCTCTTGTTATGCTACTCAAAAGAGACAGAAATTGGATGTTTGGTTTTGGCAAAAACAACAATGATATAGTTGTGAAATTAAAAATAATGCTGTGGAACATTATTCAAAGTTGCCTCCAGTACCAAAACAAAGGTGCTTGTTTTCAAACTGGACTTTTTGTGATACATTTGAGAAAGACTCAAGGATTCTTATTACTAATGATCAACAACAGTCTGGCTTTACTTATGCATCTGACTGAGGCTTAGCTCTAAACATAATACCAGCCAAAGTTTCCAGATCAAATATGGCAGCCAGCAGTTTAGAAAGCATAAACACATAAGAGATCACTCACAGCCAAAGGCATAGCCAGAAAATTACTTTTGGGTGGGCCTCAATAAAAATGGATGGGCCAAGTTTTTGGCTAGTTTTTTTATTATTTTTTTTTTTACCAAATTTCCCTTAACAGCAGAGAAGCTTTCAGAAATCAGAATTTATGCATTTTTTAACTGTTATATATATGTAACGTATGCTGGCTGCTGACAATGATGGCAATGACGAAGACGTGAAGATGAAGAACCCAAGTGCAGTTTATTTATAGACGTGATAACCAGTAACCCTACCTATAAACGTGATTTAACAAAAACATGAACTTGACATAAACTAGACTTGACTATGGCATGGCATGGCATGGCATGGCATGGCATGGCAACAAAACAACATTCACATACACATTCAATACTTGACAACTAGACAATGCAAACTTGAGGGCTTAAATACAAGACATGGGAGAACATAAACCAATGAACAAACAGAACTCATAACAAGCTAATTAAACAATAAACCAATGAAAACTTGACACATGAACATGGAGGGAAAACAGAAATCACATGACAAGGGAAACAGGAAAACATGACATGAAACAGGAATTAGAATTTCAAAATAAAAGACATGAATCAACAGAATACACATGACAATATACCGTATATATATATTTGAAGTCAAAGAATAATCCCTAATATTCTGGGCGGGCCTGGGTCTAATTTAGGTGCCCACCCCTGCCCACCCTTGGCTATGCCACTGAAGGATAAGGTTGTAGTCATCAGTCTAAAGCTTGATTAAATACTGAATACTCTTAAAGCAATGTGACACCACTGAAAAGACAGATAAGAGTCTAAATGGTATGCCACACAGATCACCTGAAATGAAATTATTGTCATTGTCACAGTTATCTTATTCTTTGAGTAGTAATAAAAACCTAAAGCTGTCTACATTGGACATTTATTTGTCACTTGTCTTCACTGGTGTGCAAAGAAAAGCATATCAAATGAGAGAGACATGGGCTTTGGTCCAAAACCTAGCGAGTTTTAAAATAAAAATTTTAAAGTTTGTTTGAAAGCAACACAATTGTGCTTTTATAGTTCTTTTTAAGACTTTTTTCAACATGCATGATCACACTGATGTAGTAAGTGATGTAGGTAGTCATGAAATCAGAGATTCTTCCCTTGAATTCTGATCACAAGTGTTCACAGGCGATATGTTTGAGGCGCATGCTAATCCCAGGTGTAAACAGTGATCTGTTCTGCCTTACCACTTGTGATTGGATCACACAAGACGGATGGTGATACAAGTTTTAAACAGGTCTAGATTAAAACTTACTTGGCAGAGGAAAGCACCAAAAGTAACGCAGGAAAGTGAGCAGTCGCTCTGGGTTAATCATATGGGATTAGGAGTGGGGAAAGATGGTTGCAGTGGTTAAGAAACTTCTAAAATCCACTGGTCTTTGACAACAGGGATCTGTCAGGTCTTTCAGTAGGGAGGCTGTAAGAACTGACAAGCTGGTGAAAGGAATCAGATCATGTTATCTGTAGAGTTACAGTATAGTAGGTTTTAGCTAGGCAAGAACCAGACAATACAAATGTTGTCACAATCATAGATGTGATAGGAATGTTTAATCAGTGACAGAAGAGATCCAAGATCCATTATTGCAATATGTTTAGATCATTTTAGAGCTGTGCATTATAATAATGAGGTGTTAACACACTAGCTATGTCTGAAATGATGCACAATACACTGTGCACTTACAATACACAGCCATCTAGTGTATGAATTTCCAAAGTGTAGTGTCTCAAATGGAAAATGTAAGTTTTTTTGCTACACGGAAACATTAGCTATATTTCAGTTAACGGAAGTGACGTTTCAAACGCACATGATGTGATGCCGCAAACTTTAGGGCGTTAGCCAACCTTAGTCAAACACTTATTTCTCAAACAACATTCTACACATTATGCACTCAGCCACCTAAAGTGTACATTTTCAAAGCGAAGTATGATCTCAGATGGAACACTAAAGTCTTTGTATTACGGCTGACGGGAACATAGTTTCTAATGCACATGATGTGTTGCTCTAAGATTTATGCTGCATTCATGTTGTGTCAGATTTACTGTAATTACAAGATGGCAACCCTCCCCCTACATCTCATCAGTGCACATGGATGTTCTCACCTGCGCTTATGATAACTTCTCATGGTGCTTCAAAGGGAGCACAATCCATGCTGTAGGGTTGTTCCAAACAGAATTTTCATTAAAAGGTGCTAAAAACGATTTTAGCTGTTCTGGAACTTTCACGAGACTGAGCCGTTTAATTAGACAATGGCCATCTTTCCAAAACACCACCCTCCAAGCATAGCATCGAGAACGTCACCTTTTCAAGGTTCTCGTAAAATAGCGCCCTCAGCTGACAACTGTTATGAATCTGAATATGACATTAAACCTGTACATTCCACTTCAACTACTACACTATGAGAATGTGCAAAATGATTGACAGGCAAGCACACCAAAGTCTTCTGATTTGCTGATCAAAGAATGTGTCCGCGGGCCGTGGTCACATTTTTATTTGCTGTTTACACAGTCTAGTGCGGTCACAGAAACCGATGAGTTATTTCAGGACAGTTATTTCAGTGATATCTTTCAGGGAGATGGGTCATTTTCTGCATACCATTCCATAAAAATAAAAAAAATCGCTTACAGCACATTTAAGAATCACTTAAAAAATGAGTTCTGAATAACCGTTATCACCTTTCAGCCTTTTGAAGCTCTCACATTAGAGGGCAATTTTCTTTGAAGGGAATAGGGCATAGGGATGATGACGTCTGAATTGAACGTGCCAACGCAGGAACTGGATGCGAGGAGAGTGGCTGTAGTTTATTCATATGTTTAATGCAGGCATTTTTCAGAGGTTTCTTGAGATATACAGCACGAGCAAGTGTTCATTATGTTTAGAGTATTGTAATTCAAAACATTGATATATTGTGATGTTTTACTCACTTGTTTCTCATTCATCTGCATTGGACTTGCACAACAGCTCCAGCCTCGTTGTAAGCAAAGACTGCAATGTTACGTGGTCAATTAGATCATTGTTTAGTTCCCAAGTCAGTGGAAAGCAACTGGACTCTGTATTGAGATCGCTTTGCAGTTTTTGCAGCTGAACACCGGCTCTGGCACGAGCAGCAGCACAGTGGAAAGGGGCATCAGTGTGTGTGTGCGGCTTTGCCGGGGGCTGCGATGTAAACTAAAACCTATTTTAAAAAGGCACGAGCCATAATGAACATATCCCGCCCCAACTTTATGTTTCACAAGGAAATATGCATCAACAGACCAAAGAAAACTAAGCTCATCTAGGCACTTCACAGGGATTTAACTGTGAAGGTCGCTGCCATATTACATGAGGTCACGACTGTAAAGTTGGAACTTTCATAGAATTTGTCGCTGCATACTCCACCGTATTCTCCCCCGTCGACGTTCTCGGGAAGACGCATGTAAACATGTTCAGTGGGACACGCTGATGTAAAAACAGAAAAGGTGTGCAATGGTTAAATCCGTCCATGTAGCGCATGGTGATTGATTGTGAATGTTCCTAACCTAACCCCACATGTATCATTACATCTTTTTTTATTTTAGTATCAACTTGGTACCAAAGTACCGGTACTTTTGACAACACTACCCTGAAGAATTCACGATTAGTCTAACCCTTCATACAATGGTTTAAAGTGTTAGCATTGATTTAAATAAATATCCTCAAGGAATTGTGTTAGAATATCTTCCTACTTGAACTCCCAGGTCATAGCTGCAGCAGTTTATTTATATACATCACCCTGGCTTTTGACTCTGTGTACACACTTCAAGTAATGCATCTAGCCTCGGGACTGCATATACTGTATTTCATTAAAACTAATTGGTTAAGATATCCCTTAAAATACAGCATTCAAAATAATCCCTAATGAAAGGCAGAGCTATGCAAAGTGAGCCCTTAACATGCTGGGAACACTTCCCTTATTCAATTAGCATATTTTACAGGCCTATCAAGAATGCAAATACCGGGTGCCAGATGAAGAGGAGGAAAATTGAAAACATAAAGAGCAATGTTAAATGAAGGGCGAATGTAAAGTTAGCTATGCACTTAACTTGAGCCAATACATCATATACTGACCATTGACATAATAGGACATTAGGTTACAGTGCCTGCTGAAATATGACTTGAAATAAAGCTCTCTTACATAAGCGCTTGCGAGGGTCTGCAGGACAAATGAGTCACACTGTAAGAAATGGATCTGATCAGTAACACATGCATTAGATGCACAGATTTTAACACTAAAGCTCGAATTTGCATTATGTGATGATCCTATATATATATATATATATATATATATATATATATATATATATATATATATATATATATATATATATATATATATATTGCAGAAAATAAATACATTTTTGGTTAAAGGGATAGTTCACCCAAAATGAAAATTTTTACCCTCATATTGTTCCAAGTCCGTATGACTGACTTTCTTACATGGTAGGGATATTTGTCAGAATATTAGCTTCAGTCACCTTTCACTTTCATTGCATTTTTTTCCCCCATACAATTAAAGTGAATGGTGACTGAGGCTAACATTCTGCCTAAAATCTGCTTTTTTGTTCCACAGAAGAAAAAATAAAGTAAATGACAACACAATTTTCCTTTCTGGGTGAAATACACATCAAAATATATTGTTATGGTATCTTTTTATTAGCTTTTTTACTTTTTTACTTGGTACTATTGGCTCCCTCCTTATACAACACACAATTTTTTAAAAGATATTTAGCTAGTGTTTATTCAAAGCTGCTAACAGTTCCAAAACTCCACCAAATAAATAGTGTGGAGATGAATAAATTAATAAATAATCATGCAAGTGTTTGATTAGTGTTTGATTAGCTGATCTGGCCTAAGGGTAATATTTATTAAGCCCAGACTGCACCGCTGGTGAATGTTTCTCCTGTAAGACAGAAGGTGAAATCAAGCACAGGCCCAGTGTGACCCAGTTATCTGTAACCCTGCTCTTACCATCTCTCTCGCCCATTATATCAATCCAGATACCTGAGACACCTGCCAGAAGACACAGGTATCTGTGAGTCTGTGTGGTAGTCACTTGTGGCAGGCAGGTCCCCTGATGTATTTTGGAATAGTAATTGCACAGGGACCAGACGTGTCTCCTAGAAGCTACTGCATGAATCAACCTGAATAGGGCAGTGCCTTTAACAGAATATAACACATTGGGTGGTCCCAGCCGCCCCAAATGATCCAGTCATCTCTCTCCAACTATTTCTCTTTTTATCTCTCTTTCCCTTTCCTTTTCATTCTCTTCCTTTCTCTTTCCAGAATATGTAATATATATATATAAATATTTTTCCCTTATGAGGTCCACTTATGCTGCTAAAACAGTCATAATTTTTTTTCATGACCATTTCTTTTAATGGTTTCTGGCCTCGATGGAATCTGCGCACACAGAACTCCGTAGAAAGCTCTGCAGATTTCCGTTGAACAGCAACATCTATCATTCACAAATGTTCTACACAGTCCCCACTGCTTGCATGTTTGTTTATTAAAATATGTGGGCTAATTTGACAATGCTTTCACCAATGAGAATGTGGTACTCTCAGCTCTATGTAACCAATGTACCTTTCAAAGGCAAGTCAGTCCACTCAGCCACCATGTTGGGAACACTTCCAGGCAGCTATTTTCTACAAATAGAAGCAGCATAAAACACAGCTTCTATCTAACTGAATGGAGAAAGACCAAAATCTCCAAAACAGTTGGTCAAGATTACGATCAAAGAACAGATTGTATCATAAACTTGGTTTCTTTAGCTCAGATCATGCTAATACATGCTATTTTTTAGGCTGGCCAAGCTAATATGCATGTGCATTCTCAAGATGACTGAAAAGGTGACTGACCACTGCTGCTCATTTCACATGCGAAAGGGATTTCTTAAAGGGATAGTTCACCCAAAAAATAAAATTCTCTCATAATTTACTCACCCTCATGCTATCCCATATGTTTTTTCTTCTTCTGCTGAACACAATATTTCAGCTATGTATGTTTATACAGTGCAAGGGAATGGTGACCAGACCTTCCAAGCTCCAAAAATCACATAAAGGCATCATAAAAGTAATCCATATGCAGGGTTGGGGAGTAACGGAATACATGTAACAGGAATACGTATTTAAAATACAAAATATAAGTAATTGTATTCCACTACAGTTACAATTTAAATAATTGGTAATTAGAATACAGTTACATTCAAAAAGTATTTTGATTACTGAAGAGATTACTTTGCATTTTATTGTAATTTGTTTCATTTAATATTTAGTCCTTTCAGATGGAAAACATTTATACATATAAACAATGCGATCCAAAGTGCATTTGAACAGCAGTGACACACTTTCTTATGATGTATTACATTCATACGAGCAGACAGAGATGTAAGTTTGAAGTAAGTTTGGTGCAGAAGAAACAGAAATAAACCTTGTGTAAATTGTCAGCTTTAAAATGCTATTTCTAGCCATTTTACATGCACGTTACCAGGCACGATCATATTTTTTTATCAAGAAAATTCACGTTGGATCATAATTTCTTTTTTCTATTAAGACCTTTTATATTAGGGCAAAAATCATATTCTTGATCATTTTTTTATTGTTTTCCTATAAAAATCCTTAAAACAAGATCATTTTGTTTTATCTTGTTTTAGAAACAACACTGCATAGGACATTTAGGTTTTTCAGAGAATGTATTTTTAATGAGTTTTTATAGTCAAAACAAGTGAAAAAATCTTCGAGTGCTGAAGAAGTAATCCAAAGTATTTAGAATACGTTACTGACCTTGAGTAATCTAACAGAATATGTTACAAACGACATTTTACAGCATGTATTCCGTAATCTGTAGTGGAATACATTTCAAAAGTAACCCTCCCAACCCTGTCCATGTCTTTAGTCCTTTTGTTACTATAAATCCCCATATTCATTTTCACATTCTGAAAGTGAAAGTAGAGATTTAAAGTACACACACACACACACACACACACACACACACACACACACACACACACACACACACACACAAAAAAGGGATTAAAATATTGATCTGTTGCTCATCCAAAGTGACTACATCACTTCAGAAGACATATATTAAACCACTGTAGTTGTATGGATTACTTTTATGAGGCCTTTATGTTATTTTTGGAGCTTAAAAGGTCTGGTCACCATTCACTTGTATTGTATGAACCTACAGAGCTGAAACACTCTTCTAAAAATATTTGTTTGTGTTCAGCAGAAGAAATAAAATTACACATCTGGGATAGCATGAGGTGAGTAAATTATGAGAGAATTTTATTTTTTTGGGTGAACAATCCCTTTAAAAAATCCCTTCACATGTGAAATGAGCAGCCGTGGTTTGCTGCACTCTCAGCTATGATGCTGGTTTCCTGTTGTGTCAAATATAGCTTTTAACTTTTCCAACCTTTAATAATGTCCTGGTTACTCTCGTAACCTCCGTTCCCTGATGGAGGGAATGAGACATTGTCTCGATGTAGTGACACTAGGGGTCACTCTTGGGAGCCCCAAACACCTCTGCTTTTTTGAAAAAAGGCCAATGAGAACTGGCGAATGGAATTTGCATGCCACTCCCCCGGACATACGGGTATAAAAGGGGCTGGTATGCAACCACTCATTCAGATTTTGTGCTGAGGAGCCGTGACCAGGTCCCGGCCATTTCAGCGGGTAGTTAAGCATTGTGGTAAGAGGGACACAACGTCTCGTTCCCTCCATCAGGGAACGGAGGTTATGAAAGTAACCATGACATTCCCTATCTGTCACTCACTTGACGTTGTCTCGATGTAGTGACGCTAGGGGTCCCTATATAAAATGCCACAACTATCTGAACTGTGTTACGTGAACTGGCGGTGCGTGACAGGCAGACCGCTGTGTGCCTCATAGCCAGCGCACAAGGCCATCATGTAAACTCCCCCAACGCTCTTATGAGCGTCGAACGGTCCATCAGGAACAAGTCGACTGCCCAACTATAGGGACAGGCTAGCCCAGCCGAGGTCTCTTTTCCCTCTCTTTTCTCCACAAATAGAGTGGAATATGTTAACTGACTGTGAGCCATAAGTGTCTGCGTCGGGGGTGTCCCTCCCAAGGGGAAGACACCACGGAGACCACACCCCGCCCAAAAAAGGGGGGGGTATTTTGACTGGAATACGTCACATTGTCTTACCGAGTCTTGTCGGAAGTATGTCATGTGGAGAGGTCCCATGGTAGGTCCTAACCGAAGGGGGAGGAGTTTCTACGGAGCATGGCGACTGGGGGCAGAGGGGTCTCTGCCCAAGAAAGACGCAGTTTGCCCTCAGGGAAACAATTTTGTGGAAGATATCACATGGGGTCGCCTTCAGGGAACCAGCACACGTGGAGCACCTACCTCAATACAGGGGCTCATTAGCGCATGTACTGGGCCGGTCAGCGAGTTTCTCCGCAAACTCAGCTGCCAGAGGGCTAAGGAGGAAAGTCATCCAGGGATCACAGTCTGTGAACACGACTGGGAGTCAAGAGAGCATGTCTTCACCTCAAGGGAGGGGAAAGGCGATATGCGCAAGTGGTACACCCAGCCAGTTGTCTCGGAACTTACCTGCTCATGCCTGCCAATACACGGGATGAGACCGGCTCAACCCGGAGATTGTAGAACCTCGCAAAGGTGTTGGGTGTTGCCCAGCCCGCTGCTCTGCAGATGTCTGCCAAAGAGGCACCACTGGCCAGGGCCCAGAAGGCCGCCACACTCCTGGTGGAGTGGGCTTGTAACCCCGCAGGGGGTGGCACGTCCTAAGCCTGATATGCCATCGTGATGGCGTTGATGACCCAGTGGGCGATCCTCTGTTTGGAGACAGCGCTTCTTTCCACTGTCCACCAAAGCAAACAAAGAGCTGCTTGGAGCTTCTAAGGCTCTGCGTGTAATCCAAATAGATGCGTAAAGCTCGCACCGGACACAGCAACGCCAAGGCTGGGTCTGCCTCCTCCTGAGGCAGCACTTGCAGGTTCACCACCTGATCCCTAAAAGGAGTCGTGGGTACCTTGAGCACATAGCCCGGTCGGGGTCTCAGGATCACGTGAGAGTAACCCAGACCAAACTCCAGGCACAATTCGCTGACAGAAAACGCCTGCAGGTCCCCTACCCTTTTGATGGAAGTGAGCGCAGTCAGGAGGGCAGTCTTCAAAGAGAGTGCCTTAAGCTCAGCTGACTCCAGGGGATCAAAGGGAGCACAGATAGGTCCCTATAGGACTATAGAGAGGTCCCACGAGGGGACGAGGCTCGGTCTGGAGGGATTCAACCTCCTAGCGCCTCTCAGGAACCTGATGATCAAGTCGTGCTTCCCCAAGTACTTACCATCTACTGCATCGTGATGAGCCAAGATAGCAGCTACATACACCTTCATGGTGGAGGGGGACAGCCGCCCCTCCAGCCTCTCCTGCAGGAAGGAAAGCACTGATCCGACTGCGCATCCCTGGGGGTCTTCACGTCTGGAAGAACACCACTTAGCGTACAGACGCCACTTCAAGGCATACAGGTGCCTCATAGAGGGAGCCCTAGCCTGAGTGATTGCGTCTACCAAAGCGAGTGGTATGCCACTTAAGACTTCCACGTCCCATCCAGGGGCCAGACGTGGAGATTCCAGAGGTCTGGTCATGGGTACCAGATGGTGCCCTGTCCCTGAGAAAGAAGGTCCTTCCTCAGGGGAATTCGCCAGGGTGGGGCTGTCGTGAGGAGCGTGAGATCCGAGAACCACGTCTGGGTGGGCCAGTAGGGTGCTACTAGTATGATCTGCTCCTCGTCCTCCCTGACCTTGCACAGGGTTTGTGCAAGTAGGCTCACTGGGGGAAACATGTATTTGCGTAGTCCAGGGGGCCAGCTGTGTGCCAGCGCATCTATACCGAGGGGTGCCTCGGTCAGGGCATATCAAAGTGGGCAGTGGGAGGATTCCCAGGAAGCAAACAGGTCTACCTGTGCTCGACCGAATCAACTCCAAATCAGCTGGACCACCTGAGGGTGGAGTCTCCACTCTCCCCTGATGGTAACTTGATGTGACAGCGTGTCTGCTATGGTGTTGAGGTTGCCCGGGATGTGAGTGGCTTGTAGCGACTTGAGGCGCTGCTGACTCCAGAGGAGGAGACGGCGGGTGAGTTGTGACATGCAACGGGAGCGTAGACCACCTTGATGGTTGATGTACACTACCGTTGCTGTATTGTCCATCCGGACCAACACGTGCTTGCCCTGGATCAATGGCCAAAACCTCCGCAGGGTGAGCAGTACTGCCAACAACTCTAGGCAGTTGATGTGCCAACGCAGCCACGGGCCAGTCAAGGAGCCGGCGGCTGTGTGCCCGTTGCATACGGTGCCCCAGCCCATCTTGGAGGCTTCTGTTGTATCCATGACGCACCTGGAGACCTCCTCTAGGGGAACCCCTGCCCGTAGAAATGCAAGGTCGGTCCAAGGGCTGAAGAAGCGGTGACAGATTGGCGTGATGGCCACGCAATGTGTCCCGTGATGCCATGTCCATCTCGGGACTCGAGTCTGAAGCCAGTGGTGAAACGGTCTCATATGCATCAACCCGAGCAGTGTGGCCGCCACTGTGGATGCAATATGCCCCAGGAGCCTCTGAAAATGTTTCAGTGGAACCACTGTTCTCCATCTGAACACCTTCAGACAGTTCAGCAACGACTGTGCACGCACTTTCATGAGGCGCGCTGTCATCAACACTGAGTCCAACTCCAAACCAAGAAAAGAGATGCCCTGAACCAGGGAGAGCTTGCTCTTTTCCCAGTTGACCCGAAGACCCAGTTGGCTGAGGTACAGAGCACGAGGTCCCTGTGTGCTCACAGCAACTCTCGAGAGTGAGCTAGGATTAGCAAGTCATCGAGATAGTTGAGGATGCGGACATCCACTTCCCTTAGCGTGGCAAGGGCAGCCTCTGCGACCTTCGTGAAGATGCGAGGGGACAAGGACAGGCCGAAGGGGAGGACCTTGTACTGGTACACTTGGCCTTCGAAGGCAAACCACAGGAAGGGTCTGTGTTGAGGTAAGACTGAGGCGTGAAAGTACGCGTCCTTCAGGTCTACCGCCGTGGACCAATCTTGATGCCGGACACTCGCTAGAATGCATTTTTGCATCAGCATCTTGAACGGGAATCTGTGCAAAGCCTGGTTCAGTACTCGTAGGTCCAGGATTGGTCGCAACCCACCGCCTTTCTTCGGTATGATTTAGTAAGGGATGCAGAACCCTTTCTTCATCTCGGCTGGAGGGACAGGCTCTATCGCACCCTTGCACAGAAGGGTAGCGATCTCCGCACTCAAGTTAGCGGCGTTCTCGCCCTTCACCGAGGCGGGCACCTGGTGAACTGAATCACGTAGCCGAGTCGGACGGTCTGGGTCAGCCATCGCGATGGGTTGGAAAGCGCGAGCCATGCACCCAAACTCCGGGTGAGGGAGACCAAGGGAATGATTACGTCAGACGTACCGGCGGGTGGTGTCTCGTGGCGGAGCTGTTGCTTACCAGGCACAGATGCTGTTGGACCTCCGGACGCTCCAGCAAAAAAGACCACAATTAAAGCTCATAAGCACCGGTATGCTGATGCAGGACGACGCCGCTGGCATAATGCGTGGCCTGGATCACTCACCTGATCAAGGCTTTCAAGCTGTCCTTTTTGGGGTCCAGGCTGTCCTCCAAGAGCTGTGACAATGCCACTCAGAGAGCCAAGCGTGTCACAGGGTTCTTTGAGTGGTGTGCGGAGAAGGGGGGCTACCGATGTGGTTCATCACAGACCTTTCACTGCCCGACGAGGTGCGATGGTGGGCACAGGCTTTGACAGAGAGGGCAGCTCCGGTGGGCATGCAAGCAACAGGTGGCCCATCTGAGAGCGGACCTGGTGGTGCACAGGAGCGACGCGTGGGCCGCCAGTTCAAAGCGGGTCATAGACGGGGCCACCTTGAGGCACTACTGGTGGCGAGCTCGGGACAGGATGCCTGCTCTCATGGAGCGACTGCCCAGCCCAAATAACCTCTTCGTCGCGCAGGGCATGATAGCAGGGTACCTCATCATTAGCTCGGGACACCGCCGATGCATGCTGATGAACATGACTGTGGAGGAGTTCTGTGGGGACAGCGTGTTAAAAATGGCGAGAGGGTGGTGTCGGTCATGCACCACAAAACGGCAGCCTTCTTCAGGAGAGCCAATGTGGCTTTCAACCCTATAGAGTTCAACTGGATGTTGGAGCTCATAGAGCTCCGGGACAGGGATTCTCGTTACTGCTTCTGTGCCCCAATGTGGGGGTTGTGCACTGTCTCGTCTCTGTGGTCCTCCAGGTCTCCGAGATAAGGGCCTTGGATTACACCCTCTCCAGAGGACGACTCTTTCGACGGCCGTATCTCCGGAACGGAGAGGCCCAGGGACACCAAATTTGGGGCCCTTACACATCCCTTTCCAATGACACCAGCCCCGACTCTCTAACCCGAGGGGGCCCGAGATAGCATTTTGCACATTTGAGCATCTAGCTCCCGAACCCTGGGTCTCACGCATTTGGGACAGGGATCGTTTCGAAAGGTCGCTTCCAATGACACCTGGCTCACGTCTCTAGCACACATGGTTCCAAAGATAGAGACCCTGAAATATCGCGACTTGGTCCCGGAAAGAACCAAGACTTCCCACGGCCCTATCTCCAGAACTGGACCGACCATGGAGTACACACTGGTGTACATTAGAAAGGTATGCCCGAGACCTTTCCAACGAGCCTGGCCATGGCTCTCTAGCCCACTGGGTCCCTGAGATAGCAGCATGTGAACCACAGCGACCGTATGGCCTGCCGGGGTCATATGGGACATCAGACGGCCCTATCTCACGAATCAGAAGGACCACGAAGTTAGGACCAGTCTTGTTAGAAAGGTATGCCTGAGACCCATCCAACGAGACTGGCCTTGGCTCTCTAGCTCACTGGGTCCCCGAGATAGCAGCAAGTGAACCACAGCGACCGTATGGCCTGCTGTGGTCATACGGGAAGTCAGATGGCATTATCTCCTTAACAAAAGATTATCTTCCCAGCCCTCCACAGGGGGATCGTGGGTCTCCTCGCCCCTTGGTCACCCGTCTCGGAGTTGCTTCGAAGCATTCCTCGGGTTCTTAGCGGCCGGCCGCGAGACAGGTGGCATCTGCTTCCTGTGGAGGGCTCCACGCCGGAGCTGGGCCACGGGGGTGGGCTGCGCGGAGCCGGTGTTGTTGCTGCAGGAGGACGCCCTTGTCGATGAGCAGACAGGGTGTGAGGTCTTAAGCTGCGCTGGGGCAGGATATGTTGTAAAAACTCCGTCTGCTTCTTCACCGCTGAGAACTGCTGGGCAAAGTCCTCAACTGCGTCACCAAACAGGCCAACCTGGGAAATGGGGGCGTCAAGGAACCGTGCCTTGTCTGACTCTCCCATCTCGACCAAGTTGAGCCAAAGGTGGCGCTCCTGGACCACCAGGGTAGACATTGCCTGCCCGAGAGACCGCGCCGTGACCTTTGTCGCCCGGAGAGTGAGGTCGGTCGCCGAGCGCATTTCCTGCATCAATCCCGGGTCAGAACTACCCTTGTGCAGTTCTGTTAGCGCCTTGGCTTGGTGTACTTGCAAGGAGAGCCATGGCGTGCAGATCGGAGGCGGCTTGTCCAGCGGCACCGTAGGCTCTAGCCGTCAGGGTGACGTAAACCTACAGGCCCTGGACAGGATTCTCGGGTGCCCACGCCAGGTGGCGGCGCTCTGCGGACACAAGTGCACCGCGAGCGTCTTATCCACCTGGGGGACTCTGCCATCGAGGGTAGCGAGAGCGGGGGAGCTGAAAAACCAGGACTGGGCAGTAAAAGGTGCCTCCCACAATCTTGTTAGCTCCTCATGCACTTCAGGGAAGAAAGGAACGGGGGCGGGCGTGGCCGTGGGCGGCGCCCCATGACCAGGAACCGATCGTCGAGCCACAAGGGTTCAGGGGAGAGTGGAGGGTTGCATACCAGCTCCTTTTATACCCGTATGTCTGGGGGAGTGGCATGCAAATTCCACTCGCCAATTCTCATTGGCCTTTTTTTTAAAAAAGCAGAGGTGTTTGGGGCTCCCAATATTGACCCTAGTGTCACTACATCGACACAACGTCGAGTGAGTGACAGATAGGGAACAGTATTTTTACAAAGCCTGCATTACATTATGACAGGCACAAAAAACAATCCATGAAATATGCTGCTCAAACTGTTCAGAGATCAGAATGAAATGGTCAGCAATATTGTTTAAAATATTCTTCAGAAGGATATGCAGAGTGGCAGGTGCTATACAGCCAGGAACTCCATACGATTTGATAGACTTTTCCCCCATATTACACTTATCATTACTTCTTCTGGTGTTTAGGAATAACAATATCTGAAAAAAAAAGGACCATGAGATCAAGAACAATCCTCCCAGATGGCCTTCTGCTAAGCTCTGAATATTTAGTCTTAAATTTATAAAAAGTTTTCCCTTAAAGGGCTCATGTGTATTTTACTGGGGAATTATCATAATTGTGGAAAGCCTAACCAGCCATTGTAGACGAGCAAGAAAAGGTAATGTAGGGGGGTACAAGGGAAAGGAGGAGGCAAGAACCACCGTGACAACATAAATAATAGTTTAATAATAAACTTAAACAAAAACACACAAACATAAACACATGCAGGGCAGCTGCCCATAGTTCTCTCTCTCGAACGGCTGTCCCCAGTCGCCTTTATCCCACACTCGCCTCATCAGGCTGATTGGGGTCCGGGCGTGCGTCATTCCAGCCCGGCCCCGCCCTCCTCCGCACCACAGGTAATTATTTTAAAATGGGGAAAATATAGCAAGAAATTGGGAACAGATTCTGCTCAATATTGCATAAGTTCTCTATTACCAAAACATAGTCTGCAGCATACTTCACTGAAAAAAAGGGAAAGCAGCTCTGTTGAAAATACTAAACCAGTAAACTTGAAATCAATCTAATACATTTATGTTTGAAATGAGAACATAAATATATTGCGAAAGGTCCAATTTATATTCAACACAGTCATCAAAAAGTGATATGTAGGAGACTTGTTAATGTTTAATGTTCTGTTATGTTGGGATTTAGAGGAGTTTCTGTCATGTTTAATTTTTTGAGAGGTTTTCATTGTGGAGATCAGTGGAGCTAATGGTTAGGTCTAGGTTGGGTAAATTACTACTGACAAATCAATGTGTAATGCTTTTCTCAAGAAGCAAATACTGAAGGATCACGAGTCCAGTATAAAGAGAAATTACTCAATGGAGACCTGTAAACTCTCAGCAGCACGATATTGTTATACAGTACAATATATATATATATATATATATATATATATATATATATATATATATATATATATATATATATATAATATGTTAATGTGTTTGTTGCTTGCTAGCAACAAGCTGCAAGGTTAAATAGAGTTATCTGAACAGATTAAATTTAACTCACTTCATTTAGGTTTTCGCTACACAAAGTATTTAAGTAGAGCCTACATTTTAATTTTAAATTAAATAAACTCATTTTCATTGTGTGAAACCCATGTCCACAACTGAATTAAGTTAAACCACCTATTTTATTTTTATTTTATTTTATTTTTTTCAGTGTTGGGTAGTTAACATGAAATACTTCTGGAAAATAAACATGACCTGTGGTGTAACATGTTATACTCCATCTAAAACATGTAAATAATAATAATAATAATAATAATAATAATAATAATAATAATAATAATAATAAAATGTCACAGCATTGTGCATCTTCTGACATAACTATTATGTCTACAGTTTTGTGACCTCATATTAATTGACACTACATGGAATATCTGTACTTAAATTTTATTTGGCTTAGTGCAAGACCATCAATATAGGCTTAAATCATGATTTTGATAAAAAAAATATAAAAAAAGGGTTCATGGACATGTCAACTACCTATTTGGCTACATATAGAGTGAAATCATGCAATAGCCCTATACATATTTATAACATGATTACCTGAACAACTTCAGGGAATCCATTAATTCTTTGGACTAAAAGCCCTCAATGCCATCTTTTACTTTGAAGACTCAAGACTCAATGCTACCTTTCACTGTCCCAGTGAAATACAATCAATAGCAGTTAGCAGCTTAAAATTAAGCTATTGATGGTATCCACTGTCCTATACTCAGACCTCCCACAAGGCATCCCAAATCAGTCATCCCAAACAAGAGATGTAAATAATTAAAAACCATTAAGTGCATGGCTTTTGTTCTCCACACTCATACTGCAACATGTCAGTTCATTACTGTAAAAAGGAAAACCCTGGAGATGAGCCATATGTTTCAGTAGCCAGTCAAAAAGATGTAGTTGTCATGGTCACAGACCATCAATTGCCATTCCTACATGTGCTGCCCAGTCCATTAAAATGCTTCAGTTCAATTAAAGTCATTCTCTTGTTTCCGCTTTGTGAGAGAAACGTGATTTCAAGTGCAAATTAGACAGTACATTTATCTCTTGGAATCTGGCTCTTAACCTGACTGCCAAATGAATGCCATGTGTGTGTCAGGACAACGAACTCCATGCAATGCTTCTACTGCAGCAAATCTGGCTCTGATGTCTACTCACTATCCATTGGGGTTTGGCATCTAGTTAAATAAACTGCAGGCATAAGGACCAACCACTCCCTCAACAATCAATATTGACTTCCAGACCTGATCAATTTTAGGGTCACTTATGCTGCAAATTATAGATATTTAGCATTATTAGACTTAATTCTACAATCTCTGGAAGTACTGTCTAATCTATAGGTGTTTTCACACCAGAGCTTTTTTTCCTGATTAACATTTTTTATTGATTCAAATAGTTAACAAAGAAAAGCAAAACATATATTCACAGAATCAACATTTAACCCATACTATTACCCCTCCCCCTCCCAATCCCCAACCCTTTTTCCTGTGGGGAAAGATGCGTTTCTTGAAGAAACACTATATAATATTTCTTATGCTTGAGATAAATAACCTTTCTTCTTGGGCACATAGCCCGTTCGGGGTCTCAGGATCACGTGAGAATAACCCGAACCGAACTCCAGGCACGATTCGCTGACAGAGAAGGCCTGCAGGTCCCCTAACCTTTTGATGGAAGTGAGCGCAGTCAGGAGGGCAGCCTTCAAAAAGAGTGCCTTAAGCTTGACTGACTCCAGGGGCTCAAAGGGAGCTCCCTGTAGACTCCAAAGGACTACAGAGAGGTCCCACGAGGGGATGAGGCACGGTCTGGAGGGATTCAACCTCCTAGCGCCTCTCAGGAACCTGATGATCAAGTCGTGCTTCCCCAAATACTTACCATCCACTGCATCGTGATGTGACAAAATGGCGGTTACATACACCTTCAGGGTGTAGGGGGACAGCCACCCCTCCAGCCTCTCCTGCAGGAAGGAAAGCACCAATCCGACTGCGCATCTCTGGGGGTCTTTGCGTTGGGAAGAACACCACTTAGTGAACAGACGCCACTTCAAGGCATACAGGTGCCTCGTAGAGGGAGCCCTAGCCTGAGTGATCGTGTCTACCACCACGGGTGTTCTGTGTCCCGTCCAAGTGCCAGACGTGGAGATTTCAGAGGTCTGGTCGCGAGTGCCAGATGGTGCCCCGTCCCTGAGGAGCATGAGGTCTGAGAACCATGTCTGGGTGGGCCAGTAGGGTGCTACTAGGATGACCTGCTCCTCGTCCTCCCTGACCTTGCACAGGGTCTGTGCAAGTAGGCTCACTGGGGGAAATGTGTATTTGCATAGTCCTGGGGGCCAGCTGTGTGCCAGCGCATCTATACCAAGGGGTGTCTCAGTCAGGGTGTACCAAAGTGGGCAGTGGGAGGATTCCCGGGAAGCAAACAGGTCTACCTGTGCTTGACCGAATTGACTCCAAATCAGTTGGACCACCAGGGGGTGGAGTCTCTACTCTCCCCTGAGCGTAACCTGTCGTAACAGCGTGTCCGCTGCGGTGTTGAGGTCGCCCGGGATGTGAGTGGCTCGCAGCGACTTGAGGAGCTGCTGACTCCAGAGGAGGAGATGGTGGGCAAGTTGTGATATACAACGGGAGCGTAGACTCGCCTTGACGGTTGATGTACGCTACCGTCGCCGTGTTATCCGTCCGAACCAACACGTGCTTGCCCTGGATCAACGGATGGAACCTCCACAGGGCGAGCAGTACTGCCAACAACTCGAGGCAGTTGATGTGCCAACACAGCTGCGGGCCAGTCCAGGAGCCGGCGGCTGTGTGCCCGTTGCATACGGTGCCCCAGCCCATCTTGGAGGTGTCCATCGTAACCACGACGTGCCTGGAGAGCTGCTCTAGGGGTAACCCTGCCTGTAGAAATGCAAGGTCGGTCCAAGGGCTGAAGAGGTGGTGACAGATCGGCGTGACGACCACGCGATGTGTCCCGCAGCGCCATGCCCATATCGGGACTCCAGTCTGGAGCCAGTGCTGAAGCGGTCTCATATGCATCAACCCGAGCGGTGTGGCCACCGCTGAGGATGCCATATGCTCCAGGAGCCTCTGAAAAAGTTTCAGTGGAACCACTGTCTTCAGCACTGACTGTGCATGCTCATTCGTGAGGCGCACCATCATCGAGACTGAGTCCATCTCCAAGCTGAGAAAAGAGATGCTCTGAACCGGGGAGAGCTTGCTCTTTTCCCAGTTGACCCGAAGCCCCAGTCGGTTGAGGTGCATGAGCACCAGGTCCCTGTGCGCACACAACACATCCAGAAAGTGAGCTAGGATTAGCCAGTCATTGAGATAATTGAGGATGCGGACACCCACTTCCCTTAGCTGGGCAAGGGCTGCCTCTGCGACCTTCATGAAGATGCGAGGAGACAAGGACAGGCCGAAGGGGAGGACCTTGTACTGGTACGCCTGGCCCTCGAAAGCAAACCGCAGGAAGGGTCTGTTTAAAGGTAAGACCGCCGTGAACCAATCTTGATGCCGGATGCTCGCTAAAATGCATTTTTGCATCAGCATCTTGAATGGGAGTCTTTGCAAGGCCCGGTTCAGTACTCGCAGGTCCAAGATTGGCCACAATCCACCGCCTTTCTTCGGTACGATGAAGTAGACCCCTTCTTCATCTCGGCCGGAGGGACAGGCTCTATCGCACCCTTCCGTAGAAGGGTAGCGATCTCCGCATGCAAAGTAGCGGCATTCTTGCCCTTCACCGAGGTGAAGCAGATACCGCTGAACCTGGGTGGGCACCTGGCGAACTGAATCGCATAGTCGAGTCAGGCGGTCTGGGCCAGCAATTGCGACGGGTTGGAAAGCACGAGCCATGCGTCCAAACACCGGGCGAGGGGGACCAAGGGGACAATCACGTCAGACGGGCCGGAGCCTGAGGTGCCATGTCGAGGTGGCTCGAACCCCATGGCCGTGCTGAGTCCAGAGACATCGAATCACTTACCTGGCTCCTGACGCCCACCATAAGATTGGTCAAGGAGGGGGGAGGAGGAATATCATCCCCGCAGTCCATTGGAACCAACCCGGTGTAGGCATGTTTGTGCCACAGCTGGGCACGCAGGGGTGGGGGGTCTGCCGCTGGAGCACCGAACCTGCCAAATGGGATGGTGGACGGTGGCCGTGTGCAACTGACATGTGACCCAGGGAACAAGAAAACCACTCTTTTGTTGAAGTTTTGGGTACCGCAGCCTCTTGGGCATGCGGCGAAAAATGAAACAAAAGATTCTCCTCCCAGCCCTCCACTGGAGGATGGAGTGGTCTGTCTAACAGCTCCATAGAAGCGGGTCTCCTCATCCCTGGGTTGCCTGTCTCAGGGGCGCTTCGAAGCCTTCCTTGGGTTCTTGGGCGGAATAAACACAAAGAACGTGTAGATTCATCCACATAACTGTCCCGAAGGTGTGTTACTCCACAAAACATAATCCAGCTTCTAGGCGGAACCAGCAAAAAAAAAAAAAAAAAAAAAGGCGCTCAGTTTCCTCAAACAGTCAAACGAATGTTCAGTGAGCCGGCCCATTCGGCTGCTACATTAGTGCAACAAATGACCTAATCACTCCAGTGTCTTGCAAGAAATACTCCACAAAACAAACTACAGCCAATAGGAGGCAAAAGCACAAAGCGCATGCAGATTCATCCTCAAAACTGTCCCGAAGGAGTGTTACTCCACAAAATAATCTCCAGCTGCTAGGCGGAACAGCACAAAAAGAAACAAAAAAGGCACTCAGTTTCTTCGAACAGTCAAGTGAATGTTCAGTGAGTCTGTCCACTCGGCTGCAATGTGAGTACCACAAAATAACTTACTCACTCCATTGACTTTATGAAGGACAACACTTTCTTTGGGCATGTGAATGTTTTACGGCCATGCTTAGCATCTATTCTCAATTTGGCCGGGGACATCAGTGCAAAAGTGACCTTCCGCTGATGTAAGAGTTTCTTGCATTCCTTGAATCGATTCGCAAAATCTGGGAACAAGAAAATGCTGTGGTTCTTCCAAAAAAGCCTTCCTTTACTCCTTACCTCGCGTAACACAAGATCTTTATCGGATGATCTCAGAAATTTGGCCAGAAATGATCGGGGTCAGTCTCCCTCAGCTGACCTGTGAGCTTGCTCGATTTCCTAGCTTATGGCCTGTTATGTCAAGCAGATTCGAAAAGAGTCCGTCCAGGAATTTCACCATATCCTGCCCCTCTTCGGTCTCAGGAATTCCGACGATTTGGACATTATTCCACTGGCTACATTTCTCCATGTCCTCCAACTTCTCCCAGACATGCTCCAAATCCACCTTGGTCGCTAGCAGATTAGCAGATAATTCCCTCTCCGATGACTCCAGATAATCGATCCATTTCTCGACATCCCCCACTCTTGTAACCAACTCAGAGAATTTCATCTCCATGCCAGTGATCGATCGACATAAAACAGCAAGATCCTCCAAGTCAGCAACGACCTTCGTCAGCATTGCCGACATCTTCAACATCTCTTGCTGAATTTCCCTCATTTCTCCAACCAAATCGGCTCCCTGGCTCGGGGCCTTCTCGGGGATGTCAGCTTGAGCACATAAGTGTCTCTTATTTGTCTCCAGAGCCCGAGGATTTTGAATTCTTTGACATATTGTCCTCCTAGAACAGTTATGGAACAGAGTGTATCAAATCTCACTGGTTTATGTCATTAATAGTGTTAAAACTAGCAAAGTGCACAGAGCTCGCCGTTCACATGTCCAAACTTCACATGGCATCACATGACTCCCCACACCAGAGCTTTTAACGGTTCATGTCAGAATTCTGTTCTTAAGGTTGGTGTGAATGCTTGAAAAGGTGGTTTGTGGTACGGTTCATGTGGGCTCCTCTCACAAATGAGATGTCTCCCTTGTATCTCATGTTTCTCCTGAGAAAAAGACCCCAATAATCTCACATGTCTCCTTTAGAGTTTCAGAAGAGATCTTAACAATGTCTTAAACTGTTCTTAGAATTGCCAAGATACCAAAGTTTGCACTCAAATTCAGAGATATCAATATGCATTCAAACATTTCTCATCAAATTCTTCTAAGACCAAATTATTTAAACTATGCTGTCCACATGTATCATTTGTGTCTAGTTTTATGTCTCTCTTTAATTTTAAGAGAAACATCTGATACAAAGTCAATCCTTAAATGACACATAACTGAGAATGCAATTAAGTCTACAGAGCTATGAATGAGCAACATCATTTTCCTCTGGGGCATTATAGGTCACAATTGGTATGAATGCAGTCAGTCCTAACTCACAGAAGTAAACCGTTACTGATTATGTAAAATTTGCATCTTTGCATGCTCCTCGCCACACTTATTATAGTATACTGCATTTTTCATGGCTGCTTTTCTCAGAATGCATTGCCTCTGGAGACCAGCTCTCATTCTTCACATTTCTTGCAAAGCCTCTGTGGTAGACAAATGCAAGTGCTGTTCTGTGTGTGTAAAATTTGGGTGGTAAATCCAATGGGAAAAATACTTCAATAACACACTGGCATCTTCCACCAGTAGTCACATTGATGATGCAAACATACTGTGGTTCGTGAATAAATAAGGGATTTCTGAAAAGAGATCTGCAGGGGGAATATGGTGGAATCGAATTTAGGTTCAGACCAAGTAATAAAACTAACTGTGAAAACAGTTTAAAGGGGTTGTTCACACATAACACATTTTTGTGTTTATTTGTGTTGTTGTTTTTTATTTATTTATTATTTATTTAAAAAGAGAACTGGAGGGGGAGGAGCATTGAATTGAACTCAGATTCAGACTTAGCAACCAAACCAATCGTGAAAACAACCAATGGGGCCCAGCTTATTTTGCAGAGACAACTGTAAGTAAGCCATTTTTAAGTTGATTTCCTCAGACCATAAAAATGGTGTTTCTTTGGCACTATAAAAAGTGCTGTTTGTTTTGAGCTGCTTGTCCAGCCCCACACAGCTTTATTGGCTCTACCTATTGCATGAGTTTGAGGCAGCACAATCTGTTTGTTTGATGGACGGCAGTCTCGGTAGGGTTCGAAAAAATGGTTTGAAAACAATGTTAATGTTTGTAATTCTGTTTGGCGACGCTTGTAGTGCAGAAGTTACACACTTCACCTTTACAAGAACCTTTAACTTTTAAAAACACACCTCGAGACACCTACATTCTGTTCCATTATTTGCGGAGCGTCTAACTTTTTTCAACACAAGAATGCATTCTGTCTGAACAACCTCTAAGTGTGTAAATTACTTGCAGTGTCTTAAAAGCTCTCTTCCATTTACTGTGTTGTTTGTACAAAGTCAAAGGATATTGATGTAGATTTAAAATTCATGTTGGCACATTGATCCTTTCCCAACCAATGCGCGATTGTTTTTGCACAGGATGCATTTCAGCAAGAATAAACCTTTGTACTTCAGGGCTGAGCTGACCATAACAATTTTGCCATATATGCAGAATTTACACAAGATTCCTGAGAGATTACTGCCTCCTCCATAAACAATAACAATTTCCCAATAGTTTATGGATAGAGAGGAGAAAAATTGGTTTGGAAAACATTTCCTTCACAGGTGCTCGACAGCTCAGTGAAGCTAAATTATTTCTCTCAAGCACTGCTGGATCAAGTTAAATGTCTTGCTCGCAAACATCAATACTGTTTATCGCATGGGGGCTTGGAGGTGTTTGTGCACTGCTGTTTAACACATCTCTCCCTCACAGGCACAGCCTCAGAAAAAAGCACATCAGCGAAGTGGCATTTTCTGTCCCTCCCCACCATGCAGCTACCTGCTCTCAGCACACATTCAACTGTGATTGATACGCGACTCTCACCCGATGAGTGAGACCCTGCTATCATACTGTGTCAGGCCACTACCAACCAAATAGCATTCATTTCCCTGGCAGTTTTGGGCACTTTGGCCAATTGCAAGGTAAGCAAGGTATATTCAGCTGATGGCGATGAGATGCATTGTTCCAAAAGAGTCATTAAGCAGGGTGTCCACAGAAAGTGTTTAGATGGGTTTCCCAAAGCAGAAAAAAACTGTTACCAAGCTAAAGTACTATTAAAAGAGCCAATGACTAATCACAGCAATTTTAATGTTCCATTAAGCTTTGTGAAAAAACTGCTACCTATCCTGAGATACTAAAAAGCAATTTTCAGAATTATTTTATAAATATTATTTTTGCAATTATGCCAAAATGCATTCCTAATTTTTTCTTTTCTCTTTTTGTGAAGTGTTGACTTCTGTAGTAACTTCTCTGGCTTTAAATGTGCACATAAACTCCCCAGAGGAAAGGAAAATCACAAAAGGGATCTCTATAATATCTCAAATGTTTCTCTTAAACAGCAATTAGATGTGATGGAGTGCAAATTAAGATTTTTCCTGAAGTCCCCTGAAGATTTTTATTTGCGAGACTGCAGTAATCTCACATGTTTCTCCTCTAGTTTCAGAAAAGATATCAACGATGAAGAGGTCTCAAATTGTACTCGGATTTGGCAAGATAGCAAAGTCTGCAAACAAAGGTCAGAAATGTCAATATAAAGTGAAAAATTATTCCCAAACCCAATTATCTGAGTTATAATATCCACGTTAATTTTATAGCTCTCGATTCATGTCAACAATTGTGACTTTATTGTGTCTATCTTTATTTCTCCTAAGAAAGTTTAGGAGAAACATCTGAGACATATGTAAATGTGATACTTAAATGTGACATGAGCCAAGAAAGAGTAACCTCTGAGCAATAAAAATTATTTCTGGGTCCCTACATTCCTGTCTAGTTGTCTGATCAAGCATGGTGAACCATTTTAAATTCACTTGTTTGACTGTATTGTAATGGATGTCTCTCTGTAACTGCTATTGACAACAGTGTGGCATGTTGGGATACATCATCCCAATTAAAAATGTGGCATTTTGTGCCAAGCCAATTAAGCCAATTAAAATGTCTTACACATCTGCCTCTTTGATTTTTGGGATACGTTCCTGGTTAAGGTTGGATGTGCTGCTGTTAAGAATATTAATTTTGACTTTTAATGGCCTGTCTTAGTTAAATTTATCTGTATCTGTTTGGACTTCTTTTAAAAGCCTTAGTTGGCAATAGTCTGGATAATGTGTGGGATCAATTACATACAATAATGTTCTTTATTGTAAGTTGTGTGATCAAAAGTGTTTGCCAAGAGTTTAAATATAAATAGATAAATGTTTCAGTGCTTTACTTACATACATAACCAAACCATTGCCATAATTAGAAGTTGCATAGATGAGTTTGCAATGTTTATGTCATATACTGTTTTCCCAATGGTTATAATGGACTTGTCATGAATTGATATGTTAAAGGTATAGTTAACCTAGAAATGAATATTGTGCCATTTACTCACCCTCTTGTTGTTCCAAATGCATATGACTTTCATCCAAGGAACACAAAAGATGATGTTAGGCACAGTGACAGTTTCAGTCACCATTCACTTTCATTGTCTGGAAACAAGATGAAATGAAGATGAATGCTAATTGAGGATGTCATTCTGCCTAGCATGTCCTTTTGTGAAAAAAAAAAAAAAACATAATAATAATTAATACAGGTTTGAAACAACAAGAGGGTGAGTGAATGGTGAAATGATTTCCTTTTTTGGGATGGAATCATCTATTTGAGCCTCAGTTATTAGCATTTTTAACATGTTGGAAATGTTTTCTGGTTGTCTTTAGATTTGCACTACTGCACTGCAGTAGCTGGACAAAGAACATCTACAAATGATCAGAGCCTTGCAATGCCGCAATACTTTATCTGTCGATATGTTGCATTGTAGATTACCAAAAGCTCTGTATAGATATTTCATAATGGATAAAATTGAGAAAATAAAAAATGTTGCTCCGTTGCGCAACAAACTATTAAGATTGAATTTCTCTTGTCATGCCCCTGTAAACTGCATCGCTAATGGAGACCATGACATTTTCAGTTGCTGCCCGACAGCCAAAAAGGCTGGTAATGCAGGAGGGTTGAATGTGTCTTTTAACATGGGCACTTTGAGCTATTTCCCAAGCCCATTTGTGTTGCCCAGACACCGATGTTATTTGTCCAGCTGGGTGAGAGGGACATCCTTTCAGGTCAAGCCTTTGTTGATGCAGCATCTCAGTGGGTTGGTTACCTTTCAGTGCACACAAGTAATAAATTGCACTTTCACCAGCAATAATCACACTCAGGCTTAACCCTACAAACAATGTCTTCTCCAGCAAATGTTCTGACACCTAATGCATTCTAATCTATGTGGTTTTCTGTGAATTATTCTATAGCGATTATAATACTTCAGAGGTTGAATAGAAAATGGAAAGGCTTGTCTAATAAGGCTTTCAGTCATTGAATGTCATGTTACATTAATTCCTGAACTTGGTTGAAACCATTCTGGTATAGTGGTCCTCTCTGATGGATGGGAGTATCCATCAATTAAACATATTCACATGTATAATTTTGTCATTTACAGTAGCTGAACGTACAGTCTGGAGTAACCAGAGGTTAAGAGCTTTGCTTAAGTGTTCAATGGTGACAGGCCTTGTCTCTTTGCAGGGTTTGAACATACACCATTTTGGTTGTTAACCCAGATTTTTAATCACTATCCAACCCAAGTCCTGCCCAACTATTGTAGGTTGTCCCCAACTATAACTACCATATGAGCAGGATAAATCCAATTATGACAAGTCATAATAATAGTATAATGGAAAAATTGTAAGAAACTGAATTTGCTTGTATAAAAGCATATGACTTTTATTATAATAAAGAAAAAGATGTTATTGCAATTTTAAGTTTAACCCCTAACCCAAACCCAAACCTTAAACTTAACCATGATTTTAATGGAAAACAACTTGTGTACCATGGAAGAAAGTGACACTGGGTTTGGAAGGAGACAAAGAAAGTAAATTACAGGTTATTGACATACATTATTTGTCATTTGTACTGCATAAATAAACATGGAAAGAGAAACCAATTTATTTTTCAGACATTTCCCTTCTTAAAATTAAATGTTGGATAGGAGGCAAGCAAACAACTGATGCCTGTATTGTAGCGATTTGAAATTCTGTTTGTTCTCCTATGAAATTATAATAGGTTTTCATAAGGTTATGTTGAAGGGAATCTTGACCAAACACTACTGTACCACTTCCTTTACTATCAGTAACATATTGTTTTTTTCTGAATTAAGAAGAATGCATAATAGACAGTTCAAAGTCTACAGAAAACCAACCAGATCAATTTCTTTGATTTGATTCCCATCATACATAAGAAAATGTGGGCTATCTGAATGCCAAAAAAAAAAAAAAAAAACATTTAGAAACAATGAAGGAAAACACCTCATAGAGGATAAAATATTTGTGCTTGCAACCCATACATTTCAAATCCAGACTGACAGTATATAAACTTTTCCCTTACATACAATAAAGACATGATGTTTGATAACTAAAATAACCTGACAAAGTGTGTAGTCTTCAAAAGAGCTCAACAAGGGAAGATGGACCAAATGTAATGCAAGTCTGAATGTAATATGTCATTGAAAGGTTTTAGTAGTCTGTTTCTGAGTATTTAACCTACACAGACATTCTTAGATCTGGATACATAAGTAAAGTATTTTTTTTTTTTTTTTTTTTTTTGATGTTGGTAATTTTCAGAACAGTAAATATTGCTTTGCTATGGCTTTAGATGTCACACACATAACTTGAAAAATCTATCATTAAAGGATTACATTTCCCATTATTTTTGGTGCTTGGAAAGACTTTTCTTAGTTGTAACAATATAGACCCAAGGAAATCTATGAACATCTAACATGTTTTTTTTATTTTTATTTTTTTTTATAACAAGCATGAAGGGCAAACAGCCATACCACAACATAAAACAAAATGTAAAACAAAATATAGCCTGAAAATAGATGAAAGGACTCATTATTGATTTGAAATTAAAACATTAATGCAAAACCACTTGATATAACTATCTGCTCCTCAGAAATTGTAATGCATGCTAATTATCTTGAAATTGCTATTTCTTCTCATAACAATTATTCAGTGACAATCATATTTCCTGTAATTACATTAACAGCAGTTGCTACGGTATGACTCAAGAGCACATGGAAGCGAGATCTTGGCTTTAACGCTGAAGAACAGGCCACGGTCCTGAAACAAAAAGATTAATTGCAAAGTGATAACTAATTTGTTGTGATATCATCAGCTTCTGCAGATGTAATTGCTCTTCAATTGCTGCCACGTTCTATAATGCTAAATTTGTTTGCTTGCGCACACTGTCTGACAGCACGCTAATATTAACGGACAGCCATTTCCAAGCCCTGTAAATGTAATAAGGTGCTCAATTAGAATAACACTGTAAGTATATGGAAGGTATCAAGGCTGAACAAATTCTTCAATTCCAGCTTTTCACTTAAAGGAAAGGCTGGTTAATTCAGGGAGACCTTTTTAATGAGGGCCTGTCCTTGGCTTTATTGAAAGACTTATTTTCAAGGATGGCTTTTCGTAGTTGTCAACAGTTCCAGGAAGCTCTCCAGAAAAAGCTAAACCTCTGTTAGAAAGTTACAGAGCTGTGAAAAATCCCATAACATCACTCTAAGCTTGCAGCTCAGTAATTATTCCCCTCCATTATACTTTAGAGCACAGCTGGTTTTATTTAGGAGAATGGGGAATATTCTGTAATAAACTATTATGGATTCTAAAAAATAAGATGTTCTTTCAGAGTGGTGGGCTCTGCATGACCCCTTGCTGAGCCTTGAGCACCAATGCAGTTTGATATTACAGAATTTGACATTACTAGGGTTTCATTCTGCTTTCTAAAAACCGGTCAGAAACCACGAGACAGCCATATTATATTGACAGCCATAGTTTTAACATTAAGAAATAAAAACAAATCTGAATTTTTTTGTCATTAAAAATATTTCTAGACCCTTTAGATTGTAATGAAGAGGTAGGCTGAGGATTCCATTTGCGGATATTTATTAGAGTATTTGAACAAACATTCCAAACAGTGGTCATCATACATAGTCATGTCACAGGCTTGGGTCAAAACACATAAATCGGTCCACATGCAAAAAAATCCAAAACAGTAATCCAGAGACGTGAATCCAGTAAACATAAGCAATGGTCATAACAGGAATCAAAACAATGGCAGACAATAAATGCTTGGTAAGGCACATAACTGGCAATACTTCGCAAAGTGAGAGTGTGAATGCATGGCTTACATACATGGTGAACAGGAAGTGATATGACAGGAACTGATGTGGCAGGAAACAGGATGTGACAGAGTTCAGAATTCAGGGACGACCTCTTGGTCTGGGGGCCGGACGATCCAGATGGGCTTGATGAAAGTCTCTGATGAGTGATGGGTCCAAGATATCCTTAGCTGCTACCCACGATCTCTCCTCTGGGCTGTATCCCTCCCAGTCCAGGAGGTACTGTAGTTGACCACTCCTCCTGCAAGAATTGAGAATCTCCCGAACTAGGTAGGCAGGAGCTTCATTGATTTCAAGTGGCGGAGGGGTCCTTTGTCAGTAGCCTCAGGACTCTGTGACTAGTGGGCCGGTTTCAGGAGAGATGCGGTAAGTGGCAGGCAATTCTAAATGGTATGTGAAATCTTGAAGGGACCTACATACCTTGGACTTAGCTTTTTGCAGGGGAGTTTCAGGCGTAGGTCCCGAGTTGAAAGCCACACCATTTGACCTGGTTGATACTCAGGATGGGGGCATCTGTGTCGGTCAGCTTGTATCTTCTGAGATCGAATGGCTCATTGGAGACAGACATGAGCACTGTCCCAGGCTAGCTCACTTCTTCTAATCCAATCATCCACAGCAGGCACTTCAGATGGCTCCCCAGACCAAGGAAATAGGGGAGGTTGATATCCCAGGATGCATTGGAAGGGGGTCAGACCTGTAGAAGAGTGTGTGAGGGAGTTTTGGGCATATTCTGCCCATTGGAGGAAGATACACCATTACTCCTATTCCTTGCTACAGTATGACATTAGATATCTACCAATCTCATGATTGAGATGCTCCACTTGTCCATTAGCCTGTGGATGATATCCAGAGGTGAGACTGACATTAATGTTGAGCAGTTGGTAAAAGGCTCTCCATATCCATGAGGTGAACTGTGGCCCTCGATCTGTTACAATGCATTGGGTAATCCATAAATCCTAAATACTTGATCAAACAGAACTTGGGTGGTTTCCATGGCAGTGGGTAGACCTTTCAATGGCATGAGCCGACAAGGCATTGAGAAGCGATCAATGGTGACCATGATGGTGGTGAATCCTTGAGAATTAGACAGGTCAGTGACTAAATCAATTGACAAGTGGGACCAGGGTCATTGAGGAATAGGAAGTGGTTCTAGGAGTCCTGCAGGAGGTCGGCGAGGTATCCGTGATTGGGCGCAGGTCTGACAGGCCTGTACATAAGGCTCCTCTTGCTGGACTCATTGAATCTCCTCCATGATATCCCATCTGATGGGTGCAATGATAATTGAGGAGGGTAAGATATTTTCAGATCTGATGGGTGTATCGTCAGAGTCATAGATACGTGACAGTGCATCTGCCTTACTATTCTTGCTTCTTGGATGGTATATGACTGTAAAATTGAAACAAGTGAAAAAGAGTGCCCATCTGGCCTGGCAAGGATTCAAATGCTTGGCGTCCTTGATGTATTCCAGATTTTTGTGATCTGTGATGACTTGGAATGGATGCAGTGCACCCTCTAGCCAGTGTCGCCATTCTTCTAAATCGGCTTTGATACAGTAATTCCTTGTTACCGAGGTCATAGTTATTCTCTGCTGGGTTAACTTTCGGGAGAAGAATGCACAAGTATGTAACTTGCCTGGGTTTCCATGATGTTGGGAGAGAACAGCACCAATACCACAATTGGAGGTGTGGACCTCTAGTATGAAGTGAAGTTGAGGATCTGGATGCATGAGAATTGGAGCTGAGGTGAAACTGGACTTGAGTTTCTTGAGGGTCTTTATTGCTGCCTCCATCCAAGCCAACCTCTTAGGTTTTCCTTTAAGAAGGGAGGTGATAGGTGCAGCTATGATACTGTAGTTATGAATGAATCTGCAGTAGAAATTAGAGAAGCCTATAAATCATAGTAACTCCTTGACAGTTGTAGGTATGGGCCAGTCAATGACGGCTTTCACCTTGGCGAGATCCATCTCAACTCCTGAGTGGCTAATATTGTAACCAAAGAATGTGGTAGACAGGACATAAAATTCACATTTCTTGGCTGTGATGAAGAGGTTATTCTGTAGTAAGCATGACAAAACAATTGTTACATGGCTGACATGTTCTTCCATGGATCGGGAATAGATCAGTATGTCGTCTATGTAGACTATGACATACTGGTTCAGGAGATCCTTGAAGATTTCATTAACAAAAGACTGGAAGACTGAAGGTGAGTTGGTGAGTCCGTTGGGCATGAGCAAGTATCCATAGTGCCCCTTGGTGATGAGAAACGCTGCCTTCCATTCATCACCCTCATGTATTCTGATAAGATTGTAAGCAGATCTGAGGTCCAATTTTGTGAAATATCTGGCCTCACATAACTGTTCCAGTGAAGAAGGGATAAGAGGCAGGGGATGACGGTTCTTAATTGTAATTACGTTGAGCACTCAATAGTCAATACAGGGTCTTAAGCCGCCATCTTTCTTGTCAACAAAGAAGAACCCGGAGGCTGGATGGTCTGATAAAACTATACAAAAAGCCTCTTCATATGTATTCCTCCATGGCCGTGGTTTCTGGAATGGACAGTGGATAAACACGGCTCTTCGGTGGAGAAGTGTTAGGAAGAAGGTCAATGGCATAGTCCCAGGGGCGATGAGGCGGTAACTTGGTGGCTTGCTCCTCCATGCATACTGCTGCTTAACACCTCCGCTAACTCAGCATATTCATTGGGAACATTATCTGGTAATGAAGTGAGGTTCTTGGTGAAATTGGTTGCGCAGACTGTAGTCTTGGAGGGTAGTTTCAGACAGTGAACATGACAATGAGGTGACCACCGGATTAAATCCTTGTTCCTCCTTGAAAACTGTGGTTCATGTGTAGACATCCACAGCGGTAACAGCGACAGGTGGATCACACTTGGTCGTTGGAATGTTTAATTGTTTTACCAAACCTTGATGGATAATATTAGATGCAGCTCCTGAATCGATTAATGCTGAAAAATGGTTTTCTTGGTCAGCAACTGACAACATGATGGGGAGAGATAGGCAGTGACTGTATGATAGAGAGTTAGAGATGTGACTCCCTCGATTACGTTGTGAAGCGGTGGCATCAGTTTTGACGGGGCAGTTGGAGCAGCGATGACCTGGTTCTCCACAGTAGAAGCAAAGCTTATTGAGTAATCGTCTTCTCCATTCATCCGATGATACAGGTGTTCATCCTATCTGCATGGCTTCAGTGGTGTTAAGTTGACGTGGTACTTGAACAGTGGTTGTAGGTGCATGAAAAGCTAGAGAGGTATTGGAACATGGTTGTGATCGTAATAGATTGTCTATTTTGATAACGAGGGTGACAAACTGAGAGAAGTTGAGGGAGACATCTTTGCATAATAATTCAGCTTGTAGTTTAGCAGACAAACTGGAACGGAAAATGTGCTTCAAAGCGATGCCATTAAATCCACTCTGTGCTGCAAGGGTTCTAAACTGAATGGCATGATCTGAAGCAGGTTTGTTGCCCTGGTGAAGCTGAGTTAGTTGAGACGCTGCATCCATACCCCCAGCAGGATATTGAAAAACATCACGGATCAGGTTAGGGAAATAAATGTACGACTGTTGAATATTTGCATCATGATCCCAAATAGCTGTAGCCCATTCTAATGCCTTCCCAGTAAGCAAAGTCATGACAAAGGAACACTTTTTACTGTCTTAGTTAAAATCTTCAGGTTGATTTGAGAAATAGATAGAACATTGCCGTAAGAAACCAGTACAGTTATCAGGAGAGCCGTCAAATTATCAGGTAGACCGAATCTTACCGGATCAGGGCATGGTGCAGGAAGGGACCTAATCAGTAAGTGTTTTTTGGAAATAAAACCTATGACCTTGACATTGCTTTATACAGCACCATGCTCTACCAGTTGATCTAAAGGAACACTGTGGCACAGAAATGTTACAAAAGCCAACTATGGTGAAAAGTCTTTTAAGAGACTCATAATTCATTTGGGTTTGCTGAAGGATGAATCAGTTAAAAGACCTTAATTTGAGCATTAATTCTTATGGTACAGAGGTCCAGTGATGTGTCAAAAAAACAAAAAGCTAATAATCACATGGCAAGCTTTTTTATTTTTATTGTCATGGGCACTACGAATCATAAACCTGCAAATTCTTTTAGATTATAGACATTATTAAGAGGCCAGACACTGAATATTACATTTACAATATTACAAGTCTAACAATCTGCATATTTTCTGTCATGAATATGCCCTCATAAAAAAATTACGGTCGGAATACGTTCAGCATTATAATGATGTAATTTTGCAACAGCGCTTCACTTCTGATTTGTAAAAAGGACCTGAAATGAAACCCATTCCAGACCACTGGTCTTCATAATCTACAAGTGAAGACACTCAAAAGCTTAAGTATAACACTGATGAATGCAGCGTACCATAATCTAACTAGGGCAGCCAATGACTTTAAATTCTTATCTGCCGAGAACCTATATTTGAACACAATTGAACAGGGGTCTGGCTGAAGGGGCTATTCAGACTGGGACACAGCCACAATGAGATGTAGACTAATATAAGCTCTCAGAGAAAGATGGATCACCTTCATGTGAAAATCTTTACAATAATTGGGGTAGCTATTGGCTCTGTTCCCATTCAAGCAGTGGACAGTCCTAGGGTGGCATTTCATTATTCTGACAGAAATTGTCGCTTTAACAAATTCATCAGCGAGATAAATGGCTTGACATGAAACAGACAAGGCTATCTTCTCGCCATCCCTGAGCTGATGTGGAAGAGTTTTTTTTTATTTTTTTTATACATATATCATTATGTTGGAAGAGTGGAAACGGCATGCTCTATATGAACATCTTTTTCAATTTAGTGTGTTTCAAATATTAATGGCAGCATGATTTGACCTATTCGTGAGGCACAGGCCATGCAATGAGAAAGATGGCTCATTTAGTGAGAGAAGACCTCTGCCCCTGCCTCGGCTCCCCATATGGTGTGAGATGAACAATGAATGTGAAAAAAGCCAGCTCATGCATTTTAAATTCCCCCTCATCGTTTTGTCTGATTCACGGAAGAGAGTGCAAATGCCTTTTTCCAAATGGCGATACATGTTTGATAGGCTACTGCCTCAATATTTTTTGGCTGTGTGGTTCTTCATTTAATGATATTTGGAAGATGATAGAAGATGAGAACTAGTAATGCTGCTAATTTTATTAGAAACCTATCCTTTAATGTGTATTTCATATAAAACACTGGAAGTGGTTATAGTCGACTTTGAAGGCAGTGTATTTTATGAACTTGACAGTCAAATATATCAACTTGAATGCATATAAATATCATTAAAAACAACCATCATGTTTATCTAAAGAAGCTAATAAAAACTGTTCAAGTTACCATAAAAATAGACCTTTAAATCTAAAGATAAGTTGTAATAAAGGTACAAAATGGCAAAATTGTAAGAAATCGTATGAGTTGGCTTGTACTAAAACTTACAAATTTACTCCAGTAGTATAAAATAAAGAAACAATGGGGGTCTGAATTGAGATGAGGGAAACGTTTTACACGATTTTTGGCAAATATCAGTCATTTGTATCGCATAAATTATTATGGAATGAACAGGGGCAGACTGGCCATAGGGAGAACCGGCACAAAACAGGGGCGAACGGGCCGCGATAAGCTGAAACGGGCTGCAAAACGGCGCCACGATATGACGAAGGGGGCTCAACAACTTTTGGGCCAGTTTCTATGTAAAATCCAGGGCCGATTTCTCTTCCCAGTCTGCCCCTGGGAATGAGGAACTAAATTTGTTGACTGACATTTCCTTTCTTAAAATAAAGTGTTGGATAGTGTCATATGTATTTTGGTGATTCATGTTTTTCATGTCTTTTATTTTGAAAAGTTTATTTCCTGTTTCATGTCATGTGTCCCTAGTCATGTGATGTCCTGTTTTCCCTCCATGTTCATGTGTCTTATTTTCATTGGTTCATTGTTTGATTATCTTGTTTAGAGTTCTGTTTGTTCATTGGTTATGTTCTCCCATGTCCATGTATTTAAGCCCTCATGTTTTCCCATTGTCCTTTGTCAAGATTATGTATGTTTGGTAACGTTGGTCATGTCATGTCATGTCATGTCATGTCATGTCATGTCATGTCATGTCATGTCATGTCAAGTTTATGTCAAGTCAAGTTTATATTCAAGTTCATGTTTATGTTTCACGTTTATAGTTAGTGTTTTTTTTTTTTGGATTTCAAGTTTGTTAAAAAAATTGCACTTGGGTTCTTCATTCCATCATCATCGTCTTCATCATTGCCAGTGCCAGCGCATCGTTACAGAAATACTTGACCTACAGTGAACCCAGTAATCCAGCTCCTCCACCTACGTCAGGGGAATCGTCCCCTGGAGGACCATGTGGAGAACTTTTGTGCTCTGGCATGCCGGGTGGACTTTAATAAGGTTGCCCTCAATGACATGTTCCGTTTTGGATTAAATGAGCCAATCTTCACTGATGCCAGGCGGTCAGAGTACCCAAAGCCTGGCTAAATATATCGCCCTGCAGATTATTTGTCCATGTTCACTGTGGGGGAGGCGGATGCTGATCCAGAGGTCCACAACATGGCCGCCGATCCAGAGGTCCACGACACGGCCGCCGAGCCAGTGGTCCACGACATGGCCGCCGAGCAAAAGTTCCACGTCATGGCCGCCGAGCCTGAACATGCATACTGCTGCTTAACAGAAGCAATTATTTATTGTTAAAGAGTACTTAAATATTGATCTCTTTCACACTAAAAGCAATCGTATCAATTTATAAGACATTCATTTAACCACTGGAGTCGTATGAATGACGTCAGGAGCGGACTGGCCATAGGGAGAACTGGGACTTTTCCCAGTGGGCCGGCCGCAAAACGGGACTTTTCCTGGTGGGCCAATCGCGAAATGGGACCGAAGGGGACCGAACAGCCTTCAATAAGCTGAAACAGGCCGCTGCGCTATGCCAAACAGGCCGCAACTGGCTGAAGAGGGCAGCAAAATGGCACCTTGATATGCCGAAGAGTTCTGTGATATGCAGAAATGGACAGTGACAATTTACAATAATTTATCTCAGTAGCAAAGTAATCATGTTGCATTGCTTCTGTATACAATAAATAATATTATGGCTACATCTGTATATTTGTGTAATTGTTACGCTATCTCTGTTAAAGAAACAGTACCAAAAAAAAAAAAAAAAAAAACGTACCACCAGAACCATGTGCCATAAATTACATTTTGTTCCATTTTCACTCAGTCAGCTGAAGTACTTCATACATAATCCCTAACATTTAAAATACTAAAACTAAAACAAACAACAAGAACATTCTAAAACTAAAACTGAAATTCAAAAGAAAATCGAAAATGATGTAAAATAAAAACTAATAAAAAAAAAAATAAATAAATAAATAATAATAATAATAAAAAAAAAAAAAAAATAAAATAAAATATATATATATAAGAACACTGGTTTACATCTGCCATGCGTCTCCTAGAACGGGGCCGTGTGTTTCCACGTGAGTTTGTGATTGGATCGACTTGACAGCCAGAGTGATCCTTAGCCATTTAGTGTGTGATGCCCAGATTTTGTCAATAGGCATTTACATATTCGGTAAGTGTGTGATACCTAGTATTTTTAGATTATGTTTATATTTTAGAAATGGTAGAGTGTAATCCAGCCTAAAAGTGCTTCTCTTCATCCGAGCAGATGAATAAATTTGTCGACTGATAAAAAACAAACTACATCTCTACATCTAGCATTTTGGTGCCGATGTGTGAATGGTCACAAAAAGGAAAAAAGACAAAAACCATGAACTGTGCATGTGTGAATATCAGATGTGGTACATTTACCAGTAAAAGCAATCCAACAGTTTTACTGCAATTTACTAGGCTATATGTGTGAAAGGGGCTAATGTTGAACAAACACATTTGGATTTGGTGTTTGGTAACTTTTGGCTGTGTACTGTACATAGAAAATGTATTTAGAAAAGGAACATTTCCCATTGTTTTAGGGTGGATTAATCACACCCCTTCCTTCTGTTAAGATTGGAAATTTTACAATTCCATTACCTTGACTTCAGCCATCTGTGGCTGCATACCAAATCACAAACGGCAGGAAAACAACAAGGAAAAGAAAATTTTCTTTTGAGGGAGAATTAGGTTGTTTTAAACTTGCATAGAAGTGGAACTGTGCAAAAAGTGAAGGACAGTCCATTAAATTATGCAACAGCCAAAAAAACAAACAAAAATAAGAGACTTCAGAAAAAAAAATGAAAAAAATAATTAAAAGAAAATCCATCTGGTTGCTCTTTGAGGCAAACAAGGAACCTCAAAAAGAAACAAGTCATTTACCATATCAAGAAAAATGATTGCATGGTCTTTGAAGTATTGCACTGTAGTGCTCTAAGGTGATGCAGTTAGATGCAGTTTCAGTTGAGCTGCTATAACTTTAAGGAAATTATGAAAATAGTAGAGAAATTAGATTTCTTTCCAATTGCTGGATCTGTAACATAAGTGTCACTGATCATAGATTTTGCCATCCTGTTTGATGTTTGACGTGCATGTGCACTGTGATACTGACGTCGTTTACATGCACTTAAGAAAACGGTTTATTCCAGGGTTTTTGCAGAAAGTGCAGTTTTGAAACGTCATCTAAACGAGAAACATCCTGGTTACTTGCGTAACCTCCATTCCCTGATGGAGGGAATGAGACGTTGTGTTGATGTAATAACAATAGGGGTCACTTTGGGAGCCCTAGACACCTCTGGTCTTTGATAAAAGGCCAATGAAAATTGGCGAGTGGTATTTGCATGCCACTCCCCCGGACATATGGGTATAAAAGGAGCTGGTATGCAACCACTCATTCAGGTTTTATGCTGAGGAGCCGAGACAAGGTCTGGCCATTTCAGCGGGTAGTTCAGCATTGTGGCAAGAGGGACACAGTGGTCTGCCCGTCACACACCGCCAGTTCACGTAACACAGTTCAGCCAGTTGTGGCATTTCGTATAGGCAGCTCTAGTGTCAATACATTGACACAACTTCTCGTTCCCTCCATCAGGGAACGGAGTTTACGCAAGTAACCAAGACGTTCCCTATCTGTCACTCACTCGACATTGTGTCAATGTATTGACACTAGAGCTGCCTATACGAAATGCCACAACTGGCTGAACTGTGTTACGTGAACTGGCGGTGTGTGATGGGCAGACCACTGTGTACCTCGTAGCCAGCACACCAGGCCGACACGTAACCTCCCCCAACATAGTTATGAGTGTCGAACGGCCTTTTGGGGACAAGTCGACTACCCAAAAGATAGAGACAGGCTAACCCAGTCGTGGCCTCTTTTCCCCTTCTTTTTTTCTTCTCCCTTTTTTTCTTCTCACCGCGGAGACCACACCTCGCCCAAAGAGGGGGGGGGGGGGGTATTTAAGTGGAAAAAATACGTCACATGGTCTTGACGACCATGTGGAGAGTCTCAAGGTAGATCCTACCCAACGGGGGAGGAATTACTACAAACATGGAGACTGTGCAAGTGGGGATCTGCCAAAGGAAGACGCAGTTTGCCAACAGGGAAATGAATTAGCGGAAGATATATATCACATGGGGTTACCTTACAGGGAACCGCCACATGCGGAACACCTACCCCAGAACAGGGCTCTTAGTTATTACATGTACTGGGCCACAGCGAGTCTCTCCGAAAACTCGATTGCCACAGGGCTCGGAGGAAGTCAACCAGGGAACATAGTTTGTGAACACTACTGGGAATTAATGGCGCACGTCTTCAGCTCAGAAGAGGTGTAAGGCGATATGTGCAAGCGATACACCTGGCCGGCTATCCTGGGCTTATCCACTTGTATTGCGTGTCACTACCTGGGACGAAACCGGTTCCACCCGGAGGTTGTAGAACCTTGCAAAGGTGTTGGGTGTTGCCCAGCCCGCTGCTCTGCAATTGTCTGTTAGAGAGGCACCCCTGGCCAGGGCCCAGAAGGCCGCTAGACCTCTGGTAGAATGGGCTCGTAGCCCTACTGGGGGTGGCATGTCCTGGGCGTGATATGCCATAGCTATGGCATCAACGAACCAGTGGGCGATCCTCTGCTTGGAGACAGCGCTTCTTTTCCGCTGTGCACCAAAGCAGACAAAGAGATGCTCAGAGATCCTAAAGCTCTGCGTGCGATCCAAATAGATGCGTAAAGCGCGCACCGGACACAGCAAAGATAGGGCTGGGTCTGCCTCCTCCTGGGGCAGCGCTCGCAGGTTCACCACCTGGTCCCTAAAAGGGGTCGTGGGAACCTTGGGCACATAGCCCGGTTGGGGTCTCAGGATCATGTGAGAGTAGCCCGGACTGAACTCCAGGCACGTTTTGCTGACAGAGAATGCTTGCAGGTCTCCTACCATCTTGATGGAAGTGAGCGCAGTCAGGAGGGCAGTCTTCAAGGAGAGTGCCTTAAGCTCAGCTGACTGCAAAGGCTGAAAGGGGGCTCTCGTGTGACCACGACCCTGAAGAACTACAGAGAGGTCCCATGAGGGAATGAGGTGCGGTCTGGAGGGATTCAGCCTCCTGGCGCCTCTCAGGAACCTGATGATCAGGTCGTACTTCCCTAAGGACTTACCGTCGACTGTGTCATGGTGTGCTGCTATGGCGGCAACGTACACCTTCAAGGTGGAAGAGGACAGCCACCCTTCCAACCTCTCCTGCAGGAAGGAAAGCACTGATCCGACTGCGCATCTCTGGGGGTCTTCCCGTCGGGAAGAACACCACTTAGCGAACAGACGCAATTTAAAGGCATACAGGCACCTCGTAGAAGGGGCCCTAGCCTGAAAAAAACATATAATAACCAGAATATAATAACAAATTAATTTGAAAAGTTTATTTGCTGCTTTATACAGTGCCTGCTGTGTGAACAAGAAGAAAGTCCAATAAAAGCCTCTTTTATTTTAATAGCAATAAAAGAGTCAGTATTTTATCATTTTGAATTGTTTTTTTTAATAAACATGATATCACTACTATTTTTAACAATTTTAATTGTTTTTATGAATAAAGATGATATTACTAATGTATGATGTACTGTTATAAAAAACACGGATTTGTGAGAGTTTGGCGGAACAGAAGGTGTCTGAATAAATATCTTGGTAATGGACTACTACTACAGAAGTAGTAAGAGTAGTATGTGTAGTATGCCATTGCGAGCTCAGCCAATGATACACACGTCACCGCGTTGTAAGTCTGGCCAATCGCGAATAAGCTGTATTGTCTGAGCTTGTGTAGCTGCTTTGGAGCAACTGCAGCGACTGAGAATGCATCACTGTGACGCGGTGGTGGTGCCATCTAAAGTCAGGCAAAATTTCTAACCGACATGCACTGCTATTCCAGTGATGATCAGTCTGGACAGTGCTGCATGAAGTACACACCTATTGTCTTGTCATCTCATTATTAGTTCAGTTCTGTCTTTGGTTATCTTGTTATTAGTTCTGTCATGTCATTGGTTGTCTTATGTTATTAACCCTGGTTTGTATATTTAAGCCCTCGTGTTAGTCTTGGTGCTTTGTCAGTTATTGTGATTGTAACGTCATTTCATGGTCTGTTCATTAAGTCAAGTCGTACTCAAGTCATAGTCATGTTTTATTATTTTTTCAGTCTTGCCTTTTTGTTTAGTTCTTGCATTTGTTCTTTTGTCACTTTGGATTCATATTAAACTGTACTTGTTTTTTTTTTTTATTTATTAATTTTTTTTTTTATCTCATCTTCGTTTGCTCCTGCCTGCCTCTACTCTATGCTACACCTATCCAGAGCCCCTATTCAATTCACAGATGACAGTGAGTGATTAATTCATGTATGACCCCTCACATTTTTCTCCTTCTGTTTCACTTTCTTATTTAGCTCTGGTGAGGACGTTGTATATCCAAACACTCTTCCCGCCCCCTTTTCCATGTCTGAGAGGTGTTCTCTGTAGATCAATTACCAGGCTGAGCTATCTAGGTTGTTGCAGCATCATAGCAAACATGGGATTAATTACTGAGGACACACCAGCACCACGGTACAAGGGCGCCTCACCAAAGGAGTGCTCACAACCTCTCTGTGTGGGCCGGCGCTTGTATGTGGAAAAAACACACACAAAAAAAAACGGAATCCAGCCAAGAATCTTATGCAGATCTGTCTTGAAAACCAGTCATTAATTACACAGAGGCAGTATCTCTTGAGTAGCCTCCTGTACCCCTATTGCTCCCCAGTTTTCACCCTCTGGTGGGTGTCAGACACATTTAACGTACTTTACATACTAGGACAGGGTTACTATTCAAGCTGTTTTGTACAAGATGAAAAAAAATAGATTTTAGTCATCATTTACTCACCATGTTAATTTTTTTTTTTTAAGAACTTGTTTTTGCATTAAATGAAAGTGAATAAGGACTAGGGCTATAGAGCTCTAAATTGACAGAAAATAAAGTTTTTTATGACACAAGAAAAGTGTTACAAAAGTAGTCCAAATGACTCGTCCATTATATTTAAAGTCTTCTGAAGCCATATGATAGCTTTGTGTGAGGAAAATAAGGAAATTTAAGTCATTATTAACAGAAAACCTTTACATCCGTCTTAGCTCGGTCAAATCTCAAGAGTCAAATCTTTTCAATAAATCGGTTTCTAGTTCATAAAACCGGACTGAATGATTTGTTCACACATTGGACTGACCTAGTCCTCAAGTTCAACCCTTTGACTCAAGGACCCAGAAAGATTATCAGTAAATAATGACTTGCATTTCAGTCTGTTTCTCACATAAATATATTGTATGTCTTCAGAAGACTTGGAATATACTACTTAAGACCACTTTTAAAATACTTTTTATGATGTTTTTATTTTATTTTATTTATTTTTTTATGTTAAAAAAGTGTCAAGGATATTCTTAAAAAAATGCACTTTTTTTTGCACTAGGGAAGAAAGTTATGCGGGTTTGGAATAAGAGGGTGAATAAAAGACAGAATTTGTACTAATCCTTTAGAAGTTTTTTTTTTTTTTTTTTTTTTTTACAAAACACCTCTGGTTGAAATGTGTTTATATTGAGGATGACCTTCCATGCATGATTATAGAGTGCAGATTATTTGGAGGTTAGGTTTAATTGTTATCCTTGTGGTGCCCGGGGTTGTCTAATTACATGGATTTGTACATGGCATTTATGTGGCCAAAAGGTCATTTGTTCCTCATTTTTCAAAAGTAATTTTCCTTGCAGGTATTCATCAGCATTGTGAGGAGGCCAGCGGCTTGCAAATGATGAAGAAGCTCTAGGGAAACTAGCACAGGGTCAAAATAAATCTTTAGGGCTGCAGTCAGCTGTAATTTGTGCATCTGATGTGAACCATAATCGTGGAACTTAAGATACCTGTGTCTGAATTCCAGTTCAGAGTTATGACACACTTTCAAAACATTGTGGGCGAATTCACAAAACGGTTGTGCTACTTTTGCAAACAGTATGACAGTGTAAAAATCATCTTCACTAACTACTTGTGATCCAGTTTAACCAGGCACTAAATGCACTGAAATAGAGCTGCATTGTGAGTATTTGAAATTTGGACACTGACTTTCATTTTTGTGTAAGCATGACATCTCTATTTAAATTAGGCTTTTATAAATTGCCCCGTATTCACAAAAATCAGCGCTAAATGCCTGCCACAACAAATGTTACTGTATTATTGCCCACGGAATGAATTACCTGCTTTTCGTAATTATTTTAGTGAATCCGGCTTCTTTATTAGGCCAGAAATATAATTCACGCAATTACGTGATGCCAATGCATTGCCAATACGTGGTTCGGTTAAAAATACTGACATGCGTTCTTGCGTTACAATGGCAGTAACAAACCTCAGTTCTCAAGGAGTTACCTTCAAAATTTTGTGCCATAAATAGTTGCTATATATATTACTTTAACTTGCTAAGCAATATTGTCTTTGATCTACTGCACCATCTTTTGTAATGATGGAGCAGGAGTGGTATGATTAGGATCCATGTGAAGATTTATTGTAAACAGAGGATTTATATATATATTCAATACTTCACACTGATCCTATAGTGTTCAGTGCTTAAATAGTCCACACAGGTGATTAAACTAAGGAGAAACAGCTGTGACAGTTTTAGAATTCGGGTGAAGGAGCCCTCTGGTGGCATTCAGGAGAAGTGACTCATTCCATGGGTGTAACAGACCCCCCCCCCCCCACTGCGAGCGGCTCCTGACACGAGTAAGCTGTCTGCGTCGGGGTCTACCTCGAGCTCTTGGAGCAGGATGATCAGGATGATCTTGGTGGAATTCCATGATGAGGGTTGGATCCAGGATATCCTCGGTGGTGACCCAAGAACGCTCCTCTGGTCCATAACCCTCCCAGTCCATCAGATATTGCAAAACACAACCCCAACATCTCGAGTCTAGAAGCTTGTGAACTTTGAATGCCTCTTCGTCATCAATCATCAGGGGGAGTGGTCTCTGGTCGTGAGTCACATTGTTCCCCCTTGGACCACCAGCAGGTTTAAGCAAGGACACATGAAACGTAGGAGAAATACGATAATTAGCCATGAACTGAAGTCTATAGGAAATTGGAGTAATCTGTTTTATAATTTTGAATGGACCAACATACCTTGGAATCCGTTTTTTTAAATGGCAGATGAAGACAAAGATCCCGAGTAGAGAGCCAAACCCATTGTCCAGGTTGGTAATCGGGGTTTGGTCGACGATGACGGCGATCGGCCTGTAACTTTTGGTGACGTACAGCCCTTTGAAGGTGAACATGATCTAAATCCCATACAGCCTCACTGCGACGCATCCAATCATCCACCACAGGAACATCTGAAGGTTCACCAGCCCATGGAAATAATGGAGGTTGAAAACCCAAAATACATTTAAAGAGAGTTGTGCCAGTAGAATGTTTGTGGAGGGAATTCTGGGAATACTCTGCCCAAGGTAGATATCGACTCAATTCAGATTGATTGTGATGACAGTAAGAGCATAGAAATCTTTCTAGTTCCTAATTGAGACATTCCGTCTGACCATTTGACTGAGGGTGATACCCAGAAGTGAGACTCACATTGACATTTAACTGTTTGAAAAAAGCCCTCCATAAGTGGGAAGTGAATTGTGAACCTCGGTCCGAAACAATGTTTTCAGGTAGTCCATACAATTTGAATACAAATTGGGATAATAACTCCACAGTTTCGAGAGCAGTGGGTAACTTGGGTAGGGGATTCAAATGGCAGGCCTTGGAAAAACAGTCAACCACTGTAAGTATGACAGTGTTTCCTTGAGACACAGTTAGGTCTGTAACAAAGTCTAAAGCTATATGAGACCAAGGGCGTTGAGGTATCGGTAGAGGTTGAAGCAGACCAGCAGGTGCTGACTTAGATGATTTTGAGATAGCGCATATCTCACAGCTGCGGATGAAGGTACTTGTATCCTGCACCAGAGTGTTCCACCAGAACTGATTTTGAAGAAGTGTGATGGTGGCCTGAATGCCAGGATGGCCGGAACACAGGAAAAATGGACCTAGTGTATCACACGAGGTTGTAAGACCACTGGTACATAGATCTTGTGAGGAGGACAATCGTTTGGGGGTGGGTGTGCGGTATTGGCTCATGAAATCTCCTCCATGATCTCCCATCGAACAGGAGCAACCATGACTGAGGAAGGAAGAATCGTCTCACTGGTATGATCTTCGTTGACTTTCTCATGAATTCAAGAAAGTGCATCCGCTTTAATATTCTTGGACCCAGGACGGTAAGAAATGCTGAAATCAAATTTTGTAAAAATTAATGCCCACCTAGCTTGGTGAGGGTTCAGTCTTTTGGCTGCACGGATGTATTCCAGGTTGCAGTGATCTGTGAGAACTTGGAAGGGTTGTCTTGTTCCCTCTAGCCAATGGCACCATTCCTCGGAGGCTGCCTTCATGGCCAATAATTCTCAATTGCCCACATCATAGTTCTGTCCTGCAGATGAGAGTTTGCGAGAAAAGAACGCACATGGAAATAACTTGGCTGGAGAGCCATGGCGTTGAGAAAGTATCGCTTCTATGCCTGTATCTGAAGCATCTACTTCTAACACAAAAGGTAGAGATGGATCGGGATGCCGAAGAATGGGAGCTGTAGTGAAACATTTCTTTAATTCCTTGAAAGCCCTCTTGGCCTCTGCATTCCACTTCTTAATAGCCTTCTGGAGGATCAATGTGAGAGGTGCTGCTACAGAACTGAAATTTCGGATAAATCGTCTGTAAAAGTTGGAGAATCCTAGAAATCTTTGAAGTTATTTGACTGTAGTTGGTAGTGGCCAGTCAAGAATGGCTTGGACTTTAGATTCTTCCATAGCTACCCCATCTGGACTAAGAATATACCCTAGAAAGGTGATGGTTGTCTTATGGAGCTCACGCTTCTCTGCTTTGGTGTAGAGCTGATGCTGAATCGGACGTTGTAGTACGGTTTGGACATGTTTGATGTGTTCCTCCAATGTTGATGAAAAAAATCTAAATATCATCAATGTAAACAATGACCCACCTGTTTAGCATGTCTCTGAAGACCTCATTAACAAAAGCTTGGAATACTGAAGGACAGTTGGATAGCCAAAAGGGCATTATGTGGTACTCATAGTGTCCAGTACTGGTAGAGAATACAGTTTTCCACTCGTCTCCCTCCCAGATGCGAATGAGATTATAGGCGTTACTTCGCACTGATTCTATAGTGTTCAGTGCTTATATAGTCCACAGGTGGTTAAACTAAGGAGAAACAGGTGTGATAGTTTTAGAATTCGGGTGAAGGAGCCCTCTGGTTGCGTTCAGGAGAAGTGACTCATTCCAAGGGTGTAACACATTACAGTAGATGGCTTGAAAGAGAAAACTCACAGTCAAAATGGACAGTTCATACTGATGTCAGATATAGTTGACAATGCAGTGCTTACATGCATTGTGTTATAAATTGAGGACACATTTTGGAATGCAACAATGCCTAAAATCATGCTTGCATAGCAAGAAGTGTCTGCTATCATGAACTTGCATAAAGTATGTTCTGTGCTTTAGTAATTTCGTCAATCCCCAAATCCCAACATGTTCCTGATATTTAAATGTTAGATGCCTTTGACAGTGTTGTTATTTGCTAGTTTTATTGCTTTCTTTTTATTTCCCTCACATAGGGCTTGGTGATATGGCAAAAAAAAAAATGTAATCTCTATTTTCATCAAACTTATGGATGATTCACGATTCGATTTTTTCAACTTTTAAATGTACTCCAACATGATTCAAATTGTATGCTCTTTATTAGAATGCAGTACACTTGAAACACATCACAGAACAAAGCAATAATTAGCTAGCTATCTGAATCATCATGGCAAAAGGAGCGGTGGATATTTGATTCTCCCATATATAGCCTCTCCATGATTTGAAATGAAGCGCCCATAACTGTCATATAACTAACACTTTTTTATGGGTAAAAAGACTGCTGTCTTTTATATCAGTCTTTGTGTTGTTTACCTGTCATGTTCATTTGGAGCGCGCCACACACGTGCAGCTTATCAGATCGGGAGCCGCATTAAGACAAGCACTATGAATTCTTTTTCTCTTCCTTATTCAGCCTTTGGTGGATTTACAATGTATCTGGCTTTAGAATTTGCAATATTTTTTGCAAACTATCGAATAAAAAAATAAATAAATCATATCATGGAGTGGTGGTGGCATAGTGGACCAAAGCACTGAACTGGTAAGCAGAAGGTTGTTGGTTCAATCCCCACAGCCACTACCATTGTGTCCTTGGGCAAGGCACTAAACTTCAGGTTGCTCCAGGGGGATTGTCCCTGTAATAAGGGCACTGTAAATTGCTTTGGATAAAAGCATCTGCCAAATGCATAAATGTAAATATCAAAATTCAAATTAATTGGAAAAAACACCCAGCCTGCCCTCACAACAGTATTTTTCCTTATCAGAAACCCAGGATTTATCTTGGCTTTTCAGGTAAAGTAATACATTTCTACTTTAGCAAGAGGCAGGCTGTTGGGATGTGACCTTACTCCTTGGCACACCTTCCTTCAATAAAAGTTTCTCACTCTTTCTCTCTCTCTCTCTCTCTCTCTCTCTCTCTCTCTCTCTCTCTCTCTCTCTCTATATATATATATATATATATATATATATACACATGGCCAAAAGTTTGGAATAATGTACAGATTTTACTCTTATGGAAAGAAGTTGGTACTTTTATTCACCAAAGTGGCATTCAACTGATCACAATGTATAGTCAGGATATTAATAACGTGAAAAAATTACTTTTATAATTTGAAAAAAAGTTCAGAACTTCTTAAACTACTTCAAAGAGTTCTCATCAAAAAAATCCTCCACGTGCAGCAATGACAGCTTTGCAGATCCTTGGCATTCTAGCTGTCAGTTTGTCCAGATACTCAGGTGACATTTCACCCCACACTTCCTGTAGCACTTGCCATAGATGTGGCTGTCTTGTCGTGCACTTCTCACGCACCTTACAGTCCAGCTGATCCCACAAAAGCTCAATGGGGTTAAGATCCATAACACTCTTTTCCAATTATCTGTTGTCCAATGTCTGTGTTTCTTTGCCCATTCTAACCTTTTCTTTTTGTTTTTCTGTTTCAAAAGTGGCTTTTTCTTTGCAATTCTTCCCATAAGGCCTGAACCCATGAGTCTTCTCTTTACTGTTGTACATGAAACTGGTGTTGTACATGAAGCTGAGGACATGTGAGATGTCTATTTCTCAAACTAGAGGCTCTGATGTACTTATCCTCTTGTTTAGTTGTATCTGGCCTTCCATATCTCTTTCTGTCCTTGTTAGAGCCAGTTGTCCTTTGTCTTTGAAGACTATAGTGTACACCTTTGTATGAAATCTTCAGTTTTATGGCAGTTTCCAGCATTGTATAGCCTTCATTCCTCAAAACAATGATTGACTGACGAGTTTCTAGAGAAAGCCATTTATGATCTAATATTAATCTTAAGACATGCCAGTCTATTGCATACTGTGGCAACTCTAAAACAACACAAAGACAATGTTAAGCTTCGTTTAATGAACCAAATACCTTTCAGCTGTGTTTGATATAATGGAAAGAGATTTTCTAGTACCAAATTAGCAATTTAGAATGATTACTCAAGGATAAGGTATTGGAGTGATGGCTGCTGGAAATGGGGCCTGTCTAGATTTGATCAAAAATGACTTTTTTCAAATAGTGATGGTGCTGTTTTTTTACATCAGTAATGTCCTGACTATACTTTGTGATCAGTTGAATGCCGCTTTGGTGAATTATAGTACCAAATTTCCTTCCGAAACAGCAAAATCTGTACATTATTCCAAACTTTTGTCCGCCTGTGTGTGTGTGTGTGTGTGTATGTATATATATATATATATATATATATATATATATATTTCTCTCTCTCTCTCTCTCTCTCTCTCTCTTTCTCTCTTGTTCTGCTTAAAAAAACTGAATTAACGTGTTTTCACACACTGACAGCAAAGCTTACTTGTTAAAAGCGTAATCATTAAACTGTAACTGAATGGTAATGAGTGATGTGACAGTGATAAATAACTTCAGAAATGCAGCATTTGAATGTGAGTGACTGGGTTAGCTTCTGTGCTAATTCCTTTTGCAACATGGGAATTGTTTTAAAAGCTTCACATCTACCACAGAATACACCATTAACTTGAGGCACAGATCTCTGTTGGGTATAAGGAAGACAAAATGTGCTACTTGTACATAAAAGCTGAAGTGTGTAATGTTTTTAAAAAAATTTTCTCATATCCAAACTTTAAATGCAGAGACAACTATAAGTCAGCTATTTATAGGTTCATTTACTTGTGGCAATATCAAAACATTGTTCTGTTTGACTGACCCTCCCGAAAAAGCAAAAATGGTTCAACCAATGGCATGAGTTTAGGGAAAGACTATCTATTTGTCTAAGCGATCAGGCCTATGATAGCCAACCAGAAACACTCTCTGCCTGTGAATCATTTTGCACATTCCAGTTTGCTGATATTGGGTTTGAGGTAGGGCTGCACTATAATGACAATAACATAATGACATCATAACTGTCAATTAATTTCCTTGACATTGTTATCAAGTTTATTCATTTTGATTTAAAGAATTTACATTAGTTATATTGTGTGGGGCAAATGCAAGCCATATTCTTTATGTAGGCTACACTTCCAAAAACAAGCTGAAAACTTTGTTCCTAAATTACTTCATAACTGTTATATTGTTATTTTATAATGGGAGTGTTCTAGTTTTGTCGTGCCATTACTAACAGGCTTAAGGTACTCAATGGATACATCTTGATTGGTTTAAATTCTCAACCACAAAAAAACAAAAAACAAAAAACAAAATGTAAATACAACATTTTGAATGGGAGTAGATAAATGGAATGCTACAATTGACAATTACGATTCATTAATTGCAGCAGCTGTAAATGTATGGTGTTTGTATGGTGTTGAAGGGAAATGAAGGTGGCAATACTGGAATACTGTATGTGCAGAAGCTTGTTCTATTGGAAGATGGAGGTGATGGTTTCTTCACAGTCTAATAAGAAATTGAACTGAAAATGGCCAATTTGGTAAATTATTGCAAAAGCTGCTGCAAGGTGAAAATGAGCAGAAATATGAGGTAATCTTCCTAGGCCAGAATCATAAATATCTCCTTTATTAGTATGCAGCTCATTCCTATATACCCTACTGAAAGCAGCTATTCATGTGTTTCCAGCCAAAACACATTGGAAAGAAAAATGTATAGAGGTATCAGTTGTTGATTGGCTGCTGCACTTTGTATAAGATTTTAGAAGATTTTAAAACCCTCCAAGAGAAAAACTGATTTGAAATCTGAGAGAGTCTCAATTTCATCTGCATTTAAACTCACTGCTGTCTCAGAGAAACAACTGAGATTTTAAAGAGATCTCATTTGTTAATCTTCTGTTGTATGAGTATACACCAAAAAAAAAAAAAAAAAAAAAACCACAGAAGCCAATGAGATATGACAAAACATGTCAAATATTTTTCCCAAAAGGTCATACCATTAAGTGTTTATAGAGATAAAGCTAGTTTGCATTTTTGCCCTTTGCATGACCTTTAAGTGACAGTATATGTTTAGAGTCAAAGGCTCAGTGTCTCATTATCACTGCTCTTTGTGTGACTTGCTTTCATTTAATGCAAACTAAATAGAGTTATCCTATCTATTATATCTGGCACTCAATAATACAGTACATTATTAAAAAAAGAATTTTCACAATAACATATCAAATTGTGGTTGGTTGGTAGCAGGCATATCTTGGACAGTAATGAGAAACCAGCTGCCATACTTAGCTAACATAAAAAAGACAGAATATTCTGAAAAAAGAAAATGCTAGCTGATTTGGTAGCAGAAATATCTTAGCAGGACTCTAAAAGTTAATTCTTACCGACCAGCAAGAAATTACTCTGATGTAATTTAAATAACTTTTTCACTGTAAAGCAACCAACAACACAATGATTTCATTCTTACCAGAGAATACTAAATTGTCTCTGAACTATGCGAGACTGAATATTTTAGGGCAACAGAACAATGTTCTCATCTCCAACATTATGTGCTGTTTTGCTCCCCTAATAATCAAAACAGAAAACTGAGTATTAAATATTCAAAGTGAACAAAGTGAAATAAAACATACACTCACTGAGCACTTTATTAGGAACACCTGTATACATACTTATTCATGTGATTATTTAATCAGCCAATCATGTGGCAGCAGTGCAAGGTATAAAATCAGGCAGATACGGGTCAGAAGCTTCAGTTAATGTTCACATCAACCATCAGAATAGGAAAAAATGTGATCTCAGTGACTTTGGCCGTGGCCAATTGATGGTGCAAGACGTGTGGTTTGAGTATTTCTGTAACTGCTGATCTCCTGGGATTTTCATGCACAACAGTCTCTACAATTTACTCAGAATGCTGCCAAAAACAAAAAACAACCAGTGAGGGGCAGTTCTGTGGATGGAAACGCCTTGTTGATGATAGAGGTCAGTGGAGAATGGCCAGACTGGTTTGAGCTGACAGAAAGGCTACGGCAGGGCCTGAAATTCAATTCTGAAAATCGGGGGGAATTCCCCCCTTACATGGCTCATATCACGTACATCTCAGGGGGGGCTCCCTTTCTCAAGTCTTACCTCGTTTTATTCAGATGTAATGATTTTTAAAGTATGCAGCCTAATTATGAACCTTCAATTCAGACACTTTCCCTGCAAGACATGATGCAATCATGTGCTGAATTACATTTATATTTTTGTTCTTGGCATATACCTTCAACAACTGGGCACTTCACCCAAAAATTGACATTTATGTTAGTATTACTCACCCTCAAGCCCAGAGGCACAAAAACCATATATGCATTGTATGCGACACATAAGGGCACCAAAAACATGGAGACCATAGTGGGTGCCAATGTAGGTAATGCATACATCCTCGAAAATGGGTAGTTGTGCCCCTGCTTGAGCCTGTATGAATTTCTCTCTTTCCAGGAACGCAAAATTTGATTTTAGGCAGAATGTCAATCACCATTCACTGTCATCTCCTTTTGAGTTCCATGAAAGAAAGTCATACAGGTTTGCAACAACATGAGGGCGAGTAATGATGACAACATTTTCGTTTTTAGGTGAACTATTCCTTTAAGAGTTCAAGTCAGTTCTCACAAGTTACATTAAAAATGGCAGTAATGTTGTCAAAATGCATTGTCAATGCATTAACAGATTAGACTTGTCCCTACTTCTCCTGAGAGAGATCCTTGCTGCTAAATAGTTAAGATGCATATTGAAAATAGTATATTAAAGATATATATTAAGATATGTAATACTGTATATTCAGGTTATGTATTTAATTTTATAGCATTTATATTATAAATATTATTAAAATTGACTGATTCACACAGCATAGAAAATATCACTCGGTGATTGTAAATCTAGTTCTTATAGCAGAGCCTTTCACATATTAGCTCATTTCAAATGCATGCATACATTTGAAATCTATTATCCTCAGTGGAGCGTGCAAAAGATTTTTCTTCCATAATATGTATCCGTGCAAATATCTGTAAAATGTATTTTAAATCAAGATTTAATTAATATCATGATCAGAGAAGGGTGATGATCCACTATCATTCTTCAAAATTACAGATTTTATTAAATATAAATAGGAAAACCCCATAATGTATGTTGCAGTGCAAAATATAAATTGGCTAGTTAACCTTGACAGATGTGGTCAAGAGTTGTATCTCTTGTTTAAGAGTGAGTTAAAAGGATGATGCTGCTCATTGGTTTATTCATTTTAGCCTCACTAAGCTTATTGTGCAAACACCATATTTCCAATCAATTTTAGAAAGGATCACTAAACATCACATCGCTGTAGCATCACAACATACAGAATAAACAGCACACAGCTTTTGTTAAGAATAGTTTAAAAAATAAATTGTCTATGTTGTTTCTAAAAAGTACTTTTTTTTTTTTTTTCCATGAAACAATTATTTTTATTAAAGAATCTTTACATAGGCTCCACTGGCTCCGAGACGCTAACTGTGGCAGGCATGGGCACTGGCTTGCTAGCCGTGGCGGGCATGGGCACTGGCCCGCTAACCGTGGCCGCTACCGCTGACTGCAGCAGGGAATCGACCACCAGAACCTGGAGAGGATGAGCCCTACCCAAAAAAATTTAGGGGAAATAGAATGGAGAGGAGTTACCTTGGAGATTGGGGGCATGGAAGGCGCAGAGACAGGGGCTGTGGAAGGCGTTGTCTTGGAAATGGAAGATATTGAGGGGTGATGGATGAGAAGTGTAGCTACGATATAATCCGCTAGGGAAAGATCCTCCAACTCCGGAAGTGCTGTAGGTCGGTGGAAATTTAAACATACCAGCAAATTGACTATGTATATATCCGATATGGAGGTTATAGAAGTGAGTTGATAGAATTTTCCAGGAGGGGGAGATCCTGCTTGAAAACTCCATGCTCATGTGGGTCAGGATGAGTGGAAGAGGATTAGAGGGATCACTGGAATAGAGGTAGACATTTGGAGGAACAGGTAAATAAATCTGTATTTCTTTGTGGGTCAGTCCTTCTGTAATGTTGGGTGTCTAGGAGTGGAAGAGAGGAGACGCAGGAGTAGATTCATTCAGTCCTTTATTATCATTGGAGTAGAACATTCACTGGAGTGGAAACAAACTATTAAACGTAACACTTCTTATACACAAAGTAGCACTTCATTAACACATGACACTTCAAGGACTGAAAAAAAAAAAAAAAGTGGGTAAAATTAGAGGATATTTATACAAAGAGAACTAATGAGTGAATGGAATACAGGTGAGGATAATATGAAACAGATGGAACTGATGACGGCAGTGCACTATGGGAAATGAAGTCAGGGGGAAAACTTCAAAATAAGAGTGCTTGAAGAAAATGAGGGAGACAGACTGTGACAGCTACAGTGGAGGGAAAGATTTTCAGTTAATAACTCTGACCATATAAAGCTATTGTAGGGCTTCAGAGGACTTGGAATAAAGGATTTAAGTCATATTGACCACTTGTATGGTGGATTCAAATTCTCTCATCATTAACTCACTCTCATTTTATCTCAGATATGTATGACTTTCTTTCTTCAGCAGAACACAAAGATTTTTAGAAGAATATCTCAGCTCTGTAGTTCCTTACGATGAAAGTGAATGGTGACCAACACTATGAAGCTCCAAAAAACACATGAAGGCAACATAAAAGTAATCCATATGACTCCAGTGGTTTAATCCATTTATTCTTAAACTATCTAATTAATTTTGGGCGAGAACCGACCAAAATATAACTCCTTTTTCACAATGCATCTTGCCATTGCTGTCTCTACACTCTTAAAAATTGCTGTTAATTTACTTCAGAATATCAATGGTATAATCCTGTTATTTTTAAATGCAGTACATTACTGTTAATTTTGGTTGGAACACAAGACTACAGTGAGCCCACACGTGTTTAAGGGGTGTTTTTTTTTTTTTTTTCCACCCATCTTCATTTTCTGAATTAATAGGTGAGTACCCTTTTGATTTGCTCTTTAGCATAGCCATAAAACATTACATTTATGTTCAACTCATATTGTGCTGTGATAATGATTTTGGTAGCCTACCTGTCATCAGATCCCAATATCAACTAAATAAGCTGTTTGTAACATTATATTTTTGTCTTTAAGCCCAAGATCTTTGTTTCTTTTACTAAAATTGTTTTCTTTAAGTGATTTGTTGTCAGATTGAATAATGCACTGGATTTGGGTTAATTTGTTAATTTGCATGTCAGATTTGAGATTGGAGTCTGAGCTGACACACAAAACAGTGCAGAAACACCTCACTCAAGCGGTCAGTGTGGTCAGATAACATTAACAACTTTAACGTTCAGATCTGGGCTGCAAATCGCAAAAGCATTGTAAGCTTAAATAGGTTGTAGAAACCATTGGTGACAATACTTTCTACAATCTACTTACGACGAAGTCGAAGTATACAACGCTTTTGGGAAACGCAGCTGTACAGCTGATAATGTTAAGTTTTGTGCAGGGATGCATGATATTCCTTCTCTTTTAACCTGAAAACATTGGTGATACTGGAATTGTATAACTTTTTAAACACTTGTTTCAGTGGGAAACCAACTGTAACTGTGACACCGAGTGCAGCTGGATTTCTGAAACGGATCTTCCATATTACAGGGTGAGATTCATAACGTAACTTTTTTTTTTTTTTTTTTTTTTTTTTTTTTATTCTGCGAAGTGCAGCCTTCAAACAACGTTGCAAATTTTATTTAAATAATGTTCCATTGTTGTCTCTGTAGCGCGCCGAAATGACGGGCATCTTCGTTTGTGTTCTGATGATGATAGAAAATCACACACATCTGGCATGGCATTAAGGTGAGTAAATGATGATTGAATTTTTATATTTGGGTGATCTATTCCTTTAAGAAATCTCTCCTGACACTAATTATGAATACACACATTTGTTTTTCAGGCGTTTCATCGGGATAAATCCTTAGAGAGGCACCAAGGCTGGACGAGGCAAAGTCCTGTCAAAGCGTACGGAGAAAGTCGCCCAGAAAAAGATGACATCAGTCAAACCTCGTGTCTCCAGTCTACTAAAGAAACTAATGGACTTTGAGTGGGACTTTATGTAAGTCCGTGAACCCAGTCATTCACACACACACACACACACACTGACTCAAACTCACACAAACACTCGCATATGAACACTATCTCACACACACTCAACACACACAAACTCACATAAACACTCTCTCTCTCACTCACACAAACACTCTCTCTACACACACACACACACACACACACACACACACACACAAACACTCTCTCTCACACACACACACACACACACACACACAAACACTCTCTCACACACAAACTCACACAAACAGTCTCACACACACACACACACACACACACACACACACACACACATCTCAATACACACAAACTCACACAAACACTCTCTCTCACACACACACATACACAAACTCACACAAACACTCACACACGCACAAACACTCACACATACTGTTTTAGTCATTCATTCAGCCACTTTCTCAGTTATTTACTGAGTGTTTGTGTCCAGAGTTCAGTGTTTGGACAGACAGAGATTTGTTATTATTTGTTATGTATTTATTATTTATATGGCTGAAATGTAAGTTTATTTACCCAAATCAGCTTTGGGCTTTGTTTTACCAATTGCCTTATAATTTTGTACAGATGTTTTGCAAGAATGGGGTTTTGCAAATAAAGAGACGTTTTGAAAAGACACTTTGAAGCTGTATTATTTATCTCAAAAGTTTAAGTCACTATTTCAAAGGCTACATTTATACACAATTAAAACATGGTATTTTTTTATTGCAAGACTAAGGAATAATTTATTAAATCACAAGGTTTAGAAAAAAAAGTAAACACATTGTAGTCCTTTTTGCTAGCAGTCCATTACTCAATAGCTTATACAGTAGCATGTAATGTATTTTTACTGTAGTTTACAGTAAAATCCTGCAAATATACCTCTTGTGAAAAAGTGCAAATAAACAGTAATTAACTGCTAATCCTTTTGTCAGTATTTTACTGTAAAGGTAGTAAAATAACAGCTTTATGCTGTATTTGCAAAAACAGTAGCAAACTGTAAATTTAAGCTACAGCAAGATACTGTTTTACAGTAATTTGCTGGCAACCCTGCTGCCAGTTATTTACTGTGGTTTTTTTTTTTTTTTTTTTTTTTACGGGGAAATTAAGTGTAAGCATGATCATGATTTCAATCTCGATTACAGATGGTGCTAGGAAGTGTAATTGAGGTTGAAATCATTATCTCCAAATAGACTGCTGATGTCATGTTTTATAGTCACCCAAATCCAATTGGATCACTTCAGAAGACATGGATTAAAACACTGGAGCCATATGGATTATTTTTATGCCGCATTTATGTGCTTTTTGGAGCTTCAAAGTTTTGGTCACCATACACTTACATTGGGTGGACAGAGCTGAGATATTCTTCTAAAAATCTTTGTGTTCTGCAGAAGAAAGTAAATCATACACATCTGGGATGCCACGAGGGTGAGTAAATGGTGAGAGAATTTTCATTTTTGGGTGAATTATTCCTTTAACTTTACAGTAAATAGCATTCATTTTGTAATATCTAGATTGGATTACTGTAATGCTCTTTTGGCCAAACTTCCTGCACGCGCAATTAGGCCCATGCAAATGATCCAGAATGCACATGTTACACCTCCTTGTCTCTCTACACTTGCTGCTGGTTGCTGCACATATTAAGTTCAAGCTGGCATACAGAACAGTTACTGGGTTTGCTCCAGCTTACCAAAAATAAATCCTGCAGAGCTACGTTCCCACCAGAAGGCTGCGGTCTGCAAATGAGCGGCACCTTGTTGTACCACATAAAGAGGCACCAAATCACTTTCCTGAAATTCCGGCCTCACTGTACCTCAGTGGTGGAATGACCTTCCGAACTCCATCGGAGAAACAGACACCCTCTCTGTCTTTAAAAAGACACCGTTTTCGTGAGCACTTGACCATGCACTCATAATAAAAATAAAAAAGTAAAAATTTTTGTTGCACTCTAATCTCTGTCTTAGCTAATACTTTTCTGATGCAATTGAAACTTTGTAATGCAGCACTTTTCGTGTTACTGTCTCCTTGAGATGAATCATTATGTTGTATACTATCTTATTTTGTAAGTCGCTTTGGGTAAAAGTGTCTGCTAAATGAATAAATGTAAATGGAATTTTGTGACATTGTACTATACATGTTGGATTTCCAAATTCCTTCCACTACCTATAACCAAGGTATAAATAATGAACACAAATCTACCATAAAAGAGATGAAGTTTCATCATAACTAAAGAGAACAGTGGCTTTGAGCCTCTGAATGCCACTGCTCTGTGCTGCTTTCATTGTGAGCAACTCACTTACTGTACCTGTGAGAAGCATGGCACAGTCTCAAACGCACCGAGTGTAAAAAAGAGCTGCTGACCTCTGCCACCCCTCCATACACATTGTCAAATTTTGATTAATCACCGCTTGCCATCATTTATAGATGAGTCAGTTTACATTAAGATTCAAGTTCCCCTGGTACTCAGAGGGTCTCGCCTTGGTTCAGGTAGCTGGCTGCGCGGTGGCCTGGGGGAAAGGCTTTTGGCCAGCTGGAGGAAATCCACTGTCCTAGATCCTGGGATAGTGCCACCACACCTGCTGCGATTCACCTCCTGTCCTTGGGTTTGTGAACCCACTGGCTATGTCCACTTCATCCAGTCTGCAGCCACAATGCAGCAATCCTGAGAAAAAAAAGATGGTTACTGTAATTCATGGTAAAATGTTAAACGCTTTATGATCAGATTCACCAAATGTGAAAGTTCACAGTTCACTAACAGTGCATAATTCACAAATTGCCTGATGTCACTATCCCATCCTTGAAGCCCAAAAAGTTTTTGATTTTGATTTGAGTGGTCATGTATTGAATAACATTAATATGTAGACAGAAAATATATAAATTCACATTATAAAGCTTTTTCATCTACTGTAATATTTTTTTGCATACCACTGCTGCATTGTTATACAGCCTAGGAGAAATGAACGTAACATTATGTGCTTTTAGCTTAATTGCTTCCAACTCAACTGGGTTTAAATTTAATTCACACAGGTATTAACTACTGACATGTCAAATATTTAGGCATTTGTAGACTTTATATTTTCTGAATGAATGAGCAAAAAAAAAAAAAATATATTAATAATAATAATAATAATAATTTTTATATATATATATATATATATCCTGCTTTCCCCTACTAATTTGTATACATTTTATGCAATCTATATAACCTTATAAAACCTAAGATTAAATGAAGTAATAAACAAACCACAATATATGCAGTGACTAAGTGCAAATATACAGTATTACTACTAATACTGTCTCAGGTTAGTAGAAATCTACTTATTGGTTTTTGAGCAGTTGGAAATTGTATTTCCTTTTCAGTTTTGGAATGTTACACTATTCATGACAGAAAGTTGAGGAAAACTTAAGATGTGGGAGTATTTTGGCAAAAATAGATGAGGCAGAAGGGGTGGAATGTGGTATTCATTTAAAGACCGTATGAAATCAAAAAGAAATCTACTAGCTTTAAGGTCATCTACAGTAGTCTACTGAAATGTTAAAATTAACCATCACAAAGTAAAAGGAAATTACTATTCAGAAAAAAATAAAAATAAAATAATTAAAAAAAATAAATGTATGTGCTTTTCTGTTAAAAGAAGGGTAAGATTAGGGTGGACAGGCTACAGGAAAGAGCATAGAAGAGATTCCAGGGAAGAAAGATAACACAGATGACTTTGGCTAGACCATTTCAGTCCTTTGAGGAAGGGCGTCCCATTCAATTGCTTTGAACATGATTTGCCATTGTTTATAAGTTCCAAGATATACAAATATGAAGTTTGTCATTGCCATCAAAAAAACAGTAACCATTTTGCTCTTTATTGTAAATTCAACTGTAACCGGCTCCCCGCACCGGTCCTTCTACCTATGGGTTTGAGGCAGCATCAGTTAGCATTGGGGGCAATTTGGGGACATCAATGGGACCACCTCCACTGGTTATCCCCCCACGGACCTCCCATTCCCCAGCACGCTCGCTTGTCCCGGTTGGGCGCTCGGACGAGACCGCCGGCTCATCTCAGGGCGAGTTCGACCTCTTGTTCGGAGCACGGGAAGACGATAAGCTATCGAGTGCAGCATCAGAGAGCGGGCTCATCCAGTTGGACACAAAGGCTTCGGCTGGGCTTCCTCCTTCGGGAATGGTTGCCCAGTCTCAGGCCGATGTGGAAATGATGGACATGCTTTCCCGGGCAGCCATGAGCGTCGGGCTAGAGTGGAACCCTCCACTCTCCCCTGAACCCTCGCGGCTCGAACCCACCCACGGCCATGCCCCGCCCCGGTTCCTTTCTTTCCAGCAGTGCATGAGGAGATGACAAGTTCGTGGGAGGCACCTTTTACTGCCCGGTCCCGGTCTTTCAGCTCCCCCACTCTCACTATCCTCGATGGTGAAGCGGCCAGGGGGTATTCGGTGATCCCCCAGGTGGATAAGGTGCTCGCGGTGCACTTGTGTCCACATAGCGCCGCCACCTGGCATGGGCGCCTGAAGCTCCCGTCCAGGGCCTGTAGGTTTACGTCATCCCTGACGACTAGGGCCTACGGTGCTGCTGGACAAGCCACCTCCGCCCTGCACGCCATGGCTCTCCTGCAAGTACACCAAGCCAAGGCACTAAAAGAGCTGCACGGGGGTAGTTCTGACCAGGGATTGATGCAGGAACTGCACATGGTGACCGACCTCGCTCTCCGGGCGACGAAGGTCACGGCGCGGTCTCTCGGGCAGGTGATGTCCACCCTGGTGTCCAGGAGCGCCAACTTTGGCTCAACTTGGTTGAGATGTGAGAGGCTGACAAGGCACGCTTCCTTGACGCCTCCATCTCCCAGGTTGGCCTGTTCGGCGACACCGTCGAGGACGATGCCCAGCAGTTCTCAGTGGTGAAGAAGAAGATGGAGGCCATACAACACATCCTGCCCCAGCGCAGCTCAAGACCCCGCACCCCGTCTGCTCGTCGCCAAGGGTGTCCTCTTGCAGCAACAACACCGGCTCCACCACATCCCGCCCCCCTGGCTTGGCCTTGGCATGGAGCCCAATGCAGGAAGCAGACGCCACCCGTCTCACGGCCGGCTGCTAAGAACCCGAGGAAGGCTTCGAAGCGCCCCTGAGATGGGTGACCCAGGGGCGAGGAGACCTGCTTCTCTGGAGCTGGTGAACAGACCACTCCATCCCCCGGTGGAGGGCCGGGAGGAGAATCATTTGTTTCATTTTTTGCCGCATGCCCAAGAGGCTGCGGTACCCAAAAGTTCAACAAAAGAGTGGTTTTCTCGTTTCCTGGGTCACATGTCTGATGCGTACGGCTGTCGTCATGACCACCGTCCACCATCCCATTTTTGCAGGTATGGCGTTCCAGCGGCAGACCCCCCGCCCGTGTGCACCCAGTTTTGACACAAACACGCCCACACGGGATTGGTCCCGGTGGACTACGGGGACGAAATTCCTCCTCCCCCCTCCATGGCCAATCTTATGGTGAGTGGCAGGAGCCAGGTAAGTGTTTCGATGTCCCTGGACTCAGCACGGCCACCACCCGCTGGTACGTCCGACATGGCCATTCCCTTGGTCCCCCTCCCCCGGAGTTTTGGGCGCGGCTCGCGCTTTCCAACCCGTCGCAATGGCTGACCCGAACCATCCGACTCGGCTACGTGATTCAGTTCACCAGGCACCCCTCCAGGTTCAGCGGCGTCCGCTTCACCTCGATGAAGGGCGAGAACGACGCTACCTTGCGTGCGGAGATTGCGACCCTTCTGCGCAAGGGCGCGATAGAGCCTGTCCCTCCTGTCGAGATGAAGAAAGGGTTCTACAGCCCTTACTTCATCATACCAAAGAAAGGCAGTTGGTTGCAACCAATCCTGGACCTGCGAGTACTGAACCGGGCTTTGCACAGACTCCCATTCAAGATGCTGATGCAAAAACGCATTCTAGCGAGTGTCCGGCATCAAGATTGGTTCGTGGCGTTAGACCTGAAGGACGCATACTTCCATGTCTTGGTCTTACCTCGACACAGACCTTCCTGCGGTTTGCCTTCGAAGGCCAGGCATACCAGTACAAGGTCCTCCCCTTCGGCCTGTCCTTGTCCCCTCGCATCTTCACGAAGGTTGCAGAGGCAGCCCTTGCCCCACTAAGGGAAGTGGGCGTCCGCATCCCTCAACTATCTCGATGACTGGATAATCCTAGCTCACTCTCAAGAGTTGCTGTGCGCACACAGGGACCTTGTGCTCCGGCACCTCAGCCGACTGGGGCTTTGGATCAACTGGGAAAAGAGCAAGCTCTCCCCGGTTCAGAGCATCTCTTTTCTCGGTTTGGAGTTGGACTCTGTCTCGATGATGGTGTGCCTCACGAATGAGCATGCACAGTCGGTGCTGAACTGTCTGAAGGCGTTCAGATGGAGGACAGTGGTTCCACTGAAATTTTTCAGAGGCACCTGAGGCATATGGCATCCTCAGCAACGGCCACACCGCTCGGGTTGATGCATATGAGAATGCTTCAGCACTGGCTTCAGACTCGAGTCCCGAGATAGGCATGGCACCACGGGACACATAGCGTGGCTATCACGCCGATCTGTCGCTGCCTCTTTAGTCCTTGGACATTTCTACGGGCAGGGGTGCCCCTAGAGTAGGTCTCCAGGCACGTCGTGGTTACAACAGATGCCTCCAAGAGGGGCTGGGGCGCCGTACGCAACGCCGGCTCCTGGACTGGCCTGTGGCTGTGTTGGCAAATCAACTGCCTAGAGTTGTTGGCAGTACTGCTCGCCCTGCGAAGGTTCCGGCCGTTGATCCAGGGCAAGCACGTGTTGGTCCAGATGGACAACACAGCGACAGTAGCATACATCAACCATCAAGGCGGTCTACGCTCCTGTTGCATGTCACAACTCGCCCGCTGTCTCCTCCTCTGGAGTCAGCAGCGCCTCGAGTCGCTACAAGCCACTCACATCCCGGGCGACTTCAACACCGCAACGGATGCGCTGTCACGACAGGTTACCCTCAGGGGAGAGTGGAGACTCCACCCTCAGGTAGTCCAGCTGATTTGGAGTCGATTCGGTCGATCACAGGTTGACCTGTTTGCTTCCCGGTAATCCTCCCACTGCCCACTTTGGTATGCCCTGACCGAGGCACCCCTCGGTATAGATGTGCTGGCACACAGCTGGCCCCCTGGACTATGCAAATACGTGTTTCCCCCAGTGAGCCTACTTGTACAGACCCTGTGCAAGGTCAGGGAGGACGAGGAGCAGATCGCCCTAGTAGCACCCTAGTAGCATCACTCTCACGTGTTCCTAAGACCCCAACTGGGCTATGTACCCAAGGTTCCCATGACCCCTTTTAGGGATCAGGTGGTGAACCTGCAAGCGCTGCCCCAGGAGGAGGCAGACCCAGCCTTGACATTGCTGTATCCGGTGCAAGCTTTACGCATCTATTTGGATCGCACACAGAGCTTTAGAAGGTCCGAGCAGCTCTTTGTCTGCTTTGGTGGACAGCGGAAAGGAAGTGCTGTCTCCAAACGGAGGCCATATCAGGCTCAGGCTCAGGATGTGCCACCCCCAAGCCCACTCTACCAGGAGTGTGGCGGCCTCCTGGGCCCTGGCCAGTGATGCCTCTTTGGCAGACATCTGCAGAGCAGCGGGCTGAGCAACACCCAACACCTTTGCGAGGTTCTACAATCTCCGGGTTGAGCCGGTCTCGTCCCGTGTATTGGCAGGCACGAGCAGGTAAGTTTCGGGACAGCTGGCCGGGTGTACCACTTGCGCATAGCGCCTTTACCCTCCCTTGAGGTGAAGACATGTGCTCTTGACTCCCAGTCATGTTCACAGACTGTGATCCCTGGATGACTTTCCTCCTTAGCCCTGTGGCAGTTGAGTTTGAAGAGAAACTCGCTGCCGGCCCAGTATGTGCAATAATGAGGCCCTGTACTGAGGTTGGTGCTCCACATGTGCTGGTTCCCCAAAGGCGACACTATGTGATATCTTCTGCAAAATTATTTCCCTGTCGGTAAACTGCGTCTTCCTTGGGCAGAGGCCCCTCTGCCCCCAGTCGCCTTGCTTTGTAGAAACTCCTCCCCCTTCAGGTAGGACCTACCATGGGACCTCTCCACATAACATACTTCCGACAAGACTCGGTAAGACCGTGACGTATTCCACTCAAAATCCCCCCCCCCCCCTTATTGGGGGGTGAGTGGTCTCTGCGGACACCCCCTGATGTAGACACTTATGGCTCCCAGTCGGTTAACAAATTCCACTCTTTTGGGGGAGAAAAAAGAGGAAAAGAGACCTCGGCTGGGCTAGCCTGTCCCTATTGTTGGGCAGTCGACTTGTTCCTGAAGGACCGTTCGACGCTCATAAGAGCGTTGGGGGAGGTTACGTGATGGCCTGGTGCGCTGGCTATGAGGCACACAGCGTTCTGCATGTCACGCACCACCAGTTCACTTAACACAGTTCAGATAGTTGTGGTGTTTTGTATAGGGACCCCTAGTGTCATTACATTGACACAACGTCGAGTGAGTGACAAATAGGGAATGTCATGGTTACTTTCGTAACTTCCATTCCCTGATAGAGGGAATGAGACGTTGTGTCCCTTTTGCCACAACGCTGAACTACCCGCTGAAATGGCCGGGACCTGGTCACTACATCGACACAACGTCTCACTCCCTCCATCAGGGAATGGAGTTTACGAAAGTAACCATGACGTTTTTGGAGATACTGTCAACTATTTCTATTTTATTTATTTTTTTCACAGAAAACTACAAGTTTTTTCTATTTTGAGAAATAAGAAGCTAATTACCTATAATTATCTAAATGGACAGTGCCCACAATCATGTAATCAGAAAAACATGAGTTTTCCAGAAATGGACAATGAGGCCAGCTCGTCTAAAAACGTTGACTGATGAAAAGTTCCACCAATTATTGGCATTCCCAATACAATTTTCAGCATTGATCACAAATACTGTTTGAAGCTATCTGTTCAAGCTGGACTGATTTTACTTCAATGTTTCACATCGATTTGATGTCCAGATCAAATTAGCTAAGGGTAGCAATGGAGAACATCTTTTTTGACAATGTCTCTTATCAATAAGAGCTGTGAACATTTTAATAAAAGATTTTAAATCATGAAATAAGCAGAAGGCTGTGCTCTGTTTACGTCTCAAAATAGTTTGAAAACACCAAAGACTTGGCATATAAAAGAATTCGCTATATGCATTTACTATATAATCGGTTTTACAAACTGTTCTCCAAATGTAGTAGGAAATTACAATGAAACATTAGTTTTCTAGAACAAAAATATAACAAAATACTGCATGTAGAAGCTAAAAATAAAACTACTAATGCTAAAAATGTGTCTCCTATAATTTTAACAGCTGGTATTCTGATTAAACAGGAAGGGTTCTTGTAGTACTACTGGTCAAAGTGCCTCTAAAGGCAAGTCAGTCCACTCGGTGGCCATCTTGGAAATGCTCCCAGGCACAATCAAGAGTTCTGGCAAACTTGCCACTCATTATTTTTACATGCATAACTCTTCATTGTTGCCATAGGTTTGCCATAGAAGAGTTTTTTGCTGCAGGTTTGCTGCAGGTTTACAACTACAGGTGAAGAGCAGCAAACTTCTTGCAATAATTTGTAGCAAATCGCAAGTTAATATGCATGTTAAAATAACAAGATGGCAAGTTTGCCAGAATTCTAGGTTTTTTGTAAGGGCAGCTTTTTTCTATGGCTAGAAGCGACATTAAAAGTAAAGCTCCTTTCTACTTGAATGGGAAAAGACTGAAATCTCCAAAATAGTTTTATATTTCAAATATTTCAAATCAGCAGTAAAATCTAACATCAATAGTATCATAAATTGTATTTCTTTATCTCAGATCATGCTAAAAAATATTATTCTTCAGGCTGGCCCTGCTAATGCGCATGTGCGTTTTTGAGTTGACTGAAAGGCAATGTCTGTATCTAAAAGGGGATTGGCTCGTTTACCTGTAAGGCAGGACTTCCAATTTCTCCCATTCTTTTTAATACAAGTGCTTCATCTCAGGCTAAGTAGTTTCTGCTACTGATGCTTGCAATGCCAAGGTCATGTGTTCCATTCCAAGAGAACAAACATAATGATAAAATGTATGGCTTTCACCCACCTATTTTGTTCAACCACTTTGTTGTAATTCTAAATTTAACCACAAGTAATGCATTTAGATATATATTTAGACATTATCAAACTATTATTTGTCTATATTGTTACTATATGTTACTATGTTACGATATTAAATATCAACAAACTAATATATATATATATATATATATATTATACAGTATATACAGGGTTGGGGAGTAACGAAATATAAGTAACGGGAATACGTATTTAAAATACAAAATATAAGTAGCTGTATTCCACTACAGTTACAATTTAAATCATTGATATTTAGGATACAGTTACATTCAAAAAATATTTTGATTACTGAAGAGATTACTTTGCATTTTACTGTCATTTGTTTCATTTAATATTTAGTCCTTTCAGATGGAAAAATGTATACATATAAATGATGCGATCCAAAATGCATTTGTACAGCGGTGAAACACTTTCTTATGATGTGGTACATTCATACAAGCAGACAGAGAAGTAAGTTTGAAGTAAGTTTGAAGTAAGTTTGGAGCAGAAGAAATAGAAATAAACCTTGTGTAAAATTTCTAGCCATTTTACATGCACATGTTACCAGGCACGGTCATATTTTTTTATCAAGAAAATTCATATTGGATCATAATTTCTTTTTTCTAGTAAGACCTTTGATATTAGGGAAAAATAGTATTCTTGATAATAATTTTTGTATTGTTTTCCTGTAAAAATATATAAAAGAAAATCCTTAAAACAAGATAAATCTTGATTTATCTTGTTTTAGAAACAACACTGCATAAGATATTTAGTTTTTTCAGAGAATGTATTTTACCATGTATATTTTGTCTTACTGTACTGGCAGAGTTTTTATAGTCAAAACAAGTGAAAAAATCTACCAGTGCTGAAGAAGTAATCCAAAGTATTTAGAATACGTTACTGACCTTGAGTAATCTAATGACATATGTTACAAATTGCATTTTACAGCATGTATTCTGTAATCTGTAGTGGAATACATTTCAAAAGTAACCCTTCCAACCATGAGTAACCTATATATAAAAACTGACTCTTCAAAACATGTATACATGCATATATATTCAGTATATACTATATATATATATATATATATATATATATATATATATATATATATATATATATATATATATATAATTTTTGCAATAATGTCACATTATGCTTACAATCAAACCTGATCTGGTGTTACAAAGAAAAATAATATATTTGTTTTAATAATTCATTTCAAGCATCAAAATTAAATTACTTGATAAATTGATAATAATGTCAAGAAAATGAACAGTAATAAACATAAAATATAGCTGCAAGCAGCAATGACGGGCCCAAGCACCATGGGTCCATTTCCACTCGGTGGCTTTCAGAAAACAATGCAAGGTGGACACTAAGGTTGCAACAGTGTACAGTGTTACCGGTTTTACTCGGTACAAGGAACAACACCGGTGTGAAATTTTATAGTTGGGGAAACATGAGTGGAACTTCCAATATCAATACAATAGCCTAACGCATAGAATAGCCTTACATAAAGAATAGTTACCTAATGAAGAGTTTGTGACCCATGATAAATAAACCAAAATAACGCATTGAAAGTCAGATGTTCTTTACTAACGTATCAAATTACACAGGCAGCAAAGTACACTCACTGACAGAAGATGTTTAATTGCAGGTAGCGAATATAATGTGCATGGTGGGTAACTGTAAGACGTCTCGGATTCAGAATGACACAAGGAATGCTGTCAGACACACAGACACGTGCTCAATGTCTGTTAAAAGTGCCATACTTCCTGCTGCCAGTTGGTGGTGCTATGACCGTGACCCATAATAGCTGCATAAACGTGATCAGCCCCATTACACATTTTATTATATTTTTAAGAACAGATGACAGAAAAGCCATCTATGTGCATGTCTGATGCGCTGTTTGATCAGAGGCGTCCAGTCTCGTGGAACACACGTATGTAAAAGGTTCTCACTCTTTCTTTGTTTCAGTCTTATGAATTTTTTTTGCAAGAATAGTATTATCTATAAGAATGCTGTAAATGACCTCAGACATCTCAGCTCAGGGGGTGCTTTGAGTTCAGTTCGCTTTATTTCCACAGAGCAGTTCATTGTGAGCACAAATCTGCAGGGTCACTTTATATATAGCCTATACATCTGTGATTAATTCATAAAATAATACAAAAACACGTTCACCTCGAACCATGATTTATATTTCAGTGATTATTATCATCATTATAATTATTATGTTTACATTTAGAATTGTTTTTAGATCTTAATATATATCAGTAATTTTCCACCATTGTCATAGATGGATACTTGCCTGACAGTAAATGGAAAGGTGGTTATATATGTTTTTTTTTTATTTTATTTTTTTTACCACTTCGTTATTTTAATTGCTTCTTCATTTCATTTGAAGTGCAATTTGATTAAAATTTTTCAAACAAATGAATATAATTTTCAATGCAAAATAACTAAAGCAAGAATATTCACCGATCCCTCAGCCGGGGGTTGACGATGTAATTAGAATTTATTTTTTTTTTTTAACAAAAATATCGTGAACATATTTCTTGCATATCGCCCAGCCCTAGGAGGGAACAAAACAAATGTATTTACACATTCAAAGTCATTACTCTTCCGAAGCAGCTAAACCGGGTCCTGGGATGAAAGGTAATCAAACACCAACATTAAACCCACAACAACCCACAATAAGTGATGTATTTTCCCGGACAACGAAATACCCGACCGGTAGCCAGTGATGGAGAGAATGCACAGATGAAGTTGGTTTGTTGCCAAAGAGATTTTACCCTTCACAACTGTTGAAAAGCCATCTTTAAAAAAGTTGAACAACACATTTTAATGACACTTTAGTTTGTTCAGTTTCATTTGAAATTTAGTTAAAATAAATAAAAAATAAAGTTCAAAGTTTGAAATCAAGCTGCCTTGCATTATTGTGTAGGCTATTGCTTAACGAATATTACCCAGTAGTACCACCTAGCGTCCAACCAGCGGTAATACCGGTGTTAGTCGGTTTGAACATGAACACTGCACCGGTGTGAAAATTATGATACCGTGGCGAGTCTTGTGGACAGATGCATTTGGCATTTGACATTATTCTAAACAATTTTGAAGCAATTTGGGTAAATATAAGAGGACTATTTTAAAGTCTGTTGTAAGAGCCACACTTCCTGCTATGCCCTATGACTGTGACCCAAAATAGTCACATCCATGTGATTAGCCCCCAAGACTAAATATACATCTCAGTTTTGATCTAAATCACACATTGCACACAGAAGATACGAGACACAACCTGTTTCCCATTTTACGCCATTAATTTAATTACTCACCATGACAACACTGTTTGATATATAAAAAATCTGTTCACAATTTAGCATCTTCAATGTCTTGGCATAATATTGTCTAAATAATGGCCGACTTCCTGTTGGATAGAGCTAATAACTATAATTATAAAAGTTGTCCAGCTTGATGAGAACTATGTATGTACCAATTTTGGTGACTGTAGGTGAAAATGTGGCTGCTATAGAGGGCGTCTTACACGCCCCTTCTAAAGGGGGTGCAACAGAGCCCCACTACATGCCCATGCGTGAACATTTGCCCAGCCCTAATGGCCACAACTCTGATGTGTGTGCAAAATTTCATGAAATTTTAAGCATGCCAAGTGCCTGGGGGTCAGCGAGTAAAGACGCTGACCACCACCCCTGGAGTCGCGAGTTCGAATCCAGGGCGTGCTGAGTGACTCCAGCCAGGTCTCCTAAGCAACCAAATTGGCCCGGTTGCTAGGGAGGGTAGAGTCACATGGGGTAACCTCCTCGTGGTCGCTATAATGTGGTTCTAGCTCTTGGTGGGGTGTGTGGTGAGTTGTGTGTGGGTGCCACGGAGAATCGCGTGAAGCCTCCACATGCGCTATGTCTCCGTGGTAACGTGCTCAACAAGCCATGTGATAAGATGCGCGGATTGATGGTCTCAGACACGGAGGCAACTGAGATTTGTCCTCCACCACCTGGATTGAGGTGAGTCACTATGCCACTATGAGGACTTAGAGCGGATTGGGAATTGGGCATTCCAAATTGGGGAGAAAAAGGGAAAAAATCAAAAATAAATAAATAAAAGCATGCCAAGTGCCTTAAAAACACCCAAATATAGGAAGAATGGAATAACAACAATTAATGTGTTGCCATGGCAACAGTATTTAAGATATCAATTATCCGTTTACAAATTTACATCAGCAGTGTCTTGACATTATTCTAAAGAATTTGATGTAAAGATGTAATTCATGTAAACATAAGAGGGCTATTTCAAAGTCTGTTAAAAGTGCCATACTTCCTGCTGCCAGTTGGTGATGCTATGACCATGACCCATAATAGCTGCATAAATGTGATCAGCCCCATTACCTAACATACAGCATAATTTTACATAAATTTCATCAAAATTATACAATGCACACAGAAGATATAAGGAACTTCCTGTTTCACATTTTTAGCCATCAATTTATTGCTTCGCCATAGCGACCCTGTTTAAAATATCAAAAAATCCATTTGCAATTTAGCATCTACAATGTCTTGGCATGATATTGCACAAATTTGGTGCCAGTCACATGAATCCCCTAGGAGGAGTATTTAAAAGTTCAGAGCCTGCGATTTTCAGAAAATCCAAAATGACTGACTTCCTGTTGGGCAGATTTAATGACTATAATTATGAAAGTTGTCCAGCTTGGTGAGAATTATGTATGTACCAAGTTTGGTGACAGTAAGTGAAAATGGGGGTGCTACAGAGGCCATCAAACACATCCATTCCTCACACATAAAACACTAACTTAAGACTGTTGTTATTTTTACTTTAACAACTATTAAAGATCCTTAGTACAATTATTCAAGTGTAAGTTATTGTACTACCTCTTCTGAAGTAGCGCATAAATGCCATTGTCACATGGCACCTGTTAATTTTCTCAGCACTGTTCAGAATGCACCAATCATAGTCGTTTATAAGATTTAAAAATATATATTTTCTGGAGATTACACGGGTGGATTACCATTGGTATTTTACGTCCTATACTTGAAATGAATAGATTTAAACAAGCATACTTTTATTGTACAAATGTTTCCTGTCTAAGTCAAGGCATGGAGCAGGCTGAGGCGTTTCTGTGACATGGCATGGAGCAGGCTGTGGCGTTGCTGTGACATGGGATGGAGCAGGCTGAGGCATTGCTGTGACATGGCATGGAGCAGGCTGAGGCATTGCTGTGACATGGCATGGAGCAGGCTGAGGCGTTGCTGTGACATGGCATGGAGCAGGCTGAAGCGTTGCTGTGACATGGTATGGAGCAGGCTGAGGATCCGGGGCAAAAGATGGCGCTAGCTCAGCGACCATGACGAGGAACTCTGGCTTGGCGGCCATGACGTGAAACTCTGGCTTGGCGGCCATGACGTGAAACTCTGGCTCGGCGGCCATGACGTGAAACTCTGGCGAAACATTGGTGAAACATTGTTACAATGTTAAACATTGTAACAGTCACCTCTTTGCAGCCTGAACTTGTTCAGAATGTTATATCTTAGTGACACCTGTGCTAAAAACAATCTAGACCCAGCGCAACAACTGAAACAGAATGCAGGTGTCAAAATGTGTTTTTGAAACCTGAAGTTCTTTTAAACTTGACATAGTGTCTAAAAATTTTCCAGTCCTGTGTGAGACACTGAAGAAACAGAGAGACGCGATGCAGCAGTCAAGGACGTTCGTCCAGCACGTGTTTACATATGAAAACAATGGAAAAACAGGGTAGACGCACGCAAAAATACGTTCAGTGTGAACGGCCCCTCATCCATTCGCATGTGTCTGTTAGTGAGAGCGCATGGGCGAAACAAGTTCGGAAGGTCTGTATATTTTTTCCATAAATTACAAAACCGAACCCAAAGTCCTACTGACCCAAACCCAGCAGTTTCGTGAACCGCTCTGAGACCGCAGACAACAGCGAATTTGCACATGTATCCAGAACAACATATCAACCCTCAAGTGGTTTTTGCGGAGCTTTCCTACCAGGGCGGGAGGCCCCCGACGTCCAAGGCTCCACGCAATTGCATGATTTGCAACAACACTTCCAAACACCATTAGGCAAAAGAGAAAGTGGAGCTTTGGTTCCACATTTATATTGCTCCAACATAAATTTGGAATATACCATTTTGGCCAGGAAGGAGGGTACCTCATTCACATATTTACATATTTACAATAGTTTCTATGAATAATTTGCATATTAGTTAACTTATGCTTTTATTTGCAAGTGTACATAAATATTATGTTTATTTTGTTAGGTTTGAGTAAGTTTCATGACTGAATCTTCAACAATTACCTTCCTTTGTTGTTTTGGATAGAATCATATCTACTTAAATGTTCCTTGTTTTAGGAATAGGTTGTCATTTTTTTTTTTGGTCTTCTTTATATATATATATCAAAATTTTGTTTGCACTAGTGCATCCATCACAAGTATAATTAGGTCAGTAAAAAAAAAAAAAAAAAAAGTTAACGGAAAGTAAATGGAAAGTCCCCAATGTGAAATAAAACAAATGTGTGTGTGTGTGTGTGTGTGATTCAGATGAGTTCAATTTTGCTTAACCAGAACAGCAGTCACAACCTCAAGTCTCTTAGCAATGGTTTTAACCACAACTATTTAAACACAAGACCTGCACATAACATGCTTTTTTTTTTTTTTTTGCTGTAAATCATCACACTCTGAGTAGAATCTTTGGACCCACTTTATATTAGGTGGCCTTAACAACCATGTACTTGACCAATTGATGAAATGTACTTATTATGTACATGCAGGTTGTTGCATTGTAATTACATTTAAAGTAGTTGCATTTGCAGTTACACTGATAACTTTACCCTTAACACAACTCTTACCCCAAAACCTAACTCTAACCCCTAATCCTAACCCTAACCCTATCCTTACTCCTAAACCTACCTATACCTTAACCTCAGTAGCAGCAAATGTGGGAATGTTGCAGAACAACATGTAGTTACACAGTAAATACATAGTCTTGTATGTATTTAATGTTAGTACATAGTAGTTAAGGCCACCTAATATAAAGTGTAACCAAATCTTTATGTAAAATTGAAATAACCACAGGTTATTAGTCATATTAAGCATTGCTAAGACAAAGGTCTCCAATAGTTGGTTTTCATTTTAAAATGAACAAATCTCTTTGTAGACGAGATCAAAGAATTTCAGGTTTGTACTTACCTTCGGTGCAGGGCATTCAAAGTTTTTTCAAACTGATTATTAGATTAAGGCCTATTATTTTGGAAAATACAATGAATTCATGCTGATAAGCTGTAGTTCTATCTTCCAGTGAGCATCCACATGGATAATGAAAAAGGTTCTCGCACTATCATTTGTTATGCTGTCGGTATAAACCCATAGTCTATAGCTCATTCAAATGAGTCAAAGTTTCTCCTATGAGTGTACATGTTGGATGGAGCTGTACATTTCTACAGTGCATTGAGTCTGTGGCTCAGTTGCATAATTTCATTTTTGCTACAGATGGAAGGACCAACAAAGTCTCATGAGAACTTGTCACAATACTAAGAGGTGGCGAAATCGTACCAATTAATTCGACTTCATTCATCAACCAATCACATACTCTTCAAGAACACGTGTTCGGAACCCTGATTTGTCACTTTCTTCCATATAACACTTCAGGGCTTTTAACATTAATATCATGGTTATGTTTACATTTTGGATAGGGTTAGGTGTTACACTGTATGGGTAGGTTTAGGGATTTGGTTTTGGGTTAAAGTTACGGAAACACAGTTTTAGATACAAACAAACGCCACATTGTTAACTACAAGGACACCAATGAGGGTGTATAACCTCATATGAACTGGTACTTATTCGCCACATCCTTTTGTGATGAAGTGAGATAAGGTTGGAAGGACTTTTTCCCACCTAAAAATGAATAAAACTGCTTTAGGCTGGCATAAGAAGGAGGCTCAAGTTTGAAATTTTGTCCATACCCTCTTCCTTTTTCCTCTTTAATTTATTTACCTTTTTTAACTGAATAAGCAAGGAATTACACCTGCTATGAGACAAAGTGTGACAAATGCCACAACTTCTCTACAAATATTTCCCCAAAGTGAGAAGGATTAGCTTACGACATACAATTTTTAAAGTGAAATGTCATTTCTCAATCAATTGTAGAAACAATTGGTTCCCATTTTTCTGTTAAGATACACTATACAGCATACAAAGTAACAAATCTTTCCCTCAGTTAAGTGTTACAGTTTACGTTTACACAGTAAAATTGTTCAAATGTGGAGTATTACTCAGAACTGAATTCATACATCACCTAAAAGTGAACTTTAGACCAGGTCATATGTAATATTTAAAATTAATTACAAAAATGGCTCAGAAAAGTGAAGCTACTGTAGTTCTGAGAAATGATCTAACATAATTTGTTACAGATGCCACATGTTTTGATATTTTACATCTAATGCAATGACATACATAGATTTTTAAATGTGTCCAAATAGTGTTTGGGGCAACTGTAGATTGTTTTTAATCCTGATGTTAATTTATAGTACTAAATCTCTTTCTAGTTTGTCCTTTTAGGACATAATTAAAATACTCATGGAGACAAAACAAACACAGCACTATGAGTTGCTAAAACAACATTTGGAGAAGTTGCAAATATCAAATATGTGAAGACCTCCACCACCTTTTTAAGCATGCTGAAGGTTTTGTTAATATTCATAAGGACATTTTCACAGAAAATTAGCTTTTAAGAGTAATTCCAGTGAGATGAATATGTCTAAGCAGGATATAAAGTGGAAAAAAAAAAAGGTTTTCTAGAAATGAGTCAATAACGTTCCTTTTTCCCCCACAATATAGACTTTCCATTATATGTAGATGTCAACTTTTGTTAGACCATAACAGTAATGCAGTGTGATGCTGAAAGTTATTGCTGTATTTTGTAGTTTTATTAATCTGATGACTGAACAGGCAACAACTGCAATAAAACATTTCAATAAATGAAAAATTTGATTACTCCATTTTGCTGATTGACTTCTCTGCGCATTCATATTTCAGAAAAATGTTAAATAGTTTAACATTTATACACATTTAGAAAAACAGGAACAATAAAACAAAATAAAATAGGTCACCACCATAAGGCCCAGCAAAGCATAACTATGAAATCACTATGTCAAAGTCACCGTGAACAAGCCCTTTCCTCCGCAAGCCTTTGCATTTATGTCTTACACATGGTGCTTTAACAAATGTGGAGGTAGAATTTTCAGCAAGCGCATTTTGTCATGCTGTTTTCTTTAGACCAAATCCCATTGGTTCACAGACTGCTCATGTATCAACCACAATTTCACCTCTTAAGTATTGCATGCAAGCAAACCCCAACAGATGGGACCTCCGAAGGTAGAGACCTAAGAGTTTCAGCCCATAATTGGACATGAATCACCAAAGCGATTGGGTCACTGCACTGAGATCACCTGCAATGGGTTTATTTAACAATTCTGGCCACAGATGAATGCTAAACCTTGTCTAAGCTGCTTTAATCCATGTAAATTCATTTCAGCATACATTGACACACCAATGACCTTTTACTACAACAGCAGCAAGCAATCATCATATTGATTTGTTAATTAAAGCAAAAATGTAGTTACCTGTGTTCTAAATCATTTATGTTTGTTAATAACATGAGCATGTCTGTTGGGCTAAGCAAAGAAAAGCACCATATTATGATTTTGTATTATCTCCAGACATCGATGGCTTTTTTTATAAACTCACTGAAAGCTTTGGTATTGATTGAACAAAAAGAAACAATTGTGACAGAAGGTCACTGTGCACTATGGTTGTTCCTCTCTTGCTGAGAACATTGAAGACGGCTTTGCTATTTTTCTCAAACTGCATTTGGCCAGTCCTGACACTTAAACCTAGCTGTGCACAATGGCAAAGCTGCATCTTGACATACTGTCTTTTCACAGTAAAAAAAAAAAAAAATCTATAGTTTTATTTAAAGTTCACTCCTCTTAAGGTTATTTTCCATTGCCCATTGATCTGCTTGTGAATGAACTTATAACAAACAACTAACTGTTTTTAGCCTATTTGGGGCTTGACCAGTATTCATTCACAAAGTAGTGGTATAGGTTTGTTCCTAATATTGGTTCTCTTTTCTACAGATTTTCTTACTCAGTTTTTTCTTGATTTCCGGGAACAGCATCTAAACATGCTTAAATCACGATGCATTTATTTGAGAAACAAAATTACATATGATATCAAGTCTTGTTTTAAGATAAATCTAACAAAATTCAGTAAGTTATATTCTTTAAACAAGGTAAAACTTAGGGATCAGAAAAATAAACTTGTTTTCCCATGTTTATTTCCCCTGACTTTGTTTATTTGTTTACCCCATTGGCAAATAGTATTTTCTTGTTTTACGTAATAATCTGAATTCATTTTGTTAGATGTCTCTGAAAACATGACTTTCTATCTTAATATCTTAAAGGAATATTTCGGGTTCGATATAGTTAAGATCAGTCGACAGCATGTGGCATAATGTTGATTGCTGTCACAGTCTGTCTCCCTCATTTTCTTCAAGGACTCTTATTTTGAAGTCTTCCCCCTGGACATCATTTCCCATAGTGCACTGCCCTCATCACTTCCATCTGTTTCTTATTATCCTCACTTGTATTCCATTCCCTCAGTTCCTATTTTATAAATATCCTCTAGTTTTACCCACTCCTTTGTCAGTCCTTGAAGTGTCACGTTGTGTTGATGAAGTGCTACTTTGTGTTTGAGATGTATTGCGTTTAATAGTTTGTTTCCACTCCAGCGATTATTATTAAAGGATTTAAAGAATCTGCTCCTGCGTCTCCTCACTTCCCCTTCCACTCCTAGACCCCAACGTTACAATTACCATATAAATGTAATCTTTTGAAACAGTGAGTATTTTAATGTTTATGGATTGGCCCCATTCACTTCCATTGAAAGTGCCACACTGTAACCCTGATATTTGCTTTTTTAAAGACAAAATTATAATATTTTGTAATAAATATTATGCCACAAATGCTGTATATTGAGCTTAATTTGTATTGAACCAGGAATATTCCTTTAATTATATCATATCTCATTATATAATATAATATTATATAACCAATTACTTGTTTTTTTCCCCCCACTGAAAATCAAAATACTGAGAAAGAAAATTATTTTTTGCAGTGATGCATAATTATCATAGTTTATTTTTTTATCGTAACTGCATTGAAACTTTTCAATGGTTTTAGCACGCAATACACGGACTTTGGCTAATTGTTGCATTTTATTTGCTTAGTGCATGTTCATCATTAACTATGTTCATCTCCCTGGTCACCATCATGTTTGTGTGATGTCATACCCCACATCTTGGCGAAGTTGGAGTTGTAGATTTCCACAAGTTTCAAACTTGAAAGTGAGTGGTGTTCTGTTGGACCTTTCCAAATATGAAGTTGGAAATTCTGACTTTCTGAGATAAATGGAATGCAGAATAATTCTATAAACAAAACAAAAAGCATTCAAACAGCATGTAATATAATAGATCAATATGCATTTAGTTGTTCTTGGCAATCTCTAGTTTGGTTTATTTGGGTGTTAAAAAGTATTCCCATCAGCTAAGATGCTTTCTACCCATTATCTATAAATATTTAATGGAAGTAGGAAATTATACAGCACCTCTGATGGAATAAAGTGGAATAGATAGAGTATATGACTACTTCCTTTTGTCCTGTGGTAAAGCTGCCAAGTTTTTAACATGAGCGTCAATGGACCACTCCTCCAAAACTAACATCAAAATTGCTACCTCAATGGCTATCATCAAGGTGCTGTTTGAATTGGCAAGGACATTATGGTAATACATTTACAAAAGGTTATTGACAGGTGGCCATCTCACAGCTAAAGAGGAGGTTCTATCGCCTGCTTCAGGCACCTGTCACCTTCCAAAGATGCATGGACATTATTCTTAGAGTCCACAAGAAATATGCGGTACCATAACTGGATGATGGTGGATATTCATCTACTTCAAAAGATGAGCAAAACATTTGATACAAGGATGCTGGAGTAGCTCCATCAGGCCGGATTCACTATCAACCCCCCAAAAAATCCATGGCAGGCTACTTGAAAAGTGTTACCAAGAGTTTTAGATCACTTTTAGGTCTGATTAAACCAAAAGCAGATAGAAGCTAAAGCAGATTTATATTTCCCTGCCTGGGAGTATATAAAATGTATGCACTTTCCAAAGATTGGCAGGTTACCATCAATGCCTCATTCCCAGACTTTCCAGTATAGCTCCTCTCTCAAATGTGACTAATACTGGACAGCCAAAAAAAAAAAAAAAAAAAAAAAATATATATATATATATATATATATATATATATATATATATATATATATATATATATATATATATATATATATATATATATAACTTCTGTAGTCTTGCATGCATAAGGCTTTAATCTACACTTTACTCTCCATGTTCAGGCCAAGCTGCTTCCCATGAAGAGTATGTCTTTAACTTGACTTTAACCAGTCCTCTGACTTATGAAAACAAACAGTCTTCTTCCCGATGGATAACACATGCCTTACGATTCCCGCTTCAGTTTTTCCAAATGCTTCTCAAGTGCATAATTTGCACAATAATAATTATGTTCAGATGTATTATGTTAAGTACTGACAGCCTCAGTCATCATACATTTTCATTGTGTGAAAAAAGAATGTTTCACAGAAGAAAGAAGGTCATGTAAGTCAAGTCATATCACAACTTTTTGGAAATTGTTTTATATGTTTATTCTATCTACTTTATATGTGCTATAATTTTTTTTAAATTTTTTTATCAGTTGCAAATTGCAACAGTAGTGCAACAGTTTTATTTACGTGTAATATAGGACAAAAAAAAAAAAAAACCTTCCCATAAAGAAAATGGGTGTTGGTTTGGGTGTTGGTTAAGCATTGGTTACACATCTGCAATAAAGAATGCAAATTTAACATCATATCTTGACAACACAATGACTCCATTTCCTCATGTATGTGAGGCAACTGTGGCCAGCTCATGTACACTGAAATATGCTTACTATGTCTTTTTTTCTTTTAATTCCCACAACAAATATAATTACATGTTACTGCAACAAGTAAGATCAGAAGTTATTTTGTGAAGCTGAACTTTTACATTAAAATCTATAAGGTAAGTAAACATTTTTTTCTTTGAACTCAATTATCATTCTTAAAGCTGGGCTAGTACTGTATTTGTGTATATACACAGTTTGGTGACATTTTATAATACTGTTTCATCAATAAAAGTTATATGCAGAAATTAATGCAGGAAAAATGAGTAGTAGCCTACTACATTAACACTTACAGTATTAACTAAGTGTGTCACTAGTACTAATATGGAAACACAATTAACAAATCAGTAAGTAATAGCAAACTGTTGACTCTGCTAGTTCATTTTTAGCTAATCAATAATTACTGAATTTAATTAGCCACACTGAGAACTATGTCAACCAACTATGGGTATATTTAAATAATTAATAATTAATAACTCATCACAACATTATCTCCTCAAAATCCTGTGAAAATGTGAAAAAATTATATTTTTATTGTCAACTTGAAAATGCATCAGAGAAGCATGACACCGTGCCTCTGTGTTCTTTATCCAGACTTTACAGCATCAACTATAGTAACACCTTCTAAATAACTGCCTTGGGGGAATCATACTAGAATCATTCCGTGTTTGGAATCTAGCCCACAGTTTACTAAAATACTTTCCTAGCACCTTGAAACTTAATCTTTATTCTCAAAAAAATAAAAAATAAATAAATAAAAATTAAATGTAAAAAAAAAAACTTTTTTTTACAATGAAACTTTTAATCATAAATACACTCATCATAGGAAATGTGTATTCAAATCACCTCTATACGAATAGGATTTTTAATGTATTTTAATAATTTAATAATCAAATTGAATAAATTACACATCCATCAAGCCTCTAATCCAATTATGCTTCGCTTCATGATATTCGATGATCGAGCTGAGGAGGTGGGCAGGGCAAAACATTACGAAGAGCTGCATTCCTGAAACTGATTAGTTTATCATGTTTCAATATTAGTGAATAATAGTAACTAAAAAGTTAATGTAGTACTACTCATATATTCTGCATTAATTCCTGCATTGTTACCTATTAAGTATGAAACAGAATTCTAAAGTGTTACTCTAAGTTTTATAAAGGCTAAATATTCATTGCTAATGTATAGTAGATTATTTCATAATTATGGCAAAATCGAAATTGTTATATTAGATAATCAATTTGTAACTGACAAGATTTGTTATTTTGTGAATATGACTCAAAACCATGTACTGTACATAACATGATTCCACATATGGATAAGACGTATGATGTGGATTAGACAATGCAGGTTTACATGCGCAATCTTACACCGATTATGTTTTATAAGCTGTCAACATGTAAGGTCATGTATACTCCTTTAACCATGTTCTTTTATCAGGGTAAGGTCATAAACTGTTTAAGCATAAACTGATCGGCACAGGTAGATTTTTGTCCATTACCCTGACTTCATGTTTGCATGTAAACACCTTTACCAGTGTTCTTACCGGCTTAACCAATGTACGCGAGTGTTGTGCACGTGATCTTTACATTTTGACTTTAAAAGCAGATAATATCTGATGATTTCATATCTCATATAAACGTGTGTTTTCTTGCCTTGTCAGATTTTTTGAATAAGCTGCTTTTTGGTAGTCATCAGCATATGGGTGTAAACACACGTAATGAGTGATAATGTGGAGATTATTAAACAGAGACCTTCACTGTTCAAAGATTATACAACAAATACTTCTCTTTCATGATACGCAGGCAACAATGGAGAGCAACTTCAGTGTTACCACCCTCACCAGCCTAAGCTTCCTAGCTGTGGGTAATGCATGTGGAATAGATTTTACTCAAGATGCCATCTTTCTTCCTGCCCTGTATGGAATCTTTTTCATCATCGGTGCCCCACTGAACCTGATGGCACTATTTGGGCTATACAGGTTAATCAAATCAGAGAACGTTTTACCCGTGTATGTCATTAACCTGTTGATCTCAGATCTTATTCAGCTCCTCACCTTGCCTTTATGGATGGACTACTATGCCAATGGACACCACTGGCGCTTCGGACCGCAGACCTGTCAGCTTATGGGTCTATTTTTTTACATCAGTATTTACACGGGTATATTCTTCATGTGTATCATCGCCCTGGAACGTCACCTGGCCATCGCCAGACCTCTCAGCTTCAAGCATCTACGTAACTTGAGGTTTGCTCGCTGGATAGCACTCAGCATTTGGATTCTAATTGCTGTGCCACCTGCCATCGCTTTTGACAAGCTCTTCCCCAAGCAGGAAAATTACACTCTTTGTATTGAGAAGTATCCCTCCGAGGGCAGCTTTATTACATACAGGCTGATTACTCTGCTTGTGTCCTTCATCATACCCCTGAGCTTCATTGTTGGTCTCCACAGACAGACCGTCCGCTCACTGATGGCAATCAACTCGCTTTTATCCGAGGAGAAGAGGAGTATCAGGAGTCTGCTCACCCTTCTCGTGGCCGTGTTTGTCACAGTGCTGGGGCCTTATCATTTCATAGGCTGTGTGAAGTACATCGGACTGCTGATTCACAGCAGTGTGTGTGAGTGGGAGAAGACTGTTTTTGTGCCCTATCAGCTGGGGAGAGGTTTCCTGAGTCTTAACAGCTTGCTGGATCCTGTGTTCTACATCTTTCTTCGCAGAGACTTCCGAGCAGCTGCTGGAAACTACCTGCCCTGCCTGAAGAGAGTGAGGACCAGATCATATCAGATGGAGCGGCCGACAAACTCCACACTGGATTGTGATTAAAGATGCTGTGAAATCTCTTGTCAAGTGCTATTTTCCTTTATTGATATACTTCCTATTGAAACGTATTGGAAGTTTGGGCCCATACGTAAAAAAAAAAAAAAAAAAAAGAAACATTTTAAAAAAAAAAACAAACAGTCAAAAGGCTTTCATTTTGGAACAGCCATGAACCATTGTTCGCTATTTGCTTTTGCCATTTGGATGCGGGTGGTATTAGGGGAAGTGGCATTCTAATTATTGGGAGCATTTGATTGGACAAAAATCTGTAGTGCAAGATGAGTCATCAAAATTTTTGACCCATTTTTCCCAGACTGTAAATCTTAAATGAATATTTCTGCTAACATTATTATTTTTTTCAACTTTTAGGAGTGCACTAGCATGTAGACAGCCTCAAAGCTATAAGACATGGACTACAAGTCACAAAATTCCAATTTTAATTTCATGGGGCCTTTAAAGAGCTCTGATATTTCTCTTGTGATGTTTTTGGAATACAATTTGAACAAAGAACTATGAAACTATGCCAAACTGATCCAAAAAGCCACTTTTATTTTTTATCATCATCTATTTTTTTATTATCATTATTCATCTTTATGAAGAGAGGACACATGGCCTATGTATACAAATAAAGGGGCTTTCAAACTGGGGTCTGGAGACCCCCAGGGGGCTGCAAGGGGGTGCTAGGGGGTCCATTAAAAAATGTAGATAATTTTTGTTTTGGCATTATTTGACAATATTACCATTTATTGTGAAATCATGAGATTAATTATGGTTAATTTATTTTATAGACAGCTATAGTTTTAAACATTATGAAATAATATAATTCTGCATATAAATTGAATCGTTATAATTGACTATTCTTTGTACAGCTGCTTTGAAACAATATGTATTGTAAAAAGCGCTATACAAATAAATTAGAATTGAACTGAAAATGTTTCTTTTTTGGGTTTATTCTGTATATTAGTTACTCCAATAGGAGGAATTCACTAAGAATGAACTGCGGCCGGCACTTATTTGCACGTGCTGTCTGCGCTTGTTTAGCGGCCAATTCACTAAAAGGAATAATGACTTTGATCCAGACCTATGAACATGGCGAAAGTGCGCTTGACCACACTGTTCACCTGGATAAATGGCAGGTTATAAAGCTCTTCTGCATTTTAACATTATTTGATGAAAATTGCTTATATGATCAATAGAAAATATACACAAACATCTCTTTTAAATAAATTCATTTTACCATCTGCTGTCATCTGGCGTTAATAGCGTGATGTAAATTGTGCCAGGCAATTTTTGTGAATGAAACACAATCTATAATAAGCCTATTTTTTTGTTTTACACTTAGTTCAAATAGTCACCCCATTAAGAAAGGAATAACTGATGACGGACCGTTGAATTGTGTAATGCGGTCACGACGTGCACCTCGGATGTGCATTATTTTTAAACAATTTAACGGGCCGGAGACAATTATTTAGCTTATTCCATGGTTACCACACATTAAGACATTGTTCATGGTTTTATCTCAAGACAGTTTCTGGTTTTCATCCCTGTAAGACTGGCACAAAATTGTTTGCATCACTTCCGGGAAAGTCAAAGAACTCTGCGAGAACCAACGTCATAAAACTCTCACACAGAGGAGCATCTCCACCTGAGAAAACACACCCCACTGATTGGGGACTATAAAACACAAATCACAATCACATCTGCTCTCTCTCTCTCACCTCAGATCACTTTAAGGACACCAAAAACTAAGTTATGACTTACACTGGTCTGTAATATAAAAGGTTTTCTGATCATACATGTTTGGTATCATTCAAGAGGTCTCAGTGCAACTGGTAAAACGGTCTCATTCCCTTTCAGCAAAGTCAAATCACAAGTAAGATTTAAGAACTTTGTAAAATACTGTATTCTTTCAGGGGCATGACCCCTCCCATGTCTCTCCCAGACCAGATGCAGATTAGGTGCATTCTTTGTAAACATCAATCAAACACGCAATCACAAGTTTCAAACCTCTAAATTGTAAACCAAATCCTGGATATGTCAAACACACACATCTGAAATAACAATAGAATAGTTCTGGTATTTAAGGAAAGATGACAAAGGAATCAGGGTCTCTGTAGCCAGATGATCCACACAGTAAACATTGTGTGTAGTTTTTTCTCTACCAGGTAATTGCAATTTGTTTTTCTTATGTTTGGTAAATGTTTGAATGGAATGCAACTTTAATTATATTATTATGCTTGGTTCATTGATAGCTTTGAATTTGATTTAAAATTTTAAATAGATTGTTTGAATATATTACTATTACCTGGTAAATAAATTGTTATTATGATTCATTCTGAAGGACTAAACTACAAATCTATGGTCAGAGTTGGCTTAACTAAGCTACTTCAGAAGTAACCCATTAGTTAAGTATGTAAAAGGCTAAACGGCAAACCGAGAATCTGTAATAGAACTTAGCCAAGTAGAATTAAACGGGAATACTAAGGGTAGGACCGAGAATCTGTAAAACAGAACTTAATTGACTGGGGCTAAACGGTGAGTCGAGAATCTATATTAACTTAGCCAAATAAGACTAAACGGATAAAGCCGAGAACCTATAAGGACTTCGTCTAAAACTTACTAATATCTGAAACTGATGAGTTTTGTAGTTAAAGGACCTGTGTCCGGCCAGCACAGGACCCAGATAACATTGAAATAACAAATGCAGTCTAGAAGAGAGAATTTAAAAATTGCCACGCCATTGGATACCATCCTTGGACCAGTGGGTGACTTCCCCCTTACATCCCTAAAACACTCTTATGAGAGGAACTACTTTCTTTCACCACAGATTCAGCGTCCTGCTTTAATTCAGTCTGAGCCTTCGTTGCTAATTCGAAAACGTCACGTTAGAACTAGTAACGGAGGATTGCAAGGCTTGCGCTGCTTTAATGGAGCTGTTACTGGAGTAACAAGTTAGTGTATTTGTGCGTGTGTGTGTATTAGTGTGTGAGTTTGTATTTGAGGGATCGAAAGAGAGAAACTGAGAAAATGAGATGTCTTGCTTCTGGGATTACCTTTTTTTGTTGCAGCTCACTTCAGAAGTAAAATTGCTTCAAAATCGCCAAGATGTGTGTCGAAATTTTCCCGTTGTAAACCTTAATAACTTTGTGGGAGTGTGTGTGTGTGTGTGTGTGTGTGTGTGTGTGTGTGTGTGTGTGTGTGTGTGTGGTGGTTGGGGGGGGGGGGGGCAGATATTTCAGATAATATAGAAACTGTTGTATTGATCAAGTGTATCTAGCTCTGATACAGCTCAAGCCTTTGTTGTTAATTCGAAAACATCACGTTAGAACTAGCAACGGAGGATGTGCTGCTTTTTGGCGTAGGAGTAAAAAGGTTGTGTGCGTGAGTGTATGTGTGAGTGTATGTGTGTGTGTGAGCGTATGTGTGTGTGCATTACTTCTTTGCCGAAAAGCAGCGCATCCTCAGTTGAATTGTTGAAATATAATGCACACCTGAGGTGTAACTCCGCTGTGCGTTGTGACCGCATTACCGCCTCGGGTGTGCATTATTTTTCAACAATTCAACGGTCCATCGTCAATTATTGCTTACCTATTTCATCATGGTTTTCACAACAGACAGTGTAATTTGTATATTTAGCAGAAATTTAGTGGCACAATTTTTCAAGTTAAACTATAAACATGCTTTTTCTATTCCAGCTTAATATGTGGAGACAACTATACAAAGATTAAGCAATTGATCGGTTGATGTCCTCAAAAAGTGTAACACTATGGCTTCGTGGGGATATCAAAACATTGCTCTGTTTGTTTCAGCATCCTGGCCAGCCCAACATAGTAACATTAGCTCATCCAATAACATGAGTTTGGCATGGGATTATCTGTATTGTCTGACCAATGGCAGACATTGTGAATGTTCAGGAAATCTATTTTAAAACAAACTTTAAAAAAAAAAAAAAAACGTACTTCTTCCTGTTTGCATTTTCATGTTGTCAGTATTATTGTATTTGTTGCTTGGACTCTTATGTGATATATTTTTATTGTGTATATTTTAGAAAGAGATAATATGCAAAACAACTGTAAATATGTTTGTACTCTCAACAGGAAACAAAGAAGCTTGACATAATTTCGTTTGTATCCCTATCACTTATCCTTTTAACCAAGTACAGCAAAAAAAAAATGTGGCATTCTGAAAGTGTTATTTTTTATTATTATTGTTTAATGTTTTGGTTGCTACTCCTCAATCAGAAATTCACCTTTGAAAAGCATTTCAGCTTAAAGTGAACAATAAGTTTTTGCACTAGCCCTGTTGTTAATGTGCTTCTTATTTGACAGTATCTTTAAAAGTTGTCAAAATGTTTCCTTTCTACTGAAGTCTGCATTTGATCATATTCCATGGAAAAGTATAGGCCGACCAACCAGAACATATGACTACCCACATGCTGTTCTCTCTGGGAAAGAAATTAAAATCTGTGGCAGTATTCTACAGATCAAATCTTGTAGCTTTCTTTGTGCTTGGGATGATCAGAGAATTACAATGAATAATAAATAGAATGAATGCATTAATTTGGGAACTAAAATGATGAGACAGCAGAGTTTTATTATAAATTCATTCTGCCTTCTATTTTATTAGTAAAAGGCTATGATTGAGAGTCTACTGCACCTAGAGGAAATATACATTGCATATGGAAAAAAAAAAACACTGAGGTTTATCTACAGTTTGTACTAATAAAAAGATCAGTCTTCTATGAAACACAGATTGTGATTCTGAGCAAAGTAGTAATGCATACTGATTAAAAAATATCCAATGGCCCCAAAAGTATTTGGACATTAAACCACACGCATTACACAGTTATCCTTAACAAAATATCAAACTACAGTAAGTGGTATATATTGTATTTTTAAAGAAAGCACAAACACACATTTCAAACAAAACATTTCACAAAGAGAAGTCTGTTAGGTTTCAAATATAAAACAATAGATATTTAGGATGTGCACAAGATAAGTAATTGATTAATCGAGTACTCGTTTGTCTAGTAAATACACTAATTGAATATTGCAGTTTGATTTTCCTTTGTGCCTTTGCCTGCCATGAACAACACTGAAACTGCTTTTCTCACCTAAATCTTGCCATTAGTTCCCCCCATAAGAAAATTCTGCCATCATTTAAAGTGATTGTAACACTTCAGAAGACTTGGAATGTATGTTTTTATGTGTGAATGCAAATGTTTATTATTATTATTATTTATTTATTTATTTATTTTTAATCTAGATGCATGTTGTTTATGCATAGTGCTCTTTTTGTCATAAAAAAAAACACGTTCAGAAGTTGAAGGTTGAAGTTCAAATTTATGTAATCGGTTACTTTTTTTTTATGTGTTAGAGTACTCGACTACAAAAATACTCAAAATACCCATTCCTAATAGATATATTGTTCAAAATTAAGACCAAAAGTATTTAGATGCTTTATGGTTGTCAAATGTTAGTTGAACATGTCGATTGTTAATGTGAAAGACACCTGTGTAGTGAATGGAACACCAGTTGGTGAAAAGTAATGGGGGGGCAGGGGGGGATTCTGGGTTTAATACAAGTTAAGCTCAATCGACAGCATTTGTGGCAAAATGTTGCTTCCCACAAAAATTACTTTTGACTTGTCCCTCCTTTATTTAAAAAAAAGCACGAATATCTGTTATAGTGAGGCACTTACATTGGAAGTGAAAAGGACCAATCCGTAAATGTTAAAATACTCACTGTTTCAAATGTATAGCCACAATATGTAAACAATATGCATGTTAATACAATTTTAGTGTGAAAAATGTGCTTACTAACCTTTTCTGTGTAAAGTTATGTCCAGTTTTAAAACTCCCTTGCTATGATGACGTATCACCATAAACCCTAAGGCTCTAAAACGATGATTTAAACAACTTTACTGCTCAAATTATACATTAATTGTAACAGAATAATTAAAGTGTTTTTTACAAAATTATAAGCTTCACATTTCTGCCTTTAAACCCTCCAAAAATGTACCCCATTCACTTCCATTGTAAGTGCCTCACTGTAACCTCTATTCCCTATCTGTCACTCACTCGACGTTGTGTCGATGTAGTGACACTAGGGTTCACTCTTGGGAGCCCGAGACACCTCTGGTCTTTGATAAAAGGCCAATGAAAATTGGCGAGTGGTATTTGCATACCACTCCCCCGGACATACGGGTATAAAACGAGCTGGTATGCAACCACTCATTCAGATTTTCTATTCGAAGCCGAACGGTCGATGTTTACTGAGCTGACTTTTCATTCACCTCTGCTGGATCTGACGGTGCATTTCAGTGGCTTCTCCCTCCTCTGCACTGGTGCACTGCAGAGAACGCCCCTGGGCACTTCGGCAGAAATAAGAGAGTATATTTTTCTAATAGAGTATATTTCTCTAAAAGAGTGGCACACACGGAACGTCTTTTTAAAGACGCGTCTTTTTATAGATGCCTTTCCATTTGTGTGTTATTCCTGGTTGCGGTCGTTATCTCTCAACTTCTGACAGTCACGATCGCTGTCTTTCATGTCTGGGTGCGACCCACAAGGAGACAGCGTTCGTGAATGGATCATGTACTCATTGCGAGAACATGACCATGGCAACGTTGCGGTCGTGGCTTGCTTTCATAAGAAAGCAAGCCACCCCAGCAGCTCCCCGCCTCGGTCCTTTTACCTATGGGTATGAGGCCAGCGCGGCTAGCACCGGGGGCGATTTGGGGACCCCAATGGGACCACCTCCGCCGGGTATCCCCCCACGGACTTCCCATTCCCCAGCATGCTCGTCTGCCCCGATCAGGCTTCCGGATGAGTCCGTCAGCTCATCTCATGGCGAGTTCGACCTCTTGTTCAGAGCCCGCGAAGCTGATGAGCTCTCGAGTGCCGCATCAGAGAGCAGGCACGTCCAGTCAGACGCAGAAGCCTCAGTTGGGCTCCCCCCCTCGGGTATGGTCGCCCAGTCACAGGCTGACACGGAAATAACGCACATGCTTTCTAATAATCATCGAGCTCCCCTGAACCCTCGCGGCTCGATGATTGGTTCCTGGGCTCGCGGCGCCGCTCACAGCCACACCCCGCTCCAGTTCCTTTCTTCCCGGAAGTGCACGAGGAGTTGACAAGGTCGTGGGAGGCACCTTTTACTGCCCGGTCCCGATCTTTCAGTTCCCCCGCCCTCACTACCCTTGATGGTGGGGTGGCCAGGGGCTATTTGGTGATTCCCCCGGTGGATAAGGCGCTCGCAGTGCACTTATGCCCGCGGAGCGCCGCCACCTGGCGTGGACGCCCAAAGCTCCCGTCCAAGGCCTGTAGACTTACGTCATCTCTTACAGCCAAAGCCTACAGTGCCGCTGGACAAGCCGCCTCCACCCTACACACCATGGCTCTTCTGCAAGTCCACCAAGCCAAGGCGCTAAAGGAACTGCATGAGGGTAGTTCCGCCCAAGATTTGATGCAGGAGCTGTGCTCGGCGACTGACCTCGCTCTTCAGGTGATGAAGGTCACGATGCGGTCTCTCGGGCAGGCAATGTGCACCTTGGTGGTCCAGGAGCGCCACTTTTGGCTCAACCTGGTCGAGATTGGTGAGGCCAACAAGGCATGGTTCCCTGCTGCCCCCATTTCCCAGGTTGGCCTATTCGACGACACCGTTGAGGACTTTGCCCAGCAGTTCTCGATGGTGAAGCAGCAGACAGAGACTATCCGGCACATCCTGCCCCGGTGCGGCTCAAGATCCCGCACCCCGCCTGCTCATCACCAAGGGCGTCCCCCTGCGGTGACTGCACCAGCTCTGCCGCAGCCCGCCCTTTCGGCCCGGCCCCGGTGTGGAGCCCACCGCAGGAAGCAGACGCCACCCGTTTCACGGCCGGCCGCCGTGAAAGAACCCATGAAAGGCTTTGAAGCGCCCCTAAGACGGGCGACCCAGGGATGACGAAACCCACTGCCTTGGAGCTGGTAAGCAGACCATTCCATCCCCCAGTGGAGGGCCAGGAGGAGAATCTTTTGTTGCCTTTTCATTTAATTTCGCCGCATGCCCAAGTGGCTGCGGTACCCAACAGTTCAGCAAAAGAGTGGTTTCCTCGTTCCCTGGGTCACATACCCGGTGTGCACGGCCGTCATCACGACCACCATCCACCATTTCATTTTGGCAGGTTTGGTGCTCCAGCGGCGGTCTCCCCGCCCCTGCGCGCCCAGCTGTGGCAGAAATCCACCCCTGATGTGACAGTCTCCACGGGTCACGAGAACAGGCCTCTTCCTCCCTCATCCCAGGCTGTTCCAGGGGTAGTCACAAGGAGCCAGGTAAGTGCTTCGATGTCCCTGAACTCAGCACGGCCACAACATGGCGTGGCACCTCAGGCTCCGCCTGCCGGTACATCCGACGAGATTGTCCCCTTGGTCCCCCTCGCTCAGAGCTTGGATGCATGGTTTGCGCTTTCCAATTCGTCGCGATGGCTGATCCGGACCGTCCAACTTGGCTACGAGATTCAGTTCACCAGGCGTCCCCCAGGTTCAGCGGCATCCACTTCACGTCGGTGAAGGGTGAGAACACTGCTACGTTGCGTGCGGAGATCACTACCCTCCTACGAAGGATGCAATAGAGCCTGTCCCTCCGACCGAGATGAAGAAGGGGTTTTACAGCCTCTACTTCATTGTACCAAAAAAAGGCGGTGGGTTGCGGCCAATCTTGGACCTGCGAGTACTGAACCAGGCTTTACACAGACTCCCGTTCAAGATGCTGATGCAAAAAATCATTCTGGCGAGCGTCTGGCATCAAGATTGGTTCACGGCAGTAGACCTGAAGGATGTGTACTTCCATGTCTCGATTCTACCTCGACACAGACCCTTCCTGTGGTTTGCATTCGAGGGTCGGGCGTATCAGTACAAGGTTCTCTCTTTCGGCCTGTCCTTGTCCCCTCACGTCTTCACGAAGGTCGCAGAGGCAGCCCTTGCCCCATTAAGGGAAGTGGGCATTCGCATCCTCAGCTATCTCAATGATTGGCTAATCCTAGCTCACTCTCGGGATGTGTTGTGTGCACACAGGAACCTGGTGCTCTCGCACCTCAGCCGACTAGGGCTTTGGGTCAACTGGGAAAAGAGCAAGCTCCTCCTGGTTCAGAGCATCTCTTTTCTCGGTTTGGAGTTGGACTCAGTCTCGTTGATGGCGCACCTCACGAACGAGCACGCACAGTTGGTGCTGACCTGTTTGAAGGCATTCAGACAGAAGACAGCGGTTCCACTGAAACTCTTTCAGAGGCTCCTGGGGCATATGGCATCCTCAGCGGTGGCCACTCTGCTCGGGTTGATGCATATGAGACAGCTTTAGCACTGGCTTCAGACTCGAGTCCCGAGATGGACATGGCGCCGCGGGACACATCGCGTGGCCATCACGCCGATCTGTCACCGCCTCTTCAGCCCTTGGACCGACCTCACGTTTCTACGGGCAGGCATTCCCCTAGAGTAGGTCACCAGGCGCGTCTTGGTTACGACAGATGCCTCCAAAATGGGCTGGGGTGCTGAATGCAATGGGCACGCAGCAACCGGCTTATGGATGGGCCCGCGTCTGCGTTGGCACATCAACTGCCTCGAGTTGCTGGAAATTCTGCTCGCCCTGCAGAGGTTTCGACCATTGATCCAGGGCAAGCACGTGTTAGTTCAGACAGACAACGCAGCAATGGTAGCATATGTCAACCGTCAAGGCAGTCTGCGCTCCCGTTGTATGTCACAACTCGCCCGCCATCTCCTCCTCTGGAGTCAGCAGCACCTCAAGTCGCTGCGAGCCACTCACATCCCAGGCGACCTCAACACTGCAGTGGACACGCTGTCATGGCAGGTTACCCTCAGGTGGTGCAGCTGATTTGGAGTCGATTCGGGCAGGCACAGGTAGACCTGTTCGCCTGCCAAGAATCCTCCACTGCCCGCTCTGGTATGCCCTGGCCGATGCACCTCTCAGTATAGACACGCTGGCACACAGCTGGCCCCCTGGACTTCGCAAATATGTGTTTCCCCCAGTGAGCCTACTTGCACAGACCATGTGCAAGGTCAGGGAGGGTGAGGAGCAGGTCGTCCTGGTAGCACCCCACTGGCCCACCCATATGTGGTTCTTGGACCTCACGCTCCTCGCGACAGCCCCCCCGGCAAATTTCCCTGAGGAAGGACCTTCTTTCTCAGGGACAGGGCACCATCTGGCACCCACGACCAGACCTCTGTAAACTCCATGTCTGGCCCCTGGACGAGATGCGGAAGACTTCAGCGGTCTACCACCTGTGGTGGTAGACAAGATCAATCAGGCTAGGGCCCCTTCTACGAGGCGCCTGTATGCCTTTAAGTTGCATCTGTTCGCTAAGTGGTGTTCTTCCCGACGCGACGACCCCCAGAGATGCGCAGTCAGATCGGTGATTTCCTTCTTGCAAGAGAGGTTGGAAGGGTGGCTGTCCCCCTCCACCTTGAAGGTGTATGTAGCCGCTATAGCGGAACACCACGACACAGTGGACAGTAAGTCCTTAGGGAAGCACGACCTGATCATCAGGTTCCTGAGAGGTGCCAGGAGGTTGAATCCCTTCAGACCACGCCTCGTTCCCTCATGGGACCTCTCTGTCGTTCTTCAGGGTCTACAGAGAGCCCCCTTTGAGCCCTTGCAGTCAGCTGAGCTTAAGGCACTCTCTTTGAAGACTGCCCTCCTGACCATGCTCACTTCCATCAAGAGGGTAGGAGACCTGCAAGCGTTCTCTGTCAGCAAAATGTGCCTGGAGTTCGGTCTGGGCTACTCTCACGTGATCCTGAGACCCCGACTGGGCTATGTGCCCAAGGTTCCCACAATCCCTTTTAGGGACCAGGTGGTGAACTGAAAACGCTGCCCCAGGAGGAGGGAGACCCAGCCCTGACGTTGCTGTGTCCGGTGCACGCTTTACGCATCTATTTGGATCGCACGCAGAGCTCGGTAGGGCTACAAGCCCATTCTACCAGGGGTGTAGCGGGCTCCTGGGCCTTGACCAGTGGCGCCTCTCTAACAGACATTTGCAGAACAGCGGGCTGGGCAACACCCAACACCTTTGCAAGGTTCTACAATCTCCGGGTGGAACCGGTTTCGTCCCATGTAGTGACACACACAAGCAGGTAAGTCCGGGACAGCTGGCCGGGTGTATCACTTGCGCATAGCGCCTTTCACCTCCCCTGAGCTGAAGACATGACTCCCAGTAGTGTTCACAAACTGTGTTCCCTGTTTGATTTCCTCTGAGCCCTGTGGCAGACGAGTTTGTGGAGAAACACGCTGCTGGCTCAGTACATGTGCTAACTAAGCCCTGTACTGGGGTAGGTGCTCCGCATGTGGTGGTTCCCTGTAGGTAACCCCATGCAACGTATATCTTCCGCTAATTAGTTTCCCTATTGGAAAACTGCGTCTTCCTTGGGCAGAGGCCCCTCTGCCCCAGTCACCATGCTTGTAGAAACTCCTCCCCCACAAGGTAGGACCTACCATGGGACTTCTCCACATGACATACTTCCGACAAAGCTCAGCAAGACCATGTGATATATTTCCACTCAAAATACCCCCCCCCCCCTTGGGTGGGGTGTGACCTCCGCGGTGTCTTCCCCTTGGGATTGACACCCCCCTGACTAGACCTGGTGCCCCCTGTCAGTTAATTCCTTTTTTTTGGGGAGAGGAAAAAAAAGAGGATAAGAGGCCACGATTGGGCTAGCCCGTCTCTATCTTTTGGGCAGTCGACTTGTCCCCAAAGGGCCGTTCGACACTCATAACAGTGTTGGGGAGGTTACATGTCGGCCTGGTGCGCTGGCTACGAGGCACACAGTGGTCTGCCCGTCACACACCGCCAGTTCATGTAACACAGTTCAGCCAGTTGCGGCGTTTCGTATAGGGACCCCTAGTGTCACTATAATGAGTGGTTGCATACCAGCTCCTTTTATACCCGTATGTCCGGGGGAGTGGTATGCAATTTTCATTGGCCTTTTATCAAAGACCAGAGGTGTCTCGGGCTCCCTAGAGTGACCCCTAGTGTCACTACATCGACACAGCGTCTCATTCCCTCCATCAGGTAATGGAGGTTACGCAAGTAACCAGGACGTTTTTTGAGAGAGAGAAAAGGAGGAACAGGTTGAAGTAAATTTTGTGGTGATCTACAGTATGCCACAAATGCTGTTGATTGAGCTTAACTTGTATTGAACTCTGAATATTCCTTTAAGGACATTTCTGTTTACGTTTTTACAATAAATAATTTTGGCAACGTGCTGGGTCGCAAGCAAAACCTGTGGAACACCACTGCTTAAGCGTACACAAAATAGCCTGCATTCTTTACACACACACACACACACACACACACACACACACACACACACACACACATGGTGGTGCAGCTATCATTATGAGGACTCTCCATAGACATATTGATTTTTATACTGTACAAACTATAGATTCTATCCCCTAAACCTAACCCTCACAAAAAACTTTCTGCATTTTTACATTTTCAATAAAACATCATTTAGTATTTTTTTTAAGCGATTTGAATTACGGGGACACTAGAAATGTCCCCATAAACCACATTTATAGCATAATACCCTTGTAATTACCAGTTTGTAACCTAAAAAAATGTCCTCGTACACCACTCAAACCCGCACACACACACACACACATACACACACACACACACATACACACACACACACTGACTTAAATGCATTTAGGGGTTTAGTTTTATTATGCACTAATGGAACTAATTTTCCAATAGTACATTGATAGCAAGGGCAACCAAACACCATTTTATAAAAGAGAAAATGAAAAGCACCCACAAAGATCTTAAATAATCATGTTAGCACCAAATCAGTCTGCCTAACCAAGTAACCATGTCTCAAATTGTGGTTGTGCTTTATAGTGAGTGTATCAAGCACTATAGTATTGATTTTGCTTGGTATGTACTAGATTGTCTCAAAGAGGAATAGCAGCATTTTGATTTTAGATTAGCACTTGTCTGTTCCCTTAACCTGCCCTGTCACTCACCAGGTCACGCTGACCTAATGTGTCAATGAGCTAATTTCCCAGTACTGCTGTGGGTGGGTATGACGGGTTTATGCAGGCCCAGCAACAGAGCTTATTGATCACCACACCTGAAATGCTCCTCAGATATGTATCACGTCAGGCTGGTCTCTTATCAGAGACTCCCAGGCCCATGCATGACTTTAATGGAAAAATTTACCTCCAAACTTTAAAGAGACTGGCAAGATCTGGCTCTGTGAATATTTCAGTGAGAGTGGAGCTACTGACAGATGATCAAAATCAAGCTAGCAAGCCACCTTAAAACGCAAACCGAAGTTCCCTCCTGCTTTTTTCTTTGTAACATAAAGCATGCAGTCTTGCATAACAACTTATAAATTCATGATGAATCAAACTATCGTTTGAAAAGTGCTGGCTGGTCTGTCTAGTGACATTTTTTTTTATCAATTAATTCACATCATTCTGCTGTTAATTTTCAAATGGAAAAAGAGGTGAACTTAAAGTTACATTTTTAATTATGATTTATAAATTAATAAGACGTGACAAAAAGGCTGCAAGTAAAGGAAGGAGCAACATATGCTAATTTTGATATATCCAGTGTTACATAATCTTAAAAGCCTCTCCACCTGTTACATTTGTAATTTAAGGATTACTGAGTGTTAAAGTAAACAAAAACAATTGGCCATACAGTGTACATTTATCTCTTTTCTCTTTTCCTTTTCAGTATCTGTTGACTGTTGGGTGTTTCAATTTCTCCCATTCATTTTAATAGAAATGGCTTGTCTCTGCTAAATAGTTTCTGGCTAAACAAACCACTGAAGAGATCAAATTCATTTAAATGCCTTATTCATCGGTAACCAAGGCAATATATTCATGACTTTGATGGTAAAATATTCAATAGGCCTATTGTAAGACTGACTCCTAAGCAACAGTATTTAGCAACCCCATAAACAGGAGTTCAAATGGGACATGAAAAGTACATATTATGCAATACTGTGGAAACTTCACACTTTCAACATGTGTGACAGTTTCAACATCACCAGCACACGTCAAAAGGCAATAATGTTGTAATTATTTGGAAAGCAGAAACAAATGCATTGAACTGAATATACATAATTTGTTTTGGTGCTGGAAATGTGTGTTACTGCCACTATAATTCACTAACTGAGCTTCAGACAGGTGACATGTGACCAAAACAAACTGCATCATATTTTGTTAGATCTTCAATCAGTACACTGAAAAAAAGTGGGGTTTACTTAAAAAAAAAAAACAACCTTGGAAATAATTTTCTCGCAGAAACTGCTAGAAAATTTAACAGACCATAATTTCAAGTAAAGGCTATTATCAATTCTTGGTGGCTTTAATAAGAAATTCTCAAGTAAATTGTACTTTCTTATACACTGTTTCAAGCCAATTTTACTCATCCTTTGTTTGTACATTTTACTTAAGCACTTTAGCATTGAATTAAGTCGTGCATTTAATAGTTAACTAACATTTCAATGCTTTTTTAACATACTTAGTCATGTACCACACAACCAGGGTTGGGAGGGTTACTTTTGAAATGTATTCCACTACGGAATACAGAATACATGCTGTAAAATGTCATTTGTAACATATTCCATTAGATTACTCAAGGTCAGTAATTTATTCTAGGATTACTTCTTCAGCACTGGTAGATTTTTTCACTTGTTTTGACTATAAAAACTCTGCCAGTACAGTAAGACAAAATACACATGTTAAAAAATACATTCTCTGAAAAACCTAAATATCTTATGTAATGTTGTTTCTAAAACGTCCTGGTTACTTTCGTAACCATGTTGTGTCAATGTATTGACACTAGGGGTCACCCTTGGGAGCCCCAATCACCTCTGATCTTTGAGAAAAGGCCAATGGGAATTGGCGAGTGGAATTTGCATCCCACTCCCCTGGACATACGGGTATAAAAGGAGCTGGCTTGCAACCACTCATTCAGGTTTTATGCTGAGGATCCGAGACAAGGTCCCAGACATTTCAGCGGGTAGTTCAGTGTTGTGGCAGGAGGGACACAACATCTCGTTCCCTCCATCAGGGAATGGAGGTTACGAAAATAACCAAGACGTTCCCTATCTGTCACTCACTCTACGTTGTGTCGATGTAGTGGCACTAGGGGTCCATATACAAAACGCCACACCTAGCTGAACTGTGTTACGTGAACTGGCGGTACGAGACGGGCAGACCATGGTGTGACTCGTAGCCAGAGCACCCGGCCGTCACGTAACCCCCCCCAACGCTCTTACGAGCATCGTACAGTCCCCTGCACCTCGGGGACAAGTCGACTGTCCAAAAAAATGGGGACCGGCTGCCCCAGCCTTGGCCTCTGCTCTTTCTTCTCCCCAAAAGGAAAAAATAGTTCTGCTAGGGGTGATATAGCGTCCGCATTGGGGGGGTGTCACTTCCAAGGGGAAGACACCACGGAGACCACACCCTACCCGAAGGGGAGGAAGTTTCGTGGAAATACGTCACATGGTCTTACCGAATCTTGTCGGCAGTGTCGCATGTGGAGAAGTCCCCGTAGTAGGTCCTACCTGGGGGGGAGGAGATCTACGAACATGACGAGCGGGGGCAGAGGGGCCTCTGCCCAAGAAAGACACAGGTTCACCAATGGGGGAACCGTCTCGCGGAAGAAACATCACACGGGGTTATAAATGGGTAACCAGCGCATGTGGAGCAACTACCCCAGTACAGGGCCAAGTTAGCACACATACAGGGCTGGCGACGAGTTTCTCCGCAAACTCGCCTGCCACAGGGCTAAGGAGGGACCACGTGAGAGTATCCCAGACCGAACTCCAGGCATATGTCGCTGACAGAGAACAACTGCAGGTCCCCTACCCTCTTGATAGAGGTGAGTGCAGTCAGGAGGGCAGTCTTCAAGAGAGTGCCTTTAGCTCAACTGACTCCAGGGGCTCAAACTGGGCTCCCCGCAGGCCCCGAAGGCCCACAGAGAAATCCCATGAGGGAATGAGGCACGGTCTGTGGCCCTGTCCAGGAGCCGGCGACTGCGCATCCGTTGCACACGGCACACCAGCCTGACTTGGAAGCATCTGTCGTGATGACGACTCGCCTGGAGACCTGCTCTAGGGGAACCCCTGCCCGTAGAAATGCCAGGTCTGTCCAAGGGCTGAACAAACAGTGACAGATCGGCGTGATGCCCACGCGATGTGCCCCATGGTGCCATGCCCATCTTGGGACTCGAGTCTGAAGCCAGTGCTGAAGCAGTCTCATATGCATCAACCCGAGCGGCGTGACCGCTGCTGAGGACGCCATATGCCCCAGGAGCCTCTGAAATTACTTCAGTGGGACCGCCGTTCTCCACCTGAACTATTTCAGGCAGTTCAGCACTGACTGCGTGTGCTCACTCGTGAGGCGCGCCATCATCGAGACTGAGTCTAACTCCAACCCGAGAAAAAAGATGCTTTGAACCGGGGAGAGCTTGCTCTTTTCCCAGTTGACCCGAAGCCCCAACCGGCTGAGGTGCTTAAGCACCAGGTCCCTGTGCACACATAACAGATCCCGAGAGTGAGCAAGGATTAGCCAGTCTTTGAGATAGTTGAGGATGCGGATGCCCTCTTCCTTTAGGGCTGGGCTGCCTCTGCGATTTTCGTGAAGACGCAAGGCGACAGGGACAGACCAAAGGGGAGGACCTTGTACTGGTACGCCCGGCCCTCGAAAGCAAACCGCGGGAAGGGCCTGTGTCGAGGTAAAACCGAGACGTGGAAGTACGGGTCCTTCAGGTCTACCGCTGCGAACCAATCTTGATGCCGAACGCTTGCTAAAATGCGTTTCTGCATCAGCATCTTGAACAGGAGTCTGTGCAAGGTCCGGTTCAGTACTCGCAGGTCCAAGATTGTCCGCAACCCACCGCCTTTCTTCGGTACGATGAAGTAGGGGCTGTAGAACCCCTTCTTCATCTCGGCTGGAGGGACAGGCTCCGCATGCAGGGCAGCGGCATTCTCGCCCTTCACCGAGGTGAAGCGGATGCCATTGAACCTGGGCGGACGCCTGGTGATCTGAATCGCATAGCCGAGTCGGACGGTCCGGGTCAGCCATCGTGATGGGTTGGAGAGCACAAGCCACGCCTCCAAACTCCAGGCGAGTGGGACCAAGGGGACAATCAAGTCGGACGTACAGGCGGGTGGGGCCTCGTGGCGGGGCGGAGGCTGAGGCACCACGTTGAGGGGGCTCGAGCCCGAACCCGTGGCCGTGCTGAGTCTGGGGACTTCAAAGAACTTACCTGGCTCCGAATACCCACCATAAGACCGGTCAGGGTGGGGGGAGGAGGGAAGTCGTCCCCCGTAGTCCGTCAAAACCGCGAACGCTGTCTCCGCATGGGCAGCGCCTAAACACGTAAGGCAACGATCGTGGCTGTCAGAAGCGGAGAGGTAATGACCGTAACCAGGAAGAATACACAAACGAAAAAGCATCTTTAAAAAGACACTCCCCGTGAGTGCCACTCTTTTAGAGGAAAATATACTCTTTCAGAGGAAGAATATACTCTTTTAGTCTGCCGAAGCGCCCAGTGGCGTTCTCTGCACTCCACCGGTACAGAGGGGGAGAAGGCACTGTAATGTGCCATAAATCCAGCAGTTTGTAGAGGTGAATGGATCGGCAGAGGAATTCCACTCAGTGAAACACAACCGCTCAGCTCTGAAGAGAAAATCTGAATGAGTGGTTGCAAGCCAGCTCCTTTTATACCTGTATGTCTGGGGGAGTGGCATGCAAATTCCACTCACCAATTCCCATTGGCCTTTTCTCAAAGATCAGAGGAGTTTGGCGCTCCCAAGAGTGACCCCTAGTGTTACTACATTGACACAACATCAGAGTGACAGATAGGGAACAATATCAATCAAATTGATCTTATTTGAAGGATTTTTTTATATTTTTACAGGAAAACAATACAAAAATTATTATCAAGAATACGGTTGCCCTAATATCAAAGGTCTTACTAGAAAAAAACGAAATTATGATCCAACTTGAATTTTCTTGATAAAAAAATATGATCATGCCTGGGAACACGTGCATGTAAAATGGCTAGAAATAGCATTTTAGCTTAGCGTAAAGCTGACAATTTACACAAGGTTTATTTCTATATCTTCTGCTCCACACTTACTTCAAATTTACTTCTCTGTATGCTCGTATTAATGTCACATCATAACAAAATATTTCACCGCTGTTCAAATGCACTTTGAATCACATCATTTATATGTATAAATGTTTTCCATCTGAAAGGACTAAATATTAAATGATACAAATGACAATAAAATGCAAAGTAATCTCTTCATTAATCAAAATACTTTTTGAATATAACTGTATTCTAATTACCAGTTATTTCAATTGTAACTGTAGCGGAATACAGTTACTTATATTTTGTATTTTAAATATGTAATCCCATTACATGTATTCCATTACTCCCCAACCCTGCACACGACACACAGAAGCCTTCCATAGGGTTGCTTAATGCATGCTATGTGGTCTAATAGACAACATCACCTTGCTTTAATGACTACAGAAACAAGATTCAGAGCGCACGTAGTCCTGAACACTTGGTGCACAAAATATGATGATGGTAACAATCAACAGATAATTTTTATTGATCATGAATGTGTCATTTTGAGTAGAAAATGAACTTCAGACTTCACAAAACAAGAAGTTCCTTAACGTAACAACAAAATCAACAATAAAAACTTGTAAATCAAATTGCAAACAGTGAAACCATGCAAGTTAATTAATTATGCAAGTCTGCTGGTGCATGCTTTTGCATACTGGAAACACCATCTTAGAAAAGTTAAGTAAAACTGACTTATTTAATTTACCTGTGAAATTTACTCAAATTAGCAAATAATATGATAAGGTTTTCTACTTTAGGATTGGTACATGATTATGCATTGTTAAGATAACAAACAATCATAAATAATATTTACTCATAAGCAAGAGCATCAATTTTTACATGCTTGAATTAAGTACAAATGTAGAATTTACTTTATATTTTCACATTCATGCTTAAACTAACATTTTCAATGTAGAAGTAATCTTTACTGCTATATTTAATATATTTTTTGTCTTGTGTGTTGTCTTGGCATTTTTAAGCCCACACCCTTTGTCATTGGCTCATCACTTTTCTCTCTTTTTCCTTCAGATATTTGTCTTTTTTTCTATCTTGGGTTCTCTAAAATGTTCTCATTCTTTTTTTTTTATTTTTTTTTTTATACTCCATTTAACCAGCAACCTCATGTTTAATTCATTCCCCACAAAACTGCAAATAATGACTTAAATCTAAACATAAAATATTGATATATTCTCACTGTGAAACTCATTTTGATAAATGCATTATGTGAAAGGACCAAGTGTTTGCTAGCAATTATTTGACCTCCTTTAAAGCAGAAAATGAATTGAGCATGTTGCAAAATGTATATCCAGTATTTTGAACACAGATGCAATATAGTATAAATAATGTATGAATGATTACCCATGGGTCTTGTCAGATGCACTATTATATCTTATGGATTATGAACAGGGTTGGGGAGTAACGGAATACATGTAACGGGAATACGTATTTAAAATACAAAATATAAGTAACTGTATTCCACTACAATTACAATTTAAATCACTGGTAATTAGAATACAGTTATATTCAAAAAGTATTTTGATTACTGAAGAGATTACTTTGCATTTTATTGTCATTTGTTTCATTTAATATTTAGTCCTTTCAGATGGGAAAACATTTATACATATAAATGATGCGATCCAAAGTGCATTTGAACAGCAGTGAAACACTTTCTTATGATGTGTTACATTCATACGAGCAGACAGAGAAGTAAGTTTGAAGTAAGTTTGGAGCAGAAGAAATAGAAATAAACCTTGTGTAAATTGTCAGCTTTACGCTAAGCTAAAATGCTATTTCTAGCCATTTTACATGCACATGTTACCAGGCACGATCATATTTTTTTATCAAGAAAACACATGTTGGATCATAATTTCTATTTTTCTAGTAAGACCTTTGATATTAGGGCAAAAATCTTATTCATGATAATTATTTTTGTATTGTTTTCCTGTAAAAATATCAAAACCAAATCCAAATCCTTAAAACAAGATCAATTTGATTTATCTTGTTTTAGAAACAACACTGCATAAGATATTTAAGTTTTTCAGAGAATGTATTTTTAACATGTGTATTTTGTCTGACTGTACTGGCAGAGTTTTTATAGTCAAAACAAGTGAAAAAATCTACCAGTGCTGAAGAAGTAATCCAAAGTATTTAGAATACGTTACTGACCTTGAGTAATCTAACGGAATACATTACAAATTACATTTTACAGCATGTATTATGTAATCTGTAGTGGAATACATTTCAAAAGTAACCCTCCCAACCCTGATTATGAAGCACCACATATATTCTCAGTTTCAGAGACTGAAATATTGCATTATATATTAAAGCATTAAGCCACGAGAGATTGTTATTTACAGTGATTTTACCACAGGTTAGAGGTATTCTTAGGCACGGTGTAAAATGGAGTGCCTAAAACCCCCTAATAAAACAAAGCAACACCATTATGATAAAAGACACTAATGTACAGTATAAAAACAGTTACATTTATTATTAATAATTATTAGAATAAACAAATGTTCTGCCAAGTAATATAGATCATAATCCCAACTGTATGCTGTTTATGGTTGTAACAGTGTATCAACTTAAAGTAATATAGAATGTGCAGTTTATAGTAATTTTACAATGACTTCAAATCTGGCTAATCCAATTAGAATTTAGAATGGGAACTATCTGTTTTATAAGTATTTGTTTTGCAATTACCTGCCATGCTGTTACATACTGTGAATGGTCATATCATTTTACATATAATTCAATATTCAATCAATTCTGAATTAGGCCATTGTATATGCCAACATTACTAAGAAACGTACACTAGGGAATCTAGAATGGGGTTTGGCTTTTCATTTTCCATTTCTCTGAAGCTGTCTCTGAACGATGATTTGGGGAAGAAGCTTTACAGTTTACCACAGCTTTAATGAGCGCTGAGGAGCAACAAAGAAAGCTGTTCGGCTCTGACTAGCTAATTGGCAATTTGTTTAAATTAGCACCAGTCAAACACCTCAAAGCCAAGGCTCTTCTGAAAATGAATACAGAAATGATCAGAAAATGTTTACTGTCAACATGCAAAACAACATGCTTCTGAAACAGGAAAGACGAATGGATTTAGTTTTCAGAATGTTTGCCATGCTCACGTTTATTCTGAAAGCAATAACAAGAGGACAGGGTGCACGCATTTTGAGGTAAAATCCTCTCCAGTCAGTGTCGGGGTAACAAAATGTAGTCAGTAAAAATGTTCAATAAACTTTAATATTATAGTCAAGATAGAAATATGCAATAACTTGGTCAATTTAAGACAAGGAAGCATTACTTACGATGGCTGTTTAGACATTTTTTTTGATGGAGGATGGAAGTGCGGCTGGTTGGATGACGGAAGTGCCAGTGTGTGAGTAATGAATTCATGCTGTTGTCAGTGGAAATATGGCTGATTGCCTAATTCCATTAGGAAAATGAGGATGGATTAATCAACAGACTAGCATGTGCTTGTTTTTGTTGTGCATACAGCTGTTGCATAATACCCTTAGTAACCTAATCAATGATCTTCTGAACCTTCCCTATATGTGGCTCTGAAACATGTGCAAAATATAACCAAGATGTAAAAAACAAAAAACAAACATACAATAAAACACTGCTACCGTACATCTACCACAGCAAAAAAAAAAAAAAAAAAAAAAAAACATGTTCAAAATCAGTATTTACTGCTGAATAAATACTTAAATATATTTTATTCATTAATATATTAATAGTATTGTCTTGTTTTCCAGTACAAAGATCTAAATATCCTTAAATCAAGAAAAGTGTTTCTTGAATTAATATTGAATTAAGTTTATTTTTCTAACCTCATAGCCAAACAGTTTGTTTTATTATTATTTTTTTTTTACTCTTGTTTTAAGCATAAATTAAATTTTAGAAAAAATAATCTATTTAGTAAACAAAATGTACTTTTTTTTTTTTTTTTTTTTTTTTTTTTAACAAAATGTAATCTTTTCTCTGAAAATATTTAGAAAGAGAATTTCAGATAATTTTGTTTAGCTTGTTTAGCTTGATCCTCTGGCTTGTGGGATTGTGCTATTAAAGGGATAGTTCACCAAAAACAATTAATTCTCTCATTTACTTACCCTCATGCCATCCCAGATGTGTATGACTTCCTTTCTTCTGCTGAACACAAACGAAGATTTGTAGAAGAATATTTCAGCTCTGCAGGTCCTTACAATGCAAGTGAATGGTGATCAGGCCTTTGTAGCTCCAAAAATCACATAAAGGAAACATTAAAGTTATCCATAAGACTCCAGTGGTTAAATCTGCTTCTTCAGAAGTGATATGATAAGTGTGGGTGAGAAATAGATCAAAATTCAAGTCCTTTTTTTTTTTTTTTTTTACTCTAAATATCCAATTGAGCTACAAAGTTGTGATCACCATTCACTTGCAAGAGCTGAAATATTCTTCTAAAAATATTAATTTATGTTCTGCTGAAGAAAGAAAGTCATACACACCTGGAATGGCATGAGGGTGCGTAAATAATGAGAGAATTTAAATATTTGGATGAACTATCCTTTTAATTCCATGAATTGTATTTCCATGAAAACGAATGAATATTGACTGAGGACCAGAATGAATTATTATCCTAAACACTATCTCGAACCCCCATCTCATTTATTTTTGGACTATATAATAAGATATCATTCTGTCCTGTCTTTGTTGTCCTTTATCAGCAAGGATAATTTGGGCTGTGTCTGAGAGAGGAAAACGTCTGCTGATCTATTCCACCAGTGTGGTGATAACATTCTCATTCAGACGCACACCGTGGTTCCCATGGCAATGTCAGCTTTCATTTTCTCTAACTTATGCCTGTTTGCATGCATTCTGGCTCAATTTCTTCTCCCTGGGCAGCTCTCGGTTTTATGACTGATTAGCCAAACTGATTTCTTATTCGGTCTTGTGTCTGAGACGTTCAGACATCCCATCAACTGTAAACAAACAGAGAGGTAGAAGTGATGGACAGGAAAGATATGCATAGACCCTAATTATTTAAATGTTCTGCCCTCCTCTAAACTGATCAGATGCTTGTGGATAGGCAAATGTATTCATAGTCATCTATGTTTCAGCACCATCAGACACATTTAGGAGGTGTTCTCAGGAAACCTGGAAATCTGGCCATTGCATTTAAGAACATGTTCCATAATTCCTTTTAACTCTACACTATTAGCTTCTGTGGGGGAAACTCTACCTTTTCCCAATGTTTCTGTCTTGAGAAAAGGTCTTATAAGGTTAATGGATGTTTTTGTATTAAGTGCATCATATTCTAAAAATTCATATCACTTTAATTACCTCAATAATATGATAATATGCAATACATAATTTTAGAGTGATTCTCTTTTAATCTGTCCTATAACACAAAAAGACAGATGTGCCACATTCTGCAGTGATTTTATTATGAGTGTAACAGTTGAGCATAGATGACATGGCTTATAAGAAACTAGTTTAGTGCACAGAAACATTGACCCTCTATACCCTCCAGTTAATCTAACGAGTGCACTTGTGTAGCATGTTGTCATCCATGGGACCATATCTATTTTCTCTCAACACTTTGAAACCAATCTGGAGCGAGGGATATCGAAAACACTGGCGCTGCCACGTACCATAGGGAGACCTGGCAAGCATGTCCTCATCAGACTGACAGCCAAAAAGTAAAGTTAGCTGTCTTTGATGTTAGACTTGTTGCCACTACAGTATATGCTAATACCCTCAAGATGTGCCCCCAACTGAAAAAAAGTGTTCTTTTTTATGCAGTTGTGTTGATGACAGTAAGTCAGTTGGTATAGTTTTAAAAGAGAAATGTAGTAAAGCAAGGATTAAGACACATAAATATCAAACAATGACAATATTGTCACAATTATACCACAAGTTAGATATTTAATAAATATGAAAATAAATATGAAAGAAAGTAAAATTGTATTTACCTTAATTGATGTTGTTGTACATCTTCACATGCCCTCTAAAATGTCTGTGCAACAAGAACAAGAATAAAGATTATTTTTTCCCCCCTTATCAACTCCAAAATTACATTAAAAGTTACATCAAAGTTTCTGGGAAAATGTATTTCTTAAATTCTGTAACTGGTCACCATTTTTAAACAAATGTTTTTCGTCACCAGTGTAGGGTGTAATCTGATTACAAGGTTATTGGTTACTGTATTCTAATTACTTTAAGTCAGAAAGTAGTGTGACACATTACAATTTAAATTCTTGTAATCAGATTACAATTACTGACTTTCAATTAAATTAATTAATTTTAAGTACATTATTTGGGTTACACATATTTTTAAAATAACATTATTTATGTAAAATACATTTAAAACATTAAACCTCAAATGCATGTGTGTTTCACCGAACACTCTTACATATTCAGGTCTTTTGAGACCCGGCACTTATATCTATCACAAATGGATCTAAATGCACAGATAGTGTCAAATTTTCAAAATATTTTCAAAACAATTAGAAAATAATATAATAAAATATATTTTGATATATTTTGATGCTTTATTTTTCATATATCAAAGAAACAGGGCTGTAGGTATGAATTCATGGGCCCTGTACAAAGTGCCTTCAGCTGGACCCCCTACAGTCCATTGGTTAGATGGGGGAAGGGTGTGTGTACATAACACATAAGATACGCATAGCCTACACATAAGTATTTTCTCAGGCACGTATTGAGTTTAAATAGATGCACAACTTACATGAATTCAGTAGTACACCCAAATGACAATAATCATATACTGTTCATGTGTTGTACTTGATATAGTTTACTTCCATGTTGTTTCTTCATAAAATAGCAATGTTTAATGTAAATCAAGTCAATGACTGAAACAACAGTGCCACCTTGAGTAAGAAATATCATGTATAATATGTATGTGTACATTCATATGAGATACTGATAATTCACCATGGTTGATAATTCACTTTTGCATAGAAAATCAACATGATATAGTATTTATTTGTATAAATATAGTACTCATTTGTCTTATAATAAACAAAGAAATAGATATCTTGTGATAGTGAACTTATATATAAGATATAAAATAATCATAAAAACATAATTTAAAGGAGTGCAACAAAACAAACAAACAAACAAACAAACAAACAGACTCTTGCGTACCAAGTGTCTAATGACCCTATACACTTTTGGTACTTAAGCCATTCTAAATAAATAAATAAATACACAAATAAATAAATACATTTTTGCTTTTGTGTGTGTGTGTGTGTGTGTGTGTGTGTGTTACACTATTTTATAAGAAAGAGATTTAGGAATACTAAAGAGGTGTGGGCACACCTCCAAAAAACAGATGAGGTACAGGAGGCGGACTGAGGTCCTGGGTCACTAAAGACCCGAGATATGCATTTAAGGGTAGGTCTGTTTGTGTTTCAGTGACAGCTGAAGGGACAACGAATATGAACATGGAGGAAATTTTATTTTGAATATGTTGAGGGGCAAAACAAAAGCTTTTCTGTGAAAATTGTTTTTGAAAGTAATTTAAAATAAATTCATATGATTACTTTCCACATGAAGAAAATTCTTTGAAAAGTATTTTTTTATTTGTAGTTGATTACTATTTTTGAGCATTTTACCCAACACTGGTCTTCACAAGCTCATTATAAATGGTACTGCAGTGTGACAAATTAATTTTTAAAAGTACAAATATTCCACATAGTCTCTCAATTATTATGAGGTAATAAAAGCTGCATGCATAATAATGTTTAAAATAGTTTGAGACTGAATATAAGATGTCACCAGGGTTGGGAGGGTTACTTTTGAAATGTATTCCACTACAGATTACAGAATACATGCTGTAAAATGTCATTTGTAACGTATTCTGTTAAATTACTCAAGGTCAGTAACGTATTCTAAATACTTTGGATTACTTCTTCAGCACTGGTAGATTTTTTTCACTTCTTTTGACTATAAAAACTCTGCCAGTACAGTAAGACAAAATACACATGTTAAAAATACATTCTCTGAAAAACCTAAATATCTTATGTAGTGTTGTTTCTAAAACAAGATAAATCTAATTGGTCTTGTTTTAAGGATTTTTAGATATTTTTACAGGAAAACAATACAAAAATAATTATCAAGAATATGATTTTTGCCCTAATATCAAAGGTCTTTCAAGAAAAAAAGAAATTATTATCCAACGTGAATTTTCTTGATAAAAAAATATGATCGTGCCTGGTAACGTGCATGTAAAATGGCTAGAAATAGCATTTTAGCTCAGCGTAAAGCTGACAATTTACACAAGATTTATTTCTATTTCTTCTGCTGCAAACTTACTTCAAACTTACTTCTCTGACTGCTCGTATGAATGTAACACATCATAAGAAAGTGTTTCACCGCTGTTCAGATGCACTTTGGATCGCATCATTTATTTGTATAAATGTTTTCCATCTGAAAGGACTAAATATTAAATGAAACAAATGACAATAAAATGCAAAGTAATCTCTTCAGTAAACAAAATACTTTCTGAATGTAACTGTATTCAAAATACCAATTATTTAAATTGTAACTGTAGTGGAATACAGTTACTTATATTTTGTATTTTAAATACGTATTCCTGTTACATGTATTCCGTTACTCCCCAACCCTGGATGTCACACAGCAGGACATGTCAACTTTTCAATAGAATTTCATGCCAACTACCCCCATGTAGAGTCTGAACAAAATTAGTCATTACTCTCACAGCTACAGTACCAAACAATTGCTCAAATCTTTCCATATCTTGACTATTCCATAATTTCACATTACTTTTATTTGTTCCTTGGGAGGAAAGGCAGAAATCAGTTTGCGAGCAATTGCTTGGAGTCTTGTATTTAATATTGAACGTGTCTTCACTGGTCTTTCAGGTCCAGCCAGCTTTACTCTCACCTTAAACCTCATATCAAACAGCCACAGCTGTAGCAGAGCCCCAAGCCACATCCTCCTAATTCAATTCTACCGCTTGTCACTGTGGGCAATGCTGGATGGAACATTCTGTGAAAGGATAAACCTTTTCACTTTGCATTAGAAAGAAAGGTTTTATCATTTATTTTTGACTTTGCCAGGGAAATAAATTAATCAAACCCTCCCAGCATTATTTCCACAACCTTGGGGGCATTCCACTTATCCAATTAATAACCAGTAATGTTTCCCCGGATGCAGACAAGACAATTATTAATAAAAAAAAAAAAGGAAATGCAGTGAGCAGAAACAGAAAAGTCTGTTCATTTTTTTGGCAGTTAGAGCGTTCCACTTGGAAGCTTTAACTCTGTTCCAAGACCTAGGGAGCTGTCTATGCAGGCAGCAGTTTAAAGGCATAGTTAAATTCCAATGTCAAAAATCTAAATTCTGTCATCATTCACTCACCCTCATATAGTTCCAAATAGTAGTACATCTTCCATGGAACACAGAAGGAGATGTTAGGCGGAATGATAAGAACTAGTAGCCTCAGTCACAATTCACTTTCACTGTATGACAAAAAAAAAAAAAAAATGCAGTGAGCGCTTTCTTCAACATTTCTCCTCTCGTGTTCGTATGGTAGAAAGTCATATGGGAGTAAATCATTTTTTGGTTAATTTCATTTTTAGTTACAAAATTTGTGTGTGCTATAGTCCTTATATTTGTATGCTTTTAAAGTATAGTGGCTTAAGTTTGGAAAAGTATACAAAGTGTATAGAAATCAATTGCGAGTCAAGTTTACTATGCTTCCCACTATTTGTATGACAGACGGAGTTGTTGCCTAAACTGACTGTTACAAATCAGTCATTTATGAAGTTCCATTTTAGTTAGGATTCTTTGTAGGCAGTAGAAAGCTCAAGGTTTTTGGAACATACAGTATTTGTTTGTTACTAATAACAATCAACAATAACAGTATAACAGCACACACCCAGTCGTTAAGGGATTCTTTGCAGGGGAATGTGTTTAAGGCACTTATGTAGTACATCACAAGCTGCATATGGTTGTGGGAGCATTCAATCTTCTGTGATAATGGGACTCTTCAGCCAGGGAGGAGGCTGGAATCATAGTTTGGCAAATCCATGCCAGCATATCAGACATCTGTCACTCTGAGCGGTTGCCTGCCGTGCTGGGAGCCGGTCCTGGCAGCATCTCTAGCAGATATCTCAAAATGTCTTGGACATGCACGACTTGCCACCGAATTTATCCTCGACCTCCTGTGACAAATCATAGACTTTTATTAAGCTTAGTTAGAAACATATTGGCTTGCAGTACTGACTTGTGAGACCCAGCGATAAACTGGAGCAACCTTGTAAATCATCTTTTTATTTTTATTTATTTATTTGTTGTCTAAAAATCTGTTTTGGTTGTGTCCTCTGCTCTTTTCTTTCTTTAAATGTTTTAAATTACATTTTGTATTGGTTTTCATTTTATGAAACAAAACACACTCATACAAAACAAAAAGTAAGAAGACAAACACAGACAGACAGACAAACTCATTGGGGAAAAGATATGAATAAGTTACAAAGATATAAGAGAGATACAATTATGCAAAACAGGTATGGGTCCGAGCTTAGTCATTCTCTGAGTTAATATTCTTAACAAAGTTTTCCCAAATACCAATATGTTTCAAAAGTCCATTTCCATTTGCAAACATTTTAATTTATCATTCTCCATCAATGAATCCACCCACATTCTAAATGTAGGGGTGGGTATATTTCCAGCATCTAAGAATAATTCTGGCTGCTGTTACTAACCCAACAATTACAATGGAGAAATCATTGTTTCTAATTTGAGGAATTTCAGTATTATCTCCTAAAAATCTCCACAACCTTGGTGAAAATTAAAGGTCACATCTTAGCAATTTCCTAAGACTTTTCAATACTTTCTCCCAAAAATATGGGATCTTTGTACATTCCCAAAGAGCTTTAAAGTATGTACCAATTTCTTGTTCACACTTTCTGAGTTTATTATCATTCAACCTTCCCATTTTATAGAGACAAACTGGAGTATGATAATACCTATGTAATACTTTATATTGAATAAATTTGCTTATTGCTTTCTTTGTGTAACTTCCATTGTTCGACAAAATTTCATTCCATGTGTCTTTATCCATTTCACATTGAAGGTCTTTTTGCCAAATCAGTCTTAGGTTTTCACAGTTCTTGTCTTTAATCCTCAAATACTTTTGATAAAAATGAGGTCTTCTGAAGAAACTCTTCTACTCTTTTCTAAAGGTCAACTGATTGCAATTATTCCCAAATGAGCATATAATATCAGATACAAATAATTAACCATAGCGTTGCCTACCGCCATACACATGTGAAACGCAGTAAATGCATCAACACTGAAAAATGGCTTCAAAGATTTTAGATTGTCCAGTCAAATAAGGATTATCAAATAGTCTTATCAATGAGCGCATTTACATGCACATTCTTACACCATCATGTGAACGCCTTAAATGGATTTCCTTTATCGAGGTAAGGTCATAAACAGATTAAGCACAAACCGACTGACACAGGTAGATATTTGCCTATTTCCCTGATTTTGTGTTGCATGTAAACACGTTTACCGGCATTCAAGTTTTGTGTGCATGACAGTTCACTTTTTGACGTCAAAAGCAGAAACTAATCAGATGATTTCAAGACTTATGTAAACACGATTTTCTTGTGCTTTCAGATTTTTTGAATAAACTGATTTTTTGGTAGTTTTTGGTATGCATGTAAACGCAATCAATGAGATTATCCTAGCTAACTCAGACCAGGAAATAAATGCTTTTAAGTTATTAAGTATGCAGTTATAATATCTTATTTGCCAAAATGTTTGCAAGCAGCAAATATCTAATAGCAATGCAAGCAGCTGAAGTAGTGAACACCAGCTGAGGAGGGAATCTTTACAGAAGTCCCATGTTGTAGCCAGCTAGCCATTGGCAAATTTTTGATGTTATATTGCCTTTACCTCACCAGATTACTTTACCATCATCAATTTAATATTTATTTTTTAGTGCTAGCTCAACTATTAATTTCCATCGAGAGTCTGCCATATTTAATGTGTGTGAATAGTTTTCTTATGAAAATGTAGCAATAAGAATGTTATGATATTAATAGGGGGAAAAGCTTGGTAGTCTAATATCTGAAAACACATAATGGTGCCAAGTCAGAGTGCCATATATTTCACTTAGTTTGGATTTTGTAGTTACTGTAATTTTCAGTTTCTGTTTTCACTGAATCTACAAGCATATTTGAGAGAAACCCATCTGTCACAGGACAGATAATAGTCTAAGACAGTGGTTTTCTACCTTTTTGACTCCAAGGCCATTGTCTTCCCCATTGTCCAAGACAATATTCGAAGGGCCCCATGCCCCAGAAACTAGTAGTGTCAATAGATTGAAATAATTAATCATGATTAATTTCATGATTACAGAAGTGTCAGGAACAGTCAGATTTCAGATTTCTGAAACTGATCTAAATTTGTAGCTGTTTTTAGCATTTTAATTAAGCTTAATTTGTTTAATATAACTTATTTTAAATTACTTTAAGTCATCCCGTGGCCCCCTTGAAACTTTGCCAAGGTCCCCTAGCGGTAGGGTGACCAGATTCCTGCTTGTGGAAAACGGGACAGCCCCCTCTCAGCAAAAATCTGTGGATTGTGATTGGATAGTTTAATCCAATCATGTACTTAAAATAAGACGGTGTGATTTTATTGGTTTTACAAGCCGTATCCTTGGCTACTTTTGATTGGAATACTCACGTGACTGAGAAAGCCGCATAGGCGATAGAGAAATTTTAGGAGAGGGGAAATACGGGACAAAACATGATTTTTCAAAATAAGTCGGGACACTAGAAAAAGTGCTTAAATACGGGACTGTCCTGGGATGTCTGGCCACCCTACCTAGTAGGCCCCGGCCTTCTGGAGAAGAACTGGTCTAAGAGAACTGATTTTTGACAAAATGTGTAGTTACTGCATTTTGCCTTTGCTTGGCAGTATAGTCGTAGAACCAATTTTGTGGTCTCTTAATGGGGGTCAAACATTTCTAATCCTGTGTTGGCCTGGAAAATGTGGAATGTTTTAACTGTGCATGGAGCAAGTTCACTTTCCTTATCTTTTTCTCTCCACCTCCACACCTCCATTCTTTTTGCCGTTGTCAGCTTTCCAACCACACCTCCAAACTCTCAAATGACTTTGGCAGCTGGAGGAAAGCAAGAACATCACAGCCCAAACACTGAGGTGATTACTAATAGAGTCTATTACTGCATATTTGGCAGGTCATTCAAGTGTTGGGGCACATTTTCAGTGGCATAGCCCAGGGTTGCGGTGTGGACAGTGACAGCATTGGAAACGTGTACTGTAATATCTCTGGACCTAAAAGCAGCTAGAATTTTTAAAGATTGTGGAAGTGTAACAGGAGCCAGCTGGTACGTGATACCTGTGCGGTATGTGTGAACCTCACTCCCCTAGCCTCAAGAGGCGCACTAGTGACTGATACTTGAAGCTGTAGCCTTTAGCCTCCTTGTTAGGGTGACCGCCTCCTATGCCAGAGACACCGGATCGAATCCCACTCGGAGTAGGTTGAGAAGGTCCGGTTACAAAAGCACAAACAATTTTTTTAATTTTTTTATTTTGTATCTGCAATGTTGCTTCCAAAAGCGGCTTCTCAAACTACTACATAAACAGTGAAATTAGTAAACCAAAATAATTGACCAGGCTCAGAATTCTTTTGCAATAATTACAAATACCAATAAGCAAGAAAATAGGGGCTTTGAGAGTTGTCTGTATGTCTGACCTATTGGCCAACTCTGCTACTGTGTCCGACAATGATTATTTTACTTTTTATACACTGCTGTCAACTACATACATAACCATTTCAATTATTGTCAGTTTGTTGTTAAGTCCCACCCCTTTGAGAGATTGATATCTAGATGTTTTGTCGTCAGGTGTGCGCACTGTCCTGACAAGTGAGAGACCGGTAGTGGCCAGCAGCAAATGAAATTGTGAGAGGAGGGGGAAGTGGGGGGGAGCAGGAGCTCAAATACAACATACAACTTCAATGCATATTTTTACTCTGCAATCGCCAGAAGAATGTGGACACAAGAACAGGAGGAGACACTTGTTGAGCACTGGCAGGAGCATGGATGCCTGTACAATGTTTCCTCTGCCGAATACCACAACCGGGTAGAAAAGGAGAAGCGACTGAGAGAGGTTGCTGTTGCTCTTCAAATGCCTGGTAAATGTGTTTTTGGATCATTCCACTGACGAAACATTGAAAGAATATCTTTCCAAGAAATTTCAGTATACAAAAAACTCCAGACAACATGAGTTCAGAAAAATTAGATCTACAGTAGGAGATTTTTGATAGCTTTATACAGTTCATGTCATTGAAGAGATGGTAAGTCTATTCCTCACAGCCTTGTTTTCATGTCAAAAATCAAAGATGGCACTACTGTGAATGAGGTCTATGGGCCGTGCGTCCCTGATTTCTATGTATATATTCATGCAGAAATAAGTGGATTGCATTTTTGTATGAACAGCGACATAGTAATGTGAAATATATGACACTTTTATTCACTAAAATATTGAAATGCATCAAGAGTGATCTTTAATTTTTATTATTTGTACATATATTAAACATCTCATTGCCACATTTGTAATCAGATTTTAGGGTAAGTCATGCTTCCTGTGCAGTCTTAAAAAAATCGGCACTACTCTGGACCCCCATGAGAAATAGCCTTTCACTTGGAGATTTGGCCTCACACACTACCTGCTGCTTTTAAATTCTGCCAATAAAGATTTTGAACAGCTCTGTTTTGACAGTTCAAAGTGGCCAAGTTTCTTAGCAGTTGTAGTTGCCTGGAGGTGGCAGAGAGAGAAAATGCAGACATTTTCATGTTGTGTTATCAATTAAAAGGGCTAAGGTTGAATATTACCCCACTTTTTATACAGGTTATATATATAAACAGTGATTTGATGTGCAGGAACATAAAAAGCTTTGGCACCCTCTGGTGTTAACTTTATTCTCTATGTTGATACTGTTTTTGCACAGCCCTGCACTGCACAAAGACTCCCTGGTGTTGTATAGATATTACTTGATTAAAGGCACAACACGCCAACTCCCAGCAGCCCACATCCAAGTCTCGGACTTCACATAGAATATGAAGACATGTCCAAGATCATGAACATGAATGAAAGTCTATGTGAAATGCCACACAACAATTACAAACTGCAAGCCTTGATGTGTGTGGCACCTTAATTTGGCAGGGTTATAAAAAGGGGAAACAAATCTATAGTTGCAGCACATTGTGTTGTCAGCCAGTTATGTAAATATAATTTCATTGAGTATTACTGTAAAATCAGTTTCTCCAGTCTCCTTTCCTGCTTTTATGGCTCACATCTGTTATCTTTGGTCTCATGCTCTGACAGACTGGGGCTAATTGTTATTTGTCAGAACACAGCAAGCTTGTACAGACCACTGCCCTGTGACCATCCGAGGTGATCTTAGGCTGTGTTTAATTGGTGGCGGTGAGCTTCTCTCTGTATCCTCTGCTGAGAGCAGCATGGGATGTGGCTCTGCTGCATTTACCCTATCAACCGTGCCAGCCAAGATGTTCCCTGACAGCTCAAAGTTTTCATCATTCATTGTGGCCGCTGAGTTCCTGGGTGGCATTCATCACCTTCTAAATGAAGGGACGTGGCACAGGGCTGACTGATGTGGCATCTCATGCTGTGATTGTGGGCTGGACACTACCCTGCAACATGTGCCAGCCACACCAGAGGCTGTTGAACAGACAAGAGGAGAGGCCAGTTCTTCCAGGTTACTAGCGTCAACATTTTTAGACAGATGGACGGATTGATGGACGGACGAACAGACGGACAGATAGATAGATAGGTAGATAGATAGATAGATAGATAGATAGATAAGAAGACAGACAGACAGACAGACAGACTCTCTAAGTAACAGGTCTAAAATAAATAAATAGCTTAATAAACAATTAAATAAAATATTCTTTTAAAAAACCTGTTTCATTTTTTTTTTTTTTTTTACATAAGTATTTACATTAGATTTTCACTTATTATAGTGTAAGTCTGCAGACTTCGGCACTGTACAAAAAAAGCTATTGGCGAACAGTTTATTCAATTAGATTTTAATCCTCGACATGTACAAGCAAAGCGTTAGTCTGAAATTGACAGATTCATAAGCCAATTAAATTGTTTTATTTTTTTACATGATGGGTGTAGTCAAAGTCTTTTTAGCAAGTCAGTCCACTGACGGCCATCTTTGGAATGCTCTCGGGAAGCTATTTCAAGTCATGACAGTGCAACTACTATCTACTTGAATGTGGTGAAGACCAAAATCTCCAAAACGGTTGGTCAAGATTACGATCAAAGAACATATTTCAAATCAGTAGTCAAATCTGACAACACTTGAATCATAAATTGTGCTTCCCTATCTGTCACTCATTGGACATTGTGTCAATGTAGTGACACAAGGGGTCACCCTTGGGAGCCCCAAACACCTCTGAACTTTGAAAAAAGGCCAATGGGAATTGGCGAGTGGAATTTGCATGCCATTCCCCCAGACATACGGGTATAAAAGGAGCTGGTATGCAACCACTCATTAAGATTTTCTCTTCGGAGCCGAGCGGTTCTATTCATTGAGCTAAATTCTCGCGTTTTTCATTCACCTCACCTGCTGGATTCTTACAGCGCATTTCAGCGGCTTCTCCCCCTCTGCACCGGTGCAGTGCAGAGAACACTCCTGGGCGCTTCGGCAGAAACAAACAAACAACAAAAAGAGTATATTCTAAAAGAGTATATTTTCTTCATTAAAAGAGTGGCACACATGGAACATCTTTTTAAAGATGCCTTTCCATTTGTGTGTTAGTCCTGGTTGCGGTCGTTATCTCTCGGCTTCTGATGGCCATGATCATTGTCTTACGTGTCTGGGCGCTGCCCACACGGAGACATCATTCGTGGTTGGGTCTTGTCCTCATTGCGAGAACATGACCGGTCATGGCTTGCCTTTGTAAGAAAGCAAGCCACCTCAGCGGCTCCCCCCCCTCAGTCCTTCTACCTACGGGTATGAAGCCGCAGCGGTTAGCACTGGGGGCGATTTGGGGACCTCAATGGGAGCACTTCCCCCTACGGACCTCCCATTCCTCAGCACGCTCGCTTGCCCCGGTCGGGCTCTCGGATGAGACCGCCGGCTCGTCTCAGGGCGAGTTCGACCTCTTATTCGGGGCCCGGGAAGACGATGAGCTCTCGAGCGCAGCATCGGAGACTGGGCTCGTTCAGTCCGACGCGGAGGCTTCGGCTGGGCTTTCTCCCTCAGGTATGGTCACCCAGTCGCAGGCCGGCGCGGAGCTGGCCGACATGCTTGCCCGGGCAGCCGCGAGCATTGGGATAGAGTGGAACCCTCCACTCTCCCCTGAACCCTCGTGGCTTGACGATTGGTTCCTCGGCTCGGACCGCCGCTAACGGCCGCGCCCGGCCCCAGTTCCTTTCTTCCCGGAGGTGCATGAGGAGCTGACAAGATCGTGAAGGGCAACTTTCACGACCTGATCCCAGTCTATCAGCTCCCCCGCCCTCACTACCCTCGATGTTGGGGCGGCCAGGGGCTCGCGGTGCACTTGTGCCCGCAGAGTGCCACCACCTGGTGTGGGCACCCGACACTCCCGTCCAGGGCCTGTAGGTTCACGTCATCTCTGACGGCTATGGCCTATGGCGCCGCTGGACAAGCCGCCTCCGCCCTGCATGCCATGGCTCTCCTGCAGGTACACCAAGCCAAGGCACTGAAAGAACTGCACGAGGGTAGTTCCGCCCTGGGATTGATGCAGGAACTGCGCTCGGCGACCGACCTCGCTCCCCGGGTGACGAATGTCATGGCGCGGACTCTCGGGTGGGCGATGTCCACCCTGGTGGTCCAGGAACACTACTTTTGGATCAACCTGGTCGAGATGAGAGAGGCTGACTGAGCACGGTTCCTTGACGCCCCCATCTCCCAGGTTGGCCTGTTCAGCGACACCGTCGAGGACTTTGCCCGGCACCCCGTCTGCTCGTCGCCACGGGGTCCTCCTGCAGCAACAGCACTGGCTCCACCACAGCCCGCCTCCGTGGCCTGGCCCCGGTGTGAAGCCCACCACAGGAAGCAGACGCCACCCTCACGGCTGGCCACCAAGAACCCGAGAAAGGCTTCCTATGGTGGGTATCAGGAGCCAGGTAAGTGCTTCGATGTCCCTCGACTCAGCACGGCCATGGGGCTCAAGCCCCCTCGACGTGGCACCTCAGGCTCCGCCCTGCTGTGAGGCCCCACCTGCTGGCACAATCGACGAGATTGTCCCCTTGGTCCCCCTCGCCCGGAGCTTGGACGCGTGGCTCACGCTTTCCAACCCGTCGCAATAGCTGATCCGGACCGTCTGACTCGGCTATGCGATTCAGTTCACCAGGCATCTGCCCAGGTACAGCAGCGTCCACTTAACCTCAGTGAAGGGCGAGAACACTGCTACCTTGCACTCGGAAATCGCTACCCTTCTACAGAAGGGTGCGATAGAGCCTGTCCCTCCAGCCTAGATAAAGAAGGGGTTTTACAGCCCCTATTTCATCGTACCGAAGAAAGGCGGTGGGCTGCGGCCAATCTTGGACCTGCGAGTACTGAAGTGGGACACATCGCATGGTCGTCACACTATCTGTCACTGCCTCTTCAGCCCTTGGACCGACCTGACATTTCTACGGGCAGGGGTTCCCCTAGAACTGGTCTCCAGGTGCGTCATGGTTACGACGGACACCTCCAAGACGGGCTGGAGCGCCGTATGCAACGGGCATGCAGCCGCCGGCTCCTGGACTGGCCCGCGGCTACGTTGGCACATCAACCGCCTCGAGTTGTTGGCAGTACTGCTCGCCCTGCGGAGGCTTCGGCCGTTGATCCAGGGCAAGCATGTGTTGGTTCGGACAGACAACACGGCAACAGTGGCATACATCAACCACCAAGTTGGCTTACGCTCCCGTTGCATGTCATAACTCGCCCGCTGTCTCCTCCTCTGGAGTCAGCAGCACCTCAAGTCTTGCGAGCCACTCACATCCCGGGCGACCGTAACACCGCAGCGGATGCACTGACCCGACAGGTTACACTCAGGGTAGAGTGGAGACTCCACCCCCAGGTGGTCCAGCTGATTTGGAGTTGATTCGGTCGAGCACAGGTAGACCTGTTTGCTTCCTGGGAATCCTCCCATTGCCCGCTTTGGTATGCCCTGACCGTGGCACCTCTTGGTGTAGATGCGCTGGCACATAGCTGGCCCCCAGGACTAAGCAAATATGTGTTTCCCCCAGTGAGCCCACTTGTTACAGACCCTGTGCAAGTTCAGGGAGGATGAGGAGCAAGTCATCCTGGTAGCACCCTACTGGCCCACCCAGACGTGGTTCTCGGACCTCACGCTCTTCTCGACAGGCCCCACCAGTGAATTCCCCTGAGGAAGGACCTTCTTTCTCAGGGTCGGGGCACCATCTGGCACCCGTGACCAGACCTCTGGAACCTCCATGTCTGGCCCCTGGACAGGACGTGGAAGACCTTATTGGCCTACCACCCATGTTGGTAGACACAATCACTCAGGCTAGGGCTCCCTCTACGAGGCGCCTGTATGCCTTGAAGTGGCATCTGTTCGCTAAGTGGTGTTCTTCCCAATGCGAAGACCCCAGAGATGCGCAGTCAGATCAGTGCTTTCCTTCCTGCAGGAGAGGTTGGAGGGGCGGCTGTCCCCCTCCACCTTGAAGGTGTATGTAGCCACCATTTCGGCACATCACGATGTGGTGGTTGGTAAGTATTTGGGGAAGCATGACTTGATCATCAGGTTACTGAGAGGTGCTAGGAGGTTGAACCCCCCCCAGACCATGCCTCATTCCCTCACGGGATCTCTCTGTAGTCCTTCAGGGACTACGGGGAGCTCCCTTCGAGCTGTTGGAGTCAGCCGAGCTAAAGGCACTCTCTCTGAAGACTGCCCTCCTGACTGCGCTCACTTCCATCAAGAGGGTTGGGGACCTGCAGGCATTCTCTGTCAGAAAAACGTGCCTGGAGTTCGGTCCGGGCTACTCTCACATGATCCTGAGACCCCAACCGGGCTATGTGCCCAAGGTTCCCAGGACCCCATTTAGGGATCAGGTGGTGAACCTGCAAGCGCTGCCCCAGGAGGAGGCAGACCCAGCCTTGGCGTTGCTGTGTCCGATGTGCACTTTAAGCATCTATTTGGATCGCACGCAGAGCTTTAGAAACTCCGAGCAGCTCTTTGTCTGCTTTGGTGGACAGCGGAAAGGAAGCGCTGTCTCCAAACAGAGGATCAGCCATTGGGTCACTGACATCATCGTGATGGCATATCACGGTCAGCACATGCCACCCCCCATGGGGCTATGAACCCATTCTACCAGGAGTGTGGTGGCATCCTGGGCCCTGACCAATGGCGCCTGTCTAGCAGACATCTGCAGAGCAGTGGGCTGGGTAACACACAACACATTTGCGAGGTTCTACAATCTACGGGTTGAGCCAGTTTCATCCCGTGTTTTGTCAGGTACAAACAGGTAAGTTCCAGGACAGCTGGCTGGTTTCCCTCCTTTGAGATGAAGATGTGTGCTGTTGAATCCCAGTAGTGTTCACAAAGTGGTGATCCCTGGATGACTTTCCTCCTTAGCCCTGTGGCAGACGAGTTTGTGGAGAAACTCGCTGCCGGCCCAGTACATGTGCTAACTAAGCCCTGTACTGGTGTAGATGCTCCACATGTGATGGTTCCCCATAGGTGGCCCCATGTGATGTATATCTGCCACTAAATCGTTTCCCTGTTGGTAAACTGCGTCTTCCTTGGGCAGAGGTTCCTTTGCCCCCGGTCACCATATTTGTAGAGTTCCTCCCCTCTCGGGTAGGACCTACCATGGGACTTCTCCACATGACATACTTCCGACAAGACTCGGTAAGACCATGTGACGTATTTCCACTCAAAATACAACGTCTTGTTCCCTCCATCAGGGAATGGAGGTTATGAAAGTAACCAGGATGTTCTTTACCTCAGATTACGCTAAATAAACACAAATTTCCCTGCTTGTATAGTTGAGTTGATTGACAGGTAATGTCTGTATTTAAAAGGTGATAGGCTCTTTTACCTGGGGGGGGGGGTATTTTCATGTCCCCACGTAAATCTCCATTCATATGTACCTGCATAACCTCCAATGATACCTTTATTCATTTAATTATTTCCAAAGGCAATGTTTCATAAGCCATGCTGAATGCCAGATCTCTGTGTCTTTTTACTATACACCGCTAAGAAAGAGATAATGCTCTCTGACAAGAATGGAGAGAATAATGCGTTCATTATTTTGTCCAGATGAAACAAGATGCTGTTTTGGTGCAAAGAAATTTGATGCAACATTTGCCCAGTGGCTTTCTGCTCTCTCCTGGTTGTGTAAAGTTTGTGGTAGCTGTGACAGATAGAGCTGCTGAGGACTGTCCATATCAGCACCTGATCTCTCATACATTCTACCTGTGCTACTGTGTGTGATAAAACGATGGCAAAATGCGATAAACAGTAAAACTATATGCACTCCAAACTAATGTGTTGTGAAAATAATAATAAATTATAATAATACGATCACATGTATTGCCAGCCTGCAATATAAAGCAGAATAAATTCGTTTTTTGCAATATAAAGCAGTTTAAATGAGTTTTTTGTATAGCTGAAATGGCCGAAGGTGGATTATACTGTAAGAGGTTCACATTCAAGGTTTATAATGGCGGCTTCCTAGACTACATTACACTTCACTTTAAAAATCCACTCGCTAACTTCCCTAAGCACTTCCCCTCAGGAGAATCTCTGCCGCCATTTTGGAAGTCCATTCCACTTCGTTAAGTGGGCGAGGAAAGTTTTTGTTGACAGACCCTCAACCTCTCTATTTTGACAGAGGGTGCGAGCCTACTCAGATGTACGCTTCAGGCAGCTCCGTATCCCACAATGCAACTCAATTGTTACATCAAAGCAAAGATTGTGGTTACCAGGCCCCACCCCCACATAACTCTAATATATGATGGAAGTTAATTTAGGTCAATTAAGCAGTTTAGAAAAGTTAGATCGAGATTTAGTAGTATAATACTTGTAGCTACCTTAAACTGACTGTTTGTTACACTTTTCTGTCTAAAGTTACCAATTTTACAACTTCTATCCCATGACGTCGTAATGCATCAAACCCTGTCATTCCACAAAAACAACGATTCAAACAACTTTACGCTCAAATAATACACAAGTTTTAACAGAAGAATTCATATAAGTGCTGTAATTAAACTATAGGCTTCACATTTATGCCTTTAAGCTCTCCAAAAATTGGCCCCATTCACTTCCATTGAAAGTGCCTCACTGTAACCTCTGTTTTTGCTTTTTTTTAAAGAAAAGGAGGGACAAACTGAAATTTTTTTTCATGGTAATCAACATTATGCCACAAATGCTTCAATTGAGCTCAATTTGTATTGAACCCAGAATTTTCCTTTAACAATAAAGTTGTACTTCATGCTAATTTAGGGTGACTCTCTGCCTTGGTCATATTGTTACTGCAAACAGCATACAATAAAGATGAACTACAGTACATTTGTCTATGTGAGGTACAAGGCATATGTGTATCTGTGTGTGTGTGCTGTGTATTTGCATTCAGTAGGCTACTTGGCCATATCACACAGATGACAACATGGAAAAGGACACTTGAGATGCTTTCAAAATCTAGTGAGCTGCCTCGGTGCCTAGTTCAAATAAGCATAAGAATACATACGGAGCACACACAAACACTGGGTAATATATTACATTTGTAAAAGAATAATCCTGGTTTAATACAAATTAACGACAGCATTTGAGGCGTAATCTTGATTACCACAACATTTACTTAAACGTGTGCCTCCTTTTCTTAAAAAATAAAATTAAAGCAAAAATAGGTTACAGTGAGGCACTAATAATGGAAGTAAATGGGGCCAATCTGTAAACATTAAAATACTCAGTTTTAAAAGTGTAGCCACAACACATAAACAATATGTGTGTTTAAATTATTTTAGTGTGATAAAATTGATTTTTAAACTTTTTGGGGCGAAACAGTAGGTGGTAATATGCATGAAGAATGTGAATTGCCTAAAAACAAAAGAAGAATGTATAAGTGAAAGGTGGATTGTTCGTAAAAAAGGACTTAAATATTGATCTGTTTCTTACCCACACTTATCGTATCGCTTCTGAAGATATGAATTTAACCACTGGAGTCTAATGGATTACTTTTACACTGCCTTTATAAGCTTTTTGGACCTTCAAAATTTCAGTACCCATTCACTTGCATTGTGAGGACCTACAGAGCTGAGATATTTTTCTAAAAATCTTTGTTTGTGTTCAGCAGAAGAAAGAAAGTCATACACATCTGGGATGGCATAAGGGTGAATAAATAAAGAGAATTTTCATTTTTGGGTGAACCATCCCTTTAAGAGATTGCCTTCTCTGCATGAGATATATGCAGTGCTGCCTTTTAATTTGGCGAAAACAATGTATCTTAGGAAGCAGTATAATTAAGTTTTGGAACAGCCTTCATGCTGTGAGTGTGCCTATGATGCCTTAAAATGCTGCCTCAGAAGACCTCTAGGTTTTTAAACAGAGCATTGCTAGACTAACCAGCAAAATTCTAGAACATCTGTAGAACTTTGCTGCACACGTTGAAAGACCTGAGGCTTCTCAGAAAGGCCAAACAGGCTTTTCTATCTTGTGCAATGCTGCTGTTTTGTCTGTCAAGATATTATGGGTGCAGTTTTAGTCCAGCTGCATAAGGCAAAACTGAGAAATAAAACCTCCTGGAAATCTTGTACAAAACTACCCTGGAGATGCACAGCGCAAATTACCCCATTAATATCTCCAAAGTATTCACAAAGGGATTGGAATTAAATATTCCTTAAGAGAGCATATTTATCCCAGGTGAGCAGCATGAGGTACTCAAAATGTTCCCCCATCTGGTTCTATTAGCTCTCATGTGCAACCTCTGCAGGGCTGAAAGTGGGGAGAGAGAGCCCTGTCATTTTGTCAATAAAGACGGGGCAATTGATCTGCCCTCACTAGGGATGTGGTTCAACATGTCCTGTCAGAACACTAAAAAAAGGGAGAGAAAAAGTAGCATGCCAATGTTACCCTTGCTCATTTGAAGCTGCTCTCAGAAATTTTTCCTCATTAAAGCTGCAATACATAAGATTTTCTGGGAAAAAACTTACAAATTGCCATTACTGATTGAGTACATAAACAATCAGTGTTCAAAACAATGTCCTTACCTTACCCTGATTCACTATGGTAAGCCTATATACATTTTTTGTATCTTGAGCTGTAGGTTCGAATTTGGTGGGAAATCGATGGCTTATGATGTTCATCCTTGCATCATTACAACATGCCCACTAACACAGGAAAGAAGAACCGTCTCTCTCTCGTTCCAGCTGGACAGACTACACTCAGTTCAGTCAGTCACATTCCTGTGGTGTAAAGTAATGAAGTACAAAGCTTTTTTCGAAATTATTACTTTCTTGAGTATTTAAATTTGTTGCAACTTTTACTTTTACTTCACTACATTTTTTAGCTAAACAAATACTTACTCTGATTCAGAGCCTCTTGCTACTTGTTACCCAGATTAGAAAAAGTTTCATTTGCGAAAAGAGAGCAGTGAGCAATTATAAACAGAGTGCAGTGTTTGATTGACAGCAGCCAGTGCCAGCACAGCATTGGGAAGTTCGATCAGCTTGTTCATAGGATTCATGTAAATGAACCATATTAAAGGACAATTCATTTGAGTTTCATGCAGAATACCCTATTTTTATGTCTACTTATTTGTTGTTGAATATTTAGTTAAATGCTGCTGTTCACCACTTTTTTCGACTAATTTATTTACATGGATGTGTTTACATTATCTGTTCAAATGCTGTTTAATACTGATAGTTTTATATATATTTTTTTATTTATTTATATATTTTTTATTATTATTATTTTTTATATAAAGATCTTCAGTGTAGTTGTAGCCCTATTGTTAATAGCTTGTAGTGAAGTAACTATTTTTGAAAAGGTTAGCCTCAACTCAAAATTGTTTAGGGACAAAATAAGTATGTATGTTAAACTTATACATTATAAAATGATTTATATTTTTATTTTAATTAATTATATGCTGTTCATGTTAATTTCCATGGACTATAAGCTTATTTTTGGAATAAAATGCCCTGTCCTTATCCAGTAGCAACTAAGCTTTACTTATTACACTAAACTACAACTTCTTGTATTCAATATTACCTGTATTAGACTCAATTATTAGGCTTTAAAAATAATAACATAAACAGGTCACATTTTTAAGATGATAAAATTTGCAGTATTTACTTTTACTTTATAATACTTAAGTTATTTTAAAACCAGGTACTTTTTACTTTTATTAAATAGCATTTTAATGGATTACTTTTATTTTCACTTAAGTAATAAATTTGTGTGGTATCTGTACTTTTACTTAAGTATGGAAATTGAGTACTTTTTCCACCACTGTCTCACACACACAGTTAAGGACAGCATCACAACAATCTGGATGGATGTTTATCTGTTATCCTCTTGGCGAAGTTGTTTACCTGCTATAATGCTTGTATATGTTGTCTGGTAGAGATTTGAAGCTAATATTGTTTGTCATGCTTGTATGATTCGAACATTACTTGTGTGTTAACCCAGGGTATCCGCGGGTCCTTAAAAAGTCTTAAATTTACTTTTTAAAATGTAAGGCCTTAAAAAGTCTTAAATATCTTAAATAAATTACAAGAAGACTTAAATTTCGTTTGCTGAGGTCTTAAATTTTGGGGCGTGAATAGAGGACACGCAAAAAATAGCAGAATCTGTGCGAATCAAAATCATCTCTCTCTCTCTCTCTCTCATGCATTTAGCAGCTGAAGCTTGAGTTTCGTGTGAGCGCGTGCAGGAAAGCGCATTTTTACTGAACTTACGATGTTACACATGTATAAACCCTCATAAAACCATTAATACGAAATGCAAATGGCGTTATTTTGCGTCTCTAACTGTCGCTCCTGCTTATAATCGACAAAGCGGTCAATGTTACAATTTGCAAGCACGCAAAGTTGGAGCAGTCTTTTCACACCTTTCAAATCGTTGCGCTTCCTTATTTTACACTATCTTTGACAATAATTGTAAAGCTAACAGAACTACTCAGCTGCAGATTTACACCTGTTATATCTCTTATCTCCATCTCTCTAGATGTAGGGCTGCCAACGCAACTGACACTGTTCTCACGCTCTCACGCCACACGTCCCTTTTCTCACGCAGTGATAACGTAGCGGAGCAAAGAGGACACTGACAGCACACGGACAGACAAGACAGAGCAGCCTGCATGATGCTGCGAGTTATTCAGACCAATCAGGGGGAAAACAACAGCAAAGCGTCTCTCCCTCTCCTTCTCTTTCATAATTTAATCTGTTAACATTTTCAATACATCTTGTCAACTTTAAACGGCCATTTTTAAGGTAACTGATGAGTTTTTATTTGAGATATTTCACTCAAAAATGAAAACTGTCTTCACTTACCTTCATGCTGTTGCAAACCTGTATGACTTTCTTATTTCAGTGGATATCAAAAGGAGATATTAGGGAGTTTCAGTCACCATTCACTTTCATTGAATGAAAAACAAGATGCAGTGACAGTGAATGGTGACTGAGACTAAACATTTTGCTTAACATCTCCTTTTTTGTTCCATGGCAGAGAAAAATTCATACAGACTCAAGGGTGAGCAGTGATGACAGAAATTTAATTTTTAAATGTACTGCCCTTTAACTACCTGTTAAAGTATTTGTTAAAGGTATCTGCCAAGAAAAAAAATATAAATGTTATTCAGCACATGCTAGACCTTATTCACAGCAGCAATATCTTTGATTTTTAATGACAATGACAACAAGGCTGTGCGGGACAGTCTCTTCGATGAGATGTACTGCAGTTTAAAGTGTTTTTGGATCCTTCCGTGTACAAAACATTGAAAAAATATCTTTTCAAGGACACTCAATAGACAAAAAACTCCAGACAACATGAGTTGTGGAAAATCAGATGGGATATTGGAGCTGTTTACAGATTTACGCCATGCATGCCATTGAAGAAATGGTAAGTCTATCCCTCACAGCCTCGTTTCCATTCCCATCAAAAATCAAACATGGCGCTACTGTGATAAAGGTCTATAGACCAATCCTCTTGTTTAAAGTAAGTGGTGGCAGAAAGCCTGCTGATTTGTTAGATTTGACAGATTAGAGGATTAAACGAAAGTATGACACAAAACCATCATAAATACAAACATATTCTTAGCGATACAATTACTATAATGATATGAGTTAATAACAAACATGTAATCATGTTCACTATAAATTTATGCTGCAAAATTGTGAGTTGAAATGATCTCCTCAGTCCAGTCAGCTCTGTTGATGATCTTGAAACCACAGCAGTCAGCTAGAGCCCTCAGAATAATTTTTCAACAATGTAATCCAACAAAAGTTTATTTTTTTGCACATGGTTTTTGCCACCACTTCCGTGTTTGACATAAGTGGTGACGTTGCCAAAGCATTGGTCTATTGCGTCACGTCTTGCTGGAAAGCAAGTGACTAAAGAGAAGGGTCACACTATAGGCTACATTCTTTAGGCTACATGCATTCTTAATGATTTCATTTAGAGTTTTAATGTTGTATTAACTTATTAACACATAAATGCACAATAATATATATATATATATATATATATATATATATATATATATATATATATATATATATATATATAAAACATGTCCAGAGACATTCAAGTAGCCTCAGTGGTTTTGTATTTACCAGCTAATGGATTAATGTGTTTTTTTTATTATTATTATTATTATTGCAAAAGTGGTCTTAAATTTTTCTTTTATTTGGCCTTAAAAAGTCTTAAAAAGTCATACATTTCATTCCTTCGAACCTGCAGATATCCTGAGTTAACCAAACACGATGTATCTACATTATATTGCATATTTAAGCATATTATTTTCATGTTTAATAAAGTACTTTTTAGCCGCATTATTACTGAATCCTTGTTTTTAGTTTATGGTGTTATTGTGTGCAGTGCATAGACATACTGTTATTAGTTCACTTGCATTATCGACTAACTCTGTGCAATATAATATAAAAATAATAAAGTCTTCCATTGAACTCGTATCAGCCATATCATGAGTTTCACCATTTAAATTGATAAGTGTAGTACACTACAAACATTAATAGTAGATAATACACTTGAATAATCATTTAAAAATATACTGGTAACTGGAGGTGATTGAGTCCCCTGTTCTTTATGTAAAAGCACTTTGAGTGAAGTGTCAGAAAAGCGCTATAAGTGTAAAATTAATTAATTCAAAATATGTAAATAGGAGTGTTTTTCATCTTCATCAAAGCAAGTAATACTTCAGTTTTAAATGTTTAATTGTATAACATAATATCAACATGAAAATAGCACATTATGACTCCGGCTCTGAATATCTCCCAGTCATGATCACACACAGGCGATGTCCAGGTAAGCTCAAATCATGAGATTTATCCGCCAGAAGAGCAGTGCCGAAACACGACTCATGTAATGTGTTCATCCACAAATTGCTTGCAATTTAAAGTTTCAACCACAGATGTCGCTAGAGAGCACAGTTACGTAGTATCGCTTTAAAAAAGTTTTACACCCAAAGAAAATAGTATGTTATTCATTCATTTATGCCATTTATGTCCACTTTATCTTCTGGACGAACAGCTGAGTCAAAAAAACATGGTTTTATCTCACTAGGCAGTTGCTTAACAAATTAGTCAATTTATCCATATTGTTTTTGCAACTTAGTCTCATAGAAAGAACATTTATAACTACATTTGTGCAAATTGAGTTTTACGTACTGCTTTCTTGCTGCAGTTTCCTGGTGAAATGAACACTAGAGGCACTACAACAACTGTGTTTTATTTACTTTCACACAAATCACGGGCAATATGGCTGTATATGACTTTATATACACTTATTTTTCACACTATTACTCACACCCTGCTATGTTATATCAAAACACTTTTACTGTAACCCTTTATTTGAAAAACGATACGTTTTAGCGCTTGTATTACAGACCCACCAACATTTACATACGTATTCCAACATGATTTGCTTCCGCTCTAGCGCACCTGATGGTGTGTTGGATTTCGAGCCCAGCCAAGGACACTCAAAATGAAAATGAAGCGAAAGTGCCTTAGAAGTGATGCAAAATGATGTGGTTGCTTTAACATTTACATACGTATTCCAACATGATTAGCTTCCGCTCTAGCGCACCTGATAGTGTGTTGGATTTCGAGCCCAGCCAAGGACGCTCAAAATGAAAGTGAAGCGAAAGTGCCTTAGAAGTGATGCAAAATGATGTGGTTGCTTCAGTAAATGTGATTTCATGTCGAATTTGCTTTTAAAACACTATCGGTAAGGTTTAGGCATTGGTTTAGGGCAGCGGTCATCAAATAGCGGACCACAGTCCAGGTCCAGACCTTGGCTTGGTTCCATCTGGACCGCAAGACATCTTGACATTTGCTGCCCCATCTCACCATTTCTATACTTCAAGTGATCAGCGCAACAAAACAATGGAGCTGTGGGCTTGGGCACAGATAGCACAGATTTTACAGCGCTGTATCCTCAAATACATTTCTCTTTTACAGGACATGCTTCATTCATACTCTTTGGAATGCTGCGCACAGCGTTGCAGGCGTGGTTATTTTAAGGACAGTAGACCATAGCGGAGAAATACAGTGAGAAGCAATATAGATGGATACTGGCATCTTTCGTATAACACACTGCAGAAAACGAGAATTAAGCGAAGTTAATTCAACTTCATGTGTCTGAAATGAATCCGACCTTTCAGCCAAACCAGGTCTGTGACAGGGCAATGTGCTTCCAGAGTGACTTTAACCTAGAAAGTTTTATTCGTCTACAATTAGCTTTTTTAATCAGCATAGTTCGAGTCTTTCACAAACAGATTATTTTAGTGAAAATTAATCAAAGATCATCTCTCGCATAAATGGCAAGGAAAAACAACCAAAAATGTGATTTTACTAGTAGCATATTGGAGTTCTCATGAGAACGTTTCCATTATTTGATAGTTTGACCATTTATAGGCCTTCTTAACTTTAGATTACAGTATTTTTAAGCTTCCCTATTGTGCTGTACATTGTTTGTTGTTGGTAGATTTTCATTTTAAGGAAAATATAAAAATGGTCATTCACACTTTTACATTTTCAAAATTTCTCTCAGGGGATACCCCTGGACCCCCAAACAATATATTTCCTTAATAGTCACAAGGCCTCCTATGCCCCTTGAGTATCTAAAAATATGCAAACACAAATACTAGACTGTTGTCATTCAGCTTCAAAATGAACAGTTGATTTTATCTTTTAATATTTAGAACAACGTGCTCTCAATTGATGAACTCATTGAAATATTTAAATCTTTTGGTAGAAGATCCCCCAAACCTCACCACTTTGGCTTTGTCTCTGGAGCCCCAATGTCCTAATCCTTGCCCAGTTTTAAAGAGACTGTTATGACTTTGATGTTTTTTTTTTATTTTATTTTTTATTTACAAAGTTGTATTACTGCCAACTTGGAAATTTACAATTATGCCTACTATTTCAAAAAATTAGCATTCCTTATGTCATTCCATAGCTATACTGACTACTAACACCATGTAAGTTATTGTCCGGACCTTTGCTGGGAAGGATACCTAGAGACCGGACCTCTTGGAACTTTAATTGAATACCCCTGGTTTAGGGTAAGGATGTCTGTTTTGGTCACATCTTTTAGGACACTATAGGTTTAGGCTAAAGTTTTAGGTTAGGGAGGTACATTTTACTCATTAAAACATCCATCTAATATTCACCTTAAAAACCTTGTCTGATTACAACATCATTTCACTCGCTTTTGGCAAATATTATACATGTTTGTGTGTGGTATGTTCATTACAAAGACTGTGTCACCATTAGTGTACGATAAATGAGGATGAACTTGTTAATCAGGGGTATTTTAATAACTTGGGTAATTGTTCAAGACCAAGAATCTTTTTTGGTTAACTAATAGGCAAGCTCATAATTCTTGATTTACACTACCGGTCAAAACTTTTGAAACACTTGACTTAAATGTTTCTCATGATCTTAAAAATCTTTTGATTTGAAGGCGTATGCTTAAATGTTTGAAATTAGTTTTGTAGACAAAAATATAATTGTGCCACCATATTAATTTATTTCATTATAAAACTAAAATGTAATAATAAATAAATAAATATATAAATATATAAATAAAGTTTTTGAAATGTTTGACTTGGACCAAATAATAAAGAAAAGCAGCCAATAAGTGCCCAATATAGATGGGAACTCCTTCAGTACTGTTTAAAAAGCATCCCAGCGTGATACCTCAAGAAGTTGGTTGAGAAAATGTCAAGAGTACATGTCTGAAAATTCTAGGCAACGGGTGACTACTTTTGATTTATTTTGGATTTTGTTTAGTCACAACCTAATTCCCATAGTTCCATTTATGTTATTCCATAGTTTTGATGACTTTACTATGATTCTAAAATGTAAAAAAAAAAAAAATATATATATATATATATATATATATATATATATATATATATATATATATATATATAAAATAAAGAATGAGTAAGTGTTTCAAAACTTTTGACCGGTAGTGTATATCAAAGGTTAATTTGCCTGATGCAATTTTAAAATGTTAGGTATCTACAAAAAACATTGTTTAGATTTTGGCTGGCTAGACACAGGTGAGTTGTTGTAAAATACAGACAAATGAGCACCTGGTTGTTTATTTCATCTTTAATAAGAAATGGCAGTACCAAACTCATACCAGCAGTTGACAACATGACTCCTACGTTTTTTTGAGAAACTCATACAATTTGTTTTTGAAAGCAGCAAGGCCGCAAAATATCAATACTTCTCTGAACTCATCACAAAAAATTGTCATAGACCTCAGGTTCTCTTTTCCACCATTAATTATGTTTTAAATCCTCCCGTGCATCCGTTTTCAAATCCTTCAGTTTCTCTATGTGAAAATTTTGGGAAATTCTTTGTAGACAAAATTACAACTTTAAGATCACAGATGTCTCACTCAGTATATGCTCTGCATGATGCTCCATTAAGCTCTTCAATCTGGTCTGAGTTTGAGAGCATTGATCTGGTCCAACTCAGAGAAGTTGTTGCTCACCTAAAGCCAAGCACATGTTCCCTGGATACATAACTCCAAATTTCTTTAGACAAATCACTGACACGGTTAGAAGTGGTCTGTTATTGGTTGTCAACAAATGTTTATCTACAGGTTCTTTCCCAAACTGCCTTAAACATGCTGTGGTGTCACCATATCTAAAAAAAAAAAAAAACCTTGATGCATCCTCTCTGTCCAATTTTCGTCCTATTTCCAATCTACCTTTTATTTCCAAAATCATTGAGAAAGTTGTACTGATTCAACTACAATCTTATCTGGCTGTGAATTCTACCCATGAAATTTTTCAATCAGGTTTTAATTCTTTAAACAGTACTGAATCTGATCTTTTAAGAGTCTCAAGTGATATTTTTACTGAGACTGATTCTGGGAAATCCATGGCTTTAGTTCTTTTAGATTTGAGTGCTGCTTTTGATGGTTGAAATTGAGGTCCTGCTGACACGTTTGGAGATATCAATGGGCATTCGAGGCACAGTATTACAGTGGTTCCACTCTTATTTGTCTGATAGGTGGTTCACTGTTCATATTGGCCATCACTCTTCCTCTAGTATACCTTTCAGTTGCGGAGTTCCGCAGGGATCAATACTTGGCCCGGTGTTGTTTTCTCTGTATATGTATGGAGTGTCTTTTCATCTATATGCTGATGACACTCAATTATACTATCTTCCTATAAAACATAATGATAAACACTTCTTACAACCTCTGATGGCTTGTTTAAATGAATTAAAGTTATGGCTTGAAAGTAACTTCCTTAACCTAAATGAAAATATTTGAGCCTAAGGAAAATTGTGCTGTAGACCTGGACCTAGGCTCTCTGGCTTCATATAAACTGATTGTGCCAAAAACCTAGGTGTTCAGTTCGATAACAATCTAAATTTTGATAAACAGATTAGTGCATTCGTAAAGTCGTGCTTTTTCCACCTTCGGCTACTCACTAAGGTCAAACCCTTTTTATCTAAGAGCAACTTTCAAACTGTGACTCATGCTTTCGTTGCTTCTCGACTAGATAACTGCAACTTGCTTTATTATGGTGTCTCTCAATTGTCCCTTTCCCAATTACAGCTGGTGCAAAACGCTGCTGCCAGACTAATCATAGAGACTCGCAAGTACGAGTCAGTCACACCTATTTTAATTGCATTGCACTGGCTTCCGGTTAAGTATAGAATTGATTTTAAAATGTTATTGTATGTTTATAAATCCCTTAATAATTTGGCCCCCAAATATCTGATTGATTTGCTCCATCCATATACTCCATCGAGAAATCTGAGATCTTGTGATCTTGGCCTACTTTCTGTGCCTAGATCTAGACTTAAAAAAAAGAGGTGAATAGGTGGAATAGTCTACCTCTCCAAATCAGGCTAGCCCCTTCAATCACAGCATTCAAATCTTATCCTAAAGACTTACCTGTTTTCTCTGGCTTTTAATATCCCATAATCATTGTGAATTGTTAATTTTAATATTTTATGTGTTTTTACCTTGTTTCCAGTTATATCTGCTATAGCAATTTTTTCTTTTTATACTGTACAGCACTTTGGTCAACCTTGGTTGTTTTTAAATGTGCGTTATAAATAAATATTGATTTATATTGATTGATGACTCCTATGGTTCTACAATGAACACTTATAGCTGGCTGTGAAAATGTTCTTAGTTCGAGGCAATGGAGGAGTCAGGAGACAACGAAGCAGATTCAAGGTCAGTTCTTTAACTGGCAGTTTTTCTGACACACACACACACACACACACACACACGACAGTAACCGTCGTTATAAATAAACAATGTTAAATAAACGTGGCACGCTCTGGCTGTTGTGCTTAAGGTCACACTCTCCCTTCTCTGATGCTCTGGCGTGCCTTTTAAGTCTCTCTCCGTCATCACTATAATGAGAGACAGGTGTTAGAGACAGTTATGAGCCAGGTGAGGAGCCTTACTGCTCTCTCTCTCCCGCAGACAGACACATGACTACGCCACACTGGCCAAGGTGGCTAATACTACTCTTGATAAGGTTTCCACTTGTTCCTACTGGATTTTATGCAGCCAAACACAATAATGATAAAAATTCTTAAATATGGATCATTATTATTTTAATACCGTCAACTGTTAAAGAGCAATAATCATGTACTATGTTGAAATATTTAGACAGACAATGCAAAAATGTCTTTCCAAATTTCACATGGAAACTGTGCATCAGTTTTTTCTTATTGGTTGTCCGGTTTCATGGTATATACACTGTGAAACTGCCGGCAAGGAAAATAAATGTAAATGTTTTTTATACATTTACAGAATTTATTGGGAAATGCAGGGCAGTCTAATAAATAATGAAACTATAAGCTATATACTGAAGTATGTAAACATGTTTCCCAAAGTGTTGTTATTAAGCACTGCTATATTAAAAAGTTCAGACTCCACAAGGAAGTATGCTGCCTGCAGCTTCCTGTGTGTCTAACACAACTGTTTATTTCTTGATTTATTATTCAACTGAGAGTCCCTAAATAACCACTGTTCAAGGCAGATCCTGAATGTGATTTTATGCACTAATGTGACTCACGAATAAGTTCTGGTGAAGTACTGGCTGCTGAATTGGACGGTATCAGGACATCATTATAAAGAGGCAATAAACGAAAAAAAATAAATAAATATTAGGCTAATGCAATGGATGATTTTTTTGAAATGCCACAGTATTGACTATTGACTGTTTAATGTTTTTTTCTTATAGTAAAAAATTGTAAAATATTTTAAAGCATTGTCTTCATTATAATGTAAATTAGTATTATTTTTACTTGCGCTCGCACTTACGCTTCTGCTGTAGCATGGTACTCATAGAAATTTGTAGTGATGCACAGAAATGCTACTATTACTAATAATAATATACTATACATTATATTGTACAATATACAACAGTTAGTTCCGGTCCTCGAATCTGATTGGACGAGAGATGTTCCATGAGCACTGATGGTCTGACACCATCAGCACTCGGAGGCTTCACTGTGTGTATCACTCCGCTTGTGTTCATTCTAAACTAAAGTGTAAGAGCAGTGCATATGTGTTCAGAGCTACTGTTTGTCTTTTTTTTTTTTTGTTGTTTGTTTTGTTTTTTGACATTACATATGTTAGCCAGCAGGTGGTGGCAAAAGATCAATTTTGTGTGTAATATGAGCCAGTTGGTGACGTGAAGTGAATCCGCGTCAGCCACTGTTTACATACAACAGTGCTCCGTGATCACTACTACGCTACTAAAGCTAGGAAATAGCTTTAAACGTCTTTAAACGAACAACTTAAGCATTATGGCTCATCACAGCTGAGAGACACAACAGACTGATTGATTACAGAACTCAAGGTGCTTACCACTTACCGGAGTTTCCACATTGGATACACACTGTTTATGGCGGAGGACATTGCGGTTTCTAAAGTGATCGACTCTTGCCACCGGCTACCCCGAAATAGTGAGGAATACCCCCGCTTGGACGGCTATTTTACCACTGAGAAAGCTGATCTTCAGAAAGCTGACAGCATCTCTGCTTGGGAGTGGCAACAGGTGATCGCACATGCTCCGTCTCTCTCTCTCTCACACACACACACACACACACACACACACACACACACAGTCGCGTAAGAAAGTCGTTCCATGCACAAATGCGTTTTTATGACCGTACAAAGTTTTTCCTAATTTTTAAAAAATGTACTTGTTCATTGAACTGTTGTATATAAGCAATACCACACTCGCAATCGTGCTATCTGGCCCTAAATCAGCACTGCTGTGATTACCTACAGCATTCAGCCTGTGGCCTTGTGCTTGCGGCCAAATCACAGCAGTGCTGATGTAGGGCCATATCGCACTCTTGCAAGTGTGATATTGCTTAAATAAATATATATATATTTAGTCATAATTTCTTAACTTTAAAACCCTCTGACGTTTATTTTGGTGGAACACTCTAGGACAGTGGTTCTCAACCTTTTTGACTCCAAGGCTAAGACAATATTTGAAGGCCCCCTCATGCGAAACTAGACATGTCTGATTAAAATAATTAATCATGAATAATTTTTGATTCTAGAAGTTTCAGAAAGTGTCATTTATAATTTGTAGGCATGCATCTTAAAGTATTTTTTAGCATTTTAATTAAGTAGGATTATTTTAATATTTTTTATTTTAAAGTCATTTTAAGTCATCTTGAGGCCCCCTTGGAAGTGTGCTGTGGCCCCCTAGTGAGTCCTGGCCTCCTGGTTGAGAACCACTGCTCTAGGAAGACTTGAGTGTTTGTGTGTAGGCTAGTTCACAGTAGTTTTAATATCTTTCTCATTTGAAATCTAGTGAAATGCTTCTCCGGTGCTATTCTGAATGCATGTTATATAAGCGAACCACATCAACATTTGAAATGTTTATTATGTAGAGCGCTCACATTTTCCCTGAGAGCACTGAAAACAGCAGCTATTCACAAGTCCACCACATGCTATGAGAGTATGTAGAAAGAGCAGCGCTCATTCACTGAAGCACATTGGGCATGCAGACTACATATTTACTTATTAAATGCAGCATTTATATCATGCATGAGATATGGACTACTTTAATGGTGCTTTTAGGGTTCTTTTATATTATTTTGGAGCTTGAGAGTTACAACAGTCACACAATATCAGAGTACTGGAAAACACAGGAGAACGAAGTTCGGTGCATCCATAGACTTTTGGTATAGTTGCATTAATTATATTGGGCTCTCGCTTAGATTAATTGCTTCTGCTTGTATAACTTTTGATAAAAGTGTCTGCTACATAATAAATGCAAATGTAAACACTGGTTACCCATTCTTAGCACATACACGTTCTGCCATACTTGTCTAGGAAAAGTAACCTGTATCTTGTGTGCCTCCTTATATGGCACTAGCATTTGTCAGATGTCTTCTGCTAACTTAATCTAAATAGCATCATAGACACCTAGACAGTCCCACAGACACTGAGGTTGCACAACAAATACAAAAACCCTTTTGGTATTCTTGCAATCAAATTAAATTGTTATCTAGAAACAGAAGCCATGTAATTTGGAAAGCTTTTATTTGAGACTAGAAATCAAATGGCATCAGATTGTAAGAGAAAAATCAAGCTGTGAAATGTGTTGCTTATATCAATATAGTTCCATATCATTTTGCAATATAACCGCATGACTATGGCAATGTTTTAACAAAGTGCCTTTAGAGAGCCCTAAAGGTGTTGGAACACACACACCGATTTCACAGCTTCATGTGTGTACATGCAATCTGCGGGCTATAGACATAACCACCTCTATATCATGACCTGCAGAAATTGTATATGTTTTTTAGAGTCAGGCAACACTGGCAGACATTTCTCAGCACTGCTCCAGATCTTAAAATATCTCGAAAAACCCGGTGTTAACAAAGGCTACGTACAAAGACACACAGCTTCATTTACATGCTGCAGCTCACTGCCTCAAGCTTACACAACAACCAGCCCCACAGAAAAGGAGTTTGGTAAATATGAGGCTGGCATCGAGTCAATCAGAACGCTTCTGAATGGAGATCTCTCTCTTTCCCTCTCTTGATCAATTACATGCATATACCCCATGCAGAGGAGATTTCTGTGTTTGCCCAATAGCGGTGAATTACTTTGAATGCAATGTTCGCAAAGTAGCCATTATGCTTTGAGTTGAGATGTGTGGCTTTTTGTATTAATTGCATGGCTTTTATGTTCGTCCGATTTGCAAGAATGAACTAAAAAGCAAATAATAAGCAAAACAGCAATAAGCTGTGGTCCTCACTTTGAATAATTGGAGATGAAAACTGTTCATTTGTAGCCATTAGCCTTTTGCCCAACGTGTTTCATTAGCATAATCGCAATCCATTTGAAAATATTTCCTTTGTATCAGTAAGCGTGAATAAACCTCAAACCTGGAACCCCGTGGATTTGAAGAATTAAACAATATTTTTAAATCCAAACACTTTTCATATCTTTAAACACAGGAATGGAGACTCAGTAGGAGGTATAGATGTGAACAAAAACATTGTAGCCACTTTTTACACTTATTCCCTAAAGGAAATAAACACAAACCTGATGGAGATTCTTACATAGCTCTTTAAAGTTTAGCTTTGTTAATGAGATAAGCTAAATTAAGTCTTATTCCCATAGTCTCGCCTAACAATCTCTTTGTTTAATAAGCTTTAAAATAAAGGCAGCCTGACATGATAGTGAGTTATCATAAAAATCCACATGATGGTCTGGAGGTGATTCAAATCTGTTTTCTAATTCTTTCTAGGAGTAATTTGTTCCAGGGTCTTTTTGACAGAAGAGTAGTTTAAAAATATGTTTTTATTCCTTTGTTCCTTTTTTTTTCTTTTCGCTTTTTACGTTTTTGTTTTTGGTCAAGAAATGCTAGACGGAGATTGTTCTGGAAACCTTTTTGAAAACATTATTTTTTACAGTTCCATTTGATGACACTAATGGCTCAGAAATGACACAATTCAGCTTTAAAAACTTTGAACACATTCCTTGGGGAAAATGTCTTAAAAATTGTAAAGATAAGGCACAAGAACAAGAACTTATAAATTGCTTTTTTTCTTCTTTTTTTTTTTTTTTTTTTTGTAAATGAAATGCATAAACTTATTTGCCTTGTTTAAACTTTTTGGGAGATAAAAAGAATAGAGAAGCACTTCAGGGATTTCCCAAAGAGAGTAATGAGAAACTCTCTTACATTCTATGTGATTGCTATGTCTTATGTCTCAAATCTTATATCTCAGCTGGTTGCAACAATGTTCCCTTCAATTGTGGAAGAATAATCCACAAGTAATTATCAGAGCTCCAGAAATAAGCTTGTTCTTATCATAACACTCCCTTCCTCACAATTTTCTTGGTCTTGAATTAAGCAGTGCATTTCAAGAGGAAATTATATGTCAGTGTTGAAAGGAGTGGGGGATCATGGAGCCAAAATACAATAATATGGCAAAAAGAGACAATATGTAAGGTGATGGATCATTAAAAAAACATTTTGCATTAAATCATGACCATCTTTGGCAGATAGTTCATCATTCTAAGACTGCTTGCATGGGTCATAAAATTTCACAGCATGGAAACAAAAGATGTTTAGTGGGTGTTGGGTTCTGCTAGTTTTTTTTTTAAGGCCATCCAAACTGGAATTTTAAAAGAGCAGAAGCTAAATATTTGCTTTAAAATATTTCAATAATAGCCGCTTTTCCACCATCAACCGAACGGTGTTCAGTGTACGTTGTGAAACCATACCGTTCCGGGCCAGTTTTCCACTGTGGTGCTTGAATGTACATAACAAATAAGTCAGTTGTCTACGGCGTGAGAGGTAAACATTGGAGCGTGTGCGCTATGGAGGATGATCGCATATTCCAGTTTTAGGACTGCTTTTACCCTGGTTTTTATTCTGCTAAAGCATGTCCCATGATGCAAAAGCAATGAGAAAAAGGCAAAAAGTTCACAATAATTTGTTGAAGGATTGTGCATGCCACCAGACACAAACACACAGAAAGGTAAAAGTTCCCAGACTTACTAAAAAGGACATTTATTGACAAAATATTATATGAGTTTTAATGAGCTAGTTAGCATCATCTACCTCTCTGACGAAAAAGACGTGTAGAAAAATAATGTATTATAGCCTACAAGTTAAACCATCATCATAAAATCATGAAGATACACCAAACATACCAATTTTTTTAACAAAATTGTATTAACCTCACCATAGTAAACTTTGCCAGCCACCTAGAAACAAATGATTTACTTTGGCATTGGCAATTTGACCATTGTAAGTCGCCACGTACTAAACCGAGAAATCCGGGCTGAGAGCGGTTTGTAATCGTGCAGTGCCGAACCGTGCTGAAGTGGAAATGCTGCTGGAACCGTTTCTCACCATGCTCCGAAACGTTCGGCCCAATAGTGGAAAAGTGGCAAATATTGCATTGGAACTGTCATTGTAGTCATTTTGATGTGCATACATGTTGTGACTTCCTCCAAATTCTTTGCATACCAAATGTTGTCATATCTCACTACAATATTTCCCCCAGAGAGCTAACACTTTTTTTTTTCTTATAAAATCAAGCATCAGATTTGAAAAAAAAATTTTTTTGCTTGTTCTACAGGAACTTTGAAAATTCATATGAAAATTCTGTTAGAGAGGGCAGTTTTTTTTTTTTTTTTTTTACCTTGAATACCATTGCAAGGGACCCATAATGCATCACATAAAAATCTTTCAAAACCATATTTTCCAAGTTGTCTCAGTACTTGCTACCACTTTGATCATTCTAATAAATTCTTGTGAATCATATACCAATGTTATTCATGTATTTATAAGGGCTGTTGATTTAACATGTTCATTTAGTACAATTTATTTGATAAAAAATAACATGGTAAAAACAAAAATGAATGCAATTAATCATGCCCCCGGTATGTAATAAAGAATAGGCCTATTTGGAGCAATTCAAGTTTGAAGTACCTCCTTCATGTTTTTTACGAGTTCCAATCAGCAGGGCATGTAAACGCAACTCCAGCTCTACAGGCACCGTGCAGCTGTACAGAGTAGTATGAATACATTCTGGACATACCTCATCCAGGAACGTGGGTATTGTCCCGTGACCCGAATATATGACGTATTAACAGGGTTGGGAGGGTTACTTTTGAAATGTATTCCACTACAGATTACAGAATACACGCTGTAAAATGTAATTTGTAACGTATTCTAAATTCTTTGGATTACTTCTTAAGCACTGGTAGATTTTTTTCACTTGTTTTGACTATAAAAACTCTGCTAGAATACACGTTAAAAATACAGTCTCTGAAAAACCTAAATATCTTATGCAGTGTTGTTTCTAAAACAAGATGAATCAAATTGATCTTGTTTTAAGGATTTTTAGATATTTTTACAGGAAAACAAATCAAAAATTATTATCAAGAATAAGATTTTTGCCCTAATATCAAAGGTCTTACTAGTAAAAAAGAAATTATGATCTAACTTGAATTTTCTTGATAAAAAAATATGATCGTGCCTTGTAACGTGCATGTAAAATGGCTAAAAATAGCATTTTAGCTTAGTGTAAAGCTGACAATTTACACAAGGTTTATTTCTATTTCTTGTGCTCCAAACTTACTTCAAACTTACTTCTCTGTCTGCTCGTATGAATGTAACGCATCATAAGAAAATGTTTCACCGATGTTCAAATGCACTTTGGATCATATCATTTATATTTATAAATGTTTTCCATCTGAAAGGACTAAATATTAAATGAAACAAATGAAAATAAAATGCAAAGTAATCTGTTCAGTAATCTACAGTGCATCCGGAAAGTATTCACAGCGCTTCACTTTTTCCACATTTTGTTGTGTTACAGCCTTATTCCAAAATGGATTAAATTAATTACTTTCCTCAAAATTCTACAAACAATACCCCATAATGACAATGTGAAAGAAGTTTGTTTGAAATCTTTGCAAATTTATTAAAAATAAAAAACGAAGAAAAAGAAAAAAAAAAAAAAACCACATGTACATAAGTATTCACAGCCTTTACTCAATACTTTGTTGAAGCACCTTTGGCACCAATTACAGCCTCAAGTCTTTTTGAGTATGATGCTACAAGCTTGGCACACCTATTTTTGGGCAGTTTCTCCCATTCTTCTTTGCAGGACCTCTCAAGTTCTATCAGGTTGGATGGGGAGCGTCGGTGCACAGCCATTTTCAGATCTCTCCAGAGATGTTCAATCGGGTTCAAGTCTGGGCTCTGGCTGGGCCACTCAAGGACATTCACAGAGTTGTCCCGGAGCCACTCCTTTGTTATCTTGGCTGTGTGCTTGGGGTCGTTGTCCTGTTGGAAGATGAACCTTCGCCCCAGTCTGTGGTCCAGAGCACTCTGGAGCAGGTTTTCATCAAGGATGTCTCTGTACATTGCTGCATTCATCTTTCCCTCGATCCTGACTAGTCTCCCAGTTCCTGTTGCTGAAAAACATCCCCACAGCATGATGCTGCCACCACCATGCTTCACTGTAGGGATGGTATTGGCTAGGTGATGAGCAGTGCCCGGTTTCCTCCAGACATGACATTTGCCATTCAGGCCAAAGAGTTCAATCTTTGTTTCATCAGACCAGAGAATTTTGTTTCTCATTGTCTGAGAGTCCTTCAGGTGCCTTTTGGCAAACTTCAGGTGGGCTGTCATGTGCCTTTTACTGAGGAGTGGCTTCCGTCTGACCACTCTACCATACAGGCCTGATTGGTGGAGTGCTGCAGAGATGGTTGTTCTTCTGGAAGGTTCTCCTCTCTCCACAGAGAAATGCTGGAGCTCTGTCAGAGTGACCATCAGGTTCTTGGTCATCTCCCTGACTAAGGCCCTTCTCCCCCGATCGCTCAGTTTGGCCAGGCGGCCAGCTCTAGGAAGAGTCCTGGTGGTTCCAAACTTCTTCCATTTACGGTTGATGGAGGCCACTGTGCTCATTGGGACCTTCAATGCTGCAGAAATTTTTCTTTACCCTTCCCCAGGGTAGGGTGCCTCGATACAATCCTGTCTCAGAGGTCTACAGACAATTCCTTGGACTTCATGGCTTGGTTTGTGCTCTGACATGCACTGTTAACTGTGGGACCTTATATAGACAGGTGTGTGCCTTTCCAAATCATGTCCAATCAACTGAATTTACCACAGGTGGACTCCAATCAAGTTGTAGAAACATCTCAAGGATGATCAGTGGAAACAGGATGCAAATGAGCTCAATTTTGAGTGTCATGGCAAAGGCTGTGAAAACTTATGTACATGTGATTTTTTTCGTTTTTTATTTTTAATAAATTTGCAAAGATTTCAAACAAACTTCTTTCATGTTGTCATTATGGGATATTGTTTGTCGAATTTTGAGGAAAATAATGAATTTAATCCATTTTGGAATAAGGCTGTAACATAACAAAATGTGGAAAAAGTGAAGCGCTGTGAATACTTTCCGGATGCACTGTAAATACTTAATTTAGGGGCATGCTCTGAACAGAGGTTGAAGGCCTTCACAAGCAGGTAGTATCGGAGAGTGAGGACCGCCCACTTGATGGTCAGACATTCCATTTCTATCGTGCTATGTACAGCACGGGGTGCTCCTCACCCTCCACTACCTGGGACAACACAGCCCCCAACCCCCTGTCCAATGCATCCGTCTATAAAACAAAAGGGAGAGAGAAGTCAGGTGAATGTAACAGTGGACCGCCACAGAGTGCGGCTTTACTTGTAAGAAAGCCTGTTGGCATGGCTCCGTCCACTGGACCGGCTCTGGTGCTCCCTTTTTAGTGAGATCAGTCAGCAGGCTGGTGAAGTCCAAATAATTGGGCACAAACTTCCGATAATAGCCAGCCAACCCCAGGAACTGTCTCACCTCCTTTTTGGGCCTCGGAGAAGCCGCAGTGGCTGCTGTCTTATCAATTTGGGGACACACTTGTCCGTGACCCAAGTGGAAGCCCAGATACCGTACTTCCACCTGCCCAATTGCACACTTCTTCAGATTTGCCATGAGTCCCGCCCGTCTCAGCGACCTCAGGACAGCCCTCAGATGCTGGATGTGCTGCTGCCAGTCGTTGCTATAGATGATGATATCATCCAGATAGGCAGCGGCATATGCAGCATATGGGCGAAGGACTTTGTCCATGAGTCGCTGAAACATCGACGGGGCCCCAAACAAACCGAACTGAAGAGTAATGAATTGGTGTAAGCCAGTGGTTCACAAATTTAATTGGTCACGCCCACCTTTAAAACAACAAAAACTTTCGCAGTGATCAAAATGTACAAGATTAACAGCATTTTCTTTCATCTTCATATCACATAAAAAAGTTTTATTTAAAAATACTATGAATACTGAATGAAAAGTTACACTTCACTGAAAAAAGAATCTAAATGAATGAAGATTTGTCACAATGCCAACATTGTTCTGTTATTTTGTGTATAATTTCTGTATTACATAAATACATACAAAATTTTAATTATGCCTATACACTTTCAAACCATACAAAAACAGAAGGAAAAATAAATAAATAAAAAGTAATACTGCTGTAGGAGCAACCCCTGGCCATGACCACATTGCAAACCGAATCCTCCATTCACCTGCATTTAAACAGCAGAATGTTTTTCTCTCAGTGGAGACATTTACACTGGATAGTTGGTTTTTTTTTTTTATTATTATATATATTTTTTTAAGATAATAATAATAATTGCAAGGATACATACCTGTGAATGTTAATCTGCCTCAGTAGTATCTATAAAAGCATTTTTAAACTCCAGTAAACTTCCAGTAAGAATAAACGACTGTGATTGGCCCATCCTGGCCAGCGCTGAGAAAAGTAACAAGTACTATGTGTCAGCGACAAGACTGAGGGATGAAAGGATTGTGATAGGCAGTCCAAGTTCCAAAAGCACCATACAAGTCATCCTTAACTCTTGTGCCTTATATATCAATTCTTCTGAAGCCATTCGATAGTGTTGTGTGAGGGACCGACCAAAATATCAGTGTTAATTCATTGTTTCCCCCATTTGAAACTGGCACGCGAGACATCTTTGTTTACATAAGCGCAGCTGAGAGCGCACCTGACACTATTAGATGCTTTGTGCAGTTCGTGCTGCGGTGCCTGCTAAAAGTTTAAACAGAGGAGGAGAAAAAGCAGAGGTGTAGAAATTGCGCACATTGGTTCTTGCGTATATTGTCACTATTTTTGCTGAATGTGTGAAAGTGATTTGAGAACTGGTCAGTCTTCCTTACAATACCTTCATGCCCCCCCACCGGACGCACCCCACTTACACCACTGGTGTAAACCGAACGGAGTGGAAAAGGCAGTTTTTTTCTCAGGACATGGGAGTCAAGGGTATCTGCCAATATCCCTTTTTTTAAATCCAGTGTCGAATAAAAATGAGCCGCACCCAACCGATCGAGCAGTTCATCAATTTGAGGCATTGGGTATGCATCAAATTTAACTTTTCTGTAATCCACACAAAACCAGACCGACCCATCACTCTAAGGGTCTAAGGCTACCGGACTGGCCCAATCACTGTGGGATTCTTCTATTACCCCCATGTCAAGCATAGCTCTCAGCACCTCCCACAATACCTTTTTTTGTGTTCGGGTAAATGGTAGGGACGACTGTGTACCACTTCACCTGGGTCATTTTGACATGGTGCTGTATGAGATTCATATGCCCGGGAAGAGGCAAGAACACATCGGAGAATTCTCCTTGCAACCTGGCAACATCCGTGATTTGGGATGGTGAGAAGTGGTCTCCACAGGGAACCGGGGTGACTCCATTGGTGATTTTTAAATTCACCTCCTTCTCTTGGACCACCGTCGCCAAAGTCACAGGGACCGCCTCTCTCCATAGTTTTAAGAAGTTGAGGTGGTAAATCTGATGTGCTCCACCTCTATCCTTATGCATCACCTCATAAGCAACTTCCCCGACTTGCTGTGTGACCTCAAAGGGCCCTTGCCATTTTGCATGTAATTTAGAGCTTGATGTGGGTATACAAGGACTTTATCTCTCTGTGTAAATTCCTGTAGCCAACCCACCCGTTATACAGCCGGGATTGACGTTCTTGAGCCTGTAGCAAATTCTCCTGTGATAGCTGCCCCAATGTGTGGAGTTTTGCTCTCAGGTCAAGAACGTATTGAATTTCGTTTTTGCTGTTTGAAGGTCCCTCCTCCCAATTTTCCCTCACAACGTCTAAGACACCACGAGGCTTATGCCCATACAATAATTAAAATGGAGAGAACCCTGTGGAGGCTTGCGGGACCTCTCCACTGCAAATAATAGGGATTCAAGCCACTTATCCCAGTTCCGAGCATCTTCATGCACAAACTTATGAATCATGTTTTTCAGGGTTTGATTAAACCATTCGACCAAGCTGTCGGATTGCGGGTGGTACACGCTTGTTGGAATTTATTTAATATCCAATAATTAGTACAGTTCACAAGTGTACGTGACATGAAAATAGTGCCTTGATCAGTGAGGATTTCTTTTGGAATCCCCACTTGGGAGATTATTCTAAAGAGTGCCTCCGCAACACTACGTGCTGAAATGTTGCATAGAGGCACAGCTTCTGGATATCACGTTGTGTAGTCCACCAGAACCAACACAAAGTGATGTCTGCATCTGCTCTAATGGTCCAACGAGGTCCATACCAATTCTTTCGAAGGGGACCTCGATCAAAGGAAGTGGGCACAAAGGCACCCTTGGGGTGGCCGCAGACTCACCAGCTGACATTCACGGCATGCCACACACCACCTGCAAACATCTCCATGAATGCCTGGCCAATAGAAAAGGGCCATTCGACAGTTTAGTGTTATTTCTCACCCTAAGTGCCCCGCCATCGGATTATGATGAGCTGTCTGGAATAACATTTCCTGACAGCTCTTCGGTATCAACAACTGGGTTGTATCCCCTTTTGTCTGAGCATCCTGCATCACTCGATACAACCGTTCATTTATAATAGAAAAAGTACAGATATGTGAGTGCAATGTCTGGCCGGAGGCGTTGACCATCAATCATTTTCACTTGATCAAAGGCGTGCCTAATGGTCTCTTCTCGCAACTGCTCCAGAGGGAAATCCCCAGCAGGGAAAGCTTTAAGGGCTGGGGAAGCCGGGACTTCCCCCTCCCTTGCGTCATCCTGACACAGAACTGACACAGATGGCCCCGCTTCACCTCCCCAGCCATCGAATCGCAAACCACACACCGAGACACTTTGGTGCAGGACCCACCTGCACATAATCTCCCCAATAACGAGTGAAATGCCAGTCGATTCTCACCCAAATTCAGCAGATGGGTGAGACGAGGACTAACCGCTGCCTCTATTCTATATTTTTGCCCCTGAAATTGAATAACCACCGGCACTAAGGGATATTTGTGAATGTCCCCATGCACACACCTCACCTTCACCCTATGTGCTGTACCCAAAGCCTCCCATTGAACCAAGCATTGGTGAATCGAGGTTTGATTACAACCCAAATCCATCAAGGCTCGGTATGTACCCCCTTGAATACTGACAGGTATCTGGTACATCCCTGCTCGGTCTGGGGCGGTATGCGGCGCGTCGGGGACCTGGACCAACACGCCCACATCCATCGCAGAACATTGGTCCTGGAACTGGTCCAGCTCCCCGCAGCGCCAGAAAACCAGCCCAGACCTTACCCCCACACCTGCGGCTACAGATTCTTCAACCTGGTGGCAAAGGGAAGGGGCGGGGTTTGGGGGAATTAACAACCATCTCCGGGGAGCAGGGACGGGAACAGCGCGAGGTAGGGGAGGGGAAGAGACAGCAGGAGAAGAGAGAGAGAGAAAAGCTTGGCTGTCTCCCGGATACGCTGTCAAGTGGTCCTCAGCCAGGCGGACTGCATCCTCCAGCTAAGTAGGGTGGTGGCAATGGATCCATTCCATGGTACTTTTGGGCAGCCAGTCGACAAACTCTTCCAGCACCACCAAGTTGACAATTCCCCTTGCGTCGCGGTCCTCCGCTAGCAACCACCTCTGGCAGGCATCCCGGAGCTGCTGGGCGAAAGCGAATGGGCGGCCGAATTCCCAGTAGGTCAGTGCCCAAAAGCACTGACGATGTTGCTCTGGGTTCTGGCTGACCTGCTGTAGGATGGCCTGCTTCAGATCTGGGTACACCAGCAGGTTAGCCACCGGCAGTTGTTGGGCCTCAAGCTGAGCCTCCCCTGAGAAAAGCGGCAGCAGGCAGACCGCCCACTGCGTCCGGGGCCAGCCCGACCCCGCAGCAGCCCGCTCGAACAGCTCAATGAACGCTTCAGGGTCGTCCTAAGAACCCATCTTGGCCAGGGTGATCTGAGTTGGGGGTCTTGTGGCTGGGGTCGCTGCTGGAGTACCACGCGGCTGCAAGCTCTGGAACACCTGCCAGTCCTCCACCTGGGCTTGCAGGAGCATCTCAAAACATTGCTCCTGTTCTGCTTAAAGCTCCAGGAGCTGTTGAGTCTGGTGGATACCAGCAAGGGTCTTGATGATGTCCGCCAACGGCGAGGACTCCATGACAACTTATTTCCCTCAATTCCAGGTTCCGGCACCAGTGTAACGAGATTCAGGAATGAGGAAGTAGGAGACAGCGATTCCAACTCTGGGATGCCACTCTTTTATTCACAAAATAATCATGTTTGCTTAAAGCGCAATGAAGTTTCAATTCAAACACTCAAATGTTGCCACACGGCAGCAGCCAACACACAAGTAGCTTCTCAGCTGGGCTCTCTCTCTCCCAACTGCCACGGTCTCCTCTCCTTAAAAGCCCCAATCACTCCTCACTGAAACACAAGACAGGTGTTAAGCCCAGGTGGAAATCATTCACAACTCATCTCCCCTGCTTCACTCTCCACAGCACGGTGCTTGGCCATGCCTCCGCCTCCACAATAATCTACTCTGGTTTTGTTAACCCTTGTTCTGTGTTGAAATGTTTTACCTATTTTGGTGTTTCCAGTCAAAAATTACCACCTATTAAAAATTGCTTATAAATCTCTCGTTATGCTATATTATCACCAAATATTGGATTAGATCTTTTTGTCAGCTTGTTTTCTTTCAAGTAGCAGAGGTTTTATATTTATTTTTGGAGCTTATTGATCATAGACTTCATTGACCTGAGCTTATGCACCTCTGTTTTTGAGTGAAAAAAAAGCATTATTTGTGGATAATTTTGGTAATATTAAATAAAATATGAAAACATTCTGTGCTATTTATTGCACTAGTGTGCTTTAATGTTTAACCAGGAAGTTTGTTTTGAAATGCTTTTATTTTGTACAAAATTGCACAAAGTCACACTTGTGGTGTTCCCGGTCAGAAATGACCAGCCATTGAAAATGAATGGGGGAGATCAAAAATAAGAGAAAAATTGAGTGTTCAGGAGCATGTTCATCTTTTTCATGTTCACATATGTGCATGTGTGCTTGCAAACATTAAGACCTCGGACCTGTGCACACACACACACGTGCACACACAAACAAACATACAAATGCTCACGTACATGCCCAAACTCTTTTGAGTATTACATGCTTTCTTTTTCACAGAGATGAACTATCTGATCCTGACCTGCATCCAACATCCATTCATCCATCCAACATTACCACATATACACACACACACACACACACACACACACACACACACACACCAGAACTGTCTTTGCCCCACAGTGACCCCTCTCCAATAGAATCTTTCTTTGATGATCTTTCTTTCATCGAGCACTGTGTGTTTCAAATGTAGAGCACACATTTGCAAGGCACATGCAACAAACTCTTGTCAGTCATGTGCATGAGAACACAAAACCACCAGGTGTTCGTTGATTTGGTTTGTTGAAGATTAGAAACACCACAATTCTATTGATTCTATTGGAGAGGTGTCACTGTGGGGCAAATATAGTTCTGGGGTGTGTGTGTGTGTTTTTGTGTGGTAATGTTGGATGTATGCTGGATGCAGTTCAGGGTAGAATATAGTTCATCTCTGTGAAAAAGAAAGCATGTAATACTCAAAAGAGTTTGTGTGTGTTCATGTGTGCACGCATGTGTGTGAGTATGTGATAGTGTGCATGTGTGTATGTGAGCATGCACAGATCTGAGGCCTTTATGTTTGCAAGCACAAATGTAAGCATGTAATTCTCAAAGAGTTTGTGCATGTGTGTGTGTTCGCATGAGTGTGTGTGTGTGTGTGTGTGTGTGTGTGTGTGCGCATGTGCACAGATCCGAGGCCTTTATGTTTGCAAGCACACATGCACATATGTGAACATGAACATGTAAGAAACCATGAAATACTCAAAAGAGTTTGTGCATGTACATGAGTGTGTGTGCACGCAAGTGTGTGTGTGTGTGTGTGTGTGTGTGTTAGTGTGCATGTGTGTGTGTGTGTTAGGGTTGCCAACTGTCTCATATTAGCCGGGACGTCCTGTATTTCGACAGAAGTTGTGGTCACTGGATGTTTTTTGTTTTTGGCACCATTCTGAGTAAACTCTAAAAATTGTGGTGCGGGAAAATCCCAGAGGATCAGCAGTTACAGAAATACTCAAACCAGCCTGTCTGGCACCAACAATTATGTTATGGTCGAAATCACTGAGATCAAATTTTTCCTGATTCTGATTTAAGCTCCTGACCCATATTTTCTTGATTTTATGCATTGCACTGCTGCCACACAATTGGCTGATTAGATAATTGCATGAATAAGTAGGTGTACAGGTGTTACTAATAAAGTGCTTGGTGAGTGTATATCGCTTACAGTTGAAGAGCCATCCATCTCACGGCTCACCGGCATTCTTTTAAATCCAGCATTTTGAACTTGATGTCTCCACAGCTCCGAAGGGTTTAAAAGATCGTAAAGTGTACTGTCGATTTGCACTTCAGAATATCGATGGAAATAGTAGGCCATCCGTGTTTTTCTTAACTTTTATATTCACCTTATGCGCCAGAGAAACTAACGCGCAGCCATCTTGAACATTTTGTCTTTGAACTTCCGGTCTAGCATTTTCTAGATATCTATGGTGCTGATGTCAAAGTGTAATTAGCTAGCGGAGTGGATTTACAGGTTGTAGAGTTGTCAAAAGTTATCATGAGTATTTTAAAGTGTTGTTGGATGTCATAACAACTGGAAGCAGAGCAGGGAGATTTTAAAACAAGAGTTTTTCATTCATAAATCCACAAGATCCTTCCTTCATGCTATGGACATACAGATATGCCTCTGTGCTCAAGAAACTCCAAGAGACAACACAAAGTCATTACAAATATTTCTTTAAGACACCTCTGACCATCTTCTCATGTAATTCACCCATCGCGTTATTGTTAAGGTGAACAGATTTAAGTAAACCGGGATGGGGAAAGGGGTGCAACTATATTAATCAAACTGGACTCCCCCATAGTGCAATAATGTAAATACATATCTCATTTACATATGTAAATTCACATATTTAATTTAATAACTGTACATACCCCTACCTTGCACATACAGTACCACTTGCACATGTACATACGTCATTCTGTTTTATGTCTATTTATACTCGTACCTGGTTTTTATATTTTGTGTCTCAGTGTAATGTTCTGTGTGCACTTGTTTCACCTATAACCCCCAAAAATTCCTTGTGTACTTGAGAAGACTTGGCAATAAAGCTCATTCTGATTCTGATTCTGATCACCGATATATCACTTTGAAGAAGATAAACAACACTCTTAATTATATTTTAATATTATTGTTAAAGTGTTTTATCCACTACACAATACACATTAATGTTTATATTGTAGTCCAATTGAATACACTTTATTTTTATATTATAATCTACAGCCTCAGTGGACAATGCAAGTGGACGGTCATACTACAATAGTAGGTCTATGCACTGTAATCAATAAGACTGTAATAAGAAAAATGCAAAACAAGGATTTAATAATGATGACATACTTTATTGAACATGAAAATAATATGCAGAAATATGAAATATAACAATTACAATAATACATTTAAATCACCCATTTAGAAGTACATTTACAACAGAGAGATGGTTACATGCTAAACAAATAATTAACATTAGTGTGCAATGAAATCGGTACATTATAGACAAATTAAGATGAGAATAAATTCATGGGGAACCACCATCTGTTTAAACATCTGCTAAAAGGATAAAATGGCAAGTGTCCATACACAGATTTATTGCTCCAAAAATACTTTGTTGGCTTACACTTGCTTGCAAAGTTTAGATCATTAGGTCTTCCCCTGGCAAAAAAAAAAAAAAAAAGAAGACGACGAAAATAGCCTAGGAAAACAGCGGCACACACATTTAGAAACACGATTTGGGAATCTCGAAACTGCAGCAATGTTATAAAATACTCAGAAGTCATAAATATTAGTAAATATGTAACAGTTACATCACAAAAAAAAATACAATTAAAAAAAAAAGAATATATATATATATATATAACACATTGCGATCGGTACACATGAGTAATGTAATGGGGCTTTTCCACTGCACGGTACAGCTCGACTCCACTCGACTCTGCTCGCTTTTTGGGGATTTTCCACTGTGGATAGTACCTGGTACCTGATACTTTTTTTAGTACCACCTCGGTCGAGGTTCCAAGCGAGCCGAGCCGATACTAAATGTGATGTCAAAACCCTGCAGATCACTGATTGGTCAGAGAGAATCGTCACTACCAGCGTCACTGGATTTGCGACACGGGACATCAACCCGCCAGTTTTTTTAAAGTTAGCAACAGCGACAGCAATATCATTTGTTCATGTGACTTTCGAATTGTAAAAAGAAATGGCTGTGTGCAAAACCACGCCGTGGTCAATAAACGAGGTGCAGACGTTCCTCTCGTTAGCGACGAACGAAATGACGCGAAATGAAAAGTCTTTCAGGAAGTGTCTCAGCTGTTGGCCGCACATGGCTACCACCGGACCTACCAACAGTGTAGGGAAAAGTTAAAAAAACTTAAAAGTGACTACAGAACCATCAAGGACCACAACAGCCGTAGTGGTTCTAACAGAAGAAAGTGGAAGTGGTTCGACCAAATGGACGCTATCTATGGCAATAGACCAGCGAGCAATGGGAGGGAGCATGCCTTAGACTCGGCCACGGCGTTGTTGGAGTCCACGATGGAGGATGGTACGTTTTGTTACATTAACTCTATATTCTGCTTGAAAGCTTCACTTTATTTAGTTGACCAGCTACTGGAAAGCTTGCTTCTAAAACAACCAGGCCAATTTAACTGTTACACTTGTGTAAAATCACCATGCAACAACTGCTTTATGCAGCACAATGAGCTAGTAGCTAACAGCTAGCGGTCGTTATATTGTTTATGGTCAGTAATGTTTATGTCGTGTTTAAGGTGATGTCACGGCAGTAGAGGCGGCACAACTATGACGATCAGCCTATAATCCCACCCACGTTGAGGCGGCACTAAACTGCAGTGGAAAAGCAAGCTCAAAAAAGAGTCGAGTCGAGTTGAACCGTAACGTGCAGTGGAAAAGTGCCATTAGATTAACTAAAGCATGACAAACAATATAAGCTTCAACAGCACTACCAGAAAATATTTCCAAGCGGTATAGCAGGTAAACAATTTTGCCAAACAGTAAAAAACAAACAAACAATTAAATCCATTAGGAGATTGATTTCACTCCATTGCTGTCCTGACTCTCCTGACTTTTGAAACCGCGACTGGTTTGACTGAACAGCTGTCACACTCGCTTCCCGCTTCTTGTGACACAGTCGGATCTGCTTTCTGAGCTTATGGATATGACGTAAACACGCAAGGACAAATGACGTATGTCTGCGATTTTGCGCCAAATCTGACCCGACAGCTCAAATTCTCTCAAAATAAAAATCATTTTTGTAGGCTTATTGTACTGAATCGGTGTATGACAAGGACATGGTTTTGAACATGGATTTTTTATGTACTCACTCAATAATGAACTTTTGTTAATTGTAACCAAAAAAAATATTATATAGTGCAGGTTTTAAAAGCATTTGTCTGATGCATGTGTACATGTGTACATGTGTACACATCCTTAAAAAAGCACTTGTAAAAAGTCTACCTCGAAAAGATCAACAAATTAAATTTCAAAATGATTGCTGTGGACTGTAGGCCAGTGATAGGCTTATGTTTAATGATATAGAAATAAACAATATATTGCATTCTAAAGCCAGTTTCTGTATTGTCAAATCAATTCTTTACTTATTTGCCACAATAATGTAATGTATTTTAATAATTGGAATAATAGTATTTATTATATAGGCCTGTATTATATGTCTAATTATTTCAAAATAATTATAATTATTTAATCTTTAAATGCTTAATTATATTTATTTGGGGGCCTCCCTCTGCAAATATTGTTATGCAATTATTTGCAATTAATTTTATTAATTATCCGGCTGATCATATAATTAATTTGATTAGAAATTGTAATCGATTGACTGCCCTACTATTTATACATGTATACATTTCTCAATGACACGTTGTTAAAAAATAATTGTCAAACATGCTTATCATTGTAAGCAGAATTTTTTTTAATGAATTGCAGCTATACTCTCCACATAGACTCCACAATTTCCCACATTCTTATCTTCCTATTTTAATTATTAGAAAGAGGAATTTTCCATCCCATTGTCTGCAAGTAAGGCTAATTATTTTATCACAAAAAAATGTAATTACTGTAGCTGCATCTAGAGCAGTGCTTAGTGCTGAAAGTCTTTAACACAAGTGTTGATGGATGTCACTTGTGACATACTCAGAATCATTTATTCATTACCCATAGGTTAGCTGAGGGAGAGACACTTTCCAAATTCTGAACAAATGCCTTGTGATAGAACACCACAACCTGTACAGATGGCTAAATAAATGTTAATGTGAACTCGTGAATTGTTTTCTGTTCCTCTTTTTCACTTTAGAAAATGGTGCTCTCATTTATTCACAATACAAGATGTTACGCTTGGGAGAAATTTTTTGGCAATATTTAATAAACTGTTCAATGTTGAATCAGTTAACATGTTATCATTGTCATGGAAAATCTCTTGCCATTGTCAAATATATAGATGAAGATTGTATATAGTTACTGTCCCATACATAAAATGAGACTGTCCCATACATAAAACTGTACTATTAGAGTTCATATGGGCACATACTGTATGTAAATAGTTCCAAATCCACTATTTGTTGAAGACCTACATTATATTCTAATTTACATGCACAAACATGAAGCAGACATTGTTTTTTATTTAAACAATATAATGTATGTATACATTCATGTGATATGCAGGAATTAATATAAATATTTGTCATATATGATGTGTGTATTTGGAAAATATATGTTATGTACATATATGAAAACTGCCCTTTTTGTTGTAATTTGAAATATGTGGTATGTTGCATAAGTGAATTTTTTTACATCACTGAAAACCATACATGAGCATGGATACTATATATGTTTTACATACAGTATATTGCCATATACTGTATTACATTTCTGTATGGGTTAATCCATCTTAAAGGTGGAGTAAGCGATTCCTGAGAAAGACTGTTGATATTTGAACTCAACAGCCAAACAAACACACCTCTCCCTTCAGTGCTCCTTCAGAAGCTCCGCCCCCCAAATTCATGCACGCTGGAATAGTGTTGTGTGGATCGATCCAATCCACTTTGTTTATTTTTCCCATTTACAGAGCCAGGGCTGTGTACAAACACCAGAGTTTTTTTCAGCCCACACACAAGAATGGACAGCTAGCGGACCGTGGAGGGATATTCACGGAATTTGACAAAAAGTGTATTGGATTCAAATGACTTACTCCACCTTTAAGTGGTCCAAAATAGGATGCTTGACCATTTTTAATTTTCCAAAATTTGTAATTTTTTTTATTACCTCTATGTACTTGTATTGCAAAACCAACAGGTTTTTATTTTACTTGGTTTAACCCTCTTTGTATCATGGCGCACAACAAATTTTAGTTAAATAGATGATTATGGAAACCTAAATAACTCAAGATGGTCCTAGCTCCTTGGAACAAAAACGGATATCTAGAGCACATTACAAGGTACATGTACATATGTAGACATTTTGCACATTCTTGTTCCTTGGACTTAGAACTTAAGTCCTAATGTAATGATCAAGATCTCTGAAAATTCCACTTTTAGGGTCAGTTTATAATGGGAAGGGTTTGAGTCTTAGTCCTAAAAATAATTTTAAAATAATAAAAATTTTAGGGGGTACCAAGGTAAGTATAGTTTGCATGAAGAACATTTCCTCTTATTTGTATTTTTTATTTATTTGTATTTTTTTTTTATGGGGGTGAGAAAGTGCAATTTTCTAAAATAATTAACATTTCCCCTTACTTTCCGGTTAATTATATCTGTTGTGGGACAAGATAAGAACCTGAAATTTTCACAGATATAAGTCCTCTATGGTAGAATTCTGCTGTAAAAATTTGAGTTTGAGATTCCACTGGTTACAGACCTAGGGCTAGTAGAAAACTGAGGAAAAGCCTACTTTATTCATGCGTTTTGAGAAATGATATGTAATATAAGCATAACATATACTAAAAATTAACCGTATTTTACAGTGATTATGTTTATGATTGACATACCACAATTTTAAGCTACATGTTTGATTAGAAGCTGTGAGATTTTCCTCAATGTTGTGGGAGCGTCCGGTGGCACTAGCCAACTCAGCAGGTGTCAGTTTTCTGAGAAACTTGTTCATGGGAACCCACACTTTTTCCTCAGTAGGTGTCTTGAATGATGTTCTTAGTCCAGGTGGGTGGAAGACTATTACAAAAACATCAAATTTTTCCTCGCTGATGTCCTTAACCAAGCCTAACCCCAACTGGTCATCATAGACACAAGCGACAGTCATTTTTCCATAGAATCAGGGTGTCAGATTTCTTCGTAACATCCCATGGCAAAATGTGTGTGACGGGGTTGGAGGAACAACTAAGCGGGAAACAACAAAAGCCAGTTTGGAGAGGACAACAGAGGGTCAAATCCTTTCGCCTGAAGATATGTTTCTCTTTTGCAATGAGAAGGTTAAGGGGGTTACATACATCTACATCAAAAGTGAGGAAGTAACTGAACTTCATGAACTGAAACCTAAGGACAGGTTCGATAAGTGTGACTGAATTCCAGTTACAAGAAAAGTTCACCGTTTGGAGGCAGTATCAGAGAATACTATCAGGTGCTTCTTTACATCTGCATCACAAGAGTTTGAAAAACATGCAGTGATGAAATCTGTCCCCCTGATCCTACTAATCAGCTACTTATCAAACATGTAGCTTGAAATTGTGGTGTGTAAATCATAAACATAATTACTGTAAAGTACTGTTCATTTTAATTATTTGTTATGCTTACAGTGCATCCGGAAAGTATTCACAGTGCTTCACTTTTTCCACATTTTGTTATGTTACAGCCTTATTCCAAAATGGATTAAATTAATTATTTTCCTCAAAATTCTACAAACAATACCCCATAATGACAACATTAAAGAAGTTTGTTTGAAATCTTTGCAAATTTATAAAAAAAATCACATGTACATAAGAATTCACAGCCTTTGCCATGACACTCAAAATTGAGATCAGGTGCATCCTGTAGATTTTTCTACAACTTGATTGGAGTCCACCTGTGGTAAATTCAGTTGATTGGACATGATTTGGAAAGGCACACACCTGTCTATATAAGGTCCCACAGTTAACAATGCATGTCAGAGCACAAACCAAGCCATGAAGTCCAAGGAATTGTCTGTAGACCTGCGAGACAGGATTGTACCGAGGCACAGATCTGGGGAAGGTTACAGAAAAGTGTCTGCAGCATTGAAGGTCCCAATGAGCACAGTGGCCTCCATCATCCATAAATGGAAGAAGTTTGGAACCACCAGGACTCTTCCTAGAGCTGGCCGCCTGGCCAAACTGAGTGATCGGGGGAGAAGGGCCTTAGTCAGGGAGGTGACCAAAAACCCGATGGTCACTCTGACAGAGCTCCAGCGTTTCTCTGTGGAGAGAGGAGAACCTTCCAGAAGAACAACCATCTCTGCAGCACTCCACCAATCAGGCCTGTATGGTAGAGTGGCCAGACGGAAGCCACTCCTCAGTAAAAGGCACATGACAGCCCGCCTGGAGTTTGCCAAAAGGCACCTGAAGGACTCTCAGACCATGAGAAACAAAATTCTCTTGGCCTGAATGGCAAGCGTCATGTCTGGAGGAAACCAGGCACCGCTCATCACCTGGCCAATACCATCCCTACAGTGAAGCATGGTGGTGGCAGCATCATGCTGTGGGGATGTTTTTCAGCGGCAGGAACTGGTAGACTAGTCAGGATCGAGGGAAAGATGAATGCAGAGACATCCTTGATGAAAACCTGCTCCAGTGCGCTCTGGACCTCAGACTGGGGCGAAGGTTCATCTTCCAACAGGACAACGACCCCAAGCACACAGCCAAGATAACAAAGGAGTGGCTCCGGGACAACTCTGTGAATGTCCTTGAGTGGCCCAGCCAGAGCCCAGACTTGAACCCGATTGAACATCTCTGGAGAGATCTGAAAATGGCTGTGCACCGACGCTCCCCATCCAACCTGATGGAGCTTGAGAGGTCCTGCAAAGAAGAATGGGAGAAACTGCCCAAAAATAGGTGTGCCAAGCTTGTAGCATCATACTCAAAAAGACTTGAGGCTGTAATTGGTGCCAAAGGTGCTTCAACAAAGTATTGAGCAAAGGCTGTGAATACTTATATACATGTGATTGTTTTTTTTTTTTTTTTTTTTTTTTTTTTTTTTTAAATTTGCAAAGATTTCAAACAAACTTCTTTCACATTGTCATTATGGGGTATTGTTTGTAGAATTTTGAGGAAAATAATGAATTTAATCCATTTTGGAATAAGGCTGTAACATAACAAAATGTGGAAAAAGTGAAGCGCTGTGAATACTTTCCGGATGCACTGTATATTACATCTGTTCATTTCTCAAAACACATGGAAAAAGTTGGCTTTTCCCCAGATTTCTACTAGCCCTAGCCCTGTGAAATCTCAAACTACATTTTTTTTTACAGCAGAATACGACAATAGAGGACTTATATCAGTGAAAATTTCCCCACCAGAGATAATCAACCTGAAAGTGAGGGGAAATTATTTAAAAAATTGCACTTTCTTGCCCCCATTAAAAATAAAATATAAGAGAAGTCTCAAAATTTAAATGTTCTGCATGCACACTATACTTACCTAGGTACCCCCTATTTTTGTTTAGGACTGAGACTCAAACCCTTCCCATTATAAATTAGCCCTAAAAGTGGAACTTTCTGCAATATTGATCATTACATTAGGGCACAAGTTCTAAGTCTAAGGAACAAGAATGTGCAAAATGTTTATATATGTACCTTGTAATCTGCTCTAGAGATCCGTTTTTGTTGAAAGGAGCTGAGACCATCCTGAGCATACGTATTGAAGTTTCTGGAAACATCTGTATAACCAAAATTTGTCATGCACCATGACACAAAGGTGGTTAAACCAAGTAAAATAAAAATAAAAAATTGGTGGTTTTGCAATACCAATACATAGAGGTAATCACTCTAAAAAAAAAATTGGAAAATTAAAAATGGTCAAGCTGTCACAGATGCAGAGACAGGACCCAAATTCAGAGGTAAAAAACAGGGAATTTATTAAATACAAAACAATAAAGGGAAACTCAAACTCCCACAAGGGGGAAAAACAATAAACAAACTAAGGGAGGGAAGGAAGGGAGGGAAACCAGGGAGGGAACTTAAGGAAATGGGTGGGGTCCTGCAGCCTGGGGGGAGGCCTCATGGCGGAGGCAGGGTCTGGCGGCCTGGAAGGAGGCCTCAGGGTGGAGGCAGAGTCTGGCAGCCTGGGAGGAGACCTCGGGGCAGAGGGGACAGAGTACTGGGCGGCGGCCGCTGGACAGTGGTCAGGATGGAACGGCTCAGGGGGTGGAGCGTGGAGGGCTCGGGCACTGGCCACGGTGGGGAACGGCCTCCATGGCCGGGAACACCGGCAGACACTGGGGAACGGTCTCCTTGGTTGTGAGCAGTGGCAGTGACAGGGGAACGGCCTCCGTGGCCATGAACACTGGCAGAGACTGGGGAACAGTCTCTTTGGTCGTGAGCACTGGCAGTGACAGGGGAATGACCTCCTTGGTTTTGAGCACTGGCAGGGACAGGAGAACAGCCTTCATGGCTGTGAGCATAGGCAGTGACAGGGGAATGACCTCCACGGTCATAGGCACTGGCAGTGACGGGGGAACAGCCTTCATGGCTGTGAGCACAGGCAGTGACAGGGGAACGACCTCTGTGGCCGAGAGTGCTGGCAGCGACTGGGGAATGGCCTCCGTCATTGTGGGCACTGGCAGGGGAACAGCCTTCATGGCTGTGAGCACAGGCAGTGACAGGGGAATGACCTCTGTGGTCGTGGGCACTGGCAGTGACTGGGGAATTGCCTCCGTGGCCAGGAGCACTGGCAGCGACTGGGGAACGACCTCCGTGGTCGTGGGCACTGGCAGTGACGGGGGAACAGCCTTCGTGGTTGAGAGCACAGGCAGTGACTGAGGAACGGCCTCCATGGCCAGGAGCGCTGGCAGCGACTGGGGAGGGGGAGCCCTTCTCCTCCTCCTCAAATATTAAAACTACAATAACAAAACTACAAACTACAAATTGCAAAACTAATAATAAGCAAACAAGAAGGTGTGCAATTCCATACGATGCAAGCAAAAGGCGACAAAATCAAGACAGGACACCTGTGCGAGAGTTTGGCCACACCTGGCACCTTAGACTGAAGTGACCGAACCCCAGCACAACATGAAGACATCTCGCGACCCGGGTGCACAACGCAACGCGAACACGACATAAGGCGCACACGTGTTCGTGAAACCGAACCAGACAGGAAGTCAGGATCCAGACACCGTGCTCCCGACATGAAACAAGACAGACCAAAGAGCGCATGGCAGGAAATACAACCAAAACCGTGTGCTCACACATAGTCAGACAACGAAACACAAGACAGACATGGGATAATGATGCCACGGTCCTGTCAAACAAAAACCCAGTCTGACAGAGTGACAGGACCGTGACACAAGCAACCAACTTTGCAATTGTTGAACCACTTCAGATGGTTGAGGATTTGAGGACAAGCAGACAGGAGCACTACTTGTTTTTCAGTAAGAGGAAGTAAAATGCAAGGTAGAAGTTTTATGAGAAAGATTTTCATAGTATCAAGTGCATAAATCAAGAAATGATACAGTCGTAAGTGTTCTTGATCATAACCAAAATGGTTTTGCTGGAAGATTACTGTAGGGGAATAATTTACATTGTGTTTTGGTGCACACTTTTCTTACATTTTTCATTCATTAGTTTGACCTTTCTGAAGACTTTTTACTTTACTTTGACACATTTAAAAGAACTCCATATTTATGTTCATCTCACTCTGGCTATGAAACAGGCAACATTTTTGTACTGTATGAAGGTACCTGGAAAGTGGTTTCAGACTGGCATCCAAGGCATTCTGATGATCTACAACAAATTCAAGTTGGCCTCAGAGATAACCAAGTGAATATTTAATGACTACAATGGTTGTGAATAAAATCTTATGTTTAAACAAATGAGAAAAATAAAAAATAAAATTCTATACATACACTGGCAGCCAAAAGTTTGGAATATTGTACAGATTTTGCTCTTATGGAAAGAAATTGGTACTTTTATTCACCAAAGTATAATTGAACTGATCACAATGTATAGTCAGGACATTAATAACTGAAAAATTAATATTACAATTTGAAGAAAAAATAAAATAAAATTCAGAACTTCCTAAGCTACTTCAAAGAGTTCTCATAAAAAAATCCTCCACGTGCAGCAATGACAGCTTTGCAGATCCTTGGCATTCTAGCTGTCAGTTTGTCCAGATACTCAGGTGACATTTCACCCCATGCTTCCTGTAGCACTTGCCATAGATGTGGCTGTCTTGTCGGGCACTTTTCATGCACCTTACAGTCTAGGGTTAAGATCCATAACACTCTTTTCCAGTTATCTGTTGTCCAATGTCTGTGTTTCTTTGTCCACTCTAACCTTTTCTTTTTGTTTTTCTGTTTCAAAAGTGGCCTTTTCTTTGCAATTCTTCCCATAAGCACCCCTGGGTTTACTTTACTGTTGTACATGAAACTGGTGTTGAGCGGGTAGAATTCAATGAAGCTGTCAGCTGATGACATATGAGGCGCCGTGGAGATTTCTCAGGGCCAGCAAAGCCTTCTCTGCTGGCGTAACATACCTAATAAATAAACAAAATTAAAAATTATAAATCATTCTCATTGACCTTTTTGCTTATGTATTTTCAATCCTTTTCCATTCCTAATTAATCTACAAACGAATAGCAAAAAACAAAAAATGTATCCAATCAGAATTTATTCCTCGATGCTTACAAGCAAAGTGTGACAACTGTTTCACAAATTGCATGCCCGAAGCCATGCTCCTTAGCAGAAGCAGCGCGTGAGTCTGAGCTCCACCTCGTCAGGCCACAGAATCTCTCTTTCCACAGACTCTCTCAACAGTGTAAGTGAATAGGCATCTAAAGTCAGATTGTCAGATTCATCAGCCAATTAGATTGATTTATTTGTTCTTGTGGGTGTGGTCTTTAGGATATGTCCCAGTCCAGGCCTTCTAGCTGGCCCTGAGTGACGCAATCACGCTTTAAGTGATGTATGTAATTTGAAAGCGAAGAGCGCAAGATCTTGCTGACGAGTTGGCTGTCATCGCTGCCTCATCACCATTGAGAAAGAGATCCTTGATTTAAAAACCTAAGATGTTCTGTATGATCGTGCGATTGATTAATTAAACAGGAAAGGAGGACTGATGTTCACTTCAAGCAAATTGGGAAGTGCTTTTTGCATTGTTATAGCAACATCAGGAGTTTTCTAAGTGTAAATTATGCTGCTTGAGCATTCAGTGTCGGATCAAGTTTTGAAAAGTAACCGTGTACCCTGACGAAACAAAATGTATTGCAAGTAAAATTTAAATCGCAAATATTATTAGAGAGCTTTTTCTTGGTATTAGACCTCCTTGGTTCTGGCTTTCGTGCGTGGACATGTTTTTAAAATTTCAATTGGTATTATTAGTTGACTGCCACGTAATGTATGATAGGCATACGGTGTCTTATTCATTCTGAAACCCTGTTTTCTTAATGGCATGAATCGCACTGAAGGCCTAGACTTAAAATGCACTGGCCGCGGCTGGTGAGGCGTCTATTTCTCAAACTAGAGACTCTGATGTACTATCCTCTTGTTTAGTTGTTCATTTGGGCCTTCCACATCTCTTTCTGTCCTTGTTAGAGCCAGTTGTCCTTTGTCTTTGAAGACTGTAGTGTACACCTTTTTATAAAATCTTCAGTTTTTTGGCAATTTCAAGCATTGCCTTCATTCCTCAAAACAATGATTGACTGATGAGTTTCTAGAGAAAGCTGTTTCTTTTTTGCCATTTTTGACCTAATATTGACCTTATGACATGCCAGTCTATTGCATACTGTGGCAGCTCAAAAACAAACACAAAGACAATGTTAAGCTTCATTTAACGAACCATATATCTTTCAGCAGTGTTTGATATAATGGCAAGTGATTTTCTAGTACCAAATTAGCAATTTAGCATGATTACTCAAGGATAAGGTGTTGGAGTGATGGCTGGTGGAAATGGGGTCTGTCTAGATTTGATCAAAAATTGCTTTTTTTAAATAGTGATGGTGCTGTTTTTTACGTCAGTAATGTCCTGACTATACTTTGTAATCAGTTGAATGCCACTTTGGTGAATTAAAGTACCAATTTCCTTCCGAAACAGGAAAATCTGTACATTATTCCAATGTATATACAGGTGCATCTCAATAAATTAGAATGTCGTGGAAAAGTTCATTTATTTCAGTAATTCAACTCAAATTGTGAAACTCGTGTATTAAATAAATTCAATGCACACAGACTGAAGTAGTTTAAGTCTTTGGTTCTTTTAATTGTGATGATTTTGGCTCACATTTAACAAAAACCCACCAATTCACTATCACAAAAAATTAGAATATGGTGACATGCCAATCAGCTAATCAACTCAGAACACCTGCAAAGGTTTCCTGAGCCTTCAAAATGGTCTCTCAGTTTGGTTCACTAGGCTACACAATCATGGGGAAGACTGCTGATCTGACAGTTGTCCAGAAGACAATCATTGACACCCTTCACAAGGAGGGTAAGCCACAAACATTCATTGCCAAAGAAGCTGGCTGTTCACAGAGTGCTGTATCCAAGCATGTTAACAGAAAGTTGAGTGGAAGGAAAAAGTGTGGAAGAAAAAGATGCCCAACCAACCGAGAGAATCGCAGCCTTATGAGGATTGTCAAGCAAAATCGATTCAAGAATTTGGGTGAACTTCACAAGGAATGGACTGAGGCTGGGGTCAAGGCATCAAGAGACACCACACAGACGTGTCAAGGAATTTGGCTACAGTTGTCGTATTCCTCTTGTTAAGCCACTCCTGAACCACAGACAACGTCAGAGGCGTCTTACCCGGGCTAAGGAGAAGAAGAACTGGACTGTTGCCCAGTGGTCCAAAGTCCTCTTTTCAGATGAGAGCAAGTTATGTATTTCATTTGGAAACCAAGGTCCTAGAGTCTGGAGGAAGGGTGGAGAAGCTCATAGCCAGAGCTGCTTGAAGTCCAGTGTTAAGTTTCCACAGTCTGTGATGATTTGGGGTGCACTGTCATCTGCTGGTGTTGGTCCATTGTGTTTTTTGAAAACCAAAGTCACTGCACCCGTTTACCAAGAAATTTTGGAGCACTTCATGCTTCCTTCTGCTGACCAGCTTTTTAAAGATGCTGATTTCATTTTCCAGCAGGATTTGGCACCTGCCCACACTGCCAAAAGCACCAAAAGTTGGTTAAATGACCATGGTGTTGGTGTGCTTGACTGGCCAGCAAACTCACCAGACCTGAACCCCATAGAGAATCTATGGGGTATTGTCAAAAGGAAAATGAGAAACAAGAGACCAAAAAATGCAGATGAGCTGAAGGCCACTGTCAAAGAAACCTGGGCTTCCATACCACCTCAGCAGTGCCACAAACTGATCACCTCCATGCCACGCCGAATTGAGGCAGTAATTAAAGCAAAAGGAGCCCCTACCAAGTATTGAGTACATATACAGTAAATGAACATACTTTCCAGAAGGCCAACAATTCACTAAAAATGTTTTTTTTATTGGTCTTATGATGTATTCTAATTTTTTGAGATAGTGAATTGGTGGGTTTTTGTTAAATGTGAGCCAAAATCATCACAATTAAAAGAACCAAAGACTTAAACTACTTCAGTCTGTGTGCACTGAATTTATTTAATACACGAGTTTCACAATTTGAGTTGAATTACTGAAATAAATGAACTTTTCCACGACATTCTAATTTATTGAGATGCACCTGTATATATATATATATATATATATATATACAGGAAGCAAAGAATCTATGCCTGTAAAGAGGATTTGTTGGTTTGGTTCCTGTTGGTTTTATTTGAAAGTTCTTGTCGGGTTCGTGACTGTGTCCTAGTGTGTTTAGTTTAATTATTAAGTCTAGAGGAATTATACCCGTATTTGTCTATTATCCTTGTCTAGCATTGTTTGTTGAATTTCATTTGGTAAGTGTTTGGGTTTCCTTTGTCTTGCATGGTTCTGAGTATCTTGTGTAGTTTTGATGTTTTTTTTAATGTTGAATGTTTGAAAGTTTAATGTTTTTTCAAAATATTACATGGTTGCTTAAGCATATCATGGCATTTCTGAGGTGAAATGTCCACTGAGTGGTGCTAAAAGCGGCAAAACAGATCAGGTTTTTAAAGTTAATGCTCTATTTAGTTTTAAATCAACAAACCTACCTCTCTACCCTAAACCCTAACCCTAACCGATAGTGTCAGAAAAAGCTAATCTGAGATGAAAAACGTAATCGCGGTCAAGTGCAGCGCTCTATCAGTTGAGTGCGCAATTTGATTGCACCTGTACAACTTTTTAAATGTAGTTGGTTATGTAATGGAAATTTTCAAATCTGTCTTCTTCCTTATAGTAAGTGTTTTGAGGTCACAAGATAGCATTGTGTAAGGAACACAGCCATGAAGTGCAGCAGTTCTGTTTCATCATCATCTTCTGTTATATTTAGTTAAAGAATAAAGTAACATGTAATAATTGAATCATTTATCTATCCTCTCAAAACTGACCTCCAAACAACCACATCTGCCACAGCCATATGCCCATTGATGGGAGCATTTTTTCTTCTCATGTGGAACGTCGATACTTTCAGATGCATCTGGTCTCTTATCCGTACAGTCAGGGCAGCTGCTTGTGGGTTATTTACATAGAGGGTTGGTTGGTACAGAGTTCTAAGGAAAAGAACGAAGGGCCCATAGGATTCATGTGGCGTTGGAGCATTGTCTCTGAAAAACAGAAGCAGTGCTGGGGAAGAAATGCCTTGATTTAAAATTTGCTTACAAATCCAGCCATGGCACAGGCGAATGCCACCATATTGCAGAATGACAAGCAGAGAGGGGGAATTAAATGAAACATTCTCGAAACATTTAATTTAAAGGGATAGTTTAGGCTAACATTCTCCCTAACATGTCATGTGTTCCATTAAAGAACGTCATATGGGTTTGGAAAACTTAAGGGTAAGACATTTTTGGGTAAACAATCTCTTTAAGGTCAATCTTTAAGCATAGGTTTACATTTAAAAGTGCTAAATTTAGCAAGGGGAGGGAGGAGTTAGGTAAGTGGTAGGGGGGTAAACAACAAAATATCTCCAGATTATATTATGTTATGATTATAGGTGTATGTTATTTGCTCTGGGCATTTGGGACCAACTTAATAAGAAAAATAGTAGTATGTGGAAAACTAAATCAATTTCCACAGGAAACAGCAAAACATGCATTTACGTATTTACATCTTTATGGAGTCAAAATGACTTCTGTATGTTTAATTAAAACACAAATAGAATACATTTCAAAATACATATCACAATAAATTCTTCACTGGAGTATAAAATTATACAATTATTAGATCAGCAATGTTTGTATTGCATAATCAGTTCCTACAGATTAAGGCATTGTAAAATCTAGGTGCTCCAGAGATTATTCTCACTTTCAGAAATTGACCTATTTGGTGAAAGCGATTTTCTTACAAGAATGCCAAATACAAAGAAATCCCTTCTGCGTAAAAAGCTATTATAACATCTGAAAATAGATAAGTCTACAAAGAAAAACAATAACATGTACAAAAAAAGATGCTGTTTCATTTAAGTAATAATTAACATCTATATAGTATGCCTAAACTCAACAAAATCATTGTTTTGGGTAGAATATGGAAAGTATTTTTTCTTCATGAGAGTTTAACTCTCATGTTCTGTTGAGATTGATGTTACCTATTTTATGTTTGGGGTCCAAAAGACCCTAATGTACAGTATGTGTAAATAATAATAATAGTAATTTAAAAATGTACTCCTTGTTTTCCCTTTCAGGTTTGTTTAAAAAGTTCCAGTGACCATTGTGGATTGTGCTGATTTGATAATGTCTTGAAATTATAATCTGCCAATATTTTTTATTTTATTTTTATTTTTTTTTAATTGGTAGCCTATATTAAATGTTCTTAGTCTTTTCTTCCTGTGATGGGGAGGGCCATACAGAGGCTACAAGAGTCCAAATTTAATTAAATTCCAGATTTCACTTTGAAGGATGCAGCGCATGCATTTATTTAATTAAATCGTATTCTTTTGAAGTTTGATAATCACATTAGGTCATATCACGAATCCTGTCTTTCCACCCCCAAATTTAAGACCTCTTTAAATTAAAATGAAGACTTTTGTTGTATCATTTATTATATTTAAGACTTTTTAATACCTTAAATTTTGGAAAACTAAATTTAAGACATTTTAAGACTTTTTAAGGATCTGCTGCAACCCTGCTTGGAACTAAAAAATTTGTAATATAAAATTTTTCACGGACATTTTAAGCATGTTATCAGGTTGAAATTGTGTTTATAATCAGTTCCCAAGTAGATGTGGAAAGTTTATGAAGTATAAATCTGATAATTTAGTGTTCCCTATCTGTCACTCATTCAACGTTGTGTCGATGTAGTGACATTAGGGGTCACTCTTGGGAGCCCCAAACACCTCTGCTTTTTTTTAAAAAGGCCAATGAGAATTAGCGAGTGGAATTTGCATGCCACTCCCCCGGACATACGGGTATAAAAGGAGCTGGTATGCAACCACTCGTTCAGATTTTCTCTTCGGAGCCGAGCGATTGTATTCAGTGCACTGAATTCAATTCCCTCCAAAGACACACCTCAAAACTGCTGGATTTACGACGCATTTCAGCAGCTTCTCCCCCTCTGCACCCGTGGAGTGCAGAGAATGCCCCTGGGCGCTTCGGCACTGCAAAAATAAGAGAGTATATTCTAAAAGAGTATATTTTCATTCACAAAAAGAGCGGCACACACGGAACGTCTTTTTAAAGATGACTTTCCGTTTGTGTGTTATTCCTGGTTGCAGTCGTTATCTCTCCGCTTCTGACGGCCATGATCGCTGTCTCACGTGTCTGGGCACTGTCCACGCGGAGACATCGTTCGTGGATGAGTCATGTCCTCATTGCGAGAACATGACCATGGCAACGTTGCGGTCGCGGCTTGATTTCTTAAGAAATAAAGCCACCCCAGCGGCTTCCCGCACCGGTCCTTCTACCTACGGGTTTGAGGCCGCGTCGGTTAGCACTGGGGGTGATTTGGGGACATCAATGGGACCACCTCCGCCGGATATCCCCCCACGGACCTCCCATTCCCCAGCACACTCGCTTGCCCCGATCGGGCTCTCGCACGAGACCGCTGTCTCGTCTCAGCGTGAGTTCGACTTCTGGTTCGGAGCTCGGGAAGACGATGAGTTATCGAGCGCAGCATCGGAGAGCAGGCTCGTCCAGTCTGATGCAGAGGCTTCGGCTGGGCTTCCTCCTTCGGGAACGGTCGCCCAGTCTCACACCGATGCAGAAATGACAGACATGCTTTCCCAGGCAGCCACAAGCATTGGGCTAGAGTGGAACCCTCCGCCCTGCATGCCATGGCTCTCCTGCAAGTACACCAATCCAAGGTGCTAAAAGAACTGCACAAGGGTAGTTCTGACCCGGGATTGATGCAGGAACTGAGCTTGGCGACCGACCTCGCTCTCCAGGTGACGAAGGTCACGGCGCGGGCTCTCGGGCAGGCAATGTCCACCCTGGTGGTCCAGGAGCGCCACCTTTGGCTCATCTTGGTCGAGGAGGGAGAGGCAGACAAGGCACGGTTCCTTGACGCCCCCATTTCCCAGGTTGGCCTGTTTGGCGACGCCGTCGAGGACTTTGCCCAGCAGTTCTCAGTGGTGAAAAAGCAGACGGAGGCCTTACAACATATCCTGCCCCGGCATGGCTTAAGACCCCGCACCCTGTCTGCTCGTCGCCAAGGGCATCCTCCTACAGCAACAACACCGGCTCTGCCGCAGCTCGCCCCGTGGCCCGGCTCCGGCGTGGAGCCCTCTGCAGGAAGCAGACTCCAGCCTTCTTGCAGTCCCCCTCGCCTGAAATTTGAGCACGTGGCTCGCGCTTTCCAACCCATCGCGATGGCTGAACCTGACCATCTGACTCGGCTATGCAATTCAGTTCGCCAGGCACCCGCCCAGGTTCAGCGGCATCCGCTTCACCTCAGTGAAGGGCGAGAACGCCGCTACCTTGCGTGCGGAGATCGCTACCCTTCTGCGCAAGGGCGCAATAGAGCCTGTACCTCCAGTCGAGATGAAGAAAGGGTTCTACAGCCCTTACTTCATCGTACCGAAGAAAGGCGGTGGGTTGCGACCAATCTTGGACCTGCGAGCACTGCACCGGGCTTTGCATAGACTCCCGTTCAAGATGCTGATGCAAAAACACATTCTAGCGAGCGTCCGGCATCAAGATTAGTTTGCGGCTGTAGACCAGAAGGACGCGTACTTCCACGTCTCGGTCTTACCTCGACACAGACACTTCCTGCAGTTTGCCTTCGAAGGCCAGGCATACCAGTACAAGGTCCTCCCCTTCGGCCTGTCCTTGTCCCCTCACGTCTTCACGATGGTCGCAGAGGCAGCCCTTGCCCCGCTAAGGGAAGTGGGCATCCACATCCTCAACTATATCGACGACTGGCTAATCATAGCCCACTCTCAAGAGTTGCTGTGCACACACAGGGACCTCGTGCTCCGGCACCTCAGCCGACTGGGGCTTCTGGTCAACTGAGAAAAGAGCAAGCTCTCCCCGGTTCAGAGCATTTTTTTTCTCAGTTAGGAGTTGGACTCAGTCTCGATGACAGCGCGCCTCACGAACGAGCGCATGCAGTCGGTGCTGAACTGTCTGAAAGCGTTCAGATGGAGGACAGCGGTTCCACTGAAACTTTTTCAGAGGCTCCTGGGGCATATGGCATCCTCAGCGGTGGCCACTCCGCTCGGGTTGATGCATATGAGACCGCTTCAGCACTGGCTTCAGACTCGAGTCCCGAGATGGGCATGGCGCCGCGGGACACATCGCGTGGCCATCACGCTGATCTGTCGACACCTCTTCAGTCCTTGGACCGACCTTGCATTTCTACGGGCAGGGGTTCCCCTAGAGCAGGTCTCCAGGTGTGTCATGGTTACAACAGATGCCTCCAAGATGGGCTGGGTGCCGTATGCAACGGGCACGTAGCCGCCGGCTCCTGGACTGGCCCGTGGTTGCGTTGGCACATCAACTGCCTAGAGTTGTTGGCAGTACTGCTCACCCTGCAGAGGTTCCGCCATTGATCCAGGGCAAGCACATGTTGGTCCGGACGGACAACACAGCGACGGTAGCGTACATAAACCGTCAAGGCTTTCTACGCTCCCGTTGCATGTCATAACTCACCCGCCGTATCCTCCTCTGGAGTCAGCAGCGCCTCAAGTCGCTACGAGCCACTCACATCTCGGGCGACTTCAACGCCGCAGCGGATGCGCTGTCACGTCAGGTTACCCTCAGGGGAGAGTGGAGACTCCACCCTCAGGTGGTCCAGCTGATTTGGAGTCGATTCGGTCGATCACAGGTAGACCTGTTTGCTTCCCGGGAATCCTCCCACTGCCTGCTTTGATACGCCCTGACCGAGGCGCCCCTCGGTATAGATGCACTGGCACACAGCTGGCCCCCTGGACTACGTAAATATGCATTTCCCCCATTGAGCCTACTTGCACAGACCCTGTGCAAGGTCAGGGAGGACGAGGAGCAGATCATCCTAGTAGCACCCTACTGGCCCACCCAGACATGGTTCTCGGATCTCACGCTCCTCGTGACAGCGAGGTTCCTGAGAGGTGCTAGGAGGTTGAATCCCTCCAGACCGCACCTCATCCCCTCGTGGGACCTCTCTGTAGTCCTTCAGGGTCTACAGGGAGCTCCCTTTGAGCCCTTGGAGTCAGCTGAGCTTAAGGCACTCTCTTTGAAGACTGCCCTCCTGACTGCGCTCACTTCCATCAAAAGGGTAGGGGACCTGCAGGCATTCTCTGTCAACGAATCGTGCCTGGAGTTTGATCCGGGTTACTCTCACGTGTTCCTGAGACCCCGACCGGGCTATGTGCCCAAGGTTCCCACGACCCCTTTTAGGGATCAGGTGGTGAACCTGCAAGCGCTGCCCTAGGAGGAAGCAGACCCAGCCTTGGCGTTGCTGTGTCCGGTGCGAGCTTTACGCATCTATTTGGATCGCACGCAGAGCTTTAGAAACTCCGAGCAGCTCTTTGTCTGCTTTGGTGGACAGCGGAAAGGAAGCTCTGTCTCCAAACAGAGGATCGCCCACTGGGTCATTGACGCCATCGCGATGGCATATCAGGCTCAGGACGTGCCACCCCCGGCGGGGTTATGAGCCCACTCTACCAGGAGTCTGGCGGCCTCCTGGGCCCTGGCCAGTGGTGCCTCTTTGGCAGACATATGCAGAGCAGTAGGCTGGGCAACACCCAACACCTTAGTGAGGTTCTGCAATCTCTGGGTTGAGCCGGTCTCGTCCCGTGTGTTGGCAGACATGAGCAGGTAAGTTCCGGGACAGCTGGCCGGATGTACCGCTTGCGCATAGCGCCTTTCCCCACCCTTGAGGTGAAGACGTATGCTCTTGACTCCCAGTCGTGTTCACAGACTGTGATCCCTGGATGACTTTCCTCCTTAGCCCTCTGGCAGTTCAGTTTGCGAGGAAACTAGCTGCTGACCCAGTACATGTGCTAATGAGACCCTGTACTGAGCTAGGGTGACTCTCATTGGTTCAGTCAAAAGACTGAGAATTACTTTTTAACCCTCCTGTTTTGTTTGGGGTCTGAAAGAGTACAAGGCCATTTTGATTACTCAAAAAAAAAATTAAAAAAAATAATAATAATAATAATACATATATATATATTTTATATATACTATATATATATTATAATATATATATATATATATATATATATATATATATATATATATATATATATATATATATATATATATGAGTGGAATACATCACATGGTCTTACCAAGTCTTGTCGGAAGTATGTCATGTGGAGAGGTCCCATGGTAGGTCCTACCCGAAGGGGGAGGAGTTTCTACAGAGCATGGCGACCAGGGGCAGAGGGGCCTCTGCCCAAGGAAAACGCAGTTTACCGACAGGAAGCAATTTTGCAGAAGATATCACATGGGGTCGCCTTCGGGGAACCAGCACATGTGGAGTACCTACCTTAGTTCAGGATAAAGAGTTAATATAAATGCTCTATGTGCATGAAAAGGATAAAATGCCCAATGATATAGATGAAGGACCATCTTGAACACATTTCTTGTGCCAAACATTTTTTTTTTCTTATAAAGGTTTTGAACAAAACAAGTTCAGAGTTCCTGTCCAATATTATCTAAACTCTTGCTTGAAGGTTAAATGTGTCTATTGAGCCTCAGAAAAGTTAATTTTGGCTAAACAAAGAGCCAGAATAATTTAGAATTTTCATATCATTCTATACTTTTAATTGATTTGGCTAAGATTTTTGTAGGCAGTGAAATGGTCATTGATATGCTTAAAGAATATGATGCCTCAGGTGTGAGTGGATGAAGCAGAACAGAGATGCCACACACTAAGAATCGCTTGTGGGCACCATGGCATCTTGACAGAGAACATTAAGCTGCATCAGTGCTGGCCTAATGCTGCTGCCTGAAGACAAACATGTAAATGTCAACTCTTCAAAAGACATGTGAAATAGATCCTGTCAGGTTTTTTTTTTTTTTTTTTCAGGGAATGATCCAAGTACTGCAGAACTGAATGATTGCTACAGTTCAGTGACACATTCTCTGTAATGTTGATGATGTGCCTTGGAAAGAAAAACTTACATTTCAGTATAAATTTAATGAGGAAAAAAAAAGCTAAACTGTGCTATGCTATGAATTGGTCATGCATGTTTTTTTACATGAAGGATTAATGAAGTGTAAAAATACAAATGTGAGTGTATAAGGAGATAATTGCTTGAGTACTTATGTATTGCCTTCTTTCATAGTACATATATACAGTAATTGCAGTCCAGTTTTTAGAAAATGTCCTCAATAATGAACCTCTTCATACAAGGGCCTAATTATACTATATGAGTTACACCGCAGAATATGTCTTGGATGTATGAGTTAGATACTGTTTAACCAAGCTTATGAGCAGCAACACTAAATTACAGATTCTGTCTTAAGCGAGCCAATAAAATGAGAGAAAAGCATATTTTAAGAAAAAGCCTTGCAACATTTTAAAATATAAAAAATGACATAAAACAAAATCACATTACAACACAACTGCAACAAAACATGAGTATCACTTTCAGACAGTAATTTGCACAGTAAGATACATCCAAATGACACCAGCTCAACCATCTGCCAGAATATTACCATTCATGATATTTCATCTGCAGCCAGCAGAAACTGCTCAGTGATGCTCAACAGTTCCCTCAATGGGTCTCTAGTAATGTGGAGCAATATTCCAATCCCAAGTTTTGAAGAAGAGGGCAAACAGTCACACTAGTCCATAAAGTTAGCCTCATACTAAATTCTGATACAACCCTTCTCGTTCTCTGCCTGTGTTCCCACAGTTCTGCCTTTGTCATGGAACAGACATTTCTCTAAAGTTTTGTTGGCTGCCTCCCACACTGTGTAATTGATTATGTAGATCTATTCATGTCTCAGAGTGAGGGATTCAGCAATTAATTCAACAGCTCTGAATAATAGCTGCTGGTTCATCTCGGGGAAAGCAGTGGGCTGAAACAATAACATTGGCAAATAAGAAGCAAAGTAATAAGAAGTTGGACTTTAGGGGAAAGCTGACATGCCATTGGAATATACCAACTCTTCCTTCAGGGGAGGCATTTCTCACCCTTTGATCATTTGGAACTGTACGAAGGCTAAAATACCTCCAAACATGTCTGTTGTTTGAGTGATGGAATGTTAGCTTAGCTTCATGAATTTGCAGAAGAAGATTCAGAGTTTGCAGCAAATTATACAGTAGGTGCACCCAAAATCATTTACTCTGCTCTATTCTACACAATTTGGTAGTTTAAGTAGTGCGAGTAGTATGTTCTCACAGAAAATGCAACAAAAAGAAGTGTACTAGGAGTCCCTGGATGATGCACTTCTTTTACTGTCAAAAGGAAGTATGTAATGTTGGACACTTCATGCAAGGGGTTTGCTGTATGTAGTGGAAGGGGTGGAGTTACTTGGCAACTAGCAAGACTTCAGTGAAGACAGCACCTTACAAATATGAGTTGAATGTTTTACCATCACTCTACACTGCGTGAATATGTTCATTATTTTAGATATAAGTGTTAAACTGAGTGGCAACACATCACATGTGTTTGAAATATCACTTCCATCAGCTGTTAAATGGCAAATGCTTCCATGTAGTAAAAAACTGTTAAGTGTTTCATTTGGGAAGATGGGCCCTATTTGAAGAGCACTAGCGCTAAGCGCAGCACTGCACCATAACTCATAAGCACAAAGTCAATAGGCGTGGCCATGAAGTTTTGGTATTTTTGCGCAAGCGGGTTTGGCCACAAAGCTCATTTAAATGTGAAAATTATTAGTGCCGAATTTGCTGCAAGTTTGCAGAAAATTTGCCATAAACTCTCAGTTTTCGTAAGGGTTCTGTAAGTGTGTAGTGTATAGTGCGTAATTTGGGACACAGCATAAATGTTGGATTGCAGATGGCTAACGCGCTACAGCTAGCGGCAACACATCGAGTGCATTTGAAATGTCACTTCCGTCAGCTGAAAAAGGGCAACTGCTTCCATCTAATAAAAAAAAGATTAGTGTTTCATTTGAGACAATACTACACTTTGCAAATGTATACACTAGATGGCTGAGAGCCATTGAAAGTGGTTGATACCAAGCTTACAAAAGCAACAGCTTTGATTTTGGGATTTTGGCCACAAATGACTTCCATATTGTTGTGAATCTTTTGTCATTCTTGTTTGTACAGTCCTTACTATGGGATTTCAGTGGGGGAGGGACAAAACATCCATTAAAATATTTGCCACAGTATTAATCCAGCCATGAACTAAAATTCATTTGAAATATTAATGTACTAAATACAGGAGATAATGAGGCTTGTTTTCTCTTCCAGACTGAGTTGTGTCTGAATTTCCTTTCATCTCAATATTTCCCCTGACTCATTTTCAAGATGTCTAGTGGGAGGAATCTACTGTCTCATATCAACTATATTCAGAGGCAAAACATTTCCGTTGGTGTGTGTGTTTGTGTGTGAGTGTATATTTGTGTGTTTATCTGGTTGGGGGAGTAGGGGAAGTGTAGGTTGGAGATCATCAAGTAATACATTTGGATATTCATATGGCATCTGTAAAATGTGCTGAAAATGTATAAAACACAATATTTCTCTCAATACTTTCTCACAAAGACATCATAAAGATTTCACATTCCCTTTCCAAGGGCAAATACGGCCATTGGGGAGGAGAGTATACGGTCATGACATAGCAGAGAAAGACGCAGCGGCTGTTGCAGTCTGATATTTCGCCCCTGTTCTGCGCAGGAGACCCCCATCTTAGTGTATTCGTGTTTCAATAAGGCTTTGAATAGATCTCCCCCAACACAGCTCACTGAGCTGAAAGCTCCCAAAGCTCCCAGCTCTTCATTATGGCTGCTGTATATGGGATGCCTCCGGGTCACTCCTGATGTTCCTCTGGCCGCCTGAGGAGGATTTCTGATGCAGCACTCATAACCCATGCCAGAGCAACCAAAGGCAGAAAAACGCAATCTGTGAAGCAAGATCAATGATTTTTAATGAACGAGAAGGGGTGATTTGGGATTAGAGACTTTTTGGGGGTAAGATTGAAAGATTCCATTACATTTGAGGTTCTTTTGTGATTGTTTGTGGACTGCCGGTCGAGCCTTCTTCCAATTCTTTGAGTGATTCATGTTCTTTATTTAATTAAAATGAGAAAGAACTATTGATAATGGAATAAAAGCTATTTTCTGGACTTCAAGGTACTTGGAGCACAATGTGACATTCATTTTGTGAATGGAAGTTTGTGTTGGAGTTCTTACAACAAACAGCTAGAAAGAGAACAAGGCTGTCTATTTGAGGCATCATGGGTGGTGCTCAAGGCCTTAAAGCTGCTTTGAGGTCAAGTAATATCATGACCACATATCTAAAAAGAAAGAAATTAAGCTCTATGCATCAAAACAATGTGTTCTTGGTATATAAATGTCAGATGATGAAGGTTGCCAGCAATATATTGTAACCTGAAGTAAATCCGAACACACATAAAGACATACATTTTTATCAAAGAAATGTACTATTTTGTTTGTACTAAATAGAATGCTACTCGCACTTTCTGTAAGTAATCCTTAAGTACTTAATTGTGTTAATTTTTCAATGTGAAAATACTTTCACCTTTCACAACTTAATATGCAGAGACAATATGAGCCATTCGTAGATTGATTTCCTCAAAAACTTTTAACACTGTGTCTCTTTGGCACTATAAAAATTACTCTGTTTGTATTGAGTGGCACTCCAGCCAGACAAAGCAATGCAGGCTCAACCAATGGCATGATTTTTGGGTGGGACTGTCAGTTGGTTCCACCAATTGGAAAAGATGAAGGGTGTATTCAGGCAGCTGTTTAAAAATCATGTTTATTTTTGCAATTCCGTTTTGTGCCGCTAGGGTTGAAGAAGTTTCACACTTCAGCTTTAACCTCTACGGCACATTTTTCAAATGCATTGTTATCCAAGTAAGTAGCATGTAAAAATCATTGCTCATTGGAAAACCATTGACACATTGAGATTAGAGTGATAGTGTCCAATGAGCGATTCTATCTCTCACTTCCTCGAACACATCCTTCCTCATCTTCTTCCTTTCTCCAATGGCTGGTTCAAATCTGCTCCAGGAGCCTAGTCTGTTTTCATGGCAGTCACAAATTGTATGTTGCATAATAAGGCTACACAGTGCCTAGACCTCCAAACAGATAATAAATGCATCGTGTCTTTCGATATTGAGATTTGAGGTCTACTGAACTGCTGAACTATGAGTAGTTCTCTAGCTACTGATGCCCGTCATTTGAATCATGTTCTGTGTGCATCTGTTCATTTTCAAGTGAAAGGAACAAAACTTTAGGTTAAGTGAGAACCCCTGATAATGATTCACATTGCAGGCAATCACATTATATGAATTTTCTTGGGTCACTTTCATTAACCTCTATGAAGCTAGGCATCAATACATCTGAAACCCTGACTTGCCAAAGCCATCATTATTTATTTTTATTAAATTCAGAATTAGCCTTGAAAAGACTGCATACAGTTTCCATGTTTGGCAGTATTTCTGCACCATTTTAATGTTGAGAAGCACATTTTCGACCAGACAGCTTGAATTAAGCACTTAAGTTCTACTTATAATGAGTGATCTGTGTGCTGGTTTGGGAAACTGGCGTTACTCCCTCATAAAATAATGTGCAATGTTAGTTAAAGGGATAGTTTACCCAAAGATTCTCTCACTATTTACTCACTGTAGAGCTGAGGAGGGCAGGGCCGGGCTGGAATGAGACACACCCGGTCCCCAATCAGCCTGATGGGGCGCGCGAGGGATAAAGGCGGCCGGGGACGACAGTTCGAGAGAGAGAGAATTGCAGGCAGCTGTGCTGTGTTTTTAGTTGTGTGTTTTTGGTTGGGTTTTTGGTTAATAAATTATTATTTAAGTTGTCAAGCCGGTTCTCGCCTCCTCCTTTCCTCTAAACCCCCTTACACTGGTGCCGAAACCCGGGAAGGAGGAGGGATTCCCGTCGCAGACGAGGGACGGAGTAGCCCGACTACCCGGACGCGGGGAACGGCCGCCGTCCGCGAGGCGAGTGGGGACGGGACTCCCCGACCGCCTGGAGCGAGGGAGCCGCTGCCGGGGGCGGAGGAGTGCCCTGCCGTCCCCCGGGAACGCGGAGGGGTCGAGAGAAGACCGCCGTCCGCGGGGGGGTGGTGGGGGAGGAGGGAAGCGACTCCCCGACCGCCGGAGTGGTAGGGCCGCTGCCAGGGGCGGAGGAGAGTCCCCACGGGACGCCGGGAACACGGAGGGGCGTTCTGTCCGCTGGGGGTCGGAGGTCTGACTCCGGTCCGCCCGGGGAGGAGCGGCTGCAGTCCGCCTGAGAGGGTGGAGTAGTGATCGAGGTCCATGCGACGGCGCATCAGAGAACCGGTGAGTTTCTTTTTCTCTCTCTCTCTCTCTCTGCCGCTCCGTGTTGGCCTTTCCCTCGCCATTTTGTGTTCTTTTTTTTTTTTTTCCCCTCCTGTCTCCTCCCAGGTCAAGGAAGGCGGGGAGGACCCGCCGGCAGTCGGGGCATAAGGCACGCCCCCCCCACCCGGAGAGGAAGGGTGGGGGGGGGGATGTACGTCATGCCGGGGGCTCCCCGGCCTGAGGCAACGCCGGGAGGAGTGTAGAGCTGAGGAGGGCGGGGCCGGGCTGGAATGAGACACACCCGGTCCCCAATCAGCCTGATGGGGCGCGTGAGGGATAAAGGCGGCCGGGGACGACAGTTCGAGAGAGAGAGAATTGCAGGCAGCTGTGCTGTGTTTTTAGTTGTGTGTTTTTGGTTGGGTTTTTGGTTAATAAATTATTATTTAAGTTGTCAAGCCGGTTCTCGCCTCCTCCTTTCCTCTAAACCCCCTTACACTCACCCTCATGCCATCCCAGATGTGTATGACTTTCTTTCTTGTACTGAACACAATCAGAGATTTTTAGAAAAATATCTCCACTCAGTAGGTCCATTCAATTTAAGTGAATGGTGGCCAGAACTTTGAAGGTCCAAAAGGTACATGAAGGCAGCATAAAAGTAATCCATATGACTCCAGTGGTTAAATCCATATCTTTAAAAGTGATATGATAGATGTGGATAAGAAACAGATCAATATTTAAGTCCTTTTTTTTACTATCAATCTTTCATTTTCACCTTGTTATTTTTTATTTTTTATTTTTGGAAAGGATGTCCTGATACCGATACTGGTATCAGAATCAGGTCCGATACCACGCTCATGTACTCGTAATTGTGCTCGTAAAAATGCTCAGACACCAAAAACCGATACCATCTGACCTACGAATGTCATTACGTAAACATTCAGTGCACAAATTAAAATCACGTTATGTCCTAGAGAGATTATTTAACTGCAAAAGCTGCAAAATAATGAGACATAAATATAGTTGGCATGTGCGCCGTGCATTAAATGTGAGCACTTGTGAATGTGGGGAGACAGTGTTGTGCCAATGCCGGCTGCATGTACATTTTAAAGCTCCTCCTTGGCTCATAAATGGAAACACCATCATGAGCATCACATGCTCTGTTTGTAGCAGATGACATTGAACAGAACGCAAATTCTCATTGTAGCGTGAGGCACAGAGTACATACTTTTTTAATTAAATAGCAGCCTTTGTGGTTTAATAATGTAGCGACTAGCATTTCTGGACTGAAAAGCTATCAATCATCACACAGAAACAATTCAAAATAAAAGCTCCGTCAAAATAAAAGCTCAATTAAAATGAAAAAAAGTATGACAGAAATATATCACTACTGTAAAATTATGTAAATTCACTGTATTACTACTAATAATTATAACAATAATAAATCAATATTAATTGTGTTATATTTAAAGAGCCCATATTATGCTAATTTACAGGTTCATAATTTTATTTTGGGGGTCTACTGGAATGGGTTTACATGCTTTAATGTTCAAAAAACACATTCGTTTTCTCATACTGTACATTGCTGCTACACCTCTTTTCACCCTCTGGCTGAAACACTCTGTTGTAACTCCTGTCTCTTTAAAGACCCCCTTTCCTAAAAGCCCAGTATGCTCTGATTGTGAGCTGGCCCAGTCTGTTTTGATTGGTCAACCGCTTGGAGCGTGTGTCGGAAATGTAACGCCCCTTACCATAACCAAGTTTCAGGCTTCCTGAGCAGCTGTAAACACTATTGTAACTATGGTAACAGTGGCATCGGTTTTTGCCATACCAGTTCGAGCAAATGAAACTTTCAAATGAAAGTTTGGAAGAACAAGCTGATGGACCAGAACCACCTTCGCAAGCACGACTAGAGCAGGACGTTTCACAGTGGTAAGTTTTAATTTTGTAGCTTTCTTACAAGTACACAGTTTATTACTGTGAACCTAACAAAGCTCCAAGTAAAAGACACATAGTGCCTCTAAGTTAGTCATCTTTTGCTGGAATGGGTGTAGCTGAACTTTTTTCACCCAAGCTTTGAACGGAGAACAGAGGCTTACTCCCGGTAGGTGAGCAAGTCAGCCGTGGACTACCATGGATAGCAGCCGTAACATTACAGCTTGTAATTATATAATTATATAAGACTCTTGAGATCGACCATTTTGTTACACTGTTTTAGGTAAAAGCCAGCCCACAGCTGAATAGTAAACCCTTACCAAAACAATAATGTTACATAGCAAGTTAGCCGAGCACTTCCATGGATTGCAGATGTAAAATGACTGTTTGTAAAAATAAATCAATTTCCACACTTGATCACTATTCCTGATAGCAAGAACGACAAACAATGTGCATAATTCTACACAATTGTATGTAAAAGTGGGCCCACAGCTGATTAGCAAAACTATTTCAACACAATAATATTAGCTAGCAGGTTAGCAGAGGCCTACAGCAGTGCACTGGGTGTACACCGTAGCTACAACACAAAACTCCGCATCTGAACTCTTGGTAGCAGATAAATCCACAAATAATCAAGCATACTTGCAGGCTGTGATCCTGAAGCGCCGGACTGTCCCAACAAAGTGTGAACTGCACCATCTTTCAGGAGCAACCGTCTTGAAAATCCAGCATTGGTTGTGATGTACTGCTGAGGAATAGTGGTAAAAATAAATTTTAACCACTGATTCTACAATTCGTCTGCCTTTAGAAGTCCAAACAAAGAGGATTTGCTTTCGCAGTGAAGAAAACAGCGTCTTCTCGACATGGCGACAACATTAACCTAACTCATCCTGGTCTCGGCTATAACTACCTTTGTTTGAGGGCAGGCCAACGTAGCCCTTAGGAGGGCATAATGCAAATGTGTTACATAGTGATGTAGATACTTTACAGAAGAAATGGCTGGACTACAAACCAGGCATTTTGTGTAGTTCTTGAGCAGTGTTGTCTGTGGGAGAGAATAACTTCCTTTTGCGTGGACTTTGTGCTTTGTAACTTTTCAGACCTTCCATATGCACAAACAGCTATATTACACACAAAAGGAAAGGTCAAATCCCCAAAAGCGTAATAGGGCCTCTTTAAGCAATATCTCACATCTATACTGCTCTGTTATGCAGCATTTTATTTGACAAATAAATAAATAAAATCCAAGGCTGTATTTTGGATAGTGCTGTGAGGTTCTGTATAAAAGCACTTAATTTTATAAAATAATACAATGTTATGTTGAATATTCATTGTTATATTTTCATTTGATTAGAGTTTTAATGAATTCAATCATTTAAACACCATTTTGATGATCAAATTGAAATAAACTGTTGATTTGGAGATAAAAAAAATAAAAAAAAAAAAAAAAAACAGGTATCGGACACGGTATCGCCGAGTACCAAAAATGATGTATTGGTACTCATACTCATTCTCCAAAAAATGGTATCGGGACATCCCTAGTTTTTGGCAAATCGCATTTTTTGTGCATATCGCCACCTACTGAGCAGGGAGGAGAATTTATAGTAAAAAAATAATTATGTATTGATTTGCATTTAACCACTGGAGTCATATGGATTACTTTTATGCTGTCTATATATGCTTTTTGGACTTTCAAAGTTCTGGCCACCATTCACTTGCATTGTATGGACCTAGAATGAGATCTTTTTCTAAAAATCTTTGTTTGTATTCAGCGGCAGAAAGAAAGTAAGTCATACACATAAGGGTGAGTAAATAATTAGATAATTTTCATTTTTGAGTGAACTATCCCTTTAAGATAATCTTAAAAGAGTTAGTTGCAACATTATCGGGAAACTGATTATTGATCAGTTATTAGTCAAAGCGCAATTTCAAAACAGATGTGATATGTTGATCAATCTTAGTCAGTTGTTTGGCTTATTATTTGCAGTATTCATAATAGATGATGGGCATAGACGGAACTGGACAAAATTCTTGGTGTTGATTATTAAAATATATACTGCATGCTATACAAACAAATAAACAAATAAATAAATAAAAAAAATAGAAAGATGCATTAAGAATAATTGCTTGAGAAAATGTATGATATGCAAATCAGAAATAGGTGTTCTTATGTAGAGCTGGGCATTTAATGTGTGTGGTCAGTTGTTCTCTTCAAGTCATTCTGTACATGAACAGTCAGTCTATTTTGTCTCTGGCCCTGTCCCAATACCCACACTTGCGGTCTTGATACTTAAGTGCGCATGCACGCGGCAACGAGTAGTGTTCAAGACTGTCCCATGTCTGAAAGATGCCAACATTGCCACAGTCAGGGTTGGGAGGGTTACTTTTGAAATGTATTCCACTACAGATTACAGAATACATGCTGTAAAATGTAATTTGTAATGTATTCCGTTAGATTACTCAAGGTCAGTAACGTATTCTAAATACTTTGGATTACTTCTTCAGCACTGGTAGATTTTTTCACTTGTTTTGACTATAAAAACTCTGCCAGTACAGTAAGACAAAATATACATGTTAAAAATACATTCTCTGAAAAACCTAAATATCTTATGCAGTGTTGTTTCTAAAACAAGATAAATCAAATTTATCTTGTTTTAAGGATTTTTAGATATTTTTACAGGAAAACAATACAAAAATTATTATTAAGAATAAGATTTTCACCCTAATATCAAAGGTCTTACTAGAAAAAAAGAAATTATGATCCAACGTCAATTTTCTTGATAAACAAATATGAACGTGCCTGGTAACGTGCATGTAAAATGGCTAGAAATAGCATTTTAGCTTAGCGTAAAGCTGACAATGTACACGAGGTTTATTATTATTTCTTGTGCTCCAAACTTAATTCTCTGTCTGCTCGTTTGAATGTAACACATCATAAGAAAGTGTGTCACTGCTGTTCAAATGCTCTTTGGATCGCATCATTTATATGTATACATTTTTTCCATATGAAAGGACTAAATATTAAATTAAACAAATGACAATAAAATGCAAAGTAATCTCTTCAGTAATCAAAATATTTTTTTAATGTAACTGTATTCTAATTACCAATGATTTAAATTGTAACTGTAGTGGAATACAGTTACTTATATTTTGTATTTTAAATGCTTAATCCCGTTACATGTATTTCGTTACTCCCCAACCCTGGCCACAGTGCACTTGACCCACACTAAATCCATACTGGCCCGAATACCGCTTCGGAGCTGTCTTTCAGGCTAAGCGTATCACAGAGTTCATCACGTTCAGGAGCCGACACCCTGCCTACCTGAGCGATGGCCACATCTTTGCCATGATGATGTCAAGGAAAGCTTTTCAGTATAAGTTATTTATTATAATCAGACACTAAAACGTAAGTGAAGCAAATGTTATTGGTGTATGTATGAATACATTCAACATAAAGTGCAATATAATGTTCACAACTGGTTGGGATGATTTAACAGCATCATCATTATTACTAGCCTAAATATTTATGTGTATTTTTATTTTCCTCTTTGTCATCCTTCTCACCTAATAATCACCTTATTTAGCTTTTTTCTCTTAATACTGCTAGTAATTTTGGTCATTTATTAGCCACTGTGGCATACAGTAGTGTTATTTAGTAGAGTTGGGGTACTCGAGTTTGGACTCGAGTCACGAGTCCAATTTTAATGGACTTGGGCTTGTCACAGACAAGCCCAAGTCAAATGCATTTTTACTCAGACTTAACTTGGACTCGAGCCTTTGGGACTTAGGACATTGGGAGTCCAGCCGAGTCCATGACATTTGTGATGCAATAAAAAAAATAGAATAACAAAACAGAAATTCATGAACATTTCTCTGTCTGCATGCAGCTGTATTACCCCCGGAAGTCGTTATCGTTACCAGATTTGTTTCACTGTGTTTAAGAAACACATGCACACACACATACACACATGCACAGGCACACTCATCAGTCAACCAATACGCTTGAATGTTACTACAGAGACTACTGTATAACATCAACTACCGAGGTGGCTCTCATAACGAAAACATAAAGACGGGTATGTATCCAATGTAACAGATACTAAACAAGGCATTTTCACACGACACGGGACCTGACAACTGGTAAAATTGCGTGTGGCATTTGTGCAGCCATCGTGGTTAAAAACTTAAAATCAAGAACTTCATTGAGTCAAGTCACCCACATGATGTCTCTCACAGTTTACTAAAAACAGCATATCGAAATAAAATACATAAAAATAGTATTAATATTGGGCTGTTAAGTCTTTTTAGGCATAAAGTATCAACACATGTAGGCTTCTATAGTCTCTTGTGGTCCACGCAGTGTTGTCAGCTTGAACTGGTCCATAATAGCTTGATGAATGAACTGTGTAACTTTTTAAATAGTCAGGGGGAAAGTGTTATTGCTAAAGCAGACAGCAACTCTAAACAGATAAACAGCACCTATTTATTATTGATTGACTATTTTCAAAGAATTGACGAGCTGCTTAAAATACATTCTTTTACAGCATTTGTCCACCATTCACAACATTCAATCATGCACAATAAAATATTAGAATATTTTGGGCAGTGAAATGTTTTGTTTATAATTTAGTTATAGACTATAAAATAAATGAATTATTCGATGACAGTTTGTGTATGAAGCTAAAGTTCATGAATTTAGTTGGTTATGACATTTTTATTTTAAATCGTTTTTTTTTTTTTTTTTTTTTTTTTTTGTAAACCACCGGGTAACTTATGCACGTCTTTATTTAGCCTACATCTCTGACACTTTTGAAGGACAATTCTGTTAAATTTATGATTACAAATGTTTATTCTCCATGTTTTTGCGGTTAAAGAAGAGCTCAGTGAAATTTTCTTTGGTTGGTATTTAAAGATTTCAGACTGATTGCAGACAAACGCAGTTGCCGCTCAAGCAAATATCAGTTATTATTTTTATTTTTTTATCTTCTGTGGCAGCAGCTGCGAGACTCACATGGATGCATCAGGGATTTAGGTACATGAGCAGCATGCAGAACTGCCCTGCATTGTGCGGTTTCCCGCAAATTAACAAGAAAATCATGTCTGTGACGACATGGCCCTCATACTATCAGTGAGCTTTTCCAGTGTTTTTAGATGTAGCATTTGCAGTCAGATTGTGAGACGTAACTTCTCAGCGAGTGCGAATTACTACTGTGTTGACTCATTTGTATGTACTGTATTTTCCCAAATCAGTCAGCAGATAGAGAAAAAAGATAGTAGAAATAAAAACTAAATTAAAATTTGAAACATAATAACCTTGGTTGTAGTGACTAACACAGCTTTCACTTTCTTTAGTCTATGTTTGAGTGGAGGGGAAAAAGAAGTGTGTTGAGGGACAGTTTTGTCTTCATACACCTAAAGCATATGCTTTCATTCTGAAACCACTTTGAAGTCTGTTCAGCAGGATACTAATCATAAAATGTATATATGAAATGCAACAGAGGTGTTTTTGTTACATTTATATTGACAAACTCTTTCTCTTAGTTGTGAAGTTTAAAATAAGCTTAAAATATTGATGTTGAGTTTACAGTTACAATTTTAATTCGGATTCATGAACAGATTCATTCGGACTCGGATTCGGCTCGGCCTGTTATGGACTTGAGTCTGACTCTGCCCCTTTTGGACTCAGACTCAACTCTGACTCGAATGTTTAAAGACTCAGACTTGACTCGGATTCGACTAAGGTGGACTCGAACCCAACACTATGATTTAGTAAATGTTGTTTTTGAAATGTTAACTACTACCACTGTTTCTGTCTCATCTGTACATGCGTTTATGTATTTAAAGTAGCATACGTTTAAATAGCCTACTTTTTATTTGTTGTATGAAACCACTTACTGATAAGTAGTCTTCGGTTATCTTATGTAAATGACAAGGCAACACACACAATTTAAATGGCTTGTAGTAGCTATTAATGGATCACACAGGTTTATAGAATAAAGTAAAAAAAAAAAAATTAATTACGTTATTTGCAGTGATTGAGAAACAAAGTAGAAAGAAATGCTTTTAATATTTTACAGAGATTATGGACGACACAATTTTACATTTTAAACAAATTTTATTGTGTACATTTTGAAATCAAAATGAGTAAAAATAATTAACATTTACAATTAATTTCACACCATGAAACATTGTAAAAAAAAAAAACATTTACTTACATATTTTTAACAACACAATACACTTCCAACAACCAGTACTGTAATGATAAATAAAAGGATGGGTAAACTATTCAGTTATTTATTAAGTAGGCTATAACATTCACCACAACCAACAACAGTCTTCTGAGTGCAACTACAAAAACAGCTGTAACGACCAGGACCGACATCATTACATCTACGAATGTCCCAACGTGCAATCAAAAGTCATACACGCACTTGCAGTCTTTATGTCAATTTGCACACTAGGTCCAAACACCGGAAATACATAAGACAAGTGGGTAAATAGGCAAGTCCAACACTGCAAATGAGGGTATTGGGACAGGGCCTTTGTTTAGTTGGAGTTTTATATCAGTACTGATTCTTAGTGAGTGCACACCTTGACAGATTGCTACTGCCAAATGTCTTTTTATAAACTTTATAAACAACAGCAGTTATTGTGTCCTCTCTGTAAATGTGTTGTACACCTCCTGGTGGTTTTGAAAACACTTCAGCTTCTCTGTCAATTATCCAGTTTGGTGTTTCTAAAACAAGACTGTTACATGCACTGTGTGGGAAACCTTTCTCATTTAACAAAACAAATGAGACCCTATCACTGAAATGTTTATGTAACTAATAATTTTTTTCTAAAATTGCATTTTTTAGAAGCTTTTACACGATGGTCGTCACTGGCACTGACTTACATCAGTTATTTGAGATATTTCATTAAATTATTTTTATTAGGATTTTGGTGCTGTTGAATATCAAATGAAGGACTTTCAGAGCATTGCATAATAAGAGATGTTTTTTATGATTTTATAAATTATAAGATATGTTGCCATTTTGCATGTATATATGCCCATGCAAATAACCTACTTAACTTGAGAAACATTGCATTTGGATCCATAAATATTGCAGGATAATATTCATAAGCAAGCAGGGCATAGCAACCATTAAGTATGGAACACATGCTCTCTTCATGTTTAGAAACCTTTAGTTTTAGTTCATAATTTACTAATTTTGAATTTGAGTGCAAAATTGTGATTTGTGTAACCTTATTAATGACACAATAAACATTAGAGAATGATGTAACAAGTCAAAGAATTACAGCTCAACACAAAACCACTCTCCACTGGATTAACCCTGTGGCCTGTTAGTTTTGTTCACTCGTTGTGGGAGCAAAAATAGAGCAGGTCTTTGGATACTTTCTGACAAATAAATAAACCAGATTTACACAACAATATGAGGACAGTTCCCAAGGCAAAGCCATTAAAGCATATAATAATGGAAGCTATTCTCTGAGGTCAAAGAAACAATGGATGTGCCAGCGTCGTCCAAGTCATCTTACATTTAAGCCATGCTGCTTTTGTTTATCGTGCTGAAATAAATAGGCCTACTAAAGCCTCTAGAGATCAAAGCTCCAGAGCTGTGGTCAGCTTCCCTCTGATCAAGTTAGTTTGATGTTGTAATGACCTTGTCAAAGGCTAAATACACACAAGAAAGCCTTGATTAGAGTTCATGAGATGGAGCCATTGTACCTCCAGCCATATTGTGCACTACAGCAGTAACTCAGTAATTATATGAATCATTTAATCTGTATGCCATGAAAATATTACTGCGGGTTGTTCATATCTATTATTTAGATGGAAATGTCTACCTTAAAAGCCATGAGCTATTTAAATAAGTTATATCATGTAATGATCATGCATGTTCAAACCTATTTAGACACATATATGGGATATTAATAGAGTAATGACCCGAAATGACCTTCAAACGACTATAAATGGTTGCATTGTACCTCTTTATTATTTTAAAGTCATGCACTTTTGAAATGGATTTACAAAAAAAGAAAAGTACAATTAAACAGTAAAAATAACACTTCTCACAATACGTTTTGCGCATAAAATAGAAGCTATTTGATTTCACAGTGGGAAAAACCTGTTGTTTGGAACGCTATCAATATTTCATTACTCTTTGACGAGAGCATTGCCAATTACTGTAGCTTGATGCATGTTCAAACCAGCTCTATAACATGCCTACTGACCCAAAGTCATCCGGCTGCAACGTGATCATCTCTTCGGAGACCTCCATCCATCTCCAACTCTTCTAATCCTCTGAATGCGCGAAACTGGGGCATGCATCGGATGCCGAAAAGCATACGTAACCAAAGGCGCCATACTGAACACTGGATAGTCTTTCTCCCCAAATGAAAATATTTCTCGTAATTCGTGTAACTCTTATTCGGCGCACCTGATTCGATAGTCAATAATGCCATTGCTGCTTCATCCAAGGCGTCTGATTGCACTTCACACAATTCTAAATACCGTAAATCAACAAATGATGCATATTTTTCTTCTGGTAAATAAATATTTGATCTAATGCATGCCCTCAGTGAATGCCCTCGTGATCTCTGTGAAATACAGGTGCATATTTCAACACGACTCATGCACTGTTCACAAAGGAGTCATTTATTTTCCATTCGGCATTTGGGATAAACAGTCTAGTTTAAAAGTCCACCAATGGCCATTGTGAGTTTATGCATCTCTTCATAAGTTTTTATAACTTACCGACTTCAGCGACAGCTCAAACAGAAACCCGAGTGGGAAAATCTGTAGCTCTCAAGTCTATTTAGTCCACCAAGTTAAAAAGGTAGTGTCACGAATGCGCACATTTTAAAAATTCTCATTGACTACAAACTTTTATTACAAAAAAAAAAAAAAAAAAAATATATATATATATATATATATATATATATATATATATATATATATATATATATATATATATATATTAATTGTTTGTTCTCATACCAAAATAGTTTCTTATGATGGTGCAATTCGAAAAAGGAGAAGAAAACTTCACGCCACATGCGAAAAAATAATTCCAAAGACTTTGTTATTATCCCACGCGCCTTCGTTGACTTGCAATGAAATAGTCCATTTAAAACTGATTCGGTGGTTGCAGAAAAGACACCGTGCCGTTAGTTCCAGTCCGAGGGACATTCCTCTGCCTTGATTTTCCAATAAAAAGAGTTTTTGTGTTATCCAGAGGAAGGAGGGTGCGATGGTGAGAAACGTCCATACGTGCCTTATCTTAGTGGCAGTGACGTGATATTGCAGCTCCAGTCCTGAGGCTCGGCGAGAAAGCGCTTTCCATCTCACTCCACAGCGAGTCAGCTGCATCCTCCATCCGTCAAGGATTGCGCTCTGTACCTGCTACCCAACCTGAGTATCTCTTGAGGGAAGTGCAGACAACAACTGATGATCAGTAGCCTACGAGATTCGCATTTATTTCGCAGACAACATTTTTAGCCCTCGTTCTGTTGTATGAAAGCATCGTTGCTTACTTCTGTTGCGCTCTCTCATTACTTGGTTCAATTGAGGTGGGAAAAAAGAAGCGAGATGATGATCCAGCCTGGAGTCTAATGCATTTTTGCTCATTGCGAATTCTATCATCGGCGATGGGAGATACTGATTCGCGAGGGAGCGACACGTTTCATTTCTAAAGGATGTTTCCAAGTATGTGGGAAAAATAGCCATAGCTTTCAGAGTGCAAGGTAAGTCCAATTTATTATTATTATTATATTTATTATTATTATTATTATTATTATTATTATTATTACTATTATTATTATTTCTCATTATAGAAAGGTAGATGGATAGATAGATTGTGGGTTCGTATGACATGGCCCTTGCCCAAGTTTATTCCTCTTAATTGCATCTAAGTTACATAGTTCATTGTATCTGATTAATGCAATACAAACTACGTCAATATTTCAGAGGACTCGAACGTTACACCAGGGTCAGTGCGAAGTTAAACCATGACAGACAAAATGACACAGAATGGAGCTTCGACGCCGACTCTATACCGATAATAAATTTTTGGTGGTTCATTTGACCACGTTCACATTTGCACCCCCCTACCCACCAACCCCCGGCAATCATGGTCGACTTCTTATAGGTTTGGAAATATGGATATGAAAACAGGTCACTACAGGTTTTCTAAATCCGTCAAGATTCTACGTTTCAAGCGACGCGACGCGACAAAAAAACAAAAAAACAAAGCTGCCTGCACTGCAAGCGCGCGACGCGATATCGTGGATGGGGGTGTAAAGGAAAGTAGCGCGCGATGGTTTCCAATGTGCGCCAGTATTGTTGCGTCCTATATGTTAATGTATAAACTCTCTGTATAGGTATCGCGGCGCGTATTGTGATGTCGCACAAGTGGTGCTGCATTTAAAGTGATCAAGGTATGCATGAGAATAAATGTCCAATAAAATGCTCAGTTTGGGAGTGCTCGTGCTGTGACACAGCACAGCTGCAATGCCTGCAGAATTCATGCAAAAAGGGCATCGAATAGCCTTTCCCCCTGCTCTCTCTCTCTCTCTCTCTCTCTCTCCAATACACTTTCACACAGCATACATGATGATGAAATGTATAACGTAACCGCTCGTCGCAGAGATAGACCCTTCACATTAAAATCAAAGTTTTGCCTCATAAAAATGAGAGAATACATTCAGTAGGCTAATGCTGATCTCATCTTAAATCAACCACGACACTATATACCAATCAGACAATTGCATGATCTCCCCTCGTTGACGGAGACAGAAGTTTAATAATAGTAAATATATATGTATAATTGAAATCCCAACAGAGTCTGAGCAGACTGAGATATGTAGATGGTATTATGCGGTCAGACATCATGTAGATCACTGCAGAATTGCGAGACCATGGATACTTTCGACTGAATAAAACACTTTTAATCGTGATTTTGCTTTTAAAAATATCTTCTGTTGGTGCCATCTAATCTCAGCCTTTTTTTTATCCTCCCTAATGAGTCCCGACTGAATATAAGGGCTATAAAGACATTCTGTAGCACTGATCACTGTGTCCGACACTCTCGTTTATTCAAACAGTAAAGATCATTCAATGCGTAATCATGGTATAAAATGACAATTTGATCACCATATATTATGATGCTGTTTTATCCTGCCAGTGCAGATGCCCAAAGTTATTACCCCCAATTTAATAAACACCACAAGGTGGCAATGTTTATCCGAAATGTGTAAAATTCCCATGGAAAGAATCATGTGAATCTCTAAAACGGAGATGGTGACTTATCTACAGTTCATGATTGAAAATAGGCAGCACATACGAACAGTATAGGTAAATGTTTGTTTTATGCAAAGCTTGGGAGATTCAAGAAACATTGTTGTCATAGGAAAAAGCATGACAAAGCATCAATACACATCATACATACAATAAAGGTAGAGTATCTCTGTTTCTCTTGCAGGCCAAATGACATAGGATGAAGGCTGTTCGTAATCTGTTGATTTATATATTTTCCACCTATCTCCTGGTTATGTTTGGATATACTGGTGCCCAAGATTTTTGGTGTTCCACGCTGGTGAAAGGAGTTATCTATGGATCTTATTCGATAAGTGAAATGTTTCCCAAGAACTTAACAAACTGCACGTGGACGTTAGAGAACCCAGATCCTACCAAATACAGCATCTACCTAAAACTTTACAAGCGTGAAATAAGCTGTTCCGAATTTTCTCTGCTGGCTTATCAGTTTGATCACTTCTCCCACGAGAAGATCAACGAGCTGTTGAGGATCAACGAATCCATCGTGCACCTGTGTGATGATGCCAAGAATCTTTATGTATTTTTGCATTATGACAAAAATTTCGTGCAGCTCCGGCGGGTGTTTCCATACGATTATAATGGATTGACCATAAAGAAGACAGAGGAAGAGGAAAGATCTGTGGTGGAGTTTGTGGTTTTAAACAAGGCCAGTCCAAGTCAGTTTGGATGTCAAGTGTTATGCACGTGGTTGGAAAACTGCTTGAAGGGAGAGAAAGCAGAATCGTGTGGAATAGTCTACGCTAAATGCACCTGCCCGCAGCATTTAGGCGATGGGGATTCGGAGAGTGTGCTGATGCTCAGTAACGTGGTGTTGCCTTTAAATCCCCAAACCGAAGGATGCCTGACTCCTCAGGTGCGCTCTGCGCAGGTGTGCAATCTGAGTGCGGAGGTGCGACGTCCATCCAAGGAGGGTGAGTATGACAGCTGCTGGCCTTTAATGCTGGAGATCATTTTACAGCTTAATTATACTGTGTGTTTAGGGTGCCCCCCTTGTACTCCTTCACCCTTCCTTAAGAAAGAACACAATTACAGCTCTGCCACTGATATCTATGATCTCTTTGTTCAATTTTAGATAGATTCTTGGGATATCTGGGTGTACCAAACAGTTAAGTTCTCACTTGATGTATTTTATGTTCTTATGTGATCTGATATGTCAGAAGTGTAATACTACATGGATTGCCATTGATGGTTGCTAATTAATTAATTACTTGGATGTTAATTTACAGAGGTAATACGTGTAATGTATATTTACTTAATGCATTCTGTTTTATTTATAACGATCTTAAGTTCTACTGTTCACCAGGAAAACCTGCAGAATTGTGTTGTTTTTCAGCAATTATACTAATAAAACAAGAGGGCTTTGTGTATTCAAATAGCAATAAAAATGACTAATGTACAGTTTTCCCCAAAATATGCTGTGGTTACTCAGAGGCATAATACTGTTTTACATTTTTGGGTAAGCTTTTGCAATGAAGAGGGTCATTTACCATAGTTGATATGCCATACTTAGCCTTTTGGCCTTTAAATGTAATTGTTATGCTTCTCTTGGCCTTCATGAATGATGAGCGTCTTGTCACACGTCCATCAGCTGCTCAGCTTTGACTCACCACGGATACTGGCAGCAACAGATTGCCACACATGCCTTTGCAGGAATTCATTGGCAATGCAAAAAAATTGTGAACATTTCATTGGCAATGCAAACATTTTTTGAACATTTCTGAAACAAACGATGGGGGAATGATGCATAATGGCTTGTACTGAGGTCACAGACATTACAGATATTTAACATTTGTAACATTTCACAACTGGCAGCAGATAGAGGTCAACTGGAGACAGGAATGGCCTAGCATACTGTGAGAGAACAAAAGCTCACAGAGTTGACTGACTGGGAATAGATGCAGACACTTTCACTTTAATTTCAACACAGTGATTAAAAAATAATGAATAATGAGGTGGCGAGAGAAAGAGAGAGAAAGAATAACCATCATGTGGCTTACTGAAAATAATAACCCCCTAGGGAGAAAGTGGCAGCCTTCTAGATCAAGTGGAACACAGTGCTTTAAAATTGTCAAGGTTCAGTTAGGTTAAGTAGGCCCCCAATTTCTTTTTTCATCCCTCTTTCAAATAAGCTTTACATTCCATTCCAAACGGTGTCATATTCCATTTATTATCTGGTAGCTTAGAGTGATTTTAATTTTATTGTAGACTCCTTGTGATGCTCTAAATATGAATCGAGCCTGAAATTGAGATTAAGCCATTGATTATTTTGCTCCCCAGTTATTGTGTGAGTATTTTATTGTTGCATATCACTCTATCCGTATACATTGTAAACGGAATTTCCACTTCACAGCATTTTTGTATGAAGTTACCTTCATCGGCATTTGAAATACAGCTTTACTATTAAAAAGTAATGTTTCACGCTTGTAATGGAACACACATTCAACTTTCAGCTATCTGCATGTTTAGAGAAGCTTAAATCCACCAGCTTATTTTTTCCCCTCCAAAGATTACACTGAAAGCATCTATTTATAGGTTGAAGGCTTTAGTGGATTGCTATCACAGGTTTTTAACAGAGCTCACAACCCCGCTGTAGTGTCAGAATGGAGCTTCTGCCCTCCCGGATGAACATTTAACGGTATAAGTCTTCAAACAAACTACAACAAAAAAAGATCTGTGCAGAGTGGGTCCAAAATAAATGGTCGTCTTTGATATCCCTCAATCCTGGTAGTGTGCATGGCAACAAAGCGTGGCCTTTGAATTGGGACAATGAGATCACGAAAAAGTGGTTTTCTGGTTCATTGCACTCTGTGGGATGATATCCAGCTAGCCAGTAAAAACATGAGCTTGATTATACTTTATGATAACACCAGTGTTTAAAATTCTGCCTCACCGAGGATGAAAGTAAAGTGTTTTGAAATGTAAAAACATTAAACTTGTGTAATGGATAATTATGATGGTGTTGCACATTAAATGCACTTGAGCAGGCATTAGGTGATTGCAGTGATATTGCAGTAACTGTTTGGATTCATTGATTATTAACACAGTGTTGGTTGAAAGTGGGCATTAAACAGGTAGATATATTTGATACAACTAACTTTATAATATCAGCAAACAGTTCTGAAATAAAACATCTGAATAGTCATTTGTGTGTGATACATCTTTGATCACTACTAATGTAACAGTGTGTAAGCAAAGACTTTTCGACACTTGAGTATGTTTGAAAGTTTTAAATACACTTAAGATTAAATCGTTTGTTTGATCCTATAAGGACTCAATGTTTGTACATAGTCAAAAGTGTTCATTTAAAAAATTTGGCACTTTTTGCTAAAAGTTTGACTAGAAAGTGTAAGCCTTATACACATCATTGAAATCCATCAAATTTCAAATGTCAGTGTTGCTGCGGTTGGGAAAATGGGATGCCAAGGTTAGTTTCACACCAAAGGTAGTCTATTATAGATGCTGCCACAATTTATTCACTGCTCCAGTTTTCAAGTTCATATGATTTTGTTGTCGGATAGTTTAAAGCTATGCTTTATGGGGATATGTTTGGTGACTGGATGAGTTAGTTAGTGTAGCTCATGGAGAATGGTGCAAGTAATGCCAAGGTTGTGGGTTTGATTCTCGGATGACGCATAGACAGATAAAATGCGTTCCTTGAATGCATTGTAAGTTGCTTTGGATAAAATTGTCTGCCAAATGTGTAAATGAGGTAGCGTTAAAGCTATTTAATGTGTGTTATTTTCACACTAATGTTGTTAATGAGTCTATTTGATGTCCATATATTATGTTGTTACAAAAATATATCTGCACATTTCTACAATATACAATTGATCTCTGTCAGGCACTCATCTACATCCAAACTGTCATGTATTCCCTGTTTTTATCTAGACTTTTATGTTGAAATTCTTGTTTAGTTCCCCGTTCCTGTTTCCAGTGTTAGTTTTGTAGTCCTTTGTAGTTTTATTTCATGATTGGTTCACCCTGATTGTTTCTCCAGGTGTTCCTTGTTTTCCCTTGTGTATTTAAGCCCTTGTTTCCCCTGGTTTCTTTGTTAGTCTTCACATGTGTTGTCATGTTCTGTGCCGGTTTCCCTGTGTTTTGTTTAGGTTTATTTTGAGTTATTTGTTTATCTTTTGTTTCAATAAAAGCTGCATTTAGATCCTCATTCCTCGCTTGCCTCGTCACCGAAAGACTGACCAAAAATGGATCTAGCGGCTGTCAAGAGTTTTGCTTCTGAAACAAGGGGACCGTCCAGTTGAGGATCATGTCCATGAGTTTTTAGAACTAGCAAATTTAGTGCACTATCCAGACCGCTCTCTGGTCGTTTTCTTCTGGACCGGTCTGAATAGTGCACTGAAGGAACCGATGTCTCCGGTTGATCCTAACTGGATGCTCTGCGAATATGTGGAGAAGGCTCTGGAACTTTGCGGATCCCTTTACACAGTGGATTATGGTGGGAACCCCGGGCCAAAACCTGCATCTTCTGTTCCCTCGTCCAAGCCCTCCACGGCTCCTTGCTCCACGCTCGCCACTGCCAATGAGCCAGCGCCTATGCCTGTGGTGTTGTCCACTCCCGTGACTACACCCCTAGCTGTCCGGAAAAGGACACCTCCCGAGTCGCTGCCCGTGCTCACGACCACGGAGGTCGTTCCCGAGTCGCTGCCCGTGCTCACGACCACGGAGGTCGTTCCCGAGTCGCTGCCCGTGCTCACGACCACGGAGGTCGTTCCCGAGTCGCTGCCCGTGCTCACGACCACGGAGGTCGTTCCCGAGTCGCTGCCCGTGCTCACGAACACGGAGGTCGTTCCCGAGTCGCTGCCCATGCTCACGACCACGGAGGTAATTTCCCAGTCATCTAGGACTCTTTCCCCCCGAGCCTCCCACGGTCCCTTCTTCAGCGGTTCCATCTGCCTTCACAGAGACTCATCTTACAGCGGCTCTGCCTACCCCTCCTCCTGTGACTCCGCTGCCTGGCCCAGTCCCTGCCCTGCGGCCACCTCCCAGACCTCCTGACATTGTCTCAGCCCTGCAGCCGCCTACCAGGACTCCTGACCCAGTCCCTACCCTGAGGTGGTCTCCTTGGTCTCCTGGCCGTCTGCTCTGGTCTCCTTGGTCTCCTGGCCGTCCGCCTGATCTGCTTTGGTCTCCTTGGTCTCCACCTCAGCCCTCTGAACCTCTGGTTCTAGCTTGGTCCTCCAAGCCTGCAGCGTCACCCTCCATCCCTCCGGCTCCACTTTGGTCTCAAGCCTCCCTGACTTTGCCTTGTTTCTCTGCTCTTTGTGCCCCCTGAACTGCCAGTTTCCCCCTTCCCCTCACATCCCATGGACAATTTATTTTTGTGAAACGTCTAGAATCTGCTCCTTTAAAGGGGGGGCTCTGTCATGTGTTCCCTGTTTTGTCTAGACTTATGTTAATTCTTAGTTCCTGTTTTGTAGTCCTTTTTGTAGTTTTATTTCATGATTGGTTCACCCTGATTGTTTCCCCAGGTGTTCCTTGTTTTTCCCTGGTTTCTTTGTCAGTCTTCACATGTGTTGTCATGTCCTGTGCCCGGTTCCCTGTGTTTGTTTAGTTTTATTCTGAGTTCTTTGTTTATCTTTTGTTTCATTAAAAGCTGCATTTAGATCCTCATTCCTCGTCACACAAACACTCTTTAAATACCTTTTATAAACGCTAAGGCTATCATGTTCATCTGGTGGTAATTAGAAGTATTGTTATTGAAATCATTTAAAGGAATACTTCACAGAAAAATTCTGTCATTCATTTCTTCTATGGAACTAAGGAGATTTTGGCAGAATATTATTATTCAGTCTCAATTCACTTTAATTGTATGTTTTGTCCATACAATGAAAGTGAAAAGTGACTGAAGCTAACATTCTGCCTAACATCTCTCTTTGTGTTCCATGGAAGTCAAACGGGTTTGGAAAAAGACGGTAAGTAAATGTTGACAATGTTCATTTTGGTGTTATGTTATGCCACAGGAAGATTTTTATAAAGTATTTTTATAGATGGTCTTTTTAGGAATGGTCTCCATAATGCTCTTTGTTCTGTATTATGGCCATAAAAGGGATGTGGCAAGCAATCCCACCTTCTTATTTGCAAGAGTGCTGTTTCTTCTCTGTATCATATCCTCTCCAGGCGTAGTGACACTTGACTTGACGTGATACTGCAGCTCAAAGTCAGATGCTCCAAATTGTGTCTCCTAAATTAGTCACAAATGAAGCCCTGCTGTAGAAGATGAGCAAAATCTCGGGGCTGTTTCTCATTATTCTGTGTCTCTCTATCCACCACCAGTCTGCCCTCAGACAGTGGTGGCGTTTGCTCTTTTGCCTGACCATTGTTGGAAGAAACTTGCCTAGCTGCACTGCAGGGTCCAGGCCCTCGTGCTGGGTTACGTTGGGGGACTGATCTGTCACTTTGTGCAAACGACTCTTGTCAGGCCCAAGGCTCCAGAGCATGTTGCGAAACAAGAAAGGGGGGTTCGGCTAATGTTAATGAAGTGCAGATCTACAGAGTGTCAGTTTGTGCTGAGTCATGGACATGTGATGATATCTACCCACTGTAATTTAAAATCACAGATTTTGGAGAAACGTGAATGGTTACAAATAAGAATGAAGACTGAGATTACTTATTTAGCATTAGGGGTCTTTCAGGCCCAATTTCTTCTCACTAGATGCAGCACAATGAATATAATAGAATGCAGTTGTCTAGAAACGTGTTTTTAAAAATGAAGTTCTTTTTTAACTTCACAAGGCATCTAAAAACTTTATCTTTCTAGTGCATATTTACATAGAAAACCAATTGAATAACAATGCAGATTTATGGAAAAACAACTTACAAACTCACAGCAAATTATTTAATAATGTAAATAATTCACCTCTATATGTTCTTGCACTATGCTTAAGAACAAAGAAAGCGCTCCAGGTAATAGTGGCTATTTTAAAATTTAATATCAAACAGAAATATGTGTAAACTACCATTAAATGAATATTCCAGGTTCAATACAAGTTAAGCTCAATCGACAGCATTTGTGGAAAAAAATTATTTTGACTTGTCCCCTTTATTTAAAAAAAAGCAAAAATCTGGGTAACAGCAAACCACTTACAATGGAGGTAAATGGGGCCAATCTGTAAATGTTAAAATACTCACTGTTTCAAAAGTATAGCCACAAGACATAAATAGTATGAGTGTTAACACCACTTTAGTGTGATAACACCACTTACTATCCTTTTCTGTGTAAAGTTATATCCAAGTTTACAACTTTGTTGCCATGACAACGTAATACCGTAAACCCTAAATCGACCTTAAAAAAATTATTTAAACAACTTTACAGCTCAATTACACAAATACACAAATTTTAACAGAAGAATTATTGTAAATCTTTATAAAATTATACGATTCACATGCCTGCCTTTAACCCCTCCAATAATTGGACCCATTAACTTCCATTGTAAGTGCCTCACTCTAACTTTGATTTTTTTTTTTTTTGTGGTAATCAACATTATTTGTTGTATTGATTTGTTTCTTTTTATATGACATCACAACAGTCAAGTCTGAGCTTTTGTAGAATTACAAGTTTACAAGTTCTACAAAGACATAAATGGTTTTTACAAGTTGGAATCTACGGTAATTACGAAATCTCGTGAACACACCATTAGTATAACAGCACTGGGGCGCTTCACTGTTTGTATCACTCAGCTTGTCTCTGTTCCAGACTGTCAGTCTGTGCGTTGCTTGGCACTGTTGATCCTGCCATAGCTTAGTTTGGAACTATTTTCATTAGCAGAGCAAAAATAGGCAAAATAACTAGCCATATTGTGTCTAAAATGTAAGTTACCTGATATGTTAATATCTTATTGTTAATAAAACATTTGTATAAAAGCAATATCACATAATCAAGACTGCTGTTGTACTGAATATCCATGTCAATATGCACAGCTATGAATGCAGAATCACAGACGATTTTCAGTACAACATTGCTTTTGCTTGTGTGATATTGCTGCTTCATTGTCTGGCTTGTGAGTGTGTTGAATATAGCATCATTGTGCTGAAAAGATGATACAAAAATGCTGATGAATTTTTTGTGGACTTGAATTATTCGTGGATCTTTCTTGTCGTTATCTTTATTGATCTTTGCAGAGCAATTTGTCTTGAACAAACGTTCTTGTTTTATTGTTGCAATCAAATAATCATCAAGACATTGAAGATAACAGTGCTTGTTTATTGGCAGTTTAGAAGAGTAAGCCCCTTTGTTGATGCCAGGGCCCAACAGAAAGCTCTGTATCTCCACGTCATAGTGTGGCCTTTTATTCACTTTGAATCTTGCTTAAGTCAATCAGTAGTCACAGTGCATCAAGTTCATCACCATTGTTCCCTCAATTTAGAAGCCATCTTGAGTTCCAGGAATTTCTTCGGGGGCGAATGCCTGCGTCCATCTTTATTCTTGTTTCTTTGCTCTTTTCTTGGCTAAATGTCAAATGTTATGACTATGCTTGAGGGGTCTTTGGCTTTATGGCAAATTCTTTTAAAGTTCATGTGAAACACTGTTTGCAACTGAGTTTACTTCCGTAATGTGACAGATTTTCTAGTGAAACTGTATATTAAATGAGAAAAAAGCATAGGATGGGATTTTATGCATCAGGAATTGATTGGATTGTGAAAAGTGGGAATGGCTCCAGGTGGTTGGAGGGGAGGGGTTGAAAAAATAAGAGTAATTGTCTGTCATCAGCCGAAAAGAAATAATTTTAATGGCAGAACAAGGTATTGCATTTTGATAGTTTATGAAGATGTGCATTTTTTTATTTAGAAAACATGCACCAATTGAGCAGAATAAGTACAGGAACATGCATTAAAAAGGGTCCATTCTGATTTAATGTTGACTTTAAAGGGCGTAACATACATCCATTAGAATTGCATTTTCCAATGGGATGCAAAGCCTCTGTCGTGGACAGATTATTTGTGAAGTTCATATCAATCAAATCCATATAAATGAGACTCCCTCTAAAGACTCACATAATGATACCTGCCTACTGTATGTTAGTTTTTGCAAAGCCAGCATTTTCTTTTCAAGCATTGAGCAAAAAAACAAAAAACAAAACAAAACAAAACAAAACGTTAATAAGCACTGGCAGCCTTTCAGAGTGTTCAGCCTATAAACGTGATGAATTTGTACAATTTCTTAATATCAGTACTCTAAATAGTACAGTATGCGTCAGACATAAGTCAAACAATAGCAACTACACAGCAGAAACAAATTAGACTGTTTTACAAAATCGCAAAATTTTCTTGACTATTTTAAAACTACAGATTTTTCATAGCAGACTCCAGATGTAGCATTCTGAAAAATGAATGAAATATCAAGCCAAACTTGTTGAAGATTAGTGGCGAGACAGTCAATTTATTATGTTATAAACTCTTCCCACACAAAAGCAGTTTATTCAGTGTGCTAATGCATCTGCTCCATTGACTTTCATTCAAACATAACAGCCCTCTGGGATCCCATCGCATTACCAATTTTTTTGTATGAATGCTCCCCATGGGGAAATATTATTAAATATTATTATTATTAATAATAAATAATCATGCACCGTATTTGTTTTATTTTCACACTTAAACATTGGTTTTGGGCTCTGGACTCTGGAGGCCCAAACTCCACCTTCGCCTTCACTCACAAATTTCAGGAACAGTTCTGTGCTTAACAGAATTCACAGGAAGTTGACTTAATGTTGTGTCTTAGGATAAATAGTTTAGCAAAAATAAAGCATCTGCTACATATACAATAACATTGTCCTAAGTTTTGGGTGAAATTTTTGGATGAAAGTCAAAAAATTCAGCCTCTGAATACTGATTATCTTTTTACAGTATACCATGTCTGCCAAACATGTTGAGTTGTCCAAACATCATCTGCAGCCTGAAACTGAACTTTTGGTCAGATTTTAGGAGTGAATGCACTTAGCTGCATAGAGAGCTATAGGATGCTCCCTTGCTCCTTTTTTAGTGTATTACTTAACCTCCAGTGTGCTGTCTGTCTGCACTGGTCTCAGAACAGTTTGAAATGCACCTTACTTTCATCCTAACTCCATATAAAGCCTCTGAAAGCAACTTTTTACAGTTTTTGTATGCATCCATTGATTCTCAATGTGATAATGCACAGTAAATATAGGATGTTTTAACTGAAACTGAGCATACAGTCCACAAATGTGGTCATTGTGTTTAACAGCCTGCCGTTTCACAATAAATCGCAAATATTTTTAAAATTGCATATTGGATGAAACTAGAGACTAATCTTTTGACTCAAACAGGTTTCAATGTAAAAACGTAATTAGGTTTCTTACCAGATGAAGTTTTGTTGGTGTTTCTCCCAAACACAAACTCCTCTGTGATCAACGGCATATTATTTTGTCACATGACTCAAAAAAAAAAAAAAAAAGGCTACTCTTTAGGGTTCACACTTCAGTCCTCTTAAAAGAACTAAACTTGGACCTTTTTCGCTTCAGCCACTAACAAATAAATGAATAAAACAGTGAAACAAAGAGGGAAAGAACATATCTTGTCCATATCTTCTTCATTCTTCTTTGTCCACTTTGAAATAGGGTGTCAGCCCACGTTTCACAATAATTTTTTGGAACACTGTCAACTTAAATATTATAATATATTACATACTATGTTATAGTGGTGTCATTTTAAATCTTTGCTAATGTACGGTTGCATGCTGAATGTATGCAGCTTTAGCAGACAGTTATGGAACCTGACACCTAACATTACTGTGTTTGCTAATGTACATAAACGGCATACATGCACTATCTATTTCCATATCATCCACAGGCCCATTATAGTCTCTGAAAGGAAGGAATATGTGTGACAGCTCTGTGTGTGATAACTTGTAAACGTCTAGTTGGTGTTGGATGCCAGAAGACAAAATGGATAACAATTTTTCAGGTGCTACACAGCACAAAATATAGCACTTCTTTTACCACCTCTCAAGCCCTCATCGTTGCAGTTAATCTGCTTTGTAACACTTTGGGATATTCACTTCACATCTGATTGTTCTGAAATAGTGACCACTTTGACTATATTCCTATACTGAAGCAATATTATTCAGCACTATACAAAAATCAACGAATGTTAACGTTTCCCTGAATATAGTTGCCATTTCTCCAAAGGAATCAATATATTGTCAGGTTGTCTTATGGCACAAAAAATAATTTCTCCTGCACATTATCCTGTTGAACAGAACTGCCATAAATTAGTGCATTTTGAATTAAATTTTTGTCTACAAAATTGGAAAACATGAATGAACTGTATAAGGAAATGGTAGCCCTGAACATTCTACTTTGTAATTATATTTGGGTTGTAGATTCTACTGTGTTTACACAGCAATCTGGTGCATTGCTGTAATTGATCACGTGGACAAACAGACATTTCTAGGCTCCACTTGATCTGAAATGTTTTGTGTATATTAATAAGTGAACACTGAAATTTACATATTCAAAATGCTGGGAGGCCAGTTTTGCCTGTTTAACACTGTTCCGATTTGACCATATTGAATATTTTTACAATAGCTGAAAACAAATCAAATGGATTTAATTATGACTGCATCTTCTCTTTATGGTATACATTATGATATTACCAAAAAAAAAAAAAACAGGAAACCATCACCATATTTAATTAACATTGATTGTCATGCGTTAATATTTATACAAATGAATTTACATATCCCAGATCATTTCCTTTTAATTTATTTTCTTTGGTAGGCTTGAATCTTTACTCTGCCAGTCAGTTCCTCCCCAAAAATGTTTGGCAAGTACATAGATGCTTAGATTTCCTGGGAAGTCCATGACTGCTGAATGACCATATGGTCCTGTTACTAGCATCATCATCAAAATTATGCTCTCATAAAGCATAGGACATTTGATGGCTTCTGATTGGAGGATAACACCTTGAAATGGTCATTCAATCAGCTTTCAGGCACATTGACTGGGCCATCAGTTAGCAAACGTGCTGAGATCTGTGTGAGAGAACACTCAGGAGTCTGATTTAGGCTGGTGGTGTTTTTGTGAATAAACAAACTGAGAGTAAACAAACTGTTTGTCATTCTCATGTTCACTGTGTGTGCCTATGTACTGCACTTTACTGCTGTTAATTTGCATTTCTCAGACCCATAGGAAACCCATCGAAACAAAAAATCACATACAGAATGAGATCATTTTAAAGATATAGTTAACAAAAGATAAACATTTTGTCATCATTTACATTTACTCACCCTCATGTTGGTCCAAACTGGTATGAATTTCTAACGTCACCCACAAAAGAAGATTTTTAGTTATATGGAAAAAAAAATAAAAAATATTAAATGAAAGTGAATGGTGACTGAGGCTAGCATTCTGCTTAACATCTCCTTATTTTAACAAGGTTATGTGGATTGTCAAAACACTGATTTGGGATTATTATTAACCCCTGATTTTAGGTTACTGTATCTATCAGGATTATTTTATCCTGGAACAGCTGTATAGTGAAAATTATTGTAAATATTCTGTATATGTGATAGCTTGATAGTGAAATTACTGTTGCCCGCTAATTTCCATGTCAAAAGTTATATTCAGAATGGCTTTCTGTGGAGTCATTTTGAGGGGTTTCTCCAGTGATACATTATGCTGAAGTTTTTTTAAAACACTCATTGATTCATTATTATGCTTTGGGCTGACCTTATTCAGAGGCCATTCTGACCCTGCATTTGTCATTCTCTTATTAAGTGAACGCAGATTGCAACAGCCATTGGACCTTTAGATATAAGCATTAAATAAACATGCTTAATTAAAGAATTCCCCATCTGGAACCCATGAGGTCATACAGTATCCTTTGAATCTTTAATAATCTACCAGAAACAATCATTACAGCTTAATATTTTATACCTTCTTTTAAGTTGTTTTGTTCATATAGTAACTAGGGGTGTAAAAAAATATTGTGTCATATTGTATCATACAATTCAATGCTCACGTGTCATATTGTATCATACAATACAATGCTCACTATACAATACCATATCATACGATACATAAACAAACACATTATAGTGTATTTAAAATCAATCAGCTTAAAATTAAGAGCTGCGGAACAGTCTCCTCCAGCGAGAGGCGGCGCTGGGCGCTCACAGGGAAACAGAGCAACCAGAGCAACACACTTCCAGTACATAGGTGAGAAGATCGATGGCAAACGGCAAGTAGATTGTACTGTAGTGGTACAGCTTGTCGAATTTGCCAAACAACTGTGTCATGTCCTGGTGCTACAGTACATCAAACATGTCATTTTATTAATGCTGACATTACGGCACAAATCGGTGGATTTGTGAGGCAGAAACAGCAGCAGTAAGTAAGACACTGAGCATGACATGCATAGCAAGACACTCTTAAGTTATGAGTCAAAACTATCAAAAAACAGTTTATTCAAAAAACCAACAATGTAAGAAACCCGTGATTACATGAGATTTATAATGATCTGCTTTTGACTTAAATGTAAACAGCTTTGAGAACAACACTTGCGCACATGTTATAAGCCAGTATTAACGCCGGTAAAGTTCACATGCAAAGTGAAACAGGGGGAAGAGGGCAAAAGAAATAAAAAAATAATAATAATTACGTGTGCCGATTTATTTTTGCTTAAAATGCTAAATAATATTGGATTAAGTACATATATTGTAAAACCAGAGGTCAGGTTCCTCTCAAGGTTTTTTTTTTTTTTTTGTCAACACTAAATAACATTGAAAGTTCAGCTTGTTCACATGGGGCTTTCAGACAACAAGGCATGATTTTCTATAAAACTGCTTTGAAACTATGGGTATTGTGAAAACTGCTATACAAATATAAATGACTTCACAAATAAGTGGAGACAAACTTATTTTCTCAAGAAAAACATGAAAATTGTGAGTTCATATTAGTTTTTATCAATAATCAGACAAAATAAATGCAGTACTGTTGTTTAAGTAACTTTTTGTTGCCAATGTCAGACACTTATGTGGCATTTATAATTTAAAAGACATTCATGTCGAATCCTTGAATACGTTTGAGCAAAACATTTGTGGGTGCTCATGTCATGTTGTATCGTCTCGCATCGTGAGGCTATGCATTGTACCATATCGTGAAATTTGTGTGTCGTTACATGCCTAATAGTAACATATAAGATTGTTTGTTAATGCATTAGGTATTAGGGTTGCACAGTATACTGGTACTAATGAAATACTGCGATACAAAATTTTTTTAAAAGGTACGATATCATCTTGTTGTGAATTTAATTTTTAATATGCTGCCATTAGCTAAATATAATATAATGTGAGTTCTGTGATGAAATCAAAGACCATTTGAAAATAATCATAAAAAAGCCTCGCTATGGCCAAGTTTGATCATTAAACAGCTGAAGGATGTCATTTATTTAAATAATATACATGCGTTTCGTGCCACAGTATGAATAAGAGGCGCCTCTCTGCCCTGCCAACTCCTTCACACACACACAGGCACGCACATGAAAACACACGCACATGAACACATACACGAGCACACACACACACACACATAAATGCAACACACACTACTAATGCTTGATTTTCATGCAGTGTGTCCAATAGTATCCATCTGTGTGTGTTGGGTGTATAAATTGCTGTGAACTCTCAAATGAACTCTTTCTCCATTGCAGCTTGGAGATTTCAGCTCAAATAGTATATATATATATATATATATATATATATATATATATATATATATATATATATATATATATATATATATATATTGTTGAAAATACATTTTATATACATATATACTATTTATATTTTAATTTGATTAAAGCTGTACAGGATATATTTGATTAAACACAATTTGATCATAAAATTTAAATGTAACAAAATATTACACACACACACACACACACATACTATATATATATATATATATATATATATATATATATATATATATATATATATATATATATATGTGTGTGTGTGTGTGTGTGTATACAGTATATTAGTAAATGTCTAAATAAACTAACCAATATTAACAAATGCTCTTAAAATATTGTTCATCGTAGTTCATGTTAACTGTTGGGCTACAGTAACTAATGTTAAGCATACAACCTTATTGTAAAGAATTACCAATAAGATTTACAGCAGTATTATGATAAGACTGCAACAAGGTTCTATTTTTTAATCATTAGGCATCATGAACTAACACTAAACAATATACAGTATATTTTTTACAGCATTTATTAATGTTGGTTAATGTTAATTTATCAAAATACTATGGTTCAGTGTGTTTATGTTTGTTCAGTATGCATAAACCAATATTAAAAAGTGCTATGAAAGTATTTGTATTGTTAGTTCATGTTATTATTTATGTCCATTGCCATTGTAGTTTTAGTACAGTGTGTAATATTTGTTTGCATAGATTGTCATGGTGTTCAATAAAATATATAAGGCTATTACAGAATTAAGATGTTATATAAGACTATATTTGATTTTGTATGAGATTTTTGCAATGCAAATGCAATCATGTCAGGACTGGAGGTATTTAGAGTTGGTACAATTGAAGTGAGAAAAAAATGGCCTGTACTTAAAACTGTCTGGCAGCTAAATACACAGTGTGCCACTTTTCTTGATTTTCATTATATGAAATGACTTGAGTTTGTCACATAAGTTATGATGTCGGCCAAACTGGGATTTACAAGCAGTATTCCAGAGAAGTTTCTTCTCTTCGAGGCTTCATTAAAGGTTATTCAAAAATGCCTTGTTGTCTCTGTATGGAGAACTGCATTGACAGTTAGTTTATTGACATCCCGACTTTAGCATCTAAGTGGGAGGAGCAAAATTGCAGACAATAATTACACAGTTTTATGTTATTTCAATTATTTATATTTTTTGGGGGGTTCTCAACATGGCAGAAATTAAGCCCACTTTAATATAGGCTGATGATAAATCCACCATTACTATTCATTTACCTCTATTTATCTGAAAAAAAAAATAATGAGCACGTCCTCCATTTCACATTACTTGGAATTTTAGTTCGTTGGCATCTCTTGGGAGGCCCTTCTGCATTTAGTTGGCACAGTTATACAGCAAGGAAAGGCAAATTGGACGGCTCAAGGCATTGATTCTGTTCATAACCTTTCAGAGTGTGATACAGCAAGGTTACTTAGCTGATCAAAAAATATTTGGCGATTCGAGCCAGTACATGCATTTGATTCAGATTTGATCTGAATAGCTGACAGTAAGCCATTCCAAGTGTGAAATGAGATGAACTGATTTGTACGGACAGTGGGTGGGTTTGAGGCTTTAGCTGGATAATTCATGGCTGCCTCACACGCTTTGTAATGATAATAGTGACATACTTCTGAAGGAAAGTTTTTGTCATGCACTGAGAAAAGAGCTTGAACAAGAGGATATGTGGAAAGCATCTTAGCCTCCTGTTAAAAGTTTGACATTCCCTCTGCATAAAAAAATATTTGTAGACTATTGTTTTTTGCTTTACTAAGCAAAAATACATTTGTGTCATTATTTGTACATACAAAGACCCCATGAAATGGCTGAAAACTGCAGTTTTCTGCCATGTTAATGTATTTAATATTGAAACAGGAAGTTTGGGTGGAACATATTAAAGGGCTCATCTCTGTTCTCTAAATAGCCAATAAACTATAATTGATGGAGCGACATAAGAAATACAGAAAAAGAGAAAGTGCTACTCACTTTCTACCTCGACTACGCCACCCAGGCACTTCCACCTGGGAGGGTTACCAGAATTAGTGGTAATGTAGAAATAAGGCCACACAGGTGCGTTTCACAAGAGAGAGGCAGGAAATGTGAGTATACGAAAATAACACTTTATTTAATATTCAGTCAATTAAAACGATTTATTTAAAGACCATAAAGACTTAAAATGGCTTTCTCAAATCAGTCCAAAGAAGAGTCACTAAATATCAAACAATAATAACAATAATAAAGAAAAGTAACACAAAGAATAAAAAATAAAATAAAATAAAAAAAGAACACCAAAAACAACAAGATAAATAATCTTCAATCACACCAATCACAATAATCTTCTGCACAGGCAATGGTGCCGTTCACAAACACATACCGTGGTGAACTGAGTACAAACAATACATCAACGAAGGAGCCGAGGTCCTTTCATCATATTGAAAGGAACTTTCATCATTTTTCTCAGGACAGAGAAAGGCCATCCATTTTAAATGCTTATGTCCAGTGCTCAAAGTGAGCCGGTACGCCGTACCAGCAATGATGCGAAAATGATGTCACCCCCCCAATTAACAGCTAATCTTGTGTACTGGCATGGTGTACTGCTCCTGCGAAACCCTTTGAGCACTGCGTAAATCGGCTAAAGGGGAATTTGGGAGTATACTACTAACATATAGATGACCTCAAAGATAAAGGACATAGACTAAAACCACAAAACTCCAATTTTGATCTATAAATTTACAGAGATGAAATGGGAATAAAATTACGGCAAGAACTGTCTTTAAAGTCTAATGCTACAAGAACAACACTGAGCTGTCAAAGTGTTTTTTCTTGGAGGCTGTTTAGCGTAATGCTTATTGATTTGTGTTAATGAAGTGCCTTTTTGTTTTGGAAACTGAGATGTTACATATGATTCTGTGCAATTATCCTGGCCCTAAGGTCATTTAAATGCTGTGAAACAATTAAACGCCAGCAGGACTGAACATAACGCAAGTCTGAAAACATGTCATTTTTGTGAGTTTCCGTTTCTTGATAATTTTTTGCAGGCCTTTTGTCTGGGTTAATGTTCTAAGATGTGTTTCAACCTAGATAAGCTGATGAAACCAAGAATCAGGATGCCGATATCTAGAGAGCATAATTTGATGGCAGAAACGGTTTAATGCCAATATACACCGATCAGCCACAACATTAAAACCACCTGCCCAAAACAGCGCCAATCCGCATCTCAGAATAGCATTCTGAGATGCTATTCTTCTCACCAAAAATTGTACAGAGCAGTTATCTGAGTTACAGTAGACTTTGTCACTTCAAACCCATCTGGCCATTCTCTGTTGACCTCTCTCATCAACAAGGTGTTTCCGTCCACAGAACTGCCGCTCACCGGATATTTTTTGTTTTTGGCACCATTCAGAGTAAATACTAGAGACTGTTGTGTGTGAAAATCTCAGGAGATCCGCAGTTACAGAAATACTCAAACCAGCCCATCTGGCACCAACAATCTGACTTAAAGTTCATCATGAGTGACCTTTCCAGGAACAATAATTAAATTAATACACATGTATAGATAGTGCAGAGTGTTACTCACACAAACACAAAACACTGTCCCGATAACACATGTGACACAAAAATTACGTAATAAACATCAACTAAACTGCATAAAATATAGCATAGAAGACACCATTGTACATAACTGATATAAAAAAATGAAAAGAAGAAGAAACATATCTGTTTTCATAAAATATAATGAAATTATATGGCTCATGCAGGGAATTCTGGGAATGCCCAATTATTGTTTTTCACTGTGATTTTAACAAAAGTTTACCATAAAAGTACATGTAATCTCTTTTTAGACATAATATAATTTTTTACCATTAATTATTTGGTACTTTTACATATAAAACATTTGTTTTTACAATATTTTACTGTAAAATTGTATGTATTGTCTTTTATATTGTCATTTTTTACTGTATATGTTAAGCTTACTAACTGTTAACAAATTAATGTTTTTTTTTTTTTTTTTTTTTTACAGTAGAATTTTTGCATTCTTTTTGCTGTTAAATTTCAGACATTTTTACAGTTATAGAAATCCCAACAACAAAAAAGTAAACTTTTATACTAAATTACTACAGTAAGTGTTTTTCACTAAGTGAAATTTTGTTTGTTTTCATTTTAATTAAGTAAACTGAACAAGCAGCAAAAATGTATTTTACTTTGGAGTTTACTAAGCTCCAGATTAATTTTAACACTAAATATTATTTGTGTTTCTTTATTATTATGAGTACAGCATAAACGTAATATAGTGTTGCAAATGTAGCAACAAATAAAGTACAAAACATAACTTTATAAGTAGTAATTTGTTTTTTCAATGAGCAATATTAGCTGAAAATGTAAATTTGGTGTGAATAAATGTATTTTTATGGAAATTTAACACTTTTATTAAAAATTTTAAATTAATGTTAAATGATACTGTATTTTCTCTGTAAAAATATTTTTAATTTTTTTACACTAGAAGAAATCTTTTTTTACAGACATATTTTTATAGACATTTCAGCTTAAAATTATTTCATTTTCACATGTGAAAAACATTATGTTTACCTTCATTTAAGGGAGAATGCCTGTTTTTGTCAGTAACACATCAGTTTGGGGAATGAATGTTAAATTATACTGTATTTTCTCAGTAAAAAATACATTTATTAGATTTTGAAACACAGATTTTCAATGCGGACTGAACATCAAATATAATGATCAAACAATGTAATTATATGAGATGTACCCATTGCTGAAATTAAATGAATGTGTTCATTACACAGTATTTACTGAAAATTCTCTTAAAATACATAAAAGCAGGAAATCTGAAGATGAGACTGTTAATCGGCAAAGCAAGAACATTTAAATTTCAAAATGGCCAAATATTGGCCAAATAATTAGTCTGGTTGATATCGATAAATTATCTTAATGGTATATGTTTAGATGAATATTGTCCTTTTATTAAGGTGTTACTGTGAGAAATGGTAAACTAAGAAAAATAAGCAAATTCTAACACTAAAATGATCCGCTCTGTTGCGTTTTGTATTCTTTTGTGATTTTGACCATTGTTTTTGTTTTATTTATTGCAGTTACTGAATAGATCAAAAGAATCATGTTGACATTGACAATGCTGTGTTCATGTTTATTTGGTTGTATTTGTAATGAAGAGTTTCTTAAGGAATAGGTGATGAGTGAGGCCACCACATCAAAGCAAGAGTCAAATGTGCTTGTGTTGTCCTTCATACTTCAAACGCACTGCCATTTGAATATGTGTGCTGCCAGGCTCAGCAATATGTCTTTGAAGACACAGAAGCTTGCTTCATCACTTGTTGTGTATATAGTTTGTGAATATTTGCTTTTACTGTGCATTATTTCAGTACAGGTGAAAAATATTGTTGTCATGTCATGTTGACATTGTTCAAATTAGACCATTCATATTTAAAGGTTTAACTTTTTCTTTCTTTTTTACAAAACTAAAAGCGTTTAGATAGTAATCTGCATGTTACCTTTTTTTTATTAGTGTTAGACTGTGTCACAGTTGCACATCATTGCATGGCAATTACAGTGAGCAGAAAAGAGACTTTTCCATTAAAATCTAACCTTTTTGTGATTGTCCAAATGAGATTGTCAGTCACAAAAGCTGTTATAGCTGCCTCTGCAGAGCTGAAGGAAGCTTTCACTGGGTGTTCATTTAGCACTTTTGGACATAGTAAGTTTCAGTGAACAACTCGTCCTTTTGAGAATTTGAGATTTTTGGAACATCATGCTGTTGTTGACAAATCCTTGGAGGTCATGTTAAGCTGTAAGAAATATTACTGTGAGATCGGCCATTTGGGTTAAGGCTTGGCAGAGATACTGATTCTGTTTTGTAAATAAGTTAGATTGTGATAATAATTGCTCACATCTTGTGGGGATTTATTCACTGTCACACCACCTGCTTTGTATATCTGGTATTCTGATTGTAAACAATGATGAAATGATAGTGAATACTACTAAATAAATAAGGAACAAAATAGGGCCTGAAATTCAGGGTTGCAAGTAACAGTAGCCCAAATGAAGCTATCATTCAGCAGGGGCTTGAAAGTTGGTTTGTAGCTATTGATAAACTTATATTTCCCATAAACAGGGTTGGGAGGGTTACTTTTAAAATGTAATCTGTTACAAATACAGATTACTTAATAAAAATGTATTCAGTAACGTAATACAGTTACCTTGATAAGAAAGTAATGTAATCAGATTGCTTTTAGTTACTTTTTGATTACCTCAAGATTGGATATGTGAATAAAGTCAAGAAAAAAGCAATATTTTCTCAAATACTTTTAATCATGCTTTCTGAATGCAAACAAACCGTATTTGAATAATGTTATGAGTGATGTAGCTATTATTATACACAGTATATATATATATATATAAAATAAAAAAATAAAAAAAACATGAAAAACAGGGACACTGCCTCCTTAATAAGACAACAGAATACGTTCAAATGTAGAACAACTCTGCATTTTTAACCAAATCAGGTGATCTGTTACAGAAAATAGTTTATTTTCTCATCAAGCAAATACAGTTAGAACAGATGCACTGAATTATGTCTTGGTTAACATCAAACAAAATATGACAGGATATACCCCAGATTCAAAAACACTACCAAATTCAATTCTGCCATGTATTGCAGTTAGCATGTTGACTAATTGGCACTGACCATTCATTAACTTCCGACTGCAATGAGTAGATCACAGGCTATCTTCTTCATCATTATTATTATTATTATTATTATTAATGCAGTGCCTCCAGTGTTTGTCCTCTGCTTGCTCATGATCCACAGTCAAACATCACCAGCTAACGTTTATGGGTGGTTCTGTTTATGTTTAAGGAGGATTTAAATGACAATAATAATAATGATATAAATAAATAAATGCATAAAGAAAACTGTTTTAAAGAATAGATCGAAATAGAATTAAATATTTTTAGTGTCTTGATTAACTTATTCCTACTTTCTTTGAGTTTTCAAATGTTACATTTGCCAGTATTTCTCCCTCACCCATACTTTTGAACTGTTCTTAACAATACATTTTAATAAGTATCAAAATCAGATCAATTATCCATTGCACTTTCCCCTAATAACTTAATAATATTTTCAATTCATTTGGTATTCATGTGTATAGTTAGGATTTTTATCAGCAAAGAAAAAATGAAATGCCATCCGAATAACATTACAACACATTTCAGAGAACAATTTTAGAGTTTCACCTAATGTTAAGATGGAAATGAGAAGTCACACTAAAGTTTCGACAGTAGGCATCCGGTGTACCGGAATACTGGCCGTTCGCAGGGGGAGTGGTCGTTTCTTTGCTTCTGTTCCTGCGAAAACAATTGAAAGACAGTCTGATTAGGGAACACATGACTAATTTTAGCTATCCTAGCTAACATGATTTTCATATGGGACTTACCTTTAAATGCTTCTTTAAATTATGTATCGGGTCCTTGGAAAAACAGTGCATCTTCACAGCTGGATGGTATAAATTGCAATGAAACTGTAATGTTGTTTCCCTTTTCTCCATTGAAGTGACAAGAATGTTGGAATTTCCACAAAAATAATCATATTTCTCCAGTGGTCATTGCGATGAAACAGTCCTTTTAGTGGTTTGACCTCATTTGGAGTGTTGATGTGAGACAGGTGTGTGTAAGTGGTGCCAGATTCACATGAGTCACGTGAGAGAACCAGAAAAGATCTCCAGCGCGATTCTGATCAAATCTATACCACTCTAAAGTAACCAGCAGTCTTTATCATTTTATGTCAGGAGGATCTTTTGTTTATTTTATTTATATATTGAAAATTGTAATCCTGCTTGTAATCCCAATTTTTACCAAATGTAACTGTAATCTAAATATGTTGAGTTTTTATGTAACTGTAATGGATTACAATACACATTTTTTTGTATCCTGATTACGTAACACCGTTACAAGTATTCCGTTACTCTCCAAGCCTGCCCATAAAGTTTTTTGATTGTTTTTTTTTGTTTGTTTTTTTTTTATATATAATTTGGGTAACAGGGTTGAATGGCGTCAACACAACAATTTGTGTAAGAATTGAAAAATGGAATAGGTTCAAATGATATAACTTTTTTGGTGTCAAAATTTTAAGGAATGTTATATTTTATATAATATAGAGAAAGTCATGCGGTGAAAGGGTTGCATGCAACATGTTGGACACAGCTTAATATTTAATTTGTGGTAATTACAATTAGTTAATTATAGAGATGGTTGTAATACAATGAATTCTCAAGAATTTACTACAATTGTAATAATGTAAATTACAATGTAATAATGTAAAAATTACATTTATGTGATTTACAGATATTTTATATATTTAAAACTATCTAGGTAAAAAAAATATACTAAGTTAATTTTATGTAATATATTCAGTATACTATATATATATATATATATACTCAGGGTTGGGAAGGTTACTTTTGAAATGTATTCCACTACAGATTACAGAATACATGCTGTAATTTTAAATTTTTAACGTATTGCGTTAGATTACTCAAGGTCAGTAATGTATTCGAAATACTTTGGATTACTTCTTCAGCACTGGTAGATTTTTTCACTTGTTTTGACTATAAAAACTCTGCCAGTACAGTCAGACAAAATACACATGTTAAAAATACATTCTCTGAAAAACCCAAATATCTTATGCAGTGTTGTTTCTAAATCAAGATAAATCAAATTGATGTTGTTTTAAGGATTTTTAGATATTTTTACAGGAAAACAATACAAAAATTATTATCAAGAAACAATTTTTGCCCTAATATCAAAGGTCATACTAGAAAAAAATAAATTATGATCTAACGTGAATTTTCTTAATAAAAAAAAAATATGATCGTGCCTGGTAACATGTGCATGTAAAATGGCTAGAAATAGCATTTTAGCTTAGCGTAAAGCTGACAATTTACACAAGGTTTATTTCTGTTTATTTCTGCTCCAAACTTACTTCAAACTTACTTCTCTGTCTGCTCGTATGAATGTAACACATCATAAGAAAGTGTTTCACCGCTGTTCAAATGCACTTTGGATCGCATCATTTATATGTATAAATGTTTTCCATCTGAAAGGAATTAATATTAAATTAAACAAATGACAATAAAATGTAAAGTAATCTCTTCAGTAATCAAAATACTTTTTGAATGTAACTGTATTCTAAATATCAATGATTTAAATTGTAACTGTAGTGGAATACAGTTACTTATATTTTGTATTTTAAATATGCAATCCCGTTACATGTATTCCGTTACTCCCCAACCCTGTATATAATAGTTTATCTAACATATCTAATAGGTCTGACAACAAAAACTGGAGTTCTGCCTCTAATGCTTAAAAAAGTAATTGAACAGCAAAGTGACTTATTTGTGGACAGTGCCAGCAACTATTTTAAAGATGAAAATGGTTAAAAATAAAAAATGAAGTATAAAACTTCAAGTTGCTTTGAAGGTCAATACAATAGCTACAACAAGGACATGAATAATTTACTTTTGTAACTCCAGAGTACACAACCACACACTGTTGCAAGAGACCAAAAGTAAACAAATTAAAAAGATATTTCATTAGTCCAATAAAGCATTAAAATGGAAAAGAGGGTTATTTACCCCCTCATTATAATGTAAGCAACAAGCATATGGTCACAAACAAAATTCACTAACCAAGAGAGAGAACTCTTCAAAGAATGAGCAATGAGATTAACTGGCCTATTATTAATGGTACATCCATAAAACAGTAATGCGATAGGACAAACAGCAGAGATGAGCGTGTTTCTCAAGGACGAGTCGATGGAGGCTTGGGCGTCCAGGGAGAGCTGATGAACACTCAGACTGACACAACCTTAGTTGAGCAAGGCTGCACTTTAAAGTCACCCTGGGAGTCCACATGGAATGCTCTGAATTGTCAACGGGGGTCAAAATGCTTGGTTCAAAAGTGATTATTTTCTGTGACACCCTCCACTGGGTTATTTGAGGGCAGGATTTGTCGAGTCTCTGTGTTTTGGAATAAGATAATGTGCACTTATCTTCATGTTACATATAATAATTTACTCTTTTAATAAAATTGGAAAAGCAATTGTATTTCACTTGAAAACAGAAATTGTTGTAACTGTCATATGCTGATAGTGAAATTGAAACAGCAATTATGGGTTAGTGCAACAGTCACTGCAAGTGTAGCCCAAGTGTCTGTGAGTTTCCATAAGAGAACTTGGCAATTAAAACACAACTTCTAAATGTGTGTGTTATACAAGCTGCTATCAAACTACAAATCTCTATAACAGTGTTTTGCACAGTAAGGGGCCAGGTAAGAGTTCTTTTATGGAAGTTTGTAAAAAATAAAGATAAATTGAGGTTGGTAAATTGTTTTAAACACAGAGTTTGTCAGATATCACAACATGAAATTGCAGTGTAGCCCCCTTAAATTTTTGCATAAATTGAAGAATTTGTCAATTTTGCTGTTGTCACTTTTAGCATCAAAATGTCAGCAAAAAGCCTTTCAACACAGTGTCATTTGTAGAAGTTTTGCAAATTTCTATTAAGGTCAGCACTTGCTGCTTATTTTCTCTGAGAGACATGTTTTGCCCTGAATACATTTTAATTAATTTATTTAAATTGACTTCCTAGACAGTCTGTCTCATTTTGGTATAATTGTTTAAAACATGACAGCTTAATAAGATGTGTTGATTTTGGCATGAAGAAAGGAAACGGGATCATTTTCAACAAACACAGAAGGGCCCACTAATATATCATTATAAATTGTATATATATATATATATATATATATATATATATATATATAGAGTATATGGAGGATTGGGCTTTTATGGAATATATTCAGTATTGTGCAGATTTTTGGAATATATACAGTATTGTAAAGTAAAGTCTTAGGCACATCATTTTCACAACAAAATTGTCTTAAGATGGTTATTTATGTCTTTAGCTTCAGTGTGTCAATAGGAAATATACATTTTAGACTCCCAAACATTCCTTTTGCAAATAGAATAGAATAGAACAGAAGAACAGGGAGCCCTGCAGATGGCATGGCCCCCACAGAGTCCCCCACTGAACACTGGGATTACATAAAGAGACAGAAGCAATTGAGATAGCTTGAATAAATAGGTAGAAAAACTGTGGAGAATTCTCCAAGAAGCTGGGGACATCCTATGTGCCAAGAAAAACTGCATCCATGTGTACCTGGGAGAATTGGTGCTGTTTTGGAGGCAAATATTGATTTAGCTTTTTTTTATGTTGACGGGACTTTGTATGACGTTAATTGATCAATGAAAACCATTTATGGCATTATTTTTTTGAAGAAATCCTCACTATGCAACATTTTTTACAAGTGCCTAAAACTTTTGCACAGTACTATATATAGATTTAGTTTTGTAATAAGGCACAATCTATAAAAAAGGCTTTTTTGGGGGGGGTTTGTGCTAGAAAGAATGACATTGAATTGCATGTGTTGTAGAGACTCTTTCTCAAAATACTTTTTCCCACTTGCAAAGAAGCAAGAGGCTAAAACAACTAGTGATGATTTTACCTCCTAAAAAACAGGAAAATGCAGTACACACACTGACCTTGGTTCGAGTTTTTTAAGATTGTTTCTCAAGGCGTTTGATTATTCTCTGAAGCGTCATGGTTAAAGTAAATGATAATTTCTTTGTTCCCACGTGATTATGCTAACAAATGCTAATTTCATTTCCACCTCATGCATAAGCAGTCTCCTCTTGCTTTTACAATTACAAATCCTTTGATTACTATCACAAGTAACCTTGGCATTATCTATTAGAATCATCTTTGATGCAATGGAAACTGGAACATGAAAGAAATGTCATCAATGTTTATGGAAAGCATCCTCATTCTGTGGTGTTCTCCTCTAAAATGCAAATGTTGCAATGACACTGATTCAGGAAGTTGTCAACTTTGTTTAATCCTTTTATTTTTCCATACTGTTTGAATAAATGCAATCAACCGTGGCTGTTTCAGGGCTGATCGCGTTCAATTAAGGGAAGGAGATAGGAAATTACCCGGAGCCTGTGTTACATGTGCATTGTGGTGTAAGGTAGCAGGTTGAGGTGTTGATTTGATTTGGCTGTTGAGCTTAATGTGTAGAATGAATTAAATGTGCCAAAAGGGGGGACCTGGGTAGCTCAGCGAGTATTGATGCTGACTACCACCCCTGGAGTCGCCAGTTCGAATCCAGGGTGTGCTGAGTCACTCCAGCCAGGTCTCCTAAGCAACCAAATTGGCCCGGTTGCTAGGGAGGGTAGAGTCACATGGGGTAACCTCCTCGTGGTCGCAATTAGGGGTTCTCGCTCTCAATGGGGTGCGTGGTAAGTTGTGCGTAGATCGTGGAGAGAAGCATGAGCCTCCACGTGCTGTGAGTCTCCGCAGTGTCATGCACAGCGAGCCACGTGATAAAATGCACGGATTGAAGGTCTCAGAAGCGGAGGTAACTGAGACTTGTCCTCCGCAACCCGGATTGAGGTGAGTAACCGCGCCACCACGAGGACCTACTAAGTAGTGGGAATTGGGCATTCCAAATTGGGAGAAAAGGGGATAAAATAAAAATAAAAATGTGCCAAAAGGTAACGGTTTTTCAAACAGCAGGAAAGGTGGTTAGTGTCAAGGGAGCTGATTTCTTTTGTAGGACTGCACAAAAATTTGAGATTTCTCTATAATGGTGCTTCTTTCCTTGCGGCTATGAGCTCATCTGATAAAATGGTCATGTGGCCAAATAGAAATGTCATTTTAAACCTTTGAATGTTTTGGGTTTAACTGGACCATGCTAACCAGCCAAATCTTGATCCATTCCTTATTCTGTGGTAGGGTGCAGCTGAATGCAATGTTGATTCCGTTGTTTTATTATAAATATCCATCTTGTCATTATCGCTGTTTCTTTGTGTAGGTGGCACGATTATAATTTATACAAAGACAGGGCTCCAGACTAAAAAAATGACTTAGGAGCCATTGGCTCCTAAACAGAAACATTAAGGAGCCAAATGGCTGTTTTTAGTAGCCAAATCACAGAATTGCTAGATTTAGATTGCTGTTCAGAAACAAGATAGACAGCCAAAGAAAAGGAAGACAGCTGATAACCCATTAATTGAAGGATTAATAAACAGTATATTGAGTTGAGAAGATAAGTTTGCATTCCCTTTTGTCTCATAAATGTTCACACCCCTTTCATAATTTATACAAATATAAAAGAGATAAAATATTTATTTTTATTTAGTACTGCTCTTCAGAATCTACATGACAGATATTTACATATAGTATGCATATAGTAGTGTGTTGTCTTCTTGAGCATCAATGAATGTTTGCACCTTGTTTAATAGTTGTGTGCAAGTCCCTCAATTGTCCTAAGTGTCAAAAGCTTGATTTTATATATACACAGATCAGTCACAACATTAAAACCACCTGCCTAATATTGTGAAGGTCCCCCTCATGCCGCCAAAATAGCGCCAACCCACATCTCAGAATAGCATTCTGAGACGCTATTCTTCTAATCACAATTGTACAGAGCGGTTATCTGAGTTACCGTAGACTTTGTCAGTTTGAACCAGTTTGGCCATTCTCTGTTGACCTCTCTCATCAACAAGGCATTTCCGTCCAAAGAACTGCCCTTTACTGAATGTTTTTTTGTTTTGTTTTTGGCAACATTCTGAGTAAATTCTAGAGATTGCTGTGTGTGAAAATCCCAGGAGATCAGCTGTTACAGAAATACTCAAACCAGCCTATCTGGCACCAACAGTCATGTCACGCTCCAAATCCCTGAGATCACATTTTTTCCCCAATCTGATGGTTGATGTGAACATTAGATGAATCTCCTGACCCATATATGGATGATTTTATGCACTGCACTGCTGCCACACGATTGGCTGATTAGATAATCGTATGGATAATTGTTGGTGCCAGATGGGCTGGTTTGAGTATTTCTGTAACTGCTGATCTCCTGGGATTTTCACACACAACAGTTTCTAGGATTTACTCAGAATGGTATATGTATATATATATATATATATATATATATATATATATAAATTGTTTTAAAATATTGCCTTAGTCTTTCTTTACTGTTACCAGATGGCCCAGACACAGAGACAACAAGAGTACAAATTGAATGAAATCCCAGATGCAGTTTATTGTGCTACTCCAGTCCCAATCAATAATTACCAGAAGAGGAAAAAAAAAAAAAGTTCTACACAATACAGGACTTTTAATAATAATAATAAAAAAAAGCTAAGCCCCAAATACACATGGAACTCTTATTTTGAAATTTCTGCACACCCAGTTGTGAGCTCACTGACAGCTGTTTCAGTGAGAAAGAGAATCTGATACAATCTGCTAATCTGAGCTCCTGAGTTTAAATTCTCAGTTCTTTTCGGATGATTCATGAAAAAGATCCGGTTCAAAAGAGTCATTTGTTCACGACTCTCTCGTGCTGGGTTTGTTGTTGCGTGCGATGCAGCGAGCTCGTTAGAAACAGAACGGGTGAAAAACGGCACGAGACACACTGGCGTTCTAAAAGATGTATTCAATAACATACAAGATGATATCTGACGAAACCGCATATGAACGTACACAACCCGACTGTCGCCAGTGGCGACTAGATTTTAAAGGATTGTCAAAATCAATTATTTTTGGTCGCATTTGCAACCATTTTAGTCGCAGTCTGGAGCCCTGAAAGAAGGTAATTTGATCCTTTTACCTTTATAGTACTGCAACTTATTAAATGTACACATGTATTGTAAGTCTTTAAAGCAGACGATAAAGGAATTTATATTGGCACAGATCTTTCATACATGGCAATTTTCCCTTATCATGGCTGCCAGGACTTCCAGACTGAAGCTCAGTGAGACTTCCAACAACCAGACACCCCACGCCCGTACATTGACTGAAACAATTTCACAATAGGTAACTTGATAATGGCATTCAGTATTGCTTTCTGAAATTTGCCTAGATGGGTAAATCAAGTTCACCGACAATAAAAACCAAAGCACAGAGAATTCAGTACATTCCCTCAATACCGGGAGCCATAAAAGCATGTGACACCTCATGCAGTATCACAGAGGAAAGTGGAACTCAAAGCACACAAGTCATAATGGGATGTGACAGACAAACCAGGTCCACCCAGGAAATTGTCCCCACACAAAGAATCAATAGCAACACCCCACCTGAGCAGCCTTTCCTTTCCCGTGCCCTCTATCACTGTACCTCATTCTTTTAGACGACAGGAAGCTGGAGACAATTTTCCCAAAATCATTTTTTCCCCCTCAAATAGCAGGATTGAGTCAAACAGGTGGCGGCTCATCTCCGAGTATACTTTAAAGGTGACCTGTGTAACTTCATCGCCAGCATCACCAAACAGATTTGCAAAATGCTATTACTTTACTTGGCATATGTATTAAACACATTTGTATCTAAATTGATTAACAGTTTAGATATAAAATTAACAGGGTTGGGAGGGCTTGTAATGGGGGGTACTTTTGGCCCTGTGACAAGTGGGCCCCGCTAAGGTCCTCTATGGTTTAGCCTACTCATTGGGCTTAGGGTCGATTGAGCCCACACATTCATTTAAGTGACTGCCCTGATATGTGGTTTAGTGATATTCTCTAGGGGATGATGGTGTGAGAGAAAGACTGTGATCTTAGCAATCAGCCCATTTACTTGTGATAGAATCTGCCCCCCTATCAGTTCATCCCCAGCAGAAAACACACCAACACGCACACACACGGCACTCAGTCTGATAGTATTGATAGTATTAGTTGGTCCCCATCACCACAGGGCCAGTGAGACAATTTAACTCTAGTAGGTACATGTCACACCTCATTCAGACACTAATTTGAATTTACCGTCAGTTGTCCAGTAACCCAATAAGTGAAAAAAACACCAGAAATACTCTTTTATTTTATTTTATTTTTATTTTTATTGCATTTGGGTAAATAAACTCTTAGTGCAACTCTCACTTCATGAGAGGCCCACTAAGAAACACCTTATTTTATTAAATAAAATAAAAACATAGAGATAAACAGCAGCAGTTAACTAAATGTTTGCTTCAAATAGGACGTAAAGTGACTACACAGGGTCTGAAATGAGAAATCATTTATTTGAACTTGTTCATTACATGAACTGTCCGAACTAACTGACTCTCTAAAATCAATTGGACTTTCCAATGCTACACATAAGCCTATCTGTTAATCGCATTTTAACTAATCCATTTACATAAACTGTCTAAATGAACCAAGTCACTTCAATTATTTGGACTTCCTAACACTACGAGCGAGGGCAGTATAGATGAAAGTGTTTGATTACTCCCTCAGCTATATTACTGTGTGCTCAATACAATGTGATTCAAGTAAATCAGGGAATCAATTATTTGAACAAGTTCATTTTATGAACCGTCCAAACTAATTGATTCTCTCAAATTAAACACACTTCCCAATGCTACATATAAGTGAATCAGTGAATTGTTTTTAGCCAATTTTTCATTAACTATCCAAACTAAACGATTCACTTAAATAATTTGGACTACTCAATGCTATGAGAGACAGCGGATTAGGTGGGCACATTTGATTACTCCATCTGTTGTATTACTACGTGCACAATACAATGTGATTCAAGTGAATTGTGGACTCAGTTATTTGAACTTTTTCATTACACGAACCATCCGAATGAACCAATTTGCTAAAATCAATCAGAAACTCCAAAGATTACATACATGTACAAGTGAATTGGTGAATCGTTTTTTAACCAATTTATTACATACAGTACATTAACTATCAAAACGAACTGATTCACTTAAATGATTTGGACTTCTCAACACTATGAGAGACAGTGGTTTACTACTGCGTGTGCTATATAATGTGATTCAAGTGAATTGGAAAATCAATTATTTGAATTAGTTCATTACGTAAACCGAATAAACTGATTGACTGACGCTCCATATTGAAGTCATTCATTTGAAATGTACTTAAAATGAAAGATGAAAAATAGGAACAAATACATAAAATGCAATGTAACAGCTTTATTGCTGTGTTTGAGTTGTGCAGTGTTCAATTTAACACAAATAGAGCACACTATCTTTAATTTCTCCCGTGTCTAACATGTTTCCAATGAGAAATAATGATTGTTCTCATCTTGATTATTAGAATAGTCTGTTTCTCACTTTTACTATACCCAGTAATAATATAACTACAGTTTAATGTCTCCCAACCTTGAACCAAATCGAATATGTTCTTATTTTTTACTCTAGTGGTAGAGTGTGTTTCCTTTATGCAGAACTGTATGTATGCTGGTTGGTGGATATTTCTGTTGAACATTTTCTACCTCTCCGTGTCAAATGACTCAACCTGCCTCATTAGTTGTGTTAGCTCATCAATGGTACTTACTTATTCTCTTAAGGATTCCCATTGCCATGGTAACCATTCTGAACCTGAACTGAATTATGTTGGGGGGAAAAGACTGAATAGTAGAATCTGCATTTTAATTTGAACATTTATCTTATTATGGTGAAAGGGCAGTTTAATAATTAAGGTGCTTAATTGCATTGCTACAGCTCTCCGTAGCTGCACTGGGGACAGTATGGAAATCCATAGAGTGAGCAGGCATATGGCACTTCATAATTTAAATGGTTATTTTTGTCTGTGGTTTGTCGGGTTGCTGAAAAATATGCAGGGATGTTGAAAATAACCATGGTGCATAATTTGTTGGTTAGATGGTTGGTATATGACACTGTTCTCCTTTTTGGGGATTGATGTAGTGAATTCAAAATATTGTGCCTGAATATGTATGACTTTAGTATCAAACTGCAAATGCACTCTTAAGATGTTTGCTACTGGAGTCATGTGAACATAAGGTTGTTTGGTCATGGGAATGTGTACCATTCTCTGTGTATGCAGTGGAAATACGTCAAGGCTGTTGTGCTGGGTTGACCTTTGTTGTTTAAAAAAAAATATTCTTTGGCTGAATTAATTCAGTTTCATATATGGGTCAGTCCTTCTATGCAGTAAATTTTCATGTCTCAATATATTGGATTAATCACTAAACTCACAATTTTAAACATGAAAATGTTACATTTCACTTCTTTGAGCTAATGTTGCCATTTTTGCCATGTCCTTGGGTGCTTTTAATGTTTAATGTTAAAAACAACAAAACACAGTTAACATAAGTGGCGGAACTCTGACAGCGTTGTTTCAAAGCAGCTGTACGTGGAATCATGCTATAACAAAAAATGAATATAATACTTATATTAGTTATATATGTTTAGAATTATTAGTGGTTAAAATTAAAATAAGTGTTGTAGGTCAATGATTAAACAGAATGATTTTATATTAACTATAAGTTTTAGTCCTTGAAGTCATCCTGAATTAACTGAGGAAATACACATAGATGCATTGTCCTTTGATTTTGGCCGATGAAGGCTTTTGTTAGTGGTTAATTAATTTTCTGTGTAGTTTAAGAGAGTGTTGACCAAACTGATATAGCTATCATTCAGTGAGGAGCATCACAGTCTGGCTGGAAGCTTATGGCAGATAATTTTGGTGAACATCATCCTGAGCCCATGCTTCAGGCAGTGGCTCATAAAGAATCCCATGTCTTTGAGTTTGCATCAATTAATCCTCAGTCTGTTTTAGTAGAGTGAGGTGAAGTCTGGCTGGCACATGCAGTTGGTCAACATTACTCAGCAACACAATGGGAATTGGACATCATGCAGGACCGGAGATGGATCCGGCATGCTCAGGTTTAGAAATACAATAAAATTAGCATAGACGTCATTCAATTTGAAGCAGGGTTAAAAGATAAGAGAAGTGTTTTCAGTTCCGGCAGACCTAAATAAAGCAGCATAGCTGTGAATTGAGGGATAAATTAGGTATATGCCTGGCTGGATTGATAAGCCCTTAGTCTAGACTTAACTGAGAGAGTGTGTCTGAGTTCCGAACTCTGCAAGGAAGACTATTCCATTGTTTAGGAGACAAATATGAAAATGATCTCCCTCCTTTTGTGGATTTTGATATTATCGGTATTGTTAACAGGCCGGTTTTTTGCGATCGTAATGAGCATGATGGATTATAGCGTGGCAGAAGGTCACTTAAGTTCTTTGCAGCTAGACCATTCAAAGCTTAAGTAATTAACAGAATTTTAATATTAATACGAAACTTAACAGGTAGCCAATGTAACGCTGATAAAATAGGGCTGATATGATCGTATTTCTTGGTTCTAGTTAGCACTCTCGCTGTTGCATTTTGAACCAACTGAAGTTTATTTATTAAACCTGCACGACATCCACAAAGTAATGCATTACAACAATTTATTCTTGAGGTCATGAATGCATTAATTAGTTTTTCGGCATCAGAAACAAATAGCATGTGTCGTATTTTGGCAATATTTCTGAAGTGGAAGAATGCAATTCTACAAATATTGGTAAATTTATTTTTCAAAGGCTAGATTGCTATCAAATATAACACCTAATTTTTTTGTTGTAGAAGTTGACATTACAGTACATCCATCAAGAGTCAGATTATATTTTAGAATCTTATTTTTTGAGGTTTTCGTTCCAATAATAACTAGTTTTTTTATCGGAATTGAGTAGAAGGGAATTTCTAGCCATCCACTCTTTGATATCATTTATACACTCAGTTAATTTGGAAAATTGTGAAATTTCATTGGTTTGGAAGAAATATAAAGTTGTGTATCGTCGGCATAACAGTGAAAACGTCATGCTTATTTTCATAACCTCTATTCCCTGATGGAGGGAACGAGATGTTGTGTCGATGTAGTGACACTAGGGGTCACTCTTGGGAGCCCCAAACACCTCTGATCTTTTGAAAAAAGGCCAATGGGAATTGGCGAGTGGAATTTGCATGCCACTCCCCCAGACATACGGGTATAAAAGGAGCTGGTATGCAACCACTCATTCAGGTTTTGTGCTGAGGAGCCGAGACCAGGTCCCAGCCATTTCAGCGGGTAGTTCAGCATTGTGGCAAGAGGGACACAACGTTTTGTTCCCTCCATCAGGGAACGGAGGTTACGAAAGTAACCATGACGTTCCCTATCTGTCAATCACTCGACATTGTGTCAATGTATAGACACTAGCGGTCCCTATACAAATCGGCCCAACTACCTGAACTGTGTTACATGGACTGGTGGTGCGAGACGGGCAGACCGCTGTGTGCCTCGTAGCCAGCGCACCAGGCCGTCACGTAACCTCCCCCAACGCTCTTATGAGCGGCGAACGGTTCTTCAGGAACAAGTCGACTGCCCAACAAATAGGGACAGGCTAGCCCAGCCGAGGCCTCTTTTCCTCTTTTTCTCCCCAAAAAGAGTGGAATTTGTAAACCGACTGGGAGCCTACATACACCTTCAAGGTGGAGGGGGACAGCTGCCCCTCCAGCCTCTCCTGCAGGAAGGAAAGCACCGATCCGACTGTGCATCTCTGGGGGTCTTCACATCAGGAAGAACACCACTTAGCGAACAGATGCCACTTCAAGGCATACAGGCGCCTCGTAGAGGGAGCCCTAGCCTGAGTGATTGTATCTACCACCGTGGGTGGTAGGCCACTTAGGTCTTCCGCGTCCCGTCCAAGGGCCAGACGTGGAGATTCCAGAGGTCTGGTCACGGGTGCCAGATGATGCCCTGTCCCTGAGAAAAAAGGTCCTTCCTCAGAGGAATTCACCAGGGTGGGGGGGGGGCTGTCGGAAGGAGTGTGAGATCCGAGAACCATGTCTTGGTTGGCCAGTAGGGTGCTACTAGGACGACCTGCTCCTCGTCCTCCCTGACCTTGCACAGGGTCTGTGCAAGTAGGCTCACTGCAGGAAACGCATACTTGCGTGGTCCAGGGGGCCAGCTGTGTGCCAGCGCGTCAATACCGAGAGGTGCCTCGGTCAGGGTGTACCAAAGCTGGCAGTGGGAGGATTCCCGGGAAGCAAACAGTTCTACCTGTGCTCGACCGAATCAACTCCAAATCAGCTGGACCACCTGGGGGTGGAGTCTCCACTCTCCTCTGAGCATAACCTGTCGTGACAGTGCCTCTGCCATGGTGTTGAGGTCGCCCAGGATGTGAGTGGCTCGCAGCGACTTGAGGCGCTGCTGACTCCAGAGGAGGAGATGGTGGGCGAGTTGTGACATGCAGCGGGAGCGTAGACCGCCTTGACGGTTGATGTACGCTACCGTCGCTGTGTTGTCCGTCCGGACCAACATGTACTTGCCCTGGTTAAATGGCCGGAACCTCCGCAGGGTGAGCAGTACTGCCAACAACTCTATGTAGTTGATGTGCCAACATAGCCACAGGCCAGTCCAGGAGCCGGCGGCTGTGTGCCTGTTGCATACGTCGCCCCAGCCCATCTTGGAGGCATCTGTTGTAACCACAACGTGCCTGGAGACCTGCTCTAGGGGAACCCCTGCCTGTAGAAATGCAAGGTCGGTCCAAGGACTGAAGAAGCAGCGACAGATCGGTGTGATGGCCACGCGATGTGTTCTGCGGCACCATGCCCTTCTCTGGACTCGAGTCTGAAGCCATGTCTCATATGCATCAACCCGAGCGGTTTGGCCGCCGCTGAGGATGCCGTATGCCCCAGGAGCCTCTGAAAAAGTTTAAGTGGAACCGCAGTCCTCCGTCTGAACACCTTCAGACAGTTCAGCACCGACTGTGCGCGCTCATTCCTGAGATGTGCCATCATCGAGACTGAGTCCAACTCCAAACCGAGAAAAGAGATGCTCTGAACTGGGGAGAGCTTGCTCTTTTCCCAGTTGACCCGACGCCCCAGTCGGCTGAGGTGCCGGAGCATGAGGCCCCTCATGCTCCGGCACAGCAACTCTCGAGAGTGAGCTAGGACTAGCCAGTCTTCAAGATAGTTGAGGATGTGGATGCCCACTACCGTTAGTGGGGCAAGGGCTGCCTCTGCGACCTTTGTGAAGATGTGAGGGACATGGACAGGCCGAAAGGGAAGGACCTTGTACTGGTATGCCTGGCCTTCGAAGGCAAACCGCAGGAAGGGTCTGTGTCGAGGTAAGACTGAGACATGGAAGTACGCGTCCTTCAGGTCTACCGCCGCGAACCAATCTAGATTCTGGACGCTCGCTAGAATGCGTTTTTGTGTCAGTATCTTGAACGGGAATCTGTGCAAAGCCCGGTTCAGTACTCGCAAGTCCAGTATTAGGCGCAACCCACAGCCTTTCTTCGGTACAATGAAGTAAGGGCTGTAGAACCCTTTCTTCATCTCGGCTAGAGGGACAGGCTCTATTGTGCCCTTGCGCAGAAGGGTCGCGATCTCCTCACGCAAGGTAGTGGCGTTCTCGCCCTACACCGAGGTGAAGCGGACGCTGCTGAAGCTGGGCGGGTGCCTGGCAAACTGAATCGTGTAGCCGAGTCTGACGGTCCGGGTCAGCCATCGCGACATTAGAAAGCGCGAGCCACGCACCCAAAACTCCGGGCAAGCGGGACCAAGGGAATGATCACGTCGGACATACCAGTGGGTGGGGCCTCACGGTGGGGCGGAGCTCGAGGTGCCACGTCGATGGGACTCGAGCCCCGTGGCCGTGCTGAGTCCAGGGACATCGAAGCACTTACCTGGCTCCTGCCGCCCACCATAAGATTGGCCTAGGAGGGAGATTTTAAATCGGTCTATAATTAGCCAATTCTCCTGGATCAAGCTGTGGTTTCTTGATAAGCTGTTTGATAACTGCCAGTTTAAAGTTTCTTGAGACATGCCCTAAGGATAGTGAGGAGTTAATAATACTAAAAAGAGGTTCTGATATTACAGGAAACACCTCTTTTAAGAGTTTAGTCAGTATTGGATATAACATACATGTTGATTTTGATCATTTTTGTTAGCTCTTCCTTACCTATAACAGCGAAGGATTGAAGTTGCTCATAGGGAATCACTTTAGTCTTCTGTTGTGCTGTGGCAGACAGATGCGTAATTCCAATTTTGTTTCTGATGATTTTGATTTTATCAGTAAAGAATGACTACTATGCTGCGATGGAATATCACAGTACTCAGCATTAGCAATAGATTTTATGAATTCCATGATGTTGTTAGTAGTAGTTGGTTTGTCTTACTCTAAAACATTCCATTCTGTTTGATGAAGTTTAGCATGAAATAGACCTATCAACATTTAAACAAAGATGTTTAAAAAATATCCAAATTAACTTCAGGTTGACGCCCTCATGTACACTTACTTTCAATCCCTCATTGAGTAATGGCTAATTTTAGCTCTTTATTTTATTCCTGTTAGGCACTCTGTTATTTTCTTAACATTTTGTAAATTATTAAGTGAAACTTCATCAATTTTAAGTGCCTGAGGGTGACCAGAGTAAAATTCTGAGAGTCTGGTCTACCCTTTTATACAAATATGTCTACATTACAACAAAAGCATATTAATATTATTTTTAAAAGGTTCTAAAGGTTTTATGAGTTAAGGTACTGCATAACAAGAATGACCCCAATTATTGTTTTTATTAATTTTATGCAAATCCATTTAGTATAGATATAATTGGAACAAATATTTTGTGTTATGCTTGGGCTTTTCTCGATGTCAGATGGTAACTCTCAAGTCGGATAGATGCTTGTCCTCAAGTCCACGAGAGCACTTCACTGCATATTTCATGCTTATGAGATCATTGTAGAAGACCTTGGCTGTCATCAGCATGTTGCTTCAACACTGTGGTGCTGTGATTGCAGCTTTCTTCTCTGATTAGTAGTGACAAATTAAAGAAAACAGTGAGTAGGATCAGCATTATGTGTGTGTGAATAGTCTACCATTTGGCTGAATGAAAATAAAATATATATTTTTCCTTGCCAATATGGATATCCATTAGTGGCGGCTGGTGCGTAGACCGTTTTGTATTTTGGAGTCGGCTATGTTGCTCTCAAAAGCTCCTATTTAAACTATTATTTATACAGTGGATTTGCTTAAAAGAAATTATGAAACTTGAAATTATGAAATTGCATCTCATCAAGCAACCGGTATTGCAGGTTCGCACTTTACAACGTGGAATATCAGACCTTTCCTGTCCAAATATGCTGCACCTCTCCTGGTCCAAGCTTTTGTCATTTCAAGACTGGACTACTGCAATGCTCTGTTAACAGGCCTCCCAGCTAGTGTGATTAAGCAGATGGTCCAAAATGCAGCGATGCATCTGGTCTTCAACCAACCAAAGCGGGCTCACGTAACCCCCCTTTTGATTTCCCTCCAGCTCCCTGCATCATAATTAAGGCTTTGACTTTGGCCTTCAGGATAGCCAATGAAACAGCACCCTCTTTCTTCTCTGCAGTCAATGAACGAGCGGTGCCTGAAGGTCCCATCTCAACGAAGCACAAAGTCCATTTCATGATCATTCACTTTCTCTGTTCCTCTGTGGTGGAATGAGCTTCCTACCTCCACCCGATCTGCTGAAACCATTTCAACATTAAAGAATCATCTGTAAAATTGCATCTCTTCTGCAAGCACTTAACCAATCCACAAGCATAATGGCACTTACCATGTAATTAAAAACAATCTCTTTCTTTGTCTGTCTTTTCTGTCTGACTTTTGTTTGACAAATTGCTTATGTTCCTCATTTGTAGGTCACTTTGGATAAAAGCGTCTGCTAAAAGACTAAATGTAAATGTACTAAAGGGATAGACAGAATTTACATTTTTGGGTGAAATATCCCTTTAAAGCAATTGCCAATGATACAGTATCAATCTACGCCTTGTTGCAACGCTGAGGGTTTTGTTTCATTGGCAGCAAAAATGCTTTATTAAACCCTGTGTGTGTGTGATTACGATAAAGCTGTGATTATGGTCAGTGTTGCTTGCCAGAATGGTCAAGTGTAACGGGCTAATCAGTGCTGTTTTTACTCCGCTAGAGTGTTGTTCACAGCTGTTCCTGAATCAGCCCCCCAAGGCTGCATATGGATCACACCTTTGACCCCATTGCAAAATTCCCATGCGCAGGAGCCCCACCAGCTGAGAGCTATTTTGTTCATGATCAGATAGCTGCTGCAGTCTCTGACCCAGGGGTCAGGGCTGCGGGTGGGTGCTGGCATGGGCTAAATCACCGATTTAATCAGTGATTGCTCACTCTTCTGTCCAGGCTTATCACAGTGGGGCATGCAAGAGGGCTGCACGCTTGGACAGACCTTTTATCCAGAGTGGCAATATATGTGGGATCTCCGTTGCATCCTTAAGTTGAATTTCACTCTCCATTTCCCCTCCACACTGCATGCCCCCTCCAGTGCATTTCGTACTGTCTATAATTTGCATAGCTTATGGATACTGGATGGAAAGAAGCTTTCTTTGAGTAGGATGGGTCCTGACATATGTTGCTGGTACAGCAGTAATGTGTGAGCAATAGAGGTTAATGAATAACAGCTTATTAGCACTCATTTGTCCCAGACAACTGGGGTGCATTTAGAGGTTAGCACAGACAAACAATAGATAAACAAAGATAGCAAACTCTGTGTTTAACTTAAGTCATATTTTCACACCTTGTTTATGTACTGTATGGGTGGAGGCCAAGTGATTTCAGAGAGAGAGAGAGAGAGAGAGAGGAGAGAGAGAGAGAGAGAGAGAGAAATGAACAATACATTAGATTCAAATGATCAATAAGTCACTATTTTGATTTATTCTAAATTTATGGTGCACCTGGTTACATTTGTTTGTGCTTGCATTTGTTTCAAATTACAATATAGAACAAACCTAATGCCATTTACTTGAAGACCAAGAAATTGTTTAACAACTTCAATTCTCTTTCCTGTGGTGACATGTTTTCTATTGAAACAGGAAGTTTGGCCAGGACGTATTGAAGGACTTGTCCTTAAATAAAAATAGCCAGTAACTTTTATTTCAGACTGATCTCAATGTTATGTAGCCCCTTAGATGACAGGGAGGGATTATTTTTAAAAATTCTGAAATAGTTTTGCATCTCAAATTTAGCGTTTTCTCACAATAATTAGCATTTCCTCACAATAAGTTTTGTGTCCCCTCGCAATATTTTTGCATTCCTTCGCAATAAATCAACCATGCATTTACTATACTAATATTGTAGACTATCATAACCATATTGCCCTAGTCAGAAACCATGGTTTTACTATACTATTATTGTAATAACCATGACTTTAACCATGTTTCTTTGGCAGAAACCATGATTTGGATACAATAACCATGGTTTTACTACAGTAACCAAAGTTGAACTGGTTGAATGGTATTTATAGTAAAACCATAGAATTATGATTATAATTTTTACTACCATAATTTTCATTTTCCTGTATTACTATGGTTTCACTACAAATATCATGGTAAATATTATGGTTATGGGACTACTACAGATACCACAGTTGAACTAAAGTTACTTTAGTAAAACCATGGTACATTTTGTGAGTATTGTGATTTTACTACAAAAACTATAGTTCAACTATGGTTACTGTAGTAAAACCATGGTTAATTTATTGCAAGGGAATGCAAAATTAGTGCGATGAGATGCAAAGCATATTCAAAAGCATTTGAAGCTTATTGCCAAAGCATGTAAAACTACTTCAGAAAACAAAAATCCCTCCCTGGCCTCTAAGGGGCTTAGTACAATGTGAAATCGGTGACAGTAGTTCGAAGTTCTTCAGCTAAAATCGATCTGTGCTTACTGAAATTCAAAGTACTGCCCCCAGTGGCCAAAGCTGGAAGTGTTGTTGAACGTATGGGCATGTGTGAGCTCCAGTGGCACCAAAATCGAGTTGGATAGCAAGTTGTTTAAGTTGTAAATTATGTAATACATTCAGGAGGAATGCATAATTTACTAACCACATGCCCTAACCCAAAACCCCTACACTAAACCTAACTGTCAGTGGAATTTTTTTTTAATCTTACAGGGAAAATTCAACCTCCGAATCACGCTCATCATTGATTGTGAATGCGATTTCTTCCTGGTTTTCATGGAACCAGAACCTGTAGCTTTTTCTCAGTATGCGTTCTTATGTGTTTAATGTTCTTGTGGACTCGTTCGAAGTCATCAACCACTGCCGAAGTTCAAGTCCAATCCTCAAGAACAAAAGTATCAAAAATGCATATAATTACCCGGATGTGTTCTTGATCAGGCCAAATATCGAGGATGCTTCAGGAGGTGGGCAATTACCCATTTGAAGTCCCAGAAGTCATAGCGGCACTACGGTGGCAGACGAAGGACATTTATCTTTTGGGTTTTCAGTCAAGAATTTCCCACTGTAAGCTTGCGAGAGTCAAATGGCTTGGGAGAATCGTCATACTCTGTCAACATTTGTTGTTTTGTTGGGCATAATAAAAAAAAGAAATAAACACATGCAGGAAAGTGGTGTGATGATAATAATGCTGTCAGTGGTGTGTGATAATGCCAGTAGTTCTCTCACTAGCTACAAATGTGCTGGGGCGGGCAATTGCGCAACAGGAAGATCGTCGCTCATCTCAAAGCTCAAAGTTCGTTCTTCCATGGCAACTTGACAAGACTGGTCTTCATAAGATCATAAGATCATTCTCTGCATTCTTAGCATTGAGAAAGACCCTGTGTCTCTGAGGTGATCACATTTGAATGAATGCAAAAATGCCTTATTGGAGATAAAAGCCACAAACCTCCAATTTCTGTGGCATACAGTATTTAAGTATTTTGACAAAACCACACGCATATCTCATCTATCCATATTTAAGGTTCTCAAACATAGATAATTACAACCCTGGGTAGATAATAAGCTGAGTGTGCCAATAAAATATTTCTCATACAGATTATTCCAGCTCAGAGATTTTGAGCCTCTGAAATATAACATGTGTTTGATGCATGGTTTGTATAAAGTGCTTGAACAATTAGCACAAATAACAGTTGGGCAGGATAGCGATTGCATCACAAGGGTTGTGAGCGATAAATAGAGGACGGCCACTCGTGTGCCTGCTTTTTCTTCAGAACAGTCTTGATTGAGCAGTTCCTGGTAGAAGCTTGTGGCTTGTATTATTTTATTTTTTTATTATTATTTACCCATTGGACCATATGGCTGCTACTGTACGTTTTCAGCGTATCCTGAAACATGGCTAATTGTACAATCTGTTTCTCTTTAGTCCGTCAGAAATTAAGCTTTCTTGGTTTTACTCTTTTCCTTTCTCTCTGTTCTTTTAACTACACCTCATTTGATTAGGGATGGTTGGATTGATCTTGTACTATCAATGCTTTCTGTACTGATGCTGTACCAAGAGGGTTGATCCTCCTTTTTCTCACTTGATTTCATGGCCATTAACTTTCACTTAAGTGCTTTCCAGGGGCTTCTGTGATGTTTTGAGCTAATAACAGTCTTTATGATGTTTTTTTAGTGTCAGCTAAAGTATGACATTAAAAAACAAGTAATGGGCTTTTAAGTACTTTGGAAAAAAGAAGAAAAAAAAAAGCATTTGAACTTTTGGTCTGTTTTATCTATGTTTGGAACACTATTAATGTAAAGTGTTAGACAGAAAAATCTTGGCCCAAACTGGCCCAACTAATCCCAATACTGCGTGACTGGGTCCTGTGGTCATAAAGGAAAAAGGAGTAATGATAAAGAATACTTTAAAACTTGATGCTCTGCAAAACTTTGTAACACTCGTTTTCTGCTATTAGAATTATGTAGGCCTCCTGTAAGTGAGTGGGAAGTGTCAGCTGAAGCAAAGTCTGTCTTCGAACGTTGTCTTTCTGCTCCAAAAAGGACAGAAAGGTTTCCATTGAATTATTGAACAACTCTGGTCTTGCATTTGCTGTCAGCATTTAAAGTGGGCAAAACTGAAAGTTATTCAAGTTTGCAATTCTGCGGGGACACAGGACATCGACCGATTCATTTTTGATGGGTGTTATACCACAACAGTGAAAACTTTAGTTGACAGTCTGTGAATTCATGTAGAGCCACTGTGCTGCATTATGCTCAACAAAGACAAAGTAGGACATGTTCCTAGATAAATTTCTTTTGTTAGGTTATGTTAAATTAGGTTATGGTTAGGGTTACGATTGGCTGATTAAATGTTGCTCCAGGAATGGCAAAGGCATTGTTCCTGGAACATGTTCCTCATGTGTAAATTTCATTGTTAGTTGTTACAGGGATAGTTCATCCAAAAATTATAATTCGGTCATTATTTACTCACCCTTTTGTTGTATGACTTTCGTTCGTTTAACACTGTTGTTCAACCATTCAAACAAACTCTCTTGTCTTAAGGGTAATAATAACTAAGCAATTTCAAGTCATTCATCCAGTTTCAGTCTTTCTGCAATAGTTTAATAAATTATTTCAGTGCTTTGAAAACTGTATCTTTGCAACAGTGTATAAATATTTAAAAACAATTCATTTTAGTGTTCATTTGGTCTGTAATGTTAGATTTATATTATTGCTGGGAAGGATGACAGAGCACTCAAATATATGCTCCAGATCAAAAGATCTATTTGCATATTTTAAATTGTTGAAGTATATGTCAAGAGGTTCTGAGTTATCAATTATGTTATTGGGTTTTATTGTGCTTGTGTATGGAAAAGCTGGCATGCAAACATTCCTCCCTCCCCCTTTTAACTTAATGCAAAAGTCGGTAATGTTAAGTTGCGTTTCATGCCTAGCTGAATTGCACAGCTGAGATAACTTGTTGGGTTTTTTCCCCCCGTTCATTATTACAAATTATGAATTGTGAATCATAGTGTATGCAGAGATGAAAGCAATGTGAGGGCATGTTTTCACCCTGCTGGATGAGTGATATTGACAGCCCCTTCTGCTATGTGTGCCCCTAGTTATGATGATGCATTAACAATAATTATTCTAGCCATGTGAAAGGGCCTGGATCAGAATATCAACTTAACCGAGAAGAACTATGAGACAATAATGCATAAAGAAAGTGGTACTTGCAGCCAGATCATGTGACCATTGGAAATTTCATCACTCGCAGTGCTGCGTGTTGAATTGCATCAGCAAACCATTTCATTGTTTTATGTTCTGAGATTTGAGCGGAACGATTTTCCCTCTTTGTGCACTAAACTAATTGACAATGCTTTGTGTTTTTATGTCCGATGGTTTCCCAGCTTTCACCATTCCAACATGCTGCTAAAGCTAAATTGTATAAGGTCTAAATTCAATCTGATCAAGAGAAGAAAATGTGACATGTCTATGCTTTTTTTCTAGATGATAAAAGCGTATCCTTTGTTACATATTGCTGCAGTTTCCAGGTAAAATGTCCTTTGAGTGGGGTCAAAAGCAGGTTTTATTTTTTCCAATACAGATGAGGCTTTAATAAGATTTAAAAGCCCAAGATAGTTCTATCCTAACCCCTGACCCTACTTTATGCATAATCATGTTTTCACCATGAGAACAGGTAGTCTAAATGCACATGAAAGATGAAAAAATGTTAGAAAAGTGGTTCTCAACTGGTTTTAATTCAGGACCCAGATTTTACATTGGACATAAAGTGGCAACCCGACACAGTACCAAAATTGTTTACCATACAAAAATTACCTAAAATGCCCTTAAATTGTACATTGAAATGTATTCATTTAACCACGAAATTACACCAAATCACCAACTAGTTGATTGGACGCACAGCCTTTGATGTTAGCACCAAAAGAAATGGGAAGCATTTTCTCCTCCCTTTTAAAAGTCGGAAAAGCAAATTTACCTTGCTATCCCAAATCTGCACAATTGTCTGGTTAGTTGTATTTTATTATTTGCATTTTGCATTGTTTTTTCCATGCTGTCCGTGACACTCAGAACAGACCAGCGACCCATTTTATGGTCTCAACCAATCAGTTGAGATCTACAGTGTTAAAATACAGGCAAGATTATAATCTTATTCATCACATTATACAGATCTGAACTACGAACTGTTCCTGTCTTCACTGAGAAATACACTGAGTGCTTTTTAGGAACACTATGGTCCTAATAAAGTGCCTGATGTGGTCTTCTACTGTTGTAGCCCATCTGCCTCAAGGTTCGACGTGTTGTGCATTCTGATATGCTATTCTGCTCACTACAGTTGTACAGAGTGGTTATCTGAATCAGTGGTTATCAAACTTTTTTGTCCCAAGGCACACCTTTGAAAATATGACTTTCCAAGGCACACCATCTTTTTCTCAAAATACAATGATACGGACATCCTCATAAATGTGAAATATAGTGTATTAAACCCCAAAATTTAAAATTAACAACCATGTTTTAGCAAAATAAAAACAGATTTTTTTGTTAATTTTTATAATAAATAATTTAAGTGCTTTTAAATGAGATATTGATGCTTTGCCAACAATACAGCATGTTTCATTAAGAGCACTAGCCTAAGGCCTACACACACACACACACACACACACACACACACACACACCAGAGATACCGCTAAGAAATTTTGGTGCTGGCCAACATGTCCGGGAATGATAAAGTTTGCTGGACAAATTGGAAAAAAAATCTGGTCCTCATTTCTTTGTTTATTTTCTGCTGTAAACACGATTGACTATGAATAATTTGATATAGGCTAATAGTGACACAATTAATTCAAATGAACTATAAATGTTTGTTCATTATAGCTGCTTTTTCATGAAAATAAAAAATGCCATCATGGATTTAGCATCTAATAATATATATTAGAAGCTTCTTCTCAACATGCTCTAGTCACGGATTAGGACTTTGCAAGCTCTCTGGAAAGTTTAAACCTCTGTGGCAGCGATTAAGCGCTGTTATCACTGAAATGGCATCACACTGTACATTTGTGGCATCAACTAAAGGGGTTGCTGACACATTGTGTTAATATCTTCACTGGACATTTTTGTCTGACAATGTTTGAATTTGTTGGAAATTAAGACATTTTAATGGTCAAAAAAAAGTAATTACCAGCTAACGGAAACCTTAACACACACGCACGCACTCAGTCCATCATTTGTTGGTTCTGTCTAATATTGTTTCCCATCTATCGTTTGAAGTACTCAGTGTCTTTCTTTAAAAATGAAAGGTGCTTTGTAGTCAGGTGGTGTTCCAGCTTACTGGGTACCACTGAATTGTTTGCCAGCTTCTCTCTACAAATCAGACATTCTTGTAGTGGAGAAGCAGTGTCACCCGTCCACGTAAAGCCCAAGGCGATGTAGCTGTCATAGTATTGACTTTTGACTTTTCAATATATTTTCTTTTGGCTCACACTCGAATGAAGTTGCAGAGGATGTTTCGGGGTCTCTTCTTTGTCTGTTAGGACTAGGTACCTATCCATGGTGCTGGGCTTATTAGCTAAGCCTAGTTAGCTGGCTCGCTAGCTGCAACCAATACTATTTACTTGAAAAGCGTGCAGTCAGCAATATCGCGTTGCCATGGGAGCAAGGAGAGAGTGAGAGGGAGGAAGTTACAACTTTTTCGTTTTAGGCTATTTAGGTTGTTAGATTAGGCCTTCATTTTCTTTGCGTAATTTAGTTTTTAAAATTATATATATGACAAAATATTTTCAAATATATATTTTTTTTACTACACATTTCATGGAATAATTGAAAAAGGTTATTTAGATTATAAGGACAAATTCCACAGCACACCGGCCCACCTCCCATGGTACACCAGTGCACACCGTTTGAGAACCACTGATCTGAGTTACCGTAGCCTTTCTGTCAGCTTGAACCAGGCTGGCTATTCTCCATTGATCTGTCTCATCAACAAGGCATTTCAGTCCGCAGCACTGCCGCTTACTGGATGTTTTTTGTTTTTGGCACCATTCTGAGCAAACTCTAGAGACTGTTGAGTGTGAAAATCCCAAGAGATCAGCAGTTACAGAAATACTCAAACCAGCCCATCTGGCACCAACAATCATGCCACGGTTGAAATCACTGAGATCAGTGAGTTTTTTTTTTTTTTTTTTTCCATTCTGATGGTTGATGTGAACATTAACTGAAGCTCCTGACCCGTGTCTATATGATTTTATGCATTGCACTGCTGCCACATGATTGGCTGATTAGATAATCGCATGAATAAGTAGACTGTACAGGTGTTCCTAATAAAGTGCTCAGTGAGTATATATCAGAACTCTTTATTAAAGCTAAACTGATATCACAGTGCAGAAAAAATAATGAACACATTATAAAATAGAAGAACTTCCCTTTAAACAAAACTGAATATTAAAATATTATTATCTAATATCCAAGACTGCATTCACCTCTGAATATCATATCTAGAATATTACATTCTATATAGACTTTATATTGGATAGCAGATTTCCATTTAAGAGATCTGTTTTGCATTTTCAATACAAACAAACATAACAGACATGTCTTGACCTAGATTTGGTCGCCATAAATTTTGTTCTAAAATGAATGCGCATTCATGTGAATGAATGACTTGCTATACATGTTGCAATGTTCTTCTTGCTTTTTATTGTAACAACATTGTAATTTTAAATGTTCTAATCCATATTACTAAATTTGTGTAATTTCTCAACCTACTGATAATACTAATAAAATTAACCTACTAATAGGTTACTTATACTGTAGATATCTCTGCATGTTAAACTAAGTATTGTAACATAGTAAATTGACTCATTGTTTGAATGAAGAGGCATACAGATAATACAGTATGTCACTCTGCATCCTGTAATCATGCATGGTCTGATCTTGTGTAAGATTGAATGTATATTAATGTCTATCTGTAGTCTTGCCAACAGTCCTAACAGATGCATGCATACTAACTTGTCCACCCTTGATTAGAGCAAATAACATATAGTACCCATTATTTATTTCTAGGCACTAAAATGTAATCATTTTAATGTGACATTGTACGTTAGAAAATATTCTTATTTGCAAAATTATACAGCACCTTTATTTCAGAAGCTCTTCATTTACAAAGCAGAATAGTGACTCTGTTTGAATATGGTGACAGGTTTTGTGGTCATGATGGGAGCAGGATGGATCCTTTAAGGGGAAATGTCATACAGTCATATGAGTCAAATATCATGCCTACAATGAATATGGTAGTGATAAGATCATGCTGATTTTATTAGAAGGCATGAGGCATCTTGTTAAAATCAAAGTAAGAATGGATAGTGCAAATAAACTCCTGCAATCTGCTGAAGAACTAGAGCTTGGGAGAAAGTCTTTTGGCAGAATGAACACAAGGACAAATTAACTTTGAATTGGCAAGTAAAAAAGATAAATATTTTACATTTTGATATCAAAGCCTGGAAACCAATCTAACTGTGAACCTATGGCACTGTTTTAGTATTGTGTTAAGTATTTGACTAACCCAAACAACCTGGAGCAAATCTGCTTACACTGAAAAAAGGGGAAAATGTACTGTTATTCTTACATGATCTGACTCTTAAAGATGACTTTCATTGGTATAAGCTGATGCAGTCAGGTTGATTAAGTCATATTAAATAATATTTTTGACTTGAATGGAATCATTTGAAGGTGACATTTTTTTAATTTCCAAAACTGGTTTCCTGAATACATCCCCATCTTTCATTGGTTGGCCTAATGTAAACATATATATGTATTTATCTTTTGTAGGTAAAGACTTCAGTTTAAAAGGTGGCTCCTCCAAATCTCAAATGTTTCCAAATTTAGGACCGTAATCCATTTCAGCATATATAGTCAATTTAAACCTACCAGAAAACATTTGGAACAGACACATCATTGTCCCTAATTATGGAATAAGGGGGACTGAACAACGTTATGGTGTGTGAAAAAGGAAATAATCAGCTGTATTTTTTAGCAGACACTCCTTTTTCCTGAAGAATGAGGTGGGATGCAAAGAGATGGAAATGAAACTCTTGGATGTCTGATTTAGTATTAGCAAAGCTTAGCTTTTGATATGGAGTTAAAGATTCTCTTGCTGATTGAAAGGATGTGCAAATATCAGCAGTTGATATCCTGACATTTAAGTTGCCTTGTTTGAGAGCAGCAGGACTCAGGAGGATGAGTTGGAGGAAATGTTGGTTTAAACCAACAAGCAATTAAAATGGACAAAGATTTGACCTGTCTTTGGAAGAAGTTTTCAATACATTTAAAGCAGGAAGAAGATTAAAAAAAAAAAAAACTATAAACCGACAATAACCAGCAGTTAGTACTATAATCTACTTCTGCTGCTGGGTAAAACTTGGCTTCATTTATCAATACTCTTCAGTGACACAATGGCAATCATGACAGAGTGGCAATTGCATTTTGTAACCGAAGAGAATTCTCAGGATTTTGAACTGAATTTTAAGAGTGAGTTCAATTAACCTGTTCTGTGTGAACGGAACCACACTGGACAAGTAGTTGACTGTCATGTCATACATTTCGATATCCATTTTGTACTGCAGAGATGATGGTTGTATGTACGTATTGTGTTTCTCCATGTGGGGTTTTGGGATCTTGAAGAGACAAAAATATGTGTCATCTTGTAGTTTGGGTGTGACCCATCCAAATCCAAACATTCAAATCTGCTTTTTGTTAACCCTTACCAGCCGGAGCATTCAAATTTGGGAACAATTATTTCCATGGTTCCTGTCTCAATATCTTCGCCGTCCAATCACCGATTTTATTTCTGAAAACTGCCAGATATTCGTGTCAAAAAGCTAAAAGCACATATGATTGTTTAAGGTGTTACTGGGCGTGAATAATAAATGTATCGTCATCCGCGTCATCCTCCATTTGCCTGAGCGGAGCCAGAGAGGATACCTCAAGTGTTGGACTTACTGCTTCAAATTGAAAACTGAGGCGATCTTTTAAGGTAAGACAAGTTATTTTACATGTGTTGTCAATATTGTCTATTGAAAGTCAAAACGTTTTAGTTACAAAGCATTTTATTTTAGGAGTAACGCTAGTTATTTCTGGAATAAATTACATGACCGTCGGCGTTCATCGGACGGGCAGCTAGCCTCTATTTTTAAGCAAATTTCTGTGAAACTTGCTAAATAAACATTAGCTAGCAATACTATGTACATTTTTAGCTAAATATCAATAACTTTTTTATTGGCCAATTTTGTCGCTTGTGAAAAATCCGCCTGAAGTAATGTGAGGCAGAGAGCAGACGCTGTTCAGACCTGCCTGGAAACTGGCCTGCTAGTTAGATAAGTTATCTAGCTTGTTGATTTTCCATGTAATAAAAAAATATCTTTCTATAATTTAGCAGATAGCCTTACCCATCCATCACACAGACATGATTTTAGGTTGTGTGTAGCTTCCTGTTCACAAGGAAAGTGTGAGAGGGCTGTCTGCAGTTGGACATCCTGGTTAGTCTGCAAGCCTTTGGTGACTATTCAGTGTACGGATTTGTGAAGAACACACTGCTGGCTACCAATTGTTGTACTTTTTTTCTGTTATAGACATGGATAGAGACTGTGGTTCCCTGCTCAGCACCCTAAAGAGGAGGAGGCAGCTGACTGCTGATGAGCTTAGGTTCATAGCAGAGGAGGACGTAGCTTATGAAGGCATGAGCACACAGAAGGAAGATCTGCTGGACCAGGAACTACTGCAGGAAGACCCGGACCACGAGGAGATGGAGGATGAGATGGATCCTGAACCCCAGCCATGTTTACTGGTGTAGTTGTCCTCCCCCTCCCCTCTTTTCTCCCTCTTTTCTCTCCACAGGTATTGCAGTTGTTGAGTATTTATGAATTTATATATATTCTGCTCCTGCACTCTTTATTTAAAATGTATTTACTGTAGATATTTCGAAAGTTTGATTTTGTATGTTTTGCTGTGTAATTCGTGTGTAATTCTGATGTTCAAATTAAATAAAGTGTGTGCTTCATTGAACACATAAATGTATATTTCAGTGTTTGTATCCTTCAATTTCAGATGCAATCTCAGTTTATTATTACAGGTGCTCAAAAGGAGTATTTGAGGAGTGGTCATGTGAAATATATCTTAACATTCTAAATGTTTGTTTTATTCTGTTTTCCCACAAATCACTAGAATGGTCATAACTTTTAAACAATAGATTATATTTCTAATCTGTCTGCTATTCTACATTGCCCACAAAACTATGTATATTTCATACACTAAGTTTCCCTCTAGCTTGTAATTAAAATGGTTGAAAATACAGTTGTCTGAAGTATGGTGGCTGGAGAAGATTTTTGTAAAAATTGCTGTGTGAAATCTTATTGATAAAGGATGATTAGCCTTAAATAATCATACATATATTTATATCATTTGAAAGCCCTAGTTCTTCTCTTCGTTATGGTATATACAGTTCAGGTGTGTGATGTTATATGAATATGAATGTAATATGAATATGGATATGAATATCATATTCTGGCACAGAATGGAATTTTCGGAATTGTGGGCTCAGGCTTTAAAGGGTTAATTGTGATAAACTTGTTTGTAGTGTGACATGATTTTCTGGTGTTATGAAAGTTACCAGTGTTGATATTTACTTTAGTTACAGACATTATTTGCAGTTTTAATGAGAATAGAAAATGGGAATGCCTTCGGTTACTCATTAATACAGTTGATCTACTCTATCCACTTTTATAGGATGTTGTATGAACATGGCAATTCGAGAGTCACACCTTTTAGTAAATACAGCTGTCAATCCCACATTCTGACTTTGTGAATATAGCCAGAAACAACTGGTTCATACCATTCAATGGATCTAATATTGCTCTCCTATACTAGTCTAATTGATATTGCATCCTGACCAAAATTCCATCTTGCATAGATTTTTAATAATTCATCAACATTTTCTGCTTTCACTTCTTTTGCTATAATTAGCATGTGCCCTTGCATGTCGTTGAAGTCATCCTGACATCTCAAAGCCTTAATTTTGCTGCCCACACCTGAGTCACCACCGGGCTCTGACTCTCCATTGGCTGGGCTGTCACAGTGCTTCCGCCTCATTACCATGGATATTTGAAGAGGAAGATGCCTCCAGCTCAGCCAAGAGGTGCCACCTGGTCCTGCAGGACTCTGACCTTGTGTTAATCCACAGGGAGGCGCAGTACGCTGCAGACATTTTTACAAGGTGGAAAAGCAATTTGCAGTCATGGGGTGTTTATTTATAGCAAGAAGGGTGAGTTGTGGATTAGAAATTAAGCATTTATGTCAAACGAGGTGTGTGCCGTGCCAGAGCCGTTTATGTGCAAGGGCTGTGTTCGGTGTTATGCGAACGTATGCATGAGGTAATTAGTTAGATTAGTTAGATTTAGCTTTGAGGCTTGTTAGCGCCAGTGATGTGTGAGAAACAATAATAGCACAGCTATTCATGGATGGAAAAAACATTTTTAAAATTCTGTTACAATTCCATGGCAAAAGCAAAATGTGAATTTTAGCTGACCACTTTTCAATGTCTTTTTTTTTACATTGTCATTCTGCTTAACATTGTCATGGAATGTATCCAGGGTGTGCTGAGTGACTCCAGCCAGGTCTCCTAAGCAACCAAATTGGCCCGGTTGCTAGGGAGGACAGAGTCACATGGGGTAACCTCCTCGTGGTCACTATAATGTGTGGTTCTCGCTCTCGGTGGGGCACGTGTTGAGTTGTGCGTGGATGCCGTGGAGAATAGCGTGGGCCTCCTCACGTGCTACGTCTCCACGGTAACACACTCAAGCCACGTGATAAGATGCATGGATTTACGGTCTCAGACGCGGAGGCAACTGAGATTTGTCCTCTGCCACCCGGATTGAGGCGAGTCACTACGCCACCACGAGGACTTAGAGCACATTGGGAATTGGGCATTCCAATTTGGGGAGAAAAGGAGAGAAAATAAATTTAAAAAAAAAACAAAAAACATTGTCATGGAATGTAGTATCAGTTATTTTGCCACCCTATCTGTTTGCAGCACTGTTTCCTTGTTTGTGTTGAAGCATTTATACCAGTTACATTGAATATTTATCAGTTCTTGACACATTCTTTATTTTGCCAAAAATCTCAGCATTAATGGACACTTCTAGTTGCTAACATTTAGTAATATTAATGTACAAGTGTTCTTACTTGGATTATTACTTGTGCGTGTGTGTATAATGTGTGTGTGTATATACATATACAGCTCTGGAAAAAATTAAGAGACCACTGCAAAATTATCAATTTACTATTTATAGGTATGTGTTTGTGTAAAATGAAAATGTTTGTTTTATTCTATAAAGTACTGACAAAATTTCTTCCAAATTCCAAATAAAAATATTGTCATTTAGAGCATTTATTTGCAGAAAATGGGAACTGGCCAAAATAACAAAAAAGATGCAGTGTTTTCAGACCTTGAATAATGCAAAGAAAACAAGTTCATATTCATTTTTACACAACACAATACTAATGTTTTAACTTAGGAAGAGTTCAGAAATCAATATTTGGTGGAATAACCCTGATTTTCAATCACAGCTTTCATGCATATTGCCATGCTCTCTACCAGTCTTTCACATTGCTGTTGGGTGACTTTATGCCACTCCTGGCGCAAAAAATTCAAGCAGCTCGGATTTGTTTGATGGCTTGTGGCCATCCATCTTCCTCTTGATCTCATTCCAGAGGTTTTCAATGGGGTTCATGTCTGGAGATGGGGCTGGCCATGACAGGGTCTTGATCCGGTGGTCCTACGTACACACCTTGATTGACCTGGCTGTGTGGAATGGAGCATTCTCCTGCTGGAAAAAACAATCCTCAGAGTTGGGGAACATTGTCAGAGAAGAAGGAAACAAGTTTTCTTCCAGGATAACCTTGTACATGGCTTGATTCATGCGTCCTTCACAAAGACAAATCCGCCTGATTCCAGCCTAGCTGAAGCACCTCCAGATCATCACCGATCCTGCACCAAATTTCAAAGTGGGTGCAAGACACTGTGGCTTGAAGGCCTCTCCAGGTCTCCGTCTAACCATTAGACAACCAGGTGGAGGATCGGTGATGATCTGGGGGTGTTTCAGCATATATATACAGTATACACACAATATATATATATATATATATATATATATATATATATATATATATATATATTATTTACATTATTTTTTATTATATTATTATTATTATTATTATTTTACAGTATATATAGTTACTAATCTTAACTAAAATATTATTTTAAAATATTATTTGTTTCTTAATTTAGAAAATAGTAGTTAAAAATATTTTATATTGAATTTTTTAATTGTATAGTATGTTTCATTTATCCGGCCACAGTCTGTGATTTTTGCATTATGTATGGTTTGTGTTGGTTCTGAATTGTAAAACAAGCGCAAACTTATTGATTAATCATGATTTCTGAATAAAAATACACACACAAAAGTTTTACACCCAAATACATTTGTATGCATAGTAAGTGAATAAAACCCAAGATATCTGGCTTTCCAAGAATGTTTGATGAGACTATTTGAAGTCAGTAAACAAAAGCAAAAATATTGCAACATTACCTTTCTGTGAAAGTGTTTATAGAAGTGGTTTTGTACCTGCGAAATAACACTGTCACATTGTTACTTGGGCATCCCATAACTAATGGACATTTGAATGAATAGAAAAGCACGGAAGCTCCAATTCATAACTTTCTTTATAATATTTACACTTAACAGCTCTCGTGGCTTCCATTTTCCCTTTTTACACCTATATTTAGTCTTACAACGAGCACTAGCAGCCTCATGCACAAAAATAGATATATAAATAAATACATAATGCTTTATCCTATGGAAGTATGTATCATTTTGCTGAAACATCTAGGCTACCAAGAGCCAACTGAAATTGATTTTACTTGGACACCAAGTTAACAGTACAGTTAAATACAACAGGTTTATATTTGTGTTAGCCCATTTAAAAAAATATAATAATTTTTTATCACGCTTAAAGTTTGTAACTGCAGATGTTTCTTCTCTAGCTCTTCTTTTGGGAGATAGTTAAAAAAGGAAGGAACTCTGCCTGTAATTCTTAGCTGTGCCTATAAAGTACTTTAATGGTTTTCTTTCCAACATTCGTTCGGTATCTCACTATGGGTAACGCCTCGGGCTTGGCCAATCCTGGAAGCACCAATAACACCCAGTTTGTCAGTTGTCAGACCAATCACAGCAGTCCCACCTCCCTATATAAACCACTGTCATAGGTGCCTTCTCGTTCTCTTCCCCATGAACACCTTTGGAAGCTATCCTCAGTAGGACTTGTAAGAAGTGGTCACTTAACAGGCGAGCCATCCAGGTACATCGCAGAACGTGGCTGTTCTTTTTGCGAGTACATTCACTGTCAAAGCAAATATATTTTCTGCTTTATTATATTGTTTTCTCCAGTTGGCATGAACCAGCGTGTCAAGGAGGGTTTGCATTTATTTTTGCAGAGTTTCGAGCTGATATAGCTTCTACCTCTACGGCAAGATAATTAACACAGAATCAAGTGTCACGTTGTGGTGAACTGCTTTTGAGTTTGGGATCTGTCATGGCAACTGAGAGCTCACCGAGTGGCGGAGTGAAGGGAAAGGATCCCTCCCATCCGTGCGCTTGTGGATCTATGATCTCGCTGAAGGATTCCCACCCGCTACGTATCGCCTGTCTGAGGGTCAGGCATGCATGGACCACACTTAGTAATCCTGAGTGCTGCCCGCATTGTTCCTGTTTTGTACAGATCGTTTTGGAAAGCAGGGTGCAGGTCATGGCGTCGAATAATAAGGATCCCTATTTTTCTCCGCTGCCAGCGGAGAAAGACCCCCACCCCAGCTGCAAGGAGCTCTCCATTGACTGGCCATCACATCAGACTGGCCAGGGTACAGAGAGGGATCTGTACGATGGCAAACGGCTGCCATCTCGTGCTGCCCCAATAAAGCAATTTATTCCAGACATCCAAGCGTGCATCGTGGAGATGCATTGGTTTTGGGACAAGCCTTTTTCGCACAGAGTGCCTGTTAAAGTTTACGCTACACTGGATGTGCATGAAATGGACATCATTTCATGCACATCCCTCCAGTTGAGGCGTCAGTGGTGAATCATCTTCACCCCGATCACTGAGTGTTTTTTTTTATCTGCTCCCATTTCTTTGCCAGGACAGACAGAGAGATTGTCAACCTCCATTTACCAAGGGATCTTAAAGCCACCTCGCTCCTCACAGCATATCAGACCAAGTTGATGGAGGAGATGGGCTGACAGATTGATGCGGGGGTGCTGGATGCGGCGTTGTGGGAAGAGATCTGCGTTATTGCGGATCTCAACCTACGTATGTCAGGAGGGACTATCCAGAGCTGCAGCTGCAGAATGGGTCTCGCTGTTGTGGGCAGACGGGCTATTTGGCTCGGCCTGTCTGGCCTGTCTGAGAGAGAGAAGACAGATTTCCTCAATGCCCCAGTGGATCTGAAAGCCCCTTTCGGGGCTATGGCGTCCACAATGTGGCAGCATTGTGATTTGAGGAAAAAGAATGGGGAAGTGTGCGAGACCTGCCTTCCCTGAAAATCCACTGCTTGCCCCCCGCAGCCGTCACGTTCCGGGTTCACAAACCATTTAAGAGGTGGAAAATCTGGTTTTAGAACCCAGACTGGTTTATGTCAGTCGATCTGAAGGATGTGTATTTTCATGTGGGCATCTACCCGTCACGTAAAAAATTCCTAAGATTTGCCTATCAGGGAATAGCTTACTGAATTTTGGTGTCTTTCGGACTTTCATTGGCTCAGAGAGTCTTCAAGTGTGTGGAGGCAGTGCTAACGCTGATGAGGTTAACGGGTCTCAGGGTGTCTGCTTATGTAGATGATCTACAGCTGTGCGTGCCATTGCGGCAGCAAGCAGAGATAGATACGAGAACGCTGGTGTCTCATTTAGTGAATATGGTATTTAAAGTAAGAGACAAAGAGCTGTCTGATGTCCTCACAGGAAAAAAATTTATCTGGGTCTTAGACTGAACTCCGATCAGCATCTAGCGTTTCTGTCAGATGAACGCATCGGATTGATTCGCGGTTGTTTGTCCCTTTTTCAGAAAGGGAAAATAGTATCAATCAGGGTGTGTCTACGCCTATTGGGTCTGATGGCCTCAGTGGTGTCAGTCATTCCTTTGGGACTACTGCAGATGAGAAGAGTTTCAGCATTGGAATGCAGCGCAGCACTTGTGTCCTCGCCTTCACTTAAATTGCCGAGTAAGAGTGATGTCAGAGGGGATGCTCGCTCTCCGTCACTGGAGAATCCCTGCTTTCCTTCATGGGGGATCCCCTTTGGGGGCAGTCTCTGAGTAAAGTGGTGACAACAGATGCGTCACTCACAGGTTGGGGCTTGGTGTGCGAAGGCAGAATAGTGAATGGGGTTTGGCCCGTGTAACTACAGAACACACACAAATGTTCTGGAGTTACTGATTGTGTTTCTAGCATTGAAGCACTTTATAAAGTTCCTTTAAGGCCACAATGACACAGACACATTGTTCCATTTTTATGTTCAGTGGCAGATGTTTTGTTTTCTGCAGTGTAACGAATTTGGTAGTATAAATGTACATGGGATGGGTTATAGTGCCCGCGTACCTCCACCATTATATGTAGGGAAAGTATGTGTGAGGTAGGAATTAAATTAAACTGTCCTTATTCTACATTATTATGTAAGGAAATTTATAATGGAATTAGTCGCGTTCGACAACCATTATAAATTAGATAAATGACAAATAACTAGATTATTTGTCTGAATAAAATTCTCCACCATTAAAATCGTAATACAACATCTCGTTGTATCCGCTCACAATTTCTATTGTAAGGAATTAACTTTAATAAGGGAATTATGATTAATTCTCTTATTGGAGTAATATTATTCTCATGGCTTATTGAAAATAATATTACACATATTTAGGTACAGCTTTGAAGCAAAATCTTTTAAAAACAGGGATGAGATTATTTATCAAAATATACCACCATCAAATTATCTTTAAAAGGGACAAATGAATAATTAATCATAACTCATTATAATTAATTATAAATATTTGGATCAGTTAATAGAATTAACTTGATGTAGCTGAATTAACATTACAATCAATTAATCTGTTCGTCCAGCGAACACTCAGTATTGATCGTCTATCAACTTTCAGAAAGGATATTTTTCGTGGCCACAGAAAAAGAACTCTTTCTTAGCATGTAGCTGTGATCAAATCATTAAATTGACATTGATTTACAAGCAGACCAGAATCAACTCGCAAGCATGTACACAAAAGCTTTATTTAACTAAATCACAAACACATAACTAATCTAAAAAACACATACACACAAATCACGCATACATGGGAAATGGAAAAGTGAAAGTGAATGACACCGGAACAGAACGGGAATGAAGCTATGAAAAGTGTCATTTAACCATCTGAAAGGACCATCAGTTTCTTACTTCAAAGCACCTTTGTTAACAAAGGGGTTCACAACTTATACTAAACCTCTGTTTAGTTATTTAATTGTACGATATTTGCAATGCCTTGGCTGTTGAGAGAGTGCCCGGATGCAGTCTTGATGGTTCCTTGAGTCGATGGTGTTGAAGTTGCAATCAATTTCTTTCACGTTGAATGAAGAAATGATGATGAACTTGCGGTGTTAGTTTGACTCTGTTATGGTCGAGGAAGTTACACATGGCTTGATGTGTTAAGGCCTGCCGGCCTGCGACCTCGCGGTCGGACCGGGTGTTTCCGGTCCCACACGAACAGCAACTAGTAGAAGCAGCAAGAGAGAGAAGAGAGGAGAAAGAGAGGTAACTCCTCTCGAGTTTGGCTTGACCAATGAGAAAGATGCAATTTTCCAGCGGGAAAAGTTTCTTTGTTTGGAAGCTGACTCATTTGCATGATTGGAGTAAGCTGGCAGTTTGTACCCCTTTATGTTCTGATTAATATAACAAGCATACAATGCATGCTATAAGGGGGTGCTATACACCAGTGTTTAGGGCATCACACAAGGATTAATTTGATAGGAAGCATGATACCAGTAATTTTACATTATCTAGTGGTTCTGTCATAAGGCATGCACAAAACGGTATACAGTACAAAAGACACTATACGAGACAGTAATAATCATACACACAATGTCCTGAGGATATGCATGTTCATTTATAGAACAGTTTGTCTATAAATTAATGAATAAAAGTCTGTTTTATGGGATTTATATGTCTTTCCTATGGGGGAATGGAGTGAGTTACTTCTCCCCACAATCTTTTGCTTTTGCATGTGGCTACCTTCCCCCACCTGGAATGTCTCTGAGGTACACTAGTTGCTGGACCAGTGTCAGCAAAGGGGGAGTAAAAGCTGATAATGATTAGTGGGAGAGCAGACATCTCGGAGTCTGCTTGGGCCTACTTCGACCCTTGCTTGTTACGGTCTTGAGACGTTTGTTGGATTATTCATTAAATAATGAATAATTGTGTGTCTGATTGGTCCAGATGCTACAGCAGGAACTTTTAGATAAAGTCAGGGCCTTTTCTACTGTCAAGGTTTATCTCGCTGCTATATCGGCTTGTCATGTGGGAATGGACTACAATACAATGAGTCAACACCCACTTGTTTGCAGGTTTATGAGGGGCGCAAGACATTTGAACAGGGTGTTAAAACCACTGGTTCCGTCATGGGATCTGTCTGTGGTCCTGAACACGCTTTCTCAGCCTCCCTTTGAGCCAGTTGAAAGTATGGAAATAAAGCTCCTTTCACTAAAGGCAGCTTTATTAATGGCCTTAACAACTGCAAATCGGGTTAGTGAACTACATGCTTTGTCAGTTCATCACTCTTGTATGTAATTTGAGGTGGATTTATCGAGAGTGTCTCTTAAAACGAATCCAGCCTTTGTGCCTAAGGTGAGCGACTCTGCGCTCAGCTGTAAGCCGGTGGATTTTCTGCCTTTTCACCTGCCAACTTTTTCCTTGCTAGAGAAAAAACAGCTTCACTGTTTGTGTCCAGTTCTGACTCTACATTTTTACATGGAAAGAACGAAGGCATTTAGGAAGAGTAATCAGCTTTTTTTGTTTTTTGGGCTGATTCTTGTAAGGGCAGACCCATATCACGACAGCGCCTGTCTCACTTGGGTAGTAGAGGCTATTATATAATACTCGCCTTTTAACTATGTTTGAGAGCTCATTCTACCAGAGGCATAGCTACCCTATGGGTGCTGTTTAAAAGCATTTCAATCCAGGACATTCGTGTAGCTGTGAGTTGGGCAATGCCTCACACTTTTGTCTGATTTTATAGACTGGATTTCACAGAGCCGTCATTGGCTCATTCAGTACTTGGTGTGGGTAGTCAATCTGCCAATGTGTAAAAAAAATACAAATAAAATAAAAAATGCACACACAAATAAACAATAACATAGTGAAGCACAAGTGTGTTATTTTGTCCCCTCCCCCCCCCATGCATTCTTTGCAAATTGATTGGGTGGGTGTACATTGGACACTACAAGTCAGTTGACAGTCTGCTTTAAACAGCATATCTGCAATACGGGAGTTGGCTATATCCCATAGTGAGATGCCGAACAAATGTTAGAAAGAGAACTTTAGGTTGGACTCCCTCATCATTGCTGTGATTGGTCTGACAGACTGGGTGTTATTGGTGCTTCCAGGATTGGCCATGCCCGAGGTGTTACCCATAGTGAGATACCTCACTCCTGTTATCAGAGATCCGGGGTTACGTGAGTAACCTAAATATTTGCAGTAAATATTTTTCCCTTTATTTTTTAGATCAGATATTTGAAGGTAAAAAATGAAAATGAAAACACAGGTGGTGTTTCTGCTCTCCATAATTTGAATGTAAATTTTAAATGTTTATATCTGCTTAAAGTGAATTTATTCAACATTTAGGAGTTCACAAGCAAATAGAAGGCCTCAAACTTAAAAGATTTGTCATAAAAGCCATAAACCTTTCATTTTGATTTTAAATAAGTCCCTGCTTATCAGTTTAACACTAGAATTAGGTCGTTTTTGTTCTCTTTGACATACTTTTTTTTATATATATATATACAGTTTAAAAGTGAAGCATCACTCTCTGTCCTCATGGTGAGTCTTTCAGATCACCAGGGCTTGATCACTGATCATTTCCCATCAATAGAATTGCTTGTAGTCCCATTCCAACCAATTTATAGGATTTTTCCTACAATCATTTTGATTATCCTTTGTACTTTTAAGCGTTTACTCACATCAGTGTCAGGAGATGTGTGGAAATGGATTGGGTCCTCTGGAGCACACATCACATTCGAGCTTCAATGTTTTGACACTTTGTCAGAGCACTAATTTAGATTAATGGTTTAAAGAGGACCTGCAGGCGATCTACAGGCTGACGTTGACAGGCCATCACAGCAGAAAAGTTAGTGCATCCGAAAAGAAGGCAAACCCCGTGAAAATGCATGAAATGGAAAGCCTTGAAAAAGTTTATGCTTGAGCCTGCACAGTGAGATGTTTATCCAGTAGTAGGATGGAGAGCACTGGGATAGAGCCATGCTCGGCAACTGCATAATTTAGATGCATCTCATGTCTAGGTGATCCTTCATGCAGAGAGCTGTCAGTAGTTTGAGGGGGTTGGTGGCATTTTCAGGAATCTCCCCTATTCAGTTGGAGTGCATATATTTATACACATTAAATACTTTGGTGAAAAGTTGGTGGAGTTTTTTATATATATATATATATATATATATATATATATATATATATATATATATATATATTTGCCCTTTTGTCTTTACAAACAAATTAAAATCTTGCAGATTTCAAGCTAGCATAGTAGCTCTAAAAAGTTTACTTTGGAAGAGAAATATGAGAATAAAAAATCCAGTCAATGGATTTTTTTTATTTTAATGAAGGACAACGTTATGTCATTAGTATTTGTAAGTATGTGTATGTACAATTTGTGCATGTTTGCATAGATATGTAATATAACGTTCAACATCAATATATTAAAAGAATGGTTCGGGTTCACTACAAGCTAAGCTCAGTCGACAGCATTTGTGGCATAGTAAGCAATTGTATCACTCTAAAACCATGTTAACATATAATGTTAATATATTATTGCTATCCTTTTGAAACGATGTGTATTTTAATGTTTATGGACTGACCCTATTCACTTTCACTGTAAGTGCCTCACTGTAACTGCAATTTTTGCTTTTTATCAAAATAATTGTTGGGGATTAATCAACAATAGCTGGGTTTCCATCAAAATGTTTAGCATTTTTAATGCGCATTTCTGAAAAATCTACTAAAGAAAATGCAAAACATTGCGCGTTCCATGAACTGTAAATGCGCAATATCTTGAGGGAGCCCGCCTTTTTGTCATGGAGCAGCTGAATGACCTCTTTGCTTCAGGGAGTCTTGTATTTGCTGTAATAAAGCAATTGTATATTATGTTATTAAATGCTGCCAGGAGACTAAGCGCAATAGCTCACATAATGAAGGCTCAAATGGCTATTCCCATTCGCCGGCAGCCTCCGTATACCTGGGAGCGCCCGCGCTCAAAACAGTTCTGGTGGATTTTGAGGACCCATTTTAACGACGATCTGTGGGTTAAGCACTTTTGACTAACCAGGGCTATGTTTGAAGAATTGTGTGGCAAGTTTGGGCCTTTCATTGAGCCAGTCAGGTCAAGCTCTCGCACACCTATACCACCCGACAAACGCATTGCCATCGCGCTTTACAAATGGTCATGACACGTCATCGTTCATGCGAAAAAGCCGTTTCCATCACTTTAATGCACATTTAACTAATGCTAACCCTAACTCTAGAAGATCCACCTCCTCCTAGCGCATTACATTTTATGCACATTTTGAAAGTTTATTCACATATTAAGCGTTTCCATTCAGGATTTCTTATTTTCAAAATGCGCATAAAAATAGTTGGGTGGAAATGCAGCTAATATGCCACAAATGCTGTCGATGGAGCTTCGCTTGTATTAAACCCGGAACATTCCTATAACAGCACTTATGTTTACAAATCCTTGAGGTTCAGAGAAAATAGAATTATATTGCATTCATAATGAAATTAAACACATTTTTTAAAAGATTACATTTATTTAAGGTATTTAAACGTAGTTAATGCATTTATCTAATTTTATATTTTAGTAATCTAGTCTCATAGAATGAATATTACTATAACTAAATTTTTGCAAACTGAGTTTTACATGCCGTTTTCTACATTTTGCTGCAGTTTCCTGGTGAAATGAACCAGAGGTGCTACAACAACTGTGCTTTGACTTCCACACAAATCATGGGTACTATGGCAGTTTATGACTTTATAAACCCTTATTTTTTGCACTATTACTCACACTCTGTTCTGTTATGACATCGAAACACTTTTACTGTAATGCATCATTTGAAAAACAATACATTTTAACTCTTGTCCACCTACATTTACACATGTTTTGCAACATGATTAGCTTGCACTCAAGCTCACCTGTGTTGGATTTTGGACTCGGAGACTGAGCTTTGAGCCCAGCCAAGGATGCTCGAAACAAAAGTGAAGCGAAAGTGCCATAGAAACGACATGAAATGACGTTGCTTCAGTAAATGTGTTTTCATGTCGAATTTGCTTTTAAAACACTATCGGTTAGGTTTAGGCAATGGTTAAGGGTAAGGATGTCTGTTTTGTTCACCTCTCATTTATCTTTTAGGATACTATTGCTTAGGTTTAGGCTGTTGTAGGTTAGGGAGGTACGTTTTACTCATTAAAACATCCATCTTAATGTTCACCTTACAGTAAATCCTTGTCTGATTACAAAATAATTCCACTCGCTTTTGGGTTATACATTTGGATTTATACATTTATCATATACATTTATATTTAAAATGCTGTCAATAAGTTGATATTGTATGCTTTAATGTCTATCTAAATATACATGTGTATGTGTACACTTTGTGCACAGATATATACAAATATGAATGTGATCTCCCTGGACAGGAAACATTTCTCAGTTATTGAGTTTGCATTTCTGTCATGCTTTATTTGTAAATTTGTAGCTCCAATAACATCTATGAATGTGTTCTGTGTAGTGGCAGGGTTCTAAAACTCAGCCAATAACTGCTCAGTTTAAGGAACAGCAACTAAACCCTCTGTCACGCCAATGTAGCAAATTTTGCAGGTTTGCTTCTAACATTGTCTCCTTTTTAGAGTGCATTTCAACTTTCCACCAAGTCACATCGCATTCTTTCCTCTTTTCATTATTTCTTTTACTCTGTTTCTTTCTTCACCATCTCTCCCAGAAGCATTTATTGCCTGGTCCATTCAGTCCAGCTACTCTCCATTCTGGTCACAACCCCTCCTCCTGTGGTAGGATGTTACCCCTTAGTCGAATAAGCTCTCTCTTCAAAAAAAAAAAAAAAACACACACACACACACACACAAACAAGTCTCTTTCACGCCCTGATCTGCAGATTTGGTTCCCTCTCAAACTGCCCTTCATATACAGGCAAAATTGACAAGGAACCTCCTTTCTTTTAAGAGCAGCCTTTCAAGCAGTCAGGTCAGAATGTACATTCTTGAATCTGGTTGCCTAGTAACGTTAAAACTGTGGGAAGGAGGGAAACAAGCCAGTCTTTGATTTAATTATGTATTTACCTTGCTTTTAAGTGTCTTCTGTTGTCCATTGAATAAATAGTTAATTCTTTTCATCTTTTGAAAATAGGATGCATTTATACAAAGACATGATTATCTGACTCTGTCAAAGACATTTAAATGGTCCTGGGTGTCTTTGAGACAGATTTTGCTTAAAAGCTCAATAAATAGATCCAGGGAAGAATATGTTCGAAACAACAAGAAAAGAGAGAATAGCCTCACTCACTCAATTGTCTGCAATATGAATTATTTGGAATTAAATTAGGACTGCAATACTAAATGTTCAGTTGACTTCTACAGTATTAGAAGTGCTAAATAAATGTGTTTAAAAAAATAATGCCAACAAATGTGATATGGTATGTGAAGGTCCAGATGGAAACTGCATTTGATAACAAAATATCAAACCATTTGTAAAATAATTTCACTTTTCTAAGCCATTTAGCAGTTACTTTTAACAAACTGGGCAATTTAAAACAGTATATTTATCATTTTATTATTTAAAACCTAACAAACCTTTTGTGTGTGTGTGTGTGTGTGTGTGTGTGTGTGTGTGTGTGCGCACTTTTTTGCTTGCAAAGTGCAATTGTGCTATTATTGTTCTTTAAAAAATGCCACTCGGCTTGATATTTGTTTATTTAACAAAATGGCATTTGTGCATTTTAAAATGTGATTTAAGTAAAGGTGGCTTAAGTAAAGAAAATAACTTTTGGGAACATTGTACAGTATGTGTAATGGCAGCATTTTTTGTGTTTAGACTATGACATAGATGTAACTGTACATTGTACATTCAAAGCACTCACAGCTACAATGCTGTGAGCATTATAGAGTAAATGTGTGTATTGCACTAAACTAAGAAATAGGGAATTGAAAATGGTATTAGAGACGGTTTAAAGGCAAGAAAATAGTATGGTCAGATTTCTGGAATGCTTATTTTGGGAAAATGGTCCAGAGTGGACTGTAATTCTGCTCTTTTCCCATTAGAACTTTAATTTCAGACATTAAAGCATAGCAGATGTGACTTGATCCTTACTCTCAGCTGCTTATTAATCATTCAAGCCACTATACCAGTGTGGAAATGGAAGAGAGAGGAACTGGGCAACAGGGACTGTGTAAAGCACTGAAGAGAGCCAGGAAGAGAAGGCAGTACAAAAGCAGAAAGACAGAGAGAGGTCCACCGTATCAAACTAACCAAAAGTACCTACCTAGAACACTAGTAAAATTAATCCAAAACACAAAGTAGACTAACATTATACAGATTCCTACAAAGAAACTATAAATTGGCTGAATATTTTGTATATACCATATTAATCTTAATTAAACTGTATTTTATTTTGAGACCAAAAAAAAAAAAAAATGCTAAATTGCTATCTATCTGAAAAGAGACTACAAATTGGCTGAATATTTATTTATTTTATTTTATTTTGAAACCAAAACACAAAATATGCCAAATTTCTACAGCTACCTAAAAAGAGACTATAAATTGTCTGCATATTTTGTATATACTATTTTATTTTATTTTATTAAATTTAATGCTATAGCTACCTAAAAAGAGACTATAAATTGCCAGAATATTTTCTATATACCTTGTTTTATATGTAAATTCATCCACATTTTATTTGTTATTTCATTTTCTTTGTTTTCTTTTTACCATGACCTTTTCTTTTTATTTTGTATGTTTCTTTATTAACTTAAGCTTATTTATATTCTGTATTGTCTATTTCGGTACTTCAAGTACTTAAGTACTGGTGAATAAGGTAAATGTTAACAATCTTGCCAATCAAAGCTTTGTTGACTCTGACTATGATAGAAAGAGAAAGAGGGAACAGAAACAGAATCTTGAATTTATTTATCTTTAGCTGAAACTCCTAAAGGAAATTCTTTAATGTGTTGATGAAAACTGTGTTCGCGTTTATGGGGTGGACGGGGTGGATGTATAGGGGGCATTGTTTTCATGTTAATTTGCTGGATGAGTGTGCCATTCATACAGCTTTGAGTGTCTCTTTCTGAGAGCGACATCAAAAAAGATAAAAGGAGGGCAGTCATTTTAAAATCTGTGTGGGTCAAAGTCGTGCAAGATGAATTATTAATAAGATATATGATGAATATTTCCACACCGATATGCCTGGGGTCCATAGAAATGCTGACCGTGCCGACTTGAAATTAAAGTACTAGATTTTTCACTAACTTATGAATTAAAGCTGAAGTATGTAATTTCTGTGCCACTAGCACCACAATGGAATTGCAAAAATAAACATTGTTTTCAAAACATCTTTCTGAAAGTGCCCTCCACCTGCCATTGGTCAAACAAAGATATAGTTCCGCCTCCAACTCACGCCATTGGTAAAGTAATTTTGTTGGGGTGGGTCTAAACAGGAACTGTCCTTTAAAGCTGAAACGTGTTTCTGCACCACTAGCCTCACCAAACGGAATTGCAAAAATAGTGATTTTTTTTTTTTTTTTTTTTAACACGTTTCCTGAAAACACTACCCCCATCTTCCATTGGATGAATAAACAGATAGTCCCACCCCAAACCCCTCCCATTGGATAAGCCAAGGTTGCTATGTGAGGCTGGTCAGGATAAAGGTGAACTGAGAGTGTATTTTAACATTAAAAAAATTACACATTTAAGCTACAATATATGCAGATCAGAAGATTTACATATTTGCATTCAATTTTTGTTACTGTTATTTTTGTATAGCTGCCTCATCCATTCAGAAATTGGATGAAATTCTGAAATTCTGTTTGTCTGGCTATATGGAGACCTGTCTAATGACTTCATCTAATTGCATTTAGCGGGTCTCCAATGCCAGGGGGACCTACTTAAACCAATTGATGTGTTTAGATGTGACTGAATTATAAAACTAGTTGACTACGGGACTCATTCCCTCTTCTTGCTTGGCCTACTTACTTAAAATAGGTCTGCTGCTGACTTCGAGAACTAGCAACCGAGTGTGGTAGTCACTGTTGATAATGCAAGTTTTAATTGGAATACTGGAGACAAAGGTCACATTGGTTTTGTTTTAATGCATCAGGCGGCCTCACTAACACCTCGAGCAGTTTGATCTCTTATGATCCTTTAATTTTTTTGGGATTATCTGGTAACTCACGCTACTTGTTGAATGTAAAGAGAAAATATAGTGTATATTTATTGTGTTAACCTGTTTTGGTGAGGAATTTAATATTGTATTGGCTTAATAGGTTTTTAAATACCGTGAATTGGTGTATATCTTTTATGGTGCAGAATGTGAACATCAGACTCTACAAAATTTGTATTATGTGTACTTGATATCAACTGAACTGGCAAGCTTTGTTCTGATTCGCTGTAAGGGTGCATAGATTTGTATCAGTCAGCCAGGAAACAAAGTCATGTTTAAAAGGTACCGGATTGATACCATAAATACTTCTGAGCAAAAGCTCTGAGGCTTGTGGCATCAAATCTTTGAAGGATTTTTAAGAATGCATTTTGCATAAAGTAAAGTTATACTCGAGCACAACTGTATATTCAACTTTGCATGCAGAGTTCGTGAATGTTCGTAAATCTGTAATTAATACTTTTGTACAGACATAATTTCTGACTACAAAGTATACACTACTAATTTCTTTGGTCTTATCTATACAACTGTGTCACCATTATTTAAACAAATTACCCAGTTTTTCACAGCTACCTATTATTGATGTATCATTGATTTCAGATTTACCCACCTCTAAATGTCATGTAAAAAATGTGAACAGTGGTTGGTAATTTTTCATGTCAGTCTTCAGTCTAAGTGAGCAGTTCCTGGCCAGAATAAGCTGCAAAATGGGCTAGATTTTATACAGAGAGTTAAAAGTCTAGTTCTGCAAGACTAAGAACTCTCAATCCACTTGTTGGAGAGAGTTTGTATGCAACAGATGGAGTGAAAGTTGTTGGGCCTGTGGTGGATTTTGAATCTTGCAGATTGCATGCAGAAACAAAAGCCCTGGACTAGCAGTGTTAGTTTTGGTTCGTCCTCCTGGGATCTTGCAGCACAGATATAACAGCCTCTCTACTAAGCTTAATGTTAGAAATAATTTGTCTACAATAAATTATGCAGTATTGCAAATGTAAATAAATTAATCATGGCTGACAAATATGTCAAGACATGTTAGCCAACTGCAGTCAGCAAATAAAAACACACTTGAAGCAGAAACTGTTTTTTACTGTTCTTTGATTGGCTAGTGTTCCTCTGACTCTTTGACCCTGTTTAGACCTGGAGCCCTATTTTAAGAGTGCTAGCGCTAAGCGCAATGCTTTAAGTCATAAGTTAGTGGGCATTGCCATGAAGTTTTGGTATTTTTGTGCAAGCATGTGCTAAGTCTAGGCTCAGGTGGATTTGGCGAAATTACGGGGCTGGGTCCAGTGCGATTTAATTCTGAGGTACTTCTCCAGCACCATCTGTGTGGTATTACATAGTCCATTCCCTGTCAAGCGCCAGCGACATAAACAAAGGTAGCATATTTATAAGAAGTTGGTACTGTAAATGGACTGTATGCATGCAATGAAAAAAAAAACAATTCATTAATTGAAATGAAAATAAAATCAAAATAGCGAAGTGGTCATAAAATCACGCCAAATACAAACATTTTACTCTCCAACTTCTTTACAACAACAGGTTGAAAAATGCCAATACAAATTAGATCATAAATACAATTGTGAATATAAACATAATAATAATAATTGAAAAATAAAACATGACCTATGGTTAGTTTAACACAAATCAAATAAACAGTGATTGTCATGGACATAATTTGATGTTCTGCTATATTTTTAGAGTTTGGACATGAACTTTACTACCATCTGCTGGTGAAATCTCCAATCTGCAAATGCATGACTTGACTTTACACTGAGATAAGACCTGCTTTTGAAACGTCTTAGCGCAATTACCTATTTCTCAGGAAAATAGCAAATTGCGCTTTGCGCCACTTCATTACTACATAGTACAAACACAGTTTGCTGTGAGGAAGAATCAGCGCTCTCATGAATATTGGATAAGATGATGTGCACGGCCTTAGCGCGTAGCACTGCACTTTGTGTGCATGAAAATAGAGCCCCTTGTATTAAGATGCATCTTGGGTGATCTGATCACGTGTGGTCATGTGAGACACATCACTGTTTACATCTGGTCACTTAAATGCATCTCCTGTGACCACGGATTTCGAGGTGATTTAAAGACAACATACATCAGTCACTATATCAGTGTGCTGCTGCATTATAATAAATCACAAAAAAATCATAAAAGACAAAGAAAGTGCGATAAAACCGGTGTGCTCTTTCTCCTAGATGCAGTTAAAAATTCAGTCTAAGCACAAACGCAAAATTTCGTGCAGAAATATCCATTGTTTTAGTGAAGTACCTGTATAAACTTGAGCTTCAGATGTGTGCGCTTGTCATCTGTGTCACTACATGTTGATATCAGACATATTGAAGAAGATCCATGAAGTTCTCATGCTTGTGTATGTATCAGCTTTTTCAATTTTTCAGATCAGACAGTTACTTCCTTTTAAAGCCGCTTGTAATTGGCAAAGTTTTATCTTTTGATTTAGCACAGCAGTTGATTGACAGGTAAGGGGTGGTGCTTCACTGCTATCCAGGACGCATCAGGATGGATTAGCGTTTACACCTCAAATGTGGTGAGGTCGCATGGTTTTTGACTACCTCCATATGTGGTGAACATTAAAAAAACATAAACACCCCATCCACACCTGTATTTAATGCTGACCACTTGTGATCATCTTGCACATCTTAATACCATGTGCAAACTGGGTCTTTTTTTTTTTGCTGTTTAAACAGCAAAGTGTGTCACAGAGATTAGTGTGATTTTCTCAGGACACCTATTTGAGTGATATTTGTCAGGTAGTAGGAACATTTTATGCATAGTATTACAAAAAAATCTGATTCTGTCTGGACCTGTGTATAAGTAAAATGACATTACATTAACATGTTAGCTTTTATAAGTTTTGTTAGAATTATAAGTTTATTTTATAAGTTTGTATGGAGTGCAATATTAATAAGGGTTCATCTGACAGCATGTTTGATGAGATTATTGCCCGGCCAGATAAAAATGACCAACGTACAAAAAAAATAATAATAATTTATTATCACATAAATGAGATTGTGTATATTGAGAGGCTATTTGACTTCTCAGGACCCCGAGAAAGAAGACAGAATTGCCCTAATTTTATGTCCTTCAATTTGTGCAGCGTTTAATAAATTCTAATTAAATTAAGAGGGGCAATTTTCCAAGGACACAGCCTTCTTACACTTTACCGATTAGTGAGAAAAATTAATTCAAACTGCTTCAACATAGAGGCGCTCTCGTCCTCTCCATGAAACTGAGATGAGACTGAGCTGTGGATAGAAAATATTACACTGTATGTCTCAGGGAATCTGCTGTTTTCACATCTTTTAAAGACGTGCCTCTGTAGCCCTTAAGTGATTGAATCTCACCAAACTTACCATATTTGACCCCAGAGTTCAAATAAAGAAATAAGAAATTATCAATGTTTTGGGATCATTAAGAATGTTTTTTTTTTTTTTTTTTTTTGTTTTTGCATTGTGACATTACTTTTATTTCTTTTAAGCACATTCCTCTCTCTCCAAACAATGCAAGAAATATCTCTTATTGTAATGTAATGATATAATACATTCCCTATCTGTCACTCACTCGACGTTGTGTCGATGTAGTGACACTAGGGGTCACTCTTGGGAGCCTGAGACACCTCTGGTCTTTGATAAAAGGCCATTGAAAATTGGCGAGTGGTATTTGCATGCCACTACCTCGGACATACGGGTATAAAAGGAGCTTGTATGCAACCACTCATTCAGATTTTCTCTTCAGAGCCGAACGGTCACGCTCACTGAGCTGAATTCCCTCGACTGTTCATTCTTGCACACCATGGCTCTCATGCAAGTCTACCAAGCCAAGGCGCTAAAGGAACTGCACGAGGGTAGTTCCACCCCGGGATTGATGCAGGAGCTGTGCTCGGCTGCTCTGGAGCTGGTAAGCAGACCACTCCATCCCCCGGTCGAGGGCCGGGAGGAGAATTTTTTGTTACCTTTGCATTTAATTGCGCTGCATGCCCAAGTGGCTGCAGTACCCAAGAGTTCAGCTAGAGCGGTTTCCTTGTTCCTTGGGTCACATACCCAGTGTGCACGGCTGTCATCACAACCACCGTCCACCACTCCATTTTGGCAGGTTTGGCGCTCCAGTGGCGGTCTTCCCACCTCTGACCGCCCAGCTGTGGCACAAATCCACCCCCGATGCGACAGTGTCCACGGGTCATGAGGACAGGCCTCTTCCTCCCCCGTCCCAGGCTGTTCCGGGGGTGGTCACAAGGAGCCAGGTAAGTACTTCGATGTCCCTGAACTCAGCACGGCCACGACATGGTGTGGCACCTCAGGCTCCGCCCCACCACGAGGCCCCACCCACCAGTACGTCTGACAAGATTGTCCCTCCGGCCGAGATGAAGAAGGGGTTTTACAGCCCCTACTTCATTGTACCGAAAAAAGGCGGAGGGTTGCGGCCAATCTTGGACCTGCGAGAACTGAACCGGGCTTTACACAGACTCCCGTCCTTGATGCTGACGCAAAGGTGCACTCTAGCGAGCGTCCGGCATCAAGATTGGTTCGCGGCAGTAGACCTGAAGGACACGTACTTCTACGTCTCGATTCTACCTCTACACAGACCCTTCCTGCAGTTTGCATTCGAGGGTCGGGCGTATCAGTACAAGGTTCTCCCTTTCGGTCTGTCCTTGTTCCCTCGCTTCTTCACGAAGGTCGCAGAGGCAGCCCTTGCCCCACTAAGGGAAGTGGGCATTTGCATCCTCAATTATCCCGACGGTTGGCTAAACCTAGCTCACTCTCGGGATGTGTTGTGTGCACACAGGGACCTGGTGCTCTCGCACCTCAGCCGACTAGGGCTTCGGGTCAACTGGGAAAAAGAGCAAGCTCCTCCCGGTTCAGAGCATCTCTTTTCTCGGTTTGGAGTTGGACTCAAGTCTCGTTGACGGCGCGCCTCACGAATGAGCACGCACAGTCGATGCTGACCTGTTTGAAGGCGTTCAAACAGAAAACAGCGGTTCCACTGAAACTTTTTCAGAGGCTCCTGAGGCATATGGCATCCTCAGTGGTGGCCACTCCGCTCGGGTTGATGCATATGAGACTGCTTCAGCACTGGTTTCAGACTTGAGTCCCGAGATGGGCATGGCACCGCGGGACACATCACGTGGCCATCACGCCAATCTGTCACTGTCTCTTCAGCCCTTGGACCGACCTCACATTTCTACTGGCAGAAGTTCCCCTAGAGCAGGTCTCAAGGCGTGTCTTGGTCATGACAGACACCTCCAAAATGGGCTGGGGCGCTGTTTGCAATGGGCACGCAGCTGCCGGCTTATGGACGGGCCCGCGGCTGTGTTGGCACATCAACTGCCTCGAGTTGCTGGCAATTCTGCTTGCCCTGCATAGGTTCCGGCCGTTGATCCAGGGCAAGCACGTGTTAGTTCGGACAGACAACACGGCAATGGTAGCATATGTCAAGGCAGTCTGTGCTCCTGTTGTATGTCACAACTCGCCCGCTGTCTCCTCCTCTGGAGTCAGCAGCACCTCAAGTCGCTGCGAGCCACTCACATCCCGGGCACACAGCTGGCCCGTTGGACTGCGCAAATATGCGTTTCCCCCAGTGAGTCTACTTGCACAGACCCTGTGCAAGGTCAGGGGGAATGTGGAGCAGGTCGCCCTGGTAGCACCCTACTGGCCCACCCAGACGTGGTTCTCAGACCTCACGCTTCTCACGACAGGTAGACCTAAGCATGATCACTCAGGCTAGGGCCCCCTCTACAAGGCACCTGTATGCCTTTAAGTGGCATCTGTTCACTAAGTGGTGTTCTTCCCGACGGGAAGACCCCCAGAGATGTGCAGTCGGATCAGTGCTTTTCTTCCTGCAGGAGAGGTGGGAAGGGCAACTGTCCTCTTCCACCTTGAAGGTGTATGTAACCGCTATAGCGGCACACCACGACACAGTGGACGGTAAGTCCTTAGGGAAGCACGACCTGATCATCAGATTCCTGAGAGGCGCCAGGAGGTTGAATTCCTCCAGACCGCGCCTCGTTCCCTCATGGGACCTCTCTGTAGTTCTTCAGGGTCTACAGAGAGCCCCCTTTGAGCCTTTGCAGTCAGCTAAGCTTAAAGCACTCTCCTTGAAGACTGCCCTCCTGACTGCACTCACTTCCATCAAGAGGGTAGGAGACCTGCAAGCGTTCTCTGCCAATGAAACGTGCCTGGAGTTTGGTCCGGGCTACTCTCACGTGATCCTGAGACCCCGACCGGGCTATGTGCCCAAGGTTCCCACAACCCCTTTTAGGGACCAGGTGGTGAACCTGCAAGCACTGCCCCAGGAGGAGGCAGACCCAGCCCTGACGTTTGCTGTGTCCGGTGCGTGCTTTATGCATCAATTTGGATCTCACGCAGAGCTTTAGAGTCTCTGAGTGCTCTTTGTTTGCTTTGGTGGACAGTGGAAAAGAAGCGCTGTGTCCAAACAGAGGATCGCCCACTGGCTTATTGACAGCATAATTATGGCATATCATGCCCAGGATGTGCCGCTCCCGGTAGGGCTACGAGCCCATTCTACCAGGGGTATAGCAGCCTCCTGGGTCTTGGCCAGGGGCGCCTCTCTAACAGACATTTGCAGAGCAGCGGGCTGGGCAACACCCAACACCTTTGTGAGGTTCTACAACCTCCGGATGGAACCGGTTTTATCCCGTGTAGTGGCAAGCACAAGCAGGTAAGTCCGGGACAGCCGGCCGGATGTATCATTTGCACATAGCGCTTTTCACCTCCCCTGAGCTGAAGACGTGCGCCGTTAACTCCCAGTATTTTTCACTCCGAGCCCTGTGGCATTCGAGTATTCGGAGAGACTCGCTGCCGGCCCAGTACACGTGGTAACTAAAACCTTGTACTGGGGTAGGTGCTCCGCATGTGGCGGTTCCCCGTGGGTAACCCCATACAACATATATCTTCCGCTAATTCGTTCCCCTGTTGGCTAACTGCGTCTTCCTTGGGCAGAGGCCCCTCTGCCCCAGTCTCAATGCTTGTAGTAACTCCTCCCCCGTAGGGTAGGACCTAACATGGGACTTCTCCACATGGCATACTTCCGACATAGCTCGACAAGATCATGTGACGTATTTCCACTTAAATACCCCCCCTCTCTGGGCGAGGTGTGGTCTTGAGAGGGACACCCCCCCCGACTAGACCTGGTCGGCCCAGTCATATAATCCCCCTTTTTTTTAGGGAGTGGGAAAAAAAGGGGATAAGAGGCCATGACTGGGCTAGCCCGTCTCTATCTTTTGGGTAGTCATATTGTCCCAAAGGGCCGTTCGACACTCATAACAGTGTTGGGGGAGGTTACGTGTCGGCCTGGTGCGCTGGCTACGAGGCACACAGTAGTCTGCCCATCACACACCACCAGTTCACGTAACACAGTTCAGCCAGTTGCGGTGTTTTCTATAGGGACCCCTAGTGTCACTACATCGACACAACATCGAGTGAGTGACAGATAGGGAACGTCCTGGTTACTTGCGTAACCTCCGTTCCCTGATGGAGGGAACGAGACGTTGTGTCCCTCCTGCCACAATGCTGAACAATAAAAGTGATTTGATTTTGATTTGATTTGATTTGATTTGAACTACCCGCTGAAATGGCCGGACCTTGTCTCGGCTCCTCAGCATAAAACCTGAATGAGTGGTTGCATACCAGCTCCTTTTATACCCGTATGTCCGGGGGAGTGGTATGCAAATACCACTCACCAATTTTCATTGGCCTTTTATCAAAGACCAGAGGTGTCTCGGGCTCCCAAGAGTGACCCCTAGTGTCACTACATCGACACAATGTCTCGTTCCCTCCATCAGGGAACGGAGGTTAAGCAAGTAACCTGGACGTTATATTATACGCTCACTGAGCACTTTATTATGAACACTATGGTCCTAATAAAGTGCCTGACGTGGTCTTCTGCTGTTGTAGCTCAGCCGCCTCAAGGTTCGACGTGTTGTGCATTCTGAGATGCTATACTGCTCACTACAAATGTACAGAGGGATTGTCTGAGTTACTGTAGCCTTTCTGTCAGCTCGAACCAGTCTGGCCATTCTCTGACTTCTCTCATCAACAAGGCATTTCCATCTGTAGAACTGCTGCTCACTGGATGTTTTTTTGTTTTTGGCACCATTCTGAGTAAACTCTAGGGACTGTTGTGCATGAAAATCCCAGGAGATCAGCAGTTAAAGAAATAGTGAAACCAGCCTGTGTGGCACAAACAATCATGCCATGGTCGAAATCACTGAGATCATATTTTTTCCCCATTCTGATGGTTGATGTGAACATTAACTGAAGCTTCTGACCCATATCTGCATGATTTTATGCATAGCACTGCTGCAACATGATTGGCTGATTAGATAATCGCATGAATAAGTAGGTGTAACTAAAGTTTTTAGTGAGTGTATATTATTGTAATGATATTCTATTTAAATTGTAAAGTATTTATAAATGATGTTAGTTTTTGTTTGCACTGGCATTACGTTATACTGATTTAAATGAAAAAAAAAAAAAAAAATTTCTTATCACAGTATAAATTTGAATCAACATTGAGAAAAATGGGAAGTACTACCAAACTCTTATTAAACTGTTAAATTGTTACAAGTTCACCTGGGCGTCACATTATGACCCGGTTTCCATGAGATTCACTTGTGTGCTGTTTAAGATTAAACAAATGGCCATGTCCAATCAAGCAAAGCACATTTATTGATTGTTTAATGATCTATAAGCTGTTCTGTGCAGAGGAGAAAATAGAAGGTGTGCACATGCACACACACAAAAAAACAGATTCTGTGATTTGTAAACCATATGCATGCAATCAACCTTTCAGCCTAATACCACCTTGTCTTAGGTAAAGTTAGCCATCAATGATGCCAGAGATACAGGAAGCAATTAGGCTTGACACATTCACACGATTAGCGTTCCTGTTGTTTTCTGGCGCATGCTTTAAGCGGCCTTGTCCTGTCATGGGTAAGGCAAGTTTATTTATATAGAACATTTCATACACAATGGAACTGTAATTCAAAGTGCTTTACATAGAAATGATAAAGAAAAATAAAGATACATAAAAGTCCATTTTCGATCATTTGAGAACAAGAATTATACAGAGCCACGCTTACGCACACATAGAAGGGTCATTCCAACCATGCAGTATGTTTTCATGTTCAAGATTGAAATCATTTAGTTAGTTTTCTTTTTACATAATACCACAATTAAGTGAACAAAGTTGTACATTTCGATCATCTCACCTTGGTTTGAGCGGATTTGGCCATTTTTTGCCATGTGCTCGTATGTTTTGAACTTCCAAAAAGAAAAGCTGGCAAACTATTAAGAAATTTTCCACTTGTTTCCTATTTTTTTCCATTCTCTTATTGAAATGTTTCAAACAAAACATGTTTTCTTGGGAATATTGTTTTAACTGTTAAGCAGTTTTATACATTTTTTATTTGTCCTCAATATGACCTCCATCCTCATTAACAAAAGCCAGTTCCAGGCAGTGACAACATTTTAATTAGGAAAATAACAGGGCAAATTCAGTAAGTATTAGCAAAGTATCTGATTAATTGTGATGTTTTATGGTATTAGTTAGTTTGTCTTAAATAAATATTCCATCCTATTTGAGGAAGTTACACATTATGACAATATAAATATTTTAAAAGGTGGTTAAAAAATATCCAAATTAACTTTAAATTGACACACAGTTGTAAGCTAACACTCAGTCCATCTTTAAGCAATGGCTAACTGTAACTCTTTTTTTTCTATCCTGATAAATGTCTTGCCATTGTGCAAACAATCAATTCATAATGATAATAAATTTGAAGTGTCTGAGCTTGACTAGAGCATATTTCTGAATGTTTGGTGTACCCTTTTGTATAAATACTTCTGTACTTGTACAATACAAACACATTACTTGGTGAACATTACAGAGCTCAAAAGGCCACCACATAACAGGAGTAACCTGACTGATGTTGTCTGTGATGTTATATAAGGAAAAATAGCATAGGTGTGTCAGTGTCCTCTTTTCAAGCACACATTCCTTTAGCCTATTGAGTGGGAGACATGGGGGATTTGAGAGAATGTCAGACAGGGTCTTTGGGAGTAATGCAGCCCAGCTGACAGGAGGTCAGTCAGGCTATTCAAGAGCAGTTATTGAGGATCTAGGGAGTCGACGGTCTAAAAGGCCCTTCCACTTTTCACTCTCTGCGGTGTGTCTTTCACTCGGTTGCCTCAGCATCGCTAGCTGTCTGGGAGAACAGCACACATTGTGCAGGCAGATAATGCACTTCAATCTTCCTTAATGTCAAAGCGGATGGCACTGCTCTGAATGTAAGCTAAAGACAATTTTTTTCAAATGGCCTCTGACTTTAATAATTCAGAGCAAATATTAAAAGTTTGAACATTACGGATAAAATATAGTGTTTATATTACATTATGCATTTACATATAGGTTTTTGGAGGCTGCTACTTTTGGAGGCAGCATTATACCAGCTTATCTACATCCTTATTTATCTATTTTGTTTTTCATTACATTTGCATTTAATACAGTTATTTTTCTTATTAAAAAGTATATTATCAGCATAACAATTTGAGTAAAAGTTTAATATACTGTATATATACAGTGTGTGTGTATATATATATATATATATATATATATATATATATATATATACTCAGCACTTTATTATGAACACTATACTTATACTGGTTAGGGTATACCCTTTGCTCTCAAAACAGCCTCAGTTCTTTGTGGTATGGATTCCACAAGATGTTGGAAACATTCCTTTGAGATTCTGGTCAGTGTTGACATGATTGCATCACACAATTTCTGGAGATTTGTCAGCTACACATTTATGCTGCAAATCTCCCGTTCTTCCACATTCCAAAAGTGTTCTATTGGATTCAGATCCGTTTACTGGGAAGGCCACTTAGAACAGTGAACTCATTGTCATGTTCATGAAACCAGTTTTAGACGATTTCTGCTTTGTGACATGGTTCATTATCATACAGAAAGTACCAATTAGAAGATGGATAATTTGTGGTCATTAAGGGATTCACATGTTCAGCAACAATACTCAAATAGACTGTGGCATTCAAGCAATGATTGATTGGTATTAACGTGCCCAAAGTGTGCCAAGAAAACATTCCCCACACCATTACAACACAGCCACCAGCCTGGACTGTTGACACAAGGCAGGTTGGGTCCATGGATTTATGCTGTTGGTGCCGAATTCAGACTCTTCCATCAGTGTGCCTCAGCAGAAATCAAGATTCATCAGACCAGGCAATGTTTTTCCAGTCTTCAACTGTCCAATTTTGGTGAGCCTGTGCCCACTGCAGCCTCAATTTTCTGTTCTTGGTGGACAGAAGTGGAACCCAACACGGTCTTCTGATTTTATTGCCATCCGCCTCAAGGTTCGACGTGTTGTGCATTCTGAGATGCTATTCTCCTCATTACAATTGTACAGAGGGGTTATCTGAGTTATTGTAGCCTTTCTGTCAGCTCGAACAAGTCTGACCATTTTCCGTTGACCTCTCTCATCAACAAGGCATTTCCGTTCACAGAACTGCTGCTCACTGGATGTTTGTTTTTTGTACTGTTCTGAGTAAACTCTAGAGACTGATGTGCGTGAAAATCCAAGGAGATCAGAAGTTACAGAAATACTCAAACCAGCCGGTCTGGTGCCAACAATTGTGCCACACTCAATCACTGAGATCACATTTTTTTCTCCATTCTGATGGTTGATGTGTTAACTGAAGCTCCTGACCTGTATCTGCATGATTTTATTGCATTGCACTGCTGTCTCATGATTGTATGATTAGATAATCGCATGAATAAGTAGGCATACAGTGCTCAGTGTGTGTAAATGTAACTAGGTGGAATTCAAAGATTTTATGATCCCTGGTTTACAGTATGAAGTAAAATGTTATTTTTCTTTTGTAATTATTTTGTGTAATTGTCTGTACTTTTATTTTGAAAGGACAGTGTTGATGGAACTTTAAGGGAAGCTTTGGTGACTAGACGTCATTACACACAGACACGTATATCTACCTGGCAATGCCAAGCATGCTATGAACTGCTGTTTGATTTGGGGAAACGAACGCATGTGTCCAAATAGGCAACTTCGGGGCCTGTGCCTTTGTCAGAATGCAAGCTATTTTTGTGTGAAACTCTTCAGATTTGCCACAACCATATTTAGTACTGTATTTGTTTTGTGTATTGAATTTGTTTTGTTGCATGTTTAATTTGCTTTGGTTTGGTTTGATTTTTGGCTATGTGAGAAACCTAACTGGGGAATGTACCCATTCTGCTCTGCTTGATAACAAACCCATTTTACCACTCCATCAGAATAAAACCCCTATTTTTGTATTTGTTAGCTGTGTGTGCAATTCTTTTCCCCACGCTGCATATATATATATATATATATATATATATATATATATATATATATATATATGTGTGTGTGTGTGTGTACAGTTGTGCTCAAAAGTTTGCATACCCTGGCAGAAATTGTGAAATTTTGGCATTGATTTTGAAAATATGACTGATCATGCAATAAAAAGTCTTTTATTTAAGGATAGTGATCATATGAAGCCATTTATTATCACATAGTTGTTTGGCTCCTTTTTAAATCATAATGGTAACAGAAATCACCCAAATGGCCCTGATCAAAAGTTTACATACGCTTGAATGTTTGGCCTTGGTACAGACACACAAGGTGACACACACAGGTTTAAATGGCAATTAAAGTTTAATTTCCCACACCTGTGGCTTTTTAAATTGCAATTAGTGTCTGTGTATAAATAGTCAATGAGTTTGTTAGCTCTCACGTGGATGCACTGAGCAGGCTAGATACTGAGCCATGGGGAGCAGAAAAGGACTGTCAAAAGACCTGCGTAACAAGGTAATGGAACTGTATAAAGATGGAAAAGGATATAAAAAGATATCCAAAGCCTTTAAAATGCCAGTCAGTACTGTTTAATCACTTATTAAAAAGTGGAAAATTCGGGGATCTCTTTATACCAAGCCAAGGTCAGGTAGACCAAGAAAGATTTCAGCCACAACTGCAAGAAGAATTGTTCGGGATACAAAGAAAAACCCACAGGTAACCTCAGGAGAAATACAGGCTGCTCTGGAAAAAGACGGTGTGGTTGTTTAAAGGAGCACAATTTCTGCCAGGGTATGCAAACTTTTGAGCACAACTGTATGTGTGTGTGTGTGTGTGTGTGTGTGTGTGTGTGTGTGTGTAGTGTGGGGAAAATAATTGCACACACAGCTAACAAAAACAAAAATAGGACTTTTATTCTGATGGAGTGGTAACAATTGGTTTTGCCCAATTAGCCTTCATGTCAGTGTGTGCAATTCAATTTAATGTACAATTCTTATGTAGCGTGGGGAAAAGAATTTCACATTGAATTGAACTGCACACACTGACATGAAGGCTAACAATCATTCTGCCTTCTAAGATACGTTCTTTTTCCTAAATTAGAAGGCATCATTGCATGTATCCTTCACGAAGAAGGAAATTCCATAATTATTACTAGCTCAGTAAAAAAAATAGTTTAAAAGTTTATTCTTTTACTCAATATTTGTGTGTGTGTGTGTGTGTGTGTGTGTGTGTGTGATATTTTTATGCTTACAGGAAATCAGTGCGCCAGTGCCAAATTCTATTGAAAACAATTGTCGTCAGAGTCGAGAATCACCGTGCACTTTGCTTGAGTTGCTGTTCAAATACAGTGTTCAAAATTGGTCATTAATGAGGTTCCATTTTGATGTTGTATTTAGGATGCTGCCTATGTAGGCAGTAGACAGCAAGGGGGAGGGCAGATAGGGTGTTGTGAATGGACTCTAAATTTGATCCATTTCTCATGCCACGTCAAACATGACAGGATGAAGTGTGTCGAATGATGAGCAGTTGCTTGTGACCAACGGAGAATGTCGGACGCTTAATTGCACCCATTAATGAGGCTTAACTTTGCGATGGTAGGCGTTGGCGACATGCGCATTAAGAAACAATTAATTTCCAATATTGCCGTTATTCTTGGCTGCCTCTGTGGTACATCATTGATTAGTCATTTCATGCTTCATTTACATGAGCCACACTAACAGCAATACTGGACTGCATGCCGTGGGGGAAGCTCTGAAAACAATCGAAAAGCAATGTTTTTTTTGGGTTTTTTTTTTGCTTTTGCTTTACATGCCTCACTAGACTGTCACATCCATTTTGTAGTGCAGACATTAGGAGATTATTTAGGTCTATGTATAGTGACTTTCAAAAGTCTGTGTCCATTGTGAAAATTCTTCTATTTTGCATTTTTTTTCTCATTACATTTTCATTTTAATGCAGTTATTTTTCTCATTACCAAAGTATATAATCAGGCATAACAATTTGAGTGAAAAGTTGAATTTATATATTTATTTATTTATTTTCTCTCAGTACGTATGTCCCCAAATACTGGCATGGACAGGAAGTTTGTGCACAACCTGATGATCCATGATTATCACAGCATGATTGGAGAACATTCCAAAGAACATGTTGTGCTTTAATGGAAGCAAGGAAATCTAAAAGGAGTTAACATGGTCACATGTCACGTATATTTGAATAGTGACCCAGACATCGTACAGACTCTTAAATATTTTGTATAAATTTTACAACATAATGATTCTTTGCTTTACATTTTTCAAAATCAAGTTGAAATTAAATTTTGAATTCCAGATTTTCATTGTGAACCTTTTAACCCACTGCACATCATCAAACAGAGGCTTGTAACTTATATGATGGTCATGGGTGCTTTGACACGGTCAGGAAGATTATAAGTGTCAGAAAATGACCGCCTGGGGAGGATGTGGCCTCCTTGTAGAATATTCCTCATCAGCCATGACCTATTTAAGGAAACGGACATCATTATGCGCCGTCTGTCCTGCTTGGCCAGCTGTCTGTGTGATTTTTTAGCAGTACGTTCAGTTCCCAGTGTGTTAGGGTGTCAGATCCTTATTCGGATACATAAATAAATGCCTGTTGTTTCTGCATTGATGTGTTTTATGCGGAACACTCTAGGGCAAATTCACTAAAAATTCAACAGCAGCATTATTGCGTACAGCATTTTAATGCATAAACCTACTGTACATCTTATTTACTGTCTGATGGGGAAACATTTTTGCTAAATATTACGTGGTACCTTACACATCATGACAGTTCTGAGGTGAAATGTCCACTGTGTGGTGCTTAAATCAATTTAAAAGTTCTCCTAATCAGAGGAGGTTTTGAAGTTTAAAGGGGTCATGACATACTCTTTTTTATTTTTATTTTATATATATACTTTTATTATCTTCCCTGAGGTCCACTTATAATGTTAAAGTTTTTTGCACCAAACAGTCATAATTTAGTCATATATAAGAATTTTCCACCCTATCCCTGGCCCTCTGTCTGCAAAACACTGTTTTAAGCTGTATGTCCCTTTAAAACTTCAATGTAAACACCCACTGTTATGATTGGCTTACATTGTGCAGCCCTTCCAATACAGCCATATTTGAAACACATTTAGAAGAAAATGAACAAACTCCACACAACATTATAAAGCTACATTTCAGGGTTAACACAATGTACACCCAACACATTTAATCTGAATGTATCAAACTGTTCACTCAAGCACAGCATAAACTATCAAACAGTCATGACATTTGAAACATTCGTGAATGGAATTGGTACTTAAGGTTTTTTTGGTCCAATAGTCCAATTTTACTGCCTCATCTTTCAATAGCAGTTCCTTTGCAAAGCTTGAATAATATTGTGACTGGTTCACAAGCAATCCACGCTGATATGAGCCGGAAAAACTTGCAGTTCACGCTTAAATGTTCTTAATACGCAAACGTAATACATTCCACGGTGATGTTGGGGTGCTTCATCCGGATGTTGTGGTGCTTCAACAGGCCAAAGCAGAGATGCTGTCCTTCACCAGAGTGACATCTCACATCATCCCGGTTTGTTTACACACAGAACGGCATGTGTTTCTCCCACTCAGTGGCACAGCAGAATGAGATGCGTTTTTAACAGTTGTGCTTGTATGGCTCTTAAAACACAGCTTACATTACCGGTGTTGTGCAGAGACACATCAGTACGATCAAAGACGTCCATCTAGTGCATGCATGTAGAAAAACATTTAAATCCAGATAGGCACATAAAGGTGTCCTGTGTAAATCCACTTTGGTGTAGATGAATCACCCATGACACACCCATTTCTCTCCTCTTCACTTGAGTGACTGACTGAGTGCCTGTGGGTGAGGCCAATGGTGCAGTGATGAAAAATAGGCATTGATGTCTTGCTGAAGAGGCAGTCATATGCAGATGTATTTGGTCCTTGTGACGTCACATGTTCCACAAATTCTAAACGAGCTTTCTTTGCAGCTTGGTTTAAATAAATGCTCTTTTTCTATTAAGGAGGAAGTTTTCAGTTCTGAAACTTACAGAATGTTTTTATAGAACAATGACCTCTTATGTCAAAAGATCAAGGAAAATTTGATTCCTCATGTCATGACCCCTTTAAGTTTTATATCAACAAAGCCAACTTCCCTACCCTGAACCTTAAACCTAAACCTAACCGATAGTATTATAAAAAGCAAATGTAAGATATCAATTGCTGAAACAACCTCGTCATTTTGTGGTGCATCTATGACACTTTCGGGTCATCTGTCGACTCCCGTGCTATTTAGGATTCATATCCCAATCCTTTGAATCGCTAGTGTAGTGCCGCTCTATCAGTTGAGCTACCGCACAGTTTGATTTCATTTGAACAAGCTTGTAAATGTAGTTGGCTATGTAATGCAAACGTATTGCCATACATCACCTTACAAGTCATGAGCGATAGTAAAAGTGTTTTGATGTCATAAGATATCATTGCGAGGGACAGTGAGTTATAAGTAGGTGTTTATGAATGAATAATCTGCTGTTTTACTTGTGATTTGTGTTAAAGTGAATAAAAGTCCTTGTTATTGTAGCGCCTCTAGTGTTTATTTCAACAGGAAACTGCCGAGATATGTACAACAAGCTGTGTAAAAAGAATTTACTAAAAATGTAGATATAGGAAAATGATTAAATGAGACCTGATTTAGTGATGTCGTTTAGCATTTTAAAGAGCCGAAACCTGCAACATGGCGAATTGTAGTGTGCTAGTTGTGTTCAGTACAGAATATTATGGGGTGTTGGTGGCATTAATTCCTTTAGTGAATTTGGGTGCAAAACAACATAGACAGCATGTGTAAATGCACAATGCTATTAGCAGCCACAATTCGTTCCTAGTGAATTCCACCCCACATTCACAGTATGAAACCCCAAGGATTCTTGTAACCATGAATGTCATGTGCTGATCTGTCACCTCCACTGAGATCATACAAGCATCTCTACAGCCATATTCAACAGCAAGATGAGTCACAATATCTTGAGTACTCACCGTATAGGTTACCCATTATGAAATTGCAGTTGATATTAAATCAAGTTCTATCTCACATGTTACCTTATTTGCAGATCATAGAAATCTATCCTAGAAAGTTTACCAAGCCACAGAGTGAATATTTTATGTCCTGCTGATTTGTGCGAGGTATGTGTGTCTCTGTGTGTGTTTGTTGGGGGAAAGCTACAGAGTATTGTAGCTTTCAACTGAAGCTGCATGGCTCATAGTGACTATGCAAGTCACTTTGTGTCTGTCCATGCAACTTATGGTTACATACACACCTGAAATATCTACACTGCATGGAATTGCATGGAAATGTCAAATATAAATAATCCTGCTGCTTACTGCAACATGCAACACATATGTGTTGGGTTTACCTATATAAAATCTAGGAGTGGAAATCAGCAGGGACCTGGCAATGCAATATTATATTGATATCTGGGTTGATGAGATTATAATACAATAATATTTCCATACATGTTTAGTTTATTGCGATTCAAAACAGTGATATATTGCAATCTTTTACTCACTTATTTGTCATTCATCTTTACTGGGCTTCAGTGTTTTGCACAACAAGTGCTGAACTTTCTATTTTAATTCAACATAGAGCCATAGAGATTTTTTTCCTCCCAAAAATATTAATAAAAAAAAAAAAAAAAAAAATGCTGGCTAGCTAAAAATATATATATATATATATATTCATTGGAATATCTATGCTGTACTGTGAGGTAAAATGACATGATTCTTTGAAAATTTCCCTTCCCTCCTCTAGTAAAAATCTGTGACTCAAATGGTAGAGCATGGTGTAAACAACACCAAAGTCATGGGCTTGATCCCCAAGGAATGCATACACAAAGTTTTATTTATTTATTTATTTATTTATTTTAAAGTGTCTGGCAAATGTTTGATATTATAATTACAGGTCGATTTTGGTATTAGCAAATCCATATTGGCCCCAAACTGAACAACTGAAAAACGTCTGTAGTACACACCTGCCATAAATACAATGTACATCATTCTCATATTTAGCACATAGATTATGCTTTAGCAGTGACACCTTTCAGGGCATACAATATATTTTAGTGAAACAGGCAACTAACCTGGTTGAATTAAACAGTTTTCTTTTTCAAATTACTGCAGTCCAATATTATTTTCCATTCCTATTTAAAAAAAAAAAAAAAAAGACAATTCTAAAAGTTTCATTGTTTATTTCTAAAAAAGAGTAATGATCCGGATAACATACTGTGAAAAATGCTGTTTTAATGTAGCTGTTTTGATTGGTGTGCACTGCACAGACAGGATATGATTCAGTTGCTTCCAGCAAGAATTGTTAATAACTCTAATGTTAATTTGCCATTAGTTCCTTTCAACCAAATAAGTATTGACCAAAACATTGAACAGACAGTGTTCCATGTGGAATCTAATTAGCAACATTTGTGAAGCATTTCTTGATGGCACTACAAAATAAAAAGTAAATTTTTGCCACAAATAATGAGCTGTGAATTGTTGAGCTTATTAAAATTCATGCAGTTTCAAGATGCAAGATATAATTGTCTCAAAACCAACTTCTACTTAATCGAACTGTTCAAATAATAGTCCCTGTGTGTTGAGTTCTCATTGATTCAATGTAAAGTTCCGATTCAACAAGAAACAGGAGTGAATTAATGTGAGCCAGGAAGAGTATTCACAGAAACAATGCTGCTGGAAACAGATTTTTACAATTGTACTTGTTTCTTCTGTTACAGTAATTGCTTTTGAAAATTAAGTGACAGCTATGACTTTAAAAGCGATTGAAAAAATGTATGTTTATTTATTACCACATAGGAATAATACATTGTTAATCACTATGTCAATAGATATTTGTCTGTAAGAAAACGATTATGGATGCAAAACAAAGAAATGGAACATAAATAGAATTTTTACAATTATGCAAATACTGTATATTAAAAAGTATGTACAATGCACATTGAGATATTATTGTACATTGTCAGCAGTCAGACAATTAACAATTCTATGTAAACAGAAGCACTCTTTTCATAGTGAAAGCCTTAATGGAGGGAGATAAGCATTGCTCATATGTTATTGTAAAAATAGTGCATGCTTCATGTTAAATATATTTTACATCTTACACCTTCAACAAAAAGTGAACCATTTCAGTTAGTTACAGTATTTCTCCTGTTTGCCAAGTAATCTATAGAAAAATATTTAAGGTGAATGTCTGAACAAGTCACACGATTAACATGTTTAAAATCAAGCAATAAGCCATGACGTAACAGCTTGCCACATCAATATAGAATGTGCAGTCACAAGTGCACTGTAAACCCTAATAAGTTAGCAGAACTCAAACAATTTGAGGTATTCAGTTACATTAAAAAAAAAAGTTTAGTTAAAAAACTCCCAAGTTTAAGTTAATAGAACTTTCAGATTTTGATTTGTGCTACATATGCATGTTAATTGCTCTTAACTTGAAATATTGAGTAAGCTAACTCATACATTTTAAGGGTACTTTAACTCTTTATCTTAACTTAAAATTTCCATGTAAGCTCAAAATAAATAAATAAATTTAAAAAAAGAAAAATTCTAGTAGAGAGAACTTAAATAACTTGTAGTACAGTGAATGCTAGCATGCTGAATGCATTCTAATTGGAAACACTATGCTCTGATTAGCATAGCAATTGCTCAACAAGTAAAGCAGTATACTGTAGAATAGTGATGTCCAGTTCGTGAACAAATCGTTATTTTGAACTGGTTCTTTTTAGTGAACAAGTTGAACTAGTTCACCAAATCGAACTGAATCATTTAAAACAGTTCGCATCTTGAGTCAACACTGATCCACAAGTTACTCTATCTTAACCTGTCTCTCGGATGTGCCTGATACTCCGAATCAAAATGAACCGATACTCCGAATCGAAATGAACCACTAACTGGGAGTAATATTATCCTAGAACTGGTGATATCTGCTTTTGCCAACCCTTCTTTGCAATTAACTGCTCCAACTAGTTCACAAATCGGACTGAACGCTCCGGTCGTAACAGCTCTCGAGTCAATAGTACAATGAGTTGCTCTTAACAGTTCACGAATCAACAGTACACTGAACTGAGAATTGCTTCTTTCGGTGGTGTCCAACATACATGGAAATATGTTTATGACTTGATTATATTACCGTTTTATCAACGTATGAAGATGATCCAGTCTACAGCTAGAGTCAACAGTATACTGATCCGAGGACAGCAGCTCTCGCGTCAGCAGTACATTGAGACGATCACAGCAGTTTGCGAGTCACCAGTACACTGAACTGAGAATCGCTTCTTTCGGACATCAGTGAGCAGCTGATGAGCATGCGTGAACTGACGACTTGAATGAGGGGGCAAAACGATTCAGTCGAGAGATGTAAATAAATTTTACTATTGAGTATTGTGCATGCAGATTATATCTGAAGTTGTGATGAGCTGGATCATGGTTTCTGTAAAAAAAGGGTGAGTTGATTAAGATTAATCACTTTTTATGCTTTAAACGTGTAGAACATCCACGTTTGTATATCAGTGTCAGTATTGGGTGCTTTAGGTGCAAAACTTTGATGTAGGATGTAGTAAGATCACTGAATGAAGCACTGATGACAAACAACCTTATTATTATAACTTAATTAAATAAAATGTTATAATCAGCACTATGCCCTTAACTATGGCTTTATTGATTGTGTTTGTGCGTGTATTCTACGACGCCGGCGTATTAGCATTATATATAGTGACGTCATTACGTAATGAATCGGTGAATTGGTTTCTTGAACCAGTTCATTGAAACGAACCATCCGAAAGAACCGGTTCACAGAAAAGAATCAGATTTCCCATCACTACTGTAGAATAATCTTAAATTGTACCTGTCCTCAACCTAAGCTCTAGCTCCACTATTCACCATAATGGTAACCCCTAAAAACTTTAACATAAAAGAAACTCTTCTAAATAACACAACAAAACCTTAAACACTACAAGTATCCCCCTTTATGTTCATCTTGCACAAAGGCATTATATAACACTTAATTGTAACATTTACTCTCCCTGATCCCTTGCCCAGTTTCAGTTAAATTTAAGTTTCTGTACATTTAAAGAGACAAGTTAATTAAACTCAAAACAATAAAACAATTCAGGTTACTTAAAAGGTGTCTGTTTCATGAACTCAAAAGAAATAGAAAGTTCTAAAAACTCATCAAGGTTAATTTATTTGAACTAATTTGTATGATTTAAGTTTTCCCAACTCAAAACAATTAATTATTTTGAGCATTAGAGTTTACAGTGTGTGCAATTCATACTTCTATACAATGGCTTCAGACAAGGCTAATCCAATTAGAATTTAGTATTGGAACTATCTGTTTTATAATCAGTTATAAAGCAAACCAGAGAAAAGTTTGGTGACCTTTTTTATCCTTAAATGTGTCCACTCTAATGAATTTGAATCAATAATCTGCACATTATGAATAAGAAGGCTCTTGTTGCTGTCTTCCCAATGTTCTCTGCCCTTGTCTCCCGCATCTCTTTAAATTATGGATTGAGTGTAGAGCATTTGCTTCAACATGAGGTTCATCAATGAGCCAATGCAAGTAAGGCACTGGACATCTTCCACATGGCTGCCTTGTGCATATGACAAAGTGTTCTCCAGGTCTCGTAGATCAAGAACAGTGGTCAGTGTGTGGTGTAATGCAAGTGACAGGAGCAGTACTGCAGTGGGAACATGAATTATGTGAGTTCCATCTCTCAGGGTGCTTGAGGAATTGTGTGCTTGTAATAGTGTGTGGCCATTACAAAACCCTGTATTCTGAGTTAAAAAGCCAGGTCCATTAAAGCGAGGCTTTCTATCTGTCCACTCTATAGGTGATGCCTCACTCACTTTGTCTTTCTAACAGGTGCATCTCCAGATCTGTACCTGTATGTTCATAAGTCAAAGCCATGAGGGATGATTCTGAATTTTTAAATGTCAATGTTAAAGGTGCAAGAAAGTGTGGCATGTTCCACATTGCAGCTAGCACCTCTTGGCATAGACCTTTGTGGAAGTGACAATTAAGGAATATTAAGGGTTGAAATGGTTGATTGGCTGGTTTCTTTTGCCAGGTTTCTCTTGCTATTCCCTCGATTTCCGTGAAGTTACAGGAGAAGACAGCACATATTCCTTGATGTGTCAATCATAAGATCTGGTTGCGCTGGAAAATCAAACAGCCAGATGAATGATTCTGTATGCAATCCCCAAAGCTTTTAAAGAGAATATCAATGTGTATCTAGCAAAATTGCAGAGAAAGTAGATGTTTGTAAAATGCATGTACGTATATGGTGGTTAACAGTTTTTATGTGTGTTTTACATGTCTTTGGCCATCCTAGTCAATCTAACTTATAAATATAAGGTTGTGTTTAAATTGTCCGTGAATTATTTGCTTCTTAGAAATTCCCAGAAAGCACAATAAAAACCAGCGATCATTGGCTGCTCGCTATATTCAAAAATGTTTTTTTTTTGTATTATTATTATTATTACAATGTTGGGTAAGTTACTCAAAGAGTAATCCACTACAAATTACTAATTACTTCTATAAAAATGGTAATTAGATTACTGATTACTGCAACAAAAACATAATCACATTACTAAACATTTTACTTTTACTTTTTACTTTTAAGTTTTACTTTTCTAAAACACTTTTCACAGAAATGTTTTGGGGTGTTTTGCTCAGTGAAATAATATCTGTATGTCTATGCTCCCATATGCCCTTCAGCTGTCACAGAAATGCAATGAGATGCACATATGAAAATAATTCTTTAAATTCTACAGAAACAAGACTACAGTGTTTTAGAAATATATGTAACCCAAGTAATGTACTCAAAATTAACTTCAGTTATTGTAATGTGATTACTAGAATTTAGAATTTAATTAATTACACTACTTTTGTTTTTCCTAAAAGTAATTATATTACAGTAACTAATTACACTGTAATCAGATTTCACCATGATACACTGTTTTTTCCCAAATAAATCAATACAGAAACAGTATAAATACAAATAAAATAAAAATAAAAGAGAAATGGCATTACACAGATAATATGTACTCAGTGTATAACACCAATGTTATGAACATGATATTTCTAAAAGGAAAATGCACTTTATTGATTTGTTTCTGTTATAAGGGAAATACTATATACATTAGACAAAGCAGAGTTGTTGAAAACCCATTGTCACCCATTTCCATACAGCCTGAATGAAGACAACAGCGAAAACAAATGATACCAGACAGAAATCTGTCATGGCGTGTTATACGATGTTGATAAATACCAGCTACATTTTAATGTGCAACATTGTATTCATGTCACAGGTAATTCATAAAGTCATCAGTGACCCAGCGTTTAGTGGATCAAGGCCCCTTGCTTGCTTGTACCTGATTTCATGTTCTCTGTAAACTGATTTACATCATATCAGGGAACTAGAAATGAGGACACTACTGAATAAAGACAACGTAGCAATGTGTTCCTCATTGGTGTAGACTAGAGTTATGCAGGGTGGGCAGCTGACCAGCAATTACGCATGGACTATCTTCTTGATCAATTTTGAATTAAGTAGTAATCAGCTCTTACATTAAATGATGCTTGCATGCTATACTCTTATTGCCAAGTTCACCAATTGTACAGAAAAATGTTACACTGATCTAAGACTTATACATCACCTGGTATCTTGTCTATTCATCTAGAAAATAGTGCAACATCATCCAGTGATTCAACAACATGTTGAGATACTGGGGAGAGACATTAAAAGCACTTTCTTGTCCTGTTGAACCATGTTAAAGAAAAGGAGAAAGACTTTTTTAATAACAAATCCTGATACCATTAGAGACCATGTTGATCGATGGCCCATACAGTATAAAGATGAAACAAGTATTTTGACACATTTTGGTTGCCAGTCTTAGTGGAACATGTCCATATTTAATGTGATGTACTAAACCAGTGGTTACTCAGCTAGGACATCTATGCAACTTCATACATCCACTAAAAATTACCTTAGGACCAGTCGGTAATAGCAAAAAATAGCTCAAAAAAAGGAATATTAGCAGAGACAGTTTGGCCAAGACGGACCACTTGTATTAAAATTAATTTGAAAAATTGGATTGCCCAATATGGCGGTTGTAGAAAAGGAAGTCCCACCTTACATGTAAAAGAGCCAATCATGTTTTTGATACAGACATCAGCCATCAAATAACTCAAGAATGAGCATGCACATTAGCTGGATTAGCCTTGTGTGTGTGTGTGTGTGTGTGTGTGTATATATATATATATATATATATATATATATATATATATATATATATATATATATATATATAATGAACTGTGATCTGAGCTAAAGATGCACAATTTATGATACCATTGTTTTCAGATTTTACTGCTCATTTAAAATATGTTATTTGATCATAATCTTGACCAACCATTGTTCAGTCTGTCGCCATTCAAGTGTAAAGGAGTTGTACTTGTATGCCGCTTGTATCCATAAAAAATATCTGCCCTTGTGAATGTTCCCAAGATAGCCGCCAAGTTGTCTATCATTGAAAGCTCTCAATCTCAAGTCAGGTATCTGTGATCAGAAGGGAACTCATCTTGTGAACATTCATATCACTCAACTTTATTAGTTATGGTATACTGTCACTGCATTCATACATTCAGTGCATTTGGAGAGCATGCTTCCAAGATGAATTTAAAATCAGATGAAGCATTCATTTGGTGTGCAAAACAGTCAGTCATGGCTGATCAGATTCTGTGGGAGGTTCTGAAGCTGCAGGTCGCATCTGTGAACGCCCTCGCAAACTGTTACCCATGATGCACCAGACTGTATCTCAGAAGCTAAGCGAGAAAATGTGTTGTACAATATTACCAAGCAAGAGGGGTGAGGTGGGAATTTTTTTTAACAAATGCAAATAGCGAGATTTTCCAAACAAGGCAATGAACTCGAAGATTGCACAGCCCCATAAATTAATGAACTTCGCCGTTGCAATAAAGATTAAAATATCATCTTTCGATACATTCCATGTATCTTTATCTCAACTGGTAGGTGTGACAGTAGATACACCAAGTTCAAGGGTTCAGTTCCCAGGTAACACACATAATGATGAGATGAAATGTAATACTAATAGTTGTAAAAAAAATTTTTACTCAAACTAAGCATATTTTTTTTACCATTCTTACTAGTTTTACTTTAGTTACTGTTACTCTGTAAACCCTAAAGTTGTCATTAACAAAAATATTAAAGTGGTTCTAATTAAACAGTACTTGAAATTAGAGTTGGGGTACTCTAGTTCAGACTAGAAGTCGAGTCCGAGTTACGAGTCCAATTTTAATGGACTTAAACTTGTCACGGACTTGGATGCTTTTTTACTCGGATGTGACTCGGATTCGAGCCTTTAGGACTTTTTTTTACATGTCCAGCCGAGTCCATGGCATTTGTGATGCAATGACAAACAAACAAGCAAACAAATAACGTAACATAGGGTGACCATACATCCTCTTTTTCAGACTTGAAAAAAGCGTATGGCTGGGATTTCAAAATTGCCTCTAAATGCCTGGGATTACAGTTAGTACTATCATACATTCTGTGTATTTGATACTGCACATAATTTTTCACATGCATATGTCCTTACGTGTGATTATTCTGGCTGAGAGCAGCAGCGCACACTCTTTCAAAGTACTTTCTTTCTCGCCCGATTGCCGTGCTGTATGTGTGTGCGGGAAAGGGATCACCACATGTGCTCTGCCGCTATCTTCCAGAAACACCAATAATGTAAGTACACTTTTAAAAGTATATTCCTCAACTCTGCAAATTATTAAAGAGCACCTATTATGGTTTTTAAACGTGCCTAATTTTGTTTTAAAGGTCTCATACAATAGATTTACATGCATCCAAGGTCAAAAAACACTTTAATTTGCTCATAATTTAAATTGCAGCATTACCTTTTTTTCCCAGTGTCAAAAACAACTCGTTCAATGATCCATCCTAAAGGATTCATTCTAAACTCCTCCTTTCAGAGAGCCTACTCTGCTCTGATTGGTCAGATGTCCCAGTCTGTTGTGATTGGTCCACCGCTTAGTGTAGTGTTTGAGGGTGGGCCAAAGCTGTTCGCGAGCTGCCAATGAAGACCAGAGGCGGGGTTTTTGTTACCAAATTATGTAGGTTAGTACATGAAGTAAGTCTGGAATTACTAACGACTCGTTTCAGGTGTTCAGAATCGGTTCTTTCTTTTGGGAGTCAATAACTCCATTTGTCATGCACTTTGATTTTTGAAACTTTGCAGACTTTTTTTACATTCACAAACAGCTATATAACGCACTACATGAAAGGTAATATTTGAAAAAACATAATAGGTGCTCTTTAAATAGAACAAATGTTTTATCAGACTCACGTTACTACGCAAAGCCATTTCTAACTGAAAATGTTGACTATATCGAGACAAAATCAAATTTACTACATATCAGGGACATTTAAACTAATATGACGGATGAAATAGACCATGATGGATATTTTACAACTCAGTCCATCACATATTTGTAGCGCAACCTCTGTGTGTTACCTGTAAAGCTGGCACTTGCGTTTCAATGGCAAAAAAGCCAGAAAATACAATGAAGAACACAAGTGAGGGGAGAAGTCTCTATTCACCTATTATTCATACTAAATATAATGTGAAAAGAACGAAACGTCAGCCCAAGGTGAGTTTGTCAAAAATCTGATCTTGACTTTAGGGAAGTAGGCTAAGTGTGAAGTGTAGTACTGTAGTATATAAATATTATTTTAACGGTATCTGATCTTTTCTGTTTTAATTTTATGTTGTTGTATTTAATTTTATGGGCATTATTAAATGTTTTATTATTACCATTTATTAAATGTATTAAACACATTAAATGTATTTATTAATTACATTAAATGTATTTCACCCATAATTTTAGATAAAACTAAACTCAATTGAATAGACAAATTGAAAAATAAGTAGAAATAAAAACAAAATTAAAATTTATTATAACAGCTGGTTGTAATGACTAGCACAGCTTTCACTTTCATTGGTGTATGTTTGAGTGGAGGGGAAAGCAACAAATAATTTAAATGTCAACAGAGCACAATAAAAAGTGTGTTGAAGGACAGTTTTGTCTTCATACACCTTTCTTTCTGAAACCACATTGAAATTTGTTCAGCAGGATACTAATCTTATTTTTTTTCTGCATTTATATTGACAAATTGTTTTTCTTAGTTGTGAAGGTTAAAATAAGCTTTTTTTATTTTTTTATTTTGTTTATTTTTATTTATTTTTTTTCTCCCCAATTTGTAATGCCCAATTCCCAATGCGCTCTAAGTCCTCTTGGTGGCGTAGTGACTCGCCTCAATCCAGGTGGTGGAGGACAAATCTCAGCTGCCTCTGCCTCTGCCTCTGCCTCTGAGACCGTCAATCCGCACATCTTATCACGTGGCTTGTTGAGCACGTTACCGTGGAGACATAGCGTGTGTGTGGAGGCTTCACACTATTCTCCACGGCATCCATGCACAACTCACCATGAGCCCCACCGAGAGTGAGAACCACATTATAGCGACCACGAGGAGGTTACCCCACGTGACTCTACCCTCCCTAGCAACTGGGCCAATTTGGTTGCTTAGGAGACCTGGCTGGAGTCACTCAGCATGCCCTGGATTCAAACTCGCGACTCCAGGGGTGGTAGTCAGCATCTTTACTCACTGAGCTTCCCAGGCCCCCAAGGTTAAAATAATAAATATTTTAACAATTTTCCCAAGGTTAAATATCAGGTAATTTTGAAATTCTGATTTCCAGGACTGGAAAAGTTATGAACTTAAAATCTTAGGAAGTCATGCACATTTCTAGTTTTGCTCAGCTTGCTCTAAAATGGTTTTCAAAAAGCCTTATTCTGTACAAATGACTGGAAAATTCATTGGAATTAATTGGTCTAAAGGTGTGGGAACCTTGCCTCTAATATTTTAGTTTAGGTATCATGACTACATGCATCAAAACATCATGAATACTAAAAATAGTCCTTTAGTACTTTGACGTGTATTGTATAATTTGACAAATGCAACGTGATATGAACCTCAACCTATTACAAATTTATTGTTACATAAGAGATCATTTATGCTGCTCTCACACATAATCTTCTTAAAATTCTGCTCTTTGCAATCACTATCATTAGCAAGCCTATCTCGCAAGCACAGGCATCAATAAATGCCTGCGACACAATGCATGAATCCCCTCAAAAAATAAGAACAGTTTAATATATCACAGTAAGAACAAATCTAAAATTGTTTTACCTTTAAAATTGCCACTTGAATTCAAATGTATAATATAATGGGAAAACAAACATAATGAACAGATGATGTGACTGCAACTATAAGAAACGCATTAAGACTTCATGCTGATGTGTTGTTCTTGAGCTATCAGTGTCACTATGGAAACACTTGTTGTTGTTGTTGTTTTTTTTGTTTTATTTTATTTATATTTTGTGGTTAAATGTGCTGGCATTGATTCCACTGTGTAACAATTTTTTATTTATTTTTTTGTTCCTGGGTAGTAAATGTTATTTCCTAATTGCTTATGCCTCAAAAGTATAGAAAATGGCTATTATTCCCCACAAACTATGCTTTTGTGACCAGGACAGTGATATTTTTAAATTTACCTATTTCCTTATATGAGAAAACGGGCGAATTTGTGTCTTTTCGTTCACATAAAGTCAGAAAAATCAACATATGAATCCAAATTAACATGTATTTATACTAAAGTAATATTCAAAGCCGTGCTGGTTCATAAGGGTAACAAGTACCCGTCTCTTCCCCTGGCTCACTCGGTGTACCTCAAAGAGGATTACAACAGCATCAAGACCTTGCTGGATGCCTTGAAGTATGATGAGTACGGCTGGGAGGTCATAGGAGACTTCAAAATGGTGGCATTCCTGATGGGTCTCCAAGGCGGTTTTACCAGTTTTCCCTGCTATCTTTGCCTTTGGGACAGCAGGGACACCAAGGCGCACTACCACAGGCGGGACTGGCCACAGCGGACCGAGTTCTCTATGGGGAGCAACAACGTCAAGTGGGAGCCACTGGTGGACCCCCGGAAGGTGCTGATGCCACCACTGCACATCAGATTGGGCCTTATGAAACAATTTGTCAGAGCTCTAAATAAGGAGTCGGCAACCTTCAAGTACCTTCAAGATTTCTTCCCTAAGCTGTCTGAGGCAAAGGTCAAAGCCGATGTCTTCGTCGGACCACAGATAAAGAAGGATTTTGGATTCATATGTTTTTTCTGACTTTATGTGAACGAAAAGACACAAATTCGCCTGTTTTCTCATTGGAAATAGGTACATTTCAAAATATCACTGTCCTGGTCACAAAAGCAAAGTTTGTGGGGAATAATAGCCATTTTCTATACTTTTGAGGCATAAGCAATTAAGAAATAACACCTACTATCCAGGAACAAAAAATGAGTTACATAGTGTTATCAATAGCACTTTTTGATCAGCATCTCAAGGCTGTGGCATTTAAACCACCGGGACAGAACACTGCATCAGAATACTCGCATCTTTTGCAGGTCTATTCACCATTTTCTTTTCCTTTTTCTTTTTTTTTCTAAGGGAAAGAAACCTAATATATGTACCGTACATGTGTATATATATATTGTATATGTATTATTATTATTATTTTATAATTATTTGTTAACATTATATGCTGGCGCATAATAGCAGTTCGATGAAAACTAGTTCATGAGAATTACAGGCCTACAGAATGGTATCATGGCATTTAAATGTAATCTGAAGCATATCTGCAGATATATGCAGCGCTTTAGCTCTTTCATGAGCTCCGTCTCTAATAAATCTGGCTGATTTATTTTGCGCAAATTTTTTGGCACCTAAGTGAGGAGAAATGAAACGACTGAAAGGCGCGTATTTGCTCCGCAGCTTATTGCCTCTTTGACGTGCATTAGGTTCAGGCCCGGTTCCAGATCAAAATCACTGTGGGTGAAAATATTGGGGGTGCTCTGTATAAAGTGGAGATGTATCGTATTACACATTTTTTAAAAGATGAAATTGTTTAAATGCTACTAAATCAACTAAAAGAAAAGATTTTAAATGTACAAACATTTATTGCTTTGTTTTTTTCTGTGCATGATCTGTCACTGAAAATGACAGCAAAATGCTGCTCCTGCAAATTAGTACATACTAATTTGCAAAATCATTTGTTTATCAGTTTTGATGCAGGGATTTTGTGTGCTCGCTGGGATTCAAGGAAATCTGCTTTGCCAATATACAGGCTTACATAGCCTAGTCAACTGAGCAGGGGTGTGCATTCATTTTGGAACAGGGGCCACATCAGCTTTTAAGTAGAAAATGGAAGATAGAAGATAAAAAGTTCTGCACAGTTCTTGCATTTTTTAAGCCCAGAAATATTAGTGCACTCATTCTAATGCAGGATGCACAGTTTGTGTATACAGTGTATATAGTATGTGACCAGGGTTGGGAAGGTTACTTTTGAAATGTATTCCACTACAGATTACAGAATACCCTAATATCAAAGGTCTTACTAGAAAAAAAGAAATTATGATCCAACGTGAATTTTCTTGATAAAAAAATAAATAAATATGATCGTGCCTGGTAATGATGTGCATGTAAAATGGCTAGAAATAGCATTTTAGCCTAACGTAAAGCTGACAATTTACACAAGGTTTATTTCTATTTCTTGTGCTCCAAACTTCAAACTTACTTCTCTGTCTGCTCGTATGAATGTAACACATCATAAGAAAGTGTGTCACTGCTGCTCAAATGCACTTTGGATCGCATCATTTATATGTATACTTTTTTTCCATCTGAAAGGACTAAATATTAAATTAAACAAATGACAATAAAATGCAAAGTAATCTCTTCAGTAATCAAATACTTTTTGAATATAAATGTATTCTAAATACCAATGATTTAAATTGTAACTGTAGTGGAATACAGTTACTTATATTTTTTATTTTAAATACGTATTCCTGTTACATGTGTTCTGTTACCCTTTATGTGACTTGTGGGACTATTCTGCAATTGCCTGAAGTTTTTCTCTAGAAATAATACTTCTCTATCAGGTGTTAGAAAAACTTAAAGGAGGGGTGTAATTAATAATTGTTTATTTTAACATCTATAGGCTATTCATCAATGCATTGGCAATTTATTATTCAATTTAACACTCTACAAAAGGGGTCGGTTTTAATAGTCAAATAAAATATTGGAAATGATAGATTCTAAAATGTATCTACGTGCATTTACACGCTCAGGGGGTCATGATGTGGGTCTCGACAATGCTTTGTTCACAAATGGTTCGGCATCCAGTTCAGCACACAACTGAATAAAACAGACTGCATGACTATGATAAATGATTACTGCCAGTAACATTCACATATAGGTGTGAGGGACTTCAACATTTTACTAATTTTATACAAATTAGTATCATTGATTACCCCTCTGAGTGCCAATGATGCGAAGATCTATTTGGATTTTAATAAAGTTAATCAAAAAGGTTTCCTCGCAGACTTAGTAGTACTAAACAGCACACAGAGCCTCATGAGTGGAGTGCCTGTATCACACATTTCGTTGAGCAGAGTATCGCACTACTGATAGTTAGAATGTGGAGTGGTGGTGGTATAGTGGACTAAAGTACTGAACTGGTAAGCAAAAGGTTGCTTACCAGTTCAATTCCCACAGCCACCACCATTGTGTCCTTGAGCAAGGCACTTAACTCCAGGTTGCTCCAGGGGGATTGTCCCTGTAATAAGGGCACTGTAAGTCGCTTTGGATAAAAGTGTCTGCCAAATGCATTAAATGTAAATGATAGTTACCGAATTTTTTCGAAGAGGAGAGAGGGCACGCACTCGCATGCATGGTTGCCAGACTGCACAAATTAAGTAGACAGAATATTTTTAATTTGTGCAAGTATAAATATCTGATTAAGGGGTCACATATATTATCTGGCAACCCTGAGCATATTAAATGTTTGTGGAGGCACGTTAGGTCCCAGAGATCTAATAAAAAACATTTTCAGGATAAATTTGCCCTGGTCTGCAATTGAGGGTGTTCTAACGTTGATTTGAGAGTGCTTAGCACCCTCAAGCAACCCCGCAGAACCGGGCCTGATTAGGCTGTAAGTACTGCTTGGCTGAATTCAAATGCTTATTTACAAATGCTTATTTTGTGGGAAAAACAGAATCTGGCTACGGCGCTCCCAGGCAGGCAGTCGGTAATGGAACTGGCATTGAGGGTTCTGAATTCTGTGTGTGTCACCAGCGCTGGAACGAGTTTTGAAGTGTGTGTACTATGTATTCTTGTGTATAAGTCCCTCTTTTTATGTGTCTATTAAATCGTTTGACAGTAATTTTATTGTTTGTGTCTGCATTCAACAACGTTACACAAGCACAATATGCCCTGTCTTTTATACCTTTTGGTGGCTCAGCGGTTAATGGCTCTGGGTTACTGACCAGAAGGTTGGGGGTTCAAGCCCCAACACTGCCAAGATGACACTGTTGAGCCCTTGAGCAAGGCCCTTGACCCTATCTGCTCCAGGGGTGCCACATCATGGCTGACCCTGCACTCTGACCCCAGCTTAGCTGGGATATGTGAAAACAAAGAAATTTCACTGTATATATGAAAATGTATAATTTGTGACAATAATAAAGGCTTTAATGTGACTTGAAGAGGGAAGGGTTAAAGTTATTTCCTCATCCCCAATAATAGGATACAAAGCAATATTTGTTCATTATCCTACTTTGTCTAATTTTGCTGACTTTATATCTGATCTTCGATATCAATCTTGTCTTACTGTGAATTAAGTCAAATTTCCCTCTTGAAAGAAGAATAACACGAAACCCAAATAGGTTTTAAAACACCGTTTTACTTGATAATCTTGGTAACATTGTGCAAACAGTTTAGCTTGATAACAATATGCAACAGTTTATGGTCATTCTACGACTATCATATAAGTCATATCATGCAAGTTATAACTAAATACATACACATCTGGACTTGTGTATACCGGAACATCTCCTTATGGTTCAACACGTGTCTACAAACAACACAGAATGGCAGTGACAGCCAGCACGCCCTCACCCACTTCATTCATTTCTGGCTTTTTTATTCAGATCCTGGGGCTTTTGTAGATCAGCTGTTAGATGGATCGATCAGACGTCTGTATTTTTTTACTTTTCTTGGTGCAAGGGGCAAAATGGCAAGTTTACCTATTTAAATGAATATCAAATGCTAAAACTACATTGAATTATAGTCCTTACCAAGAATATAATTTAACGTCTGTTGTTGTTTATGCTTGAGGACTTGCTATTGGCTGTTGTCATTGCATAATTAATGAGGTACATGTGTGATGATGTACGCTTGGAAACACTGTGTCATACCAAATAGTTTGTTAAGGTTTCAAAACTTTATGAAGTGTGTTTCTAAAGTGCTCATCACTTGTTAAAGTTTGCTGATGCCTGACTTTTTTATTGCTTTAGGGAGACATCAGTTTGATCATTATTTTCTATCAAGAATAGGAAAGCAATGACACAAAGCAGCTAGTAGTCACTCCTTTTCAGTCAGTTCCATGCTATGCTATTATTAATGCGTGCACCTGAAGTGCGCATATTTTTATGTCAGCCGAAGTTCCATTGAAGTGTAGGCTAAAAGTGTGTGTGTACCCCTGGTGTGTGTACTCAAGATCATGCGTGTGTCTCGGCAACAGGGCTCCTTCAGCAGTACTGCATGGATAGGCAACTAGAATGCACCATCTAAGTGATGTATGCGGTACTGCAAGATGAGCTCATTGTGAATTTCAAAGCAGACTGAAATCTCTATATGTACCCCAAACTCAAATGTACATTTTCTTAAATTACAGTTAGATTCAAGAGTCCATTTATTTATTTTATTTTATTTATTTTTTTTTATTGCTGTCTGCTAGTTTACGGCCAACTGTTTTACATACATCAGGATGTTGGATCAATGTTAGTTGGTATCTGTTCAGGCACAGTTGACAATAGATGATACATTTTGCATTTATGAGTGGATTATTTATTTATGGATAGCTACATGTATCATTATTAATATGGTCACTCCTACAATATGGTGACTTTTGAGTCCTCAGTACAAGTAATGGTATTTATAATGTTTAATTTCAACCCATTGCAATTAGAATAGGCTTGTTAAAATGAATAACTAGGCTACTGTTTGTAATTTTACACACTGCTGTGGGTCTATAATTCACATTTTAAATAATTAAAATAATTTTAATTTAATAATGCATCTTAAGTATGTTTGACAAAAGAGCTTCTTTTCAATAGCATTTATTCTTTTGTGGTAAATGTGTAATTTTAATACTGGTAGTGGAGGTTTTTTGTGTGTGGCTTGATTTGATTTTCAACCTCGTTATGTCATGATACTGTGAACTTTAATCGAAGATTATCGAAGATGTTATGAAATGATCTCTCACTTTGGAGGTGGACATCCGCCATTCAGCAAAATAATGTTGGAGTTATTTGAAGTATGTAACTCTTCTGTTTTAATGATGTTTTCCTTTATTTTGTGATGTTAGTCCTATGTTGTCAAGGAATTGCATGTCCACCCTGTTATGTAAAGATGAAGGGAAAATTAATGTCATTTTAAAATATCAATTTACATTATTTTAATAGAAATGAAAATCATCACTATATGTTCACAAATATGTTAGCTGAATATCTTTCATAGACCATGTGGTGGTTAACTTTACCCACTGAATGTCCAGCCTGTTATTGTCCACTCTGACTCTGCCTACCTAAGCCAGTGGTCATCTGAATAAGTCATTTAACTTGGCCTGTATGATTTATAAAATCTTTAACATGTCCCTTTAATGATGAAACATAAAGATACTGATAAATATATGTTTCATTTTTCAAAGGTTTCCCAATATTGACCCAATGTTATTCTAATTTATCTTTTTGTGGCAGAATTAAGGTTAAAAGTGATATATTTTTGTTCAAATATGTTCTTCTGTTCCAGCGTAATATGCAGAGGCAACTATAAGTCATTCATAGGTTGACATTCATGAAGCGTGTAAACACTGTAGCTCTGTGGCGCTTTTCAAAACATTGCCTTGTTTGTTTGAGCATCCATGTCTGCCCAAATTAGCAACATTATCTCAACCAATGACGTGAGTTGGGGGTGGTCCTATTTACTTGATCGACAACTGGCAGACTTGGGAAACCTGTTGAAAATTGTTATTATTTTTTGCAATTTCACACTTCACTTTTAAATAAGGAATTTGTACATTCTTACATAAATTAATCTACACTTATTCAAAGGACACTGGTATAAGGAATACAGTGCACATGCTACTTTACTTTAGTAATCTGCTGTTAACCACACAACCACAGATGGTTGAGTTTTGGGGCATATTTTTCTGCCTCCCTGCTGAAATAGCGTGTGCGCTTGTCTGACTCATTGGTCATGAGTGATATAAAAATGATTTTGCTGTAAGCAGAGCATGGAACATACGCAGACCTGATATTGGAAATGTAAAATCAGTGAGCTATGAAACAGGTCCTATCTTTATATGTCACTGTGGCCAAAATCATATTACCCAGTGTGCTGTATAAAATCGGAAATAAGGGGTATGCTGCATTTTGTAAAATATGCTTTAACAATTGCATGCTTGATGTACCAGATTATTCCGATAATGCACTCTTCCAAAATTGACGTTACCCTGTAACATTGCTTTCATCATCCTAACAAAACAACATTTTAATACAGTTAAATCTCTCATAAATCAGCTTCCCTGTTCTTTCCTATGCAATGCAATGCAAACAAAATAAATAAAAAAATGTACTTGCTCAACTTTTCTATTTGGTTTTCCAGCAAAAATATCTAATCATCTTTTAAACAAGACACAAAGATGTGAGAAGCAAAATGACATAAGACATTAAAAGGATAGTTAATCCAAAATGTTTAATTCTGTTGTTTCAAACTTGTATGACTTTCTTTCTTCCATGGTATGAAGTGATGTTTGGCCTTAGTCATCATTCACTTTTATTGAATCTTTTCTATTTTTTTTTTATTTAATGAAAATGAATGGTGACTGAGGCTAACATTCTTCTTGTGTTCCTCAGATGAAATAAAATCATTTAGGTTTGCAAAATGTAGTGAGGTTTATGCTTAAGAGAACACTATTTGCCAGTGGGGTAGGACAAATATATTTGATTACTCTTTGAATTTAGTTAATTTTTCTTACCCCAGTGACGATAATTTTTCTTCTTGTTCTAACAATTAACCTCACTAAATTGAGAATTTTATTTTTCAATTCACTTCCATTGTAACATTGTAAGTGCCTCAAAAAAAAAAAAAAAAAAAAAAAAGAAAGAATTAAAGGAATATTCCAGGTCTAATTCACTTCCATTGTTAAGTGCCTCACTGTAACCCAGATTTTTGCTTTTTTATTAAAAAAAATTTTTTTTATAAGAGAGACAAGTCTAAATAATTGTTGTGGGAATCAATATTATGCTACACATGCTGTTTTGTCATTTGTATTGAACCCAGAATATTCCTTTAAGATCTTCTGTCATTGTGTTTCTCAAGTAAATATGTCTTGTTTTCCTGTAAAAATATGTAAACATCCTTAAAAAGTGACAGAAATACTGACTAAGAAAATTATTTTTGCAGAGTTTGAAACCTGAAAACAGCATGCCATCTTAGAATAATGTTGGTGCTACATTCCGTGCATTCCCTGCTTCAAAATGAAGAACGCACTCTGGGTACATATGAAGGTAGAGATGTGACTTTTCATTGCTTTAATGTGAGAACTTTTGCTGTAACACAGAACCTCTCACAGGCCGCATGCTGGACAGAGTTATATGATTAGATGACTAGCTCAGATCAGGGTTGTCGGAGACTGAGTGTGGGTAGGAAAGAGGAGACTCATTTCATGCAAGGTGACACGCGTCAGTCAGTCAGAGTGTCTGCTTCCTCGAGTATGCGAGCACTCAAGCAGTGTGTTTCACTCCTGGAGAGATAGTCCGATAAAGTGTTCGCTGTGTGTGAAGTAGGTTATAGGAGTACAGAACACCACAGTTAACTAATTAACTGTGTATCTTGTGACCAACATCATGCCACAAGAACCAATGAGGTTTGATGTTATTGAGGTAATAACTTTCGGTTAATAAATATTTCGGTCAGTTTATCATATGCCTTCAGAAGACTTGGAAAATTATTTAGGAGTCACATGGACTACTTGTTTAAATACTTTCTCGTATCCCAGCTCATTATGCAGAAAACATTATAAGTAAACAATTTTTAGGTTTAGTTCCCCAGCTCTGTTGCACTTTCAACATTCCTCTGTTTGTTTTGAGAGACCCATTCAGCCCGACACAGCAACGTTGGCTCAACCAATGGTGTGAGTTTGGGGTGGGACTATTTGTTAGTTTGGCCAATGACAGATGAAGGGTGTATTCAAAAACCATGTTTATTTGTTTTATTCCATTTGGTCATGCTAGTGGCACAGAAATTACACACTTCAGCTTAAACTGAATAAAAACTTTGAAGTGAGTCACTATCAACTGCTATTGTACGTAAATCAGCGATCGCAACATTCTTTAAATTGAATCGTTTTGTGTTCCACAGAAGAAAGAAAGTCATGTGGGTTTGGAACAACATGAGGGTAAGAAAATCATTTTTGAGTGAACTATTGCTTTAAAGGAATAGTTCACCCAAAAATGAAAATTCTCCCATCATATACTCACCTTTATTCCATCCCGGATATGCATGACTTTCTAGATGAATTTCTCAGCTCTTTTGGTCCATACAATGCAAGTGAATGGGTGGCAAATGTTTGAAGCTCCAAAAATCACATAGGTCAGCATAAAAGTAATCCATAACTCCAGTGTTTAAATCCATATCTTCAGAAGCGATATGATAGGTGTGTGTAAGAAACAGATCAAAATTTAAGTACATTTTTACTATATATTCTCTTCCTTGCCCAGTCAATCCATTTTAACTTTCACTTTCACATTCTTCTTCTTGTGTTTTTGGTGATTCACATTCTTCATGAATACGCCCCCTACTGAGAATTTCAAGCAAAAATGGACTTAAAAATAAGTTATGTTTCTCACCCACACCTATCATATCACTTTTGTAGATATGGATTCAACCACTGGAGTTTTTAATGGATTACTTTTATGCTGCCTTTATATGCTTTTTGAGCTTCCAAATTTTTGCACCCATTCACTTGCATTGCATGGACCTACAGAGCTGAAATATTCTTCTAAAAATCTTAATTTGTGTTTTGCAGACAAAAGAAAGTCATACACATCTAGGATGGCATCAGGGTGAGTAAATGATGAGAATTGTCATTTTTGGGTGAACTATTCCTTTAAAGGGATAGTTTGTGTGTATTAAGAGTATCAAGGGGTTAGCTTAGCAAAATGCTAACAAAAAACTTTGTCAACATTAGTCGAGTCTTATGTGCTCTTCGCAGGAGAAGCTCATGGATGGGTTACTGCCTATGTAGGCCATTCCAAATAACTCACTTCTGAGGTTACATTTCAGTTAGGTGCTGCCTTTTTAGGCAGCTGCAAACTGTATGTGTACTCAGTAAACAGCAAGTCATCTCACAATGTTTTGGAACAGAGTCTGTCTGTGTGTTCTTTTAAATAATATTTCAAAGGTCAATGTTTTATTGAAACAATATGAGGACACAGGGTTTGCTGACTGACTGGCCATTTGTCATTTGAAACTTATGATTTTGCTCCCCTCTGTCCTCAACAGATGGTCTGTGATCTGTGCCCATATGCTTTATTACTGTTATTATCATTATGTGAATGAAATATTCACACTGGTAACTGTACGTAATGGATCATTGCGTGACAGTCCTTCAGATTAGAATACCGCTCATTTTGTTGCTTCAATTCTTTTTCTTCTTTTTTAAATAAATGGCCTGTACAAAAATATTCTGGATATTGATGCCTTTAGAAATCTTTTGAGCCACCATGAACCTCATATCTTCACCACAGCGGTTTTGTAACGACTGTATTTCAGCTTGCGTATTTGCCTTAAATCCCTGTGTCCCCAACATGGAGCATCAACTATATACAGCAGGCATTTAGGCTGAATTGAATGTGATTGTCAACAGCGAGAGCAGTGGGCGGACAGTTCTAGTCGAGAAAAAAAAAAAAAAAACGCCCTCCCACCTTATGCTATAACCCCTCAGAAAATAAATGCTGAGTTATTTTGAAAAAGCTTTTCCACTCAAATCAAGGCCAAACTTGATTGCTCAATGCAACAGCAGCCTGAAATCGTTCAGAAACTTTGTGTCACATGAAAGTATCAAATCAAATAAAATCAAATCACTTTATTGTCACACAGCCATATACACAAGTGCAATGGTGTGTGAAATTCTTGGGTGCAGTTCCGATCAACATAGCAGTCGTGACAGTGATGAGACAGTACCAATTTACAATAACATCAAATTAACACAGCACAATTTAAACATCTGATATGCACATAATTACACTCAACAATATACAAATAATAACATACACTGTACAGTATACAATACGTACTATATAGATACACATTATTCAATAAAAATAAAAAATAAAAATATATAAAAAAGTATATATAGTATATATAGAATGTACAGTATTGTACTGTATTGACATTCAGGCAGTCAGTTGATAGTAAGTTGTTAAGAGAGAATATAATATAATAATGATATAATTTATGACAGTCCGGTGTGAGATATAAGAGTAAGGGTAATAAAGTGCAGTGCTGATGTATTTGATCATGGGAGATCAAGAGTTCAGAAGTCTGATTGCTTGGGGGAAGAAGCTATCATGGAGTCGGCTGGTGCGGGTCCTGATGCTGCGATACTGCCTACCTGATGGTAGCAGTGAGAACAGCCCATGGCTCGGGTGGCTGGAGTCTCTGATGATCCTCCGAGCTTTTTTCACACACCGCCTTGTATATATTTCCTGGAGGGAGAGAAGCTCACCTCCGATGATGTGTCTGGCGGTTCGCACCACCCTTTGCAGTGCTTTGCGGTTGTGGGCGGTGCTATTGCCGTACCAGGCGGAGATGCAGCCAGTCAGGATGCTTTCCACAGTGCAGGTGTAGAACCGTGTGAGGATGTGGTGGTTCATTCCAAACTTCCTCAGCCATCTCAGGAAGAAGAGGCGCTGATGAGCCTTCTTCACAACGACTTCAGTGTGGATGGACCATGTGAGTTCCTCAGTGATGTGGACACCCAGGAACTTGAAGCTGCTGACTCTCTCCACTGGTGCTCCATTGATGGTGATGGGACTGTGTTCTCTGTCTTTTCTTCTGAAGTCCACCACAAGCTCCTTTGTCTTACTGACGTTGAGGGAGAGGTTGTGCTCCTGACACCAGTGTGTCAGAGTGTGCACCTCCTCTCTGTAGGCTGTTTCATCATTGTCAGTGATCAGACCTACCACCGTCGTGTCATCAGCAAACTTAATGATGGCATTGGAGCTATGTGTTGCCATTGTCCAAGTATAATGGACAATGAGAACTAAAGTAAAAGTGCAGTGCTGTTTTTTAAAAGAGATGTTTTCACATTTAAAGGGAACATTCACGCAAAAAAAGAAAATGCTGTCGTCATTTACTCACCTTGATATTGCTGAGCAGAATGGCAGCGTCAGTCACCCTTCACTTTCATTGTATGGAAAAAAAGATGCAATTAAAGTGAATGGTCACTGAGAGTGAGTGGTCACTGAGAGGGTTTGGAACAACATGAGGGTGACTAATTGATGCCATAATTTTCCTTTTTGGAAGAACTATCCCTTTAACAAGTCATAAGTGCGCCCTTTAAATGAGGTTTGCTTCTATCCGCCCCTGTTTTCTCTCTTAGATTTAAAAAAAAAAAAAAAAAGGTGAGATGGTGGTTCCACGATACAAGATTTGCAACTGGGTGGGAGGGTAAATTGCTTGTCTAGAACTGAAAGTGATGTATGAGGCAAAGCTTTGAAAGGTTCTTTAAGGCGTTGATAAATCTCTGTCCTCCCATCTTGCTGCTTTTAATCTGAGTTAGATGCTCAAGCACAAATCGTCTCCATATTCTGTGCATCGACAGGCCAGTTTTCTTGGGAGTCGGTGAGTACTGACTCACATATCCTCTTTCGTACATTGTGCTAGACAAAATGGTTCCTTTAGAGAGAGGTTTATTTTTGCAGTAGTCCATTAAAAATTGATAAAACCATAAGCAAGACCTACAACCCAGACAGTGGGTTATTGGTGGTGTTTCTGATGGGGAGGTTTAATTATGCACAAGGCTGTAGGCACAAGCTGAGCAGTGGAATCTCAGCATTAATTTCATTCGTTGTTTGAGTTCAATTAGCACTTTTCGAATTTGTGAAATTTGTGGTGAAATCCCTTCCATCTATAAAAGATTTTTTCAATTACAATAGATAGAAAAAATGGTGGGCATTATGTAAAAAAACTTGTATCACTGAAAGGGTAACATGCACGGTAACAGTATATATAATAATCTAGTTATTTTTTTCTTGAAATTCAATTACATGTTTACATATATATATATATATATATATATATATATATATATATATATATATATATATATATATATATATATATATATTAAATAACCATGTAGTAATGTCTAATTGTCTGTAATTCAGTAAATTAAAAAATGTAAATTAAAAAAAGAAAGAAACTTAATCTCAAATACATCCTCTGCATCACACACACACACACACACACACATGTTGGTGCGGCTATCCTTATGAGGACTGTCCATAGACATGATGATTTTTATACTGTATGAACTATAGATTCTATCCCCTAACCCTAACCCTACCCCTAAACCTAACCCTCACAAAAAAACGTTCTGCATTTTTACATTTTCAAAAACATTGTTTAGTATGTTTTTGTTTTTTTAAGCAATTTGAATTATGGGGACACTAGAAATGTCCTCATAAAACCACATTTATAGCATAATACCCTTGTAATTACCAGTTTGTAACCAAACAAATGTCCTAGTAAACCACCCAAACCCACACACACACACACACACACACACACACACACACACACACACACACACACACACACACACATATATATATATATATATATATATATATATATATATATATATATATATATATATATATATATATATATATAGTAATGTATATGGAACTATTATTTTGAATAGTGTTATTCACAGACTCTTATTTTGAAGTTTGATCCTTAGTCCTTGATCTGTCTTCCTTCAAGTTTCCCTACTTTATTGTTTCCATGTGTGTCTCATTTACCTCTCGTGAATTTAATGCCCTCGTTTTCACATTGTCTTCACATTCTTCTGTTAATATGCGAAGTGACGAGACTGGAGAAAGCTGATCTAAGAGCAGGCTTTAAAATAAACTTCGACATAAACACTTAAAAACAAAAGAAACACTAGAAACATAAGAGCCACTAGAAACAAACAATTACAGCCTTGGAAGGATAAGAACCGACAATGAAAAATAAATAACACATTGTGGTTAAAGATGTAACCGAAGATCGCCTATCCTGTGACTTAAGAAAACTCAGTGGATCTTTGACCTGGTCTCACACCTCCCCCTCAGTCTCACTTCAGAACGTATATCTTTGCGGTCCGCTTACCATAATCTCTGTGGGTTGTGTAATATCAGTATTGTAGTGGTAGAGTTAATGTTGTCCACTGCTTTTCCTCATTTATATTGGCATACATCATTATATAATATTGTCCTTATAGGAATTTAAAGACAAATCTGGTCACATTTTCTCACCTGCTTTCTGTACCATTGTTTGTCATCTGAACAGTAATGACTGTGCCATTAGATCATTGGCACTATTAAGCAAGCTTTACCTTCCTGAGAAGTTCTCTATGTTGAGCTGCCACTCTCATGGTATATTTTGTCTGTTTCCCAGAGGATAATTTTACTGCTAAGAGATTGCCATGTCATAGCTTTAGAACTAAATGGTGTTCTCACTAATATTTAATTTAAGGATCAACTTTAGTGGCCAAAAAATAAAAAATAAATTAAACCGAAATTGACTACATTGTTTCCCCAAAATCAACTGCTGTAAGGTTATGTCACAATTATAAAACAGGACACACAGTTCAGCCTTCTCTCTTGCCATCAAGTGTATTATGCAAGTCATGTAGCCAAGTTTGAATGGCCGCTGTTTTTTTTAACTGTAACCATATTGTCATATTTCATGGAAAAATGGGCTTCATTTAGTTCCGCAAGGTTGAGTTTGTCTCTCAGGTCTGCTGTTAAGCACCTTCCATGTGAGGGAAGTTATTCACAGTGCATTTTCTCAATACCAAGAACTTTCAGTGTGTTTTGGTAGATTACAGAGTGCAGAGACAACCTTTGAAACATTTAGCCCATACTCTCCCTCTCTTTGGATCATTATCATGTGTGAACATTAATCAGTTCCCTAATTTTATGCAGAATTTTAACATCATAATTTAAAAGGCTCTCTGTGCTTTTGAATATGTATGTCTCCATGTATGACACTGAGAATTAATCTCAAGTTCTTTATGCATGTAACACTTTCAATTAATAGGGTGCAAAACTAAGAACTCTTAAAATTATTTTTCTTGTTTCTTTTTCAACAAATTGTAAGTGAAAGGATGTGCTTAACCTTCAGTTGTTGTTTGTTGTCAACCTCAGGATGTCAAACTAAATATGAGTTGTTTTATATTCCATTAATTTTACAAGAGGTTTGCAAATTTTGCCAAAGTTACCATAATTTGGGTCTTAGTTGAGTTTAAAAATATGCTGTTAAAAGGTCCAGATGATGTTACTCCTTGGGTGTCTTGTTTTTAAGAATTTTTTCTTAAGGGAAAAATCATGCAAACTTTTTTGTAAATGTTTGGGTATTAATTAAAGAATTTAAATAATTAAATAGTTTTAAGTACAATTGACTGAATATGAATTCAACTGGTAATGTCGAAATTGTCCAGACCTCTGAGATAGGACAGGCCAAAATGATAATTTTAAGGGGGAGGGGTACAGACATCTAACAGCTAATTTAATATTGTGTTAAATAATAGTTTGTCTATAAAAAACAAAAAACAAACATGGAATTTGTGCCTCTAATTCCTTAAAAAAATGGAATAGGTCACCAAATTGTCTGTCTCTCTGTCTGCAAGCCTATATATAATTTCACTGCTCTTTAGCCACGGCACAGAAAGTGTGCTGGAGTCTGCATCATGCAGGGCAAATCTCTTTAGACAGCATGTCCCCTATTTTTCAAGTCATTGTCAGAGTAAAGAGCAGTGCTATCCATTCACAGCTAGCATGGTTAAAGTGGCAGGGCATGGATAGCAGTCTGCTTGGACTGTAATATAGATAGCTCAGATGCAATCTATCATGTGTAACTACTATGGGAGAATGCACAAAAATATTTCTGTTCCAGCATCAGAGGCCCCCATTCATACCTGGAATTAACAAGAATAGTCTTTGGTGATCGAATCACAGTCATATAGCACTTGACTACATTAAACAGCAGGTGTAAATGCACTATAGACTGACTGTGATCAGATCACTGAAACCACATTTGATGTATGTAAGTGTTGTAAATGCAAATGTTTTAAGGGATAGTTCACCCAAAAATGAAAATTCTGTCATTTACACACCTAATGATTTTCCAAACCATGGCCACTGGCTTTATTCTGACGGTACCTGTGCTGAACCTCAGATGAAACAAAGGACACGGGTTATCTTGAACCATAAATCAAGCAAGGGCTGTTTTTTTTTTTTTTTTTTGTGGCCTGGCATCATCTCACTGGATGTTTTTTCATTGTAGTTCAAAAGCCCAAGAGTTTTGCTCAAGAAAAAAATGTCAAGGCAAAAACAGCACACAGGTTCCAATATACAAGCACATAAATAAATAAACTTTATAATAACTTTTTCAATCCCTCCCCTTTAAAAATCTGTCTCCATTCTAGTAAAATGCCCAATTTTCACAATCTAATCAATTCCTGATGGATAAAATCAAGTCCAGCTCTAAATTATTTCTTGCTGATTATCATGTTTCACTTGTAAATATATACAATTATGGTAGAAAGGTTTGAGAACAGTGTTTCATGTTGACTTTAAGGGGATAGTTAACCCCAAAATGAAAATTCTGTCATCATTTACACATTCTCATGTTGTTTCATCCCCCATATGATTTTCATTCTTCCATGGAACACACAAGGAGAAATTTTGAAGAATATTGATGCTGTTGAATAGGAATTGAGGCTGTCAGTCCTTAGCATTCTGCCTAACATCTCCTTTTGTTTTCCATGTAAGAAAGTCATACGGGTTGGAAACAAAATTAGGGTGAGTATATGATGACAGAATTTTCACTTTTAGGTGTACTATCCCTTTAAGCACTCTAATGCTCTCTCAAAGCAAAGGTTTCATGTGTGTTCACACCAAAGGCTCCATACTCTTCACAGATCTTCACACTTCAAACATTACAGCTGGACTGATTAGAGCTTTCACCAGCACATCTGATTTCAGTGCTTTTGTGGATGTGTTTGATGAGCTCTTCATCAGTTGGATCTAGTGTGCAGACTGAGGTCTGTGATTTCAAACCTTGACCTCAGATGTGCTAAACAGCATCCTCTCAGTTTTCTGTAGCTTACGAAATGTAAGACTGTGTGTAAGACTGGGAAAATGTTTTATAAGACTGAAAAAGAAAATCTATTCACTGATGCATCATGATTCTCAAATGATTCTGGATTGATCCAACAAAATTCATGATCAGAATTTTAAATGTATTAACAATCATGTTTATTGAAAAAGCATATGTAGGACAAAACATTACAGATACAGATAAGTGGCGTGTGGTGTGTAGCACTGCTAAAATGGCATCTGCAGTGATATTTAGGCTATACCATTAAAAGGTGTGCTTACACTGTGTTAACAAACATAAGTGCCTTCAGATATGTTTAATATCCAGACAGGACAGAAGAATAAATATATGTTTTATTTTGCAATACCTTAAAGAAAACAACGAAACGACGTTCTGCATCATGAGCTCTGTTTAAGGTACACTCAGTATTTATTTATTTTTTTTATTTTTTTATTTGCTAATCATTAAACTTTTAAATGGAAAGAAATAGTAATATATACAATTTATATAAGTGTAATATATAGTAGTATTTCAAAAATATCTTTAAAATGATGTACACTCACATTATATTTTATTATACTATTTTGGTATGGCTTTTATGCAGAATCTTTACACAGAATCTTGCAACGTGGCACCTTTTGTCACACACACTATTGATTTTGATTTTGCTACATTTCTTCCTCTGATCCACACTGGAAGAATGTGTTCCTCCACCAAAAACAGAGACTTTTGAAAACGGTTTCTATAACAGCGTACCTTGGAACACATTGATGTTAGGAAACTAAAAAGTTAGTTTTCAAGCTTAAACAGATTAGTGTGGACATGGACTTTAACTCCGCAAAGATTTGCATCCCTGTGCTGTTGCTGAAAATTGAGATGAATTGAGAATTGTTATGGAATCTTGACTCCCTGAATCAATTCAAATCATGAGGTTTCCCTTAATATCCATTAAGAACCTCTGTAATATTTAAAATGAATGATAAAACTCATGGACCTCTGTCCATTTGGAATATCTAGGGATTGAGTAGGGGAAGACTGGTAAAATAAGTTACGAGCTTTATTAAAGCTTATCTGCTAGGCTCGTGCTATGACTTCTTGCATCAACTATGTGACATTTAATTTACTTTTATTGGATTTGTGGCAAAATACCACAGATCCAACACTAATTACTCTACTGTCTTTAAACAGTATGATGTTTCAGATTTTAAGTTGTTGTTTCTTCTTTATATATCCTCTTCTGACTCACTGTTGCCATGGAAACTTGATATTATGATGCTAAGGGATTCATTAGGTCTGTAGAGAGTTTGTGATTTTTCCATTGAACAATTCAAACTCAGTGTAGCCTGATATAGTTTACTGTCTCTAATGGAAATGTTTCTCTTAAAACATGGATGTGTTCTCTTAAGCGAAGTATATTACCTATTGCTAACCAAGAGTTTAATCTTGTTTTTCCATCCCTAATGAAAATACCAGCTTAGACAAGCCTGAATTTCCATGCTTTTATGCAGGTTAGTGCTGGTTTGATGCTGGTCTATTTGGTTAACCAAGAATATCTTGCTTGTTAAGCTAGTTACTGGAGGCATGAAGGGAACCAGCATACAATACACAACATACACCGATCAGTCACAACATTGAAACCACCTGCTTAATATTGTGTAGGTCCCCCTCGTGCCGCCAAAACAGTGCCAAACCACATCTCAGAATAGCATTCAGAGATGCTATTCTTCTCATCACAATTGTACAGAGCGGTCATCTGAGGTACCATAGAATTTGTCAGTTCGAACCAGTCTGGCCATTCTCTGTTGACCTCTCTCATCAATAAGGCATTTCCATCCACAGAACTGCCGCTCACTGGATTTTTTTGGGTTTTGGCACCATCTGAGTCAATTTTAGAGACTGTTGTGCGTGAAAATATCAGGAGATCAGCAGTTACAAAAAATATCAAACCAGCCCGTCTGGCAACAACAATCATCCATGCAATATCAGCCAATCATGTGGCAGCAATGCATAAAATCATGCAGATACGGGTCAGAAGCTTCGGTTAATGTTTACATCAGCCATCAGAATGGGAAAAAAAATTGATCTCAGTGTTTTGGACCGTGGCATGATTGTTGGTGCCAGACGGGCTGGTTTGAGAATTGAGCACAACAGTCTCAGGAATTTACTCCGAATAGTGCCAAAAACAAACAAAAAAAAAAAAAGCAGTGAGCGGCAGTTCTGTGGACGGAAATGCCTTGTTGATGAGAGAGGTCAGCAGAGAATGGCCAGACTGGTTCGAACTGACAGAGTCTACATTAACTCAAATAACCAATCTGTACAATTGTGGTGAGAAGAATAGAATGCGGGTTGGCACTGTTTTGGCGGAACAAGGGGGACCTAGACAGTATTAGGCAGGTGGTTTTAATGTTGTGGCTGATCGGTATATGCTGGTGACCATATGATCACCAGTGTGTTAACTATGATATGATGTAGAAAGTATATTAAATAGATATAAGATATACTTGTAAGCATATACTGTACACTACTATATACATATATTATATGTAACTACAGTATACACTAGGGCTGGGTATTAATACAGATGTTTCGATTTTTCTTTTTTAATGAACTATTCCTTTAACTACTTGATGTCAAAATGTGAAAGAGAATTTCCATGGCAGGACTGAGTAAAAAAGTTAATTTATTATCTCTAAACTCATTCCCATATGTAACATCTTCAAATGCCACTGCAGTGTGCCATTGTGTAAGTGAAATAAAAATGTATTGCTTGAGACAGCCCCTTGCCACCACACTAACAATGTTTTTGTGACTTTTATGTGGTAGTGTTGTAACATTGCTGTAATCTATAAAGTATGTTCTGTGGGCATTGATGAGGTACAGTAGTGCTATCTGAAAAGAATGTGGTTTTATTATGTGTTACATTGGAGAAAGTAAAAAGGGTGTTGTTAATGCTCTGAGCACACCTGGGTCAAGGACAGCGCCATAAACATGTGTATGTCCAAATTACTCTTGCAGCCCCAGGTCTGAATTCTTTCATTCTTGCGTTGCATTTGGTGTAGCTTATAAATGCAGTGACTTTGACCTCAAACCTTTGCTTCTTGCGTGTGTGTCCTGCTGTTGGATTATCAGGGTTTCTGTTTTCTGGTTTTGAGGATGACAGAAATCTGCATGGACACGAATTAGACACAACCAAGAACTTTGTGCTGTAATTTTCTCCTGCATCAACAAATAATTCCCAATTAGCAATGGAAGCATGGCTGTGTTTGATTTTGTTTGATCTGTCTCAGCACCATCTATGAAACATGTATCGAAAACAAGACTGCAATCCCCTAAAGAGAAAACAAATGTTTTATACATGGTTTGAGAAACTATCAAGAAGTTTTAAAAGGCGTTTCAAAAAGGGGTTAGCAATTACTGTATACCCGCTTTGAAGCTTTTCAAATCAGAACACCATATTTGTAGTGACAAATCTCTTTTGATTATTAATTGATTACGATAAGAACAAAGACAAATTAGCCATATTGTTGTGCCGGAAAAAAGAGTGTACTTAATCCAGAATGAATGATACACAGCTTAGAATACATTTGCAAGATAATTCATCTTTTGATATTGCGTTAGATATAACAGCACGTAATTCCTTTACTAATTCTGGGTCTTAACTAACTAATTATTCCAAAAGCCTGGATCTGTTGCAAAACACTGTGGATCAATCTAGCATGTCCATGCCACCTCCCTTCACCACCCCCCTTCCCTTCCTCTGTGGCTTTCAGACGGCTTACACATTTTCCTTTTCTCTTTTTTTTTCCCCTTTCTTTTTTATTGGGAGGGGATGGGTGGAGGTTAAATCAACGTCTTGTTAAAATCCAATGTAAGTTGATTTTGCATGTGTTTCTATGTGTCATAGCTGTGCTTCTAAGCTCAATTAATACTCCCAGCTCACCACTGATAAACCGTCCTGTGCACTGTTCTTAACTTTTGCTATAAACGAGAAAGATAAAAGACAAGAATGAAGAGTTAAAGTTGTCCATGTGTGATTTCTTTTTGTTTTGAAGCCATGTACTGCCAAGTGCGACCCACTCTACGTTGTGCCAGAATTGTATTAAGCTCTTTTTGTTCCTTTCTATCTCTCTTTCTGAAGATTTTGTATCAAAGCCTAGTTTTTCATGAAACTCTATTCTGTCCCTAGAATATGGAATGATCGGAGAACATACTGTTAAAAGTCAGCGACCAAGATCAGTACATGACACAAAGGGCCAACAGGAGCGAGATGAGTCTGCTAAATTTATGGCACAAACTGGTAATATAATAGTTATACTTCTTTACTTTCCTATGTAAACTAAACTTAATTTTCATCTTAAGTCATTTGCATGCTCTCTTCTGTACTGCACCTTTAAGTGACCATGTTTATTTATCATATTTATTTTTTGTCCCTCTACCACTCTATTAATACGTTGAGAAAAGCAAGGCAGAATTATTCATCTCAGCATACTGACAAATATAAAATGTCCAATTGGATTTTCTGGTTTCAATTTGTTTGTTTTTTTCCTATGGCACAGTTAGACTTTTTTTAATCCACTAAAAGCAGTAAACAGAACCCAGATTTTGTTAAAGGAGAGATTAATTAAATGACAAACAGTCAAAGAGAGCAGCAAACAATGTCAGTTTAAATGAAACATTTGTGGCACTCAGCTTATGCTTACTAAGATGCTTAGTGCCCAAATAACCTTGATACAGTACCTTTAAAATGCCAAATTATATATTTTAAAAAAAACAAAGCCTGTAGAAACCTGAAAATAAAATTGTTGCATAATAATGATTTTACTTGGTTTTACTTTGCTTTACTTTTCATGTTTTTGTTCTGGTTTTCCTTTTTTTATTTGGCTGATTCTGCGTGTACTATAGATGATTTATAGCTATTTTGGGGAGGGACATTAAGCAGCCATTATATTTTGTTTATTTTTGCACCTTTTGTATATTTGTGACATTTGTGTCGCACTTAATATCGTTTGAGTTGCAAATCATTGTGCACACTAAACCTTAACGGCCTTGTTTCCATTCCAATCAGTTTCTGTCTTTTTATGTGTTTATTTATTTATTTATTTATTTACGTTTATAGAAAATATGAACAGAATGTCATTCATCCTGCATTTTCTTGTACCACTTCATCCAAAGTTGATCCACCTATCAATCAAATCTAATCTCTGAGGATGGCAGAGGAAGTTTTTATAAGGCCATACTGTATGTACTGAAGGGCATGCCAATAGATTCTCTGGAATGGTTTGTCCAAACAAACCAATCTTGAGTGTATTGGCAACTAAAAAAAAGTTGCATATTTCTATCCAGAGCATGATCTTATTTCTGGTCAATATGCTCGTCAAACTTTAATTCAACAGTGTTTTAAGAGATTTGGCTGACAAAATTAAAGCTAATTACACCCATTAAGTTTTGAACACCATTATCTTATTTAATAGGCACAATTAAGACTTCAATGGTTTGAGTCAAACATTTTACTTGTCATACTATTCCTTTATTCAGCAATGCATGGCAATTGGATTGTTATATTGTGAATACTGATAACATTTTCTTTTAGGGAGACAGTTTGCCTGCTTATTATATGTTTTACAGTGTCAAAAAAAAAAAAAAAAAAAGAAAAAAACATTCTCTAGAAATCAAATGTCTTGTTAGTATTTGGTCTGGCCATGCTATTGCTTATTGGGAATTACAGCTGTTCCAGAGTTCAGTATTTAATCACCAGAAAGCAACTGATGCTTTTAAACCAACAATTATATCAAACTTCATATAGCAATCACGTATTGCAATGCCAGCAAACAAAGCCAATGATTGAATTGACATTACAGTTTGTAAATCATAATGTTTTTAACTCAGGACTGTAATCAAATGGAACGTTTAAGAGCTTTGATTGTTGGATTCGACATAGAAAGTCCATCCCCCAAGTGAATTTTAAAATGTGACCAATGCTATCAAAAATTACTATAATCTGCTGAATATACTTGGGGAAATCCAACCCAACCCATTGTTTTTTAACAATCTCCAATTCGAATTGATTTTGCCTGACAAGTATGGTAAGAATAAATCCAAGAGAAAAAAAATCGCCATCTAGTCTAAGGTTCATATAGTCAGTCTGTTTTGCAGTGGAACTGTAGTAAGTAGAAAACTAACGCTCATCAATGGTCATTCTCTAACTTAAATAAAAATAAATAAATAAAAAAACAATAAACAAAAATCATGTTGCATGCGTTCTGCATAGTTTTATCATATTTTATATATTTATTTCATCTATTAGTTTTGTTTGCCGTTTTCCTTTCAGTTTAATTCATCAAATTGGTTGCATGCATTATTTTACAATATAAATATGAAGTTAAGCCTTAGTATTTACAGTGTTAGCTCCCATTATAATATCACTTAGTGGCCTTAAAGTAAAACTGATATGATCCTGCTTTGAAGATGTATGTAAGAATGTAAGAATTATTCATAAATGTTTACAATGAAGATTAAGATTTGTAGTAAAATAACAAATCTCTCAATAGATTTTTGAGAAGTTTATTACTGTTTATTAATTTAATATTTATATCATATATGGGCCACTTTAACAAAATCTTTTCTATCTTCCAGAACTGGACTGCTTAAACATTTACCTTGAGGTATTCGTTCCTGCAGAGTTTTGTTCTTACTTGAATTAAACACACCTGAACCAGCTAATCAAGTGCTTTGTTCGGAACAGCGTACTACTATACTACTCTTACTATCGCAGTATATGTTATGTATACTGTGCACAGTATGCATATTTTCTATATGCACAGAATACCTAGATGACAGACTACATTTGCCAAAATGTGCAGTATACAACATCTTAGTACATGGAATATGGTATCCTTTAATGCAATATGCTCAAATCGACTTTATATTTTAAGAATGATAGATGGACTGAAAGTAATAGCAGCCGCATCTTTTTTCTTTCTTTCTTTCTTTCTTTCTTTCTTTCTTTCTTTTTTTTTTTACCTATTATTTGATTTGGCTGCCAAATGTTAAGACATTTTTACCCCAAATTGGATTGAAAATACAAAACAGCCATACTTATTTATTAGATGACAACTTTACCCCACTCACTGAACAGAATATGCAACACGATGAGGCCATAAGACCAATGTAGGAAGGTCTTGTGACAGCAATGTAGCAAATAATATATACTGCGCATTATTCAGTAAGTAGTAAGCTAGTATTCCATTCCAAAACACAGCCAAGTGCTAAATTTAGAATCGCGTACTACTCTTACTATTTCTGTAGTAGTAGTATGGTACTTAACAATAACTGGCAGGTGTGTTTAAACTCTAAATTCTGCAGAAAACTTGATCTCCTGGAGCAGGACTGAGTGCCTTTGCTCATGCACAATCGAGCCCTGAAAGTCATTCAGACAGGATCATATCAAATATATACAAATTATGCTCCTATTTGAGCTCGTGCCACTTAAAGTCTTTAAGACTTCCTTAGTGACGCCCCTACTGCTCCTACTGGCTCCACCCCCTCGGGGTATCACATGACCATATTACTGCTTTTAACTGGTGTCACCCTTCTCCTACAGGTGACCCTGGTGCTGAGGAGTGGTCCCAGTGGAGCTCTTGCTCAGTTACATGCGGTCAAGGATCGCAGGTGCGAACAAGAACATGTGTCTCACCTTACGGATCACACTGCAGCGGCCCTTTAAGAGAGTCCAGGGTGTGCAATAACACTGCCCCCTGCCCAGGTAGTGTTAGTCACAGACACTGGACTATCCTTCAGAGTCTTTTACTGTATATTATGTTTATTATCATTATTATTTATTTATCTTTGTGTCTGCTGTGATATTCACACTTTTCCTTTGTGTATTTTATTCTCTAATTTATGTTGTTTCATAAAGTTTCTCATTCATATCTCATTTTTCGCTTTTTTCATGTCACTCTTATCAATGTATGACTAAGCCAAGCTTTTTGTATATTTCCAGCACAAACTTTGCTGAAATACAAAGCAAAACTTGTTCGAAGTCCGTTATGTTTGAATTACCCTCTTGTTTTAAAATCTTTAATTACTCAATGTATCAACCTTTTAATTCATCATTTTTGGAGGTGCTAGCTTAATGGAGTTGGGCTCAGTAATACCTCAGCCGCATTGAATTTGCTGTCACGAGCTACCTGGATTTTTATTTTAAGTAAAGGGCATGAAGAGAGACTTTTTTTTTTTCTTCATCATGAGCTCTAAAACTGCAGTTCAGCTCTTTTAGGCCTTTTCGGTATCAGTAAATTAATGCTGTTTACATGTTACCTCAGCAGCATATTGAACTTATGTCACAAGCTAACTGGATTTTTATTTTAAATAAAAGGGCATGAAGAGAGACTTGTTTTGTGTATACTGTTAACTCTAAAAATGGCAATTCAGCTGTTTTAAGACTTTTTGTATGGGTAAATCAATGCGGTTTAGCCAGCTTTGTAGATATACAACTTTTCCATATGCCATGAATAATGTACAGAGCCATATACAGATATCTTACTGGCACATACTGTATGTTAGAAAAACATGGAATGTGGAAATTGTTATTGTGATTGTTACTATTGGTAAGTTGATTTGTCAGATCAGCAGCAATCCATACTGGCCCTTTATGTATATACTATATATTTAAAGTACTAGGTAGGTAGGTAGATAGACAGGCAGACAGACAGATAGATAGATAGATAGATAGATAGATAGATAGATAGATAGATAGATAGATAGAACCTATCCCCCCCCCCCCCATAATTATAGAACAATCAATGGAAACATGGAAAATCTTCACACTGTAAGCCCCCCCCCCCCCCAAATCTATGCCCTTGAGACAGACAGATTGATTAACAGATAGAAAGATATGATTTACAAATGCTGCTAACAAAGTTTATTGTACATAATTTTAAGCATTTTGGGGGACTTATTTTACATCCAAGATTAATGATGGTGTTCACATTTTGCCGTGGGTGCAGAATTTCATTCAGTCTTTCGTTCAGTCACGAGAAGAGCAAAAACATTCCCAAAAGATTGAAAGCAGCTCAGATCAGTCCGGTATTGGAAAAGCCTTTAAATGACATGAGGCTGGACGGTCCTCCCAGTGCTTAAGTGAATGAAATTAAGACCACCATGTCCCTTGAATACTCAAATAAAACCATTTCTTTTCCCTCTGGACTAGCTTGGACTGCAGCCTAATTGAGCACAACATTGCCTTTCTTTTGAGGGCAACCCTTATTTACATGCTTTTGCTGTGTAATGCAGCCAAAAAGAGAGGATTAGAGAAATAAACTATGGACTAGCACACTAGTCTTTCACACTATGTGCTTTGTAGTTTGTGAATGTTCATATAGTCACATTTGGCTGGATGTATGGTGGATTTCCAAATAAAGACGTAACTCATCTGAATTCCCCTCTGTACTCCTTCTGAGACACTTCAAACAGTGCACTAGTTTTATAAGAGGATACATTAGATAATTTATTTGAAATACTACTGTATTGCCAAAGACAAGTGTCATGTTTAAGTCTAGTCCAGTGGTTCTCAACTGGCTTTGCTTCAGGACCCAGATATTACCTTGGGCATCAAGGGGCAACCCAACACAGTACGAAAATTGTCCTTTAACGTAAGCATTTCAATTTATTAACACCATTGACATTTATTAAGTATGGACTGCATAGGCCTAGTAATATGCGAAAAATTTTACGTGACATAGTAAGTGAACCCATATGCAGTCTGCGCCAAACACTAAAAAAAAGGGAAAGCAGCACTATTGAAAATACTAAAACAGTACACTTGAAATCAACTTACGAATTTATGTTTGAGATGAGAATATAATTATATAGTGTAAAGTTCAAGTGATATTCAACACAGTCATTAAAAAGTTGACATTGCTATGAAATGTTCAGACTATGTGTTGGGACTATGTGAATAATATTTGCTGCATCAATAATAGCTAAAATTGAGCAGGGGATTTCCATTTCCCAACATGCTTTACACGGGACTGGATTGGGGTACATTTTAAAATTAATTGTTATTTATGCAAAATGAAACAAGTAGTAGACTTGTTAGTGTTAAATGTTCTGTTATGTTGGGGTTTAGAGTAGTTTCTGTCATGTTGAATTTTTTTGGAGGGTACCATTGTGGGAAAGAGTGGAGCTAATGGTTAGGTCGAGGTTGGGAACATTACTACTTAAAACTTAATGTATATTGCTATTCTCATGAAGCAAATACTGAGAGATCATCAGTATAATGACTGATTAGGTATCTGTAAACTTTCTGAAGCACCATACCTGTTATAATGTACAAAAATATATACAATATAATATGCTAATGTGTTCAATAGAGTTATTTGGATAGATCAAATTTAAGTTAGGTTAACTCAATTAATGTAGGTTTTTGCTACACAAAGTTTTTTTTTAATTTTTTTAGTAGAGCCTATTTTTTCAATTGAATTAATTTAAATCAACAATTTTTTTTTCTTTCAGTTTATTATCTTTTACTTTACATTTTCATGGTTTTTGATTATCAGGGATGTCAAGCAACCTGTTCATGTTTGCAGTTACCTACTTTTACAAGCTTCAACCAAGTGACAGATTAATTTGCACTAAGATACTATAGAATTTGATTGAACACACCAATCAAATTATTTGACATCAACAAAAGAAATGGGAAACATTTGATAAACCTATTCATGTTGCTATCCTTATTCACAATTACAGTATATGGTTATTTATTTGCATTTAGCATTCTTTTTGCTGTTCGCGACCCTATAAGAACAAACCTAGAACCAGTCAGTATCAGTATACCTTTAAGTGAAAAGAATCACATTCGATGTTTTTGATTAAATCATGTTTTAGATGGGAATCCAGTAGTTAAAACAGGCTTCTTCTAATGGCAAAGTCATTGAGCTGGTTTTGGAAATGCCTGCTTTCCCTGAGTGCTTCAACGAGAGTTTGTTTTTAATTAATGCTCTCTGAGTGGGATTGCGGTTTTCATTATACAGTAAGAGCATTAGAGAGTGGGATTTGATGTTTGGAGGGGGGAATGGTGCCCTGCAGTCTTGACACTGATGACTGAATTAAGCCTCAGTAAGTGCGCGTGCAGAACGCACACCTGGGACTTTGATAAGTACACTGAGAGAGGTGAGACGAATCGGGCACGGCTGCAGAAGCCCTCACGGCACGTCTTTCATCACTCAAAGACAAAAGAATGACATCAGGCATGGAGCTCTGGATGGGGGTGTAGTGGAAAGGGATTAGAAAAGGTAAATTGTAAAGAAAAGGGGAAATGATGCAGTTGTTTTGATTCATTGCAGTGGTGTAACAGCTGCAGATAAACAGGCTCACTGAGTTAGTGCTGGAGGTGTTGTTTGAATGATGGTGTGTGTGTGGGTGTGTGTACTGTATGTGTCTTAACTCTTTTCCTCTGTTGGCAGTGCACGGTGTGTGGGAAGAGTGGTCTCCATGGAGCCTGTGCTCCTTCACCTGTGGGCGGGGACATCGCACTCGCACTCGGATGTGCACTCCGCCTCAGCATGGAGGAAGAGCGTGTGATGGACCTGAGACCCAAAGCAAACTCTGCAACATTGCTCTCTGCCCAGGTCTGTTTGCTTGAGTTTTTTTTTGCCTTCTCCTGTCTGGTCAAGGTCATCTCGTCTTGTCTGCTTCTTTATGTAGTCTCGTCTCGTCTCTACTCTACACCAGTGGTTCTCAACTTTGTTGACTCAGAGGCCATTTATTGTTAAAGACAGTTTTCGAAGCCCCAGATTCTAGAAGTGTCAAAAGAAAATACTTATCACGATTAATTTAGTGTTTCCAGACATTTCAGGAACTGTCAGTTTATATGTTGTAGGCCTACATAATGGTTTTAAAAAATGTCTGCCTTTAAATTGAGTTATCACACAGTATTTCAATATAACTTATTTTAAATAATTTCAAGACATCTTGAGGCCCCCTTGGAGGTTTTCTCAGGCCCCCTAGTGGGTCCCGGCCCCCTGGTTGAGAACCACTGCTCTAGTCTACTCTACTCTTGTCTTGTCCCATCTCTACTCTCGTATCTACTCTACTCTGATCTGCTTTACTGTACTCTTATCTCATCTCTGCACTTGTCTTATCTATAGCCTGCTTTTCTCTGCTCTACTCTGCTCTCACCTTGTCTTGTCTCTACTCTGTTCTTGTCTCATCTCGTCTCCACTCTATGATCATCTCGTCTCAACTGTAATCTACTCTCGTCTCATCTCATCTTGTCTTGCCACTACTCTACTCTTGCCTTGTCTCATCTCTACTCTACTCTCATCTCTCCTCTTGTCTCATCTCGTCTCCACTGTACTCTACACTTGTCTCGTCTGAACTCTACTCTACTCTTGCCTTGTCACATTTCTACTCTCGTCTCGTCACTACTCTACTCAACTCTACTTTTTCTTGTCTCTACTCTAGTGTGCTCTATTCTAATATACTCTAATCTCATCTTGTCATATCTTGTCTTGTCTCTACTCTACTATACCATACTCTACTCTCATCTTGTCTCATCTCCACTTAACTATACTCTACTCTTGTCTCATCTCTGCTCTTCTCTACTCTACTCTTGTCTTGTCTCATCTCCATCTACTCTACTCTTGTCACAGCTCCACTACACTCTCTCCTCTCCTCTCCTCTCCACTCCTCTCTCTAGTGTCATTCTCTTCCAAATCCGATACCTCCCTTGTTCCCCCAAGCCTCTTGATTTTCCAGCCGTTCTCTAATCATAATCATTTTTTTTTGTGTGTGTGAATTGAAGACCATTCCACTAATTTAGATGCGGTTTATGAGTTACTGTCCTCTGTGAATGATTTTGTGGAATTAGGCCTGACATCGAAGCCCCTCAATTTTTAATCCCGTCTATAAGGAATCAAAGATCATCTCACATTGAGGTTGCCCTGGGGAGTAAGCAGCAGCTTGCCAGTGGTGGAACATTACAGGATCAATTATGGAATTGTTTAATATGCAGGACAGAGTGGGAATGGATGCACTCACAAGCCATCTTGGCATGTTGAAAGCAACCACGTACGGTGTGCAATAAAACCCACAAGGCTGAGAGAAGTACTGTTTCAGACTCAATATAAGTGCAGAGCTGAAGGGAAAATCACATAAGCACAATTGCCTGTGAATGATAGGCACTTTAGAGATCATAGCTTCCATATACTGTAAATGTTTTGCTTTGCCTGGATAAGTAACAGATTGTCCAATCTTGGGCAGCTTTGTTGGTCTGATGCGTTAAAAGTCCTATTCAGCAAAAAAAAAGAGGCAATTAACCTGTCTTTACACCTTTGTGTTTTGTTTTGTAGCATCAGCTCATCCAGTGCATGTGCTGTTGCCAAATTCTGGATTGCATATTTTGGTTCGAGGCTTTTAAAGTTGACGGCAGAGCTCTCCTGTGATGAAAAAACCCACCGTTTTCAACAAATTTCCTTTTGGATTCAGAGTGGAAGCATTTCGTAACGCATCACAAGCCGAGAATATTCAAATTAAGAGTAGCTTTTACTGGGTCATGTTGGCTAGTTGGCGAGTTATCTCAGTCACTCAGGCAGTATTATTACCTCTTTCCCCAGGGCTAATGGGGTTATTCAGGCTGATAGTAGCCCTAATTCCAAATGTATGTGATTTTTCTTCTCTCCCTTTTTCTCTCTCCCTATCTCTCTTTTTCTGGATTCATATAATTGTTTCTGTCCTGGTCCTGACTACATTCTAATTGAAACACTCATGTTCAAAAAAAATTCAGTCCTAGCGGAAATTATATAAAAGTAAACATTCCATAAATAAGAAGGTGATCATTTGAACACAGCCCCTTAAAAAAAAAAGTTTTATGTACCAGCAGATTTTTAAACTTAATATAAACTCAGCAAAAAAAGAAACGTCCCTTTTTTAAGACACTGTATTTTAAAGATAATTTTGTAAAAATCCAAATAACTTTACAGATCTTTATTGTAAAGGGTTTAAACAATGTTTTCCATGCTTGTTCAATGAACCATAAACAATTAATGAACATGCACCTGTGGTACAGTCGTTAAGACACTAACAGCTTACAGATGGTAGGCAATTAAGGTCACAGTTATAAAAACTTAAGACACTAAAGAGACCTTTCTGCTGACTCTGAAAAGCACCAAAAGAAAGATGCCCAGGGTCTCTGCTCATCTGCGTGAACGTGCCTTAGGCATGCTGCATGGAGGCATGAGGACTGCAGATGTGGCCAGGGCAATAAATTGTAATGTCCGCCTAAGACAGCAATACAGGGAGACAGGAAGGACAGTTGATTGTCCTCGCAGTGGCAGACCACGTGTATATCACACCTGCGGGACAGGTTCAGGATGGCAACAACAACTGCCCGAGTTACACCAGGAACGCACAATCCTTCCATCAGTGCTCAGACTGTCTGCAATAGGCTGAGAGAGGCTGGACTGAGGGCTTGTAGGCCTGTTGTAAAGCAGGTCCTTACCAGACATCACCGGCAACAACATCGCCTATGGGCACAAACCCATCTTCGCTGGACCAGACAGGACTGGCAAAAAGTGCTCTTCACTGACGAGTTGCATTTTGTCTCACCAGGGGTGATGGTCAGACTCGTGTTTATCGTCGAAGGAATGAGTGTTACAACGGGGCCTGTACTCTGGAGTGGGATTGATTTGGAGGTGAAGGGTCTGTCATGGTCTGGGGCGGTGTGTCACAGCATCATCGGATTGAGCTTGTTGTCATTGCAGGCAATCTCAACGCTGTGCATTACAGGGAAGACGTCCTCCTCCCTCATGTGGTACCCTTCCTGCAGGCTCATCCTGACATGACCCTCCAGCATGACAATGCCACCAGCTATACTGCTCGTTCTGTGCGTGATTTCCTGCAAGTCAGCAATGTCAGTGTTCTGCCATGGCCAGCGAAGAGCCCGGATCTCAATCTTATTGAGCACGTCTGGGACCTGTTGGATCGGAGGGTGAAAGCTAGGGCCATTCCCCCTAGAAATGTCCGGGAACTTGCAAGTGCCTTGGTGGAAGAGTGGGGTAACATCTCACAGCAAGAACTGGCAAATCTGGTGCAGTCCATGAGGAGGAGATGCACTGCAGTACTTAATGTAGCTGGTGGCCACACCAGATACTGACTGTTACTTTTGATTTTGACACCCCCCCACCCCCCTTTGTTCAGGGACACATTATTCCATTTCTGTTAGTCACATATCTGTGAAACTTGTTCAGTTTATGTCTTTTTATGTTCATACAAATATTTACACATAAGTTTGCTGAAAATAAAAGCAGTTGAAAGTGAGAGGATGTTTCTTTTTTTGCTGAGATTATATATATATATATATATATAGATAGATAGATAGATAGATAGATAGATACATTTTTAGTAAATATTGTGTAAAATAAGTGTTTATTTCTGAAATTTTGGGTAAATATTATTTGCCATCATTATTACAATTTTTATTATACTGCATATATTTGCATTATATCAGCCATCAGCTACCCTGCTCTCTAGATATGGGCATTAGCCTTTATAAAAATCTAAATCAGTGGACCACTTATCACAAGTAATTTCAGCTTTATCAAAAGATCTGCTATGTTCCAAACCCAGCTCAGAAAACGTACTTACTTTTCACCACATTATTTTCTTTCCTCCACTTGCTGTTTCTGCGTTCTGCATGGGCGCCTACAGTGGATGGGCAGTGGCAGGAATGGAGTGCGTGGAGTGATTGTTCGGTGACCTGTGCCAATGGAACCCAACAGAGGAAGAGGCAGTGCTCGGCGGCTGCTCATGGGGGATCTGAGTGCAGGGGACATTGGGCGGAGAGCCGAGAATGCTCCAACCCTGAGTGCACAGGTAACACTTAGAATTGCCTTCTGAATATCTTTAAAAGGATAGTTCACCCAAAAATGAAAATCATGTCATCATTTACTCCCATTTTTCTAAACATAAATAACTTTCGTTGTTCTGTACGATATGAAAAGAGATTGTGATGAGGAGGAGGGCAGGGCTGGGCCGTGAATTGGGCTAATCAGCCGGGAGGGGGATAGTGACGAACCGGAGGCACCAGTTCGAGAGATGCACGTGGCCGTGCTGCATGTTTGTTTATGTTGGTTTTAAGTTAAGTCTGACATTAAAACTTTATGTTTACTGTTCAGCCGGTTCCCGCCACCTCCTTGCCCATCCTTATACTGTTATAGAGATGTTAGGAAGAATGTTAACCTCAGTCATCATTCACTTACATTGTATGGAAAAAATAAAATAATGAAAGTGAATAGTAACTGAAGCTAACATTCTCTCTACCAACTCAGTTTGTGAGAATTTTATTGGACCAAACTTTGTATATGACCCTGCAAACAAGATTATAGTCACAAAAATGTTTGGTCCAATTTTCCAGAAGAGAAAGACTGTAAATCTAAAATGCCTATATCTACAGAAAAAAGTATTTTGTTAACTTTTTTAACACTAGTTTGTGATGGCTCCAAAAGCTAATAGACATAAAAAAAAAAGCCACAAAATTCTACCCACCCTGTTTGCAATGACATCATATGAATTGTCACCAGGTCTGTTCTATATATGTCAGTCATACCCACAGTCTATATGTGCTGATGGTAGACCATGGTGGTGGGTCTCTTATGAGGGCAGATAATATGTATGCCTGGCAGGTAGTTCTTTGAAACACAAGGGCCCCTCAGCATGGAAACACTGGGGCCCCTCAGCATGAAATTGTAAGCTGTAAGAGAAGTGGTTCATGATAACAGACAGTCAGTGTGAGATTTGAGCTGCTTACATGGTGAGGTTGCTCTGTTGAAGCATCAACCCCAGCACATGCAATATATATATATACATATATATATATATATATATATATATATACTGAGTATATGTATATGTATATCTCACTTTAATATTTATATTTACAAGTTATATTTGAAATATCTATACATTATATCTGTAACTTTACAGTGCCTGCAAGGCAGCAATGTAATGATATTTCTAAAACATTCTGGTTAGCGGTTTATTCTAAATCCCTAACCCTAAGTAAACCTCTCAATTACAGTAGTTCAACTTGAGCTGCCTTAAATACAGACTTTGCTAGATAATTTCAGTTTTACATGTGCTATCCATTTTTGGTCTTTGAAAACATTATAATTTAAAAGAATTTTAAGATTAAAGTATTAGAATCTCTCAACCAGTAGTCATATTTGTATACTGAATTGTGATTGGCCTTCTTTTCATATCTTTTTGCACACTGCATTGTGATAAGTCTTGCTTCCTTGCATATGTTTACCTTTTATAGCCAACTTTATACAGTAACTAAAGTATATTTATGTGTGCAGCCAATTGACAACAAGATGCATGCTACAGTAAGTGTTATGACAACGGCAAAGTAGTGCAGCATCATATTTATAAGGTTTCTCAAAAAATCACTTTCAGATATGGCTTGATTTTCATTATAAATATGATAAAACTTATAAATACGATAAACTTATAAATTTTATCATAACTTATAAATATGATAAAATATAGACTGAAATGATAAGAATTGTTTCTATTTCAGTGGTAAGAATATTATTTTTGCTTGGATGCTTGTATGCCATCAGATATTGAGCCTTCTTTGAACTGGAATATTAAAATATAATTTCCAAGATGTGTTTGACACTTTTATTGAGGTTTTTTGATTAAAGTCTTTTATATAAAGCCATGTAGTTTAAGGAGAGGTCACATATCTCCCAGTGCTTTTATATGGTTTGACTTGTATTTATTTATTGATTTCAGAGTAACATTTCACCGTCCCCCACATAGTCTTAATGTTAATTTAAATGTGTCCTTGAACAGAAAGTACATTCAGTACAGGTGAATGGCAGTCAACAGGTGAATATACCCCCTCTCACGTATGATTTATAGCACAGCTGAGGGGAACATCTGCCTTTTCTGTTTTTTTCCTTTCCAATTCCAAGATTCAACATTTTATGCCATTAATTATATGCCCGTAAAATATCCCAGAGCCTTTTAAAACTATATCATAAAATGTGTTCCAGGACTAGCAAAGTGAGAAAAAATTATTATCCTGTTGCAGGGTACCCTCACGCTATTAAAGCAGAGGCAAATATCTGATCATTGAAAGTATCATGGGAATTATTTTATTTATTAAATAAAGGGAGAATTTTGTCTAAAGTCCCAGTTTTATGGCATTTCGGGATGTTGCAGAGCATTTCAGTGTGACGAGCCTCCAAGCAACTGGTTGATTTTTAATGCTCAGGCCCTTTTTTTTCATGAGTATATTTTATAATGTTCCACACTACATTTCTTGTAATTGTCTTGAGCTTTCATAGAAGTCAGTTAAAAAACGGTTCAAAAGTGCATATCCACATAAAGGTTTAATCTTGATATTACTTTAAAAGGGATGAATATTATGAAAGCTAGAAGGTAAAAGAAGATGAATAGGATAAGAAAATGCAAACAGATATCCCACACTAACCCCAGCTCAGGTGTTTACAATCTATTTAAATCACTTTGTACTTGCAACATAAAAGCAGGTCTATCTATCTATCTATCTTTAGCTAATGGGCAGTGGAATGCCTGGGCACCATGGAGCGGGTGTTCTAAGTCCTGTGACGGTGGTTGGCAGAGGAGGGTGCGTGTGTGCCAGGGTCTGGCAGTCACAGGGCAACCATGCGATGGTAGCGGGGAGGAGGTCCGCAGATGCAGTGAGCAGCGTTGCCCAGGTAACCCTGTGGATAATTGAGAACCAATTATGTCAGAATGAGCAGAAAGGGGTGAATGAGAGAAGGATGCGGGGATAATCATCTTTTCCGTTCAGAGAGCCATGATTTTGCGCTGCATCACTATTCATGTGAGAAATAATGATTGTATACTGTATCTGTATGTTCCATTGTGGGGAGTAAAGGTGGTCACCAAACTTTTGGCCAGTAATTGATGTTTTATGTCACATAAATGATGTATGCTATTCCCATGCATAAGAAACAGAAACTCTATGGAAGCAGTGGCTATGCTTAGATGTATATATGCTTAATACTATATATACATATGTATGTTACATGTACACTTACTCCAATATAGTCAAGTCAAGTCATTTTTTATTTGTATAGCGCTTTTCACAACACACATCATTTCAAAGCAGCTTTACAGGAAATCATGCATTAACAAAAAATTAAACTGTAATATCTATAAAGTCTTAGAGTGATCATTATGTAGTTTGATTAAATATGATTGTAAATTGTGTATAGAAATTAAATCATTAAATAACAATTGTATTTAGAACCTCTGTGAGCAAGTTGAAGGCGACTGTGGCAAGGAACACAAAACTCCATAAGATGTTGGTTAATGGAGAAAAATAACCTTACTCGTGTGTGTGTGTGTGTGTGTGTGTGTATATATATATATATATATATATATATATATATATATATATATATATATACACACACACACATACAGTACATATCATGTGTATATATATATATATATATATATATATATATATATATATATATATATATATATATATATATATATATATATACACACACACACACACAAACACATATACCGTGTATGTATTTATATATCTATATATCTATATCTATCTATATATATATATATATATATATATATATATATATATATATATATATATATATATATATATATACATATATTTACATGTATATTTATATAAATTCATACACCCTGTCAGTTGAGCTGCCGCACAATTTAATCAACAATTCATTTTGAACAAGCTTGTAAATGTAGTTGTTTATGTAATGCAAACATTAAAATATCGCCTTACAAGTTATGCACTATAGTATAAATGTTCAGACATCATAAGATAGCATTGTGTGGGGAACAGGACAAAAAATAAGCATATATGAACTGATAATCTGCCGTACTCGTCATTTGAAAGGGAATAAAAGTCGTTGTTGTTGCGACTCTAGTGTTCATTTCACAAGGAAAGTGCTGAGATACAAAAAAACAAGCCGCATGGAAATCATTTTGCAAAAATGTAAATATATTCATGTGATTCTATGAGACCAGGTTGTTAAAAAAAAAAAAAATTCTTATAAACGTATGTCTAAATGTATGTGTGTTTTTTTGTTTGTTTTTTTTTCTGAACCACAGCTCCTTATGAAATCTGTCCAGAAGACTATGCTGTGTCCATGCTGTGGAGAAGAACTCCCTCTGGGGAACTGGCCTTCAATAGGTGTCCACCCAACGCCACGGGTAAGAAACGCCACGACACTCAGTAACAGGAGCAGCTAAACCGTACAGGCGATCAGACACTGCACCAAAGCACACACACAAAGACACAAATAAAGAATAGAAGCCCATCACAGTCACTTTCAAAGAAATAAAAAGAACACAACTTTTTTGTTGTGCTTTTCTCTAGCAGTGCATTTATTTCAGTGGAGTTGAAATTATTCATTAATTCAAAAGGCTACAATGACAAATGTTTCTGACGAGTGTGTTCAGCTACACTGTGAATGCGTTTTACTGGTTAATGCTCTGTGTACCTAGAGATTCTTGTCATTTGCATACCACTGAACCCTATTGCATTTTGTCAACAACTTTTGCGAGGCAGCTTTCTGCTGTGAAGCTGAAATATTGAGGGAAAGCAAAAAACGAGAGTGCGTTCTTTCAGCAAGATATAGTGGCTCCAGGTCTCTTTCTTTCTCTCTTTCCTTGGACCGGTTGTTTTTTTTCTCTATGATTGCTGGTTTGAGACGTACTAATTGTGGTCTGAGAATGGCAGAAGTTCTCAGTGTTGTAATGTTCTCAGTTGTGCATCTTTTATCCTCCTGATATCTCAGGACAGTGCTACCATTCTCCTGTTGTGAAGATGCTCTGCCATTCCACTATAGTGTCTTTGAAAGAGACTGAAAGGTGCAGGTAGAGGCGCCACATATGCCAGAGATTACAGTGAGCCGCTTGGTGTAACGGGAACTAGCCAAGCAGAGACTTATTACAAATGTGTTTGTGTGTGTGTGACATTGTGTGTGACTATAGTTTTGTTGTTGTCAGTGGATATATTAAAGGGATGGTTCCCCCAAATATAAACATTTTGTCATTTACTCGCCTGCATGTTGTTCCAAACCCATAGGACTTTCATTCTTCTGTTGGTCCATATAATGCAAGTGAATGGTGGCCAGATCTTTGACGGTCCAAAAAGCATATGAAGGCAGCATAAAAGTAACCATACGACTCCAGTGGTTAAATCAAGATCTTCAGAAGCTATATGATATGTGTGTGTCAGAAACAGATCTTTATTTAAGTCCTTTTTTACTATACATTTTTTACTATAATTTATAGTAAAAAAGGACTTAAATATTTATCTGTTTCTCACCCACACTTATCATAGTGCTTCTGAAGATATGGATTTAACCACTGGAGTCTTTTGGATTACTTTTATGCTGCCTTCATATGCTTTTTGGAACTTCAAACTTCTGGCCACCATTCACTTGCATTGTATGGACCTACAGAGATTCAACATAGACATTCATTGCATTTTTTTCCCCCATACAATGAAAGTGAATAGCGACTGAGGCTTACATCTTCGTTTCCACAAAAGAAAGAGAGTCATACAGGTTTGGAACCACACGAGGGTGAGTAAATGATAAGGTAATAAATATTAAGATACTTTTATAAATATTAAGATACTTTTATAAGATATACACTGGCAGCCAAAAGTTTGGAATAATGTACAGATTTTGCTGTTTCAGAAGGAAATTGGTACTTTAAATCACCAAAGTGGCATTCAACTGATCACAATATATATATATATATATATATATATATATATATATATATATATATATATATATATATATATATATATGATGTAAAAAAAAAAACAGCACCATCACTATTTGAAAAAGTAATTTTTGATCAAATCTAGACAGGCCCCATTTCTAGCAGCCATCACTCCAACACCTTATCCTTGAGTAATCATGCTAAATTGCTAATTTGGTACTAGAAAATCACTTGCCATTTTATCAAACACTGCTGAAAGCTATTTGGTTCGTTAAATGAAGCTTAACATTGTCTTTGTGTTTGTTTTCGAGTTGCCACCGTATTGTAGGTGCTACAGGTTGTTTAAATCAGTTTTACTATCAGAAATAATAATTAATTGTTATTAATTATTGAATAATTAAATAATAGAATTCAACTCATTAAATTCTATTCTTGGGGCACCACTCTTTGACAAGAGAAAAATGATAGCAAGTTACTGATCGAGTCTCATAAAAACAAAATCTACCCTGAAGGTTGAGTATCTTAATTGTTAATCAAAATAATCAAAAAGGGGAGAAACTAGTTAAATTATTGCCATACAAATCTAATAGTAATCTAATTACAGTTAGTTTCTAACACCAATAATACAGGTGCATCTCAATAAATTAGAATGTCATGGAAAAGTTCATTTATTTCAGTAATTCAACTCAAATTGTGAAACTCGTGTATTAAATAAATTCAGTGCACACAGACTGAAGTAGTTTAAGTCTTTGGTTCTTTTAATTGTGATGATTTTGGCTCACATTTAACAAAAACCCACCAATTCACTATCTCAAAAAATTAGAATATAGTGACATGCCAATCAGCTAATCAACTCAAAACACCTGCAAAGGTTTTCTGAGCCTTCAGAATGGTCTCTCAGTTTGGTTCACTAGGCTATACAATCATGGGGAAGACTGCCGATCTGACAGTTGTCCAGAAGACAATCATTGACACCCTTCACAAGGAGGGTAAGCCACAAACATTCATTGCCAAAGAAGCTGGCTGTTCACAGAGTGCTGTATCCAAGCATGTTAACAGAAAGTTGAGTGGAAGGAAAAAGTGTGGAAGAAAAAGATGCACAACCAACCGAGAGAACCACAGCCTTATGAGGATTGTCAAGCAAAATCGATTCTAGAATTTGGGTGAACTTCACAAGGAATGGACTGAGGCTGGGGTCAAGGCATCAACCACACACAGACATGTCAAGGAATTTGGCTACAGTTGTCGTATTCCTCTTGTTAAGCCACTCCTGAACCACAGACAACATCAGAGGCGTCTTACCTGGGCTAAGGAGAAGAAGAACCAGACTGTTGTCCAGTGTTCCAAAGTCCTCTTTTCAGATGAGAGCAAGTTTTGTATTTCATTTGGAAACCAAGGTCCTAGAGTCTGGAGGAAAGGTGGAGAAGCTCATAGCCCAAGTTGCTTGAAGTCCAGTGTTAAGTTTCCACAGTCTGTGATGATTTGGGGTGCAATGTCATCTGCTGGTGTTGGTCCATTGTGTTTTTTGAAAACCAAAGTCACTGCACCCGTTTACCAAGAAATTTTGGAGCACTTCATGCTTCCTTCTGCTGACCAGCTTTTTAAAGATGCTGATTTCATTTTCCAGCAGGATTTGGCACCTGCCCACACTTCCAAAAGCACCAAAAGTTGGTTAAATGACCATGGTGTTGGTGTGCTTGACTGGCCAGCAAACTCACCAGACCTGAACCCCATAGAGAATCTATGGGGTATTGTCAAGAGGAAAATGAGAAACAAGAGACCAAAAAATTCAGATGAGCTGAAGGCCACTGTCAAAGAAACCTGGGCTTCCATACCACCTCAGCAGTGCCACAAACTGATCACCTCCATGCCACGCTGAATTGAGGCAGTAATTAAAGCAAAAGGAGCCCCTACCAAGTATTGAGTACATATACAGTAAATGAACATACTTTCCAGAAGGCCAACAATTCACTAAAAATGTTTTTTTTTATTGGTCTTATGATGTATTCTAATTTTTTGAGATAGTGAATTGGTGGGTTTTTGTTAAATGTGAGCAAAATCATCACAATTAAAAGAACCAAAGACTTAAACTACTTCAGTCTGTGTGCATTGAATTTATTTAATACACGAGTTTCACAATTTGAGTTGAATTACTGAAATAAATGAACTTTTCCACGACATTCTAATTTATTGAGATGCACCTGTATAACAGTACTCTGAGGTAACATGGGAGTTCTTGACGTGGCAGAGGCTGACTTAAAAAACAAAAAAAACAAACAGGAGTACTTATTATAATGTAACAAGATTTATTATAATCAAGCAGTAATGAACACAGCCAATACTAGCTGAATATAATCCAAAAACAATATCAAGGAGATCCTAAACTAACAGTGGAGCTATATGCTAGTGTGTGTGTGTGTGTGTATATGAGTGTATGTGTGTGTGTTTGTGTGTGTGTGTCCAGATGCGGTAACAAAGGAATCAAAATGGAAGATCAGGTTCAAAATGGAGGGTTAGATCCAAAATGGAGCTGATACCATGTGAGGGTGGAAATGAGCAGACACACAAAGGAACTGACGAAACAGGCGGGAGAATTTGGTTCACCAGCCTGAGTCGAACATAAACCGTGGCACCGCTCACTCAGTGAATATCAGTGAGAGAGAGAGAGAATGAGAGCGAGAGAGAGAGGAAAAGTGCATGCAATTTAATTGAGGGTAACCGCTCGTAACAGCAGGACTGAATTACTAGTTCAGATCACTCAACAAAACAAACTTAACCCCCAAAAAATTAAATACAAATCTCCCCACTCAGAACAGCAAACAGCGAGCAGAGTTTAACATACAAATATACTCAAAACATCAGCATTTAGAATCAAATATACGATTTAGTTGCGCAAGCAAAATCAGTTTCTAAACTAAATCTGCCCAGATATCAAGCCTTACGTGGGAAATCCTGTGTGATTTCAGTAGGGTTGGCCGTTGGAATTCCGGTTGCATTGAGCGGTCAGGAGAAACGGTCTGGATGGTCCCTTGTCTTATGCTCGTCAGCGAAAAGACGCGTCTCTGCTTTATTCTTCGGATCCAGCGATGGAGAAGAATGCAGAAAGTAGTCAACATTGAATGAAAAAGAGGGAGAAGGGAAACTGGTCGCCTTTCCTTTTTTCAAAATAAATTCACTGTTGCTTTACAGTGAAACTGAACCGGCTGTTATAAGTATACTATAAGACTTGAACAAAGCTAAGTTAATCTTACTCTACCATGGCCAAATGGTGAGGTTAGAAAAACGTGGTCTCTTTGTTCTCAGTCCAAAACGGAGGGAAGACTCCTTCAGTACGTGCACGGTACAGATGTCCCTTATCAGCCAGCCAGAGCTTAGCACAGAGAGCCCGAACTACATCTGTCCGCTGGTTTTATTGACAAGATGATATCATCGGTCGTAGGCCGCTTTTGACCAATGGCGTTTGAGACTGGGTCCATGGGCGGGACTTCACATCCAGTTGTGAATTTGTGAAGGATCCTGGTTATCCTGGTTCAATGTCTCTCCTTTGATTATAGAACAAAGGGCCATGCGGACTCTGCTGCCATTTTGAGTGGGCCAAGGCCCTACACCAGCCCCCCCCTTTGGTCTTAAATTTGGGGTTCCTGCAACAGTCTTTGAGAGCAACCCAAAAGTTGAACAGTTCAGTTCTTGAGGACAACCTGAAAGTTGTACAGTCCATGTGTCCTGGGTTTGCATGAACTTAGTTCCTGGAAGCATTAACAGTTCATAAAGGTTTTGACACCTGGGCAGTCATAGTAGGTAACATCTGGGCAGATGAATTCTAAATAGGCTAACTAACATAATTTCTATCAAAACATAGCACTTCACATCGGTAAACACATCAAACATTGCAACAACCCTTTGTTATCCCTGAGATTTCAATGATTATGAAAAGGAAAATGGGAAAGATCGTTACATTTAGTATAACTTTTCCTGGGCAGAGTTAGGAGCAGTTAGTGGTAGAGGGGTAGACAGGAGCTTGAAACGCTGCGGAATGAGTGTCATAGCATCCAGTCTAGTGTGTAGTGTTTGGATGTGTCTGTGCATGGCGTATGCGATATCTGCCGTGATGATCCAACCACTTAGGAGGAGCCCAAGGGCAGTCAAACTGATGGGGTGTTCTTGATAAGCTGATACTTTTCCTGTATGATTGAGAAATGTAGTCGTGAGCCCAGACAATTTGAGACTGAACTTTACTAATTTGGTCCCTTCAGCTAGAAGCTGTTGTTGAAGGGTATCGTCGATAATGAGGTTGTGGCCTCTGAATGCGTCCATCATCTCAATCTCTGAATCGTGTCTCTCTGGACTGAGATGGTGGAGGACAATGTCGGCTATATGTACAGTGGCCCCTTGTGGGACCTTCAAGAACACCGTTTGGTTTGGGATTGTTAATTTATTGTTTGTGTCATGACGGTCGTATGACATTAGGATCTCGGTGGCAGGAGTACTGACAAGCCATCGACTACCAGCTCTTTCTACCCTAGATTCTGTCCTGGCATTTTTACTCTGGGGTGTCAGCCCTCAGACCGCACAGGTGGTCAGTTATATCTCTGATAAAGGGGTTGCTGGGGCAAACCCAGTGTATGTCCTTGGTGTTCATACACATGTTCAGATTGGGAATAAGGTAGAGAGAGGGGTCATCATCGTGGTAGGCGAGCACAGGTGGTGTTTTGATATGTACATGTACATTATTCTTCCAAAACCCAATGTTCCATATGGATTTTAGTCGGTAAATGTTCTGTTTCTCTATAATGGGTAAGTTAAGGATAAATCCTATCTCTAGGTTCTGAGGATTTACATGGGTGGGGATTGCACTGCCAAGGCTGTATGCCAGATGTATCTGAGAAGTTTGCACAACGGTGGTAGTGGCCGATCTAAGGATTTGTTCAACCATGTTTAGGGGAACTAGGTAGGATGGGATCTTTCCACCACTCAGGCTGTTAACTGATGTGCTAATTTCCCTCACTAGGTCATGCATTAGGTCTCAAACCATTCGCACATACACTATATTGCCAAAAGTATTCGCTCACCCATCCAAATAATTGAATTCAGGTGTTCCAATCACTTCCATGGCCACAGGTGTATAAAATGAAGCACCTAGGCATGCAGACTGCTTCTACAAACATTTGTGAAAGAATGGGCCGCTCTCAGGAGCTCAGTGAATTCCAGCGTGGTACTGTGTTAGGATGCCACCTGTGCAACAAGTCCAGTTGTGAAATTTCCTCGCTACTAAATATTCCACAGTCAACTGTCAGTGGTATTATAACAAAGTGGAAGCGATTGGGAATGACAGCAACTAAAATGACAGAGCGGGGTCAACGGATGCTGAGGTGCATAGTGCGCAGAGGTCACCAACTTTCTGCAGAGTCAATCGCTACAGACCTCCAAAGTTCATGTGGCCTTCAGATTAGCTCAAGAACAGTGCGTAGAGAGCTTCATGGAATGGGTTTCCATGGCCGAGCAGCTGCATCCAAGCCATACATCACCAAGTGCAATGCAAAGCGTCAGATGCAATGGTGTAAAGCACGCCGCCACTGGACTCTAGAGCAGTGGAGACGCATTCTCTGGAGTGACGAATCACGCTTCTCCATCTGGCAATCTGATGGACGAGTCTGGGTTCAGCGGTTGCCAGGAGAACAGTACTTGTCTGACTGCATTGTGCCAACTGTGAAGTTTGGTGGAGGGGGGATTATGGTGTGGGGTTGTTTTTCAGGAGCTGGGCTTGGCCCCTTAGTTCCAGTGAAAGGAACTTTGAATGCTTCAGCATACCAAGAGATTTTGGACAATTCCATGCTCCCAACTTTGTGGGAACAGTTTGGGGATGGCCCCTTCCTGTTCCAACATGACTGCGCACCAGTGCACAAAGCAAGGTCCATAAAGACATGGATGAGCGAGTTTGGTGTGGAAGAACGTGACTGGCCTGCACAGAGTCCTGACCTCAACCCGACAGAGCACCTTTGGGATGAATTAGAGCGAAGACTGCAAGCCAGGCCTTCTCGTCCAACATCAGTGTCTGACCTCACAAATGCGCTTCTGGAAGAATTGTCAAAAATTCCCATAAACACACTCCTAAACCTTGTGGAAAGCCTTCCCAGAAGAGTTGAAGCTGTTATAACTGCAAAGAGTGGGCCGACGTCATATTAAACCCTATGGATTAAGAATGGGATGTCACTTAAGTTCATATGCGTCTAAAGGCAGATGAGTGAATACTTTTGGCAATATAGTGTATGTTATGTCTGATCTCACAACTTCTGACAAGGCATCCAGAGCATGCAAAGTGTTATTTAGAATTGCAGAATGCATGTTTACAGTGAGTATGGTATCCTGCAGGGTTTTACCCAGATCCTGTAATTGTTCTTGTTGTAGCAGGAGTTTCTCTTGGATTTCTGGCATTTCCTCATTAAGTTCACCCATTTGTCTTTGGAGTGTACCGAGACTGATGGATTTGGCAGCCAAAAGGCCGATAGAGAACAGGGAACCAATGGCCGATGCTGCTACTAACAGGCCACCATGGAACCGCTTTGGTCGCTTATTCCCACTGAGTTCTTCCTCTGTGACTAGGAATTTCTGCAGTTGTTCTAGGATGTGGACAGTTGTCAATTTGGCATGTTCAACTGTGTCCTGGGTTTGGGTTCCACTTACCCTGCCCTCCGTCATCTGTGGAGGTAACTGGATGTGTTTGTGATACACATCCCAAGGGTCTAAACGAACGTATATTCTTTGGGTGTAGAGGTGGCAATGGGTGATTAAGAGCCCAGGGGTCTCCTGTAGGACAATACAGGTTGGCGGGCCGGTTTCTACCACCTCATTGGCTTGTATGAGCTGTAGGTTGATGAAGATGCCAAGGATCCAAAGGAATTTCATCCTGAAACATACAAGAGTCTCGTTACCTTGTTTTTTGCAGGAGTAGTCTTAAGTGTTAGTATGAGTAAATATGCTACACCCAACTACCCCTTTGGAGTGGAGACTGTTCAAAGGGTTTGATCTGATTTGAATGGACCCATTTGTACGTTGGTGTTTGGTTTGGTTTGGCTTCGAGATCCAGATTCGGTAAGCTACCAGGGAGAGCTTCCCTATAATCTCAAAGGGGCCTGACCAGCTTGGTTGGAACTTTTTGGCGATTCCCACCGGTTTAGCAAACTTGAATTAGAGGACTTTATCACCTACTTTATATTCGCAGTCAGACGTTTTCCTATCGTAATAGGACTTTTGTCCTTTGACACTGGTTTCCAGGTTTGTTTGGGCTCAAGCAAATGTAATTTGGAGGTGTTTGCGTAAATCGGTCACATACTGATGTGCAGTATATGCGGTTGCAACACTGATGTCTTCTGGACGGTACAGCAGATGCAGTGGGAGAGTCATTTCTCTCCCCATCATCATTTCAAAGGGTGTGACCCCTGTGGTGTGGTGTGGAGTAGACCTGATGGCCATCAGTACCAAAGGGAGTTTCACATCCCAATCTTTGCCATTGCTGTTGACATACCTCTTGAGCATGCTGACAATGGTACAGTTGGTTTGCTCAACCTGACCTGATGACTGGGGGTGGTATGCAATGTGGAATTTGGCTTCCACACCCAACATTTCCCACATTGTTTTCATCACAGCCGCCGTGAAATGAGTGCCTCTGTCCAAGTCAATTGAGAGAGGTAGCCTCTAACGGCTGAACACATGGTTCATCAGCACGAGGGCTGTGGTTTCAGCCGTGTCATTGGGTGCTGGAAAACACTCCACCCACTTTGTGAAAGCTCAGGTGACAGTGAGGAGGTATTTGTTACCTCGCGCCGATTTGGGTACTGGTCCAATCCAATCCATCTGCAGATTGGAACAAGGAAACGTGATTCCCTTGACCTGCAGTGGAGCACGATTCAGTGGCCGGGAAGGATGGAACTGACAAAAGATCAGACAGCCCTTTACATAGGCATTAGTGTCTTTAAGCATAAATGGCCAGTGTTGCAACCTGTTGGAGGGTGTGGTAGGTAGCTTTGTAGCTCCTGTGACCTCCAATGGGAGCATTGTGGGCATGTATTAGCATCACCCCCCTATGGTCGGTCGGAACAACCCACCGGGGTGGACCTGGACCATCGGGAACATAGACCAACAGGCCTTTCTCAAGTTTCAGGTGTTGTTGTACCTGACAAAGAGCTTTTAGTTCTTTTGAGTCCTATAAAGAGGATGGTAGGGCCCGTTGTGTCTGAGGTTCCATCAACCACTGCCGGATTGCCTGGATCACTGGGTCCCATTCCTGCATGGCACTCAAGTCTGTGTCGCCCGGTTGTCGACCCAGGTTCACAGTCTGCAAGCAATTTTGGGGATTTTCCTGGTTCTCTCTTGCCTGTCTACAGGTGAGAGCATTCACCGAGCAAGATGGTGGTTTTGGGAGCCATTCCTCCTTGAATTCCCATAGTGGGCCCTGTACTGCACCTCGCTTAGCTAAGCGATCAGCTTCATCATTGCTCTCTTTGTTGGGGCCAAGAGTTTGTGAATGACCTTTGACCTTCTTCCAATACACAGTCATCCCTCTGTCAGTCACAAGTTGGTCACAAGCCAGGAAGAGTTCAGAGTGTTTGATCTCTTTACCTCTGGCATTCTTCATGCCATTTTCTTTCCACGTGGGGAAGTGTGAGATGAAACTGTGGCGGGCGTAGTTAGAGTCGGAGCAGACTACCAACTGCACAATAGCTGACCTAGCAGCTTGTTGCAACACAATGAGTGCTGCGGCAATTTTCGCATACTGGCTAGTCTTTGCACCAAGTTGGTAACTGTCTGGCGCATGAACGACGTAATTGACCCAGACTATGCCCACTCCAGCTTGGGTCTGGCTCTCATGGTGAAAAGAGCAGCCATCCATATAAACCTTCAGGAGGTTTTGACAGACAGTTTCATCATAGTAATGATGATTGGAGGGAAGAGAAGGAGTGGTAACAAGGAAGGGTGGGGAACCTGTCTGTCCTTCACAGTCACAATGTTGGCACTCGGCCAGGCCCTGACCCAAAGCCATCTTGTGGTTCTGAGCATACCTGACTTCTGTGTCGTAGCCTTGTTGTGCCATCATCCACGACGTGATGTGACTGTTGGACACTTGTCCTTCTCTTAGCCGCTGGCTATTGAGGAAGGAGACAGGCTGGTGGCAAGTTTCAATGATTACCTTCTGACCCCCGATGTAGCTAAGAAAGTGTGCCACAGCCCAGACTGTGGCTAGGAGGGCTCTCTCACAGTCGGAGAACTTCAGCTCTACACTGCTCAGAGGTCGGCTTGCATAGGCAACAACTCGGTTCTCTTTGTCATACCTCTGTGCCAGGGCGGCGCTGAGACAGTGGGAGGAGAAGCTCACCTCTAAGTGAAACTCCTTATCCTTGTCTGGGTAGGCAAGGCAAGGGGCTGAACAGAGCTTTGCTTTCAGTTCTCTGAAAGCCTGCTCTTGAGGGTCTCCCCATTCAAAGACATTGTCTTTCCAGAGGAGCTCGGTAAGGGGCCTGGCTATCTCCGCATAGTCCTCGATGAACTGTCTGGAGTAGTTGCAGATACCCAAGAAACTCCTGAGTCCCGACACGTCGGTTGGGGCTTTGATGTTTTGGATGGCTTGAACTCTCCCTGCTTGAGGTTCAATGCCATTGGCACCCACCAATAAGCCCACGTACTCAACCTTGGTGTGGCACCACTGACCCTTGGAGAGGGCCAGCTTGGCTCCTGTGCTGGAAAGCTGGCTGAGCACGTATGGTATTTCGGTCAGGTGTGCTTCAAATGTCTGACTTCGCATGAGGATGTCATCCACATAGATCAGGTTGCCGCGGGCAGCAGCATCACTCATGGCTTTGTGCAAGAAGATATTAAACTCAGCTGGGGAGTTTGAAATCCGAATGGGCATCGGTTCCAAGTGAACTGTCGATTGCCAAAAGAGAAAGCCAGCTTATACTGATCCACTGGGTCGACTGACATTGTCCAAAACCCATTGGACACGTCGACGGTCGAAAAGAAACAGGCTTTTTTCACTTTCACAAGCTCCTGATCCAGGTGGATCATGGGCCATCGTGAAAGAGGGACCTGTTTGTTCAGTTGTCAATAGTCAATCATCAAGCGCCACTTTCCATTAGGCTTCAACACTGGCCACAATGGTGAGTTGTTTGTGGAATTACACTCCCGAATAATGCGTTTCCTCAGCAACATGTCAAGTATCTCTTGGATTGACTCGTAGGCGGCTAAAGGAATTCTGTACTGGCATACGAATGTGGGTGGTGCATTTGGGTCAGTTGGGATACAAGCTGTATGGAGTTCGGTGATTCCACAGTCGTTGGAATCCCTTGAAAAGATCTGTTGGAAGTCGTGAAACAACTTCCGCAGTTCTTGTCTTTGACCCTCTGTCGTTAAGGCATCTGCCTTAGTGAGTTGTTATGCTATTTCATCCTCGAATCCCGGATAAGGTTCCTCTGGTGGGGAACCGGCTTTGTCACCAGTTGAAATCATGTCACCCGAGTGAGCAGCAAGGGCGTACACAATCATGTCCATTTCCATGCCCAAGGCAGTACTGCAGATTTCTTTATTGTGTAGCACCTCATGACAAGCAACAGTGATAATTTTGTTCGGGAAGGTGAGAAGGAGGGGTTCAAGGTTCTCACCCCTCGTCAAGGATGGAGGCAGCTCTCCAATCACAGGCACTGTCAGCTCGAAGTCATGAAATGAGCTGTCGATCAGCAACCCTAATGGTTTACGTGCCGTCACAACAATTGGTACATTTGTTAGGATCTGGACAAGCAAGTAAGCTGAGCGGTTGTTGAGCTCAAGCAGAAGTGTACCACAGACAGTCAGGCTGAGTTCCCAGAAGTATGGCAAGGGTTGGAAGAATGCCTGTGAACCCGGTATCATCTGTCCCTTGAGGATCATGAGGCAGACAGGGGCAGCTGCAGTTCTAGCTGGGATAGTCAGGTCAAACTCTCTCGCTGCCTGACACGCCTGAGGGATGGTCTGATCAGACAACATGTGTTCTGGATCAACCGCTGCCGGATGGTTTTCAGTGCTTGCCTGAGACCATAGGACCTGGTTGACAGTGTCCAGCAGAGCACCTAACCTAACAAGGGTATCGACCCCCACGAGTAGTGAGGGGTCGATTTGGGGAATCACACTCATGAAGTGTGTAAGCCTCTTCTTTCCAATTTGAATGGAAAGAGCACATATCCCAATAGCCTTGATGGGCCTCTGCGGTGACTCTGCAGAAAGAAGGCGGTGACTTTTGTGCACGAAAGACAGAGAGGAGCTGTTCAGACACAGCTTGTCGTACAAAGCTTGACTAACGGCAGACTTTTCAGACAAGAGTGCAACAAGCACATCAGGTACCAAGATACTGTTAGCATGCACGCCTCCAGCTATGCAGGGGCTCTACAAAGCTGGGTTTGAGTTTTGTAGTGAGCAAAGGAATGATTCGTGGGTGCTTACGGGTCCGCCAAGCTGCGGTGTCGGTGGAGTCACAGATGACTCAAGAGGCTCAGTGCTAAGATGAGTCTGGATGTCTGGGTAATGACAAAGCACTGACTCAAGAACAGTGTCACAAATGGTCTCTCCTGACTCTTGGATATAAGTGACTCGGTCGTCTGAAGCGTGACGGCTGTGGGCTAGACGGACCGGATTCGGGGTTGCGACCTGGGCCCACATGTGCCCGTGAAGGCAGTCGATCAGCGGGGCCAGTTGGTCCAGCAGGTCGTGACTGATTAGAAGTTGTTCTGTGTCAAAAGCACAGATGTAGATGGGATGATTGAGGGTCATCTCCTGGATGTGATATCGAGTTTACCAAGAGAGAGCATTGCCCTGGCGACTTCTGCGAAAGTTTCCTTGCACATTACGCTGATTTCAGACCCAGTCTCCAGTAACGCATGGATGTCTATACACCTTCCTACCACCTTGTGGACAAGGTCTCCCAAGAATTGAAAGAACGGAGCATGGGTATTGACGCTTCAGATCACTCTTTCCGTGAGGCTCCAAATGATTCCCTTTATTTCCATTCCACTGTCTGAGGTTTTTCACAAACCCGACATTCCTTTTCTTTGGAAAGGGATTCAGTTTTTTCTGACCCTGGGAGGGACCCTTGTGGTCATTCCCTTGGTTCCTTCAACCCCCCTGTGGGTGGTTGGGCAAATGCTTTGGGGCTGCCGCTTCGCTGCTTACTCTAGGTTGAGGTATTTCATAGCCCTCAAGCCCTAAGTCTGCCCTCTCTGAAGACTGGATGTCTAGGACTCTGACATCGTCTTCTGGTTTATCAGTTGGATGCACGACTGTTTCCCAAGTCATTTGGGTCATCTTTCTAATTCCCTGCATGGTCAGTCTACCCTGTTTACACATCAGTGTAATGGGGGTTTGCAGGCAGGGGTGGAGGTTATGGAGGAAGAGAGATCTGAAACCTCGCTCTTCTTCCAGACCTGGCTCATTACTTCCTTGGAAGTATGCATTCCTTAAACGCCTATAGTACTCCCTAGGAGGCTCCAACTGCTTCTGTTGGATGCGGATGGCACTGAGGGTGGCTGATGTTTCATCAGTATATGGCGAGTACTCCTCGCACAGAACACTGCAAAGCCTCGGGTAGCTGTCACGAATGCGCGGTGGTTGAGTCTTGACGAAAGCGTGGACGCTTCTGGAAGTTGTTTTCCAGATAAGTTTCAACTTCTCACGTGCCGAGGCATGAGGCAAGTCAGCAAGACAATGTTCGATTTCCCTGAGGTAATCGTTGACATTTGAATCTCAGCTTGCTGGGTCGAAATGTTCTATGTTCTTCGCAAAGGAGTTAAGCTGGCGCATGCGTAGACCTGTGTCTTGGTCCCGCTTGTATCCATCTGACTCGTCAGAGGATGAGTGCCAGTGCCTGCCCCCATTGCCATGACGTTGGGAGAGACCACTTCCTCCTTGTGGTAAGGAAGGCATCCTGCTGGGGCGGGGCACCTGAGGGGAAGATTGACGAAATGTGGCCTTGCCCCCGAAATGTGGTGGACTCACATCCCGAACAGGGATGTGCTCTAGCTCCGGGAGTTGGAGCAATGGTTTCGAAATACTACCTGAACCAGGGGTAGGGTATTTCACCGTAGTGCCATCCTCTGAGTCCTCTGCCCCACTCTGGTCAAAGGTGGGGTAGCAGAGCGCTTCTTGAGCTTTAGCCCGTATGTCTCGATTCTCTTGCCAGACTTGGTCGTCAGCGACCTCTCGGCTTTCTTTTTCAGCTGACTGGAGTCTTTCTACACACTCCTCCAGCGTAGTATTTGTAGTCTGGAGGTCTCGGTGTAAAGCGCGATTGCTTGCATCAAGCCGACTACACTGGGCTGTAAGTGTCTTTACCTCACCCTTGAGTGTTGCTATTTGCAACTGGGCCTTGTGGTGGTAGAGTAGAAACAGCCTACCTACTACCTCCTGGATAGTGGTTACCTTCCCTTGAGGATCGTGTGCATTATCTACCACGGCGGCCATTTCAGCATCACACTGAGATTGTGTGTAGCTGTTAAGCTCCTCCCTTTCTTCTCTAGAGACAAGGAGGAGGTCAGCGACCCAGTTGGACAGTGAGGTTTCCTCACCTGACCTGGGAGCTTCAGCTTTGGACGCTGATGGGGACTGGCAACTCATATTTCCCTGGTTAGACAGGTGAGAGGGTGATGTCCAGTGGTCCCCTATAGGAACTCTTTACGAGTTAACAATTCTGAAACCTTAGCTGAGTTTTGAGGGTGGCGACTTACGACACCCGTTGCTCTGTGGGAAACACTGACGCACCAGTCGTTATCCCGAGAAAAGAATGCACAGGGGGAACCACTTACCTGTCACTCACAAGCAACTGCTTTGTATTATTAACTGTTCCTTGTGCTGCTAATTTAGGTGTTAATAATCACAGTATGACTATCAGTACGTCAGACTACTTTGTTAGTATCTAGCGACTGAATCTCTCAAACACAAACAGAAGGAGTAATGAATTAGTACCAAACTAGCAACCACTAACACAACACTTGCAATGATTCACAACCACAACCGGCCTTGTGCCTTAGTAGTTTGAACTTCCTGGAGAAAAGGAAGACAAGAGGGGAAACCTTTGGCTACTCTAAAATATTTAGGAGTTATTTGCAAGGATATTGGAGGAAGCCAACAATTATCACGTCCTCACATGGGGCACCAATTATTATGTAGGTGCTACTGGTTGTTTAAATCAGTTTTACTATCAGAAATAATCAATAATTAATTGTTATTAATTACTGAATAATTAAATAATAGAATTCAACTCATTAAATTCTATTCTCGGGGCACCACTCTTTGACAAGAGAAAAATGATAGCAAGTTACTGATCGGTCTCATAAAAACAAAATCTACCCTGAAGGTTGAGTATCTTAATTGTTAATCAAAATAATCAAAAAGGGGAGAAACTAGTTAAATTATTGCCATACAAATCTAATAGTAATCTAATTACAGTTAGTTTCTAACACCAATAATATAACAGTACTCTGAGGTAACATGGGAGTTCTTGACGTGGCAGAGGCTGACTTCAACACAATATTAAAAAAAACAAACAAACAGGAGTACTTGTTATAATATAACAAGATTTATTATAATCAAGCAGTAATGAACACAGCCAATACTAGCTGAATATAATCCAAAAACAATATCAAGGAAGCCTAAACTAACAGTGGAGCTATATGCTAGTGTGTGTGTGTGTGTGTGTGTGTGTGTGTGTGTGTGTGTGTGTGTGTGTTTGTGTGTGTCTCCAGATGCGGTAACAAAGGAATCAAAATGGAGGGTTAGATCCAAAATGGAGCTGATACCATGTGAGGGTGGAAATGAGCGGACACACAAAGGAACTGACGAAACAGGCGGGAGAATTTGGTTCACCAGCCTGAGTCGAACATAAACCACGGCGCCGCTCACTCAGTGAATATCAGTGAGAGAGAGAGAGAGAATGAGAGCGAGAGAGAGAGGAAAAGTGCATGCAATTTAATTGAGGGTAACCGCTCGTAACAGCGGGACTGAATTACTAGTTCAGATCACTCAACAAAACAAACTTAACCCCCAAAAAATTAAATGCAAATCTCCCCACTCAGAACAGCAAACAGCGAGCAGAGTTTAACATACAAATATACTCAAAACATCAGCATTTAGAATCAAATATATGATTTAGTTGCGCAAGAAAAATCACAGTTTCTAAACGAAATTTGCCCAGATATCAAGCCTTACTTGGGAAATCCTGTGTGATTTCAGTTGGGTTGTCCGTTGGAATTCCGGTTGCATTGAGCGGTCAGGAGAAACGGTCTGGATGGTCCCATGTCTTACGCTTGTCTTAAAAGGCGCGTCTCTGCTTTATTCTTCGGATCCAGCGATGGAGAAGAATGCAGAAGGTAGTCAACATTGAATGAAAAAGAGGGAGAAGGGAAACTGGTCGCCTTTCCGTTTTTCAAAATAAATTCACTGTTGCTTTACAGTGAAACTGAACCGGTTGTTATAAGTATACTATAAGACTCGAACAAAGCTAAGTTAATCTTACTCTACCGTGGCCAAATGGTGAGGTTAGAAAATGTGGTATCTTTGTTCTCAGTCCAAAACGGAGGGAAGACTCCTTCAGTACATGCACGGTACAGATGTCCCTTGACAGCCAGCCAGAGCTTAGCACAGAGAGCCCGAACTACATCTGTCCGCTGGTTTTATTGACAAGATGACGTCATCGGTCGTAGGCCGCTTTCGACCAGTGGCGTTTGAGACTGGGTCCATGGGCGGGACTTCGCATCCAGTTGTGAATTTGTGAAGGATGCTGGGAAACTGAGTTCAATGTCTCTCCTTTGATTAAAAAAAAAAAAAAGGGCCATGCGGTCTCTGCTGCAATTTTGAGTGGGCGACATTATGCAATAGACTGGCATGTCTTAAGGTCAATATTAGGTCACAAATGGCAAAAAAGAAACAGCTTTCTCTAGAAACTCGTCAGTCAATCATTGTTTTGAGGAATGAAGGCTATACAATGCTTGAAATTGCCAAAAAACTGAAGATTTCATACAATGGTGTACAACTTCCTCTAACAAGGATAGAAAGAGATGTGGAAGGCCAGATGTACAAATAAATAAGAGGATAAGTGCATCAGAGTCTCTAGTTTGAGAAATAGATGCCTCATATCTTCTCAGCTGACAGCTTCATTGAATTCTACCCACTCAACACCAGTTTCATGTACAACAGTAAAGAGAAGACTCAGGAGTGCAGGCCTTGTGGGAGGAATTGCAAAGAAAAAGCCACTTTTGAAACAGAAAAACAAAAAGAAAAGGTTAGAGTGGGCAAAGAAACACAGACATTGGACAAAAGATCATTGGAAAAGAGTGTGATGGATCTGAACCCCATTGAGCCTTTGTGGGATCAGCTAGACTGTGAGGTGCGTGAGAAGTAATAGTAATTTTTCACATTATTAATGTCCTGATTATACTTTGTGATCAGTTGAATGCCACTTGATGGTGAATAAAATGTATTTCCATAAGAGCAAAATCTGTACATTATACCAAACTTTTGGCTGCCAGTGTACTACATAATTTTATTTAGTTTTTTAACGGTAGAAAAACTAATGATGAGAGTTCAATTGAAAGTAATGTTAAATCTTGTGCTGTTGTGTTGTCCACGCCGCATATCCTTCAGAAGAAACAAGTGGATTTTCACTTTGAGTGGCCAATTCCCACGTGGATTGTTTTGTGATCATTCTGATTATGTCATAATGTTATCTAGGCTTTGCAAAGAGGCTGTTTTTAAAGTACAGGGGAAGATTTTAGATTGGAGCCGACAGCGAACTCTTCGACAGTTCCGTATTCTACATGTTAGTAGGGTGTTTCTTAATGCCATGGAAGCAAAAAATGGCACATTTAATTCTAAAGATCAGAGAGAGAGAGAGAGAGAGAGAGAGAGAGGAATATGGATATGAAAACTAAATTATGAGAGTTTTTGTTTTAAAAAAAATATTAATAATAATAAAAACATTAATAACTTTAAGTGGAACTCAAGGGAAAAAATGAATAGTGAAAAAAGTATGAAATGACCCCTTTAAAATCATGCTGGAATTTGCACGAGGAAACAAGAACTTTTCTCTTTTGCCTTGTCCCATTTTTGAGTGTTTCTGATTGGATGAGATTTATGTGATCTTTGTGTGTGTATGTGTATGAGATTAAATCTTGTTTGGCCCCTCAGTGGTGCCGTGTGTGTTTTAATGGTGAGATCTGAGGATGGGTGCTTTAATCCAGCTCTGTGGGGGGTTTTATATGATCTGTGAGCTTGATGTCCCTGCATGGATGCCTCAGCTTGGGGGCAGGTGCTCTGGCTGCAGCTGCGTCTCAGGTGGGCTGAGTGTACGTTACGCTGTGGGCTGGGTAGCAGGCGGTGGAACTGTGCTTGACTGAGAGCTGATAAGAGAGACTGTGTGTGGAGTGTGTGTGGTGGATGGTTGATCTAAATGCAAGGTGCGCAAGATGTGACAAAATGTGTTGGATACGCTCTGACAGGTGGAGGCGAGGAATTTTGTTTGGAATTGTGTACGTATGTGATTTTGTTTATTTGTTTATTTGCGTCTTACACATGTGGGCGACAATCTTGTTGATATCGCAGGTTGCAGGGTTTCGTTTGCAATAACCAAAAACAAAAAGTCTAATCGTTGCATGACAGCCCATGTAGGTTAACATTATTATTCTATGAGAGGGAATTATGACCTAGCCTTTAAAGCTGTGGTTCTTAATTGGTTTTCCTTCAGGACCCAAATTGGTTTTTCTTAGGACCCACCATCAAGTGGTGACTCAGCAGAGTGCCAAAATTGTTAATCATACAAAAAAGTGCCTTGAATTCAAACTTTTCCACATCAAACTCAAATGTATTCATATCACTGCATAGGCCCAACAGTGTTGGGGAGTAGTTAACTAAAAGTAGCAATGCTAATTTTGTAGTAATGTAAAGTAATGAGCTAATTTTTCTAACAAGTAGCTGTATTGTCACAAAACGTTCACAGAAATTATTCACTTATTCACTTAAGCCTTGATCACCCTTAAAGGGACTTTGCCAGAAGTCATGGTTTTCTTTTTTTGAGCAAAATATTTAGTTAAATGCTGCCGTTTATCACTATATTTCGAGTGGGTGTTTTCTAGTTTTATTAATGTATATTAGCTAAGTATACATTTATGTTCATTTTGATGTTGTCACTATTTCTTTAACCCTTCAAATTTACCATGGATTTACTACTGTATATAACTTTTGTAGTAACCATGTTTTTTATTTTTTTTTATTTTTTTATTTTTTTTGTTTGGCGGAAACCAAGGTTTTGATAAAATTAACCATGATTTTATTGCAGTAATACTGTAGAATTTATATAGTAATTATGGTTTTACTATAATAATAATGCAGTAACCATGACTGTTGTAACTTTGGTTACATTTGTGGTTACTTTGCTTTTACGACAAATACCATGGTTAAAGGGGTCATGAAATGGAGAATAAAGTGTTCCTATACATATAAGAGGTAACTGTACTATAAAAACATACTGTAAATTTCAGAACTCAAAACTTCCTCCCCAGTCTAAAAAGAGCATTTATAGTTGCCACCCGCTGAAATGTCTCATTTTGAAATCTGTCTGTTTGTGACGTCGTGACACATTGCTCATTTGTACATCCCACAACATGCGTCATCGCACCCTTGGCCCCGCCCACTGGTGCGAAATTTAAGTCAAGAAAGCAGGCCTTCCGTGGCTAACTATTCCTAACATAACACCTAAAGGGACTATTTTGGATTATTTTTGAATATATTCATGCACTAGACAGACATCTTTGACCACTTGATACACATATATCGTGCCGCTTTTAAAAAATGTGATGTCAAGTTACAGCTCTGAAAGGAAGAAGCAATTCTCTCATTCAGCTGTTGCCTTTGCCATGCTACACTTCATGGACACGTTCTTTCGCCCACCTGCGCTATTTTTAATTGTTGGTGTATGTAAACATAGGATGTCTTTGACAATGGATGTCTTCAACCATTTCAGTGTGTTTCCAGTGATGTATGCCTCATTGCGCCTTCAGTATGTATGTGCATAATTTCACCATTCTTTGGACTGTGTACAGTACCGTGAAAAAGTCTTAGGCACATAAGATTTTTCACAAAAACATTTGTTTTAAGATGGTTAATTATATCTTCAGCTTTAGTGTTTCAATAGAAACTATACATTTTAGACTCCCAAACATTCCTTTTGCAAATAGAATAGAATAGAAGAACAGGGAGCCCTGCAACAGATGGCATGACCTCCACAGAGCCCCCCACTGAACATTGTGTCAGTCTGGGATTATTACATGAAGAGACAGAAGCAATTGAGACAGCCTAAATAGATAGAAGAACTGTGGAGAATTCTCCATAAAGCTTGGAACATCCTATTTGCCAACAACCAAAAATAAAAATAAAAACTGTATCCAGGTGTACCAAGGAGAACTGGTACTGTTTTGAAGAAAAAAGTGGTGACACCCAATATTGATTAAGCTTTTTTATGTTTACTGGTCTTTGTATGACGTTAATTGATTAATTAAAACTATTTATGGCATTGTTTTAAAAAAAGGGATGTTTTCTCTCTTTTAAAAGTTAGCAAGCCGATTTATTTTGCTATCTTAACCATGCACGATTAAATGGTTAGTTGCATTTTATTATTTGCATTTAGCATCATTTTCCCCAGCTTTCCACGACCAATTACAGAACAGACCTGAAACCCATTATTTGGGTTGCGACACACCAGTGGACAACCAGTACTGTAAAGAGCATAATTTAATTTGTTTGCCCACATGTACTGCAGTGGCACATGTACAGCACATGTGATTTAGAAACAGCAGCATTGCAATAATGACGGCTGATTCTTTCATCCCTGCGTTTCTCTTGCTGAAAGATGTGTGTGCTGGCAGGTTAAATGATAAAGAAGAAAAAAAAGGAACATGTATACATTTTTCTCTCTTTCTCTCTGTCTCTCCCTCATTCTTTTTTGCAGGCACCACTAGTCGACGCTGCTCACTGGATCACCGTGGGGTGGCCTACTGGGAGCAGCCCAGTTATGCTCGATGCATTGCAAATGAATACAGATACTTGCAGCAATCAGTAGGTGCAACGTCAGCTTTCTGTGCATGGCTTCTGTCTGTGACGTGCCATAAATTACCCCTGCAGTCGTCCTGATCACCCAAACTATTTCCACCAATATCAACACCCCCCCCCCCCCCCCCCAATGGGCACCCCAGGCCACCGTGCAGGTCTTTGCAAGATTAACTGTTATCATTGAAGAGGCAAATTAAACTGCTAGTATTGCAGTTTTCGAGACCCCACAATAATAGAGGACTTTCAAATTTCCTTCCTGGATATCCTTTTCCTTTGAACACACCTGCTCAACAAAAATACATGATTTTCAGTCTCTTTGGTTTTTTACTTCCTCTTCTTATTTGAACCATGCTTAAAGGGATACTTCACTCAAAAAAAATAAAAAATAAAAATAACTCAAAAGGAGATATTAGACAGAATGATAGCCTCAGTCACCATTCACTTTCATGTGAGCTATCCCTTTAAATGCATGCCTAGCTGTTGTGTTATTGCTAAGTAAGGCTTTTCAACACACCTTAGCCCACAAGCACACATAAAACACTCTTCTATCTGCATTCTGTAGCCTATTTCTTTGAGTCAGTGAGCATGACATCATGCCAGTGTGATTTATGCTTGTTTGTTTAGTGGTATGTTACATATATAAAAGGTGAAGTGTGTAATTTGTTAGATGTTAAAGGGATAGTTCACCCAAAAATTTAATTCTGTCATCATTTATTCACTATCACTGTTATTTCTAACCTTTATGACTTTATTTCTTCCATGGACCACAAAGTAGATGTTAGGCAGAATGAAAGCCTCAGTCACCGTTGCCTTTCATTGTTTTGGAAAAAAGATGCGTTAAAAGTGAATAGTGGATAAAGCTAACATTAAGCCTAATATCTTATTATGTGTTCCACGGAAGAAAGCAATATGGAAAGTGATATACCCACAACACTGTAGCATTGTGAAGGCGAGATGCTTGTTTGTGTTATTTTGGCAATTTTGTTGCAGTTTTCTGGTGCCACTCGTGGCATAGAAATTACACACTTCACCTTTAACAATTTTCCTCTAAGTAACACAATTAGGCATTACTTAGATAAAATACTACTGGCAGTTTTCAATATCCCAAAGTCATTCCTGTACCATGACAAGGTATCTTAGTATTAAAGACTTTGAAGGACACAGAACCCAGTCTCTTTCCATGTGTCTGTCTCCAGGTCCAGGGGCACATTGCTAAAGGTCAGAGGAATCTGGCAGGAGATGGCATGTCCCAAGTTACGAAGGTCCTCCTGGACCTCACCCAGAGACGCAATTTCTATGCAGGTGACCTTCTCTCCTCTGTAGAGATCCTTCGAAACGTCACTGACACCTTTAAAAGGGCCAGCTACGAACCATCTTCTGATGACGTGCAGGTAAGGGAGAACCAATATGGTTTCCTTTGTTTATTTCATATTGCATTGTGGTAAACATTCATTTTAGGTCTTAATGTTTAGTTAATGCAATTCAAATACTTGAATTTCTATTAATAAAGATAATTGTACTGTTTTTTAGAACACTGCACTTAAACAAATAACAAATGATAAATGGATCTCCACTTCTGCCCCTCATAAAGAGCTTTTAGGATTTATACACAGTGTGCCAGCTGCTAATAAGAGATACTCATTAAGTCTATCTCAGTCGCAATCTCAAGGCATTGTCATCACCTTCAGGATGCCGCAGTTTAACCGATTGCTCACAAACCATTTGAGAGAATGTGGTATTTTTACATAATACAGAGTGTAATGTGATTGTGTGTATGTTTGTGTGCTGGATTGGTGTGGGAGGTTTTATCAAAGCCCTGATGTGAACTGGAGCGGCCCCTCCTCCCCACGCCTGTGTACTGTGGTGGTTTGTGTTTTCTGGAACGTATTAATGCCGTGTTTAAGTGGATGCATTACCACCAGAGGGAGCATAAGCATTCAAGTAAAAAAAACAAGCATGCCAGAGCCAAGACGCTGCCTCTCTCCTGCCTTTCCTGGCACAGAGGCAGAGCAGCAAACAAAAAAGACAGGCACACATCCAGCAGGATATCTTATTCAGCTAAATCACCGCAGCAAACGTCGAGTATGCACAGGGTCCAAAATTTACTTTTGGCCACACCTGCCAATGACGAGTGAATTGAAGAAATATATATTTATTACCTGCCATAACACTGAATTTTGTATACATATATATGTATACAAAACTTTTGGAGTTGGCCCAACCCCCTTCTGGAGTAACTCAACCCCCTTCCAGAGTTACTCCACCCCCTTTTAGAGATCTTCGTTCTGCAGCAATGCCTACTTGGTTTTGGTGGCTTAATGCAAGGCATATTACACATATACAGTGGCAAGAATAAGTATGTGAAGCCTTAGGAATTAGCTGGTTTTCTGCATTAATTTGTCATTTCTCATCTTCATTAAAGTCACAAGTATAGACAAAGCACAGTGTGCTTAAGCTAACAACACACAAACAATTATAATCTTTCTTGTCTTTATTGAACACATCCCAATAAACATTAACAGTGCTGTGGAAAAAGTAAGTGAATCTCTAGCCTAAAGACGACAAAAAAAGCTAATTAGAGTCAGGAGATGGCAAATCAAACAAAGTTGGAGGTGTGGGTTTGAGCTACTTTGACTTATAAAAAGCACTCAAACATTTTGAGTTTGCTATTCACAAGATGCATCTGCTGATGTGGACCATGCTTTGCAAAAAATAGATTTCAGAAGACCTACGATCAAGAATTGTTACTTTGAATAAAGCTGGAAAGAGTTACAAATTTATCTTGAAGATCTTAGATATTCATCTGTCCACAGTTAGACAAATTGTCTATAAATGGAGATGATTTAGTACTGTGGCTACTCTCCGTAGAAGTGGCCATCCAGCCAAGATGTCTCAAAGGGCACACCACAGAATGCGCAATAAGGTAAAAAGAGCCCTAGAGTGACAGCTAAAGACTTGAAGGAATCATTGGAACTGGTTAACATCTCTGATCACGAGTCTACTATATATGGAAAACATTAAACAGCCATGGTTAAACGGTCCATGGCAGGACACCATGAAGGAAGCTGCTGCTTTCCAACAAAACATTGCTGCGCACCTGAATCTTGCCAAAGACCATCTTGACACTCCACAACGCTTCTGGACTGATGAAACTAAGTTTGAATTCTTTGGGAAGAACACGCAGCACTATGTATGACGTAAAAAAGACATCGTATACAAACATGAAAACATCATCCCAATGGTAAAATATGATGGAGGGAGCATCATGATTTGGGGCTGCTTTGCTGCTTCGGGGCGTGGACTGCTTGGCATCATCGAGGGAAAAATGAATCCCGAAGTTTATCAAGATATCCTGTTGCTGTGCACCAGCTGAAGCTCAGTAGAAGTTGGGTGATGCAGCAGGACAATGACCCTAAACATCAAACTAAATCCACTACAGAATGGCTTCAAAAAAAGAAAATCCACCTTTTGGAGTGGCTCAGTCAGAGCCCGGACCTCAACCTAATAGAGATTCTGTGAAATGACCTCAAGAGAGCCGTTTACACCAGACATCCTAAAAATATGACCGAGCTGATGCAGTTCTGTAAGTAAAAAAGGTCAAAAATCCCTTCTGAACATTGTGCAGGTATAATCCGCAGCTACCGGAAACGCTTGCTTGAGAGGTTATTGCTGCCAAAGCAGGATTGACCAGTTATTAAATACTAGGGTTCACTTACTTTTTGCACAGCATTGTAAATGTTTAATGGGATGTGTTCAATAAAGACATTGGTTATTATAATTGTCTGTGTGTTGTTAGCTTAAGCACATTGTGCTTTGTCTTTACTTGTGACTTTGATGAAGATGAGATCACATTTTTTGACCAATTAATGCAGAAAACCAGTTAATTCCAATTGGTTCACATACTTTTTCTTGCCACTGTATGTCATTCTGTAAAAAAAAAAAAAAAGAAAGGAATTCTGCGTGACTCGCAACATGCTTACTTTAGTAGACAGTTTGAATGTGTTTGATGTGAATCACTCACGTCACTTATCAGCAAGGGAAACTATCATTCTTACATTCCGACTTAATCCATCTAATGGTGCAGTTCCTAATAAAGTATAAATAATAAAGTATTGTTTACTCACCAAGGCAATTTTACTTAAGTTTATTGCTTGACGAGTGTTATTTTGGACACTGAGTATGCAGCTCTCCTAGTGCCTTCAAGCTTGAATGGCACTCTCTTTTCTCCTTGTTTTATTCTTCCCCACATTTGAGAGCTTAGGGAAGATCAACCAATCCCTGAATTGAAAGTAGCAGGAAATCCCTGGTGTGTTTTAGAGCCGATGCTGCTGGATGTACCCCATAATCAGTAATCCACTGCTGTGATTCTCAGTGTAATCCATAGTATTTGCACTTAAAATGCAGGGGAGATTCTATACTGTATGCTGTATGTATATGTACCTTTTCAGGGAACACCTATACATATTTTTATTTTTTTTCTGTACCAAGGACTATGTAAAATGTAAAGCCTATTTGGTAATACTTCACTTGAAGTCTGTGAATATGGTAATCTTAATCAATTAAATAATTTACATTTAGGCATTTGGTAGATGCTTTTATCCAAAATGACATACAGTGCATTCACACTATGTACAGTATATACAGTATACAAGCTATAATTCAAGATGTACCTCTCATGGGATTTGAACCAGCGACCTTTAAATTCAACACCCACCAGTCTACCACCCACAAATCATTCATAATCTTTTAAATACACCTAGTTAGTTGTAGTAGTTGTACACACACACACACACACACACACACACACACACACACACACACACACACACACAAAGGTATTAATAATATATTAAAAAGTATTCAGACTGAATATAAAATTATTTTATATTATTATATTATATTATATTAATAATGCTTTTGCTGCAATTATTTTATACAAATATATAGTACATTACAATTTGTATTATAGGGCATTATAAATCATTTTATATTCATTATGAATAATTTGTAATATATTATTAATAGCTTTAAAAAGTGTTAATATCAATTTCCTAAATGTTTTAATAACACCTTGTTTATATATTTAAAAGTGTATAAATTACATATTTAAAATTTCAATCCAAATGGACTCAAATTAGTTCCCTTCTCTATATGTCAGCAATGTTTTACTAACCATATTTTTTATTTTTTTTCTCCCCACAGAACTTTTTTCAGATCATCAGCAATCTCTTGGAGGAGGAGAACAGGGAGAAGTGGGAAGATGCACAACAGGTGTGTCTCAATGAATGTCTGAGTGTTTTTGAAGCTTGCAGGTCGAGATTGCTTTGTTATAGTCACATTGCAGAGAGAATCTGGTGTTGTGTGTCACTCTGTAGCTGAATATTGTGTGATGAGCCCTCAACAAATCGATTGCTATCACCGGTGCAGATGCTTTAGGTAATTGTCAGGTCAAAAAGGCAGCTATCTCTACAGGCAGGGCTGCGACAAATCAAGCTCTCTCTTACAAATACAGCCCTCCCTGCTGTGCTGATTGTTGGAAGGACAGCTGCAATATACACTGCATCCACTTGGTGGCAGCAACATTGGCAGCATACAGTATGTCCAGACCTCATGCTTTCCATCAGTGATGATGGTATTCGGTGCGTTCCATTCAGAAGTGCTCATCCCTATGCTCTATTCCCTTCAAAGACTTTACCATGCACTGTGAGAGCTTTGGAAGGCTGAAAGGTGTGGGGCTCAATGATAAAGTTTATTCAGAACACACCTTTTGAGTAATTTTTAAAGGAAATTCAGTTTGAAGCGATTTTACAGCATAACTATCATGATTGTTTTCACTTCAAAGTGCCCTTCGGAGGCTGATTTTTGGAACGCAGGGATTGTCTTCTACTCTGCGAGAGACAAAATAAAAGCAGCTTCTGGGAAAATTCAATTGTTCTTTCGAATTACAAACAAAATCTGAATCCAACTGCACTATTGTGGCTTTGGACCAAATTAAGTGTCTTTACAGTGAACTCCTTAAAGTTTATAAAATTCACTTTTAGCAGATATATGGCATTATAATTTACAGTCTTTCTCTTCTAGGAAAATGGAACAAAAATATTGATCATCCTGCACTACACAAACCTTTGTCCAATCAAATGCTTTCTAGAATGAGAATGCCCCCTTGTCCTAATGACTCTCTTCAGTGAATGTGATTATGCCAAGTAGAATATTATTTTTGTTGTTTTGTTTTTTGTTGTTGTTTTGCTCCTGGAACAAGATTCCTATTAATGAGATTTTTAAGTCTATGGTTTATGTTTTTGTTTGGGGCTTATACTCCATAATTGTAGGGGTAGGTTATAGATAGGGGTGGGGATAGGTAAGGACTACGTTTCTTTGACAGGAATTTTGGACCAACAAAAGATGTCTTGATCTGCAAAATTAAAAATTAAATGACATGGAAAGAAAAGAAAAGGAACCCTTCAATATATCCCTCCTGATCTTCCTGTTTCAATATGAAATATATCAACACAAGAAAGAAAACTGCATTCGCCAAGTGATTTTTCATGGGGTCTTTAAATCTACACTGGTAATACCTCTTAAGCAGACAGTGGTAATGTTACTGTCAATCAAACATAAGCTGCTTTGGAGCTCCTTCATCTAATGTGTTTGCCCGCAGTCTGAGAGCTGTGGTAAAACATGTTTCCTTGAGTAAAAAATGGTCCCTTGTGTCAACTGAATTAGCCCATAAATGGAGTTTACAGTAAGACAGTGTCACAAGGGTTTTATTGGAAAGTAATGTGTTTTTCAATTTGAAGTGTGTTCGGAGATCAGGTCATGGAGCAGATCACTTTTTTGCCAAAGGTGTTTTGCGTGCAGTCGCTGGAGCAGATGGGCCAGCTTTCAATTCACGTTCCTTCTCAGCTTTGTCACAGATTGAATCTTCAAACTCAAATAATTAGAGGACATCTGAGGTGGTTGTCACCTGCTCTGGCAAATGATTGACCTTAACCTGATGTTTAAATATCACCTAGGATTTTATCTTCTCTGCCTGTCTTGTCTTCTTCTACAAAGTCTGCTTGCATGGTATTCACAGGCTGTGCAATGATTGCTATGGAGTTCACAGCTCAGATTCATGCCGTTCTCTGCTGTTAGGTGGGAGAGAGCAGGAAGGGAAACCTCTCAGTGGAGAACAGTGTGTGCCTACCTCTCTAATTCTCAACTCAAAATGAGGAGAACAAGAGGTTCTTTAAGTAGTTGTTCACCCAAAAATGAAAATTCTCTCATCATTCACTCACACTCATGCCACACAGATGTTTAAGACTTTCTTTCTTCTGTTGAACACAAACAAAGATTTTTTGAATAATAAATCAGCTCTGTATAGCTCCATGCAATGCAAGTGAATGGTGGTCAGAACTTTGAAGGTCCAAAAATCATATAAAGGTAGCATAAAAGTAATCCAAAAGACTCCAGTGGTTCAGTCTATACTATATTTTTGTATTGTTTTGTTATCAATTCTCCTTCCTGCCCAGTAGGTGGCGGTATGCACAAAGAATGTGATAGCCAAAAACAAAGGAAGAAGAAAGTGGAAGTGGAGATTTATAGTAAAAAAAAAAAAAAAAAAGGACTTAGATATTGATCTATTTCTCACCCACACCTATTATATAGCTTCTAAAGACATAGATTTAACAACTGGAGTCATATGGATTACTTTTATGCTGCATATTTATGATTTTTGGACCTTCAAAGTGCTGGCCACCATTCACTTGCATTGTATGGACCTACAGAGCTGAGATATATTCTTCTTAAAATGTTAGCTTTTTGGTGAACTATCCCTTTAACCCCCTAAAAGTCTTTTACAGTCTTTCTTGTTAGTGATAACTGAGGTTACAATTATCCCTGGTGTATTCTAAGGCAGGGGTTCTCAACGGGGTCGGTACCGCCCTCCAGGGAGCATTCAAAGGATGCCAGCGGGCGCTGAGAGCAAATTAGTAGAGAGGGGGATGTTAGGTTACAAATGGGGGGCATTTATCAATCATACTATTCAAATCTATCGTCAAGTTCCTCTATGCATTAAAACATTTATCTAGACTTGGAGTATGTCAGTTGTTTCTCAATTATCAAATCAAATCAAATCATTTTTATTGTCACACAACCATATACACAAGTGCAATAATGGGTGAAAGTCTTGGGTGCAGTTCCGAGCAACATAGCAGTTATGACAGTGATGAGACATATGCCAGTTTACAATAAACATCAGATTTACACAACACAATTGACATATCTAATATACACATAATTACAACACAATATACAAATAATAATATACAATGTACAGTATACAATACACACAATATAGAATACACATACAATATAGAATACACATTATACAATAAAAATGGTATATATATAGTATATATAAAATATACAGTAGGTTGTATTGAACTGTATTGACATTCAGGCTGTCGGTTGATAGTCAGTTGCCAGTGTGTTGTTAAGAGAGACTATAATTTATGACAGTCCAGTGTGAGATAATAAGATTAATAAAGTGCAGTGCAGATGTATATTGATCGTGAAAGATTAAGAGTTCAGAAGTCTGATTGCTTGGGGGAAGAAGCTGTCATGAGTCGGCTGGTGCGGGTCCTGATGCTGCGATACCGCCTGCCCGATGGTAGCAGTGAGAGCAGCCCATGGCTCGGGTGGCTGGAGTCTCTGATCCTCCGAGATTTTTTCACAAACCGCCTGGTATATATGTCCTGGAGGGATGGAAGCTCACCTCCGATGATGTGTCTGGCAGTTCACACCACCCTTTGCAGGGCTTTACGGTTGTGGGCGGTGCTATTGCCATACCAGGCAGTGATGCAGCCAGTCAGGATGCTCTCTACAGTGCTGGTGTAGAACCGTGTGAGGATGTGGTGGTTCATTCCAAACTTCCTCAGCCGTCTCAGGAGGAAGAGGCGCTGATGAGCCTTCTTCACAACGGCCTCAGTGTGGAAGGACCATGTGAGTTCCTCAGTGATGTGGACACCGAGGAACTTGAAGCTGCTGACTCTCTCCACCGGTGCTCCATTGATGGTGATTGGACTGTGTTCTCTGTCTTTTCTCTTGAAGTCCACCACAAGCTCCTTTGTCTTGCTGACGCTGAGGGAGAGGTTGTGCTTCTGATACCAGTGCGTCAGAGTGTGCATCTCCTCTCTGTAGGCTGTTTCATCATTGTCAGTGATCAGACCTACCACCATAGTATCATCAGCAAACTTGATATCATTGGAGCTATGTGTTGCCACATAGTTATGTGTGTACAGGGAATACAGGAGTGGGCTGAGAACACAGCCCAGTGGGGCTCCAGTGTTGAGGGTCAGTGATGAGGAGATGTTGCTGCCCATTCTAACCACCTGGCGTCTGCTTGACAGGAAGTCCAGGATCCAGCTGCACAGCGAGCAGTTTAAGCCCAGAGCCTGGAGTTTCACATCAAGCTTGGAGGGAACTATGGTGTTGAATGCTGAGCTGTAGTTCAGACAGCATTCTCATATAAGTGTTCCTTTTTTCCATGTGGGAGAGAGCAGTGTGTAGTGTAGATGCAATGGCATCATTAGTGGAGTAGTTGTTGCGGTAAGCAAACTGCAATGAGTCCAGTGAGGGAGGCAGCACAGAGCAGATATAATCTCTGATTAGTCTCTCAAAGCATTTGCTGATGTTGGGGGTCAGAGCAACAGGACACCAGTCATTTAAGCAAGTGATTTTGGATTGCTTTGGTACAGGCACAATGGTGGATGTTTTAAGGCATGTGGGGACCACAGACGAGGAGAGGGAAAGGTTGAAAATGTCCGTAAAAACACCAGCCAGTTGGTTCGCACACACTCTGATGACGCGGCCCGGAATGCCGTCTGGACCCGCAGCTTTACGGATATTCACCCGTCGGAAGGATCGAGTTACATCCGCTACAGAGACAGAGAGTGTACTAACCTCTGTAGCTTTGGCCGCGAGAGCTCTCTCTGCGAGGGCGGTGTTATTTCCCTTGAAACGAGCATAAAAAGTATTAAGCTCATCCGGGAGGGAGGCAGCGGTGTTCACGGAGGAGTTTTTATTCCCTTTAAAGTCTGTGATGATATTAATTCCTTGCCACATGCTTCTAGAGTTGTGGTATTAAACTGTCCTTCGATCTTGTCCCTGTGCTGACATTTGGCTGCTCTGATAGTTTTGCGGAGTGCATAACTGGCTTGTTTACGCTCCTCTGCGTTCCCAGAATTAAAAGCGGAGGTTCGCGCATAAAGTGCTGTGTGAACATCGCTATTTATCCATGGCTTCTGGTTGGGGTAGATCCATATTGTTTTGGTTGGAACAACATCCTCTGTGCACTTTCTGATTAAACACGTTATCTCGATGTCGTCATCAGAGGCAAACCGGAACATCTCCCAGTCCGCGTGATCAAAACAGTCTTGTAGCGTAGGTTGGTCCGACCAGCACTGGATCGTTCTGAGGGTGGGTGCTTCCTGTTTCAGTTTCTGCCTGTAAGCGGGCAGAAGCAGAACGGAAGAGTGGTCTGATTTGTCAAATGGTGGGCGAGGGAGGGATTTGTAGCCATCCCGGAAGGGAGAGTAGCAATGGTCCAAAACCTGGTCCCCTCATGTGTTGAAACTGATGTGTTGGTGGTATTTTGGTGCGATTGATTTGAAATTGGCATTGTTAAAGTCCTCGGTCACAATGAACATGGCCTCAGGATGCGCAGTTTCCGGCGGGATGTACACAGCTGTGATAATGACCACTGTGAATTCCCTCGGTAGCCAGAATGGTTGACACAGAAGCATAAAAAATTCCAGATCAGGAGAGCAGAAAGACTTGATAGAATGTACGTTCCTTTGATCACACCAGGATTTGTTGATCATAAAATATACACCACCACCTCTGCTTTTACCAGAGAGGTCTTCCGCTCTGTCTGTTCGGTGCACAGAAAACCCCGCAGGTTCAATGGCTGAATCTGGAATCTCAGCAGACATCCAAGTTTCCGTAAGGCAGATAATGCAGCAGTCCCTCATCTCTCGTTGGAAAGTGATCCGCGCTCTCAGCTCGCAGAGCTTGTTGTCCAGATTGAACATTTGCCAGTAGAATACTGGGTAGCGGGGGTTGATTTGCGCGACGTTTTACTCTGATGAGAATGCCGGCTCTCCTTCTCATTTTCCTTCTGTGTTTCCGTGGCCGGGCTCCACTGCCGTGTTTGTATACAGTGGGTCGGCATTGAGGAATTTGAAGTCCAGTTTACGGAGTGCAATTGCAGAATCAATGTCCAAAAGTGTTTGTCTGTCGTAGACAATAAGGCATCCAAGACAAAAGGCATAAAAATTATAAACAAAACAAACAAAAAACTGCAATGTTGTGTCGGTTCTCGCAACACAGCAGCCATACTCGGTGCCATCTTGAGTCCAATCTTAAACGGGTTAATATGCATTTGTACTGCAGTTCATCTGATTTTGAAATCTAACGACGCATCTGAAGTATCTGGTTTAGCAGCGTCAAATACACAGGCTGAGGCACAACCTCGGCTAATGCACCTGTTTGGCTCTGTAGATGGATACGACTCAGTGGACAGAGCAGCGCGAGCGCAAAGCTCTTAAAGCTCAAGCTCTTAAACTCATCAGTGAGAAGCAAGGTGTGAGAAGTGGAAACCCTTGAATTTACTATAGTAACACTATAGGGGAATGAAGTAGGGGGGCGTTCATCAAAAAAATTTTGAGAACCACTGCTCTAAGGTATTACTACCATGCTATATGTTCAAAGACATTGTAATACCATAGTATATGTCCAATAAACATGCTACTACCATGGTACCATGGTTCCAAAAACATTGTAGTAAATTTTTGTTAGAAGGATAATTAGTTTGTTAGTGTATCTTATTACAAATCTGCTATTATTATGTCTGCTTACAAACAGTTGTGTTTAATATACCGTATACAATGTATACAGATTTATTGAATTTCATTGTATGTTGTTACAAATGTACTGTTCTCAGCCTGATCTCATGAAAAGTGTGTGATGGTGTGGACAGTTTTGCAAAATTATATGTGGTTTTATTACACATAGTGCAGCAATTTTGAGATGAAATGTCCACTGTGTGATGCCAAAAGCGAGTTTACATTTTTTTATTAATTCAACAAAACCCACCTCCCTACCCTAAACGTTAAACCTAAACCTAACCATTAATGTCATAAAAGCAAATGTGAGATGAAAACACAATTGCTGAAGCAACTTCATCATTTTGTGGTGCTTCTATGACACTTTCGCCTCAAGTGTCAACTCAAAATCGTGCTTGAGATCATACCATTGTGCTTTGCATCAGAAGTGCAACACTTTATCATTTGAGCTACTGCACAACTTAATCACACTTGAACTTAAAATGTATCACGCACTATAGTACAAGTGTGTCATAAGATAGCATTGTGTGAGGAACTGGGCGAAAATCAAGTGTTTACGAACTAATAATCTGCTGTTTTACTAGTGATTTGTTTGAAAGTGAATAAAAGTAATTGTTGTTGTTGCACCTCTAATGTTTATTTCACCAGGAAACTGCCACAATACGTACAGCTAACCATGTAAAAATGTAGGTATATAATTTTATGAGACCAGGTTGGCTATTCTCATGTCTGCATACATATAGCAGTCACATACATTTACTTGTTCTCACTTATGGCTGAAATCTATATAGCAGAAGAGTACGTTTATAATATATAATATATTTTTATATATTCAACTTTGTAGTGACTGTAATCTACTGTACACTCACTGAGAACTTTATTATGAACACTATGGTCCTAATAAAGTGCCCGATGTGGTCTTCTGCTGTTGTATCCTATCTGCCTCAAGGTTCGACATGTTGTGCATTCTGAGATGCTATTCTGCTCACTACAATTGTACAGAGTGGTTATCTGAGTTACCGTTGCCTTTCTTTCAGCTTGAACCAGTCTGGCCATTCTCAGTTGACCTCTCTCATTAACAAGACATTTCTGTCTATAGAACTGCTGCATACTGGATGTTTTTTGTTTTTGGCAACATTCTGAATAAACTCTAGAGACTGTTGTGCGTGAAAATCCCAGTAGATCAGTTACAGAAATACTCAAGCCAGCCCGTCTGGCAAAAACAATCACACCATGGTTGAAATCACTAAGATCACATTTTTTCCCCATTCTGATGGTTGATGTGAAAATTAACTTAGCTCCTGACCTGTATCTGCATGATTTTAAGCATTGCACTGCCACATGATTGGCTGATTAGATAATAGAATGAATATGTAGGTCTACAGGTGTTCCTAATAAAGTGCTCGTTAGTGTATATGAAAGTACACTTAATATGAAAGCACACTTTATATTATTTGTGTGTGACAACGCAGCAACAGTGTTGGTACATATAATGGCCATCAGCCCCAGCCATTTCCCGCACTGCTGTCTACCCTGCACACTTCAACACCCCAGCGCTGTTGCCATGGAGAGGGATGCTCTCTGCTGTCCCCCGCCAGTCTGACCGAGGGGGATGGGCCAATCTGCCTGCGTGCCCTCAGCATCTCTCTCTCTGTCTGCAGTCTGTCTGATTGACTTGGCCCAAGATCGGCCCCTGTGCGAATGCGGAGCCTGACTCCTGCCAGGGGGATTATTAGATATCTGACTCCTTCGCCCTGTTCCTGCATCTCACTAAGGGTGCTAATTATGAAATGTCACTCAGTGCTATTTTTCTGTACCCCGCTTTTTTATTTTTTTGTCTTTTGCAGATTGGTTGCAATGCGTTTTTGCACTTTGTTTGTTGTCACAGGGACAGAGGGTTCAGGATGATGATAATGAGATGAGAGACCAAAGGCTGCACAGCATCATATGGTTTTTAAATTTGTATAGTAAATCTGCTGGGTAAAAGGTTTAAGACCCCGCTTCCTGCAGTTAGTGATGACAATTTTTATTAATAGGCTCTTTAAAAGGTTGATCACAAAAGATTGTGAATTTGATGCTGTTTCTTGAAGTCAACATAAAATACATTTATTTCTAAAAACACCTTGCTGGTCTTATTGTGAGTGGTTCATTGGTGTATGTTATTCCACAGAAAAATTGTTTGTCTTTGTAATCCTTTATCGATGTAATAACTTGTTTTGCCTATGAAATTACTTTCCACTTCGGCTGACTTCATCTTGATAAATTGGGAGTGGAAAGTATCTAAACATTTTTGAACCACTCCCCTCCAGCAACCTGTCTGCTCCGACGGCTGTGGGCTAGCTGGCTTAAATTTTAGACTTTGAAGAGGAATATCAGAGAGGTTGAATTAGGTCGAGACAACACTTCTGAATATTTCCTAATGTTGAGGCAAAATTTTTCGTGCTTATAAACATTATTCCAGATCAGCATTAATTTGTATACAGTTTTTTGTTTTAGTCTTCTGACAAAAATGTCCTTTAAATTTGCTCAATATTTCATGTCATATTCATTCATTTTAATCAGTTTTACTCTGACTAAAATGGCATATAATTTCAGTCAGCGAAAATAATATAGTTTAGTTAATGATAATTGCAAAATGACTAAAAATGTCATGTAAAATATACATCAACTGTTCTTGTTTTGAAAACCTCAGCTCCTGAACTAAAAGCATAAAATGAATGTACTGAAGGTTTAGCTATTTTTCAAGTTACTGTATTCTGATTTTTTCATGGTTTAGAGACTGTTATAAATGTTTCATGCTTTAGCCAGTTTAGGATATTGCATTGCGTGTAGCTCCTTTTATGTATTCCCAATGCAAGTTATTTTCTGACTAGTGTGTAACTTAGTTCAACTTCACCTCTTCATTTTCTTAATTGACTGTGCAGATGTAAGGTGTGATATTACATATATTTTGTGTGATATAGTGATTAATGTCATGTGTAAATAGCATGCATTTAAGTGAGGTAATTAACCCGTTTGTGAAGCGGTTCATTTAGCTGGAGTTCAGCTCTTTCTGTTCACGCATATCCAAGATTGTCTTCGTAACCTTTTATCAAAATATGATAACTTGCTCCGCCTCTGAAATGACATTCTTTTTTGGATGACGTTGTAAATCCCTTTTACTTTTCAACCACTGCCCTCCAACCACCTGGGCTCTATTCTTGTTTGTAATGCCTACTTTTCACAATCCAATCAATTCCCAATTAATAGAATCATGTCCCACGCTACATTTTTTGCAGCTGTTGTTTCAAGTTGACTTTAAATATTGAATAGTTAAATACTGAATTCTTGAATTGCCAGAAATCAGCCTGAAAAATGCTTGCTCTTGAGTTAAGCCGAAAGATGCTTTCTCCTAGACTGTCTGCTCCTACTAAAGATCTTTGAGGACTTTCAGAATGATGACAGATGTAAATAGCTGGGTTCAGTCACCTGAAGGTCAAGGATTGGATCAGCAGGCCGTGATGCTATTGACTAAAAGAGAACGGGTACTTTGACAGGCTGAGGCAGTGAAATCGGGAGGGGGGCGTGCCATAGGTCTGAATTCCTCCTCCACATTTGCTCTGACACTGATGGTTGGTCCTCTAGAGAGGCTCTGAGCTCTGCACAATCATTCTGCAGCATGCAGTTTGTCTTTGTGAAATACTGAATAGACAGGTTGCACAGCTCTAAAGAATTAGATGCCCTTTAAAATGATTAAAAATTAATAATTAAAAAATTAAAAAGTTATAGTTTTCAAATGGGTTAGTCTGAGTGTGTTTTTACTAGGCTAACTGTTGCCTAAGTTGCTCTTTTTTCTGCGTGTTTTGGTTACATTTAACTGCATTTAATGTCAAGTTTAATTGAATTATGTCTCTATATCTGTCTATCTAGCTGTCTATCTGTCGGTCTATCTATCGTTCTGTCTGTCTGACTGTCTGTCTGTTTGTCTGCCTGCCTGCCAGCCTGCCTTCCTGTCTTACTGTCTTTCGTTCTGTCTATCAGTCGTCTATCTACAGGAATCTGTCTGTTTGTCTGTCTATCGGTCTATCCATCCATCTGTTTATCTGTCTGTCTGTCTATCTATCGGTCTGTCTGTTTGACTGACTGTCTGTCTGTCTGTCTATCTGTCTATCAGTATGTCTATCTATCTGTCTGTCGTTCTGTCTGTCTTTCTGTCGTTCTGTCTGTCTGACTGTCTGTTTGTCTGCCTGCCTGCCTTCCTGTCTTACTGTCTTTTGTTCTGTCTCTCTATCTGTCTGTCTGTCTGTCGGTCGGTCTATCTACAGGAATCTGTCTGTTTGTCTGTCTTTCAGTCTATCTATCCATCTGTTTGTCGGTCTATCTATCGGTCTGTCTCATTTAATTTGATGACAAATCCATCTAAAGTCTGATGGCATCTGTGTTTGATAGTCATTTGCAAACAGAGTTTTTTATTTTATTGATTTTTTTCCCCCTCATTTTCCCTTCCCAGATTTACCCAGGGTCGGTGGAGCTCATGCAAGTCATTGAAGAGTTCATCCACATCGTCGGGCTGGGAATGAAGGACTTCCACAATGCCTATCTGATGACAGGAAACCTGGGTAAGACCTTCAGACAGTTCTGAGAAAGCTTCATACCTCCCAATCACTGACTGCAGGTCTCACTGACTCTTCCCAACAACTCTGTGTGTCGTCAGTAATTGAGGATAAATGGTGCTTAGAGAGGAATGGGGGCACACACCACCAGTTGATAATGTTTATTAATACCAAGCCATTTTCACTTAATGTGCTATATTCTTATGCAAACATCTTATCTTATTTCAGCTTGTAAAAGCAGAGATGTACTGTATTTGGCTTTGGTTATAACTATTACAGCATGCATTGATTTCCATCCACCTACACCTTTCCAGAGTTATTAGAGTTTTACATTTTAATTTAGTTTCGTTTTCATTAGTTTACATTTGTACTGTTAGTTTTAGTTTTACTATTTTTGGGCTGCCAAAGTTAACTGATTTGTATTTATTTTGGTTAGTATTGGAGTCATGGAAATTTAGTTTAGATTAGTTTCAGTGTTTTCCAATTATGTTAGATTTACATTGATTTTTTATTAACAAAACTATTTTCATTTAGTTTTCGTTAACAAAATTACCACATCTTTCTGCATATAACTGAGTCTTAGTGTAGCTTTAATATAACTGTTAGCCTTTTTTTTTAACTGCAGTGTATTAAGTAAGGCTTTTTAAATATTTCTAAAGCATGACTCATCTGTTTACATATAATCTTCCCACGTCACTCATAGAATTCCTCCATACTACTTTTCCTTTACGGTCGTTTCAATAGAATGGGTGTTGAATGATAGAACCGTTGGTGAAGCACATTTGCTTAGTTCTCTTGGTTAAAACATATGGGACATTTACCCATGAAATTGCAATCTGCATGAATTGCAGAGCTCAACAGATACGAAATGACTGAATTAGGATGACCTTGCTGTCTATCAGCAAAGACGGTACATACTAGAGTCTACAATGTTTTGAATGGTACTAAAAGCTAACTGGCATTAAAGAGGCAATTTCATTTAAGGGCACCTTTGGTATCTTTTTTAGTGTTAACTTATTTTAGGTAGCTTGACATAAAACAGACAGGATTGTCTCAAAATGTCATGAAGTTGTGTAAAATGGCATATTCATATATTTAAAGATTAGTAATATGAGTAGCTACTACAAGAATGTCCTTCAAAAACATTTGGACAGAGATGATTGTTTAGTGTGTTTGCTCAGTTAAACAAAATCAGTGAAACAGTTCTGAAATTACAGATTGCATGATTTAGCTTTAATTTATAGAGGTATTTGCATGTTTAACTTTTTCATCCACTTTAAGATTGTAGGTTAAGTTTTATGTTTTACATTTTATGAAAGCATACATTGTAGGTGCTGTTCACCGCTTTTAATCACCCTTTTGCCCTCTGTGCTTAATTTTAAATGGCCGTGCAGTATGACAAATGAATTTGAAAGTACAAAAATTCTTTGTAGTCTCTCAATTATTACAAGGTCATGAAAAGAATAAAGACTGCATTATAGTTATAAAAGAATTATCAAAATGGAATTTAAAACAGTTTTAGATGGAGTACAGATTGTCAACTGCAGGTGATGTAAATTTATATTCTTGTACATGCTAATTGTCACTTGCTTTGAAAACCTTATTTTTGCAAAGCAGTGATGTGCTCAGACCTCAGCAGGTGTGGAAGGATAAATTAGGAGACTGATATTTTTTGAATGAGTAGTACTTATATATAATTTACTAATTTCTTTCATATTAATGTTATTTTACTGTATTCTGTCATAAAAAATCAATAAAAAATAAGACCCATACAGCAATAATGTGGAAGAACCATGGTACAGTGAGTAGGGCATAGAAATGATCACTTTTGATTGGAATTCGCTCCGATCTGCTGTAGCGCGCACTGTTAAAGGCACTCCCGCCTTATTTTCTTTAATGCTTCCACGATTTACAAAGAAATCTCACAATGACACATTACTATTACTGTAAGATTATAAAGAGATTTTTATTTTGTTTTGTGTACCTGTAGACTTGTAACTCTCCCCCCACGCCACTGTTGCAGAGCATATTTTTCTGTTGTTGTTTTCTGAACATGAATCAATTCAGACATGGCCACCTCAGTAAAGTATGTTGTAGGATGAAACGCACAGCCAGAACATGGACATTATAATTATTCTGGAGAGAGGAGCTATAAACATTTTAACGTCTGCCACTGACAAGGCAAAGTAAACCTGTGATTGATCTAGTAGTCTGAAGGTTAAAATGAATGATGTTGCAACTCACAGCTGCTGGTAACAGATGTATAAACAGGCTGAAGCTATTGAATCAAGAAACCACGAACATTATTGAAGCACATTATCGCAAAACAATAAAATAAATAATAATATTAAAAATAATAATAATAATAATCTTTTTTTTTTTCTTTTTGGCTTTACAGCAAGAATATCTATATATCTTTAATATCTGTTATTAAAAGAAAATATGTTTACTTGAAAAGCAAAATTGCATAAGAAATAAAGTCTAATTTTCAGAGTAATGTAACCAAATTTAGGGAGGTTTATGCTTAAACAAAATTGTCAGTGGGATTAGAAAAATAAATTTGTTTTCCTTTTGAATTAAGTTTATTTTTCTTTCTATAAATAAAAAATAAAAAAATCTTGTTTTAAGCATATAAATTTTAACTATTTTTTATTTTTTTATTTCTCTAAATACGAGACTTAATATCTTAAGTCTTTTTGCTTTTCAAGTAAATGTATTTTGTTTTAAATGTTTGGATATTTGTACTGGAAAACAAGACAAAAATACTGAGTAAGAAAAATATTATTTGCAGTGTGTCTACTTCTGTTTAGAGTGATACAAATCTCTGTTGCTTTAGTTTAATGTCCACTGTTTATTATCTGATCACCTGCCATTTATTTTAAATGGATATTGTTTAAGGTGGTAAAGCTGGTAAAGACACTAGCAATGGCAAAGTCATGAGTTCGATGCCCAGGGAACACATTATGATAAAACGTATAACTTAAATGCATCGTAAAAACATTATGCATAAATGTAAATGGATAGTAAACTAACTTTTAGAAGACAAGTTAGAACCCACTAGTTATTTCAGAATACCACAGAGATTTTATGCTTGAACCCAGGATCCGGTAATTTTATTATGCCCAAATGAATTGGACCGTTTCAATATCAATGATTTTATAAAAGATGCTTTCAGCCCTTGATACACATGGCACAGTATTAGCCCAACCAAGTCTAAATTAGTTAAAGCTTCAGGAGGTGAAACTGAGATGGAGAAACTTGTTAATTCTGCAGAGAGGGTTCTGCATTATAGTAAAGATTCCAGAATTAATTTGCGAATCAAGAGCGTACAGATGTTAAACATGCAACACATCTGTGCATTTGTGCTGATCGTGCGTTCCTTCTGAGTAGCAATCTGGCAAACACATTGAACCCTGATACATTGTAATGATATTCAATATACAGTGAGACATCTTCATTAGTGGCATATAGAGAAACATTTAAATGCATTGTATTTTGTGGTATAGATTTTTTTTTCTTAACCAATTGATTAAGCGACCAATTGCTCTATCCATATGAAAGTCACAAATGCGATATCTTTAATATCTCACCTCAGTGACATTGAATGGAGATTAAATTCATACTACTGCTTTTCAGATTTTTCTCCTGAAAAAAAAAGACCACAGTAATATAACATGTGTCTTTCAGAGATCTTAGCAATGTCTCAAATGGTGCTCAGATTTGCCAAAATACCTAATTCTACAATCAAAATCATAGATTTCATGAGCTCTATACTGTACAGCTCTATACTATACTTTTATGTCTACAATTGTCTCATTCCATTGAATTTTATTTCTCTTAAAGAATATTAGGAGACAAACATAACATAAATGAGATATCCATTAAGTCTCCTGAGCTACGTATAAGCAACCTATCTGAGAAAGAACATTTTCCTCTGGGTATGCTTTTGATTAAAAAAGCAAATCCTTATGGCTAAAATTTTAATCAGAAAATAAATCCATATTTGTTTATTGGCATCCATTTTGTAATTTCATTTTCATTTTCAGTGAGACTTAATATCCGTCTTTGTTAGAATCTGCTCTTTTTCATTAAACAAACAAAGCAGTGCTGCCTGCACTAGCCAAATGAAAATCATCTGTCATAGTTAGAAATTGCAGTATCATTTCTTGCCAAATTTATGGCACGCTCTTGACACTACAATAAATGCCGTCTGTCAGCACTGCACACTCTTCCATCCTCTTTTAGCTAAATAATCTTGATTGCAGAGATCAGCAGCTCGTCTCCCTGTGAGAATAAACAATGTCTTAGTCTTAGTTGCAGGTCTTTTAGGTGAATAAACACACATAAAAAAAAAATACAAATAATGGACATCGATAGGTTTGCATTGATTACTTAGATAAGTGTAAGAGGCCCTGTAAATACTCCAATAAATAGCCTAACTCTTGCTTTTGAGCATTTAACCAAGATTGCACCAACATTTTTGATGTAAAAATTTTTTTTAAATAAAAGCCTGTGATTTTACCATGGGTAAGAGGTGATCCCATGGTAAAATCACTGTAACACACAGATTTTAATGGCTTGTTGCACACCAATATGATAAAAGACACCAAAGTTCAATAAACAGTTACATTTATCAAGAATAGTAATCGGAATAAACAATTTTGTTTATTATATATTATCCTAACTGTTGGCATTTGCGGTTGCCAAGCAGCATAGCAACTTGGCGTATTACAGAAATATTCACCTTTCAATATGAGTTATGCTCAGTTGATAGCATTTGAGCCAAAAAAACAATATATTTTGACTCATCCCTCCTTTTCTTTGGAGTAAAAAAAAAAAAAAAAAGCAAAAATCAAGGTTACTGGGTGGCACTTACAATGGAAGTGTATGGGACCAATTTTTGGATTGCTTAAAGGCAGAAATGTGAAGTTTATAATTTTATAAAAACATTTACATAATTTTTTTTGTTAAAACTTGTGTATTATTTGAGCTGTAAAGTTGTTTATATTGTAATTTTTTTTGGTGGTTTTAGGGTTTACGGTGTTACGTTGCTACATCTTGGCAGCAAAGTTGTAAAATTGTATATAACTTTACACAGAAAAGGTTAGAAAGTGATTTTATCATACTAAAATCAAGTTTACACACAATGTTTATGCCTCGTAGCTATACTTTTGAAAAAGTTAGTTTTTTTTACGTTTACGGATTGGCCCCATTCACTTCCATTGTAAGTGCTTCACTGGAACCCAGAATTTAGCTTTTTTTTTTAAAGAAAAAGAGGGACAATTTAAAATTAAGTTTTTTTGTGATCAACATTAAGCCACAAATGATGTCGATTGAGCTTGCCTTGTATTGAACCCGTAACATTGCTTTAATAAAGAATGTACACTTATAGGTGTACGTTCACAGTTGTACATTTCTAGTCAAACAAACGTGGCTTCAAACGCGTCTTATCCAATCAGAAATTAGAATCTGAACTATCTGTTTTATAAATGTCCGTTTCTAACTGGTTTCAGCCTGATGTTTCTCTGGAAGTACCAGTGATTAGGCTCATTAGTCACAGGTGGGCACAGGTGCCAGTACCTCCTGGCTGGGTTCCCTGAGGACCGTTACCCACTGAGGCTTCACACCAAAGTCATGAGTAGGAAAACCACTATGAGAACATCCAATCCAAAGGGATCTTGCAGAGTTAGACTGAACTGCATTGAATTAATAAATGCTGCAGGAAATTATTAGAACCAGTGGCCATACAGTAAGAGGAGCCCTTCACTCTGCAACACTGTTCTTATTATTGACAGTGATGAGCAGTATTTGACAAAATATTTACAAATTATTTGGTCTGTTACATGTTGTTTAAAGGATATATTTGTCAAAAGACAAAAATTATAACTAAATTTAAAAAACTGTATAAAAAAAAACTGCTTGCATTTTTTTAATTTTTTTTATAAGCTAATTAAAACAGGTTAGGCTCAATGAAATTTCAGATTTTGTGTTAAAAGTTGTGTTCTTTGCTGTACACTGCACATTTTGGCAAATGTAGTAGGTCAGCTGGGTATTCCATGCAAACATACATTTTCATACTTGTCACAGTATACATGTTGCATACTACTAAAACAGTGGAAGTAGTAGGTACTGTATACTATTCCGAACATCGACTTCTCTTAACTCTTCAGAACCATGCTTGGATACCTGATCTTTAGATCACAAAAAGGGTCACTTATCTCATGCTGTTTTTAGATCCCTAGGTGTGAGCTTCTTCACCAACAGTTCTTCAGTTCTACCCCATGTGCTCCTATGACTAATGCCCACCACCCCCATCCACACAGAGCAGCTGGCCACCTCCTCCAAACACACGCATACGCATGCTCGCTTTTGTATAATCCTTACCTAAACCTCAACGTTTATTACCTGTCCTCTGACCAGACCAGTCATACCGACACCTGCACACTCACTTACACGTTTTAGTGTATCCTCACCCTCAGAGTTATTCCTGTGTTATAAAAGGGTGATGGGTTAACGATCATATTTTGTTGTTTCTCCTTTTCTTCCTTTTTTAGTTGCAAGTATACAGAGGCTGCCAGCTGTGTCTGTTATGACTGACATTAACTTCCCTATGAAGGGACGAAAGGGGATGGTCGACTGGGCGAGAAACTCAGAGGACAAAGTCGTCATTCCCAAAGGAATCTTTGTGCCCCAGGCAGCAGGTACAGTTATGTCACATTGCAGAAAATGATGATTGTGATACAGTATGTTTTATGACCTCTACATTGAGGCTAAATTAACTAGATTGTCAAGGCCAAATCTCAATTAACCCATGTTAACATTATGCCTTGTCCTAAGGAAAATAATTATATATCTCATTAGTTAAAGAAAGGCATAATAAAATAGTAGTTGGTAGCCCTGCTTTGAGGTCATTCTTTTTGGTGGTGTAGTACTGTACATAAACTGACAATTTCTTATACACTCACTTAGCACTTTATTAGGAACACCTGTACACTTATTCATGTGATTATCTAATCAGCCATTCGTGTGGCAGCAGTGCAGTGCATAAAATCATGCAGCTATGGGTCAGACGCTTCAATTTATGTTCACCTCAACCATCAGAATGGGGGAAAAATGTGATCACAGTGATTTTGACAGTGGCTCAATTGTTGGTGCCAGACGGCTGCTTTAAATATTTCTGTAACTGCTGATCTCCTGGGATTTTCACGCACAACAGGCTCTAGAGTTTACTCAGATTGGTGCCAAAAACAAAAAACATCCAGTGAGCAGCAATTCCGTGAATGGAAATACCTTTTTGATGAGAGAGGTCAACAGAGAATGGCCAGACTGGTTTGAGCTGACAGAAAGGCTACGGTACCTCAGACAACCACTCTATGTAATTGTAGTAAGCAGAATAGCATCTCAGAATGCACAACATGTCAAACCTTGAGGCAGATGGGCTAAAACAGCAGAAGACCACGTCGAGTTCCACTTGTGTCAGCCAAGAACAGAAAGCTGCAGTGGGCACAGGCTTACAAAAACTGGACAGTTGATGACTGGAAAAACGTACCCTGGTCTGATGAATCTCAATTTCTGCTGAGGCACATAGACGACAGGGTCAGAATTTGGCACCAACAACATGAATCCATGGACCCAACCTGCCTTGTGTCAACAGTACAGGCTGGTGGCAGTGGTGTAATGGTGTGGGGAATGTTTTCTTGGCACACTTTGGGCCTGTTAATACCAAGCAATCATCACTTGAATGCCACAGCCTATTTGAGTATTGCTTCTGACAATGTGAATCCCTTCATGGCCACAATTTACCCATCTTTTAATGGCTACTTCCAGCATGATAATGCATCATGCCACAAAGCAAAAGTCGTCTCAAACTGGTTTAATGAACATGACAATGAGTTCACTGTTCTTCAGTGGCCTTCCCAGTCACCTGATCTGAATCCAAAAGAACTCCTTTAGGATGTGGTAGATTGGGAGATTCGCAGAATGAATGTGCAGCTGACATAACTGCAGAAATTGTGTGATGCAATCATGTCAACATGAATCATAATCTCAAAGGAATGTTTCCAACATCTTGTGGAGTCAATGTCATGAAGAATTGAGGCTGTTTTGAGAGCAAAGCGAGACCCTACCCAGTATTAGAATAGTGTTCCTAATAAAGGGCTCAGTGGGTGTATATTCTTATTTATATTTATGGGTTTTTCTTCAGTTTGGGGCAATTTTATGGCCTAGGGGTTGATTTATATTTAAATTAACAGATATCAAATTTTATTTTTATTTTTTGTGATGTGAAGGTCACATTTAAAGTAATTTGGAAATGTTTTACCATGCCTTCATCATTCATTTTTGCTGCTTTTCAAATGCCTTTTATGTATATATTGTACTGTTTTAGCCTTGAGCCAGACCCAGACTTTCAATATTAAACAATGAAAATCCATAATAAAAATATGAATTATTACATGTTTAAAACTATGATAATCTAAACAGAGTAAAATAAAAACAAACCATTTCAATGTATTGTGTGCAAATGATTTATATAACTTTTTAAAATTCATAATTTCCACCACACCAAACAATTTAGCTCCAATTAAGTTTTTTCAAAAGTTAGTGTACCTGTCAACTAAGTTGATAAAAGTGTCAGTGAAAAGCATGCTTTTTTTTAACAAATGCATGTAAATATAAATCAATAAATAAATAAAACTGACTCCTTTGTCTTGTTAAGGCTAATTTCAAAGCTAACATTTTATATATCCTAAATACACACATTTAAATTGTCACACTTTTTGCATAATTGAAATTGCATTGAATTGATTGAAAATGACGGACAATACAAATATTCTGGTCACAAGTAATATTTACCTTGATTTTTCTTTGCTTTCTTCTTCTTATTATTATTATATAGCTCTCTGGAATAGTTCATTTTGATGGTCAATTGTGGCATATTTTTGTAGAATGACCACTCAAATTGACTGTTGTCCCTGCCAGGCAACCAATTGTCTACATAGTTGTGCTAGTTTCATGTCTCTCGTATCACTCTGCATTCTCTTTCTTCTTACATAATCTTACATAATAATTTAAACTCAAATCCAAATTTCATGCCCATTTATTTATTTAGTGGATGTGTAACAAGCTGGTTAATCTACACAGGGGTTATGTACTGCTGATTATCACTCTGGAGGTTCTGATAACCCTTTTGGGATTATTTAGCAATAACACCAAGATGACTGTTACTTATTTTTTCATTTCTAAGGTCATACAATCTTTGCGCCAACAGACTCTATAGATTTGAACTCAGCATGTTAACATGCTATAAAACAATGTTATTTTCGGGTATATTAAATCATCAGTAGGATATTAAAATTTAATGTTTCATTATTGCTTATTATGTTTTTTATATTGCACATTATGATGTGATATGTTTGTGCAAAATCAGTTGCATGGTTTAACTGCGAATGGGTTAACTTTAGGATTACAGGATTATATGATCACTACTTTCCATTTGCCTGTTTTAAAGAAGACTGCACTTGTTCGGCCACATCAATTCAGATGACACAGCGTTTGCCGTATCTTCTCTAACAATGATAGCACAGAGAGCTAAACACCAGAGCACCAGACTATTTACTTAATTAGAGTGATCAGTCTTATCTGAAGTGTATCTGAAGGAAGTAATGAAGGACTGAGTTTATAGATAACTCACTCCAGCTTGCCTTGAGCTACACTAGAAGGCTATTCAAAACTGTTTGAACCAGGATTAGCCGTGCTGCCTGTGGAGAAAGACCTTTGCCTCTTAGTTATCAATAACCTTGCTAGCATAGTCTAATCTACCATTTTATTCATTATTGGCAGGGAATTTATGATGGATTAGCAGTCAGGCTTCTTTGTAATATCTATTCTGAGAGACTTTTTAATTGATATTGAATGAGTATTTTGCTTGTTTAGAGGTTTATTAATTAATGTAGCGTTTTGAAAAAAAGCAATCTTGTTAAATTATTTTGGATTAAAAGTATCCCACACGGAAAAGGGATGTGTTAAGACATTCCTATTAATTTCGGAAAGCATTCTAATCCCTGTCTCTATGCGAACAGCACCTCTTGAGACGTGAAGCAAATCTGTACTTTAAATTATCAAATAATCCTCAATGTCATTAAGAGAAGTCATTGAAAAGGGAACTTAGAAAAGCATGTCTCCTTATAAAGATGCTATTTTCTGATTACAAAACATGCTGATAATATCATTTAACCAGACGACTTCTTTCTTCTTTTTCAGATTTGGATGGATCTCCTGTATTCATTCTTGGGATGGTCCTCTACAAGACTCTTGGCCTTATGCTGCCTGGTCCATGGTAAGACTGGCTGCCCCTGAAACCCATGCACAATCTGTACATTGTCCATGCAGTACAAATAAATGTTTTCAAAATATATTTTTGTATAGAGCTATGTGATTTATTGCTAGTGCAAGAGGATGATCTGTGGCGTTTACAAACTCTTTTCAGTAATTTTATCTACAGCGTCAACATATCTGTTATTTTCAGGGTTGGGGAGTAATGGAATACATGTAACAGGATTACGTATATAAAATACAAAATATATAAGTCACTGTATTCCACTACAGTTACAGTTTAAATAATTGGTAATTAGAATACAGTTACATTCAAAAAGTATTTTGATTACTGAAGAGTTTACTTTGCATTTTCGTCCTTTCAGATGGAAAACATTTATACATATAAATGATGTGATCCAAAGTGCATTTGAACAGTGGTGAAACACTTTCTTATGATGTGTTACATTCATACGAGCAGACAGAGAAGTAACTTTGAAGTAAGTTTGGAGCAGAAGAAATAGAAATAAACCTTGTGTAAATTGTCAGCTTTATGCTAAGCTAAAATGCTATTTCTAGCCATTTTACATGCACATGTTACCAGGCACGATCATATTTTTTTATCAAGAAAATTCACGTTGGATCATAATTTCTTTTTTTCTAGTAAGACCTTTGATATTAGGGCAAAAATCATATTCTTGATAATAATTTTTGTTTTGTTTTTCCTGTAAAAATATCAAAACAAGATCAGTTTGATTTGTCTTGTTTTAGAAACAACACTGCATAAGATATTTAGGTTTTTCAGAGAATGTATTTTTAACATGTGTATTTTGTCTTACTGTACTGGCAGAGTTTTTATAGTCAAAACAAGTGAAAAAATCTACCAGTGCTGAAGAAGTAATCCAAAGTATTTAGAATACGTTACTGACCTTGAGTAATCTAACAGAATACATTACAAATTACATTTTACAGCATGTATTCTGTAATCTGTAGTGGAATACATTTCAAAAGTAACCCTCCCAATCCTGCAAACTCTCAACGTTACTTACATTAAAGTGCTTGAATCAGATACATGGATACCCCTATAATGCCTATAATAATAACAAATGAACACCAAATACCATACAAGCATAGAGGTATTTTACTTTTACAATTAGTGTTGATTTTGTGAAAATATCAGTGAATTCTCAGTTTATTTTAGAAAACAACTGAATTGATCAGATTTTCCACAGGTTTTATAATTCTCTCTCATGGCAAGATCTCTATGCTTCAGGTTTATGAATTATGTACAACTGCAGAAAGGAGTTAATCATTGGAGGGCAAGATAAGTGATCCATTAAAAAATAATAGTAATAATAATAAAAAAAGGTTCCATTAAAAAATCACACAGTATAATGCTACAAATTTATTCTCTTGATTTTGACTCTATTCTCAAAATATTACACCTTTAATATTATAAGGTTACTATATTCTAGAAAACGTAATAACTTCATTTTTAAAACTTTATAACTTTATTCTCATAACAGACCTATTATGAGATATATTTTCAAAACATAATGACTTCATTCTCTTAATATTATGACACTACAGTATTCTCAGTATTCTCAAAATCTTAGATTTCTTTTTATTTTAACGTGGTACTGAAATGTTACCCAGAGACTTAGTGTATATGTTAGTTTCCTTATTTATTAAAATGTTGTGCAGTCTTCTTTTACTATGTTTTATATTTATATTTATAAAAAGTTTATATTCTGTGAAACTAACTTGCATGGCCAGTGTGTTAAGGCCTAGTGGCAAATATATCCACAAAACACAAACATATAGATTACTGTACATTTGTGGAAGACAGCTAGCTGTTCCTTCAAATCCCTTCGATTTTCTAAAGCAGAAGGAAATGCAACAGACTATAGTGTTTTCTCTCCCAACTTATACGTCAGAATGGAATTCTTAGTTATTCTTCAGAGTTCGTCTTAAATCTCAGCATCAAAAACTCCTGTTCCATTTGAGGACTTCCACCCAAACCTCTGGAGACACAGAACAGACCTTTCCTAGTGTGACCCTGAGCTGCCAATCAAATCTCAACAAATCTGAGGTTTCCTCAGTGGAGTTACCACTGACAGAGAGAGAGGTTCATAGAAGAACAGAGGAAGAAGTGCAGTCCTCAGTTCTTGAGCCCTGTTAGATTCAGTGAGCCCAGTAGGGAAATGGAGATCAGTACAAACAGTGGATGATAACAGAAGAGAAGTGTTAAAGAAAGAAACAAACACCAACAAGACACAGCTGAGGGATTTGTAAAAACAGATCGTGTTGTTGAACATTTCATAAGACAAAATAGTATTAGATTGTTTTTACAATTAAAACATTAACACTAGTTAATATGAAAGGACCTATATTATTTAGTAATTTGTTGAGGTGATGCTTAGAGTCTTGTGTAATTTCATGAAATGGCTGGTTAATCATGCACATATAATAACTTTGATCAAATCTGTGCATTCATTTTGAATTTCTGAACCTGAATATTTTTATCTCATGACCAGGGTTTTCAAACAGGGCTCCGTCAAGAAAATATTTAGAATTTGTCTTAAATTTGTATGACATTTCTGACTATTTGAATGAACAAACTATGATATGATTAAAATAATTTTTTATCTTATAAGCATTATGTAATATAATAATGTTAATGTTTTGAATATAAGTTATTATAATATGTTATCAAGAAAATATATTTTTATTTTAAATGCCCTTGGGTAGGGGTCCCTGGGTCTGTAAAGGGTGAAAACCCCTCACTTACCCATACTTACACATACACTGCCTGGCCAAATAAAAAGTTGCCATTTGGATTTAAATAAGCAGATACTTAAGAGCCTATGATCGGATCATTATTGCAGTAATTAATATGTTTCAGCTGGTAACAATTCTTTTAACCCTAACTGATGCAGTGTTTAGCTTCTCATTTCTTAAACTACCATGTCAAAAGAAATATCCCGTGGTCATGGAAAAGATGTTACTGTGTTTCAGAATGGGCAAATTATTGGCCTGCATCAAGAAAACAACTAAGGAGATTGCTGAAATCACTGGAATTGTGTTAAGAACAGTCCAACGCATTATTAAAACCTGGAAGGATAGTGGTGAACTGTCAGCTTCGTGGAAGAAATGTGTTCGGAAAACAATCTTGAATGATCGTGATTGGAGATCACTAAAATGCTTGAAGTCACATCATAAAAAATCAACAGTAGAACTCACAGCTATGTTTAATAGTGAAAGTAAGAGCATTTCCACATGCACAGTGTGATGAGAACTTACAGAATTGGGACTAAACAGCTGTGTGGCCACAAGAAAGCCACTTGTTAGTGAGACTAATCTGAAAAAACAACTTCAATTTGCTATGGAGCATAAAGATTGGACTGTGGAGCAATGGAAAAAGGTCATGTGGTCTGATGAGTCCAGATTTACCCTATTCCAAAGTGATGGGTGCGTCAGGGTAAGAAAGGGAAGCGCATGAAGCGATGCACCTGTCATGCATAGTGCCCACTGTACAAGCCTCTGGAGGCAGTGTTATGATCTGGGGTTGCTTCAGTTTCTCAGGTCTAGACTCAGCAATGTGATGCAGCAATAAAATGAAGTCAGCTGACTACCTGAATGTACTGAATGACCAGGTTATCCCATCAATGGATTTTTTCTTCCCTGATGGCATGGGCATATTCCAGGATGACAATGTCAAGATTCATCGGGCTCAAATTGTGAAAGAGTTGTTCAGGGAGCATGAGGAATCATTTTCACACATGAATTGGCCACCACAGAGTCCTGACCTTAACCCCATTGAAAGTCTTTGGGATGTGCTGGAGAAGACTTTACAGAGTGGTTCAACTCTCCCATCACCAATACAAGATATTGGCCAAAAATAATGCAACTCTGGATGGAAATAAATGTTGTGATGTTGCATAAAGTTGTCGTAACAATGCCATGATGAATGCATGCCATAATCAAAGCTAAAGGCAGTCCAACAAAACATTAGTGTATGTATTTTTTTTTTTTTTTTTTTTTTTGGCCAGGCAGTGTATTTTTTAAATTGTATTATTAATTTAGTTTAAGTTTTTTAAGTCCTAGTTTTGTTCAGATTTTTTTATAATATCTAAAAACAAAGAGTTTACTGTCTCTTTAGTTTTACGTTTGGCAATGTTCATTTTTGGCATTTTGGCAAGGTTACTTTCAGCTATTAATTTCTCACTGTGGACTCTTGAGTAACTAATTGTTGGGCATCCATTTTCTTTGTTTGTGTCTCTTTTTAAATGGACCATGAAATCATGCTCAAACCCGTTTATGTTGACAAATGTTACACAAGGAAAATTAGTTTAGTTAGCCCTCTGGAGGAGGGAGAGAGATGAAAGGATTCAGAAATACCTTAAGTTCTAAGGGTACTTGAGCTTATCAAACATGGTTTTGTACCCCTTGTAGCTACAGATAGGCTACACCACCTTACGTATTTAAGATATATACAGAGACAACATATATTTGATTTGGCCAATAAAGAAAAAAGTGTTTAAAGAAACTTTTTGAGTCTAGTCAGGTCACAGGCGATTGACTGATTCTCATCTGAATGTGATTGTTTTCCCCTGAGGCAACCATTTAGAGTTAATTAAAAATCTGAAGCAAAAACAAATTTCAATTTGCCATGTTTAATATGCTGTTACTTTGGCAATCTTTAGAGTTAATCAGATAATTTTGAATGTGACAAACTGGCTTTCATTATTTTATTTTTATTTTATTTATTTTTTTGTACATTGTTGTTGCCTTCTTTAACGCTGACATATCAAGTTCATGACAGTTAATGGATGTTTATTATATAATGGAAGCCTGAAGTGCTTCAATAGCACCCAGTGGGTTTAAAATGTTTTTTTAGTTTATGTTTTGTTTTGTAATATCTCATAGTAGTTACATGCATTTCAACATTTCTGGTCCCTGTCTAGATAGATAAGGGAATACAGGAATTACCAATAATGACAACCTCACATTGATATTGTGTCCTAAATTGAGCCCACATTCTTCTGTGCCAAATGAGCCAGCATTCCTTAAAATGGGCAGAATGGACAGTTTAAACAAAAATCAATACTAATGATAATGAAAGTGTTGAAATGAATAAAATTAGCATTACTCGTTCGACTGATTGTTGTGTTTGGTTTTATCTAACCCACAGGAATAACACTGCTGTGAACTCGAAAGTGATTGCTGTGACTGTCCGACCAGAACCCAGAGTTACAGAAGCCCAGCTGGAGATTGAGTTAGCTCATCTAGCTAATGTAAGCACCAATCAGGTCAATCACACCAGTAACACAACCCTGAGAGGCTAAATTACACCAATATAGAAGTAAAATACATATTTTATAACTCAGTGGTTATCAGCTGGTTTCGCTTCAGAACCCAATGCAAATTCAAAAACCCAGATTTTATATTGGACATGAAGTGTCGACCTGACACTGACTCTGGGTTGTGATTTATTTTACCTTTCATAGTGTTTTTAATAGTTTTCAAGGAAGAATGCATGTCACACAACCTGTCTGTGGCCTGTCCTAAGTTGGCAAGTGATAAATGAATTTTCAACAATATACCATATAGTTTGATTGGATGTTTGGCCTTTAACATCAACAACAAAAAATATGGGATGCGTTTCTCCTCCTTTTTAAAAGTTTAAAAGCCTTTTTTCTTTTCTATCCTAGCAAAGCATGGTTATGTGGTTATTTGCATTTTATTATTTGCATTTAGTATTTTTCCCTGCTGTCTGAAATCCTATTAAAACAGACCTTAGAACTATTTTTGGATCACAACCCACCAGTTGAGAACTATTGATATAAGTTTAGTACAAGTATAGTTTAAGAAGTGTGTGAATATGCCAAATGAATGCAATAAATGCAGTCAATAAATAAAGACTGTCACACAAGGGAAGGAATTCACAACCTTCAAAAAAAAAACAAAAAAACACCAATATCTTTTGTGAATTGCATTATCTGCAATACTGCTCAAATTGATTGATGTTCTCTCTTGTAAATTATGAAAAAAGAAAGCTCATTAACATACGGTTAAAATGCAGTGCCATGAAACATATGGCCTTTTAAACAGAAACTAGAAGAAGAATTGGAGTGTATTTGAGCTAAAGTTGAAAGAAAACTGGTCCTCTTTTCCTCCTTGACATTGTGATTCATGACAGCCAAGCAACGGATTGCTCTACAGTTGCACTGTCACATGTTTCAGGCACATTAATCAACAAACAAAGAGCAGTAATTAGTGCAATAATTAATTTGCCATCTCCTCCAGTTGTTTCTCTCCTCATGGTGACTGAGAGCAGATCAAGATATGGACAGAAGATTACAATGGAAGCTTTTTACTATATATATTCCAGTTTATCACTTAAGGAATATTTCACCCTAAAAGGAAAATGCTGTCGTCATTTACACAATGTCATGTTGTTCCAAACCAGTATGAGTTTCTTTCTTCTTTGGAACACAAGAGGAGATGTTAGGCAGAATGAAAATCTCCATTCACTTCCATTGTATGAAAAAAAAAAAAAAAAAAAAAGATGCAACGCAAGTGAATGGTGACTGAGGCTAACATTATGTCTTTCATCTTATTTTGTGTTCCACGGAATAAAGAAAGCCATGCCATTTTGGAACAACATAAGTGTGAGTGAATAATGACAAAATTTACATTTTTAAGGAAGAACAATCCCTTTAAATCAAGTGTATTGAGATAGTGGGCTTCTGAAAATGTCTGTTTATCGGGTAAAGTATTTTATGTACTTTGATATGTTTAAACATAGTGTTGCTTGTCCAGTCACAGATCAATAACAATATATGTTTGCGTGTTTGCTTTTTCACAGGGAACATTGAATCCATTCTGTTCATTGTGGGACAGCTCTGTTATGTAAGTGAAAGTCATTTTTTTTAGTGCGTGTGTAAGTGGTATGTTTGTGATATTGTGTTCAGATTTGTAAAAATGTGCCTTTAATACAGTAATTTCATGGCCAGAGGCAATAGTTGTGCTTGTTGAAATATCCAGCTTTTGTATCCATGGAAACGTGTTTCCGCTGCCATCAAGGTGAAACAGTGGTTGATATCAGCGGTAATAGAATTTTGATTGCTATTTTCAGGGAATACATTTGATAGAAAAATATTTTAAACATTTGCGGTGCTCGTCTTTATCTCGTGTGACCCCACGTCCACATGCGTGGACATTGTTTTTTGGCTTTGCTATACACAATGCATGATTTAATTTAATGTAAACCGACTGATCTCAGTTCAGAAGACTGTGCTGTCAGTAAAGGGGGTTAAATTTCGACGTACGGAGTCATGTGACCAAACAACTTCGATCACTGCAGAGTTTGTCTTGGGGAGGAATGCCAACATTACTACATCTGGTAAAAAAAACCTAATTACATTTTTACTAGAGTCTAATAGAGTACATTTTTAATAGAGTCTCTAGTTTCATCTGATGTGCCATTTTAAAAATTTGAGTGATTTATCACGAAACGGCACGCTGTTGAACACATTGACCATGCACGTGGACTGTATGCTCATTTTCATTTAAAATATCCTATATTCACTGTTCATTACCACATTTAGAATGCTATTGTTGATCACTAATTATCACTATTGAGGATGCATCCAAAAGCTGGAAAATGTTGCTTTCAGAGGCTTTATATGGAGTTAGGATGAAAATTTGTTGCATTTCAAACTGTTCTGAGACCAGTGCAGACAGACAGCACACTGGAGATTGAGTCAATCACTAAATAGGGAACAAGGAAGCATCCTATAGCTCTCTATGCAGCTAAGTGCATTCAATCCAAAGTTCAGTTTTAGGCTGCAGATTTGAGACATGAGACAATGGTAATCAGTACCTAGATTCAGAATTGTTCATGAAAAATTTGGTTGGGAGTGATCGGATGATGCTGGCCAGTACTTTGAATCAGAATTATTTATGCTAGTTTTTGATATAATGTCTGTAATGTCTCAAAAACGTGAATAACCAACACTCCTGGAAGCATAATAAACAATTTGATCAACAACAAAAAAAATCTGACTTTATATAGCTTGATATTATTTAAAATTTCACAGCTTAGTCTCACTGTCCACAAATGTGGACATACATTTTTAGGAAACCATTTGGTCTAAATAATAATAATAATAATAATAATAATAAAACTTATTTTTTTTACTACTAGTTACAAATCAAAAAGAGGAATTGAAAATGCACACAGCAGTCATGCTCAGGTTAAAGGGACTTTGGTAATGCCCAGATTTAATTATCCAATCAATTTCTGAATGATAAATTAAGTCCCACCCTCAAATCTTTTTTAGTTGACTGCCCTGTCTCACTTAAAAAGAAAATATGTCAAATTATGGAAGTAATATGGTATACGAATGATGCTTCATAATGACTTTAAAGAATCCTAATATTATTTTACTCTGAGAAATACATTGCCTTTGACAGTTGATAAAGGACCAGCTGCTCCAACCCTAAAGCATAACTTTTAGCATTTTACAGGAAACAGTAGTGTCACTGGTCTCATATCAGTTTGAGATTGTCATTTCAACCAGTGCACTTTAAGTGGGTGTTTGAGAGTAATTACTCCAGTGTCACTAAAGAATGGGTAAAAGATGAAATAGTCAAATCCACAAACACCGCGAGGCTGTACATCCGGCCCAGTCGCAATCATTTTCATAGCTGGTGAAACTTAGAGAAGGGGATATATTATAATACTATACTGTAATGCGCAAGTCCTTAATTTCCGAAGTGCTTTTTGAAGAAGTAGATGCATGTAGTGCCAAAAATACTAGTTTGCTTCATATCATAAAGGGTAGAAATTTTGGACACACTGACAGAATTCATGCTTCTTGTGATTGTAATAACCTTGTGATCTAAAGATTTATGCTTGAAATTAGATTTTTAGACAAATATAAACATATACTTTTCTTTACTACATTAACATTTTTTATTTTATTTTTTTTTAATGAAATGGATGAGATAATGGACCCGACAATGAAGGGAAAGCAGCCAACAAGTGGCCAGCATCCTTCAATACTGTTTAAAAAGCATCCCAGGTGGATACCTCATACAGTTGTTTGAGAGAATGTCCAGATTGTGTAGAGCTGTAATCTACTCTGAAGCTAAAAAAATAAGATTATAAAAACAATAAAAACTTTTTTTTTTTTTTTTTTTTTTAAATAATTTTTATGACTTACTTCACTATTATTCTAAATGTGGAAAATAGTAATAATAAAGAATGAGTTCTGTCCAAACTGGTAAAGTGATGAATGTTAGTTTATTCTGTGTATATATATATATATGTATATATAATTTACAATGTTAAAATTAAGTATAATGAACTAACAATAAACAGTAATTTCTTACAGCATTTATTAATCTTTGTTTATTTATAATATACTAGTGTTCATTGTCAAAAAACATATTAACAAAAGGAATGAAAAGTATTTTTCATAATATTTAAAATATTGTTCATGTTAACAATTGTGTTAACTTATGTTAACGTATTCAACCCGATTGTAAAGTGATACCAAAATATTTATTAAAAATATGAACATCTCTGCGAGATTATTTAGTATCTAAGTAAACATGCTTATCATGTCAGTACGCTCTGTTTTGTTTTGATCTTTCTAATATCTGTGTGGACTCAGTCATTAAATAATTAACTTTTTTTAGTCCAGTCTGGCCCATGCTGTAAATTGACAATGGCTTCTATGTAATCATAATAATTTTCAAATATGAAAATTGCACAGTGCACATAGAGGCAATATGAGTGAGTATTAGCCAGACCTCTGTGTGCAGTGACCGATAACAACACAAGGAAAGCATATTTACCAAATCCAATATTCACTGAATCAGGGCCACTGGAGTCTGCCCCCTTGAGTGTAATTTTAAGGACTGGAATGGGTTTTAGCTGTGTGGTATTATCACAGACTGCTTATAAAGAGGGAGGGAGGAAGGGATGTATAAACATGCTTCATATTTGCTAATGAAAAAAGAGCCACTCATATTGGTCGCAAATAATCTGGATTTCATGAGTATTCGTGATCATAAATTTGCTGTTGAGTTTAGTCTCTAATCTGTTTGCATGTTTATTTATGTTGAAACTTGTTCATTACTAAATCTGTTCTTTAACTTGTTTATTCTTCGCACAAAATCAAAATTGGCCTTTGCGAGCAAACAATTACAGAACACAAATGCACAACTCTATCAGCTCTGTCTGCCGTGATTGTGCATATTTCGAGGCGTAATTTTAATTACCCCAAGAGATTTGCTCAAACAACGAGGGGAAACAGCTGGTGATTTTGGTGATATTCATAACATGACGCTGTGTGTTTCTCTTTGAAAGTCATTATGTATACACTGGTGTACAAGAGCTCAGTGTGAATCAGAAATGACACTTTTTTAACCTCTGACATTTTCAGGTTCAGGCAGAGTGAAACCTTAAAGGAATAGTTCATCCAAAAATGAAACTTGTGTCATCATTTACTCACCCTATTGTCGTTTCATATCCGTAAGACTTTCTTTCTTCTGTGTAACAGCAAAGGAGAGGTTTTCAAGAAAATGCATGCCGCTCTCTTCCATACAGTGAAAGTGGATGGGTACCAGGGGCTGTCAAGCTCCAAAAAAGAACAAAAAAATTCAAAGTAGTCCATGTGACTAATGCACTATATTCCACTGCTTTTGAATACATATGGTACAGTAGCTTTTTTGTGAGGAACAGATTAAAATTTTGTTATTTACTGAAAATTTTGCGTGAAAGCTGTGGTTTCCATTAACTTTTATTGTATAGAAAAGAGCTCCTTGGACATTCTGCTATAAATAACATGAGAATGAGTAAATGATGACAGAATTTCAATTTTTTCCTTAAGATGCAATAAAGTGCATAATGTTTCTATTTATAATAACATGTTTCTATTATCCCATACCATTTTCCCTATTCATAATGGTTTGAGGACAATCACATAGTTAAATTGTGTCTAGATGGCATTCTTCATCTGAATGGGCTTGAATGCTTATGATGGTATTTGTCCTCAGCACTTTGTTTGTGAGACCAGCAAGGCCTCTTGCAGGACAGTGTTTTAAAAAACAATTATAGTAATGAGCAACTTGAAAAAAATGTAAGACATTGTGCCTGCCCTGAATACCTGATGTCATCACACATTTACAAACCTGTTTGCAAGCCTAGTTCACTTTAATGGCTTATGCTAACCAAAAACACAATTCAGGAAAGCTTTGGGAGAGCATTTTTATATAATCAGAATCAAATTATTTGCTACGAAGCTCAGCACAACTGATCAAAGGTTTCTCCAAAGTTTTCAGGAATGTCCAAAAAAGCAAAATAACCATAGCAATCTTATTACATTAAAAAGCCTTTATCATCACATGGATATATACAAAAAGTTCAAAAACTCCCCTACGCATTTTCGACGTGGGCCTTCCTCAAGCAGTGTCACACCAAATCAGGAATGTCTTATCCTAGTGTTGTTAAATGATAAGACATCTTGATTTAAAGGTAGAATCTTTGTCTCTATAAGGCCAAATGTTGCTTAGCGTTGCATCGGTCATGCTGGCACTCACTTGAATTAGAATTCAATCCATTTTTGCATGTATGAGAAATCAAAGGATGCACACTTTAGCATAAATCATACTTTTTTCCACTTGTAAAAAGTTCCTCAGAAGTAATAGAGGTGATTATTGAAATAGCAAAGGTTGGTTTCCGCCAGCTGCTTTTCTAAGAGTGGCCATATGTGCCCTTTTCATAAGCAGTGGTAGTCTTGAATAAAAGTACATGATAACCACCAAATACATACAAAATATAGATTAACAGAATTTGTATACATTTTGATATAGGCTATACCAATTTGATAACCTTAACATCAAGGTTGTGTTGCTTTGTAGGTAGTTGACATGAAATACTTCTGGAAAGTTGATATGTCCTGCAGTGTGACATGCTATACTCCATTTATAATTGTTTTAAATATTTTGGAAATTAATTTATTATAATTTTGCATGCAGCTTTAATAAGCTCATATTAATAATTATAAGAAACTACATAGAATATCTGCAATGAATATCCATGGACAGAAATTAGGATAATTTATGTAAATGTAATGTAGATGTAAACTTTGTAATTTTAAAAATGTTATGTCATGCTGCAGGATTTAAAATGAACTACTGAAGGCAAAAAAATAAATAAATAAATAAATTGATTAAAAAAAAAAAAAGAAAGAAAAAAAAAGAGAAGTTCAAAGACATGGTGACCAGTTACAGGACCTTAGAAATAAGTATACCTAAAATCTTGATGTTGATTTAAAAAGAAAGTAAATTTGGTTAATGCATCAAATTCTTAAACATAATTATGGTGTTATAAATTTAGTTACCTTCAAATAAAGTGTCATTCTCTTTTTATTCAATAATATGCATTTTTGTAACAATGTTCTATTTGTGCTCTATAGTGAATTAGTGCCCGTTACCTGGCATCTTAACATCAAAATAATAAAAAATGTAAATTATTTTTTGTATTAAATATAATAATTGGATTTTTTTTTGCCAAAAGTGTAATTAATAACTACACCACCTGAGTCCTCAAATGTCAGAATTGTGGTCAATTCTGGTTAAATCAGAATGTTATTCTGCGACCCTTAAAGGGATAGCTCACCAAAAATACAAATTCTGAAATCAATTATTCACATTCATATTTTTCCAAACATGTATGACTTACTTTCTTCCGTGGAACACAAAAGTAGATGTTAGGCAGTAGGTTAATGTCAGTCACCATTCACTTTCATTGTATATTTTATCCATGCAATGTAAAGGGAATGGTGACTGAGACTTTTATTCTGCTTAACATTTTCATTTGTGTTCCACATAAGAAAGATAGTCTTACAGATTTGGAACAATATGAGGGTGAGTAAATGATGACAGAATTTTCATTTTTGGGTGAACTATCCCTTTAAGTGGTTCAGCACCATGGACAGTGCATCGGCTCGGATATTAAGACTCCAGTCATTAGTTCCTCCATGTACAATCACCTAGAAACCGAGTCTATCTTGAGCCCAGCATAATTCATACACCCACAGACTCCTCCACAGACGGCATATCTTTCAGTACTCTCCCAGACCAGAAAAGCCAAGTGAGTAACGAGAGAGTAGATGCAAGTAAACTGAAAATAAATTCTTTTCTCATCCAACTCACATAACTAAACTGGAATTACCAGAGCAATGAATCTTCATTGATTTCATTACAGTATGTTTCCAAAATGCAATCACCATTCTTTTACAGAATTAATGTCCTTCTAATTTAAAGATGCCATTTACCATCAAGCATGCATGATATTACTGTTTTGAAAATTATGATAAGGTGGCGTAGCTTCTGTTATAGTGACTCATACATTCAATGATTGGATGAATTGACCACATATTGAGTGCATCACATCAGCTGGGTTTGCTGACACAGTAACCTACAGCAATCCATCCCACGACATCCCAATAAACGCCAAGAGTTTTTTGCTGTCAGCTTGCAGTCAATATGGTTAGACGAGACAGGGATCTATCTATCTATCTGTCTGTCTGCCTGCCTGTCTGCCTGTCTGTCTGCCTGTCTGTCGTGTGTATCTATCTATTTGAATGTACGTGAACAACTGATCTGTTATTACATAATATGTTACTAACTTGCTAATTAATGTTATTACAAAGTTATTACAAAATAATTTACATTATAGTGTTCATAATGTGCATTGTAATGTATTTAGAAAGGTTTTTATCTATCTATCTATCTATCTATCTATCTATCTATCTGTCTGTCTGTCTGTCTGTCTGTCTGGTGTATCTAACTGTCTAGTGTATCTGTGTATCTATCTATTTGAATGTACATGAACTACTGATTTGTTATTACATAATATCTTTCACTGATTTGCTTATGAAAGCTATTACAAAGTCTAACCCATGTATGTGAAAAAGAGTGCATTTTAAAGCATAATTAAATTTTTTCAAACTGAGCATTGCTGCAGTTTACTTATGGAAATGTGCAACAGTTTTCCTGTGGGAAGGGTTATGAAGGTTTGCATGTCATACAGCCTCCAGAAAAAGGCTGTATTTTTTATACATCATTTGGAGGCACTGTAATTAAATGCTACTTTTTTATACACCAGTTATATTCAACTGGTTAATCATCACACTTACTTAACCCTTGTGCGACCTTCGGGACATTTTTGTCTTTTTCATTTTTTCAATCATTTTGGCTGTGTTAATGCCAACGGCATAAATTTTGCCAAAAGGTGTGTATTTTGGGGGGAATTTTGATATTTCAACCTCTGTTCTTAAAATACATCTATAATACACCGTGTACACAAAATAGTTACACTCAGGACCTTCAGGACAAAAATGTCCCCATTGAAACTCATTAAAACAATATTTGATCCTAGTTCCATTAAAGCGTAAAATCATGAATTCTATGATATTATGCATTCATTCCGGAGCCCTGGCTTCAAAATGTATTTATTTTTATATTTTCCACCAGATGGCGCCATTTTTCTCATGTTTAGTCTATGGAGCAAATACATGCTTTTTTCCTATTTTCTGTTTGCTGTATTATAGAGCACTGCAGGCCAATTGAATAAATGATGCAGCTAAAATTGAACAATCTTGCAAAGAAGTTATTTTACCATACCCTAAGGACAGTTTATTGCCTGAAAAGGTTATTATTGTTATTTCTTTGGTTTGGTGAGTACTCCCATTCCCAAACCTATCTATCTATCTATCTGTCTGTCTGTCTGTCTGTCTTGTTTATCTGTGTATCTATCTAATTGAATGTACGTGAACTACTGATCCGTTATTACATAATATCTGTCACTAACTTGCTAATGAATGTCATTACAAAATTATTACAAAATAATTGACATTATAGTGTTCATAATTTACATTGTAATGTATACTGTACATAGAAATGTCTTGATCTATTTATCTATCTGTCTGTCTGTCTGTCTGTCTGTCTGTCTGTCTTGTGTATCTGTGTATCTATCTATTTGAATGTACGTGAACAACTGATCCATTATTACATAATGTCTGTCACTAACTTGGTAATTAATGTTATTACAAAGTTATTACAAAAATAATTTACATTATAATGTTAATAATGTACATTGTAATGTATTTAGGAATGTCTCTATCTATCTGTCTGTCTGTCTGTCTGTCTTTCTGTCTGTCTGGTCTATCTATCTGTCTGTCTGTCTGTCTGTCTATCTATCTATCTATTGTCTGTCTGTCTAGTGTATCTGTGTATCTATCTATTTGAATGTACGTGAACTGCTGATTTGTTATTACATAATATCTTTCACTGACTTGCTAATGAAAGTTATTACAAAGTCTAACCCATGTATATGAAAAAGAGTGCATTTTAAAGCTTAATTAAAAGCTTGAAAGAGAGGGTTGCTGCAGTTTAATTATGGAGATGTGCAGACAGTTTTCCTGTGGGAAGGGTTATGAAGGGTTGCATGTCATACAGCCTCCAGAAAAAGGCTGTATTTGTTATGCATCTTTTGGAGGCACTGTAATTAAATGCTACTTTTAATCATCACAGGTATAAAAAAAAAAAAAAAAAAAAAAAAAAAAGGTTTCTGCTTTAGCAGTGTTGACTTAGCATGTGTAAACTAGAGGCATTTTGTAATACCACAGCTTCTGATATTAATATTTTACACAACACAATGTCAAACATTGATCAGTTAAGCGGAGTAAACAAGAACCTGGACCACGTTTATCAGCTTATATATTTACCTATTTTCTCCTATAAAATACTCAATTGTTAAAATAGTCTAAGTGTTGTCTGTTGAGCTGATCCGACCTTTTGATGTAACTACTGCAATATCAACCGAGATGTGTAAGCAGTAACAAACAGGTGAAATGTCTATTCTATCAGTTTGCTCGCCAGAGAAGGAGAAATTGGCTGCTACCATCCAGCCTGCTTTCACGGGGTGGTTAGAACGCTTCCGCTCGAATTTTTCGCGACGTTTGCGTCTAGGAAAAGAATACTGCAACATTTAAAAATGTAGAAAAGGTTAAACTAAAGATATCCAGCGATAAACGCTGCAATTGGGATGAACGAACAAGAGAAGGGAGTTATTTCTGAGGCATCTCCCCCCCTCCGTTCGAGCGCTAGGCGGGTGGCGAAAGAGTATCAATCGGATGCTGTCCGCCGTTTCTAGCCTGAATTGTACCCTCAGGAAAGCTTCCAAAAGCCGCTAATTAGAAAAGCGAGAGGAAATATACACTGATAGAGAGAGATAAACGAAACCCGAAGCAGAACGAGAGAAAAAAAAAAAAAAAAAAACAGCCACAGATTCGGTAAAGGCTCATTATTTTCTTGTGTGGTGTGAGTGAATGTGTGAGCAGTGAGTCGTTCAGCACCACAGCGCTGGAAAGCTCCACAGAGCTTCGCGCCTCAGTCGGGCGATCCGCACTGAAACGCGTCGCGTGTACTTTCTTGTCGCTTGAGTAAGAAGTGAATGAGATTTAGACTGAGGTTGAGCGCATTGTTAAGGATTTAGAGTGGAGGATCTACACGAAATAAAAAACTTGTTAAAGCGAGCTGCGGTCCGAATTAATCTTGTCTGTGTTGTGTAGGAACGATTCGTGGGGCAGCTGGAGCTCGAGAGGATGCAGAACTGTGCTCACCGATGCATCCCACACCAAATGCTTATGTGATCGGGTATCTACCTTCGCCATTTTGGCTCAACAACCCAGAGAAATAGTAAGTACTGGCATTGTCTTCTCCTCCCTATCTGATAAGCTGCTGTATTGATCAAAGTGTCGCTGGTATTCAAATGACTGTAAAAGCTTTAATAATGTCTTAACAGGTTATGATACAGATCTACCTGCGCTCATTTGGCAAAGCTTGTGTCTGCGTGTGTGTGTACGCACTTAATCGCCTGTGTTTTACTATTTGCCATCAAATATTTATGAATAGACTTAATATTTGCTATTTGCATTGATACAATAATAATTAGGCTAGTGGTGGGAAATGATGCTGATATTCTGGACTATAGATTGTACATTCTCTTTTAAAAGTCTTCCATTTACAGAATGATGTACATGAAGATAACAGTAGGCTATGAGATAGACAGTCGTAATCTCGGTTTTACCCTTTTTATACATTGCTTGAAGCTTTGGATATCCCACTTGACATATTATTACATCAGCTGTGGCCTTTTCACCAATTATACTTAATAGGTTCAGAAACAGGTTATGTGCTCCATAAGAATAGACAGCTATATTGTATGGCTCTGTTTTACTTTACAGAATAAGAGGCAGCCATTTTTTCTTTACCCATGTGACCAGATATTGAATAAATGGCTCCCCCGTGAAAATTATAGTGTTGTCTTCATCTTGGTTATGCAGCAGGGGCAAAGTTTGATAACTCCTATGATTGCAATGCACAGCTGATATGTCACAATGACTTGTGGCTCCTGGGAGCTGGATTGAGAGGGGGGGGGGGGAGGGGCAGTTATCATATGGAATTCTGGGGAAAAGGCATAAATAAATGGAATAGGAGAGAGAGACGGTGTGCATCGTGAAGGTTTAGTCGAGGCCTGTGCATCCAATACAAGTGACAAATGAAGATGGTAGATGGTCAAATTTATCAAATCATGATATGTGTTATGTGTGGTTACACTGAAATGCTCATTTCATCTCTCTGTCGGAATGGTTTGCGTAAACACTCTAACATACTGATTATTAATCCAATTACTGAACATCCCTAATTGGACAAATACTCATCCAAAATGATGGTCCACTGATGGTCCTACAATAATTATTTTTCTCCCAATTTGGAATACCCAATTCCCAATGCGCTCTAAGTCCTCGTGGTGGCGTAGTGACTCACCTCAATCCGGGTGGCGGAGGATGAATCTCAGTTGCCTCCGCATCTGAAACCGTCAACCCATGCATCTTATCATGTGGCTTGTTGAGCACATTACCGCGAAGACAGCGCGTGTGGAGGCTGCATGCTATTCTCCGCGGCATCCACGCACAACTCACCACACGCCCCACCGAGAGCAAACCACATGATAGCGACCACGAGAAGGTTACCCCATGTGATTCTACCCTCCCTAGCCACTGGGCCAATTTGGTTGCTTAGGAGACCTGGCTGGAATCACTCAGCATGCCCTGGATTCGAACTCACGACTCCAGGGCTGGAAGTCAGTGTCAATACTCGCTGAGCTACCTTCCTACAATAATTAAAACAAACTAGATAGTTATCTGTTGTGGTTAATTATCAGTGCTTTGTTACATTAAGCACATAACTGTTGATAATGAGCACCGTGCATTTGTATGGAGGCTAAACACATTTTATTAATGTGAAGGGAAGATTGAATGTTGCAGGACAAAAAAAGCTTGTGCTTTAATCTTCTAAATTTGGGCAGTATAAATGGCCCTGCTGCAGTAAGTGTCCATCCTGTAATGTGCTTTATTACCAGGCACTGGAATGGGCTTTTATTAGTGGTACAAGGGCCTGAAAATTGCTCACTGAAGATCTTGTGTGTCATTCACAGGCTATGGAGTACTCAGGGGTTCCATCTGTGACATTAATAGTAGGCTGTGGTCTTTCCTGCCTGGCCTTGATCACACTAGCTGTGGTGTATGGTGTTCTATGGAGGTAAGTGCATAGGTATTAGGTATAAAGGATATTACAAATAACTGAGGTTGGAGAACTACTGGGAAAATACAATTGTTCCTAATATATACTTGATAAAATATTTTATTTGCAGGTACATCAGGTCGGAGAGATCAATTATTCTGATCAATTTCTGTCTTTCGATCATCTGCTCCAACATTCTGATCCTAGTTGGACAGACGCAGACACATAATGCGGTAAATATGTCTATTTAAAAAAATCACTTTTATATCTCTGTTGTAATAATGCCACATTAAGATTCGAAGATTAAGCCCTCCAAGCAGCAACTGAGAATCTGAACATTGATTTCATGGGATTTGCTCATATTAAAGGGATAGTTCACCCAAAAATGAAAATTCTCTCATCATTTACTCACCCTCATGCCATACCAGATGTGTATGACTTTCTTCTGTTGAACACAAACAAATATTTTTAGAAGAACATTTCAGATCTGTAGGTCCTCACAATGCAAGTGAATGGGTGTAATTCTTCATGCATGGCACCACCTACTAGGCAGGGGGAAGAATTTATAGCAAAAAAGGACTTAAATATTAATTAGTTTCTCTCCCACACTTATCATATCGCTTCATAAGACATGGATTTAACCACTTGTAACAAGGTAAAAGGGTAAGGAGGAGGCAAGAACCGGCTTAACAACATAAATAATAATTCAATGATTATCTTAAACAAAAAGACACAAACATAAACACATACAGGGCAGCTGCCTGTAATTCTCTCTCTCACGAGCTGCCACCTCCGGTCGCCTTTATCCCTCTCGGGCTTGATCAGCCTGATTAGGGGCCGGGTATGCAGCATCACGGCCCGGCCCCGCCCTCCACCCTGCCACACCACTTGAGTCTTATTGATTGTTTAATGCTGCCTTTATGTCCATTTTGGTGCTTCAAAAGCTTTGGAGCTTTTGGTACCCATTAAGTTGAATTGTATGGACCTATAGAGCTGAAACATTCTTCTAAAAATCATCTTTTGTGTTCAGCAGAAGAAAGAAAGTCATACACATCTGGGATGGCATGAGATTGAGTAAATGATGAGAGAATTTTCATTTTTGGGTGAACTGTCCCTTTAAGTCCACTTTGGATTCTTGTATGTATTTCTAGGCTTGGTTTGTGTGTGGGCTGATCTTGTAGGCTTGTCTTGCTTGGAGACACCTACTTTGCTGTGGCATTATTTCCATCTTGTCATCTCAGGGTTTATACTGCACATGAAACCCTGACGAAGATCTCTCTTTTTTTCTGTTTGTCGAATGTACTTCCAGAAACACAAGCATTCCAGCCCCCCTAGTCCATTTTAATTCCTAAGCTATGAGGCATTGTGATTCACTAAAAGTCAAGCTGGCTGGCCTAATTTTCTCTGAAGTGATCTACCTACCTATCCAGATGTGTTTGTGTTGTGTGCTACGCATTGTGCTAAATGCTCTTAATGTTATTTTTGTAAAAACGGTTATGGCTGAATTGGGATCTTTTCTTATGGTAATCCATTTATGTACATGTTTTTAAGTTTGTATTAATATTCACATTCAAATTAGACCCCCAACTTCTGATCATGGTGAGTGTTTTATAATGGTAAATGTAAGACATAATTATAAGACATCCTGTGAGCTTCTGAGCATTCTCAGCATCGTTTAGCAATCCACTGTTTCTAGATTATATTTTCGAGTCTTGATTCAGTACTCAGTCAGCCTTGGTAGTTATTTTTAGCGAATGAGAACATCGCTCTGTGTCCAATGCCAAAGAGAAATGATGATGATGCCTCTATGTTCAGAGCTGCTAAATGCATTTACCTGAATCCAGCAGGCTGCGTTCTGAATTATACAATGCAAACACAACCTAGACGAAAACAGCCAGTGTATGATGTGGATCAGACATGTAAGGTTGTGTCCGGGTAAACCATAAATGGAATAGACGTGTGGCCAGAACTGTTGTGCATCTGCAAATGAGTTTGTGATTTCATCATTTTGAATGATTTACTTTGTAACATGCTAGTCTTGGTGAGGTGAGTTATGATGACATAATCAAACAGGTTTTGCTCCTTTTTGATTGGATGAGTGAAGATAGCGCTCAATTAACACATCAGGGGAGTAGAAAATGAACATTGTCAATTTTATTCTCAGAAAGGACTTTCAAGCAAGCTGCTAAAATGGCAGCACTCAACATCTGCTATAAGTGTCAAGGACATTTCTGAATTATGAAGGGCTGTCCCAATATTCACACTGTGCAGTGAAGTTTTTCCTTGTTTATTTTGTCATTGGAAAGAGTTGACTACTGAGCGACAGGAAGTGGAATGGTTGGCAGTGTGCTGCATATCGATTTTAAAGCACTTGAGTAAACTTTAAGCAAAAGTTCCTTAGTGTTCACAACCCAAACGGTCCAGTTATATAACAGTCTCTCTGCAATATCCGGAGCCCACGTGAATGTGAACATTTGTTACCATTGTGAATGGAACATCTAAAGTTCAGGGTGAAGGTAGAGTGAAAAATTTTTTAAGCTTTTTAAATGTTTTGATTTCGATTTAAAAAGGACCAGATAGGCAGTAGTAGAACACTATAGTAATGAAATAGTTTCTTTTGCTCACAGTGTGGAGAAGTTGTAAAATCATTCATGATGTAATTATGGTATTTTAGATATTTAGAAATGTATTGTGAGTGAAATTTTGTCACATTCACTATTTCAAATTAAAGATCAGAGATGATTAGATATGGAAAAAACCTCATTTTATAAATGACAAAGAACAAAGATTAGTAATTCAGTCACTTACATTTAACAGTCATTTGCCCTCATTTGAGTAAACAAAAAAGGGGTTTATTTCTCACTGCTTACAAGCTTGTCAGGACTAGCACAGCTGGTGGTTTTTGGTTATCATCAGAAGAGGGTTTACACAGAGAAGAGCGTTATTCCTACGCTGCCCACACAGATAGGGCTTCTGAGTGAGTCAACATGTTGCAGGAATAATACATTACTCAGGCACACAGTCAGACATTTCAATACAGTTTTTTTTCTCAGGGCATCAAGCCACATGCTTTTTACAATTATACTAATTGTATTGAGCGCTCTGGGGTAGAAGGAAGTTAAATACAAAGGTTAATAATATGTCCTGTCAAATCTTAAATCCCTTTTGTTTGCATGTTAGTTTTATTAACCCTGTTGCAGGACATATTTTTCATATAAATAATTTTAAAAATTTTTATAAATGTATTTCTAGGAATTTTCTTGATCATTAACTCGTAATTATCTAAAAGGAAGTACAAAAGGAAAAAAAGAGTGACAGAGAGTGCGCAAGTCTCAAGGCAATTACTTACAAGTCTAAGTTGAGTCTGAAGTCAATTTTTATAGGACTTCAGTGTGACTCAAGTCCAAGCCTCAGACTTGAGTTTACATTTCTGCCCGTTACAGTGAATTGATGAAAAGATAAGGCTGACTATATAGCTCTGTTCCAGAACCTAGTGTGCTGCCTTGCTGGCCCTGTCCCAAATGCTCCACTCAGCCCTTGAGGGTCTCCTCCAAATGCAAACCTATGTGATGCTAGTCAGCAAGTCCATAACAGTATATGGGTATAAAAGCAACCATTTGGGACAGACTTTAACTGGCTTGTTCACTTTTATACATTGGCAAAATTATAATAAGCCAAAGTCATGTCATTGACAAATGAAATGAATATAAAACTCACACGTGAATATATATATATATATATATATATATATATATATATATATATATATATATATATATATATATATATATTTTTTTTTTTTTTTTTATTTATTATTAATTATTTTTTTATTGAATACTCCCAAGCACATACATAATAATGCATTGCAAAATTTAAACAAGAACCTCTTAAGAAATATGTATATTTACTCAAAGATATTTTAGACAACAAATAAACACAATTTAATGGTTATAAGCAGTTGTGTAGGACACAGAGAACGACACGGAAAGGAGAAAACAAGTTTCACACATGACAGTAGCTTATTTCTTATAATTATTTAAACAACAACCCCACTTCAGACACATATTTGTCATAAGCCTGAACATTGCACATTTAAATAAATATAAGGAATTTTGCAAGCTTAGATAGCATGCAGGAAAAAGATGTTTAATTTCTAAATATTTTAGATACTCACAATAGTAAAAAATTCCCCTTTGGAATTTTTATTAACGTAAACGTAGGTATTTCTAATTTAAAAAAAAAATATTGCAATCTGCTATGATTGGTTAAGATGATTGATTATCTGTGTGGGCTTTGCAAAAAGGCACATTGGTATTTTTCAGTATTGAATTAAATGTATTTTTTGATCAATATAATGGTACCATAGAATTTGGCCAAAATGAGCAATCTTAGTAGGCGAAAGAATTTTTCTAGTTTTACATTTTGGAACATCCTTCGTGTTGGGAGCTTGCTTACAATGCCTTAAAATGCTGTCTTGGTAGAAACCTCACTAGGTTTTGGAAAAGCACTTATGTCTTCTTTTTTAAACCATTAATCATGCCATTTACATTAAAGTACATATTTAAGCTTGGAAGAATGTATAGGTCTCGATGACAGCACTAGACCAGGTACAGTACGCTAATGGACCATAATTACATCTGGAGCTCTGTTCTGTCCACATCTAAGACATCAGTTCAGCATTTGAAATGGTCAGTGCATCAGTGTTACCATGGCAATAAAATGTTATTCTACGCTGTATCACTGTCTTGCCACTCAATTCTTTTGCCACGTTTGTGCTCTAAAGTGACAATTTAGTATAATTCCTGCTTCATCACTGTTGGAGCAGATACGATGAATACGGGTCACAGTGGAACAGAGGTTATAGGTTTTGGCCTCCAGCTGAAGGTCACACATGTGACGTGATGGCCATGCGAGGGAGAGCTCTCAGCCTGCAGCCTCTCCAAACGTTGAGCTGATCTGAAGGCCTGTCATTGCTGATCATACACTCTGTCATCTCCCTTTTTTAATTCCACACCACATCATTTTGCATTCAACATGAGAGAGGTTTCAACCCCACTCCCTCCCCCACCCCAACCCCAATGACTGCAAATATGTGAGGATGAGAAATAAATTTTGACACTGAATTTCAGAAACTTCTCTAAAAATGGTACAAATATGCGTTAGCAAGTTTCTCGCCAATGGGCTGGTAATTTTATTAGCAACTGCAAAATAATACGTGGTTTAAGTCACATTGAATGTATGATAGACTGGCCCTTGCTGATGGAAGTGACTTGAACGATTAAAAATTAAACCATCTACCACAACTTCTAAAAATATATATAAAATATTCTGAAGTAATGCAAAACACAGTTTCATTGTCAGAAAGCAATGTTAACGGCCTGCAAATTTTCTCTATTCACTCGCCATCGACAGGTGTGTCAAAAAGTAAAATGTTCACTCTGACCCTGTGTTAACAACCATTATAAGCAAAAGCTGTATTGTAGAATGATTTTTTTTTTATTTATTTTTTTTTTTTTTAATGGAACAAAGGGCTGACATATTTATTTCATCAAAGATGTAAAGAATTTCAACTACACTCCCACGAAATGATTAAGACTGCTGACAACAATTCAGCCCTCTGTCACTTATTCAAAATGTGATTTTCTCTTTCCTGTTCTCTGGGTGATCATAAGGTACAACTAAATAGCAACTATTACTGTAGGAGAAAAGGGCACAGATATGGATCTCACCATTGCCCCCAGCCTGGAGCCAGCAGTGAGCTAAATGAATTAGGCCTAGGCTAAGACTGTCAGGCAGTGGATTTATAAAAAGGGTCAGGGCAGACATCTTCTCTTTGTCTGCCTTGAAAACTGTCTTGAAAAATATCTTAAGCAGGATGGGAAGACATGGGCTCTGTTCCAAAACCTAGTGGACTGCCTTGTTGTCTACTTCCTACATAGGCAGCTACCTTCTAAGGCACCATCCTAATGGAGATGGACCCTAATAAGTGAATCATTTAGTATGCTCTACTTAGGTAACGACCCTGTACTCCACTCAAATAGCATTTTGCATTGGAGACTCGACTCGAAACTGAATTTATTTGAGGTTGATGTCACAAGGTTGCATGTTGCTAAGCTAAAGGTGTGATACTCTAATAAGTAGTGGTGTGCAGCAGGGCCATTATCTGTATTTGTATCTGTATCTGTTCATATGACAAAATTATCTCTATCTGTCTCTGTATTCGGATAGAGCCAGGTGTGGGCCAGACTTAAACCGGAAGTGCATCAAAACTAAATGAAACATTTATAGTTTCTATTAATAAAATATGCCTTGTGGATGCCTTTTCATAATAATAGCCTAATAATAATAATAATAATAATAATAATAATAATTCTTATTATTATACAGTTATTATTTAAAACATATTATTTTATTCTTTTTTTTTCTTACCAGATGAAGCTGACTTTGTAGACTACATTAACTGTGGAATATGTTGTGGTTTCTCCTGGTATTTCAGATATTAATATCTGCATGAAACAGAATTTTCGTTTGTCTGTGCATGTATAACAACATTATTCTGGAGGCAAGAGGTGTCAAGCAAAATGTGAAATGTCAAGCACACATTTTGCAGTGAATAATAAATATAAATTCAAACATTAAAATAAATTAAAATAAAATCAATATAGCCTACAAACAGGTGAAAGTCCTGTAAGTCTATCAGGAATTTTACGATAGGACACCATTATTTAGTTAAAGAATAATAATAATAATGTTAAATTTATATAGTGCCTTACCAGAGTTCAAGAACACTTAACATTTTCAAATTTAGCACAGTTTAAAGAAGAAGAAGAAAAAAAAAGACGGAGCATTTGTAAGGATTACCCTGGCGACCCACCAGGGGTCGCTATGTTTGTTTATTGTTCACTTTGTGTCTTTCGTTTGATTATGGGTTTTGTAGTTTTTTCCTTGTCTTTGTTCATTTGTTCTTGTGTTCATTAGTCCCAGGTGTTCCTTGTTTGCTCATTAGTCTCTGTGTATTTAATCCCTGTGTTTTCCTCTGTTCATTGTCAGTTCTTGTCCTGTTTATCCAGTCTGTACTGTAGCTTTGTGTTCAAGTTTAGTGCTTTCTCAAGTGTTTTGTGTGTCTTTGAGTTTTTCCATTAAAAGCTGCAATTGGATCCTGCCTTCTCCAGTCTGCCATCATTACAGATCAACTGACCAAAGAAATTGATCTAGCAGTGGAACTGACATCTCTGAAGCAGGAGGGTGAAACAATTGAAGAGTTCACTGAGCTTTTTTGTGCCCTCGCAGATTGTGTAAACTGGTGAGAGCTCATGTTAAAGGACCTATTTCGATTTGGGCTCAACGAGCCCATCAAGTCATGTATGTCAGGAGGCAGCTTTAACTGTACTTTGGAACAGTACATAGATTATCCCCTACACAGTGGGGTACTGCTCCAGTCCCCATGCGGCTCTCAAGGCTCCCTTCTCAGAGATTCCCATAACGGAGGTCCCAGTGGTCCCCAACTCTGTGGTCCAACTGACCACACCTGCCACGGTCAACAAGCCAGCACCTGAAGCCTCGTCCGTCCCAGAGCCAGTGCCTGAAGCTTCGTCCATCCCAGAGCCAGCGCCTGAAGCCTCGTCTGTCTCAGAGCCAGTGCCTGAAGCCTCGTCCGTCCCAGAGCCAGCGCCTGAAGCCTCGTTCGTCCCGGAGCCAGCGCCTGAAGCCTCGTCTGTCCCGGAGCCAGCGCCTGAAGCCTCGTCCGTCCCGGAGCCAGCGCCTGAAGCCTCGTCCGTCCCGGAGCCAGCGCCTGAAGCCTCGTCCGTCCCAGAGCCAGCGCCTGAAGCCTCGTCTGTCCCAGTGCCAGCATCCTTGGCCATGGAGGCCGTTCCAACAGCAGTGCTCCTGGCTGTCTGGAAGAGGAGGAGGAGAAGGGCTCCTGCTTCCCAGTTGCTGCTATCGCTCATGGCCACGAAGGTTGTTCCCCTGCCGCTGCCGGTGCTCACAGCTGTTCTCCAGTTGCTGCCGGCGCTCCCAGCCACAGAGGTCGTTCTCCTGCCGCTGCCAGTGCTCACGGCCATGGAGGCCGTTCCCCAGTCGCTGCCAGTGCTCCCGGCCACAGAGGTCGTTCCCATGCCGCTGCCGGCGCTTACAGCCACAGAGGTCATTCCCCTGCCAGCGCTCACGGTCAAGGAGGTCATTCCCCTGCTGCTACCAGCGCTCATGGCCATGGAGGCCTTTCCCCAGCCGCTGCCTGCGCTCCCGGCCAAGGAGGTCGTTGATGAGCCTGTCCAGTCCCCAGCAGCCATCGACCAGTCTGTTGCTCAGTCCAGTAGCCAGCACCTGTCAGACACAAGCTACCAGTCTGTTCAGTGCCCAGCAGCCACCCACTTCCAGTATGACACCTGTCCAGCGGCCACCACCCAGTCTGCTGACCCCTGTCCAGTGACTCTGCCCTCTGAGTCTTCCATGGCCCTGCCCCTCGAGTCTTCCATGGCCCTGCCCCTCGAGTCTTCTCTGGCTCTGCCCTTGACTCCCCTAGTGCCTTGTTCTCTGAGTCCTCAGCCGTTCTGAACTCTGAACCCTTTGAGTCCCATGTTGACTTGACCTCTGAGCCCTCTGAATCCCCAGATGCCATAACCTCTGAGCCCTTGCCTCCTGTATCTCCTGAGCCTCTTGTGGCTCTGCCCCAGAGCCTCCGCCTCTTGCAGTTCTGGCCCCTGAGCCTCCGCCTCCTGTGGCTCCTCCACCTAGGCCTCCTGTGGCTCCGCCCCCTGGGACTCCATTCCTTGAGCTTCCGCCTCCTGATCCTCCAGGAACTATTTTTGTTTTTATATGTGTTAAGGAGCTAAAAGAGCCATTCCTTAGTTGGGGGGCTCTATAAGGATTGCCCTGGTGACCACCTGGGATCGCTGTGTTTGTTTATTGTTCACTTCGTGTCTTTTGTTTGTTTATGGGTTTTGAAGTTCTTTTCCTTGTCTTTGTTCATTGGTTCTTGTGTTCATTTGTCCCAGGTGTTCCTTGTTTGCTCATTATTCTGTGTATTAAATCCCTGTTTTCCTTTGTTCATTGTCAGTTCTTGTTCTGTTTATCCAGTCTGTAATGTAGCTTTGTGTTCAAGTTTAGCACTTTCTCTAGTGTTTTGTGTGTCTTTGAGTTTTTCCATTAAAAGCTGTAATTGGATCCTGCCTTCTCCAGTCTGCCATCATTACAGCATGTTTCAGTTTCTTCGTTTTACATAAGAAAGAATATTCCTAATAGATGAATACGCATTTTATGGATCATGAGCTCCGACTTGAAATCATCACTTCAGGTCAGGAATTTAGCATCGCGCTCCGGTTTAGGCTATAGATAAATGCATGGGAATCACGTGTTAATCGTGTGATATATTAACAAAGACATTTCAAGAAGTGGAAAGTGTGATGTCGTATCTTAGTTAATGTTACACTTGATAAGCTTCAGATGCGCACAATTAACAGACTCGAGACCAAGCCCATCCGATTTGAAATCACAACGTGCGCATTTTCATTCATAAGGTTTACACATTAGAAATATTGGCTGCACAGATTCATAAATTTGTTGTAATTTTGGATATGTTTATTTAAAATGTCGCTTCATCCTTGTGCTTTTTGGAAAATCAGTCATACAGATATTTTTTATATTATTCGGATGAATCCATTATTCATTTTGAAGTCATTATTCGTGCCTTTCCGAATAAGGTATTCAGCTTCGGGCACATCCTTACTAATAAGCATAAGAAACAAAGAACAAAAAAAATATTGGATAAAATAGTTTCATTTTTTTAATTACAACTTTTTTTATTGATACTGATTTCAGTGTTGAATGAAATAGAAATGTATTTATAATCAACATATCTCTCACTTTGTCCAGCATCTTGGATTTATTTTGTCACTGATGCCTTATGGGATTGCCTTTTCCATGAAGGATCCATGCGATGTAGCCTTAGAATTTAGTTAAAACTAATGATGGGCATTTCAAGTAATTTTGTACTCGAGTACTCTAACACACATAAAACAAAACAAGTAATCAATTACTTGAAATAAGAATTTAAGTTTAACCTTCAACTTTTGAACCTGTTTTTCTTATGAAAAAATGAGAACTATGCATAAACAACAAGATCTAGATTAAAAAACAAAAACAAAAAAACATTTCCACTCACAACAAGAAATGTACTTTCCAAGTCTTCTTAAGCAATACAATTACTTTAAATAATGGCCAAATTTTCTTTTTTGGAGAACTAATGACAAGATTTAGGTGAGAGAAGCAGTTTTAATGTTGCCCATGGCAAGCAAAGGCACAAAGGAAAATCAAATTGCAATATTTGAGCAGCCATGGCCCTTGTATTTTAAGTGTAGGCCTTCAGTGCGATTCATGCCACTAAGAAAACACAGTTTCACAATGAATAAGACACCGTATGCCTATCATACATTATGTGGCAGACAACTAAAAATACCAATTGACATTTTAAAAACATGTCCACGCACAAAAGGCAGAATCAAGGAGGTCTAATACCAAGAAAAATCTCTCTAATAATATTGTTTGCAATAAATTTTGTTTCGTCAGGTTACACGGTTACTTTTCAAAACCTGATCCGACACTGAATGCTCAAGCAGCCTAATTTACTCTTAGAAAACTCTTGATGTTACTTTAACAATGCAAAAAGCACTTACCAATTTGCTTGAAGTGAACATCAGTTCTTCTTTCCTGTTTAATTAATCAGTCACACGATCATGCAGAACATCTCAGGTTTTTAAATCCATAAGGTTCTCTTTCTCAACGGCAATACCAGCAGTGATGACAGCCGACTTGCGATCTTGTGCTCTTCGCTTTCAAATTACGTACATCACTTAAAGCGTGATTGTGTCACTCAAGGCCAGCTAGAAGGCCTGGACTGGGACATATACTAAAGACCACACCCACAAGAACAAATAAATCAATCTGATTGGCTGATGAATCTGACCATCTGATTTTAGATGCCTATTCACTGCAGTGTTGAGAGATTCTGCAGAAATTCTGAAGGTCTGACAGGGTGGAACTCAGACTCACGTGCTGCTTCGGCTAAGGAGCATGACTTCAGGCATGCGATTTGTGAAGCAGTTGTCACACTTTGCTTGTAAGCATCGAGGAATAAATCTGATTGGATAATTTTCTTTTGTTGTTTTTTGCTATTTGTTTGTAGATTAATTAGGAGTTGAAAGTGATTGAAAATACATAGGCAAAAAGGTCAATGAGAATGAAAGGATGAAAAAATATGTGTTTATTAGGCATGTTACACCAGCAGAGAAGGCTTTGCTGGCCCTGAGATATCGCCACTGTATTTGAGTAGTGTTTTTACTAACTGAAGGAGTACTTGATTAATTGATTATTTGTGCACATCCCTAGTTAAAACAAGGTCACTTAGGAGGCAGCATAATTATGTTGCTTACCTTTTGAACCAGGCTTAAAAATATTATGAACATTTCTATTGAAAAATTTAATAGAAATTTCTCTAATGAATACATTTTTTTGTAGATTTTCTCTGCTGTAAAATATTTCATGAGCTAGTTGCTCTTGTGTAGATTAAAAAACAACAATTTGCAAACCAAAGTGTGTACGATTTGTTAGTGAATTGTTCTTTTGAGACAGTTCTTTTCAATGAAAAATCAAAACAGTTCACATATCACTTTAAATGATTCATGAATTAAAATTATTTTTAAAAATCTGTATCCAGAAATCACTAACACCTGGAAAAGTCATGTAAATTCCCTGCTATAGCGCAATAGCATCTTGAGGTGGCAAAGAACAGGCTTTGGAGGATGGATGGATGGTTGTTCAATACAAACAAATTCATAAGAATGGAGATTTTTAGCTAAAATGTGGCAAAAGTACACAAAAAAAAAATTATTAGTTGAATTATTTTTTTATTTTATTTTTTTAAGGTAAGTGTTTGCATGAAATTGAATTATCTAAATTTAGATAAATATGTTTAGTTGAACTTAGTCAATTGTTTTTACTTACATTAGCTCAGTTAAATTGAGTTGATTTGAGTATATTAAATTCAGTAATTCCACCCGTATCTAATCATGTTTATTCTAATTAAATTATTTACAAATATTAAGTGTTCAAATTTATGATTTCAACTGTTTGTAAATTATCTAGCTTAATCTACTAGTTAAATGTCTACAGTGGTGTTTAATTAACAGTATGCGAGGCCATTGAATGCCTTTCAAATACACACAAAAATGACACAATAACATAACTTTAATCAGAATCAGAATCAGAATCAGCTTTATTGCCAAGTATGCTTACACATACAAGGAATTTGTCTTGGTGACAGGAGCTTCCAGTGTACAACAATACAAAAACAATACTAAAACAGCAGCAAGACATAGATAATAATAAAAAATAAAAAATAGTTATACACATGCGTACATACACACACAGACACACACATACACATACGTAATGCAATCTAATACAAATCTGTTATCTGTTATGCACGGTGCAAATACAAATTTGTTATGTACAGTGCTAATGTTTTTATTAGCCTCCAGCCATTTTCCTCACTCTGGAAGTGTATAGTTCTTGAAGGGGGGGGGGTGGTTCAACCCGCCTGTGGCAGGTTGAACTTCCTCAGCTGGCGACAGAAGTACAACCTCTGCTGGGCCTTTTTCACTCTGGAGTCAATGTGTGTCTCCCACTTCAGGTCCTGTGAGATGGTAGTGCCCAGGAACCTGAATGACTCCACTGCTGCCACAGTGCTGTTAAGAATGGTGAGGGGGGTCAGTGTTGGGGTGTTCCTCCTAAAGTCCACAATCATCTCCACCGTTTTGAGCGTGTTCAGCTCAAGGATGTTTTGACTGCACCAGACAGCCAGCTGTTCAACCTCCCTTCTGTATGCAGACTCATCGTCATCTCGGATGAGGCCGATAACAGTGGTGTCGTCTACAAACTTCAGGAGCTTGACAGAGGGGTCCTTGGCGATGCAGTCATTGGTGTAGAGGGAGAAGAGTAGTGGGGAGAGCACAGTGCTGATTGTACAGGTGCTGGAAGTGAGTTTCTCCTGTCTCACAAGCTGCTGCCTGTCCGTCAGAAAGCTGGTAATCCACTGACAGATAGACATGGGAACAGAGAGTTGGTGTAATTTATTCTGGAGTATAGCTGGGATGATGGTGTTGAAAGCCGAACTGAAGTCCACAAAAAGGATCCTTGCATATGTCCCTGGTCTGTCCAGATATTGCAGGATATGATGCAATCCCATGTTGACTGCATCATCCACAGACCTGTTTGCTCGATAAGCAAATTTAAGGGGATCTAGAAAGGGTCCAGTGATGTTCTTCAGGTGGGCCAACACCAGTCTCTCAAATGATTTCATGACCACAAACGTCAGGGTGACAGGTCTGTAGTCATTAAGTCCTGTGATTTTTGGTTTCTTTGGGACAGGAATAATTATTGAGCGTTTGAAGCAGCATGGGACTTCACAGTGCTCCAGTGATCTATTGAAGGTCTGTGTGAAGATGGGGGCCAGCTGGTTAGCACAGGATCGAAGACACGCTGGTGAGACGCCATCTGGGCCTGAAGCTTTCCTCGTCTTTTGTTTGTAAAAGCCGCGTCTCACATCATCTTCACAGATCTTAAGTGCAGGTTGAGTAGCAGGAGGGGGGTTGCAGGAGGTGTTGGTGTTTGTGTGAAGTGAAGGTCAGAGTGGGTGTGGGGTGTGAGATTGGGCCTTTCAAATCTGCAGTAGAACACATTCAGGTCATCAGCCAGTTGTTGGTCCACCACAGGGTTGGGGGTAGGAGTCCTGTAATTCATGCCACTCCACACTGATGCAGGGTCGTTAGCTGAAAACGGTTTGTTGTTGTTGAACTTTAAATAAGTCCTAGTATTAATGCACATATCGTCACAGAAACTGATATATGATGTAACAGTATCTGTGAGCTCGTCCAGGTCTGTGGCTACAGTCTCAAAACACTTCGATCCATGCAATCAAAGCAGGCTTGTAGTTCCCGCTCTGCTTCATTGGTCCATCTCTTTACAGTCCTTACTACTGGCTTGGTTGATTTTAATTTCTGCCTGTAGGTTGGAAGAAGATGAACCAGACAGTGATCAGAGAGTCCCAAAGCTGCTCTAGGGACAGAGCAATATGCATCCTTTATTGTTGTATAGCAGTGATCGAGTATGTTCCTGTCTCTGGTGGGGCATGTAATGTGCTGTTTGTATTTGGGCAGTTCACGTGTGAGATTTGCTTTGTAAAAATCCCCAAGAATAATAACAACTGAGTCCGGGTATTGTTGTTCCGTGTCTGTGATTTGATCAGCCAGCTTTTGCAGCGCCGCATTCAAACACGTGTTTAGAGCGATATACACACTCACCAGAATAAACGAGAAAAACTCCCGCGGCGAGTAGAAAGGCTTACAGTTAATAAAGAGCGCTTCCAAATTAGGACAGCACATCCTCTTTAACATTGTTATATCTGTACACCAACTTTCACTGATGTAAAAGCATGTTCCACCGCCTCTCATTTTCCCCGTTAACTCCGCGATGCGATCCACTCTGAACAGCTGGAAGCCTGGCAGATGTAACGCGCTGTCCGGAATGGCTTCACTCAGCCAGGTTTCTGTGAAGCACAAGGCAGCAGAGGTTGAAAAGTACTTGTTTGTGCGGGTGAGGAGATGTAGTTCGTCCGTTTTGTTAAGAAGAGAGCGGAGATTCGCAAGATGAATGCTCGGCAGCATTGTTCGAAAGCCCGCCGACGGAGTTTGAATACATTCCACAGTTGAAACAGACTCACCATATCGTCCTTCACTAGGCATTCCTCATCCTCACCAATGTAGATGCAAAGAGCTTTGATGTTAGCTTCTCTCTTAAGATGGACATCACTTGACTGTAAATATTACAGATTTTAATATTACTTTACCTTTAAGCATACAATCCATACACGGTGCTGGCATAAGGAAAAATGTAAAGAACTCACTAAATATCAACTACCTTAAGTATAAATTTGACACCACTGTGTTGATTAATGGTACATTTTGAAAAAAATAAAAATAAATTATACTCAGCACAAGTATACATACCTCCTGTAAAATCCTGAAATATTGCCCATTTTCTGTCCAGAAACAACTTTTTTCTGGAGGAGAGTAGTGAGTTGTGGAAGATATTTGTCCAATTGTGCCATAAAGGTGTTTTCAGTAGGGATGGTAGTAATGCGCTGGAATTCAGCACCAATCTATTATACATAGAAGTATAGATATAGACAAAGACAGTAATAACACATTGTGGTCAGTCATGAGTGTGTCACCTTTCTCTCTCCTCTCTTCTTATATCAAGGATTTTTCTGCTCAACCCCAAACCAACCCTTCTCCAATCATCCCATCATCCACTTTAAGACTTAATCTAATGTTAATGCTTGATATGAGGAGAGCATCAACAGTAGCACCAGGTATGTACATAAAAGGAGAGTTTATGAGGAAAGAGTAAATATGACCTTACCTCTTGTACCTGGAATAGTGCAGGCCACTGGAGTTTAAAGTCCCCAATCACTGGACTGTTCTGTACCTGATTCTTTCTTCTGTAGGAGAACATTTTGGACATCTTTTCTTTTATTACTGATATTCTGTTCCTCTGTCCGAAATCAATCAGTAGCTCACATCTCAGTTTTTCAAGGCTTTCATCTGTTTCTCCAGCAGGATTAGCAGGGCAAAAGTTAACTTCTACTATTTTTGGTTCCGTCACATTTTTGGCTGGAAAACATTCATCCCTGGGCTTGTTCTTCAGTGAATTAAGTGTGACTTCAGGACAACCAATGTTGCACATCTTTGTCCTGTAGTTTGGCATTTTGTGCTTGAGGCTGAATATCCACCCACTATAACCCTTCATCTACCCTTTTTCTCTCAAACATGGAAAATTTTCAACGAGTGCCTTTGCAAACTCATCTATCTGTGGGTATGCGGTGTACTGGAAAATATCTTCAGCCAGCTTTTCCAAGATGTCAGACTTGAGCCCTGGACTCATCTTCAGAGAGGTTCGTGTTTCCTGTTTTGAAAACACAAGGACAGCCAGGATGAATACATTTAAAGCGATGACCATGCCCAAAGTGGCCATGCTTAAGTTTGTAGTGTTTGAGAATTTCTGATTGCCTTATCACTTAAATTCCACAATCTTTACATTGATACATTGAACTGACAAATACATAAGAAAAAAAAAAAACTGATTTTACAGAGCCAAAAATGAGCATCCAGATCTTACTTGAATGTAAATTAGTAAATAAGTTGCGCTGTAAGTGATCATGAGTGTGAAAAAAACAAAAACAGAACTATAATATTTTAACATTAGTCAGCATAGCTGTAAAGTCTCTTACCAAAAGCTTAGAATCTACCAAAATGTCCCTGTTCTGCCCTAAAAGAAAGAGAGAAGCAAGTGAGCACACATAATTATTATTATTATTGTTAGTTTGAGATATATTAATATACCACACCATTAAAGCTAGTGAAAAAAGGGGATGTTTTTGCAGTAAAGCTATTTTCATTAATGCACATTAATTACAGGAAGGGTTGCCACCCATCCCATAAAATACGGGATCGTCCCGTATTTAAAGATAAAATTATGTGTCCCGTATCGAATCAATACAGGACGCGATTTGTCCCGTATTTAAGCTGGTCAGAATGCGTCATAGTGAAATCGTTCCAGATCGCTAATTTAACATGGATAGAAGTTGGAAAATGTGCCTATGGTGGGTAAAGGACCATCTGAAAAGTCCACAAAAGGTGCTAAAACTGTGGATTTTTTTCTAGATAAATATTCAATAAGATCAAACAATGTATGAATACAATCACTGAGTCATAAAGACAAGTACAGGTGAAGGAAAAAATAAAAACATATAAACCAACCAAAATGTGTACATAAGATAAAGAAGACAAATAATCGAAAAAATAAATATATTTTTAAAATATAAATGATGTATTTTTTTTTTTTTTATAAGTCAGGGGTCAGGAAAGTTCTAATTTCAGCATATAAGAAAGGATATATAATTTTTATTAATAACACATATTAATTCTTAACACATTTGTTATAACTGTGGAGGATGTGGTTAGGGGCCGTGATTGACTTTAATTAATTCACATAGCTTGGTTCAAAACACATGTGATATGTATAAAAACCAATTATAATTATTTATTAAAATAAAAAACAAAATTGAAATGAATTAAATGAGCAAAATTTTATAATGTTGAATTTAATTAGGGCCAAAATCTTTTTTTTTTTTTTTCAGTGTACTCACATTTCAGACCTACAGACCAATTATCAGACCTGTGAGAATTTTCTAATCATACGCTGCTAGTGTGTGTGTGTGTGGGGAAACAGCAAGGGAAATGCAGAAACAGAATCTGCTGTTATTTCATTAGCAAACCTATGGTGTCTTATGGGACTCCAAGATTATTAAATGAAGCTCAGTCAAACTTTCTTTTATCTCTCGCTATAAGAATAGGTGCTGTTTAATCCAATGGTACTTTGTCAAGTATCTGAGTGCCAGTATGTACCAGCTGTCAGTGAAAATAAAACGGCTGCATTATATAAACCAGATTTTATTCGCTTTGAGGCCCACAACTTTTACTTTCAATTCAAATTAAAACTCATGAATGTCGAAAGAGACAGTGGAAGAAAAAACTTTTTCAGGTACTGCAACCTTCAGGTATCTCAGTGGAGTTGAGATCATTTAGGCGAATACGTTGAAGAAGATTGGTTTGGGGCCACAGTGACACTTAAATATAGCTTTTTTCTCAATTTTGAGACTATATGAGTGGACTATGTGAAACTAGCAAGACTAGCGAAAATTATGATCTTTGTGTATTAAATAATCCATTGGCTGATTGGGGAGACCTCACCTCTAATTAAAAGTGTTATGTAAAAGAAGTGTTGTTTGTGATGTTAGCTGAAAAGAAACATTGTTTCAGAGGCTAAGCAAGTTATTACACTTTGATAAAAGATTACAAAGAAAAACCTTTTTTAATTAGTATTTGAAACAGCATGGACAGATTTATCATGCATATCTTGAGAAATGTGCTTTAAGAAAGTAAATGGGTCAGTTTTGATTACATGTTGCACTTATAAGGAGTGATGGTCAAGGTTTTTAGTATATATTTGCACCAAGATATATCATGTTTGCAAAGGTAAATGTTTCCTATCTTCACTTTGAAGATATATCTATAATTTTGTGTCTATATTTATGTGTTACTCCTTTTGATCAGTCTCTGACTTGTTTATTTTCTCATGTACTAAGATGTGAGGACAGCTTGCAGCACTTTTCCGAATGCAGACATCAAGGATTTTTTTGATTGGAAAGAACCAATGCGTTTGGACATGATGAAAAGCATTCATAATTTAAAATGAACTTCCCTTTTGGAGGTGTGTTTGGAATTCTTATTTCTAAACTATCACACAAGTTATACTCAATCTACAGTAGGAAATGGCGGAGAAAATACTTTTTTTTTCTTTAAAAGAAAACTTTGTTTCATTATTTGTGGTGTCTTATTAAGTAGGAATTGGTGCTGGCATACTTTATGAATTGTTTGCTAGTGTAGCATTTGTGCTTTTATTTGACCTCACTTGTTGAATAACATGAGGCAACATTTTCAGATCTTGGAGAACCAGCAGCATTTGTCATAAATATTAATGTAATATAAGGCATTTATGTCAAAACAGCAACAACCATGCATGCCAGCTGAAGAGTGCTGTTTGTTTCAGGGTAGATGTGGAGAATATGTAACATTAATTGGCAAGGGGAAAGTGTTTCCAGCTATAATCTTGACAGAGTGTGAATAAATAGTTATAAATAATAAACCGAGATATTGTGCTACAACTCAAGGAGGCATTTTGTAATGAAGGCAACATCCCTGATAAATCCAAATTGAGGAACTAGGGGGAATATTCTTATTATTTGTTGCTTAATGAATCTGGTTTAATTGGCCTGGGTATCAACGTAATGTCTCAAACCATTGTTAACAATACCAAGTTTTACACTATAACACACAAGACCACTTAGTGATGAAAACTCCACTTTAAGAAACACAGTTTAATGTAAAGAGCGTGAAGTGGTTTTGAACAGCCTCTTCAGGTCTTCTTAATTCAACCATTGTTGGTTAACACGGGGGCCTTTCTTGTTTACTATTTGTAGGTGAGAGGTAATAAAGACCACATTCAAATTGCCAGAGTGCAAAAAAAAAAAAATGATTATGTTATAAAATAAGAAGTAAAACGCATGGTTTATGCTAAAACAAATGTTGAAATTGCCCAATAGAAAAATTCCCTTATATTCAAGATACAATTTTTAGAAAAACAAAGTCTTAATATTTCATGAGATTTTAATTCTATGGTTAATGTATCTTGTTTTAAGGATTAAAGGATTTTTGCAATGTTGAAATTTACTAGAGTGGATCTGAATAGTGTCAGTTTTCCACTTTCTGGAGGCTAATATGAACTCTAAACATCATTCAACTCTAATCGAATAGAATAAAATAGAATAGAATAGATTTATTCTAATATCAGATGTCTGTTACACTTGGTAAAATCTCATTGGTGGTAGACCATGCAAAGACATAATTTCCTTTATAAATTTCCTTTAAAATGACTCCGATTGTGCTATGTTATATTTATTCATAGTATTTTTTAATCGCATCTTCAAAAAGATTATTGAGACTCCCTCTAAGAATAATCTGATATGAAAGGATTGTGTTAGTAAGATAGCGTGACGGATGACTCACGGATCAAATTATTCTGCTTAAAGTCAAGGATTTGAATGTTTCTGACACATCAGCCACTTTGATGATCTGTGGAGATAGCTTTCAATATAAAACACACTCTAATTTGTTTTATCTATAACTTTTGCCTTGAGGTAAAATGAGTCAATCTTGTTTCATGTTTGAACAGCTGAATGATAAATAATTAAGGACAGCTTAATGGGCAAACTGACCTACTGAACTGGCAAACTTATGATATTAGCGTCTATAAATGTTATTTTGGGTGGTACTTTTTCCAGCATCGTAGTTCAGTTTTGGGAGGAATTTTAGTACTATCTTCTGACAGCCCAGGTTTTGCACGTCGTGTGAATAATAAGACAAATTGACAAACACTTTTCCTTTAAACTGAATACTAAGAGAACAGTGATTTATAAAGTAGCAACCTGGGCAATGTGTCAGATGACAGATGTGTACATATTACTTGCTAGAACTGAGAACACATAATTTGTGCTAAAGGGATAGTTTGCTTAAAAAATAAATAAATCATAATTTACTCACCCTTATGTTGTTCCAAACCCATATGGCTTAGTTATTTCAATAGAACACAAAAGGAGATGTTATGCAGAATGTTCTCATTCTCAGTTACCATTCACTTTCATTGCATGAAAAAAAAAAAAAAAAGATGCAATGCAAGTGAATGGTGACTGAGGCTAACATTCTCCCTTACGTTTCCTTTTTGTGTTCCATGGAAGAAAGTCATGTAGGTTTGGAACAACATGAGGGTGAGTAAATGATAACAGAATTTTTTATGTCTTCAGAATTCTGAGGCATGTATTTGGTTGATAATTTTCCTGTCTAATTGAAACTCACATCGTAAATTACCATGTTATAAGACATACCGAAGTGCTAGGATTTCTGATTGTGGTTGTTCCATTATTATTTTGTGAGTTCCTTTTAACACTTTCATACATACCATCACACATATGTGATGGTTAATAACTGGGCCCCGCAGAGTAGCGTCACACATATGTGTTTCTGTAACAGCCAGTTATGTTACAAGCTGTCAGATTCAAATCGGCTTTCACGCAGACACTGTAATTTATATCCTCTCAAACAGTTACTCATACAGTCTTTTAAACCACAGAATATGTTTATTTTATATACATCCAACTCGTCACCAAAGTACCACAATAAAAAGTTTACAGCTCTTATACGCGCAGTCAGTACATTAAATGCGATCTACCTCCGAAGTGTGCTGCTATTTGTTTACATTAGTAGCGGTTGTCATTCGTCAAACAAACAGCTACTCAAAGAGTTTTTTCAAGCACATAATATGTTTATTTTATGTAACAAACAGCCAAATTGTCACCAAAGTACCACGATAACAGTTCACAGCTTGTGTATGCACAGCCATCATATCTAAACACGATCATCCAATGCACGCAGCCACGTCTGCCGATTAGGTGCAGCTGCAGTTTTCATTAACACAAACAGCAACTCAAACAGTCTTTTCAGGCATATAATACATTTGTTTTCTGAAAGAGACAGCCAAACTATCACAAAAGCACCACGATAACAGTTTAAAATTAATATACTCACAGATGCTGATCGAGTGTAATTATCCATGCACGCAGCCAAGTCTGTTTACATTAGTGCTTGTCACACACACACACACAATGTCTGAGATGTCAAACAGTGCATAGGCAAACCGGACTGCTGATATTATTTGTTCATTTGTTTTTTACAGCTATAAAAACGAAATAAATAAAACAAAAACTGTACAGCAGACATAACCCATTTATTCACATGTTTGCTATATTATATACAGTTTTATTTTAATGACAAGAAATCAAAAATTGTAATAAAATAGTAAAAGAAATACTCGTCTACGCTCTACCAGCTGTGCAGTGTCACGTGCAAAAATAACTAATTCCAGGGTGCACTGCAGAGGATTTTAGACCCAACTCATGAAAAGGTTAATTAGTTAAATTCATTTATTACATTTTAGTGAAATAGACTGGCATTCGATCAACGTAATGTTTTCTCTCATATGTTTAAACGTAGTTTCTCAAATGAGAACATGTTTGACATAAATGAAACTCAGTAGACATTGGTGGTTTATAGTTATTTCATATTTCACATAATTTTGTGCAGGTTATATATTTATTTTAATATTTGTGGTAACACTTTACAATAAGGTTCCATTCGTTAACATTAGTTAATGCATTAGGTATCATGAACAAACAATTAACAATATATTTTACATCGTTTATTTATTTTTTTGTAAATGTTTGTTAATAAAAATACTATTGTTCATTGCTAGTTCATGTTAGTTCATAGTGCTTTAATGGTAACAAATGCAACTTTTGATTTTAAAAATGTATTACTATATGTTAAAATTAAAATTAACTAAGATTAATAAATGCAGTAAAAGTATAGTTCATTGTTAGTTCATATTAACTCATGTTGTTAACTAATGTTAACAAATGGAACCTTACTGTAAAATGTTACCATATTTTTTTTTATCATCAAATAGTGTGTCAGAAAGCTTATTGACGTGAGGTAATGTTACACCAGAGAGCTGTTGTATATGCAGGGTTGGGGAGTAACGGAATACATGTAACGGGATTACGTATTTAAAATACAAAATATAAGTAACTGTATTCCACTACAGTTACAATTTAAATCATTGGTAATTAGAATACAGTTACATTCAAAAAGTATTTTGATTACTGAAGAGATTACTTTGCATTTTATTGTCATTTGTTTCATTTAATATTTAGTCCTTTCAGATGGAAAAATGTATACATATAAATGATGCGACCCAAAGTGCATTTGAACAGCGGTGAAACGCTTTCTTATGATGTGTTACATTCATACGAGCAGACAGAGAAGTAAGTTTGGAGCAGAAGAAATAGAAATAAACCTTGTGCAAATTGTCAGCTTTACGCTGAGCTAAAATGCTATTTCTAGCCATTTTACGTTACCAGGCACGATCATATTTTTTTATCAAGAAAATTCACGTTAGATCATAATTTCTTTTTTTCTAGTAAGACCTTTGATATTAGGGCAAAAATCATATTCTTGATAATAATTTTTGTATTGTTTTCCTGTAAAAATATCTAAAAATCCTTAAAACAAGATCAATTTTAATTATCTTGTTTTAGAAACAACACTGCATAAGATATTTAGGTTTTTCAGAGAATGTATTTTTAACATGTGTTTCTTGTCTTACTGTACTGGCAGAGTTTTTATAGTCAAAACAAGTGAAAAAATCTACCAGTGCTGAAGAAGTAATCCAAAGGACTTAGAATACGTTACTGACCTTGAGTAATCTAACGGAATACGTTACAAATTACATTTTACAGCATGTATTCTGTAATCTGTAGTGGAATACATTTCAAAAGTAACCCTCCCAACCCTGTGTATATGCATGTAAATTAACTCACCACCCTTATAGTTAATGTCCCACTCTCCCTGTCTCACGCTGCCAAATATGAATCCCTTTTATACAGTGATTTTCAACACAAGAAGCACACACCAGCATCAGCCCTTCTACACACATACACATACACAAACCTCCCTTTACGTCAGCCATGTTGTACTTTCCTGTTCTCCTGAACTTCCTCTGTTGCCATAGATACAGACACAGTGGGCTCAATATCTCCCGGCAATTTGCCTTTGTAAAGGGCAGTGTGCACTCAGGATTTCAGCTGAGGCTGTGTGCCACCCCCTCCACTTCCTCTGCTGCCCAGCTCTTCAGGCAAACCCACACGCATACAGATATAGTACATTTGGTACTTAAAGATACAAGTCAAATATTCCCACTCAGGTTAGGAGCTTTGGTGTGGGTATACTGTATATGCTTATGTGCTTTTACATTTCTGACTGCACATTGTTCTTCTTTGTGATGCTATTTATATGAGACATTTTGATGCTGTATGAAGTATGGGCATATATACATTTTTATATATTGCTATTTTTTCTGGGTTGTTCCTAAAGCTCATCTTGAAGAGCATGGTTCTTACAATGCCAAGGTCATGGGTTTTGATTCCCAGGGAACACACAAACTGATAAAATGTATATTTTATATGAACTACATGTTGCTTTGGATAAAATCACCTGGCTAATGCATACATGCAATGTATATTGTTGGTGCTTGTCCTTCTGTTGTTGTGTTTAGCAATTATCCAAACTATATTCACTGATGTTTGTGCCTCTGAAAATGTAATGGTAAGATTAACTCCAGTTGTAAGTATTTTGAAGCAATAGAGCACAATTCGACAGAATGCTAAGTGTTTATGTAAAGATAAGTGTGACATTTTAGTTGCAAAGTCTTAGATATGTAGGAGTCATGGCCTAGATAGTAGCACGCAAACATACCATATGTTCTGACATATTTAGCCGGAGTGCTTGTGTAGTCAAAATAAGTTGTGTCATCCCATTTTCCCTTCTTCCCCCCATAATTTCCTGGCCTTTCTTCACTGAATTATCAATTAAAAATGTTGATGTCACTAATGGACCCTTTTCACAGACTGTGATGACATGTTTCTGCCCTATTACGGAGCTTAAATCTAGTAAACATTTTTATATTTAAAATGTTTGAACTATTTAGTGTATTTTTATTTAACATTATTCTTTGTTATATTACCTCTGCATTAAAAAAAATATTGTCAACTGCTGCTTTTGGGTTTCAAATACAGCTGCTGAGATAGTGACAGTAAATTTGGCATCTTTCTCTCTTCTGATTCTGTAGTCCATAGTTCTCTATTTTTTCCTCATTTGGAAAGTCGTGGAAACACAATAGTTGATTTTTTCTTTTTTTTTATTTTACTGTTAGAGCAAATAGGAATGCAAAAATAACATTTGCTGTGGTCTCCCATTCACAGCTATAGAAGTTTACACCGCAAGAGTTTACTTGGGCATTCCAAACCCAGAAATGTGAATAGGGTCCATTGTATGGATACTGCAAAATGTCCCCCTCAATCAAAATGTTGACTTATCACAGCTCTAACATGTTGGTGGCGCACAATGAAGAGATACAGTGGTGTTAGTAATGACTCTCTTCAGGCTTTTCACCTAAGAAATAACACAAACTGAGGAAGTGACAGAAAGAAAAGTCCAAAGGGCCATAGTGTCCTTGTCTGGAAGTCATGGAACGGTCCATGCAGGACTGGTCCAGATTTACAAGACCAGGAGGCCACTTGGCTGAGAAGAACCCTGGCTGTGAACTACAAACTGATTCTCAAGGACATTGAGTCCATTGAAGCTGAGGAAGAGACACAGTAGTGGTTTTATGGCAGCGTGGAGAGCTCGTCAGCATCAGGTGTGCCCTATCACATGTTGCCAGCTGTGATCTATTTTCACTGCACTTGTTTTGGCCACACCAGGTGCAGCAGACGGAATCCTTCATTATGTTTCCTCCAGCTTGTCTCTGGCTCCTGCCACTGAACATCATGCCGGCCATGCCTTCACCACCAACCTTGGAAGTAGGTTGATGCTCCCAACTATCTTTCCATGCCACGAGTATCCAGATTCTCCCTCTGGCCTTGGTTAGTGGTGCAGGGTCACTGGATGGTGGGTGGATTCCTCTCCAGGCTTGGGTGATGTTTTCTACATTTAACACGTTTTACCCAAGGAGATGATGCTCCTGGATCAACATTCCTATTGACCTATCAGATCTTGAAAAGACCAATTTATTCCAGCATGCTTGTTTGGTGCAGCAAAAACGTTTGTCTTTTTCGAATTAAGCTGATTGAACAAGGGAGGCTTGCAGGTCAAGCTAGTTAAGACAACTGATAGGGACATCAACATACCAGAATCCCATGCTGACGACCTACATCCAAAACACAATACATGCTGGAGACCAACAATGGACTTTTTAAAAATAATTTTAGGGATAGGTTATAGATTAGGGCAAGGCTTAGGGTTGCATTCTTATCAGCCTTTTTAAGGGTTAAGTTTAGGGTCAGGAGTAGAGGTAGATTTATGGTTAGGGCTAGGGCTACAATTAGATCATAGGATGTTAATCTAAGAACATTTCCTAATTGGGTAAATCATGTCATGCCACACCTTAAATGATTCCCTAGGGGTAGTGGCACCCTCTCCTCCCTTTTTGGTTGTCCCAACTGTTTTGTTTCCAACTCATCCTGTCCACAATTATAGCAAAGAGAAAGATGCAGTTGAGTTACCAATTAAATGCCTCAAAAAGGACAGGGAACTGGTGGTGGGAGGTCCAGGGTGACAATTGTACGAGAAGGTGTTTTGGTCCATCACATGCAAATTTTATCTAAAATTATGTCTACCAAATTCAGCATGGAAGATGCTCATTCAGTGAGAAGGGTAGTAATATTTTGTGATTTCTGTGCTGAAGGCCTCTCCTACTCTCTGCTTGCTTGCTATTGGTGACAAAGTGTGGAGAATATCTGGAGCACATATGTTCTAACCTCTAGATTTTCTAGATTTGGTATGAGAAGCATGGGATGATGAAAAGCATGTTCTTTGTATGAAACTGTTGTTTTTCATCCTGAATCAAAGCAATACAGCCTTTGGTTTCTCTTCTCTCACATGCCCTTGCTTTTCATCAAATCAACAGAAGAAGAAACAATGAACTTTTTCATTTTTAAAATCTTGGTGGATTCAGTTAATCTCAGTTTACATTTCTTGTGATTTTTATTTTTTTCAAGTGAATTTGATTACATTTCACTCAAAGCCTGGGTCAGGCAGAGCTCTTTTCACTCTGCCACCGAAACAGTGCAAGATTACTGTTTAGACTGATTTTGTTTTTACTTGAAAGTTTCAAGTTTTATAGTAGATATTAACCAGAATTTTATTCTCTCTCTCTCTCTCTCTCTCTCTCTATGTTGAATGGACAGGGCATATGCACGATGACAACAGCATTTCTGCACTTCTTTTTCCTGGCTTCTTTTTGCTGGGTTTTGACAGAAGCTTGGCAGTCCTACATGGCCGTGACTGGGAAAGTTCGAACCAGGCTCATCCGGAAACGGTTCCTCTGCCTAGGATGGGGTGAGTGCTTGGATCTCCATTACATATCTCTGCATCTCTCTCTCTCTCTCTCTCTCTCTCTCTCTTTTTCCCCCTCTATATCTGCTCTATCATCTAGTTCATATTTATTTCTCAAATGTGGACAATGCGAGTTAGCTTGTGACATTTTTAAATAATGTCAAGTATGTTCCATACCTTCCAAGGGCTTCTTATACCTGACCACTTTACACACACATCAAATTGATTACAGAAGAGCTAACACTCATCCCTCCAGTTACCTAGCAACAAATAAGGCGCTCTCTATCCATCATTGCAGTGTTTTGCTGTGCACTGAGGAAAAGACTAGACAGGAGAAGACTGACAAGGACAGACATATGAACCATTTATTAGTTTGGGTATTTGAAAACATGCATTCATTAAAAATTATTAATATCTGTGTGATGTTTCTTTAATTAGTGGTATGCCCCAGTGCAGTTTTGTATTATACAGGATTCACATTTTAGATCTTAGTGTTGTATTATAATCATAAGTTGTTTGTGTTTTGTATCTCGCCGTGGAATTCATAGCAATGCCTGCAATCAAATTAACTTGTTGCTCCCTCTTTTGTATCAGTCTGTGACTCGATTTCCATAACAGCGGTTGCTAAGCAGTGAATATGAGGAGACAAAAAGAATAAATTAGTGGACACCAGCAGCCACCATTGGGTTCATTACACCACTGTCTGCATCTAGCAAGAAATGACATAGCAATATGGGACCATATGTGTAAAGTATTAAACCAACAGTTTACCTAAAATGTAAATTTTGCCATCAATTCTCACCCTCCTGTTGTTACAAAGCTGTATGACTTTATTTCTTCCAGTGGAGCACAAAAGGAGATGTTAGGCAGAATGACAGCCTCAGTCACCATTTACTTTCATTGTATGGGGAAAAAAAAGGTGCATTGAAAGTGAATAGTGAATGAAACTAAAACATCCTGCCTGACTTCTCCTTTTGTGTTCTACAGAAGCAAGAAAGTCATATGCCAGCAGCCATATCACCCTGCAGCTCTTGCCTGGTTGCCCCCTAAAGCTGAGCAGGGTTGAGCCTGGTCAGTACCTGAATGGGAGACCTCCTGGGGGAAAACCAAGGTTGCTGCTGGAAGTGGTATTAGGGAGGCCAGCAGGGGGTGCTCACCCTGCAGTCTGTGTGGGTCCTAATGTCCCAGTATAGTGACAGGGACACTATACTGTAACAAAAAAAGCACTGTCCTTTGGATGAGATGTTAAACTGAGGTCTTGACTCTCTGTGGTCATTAAAAATCCCAGGGCATGTCTTGTAAATAATAGGGGTATAACCCTGGTGTCCTGCCAAATTCCCCCCATTGGCCCCTATCTATCATGGCCTCCTAATAATCTCCATCCCTGAATTGGCTACATCACTCTACTCTCCTCTACACCAATAGCTAGTGTGTGGAGGGTGTTCTGGTGCACTATGGCTGCTGTTGCATCATCCAGGTGGATGCTGCACACTGGTGGTGGGTGAGGAGATTCCCCTATTTTATGTAAAGTGCTTTGAGTGCCTAGAAAAGCACTATATAAATGTAAGGAATGATTATTATTATATGGGTTTGAAACAACATGAGGGTGAGTAAATGATTTTCCTGTGAAATTCTAAAGGAGTTATTATAATGAAAAAATCGACTTATTTCCATAACACAAAAAGCATGGTGATCACTTATTAAGTTCAGTTACAACTTTAAAAAAAAAAAAAAAAAATAGTAGGGCGGGATTTTAACATGGGTCCCCCTGCTATTCAAAAACTCTATCAATGGACTATCATTCTTTTGTAAGGAACAGCTACATTTTTAAAAAGCCTTTCTTTTTTCCCCCTCTGGTCATGTCTTATCTCGCTGAGGGCACAAAAGTGAGCTAGTGCTGCAGATAATGCCCCCTTAAATAAAATTCGAGCATGATGCCCCTGGCTGAGCCCCTTAATTAAATGTAACTCCAAATCAACTGCCATTCAGGTCATAGAAACATAAGAAGGACATGGGAAGAAATGACACCTCTCAAGAGAATGGTGAAATTGCTTTGCCTTGTGGTAAAAAGAGGCATGGCACATTGAGATGTTACCCCATTGTTCTTTATATCTGGTAAACTACAGTCTACCAAAGTGACATAGCTTGTGTTTGTTCAGCTAAACTATAAATCAGCAAGCATAGTTTGTATGTCTGAGGAAACAGTTATATCAGAAAGGGCAGTTTCCAGGTCAAATGAATTAATCCTTCTCAGATTTTTCTCCCATCCAGATACTAAATGCGACCTTTGAGGGTGGAACAGCGATGCTGTGTGCACTGCGGTGTGCTTTCTGATTGGTAGAGGATGAAATTGCTGGGCAGCTAGGGGCAGAACTTTAGTTAGATTCAACAAATGGGAGGTGGGACCGCCAGGCCCCTCGCTGGTTGTTCTGACAATCTGATTGCATCAATAAATTCAGCCACCAGAGGGAGAGAGGGACGATGTTAATATTCAGATCACAGGACAGTGGCAGGGACAGAAAGAGCCCTTTCATTAAGGCAGTCCTACTTGAGGCCAGCAAAGACAAGAGACAGAAAAATAGAGAGAGGGAGGATTAGAAAGATACGCAGATATGACATTATACTTTAGCCTTACAATCAGTATGTGTTCATTCCCTAAGACTTATTATATTGCTTCAGCCTTTCGATTCAAAGCAGGTGTGACATAGTGGTTTAAAGTGTAAAACTCCAGGGATTCTCATTGGTTTGTTTGCCTGCTCGTGTGTCACAAGCAATTTAGAAGTTGAAAAAGATTCTAACTTTCCTAATTTGAAAATCCAATGTGCTTCTACAGTTCTGCAGACAGTATATTTTGAAGCTAATTGGTTCTTGCTAAGGCAATTACTGTTACTATTACTACAGCAGATTCTTAGGGTTATGGATTTTAACAAATCCCTATTCCTAAGTATTAAACTTTGGCACCTAATTTGTTCCGCACCGATGTGCTATGGACACGATATAACCTTATATCATACTGCTTATTGAGGAAAGTTGTGCTATTACTTTTCTAAGCGATCAAACAAAGATTTTCCCTGGCAGGTGATAAAACAGACAAAAAATCTCATAGACTTGTAGGGATTTGAGGGATTTAAGCCAGGCACAAGAATATCGTAGAGACTTGGGGGTGGGCTCTTTTGACTTGGGCCAGTATGCAGTCACCCAAAACACCCTAGCAACCACCTAGCAATGCCCTAGCATACAGCCAGAACTAGCTGTCATGATAACATATAGTTTTTTTATGGACTAGCACTACTTACATTTTCTTCAGAAAATATAAAAGTCTAGTTTCTTTTTTATTCTTAACCTTAGACAGAAAGTCCTGTAATTACATGGCTTGTGAATGTCTCAAGCTTTGAAGAATTACCCAGTATTTGGTCTTTAATCATTTGCATTTGTCTTTTTAAGGATTACCCGCCTTGGTTGTCGCTATATCAATGGGATTCACGAAAGCTAAAGGATACGGGACACCCCAATAGTAAGACACTATTTTCTTTTCACTGTTTTTCCTCTTTTCTCAAAAGACCCAACACAGCACATGAAAACCCTTCCAATTAAAACATTGGCAAGAAAGACAGGAGAATCTGCATGAAGTAAAGTAGCAAGCCAAGGGAATGCAACAGTCCACCCAAGTTTTCTCTTGAGGATACCTGGAAATAAACAGTGTTATTAAGATCTTGTCAGAGTTCTTTTTCCACACTAAAAGTCTCTCATGTAGAACCATGGCATATGGCTACAGATCCCCAGACACCCAAGGACGATATGACTGTGTACTGCTGTGCTCCATTAAGTCGATGCCGGATGTTAAATTGTATGCAAGATTTGCTGATATTTGTGTTGCTGTTGTTTTTGTGTGTGTGTGTGTGTGTGTGTTTGCAGCTGTTGGCTATCTCTGGAAGGCGGTCTTCTCTATGCATTTGTGGGGCCTGCTGCTGCAGTTGTGCTGGTAATTATACAGTTTGTTTATTTACAGTTATTTGCCAGTCTTAACTACACACACCAGTGCCTTATGGTGTTTTATTCAATTTACTGGACTAGTCTGGCATGCAAAATTTGAAATGGAAAAACAAGATCCAAAAGTTTGTTTCTTGACTGAATTAAGCTCTAATACTGGCAGGTCACATGGTGAACAGGATTTAAAAAACAGTTGCAAATTAAAAAAGTATATTTATATCGATCAGCATACTCTTAAATACTAGCATCATGTGAAATACTCAAATTCAGTAAAAATCACTGTACTTTAATCTATGCAGGGAAAGATTTTAGCTAAAAAGGCAGTTATTACAATAAACTGTGCTGGAAATGTTTTGTAAATGTACTGCACATGGTTATTTAATAAAATGCATTTTTCTACATTGTTTTGTGAGAATTTGTGTCTGTCTTGTATACGGGGTAGAAGAGAGGTCTTTTGCAGTTTGATGAGATTAGGTTCTGACTTTCTCTGTGTGTCCAGGTTAACATGGTGATTGGTATTCTGGTATTTAATAAACTGGTTTCGAGAGATGGGATCCTGGAGAAGAAGCTAAAACATAGAGCAGGGTAAGTGCCAACTTACTCAACCACACAAACACATGCACAAAAACGGAAAATGTAAAACTTCAAAAGGTCTGATCCAAATCCTAGTGAGCTGCCTAGCTAGAAAGCATTTTAAAGGAATAGAGTTTCTTTCTTCATCAAAACAGAATTTAAGACTTTTAGGATTTCATTTCAGGCCTCCTCCTCTAAACATCTCTGTGATGTGCGCTCATGAGGGATGACGTAAGCTTGTTGGTAAGGTCACGCGTCACGTGGAGGAGGAGTCAGGAAGCGTGTCATTGTTTACATTGTTTTTATTATTATTATTATTATTATTTGGAAATGATTTTTAATTTTATTTTATGTTGTTTTGAAATTGTTTTGGACTGTTTTGGTTTGTGAACGGCACTTGGTCTGTGTTCTGTGCAAGTTTCTATTGTAAATAATGACGCGCTTCCTGCCTCCTCCTCCACGTGACGCATGACCTTACCAACGAGCTTACATCATCCCTCTCATGAGCGCACATCACAGAGATGTTTAGAGGAGGAGGCCTGAAATGAAATCCTAAAAGTCTTAAATTCTGTTTTGATGAAGAAAGAAAACTCAGATACATCTTGGATAGCCTGAGGGTGTGTAAATTATCAGCAAATTTTCATTTTTGGGTGAACTATTCGTTTAAGTAGGGTGACCAGATTCCTGCTTGTGGAAAACTGGACAGACTCCTCCCAGTAAAAATGAAATTGACGCATCCTTACCTAGGCGCAGATCAATGCAAAGTAGAGGGTGCATCCGCATCTGTAACTGTTGTCACCTTGAACATTTTTGCTCGCAGATATTTTTCTCAGTCTGCGCTTGTCTTTCAAGAGTTTTTTTATAAATGCAGAGCAGTCCAGACCAAAATTAAGATGTTTGAAAAACATTGCCTTCATGACTGTCGAGATTTATCCCGTGTCCGTGCTGCGTTCATTAATGAGAACACACGCTCCACAGATGCAGATGTCCCAGGCAGGCATAAAACAAACTCCACGACCTTGGCTAAGACTCCGAAGTTGATGGTCTTGCTCTCCAGCTCACGAAAAACATCTGTCCATCTCTCAGACACGGCCGTCTTGTTCATATTCCACTCAGTGATGCAACAACTGACAATGTTTCTCGTGCAAGCCCACTCATCAAAGAGCGTGATTTTGTCAATCAAACTGAGAGCGGGGATTCTGGGGTAGAAGCGTTCGAGGCTGCTCTGAATGTCTTTCCACTCCTAGATGTCTCTCAGTAGGGCCCACTCAAGTTTTTCTGTGTTCTCTAATGAGCGGCTCCAATTTTGGAGGTAATCAACCGATGCTGAATAAAAGTTTCTGACTGCACAAAATAAATCATCCGCTCGCACTGTCACCAGCTTCAACCAGGGCATCCAACTGCTTTTTAATGTCAGAGGGTATGAATGATTCCTCCAGTCTGGCCAGTAAGACTTTTCTCAGGTCATGAATGTGCAAACCTATGGCCTTCACTTGCGTGCACCTTGTCAGATTCAGAATTTTGCTTCACAAAAAAATCACTAACATTTGTTGTGGCACACAAAGTATCCACATGCTTTTTTGTATGAACATGCTGCGCGATGTCGGTGCGGCCTCCATGGGCGATGGAAAAGCAGGCTCCACAAATCTCACACCTCACTTTACTAGGCTTTGTCTGTGACTCTTTTTTTCGAAATGTAAACTCTTTTTGAAGATCCTCATTAAATATACATGTACGCCTCCTTGACATTTTTAGCCGCAATTTCATCTGTGTGCTCTTTCAGACTGACTCTTCAATCAGTTCACTAACTAGACGTCTATTGATAGGGGACTGTGATTGGATAGTTTAATCCAATCATGTACTTCAAATAACATGGTGTGATTTTATTGGTTTTACAAGCCGTATCCTTGGCTACCTTTGATTAGAATACTCACATGACTGAGAAATCTGCATAGGCAAAAGATACATTTTTAGGAGAGGGGAAATATTGGACAAAACACCCGTTTTCTTTTTCTTTTCTTTTTTTTTTTTTCAGAATGAGTCGGGACACTAGAAAAAGTGCTTAAATACGGGACTTTCCCAGGAAAAACGGGACATCTGGCCACCCTAATTTTAAGGAATCATAGAAATGACACACTTCACCATTTATAATGGCAGGGAAAGCATCCACCATCTTTGCTTTGGTACAATCAGACCACCGTGTAAATACCTGACAGCACTTATCCCGTATCTGATAATAAACCTAATCTTATTGGACAGTTTAAAGGGATAGTTCACCCAAAAATGTTAATTCTGCCATCATTTACTCACTCTCATTTTAAACCCACATGGTTTTCTTTTTTTTCTGTGAAACACAAAAGGAGATGTTTGGCAGAATGTTAGCATTAGTCACCACCATTTACTTTCATTATATTGAAAAAAGATGCAACGAGAATTGCAAAGTGAATGGTGACTGAGACTTACATACTGCCTAACATCACCTTATTAGTTCCAGGGAAAAAAATAAAAAATAAAAAAATCATACAGATTTGGAATAACATGAGGGTGAGTAAATGTTGATAAAATGAGTACTTTTTGGGTGTAGTATCCCTTTAATACTAGAGGACAGCAATCAACATTTTCTTTGTGTTGTCTGGTTATTTGTTCTGCAGGCAGATGAGTGAGCCCCACACAGGATTAACTTTAAAATGTGCCAAATGTGGTGTAGTTTCAACTACTGCTTTATCAGCAACAACAGCCAGCAACGCCATGTAAGTGTCTACCGATGGCTCAGCAAATCGATATTATGCTGGATGCGAGGAAGTGTGTGTGAGTTTATATGTGTGTCCTTCCCCTTGCCTTGGGGAAGGAGATCTGTGAAGGTGTAAACGAACAGCTGGCTCTCATTCTCTGTCTGTAATGTTCAAACACTCTATTGGTTGTTGTGGGCTTTCAGACTCATTTGTGTGCTGATGGCAATTTATGGCAATTTGAACATGATATATCTGGTATGAAACTGGCAAACCAAGTACATTTTCTTTTTAAACAGTAGAGTTTCAGAAGTGAAAATCCCATTCATTTTCTCCATAGAAAGATTATTTTGAACAATATTATATAAACCTTTCAAGACAGACCTAGCATAAGCTCCATGTTTGTTACTGTAAGTAATGGCGTGGTTTTGTTAAGCAAAAATCATGTTTAATAGCTAAATTCCCAAAAATGCATTAATCCTGACGAAATATGCACAATCAGAGGAGTCGCTGTTACCGTGGAAACAGAAATTGCACTAAAAGAGCCCAGCAGTGATCACCCACTTCCGTAATGCACTTTGAATGATGTAAAGGTCTTCCAACAACAAATTATATGTGAATATTTTGCAATAAACTTCAAAACTTCAATAAACGCCTACTTTATATTTTTAGTCAATGACTTGTAGTCAAGAGTTTCATATTGTACCTTTCTTTTTGATTCACTTACATCATTCGCAATGCTTACTGTAATAGGATGAGTAGTGCATTCCTTAATTAAATAATCTAAGACTGTCAAATAATTTTTTTGCTTCAAATTAAAGGTTGTTTTGTTGTAATTCATTTCAGAGCTGGTTGGTTTATTCAAGGCTTAGAACTCTTTATTGAATAATTGTTTTGAAATAAATACGATCCAAAAACAACAAAAAAAAGTGTGCGATGTTGTGCTGTACTGTGCTTTTTTGTTGTTCATTTCACACTCACATCTCTCTTTCTCTCTCTCTCTCTCTCTCTCTCTCTCTCTCTCTCTCTCCCTCTCTCCCAGGGCCTCCCTGTGGAGTTCCTGTGTTGTCCTCCCTCTTTTAGCTCTCACCTGGATGTCTGCAGTGCTGGCCATGACGGACAAACGTTCAATATTATTCCAGATCCTCTTTGCCATTTTTGATTCCCTCCAAGGCTTTGTCATTGTCATGGTCCATTGTATCCTCAGAAGAGAGGTATGCTGGAATCATTCTAATCACTTCTCCTCTTCTCCAGCATTTCAGTAGACTAATATATTTGATTCCCGGGCCCAGTTTGTTTTCAGTCTTTGCCCAGTTTTACTCTTAACATAAAAAATTAGCATAACATAAAATTACTTTTTACACACGTTCTGGTTTTACAGTATTGTATAATATAAGATTATGTCAGATTATGGAAGTAAAATGGGATGTGGACAGTGTTTCACAAGTAATTTAAAATCTACAAGAAAGTCAATGATGAGAGAAGTTTCATTTTTGTGTGAACTATCCCTTTAAATAATTGTGTTCCCTAAAGGAAACAATCTGGTCATTTCAAATGGCAGTGCAGATGACAAAATACTTATATACATTTGTTTTTAATTTATGCTTGTTTTTTGTTTGGTCTGGTTTGTTAATTATGTATTATAGATAGAATATGAGATCAAATCCCAAACCATTGAGGTTTTATAATGTTCTGTACTGAAATATCTTGGATTGTTGCTCAGATTTAATAATCTGACTACAATGACTGTTAACAGGTCCAAGATGCCTTCAGATGTCGCCTTAGAAACTGTCAAGACCCCATCAATGCTGATGCGACTGGTACATTCCCCAACGGGCATGCGCAGATCATGGTAAGAAACATACCTCCTGGGAGTTTAGTATTCTTTAACTGTACATTCAAAGAACTGGAATATTTTTATATCAGCTGTGGAAACACTTGAAATGTTGGTGCTAATGGTGAATTGCTTCTTGCATGGTAATATTAGAACATCAGAAGTAAATCAGAATGCATTCCCTATTATTAGTGATATACCATCCACTTATAGTCCTCCTGATGTAATAGAGCACTTTTCCTCTGCATGATCCTTTGGTATTGTAGTACATTATTCAGTCCAATAATTATCCAAATAGCCCATTACTTACTCTGTAATTAAAGGGCATGGTAGTTCACTTTGCTAAACTAATGACACCAAATCTTTTGTCCATGTCTTTTGGCTTTTCCTTGGTATTTGCCTTTCATGAATTGGACCTATGTGTCATATTTCACACCGATCTTTCTCACCTTTTTTTTACTTGATGAAGTAACTGCTGTTAAAATGGTCTGTAGACCATACACAGAACTGCTGGCACATAACGATTACAGTGCTCAATTATGTTTTGATTTAAAGTTTCTTTCTAAGAAACATTTCACTTTAACGAGGCCTCCATTGTGCAGGCTGTCTTTGATTTGGCGCTGTTGATAGCACCTCTATCACCCCTATTCTTTTGTGACACCTGAATAGTCAAATGCTATTTATAAATTGTTACAACAGAAGACTACAAAGAGTATTTGCTCTGTGAGGCTGTGGGACATGGTTAGACTGTAGAAATAAGCCAGCAAAATTATAGAATTTGAGAAGAATCCCATGGATTTGTAGATAAGTTAGACTTTGTATTCTAAAGTTGATGCAATATTCTGCTTTTACATGATTATTTTACTAGCACGAATATGTCAGTTTGCAGTGACTCTTTTCTTGTTTTTAAGATGCTTTTTTAATGCAAAAACCTTTTGATCTATAAAAATGTGTGTCTACAACTCTTAAAAGTTAATGGTAATGTTTAGCTTCTGTTAATTTTAGTTTCCTATAGTCAAAATACCAAATCCTCAAGGAATGTGTACAGGATTACTTAGAATTTATATCGTAATTTGAAACCAATCTAAAAGTGTCCTAAAATAACAGAAAAGTTCACACTGGATACACAGAAATTCCAGTCTTCCTACACCAGCCATTAAATAGTTAAATATATATTTTTTATTTTTTTATTTTTTACCATTTACAGGAGTAGCGTTGTAGACATTTTGGATATTGTATAGGCTTTCAGAACACTAAGTTGGAATAATGTCATGCTACTGAACAGTTAATGGAAATCTCATTGGGAAAAATCTAGTTTTTGTTATGTGTTTTGTTGGGATCCTACTAAAAGGAAAAAAATTAAATTCCCATTAGCATTCTTTAGAATAGGTTCCAAATTATGAATGAAATTCCAATAGGATTCCTTTAGAATTTTTTTAAAATGTCTAATTAACTCCTGTTGTGACAATACATGGGTAAGAAGTGTCTCATTTTCATGATGGCTTTGTCTTTCTCTCTCTTTTCACAGACGGACTTTGAGAAAGATGTGGACATTGCCTGTCGATCAGGTAAGAAACATATGGTGTACTAGTAAAGTGTTCCTAATTAATTCTCTGCCTTGGGGCAAAAAAGGCCCATGAGAATAAACATTGGGGTTGCACATCAAAATAATAGTCTCACTGGGGCCGGGCTAATCATCCAATGTGATATCATTAGCATACGTAGGTATTTGTACCTAAAGTGTAGTTCTAGCACACATAATTTTTTTTTTAATGTTTGGATAGACACTGATAAGTATATATATATATATATATATATATATATATATATATATATATATATATATATATATATATATATATATATATATATAAACTTTACAAACATACTTATAAATAGTATTTACAAATCCCATTTAGGTTCCATGAATACTGAATTCCTCAATTGCATAGATTGCTTTTATTACACAATATTTATAATAAATGACATTAAATATTTTTTAATGCCATTAAATTTATTACAGTTTTCAAAATCAATTTCAATTCTGACCAGCCTTTAGAAAGAGGATTTGTAAACATTTGTTCATCTCTAAAATAAAGCTTTTCATATTCTGATATTGCATGTATCAAAAGCAGAATTAGTCATAATTGTTTAATTGCAAATATTGTATTCTCTTTTATCTTTAGTACATTTGGTTGCCATTTGGAATAAAAGTGAATTCTTGGTTGACTTCTTAGATGTACTGTTTAATTGTCTCCCTTAAGTAAACACTTGGTGAAGAACAATGAAGCTTTTTAGTCCTTTGAAACTGGTTTGAAACAACATTTTTCTTTCAAGGTCTAGACATAATTATTGTATTGTTATGCTTGGAAATGGTTAGGTTTAAAAAGTTTGATTGTTCTAAGGTCCAGCCAACAAAGATCAAAGCATTGTGGTATGAAGTCTTCATTAGTGCTCTAAATTCTCTGGGAATTTTTTTAGTAATGCAGTTTCGTTATACCCAAAACTACATGGTGGCTTCTTTTATCACATTACCTGAAATTACTGACCAGGATTCTGCCTTGGAAAAATTATATTACACTTTGTTTTGACACTACTTTAGAGGGGTCATGTCATGGATTGTTTTTCTTTTTCTAATTGTAATATTTTCACTGAGGTCCACTTATAATGTTAGTAAAATTTTTTCACCAAAAACAGTCAAAATTTAGTTATATATATGATAATTTTAAACTCTGTCTCTGGCCCTCTGACTGAAATGCTCAGTCTTTGGTTCTCCTCCCATTTAAGACCTTAATGTAAACGACCACTGTTTTGATTGGGCAACATTGTACATCCCCTCGAATACAGCCATATATGTTTGAAACTCATTTAGAGGAGAGAATAAACCAGCTTCACCACAACAAAAATTATATTTCAGTGTTTGCACATAACGCACATTCAACACGAAATAACAATAGCAACAATGTCAGTGAAACACATTGCATCTGAATGTATCAAACTTTTTACTTAAGCCCAGCTGCACCATAAACCATAAATAGTAAACAGCCGTCATTAGATAAGACATTCATAAATGAAACTGGTTACTTACGGTTTTGTGGTCAGGTCCAATAGTGTTTTTAACTGCTCTTAATCTTTAAATAACCATTTCTTTGTTCACAAGCAATCCATGCCATAATGAACCACACACACAACAATCTACGGTGAAACATGCCACACAGTATAATCCTGCACTGATGCAATCAGGAACAGTTCAATTTCAGCCGATCTTCCCTTATGTTGGGATGCTTCAACGGAGGCCAAAAGAGAGACGCTGGTCTTCTCAGCCACTATAGCTCACACTCTTCATGTCTATTTACACACAGGACGAGACATGATTCTCGCAGCCAGAGAGAGCAGTGGAATTTAGCAGAGAAAGACACGTTTTTAGAAGTTGAACTTGCTTCGTTCTTAAAACACGGTTGGTGCAAGAATGCATCCAGGATGCAGGGCCGTTGAATTGAATTTAATAGAATTGGGTCTCCATTTAAAAGTTATAACTTGACACAGCATATTTTCAAAGCAAATACGTCTGTCTAGTGCATGTTTGTATACAAAAATTATATAAAATAGTCCATATGGACACAAGAAGGTGTCCTGTGTAAGTCCTCTTTGGTGTTCAGGAGTCCAACTCTCTTCACTTCAGCCAACTGAGCGCCAGTGGGCAGGGGTGTAATGATGTAAAGGTAGGCACTGTTGTCGTCGCTGTTGAGGCAGTCATGAAATTATGAGTCCCCGTGTGACGTAGAAAAGTCGCACAAGTAGAGAACCATGTGTTTTTTCAGCTTGGTTTCAATAAATGCTTTTTTTTTTTCACTGGCTTGGAAGTTTTAAGTTCTGAAAGTTACAGTACATTTTTATACATCAGTGACCTCATATGTCAAAATATCAAGGAAAATTTGATTCCTCTAGCTGTCTAGCATGACCCCTTTAAGTACACAGCCAATAAGAACATATTTGATGTTCAAATAACAGTTATCTGCATACAGTTATGTGGTGCGGGATTTTGGACCAATGAGATTTCACTGTGGCCGGGGCTACCCACTGAGATGCCACAGAAATAGAAACCAAAAGACCAACGATATTAATTCAATGTGTCTTTATTTAAATCAGCATAAATGAAAGGAATTACAACAAACACTACCATGATGTATAAATGTGTTACAAATGAAATGTAACAATTATTTTTTCATTATATTAATGAGAAGTTTTTGTTTTTTTATGTGAATTATCAATTGTCAGTGCAAAAAATTATAATGCTCCTAAAATAAAGCTAAAATAGGCTTCATTCTCTTTAAGCAAATTTTTTTATTATTTATTTATTTATTTTGATTTTAGGGGTGAAATATAACCTGGACTTGTTCTTGATTGATTTAATGAGATTTCCCCAGAAAGTCCTTGTCTTCAGCCTGAAGGCGGTTTTGTTTAGACACCATGGTATGTGATGCATTAGTGTGTACAACCAGGTGGATTTTTACTATGCATTGTTGTCCTCTGGTCTCCTTGCTGTCCATTTATGAACAGCGGCAGTAATTCTCTTATGGATTTGTGGAGACAGAGCTGTGCTGCAGAGAACAGGCTGTTCTCAAAGTGCTGCTAATGCTTCTGTCTTTGCATCTAGATGCCGGTTAGATGTGTGTGTGGCTCTTTTATGTGAACTGAAGCAATCCAGTCTAAATATGTACACATCTCTCTAATAGCAGAGGACAATCTGTAAGGAGGTTTATGCCAGATGTGGTATAGACTATTATTGCTACATTTCCATGCTGATCAAGGCTGGTTATAGCTAGTCTAGCTGAGGATGATTCTAGTTTGCAACAACATGAGGGTGAATATGTGAGGAATTTTTATTTTTGGTTGATTTTTGGCCCCGTTATTAGTCACTTATACTGTGAAGATATTGTTTATTGTGCTTGACTTTTACATTGGTTCTTAATTAGCATTAAAAACATGATGTACACCTGATTTAGGAATAGTCAAAAACATATTCTGTCTTGTATTACACACACACAAACACACACACACATTCACTAATGATATCCCTTCCTACCTGCAGCCCTCCACAAAGACATGGGCTCTTGCCGGGCAGCCACTATCACCGGCACCCTCTCCCGCATCTCTCTCAATGATGAGGAGGAAGAGAAAGGTCCTGAGGGGCTCAATTACTCCACATTGCCTGGCAACATCATGTCTAAAGTGATCATCCAGCAGCCCTCTGGACTTCACATGCCCATGGGCATGGGCGATCTGGGCGACCAGTGTTTGGATGGCATGGCAGACATGCGCAGGACGGTATACCTGTGTACGGAAGACACCACCAGGCAGAGCGAACAGGAGCTGAGCTGCCATGACATGAGTGGCCACCCCCAACCAGGGCAGTTGGAGACAGATTACATCGTCCTGCCCCGCAGTTCCACGGGCGTGGTGTCGGGAGCCGGTTCCAGCAGCGTTCCCACCCTACTGAAGGATGACACCAAGATGAACATCACTATGGACTCTCTGTCACACGACAGGCTGATGCATTATAAGATGGGCCCCGAGTTTAACCTTGGCCACTCGGGGATGGAGCACATGGGTATGGGAATGGAGCAACAGTATCCCGTCCAAGCCGAACACATGCAGAATCTGCCTTTTGAGCCACGCACAGCGGTGAAGAACTTCCTGGCTGAGATGGAGGAGAGTGGAGGACTGTCACGGAGTGAAACCGGTTCAACTATATCGATGAGCTCTTTAGAGGTACGCTTTAATGAGACTTCAAATTCAGTGTAGGTAGTTGGGCCGGAAACATACTCTATACAAGTAAATGAATGCAGACGCTTCTAGCTACTCAAGCTCTATCTCACATGTCGTTCCATTCCAAAATTTGTAAAAATGCTGGTTCCAGTAGTAAAAATATGAATAATTTTTTTTTTCCATAGGGGATGTGATTTTTAATGATAATTGATAAACTTTAAAAGACAGACCTACCGTGAGCTCCGAGGTTATTAATCAATGGTATATGATTCTTTTGAAGCCATCAGTCTGTGTTATTTCAACTTTTTTTTTAAATGTGTTTGCTAGCTGAATTTGGGCTGAAGAACTACACTACCCATGATCCTGCAAAGAAAGATCCAATTATCAGAGAATCACAGCAAAAAGAGCATGTAAAAAGAGCACGGCAGCTACCGCCCATTCCAATGACAAACTGAATGATGTAATTGGGTCGGCCTCCCTACACTCTCATACTACTTTTAAGTAAATTTGAATATATCTGAATATTTTGCAATAAACATAAAAAAAATATCAATTATATACTTATATTTAACAACTTTGAATCAATAGTTTCATATTTTTCTATCTTTTTTTATTCAATTACGTCATTCACAATGCTTCATGGGATTGTAAGTACACCGATTTGTACCTTCATCTTTTTGTCTGATTTTCAAGTACTTTGTTTCTTCGTATCAATGTTTATAATGTTCACCTCTGAGCTGGTTGGTTTGGTCCATGGATTAGAACATGGCTTAGAACTTTTTTATAGAGGATTTCCATGAAATCTCTTTGGAAAAAATATATAGGAAAAATACTTCCGAAACCAAGACGGCTGAAAAAGTGGGCAAGCACTGTTGCACTCTATTCAAGTACACATTGCATTCTCAGTTCTCAGTGTGCTGTCATGGGCATTAGAATAAATTCCTGACCTCTATTGTCAGTTTTCTCTTTCTGGTCAACTGCACTCATGCCAGAGCAACTGACCAAGTTTGTTAAACTGTCGACATGTTTAGAGCTAGCTATTTCAATAATAACACATCAGCACAGACATTTGAAATTAACTCAATCACAAATCTGAATACTGATGTTTGTTTTCGCCACAGTAATGCAAGAATGCATATTCAGTGCATTGTGTCTGCATTTACATACTTGTGTAGGGTATGTTTCTGGCCTTATAGGTTTTTGTGGAGGTATTGTAAGACATTGCAACATATCATTACTAAAAAAATTGGTAATCACTGGTACTGGATAAATTGGCATGATGGGGGAATAAATTAACACCAGATCCACAGCTGAGATTATTTCCTGCCAAAAGCTTCAAGACATGCAAGTGTAGCTCTGATGAGCAAGAAACACATTTGCTCATCTTCGTTTCTTAATTTAATAATAAAAGAAATGGGACAGCATTTCATATTTCAGTAGATTAAGTTACTATTTAAACTATGGGATGTTGTGTAAATGTTATGCTTTTGTCTTTATTTCTTGGTTCTATAGAGAAGAAAGTCAAGGTACCAGGATCTAGACTTCGAGGTGAGTGAATCCTCTGCTTGGTGAAGTGCATGCGTCAGGCCTTCATTGCACAAACCGAAAGGCCATTTGTTGCGTTCACCCTTTAATTTACTACTACTCTGTGTAGCACTTAAGCTTATTGGAGTGGCATGCCCTGACACAACTGTGATTTATGAAGCGTTGTGTTGTTTAGTGTAAAAGCAATGCCGTCAGCTGCCACATATTCCCATTTTATCCTTATACATCCCCTGACTTCAAGCTGAAAATCACAAAAAAGCCTGTACATTTACACATTTTTAAGGTCACACTTTAAAATAAAAAAGCAGCATCCCCCTGAGCGTTTCAACCCTTTAACCAAAAAATGAAATTGAATGTCAAGTGCTATCACTGACCCTTCATGTGCTGTTTGCTGTTTGCCATAACCTTGCCATAGCATTCAGCCAAATTTGCAGGGTGAGCACGGCTTTTTCATACCGTAATAAATTCTTTGAAAGAAGGAAAAGTAGGCAGGTTTTTTCCTGTTGCAAAGTTCTGGTTCTCAGCTTGACTGAACTCCAAATCCTACCTCCCACCCCTCTCCTTTCCCCTCCCCCACCCACCCTTGCCATTGCAGAAAGTCATGCACACCAGGAAAAGGCATATGGAGCTGTTCCAGGAACTCAATCAGAAATTTCAAACCCTGGACCGATTTCGAGACATACCAAATATGGGCATCATGGTGAGTAACAGGAAACAGCGATAGCAGGGCGGTTGGTTTCAGTGAGTCTCATTGCCAAGCACCAGGGTGCCGCATTGTCTATGTTTAGCTGTATCTTCTGTTGGCCCCCCACTCTTGTGCATCAAGGAAGTGAGTGACTCAAGGAATTAATAGTTTTCAACCCAGTGTATTCATGTGAAACAATTATTTGCATCATGCATGCTTCCCTGCCCCGGGGGATAGAGGGAAGGTATTAAAGGGAAAGCTCACCCTCAGTCACCATTCACTTTCATTGTATGGAAACAAGATGCAATGAAAGTTGTAACTGAGGCTAACATTCTGCCTAACATCTCTATTTGTGCTTCAGAAAAGACATTTTGTCATATGGGTTTGGAACTACATGAGGGTGGATAATTTATGACAGAATTTAGATAAAGAGAGGCCGTCTTTGTGATCGCTGTCCTGCTTATTCACTCATTCAAACACAAGACCATGAGCTGTAACGTGCTTATTATTTCTTTCTCCATTGGCTAATCACTGCTTGTCGAATGCACGGAACAAAATCACTTGATTTGCTTCAAATATTGTAGAGGTTCACTGTGGTTTCCACATTAAGGTCCACCAATTATTTGTAATTGTTAGGCTGGTGGGATTGTTTGATTCAAGCAACCATCAGACCACTTCCAACACAATTACATTCCACCATCCAGCACCATGTAGTAGCAGGCCTGGTTCCAGATCAAAATCACTGAGTGTGCTATTGAAAATAGTGGGGGTGCTCTTTATAAAGTGGATAGGTATCATAATTAGACATTATTTAATAGAATTAATTAAATCTTGTTTAAATGTTACTAAAACAACGTAAAGAAAAGTTTTTTTGTGTGTGTTTTTTTTTATTTATTTGTTTTATGTACAAAACATTAAATGCTGCGCCTGCAGATTAGGACATACTGATTTGCAAAATCATACACATTTATAAGTTTTGATGCAGCGTTTTGTGTGTTTGCTGGGATTCAAGGAAATCTGCTTGCCAATTTACAGTACTAGTCTTACATATTCAATTGAACAGAGGTGTGCAATTATTTTAGTACAGGGGTCACATCAGCCGTTAAGTAGAACATGGAAAAGAGAAGATAAAAATTTCTACATAGTTGTATCTTTTTAGCCCACAAGTAGTTGTGCACTTGTGCACTCAATGAATGATGCACAGTTTTCTGAAGTGTATACTGATGGGACCATACTGCAATTGCTTGAAATTTTGCTGCTACTTTTCTGTCATGTAAAACTGAATAAAGGCTGAGTATAATTATTAATAGTTTATTTTACCATACTTCAATGCAGTGGTAATTTATTATGCAATTTAACACTCTACATCAGGTGTCTGGTTTAATAATAAAATAAAATATTCTGAAATTATAGATTCTAAAGCTTATTTTAATGTTTGCTTTAAAGTGGACAAAGTTGTTTTATTCTCAAAACATTATCAACCTGTTTATATGCTCATGGGTCATGATGTGGGTCTTGTCAATGTTTGGCACCTCATTCAGCACACAACTGAATAAAACAGACTGCATCACACTGATAAATGTTTACTGCCAGAGTAACATTCACATACAGGTGTGAAGGACATCAGCATTTCACAAATAACACAAAGAACAAACATTTTCCTCTCTCGCTTGGTTTTGCTCGCATGTCCCCTCCATGTGCGAATGATGCAAAGATCTTTTGGAATTTTACTAAAGTTCATCACTGAAAAGGTTTGCTCGCAGACTTGACACTAAACAGTACATGAATGGACACGGAGTGGCTGCATCACACTTTTTTTTAGTATTATATTGCACTATTGAGTGCTAAGTTTTTTTCTCTCGAAGAGAATAAAGCGTGCGCACTCACATGCATGGTTGCCAGATTGCATAAATTAAGTATGACATAAGGCAAAATATTTCCAATTTGTGCAAGTATAAATCTCTGATTGGGGTGTTGCATCTATCATCTGGCAACCCTGAGCATATTACAAGCTTGTGGATGCGTGATAGTTCCCAAAGCCAGATAAATGAAAAATCTAATAAAAAAACGTTCATGATAAATCAACCAACCCACTGGCAGTAGTTTGCCCTGGTCTGTAATTGAGGGTGCTCTAAGGTTCATTTGAGGGTGCTTAGCACCCTCAAGCACCCCCGTAGAACTGGGCCTGTGTAGTAGAGGAGCGATCAGTGTCATTTTCGGTTATGTTTTCCAGCTGATTGGCACTGCAAGGTTCATTCGGTTAATCAATGAAGTGATTTGTTGTTGTTTTTGATTTAATTAGCTCAGTATTGTGATTTGTGGGGATAGACAACACACACACCATTATATCCAGCTCCTGATGATGTGTCCCTTTGGCAACATGTTCTACTAATGTTCAATCAGCTCTGCAGAACTTTGCCATTCACTGCCTGTTGCTTAGTAACCACTGGAAACAATGAGCCTTTATGTTTAATTTGCTTGGTGAAAAGTCTGAGATGTTCGTGAACCTGGAAACACTCTAAACGAGGCGTTAGATCAAACGTTGTTTTGATTGTGCTCTTGATATGTATAAAAAGTGGCCCCAAAAAGTATTTAGATGCTTAAGCTACAATCAAAAAAGTAATTGCATTGGGCAACAAAATATCCAACCAAGTGGGATCTATTCTAATGAAAGATGGCCCAAGCACAGTTTAATTATAATGCAATAGATATTCTGTTTACAATTGAGACAAAAACTATTAGATGACTTTCTGGTTGTCAAATGTTAGTGGAATATGTCCACAGTTAATGTGATGAACTATACATGTGTGAAATGCAGTGACGACGCCAACACTGAAAATGGTAAAAATGGCTTTAAAATTTTGTGGTTCTTAGTGTGTTTTGGTGCAATTTCACGTTTTCTCTGAATCTGAGCATCGTTTATCCAAACCCGTTTTTCACAGGACAGATCATAATCTAAGAGACCTGATTCCGGTTATAACTGTGTTTCTTCAACTTATGGCAATTTCATGTCCATGGGGATGATTTTTATTAAAACGAACAGATTTAGATTTTTTTCTTTTTGTTATATAAACTGAATTGGTGAAAAAAAAAAAGAAAAAAAAATGGTACTTTTCAAATGCCTTTTACTGTATGTATAGATTTTAAAGTTTTAGCCTTATCCTAGACCCAGACTTTCAATTTTAAACTGTGAAAATCCATTATAAAATTAAATTTTAAAACTATTATAATCTAAACAAAGAGTGAAATAAACTATTTTAATGTTTGTGTAAAAATGATTTCTATCCATTTTTCAGAAATTGCTTCTGTCCCACAGTAGTGGCGCTATTTCCACCACACCAAACAATTGTGCCCCAAAAGCTTTTTTTCAAAAGTTAGTGTGCTTGACCAAGTCAACAAAAGTGTCAGTAAAGAGCTTAAGATGAATTATGAGGCCAGTGTTGTTTGAAGAAAACAAAGAAAATTCAAGGACAATTTTGCTTGTGAGCAGAGATTTTTTTTTTGTTTTTTTTTGTTTTTTTGTTTGTTTTTAGATCTTGGGATCGATGCCTTTTTCACGCATCGATAATCTGAAGAATTTCCTGATGATTATCGATATATATCGTGATTTTTTAAAGATATAAATAGGGCTACCCGTTGCACAATATTCTTTGTGTTTTCAAACATATTTCTCAACACAACTTTGGTAAACTGTGAGCGGCAGTAAAGGGGGTTGTACACCAGACGTGTCTGGTGGACGACATGGCTCATTCTAAAATTTTAAATAATTATTTTCTATGAAGGTACATACACAGCACGGTCTCACCGTCTCTCAAGGCTGCTTAAAAATCTGCTGTGCCATGGAGCATAACTTTTCCATAAAATTTGACCCAAATCATGATCAAAGGACACAGATTATTTACTCTAGCCATCAGTGGATGATATTTTGTGTATATGTATCTTTCATGTAGCCTACACAATGTATTTTCAGTTACAAGTTTCAGTTTGTGGTTTGACAGCTTGAATGAAACCTCTTCAAAGATACAGAGAAATTGTTTAAGAATTTCTAATTGTTCAGTTTGTGCAGTTAAACCAGATTCATACACTAACCTGCAAACTCATTATCATCACTTTCATTCTTGAAGAAGTAGAAAAACCTTCGGAACTTTTGTGTGTATGCGTCCTGTGTAATGAACACTAGAATACCCATTCTGTCTTCAGTAAATGTTATATCACCCCTTGTGGTCTCCCAACGCTATTACACAAGCCCAAATGAGGCAAATTAGGCTTCTAATTTAAATGTCGGCAAATGTTAATATACAGATGCCTCAAAAATATACAGATAAAATATTGATAAAAACATGCCAATGAATAATCAATATATCTATATTTTATGACATGCCTAGTAAAATGTTTCAAAAATTTAAAAAATGACATTTTCATCACAGAATTCTACACAATTAAACACAATACAGAAATTAAGATGTAGTGGAAATGACACTTCTGTGGGAATTTTCATGACTTTCAAATGACAAATAACAAAAATGACAAATTTTCGGCGATGCATGAACATTATTAGACATTGTTAGACAAAAAAAAAAAAGTAGTGAGACTTTTTAAAGAGACTTTACTTTCTAGAAATCAACATTGCTAACACTGCTTCTTGAAGAAACACCAAACTACTGTACATCTTGACAAAATATATAGTTATTGTATTTTGTCATTTCGTCAGCAGAACTGATTTTGTACAATAAAATAAAAAATTGCCTTGGGACCAGTTGGTTAAATTTTATAATAAAATAAAGTTATATAAAAGTTAATTCTGCGAAAAAGTCTAGCCTCGTGTGTTTGCAGATGCCACTTTTTTTATATTTTTTTATATTTTTATATCTAATACAATGGCATTCATACAGTATATTTAAAGTGTCCAAATCATTTTTGGAGCCACTGCATAGGAGAGCATATTACAACATACAGTAAGTTAAAACTTGATGATTCATGCTCATGTTTAACTTTATTTCAGCTTCATATGTTTGACAGTATCATGAAACACTAACTGTGTTTGTCTCTATACAGCGAAACCACTACTATATCCATATTTAATGTTCCATGTGTGTGATATTTCTAATACTGCTGCTTCTCGTCTTTTTCCGTAGGACAAGGCAATGCCAAACAAGAACCCCTGGGAAAGCTTCAACCCGGCAAGTGAATATCAGAACTACGCTACAATGAATGTACTAGATTCAGACACAAAGAACTCTCTTGAGATGACTAATGCTGAGTGGGAAAAGTGTGTCAGCCTCCCTTTGGACGTCCAAGAGGGAGACTTTCAGACAGAAGTCTGAGGAATAATGAAGTGGGGATGCGAACGAAGGTGGACAGATTTTGCACTGAAAAAAAAAAACAGAAGATTTTTCTCACAGCCTTGGAGAAACTTATCTGGATTCTAGGAGTATAGCAGGGACAATATGTGCCAATAAGATTTTAAAAAAAGAACGACAAATTAAAAAGACTTTAGAAAAAGACAAAAAAAAAAACAACAAAAAAACATCAGTTATCTTTTTTTTTATTATTTTCACTTGAGTATTTAGTGGGGGCTGACATGTACAATATCGAACATCATGTGTTTCAAAAAGTACCAGTTGGAAAATAATTGGTTCTAAAAATGATATCTTTCCAGATGAGACCTCAAAAAGAAAAACAAGACACAACGTGATGTCCACCCACGTTTTTTTTTTTTTTTTTTTTTTTTTTTTTTTTGGCAAGAGATGAGCCCAGGAAACACAATGTATATACTAAAGCAGGTTTTTAAAAAGTTTATAACAAGTCCGTTTGGCCATTACTACACTTTTTACTCTGAAAACTATTCAGAGGCGACGAGAATTCTTTTCTGTCTGTTAAAAATGAATGTTTGTCAAGCTACATTCTTCATTGCTTTAAATGCAATAAAGGTAACACTCACTTTTTTATGAATAATATATTTCAAAACTTTAATACTGCAGAATCTGCTTGGAAGCTCTGTAAGCTCTCTCTCATCTGCAGCCCTGTATAAAATATTTAAAAATCCAAAATGTTGTATGGTGTAAATAAAACTTTTGTCTACATATGTTTTACTGTGCCAAATTTATTTTAATGAGAAAAGAGAAAATGCCCCCTTGATGAGAAAGTTATAGCGAAAAATGTTAACATTTGAAAAAGGAATGTAAATAAAAGAGGAAATATGTTCGTACTGCTTCAGAGGGCTTGCCAACTTACTCCTGTGTTTTGCTACGTGTCTCTGCCATCTATCTGCACCTTTTTCTGGACAAACACCATGGAAATATTCTCAGTGTTATTCAGCAGTAGAAAAATTTTCTGTAATGATTTCAGACCAAAAGGCAAATAACAACAGGGTATTTTTAACAGCCATAAGTGGAAAGAGACAGTTGTGTATTGCACTGCATATATATACAAATAGCTCTGTAAGGCTAAATATAACAGGAAGTGTAGTCACTTCGGGGTATCAGCAAGTCACATATGGCATACCTTATGTGCCGTTATGCTATCAGCCGAGGACCTGACATGACTGAGAGAAATGAACAAAAAAACTGCTCAAAAATATCATACCTCTTGCACCTTAAGTGTCAGTTTACATGGCAACATACAGTATTGGTTAAAGGGATAGTTCACCCAAAAATGCAAATGCTGTCATCATTTACTCACCACCATGTTGTTTATGACTTTCTTTTGTCCATGGAACACATTAGCATACTGCCTAAAATCTCCTTTTGTGTTCCACAGAGGATAGAATTTCATATGGGTTTTGAACAACAGAATTTTCAATTTTGGGTGAACTATCCCTCTAAATTGAAATAGCTAAACAGCTCATTAGGAAGCATTTTTCTGTTTCTATGAAGCATTCTTGTTTTTTTTTTTAGTCATTTATGCCTTGAAATGTATACAGAAAACCTCGTTCTCTGTGAATTTGGGGGCAAATTTGCCCTGATAAGTTAAGCTTGAGGCTGGTGGAAGATTATTTGTATAACAGCCCTCTGTACAGAGTGAAGAGGTGGAAGCACAGGCAAATCTTCTTTATTGGTATAGCTGTATTTCAAACTCTGTGATAATTTCCCAATGTAAGAGAGATAGAAAGCCAAGAATTAGAGCTCACATGAAATACAGAAAAAGACTGTGCTGTCACATACTGCTGCTACTTATAAACCTCCCTATGACATCAATAGCATTTATTTAGTTCTCTATAACATAGGTTGCACTTGAACAACTCATTCTGTAATGTTACAGATTTAGAAATCAGGCCTATCCACCTTTTTCCTGGGGGTCTTACTGGGGAAACGGATGTGGGTGCGACTTTCTCCAGAAGTCGTTCTATACCATTCTCTAGCTCTGGCTGCAGTCATTTTAGACCCTGTTTACAGCTGGTATTACAATGCATTTCAGATGATCCAACTGCAAATAGTCAGTTGTAAACGAGGTGCAAAACATTTTGTGATTGGATCACAAAAAAAACATACAGAAGTAGTCAGAAACGCATGTGACCACATCGCATTTGAGGTGTAAACGCCGTCCTGAATTATGTGTCCCATGCGGCAGTGAAGCACCACCACTCAATTAACTGCTGCACTGAACAAAAGTTTTCATTTATGTACAGATTCAAAAGGAAATAACCATCCAATCGGACAATTTGAAAGAGCAATGACATACCCAAGCACGAGAACTTCACGGCTCTACCTCAGTAGTCTGTCTGAGATCAACATGCAGGGTGACAAGATGACAAGCACACACATCTGAAACTGAACTAACAGAGGTACTCCACTAAAACAACAGATAATTTTGCTCGAAATGTTATGTTTGTGCTTAGATTAAATTTCAACTGCATCTGGGAGAAACAGCTCGGCATTTTTTTTTTTTTTTTTGCAGTTTATTATTGTTCAGTAACACTGACATAGTGATTGATGTATGTAATCATGATATTAGACACACTCTCAAAGAAATCCCAACACCGCAATGAAAATATGAATAGACGTACACCGTAACAACAAAATATGTTTACTTTATAATGGAAGTAACATCCACATTTCGCACTAAGCATAACGGGACGTAGGAAAATAGGTGGATAAAAGCCTAGATATACATACATAGATGCCTCATTCAGCTGGTTCGGATACGTAAACCACGGCGCCATCTTGGAACGGTCAACAAGGGAAGCTGTTTGAATGTAACTGAATGGAGAAGAAGCCTCAGACCACTGTATAAACAGCTTTTTTGTGGAAATGTAATGAATTGACTAATTTGGTGCTAATTTTCAGTATGTTTGCCATGATATATTAATTTGTAGAGGACTTTATTTGCAGATTGCTATGGGTTAAAAAAACTTGCTTAAGAAAGTGAGGTCAGGATTTTTTATACCATCTAAAATATTGCGCAATGTTTCTGGAAAATCAGATATTCTGAAAGTTTGCTGGAAAATACATATCTGTCAGCTCCTGTCCTGGATTCATCCCCCACTCTATTAAAGATGTAATGTTTGCTTTGAGGAACCAGAGGGACACCTGCTGCCATGGAAGCGCAAATGAAAATGTCCTGGATTCATCCTCCACTCTATGTAGGTGTTCCAAATCGCTCTCTTATGTGCACCATAAGAGCAGCTGCCTATGTAGGCAGGTCAGGAGACAGCAAGGCAGCTCACTAAGTTTTGAAACAGACCCATTGTCTTTAAACTAATGCCATGAATGGGAGGAACAGTAATATCATACAGTACATTGTAACTAAATATATGAAAAACGTTTATATAATTTTTTATTTTTTTTAGTGATGTAGCAAACAAATAGTTGAAACAGAAAATCGATTCACTGAAACTGGCTAATTGAAAAGATGACTAATTAAATTTTTGCTACTTTTTTTTTTTTTTTTTTGCAAAGCTAGTCACAAAACTAGTCTTATGGCACACAGAGAATGTCTACAAATGTCACTAATGAGAGAGCCACATACACACTTTGTCAAACATGGGGACACACCATCTTCAAACTTTTGAAGGTTGGATCTCAACGATACTCCAGGAGATCATTTTAAACTCTCTGGGATTAGATTTAATACTTTCGCCAGATACGTATGGGCTTTATCGACTCACTGATGACAGATGGGACAGTGAAAATTATTATACTTCAGCTTACATAGACCTTCTGATGTGGGCCACAAGTGCTGTCCCCTGACTGATACATTAATATGCATTAATTGTAGAGCTACAGAGGGACACCTGCTGCCATGGATGCGCAAATGAAAATGTCCTGGATTCATCCCCCACTCTATTAAAGATGTAATGTTTGCTTTGAGGAACCTGAGGGACACTTGCTGCCATGGAAGCGCAAATGAAAATGTCCTGGATTCATCCTCCACTCTATTAAAGATATAATGTTTGCTTTGAGGAAACAACATTCAAATGTCTGTAATAGTCGACCGATATGGGTTTTTAATGGCCGATAATTATGATGATATTTAGAGAACAATGCAGCCGAATGCCGATATACCATATATTTTAATAACACCAAATAAAATGTTTACAAAATTGCTGAATTTAAAACACTTATTTCACACAAAATTGAAAGACTGAAATAAAAATAAGAGCTTTGTGGCTTTCAGTTATAGTGTGTTAGCTTTGAGGTCCTACATTTTGACATTTAAAAAAAGGGGACGAGCCCTTCGATACATCTTGCCCAAACTTGTTTCAATTGGAAATACATCAACAAAACTGGAAACTGCACCAAAAACGGCACAAGTTAAGTCTGAACTCATTTTTAGTCCAACTAACACTTAAAATGGTTGTTGTTCTCTGTTTGTATTGCTAGTTTGAGTAGTTTGTACATTGCTTCTTATGGAGACCAGAACCGGAAACAGTCGAGAGGGAATCAGAATCATCATGGCTCTGCCTAGTGGTTGGTCAGGAAAACTGTAGATGCCTACATTTTTGCTAAATGATTTTTACGTGCTTGGTGTTCTGTATCGCGGCAGTTTTTGAAATGAACATTAGAGGTGTTACAACAACTATGGTTTGTATTCACTTCACACGAATCCTGAGTAAAACGGCAGATTATCAGTTCATAAACACTTTACACCCTGTTTCTTATGACATTTTATTACAGCACATGACTTGTTAGGCAATTAATTTTAACGTCTGAATTAAATAAACAACATTTACAAACTTGCTAATGACCAAGGTACAAGCCCCGCAAAGTACGATACATGAGCCGAAAGCATCACAGATACACCACAAGATAACGTGGTTGGTTCAGCAATCGTGTTTTTCATGTCACATTTGCTTTTCATGACACTATTGTAGGCGAACAGTATGTGTGTTAGGAATTAAATTAAACTGTCCGCATGTCTACGCCATTAATGTAGGATATTTTTGGTTGATGTACACGGTATGGATTAAAGTGCCTTTGTATCTCCATCATTATGTAAGGAAATTTATAATGGAATTAGTCACTTTCGACAACCATTATAAGAAAAATAATGACTAATAATTAGTTTATTTGTCTGAATAAAATTCTCCATCATTAAAATCGTAATACAACGGCTCGTTGTATCCGCTCACAATTTCTATTGTAAGGAATTAGCTTTAATAAGGGAATTATGATTAATTCACTTATTGGAGTAATATTATTCTCATGGCTTATTGAAAATAATACCACAAATATTTTAAGTATAGCTTTAGAGCAAGATCTTAAAAAAAAATCATGTGACAAGATTATTTATCAGAATATAGCACAGTCAAATGATCTTTGAATACAAACAAGACTTTATTGCTAATCTAAACATAAAACTACTCTAACACATACAAACATGGAAACAGGTTGTAAATGAATTGTAACAGAAGGTGAATGAAAGTTATCTATACAGAGAACATGAACTTTATGGAGTCTGTAGACAATGCCTTGAGAACCATTGGTACTTAATTCAGTCTAACTCGATTTGCAATCGTGTAACTCAAATTATTTTGGAGAGACATCAGCACTTTCAGCAAAGTCTGGAGATGTACTTGCGTTTCCTTGCGTTGTTTGTTTCTTAGGCTGTTTGTAGAATGTTCTGGCCCTTTTTAAGATCGTGGATGTCTGTTGCTGGGATGATGAGGCGGGGCTTTGAAGTGAGGCCTTCCGCAAAGGAGACTCGACTCCTGTGTGTGTTGTAGTGCAGAGAAGAGAAGGGCTTCCTCGGAGCTTTACTCCGAGCCTTCCTGGACTTCTACATTGCACGCAACTTAAGGGCCAGAGCGCGGAGGATGAGGAGCTGAAGAGGAAGCGTGGAGCAAGAGAAGAACGAAGAATTCCAGGGGGTTGTCCAGGCTGGTCTTTTCACCCATTCGGTTTGTACACACCCCAAAGAGGCTCTAAGCCAATCAGAGGCGGCTTTTCAGAGGCACATTGTCAAAAGTGTCCTCCCCTCAAGATAATCTATTTATGGGCTTTGTTCCATGGTTTGTCAGTTTCCCGCTCAAAAAGTGAACATTTTAATCATGAATTTCATAAGAAAACTACAACTGCAAATAACCCAAAAATACTTCACACCATCATTCTGGAATTTAAGTGACAATCAATTACATACCAAACACTTGTACATTCTTATTAAATTACAGTTATAATTCAGTTATAATGCATGATAAAACTTCCTACTAATTCGTTTTTTAGTTTTAACATGGATAATACATTACACGTTTTGAGAAACATGATTGTCATGGTATATTATCAGGTTAAACCTTGAATGAGAGTTCTAGGCAGATTATGTGCAGGATAAAATTACAGTAAAGTTTTGCGATTGTGTCAAAGTTCCTAAATTAAGATGAGATTTCCTGAGATACATTTGTATACACTTGAAAAGTTCATTTGTACATTTGAATTTATGAACATTAGTTTGTCCTGCTAAAGGGAAGTTCAACAGTTAAATCCAGTCTGTTCAATCTCTGTCTTGAACAATGATGATAGTCATGTAATACAGGAAATGTCTCATTTTTTAGTGTTCATGTGTTACTAAATGAATGAAACAAAGGGACTTCTTTTTTAGCTGCTGTTTGCAGAATAATGATCAGATGTCTCGGGATCTCCTGATCAGTTTAGTTTAAGTGTAGAGAATTGGTTTATATCGAAGGACAAAAGGAGTGTGTCTTAGCTTTTCTGGGGTTTCCAGGGAGTGTGTTCTACTCTCTTTTATTGCCCATCAACTCTGCCCTTCATAAAGCGGTGGGGGTCATCTCTTGAAGAGCAGTCTTTAAGTCATGCGAACAACCATTAACATGAGTGTTTTCAAGTATGTGCTATCTGGACAATCTCTTTTGTTTGTTTTATTGGCCAGATGTGTTTCATCTCAGACAGCCTTTGGCCGTCTCTTAGTTTTATGGGTTTGAGGAATTCCAGGGTTAAAAGGTTGGGTTTCCTTGATTCAAGTCATTTTGCATAGCATTTTTTTGTTCTTCTGCACAGAATATACTATACTATTGTTTATGTTTAGGGTTGATTTAAGACTCGATAGAGCATTAACCTCAAAATCCTCATCTAGAGGGGGCCTGGGTAGCTCAGTGGTAAAATACGCTGGCTACCACCCCTGGAGTTCGTTAGCTCGCTAGTTCAAATCCCAGGGCATGCTGAGTGACTCCAGCCAGGTCTCCTAAGCAACGAAATTGGCCCGGTTGCTAGGGAGGGTAGAGTCACATGGGGTAAAACTCCTCGTGGTTGCTATAATGTGGTTCCTTCTCGGTGGAGCGTGTGGTGAATTGAGTGTGGTTGCCGCGGTGGGTGGCGTGAAGCCTCCACACGCGCTATGTCTCCGTGGCAACACGCTCAACAAGCCACATGATAAGATGCGTGGGTTGACAATCTCAGACGCAGAGGCAACTGGGATTCGTCCTCTGCCACCCGGACTGAGGCGAATCACTACACAACCACGAGGACTTAAAAGCACATTCGGAATTGGGCATTCCAAATTGGGAGAAAAAAAAAAAAAAAATCCTCATCTGTTTAGGAGAAAATTTTACTCGCTTTAGCACCACACAGTAGACAATTCAACTCAGCGCTGCAGGTATCTGTGCAAGGAACCATGTAGCATCATTTTGTAAACATTTTGCCACATTCACGTAATTTGACATGAGGCTGATATATTTATATTCTAAATTCAGGCAGGGTCTTTAATCAATATTCTCCCCAAAATCTTTGAAAGCAGAACATTTTTATTATCCATTGACTCTCAGTGGTTGGTAGATTTTTGAAGTGGCAAATTGATGATGTTTGTTAACTGGCCAACTGGGCACAGTTATCAGCTAATGTAAAGTAGATAATCTCAAAATGGCCAAATATTTGGCTTTCTGTTATAGATAGTTTAACTAAACAGAAGTGAACTCTGCAAAGTTCAGATGAGTCACATAGAAAAATATTACTTTTTTCCTGAGAAATCAAATTCTGAATGAATTTGTCAGTCATCTCAAATGTGATGGACAGAGTGAATAACAACTCAAGATGATGAAAGCAATTTGTTAGGAAGATAGTTACAACCTAATGATGAAGATTAACAGACAAAAGCATTCATTAGACCATAAATATTGACCTCCAATGTCAGAAAACTGGCAGTAATGAGGGTTATGACTAATGAGTAATATATGTCACCATATTAAAAACAATAAAGAGCATGAGACAAGCCCATTATTACATCACTCTCTCTCTCACACATGCACTTAAGAGATCCCATACCTCGTTCTCCATTCTCCCCAGCTCTGAAATAAATCATGTTTGTCCTCTGTTTTTCAGTGTGCAAATCAGAATGTACAATCCATCATATTACAGGCTAGTGGGAAATCAGAGCAAATTAAATTCTGCAAACACAGTGAAAGGACCCTGGTGGGTACTTGTAGGTCCTGCAGGGGACACATGGAGAAGTAGAGCAGACTCATCTCTGACAGAAATGCAGTCGCATACAGGAGAGGGATTTGAAACATGTTAAATCATGCAGTGTATCCTCACTTGTGTTGAGATTAGTGTTAAAATGCATTCAGTGATTTGAAAAGACCAGGGCCAATGAGACTAGGCAAAATAGTTTCTATTGGATCATGGAAAATGTAATGTTATTTTATAGCTATTGCTGTTTCATAGAAATTCTGAGTCATTCCAGACTATTTTAATGGAAAGCTAATGCTAACTTTTGATATGGTAGAAAATAGTAGCCTAGTCGTATTGCACCTATTAAAGCAGTACACAAAAGGCTGTGCTTTACTATGGTAAAATCACTGTAACACGCTTTCTCGAGTGGTTTATTGCTGATATTAAAATGGCAAGATTTGATAAAAGACACTAATGTTCAAAAAATAATTACATTTGGTAAAATAGTTTAATGTATTAAATATAATAATAACAACAAACCATTCTTGGTCACACATTATATTAGGTGTCTTTAAAAATTGTGTACTTACATTAAAGGAATATTCAATAATGTTGATGACCACAAAAATTTAATTAGACTTGTCCCCCCTTATCTTAAAAAAAGCACAAATCTGTTACAATGATGCACTTATAACAGAAGTGAATGGGGCTAATGAGTAAACATTAAAATACAAACTGTTTTAAAAATATAGCCACAATATGTAAACAATATGTGTGTTAACATGATTTTAGTGTGTTAACATTACTTACTAAACTTTTCTATGTAAAGTTATGTGCAATTTTACAACTTCGTAGCCATGACAAGGTAACACCGTAAACCCTAAACAGTAGTCTTCTGCAAAAACGACTATTTAAACAACTTCACAGCCAGTGGCGTGTTTACGATTTCTGAGGCGCCAAGCAACCGACCAACCCAGGGCCCAAATTAGTACATTTTGCTTAAAAAATTACATAACAATTTTTATTCATCCTATCAGCCAAGAACATTCAAAATGTTTAATAAAATAAAATTCTAAACATAATTAATGCATGTTTTCCATTTTTTTGACAATACAGTGATAAAAAAAGCAATATTTACCTACATTTACCTACATTTTACAAAACACTTTTTTTTAATGAACAGGGTGTGCAAAACCTACAACACTCACTAACATTTTGGGATTCAGTTGTTATTTATTATTATTATAACCCAACAATTATTCATTGTTGTCCGGTTTTTCATTATAATACAGTATGATGCAGTATTATTATTATTACTTTGAGCATTTGTTGTATCCTCCTGAGACCCAGCAAAAAATAAAAATAAAAATAAAAAAATTATAATTTTATTAATCACAGTTTTATTCATATTTGATTTGCTGTGCTGAATTATAATGTCATTCAATGTACATTTCTATAGACCAAGGAAGATGTCATGGCCAAACTCCTAAACATTTCTTATCTCTGAAAAGCACAGGGTTTCCTCGTAAGATACATTTACATTTAGTCATTTAGCAGACACTTTTATCTAAAGCGACTTACAAATGAGGAAGCAATAAGCAAGCAGTTTGTTGTACAAAAGTCAACAATATCTGCAGTTATATATATATTGTTAAATATTAAGTAAGTGCATTTAGTGTGGCTAAAAAGATACACCAAGATTTACTACTGTGGCAAACATAGGGTAAGAGAAATTGTAATAAAAATAAATTGCTGGGCCTCAGGAGGGTATACAATGGTAATATGTTTCTGTCTTATTTACTTTACTTTCACCTGGAGTTTATATTCTGATGCTGCAGTGTATTGTTCATGTTGCAAAAGGCTGTATTTTATGTAAGCATCATAGGCAACATTCATAACAGTAACAGTAAACATACAAGGCACGGCAGCCCCTCAGCACATTAGAGCAGAAGGGGGAAAAAACACTGCTGTTTATCAAGCACTGAAACTTAGCTTGGTGCAGAATAATCTGGAATAATGTTAAACATTGTAACAGTCACCTCTTTGCAATCTGAACTTGTTCAAAACGTTAAATCTTTGTTACACCTGCGCTAAAAACAATCTAGATGCAGCGCAGTGAATGAAACAGAACACAGGTGTCTCAACGTGCGTTTTTGAGACCTGAAATTCTTTAAAACTTGACCAGTTAATGTGCCAGTCCTGCGTGAGACACTGAAGAAACAGCGAGATATGATGCAGCAGTCAAGGACGTTCATCCAGCGTGTGTTTACAAAGGAAAACAATGGAAAAACAGAGGAGACGCACACAAAAACATGTTCAGTGTTAACAGCCCTTAACTCATGGGCGAAGCAAGTTCAGAAGTCCTGTATATTTTTTCATAAATTACAAACCCGAACCCAAAGTCCTACTTGAAAGACTAACCAGAACCCGGAGGACCTCTAACATGAACCGCTTTAAGTGCGCTGACAACAGTCTATTCACGCGTGTACCCAGAACATCATATCACCCCTCAAGCTCACCCCCCTATTTTCTGAGCTTACCTACCATGGCGGGGGCCCCTTCGACATCCGGGGCCCCTTCGACGTCCGGGGCCCCACACAATTGCGTGGTTTGCGTGGTGGTTAAAACGGCTTAAAACTGTTTACAGCTCAAATATACACAGTTTTGACAGACAATTTAATGTAAATGCTTTGTATAAGCTTCACATTTATGCCTTTAAACCCCCCCAAAAAATGGTCCCCATTCACTTTTTCTAAAGAAAAGGGATGAATCGATTTTTTTTTTTTTTTTTTTGTAAATCAACATTATTGTGTGCCACAAATGCTGTTGATTTAGCTTAACTTGTACTGAACTTGGAATATTCCTTTGAAGCATTTGATACAATGTTCTTATTGTGTACATAAATGTTGTTCTGCAAAATAATCACAAGATTCACATTTTCTGATATAAAGATTACGGGTAGGGTTAGGGGCTAAGGTTAAGGTCAAAAAGCATTCTGCTATGAGGGCATTAATATTAGGGTTAGGGGTCAGGGTCCAGTATAAAGGACTATGGTTAGGGTTAAAAAGCATTTTGCTATAGGGTTGGGTAATTAACATTCATTCCTCAACTGAAGTACATAGTGTAGTAAGGAGACATTCAATTATTTCAATAAACACTGCAAGTCCCTAGACGTTCTCTAATTACTTTGAAGTCGAGGCTTCTGTTAATGGCTACCAGTAGAATCAGCCTGTATTTTATTCAGCTGTATTGCTCCCTTGCTTCCAGCAGCCCCATATGGACACAGTTTAACAGAGCTCATAATGGCACAGGACATCACACAGCAATTACCAGTTTCTATTCTTTGACCTCTGACTAAGTAATTATCATCATCACAAGGATGGCCTTTTCCGGTCCAGATGGGCTGTTGCTAATTCAGGATTTGGTCAGTAAAGGCTTGATGGAATCAGGAATTAGTTGGATCTACGTAACGTTGATGACAATGTGGACAATTATATCCCAGTTAATTATTTATTCCTCCTGTCATTGAATAATAGCAATATGTCTGTGACAAGGAGCAGGGCGGGGTGGGGCCGGGCCATAACGATGGATGCCCGGCGCTAAATTCGGGGACGCCAGTTTGAGAGAGAGAGAGACACACGTGGCTGCTGTGTGTGTGTTTGTTTATGTTTGTTTAAGTTCATTTATGTAATTAAAGTTATGTTGACTGTTCTGCTGGTTCCCACTTCCTCCTTGTCCATCCTTTACCTGTTACAATGTCCAAAAGCATTTGTCTCTAAATGTAGGATAAATTCTGATGAACTGAAACATTAAATGTTGGTCTGCCACTATCTCAGAGATACTGCAGGGCTTCAGAAGACTTAAAATATAGCGTATTAGTCATACCAACTATTTTTATGCAGTTTGTTGCCTTTTTTGGAGCTTGACAGCCCCTGTTCGATCACTATATACATTCACTGGGCACAGTATGAACATTCTGCCTAACATCTCCTTTAGTAGTCCACGAAATAAAAAAAGTCATACAGGTTGAGTAAATGATGACAGAATTGTCCTTTTTGTGTGAACTGTCCTTTTTAAAAATAATATTTTGGCTAAAGCTAACCAGTTTATTCTCTGTTCAATACATACTCAACTGTTTTCAACCTTTTACTGAGTGAAATTGTGTGTGTGCTTGAGTCATACAATGCATACAATGGCCTTTGTGCCTCCTATGTCCCAAATCGTACTTATTTCCTCATCCATCAAGTCTATTATTTAAATAGCGTGTGTAGGAGTGGTTCTCTCTTTGGGGTTTACCCCCCCCCCCTACACTCTACAGCATATCCCTGATCACTGCGGCTTTATGCCAGTAACGAATCCTAATTGGAGCCCAGGTTGTATGTATTAGATGTGAAAATATATTAAAGAGAATGGATGAACAAGCTGTTAAGACGCCTTTGAAAAGTATTACTCGTGATTAAATGTTAGCTCAGACATCCAGAGTACCTCTTCTGATATTTTAACATGTCAGGGCTGCTGTAAGGTTTATCATTATGAGGTTTGTTGTGCTGGAAGCAGGGTCAGAAATTAACAGTGGCTTAATATATTATGTATAGTGCATTCAGAAAGTATTCAGACCCCTTATTTATTTATTTTTTTACATTTTGTTATGTTGCAGCCTTATGCTTAAATGCTTTAAATTATTTATTCTTTTACATCAATCTACACTCCATACCCCATAATGACAAAGCAAAAACCAAAAACCAAAAAAACTGAACTATCACACTGACATAAGTATTCAGACCCTTTGCTATGACCCTTCAAATTTAGCTCAGGTGAATCCCATTTATCTGGATCATCTTTGAGATGTTTCTACACTTTGATTGGAGACCACCTGTGGCAAATTCAATTGATTGGACATGATTTGGAAAGGCACACACCTGTCTATGTAATGTTTCACAGCTGAAAATGCATATCAGAGCAAAAACCAAGCCATGAGGTCAAAGATACTGCCTGCAGAGCTAGGAGACAGGATTGTGTCGAGGCACAGATCTGGGGAAGGCTAAAAAAAAAAAAAAAAAAAAGAAAAAAAAAAAAACGGCTGCGTTGAAGATTCCCAAGAGCACAGTGGCCTCCATAATTCTTAAATGGAAGAAGTTTGGAACAACTAGGACTCTTCCTAGAGCTGGCCGCTCGCCCAAACTGAGCAATCGGGGAAGAAGGTGACCAAGAACCCGATGGTCACTCTGGTTGAGCTCCAGATATCATGTGTGGAGATGGGACAAACGTGCAGAAGAACAACCATCACTGCAACACTCCACTGATCTTACTACTTTATGGTAGAGTGGCCAGACGGAAGCCTCTCCTCAGTGCAGGAAAGCACCTAAAGGACTCTCAGACTGTGAGAAACAAGATTCTCTGGTCTGATGAAATGAAGATTGAACTGTTTGTCCTCAATTCCAAGCATCATGTCTGGAGGAAACCAGGCACACTCATCACCTGCACAATACCATCCCAACAGTGAAGCATGGTGGTGGTCACATCATGCTGTGTGTTTTTTTTTGGGGGGACTGGTCAGGGTTTATGGAAATCTGAACGCAGCAAAATACAGACATATCCTTAATGAAAACCTGGTGCAGAGTGCTCAGGACCTCAGACTGGGCTGAAGGTTCCCTTTTGTAAGAACTCGAGCTGCATAATCGCATTAGGACATGCCCCGAATGTCATGTGGTCTGAAACCCTTATATAATCACGCAAATGTATTGGCTGGTGGCGCTTAAGCGACACCCCTAGGGAGCTATGTCACAGGCTCCATAGATGTGCTCACTTTGGTGCCATCGAGTCAGATTTTCTGTTCTTCAGTGCTCGATCTCGTCTGGCCCGTGTTGTACCAACGATTCATGTCGAAGCGAGGATCATTATTATTCTCCCTTTTGAGTGGCAACACAGGATGGAATTTAAGAAGCGACTCACGTCATTTTATACAGCGGAATTTCAGAGCAATTTTAATGTGTTTTTTTCCAAACATTACAAGGGTCTGACGGGGACAGCAGCGATGTTCGAGGCTCGCAATTTCTCACCACGAGGTGTTATCCCCACTTGTTTCAGTTCCACGGCCTCCAGATTGGAGCTTCGTGTGCTGGGGCAGTTTGAGATTTTCGGCTTTGTGTCTGCAAAGATTGGAGTGCGAACGGACAGCGGATTCTTCCTCGTGTTTGTCGCCCTTCCAGTCTCATCGGACATGCTCTGAGGCCTAGCTCGGCAGCCATTTTCTGACGAACAAGTGTGCGAAAGAGTTACCATGCACATCATGAGCCGTCACTATTAAAAACGCTGTATGAGAGAATTTGTCATTGAAGGTAAGGAAACAAATTGGCCCCTTTGTCCCTATTGTCTTTTTCTGTGTTGTTCTGGGAGAATGCACATGACTAATGCAATGGAGGAGCGGCCTCGGCCTTTCTCTCTCTCCCCTCCCCATTCAAAGCGTATTGCTTGCAGCAGAGCGGATCATGCATGGACCGGTGAGCAAGGCCGCAGAACAAGGGGGCTGGAATAAGAGAATATTCCCCAACGGAGTGATGGCGAACCAACGTGCGATCATTTCGTCGGTGCCATTATTCTTTCGGGAAGCTATCAGGAGATGCGAGGTATTTTAAATTGTTTTTTTTTGTCTTCCACCCATTTGTGGACCACTTGGGCGTTCTGACAAAAGATGTGCACTGCTATCTCTGTTTGATTTTTCATTGGCGGTATGGACATTTTTCTTTTCAGTCAGCTGTTGGATTACACACTATGGTTTTGCAGTCCAACCAAATGCATAGTGTTAAGGAATACTTTGAGCTAATATCGGCTCCTTTTGGAATTTCCCTTGTTTTTCCCATTGCGGCTCGCGCTGGGGAACGAGTTGCTCAAGGCGATGCTTTTGTTCGTGAGGGTGTTTCACACTATCTGGGTACTATGCAGTGAATGAAATAGGACCGTATAAACATATGCGTTTCTTTCCTGTTTGCCCATCGGTCAGTATAGGGATGAGTTTGCCATTGTACACACCTTGAATGTCTGACAACCAGAATATGGTTCAGTTTTCCCTCACAGCTTGCTGGGGAGCGAACGTTAAAAAAAAAAAATGCGTCCTGAATTCAGCCTCTGTCTCCATGACCAAGGGTCTCGAGACATGTATAACATAATTCAATGTTCGTCAAGCACAAGTGTACACAAAACACACAGTGAACATAAGCACCACACGTTGTCCCCCCATAAAGAATGCTGGAGTCATTGTGGTGAACCAGTTTTCTAAAATAAACATTCCCCCCCAATGTTCATACACTTTTCCCCATTCAAATACCAGAGAAAATGTTTATTCTGTCAGCATCCCTGCTGTAGATACATTCAGGACTCTCATCATTTATGCCTAAATACAATAAAGGCAAAAACATTATCAAATTCCCTTCAACCAGCCACAGTATTAGAGGAGTGAAGGCTTCCCTCCGCTGTGCCGCTGTTTCTGGGGCAGTCGCCAAAAGTAAGCCAAGCACGCCATCTGCAGGCAAGAGCCATGCATTAATTCGTCTGTCTGTACATCTGTCAGCTTGGCAGCAACTGTAGGACATTTTGAACTGGGTACTTTGAATGATAAAGCATGGTTATGTAATTCAATTCAGGCGGACTCCGCCGGTGTTCAATGGGGTTGTTCCGACAGACATTTCTGTTCGGGAAGCCCCGTTTTTTGATTCAGGAAATTCATTCTCTCTTAGAAAAAGGAGCAATAGAGGAGATTCCCCCTTCTCAGAGAGAATGCAGCTTTTACAGCCATTATTTTCTGGTCCCGAAAAAAGAATGCAGCTTGCATCCCATTCTGTATTTTTAGATGTTTGAAATTCACTCTAATGAAATGTAAATTCAGAATGCTGACGCAGAAACAAATAATGTCACAAGTGCAGTCAGGGGACTGGTTTGTGACAATAGATTTGAAGGAAGTTTATTTCCATATTCAGATTGCGCTGAAGTAACAGGCACTTCCTCAGATTCTCTTTCGGGGGAAAGCGTATCAATTTTGTGTCCTTCAGTTCAGACTTGCACTGGCACCACGCACTTTCACAAAATGCATTGATGAGGCTTTGATGCCCTTGAGGCTTCAAGGCATCTGCTTTTGAATTATCTCGATGAATGGTTGGTGTTTCCCCACTCAGAGACTTTGGCTGCCCAACATCGAGATGTCATTCTCAGCCATTTGATGTAGGGCTGTGTGTAACCTAGACAAGAGTGTCCTTTTGCCAGGGCAACAGACTCTGTTTCTAGGGGTGGAGCTGGATTCGCGAGTGATGCAAGTGCCTCTGTCTTCAGTTCGCTTTCTGTCATTTCGCCAGTGTCTAGCGATGTTCAGAGTGGGATGTGTTCTCCCAGCAAGAATATTTCATAGGCTTTTGGGGCTCATGATTGCATCTTCTGCTGTCATTCCCCCAGGCATGTTGCATGTGAGACCTTTTCAGTGCTGAATGAACTCCACAAAGGGACTTCAACCACTGATGCATGTGTTCCGTCTATTCAAAATGATGCATGGTGTTACCGAGCTCTGTTACCATGGAAATGGACCCGCCTTTTGATGTTGGGCATTCCGTTGTGACAGGTGTGTCACTGCAAAGTTCTAACGACAGACACCTCCACGGGTTGGGGCGCTGTATACAAGGGTCGTCCAGCTTAAGGAGTTTGGACAGGCCAGTGGCAATATTGGCACATAATCTGTCTGGAGATGTTCATGGTGCTGCTGGTGTTAAAAATTTTCCTCCCAGAGATTCAGGGCAGCCATGTCCTCATCTGGTCAGACAACAGGACAGTGGAGTCCTACATAAATCGCCAGGGAGGAGTGCGTTCTCATGCCATGCTGAGACTGGCACGTCACATTCTTCTGTGAGCATGGGAAAATGTGCTGACTCAACGAGCTGTGCATTTTCCGGGCCGGTTGAATTTGGGATCTCCTGTCCAAACAGGGCTTGATGCCCGGAGAGTGGACATTACATCCTCATATTATAGAACAAATCTGGAGAAGGTTTGGCAGAGTAGAAGCGGACCTGTTCGCTTTGAGCGAGACGTCACACTGTCCCCTCTGGTTTTCCCTCTCACCCCCGGCACCGCTGGGCATCAATGCATTGGCTCATCAGTGGCTGACAACACATCTTTACGCGTTCCCACCAATCAGTCTACTGCATGCAGTTCTGCAGAGAGTTCGGGAGGATCGGTTCGGCTTCTGATAGTGCTGCAGTTTTGGCCACCTCAAGTATGGTTTTCGACTCTGGTCTCTCTCCTGAACGAAATGCCTTGGGAGATTCCAATCAGTACAGTGCAGGATTTTTTTGGAGAGCATTTTGGGGCCAGGGTTGCCCCAGCAAAGCTTAAAGTCTATGTTGCCACTGTAGTGGCTGAGCATGCATTATCAATGGAGTCTCTGTCACTAGACGTTCTCTTGTCTCTCGTTTTATGCACCGGGTACGTAGGCTTAGACCTTTTTGTCCCGTCCACGTTCACTTATGGGATTTATCTGTTGTTTTAGAGTTGCTCTTGGTGCTCCATTTGAGCCCTTGGCAACAGTCACTATAAGTTTCTGACTTTTAAAACGACCTTGCTAGTAGCACTGGCATTCTTTAAAAGGTTTGGTGATTTGCATGCCCTGTCGATCAATCCCTTATATATGGATTTTGGACCAGGGTGTTTAAGACTGGTGTTAAGACCTTGTTTTTGTAGAAAATTCATTTCTACATAATTTCACTCACAGACTATTAATTTTCAGGCTTTCTATCCTCCCCCATTTGAGTCGGAGGAGCATGAATGAATGCATATGCTTTATCCAGTTCGGGCGCTGCGAGTTTATGTTGAACATACTAGCCTGTGGCATAAGTCAGAACAGTTGTTTGTGTGCTTTGGTGGCTGCAACAGGGGTGTTTCGGTGTCGAAGCAAAGGCTGTTTTATTGGCTTACTGATGCAACTTCAAGTGCTTACGAAGCGCACAGTTTTCCTTCACCTTCGGGTACTCAAGCCCATTCTACGAGGAGCATGGCATCCTCATGGGCTTTGGCTAGAGGTGCGTCCATGGAGGAGGCAGCAGGGTGGTCTTCTCTGCATTCATTTGTTAGATTTTATAATCTGGATGAGGGTTTGACTCCTGCTTCCCAGGTTCTCTCTGTTGGAACAGGAGTAAACTCATAATTTTCTATGTTTTATTCAGATACTTTAGCTCACTTGTGTGCCGCTATATGCTTGCCACATGGGCGTAGACAGTTGGCAGCTACTGTTCGCATGGCATGAATGACTGTATATCATTCCCAAAGTGATTACGAAGCTCGAGAGCCTATGAAAGGGAATGTCTCGTTTACGTGAAACGTAACGTAAACATAACCCTGGTTCCCTGACTGGGAACGAGATGCTGCATAAGCTGGCCACACTCTCTAGCAGCTGCATAGGCTCGTACCTTCCTGCAGAAAATCTGACTCGATGGTGCCAAAGCGAGCGCTTTTATGGAGCCCGCGATGTAGCTCCCTAGGGACGTTGCTTAAGCGCCACCAGCAAATAAATTGCCATGATTGTACAAGAGCTTCAGACCATGTGATGCTCAGGGTGTGTCCCAACGCAATTATGCAGCATCTTGTTCCCATTAAGGGAACCAGGGTTACGTTTCACGTAACTGAGACGATCACCTTCCAACAGGACAAAGACCCTAAGCACACAGTCAAGACAATGCAAGAGTGGCTTAGGGACAACTCTGTGAATGTCCTTGAGTTGCCCAGCCGGAGCCCATACTTGAACCCAAACAAACATCTCTGGAGAGACCTGAAAATGGCTGTCCACTGACGGTCCCCATCCAACCTGAGAGAGCTTGAGAGGATCCACAGAGAGGAATGGCCAAAACTATGTGTTTTGTGGGCAAAACTTGTCGCATCATACCCAAAAAGGCTTGAGGTTGTAATCGCTGCCAAAGGTGCTTCAACTAAGTACTAAGTTAAGGGTCTGAATACTTATGTTAATGTGATATTTCAAATTTTTTATTTTTAATAAATTTGGAAAGTTATCAAAAATCAGTTTTTTCTTTGTCATTATGGGGTATGGAGTTCCATTGATGTGGAAAAATATATAATTTAGAGCATTTTAGCATAAGTCTGCAACATAACAAAATGTGAAGGGTCTGAATACTTTCTGATTGCACTGTGTGTGTGTGTGTGTGTATATATATATATATATATATATATATATATATATATATATATATATATATATATTGTATATACAGGGTTGGGGAGTAAATTAATACATGTAACATGAATACGTATTTAAAATACAAAAAATAACATGCATATGTTACCAGGCACGATCATATTTTTTTATCAAGAAAATTCACGTTGGATCATAATTTTCTTTTTTTAGTAAGACCTTCAAAAAAATCGTATTCTTGATAATAATTTTTGTATTGTTTTCCTGTAAAAATATCTAAAGGTCAATTTGATTGATCTTGTTTTAGAAACAACACTGCATAAGATATTTAGGTTTTTCAGAGAATGTATTTTTAACATGTGTATTTTGTCTTACTGTACTGGCAGAGTTTGTGAAAAAATCTACCAGTGCTGAAGAAGTAATCCAAAGTATTTAGAATACGTTACTGACCTTGAGTAATCTAACAGAATACGTTACAAATTACATTTTATAGCATGTATTCTGTAATCTGTAGTGGAATACATTTCAAAAGTAACCCTCCCAACCCCCTTGTGTGTGTATATATATATATATATATATATATATATATATATATATATATATATATATATATATATATATACTGTGTGTCAGTACTGTGCAAAAGTCTTAGGCACATAAGATGTTTCACAAAAGCATTTGTCTTAAGATGGTTATTTATATCTTCAGCTTTAGCGTGTCAATAGGAAATATAAATGTTAGACTCCCAAACATTACTTTTGCAAATTGAAAAGATTAGAATAGAAGAACAGGGAGCCCTGCAACAGATGTCATGGCCCCAACAAAGCCCCCCACTGAACATCGTGCCTGTCTGAGATTACATAAAGAGGCAGAAGCAATTGAGACAGCCTAAATAGATATAAGAACTGTGGCAAATTCTCCAAGAAGCTTGGAATATCCTATCTGCCAACAACCAAGAAAACGGTGTCCAGGTGTACCTAGGAGAATTGGTGCTGTTTTAAAGGCAAAGGCGGTCACACAGAATATTGATTTAGATTTTTTGTGTTTACTGGACTTTGTATGAAATAATAAATGACAAAAATATTTATGTCATTATTTTTGAAGACATCCTCACTATGCAAAATTTCTCACAAGTGCCTAAAACTTTTGAACATTACTGCATATATACTGTATGTATATATATATATATATATATATATATATATATATATATATATACAGTTGTGCTCAAAAGTTTGCATACCCTGGCAGAAATTGTGAAAAAATCATGCAAAAAGACAGTTGGTGCCAAAAACAAAAAACATCCAATGAGTGGCAGTTCTGCGGACGGAAATGCCTTGTTGATGAGAGAGGTCAACAGAGAATGGCCTGACTGGTTCGAACTGACAATGTCTACGGTAACTCAGATAACCAATCTGTACAATTGTGGTGAGAAAAATAGCATCTCAGAATGCCATTTGAGATGCAGGTTGGCACTGTTTTGGTGGCACAAGAGGGGCCTACACATTATTAGGCAGTGGTTTTAATGTTGTGGCTGATCAGTGAATATATATGGTCCATATTTTTCCACAGGAGATCAGATACAGACAAACATTTTTAATGTAAAGTCCAAAGCATTCTATGAGATTTCCAGCATCCATAAAAGAGAAACAGCAGAGTAAAGATGATAGAGCAGCATTCCTTTTGTAAGTATCAGCTTGTGCTGATACAGATCATGTTAAAAGCTCGAGCCGACAGAAATGTTTATTTTTATTTTTTTATTGGTAACATTTGTAGCAGCTCACATTGGACAGCGGGCATGTGAGGACAGAGTGAGGACTTCTATTGTTTTTATAATGAGCTAATGATATTTTCTATCCCCTAACCCACCAACAAACCAGCATGATCACACACACATTTTACATCACCAGTTAATACCATGATGAACAGAATTAAGTTGAATCAAATTTCATTTTTAATAATGTAATAAAATCTCTGAGATCAATGTTGCTTTACACAGTCACTTTGTATCTGTTCTCTAAATGCAAGGTAAACATGAAGTCCAGTGGGAGTCTGAAATTGTGAACATTACATTCAATCCAACAACCCACTGTCTGTGACTCCCTTTCATTAGGAAATCAATCAGAACTTCAGCGCTTTTAAAGTATTGTTTGGAAAATCTCCTTAACCCGGAACGCAGCCTCATCCTTGGATCTAAAAATCCTATTGCATGTGAAAGACCTTTTTTCTCCTTTTCACTTGGCAGAAGCATTTATATTCCATTTAAAGATGAAGAGAACAGATAAAAACAGATGCCTGCCATAACTTCCTACACTTTTAAATCAAAGGAGAATGTTTATTGAACCAATGCGTCAAACTCTGCAACACACAATGGTGTTGTTATCATGTATTTAAAGGCTACACAAGTGAATGTAGCCTTAAAGGTGCACTCAGTAGCTTTTGTCTCTGTGCCATCTTGAACTTACACTAACACTTAGCAGCTTGGATGCAGCATCATTTAAAATCAATAGTTTTCAGTTTCAGATGGCATTGTAGAAATTTTGTATTCACAGTGAGCCATGATTACTTTAATCAGTGAGTGAAATTTTCAAATAATAGGATGGTTACTGAGACTAAGCAAGTATTATTCGGCTGGTCATGTAATTGTAACATGGCAGCCCCTTTGTGCGGACCCCCTTTGTGTAGAATAAAACAGCTTTTATAAGGTTAATATGACTAGAGTCTTCATTATAATTTGAGTGCTCATGATTTCCTACATTTCCTACAACTGCTAAATTACAATTCATGTCTTTAGGAGTTAAACTTTTTTAATGAGGAAAAAATTACAGAATGCACCTTTACAGTGGCGAATTCTCAGGGCCAGCAAAGTCTTCTCTGCTGTCCTATCATGCCAAATAAATAAATAAATATTTTTCATCCTTTCATTCTCAATCACCTTTTTCCCTATGTATTTTTAATCGTTCCACTCTTAATTAATCTACAAACAAATAGAGAAAAACGAAAAGTTCATCCAGTCAGAATTTTTTCCTTGATGCTTACAAGCGAAGTGTGACAACTGTTTCACAAATCGCATGCCCGAAGCCCGAAGCCGAAGCAGCGCGAGACTCTGAGCTCCACCCCGTCAGGCCTTCAGAATTTCTTCAGAATCCCTCAACCGTGCAAATTATGGGCAACTAAAGTCAGATTGTCAGATTCATCAGCCAATCAGATTGATTTATTTGTTCTTGGTGGGTGTGATCTTTAGGATATGTCCCGGTCGAGGCCTTCTAGCTGGCCTTGAGTGACGCAATCACGCTTTAAGTGATGTACGTAATTTAAAAGCGAAGAGTGCGAAATCTGTCTGACGAGTCGGCTGTCATCACTGCTGGTATTGCCTTTGAGAAAGAGATCCTTATGGATTTAAAAACATGAGATGTTCTGCATGACTGTGTGATTGCTTAATTTATTAAACAGGAAAGGAGGACTGATTTTCACTTCAAGTAAATTGGTAAGTGCTTTTTTCATTGTTATAGCAACATCAGGAGTTTTCTAAGTGTAAATCAGGCTGCTTGAGCATTCAGTGTCGGATCAAGTTTTGAAAAGTAGTGCTGCATTCCATTCAACTCGGATTTTCCAACTTTCTACTAGGAAAAGTGCAATGGAATGCATCTTTAAGTCAGAATTACAACTTGTAGGCTCCTGCAGAAATTCTCAACTCCGATTTCACTGAGATGCAGGTGCATGATGTCACACAAACATGTTGACACTCAGGGAGATATACAAATTAAGTGATAAACATTCACTTTATTAAGTAATATAGATAAATGAGTTCATTTCCACATTACATGATATTAAAGCTTGTTTAACAAACGCCTGCAGAAACAGGTGTATAAAACATTATAATCTCTTTTGATAATCGTACACCTGAAGCACAAATGCTGCAGCATTGTTTATCAGTTGGGCTGCTAGGAGACATCTCTAATGAGAGTCAAACCCCTGCTAAGCTAATGGGAGCATTGCAGTTTTTTTCCTTAAACGTCATCTTCCGAATATTGGGGAGTGGAATGCATTTATAGTCAGAGATATCAAGTAGGAATATTCCACATCCAACTTGAATGGAACGCAGCATAACCGTGTACCCTGACGAAACGAAATTTATTGCAAGCAACATTTAAATTGCAAATATTATTAGATAGATTTTTCCAGGTATTATAGACTTCTTGGTAGATTCATATGAAAACATATGATTTTTAATGTCTGTTCGGGAGACGTTCATTTCACAAAACAGTCATGCTGAAGTTAAAATTAGGTTTGCTTGAGCATTAAGTGTTGTTTCAAGTTCTGGCTTTCGTGTGTGGACGTGTTTTTAAAATGTCAATTGGTATTACTAGTTAGCTGCGATAATGTATGATGCCCAAAGGCATAGGGTGTCTTATTCATTGTGAAACTGTGTTTTCTTAATGGCATGAATCACACTGAAGGCCTAGACTTTAAATGCAAGGCCTCCCACTGCACCTTTAATTAACATTATTCTTGGAAAAAATTCACATTCATTGTGCAAACATTTAAACGAAATACAAAATAACAGTACCACACTTGACCGAAAGTTTTTCTTTCTTTTATTTATTTTTTAAAATGAAATGTAAAAAAGGGCCCTTTAGCAAAATGCTGTTTAAAGCCATTTTAGATGCCGTATAGCATGTCACCTGGTTGTTGTTTTTTAGTTTAGTTTTTTTTTAAATTACTTTTACTAAAATATGGAACCAAAAAAAAAAAAAATTTGTAATAACGCATTGGCAGTTAGTTGAAACAGCACTGTCGCCAACCAACCACCATTTTTTTGGTCGATTATAGGCACGCTACAGAAAATTAGCTGTCTTCTTTCCAAGACTGCACCATCTGTTTAGAGAGTCTGGCTAGTGTGTCTTCATGGACCATGAATCTTATGAACATCTGGTCCAGGTAAGAACACGCAAAGCACACAAACAGAGTCACATGCACAAACCCAAACAGCTCCCAGTATGTGTGCACTTTTGACTATGAGCAGCACAGTCTGCTTTGCTATTCAATTTCCAAGGTAAAGTCTCATTCCTAACTGCGGGACTGTTGGTAAGGGTAAACAAAGCTGGTCTGAAAATACTTTAACACAATTGTATGCAGTAGCTTTGAGCTGGATTATTGTATGATGTTTTTCATGTCTTTTACTTTGAAATTTGTAATTCCTGTATCATGTCACGTGGTTCCCTTGTCATGTGATTTCAAGTTTCCCTCCATGTTCATGTGTTTTGTTTTCATTGGTTGATTGTCTAGTTTTCTTGTTAGAGTTCTTTGTGTTTATTGGTTATCTTTGTCATGTGTTCTCCCATGTCATGTATTTATTCCTCATGTTTTCCATGGTCCATTGTCAGGTATTACTGAATGTAACTTTGGTTGTGTTTTAAAGCTTATGTCAAGTCAAGTTCATGTTTTTTGTTTACGTTTGTAGTTAGGGTTTTTGGATTTCACTTCTGTTAATACATCTGCACTTGGTTTCTTTACTTCATCGTCATCGTCTTCGTCATTGCCAGTGCCAGCAACAACGTTACAGAATACCTGACCACAATATGAACCCAGCAATCCAGCTTCTTCGACTTCACCAGGGGAATCATCCCCTGGAGGATTACGTGGAGGACTTTTGTGCTCTGGCATGCCGGGTGGACTTTAATGAGGTCGCCCTCAAAGACAATTTCCGTTTTGGACTGATTGTGTCTACCTCTTTGCGGATGCCAGGCAGTCAGAGTACCCACAGCCTGGCTCAATATATCGCCCTGCCCTGCAGATTATTGGTTCCACATTCACTGTGGCAGAGGCGGCCGCCGAGCCAGTGTTCCACGTCATGGCCGCCGAGCCAGAGTTCCACGTCATAGCTGCCGAGCCAGAGTTCCACGACATGGCCGCCAAGCCAGAGTTCCTCATCATGTTCGCTGAGCTAGCGCCATCTTTTGCCCCGGATCCTCAGCCTGCTCCATGCCATGTCACAGCCACGCCTGAGCCTGCTCCATGCCATGTCACAGCCATGCCTGAGTCTGTTTCACACCATGTCATAGCCACATCTGAGCTATTGGACCTGGAGATGGTTCCCACCCTTGTATGGATGTTTCCTCGTGATCAGACAAGGGGAACTTCCGACCCTCCGAATTTACCTAGACCCTCCGAGCCCTGGACTCCACCTTGGTTCTCCGAGTCCTCAGTCTCACCTTGGCTCTATGTCCCTTCAGCTCTACCTTGGTCATTCAGTCATCTGGCTCCGCCTGAGCTCTCCAATCCCACAGCTACGCTTCGTCAATTGGAGCCTGTGGCTCCACCGGGGACCTCCTTCCCTACAGCTCCACCTTGGTCCTCAGATTCACCGGCTCCGCCTCTGTCCTCCGATCCCCCAGCTCCACCTCGGTCCTCTGAGCCTTGGGTGCTACCTCGGTTCTCCGAACCTCCGGCTCCACCATGGTCCTTCGAGTCGTTGGCTACTCTCTGGTCACCAAGTTCCATGGTGTCCCCCCCCAGCTCCCTACAGAACTTTGGGTTTATGCCATTTTTTATGTGTTGGTTCATGTGTTGGGGCATCGGGAGCCGCCCCTTAGTGTGTGTGTGGGGGGGGGGGGGGGGGGGGTATGTCATGCGTATTTTGTTGATTCATGTTTTTCATGTCTTTTATTTTGAAATTTCTAGTTCTTGTTTCATGTCACGTGGTTCCCTTGTCATGTGATTTCATGTTTCCCTCCATGTTCATGTGTCTTGTTTTCATTGGTTGATTGTCTGATCTTGTTTAGAGTTCTTTGTGTTTATTGGTTATCTTTGTCATGTGTTCTCCCATGTCATGTATTTATCCCTCATGTTTTCCATGGTCCATTGTCAGGTATTGTTGAATGTAACTTTGGTTGTGTTTAAGTTTGTCAAGTTAAAGTCAAGTTCATGTTTTTTGTTTACATTTTTGTTAGGGTTTTTGGATTTCACTTTTGTTATTAAATTTGCACTTGGGTTCTTTACTTCATCTTCATCATCTTCGTCATTGCCAGTGCCAGCAACAACGTTACAATGTCAGCTTCTCGAACTGCCAATATTAATGTTTGATCATACAATGCAATGGTCTCTCCAACCTGAAATGTGACATGTTTATTCAGTGAGTTAAGTGAATGTGATTCAGTAATGTTATTTGGCAGAATTGTCTTTGACACAACTGTTTTTAAATCACACTTCGTTGATGCTGTTACTCAAGCAGCTGTATAACAGCCTTGAAATGAAGGCTAACCATGAAATGCAACCTAAAACTATCAGAATAAGTGTACTTGTAAAGCTTACTGTGGACTATTCAGATCTAATATTTTCTGAGATTTTTGATTGATAAAATAATGTAAGCTGTATAACTCTCATTTTAAACCTTTCAACTCTTAAATTTAGTGAGAAATTATGGTATTATTTATCCCACATTTACAGTATTTAACCTTCAAAACAGATGACAGTGCAAATAAAAAAAAAAAAAAAAAGGCAGAGTTATTGTTTTGATTCTTTATTAATGTTTAAAACCGCATTAATACAGAAGCCTCTTGAAAAAGAAGATAATGTCAATTTCAGATAACCCCAAAACAGGCCAATAATGCATGAGAAATTCACTTTGACATATATTGTGTTTTAGTTCAATACAAGTTCAGTTCAATTCAATACTTACTACTACTTATTAAAAATTATACTAAACCGTACTAAAAATCGTTGTGATATAATCAACAAGCGATCCATTTTGCAGTGTGATAATAATTCAACCCCAGAGATTAAAGTAATATTAAAGCACACATAAAACACACTAGAGCATTATGCCTAGATGCAAAATTACAGATATACACAGCATAAAAAAAAACTCTTAAATAAATAATCAGCAACACTTTTTTTGTATCAACAAAAAACGTACCTCTGCAATTTATCTCAAACATAACCTGGTCTTTTTCTAAAGGTGTATAGAGAGAAAAAAACACTTCTTTTGTTAAATTAGATAAGACAGCAATGCAAAATGACATGCATACACACCCTTAATAGTAAGAGTCAGTAGTAGGGCCAGGTACGGTAAGCATATCAGACTACTACTATCAGTTTAACATGACAATGCAAAATTTATTTGGCATTATTACACATTAAATTTAGTCTTATAGAATGTAAATATTTATTTCTCAAACTCAAAAAGATAAATGCAATACGAAATGTAACAAAACACGGCAAGAAAACATAACATCTGTTAACCCACAAATGAAAATTCTGTCATCATTAGACATCCTCATGTTGTTCCAAACCCGAATGACTTTCTTTCTTCCATGGAACAAAAAAAGAGATGTTAGAATGTTCACCTCAGCCACTTTTGTATCTTTTCCTATACTATGAAAGTAAATGATGACTAAGGTAATCACGTGAGAATGGTGACCTCATTTTGTGTTTCATAGATGAAAGAATGTTATTAGGGTTTGGAACAACATGAAGGCAAGTGTCGACAGAATGTTCATGTTTGGGGAAATGTATCCTTTAACTAGTAACCAAACCTAGTAAAAACGGGATTTTAAACCTGAACTATAACAGGTGAATGTTTACGTACAGCTGTGAACAGGGGTTAGTGCACATATTCATCATCACTGAGGTCAGAATCATCTGCATCAACTTCACCTTCAATCATGGATTTCTTCCCTTTACAACACGAAACAATCAAACCAATGAGAAAGACCTGCAACACAACAAAACACACACACACAAAATAGAAGTTATCAATAAATAGTCATATCACTTGCCTTGTGATAAAAAGAAGAAAAAACACCCTGACAATTACCAAACATTAAAATGAGATAAATTGTATGAAATTTCACTCCATTACAGTACAAACTTACCACAAGGAAAGCCCAGTTGCCGAAATAGTAGATGGTGCTGAAGAACCAAAACTTGTGTAGGAACAGGTATGATCTTGTTACTGTGCACTGGTCTGTAAAACAAAATGGTAGCAAAATGTCCTTTAATTTTTTTTTTACATTTCTAATCAGCGAAGTTTACACACAATTACTTCTTAAAAGAATTATGCTTAATAAGACGACAGGTAGATTTTAGCCCACTACACGGATTCCGCTCTGCATGTCAACACCTTTACTGGCATTCTTACCGGCTTATCCATTGTGCTCAATTATTGTGCGCATGTCTGCTTACATGTCAAAAGCAGAGGAACAACCCATAAGCGCAGATTTTTTGCATTGTCTAATTTTTTAAATAAGCTGATGTTTGATAGTTATCGGAATATTGCTGTGCAAGTCAATGCGATTGTGCTAGCACAAAAAATAAAAAAGTCACTATGATGTTAGGGTGTTTTGGGCTATTACCAGAACATTGCTTTGTGGTTGCTAAGGTGTTCTGAATGTTTCAGCGTGTTGCTATGCAGTTGATAGCATGTTCTGGATGGTTACTTACTGGCTCATTCTGCCTGACATTTTATATGACTTTTTCTCTTCAATGGGACACAAAAGGAGATGTTAAGGTTGCACACCAAATGCGAATATTCGTCACGATTTCTCGACGCGATTACCATTTTAAATATAGAAACAATGGATTCCTATGAAGCTAATTTACACCTGGAGTGAACATTAGCGTACCGACTAATAGACCTTATTCATGGTAGCGCTATCTTTTTAATGAGAATGACAATGAGGCTGTGAGGGATAGACTTACCTTCTCTTAAATGGCACGCACGGTATACAGCTATAAAAAGCTCCTATACCACATATGATTTTCCACAACTCACGTTGTCTGGAGATTTTTTGTCTACTGAATGTTCTTGAAAATATGTTTTTTCAATGTTTTGTCAACAGAACAATCCAAAAACTCTGTAACCCATAGTACAACCCATTGAAGAGACTGTACATATATCCCTCACACCCTTGTTGTCATTCCCGTCAAAACTCAAAGATGGCGCTAAGTTCTATCGGGCTGGATAAAAATACAGATTTTCCGATCCATCGCGATCTTGATATCGATGCTGAAATCCCAAGATCGATCTTTCACTCTATGTGGCAACCCTCTATAATGCAAGTAAATCACTCACATTTGCGACCAAATCTCATGCTTTGTGACTAAAAATGTCTATGATTAGCCACTGGCTAGTAAATGTTCAGATTTCATTTACCAGTTATTGAGTAGTATAGTGGAGAAGTTATTAGCTCAGAGGTCCTTTCACTGCGTTTTGAGAGTAAAAGCTTGGTTTAACTTGTTCTGGGTGTCCAAAGATGAGATCCACAGATCCATATGTCATTGAATAAGGTCTCTTTTAATACCCTTACTGTTTTTTTTACAGTCAGTAAAACCAATTTTTAACACAGTCTTTTACAATAAAGGCTTTTATGACTCAACATAAAATACTGTACTGAACTACTCACTCACTGAAAGATGTCTCGATGCAAGTTACCCACACATTGACAGACATGCAACACTTTTTACATGTAAATTACATTTCATGACGGTTAAGTTTATAATAGATTTAATTTACCCACTCTCGATAAACATCGTATTATTTATGGCCATTTTCCCAGGAAATAAAACAATGTAATAATCCAGAAATTACTTTATTTTCTCTATAGTCACACAGTACAGATACGATGAAAACTCAAAGCGTCTCCCATTGAAGTCGCCCCTCGCACACATATAGCTAATATGTGAAATAGGGCAGTCAAATTAAAATTCGAAATTTGAATATTCGTCAATGTAACGAAGTTCAATGGAAAGGAGGAGGCGAGAACCGGCTTAACAATATAAATAATAGTTTAATAACAAACTTAAACAAAAAGACAAACACATGCCAGGCAGCTGCCCGTAACTCTCTCTCTCCCTGGAACTGCCGGTCACCTTTATCCCTCTCGAGAGCTTGATTAGCCTGATTAGGGGCTGGGTCGTGATGCCGCCCTCCTCCTTTCCACACTCCTCCCTCCTTTCCTTCAGGCCGGCATGACGTACATTCCCCCCCACCCCCCTTTCCGGGGGGGTGTGCCTTTCAAGCCCTGCCTACCGGCAGGTCATCCCCACCTCTTTGGACCTGGGAGGGTGACAAGGCGAGGGAAAATACGAGAGGGAAAGACCAACACGGAGCGTCAGCTGGAGAGAGAAAAAAAAAAAACTTACTCGCCGGTTCTCCGATACGCCGTAGCCTGGTCCTCGGCCAATCCTCCACCCTCTAGTGGACGACAGCCACGCCTACCCGGGCGGATCGGAGGCAGTCCTCCGGCCCCTGGCAGATGGAATACCCCGCCGCGTTTTCGGTGGACGGAAGGGATCTCCCCCGCCTCTGGCAGTGGTTCTCCTGCTCCAGGCGGTCGGCCAGGAGCCCCACCCCGCTCGTGGTTGGCAGTCCTCTCTCGACCCTGCTGCATTTTAGTGGTTGGTAGGGGTCTCCTCCACCCATGGCAGTGGCCCTGTCCTCTCCAGGTGGTTGGCTAGGAGCCCCTCCTCCCCTCACGGTCGGCGGCCGTTCCTCCACTCTCAGGCGGTCGGGCTCCTCTGTCCCCTGCGGCTGCTCCACTGGGGTGGATGGTAGTGGTGAGGACTCTACTACGGCGCATCCCTCCTCCTGTCCGGGTTGCGGCACCAGTGTAACGAAGTTCAATGGAAAGGAGGAGGCGAGAACCGGCTTAACAGTCTAAATAATAGTTTAATAACAAACTTAAACAAAAATACAAACACATGCCGGGCAGCTGCCTGTAACTCTCTCTCTCCCTGGAACTGCCGCCTCTGGTCACCTTTATCCCTCTCAAAGGCTTGATTAGCCTGATTAGGGGCCGGGTGTGCAGCATCACGACCCGGCCCCGCCCTCCTCCTTGCCACAGTCAAATTTAAGAAAAAAAATGCACATCTGAATGCTAAAACTGTGCATTAGAATTTTGGATGTGTGCCAAGATCGGTGAACTAAGATCAGTCGCATTCTTGTGCTAAAAAAGGCTAGAGACAGCGCAACAAATACAGTTTAACAGAAAGCAAATGTCTCAAGATGCATTTTAAAGTTCTTTTTAATTAGACACAGCATCTAAAAAACAGTGCTCCTGCACGAGATGCTGAATAAAAAAAAACAAAGCGAAACAAAGATGTTCGTCTTGCGCATGTTAAGCATTCAGTGTGAACAGCCCCTTACAGTTTGTGGAGGTACTTGGCCATTACATCTTGCTCTCTTTAAGCATTTCTCAGATTAAGGAATGAGTTTTTTAAATGCTTTGTCAGGAAAGATGTTCATCTTGGAAATGTGTGTCTTAAGATCCTCACGTTCAGTTCCATTCTGTTGTGTTCTGTCTGTTTGAACAACCCCAGGCCTGGGCTCATAGTCTGAGCCGCTTCACCACCGAGTTCAGCCAAATACCACTGCTATCTGATAATATTGCTACCCTACATACAACTGGACTGAATAAAAAACAATGTAGCATTTCGCTGTTATTATGAAGCTTGAGTCTGGGGTAGTATACTGTAGCATCAGTGTAAGTGTAACACCATGTGAACTGCCTATTAAGTGTTTACCCCCCATTTAACTTTTGACTTAAAATTTGAAAATATGGGCAGAGTAAAACTTTATTTATTTTATGCACATTAGTTGAAAATGGAATGCTCTTTTTTAGACGGCAGGAATGTTCTTAGAAATAATACAACATGGTGCTGTATGGTTTATGTCTTCAATGCACCCTCTTGTGGACTAAGGAAACAACTTAAATTTAAAAATCAGCTGACTTTAAAATTTGAACTAAATATTTAAGATAAAAATGTGAATTTAGCTTCGCTGCCCAACTGACAGCCCTAATGTGAAACAGGCAGTACTCTTTGGATACTTTGTTGGTTTTATGTTATTTCTGTTAAGGGAACTGTTACATTTGTGCAGTTCTCTGAGTAGCAGGTTAGCAGCTACAAGTTTGTTTACAAATGGCGGCTGCCGACTCTTCTCGTTTTTGGGTGCTTTATGTGTCATTGCTTTTTGACCAATCACAGGCTGTAGCACCTCCCACAGCCCCCTCTTCTCCCCAAAAGTACCTACCCCTGATTAGGAGATTAAAATATCCCTTAAAACTGAATATGAATATGGGGGCAGTGGTGGCTCAGCGGTTAAGGCTCTGGGTTACTGATCAGAAGGTCGGGGGTTCAAGCCCCAACACTGCCAAGATGCCACTGTTGGGCCCTTGAGCAAGGCCCTTGACCCTATCTGCTCCAGGGGTGCTGTATCATGGCTGACCCTGCACTCTGACCCCAGCCTAGCTGGGATATGTGAAAAAGAAGAATTTCACTGTATATGTGCAAATGTATAATGTGTGATAAATAAAGATAATTATTATTATAATTAATTATAAAACTGCTACAAGGAACTATAGTGCCTCAGGTGCAAAATTGACTAAAAGTACTAGACCCGGGGAAAAGTACCTAAAATGGGCTTTAGTCCCTGCAGTGGGAAAGGGCCTAGTGAAGCCACATACAGTGGTTGTCAAAAACACATTTGACCACATCGCTTTGAGGTGTAAACGCTAATCGCCCGAGATGCATCTTAATACCAGGTGTAAATGTGGTCAGAGTGATGCTTGCCTTAGCAAGCACTGCTAAATAGCATTTAAAGTACAAATTTGCAGTATATACCAAATGGGCAGAGTGTTACAAAGTGCTCTCTAGGGAGAGTTGCAATTTTAATCTAAACACCCCAGCATATGCGGAAATCACTATAATGAATCAGCTAAAGACAAACATGCAAAAACCTGCTGGTGAGAAGGAATAAGCAAACGCTAATGTGTTTGTCAAGTCAGAAAGTCTGTAGGTTATTCAGTTTATTCAACAATAACTCTTCACCCTACCATTATGCAAAGAGCTAGGAAAAATAGTCAAGCATGTGCAACAACAGCATGTGCATTTCCCAAGGTGCATGACATAGTAATTGCTGGGCATGCAGCGTTCTGTAATTGTACCAGCTATGCTGTCCAGGTTTGTGCTAACAATACACCAGCCCTAACTTACAGTAAATGCACGAGAGAACCTGCAGACTGGCTAACCTCTCACACTGACCAGAAAAATGGCAACAAGCTGAGGTGAGCTGATGTTCATGTTCAAGAGCCTTTGGCCTTGCTGAACTAGCAGTTTATGAGGGAAATTCTCCAAACACAATTCATATCTAATGAGTTTAATGGGTCAAAATGTTAAGGCATAATGTGAGTAAGGAAGTAAGTGGCTAAACATTGCTCAGTAATTGGAACATTAGTGCATTTGTATATGGAGTTAAAAGATCTCAAGGTTTGGCAGTTTAGCAAAGGTAGTTAGCTGCTGGTAGCATCTGTCTCATTACAATCATTACAATCGCAAATATTTCATATTTTGTTTAGGCTCTTTAAAGCATAAAATGCATAAAAAGTACTGTGTACTTTTTGTAGTGCCCATGAGCAAGTAGGTTGCGTATTTTGGGGGTACATGCACCAGCTGAGCAACTGCTATTGAAATGAATGGAAATGCTGACAGCTATCTCCAGGTGCTGTAGACCTCCTTGGTGGTATTAGCCGATCAAATAGCCAGTTATTCTCAAGATTTCCAGTATAAAGAACTTCATCTGGGCTCATAGATCAAACAGGGCTGAGTGTCACTAGAGCAGGAGGGCCTTAATCAGCTCGATCTGTCGAGGTGCTGGGAAGACAGGTGCTTATGAGGATCCGACCCTACGGAGTGTGTTCCACAGAGGGAAGGGAGGAGAAGTGGAGAAGAAGGTCTGATAGTATTTATGCTGATAGTTAGCTGCTACAGTCCAGTTTTAGTCACAAAGACCTACCTAAAAAAGAACTAGAGGGAAACCCACACACAATGGGAAAATGTGCTTTGAGTGATCAGATCACAGAAAGCATTTTACACCTTTATATTTCCTTAGACTTAGAACCCTATTTTAAGAGCAATATGCTTATAGCGCTATGAAATATGTCATACGTGCAAAGTCAGTGGGCATGGCCATGAAGTTTTGATATTTTTGTGTAAGCATGTACTAAGTCTAGGTACAAGTGAGTTGGCGAAACTGCACGTGCAAAGCGCTAATGGGCTGGGTCAAGTGCAATTTAATTCTGAGGTTCTTCTCCAGCTATTGCACTGTCTGTGTCCTATTTTATGATGTCAAGCAATGTCAATTTAAATGAAGACATCTCATTCATAAGAATTTGGTAGTGTAAATTGGCTATATGCAATGCATCCCCTGCTCTGTGACTGTATTGTTGCCTGTGCCACTCCGGACCAATATGTATGTGTTTTATCTGTTCTCTATCGGCCTCTCTGGCACTTTTCTTTCTTGTCCTGCTCGCCTGTCTCTCAACTGCTTGAAATATGCTTTGCTTCATTCTCATTGTTTATTGTTTTGTAATGTACATTTGTTATATGTTTCTCTGTTTAATATTTTATGTTTAATTTCTGTGCAGCGTCCTTGAGCTTTAAAAAGGCACTATACAAAATAGACATTATTATTACTATTATTATAATTACTATTATTATTATTACTAACAATATTGATCTACTGACACACAAATCATGGCTAGTATTAAAAGTGATCTATAGCTCTTTGATATCATCTGCTGGTTGAATCCCCAAACTACAAATGCAGGAACTGATTTTAGACATTGTGGCGAGATTAGACGTAGTTCTCAAACTTAGCGCAATGACCCATTTCTCAGGAAAAAAGCAAATTGCACTTCATCACTATACAATAGACCCACAGTTTGCGCGCATACACCCACAGATAGCGCAAACACTCCCGCCCACTCACGCTGGCACGAAAATTGGATAAGACGGTCGTTGGTTTTTTCACCTAGCATGGTCACGAACATAGAGCCCTTAGTCTCATTCCCATTACAGTTTTTCTCAATCGCTTTGGCACAATCGACGAATGACTATTAAACTTCATCAAACTATATGACTAACTATATGAACATTAGGTCATTTGTTCACATGACTATAGACATTTATAATTGCTTTGGCACAAAATGCATTGAGTAAGCCTTGCAGATCAAAATAGTTTGCATTCATTTGCTACTGAATGATATTACTCTCAAATGCAATTATACACATGTTCATTGTATAAATCCCTACATGCTAAATAGAACAACCAACAATCACAATAACCTGTCACACATATATTAGATAAATAATAGTTATGTGGTATTGTTGTAATAGTTGTCAGATGGATGGACTTAGGCTAGATGGGGAACAATTAAATTTCCTCACAATTCAGAGCAATGTATGTACAGGTAAGAATTCATCATTGTACACTACGCAGTGCTGTAATCTCCTTGTCTTTCAGTATTGACAAGTAAAACCTGTATATGCAGAATATGTTACATAATGTGGGATATGTGTAACTGTATAATTTACAATATCTACTGTAAATTATTTCCTAAATTGCTTTACTATCTTTTATAGAGAGTGATGGAGCTGGAGGCTGATGAATCCCCACACATTTTTGTGTATGTTGATGAGGCAGGATTCAACTTGACCAAAGTCAAGAGATGTGGCCATAATAGTATTGGTCACTGAGCCACTGTTGATGTGCCAGGCCAGCAAGGAGGGAACATTACAATTTGTGCTGCCATATGTGGGAATGGTGTACTCGGCCACATTCCCATCACTGGGCCCTATAACACACAACATCTCCTCAATTTCCTGGAAACTCTTTACATGGATCTCATTCCTGAGAATGAGACGGGGTTGGTAAGAAATGACTTGCCAATGTATGTTATAGTTTGGGCAACGTAAATTTTCATCGTTCAAATACAGTCAGGGAACGTTTTTTGATGGAGTTTCTCCCACCAAATCCCATTGAGGAGTTATTTTCTGCATGGAGATGGAAGGTCTATGATCACCATCCTCATGACCAGTTGTCCTTACTGGGTGCAATGGATGCTGGTTGTGAGGATATCACAGCAGATTGTTGTAGGGTGTGGCTGCGTCATGCCAAAAGATTTTTCCCTCGTTGCATTGCAAGGGAGGATATCAGGTGTGATGTAGATGAAATGTTGTGGCCAGACAGAGAGGAGAGATTGGAAGACCCATGAGGTTGATGAACATGCAGCATATTTTTTTTTTCTTGTACATATTGTAGTTCCTGAATTTTGCGGTTATACATTTTTTTCTGTACAAGCTTTCTTTACGTATTTTTGGTTGGCTGTAAAGTGTGTACACACAATGATGAGAAATGTTTGAATAAATGTTTTGTTGAAAGTATAGTGTGTGCCATGACTTTTTGACATCAATACTATTCAGCTGCCTACATATACAATGTTAGCAATTGGACAATATTACAAAGAGGGTAACTATCACACTTTCAGAGTACACTGTCATTTGACAAGATGTCTTGGTCTAAGCAATGATAATGGAACCTTTTGTTTTGATGACAATGATTTCTTCATTGATGGATTTATTTACATTTGAAACATGAGTTAATTATTTTGATTGATAATCACCTTTTGCAGGTCACATAGAGTGGTGTGCTGAATGTACCACGTGATGTGAGGATTGTACTTAGAATTTTGACAGTTGTAAGTTTGTTTCAGTAAATGTGCCAAATCGAATGAGAAAAACAGTAACTGCATATAAAGGGAGGTCAAAAGTTTACAGTACATTTGTAGGATTGGGATCCAGTCTAAACGCAAATGACTAAGAGCAAAACTTGTTGAATTTGTATGGAGAATTCAGGCCACATAGCCCAACTAATTTAATAAAAAGTTATTTATGGTAAATAACAGGGGTTATTACTTTCTGGATTAGTTTTTCCAGTTTGAAGTTCTTTTTTTAATTTTTGTTTATTAATTCACAAATTCATTACATTTTTTGCTGACTCAAAGCTCAGTAAATTCCTATTGTCTGTTCAGTCTGATGATTGTCAAACAAAAATGTGTTATGCTAGCTTTTTTTTTCATTGAAGTGGAAAAATACTCGCTGAAACCAGAAAATACCTTTAATAAAAGAATCCTGCGATCTCAAAGACTATTACTGATCATTTAATTTGGAACAATCTGATCAGTTTAAAAGTTTCAACTCTTTTTAGGACAATATAAAGCATTATGGAAGATTTCCGCATTTAGTGGAATGCTACACTATATAGTATTCATTTATTCAGCTAAAGTTCAGTAGATGCATATATTTTTATATGCAGAAATATTTTTTATATATTCAAAAATACATATTTTTGGAAAACCATGTCAGCGAAATGTCATTTCAAATTCCATGTCTAAATAGAACAGACATGAAAACCATATTTTGGTATAATGAAGCTTTGTAATCAAAGCAAGAAATTGTGGCAATAGGGAACAACAACAACAGCAACAACAACAAAAAAGTAATTGTTTCGTCCATTTTTCTTACTCTTAGAATTGTTTAAAGTTTACAAAGGAGCCTTCTGCATAAAGTAGGCTAGTACTGTAAACCTCTGCACTGTACATTTTTTTGCATTTCATAGTACATAACACAAAGTGGCGAATTAAATCAACACTAACACAACTGCAAAATTTAAATGCAAAAACAGGCATTTTATTGACTAACTGCAATCCAGCTAAACAAGGTGTTTAAGGCGCTGAAATAGTGCTACATTCAAATTAAGCAATTCTCATTCTATGCAAATTTGGCTTGTAATAGAAGGTGCCTTATTATTTATTAAAACTCAGTGCTATGCCGCAATTAGAGGAAAGGTCCGGGTTCAAAACAAGCTAAGATCAATTGAAAGCATTTGCAGCATAATGTTGATTATCACAGAAAATAATAATGATAAAAAAAAGGGAAAATGCGATTACAGTAAGGCAGTTACAATGGATGCAAATGGGGTCAGTCCATAAACGTTAAAATACAAATTGTTTGAACCCTCCTATGGTATTCAGCCATTTTTGACTGAAATAAATTTTTCTCATTTAATAAAAATGGTTTCCTTTATCTGAGCAGTACAAGACTTGGTTTCCTCCATTTGCCATCCGAACATATAAAAATGTTCGGCTTGATTCGATAAGACTAAGTGGTCGCAAAAATTGTCAAAAATGTGCTTATTTGTATATGCAAATGAATGGCAAAATTTAGAAATGTACATGTAAATAAGATCAAAATAGCAAAAAATCCAAAAAGAAATGCATCATTTTATTTTTCTTACTTCAGGGAAGAAGAAATGGTATCTTTATAATCATCAACAATCTGGTTACACATCTGACCCTTCTGGTCAAAAATGACCATGAATACCAAAAGAAGGTGCCATTTTTCAATACCATAGGAGGGTTAAAAGGATTTTGTACATCCTTTTTTGGTGACACTTTATAATAACTTTCATTAATAAATCATTTACAAAAATTAAATAATGTTTAACATTTACCGTTTGTTGGTTAATGTGAGCATGCTTTTACTATTTACACATCCTTACAAATAATTTATAAATTATTTGTTCATATTTTTATATATAAATATATCACTTTTTTCAGGAAAAAAAAATAATAAAAAATTATATATATATTTATTTCATTATAAAACTAAAATTTAATAAAAATAAAAAAAAAAAGTTTTTGAAATTGATGACTTGGACCAAATAATAAAGAAAAGCAGCCAATAAGTGCCCAACATAGATCCCAGGGTGATACCTCAAGAGGTTCTTGGCAAAGGGTGACTACTTTAAAGATGCTAAAATATAACACAGTTTTGTTATATTTTGGATTTTATTTAGTCACAACATAATTCCCATAGTTCCATTTATGTTATTCCACAGTTTTGATGACTTTACTATTATTCTAAAATGTGAAAAAAATTATAATAAAGAATGAGTAAGTGTTTCAAAACTTTTGACCGGTAGTGTATATGTATCAATAAAGATTCTGACCTACAAACATGTTGTTTTCTGGATTTTCCATTTTCGAGCAGGTTCAGCAGGTCTTGCAATTACCCCAAAATCTGAATGATTCGACAGTGGTTGAATTTCGTGCCTGGGAGCAGGCGGTCATTCTGTGATCTCTGATTGGTGGATCCATGAAGGACCTTGCTTCAGGTGGATTATGGATAGTGTAGTTCTTCACCAGGTAGTTAGCCATTGCGCACGTTGACCAAATCTCACGACTCGCGAGCACTAAATTGTTGCTTGTAATAATCAAATAGGTTTATTTTCCAAATTTTGAAAGCATTCCTTCATGGATAAAAGCAACTATTTCGCTCGCTTGGAACGAACAGGAGTGAATGATCTGCCACCACAGCGCAAGAGAAAAGGAAACATTCAAAGGAGACTAGCTCAATGACAAGTGTTTAATGTGAGCACTGGGAGGAAATCTGTAGTGATTTACCCTCGCTGTCCGACCGGTGGACCGTCCAACGTTTAGCTGTCAACTGGGGGAGGGGGGTGAGGGTGTTGAATAGTACAACTGAAATTTATATTTTGGTAAATCTCATAAGAGTAAAATGCATGTTATTTGCTTTTACACAAGGTAGATATATTTATATATTTTTTACTATTATATATTTCATTTAATTACTAAGGTAACACAGTTATTTGTTTTACATAGCTTTGAAAAATGAGGATGTTTTTTTTTTCAATCTCTCTTGAAAATGTTTACTGTTTTCTCTTATTCATTTATGATGAAATGAAAATTCTGTTTAAGGATACGGTACACTATAAATGTGTTATTGAGGCAATAAACACAAAGTTTTGCTTCCAACTTAAGTCTTGTTATTACTGTTGTTAAGTGTTATTAATGTCTGTATCAAGAATGAATGTCTGTAACAAGTACAACGGAATTTAACAAACCATCCCTTACACAAACTTTGTCGCTGTAGCTCAAAGTGCAGTGCCCATAAATGTACTAAATAATCATGAGTAAACCTTTATAAACATGAACAATTTATAAATAGTTTCAACTTTGGATTGGGTACTGCAAAACTATGAACAAATATTTAATAAATGATTTGAAAAGGTATGTAAATAGTAAAAGCATGCTTACATACATTAACAAACAAACTTTAAATGTGTGGCTTTTACAGACAGTGGTTACTAATTAGCTGGACATTAATTAATCATTTGTAAACATGAATAGTGTGGTGAAAAATACGTAGAATTTCTAAAAACATATGTAAATCTAAACAAATGCATGAGCTCATTTATAAATAATTTATGAACAAGTTTAATGAAATTTTAAAGCATTCAAAAGAACATTTACAAATAATCTATTAATCATTGTGTAACATTTGTTAAAATAATTTATAAATGTTAAAAAGTGCAAAGCCATATATGAATGAAAGTTTAATAACATCTGTAAGTATTTGAATATATAGTAACTAATAATCTGTTAAGCATTATGTAATGTTAAATTCATTAGTTAATCTCATATTTTTCACTATTGAATACACATTAACTAATGATCTGTTAAACATTACATAATGTTTGTTAATTATTTATTAATTAAATGTATTATAAAGTGTTACCGTTTGTGGCTATACTTTTGAAACAATGCAAATTTTAACATTTATGGATTGACCCCATTCATTTCCATTCTAAGTGCCTTACTGTAACCGTAATTTTTGCTTTTTTTATAAACGAGAAATGAATTAAAAGTTATTTTTGTGGTAATCAACATTATTCCACAAATGCTGTTGATTGAGCTTAACTTGTATTTAACCCGGAACATTCCTTTAACATTGCGCTCTTACGGCAACGTGGTATGAAGGTGGTAAACATAATTTAAACGTAATTTATCTGTTAACATCTTCAATTGATCATAGCAGCAGTACATATCGTGGTCGTCTGCTACATCCTTCACAACACAGCCCAAAGAACAGGCCTGGAAATGTGCTGTGCAAATTGTGTTGATCATTACTTTTGTGGGAATGTTTGTGACGTTACCTAATTTGTATAATCCCTTTTGTGAATCGGGTGCTAAAGCTAAGGACCAACTTTTTATCTTTGGGTTTGGTGGTCAGGAGGAGCTGGACCTGTTTGAGAGCAGGCACCTTCCTCCCCTCATGCACTTTTCCTGCCATCTGCAGCTCAGCAGATGCTCACCTGAATTACTAAGCAGATGGTTCCCAACAGTGCTCTGGCTAAACAAATCATTGTGTACACCACTGACCCGGTTCACCTTCAGATTGCAGTCACTGCTGATAGAGAATGCCTGCCAAAGACCACAGCCAATGAGATCAGCAGCTCGCTCACTGGCTCTGTTTGTGTGGCATTGTGCTGTTGTCTTTTGGGCACTGACTTTTAAAGGAATAGTTCACCCCAAAATATTGTTTAAATTCTGCATTTATTTCTCCCCCTCATGTTATTCCAAACCCATATGACTTTCTTTTTGTGTTCCACTAAAAAAATAAAGTCATACAATATGGATTTGAAACAACATGAGAGTGTTATTTTGTTTTTGTTTTTTTTTGGGTGAACTAGACCTTTATAAGCCAAAACTGACTTGGAGGAAGAGCATGAGAGAGTGTGAGTTCAATGTTTGGTCAGTACATCAGGGCAGCCTCACTAAAAGCATGCATTATTAATGCTGACTCTCATTTTTTGTTGTATATACGGGATAAGAACAGGATGCAAATAGAGGAAAAGTGCTCTAAAGTGCTCGCTGTATGAGATAAACATATTCTCTTCCATTTCAGCCTCTCTGTTTGTTTGGTTTGGAGTTTGAGGGGCTTTGTTTGTCTTTTTCAACACTATATTCTAAAAGCACTCGTTACATTTCACTATGTTTATGAGTTCTGCAAGATCACTGAATCTCTTACCAGTGCTCTTGAATGGGGGGTTCTACTTTATCAGAGTGGACCCCAGAGATGGATGAATCCCTTTCTGCCCTGAAAAAACCCTATTCTCTTTACACAAATTAAAATATCTTGATATGGACAAAGACTTCCACCTACAGACTCATGTTGGACATCCTTTGTACAATCATGTCTATACAACTTGATGGACAAATGGATGTTACTAGATATTATGTCTCTCAGATACCACCTACAATTAAAGGTCAACCTGACTGCCTTCTGGTTACAGACTGTGAGGAATTATCCATTGTGGATAATAATCACAAAAAAATTCTTTAAATAAATGAGTGGAATATTTTGTTTTTGTTTTGGCAATCAAAATATTACCAAAAATGCTGTTGATTGAGCTTAACTTGAACTGAACCTGTTTTACAAACCTGCATCACTGAATTAATTATATATTAAATTCATTAAAATTTTTAAAAGCAGTCCTGCTAAATCAATGGCTACTTATTTAAAATTAATGCTTTTATATTGCTATTTGCTGTGCGAGTAACAGCATCTATCTGTGAGCTGTGTGCATTGGGTGTGAATCAGCTTAAATGAGAGTGCATTAAGGTGCATTATATTCTCTCTCTCACATCTACCACTAAAGTAACACAGTGGGGTGCACATGGCGGCATGGATGCACGCCAGGCTGAGCCTGACGTGGCTATTAATTAAAATGTTCCTTAACTATCTGTTCTGTTTTAGTGCTTAGCTAGGTAATTATAGCTGGCTCTCTATGCACCAGACTAGGGGATTCGGATAGACCGAGATACAGACAAAAGGGTTAGAGAGGGGCAAAAAAAAAAAAAAAGACAAAATGCTTTAATGAGAACTAGAATCCCAAATACTTTCCTAAGCCTTGAAATAGTTACCTTCCACTGGGTAGTTGACGCATAAGGAGCCGTTCACACAGGATGCATTTTTGCATTCCCATGCTCTGTTTTGGAATAGTTTTTCCATTTAAACATGCGCTAGACTGACGTCTTTGACCATTGCGAACGACTTGTGCAATGAGCACAGCGTTTGTAAGACTCAGTGTCAAGTTTAAAGAATTTTCAAAACCCTGACTTGACAAACCTGCATTCTTTCCTGTATTCGTTGCACTGCAGTTCCAAGATTTTATTTGATTTTTTTTATGCAAGAACGTGTTCTGTGTAAATGGCCCCTAACATGAGGTCATAAAAGCTGCATGCATAATTATGATTGTTTAATGTGAAAAATGCAGTTTAAATAGTTTAGGATGTAAAAGAGTATAGAATGTAACATCATAGGACATGTCAACTTATCAGAAGTATTTCATGTAAAATATCCAACTTTACTGGAAGCAAACACACTTTCCATCTTTGCATCAACTTGTCTTGCGATCAGCTTTTTTTGGTTGAGCGAACAGATGCCTACATTTGGCGCTGAGTTCTCAAAAGTCTTCAACTGGAGCGGTAGCTAATCTTTATCACAAAACAATAAAAGAGAAAGCCAAATAAATAAATAAATAAATAAATAAAATGGGGAAAGGCAAAGGCTTCCAAAATGACTTCAAGGGAAGAGGAGTAAAAGCAGTGAGTGTTTTGTGTCTCATCGAGGAAACTGCGAAACGGAAGGGCGTTGGATCGAGTGTGAAATTGCATACAATCAAAGGGTGCCACTTTTCACTACAAACAATCCTGTGAGGTTAGAACAAGATCAGATTCAGGGAAAAACAGTGGAGAATGAGTGCAGCAGTGGCACAAGCATGATATCAAGGCTGCTGTCTCACCTGTTACCCATCCTCATTCTTATAGCCACAATACAACAGACAGACTCATGTGACCATGATTCATACTAGCGATCCACAGAACCTTTCTGGGTACACATGAGTGGACAATGAAAATAGAACAAGTGCATATGTCAGGTTTAATCCCTTAAGGAATGGGAACAACCTTAAAATACTTGGAGGAATGGTGGTGAATTATACTGTTATGTAGTCTGATATTTAGTCTGATACAGCTCAGAGAGCTATGGTGGGATAAAAATTTTCAGCAAATAAATAACATTTTCTGTCGGCTCCTCATGCAAATCTATCGTATGTCTTTAGAAAACTTGGAATATAGCGCATAAGTCTTATGGACTACTTTTAAGGAAAGTTTTTTTTTGTTGTTGGAGGTCCCCAGTATCCAACCAACAGTGTTGGGTAAGTTACTCAAAATAAGTAATGCACTACAAATTACTTAAAAATGTACTCAGATTATTTTACTGATTACTTAATCTAAAAAGTAATCACATTACTAATTATTTTACTTTTAAGTTAATTTCTAAATCACTTTTCCTCGAAGTTTTAGTTTTCTGCTCAAATTCAGAATGTCTATATTTCCTCATTCATTGTCGCACACCCTTCAGCTGTCACAGAAATGCTATGAATTAATATTTTAAATGTATTATACATATTAATTTAGTGCAAGTACTTACTTTAATTGAAAGACAGTAACTGTAATCTGATTACAATAATTTGTTACACTACTTTTTAACTAAAAATTAATTAGATTACAGTAACTAATTATTTTGTAATCGGATACACCCAACACTGCAAACCAACTATCATTATATTGAAAAGCAATATACTTTCTTTTGTGTTCCATGGAAGAAAGAAAATCATATAAGTTTGGAACGACATGATGGTCGAGTAAATTACTTTTATTTTAGACGGAACTATCCCTTTAGAAGTTTAAAAAGTGCTCTGTTAAATAAAGCTTGACAAATATTACTGCTCTTTGCTTGTTTAAGATAATTAAAGTAAAACCTTCTATTGGCCAACATGGTTCTCTCATGTTGGTCGTTTGGTGTACACCTTATCCGCGACATATATTTCCAAATAAATCTTATTCAGAATATATCAGGCCTTGGTTTCTGAGGTCAAACAATTCTGTTTCCCCCCCCTAAATTAAGCTTGAATTATTGATGTGTCCAAGTCACATTTACAAGCTATAAAAATAATTCAATAAAGTAACTGTGGCCTTCCTCTATCCCAAACAATTAATTCAACAAGTACAAAAAAACAAGCTGCTGATTTCTGTCTGTTCTGTCCTTCAAAGCTGAGCTCAAGCACTGACATTTATGTAATATCTTCAAGTCTATTTATTACAGCAGTGTCAGCAACAGGAGGAAACATCATGGGAAAAATCTCATGTTAAAGAACAAAGGTCTTTCACATGAGGTCTGCTGACCATCCAGATAATGATATCATTAAAAGTGATATTTGTGTTGTGGTGAAAATAAGTCATATTGTAGAAAACTAGTGCAAGTATCTGCCATCTTTGAACACATCAAACGTCGTTCTCTCCTGAACATCCCAGATGCTGTTGCTAGGGAACAGTCCTGACAATGGGCTGAGCTCTTGATTTCTTCAGCATTAAAATATAAGTCCTTCCTTCCCATGTCAGATAAATGACCCATAGCTAATCGTTTTCTAAAGTTGCGTTCAACTGGATATAACAACACTATTGTTGTCTGTAATTAATAATGTTGTCTTCACAATTCCTATTAGTTTATAAAGGCAAAAAGTACTGTGTTGACAGCATGATATTGTGATGGTTTCACATGCTAATGTCATGGTATTTTGATATATACCATGGCACTGAATTTTCTTAATACATTTTACTTCAAAGAATACCATGGTACTACCACAGTAACAAAAGATCACGGTATTGCCATCATGCATGTCCAAAAAAAAAAAAAAAAAAGTAGTACCATGGTACACACTCATATATTTCAGCTTGAAATTTAAGTGCAACATTTGTAACTATTAACAGCAAATAACTACTTAAATTCCAGTCTGTTACTCACACAATGCTATTGTATGACTTCATAAGACTTGGAATATAGTGCATGAGACATATCGACATTGTTCGGTCTGCTTTCACTGTATAGACAATAGCAGTGTGAACATTTAGCAAATGTTTGTGTTCCACAGAAGAAAGAAAATGATCCAGGTTTGGAATGACATGAGGGTGAGCAAATGATGACAGAATTTTAATTTTTGGGAGAACTGTGCCTTTAACAGTGAAGCTAAAGTATTTTTAAGTAAGAGTGTCTGCTAAATGTATTTTATTTAAATGTTATATAAGCATAAATATTTAAAATCTCTTAATCTTGAATTTTTTTTAAATTTACTTTTGATTTTTCAAGACTGTTTGATACTCTTGTGATGGGTGCATTAAAAACCGATAGAACAGGATTTTTACAACAAATCACATCTGTGCTTTCGCTGCGAGCTGGACCGGCATCATGCGTTCATTAGACCATGGTTAGAAATCATTCTGACAGGATGAAAAAATTTATGCCTGGCAGACTGGAGGGGAGAGCAGAACATTTTAAGTTTCATTTTAATTTGCGGCTCCTGAATCTATTGGCACACCAAGTGACTTGGTAGATGGTAGTCATAGCAACAACACTTGATTCTTCAGATGCATTGCTTATATCTGGATTAAAATGAACAGATATAATATCATTGAATGAGTGCAGAGAGAGAGAGAGAGAGAGAGAGAAAATGTGCATTTGAGCCAACATAAATATGCAAAACAAAGGATGATGGTTGTCTGTTGAATATAAAAAAAACAATAATAATTATATAGAAACACTTAGGCCTTTTATGTAAAATAAACACCACATTTGTGCGTTCAACATTGGTATTTGTGTTCAAAACACTTTAACAGAAATACTCAAACCTCTGGCACCAACAAAATCACTGAGATCACATTTTTTTCCCATTCTGATGGTTGATGTGAACATTAATTGAATCTCCTGACCCGTATCTGCATGATATTATTCAGTGTACTGCTGCCACACGACTGGCAGGTTTCTGTATGTGTTTTTTGCAATCCAATGACAAAACATTTTGCACCCCGTTTACAACTATATTTAGCACTGACCATTTGCAATTGGATCATCCGAAACGCGTCTTATTACCAGCTGTAAACAGGGTAAAAATGACTGCAGCCGGAGCTAGGGAATGCTGTAGAACAACTTCCAGCGGAAGTTCCACCCACATTCGTTACCCCAGTAAGACCCCAGGAAAAAGGTGGATACTTTTGTGTCCTTTTGAAGCTTGAAGAGGTGATCACCATAAACTGCCATTGTATGACATCAATGAGAACAAATATTTTTCACAATTTCTCCCTTTGTGTTAAGACAAAGAAAGAGAGTCATATAGGGTTATAACAACACAGGGGTGAGTAAACAATGACTGCATTATCATTTTTGGGTGAACTATCCCTTTAAGGCATTTGTGCAAGCCTTACATTATTATTATATAATTATCCTTATATTTTGAATAATCGTATCTTTTTGTTTGTATATTTTTTCCAATCGAAAGATTTAAAAAGAGAAAACAACTAAATGAGATAAAGTACATTTAATTTGTTAAGTAATATACATTATCATATAGTTATTTATTATAAAATGATCCATTGAAAAAAACTGTTGTCCAAGGTGAGAAATCTTTTAAAAATATAGTTTAAAACACATGTGTCAAGTTCTTAGAAACTGTCTTTTTTCATTTTGGTTTCAGAAATTTTTGAAAAAACATTTATAGCATTTTCTACAAAATAATAATAATAATAATAATAATAAAATATTTAATGACTTCAAAAATGTTTTGTGGTGATAAAGTAACCTTGAATGAGAGTGTATGCAACTTAGTCATTCATTTCAAAAAAGTTTTTAAACATTTTTATTCTTTTTAGTTTCATAAAATGTCAAAATATTGATGTTTAATAATATGAAAAAAAAACATATATATATATATACACACTACCAGTCAAAAGTTTTGAAACACTTGACTGAAATGTTTCTCATGATCTTCAAAATCTTTTGATCTGAAGGTGTATGTTTAAATGTTTGAAATTAGTTTAGCAGACAAAAATATAATTGTGCCACCATATTAATTTTTTTCGTTATAAAACTACAATTTAATAAAAATGTAAAAAAAGTTTTAGAAATTGATGACTTGGACCAAATAATAAAGAAAAGCAGCCAATAAGTGCCCATCATAGATGGGAACTCCTTCAATACTGTTTAAAAAGCATCCCAGGGTGATACCTCAAGAAGTTGGTTGAGAAAATGTCAAGAGTACATGTCTGCAAATTCTAGGCAAAGGGTGACTACTTTGAAGATGCAAAAATATAACACAGTTTTGATTTTTATTTTTATGTTTAGTCACAACATAACTCCCATAGTTCCATTTATGTTATTCCATAGTTTTGATGACTTTACTATTATTCTAAAATGTGAAAAAAAAAAAAAAAAAAAAAAAAAAACAACTGTAATTGTAATTGCATTACAATCATTACAAAATTGCAAACAATAATTGTGTTTCAAAACTTTTGACCGGTAGATATATATAGTTGTGCTCAAAAGTATGCATACCCTGGCAGAAATTGTGAAATTTTGGCATTGATTTTGAAAATATGACTGATCATGCAAAAAAACTGTCTTTTATTTAAGGATAGTGATCATATGAAGCCATTTATTATCACATAGTTGTTTGGCTCCTTTTTAAATCATAATGATATCAGAAATCACCCAAATGGCCCTGATCAAAAGTGTACATACCCTTGAATGTTTGGCCTTGTTACAGACACACAAGGTGACACACACAGGTTTAAATGGTAATTAAAGGTTAATTTCCCACACCTGTGGCTTTTTAAATTGCTATTAGTATCTGTGTATCAATAGTCAATGAGTTTGTCAGCTCTCACGTGGATGCACTTAGCAGACTAGATACTGAGCCATGGGGAGCAGAAAAGAACTATCAAAAGACCTGTGTAACAAGGTAATGGAACTTTATAAAGATGGAAAAGGATACAAAAAGATATCCAAAGCCTTGAAAATGCCAGTCAGTACTGTTCAATCACTCATTGAGAAGTGGAAAATTCAGGGATCTCTTGATACCAAGCCAAGGGCAGGTAGACCAAGAAAGATTTCAGCCACAACTGCCAGAAGAATTGTTCGGGATACAAAGAAGAACCCACAGGTAACCTCAGGAGAAATACAAGCTGCTCTGGAAAAAGACGGTGTGGTTGTTTCAAGGAGCACAATACTTGTTGACCCCTCTCCAAACATAGCGCTTATTGTTGTGACCATAAAGCTCTATTTTGGTCTCATCACTCCAAATTACAGTGTTCCAGAAGCAGTGAGGCGTGTCAAGGTGTTGTCTGGCATATTGTAACCGGTCTTTTTTGTGGCATTGGCTTCTTTCTGGCAACTCGACCTTGCAGCTCATTTTTGTTCAAGTATCGTCGTATTGTGCTCCTTGAAACAACATTCAAGGGTATGTAAACTTTTGATCAGGGCCATTTGGGTGATTTCTGTTACCATTATGATTTAAAAAGAGCCAAACAACTAAGTGATAATAAATGGCTTCATATGATCACTGTTGGGCCTCATGTATTCAGATAGAAGACAAAGGCAGGCCTAATACAGTCATAAAAACCTAACTCAAGCCCCCACCTTCCAAGTCGTAAATCTTACTGATAAAAATCATGCCAAAATCAAACAAAGGGAGTCCAAAACAGACCGCAAATACATGAAGCCTTGCTCACTAAAGGATCGAACTCTCAACTCCTATTGGATGAGGCACACAACAGAACGTCCCTCAAACATGACTTCATCAGGAGTTGAAATACCTCTGAAATGCTTCCGGGATTTGCTTCCAGCGACTTTGTTTGCAGGGTGTGGAAGCAGCTCTTTGCTGCTCTCAGGTGCAACCTCGTGGCACAAGGAAGTAACGTCCGACTGTGGCCATACAATCTCCATCTCGCTGGACGAGTTGAGATTACTCTGTGTTCAACCGAACACTCTAACGGATCCGAAGGAGATCGCCGAGCAATTCGCATCTTCATCCGTTTGCCTACAGAAGTGAAGAGATTAAAGATTTCTCTTCCATCTTCAATCAAGTCGACATTTCTGAGTTCTCCGCCAGCCTGCCGAGAATCAACAGCCAACAGAGCGAGGAAACGGCCTCCCGTCATCACACGAGCCTCAAGGAACCGGGTCAGAGTTAAAGGACGGAGGAAAACACATTCTACCTGTGTCCTCATGCGATTCAAGTAAGAGGTTTACGTCTGGGCAGAGATAGAATATTATAGTGTTTTATTCTTGTGTTTCAAGGTTTTTGCTTGTACAGTTTACAGACCGCCATGTCCGCTCATTATTAACACTCAGGGTATTAATTATCACAAATTTGTTTTGCTGTATTGTGGTCCAACCAAATTGGATTGTTGTGCAATTTCGCCATCACGGGTGAGACAGCAACTGAGTTCATCCATTAAAGAGTCAAATAACGCGGGACTTTTACGAGCCCCGCTCGTAAAACCGCTTCCCTGAGTGATAAACTGAGATCTGCTTTCTCTCCCACTATCGCGAAATCGGCTTTAGGGCTCTCTCTCTCTCTCTCTCTCTCTCGTAATAACCACACTGACACACACACACACTGTCACACACACACCTTATTTGTTATAGGATTATTTTATTTCCATATCTAATCATATCACTGTTTAGTTTGTAGTTGTAAGTCGGAAGTTTATTGACTGCATTGTATTAATTATTAATTGATATTACTGCATAAATAAACTTTGTTTATATTACAAAGAGAAGTGTTTTGGTTTGTTTTGCATACGCCTGTGTCATGCTGACGGGATGTCAGTGCTCGGATTCAAACCTTCATTCATTGTTTTTTTCCCGAAAATCGATATTCTTCAGATGTCGATTTTCCTAAGAAAACAATCTAATATTGAGACTGTTTTACTATATGGTTATTAGTCCCTGATTCCAGGGTGGTGCCCCGTCAATGTTAATCCTTATTAATATTCTATTGATTTTTGATAATTGATAATTATCTTTGATGTTAACAATTAACGATTATCTTTGATAATTGTTGATTTAAAGGATTTTAAAAAGCTAACATTGATTCTCATCAATGTTCTATTGATTTTAATAATAATAATAATATTATTGCTAATAACCAAACTTGCTCCTAAACGTAGCACACTACATTTACTGGAGCCCCATATGAGGTTTTAATGAGTTAGATTCAACTGATTAATTTAAATATTAATTAATAACTACAGAAATAATTATTAATTATTTCTGATAGTAACACTGATCTAAACAACCAGTAAAGCCCTACATCACTATCCTTAAATAAAAGATGATCAGTCATATTTTCAAAATCAATGCCAAAATTTCTGCCAGGGTATGCAAACTTTTGAGCACAACTGTATATATATATATATATATATATATATATATATATATATATATATATATATATATATATATATATTATATAATACACACAATTGAAGTCAGAATTTACATACACCTTAGCTAAATACATTTAAACTCAGTTTTTCACCATTCCTGACATTTAATCGTAGAAAACATTCCCTGTCTTAGGTCAGTTAGGATCACTACTTTATTTTAGGAATGTGAAATGTCAGAATAATAGTAGAGAGAATTATTTTTTTCAGCTTTTCATCACATTCCCAGTGGGTCTACATACACTTTGTTAGTATTTGGTTGCATTGCCTTTAAATTGTTTAACTTGGGTCAAACGTTTTGAGTAGCCTTCCACAAGCTTCTCACAAATAAGTTGCTGGAATTTTGGCCCATTCCTCCAGACAGAACTGGTGTAACTGAGTCAGGTTTGTAGGCCTCCTTGCTCACACATGCACATTTTCATTTTTGGGTGAACTATCCGTTTAAGGTATTTGTGCAAGCCTTATATTATTATTATTATACAGCTGTGTTTACTTGACAACGGAAGTAACACCCATATTTCTCGCTAAGCATCACAGGACATAGGAAAAAGGTGGATAATTCGGACATCTAAAGAATTATTGTATGCGACTCATGTCTTGTTCTGAAGGAATAAGATTAGATTTGGTGAGAAACAAACCGAAATCTAATGTATTATTTTGTAAAAATGTTCACTGACCATTGATCTCCTGTGCACGTTCATGATTCTGCACGCAAGTTTTAGAGAGCAACAGTAGTTACACAGCACGTGCGAGATGGGGCATTCAAGCAAAAACTTGTTTTGTTTCACTTCAACAGGACCACCAGCGATATTAACAACAGAAAACAGAACATAGCTACACACAAACCAGAGAACAGAACATACAAATATGTCTGAAGAGTTTGTAGTGGAAGAATAGATGCATGTCCAGCCTTATTTGTTTGAACCGGAGTCCTCCATCAAACAGAGAGATGGGGCTGAAGGTAGCTATAGTCACACCTTGTCCTATCAGACGCAAAACGACATGCAAAAAAAAATCTTTTCCATGTAAATTTTTGTCCTAAGAAGCTGCGACGAGCAACGGGACATTCTGTTGATTGCTTGGTTTCTATAATTGGCATCGCGCCTGATAACCCTGTCCGCAATGAACGGGCACCGGTCCAAAATGCGATGCGTGGTGCAAGCGCGAGGCGATCGTCTGTGTTCCACGACTGCTCTCGGCTCCTTGAATAAGGTACAAGGTGCAAGTAAGGGCAGCCGGTGGACGTTCCAGTGCCCCCCTCAGGAATGATAGTGCCCCCCAAGGGAGTTGGTGCTCTACGCAGACTATGTAATATGCGTATAGGGAGCTTCGGTACTGGTAGCTACATTCAGCCTCCTCCTCCTCTGTCACACTTTTTGATTGAGGACTCTGGTTCAAACAAATAAGGCTGGGCATTGAAATGCATCTATTCTTACACAACAAACTCTTCAGACAAGTTTGTAAGTTCTGTTCTCAGGTACAGTATGTGTTCAGCTATGTTGTGTTTTCTACTGTTAATATCTCTGGTGGTCCCCATATCATGTGTGCTGCGTAACTACTGTTGCTCTCGTGCAGAGAGCTCTAAATCTCGTGTGCAGAATCATGAACGTGCACAGGAGATCAACGGTCAGTGAAAATTTTTACTAAATAATAATACATTAGTGAGTAAAGACGCTGACTACCACCCCTGGAGTCGCGAGTTCGAATCCAGGGCATGCTGAGTGACTCCAGCCAGGTCTCCTAAGCAACCAGATTGGCCCGGTTGCTAGGGAGGGTAGAGTCACATGGGGTAACCTCCTCGTGGTCACTATAATGTGGTTCGCGCTCTCGGTGGGGTGTGTGGTGTGTTGTGCGTGGATGCCGCAGAGAATAATGTGGGCCTCCACACGTGCTATGTCTCCGTGCATTAGAGTGCATTGGGAATTGGGCATTCCAAATTGAGGAGAAAAGGGGAGAGAAAAAAATAAATAAAATAAAAGAATAATACAATAGATTTTGTTTGTTTCGCACCAAAACGTATCGTATGCTTTCATAATAATCATGAGTCTCGTGGAATAATTTATTCGATTTCTGAATTATTCTTTTGTGTCCTTTTGAAGCTTAAAGGGGTAACCAACATAAACTGCCATTGTATGATATCACTGAGAACAATGTTTTTTTCACAATTACTCCCTTTGTGTTAAGAAAAAGAAAAAGTAATATGGGGTTATAGCAATAATAAAATAATAATTCCTTACATTTATATAGCACTTTTCAAGGCACTCAAAGCGCTTTACATAGTATGGGGAATCTCCTCAACCACCAACACAGAGGTGAGTAAACAATGACTGAATTTAAATTTTTGGGTGAACTTTTTGTAAAAGTCTAATAAAAGTCAGTAAAACTAATATTATTAAACTGTGAGTGTTTAAATGCAGCTCATCCAATCCAAATTTAAAGCCATTGTATAATAGTCGACATACAGTACCTGTGATCAAACATGAATACTACATAAATGTGTCAAGTTGTGACGTTAGTCTGCAACTATTTTACAGCGACTATAAAAATGGCTCATCCAATAAGAAGTTTGATTCAGAACTAACCATAAACTAAACTCTGCTTCTGCTCTGCATTACAATACCCCTTAAAACAAGTTTTACCCAAAATAGACTCATGACAACCTGCAGGAATTCGTACGAGATGGAGAAAACGTAAGATACTGCACATCACTGTACAACGAGCCAACTCGTAAGATTTTGCCAACTCGTACAATTATTATCAGTTGTTATGAGACCAGGTTGTTTTTTCCTTCTCTTGACTTATTTGGAATATGTCCCACAGTGCTTTCACATGTAAATAATGTAAAGCAGTCATGTGCAGTCAAGTATTTCTTCCACAGTATAAACAAAATATCTACTGTATGACACATTCTACTGTCACACGGTACATACCATCATACCACCTAGTGCTAATTGACAGGCTCCATCACTCAAACACAAAGCACTTCCTCTAGGAGCATGAAGAACAACCCAACCCGACTTTACTGCCAATCCAAGCTGTGCTCTCTGAAGCAGGACTCGCCTCTTGCACCATCAACTCGAGGTGCAAGAGTGGCGGGGTTTGAGAGCACAGGTCGGGCCCTGCCGGGAGAGATGCAGGATTGCGAGCTCTCCCTGTCGCATGTGTTCTCCCTGCTTGACACTTCCTCCCACTCATGCCTGGTTGTGCAATGGCTGTTACGCAAGACAGAGCAGCTTCCAGAGTGATCCGAGAAGCCTCGGATTGCTGCACAAAAAGGGAACGAACTGGCAGAGTGAGAGGATTGCAGATGAAAAACTGCAACAAAAGGAGGGCGAGGGAGAGAAAGTCGATATTATTACATTCTTTCATCCACAGGCTAACTGGCACGGCAGGTTTATGCTCCAGGTGAACAGGTTTGGAGAGGATGAAAGCAATGTGAGGCCAGTAAACTCAGTGTCTGTGTCTCGCCAAGTGTCTCAAATTGATGGTCAATATGTAGCGAGTAGAGCCTGGAGAGAATTAGGGAAAGCACAAAATTGATTACTCGTTCAATTAAAATAATTAAGCAGCTACTTGAAGCACTCTATCTTGACATGCCTTTTGTCATTTATTACTCTTTAAAAGTGGAAAAGAGTCATCCATTTCTTTAAGACAAATAGACCTTGACAAGGGACACTTTTATGTTCATTAGCACTACATTAAACAGTCCAACCATCAGCATCCAAACCATGGGGCTGAATTTTGCTTATTCTTTCACTCTATGCCATCCTATAATGGAATTGGGTTTGCGATTATCTCTTTTGTATTGGATACAAGACCATAACCACCACAGATATTGAGGGGGAACACATCCCCCTTGAATAATGGTCGATAAATATGGGTTCTTGTAATTCTTAAACTCTTTCACCTACTTCCTCAACCAAGCTAACCAACTCTCTGCATCATAAATTGGATCATCTCCTTTTGGACTCAACCATGGAAAAATAAACCACTAGCTTGTTATCAGGCAGAATAAAGACAGCAAATTTGCCTTGCTGCAATGCTCTTTGAAATCATTCAGGGTGAAACACAGCCACCTCTTAGCTAGCGTGACAATCACACAAATCAAACCCCGATAATGAGGCGGGAATTTTAATAACAGAGGCAACCACAGGAACAGTCAAATAATTGCTGTGATACGCCATCTGGAGAACCTGCATGGAGATGATGATTCTGAAATATACATAAAAAACCTAAATAAGAGTTTTTGTAGATTAACTCTTACCACAAACAAAATGCTGATGGCTTTTAATTCCACTTGCAAAGCGTAATGCATTTTAACCTCAGTAGTGGAACTTTTGTTGAGATAAAGTGAGTTAATAGCAAGAAAAAAAGTGTCAAATGTTTCAGATAAAAAGTTAATAGATGAAGTGAATAGATTGAATTTGCAAAACTATATATTTTTAAAATCTACTAGTCTTGGGGGTTGCTTAAATGACTAGTCAACTAACAGTCTTAAGAAACTCCTGTACAATTTGGCTTGTTTTGCATTTCTTAGATTCAGCCGATTGGCCAACGCATTGCTAATTCGTGGTCCGGTTGAACATATTTAACGTGCATTCTTGCACTACTGTTGTGATAACAAACCTCAGTACTGGTGGTGAATGAATAGAAAGATGCCACTTTTCCAAGTGAGTTTTACCAGGCAAACTGTTGGCATGCTAATTAAAGTACAGCCATTGAAATGATAAAAATTAAAAAGAGAAAATAAAAGAAAAATTAGAGATAAACTATTCCAGGGATTATTAAACTGGGGACCGGAGACCCCCAGGGGGCTGCTATGGTGTGCTCGACACTCTGGAGAAAATGTTAGGAAAAACAAAAAGAAGAGTTTGAGAATTGTATTTTTTAGGGCTGTCAAATGTAACTTGTCAACTTAAGGTATTAATTAAATATGCTTAATGCAATATTTTTTTTTTGTTGTTGTTTACAAATTTACCAAATTTGATATTACTGTTTCATTCTGCTTTCTAAAAACCGGTAAGAAATTATGAGATGATTGTGATTATTTTATTTTTATAAAACGCTTAATATTTTTTGCACACAGCATAAATAGATCTTTATACAATAATAAAATGGGGGGGTCTGGTAGCTCAGTGGTAAAAAATGCTGGCTACCACCCCTGGAGTTCGCTAGCTCGCTAGTTCGAATCCCAGGGCATGCTGAGTGACTCCAGCCAGGTCTTCTAAGCAACCAAATTGGCCCGGTTGCTAGGGAGGGTAGAGTCACACGGGGTAAACTCCTCGTGGTCGCTATAATGTGGTTTGTTCTCGGCGGGGCGCGTGGTGAGTTGAGCGTGGTTGCCGCGGTGGATGGCATGAAGCCTCCACACGCGCTATGTCTCCATGGCAACACGCTCAACAAGCCACATGATAAGATGCGCGGGTTGATAGTCTCAGATGCGGAGGCAACTGGGATTCATCCTCCGCCACCCGGACTGAGGCGAATCACTACGCAACCATGAGGACTTAAAAGCACATTGGGAATTGGACATTCCAAATTGGGAGAAAAAGGGGAAACCCCCCCCCCCCCAAAAAAAAAAAAATATAGCTGCCTTTATATTTTAGCGAGGGGGTCCCTCGCAAGGGCATTATTATATTTGGTGGTTCTGGGCAGCAAAACTAGTCGACCTCACTAATTGTCTAGTCGGACATTGTGACTTATCCCTAGTCTAGACTGATATAGATCACAAAAATATTGACTTTTTGACACATTTTTGCCAAAAGCAGCATCACACTAAGGGTGAACTGTAATTGTAATAAAAGCAAATGGAAATCACATCTCCCACTGTGAAGCAATGGAGAGTCTCATGCTAATGGTGGTGTAAAGCTTGTCTCTCACTGTTCTTTCCGAAAACAGTAACGAGGCGTTTTGCTAATGAATGGTAGGTGGCAGAAACACAATGACTGGGCTCCACTGACTGACCACAGATGGAAAAGGCCAAAACCCACACAAACAGATTGGGAGGCTGTGCTGGCTGGCAGGCTGATGGCTTAAAACCGCGCTGGTTCTAAATTGCGAGTCAACTGGAGATGGATCAATTTTGGGTGACCCGCAGAGCAACTTCTGTTACACAGATTTATCCTTCATTGTGTGAGACTGCACCTCTTTTTGGCTTCAAGCGACTTAATTGGGTTAATACAGAGCATTGTTTGAAGAGGACACATGGGGAGGCATTCAGAAAGGTATGAGCCAATTAAACAATTGTTTTCTATACTTTTTTTGTTCTAGACTTTTTCTGTCATTTTATTACTAGTGATAATTGCTAAGGCAAGCATTATTAATAATTAGGGATGCACCAATACCACTTTTTTCTCTTCCGATCTGATTCTGATATCTGAAATCTCAGTATCGGCTGATCCCAATCCGATACCAGTGTTGTTGTGTTTTTTTTTTTTGTTTTTTTTTTGCATAATCAGTTTAGAATATCTTTACATTATTGTGTGGAACTAATTGGGGGTACTCTGTAATATGTAAAAAAAAAAAAAAACACAAACCTCTAACTACACATTACTTCAATATAAATGTATAGTTTATTAAGAAAAACGTTATTGTTAACTAATCTACTGGATTATGTAGCAGCAACATTAACAGTAATTCCAGTCTAATGGCAATTTTCCACTGCACGTTATGGTTCGACTCGACTCTGCTCACTTTACTTTTCTGAGCTTGCTTTTCCACTGCAGTTTAGTGCAGCCTCAACATGAGTGGGATTATAGGCTGATCGTCATAGTTGTGCCGCCTCTTCGCATCGCCCCATCTAGCTCTCGTTGGATCCTCTCCTCAGCTACTAACGACTAACGTCTGCACCTCGTTTATTGACCACGGCGTGGTTTTGCGCACAGCCATTTCTTTTTACAATTCGAAAGTCGCGTGAACAAATGATACTGCTATCGCTGTTGCTAACTTTAAAACTAGTGGGTTGATGTCCCGTGTCGCAAATCCAGTGAGGCTGATAGTGATGATTCTCTCTGACCAATCAGTGATCTGCAGGGTTTTGATGTCACATTTAGTATCGGCTCGGCTCGCTTGGAACCTCGACCGAGGTGGTACTAAAAAAAGTACCAGGTACCAGGTACTATCCACAGTGGAAAACCCCAAAAAAGGGAGCAGAGTCGAGTCGAGTCGAGCTGTACCGTGCAGTGAAAAAGCCCCATAAGTGTTCAGTAAAAATTTTTTTTTTACTATTATTTTTTTTCTATTTTGTATCTGGATTTTAAAGGATTCTGATCTACTTTTTTGTTCAGTTTAGTTGTAAGATATCAGTTCACTTTTCATTCACAGTTACTTTTTGGAACCCATTCAACTTAATTATTATTATAATTTGTAAACAAATAATAATAATAATAATAATAATAATACATTATTATTATTATTATTATTACTATTATTATTGACTTGTATGTGTCTGTTTGTAGGCAAGTTCACAGTACTTTAATTCGCTTCTTATTCAAATTCTCTTAAAATGCTCCTCCCATGCCGTTCTAAATGCATATTATAAGTGAATCGAACTTTTGAGCATCTACATCTGAGATGTTGTTCGTGAGTAGCGCTTAAATACTGCGCACCGCGTGAAGACTAAAAATAGCCGCGAGAGAGTGTGTGTGCGTGCGTGTGTGTCAACAGAGCAGAGCCATTCACTGGTACGCTGGCACTGCACGTGCATTTTATATATTTACTTATAAAACACAGCCTTTTGTGATTCTCAGAGCTATTGCACATCTTCAAGTGGCTTTGAATAAAATGCACAAGTCATATGAACTACTTTAATGGTGTTTTTATGGTTCTTTTATTTCATTTCTGGAGCTTAACGAACATGTCTAACACACAGTATCGGACTTGGATTGCGCTCGTCGGGCCGATACCTGATCCATTTAAAAACGTCAGTACTGGAGCCAATACTGATCCAGGTATCGGATCGGTGCATCCCTATTAATAATATGGATAATTTTCAGGGTTAGGGATTTGATCAAACCTCTAACCAAGTATTAACTTTGGTGCAGTATGCTACTACTTTTCTAAGCACAGAACACCCTTGCATCGAGTTTTGCATGGGCAAGAACCACTCACATTATTTTTTTAAAAATGTAAAATATCTAGTAAATTTTGTTATTACTTTACGGCATGAGAAAAGTCTTACTTGTCATGAATTTTTTGTATCATCCTAAGAAATAAAGCCTGAAAATGAATTTTGATATTCTGGTTAAATTTGAGGACTTAAGTGAGATGCAATTAGAAGGTGGAATATAGCTTTGACTTAGAGGCATATTTTAGTAGACCTTATGTAGGATCTGTCTTGAGGACATTAAGAAAGATCGGCCACTTCTACTTGGTTCACTGATCCAATTAAATATTAACAACCTTGATTTCACTATTATGCCAGTATCCTCCAATGCGACTGCATTGTAATATTGGAGTGCCCTCCTCTGGATAGAGAACAGTATTCATGACTGTAAGCAGACTGGATGGCAGCATATCACCCCATAATCATAATCAATCCAGTCTGAATAAATCTGTTGCCCCAGTTTTAAAGTTGATATCGTAAAATGTCAAAAACACACTGAGAGAAAGACGTGGTATTGCATTAACTAGATGTTAAAAAGCTTAAAATCACTTGTCACAAAGCAGAGCATGGTACCTCACTGTGAAAACCCAAAATCAGAGCTTTTACAATAAATCCCAAATCATTGTTTTTTTTTTTTTTAATGTCACATCTTTCTCCACTCTGCCATCACTGTGTGTAATACAACATAAGTATAAATATCAGCAGTTATCTACAGGCTACAACGTTCACAGAGCTACATTCTTGCTTCAGGCTTCTGCTTAATTCACTTCCCACTCAAAACACATGGAACTATCTGCAATTAACCACAAAAGTATGGTGGCATTTAACCTTATAGACAGTAATTAACACTTTTGCTGGTTTTACCCACTAATTTTACAGCATTTTACTTAATGTAGATCTTCCTCTGACACACTGTTTTTATTTGCTTCCTGACCTTTCATAATGAGCACAAAGCCAAGTTGGCATGACATCTTTTTATTTGTATAATCACAATTATTAAAAATATATGCGTTGAAGATGTGCTATTCTGTAATATGAAATTCCAATAGAAAGTGCAGCAACGTGTTGCACCATGTCCTAACCAGGCATGACAAGAGAAGTTGAGGGTGAGGGTGAGTAAACGATGATGAAACGTTTTCATTTTGTGGGGACTATCCCTTTAAAACACCTTATCAACTTTCCCCATACAGAATGACTGACTGATATTCATTGTATGGGTGATAAAAAAAAATGGCAGTCTTACCTTCAGGAGCATCTGCGTCACATATCTTAGTGATGGCAGCAGAGTGATTGCTCTGTGATGGGTCTGTTGTGGGCAGTGGAGTCTGGAGAGATAAAAACCCTCAATAAGACCTATCTCACCAATGGAATAGGGCGGGTTAAATAAGGGATAACGTACAGTCAGCTGGACATTATTGCAAAGTAAACATGATGGTGATTAGGACTTAATTTGTGATGAATGGTTAACTGTCCAATATTATACAGCTACTTGACAAATAAGTAAATAAATGGATATGAAGCTGGATTATAATGTAAAAAGAGACTGCAGAGTGCTACAAGAGACATGAAACTAGTACAGCTATTTAGGTATTATACAGTTTAGCGGTCATTACACAAAAATATTTGACAGCAGGATGCTGTGATTGACCAATCAGAATTAAGTATTCCTGAGAGCCGTTTAATATATATATATATATATATATATATATATATATATATATATATATATATATATTATATGAGAATGCACCTATTATTGCATTTCATGCTACATGAAGGTATAGACTGAATTGCAATGTATTGTATTGTATATTGCGATTTGTTATGGAGCAACCTGCCAAGGCAAATTCCTTGTAAGTTTAACTAACTTAAGCAATAAACCTGATTCTGAAAGATATGCATGCAGTCGGCAGGTTTTAAATTATTTTTCTGTTTTCGTCTAATCACTCACTAAAGTCTGAGAACCAAAGCTTTATGTTTCTAGAACCATCTTCTCTTACAAGAATATTTCAAAAGCAAAACAAAAAATGATTCTAAATGAATCATTCTGCATAATTTCATTTGACACTTACTAATTATGATATGAGGCAGACTGATTGATAAGCTTGTAGGGTAATTATATTATGGGAATATGCACAGAAATTCAATTACAGTCTAAATTACATATATCCTCTACTTAAGATAATGCATCATTGATTATGCTAGATGATAACATGAGTAAACCTCTTGTGATTTGGGGACATATATATATATATATATATATATATATATATATATATATATATATATATATATATATACACACACATATATTTTTTCTTTTTTTTTTTTTTTCCTGGGTTACATTTAAGGTACATAATCTAAATTGGGTTAATTGAATTATGAGAATGTGGTTAATGAGTAAAATTATGCTTAACATGAAAAAAAAAAAAAAAAAGCATTCAAAACCATGATCATATCTTTCCTAAAAGACTGCACATTTCTATCATTTAAAATTATGTAAGTGCATCCCAAAGACAAAACAGCTATTTAAACACAGCTATTGTACAGAAGGTGATTAAAAAAAAACACACATTTCTGTTTTTTATTCTTTTATGCTTATTTCAATATTTATGTGCAACAAGTGGAGAATGCAGGTCTAATTGCTCTGAATTCTACACATGCTGTGATGTTTACCGAGTAGAACGGAAGGTTTGTTCTTGCCGTGAGCTGTTTCTTCTCTGCCCTCAGCAGACGGTTTGCCCCATCTGCCCGCCGACAGCTTGATAGACTCAGAGCAAATTACTCTTCATTTGAGCTTGTGGTTCCGTATAGGCAACATAATTGTTTTGGAAGTAATCAAACAGCATAACTGGATGCACCACTGGATGGATGCAAAAAGACCCTTCTAGTGACTAAGAGAAATCTGATAGAGTAACATACAGTTATCCGTTTGTTAGTCTCAACTTCAGATGACATGGACACTCTGGTGCATATTGTACAAAAAAACGGAAAATGGCCAGTTCCATTATGATTTATATGCTTTATGCACCTTCCTGGAGTAAAGTTTCAGGTTAATACAATTTTGTTCTTTTGAGGTCTTTTGTCTGCTTTAGAAATTAATTTTAGCCAAAGTGTGCCAGTTTTGTGGCTTAAAATCTTTTAAAGATACTTAAGAATTTTAAGGCACTTGGTAGCAATTAAACGAGATATCCACAAGCATTTCTGTAAATTTGTTTTCTGAGTTATAAAAAAAACTAATCTGTATTTATTACTTTTGGATGGACAGAAATTCATATCAAGTTTTCACACATTTAATACAGTATTAATTTCATTGGTGTTTTCTGTTCAGCTGTTCGTGGACCGACACTGCTAGGCATTCGCCAACTGTGTACTATTTAGGGGTGTAACGGTTCAAATTTCTCACAGTTCGGTTTGAATTATGGTTTTAGGGTCACGGTTTCAGTACGGTTTGGTATTTGCCATGTAAAAAAAAAAAAAAAAAAAGAACAACTATTACTGCCAAATCCAAAGTAAGAATACTTTATTTGGTAACAAACACTTCAACAGGTTTGCCCTTAATAAAAAATGTTGTTTTACAGTAACCATGGTTTAACTATGGTATTTGTAGTAAATATATAGTAACCACAAAATCAACATGGTTACTGTCATGGAAACTACAGTAATACTGTTTTAAAACCATGGTTAATTATATCAAAACCATGATTTCTGCAAAGAAAACCATGGTGACAGCAGTCATGGTTACAACAATATTACTGTAGTAAAACCATGGTTAATTTTCATGAGGGTCTATAACTAAAAGAAATCCTTATCGTCTTAAAATGCATTTCAAACTCTTGCACATATATTCAATATTCGGAAGCTGTATATCACTATAGAAGGAACTTTGCTATTAAAATGTGAAGTGGCTTGAGCATTTTAATCATACGCAGAAAGCACACATCTTCATCAGCGGAGTAGGGAAACACATTGTTGGTAATGAACACCCCAATCGCTTTAGTTACTGTTTTATGCCCATCCGAATTAGCACTGAGTGCCTGCTTATAAACAAAAGGGAGTGGGTGCAGTTTCGGCTCATCTGCGGCTCTGTGCGCGCCACGTGCTATCTTTCCCCGGTGATTTCGGGGTAATTACCAGTATAAAGCACTCGTGTCGAGCTATGTCTGCAAACAGTGCCTGTTTTGTAAATGTTTTTTGACCATCGCTATTGTAACTGACTGCAAAAAAAAAAAAAAAGATTTCCAGACAGGAGACCTAAATAACACAGGGGGCTTCTCGATCAACAGTTCGTTTTCTCTACTTCTCATTTTCAACTACACACAACGCTTGCAGAACAGTGATGTCATCAAGGTTGACCCATGTGAAACACAGGCGGAGTGTATCCATCTACAGATCCATTCAGGTGCATTAGCAGAGGTTGTAACTGTGCGTGTCTATTTGACGCTTTATTTTCTTCACAAAACGTTGTGCTCCAGATGCATCAATAAACTTAAGGTGAACCGTGGTGCCAATGCTTACTGAACCGTGGGTGGCGAACCATACAGTTAGTTTTTTTTTTTTTTACAAAGAACCGTTAAACCCCTAGTACTATTGTTGGACATTTCTGGTATTAAAGTTCACCCAAAAATGAAAATTCAGTAAATTTTTTGTCACACCTGTGTTGTTATAACCCTATATTAATTAATTTATTTTTCTTAACACAAAGGGAGAAATTGTAAAAAAAAAAAAATAATTGTGCTCAGTGATGTCATACAATGGCAGTTTAAATGACTACTTCTTCAAGCTTCAAAAGAACGCAAAGGTATAATTCAGAAATATAATACATTATTCCACGAGACTCATGATTGTTATGAAATTATACGATAAGTTAAGGTGAGAAACAAACCAAAATCTAATGGATTATTTAGTAAAATTGCTCACTGACCTTTGATCTCCTGTGCGTGTTCATGATAGGGCACAAGAGCAACAGTTCACGTAGCCCCCTTGCGACATTGGGGCGTTTATCTAAACAAATGTCCGCCACAGCGAAAGTGACAAAAGAACACAACACAGCTACACAAAAAAACAGATAACAGAACTTACTAAACATTTTAAAGAGTTTGTATGTCAAAGAATTGATGCATTTCTATGCCCAGCCTTACTTTTATGAAAGTGTTTGGACCGGTGCCAGTTCACAGTGGATGGAGTTACCCCTTGTGCCCTATCATGAACGCGCACAGGAGATTAGCGGTCAGTGAACATTTTTATGAAATAATACATACGATTTCGGTTTGTTGCCCACCAAACCTTATCATCTCCTTACATAACAATCAAGAGTCTTGGAAAAAAGTAATAACAGATGCATCAAGGCCTAATGGGTAGAAAGGTTTTCAAACACTTGCTTTGTAAAGGGTTGATTAATACACACTTATGTCACCGGAGTGGGCTCTGTTTGCTCAGAAAATGACAACTGTAATCCTGTAATCCTTACACAGTACAGTTGAGGAGTTTGACTGCTACAAGCACACACACATAGCCACATCTTACCTGTAGAAGGTATTTCTGGCTCCCATACATGACGTATTGCGGGGCAAGACTGTAGATCATGTAGCTGGTGTGGAGGACGATGAGGAGGAGGATCATGCAGAGGAAGAGCAGGGCCTGCGGTCGGGTTTTCTGGGGTCTGATTTTATACAGCTGTCCAGAAACAATCAAAGCATTCTTATATCACTAATATGACTGAGAACTTTGAGTCTACAGCATGTGGAATTGATAAAACATATTAGAAAGATATTCCATACAGATAATGTTGCATTAACATCAACAAAAACAAGGAACATTAGAGTAGTGATTCTCACAAAACCTGTCAAGAAAATGTCCTGGTCTTATTTTACTTCAAAATTAAAAGGACTAAATAAGAAATTATAGTTTGAAAAAAGAAAATGAAACCATTATGTTTTGTATACAGTGAATTTTTTTTCATGACAGTTACGCATATTATCCTCTCAAATTCTCTTTACAGAAAATTATGATATTCTCATCACAGCAAGGTAATATATATATATATATATATATATATATATATATATATATATATATATATATATATATATATATATATATATATATATATATATATATATATACACACACACACACACACACACACACCTATCAGCCACAACATTAAAACCACCTGCCTAATATTGTGTAGGTCCCCCTCGTGCCGCCAAAACAGTGCCAACCCGCATCTCAGAATAGCATTCTGAGATGTTATTCTTCTCATCACAATTGTACAGAGTGGTTATCTGAGTTACCGTAGACTTTGTCATTCTCTGTTGATCTCTCTCATCAACAAGGCATTTCCATCCGCAGAACTACCACTCACTGGATGTTTTTTGTTTTTGGCACCATTCGGAGTAAATTCTAGAGACTGTTGTGCATGAAAATCCCAGGATATCAGCAGTTACAGAAATACTCATATCAGCCCGTCTGGCACCAACAATCATGCGATTATCTAATCAGCTAATCATGTGGCTGCAGTGCAATGCATAAAATCACGCAGATATGGGTCAGGAGCTTAAGTTAAGCAACCCAGAGGCAGATCTAGAATTTTTTTCATGGGGTGGCAAGGGGGTGGCATGCAGACTATGAGGGGTGGCAACAACAAAGCAAGCGCCTATGCGTAGTTCTTATGGATCAAGGTACCAAACTTCATTGCAACAAGTACTAGTTCATTAATTGGAGTCACTTTAAAATTATAAATGAATTTGCAATACAACTGCATTTCCACAGGAACCACACATAGTAACCATTTTGCTACTGATATTCCAACTTAACAAAAAAATTTTGCAGAGTACCAAGACATTGTCTATTAAACACATCAACAAATTCTAAATGTTCCTTAGCTTGACATAAAACTGCCAATCTGGAATAAACTTCACCCAATTATATAGGCCAATTTGTTTTATTTTGTTAAGTGTACCCATGGATGGAGAGTGCATGCATATGCAATGCTATTCTGCTAATAAAATCCTGTAGGCCTATCAACTTTGTAACAGCTGGAATAATCCATTTGAAAAGGAACATTAACACAAAGTTAGTTCTAAATGAAAATAAACTCTAGGAAAACTGTACTTTGGATGGCAGTGCTGCGAAACTCATGAATATTCATTATTTTATGCACAATAAAAGACTCTTTTAAACCACCTATTTTGATAAACAGTCATTCTTAATGACCGATTCAAGTACTCAAATAGATATTTCACATAATATGGTAATTTCATCTCTACATCTGCCACTATCGGTCTTGGGATTTTGTTAGTCAGTAGATGAAAAAAATAAATCATCAATTTAATCAAGAACATGACTGACTGGTCTAGTGGTTATTCTGAGTCTAGTTTTTAGAGGTTCAGGTTTCTAATTCACCCAAATATAACTATTTATAGTAATAAACCAAGATTGCATCTGTATGTCAGTGGATGGGGGTTACACTTTAAAAATAAAATGCAATAAAAGATGCGGAGAGACGAGAGTAGCAGAAACACAGACACATTTATTGACCTTTCTGTATTTGAAAAAACTCTGAAGTTCAGACAGCGACAACCACAAACTCTCCGCTCCAGCAGCGGGAATCTGCGTGAGAGCATCAGTGACCAAGATGGCACAGCTCACAAATTAATCGTCTCATATTGCACAACCCAACCATGTGCAATAGGAAGGAAACACATTGCATGCCGGTGCTCCCCATTAACAGTCAGCTCACCTGGTTACCCCACACCTGAGAGTGATTAAGAGAGAGGGAGATACAGACAAAACACATACTCTACATACACACAAACAATATGGCCGAGAAGGTCATCACAATGGGAGACATATTTTGCTTTTCAATTTCCCAGAAAAGAGCATGAGCTGCAGAAAAAACTGTTGACACTAAACGACACTGATAACAGACACAACGAACATTTATCATAAAATTCTAAATAAAACATTCCAGCGCAGGATCGCCAATCAAATTATATACAGATCAGATGAAATAGAAACTCATACTCAAGAACTGGAGATGTTTCATCTGGATTATACACATACCTGACAAAAGCTATTTCAGAAAGTGCTGAGGACACGTTTCAACTGATGACAATATATCGAATAATCATTCAGTGACACTTGAAAAAAAAAACTTTTTTCTCCATGTATTTGTCCATATTGTCATATTGTTGTTGTGGTTGAGGAAATAATCTAAAAAAAACCTAAGCCTGCGAGTACCCAAACACTACACATGTGCTGCAGCAGCAAGTACGCGATTGGCTGCTGCTGTAACCCATCACGCCTTTGGCGGCTTCTTTATCCTATCCACTATTACGCAATTTACCTTTTTCACACTCCGGGTGACATTTGCAGGCTAAACTTAGACAGCGGTGAATGGGAGTGAAAGGGATATCAAATATTATTTTCACTTACCCATTTGCTCCTAGACCAAAAGAAAAAATCCACTATTACGTTTGAAAGACTTTCCAGAAGAGGAAAAAAAGTGTTATTAAGACAGTAAAATGGGTGAAGATGCCAAATTTACTGTCACTCTCTCAGCAGCTGTAATAGAAACTCCCTCATAGCTGTGGTAATTCGTTTTTTAAAACTAGTTCTGGGGTAATATAACACAAATCACAATGTTTTAAATTTACACTCAATATTTAAAAAATGTTTAATAGAAAAACAAATTACGAGATTTACGCTGATAAATAAGGTGGAAACTCATCACAGTCTGTGAAAAAGGTCTTTCACGTGATTAGCTGCCACTGTAATCAATCAAACGATCAGTCTGTGTTGTCATTTGTATGTCCATTGAGAGTTGAGGCAGTTTGACATGAATAAACCCCAACACAATGTCAACATTTTACATTTATATTTTATACATTTGTGTACTTATACTGGGGTGGCAATGCCTTTTCTTAGGGTGGCATTTGCCACCATTTACCACTCTGGTAGATCCGCCCATGCATCAACCATCAGAATGGGGAAAAAACTTGAGCTCAGTGATTTGGACCGTGGCAGATTTTGGTTGGTGCCAGACGGGCTGGTTTGAGTATTTCTGTAAGTACTGATCTCCTGGGATTTTAACACACAACAGTCTCTAGAATTTACTCCGAATGGTGCCAAAAACAAATAAAAACATCCAGTGAGCGGCAGTTCTGCGGACGGAAACAACTTGTTGATGAGAGAGGTCAACAGAGAATGGCCAGACTGGTTAGAAATGACAAAATCTACGGTAACTATGGTAACAAAGTCTAGATAACCACTCTGTACAACTGTGGTGAGAAGAATAGCATCTCAGAATACTATTCTGAGATGTGGTTTGGCGCAGTTTTGGAAGCATGAGGGGGACCAATACAATATTAGGCAGGTGGTTTTAATGATGTGGCTGATCGGTGTGTATACATATGCTGTATATATATATATATATATATATATATATATATGTATGTATGTATATATTAGGGGTGTAAAAATTCTTGTATCATATTGTATCGCGCAATACGACGCTCACTATACAATACCATATGTATCATACGATACATAAACAAACACATTACAGCGCAATATTGAGAGCCGCGGAACAGTCTCCTCCCTGGAAAGGTGGCGCTGAGTGCTCACAGGAAAACAGAGCAACATATCTACAGTACATAAGTGAGAAGATCAATGGCAAACACCAAGTAGATTGTAGAGTTACAGCTTGTCAAATTTGCCAAACAAAATCCTGGTGCTACAGTACATCAAACAAGTCGTTTTATTTACGCCAACATCATGGCGCAGATTGGTGGATTTGTGGGGCAGAAACAGCAGCAGTAAGTTTAACAACTGCCTCTCCCAGCCGACACCGAGCGTGACATGCATAGCAAGCTCATAACTTATGAGTCAAAACTATCAAAAACAGCTTATTCAAAAAATCTACAATGTAAGAAACCCGCGATTACATGAGACATATAATTATCTACTTTTGAATTTGAAATGTAAACAGTTTTGAGAACAACACTTGTGCACATGTTATAAGCTAGTAATAATGGTGGTAAAGTTTACATGCAAAGTGAAACGGGGGAAGAGGGTAAAAAAAATTATGTGTACCGATCGTTTTTTGCTCAAGCTGCTGAAGAATATCAGATTATGTACATATATTGTAAAACCAGAGGTCAGGTTCCTCTAAAGATTTTTATTTTTTTTTTCACCATTAAATAACATTGAAAGGATATTTTTCCTTGCTACAGTCACTTCAGCTTTTTCACAGGGGGATTTCAGACAACAAGGCATGATTTCCTATAAAGCTGCTTTGAAACTTTGTGTATTGTGAAAAGTGCTATACAAATATAAATGACTAGAGTGGAGACAAACTTATTTTCTCAAGAAAAACATGAAAATTGTGAGTTCATATTAGTTTTTCTCAATAATCAAACAATATATATATATATATATATATATATATATATATATATATATATATTTTTTTTTTTTTTATTTTATTTTATAAATTATGGCGGAATGATCGCCCCTCTGACTTGTCATCATCACCCCGCCTCTTAGGGCCGCCCTTCAGCCAGGCTCACGATGGGAGTTGGAGAGCGAGAAGAGGTGCATAATTAATAAGCCTCGTTTTGACAGTGGTGAATGAAGCACACCTGATGTGAATAATGCTTCATCACTGCTGTCGGGGAGCTGGCTTCAAATCTCCATGTGTGCACACACTGGCATTCTCACACGTCCAGGACCAGAGCTGGGAGTGTTCGAACGAGATGATGTGCCACCAGACCCGCTCCTCGGACACCCCGAGCCGATTAGATGAGTCACCGGGGGAGAACTGCACACGTCGTGGCCTACGGGCTATAGGCTAGGTCGCCTTCCCCTCTCACTTGCCGCGGGCCTGGGTAAATAGGCCACCGCCCCTCACGCCGTGGACCCTGGAGGGGAACATGTGCGGCTCCCTTCACGGAGCCCCGTCTCACCGCGAGGATGCCAGATTCCTCCTTTATTATGAACACTACTTTTGAACTCTTTTAAGTAGTTTAAGAAGTTCTGAACATTATTTTTCAAACTGTAATAGTAATGTTTCATGTTATTAATGTCCTGACAATACACGATGGACATGATGCAAACCCCTTTAACTGTGGTGAAAATCACTGTAACACACAGCCTTAAGTGGCCTTTTGTTTTTATAAAATGAAGGCAACAGCAATTAGATGAAAGACTTAATGAACTAAATAAATAAATAATAAAGTTAAAATCCATATTAATTAGTATAAACAATATTTCTCCAAGAAATATTGTTTATTAGCCTAAATGTAGTCTGTTTATTAAATTAATATTAATTATAATGAAAACAGAAATTCTTCCACCAATATAGTTAATTAGCCTAACTGTAGTCCATTTATGGTTGCCATAACAATGCATCTTGGTGCATTATATGACCACTGTCCAATGGGATCCTGTAAAATGTTACAGGTTTGGGCATCAACTTTAAGCCCTAACAGATCTCTTGCACATTAATATAGAATTTAATTAATGTGCAGTCACATATGTGTACTATATATATCATCTATCTTTTTAAATACAATTTTACAGCAAGCGTTTAATAGTTGGGATTAAACTGCATGTGGAGATAAAGACTTCAAGAAATGGCATGCTGTGTCTTACCCGTATCCAGAAGAACCAAATACCCATGTTACGGATCCCAGCCATAGAGGTGAAGACAATGTACATAGTGATGATGGTGATAAGAACATAGTCCAGAGGGAAAACCTGAGGAGAAAGAGAAGAAAAAAAAAAATCAACCAGTTATCTCCAATCATTTTATCTTTCTGTCCCTGGATGGCAACTACACACAAACCCAGAAAGAGCCTTGGTCTATTTCACCAAGCCATTCACAAGGGCTAAAAAGCAGTGTCTATTCATGTAGCCGCTTCCACACACACTTTGTCTGGCCTTATTGTCAACTAAAAGAACTATCAACCATCACAAAGCCTGACTATGACAATCGCTAGAAGGCCATGATAGTGTCGTCCCTCCATTTTCCCAGTGTAATGTAATCGCTTTTATAGTAAATGATGCATGTTCAGGGCTCGACATTAAGCACTGTCATGTGCTTGTCCTCTGTACAAGTAAATTGGTCATTCACTTGTCCGAGAAAAAAGTTACTTGTCCAGAGAGATTTAAGTTACACGCTCAAGTAACACGTCAAGGTTTATGTTGTATATTTTTCTAAAATGATGAACGATGCCCAACCTAATAGTGTACCTATGCAATCAACTCAATCCTCTGCAACAGAAATGTAAACTACACTGGTAGGGGAGGAGACTATTGTCATATGATAATTATTTTATGTTACGTATGGTAGTCAGATAAAGAAAAGCCTTGCCCTACCAAGCCCTACCATTAACAGCAGGGGTGCTCACACTTCTATGGAATAAATCTACTTTTTCATCATGTTACTGCAGCAAGATCTACCATGTACAATAAAGGCTATACATTATCACAATACCAAAATTTCTGTAGTCTCTAGTGAAATTTGATAATTCTCAATGCCAGCTTCAAAACCACAACAAAAAATAACACTAACTAATCTGTTAATTATAGAAGAATAGTTTCAAGTTCTTAAGTAATTATTCAAGACTAGTAAACAGTCAGTAATAAAATAACAATTAAAAAAGCAAAGAATAGAAGTAGAAAAATAATAGAAAAAAAAATTCAATTTAAGAAAATTCAGTGTTTTTTTTAACCGCTTTAAAAGTTTTTAACAGCAGTAGGCTATCAAGTATTCAAGGAAACATTCAGACTGAAATGCAAGATAAAACTACTACTGGTCTTCACTGTATGATTATAATACATGAATACTTTTTAAAGCTACTAAAGTTGCCCAGTCAAGAGCAGTGAATGTTTGATCGTTTTCTTGTTATGGTTGTTTGATTATTATAATGACACACTAGACGGCAGCAGGTCTATTAGCTTACATTTATACTTACAAGTCTGACATTTTAATACAAATCCACTTTTTTCTCTGCTGTTTATGTTCACTTTAGACATCACTCTCTGTGTTTACATGAATACCTCACCAAGACGAGCATTTTGGCATAATTTTGAAATGTATTTGACCGTTCAGGTGCGCATTAGCCTGAGCATTTTCGGAACACACACACGCATGTTCAGCACAAACATATACCCCAAACAGGGCGCAGCTGTTACTTGATTGCTAGCTAATTATAAAATTGCGTGCTCTTGATTAGTTTCATCAGCAGAATAAGAATATTAACTTTCTAATAATAATACTTGTCTGGTCGGGCAAGTAAAATTCACTTTCACTTGCCCCTTCAAATATCCACTTGTCGCAGACATGCGTTAATGTCGAGCCCTGATGTTGCACAAACCGCACGATGCTTGAGGCACCAAGGACACATACATACACACACACACACTCACACACACACATACACACATACACAATCATACTCTCAGCGGTGGCCTAAAATACTGTCACTCCTGTGCTAGAGATGTATCGTTCCAGAACTTTGAGCTGATTTTTATCCTGACTATTTTCAATACAATTCTTCTCAAAAGAGCCACAGGAAGTACACAGTGGAACTGTTTGAAAGTCAAGCTAAAAATGGTCCTCTCTTTCTCTTCCTGGAAGTGATTTTGGCTCCACTTCAGCTCACAGAAATGGCAGTGACTCTTCCACTGGCAGCTTGTCCTCAATAACGCCACTGGAGTTGAATTGCTTTTTTTAAATGAGCAAAATACACACTGACCTTAACGGATGCCCCTATATTGCGGATAGAATATGGTCCATCACATAATGAAGAACAAATTAGAAAAGACTTTCCAGAAGCAGGATATGCAATAATTCTCTGGGCTGTCCACAAGAGTCTACGTTTCTTATTCCTTTGCAAATTCCTTTTCTTTTTCCTTTTTTCATGCACCCTAATTGCTGAAATCAAAAGCCTGGATTCCTGAACAATTACATTTAATCAAGCCAACTTAAGTAGTGAGTGAAATAAGCAATCATATTTCATTCAAGCACACGAAAACTGATCAATGCTTCTTGAAGAAGATTGAAGGATTTGAAAACACTTCCAAAAGCCGAAATGATGAACGTACATATTTCTGATGCATAAATTGTTATTAATTCAGAGGTCATTACCTTGACTCTTTTAATGCAACAAGTGGAAGTAGACTGGTCAACCATTGCAGAGTAATAAGCTATTCATTCAAGGTCTTTTTCTAGGAAAAGGTTTTATAAGGGCTTAATTTTAAGTTTCTTTGAATTCTGTACTGTACATTGCATACTTTTGTTAAATCTCAACACAGTTTTCTGGTTTCTTCTTTGTGAAACAAATTAGCCACATAAACACAAACTTTCCCAAAAACTGAGACCAAACCTACTGAATGAATCTCAAGCCCCTTTCACACACAGATCTTGGGATTAATCCCAGGAAAACTCGTTCAGGCAACTGTTCTGCGATGGCAAAATTTGTTCACTCACACTGCAAGAGCTTTCCTCTAATCTATGCTCGCATTCACACACATCCCGGGACAATCCCATAGAGACAAAAGTGACATCACGGTGCAGTGTCTAATCTACAGCATTTTAAGTTTACTGATAACTGCATCTTTTCTCTCGAGAAACCAACTCTTTCATTCTTTTGTAAACAAATAAATTGTGTACGGTACAACTAAACTGACGGTTAATTACATCATCTGTGCAGATGGTGAGTAGCTCCCTGGTCCCTGTATATGAGATTTGCATGATAGCCAATTTTATTGATTTTATTCCGACAGTCAGGCCTACTTTTTTAAATAGCTCATAAGATAATTTTTGTTTTGTTTGATGTTGGCTGCTGTCTAACAACTGAAATGCCTTCCAGAACAATAAAGAAAGTGAAAGTAACCGTCAAAAACTCTTTAAAAAAAAAAAAAAAAAAAAAAAGAAGAAGAAAAACACAGACAAGGTAAAACTATGCTTTTTTTTTCTTCAGACATTAGCATTTATTACAATAAAAAAATGTTTTGGCTATTCAATTGCCGTTTATTTGTTTGTGTTTTTCTTTTTTGCACTAGCACTGCCAGTTTTTTTTTGTATGCCTAAATAACTTTATAATTTACAAATAAAACATAGATAGATAATGCGCTGAGAATAGATGTGTTTTAAGTTGAGATTTAAAGATAGAAATAGAGGAGATGTCATGGAGGCTCTGAGATAGAGTTCCACAGTTTAGGTGAAATTACTCACTGAAGGATCTCCCACCAAAAGTGGATAGATGAAATCTGGGGATAGACAACAATTTGGAATCAGAAGAATGAAGAGTGCATGCTGGTGTGTATGGATGCAGCAGATCATATATATATAAAGAGGTGCCAGATCATTGAGAGCTTTGTATGTCAGGAGAAGAATTTTAAACTTAATACGGCATGAGACAGGCAACCAGTGAAGACTAAACAAGATGGGAGTAATGTGTGCAGAACGCTTGGTGTTAGTGAGAACTCTAGCTGCAGAGTTTTGGATGTATTGTAATCGGGCAATAGTTTTAGCTGGTAGGCCAGTAAAGAGGCAGTTACAGTAGTCGAGACGTGATGATATGAAAGCATGAACTAGTGATTCTGCATCATTCAAACTGTGAATGGGGCAAAGCTGTGCAATGTGACGTAAATGGAAGAAAGCAGTTTTAGTGATGGTTCTGATGTGGACTTCAAAAGTAAGAGATGAATCGAAAGTGATTCCCAGATTCTTAATGGTTTTAGAGTGTTTGGTCAGATTTCAATCAATATTGAAACAAATGTCAGTATTTCTTATGAGTGTTTGTGGCCCAGAAATTATGATCTCAGTTTTGTCAGCACTGAATGAGGAAATTACTGTTTAACCACATTTTTACATCATTGATACAGGCAGTTAATGAGCTGATGGCATGTGTTTCATCAGAACATGTGGATGTACAAATCTGGGTGTCATCAGCATAGCAATGATAACTGAGACCATGACGACGGATGATCTGACCTAGTGGGAGAACATAAATTATGAACAGTAGTGGACCCAGTACAGAACCCTGTGGGATACAGTGAGTGAGAGGAGCAGTAGGGGATTTGTTTTTCTTAATCGATATGAAATATTGTCTGTTAGTGAGGTAGGAAGAAAACCAGGATAGAGCAGTGCCAGTAATACCAATATCTGAAAGTCGGGAAAGGAGTGTTTTGTGGCATACAGTGTCAAAAGCAGAGCTCAGGTCAAGCAAGATCAGAATACTGAGAAATCCAGAGTCAGCAGAGAGGAGGAGATCATTAATAACCGAAAAAAGAGCAGTTTCAGTGCTGTGGAATAGGCGAAAACCAGATTGGAAGGGTTATAGAGATTATTAGCTGCAAGATGTGATTGTAACTGGGAGGCTACAACTTTTTCCAGAAGTTTAGATATAAAAGGCAGGTTAGAAATAGAACGATAGTTGCAGAGGGAAGATGGATCTAAGTTGGGACCTTTAAGGATTGGTGTAACAGCGGCAATTTTAAGATCAGTTGGAAAAATGGCAGATGCAAGAGATGTGTTTATCATATGCGAAATAGGTGCCAAAATGACTGACTCAGAGTGTTTAAGAAGGGAGGTTGGGGCAGGGTCCAACTGACAGGATGATGAGTTGGAATGTAAAATTAGATCACTGACTGATGATGGGCTAGTGGGAGTGAAGGAGGAGAAAGGGTGGATAGGGTGTTCGGACAGATATTCGTGCAGGGGATCTTCAGAAATGGTTGACGTAAATGTTTGGTAAATGGAAACAATTTTATCTTGAAAGAAGTGCAGAAATGAGTCACAAAGTTCATCAGAGCTGTGTGAGTCCTGAGCCGGCGGGTGAATTAGCTTGTTCACCATAGCAAAGAGGGCTCTAGGTCTACAACTTGCAGTGCAGTGTTGAGTGCTACTTTGTACTTCAGCTGATGTTCTGTAAGAGCTAATGAATGAACAGTGATGCCTGTTTTTCTACAGAGTCATTCAAGACGATGACCCGCTCTCTTCAATACCTGCAGTTCAGGAGTAAACCAAGGCGATGAGTGAGAAGAGGGCACCAGCTTTGTCTTGATGGGGGCGTGCTCTTCAAGAGCAGCTGAGATAGCTGAATTATAATTTGAGAGGATTTTTGAAGGACAGGACAGTTTCAAAGAGTCAGAAAGTAAGGGTACACAGACAGAAGTGGAGAATAATGAGGGGTTGACTCCTTTTAGGTTGCGATAATATACCACAGTTTTCTTGTACAACTTATAGCAAGGAAAATTAAATGAAAATTCTATAAGTTTGCGATCATTTATAATATGCACACCCTTTGACGATTTGCCTATTTATGGTTTACTTTCATGGTCACTTGAGCTTTTTGACATGGATGTGCATGTCTTAGTGGTGTTTTGTGCTGAGATTAAATTGTTAGGGATGTTTGTGTGGCATCATGTTCAGAGGTTGCCACAAAAAAATTATTTATTCGGCACTCTCTGTAAAATTGTCATGGTCTATTTTTATCAGTCATACTTGTTTTCATTTTATAAGTACTAGGGCATTGAGGGGCATAGCATCTAATGTAATGGCACATACATGAGAGTAGATGGGCTTTTATGATAGATAAACCCTTGTTTAAGTCCAGTGAAACCAATGAGTTCTAGTGTGAAACTTCTACTTGTCAATCAACCACTGTGCTAAAATAAGGTTTTTAAACTTTGCTGGTTAAAGTGCATACACACATGCACAAGTTCACAGAACTTCACAGACAAAGTGTAACATGAGAAGCTCAGGTAACACAGTTACTCAATAAAATAACAGACAATTCTGCTCTATACATGAGCGCTTATTAAATGCATGCATAATTGCTGAAATTATGCACTGCTTTTTAAAAAAAAAAAAATATTACGCAGTTTGCGCTTTATTATCATACATTAACACACTGAAGTAACGATTGATGTATGCAGCCATGAAATCAGATACCCTCTATTCAAAATCTAAACACAAAAGAGACGCACAATACCAGGTGTAAATGATGATGGCGCCAGTTAATACACATCTGATACGCATATTAATAACAGGGATTAAACAGGGCACATGCACAGCAGGAATGAAAGAGTGAAGTCAAAACCGATGCACTAGGTTAAACTGTTTTTCTTGTTTCTTTTTTATCTGTCAAAATGACAGACAGAATTTTGAATTATTTGTCAATGTTTCAAAGATCGGTCAAATAATTGATTAAGTGATTGTTTGTGCCCCACACTAAATAATGACCCTGAGACGCCACTCCTTGTATGGCAAGCTGAACTGACTTTTAACCATGTGCGGCAAATGACTGATTGGGATCTACAGAGTATGATTAAATGTTTACTAGTTAAAATGCTAATTCTTGATATCAGCTATTAATATTTGAAAGTGTTAGTGAACATTTTTTATTGCAGTAATTAGGTTTGCACTAGTACAAACTAAACATTATAAAAATATGTTTTTACTAGTTGAAATAAATATTTTTTACTACATGAAATTCAATTTTTATATCAATTTTTTTTTTTTTGCAAATAATGACATACATTTTTATCAAGAATTGACTTTGTTAATAGTGCAAACATAGATACTGATATCAAAAACTAGCAGTAACTCCATTCCTGATGTCTAGAATTAGCATTTTAACTAGTAAAAATGTAATTGTTGATATCTATAATTCATATCCTGCACATGATTAAAAGTCTGTTTGGCTTGCCATAGATCTTGGATTGGGCTTTTTAATTGTTCATACAAATCAATACTTTATACTAATCTAATCAAAACTATTCTCTTAGGGAATTTTCACACTGTTGGTACAGGCTGGAGTTCTTATCTGTTGTGTGCAACCAATTGCAATTGGTATGAAAGCAAACCAGCCTAATTTGAGTATATGAATCGCAATTGATGACGTATAATTTCCCTTTACATTTTACATTTACATTTATGCATTTGGCAGACGCTTTTATCCAAAGCGACTTACAGTGCCCTTATTACAGGGACAATCCCCCTGGAGCAACCTGGAGTTAAGTGCCTTGCTCAAGGACAAAATGGTGGTGGCTGTGGGAATTGAACCAACAACCTTTTGCTTACCAGTTCAGTGCTTTAGTCCACTACACCACCACCACTCCTACACTGTAAACTATAAATTTACCTATTATAGTTTAATTCAATTCTCATTGCTGCTCATCTCGGTAGAAATTGCCTTTGGACAGCAGCTCGCATTCTTCACATATTTTGCGACACATCCAAGGCAGAACGACGTAAGTGCCATTCTGTTCCTACGTTGATAGTATAAATGTTGGAAGGTTCCTATAGCTCAGCTGGTAAAGCATGGTGCATATATCATGGTCATGGGTTTGATTCCCAGGAAACACATATACTGATAACTGTATAGCTTAAAGTTGCATTGGATAAATGTATCTGCCCAACGCATACAGTATATGTAAATGGTACTAAAAAAAAAGGGTACAAAAAAATGAGAGGCAAAAACGCTTTCCAGATTTGGTGCTTTTCCTACTGAGTCATTGCGTACTGTAGCTACAGTTGTCAACAACTACCGCAGTACTCGATTTTGATGACACAAATGTAGCACAATACAGAGAAATTATACAATGTGAAAAGGGACCTGCATAGGCAGGAGGAAAAGGAATTGAATTTAGATTAAGACCAAGCAATCGACCAAAGTGTGAAGCCTTTGTGTCACTAGAAATAGAGAACATAACTCACAGGTTGCAGTGCCAGCAGTAGCTCATTAAGAGGGTTGGTTAAGTTGGTCCCAAAGATGATAAATCCAGTGCTGATGCCAGCTGAATGTAAAGCCTTATCCAGACTGCAACAAGACAAACATATTTAACTACATCATCTCATATGAGACAGCATGTAAAACACCATTTACTATAGTCATCCATGATCTGTTCCAAAATGAAGAACTGTGATAAATGATAAAGTATAAGCTCATTTAGAACTGTACAGGTGTTTGATGAATGTGTACAACAACAACAGACTACCGTGGTTACTCCATCACTGACTCAATGTTCATTTTTGACATGACCTTCAACTGTACAGTGTTCCAGGGTGACTACCTTCCCCCTGTACTTTTTATTGAGGCAAGTCATTTGTTTTATAACTTCAAGTGAATGTGTATGTGGGGTTGTAGGAAAGACATTATGGATAAAGTGTGTTCCTCTTTGCTGTAGAGTCCTCTCACACATGACGTGCCATTACGTGCAGGTTGATGGAACTTACTTGGAAATAAACAAGGTCACGATGAACAAAAGGGCCACCAGGATAAAGCAGACCCCAAAAAGAATCTGAAAGGACATAAAAATAACTAAAGTTACACCAGTATTGAGGAAACTAATTTGAAAGTGTACAGTGAAACTATCTTTTTTTTAAAGTAGTGAGCACTCCTAAAAACACTAATGCTATTTAAGGAGGCAAAATTGTTTTAATCATATACAGAACATGTATTATTAAATTGTACATTTTAGACAGGGTGGCATGAGAAAAAAAAAGTCATATACTGTAGATATATAAAAAATATATTTTTGTTTCATCATATACTTAATAAACTGTGTATATATATATATATATATATATATATATATATATATATATATATATATATATATATATATATACATACATACATACATATATACACACACACACACACACACAGACACACAGGCGGCCAAAAGTTTAAAATAATGTACAGATTTTGCTCTTATGGAAAGAAATTGGTACTTTTATTCACCAAAGTGGCATTCAACTGATCACAATGTATAGTCAGGACATTAATAACATGGAAAAATTATTATTACAAATTGAAAAAAAAAATTCAGAACTTCTTAAACTACTTGAAAGTTTTTCTCATCAAAAAATCCTCCACATGCAGCAATGACAGCTTTGCAGATCCTTGGCATTCTAGCTGTCAGTTTGTCCAGATACTCAGGTGACATTTCACCCCACGCTTCCTGTAGCACTTGCCATAGATGTGGCTGTCTTGTCGGGCACTTCTCATGCACCTTACAGTCTAGCTGATCCCACAAAAGCTCAATGGGGTTAAGATCCATAACACTCTTTTCCAATTATCTGCTGTCCAATGTATGTGTTTCTTTGCCCACTCTAACCTTTCAAAGGTGGCTTTTTCTTTGCAATTCTTCCCATAAGGCCTACACTCTTCTCTTCTCTTAACTGAAACATGAAACTGGTGTTGAGTGGGTAGAATTCAATGAAGCTGTTAGCTGAGGACATGTGAGATGTCTATTTCTCAAACTAGAGACTCTGATATACTTATCCTCTTGCTTAGTTGTATCTGGGCCTTCCACATCTCTATCTGTCATTGTTAGAGCCAGTTGTCCTCTGTCTTTGAAGACTGTAGTGTACACCTTTGTATGAAATCTTCAGCTTTTTGGCAATTTCAAGCATTGTATAGCCTTCATTTCTCAAAACAATGAGAATTACTGATGAGTTTCTAGAGAAAGATGTTTCTTTTTTGCCATTTTTGACCTAATATTGACCTTAAGACATGCCAGTCTATTGCATACTGTGGCAACTCAAAAACAAACACAAAGACAATGTTAAGCTTCGTTTAATGAACCAAATAGCTTTCAGCTGTGTTTGATATAATGGCAAGTGATTTTCTAGTACCAAATTAGCAATTTAGCATGATTACTCAAGGATAAGGTGTTGGAGTGATGGCTGCTGGATATGGAGCCTGTCTAAATTTGATCAAAAATGACTTTTTTCAAATAGTGATGGTGCTGTTTTTTACATCAGTAATGTCCTGACTATACTTTGTGATCAGCTGAATGCCACTTTGGTGAATTAAAGTACCAATTTCCATCCGAAACAGCAACATCTGTACATTATTCGCCAGCTGAGGAAATTCAACCTGCCACAGGCGCTGCTGATACAGTTTTACTCAGCAGTCATTGAGTCTGTACTCTGCACTTCAATAACTGTCTGGTTTGGTTCAGCTACGGAATCAGACATCAGAAGACTACAAAGGACAGTTTGGACTGCTGAGAGGATTATTGGTTGCCATCTGCTCCCCCTTCAAGAACTATACACTTCCAGAGTGAGGAAAAAGGCTGGAAAAATCACTCTGGACCCCACTCACCCTGCCCACTACCTTTTTGAACTGTTGCCTTCTGGCCGACGCTTCACAGCTCTGAGCACCAGAACCGTCAGGCACAGAAACAGTTTTTTCCCTCAGGCTATCCATCTCATGAACAGTTAAATTGGCCCATTGAGCAATAACTATGTGCAATACACAGTTTAGTCTTTCTTATATTTATCCAACACATCCAACCTCTTCTGCCATTTCATTCCTCTGGGAAAAACAAAAACAAAAAACATTTGCACTGTACATAACAGATTTGTATTTACACTGTACATAACAGATTGTATTAGATTTGCACTACCCATGTGTATGTATGTATGTGTGTGTCTGTACGTATGTGTATAATTATTTTTTATTATTATCTATGTCTTGCTGCTGTTTTTGTATTGTTTTTGTATGGTTGTACACTGGAAGCTCCTGTCACCAAGACAAATTCCTTGTATGTGTAAGCATACTTGGCAATAATGCTCATTCTGATTCTGATTCTGATTATTCCAAACGTTTGGCCGCCAGTGTATATTAACTGTCTGAACAAATCAATTCACTAAAATTAATTTGACTTTCCCACGCTACTGAAGAGAGACATTCTAGGAGAGAGCACATTTGATCATTGCTCATTCAGTAATACAACCCTTGGCAAAAATTATGGAATCACCACACTTAGAGGATGTTCACCCAGATTTTTTACTTCATAGCAAATAAACAAATCACAGATATGAAATAATAAAAAATTAATAGCTGAATATTCTGGCTTTGTGAAACATCCCTCAAACAAATTAGATTAATTTAATTAATGGCATTTTTTTTTTTTTTTTCCAGATCAAGTAGAGGAAAAAATTATGGAATCACTCAATGTTGAGGAAAAAATTATGGAATCATAAAAAAATAAAATAAATAAATAAATAAAAAAAATCCCAATTAATACTTTGCTGCTCCTCCTCTGGCTTTTATGACAGCCTGAATTCTCTGAGGCAAGGACTTTACTAATTAAAAACAATATTCTCCATCAAGCTGGTTCCAACTATCTTGAATAGCGGTTGACAGATCAGCTTTGCAGGATGGAGCCTTGTCATGGACCAGTTTTTTCAATTCCCACCATAAATTTTCAATCGGATTGAGATCCGGACTGTTTGCTGGCCATGCCATTTGAGTTGATATGCCTTTCCTGAAGAAAAGCTTTAACACTCTTTGCTCTGTGGCACGATGCATTATCATCCTGAAAAATGACTTCATCATAAACAAACCTATTTTCTATCGATGGAATGAGACAAGTGTCCAAAATTTCAATGTACACCTGTGCATTGACTGTTGAGGTAATGATTACCATCTCCCCTGGTCCTTTACCTGACATGCAACCCCATATCATAAATGACTGGGGAAATGTGATTGTTTTCTTCAGGCAGTCATCTTTATATGTTTCATTAGAACGGCACCAGACAAAAGTTCCAGCATCATCGCCTTGGCCAATGTAGATTCGTGACTCATCACTGAATATCACTTTCATCCAATCATCCACACTCCATGATTGCTTCTCTTTAGCCCACTGTAGCCTTTTTTTCTTCTGTTTATGAGTTAGTGCTGGTTTTTGTTTGGCTTTTCTATATGTAAATCCCCTTTCATTCAGGTGATTTCTTAACAGTTCTGTCACACACATTGTCTCCTGTTTCCACCCATTTGCTTTTCATTTGTTTTGTTGTGCATTTTCTATTTTCAAGGCACATTGCTTTGAGTTTTCTATCCTGATGCTTTGACGTCTTCCGTGGTCTACCCGTATGTTTTCCTTGTATAACCTTGTCATTTTTTTTATACTTGCACCAAATTTTAGACACAGCTGACTGGGAACAGCAAACTTCTTTTGTCACGCTCCATGTTGGATTTCCTTCTTGAAAGGGTTTGATAATCCTTTCCATTGTTTCAATTGACATCTCTCTTGTTGGGGCCATGTTTCCTTTCAATTATCCAAGTCCAACAGCTCGTTAAGGTCTGTAAACACTCTCTTTTAACTGCAGACTAATTTGCATTTTTAGACTTGTGCCGGCCGGTATTTGTTTTAGAAATGCAAATTACAAGGTGATTCCATAATTCTTTCCTCAACATTGAGTGATTCCATAATTTTTTTCCTCTACTTGATCTGGAAAAAAATATAACATTAATTAAAATATTGTAATTTAATTTGTTTGAGGGATGTTTCACGAAGCCAGAATGTTCAGCTATTAAACAAGAAATTTTTGTGTCATATCTGTGATTTGTTTATTTGCTATGAAGTAAAAAATCTGGGTGAACATCCTCTAAGTGTGGTGATTCCATAATTTTTGCCAGAGGTTGTACATTTGAGTGCAATACAATATAACATATAACAGCAATGTACTGCAGCTTTTTGTTATGCTACATAACTTGTAAAAAAAAAAAAAAAAACCTTAACTACTGTCACATTCTTCCACAAACATGCACATATACATATATACGCAACACTTCAGCACAGAATGTCTGTTCCGAGGATTTAAATGTTTCCTATTGGTCCATCATGGCTAACGCACAGGTTGAATCATAATTACGCATGACCATATGATGTGTTCCACCTCAGCCTGACACAGAGTGATATGAATGACCCGGTCATGAGCTCTCTAAATAAGTAATGGATTGAACCACAAAGCAAAGAGTAAATGAACAAAGACACAGACACAAACACACTCACATCCACAAAGCAAAACAAAAGCAATATGCCAGAATGAACGGCTGCCTTTGACTGGACTCCTGGAGCTCACGTCTGCTCGACTTGACTTGAGGGAGTAAACAAAACTCTGACGTGTGCAGTAATCACTCCAGATTTTCATAAAAACAAAGGAAGGAAGAGAGGTGGCAAAAAATAAATAAAATCGAAACAAGTGCAGAAGAGACAGTGTGGAGAGATATGTGAACAGAAGAGGGACCAACGACACAGAGAGACAAGACAAAAGGACAGCAGAGGGACAATGGGACAGATATTTACTATATATTTTGGTGGGGATGATTTTATCAAAATATACTGAAATATGCTTTTTGTTTATTTAAGGGATGGATGGATGGATGGATGGATCCATCCATCCATCTATCTATCTGCATACCTACCTGTCTGTTTTTCTATCAATCAGCATTATTTTGATAGCATATAAAACAAAAAAATTCTACAGAATACTAAAATGGTTGATTGAAGCATAATGCAAAAACTGTCACATTTACGCTAAAACTGTTTTATGCTATAATTACACAACTAGCAATGTTTAGACCAAGAAATGCTAACACAAACTCTGGTTGTTTAAAAATAACCGCAAAATCAAGTGACATTTGCATTGGACGCATTTTCCTCAAGAACATTTTGACAGATTGTGAACTGCAGCGAGAACATTGATTTGTAAATGAGCGTGAATCTGCCTTGGAGACATACTCTAACTAATTCAAAAGAATGACTGCAAGTTATTAGTGATGCTAGAAATTAGGCTTTGTGGTTAAAAACACAGCTGGGGCTAATCTAAAATATACTAGAAATTTATGTTTCAAGCTGTTGCTATAATAACAATAATAAACGTTTACTGTTATGGCTGCAATAACTGTGACAAGCAGAGCTTTAACTTTACAAAAAGGAGTAAATAAAATAATAACAATAATTACAGCATCAAGCAATTCATTATTCAACATCCCTTCAGCTACACAACTACACCTCAGCCATCGATATGTAGCATAAATATAAATACCCCAAATCATGTCTGGCTGTTTCAAGTCCCTGTAGGACAGTACCTACATGAGGTTACATGTCAAACATAGGTTATATGTTTGAAATGTTCTTTCCACACTCTTGTTTCCCTTAGAGAGGTGTAAACTCAACACCTGCTGGACTAGACAAGAGCTAGCAAGAGTGGAAGACATTTCTGTGGAAGTGTGTGACACCATTTACTACCACTGTAAATCCCTCACTGTAAAAGCTATATATATATATATATATATATATATATATATACACACACACTACCGGTCAAAAGTTTGAAACACTTGACCGAAATGTTTCTCATGATCTTAAAAATCTTTTGATCTGAAGGCATATGCTTAAATGTTTGAAATGAATTTTGTAGACAAAAATATAATTGTGCCACCATATTAATTTATTTCATTATAAATCTAAAATTTAATTTAAAAAAAAAGTTTTTGAAATTGATGACTTGGACCAAATAATAAAGAAAAGCAACCAATAAGTGCCCAACATAGATGGGAAAATGTCAAGAGTACATGTCTGCAAATTCTAGGCAAAGGGTGACTACTTTGAAGATGCTAAAATATAACACAGATTTGATTTATTTTGGATTTTTAGTCACAACATAATTCCCATAGTTCCATTTATGTTATTCTATAGTTTTAATGAAATTTTTTAAAAAAAATATTTTTATTTTTCCCCTTTTTCTCCCAATTTGGAATGCCCAATTCCCAATGTGCTTTTAAGTCCTCGTGGTCACATAGTGATTTGCCTCAGTCCGGGTGGCAGAGGATGAATCCCAGCTGCCTCCGCTTCTGAGACAGTCAACCCGCACATCTTATCACGTGGCTTGTTGAACGCGTTGCCACGGAGACAGCGCGTGTGGAGGCTTCACACCATCCACCGCGGCAACCACACTCAACTCACCACGCGCCCCACCGAGAACGAACCACATTATAGCGACCACGAGGAGTTTACCCCATGTGACTCTACCCTCCCTAGCAACCGGGCCAATTTGGTTGCTTAGGAGACCTGGCTGGATCACTCAGCACGACTTTACTATTATTCTAAAATGTGAAAAAATATAATAAAGAATGAGTGTTTCAAAACGTTTGACCGGTAGTGTGTGTGTGTGTGTGTGTGTGTGTGTGTGTGTGTGTGTGTGTGTGTGTATATATATATATATATATATATATATATATATATATATATGTATTGAAACTGGAACATTATTGCAGAAGTGCTAAATTATGTGTTCACAAAGTAAAATGTTTAACATTAGTAAAGACATCTGCATATGCTTCAGGTTAAATATATGTTAATAATTTACCATTAATTTGTTTATGTATTTATTCAGGTCATAGTAGAGGCAATAGTGGCTAAAGTGCACATTACTTAATTGAGTATGTAGTAGAAACACTAGGAACATTTCAGTTCACTTATACAGTACTAATGTTATCAGTTGTAATCAAATGTAGCTTTTCAGGTTGTATTTGTGTTAAGCTGTGATAAGTGTTTGTCTTAGCTTTGATTCACAGTCTCCGCAGTTTTTAATCATGTTACTGTATAATTTAATGATATCTTTCAGGGAAAAATGGCTGATAGAAAATACTTTGGTCACACCCAATTCCAGCCCAGGTAAGAATAATATCAATTAAATATTTACCACTTTATGAATACATTTACGAAATATGCTGCTGTTTATGGTGTCGTGCTGAATTCTGACTCCTAGTCATGTAATGGTTAGGGCTATGTTTAAGGGTGGGCTTTAGGGATAGGGACCAATGACTCCCTACTATGGTAATGATAAGGAAACCTCTGTAGGTCACACACATACAGGTTTCATAAACAGGTTAATTTTTATTTTATAATTAGGCTGGCGACCATCTGCCGCTTTCGTCAAACCCAGGCTTGCTAGGTCTTCATGTGTTAACCTTCTGATCCAGCTACATTATGTATGGAACTGCGTTCTCACTGCCTGCTCCTTTACTACCACCATTTCCTGCTCATCAGACCCAACATACGCCTACAGTTACGGGCAAACGACCCCTATGTCGACTATACTGTACGTAATGTATGCAATATAGATCCAATGAGCTCGTTATTTCTGTCAAGAGGAAGAAACACGTGCAATTTGAGTGATAAGTGTTGCGTTTAATCTGCTCGGAGCTCATTAAAATACCTAAGCACCTCCAATATGCCACTTTCAATTTTCCGAACCAATTTCCACTGCAGATGAAATAGTAAACACAATAATTAAAATCTATCAAACTTAATCAATCAATCTGAAACAGAATTTAGGTCAATTAACCTGCTCTCTTAACGGAATCAATCACATCTGCCAGTTCCACAGTAGAGGGTAATAGAAATGTGTGTGCATATGTGTGTGCGATCTATTAGTCTGTGCTGACAGCTGAATTTCTCTAAACTCATCAGCAGGGTCTTATACGTCTCAGATCACCCCAGCAGACCACACCTGGAACCAGTTAACAACCCACCCACTGGGACTCACTTCTCAGACAAACTGCGGCCATGTGGCTCCATTACGTGGTGGTCTTGGCTCGCACAGGAGGGTTTCCTGCGACCAATGAAACGCGTTAAATATCAGTACACATGTTGTGTTAGTGTTGTCTTAATGTTGCCTACGGATGCAGCATTTTAGATTTTGGCTAATGGCTCTGAAAGTACAATGCTTACCCTTTGCACTAAAACACCAATCGTCAGGCAAATCAAAGACATTGAAACAAGTCATCCGCACAGATAAAAATGCTTTATTGCTAGAGGCTGGACTCAGATGCTTCACTAAAAAAACGCGGTGCTCATGGAACGATCACGGCAGCGTAAACGAGACTGAGTAACTGATGAAGAGAGAGAGAGAGGCAACTGGCAGACACATTTCTCACAGTATGTGTTTCCCCTGCAGCTCTAATGGGGAAATTAGTAAATATCAAGTCTACTTTAGGTATAAATAGAGTCTGGAGTCTATCAATGGTGTGCCATGCTCATGTCTGGCCCACTAAAGACGGAATTGAGGAACCTATACCGTGCATAGCCTGCTGGGAGAAGAGACGATGCGAAGAATCTGAGAAACAACAAATGAGAGGAAGACAACAGGAGTTTTGAAGAAAGACTAAACTTGCAGAGTAGAACAGAGAAGTTTGTGATATTTAGAGATATTCTGTGTTTTACTGAATGTACAAAAGGTTCCAAAGTCTGAGACCAGTACTGAAAATGCTTCTAGATTTGGCATTATTTTATAATTTATAAAAATTATTATTTATTTTTTTATTTTTTTAAGAATTCCTTAATATTTTGTGTGTCCCTCTTTTGCTATAATGACAATATGCACTCGAGCTGGCATGAATTCCACAAGTTTCTTGACTGTCTCAGAAAAATGTGTTGGCATGCAAATAAGTCATAACGTTCGTAAAAGTGTTACATCAAAGTCACTGTGAAAATGTATTAAATTCACACCTCCCCTTTGATAGACCTCAACACAACATAATGACAGTAGTGGAACAATTAACTAGGGAACAGATATATACTGAGGTATATAAAAAAAAAAAAAGAAGAAAAAAAAATTGAATATAGATGTTATTAAGAGTTATATAATTAGGACTAAGCTTAGGATTCTATAAACCTTATCCATGTAAATTGCACTTTATTGCGCTACTGTAAAAGTTGTATATGATGGTTAATACTGCAAAAACTAGACTAACTTCATTGCAAAAATAATGATGCATCTGCAACCCATTTTACTTTAGTTATGTGACATTTCTGAGTGAAACAGAATTTTCAACAAGAAAAAAATGTAGGCCAGGATGTGATTTATCAATCAGGAATTAATTGGATCATGAACAGTGGGAGTTCCATACCAGAATGAAGCCAGATCTGAATGCGGTTTTCAGTCCCTCCCCTCCTGAAACACTGGCTGCATTACCTACTGTAGCCTAAAACAATGTCTAAATAAATATTTGCCTACTGGTTAACTAATCAACCAATAGCCCATGTTGCCATGGTGACAGCTGGGTCAGTGTGTGGGAAAATAATAGTTTATGATTTTAAGACCCTCTTTCCTAGCATTGGGATTGTTAGGGAGTATACGCAAAGTGGCAGGTACTACAAACATCTGCAAGGTTTGACAGATTTTCCAACATTTTACTGATATCATTCTTTATCAATCATTAGAAATAATATCTATTCCACTTCCTCATATTACCTAACCATGACTTGGGGGGTGGGGGTCAGTTTCTAAATGTGTACTGTAGGTGTGTTAATGTATATAAATGTGTGACATCATAAAACTTATATTCAAAAAATAGTCTTTTTGGTTTGGTAAGGATGTATTGAGTTTAAACTTACAGTATGTTTTCATAGTACATTGAACAAAAATAAAACGTATATTAAAAGATTAGGGGAAGATTTTTCATTATATAATCAAACTCTCAGAATGACTGTGCACAAAAAGAACTTTATGAAGAAATTCTGAGGACCGACATTGTGGACAGTCCGAAAGAGCTGTGAACACTTCAGAGGGGATGTAGAGAGAATCAATAAAGTGATTATGAGCTGAAACTCAACAAACCTTCACAGGGCGCAGTGCAGTGCCCACTTTATTACAGCAGTTCCTCTCTGCAATCTCTAGGTGACGGCCTCTGCGATGGAGCACTTGAAGTTTGGCTTCAAGATCCTGGAGGTTCCTCCTGTCTCTCATAGATAGAGGACGCCCATCTGCAGACTGCACAGAGAGAAACGTATTTTTGGAAATAAAACTTTGCCCCTAACACCCTGTCTACACCGGACGTGAGCAGCGCATAACGTCAAAAGCATATCTTTCCCATCAATATCAACGACGCTGTCTACACTGGAAGCATCCGTTGCGGGGCGTTGCGGGGTATCGCGTAGTGCCGAGAGTAAACAGATGCCCTGTTCTATTGCTGACGAGCTGCAAAGCTAATCCAGGAACTTTTATTTTCCCGTTTGTCTGAAATAAACCTACCAAATATCACATATGTAATTTTCTGTCATTAATTTAATTCATCACCTATTTAAATAAATTCTGACTGTTGCATTAAAGCCAGCTTGTGATGTTTCCGGTCTCTGGTCTACTAATTTAAATACTTTTGGTTCTAACCACATGTGTACACTGTTTTAACAACAATAACATTACAATAATAATTCTATAATAAGTAAATGTTTAAACCAGTGGATTCCCATTATGATACAGGTTATTCAATGTTTTAACTGTTGCTGAAGTTTCCTTGAGCTCACAGCTTATTGGTCTGTGCTGTCTGTGCGTCATTTAGAATGTTCGCTTCGACGCTTTCAGTGTAGACAGCCTCAAGCCATTGTGTTGCATCAATGGGTGCATCCGGTGTAGACAGGATGTAACTTTAAAATGTTACATTTCTCTAAGCCAGTGGTTCTCAAACTGTGGTACGCAGAGTGTCCCCATGTGGTATGTGACACATACTATACATACACTACCGGTCAAAAGTATTGAAACACTTACTCATTCCGTATTAAAAAAAAAAAAAATCACATTTTAGAATAACAGTAAAGTCATCAAAACTATGGAATAACATAAATGGAACTATGGGAATTATGTTGTGACTAAACAAAATCCAAAATAAATCAAAACTGTGTTATATTTTAGCATCTTCAAAGTAGTCACCCTTTGCCTAGAATTTGCAGACATGTACTCTTGACATTTTATCAAACAACTTCTTGAGGTAAATGGTCTGCACTTATATAGCGCTTTTTTAACCTTAATGGTTCCAAAGCGCTTTACACTGTGACACATTCACCCATTCACACACACACTCACACACCAGTGATGGCAGGGCTGCCATGCAAGGTGCTAGCCTGCCATTGAGAGCAACTTGGGGTTCAGTGTCTTGCCCGAGGACACTTCGGCATGTGGAGTCATGTAGGCCAGGAATCGAACTGCCAACCCTGCGATTAGTGGCCAACCCACTCTACCACCTGAGCCATAGCCTTATTAAACAGTACTGAAGGAGTTCCCATCTATGTTGGGCACTTATTGACTGCTTTTCTTTATTATTTGGTCCAAGTCATCAATTTCAAAACCTTTTTTTTTTTTTAAATACAATTTTTGTTTTATAATGAAATAAATTAATATGGTGGAACAATTACATTTTTGACTACAAAACTAATTTCAAACATTTAAGCATACGCCTTCAGATCAAAAGATTTTTAAGATCATGAGAAACATTTCAGTCAAGTGTTTCAAAACGTTTGACTGGTAGTGTACATACTATTACTATACAAAAAATATAAATAATTTGCTTTATTATGATTGGTATTTCTTCCATGTTTTATTTCTAATTCCTACTGTATTTACAATAAATTAAAAAAAAAAGATCCATTTACAATTTTAATATTATTTTGTGCATAGTCCACGTTCTATATGACAATGTATGATGCGTATCAAATGTTTACCCATATCAAAATATAACATTAAGTGTATTTTGCTCACAGTCCCTAAGCTTCTGCTCAAATAGATGTTAATTTGCTTAAAGGGACAGTAAAAAAAAAAAATCCTTAAACTTCTATACTTTTTTTGTCCTCTCTCATGTTGTTACAAACCCACTTGACTTGCTTTCTACCATGGAACAAACAAGGAGATATTAGGCAGAATATTAACCTTTGTCAACATTCCCTTTCACTGTAAGGAAAAAAGATGCAATGAAAGTAAAATATGACTGAGGCTGTCAGTCCCTTACATTCTGCCTAACGTCTCCTTTTGTGATCAATAGAAAGTCATACAGGTTTGGAACAACATAAGTACCACCAGGGATAGATCACCTAAAAATGAAAATTCTCTCATCATTTACTCCATGCCATCCCAAATGTGTATGACTTTCTTTATTCTACTGAACAGAAATGAAGATATTTAGAAGAATAACTCTATACAATGCAAGTGAATTGTGGCCAGAAATCTGAAGGTCCAAATAGCATAAAGTAATGAATAAGACTCCGGTTGTTAAATCCATATCTTTAAAAGCAATATAATAAGTATGGGTGAGAAACAGATCAATATTTAAGTCCTTTTTTACAATAAATCTCCATTCAGTTGCATTGAAAGGACCAACAGAGCTGAGATATTCTTCTAAAAATCTTTGTGTTCAACAGAAGAAAGTCATACACATCTGGGATGGCATGAGGGTGAGTAAACTATCCCTTTAACATGTGATTAGGTGGTACTTGGAGGTTCTGACTTGAATCAAAGGTGGTACTTGTCCTAAAAAGTTTGAGAACCACAGCTCTAAGCTAAAGGACAGCAACAGATAGCAGCTCATCCTAAATAAAGCAAGCAGGGCACTGCTGATCTGAATTCATTTCACACACATACACACAGACCTTGGCTTTGAGCTTGTCTATCTGGTTTTCCACCTCTTCTGTGTCCTCTGTGTTCTCCAGGCGCTCATACAGGATGCTGCGTGTGCCTTTCATCAGGTTTAGTGGCAGGACGGACATTCCGTATGCCTGTCGGAGAGCGCGAGAGCGTTAAACACCAATTATACACCATTAGCAGTCAGCAGGTAAAGTGACATTACAATTCCGCCAAGAGTTCCCATCAATCTGTCCTCAGTACCATGCAAAGAAATGTGTAATAACATGTCAGAGTGATCCAGGGGAGCTAAATCCATACATTATTGCACTTGACAAAAGAGGGCTTTCTAAATTGTATCATTCAGACACTGCTGAATCCATGTATGAATTATTATTCTTTTTTTTTTTTTTTTTTTTGTATGGAGTGTGAAGAGGAAGAGTTGAAAGAGAGAAAGAGTGTGAGTATTTGCATGCAGCAACCATTTTGTGAAGAGACGTGTGCTTTGATTTGCTGAAACCCACAGCCTAACAGTGCCCCCATGTGATGACACTTGACTGGAACACATACAGTGTCTCCTAAAGAGTTCTGGCTTTGCAGATCCATCCACCCTGTGTTGTATATATAAGGTTTAGTGTTTTAAAATGTTATATTTTAAAAAATAATCTATTACAATAAATTATCATTATTGCAAAGGTGATGATGATACTGATTTAAGTTTCATGAACCTTAAAGGACTAGATTACACAAAAATAAAAATAAGTAGATCCCTTCTGTTACCCTCCTGTTGTTCCAAACCCATTTGACTTTTTCAATGACCATTCACTTTCATTGCATCTTTTTTCTATACAATGAAATTGAAGGGTGACTGAGACTCTTCTGCCTAACATGTTCTTTTGTGTTTCACGGAAGAACGAAAGTCATACTGGTTTGGAACAACAGAAAGTAAATGATGACATAATTAAAATTTTTGGGTGAATTATCCATTTAAGTGTACAAAACAGTTCTTGCTTCATTTTGAGCCAACACGACTGAAAGTAATGACTTGCGCTTCAGTAACTGATATATATATATATATATATATACACCGATCAGTCTCAACATTAAAACCACCTGCCTAATATTGTGTAGGTCCCCCTCGTGCCGCCAAAAGAGCACCAACCCGCATCTCAGAATAGCATTCTGAGATGTTATTCTTCTCACCACAATTGTACAGAGCAGTTATCTGAGTTATCGAAGCCTTTATCAGTTCGAACCAGTCTGGCCATTCTCTGTTAACCTCTCTCATCAACAAGGCATTTCCTTCCACAGAACTGCCCCTCACTGGATGTTTTTGTTTTTGGCACCATTCGGAGTAAATTCTAGAGACTGTTGTGCGTGAAAATCCCAGGAGATTAGCAGTTACAGAAATACTCAAACCAGCCCATCTGGCACCGACAATCATGCCATGGTCCAAATAACTAAGATCACATTTTTCCCCATTCTGATGGTTGATGTGAGCATTAACTGAATCTTCTGTCCCGTATCTGCATGATTTTATGCACTGCACTGCTGCTACATGATTGGCTGATTAGATAATCGCATGATGATTGTTGGTGCCAGACGGCTGGTTTGAGTATTTTTGTAACTGCTGATCTCCTGGGATTTTCACGCACAATAGTCTCTAGAATTTACTCCGAATGCTGCCAAAAACACAAAAAAACATCCAGTGAGGGGCAGTTCTGTGGATGAAAATGCCTTGTTGATGAGAGAGGTCAACAGAGAATGACCAGACTGGTTCGAACTGACAAAGTAATGCTATTCTGAGATGCGGGTTGGCGCTGTTTTGGCGGCATGAGGGGGACCTACACAATATTAGGCAGGCGGTTTTAATGTTGTGGCTGACTTTATATATATATATATCAGTATATATATCTATACGTTTTCTCTGTCTTATGCAGCGTGCAGAGAAAGGTGGGGGTCAGAAGCCCCTAGCCTTCTCATTGTGGGCTTTGTGAACTTTAATTAAAAATGAAGACCATCTTCAATACTCTCCTGGTGGCAAATCAATACAGGCAGGGAATAAAAGAGACAAGAGTGTGCACACACACATACACTCTGCCTACCTCTGAAAAAACACATGCACCCACGCTAGCGGGGTTCTGCCATTTAAAAAAACTTTCATAACAGAATGCAGACATTCAGCAGCACAATAAGATCTTTACGAGGCGGCTAAAACACTGGTGACCTTTTTATCTTCTGTGCTGAAAATTGACGTGCTTTTTCTGAGTTGTTTTGTTTCTTTGGTTTTTTTTAGCACTGTGGACTTCTAGAAAGTAAAATCACATTAAAACAATTTTTAAACTCTAACTAGTTTATTTATATTGTCTACTAGCAATGCCCAACAGTGTATGTGCATTTTTTCTATTTCTGAAAGTCATGGAAATTCACACCACAGTGTCATTTACACCACATCTCAAATTCTGTATTGTTTAATAAAATTCCATGGTAGAAATGGCGTTGATGAAAATTGGCATTTTTAAAGTTTTGGAAATAAAATGACTGACTCCTTGGTCTTGCTATGGCTAATTTCATAGCTAACGTTCTGTATCGGTCTCCTAAATGTACACAATTCATATTTTCACACTTTGGCAAAATGACAGCTTGATTGGAAATGACGTCCAATACAAATATTGTTCACAAGTGATATTTACCTTGACTTTCTATGTTTTCTTTAAACATCACTTGTCTTATTTTCATCTTATGCATGCTCTAACTGAAACTTTCATCAAACTGGTTTAAAAGTACATAAAAATAAAAATAAAAATAAAAATCAAAACTATCCATTAAATATTAGAAAATTACCAAAAAGTGCATGGTACAAAGTTTCCAACTCAAGTTTAATGTGACCATGTATGAAAAAGAACCCCTGGGACAAGTGGCTGAAGTTGAAGAAACACCCAAACATGGTTGTGTCTAGACGGTAACCTCCCGGTTACCTAAAGTCTTGTCAGACCCACATGCAATGTTCAAACACTGCGTTTATTGTGTTTATTTGGAGTCCTACAAGAACCCTACACCCACCCCTACCTCTAAACCCAACCCTAACCTTAACCCTACCACTAAATCTAAGCTTAAACCTGACCTTAGTAACAGCGAATGAGACACTTGTGAGACTTAGGATGTGGGGGCGTTACCTTATACCTTGGGGGAAACATTGGTTTCAAACTGGTTTCCTGAACAACAGATAGCTCCACCCCAAACTCACGCCATTGACTGAGTCAATGTTGCTGTGTCTGGCTGGTCAAGATGCTCAAATAAGCAGAGCAATGTTTTGATAGCACCCCAGAGCTACAATGTTTACACTTTTCAGGGAAGTCAACCTACGAATTGTTTACTTACAGTTTTCTCTGCAAATTAAGTCAGGATGAAAGGAAGTATTTTAACATTTAAAAAATGCTTTAAACCATGCTGTTTGTGAACGTCAGGAAGCATTACGGCGCAAGTTGCAGAAGACAGAAACCAACGCAGCCTGCACTATTCTTAGCGTCTGCCTGAGACCGCTGCCATGGGCCGTGTCACCCCCTGCTATGAATCACGAGGCTCTAATGGCCGGACCATGTCCCAAATTCAAAGCAGTCTCCTCATAAAAGAGGAACCTGTCCTGCATCTCTGGTGAGATGCGCTCATTCCATCTCCTCCTCTTCCTTCGCCTCCTCTTTCCCCATTTTCCCTGCCCTCCTCGCCCCTGCAGTCCGTCAAGCATGAGAAAAATAAAAGAGACTCTCCAAACCAAAAACAGGTGTGTTTTGTGCTGATTGGAAAAAAAGACCTGAGGCAGGAGAGAGAGGGAGTATGAGAGTTTGAGAAGGAGGGCAAAGAGATAGAGACAGAGAGAGGAAGGAGGAGAGATAGGAGATGAAGGGATTGTAGTTGTCAGCTGGGAGATAAGAGGAGAGAGGAATGAAAGTAGGGTTAGGAGAAAGAAAGTGGAGGCGTACACCCCCTTACAAAAGTATGCTTTTGTTCAATAGTCTGCATTGGAGACTATTGAAATTGTGTGTGCGTGTGCTATTTTAAAAGGTGGTAGGAAGCTCTTCCACAAAACTATTAATGTTTTCTGACTTTCTTAATACTTCTCAATAGAAATGCTGATATATTGGCCAATCCGGTTAATCGGATGATATCTAGCTATTTTGAGATTATCCACACCGGCTGATTACCATTTCTACTTGGCCAATGTCTGCAGTCATAAAACCCAGAAGAGAATTGCTGTTTTCGAGCAATGGGTTCCCTCTGGAATTTCTAAAGGTTTTTTTAAAGGTGATTTTTGATTATGAGCAAAATAAAGACTGGTTAACATTACTTGAAGAGACTTTCCCATTTCGTTCTACAACTTACAATCACCGGCCACTTTATTAGGTACAGCTCTACATCTACTTATTCATGCGATTATCTAATCAGCCAATCGTGTGGCAACAGTGTAATGTATAAAATCAAGCAGATATGGGTCAGAAGCTTCAGTTAACATCATTCACATCAACCATCAGAATGGGGGAAAAAATTTGATCTCACTGATTTAGACCGTGGCATGATTGTTGGTGCCAGACGGGTCGTGCTGAGTATTTCTGTAACTGCTGAATCTCCTGGGATTTTCATACACAACAGCCTCTAGAGTGTATAGAGAATGGTGTGAAAAACAAAAAAACATCCAGCAAGTGGCAGTTCTTGCTTGGGGAATGAGGAGAGTGGCCAGACTGGTCCAAGCTGACAGGAAGGTGACAGTAACCCAAATAAACAACAGTGCTATGCAGAAAAGCATTTCTGAACATACAATACGTCGAACATTGAGGTAGATAGGCTACAGCAGCAGAAGACCCCTGCAGGTACCACTACTGTCACCTTAGAACAGGAAACTGAGGCTGCAGTGGGCACAGGCTCACCAAAACTGGACACAGACGATTGGGAAAAAAAAAAAATCGGCTGGTCTGACAGGTACACAAATGGTAGGTCCACTGCAGCCTCAGTTTTCTGTTCTTGGCTGACAGAAGTGGAACCCTACGTGATCTTCTGCTGTTGTAGCCCATCCGCCTCAAAGTTCGACATGTTGTGCATTCTGAGATGCTATTCTGTTCACTACAATTGTACAGAGTGTTTATCAGAGTTACCATAGTCTTTCTGTCAGCTCGAACCAGTTTGGCCATTCTCCGTTGACCTCTCTCATCAACAAGGCATTTTTGTCCACAGAAGTGCCGCTCACTATTTGTTTTTTGTTTTTCACACCATTTTGTATACACTCCAGAGACTGTTGTGCGTGAAAATCCCAGGTGATCAGCAGTTACAAAAATACTCAAACTGATGGTTGATATGAACATTAACTGAAGCTCCTGACCCATATCTGAATGATTTTATACATTACACTGCTGCCACATGATTGGCTGATTAGATAAAGTAGATGTACAGGTGTACCTAATAAAGTGGCCGGTGGGTGTAAATTAAACACAGTCATACCTCAAATGTGAATTTTCACACCATTATGTGCTTTAAAAACATAAGTGTAACAAAGGTTCATGTTGGGCAGATAAAGGAGGAAGCGGGAACCAGTTTACACAGTTCACATGAGTCTGTTTTATTCACAAATAACCAGCAATCATTGTACAGCTTCACTCAAATAAACAGTCTGCTTTTCAGCTTCACTCAAATAAACAGTCAGCTTTTTAGCTTCACACAACACAAGACTCTCTCTCAGGGGACAGACACAAAAACTCTGGTCTGTCTGCCTCTCTCCTCTCTCTGTGAACTGGATGACTTTTTATCTTTAACACGCCACGGGGCTTACGCCCATATAATAATTCAAATGGGGAAAACCCCGTGGAGGCTTGTGGGACCTCTCGAACTGCAAATAACAGGGGTTCGAGTCACCTATCCCAATTCCGAGCATCTTCGTGCACGATCTTACGAATCATATTTTTTAAGGTCTTATTAAATCATTAGACCAAGCCATCCATTTGTGGATGGTACACGCTTGTCTGAATCGATTTAATACCTAATAATTCGTACAGCTCGCTTAGCGTATGTGACATGAAAGTAGTGCCCTGGTCAGTGAGGATTTCTTTCGGAAATCCCCACTAGGGAGATTATTCTAAAGAGCGCCTCCGCAATACTACATACTGTAATGTTGCGAAGAGGCACTGCTACGCGTCGCGTAGTCCACCAGAATCAACACAAAGCGATGCCCGCGTGCTGACCGTTCTAATGGCCCGACGAGGTCCATGCCAACTCTGTCAAAGGGAACCTCGAACCTCAACGGAAGAGGGCGCAATGGGGCTTTTGGAGTGGCCGGCAGATTCACCAGCTGACATTCGTGGCATGTCACACACCACCGGCTACCATCCCCGTGAATGCCCAGCCAATAGAAACGGGCCATGAGATGGTTTAGTGTTTTCCCCTGTCCCAAGTGGCCTGCCATCGGACTATGATGAGCTGCCTGGAACAACATTTCCCAACGGCTCCTTGGTACTTACAACTGGGTTTTATCTTCTTTTGTCTGAGCGTCCTGCATCACTCAGTACAACCAATCATTTATAATTGAGAATGTGAGTGCAATGCACAGCTGAATATGCTGACCATCAATTACTTTCACTTGGTCAAACACATGCTTAAGAATCTTGTCTCGCATCTGCTCCAGAGGGAAATCCCTAGAGGGAATTCCCCTAAGGGCTGGGGAAGCAGAGGCTTCCCCCTCCCTTACATCATCCTGACGTGGAGCTGACATGGAGCTGACGTAGATGGCCCCGGCTCCGCCTCCCCCATCAGCGTCACACCCCACACCGTCCCACTGTATCACAGGACCCATCCACACACAACCCCTTTAACAATTCGGGAAAAGCCGGCCAATTAGTACCCAAAATTAGTGGATGGGTGAGGCAGGAACTAACCACAGCCTCAATGTTATGCTTTTGAGCCCGATATGGAATAAGGATGGTCACTGCAGGATAATGGTAAATATCACTGTGCACACACCTCACCTTCACCCTATTATTTGAATCCAATGCCCCATTTTGAACCAAGCACTGATGAATAGAGGTTTGGTTACAACCTGAATCCACCAAGGCTTGGTATGTACCCCCTCCCCCCCAATATTCATGGGTAGTCAGGGACCCAGATCACTGTCCCCACCTCCATCACCGGGCACTGTTCGCAGATGTGTCCCAGCTCCCCGCAACTCCAACCGGCCCAAATCTCACACCCACACCAGTGGCGGCAGCTTCCCCCACCTGAGAGGAAGAATGGGTAGAGCCGTGGGAGAGAGAGACAGGAGTGTTAGCAATTGTTCTACCATTTCCGTGGGAATGGGATAGGTCAGAAAGGAGGGGAGGGGGAGGGATGAAAGGGAGAGAGAGGGGCTCACCGGCCCCCGGGTACGCAGCTAAATGGTCCTCCGCCAACTGCACTGCTTCATCCAGTGACAGCGGTCGATGGCGCTGGACCCACTCCACAGTTCCTTTCGGTAGTTTGGCGACAAATTGTTCCAGTACCACAAGATCGATGACACCCCTGACGTCACTGGGCTCCTCGGCCAGCACCCACTGCCAGCAGGCATCGCGGAGGTGTTGAATGAAGGCAAACGGGTGTCAGACTTCGCTCAGTGTCAGGGTTTGGAACCGCCAGCGATGCTCACCGGGAGTTGGGCCTCCTCGGTCAGCAGCGGTAGGAGGTGGACTGCCCACTGCGCCCACGGCCATTCCAAGGCTTGGGCCGTGCACTCGAAGAGCTCCAGAAAGGCCTCCAGCTCATCTTGCGCCCCCAACTTCACCAGGATCACATGGGGGTTCACTGCTGCCGGGGTCGCAGTGTGTGCCCCCACCCCCCAAACACCCAACGGTCTTCCTCGTGGCCTCGAAGGAGCACTGCTGATGCTCTGCCCGCAGATCCATGAGGGCCTGGTGTTGCGCCTGGTGGATGCTGGCAAGGGATCAAAACACTTCCTCCAGTGGTGAAGACGACTCTATAGTAGCGTACCTTCCTCCTTATCCCGGGTTTCGGCACCAGTGTAACAAAGGTTCATGTTGGGCAGATAAAGGAGGAAGCAGGAACCGGTTTCCACAGTTCACGTGAGTCCATTTTATTCACAAATAACCAGCAATCGCTGTACATCTTCACTTAAAACATAAGACGGCTTTTCAGCATCACTCAAATAAACAGTCTGCTTTTCAGTTTCACACAACACAAGACTCTCTCTCAGGGGACAGACACAAAGACTCTGGTCTGTCTGTTTCTCTCTCTGTGAACTGGCCGATTTTTTTATCTCCCTCTGACTCTCACTGTGAACATAGAGATGGTAATTGGTCACAATTCATCTCAGGTGGATGTCCTTACTGCTTTCTCTCTACCCAGACGGGCGCTTGACCACGGCCTCACCTCCACAATACAAGTTGCTATACAAGGACTAAAACAGTTTCCAAGGAATTACACATTATTCTTCAACCATGTAAAGTCAACGTGATCACAGAAGAAGTCAGCGTGTTGTTTGCAAGAGTTCCAGAACCGTAGGATCAGCCACATTATGCCGACTTACTGTCAGACATTTTTGCATCGGCTCCAATGTGTTTATCTTTGCTTGTGGTGCTACTAGAATTTGCATTTTTCACTCTAACATTACATTTTTACACCAATGATGGTTACGTTTAGGTTTGGGGTTTATGTTGGGGGGTTCAGTTTATAAACTATGCATTCCTCTTCATTGTATTACAGCCTGTGCAGCTGAAAACAACATGCTTCACAACTCGCTTTTGACACTTAACGCTTTGGCCACTGGAGGCAGTGTTTCGAATTTCGGTAAGCACAAACCGATTTTAGCTAAAGAAAAGTCAACCTACTGTTTCTGATTTCACTGTGAGATTTCACTTCACCCTTGTGTCAGTTCCAAAATCTACTTTATAAACTATAAAACTGACCTTTTTATAAAACTGTACATTTTATGAATGCAAAAATAGCAAAGGCTAGCTTTTCATTTTTGTTTGAGGTGGCTTGAATTCACATCCAAATCACGTGTTACACTACTAAATAGAGGGTATTGTAATTATGCAAAATAATGTGACAAATACACTATGTAATGCCAGTCTCTGTGAAGAGATGGAACAAATGAAAAATATCTGCAGGCTCACAACAATAAGTGCATTTTATAATCAGTGCATCCACTAAAGTTTACACGGACCATTAAACCATCAAAAGATCAATCCTTTATTAACTTTTTTAAAACAATCTTTTCCTCAATGTCCACTATCATAATAATCCTTAATGAGGAAAAGTCATTCTTACTCTGTCGCTTACACTTAAGCTGTGGACTTTTCAGGTGCTGCATTCTAAACTTTTGCAGCATTTTGTTGTTTTGATCCTGAATCAAGTGTTCATACACCAAAACAATCAGAATTTATTTTTACATTACCAATCCCCACCCTCTTTGACCCCTAGAATAAAACATGCTGTTGCTACCTTACCTTTAAAACTTCAATATGTATATAATTTATGCTATGATTGGCCCCCCTCTTGGCATGTGAAAACTACCAGCGTAGCTCACACTTGAGTTCAGTGGATCAGGAAATTGGATTGGGAAACCATATAGGCTGGATTTGAATACTGTTTTTCATGAATTGGCCCCTGTAGTGAAGTAACCATAGAAATTATATGCACACTGCAATTTACTAACACTTGGCTTCTATTTCACAAAGAATAACATGTGTCAAGTAAAGAAATTGAGTTACTGGACATGTTGAGGGTGTAACACCCTGACCCCACTCAAACTATCACTATCCAATGAGGAAACAGTGAATTGGACTGACCCTAAAATCAAGCACTGAGCTGAGAGTGATTGCATGTTGCCTGGGACATCAGCAACCGTCTGTCAACTGTAAAAGCACAGATGTATAGAGTACAGCCTACAACGAGCAATGGTCTTTTGCCAGATGGTCTCTCAATGTTTCTTCTGTCCCTTTTGTCTTTAAATTAAATACAAACATGTTACACTGTGGATAATTAGGGGCTAATTCTATTTGCTGCTGCTTTGTCAATATAGCACTGTCAATTTACCCCGTCCCGGGCAGGTGTGGTGCATATCATTTTAGGGAGAAAAATGTCTAGGTCACTTACATTACACATCACTTACCAAAAAAAAAAAAAAAAAAAAAAAAGAGCATTCCAGCTGTGCTAAACAGTATAATATATATATAATCAGAAGGTTGCTGGTTCAATCCCCACAGCCACCACCATTGTGTCCTTGAGCAAGGCACTTAACTCCAGGTTGCTCCAGGGGGATTGTCCCTGTAATAAGTGCACTGTAAGTCGCTTTGGATAAAAGCGTCTGCCAAATGCATAAATGTAAATGTAAATGTATATATATATATATTATATATATATATATATATATATATATATATATATATATATATATATATATATATATATATATATATATATTATATATTATATATATATATATATATATATATATATATATATATTGTGGGATTTGTTGTGAAGTGTCCCCTCTGATGCAGTGGGAGGTAGAGGCCTTCTCGCAGGCAATTTCTGCAGCACTGTGATTAAATCAGTGGAAATTAATGTGGTCACCATCTCCCTGGGAATCAGCATTTTTGGGCAGCAGATTTAGGAGGCAGAGGAACCCTCCAGGGCTGAAAGTCAGGATGCCAGCTAGACTTTTAAATCACCACACTGAGTCTCAAAGCCCAGAAACCGAGACAGTCCACAATGTCCAAACTACTGAAGCACAGTAACTGGCTCAGACTTGGGAGGTCAGGAACTGCAATGAGCAAAACGGGGCTCGATGAAGCGTACAGCACACTTTTGCACCTCATAACGCTGAGGGTGATAAAGGCTTCTAGAAATGGCATCTTCAAACAGGACAAAGAAGCATCAAGAAGCCTATACACGTGTCACACAGAGAACCCATCAATCAATAAACACGTATGAGGTCATGATGAGTTCAAGGTGAAATGTGAAAGTTTAAAATAAAGTAGTAAAGAGCACATGAATTTTACATGTACTATACAGTATATGATGTATGCTAGTAGTAGCCATAATTTAAATTCTCTTGCAGAAACTTTAAAAGTAATGCACAAATGCTTGAATTCAGAGTTCTGAGAATGAAAAAAAAAGAGAGTAAAAGGCATCATTCAGGAGACGAAAATGATTGTTGTTTCGAAGTGTTTTTATCTGCTTTCTTCTGTTCAAGCAACAAAAATGTTTATCTAGAAGGAGAAATCCTGCGTTTTCCTGAATAAGTGTTTCGCACCAAAACAGCTTGAACTAATCAACCAAACAAACAACTTTTGGAACTGCATGCATAAGAACAGTTGCACTTCACAAAGCAAGGCTAAAACTCCCAGCATAATTGTTTTTATGAGCTGGCCATCCAAGCATTGGACAGGTAAGTTAGCTTCGCCTACCTTGACCATATGGCACTTCAGAGGCTTATTAACAAGCTAGGGGCTCCTGTTTGTGTGCACTTTGGTTGAATATTAATTTCCCAGTAGCTCAGAAAAGTGTGGTGTTCAGCCAAAAACAAAAAGAGGTTAGAACTGCTTGCTTTAGAGTTTGTAGTTTAAGCGCAGCCGGCCGTGGTGTTGTTATTACGAGTTTACATCTCGGCCAGTTGTTTGAATTAAGAGCAAGTGGCTACCTTGGCTCAAAGTGCAGTAATAAATTAACCTGCCCACTCCTGGACAACACCACTACCGCATAAGATGCCCATCACTTAGATTCCATTAGGTTAATCATGCATAATAATAACCCATAGCCCTGTATGATAAATCACCTATCGCCCCTAACCTAACTTGAGGAAGATGGTTAGATTGATGGGGGAGGGGTTATTTTCTATTAGCAGGGCTGTTGTTGACTTAAGGCAATTCATACTTCTGTGATTGGTCAGCTTTGCAACCAGAGACCGTCCTCCAGGATAGTTAAAAATATATCAAAGGTAGCTTTGAAATTTCTCCAAGATTTTTTAAAGATCTATGCATTATGCCACATTATATTTGGGCTTGTTCTAATCAGGAGCATCTCCTTTTTTATATTATGTTTATGTTTTATATAGTTACACGTGAAAATGCGACAAAACCCCACATGATTACATCTTTATTTGCAACTACAGTATTATGCAAAAGTCTTAGGCACATTAGATGTTTCACTAAAACATTTGTCTTAAGATGGTTATTTTATGTCTTCTGCTTGTGTCAACAGGAAATATATATGTATATATATATATATATATATATATATATATATATGTTTTTTTTTTTTTTCGTTTGCCAATAGAATAGAATAGAAGTAGAAAAAGGAGAACGGTAACAGATGGTATGGTTTCCACAGAGCACAGATCTCAACATCATTAAGTCAGTCTAAGATTATGTGAAGAGACAGAAGCAATTGAGCCTATATACAACTGTAGCAAGTTCTCCAATATGCCTGGAAAAACCTGCCAACAACCTTAAAATACATATCAAGCCATCACACAGCCTCAAGCCATTGTGTTGCATCAACGGGTGCATCCAGTGTAGACAGGATGTAACTTTAAAATGTAAAATTTCTCTAAGCCAGTGGTTCTCAAACTGTGGTACGCAGAGTGTCCCCAGGTGGTATGTGACACATACTATACATACACTACCGGTCAAAAGTTTTGAAACACTTACTCATTCCGTATTAAAAAAAAAATTCACATTTTAGAATAACGGTAAAGTCATCAAAACTATGGAATAACATAAATGGAACTATGGGAATTATGTTGTGACTAAACAAAATCCAAAGTAAATCAAAACTATGTTATATTTTAGCATCTTCAAAGTAGTCACCCTTTGCCTAGAATTTGCAGACATGTACTCTTGACATTTTCTCAACCAACTTCTTGAGGTATCACCCTGGGATGCTTTTTTAACAGTATTGAAGGAGTTCCCATCTATGTTGGGCACTTATTGGCTGCTTTTCTTTATTATTTGGTCCAAGTCATCAATTAAAAAAAAATAAAAATTACATTACATTTTAGTTTTGGGGCAGATTCACTAAGAATGAATTGCGCCTGCTAAAAGCGCCGTTTTTTGCATGCGCTAACTGCGCATGTTTAGCACCCGATTCATTAAACAAACTATGCAGATTCTGATCTTGCGGTCGGTTTCTGAGCACAATATAGCTGAGGATGCCACAGACAATCGTATTTGACCCACCTTGCCAGGACTGAACAGCATCACTTTGATACAGACACCTGGATCATCTCTTAAACATGCAGAATGTGCGCATGACGACAATGCGAACATCTGTATATATGCCAGGTTCACAAACATCTTTTTTAAACAAAATAATTTTTGCCACCTACTTTCATTTTGGCAGTAATAGCGCGATGTAAATTGCGCAGGGCATATTGCACAGAGTTTTGTGAATGAAGTGCAATCTTTAATAAGCCTATTTACATAGAAAGGAGGTGTGTTTGCACAGAAAGGAGTGACAATAACTTATTTTACATATTGAAGACAGCGCAATTTCAGCACTGATTGCGCCCGCTAAACGTGATTGCGGGTGGTTAGTGAATAAGACGCAGGTATTTGTGCTGAAATACCATGCACAAAAGTGGTGCAACTGTTTAGTGAATCTGCCCCATAGAGCATGAATCGGCCTTAAGGGAGGAAAGCAGACAATAACACAGAAAGTGAATAAAGAAAAGCAAGAAAAAGCGAGGAAACCCAGGGATGTCATGGTTTCTGCCAAGGAATCTTTGATTGCCTCAAAGTCTTCGAACCACAACTGAGAATATCAAAAGCACGCTAATAGTCTCTCTTTCCCCGCAAGCTATCTTCAAGCTTCTGACAACAGGAGGTCAGAGAGGAGTGCATTACCATCCTCAGACTGTCTTGTGCTCTACAGCTCTGCACAACACCTTGAAAGAACCAGTTATGTATGATTAAAATTCTTACTCACCAAGATCGCTACAGGATTCTCAGTACCATTCTTTACAGTATTTAACAAAAAGGTAATTTGTCCAAAGGTTCGCCTGCGGCCTATTAGTTTTAGTTATTTTTTCAACCTGCAAGGTTTTCTACCTCGTTCTCTTTCTCCAATGCCTGATAAAAGGGCATAAGAGATGTTCATAGCCTGGTTACCCATGTTAGTGGCAATGAAAAATGGATGACATTAACAAGCGTTTCACAGTACAACCAATTTATCTTATCTTAATAATACAGCTACAGTATGTTGAAGAAATCAGAATAAGGGCATTTATTAATGGTCTTGAAGCTCAGATATATAAATAGGAGCAAGATAACAGGGCATATACATCATGCCGTCTCAGGCACACGTCAACACACATCGGTAAGAAATGACAGCGTGTCATTTTGAGCGACTGCAGGCCAAAATGCAAGAATCACAAAACATGTCTTACATTGAGGGGCCACTTCATCATTCAGAATGACTAAAATCAAAGATGGTTTCCATACAGGCAGTTTTCTGTCATACAAGAGACCCATGTGTGAAGACAACCTGGACTCCACTATCAAAGTTACCTAACAACAACCATTTCACCAGAATGATTAAAGCTGAAGTATTTAACTTTTTGAGTGTTAAAATACTTCTATCCCAGCTTAATATGCAGAGACAACTATAAGTAAGCCATTCATAGGTTAATTTTCTCGAAAACTGTCTCTGTGGGGCGATAAAAATTCCTGTTTGTTCTAAGCGACCCGCTTAGACCCGCCCCAACAACATTACTCAACCAATGGTGTGAGTTGGGACTATCTGACTGTTTGAACAACTGCAGATGAGAGGCATATTCAGAAAGCTGTTTTGAAAACTATTATTTTTGCAATTCCGTTAGGTGGCGCTAGTGTCGCAGAAATTACATACTTCAGCTTTTAAGTTCCGTTAAAGTTCTTTAAAGTAATAGTTCATCCAGAAATTAAAATTCTGTCAACATTTACTTACCCTCATGTTGCTGCAAACCCATATGACTTTCTTCCAAGGAACTCAGGAAATGATAGACTCAGTCAACATTCACTTGCATTGCATCCTATTTCCATTCAATGAATAGTAACTGAGGCTTTCATTCTGCCTAACATATTCTTTTGTGTTCAATGGAAGAGAGAAACAGCTAAAATGCATTTATCAGTTTCTACTAGCCATGACTCCAGACCTAGCTTTAGTTACTGTCAGACTCTTAAGCCTGCTGTGAGCAATGTTTCTGTTATTATGTTTCGGTTGGATTGTGGGGATTGTGATAGTTTTAGCAAAAATATATATTATAGTACAACAACAATTGTAGTTGTTTAGCCTATTTACTTGTTGATTATCTGTAGGACTGCATTTAGTTTCCATATGTCACCAAGAAACATGTGTGATCAGTATCTGGTGAATATGACCCTAAACCAGTCCAATTAAACAAGGCTTTCTTAAAGCTGATGCGGGCAACTTTTCAATGTTAAAATACATTCTCCTATCCCAACTAAATAAACAGAAACAACTATAAATAAGACTTTTATGCCCTGAGTCCCCCAAAAAGTCTAAACACTGTGACTATGTGGCTATTGCTCTGTTTGTTTGTGCATTCTGTCTCAACCAGTGACGTGACTTTGGGTCAGGACTACAAGTTTTGTTGGCAAATACCAAATGGGGGAAATGTTCAGGAATAGCAGTCATTTACAGTCATTATTTTTATGATTTCAGTTGGTGGTAAAGAAATCACACACTTCACCTTTAAAGAGACAAACAGATTTAAAATGTGCTTAGGTCAGCAACATTGATGGACTGAGGCTGGATAGAAACATTCCTGCTTTACCTAGAAGCCCTTTTCTGCGACAGTGCTGAGCAGTCTCTTCGTACCACCCCTGTGAGTGCATGCAAATCAATGGGGCACAAGTAACCACCCACCATTATCAATTCTCTGTTGGCCACTCACCGTGTATGTGATCACTGCCAGCATGCCAATCAAGGTGAGCGTGCTGATGGAGAACGACAGGGCGGCCAGGCCATCTGCAAAGAAAGACAGAGGGGAAATTTATTTATGACATGGGCCAAATGCAGAGCTCTGTTAAGTTTTGGTCATTCGCCAGATATTCAGAACAGTTCTTGCCCCCAGGGAAATGTCAAAATACATCTCATCTCCTCTCCTTTCCCTCTATCATTTCTCTCAACTCTTACTGTGACATAGTTACAGCTGAAAGTTCAGCTTTTGCCCTCTTAATTTCTATAGTCACAATGACATCAAATATGAGGATGTTCAGTAATGTTCTTCATTAAAAGTGAATGGCTTTCGTATTCCGGATTTGTGGACTGACATCATGTATACTTTTTAATGAAATGTGGGGTGAAATTTCAAACTCTTGATACCTTAAAATTGAAGATACAGAAAGGAAAAGTTTGTTCTGAACCAGAAACTAAAAGGATATTAAGACATCTTCAGTCCTTATGGAGTTATAGCAACTCAAACTTTGGAAAAATAACACACATTTTTTGGACCCTTTTTGGACTAGCACCACTGGCATACCAGCATTAGAGGCTCACGCCACTGGCATACCGGCATTCAAGCAGATTTCTTGAACAATAAGGGATGCTGAACTCAACTGATTTGCCTATCTCTGTGCAATCATGGCACTTGTTTTCCCTGTAGTTTTGTTCCAAAATCATAGGTACATTTTTTTTTACCTCCCTCTACAAAATAATGGGTTACTCAGTAAATATTGATCTGTGGCATTTAAAATTTTGGCTTTCATCAACATTTATGTTAATCTTTCTTTAGAAAAAAAATTTGGTTGATTTGGCATAGATTAACAAAGTATTTATCAATGAATTAGGCCTGAACATAAAACATTTTCAAGTAATTATACAAGTAAACAATCAGTATTCAACAAAAGAACAGAATAAAATAAATAAATAATAATAATAAAAAAACAATAGAATAAAGATACGAACATTGCTTGAAGTTTTTCAAAGATTTCACAGCAGTGTGAAGTATTCAAGTAAGCATAAAATAAATCCAGTAATCATAATGTTAAATAAAACTACATCAATTATTATATTACAAAAAAATGTTAAAAAAAATAGTGACTGTCCCAAACAGAGGACAATCCAACATGCGTTTATTAAGCGATCATCACCTACAGCAGTTATGGCCATTAAAATCCTAACCAAGTAATATTAACCATGGTAATAAAACATTTTTTAGACATGTACAATGATGGTATCATGGTATTCTTGGAAGTACCTTGGAGTACCATGTAAATGCCATTGTACATGGAATTTCAGTACCATGTTATATATCAAAGTACCATGGTATTACTATTTGATATCATCACTGCACCATATAGTCCCACCAGAGTACTTGCTTGTTGAGTTATTTTTATTTCAGTACCGACTTGGTACCAAAGTGCTTTTTGACATCCCAAGTGGTGCATTTTGGGAGTCAGTGGTCCTCAAAATACAGAGTAGTATGGCAAAGAGAGAAAGAAAGAAGGAAAGAAAGAAAGAAAAAGAGAGAAAGGAAGGAATAAAAAAAACAAGTGAAAAGAGGGGAGGGCAAAATGCCAGCTGTCAGATAGAAGGCCAGCTGAGGCAGATTTATGGGAAGTGACCGCCACCACACTCCCTGTTACGATCCCACCTGTCAAAGGGAGAAAGAGAGTGGAATACACACACACAACTTGCATGATTCCTCTTTCCTTTGGTTCTAAGCTACAGCCCAATGGAGCAGAGCATAGCATACCGGCAAGCCCTGTGCCCAGAAAGCCCCCTTATGCCTGCGGCCTACCTCAATTCAATGCAACCTACTGTTCTCTGTTTATTTTCCTCAGGAAATTTTTTACATCACTCAAAAAACTACTTTTCATTTTGTTGAACCACATGAAGTCTGAAAACTGTTAGCGGCACCACCCACCATGTTCCATACACAAAAAGCCCCAAGACACTAAATCTGAGGAGACGAAATGAAAATGATTACACTACTGCTTCCTAATGTAGCAAAGGGAAGAAGAGTATAAAAAGAAGAGCCGCTTTGATGTGTGATTGCTGAAATAAGCATTTACATCCGAATAGGTGTTTCCCTTTGTGATTTTCCTGCATTGTTAAGTGGCGAAGGCGTGATGCTGAAGACAATGGCGTTTGGGTTCGGCATTGAAAGCAGCTCTATTTATGAACTCCTCACAATGAAGGGGGACCTGCATTTTTCCCTCGCTTCCCCGAAAGACTTTCAGGGGATTGGGCAGAGAATATATTGTGTATTATCTGTGGCAGCTCCACAGCTCCTGTAGCGCCTGATTCCTCAGCATGCGGAGAGAGTGGAGGTCCTTATCTCAGCAAGCATGGAGCACCTCAGGCTTACGTGCGCGTAGCAGACTGCTGCCACTGAGAAGTGTTTATTAAAAAGCTCTTAGCTGTACTATTCACAACACGAGCTTGCTATGACATTCTCGTGGAGAAAGAGACCAGCACGCTAAGGCAAACTTGCTTGCTGGATTTTGGATTTCAGAAAAAGACGACGACACCTTTCAACCAATTTCAGGAAAAACTATAGAACAAAAGTGATGGGCAAAATGTGGCCAACAATGTCACTGGTAGGGCACCTGCACACTAGAGTTTACTCCACGTCAAAGAACTACGTAAATTCATTGATGTCAATGGAAATAGTGTGTCACAAAGATGTAAAGGAAAACGCAACACACACACGAAAAATGTAAAAAAAAAAACTTTAGCTGCTGCAGAATCTGACACAGCAGCCATCTCTTGACCAATGAAAAGGTCCAGGTGTGCATTTAGAAATCCAATCCGCTAAATTCCCGCTTGATTTCAAAATGAACTGACTTTTTCCTCAAAACAGATCTAACGTCTTCCTATCCGTCAAACACTCCATAGCATTCTTTAGCTTAATACACTATATTGCCAAAAGTATTTGCTCACCTGCCTTTAGACGCATATGAACTTAAGTGACATCCCATTCTTAATCCATAGGGTTTAATATGACGTCAGCCCACCCTTTGCAGCTATAACAGCTTCAACTATTCTGGGAAGGCTTTCCACAAGGTTTAGGAGTGTGTTTATGGGAATTTTTGACCATTCTTCCAGAAGCGCATTTGTGAGGTCAGACACTGATGTTGGACGAGAAGGCCTGGCTCGCAGTCTTCACTCTAATTCATCCCAAAGGTGCTCTATCGGGTTGAGGTCAGGACTCTGTGCAGGCCAGTCAAGTTCTTCCACACCAAACTTGCTCATCCATGTCTTTATGGACCTTGCTTTGTGCATTGGTGTGCAGTCATGTTGGAACAGGAAGGGGCCATCCCCAAACTGTTCCCACAAAGTTGGGAGCATGGAATTGTCCAAAATCTCTTGGTATGCTGAAGCATTCAGAGTTCCTTTCACTGGAACTAAGGGGCCAAGCCCAGCTCCTGAAAAACAACCCCACACCATAATCCCTCCTCCACCAAACTTCACAGTTGGCACAATGCAGTCAGACAAGTACCGTTCTCCTGGCAACCGCCAAACCCAGACTCGTCCATCAGATTGCCAGATGGAGAAGCGTGATTCGTCACTCCAGAGAACGCATCTCCACTGCTCTAGAGTCCAGTGGCGGCGTGCTTTACACCACTGCATCCGACGCTTTGCATTGCACTTGGTGATGTATGGCTTGGATGCAGCTGCTCGGCCATGGAAACCCATTCCATGAAGCTCTCTATGCACTGTTCTTGAGCAAACCTGAAGGCCACATGAACTTTGGAGGTCTGTAGCAATTGACTCTGCAGAAAGTTGGCGACCTCTGCGCACTATGCGCCTCAGCATCCGCTGACCCCACTCTGTCATTTTACGTGGCCTACCACTTCGTGGCTGAGTTGCTGTCATTCCCAATCGCTTCCACTTTGTTATAATACCACTGACAGTTGACTGTGGAATATTTAGTAGCGAGGAAATTTCACGACTGGACTTGTTGCACAGGTGGCATCCTATCACAGTACCACGCTGGAATTCACTGAGCTCCTGAGAGCGGCCCATTCTTTCACAAATGTTTGTAGAAGCAGTCTGCATGCCTAGGTGCTTCATTTTATACACCTGTGGCCATGGAAGTGATTGGAACACCTGAATTCAATTATTTGGATGGGTGAGCGAATACTTTTGGCAATATAGTGTATATCTATAGCACTACAGTACATCAGACTAGCTCCAGCTCAATGAAGCTCCAGGATATGATGTCACACTCGAGGACTTCTGGTTTTAAGAAATCACAAATAACAAATAATATTGTATTTAAAATGTTACAGAATACCATATACTCACTTGCCTGCAACAATAAAAACATGCAACGTTGAACTATGTATTCTTTGTATTGACCCAAAAGGTCAATGTGTGACATTTCAATCTTCTATTGGTCACAAGTCTTCTCGTCACTCGAATTTGCAGGTCAGACTTCACAAAACTGGAACTTTTGTGCACAGCAGAATGGGCAATATCTCCGACTGAGCTCGCGCTTCCGGGCTCCTGCATTCAAGTGTGTTTGAATGGAAGTGAATAAAGCGCGAAGTGTAGTGTGATCGCATCTTAAAAACTTAAAAACACATTTTGAGATCTCTGTATTTTTTTTAATTCCATTGAGCTCTGCCTAGCTGTTTTTTTAACTCAACAGCCATGGTCTCTTATCTAGCACACAAGCTCAGGTTATGAATTTTACCCATAGAATGGCCATGAGGAGCAGGGTGCCACTACCATCAACTGAAGACAATGAGGCACTCGACCCATCAGCCTCAAACTCTGCTGCAGATTGTGACAAGCAAGCCTACTTCTGCTGGGCCTTTTTCTGTTTTTTTCACCCGCAAAGGATTTTTGCTTGATTTCTATTTATTAGGCCGGGCCTGCTGGAGAAGGGGCAATGACAGCTCTAAGACCCCCTCAGAGGAATCAGGCTCAGTCTGAAAGAGTGGCAGACTTACTTCGGCTATTATTGGATTAGGTTGGGTTCTTTGATTGCTCCATTCCTGCCAGCTTTAGGGTCTTCAAGGGAGGGTGAAGCAAAAGTCACAACCCTGCCTAACCAAGAAACTTCTCCAAAAGAACACCATAATGTTGGAAACTCACACTTGCCTTCTCGATGCAAAAAATACTGTGGCACAAAAATTGGTTTGTACGAGTAGAAAAGGAGAAATGTGTCTTATGTGACCTTCAAATGAGCCTTCAGAATATGAAAAGGATGGAAAGGCTCTAGAGAACACTTACACAAAAATGTTCAGACACAACTACTTGGATTGTAGTTTTTAGGGTTTCAAAGAAAAGAGATTTCCCTGATAAACAATTGTTAAAGTTAATGTATAAATATTGATGGATGGATGGATTTATAAATATATGTAATTATATATATATTCATCATAAATAACTACTGGCTTGACCAACACAAAAATTACAAATAATTTCCGTTTTCATAAGTTATGAAGCATGAAAACTTTATGCCATAATGTAATCAGTCAAAAAATTATTCAGATTGGATAGTCATGATGTATCTTATGTTGAAATAAGATCCTCAGCATCATAGATGCTTTAAATCTTTCTTTGGTTTAATTACGATTCTTCATTGATTAAATTATAAACAGCAAATCAAAGACAATCAATGAATCATTATAATGGACAGTTCACCCGAAAAGTGCAATTCTGTCATTTACTCACCCTCATGTGGTTCCAAACCACTATGACTTATTTTTTTTCCGTGGAACAGAAAAGGAAATGTTCACCACTGACTTTCATTGCATTTTTTGTCCATACAATGAAAGTGAACGGTGACTGAGGCTAACATTCTGTCATCAACATTTCCTTTTGTGTCCCACTAAAGAAAGAAATTAATGAGTTTGGAACAACATAAGGGGGAGAAAAATATGAAAGAAATAAAAATAAATAAATAATAATAATTTCTGACTGAACTATCCATTTAACAACCCTAACAAATACTGTTATACAGACCTTGTCTCCGTCAGAGTGATTGCCTCGGGAAGCCTGAAGTCTGCATGAAAGCAGAATGCTAAAAAGAGCTGGATGTTAACTGCCTTACAGAGCCACAAATATAAATATGGGTGCAAACATGAGTCTGCCACTCTTTCTTGAGGTGGAAAGCATGATTGACATGTCAAAATCAGCCAGGCCTTTCTTTTTTCAGACAGCAAATTTAGGCAGCACAATGAGGTCTGTTGACATTGACGGGACTAAATGTCAGTGCTGCCAACACCTCACATCACCTTTGCTAGCAGCTCTGCAGCATTCGTCGCTCTCTATAAAGCACCTGTCGCTTCAGTGTTGTGGCCCTGGTATGCTTCAATAAACCTCTTTGTGGCATCTCGTTGCAAGTGTCAGTAAAACTGAGCTACAATTTTATTTAAAAAGGCCATCATGGCACTGGCTACCACCCCTGGAGTTCGCTAGTTTGCTAGTTCGAATCCCAGGGCGTGCTGAGTGACTCCAGGCAGGTCTTCTAAGCAACCAAATTGGCCCGGTTGCTAGGGAGGGTAGATTCACATGGGGTAACCTCCTCGTGGTCGCTATAATGTGGTTAGTTCTCGGTGGGGCACGTGGCGAGTTGTGCCGCGGTGGGTGGTGTGAAGTCTCCACGCGCGTTATGTCTCCGTGGCAATGCGCTCAACAAGCCACGTGATAAGATGCGCGGGGTTGATGGTCTCAGATGCGGAGGCAACTGGGATTCATCCTCCGCCACCCGGATTGAGGTGAATCACTACGCGACCACGAGGACTTAAAAGCGCACTGGGGATTGGGCATTCCAAATTGGGTGAAAAAAGGGAAAAAATCAGAAAAAACAAAACAAAAAAAGGCCATCATGGTACTTACGGCTGCTGCCCAGCTCCTCGAACAGATACTGCACCTTCTTCCACTGAGTGGAGTTCTGGTTGGAGGGAGATGCCAAGGGCACAAACGTCCTGAAACAGAGGTTCATGCATACCAATGTTAATGTCACCATTTATACTGTACATCCATATAATTAGATTTAAACAATTTCTTCTTATGACACTCATAAAAAACTTCTAATGAACACATATTTTTCAGTTAATCGTACAATTAAATGACCTGGCATGAGGGAATAATATGTAACATTTACAAAGCAAATACATGAATACATTTTAAAATTAGGGATGGACTTCAAAGACCCTTAAACATTTATCTTACAGTTCATACAAAATCCTTTAGTTTTAAACATTGCCCACCAACATCTACTCAGTTTACTCATATAAAACAAGACTTGTCTACACACAAATAACTAATATTGGTATTATATTCATGCTGTAAAGCCAGAGGGGAACTGGCTCCCCCAGCTGAGTCTGGTTTCTCGTATTGTTATTTTCTCCATATTTTAGCATCTTATGGAGTTTTGTGTTCCTTGCTGCCACAGTCACTTTTGGCTTGCTCACTGGGGATCTAAAGACAATAATTTATTAAGGCATGATTTTCAACAGCATAATTCATTTAAACTGCACTATGAGGACTTTAAGACATTTCAGCAAAAACAATTTACTGTATAATTTTCTGTAAAGCTGCTTTAACATTATGTGTGTACAATTAAAAATGACTTGACTAAAGTAAGTATTAATATATGTTATTTTTTTAATTGATCAGTTTCTGTGGAAGCACATACAAACAATGCTAATTCAATTCCTCTCAATTCAGCATGTCAGTAAAATACATATTTCATAAAGAAAACCACACAGAAATATTAAGAAACGTATATTTAAAAGTGACCATATTCTGCTAAAGCATTTAGAGCTATTTAATGTATAGCGAAATTTGTTGTATAAGGAATATTTATTCATTGATTAAAACAAATGAAAAAGGATGATATTCACAGAACTTGCTTTGTTTACGTTGTTCTTTTTTATTTGTTTATTTTTTTTCAATTTGGATTGCCCAATTCCCAATGCACTCCAAGTCCTCGTGGTGGCGTAGTGACTCGCCTTAACCTGGGTGGCGGAGGATGAATCTCAGTTGCCTCCACGTCTGAGACCGTCAGCCCATGCATCTTATCACAAGGCTTGTTGAGCGCGTTACCACAGAGACATAGCACATGTTGAGGCTTCACGCCATCCACCGCGGCATCCACGCACAACTCACCACGCGCCCCGCCGTGAGCGAACCACATAATAGCAACCACGAGGAGATTACCCCATGTGACTATACCCTCCCTAGCAACCGGGCCAATCTGGTTGCTTAGGAGACCTGGCTGGAGTCACTCAGCACACCATGGGATTCAAACACATGAACTCCAGGGGTGGTAGTCAGCGTCTTTACTCGCTGAGCTATCCAGGCCCTGTTTGCGTTGTTCTTGTGTAAATGCGTGCCACTGTGAACAAGCGTCTCTCAGCAACGGACATCAAGATTTTCACTGAGAAATGACTTAAATTTCATCGTATGCCTTAAGAAGAGTCGCATGGACTACTTTATGATACTTTTAGGTCCCTTTTTTAAGCTTTAAAGTGAGTCACAATCCTTTGCAGTTGTATTGAAAAGACGGCCCATGATATTAATTTAAATATTTCCTTTTGTGTTTTGCATGAGAAAGAAAGTCATATGGGTTAGAACGACACAGTGATTAAACAATGACATAATTTTTATTTAAGGGGAACTATTTAAAAAATGAATAGTTGTCCTTATTTGCGATTCAGTTTATGTGGAACTGTTTGTTCACATTAAAAGGTCAGAGAAAGTTGTTCACATCAAAAGAGTGTGTTTTTTGTTGTCCATGGCCGACGGCACGAGTGCGTTTACTGTGAACTATCGCTGTAAAGATCTGAGTACACAGCGCATGTGATGTATCGCCGCAAGCTTTCAAGGCAATTGAGGATACAGTATGCTCATATTCTGAGTAAATATCTGCAAAACTTACAAAAGTCAGTCATCTCCAATGAAGAGAACATCATTCACTGCGTGAGGTTACATAAGCAGATACCTCAGGCAACGGCAGGCCAGAAATTAAATCCCATGTTTTAACCATTAGGTTCAATTTTATCATATGAACTCAATAATATGTATGTCTAGCAATTATACATAATATAAGACTCTTCCACCAAACAATTGCCTGACCAAGCCCCTTAAAGGCTAGTAAGGTGATTCAACGGCCATATTTGTAATGCCTCACCCAGGCAGCTCCTATTTACTTGAATGGGGAAAGACTGAAATCTCCTAACCTATTGGTCAATATTACATTTAAATAAAATATATTTTAAATCAGCATGCCACTGCTTATTCCTAAGCAATAACGGTACTGATATTATACCAGGTTAATTTGTAATCATGTCAATAAAAAAAAAAAAAAAAAAAAAAAAGAGGCAGATGACGTTAAAATACAGATTTGGAAAATTTGAATCACACATTTTTTTATTTATTTTTTTTTTCCTGCTATTGAACAAAAAAAAATATCTGTTGTTAACATCCGATGAGCAACTTCAAAAGACAAGAGGGCAACAATGAAACAACAGCAATGAAGTTGCTGCGCAAATAGGGTCAGCTTTGTTTCAATTGCAGCCACATCATTCATCATCATTAGCATAATCTAAATGAATTCAATTGCTGTGTCTCATAAGAAAAGCTGCATTGCTCCAGCCAGGTCTCCTAAGCAACCAAATTGGCCCGGTTTATAGGGAGGGTAGAGTCACATGGGGTAACCTCCTCATGGTCGCTATAATGTGGTTCGCTCTCGGTGGGGCACGTGGTGAGTTGTGCATGGATGCCACGGAGAATAGCGTGAAGCCTCCACATGCACTATGTCTCCACGGTAACACGCTCAACCAGCCACGTGATAAGATGCGTGGATTGACGGTCTCAGACGTGGAGGCAACTGAGATTCGCCCTCCGCCACCCGGATTGAGGCAAGTCACTACGCCACCACGAGGACCTAGAGCACATTGGGAATTCCAAATTGGGGAGAAAAAGGGGAGAAAAAAAAAAGAAAAAAAAAAGAAAAGCTGCGTTGAGTATGAATGTGTCATAGTTTAAGGTTGTCTGTAAATAATGTTGGAAAATGAAGGCACAGCAGGAAGAAGCTCCAAAAAGCATTCAAAGACCTTTCCACAACTAAAGCCTGGTTTGAGCTTAACGGAGCTGTGCACAACCCCAAAGATGTAAATCTGCCCATCTGCTCATCAATCAGAAGGAATTTAACTAATTTCAAAATGTTTTGCTTTAACCCCTTAAACTCTATGGACCCCTCGGCAGGTCCAAAGGGAGGCGCTATACTGCGAAAAAAGTTTACGACTAAAATATTAAAGTCTCTGTATACATACAGTATATTAGGCATATGAAGAAGCAGCAGAAGAAGCATCCTTTATTTTTTGTCACACATTCAGAGCGCAGGGTCAGCCATGATACGGCACCCCTGGAGCAGATAGGGTCAAGGGCCCAACAGTGGCATCTTGGTGGTGCTGGAGCTTGAACCCCCGACCTGCTGGTCAGTAACCCAGAGCCTTAACCGCTGAGCCACCACTGCCATGAGGTATCATTGGAAAGCTTAGAATCTGAACTTTTCCCCACATCTTCATTTATGTTACTTAAAATAACAAAATAAGGCCTCAAAACATTCACATTGAAAATTAGCTCCCTCCAGAGGTAATGAGGTAGAATTATTTATATAAAAATAAAAGTCCTTCACATAGCACATAAATGGAGAAGTCATATATCAAATGAAAGCTCTCACTCTCAGGAATGTGACTGTACATTTAATTGTGTTGCACTAATACCACAGTTCAAAAGATTTTGCTGCTGTAAGCCCCAAATAGCTAAAACTTTATATCTGCTTTTAACTTAGGAAGTTCTCTAAAAATGAGCTATTGTTTACTTGTCTGTGAGCTTGCTTGGCTAAATAATCCAATGTTATATCTTAGATGTCCAGAACAAAATATGCCATCCAGAAGGAAAAGCATGCAAAACAAATAATCAGAAAATGTTCAAGAGATATTAAATGAAACAATGAGAGTGGTGCTTGAAATGAAAATTAGACTGAATGTCTATGGACGAGCACATCTGTGAGGGCATTAGAATGCATTAGAGCGCCACCTACATTACAGATCTGTATATTGTGATGGAATGTGATAGAGAAAAATAAAATGTCTAGTGCTTTCTGCCACCTAATGGAATAAAATGAGACTTTTCAAAGTGAGGTTGAGTGAACAGAGCCAGAATTACATGTTTACAAAGTTAGGACAACAAAAAATTGTTTTTGGGGTTTAAAAAAAAATAAAATAAAATTCTGTTTATCATAAGATTATAAACACATACAATATTATTTATGAATAATTGGAGTCTTTTTCTATTATTATTTGGGTGGTTCTCTAAATAATGAGACCCATTTTTTGCAATTTGTCCAAAGTATGTGTGAATGGTGAGCTTTTAAATATGAGTGTGAAAAATTGCGGGCGGCAGCCCAAAAATGCAGCAGAGTATAAGGGGTTAAACTCACATTACTCCTGACTGCTTAAAAATAACTACCATTCAAAAGAGAGATCTGTTCAGTAATATCAATATGTTCACATTATTATTTTGAGGAAAGTGAGTAAGTGTACTCTAGAGCTTAAACCAAGTGTGGCATTGATAGAGTGCACTTAGAACTCTTGAGAGATGTCCCGGAGTGAAAGCTACTGATTTACTGACTCCATTTACAATTTTCATCCTTAGCACGGACCAATCAAACCAGGCAAACAAAGGGAAATGCGTTAGGGAAGTCACTCTCCAAATGAACAATCACAAACACGGGGGCTCTGTGTCTCTGGCTCAAAAAAAAAAAAAAGCCATCATGTCCTCGCACATCAGGAACCCGGGACCCAATGGCGCTGGTAAAACAGTGCACTGGTTCAAAAGGTAAAATGAAGACCAAATTGCTTCTGTCAGAAGTGCCATCCCCACTTTTAAATTTGGTCGACGGCATGTCTCTCTACCCATTCTAGGACAGTATCCCATCCTACTGGGTCTATGCGACATGCATCCCTCCCACTACACTGATGAAGCTATCATGTCCCACAGGAACACTATTTAATGGTTGAGAGCACATTAAATTATATGACCTGGTGAGAGGACGTGTTATTCTTGCAGTGGCTAAGAAAATCCATTATGTTTATGTTGCATAAGCACAGTGGAGAACAAAAGTATAAACTTGAGGTTAAATGGGACAAAGCCACAACATATATTTGTACACATTTAGAACACATGTTGGTTTTTAGCATATTGTTGTCAGACATGACGCACAAGAACCTCTTAGAGGCTGTTCCGACTGAATGCGTTCTTGCGTTTAAAAGAAGCCAGACTCATTGCAAACAAATGGAACAGAATGCAGGTATCAACTGAGATTTTTGCTAATTATTTTACTCTAAGTTGACACAGCGTTTAAAAAACATCACACTCATGTGCAAGACAATAAAAATAGAGTGAGATGCAGCATAATGTTCAAAGACATCCATTTAGCCCATGCTAACGTAGAAAAACTATTAAAGAATACAGCAAATGGACGCAAAAGTGCGTTCTGTGTGAACAGCCCCTAAACTCTTGAGAATTCTCAACAAAAGGTTTAGAGATGCCAAGTTATCTGAGTTCTGCCTTTTGAGTTAACTGTTTCAAGCACCACACACAAGACTTTTAATTGGACAGCATTGACCATGAAGCGCATATTATCCATTTATTGTGTTTAAAGTCAACATGAAAAACAGTTTGCAACTCATTTTACGTACTTAATCTGACGTATTTCTGAGTGAAACAGGATATTCAACAAGACAAAAATGTAGGAAAGCAGTTGAGTATTTCCATCAGGACCAGATTGGACCATTACATAGCAGAACTTATGGGAAGGTGGCTGGATGGGAAGGGTTGAAAAAGTAAGATAAATTTGTGACAAAAAGGACAATCGCTTCAAAGGCGGAGCAAGTCATTACATTTAGATAAAACTTAACGAAGACTTATTTTATGTGGAACAATATGTCTCCATGTATCATACACAATAAGGCCAGGAATGTGCAATAAGAAAGTAAACAGGGTCAATTTTGAATCATGTTGACTTTAAAGTATGTTTGATGTCCTACATAAGATTTTTTTTTTCTTTAAGTGTTTAACTAATTTTAGCTCAGCTCTTTATAAATATTTATTGAATTTATTTTGTTGCCAAAATCTGGGGTCAATGCTTACAGACACAATATAAACATAAAGAATAATTTTTGTGATAAAATAATCAATTATATTATAAAAAAATAATCATATTATCAGCAATCGATGTGCCATCTAAAGAGATATCACTCTTTTGAACTAATAATGGCAACTACTGTAGGTTTATAGCTACAGAGAGCTTGTTCTCCAAAAAGTTCCAATTACAACCAGGTACTCTTAGTACAAAACAACCAAATCCAGGTTACTATCATTTTTCTGTGCAACAATTTTCTCTTCTTCAGCATTCTACCACTGCCTATACCTGCTGTCCACCTGATGGTGGTTAAAGATGGTGATAATATTATATAATAATTCCCACATCGATCTCTCCACACACTCAGAAGAGCTGCGCACTTACCCAATCAAAAGCAGCGCTGCACACACAATCACAAATCCTATGGTATACTTCAGCGCATTTTTCACTTGCTGTAAAGAGAGAATGAAAAACATGTTAATCAAACCATCAGTCTGTAATAACATCATGCTTCATTTGGGAAGGCCAAAGGGGCTTTGAACTGGAGCGTAATATGGAACAACATGAAAGTGAGTAAATTATGGCAACATTTTAATTTTAAGTAGTGCCCGACCGATATATCGGTCGGCCGATATTATCGGCTGATAGTAGCCTTTCACCGATATATCGGTATCGCGTATATTTTACCGATATGCGACGATATGAAAACTTTTTTTCAGAACATATAATGCAGAAAACAATACTTTAGAATTGGTGTCATAGCATAGTTTGTCCAGCAGAGCGCTCTCCGACTCCAATGTTTACAGAGCTGACTCTGAGCTGACGTGGTTCTGCAGACAGGGCGGAGTTAAACAGTGTGGATTTGAGCGATCTCTTCTCATTAAATTGCTAACTAGTTTGTGAAATACATACTGTAAAGTTAATAAAATGATGGGTCATTTTTTATATAACTAATATAACGTTATCCCTGTCCCTGACAACCATGTCACTCATGTTTATCACATCTGTTTGCTGTTAGCCAGCTATAGTTTGTCAGTGCAGTCAGTAATGTAGCAGATTGAAAGGTAAACATCAGAGCATCTTTTTGCAGCTCAGCAGACAACAGTGCGGTGGTGGATTGTGTCTGGTGAGTGTTGATTTCATGCTTCGCTGTTGCCTAGTTGGTGAGACACAATGCTGGAAAGTAAATAAAGTCCATCTTTTACTCTCCGTGACAACGAGCTTATAGCTAACTAGCTAATCACTTAGCTACTGTCATTGTTGTCAGCTGAGTGGAAGCTAATGAGTAAACATGTATTCACCTAAATGTTTTGTTCAAGATTCAGTTTGGTACCCCCTTCATCCGAATTTACAAAATGTAATATTTAGAAGTCTGGTTTTCCAGACATTAAAATAGGATACTTAATAAAAGTAGATTTAATGAATAGTATATTTGCCCTGTATAAATAATAATATATAGGAACTGTATCTAAAATAAATGAAGGGTGATACATACTACTACAACAGGCTGGAAAAATAGACATTTATTCATTTTAATATCCTATATATATTTTGAATGTGTTGAAACTTGACACCACGCGACACACCCTAAAAACTGCACTGTTAGAACGGTTTCATGCTGAAGAGCTGCTTAAAAGTAAAAAAAAAAATAATTCTCTCTCTCGTAAATGAAAATGAGTGTAAATGCCAACACCATCAAATATGTCGAAAGGACTGATGCCTGTCAACCAAAACATGAGCTCATTGATGTCATTAAATATCAGTCTGCTTTTTTATTCCATCAGTTACTCCTGGTCGAGGCTGCCGTATATATTTAGTTTATACGTAGGGTTACGTCCTACATAAATTTAATGGTGCAATGCTCAAATATTTAGTAGAGTGTAAATTGTGATTTGAATTTATTCTTTATTTTAATGGTCAGCCATTGACTGATACTAAACAGTACTGATGTTTATTTAGCTATTTGTTGTATTTTTATTCTTTATTTAAATGGTCAGCAATTGACTTTTACTAAACATACAGTACGGATGTTAATTAAGCTATTTATTTTATTTTATTTATTCTTTATTTTAATGGTGGGCAATTGACTTATACTAAACATACAGTACTGATTTTTATTTAGCTATTTATTGTATTTTTATTTAAAATGGTCAGCAATTGACTTTTACTAACAGTACTGATGTTTATTAAGCTATTTATTGTATTTTTATTTATTCTTTATTTTCTCAGTGTTTATTTCTAGAATTTGTTGACAATGTATAATAATAATATCAAATATTCTTTGATAAAAATATTTAAGAAAGCAGCCTTCTGAGTACCTTTGCATAGTCATATTGGTGCAAAATTGGTGCACAATCCACATAGAAAAGGTCTGTTTTCATTCCAGCTCAAAAATTAGCTATATCGGTCACCATATCGGTAAACGGTGAATTTTCCCTCTCTAAAATCGGTATCGGTCTCAAAAATCCCATATCGGTCAGGCTCTAATTTTAAGGTGAACTATTCCTTTTAAATACTACCTTTGTAGGCATCTTCTGATGGTTTCAAAGAAGGAGAATGAAAGAGAGGTTTGGAAAGAAGAGTTGCTTTTTAATATCTAAATAAATTCTAGGCAATGGAGGAAGATCTTTGGCACGTAATCTGCACATCACTGTGGCATCCTTAGAGACAAATATCTGACATTTGCAATAAGCAGCATTATAGAGAGGACGATGTGCTTTTTGTCACTTTGTCACCTCGCTGCAGTCAAACCTCTTGCAGATGGAGTCTGTTTGAACTCGCTGGGTAATAAATGAACTGACATAACTGTAATCAGGCAAATATCACTTAGCAATGCCTCAAGGGCATTTCTGTTCATATGATTAATATGAACCTTTCTAACTGCAGACAGCAAGCCCTGCTTAGTGTGTACTAGTATAGAACACACAATTTCTTTACTACAAAATGTTTTTGCAGCTCTTGTTGTACCTGCCCTATATTAAAGTTGAAAAGGCAATCGGTTTTAGGGTGCACTGGCATACTAGATAGATAGACAGGAAAGAGTGGCAGGTTTACTGAGCACTTGATGCTGTTGTCTTCATCTTTTTCCTCGTAGTAGAAATACACAAAGGGGATCCAGAGGAAAACACAGAACAGAATGATGGAATACAGAGCTGTGAAAGAGAAAAGATGGGACAGTTATACACCTGGAACAAACTCAACAATCAAGATCCAAATTACATAGAGCAAAAAACAGCATTATGCATGTAGATTTTAGGGGGTCAGTGATGTAATGCTCATTATGTATGTACAGACCGATTCATTTATTTTTTAAAAGTATGAAAACACCTATACGTAGAGCATGCTTTAAATTTTTATGTGAAAATTCATTTTGAAATGTTAATATTGGGAATAAAGTCAATTTTAGCATGAAAAATATATATAAAACATATATTTGAAAATAAAGTTACATAGTTACATGTATTCAAGGTGTAAGTGAAAATATGTTATGAATTTACACCGATCAGCCACAACATTAAAACCACCTGCCTAATATTGTGTAGGTCCCCCTCGTGCCGCCAAAGCAGCGCCAACCCGCATCTCAGAATAGCATTCTGAGATGATATTCTTCTCACCACAATTGTACAGAGTGGTTATCTGAGTTACCGTAGACTTTGTCAGCTCGAACCTGTCTGGCAATTCTCTGTTGACCTCTCTCATCAACAAGACGTTTCCATCAGCAGAACTGCCGCTCACTGGATATTTTTTGTTTTTGGCACTATTCTGAGTAAATTCTAGAGACTGTTGTGTGTGAAAATCCCAGGAGATCAGCAGTTACAAAATTACTCAAATCAGCCCGTCTGGCACCAACAATCATCCGTGTGAATATCTAATCAGCCAATCATGTGACAGCAGTGCAGTGCATAAAATCATGCAGATACGGATCACGAGCTTCAGTTAATGTTCACATCAACCATCAGAATGGGGAAAAATTTTGATCTCCGTGATTTGGACCGTGGCATGACTGTTGGTGCCAGACATGCTGGTTTGAGTATTTGTGCTGCTGTGAACTGCTGATCTCCTGGGATTTTCATGCACAACAGTCTCTAGAATTTACTCCGAATGGTGCCAAAAATAAAAAACATCCAGTAAGCAGCAGTTCTGCGAATGGAAATGCCTTGATGATGAGAGATGTCAACAGAGAATGGCCAGACTGGTTCAAACTGACGAAGTCTACAGTAACTCAGATGACCGCTCTGTACAGTTGTGGTTGGCGCTGTTTTGGCAGCACAAGGGGGACCTACACACTATTGGGCAGGTGGTTTTAATGTTGTGGCTGATCGGTGTATACTTAACAGTGTTTTCAGATTCATAAAATCAAAAGTTTTTCAAAAGTGTTTTTTCAAAAACAAAGTATGCAGATATAGAATAAAGATTACATTTTTAAGAACATTCCATACGTAATTTAAATTAGACTTTTACAGATTATTTTTATGGAAATCTTATTTTCCATTGTCAACGATCAAGAGCCACATTAAATACAGAAAAAAAAAAACAGCATTATGAATTTAGATGTTATATGCCAATTCCGTGATGCTCATTATCTGTGTACAGACTGATTAATTTCTTCAATAAAAGCATTAAAATTGCAATTTACACAGACAATGACATGAAAATACCTCATCTATGAGCATGCTTTTGATTTCTAAATTAAACTCAGTGACATTTTTGTTGGACAAAGTAAAAAAAATGTCAAGGTATTATAAACGTTTATTACATAAGAAAGAAAATAAATAAATAAATAAATAAATCTTGTGCAAGTAAATCTCTTAAAATATCAGATAATTAAAAAATTTAATTTGTTTATGACATTGTAAGGTTCTTTCAGGTTCAAGTTATAACAATATTCTGGTTTCAACAGAAGTTAAGAAGTTAATTTAAAAACATATCTTTAAAAAAGATGAATATGTGTACACTTTTAAGGCGTATGGAAAATATACTTCACTTTGCTACTTTTACTCAGTGTTGTCAGATTAATTAAATCAAAACTTAATACAACTGTATAAAAGTGTTTCAAAAAATACAAAAGAAACCAATATGATTGTGTAGATATAGAATAAAGATTACATGCATCTTAATCTAGATTTTTACAGGTTAATATAATGAAAACCTTATCCTTATTTTTCCTTGTCAACAATGACCAGACAGAACATTAAACAAACATGAATTCAGTAGTTTGTTGTTCACTACTGACATGACTATGACATGTAAACTTTAATTGACGAATACACAGTATGGAACAGGCTATAGGAGATTCGTAATGAACACAAATCATGTGTCAAATCAGTGTCTGTAGGCGTACAAGATTCATAGAAACCCATCAAAGTCCCACATTATGAGTCGTAAGCCCCAAAGCGAAAACGAGCTGGCATAATCAAGTTAAAGGAGCAAAGATCACTGATATTACAGCAACAGTTTATGCAACCAACTGTGACAGGCAGAGAAATTGATTTAGCTGATTCCACTCTTTTCCTTTCATGCAGTGAATTAAAATGGTCAGCTTGGCCTATTTCACTAGAGCGGACCCTGTGAATCAGATCCCTTGTCAACTTCATTTCTCATGTAGGTTACTCAGTTGATACAAAAGCTTTGAATAACACAATGCTACTTTAGACTGGAAAATGTTAATGGTAACATACTGTAAATAGATATGTTTATCTACATGTACAGCGGGGTTTAAATATCTGAGACTACTAATAAAAATGCTTCTATTTTGCTTTGAAATCTAATTCAGTATATATTTTTTCATTAGTTAACATGGTCAAAGTCACAAATTTTCTTATTCAATTAGTGACCTAGAAATAGCACAGAACATTAAATATTTCATATACACTTTTTACATCATAACATTTCTTGGTTTAAATTTTTTGTTTATCTCCAGGTTTAAATTAGATTTTGAATTCCAGGTTTTCAATGTGGTATCAGATTTTTGGACCCCATTGTTTGCAGTGGATTAAGAAACTGTATCTGTATAGGACAAAAATCTTTCATACCACACAACTCACTGAACATTTATTTTTAAATGGAAACATATATATAACACGGACTGTCTTCCATACTGGCATCACACAGAATGGATTGCAGTGACCTTCTACGAATACAATACAGAACCAAAAAATGATCCATCATTGTGTCTGCGGACAAGTAGGACAAAAAGCTAATTTCCGTAAACATGTAAACATGCTCTGCACACATCAGTCAAATCTGTGCACGTGCACTCAACTGATAAATGATCTGAAGTCAAAGATAGATATTTCTAAAGGATGGCCGAGCGCGTTTCTGTTGGGCAAAACAGAAATGTCTTTTAACAGCAGGCAAGGAGAAAACACAACAGCCACGACACTATAAAATCAACAATAATGGGAGGAAAACGGTTTCACAAGCCCTGTGGCAAGTGGGGGATGATTTTGCCAGCTGTATGGAAGCTTTCAAAAGTAAATTTTTTGATTGCCGCACTTTTTCTGGATTATTGTGAGGGATTCGGTCATATCCCGTTATTTCAGTGGATCAAAGCTGTTCATTGAGTTACACTCTGCACTCTCTCAATTTACCTTGTGGCGTCGAATCGTCACTCATTTTGTTATTTTTTTCAGTGTTTTATGATGAAAGCATTTCTCATGGTTATGAGTATACTGATAATGAGTGTAAACATTCCTAAGGGTTCCGTCTATCCCATATCCCTTTGACACAAACAACACAGCTTGTGCACACAAGGAAAATCACATGCCTTCAAACTGTAAACCAATCCAAGCCACCCTGAATCAATTTGTGCAAATAGAAATAATAGAGAGCATCTGTCATGAGTTTCTATTTAGCTAACTAGCTGTGCTTGTTAAGGCAAGCGTCACAATTACTATTGCTCATACTTTGAACAAATCCCTAATATTAAGAACTTTGGCACATATATACAGAAAGCTCATTTAAATGAATTACTTCATCAATAAAACAAATCATTACTCATCATGCACCATTTGTGCTACAGAAATAAATGACACCTCAAATGGTGCAGCTTGTTGAGGTGAGGTTTGCTGTTACTTTTCTAAGTGATCAGATTTACACCTAGCAGACAATAAAACAGGCAAAAAATCCCATATACTTACAGTAACAGAGGGCTCCCAGCCATATTTAGGGACCAGAGGCTGTATAACAGAGCCATATGGTTTGTCCAAAATCACATACTTCTGCACTATTTTATGCCATTTTGTAGTGTAAGTAGTGTGAGTAGCATGTTCACAATGAAACTGCAATGAAAAGATGTGCAATACGAGTACCCGGATGATGTACTTCTTCAACCGAAATAACAGAGTGTGGAATGTTAGACATGGATAAAAGACAGTTATACAGGTATAGAACAACACGAGGGTGAGTAAATAATGACAGCATTTAAATTTTTGGGTGAACTATCCCTTTAACCTTTTCAACTCTGGGGCATTTTTGGGCTGCCGCCTGCAATTTTTCTCACTCAAATTTAAAAGCTCACCATTAACACATACTGTGGACTAAAATGGGTCAAATTTATTTCAGAACGTTTTATTTATTTAAAATATATATATATATATATATAATTGGTCCTAAATTTGTAAGCATGTAATTCTGGTTCTGTTCACTCCATTTCCCTCCAAATAATCTTATTTTATTCCACTAGATGGCAGCAAGTACTAGATTTTTTTCTTTATCACCTTCCAAAATGCCGATCTGAAATGGCACTCTAATGCATTTTAGCCCTCACAGATGTGCTTGTCCATAGACATTCAGTCTGATTTTCAGTTCAAGCACCACCCCCATTGTTTTATTGAATATCTACGCATATAAACTCAATCTAGGTGTCATTAGAAAGCTAAGATCCTCCGCTTTAGGATGATGTTTAACATTTTATCATCAATAGTCAAAAACATATATTTCTGGTGATTTGTGAAGCATGCTTTTCCTGCTGGACTAAATATTTTGTTCTGGACATCTAAGATATAACATTGGATTATTCAAGTAAAAATGGCAATTTTATTAGAAAGTTAAGAGCAGATATAAAGTTTTTAGCTATCTGGGGATTAAAGAAGCAGTGATAGGCGCATAAAAGAGATATTTGTATTATATACTTTGTAAATAAACTGTACAGAGCTTTTATTTGATATATGATTAGTGTTATTTATGTGCTATTTGAAATACTTTTATATTCATATTAATATTTCCACAACATGACCTCTAGGTGGCACTGATTTGGGATGCGAATGTTTTCAGGCCCTATTTTGCTATTTTATGTAACATAAATGCAGAAGTGATGGTTATCTATTAAAAGTTCAGATTCTAATCTTTCAAACGATACCACATATGCCTGACTTATGTATTCAGAGACTTTTTTCATGACATTGCGGCCCCTTTTGGACCCGCTGACATCATGCTCTGCACCCTTTAGGTAATGAATGAAAACCCAGTTACCACCCAGTTCTCTTCATGTCTCTTCCCTTGCCTCAGAACCCATGGTAAATGCTCCCATATTGTGTTTGTATGGCAGATCCAGGGTAAGCAAAGTTTCTCTAATATGCGGTACAATGACAGTGAGGCATTATGAATTCATGTGAAATAGGTAAGGAGCAGACACTTAAAGGGGTTACAAAGCTATTTTAGGCTGGAGGGGGGCTATCTACAGGTAATGGATGTCTCTGAAGAAAGGACCAGCAACTCATGCTGATGTGCATCTAGGAGGAAACAGCACGCTTGGTTTAACACTTTCTTGAAGTGATAACATGATTCTTTAGCACGATTCAGTCAAGTCAAACAAAAAAAAAAAAAAAGTGTAATTAGACAATCATGACCATGGTGGGCGCTTCAGATTTTACAAAATATTCCGGGTTCAATACAAATTAAGCTCAATCGACAGCATTTTTGGCATAATGTTTATTAAAAAAAAAAAATCAAGGTTACAATGAGGCACTCACAATGGAAGTGAATAGGTCCAATTTTTGGAGGGTTTAAAGGCATAACTTTGAAGCTTATAATTTTATAAAAGCACTTGCATTCATTCTTCTGTTAAAACTAATGTATTATTTGAGATGAAAAGTTGTTTAAATCGTAATTTTTTTCAGTCTTTTTAGGGTCTGTTGACATCGTCATGGCAACGAAATTGTAAAATTGGCTATAACTTTACACAGAAAAGGTTAGTAAGTGATTTTATCACACTAAAATCATGTTAGCACGCATATTGTTTATGTCTTATGGCTATACTTTTGAAACAGTGAAAGGCAGATTAATTCCTTTCTGCGCAAACAAACATCCTTTCTATGTAAATTAGGCTCATTAAAGATTGTGCTTCATTCAGAAAACTCAACAACAATTTGCCATGCACAATTTACACCGTGCTATTTCAGCCAAATGGAAATAGGCGGTAAAATTAATTTTATTTAAAAGAGATGATTTTGAACATTTTCAACCAATAATTTCAGCGGTAATTAATCAAATACTCATCAAATAATGTTTAAAAGTGTCACACCCTGGCATAGATCCAGATGTGCGGTGTCAAGCACAGAATTTATATCCATTTGGTTTTAAAGGTGATTTGTAACCTTGTGATTTTTATAGCCTGCAATTTCACACTCCATTGTCTCTAAATCTGAGCATATGGTTGAGCAAAACCCATCTGTCACAGGACAAAACATAGTCTAAGAGTCCTGATTTTGGTCATAACTCAGATTTGATAAAATGTTTAGGACAAGTTGCTGCTTTTTGCCTTTGCATGGTCAATATGTTTACATGACAACTCATAATAATCGGAATCAGAATGAGCTTTATTGCCACGTATGCTTACACATACAAGGAATTTGACTTGGTGACAGAAGCTTCCAGTGCACAAACAATACAACAAGACAGTTTTAAAAATAAAGAAACTTTTTAAAAATAAAAAGCGAATCAAAAATATAAGTATATATATAGAAATACACAATAAGACTATATATATATATATATATATATATATATATATATATATATATATATATATATATATATATATATATGTATGTATATATACAGGTGCATCTCAATAAATTAGAATGTCATGGAAAAGTTCATTTATTTCAGTAATTCAACTCAAATTGTGAAACTCGTGTATTAAATAAATTCAATGCACACAGACTGAAGTAGTTTAAGTCTTTGGTTCTTTTAATTGTGATGATTTTGGCTCACATTTAACAAAAACCCACCAATTCACTATCTCAAAAAATTAGAATATGGTGACATGCCAATCAGCTAATCAACTCAAAACACCTGCAAAGGTTTCCTGAGCCTTCAAAATGGTCTCTCAGTTTGGTTCACTAGGCTACACAATCATGGGGAAGACTGCTGATCTGACAGTTGTCCAGAAGACAATCATTGACACCCTTCACAAGGAGGGTAAGCCACAAACATTCATTGCCAAAGAAGCTGGTTGTTCACTGAGTGCTGTATCCAAGCATGTTAACAGAAAGTTGAGTGGAAGGAAAAAGTGTGGAAGAAAAAGATGCACAACCAACCGAGAGAACCGCAGCCTTATGAGGATTGCCAAGCAAAATCAATTCAAGAATTTGGGTGAACTTCACAAGGAATGGACTGAGGCTGGGGTCAAGGCATCAAGAGCCACCACACAAAGACATGTCAAGGAATTTGGCTACAGTTGTCGTATTCCTCTTGTTAAGCCACAGACAACTTCAGAGGCGTCTTACCTGGGCTAAGGAGAAGAAGAACTGGACTGTTGCCCAGTGGTCCAAAGTCCTCTTTTCAGATGAGAGCAAGTTTTGTATTTCATTTGGAAACCAAGGTCCTAGAGTCTGGAGGAAGGGTGGAGAAGCTCATAGCCCAAGTTGCTTGAAGTCCAGTGTTAAGTTTCCACAGTCTGTGATGATTTGGGGTGCAATGTCATCTGCTGGTGTTGGTCCATTGTGTTTTTTGAAAACCAAAGTCACTGCACCCGTTTACCAAGAAATTTTGGAGCACTTCATGCTTCCTTCTGCTGACCAGCTTTTTAAAGATGCTGATTTCATTTTCCAGCAGGATTTGGCACCTGCCCACACTGCCAAAAGCACCAAAAGTTGGTTAAATGACCATGGTGTTGGTGTGCTTGACTGGCCAGCAAACTCACCAGACCTGAACCCCATAGAGAATCTATGGGGTATTGTCAAGAGGAAAATGAGAAACAAGAGACCAAAAAATGCAGATGAGCTGAAGGCCACTGTCAAAAGAAACCTGGGCTTCCATACCACCTCAGCAGTGCCACAAACCGATCACCTCCATGCCACGCCGAATTGAGGCAGTAATTAAAGCAAAATGAGCCCCTACCAAGTATTGAGTACATATACAGTAAATTAACATACTTTCCAGAAGGCCAACAATTCACTAAAAATGTTTTTTTTATTGGTCTTATGATGCATTCTAATTTTTTGAGATAGTGAATTGGTGGGTTTTTGTTAAATGTGAGCCAAAATCACCACAATTAAAAGAACCAAAGACTTAAACTACTTCAGTCTGTGTGCATTGAATTTATTTAATACATGAGTTTCACAATTTGAGTTGAATTACTGAAATAAATGAACTTTTCCACGACATTCTAATTTATTGAGATGCACCTGTATGTATATATATATATATATATATATATATATATATATATATATATATACACACACATACATATATACATACATGCATATATACATTATATATATATACATTATATATATATATATATATATATATATATATATATATATATATATATATATACACACATATACACACACACACACAAATACAAATGTACAAATACAAATCTGTTATATACAGATAGTGCAAGGGAATGTAATGGAAGAAGAGGTAGGATATGTTGGATAAATGGAAATAGACTAAGCTGTGTATTGCACATAATTATTCCTCAAAGGGACAGTTTTAACTGACCATGAGATGGATAGCCTGAGGGGGAAAAAACTGCCTGACGGTTCTGGCACAAGAACGATTTCATGGCTGAACCAAACCAGACAGTTATTGAAGTGCAGAGAACAGACTCAATGACTGCTGAATAGAACTGTATCAGCAGCGCCTGTGGCAGGTTGAACTTTCTCAACTGGCGAAGGAAGTACAACCTCTGCTGGGCATTTTTCACAATGGAGTCAATGTGGGTCTCCCACATCAGGTCCTGTGAGATGGTAGTGCCCAGGAACCTGAATGACTCCACTGCTGCCACAGTGCTGTTCAGAATGGTGAGCGGGGTCAATGTTGGGGTGTTACTCCTAAAGTCCACAATCATCTACACTATTTTGTGCGTGTTCAGCTCCAGGTTGTTTTGATTACACCAGACAGCCAGCTGTTTAACTTCCCTTCTGTATGCAGACTCATCGTCATCCTGGATTCGTACATTTGTAATTCGAACAAGATGGTGAAATCATAAGATATTGTACAGCTTGGCTCATATAAAAAGATAAGACTTTTATTCCCATATAGACCAACCAATCAACAAGCAGAGTTTCAGGGTGTCACGTGACGCCATGCAGGGAGCGGACGTGTGAGCAACGAGCTCTGCGCACTTTGCTAAATTTTTAATTATTTTTATGTGATAACCTGGTGAAATTCAATAGAGTCAGTTACACATTTGCTCTTTGAGGTAAAATATGGCAAAGAAGTCAAAATCCTTGGGCTCTGGAGACATTAAAAGACACTACAGACCAGGGACTCGATTTGGTTGGTGCGACAAGAGAGGAGATCCAGCGTCAACTGTCCAACATGTCGGTGATGCTGACGAGGATTCTTGCTGACTTGGAGGATCTCGCTGTTTTACGTTGATCAATTATGGCGATGGAAACAAAATTCTCTGAGTTAGTCACAAGAGTGACGGATGTTGAGAGACGAATCGATTGTCTTGAGTCATCGGAGAGGGAATTACCCGCTAATCCACCCTTGACCAAAGTTGATGTGGAATGTGTTCTTGGAAAAAATGAAGATCTTGAAAATAGAAATCGCAGGAATAATGTCTGAATTGTTGGAATTCCTGAGCATGAAGAGGGCAGAGATATGGTGAAATTCTTGGATGAACTCTTCCTGAGTCTGCTCGACAAAACGGGCCGTGGGCTGGAAATCGAGCGAGTTCACAGAGTTCCGGTTCTTAGATCTACTGAGGGAAACAGGCCCCGATCAATTTTGGTCAAATTTCTGAGATCATCTGATAAAGATCTTGTGTTGTGCCAGGCGAGGAACAAGGGAAGGCTTTCTTGGAAGAATCACAGTATTTTCTTGTTCTTTGCGAATTCGACAAGAGAGAAATGCGAGTGATTCAAGGAGTGTAAGAAACTCTTGCATCAAAGAAATATCGTTTTTGCACGGATGTTTCCGGCCAGACTGAGAATAGAGATGAAGGACGGTCGCAAAGTATTTACGTGTCCGAAACAAGCACTGTCTTTTATACGATCTATGAGTGAGTAAACCATTGGGGTTTTTCTCATGTAAGTGGATCGACTCGCTGTTCATTGACTCTACTGTTGGAGGAAGTTGGGCGTCATTTTTGTTTCTTTTTGCGTTGATTCCGCCGGGCAGCTGGAGTCTGTGTGGTGGAATAACACTTTTCCTTAAATAATCGTTTGCATTGACGGAAGATCGCTTCTTCACTGAAGTTCCCGGCTAGATTTAGATTAGACAATATGGATGACAGCAAAATGTTTACATGCCCACACAAAGGATGTCTTTTTTACAGTTGGCGGTCTGAGTAAGTCATGGTGTATTCTTTTCATGTGCCCTCTGAGTGAACTTGACTCTTGATCACCCGAGGAACCGAGATTCCTGTTTTGCTGCTGTTTATGATGGTTCCGCCTAGCGGCTGGAATTTGCTTTGTGGAGTAACACTGCTTTGGGACAGTTTTGTGGAAGAATCTGCACGTTCTTTGTTCATGCCTCCTGTAGGCTGGGGTTTGATTTGTGGAGTTTTTCTGCGGGACATTGGAATAATTACATCATCTGCTGCATTCATAAGCAACCGGTTCACCGTTCATCTGTTTGACTGTTCGAGGACACTGAACGGTTTATAGCAGCTGGAATTTTGTTTTGTGGAAGAACACATCTTTGAGTCAGTTCTGTGAATGAATCTATATGTTACGTGTGTTTATGATGCCTATTGGCAGAGGTTTGTTTTATAAAGTATTTTCTGGTATGTAAATTTGTGAGGCAAAATTGAGCAATCTGATGGCAAAGTTGTCGCGGGGGCTCTTGCAGGTGTGCATGGACCTTTTGAGTTTGGAGGGATTGACGCCGGTTGGCGCTCTCATGCGCGGGGTTAATGCGTACGTTTTCTTTTTTGTTTTTGGTTCGGGGGGAGTTCGGGGTTTGAATGTTGCACTAATGGGGATTGTGGTCTGTATAATCTTGTTTTTGACACACACTTTTTTCTTTCTATTATATCAAGATGTCAATCATTAATATGAATGGATTATCCCTCTCCACATGAAATGTCAATGGGTTGGGGCACCCCATAAAAAGAAGAAACGTTGTTACTTTTCTTAAGCGTAAGAAATATGATATAGTGTTTCTTCAAGAAACACATCTTTCCCCACAGGAAGATGAAAAATTTGGGAAGATATGGGGTGGACATGTTTTTTTTAGTGCTGGCTCAATAAGAGCAGGGGAGTTATTACAGTGCATCCGGAAAGTATTCACAGCGCTTCACTTTTTCCACATTTTGTTGTTACAGCCTTATTCCAAAATGGATTAAATTCATTATTTTCCTCAAGATTCTACAAACAATACCCCATAATGACAACGTGAAAGAAGTTTGTTTGAAATCTTTGCAAATGTATTAAAAATAAAAAACGAAACAAAATCACATGTACATAAGTATTCACAGCCTTTGCCATGACACTCAAAATTGAGCTCAGGTGCATCCTGTTTCCACTGATCATCCTTGAGATGTTTCTACAACTTGATTGGAGTCCACCTGTGGTAAATTCAGTTGATTGGACATGATTTGGAAAGGCACACACCTGTCTATATGAGGTCCCACAGTTAACAGTGTATGTCAGAGCACACACCAAGCCATGAAGTCCAAGGAATTGTCTGTAGACCTCCGAGACAAGATTGTATCAAGGCACAGATCTGGGGAAGGGTACAGAAAAATTTCTGCTGCATTGAAGGTCCCAATGAGCACAGTGGCCTCCATCATCTGTAAATGGAAGAAGTTTGGAACCACCAGGAATCTTCCTAGAGCTGGCCGCCCGGACAAACTGAGCGATCGGGGGAGAAGGGCCTTAGTCAGGGAGGTGACCAAGAACCCGATGGTCACTCTGACAGAGCTCCAGCATTTCTCTGTGGAGAGAGGAGAACCTTCCTGAAGAACCATCTCTGCAGCACTCCACCAATCAGGCAGGAAGCCACTCCTCAGTAAAAGGCACATGACAGCCCACCTGGAGTTTGCCAAAAGGCACCTGAAGGACTCTCAGACCATGAGAAACAAAATTCTCTGGTCTGATGAAACAAAGGTTGAACTCTTTGGCCTGAATGGCAAGCGTCATGTCTGGAGGAAATCAGGCACCGCTCATCACCTGGCCAATACCATCCCTACAGTGAAGCATGGTGGTGGCAGCATCATGCTGTGGGGATGTTTTTCAGCAGCAGGAACTGGGAGACTAGTCAGGATCAAGGGAAAGATGAATGCAGCAATGTACAGAGACATCCTTGATGAAAACCTGCTCCAGAGCGCTCTGGACCTCAGACTGGGGTGAAGGTTCATCTTCCAACAGGACAACGACCCTAAGCACACAGCCAAGATAACAAAGGAGTGGCTCCGGGACAACTCTGTGAATGTCCTTGAGTGGCCCAGCCAGAGCCCAGACTTGAACCCGATTGAACATCTCTGGAAAGATCTGAAAATGGCTGTGCACCAATGCTCCCCATCCAACCTGATGGAGCTTGAGAGGTCCTGCAAAGAAGAATGGGAGAAACTGCCCAAAAATAGGTGTGCCAAGCTTGTAGCATCATACTCAAAGACTTGAGTAACCGATTAATTAAAGTTATGACACCTCTTATACATATAGATCAGGTGGGGTTTATTCGGGGCTGTAGCTCTTCTGATAATATTAGGCGTTTCATCAATATCACGTGGTCAGTGGTGAATGATCAGGCTCCGGTCACTGCCCTCTCACTCGACGCTGAAAAGGCATTTGATATGGTTGAATGGGATTATCTTTTTAAGATTTTGGAAATGTATGGGTTCAGTAGTACATTTATTGGTTGGATTAAGTTACTTTATAGACACCCTGTAGCAGCAGTACAAACAAACGGATTCATTTCAGATTATTTTACTCTGAATAACTTTCCCCATTATTGTTCTGTCTTGCCCTGGAAACATTAGCAGCCACGATAAGAAAAGAGGATGATTTTCCAGGGGTGATTGCGGGAGGTGTGGCGCATAAGCTTTTGCTTTATGCAGATGATATTTTATTATTTGTCTCCGATCCCTCTATATCTATGCCTTGCCTCCACAGAATTATTAATTCCTTCTCCAAGTTCTCAGGATACAAAGTCAATTGGTCTAAATACCGAAGCTTTGGCTCTGACAGCATACTGTCCAGTAGTGGCTTTCCGGCCGGGTGCTTTCCAGTGGCCCAAACAGGGCATTAAATATTTAGATATTTTATTTCCACCAAATTTGTCTGACTTAGTTAGAGTTAATTTTGACCCTCTAATAAAAAGATTTTCAAGCGATGTGGACAGGTGGGCTTCACTACATTTATCGATGATTGGGAAGGTCAATGTAATTAAAATGAATTGTATTCCAAAATTCAACTACCTGCTACAGTCACTCCATATAGATCTCCCCCTCTCTTATTTTAAGCAATTTGAAAGTATAGCAAAGTCCTTAATTTGGAATGGTAAGCGTCCCAGATTGCACTTCAACAAATTACATAGGCCGATTGACAAAGGTGGACTAGGCCTACCTGAGATTTTGTTTTATTATTATGCTTTCGGTCTCAGACATTTGGCTCATTGGTCACTTCCACCTGAAAGGGCCCCTCCTTGGTTTTGTATTGAACAAGAAGTTCTTGCCCCTATTTTGCCATTGCAGGTCCTGTCTAGCAAATTAACCAGTGAAGTTAAGTTACACCCAGTCATCTCGATTTGAACTCGGTATGGACAAAAGTGTCCAGAGTGTTTAATTCGGACATTTATTTGAATGCTGCTTCGAGCATATGGTTGAACCCAAAATTATGTATTGATAAGTCCCCTTTCTGCTGGTCAGAGTGGATTGTCAGGGGGGTTGCTGCACTCTGTGATCTATATGAGAACGGAGTGTTGATATCCTTTGATAATTTGACTCAACATTTTGGGATTCCCAGATCTCGGTTTTTTAGGTATTTACAGTTGTGCCGCCTGCTCTGTACTATTTTTGGGAGTAGCATACACCCCCCTAGAGCGGCAGATACTTTGGGAGAGGTGCTTGCTGCTTTTGGTAAAGGACATGAGGCATCAGTGTATTACACTTTGCTAATTCAGGGTTTGGGGGATGGAGCTTTAACTTCTATTAAGAGATTATGGGAGAAAGATTTTAATTTGGTGTTGGAGGATGGGGTGTGGGCTGGGATTTTAAAAAACATCAAGTCTGCATCTAGAGATGCAAGGGTGCGCCTTATGCAATTTAAGATTTTGCATCGATTTTATTGGACCCCCTCTAGAATGTATAGGCTTGGTCTTAAAGTTACATCCACCTGCTGGAGATGACAATCGGAAGACGGGGACACATCCCATGTTTTTTGGGGATGTGTTAGGATACAAGAGTTTTAGTTGAAAATGCAGAGGTTCGTATGTAAAGTTTTGCCCCAGATTGTGTGTTTTGGGGGATGGAGCGGTCCTGCATGTGGGTGATAAATACGTGGAGAGTTGGGTCCTGACAGGCGTGATGACTGGCAGGCGGTTAATTCTCAAGGGATGGAAGTTGTCTGATGCGCCCTCATTTCGTGAGTGGTGCGTTGAGCTGGGAAGGGTGGCAGCATTTGAGGAGATGGTGTACAGAAGGCTGGATAACATGGATATTTTCATTAGGAAGTGGGGCGGTTATCTGGCCTTTTTGGTTATTTCTATGTCTAAATATTTCCTGTTTTATTGTCTATTTCTGTATCTTTGTCAGTTGACTTCCGATCACTAGAGTGCTTGTTTGTGTCGGGTGGGATGGAGGGATTATTGCTCGGGGAGGAAGAAAAAAAGTTTTGATTTCATGTGGGTTGAGGTTGTATTTTCTAATATGTCTGTGTGATTTGCTGCATGAATCAATAAAAATGTATTATTAAAAAAAAAAACAAGCAGAGTTTCAAATCGATACAACACAGGCTTTAAATTTTAGCTGGTCTCCTATCCAACACATTTTTTTAAAGAAAAGAACTGTCAGTGAACATATATGGTTACTCATTCCATATTTATTTATGCAATACAAATGACTTATGTTAATAACCTGTAATAAACTTTCCTCATCTTGTTGCAAACCTTGATATTTTCTTTCTTCCGTGGTACACAAATGTTATTTTCCTATTAAAATCATGGTTAGGTTTAGGGTTTAGGTAAGGGGTTAACCTAGGCAAAACCATAATAACATAATTTTGTTGGTTTATTTATTTTTCTCTGTCGGACTAAGTCATACTTTTTGTAAAAGCCAACTCATAAGATTTCTTACGATTTCGCAATCTTGTGCTATTATTACGACTTCTCATGAGACCGGTTGGTGCGGCAGTATATATTAAGTGAACCATTTGTAGGCTAAGTCCCCCAAAAATTAAATACTGTGGCTCTGTGGCAAAACATTGCTCTGTTTGTTTGAGCATCCTGACATCCAGTAAACATCGGCTCAACCAATGGTGCAAGTTTGGAGTGGGACAATTTGTTTGTCCGGCCAACAGCAGATGGGGGAAATGTTCGGGAAAACTGTTTGAAAACAGTCATTATTATTGCAGCTGCATTTGGTGACGCTATTGACACAGATATAACACATTTCACCTTTAAAACGAAGTAATTATCGTGTGTCAAATGTCAGAAGATGATGGAAAACAAGGGCATGAGACAATGCAGCCCCATTCAACAGGCTGCCACTTGGTTTGTTTGCCTACATGCACCAAAGCGTACACACACACACACACACACACACACTCCTAACCATTCAATGCTTGTGGCACACATTGCTGTACTGCTCTCTGTCACCAGTCTGTGAGCTCATGGCACCCAACCAATGTGTAATATTAATCATATCAACATGAATATTAACAATGGCGAGGGAATAGGCCACACTGCATTACTGCAGATCATCCATTTCATTCCAAGCAGATTTAATGGGAAACCACCTGACTGGGGAGAAAAGTTTAACATATTAATCCCCCTGAGAAAGAGAAGAGGGAGATAAATAATTGAATGACCAACCTCAGCCGTCCACTAAGTCCTGGCTCCTTTTATAGCGCTCTGGCAATTCCACCCCCCAGGTGTAGAGACAAGAGGGTGAATGAATCCACACAGGCAAAGAGAGAGATGTCAAGCCTGTAAAAATACACTTGAGACTTCTGACTCATCTCCTAGGTATTGTTAATTTGATGGTTATTAGTTTAAGAGGGTTCCAAATGGCTAGGTATTCCTTCCAACTAAAATAACGTACATGGGTTGTTTGCAAACTATATCTGAAAGTGTGTCTTCAGGCAAGAATTTGTTTAATTTCCTACCTCCTTTACAAGTCTATTCAACTATAAACAACTTAATAGCCTCAGACGTTGTCCGTTTGTAAAATTAAAGCTGAGACAATTGTTTAACTATGATATAGTTGCGAGGAATTTAATTGCAATGTATAATTGAGCAGCATTGTGCAGCTGCAATGGCACATGTTATACATTTTAATTTCCTGTAGAACTGTCAGCACTGAGTGGAACCCAAGCACCTTGGGCCAGATTGCAATGGGACATTAAAAACACACTGACAGTGTCTGGGGGAGGAGGTGGGGTTTGATGCTTTGTTTTCACATCTCACCTCTCTGTAGAATTGACAATGAGAAGATATAATCTTCAAGTGTGAAGTTTGATAGGATCTGTCTATATGTAATCTTAAAAGGATAGTTCACCCTAGACTAAAAAATAATGTCATCATTTACTCACCCTCATGTCAGTCCAAAACCATATGACTTTCTTTTGTGGAACATAACAGATGTTGGGTAGAATGACAGCCTCAGTCATCGTTCACACTCATTTTAAGGAACATTTTGCAATGAAAGTGAAAGGTGACTGAGTCTGTCAGTGCCTAACATACTGCCAAACATCCACTTTTGTGTTCCACGGAAATCATCAGGGTTTGGAATGACATGGATAAGTAAATAATAACATAATTTTCATTTGTAAGTGAACTACCCCTTTAAATCTATTTTAATCTGTTAAAACTGATTTTTTTTTCCTGAGATATTTGGCAAACTTAAAGTAATATTCCAGGTATAAGCTTCACTTAAGGTCCTCAACAGAAAAAAATTGTGACTCATTCCTCAGTTTGTAAAAAAATAAATAAAATGTATACAGTAATGATCTTACACTGGACACCCATGGGGCAAGTGACCATCACACAAGTTATTTCCAATCTTTTTACTCATGTCATGTAAATTCAGTAAACCTGTAAACTTTCACAAGTTATCCATGCAAGATTACAAGTAAGGGACATGATGCAACTACCTTTAAAGCACTATCTACAAGGAGCAAACTCCACCCACCGGAATTATGCTAGTAACGTGTAACCAGAACTTCATTCACCTAGAATATTCCCATTTCAAAACGACTATTTAGACAACTTTTTTACTGAATAATTAATGTAAGAGCTTTAACAAAAACACTAGCTTCACATTTCTGATTTCAAATAACCTTTGACTTCACTTGTAAGTGAATTACAGGAGTAATTTTTGCATGTTTACCAAATGAAGGACGAGTCATCTACAGCATCTCTGGCAAAATGAGCTTGAGTTGTATTTAATTATTACTTATATTTAAAAGAGCATTATGACATATAAAACCTACAGTATGGATGCTCATTGAAGAGCAGGTCTTTTATCTGGGCAGGTATCTTTGCACTGCCAGCCGTTAACTGAACTTTAACTAAGGTCAAGAAGGTTTGTTCAAAATGTTCCTCTATTCATTTAGGTACATACACATCTTAAACTCTAAATGTGCCCAAATGTCACAGCTGGTTTATGTGAAGGAGGCATCTACTCATTCAGTAAGAGCGGACAGCAGTGGTGAGGTGGAATTGATTGTCACTAGATTAAAAATTAGCAGTCTGCTAAACCTCTTTGCCTGTGTGGGGCCTGTCAGATTTCAAATCAGTGCAGGCAATAATTTTCCATTGACCTCTGGGGGCTAAACATCCTCTCAAAAGAGTACTGCAAGAATACTGATGCAGACCTGCCAACCTTAAAAAAATATTTTGAGTACCACAATAATGTAACTCTTAGATCACATGCATTCGCACCACTTCGCTTTGCACACGGTCATTTCCCCACTCACCGCCATTCAACATATAAATCGGCTATGAAGAAAACAATATAATCAGATATTCGATTATAAGAGTTATAAGAACTCTTTTAATGAAAAGCCATATTTAGTAAATATATAATATAAATAATTTACATTTAGGAAGAGACAGCCGTTTGTGCGCATGTGTGAATAATCTGACTTCAGTTCAGAGGAGGCTGAATCCCTGGTTTTTAGACTTGCAGGGAGCATTTTTACATACGTTCACCTCAACCTTTAGAAATTTGACCATGTTTTAACATAGACATAGGTTAACATAGCTCTAGGCTACCCTGGCTTTGGATAAAGGTTTGGGTGTCATGGCCAGTTGAGAGTTCCTCATCAAGTAGCTGATTTTCCCTTGTGCTGGTTGGTTTGATACCAATTTAATTCATCATAGTGATCACATGTTCAGGCTTACAGAATGAAAGCAATACCGTTTGCAGTTGCAGCTCCAAAGTTGGAAGCAGGATATGTATGCATAGCTCCTCTTTTTTAAGTATTTGGTTGCTGATGTCAAAAATAGGCATGGCTCTCTTCAGAAAGAGTGAATACACCTTTGACATGGGGTTGGTGAAGAACTGAAGTACCTTCTCAGGTTTTGTCAGATCCTTTTTCTCTTCCCTGGTGGAAAACCCAGCATAAGCTTGTAGCTGTGTTTTGGAACATGGGGTTTAAGCTGGTCATAAACTGGTCGAAGCTGGTCATACCAGCTCAAGCTGGTTTTTGTAAGATGGTAGCTGGTTGACCATTTTATGACCAGCTTGGACCAGCTCATGACCAGCTTGGACCAGCTCATGACCAGCTTATGACCAGCTTAAACCAGCTACCATGTTCCAAAACACAGTTACCAGCTTAAGCTGTTTTTTTCCACTTAAGAATTCTGTCTTGGTACTTTCAGGTTGTTTTTTTATTTTTCTTTATCTAGGAATGTAGGCCTTTGTAACTAGAGGTTTAGCTGCATTATTACCTGAAGCTCCTTGGTGGCAACTTCAAAATCATAAAAGCACAATGTGCAAAATGCATGATTTGGCAATTTTGAGGGATGGAGGCATGGCCATTGCTCCTGATACTTTGTGAGGAACTTCTGGGGGGCATGGGCTTCTTTTTAGGTCTGATGCTCTCTCTCTCCCTGTCAATGTCCTCCTCATCTGATGTCATGTTTATTTTAACTGCAAGGCACTCACACACACCTCCCGGTAACTTTCTAGGTAACGTTATTCAGGGCTACAGACTGCGACTAAAATAGTTGCAAATGCGACCAAAATAACTGATTGCGACAATAATTTAAAATCTAGTCACCACTGGCGACAGTCAGGTATGTGTTCATATGCGGTTTCGTCAGATATCATCTTGTGAGTTATTGAATATATTTTTAGAACGCGCACAACGAGTGTGTCTAGCACCACTTTTCACTCATTCTGTTGTGATGAGCTCACTGCACTGCACGTAACAACAAACCCAGCGTGAGAGAGTTGTGAATAAATGACTCTTTTGATGTGATCTTTTTCATGAATCACCCGAAAAGAACTGAGGGTTTGAACTCAGGAGCTCAGGTTAGCAGTTTGAATCAGACTCACTTTCTCAACAAATCAGCCATCAGTGCGCTCACAACTGGGAGAGCAGACATTTAAAAATAAGAGACCCTTGTGTATTTCAGACTTCTTTATAACTAAAAGTCCTGTATTGTGTGTACCACTTTTTTTCTTCTGGTAATTATTGATTGGGATTGGAGTAACACAATAAACTGCATCTGGGATTTCATTCAATTTGCACTCTTGTAGTCTCTGTGTCTGGGGCCATCCGGTAACAGTAAAGAAGGACAAAGGCAATATTTTAAAACAATTATAATTATATATACAGACTTCTGAAACTTTTGTAGTGTATATACACTGGCGGCCAAAAGTTTGGAATTATGTACAGATTTTGCTCTTATGGAAAGAAACTGGTACTTTTATTCATCAAAGTGGCATTCAACTGATCACAATGTATAGTTAGGACATTAATAATGTGAAAAATGATTATTACAATTTGAAATAAATGTTCAGAACTTCTTAAACTACTTCAAAGGGTTCTCATCAAAAAATCCTCCACATGCAGCAATGACAGCTTTGCAGATCCTTGGCATTCTAGCTGTCAGATTGTCCAGATATTCAGGTGACATTTCACCCCACACTTCCTGTAGCACTTGCCATAGATGTCTTGTCGGGCACATCTCACGCACCTTACAGTCCAGCTGATCCCACAAAAGCTCAATGGGGTTAAGATCTATAACACTCTTTTCCAATTATCTGTTGTCCAATGTCTGTTTCTTTGCCCACTCTAACCTTTTCTTTTTGATTTTCTGTTTCAAAAGTGGCTTTTTCTTTGCAATTCTTCCCATAAGGCCTGAACCCCTGAGTCTTCTCTTTACTGTTGTAAATTAAACTGGTGTTGAACGGGTAGAATTCAGTGAAGCTGTCAGCTGAGGACATGTGAGGCATCTATTTCTCAAACTAGAGACTCTGATGTACTTATCCTCTTTTTTATTTGTACATCTGGCCTTTCACATCTCTTTCTGTCCTTGTTAGTGACAGTTGTCCTTTGTCTTTGAAGACTGTAGTGTACACCTTTGTATGAAATCTTCAGATTTTTGGCAATTTCAAGCATTGTATAGCCTTCATTCCTCAAAACAGTGATTGACTGACGAGTTTCTAGAGAAAGCTGTTTCTTTTTTTTTTCTTCTTTTTTTTTTTTTTTTTTTGCCATAATATTGACCTTAAGACATGTCAGTCTATTGCATACTGTGGCAACTCAAAAACAAACACAAAGACAATGTTAATCTTCATTTAACAAACCAAATAGCTTTCAACCGTGTTTGGTATAATTGCAAGTGATTTTCTAGTACCAAATTAGCAATTTAGCATGTTTACTCAAGGATAAGGTATTGGAGTGATGGCTGCTGGAAATGGGGCCTGTCTAGATTTGATCAAAAATTATTTTTTACAGATGGTGCTGTATTTTACATCAGTAACATCCTGACTGTACTTTGTGATCAGCTGAATGCCACTTTGGCGAATTAAAGTACCAATTTCCTTCTGAAACAGCAAAATCTGAACATTTTTCCTTCATAAATTTTGGCCACCAGTGTGTGTGTGTGTGTGTGTGTATATATATATATATATATATATATATATATATATATATATATATATATATATATATATATATATATACATACAGACATACATATACACACACACACACACACACACACACACACACACACACACACACACTACCGGTCAAAAGTTTTGAAACGCTTGACTGAAATGTTTCCCATGATCTTAAAAATCTTTTGATCTGAAGGCATATGCTTAAATGTTTGAAATTAGTTTCATAGACAAAAATATAATTGTGCCACCATATTAATTTATTTCATTATAACTCTAAAATTTTATTTTAAAAAAAGTTTTTGAAATTGATGACTTGGACCAAATAATAAAGAAAAGCAACTCCTTCAATACTGTTTAAAAAGCATCCCAGGGTAATACCTCAAGAAGTTGGTTGAGAAAATGTCAAGAGTACATTTCTGAATACTAGGCAAAGGGTGACTACTTTGAAGATGCTAAAATATAACACAGTTTTGATTTATTTTGGATTTTGTTTAGTCACAACATAATTCCCATAGTTCCATTTATGTTATTCCATAGTTTTAATGACTTTACTATTATTCTAAAATGTGAAAAAAAATAAATAATAAAGAATAAGTAAGTGTTTCAAAACTTTTGACCGGTAGTGTGTATATATATATATATAAAGAAAAAAATGAAATGACCCCTGTTCACAAGTCTGCATACCCTTAGTTCATAATACTGTGTATTGCCCCATTTAGCATCAATGACAGCGTGCAGTCTTTTGTAATAGTTGTCTATGAGGCCCCAAATTCTTGCAGGTGGAATAGCTGCCCATTCATATTGGAAAAATGCCTCCAGGTCATGCAAAGTCTTTGGTCATCTTGCATGAACCGCACGTTTGAGATCTCCCCAGAGTGGCTCGATGATATTAAGGTCAGGAGACTGTGATGGCCACTCCAGAACCTTCACCTTTTTCTGCTGTAACCATGGGAGGGTCAACTTGCCCTTGTGCTTAAGGTCATTGTTGTGCTGGAAAGTCCAAGAGCGTCCCATGCTCAGCTTTCTTGCAGAAGAATGCAAATTGTCTGCCCGTATTTTTTGATAACATGCTGCATTCATCTTGCCATCAATTTTCACAAGATTCCCTAAGCTCACACACCCCCAAAACATCAGTGAGCCACCAACATGCTTCACAGTGGGGATGGTATTCTTTTCACTATAGGCCTTGTTGACCCCTCTCCAAACATAGCGCTTATGGTTGTGACCATAAAGCTCTATTTTGGTCTCGTCACTCCAAATTAATGTGTGCCAGAAGCTGTGAGGTGTGTCAAGGTGTTGTCAGGCATATTGTAACCAGGCTTTTTGTGGCATTGGCGCAGTGAAGGCTTCTTTCTGGCAACTCAACCATGCAGCTCATTTTTGTTCAGGTATCGTCGTATTGTGCTCCTTGAAACAACCACACCTTCTTTTTCCACAGCAGCCTATATTTCTCCTGAGGTTACCTGTGGGTTTCTCTTTGTATCCCGAAAAATTCTTCTGGCAGTTGTGGCTGAAATCTTTCTTGTTCTACCTGACCTTGGCTTGGTCCCAAGAGATCCCAAAATTTTCCACTTCTTAATAAGTGATTGAACAGTACTGACTGGCATTTTCAAGGCTTTGGATATCTTTTTATATCCTTTTCCATCTTAATAAAGTTCCATTACCTTATTACGCAGGTCTTTTGACAGTTCTTTTCTGCTCCCCATGGCTCAGTATCTAGCCTGCTCAGTGCATCCACGTGAGAGCTAACAAACTCATTGACTATTTATACACAGGCACCAATTGCAATTTAAATAGCCACAGGTGTGGGAAATTAACCTTTAATTGCCATTTAAACCTGTGTGTGTCACCTTGTGTGTCTGTAACAAGGCCAAACATTCAAGGGTATGTAAACTTTTGATCAGGGCGATCTGGGTGATTTCTGTTATCATTATGATTTAAAAAGGAGCCAAACAACTATGTGATAATAAATGGCTTCATATGATCACTATCCTTAAATAAAAGACAGTTTTTTTGCATGATCAGTCATATTTTCAAAATCAATGCCAAAATTTCACAATTTCTGCCAGGGTATGCAAACTTTTGAGCACAACTGTATGTGTGTATATATATATATATATACACACACACACACACACACAATTAAATAATCAAGCTTTTGACACTTAGGACAATTGAGGGACTTGTGCACAACTATTATACAAGGTGCAAACATTCATTGAGAGGAGAAGACAATATATGCATACTATACTTTATGTAAATATCTGTAATATAGATTCTGAAGAGCAGTACTAAATAAAAAATATATAGTTTATATTTACATATATTTACATTTATGAGACAAAATCATGTATAAGATCATGTGAGGAGTCTTGGAGTGATTTTAGACTAGTTGGTACTTTTCAATCAGCAGATCAGTGCTGTTGTCAAGGGTAGCTTTTTCCACTTGAGATCTATCACTAAAATAAAACATTTTCTTTCCCCATAAAGACTAGGAAATTGTGATCCACTCACTTGTCACATCAAGGTTAGGCTATTGTAACTCATTATACATTGGTCTGCACCAAACTCCATTATCCCACCTAAAGCTAGTTCAAAACGCAGCAGATAGGCTTTTAACAGGGTCACGAAAGAGGGATCATATTTCACCGGTTTTAGCATCTCTACACTGGCTTCCTGTGAAATTCAGGGTCGATTTTAAAATTCTGATTTATGTCTACAAGGCACTATATAGTCTCGCGCCCCAATATATCAGTGACCTTCTACACCCTTACTCCCCCCACCAGAGCGCTCAGGTCTTCTGATCAGCTTCTATTGAGGGTTCCTCTTTGCCGCTATTGATCTAAGGGGTGGCCGTGCCTTTTCTGTGATAGGTCCTAATCTATGGAATATTCTCCCTTTCCATGTAAGGTCAGCTTCATCATTAGCCATTTTTAAATCTTCTTTAAAAACATATTTTTATTCTGTAGCTTTTGAATAGATAATTGAATAGTTTGAAATTGATAAATACATGATGCTGTATTTAAAAGTTTTTATTTTATTATGTTATATATTTAACTTTAAATTAATCTGTTTTTATATCACTCTGTCATTTTGTTTGTTTGATCTGTAAAGCACTTTGAGTCAACTTCTGTTGTTTTAAAATGTGCTCTATAAATAAAGGTTGACTTGACTTGACCAAAGCGAATGCAAACTTATCTTCTCAACTATATACTGTTTATTAAACCTTCGATGAATGGGTTATTAGCTGACTTCCTTTACTTTGGCTTTATTTCTTGTTTCTGAACAGCAATCTAAATCGAGAAAATCTGTGATTTGGCTACTATAAACAGCCATTTGGCTCCTTAATGTTTCACTTTAGGAGCCAATGGCTCCTAAGTCATTTTTTTTAGTCTGGAGCCCTGTTATTTATGCGGCACATGCACTCGCTTTTTTTTCATCCTGCCATGATCTGCTCCTCTCATTATGGTGATGGGTTTGGCTGCAATAATAATTATGAATACGGTACTATAAAAAGTCACATTTAAAAATCTGTGACACAATCTGCGACACACGGTCCATATAACTTAACATTACTTTGACAACTTGAGGTTGGCAGGTCTGCTGATAGTAATACAGTGCTGGATTGAGAGAGACTCACATTTAGCGATCTCTCAAATAAGAGACTGTGGCAGAGCACATATCAAACTAATGCAAAAAAAAAAAATGACAGAATGTGAATCCTTCAGCAAACATGATGTGTCCTTCATGACTTACTACAGTATATACAATATGTGGTCAAAAGTTTATGGACACAATATGTGCTGGATAAACATTTAATTTCAAAACCACAGGCATCAATTCCCCCTTTGCTGCAAAAATAGCTTACACTCTTCTAGGAAGGCTTTCCACTATACTTTATGCAGTAACATGGCTGTAGGAATTTGCTCCCATTCAGACACAATAGCATCAGTGAGGTCAGGCACTGATGTTGGGCGATGGGGCCTGGTTTACAGCTGGCGTTCCAATTTAACCCTAAGATGTCCAGTGGGGTTCAGGTCTGGGCTTTGTGCAGGCCAGTTAAGTTCTTTCAAACCAGACGCAGTAAACCATTTCTTAATGGGCCTCACTTTGTGCACAGGTGTATTGTCATGCTGAAATAAAAAAGTTGGAAATCCTACTGGAACTAATGGAGTAACCAAACTTGTCAATTAAGGGGGTATCCACATACTTTTGGCCATATAGTGTACAGTCTATACAACAGTATACAATATACACACAGTTAGTTTCATTACCCGAATCTTATTGGATGAGAGACGTTCCATGAGTACTGATGTCTGACACCATCAGAACTTGGACACATCACTGTTTGTATCACTCTGCTTGTGTTTGTAGCTCTAAACCAAAGTGTAAGGGCAGCATATGTGTAAAAGCAGCTAGATGTGTGTCTTCTCATTTTTCCCTGACATTAAAGATTTTAGCCAGCAGGTGGTAACAAAAGAAAATGTTTATGTGTTATGAGCCAGTAAAGTTTTCCGTGCACTGAGTCAGCACATGTCAGTCAGTGAGCGGTTCTTTGAAGTTATCAGCATTGTCTCTCACTCTATGATCGCTCGGATTACTACAACAACATCACAGCTGGGAAATACTGTTAAACTAACAGCATCAGCATTAAGGCTTATCACAGCTAAGATACACAACAGACGGAAAAATAAAAAAAAAACTCAAGGCGCTTAAGCTAATACCGGAGTGTGACAAGGAGGAGGGCAGGGCTGGGCCATGACTATGCACGCCCAGCCTCCAATCGGGCTAATCAGCCGAGGAGAGGGATAGGTGCAATGAAATGCGGCAGTTCGGCAGAGAGAGAGCTACAGGCAGCTGCCCTGTATGCATTAACGTTTGTGTGTCTTTGTGTTTAAGTTTATTAAAAACATTACTTTGATGCTTCGTCTAGTTCCTGCCTCCTCCTTTCCATTGAACCCTGTTACACTGAGTTTTCGTGTTGTGAGTAGATCTAATTACCATGGCAGAGGAGAGAACAATCTCTACAGTGAATCACTCTTGCGCACCGGCTACCGCGAAATACACTCGGACATCTATTTTTATACAGAGAAAATAGGATGTATTTGACCATTTTTTTGTCTTATGAATCAGTTGAGTAGACGTGCATGGAGACAGCATCAGTCATTGTCAGAGAGTGGTTTATTTGAAGACATTGCCATTGTCTCTCACTCCATGATCGCTTGGATTACTACTACACTACAGATTCAGCATTAAGACTTTTCACAGTTGAGAGACACAACAGACTGATAAATCATACAAACTCAAGGCGCTTACCTCTTACTGGAGTTTCCATATTGGAGAACATGTAAACATTCAACATAGTGGTGGAGAGAACTGTTTCTATAGTGAATGACTCTTGCACACCAGCTACCATGAAATAGGGAGGAATACCCCTGCTCAGATGGCTATTTTTCCACAGAGATCTCTGCTTGAGAGTCGACTCGTGACAGAGGCAAATTTCTCTCTCTCTCTCTCTCTCTCTAACACAAACACGCACACGCACACACACGCACACGCACACACACACACACACACACACACACACACACACACACACACATACACACACATCCTTTTTCTCCAATAACTTGTTAGAAACAGCCCAAGCCATGATTACTAGTTCTAAAGTGACATTTTATAATAAGCAATGGAGGCTTGAGCACATCTTTTGAACTAGCAACGGCAGATCCCTCGCGAAAGAAAGTAGTTCCATGCACAACTGCGTATTTTGTTATTTTTTTTATTTACTTGTTCATTGAACTGTTGTATAAAACAGTGTAGTAAATACTAAAATTACTACTCAAAAACATTTTCATACATTTATATTTATTCATTTAGCACACTTTTATCCAAAACAATGTTATTACTGTATAATATAACTGTATTATTATTATAAATAATAACAATAATAACAACAGCAATATTATATTACAAATTGAGTAATGTGATATCCTATTACAACTAAAGTGAAAACAAAAGAGATCCGCTAAAGAATCCATTTCACATTTTAGGTCCATATACAATGTGAAGAAATGTGCCAATAGAACTGGCTTAATGTTCAGTGGAGATTTTCACTGGAATTGCTGTTAATTTTGTTGCTACATTATCCAGTAGAGTAATTAACAATAAAGGTTTTCTTAATAGGCTACACATTTTTTTATGTAATTATTTTCTGTCTACTCTATTTTATAACGAAATGTGTAGTTATATGAAAAATATTCATATTCAGTCATCAATTAATGTCTTGAAATTGCACATTTTATTTTGCATATATATTTGTTACATTTTTATTGTTTACTTGAATAATTTGTATTATTTACAAGTATTTACATTGATATGTAGAACACATGCTTAATTGGTACAGTCTCTTTTAAGACTAGTGGCATCAGCCAGTAAGCGCATATAACGACAAAAGATGTACATATTTTATTTAGCGCATCCATGTGTGATTAGAATTAAATGTTTCTTTTTTCTTTTCTTTTTTCTATCAACAACTGACTATAAAAAGACAAAAAAACAGAAAGGGTATTAAAAGACACATTATTCTATGACATATAGATCCGTGGATCTCGTCTTTGGACACAAAGAATGAGTTAAACCAACTTTTACTCTCAACACAGTGAAAGAACCTCTGTGCTAATAAATTCTCCACTAAGCTATTCCATCACTTATGAGTGAAATCTGAACATTTACTAGTCAGTGGTTAATCACAGACATTTTTAGGCGCATAGCATGAGATTTGGTTGCACATGCAAGTTATTTTCTTGCATTATAGAGGATTGCCACACAGAGTGAAAGATCGATCTTGGGATCAAAAATTGATATTGAGATCGTTCAAATGAAGGAAAAATCCATATTTTTACCCAGCCCTAATTACTACCTATATTGTATAAATGGGAAATTATGCTTGTGATTGGTTGGTCTCAACATAAATAAAAGTTGTAACTTCTGTGAGTGAACTGTCATACTATTTCTTACGAAGTGTTCTGCTTATCATTATGCCATACATTGTCAAAGTGTTTTGGTTGTGTGGTAACCTAATGGCTACAGAGCCGTGCTGCTAACACAGACCATTAATGAACTGGAGAGATACTGAGATCTTTCTCTCACCCTATTGCCCTTGAGCAAGACACTTTATACTTGAATAAGTGAGTAGAGCCCTTCAGATATAGGCCTACTACTCTTTATTCACAAATGCTAGCATGAAAATGACTTCACATGAACTCTTCACAGTTACACAACACAACACTGGACACTCTGTAATAGTTTTTCTATTTGCAACATAAATGCTTGAAAGTAAGTAACAAAGAATGAAATGGCAGCATTTAAACTGCATCCCTGTTCCACTTTTGCAGCTGAGCATGGCTGATATCTGATTGAAAAGAAAGCACTGTTCCCTTGATGGAGTATGGAGACTCAATGGGACTCTGTGTCCATTTATACAGAAGGGGAAACTGCCTTCATTTTTTGAAGAGGTGGTGTAATACAAGACATGAATGGTGAACTAATGTGAAAATAGCAAAAAGGGGAGGCAAGATCATCTTCATGCAACACTTTGCAAAATAAGGCACGGACCCTCAAGACTGGCACTCCAAACAGTTTCCTGAATTGATTTCACAGTTTATTCCCTTCATGACCCATGCCTTAAATATGCTTTCAAATGCTGCATTATGGAGAATTTGCCAAACATTCCCTTTAAATTAAGCACCTCCTATTAAAGAAACTTCTATGTGTTGCAATTTGGGAGGTGTTATACGCAGCCGTGGTCCATGCATTTTAAGTCTAGGCCTTCAGTGCGATTCATGCCATTAAGAAAACACAGCTTCACAATGAATAAGACACCGTCATAAATCATAAATTACGTCACACCCAACTAATAATATCAACTGACATTTTAAAAACTATGTACATGCACGAAAGCCAGAACCAAGGAGGTCTAATACCAAGAAAAAACTCTCTTATAATATTTGTGATTTAAATTTTGCTTGCAATACATTTTGTTTCGTCAGGATACATGGTTACTTTTCAAAACTTGATCTGTCACTGAATGCTCAAGCAGCCTAATTTACAGTTAGAAAACTCCTGATGTTGCTATAACAATGCAAAAAGCACATACTAATTTGCTTGAAGTGAAAATCAGTCCTCCTTTCCTATCAATCGCACAATCATGCAGAGCATCTCAGGTTTTTAAATCCATAAGGATCTCTTTCTCATTGGTGATGTGGCAGTGACAGCCGACTCGTCCGCAAGATCTTGCGCTCTTCGCTTTTAAATTACGCAATCTCTTAAAGCGTGATTGCATCACTCAAGGCCAGCTAGAAGGCCTGGACTGGGACATATCCTAAAGACCACACCCACCAAGAACAAATAAATCAATCTGATTGGCTGATGAATCTGACAACCTGACTTTAGATGCCTAGTCACTGCAGTGTAGAGGGATTCTGTGGAAATTCTGAAGGTCTGACGGGGTGGAGCTCAGACTCACACACTGCTTCAGCTAAGGAGCATGGCTTCGGGCATGCGATTTGTGAAACAGTTGTCACACTTTGCTTGTAAGCATCGAGGAATAAATTCTGATTGGATAAACTTTTTGGTTTTTGCTATTTGTCTGTAGATGAATTAGGAGTGGAAAGTGATTGAACATACATAGGCATAAAGGTCAATGAGAATGAAAGGATGAAAAAATATTTATTTAATAGGCATGTTACGCCAGCAGAGAAGGCTTTGCTGGCCCTGAGAAATCGCCACTGGTTATCTGTCATTACGACATAAACAATGAGAATACACTTATTAGCTTGATCCAGTCACTGATAGGATGGTACATTTGAAACAAGAAAAAAATCTATGTTTGTGGAACTACTTTCCTTTATGACATTTTTAAAGGAACAGTTCACCCAAAAATGAAAATTTTGTCAGCCTTTCCTTAACAAATACGTATGACTTACTTTCTTCCGTGGAACACAAAACAAGATGTCAAACTATTATGGTATTTTTATTTATTTATTTTTGTCACCTTTAGAGCTTGACAGACCAAGTCCTCATTCACTTTCACTGAATGCAAAAAGCACCCTGGGACAATCTGTCAAACACCTAAGTCTGTGTTTCACAGAAGAAAGAAAATCATAAGTTTGGAACGATATAAGAAATTATGAGTTATTTTCATTTTTGCATGTACTATTCCTTTAAGATACAATCCACAAGTGCTGCAACCATCTTCATTGCACAACCCTGCGAACAAACCTATTATTTTGGCTCCATTTTCAACAGCAGAGCTTTATCTTTGGCTGCAGAACTAATTTTGTGATGGCAGATGAATTGCTGTCATCCTGATGTGAGGCACATCCACTATTTAGGAAATTGCCTCACTTTTATCTTTCATACTCATTTTAAGTCCTGGAGCTTTGCACAAGGACATACCTGACTGACTCTGCCTTTCACTTATTTGAGAAGATGTGAAAAGAGCCAATAGAGAGGGCTGAACAGCTAGTCTGATTTTCTCTGAGATGTAGATTTAAATGTGCACAGAGGTGGACACCTCAGTGGCTCCTCGACAGTTGGATCTGATTATCTTTCAAACAGAAACCACTTCTTGTATCCTTGTATGAAAGTGGCAAAACTTTTGAGTAAAAATTCAGAAAACACTTTCAGCCTTTAAACACTCTTGATATTTCACGGCCTCAATGCGCCCTTCGGCTGGGCCTGCATCAGTGTGAGCTCCACAGCGGACTAGTACCCAACAGACCCTGCAGCTGATCCTTTTGACCAATCACAGCGGAATGGAGTTTCCTTGCTGTAGGAAAAAGCATGGCAGACAAGGCAGACAATAATAGTTTTTTACTGGTTGTCAATGACGGATAACTTGCTTATTTTGTATATATAGTATCACTCCTTAGTCTGTCTGATGTGTGTAACTGGTTCAACACTTTGTTTTATTAAGCGGTCCAGAGATATGGAATTATTCTGTTTTTACTGGATATTTTTTCTTGAGGAAGTTTTTGTCACATTTTTGAGGAAGGACCCAAGATGCAGGATGGCAATGAGGGGGTTTTAATTGAAAAAAACACAAGCAAATAAAATAAAAAAAAAACTCTCACGAGGGAGAAAATAAACAGCTTGACAAAAATAGGATTGAAAACAAACCGACAGGGGAATACTGGAAACAGACAGGGACAACTTGGCTGGACTGGAGACAAAGTACAATGATATGGCAGGGAAGACGAGACAAAGGACAGAATGTATAGGGGAAAGGAAGATTGGATACAGGCGATGAAAATAATCACGGGCAGCGCGAATCAGCGCCGCCAATGCAATGCTGATTGTGCTGCTGAGCAGCACCTGTGAGAAACATGAGGGAGAGAGGGAAACACAGCACATGGGACAGCCTGAGGGATGGGTGGATGAAACTGTCACAATCCCGCCAAAACAGGAATAAAACAAGATCGAAGAGGCAGGATCATGACAGTACCCCCCTCCTGAGGGATGACTCCCAGGCGTCCCACAATCAAGACAGAACAAAACTAGACAAAATACCAGACAACGGAAAGGGAGGGTGGGCGAGTTCAAACAAAACAGACAGGGTATAAGGTCCAGGGCAGAACCGGCAGGACGGACCAGGGTAGTGCTGGCAGAATGGACCAGGGTGACGCCAACGGAACAGACCAGGATAGTGTCAGTGGGACGGACCAGGGAGACAACGGCAGGACAGACCAGGATAGCGCCAGCGAGATGGACCAGGGAGAAGCCGGCGGGTTGGACCAGGGTGGCGCCAACGGGATGGACCAGGATAGTGCCGGCGAGATGGACCAGGGAGGAGCCGGCAGGTTGGACCAGGGTGGCACCAATGGGACAGACCAGAATAGCGCTGGCGAGATGGACCAGGGAGGAGCTGGCGGGTTGGACCAGGGTGGCGCCAACGGGATGGACCAGTTTAGTGCCAGCAGGATGGACCAGGATATAGCAGCTCGGCAGGGTTTGGCAGCTGGACTAGGCTTGGCTGCCGGACTTGGCTTGGCTGCTTGACTAGTCGAGAGGACTTGACTCGACCAGGTGGCTTGACTAGATGCAGTGGCTTGGCTTGACATGGTGACTTGACTTGACAGGATGACTTGACTTGACATTGCAACTTGGCTAAGCATGTTGGTTTGGCTTGGAGTGATGGCTTGGCTTTACAGCTTGACTAGGTGAGATGACTTGACTTGGCATGGCAGTGACAACTTGACTTGACATTGCAGCTTGGCTAAGCGTGTCAGTTTGACTTGCCGTGAAGGCTTGGCTTGACTTGACAGCTTGACTTGGCATGACAGCTTGACTAGTCAGGACATCTTGACTAGTCAGGTGAGATGACTTGACTTGTCATGGCAGTGACAACTTGACTTGAAGTGACGACTTGACGGCACAACTTGACTTGACGTGTTAGTTTGACTTGGTGTGGTGGCTTGATTTGTCGTGATGGTTTGGCTTGGTTTGACAGTTTGACTTGGCATGGCAGTTTGATTTAACTTGGCTGCTTGATGGTTTGACTTGGTTTGGTGGCTTGATTTGTTGTGATGGTTTGGCTTGGTTTGACAACTTGACTTGGTGTGGTGGTTTGATTTGACTTGGCTGCTTGACTTCACTTGACGGTTTGACTTGGCTTGATAGCTTGACCTCATTTGAAGGCTTGAATTGACATGGTGGCTTGATTAGACTTGGCTGCTTGACAAGGCTGGGTGGCTTGACTTGGCTTGGACACTTGGCTAGGTGTAGCAACTTGACTTGATGTGGTGACTAGACTTGATATAGCAACTTTACTAGGTATGTCAGTTTGACTAGGTGTGATTGATCCAGAAGACAGCTTAAGGGAATGAACAGGATCAGGTGTTTCTAGGACAGAAGCAAGTACAGGTGGCTTCAGGATGGGAGTGAGGACAGAGTGGGGAACGGGCACCTTGGCAGGGAGCGCTGGCAGCGACTGGGGAATGGCCTTCATGGCTGGGAGCACTGGCAGCAACTGAGGAACGGCCTCTATGGCCGGGAACACTGGCAGTGACAAGGGAATGACCTCCATGGTCGTGAACACTGGCAACGACAGGGGAACAGCCTCCATGGCCATGAGTGCTGGCAGCGACAAGGGAAAAATTGACCTCAGCTCCTCTGGATGATGGGCTTGTCCAGTCTTGTCACAAAAATGAGCTCGGGGATGGTCTCATCAACATCCCGCTTGGAGGCCGTTCCAGCCAACTCCTCAGCAAAAATGTAGATGCTGACAGCAGACCAGAAGATTGGGCAACCGGATGAGGCTCTGAGAGACCAATTCCTCAAGGGCAGGAGCTGGGTTCAATAAAACGCCCATTATACCTCAGCTGAGTCCAAAGTTGGCCATATCGTTCCGTCACGTTTTTGAGGAAGGACCCAAGATGCAGGATGGCAATGAACAGGTTTTAATTGAAAAAACACAAGCAAATACAAACAAAAACTCAAAAAAAGGAGAAAATAAACAGCAAGACAAAAATAAGACTGAAAACGAACTGACAGGGAAAAACTGGAAACAGACAGGAACAACTTGACTGGACTGGAGACAAAATACAATGATATGGCAGGGAAGACTATATAGGAGAATAGAGAGACTATATAGGGGAAAGGAAGATTGGATACAGGTGCTGCCAATAATCACGGGCAATGCAAATTTGTGCTGCTGAGCAGCACCTGTGAGAAACACGAGGGAGAGAGGGAAAGCCTGAGACAGTACATGGGACAGCCTGAGAGATGGGCGGAGGAAACTGTCACAAACCTGCCAAAACAGAAATAAAAAAAGACAGAAGAGGCAGGATCATGACAGTAAGTAAACTTCTTAAAAGTAAGTAATCTAACACTAAACCTTTGTTATTGTTGTTTTAAAAAGGATTTTAATATTATTGTGAATCTCTTAAATATTAAAACACGAGGGAAGATGTTCCTGTACATAGCTGTAGCATGTAAGATTGCTTATATTTAATGATATAGCAACTCTGTCTACCTGCAATATACTGTATTTACCTGCAGAAGTGTGGCTGTGTATATAAATATAATTATTTTTGTGATCTATGGTGGTGTGTGAGACGTATGTTCTCCTTTCTATAAATTTGACAGATTTAAGCACCTGCATGCAACCATCCAGGTGTCTGAGTAATGTTTATTTGTTTTCTAAATATTTTAAAAGTTTTGTTTTGTTTTTCAGAGATTCTTGTTTCAACTGTCTAATGCTTTATTGTCAGTGTGTTACTTGGAATTATTTAATAAAAACAAATATTCAAGAGTTAAAGTGTGTTCCTTTACTCTTTTTATCAATGCCTTATCTTTTAAAATAATAATTTTATATGTAGAACATAATGTACAGGTGCATCTCAATAAATTAGAATGTCGTGGAAAAGTTAATTTATTTCAGTAATTCAACTCAAATTGTGAAACTTGTGTATTAAATAAATTAAATGCACACAGTCTGAAGTAGTTTAAGTCTTTGGTTCTTTTAATTGTGATGATTTTGGCTCACATTTAACAAAAACCCACCAATTCACTATCTCAAAAAATTAGAATATGGTGACATGCCAATCAGCTAATCAACTCAAAACACCTGCAAAGTTTCCTGAGCCTTCAAAATGGTCTCTCAGTTTGGTTCACTAGGCTACACAATCATGGGGAAGACTGCTGATCTGACAGTTGTCCAGAATACAATCATTGACACCCTTCACAAGGAGGGTAAGCCACAAACATTCATTGCCAAAGAAGCTGGCTGTTCACAGAGTGCTGTATCCAAGCATGTTAACAGAAAGTTGAGTGGAAGGAAAAAGTGTGGAAGAAAAAGATGCACAACCAACCGAGAGAACCGCAGCCTTATGAGGATTGTCAAGAAAAATCGATTCAAGAATTTGAGTGAACTTCACAAGGAATGGACTGAGGCTGGGGTCAAGGCATCAAGAGCCACCACACACAGACGTGTCAAGGAATTTGGCTACAGTTGTTGTATTCCTCTTGTTAAGCCACTCCTGAACCACAGACAATGTCAGAGGCATCTTACCTGGGCTAAGGAGAAGAAGAACTGGACTGTTGCCCAGTGGTCCAAAGTCCTCTTTTCAGATGAGAGCAAGTTTTGTATTTCATTTGGAAACCAAGGTCCTAGAGTCTGGAGGAAGGGTGGAGAAGCTCATAGCCCAAGTTGCTTGAAGTCCAGTGTTAAGTTTCCACAGTCTGTGATGATTTGGGGTGCAATGTCATCTGCTGGTGTTGGTCCATTGTGTTTTTTGAAAACCAAAGTCACTGCACCCATTTACCAAGAAATGTTGGAGCACTTCATGCTTCCTTCTGCTGACCAGCTTTTTAAAGATGCTGATTTCATTTTCCAGCAGGATTTGGCACCTGCCCACACTGCCAAAAGCACCAAAAGTTGGTTAAATGACCATGGTGTTGGTGTGCTTGACTGGCCAGCAAACTCACCAGACCTGAACCCCATAGAGAATCTATGGGGTATTGTCAGGAGGAAAATGAGAAACAAGAGACCAAAAAATGCAGATGAGCTGAAGGCCACTGTCAAAGAAACCTGGGCTTCCATACCACCTCAGCAGTGCCACAAACTGATCACCTCCATGCCACGCCGAATTGAGGCAGTAATTAAAGCAAAAGGAGCCCCTACCAAGTATTGAGTACATATACAGTAAATGAACATACTTTCCAGAAGGTCAACAATTCACTAAAAATGTTTTTTTTATTGGTCTTATGATGTATTCAAATTTTTTGAGATAGTGAATTCGTGGGTTTTTGTTAAATGTGAGCCAAAATCATCACAATTAAAAGAACCAAAGACTTAAACTACTTCAGTCTGTGTGCATTTAATTTATTTAATACACGTGTTTCACAATTTGAGTTGAATTACTGAAATAAATGAACTTTTCCATGACATTCTAATTTATTGAGATGCACCTGTATAAGAAAAAGTGTCATCTAATTGAAGTTTGTCTCAAACACACATTTTTATCACTCATGCACCATCATGTACTTGCTGACTAGCACCCCATCGGTCTGCACTCGCTTCCGTCACCAAAGTCTGGACTCAGAGGAAGACTGCAAGGGCTTAGGGTGCCATTTGGGACAGGACCCAAAACCGAGGATTGGTAACAGACTCCAGACTGGTGATAGGAAGCATTTAAAGGAATATTTCTCCCAAATGTGAAAATTATGTCATTATTTATCCATCATCATGTCATTCCAAACCCCTATGACTTTCTTTCCTATGTGGCAAACAAAAGGAGATATTCTGAAGGATGTTCTGTTCATTGATTTCAATACAATAGCAGTTAATGGTGACTCACTTTAAAGCTTAAAAAAATAACCCGAACGTGTCATCATATTTGATTTGTGCTCTGTTTACAGGAGTCGAGCAATTATTTTTTATTTGAAACTGAATAATGACTTACATTCCGGCCTGTTCATCGTACAAAGTATATGGGAATGTGAAAGAATATGATGCACAAGTAGCATGGACACTTTTGACTGTATTTTTAAGCTTTAAAGTGAGTCATTATCAGCTGCTATTGTACTGAAATCATTAAGCTGAACATCCTTTAAAATAGTTCTTTTTCTGTTCTGTAGAAAGTCATATGGGTTTGAAACCATGTGAGCATAAGTAAATGAGGACAGAACTATTTCTTTAAAATCAAGGAAAAGATTTCAGCTTTTAAACACTCTTGACATTTCAAACAAAACTGTGGATTTGCAACAGACTCCAGACTGGTGATAGGAAGCACTTAAGCTCGGGACATCTGAAGTATCAGGGGACTTTTAGAAATGTTTTTCCATTTAACCTAGCATTTTGCGGCCAAACCTCAAGGTAGAGGCTGTACACTCCAAAGAATACTACATTAAATGGGAAAGCTGCCCAAGGACTTGGCCCCAGGCCAGCTGAACAAATATATATTTTCCCTTTAATTACTTAACCTATAAGGGTAATCTCCAGGGATGTCTTGGATGGGGGCTTTAGCCGCAATCCATCCGCGGTTTACTATCCCCACTTCTGATCATCAAAATCCCTGCCACCAGGCAGAGGCACCATGATGCGGCTCTCAGAAATTGGGCAGAGCATTAATGGCAGGCAAAGCCAGGCCATATTCGAATCCTTCCTGTGTACACTTTGGCCTGAGCTCTCATCTCAGCAGGCTCAAGGACCTTGCACCATGCACAGCTGCCCACTCCAATAAATGCATAATCTGTTAGTGTTTGCTGCTGTTGGGCGCCACCAGCAACTTGCACTTTCCATTAGCGATCATGCTGAAACATGTACGAAGAACAGAGAGCTAGCCAAAAAACACATTAATGCTCATACTGAGCTGTAAAACTTTAACCCCTCCTTTAGCCTTCAAACGCACACATAAACACATGCAAAAGAGACAGTATTAGACCATAATGAAATCCAATGATTTATTTAGAGGGCTCAAGGGTTTTTCTGCCTGTTGCTCTAGGGGTCTGAGCAACTCCTGGTTGGCAACTCCATGGCTTTGAAGTGCAACTCAGATGGATCATTTGTATAAATGGGATGATGCCACGCTTTAAAGAGAGACTCTAAAAAGATTATGCTTAATAAAAGATCAGGAACAGAGCTGTTTTGGACATTAAGGGGCCTCCGTTAATACATAGGAGGAAACGCACACTTTCCCTCCCGTCATTCGAGGCTTACAGACCCCATAAAATCAAAATTTGAGCTTTTACCTCATGTCAGTTACTGTAGCTCTAAAGCCATCTATATGCTAGTGTAGTTCAAAAATTTTATAAATTGTAATGATAGATTGTAATGTGTATATTGTGTTGTAATGTGTACATCTCTTTGCATTTAGTGTAACTGTGTACTTGTAATCTATCATTGCATGTTGAGATGTCAAATGTGACGAGATAAATTTCCTGTACCTCCGCGTACTGGCGAATAAAAGAGATTCTGATTCTGAATTAACCTTTAATATTTGTACAGCCTTTCTCTTTGGGGAAAATGGACCAAAAATACCAACCTGTTCTCATTTCTGTACAGTACGTACATTTTTTCAAAATGATTTTTACGTGGCTCATTCTACGTATCGTGGCAGTTTTCTGGTGAAATAGAGGCTAGTGGCGCTACAACAAGGAGCGCGTTAAATACACATTCTAACGCCAATTATGCTTAATAAACCAGCAACGCATGCAGTCAAGTAAACGCAATAAACTGTGTTCTTTCATCGGCCTAATGGCCATAAACGGCTAATGAATAACCCGATCAACACGGGTAGATTTCTGCCCATTACGCCGATTTCACGTGCCATGTAAACAGTGTTCTTACCGGCTCATCCAATTTGTTTACATGCTGAGCATAAGCCTCTTCACTGTTTGACGTCAAAAGTAGAGAAAAATGTGATTATTTCAAATATCATGTAAATGCAGAGTTCTTGCCAGGTTTTTTAAATAAGCTGATTTTAGAGACTAATCAGCATATTACTGTTCATGTACACAGGCTCAGTGACTTTAATTCCCATTCACACAAATCATGCATAAAACATCAGATCAGTTCATAAGTACTTACACTTAACACTTTTACTATTGTACACTACTTGTAAGGTGATACATTTTAACGTTTGCATTACATAACCAACTGCATTTAAATGCAATCAAATTGCACGGTAACTCAACTGACAAACGTTGCACATGCAAAGAACCAGAGTTCGAGTCCTGAAGAGATTGTAAGTTGACACATGAGCTGAAAGTGTCATCGAAGCACCACATAATGACATGGTTGCTTCAGCAATTGCGTTTTTCATGTCACATTTGCTTTTTATAACTCTATTGGTTAGGTTTAGGTTTAAGGTTTAGGGTAGGCAGGTAGGTTTTGTTGATTTAAAACTTTGCTTTTTGCATCACACAGTGGACATTTCACTTTGGAACTGTCACGATACGTGTAAGAAACCGCGTAATATCATTTAGCAAAAATGTAGCCAAAGTCACCAAACTTAAATGAGATCAGGCTGAAAAATATTGATGAAACATCTACAATGAGAATGTACCTCTCCCTAAAACTACCTATCACTGACTAGCAACAACTTCCTGTTTCTATTGGAAATATTTCAATACATGAAAGAAAACTGCACTCATCAAGAGTATTTAATTTGGGATTTATGACGTTTATTGTCATATTTGCTGAAAGAACCAAGATGCTTCGGGTTTGAGTGCTGTCACATGATTATAGCTTAAGCGTTGTCATACACAAAGCATGAACCAATTTTCAGTTTAACATATGACACAGCACAGCAGAGTTTGATTAAAACTGAGCAGCCATAACAAGCAAAGAGCTCTTGAAGAGGCTGCCAAGCATGTCAGTGGATGTTGAGGGGGCTTCACGATGGGATATGAATTATGCCTCAAACAAATGGTACACATTTGTGCACCCGACATCATCAACACCCAAGCATGATAAGCATGTTTGACAAAGAGAACGTGTCATAATAAAATAATTACAACCAAGTTAAGAATGAATGTCTTCAGAGCAAAAGCTTCAACACAAACCCCTCACTTTGTTGTGGACAAGTCTGTGCTTTTTAAAGGGATAGTTCACCCCAAAAATGGAAATTCAGTCATCATTATCACCCATATGTTGTTCTAAAACTGACTGCTTTTCTTTCTTTCTCTCTTCCATGGAACACAAAAGGAGATGTTATACATAATGCCAATCTCAGTCACCATTCACTTTCAGTGTATGGTGACTGAGGCTAACATTCTGCCTAACATCTCCTTTTGTGTTCCACTGAAGAAATAAAGTCAGGTTTAGAACAACACAAGGATGAGTAAACAATGACAGAATTTTCCTTTTTGGGTGAACTATGCCTTTAAGTACAATGATCACCACCACACACTGCACAGGGACAAAGTTAGCGCTGTAATTATTCCGTTTGCACGGCCTTGGTGGACAGGGATCTCAGAATCTTCTTTTTAAAGAAGACTTAAGGGTTTGACCTGGCAGTCTCCACAAACATATTGGATTCGGCCTTGCTGTGATAGATGGATCTTGATCTCCACCTACAGGCGGCTGGAAAATCTCCTCTCCCCTGGAATCAATGTGACTAATTCAAGAACTGCAGCAAAGCAAAAATGCCACCAAGATGAGGGAAAAAAAGAGCAGGATAATTCTGTCTGAAGCCACTGCAGTTCGGTCTGTGGAGAAAACAATATCTACATACCTTAATCGCAGTATAACAGCCTGTGTGAGAGCGACTGCGGAGTGGCCATCAGGCTGCATCTATTGATTGAGAACAATCTATTCATTACTATTAGATTCCACTGCAGCAGGTGATTTCAATGCAAATACCCAAAGTTCAGATAGTCGAGTGTTATTGGTTCCTAGTGGAAAAGCAGCATGCAGCATCTTTTTCTGAGAACAAAGGCACTTTTCCTGGAGGAGGTTTTGAGAGGTGTTGACATCACACTTTCTCAAAAGAATCAAATTTGTTTCTATTCCTCATGCTTGCTTTGCGTTTCTTGGGATCAGACAGTTGTTTTTCTCCGAGTCCATCCCCATGAGTACAAGGGAAGCAAAAAAAAAGAAAGGCAACCATTTGTCATCAGGAATAAAAAAAGCACAGTAAACCCCAAGAACAGGCTTTGAGACTGAAAATCGCATATGTATTATGCAAGCACATACGCAAGCAGTGTTCGAACCTACTCCAAACCCCTTTCCACACAGGCCTTTAAGTACACTTATTTTAGCCCATAACCATTTTTCTACTGTTTCAGTAACAGATGTGTCATGTCATATTCCTTTCAGCATTGTTACCAGGGTACAACCCCTAATCTTCCAAAAAAGCCACAAAATGAAATGACCAGAACCTCTGTGGATCCCAAAGCAAAGAAAGAAGAGACGCATCATGGGAAATAAAGCATGAGGAGAACTTCATAAGCATCGTGATGATTAAATAACATCATAAGACTGGAGTGGGCGCAGGTGAGTCTGAACGTGTGCTGTGTGGAATGTGTCTTAAAGTTGAAGTGTGTAATTTATGCACCACTAACCTCACTAAATATAACTGTAAAAATAATTACACACTCTCCTCATAAATACGTGAGGTATATAACAGCAAAATGCGAATCAGCAGCAGGGACATGCATTATCAATGAATACGCAAGAATGCTCTGTGACAAAAATAAATAAATATTTAAACTGAATTAAAAACATGAATTATCAAAATTAACCCGGCTTATTTTCTTAATAAATGTCTCTGGTCCCATTGTGCATGATTCATCAGTGCACATTATCATACAGAACAAAACCAAAATGTTTTCATAATCAAAATGACTTCCTGATAAAATTGCAATACTTTCTCTGCATCAAATTCTATTTTCTGCTGACTTAACCAAGGCTGTGCAGCTACACTGAACAACTACATATTGAAATTATCTGAAGAAAATGTGAACAGTGCTTGTTAGGCAGTTTCTATGTGGGTGTCAAGGTGTTCTGAGTGGTTGTGCCCCAAAATGTTATACTTTGGGTTAGTTGTTCAATTCTATACCCATAAGTATTAGTAATAGTAATAGTTAGGGCTGCTGCATCACAATGATAACCGCCTCACCGTGGTGGCAGAGTGCCACTTGTGGTTAAGCACATGACGTTAATATACTGTATAAACTTACATAAAAGTAGCTGTGTTGTGGATTCTTCATTCTAGGGACATATTACTTTTCCATTTTTTAGATTTTGCGCTACATAGCGCATTGTTAAGGCAACAGAGTATTCACAACGTGAGATACGCATTTAGTGCACAACTCAAGCCAAGTGCACTCCTAACGACTCAGTGTAGTGTTTTGTTTTCAGTTATTTTGATACACACACTACACGGGAGAGTTTTTTCGAGATAACATATCAACAAACAACATGAAAGAAAGGGCTTGCGCCCGTTTATGCGCTCTATATAAAAGACAAGCTTCATTGTGCATTCATTTCATTGCAGATTTAAGGTGTAATATTAAATGTATGTTGTTGATATAGCTGATTAAGCTCATATATACACCTCACTGATAATGCGCACTGATGAATCATGTACAATAAGACCAGATACATTTACTAAGAAAATAAACCGGGTCAATTTGAATAACTCATATTTCAATTTCAATTAAATATTTTGTTTTGGTCGCAGAGCTTTCTTGTGTCACTGATAATGCATGTCCCTGCTGCTGTTTATGCATTTTGCTGTTATATTCCACATGTTTTTATGAGGAGATACATTTTCTTTTATAATAAAAAAAAGAATTAAATAAATTGCGGAGATGTTGCTGTTAGACATTAAAATTATTCTAAGAAAAATAAGAGCAGCTTTTCACCAATAAACTGCATTATATACACTCATTTAGCACTTTATTATGAACACTATGGTCCTAATAAAGTGCCCGACATGGTCTTCTGCTGTTTTACCCCATCTGCCTCAATGTTTGACGTGTTGTGCATTCTGAGATGATATTCAGCTTACCACAAATGTACAGAGGGGTTATCTGAGGGGGCTTTCACACTGGGCACGTTTACTGCGGTCCGATTCCGAGTGCGACTGTTCCCGGAGCCTCCCGCAGCATTGGTCTGGTTTCACACTCACTTGATTCTATCGAACCCCGGTCCATTTGCATTCATCTTACGTCATCACAAACACGCATGAAGAACACAACACGACTCATCATACTTTTAGTTTTTTTGTTATTTTGGTGCCATTATGCACAGCAGAGTGAACGACAACTGCGTATATGTGCGCTTCATGGTGTAACTCATCAGATGTCCAGGGAAGACGGCTTGCTGCTGCTCACAAACGGCGTTTTTTGAGGAGACAGCTGATTGCACGGAATTAATTTGCATCTTTGTTTACACTGCACGCTTACTCACGCTCGTGTCCAAGGTGAAGTTATTGCCACTGTCATCTCCTATTATACCCAATGTTTATAACCTATAATAGTATTTGTATATAGTATTTATAAGGTGTATAGATAGATAGATAGATGTCATCGGCTAAAACGCATGCGCAGGTTACTTTACTTCCTGAACGAGTGCGCACCCGAGTCCAAGTTGCTTTCACATTCACGTGAATCGCGCTACAGTTCCATTGCAACCGAACTCAGACCACCTCCTACAGGTAGTCTCGGGTTCGGTATCGCAGTGTGCTCCCCAGTCCGCATGACAGCTTTCACATTAACAATTTTTCATGCGAACCGTGCTGTGTTTCGAACTAAACTGCAAGTGTGAAAGCACCCTGAGTTACTGGGTTACCCTTAGTCTGGCCATTCTCCGTTGACCTCTCTCATCAACAAGGTGTTTCCATATGCAGAACTTCTGCTCACTGGATGTTTTTTGTTTTTGAATGTTGTGCGTTAAAATTCCAGTTATCAGCAGTTACAGAAATACTCAAACCACCCTGTCAGGCACCAACAAACATGCTAAGGTCAAAATCACTGTGATCAAATTTTTTCCTGAAGCTGAAGCTCCTGACCCATATTTGCATGATTTTACTGTATGTAAACTGCACTGCTGCCACAGACTGGCTGATAAGATAATTGCATGAATAAGTACAGTAGGTGTACAAGTGTTCCTAATAAAGTGCTCAGTGAGTGTATATGACGTGTTAAAAAAAGGTGATTAAAAGCGCTTCAGTTTACCGGAGTTCAGCAACATGCAGCTTAGATGGGAAAAGTCTTCACAATATATAATAAAATCACAGTCTACTTTCATTATTCAAGCACTTGGAAATGTCGTTTCATGTTGTCTTTAAATCATACCAAATATCTATTTTCCTTACATTGTGCTTTGGCAAAATGTACTCAAAAGTTCTCAAAAAGTTTTATTTTCAGACTATTTCTTCATGATGCTAGACCTCTTAACATACAAATCAATTTTTGTTCTTGGAGAAAACAGGCTCGACAGCTGGACAGGGGATTTGAGGCACGTCTATATGCTTTGTCATCGTTAATCTTCTGATGGTTTTCTGACAAAGGAAGTGAGGCTTTATGATTGGCTGGTTTGTATTGGCTGACAGTCTGTCTCTTGGGCATTTGGCACTGCTCAACAGACGCTGTGCTGCTCTACTACCGACGGCCTGTTCCATGCAGCATCTGTTCACAAACTCTAATGATAATCAAGCAACTGTGCCATAACTCAATTTTATGTTACCTTGTCCCAGCTACCACCATTCCTAAAAGGTATTATTTAAAGTGGAGGCAATAGACGACTCAATTAAAGCATCCATATGTGTCGATGAGGTATATTTAATGCTGTGAAGTATCAGCGTTTCACAGTGTCGTGCGATTTAAAGATGCTTTAACTTCTCAGATATTTCATTTCTAGCAGTGGCATCTACAAACAAACGATGCTAGACCCTTTCTCAAAACTAACATACATTTTCTCTACCATTTTTGAGATTGCTTATAGTCAACTCATCCCAAGTTCATTTTTAGTGAAAGTATGAAGTCACACAGGTGCCCTAGGACTAGAGAATTAACCACACATAAATATGAACATGTTCCACTGGGTTTGAAAACCAGGAAGTGTCCAAATACACTTCCTAGCCAAAAAAAAAAAAAAAAAGCTGCATGCTCTAATATTTTGATTACGGCGCGCATTCATGGTGGCATTGTTACAACAACCTTATGCAATGTCACAACATTTATTTACGTTCAGAGTTGCATTAATTTTTGGCCAAGATCTTGTATTGACGACGGGAAAGTCAAACCACTCCGTAAACCATTCTGCAGCACATCCAAAAGACTTTCAATGGGATTAAGATCAGGACTCTGTAGTGGCCAATTCATGAGTGAAAATTATTCCTCGCGCTCCCTGAATCACTCTTTCACAATTTGAGCCCGATGAATCTTGGCATAACCTGGTCATTCAGCAAGTCAGCTGACTTCATTTTATTGTCACATAATGTTGCTGAGCCTTGACCTGACCAGCTGAAGCAACCTCAGATCATAACACTACCTCCAGAGGCTTGTACAGTGGGCACTATGCATGATGGGTGCATCGCTTCATGCACTTCCCTTCTTACCCTGATGCACCCATCGCTTTGGAATAGGGTAAATCTGGACTAATCAGACCACATTACCTTTTTCCATTGCTCCACAGTCCAATCTTTATGCTCCCAAGCAAATTGAAGTAACTTTTTCCGACTTGTGCCACACAGCTGTTTAGTCCCAAACCTGTAAGTTCTCGTCACATTGTACATGTGGAAATGCTCTTCCTTTCACTATTAAACATAGCCGTGAGTTCTACTGTCGATTTTTTACGATGTGACTTCAACAGTTTTAGTGATCTCCGATCACGATCATTCAAGATTTTTCCCGACCACATTTCTTCCGCGAAGCTAATGGTTCACTACTATCCTTCCGGGTTTTAATAATGCGCTGGACAGTTCTTAACCCAATTCCAGTGATTTCAGCAATCTCCTTAGTTGTTTTCTTTGCTTGATGCAGGCCAATAATTTGCCCCTTCTGTAACACAGTAACATCTTATCCACCACGGGATACGTCTTCTGACATGGTAGTTTAAGAAATGAGAAGCTACATACTGCATCAGTTAGGGTTAAAAGAATTGTTGCCAGGTGAAAAATATTAATCACTGCAATAATAATCCAATCATAGGCTCTTAAGTATCTGCTTATTTAAATCCAAACAACTTTTTTTTTTTTTTTTTGGCCAGGCAGTGTACTAGGGAATTTAAAAAGGAAGCAATGGAGGACTTAATTAAGGCGTGTATGTTTCACTGAGATATATTTAGTGTTGTGAAGTCACAGCGTGTTCATTAGTGACAACCGTGTCTATGTTCACGAGCCCTTTCGACCTTGTTCATGGAAAAGGTCACTTGACTAATGGAGTGTTTTACCCTCCCAGACAAGAGATTTATTCAGATGAAAACTACACCCACTTTAGCTTAATTTGATCAAGAACGTACCGCACAAATAAAAACCATCCCGCGACATAGGCCTAACTGCCAGCTTTTGTAGGCTGATGTCAGATCATGTGCACTGCGTAATTTATAACCAGAGTCAATGGACATTAACAGAGAGCTGTGACTGGATTGTGCCGGCTCCCACAATAAAATGCCAACAATAAGGGTAGCAGATGATGAAAGAATATGAATGGTACATTTTCTAAAATGCAAGGTAAGGAAATTGAGTTTGATCAGACAAATTGACTACATTTGTCATCTCCGGTATGAAAGCAATGTCTTGAAAGGGTTCACTGTAACAATGAAAATATATTTTAACATCTTTCCGAGTCTAAAAAGAAAATCTATAGAATCTAGGCTGCAAAAATGGCTCGTTCTGAAATCCATGGATTTTTGTAATGTAAAAAAAAAAATAAAAGAACCATCAACAAAGCCTTTTCGGTGTTCAGAAACTTGGTCCTAAAATCCTTGGTTCAGAAACCTAAGAACTTGGTTCAGAAACTCTTCTGAAATCACTGGATCAGAATTTGGGTTCAGAAACTCATCCTGAAATCCTTGGATTTTTGATGTCAGAAAACTGAATGTCAATTATGCTTATTTGGCATTCAAAAACTCAGTTCAGATACTTCTGAAGTAGTTCCAAAAACAACTTTATGAAATCCTTGGTGCAGAAACTCATTCTGAAATCCTTGAATTTTTACGTCAGAAAAACAAACGTCAACAATGCCTGTTCAAAGTTCAGAAACTTGGCCAGCCAAGTCACATGTGAAGTTTGGTGGTCCGTTTAATTTCAAGGGTCACAGAGAGGGTGGAAATTGTCATGAAATAGTACACAAACAAAAAAGCAATTTATGTGGAAAAAATTAAATGATAGAAATACGTAAATTCCATAAAAAGGAATCTTCCTGAGAAATTAAAGCTTGAAGTACCATCTAAATGCAAAGCATATTTTTGCTAATTTTGCAGTCAGTGCTGTTAAACTTGCCACAATAATGTAATGTCTTTGAATAATCTTAATTTGGGGGCTTTTTCTCAACAAACATTGATATATGTGATAAACTTTAATTAATTTTATTAATTCAATGGCATATCATGTAATTAATTTGATTACATTTTTTTTATCAATTTACAGCCTTAAAAAATATATAACAAGACCCGTTTTAAATCTACTACTTACTGTAGTAGCCGTACAAAACTGTGTCTTCAATCTGCTGCCTGGTTTCATTGTTTGCGGCCCAGTCCTAGATTTACGGGGGGGGAAAATACTGTCAGAAAAAATGCAATACACTTATACATTCAATAAAAACAGCATAGATCTATTTCTTCAGATCACAGACAGACACAACAATGCAGGATATGTATCTCAAAGGATCTAAACCTGAACAACAAATTTATTGTATATACAGTATAGTGTCTATACAGTGAGGATTTCTGTTGGATTTTTATTTGTTTCGTATTTTTCTTCAAAACGATACCATGGGACAGGGTGATACAAAGAGCTGGCTCACAGAGCACACTGTAATTTGTTATACCCAGTGTGTCACAGATTCCATCAAAAGTGTGACCTGGCACTTTGATGACACACATTCTCAGAGTAGATCCAAATGCCAGAGAGAATTGCTGTCTACCTTGCTGCGGTAAATCACTCATTCCCTCACACTTTTCACACTCCCTCTCTGACTCTCCTCTCTCAATGAACTCAATTCTCACATTCATAACTCACCATTTCATCATGCCAAAAGATCAAACCTGTAATTCCTATATGAGCACTACAAAAACATCATTGCGGTGTTGGATCAAACTGACATGACAGCTGTCGGCTCTTACAAATTTAAACAGGTTGAGACATCACAAATGATGCATACAAGCATTCGCACACTTTTTGACCAATAAATATCCATGCCTTTGTTGTGATTTGTTTTAAGCGTTCGTCTCTAAAAGTCTCTGATATTTCCAAGTTTTCCATGACTGTGGGATCCATGAATGACTACCATGGCACATACAAAGGTACCAATAAATATTTTGACACTTAAAGGGTTAGTTCAGCCAAAATGTAAATTCTCTCATCATTTACTTACCCTCATCCACTCCCATTTGTGTATGACTCTATTTCTTCTGCAGAACATAAGCAAAGATTTTAGAAGAATATCTCAGCTCTGTAGGTCCATACAATGCAAGTGAATGGTGATCAGGCCTTGAAGCTCTAAAAACAGATAAAGTCAACATAAACATAATCCTTTAGACTCCAATGGTTTAATCAAAGTCTTCTGAAGCGATTCAGTTGGTTTTGGTTGAGAACAGACCAAAATGTAACCCCTTTATCACTGTACATCTTGACAGCAGTCTTCTTGACTACTGGCGATTTCAAGCTCGATTACCCTTCCTATAGCACTATCTGGCGCTCTGTGCATGTGTCAAGCACTAGGAAGTGTAACTGAGCTTGAAATCATGATTGTTCCAAGAGACTGCACTGACAAGATGTACAGTGAAAAATTAGTTATATTTTGGTCTGTTCTCACCTAAAACCAACTGGATCACTTCAGAAGACATTGATTAAACCACTGGAGTCGTATGGATTACTTTTATGCTGACTTGATCTCCTTTTTGGAGCTTCAAAGGCCTGATCACCATTCACTTGCATTGTATGGACCTACAGAGCTGAGATTTTCATCTAAAAATCTTTGTTTGTGTTCAGCAGAAGAAAGAAAGTCATACACATCTTAGATAGCATGAGAGTAAGCAAATGAGGAGGTAATTTTCAATTTTGGGTAACTTAAATGTATCAACTGCACTATAAAACAAACTATCAAACCAAGTGGCATCTGCAAACATGCAACTCGAAATGTTTTGCTTGTGTAATTTTTCATTAAAATAAATGTCATTTGGTTTGATATTTTGCTGTCTAAACCAATCACAACCATACATTTTAAAAATGTGCTTTAAGTAGCTTTGTTAGTTTCTAAACCTTACACTCACAGAATAACAAAGGTGTAGAAAATAAAACAGGTCTGATTTAACTGCAGTTTATCTATCAAACTCTACCGCAGCTACAAGTTTAGCGTATGAGAAAGCATCCTCATTAGCCGAACCCAGGCCTGTCAATCATTGCAGTAATCTCTTTAGGGCACAGAAATAATCCTACAGAGTCCTACGTGCACAGGCTGCATTAAGAAGATGTTTAGTTGGGAAGGTTCCTCTGTCTATTAAGCCAGCTAACTCAAATGGAGAAAGAGATACATTTGATCGTCACATCAGAAAAACGGATTACTGGAAGGCGAGAGCCAAGGAGATCGCTGCCATAATCTTGTGTGTTTATCCAAGACTTGATGGCTCCTTCCTTCTCAACCTCCCACAACACAAGCACCTGTCTGCCTGATTTATTATGCAGCGTTGAATCACAGCCTGAGTTTCAGACTGATTCTAAAACAGCCTTTCCCACCGATTTGGGTTAATGTTTTGTATTTCATCAGCGTCGGTTATAATCTTTCTTGCACAGTTATAAGGTGGAAACGTACAATTACATATTTAGTGTTAGCCTATCAACTCAGCAGCAAGATCTGTGATGTTTAACATTATTAATATACTATATATATATAGCAACACCACTAATAAGCCAAAGAAAATATAGTTTTGTGTATAGTGTTGATCTATTCACTACATTAAACTACAGTGCTTTAAAACTAAAGATCACCCTGTGAATTTTAAGGTGTTTCATGGAAGGCTTCATCACAGATCTAATTAACCCAACTGAATTGCTGATAATCTTGTACAGTATCCTCCTCCTCCTAGACAGATGATCTGTGATATAATCTGTTCTTCAGAACACCCTCAACGTCCTATTAAACAAATGAAACCAGTAATGACTTCTTCGATAAAGTTATATCTGCTCTTGACATTTACAAATCTTTTTTAACCATCTACTGATGATTATCTTAAAATCAAAGCAAGGCCAAAACTGTCTTTAGATCTCAATTTATTGTGGAAAACACTTTCAAGTAGCTTTTCCAAAGCCGAACCACAAAATACGGCCAGTATGCTCTGTGATTTTTATAATTTCTTTATTAATGGATGAACTCTTTTGGCAGACTTTTGCCTTGCTGTCATTAGTCAAAACATGTTTGAAGATTAGACAATGGAAATAACCCAGTTTTGACCTCTTGCTTTGCCTAAATCTGACACACATTCCATGTGTTTTGTAAACCTCAGGACGTCTCAAAAGTTCAAGCTCCAATAATGTAATATAATCAAACACAAATCCCGGAATTAGAAGTCTTAATCACTTGCTCTCTGAATAAAGGATTAGTTCATTAGTTCAGCGGATGAATCACATGAACTACTTTTATGATGCTTTTTTCCTTTTTTTAAGCTTGACAGGCCCTGGTCATTATATGCCTTCATTGTATTGAAAAGAGCAGTGCAAACATTCCACAAAACATCTCCTTTTGAGTTCTACAGGAAATAGGTTTGAAATGACATGTGAGCAAGTACTGTAAATTATGGCAGAATTGTAATATTACTACCATAAATGTGTAAAGAAAATAATAGCCTAACCAATGTTAATCACCATATTTAGTATCAAATGTTAGATGAGGAACATTTTGCTCTATTTCCACTTTGCTTGATTTACGATTAGTAGGTAATACCATGCTTAGCCTAATTATTCATTATCCTTAAGAATGGTGAGTCCATGGTTCATTAATTGTGCCCTTCAGTTACCATAGTAACCACTGTCTTACTAGACCATTTAAGTCAAGTAAAAGAAATATGTTCTCAATTCAGTCTGCAAACTCAAACCTGAAGTATTGATTTCTCTACCTCTTTATAGGAAAGACTTAGGGCAATTATTATAATTTTTTTTTTTTTACATTTTTCTTCATAACTCTCAAACTATTACAAATCAACCTGCCATCTTTTGGTATAAGAAACATTTATATGTCTCAACTGTAACAGCACCATTAGAATAGTTACACAGAGTAAAACTTGATCATCACTTTGAATTTAATAAAAGACATCAGATTGTAATTGTAAAAGGAAAACAAATAGAGTTATTTTTCATTGTCTTTTTAAAGGAATGTTCCAGGTTCAATACAAGTTAAGCTTAATCAACAGCAAATGTAGCATAATATTGATTACCACAAAAATTTATTTAGACTCTTCCCTCCTTTTCTTTAAAAAAAAAAAGCAAAAATCTGGGCTACAGTGAAGCACATACAATGGAAGTGAATGGGGGCCATTTATTTTGTGCTAAAAGACTCACTGTTTCAAAAGTACAGCCAAAAGACATAAACAATATCCATGTTAACATGATTTTAGTGTGATAAAATTGCTTACTAACCTTTTCTGTTAGTAAACTAACTTTAACAAAACCTAAAATCCTAAAACAACTGTAAAAATTATGATTTAAACAACTTTACAACTAATGTAAGTGTTTTTATAAAATGATAAGCTTCATATTTCTGCCTTTAAACCCTCCAAAAATTGGCCACATTTACTTCCACTGTAAATGCCTCACTGTTACTTTGATTTTTTTTTTTTTTTTTTTAAAGAAAAAGAGGGATGATTCCAAATTATTTTTTGTAGTAATCAACATTATGCCACAAATGCTGTCGATTGAGCTTAACTTGAATTGAACCCGGAACATTCCTTTAAGTTTATCTTTCACCTACTGGAGATACAGGGCTCAGCCTGTTTGATAACAGATCTGTGCGAGTTACCATGAAGCAGCTTTTCATTTTAAATCATCTGCTAAAAAAACAAAATGAAAGCATTTCTGTACATTGATATGGATGGATACCTTGTATGTGCCATTAGGGTACTTCATGAAGGACACTAGAAAGATATCCACAGGCAGAAGAGCTGATGTGATGAGGGCAATGGCCAGAGCACATATGGCTGTGATGGTGGAGATCACCTCGCTCTCCTGACGGCTCTGATACTTCCTGATATAAACCCAGCAAAAGGCCACGATCACCTGGAGATACCAGAACAAATGGACAATATGAGGTGTATATCAAAATAATCCATTTAAATCAATACATCAAGATACAGTACCAGTCAAAAGTTTGGACACACTTGACTGAATTTATGTTTCTCAAGATCTAAAGACCTTCTGATCTAAAAGCTTATGCTAAAATGCTTGAAATTAGATTTTATGACAAATATAAATTGATATAAATATGAATCTCTTTGCTAAAAATAAATGTGCTGCTAAATCAATTTCACAATTACATAAAACAAGACAGCATATCCAGATTTGCTTTTAAATGAATGCTGATTACAATGTGTTTGTATATTGCAATTTTTCTCTGAGCCATTAACATGAAATTGTATATAACAGAAATGCACCGATAGTAATTTCTTTGGCTGACGACGATTTTAACAAAAAAACTATAGGCCAATAATGATACCGATATTTTGCCACTTACCTTATTTTATCATCACATCACTGTTTTCCTTAGGAATGAATAAAAAATGTATAAAGAGGTGCAAAAGCTTTTTTACTGTTCTAACAATAAATAATTTCCAATATATCTAATTTCCGATATCTAAGAAGTCAAAGTCTGCTGGTTTCAATGCGTTTGGGATGGTTTCCCTCATCATGTAGCCTATAGGTAAGTGTCACGTCCCATTATGGCATTTTTTTATGCATTAAAGTGAGAACAAGAAAGAATAAAAATTAAATATTGCATGTTCTTTGTAGTGCCAACCCTTCTAGATATTGTGGCTATTATTATTTCTGGACTGTAAATTTACATTTACAGAGTTCTAACAAAGTGTGTTACTAATTAAACATAAATAAACCATTGGTTTTTCATATCTGCGTTTTCATGCTTATTACAGTTATGCCAATGGTTTTAATTTGGTCAATAATTAGCCAGTAAATATATCGGTAGCTGATACATCAGTGCATCTCTAGTAAATACATATACATAGAACTTAAATACATGTTTTGTGTGCTGTTTAGGAAAATGCTGTTTTTTAAAGTGGTGTTTTAAGTGGTTTTGATTATATTAATATGTTTTAAATTCATTAGCATGTTCAAAGTTTTGTGGTTCTTTCCTTTCAACAGCGCCAATGTCTACATATCTAGTTTCAAACCGATCTGTGTTATATCAGATGTTAAGCAGACAGTTGGTCTTATCATAACACAAACCCAAGCCATACAAGTTCAAAACAATTCACAAGTGTCCTGCTATTTAGAGAACTGAATTCTGAATTGTACTGTTCTGATCATCCAGCTAACACTTCTTTTCTTAGAAAAGGACACACCTGCCTACATGTTTATAAGCTCTGGGAAAACCGTCTCTGCAAAGCATATTTTTGTATAGGGCTGGGTATTGATAGAGATATTCTGATTCGATTCCGATTCAAAAGCTCTCGATTTGATTCCAATTCAATGCAATATATTTCAGTTATAATGTTCATTTTGCTTACATATGAAAGAAATTCTCTTCCAGCTATTGCTGTAAATTACACAGGGGACCTTCTAACTAGGTTCATTATAAAAATATGAATTTTATAAATTATATTTTATTTGTATTTCATCATTTTGGTCACATTTAGCCTAAGCTTTTATTTTTTTAATTACAAAATTTACAAATCCATGTCTTCCATCAATAAATATAAGGGCTGTCAATTGATTAACATTTTTGGTATGCTGATTAATTAATCGAATTAATTGCAATTAATCTCATACATAAATATTTGCTGAGAAAATTCCTCAAATAACAATAACTCAATAAATTATGTTTAAATAATTATAAATACTTATTTTCAAAATATAAATAAAATATATATTATAATAAAATAATACAGATAATTTAAATGCATTACATTGTTTTGGCACACAAGTAAAATACTAAAATAGACAATACAAAAAGTGGCTTTAGAATGCAATATATTGTTTATTTCCATATCTGTCGTTGGCATACAGTTCACAGCAAACCATTCTGCAACTGAATTTGTCAATCAGTTCGAGATTTATTATAAGGGCTTGTTTAAAGACGTGCCAATGTACACCTGCGTCAGACGGAAGCTTTTGGCGCTTCTCGGTTACGTCACGTGATAAAGGTACCGTTTTTAGGTCACTGAGCTAAGTAAAACTAAGTTTGAAACTTAGAAAAACACGTCTTGAGATCCCTGCGTTCGGATTTGCGCTACATCGAGCTGCGTTTGAACGCAAGAACGTGTTCTCATCTTGTTCTATGTCTAAGATACGTGTTGCCTATATAGCTGGAGTTTCACTTACTGCCCCCTGGAGAAAACAGGTGGTACTACAAGCATTAATTGCTCATATAAGGAATATTCCTTATTACGGTCCATAGACATGATTAATTGCGTAAAATTGTTTTAACGTGTTATTTTTATATATAATTGATTGCACCGAATTAACGCGTTAGATCTACAGCTCTAATGCATATGATATTAAATTGCATATATTTTATTTTGTTACATGTTAACAGGGCTGCTGCAGAGTTTTTAAAATCAAATTTAAAACTTTTTAAAATCTTTTTCAAGACCTGAAAAAATATATATAATAATACCGTATCGTTATACCAAAAAAAAAAAAAAAAAAAAAAACTCGGCACAATTTCTAAATAAATCATGTATCACAGACTCTTACTTTAATAGGCAGGGGCACACATTCAACATGGCCTTAACATTGCTTTTCAGTAAAACAGGCTATCTGCAAGTTTTAAATACTCAAGACATGTTTTCCACATATATATATCACATTAAAATTGGTTTATGTACCATTATATAAATAAATACAAATTACAGGTCAACCAATATTGGATTTTGTTGATACAATGTGTTGAAAGAAAGAATATTTTATTTGATTATTTTTTTTAATTGGTAGCCTATATTAAATGTTCTTAGTCTTTCCTTCCTGTGATGGGGAGGGCCAGACAAAGGCTACAAGAGTCAAATTATTTATAAATTCCAGATGCAGTATATGGTGTAACTAAAATACCAATAACCAGGAAAAAAATAAAACATACATACATACATAAATAAATGATTTGATTCATAGAGCAGAACTTTTAAATTTAAAGGCTGAAATACACCGGGGACTCTTATTTTGAAATGTCTGTGCATCACTGCTTCCAGCTGCTCATTCAAACAGATAAGGGAAATAAAATGTGCACTCCTACAATCATCTACAACGTATTACAATATAAACAAAAGTAAACACTCTCATATTTCCGAAACACTATATCATCATCTTAAACAGTTGATCATTTCCAATATGGCCTAATGACTGTGAACTGCTCTGCAACTGCTGAAAACACTCACAAGTTCCCACGTGCTTGGAGAAAATACAACAGTGTCGTGTTTTCACTCTGAAGGATGCAACGCATGCATTTATTTAATTAGATCGTATTCTTTTGAAGTTTGATAATCACATTAGGACATATCATGATTCCTGTCTTTCCGCCCGCAAATTTAAGACATATTTAAATGATAATTAAGACTTATGTTGTATTATTTAAGCAGAGGTTGAAAGTAACGAGTTACAACTACTCTCATTACAGTACTTGAGTACATTTCACTTTTTTCTACTTTTTTTAAGAATAAATACATAACAGTACTTTTACTTGAGTTTATTAAAAATGAAGTATTCAACTTCGCTACAGTTATTTTTTACCACAATTACAAAGTACAAATGAATACATAATTTTTCTGAATTTTTGGAAAGTTTTTTGGGATGAAGAAACCAGGAAGTTATAAGAGCTAAATTTGTTTATAAACTAAAACGCACTGTGTGCGGCAGAAGCTCGCAGGGCACAGCATCATGAGCACAGCAGCTCTCATAAACTGCCGCTGATGTCCTTTCTTTTCTAGCTTTTCCAAGACTTTCTGCCCTGTCACTATACAAGAACTGTAATACTGTGATTTTCTGCATATTTCATTTTATTCTGGAAAGGAGCCGTTCATTCAGGTATGAGGGAACCGTCTGAACCACTGATCAAACTTCACTTGTTTTTAAGGTAGGCAATGTTTTAACTGTAAAAATGCCACTGAATATGACAAAAAATATGGGGGAAAAAATGCCCACGCAACGAGTTTCCGTGTTTTATTAATAATATATAGTTACAATAACATACACTGCGATCTTATTTTGACTTTTCACTGAACTTTATTTTTTCCCGCTGTCCGGTTCCTTGCACCATCATGCACACATACATCCACTTCTATCAATCTGCATCAGTTCGGTTTTGTGCTCCTGTGTTAAACTGTGCAACCATTCGCCCCTCTTGTTCAAAATGAACTGTCCTAGCGGGTAACACTCTCACTCATGATACTGTACTGTACTTCCATGCCCTGTGCTGCTGTTTATCTGTCTGAAAAGCCTCACCCGCTAGAGGCCAAAAGTGCACAAGGGATGGGTGTTATATAAAGAAGGTATGAGAAATCACAAAACATAATGTAACCAAATGCTACAATTTAATTAATTAATAATATGTTAATTATATTAATTATTCCAACTGTAATATAATAATACATATACAGAACAACCACTTTTAGTGTTTGAGTCAATCATATCTCTCACTAAACACTGTGTGAAATGTTTATTTTTGCCTTATTTTATTCAGTTGGCATGTAGGAGTTGATAACAGTTTGCTTAATAATCTCATTCCATATCTGGATAATTGCTGCAATATCATAGAGGATAAATTTCCTCCTCTATGATATTGCATTTTATTAGTTTTACACAGTATGTTAACTTAATAGCCAAAATGCTTGGACATACATAAATGAGAATAAACCTGAAATAGAAATGTGTTTCAGTCACAATGCACATTATGTAGTTTAGAGATGATTTAGAGACATTCAGGATGTTACAAATGGCTATTTCTATTTAAATAAATGTGTATTCTTAAAATGTTCTGCTTGTCCAAGAATCCTCTTGCAGCAATGCAGGTCTTTGGTATTTAGAAGCTGCTAGTTTAGGACTTGTGAGGAGTCTGTTTCTCAAACTAGAGACTGTGATTTACTTGTCTTTTTGATGTGTATCTGGCCGTCCATGTCCCTCTCTTTCCTGGTTAGAGATACTTTTTTTTAAACAGTAATGCATGGAATAGCCTTCATTTCTCTAAAACAATAGACTTTAGGAGAAAATAGGATTTCAGGAGAAATGTGTTTCTTTTTGCCTATTTTTAAAACCAAAATTTGACTTGCAAGTGTAAAGCAACTTGTAAGAACTCAATACCTCAGGACATGGGGAAAAACCCCATTGTATTGTGATTTCCACATGGTAGCGCAACCATTTTCAATTGTTCTAATAATAAGAACAATTTCTTGAGTACCAAATTAGCACTTTAGAATGCTTTTGTAAGGAATAGGTTACACAGTATATGTTTGCCACCACGGGTAAAGAAAAAATGGAATTAATACTACATAAAACAATTATTTCAAACCATAATAATTATTTGCAATTAATGATTTTGGCAGTATTTTTGATCAATTTAATGCATCCTTGGTGAAAGTAAGCATCAGTTTCTTTCAACAACAAAAATGTCTTTGTGTTCTAAAAATGGAAGCATATATACTATATAAACTCAGCAAAAAAAGAAACGTCATCTCACTTTCAACTGCCTTTATTTTCAGCAAACTTGACATGAGTAAATATTTGTATGAACATAAAAAGATTCAACAACTAAGGCATAAACTGAACAAGTGTCACAGACATGTGACTAACAGAAATGGAATAATGTGTCCCTGAACAAAGGGTGGGTCAAAATCAAAAGTAAAAGTCAGTATCTGGTGTGGCCACCAGCTGCATTAAGTACACCAGCTGGAGTGGTGGTGTAGTGGACTAAAGCACTGAACTGGTAAGCGGAAGGTTGTTGGTTCAATCCCCACAACCACCACCATTGTGTCCTTGAGCAAGGCCCTTAACTCCAGGTTGCTCCAGTAATCAGGGCACTGTAAGTCACTTTGGATAAAAGCGTCAGTCAAATGCGTAAATGTAAGTACTGCAGTGCATCTCCTCCTCATGGACTGCACCAGATTTGCCTCCAAGGCACTTGCAAGATCCTGGACATTTCTAGGGGGAATGGCCCTAGCCATTCAACAGGTCCCAGATGTGCTCAATGGGATTGAGATCCGGGTTCTTCGCTGGCCATGGCAGAACACTTACATTCCTGTTACAACGAGCAGTATGGCTGTATGTCAGGATGAGCCTGCAGGAAGGGTACCACATGAGAGAGGAGGATGTCTTCCCTGTAACGCACATTGAGATTGCCTGCAATGACAACAAGCTCAGTCTGATGATGCTGTGCCACAGACCATGATGGACCCTCCAAATCAATCCACTCCAGAGTACAGGCCTTGTTGTAGACACTTATTCCTTCGACAATAAATGCGAGTCTGACAAAACCGTGACTCATCAGTGAAGAGCACTTTTTGCCAGTCCTGTCTGGTTGCCGGTGATGTCTGGTAAGGACTTGCCTTACAACAAGCCTACAAGCCCCAATCCAGCCTCTCTCAGCCTATTGCACACAGTCTGAGCACTGATGGAGGGATTGTGTGTTCCTGGTGTAACTCGGGCAGTTGTTGTTGCCATCCAGTACCTGTCCCGCAGGTGTGATATTCGGATGTACCGATCCTATGCAGGTGTTGTTACACGTGGTCTGCCACTGCGAGGATGATCAGCTGTTTTAGGTGTCTCACTGTACGGATATTGCAATTTATTGCCCTGGCCACATCTGCAGTCCTCATGCCTCCATGCAGCATGCCTAAGGCACATTCACACAGATAAGCAGGGACCCTGGGCATCTTTCTTTTGGTGTTTTTCACAGTCAGTAGAAAGGTCTCTTTAGTGTCTTAAGTTATATAACTGTGACCTTAATTGCCTATCATCTGTAAGCTGTTGGTGTCTTAACGACCGTTCCACAGGTGCATGTTCATTAACTGTTTATGGTTCATTGAACAAGCATGGAAAACATTGTTTAAACCCTTTACAATAAAGATCTGTAAAGTTATTATGTAATTACTTACGTAACTACTTATTTACTTGAGTCATAATATTTCTCAGTACTTCTACATGTACTCAAGTGAATTATTTCTTCAGTAGCAGTACTTTTACTTAAGTAAAAAAAATCAGTACTCTTTCCACCACTGCATTTAAGATATCTAACACTTTTTATGACCTTAAATTGTGGAATACTGAATTTAAGACATTTTAAGACTTTTTAAGGATCTGTGGGAGGCCTGGTTTATTGTTTAATGCATAATTTATAATATCTACAAGTATTTACATTTATTTGTAGAACATGTGCTAAAAATAGGTACTGTCTCTTTAAGAAAACTGGTAGTTTTGAAAAGTGCATCTGTAAATGAGCACATTTTAATGAGATAGAACCAAAATGACTTCTTTACCTCATCCGTGCTATTCGTGATTAGAATTAAATGTTTATGTTTTGTTGTTTTTGATCAACAATTTACTGTAAAGAACAGAAAGGGAATTAAAACAGACATTAGTCAATGACAAATGGATCTTGTCTTTGGGCACACATTACACAAAATGAGTCAAACCAAACTTTTACTCTCAACACACAGTGAAAGGACGCTGAACTTCTTTGCCAATATACTATTCAATCACTGGTGAGTGAAATCTGAACATTTACCAGCCAGTGGCAAATCACTGACATTTCTAAGGCCAATTCACACTGCCCCCACAAATTTTGTTGGGTCAGTGTTTTCACTCTCTTGGTGTTTGTTGGGGAAGTTTGACAATAACAGCTATGCTTCTCAACATTGTAAATCTAACACAGGGCTTGACAGTAAGGACTGCACGATGGCTTGGTGCCAGTGAGAGAGAGATTCAGGTCAGCTGCTAGAGTTGTCACTTGCCCAATCAGGCCAGCGCTGCATTTATAACGTTAGTGCAAGCAAACAAGTGTAAGAGCAGAAAAATTACACTGAGCTAATTACTATCCGAGCACTCAGAGACGAGCGACCGCAATTATATTTAGCTTGCAAAGATATCTGAGCGCATAATATATTGGACGTGCGCGCGCACAAGAACGTGCAGACACCAAGCATGATCTCCTAGAACTGTCCAGGGGTGGAAAGAGACCTGAAAAATCATACTCAAGTAGAAGTACTGTTACTTCCTAAAAAATGTAGTATGAGTAGAATAAAAGTAGCTGTCCTCAAAACTACTCAAGTAAAAGAGTAGCTCATTTAAAAGTACTCATGAGTAGTGAGTATTGAGTACCGAGTTGCAAAATCTATGCCCCATTATAATGAACACTGTATGCCAACTTTTAAAATACATCACTTATCTATGATAAACACTACATGAATCTGATTCCAAAAAATAAAAGGGAGACATGATAACAGAAATGAAAAGATTAAAAAGTTATTTCCAATACACTGATCACCATTTTAAATCATAATGTATGAAACAATTACATTAAAATCAGTTTACGTGTAGGGTCTAAATTTCCCTTAATGGCGACAGAGCATTATTGTTGTGCATAAAACGTGTTCAAAACAATGCAAGGAATGAAAAAAAATGCTAAATAAGCAGGATCACTTGGCACGTCATGTCCTGCACAATAGAGGAGGTAGGGCAGGCATGGGAAAAGTTGTTTGGTACAGGGTCTACATCACGCTTAAAAAGGAATAATTCACCCAAAAATGAAAATTCTCTCTTCATATACTCACCCTCATGCCATCCTGGATGTGTATGACTTTCTTTCTTCTGCAGAACACAAATTAAGATTTTCAGAACAATATCTCAGCTCCTTTGGTCCATACAATGAAAGTGAATCGGTGCTAAAATATTGAAGCTCCACAAATCACATAAATCAGCATAAAAGTAGTCTAATCCATGTGCCTCCAGTGTTTAAATCCATGTCTTCAGAAGAGATATGATAGATGTGGTGAGAAATATCAATATTTAATTCTTTTTTACTATTAATTCTCCTCCCTGCTCAGTCAATCTCCACTTTAACTCTCACTTTCTTCTTTTATTTTTGGTGATTCACATTCTTCATGCATATCGCCACCTACTGGGCAGAGAAGAATTTCTAGCAAAAAAGGACTTAAATATTGATCTGTTTCTCACCCACACCTTCAATTCTGAAGTCATGGATTAAACCACTGGAGTTGTATGTATTACTTTTATGCTGCTTTTATGTGCTTTTTGGAGCATCAAAGCCTTCACTTACATTGAATGGACCTACAGAGCTGAAATATTCTTCTAAAAATCTTAATTTGTGTTCTTCTGAAGAAAGAAAGTCATACACATCTGGGATGGCATGAGGGTGAGTAAATGATAAGAGAATTTTCATTTTTGTGTGAATTATTTCTTTAAGTAGCACATGGGGGGCCACATTGTCCAACTTTTGAGATACAATGTCCCGCATTGATTTAGTTCTTGTATCTTTTAAGCCCAGAAATAGTTGTGTTCTCGTTCTAATGCATGATGCACAATTTTCTGAAGTTTGTGACTGATGGAATATTCTGCCTTAAGTACTGCTCTACAAGGGTTGATACTTTTCTATCTTTATAAAGGCTAATCATAATTATAAATTATTTTATCATCTCTACTTTCCTGGTAATTTATTATACCAATTAACACACTCTCTACATCTGGGGTTGGTATTATTAAAAAACAAACAATATTTAAAAAATATATTATTATTAAAAATGTCACTGTTTTATTCTATTACATTAATACTTTTAAAGCTACTCAAGTTATTCAGCCAAAAGTAGTGAGTGGTTTTCTCGTTTCCTTGTTAATGTTGTTTGATTAATAGCCTTTATATGACATAGCCTACTAGACAGTGCTCAATTCGGTTATACTTCAAGTCCAACATTTTGATGCAAATATGCTTTTTGTCCCACTGTTTAAGTTCACTTTAGACTTAAACGACTGCGTTTACATTAAATCCTCACTAAGACTGACACTGGCGGAATTATGAAGTGTATTTGACCGTTTAGGCGTGAACACGCATTAGCACACAAACATTAGCCGCCTGTCAATCAAACAGCACGCAGCTACAGACGTCAGGAAATAAAAGGTCAATCTTTTATATTTCATCTAGATCAACCAACCAGTGGTGCTCTTGCTATCGCGATCATTGTAATGAACACCCCTGTTCTAGATGTATAACATATGCTAAATACAGAAAATTACTCAAAAGTTTGATCGAGGACATCTCTCTTTTTTCCGATAAACATCTAGATAATTTTATTGCCCAGCCCTATTGATAACATTGCCTTAATCTCTCACAGCAGCCCAAAAATTTCAGTGATAGTTAAATTACAGGCTACGTTATAGACACAGAATTTAATAAGCAGAAATATGAAATTTACCTCGATATGTTTCTTCAAATTAGAGGCAGGATTAATGCTGATATCTGGCTTGAGCAAGTTAAACATGACACAATCAAACAATTGGCCTTTTTCACTGCGAAAAGCCCTTTCAGGTGCGGCCGTGATGTTCAGGTGTAAACTGTGCTTGAGGCATCCATAACAGTTACCGCCAGATCTACAACTGCCATTCAAGTTTTTTATGTGTGATTTGATTGGATGCAAGTCACGAGACACTCTCCAGACAATCATGTTGATAGATAAAAATAAAATCAGGACAGGGAAGTAGCGAACACAGACGGTGGGAAAATAGCGCAGTAAAAGTACAGTTACAGCACTTAAAATGTACTCAAGTAAAAGTATACAATTTTTAAACTACTTAAAAAAGTATAATTCCTGGGAAAAACTACTTAATTACAGTAACGTGAGTATTTGTAATTCGTTACTTTACACCCCTTGAACTGTCCTTGCTCTTTTCCAAGTGTCTTAACAGCAGCAATTACAAATGTGTAGAAAATAGCAAGAAAAAAAAAAACAATTCATGAATTTTGGAGTGGGACTGCACGTCTTGCGCAACATTTTATATATCCCCGCACAATCCGTGTTCAAGTGCATGAAATTCCCAAATATTTTCGTTTTAACATGTTGGTGAAAATTAGTAATCCACTCACAGGAACACAAGAAATCAACAGTTTCTTTCTATTGGTTGTAAATCTCTGTCTCTCCATGCATCTCTCTCATCATCTCTCTCCGTGCAGCGTAAACACAGTTTAACGTGCAAGCGCTCTCTTAAAGGGGCAGAGTGCTAGAATTGTTCCACCAGTTTAAAAAAAAAAAAAAAAAAAAAAAAAAAGAAGAAAAAATAATATTAGCTCATTAATTTGCCTTTAGAGATGACGTGCGGAATGAAATGTAATAACCTTAGTTAAACCCCGGTTATACACGTGGATGAGAATCATGAGCTCAGTCTCCAAAATGTAAATATACATATAATTAGGTAATATTTCAAAATGTAAACATTAATTAGACATGATAATGGCATTTGATATGAAAAGAAGCTAACTCACCCTGGTTATTATTACTTTCAAAGCTCTTCAGCTGCAGGGTGAAGATGACTATTTAAAACAGTCTAATTTATATCATCCTCATGACACACCTGTTACCTGTCTCATTTCTGGACTGTACTGGTATTTTCTTTCTGTGCTTTGTGTATCAGTCAGTGTTGGTCTTGTTCGGGTTGTATAATTTCATGTTTATATCACAGATGAGGCCTAATGTCTACCTACTGTATATTACATGTCACAACCGATTTAGTAGCAAGATCTTTTCTCTCAGGGATTCTTTTTTTTTTCCTCCCCTTTTCTCCCCAATTTGGAATGCCCAATTCCCAATGCACTCTAGGTCCTCGTGGTGGCGTTGTGACTCCAGGCGGTGGAGGACAAATCTCAGTTGCCTCTGCGTCTGAGACTGTCAATCCACACATCTTATCACGTGGCTTGTTAAGTGCATTACCGCGGAGACGTAGCGCGTGTGGAGGCCCACGCACAACTCACCAGGCACCCCACCGAGAGCGAGAACCACATTATAGCGACCACGAGGAGGTTAACCCAACCTGGTTGTGAAAACATTACACAGGGCCCAAAAGTTGACAGAATGACTGAATGAGTGACTGAAAACCCATCATTTACTCCACCGAACTCTTAGCTTAAAAAAGCATGTGTAACTGGCAGGACAGCTGAGGTTAATGTGATGAATTAATGAATTAATAACTGTAAAGCGCTTATATGGTGTTACATAAGGCATAAATCATATCTTGTAAATTATAAACGTGATACAGTTTTGTGGGAATAATTTGTCTTAAAAACGTAATATACAGGATATAAAATATATTTAGCTTCGGACATATTTTTTTTAAAGCCACAATGGTAAAAACAGCTATTTTTCATTTTTGTGTTAGGGCCAGTGAAAATTTTGGCAGGGCAAGTAAAAATCTGAAGCACTGGCCCAACCTGACCAGTAGAAAAAATCCTTAGTGTTGAACCCTGTAACAAATGCTGGTGTTTGTCCATCGATATCAAGATTGTTCAAATGAAGATCACAAAGCTTGGGAAATTCTATATGTTTACCTAGTCCTATTGTTGTATCTCATTAACAAAACAGTAATTGAGTCTAACTTTCTGAAGGTACTCATTTCAGAGTGGAAAGGACATATTCCAAACACATCCACACTATAAACTCTCAGGACGCATCTAATATGAGCCTGTGATTACAAGATGCTGTTTTCAGACAGGATCAGTTAAGAGCCCTACACATTTTAGATTCTGCTTGAATGTTAAGTCAGATAATGACCCAACGCTCTGCATTTAAATCAGGATGTGCTGAACAAATGATCTAATGGGAAAAGCTGCTCTCTTTGCACTTGTTAAACTTGAGTAAGGTGCACTTTAATTAGAAAATTAAAGCAAAGAAGCCACTTTAATTTAGACAACTCAACCAAGAATATAAACAAATATAAACAAATCTTAAGTCTCAAAAACTAAGAAATCTGACCTAAGACTTTGCTGTTCATGTCAAATGAGTCATGATAAATGAATTTAAATCATAATTTAACAATTTAATATTGACTTAATTATAAAGTAAGAAAATAATGTGAAATAAGAAATAAAAGAATAAATATATCTATAATTATAATCATAATCAAAATAAATAATACTAAAAAAGCTATTAAGATAATGTTTTTTAATCTAAACAACACATTTACTTTGGGAACTACTTTGCCCTACTTTTGCCATTTCGCTAAAATGAGAGGGTCTACTTCTTTCATAAGTGTAACTTCAGTTTAGAAAATTATTTTAACTCGACAGTAAACAGATGATTATGATAAATAACAAATAAAAAAGAAAGATCATTAAGGGCTAATGTGTTATGAAAAGCTTCATGTTTCACATCCATCTAAAAACATGACAAGGCTGTCATACTAAAATAAAATCTCAAAATATAATATGTATATCATAATTTAATCATTCAATAATAATGGAATAAAAAAATTATAAATACACAATAATAAACAGATATAGAACAACAACAACAAATTAAGTATAATTTTTACGTTTTAATCTAAATAACAAAATTCCCTGTCCTTTCTTGCCCTAAACTGCACAATTTCACCAAAACTAGAGGGTCTACTTCTTGTAGTAATAAGTTTAAATCTTTAATAAGTGTAAAATCAGTTAAGAAAACTGTCAACCTGACTGTAAACATGGAGAGGATTACGACATGAAAAATGTAGCATAGATTCTCAAGGGCTGATTTGTTACGACACGCTTCGTGTTCTCATTTAAATATAAAAACATAGTTAGTTTCTCGAAGGCTGCAATAGTATAATAAGCCCTCACATTAATAATAATAATAATAATAACTTTTAAGGAAACACGAATTCATCGTGTGTCAATAAAAGGATACAGCCAGAGCTACAGACCAGCATGACTTATAACAGTATTTATCAGCGAAAATACCGAGTCAAAGAATATAACTATACTAAACTGAAGCTATAACTGGCAGTTTATGTGTCTCACCAGTAACACGATGGTGAAAATGGACCATCCGAGCACAGATTCAGAGAGTAACGCTACAGGCGGCGCCATGACTTCTTCACTTCCTGCAACACAGCTAACCCTCATCACATGACTGCTGACATCACACCCCACACGGCCACAGAGATCTGGGTCAGTTAACTATAGATTTTCGGGCAGAACTGGCCAATTATATATTTAAAACAGTACATTACATTTTCGAATAAAAATTAAATGGTATAAAATATATTATATAATATTTGCATTCTTAAATTAATCTAGTTCACCCAAAAATGGAAATTCTCTCATAATTTACTCACCCTCATGCCATCCCAGATGTGTATGACTTTCTTTCTTCTGCTGACACAAACGAATATTTTTAGAAGCATATCTCAGCTCTGTAGGTCCTCACAATGCAAGTGAATGGGTACCAGGGACGGGGCCAGAAGAGTGGCACAGGGTGGCATCTACCACCCTAAAAATTAGTTTTGCCACCCCAATTACAACCCCAACTCGGACCCCGCTCGCGTCCTGGAGACGGTGTGCAACGGCTTAACCCATCCGTGTCACGCATGGTCCATTACAACGTTCCCCCCTCGCTCTGACGTCTCACAGGACACAGCATTCCTCCTCCTCTGGCACTAACCCCAACGCAGACAACCCCACAACCCCCCGTCAGATGAAATTACTGGATGCCACCCCTTACTAAACTCTTGCCACCCCTTTACCACCTCTGCCAAAAAATCCTGGACACTCCCCTGATGGGTTCCAAAATTTGAAGCCCCAAAAAAAGCAGCGTAAAAGTAATCCATAAGACTCCAGCGGTTAAATCTATATCTTCAGAAACAATATGATAGCTGTGGGTGAGAAAACCGATCAATATTTAAGTACTTTTTTACTGTGTATCTCCACATTGACTTTCGCTTTCACCTTCTTCTTTCATTTTTGGCAATCCGCATTCTTCATGCATATCGACACCTACTGGACAGGGTGGAGAATGTAAAGTAAAAATGGACTTAAAGGTGCACTCAGTCATTTTTTCAACGTTAAAAAAGTTTAACTCCTTAAGACATGCATTGTAATTGTGCAATATGCTGTATGTAGGAAATCATGACTACTCAAATTGTAATGAAGACTGCAGTCATATCAGTAACCTTATAAAAGCTGTTTTAATCTACATGGAGAGGGTTCGCACATGGGGGCTTCCATGTTAGAACCACATGACCAGCCGAACACTACTCGTTTAATCTCAGTAAACGTATTGTTATTTGACACTTTCACTCATGGATTAAAGTAATTATGGCTGACTGTGAATACTAAATTTCCATGGCATCTGAAACTCGAAACTATTGATTTTAAATGATGCTGCATCCAAGCCGCTAGATGTCAGTGTAAGTCCAAGATGACACAAAGACAAAAGTTACTGAGTGAACCTTTAAATATTGATCTGTTTCTCACCCACACCTATCATACCACTTCTGAAGCTAAAGGTTTAACACCTAGGCCCAGTTGTTCAAAAAGTTTAATAAGGATCAGAATGATCCGGATTTGGAAATCCCATGTTTTGCTATCCAGGATCAGGTAATCCATGTTACTTTTGAGCCAGTTTTTCAAAGCAACATTGGATTGGTCACCCTGACCCAGATACAATCTTTTCAAGTTTACCAAATCCGGATTACCAGAGCTCTAAATGGGACTACATATCACAATGTAGGCTACTAGCTATGTAAAGAACAACAGGTAGAATAGCCAGTGTGGGGTCACTTTAAGTGTTTTTATTTGAAGGGACAGAAAACAGCACAATAAATCAATACAAACATTCAAACTTCAACAGCCAGACCCCACATCTGATCCACAACAAATAAACAAAAACAAACAAATATACATTATTCACAAATACATTGTGGATATTTTGAACATGTGTTTCAAATAATAAAAAGCAACAAAGCAATTGTTAGAAACTACTTTTGACTGGTTCACCTCTGATGATTGTGTCATTGTAATTAATATACAGTGATAAATGACAGTTAAAATTATATATATATTATTTTTGTTTGATACTGAGAGCTGTTTGGGGAATTATTTTTTGGGGACAAATGTTTTTTTTTTTACTTTACTGTACTGTACTAAAAGGCATAATAGGTAGCCTAATGTTAACTTTATCTACTTTATCACCGTAACGGTTAAACAAATCAAGTGCAAAATACAAATAAATGTATATATACTATATGAAACAAATGTTGTATTATTTGACCAATTTTAAAGTTTTATTTCATTTTGATCCTAAAATCCACCCTGAATCCACCCTTCTGCTGGGATCAGGATAATCCTGATTTTTTGTATCAAAGGTATCTCAATCCTTCTAAAAAGATTTGAACAACACATACTGAAGGTTTGATCCAGATCAAAACCAAGACTGGATTACGTGATCTAATCCGATTTCAGAATCCTTTTTTTCTTTTGAACCACCCATTTTCAAGATTTGATCCGATAGCCGAAATCCGATCAGATTATTTCTGAACAACTGGGCCCTGGAGTCTTATGGATTACTTTCACTTTATGCTTTTATGTGCTTTTTGGAGCTTCAAATTTGTTGTGCCCATTCACTTGCATTGTGAGGACCTACAGAGCTGAGATATTCTTCTAAAAACCTTTATTTGTGTTTGGCAGAAGAAAGAAAGTCATTTGCATCTGGGATGGCATAAGGCTGAGTAAATGATAGAGAATTTTCATTTTTGGGTTAAGTATTCCTCAACTTTAATTTTCAGATTTTTCATTCAGAGTTTGAATGCTTTTTTTTTTTGTTTCAATATTCCAGAAATGTAAATAATAGATAGCCTATTTGTTTTTAATTATTACAATTATATGCTTAAAAAAAGACAATTAACTATTTAATTTTGTATGGGGGAAATCTAGGTCAAATAACTATACATGAAATGAAGCAAATAATGGAGACATCTAACAAATCATTCAGTGTTAAAAGATCGTAAAATAGTCTATATGTGTAATCTAAAAATGTTTATACATTTCAATACAGAAGGTATAATACAATTTATATACTTGTATTTTTTTCACCTTGGGTTTAATTAACACTTATGCTAGGTTTATAATACGATGTAACATGTTTTTGAATTGCACATTTTACTGCAGTTGCCTAGAGTTGCATACACTTTGTTGACATTAATCTGTGTGTAATAACACTCTGCCCAAACACTGACCAAGTGAGTAGAATGAATCTGAAAAAAAAAAAAAAAAAACTATAAAGAGACACTTTAAAATGATTTCCATATATGTATACATCTGTATAAAGAAGGAATAATAACATAAAATGTTATTATAATAAATAAGTGTGTTAACAATGAATTGTTACTTTAAAAATATTACATTATGACCTAATTCCTCCCTTAATAGCAAGAAATGACTTTCTGCTTTAAAGTTTAATCTCTTAAAATCACTTGATTACTTAATCTCTTAAAATCACCCCTCTGCTGGAACAGTGTGTGAATGTTTTGGTGGGAACTATCAATCCACAGTCCTCTTATATTTAATCTAGCCCAAGTGTCTCTCAAATAATTTATGACAATTGATAAATTTTAACTTCACCCCTTCTTATTTGAGATCCAACATGTATCAATTCATAATCCAATTGAGGGTTTGAAAGTGGAGTTGCCCTTGGTGATAACCAGAGAGCAAAACTGTGATTTTGGATCACATCCGGTAAAGCAATCAATCTTGTTCAAGCGTACTCGCTTGCCAACTTCAGAGTGACACTTTGGGAGCCATTAAACCTTTAATCAAATCAACTTCCTTCTCTTACATTTCAGAATCAGTTACCTTATATTACACATCTCTATTTATTGTCAGCTTTCTTAATCAGATTTAAATTACTGGACAGATGACTGGCAGTGAGTCAGTGCTTTGCCAGAGATAGAGATCTTATTCTAAGGTCATCAGCAGGTGAAAAGTGATCTGAAGCAGGTCTCCACTGTGACTCCTATCCTGTGTGTATTTGGAGTGTGTATTTGAAGTAAAACTAATGAGTCAGGAAACATATAATCCTGGTAATACATCTAGATTTTAAACACACCACAAAAAACAATGTAGGCCTATGTGTAAACAAACACAGTGATTTATGATAGCAACATTTTCCTATAATCACTTTAAGGATGGGATTGCTTCAGTGTTCTGAATCACTTTCTCTGTGTAATGCATGTGTCTTTACTACAGATTCTAGAATGATAAATCAAGTCTCCCTTACAGTTGTTTTCCAAATATAGTACACACACACACACACACACACACACTCACATGTTGGTGCAGCTATCATTTTGAGGACTCTCCATAGACATAATGATTTTTATACTGTACGAACTATAGATTCTATCCCCTAACCCTAAACCTAACCCTCACAAAAAACTTTCTGCATTTTAACATTTTCAGTAAAACATCGTTTAGTATGTTTAAGCAATTTGAATTATGGGGACACTAGAAATGTCCTCATAAACCACATTTATAGCATAATACCCTTGTAATTACCAGTTTGTAACTTAAAAAAAAGTCCTCGTAAACCACTTAAACCCGCACACACTCACACACGCACGCACGCACGCACACACACACATACCTATGTAAGGAGGTTATGTCAGATTTAGTTAACGTCTGGGGACAATTTGTCCTCTAACTACAGACAAGTAAACCAACCCACCCACACACACCATTGATTATTATAACCCATAATGATAAGCCTTTAACCGGCGATCTAAAATTTTCCCTGTGGTGCTGGTATCAGAAAATGTCTAGCTCAGCAAGTCTTTTCATTGCGATTCATCAAACATAATCTGTTCCCTGTCTCTATTTCTAATTAATTTTTTATCTCCTCAAATGGCTTGGCTGTACTTCAGGAGAATGAATCTGGTTCGGTTTAATGAGGATAATAACCAGCATGAAAGATGTAAATGAATAACCTTCTCAATGTGATAATGCACACTAGGAGCTGGTGTTCGATTGACAGAACCTTAAAGAAGAGTTAGAACATTCTTGAAACAATCAGTATTGCCTAGAGATTTGCTTGAGACATTTTGAGGTTATTCTGTAAATGCAAAATGTACAATGCAAATAATGTCCCTATTTTTGTGTACAGCAAGATCTTTCACATTGTGTTCAGTTGATATTTTGAGTCATTTTTACTGTAAAAGGTTAATTTACCCAAAAAGAAATATTCTGCCATCATTACCTCACCCTCATGTTTTACCAAACCTGTTTGAACACAAAAGGAGATGTCACTTTCACTGTATAGAGAAAAATAAATAGATGCAATTAAAGTGTATGGTGACTGAGACTCCTTTTGTGTTCCACAGAAGAAAGAATACAGGTTTTGGATTAGCATGAGTAAATGTGACAGAATTTTCATTTTTGTATCACTTTAAGCATTTAAAAAGCCTAGAACAGCTCTAACATGCATAGACCAGTTAATGCATATAAAGTGCAATAGATTGTCTCTATTTTTCTTTTGTTCCCTACTTTTATTTATTGATTTATTGATTAATCCAGTCACAAAGCCATTAATGTAACCAGATGCATTATTGTAAATCTGGTTTCTGGACCTTGTGTAAACATGGTATCACTTCACACACTTTCATATATTGAAACACATTCAAACAGAGTGATTAACCACAAGTGCAAAGTGATCAGGCAGGAAAGCAAGTGGCCACAGGATAATCCCTTTAGATATTTGACACTGTCCTTGATACCTGGGTGCTCAGGCAAACTGTGCTGCAAGAAAAGGAAACACAACATTGAAATAGATTATTTACAGCATGCACATATTTACATTTACAGCACATTATGCAGACACTTTTACAATACCTAAAGCGACTTGAATTGCTTTTAGGATATACATTTTATTAGTCTGTGTGTTCTCTTGGAATCGACCCATGACCTTGGCATGCTAGTGTAATTGCTCTTTACCATCTGAGCTACAGAAACTAACTTGTCATGTGTAACTTATCTAATTAGAATAATGAACAATTCTATCAGGGGCTAAAAAAAAAGAGCTACTAATAAGTAATACTGTCACAAGACTGTTGTTTATGATCAACAGCCACATGCCAAATAGCCATATGGGCATGAGTAAAAATATCTCTTTTATTAATTAACTGTCAAAATAGAATTTACCTGAAAGGTTTGTTTCTCTCAGTGTCCTTTAATATGGTCGTACAGCACTGATATACACTCCCATTCTCTTTTAAGTGCAGTAGAGACTATATTGTCTAGTCTCAAGGAGACTGATAGGCACCAGCCGACATCCATTAGCCGTGAGATACTGTGAGATATGGCATCTAATACCCTGATTTCATTTAGTCTCTCAGTCTCATTTGCCATTGTTTTATCAATCTCAATTGTCCTTTCTACAATAACCTGACATGACAAGTAGGAAGTAAGCACCAGAGAAGTTGATGTGAAGTTTAAACAGTTAAACATATCATGATTTTAGTGAGTCCTTAAATAGTGTCGGTTTCTTTAACCCTTGAGTTGTTTTCATTTGTGCTAACACCTTTTGCGTTCCTGGTCAAAATTGACCGGCCCATTAATATTGTTAATAAATCTCTTATATTGCATATATTATCCCAAGATATTGCATTAGATATTTTAGTCAGTTACATTTTTAGTAATTATGACAGGTTTTGTACTTATTTTTTGAACATATTTAATATTATCATATTTACATATTTACATATTTAATATATATATATATATATATATATATATATATATATATATATATATATATATATATATATATATTTATTTATTTATTTATTTTTATTGATAGGTGTATTCATTAAACTGAGCATATAGTGGGCTAGACGGGGGCACTCCCTGCAGAAAAAAAATAATGCTATAATAATAATTATTATGTAATAAATTAATAACCACTTGCTTGATCTAAACAAAATAGGTGACATTTTAAAGCTTAGAATCTGGACTTTGCCATGCATATAGCTGATCCTACCTATTTTTAAATAATGATTTTTAATGTGCTTACAAATTAGAGCTGTTTTGTTCTCATAATTTGCACATTTGTTGTCACAGCAATTATATTCAGAGTCGGTAAAAACATTTAAAAAAATGAGATAGTCATGTGTGATATATCATTGGAAAGGTCTCAATTAGTCAAATTTGTTACACTCAAAGGCCAAACTGCATATTAGTGCAGAATATTCCCACTGACACATACAGTATAAATATAATAAACAGGAGGATCTTTTTTCAAGTTTTTCCTTATTACTTCCTCAGACATACATATAACATAAACAATGACATATTATCATAACTTACAGCAGACTATCCCAACTTAAACGAGCCCAAACACTACATAATATGATAAGTAGATATTGAAATATTTGTCAATAATAATAATAATAATAATAATAATAATGACAATAATAATAAAATAACAAAATATAAATAAAAATAAAAGAATCATTCATTTTTATATTTTTGTTGAAAATATAATAAAAATAGATTGCATATATTTATTATTTTAATAATCTAATATTAATAATAATGTATTATTTATAATAATAATAAAAAAACAATGTTTTTTTTTCATTTGTGTAATTGAGGTAGCCAACATCTTAGAACGTCTTGTGTATATCATTCTCAATTTTTGACCTGTAAGTAAAATATTCACAAAGCAAATCTGCAAAAATGTGTCAAAAAGAATGGATCCCATCAACTCATACAATACTAAAGATGTTCACAGTCTCTAAACAAATTTTGCCAGAAAATGATTGCACCCTAAGCTTCAGTTTCTTTAAGAATTTTTACAATAATATACTTATCAAACTGGATTTCAATTTAACCAATTTGGCTTTCCAAAAGATGGTGGTTGTTGGTGTAGAAAGACTAACTAAATTGTGCCCAAGACAAAAAATTACCAAAACGGCTATTGTGAGTGCAGGGTGGCCAATGGCCCCTAGCTCCGCCCCTGAACAAAGTATGTTTTCTACCAAATGCTTTAACCAACAGACCCAACAGATATGGCAATGAGATGAGTAATATAACCCATGTTCTGAGTGATGCATTGAGCTAACTGACATTTCAATAGTGAAAAATATGCATCAACTGATGAGAATGTAAATAGTATGCTATCTCTTTTAGCAGCAGATGTGTTGGGTGGGAAGGCAGGTCTTTTGTCTGATATCATGTGTGGACTGGGATGTTTGTTTGCCAGGAAAAGAGCTTTCTAGAAAGTTTCTGAATCAGAAAAAAGGTGAATACAACGAATTCTATTTGGGAACCAAACAGCACTCAGCATCACCTGTAAAATTGGAGCAGAGTTCTGAGATGTTATAGCTGTGGTTCAGAGTGGTTTGTTTCAGCAAAGCTCCCATAATGAGCTTCTGTGCAGGGCAGAAGGGATCTTAAACCTTATGTTCTGTTGAGATTGACTTTACTGTTTTATATTTGGGGTTCCAGAGACCCCAATGAAGGAATGGTAAAATATTAATACTAATTCCGAAATTACCCTCTTATTTTCCCCTCAATTTCTTGTAATATGTTCCTCTGACCTAATCAAAACCCAAATATATTATTGAAGCTTTCACCCTCTGTTGTATCACAAGGTAGGCCTATGTTGAAATGTCTGTTATTCAATATACAGTAGTAATATTTCATCTCTTTAGGGTCAATACAAGAAAACAAATCCAAATAGACAACTGGTAGAAGAGAAGGAAGGTGACAATATTCTTCCACTTATTCATGTTGAATATCTGGGGTCTTTAATACTGTGAAGGTAAGTGATGTAGTGTTTTTCACTGATGACTGTTAAAGTTTGTTATCAAGAAAGTTGGTTCAGTTTTTAATAGGATAAGAAAAGTCATGAAGTAGGCTATTAAGCGACTTCAATCTTACGTGTTTTGTGAGTTATATTAAAATGAAAAATATCTCAGACCCCAAACAGAACATGAGAGTTAAAATCTGTGTACTAAGGGTTTGTTTGAAAGTGAATTAATAACTGTAGACACATCATCAGTCTAGAGATGAACAAGATGTTTGCAGATAAAAACTTGTGTATAAAGATTTCACAGGGGGATTGTGTTAAATGTTACATGATTATGCTTTTTAATTTTTTATATTCCTTGTACGTGTTTACATGCACAAACAAATGAATGTTTGAATGCTTCACAATGTTCTAGGCTTTGAAATAGGTGAACTTGCTTTGATAAAACAAACAAAAGCATAAAAAACCTTAAACATAAAAAAATAATAATCATAATTTGTTGTAACTATGATGTTCATAGTTTGTTCACCCAGCATATTAAAATTATTGCTTTTTCAGGATTTGGAAAAATAAAAAATTCAGGACTACCTTTCATTTTTGAGTTGAAATTTGAACTTGCACACGCACACGCAGAATACTGAATTAAATTTGAACAGAAAAAAGCCATTTCATGAATTAAATTTTAAAAGCACTCTGGTTCAAGCACGGATTCCATATTTAGTCCTAGCGCTAATGAGAGACAAAAGGAAGTATTAAATACAGAAACAATGTTAAGTAATGAAACATAATAACGATAATAATAATACCCATATTATTCAAGTAAGCAAACAAATTTCGAATAGCTTGTATTGATTATTGGGAACTGCAGTAATGCATTTTGTCAATGTGAATTTTTTCATATAAATTTTATAATTTATCATTTTTTAAGAGCTATTTAATTTCAGAAAATCAAGTGGGGAAAAAATATTCAACCATTAGAACATCAAGCATATGTTTTCAATGGTTCTCATGCTCAACATCCCATCTGTAGGCTTAAGGTGGGAGTTACTTGGTGGGACCTTCTCCAACAGAACACAGGGGACATTATGATGTTATTGTTGCAGAAATGCAAGTCTGAAGTGAGTCACAGCTGAGAATGGCTGTCAGTCTCACTGATTCCTTGTCTGAGAACCAGCTGTTCAGAAAGCAGCTGGCTTGGGTGTACATGCTAATGTGGAGACACTAATAAGGCCAATACAAACACAATCCCAAAAATGTATCTCGGTATTTCATCAATGTTGAGGGTCTTATGTAAACACAAATGTGATGATCAGATGGTCAGGTGAGATATTGCAATACAACATTTCTACAAATGTCTACGAAAAATGAATTGTTCTTTCAGAAGTAATGGAGTCATATTAAAGCATCCAAGGAGACAAACGGGTTGGAGACATGAAGAAAACACTAAAGATTGTGATAAAATCCACATATACTGCAACAAATCTCCCATATATTGAAGATTTGTAGCCAATATATTAGAGATTTGTAGTGGTACTTTTTTCACTATCAGTGTTGACTCAAATCTATCTATCTGTCTGTCTATCTGTCTGTCTGTCTGTCTGTCTGCCTATCTATCCATCCATCCATCCATCCATCCATCTATCTATCGAGAATAATTAATTAAACTATTGTTAGTTTTATATCACATTATTTATAGAATTAGTAATGTGATTTTAAGTGCCTTTTACTGTAAATTGAGAATGGAATGACATATTACAGTAAGGACCAAACTAAATCAATCTAATTGTGTCAGAAAGTTAGCTCAAATTTGACATTTAGCTGTCTTTAATGTCTAGGTTCAAAGAGAATTACTTGAACAGCATATTTAATGGTACTGATAAAACACTGATGAAAGGTTATTGGACATGACAAGAGTGTCCTAATTCATCTAAAACTATTTTAAACAACATTTGCCTATATATATATATATATATATATATATATATATATATATATATATATATATATATATATATACACACACACATATATATATATATATATATATATATATATATATATATATATATACATACATACATATATTTGAGTTTGATTTGATTTGAATATATATATATATATATATATATATATATATATATATATATATATATATATATATATATATATATATACATATATATACATATATACACACACACACACACACACACATTAATGTATACCCTTATACATTCATGCAAATTTTTACCTAAAATCTTTGTTTGATGGAGAGAGAGAGAAAAAAAAGTTAACGTCCATGTTTTTTGGCATGTACTGTTTACTCTAAAGTGTGTTCCATAGTGAGCACCTCTCTGTAAGTGTCCTGTCCGTCCTCACGTGTTGTGGTCGCTCTAATGAGTGGGTGGGAGGGTCAGGCAGTGCGACAAATAAGGACACGGTTCCTGCACGAGGTTTCATTCTCACTTTTTATTTGCAAGTGTGCTGTGGAACCACAGCTGTCCAAAATGCGCTAATTGTCCAAACAGGATTTTCTTTCTGTGTGTGTTTGCGTTGGAATAATAAACTTTCTCAGCAAATGTAAGTAGCCTATGTTCATCTGCTTTGCTTCATGCCTTTTCTGGGGTGGTATATGACTTTATTGGTTATTGCAAAGTATGTCTTCCGGTGTCATCTATAAATGATAACGTTTAAGTGATCGCTTTGATGTCAGTTGAGTTGAGCACACAACTGTGAGTCTTTGCTTTCGGTCTCCGTGTGCTTGAAGGAGAGAGAGGGAATGTTCAGCATTGCTGATTTATGATCATTCCTTTACGCAGAGAAATTGCATGACAGATTTGTTTTTGAACATGCACATGACAAATTTTAGCCTATTTTTTTGTCAGATGCGCATAACACCACGCACATTAATGAGTCGATTCTTGTTTTGTTTTGGGAGTCAATTTGATTGCAGTTTAAAGAAACTATCTGGAAATCTACGTTTCACTGAGATATTATTATTTATTTTATTATTTAGTAACAGGATTGAAATACACGTGATCTTTGAGCACTATTATATTAATTAATGTCTTAATATGCTGCTATATAACAGATACTACAAACCAGACTCATGCTTAAGCTTCAGTCGAATTTAGGTTGTTATGATATTATATTATATTTGATCAATATTATTCACTATTTCCATAATTTAGGCTACTGTATTTGTAGGACATGGGTTGTTGACAAAGCACACGTTTTGTCATGTCATGAACTTCATGTTGAACTTCCTCAACATAAAGATTTTAGGTCATAATTTGAATGAACATTTAAAGGAAAGTGAATATTGTAGGTGCAGTGACTGGTCACCATTCCTTTTAGACTAAGTGTTTCACCATTTTGAATCACCTTTTTGCAGTACATTTAAATATTCCTCTCTGAAAATGTTTTTTAGAAATACAAATATTCTATGAAGTTTGTCATTTAATAAGCAGGTATGATACAAGGATCAGAAATATGTTGCTCAGAGTAGATGAAATATTACTTGTCACACAGCAGGACACTACTGTAACTGCTTGACGTCATGTCAACTACCCATTCTACTTTATTCTACCCTATGATTTTCATAGTTTTAAATGGTGATCTTGTAAGGGGGGAAAAACACATTAAAATGTTTAACTTTGAACTTGAGGTACACGTTCACAACGAACCACTTTACTGCACTTTTATCTGCAAAGATGCATAAATGATTGCAGCCTACAAACTGCATGTGATCCAATGGTGCATGCGCAAGTGCTTATTTATTTATTGCAATTTGTTTGCCCTGTTACTTAAGAGCTCAATAACAACAGTCCGTGGTGGGTAACGGATCGTATTGGTTTACAGGAATCTGGCACTGGTTCCTCAGAAGCACCTCATGCTGGTAACTTACTCTGGCCTGGAGTTTATTCTGAGGAGTGAAATGTCACGCTTGACATTTTGTGTTAAAACGTATCACCAAATAATTGAAGTGCTAGACAAATTTCACAAAACATGATCTGCTCCTGTGTATTCTGTCAGAGTAGTTCTTCTATGTATGTTGGCATTTGATATCGGTTGACCTTGAATATTGGACTTGAAAGTGGAACACAACTTTATAAGAGCTGACTAGTTTAACTCAGTTGTTTATCCATTTGTAAAGAGTAAACTGAATATTTGCAGAATATTTAAAATCAACTGGATTGTGATTAATAATGTTAAATGTCATTTAATGCCCCCAAAATGAAGCTAAAATAGGGTAAAAGCAATCCATTGCTGTAAGGACAGTAACAAGTGGTATCAGGTTACCCAGAAAAGCACTAAAGAGCTTTGAAAAGTGACGTTGTTTTCTATTTCTAGGTTTTCAAGAGGCCCTTTCTCATGTGCCAAAGAAGACATGATTCATTTGCTCAGATGGACTGTTTTCCTGTGGATCGTAAATACCATTCCTTTTACTTTAGGAATGGCAGTGAATGAGAGACTAGGTATGTGCTGTATGTTGTCACCAAGAGGTCTGGACCAATGAAAGACACGTTGAGATACACACCACATTTATGCTGTTTTCACACTTGGTTCAATTGCTTGGTCCCAACCTGGCAAACATGCAAATTGTATGTCATTAATAGTAGTCACTTTCACGATTTATGACAGACTGTTTTCATACCAAACATGAACCGTATTGTGAAAGCACCCACATTCACTTCTGTTTACAAAAGTTTTGATTAGAAGCAATTAGAAATGTTTGGAATTTGTTGCTTTTGCCTTTTCGCTGTGCGACGCCAAAACCTGACAACCTGTAAATGTTTCTCACTTGTCATTTGTTTAAGACTTGTTCAGCTCCTCTACACAAGAGGTCAAAGGTGACTTCATTGCCTTGGTGTTCAAGATTCCCATCACGCATAGCGGTGTTGTCACCACCCTTAATTTGCTCTGTGTTTCAGCTCTCTTGTTTGGACTCCTTGTACGCAAACAAACTGTTTGCGATGAAAGATGGCTTGCTTTACTTTAAAAAGTAGGGACTCTTGCACTGCTGTTTGAGGCTGTAAGGAAATAGCGTGAAGCCCTTGAACTGGGTGGCATTAGTGTGAGGTCACCAGGACACATCCGCTATGGTGTTGTGTGTCTGATAGAATTGCTTTATTGGCCCCATTCAGATTAACCTCAAGTGATTAAGGAATATTCTTGCACAGTGTAAATGCCCATGAATGAGGGTCCCATGAACAAGAGGACAGCCAAGCAAAATTTTTGCCAGCTGAGTGAATTGTATCTCTCCAGTAATATAAAGTGTGTGAGCGTGACAGCCAGGAAGAGATTAAGAGAGGATTTACAGCATGGGTCTCTTTTCCTTAAGAGTCGACAGTTCGCCAGGCAGATGTGCTGATTTTAGGACTTTCTGGGTAAAGAAGTGTTTTGCGCGTACACCTGTGTCAATCTAGATATGTTTATTTGCATGATTGTGTGAGTTGCATGTACGTTTGTGCATATTTTCATTTATGCCTATTTTGTCATTTGCATTTAGTACATTTGTTGATGTTGATGAAGCACAATTAATCCTTCAGCAATATCAGGCTGCGGATGTCATGTAGAGGAGACCAGGACTAGTTGTCAAAATGTCTCTGTCTCCGTAACAGTTAGGTTTTGAGTCAAAAGTCGCACAAATGCTTGTTTTCTCCAGCAGTGTTTTTGCATGTTGGTTCCTTTTTTTGTGTTTGTGAATTATATCCTCCAATAATAAAAATGCACTATTGTAATTTAATAGCTATTGGGTGAACAAGTGAACACAATAAAACTACACTGGGATACATTAAGAAAAGAGTCAACTATTTACATGTACTGTAATGATGGTAGAATTTAACTGAAAGGTTGAAACGTTTCTCAGGACAAGGCTTTTTTTCTTATATGTCATGTCAGGACACGTTGTCACATTTTTGGGAGCAGGTTGTCACATGTGTCTGATATGTTGTAATTTTGTGCGATTAATTAATTTGCAATATGTGTCAGCCAAAACAATGGTTTGATATTTTTGTACATTACCTTTTCATTTTTGCTTGTAAAAGGATAATTTTGTGCTTCATAATTGTTTTACTGTTTACATTTTGCTGAAATGCCCTACAATAGGTCATTTAATGGCAGGTTCCCATTGTAACAACTGTATAGTGTGACAACATGCTCTGCTGTTGGGTCATGTTGTCAAGGTTAACGTGTGTTCAGTGTACTGTATCATTTTTCCTGGGCAATAACAATGGACATTTTTAATCACTTTGTTGTAGCCAAGACTTTAAGGTATGAGCCTATACAGAAATGGACTTTTAAAAAATAAACCTATTCACTGGATGTAAAATATTCACTGGTGGTTTTATATGCCAAAACATTTCTAGTTTTCACCAATAAATTCATATTATTCGCTCTTCTTTGTGTAATATTCCTCTCTTCTGCAGATCATTCATGTCCACCCTTAAAGCTGGAGGACAAATGGCAGACCAGTGTGAACATTCACCAAGAATTAACAGGTACAATAAAATAAATACTGTATCTTTGGTCTATATCTTAGTAATCAAGCACAGATTGCCCACATGCAGCACTGTAAAACATCCAACTGGCTTTTTAAAACATCAATAATGTTGCGCATGGCTGAAACTGACAGGGCAGTTTATACAACTAGATTTGCATTTCCTAAAGGAAATGCCAGAGATTGCAAGGCAGCAAAAGAATAATGTTAAAGTTTAAGGTGAGTTTAGGGTAGGCATTGCTTCTTCGCAAATAAAATGCTGCATCAGGGCTGCTTTGTTGTTGTCATGACACTTAGCATGCATGTTGTTTTCAAACAGCTGTAACACAGCCACTGTGCAGTGTAAATGTGACTATAAATGGTTAAATAGATGCAAGAAAGACTAACCACAATGTAATATGCAAATACATGCAGGAAAAAAGACCAATCACATTTCAGTATGCAAATGATTTTAGAAAATTGACATGTCCTGCGGTGTGACATGCTATACTCCATCTAAAACTATTTTAAACAACATTTTGCTAGTTATTTCATAATTTTATGTTATGTCTTATTAATTAAGTGACTACATGGACGATTTAAAATAAACTAGTGAAGGCAAAAAGGTGATTAAAAACAAAGGATTTTTTTAGCAAGTCAGTCCACTGGCGGCCATCTTTGGAATGCTCTCGGGCAGCTATTTTTCAATGTAAACAAACGGTGTACAAGTGCAGCTCTTATCTACTTGAATGGGGAAAGACTGAAATCTCCAAAACAGTTGGTCAAGATTACGATCAGAGAACATATTTCAAATAAACAGTAAAATTTGACAACTCTGGTATCATACATTTTGCTTCTTTACCTCAGATTACTATGAAAAGCAAAATGTTTCTGCTTGTATAGCTAATGCGCATGCGGGTTCTCGAGTTGACTGGCAGGCAATGTCTGTATCTAAGAGGTTATTAGCACTTTTACCTGTAAGGTGGGACTTCCTTTCAACATCCGTTGACCGTTGGGCATTCCAATTTCTCCCAATCATTTTAATTGAAGTTGCCCATCTCTACTAAATAGTCTCTGTTAAAAATGATGAAAAACTTGGCCGGACCTAAGATATGCATTTTCCCTTATACATTCATAATCATTTTCAACTAAAATGCGTCAACTACCCTAATATTAGTTTGTATTTAATTTGTGTTTACAAAACCAAAAACAGATAGCACAGGAAAGGTTGAAATCATCTACATTATACATTTTTGAATGGAGTCTATACGCTAAATGAGCATGCAGAATTAATTGCAGAAATTTTATATTTAGTGTTCGCTTTAGTAAACTTCCCGAATGTTTCAGAATGTTTGAGGAATATCAACACAGTGCTGCCTTGCAAACACTGTAATTTTATCTTGTAAGCGACCAGATGTGCATTCGGCAGTTTATATCTGACAACATTGCCTGAAATTTGTTTAGCATGGATCTAACACAGGCATGTTTTTCTTTTCTTTCTCTTTCGTTTACAGGATTTGATTTAGCCGAGAAATTCCTTCTTCGAAAAGGCCCGGTGATGGACGACAGGCCGTTGTTTAGACTGGGGAGTAAACCCCTCTTCAAACCCACAGAGTAAGTGCTACAAACGTTGATTTGGTTTTGATATCGTGCCATTTCTTTGCTAACACAACTGTCCTAGGATTGTTTTGTCTGAAAACAATGTCGAGCTATCTGTGACAGCAAAGTCCAAAAAGTTATAGCAGCAAATGTGCATATCCATGTGGATGTTTACATAGTTTTGACGTGATCAACGATGTGCAGAACCTTCTGCCATCTGGAGCGAAGAAAGTAGGACAGTTCCTTGCAGAATCGATACTGTGATGAGTACATTATTATGGTAGTTAGAATTAATGCCCACATCCACATGTTGCGTGTTTTAGAAGCTTTACTTCAGCCGTTCTGACAGCTTCTCATATAAATCTCAGTGAGGCCAGTGTGGGACAGAGCGCAGGATGCATAGCTGAACAACAGCATTCAACTCAAGCAGCCAATCAGAGTGGTTTGTGTGAGCTTACACCATGCAAAATTTGCAATTATGCCATCCAGGCTGTTATAGAGATGTTCAGTCATGACGTCAGATTGTAGACAAAGCCGGAAGGCTAATTCGCCATGGGTTATTTTGGGAATGTCCTATGGATGGATTTTCAGAGGTTTATGAGCAAAATAAGGTTGGTGGTTAAAGGGATAGTTCACCCCGGAATTGAATTTCTTACATCATTTACTCACCCTTATGTTGGTCCAAAACTGTAAGCTTACTTTCACATGAGGTGGTATCCCAAAAAAAAACAACAAAAAAAAACAAAACAGGGAGAAGCTGCGCTCAGTTTTAATGCCGTTTTGACGTGTGATGACCCAGATATTACGAGCTCGCTGAGATTATTCCCCTTGCATTGGCTAATAAGGATAAACTGTGAGGTCAGCCGTGAGACATGTTGAATAATTTGGACAGAATTAATTTGCAGATCGTGGGCAGTGGGTCCGAACAAGGAAACAGAAAGGTTACTGCAATTCAGTTCCGTGTAGTAGAGAAATCAAGCAGTAATAGGGAATAATTTTTTCCCTCCAAAAAACAGACATGTGGAGGAGTAATTTAAAAATAAAATAATAAATAATGTCCAAGAATTTGGAGCCACTGTATCCTAGTTTGAAAATATACTGTGGATTGGGGATTAAAACTGTATATTGTTTGTAGGTCATTTGTTTCTTTATTAATTATGTTTTTATCATGGACTTTGGTTCAGTATAATTGATTATTCTGTTATTTTAAGCACACCTGCTGGTTTGGCCACAGAGAGTTAGCATTCGGTGGACCTCTCTTGTTCCCCTACACTTTTTTACTGTGAAAAATAACACCGGTCATCTGCACAGGGAAAGGAGGGATATTTTTAGCATTTTTTTTTTTACAACTGTAGACACACTGTTTTCTCCCTGGGACCCTGAAGGAGCTGTAGGTCAAATGATTTGTGATCTGTTGCTCTATCTAACGCTTGGTGGTCAGTGGCCTGCTGTGAGGCCCACTCTTTGCTGCTCAGACTGGCCCTTAGGGGCCAACTGTTGAAACCGTTCTGTGTGATTCCACCACAGACAAGGAGCAGTTTATTTTCTCCATCTACCTGAAATAAAATGGTTTATTTACATATATCATATGTGAATTAAAGAGATAGATCCCCAAAAATTTACATTTTGATTAATCATTTACTTACCAACTTACCAATGTTACAAACCCCAATGACTTTTGTCCGTGGAACACAAAAGGAGATGTAAGGCAGAATGTTTGTTCCTTTCTTGGACCTGACCCCTGTGATGGGGTCAGTGAGGCTAACTTTCTGAAAATCATAAAAAAACTGAAAATCATACGGGTGAGAATATAATGACAATTTTCATTTTCGGTGAACTATCTCTTTAATTGCAATTAATTTTATGTGTTATATTTTTAAATAAGTTCTGACTGTTGAATCAAAAGCAGCTCGCGATGACAAAGATGCTAAAATTCAATTATTTTGGATGTTAAAATATATTCTGTTTAATGGAAGAAAGGAAGTAATACAGGTGAGTGAATAATGACAGAATTGGGTGAACTATGCCTTTTGAGACAGTGATGTGCTAGTTTTGTTTGTGGGCAAGTTATGTAATAATATAATTAATTACGTCAACATTTGGTTATCAAGTCAGCGGAAAAATGAGCTGGTTCTGATAACAATTCCCAACTGAGTGCCAGCCGAGCACTGGCTTAATCTGAGTCTCCTTGGCTGGAGGTGGAACAGGGTCCTTGGGAATGAGAATGCCAAGTTGTCTACTCAGACCCCCACAAACATGCACACAGTTCTCTAGCAGACCTCAATTAAACTGGACTCTGACAGGTGAAGCTGTTAGTCAGCTGGAAGTGTCGGGGGGGGGGGGGGGGTAGGGGGTGGGGGTTCAAAGAGCCCCCAGCACAACCTCCAAACATCTCTCACTTTACTCGCAGGAAATACAACCTGCCCTGTTGTCCAGTTAAGACAGTCACATGGAGAGGGTAGGCTCCACTCTCCCAGACAATATTCCATTAGTTGTTCCACAGACGACTCTACTTAATTGCGTGATTGGTATTTGTTTTTACGAGAGGTCAGGGGTGTAAGAATGATCTGAAATGTGGGAAGGGGACACAGTATTAAACTTATCAGCTTTGCTTATGAATATTTAGTACTATACGTGATGGGGCCATCGCCTAGTAGTTCTAACTGATTTGCTGAAAGGCCGATGTTGGAAAGTGGGCAGTAGCCATAGTAGGATTAATGCTTAAGCATTCATTCAGTCCTCTATCGATGCTACTGGTCAGCAGAGGCTGAAGAGTGTATTTTTTCTATATTAAAATACTTTCTTAAGTAAGCAAGTCATAGGTTGATTCACTGGAAAACTCTGTTTTACGATCAAAACATTGCTCTGTTTGTTTGATCATTCTGACTAGCCCAACTAATATGCACTGCATTAGAGTGTTACATTAATAAAATCTGGCATATGGCCTCAGATGTTTCTATTTAACATCTCAGTGGTGAAGTGAATTGTTTTTCATGGTGCTTAGGTTTGTGTTGTCAGAAACGCTGCACTCACAACTTCTCAGCATAAGTCAACTGAATAATCATACCAAGTATAATTTAGTGTCTAGCTGGTGGGCAACCAGCATGGTCTTTCTTTTTTTTTTCTCCCCAATTTGGAATGCCCAATTCCCAATGCACTCTAAGTCCTCGTGGTGGCGTAGTGACTCGCCTCAATCCAGGTGGCGGAGGACGAATCTCAGTTGCCTCCGCGTCTGAGACCGTCAATCCGTGCATCTTATCACGTGGCTTGTTGAGCTCATAGTGTGTGTGGAGGCTTCACGCTATTCTCCATGGCATCCATGCACAACTCACCACGCACCCCACCGAGAGCGAGAACCACACATTATAGCGACCATGAGGAGGTTACCCCATGTGACTCTAGCCTCCCTAGGGACCGGGCCAATTTGGTTGCTTAGGAGACCTGGCTGAAGTCATTCAGCACCCCTGGATTCGAACTCGTGACTTCAGGGGTGGTAGTCAGCATCTTTACTCGCTGAGATACCCAGGCCCCCCTACCCAGTATGGTCTTTCTAATGAAGCTTGTTGACCAATGGAGTCTTGCTGGTTAAGCAAGTCAAAGGGGCCATGTCACGAGGAATCAAATTTTCCTTGATATTTTAACATATTAGAGCTAATTGTACTATAAAAAAACATACTGTAAGTTTCAGAACTCAAAACTTCCTCTCCAGTCCAAAAAGAGCATTTATTGTTTCCGCTTTGCAAAAATGTCTCATTTTGAAATCGGCTACATTGTGACATCACTTTGCAGTGCCATTTGTATATCTCCACCTCCACAACATATTGTTGCTGTGAATTGATAAAGAGAGAGAAACTGAGGTACTGAAAGTGGTACAATATTGTATTTAGTTTAACCAACGAAAAGATTGTCATGTTCCTAGTTGTGGAACAGCTGCATCTCTGCATAGCCTTCTGAAGGATTCCAATGTTAGGAATGAGTGACATAATTTTTTTTTTTAACTAAGTTCCTACCTTTGTTTGGCACATTTTTCTAAGGATTCTTTTGAGAACAATTATGATTGAGGCTTTGCAAAGAAACTATAGAGCAGTGCCAACTATATTAGACACAACAGTAATGCCAGTGAGTAACAAATTTAATATTTCTGTTTTATCTGTCTGTTTGTTTGATATATAAGGAATTTTTATCGCAAAATGAACCATTATCAGGACTCCAACGTGAAGCAGATAGTGCTTATTACATGGTGACCAAAGAATAAATGATTTATTATGTAAAAAGAACACAGCATGAAGAGGTTTAAAAAGCACATTAGGCCATATTGAGAACTGCTTATCTGGAGGTGTGAAGCTCTCGTCAAAAACATACAAACTGAAAGCGCTGCATTCGGATTTCTGCCAAAATAAAAGTTTCATTTAACTAGATGCATGCAATTGAAGAAACTGTGACAGAACACTACTATATAGTAAAATGTAATATTTAAAGTAGTAATATTAATAATAATAAGAAGAAGAATCATTCAGTCATAATTACATTACATTTAAGCAATATCTCACTAGTAAGAGTGCTTTTGTACTAAATGTACTAAACATACATTTCATTAATGTTGTGATGCTGTGCAGCAATGTATTTGACAAAAATAACTCACATTTTGTGTTTTGGATTGTGCTGTGAGAATCTGTATAGAAGCACTTCATTTGAAATAAATAATGCAATGGTATGTTGAAAAGGAATTGTTCAGATTTCATTTGATTACATATCTAAAAATTAATTTGGTTAGATATTTTTTGGTGCTAAAACTGAATTAAACTAAACAAGGAATTCAGAAAAAGTAAAATGAAAAACATGGAATTGTGGGGAAAAATTCAGTAGAATTTAGTAAAAAAAAAAAAAAAAAAGGATTTCATAAGGTCCTAGCTTTGCTTGAGGAACAGAACGAAAAGTCTTTATTCACTGGAAATCTTTTCCTTCACTGAAGCTCTGAAATTGAATTCACGCTTTCATGTGTTAATTCTCTTTTTGTGTTTATTTTGGTTTGTAATGAGATGAGGGTAAGTATATTTTATGACAAGAATTTCATTTTTGGTGAACAATTCCTTTAAGAGGGTTACAAGGAAAAAGTATGAAAAATGTGTTTTTACTAATAGTCTGGCCATTGTCCTGTATTATATCTGGGCTAGTTTTCCTTAACCTTTTGGCTACACACTCTCTCCTACTGTGTCTTTCTCTCTTTCACAAAAGCATTTATTTGACCTTGCCTGCCAGCGTGTAAAGTAGAATATATATCATTTTAATAATGTGCATTTTCTCCACTGTGCCTGTTAAAAGACATGCTATGCAGACCTGCCTATTGCCTAGAGAGAATAGAGCATGATATATTTAAGTGGAAACTCATTTTCAGCCTGTCTCTTGTACTGTAAGTCTGATCTCTCTTCTCTCTCCATTTCTCTCTTCTGTACTTTAAAGTATTCATACATGGGATTTTCCCATTGTCAGTTTTTCTGATTAAATATTTGAATTTGTAAATTATCAAATAGTGTATGAAAAAAATGAAAGAGGATATTGGTAATTCTTTCTTTTAAAGTGTTATGAGATTCACCCCAAAGTGGAATAATTCTTTAAATTATTTTAATAACCTGTCAGAAGCTTTAAAATTGTGGTAGCATATGGAGGGTATATAGCTGACTTCTAAAATGCCCTTTTTGAATATATGCAATTTCAAATGTAATATTTCATGAAGCTCACCATGAGATGGGTGTTAATACCCTATTTTGTCCTGTCAAATGTAAAAGTTTAAGAATCTTCCACTGAAAACCTATCTTGATCAACCACTAATTTGAGTATTGGAGGAGAGTTGTCCCACTCAATGTTACCTAAGGCTAAGTATGTTAGGCTAAGTTGGTTTGTTGATCTTAGGTGGTCTCCAAGCCTGGTCAGGCTGGTCTGGTTTTTCTGGTTTTAAAGGAGTTTTGGGCACTTGCCAGTTTGTCAGACTGGGATACCAGCTGACCAACACTAGTTTGGTCAAGTTGGGAGTCCAGCTAGACCAGCTTAAACCAGCTAAGACCAGCAAACCATCTTAGGCTGGTTAAAGCTGTGTTTTTCCCCCCAGCAGATTTAGTTATGATAATATAGGGAAATGTCATATTGTGACCAATTTTATAGTCGTTTTATTATCTGTTGTTCAAATTGTTAAACTCTAATTGTAGGTGCTGGTGTTGTGTGTTTTCTTTTCTATAGATCTGTGTTTACAAATGGACTTTCACATGAATACTCCATTATATCTATATTCCGGCTCAGGAAAACCACAAAGAGAGATCGTTGGTTTCTTCTGCAGATCTTTGATAAAGGTGGAGATACGCAGGTATGTGACAGTCCAAGTTTTTTTGTTTGTTTGTTTTCACCATAAAATTAATCTGAAGTATCTCATCTTTTCTTCTCTCCTTTTCTTCATTTAGGCATCATTAATAGTGGATGGGGCTAAGAAAACAGTGGAGTTTTTAGCTCAGGGTTTTCTGAAGAACAGCCTCCTATATGTGTTCAAAAACAGAGACCTGCACGCCTTGTTTGATCGACAGTTTCACAAGCTCAGTGTATCCGTCGAAAGCAACGCTGTTTCCGTCTTCGTGGACTGTAAATTGATAGAGCGTCAAGTGACCGCTGAGAGGGGTGCCATGAACCTGACTGGACGCACCTTCATCACCACTCGTGTTGAGGATGGACGTCCAGTGGATGTGAGTTGTGAAAAAAAGAAAAAGATGAGCAAAAGAAATAAGGCAGCACTCAATTGCTTAAAGAGATAGTTCACCCAAAAATGAAAATTCTCTCATTATTTACTCACCTTCATGCTATCCCAGATATGTATGACTTTTTTTTTTCAGCAGAACACAAACAACAATTTGTTGGTTCATACAATGCAAGTGAATGGTGACCAGGCCTTTAAAGCTCCAAAAAAATCATATAAAGGAAACATAGAAGTAATCCATAAGACTCCAGTGGTTAAATCCATGTCTTCAGAAGCGATAAGATAGGTGTGGGTGAGAAACAGTTGAAAATTTAAGTACATTTTTCTCTAAATCTCCACTTTCACTTTCATATGTGAAAGTGAAACTAAACAGGCACCACATGTAGCTTTCAGATGAAAAATTTAAAGTGAAAGTGGAGATTTAGAATAAAAAAGACTTACATTTTGATGTGTTTCTAACCCACATCTGTCATATCACTTCTGAAAATATGGATGTAACCACTGGAGTCATATTAGAGCTGTCGGAATGAATGCGTTAATCGCATGCGATTAATTAATGTTTAACGTATTCATTTTTCTTAATCGCGATTAATGCATTTACTGTTAATACAGCATAAACCAGCATAAACACTTGTTTGGGAGCAAGGAACCTTTGTAATTTGACTGCCTGGAGTCATTACACTGACACACACCACAACAGCGCTTCCCTGTCAATGATAAAATTATGGAGAAAGGACCTCTTTGCGCTATTATTTGATCTACAAAACAAGCCCAAATGGGACTTGTGATGGAAATCAAGTATTTTCAGCACATTTTAATTACCACTGAATCACGGCAAGTCTTAACTGTCACTCCGCTTTTCCCATGGGGTTCAAAGCGGCACTGGATGCTGGCGTTGACAGCTTCACGATTGCCGTAACAAAGACGATAGTCACAGTCTACGACAAATTAATATTGTGGAAGATGAGAGTTTAAGAGATTTAATGCCCATTGCAATGAATACTGAACCTATGGGGACTAAAGCCATCTTTACAGAGCAATGGTGGCACAGATTCTGCATCTGAGGTGGCAATTTGGTGTATTTTCACAGAGCAGGAATAAATGCATTTACACAGCAGTTGCAAATGCATAAATAATGTTATGAGATGAATATTTTAAATGTTAAATTATGACTATAGAAATATGAAATGAATGAAAATATGAATGAATACTCAACCTATAGGGACTAATTCTTTCAATTAGTCAACCTCCCAATTAGACTTTGGGAAACGTTTAATGTTACTTGAATAGGTGATGTTTTACTGCATTTCTATCTTTATATTGTGGAAGGCTTTGTTTGGAAAATGTTAATAAAGCATTATATTGTTACTTATTGTTTTGTTTTTTTCTTTCCTAAGATGAAAATAAATGCATTTTGACAGGAAAATAATTATATATGGTGTCAAATTTTAGCATTTTCAAAATCTGCAATTAATCACGATTAGAAATTTTGATCAATTTGGTCAAAAACCCTTACATTCAGATTTTATTTGAGTGATACCCTCAAATCCTCAAAACACTCAAAATCACTCGCAGCAACAGTTTTGTCAAAAGTGTCCCAGATCCCATAGGAAAACAGTGGATCTGGCAACCCTACACATGACTTGTACTTTGACAGTAAGAGTTGTTATATTAAGTTATCAAATATCCATGTTCATGCTCACAAGTACTAACTTACCTTCACAGATTGAGCTTCAAGAGATTCTGATCTTTTGTGATGCTAGAATAGCCGAGATGGACAGATGTTGCGATTCTCCTGGAGTTACGGTAAGATGTTGGCTTTGTGGTGTAGCAGTGTTAATGATAGAGACCCAGTGATCCTTCCTAACAGATTGTAAACTTGTATAAATATCCAATCATTGTACACTAAAATTAGGAGCATTACAGCAGCAGCCATATCACCCTGTAGCTCAAGACCGGTTGCCCACTGAAGCTAAACAGGATTGAGCCCATGGAACCTTGACTCACAATTAATTTCAATAGAGTTTGGTGTTAACATGTTGCTATGCTAACAATGTGATATGCTAATAAGCATAAAAATACATAGCACACACAAATAATGGGTAAAGAAAACCCCTAAACACTATAATTTTGTATTGTTACTTTTCAGTATTATATTAAGTACATTTATAATCAACATTACTTTTGCTTCGTCCACCATCTTCCCTGCTGAAAAAAAACCCCCATCCTAAACCAGCTGGTTTTCTGGTTTTAGCTGGTTTAAACCAGTTTAGCTGGTCTCCCAACCTGGCCAAGCGGGCGCTCTGCTGGTTTAACTGGTCAACCAGCTGGTCTCCCAGCAGCAAACCAGCTTAGGTTGGTTTAAAACGTTTAGGTTTTTTTTCAGCTTACCTTTAAAATAGCCTTCGTCTCAGGAGTGCAGCTTTAAATGCTGCCTACATAGACAGCATACTAATTTTGGGAACACAGCCACGGTGATTTCCATGTATTTTTCTTGGGCTCATGGCCTTCCATTGAAGGCAAAGCCCTTGAGAACATCCTTTTAGCTCATGTTGCTCCGGTCAATAATTTCTGATTAATTAAAGGCAACATCCTGTTTTAAACGATTGGATTAGGGCAAATCCACATCCCTGCTCAATGCTGTAATTGGAACATTGTCTTTACAGTGATATGCTAATCCCATTTGGGATTATATTTCTTTAGCATTTCCTCACTGTAGCTGAATGATTCAAGTGGCCAACCTGGTTAATATCTGTTGCTCAGGTCTTGGAGCAATATGGATTAATATCATTTTACAGTACCAAATGATATATTCTGAGTGGACTGTTTTGGCAACATAGTTTGCCAAGGTTATGCGTTTCGCAAGAAATAACTACACACATGCATGCTAATGCATAAAATCCCCACAAATCCAAGTGATGGAATTTATGGAACCTTCTTTTTCAGATTGGAATTTAAAGTGTATAATTGATTATTTTAGCTTGTATTTGAGTGATCAAACAGTACTTTTCAATTCCACCAGTGTGAACCCCTGGAAACCCACAAACCCACAGCGGCCCCATTGGTCACAGGATACTTCCACAGATTGCTGTCCATGCCAGTTTATCAGCCAACCGATCGATGCCACTGTCCCCCCATTAAGGTAAAGTTAGCCAATTAGCATTCTTTAAATGACTGAGTTAGCACTCCACTTTGAATCCTGAGGTAATGCTGCATGCACAATAAATGACCAATTAAAGCACATTTATGCTGGTCTGTATACCTGGACGACAGCCAGAGGCAGAAATTAAAGCTTATTAGCAGCAGTTTAGCAGAATGCACTTCATCAATGGGTGATGTTCATCTAATCTCTTCTGAAGTACAGAGAGGCAGAGTTTAGATTGGGACTCCTCTTTGAATTCTGATCACAGCTTTACGAGACCTTATATGGAGAGCCATTTTAGCGTATTAACATGGCATAAACTGACTTGCACGTTCTACTTTTATTTGAAAAGGAGGATCAAGGGATTCCTGGTTTGGGAGGACATGCTGGACAAAAAGGAGATAAAGGAGATATAGGGGATATGGTAAGGAATGATTTTCATCAACAAATCAGATTTTTTTTTTTTTTTTTGTAATAAAACTAAATTGATTGGTTCATTGTTAAATCATGTTTTATAGATTTTTTTAATGAAATGACATGACAAAACTGAGTGCATGTGCGTAAAGATTTATGATCTCTGGTTTTCAGTATAGGTTGCCAAAATATTGCTTTTGGAAGTATTCTTTTAAGTGTTCTTCTTTGTTTTATCATATTTAAGTTGTCACAGAAGTTAGAACGCTATTATTGTTACATGTTAAGTAATGATGTTGGGCTAAGGAATTTTGTGAGAACTGTCTTAGCACTTGATAGACATGTTCCTTACCTAGTGTCACAGAGAGAGTGGAGCCACAGCAAGAATTATTAGAATGTACAGGAATGAACAGCTGATGATATGTTTGTTAAGAACAAAAGGTGTTGAAGGTCACTTGTCTAATTGCTTTGTTGTATTTTGGAATAGAGACATTTCTTGACAACACCACATGTTTGGCTTTGAGTGAGACATTTTGAAGTACCGTTTGGGAACAAAATGGGTCGCAAGTCGTGGTGGACAGCAGGGAAAAAACTGTTCTAAATGCAAATAATAAAATGCAACCATAGTTAGAATTGTGAACTAAACAGACTTAAAAACGTTTAAAAGGGAGATGTCGTCAAAGTCTGTGCGTCCAATCAAACTGTATGGTATTTTGGTTCGAATCTAACTTGGTAAAAGCTGGTCAGGCTAGGCAGATGCCAACTTTGGCAGGTTTTAAGACATCCCCTCATTCTCAAAAACCATGAATAAAACTATACAAGCAAAAATAAATAAATAAATAAAAACAAGTGTCACCACTTGAGGACCTATGTAAAATCTGAGTCCTAAAGCAAAACCAATTGAGAACCTCTGTCAAGACATCTTTTGAGGAAATTAGCTATTTGCTTTGCTTTCTACATAATTAGTGAGGCTTCTGCCAAAACGTTACATCTAATTTGTCTTCAAATCCAGCTGGAGTTAAGAATACAGTTTTTGTTGTTTTTCTTTTTTTTTTTTCTATTGATCTTTTTTTTTTTTTTTTTTTTTACAGATTCTGAACAACAGAGTCACATTATTATAGCCTGATGTTGGATCTGCAGTGGTAGACTATCAATCAATCACTGAATCAATCTGAAATAGACCAGGCAAATGTCAGTTGTTCTGTTAATTACTCTCATTTTGCAACAGTACTTCTCTTATTTATTGTAGAAGGTGTAAACTGATGACTGCAGTTTGTTGCATTGCTTTTGGACAATATGTTTGGTTCCTGCTGTAGTTTGTTCAGATTTCACTCTGTTCAGTAATTGAATCCTCAGGAAAAGACTGTTCAAACTTGCATTAATTTGTTATTTGTCCTCAATTATGATACAGTATTTTTTCCAAAACCGGAACTAGTGTAATTGCTTTTGGCACATATTGAATTTATGACGCAATCCAAATAAAGGGATAGCAGAGATAGGAAGTATGGAGCAACATTTTAATAAAGGTTTACTCCAAAAGCTGGGGGTATAAGTACGTTTTAATGTTTTCAAGGTGCCTCAGGACTTGATAAAAATCATTGCTTTGGCTACTGGAATATCAAGTATTGTTACAGTAAGACAGGAAGATAATTGGCTAATTTAGAATCTAATGGCACTCCGGGCAATAAAATAAATACATTTAAAAAAATTAGGGATCAAGAGAAATGCATGCTCAGCTTCTCAAGTTGTCGGTGCTGGAATGCTCCATCGCTCCAGCTGAATAAGTGGACAATCCCAAGGGGTATTCTAGGATCAGTTTCAGTGCTTAACAGAGACTCAGATCTCCATTTGCAGTGGTGTAAGGTCAATAGGTCATCACGGGACATTTGACCTTCCATTGTCCTATTTTAAAATAAAACATTGTTGCATACTTGTCTTCTCACTGTTGTCATGTCACAGTAGGGCGCTCATTAATCAACTTTCAGTGTCAAAACAGTCTGGACATATTAGTGACGGTGTTAAGGTGAGGAGATTTTCTCATTCTAGAGAGCATTTTATTGGACAAAAAACGTATGTACGCTCCTTCGAACAAGATGGGTCATCAGTATTTATGGTCCATTTTCCCAGAAGAGATAGAATGTAAACTTTAAAGAGCCCATGAAATAAAAAATGGAGTTTTGTGGCTTTTAGTCCAAATCTTGGTTTTTAGGCCATCTGTATGCTTGTATACTCCTAAAAGTTTACAAAAGTCTTATCCTTTCTTGGAAATACAGCCTAGGAGTGGCCTTTTTTAATATAGTTGGTTTCAAAGCTCACAGAAATTGCCTGAAAGCTACAAAACATCGATTTTAATTACAGGACACACATAATTTGTTGCCATTTTTCCTTCCGTTGCGCTATTTTTTAGAATTAGACATTCTAACAAATTGGTTTTCTATCTTTTGTTTTTTTCACACTAGGGTGCTCATTAATCAGCAACCAGTGTCAGAACCATCTGGATACACTTCATTTGTTGACCATATTAGTGCTTGATCTGATAGTAGGAATTTGCTGAATGTTTACTGTGATTAGAAAACAATGACAATTATTCTATGAAAGTTTGTTGACATTATCCATTATTTCCTTTTGATGTGTTTAGTCCATTTAATGCAAGATAACCTATAATGAGCATTATATTTTGTAAACTGTCAATAATGAGTTTTCGACCAAACTCATTTTAATAACTTAATTTTGTCCTTAAAGCCGGCATGAAATTGTTTAGCAAACCCATTTGTCTTTTCTGTGTTGACTTATTTTCCATTGAAACAGTAAATTAGGGCGACATATCGAAGGGCTTGTCCTTCTTTAAAAATAGCCGACAGCCTTTAGTTTACATCACAGCCTGACAAAACAATGATTTGCTGCTTGCTATTGCATGTTGGTTGCAGAAGGTATTATGGGGAGAATGGGAGGGGACATTCTCATTACATAGAGCACTTAATTGGAAAAAAATATGTACAGTATACACCCCTGCGAACAAGATGAGTCATCAGTATTTTTGGTCCATTTTGTCAAAAGAGAAAGGTGTATTGCTAAGTGTATGGGCATGTGTGAGCTCCATTTTCTGGGTGAAATGTCCATGGAGTTGCGCCAAAAGCGAGTTCAATGCGAGTTGTTTTCAGCTGTAGAGGATGTAATACAGTGAAGAGGAATGCATATTTTGTAAACTATAGCCCCCAACTCAAACTCCAAACCTAAACCTAACATTCAGTGAAGTAAAAATGTAATGTTAGGGTGGTAAATGCAACATCTGAATCGCGAAAGTAAGCGAAAGCTTCCTGGTTTCAACATGGGATTCAACCCGAGTCTCCCATGCTGCTGACGCAATATGCTTCTGGTCAAGCCACAAAGGAAGGTAAACACGCTTGTGCCGATGCAATAAATGTCTGATGGGAGATGGTAGTTGTCAGTGAGTCAGCATAATGTGGCTGATCCTATTGGAATTCTCGGAAACAACATGCCGACTTCTCGTGTGATCATGTTGCTCAGAGCTCAGACATGAACAAAAACTTTGATCTTGATAACACTGGATCTATATATAAATTAAAGTTGTGGTTACATAAGCATGTTTTGTGAAGTTGTTGGAATTAAATTAAACTCATGATACAAAATCTCTTTAGAATCTGAAGACCATGGTTCTGTTTACTGGTTGGCAAGTTTAAGCTGGAAAGCTCATCTCCTGTATTGAGAAGAGAATGTGACCCACATTTCATCTATGTGGGAATTCATGGATGTCGGAACGTTTCTCTGGCACTGAAAACAGATTAGGGAAAAACGAAGCACATGCGTTTTGCGGCTGGTGGTATTTTTGGCGTCATCTGCCGACTTTCTGTTATTGCCTCTTCAAAGAGAAACATTTGAATATTACAAGCAAGCTGGGTATCAAGCAGGCAATCCAAGCTTTGTGTAGCCGATGTAATTTGTCATCAACACAGCGTTCTTGGTGATTTTTTTATTTAAAGAAAATAAATGCTAATTTATGGAGGCAGGGTAGTGCATGCATATATATTGGCTCACAGGCTTGATTTACTACAGCATAGTGAATGGAAAGAGAGAAATAAAATCTAATATTTATTGACTGGATGCAGAACTTATTTATTAACTAAAGTGTCTACCTTTTAATTTGCTATTGAATTGCCTGATAGTATTGTCACTATATTAAATAGCTTTGCTTCACCCTATCTTTTGTGCTGTAGGGCCTGCATTTTGCTTTTTATTGGACTGACTGTTACAGTAAGTGTTTTAACACTTCTTGATTGGATTGTCTGAAAAACTGACCTAGACCAAGACCAGACCCCCTAAGACCCAGATGAAGACCAAACCTCCTAAGGCCCAAACCAATACCAAGACCACTAGGGACCCAGTACCAGACCAACTGTAGACCCTCAAAAATCCAGATCACTACCAGACCCCCTATGACCAGACCAGTATTAGATCCCCTATGCCCAGACCATTACTAGATCTCCTTAGACCCAGACCGATACCAGATGCACAAAGACCAAACTCAAGACCAGACCCCCTACGACCTAGACTAATACTACACCTCCTAAGACCCAGACCAATACTAGACCCCCTAAGACCAAGACCAAGACCAGATCCTCTACGACCCAGACCAAACAAGGTGCACTGAGACCCAGGTCAAGACCAGACCCCCAAGACCCAGACCAATACTAGACCTCCTGAGACCCAGACCAAATACTAGACCACCTAAGACCAAAACCAATACTAGAACCCCAAAGGTCCAGACCAAGTCCAGAATTCATTAGACCAAACCAAGACCAGACCCCCTAGGACCAGACCAAACCAGACACCCTAAGACTCAGATCAAGACCAGATCCCCTAGGACCCAGACCAAGACCTTCTAAGCCAAACCAAATACTAGACTTTCTAAGATGCAGAATGAACACTAGGCCCCTAAGACCATAACCAATGCCAGAACTGCTAAGGTCTAGACCAAGACCAGACTCCCTAAGGCCCAGACCAAATACAAAACTCCTTTAAACCAAGACCAAAACTAGAACCCCCAAGATCAAGAACCAGGCCAATACGTGACCCTCTAAGACCCAAACTCAGAACAATACAAGCCCTTCTTAGGCACAAATTGACACCAATACTAGACCTCAACCAACACTAGTTGCCCCATGAGACAGACTTAGCCCAAGACGTCGAAACTAGTCTTAATTTATTGCAAAATGCATTTCAACACTGACCCACTGTGTTCAGTGGCTACAGTAAGTAGCTGGAATTCTTGTGACTAATGTTGAAAATATCATGCTGACCTGTGTTTGAGGTATCACCTTTACAATGCTGGAAATAAACTTTTTTGGCTGTTAGAGAAAAAAACTGGCATTTAGAGAAGGAAGAAATTACTGTTTAAAACAGTAAATTTGTAACCTCTTCACAGGTTTTGATAAATGTCATGCTGTTAGACTATGCCAGTTGTCTTTAAGATGAATTTGAATACATTATAATGTTAAATATGCACTTCAGACTTAACAAATTTAACCTACTGGTTTTTAACCTAATTCTGTTAATTGAAATCTGCTTTTAATGAGATTACAACAAATGGTTAAATGACGCATGGGTTGTATGAACTAGCCAAAATTGCCCAGTATGTTGCAATAGTACTAACTGACAGCCATGGAACTGCATTTACAAAACACGGACGTTTAATAGATGCATAAGTAATGTAAAGTAAATCTGTTTGAAACCGAATGAGAGTCAAGCTCTCTCTGTGTAGACACGGTCACCTCTTAACCTCAAAGAAGAATCGAGTATAAAACTGTGCCAATTTGCAAGATAGTGCACAAACATTACAGCGTTCTGAGCTATTAAATGCACAGTGTGTCACCTGAAAGGTTAATTGCAGTGACCCACATGAGAACTCTTTTTGTGGATCACTTAGAATGCGTCTTTCAAAAGGGTTTGTACCCAGCACTGAAAATTGCCAGTTGCAATCATGTTTCATGGATTGAATGAAGTGGGATTAATTGCATGAGGAATTATGTTCGGAATCGACAGGCATTTCTAGATCCTTAATACCGGCCAATGCACAACACTTTCAAAATGCAATTACCTGGGCTGGTTTTGTTGTTATGGAGATATACTCCCTAACCACTTTGCCTCTCTTAGAATCTTCCTCGCTCTATAATCCAATATTCAACTAGAACCCACGCGACATAAGTGATTTTGGGCAGAAAACCTGAATCCAGCGACCACCACCATGCTTGAATTATTTATGAGCTGCAGTAGTTGTTTTAATGGTCTTGCAATTTATTAAAGCATTATCAATATTATGTTTTGTAAACAGATTAAAATCTAGGAAGTTTCAATGATATTTTAGACCAAATTGACAGCATGAGTCTTGTTTGATTGATTGACTCCATGGCTAAATTGTATCTTGTGTGTTCTGTAACTCTAAGTGAAATACCTTCTCTGTGAAATAACGTTTGTGCAGCACATCAATATGTAAACATAATATACTGGGCACATAGATCTCTTTCTTTATTAGTGGTGCTGTGCTAAGGCATCACCATTACTGTTGCTTATACTTGGGGTTAAGGATTTTTCAAAACAATTCCCAAAGACTTACATTGAAGGAGGGACCTGAACCATGTCTTGGGACCTGAACCTTATCTTGGGTCCTGAATATCATTTGAGATATTTTCAAACCCATGATACCCTTAGGATACCTCAGCTACACATGGACCACATAATTGCACAGGGTCCCAATTTCGATCTAAGAGGCGAAGAGACCCAACTCAGTTTTGACAAAAAATACACTTATACACTTGCGTTTTTGATCTACGTCCTTGCCATTAACCATTACCATTGAAATCAGTGGATTTGTATTGTTATCTGAGCAGTGTAAACTCTATTGTGCAGGCGCCCTTACTCTATTAACCTTGACTGTAATGTTTTCAGGCCCATCAAACAAGGTTACTGTGGGCCTTGAGCTTGTAGCCTCCCAATTATCTAGTAATATTATCCAGCTTTGCAGCTGCTGGCCAGTGTGTTAAAAAGAGTCCCTAACAGCTGTAATAGTGTTACAAGGGTTCAGAACACTAGACCTCAGAATCCACTGCTTAATGTGTCAATAAGGGATTGTCCACCAACATGCCGATCTGCCCTGTCTTCTCCAGGGGGACACCAGAAAAGACAAATTGCCCAGTAAACCAGGAGAAAAGGTATGGCATTTTGAGTGGCAGCACCGAAGTTTATGTTAGCAAAGACTGTCAGCAGTGCCTTACTGTAAGATGGATGCCACACGAGCAGACTGGTATTTTCTCAGTGCACTTGAGAAATCATTAGTCTACTCTTAAGTTCCCTCAAAGTGTCTTCATGGGCAATAAGTGGGTCCAATAAAAGCTAGAGTAATCTGCACTGATAGACTCTTAGTGTAACAAGCAGAATATCATAAACTCATCTCAGAAGGGTAAATAAAAATGCAGAAATCGCATAAGCATGTGATAAGTTGTAAATGAAGACTGACGTTTTTATGCAGATGTCTCTTGGAACAGCTTTGGAAGTGCGTACTGTATCACCCACTAGGTTTAGACAAAACCTCTCGAGACTGAAGACACACACATACTTCCACTTTAACTTTTGGGACTTTCTAAAGATCTGTTCAAAACCAAGCGAGCTGCCTACCTAGACAGCATTTTGAGGCATCATAGGTGCGCTTCTGATGCAATGCTATTTCAAAAGGTAAGATACCTTGTTTTGGCCAAATTCAAAGGCAGCATCACATGCATCCCTCACGAATCAGGCAGTCCCACAATCTATTGTGATGACGGATGAAATGTTGATTTATAAATATAAACTGAAAAGTCTTGCTAAAATAATTAAGCTAGTTAAATCTTTTTTACACAATATTTGTGTGTGCTATGGATTTTTACAGTATGCATAAGAGGATCACATCATTAGCTTAGAAACATGCTAACATTAAACTCTATTGGACTCAATTGTTGCTGTCTATGTAAAGTAAACTTCCATAAAGGTTCCGTTTTAGTTAGGACACCGCCTTGGCTGTTCACACACATTTGGCCGCTTGCACTGGTTTTCAGTAGTTTTTCTATGTAAACATACGCTAGGTCTTTGACCAAACATGGCCTCGGTAGCTTTATTTTGTTTTTTGTTGAGCGTCTCTTTCAGGGGTTACACGTTATTTAGATGCCGTGCCAAGTTGAAAAGAACATCTACTTTCGAGTCAACTTCATTCTGTTCTATTCATTGCACTGCGTCTAGCTTAGAACTTGTTCGGTCTGAATGGCCCATTTGAAGGCTGCTGCCTATGCAGGTAGTAGACAGCAAAGCAGCTCACTTGGTCTTTGGAACAGAACTACAGAAGGTGTTCTTTGAGAGATTCACAAGTTTTGAATAAATTCTAATAGCTTTAAAGGAGCAGAGAGACATACTACAGATCTTAAGTCCATTGTAGATTTTAAGAAATCTCTTTGAACAAAATAAGACCATGATCCCCATTTAAGATATAGACATTATTGCTTAATCTCTGCCTGCATCACCTTTGTCTACTGATGGACTACACTCTTGAAATGGAATACATAGACTACCATTTAACTGCCAACAAAAGCCTTCATCAGCCAACTAACAAAGGACAATGCATCTTTGTGAACATCTGCAGTTAATCCAAGATGGACTTCAGAGACATTAGTCATTAATCTTAAAGTTAATTAAAAAAATATATTTTTTATTTTTAAAACACTGGACCTTAATTCTTACATAATTTACAAATTTAAAACCATGACTTGCACTGCACACAAATAACTAATATTGGCATTATATTCAAACCAGTGAGCCTGGTTTCTCCCAAGGTTATTTTTCACCATTAACCAACATCTTATGGAGTTTTGTGTTCCTTACCACAGTCGCTTTCAGTTTACTCACAGGGGTTCTAAATACAATTATTATTTAATTATTTAATTTCTATACACATTTTACAATCATATTTAATCAATCTACACAATGATCACTGTAAGACATTATAGATATTAGTTTCATTTTTTTTTTTTTTTTTTTTTTTTTTAAATGCACGATTTCCTGTAAAGCTGCTTTGAAACGATGTTGTGACGAGGAGGAGGGCGGGGCCGGGCTGTGACTAAGCACGCCCGTCCCCCTATCGGGCTAATCAGCCGAGGAGAGAGATAGTGCAGTGGGATGCAGCAGTTCGAGAGAGAGAGAGAGCCACACGCAGCTGCCGTGTGTGCGTTTATGTTTTGTGTCTATTTGTTTAAGTTTAAATTAAAATATTAATTTGACTGTTCATCTGGTTCCCGCCTCCTCCTTTCACATTTTAACCTTGTTACATTGATGCCGAAACCCTGGAGGGAGGGAGGGAGGCGGGACCCAGCTGAACAGTCAAAGTAATATTTTAATTTAAACACAAAACATAAACGCACACACGGCAGCTGCGTGTGGCTCTCTCTCTCTCAAACTGCCATATCCCACTGAACTTATCCCTCTCCTCGGCTGATTAGCCTGATTGGGGGCCGGACGTGCGTAGTCACGGCCCGGCCCCGCCCTCCTCCTTGTCACTGATGTGTGTTGTGAAAAGCGCTATACAAATAAAAATGACTTGACTAATTGAGCTTACAAATCTCATTTCAAACATTATAAGGTTCAATACTTGTCTAAAGCAATAATTTACACAACAACAGCTCTTTGGTGATTTCTATTGTAAATTAAGTCAGCTGTTCTTTCCTCAGGGTTACAGGGGTATTGCTGATTCTCTTGGTCTGGATGGTTCAAATGGTAGCAAGGTGAGTTTCATTCGATAAATACTGTTTCATAAATGCTTAAAGGGATAGATCACCCAAAAATGAAATTCTGTCATAATTTACCCACTCTCATGTTGTTCCAAAAATCATTTTTTCCCCTGTGGAAAAGAATATTAGTCTCACACCTCGTCCTAACCAGACGTGACGTGATAAGATTCCAGTGATAAGCTATCTGTCTGTCCACACCAGGCGCAGCGATAGTCATACACTAAAATGAGGATAATTGACAATAAAATGCAGAAAACAGAGCAATCTCAGACGATACAGTCTGTTTCTTGAACGCAGCTAATTTTCACACCGAAGGTCCGTATGGGCATTTGCTTTCAATGGCAAACCCAGAGGGAATTAATACACAGTCACACACATACACAGGGCAAAGTTACTTAATGAATCACATCCTTATTCAGTCTGTTACGATTGATTATGTTCACTCTGTACTCCTTTTGTTATTTCGCCAATCTTCATGTGAGCCTGTATGTCTCCCCTCTGCCATTCTGAATCTGAACCGGTGTGTGTGTGTGACAGCACCAGTGTCCAGAACACATTGAATATCTTTTTCTATTTAGTAAATGGTCTCCAAATAGCTTTCCTGTCGCTGTTCTGAATGTGGTATTGCACATAGAGGTCCAATATCCAACTTCAGAGTGCAATTCCGCTCTATACAGCACGTTTGAGGATGATGCGGTGTGTAAAAGAGTCTTTTTTTCTCTACCAGTGGAACTTCACCAGCCACATATAATCTGCTAGAAAGGTTTATTTTATCCTGGGGTGCCTTGAGAGTCCTAAAATCAGATTGCGACAGTGGGATCTCTTCCATCATTCAGTTGGGATTAGATAGTGACAGAGTACAGGGAGTTTGCATGCTTTGTACTGAAGTGAGCTGCTCACCTCTGTACTGTTACTATCAGAGTTACTGTGTGTGGGGGAAAGACTTCGATTGAAGGGAATGGCTTCTAGAAGACTATACTGGAAACAACAGCTGAGGACTGGAACAGCTGTAGCTACTAGATAGACTACAACATAAGTATGAAGTTTTACAGATTCTGAAGGAAAGGAATTTGTGAGTTTAGGTTGATATATTGTGTAAGTATTGCAGACAGAGTCTTTTATTCAGTGCAAACCTTATTTCAGCGAGCAAGGCAGCACTATATTGAAATTCCTCTTAATTTTCTTTTTAGAGCAAAAACACACAAACAAATGCATATTTGCATAAACATGCTCCTTACATGGTATAGCTTGGAAACCAATGATACTCTGTGTCTGGATTTTTTTATTGCCAATCAGCTGCATACATATTCATGTCTATGTAAATTGCTGCAGGGCAATTTAACATGCTGTAATTGAGAATATCCAGTTCATAATCATCTTACCGTGATCAGACCAAAGAACCACAACTGATGCGAAGAGAGTGTGAGACATAGAGAGAGATTATGTTTCTTTCACCCCTGGAGAGTGAGGGGTGGTATATACTTTGTGAATTAAGGAGAGTGAACTGTAATTCTGGGTACAAAAAAACAAAAACAGGCTTTTGTTGTGACTAATGAGTATCAATTAAGCTGTTTGAGAAAATGCGCATGCAAAAGGTAGGTTACAGTAAAGAAAGAAAGTGTAACATTCAGTACCGAATTACAAATATTTTAAATTCCAATTCAAATCTTGAATTTGGAGTTCCCCCTGGACTATCTGATTGAGCAATGAGACGATATTGATAGGGGTATTTCCAGAAATATTCGATGATTTTAGTTGTCAGAGTTTGAAATGCTACCTATAAATTGGTGTTTCATTTAAATTGTTTATTTTTTTTCTTTTTATTTTTTTTACATATTAAATTATTAATTTTCATGTAATGGACCATGCTGGAAGCTCTCTTCATTTAAAAATAAATGCTCAAAATTACTCTCTTTAAAAAATTCAGTGTCAGTATTTATTCTTATGAATTTATTCGATAATAATGTGATGAAAATTTAGTTTCCGTTCCCTCGTAATAATTTGCGTTCCATCACAAAAACTTTTGCGTGCTCTCGCAATAATTTTACCATGGTATTACTACAGTAACCATATTTTAACCTTGATATTCATAGTGAAACCATAGTAATAATACAAGGAAACAAAAACTGTATTAATAAAAATCATAATTTTGTAGTTATTATGATTTTCCTACAAGTTCCATGGTATTTGTAGTAAAACCATAGTAACCATAATATTAACCATGGTTCATCTATAGTAAAACCATGGTTACTATATGAATACAGTATAATATATGAAAACCATGGTTTCTACCAAAGGAACATGGTTACTTAACTTACTTTTCATAGTTAAACTATAGTATTTGTACAGTAAAACCAAAATAACCAAAAAATTATGATTTTTATTACCATAGTTTTCCTGTATTATCATTATGGTTTCTGTCAGAAAGCAAGAGACCCAAGAGCAGAGGAACAATTCACAGGATTTATTGACAATAAATTAGAACACAGCAGGGCTGGCGAAGCGTGGGGAACCCGGCACCTGCAGCAGGAAGGCGGTGAGTGCATTCGTAGATGTGTGTGCGTCGTGGTCGTGTAGAGAGCAGATCTGTGAGGAATCCACTGTGAAGAGTGTGTTCGTAGGCATGTATGCGTCGTGGCAGTGTAGAGCGCAGATCTGTGAGGAGTCCTCCATGAAGAGTGTGTTCATAGGCGTGTATGCATCGTGGTAGTAGGGAGCAGATCTGTGAGGAATCCTCAGTTGAAGAATGTGTGGGCAGAAGGACAAGTGCGGCAGCAAACTGGAAGGTGACCGCAGTGCAGACCCACGGGCAGAGATAGGCAACCAATACAGATACACAAGACAGGACCAACTGAGGCAGAGAGAGCGAGGTGAGATACTTGAACACACAAAACCAATCTAGCCAAGATCATGACACAATGAAGGGTCTAAGTAGGCAGAGAATCAATGCCAATCACACATGCTGGCAGCACCTGAGACACATGAGGGATAGAAAAACAAAACAAACAGAACAAACCGGTGAACCGACGCATTCACTTCCATCACAAACTGACATGAAGTGTCGGGAGTACTAAGAATAGGGGTGGTGGTAAACTGCTTCTTTAATTTAAAAAATGCGGCTTCGGCCCGTGGAGACCGGCTTCGTCCCATGGAGACCAACAAAAGTCAGTGCGATGGAGGTGAGATTCGTAAGAGGTGTGGTGAGTTGGCTGTAGTTATGAATAAACCTATGATAAAAATTGGCGAACCCCAGAAATGTCTGCAAGGCCTTGCGGGAATCTGGGTTTGGCCAATCGGAGACGGCTATGACCTTGGCAGGGTCCATGCGCACTCCCTCGGATGAAACGATGAACCCCAGGAACGGAACCAACTGTGCATGAAAAGTGCACTTCTCTGCTTTAATGAACAGCTGATTCTCTAGCAGTCGCTGAAGCACCTTCCTGACATGCTGGACATGGTCCTGGATATTTTGGGGGAAGATCAGAATATCATCTAGATAGACAAACACAAAATGGTTGAACATGTCTCTGAGCACGTCATTCCTGAGCCCCTGGAAGACGGCTGGGGCATTGACCAATCTGAAAGGCATAACCAAATATTCGAAGTGCCCCCTATGGGTGTTAAAAACTGTCTTCCACTCATCCCCCTCCCTGATCCAGACAAGGTGATAAGCATTGGGTAAATCCAACTTCGTAAAGACGGACGCTCCCTGCAAGAGTTCGAAAGCTAAAGACATCAATGGCAACGGATAACGATTGTTCACCGTGATGTCATTCAGCCCCTGATAATCTATGCAAGGTCTAATGAGCCATCCTTCTTCTCCACGAAGAAAAACCCCGCCCCTGCTGGAGAAGAGGAAAGGCGGATGAGACCGGCTGCCAGAGAATCAATGATGTACCTGTTCATGACCTCCCTCACAGGAGCAGAGAGCGAAAACAGCCATCCTCCTGGAGGAGAAGTGCCAGGGAGAAAATCAATAGCACAGTCGTACGGGTGATAAGGAGGAAGGGTCGCAGCATGGGACTGGCTGAACACCACCCTCAAGTCATGGTGTGCTAACAGTACTCCGGATAAATCCACCAATTCATCCTGAAACAAAACACAAGACTGGACAGGGGAGACAGCAGAGATAAGACAGTGGGACAAACAGTACAAACTCTACTGTTGGTTGACCAGTCTATGTGTGGGTTGTGCGTTACCAACCAAGGATGCCCCAACACTACCGGCGCCGATGGAGATTGGACCAGGTAGAAGGATAACTGTTCCGAATGATTGCCAGAGATGAAGGTAACTGTCTTGGTGGAATGGGTGATGATGGTCAGGGGCGTGCCGCTGATGGTATGGGCTGTGATAGATTTGTCCAACTGGACCACTGGAACTTGCCACTTGGAAGCCACATCGATGTCCAGAAAGTTCCCTTTGGCTCCCCAATCCACCAATGTGGAAACAGTGTGACTGGTTGATCCGAACTGCATTCGGGCCTAGTTAGAAGTGGAGATCTGATCCTGCTGACGTCCCAGTAAAGCTCCCTGCTGAGAAAGGGCGGAGCGAAGAGTGGATTCCTCCGCTGGGTCCATCCTGGCTAGATTGTTCTGTCAGAAAGCAAGAGACCCAAGAGCAGAGGAGCAGTTCACAGGATTTATTGACAATAAACTAGAACACAGCAGGGCTGGCGAAGCATGGGGAACCTGGTATTGACTGCAGCAGGAAGGCGGTGAGTGCATTCGTAGATGTGTGTGCATCATGGTCGTGTAGAGAGCAGATCCGTGAGGAATCCTCCGTGAAGAGTGTGTTCGTAGGCATGTATGCGTCGTGGTAGTAGGGAGCATATCCGTTAGAAATCCTCCGTTAAAGAATATGTGGGCAGAAGGACAAATGCAGCAGCAAACTGGAAGGTAAATGCACTGCAGACACACGGGCAGAGACAGGCAACCAATAAAGATACACAAGACAGGACCAACTGAGACAGAGAGAGTGAGGTGAGTTACTTGAACACACAACAACAATCTAGCCAAGATCATGACACAACGAAGGGTTTTAGTAGGCAGAAAATCAGTGGAGAACAAGTGCTGTCATCACGTTAATTAGTGGCATGATCAGCATTCCTATAGAAACAATCAGTGTTCCCATGGAAACGCCGTTCACGCATACTGGCAGCTCCTGAGACACATGAGGGAGAGAAAAACAAAACAAACAGAACAAACTGGCGAATTCACCTGGACTGTGACAAGTTTTACTACAAATATCATGGTTAAAGTATGGTTACTGTAGTAAAACTATGGTAAATGTATTGCGAGGGAATGTAAAACTATTGCGAAGGAATGCAAACTATTGTGAGGGAACGCAAAACCATTTCAGAAAAAAATTCCTGCACTGTCCTCTGAGCGTAAGAGAGGATACATGCAGTGTTTTTTCTTTCTTTCTTTTTTTATATTTAAATAAATCTCGAGAACAGCATGCTATTGATTAAACTGTGTCAGCCTTCATTCACAAATGAACATACAGTGCATCCGGAAAGTATTCACAGCGCTTCACTTTTTCCACATTTTGTTATGTTATAGCCTTATTCCAAAATGGATTAAATTCATTATTTTCCTCAAAATTCTACAAACAATACCCCATAATGACAACGTGAAAGAAGTTTGTTTGAAATCTTTGCAAATTTATTAAAAATAAAAAACGAAAAAATCACATGTACATAAGTATTCACAGCCTTTGCTCAATACTTTGTTGAAGCACCTTTGGCACCAATTACAGCCTCAAGTCTTTTTGAGTATGATGCTACAAGCTTGGCACACCTATTTTTGGGCAGTTTCTCCCATTCTTCTTTGCAGGACCTCTCAGGCTCCATCAGGTTGGATGGGGAGCGTCGGTGCACAGCCATTTTCAGATCTCTCCAGAGATGTTCAATCGGGTTCAAGTCTGGGCCACTCAAGGACATTCACAGAGTTGTCCAGGAGCCACTCCTTTGTTATCTTGGCTGTGTGCTTAGGGTCGTTGTCCTGTTGGAAGATGAACCTTCGCCCCAGTCTGAGGTCCAGAGCGCTCTGGAGCAGGTTTTCATCAAGGATGTCTCTGTACATTGCTGCATTCATCTTTCCCTCGATCCTGACTAGTCTCCCAGTTCCTGCCGCTGAAAAACATCCCCACAGCATGATGCTGCCACCACCATGCTTCACTGTAGGGATGGTATTGGCCAGGTGATGAGCGGTGCCTGGTTTCCTCCAGACATGACGCTTGCCATTCAGGCCAAGGAGTTCAATCTTTGTTTCTCATGGTCTGAGAGTCCTTCAGGTGCCTTTTGGCAAACTCCATGCGGGCTGTCATGTGCCTTTTACTGAGGAGTGGCTTCCGTCTGGCCACTCTACCATACAGGCCTGATTGGTGGAGTGCTGCAGAGATGGTTGTTCTTCTGGAAGGTTCTCCTCTCTCCACAGAGAAATGCTGGAGCTCTGTCAGAGTGACCATCAGGTTCTTGGTCACCTCCCTGACTAAGGCCCTTCTCCCCCGATCGCTCAGTTTGGCCAGGCGGCCAGCTCTAGGAAGAGTCCTGGTGGTTCCAAACTTCTTCCATTTACGGATGATGGAGGCCACTGTGCTCACTGGGACCTTCAATGCTGCAGAAATTTTTCTGTACCCTTCCCCAGATCTGTGCCTCGATACAATCCTGTCTCGGAGGTCTACAGACAATTCCTTGGACTTCATGGCTTGGTTTGTGCTCTGACATGCACTGTTAACTATGGGACCTTATATAGACAGGTGTTTGCCTTTCCAAATCATGTCCAATCAACTGAATTTACCACAGGTGGACTCCAATCAAGTTGTAGAAACATCTCAAGGATGATCAGTGGAAACAGGATGCACCTGAGCTCAATTTTGAGTGTCATGGCAAAGGCTGTGAATACTTATGTACATGTGATTTTTTTCGTTTTTTATTTTTAATAAATTTGCAAAGATTTCAAACAAACTTCTTTCACGTTGTCATTATGGGGTATTGTTTGTAGAATTTTGAGGAAAATAATGAATTTAATCCATTTTGAAATAAGGCTGTAACATAACAAAATGTGGAAAAAGTGAAGCTCTGTGAATACTTTCCGGATGCACTGTATGTAACATCAGCAAGAACACCTACATTTTCTCCAAGGTAAATTAAAGCTAATAACTTAACGTTCATTCATTCATGTATTGATTCTGGTCTCCGTAAATGTGATAGTAAAAAAAAGAGTTCAAAGCATCATAGTAATTGTGTTATGAGACGTAATAAGCAGTTCTGTTCACTTAAACTAATGTCATCAGGTATGTAATCACTATTACATGACACTTTTCTCTTTTCAAGTGACTGTGACAGTTGTTTGCCTCGATACTGATTCCAATACTGGGCCAATATTTTCAATACTGGGCCAATGCTCAGTAAATAACAGATGCATACAGTACTTCCACTGGAAGTGTGCAAAGTTGCATGGTCTTTGTTACACAGTCCTGCGGGAACACATGCCAAATAGTTTGGTTTGGATCTCCAATGAATCAAACATAACAGAGTTGTCGTGACATGTTACTGTAGAATGAAATGCTCAGCAAGGTGCACATATTTTCTCTCATTCACACTACTGTCACACAATAGTGTCTCCTGAGATCTGACATTGAGCTGTCTGCCACACCTGCTATAACGTGAAGCTTATCCTTAGTACATGGTGGTTTATTTGGTGCATGTTGGTTCTATTTAAATGGTAATTGCACAGAAATATTGTCAGAAGCCAGTCATACCTTTGACTTTACTTTAACATAATAACGATAGCTCAGATACTTTGGTCGTGAAAGAATTTATGTTATGTTGAATGGCAATATGAGTTTTTGAGTTCATATTAAAATTCTTGAATTTACATTACAAAATTGGTATCTTGGCAGATCTAAACACAGTTTGTGATATTGTAGAGATCTCTTTTGAGACACTAGAGGAGAAGCGTGAAATTGCTGGGACTTTTTGCTTAGGAGAAAAATCTCAGAAGCAGGAGACTGATGCAAATTTTCCATTTAATCTCATTTTCAGAAATGTTTTGTTCAGGTCTACAGCTGTGTATTTGCTCAGTAGATGAAATGAAATACACGCATATACACAACATTCCGTTACATCATGCAAAGACTTTAGGCTGTGATTAATTTTTAAATTAATCCTGCATTAGAGAGAAGACATTCTGCTTTTATTTGTTTTAGTGTTATGGGAAGTTTGTTTACAAGGGTATGTTACTAAATGCTTACTAAATATGTATATATTTTGGTTGATGTTGTAAGACTTCAAAATTTGGAATTGGATTAGTAAACATCCTCTAAATGATAAAATGATTATGGTATTTTGACAAAGAACATTTGAAACATTTTTTTTTTTTTTAAGGTGCGTTATAAAATCTGTATAAATTATAAAATAATATTCTATTATTATGACATTAGTCATTTAATAGGCTCAAAAATCAATAACTTTTTAAACATTTTCATTTTGCAGAAACATTTAGTGCAGGACAAACATTTCCTCTAAATGAGATCCAAAAGTATCTTTATTATTATTATTATTATTATTATTATTATTAGACCTTGTTAATACAATGGTATTCTCTGAGCAACCTTGGAGTACCATGTACTGTACATACCATGGTATATGAATATTATAATCATTACCAAAATTTTACCATGGTACTGCCACAGTACGTTTTTGTAAGGACATGATGGTACCACTTTACAATAAGGTTTCATTTGTTAACATTAGTTAACAACATTAGTTAACATAAACTAACAATGAACAAAACCTTTGCTGCATTTGTTAAACTTGGTTAATGTTAATTTTAAAATATAGTAAATTATTTTTAAAAATTAAAAGTTGTATATAGTTATTGCACTATGAACTAACATGAACAATAATATTTTCATTAACTAACAATAACAAATAGTAATAAATTGAGGTAAAAATAAATTGTTCATTGTTAGTTCATGATACCTAATGCATTAACTAATGTTGATGAATGGAACCTTATTGTAAAGTTTACCGAAATGATTTTAACTACAATACGTCTCCATAAATAGTTTCTAAGCTTTATTTCTATACAAGAGAAGAGTTCAGCACAAAACAGATTCCTTACATAATACTTTTTTTATTTTGAAAACTTTGAAATAGTGTTTGTAATGGATCACACGAGAAACTTCAAGCGATTGTCATCTGTTATTTTGGAGACTGTGTTTTTTGTAGTCAGGGACATTGGCAAGGGTACAGTGGGCCTATCCTTGATTATATTGCCGTGGTGACAGGCAGGTTTATAGCGCTCCTGATAGATTTTCCCATACTTTTGGGAGTGTGTTTAGAGTGTGCGGCCTCCCATGTCATCCAAGTGGCCATCAAAGTGGCTCAGAAACACCCATTGTGGCTGGTTCTAATCACGCTTGGATATGAAAATAAACCACTTATTGGATAGTTGGAAGGGAGGTTAAAGAGTTCATCGTAACCAACAACATTCTTGCTTGATTTAGCTCTTTCCTATTTATGATGGAGTTAGTTTTGTAAGTAAATAATAAGACATTCATATGTTGTAATGAACTTGACATGCGTGTGTATAAAAAAATGCTTTAGATCACATTTTGAGTAATGCTGTTTGTCAGCTTTTGTTTACATCCCCATGTGATAAAAGTATGTTGCTTATACTTTAGTGGGCCCTTCCACTTTTTCCACTCAAACTTTATGTAGGAACCACCAAGTTTCAAGTTTGAGTGTCTTTAGGAGAAGTATGTCAATTTTTGGGAATTTCTGTAATCAGTTTCCATTGTTAATGTTAAAACTGCAAAACGAATGTGTAGGAAACAGTTTGTGCACAATGGTCATGTTTAAGCTTAACTTTTAGCTAAACTTAAAAACTTTAAGCTCAAACTTAAATACACCTAAGAAATTTTAATATTGGGATTTTTCATTTATTAATAAATTTTCCTTCTGCAGTAATAAACATTTATGTTTATTATGAATTTGTGTTATACACTATAGAAAGAGAATTTAATGCCAGTGTTGTACACGGTTTGTTGAGATATCTTGGCAGAGGCAGGTGGGTTTAGTGTCATAGTATTTACATGACGTCAGTGTGAGAGTTGCAATTGTTTAAGAATGTGAGTGTGTAAAATCAGATATGGAACACAAAGAATACTTTCTTGGGAAAATAATTACAGTGATGAATGGCTAATTTATGCAGTTGATTGGCAGATGCATTGTACATAACAACAGCCAAGACTTCTGAGTTACTCTGTCTGATAGAAGACCTACTTCAATGAAAATGTCTGAACAGATAACTATCTTAAAAGGACGCACAAAGCTACAGCCAAACTGCTGTTTGAAAAACAGCTTAATTTTATGAATATAACAGGGGCCTTTTTCAAACTTCCCACATTAAATACGATTCCCTGTGATTTTGAAAAGTCAAAGAGTTTCCAGGCTTCCTATTACTACAAAGTCCTTATAAATGACAGATTAATGGTAATCCAAGAGCCAGCACCAGCTCAACATTGCCTTATTTTGTATGTTGATTGCCGACAGGCAAACAGCCAGAGTGCTTGTACTGGACACTGATGTTGTTGTTCTGCATTTAGATGTTTGTTTATCCTTCCTAATGTTCAAATGTACATAAGAAAATATGGCAGAAACTCTGGCAATGGATGACATACATTTTATGCAGGCCTAGGTATTTTGAACATTGTTTGTGTGTTGGAATGGGAATTGTAAAAAATAACCATTCTGGGGTGAGGTTCACGTACATCATCTTACTGCTTAACCACCATAGTACTATGCATCATTGGAGAAATTAACTAGCTAGTCACGACTGTTTCCCGAAACCATTGTAAATGAAAAGTCATCCGTAGCCTATAGTGAAAATGAACAACAATTTGCAACTTTACCTGGATGTAATTTCTGCTTGATACACTAATATCACAGATGGTAATGCTTTATAATCCATGAGAGGCAGAATCCGTGATTGCCGTTAAAATTTATTTTCCTAATTTTGAGACTGATTTGTGACTCTTTTTGACCGATTCAAACCAATAACTCATTATTTGCGACTCTTTTTGACCAATTCAAACCAATGACACATGATTTTGAGACTGATTCGTGAGTCTTTTTGACCAATTCAAATCGATAGCTCATCTGTGACTCTTTTTGACTGATTAAAAAATGAAAGCTCATTATTTGTGACTCTTTTCGAAAGATTCAAACTGATAGCTCATGAGTTCTAGACTAATTTGTGAGTTTTTTTTACCTATTTGTTAAAAAAGAGTCAGTGCATTACAGTTATTCGTTCACAAATTGGATTAAACAGTTTCTGCTGTATGTTTGGTGCTTGCAACCAGTGAAGACAACTCAACATAAAGTTGTATAATATTAACGGTTCTCGTTACTTAACCAAGATAATGTGTGTATTCTGATGTTGTGTACTATTACTTTGATTGTCAGGGTGAAAAAGGAGCTGCTGGAGGGCCTGGTCCAACAGGATCACCTGGAAAAGATGTAAGAAACCTAATTAATATGCAACGCCACGAGACATTTGGCATCATTCACAGAGATTGACCACCTGGGTCAATACATTCTAACGGCTGACTAATTTAAGTCTTTTAAAGTTAATACCTGATATCTGAGGCCCTCAGGGGTTACATGAGAACGGTGAATGGAATGCGCATGATGGTGTGTATCATTTGTCCGATGCGAGGCCGTTGAGACAGCATTACATGGCATGTTAGAGTTACTCTATTTAATAGAACATGACAGGTTATGTATAGCGTTAATATAGATGTCATATGCAAAACGTGGATATAAAATTTTATTTTCTGATTGCTTAATTGGTAGAGATAGCTGTTATAGTTTACATATGATGTCCCTGAAAATGCATATTTGAAATTTTAGATTTAACAGTCTTATGTTTGCAGTTGAAGATTGTCTAATCTGAAGCAGCCCACTCTGAAAGTTTGTCTCAGTGTTTATTATCCTGATGTTCTTCAAACGTTTGTAGCATTGAATCGCTGAGTAAATGGAAACTCGCAGTAAGCTTTTCCTGGCGTAAGCCCCTCTGCATTTGTGGGCCCGTGCTCCAGATATCTCTGTTACTTCACTGGATCTTGTTCCAAAGGTCTTTGAAGGCTTGCCATTCAACATATCAACAGTTCTCTCTACTTGAAACACACACACACCTCTTGAGACAGACCGTGTTTGGTTTTCCTGATATGAATTTTAATGTTATCCTAACCAAAAGTTTGGAAAACTAACCAAATAGTGCAGAAACTGCTTGCTTCATGTTAAACATTGGTTTGTATTTGAGAAAAGTCAGAGATAAGTGTTATGTTTTTAGAAGGGTTTGTTATGTCTGTGAGTGTGTGATATGTCTTTAAACAAATCTGCATGTTCACTATATGGCCAAAAGGATGTGGACACTTCAACAGCACAGTAGTATGTTATTTTTGAGGATTTAATTTCAAAACAATAGGCATTAAAAGGGAATTGGTCCTCTATTTGCTGTTATAACAGCTTCCACTCTTTTGGGAAGGCTTTCCACTAGATGCATTTTCTCCCATTCAGACACAAGTGCATTGTCGCATTGATGTTGAATGATTGGGTCTGGCTTGCGATCAGCATTCCAGTTCATTGCATAGGTGTTCAGTGGGGTTCAGGTCTGGGTTTTGTGCAGGCCAGTTAACTACTTCCACATCAGACTCCAGAAACCATTTCTTAATGGTTCTTGCTTTGTACACGGGAGCAGAAAATGGCCCCATTCTCCTTAAAATGTTTGTCAGAAGTGATTGCATGGCTGTACGCTTGATTTTATGCACCTACTAGAAGAACTACGTACTGGGTGTAACTGAAATAGCCAAACCTGTTATTTATAAGGGGTTGTCCACATACTTTAAGCCATGTTGTGTATCTCTGTGTGCATATGCGTGTGTCTACCCGCCCTGGTAAGAAGCCAGATTGTATTGTGACCTGGTGTCTGGTGCAGCCAGCATGCGCTGTGTGGTACATAATTAGCAGGCAAGTGAGTAGAAACCCCTGCAGCAGTTTGACCTGAGAGAACGAGAGAGGGACACAGCCCTGATTTCACCCATCCTCCACCTTTTCTCTCCTGTTGTAATGCCCAGAGCAAGCAGAGGCTAACTGTGGACTCTCAGCCTCTGCGTCCTCACAACTGGGGTCAGAAAAGCCCGTAGGCCTTGAGCTCAGTTTAAGTCGCCCTGAAAAGGGCGAATGCAGCTGTGCATACTGGGTCTGCTCTCGGGGAGGTGGGATAACAAAAGAAAGTTGTGCTGATTCCCTGATGGAGTCATTAGATGCCGCCAAAAGCAGAACGATGCTCTCTTTGAACATGCATCATTTAAACGCAGCCTCAGTGTAACCTCCATAACGCCATCTCAATGCAAGCTTCTCCTCCACCTGCATTTTCACAGTACTGCGATCTTGATCAAGTTCAAGTGCTGACTCTTACTTGCACCTGTCTTTTATTGACTCAGTCAGTGTTTGGTGCAGAAGAGATAGCCATTCAGAAAACCGCTTGCTGGATGTTTGGAGTTCTACTGCAAGGTTCTCACAGTCATGGAAAAACTGGAAATATCAGGAAATCATACAATTGTGTTTTCCAGGACTAGAAAAGTCTTGAAAATTTCAAATTAATTTAGATTTTTTCTTGTTATGCTCTGCTCTAAAGTATTTAGTTTTCAAAATATAAAATATTTCATAATATTGTTCTTTTGTAGAGTAAAACTTGTGTAGAGTGAGTTCTTTTCCATGAACTGGTTCAGAAATGGAAATTTTATGATTTATAAAAATCCTTATCCTATAATAAGGATTGGGCAAAAAGATTAGATACTACTTCTACTAATGCACATTATAAAGAAGGCAGTGCAGAGTTCTGATTTACTGAGCCACGTTTGAAGCCATTGTAAAATGCTGATAAATGTACACCTTTGACCTGTATTAATGTTGCTTGGCAACCGTAAACAGCCTATAGTTATGCCAATAAATTATATTACTTGGCTGAAAAATTATTTATTTCAATTATTGTGTCCGTGATAAAGTAATGGTGAAAGGACCTGTTAAGGCTATTTTATGTATATAAAAAAAACAAGCCCAGATGGGGCTTGTGATAGAAATCGAGTATTTTTCAACCTCTGTAAGGCACATTTTAATAACCGCAGAAGCACGTCAAGTCTTTACTATCACCAATACGCAGAATGAGTAATTTTTGTCTGCAAGCTCTTTTCATGTGGAGTTCAAAGTGGCACTTGACGCCCTGACAAAAATCGTTTCATTATTGCTGTAGCAAAGCGGATAGCCACAATCTACCGGCAGATTAATGTTGTGGAGGATGAGAGTTTAAAAGATTAAATGCCCATTGCAATGAAAATGCAACCTATTGGGAGACTAGTTCTTTCAATTAGTCAACCTCCCAATTAGACTTTGGAAATGTTTAATGTTACTTGAACTGGTGCTATTGTAGTGAATTTCTATTTTTATACTGTGGAAGGCGTTGTTTGGAAAATTTTAACAAAGCAAGATATTGTTACATATATTTTTTTTTCTTTTTTTTTTTTAAATGGAAATAAATGCATTTTGACAGGAAAAGAAGTATATAGTGTCAAATTTCAGTACTTTCAAAATCAGCGATTAAACACGATTAACTACAAAAAATGATGTGATTAATCGTGATTAAAATTTTAATCGACTGACAGCACTAGTATTTGTTTTGTTATATTGCATATTTTACCACAACTTCCTTTGGTTAATTGCTTTTGTACGCTCTGTATACTTTCTAAAAAATTGTTTATAGTAAGTGAAACAGTAGGTATCATGTAGCGATAAATTAGGAACACCTGTACACCTACTTATTCATGCGATTATCTAATCAACCAATCGTGTGGCAGCAGTGCAGTGCATAAAATAATTCAGATATGGGTCAAGAGCTTCAGTTAATACATCAACCATCAGAATGGGGAAAAAATGTGATCTCAGTGATTTTGACCGTGGCATAATTTTTGCTGCCAGACATTAACATTTTTTTATTGATTCATATATTAAACAAATAAAAGCAAAACATATACAAACAGAATCAATACTTAACCCCCTCTATTAAAAGTATCTGCCGCTTTAGGGGGGTGTGTGCTACTCCCAAATACAATACAGAGCAGGTGGCACAGCTTTAATACCTATAAAACTGAGATCTGGGAATCCCAAAATGATGAACCAAATTCTCAAAAGATCTCAACAATCCACTATCATACAGGTCACCGAGTGTAGTAACCCCCCTCACAATCTACTCTGACCAACAGAAAGGGGACTTATTAATACATAATTTAGGGTTCAGCCATATGCTTGAGGCAACATTTAAATAAATGTCAGAATTAAACACTCTGGACACTTTTGTCCAAACCACGTACAAATGCGAGATAACGGGGTGTGACTTAACTTCTCCGGTTAGTTTGATAGAAAGACTTTGAAATGGCGAAATAGGGGCAAGAACTTCCTGTTCAATACGAAACCAGGGAGAGGCTCTCTCAGGTGGAAGCGACCAATGAGCCAGATGTCTGAGACTGAATGCATAATAATAAAACAAAATCTTGGGTAGGCCTAACCCACCTTTGTCAATTGGCCTATGTAACATGTTGAAATGTAACCTGGGACGTTTACCATTCCAAATAAAGGGCTTCGCTATGCTATCAAATTTCTTGAAATAAGAGAGGGGGACATCTACAGGGAGAGATTGTAGCAGGTAGTTGAATTTTGGTATACAGTTCATTTTAATAACATTAACCTTCCCAATCATAGATAAATGTAATGAAGCCCATCTGCCAACGTCACTCGAAAAAACCTTTTTATTAAAGGGCCGAAAATAACTCTAACTAAATCACACAAATTAGCTAGGAATAAAATGCCCAAATACTTAATGCCCTGTTTGGGCCACTGGAAGGTGCCCGGCTGAAAATCCGTTACTGGACAGTACGCTGTCAGAGCCAAAGCTTTGGATTTAGACCAATTGACTCTGTAACCTGAGAACTTAGAGAAGGAACTAATAATCCTGTGGAGACAAGGCATAGATCTAATGGGGTCAGAGACGAATAATAAAATAGCATCTGCGTAAAGCAAAAGCTTATGCACCACACCTCCCGCCATCACCCCTGGAAAATCATCCTCCTTTCTTATCGTGGCTGTTAATGGTTCCAGGGCAAGACAGAACAATAATAGGGAAAGAGGGCAACCCTGCCAGGTGCCCCTATCCAGAGTAAAATAATCTGAAATTAATCCATTTGTTTGTACCGCTGCGACCGGTTGTCTATAAAGTAACTTAATTCATTCAATAAAAGTATTCCCGAACCCGTACATTTCCAAAATCTTCAAAAGATAATCCCATTCTACCATATCAAATGCCTTTTTGGCGTCAAGTGAGATGGCAGCGACCGGAGTCTGATCATTCGCCACTGACCACATGATATTGATGAAACGCCTAATGTTATCAGAAGAGCTATGGCCCCGAATAAACCCCACCTGATTTATAAGATATGATATGTATAAGAGATGTCATAACTTTACTTAATCGGTTAGCCAGAATTTTTGACAAAATTTTAACGTCTAGCTAGGTCAGGGAAATTGCTTGAATCTTTGTCCTTTTTAAGAATCAGACTGATCCGGGCTTGTGTCATGGTTGGCGAAAGCTTTCCATTCTTTAATGATTCCGTATATAAACTTCTAACAAAAGTGGAGCCAGTTCTGTAGCATAAGATCTAAAAAATTCAGCGGCAAAACCGTCTGGCCCCGGAGCCTTGCCTGTAGGCAGGGCCTTAACTACCTCGTCAGTCTCCTCCAAGTTTATCTCAGAATCAAGAGAATTTTTTTGCTCAGTCGTCAGTTTAGGGAGTTCTAATGGTTCCACAAAGTTTCTAAAATCTTCATCGATAGACGAAGATGTGGAACTATAAAGATCAAGATAGAATTCTTTAAAAACATTATTAATATCAATGGCCGAGGTAAATATTTCACCACCAGCAGATTTCACTGACAGAATGGTAGAAAAAGATTCTCTCTGCTTTATATATCTAGCCAAAAGCTTTCCTGCTTTGTCCCCCGACTCAAAATATGACTGTCAGAATCAAAATCAGAATGAGCTTTATTGCCAAGTATGCTTACACATACAAGGAATTTGTCTTGGTGACAGGAGCTTCCAGTACACAACAATACAAAAACAGCAACAAGACTTTTAAAAAATAATGAAAATTTAATAAAAAATAGATAAATATTGAAAAGAAAAAAGTATATATAGAATACACAATAGACTATATATATATATATATATATATATATATATATATATATATATATATATATATATATATATATATATATATATACACACATACATACATATACACACACATACATACACATATACATACATATACACATATATGAATACATACATACATACATACATACATTTATATATATATATACACACACACACACACACACACACACCCCGCCGACGGAGCTTGACCAGCGCGCCTGCTCATCTCCCTCTCATAGCGCGTTTAAACAACACATCCGCGCCTCTGACTAAAATGTCAAACAAAACATCCGAATATTCAAAATCTGGGAAAAGACTGTCTGGTATAAGCTGTCGAATGTTCAGCAGTTCATCTCTGGTAAAACTGACTGGAAAAAGATTACTAAACACAGGACAAACAAACAAAAACAACAAAACAATAGAAGCGCTCCACACCGAGGCAGCCATCCGTGGCGCCATCATGATGTCTTGCCTTAAAAATCTCCACCTTCCGTGACAAAATAGTATTATATCTGTATTTCAATCGGGTCAATTCTCTGAGGCCATCAAACGACATTCGGCACTTCAGTTCTGTCTCGGTACTTTTAATATTCTCTTCCAACTTCATGAGTTCTCGTGCTTTGGATTTTTTGATGAATGAGGCATGCTGTATGACCCGACCCCTAAGAACCGCCTTAAGTGCCTCCCAAGCCACGCCCACAGAAGATACTGAGGACCAGTTGGTCTCCATATAAACACTGATTTCAGCCATTAACATTTGTTGGACATCAGGATTTTTCAAAAGGGATACATTAAAGCGCCAACTATATGATTTCTTTTTCTCCATATGTGGCAACACCTCTAAACTCACCAGGGTGTGATCTGAGACTAAGATGTTTCCAAATGAGCAGTCCACAACAGATGAAAGGAAGGACTGCTCAAGGGGGCTTACACATTTTTGCTTCACTATAATCAAGGACTAAATCCATCAATAGATTAAAGTCTCCTCCTAATGTTATATCATGAGGGGTGCCAGCAGCTTGCAACATCTCTTCAAGATCTATAAAAAAGCCCTGATCATCAGCGTTAGGTGCGTAAATAATCAACCTTTGCACCTGAATTTCTGCTAAAACAATAATAAATCCTAATTTATCTTTAACCTGTTTGAGACATTTGAATTGTAGATGTTTACTTATCAATGTAATGACCCCCCTGCTCTTACTTGAGCCAGCACTAAAGAAAACATGCCCACCCCATATCTTCCCAAATTTTTCAGCTTACTCTGGGGAAAGATGTGTTTCTTGAAGAAACACTATATCATATTTTTTACATTTAAGAAAAGATATAACCTTCCTTCTTTTTATGGGGTGCCCCAACCCATTTACATTCCACGTGGAGAGAGACAATCCACCAGACATACTGGTTTGAGTATTTCTGTAACTGCTGATCTCCTGGGATTTTCATGCACAACAATCTCTAGAGTTTACTCAGAATGGTGGCAAAAAAAAAAAAACATCAGGTGAACGGCAGTTCTGCGGATGGAAATGCCTTGTTGATGAGAGAGGTCAATGGAGAATGGCCAGACTGGTTCGAGCTGACAGAAAGGCTACGGTATCTCAAATAACCATTCTGTACAATTGTAGTGAACAGAATAGCATCTCAGAATGCACAACACGTCGAACCATGAGGTGGATGGGCTACAACAGCAGAAGACCACGTCGAGGACTTTATTAGGACCACAGTGTTCCTAATAAAGTGCTCAGTGAGTGTATGTTTTCATAGTACATCAAGCTCTTTTATTTAAAAATTAAGGACAGTTTTATTCCTCATGATATGATTTGTTTAAAGGGATGATTCCCCCAAAAATGAAAATTCTGTCATCATTTACTGACTCTTTAACCGTAACAAAACCACATGACTTTCATCTGTGGAACACAAAAAGAGAAAATTAGCGAAACCTTGCTAAATCTTGCTGCTCTTTTGCATACAGAAATGTAAATAGTGACCAGGGGCTGTCAAGGGACAAAAATGACAAAAAAGTGTGATAAAGGTGAGGTGTGTCATTGTTAAAAATCTTTCTCTTATCCCATTTTAACATACATTCGTTTAGACAAGGACTATCCATTTGTTTGACCAATGGAAGACAAGGGCATGGTCATTACCTTTGCAATTCAGAAATTACACCCTTCACCTTTTAATAAAACTTACTAAAATTAAATGTTATTCAAATATGATAAGATTCAAAACCTGTTGGAATATAATTTGTATTAAAAGTTCCACAGTCATTCTTGGAGAAAGAGACTCATCGTAAAACAGCTGATCTGGGAGGAGATTTTTTTTCAGATTTATGAATCTTATTTGTATTGATTATTCTATACAGACTGGCTCTAGTTAACTGTTCCTGCCCTTCTTTTCCTGGGGTTACACAGAGCTTTCAATCAACTGTCTTCACAAGCTCCGCCGCCATAAATAACAAATTAGTCACATATCTATTTGTGAGGCGCTCATTTGGGCCTAATATAATTCAGTATTAATAGTCTCACTCGGAGGCTTAACTAAGACAAATTGCCATATTTTGAAGGCCAGCATTCTGTTCTCTCTAAGTACCCTCTAACTTCAGAAATCTTTCTCCATGTAGCTGGCGGTCTTGATGTGTCACACCTAACAAGAGCAGCTGTAAATTTAGCCTGTCGATACGTGTCAGGCCTCGTTTATCAGCTACTTCTGCTCGGTCACTTTTCCCTCCCTCACCTACTTTCTTTCCTCTTTTTTCAGGTGTCCTATCTCTTAAAGAGTTTTGACTTTGCCTCTGGTTTTGTATTATCTCTAATCAGATTCTCTCTCACAAAGACCTTGCAGGCAGGTGATGGGAATACTAATCCTGGCTCCTGCCAGAGGGCTTAGGAGTGAAAGTGCAGAGGCGCCACGCAACTGTTTTTCTTTGAGGGGGCACCTGTGGCAGTCCTAGGTCTCTTGGTGCCCTATAGTTGAGATAAGTCATGACAGAAATAACTTAAGTCTAAGGGGGGGGGGGGATTGCGAGCGCCCAAGAAAGCGATCCACATGTTTACACTATCCTCAAGGCAGGATTATATTAACTTGCGAAATACTGAAATGAGCAGATACTTAAGAGCCCATGATTGGATCATTATTGCAGTGATTAATATGTTTCAGCTGGCAACAATTCTTTTAACCCTAACTATTGCAGTGTGTAGCTTCTCATTTATTAAACAACCATGTCGGAAGACGTGTCCCGTGGTCGTGGAAAAGATGTTACTGTGTTTCAGAAGTGGCAAATTATTGGCCTTCATCAAGCAAAGAAAACAACTAAGGAGATTGCTGAAATCACTGGAATTGGATTAAGAACTGTCCAATGCATTATTAAAACCTGGAAGGATAGTTGTGAACCATCAGCTTCACGGAAGAAATGTGGTCGGAGTAAAATCTTGAATGATCGTGATCGGAGATTACTAAAAGGCTTGGTGAAGTCACATTGTAAAAAATAATCAATAGTGAAAGTAAGAGCATTTCCACAGGCACAATGCGACGAGAACTTACAGGTTTGGGACCCAACAGCTGTGTGGCCACAAGAAAGCCACTTGTTAGTGAGGCTAATCTGAAAAAAAACAACTTCAATTTGCTAGGGAGCATAAAGATTGGACTGTGGAGTAATAGAAAGAGGTCATGTGGTCTGATGAGTCCAGATTTATCCTATTCCAAAGTGATGGAAACGTCAGGGTGAGAAGCAAGTGCATGAAGCGATGCACCTGTCATGCATTGTTCCCACTGTACAAGCCTCTGGAGGCAGTGTTATGATCTGGGATTGCTTCAGTTGTTCAGGTCTAGTCTCAGCAACGTTATGTGGCAATAAAATGAAGTCAGCTGACTACCTAAATGTACTGAATGACCAGGTTATCCCATCAATGGATTTTTTTCTTTCCTGATGGCATGGGTATATTCCAGGACAACAATGCAAAGATTCATCAGGCTCAAATTGTGAAAGAGTGGTCCAGGGAGCATGAGGAATCATTTTCACACATAAATTGGCCACCACAGAGTCCTGGCCTTAACCCCATTGAAAGTCTTTGGGATGTGCTGGAGAAGACTTTACAGAGTGGTTAGACTCTCCCGTCATCAATACAAGATCTCGGCCAAAAATGTATGCAGATATGGATGGAAATAAATGTTGTGATGTTGCATAAGGCTGTCGAAACAATGCCACGATGAATGTGTCTAAAGACAAAGCTAAAGACGTCCAACGAAATATTAGAGTATGCAACTTTTTTTTTTTGGCCAGGCAGTGTATTTAATTAGTGATATTCCCTTACAAAAATCGACCATGGTTTTACTAGAGTAACCCTAGTTTAACCATTATGTTTGTAGTCAAACCATAGTAACACCAAAATGAACCATGGTTACTACAGACATGGTTACTACAATATTACTGCAGTAAAACCATGGTTAATTTTCATAAGGGAATATCACTAATAGGATGACACCATTTATTTAAACATACAGTAATTTATACTTGATATCCACTAATAAACTAGAAAACCTTTAATTTTATAGAACAGAAGCAAAATATAGTGATAAACAGCAGCAATTAACTCAAATTTTCACTTAAAAAACAAAACAAAAGGAAATGTCCCTTTAAGGCTGCATAGGGCAGTGAATCATCTTTGTGAACTAGTTCTTTAACATAAAATATATTTTTAGTTGCATTTATTTTTCCCTGCTGCCATTAGAACTGACTGATGGACCAACGTAATGACCCACTAGTTTGGAACCACTGTTTGTTTTTTTGTTTTTTTTAACAATACATTGATCAATGATGTTCCATAGTGGACTTTAAATGCAACTTCATTATATTGTAGGTAAAAAAGTGTTTGAATCAGTAGAGTAACTTAGATCTTACGAGGCCAACTGAACACCTTGAGACTCTTATTCTTGCTGTCAGAGAGATAACAGAAAGCCACAGCGCTTCAATACATGCTCTCTAGACTTACAGCATGATATTTGCTAAAAGGTCGCTGGAGTGGCTACCTGCTGAATTTATAACGAGAGGGAAGTCAAACTGATACATTGTCCCCTGGCTGGAAAGATTTAACCATATGTTGTCTTGTCAGAATGCTGCCAGGAAATGGACTCTGTCATTAAACCATTTTCTGTGTCTTGTGTCTCTACAGAGTTTGAAAGGAGATCCCGGACCTCAAGGCCCACCTGGTGTCAAAGGTGATAAAGTAAGTCACCCAGCCAGTTTGATGTACTGTAAAAACCATCTTTACACACTGTATTACACACAGAGCGAAAGACAGACAGTGTCTCTCTGATCGTAAGACTTTTATATATATATAAATATATCGCCAAATTAATAGTTAATCTGGATTAATCGCAGATTTTGAAAGTGTTGAAATTTGACACTATATTTCTTTTCCTGTCAAAATGCATTTATTTCCATTTTAGGAAAGAAAACAAAACAAAATGTAACAATATAATGATTTATTAACATTTTCCAAACAAAGCCTTCCACAGAATAAAGAAAGAAATGCACTAATATATATCACCAATTCAAGTAACATTAAACGTTTCCCAAAGTCTGATTGGAAGGTTGAAAAATTGAAAGAACTAGTCTCCAAATAGGTTGCATATTCACTGCAACGGGCACTAAATCTCTTAAACTCTCATCCTCCACAATATTTATCTGCCGGTAGGCTGTGGGTATTCACTTTTCCACAGAAAGAAGCCGCGTTCATGATTCGTGTCAGGGCATCAATGCCAGCGCCACTTTGAACCTCTCATGAAGAGCGCTTGTAAACAAATGTGTCTTATTCTACATTTTGGTGATATTTAAGACTTGACTTTTTTGGTAATTAAAATGCACCTTACATGCTTCTAAAATATACTTGATTTCTATCACAAGTCCCAGCTGGGCTTGTTTTGTATATCAAATAGCATTAAGAGGTAATTTTATCACGGAAGCGCTGTTGTGTGTGTGCAGAGATTCTTTTATTTATTGAAATAACAACCTCAGCAGCTCTATCTTGGCAGAGAGCGTAACAGACAAGTAGCATGACAATACCGCCCATAGAATGTCTATGGGACTGCCACGTTTTGCTATCTTCTGCTAAGCTTGTAGGTTCACCTTGGTAGAAGGGCTGTGGTGTGTGTGTTGTGAAGTGTGCGTCAGTGTAATGACCTTCCCAACATATGTTTATGATATATATATATATATATATATATATATATATATATATATATATATATATATATATATATATATATATAGAATATATATATCGGTGTGTATTTACATATATATATATATATATATATATATATATATTTATATGTAAATACACACCGATGAGCCAAAACATTATGACCACTCACAGGTGAATCCAATAATGTTGATGATCATTTCCTAACGAGGCCACATGTCAAGGTCTGGGTAGATTAGATGGTATGTGAACAGTCTGTTCTCGTTGTCAGCATGTTGAATGCAGGAGAAATGGGCAGGAGTAAAGACTTAAAGCGACTTTGACAAGGGTCAAATTGTTATGGCCATACGACTGGGTCAGAGAATCTCTGAAACGGCAAGGCTTGTGGGGTGCTCCCAGTCAGCATTGGTGAGTACCTACTGACAGTGGTCTGAGGAGGGACAAACCACAAATAGTGTGTTTAGCATCCAAGGCTCATCGATGTGCAAGGGCAATGAAGGCTATCCCATCTGGTCCGAACTGACAGAAGGTCTGCTGTGGTACAAGTCACGTAAAATTTTAATGATAGTTATGGGAGGAATGTGTCACAACACACAGTGCATCGCACCCTTCTGCATATGGGGCTGCATAGCCTATGATGACCCCTGTCTACTGTCAAAAGCGCCTACAATAGGCACGCGAGTGTCAGAACTGGACCTTGGAGCATTGGAAAAAGGTCATTTGATTCGATGAGTCCCTTTCCTTTTACAACACGTGGATGGCCGTATACGAGTGTGCCGTTTACCTGGGGAAGTGATGGCACCAGGATGCACTGTGGTGACAGGCCAGTAGAGGGAGTGTGATTCTTTGGGCAATGTTCTGCTGGGAAACCCTGGGTCCGGCCATTCATGTAAACATAAATTTGACACGTGCCACTTACTTAAACATCGTTGTAGACCAGGTACACCCCTTCATGGGTTCTCTGATGGCAGTGGCCTCTTTTAGCAGGATAATGCATCCTGCCACACTGCACACATTGTTTGGGAATTTTGCATTTACATTTATGCATTTTGGCAGATGCTTTTATCCAAAGCGACTTACAGTTATTACAGGGACAATCCCCCTGGAGCAACCTGGAGTTAAGTGCCTTGCTCAAGGACACAGTGGTGGTGGCTGTGGGAATTGAACCAGCAACTTTCTGTTTACCAGTTCAGTGCTTTAGTCCACTACACTACCATCACTGACCATGGTTTGAGGAACATGATGAAGAGTTCAAGGTGTTGCCCTGGCCTCCAAATTCCCCAGATCTCAATCCGATTGAGCATCTGTAGGACGTGCTGGACCAACAAGTCCGATCCACGGCGGCTCCACCTCACAACTTACAGGACTTAAAGGATCTGCTGCCAATGTCTTTGTGCCACATTATTTATATAAATAATGTGGCACAAAGACATTGGCAGCAGATCCTTTAAGTCCTGTAAGTTGTGAGGTGGAGCCGCCGTGGATCGGACTTGTTGGTCTATATATATATGTTGGTATATATATATATATATATATATATATATATATATATATATATATAAAACATTTAAAGCTAAAATGTATGTTTTATTTAACGTTTTATTTTGCATTGCACACTAAAAAGTTAAATCTATCAAATAATGTGGCTATGTTCAATGTCCTGTTGTATGAAGTTATTGTGACACAAATGGAGCACAAATAAAGCAGTTTTCCAAGAATTATCCATATTTATTAAGTGCACAAAGTCAACATCCAGATATATTTTAACATCAACATTGAACAGTGTTTATATGTTATTTTTACACAATGGACTTGATTTACTAAAATCATTTAAGTACTACCACTGATTGGACAAGAAATATTTCTGTATCATATCATCGATCATGCTGCGTATATTGCTTGTGCTGAGCATAGCATGTGGTAATAAATCAGACACGCGGAATGCTGCTCGATTTTGTGGGATGGACTGTGTATTTTATTACTGGAAGTCAAAGGAAACATCTAATATAAATAGGTGACAGGAAAAACCTTAATGTATAAAGACAAGCGAGCAAGAAAAGGAAATAGGTCTTGTAATGTATGTAAATGCAGAATGTTATGGCTTAAAGGGTTAGTTCACCCAAAATGTTCATGTTTGGGTGAACTATCCCTTTAAATTAAAGGTTAAGCTGTGTGTAATTTATGTGCCTCTAGCGTCACCAGACAGAACTGCAAAAATAATCTTCAAATAATATTTTCTAGCAGATTTAATAAAACTCCCCATCTTCAATCGGTTGTACAGACAAATAGTCCCACCCCATAATCACACCGTTAGTTGAGCCAGTGTCATTATGTCACTCTGGACGGACTGCTCAGACAAACAGAGCAATGTTTTGATAGCGCCAAAGTGTAACACTTTTAGGAGAAATAAACCTACAAATGGCTTACTCTGTATAATTAGTTGACTAGGATATGAGAAAGTAATAATTTTTCAAATAATTTTGACAAGTCCCTCAGTTTGTAAAAACAATTGCAACACTTCTAGTGGAAATCTATGAGGCAAGACATACAAGTGTTTTAAAAGCAGAAATGTGCAGCTTGTAAGTGTGTATAATACATATTTCGTATAAAAATGTGTTTTTGAGCTGTAAAATTCAGAAACTGTCAACAGTATTTTATGTATTTTAATATTTACTCTAGTGCCAAGCCTTGCTCCATAGACTTCCATTGTATCAAAATTTCAACTCATCTAAATAGTCACTTACAACAAGAGAGATGACTACAGTTAAACAATGCAGAATAGGGTAAAGAACTTCCCTCTCTGATATCTGATTCCTGACTTCCCGCGTGCACAGACACACATGCAAACACACGCAGTCTGCAGCGGGACTACTTTAAAAAAAATAGATCAAATATTATTCGCTAGTTAGCTGTCAAATTACCCATTGTCTTTTACAGTTCTTTCTCCCTTATTGGATTTCTTTGTAAAAGAAAATGGGACTCATCAAACCACGTGACATTTTTCCACTGCTCCAAGGTCCAAGTTCTAATGAGCTCCTCTGCATTAGAGCAAATAATAACCAGCTTCTCCTTTTTGATCTCATCCCGCTGTCAGACAGAGGGAGAGTGGGATGGAGGAAAGCCATTAGTTTGGATTGAAACTGACAGTTGGAAAAACACGTCAAGCTCCTCAAACAAACAATGACTGTGAATATCTTCAAACACGCCAGCTTTAGGTGTTCACACATTTATGTTCCTGCGAAACGTTGATGCAGGCTTTGTCTGTTTTTGAAAAGGTTTTTGTGTGGTGCTAATGTTTCACCATGTTCTCTTAACCTTAAACTTTCTTAAGCTATTACCTCCATTACTTAATGTGGTTACAGCCATGCAAAGTACTAACATTTATTTATTGTTGCTAATGCTAAACCTAACCGTAAAACGTTACGTTTCTTCAACCCTGTTAGAGTAAGTTTGAGTAGATAACGGGGGAAATTCTGGTAACAAAAATATAAAAACCCCTGATATTTCTCTTTCACAATATGTTTGTTTGAAACATATATTTAAAATGTTTTGGGGTTGAATGTTACGGGATGGAAAGTCTGCGAAAACAAAATGGCTAATAACGGCCTTACCTACCAAATTACGTGACTTTATTTGGTAAAAAAAAAGTGATTACTGATTTAGTGATTTGTTTTTGTTTTTCCATAACAGTGTTGAACTCTTACACTACTGTTCCAATCTTCTTGGATCATAACAGAACAATAACATAATGGAATCATAACAGTTGCCGACAAGCTCCAAAAATGACAAAAAAGCACCATAAAGTTAGTCCATATGGCCTCTGTGCTATATTACAAGTCTTCTGAAACTATACATTAGCTCTGCGTGAAGAACAGACTAAAATTATTATTATTTTTATTCACTGAAACTTAAGTTCTATAATAAAACTAACAAATATGATAAAAAATTAAAGTTCTTTAGTTCATTATGTGCCTATATTTTCATATTCTTTGTATTTTGTAAATGAAATGCAGCGGTTTTGATGACCTCTTTTCATTCCTACTTTAATATCTCCTCTGAATTTGATCGCCTCTGTCTTGCAGGGGGAACCAGGCCCGCCAGGTCCAGGAAATCTAGCGGTGAGTATCTTGCTCCACACTACAACACTGCATGCCATCTCAGAGCTCTGCATGACAGTCACAGTTTTCACACTATTTAATCGAGACCCATTAGAAGCGTCACACAATCTGTATTATGGCACATCCTAAGCACTAAGATCAGATTTATGGAGAGTCTTTGCTAGAGGTTTGGAATTACAGGATGTTGAAACTACTTCTTGCTGGCACAGATGTGGGAAAAGATGCTCAGACAGAGTGTTGCGTTACAATCTGTATACAATAAAAGAGGCTGGTGATCAGAGGGCAAAGCTGAGTGAAAATAAACCTATTGATTATTACCTGGTTTTTAGTATGTAATTTCTGCAGAATTGCAAAAATAAATAATCTTTTCAGTACAGCTTTCTGAATACGCCTCTCATCTGCAGTTGTTCAACCAGTCAGATAGTCCTGCCCCCAACTCAATTGGTTGAGTAACATTGTTGGGGTGGGTCTAAGCGAGTCACTCAGAACAAACACAGGAATTTTTATTGCGCCATAGAGAGAGTTTCCAAGAAAATTAACCCATAGCTGGCTTACTTATAGTTGTCTCTGCGTATTAAGCTGAGATAGAAGAAAGTATTGTAACACTGAAAAAGTTGCATACTTCAGCTTTAAGACAGCTCTTTTATACAATTAAAATGGAAGGGGACCAGCGCTGTCATGATCCAAAAGGACAAAGAAGCATCATAAAAGTAGTCAATATGTACTATTTCCAAGTGTTCTGAAGCCATACGATATAATCTACATTTACAGACCGAAATTTAAGTCATTATTCACTGAAAATATTGCCTTTGAAAATCTTATGGTCACAATTCAGTTTCATTGTATTAAATAGAGCAGCTCGGACATACTGCTATAAAAAACTTGTTTTGTTTTCCACAGAAGAAAGTGAGTACATTTTTTTGGTGAACTTTTTCCTTAAATCCTGACAATAAAACCAATCACAAGGCAAAGGAGAATCAATGAAATCCAACATATGAAATCTCAGTAGGGGTGGGTAATATAGCAACGTGGACAGACTATGGAGGTTAGACAGGTTCTGCTGGTAGAGATCTAATTATTTTGCACATCATGTGGGGCACGTCTGCCATGTCTCTACAGACATCAGAGCATGAAGTATGTTCTTGTGTGTGATGATACAGTACTACAAATCTGCCCCTTTATGTCACCTAAACAGTAAACTAACCCCACCGGAACTATATCAGGGTATAACAGTTATGTACTCATGCTAATTTTACATTTATGAGGACAAGCGGGGATGCCAGGGATTCAAAAGCGAGAGCCGACAACACACTCGCCGTAATGCCACTCTCTCCTGCAGTCAATCTGTAAATAGTGTGCGGGACAAAAAGCATTTTAACAAGCTATTGCGGTTGTTCTTAAAGGGATAGTTTGTGCAAAAATGAAAATTCTGTCATTTACACACCCTCAGTGTTATGCCAAACCTGTATGACTTTCTTTCTTTAGTGGAACACAAAAGAAGATGTTAGGCACTCTGATAGTCTCAGTCTCCATTCATTTTCATTGCATCTTTTTTTCCATTCAACGAAAGTGAATCTGCCCAAGATCTGATTTTATGTTTCACAAAAGAAAATCATATAGGTTTGGAATGACATGAGAGCGAGCACATAACTTTGATCATTTTCTTTTTTTTTGGTTGAAAAATCTCTTTAATTCTGAATTTTATACTTAATTCCATTTCTAAAGTCTTTCTTTTAAAAACTACACTACACCTTTAGGTTACTAGTTACTGTTTGCAAACAAATAGCACATACTGTACAGTAAGTGTCATTTTGAGTGCTTGTTTTAATCTTTGTTCCTGGATATTATTATGTGCTATTGTGGATGTTGGCATTTGAGACATCTGTCACTCTTATTTACAGTCTGTAACATCACAGGCCATCTCTCCCCCATAAAATTCTGACATTTTTAGGATCATTTAAAACTCTTGTTCTCTGACTTTCACATAGTGAGCACAAGAAGTGAATGGTTATTTTTGCAGCTGTTTCTAAGATGTGTCAGTATTGAGGATGCCAACTGACATAGGGCACCACACTGTTTTACTCAGGATCTGAAAGGCTGAGTGGGTGAGAGATGGGAAGAAAATGATATCATGTATATGTCAAGGATCATGTGGTCATTCCTTTCACTGGGCCTTGAAAAGATGTCCTGACCTTTGTTGACTTGTGACTTTATTAACACCTGATGTTAATGCCATATCTCTTGTGTGATTCAACACATTTGATAATTTATTTTCTGCCTTCTCCTAGGTTGAAAATCAAGGACAAAAAGGGGACCAGGTAAAAACACAAATTTCTATTTTTGCTTTAGACTTAGTGTTCTAAAGTTTAACACAGTAAATCACAGACTGTATTGTCTGTATTCCACTCTTTTTGTGGGATAACTGCTTTAAAATATTGGAATTAAATTACAGCAAGTAATTGTGCCATTTTTTTCAATGTTTTCTTTAAAAACAAAATTGCAGTGCTTGCAAAGCAGAACTCTAATGATATTCACCTAGACTCTAAATGGAAAATGTCAACAGACTAATGCTATAAATCGTGGGATAATTCAGAGTGTTTCAATTTACATTGCTTTACATTCCTTCGGCCAGTAGAAGTGGAAGGTTGTTGTTTTTGAAGAACTTTGCATAAACATCAAAGTGGCAAGTGCTTAATTAAACTGCTAGAAAAAAAAAATCAGAATCCTTTAATTGTCTTATACCTTTGAACAAACATGAAATATACTACACAGGGCAAAATAATAAGACCTAGACTGCATTAAATACAAGCTGGAATTGTGTTGGGTCGCCACTTGTTGTCCTATGTGAAAATCTTGATCCTGAAGCTGAAACAGTTGAGGAACTGATTTAATTTTAAATGAAATTAACTTATTTAAAATCTTATATAATATAATATATTATTACACAAGTCTCTGGAATGTTCAGTTCTGATCGGTCAATCCAGCAGCCTGATATTTCTCAATAATGTCTGCACATCCTGTGATAAAGTGATGTTTATACCAGTCATCCGTGTATTGCGAGTCATCTTTCCTACTTCTTGAATAACTCTGCGATTTCTTGTTCTTGAGTTGTTGTGTAATAAGCAGGATAATGATCAGTAAGTTGGTCATTGTCACAATATAAACACCTTACAAAACTCTCACGCAAACCAGAGGTTGAATTCAGCTATTTCTGGAGACTCTGTGGTCTCTTTCTTCTCACGTAATAATGTCATTTCAACTCAAATCAATATTTATTTGGTAAGTAGCTAAGTAATAAGTAGGATAATGTACATTTCACCAGTTATTAGCACAAAATAAACCCCTTCAGGGTGGTACAAAACCCTTCCGCTCCACAAAGAGGGATTATCCCTTACATACAATATAATATACTATGATATGATATGATATGATATGATTTTATTTATTTATTTATTTTTTGTATTTATTGTCCAGGGTCTCCCAGGTATTTCAGGAGAAAAGGTATGCACTTGAACTTCATTTCCATAAATTAAAATAATTTTTTGGGCCTCTCCGTAATGAAACAGTGAATGTGCTGGGAACATGCCATCTGAACATCTCTCAGCACTTTACTAAACAGCATGATGTAAAGAAGTCCAGACAGAGGCAGCTGCTATATGCTCATATTCACATACTGTAAATGTTGTTTCTGGGACTGATAGTTTTTTGAGTTAATAATGAGCGTGGACAGGTGGAAAAAATCCAGACAAGCCTGCTTTATGCCTGAAGTGCTTTCTCAGAACTTGAATCCTGAATCTTTACCCATTATCCCCCAGGGAGACGTTGGGTTGCCCGGTCAGCCAGGAATGCCAGGGAAAGAGGGCAAAAGGGTGAGTAAACGGTAGCAGGCCGCTGCTTGTGTGGGCTGGATCCATGTTGTGATCATGAGTGTGTGTTTAGTTGACCGACCCGTCAGCAAGGCAAGACGTCAAGAATGACCTGGCAACAGCTGGAGAGAGAGAAAGATTGGAGAGCTCTGTGTGGGCCCGGTCTCTGGGGAGTGGTGGGGGGGATGCTAATAGCATAACAAAATATAAGTGTAAGGGTCAACCATAGACTGCCAGCACGTGTGGCCGACCCCAGCAAGAAGTAATCTCAAGGGTGATTTACGGTTCAGTTGCAAACATGAGTGAACTTATTAGGAAAATTATACTGTTTCATTATTTATTTTATCTTTAATTTCCTAAAGGAATGGTTAACCCAAAAATGAAAATTCTGTAATTATTTACTCATTCTCATGTTGTTCCACACAGTGTTCTGTTATTTTTTCTTTGCAATACGAAATTGTGTTTGTTTTTTTTCCATACAACAACAGTTCATAGCTCAACAAAAACCACCAAAAAGCACCATGAAAATAGTCTATATTACTGGTGCGCTATATTAAGAGACTGAATATAGGGCACCAGCGATATACAGTAGTCATAAATGCTTTTGTGTGAGAAACAGAACAACATTTATATATAATAATTTAGGATATTATTTGATAATCTTCCCCTCCAGTAAGCTGTTAACTCAAAAATCAGTTTGATTTGTTAAAGAATCATTTTTAGTGAGCCGATAATTTTCAATGGACCGCTTTATCTTGTTAACAAATTGACAGAACGATTCATTTTGTTCTCAAACTAAACTTATTAATTCTGTGATCTGGTCTACTTTTATTGTATGGACTACTTTTATGGTGCTTTAACATGGCCTCATTACAACTTGGAATAATTTGTACGACAAGGCAAAATCGTAAGATATCTTACAACTTAGAAATCGCTCTCACGAAAAGGTATGACTTTTATTGCCATAGAGGCCAAACAATCGACAGAATTACTAATCAATACAGTACAGGCATCAAATTTTAGTAGTCTCATGTTTAACACTTTATTTTAATAAAGGAAACATCTGTGAACATATTTTTTTTATTCATTCCATATTTATTTATGCAATAAAAATGACTGATGCCGAAGTTATTTTCCTATTAAAATCATGGTTTGGTTTAGGGTTTTGGTAACAATTGAGTCACTGGCCTTTACATGGAAAAGACCTGCTTGAAAATTCTTAAGAATATCTTGTTTATGTTCTACAGAAGAAAGAAAGTTATAAGGATTTAGAACAACATGAGGGTGAGTAATAATTACAGGTTTTTTATTTTTTGCCAGACTATTTTTTCAGCACCACTGGCCAAAGGAATATATTGCGAGGTTGTTGCAGTGCTCACGACGTAAAAGCTTTGTGTGAGATTTGAATGCCTTCAACAAATTGCAGTTGCGTGTTCCGCTTGTTTGAATTACCTAAACTGTTTAGCTATTTCACTAGAGGCGTGCTAACACCTGTTAGCACAAATGTTATCTCAGCTCCTCGAGTGGTTAATGGTCCTGAATGCCATGCAGTTGCTTTCTCAGCTCCCTTGAATGTGATAAAAAGTATTAAAAATGCATGCCACTCTGATCGGTGAGAGTACTTGGGTCTGCCGCAGGGACTGTTAGCACCGCATTAAGCGCATTCAACAGAATGAATGAATATTTATTATCTTGTGCATCGTGTTGGCTGGAGTGCCATCATGGTACTGTTGAAAGTTTTCAGTTCAGTGATAGATTGAGTGATGCACCATACCACAGACATCTGGATGGTGCTACATTTTATCCCCCCTGTTTGGAATGGTTCCGCTAGCAATAAGTCAAAAATTGTTCACTGTATCATGAATAAATCATTCTATAAAACTAATGTATGTTCCATATTGAAAGTACATCTTAAACATCCTATCTGACAAACAATATATATATATATTTAAATGCAAATACATTGCATTATGCTGTCTCAAGCTAAATTAATCCAAATTAATGATGGGATATTTTGAACTTGTGACAGGGTGGAACAGTTTTAACAACTGCTTCTCTCCCTTATTTCAGTGTTATGGCCTCCTATCATTAGTATGCATAAATCAACAACTATTTATAGAACAGCTTTTTTTTCTGGCGTTTAATGTCTATTTAATGTGAAACAACACTTTACTGACAGCAGACAGCACAAGATGAGAACGGATGCGTTCTTGCATTTAAACAGCTGGATGGAGCGCAGCTCTGAATTCAGTAGTCTTGAGACGTGTATTTTCTATGTTTCAAACAACGTTTAACTTGACACAGCATCCTAAAAACGCTTGTTCTGTTTATGTTTATGAAGCGACGCAACCAAATGCATGTGTACTTAGAAAAGCCCTTATATCAAGTCGACCTCGGACAGACTGCAAAATGGATTGCTGTGGACTGTAGGCCAGTGGTAAGCTTATGTTCAATGATATATAAATAAGCAAATACAAATGTGTGTGTGTGTGTGCGTGTGTGTGTGTGTGTGTATATATATATATATGTACACAGTATGTATATATATTTAATTGTTTTATTTTTTTATTAGAATTAATTGTTGGAAAGGATTAATCAACTTTACAAAAATGAAAATATAACAATGAACACATAGGCTATAACTGTGTGATAAACAGTTTATGGTAGCTTCAAGTATTATGTTGTTAAATCTCAATATAACTTTTCTAAACTGCTTAATTGACCTAACTTCACTTCCATCATACATTAGAGTTGTGTGGGGGTGGAGTTTATGAAGTGCAATCTGCTGTCACGTCACAATCGAGTTGCATTGTGGGATATGGGCTGCTTGAAGCGTACATCAGTGTAGGCTCGCTCCCTCAGTCAAAATCGAGGGGTTGAGGGTCTGTCAACAGAAACTTCCTTCGCTCACTTAACGAAGTGGAACGGACTTCCAAAATGGCAGCAGGGTTTCCCCAGAGGGGAAGTGCTTAAGGGAGTTAGCGAGTGGATGTTAAAAGTGAAGTGGAACACAGACCAGCACAGACAAAATGCACTGTTAAAGCGAATGCTGCAGGAATCTTACAAGCTAATCAACCAATAATAAAGGTAATGTCATTGTCTTTAATGCATTTGAGGAAAACTCTAGTCTCCTCATCAGTCCAAGTGTACCTCTCCGCTATGCTGTTTATTGTGAGGACAGATGTGATGTAAATTCTGTCATGTGATACAACATTTTTTGCGTTAATGCCTTTTTTTCTCGTCAAAAATTTCCAAACTTGTTTTTGCCAAAATGTGACATATCAACAGCATGCATTATTATCATTCAGGGAGCACACGTGAGTCTTGTTTTTTTTCTTATGGTTTTATGTTTTATGTGTGATATGTCTATCTCTGTATGTGAAATGTCGCCTAATGGTCTGGTGGGTTAAAATTACTCTGGGCCTGGGTAGCTCAGCGAGTATTGACGCTGACTACCACCCCTGGAGTCGCGAGTTCGAATCCAGGGTATGCTAAGTGACTCCAGCCAGGTCTCCTAAGCAACCAAATTGGCCCGGTTGCTAGGGAGGGTAGAGTCACATGGGGTAAACTTCCCGTGGTCGCTATAATGTGTGGTTCTCGCTCTCGGTGGGGCACGTGGTGAGTTGTGCGTGGATGCCACAGAGAATAGTGTGGGCCTCCACATGCGCTACGTCTCCGCGGTAACGTGCTCAACAAGCCACATGATAAGATGCGTGGATTGACGGTCTCAGACGTGGAGGCAACTGAGATTTGTCCTCCACCACCCGGATTGAGACGAGTCACTACATCACCATGAGGACTTAGAGTGCACTGGGAATTGGGCATTCCAAATTGGGGAGAAAAGGGGAGGAAAAAATAAAAAGTTCAGGCGCTTGAAATTTGGCAATAGCAAAGAAGACATCAGACTTATCGCTTCTCGTAGCCAGAAAATACACTTATTTCACATGTGCGATAGGTTTAAAACTTATCGTTGCATAATATGTAGATGAATAGGTTTCATGCACTTGCATCTGTGCTTCTGCTATGCCTTTCCTCTGTTGCGCTGCGCTGCTAATGCTCGCAGTGTTAATGCTAAAGCCTGTTAATATGGCTGTTTAAATAAATATGTGATTATGTGTGCAGTGTGAAACAGGCCTTAGCTTTTGAGTTAATGGAAGAGATCACATTACTGTTACCTGCCCTCCCCACTGATTAAACAAAGACAATATCTCATAATATATTCAGGAAATTTGAGACAAGGGACTGAATCAATGTTCACATAAGCAAACCGAAAAGCCCTTATAGATTTCTTTGTGGAGGGGAGGAATGAGTCAGCCCTCCTGCTATCTGACTGATGAAGTTAGTTAATAATGTCTGAAAGTCAATAACTGTTATAACTCAAGCATATAGTAATAAAAGAAATCAAAATACTGTAACAATAGAAATGATCTGGCAACCAGTTGCTTAAGAGCCCATGTTAATTATGAGATGGAAGATGAGAGAGAGGGTGTGTGTATGATTGTGTATGCTATGTGACCTCATTAGTATGATGGTGGAAGACCTTTTTATGGCAAATTTATTTATAAATGAAATCCATATGAAATTATATCAAACTAATATAATTTGCTTTACTGTACTTTTGTATTGCATAATTTAATTTTAAAAGAGTTTAAAAGAATTAAACATGTTTCACCCATTTATGTGTGTGTGTGTGTGTGTGTGTGTGTGTGTGTGTGTGTGTGTGTGTGTGTGTGTGTGTGTGTGTGGGTGTGTGTGTGTGTGTGTGTGTGTGTTTGTGTATATATAAATATACTGTATAGTTAAATGCAGACATGTAATGCACACATTTTACCCTACACAAAATGCACTCAAAAACATTTGAAATCAGGAAATGTACAATCAAGTTCTTTTCAACCAAGGTACAGGTATCTCAAAAATAATCTCAAATATTGGCCGATTAATAGTCCTGGCTGATATATATTAGTCCTTGTCTACTAAGAATTGATTCATTTGAATAATCCTACATATTAGTGTATATGAAAAAATGTATGTGTGCTAGAACTACACTTTATGTACAGATACATACAGACCCTACTGGTATGTGCATATTCATGTGCGCACATGAATGCGTGAATGAGTTGCTGGGTTTCCATCAAAATGTCTTGCATTTTTAAGCGCATTTCTAAAAATTTGACTTACATACTGATCCATACTGATCAAAATATGAATTGTTGTACATTTCCATCCACTACGTAATGAGTAATAAGTGTAATATCTGATATAATGTGGGCTGAAATAACTGCGATGCCCACATACCGCCATTGTCCGCATACCTGGGAGCGCCCGCTCTCAAAATTGTCCTGTTGGATTGTGAGGACCCACTTTATTGACCAGCTGTGGGTTAAAAAATTCCGAATGACAAGCGCTATGTTCAAAGAATTGTGTGCCAAGGTCAGACCTTTTGGTTGGCTAGTCACATCAAGCTATCGCACACTCATAACACATGCACGAATGGTCAAAACACATCATCGTTTTGCGAGTAAACCGTTTCCATCACCTTAATGCGCATTTTAACTAATGCGAAACTCTAGAAAATCCTCCTCCTAGTGCATAAAATTTTAAGCGAATTTAGAAAGTTTATTCGCATATCAAGTGTTTCCATTCAGGATTTCTTATGCGCAGTTTCAAAATGTGCAGAACAGTTGTTGGATGGAAACCCACCTAGTGTTTGTTTACATGTCTGTTTGTGTTGGAGGGTGGCATCAGGTTGATTTAAATAATATTGCATTGTGACTGGATTGCACTTGGAGAAAAGGCATGAATAGAAATGTGAAGTGCTGCTTTTATCCATCATGGATGGAAGTGACTGGCACAGCATGATGGGAAAAACTAGAGGACTTTGGGACCATGTGACACTACAGGAGATCAAACAGGAAGGAGAGGAGCACCAGTGGAAAAAAAAGACTCTCTCTCCTTCCTGATAGCGGCACACTGAAATATTCATCAGTGCTTGGAATGGTGTGCAAAGCTCTGTGCTGCCAGCTTCCTGTGCTACAGGACATAGAAAGCACAGGCATGCATGCCATGGCAACGGCACTGGCAGTTTACATTACACACCGTCAGCTGACAACTTCAGTTGATACGCATTTGTGTAATTAGTCCGAATAGAGTTTGAGAACTGCTACTTGTGCTGCAAGTGTGTGTGGGACTGAGTTAGAGTGTATGTGTGTGTGGCTTTGTTCGGAATAGCATACTAGCTAACTTCTCTTACTATTCCTGCAGTATATAGTATCTATACTACATTTGCCGAAATGGTCTGGATACAACAGAGCTTACTACATGGAATACTGTATTCCACTACGAAATGCTCTTGGCTCTACCTTCCATTTGCAATATGACAAATGAACTGGAAGTAAAATCAACCATGATGTTTAACATCTCTTTCTTGAATCATTATTTGAACAGACTGCCAAAAGTTAAAACATTTTTACACAAAGGTAAATAACCATGTTTATTTCCAAGATGATAACTGACTGACATATCTGACTGTTATGTTGTCATGTGACAATAATGTAGCATAATTCTGTTTAAAATGGTTAGCATAGAATATTGCCTACTGTTTCACTTACTGTTAAAAAAACTTTGGAGGCAGCATACACTGTGTACTATGCAGATTCCAGTAATTAGTAAGATAGTATTCAATTTCAAACAGTCTGTGTATGTGTCAGTGTAGGTAAACAAAAAGGGCACAAACCTCTGTATTACACCCACTGTAAATTTATGGTTTTATTAGAAGACAGAAAAGCAACAGCCCACACTTGTGTATCATAGTGCACTCTCCCCTAAGCCAAAGCATACACAGAACATGTTCTCGTTTAATGTTCTGCCAAGTTCTCTCAGCACTCAACGCTGCCCTGGTTGGCATACAGTCATGTGGGTTCAGCATAGATGTGTTCACTGTTCAACGTGTGTGTTCATCCCACACACACACACACACATCATTGCTGGTTTGGCTAGTGGGGATGCAGAGTATTAATAAATAGCAGCATCAAACTCTTCACTAAGCAGCTCAGAATGTGGAGAGCCGCTTAATCTTGACTGTGACGTACAAATCTGTTTCACACAGTGTGCCAGTGTTCAGCATTTAGAGCTGTAAGACTGAGAATCTAAACAAATATTAGTCCAATTAAATCCTTATTTGGATCCATTTAGATGAAACAAAACAACAACTCTGTCAAAGCTGGAGGAAGCATTTGTGCTGTGCTGCAGCTGGTAGTTTAGGCATGATGTGGAAATTAAGAACTTTCACATTTACAGCATGGATGGATGGATGGATGGATGATGGATGGGTGGGTGAGTGGATACTTTATTAATCCCATGCAGTCAACAATTTTGATAGATTTTAATCAGCATGTATGGATGGATGCATGGAGGATGGGTGGGTGGGTAGGTGGGTAAATGGATTCAATATAGTCAATTTATTAATTCAATATAGTCAACATTTGATTGCTAAATTGCATTAGGAAAGTATCCATCCATCCTCATCCAAATTAAAATCAATCAAAAGTGTTGACTATATGGGATTAGTAAGGTATATATTCATCTATCCATCCAAATGAAAATCAAAGTTCTTTCAAGGCAAGTCAGTCCTCTCAGCAGCCCTCTTTGGAATGCTCCCGGGCAGCTATTTTCTATAGATAAAAGCAGCATAAAAGTATAGCTCTTATCTTCTTGAATGGGGAAAGACAGAAACCTCCAAAACAGTTGGTCAAGATTATGATCAAAGAACATATTTGAATCAGCAGTTTGATCTGACAAAAATGATATTATAAATTGTGCTCCTTTAGCTCAGATCATGCTAAAAAAACACTTGTTTTTCAAGCTGGTCTAGCTAATGTGCATGTGTGTTCCCTGTCAAAAGCTACACTTAATGCTGCGCTTGATTAAGCGCTTATGGGAACGTCTTTAGAAGTGACCAGCTGTGAATATATGTGCAACACGTCAATGAAATTGACTAGAACCTTTATGGCCTCTGTTGGTGACATCATCAGAATGCGCTAGTACCAGGGGCTATAAATAGATGTGCCACTGTTGCATCATCAGGTCTTTTGTCTTCAGACCACTCTGTGTTGTGTTTGTGCTTCTACAGCTTCTCAAGCTCTCTATTTTTCTTCTGATAGGAGTTAGATTTGTCAGGCAGTGTGCAGGAAACTTTCTCTTTCTCTGTCATTCAAGTGTGGAAAAGACAAAAGGAAGAAGAAAAAAAAAGAAAAAAAATGAGCGATCAACAAAGCAAACGGTGTGTGTTACCATGCTTACATTCTATGGCTGAATCGGACACACACCAGTTTTGTTTTGTTTGTTTGGGGGAAGAACACGCTGCTCTTGCATTGGAGCGAGGCGAGTGTGAGCATTGTGAGCTGTTCAGTGTGAAGAAACTGCGTGCTCGTCTCGCTTACTTCCAAAAGCCAGCACCCAACATTCCATCGTGGGGCTCGCGTATGGATCTGGCTGAGGAGCGAGAGACGGGTCCATCCCTATCGCTCGCTATCTCTCCAGACCCAGTTTGTCCCTCGCGTGATCTCGAAGCGCGCCCCGGCGCCTCTTCGTTTCATGAAGGGGACGATGAATCTCTTGGGTCTGCGGACTTCGAGTTGCCTACCTCTGAACGTTCCTCACGTGATAACAAAGCGGTTGAGGAATTACTCGAGGTGGTTACTCGTGCGGTGGCCAGATTACAGCTAGACTGGCCACGCGAACAAGAGACTCCCAAATGATCGAAACTAGAAGACAGATTTCTGTCTGGTGGCCAGGAGATGGAAACACAAAATCAGTCTCTCCCCTTCTTTGAAGATCTCCATGACGAGTTAACTCGTTCATGGGGGAAACCTTATACTTCCCGTATCTTTGTGCCTTCGACGTTGACATATTCGACTATCGTGGGTGCTAAGGCACGTGGGTATATGATGATGCCACAGGTAGAAGAGATTCTCGCGGGCTATCTCTCTCCTGGTTCAACATCATCATTAAAAAGACCAACTCTCCCCACAAAACCGTGTAGAACCGCCTCAACGCTTGTGGGAAAAGCTTATCAGGCAGCAGGTCAGGCTGGTGCTGCGCTACACACCATGGCGGTGTTACAGGCATACCAGGCTGATCTGTTCAAGGGCCTGAGTGCGGGTAGTACAATCGACGAGGAAGCATACCGGAGAGGAGGGAACTTCTGTCTCAATATTTCGTCCCTTGCCCGAGCTGTGGCACCTTCATGTTTGGCCCCTGAAGGGTACCAACTGAGGGACACTGGGCTTTCACCTAAAGTTATTGAGACATTCTGAGTGCTAGGGCTCCTTCCACTAGAAAAAGTTATGCCAATAAATGGGGTGTCTTTGAAAGGTGGTGCACTGCACATAATGCAGATCCAGTTAACTGCCAGATTGCTTCAGTTCTGGACTTCCTGCAGGAGACATTATCAGTAGGCACATGCCCCGCCACTCTCAGGGTTTATGTGGCCGTTCTGTCGGCTTGCCACGCCTTGATTGATGGGGTGCCACTGGGGAAACATCCTTTGCTTGCTCGCTTCATTCGTGGGGCCATGCGACTGAGGCCTCCCGTTAGAACCAGGATCCCTTCATGGGACTTAGCTAAAGTCTTTGAGGGTCTGGTTGAGACCCCCTTTGAACCTCTAGAGCCAGTGTCTGACAAGCTCCTGACTCTAAAGATGGTTTTTCTTATGGCTATCACTTCTTTAAAAAGAATTGGGGATTTGCAGGCTCTGTCTGTCTTGCCATCCTGCTTAGACTTTGCCCCAGGAATGGCAAAAGCAATATTGCATCCTCATCCTGACTACCTGCCTAAGGTTCCTTTCTCGACCGTACATCCGGTTAGTCTTGAGGCCCTCTGTCCTCCGCCGTTCACAATGCCAGATCAGGAGAGACTTCACAGACTGTGTCCAGTCTGTGCTCTTCAGGCCTACGTCCACCATACTAGCTGGTGGCGTAAGTCAGGGCAACTATTTGTTTGTCATGTGGGCCGTAACGTGGGCGGCCGCCACAAAACAGACAATGTCACATTGAGTGAGGGATGCTATTGTCCTTGCCTATGAGGCATGCGGTTAAGCTTTGCCAGTAGGCATCAGGGCTCATTATACCAGGGGGGTCGCTTCTTCTAAAGCTTTGGCAGGGGGTGCCCCTCTGCAGCATGTTTGTAATGCGGCAGGCTGGTCCTCTCCGCACACATTCATAAGATTTTATAGTTTGGATGTTCATGCCACTCCAGGCTCTCACGTCCTTGAGTCAACGTCACAAGCTCATGTCTGAGACATTTTGCATTCTTGTGAGCACACACTACACAACCGTAAGGGGTCCAGACACCCACAGTGCGGCGGTGTGGCTATTCTCGTTCCCATAAGCGCTTAATCAAGCGCAGCATTAAGTGTAGCTTTTGACAGGGAACATCTCGGGTTACTTGACCGTAACCCTTGTTCCCTGAAAAAGCGGAACGAGATGCTGCACTTCATTGCCGCACTGAGGATGTCCCAGGACTGCTCTTCAGACAAATATACCTGATGATGCACCTGTGGCACATCTATTTATAGCCCCTGGTACTGGCGCATTGATGTCACCAACAGAGGCTATAAAGGTTCTAGTCAATTTCATTGATGTGTTGCACACATATTCACAGCTGGTCACTTCTAAAGACGTTCCCATAAGCACTTAATCAAGTGCAGCATTTCGTTCCCCTTTTTCAGGGAACAAGGGTTATGGTCAAGTAACCCGAGACATTCTTGAGTTGACTGACAGGTGATGTCTGTATGCATGACTACATCCACCATATTGGCCGTTCCATATTTTTCCAATTAATTTTAATACAAGTGGCCTGTCTTGGGCTAAACAGTCTTTGTATATAGTCAATACTTTTGATTGATTTTAATTTGAATGTATGTATGTATGTATGTATGTATGTACAGTTGAAGTCAGAAGTTTACATACCCCTTAGCCAAATACATTTAAACTCAGTTTTTCACAATTTCTGACATTTCATCTTAGAAAACATTCCCTGTCTTGGGTCATTTAAGATCACTACTTTATTTTAAGAATGTGAAATGTCAGAATAATAGTAGAGAGAATGATTTATATCAGCTTTTATTTCTTTCTTCACATTCCTAGTATGTCAGAAGTTTATGTACACTTTGTTAGTATTTGGTAGCATTGCCTTTACATTTTTTAACTTGGGTCAAACGTTTTGGGTAGCCTTCTACAAGCTTCTCACAATAAGTTGCTGGAATTTTGGCCCATTACTCCAGACAGAACTGGTGTAACTGAGTCAGGTTTGTAGGCCTCCTTGCTTTCACATGCTTTTCAGTTCTGCCCACAAATTTTCTATGGGATTGAGGTCAAGGTTTTGTGATGGCCACTCCAATACCTTGACTTTGTTGTCCTTAAGCCAATTTTCCACAACTTTGGAGGTATGCTTGGGGTCATTGCATAAAGGTCACCCTTTATCCTCCAAACATTTTAATGGTCATTATGGCCAAACAGTTCAATATTGTTTAATTACACCAGAGGAAATTTCACCAAAAAGTAAGATCTTTGTCCCCATGTGCACTTGCAAACTGTAGTCTGGCTTTTATATCGCGGTTTTGGAGCAGTGGCTTCTTCCTTGCTGAGCAGCCTTTCAGGTTATGTCTATATAGGACTTGTTTTACTGTGGATATAGATACTTGTCTACCTGTTTCCTCCAGCATCTTCACAGGTCCTTTGCTGTTGTACTGGGATCGATTTGCACTTTCACACCAAACTACATTCATCTCTAGGAGACAGAATGCATCTCCTTCCTGAGTGGTATGATGGCTGCGTGGTCCCATAGTGTTTATACTTGCATACTATTGTTTGTACAGATGAATGTGGTACCTACAGGCATTTGGAAATTGCTCCCAAGGATGGACCAAACTTGTGGAGGTCCACAGTTTTTTTTCTGAGGCTGATTTCTTTTGATTTTCCCATGATAATACATCCACAGGTACACCTCATATTCAGTACACTTCCTATCAAAAGCTAATTGGCTAATTGTCTAAAGGCTTTACATCATTTTCTGGAATTTTCCAAGCTGCTAAAAGGCATAGTTAACTTAGTGTATGTAAACTTCTGACCCACTGGAATTGTGATATAGTCAATTAAAAGTGAAACAATCTGTCTGTAAACAATTGATGTAAATCATGTCATGCACAAAGTAGATGTCCTAAACGACTTGTCAAAAGTATAGTTTGCTAATATTACAGTGCATCCGGAAAGTATTCACAGCACTTCACTTTTTCCACATTTTGTTATGTTACAGCCTTATTCCAAAATGGATTAAATTCATTATTTTCCTCAAAATCCTACAAACAATACCCCATAATGACAACGTGAAAGAAGTTTGTTTGAAATCTTTGCAAATTTATTAAAAATAAAAACGAAAAAAATCCCATGTACCTAAGTATTCACAGCCTTTGCACAATACTTTGTTTAAGCAACTTTGGCACCAATTACAGCCTCAAGTCTTTTTGAGTATGATGCTACAAGCTTGGCACACCTATTTTTGGGCAGTTTCTCCCATTCTTCTTTGCAGGACCTCTCAAGCTTCATCAGGTTGGATGGGAGCGTCGGTGCACAGCCATTTTCAGATCTCTCCAGAGATGTTCAATCGGGTTCAAGTCTGGACTCTGGCTGGGCCACTCAAGGACATTCACAGAGTTGTCCCGGAACCACTCCTTTGTTATCTTAGCTGTGTGCTTAGGGTCGTTGTCCTGTTGGAAGATGAACCTTTGCCCCAGTCTGAGGTCCAGAGCGCTTTGGAGCAGGTTTTCATCAAGGATGTCTCTGTACATTGCTGCATTCATCTTTCCCTAGTCGATCCTGACTAGTCTCCCAGTTCCTGCTGCTGAAAAACATCCCTACAGCATGATGCTGCCACCACCATGCTTCACTGTAGGGATGGTATTGGCCAGGTGATGAGCGGTGCCTGGCTTCCTCCAGACATGACGCTTGCCATTCAGGCCAAAGCGTCATGTCTTTGTTTCTCATGGTCTGAGAGTCCTTCAGGTGCCTTTTGGCAAACTCCAGGCAGGCTGTCATGTGCCTTTTACTGAGGAGAGGCTTCCGTCTGGCCACTCTACCATATAGGCCTGATTGGTGGAGTGCTGCAGAGATGGTTGTTCTTCTGGAAGGTTCTCCTCTCTCCACAGAGAAATGCTGGAGCTCTGTCAGAGTGACCATCGGGTTCTTGGTCACCTCCCTGACTAAGGCCCTTCTCCCCCGATCGCTCAGTTTGGCCAGGCGGCCAGCTCTAGGAAGAGTCCTGGTGATTCCAAACTTCTTCCATTTACAGATGATGGAGGCCACTGTGCTCATTGGGACCTTCAATGCTGCAGAAATTTTTCTGTACCCTTCCCCAGATCTGTGCCTTGATACAATCCTGTCTCGGAGGTCTACAGACAATTCCTTGGACTTCATGGCTTGGTTTGTGCTCTGACATGCACTTTTAACTGTGGGACCTTATATAGACAGGTGTGTGCCTTTCCAAATCATGTCCAATCAACTGAATTTACCACAGGTGGACTCCAATCAAGTTGTAGAAACATCTCAAGGATGATCAGTGGAAACAGGATGCACCTGAGCTCAATTTTGAGTGTCATGGCAAAGGCTGTGAATACTTATGTACATGTGATTTTTTTCGTTTTTTATTTTTAATAAATTTGCAAAGATTTCAAACAAACTTCTTTCACGTTGTCATTATGGGTTATTGTTTGTAGAATTTTGAGGAAAATAATGAATTTAATCCATTTTGGCTGTAACATAACAAAATGTGGAAAAAGTGAAGTGCTGTGAATACTTTCCGGATGCACTGTAGATCTGTGGAGTGGTTAAAAAATGAGTTTTAATGACTTCAACCTAAGTGTATGTAAACTTCTGACTTCAACTGTATGTATGTATGCATGGATGGATGGATGGATGGTGAGATGGATAAGTAGATGGATACTTTAAATCGCATGTATTCAACACTTTTTATTGATTTTAATTGGGATTGATGAATGGTGGGATTGGATGGATTGATGGATACTTTATTAATCCCATTTATTCAACACTTGATTGATTTTAATTTGGATCGATGGATGGATGGATAAGTAGATGGATACTTTAAATCCCATGTATTCAACACTTTTTATTGATTTTAATTGGGATTGATGGATGGTGGGATTGGATGGATGGATTCCTTATTAATCCCATATATTCAACACTTTTGTATGCAGTTCATTGCAAATTGGTGCTAAATTATTTAAGCTTTAATAGTGCAGCCTCTTAAAGAGTTTCAAGGTCATCTATCATTGTTTTTGTTTTTTCTAGCTTTTTCACAGGTTTATAGTGCATGACCTCAACCCACAGTGGTTTGTTAATTCTGCTCTACAGTAACACAGTGACTGTATGGCTCCCACAAAGTACATAAAAGATGCCAAGATAGTGAAATAATTGCCTGGTGTGAGATTAGAGCAGAGTGTACAGGCATTATAATTGCTCCTTTTATCTTAAAGTGTTTCTCAGTGAACAATGAGTATAATGAATCTACCAATTGTGGTGATGTAAGTAATTAGTGACTCTTGGGCTAATTTAGTCAAGTCAGAATGTTAATGAAGATTGAAGACTGCAGCTGTACAAATTGAGCCATTACTGTAGCTCTCTTTATTGCTGATGCTGTAAAACCTCATCCATACTGATCAATGCCTGTGATCAGTTTGGTCTTTCATCTCTAGTCAACTGTGAAATGACATGACAAGTTTCAGGCAGAGGATCAAAGCACTGTGGGAAATAGAGTACAGCAGTCTGGTTCCAGAAGTAAAAATCCTATTCAGTTTTCTCCATAGGGAAAATGTATTTTAACAATAACATATAAACCTTAAAGATGGACCTACTGTGAGTTCCAAGGTTTTTAATCAATGGTTTATGCTTCTGTTTAAGACAGCAGTCCACATTATTTCAACTTTAGTTTTAAAAACTGTGCTTAATGGTGGAAATCCCTGGTGAAGAACTACATTACTCATGATCCCGAAGGGAAACGATCCACCTATCAGTGAAACTGGCAAACAAATCGCACCAAAATAACTCAGTGACCGACCGCTCCCATGACGCACTATGAATGGCACAATCGCGTCGGTCTCCCTTCACTCAACAGCTACTTCTATATTTGAATATTAAGCAATAAACTTTAAAAATATTAAGTACAGTCTTAAACATTTGTCTTGTCTGATTTTTTTTATACTTTTTGACTTAAAATCAAAGATTGTAACATTGTGATTCACCTTGCAGCTGGTTGGTTTGGTTCAGAACTCTAAGTAAGTTTTTAATTTAGTCCCTATGGAAAAATGAATGGGGATAATACTTCCAGAACCAAGATGGCTGAAAAAGTGGATTGGCACTGTTGTGCTGTTTTACAGTATTCTTTCTGGTTTTTACAGAACTGTTCACGTGGTATTGATTGTTGATTGATAATTTGATAGTTTCATGAATGTGTTACTATTGTTATGTAATGCTAATAAATTTTCTGCTAATGTTAGTAATGTGATAATTGCTTTAAACATTAATACATTAAGTGATGTTAAAATAGGTTACACTTTACAAAAAGGTTCACAAATATGCATAATAAATACTTATTATCTTTAAGAATGAACAAACATTAGTAACACACATTTTGTTGTACTATTAAGTAATGTTAATGTAGCTCAACTGGTAGGGCATTGCACTAGCATCATGGGTTCGATTTCCAGGGAACACACAAGCTAATAAAATGTATACGTTTAATGCACTGTATAAAATAAATAAAATAAAAGCTTTGGATTAAAGCATCTGCCAAGAGCACAAATATATATGTAAAAAAGTGCACACAAGCATTTGTACATTCATTTAAAGATGAATCCCTTAGATTGTATCTGTTTCCAAGCTGCAATATCAAAGGGAAAATATCACCTGGGAACACGAGTGAGTGACAATTTTTTCGGTATCCCTTAAATTTTTCCTCCTCATCTATCGCAAGCCAAATCTGTTTACTTATTTACCTTAATCTTTCAGTTGAAATGAGCAAACCTATGATGACCTATGCAGCATACTTTATATTAGTTAGTACAGAAATTAACAAAGATAAATAAATGCTGTTAAGAGGTGTTGTTCATTATTAGTTCATGTTAACAAATGCATTCATTCATTTTTTTTATTTTTTTTTTATCATATACACCTTTCAATATTAATAAATGTGTTATAATAAATGTATATATATATATATATATATATATGTAATAACTTTAAACAAGATTAACACATGCTTTAAAAGGGTGTTTTTCGCTTTTGGGTTTGGGTTTGCTAACACATTAAGTAATGTGAATATATACACCTTTTTAATGTTAAGAAATGTATTAGGATATGTATAATTTAGCATTTACCAAGATTAATAAATGCTGTAAAGAAGTTTTGTTAATAGTTAGTTCATGTTATTAATGCATTAACTAATGTTAACAAAACAAAATGCTAACAAAATGCAACCTTATTGTTAAGTGTTACCAAATTATTTTATAATGTGAGATGAAAGACATTGCTATTAGCACAGCTGTGTATGAAATTGGTTCCCTGGGACAACGGTCAATTATTCAGTTTTGCGGTCATTGTACTAAAGTATTTGACCAATCAGAATCAAGTATTACAGAGAGCCATGTAATTATGTCAAATATATGTGTGCCTTTCTAGTGACGCCCACAATTTTACAATCGCCCTTACAGATGGAATTTGTTCATATCTTTAAACACCTACATCAGCCGGCGCCTAGAAATGATTAGCCATGTGATACATGCTATAAAACATGGGGGCTGAAATCGGAGTGAGTAATAGTATGTAAACCAGTGGGCCGGTTGCTGGGTCACTATTCCGTCATGTCATGGATGATTTCCTCAGCTGTTGGAAGTAGATGGCCAGCCGTTAGAGAATACTACCTCGTAACCAGAGGATCCCACAGCCATGATATCAGTTTGTGCCCTTTAAATAATTGATGGGAACCATTGCGGAGAGCGGATTGTGCGGTCACAGATAGCCGCAGTGTCATACTATGTGTTATTTGATCTGTAAATTTGACAGTTTTGTGTGGTGTGAAAATGGATTGCAATCATCCAATAAGGAGTTTCTGTAAAGCACCAAGGGTTTGGTATTGTCATCATAACATATTGCACAATTTCTTTTTTAAACAATAGTAAGTAATTACGTTCTATTCTCAGTCAGTGATTACAATATACAGCAGAAAGTCTATGGTGAAGCTCAGTGGAAAAACAATTTTCTCTTTATTTGACATACAATACTATATCAAGTGGTGCTGAAAAGCAATTTGCATACCATAAGGAAACTGTATGTTAATTTAAAGTGGTTGGCCTGCTGTTTGTTTATGTGAGAGAGATGATGGTAATTGTACATATTTACACTGGCACAAACATTTTAGAGGAGACTGTCTAAAATGTAGTGAAACATTTACTTGCTGGTGACTTACAGACAACAGTTTTCACAAGGCTACGTTTAAGCATAATGATGAATTGGTATTATATTTTCAGATTCATAAGTCCATCTATCCATCTTCTATAGCCGCTTTTCCTATGTAGGGTCGCAGGTAGTGCTGGAGCCTATCCCAGCTTACTCGGGCCAAAGGCAGGGAAACACCCTGGACAGGTGGCCACAGGGCTAACACACAAAGACATACACATTCACACTCTTACTCTCACCTACGGGCACTTTTCAGTATCCAATTCACTTGACTTGCATGTTTTTGGACTGTGGAGGAAACTGGAGCACCCAGAGGAAATCCACGCAAACACAGGGAGAACATGCAAACTCTACACAGAAAGGCCCTGGGTGAGCCAGGACACTAACCGGGGACCTTCTTGCTGTGAGGTGACAGTGCTACCTGCTGTGCCACCATAGGTTCATAGGTGAATAGTTGTTATTTAATTTGTTATATGGTGAAATACAAAAATCCTAACTCTAGTCTTTAGCATAATAGCAGTCTGTGTTGATCATCCAGAATTTTCCAGTATTTCTGTAATAGCCTACTGTACTATTCGTAAATGCTGTTTTATAGAAATAGCAATAAACTAATGATAATGAAGGGAAACCTTTGCTTTTAATGTTAAGATCTATGAAACATTGACAAATAATGGAGCATAATCAGCAAAATTCCACTATTAGAATAAATTGTTACTTTTTTATTTTTTATTAACACAGATACACATAAAATAATCTTTAAAATGTAGGTAAATACAGCAAATACCATTCTAAACAGCTTAAGAAAATCTTTGAAAAGGGTGTGTAAGAATAAAGCGTTTGTAAGAAGATAGTTGTTATAATTACCCACAAAAAATTAAAAAGCCCATAAATTGGTTTGACGAGTTTTTTTCCCCCTCTTTGTTTAAGTATTGGATTTCTCATTACAGTTTTGGCAATTACTTTTTGTCTAAGTGTGCACATATATGTGTATATGGATGTTTATACATATAGTCTTACTGACACGTGTCTCAAGTGTGTTCCTCTAAATATCAAACTAAATACGCACAACAAGTGTTACGTATATTGTTTAATTTCCTTTCCCCATGTTGTGCCATATCTTTCAAACTCTCCCTGTGTGCGGACAAGGTGACACAAGGTCATCATCCTTGTCCTCTGTAAGTCTCCTCATGCCTTTGCAAGTCCTGCGTCTACGCATGCTGAACAGCAATGAGCTTTTCAGACACCTTATGTAATGATGATCTCTTAACACTCAATTCCCCCCAACTGGGCTATCTATAACTGAGCCAAATCTCAGTTTTACACAGACCACAACTTAAAGGGATACTTCTCTGTAAAGAATGTATTGGATCTTTTTTTTTCATGCAGTTGCAATGAATGGGCTTTAAAAAGCAGCATAAAATGATCAAGATTTTCAGTGAATAATGACTTAAAGGGATAGTTCACCCAAAAATTATGTAATCATTAACTGACCCTCTTTGTTCCAAACCCATAGAAGAAAGAAAGTTAGATAGGGTTTGAACAACAAGAGTGTGAGTAAATTACAATACGTTTTTGGGTGAACTATCCCTTCAAATTTCCACGTGTTCCTTACAAAAAGCTACTGAATGGATTCTGAAAAATGGATTAGCGCACAAGTTGTATGGACCATTTTTTATGATACTTTTATGGTGCTTTTACATCCTTTTTGAAGAATGGATGGAAAGATTATCTAGCACAATCTTCAAAATTTGTGTTCCAATTTAAATTTTTGGTTGAACGAATCCTTTTAATTCAACATAATACTAACTACCCTTTTTCAGACAGACTTTGACTGTTTGTAAAGTCCTAGTATTTCTCTTAGCATTACTTAAGACTCTGATGTCTCTAATAATGGGCTTTCTGCTGTCTTTTCCGTATGTGCACACTGCAGCATGTGCCCTGTCAAAGGCAGACAGCAGGAGAATGAGACACAGCAGAAGGATGTGGTGCAGTTGCCAGTTTTTTTCATTGGCTGGATGTGTTAGATTAGGCCGCACACGTGCCAGTGACCTCTCGAAGTGCACCTGTAGGGTGAGGTTATTGGCCGAACAGACTCCTGATGCGCATTCACCCCTCCGTGTTTGGATAGCGCAGTGGAGGAGAGCCAGAAGATATTTGAGCCTGTGTAAATGGTGAATAATTTTACAGTTGTATGGTTATTTGAGTTCTAAAGCATAATACTAAAGGAATATTCCAGTTCAATAGAAGTTAAACTCTATGGAAATCATTTATGGCATGCTGTTGATTGCCACAGGAAATAGTTCATCCCTCAGTTTGTAAAAACATTACAATTCTATTTTAATCTATTCTATTCTATTCTATTCTATTCTTTTATATGTTTTAGTGCATATAAAATTATCTTGGACTTTTTAAAGCACCTCAATGGTCTTATCAATAAACTATCTTATTATGGAGCTAATACATGAACCAGGAGATACCATGTCTTGCTGCATTGTCAACACCCAATTTGGTGGGATGTGACATTGTCTGGGACCTTCTCTATTTATATCGGTGTTAGAATACCCTAAGCACGTTCAGTTTTCTGGGCATCTATTTTTTACAATGCAGTCCAATGCTTACATGTGCCTTGTGTTTGTCTGTTCAACACAAATGACCTTCTGTCCTTCAAATTAGCTTGTCAAACACTCCTCTCTCCATTTTTTTAAGTGTGCACTCCACACTATGATTTGCCTTTACAGAAAGTGCTGCAGCAGTACCGGGGTACACTGATGGTGTCAGATGGTAATGCCATGGTACATTGATATATACCATGGTACTGAATGTTTACCATATTTATGTACCATAATATTTACTGTACATGGTGCTCCGAGGTACTTTAAAGAATACCATGGTACTATCATTGTACTGTATATGTTGAGAAAACTATGGTATTGCCATGCTACCATGTTAAAAAAAACATGGTAATACGATGGTACTTTTTGGTGTTTTGGTATTGTTAGTGGAACTTAGAAAAACTGTTGCATTTAAATGTTTATTTAACTGCTGTGCTTCAAAATTATGGTACTACCACCATGCATGTCCATAAAACATGATGGTACAATGGTACTTTTTATGATGGTACAGTGGTACTTTAATATATACTAGTTGTTATATAAGTGGTTTTCTTTAGGGGGTTGTTACAGTATATGAGGATGTCTTTAAAACTGAATTTTAATGCGCTTCTCACCATGTTTTCATCATTTATTTTTTTTGTGTTTATCCAATGCCTTTTATGTATAGATTTGATTGTTTTAGTCTTGTCCCAGACCCAGACTTTCTATTTTAAACTATGAAGATCCATTATAAAAATACAAAATATTACATTTAAAACTATGTTAATCTAAACAAAGATTTCACCACACTAAACATTTTTGACCCTAATAATAGGTCTTTCAAATCCATGTACTTGTTTAACAAGTCAGCAAAGGTGTCAGTGAAGATCATTCTTGCGATAAATTATGAGTGATGTTTGAAGAAAACAAAGAAAATCCAAGGTAAAATAACTTTTGAGCAGAGTAAATATAAAATCTCCTGTGATGCATGTACATACACTGTTGGTCATTGTTAGTAGACAAATGTAAAAAATGTGTGTGAAAAATTTATTGAGACTTTTCTTTCTAGAAGTCCACAGTGTTAAAAGTGCCCAAAGTTGAAGAAACACCCATATGTAAGTTGTATTTTTGTAGTGTAAATAGAGTATTTTGCCTTTGAAAATACAGGTACTGTAGCTATGCTTTTTATGCAGCTACTGTGCCATTCTTTTCTATGTGTTAGCATAGCGTCAAGTTACAGATAAATGCTGGAGCAAGTTCTGTTCTCAGGATGCATGGAGATTTTAAAAGTTGATGCTTCTCACAGCTGGGAGTTTACTGTCAGATTTTTTGCCCTTCACAGGTAGGCTGGCTTCAGTTAACTATTTGTGGTCTAACATTGCGGAACCCGGTGCAGTGACCTTGTCGCACGGCACTATTATCTGAGCAATAGATCTGAGCATGTAATATTAACCTATGGCAGCAGCCTGTGGAAGACGCAGACAGAGACAAACGTCCTCACCCAATGGAAAAGAATTGCTCGAGTCTCTGATGGGGAGAAAGGGAGGGAAAAAGAGGGGGAAACAAAGAGAGGGAGAATGGATGGCCACGATTTGGGACAGATGTAGCGAGAGATGATTTATCTGTCTGTCGCAGGCTGCTCCCAGAGTGCCTCAGTGTAGTAGGAGCCATGCTTGCATGGGATAAACACATTAAGCGGCCAGTTAATTAAAGGGGCCGCACAGATGACCCAAGACCTTGGAACCACAGGGTTTGATTGTGCTGGTTACTGACTAGATATGCAATCAGGATGAGTGCGTGTGAAGGGTGAGGTGGTGAAATGAACACACTTGTGATACTGGAGAGGGGTAATGTAGGTCAGAGCATCTCACTTGAATGAGAATGAGTTTGCTCAATGGCTGTGATATGGTTTGGCTCAGGCTTAAAGGAATAGTTCACCAAAACATCAGAATTTTGACATCGTATCCTTACCCTTGTGTCATTCGAAATCTGTGTGATGTTATTTTTCTAATGAACACAAGAGGAAAAATGTTGAAGAATGTACCGGCCACTCTTTTCTATACAGAATGATATATTGAGTTAAAAGATTCAAAATGAAAAATACAGCACCATAAAAGTAGTCCATAAGACTTGCACTTAGGGCTGGGCAATATATTGAATATTCAAGATATAATTGCGATGATTTTGCTGGACATATATAATTAAGCATTATCGTGAATTTTAGCAAAGTTTTTAATTGGCCACTTCGTTTCTTAAAAAGTCCATCATTAGACTGATTTTGTGATCATTCAGGGTTGCACTCTAGATCTTTATGAGAGTTCATTAGAGAGGTAGTGAAATGTCTGATTCAAGAATAAATCATTATTTTGAGTTAGATATTTTTAATGAACTGATTGATCAGATAAAGAAACAAAAAATTATAATGATTTTATCGTGAATATGACTGATTAGGTTCTTGACTTCAACTCACAAACTCAATGATCCGATTGCAGCGGTTTACAGCATACTGGAAGAACAGATTCCAGTGGATAATGACTTGAGTTTTGGTTTGTTTTTCACAAAGCTATCATATGGCTCCAGAAGACTTCAAGATAGGGCATGGACCACTTGTATAATACCTTTATTGTACTTATGTGTCCTTTTTATAGCTTGAAAGCTTCAGTTCTAATTTATTGTAACTGCATGGAACAGTAAAAATCAGCATAATCTTCAGAATTTTTCCATTTGTGTTTCACAGAAGAAAGTAAGTCATACAGTATGTGTTTGGACCAGCGTGAAAGTGAGTAAATGTTGGAAGAGTCAACATTTTTGGGTCAAATAAAATGGAGGCAGACAGGGACTGAGCTAGAATAAAATGAGGCACTGCTACAGAGAACAATTAAATAGCTGCAAATTGTATGCTTCTCCTGTCATGTACACACGCTTGCTGACTGATGTTTGTATACAGAGAAGTTAATTGGCTAGATGATAGCAAATTGCCTGATTAGCATTTCGTCCTCTTTCAATGAGCAATTGAAACCTCTTTGATTACAAACTACACTAACAGTTGTCACGCTAGCCTGCTGTGTGACTCCATTGCTTGACCTTGTTTGTTTGAGTTGCCCAAGGCAAGAATCCCAGACTGAACGCTTCTGTGGCACCAAGCATCGGTTTGCGGGGTCAGTCCAGTTGCTGTCCGGTAAGGTCAGGGACCAGGGTAATGTGAACTTGCTGTGGTTTCCACTGATGACATGGAGTTTTGGGACTTTTGAACCAGAGGCCATGCTTACAAACAACTATCGACACGTGTGGTGTCTGGGCATGCGCCGTTGAGCTTCTGATGACCAATCAGGGGCTCTGGTTCTCCACTGACCCCCGTACAGAGGGCAGGATTGGCGTAGACAGTGTTATTTGCATAACCCTTTCCTTGAACCCTCTGTAAGGTCAATGAATATTGTAAAGCAAGAATCGTTTATAAGCTTGCATGAAAACTAAATGTCAGTTAATGTCAACAGGCATGTATAAACTTGAGACAATAGTCTTAACATTGTAATGTGCTGTTTTTTTAAATTTTTTTATTTTTTTATCAAATTCGAAAGTATGAATGAATGGACTGTAGTTAGTTGCTAAGGAAGGCTTCACTATTACGTTCGGTCATAATTAGATTTAGGGTTTGTCTGTAGTAATTATATTTTGCTTTATTTTTAAACAAAAATATATGGTATTTTCTCTTTTAGACTGCCAGGGAAATGTGTGCATGTGAGTAAGACAAATGCTTGTCGTAATCAGATATTGCTCTCTGAAATTTTACGGACAGATCTGTTATGCTCTTTTTGTGGGATTGGGTATCTTTTCAGAAGACTGGGGATCTTTGAGTGTAACCTTGCAGAGCACTACTAAAAATGTAGATGAGTGACATTCAGCAAAGCCCACTGTGCATTTGAAAGACCAAACTTTATGAATCCAGATTCAGTTTAAATGACTAGAGATTTTCTTAAAGCCTTTGTTGTATTGTATTCCTGGTCTTTAGTGAGTGTTTGGGCAGAGTAGATTAAAGTAAAGCAAACATGCCATCTGGGGAACGTCTCACAGCAGTTACTGGTATGCTGCCTAAAGCTCAAGTGCACAGATGTAAACTGCCTTTGGACCAGTGAAATATTCGGTAAAATAAACATAGTACAGCATTGTTTTATGGGTTACTTCCAACGTGATCTCACTGGAAATCGACATGTTTCTTCCGAAAGTTCATGTACCCTTAAATCATCCCATTCTACCGAATTACTGGCAAGAGTCATACCCCATCTAAAATTTTTGCATCAATTCAGATGTGATCACTATTACCTCAGGTGCTATTAATAGTGTGTTACATTAGCCCATGGAAACCAGGAAGTAATTGCGCTCAGACAATAAATCAATGATGACCTTGATTTGGAGGTTGCATTTTCGCTCTAAAATTACATTTTTACTCCACTACTTGTTAGCTTTAGGTTTGAGGTTTGGGTTAGGGAGTAGAGTAAATAAAATATGCCTTCCTGTTGACTGTATTACATCATTTAAAACTAAAAATACTCGCTTATACCGCGACTCTATTGACATTTTACCCGGAAACTGGAGCTTATTACTCAGAAAAGTAATAGCGCACATCTGCTCATCAAGTCGTATGATTTAAGGCATCATTTATGTCCACAGCATAAACAGTGCAGGATGAGTTGCGCAACAAATTTCAATACGTAGCGTTAGCAGTATGTTAAAATCCCAAACCTTTTTTTGGTTTACTTTATACATTAATAATTTTTTACCTTTGAGGAAATCTCCAAATGTCCCCGAAAAGGAGGTTTTGTAATGTTTAGCTAACTTCTGGTGAACTTCTAAGTAGCTAAGTACAGCATAGCTAAGTAAATCTATACTCACACACACGCTACTTCAGACACACACAAAAGGTGAATTTGAGGATGAAAATGGGACTTTAGTGAAAACACTAAATATAAGATTCATTATCTCTTCCAGCACATAAAAACATGTGGATTTGCATAATGACATTAGCACAAGTTGTTAACATTGATGAGCTCTTAATTGAGACACTGAAATTTCCCTCTTAAAAGCAGAATTAAGGCCCATACTGGTTATGAGCAAACCATATTTCTCTTGCAATTTGTTTGAATGAAGGTTATTGTGTGACTGCAATAAGAAACATGGCTTATTTTTTTTCCTTTAAGATATTCACCCTGACTCATGACCAGCATAGATAATGCTCACCCATGCGACCACTCTCTACACCTATTTAACATTTGCACATTTCGGTTGTATTTTTAACCCATCTCCCCCTGGCCATCCATTTAGAGCAGTTTATCAACTACACTGTATGCACAGGGAACACTTGCAGCCTCCTCCTCCTGTAGCTACCTCCAACTCTACACACGTGTCCTTTCCTTTGTCTTGCCATTAATATACTTCATTCACCGGTCCCTGGAACCCATTCATGGAACCATATCGCCATCCAGTGGCCAACCGAGGAAAAAATGTTCCATTCTGACCTGAAGTGCTCTCTGTGTAGAATGGATCAGAGAGTGACAAAATCATACATATTGAGACTGAAGTCGTCAAACACAGCAGAGAGAGAAATGCCGTAGCTTCATTTTGGCCGGAACGCACTGCAGCTCTGACTCTTTTGACTGTCACACATCTCTTTATGCGTGCTGGGATAGTTAGATGTTGGGAAGGATGAATAGTTACATTGTGTGCCACTCAGGACGAAGTGAGGAAAGTTAAGCTGTGTTTGAGAGCCTGCCAGGCAGCTGTCAGCTTTAGTGTTCACTATCTCTCCCTCTCTCTCTTTCTCTCCTTCTCTCTCACACCCCCAGTATACTGGAACAAATCCTGTTTTATTGAAGTTTTCAGTGTGCCAGTAACGTGGGTGAACAGTTTTGCCTTGGCGATTTTTAGATCTTGGATAGCCTGTTGTATATTGTTAGTCAAGGTTTCTTGCTCCAAAAATAATCATTCAGTCTTTCACAATGATTTTCCAACTTCCCCTTTACCTTTAAAATCAAATCATGTTTTTGTGACTTTACCTTGTAAATGGACTCTGTTTTGATTGGCAAACCTCTGCACAAACGTAGTAAGCTATCTTGCTGTGTACAGTCTACACAGGAAATGCGCTAAACGCCCCATAGTAACCCAAAGGCTATAAATTCGAAGTGAATGTTTAAAATAATATTCTGGGTTCAATACAAGTTAAGCTCAATCGACATCATTTGTGGCATAATATTGATTACAACAAAAATAAATGTTGATTTGTTCCTCCTTTTCTTTAATAAAAGCACAAATCTGGGTTACAGTGAGGCACTTACAATGGAAGTGAAATGGGCCAATATGTAAATGTTAAAATACTCACTATTTCAAAAGTATAGCCACAAGACATAAACAATATGCATGTTAACACAATTTTAGTGTGAGAAAATCGCTTACTAACCTTTTCTGTGTAAAGTTATAGCCAATTGTACAACTTTGTTACCATGACAATGTAATGCTATCAAACCCTAAAACAACTGTACAAATTACAATTTAAACAACTTTACATCTCAAATAATACCTGAGTTGTAACAGAATAATTAATGTAAGTGCTTTTTTAAAATTATAAGCTTCACATTTCTGCCTTTTAAACCCTCCAAAAATTGGCCCCATTCACTTCCATTGTAAGTGCCTTACTCTAACCTCAATTTTTGCTCTTTTTTTATTTTTTTTTTAAAGATAAGGAGTCAAAAAAAAAAAAAAATAAAAATAAAAATAAAAAATATATATATATATATATATATATATATATATATATATATATATATATATATATATATATATATTTGTAGCAATCAACATTATGCCACAAATGCTGTTGATTGAGCTTAACTTCTATTAGACCCAGAATATTCCTTTTAAGGGTTACTGAATCTCTAAGTTATTTTTGATAAGAAAGCATCTACTACAAATCCAACTGAATTGGACATACTGAGACCTCATTTGAATGTAAATGCTCAGGCAAAAAAGAAGTGCAAAAATTCCAAAGCATTATCAGTACTAAATTATCTGCACTCTTTGCCAGAAATCTTGCTACCCCAAAGGTGTGCTCACGGTGCAGCTCAAATGTACTTGGGAAGGGGAGAAAACATCTGCAGAAGGGGGGAAAGATGACATTTCAGAATTAATCTTAATTACAGAATTAATTAGCTATGTTCGCCTGCTGCTGGTTGACAGTCAGGCTAATTGCAAGTGTCTGGCAATTATGAATGTTGAGATGGGAAAGGTTAGCGCCTCGTATCCTGTTTTTTGGAGTCTGGCGGATCAAAGGAATGTGTTTGGAATGTCTCACTCTCGGCAGCTTTTCATCAGTCAAAGGCCAGACATCCCTCACATCACCACCAGAAAGGGTGCCATGGCAACGACTGGGATGCTATGAGATGATGGTTTACTGTATGCATGAGTGTGTTTGTATACTGTAGATGTACATATCAAGTACATATTTTTCCTTTATATACATGACTAAGTTCAGGCATGAAACTCTAACTTTCTAAAAAGCTAATAGGCTCTTTGAACTTGTTATCTGTTAGCTAATCAACTCACTCACATGTGATGTGTCAAGCAAAATCGGCTCACATGGTGTAAGCTGATAGGTCCTTTGACATGTAATTGGGTAGCCAATCAACTTGCGTACTCTCTCTTTGCCTAACATTGAAATGCGCTCAGTTTGCAAGTAAGCCGGTTTCACTGCAGTGCGTTGCAAAACTTTTCTCTGAAAATTCTACTTGCTCAGGTGGTTGCTGGGGCTTTTCTTCTATCAGCTTGCACTGCAAGGTAAGCCGTAGCCAAATTTATTAGCGATACGCCAAGACACACTTAGCTAGCATACACTCTGTGCACATGACTCTTCAGAGCAGCAATACACAATTCTTGGCGGTAAATCTGCTTGTTTGGGGGGGGTTGTGTTTTGTTTTGTGTAATGCATTTCTGCAGCTTCCCTGCTTTGTTGGGGGATTCTTCCCTGCTTTGTTGGGGGATTCTGTTTATGTTTAATTGTGAAGCAGCATGTCATACATGCTTGATGCAGCAAGTCCACATGCTTAACTCTGTATGTATATGTATGTTCTAGCATTAGCAAGTCTCTGTACTTGCTCTGCAGCAACGGCAGCATAGTAGATCTAGTATGCCAAGACCAATATCCTACCAATATGTCACATATTTAACATGCTAAATCTTTCCGAGAGTTGTAATAACGGAAATGTAGTTCTGTATGAATTGGTCATAAAATTTTATCTGATCATCAATTAAGTCACAACAGTTCTTACAACAGGAATTCTCATGCTTTTTTTTTTTTAACAAAGTGTTATTCTATTGCTGTGCCATAGACACAATTTATGCAAAATCAAGGTAAAAAAAAAAAAAAAAAAAATATATATATATATATATATATATATATATATATATTTTTTTTTTTTTTTTTTTTTAATGCTGCTCAACGAAAGTTGTTCGTTTAAAGCCATTTAAAGCTATTTCCTAGCTTTAGTAGTGTAGTAGTAATATGAGCGATCACATAGTGCTTTTGTATGTAAACAATGACTGACGCGGATTCACTTCACGTCACCTAACTGGCTCATATTACATGCAAAAATGATCTTTTGCCACCACCTGCTGGCTGTAAAAAGTAAAAAGAGACACATACAGTAGCTCTTAACATATCTGCACTGCTCTTACACTTTAGTTAGAATGGCACTAACACAAGCGGAGTGATACACACAGTGAAGCATCCGAGTGCTGATGGTGGGAGACCATCAGTGCTCATGGAACGTCTCTCGTCCAATCAGATTCGAGGACCAGAACTAACTGTTGTGTATATATATATATGACGTGAAGTGAATCCGCGTCAGTCATTGTTTACATACAAAAGCACTATGTGATCGCTCATATTACTACTACACTACTAAAGCTAGGAAATAGCTTTAAATGGCTTTAAACGAACAACTTTCGTTGAGCAGCATTACGGCTCATCACAGCTGAGAGACACAACAGACTGATTAATTACAGAACTCAAGGCGCTTACCTCTTACAGGAGTTTCCACATTGGAGAGGACATGCTGTTTAAAATGGCGGAGGACATTGCGGTTTCTATAGTGAATGACTCTTGTGCACCGGCTACCGTGAAATAGGGAGAAATACCCCCGCTTAGACAGCTATTTTTCCACTGAGAAAGCTGACGTTCAGAAAGCTGACAACATCTCTGCTTGGGTGTGGCAACAGGTGATCGCACACGCTCCGTCTCTCTCTCTCTCTCTCTCTCTCTCTCTCACACACACAAACACACACACACACATCCATCCTTGTTTATCCAATAACTTGTTAGAAACAGCAGTGATACTATTTCTGAAGTGACATTTTTGAATTACTAACGGCAGATTCTGATCCGTCGTGTAAGAAAGTAGTTCCATGCACAAATGCGTTTTTTTATGACCGTACTCAGTTTTTCCTAATTTTTTTACATTTATTTGTTCATTGAACTGTTGTATATAAGCAATACCACACTCGCAATCGTGCTATATGGTCCTAAATCAGCAGTGCTGTGATTACCTATGATGTTGGGCCATATCGCACTCTTGCTCGTGTGATATTGCTTGGAATTTCTATTATAGTTTGGAGGCAGTCCTAATGGGAATTTTCTGATTGGATTTCAGAAAAACAAAAACAAAGAAAAACTAGATCTTTTTGAGAATATAGTTCCCAATAGTATAGTAATCCTATTATGATTACAAATGTGATAAAAATCCCCTTTAGGACATCAAAAGGAACTGAATGAAAATCTTTCAGGATTTTAAATCTCCTACAGCTCTCCAGTGAAGTTTTATTTTACTGTTCAGTAGGAAGACATTATTCCATTACATGTATTCCAATATAAGTAGAGTTATTATAAAGAATTCACAATATCCAATAAGACTCTAAGAATAAAAAAATGATCTTATTTGATTCTTAGAGGATTCATATTTGATTTATTTAGTCTTTGTTCCAAAATATGATCAGAATTCCAACATGAACCCTGTACACACTTTTTTCTTCTTTTTTTAAAAGTCCACTAAAACACCATTATCACAATTAATACTACATAGTTACCTCAATTAATGTTACTATCTGTGAAATCATAGTAAATTAATGTTGTCTTCTTCAAAAAATGTAAAAAGCTTCCAGTATCGTTTTTTATGACAGCAGTGCCAAATATCAAGACTATCATGATTTTATTGTTACAAGATTAACTGTAGGTAACTATGGCATTTTGGTAAAACTATAGTTACTAAGGTTGGAAACCGTGAACCGGTTCTTATTGAGAACAGTGAACAAGTGATTTTCATGACTTTCGGACCTGTTAACAGTTCTTGAACATGCATTCTTCCGCCAGTGCAGATGCAAAACCTCTACAAAATCAGCAGTACAAAACATACAGCATGACCAGTGTAGTCCGATTCTCGAATGAATGACTCTTATGTTTTGTTTTGTTTTTTTCTTTATCCATCAGCCGGTTCTTTTTAATGACTCAAAAACTTACTGAACTAAACCAAGAATTGTAACTATGTTATGTGTACATAAGGCAATCGTGAGACTTAAATCAGAGTAATTACTGGATGGTAGTTGATATGACAATGTGTAGTTAAGGATACACTTGAATTTTGTAGTAATTAGTGGCATTTTATTAAAAACAAAAGAATGAATAAATTATTACAAAATCATTTGCAAGAATCGGTTCTGTTGAAATATGAAATTATGTTTGAACTTTAATCTTCTTCAGGTTTGTATGTGTGTAAATACATTCCAAGCACTTTTTTTTTTTTTTTTTAGAAGAAAGCCATTGGATGCTGTATATACTGTATATGTGTACAGTACCTGTACATCCCTAACGTATATACATTTGTATGGTTCTAACTGTCTGTCAGTGGCCATGATGTTAGTGTGAATGACCAGCACACGTAACTGCTTGTGTGGCTCCTGGATGACTCAGAGTGACACCAGTGGTGAAGCACAGGATCAATTGGCACAAAAGAGCCTTCATTTCATCACTGGAGGAGCAACCTGTAGCCATGGAGACAAGACACTGGCTGGTGGCTGTCAGGTCCTGTAGCATCTGCTTCATGTGGGTTTGCATCACATTTAAGCACTGAAATAACACCACTTTATTTGACCCAGTATTTACAGGCTGGTGAGCTGAAAAATGATTTTATATCCATCATACAGAACAAAGGCACCAACAAAATATTGTGGGTATATAATATCACCGTAATGGGTGATAAGAGCTTAATTACATAATGTTTTATTGTTTGCTACTCGTTCTGCAGATTTGTAATTGCGGCAATTACAGAGAAGCCACTTTGTTTAGTTCCAGGATGTTGAGCTTGACTATGAGTGGAGAGAGAGAAACAGAGAGCAAAGACTTTTTTGCAGTGTATCATATAGCACCATCTCAATCACTATGGACTCGCAGTAAAGCAAGCATTCACTGTCAGTTTTCAACGCCATTTACACATGTATTTAGTGCTGTCCACTTGTGATGAGATTATTTGAAACGCATTTTAATACCAGGTGTAAATGGGGTCTGTGTGTAGAGGATTAAATGCTTTAATGATATACATTACAGGGCTCACTCCGGCTTATCGGCTGACCTCTTGGAATGAGAGTGTGTGTGTTCACGGCAGATTATAGAAGCTTTTGAAATGCTAGATCTGCCTTTATGTCCATCGTTAACCCCTCCTTGCTCTAACATATATTCTGTAATCCATGGCACCTGACCCATGCGAGGTCTTCAGAGAGACTGTTGACATTTCAGATCAGGATTAAAGCACTACTTTAAAGATTACCCAGGTTGATGTTTGTTTGCTTTTCTCCTGGCAAGACAGAAGTGAGTTAGATGCAAACAACCTGCCTCATCTTAGTGTACTCTATCTAGTGGCTAAGATGGTATTTTCCATTCACAAAATCAGACCATTTACCCAGTAGCTAAATTTACATACAGCCTAATGCTGGCTCAGTGGAAATGAAAAGCCTTAAAAAAAATTATGCAATTGATCTTAACCTAAATTACATTTCTATAAGTGGTTGTGTAGTTAAGTGGGGTGTATATCTTCAAAATAGAAGAATAAATATCATACCTTTTGTTAAAGCTGCACTAAATAACTTTGTGCTTTCAGGCGACATCTGTAGTTGAAACTTAAAATTGCAAGCAATTTGCGGAAGATTACATTATGTCAGTTGTGTTCTGGCACTGCTCTTCTAGCAGATTAATCTCCCAATTTGAGTTTACCTGGACATCGCTTGTGTGTGATCATGACCGGAGTCATAACATGCTATTTTCATGTTGATATGATATTATACGATTAAACATTTGAAATGGAAATATTACTTAATTTGATGAAGGTATACAACACTCTTATTTACATATTGAATGAATTTTACACTTAAATCACTTTTCTGACACTACACTCAAAGCACTTTTAAGTTGCTTTCAAGTGTTCAAGTGTTTTATCTACTATTAATGTTTGAATTGTACTACAGTTCCACATCCCCTTTTCTCCCAATTTGGAATGCCCAATTCCCACTACTTAGTAGTTTCTCGTGGTGGTGCAGTTACTCACCTCAATCCGGGTGGCGGAGGTCAGTTGCCTCCACTTCTGAGACCGCCAGTCCGCGCATCTTATCACGTGGCTCGTTGTGCATGACACCGCAGAGACTCCGCATGTGGAGGCTCATGCTAGTCTCCGCGATCCACGCACAACTTACCACTTGCCCCATTGAGAGCAAGAACCACTAACCGTGACCACGAGGAGGTAACCTCATGTGACTCTACCCTCCCTAGCAACCAGACCAATTTGGTTGCTTAGGAGACCTGGCTGGAGTCACTCAGCACGCCCTGGATTCGAACTCGCAACTCCAGGGGTGGTAGGCAGCATCAATACTCGCTGAGCTACCCAGGCCCCACTTTTCAAATTTTTTAATGATATAGATTATAATAAATTCTGAGACTCTCAGTCTAAGAAACTGCTGGAAAAAAAAAAAAAAAAAAAACTTCAGCCAAAAATGTACTTTTTTTCTTATTTTTTCTGATTTGACATTATATACCTCAGGGTGTAAATAAGGTGGCTCCGAAAAACTGCTTTTGTTTTGTTCCCTATCATGTGAACTGTTACTGAGAAAAACTGTGTTGATATGACAAAGCAATCAAAAGTTATAGCATTACAAAGATAATTTATCCTAGTGTACAGAAACGTCTCCCAGTGTTCTTAAGCCTCTCCAAACAAAAAAAACATTTTAATTGTACATAAAAACTAATTACACATGCAAACACAACAATGACTAAATGTTTGCATAGCATGCAGACATGATTGAGTTTCATTTGACTCAGTGAGCCTGTATCATTGAGTCTGTGTCATGTACTTGGCGCCGTCTCCTGTTGGCCATATGTAGCATTGTGCTTCGTCTGGATTATGTAATGATCTATGCATCCGATTACCTTGTGTGTGGGCTCAAAGTTAGAAGCAAAAATGCGGCATATAAGCAAAACCTGTTCACATGAAACGTATGTCAAAGACTTGGCTATTACTCGCTATATTTCTGGTTGTATTCTACTCTTTGAGAGCTTTCCAACAACATATGACACATGGCTATTTGATGAGTTTGATGTTTTTACTGATTGCAATAATATTTACAGTTATTTCCCGCTGGCTTGCCGGTGGGTTAAAGGGATAGTTCACTCAAAAATGAAAATTCTCTCATTATTCACTTACCCTGATGCCATCCCAGATGTGTATGACTTTCTTTCTTCAACAGAACACAAATGAAGATTTTTAGAAGAAGATAGAGCTCTGTCAGGTCCTTATAATGGATGTACATGGGTGCCAGCACTTTGATGGTCCAAAAGTCAAATTTAGGCAGCAATAAAGTAATCCAGTCGATCAGTGAATGTCTTCTAAAATGAATCAATAGGTTTATGAAAGAAACAAGTTGATAATTAAAAAGATTTTAACTTTAAATCAGCACTTTTTACTTTGAAATTTGAAAATGAAGTTTGAAATGGCCAAACTCTTACGTGACGTTCGTTCTTCTGTTGTAAATAATAGGCTTGTTTGAGATGAGCAAGTTCTGCACAGAACCGATCACCGGCAGGTGCATGCCAGTTAGAAATCTGTCCGACTTGCTGTGATGTCATGATGAAAAATGTCCCGCGAGAGTGAGGCGGATGCAGTTGTAGCAGGCAGACTGCACAGTTGCTTTTTATGAGCTGCGCGAACTGCAAGCATAATGGGAAATGACTTGCTGACAGCTTAATGCTCATTGGCTTAAACAACCATGAAGTTTCATCTCTTCTAAAATGTTAGATTTCTTTACCTCTAATATTATATTTTTATGTGTATAAATTATATGTGAATATTCCCAACACTCTTACAGTGTGATTGCTGTATGGTATATGTGATTGGTGTCATATTTCTGAAATATCTAAAATACGCATCTTTATTAAACTAAAAATGGATGCAAAGTCACGTCTTATGGGGGAAATTAAATAACAGGTACACTGAGTGTCTTGTTCATCATATTTATTTTCATTTAAATGCAACAGAATTTAAATGGCATCCACTTTATTAACAACAAAGCACATGAACGTGAATCACGCAGTATCTGCCTTTGATCTCATAGCGGATGGTCCACTACGAGAAGTGAGATCTGTCTGACTTGACAGCACTTATTTCACTCCTCCCCTGACTGCACCTGCCTACTCTCATCTAATTTCAAGGCGAGGCATTTGGCATCTCAAACGAGCCTAATGGCCGCTTCCGAATTCTTGCGTGATCTCGTCAATGCTTACGTCACGCTTCGCGTCAGCTGCTGGCAGGAAGCGCTTTTTAAAGGGTTAATAACGTTTTAATTATCGATTTATTTTTTACACAAACATATCGATTTGCTTCAGAAGACATTCATTGATCGACTGGAGTCACTTGGATTATTTTATTGCTGCCTAAATATATCTTTTGGACCATCAAAGTGCTGGCACACATGTACATCCATTATAAGGACCTGACAGAAATCTATCTTCTTCTAAAAATCTTCATTTGTGTTCCAGTGAAGAAAGACAGTCATACACATTTGGGATGGCATTAGGGTATGTGAATCATGAGAGAATTTTTGGGTGAACTATTCCTTTAAGATCTGCACACCTCTTGTAATTGGATAAAAATTTCATTTGGATTAAGCTCAATAAGATTTAACCAATTTTATTTATTTATTTATTTATTTTTTGTTTACATGAAAAATCTTTATTCCGATTGAGCTATAAATCAGATTTTTAACAGATTACTAAACTGCATGTCAACATAGCTAGTGATAGTTTATGATCTCTCTCTCTCTCTCTCTTTCTAACTCACTGACACACACATGGATAGACAACCTCCCACAGCTGCTTCCTCTCTAATATACACTGGTGACCTAAAGGGGAACTTGGCCCTTGCAAGAACCCTAAATAAAATTCAAGGGCTCAGATGTTGTCAAATTTACAAGCCATCCGGTGTTGCATAGCAACTGAGATTGCAGGGCTGATCCTGGGGAGAGGTGATGTTGTGTGTGAATGATCTGTGGTCGGTGTGGAAGGGTGAAGTGTCACGCAATTGATCTTTATTTTTTCGTCATGCTGCGAGGCTCTCGTCTGACCAGGTCCTCCAACAGCCATAGGCCTTATATTGGTCCTACATGCTATCATATTACTTGAAAAATATTTATTTCAAAGTTCTTTGTACAAAACTTACTGTGGATTGTGGAACTTTATAAAAGCACTTATAATGGAGGTCTATGGGGCAGCTGTATATACTGGATATATGTCAAGCATCACTACTGCTATTACTTATTCTTAGGGTTACAGATTTCAACAAACCCCTAACACCAAGTACTAAACTTCACTTAGTCATTTATATTTAAATGTAGTCATTTAGCAGCCACTTTTATCTAAAGTGACTTACAAATAAGTAACATAAAAAGCAGTTTGTCACACAAGTCAACAATATCTGCAGTACTGCACTGCCAAAATTTGCTGTGTAACTTGTCCCACTTCATTTGTAATACCTCAAATTGTGCAGCTTGTTTAGGAGAGGTGTGCGCAACTTTTTACTTTAAAGGCATAAAGTACAATTGAAACATTCTGTAGACTAACTTTCAATAAGTAACGTGAGTACCCTTACGAGTAGCTTTGAAACCTTATAATAGTGTTTAATATGCAGAATCATGGTGTCCATGTAATATACAATCTTTAACTTGCATTCAACACTTTATTCCTCTGTTCTATAATGCATGAGATCTGTTACGGCATATCTCAGTATATCCAAGACATCAGTATGCACAGAAGAGCTTAATACATTTTAGGGGCAAAAGGAGAAGATGATTAGAAAATGCATTATTCATCATCTGCTTGGAATGATAGCATTATGAGATTTATTTTTATCACTTCATACAGCTTATGTTGTCTTATGTTTTTGAGAAAGCAGAGGCTGAAATTTGAACAAACTGTTCATTGACCTGGTTCATCAAGGCCTATGCTGTGTTAACATATTATTACCACCGCTAACAACCCACCCGATTTTCAGTGAACTGCATAATCAGATGATAGATATAAACTTTCAGAGCCGTGGGAAATACATATTACACCTTTGCCTTTTAATATTTTTTTTTTTTCATATTCTGTTAAATAATATGCCTCCACTTAGCAAACCAAACATAAGCATGATGGCATTACTGAAATGCTTCAGCTACTAATTCATATCATATTAGGTATTAAAACTGAGATTCAAGTTTTGAACTTAAAGCTGAAGTATGTAATTCCCACGCCAGTAGCACCAACAAACGGAATTGCAAAAATACTCTTTGTTTTCAAAACAGCTTACTGAATACGCCCCCTGTCTGCCATTGATCAAACAAAGAGATAGTCCCACCCCCAACTCACGCCATTGGTTGAATCAATGTTATTGTGCTTGTATAGATGGTTTGCTTAAAACAAACAGAGGAATTTTCATAGCGCTACAGAGACAGAGTGCTTACAGTTTTCGAGAAAATTTACCTATGAATGACTTATAGTTGTCTCTGCATATTAAGCTTGGATAGGAGAAAGCATTTTAACACAGAAAAAAGTTACATACATTCCTTGAGTGTTCTGCATAGGTGTATTTTTGCTTTGTATGGTGTGTAAAAAGACAAGTGTCACTTTTACTGTTGCTTATAAATTACCTGTACTTAGCAAGTATTAAACTTGCCACACCATTTGTGATACAGACATGAATGATACCTCAAATTGTGGAGCTTATTGAGAAGAGGTGTGCTATTTCAATTGTATTTATGATTTTTCCTTGGTAGATGATCAAATGGATACACAATACCATATGCTTGCTTTGACCTCCTGAGACCTGAGCGTGACTGCTGTGTGCATTTTCCATTTCACTTTTTGATTTGTAACTAGTTGCACCTAATACACATGCAGATTGCTTTTCTAGAACAAATAGTTTTCCTAAGCATTGATAGCAACATATATGTGGACAACGGGACTAAGTTGTGAAATTTTAAATAATACCAAGCTATAGAAAGTCTGATTTTTTTTTAATCAGATTGTTTATTATGTTTCCAGGAGTGTTGGTTATTCAAGTTTTTGAGACGTTAAAGACATTACATCAGAAATTAGCATAATTACTTCTGATTCAAAGTAATGTCCAGCATCATCCAATCACTGCCAACCATGTTAAAATAACATTTTGCATTATAAATTCTGAATCTGAATGTATTGATTACAATTGTCCCATGTCTGCCAAACTTGTTGAGTGGTCCAAACATCATCTGCAGCCTGAAACTGAACTTTTGATAAGAAGTTTGGATTGAATGCACTTAGCTGCGTAAACTGCATTTACATGCAACCAGATAATCAGTTTATAAACTGACTGATAGCTCAATCTGATTGAAAAGCCTTCATGTAAACACAGAAATGATCCAAATGAGCTGGATCCGTATGAAATTTCCATCCGATTGAAAGGGGTGGTGTAGATCTAAAATAATCGATTTAAAAGAAAATTATTAGCCATGTTAACATTTGAATCCAACTACTTTCTCAATCGTACTCTAAAATACCTTGCGCTTATGCACAGAGTGGTGTGTTTGTATGTTTGTGCACGATACTTGTCACGGGACCCTAATTTATACAAAGCAATGATAAAACGCATTATTGAGGGTATGCAGGCTTGCGATGAATAATCTGCAGGGCACATATGTTCTTTCATGACATCACATAAAACAAAAAAGAACATTGTGTTATTCTTAATAGGGACTTTATGCAGCAGGTGCGGTTATAAGGCGTTCTGTTCTATTGCGTGTATGCAACTTCATTCACCTCCTGATGTCGTAACCATAATATCTAAAGCATTTCTTCTTTGCCATAGTTTCAGTTGATTGTACATGACAGATTAAGAAAGTAAATGTTAGAAAATGTTTTACAAGAGATGATGCAAAGTGAACACAGTAAATAGCCTAAACATCAAAACTCCTCAAAACTTATGTTAAATTATACACGGTTATAGTCTTTGAATAAAAAACCTAAAATAAAATCGATAGCCTATCAATAATAATATCTAGGTTTTAGACGTAGGCTATTTATATCGTTCAAGAGTAAAACTCTTCTTCTGACAGTTATTTAACAATGAAAGCATCACTTCTTTTGCTGTTTTAAAAAAAAAATTCTTTAATGATTAAATGCTCAGTTCCACCATCATTATTGCTTCGTGATTTTTGCATTGCGTCCCATCTGCAGCTGTTGCTTAAAGTAATTGAGATCAGTCGGTTTAAACTGATTTAAATAATGCGTTAGCAACCATCCCACACCGTTTGTGCTACTGACATGAATGATACCTAAAATTGTGCAGCTCGCGGAGGTGAGTTGTGTAGTTTTTCTAACTGATCAGACTTAAGAGTTTTGCCTTGAAGATGATATAAGAGTCTGAGAAATTACATATACTTGGAAGGAGGGACCCAAGTCACATTTAGGGGCCAGAATAGCATTTGAAGGTTTGAAGATTTGAAGGTGCACCAGTAAGAATCCAGCTATCAACCACTTAGAAATATCTTTGCAACCACACAGAACACCCTAGTAAACTGCAAAGCAATGCCCTGACAACCTCCCAAGACACCCTACATGTTTACCACCCTACCAAAATAAAAAAAATAGTCATAGATTTATTAACACACTAGAACTTCAAAAAGAGAAACATCTCGGCAGGGAATTTCAGATAATGTCCTACACAGGAATCCCCTGAGATTCCTTCTCATTGTTTAATCATTAAGGTTAATGCATACTACTTATGTTCCCTATTCCCTTTGTGCTGTTACATTTCACACACACACACACACGTTCATACAGGGCTTGAGAAGTTAATTCTTCTGGAAGTTCTTTATGTAGCAGGTAATGAAAACGGAAAACACAGGCTTACTCGATGCCATAGAATCAAAGATTATGTAAATGAACAGTTCTGAGGATATAGAAAAGCCACTGGCTTTTTTGTGTGTTCCTCATCCTCTTTCATCTATCCATGACCACTGATCGCACAAACACTCCCCACATAGACAAAAAGACAAAAACTCTCTGGTCCCCTATGTCCCCTGGTGAATTCTTAATAATGATGTACATATTGCTGAAATTGCTCCGTTCGCTTGTATGAAAAACGTCTCTATAAAATTAATTTACCAAAGAAGACGTGGCCATCAAAGACACGTCGAACTCATTCATCAGGGGACAATGTGGAAACTAATTTCCCTGGAGGTTGCCACACTGACTGTCTTTATGTCAGCTTTCTGATACCGTTGTGTCATCATGCCGAGTTGAAAATTAAACCGGTGACTGGCAGTTTTGACGGCTTTCATTGAACTCTCCTCGTGCACTTTGCCGTTTGGTGTGTTTCGGGCATACAAATTGAAGGCAGTTATTATATTTGTGAATAGTCCATTATGTCCAGGCGAGCGTTCAGGGCCGTACACAGGGGCCCGCTCTGTTTTTCACTGTATGCCTGGCTTGATTGATGGGGCCAGGGTTTGTCACAGCTGGAAAGGAGGTGATAGACTGGGGGGGTTTGGAGAAAGTGCCACACCACACAGGGCTCTGCAATTAAGCTGTTTTCTTTTTGTTAATTAAAAGCAAATTAGTCACTGCAACTAGAGGAGCTGTCGTCTTCTAATTGCCAGCTCCAGAGTGCACCCAGCAATGACAAACATGGACCTGTTGTTCAAACAATCTGTCATTTCTCACTCTTATTGTTCTCTCTGTTTCGTAGGGTCGACGGGGAAAAACAGGAGAACCAGGGACTCCAGGACATCCAGTAAGTCTTAGTTTATGTTTGTGAAAAGATTTCCAAAGAGGGTGGGAGCATTTTAGCAACTTTTTTAAAGGGAGAGTTCATTTAAAAAGCGAAGTGCTGTTATTCACCTGTCTTCATGTTATTTCAAACCTGAATGACTTTTTAGTTCCATTGAACACAGAAGAAGATGTTAGGCACAAAGTGACTGACAACCTCACTCACCATTCACTTTCATTGCATTTTTTTTTTTTAAGTTGGTGACCAGTATTGAATAAGTTACTCAAAAAGAAATCTGTTACAGTTTAATAATTACTTCTCTGGAATTGTAATCAGATTACTTTACTGAATTATTTGCTGGAAAAGTAATCACATTACTATTTACTTTTAAGTTACGTGCTAAAACACATTTCACAGAAAAGTTTGTTCTGCTTAAATTCAAATAATGTCTATATTACTGTATAATGTCTATACATGCCTTTTAGCTGATACAGAAATTCATAGTATGAACATAATTCACGTGTTAGATGTATTCTTTCGATTATAAATTATTAATATTATTAAGAAATATCTGTAACCCAAGAAATGTACTTAAAAGTAATTAACTTAGTAATTAAAAGTCAGTTGTAATTAGATTACTGTAAATAATTACTTTGCAGTCAGATTACACTCAACACAATTTTGCAGAATATTTAGTTGGATGACTATTTTTATGAAAACTTTTCTTTCAGTTTCGTAAGGCATTTTGGATGGATTTTTTTTTTTCACTGAGTTTGTCGCAATTTATTCTGGTATTGCCTTTTCCACAAAGCACACATGCAGTGCTAAATTAAAATTTGGAAAAATTGTTGCCTTTAAAATGCTTTCTAGCTGGGAAGCTCACTAGGTTTTGGAACAGACTTTTCACAATTGTCCTTATAATTGTTGTTTTATGATCACATAATTGCATAAAAAACAACAAAAAACAAAAAAACAAGCAAACCCAATATCCCTTCAATATTTATCCCTTGCAGATTAGTTTGAGAGGTTTTTGTATTCATTTGAGTGAAATCACATGTGCACTGTGTCTCAACATTTCAAATTACAATTTCAAGCAGCCCAGATGGGCATATTAGGAGCAGTCCCTTGCATAAACATTATTGAAAAGGCTCTCGAAGGGGCCCTAGTTTACTGCTTGATAAATAGTAATCTCATCAAAGCCGTGGAATCAATGTGAAAATGTGTGTATGTGTGTGCGCACATGCCGCACAGAGATTCCCAGCATTTTTACGTTGCCTTTGTACCCACACTGTACTGTAATGTATGTGGGACTATGGAAACACTGAACATTTTCTGAATTTCTCTTAAGGGGAAAATGTGTGATGACATTGCCATATTAAATGATTTATTAAACTACAGTTTCAACTGCAAGCTTGGCTTGAAAACTGCTCAGCTATGCATATGGCTATCGGCTAACCCTTTAGTTTCACAAGTATGTACAATACAAGTAAAAAGTTTGGCCACTCTTGACTAAAATGTTTCTCATGATCAGGCTCAGACGGAATCTGTGCGCACAGAAGCCTGCAGAAAACTCTGCAGATTTCCACAAAATTGTGACATCTGCCATTCACAAAATTTCTACACATCCCCCATCACTTGCATGTTTGTTTCTCAAATATTTTGGCTAAATTGATTATGCTTTCAACTACCAATAAGTGTACAGTACTCTCAGCACCATTTAAAACATTTTATTATGTTTTAATCCCTTCCGCAGAATTCTGCAGATTTTCCCCCCAAAATTAGTGCAGAAAATGTGAAAAAAGTCTGAAGATTCCGATTGGGCCTACTTATGATCTTAAAAACATTTTGTTCTAAAGGCGTATGCTTAAATATTTGAAAAAGTTTTTATGCTTGGTGAATAAAAATCAACTTTATGCACATTGTAAATATCTGTCCTTCTCCACCACAGGTAAGTTATAAAGTGGCAGACACAATGTCCTGAAAGTCAGGAGTGAAGTGGTTGTGAAAATGACATTTTTAAATGGCAGTGTTCCGATAATTTCTATGACATGCGGCAACCTTGCTTCTGTCCCCGGGAGCTGGCATTTATGAGTCGCCTATCTTCTGTGGTTGTGAGAAGGCCCCCAGGCAGCACAGACATCCTCCCCCATCCCCTGCCTCTGCCTCAGATTTACCCCAGGGTGTTGAGGAACACTATGCACAGTCTAAGAGTCCTTATCTATCTCGATATTTAGTTGAGCTGATATGTCTAGTGACCTTTGTCAAGGACATTTGCAGGTGTTGATGCTGCAATAGTGGGCGTCAGAGGCTAATACTCAGTGAATGCTTGTGTCTTCATTGGTGTGTCAGGCCGTTAAAAGAGAATTTCCCAAATGTTAGGTCGATGATCAAGTAATCTAATATATCTTCCTTGCCCTAGAAATTAATTAGTGAACGAAAGTGTCAGTGACTAGATTTGCTAAAATGTTTATTATACTAATATTGAGTAATAACGCTTCTTATTTGTTGAATACAGGGTCCACCTGGAAAATGTGATACTGGGGCTGTTAAGGTAAGATTTAGCTCTTCTTTTTTTTCTAAGTTTTAACAAGGTTCCCATGTCCATGGAAAACCTGCAAATATCAGGGTATTTAACCCTTAAATGCACAGGATTTCACCACACACTTACAGTACATATTCAGGTCTTTAGAGACCCGGCACTTATATCTATCACAAATGGGTCTACAAAATGCCCAGTGAGTGTACAATTTTCACAATATTTTCAAAACAATTAGACAATAATAGAATAAAACATATTTTGTATATATTTTATGTTTTATTTTTCAAAGAGAAAATGCAACAAATCAGGACAAATCTAGAACAGGATTTATTACTTTCACACTGAAACTGGCTTTCAAACACATATTTAGCTACACATAACACAAGCTACACATAAGTTGCACATAAGTATTTTCTCAGGCACTTATTGAGTCTAAACAGAGGCACAATTTACATAATTTCAGTAGTACGCTGAAATTACAATAGTCATATCACACTGTTCATGTGTTATACTTGCTATAGTTTACTTCCATGTTGTTTTACCATCAAATAGCAATGTAAAAATATAAATCAAGTCAAGTACTGAAACAACAGTGCCACCTTGAGTAAGAAATAACATCTAAAATATATATCTGTACAAGCATATGGAATACTGATAAATCACCATTGTTTTATTTTAATTTGATTTTTTATAATTATATTTATTAAGCTTTTCATTATAACACAAATATTATAAAAGAAAGAAAAAAGGGAACCAACAAAAACAGCAACAATGAAAAAAAAATACAAACTATACACAGAACTATACACAAAAGTCAGGAATGCTTAATAGTAAATAATATTAAAAAATAACATAAATGAAATGAAGAAGAGAAAAAAGAAAAAAACCTTTAAATATCCAGGGGGTTATGAGATTACAATACTCCTAAAATCACCATTGTTGATAATTATAGTAAATAAATTTATGGAAGAGCAAAAAAAAATAAAAAAATAAAAAATAAATAAATATATACATACCTAGGGTCTCTAATGAGCCTAGACACTTTTGGTACTTAAACCATTATAAAAAATAATAAATAATAAAATTAAATTAAATATAATTAAATAAATATAAAATATATGTTATAAAATAAATAAATGTAATAAAATAATTTTTAGTGTTAGTGTGTGTTACACTATTTATAAGAGAGAGATTGAGGAATACTAAAGAGTTGTGGGCACAGCTCCATAAAATGGATGAGGGGCTGAAAGGTATACGTTCAGGGGTTAAGGAATAAAGGATTTCCATCCTATAAAATCATGAAAATGAGTTGTATCTTTAAAAGTAATTGAAATGTCATTTAAATTTCTACAGTAAATATAAAGTTTTCTAGTTATGCTGTGCTCTAAAATATTTCTTTATCAGTGCAATATCTGTACTTTTTTTTATTTATATTTTTTATCCTTGTCCTTTATTTAGAAAAAGGAAGAGTCATGGAAATATCATGGAAATTAATTAGTCAAAAAGTTTGGTAACCTTGTTTTAAGCAGACAGCTAGACATTAAAAATCTTACTCTTATTATTGGCTAAAAATTAAATATTAGTATCTATCCATCTTCCTCATTAATTTACCATAAATTTGTGGCCAAGTTGTTGCACACAAGGCATCGTTGACCCTCTTCCCAAATTGCAAACTTTTATGTAATCTTCGCCTGAATGTGGTTCCGTAAAAAATCTGCAATTTAATCAGTACATGTGTTCCCAGGGAATCAACCACATCTACCAGTCGAGCTATAGGAATAATAGATTCTCAGTGGACTTCTACCCAACAGTTGAATGTAGTTTTCGGAACGAGACGTTTTTTCAGCTTACTGTAGTTTCAATAAAGTGTCTTAGAGAAAAAGTTTTAATATATGAAAGCTACTGTTTGTTTACATAAAATAAATAAAATATAATTATTTTTAAAAAGGTCAAGGAAAATTACATTTTCATAATATGACCCCTGTAATGAACTGACCATGTAATTTTAAGTTGTAACTTTATGTGCAATAGGGTAGTTCACCTGAATTACATTGGAAAGTTGCCTTCCTGTGGTATATGAAACCAAAACTATTTTAGACAGCATTTTGCTAATTATTTTGTAATTGTTATTTCATGACCTCATTGATTAAGAGACTATATGCAATATTTGTACTTTTAGAAATCTATTTGTCACACTGCAGGACAATTAAATGAACTAGTGAAGGAAAATGTAAATGGTTAAATAGTTAAATGGTGACCAGTTACAGCACCAAAAATATACACTTTCCCTTACACATTCTTTTAAATTGTAACCTAAAATCTTGTTGATGATTAAAAAAAGATCAAATACATCTTATATTATGGTTCAATAAGAATGTAAACGGTTGTGAGGGCATTGCAACAAATGCACCACTGTCAGTGACCTAGAACACTGTTTAGACACACAATGTTTGTCTTTCTGTCTGTCTTGTCTATCTGTCTGCCTGTCTGTCTTTCTGCGGGTCAGGTGAGATGAATCAGTTATTCTGCGCTGTCCTCCTGAGATCACAGCAGGAAGGACACACTCTCATCCGACCGATTGGCTTCCCTCAGTCAAACGCTGCCTGTCTGCACAGCATGTTAAACAGCCACACAAACTCACACACACACACACACACACACACACTCACACACACACACACACACACACACACACACACACACACACACATAGTCTGAGTCACTCCTCAGACTTGAGCCTGACAGATGGTAATTATGAACAGTGCTTTTGCTAAAGGTCTGCAATAATTTTCATGAAGCCCAGGGGTGTCATATCTCACCTGGGGTGATAGCAGTGTATGATTATACGTATACAGCATATGAATATAAATATTTTACAAGAGCAAGAGTGAGTGTTTACATGCAGCTCCTTAACTCTTTGGCTCACACCCAACGCCAACACTTAAAGGTAGGTCTCAGGGCAGACTGCGTGCCTGTCTAGTCCTTAAAATTCCTCTGATGTATAAGATACGCTGTCTGCTCTTGAAGAAGAGCTTCTGGTCGCCTTGTTTTTAAAGTGAAAGGAAAAATAAAACTATCTTAACATTAGGCTTGGGATTGATGCCTATTTCACAGATCGATAATCAGAAGACTTTCCGATTATGAGGAGGCAGGCGAGGAATGAGGATCTAAATGCAGCTTTTAATGGAACAAAAAGATAAACAAAGTACTCAGAATAAAACGAAACAAAACACGGGAAACCAAGCACAGAACGTGACAACACATGTGAAGACTGACAAAGAATCCAGGGGAAACAAGGGCTTAAATACAAATGGGCAAACAAGGAAACAAGGAACACCTGGGGAAAACAATCAGGGGAAAACCAATCATGAAAAGAAACTATAAAGGACTACAAAATTAACAGGAAACAGGAACGGGGAACTAAACAAGCAAAAAAGTCTAAGCAAAAACACAGGGAATACGTGACACAGATGATTATCAATATATATTGGGATTTTTACAGAAATAAATAAGGCTACACGTTGTACAATAGTCTTTGTGTTTTGAGTGGCAGGGTAAATTAAAGGGGGTTGCACACCGGATGCGTCTGGTGGACGACATGGCGCGCTCAAAAATTCTAAATAATTATTTTCTATGAAGGTACATACACAGGGTGGGCTCGCTGTATCTCGAGGCTGCTCAAAAATCTGCATCGCCACAGAGCAAAACTCACATAGTTTTACATTAAATTTGACCCAAATCATTATCACTCTATTGCATCTTTCAGATAGCTTACACAATGTATTTTCAGTTACAATTATGTCTTTTTGTGGTTTGACAGCTTGAATAAAACCTCTTCAAAGATACATACAGAGAAATTGCATAATAATTTCTAATTGTTCAGTTTGCGCAGTTAAACCAGTTTCATAAACTAATCTGCAAACTCATGAACGTCACTTTCATTCTTGAAGAAGCAGAAAAACCTTCAGAACTTTTGAGTGTATGCGTCCTGTGCAAGGAGCTCTAAAATACCCGTCCTATGTTGTGATACCTGTGCTTTGCATCCTGCTTCAGTAAATGTTATATCATGCCTTGTGGTCTCCCAACGCTGTTACGCAGGACATTCATCGGAAGCCCAACTGAGTGAATTGGAAAGCATGCAAATTAGGCTTCAAATTATAATGTCGGCAAATGTTAATATATCGATACCTCAGAAATATACCAATAAAATAACGTGCCGATCAATAATCGATATATCGACAATTTATGACATGCCTACTAAACATCTTTAAAACAACATAAATTTATTTGAGAAGCAAAATAGTGTACAATAAGAAGACTTAGAAAATATGTTGTAAGTTTATTTTTCTTACCCAGTTGGCAAATGTTTTTTTTTTTTTTTTTACATATCTAGCATTATGCTTAAAATGAGAAAAAAGAAAAAAGAAACTGAATTCAAGCTATATACTTAATTTTAATATCTTATTGTTTAATATTTGAATATCTTGTTTTCATGTAATATCTTATCTTTGCTTTGTTTATCATTTTTAATGTTAGTTTAGATATTTTTAATGGGAAACCAGACAAAATTGTGGACCCACTTTATATGAGGTGTACTTTGACTTTGTTCTGATACATTTTCTGTGTGTTTGCATTTTACTTACATTTAACGTACCTGCATTTAATTACATCTGTAGTTACACTGTTAACTTTACCCCAACCCTAAACCTAAACCTAACCCTACTCCTAAACCTAAACGTACCTCGACCTCCGTCGCTGCAAATGTGAATATTTTGAGAATTTTGCAGAAAAACATGCTAAATCATTTCTTTGTATTGTATGTATTTTAATGTTAGTAAATAGTAGTAATATAAAGTGGGACCACTCAGTAGAGTTGTAATATACTTCCTGCTAGACATCTTCATTAATTAAACTGTTTTGTAGCTTACATTTTCCTTCAGGCAATTTGATAAAACATGTTACAAACCCCTTAGTTTGACATGCATAGTAATTAAAGAGATTAATTTTATTTTTCAGCAGTCAATATGATGTCCAAACACTAGATTATGTAACTGTTGGTGGACATTTTACATCAGTACTCTTCCTTAATTAATTCTAAAGGACAGTAATTGCAGTTTCAGTGTAATAATTAGGAACAAAGTAACCAAGAACATTGTTTACTTCCCAGACAAACCCACCTAACATCTCAACATCCATTGTCACTAAAGTACAAATAAATCAGTCTGGGTTGCAATTAAAAATGTTCTGGATTTAAGTACAAGGTAGGCTTGCATGCCACAGATGCTATCAAATTAAGGCTGCCACCTTTAAAATGGGAAAATACCAGACACCCCTTCCAGTGAGGCCAACTTTTCGGGGGGTTATATATCTATGTTATTGATATATAATCTAATTAAGTATATCGATTGTATACTGTAGGCCTATTATAAAAGTAAACAAATAAATAAATATTTTATACATTCTGAAGGTTGAACTAGGCTCCTAGTGGAATGACTTACTACTGAGAAATGTTTCCAGTATGTCTAATTATATGGATACAGTATTCAATTATGTTGAATACTTATGGCTGTACAATGTACAGTAAACTGTGCTTACTGTACACGCAAATTGAAATTATGTCACCGATTCTAGTAATAGAGCTTCATTTGTTTTAAATCTGGAGCATACCATTAATTAAAAATAGAGAAACTCTGTAGTAATTTACCAAGAGATATCTTTATTATTTTTTGAATGCCCTGCAATTGTGTGTTTCATGATAAATTGAATAAAAACTATTTTTGAACCATTGTTCATAGTTTTACCTTAATGTCTTAGCAACAAATGACAGTCAGCATATAATGTGTGTGTATGTATGTGTGTGTGTGTGTGTGTATATATATATATATACACACACACACACACACACACACACACACACAGTATGTATACACGCCATTACAGCCATACACATTCAGACGGACATTTTTGGCCTTTGCGTCATGTTTAGCGCTGTTTTATGCGCATCCTGCCAAAAGCGTTGCGTTTTTAAGATCTCTGTGGAGTTCAAAATGTCCATCTTTCAATTTTTTAAATTGCATCCTGTTCCATTCAATTGCACTAGCTTATCATTTTTTATATGTAGTTTTGCACATCCCTAGTATGATAGAAGTGAATAAAATACAAAGTCTAGTGTAAATGCACCTAAAGTCTAGTGTAAATGCACCTAAACCCTACTAAAGCCCCATCAGGCATTCTATGAGACCAGTGAGAGGTTCCATCCTGTTCAATTCAATTGCACTAGCTTATCATTTTTTATCTGTAGTTTTGCACATCGCTAGTATGATAGAAGTGAATAAAATACAAAGTCTAGTGTAAATGTACCTAAAGTCTAGTGTAAATGCACCTAAACCCTACTAAAGCCCCATCAGGCATTCTATGAGACCAGTGAGAGGAGAAGTCGTGCTGTCGGGCTCTTAGTCAAGCTATTCAGACTCCGTCCATTCTGTGTGGCTTTTATTACTGCTCACGAGTGACCGTCTATCATCAAGCAGTCGTAAAAGACTCTCTCTTCCCTCATTGAGAACTTTTCCTATAAATCTTTAGGCAGGGATTCAGGATTACTCAGGGGTTTGGCGAGTGAACCGGTGCTTGACAAAGAGGACCAGAGGGAGAGGCTTTTTGCTTCAGTGCACTTTTGAGCTCAGACAGAAGGAGAGTGTGTATGTCGTACTCCAATTTGCTCCTGTGAGAGCAGTGTGTGTGAGTGTGTGTGTCATCTCCACCCTTTCACACAGGCATTGGACTGTGACTGGACTGAGAGAACTGTGAGAGAGCTGTCTAGCATCTGCATACGTTTGTCCTGACTGTGCGGAGTGTGGTTTGACAGACTTGTGGTATCAGATCTCAGAGATGAGTAATTGCTGCACTTTGTTAGGAAGTTGTTCACAGTGATTTCACACATACTGCTGTTAATATACTTACTATTTTGGCCTTCGCATTCTGCTGTGGATAACAGATCAGAATGCATAGATACCTACATAATTTCTATGTGCATAAGCAGACACGTTTCTTAAACACCTAAACAATTAAAAAAGAGTTAACTAAAAGAGTTTTGTGGCTTTTTATCCATGTTAGCTTTGAGTTTTAGCAGATTTAGCCTACACATTTTAAGTTCATTTTAAGAGCCTTTCTCTTCTGGGAGAAGATGACCAAAAATAATGGTGACACATCTTGCACTTGCAGGGGTATCCAAATTGGTTGTCCAATAAAATGGAAGAAAGTGAGAAGGTCTCCTCTCCCTAAATTGTAAATAAAACCTGTCACAAAGCAACAGCAAGTAGCAAATCATGGTTGGTTTTACCTTGGAACTTTAGCAATACTTGTAAGCAGTGGCGATTTCTCAGGACCAGCAAAGCCTTCTCTGCTGGCATAACATGCCTAATAAATAAATATTTTTTCATCATTTCATTCTCATTGACCTTTTTGCCTATGTATTTTCAATCGCTCTCCACTCCTAATTCATTTACAGATGAACAGCAAAAAACAAAAAGTTTATCCAGTCAGAATTTATTCCTCGATGCATACAAGCAAAGTGTGACAACTGTTTCACAAATCGCATGCCCGAAGCTGAAGCAGCACGTGTCTGAGCTCCACCCCGTCAGGCCTTCAGAATTTCCACAGAATCCCTCGACACTGCAGTGAATAGGCATCTAAAGTCAGATTGTCAGATTCATCAGCCAATCAGATTAATTTATTTGTTCTTGGTGGGTGTGGTCTTTAGGATATGTCCCAGTCCAGGCCTTCTAGCGGGCCTTGAGTGATGCAATCACGCTTTAAGTGATTTACATAATTTGAAAGTGAAGAGCGCGAGATCTTGCTGTGGAGTCGGCTGTCATCACTGCCTCATCACCACTGAGAAAGAGATCCATATGGATTTAAAAACCTGAGATGTTCTGTATGATTGTGCAATTGATTAATTAAACAGGAAAGGAGGACTGATTTTCAGTTCAAGCAAATTGGTAAGTGCTTTTTGCATTGTTATAGCAACATCAGGAGTTTTCTAAGTGTAAATTAGGCTGCTTGAGCATTCAGTGTCGGATCAAGTTTTGAAAAGTTTGAAAAGTGTACTCTGACGGAACAAAATTTATTGCAAGCAAAATTTAAATCGCAAATATTATTAGAGAGCTTTTTCTTGGTATTAGACCTCCTTGGTTCTGGCTTTCGTGCATGGACGTTTTTTTAAAATGTCAATTGGTATTATTAGTTGGTTGCGACATAATGCATGATAGGCATACGGTTTCTTATTCACTGTGAAACTGTGTTTCCTTAATGACATGAATCGCACTGATGGACTAGACTTAAAAAGCACGGGCCGCGGCTGCTTGTAAGGGACCACTAAGTATCATTGTAACTGTAAGACAGCAAAGAAATGGCCAGTTACAGCACCTAAAATTTTCACAAAGATTTTTATCTTATCACTAGGAGTTTTTGTCTAAAATCTATTCACAAAACTGCTAAGAGCAAATTTTACTAAGGAAATCTTAAGATAAGAGTAAGGCGGAGTTGACATAGTTGCTATGGATGATGTCACGTTTTATTAGCGCACTCTTTTAAATTACCCACAGTGATTGGTAGAGAGGGAACTGCTATTTGTCAGCTAAAACAGAATATATATATATATATATATATATATATATATATATATATATATATATATATATATATACAAGCAAGAGTGTGATATGGCCCTACATCAGCACTGCTGTAATTCAGCCACAGGCCGAGTGCCATAGGTAATCACAGCAGTGCTGATTTAGGGCCAAATAGCATGATTGCGAGTGTGATATTGCTTATATACAACAGTTCAATGAACAAGTACATTTTAAAAAACTTAGGAAAAACTGAGTACGGTCATAAAATCGCATTTGTGCATGGAACTACTTTCTTACGCGACGGATCAGAATCTGCCGTCGCTGGTTCAAACCAGATGTTGCGTCCAAGCCTCCGTAAGTAATTCAAAAATTTCACTTCAGAAATAGTATCACGGCTTGTGCTGTTTCTAACAAGTTATTGGATAAACAAGGATGGATGTGTGTGTGTGTGCGTGTGTGTGTGTGTGTGTGTGAGAGAGAGAGAGAGAGAGAGAGAGACAGAGTGTGTATGTCACCTGTTGCCACACCCAAGCAGAGATGCTGTCAGCTTTCTGAAGATCAGCTTTCTCAGTGGAAAAATAGTGCCCAAGCGGGGTATTTCTCCCTATTTCGTGCTAGCCGGTGCACAAGAGTCATTCACTATAGAAACCGCAATGTCGTCCGCCATTTTAAACATCACGTCCTCTCCAATGTGGAAACTCCTTGAGTTCTGTAATCAATCAGTCTGTTGTGCCTCTCAGCTTTGATGAGCCGTAATGTTGAAGTTGTTGTTTAAAGCTATTTCCTAGCTTTAGTAGTGTAGTAGTAATACAAGCGATCACGTAGAGCTGTTGTATGTAAACACTGGCTGACGTGGATTCACTTCACGTCACCTAACTGCCTTATATTACACACAAAAATGATCTTTTGCCACCACCTGCTGGCTAACATATGTAATGTAAAGAAAAAAAAAATACATGTAAAAAGAGACACATACAGTAGCTCTTAAGACCTATGCACTGCTCTTACACTTTAGTTTAGTACAGCACGAACACAAGCGGAGTGATACACACAGTGAAGCGTCCTAGTGCTGATGGTGTGAGACCATCAGTGCTCATGGAACGTCTCTCGTCCAATCAGATTCGAGGACTGGAACTCACTGTTGTGTGTATATATATATATATATGTATGTATTAGGGGTGTAACGGTACATGTATTCGTCCCGAACGGTCACGGTACTGACGTCACGGTTCGTGCATGCAGTCAGACGAAGAATAACATATGTCACAGCCGATCCACTCCAATCCAGAAGGGGGGCGCGCGCGATAATGCAATGCTGTTTGCTAACTGCCATAACAGGAAAAAGAGCAGAAGAAGAAGAGACCATCTATGGACCAACCCCAAACAAGAATGGCTTCTCCTAATGTACAAGTTTTATTTTTCATTGTTCTATTTATTTTGTACTTTTATAACACAAGATATGCTTTTCAGTTTTGTAGCTGATTGTGACCAAATACATTTTGTTTTTTATCAACCCTACAAAAAAATATGGTCTATGCAAGAGTGCATTCTGTTTACTGTTTAGTGCTTAATACACAAAAGGAGGCTGTACTGTACCAACTACCTCAGGGGGGACTAAATGCCGCTAGGTGGAACAAACTGTAATTTGCACTACTGTCTGTTCAAAATAAATGAAAAAAAACCTAGCATTTGGGATTTGTTGCTTTTTTCCTGTTGTACCGAACGCCTATTGAACCGTGACCCCAAAACCGAGGTACATACCGAACCGTGACTTCTGTGTACCATTACACCCCTAATATATATATATAGATAGATAGATAGATAGATACACATATATACACATATACATACAGTAGATAGATAGATAGATAGATAGATAGATCTCTTTTTTCAGTTGATGAACATTTCTTTATCCTGTGTTGATGTAATGAAACGAGTGTGCATCCCATTAACAGCATCAAAACACCAGGTAGCCCGGCGATTGCTATGATTACCAATGAATGCCCCCTTTTTTCTCCACAGCGAGTGCACATCCACGGAAAAAAATACGCTATGAATTGTTGGTCGATGTTTGGTCTGGAGAGGGCATATTTAGTTTGATAGATGATTCTGGTGACGAATTACAGAAATTCTCAATTCATCTGCTCTACACGGTTACCTTTTGATGTGGCCAGGGAGCACAGAGTTGTCAAAACCTTTATCTCTGGTGTAATCGGCTTGTTTCAGTTTTTGGGAGAGGTACCTGCATCTTTAACTAAGTTTACAATAATAAAAACACCCTTGCGATTCAGGCAACAGCTTTTTTAAAGGTCAGTGTCAACATTATAATATTTATAATGTTATAATATTATATTATTAAAATACATCGACTCAATTGTGATTCAGATGATACCTTTTTAAAAGGCAAAGGTCATTATAATATTCAAATACATTGCTGTTAATGTGGATTGACGGCAGAAGCCATGCTTTGGATCATTTGTGAGTCACTCTTAGGAATTTAGAAGTCCTCAGGACGACTTCTAAGCTATCGTGGGTTTAGGAGCTACTTTTAGCATTAAAATGCTTCGTGAATTACTCTTAGATTAAAATTTTACGAGTCCTAAAATTAGGAGTGACATGCCTCTCATTTTTAAGAGTTGCTCCTAAATTTCTGCATTAGGAGCTACTTTTAGCCTTAAGATTATTTTGTGAATACAGGCCCACATCCCCAGTAATTAAAGAGTGGAACAGAGATCAAACAACAACATTGCCAAATGCATAAAATCAGTTATCCTTCATATGTTTACGTCACTGAACTATAAATCTTATGTAATGGAGTATCTAAAAGCAAAGATGCTTTCTTGACTCAATGACTGCAGAGCTAAATTACTCACTGTCTTGTCTGCTAGTATAAAACATGCACAGTTTGCATTGTCTTCAGAGGACAGTGTCTCAAGATGGAAGCAGGATGAGAGAGACATGAATTCATCTTCAGTGAGAAAGTGCCATCTATTGGCTGATAAATTCCAGAACTGCTGTCTTTGTGCCATGATGTATTAACATGAGTTATAGAACACTGCTTTCATGTTAAGTGCTGGGAAATTAGTTGAACTCTGCTGTGTGTTATGTATAGGCATTTTTTGGATAGGTAAAGAAGGCTGGTCGCTAGGCTATATTATCTGTATGTGTGCATTGTACAGTGTGTATTTGATTGTGTGTGATTGTTGTTTTTCAGGGTGAGAAGGGTGACTTGGGTGTTGCAGGAGTGGATGGCCAGAAGGGCGAGAGAGGGGATCCTGTATGTATTTTCTCAGGCTCTTTATTCTGTTATGAACACAAAAAGTTTTTTGGTTTTGTTTACCTTGTGATAGTTCATCAACTCTGCCTTCTCACCCTACAGGGTTTGCCTGGCCTACAGGGAGCCAGTGGAATAAAAGGGCAAAAGGTGTGTAATGTATGTTTTATATGTAAGTTCTGTGTGTGTGTGCAGGGAGATAAAGATTTGTCTAATAAATTATAGTCTAGAGTAACTGTCGGCATAAAGTCTGGCCCAGTTTACTGCTTATTCTGGCCAAAAAATGCCCAGTGGAGATTTATATTAAAAAGGATTAAAATATTGATCTGCTTCTCACCCAAAGCAATTTCATTGCTTTAGAAGACATATATTAAACCACTGTATCAGCCTGGTACCTCCCAACTCACAGAACTTGCTTAATGCCAGCCAATCAGATGGAAGATTTCAGTCAAACCTTGCCATTTTTATGTTCAATAAAACACTAACATTTATTCATTTTGAAGATGCAGCTTTTATCCAAAGTGACTTACAAATGAGGAAAACAGCACAAGCGAATCATCCTAAGGAGACAATAATATGAGAACGGCTGCAATACAAACTTTCAAGTTAGCTCAGAGAAGTACAAGCCAAGAGGAAAGTGAGAGACAGTGGTGAAACAGTGGATTTAAGATTAATGTATTTTTTTGATTTATAAAGCAGGAAGGAAGACCGTTAGTGTATTAGTAGGACTGAGTCAAGTGCTCACAGAAGAGATGCTTAGATGTTTTTTGAAGGTTGCAAGAGAAGCAGCTGTTCGGGTGGAGCTGCTTCGAACAGATTGAGAGCAGTCTGTTAGCATCTGAGACTAAATTAATGGCAACTGTTGTTTATTTATTCACTGTTCTTTTTCTTTGTGTGTCTGTATTATTGTTCCTTTAGGGTGAAGAAGGCCCCCGAGGACTGCCGGGCCCTGTGAGTACTTTACAGGTTTCAATCAAGTTGCAGATCTATTGCAAACACAGTACAACTTATTAGACTTCACATATTAAAGCAATAGTTCACCCAAAAATGAAAATTCGGTCATTGTGTACTCATCCTCATATCATTACAAACCCATATGCTTTTATTAATTTATGGAACAAAACGGTGAATTTGAAGAGTTTTCAAGCAGCTCTTTTCTGTACGATGGCAGGTAATAGCGATCACGTCTATCAGTGGTCCATAGGACTCTTGCGCTATATTCAAAGCCTTCAAAGAAGCCATAAAATAGCTTTTTATGATAAACAGACTGAATTTTAAGTCATTTTAATTGACTTTTCATTTGAATTTTAAGCAAAGAGTTTTAATATTATTTTCTGCTGGGTACCTGGACACTCAGGAATCTCCAGTAATGAACAAGCGGACAGAGCTGCAGAGAAGCACTATCTACTGAACCAGTAAAATGCCCTATACCTTCCACAGATCAGAAACCAACTCTGAATGTATATATATATAAAAACAAATGGCAGTCGGAGTGGGATCAATGTTTAAACAACAAATTATGAGAAATAAATCTTGTTGTTGGAACAAGATATGTGTTCCCTTTTAATAATCGCTGGGATCAAGTCATTTATACACGATGCCGGATAGGACATACAAGACTCACACACTAATTTTTACTATCAGGAGAAAATTCACCAAAGTGCTCATCTTGTCAGAACCCACTATCCATTAAACATATTTTACTGGACTGTCATACCTCTACATATCTGAGGAACCTGTATTATTCAGTTGATTCATTTGAAAAGGTTTTTAATCAAGTGAATCCAAATTTAGTTTTAAGGTTTTTAGGAAAAATGAATCTTAAACACCTCATTTAACTTATTTAACTATTTTAAATAACTAAACCTGGTTCCCACCATGAATATAGCCATAGAAGCTGGCATGTTTGTAAAAATGAAAGAAACAAACATCAAGGTCCTTTGCTGTTGTTCTGGGATTGATTTGCACTTTTCGCACCAAACTATGTTCATCTCTAGGAGACAGAATGCGTCTCCTCCGTGAGCGGTATGATGGCCCCATGGTGTATATACTTGCGTACTATTGTTTGTACAAATGAACGTGGTACCTTCAGGCATTTGAAAATTGCTCCCAAGGATGAACCAGACTTGTGAAGGTCCACAATCTTTTTTATTTTTATTATTATTATTATTTTTATTTTATTTTTGAGGTCTTTGCTGATTTCATTTGATTTTCCCATGATGTCAAGCAAAGATGCACTGAGTTTGAAGGTAGGCCTTAAAATACATCCGCAGGTACACCTCCAATTGACTCAAATTAGCCTATCAGAAGCTAATTGGCTAATTGCCTAAAGGCTTGACATCATTTTCTGGAATTTTCCAAGCTGCTTAAAGGCACAGTTAACTTAGTGTATGTAAACTTCTGACCCACTGGAATTGTGATATAGTCAATTAAAAGTGAAACAATCTGTCTGTAAACAATTGTTGGAAAAATTACTCATGTCATGCACAAAGTAGATGTCCTAAACGACAAAAACAATAGTTAACTAATATAAAGTGTATGAAGTGGTTAAAAAATGAGTTTTAATGACCTCGTTTATGTAAACTTCTGACTTCCAACTGTAAGTGAAGATTCTTCCAAAAATCTCCTTTTTTGTTCCACAGAAAAAATAACAACATACGGTTTGGAACGAGTAAATAATGACAGAATTTTCAATTTTGGGTTAACTTTTATTTTAAAGAGAGGGAATTTAAATGGAAATATGCAAATTTGTGATAGACACATTTGCCTTCATTTAATGTCAAGATCATACCAGATCCTCTGGGCTGCATTTTTCCCTCTTAAGCTCCTTTCATTACTGGCTTTCTAAACACTTTACGGATCCAAGCGTAATGTTGTAACATTCAGTGAATTTTTTTATTTTTTATTATTCCTTATTCATTCCACATTTTATGTGTCAAAGTTGAAATTAAACTGTGTAATTTCTACGCCATCAAGCGGAATGGCAAAAAAAATAACAGCTTTCCTAAAGACTTCCCTCTGCCATTGGCCAAACAAACTAATAGTCCCACCCCAAACTCACGCCATTGGTTTAGTCATTGTTGCTGCGTCAGGTGGTCAAGATACTCAAACAAACAGAGCAATATTTTTATAGCAGCACAGAGACCGTTTTTACAATTTTCAGGAAAATCAACCTACAGATGGCCTACATATATTTGTCCCTGCATATCAAGCTGGGATAGGAGAAGTATTTTAACAACGTAAAAGTAACACTCGTCAGCTTTAACTATCAGGAAAGATTTTTGAGTAACACTTTACAATAAGGTTCCATTTGTTGACATTAGTTAAAGGTGCTATATGTAATATTGACAACAAGCATTTGAAATGGGTACTGCAGTCCAAATTCAAAATATTGGAGAGTTGTCTGCCCCGTCCCAGACTCGAAGCTCATGCGGGTTGCCAGAATGTTGACATGCAAATTAGCCAACTCAGCATCTGTTTTAAAGGATTTCTGGGCTTTAAGCTGTCTCCATCTTCCAAAGGCATCTCCAATCTTTATTCTTGTTTTACAACGCTTCTGGTCATGGTGGTTTTTAGATAGATGGTGAGGCTTTTCAGGTTGGGTGGTATTTGTAATCTCTGATCCAGTTTGTTTGCTGGCCTCCATGGCTGCAGCACGCAGTGTTGTTTGCTTGCAAACTTGTTCAAATCTGGCAACCCGGCGGTGTCGAAATACTATTGGTGAGTGGGCAGTGGGCGGGATCACACAGGCCAAAACATAAACAGAAATTCCGTCCTGGAATGGAAACTTGAAAAGTTGAATTTGCTGGTTGTAGCATTGTTATCAGAGAAGCCAGTATTTCAACTTAGCATGTTTCCTAATTCTCTAATGACAAATTATGGTCATTTTGTGATTTAGTACAGTAAAAAGTACTACATATAGCACTTTTAATGCACTTTGAACTAACATGAACTAACAATGAACAATAGTATTTTTATAAACTAACATTAACAAAGATTAATTAATGCTGTAAAAAAATATAATGTTCAGTGTTTGTTCATGATACCTAATGTATGAACTAATGTTTATGAATGGAACCTTATTGTAGTGTTACCTATTTTGGGTAGTTACTAATAGAAGACTGTGTCCTACTGTATATCAGTGCAGCACTATTGGACTAGTACATAGGCTTTATCTCTAATGTGCTGACTGGTTACTAATAAGAAAACCTACGAGCCTTAGGAAGCTAACAGCTTATTGGTCGCTCTTAACATGAAATTTGCAAGGTTGGGAACAGCATCGCTGGTGTTCATTAAATCAAAAAGGTAAGATAAAAGGTGCGATTTGACAGCAGGGCACAAAATCAATTGATTCTGCCTGCTGTGTGAATCTAGAGCTAAATGGGAAAAGCTTGGGCACTATAGCCCTTATAATCTAATTTACAAATATTCATGATGCCAGAAAAGAACAAAGATTCGGATTGCGGCTTTGCCAATCTTTTTTTAAATGGCTGATTAAGATTATGAGCGACACAAATATAAACTGGCTTTTAAGAGTTTGATTGTTCTCTCATGGTTTCCTCTTTGGTTGGTAATTTGATTGTAGCTGGCTGTAAATGGATCATGCTGTTTAGCGGTAGTTCTCTTTTAATTAGGGATGTTTAATTAATGGCTTTTTTTTCGTCCAAGGAAAATACCTTCAAACAACTGTATCCTAAATCCCATTTCCAGATTTGAATTACATTCTAGTTATAATTAGCTGTTTTTCGCATATTAAACCAGAGCAAGTCAATGTATGGTTGCGCTCAGCTAACTTAGACAAACAACGGTACGTTGTTAGTTAAAAAAAAACATAACAGCTATAGCATAACAGCATTTTAAGGCATCATAGGAAGGAACTCTCCAGATGTGATGGCTGTTCCAAAATGTTAGCAGAAAAATTATGTTGCCTTCTAAGATACCTCGTTTTTGCCAAATTCTAAAGCAGCATGGCACGTAGGATGCACTGCTGCAAGCTCAATGAGAAAAAAATATTTATTAAAAATATATTAAGATTTCATTCAGTACAGAAAAGTATTTATAAAAATAGTTTAATATAATAAAAAATTGTCTTTTTAATCGCAATATGTGTGTGCAATGTACAGTATTTATTTGCTTATGAGAGTATTGCATCATCACCTTAGCAACATGCTATCGTCAAACTCCATTGGAATCAATTGTTATTTGTATTCCAATCTGAAATGCTACATATGAAGAGCAATCCATACAGCATCACTCATTTGTGAGGTTCAATTTCGGTGCTGCCTTAGAGAGTTGCTGCCTATTTAGGCAGTATACAGTAAAGCAGCTCACTCGGTTTAAAAGCAAAGCTTGTATATATTACTTGCTTTTAGGGGCTGTTCACATAGGATGTATTCTTGCATTCAAAAACGGCTAGACACAGAGCAGTGAAATGGAATGGAATGCAGGGGTCTCGAGTTGTGTTTTTTTTTTTTTTTTTTTTATAAGTTGAACTTTTAACTTGGCACATGCTCTTCAAAATTCATTACTCATGTCATGAGACACTGAAAAAGAAAGAGATGCACTGCAATGGTCAAAGACATCCATCTGTAGCGCATGTTTACATAGACCAACAACTAAAAAATAGTGCAGACGGAACGAAAGAAAGCATCCTTAGGTGTTCACCGATCACCAGGTGTTCATATTTTGGTCACACAGAAAATATATTTTGCCTCCAGCTGTGCTGTTTTTTAAATAGTTTTTCTATGTCAATATGAGCTAGATGGACTTCTTTGACTGTTAAGCTATGCTATGTCTCGAGTTCTATGTCTCACTGTTTTTTAGCATTTTGTAAAGGAGTGCTGCATTTTTAAGATGCAGTGTGAAGTTAAAAACTATAACTTTTAAAAACACATCTTGAAACACCTGCAATCTGTTCCATTCGTTGCGCTCTGTCTAGCTTTTTTTAACACAAGAACACATTTGGTCTGAAAGGCCCCTTATGCAGCACAATGAATAAATGTACAAAACAAGCACATTCTACATCCTCTAAACCAACTTTTCTTGAAGTTACAGTTCATCAGACCTCCTGTTGTTTCATCTTTATTCATGAACTTTTTTACAGTGCACGAAACAGTAAATGACTCGATGGGTATCCATCAAAACAAGCTGTCCTTCATCATTGACTGAGAGCCATCAGAATGATTGACAGGCCATTAAACCTGCTGAGCACTGGTAGTTAATGGATAAATGGAAATTCAGAATCCACCTCTCTGTGGCAGACCATAATGGTTTGAAGAGTGCCATTTGGGTCTGTATTCAGCGAACTGTTGCAGGGAAAGGTGTTTGCCTTTTTAAATATCATAAACCCTGGATAAGTACTAATCTCTTGCATAGAGGGAGTCCAGACAGTTAGTTGAAAAAGTGAGAGGAAACTTATTTTTTATGCTTGTCTAGAGAAGTTGAGGATATCACAGAACAGAGACCAGATCTAAGTGTGGACTGTTATGAAACAAAACTGTTTTGGGTTTTTAATGGAGGATGTTGCATGTCTCCAAATAATTTTTTCACGACACTACAGGGGCGACCTTACATGAGGTTTCTAATGTCATTTTGGAGACTCATTTTTAGATTAAGCACAAGCTCTTCCCCTTGAACCAACTCATTATAGCCTAATGAATGCAAAATTGACCACCCAGTTTTTCAGCCGATTTGGTTCCAGATGAATTTTTCCATAAATTTTCTCCATAGGGATCTAAAAAAAAAAAAATTCTATAAAGAGTTTAAAGACTTTGCACTTAAATTCTTTTTTTAAGGGGAATAAACTTACATTGCATTGCAAATGATGTATTTGAGGAAAAAATGACTGTACAATATACAATAAAACTATCCACTAAGTCATTGATTATGAGTATAAAAACAACATATTTGAAGTTTATATATATATATATATATATATATATATATATATATATATATATATATATATATATATAAACTGTTAGTTTTAAAAAACAATATTTCAAAAAAATGTCCCTACATTACTTCTTTCTTAAAAGGACTGCCAACATTTTCCTGGTACTTAACACATTGTGGATTTAGAAATGTTTTTTTCATACATATTAAATACATTTGCAATTGTATTTCAATTAAATTGAAACAATGGAATATAAGAATGAATAATAAATGAAAATGTAAGCAAGTGAAAATAAATAATAAAGATTTTCTGTTTTCTGTTCACGTAATCAGGTTATGACAGCACATGGCCTGAGACTTTCTGGACCTGTAAGTTTGCCTTTTTAGATGTCATTTAGATGTTAGACTATTTAGAGTATAGTATAACATCACTTTTGAAATTCACTTTTGAAGTAATATCGTGTCACACAATTTTTGTTGTACATTTAATTTGAATGAGATCCATAATTCAGATATAAAGCATTTTTTATGCCTTGGAGGACTTTTCGTTTAAATTCAGTCAGTCAGCTGTAGTAACATACTGTAAATGCACTATAGACAGACTCATGTTTTCTTCAAATGCAACCATGAATTAATGAATAACCTTCCTTTTTTTTTTTGTTTTTTTTTTTTTTGTTACCTCTCTCTCCAATACATGAGGGGGAAGGAGGCGAGAAAGGCCAGAAAGGAGACCAGGTGAATATCCACAAATTAACATTAAATAACAATCAGCGTTTGTAGAGTGTTAGAAGAAAGTTCAGCATAAGTTCATCTTTCTAAAGCTAGTCTAACAGAAAAATTGTTTCAGCAGAGGGGAAAAATAAAAGCTGTTCTGTCAATAAAACAGACAGCCAATCAAAACGCTTGATCCAGCTCTCTTTTTGATCTTTGAGATGCTAGTGGAGTCGCTCAAAGGTTTCAAAAGGGAGAATGTTGTTTTAAAAGCATGGACACATAAAAAGCATAATGTTTTTCAACCTTGAAACTGTCTTTCTCTATTGTAGGTCTTATAGAAAATGTGATTTCATGTCATTTCAGCATTTTCTCTTCTTTCACCAGGGTGAAAAAGGTTCTGAAGGCCCACAAGGACTAAAGGTGAATGAAACTTGTGAAAGTTATATTTTTAAATATAATGTTTTTATTGCATTTTTTAACTTGTTATCGGTCTCATAAAGGGAGATACTGGATTGCCTGGGCTGACAGGGACACCGGGACCTGAGGTATGAACTCAAACTTTCATAAACCTCCAACCTGGCATCTTGCGATTTCACAAAGATCAAAATAACATTTAAAGTCCATCTACTTTAGTTTGATAGACTTTTTGTAAACCATGTCAACATAGTTGGCCAGGAGAGCTGCTCTGCCATGATCTTTGTGATTTAATGACTAGTGCAAAAAGCTTTCTTATGGGTGGCTTCTTGCAACCAGTTCCTGCTGGGTTAAATGGGCTATGGAATGTTACGAAGGTCACAAAAAGACTGATTTTTGACCCTCTTTTCAGCAAAGGGTACAGAGAGAGACCTCTCAGAATAACAAGCAGTCAAAATGCTAACATTTTCACAGTTGGGAAAAAATCTGAGTAACTAAAATCCAATGGTGCATGACCCTGGCAGAGAGAGCAACTGAAAACAGCCATTGAAAGGTCTTGCTGCAAATTTTCTGTACTTAAATTTTTAGCTTGTGACTTGGCAGTGCCTTACTGTGAGACCTGGAATAAGGTTCATAACACTCGTTTGAAGAGATCTCAACATCTGTTTGTGTTCTTACAGGGAAAACCAGGTCCCATTGGCCTTCCTGGTCTTCTTGGAGACCCGGTAAGCAGCAAACATTTTAGTTTTTAGTGGTGCTTTAAGGCAAGCCTTACAGTTACTATTGCTTATAGTTAGGTTTAGGTATTTGAAAAAAAACCTAACCTTAAGTATTAAACCATAGTGCCTGACCAGCAACATTTGTGAATTCACTGAAATGCACTGAAAACCTCTCAGAACACCCAAACAACCACATAGAAATGCACCGAAAACCACTAAGAACACCCTAGCAAACCCCACCCCCCAACACCCTAATAACCTTCTAGAACACCCTAGCAACTGCATAGCAATGCACTAAAAACCACTCAGAACACCCAATCAACCACCTAGAACATCCTAGCAACCACATAGCAATGCACTGAAAACCACTGAGAACACCCTAACAGCCACCTAGAACACCCTAGTAACCACGTAGCAATGCACTGAATACCACTGAGAACACCTTAGCAGCCACCCCATCCCCCTAACAACCACCTAGTACACCACATAGCAGTGAACTGAAAACCAATTAGATCACCTTAGCTGCCGCCCCAGCACCCTAACAACCACCTAAAACACACTAATAACCACAGAGAACACCCTAGCAACCACCCTGAACACCTTAACAACCAACTAGAACACCTTAGCAACTGTAAAGTGATGCACTGTAAACCACTTCTAACACCCTAGCAGCAAACCCAGCATCCTAAAAACCACATAGAACACCCTAGCAGCCACATAGCAATGCACTTAAAACCACTGAGCAGAGGCGGACTGGAGATCGCAAGAACCGGGACTTTCCCCGGTGGGCCGGCCATGAAACGGGGCCGCGATAAGCTGAAAGGGACAGCAGTCTACAACTTCACATCGAACACCAGAGCAACTGCATAGTAATGCATTAAAAACTACTCTGAACACCCTAGAAATGCCCCCAACACCCTAACAACATGGCAGTTAATTTTGCTTCGGCAAGCACCATTCATTTTTCAGTAAATGTGAAAACACAGTTATTTATTCTAATCATGCACTCCACATTCTTATAGTTTTTCTTTACACTCACTCACACACACATCAAAAAATAAAATGCATGTAAAAATGTATATCAACAAAGAGAGGAGAGAGATGAGGATTCAAAATGGTAAATTGTTACGCAGACAATAAGTAATCAATCGGTAATGTGAAAATTAATTTGCAGAGACGGGTACATCTGAGATCTCGACGTGTGTGAGGAAACAGCATCAGCATCACAATCTGTTCACTGCACCTGCTGTTGCTAACAAGCATCTGCCTTTATTCCAAAACGATGGGGTTATATTAGGGAGAAAATAAAAGTGTAGTGTTCTTGTTAAAAAAGTGGAACCTTCCAAAGGTTGTTAAAGCTTATAGACATGTTTCTTGTCTTTTCTGATTGACAGGGCTCTCCCGGTCAGCCAGGACTACCTGGAAAAGATGGAATGAAAGGAGCAAAGGTAAACAAAAGCACAGTTCGGATTTGGACATAGTGGAAGTCATATAACCTGACTGTTTGAGTGGGGATGTATATATGTAGTTCACATAAAATACTTGCTGACAAAGTTGACAAGTCCTGCAGTATGCCATGCTCTAGGAGAGAAAAGGCATTTTTACTTAAAGGTGCTGCAAGCAATTTTAGCCGTTCTAGAATGTAAACAAGCTGAGCCGTTGGCCACCTCTTTCCTAAAACCCCACACTCCAAAGATACCAAATGAGCTTTATTGAGACAGCACAAATGGTTGTCAAAAACAACAGCAGCAAAATAGAGCCCTCAACTGACAACTGTTATGAACAACATGGCATAAAAATGGCTTTAAGCTTCAATAATTCGCTGCAGCTACAGTACTATGAGAATGTGCAAAATGATTGACAGGCAGGAAGCATCATTGACCGCGGACACATTTTTGTTTGCTGTTTACAGAGTCTAGATCTGTCACAGTTAAGATATCTCATGATACTTATTTAATTAATATCTTTCAGGGAGTGTGATTTTTTGCATACCTTTCCATGAAAAAATAGCTTTCAGCACCTTTAAGAAGTGCCACTTTTTACTTAAAGGGATAGTTCACCCAAAAATGAAAATTCAGTCATTGTTTACTCACCCCTGTGTTGTTATAACCCTATATGACTTTCTTTGTTTTTCTTAACACAAAGGGAGAAATTGTGAAAAATTGTTGTTCTCAGTGATGTCATACAATGGCAGTTTATGGTGACCACCTCTTCAAGCTTCAAAAGAATGCAAGACTGTAATTCAGAATTCTAATAAATGATTCCATGAGACTCATGGAATAAACCAAAATCTAATCTATTATTTAGTGAAACTGTTGACAGACCATTGATCTCCTGTGCGCTTTCATGAGAGCAACAGTTCACGCATCCACCTCGTGACATGGGCGTTCAAGCGAAAATACATTTTGTTTATCTAAAAACAGGACTTCCACAGCGATAGCGACAACAGAACACAACGCAGCTGCACACAAAACAGAGAACATAAATTACTAAACATGTCTGAAGAGTTTGTTGTCAAAGAATTTATGCATTTCTATGCCCAGCCTTATTTTTTTGAACTGAGTATTCGGAAATCAAACAGAAACATAGAGGAGGCTACAGGGAACCATAGTCAAACCATGTCCTAACCTGACAGCAAACGACACACGATAAAAGGTATATTTTCTATGTTAATCAGAGTTTTTGTCCTAACCAGCAGTGACGTGCGACAGTGCATTCTATTGATCGCTTGTTTTAAATTTTCGGCATTGCGCCGTTAACTCCATCCATTGTGAACTGGCACCAGTCCAAAAAACATTCTCATAACAATATATTAAAGCCAGCATCTCATGAGCCAGTTAAAAGCTACTTGATTTTGGCCAAGAATGTTACACCTAATGAATGTTTTTGCAAAGGTCTCACTCTCTTCAGGTCTCTCACAAATACTCACCAGTTCAGAATGAAGAAGAGGTGACAGGCATTCTGTCTGTTTGATTGAGGACTTATTTAAAAAAAATAAGGCTGGGCATAGAAATGTATCAATTCTTCGACTACAAACACTTCAGACATGTTTAGTAAGTTGTTCTCTGGTTTGTGTGCAGCTGTGTTGTGTTTTCTGTTGTTAATATCACTGGTGGCCCTGTTGAAGCTAAACAAAACGCGTTTTCGCTTGAACGCCTCGCGAGAGGTAACGTAACTACTGTTACTCTCCTGCAAGGAGCTCTAAAGCTCCCGTACAGACTAATGAACACGCACAGGAGATCAATGGTCGGTCAAAAGTTTCACTTAATAATACATTGGTTTTGTTTCTCACTAAATCTAATCTTATTCCTTTAGAACAAGACAAGAGTCGCATACAGTAATTTATTGTCTGAATTATACTCTTGTGTCCTTTTGAAGCTTGAAGATGTGGTAAACATTAACTGCCATTGTCTGACATCAATGAGCACAGCATTTTTTCACAATTTCTCCCTTAGTGTTGAGAAAAAGAAAGTAATATAGGGTTATAACAACACAGGGGTGAGCAAACAATGACTGAATTTTTATTGTTGGTTGAACTAATCCTTAAAGTTGACCTCTAGGCAGGGAACAATGAGAGAGGTAAAACTAATACACCTAATTATATTTCAGGAATGTCTTCTATTTACTGAAATTAGCATAAAGTGTCTATAACTTAGGGCAATTGAAAAATGGCTTCTCAATAAAAAAGTGATCCAGTGAGACAGCTTGCCCCATGTGAGGGGTAAACTGTGTCATGTCATGGGGCAGGTTGAGTTATTAGGGAAAATAAATGAACAATTTAGTATGAACAAGTCAGTAACACTTCACAATAAGGTTCTATTTGTTAACAAAGTAAATACACTAGGTATCATGTACTAATAATGAGAAATATATTTTAACAGAAAATAATATATTTTTAATAATCTTTGTCAATGTTTATTCATAAAAATACAATTGTTCTTTGTTAGTACATAGTACATTAACTAATGTTAACATAACCAACTTTTAATTAACACAGCTTCCCCCTAAGCATTTAGCTAATTATTTTATAACCATTATGAATGCAGTTTTTATGACCTCATATTAATTGAGAGACTACATTATTTGTACTTAAATGGATAGTTCACCCAAAAATGAAAATTCTCTCATCAATCTACTCACCCTTATGCCATCCCAGATGTGTATGAATTTCTTTCTTCTGCTGAACACAAAGATTTTCAGAAAAATATATTTGTAGGTCCATACAATGCAAGTGAATATACAAGTGAATGGTGGCCAGAACTTTGAAGGTCCAAAAAGCATATAAAGGTAGTATAAAAGTAATCCATATAATAGTGATACAGTTGTGCTCAAAAGTTTGCATACCCTTGGAGAATTGGTAATATATGTACCATTTTTAAAGAAAACATGAGTGAGCAGGCAAAACACATTTCTTTTATTTCTTATGGGATTCATATTCAACTGTAGGTTATAACAGAATGGCACAATCATAAAACAAAACATGGCAACAATGAAAAAAATGAAATGACCCCTGTTCAAAAGTCTGCATACCCTTAGTTCTTAATACTGTGTATTGCCCCCTTTAGCATCAATGACAGTGTGCAGTCTTTTGTAATAGTTGTCTATGAGGGCCCCAAATTATTGCAGGTGGTATAGCTGCCTATTCGTCTTGGCAAAATGCCTCCAGGTCATGTAAAGTCTTTGGTCATCTTGCATGAACCGCACATTTGAGATCTCCCCAGAGTGGCTCAATGATATTAAGGTCAGGAGACTGTGATGGCCACTCCAGAACCTTCACCTTTTTCTGCTGTAACCACTGGAGGGTCAACTTGGCCTTGTGCTTAGGGTCATTGTCGTGCATTGAAAGTCCAAGAGCGTCCCATGCGCAGCTTTCGTGCAGAAGAATGCAAATTGTCTGCCAGTATTTTCTGATAACATGCTGCATTCAACTTGCCATCAATTTTCACAAGATTCCCCGTGCCTTTAGAGCTCACACACCCCCAAAACATCAGTGAGCCACCACCATGCTTCACAGTGGGGATGGTATTCTTTTCACTATAGGCCTTGTTGACCCCTCTCCAAACATAGCGCTTATGGTTGTGACCATAAAGCTCTATTTTGGTCTTGTCACTCCAAATTACAGTGTGCCAGAAGCTGTGAGGTGTGTCAAGGTGTTGTCGGGCATATTGTAACCAGGCTTTTTTGTGGCATTCGCGCAGTAAAGGCTTCTTTCTGGCAACTCGACCATGCAGCTCATTTTTGTTCAAGTATCGTCGTATTGTGCTCCTTGAAACAACCACACTGTCTTTTTCCAGAGCAGCCTGTATTTCTCCTGAGGTTACCTGTGGGTTTTTCTTTGTATCCCGAACAATTCTTCTGGCAGTTGTGGCTGAAATCTTTCTTGGTCTACCTGACCTTGGCTTGGTATCAAGAGATCCCCGAATTTTCCCCAAAGTGATTGAACAGTACTGACTGGCATTTTCAAGGCTTTGGATATCTTTTTATATCCTTTTCCATCTTTATAAAGTTCCATTACCTTGTTACGCAGGTCTTTTGACAGTTCTTTTCTGCTCCCCATGGCTCAGTATCTAGCCTGCTCAGTGCATCCACGTGAGAGCTAACAAACACATTGACTATTTATACACAGTCACTAATTGCAATTTAAAAAGCCACAGGTGTGGCAAATTAACCTTCAATTGCCATTTAAACCTGTGTGTGTCACCTTGTGTGTCTGTAACAAGGCCAAACATTCAAGGGTATGTAAACTTTTGATCAGGGTCATTTGGGTGATTTCTGTTATCATTATGATTTAAAAAGGAACCAAACAACTATGTGATAATAAATGGCTTCATATGATCACTATCCTTAAATAAAAGTCAGTTTTTTTTTGCATGATCAGTCATATTTTCAAAATCAATGCCAAAATTTCATAATTTCTGCCAGGGTATGCAAACATCTGAGCACAACTGTATAATAGGTGTAGGTGAGAAACAGATCAATATTTTAGTCTTTTTCACTATACAGCTTCACTTTCACTTTCACATTCTTCTACTTTTGTTTTTGGCAATTCACACTCTTTGTGCATATTGCCACCTATTGGGCAGGGAGGAGATATTTTATTAAAAAAGGACTTAAATATGTTCAGCAGAAGAAAGAAAGTCATACACATCTGGGATGGCATAAGGGTGAGTAAATAATGAGAGAGTTTGAATATTTGGACTATCCTTTTAATTCATTTGTCATACCATATGACAATTTTAAGTGAACTAGGGCAGGCAAAAAGGTGTTTCAAAATGGTAAAAAAAACTTTCAAAAAATGGTGACCAGTTACATCACCTAAAATATACACTTATACCATAATACATTCATATTTGATGTTCATTGCAAAATGTAAAGTATCAACTTCTCATATTTCTAATTTCATGTTTCTGCATTATATGCTGAAGCACCAGGGAGTTAGTTTTAAGAAGAATTTGCTAACCCTAGACACTCCACTGAGCTACTGTATGTTTAGCTTGTATATTGCAAAAGTTTGAACCTGCTTTAAGCAGATGCTGAAAATGTTGCATTTGTAGTTTCAGAGATAAGACTGATTAAATCTTATCTACATCTCTTCCTTAATATGTAGACTGTGCAGTGTTTTTGATGAGGCTCAGCATAGGTGGATCTTCAAAGCACTAAGAACCTTTTCAGACTTGCGTATCACCACTGTAGAGATTATAATTCTAGGTTGCCTGCATTTTGCCCACATGTCTGGAATGTTTACATCAAGCCCTTCTTTTTAAGGCAGGTGTGTGCCCCTTGCCTCGTCAAATGACAAGCCTTTTGTGACAGGGTTTCTAAATGCCAGCTGTTGATGTGTGTGTATGTGTGTGTGTGTGTGTATAGGGTGATGCAGGCGGAGCACCAGGGCCAATAGGCTCCCCAGGCCCCAAGGGTGAGCCTGGTGAACCCTGCAATGCTGGACCATGCAATGCGGTAGGCACTCAACACCATTTCTGTCTTTCTCTTTCATTTCACATACATGATCTCCATCAGAGACATTATAAGGATGATACATGTCACTTGTGTATCAATGGTTAAAGGATGGGCAAGGAGGAGGTCAGAACCGGCAGAACAGTCAACGTATACTTTAATGACATAAACTCAACTTAAAACAACACAAAACACATAGACGCACACACACACACAGTGGCCGCATGTGTCTCTCTCTCTCTAACTGGCGTCTCCAGCTCCCCTTTATCTCTCTCTCCCGCTAATTAGTTGACTCAGCACCGGCCATGCGCCCTCATGATTCAGGCCGGGGGGCCATCTGGACTGGCCTACTTACCCTCTATCTGTGGAGGGGAGACGCTGCCCTTCCGGCCGTTCCGCCAGCCGATGGTCCTCCCCACCTCCTGGAAACCTGGGGAGAGATGAGGGGAGGGAGAGGGGAGAGGAAAAGGGCGAGTGGGAGAGACACAGAGAAAGAGAGAGAGAGAGAGAGAGAGAGAGAGAAAAAAACTTGCTCGCCAGTCCCCGGACACGCCGTCGCCTGGTCCTCTGCCACTCCTCCAGCCTCTAGCGGATGACAGCTGCTCCTCCCTGGGCAGACGGCAGCGAGTCCTCTGACCCATGGTGGACGTAATGGCTCCTCCCCTTCCTGGCAGATGGCAGTGGTTCCTTTGACTCCCAGCGGTCGGCAGTGGCGAGGACTCCAAGACAGCGCATCCCTCCTCCATCCCAGGTTTCGGCACCAAGGTAAAGGATGGGCAAGGAGGAGGCAGGAACCGGCAGAACAGTCAGCGTAAACTTTAATGACATAAACTCAACTTAAAACAACTTTAAACACATAGACGAACACACACACAGCGGCCACGTGTATTTCTCTCTTTCTCGAACTGTCGTCTCCAGCTCCCCTTTATCTCTCTCTCCTGCTGATTAGTTGACTCAGCACCAGCCGTGCACCGTCATGGCCCCTCCACGCCCTCCTCCTCGTCAAATGTTCATATGAATGGGAGAAATCAAAATGCTAAATATGGTGGCATTAGGAATGGAATTCCCGCTTACAATAAAAATAGCCAATTACCTTTTTGATAGAGACATTGCCTATGTGTTTATGCGCATTAGCTGGACCAACCTGAAAAAAACATAATTTGTTGTGTGATTAGAGCAAAAGAATGAAAATGTATGATGCCATTGTTACCACAATTTATTGCTGATTTTAGATATGTTATTTGAACATAATCTTGACCAACAGTTTTGGAGATTTCTGTCTTTCTCCATTCAAGTAGATACAAGCTGTTATTTAATCCTCTGGAGTCTGAGGTGTTTTTTTGGCACCTGGACATGTTTTGACATGCCCTGACATTTGTGCTTATTTCAGTTACTGACACCATATTAATTGCAAAAGTCTCATTACACTGTATTCAGCACAAATTGTGCTACAATAATATGTGAGCAACATGTATGTACTCGTTTGTATTTTTGAGAAAATCAACTTTAAACTTGGTTAGTAAAAAAAAATTAAAGACCCTGAAATAAGGCCATAAAACACATATTAAACTTTTGAACTTTTTTCACAAGACCTTTGAGTGCTGAATTTTGTAGACCAGATTCTTTGCTACAACATGTTGTGTCGTGTCTATTCACATATAACACTAAATTGATTTAACTTTTGTAAAGCACCTTTTATTTTAAGCCCTGTACGCACACTGTACGATTTTGGTCACGATTCTGCGACAAATTTCGGGAATCCTAAAGGATTTCTTTTGTCATTGGGTAAAATTGGTAATCTTACAACGTTTAGTGTGACATGCTCACCGACGGCCAATTAATAGCCTTTGCGATGATCTTTAGCCTCCGATGAAGTTCTGGCAGTGTCAGAAATTTAGCATCGCATCCGTATAGTGCGACTGCTTTTACGACGGCCAGACGAGATATTCTGCTCCTCTCTCGCACCCCAATTCACTTGGAAAGAAACCTGCTCCACGTTTGCACCACCATAGCAACATTTGTGCCCAGTTATCACTCTACTCAAGCTCTTTCAATGTTTTTTCTTCTTTTCATTTTACATGAAAATTTGAATATATAAATAAGCAGAAAATACTTGGAGAAAAGTGTAACACTTCAGCAATATGAAAGGATTATTCCCTGAATTAAATAAATGCAGAGCTTACAAAACTAAAATAAATAAATGATCGCATTTTCTTAACAAATTTTTTTCTTTACATATATTATGCATTTTCTTTACAACTTTATTTTAATTACTATTTTACTTTTAATAAATTTACTTTAAACGTCTGTAAACTTCTTTAGTTAAGATTCACACCACTCCAATTTTATATAAAAAAAGTTTGAACAGTTTATATTGGTATTTATGGGACGTTTTAATCCAAATCAGCAGATACAGTTGGATACAATTATAGAAATCTATGTCGTGTTTGTGCATTATCCAAAGGGAATTTGCAAGCTTGATATATTATTAGCCTACATGAATTTTCGAAATTTTGCGTGGCCGATAGGTTACTAATCTAAAAGAGGAGAAAGAGGTACTATAACCCACCTTTTTTGTTTTCCCCAGTGTGAACGCAGAACTTTGTCATTTTTCAGGCCACAAGTCTTTTTTCCACAATACATTTTTGCTTGTGGTGGCTAAATATTACTGTAGGCTTCCTCCCGCACTCACGTTCATTCTCCACATAATTTTGTGTATTTTTGAACAGGATGTCTTATTAAAGGCCTATCTGACAGGTGATGGAGTGGTATTGGAGAAACGGAAATACTGATGCCCTGACTTTCAGAAAGAAAGAAAAAAAACTCTCCCGTGCAAATCTCGCCATTTCACTTCTATTCATTGTTAACGGTCTATATATTTCTACGATCATGTTCACTGATCGGGATGATTAGGACCACCGATGCGTATTGCACAGCCTGACATAATGTCGCACAGTGTGCCATGGCGATATCAATGCGTACTCATATCGTACAGTCTGACAAGTAACAGTCCTAAAGGACTGTAAAAATCCTACAGTTTATAGCGGGCTTTAGAAAGGCTGTATGCAAGGGAGTGTCAATGGTCATGAATGTAATGGCCCACCCCCTTATGGGGCTATCAGTGTGGAATGCCACTGTGAGAAGACAAAAGAAAGACTGTTTTCTTTTATATATATATATATATATATATATATATATATATATATATATATATATATATATATATATATATATATATATATATTCATTTTTTATTGACAGCATAGTTCACAATATAATTTATATAAGTATTACTAACAATATATATATATATATATATATTTTTATTTTTTTATGAAATAGTGTAAATATTAGGAAAATAGTTATAAGGCATAATTTGTCAAATACTGCAAATACATTTGAGACAGCAAGATGCATTTAGAGTAACAAATGAAGGTAATGCTTGTTCAAAATTAAACTTTAGAAAAGGGTGCATTCCTTGTTCATTTCAAACATATTTGACATTTCATTACCTCTCAAGTATTCTATAAACAAATAAACCTCCACTGTGATTGGAATAATATATTGGAATAATATACAGTGCATTCAGGAAGTATTTAGACCCCTTAATTTTTTTCACATTTTGTTATGTTGCAGCCTTATGCTAAAATGCTTTAAATTATAATTTGTTCCACATAAATCTACACTCCATACCCCATAATGACAAAGCAAAATACAGATTTTTGATAAATTTGCAAATTTATTAAAAACAAAAAACTGAAATATCACATTGACATAAGTATTCAGACCCTTTGCTATGACATTTGAAATTTAGCTCAGGTGCATCTCATTTCTCTGGATCATCTTTAAGATGTTTCTACACTTTGATTGGAGTCCACCTGTGGCAAATTCAATTGATTGGACATGATTTGGAAAGGTACACACCTGTCTATATAAGGTCTCACAGCTGAAAATGCATATCAGAGCAAAAACCAAGCCATGAGTTCAAAGGAACTGCCTGCAGAGCTCAGAGACAGGATTGTGTTGAGGCACAGAACTGGGGAAGGCTACAAAAAAATGTTGGCTGCATTGAAGGTTCCCAAGAGCACAGTGGCCTCCATAATTCTTAAATGGAAGAAGTTTGGAACAACCAGGACTCTTCCTAGAGCTGGCCGCCCTGCCAAACTGAGCAATCGGGGGAGAAGGGCCTTGGTAAGAGAGGTGACCAAGAACCCGATGGTCACTCTGTTTGAGCTCCAGAGATCATGTGTGGAGATGGGAGAAACTTGCAGAAGGACAACCATCACTGCAACACTCCACAGATCTGGGCTTTATGGCAGAGTGGCCAGACGGAAGCCTCTCCTCAGTGCAAGACACGTAAAAAAGCACCTAAAGGACTCTCAGACTGTGAGAAACAAGATTTTCTAGTCTGATGAAATGAAGATTTAACTGTTTGGCTTCAATTCCAAGCATCATGTCTGAAGAAATCCAGGCACCGCTCATCACCTGCACAATACCATCCCAACAGTGAAGCATGGTGGTGGTCACATCATGCTGTAGAGGTGTTTTTCAGTGGCAGGGACTGGGGGACTGGTCAGAGTTGAAGGAAAGCTGAATGCAGCAAAATAATGAGATATCCTTAATGAAAACCTGGTCCAGAGCACTCAGGACCTCAGGACTGGGCCGAAGGTTCACCTTCCAACAGGACAGTGACCCTAAGCACACAGCCAAGACAATGCAAGAGTGGTTTAGGGACAACTCTGTGAATGTCCTTGAGTTGCCCAGCCAGAGCCAAGACTTGAACCCAATCGAACATCTCTAGAGAGATCTGAAAATGGCTATCCACCATCGGTCCCCATCCAACCTGACAGAGCTTGAGAGGATCTGCAGAGAAGAATGGCAGAAAATCCCCAAATCCAGGTGTACAAAGCTTGTCGCATCATACCCAAAAAGACTTGAGGCTATAATCGTTGCCAAAGGTGCTTTAACTAAGTACTGAGTTAAGGGTCTGAATATTTATGTCAATGTGATATTTCAGTTTTTTTCTTTTAAATAAATATGCAAAGTTATCAAAAATCAGTTTTTTTGCTTTGTCATTATGGGTTGTGGAGTGTAGACTGATGTGAAAAAAAAATATTTAAAGCATGTTAGCATAAGGCAGCAACATTACAAAATCGTTTGAACACGCCGGTGCCTCCGTTGACTCCAGAGGGTTAAAGGGGTCTCCACTCAATGGCTCATAAATTGTAAATTCTCAGATTCATGAAAGTTTTTGTATTTTCAAAATGTCGAAATTTACACCTGCTCCTGACCACATGTAAATCGTGTGTAAGACATCCAAATGTTCTGGGGTCTTTCAGGCAAACTGCCATGACTAAATAAGTAATAAGTAATGAAAAAATTAACTAATAATTGAATGAGGGAAATTAACCTTCATAAATAACTTAAATTAGTAAAAAAGTGGTTTGTTGTTTTATTCTTAAAACATGTATGTGTATATACTAATATATATATATATATATATATATATACAGTTGTGGTAAAAAATATCGGCACCCTTGGTAAATATGAGCAAAGAAGGCTGTGAAAAAAAAATCTACATTGTTTATCCTTTTGATCTTTCATTCAAACAATGCACAAAAATCTAACCTTTAATTGAAGTAAAACAATTGAAACAGGGGAAATATCTCATTATTAAATAAATATTTTTCTCCAGAATGCATTGGCCATAATTATTGGCACCGTTTTATTCAATAATTTTTGCAACCTCCCTTTGCCAAGATAGCAGCTCGGAGTCTTCTCTTATAATGCCTAATGAGGTTGGAGAACACCTGGCAAGGGATCTGAAGCCTTTCCTCCATACAAAATATTTACAGATCCTTTAAAGTCCATGTTGGTGGACTCTCCTCTTAAGTTCACCCCACAGATTTGCTATGGGGTTTTGGTCAGGGACTGGGATGGCCATGGCAGAACCTTGATTTTGTGGTCAGTGAACCATTTTTGTGTTGATTTTGATGTTTGTTTTGGATCATTGTCCTGCTGTAAGATCTAACCAGGGTCCATTGTAAGCTTTCTGGCAGAGGCAGCCAGGTTTTTATTTTTTATCTGTTGGTATTTGATAGAGTCCGTGATGCCATGTATCCGAACAAGATGTCTAGGACCTCTGGCAGAAGAATAGCCCCACAACATTAAAGATCCAGCACCACATTTAACAATGGACATTTGATACTTCTTCATCTCTGTGTGTGCCAAATCCATTTTTTGTTTCATCTGACCATAGAACCCAGACGCATTTGAAATTCCAGAAGTGTCTGTCAAACTGAAGATGCTTGAGTTTGTTGTTGGATGAAAATAGAGGCTTTTTTTTCTTGAAACCCTCCCAAACAACTTGTGTTGATGTTGGTGATGTCTGATATATTTTTTTTTAGACTTTCTGACCCCAAGTCCCAATTAATTTCTACAATTCTCCAGCTGTGATCCTTGGAGATTCTTTGGCCACTTGAAACATCCTCCTTCCAGGCCGATTCTTAAGATCTCCAGTTGATTGGAACTTGTTAATTGTTGCCCTGATGGTGGAAATGGGCATTTTCAATGCTTTGGCTATTTTATTATAGCCACTTCCCATTTTGTGAAGCTCAACAACCTTTTGCCACACATCAGAACTATATTCTTTAGTCTAACCCACTGTGATTGATGATTAAGGGAATTTGGACTGTGTGTTACCTTGTTTTTATACCCCTGGTCATGGCTGAACAATTTCATGTTCCTAGACACCTAGGTGCACTTAAAAATATAAAATATGAATGGGAATATATTTCAGATATATTTTACTCATAGGAATTTCTAGGGGTGCCAATAATTGTGGCCAACATGTTTTGGAGAAAAATATTTATGCTCATATTTACCAAGGGTGCCAGAATCTTTGGCCAATAATAATATATATATATATATATATATATATATATATATATATATACCTCTAATTAAAATGTTTCTTTGATGCTTGCATTTATTTCTTCAAAGTATAGTTTATTCCCAACTCTGCTTCAAACATTTTATATTGTTTTTCCAGCAAAAATGCTTGACATGGGTGAAAAGGTCATGGGAAGATGCAGTTTGTGTCATGGGAAGATGCAGTTTGATTTTCTCGAAAAAAGAAATGCCCTCTAACATGACTGGTTGGACAGTTTCTTCATTTGATATGAGCTCTATAATTTAGGTTTCATAATTCAGTATACTGTAGGCATCGATAAATCGTGTTCAGTTGATAACGTATGGTCAATGCTAATACTGTTAAACCCGTGAATAAACACATCTCAGGCAGGTGTGTACACAATACAGTGTGAAGAAAAATCCTGCACATTGTCATAGCTTGCAAATCTTTATTAGTTTACAGTGTTTCGGTCAAAGAGCAGAACAAGAGAAGGTTAATGTTTGATGAACATCCTCCTGCTGGCATGATCTGAATATTATTTAAACTAAAGCCTCAATGTCAAACCATTTTCACTGAGCTCTTGGACTATTTGATTCACAAAAGAGCTAAAACATAGCAAAAACATGTGATGACAGTAAGTCCTCACTTTTTTGAGACACTATTGTGTTTGCTAAATCAAAATTGTATGATGTAAATGCACTTCATTCATAAAATTATTTCATTACTGTTCTGTATAGATGTTAAAAGCATTTACTAGTGAGTCTGGTGCCTTTCTTATATGCCGTTTTCACTGGCGTGGACTATGTTAATTGTGAATGAACGTACAAACACCCCTTATTTACAAATGTTTGGAATCTGTGCTCAATGTTTTAAGCTTTGGCATCATACATCATACCATTTATGTTAAAACACCGTTCTGGCAAATCTATCTACACAAACAACCTTGGTGTGCCATCCTAACTGCACACCTGTCAGCTCTCCGCCCAACATACAGTATATTGGAAAGAAAAAGATTTCTTAGATGTTAGAAAAAGACCGTAGGATCTCAGATGTGTCTCTTTTATTGTTTCAGAATAGAGATCAACAATGTCACTAACTTTGCTCAGATGTGCCTTAGTAGCAAAGTCTGAATTTAGAAATTCAAGATTTTAAAACGAACTCAAACATTTCTTATTAAATTTATCCAAGACCAAATTATTTGAGCTATGCTATCCACATTCATTTTATAGCTTTTTATTCTGAACTTTTTCCAACAATCGTCTTTTTTCTCCTTAGGAATTTTAGTTTAAGACAAATTTGATGCTTGAAGTCAACGTAAAATGCAGTTTGCACACATTTTGTTTTCTTTGGAATAATGTGCACAGGTGAATCGGAATAAGAATAAGACCAGGAATGTGCATCAAAAAAGTGAAATGTTGAATTTAGTCTTTCATGAAGACTTTGTAAATGACAGACATTCTAGTCTTAGATTCTAGCTGGACTGTGACTGAAGCAGTCATGTTTGTTTGCGAAGGATGGAGATACAGTAAACTGCATATTACTGTATAATGGATGCAGGTTATCCAACATGCAGCATATAGACAGATGGGTGGTGGGCAGACAGAGCCCTTGTTGAACGGTTTGAATGACAGTTTGCTGGACTGAAATCAACATTGCATGAAGTCATCAGCCGCCTTTATGTTTTCTGTTTTTGTGGAAAAGAGCGAAAGCCAACATAAAAATCAACATTGACACGATATACTTTTCTTGCATGCTCCTATGCCTATTGTGCATGATTCATGTGTGCATGTTATTGTAAATAATAGAAAAAGGTTGTCTTCGTAATCTTTCATCATATTGCAATAACTTGATCCACCCCTGAAATAAATAACTTTTTTGTTGGCTGGTGTGACTTTTTCAACCCCTCCCTTCCAACCAGCTGGCTTAAGTCTCATGAAGCCAGACTTTTGACTAAACAGCACAAGGTCTGGTCCACATTGCACCTTATTCCAGCTAAGAACTACCCACTTTTACAGGAATGTCCGCTCACAGTTCATTTAGTTTTTATGTGTCGTTTAGGGGTGGATTTATCTAAAATTGATTGCACCGCAGTAATGGACCACTGTGAAAATTAATTTAAATAATAGAATGACAGTCTCTATAGACAGTTGTACAGAAAACACACACACAAAGTAGTGTGTAATGTCTGAGGCTAAGATTAAGCTGGCTCAATTCTGGTATGTAACGCCAATTTTTCATGATCCAATCAATTGCCAGTAGATAAATTTAAGTCAATTATCCTATACAAAATCAGCAAAATCGGACAATTCTGTAATCATAAATTGTGCTTCTTTACCTCAGATAATGCTAAAAAAATGCAATTGTTCTGGCTTGTACAGTGATTAAGCAACTAGATTGAGCCTTACTACCGTGGGGAATACCGCTGCTTGAAAACTTTAAATTCTCATACGTGCGTCACGTTCGCAAAATCACTGCCAGGAGGCGCAAAGGGACACTTTTGTCCCCATCGGGTTTTTTTGGCACCATTGTGTGAAGAAAGTGAGTTATTATGATTAGCGTTGTTATATTATTATTTGGATTGTATTTTTTACATTTTGATGTGTAGATGGCGATGAACAGTGCAAAATTAATGGCAGCATTACTGTGACCTGTTTCAGTGACGTCACTTTTTCCGTGCAACCGCTATATTTGTGACCATCAGCGGGAGGAGACAATGGCGGTGAATGGAAAAACACCAGTAAAACGATATAACAAAAACCCCTCAAAAAACGCTTTTGATCCATGCCAAGTTCCAGGAAAGGTGTATACTGGTATGAGGTTAGCACAAATGTTGCCAAATTTGACTTTCGCGGACATTTAAATATATTTTATCCACAATTCGTTTCCGTACACCGGAGAGTGCGCACAACTACCGGTACATCATCGTGAATATCTCTCATTCAGAAATTACACATGTTTGTGTTGTTTTCTGCTCTGATTTGGTTACAATATAACAAAACGTCTGTGTAGATCCCGTCTGTATGAATGTAAGAGCTTTAACTCTTGAAGAATGCAAAGAAAGCAACCGAGGCATATTAGTGTATAAGACTAGTTGTAGTCTGGTGTTATAAATAAAGTCTGTGCTTCATTATCTTATGTTGTTTATTGACTAACATTAGTATATACACATTAAATTTATGATATATATTCACATTATAGTGCTTTTTTTTATTACAGTGTATTACATTTATGACATACTAGATGTTATGAATAACATTGCACTATGTGCATTTCCAGTGTAATTGTATCTGAATCAATGATGGTATAAAAATTATTGACACATGTATAGATAACTGACATGTCTGAATAAATGAGCAAAGACCCACAAGTGTTTTATTCCCGCTCTCCCCTTCATTGCTGCTTGACTTTGGCGAAATGAAGCCGTGTTATTTGAAAGATAAAACATTATTAAAAGAAAAATTCAATTTTGTCTCTGGTAATTAAACAGTAGTTTCACCTTTTCATGATTTATAATTAGAAACAAAAATGTAGCCGGATTTTGCCGCATCCCACATCGCAGCACATAAAAGGTAGATGCAGAACCCTTCCTTCATAGAGAAGACTACAAGCTTAGCCTAAAAAAGCATAACGCAGCAGTCCCATAGACATTCTATGGTTGGTACACCAGCGAGGAGATAAGAGGCCGTTTTTTTATTGGATGTCTATGTAGGAGATGCTTCATTATGCTGAATAAACTACTTTTGTGAGGAAACAGCTCATAATTTAATGAACTGACTGCCTGTACACTAATCTTCAACATGATTTACATTAAACAATCCTTTTGGAATTAACTGTGTGTGGATTTACTACGATAAAATTGCTGTTTTAAAAGAGAAGACATGTAAAATCCTGTGACAGATAGGTGTCACTTTAGGGCTCTCCCCATTCATTTGTATGGTATTTGCAAACAGAGAATTACTGTCGTTACATGCTAGTTGACCGCTGCGCTTCTCTCCAGTGTTAAAAAACTAGGTTGTTATATCAGTAGAGAATGGTGTATGGAATTTTGGTCACAAACATGGCGATGCAGTCATACAGTGACGTGAATTGTTATACAGAAAAAAAGGCAAGTCTGTATCTAAAAGGTGACTGGCTCTTTAACTGTAAGTTGGGACTTCCTTTCTTCATCCGTTGACTGATGGGCATTCCAATTTGTCCCATTCATTTTAATATAAGTGGCCCATCTCTTCTAAATAGTCTCTGCTACTATACACTATATTTTAGCATCCTCTATTTTTCTTCATTGGATGCAAAAATCTGTTCACCACCCAGCTGTGGTGGTATCTGCTTCAGTATGGCACATTTATATTGTGCAATACAAGAAGTGCTTGATAATCGAATTATTGCTGACCACAGAAATACATTTAGCATCAGTGGCACATAGCAAATAATGCTTACTGTAAGTCCTACAGCATCACTTGCAAATCACACTGGGTAAAACGATTAAAAATTTGCTGTGAATTGTATTGAACTTCAGGGGGAAAAAAGGCCAAGCAGTATTGAGAGAGTTTGCAGTCCAATATTTCCTAAATTATTCCAGGCTATGTTCAGAATGGAATACTAGCTTGCTACTTACTGAAAAATACTGCACAGTATACACTGTATACTGTCCACTATTTAAAATAAAATAGTCAGTGAAACAATGGTTATTATGCAAAACTTTTTTTGAATTTCGAAACTTTTAGAATAGGATGCTATATTGTTGTCATGATGACCTTGTCATTTTGAATGTGAGTTGCTTCCAGTTATCACTGCATATCATTGGTTATTTTGCATTTTCAAATTTTTTTTTTTTATTTATTTTTTTTTTTTATTTGTCTTAACTTTTGGCAGTTTGAACAAATAATGAGTCAAAAAAAAAAAAGAAAAAAGATTTAGTAAAAAATCTGGTAAAAATCTATTAATGCAATTACCAGCAGTTTTTCAGTCACATTGAAAATGGCAGTTCAAGTGCATTGTATCGCATTGTATTGCATAGAGAAAATGCACACACTGTGCATGGCATACATACTATATACTGCAGAAATAGTTCATCTTCTTTTCCGAATATAGCCTTAGTTGTCTGGCAGAAATTGAATGTTACGCAAGTTCTTAGAACATGGTATTGAGGGAATCACATCTCAAAAAAGCATTCATAAAATATCATTATATGCAGATGACATTTGACTATTTCTAAAAAATACCAAGACATCACTAAAATAAGTCACTGTACTGGTTAACAACTATTCAAATATTTCAGACTACTCTATAAACTGGACTAAATCTACTATCCTACCATTACAGGGAAAACCTCAAGATCTAGGAGTACAAAACACTGCTTTTAATATAAGTAATATTACATATCTAGGTATACATGTTTCTTCTAACCTTGCAGAATTATTTAACCTTAATTTCATCCCTCCACAACAAACAATAGAAGATTATCTTAACTGGTGGATGAATTTACCACACAATATCAAAGGGCGCATTAATACCCCAAATGAATTATCTCTTTTCAATGACACCTTTTCAACCTACAAAGAAATGGCTTAAATCTCTTAATAGTATAAGTATGTTTTATTGGAAAAATAAGAAACCCAGAATAAGTTTACACATACTTAAAATTAAAAATAAAAAAAATTAAAAAAAAGGACCAAGGTGGCATAGCAGCTCCTAACTGCCAACATTATTATGTTGCATCTCATTTACAATATCTTTGTAATTTGATTAAATGTAAACACTCTCAAAACCCATGGAAAGAATTAGAACATGTCGAAGGCAAAGACATTGCAATCTCAGATCTCCCATCTCTAAGTATCACAATTAAACGGCACAACCTATTTAAAAACACTATTATCAGAATAAATCTTGTGTCCTGGTGGCAGGTAAACAAATGAGCAAACAAGAATGTTTCAACACAACACAAAAATTCTCCTTTATGGCATAACCCGGATTTCAACATCAATACATTACCTCCTGTTAACACCAGATGGAGAGCAAAAGGAATTACACACACCACCTCTACATCGATCATAAATTTATTACATTTTCTGAACTGGCACAAAAGTATAATTTAGCTACAGACCAAAATTTCTACTATCTACAAATCAAAAGTGCCATCAAAGCCAAAATGGGAGAGAACAATATAGAATCAAAGACACTCTAAGAAAGTATCAACAAGATCAGTAATTAAAAAAGACTACTTACTAAATTATATACACTTATATCATCTATAGAATTAAAACACAATATTTCAGCCATCACATCCATATGTCTACTAGGACTAGTCCTATACTAGGACTTTCAGTCACATCCATAAACCCCCCATCTGAATACACAGTTCCCATTCTGCTGTCTCTAGTCATCACCAAGAAAATAATTTTGCTCAATTGGAAAAACAGAGACAAAATATTGATCACTCAATGGATACACTTACTAAAAGACTTAAGGGAAAACAAGTAGCTGTGACTGACAAACAATTAAATAAGTTTACTCAAATCTTTACTCCACTCCTTGTGGCCTTAGACCTTGAAGTAACTTGATTGGTGAAGTGATGCCCTCCAAACACATGTAGAAAAAGGAAGAGGGGAAGAATAGGAGAAAAAAGGGGGGAAAAATAAAAACTGTATAAACATCATAATGACAAAACACTCACTCTTCTATCACAAATCTATTACTACTATTACTACTATGCTCTCCATTATTTATTGTATCTAATATTATTATTAGAATTATTATTAGTATAATTATTATAATTGTTTACAACTATTAATGCTGTCATGACTATTATAATTGTATGGCCATTCACTCATCTTTTAATTCCAACGTAGAAGTACATACATGTATAGATTTTGGAAATATATTTATGTGTAATGTCTGGTATGTGTATCTATGTAAGTATGTGTAAATATATGTATATATACATACACTGTATTTGAAAATATGTACAAATCTGTATTATCTATCTATCTATCTATCTATCTATATATATATATATATATATATATATATATATATATATATATATATATATATATATATATAATATATTTAGTTTCTCCTATCTAAAATGTACAATAAAAAATTAGCGTACTGTATATCCATATTAAGCACAACCCATCTACATCTGCTGGGCGGGTGTTTGCATGCGTGCGTGCTGTGGGGCAGAGGGGTGGAGTTCTGCACGGGTCGTTTTGCACCTGGGTCTGCGGGCCCCTGGCCCTCGACGTGGTTTGTTGCTCAATCAGGATCGTTGAATACCGGTGGCCCTCCATGTGGTTGTGTATGGGCGCCTCTGTTGCCCTGAGTACTGGAGCTGGGTCTGGGCAGTAGGGAATAATCAAATAGTCCCTCATGTGCACTCAGTGTTAAAGCTGAATCTCAACATCAAGTAGCCTCTTATGGGAGGCACTAGGAAGTGCAGAGAATACTGGACAACCGGAGATACTGCCGTGCTCCTTGGAGCTGAGGGCAGGGTCCCTCGGCTCAGGCCGGGGACCTGAGCACGACTAATGTGGAGGCGGCTCCTAATCATCTGGGAGTGGCATACCACATTGGGGGCCTGGGGTCTGGGTGCCTCGGGGCCAGACTGGCTGGGTGGATTCTGCTGCTTTTCCCCCATGGGGTCTGCATAGACATCTAACTATCAGATACCATTATTAAGAGAGGCAACCAATAATAAAGATTATTATTATTATTAGTATTATTATTACTACTACTATTACTATGAATATAATCAGTATAATTATTTATATATCATTATTATTATTAAAAAAATTTTTTATCACAATAATGAATTTTTATTATTTATTTCCATTTTATTTTTTATTTTTTTCAAAATAATTCCATTGAAAAATGCCATCCGGTATATCACAAATCATTGATTAATTTACAATGCGCCCTTAAACACTTTTCTAATATGAAATGAACCCACTTACTATTGTTTGTCATTTGTATGCTTTACTCCACATATTCTTCATTACACATTAAGCAGAAGCCATGTTATGAATCTCTTTTGTTGATTGACATTGTGTTGCATTGTCTATACATATGAATGAATTCCCAACCCCCTCCCCCCGGTCATTATATCCCTCTTATGGATCTCCTGGTATGTGAGCCTTTCAGTATGTTGAATGTATCCCCTTTTATGTACTGTTTTCTGTGTGTGGCAATAAAAATAAAAAAAAACATGGTATTCATTTGAGTTTATATTTTTCTCTTGTTTTGCACCAGGAGGAGGTTGTGTCTGGCTTACGGGGGTCACGGGGCCCTAAGGTGGGTTACTAGAACTGTTATTTTAAAATCTTCCTCTTTGCTCTCATGAAGTGTATCTGCAGAGGAAAATCATTCGTTTTTCCCTGAGCTGTGTTTAAACCCACGTCTAAAATGTTCATATATGCTGTATTGATGGAACGATAAGTAATATCAGCAATGTAAATAATTAAAGGAATGACTGAAGGATGATTGAAAATTATGCTTTGTAGTAATTAACAGGATTTGAAAAATGCTGTAAATAGAGCTTAACTTGTATTCAACCTGTAACATTCCTTTAAACCAGTTACATGCTGTCATAAATGATTTGCTTCTGCAAAACACTTTGTGAAAGGTTTTACTTGACTGCTGTGCTTGTAAGCATCATTTTGTTAGGCTTCAGTTTTAATTTTAAATAACTTACTCTACACTGGCTGAAGATTTGATGTTGCTATGGCAACACATTCATTTTAAACCACAGTAATTGTTCATTCAAGCCTTATTGCATAAACTGGCATCACTTCACTGTGAAATTTGGACACATGCAGCTTTGCTTAACCCAAAGTGAATTTAGTCTGGCTGAATAAGATTGTTCTGTTCTCTTGGGTTTTCTGTGCCAGGGTGAGCGAGGTGTACCTGGAGTACCTGGAGATGCAGGAGAGAAAGGAGAACCTGGTATTGGAATCACTGGACCCCCTGTAAGATTTTTTGAAGATCTTGACTTGAAAAATGAAAATTCCATAATCATTAACTTACCCTCATGCTGTTTCAAACCCAGATGACTTTCTTTTTTCTGTGAAACACAAAAGAAAATATTTTTCACAATGTCCAAACTGCTGTTTCCCATACAGGAAAAGTGGGTGGTTATTTATATTTTAAATTTCCATACACTTGATGTGCCATAATTGAATGAGTTCCCTATCTGTCACTCACTTGACGTTGTGTCGATGTAGTGACATTAGGGGTCACTCTTGGGAGCCCCAAACACCTCTGCTTTTTTTAAAAAAGGCCAATAAGAATTGGCGAATGGAATTTGCATGCCACTCCCCCGGACATATGGGTATAAAAGGAGCTGGTATGCAACCACTCATTCAGATTTTCTCTTCGGAGCCGAGTGGTTGTATTCAGTGCACTGAATTCAATTCCCTCCAAAGACGCACCTCAAAACTGCTGGATTTACTGTGCATTTCAGCGGCTTCTCTCCCTCTGCACCCGTGGAGTGCAGAGAACGCCCCTGGGCGCTTCGGCAGAGCGAAAATAGGAGAGTATGTTCTAAAAGAGTATATTTTCATTCACAAAAAAAGCAGCACACATGGAATGTCTTTTTAAAGATGCCTTTCCGTTTGTGTGTTATTCCTGGTTGCAGTCATTATCTCTCCGCTTCTGATGGCCACGATCGCTGTCTTACATGTCTGGGCACTGCCCACGCGGAGACATCGTTCGTGGATGAGTCATGTCCTCATTGCAAGAACATGACCATGGCAACGATACCCCAGCAGCTCCCTGCACCGGTCCTTCTACCTACGGGTTTGAGGCCGCGTCGGTTAGCCCTGGGGGCGATTTGGGGACATCAATGGGACCACCTCCGCCGGGTATCCCCCCACGGACCTCCCATTCCCCAGCACACTCGCTTGCCTCGGTTGGGCTCTCGGATGAGACTGCCGGCTCGTCTCAGGGCGAGTTCGACTTCTCGTTCGGAGCTCGGGAAAATGGTGAGTTATCGAGCGCAGCATCGGAGAGTGGGCTCGTCCAGTCTGACACAGAGGCTTCGGCTGGGCTTCCTCCTTCGGAAATGATGGACCCCCGCCCCTGTGCGCCCAGCTGTGGCACAAACACGCCCACGCAGGATTGGTTCCGGTGGACTACGGGGACAAGATTCCTCCTCCCCCCTCCTCGGCCAATCTTATGGTGGGCGGCAGGAGCCAGGTAAGTGCTTTGATGTCCCTGGACTCAGCACAGCCACGGGGCTCGAGTCCCCTCGACGTGGCACCTCGAGCTCCGCCCCGCCGCGAGGCCCCACGGGCCCCACGTACGACGTGATCATTCCCTTGGTCCCCCTTGCCCGGAGATTGGGCGTGTGGCTCGCGCTTTCCAACCCGTCGCGATGGCTGACCCAGAGCGCTCGACTCGGCTACGCGATTGAGTTCGCCAGGTGCCCGCCCAGGTTCAGCGCCGTCTGCTTTACCTCGGTGAAGGGCGAGAACGCCGCTACCTTGCTTGCGGGGATCGCTACCCTTCTGCGCGATGGCGCGATAGAGCCTGTCCCACCAGCCGAGATGAAGAAAGGGTTTTACAGCCCTTACTTCATCGTACAGAAGAAAGGTGGTGGGTTGCGACCAATCCTGGACCTGCGAGTACTGAACTGGGCTTTGCAAAGTCTCCCGTCAAATATGCTGATGCAAAAACGCATTCTTCACGTCTTCACGAATGTCGCAGAGGCAGCCCTTGCCCCACTAAGGGAAGTGGGTGTCTGCATCCTCAACTATCTCGACGACTGGCTAATCCTAGCTCACTCTCGAGAGTTGCTGTGCGCACACAGGGACCTCGTGCTCCGGCACCTCAGCCGACTGAGGCTTAGGGTCAACTGGGAAAAGAGCAAGCTCTCCCCTGGTCAGAGCGTCTCTTTTCTCGGTTTGGAGTTGGACTCAGTCTCGATGATGGTGCGCCTCACGAACAAGCGCACACAGTTGGTGCTGAACTGTCTGAAGGCGTTCAGACGGAGGACAGCGGTTCCACTGAAACTTTTTCAGAGGCTCCTGGGGCATATGGCATCATCAGCGGTTGCCACACCGCTCGGGTTGATGCATATGAGACCGCTTCAGCACTGGCTTCAGACTCAAGTCCCGAGATGGGCATGGCGCCGCGGGACACATCGCGTGACCATCATGCCGATCTGTCACCGCCTCTTCAGTCCTTGGACCGACCTTGCATTTCTATGGGCAGCGGTTACCCTAGAGCAGGTCTCCAGGTGCGTTGTGGTTACAACAGATGCCTCCAAGACGGGCTGGGGCACCGTATGCAACGAGCACACAGCCGCCGTCTCCTGGACTGGCCTGCGGCTGCGTTAGCACATCAACTGCCTAGAGTTGTTGGCACTACTGCTCGCCCTGCAGAGGTTCCGGCCATTGATCCAGGGCAAGCACATGTTGGTCTGGACGGACAACACAGCGATGGTAGCATACATCAACCATCAAGACAGTCTACACCCCCGTTGCATGTCACAACTCACCCGCTGTATCCTCCTCTGGAGTCAGCAGCACCTCAAGTCACTCACATCCCGGACAACCTCAACACCGCAGCGGACGCACTATCACATCAGGTTACCCTCAGGGGAGAGTGGAGACTCCACCCTCAGGTGGTCCAGCTGATTTGGAGTCAATTCGATCGAGCACAGGTAGACCTGTTTGCTTCCCAGGAATCCTCCCACTGCCCGCTTTGGTATGCCCTGACCGAGGCATCCCTCGGTATAGATGTGCTGGCACACAGCTGGCCCCCTGGACTCTGCAAATATGCGTTTCCGCCAGTGAGCCTACTTGCACAGACCCTGTGCAAGGTCAGGGAGGACGAGGAGCAGATCATCCTAGTGGCACTCTACTGGCCCACCCAGACATGGTTCTCGGATCTCACGCTCCTCGTGACAGCCACGCCCCCCCCCCCCGGTGAATTCCCCTGAGAAAGGACCTTCTTTCTCAGGGACGGGGCACAATCTGGCACCCACGACCAGACCTCTGGAATCTCCACATCTGGCCCTTGGACGGGACGTGGAAGACCTAAGTGGCATACCACCCGCAGTGGTAAACACGATCACTCAGGCTAGGGCTCCATCTACGAGGCGCCTGTATGCCTTGAAGTGGCGTCTGTTCGCTAAGTGGTGTTCTTCCCGACGCGAAGACCCCCAGAGATGCGCAGTCGGATCGATGCTTTCCTTTCTGCAGGAGAGGCTGGAGGGGCGGCTATCCCCCTCCACCTTGAAGGTGTATGTAGCCGCTATTTCGGCTCATCGCGATGCAGTAGATGGTAAGTACTTGGGGAAGCATGACTTGATCATCAGGTTCCTGAGAGGTGGCAGGAGGTTGAATCCCTCCAGACCGCACCTCGTCCCCTCGTGGGACCTCTCTGTAGTCCTTCGGGGTCTACAGGGAGCTCCCTTTGAGCCCTTGGAGTCAGCTGAGCTTAAGGCACTCTCTTTGAAGACAGCCCTCCTGAGTGCACTCACATCCATCAAAAGGGTAAGGGACCTGCAGGCGTTCTCTGTCAGCGAATTGTGCCTGGAGTTCAGTCCAGGTTATTCTCACATGATCCTGAGACCCCGACCAGGCTATGTGCCCAAGGTTCCCACGACCCCTTTTAGGGATCAGGTAGTGAATCTGCAAGCACTGCCCCAGGAGGAGGTAGACCCAGCCTTGGCGTTGCTGTGTCCGGTGCGAGCTTAACGCATCTATCTGGATCGCATACAGAGCTTTAGAAGCTCTGAGCAGCCCTTTGTCTGCTTTGGTGGACAGCAGAAAGGAAGCGCTGTCTCCAAACAGAGGATCGCCCACTGGGTCATTGACGACATCGCAATGGCATATCAGGCTCAGGACATGCCACCCCCTGCGGGGTTACAAGCCCGCTCTACCAGGAGTGTGGCGGCCTACTGGGCCCTGGCCAGTGGAGCCTCTTTGGCAGACATCTGCAGAGCAGCGGGCTGGGTAGCACCCAACACATTTGCGAGGTTCTACAATCTCCTGGTTGAGCTGGTCTCGTCCCGTGTATTGGCAGGCATGAGCAGGTAAGTTCCGGGACAGCTGGCCGGGTGTACCGCTTGCGCATAGCGCCTTTCCCCTACCTTGAGGCGAAGATGTGCGCTCTAGACTCCCAGTCGTGTTCACAGACTGTGATCCCTGGATGACTTTCCTCCTTAGCCCTCTGGCAGTTGAGTTTGCCGGCCCAGTACGTGTGCTAATGAGACCCTGTACTGAGGTAGGTGCTCCACATTTGCTGGTTCCCCGAAGGCGACCCCATGTGATATCTTCCACAAAAACGTTTCCTTGTCAGTAAACTGCGTCTTCGGTCGCTATGCTCTGTAGAAACTCCTCCCCCTTCGGGTAGGACCTACCATGGGACCTCTCCACATGACATATTTCCGACAGGACTCGGTAAGACCATGTGACATATTCCACTCAAACTACCCCCCCCCCTTCTTGGGTGGGGTGTGGTCTCCGCAGTGTCTTCACCTTGGGAGGGACACCCCCCGACGTAGACACTTATGGCTCCCAGTCGGTTAACAAATTCCACTCTTTCTGGGGAGAAAAAAGAGGAAAAGAGGCCTCAGCTGGGCTAGCCTGTCCCTTTTGTTGGGCAGTCGACTTGTTCCTGTAGGACCATTCGACACTCATAAGAGCATTGGGGGAGGTTACGTGACGGCCTGGTGCGCTGGCTACGAGGCACACAGCGGTCTGCCCGTCACACACCGCCAGTTCACGTAACACAGTTCAAATAGTTGTGGCGTTTTGTATAGGGACCCGTAGTGTCACTACATCGACACAACATCGAGTGAGTGACAGATAGGGAACGTCATGGTTACTTTCGTAACCTCCGTTCCCTGATGGAGGGAACGAGACATTGTGTCCCTCTTGCCACAACGCTGAACTACCCGCTGAAATGCCTGGGACCTGGTCTCGGCTCCTCAGCACAAAACCTGAATGAGTGGTTGCATACCAGCTCCTTTTATACCCGTATATCCGGGGGAGTGGCATGCAAATTCCACTTGCCAATTCTCATTGGCCTTTTTTCAAAAAAGCAGAGGTGTTTGGGGCTCCCAAGAGTGACCCCTAGTGTCACTACATCGACACAACGTCGAGTGAGTGACAGATAGGGAACTCATTCAATTATGGCACATCAAGTGTATGGAATAAGATAATAGTCATACTTTGCCATTGCTTCAACCAATTCAACCTCTTGCATCTTTCCATCCTATTCACTTTATTTACCTATTCATTTATTTTATCTTTTAGCTTATTAGTACCATTTTGTAGTTTTTGTTAGTTATTCGTGTTTATCTTTTTGTAAATAAAACTAATTTTATTACAAATGTGTGTTCCTTGTGTTGATTATACAGAAGAGCTCTAAAGGTTAGGCCGAATTTTACGAATCCTTCAGATTAATCTGATGACCAACTCCAATTTACATATTATTTTACTGTTAAGGTGAAACTCCTTAGCTGGTGCCCCGAGGATGGAGGGAGGGGCCGTCTGATATTAATAATCACACACACATACACCTTAAGTGAAGTGTGATCGAAAATCACCACATATTTTGGTGTCTTGTGTGAGGCCCAGTTCATTTCAATTGGTGCCAGGGTGATTCTCACTACACTTCTGTATGGTGTAGTGGAGATCGTTAGTTATTTAGAGTGGTGTACACACATAATAAACTTGAATTTGGCTTGCCCACATTTAACGTGCTCTGTCGATGCATTAAAATGGTTCTGAGAAAGGTTCTTCTTATACATTTATACTTATATCCAATGATTGTGTAGTGAATTGCCATTGCTGATTTGGCTCAGTATAGCTTACTATTGCTTTTTGTGTTTTTTGAGAGAGATGAGTGTAGTGATTATGAAGAATAACTTTGTTTTTCTTTCTCCAGGGTCTGATGGGACCAAGAGGGGATCCAGGAATTCAGGTAATGGACAAATAAACATCCAAAAATCATCCATCATAGATCAGTTATTTAAATAATAAATCATTACCCATTATATATTGACCAATAAATATTATATATTATTCTACAAGTTAACAAAATCTTTACATGTTAAAAAGGCTTCACTTTAATTAAACACAAAGACTCATTCTAGATTGTATTGAATATGAATGAATTATATTTTGTTTGTGATTTTATTGTTTCACAGGGTCCTCGTGGACCGCCAGGACTAACCGGATTGCCAGGAAATATGGTGAGAAGTGCTTTTTTTTTTAACATCAATTTCTTTCAGTATGTCTGTCTCTAGTAGTATGAATGTGTGTAATAGAATGTATGTCATTTTGTGTTTGTATTAAATTATATATATTTGTTTCTGAAAGGGACCACCAGGCCCACAAGGCAGACCAGGACTCCCTGGACCCCCTGGAGAACCAGTAAGTAACATATATTTTACTGACATATTTTAGTGACATCTGTGTCCCTTCATTAAAAAGTCATTTTCTTTGACATTGAACAACCTTCTGTAAATCCATATTGAATGTAACGAGAGGATATAATATAATTTCAACTGTACAAGACCCCACCGCTCTGCTTTGTGGTCCTGATCACCATGTCCAGATTTATTTATGACCAGCTAACATGGCCATATGCCAAATAATAAATGAATGAACATGAAATATTGATTTGAGTTTAAATTATTGTATTATGTAATAAGTAATAGATGGTGAAATTATATGAAAAATGGTCATTACACACAAATATTTGACCACAGAACGCCACGATTGACTAATCAGATCAAGTATTTAAGAGAGCCATGTTAAAAATGTGATAAAAGCTTGTTGCCACCTTTGTATTGCATCTCATTTGGGGAGAGGGGTTCTTTGTTCTAATATTGTATTTAATGACGTTTTTAAAAATCTTTCCATTTCAGACAGCACTACCCATTTTTGGAGACATGGGCGCATTACTGAAGGTACCATTTCATGCAACTATTGTCATCCTATGCACTGATTTATTTAATGGAAAGGCTTTGTGTCATCAACTGCAGACTAGTGGACTCTGACAGGCTAGAACATCAAAATTATAGTAGACAAATGAAAAAATTAAATGGTGCTGAATTTACAACTAGAACTCATGTACAGAAATTTATTCTTTTTTAGATGCACATCAGCAATAATTTTGACATAATGTTTTCTCATAATGTTTTGTAGTTAATCACGATTAATCGCACATTATAAAAAAGTCCTGAAATTTAACTCTAAATATACTTACTTTCCTGTCAAAATGCATTTATTTTCTAATTAGGAAAGAAAAAAAAAAACAATATGTAACTATATAATGCTTTAGTAAAATTTTCCTAAAAAAGTCTTTCACAGTATGAAGATAGGAATGCACTGAAATAGCACCAATTCAAGTAACATTAAACATTTCCCAAAGTCTAAGTGGGAGTTTGACTAATTTAAAGAACTAGTCCCCACATAGGTTTCATATTCATTGCAATGGACATTAAATCTCTTAAACTCTCATACTCCAGAATATTAATCAATATTTGTTACAGCAGTCGTAAAGATTTGCATCAGGACGTCAACCCCAGCATAAACCGCCGCTTTGAACTCCACATGAAAAGATCTTGCAGACAAAATCATCTCATTCTGCGTTTTGGTGATAGTTAAGATTTGCTTTGGTACTTAAAATGTGCCTTGATTTCTGATCTTGATTAAAAATACTTGATTTCTGTCACAAGTCCCATCTGGGCATGTTTTGTACAACACATAGCATTAATTGCTTCTTTCCCCATCACTTTATCACTTACACCGAATCACTGCTGTGTGTGTTTGTGATGTTTGCATCAGTGTATTGACTCTTCCATCCAGTGTTTATGCTGGTTTAAGCTGTATTAACGGCAATGGCAATAATCACGATTAAGAAAATTTAGATTTAATTACCGTATTTTCTGGAAATAAAATAGCACCTGACTATAAGTCGCACCGGATCAAAATTGCGTTTTTGTGAGAAAAAAACACAGATAAATCGCATCTCTGTATAAGTCGCACTGACAGAGTTTGCATGCGGCAGGCGCCTGCGCTCCCGGGTCAAACGCACTCCATAAAGATTACAGTACCTCAGAATCTACGCATCGTATCACAGTGTTTTGGGCTTGTTTAAAACGGGAGAATTTGCTTTAAGTAATTGTGTCTACAGTTCCTCATATTCTGTTTATGTTTCATGAAAGAAATGCAACAAGTAAGCCACATCTGTTTATAACATCTGTACCTCTATGCTGTGCGCAAATAAACAGCTTTTAATCTGTGATTAAAACAATATGCCTGTTATATTCTATTCATTCATTAACATTAGTGACTGTCTATCTGTGGATATTTTTGATATTTGCAGCCCTCTTTGCAATGTATTAATTATCCTGTTAACTGACTGGATGTTTTTACTACAAGTGTGATGAAAAGTCATTTGTGGGCACGTGAGGAGTTGCGTTTGACAGCAGTCTAGAGTTTGTTAAAACAATAATGTTATGAAGACAGAATATTTGAAATGGCATAAAGTACTTTGTAAAGGTAAAATATTCTTAATTAGCAACTTTAAAACGCTTATACATCACTGTGACTAAAGTTTTCATCTGTTTGGTGCACGTGTGTTTCACCAGCTGACATCAGTTACGTATAAATTATGTATATAAGTCGCTTCAGACTATAAGTCACAGGACCTTTCAGATGATGAAAAAAACTTGACTTATATTCCAGAAAATACGGTAATCGCGTGCGTTAACACGTTAATTTTGACAGCTCTAATATATATACTGTATATATATATATATATATATATATATATATATATATATATATATATATATATATATATATGCACTCACTGACCACTTTATTTGGTACACCTATACACCTACTTATTCATGTGATTATATACACGGAAACGCCTTGTTGATAAGAAAGGTCAACGGAGAATGGCCAGACTGGTTCGAGCTGACAGAAAGGCTACGGTAACTCAGATAACCCCTCTGTAAAATTGTAGTGAGCTGAATAGCATCTCAGAATGCACAACACGTCAAACCTTGAGGCGGATGGTCTACAACAGCAGATGACCACGTCGAATTCCACTTCTGTCAGCCAAGAACAAAAGGCAGAGGCTGCAGTGGGCATACCATCTGTGTACCTCAGCAGAAATCGAGATTTATCAGACCAGGCTATGTTTTTCCAGTCTTTAACTGTCCAGTTTTGGTGAGCCTGTGGCTACTGCAGCCTCAGCTTTCTGTTCTTGGCTGACAGAAGTGGAACCCGATGTGGCCTCAAGGTTTGACGTGTTGTGCATTCTGAGATGCTATTCTGCTCACTACAATTGTACAGGGGGTTATTTGAGTTACTGTAACCTTTCTGTGAGCTCGAACCAGTCTGGCCATTCTCTGTTGACCTCTCTTATCAACAAGGCGTTTCCGTCTGCAGAACTGCCGCTCACTGGATGTTTTTTGTTTTTGGCACCATTCTGAGTAAACTCTAGAGACTGTTGTGCGTTAAAAACAAATCCCATGAGATCAGCAGCTAAAGAAATACTCCAGCCACATGTTTTCCCCATTCTGATGATTGATGTGAACGTTAAATGAAGCTCCTGACCCCTGTCTGCATATATATATATATTAGGCATGTAACGATACACAGATTTCACGATACGATACAATATGATACTAACACCCACAAAGGTTTCACTCAAACTTATTCAAGGATTCTAAATACGTAAATGTCTTTTAAATCATAAATGCCACAAAAGTGTCTGACATTGGAAATAAGAAGCAGAGCTCTAAGTAACTTAAACAACAGCACTGCATTTATTTTTACTTATTCATTTATATTTGTATAGCACTTTTCACAATACACATAGTTTCAAAGCAGCTTTATAGAAAATCATGCCTTGTTGTCTGAAAGCCCCCTGTGAACAAGCTGAAGTGACTGTAGCAAGGTAAAAAATCATTTAAATTTTATTTAATGGTGAAAAAAAAAAAAAACTTGAGTGGAACCTGACCTCTGGTTTACGATATATGTACATAATCCGATATTCTTTAGCGGCTTGAGCAAAAACCGATCGGCACACATAATTTTGTTTGCCCTCTTCCCCCTGTTTCACTTTGCATGCAAACTTTACCGGCATTATTACTGGCTTATAACATGTGCGCATGTTGTTCTCAAAGTTGTTTACATTTTGAAGTCAAAAGCAGATAATTATAAATCTCATGTAATCGCGGGTTTCTTACATTGTCGGTTTTTTGAATAAGCTGTTTTTTGATAGTTTTGACTCATAGCTTATGAGTGTCTTGCTATGCATGTCACGCTAAGTGTCAGCTGGGAGAGGCGGCTGTTAAACTTACTGCTGCTGTTTCTGCCTCACAAATCCACAGATTTTTGTGATGTCGGCATAAATAAAACAACATGTTTGATGTACTGTAGCACCAGGACATCATACCGTCGTTTGGCAAATTCGACAAGTTGTAACACTACAATCTACTTGGCATTTGCCATCGATCTTCTCGCCTATGTACTGGAAGTGTGTTGCTCTGTTTTCCTGTGAGCGCTCCTGTGGAGGAGACTTATCCGCAGCTCTCAATATTGCGCTGATTGGCTTTAATTACACTATAATGTGTTTGTTTATGTATCGTACAATACATATGGTATTGTAAAGTGAGTGTCATATCATACGATACAATACGGAACGATATTTTTTTACACCCCTAAAATATATATACATATATATATATATATATATATATATATATATATATATATATATATATACAATGGCGGCCAAAAGTTTGGAAAAATGTACAGATTTTGCTGTTTCAGAAGGAAATTGGTACTTTAATTCACCAAAGTGGCATTCAAATGATCACAAAGTATAGTCAGGACATTACTGACGTAAAAAACAGCACCATCACTATTTGAAAAAAGTCATTTTTGATCAAATCTAGACAGGCCCCATTTCCAGCAGCCATCACTCCAACACCTTATCCTTGAGTAATCATGCTAAATTGCTAATTTGGTACTAGAAAATCACTTGCCATTATATCAAACACAGCTGAAAGCTATTTGGTTCGTTAAATGAAGCTTAACATTGTCTTTGTGTTTGTTTTTGAGTTGCCACATTATGCAATAGACTGGCTAGTCTTAAGGTCAATATTAGGTCAAAAATTGAAAAAAGAAACAGCTTTCTCTAGAAACTCATCAGTCAATCATTGTTTTGAGGAATGAAGGCTATACAATGCTTGAAATTGCCAAAAAGCTGAAGATTTTTTACAAAGGTGTACACTACAGTCTTCAAAGACAAAGGACAACTGACTCTAACAAGGACAGAAAGAGATGTGGAAGGCCAGATGTACAAATAAACAAGAGGATAAGTACATCAGAGTCTCTAGTTTGAGAAATAGATGCCTCACATGTCCTCAGCTGACAGCTTCATTGAATTCTACCCACTCAACACCAGTTTCATGTACAACAGTAAAGAGAAGATCCAGGGGTCCTGAATGAAGAACTGCAAAGAAAAAGCCACTTTTGAAACAGAAAAACCAAAAGAAAAGGTTAGAGTGGGCAAAGAAACACAGACACTGGACAACAGATAATTGGGAAAGAGTGTTATGGATCTTAACCCCATTGAGCTTTTGTGGGATCAGCTAGACTGTGAGGTGCGTGAGAAGTGGACAAGACAGCCACATCTATGGCAAGTGCTACAGGAAGCGTGGGGTGAAATGTCACCTGAGTATCTGGACAAACTGACAGCTAGAATGCCAAGGATCTGCAAAGCTGTCATTGCTGCACGTGGAGGATTTTTTAATGAGAACTCTTTGAAGTATTTTTTTTCAAATTGTAATAGTAATTTTTCACGTTATTAATGTCCTGACTATACATTGTGATCAGTTGAATGCCACTTTGATGAAAAAAAGTACCAATTTCTTTCCATAAGAGCAAAATCTGTACATTATTCCAAACTTTCGGCTGCCAGTGTGTGTGTGTGTGTGTGTGTGTGTGTATATATATATATATATATATATATATATATATATACAGTGGTGTGAAAAAGTGTTTGCCCCCTTCCTGATTTCTTATTTTCTTGCATGTTTGTCACACTTAAATGTTTTAGATCATCAAACAAGTTTAAATATTAGTCAAAGATAACACAAGTAAACACAAAATGCAGTTTTTAAATGAAGGTTGTTATTATTAAGGGAAAACAAAATCCAAACCAACATGGCCCTGTGTGAAAAAGTGATTGCCCCCTAAACCTAATAACTGGTTGGGCCACCCTTAGCAGCAACAACTGCAATCAAGCATTTGCGATAACTTGCAATGAGTCTTTTACAGCACTGTGGAGGAATTTTGGCCCACTCATCTTTGCAGAATTGTTGTAATTCAGCCACATTGGAGGGTTTTCGAGCATGAACTGCCTTTTTAAGGTCATGCCACAGCATCTCAATAGGATTCAGGTCAGGACTTTGACTAGGCCACTCCAAAGTCTTCATTTTGTTTTTCTTCAGCCATTCAGAGGTGGACTTGCTGGTGTGTTCTGAATCATTGTCCTGCTGCAGAACCCAAGTTCGCTTCAGCATGAGGTCACGAACAGATGGCCGGGCATTCTCCTTCAGGATTTTTTGGTAGACAGCAGAATTCATGGTTCCCTTTATCACAGCAAGTCTTCCAGGTCCTGAAGCAGCAAAACAGCCCCAGACCATCACACTACCACCACCATATTTTACTGTTGGTATGATGTTCTTTTTCTGAAATGCGGTGTTACTTTTACGCCAGATGTAATGGGACACACACCTTCCAAAAAGTTCAACTTTTGTCTCGTCAGTCCACAGAGTATTTTCCTAAAAGTCTTGGGGATCATCAAGATGTTTTCTGGCAAAAAATGAGATGAGCCTTAATGTTCTTTTTGCTCTGCAGTGGTTTTCATCTTGGAACTCTACCATGCAGGCCATTTTTGCCCAGTCTCTTTCTTATGGTGGAGTCATGAATACTGACCTTAACTGAGGCAAGTGAGGCCTGCAGTTCTTTGGATGTTGTTGTGGGGTCTTTTGTGACCTCTTGGATGAGTCGTCGCTGCGCTCTTGGGGTAATTTTGGTCGGCCGGCCACTCCTGGGAAGGTTCATCACTGTTCCATGTTTTCGCCATTTGTGGATAATGGCTCTCACTGTGGTTCTCTGGAGTCCAAAAGCTTTAGAAATGGCTTTACAACCTTTTCCAGACTGATAGATCTCAATTACTTTCTTTCTCATTTGTTCCTGAATTTCTTTGGATCTCGGCATGATGTCTAGCTTTTGAAGATCTTTTGGTCTACTTCACTTTGTCAGGCAGGTCCTATTTAAGTGATTTCTTGATTAAGAACAGGTGTGGCAGTAATCAGGCCTGGGTGTGGCTAGAGAAATTGAACTCAGGTGTGATAAACCACAGTTAAGTTATGTTTTAACAGGTGGGGCAAACACTTTTTCACACTGGGCCATGTAGGTTTGGATTTTGTTTTCCCTTAATAATAACAACCTTCATTTAAAAACTACATTTTGTGTTTACTTGTGTTATCTTTGACTAATATTTAAACTTGTTTGATGATCTGAAACATTTAAGTGTGACAAACATGCAAAAAAATAAGAAATCAGGAAGGGGGCAAACACTTTTTCACACCACTGTATATATATATATATATATATATATACAGTATATATATATATATATATATATATATACTGTATATATATACAGTATATATACACACACACACAGTAAGCACTCCATTCCCATCAGTCAGAGTGTGTGCAGCTCTTAAGATAGATCTTACTCTGTGTTGTCATAGTATTTTTGCTGCCTAGAGGAAAAAAATATTTTCTGGAAGATTTCAGAAACATTTCCTGTCTTATAATACAAAGTGCTCAAGTAACCGAATAATAATGACATACTGTAGCCAGAGGGAATATACAATCCAGTTTTACCTTAAATTGCTCTTAAAAAGTTCTTTCTTTGTCTGTTTCTATTGCTCTTTTTTAAACCCTGTACATCAGAATAAGAATTAGAATGAGCTTTAATGCCAAGTATGCTTACACATACAAGGAATTTTTCTTGATGACAGAAGCTTCCAGTGCACAAACAATACAGCAACAAGATAGAGATCATAATAATATTTATTTATTTATTTTGTATTTTTTTTTTTTAAGCCAATAGAAAATAGAAAACAGACAATGAAAGAACTTTTAAGGATGTATATCCATCTTTAAGAAAAAATAATTATTTCTACTTCCCCCTTCTGCTTCCCTTTTATTTGTGCTTATAAGTACGTTTTGCACTTCTTCCTCCACCCACTACTCTCAAAGTCTTTATATTTCTGTTTGGTAGGGTGACCATATTCTGGTTTTCAAAAAAGATGACGCCTTTTTTCTCCAGGGGGGTATATAAATAAATAAAACATTCTTTTGAATGTCCATGTACTCAAATAAAATATTTAAAGATATGAGCGTAGCTTCATTTACTATTACTATTATTTTGAATGGCCATGGAAAATGAAGCAATGTGATAAATTTACCTGGTCGCAAAAATTAGTCCGTTAATTTACCTGATGAACTTTCACCTTTTGCTGACCCTTTATGCTTCGCAGAGCTAATGTGTGCTTCTAAATCACTTGCACCTTTATTAGTAACTGACACATAAGTGCCAGCTTTACATGTCATACATTCTGCTTCCCACAGATCTCGATCTGGACGAATGCAGGGGAATTTCTGGTGCAAGTCTTCTGTAAATTTGCACTTTCGTTTGGCCTTGTTTCCACTCTGCTGTCATTTGCTGCTACTGTCAAGCAACTGTTTGATGCCGAACACAGCAGCGCTTTGCGCGTTCGTGGAGAGATTGACAGGCAGGAATTTGGCCAATAGTTGCTGCAAGCCTCTTATAATCGACCAATTGATGTGCGAGAAGGCGGGACTTACAAAGAGGGGTTAAAGCAATGCAAATATGCGCGCACACACAATGAAGTATTAGACCAGATGCACATCATAATGCAACTAGAGCCAAATCCCGGACATTTTCGCAAATTTAGAAATCCCGGCCGGACGCTTTTTTAAGATCAGAAAAAGAGGACATGTCCGGGGAAAAAAAGGACGTATGGTCACCCTACTGTTTGGGCATCATACATTCATTTCTCCATACCTGAAGAAACGTCTGACAAGATAAATGCCCATATGCTCACATAATGACTCCTTGGTCACATTGAGATTCGTAGGAGTGAACTGTTAACCAAACAACACACACGCACACGCACACGCACACACACACACACACACACACACACACACACACTGACTTACTGTAGCTAATGTACTGTAGTTAATGCTTATCTCCTGAATGGATTTTGAGAAAACATCAAAATATACTTACATTTCATAAGAACAGACAGTGCTCATGACTGCTTTCTAAAGAGTTTTGATGAAGAGTTTGAATAGGAGCTGAAGTCAAGCTGTCATGTCACCCGCTGGTTGTAAACAATATATTTTCTTTCCTTATGCTTAAAAACAAGAATTGAAGCATGACTGTCTTTGTCTACCTGACAAAGAGAAAATAGCTTGGATGATATAAGCTTTTCTGCTTCATGACTTTGTTTTTTGACAGTGGGGTCGGCTTTGTGAAATCAGGTACAAATAATGAAATAAATTACATATTTTTTCCAAATAAAACAACAACAAAAAAAACATTGTACTAGAAAGAAATAATTCTTTTTAATCTAATTAAAGATGTAGTTCACCCAAACAATGTTGTCATCATTTACTCACCCACATGAGTATATCTTCCACCCAGTGATATATTTCTTCCTCTGTGAAACATAAAAGCTTCAAAAAGGATGCAAAAGTTCTATAAAAGTATGCTATGACTTGGCTCAAGCCATAAATTATTTTATCTAATTATTATTCGGAGATTTACACATGTAACATTTTAAACGTACATTTTTTTAAAAGTTTGGATAGACGCTGATACAGACAATATGGATGGATTGACAGCATCAAAAACAAGTTTTTACGTATCTACAGCTTTAGAAAAAAATATTTGCAATCCTTCAAATATAAAGTAGTCCAAACGACGATATGATGCATGCTCTCTGATGGCATACAATAATTTTGTGTGAAGTAGAGAGTGGAATTAAGTTTTTAATCGCTAAAAAAATCTTCTGCTGATGCATTCCGTGAAGGCGGTTATTCGCAGGGAAAATGCCATGTTGCTGTCGGTCACACGACAAGTGATAGCCAATGAGCATTTGACATCACTGACATAAAAACTGTGTCATAACACTTCTTGAGGTGCCAATTTTTAAATGTTGAAATAAAGTGCAGGATTTGACTGTTCCAGGTGCTGTGGCGAATGGGGATGAAGATCACTGAATAAAGTATTAGATTTGGGTCTGTTCCTCACACAGAGCTAACATGTGGCTTCTGAAGAGATTATAACACACGAATAGAATGGATTACTTTTATGGTTGTGTTTTATGGTGCTTTTGTGGTTTATATTATGGTCATGTTTTGGAGTTACAGCATATTCGGAAAACTCCTATTGTGTCCCGTTAATTAATTATTAATGTATTCAGTAAGGATCCGTAAACATTTGTATCTCTCTAAAATTGTTTGTACATAAAAAATGTACGTGTTAGATGCTGTCAATATGTCAATATTGTAGTTTCAGTGTCTATGCAAACTTAAGCAAATGTATCCTATATGTACCCTTATTGTAAGCAACATCCTTGAACATCCTTTGCTAATGTTAAACCTCCATGGCTATATGGATCACATGCAATTTGCTAATTGTCAGCCTTACAAAAAAGAATCCAAACATAATTGCAGTCCCTGAATCGTCCAGCACCTATTCAGCAGGTCAGACTAATGCACTAGTAAATTGCTATCTTCAGAGAGCTGCAGAAACTGCGCACAAAAAGTGCATCCAATGTGAAATGTCACCTCAATCCCTGTGACCTATTACTGTAAACCTTTGATTATGCTTCACAGGCCTACAGTTACGTTCTTAAAAAGCAGAAGCGAGAAAGGTTGCTTACTTAGCCCCAGAGTTTTAAAGCAGCCTTTGAAAGCACCATCGCTCCTACTTTTCGCATTTATCTCTGTATCATTGGGAAAATGTATTGAGGTGAATGCATTAGGCTGGCAAGGTTAAAACCCAGGAAAAAAAAAAGGTTTTGAGAAATAACTGTGCATCCCTAATGCATGCCATTATCGAGTTTTTTGTGTCTCTGAGTTTGACCTTAGCTTTTTTATACATGTTGCTAACTCTAAAAGCTGGTTAAAGTGTATATATTTTGATGAGACATGAATTTTATACATATTATGCAGTAAAGATTAGTATATAGAAGCAGATAAATATATATAGAGAGAGCTTATGAAAACGAATAAGGATGTTGGAATATTTTTTGCATTTATATATAATTACATAATAAAAAATGTAAAAATGCTAATTAATGTTCCAGAGAAAGCTCTATAAACAGAACTTGCTGAAAACTATAAATTTGTTTTTCAATGTATTTATTTTACTCCTTTTTTGTTTTTTGGTTTTTTAAGAATATCCTTTAAATTTGAGGTGTTGCTAATGAACAGCATGGCAATGCTATCTTGGAGACTCATGCTAGTCTAAACTGGTCTTTTCAGTAGGGAATACTAAAGCAGACGAAAAGAAGGAGCTGTTGACTGTCAGAGTTTTAGAATACCGTCAATGTAGTGAAAATATTATGATTGTAACGTTTCAAGTAGCTGTATCAGCTACATAACCATTGTAATTTGATTGATTTCAATGGCGATGGTGCATCGTAAGGACAAGGAGGAAAACACAGAGGTTTTAAAAAGTGACACTCACTCAACCATGTGACCAAAAGTTTAGAAAATTTCATATTTTGCTGCAACACACTCTGTTGAAACTATCTGTTGTCCAATTATAATTTTAGAGAAGGACAGTTGCTTTCCTATGATGCCCTTATAGTTGTTTTACAGGAAAACATCAAATGTCCGCCTACGTGATGCACCATTTTGAGATGTGTTGCATTTGATGAGTGATTTATGATTTGACAGAACGCCTGCAGTGTGTGTCAAACCAGACTACCAGGACTACCTGGGCAGAAAGGAGAGAAAGGATCCCCTGGAGCTTCAGGTGTTCCAGGAATGGATGGAGAAAAGGTAAAAATCACTGCAAACACATTTAATCTCCTCATTTATTAATATTTTGTCTCTCCACCTGAGATTATCAGGCAGCGAGTGCTGTCACTTATTCTGATTGATACAATAAATGATTTATTCCATTGAACATAAATTTGAAAACCAGACAAGCACCGCTTTAACTGTGGTGTTGGTGATTTTCAGTGTTGCTTTTTAAGGCAAGCATAACTATTACTTTTGTTCATACAATACTTAATGTTAGGGATTTGATTAAACCTCTAACTCTAACTCTGCATCAAAAAAGCATACTTCTTTACTATATGGTATGCCAAAAGGAGTATGTCAATTGAGTAGTTTGTCTGATTCCTCAGTATTTGTAAAATATTAGCCGGAAATACCCAGATGATCTACAGCATTTAGCGAGATTCAAAAGTGGGCATTTTACTAAAACGGTTGTTGGTACTACATCATACAATACCAACATTCCCGGATGAAGCATGTCCAAGAAAGTATTCATACTGCTTACATGCATACCTAAAGGGCTTTATTTAGTAACAGTCGAATAGTACATTCTTCATCAAATGCAGTACATACTCTGACAGTACACAAATTTGGACACAGCTTAATTATTTTAATATTTTAAATTCGGCTCGTTTATGGCCCCACACTGTTTGTGCTACAGATCTGAATGATAATTAAATTCGAGTGGGAGGAGAGTTATTACTTTTCTAAGTAAAAAGACTTACAATTTTTGCCTGGTGGACACTTAAACAGATTGGAAAAAAAAAATGTATACCTTGAAGGCGCAACCTAAGCCATACCTAGGGACCAGAATATCATAGAGACTCATGGGTGGGATCTTTTGACTAGGGCTAGTAATGAATTAGTAATAAGCACCACTTGGGCCAGTAAAAAGCACCATTCTCATTTTCTTCAGAAAATGTAAAAATCCATCTGATGTTTGTTGAATGTATAAAGCATTACAAATATTTGTTAAAATGCTTGTGTATTTCTTATGGTCGGTCTGGCTTCTTACGTTCCTTGTTGATTTTAACAGGGGGATCAAGGTCTGCGGGGCCCTGCTGGTAATCCAGGGAAAGAAGGTCCAAAGGTAAACAAAATGGTGCAACAATTGCAATTAAAGCAAAAAAAAAAAAAAAAAAAAAAAAAAATTGTTTTGCATAAAGTGGTTGAATGTTGGTTACCATAGATGCAGAGACATTCAGTGTCAGGCAAAAATTGAAGACAAAAGGAAGAGCATTAACAATGTACAAGACCATTCTTTAAAGAGAAACTGAAATATGGCATTTTCTTAGGTAAGGTGAAAGCACTGAGTAAATCAAAGGAGTGTACTTGCTGTCTCAATGATTGCCCGTCTGTTTTGTCATCCAATAGGGAGTGAAGGGTGAGAGAGGGTTTCCTGGACCAATGGGGGACAAGGGTGATGAGGTGAGTTATCAGAGTTAAGGCTGGTTCACAATGCTCCAACAATCGCAAGATTTCACACATTCTAAAGTTGACTGCTGGATTTAGAATGCTGGAGGTTATATTTTCACTTTGAGATTTAATTTTTACTCAGCTGACAGTTAGGTTCAGGTTTGGGGTTTGGGTTAGGGCATATGCTTATTAAAATTTGCATTCCGGTTAACTGTGTTACATGATCTGCAACTTAAAACAACTCACTTTATGCGCCCTCTGTGGACATTTCACCTGGAAACTGGAGCTAACATGTGTCCATATGTTCAACAACACTTCCAGTTTTGGCCACTGGGGGCAGTGGTTGGAATTTCAGTAAGCACAGACTGATTTCAGCGGAAGAATATTCGACGTACTGTCGTCAAATTTACAGTTAGATCAGTCTGTAGAATTTGGTGTATGTTAGCATTTATTGGGGCAGTTTTAAATAGCTTTAACACTAGTTGACACTGGACGTTTATGGCGCATCATTGTGCATCAAAAGTAGTTATCTCCCATTTTAGTCAATGGAGCTAGATATACTTCAAGTGTGAAATATGTCAGAATGTGCCTTCAGATGATGGCTGCCCCATTCCTTTTTAAGACATACTGCTACTCTGGTCACTTTAGCAGTCATTTTATTTTCCCTGTTTGACTGAAATGTAATTATTTATTTGCGTGAATAGATTGCTATGAATTTGATCTTTTATAGGTAACTTTTCACTGTTACGTCAAAGCCAGTTTGTGGTGTTTCTGGTCTCTGGCCTACTAATTCAAATAACTGTTTGTGTTTGTAACCATATTTATGCTTTTTTGCAGCAATACAAACATTATGTGTACAATTATTTCACTATTCTAAAATAACCTTTGCAAAGTCCAGTTTTATACCAATTGATTTCAGTTGAAAATAAAGTAAATTTTTTTTTTTTTTTTTTTTGTTTTTGTGCAATGTATTTTATTTTCATTTTACTGTTACTGAAGTCTACAGTAGTCTCAAACTCACAGCTGATTGGTGCATGGTTAGTGAACATTCTGAGATCATCTAGTGCAGACAGCAATCATGGTGTGAAGCAATGCAATTTTTTTTTTTTTTTTTAATTTCTGGTCTGAGTAGTACTCTTTATCATCTGAAGATCATCTCTGTTTTCAGGGGGCTACTGGTGTGCCAGGATTACCTGGAGCCACAGGCCGTATAGGTGCACCGGTGAGAATCTCCCCATAAAAATACATTTAATTTTGCTTTCTTGGTTATAGCAATATAGCATCTGGTTTAGTTTTAGTACCTTGTTCCTCTGTTTTGCCAGCATTGTGCCTAAACAAACTGATCCTTATGTGTTTTGCTCTATATCCAGGGACTTTTAGGCAGACCAGGACCTGTTGGACCCCCAGGACCAAAGGGAGATCGAGTAAGCAAAATTATGTGATCAATACTTGTCCTTTAAAGTTACCAAATAATTACAAGAACCAAACAATATAAAATGTTATTAATCAACCTTTTTGTTTTAAGTCAACTTAAAATCAAAATTGACCTATTTACTACTGTAATACACATTCCTGGTCTCATTGTGCAAGATTCATCAGTGCTCATTATTCCAAATCAAAAAAATATTTTTGTAATCTTTCATCAAAATGTTTTAACTTGCTCCACCTCTAAAGCGACTTCCCTTTTTGGCTGACATGACCAAGACTGCAAGGCTAATCTCTTACAAAAATCGAGATTTCTGGCAAACTTGTGGCAAACTTGCTGCAAATTTGCAGAAAAATTCACCACTCATTATTTTCACATGCAAATGAGCTTTGCGGCAAACTCTTCATTGCCACCAAAGGTTTGCTGCAGGTTCACCACTACTGGTAAAGAGCTGCAAACTACTGGAAACATTTGCGCTGAATTGCAAGCTCATTTGCATGTGAAAATAATGGCTGCAACAACTTTGTAGCAAGTTTGCAGCAAGTTTGTCAGAACTCTAAATTGTTGGTAAGGGATCTTGCCAATAGTTAACTTAAAGCAGGATAATTTAATAAAGGTCATGGCAATAATAACAAATACTATAACAATAGATTTGAAGAAGAATCTATTGTATTGGGTTATGTTTCGAGATGCTATTTAGGATGAACATGACCTTCAGCATTCACACTGTGGTTAAAAATCCTCCTCAAAGGTGGTGTTTCAGGAGGGGAGAAGTCTTTGCATTCAGGTCTTGCTCCAGTATGGAACGCTCAATTTCCCCAATCCAGTCAATTCTTGATGGATAAAATAAAGTCCCGCTGTACTTGTTTTTTCCTCCTTGAATATTTAACTCGGAAATACGTATGCCACATTGCAGAAGTTCAATGTGTTGTAAATGCTGTTTCAAGACTCTAAAATGTTTTAAATATTCAACAATGGAACTGTGTTTGTTGAACGGAATGAAGACAAAATGTAAAGTACATTATATGTATATTTGTTTTTCACCTTTCAAAACATTGTAGTTATTTGACCCATTCTGCATCTGTATGGCTCACTCTCTCTGATAAAATAATTTATAGTGATACTTTCGCAAACAGTCTGTGGGAGATGCTGCTCGATGTGTTCGTCGAGCTTGTGGTGTGCCCTGCAGTGTGCAGATATGCACTAGAAAGGGAATAGAAGCATTCTTCATTGCTTCATCAGCTGGTCGAGTCTGCTAAGAGCCAGCCCAATAGAGCCATGGGGCACCAGCTCTGTTCACAAAACTTGCAAACGCTCTATCTGAAACCTGTTATTATTCACATTATTTTCTAACAGTGCAGCGTAGCATTGGCCCTGACTCTCACTGCAGTCACATACTGTATTTGGAGAGAGGCAAAGTTTGTGTTACAAAAGAGAGATAAAGACTCATATGTGTTTGTGTTGCAGGGCAACGAGGGGCCGACAGGTAGACCCGGACCGCCTGGACCTCCTGTAAGTTCTGATGCTGATTGCGAGAGGGCTGGATAACATTATGAGAGATTTAAGTGATATTGAAAGCACATCTGATTTTAGCAATTAATGGAAATGGTTTACCAATGCACAAGAAACTATTTCATTAACTTTCATTTGGAATGTGATGCTAGAAGGAAACACATCTGAAAATATCACATTTTAATTAGCAGTCGTTATGGATTCCCTACATAATTTGATAAGTTCAAGTGGAAAAAATGGACCAGCACAAGTTCAAAACCAATATTGCGTTTAACAGCCCATGTAACAATGTCAGTGAATTTAAAAGTTTATCAGTGTCTTGTTTTAGCACCCCTGCTCTTTTAAAATATGCAGGATTTGTCACCTAGTGTGATTTTAATGAAAAGAAAATAGATTATAGATTATAACAGCTGTTAAAAATTTATTTTGTCTAATAACTACTTTCTCCTGCAAGTGTTAAAAGGTTCAATTTGGCAGAATTTTGGGCTTGTCCCTTACCCAGAGTTTGTGACTTCACCTCTTTAATACATAAAAAAGTGTTAATATCAAGAAAAAAATATTTTGGACTTTTTAAAAGAACTTAAAAATGTATACTTTTAAATCAGTTGGTTATGTGTATAATTGTAATTATTATTACAAAGAAACCCAACATTACCATGACACACAATATCAAAAATACACACTATCACGCATTCTACCAAAGTCTTTTCTCTTTTTTTATCTATGTAAACGGGCAGCATACAAGAGCAGCTCCTATCTACTTGAATGGGATAGACCGAAATATCCAAAACAGTTGATCAAGATTACGATCAAACAACATATTTCAAATCAGCAGTAAAATCTGACAAGACTGGAATCATAAATTGTGCTACTTTACCTCCGATTACACACACACACAAAAAATTCCGACTTGTACACAAGCATGCACGTTCTCGAGTTGATTGACAGGCGATGTCTGTATCTAAAAGGTGGTTGGCTCTTTTACCTGTAAGGCGGGACCTTTCTACATCCATTTTTCCCATTCATTTTAATAAAAGTGGTCCGTCTCTGCTAAATAGTCTTTGATCATACCAAAATCTGCTTGAATGCTAATGAATGATCAGATCTTTATTCCACGGCTTTGATAAATGTTTTAACATAGACAACGTAGTCAAAAGTATAAACTAATAAAAGTACATTTCATCTGCCTTTCAAACTTGACTCAACTAAAGACAAACTACATCCCAAATGTTTCCAGAGATTGAATAAAAAAAATTTTAAAAATCATATATATCCCTGCATCACAAGATTTTGAGATGCATTTTGGCAAACTGTCACTTTTTAAAAAAAAATTGTAATCTAAACAGACATCATGATCTTCCAGCTATTATGGATGTTCTCACTTGGATTCGATATGTTCCTTTGTGTTTTCACCCAGATCCATTTGTTGTTGTGGTTTGTTTTGTGCTTTATTATTTCATTACCACATCAATGAAACTCACAAATACTCCTGCCCGAGAAACAAGTTAACAAGTGTGGTAATTTTAGAAGCCTCTGCAAACTTCACCAAAGTTTTTTAAAATTATTTTATTGCCCAGTGGACAATTAAACGGGTGAAAGACTACGCAACACACCTTAGCAACCACATAACAATGCCCTGTCAGCTGCTCCCAACAACCTAGCACCATCGCTGCAAGTTTTGCATGGGCAAGCACAACTCTTTAGTTATATTTATTGTTCTTTGCAGGGAGTTCCATATGCAGAGGGGAATGGAATGAGCAGTCTCTATAAGCTTCAGGTAATATACAGTATTTCATATGATATGAAACTGCAATATACTCACAACACTTTAGTCAAATTGGCCATATTGCTTATATTATCATATACTATATTTATTATTATGATTCTTACAGAATGGAGGGGGTAATGCAGGCCAGACTGGACCACCTGGGCCACCTGGACCCTCGGTATGTGTCTTATTTTTAACATTATTTTCCACACAAAATAAATTTTTTTTTTTTTTTTTTTTTTTGCAGTTTTGCAGTTTTGGAAAAAGCTACTTTGTGCCATGTCCACACTATGTTTTTGGTTGAAAATGAATTGGATTTTGCTACATTTTCGCACCTCATCCTAACTGGAATGATGTTTGGAATGATGTTTTCCTCCACCAAAAATGGAGGCTTTAGAAAAAGCTCTCCATAACTGCATACTTTGGAAAACAGTGACAATAGGAAACTGAAAACAGAGTTTTCAAACGACAACCGATAAGTGTGGACGTGACCTTTGAAAATCATTATAAGAAAAGGATCTACCTTCAGGTACTGTATTAAAAAGTAGTTAGCTACAAAAAACACTACAAATTACTAAGAAAAACTACATTGAAGCTATTTAAGGGGAATATAATATAAGGGCAAAATAATTTTGATCAGAGGAAATTTTATCAAAAGTAACATCTAATTCATTTTTGAAATCAGAACAGTATCTGGCACAAAAACAATATGTATTTCAATTAAAGTGACAGCATTGAATTTAAAAATGCATTTATAGTAAATACAACTAAGAAAACTAGAAAACACCCTTATTTATATAATTCAATTACAGACATAGTTATGAACAGCAGGATTAAATGAAATATTTGGCTACAAAGAATATGTAAAATTCTAAACAGGAAGTTCTTTGTAGGAACTCGAATGAATAAATGAACTGATTCAATCAACTGAATCGCACTGCCCAATGCTACATACAAGAGAGTGGATATTATAGAAGAATGTGTGTGATTATTACCTCCAAACATTGATCTTTGAACCTAACCTACCACAGGGAATCAATTGTTTGACTTTTCATGAAGTTGTAATGTCAATACACAATACCCAAAAAAGAAGCTACCTTACATATTACTTATGAATCTGTATTCTGTTTAGCTGTTGTCTGCTCCTGAACAGTGAATGAATGGTGATACTGAATGATTTCAAAGGTGGATCATGGAAATCTGAAATGCAGACAATTACAGTTGCCTAAAGGGAAAAGGGACAAACAAACCCATCACACATAGTCAGCAAAGTAGCTGCTTTTAAAGAAGGGGTAATTGTAATGCAGCACTTTAACAAGAATATATATAAATATACAGTGCATTCAGAAAGTATTCAGACCCCTTCATTTTTTTTCACATTTTGTTATGTTGCGACCTTATGCTAAAATGCTTTAAATTATTTTAGTTATTTTTTTCACATCAATCAACACTCTATACCCCATAATGACAAAGCATAAACCAGATTTGTGATAACTTTGTAAATGTATTAAAATAAAAAACTGAAATATCACATTGACATAAGTATTCAGACCCTTAACTCAGTACTTAGTTGAAGCACATTTAGCAGCGATTACAGCGATTACTGCCGTGCTTCTCTGCAGATCCTCTCAAGCTCTGTCAGGTTGAATGGGGACCCTCGGTGGACAGCCATTTTCAGGTCTCTCCAGAGATGTTCGATTGGGTTCAAGTCCGGGTCTGGCTGGGCCACTCAGTTTTCTTTCACAGAGTTTTCCCTAAGTTACACTTGCATTGTCTTGGCTGTGTGCTTAGGGTCATTGTCCTGTTGGAAGGTGAACCTTCAGCCAAGTCTGAGGTTCTGCGTTCAGCTTTCCTTCAACCCTGAAGTGTCCCCCAGTCTTTGCCCCTTCACCATTGGGATGGTATTGCGCAGGTGATGAGCGTTGCCTGGTTTCCCCCAGACATGATGCTTGGAATTGAGGCCAAACAGTTCAATCATTGTTTCATCAGACCAGAGAATCTTGTTTCTCACAGTCTGAGAGTCCTTTAGGTGCTTTTTTGCAAATTCCAAGCAGGCTTTCATGTGTCTTGCACTGAGGAGAGGCTTCCGTCTGGCCACTCTGCCATAAAGCCCAGATCGGTGGAGTGTTGCAGTGATGGTTGTCCTTCTCTCATCTCCACACATGATCTCTGGAGCTCAACCAGTGTGACCAGCTCTAGGAAGAGTCCTGATTGTTCCAGACTTCTTCCATTTAAGAATTATGGAGGCCACCATGCTCTTGGGAACCTTCAATGCAGCCGAAATGTTTTTGTAGTCTTCCCCAGATCTGTGCCACGTCTTAATCCTTTCTTTGAGCTATGCAGGCAGTTCCTTTGACCTCATGGCTTGGTTTTTGCTCTGATATGCATTTTCAGCTGTGAGACCTTATTTAGACAGATGTGTTCCTTTCCAAATCATGTCCTGTCAATTGAATTTGCAACAGGTGGACTCCAATTAAAGTGTAGAAGCATCTCAAAGATGATCCAGAGGAATGGGATGCACTTGAGAAAAATTTCAAGTGTCATAGCAAAGGGTCTGAATACTTATGTCAGTGTTATATTTCAGTTTTTTTCTATTTAATACATTTGCAAAGTAATCAAATATCTAGTTTTTGCTTTGTAATTATGGGGTATGGAGTGTAGATTGATGTGGGGGAAAAAAATTAAGCATTTTAGCATAAGGGAGCAACATTTGTATTTGTACATTGTACTATTTGTACAAAAATGAAGGGGTCTGAAAACTTTCTGAATACACTGTATATATAAGAGCTTTTCTGCTTTAGCGGAAACATCCGATTAGCTTATCAATGCAGCTACAAGCAGACTTATCTGCTCTGTGTGTAATGTGCCCTTCCTGTCCATGAAGAACAAGAGTCTATTTCCTCCTGGGCCCTTGTTACCAGACCGCCCAGGACTCTGAAAGATACTAAACCCTTATCAGCTGGCCTGAAAGAGGACACACTCTAATCTTCCCTCACTGCAATGCACACAAGGAGCCGCTTGAAAATCCCTAAGGGTGCTTGCTTCGGTTTATCCACAGCTGAACCTGTTCTAATTGGAATGTGTAAACCTACGAGTGGAGCCAGTGCCCAGACAAAGCTCATTTGAACTTTATTTGAACAATCAAAACTTGTGTTTAGGAGAGTTCTCGCAAATTTAAAGTAAGATGAGAGAGGGTTATGTCAACGTGCACAGTGTTTAAATATGAGCTTACAATGTGTGCTAAGGTGTAAAATTACCATATTTAATATGCAGTCATGTTTTATTTTATTTCTATAATAGAACTCAACCTCTATTCCAAAACCAGCTGCCCAGCTGTTTACTGGCTACATAGGCAGCATCTAGAGCATCATCCTAATGATTTTGAAAGCTTATTAGTGACTGATTTGAAACACTTTTACATAGGCACACACCATGATAATAGCGCTCCTCACAAAAAGTGTGTATAGACTCGAGAAATGCTCACAGTAGATTCTAATTTGAGTTTGACACTAGCATGTTGCTAAGCTAACAGTGCAATACTTTGAGCACAAAACTGTATATAGCACACAAAGTACAGTATTTTATCAAGCAATTATTTTTTAATTAGATGAAACATACTTGAAACTCTAGTGTAGTAATAGTCAACATTTCTTTTGACTCCGCCCACCATGTTGGATGAATTTTTTCACAGATCGCATTGCTATGTATTCTGGCATTGCACTATCCGCTAAGGTTTCTTAAAATGCAGCATAATTTTGCTGCCTACTGAATTTGATTTTGCGCCAATGATGTGTTTTGATTTAGCATGTTTTGATGTGCATTCCTTTTACAAATTAAGAAATTACTTTCACTATAAAATTTCTATCATAAAACATTGATTATATACAGAAGCTGGACCTTTCTCAGACCTTTTAATGATGTAAAGTTTACTTTTTGTGATATTGGGACTGAGGGTGTGTAACGTGTAACAACAGGTTAAAATGCTGTCTAGATTGGCAGCTTTTGGAACAGAGCTTGAGAATGCATGAAACTCTACATAAAAACTTTGTGGGTCTTTATATTACAATCACTTCATTGTGTTATGTTTTGACAACAAGTCAAGCAGATGTCATCCAGCTAATTACACAAATTTGATTAATTTCCATGAAAGCACACATGGAAATAAGGTCAAATGGCATCACTTTCATGGCAATCAGTGCTAATTCTGTTTTGTTTTGTTTTTTGTTTTTTTTCAGGGCCCCAAAGGAGATGAAGGAAAGATGGTGAGTGGTGGTTCTGTGTAATTTCTATTAAACATATTGACCTCTGACCTTCTATGGGTAGTTGACAAATAGATGCTGTAAATGGTTGCCATTTCTTTTAAGATCTTCAATTTTTTATCATGTTTTTAACTCACTTGTTTTTTTTGGGGGGGGGGGGGTTAACGGTCCTGCCTTAAGTCACACCGCATGGCGATTAAATTGAGCAGCCATGTCATAGCTATAAGCTTTCAATTGCCATTTGGCCTCAGAATTCCTTGATGTAATTTGTTATCTGTATCTACATAAATTCAGAACACTAATAGAAACAGCTCTTAGAATCAACAAAATGAGTGTCACACCTCAGGACAGTAAAAATTATACCTTAAATGATCAAGTTTAAAATGTGATTCTTTTGAAAAAGGATGAGAAGCAAAAACATGCCATCTTACAGATAGTTCTTCTCTAGATTGTCCTGGACATCTTGGCTTAGGTCCCATGCCAAAATTAGTAGGTGTGCCAGAAAAATCTTAAAAAAGTCTTAAAACAGATATTTTACTTGAAGAAACTTCAGAGACCATTTTAAATCAACTATATATTTTTAATGAATCATACACTGCCTGGCCAAAAAGAAAAGTCGTTGTTTGGATTTAAATAAGCAGATATTTAAGAGCCTAAGATTGGATCATTATCCAAGGCTCAGCAAGTAAGCTGACTACCTGAATGTACTGAATGACCAGGTTATCCCTTCAATGGACTTTTTCATCCCTGATGGCACAGACATATTCCAGGACGACAATGCCAAGTTTCATCGGGCTCAAATTGTGAAAGAGTGGTTCAGGGAGCATGAGGAATCATTTTCACACATGAATTGGCCACCACAGAGTCCTGACCTTAACCCCATTGAAAGTCTTTGGGATGTGTTGGAGATGACTTTACGGAGTGGTTCACCTCTCCCGTCGTTAATACAAGATCTCGGCCAAAATTTAATGCAACACTGGATGGAAATAAATGTTGTGACGTTGCATAAGGTTGTTGAAACAATACCACGACTAGTGTGTGCCATAATCAAAGCTAAAGGCGGTCCAACTAAATATTAGAGTATGCAGCTTTTTTTTTGGCCAGGTAGTGTTTTTAGAGATCTTTCAAGTGTCACCCTTTAAGACAATAGATTCCTATGATTCTTAAGAAAGCTGGAAAATGCTGCCTTTGGAGGCTGTATAAGGAGGCAGGGTGAAAATAATGTGCCTTAAGAGCTGTTCTGCGACCAGTTTTCTTAAGAGTTTCATTTATTTATTTATTTTTTTGGATAAGCCATTAATTAATTAGGCAGCAAGTCAGCTGCCTAAGCTTTCGGATGCAACCATTATTTCCTTTTAAACTCTGTTGACATACTAGGAAGGGGCTATATTTCCATATTGCACTCAAAATTAGGCATATAGAGAAAGTTTATAATTCATACTTTAAAAAAAATGATTCGTCCTCAGGATATTTCTGACCTACTAATTTATTACACTGGCGATGCCACTTATTTTCTTACTGATCTGATGCCAAATAGGTCTGATGCCAAATAGGTTTCTTGCAAATTAGTAAGATAAAATGGGTAAATTTAAATGTTATTTTTGAAAGCCATAATATTTTTCCAGTTATAGGTCTAAATAGAACTTCTATTTTGTTTACCCTTATGAAAACAGTCACCATAGTTTAAACATGGGATTTGTATTTATGGTTACTACAAGTCATGGTTACAGTCATGGTTACTACAATATCCCTACAGTAAAACGATGGTTACTATATGGATATTATATAGTATTACTGTACTGGATATGACAGTATATAGTATTACTATATACTGGATACTACACTATATAGTATTACTGTACTGGATATTGCAGTATTACAGTATTACTGTAGTAAAACCATGGTTAATTGTAACAAAACCATAACTTCCACCAAAAAAAACAACAAAACTTGTTGCTACAGACATGGTTACTACAATCATTGATACTTTAGGATTGATCTGCCCATCCCTATTTTTTAATGAAGGGACAGTGAAAATATTTTCAATTCAACTGCCCGTCTGTGCCTCTGAATGTGTGAGAAGGAAAATCCACTCTCTAGATCTGTCCAGCTTTTGCTTTCTGGCTGGTCTCCATTAATCACAGATTCTGGCTCGGAACTAGTCAGAGAGCAGTGGAGCACGACAGTTTAGACACACAGCATTCTCTACAACAAAAGAAGTGATCTGAAATGACCCCTAAATCAAATTGTTGCTGCATATTTTTCTGCCAGTGGGAGATGTCATAAACGCAGTGCATACAAAAGCACATGCACAAACAAGACAGGCCGTACAATAGCAGCTCCTGTAGCCAAAAAGCTGGCACCTCCTGTTCTCAAGGGTACAATTTTATTTATTTATTTATTTATTTATTTTTGTGCGGAACGATTTTTCACTGGCATGCTAATTTGACATTTGAATAAATGGTCCCAGCAGTCTCCAACACACTGCTAGAATTGCCCCCATCTGTCTCCAGTCGATCCTCGCTCTGGTTCCATGTAGGTTTGTGCGCTGTTTTTCATGGCAATCTACACGTGCCACAATTACCTCTGCAATCCGTCTCGGTGGCGAGACTTGTTAATACGGTGCTCGCTGCTGTCCCGCAATAGCAACTGGGGCATGAGACAAACATAATATATGCCACTTGTACACAGATTCTTCAGCGCTCCGTGAACGCATTCGGTGCGGGGGATCGGCCAATAACTTGGGGTGAATTACGAGCTGCTCTGTTTGCACAGAAGTATGTTTGATTTATTAATACAGCAGGCTAAATGAAAATGGGAGGAAAGTAAATGCTTTGTCAGGATGGTAATGCGACAGAATTAGAGTTAACGTGTTGCACTTGTCACGATGGTGATAAATAGTTGCTTTTTTAATTGAAATAATCAGTGACATGCCGGAAAAATGGTGTTCCGTGTTTGCTGGGTCTTTAAAATTCACGCAGACACTACAGACGTGTCTGCCAACCATTATACTCTTTCTGTCTAAATATACTTACTACAGGGGCATTTTCTGTCTAAATATACTTAGTAGGCTACAGGGGCATTTTCTTTGAGGAGGCAAATGAGGTGGGCTATCTTAAAAAATAATGTGAGAAAAAAATGTACAGTACAAAAATAAAACATAACAATATTATGTAAATATGTGATCAAACAGTGTGTAAAGCACATAATTTTTAAAGAGAAAATTCTGTCATCATTTACTTACTCTCATGTTGTTCCAAACCCATATTACTTTCTTCCATGGAACACAAAAGATGTTGGATAGAATTGTAACTTTTTCTCATACAATGAAAGTCAATGGTGACTGAGGCTATACATCTCTAACATTCTGCCTAACATATTTGTTTGTGTTCCTACGTGTTTAGAACAACATGAAGGTGAGCAAATGATGGCAGGATTTTTTTATTTATTTTTTTAGGTGAACTATTTGACAGAAGGTAACTATTAACAAAAACAGCTGGTAGTAATAAAAGGTGCTTGAAATATGCTAGTTACTGTATTATTGTAGTTATTATTACTGGAAAAATGATTTTAAAAAAATGCAAAAACTTAATGAGGCTTTGATATGACTGGGTTTCAAAAAATGGTATGTTCATAGAAACAAAAACAAAAAATTACATTATTAGTTGATTGTTGATAGTGTAAGGTAAATGGTGTTCCATATGACTGTAAAAGGTTAGTTCACCCAAAAATAAAAATTCTGTCATTAATTACGTACTCTCATGTTGTTCCAAACCCATATGACTTTCTTTCTTCCATGGAACACAAAAGGAGATGTTGGGTAGAATTTTTACATTTTCTCATACAACGAAAGTCAATGGTGACTAAGGCTTTACATCGCTAACACTCTGCCTAACACATTTGTTTGTGTTCCTTAAGCTCCGTTCACACCGCCAGCGACTTTGTAGCATGGTGGCGCTAGACTCTGAAATCTGTGTAGCTAGTGGGCATTCCTACTGTTGGTCGCTATAACGTTACTGGAGGCCATAGCTTTTGAAAATGTGACAAGGATGAGACCTAATACCGGTAAAATTAGCATATCATTACAATTTGACAAGGAATCAGTTCTCTTGTCTCTAAAAATTTACATTCTGCAGAGTAGAGTGTTTTATAAAACATCCAGCAGTGTTCAGTGCACTAAATCATTAACAAGACGATCAATCTATCAATATAAATCATTAACAGGACTGTCAGTCTATCATGAATGAATCAAACTCACTCAGAATGCAGTCCATTTCTGGCACGCTTTTCCACGCATTATTGTTTTATTATATCCATGCATGTGGTTACAGCAAGTAAAAATCCATCAAGAAGCTGGAACTTCTCCTCCGTCTTTCTCTGCACTCGTCTCCAGTCTGCCAGGAGACAGATGACGTGAGCTCCGCTGTCTTCACTCTCATTGGTAGTCGCTCGCGAATGTCGCTTGTCATTAGCATAAAGTTGAAATTTTCCCAACTTGTCTTGTCGCTCTCCACGGCGATCTCTGTCACCAACAACCATGACAGCTCGTGTCGCTGGAAGTCGCTGTGACCTCATTGAAAATGAATGGGATGGTGTCGCTGTCTCACTGTGAACGTGGCTTAAGGGTTTAGAACAATATGAAGGTGAGCAAATGATGACAGAATTGTCTTTTTTAAGATGACCGATTTAACAGAAGGTTAAAGAAAAATACCGCGTAGTAATAAAAGATGCTCGAAATATGCTTGTTTCTGTATTATTGTAGTTATTATTTTTGAAGGACTGTAAAAAATTATTGAAAAACAAAATTTAAGAGGCTTGGATATGACTGGGTTTCAAAAATGTATATGTTAATAGAAACATACAAAAATATTACATTATTGGTTTAATGTTGATGAAATGTGAGGGGTGTTCCATATGACTTTAAAAGGACAGTTCACCCAAAAATGAAAATTCTGTCATCATTTACTCATCTTCAATTGTATGACTTTTTCTTCAAACCTGAATGACTTTTTCTTTTCCGTGAAACACAATAGGAGACTATTGCGTCTTCCATACAGTAAAGTGGGGGGTAAAATTCTGCCTAATATCTCCTTTTGTGTTTCAAGAAGAAAAGATGTCATAAGGTTTGGAACAACATGAGGGTGAGGAAATGATGGCAGATTTTTGGTGAACTATTCCTTTAACCTGGAAACTGTGTTCAAATTGAAATGGAACATGTATTTACATTGGCCAAAAAAAAAACTAAAAAACATTGGGACGCATTTCAGAAGTCCACCACAGACCACTGACATGCACACACACACACACACACATACAGACAGACATTTACACATGAAGGTGTCCATGCTGAGCTGGAATGTGTTTCCTTTATTCCAGGGTGAGCCGGGATTGATGGGATTACCAGGACTAGAAGGGCTGCCAGGTGCTAAGGTAAGCATGTTTGAATGAGTCTTGTCACTGGACGCTGTCTGACGGTCCCAGATTACACAGAGCTTTCAACAGCTCAAACAGACATGCCTCTCCATACCTGCACGATTTGACGTGACATTGCAATTTCCATGAAACTTTCACAGAGTGTATGTGTGGATGACTGACTGAGAGATGGAGGGTAGTGGGTACTTTGAAAAACTCAGGACGTCACAAAGCAGGATCCTTTTGGTCTCAAAGGCTGCACTCCTATTTTATATAGTAATTATTTTATATTAAAGCTGATGTGTGTAATTTTTTTTATGTATTTGTTCTTGTATCCCACCTTAATGTCCTTTGATGGTTCTGCCCTAGTGACAAGTTGTTGTACTCCTAAAGGTGCAATAAAAAAAAAAAAAATCTGACAGTGTACAAAGTTCAACCTATTAAACAGACTGGACGTCTATCCTTGTTTTCAAATGCTAAAAATGAAATATGATGTCTATACTGACTAAGGTCTATACTTTTGTGCTTCGTATCTGAATTTTGAATACAGACCAACCCTATACAGTGGTGTGAAAAAGTGTTTGCCCCCTTCCTGATTTCTTATTTTTTTGCATGTTTGTCACACTTAAATGTTTCAGATCATCAGACAAGTTTAAATATTAGTCAAAGATAACACAAGTAAACACAAAATGCAGTTTTTAAATGAAGGTTGTTATTATTAAGGGAAAACAAAATCCAAACCTACATGGCCCTGTGTGAAAAAGTGATTGCCCCTAAACCTAACAACTGGTTGGGCCACCCTTAGCAGCAACAACTGCAATCAAGCATTTGCGATAACTTGCAATGAGTCTTTTACAGCGCTGTGGAGGAATTTTGGCCCACTCATCTTTGCAGAATTGTTGTAATTCAGCCACATTGGAGGGTTTTTTAAGGTCATGCCACAGCATCTCAATAGGATTCAGGTCAGGACTTTGACTAGGCCACTCCAAAGTCTTAATTTTGTTTTTCTTCAGTCATTCAGAGGTGGACTTGCTGGTGTGTTTTGGATCATTGTCCTGCTGCAAAACCCAAGTTTGCTTCAGCTTGAGGTCACGAACAGATGGCCGGACATTCTCCTTCAGGATTTTTTGGTAGACAGCAGAATTCATGGTTCCATTTATCACAGCAAGTCAGCAAGCAGCAAAACAGCCCCAGACCATCACACTACCACCACCATATTTTACTGTTGGTATGATGTTCATTTTCTGAAATGCGGTGTTACTTTTACGCCAGATGTAATGGGACACACACCTTCCAAAAAGTTCAACTTTTGTCTCGTCAGTCCACAGAGTATTTTCCCAAAAGTCTTGGGGATCATCAAGATGTTTTCTGGCAAAAATGAGACGAGCCTTAATGTTCTTTTTGCTCAGCAGTGGTTTTCGTCTTGGAACTCTGCCATGCAGGCCATTTTTGCCCAGTCTCTTTCTTATGGTGGAGTCATGAACACTGACCTTATCTGAGGCAAGTGAGGCCTGCAGTTCTTTGGTTGTTGTTGTGGGGTCTTTTGTGACCTCTTGGATGAGTCGTCGCTGCGCTCTTGGGGTAATTTTGGTCGGCCGGCCACTCCTGGGAAGGTTCACCACTGTTCCATGTTTTCGCCATTTGTGGATAATGGCTCTCACAGTGGTTCTCTGGAGTCCCAAAGCTTTAGAAATGGCTTTATAACCTTTTCCAGACTGATAGATCTCAATTACTTTCTTTCTCATTTGTTCCTGAATTTCTTTGGATCTCGGCATGATGTCTAGCTTTTGAAGATCTTTTGGTCTACCTCACTTTGTCAGGCAGGTCCTATTTAAGTGATTTCTTGATTGAGAACAGGTGTGGTAGTAATCAGGCCTGGGTGTGGTTTGAGAAATTGAACTCAGGTGTGATAAACCACAGTTAAGTTATGTTTTAACAGTTGGGGCAAACACTTTTTCACACAGGGCCATGTAGGTTTGGATTTTGTTTTCCCTTAATAATAACAACCTTTCATGTTTACTTGTGTTATCTTTGACTAATATTTAAACTTGTTTGATGATCTGAAACATTTAAGTGTGACAAACTTGCAAAAAAATAAGAAATCAGGAAGGGGGCAAAAACTTTTTCACACCACTGTAGCTTCATTAAATCTTATCCAAAAAGCCATGACAACCTGTTTTCTCTGCACGTATAAGAGTGCTGGTGCATGGAGCCTCACTTTTGTTTGTCTGCAAGAGCAGCTTCCTCCTCGGAGCGGCATCAAACTCGCCCACTCTTCCCAGAGAGGACTTGTCAAGATTGTAGTCACACCATTTTTTGTGCTTGTCGACTCCACAACAGCCACGAGGCTGCCTGATCTCAAGCTGTTTATTTTTGTGCTGTGGCCCAAAACTTAAAAGCAGCTCATTTATTCGTAAAGCTAGCAGAGCGTATATGGAATAAAACGTGCAGGTCTTAACGCTCTTACACACACACAGATACTTTAGAGACTGATTTCGGAGGACTTGTCATGCACAGTTGGTTTAGAGAACAGAAAGAAAAGCAATCATTATGTGTTGTGCACTGATGTGTTCTCAAGCATTGTGGAATGAAAATTCTTGTCTTATATTTGTGTGTTTTTATGTGTTGTAAGGGTGATCCTGGTCTACCTGGTCCACCTGGAATTGCTGGACCTGCTGTAAGTTGTTCTATTTTCATCAAACGACTTTACTGCATAAAAAAAAAACTGTTATTTAAAGGGATAATTCACCCAAAATGAAGGTTTTGTTATCAATTATGTTGATCCAGACCCATATGCCTTTTTTTCTTCTGTGGAACACAAAAGGTGATATTTTGAAGAACGTTCATTCTGTGCTCATCCATGCATTGAAAGTGGAAGGGGACTAGGGGCTGTCAAGCTCCAGAAAAGACCAAAAACACCAAAAAAATAAAGAAAGAAGTTATTATTCACTAATAATCTTCTCCTCTGCTTAAACTCTGACTCTTGAGCTTCAATCTGAAGATGCAATTTTGTCATTAATGACATCAGGACATTTTTTAACACAGGTGCAAAAGTGAACTTCGGACGGGAACATTTTCAACTTTTCAGATTGTTCCTTACACAAAGCTATCGTATGGCTTCAGAAGTATAGAATATACTGTAGTGCACAAGTCATATGGGCTACATTTTTGACACTTTTATTGTGTTTTTTTCAGGATCTTGACAAACATCACTATGAACTGCCATTGAATGAAAAGAGACATGTGAACTGTAACAGGATATTATTTTATGGGTGCTACACAGTGATATTCATATTAGCTGTTACTATGTTGCTTATCTTAGCATGACTGGAATGCTGTATTGACCAGTCAGCATTCAGGACTGAAACTGTACGTTTTATAAATGAACCATACTGGCAACACAATAACAGATCTCCTCTTTCTTTTTTTTACTTTATTGTGTTGTGTTAATGATAATGCATCAGTTCCAAAAAAACATCTGTGAATTTTTTGCATTCAAGCTGTGCAAGTTTAGTGGTCCATCATAGAGAAAAAGGTATCATACTGAGCATGAATTTTTAGATTAAAGCGATGCACATTGTAGTTGTGTTCCCAGATGTACCAGTGGTTCAAATGGACACTAGTTTTGAGGTCTAACTCTTTTCTCTCTTGTTCTTGTTGCTTTGGTGGATAGGGAAAGCCTGGCCCGCGTGGTGAGCCAGGGATCCCTGGAGAGCCGGTGAGATTTTCTTTGTTACTTGTTAGCAGCTGTCAATCATGCAGCGGGTTTTTGGCACCGGGACGATGCGAAACTGATGATGTCCAATTTTCCTGCTGTTTCTCACCTCACAGGGAGGTCGGGGCCCTCTGGGAGAGACTGGCTTCCCTGGACCTGAAGGGCCTCCTGGAGTACCTGTAAGCAATCATACACTACACCTTCCTATAATCTACAGCATATACTGTACTACACCTGTCTATAATCAACTGCATACATTCCACGTGCCTGTTATCTACACCGTCTATGATCCATAACATTATTTCTCATGAGTTTCTGTCCTTTGTTCTCAGTTCTATGATCTTCTAACAGATTGATCCAGTTTTGATCCAAGCTTGAATTGCAGACCTGATTTAATTAACTGATTAGTGTGGTGATTGATTGAAACTCTGTGGTTTCAGATCGCCACACTAACAGAGTTTGTGTTGTCAGAGTTTCTTCTTTCTCAAACATTGATTTCAACTCTGGCCTGTAGTTTGATTTAGTGCCTGGGTTCTTACTAATAAAGAAATCCCAAAGCACCGATGTTAAAAAAGATAATCGAAAACAAGGATCAGTGATATTACTTTTAACAATTGAATGTATACAGGTCATGCATACAGGTCCTGCACATTTATACTACACATCTCACTATGGACCCTTTCCACAATCATCTGTTTGGAATGTAGAAGTAAATTATAGAAGGGTAAACTTTTAAATGTGAGCAAAATGGAGGCCAAAAAATATATATTATTTTTGCATTCCTATTTGCTCCAATAGCAAAAGGAAAAATCCATGATTATATTTTCACGACTTTCCAAAAGAGGACCATGGATTATGGCATTCAGAAGTGAGAAAGACACCAAATTTACTGTCACCAAATTTACAGTGATGACTAGTTTGCTTTTTTTCTTGCATTTCATTTTGTTTTGTTTAATACCAGGGTACTGAAACACAAAGAATAATGATGTAAATGTACATTAAATCAGTGGTTAAATTAGGGCAGAGCGGTCCTAAATGACATTCCATCACATCGGCACAGTGTTCCGGCACCTCCGATTCCAAGAAGCAAAAAAACAAGACCAGTCTGTGACATGTCAGAACCTTTTCCGCTATATCAGGGTTCCCGCAGATCCTTAAAAATTCTTAAATTCAGTTTTCTGAAATTTAAGGTCATAAAAAGTCTTAAATATCTTAAATGATACAACAAAAGTCTTAATTATCATTTAAAGAGGTCTTAAATTTGGGAGCGGAAAAACAAGAATCGTGATATGAACTAATCTGATAATCAAACTTCAAAAGAATACATTTTAATTAAATAAATGGCTGCGCTGCATTCTTCAAAGTGAAAACGTGGCACTGTTGTATTTTGTCCACACACGCGGGGGCTTGTCAGCGTTTTCAGCTGCTGCAAAGAAGTTCGCAATCATTAAACCATAATGGACATTTATGACAAGCGATCACTAATGATCAACTGTTTATGTTGATGATATAGTGTTGATGAAAAATGACAATGCTTACTTTTAACTGTTTATATTGTAATATGTTGTAGATAATTGTAGGAGTGCACATTTTATTTCTCTTATATGTTTTAATGAGCAATTTGAAGAAGTGAAGCACAGACATTTCAAAATAAGAGTCCCCGGTGTATTTCAGCCTTTAAATTGAAAAGTTCCACTCTGTGAATTTTTTTTTTTTTTACATTTTCCTGCTTAAAAACTGCATCTGGAAGTTAATTCAATTTGGACTCTTGCAGCCTCTGTCTGGCCCTCCCCATCACAGGAAGACTAGGAACATTTAATATTGGCTACCAATTTTAAAAAATATTGGCAGCTAATTGCCTTTCTTTCAACACATTATCATATCAGCAAAGTCCAATATTGGTTGACCTCTGATTTATATTTATTTATGTATTGGTACATAAACCAATTTGAATGTGATATACAGGATGTGGAGAAAATGTCTTGCATACAGTAGATTCTACCCTGTTTTACTTATAAGCAATGTTAAGGCCATGTTAAATGTGTGCCCCTACATGTTTAAGTAAGAGTCTGTGATACTTGATTTATTTTGAGTTTGTGTGGGTTTGTTTTGGGATGGGGATATGGAATTAATTTTATTTGTTCAGGTCTTGAAAAAGATCTTAAAAAGTCTTCAAATTGATTTTAAAAACTCTGAAGCAACCCTGTATATTCGCCTAGAATTCAATGAAACGCATGATGTAATTTTACATCAAAAGTGCATATGTGCTGCACACCTCAAGCAGTTTAATTTGTGGGAAGAAATGTGTGACATCACCCACTCCCAGCCCCCTTGTAGGAGTTCGCCACTTCGAAAAATCCCAACTTATCAATTGAAGTAAAAAAAAGTTTGTCAGATATACCCTGCTAAAATAAGGCAGAAGTGCATCATCAAAGTGTGTGAAAAGGGTTCCTACATAACTGATTTATGATTCTAGACTTTTCTTTTTAAACCACAGCGACTTCTGCGTTAATATCTCACTTCACAGCACAGAGCAATCTTCCGTATTCTTTTGGAAACTGTGCTGTTAAACCCAGCTGAGTTGTGCTGTGGTAATGGGTGCAGTCACTAGGGTAAACGTTTCATTGGTTGTCTCAATGAAGCAGTACAGTGGCAGTACAGGTATCAAATAATTGCTTCGTTATCCTTTAACCTATCCCAATATTGCCCTCAGCTCATTCGTAGAATATAGAGAATTCCCCTGAGAGTTCACTCTGAAACTTCCAGGTGGTGTTTAACAATTTATTTCTAGTTAATCTGACTCTGGTCGTTAACACTTAACCTTAGTGGAATAATGTTTACTAACCTTTCTACAAATGCAGCCAATGAGACTTAATAAACCAATGAGAGGTAAGCTCAATAGGAAACAGTGCTCGCATTTCATGACCCATTTAACTTCTGTAATGTGACAAATTTCGAATTAAAATAGGATATTCAATGGGGGGGGGGGGGGGGGGGGGGGGATGCAGGGGGGACTTCATTTGAACCATCAGGAAATTATTAGATGATGAAATGTGGTCTCGATATAACGGTTGGAAGTGAGGGGCTGAAAAATGTGGGCCTTTGTATACCCTTTTTTAAGCTTAAAAGTGAGAAATTGTATCTCATGACCTGGTTTCATTTAGAGTTTTTCTTTAATGAAACTTCTAAAAGAACATTACAAAAGTGTTTTTTTCTAATAGTAACTCAAAACATTAGTGCTCATCATGGCTTCTAACTAAGTATTAAGATTGTTAACAATGCAAAGCTGCTCTGGTTGCATAGATTGATGACAATGTTCTTTCTCCTCCACAGGGAAGGCCAGGGAAGGATGGAATTCCGGGCTATGAGGTAAGAGTGTGTTTATGCATGTAAGTGAGAGAGATTTTGGCTTCAGTTAAATGTGTCTAAAATAATAATGTTAATAACTTTTGCTTTAATAATTTTCAAACAAGATTATGAGAATATTGTGTCTGGCAAAGGCTTGTATCTGTGGTGGTCTAAAATTATCTCTGTCACTCATTTTCTTTCTTTTCTAGGCAAATAAAAGCCTAGCACCAGTCATTAGTCCTGTAAAGTTTTCAATAATAAGACTGCTTACTCACTGCTAATGCTCTTCAGTGTGGATTAAAATACCAGCTGAGGGCCATAAAATTATGAATAATGCATGTTATCGCTAATTAAATGTCCCCTACAAACGAGGTTTGTAGTTTCGAATGCCTCGTCACGTCACAAAAAAAAATCCTGTTCTTTGATACCTTGTCACAACAGAAAGCAGATCTGTGGAAAATCTGTGACAAATCACACTTCTGCACTTTACAGAAGCAAACAGACACATCATAGCGCCGCCAACACACATATTGTGTATACGCCTCCGTCAAACACAGTAAATACAACATGCATCTGAAGATCTTAAAGAAGGTAGTTCACCCTGAAATGAAGATTCTGTCATTATTTACACACCTTCATGTTGCTTCAAACCCATATAACTTTCTTTTTTCTGTGGAATGCAGAAATGTCAGTCTTTGTCATCATTCACTTTCATTGTATGGAAAACAAGATACAATGAATGTGAATGGTGACTGAAGCTAACATAGTACGTAACATCCTTTTGTGTTTCAAGGAAGTAAGATAGTCATAAGAGTTTGAAACAACATGAGGGTGAGTAAATGACGTCAGGCATAATTTTTTCGGTGAACTATCCCTTTTAAAGGAGAAGTGTGTATTTTTTTCAATGTTAAAATACTGTTTCCTCAACTATAGGTTGAATTCTCTGAAAAGTGTCAACACTGTGGCTCTGTTTTAAAATGTTTAACTGATTGTTTGAGCATCCCAACCAGCCTGACAACCAACAAAGTTGGCTCAGCCAATGGCAAGAGTTTGGGGTGAGGCTATTCTTTTAATTGACTAATGGAAGATGGGCAGTGTTCTGGAAAGCTGTTTGAAAACAGTTATTGGTGGTGCTTGTTAAGGTGGTGCTTTTCTGAATGGCAGACAAAAAAACAGATGATAGACTTCCAATGGAAAAAGGTCCGACTCATATCTAGGAATCAAAATATCATAGATACTTGGGGGTAGCTTATTGGGCCAGTAAGTAAACATTAAATAATGCCCTAACAACCACACAGAACACCTTAGCAACCCTATAGCAACACTCTCCAGCAATATGCCGGCATCAGAGTATCATAGAGACAACTCACATTTTCTTCGGAAAATGCACAGTACCAGTCTTGGTATTTTTGCAGTTCTGTTTGGTGAAGCTAGTGGCACAGAAATGACTCTTTTCACCTTAAATGTGATGCACGAGAAAGAGAATGAGGTCAGTCACAGTTGAAATCGTTGTACATCAACTGGAGGAAGTTAAAATGGGGAGAAACGCAGTCCCCATTTCGCCTCCATTCTCTCAAATGGCATGACTCTTTTGTTTGCAGGGTGTTGGACCGCTCATTGAGATCTTTCTCCATTTTATTTTCCTTTCCCCCCTTCTTTCCTCCCTGCTTCCTTCAACGATTGACATCTTTCTCTTTTGGTGGTGCAACAGTGCCATCTAGCAGGAAAGACATTTCTCGGTCCTCTCTGTTCGGTACTTCTCCATCTCTTTTATTGCAGGGGCAGTGGGAAACACAATTCAGTACGCACAGTGATGACTTTAAGCTCTCCTCATCAGGAGCCTGGGAATAGAGAGGAGAGGGGAGAAGAGAGAGTGTTTAGACATTGACGGGGGTGTGGATGAAAGCAGATGGGCGAGGATGCTTTCTCAAAGTGCCGCCTGCTTTGGAAACTCAGGCTAGATTGCATTTCTTTTTTGTTCGGCTGCTGTAATGCAGCAGGAGAATTTGATACAGAGATGTTCCCCGAGGAGCACGTGGGATCCGTGATGCGAGAGCGAAGTAGAGATAGATGGGAGGAGAGCAAGAGAGGTCGGGGGGGGGGGGGGGGGGGGGGGGGATTATGAGTGGTTTTGGAGCACAATGAGAGGTGTTGCTTTGCAGAACTCTCTCAGATGAGATGGAGAGAAAGAAAAAGGAGTAACAGAATGAGAAGTTCAGAGGCTCCCAGCTTTGATGAGTTTAGGAAGAAATTATGATTTAGAAATCCACTGAGCTCTGCTTTCACAGATATTCTCTGCAGAATAATCAAAGAGAAAATTTGGGCCATAAAAGCAGCCAAATAATTTCATTTCTCAAATGCGGTTTGGGAATAGTCAATGAAAAACAGTGTGGTATAGCTGTGTGTGTGTGTGTGTGTGTGTGTGTGTGTGTGTGTGTGTGTGTGTGTGTGTGTGTGTGTGTGTGTGGCGGTCAGGTTTTGCCTTCATTGTGGAAGACCATGGCCCCTATGAGGAATAATTTTTTGAGTTTTTATTAAAGTTCACCCAAAAATGAAAATTCTTTCAAAATCAGTTTAGAAAGATTTTTAAGGAAATGCTGACACTTAGGTAAAGGTTGATCATCTTGTACAGTATATTGAAAGCAAATGAGATTTGAAAGTATCCAGCTTCCTTTAAGCCATGTTTATAACTCGTTTATTATCTCGTCTTGAGTGATCCGATCACAAGTGTTCATCTGAGACCGATTGCCTTTTACACCTGGTATTAACATGCATCTTAATGTGTCTTGAGGGGAATGTCTTTTTATGCAAGTGTGTCACAATGTGACATGTCCCAATTTGTTGAATTAATTTACAAACAACATGTATAGGAACTACAAGTTGTATAGCGTAGCAGTGTAATCATTGAGTAACCTCGTAGAAACAAATGAAAAACTCATTCATTCAGGTACATTTAGGAGTTATTATTATTATTATTCAGAATAAACAATTCTTCCACCAAGTAATGTAGTGCATTAGCCTATTTGTAGGCTTTTTGCTGTTGTGGTGTGGTGTGCATTTATTGTTTTTTTACAATGGCTTTGAACGCGACTCATCCATATCAGAATTCAGAGTTGGAACTATCCGTTTTATAATAAACATACTAAATAATGTTGGAACACAATTTTTGTTAAAATTAGTAAATGCGTTAAGTATCCTGAACTAAACATTTATTCATTTTGGTCAATGTTAATTTATGAAAATGCATGTTACAGTAATTGTTAGTTCATAATGCATTAACTAGTCTTAAAACATGGGTCTAAATCTTTTAATATTAAAAATACAATTATTAAGCACTTTATTAGAAACACCTGTACTCCTTCTAATTTATGCAATTATCTAATCAGCCAGTTGTTTAGTAGCAGTGCAGTGCATAAAATCATACAGATATGAGTCAGGAGCTTCAGTTATTGTTCACATCAACCATCAGAATGGGGAAAAATGTGATCTCAGTGATTTCGACCAGGGCATGCTTGTTGATTCCAGACAGGCTGGTTTGAATATTTCTGTAACTGCTGATCTCTTGGGATTTTCACTCACAACAATATCTAGAGTTTACTCAGAATGGTGCCAAAAACACAAAACATCCAGTGAGCGACAGTTCTGCAGACAGGAAAACCTTGTTGATGAGAGAGGTCATTGGAGAATAGCCAGACTGGTTCAAACTGACAAAAAGGCTATAGTAACTCAGATAAACACTTTGTACAATTGTAGTGAGCAGAATAGCATCTCAGAATGCACAACACGTCGAACCTTGAGGCAGATGGGCTACAACAGCAGAAGACTACATCGTGGGACTTTATTAGGACCATAGTGTTCCTAATAAAGTGTTAAGTGTATATTAGTAGCCTATGGGCCGGTTTCACAGACAAGGCTTAAGCCTAGTCCCAGACTAAAATGCCTGTTTGAGCTGTCTTAACTCAAAGCGACTTGCACAGATTTATCTTAAAATAGTCGTAGATTTAGCCTGTTCTGGATTAAACAAAGCTGATTGCAAGAGGGAGGACTAGAGCTACTCTAGGACTGAAGTGAAGCTTAAATGAATTCTTCAAAGAGGCAGGTTTAAATTCTGCTTAGTACTGTTTGTGAGGGAGCATGGACTATTTGTAATATCTAAATGAAGACCAACATGCACTACAGAGGCCAGCCAGATGAGTACTTGTGGATAGGAGTAATCTATTAAACTGCTTTGATGAAATCATTTTTCGAGACCGCTTTTGTATGTGCAAAGAAAATGCATTGGAGATAATATCTTTGCTTGAGCCTAGACTATCCTGTTTGTCTCAAAGAGGAAGGCCTTTACCCAATTGTCTCCAAGTCCTGATCACTTTGAGGTTTTTGGCATCTGGAATCTTTCATCGTGAAACTTGTGATTTGTGTGGTGCCAGTGAAGCAAATGTGTTTGGAATAGTTCACAAAGTCTGCAGGGCCACTTGTGAACTGAAGAATCTTTACATCAAGTTTCCTGATGCTGCTTGCCAAGCCAACTGTAAAGTGCAATTCTATGAATATGGGCACTTCCCAGGAGTGATTGGCAGTACAGACGGATGTCATGTCCATCAACTCCTGATGCTGAGGAGTACAGGAACCGTAAGAACTGGTTTTCCATCGATGTTCAGGGTGAATGCACTCCTAATTTAGAGTTTTCAAACATTGTTGCCCATTGGAAAGGTGCAACTCACGATTAAAGGATTTTTCCTCAACTCTTCATTGTGTGCTCAGTTTCAGAAAGGACAATGTAGTGGACTACTACTTGGTGACAGTGGATATGGTCAGAGTAACCAGAGGTTGCTGGTGCTCTATTATTCCAGACAGCAAGTCACTCAATTCATCAGTCTTGTCTTTTTTTGGTGGTCCAACACCAGTAGTAAAATCACTCTCTTCTGAACTCTGCATTCGATCTTTTTAAGTTTAGCCAGTTTAAGGTTCTTCCGCACAGACTATAAAGGCAGATATCATTCAATATAAGTGATGTCACAAAAATATGAATATGAGAAATGTGCAATACTGATAATAGTGAAGATATCTCACCTGAAGTTGTTGTACCGTTCTTGTGGTTACATGTTCATTTGCATTGAATTTACTGCAAATTGCAGCCCAACCACTCTTTTTCTTTTGCTCAGTGCAGTAGTATGGTTTTACTTTCAATAACTGGATGGTTTGACAACATTTCTTTTAGTAGTGTTTTTTTCATACTCACTAAAGTTTTTTTGAATGAATTCTTTTTGCCTCTGCCATTGTTTTGTCTCAAGATTCACACCAGTAATGGTGTTTTCTAGTCCATTCTGGGTTTTTATGAGCACCATTAGATCAACAGCATGTGCTCATACTTAACCTAATCAAGCTTAAACTAGGTGTTCTCATTTAGGTTTACTTAACTTACTCCAGGACTCCATAGTCTCCGACTAACTAAGCCAAATTTAAGCCACGTTCATGAAAGCTACTTAAATGTCCTAGTTTAACTAGTACACATTAAGGCTTACTCCTTGCTTAATCTAAGCCCTGTCTGTGAAACCAGGTCTATATGTTGAAATTAACATTAACCAAGATAAAAAAAGGGCTTTAAAGTTTGGTTTGTTGTTAGTTCATGTTAACTAATATTAATGAATACAACCTTATTGTAAAGTGTTACCATAATGTCTTAATGATAATCTAAAAATGCAAAATGGCTTTAAAGGGGTAGGTTTATCGGCTAGGGAAAAGTACTAGTAAAACTAGCATGGCATGGCACAACCAAGGTTGTGAGTTCAATTCTTAGGGACACACAAACTGATAAAATGTACATTGTATATGGATACAAGTCGTTTTGGGTAAAAGCGTCTGCCAAATGCATAAAGGTAAATGTAAAATATCATCAGCTCAATATAAAAACAGTAGAAGTCAATTTAAAGTCCCCACTATCATACAAAAACAAATGTGTGTGTTGGGACCCAGTGCAAGCCGTAATAAAAGGGAGGATGTGGTGTGGATAAGGTTTTTAGCCCAAGGGTCTAGATAATTCCAAACCTTTAATTATTTGTCTCGGCTCTTGCGGTGACACTTTTACCTTTGTGCTTTTTCTTCATTAGATTTTTCTCTGTCTTTTTTCACAGGGAGCCACAGGCAGACCCGGGGACAGAGGTTCCAAAGGAGAACGGGTAAGATTATGATAATGGAAAATCACATATTTAAGGTTCTATTCTATTATATTAAAAAAACACAACTTCTGTGATGAACTCATTTTCAATTTATGAGTTAAGATTCATTTTGATATTTTTGTGGTGCATGAAGTAAAAAATGTCAAGGTAATGACACTCAGGTAATTACAACCTGAGATTGTAATGAAGAAAAAAAGATTTCAGAAAGAATACGTTTTTTTTTTTTTTTTTTTTTTTTAAGTATTATTAATCTAAAATAGCAAACTTCTGTCTGCCAAATCAAAATAAGCAAAGTCAGCGTGGTAGGGCTGGAACGCATAGGGTGGAGGGAATATCGTGGGGGAACGGCGTTCCCGTTCAGACTGGCTGCATTTGTTAGGGGAATAGAGAGTATTTCTATCTTTTCTCCACTAAATAGCATACGAAAGCTTTGTGGGTTCCGCACATAAATCCGTGGGATCTTCTGCATCTGTGGTTGCACAATGTTGACTGTCGTAATTTGCCAGAACACATTTACGCAACAGATCAACACGCGGTCAATTTAGAAATCCACGCACCAGAAGGATGCACAAATATATGTTTTTTTTGCTCACACTACCATTCACAAGTACATAAGTATACGTGTAATTTAATGCACATATAAATGCTGAGCCGTTTGTATTGGTATTCTTCTTCGAGAATGTCTGTTCTGCAGTCTAGACATACAGCACACTCACGCGCAATGCTGGGGGCATGGTTTAGCGTGACTGACAGCAAATGCCCATTCTTTAAAATGAAGGGAAATATCCAGTAGATTTGGCTATTATTTTAAGAAGAAGAAAAAATTTTTCAGAATGTTCAGTTTCAACCAAGAATTTTTATTTCCCTAGTGTAATGTTATAAATTATAGAGATATAATCTGAAATAAGTGTTTTATGTTTTTATTTATAATTCAGTTAAATTTTTATTCATGATGGCAAAGCCCCATTTTGAGCTGGCATTATTCCAGTCTGTTAAGAAAATAACGTGTCACATAATCCTTAATAAATCATTTAATATTAACTTAGTACACTTGCAGTTAATTTACACTTGCAAGTCAAATTTTGGTTTTAAAAATAACCAAAAATAAACATTTCTCCTCAAATTCATCAATTTATTGTTCTTCTGAGAGATGAAGGCTATTCCATGCACTTCTGTTCTGAAAGAATAAAACAAACTTGATCTGACCGGGACAGAGAGAAAAGTGGACACCCCAGATCCACTACAACAAGAATACAAGTACATCAGTGTCTCTATTTGAGAAACAAACTCCTCACAGGTCCTAAACTAGCAGCTTTAATTAACAGTATATGCTGAACACTTGCATTGCTGCAATTAGAGGATTCTTGGATGAACAGAAAGTTTGAAGAATACATCATTTATTTTAAAAGAAATAGTCAATTGTAACATAATAAATGCCTTTACTCTAAATTTTCAATCAATTTAATGCATCCTCGGTGAACATTGCACCTCATCTAAACTATCAATAGTCACATTCCACAATATTTTTATTGATGTTTAAATAAAAAAAAGCTACAGTTTGTTGTTCCTCATTTGTAAGCTAAATCAATTAATGTAAATGTACTGTAAATGCACTGCTTCCATTGTAGTGGCTACTAGAGGTAGACAGATATATCGGTTTTACCGATTAATCTGTGCCAATAGTTGCTTTTTGCGGTTATCAGCAAAAATCTACTTCAGTAGTTGCTGATAGTTTTTTCATCCTTTTGTCATTTCAAAATAAGAGTCCCCTATGTGTTTCTGGCTTTTTTATACTTAAAAGTCCCTCGTTATGCACCAAATCTTTTTTTTTTTCTTCTGGTTATTATTAGGATTTTGGTTGAACAAAAAACTGCATCTGGGATTTCATTCATTTTGGACTCTTTGTCTTTGCCCGCCATAGTATAAAAAGAATAATAATTTTTTTTGACATTCTGTAAATCAGTTTTAAAAACTATCGGCGGATTAATCGGTTATCGACCTTTCCCATTACCTTAGTTATCGGTATTGGCAAAATCCACTATCAGTCGACCTCTAGTGGCTATATGTACAACTCCCTTTATTTAACACTTCTCCTGTTGTCAATAATCAAAATAAAACATACATTAAAAACTGCAATTTATTGCACTATTAAGGACCACAAATCATCAAGATGTGGCTCTGAGCAGTAGTTTTGATTATTCCCATGGTAAATTTTTTTGTAATATTGCCAAGGGCTGTTATCAGTTATGGTAGAGGAGGCAGCTCTTTATAGCTAGCTTGTGTTGTTTGTGATATTATTTATATTCTGCTTATGGCTCTGTAGGGAGATCCAGGAATTTCAGGAGAAAGAGGAGTCCAGGGAGAGAGAGGAAGACCTGGTGACAAAGGGTTTATTGGTCCACAGGGACCGCCCGGACCAAAAGGAGAACCAGGCCCACCTGGATCTTTAACATCACTGGGGACCGTGAATCTGTTGGTATGTACAACGTTTTTGAAAGTTAGAGAGTAGTGTCTTCAAACTGACACTTAGGTAAAGGTTGTTCATCTTATACATTACATTGAAAGAAAATGAGATTTGAAAGTGGCTGGCTTTCTTTAGGCCGTGTTTACCATGTATTATCATCCGTCATTAGTGATCTGATCACAAGTGGTCCTATGAGACCGATTGCCTTTTACACTTGGTATTTACATGTATCTTAAATGTGTCTCAAGGGGAATGTCTCTGATTTCATGACTACATACAGCAGTTTAAGTCAGTGTGGCACTGTATGTTGACATATTCCAATTTGTTCAATTCATTCACGAACAACATGTATAGGAACTACAAGTTGTCTAGCATAGGGGTTTATTCATTCAGTAAACTCGTATAAGCAAATGAAATACTCCTTCATGCCCTGAGGTTATTTGCTTGTGCTGTAGTCAATCTTTAAAGGAAGTAAAAGGCCACCAAAGCAGACAGTCTTTACAAGGTACTTACACGTTGCATAGAAGTGAAAGAGAATGATTTGTTAGCCTGAAAGATGCACTTACAACCGAAACACTACTAGTTGGTGGCCATCTGTGCAGTGGTAAAAGAGAAAAACTGTTGGATTGGGAAGAATTGACTTTAAAAGAGGAGAGAAGGAGAAAGAAAATGTTTATTAGATTATTTTCAAAGGAGTTTGTGACAAGGAACTATTTCAAGCAACTCTGGTTGGCTTTTATGAGTGTTACTTCTCCCACTGGATTGATTTTGACCTTAAGTGAACGGCGAGCCAGCAGATTCACTCACATGATATCAAAGCACATCACCCAGTGAAGTTCAGCTTTGCATACGGATTGCAACAAGATTTCACAGATACAGATAAAAGATTTAAACACCCTCTTTGGATCATTTCAGAGAGTTAAAAGTAAAACTACCCAGATAGTAGTAGTAAATTATTTTCTTTTGTTCCACTGGACTTTAAAGGGCTATGATTTTTAAACAAAGACAATAATTATTTTTAGATTATTTATAGTCTTTTTTTTTTTTTTTAAAGAGGGTATTTTTACATACAGTACTGACCACATATATTTAGATTCCATATTTTGAAAATATACATAAAATTAATGTGTTTCAGTTTCAAAAATTCAGTTTTTCTGTCATAAACAGGTACCAGACCAAAATGACCTTTACCGCCGTGTGGTCCGCCAAAGTAAAACTGTAAATTCAAGTCAGACATGAGACTCACCACCAGGTGGCACAAACTGAATTTTTTATTTTTTTTCACCTTTAAAGGTGCGCTCAGTCATTTTTGCCCATTGTACAAAGGGGCCTTGGTTTTGTTTCTGACAGGCAGCAGATACCCTAACCACACCCCAAACCCTAATCTGAGGCATCTTTCAACCATCCTGGTAATGTTTTATGCTCACAACATTCACTGACACCTGGGGGCAGCATCATTCAAAAACAATAGATTTCAGTTACCAATGCCACTTGTAGAAATGCACTTTTCACAGTGAGCTATTATTAATTGAATCAACAAGTAAAAATGTCCAATAACAGGGCAGTTACTGAGATTAAGCAAGAAGTATTTGGCTGGTCATGTGATCATAACATGGCAGCCCCCATAAGGGGACCCTCTGCATGTATGATAAAACAGCTTTGATTAGGCTGCTGATATGACTGGAGTCTTCACATGATTTTATGTTTCAAACTTACTATTCATTTCTTAAAGGGTGCAACTTTTTAATTAGGAAAAAATTACTGAGTGCACTTGAAGTGTGAAATGAAAATTGTTACAATTTATTCACAGTAGTGCCATCTTAAATTTTTGACAGGAATGACAACGAGGCTGTGAGGGATAGGCTTACCATCTCTTTAATGGACTGTACTGTTGTTTAAAGTGTGTTGGATCATTCCGATGACTTAACATTGACAAAAAAACTTTAGAAAACATGAGTTGTGAAAAGGAGATGCGATCTAGTAGCTTTATAAAGCTTTATACAGTACATGCCACTTTATACTGTAAGTCTATCCCTCACAGCCTCGTTTTCATGGCCCTACTGTAAATAAGGTCTATTATCAGCATTGTTAGTATTATTATATTTTTTACATTTTGATTTGTAAATGGAGATCAAACAATTAATAGTAGCTTTAAAGTTGAAACTCATGAATTTAATTTTGGCAAAGTATATTTGAAAAAAAAAAAAACCTGCCTTTTTTCAATAAATTTAAATGGTGGCTTCATACATACTGATTAATTGTACTACAAAAATAAATAAAAATAAAATATCCTAATTATCATGAAAATATCATAACTTCATAACTTGATTTGTTAGCCCTATTGAAAAAAACAACAATAATGCAGCAAATTAATCAGCTTCCTTATTTTAAAATTGTATGGTTATAGCACCAATTAGCAGTTTAAGTGCACATTTTCCATGGCAACAGCTAAGGAAAAAAGTCCATTGAGGGCTGGTAATATCTGTAAATAATGTAAACCACTGTCTGACAAAATCCTCCTTCCAAACTTACTGTAGAAATGATAATATAAATGCCACTGTGCCCACTTAACCAATTATTTAATTTGCTAGAAACATAGCAGATCGTTTCTATGCACATCACAGTGCACACTACACATATTCGGCCAGTAGACAGTCCTTTCCTGGTGGGATTCCTAAGGACACATTAGTGTTTGCACTACAATGTCGTCACATATATAGGTATAACTAGGTATAAATGATGTAAACAGGGCCTTAGTGTTTGTTGTCCTATAATTCTACAACCAAAAGTTGAACATACATAATTTTTAAGCCAGCTGACTTACATGGTAGCTTACAGCAACTGCAGACTTCTGTGCAGTTAGAGCACATCTATAACATCTGTCAATAAAGTTCAAATTGCTGACTTGCTGCCGATCTGCACCAACCTCCTGGCCCCTCGCCCAGATTCATAACCGCTGGGTCAAACCACCCTATTCAGAGGGCAACCGGCATTGATTGCTTTGTTGTGCATAACACAAGTGCTCCAGAATAAATAATCAGTAGATCTGCATCACAATAATTACACGAGTTCCTGAACCTATCAGCCTCTGGAAAGCGTGGTCTGCAGCTCTGAGCCGCCTGCTGTGCTGTCTCTGTCCAACGCCTCTCACTCCCAATCAAACACACTCACAACCATGTCACACAGAAACATAAACCACACACACATACAATCACAAATTAATGCTCTTTGAAGGGTAACACTATGTTTTTCATGTGATTTCGAGTGTTTTAGGAGATAATTTGTCTTTACTGTTATATTTTTTAGGATTGTGTGGTGTGTGGTGCTGTGCTGCTACAACAGGCTGTGATGTTGTGGTGCTCACATACACTTATACACACACACACACACACACACACACACACACACACATATACAGAAAGAAACTGCGCAGCTCAGCTTGATCAAAAAGCTTCAGGGGCTGTTCACACAGAATGTGTTTTTGCGTCAGTCTGTGCTATTTTTTTATTGTTTCTCTATGTAAACTTGCACTAGATGGACATCTTTGATTGCTGCACTGAGCCTCGCTGTTTTAATAAGAATCTCGCACATGAGCACCACATTTTTAGAACCTTTACAAAGAAAATGACACCTACATTCTGTTCCATTCGTTGCGCTGCATCTATATTTTTTTAACTCAAAAACGCATATAGTTTGAATGACCCCTTAGGGTGCTTTCCGATTACTCGCGTCAAAGTAGCCCAATGCATTGAACGAAAATAATTAGACGGAGCACAATGGAATGGAGCAAAACGCAGGGGTCTCTAGACATGTTCTTCAAAGTTGGATTACTTTTAACTTTGACCCTCATGGTGTGAGAAAGTTGAACTGCTTTTAAAACGTGGCACTTATGATGTGAGTAGCTGACAGATCAGGAGACATGGTGATATGGGCAAAGATATCTGTCTGACCCATGTGTACCAAGTCAAATGTAATTAATAAATAGTGCAGATAGAATGCAGGAACACATCCTGTTCGAACAGACCCTTAAATGACTGCCTACAAGGGATGTAATGGTTTCACGGTATACTTCCGTTTTAAAACATATTTTGACATATTTTAATTACTCAGTAATTCAAAGATGTCTAATAAATTAATAAATCCAGTAATTACCAGTCAGTTAATCTGATGTGTCTTACATGGGTGGTGCTGTTGCAAAAATCAAAACAAGATGCAAGAGAGGGATCCTGTGCGTATCTAGATTTACCAAGAGCATCCCAAGACAGTTACATTTTGCCAAGTAAATTTTTTCTCTGTGATGTTACAAAGCCATCAACAGAACGTTTAACTAAATTTTTTCATTGTTTACTTTGTACAATTCCTGATTTTTGCTACCTAGCAACCACTTAAAATTGCCCTTCCGTGATGCTGCAACACTTTTCATGGAGATCAAAGCAGCACATGAGGCTTGTATTGAGAGGTGCTTTGAAGCCTCAACGCCCTAAATCATTTGAAAGGGCCTTTAGAGTGATCACTAAAATTTTAGCAGATTACGTATTAATTTGCCAAATTCAGTGAAATCCCGGCACAAACCTTGTTCAGGTAAGGATGTTGCACATTCACCCTGAGGCACAGAGCATTGCAGGGGCCTCTGAGCACTTGACAGAATGGCCTTGGACTGTGAAATGTTTGCTTTTGATTGGAGGGAACCGGTTTGTTTTTCTTTGAAATATTCTTCAAAATTCAGAGAGGTATTCCAGAAAGCAGGTTAAGTGACTTACCTGGGTATGTTTACTCAAGAGTAAGCAGAGAACCTCAGCTTTCTGTTCCAAAAACTGAAGTAAATTTCAGGGAATGTTAGTAGCCATAGCAACTTACTCCCTGAATATCACCTGCTCCGGAGTAGGTTATGTTCCAGAGTTAGTTTATTTCAGGTAGATGTCAGTAAGTTTCAGAGGTCAGCGCATACGTGCCCTTTTAATAGTGACACAGTGGGCGTGGAAGTTCAGATTACACACAATATTACGGTAAACTGCTGTCTTTACCTCCCAAATCTTCTTTACTCTGGCATTTTCAGTCTCACACACCGCAGATTTGCATTCAAAAGTGAACAAATTGTGTACATTGTGCTTTAACTTTTAATGGGAAGTTTTTAATACTGTAATATGTTTAACGCAGAACACATTGGAAAGGCATTTATAAAATGACATTCCATAGTATCAGTATGTAGGTAATGTCTACCAATTAAAAGCTTAAGCAATGAATCACTCGTTATTCTTCTTCACTAACTAGATAATATGTGATAATTTCATGAACCACAGATATAGCATAGAGGTTAGAGATTTCTAATCACTTTAATTCATGTACTGTATATAGAAAAGCACACATTTCCAGACTTGTTCATTGTACTCTATTATCTGAAAATATAAAAGAGACATGCTGTCATTTAGAGTCACCCACAGTGCCCTCATTTAGCTGGTGGTCAGCCTTTCTGAGTTCACTGTGAACGTGCACAAACCCTGAGTTTCAAACTCACGGTTGAGTGAACTAACCCGCAGTCTGCAAATCATGTTGTGCTGATGTTTGTTTTCTCTCTCTCTCTCTGCCTTGTTTCTTTCTTCTTTTTCTGCAGAGTGATACAGCTGCTTTGGATGAAATTAAAACATTCATTCGGAATGAAGTATTGCGCGTGTTTGAAGGTATATCTGCCTACACTGAGGCGTATTTTTTTTTAGCTTTCAGCTCTGTGTGTATGTGTGTGAAAGGCACTTCATAAGACATTTTCAACATGAACAGTGTTATATCTAGTCTGTACCTAAGGGCTCAAAAAGACAAGAACAATGTTTTTCAAGTGCAGTGGCTTGTGTGGAATGCTGTTGGAATACTAAAAAAAATAATTTTCGATTCATCCCTCTGTTAAAACCAAAAAAAATTATGGAAGTATATGGGGCAGGACTTTGCACCAGAATAAACAATGGTTTTAAAGTGTAGCCGCAAGACTTAAGCAATATATAACATGCAACATACAACACTGTAAAAAATGAAACTGTGCAGTTCTACCTGATCTGACCCTTTAAAATGACTTTCATTGGTGTAACTTGAAGTAGACAGGTTGATTCAGTCATATTAAATAATATTTTTTGACTTGAATAAAACCAGCTCATTTAGATGATACCACATGAAGCACGTTTTTAGGTTACCTACCTAAGTGTTTGATATAAACCACCATTTTTAGTTAGTTGTGTTAGTTGGAGTAACGATGTCAGGCTGCACTTGTGCAGTTGTTGGCTGTCATAATTCAAAGTAGTATCAAAGTAACCATCCTCGGGCCATCGCTTCATGTCATCTTCCCACCCGGAAAAGGCACTGTCAAAAGATGGTCATTGAAAAGTACCGGCACTATGGAGCCACAAGTTTTTTTTATTTGCCAATTTTTACAAATGTAATACACCAAACATTACATTATCTGCTAAAAACATGGAAGTGAAAATAATGGAGACTGGAAAACTAAAACAGGCTTCCGTTATAAATCGTGGAACACTTCCGCATTCAGGAAAAAGGTGGATAAATGCGTTTTTCGTTTGTTTTAAAAAACTGAGGGATGAGTCTGTCATTTTCTGCAGTAATCGACAACATCTGTGGCCGTAACTTAAGAACCAGAACATTCCTTTAAAGGAATATTCCGGGTTCAATACAAGTTAAGCTCAATCGACAGCATTTGTGGTATAATGTTGATTAACACAAAAATTGATTTCCACTTGCCCCTCCTTTTCTTTAAAAAAAAAAAAAAGCACAAAAAAAAGCAAAAGTGAGGCACTTACAATGGAAGTGAATGGAAGTTAAAATGTATAGCCACAAGATGCAAACAATATGCGTGTTAATATGATTTTAGTGTGATAAAATCGCTTACTAACCTTTTCTGTGTAAAGTTATAGCCAATTTTACAACTTTGTAAATGTCAACAAACCCTAAAAAGACTAAATTATGATTTAAACAACTTTATAGCTCAAATAAAACATGAGTTTTAACAGAAGAATTCAAGTAAGTGCTTTTATAAAATGGTAAGCTTCACATTTCTACCTTTAAACCCTCAAAACATTGGCCCCATTCACTTCCACTGTAAGTGCCTAACTATAACTTCAATTTTTGCTTTTTTTTAAAGAAAAGGAGGGACGAGTCTAATTATTTTTCTGTGGTAATCAGCATTATGCCACAGATGCTTAATTTGTATAGAATTTTCCTTTAATGCCTGTAATCACGCAGTTATCATGTTATTATGACAATATTATAATATAGTATATATGGTATAGTGGTGATACCTATTGTACACAGTACTTATATTGATTTGGAATCATGTTTTTTTTCCAGAGAAGTTTTCAGAGGGTTACGCCTCGATGCAGAAAACGCCAGCAGCTATATTAGCTGCACAAGTTCGACAAGGCCCTCCGGGGCCACCCGGCAATGTTGGCTCCCCAGGACCCCCCGGAGAGCCAGGTCCCCAAGGTAGGAGCCAAAACCAGACAGACTAAAAACCTATTTCCTCTGCTTCTACGGCGGTCTCAGCTCATACAAAACCTCATGCAAGACTGCAATTTTATTCATAAAACTCTGAAAAGTGTATATAAAAAAAAAAAACGTGTTCCCAGTATTAAGCTACATTTATTTGCTCGCATCTCAAGGATTCCATTTTTTTAATTTTTTTTTTATTCAGAAAATGTGACGTTTCTTTAAGAATATGTCTTTATTTGGATCTGCTGCTCCTCAGATTGTTTCTCAAAATTGCAATGAACTGAGCTGGATGAGATCCCATTGCTGTTTTTGGGTGAATCAAGCTTTGAACCCTAAAATTCATCACATTGATCACGTCAAAGAACAGATGCTAAGGAGTTCAAAAAGTGTTGCTAGAGATCATAATCTCTAGAGATTAAGCCAATATAATATAGCTCAGAGGACTGGCAAGAGAATTGAGCAAGAAGGTAATGCATTTCCAACATACCTCTGCAACAATAAGCATTTATTGGAATTTTGGTGTAAGGAATTTACAGTGTTCTTTAAGAAGGCAGATAGCTGCATGACAAAGTGGCATATGGTGCTAAGAGCCAGGTGGGACATACAGTATGAAGACAGATCTAGAATCAACCCACAGTAGGAGAATGTATTATCACCCTGGACATACTTGTGAGAGCAAGACAGAAAAAATTAAGTGAGCAGATGAGGGAAAAAGCCTAGCAATATCTCATTTGTGGATGAAGTCCTCCAAAAAACAAAGAAGAGTGAGAAAATAAGAAATTCTGATTGTGCATCAAAGGCTGGCAACCATCTGCTCCAGCCTTTCTCGTCAAAAATGATTTGCAAGTTTTGTCCTTTCGGCCTGAGTTCCTGAGGACCTTAAACTGTTTTTAAAATATAATGTAATGCTTTTCATAATACTGTACAAGATTACATAGTGTACTAGGGGTGTAACGGTTTATCGTGGCACAATGCATCACGATAAAAAATGTGAGGATGCACACCGTGCAGATGGGATGGTTGGGAAATAAAAAAAAAGTTTATTATTTTAACGTCTGTTCTATCCAATACGCGTGACATAATATGCCTACGTAACGTGGGCATATACATGGAAGTCTCTTCATTGGACACTGTGGAGGTGAGGGCATGGTCGGGTGCCCATCTGGGGAGAGAGGAAGCGTTAAGGAGGTTCATCTGAGATGAATTTTCTGGTAATTACTGTTTCTGTGTTTGCAGTGAGAGACGGGGAGATAAAAATGGCCTGGTGCACAGAGAGAGGGAGAGGGACAAACAAGAAACTGCATGTTAATCACTGAGTGTTTTGTTTGATTGCTGAAAAGCGGAACTTTATTTGTGTGTGCTGAAAAGCCACTCTTTGTTTTATGTAAGCTGTAAAGCGCTCGCTGTGTATTGAGAATTAAATCCTGACTGTGGATCATGGAAACCGGCTCCCGCTTCCTCCTTTATCTGCCCGACAACGAACTTTGCTACACTGGTGTCAACACCCAGGAAGGAGGAGTGATACGCTGCTATGGAGTGATCATCATCACTGGAAGAAGTCTTCTGTTCCCTCGCCAGCATCCACCAGTTCCAACACCAGGCCCTCATGGATCTATGTGTGGAACAACAACAACATTTTGAGACGCTCCTTCGAGGCCAAGAGGAGTACCGATGGGCATTGTGGAGCTTGATACCTCAGGAGGGAGCGACCACCACAACCCCGGCAGCAGTGACCCCCCCCACGTAATGCTTGCTAAGATGGGGGTGCAAGATGATCCAGAGGCATTTCTGGAGCTCTTTGAACATACGGCCAAAGCTCTGAAATGGCCGTGGGAAGAATGGGCAGTCCATCTCCTACCGCTGCTGACTGGGGAGGCCCAGCTCGCAGCCCAACAACTTCAGGTCACCAACCTCCTGGAATACCCTGTGTTGAAGAAAGCCATCCTGCAGTGGGTCGGCCGCAGTCCAGAAGAGCACTGCCAGTGGTTCCAACCCCTGACACTGAGTGAAGTCGGCCACCTGTTTGCCTTTGCTCGACACCTCCGTGACGCCTGCCGGCGGTGGGTGCTGGTGGAGGAAGACAGTGATGTCGGTGATGTCATCAGTCTCATGGTACTGGAGCAGTTCGTCTCCCGCCTGCCGAAGGGGACAGTAGATGACTGTCGCGGACTTCCTCTCCAGAAAGTTGGGGGAGTGGGCAGACTGGATAGTTCCCTCAGCCTGAGTCGGGCGGTGGGGGTATGTGGAGGGGAGGGTGTGGTCGAGCGCCCCTCTGGAGAGAGAGGAAGTGGTAAGGAGGTTCACCTGAGATGAATTTGCTGGTAATTACTGTTTCTGTGTTTGCAGTGAGAGACGGGGAGATAAAAAAAGCCCAGTGCACAGAGAGAGGGACACACGAGAGCCTGCGTGTTAATCCCTGAGTGTTTTGTTTGATTGCTGAAAAGCGGAACTTTATTTGTGTATGCTGAAAAGCCACTCTTTGTTTTATGTATGCTGTAAAGTGCTTGCTGTGTATTGAGAATTAAAACCTGACTCGCGTGGATCATGGAAACTGGCTCCCACTTCCTCCTTTATCTGCCCGACAACGAACTTTGCTACACTGGTGCCGACACCCAGGAAGGAGGAAGGATACGCTGCTATGGAGTCATCATCATCACTGTAGGAAGTCTTCTGTTCCCTCGCCAGCATCCACCAGGCCCAACACCAGGCCCTCATGGATTTATGTGTGGAACAACAACAACGTTTTGAGATGCTCCTTCGAGGCCAAGAGGAGTACTGACGGGCATTGTGGAGCTTGATACCTCAGGAGGGGGCGACCACCACAATCCCGGCAGCAGTGACCCCCCCACGTAATGCTTGCTAAGATGGGGGCGCAAGATGATCCAGAGGCATTTCTGGAGCTCTTTGAACAAACGGCCAAAGCTCTGAAATGGCCGTGGGCAGAATGGGCAGTCTATCTCCTGCCACTGCTGACTGGGGAGGCCCAGCTCGCAGCCCAACAACTTCAGGTCACCAACCTCCTGGAATACCATGTGTTGAAGAAAGCCATCCTGCAGCGGGTCGGCCACAGTCCAGAAGAGCACCGCCAGCGGTTCCGATCCCTGACACTGAGTGAAGTCAGCCGCCTGTTTGCCTTTGCTCGACACCTCCGTGACGCCTGCCGGCGGTGGGTGCTGGTGGAGGAAGACAGTGATGTCGGTGATGTCATCAGTCTCGTGGTACTGGAGCAGTTCGTCTCCCGACTGCCGAAGGGGACAGTAGATGACTGTCATGGACTTCCTCTCCAGAAAGTGGGGGAGTGGGCAGACTGGATAGTTCCCCCAGCCTGAGTCGGGCGGTGGGGGTATGTGGAGGTGAGGGTGTGGTCGAGCGGCCATCTGGGGAGAGAGGAAGCGGTAAGGAAGTTCACCTGAGATGAATTTACTGGTAATTACTCTTTCTGTGTTTGCAGTGAGAGACGGGGAGATAAAAAAGGCCCAGTGCACAGAGAGAGGGAGAGGGACACACGAGAGCCTACGTGTTAATCCCTGAGTGTTTTGTTTGATTGCTGAAAAGCAGAACTTTATTTGTGTATGCTGAAAAGCCACTCTTTGTTTTATGTAAGCTGTAAAGCGATTGCTGTGTATTAAGAATTAAATCCTGACTCACGTGGATTGTGGAAACTGGCTTTGTCTTCCTCCTTTATCTGCCTGACAACGAACTTTGCTACAGACACAAACACTCTAACATACGATTGCACACTAACATGCTGAATATTATGTACACTAATGCTATGGGGGAATGTAATCCTAATGTCAAAAGTCATGTCTTATTTGATTTCATCTGTAAATTATTATTATTTATCTGGATAAGCATGCACTTCCATTAAATAGCCTGTGTATTTTTAAAAATAATATTTATATGTAATAAGAGACAATACTATTTTAGATTGAAAATATTTTAAATGTATTTGTAAGCAGCATATGTATCTAACATAATTCTGTATTTTCAATAAGCAGAATTATTAGCTAATAATTTCCATTTGGTGTCACCATTGCCCTTTTCTGGATGGATTTTTAGTCCTAGTACATCTCTGATTGATCATTTAACACTTTTAAGAACAGTACTTTTAGCTACGTTTTAAGGAAACTAACTGTTTGGCATATCAATCTTAACTTTTCTTGATTCAGGCTTAGTTTTGTGAACCGTCAGTATTGTGAACCGAACCGAATCGTTAGATGAGTGACCCGTTACACCCCTATAGTGTTCTTTTGTACACTAATAATGTGTGCTTTCATTGATAACTGTGAAAAAAACACATTCTTTGGACTGTGTGGATACATATCTATCGTCTTGTGAAAATATATTTTTGGTACCCGGATTGTGTTGATGGAACCCAGCATTTACAGTTGAAGATATGAAAGCTTTGAAATGCCACTTTGTATCCAGTGTTGGGAACGCTTCTTTGGAACTTTTGGTTTCCAAGCAACTCCTAGTTTAAAGTAGTTAAACTACAGTCAAGCTACTCTTTTGAAAAAGTAGTTAGCTTTAGCTACATTACAAGCTTGCTAAAAAAGTAGCTTGCTGCTTTAAGCTGTTTAATGAGGGTTTTCTTTTAAATTTTAATGACTATCTTTTGATATAATTTATAATTTAATCAGACTTTATTTATTGCAATTTACTTTTCTGAAAAATTAGCTTGTTACTGGAGAAGCTACACTAAAATAGACAAACTATTGTCCCGCTGCTGAAAAAATTTGATATTTAGTATCTCCTCAACACTGTTTATCTCACTTGATTTTGGATTGTGTTGTGTGGCATTTTTTGTGGATTGTGCTTGGAGATTGCTGGGGAGGTATGTTTCTCAGCTGGCACAAATCCAATAATGGGTATCTGGAGGAAATTAAAAGGAGAAAGGAACTTTAGTGTGCTGGTAAATCAAAAATTCAGCAGTTTTTTTTTTTTTTTAATTTATCAGATGTTGTCTTCTGCCTCTCTGTGGATAGAAGGAAGTTTGTGGGTAATATATCCTCATTATTTCCTCATCATCCTTCGCTGGAGTCTATCCTCCTTTGGAATTCTCAATTTGGCCACTTTCTTTCCATGTTAAAGTCTGAGTCACAATAATTCCACTCGGGGTCAGTTTTCTTGCGAGTTAAACAAAATGAGAATCAGCAACGTTAACACTCTTGTTTTTTTCTCTTGTGACCCGAAAGAGAAAGGTTTTGCTCAAGAATGTACGCAACACTTCCATGCGTGAGTCGAATTGAAATAGCGTTTGCTCTTTTTTTTTTTATGTCATATAATTTTCATGTGACTTATCTTTTGGGTGCCATTTAGTTTTACCTATTTATTTATTTTTTATTTCATACAGTATATGTTCTTAATATGGTGAAGTGATTTACTTTATTATGTTTTTGTTTTGTTTCATACTGTTTCTTAAAATGACCTGTGTACATGAACCATATAAACTGTACATGGTTCGTACAATTTGAGAGTCATTCTGCATAACATCTAAAACTAATTATGCAACTGTTTTATAAAGCTCAAGTGTAATCTGTCATGCTTTTGTATAACACAATTTATTGGGATAACATTTATTCAGTTTTTTAATCCCTTTGTAACATTATTTTTCATTTAAAGTTGTGTCCTCAGGAGATGAAATTCTCTAACTTGGTTTTATTAAAATGTATCTAATTCATTATCAAGCTGTAACTAAAAAATTATTTCCCTATGCTTTCCCTGCATGCCAAGAACATACCTGATTATACTTATGCTGACTGAGCTTATTATTTGAATATAAAAAATAATGGAATTTCATGAAGAGCAATGTACCAGAGTTTACAAGTCTCAACAGGAAATTTTTCAAGAATTAAATTTGAGCAAATCTGCAAATCATGTGGAAATGTCAAGCCGTTTGAAGATAAATTATATTTAAATATATTTCTATATATTTGTTCATGCTCATTTTTCTTTCTCCATGAGAGGATTTTTTTCCTAGTATGAAAAAAAGGATTTTAAATGTAAGATTTAGTAAGAGGAAAGTTTGTAGATGTATTCATGTTGCTGCAAGCTGTATTTCGCAAGTATTGTATTGCAGCGCCCCCTGTTGCAGTTCTTTTGAACTGTTCAATATGAACTCCCCCTCTAGCAGGGGGTTTGTAATGCAGTGAGTGTGAGCCACCCAGGAATCCATAATATGAAGCCGCAGGTAGAGTGCTGTTCTTCCATGGAATGCCATTGCATTGAATGAATGCGTCTTAAGGTTCTGGACGTTAGATAGTTAGTTATTTTGTAGTTAATTAAATTAGTGTGTATGCTTGTATGAGTTGCACATGTAAATTAGCTTTTGAAACATAGATTAGTGCCATTTTTACAGTGATGGTTTGCATCATCTTGCCTCTCTAGTCAAAATCTGGTCTATATTCTCTTTTAATATATACACTGTTTCTCTTTGAGGCTAGACATGGTCTGCCTTAAAAAAAAAAATAAAACAATAAAATAAAAACTGCTTAAACCAGCCTAAGATTGTTTGCTGGATTTAAATCAGCTGAGACTGATTTAAGCTGTTTTTATTTTCTACAGGGACATGTTAGTTACTAAGGCTTGTATATTTTGGTCATAGGCAGTGTTTTGCATGCCATTATGAAAATGATCTTGTGATTGTGGACTTACTGAGTGTCTGATAACAATACTGAAAGATCAGAATCAGCGAATGAGTTTTTGTTTGTTTGTTTGCCTGCTTGCAGTTTGTGACATGCAGCCCAGCACTGTCAGCATCTGTGGTGCTCCTTAAAGGGATAGTTCACCCAAAAATGAAAAATTCTCTCATCATTTACTCACCCTCAAGCCATCCCAGATGCGTATGACTTTCTTACTTCTGCTGAACAGAAACAAAGATTTTTAGAAGAATATCTCAACTCTGTAGGTCCTCACAATGCAAGTGAATGGGTAGCAAAAACGTTAAGGTCCAAAAACCATATAAAGGCAGCGTAAAAGTAATCCATAAGACTCCAGTGGTTAAATCCATATTTTCAGAAATGATATGATAGGTGTGGGTGAGAAACAGATGAATATTAAAAAATTTTTTACGATCAATTCCCACTTTCACATTCTTCTTTTGTTTCTGACAATTTGCATTCTTTGTGCATATGTAAAAATTTACTTAAATAATTATCTGTTTCTCACCCACACCTATTATATCGCTTCTGAAGATAAGGATTTAACCACTGGAGCCTTTATGTGCATTTTGGAGTTTCAAAATTTTGGTACCCATTCAATTGTGAAGACCTACAGAGTTGAGATATTCTTCTAAAAATCTTTGTGTTCAGCGGAAGAAAGAAATTCATACACATCTTGGATGGCTTGCAGGGTTAGTAAATGATGAGAGAATTTTCATTTTTGGGTGAACTATCCATTATAAACACTAACTTTTTAAAATTTCTAATCTATGGTTTTGTCATTACTCTTGAAGGGCTCTGAAAACACTCAAAATTCAGAATGATCTGACACCAGTTTTTGGCCTTTTTTTTTAAAGGCCATGCTTTCTGGAAAAGCGGAATATAAACTTCACAAAAGAATCTAGACCTGAATAATCTGGTTGAGTAAATCACATTCAGATTGTTATGACAGTATATATGTCACCCCCACCCCACTCCATTTCTTCCTACACCTGCTACCCCTTGCTTTGGAAGGGAATATACTACAAATCTGACGTTTGGTGTTTTGTGTTAAACCCCTGCAGGGTATCGAGGGCAGAAAGGGGAACGTGGTCAAATGGGGTTGGGAATACCAGGAGCACCGGGCCCCACTGGCCCGCCAGGTACAAAACTCTCCTGCACTGATAAGCCACTTATATATCATGGGTTAAATACAACTGAAGGTCCATAGACAGCATCTGCGGCATGCTTGTGATTACCACACTAAATAATTTTGACTTGTCTCTCAGTTTGAGAAAAAAAAAAATGTGTTTATAGTAACGGCATTATAATGGAAGTCTATTGGGTGATTGCACTGCGCTGGAATAAATGTTAAAAATATACACACTTTTTCAAAATTGTTGCCATAACAATTCGCCATTATACAGAAAGTGTTAGCATGAGACTTATGTGAGTTGCTTACTAACCTTGCCTGTGTAAGTTGTATCCTGTCTTTCAACTCCTGTCATGACCATTCAGATCCACTAAACCCGGTAACTCTCGCATGATATCCGCAAGAATACCAGTAAGGGATCTCTACAACTCTCCACAAAGTACTGTTTACATGGAGCAAACAGGAATTACATTGATAATGCATAACCAGAAGTTCATCCACCTAGTCCCACTTCAAAAGGTTGATTTAGACAACTTAAAGGGATTTAGAAAAATTCACCCAAAAATGAAAATTCTCTCATCATTTACTCACCCTATGCCATCCCAGATGGGAATGCAAGTGAATGGGTACCAAAACTTTGAAGCTCCAAAAGCACATAAAGGCAGCATAAAAGTAATCCATAATACTCCAATGGTTAAATCCATGTCTTCTGAAGCGACATGATAAGTGTGTGTTTGAGAAACAGATAAATATTTGATTCCTTTTTTACTATCAATCTCCACATTCACATTCACAACACATTTCACAGCCACCTACTGGGCTGGGAAGAGAATTTATAGTAAAAAAAAGGATTTGAATATTTGTCTTTTTCTCACCTACACTTACCATATCGCTTCTAAAAATCTTCGTTTGTGTTCAGCAGAAAAAAGAAAGTCACACGTCTGGGATGGCATGAGGGTGAGTAAATCATGAGAGAATTTTCTTTTTTGGTTGAATTATACCTTTAAGTACTCCAGTTTATCTCGTCTGTGTTTGTGCTACAGACATTAATGAAATTATGCAGCTTGTTTAAGTGAGATCTGTTATTACTTTCCGAAGCAATTGCACTTATGATTTTTGCTTGACGGACGATAAAAAGGGCAAAAAAACTTTAATCTCTGAGCACCTTGGCAACCGCCCACAACACCTCAGCATTGTGGCAGCAAATTTTTACAGGCAAGCACAGCTCACATATTCTATAGAAAATATACAAAATTTACTTTCACTACCTGTACTTAATTTCTCTACAGGTTTACCCGGAATAGGCATCCAGGGGCCCTCAGGTTCCCCAGGGCCCCAAGGTCCACAGGGCAGATGTAACCCCAGTGACTGTCTTCACCCTTACCCTCATGGCAGACGGGATGGGTAGGATCTCTGACACTTCCTCATTTAACCTGATAAGATCCTGGAAATTAATCAAAATCATATATACGTAAACCTTGGACTCAGCATTAAATACTGTTTAAAGCAAGTGTCTGTCATCCCTGCTAGAAAAAGAGACACAGCCACCTGTGAGGATGCAGTATGTTTATCTACTGTAATGTGGGCAGCAATACAGCTAGAGCTTGAGACGTTATTCAGATTTGTCATTTATCTCTGTTTTTCATATTTGTGACCAAATGGGTTCTGCATTTACTCATTTTCCATGTTTTGTGTATATGAGGTATGAAAGTTCAAATCACATCATTACAAATATCAAAACAGATGGTTTTATCGGGCAAGATGTAATCAAGACGAAATGAGAATTGTATTTACACTTGCTTATTTTCCTCAAGCTAAGGTGAAGTTTAGTTTTAACTGAATTGTGATGGTGCTATGCAATCTAAGTAAAAAAAATAATGTTAACAAATATTAAGTAAATAATACTGGACATATCTTCAGATGCTAATTGTGTTCTCAAACATTTCATTTTGACAAATGTTTAAAGAAGTGTACCTTCCTGTCCTGCAGGAGTAACTTTGCTCATTAATGGAGTAAATTATCATCATATTGCCTCACATGCACTGACAGTACATGTATAATGGATTGTTCATTGTTATGGACTGATCCATTCAGGTTTAAGGACATTTTTAGAAAAAGTGGAAGCTCAGCTGCTATATATATATATATATATAGAGATATACAAATATATATATATACACCAATCAGCCACAACATTAAAACCACCTGCCTAATATTGTGTAGGTCCCCCTCGTACTGCCAAATCTGCACCAACCCGCATCTCAGAATAGCATTCAGATATTCTTCTCACCACAATTGTACAGAGCAGTTATCTGTCTTACCGTAGACTTTGTCAGTTCGAACCAGTCTGGCCATTCTTTTTTGACCGCTCTAATCTACAAGGCATTTCTGTCCACAGAACTGCTGCTCACTGGATGTTTTTTTGTTTTTTGTTTACAATCATCCATGCGATTATCTAATCAGCTATCGTGTGGCAGCATTGCAGTGCATAAAATCATGCAGATATGGGTCAGGAGCTTCAGTTAATGTTCACATCAACCATCAGAATGGGGAAAAAATTTGATCTCAGTGATTTGGACCGTGGCATGATTGTTGGTGCCAGATGGGCTGGTTTGAGTATTTCTGTAACTGCTGATCTCCTGGGATTTTCACGCACATCAGTTACTAGGATTTACTCAGAATAGTGCCAAAAACAAAAAAACATCCAGTGAGCGGCAGTTCTGTGGACAGAAATGCCTTGTTGATGAGAGAGGTCAACAGAGAATGGCCAGACTGGTTCGAACTGACAAAGTCTACGGTAAGTCAGATAACTGATCTGTACAATTGTAATGAGAAGAATATAATCTCTGAATGCTATTCTAAGATGTGATTTGGTGCTGTTTTGGCAGCATGAGGGGGACCTACACAATATTAGGCAGGTGGTTTTAATGTTGAGACTGATCGGTGTACATACATGTATATTAATTGCATGTTCAGTGGGATCCAAAAGTCTACACGGTGAAAATCCAGGGTTGAAAATCAAGTTTTTGGATTTTGAAAAAATTATTATAATAATAATAAGAGTTATGTTATGACGTACAATATTAAATATTAAAAATTCGAAACTATTTCTAGTTCACTAATCCATTGTAGGGTTGCAACAGTATGAGATTTTCACGGTACGATAACTGTCTCCGAAAATATCATGGTTTCACGGTATCATGGTATACGGTATTACACAGTTATTATTATCAGTTACAATGAGCTTTAAAGGAGTGAAAAGAGAAAGGTTTTTTTTTTTTTTTTTTGGTTGAACAAACACTTTATTATAATTGAAACTTGAAACCATTTTTTTAATGGAAGTATGTGTAAAAAAAAGTCTCCCTTTTGAAAAAAAATAGAATAAATAAGAAAGCTAACAGAATTATAATAATAAACCGAATTATGAACATGATACAAAAAATAGCATGTAACTATAACAAGTTATATAACTAAAGCATGTTAGTTTACATGTTAGCATAGCATGTAACATGTATATTACACAGGAGGAAAGGCTCCTCGTTACCATGGTTAGGTCAGTGTAGTTAGTCTTAAATAATAGTAATAATAATATCAAATTATAGTATTTATGAAAAAATAAGTTCTAGCTGAAACACATCTTGAAACTTTAACTACAAATGCCACTGTTGATATAAAATGAGGTCTAATAGATTCTACCGTTTGATTATTTCATATGACACTATAACATTTTGTCAAAATATAACAGTTACTTTTACTCATGTAAAATCATGAAACAATTTTGCAAAGGTGATGAATGTATAATGAAAAAACATTTGTGCATAGCACAGTGTTGCTCTTTTCCTCTTCAGTGCTGTTTGGCATGTCAGGGCCGCCTACTGTTTGAGAGGTTCGACTTGACTTCATCTGTAACACTTTAAACTAGAAAAGTCTCACTAGAATTGAAATTGGTCACATCAGTTTTGAGGTCTGCACTCCGCAATATTGAGGGAAGCCCGGTTGTTGCACATGCACGCCAGAGAGAAGAGCAGATCATGATCACTGGTTCCGTTACATTTGTGCGAAAGTGCAGATGAGAAGCCTTTAGCTGATCGCGAGATTATCATTAAATCTGCCTCGGCAGTCCTAAATAGACTATCACTTGGGCGGCTGCCGAAATATCTTCAATGGGAGAACCATGGCATTGTTCTTTCCCTGCTCTCCACGACCATGTCCGAATAGACCCGCGACCCACCAGTTGAGAAACACTGCTTCAACTCACACACACACCCACTTATGTCAGACCCCCTCACCTCGCTTCTCTCTAACATTTTCTCCGCTGCATGTGTGTGTGGGGGGTAAGTTGACGAGTCTGACAGGCAGTCGAGGAGGAAAGGAGATGCGCACGCGCCGGTGAAATTCTCCGTCCGGTTGCGTTTTGTTTCTCAATACCGTATATAAGCAAATGTACATGGTATGAAAACCGTCAGTTTTCATACCGTGGTATACCATGAAACCGGTTACAGTTGCAAACCTAATCCATTGTAAGTACATTTGTGACACTGGCCATTGACCTCTGTTCAAACGGTGAGATTTTCCACACAAGATGCTCTGTGGAACAGTCTCAAATCATGCTGGGATAACAACCAAATAAGAAATTTTAACATTTCAAAAATTTAAAAAATAATGTTAATGCTGATTCTAAAAAAAAAAAAAAAAAAATGGGAAAAAACAACACAAATTAGAAGCATTTTCACTAAAGTTCTCAGACTTTTGAATCCCACTGTACATAAATTGTAATGGTTGGCCAAACACAACAAGAAATTATACAAAAATAATTGATGATCTTGCTGTGTTGATGAGGTAAAAGCTCAATTGTTTTAACTGAGATTCAATTTTAATTAAGCTTTAATTGTTTACAGGAAAATAAATGTTCTTCCTTTCTGACTGTTTAAACACCTTCATATTGGTGTTGTATGTATATTTTGTCATTTACTTTGTTTTTGTTTTTCCCAAAGAAGTGTTGTGGAGTGCCGAAATGCCTTTTATTTTGCCTTTTAATATATTTATCTCTGATTTCTTTTGCTTCATATGGGAAATGTCTTTTCATGTTACTTGAATATTTTTTTTTAATAATAATGCATATTTATCAAGATCATATTCACAATTTTAAAAAAGGCAAACCATTTAACATTAAAGGTTGTATATTTTACTTTTCACAGGCAGCAAGGTGTTTTAAGACCATACTGTGTAATTTATTCATTGATGTACAATTTTACAAGGGTTGAGTTTTTCTCTCTTTTTTTATTCTTTTTTTTTTTTTTTTTTTTGTGGGTTGATTTAAGTTTATTTATTTTTTAGCTAAAACACCCATTTTTTGTATACCTTTTCAGTCTTGATCAAGATTCAGTGAGATTCTTGTGAGATTTACTGCAGGCTAATCTCAATCAGAAGTGAATCTGAACCTTTTGACCTCACCCATCTGCCTCTTGTGGAAAGATTAAGGTTTCTTATGTGGGTGTATGATAATTTTGTGACACTCTCATTTTGGGGCATGTTTGTGCTCATTTCTGTTTTTTAATCTAAGACTTCTTTTCTGTAAAACCTTGGTCATCTTTTTCTACCCACTTTGTTTTTTTTTTTTGTTTTTTTTTTGGTGTGACAAAGTAAACCCTTAGGGGGTGTTCAGACAGAACACGTTCTTGCATTTAATAAAAGCCAGAGACAGCGCAATGCATAGAACAGAATGTAGGTATCTCGAGAAGCTTTTTAAAAGTTTTTAAAATGCTGAAAAAACAGCAAGACGCAGAGCAGTGGTCAAAGGTAACATATGTTTACCTAGAAAAAACACTTAAAAACACAGTACAGATGGGCGCAAATACATGTTCTGTGTGAACGTCCCCTTTTTTGGTTTTGCTCTTTTTTTTAATTTATTTTTTTTTATGTAATGTACCAGACTACCTCTCCTCCTATTTTAATTGTTTAGTGTACATTTCATATGACTCTTGGGATAGATCAGCTTACTGCATTTCTACAGTATATAAGAGAATCCTTACAAATAAGCTCTATCTTAGACAAATATAGATCTCAGATTTAACATGGTTCCATTTACAGACTTTACTTAGTCATTTAAGATGTTTTGTTTTTTTTTTAGATCTTTGGTAGTTAAAGACATGGCCTATAAAGATATTAAATGAGCATGGAAACTCCAAGGATATTCTTAATATTTTTCTTAAGGGCTAAAACTGTAGACTTACTTGAAGGGTAGTCTTAAAGCAAAAGACCACATCTACACATCTACCTGATATGCATTGCTTCACAAACTAATCAAACTCAGTATCTTGGTTCTGTTAAAAATAGATCTTTTTTTTTTTTCAGATACAGTGTCATATATTTGTAATTTTTTGGCTTGGTCTTGTGGTTGCATTTGGTTTGCATAATTACATAATTGTACATTGTTTTAATAAATGTATTTAAATTGACATGTGTTACAGTTGTGTTGCGTGTCTCTCAATATGCAACTTTATTTTGCAACTTTATTTAATGGTACATTTATACAATGGTAAAAGATGTTGGATTCACATGCAATTGACAATAATATTCTGTAATTGGTAAAAGCACTCTTAGGGCCTTTACAAACAAAATTCATACTGTACAAGAGGAAATAAGAACATGGAATTGGAAGACAATGTTTGAATGTTTAGTTTGACACTAACACAAATATACTAATCAAATCAGTACATGATGCTTGTGTTTTTGAGCTTATTATATTAGCATTTCTCCATGATGCATATAAGAGCTATTGCAATTTACAGACTGTAATATATTAAGCTAAGAATGTACTAACACATGTATAGTGTGTAGAAATGTAATGCTTTTCTTTGAGTTTGACATACTAGTTTGGATGAATGTATTGTACTGTTGTCGTGTATATACAGTATATGTTAATGTTGTCACTGTATAACCCCCTATGAGGTTTGATTAGGTCTGTGCCACCTTTTAATTTTATTTTGACTGTATTGTGTGTTTCTCATATTTGTGTGACCGCAGCCCAATGCCATGTTTCATTATCTGTAACTATTACAGAAAGCGATGTCCTCTACAAGGATTTGCAGTACTCTTGAAACCTTTTATGCTTTGTATTTTCAGAATGCTAAAGTTCTTCACAGACATTCAGCATTCCATTGAATTTTAATTTTAATTTTAAATTATTTTTTTGCATTTGTTGAGTCCATGAGATATATATATTGACGTAAAAATGAAAATGCACTAATTTACCAAGTGATCCTTTTTAGTGGAAGTATTAAGTTACAAAGCAGAGTCCTAGCAGAGTAACCACAGATGTACATTAGTTCATCACATTAATTGTGGACTTTTTCCACTTAGGTTTGACAACCAGAAAAAGTCTTTATTTTACCAGAATTTTGAACATTTTGTCTATTGTTTTAGAAATGTAAAGCCTAACAAACTTCTTTTTGTGAAAGGTTTTGCTTGGGAAAAATGTGCTTGTGCTCTCTTTAAAATAAATTCCTCTTGGTTCAATGACATTTTATATCATATTATAACATATTATATCACATATTATAAATAATATATTTTACAGTAAATGTGGCTAAAGTGTCCATATGCTTTTTGGGGCAAATATATTTAGGGGCTAAAATTTTCAACTTTAACATAATTTAATGAACATGCATTATCTTCTTCATGCATAACCATTATCTAGTCTGTATTTAAGTTTTTAATTGTTTTAATTGAAGTTAAAATAACATTTTATGATTTGTTTTTTAGTTCAAGTTCCCCTCACTCCATTCTGTTACAGAGTAAATAAATAGACTTCCATTTGCCAATATCTCTTAATTAATATCTACACTAAAAGTTTACTCTGACTGTGTGTTTTTTTTTTAATATTGGTACTGGTGACTTATTTTAATTGAGAACTAAGTGTGGGAAAACAAAGTTGCAATAAGTGCAGTCGGGCTGTTCAACAAAGCAATGTCACTTAAAAAAAACTTTTAAGAATGTTGGAGTCCTACGTTTATTTTGAGTTCATATAAAAACATTACAATTTATTCAAACATGTTTCCCTTGGATCTCTGTACAAGCTTTAATGTCATCTTCATTAAACACCTATGTAAAATAAATACAAATACCATGAAATGACAAATATGCATTTTTCCAGTGAATATGTTACATGTATATCCTTTCTCCTTTTTTCTGACAGTAGGTCCCTCGCAGTCATTTCCGTATAAACAGCAAACACCATCAACATTTTTGGCAAGTTTATCTTTGGCACACAGTATTTGCTACCTAGAAATTTAAAAATGCCTCCTGGTCTGAGAGCCATCTAGATGATTGTTCCATTCCCAGAGAAGATTAAAAAAAAATTAAAAAAACATATATTACTGTGGTTTTTTTATATATATATATATATATATATATATATATATATATATATATATATATATATATATAAGAAGAGTCTACAGGAAATGGCTTTCAGGGAAAACAATCACACTGTGAATTTTACAATAAGTTGCAAAAACATTCTGTGAAAAAATAAACAGGTCTTATGCTTGAACAATGTTGCCATTTACTAGACATAAGAAGTTGGAAAAATGTTTTAAGTATTACAGATGTAGCTTAAAACACACTCAACTCTTTATGGTGCATTGGTACAAATGTAAATATGTCTGCAAAGGCGATGAGAATGTATTGGATTGTGATCCTCGCAGAATCACTTAGTCTCTCTGAATCCAACGGTTTCTGATGTCCCAACATTGTGGCATTAGTTGCCACCTGGTCCCTTCATGCTAGAGTCTTTAAGGGACTGATGGGCGGCCCCTGCACTGAGATTACAGGCTGAAGGATCGCAGTAACCAGGGGGGCCGGCTCGACCAGGAGGCCCAGGAACACCCGGCTGTCCCGGGACACCAGGTGGACCCCGCTCCCCATCACGCCCATCTTGACCATATCCCGGTTTTCCTGGTTCACCTGCAAGACAAAAACAGGTCAGTTATCTTTGCTCTCACTTAATTCCCATCAAAACCTCTAATTTGGCATTAAGTGGAAATATGTCAAAAATAATTCCTTATTTAAACCAAAGGTTGGAGCCGTATCATCCCTTTTTCCTAAATAGCTAATAGGCTTTGGTTGCGTCCCAGCCATGAATCATGATTTGCAACTTGCTAGTCATGGCAGTTGGTATAAGGGTGAGGGACATTCTCGTTCTAGAGAGCATTTGATTGGACAAAAATCTGTGCAGAGCAATGTGAGTCAACAATAATTTTGGTCTATTTTCACAGAAGAGTAAGACTTTATATGCGCACTAAAAGCAAAAAAAAAAAAAAAAACTTTAATTTTGATGTCAAGCGGTCCTTTAAGGACAATTTCATTTGCACAAAAATGAAAATTCTCTAATTTTTTACTCACCCTCATGCCATCACAGATGTGTATAGCTTTCTTTCTTCTGCAGTACTCAAATGAAGATTTGAGTACTTCAGCTCTGTAGGTTCTTTCAATGCAAGTGAATGGTGACCAAAATTTTGAAGCTCCAAAAAGCACATAAAAGCAGCATAAAGGTAATCCATAAGACTCCAGTGGTTTAATCCATGTCTTCTGAAGTTATCCAGTCAGTTTCCGGAGGCATACCTTGAGCTCTTCGAGCACACCGGCAAAGCTCTGAAATGGCCACGGGAACAGTGGACGGTTCATCTTCTGCTGCTGCTGACTGGGGAAGCCCAGATCGTGGCGCAACAGCTTCCAATCACCAACCTCCTGGACTACTTAGTGCTGCAGAAGTCCAAAATGCAACGGGTCAGCCGCAGCCAAGAAGGACACCGCCAGTGCTTCCGCTCCCTGATACTGAGCGAGGTCGGCCGCCAGTTTGCCTTTGCTCAGCAGCTCCGTGACACCTGCCGGTGGTGGGTGCTGACCAAGGAGGACAGCGACGCCGAAGATGTCATCAATCTGGTGATGCTGGAGCAGTTTGTCTCCTGGTTGCCGAAGGGGACGACTGAGTGGGTCCAGTGCCACTGACCGGCATTGCTGGACGAAGCGGTCCAGCTGGCGGAAGACCATCTGGTAGCGTATCCGGGGCCCCACGCCCTTTCTCCCTCTAATGTCTCCTCACCTCTTCTCTCTCCCACCCCTCCTTCCTTCCGTCCTGTTCCGTTTCCCCGGAAATGGGGGAACATTCCCCCTAGACCAGCTCCCCGGTCATGGGGGTTCCCAACTCCAACAAACCCTGTCTCTCCCCTCTCTTCCTCTCAGGTGAAGGAGTCTGAGGCCACAAGTGTGGGTGAGAGGCTTCAGCGGTCTGCTGGAGTTGCGGGGAGCCGGTTCATGTGCAAGAGCAGTGTCCGGTAATGGAGGTGGGGGCCTTGATCTGGATCCCCGATACCCCACAGACTGCCCCCAATCAAGCAGGGACGTTCCAAATACCCATGAGTATTAAGGGGGGTACATACCAAGCCTTGGTGGATTCAGGTTGTAATCAAACCTCCATTCATCAATGCTTGGTTCAGAACGGGGCATTGGAGGCAAATAATTGTGTGAAGATGAGGTGTGTGCAAGGGGATACTCATGATTATTCTATATTGACTGTCACGGAAATATTCTGTGGACAAAAGCATAATATTGAGGCAGTGGTTAGTCCTCGCCCCACCCATCCATTAATTTTGGGAACTAATTGGCCGGCTTTTCGAACTTTGTGCGGGGTTGTGTGCAGATGGGTTCTGTGAGAGAGTGAATCGTGTGGGATGTGCGAAGCACTGGTTGGGGAGGGATGGCCTGGGCTGCTTTGTGTCAGGCTGATGCTAGGGAAAGGGGAGTTGTCATCCTCCCCCGCCCTTAGGGAATTCCCGATATGGGATTTCCCGCTAGAGCAGTCCTGAGATGAAATCCTGAGGCACGTGTTTGACCAAGTGATAGTGATTGATGGTCAGTGTCTTCAGCCGGGCATCACACTAACATATCCATATTTTTCAATTATAAAAGATCGGTTGTATAGAGTGACAGGACACTCGCACGAAGCAAGATATGACCCAGTTGTTGGTACCAAAGAGCCGTCGGGAAATGTAATTCCAGGCAGCTCATCATAATCCAATGGCATAATCCAAGGACAGGGGAAAACACTAAGCCGTCTCATGGCCCATTTCTATTGGCCGGGAATCTGTTCGCCGGTGGTGTGCAGCATACCGTGAATGTTAGCTGGTGAATCCGCTGGCCGCTCCAAAAGGGCCATTTGCGCCCCCTCCCGTTGATTTAGGTCCCCTTTGAACTAATTGCCATGGACCTCATCGGGCAATTAGAACAGACTGCACGTAGGCATTGCTTTGCACTAGTCCAGGTGGATTATGCAACACGATATCCAGAAGCTGTGCCTCTGCGCAACATCTCAGCACGTAGTGTTGCGGAGGCACTCTTCAGAATTATCTCCCGAGTGGGAATTCTGAAAAAAATCCTCACTGATCAGGGCACTGCTTTTATGTCACGTACACTACACGAGCTGTACGAATTATTGGGCATTAAATTGAACTGGACAAGCGCATACCATCCACAAATGGATGGCTTGGTCAAACGATTTAATAAAACCTTAAAAAAATATGATTCGTAAGTTTGTGCACGAAGATGCTCGCAACTGCCATAAGTGGCTAAAACCCTTGTTATTTGCAGTGCAAGAGGTCCTGCAAGCCTCCGCAGGTTTTCCCAGTTTGAATTGTTATATGGACATAAGCCCCATGGCGTGTTAGACGTCATGAAGAAAAATTGGGAGGAGGAACCTTCACAGAGCAAAAATGAAATTCAATACATTCTTGATCTGAGAGCAGAACTCCACATACTGGGGCGACTATCACAGGAGAATTTGCTACAGGTACAAGAACGTCAGTCCTGGTTGTATAACAGGGAAGCTCGACTATGGGAGTTTGAACAGGGAGATAAAGTACTTGTATTGCTGCCCACATCGAGCTTGAAATTACTCGCAAAGTGGCAAGGGCCCTTTGAGGTCACACGGCGAGTCGGGGAAGTCGACTATGAGGTAGTGCGTACAGATAGGGGCAGGGCACGTCAGATTTACCACTTCAACCTAGTAAAACCATGGAGAGAGGCGGTCCCCATATCCTTGGCAATGGTAGTTCCAGAAAGGGAGGACCTTGGACTGGAGGTGAATCTAAAAGCCAATCAGTTCACCCCTGTCCCTTGTGGAGACCACCTCTCACTATTGTATGCACTAGCGTATGGAGGTTGCCAGGTTTCAAAATAATTTCTCTGACGTGTTTTCGCCTCTCATCTAATCTTATAAAACACCACATCGAGACAACCCCAGGGGTAGTGGTACATAGATGTCCCTACCGCTTACCCGAACACAAGAAACAGGTAGTACAGGAAGAATTAATGTCCATGTTCGATATGGGGGTAATAGAACAATCCCACAATGATTGGGCCGGCCCAGTGGTTCTGGTGCCTAAGAGCGATGGCTCGGTCCGGTTCTGTGTGGATTATACGAAAGTTAACGCAGTGTCTAAATTTTTATGCTTATCCAATGCCTCGTGTTGACGAACTGCTTAATCAGTTGGGCACAGCTCGCTTTTATTGGACACTGGATTTAACAAAGGTATATTGGCAGATTGCCTTAACGTCGATGTCCCATTAAAAAAAAATTGCTTTCTGCACACCATTTGGTTTACACCAATTTTTGACCCTTCCGTTCGGTTTGATTAGGCCCTGGCAACGTTTTAGCGTCTTATGGATAGGGTCTTCAGACCACATGCTGTGTATGCCGCTGCCTATTTGGATGACATCATTATATATAGTAATGATTGGCAGTGGCACATGCAGCATCTGGGGGCCGTTCTGAGGTCTCTGCGACAACTGGGGCTCACAGCAAACCCAAAGAAGTATGCAATTGGGTGGGTGGAGGTACGGTATCTGGGGTTCCACTTGGGGCATAGGCAGGTGTGGCCCTAACTTGATAAAATCACAGCGATTGCCACCTGCTCGAGACCCAAGACCAAAAAGGAGCTGAGACAGTTCCTGGGGCTGGCTGGCTATTATCGAAGGTTTGTGCCTAATTATTCGGACGTCATCAGCCCGCTGATTGATCTCACTAAAAAGAGAGCTCCAGACCCGGTCCAGTGGATGGAGCAGTGCCAACAAGCATTCACTCAGGTAAAAGCTGCACTTTGTGGCAGGCTGCTTCTGCATTCCCCTGACTTCTCTCTCCCTTATGTTTTGCAGACGGACACATCGGACAGGGTGGTGGGTGCCATTGTGGGATTGCTCTTCTGTCCCAGGTGGTGGAGGGGTGGAGCTCCTGGTACTGTACATTAATCGGAAGCTCTCTATGAGAGAGACGAAATACAGCACCATAGAGAAGGAGTGCTTGGCCATCAAGTGGGCAGTCCTCACTCTCCATTCACCCTCTGTTCTGACCATGCCCCGCTCCAGTGGCACCACTGAAGGATGCCAACACCCGTTGGTATCTGGTACTCCAGCTGTTTAAGTTCGAGGTGGTCCACAGGCCGGGGACGCAGATGGCTGTCGCAGACTTCCTCTCCAGAAGGGGAGGGAGTAGGCAGGCCGGATAGTTCCCCCAGCCTGTGTCGGATGGTGGGGTTATGTGGAGGCGAGGGCATGGTCGAGCGTTCGTCTGGGGAGAGAGGAAGCGGTAAGGGTTTTCACCTAAGATGAATTGCTGGTAATTACTGTTTCTGTGTTCGCAATGAGAGACGGGGGAATAAAAAGGGGCCAGACCTCAGATTGAGAGAGAGAACCCAGCTGACAAGCTACGTGTGTATTGGCCACTGCCGTTTTCATGAGAGAACCTGTTGAGTGATTTATCTGAAGCGACACCATTGCGCATTCAAGCGAACATGCTTGTGTTATTAATACATTTACCTTTGAGTTGGATTCACTGTCTCCCGCGTCATCATTCCTTGAACCTGTTACAAAAACTTGCTTCCTTCTGCTCTGACAATGTTCCCCAACTCTGAGGATTGTTTTTTGTGATCAAGAAGAAGATGGATGGCCACAAGCAATCAAACAAAGCCGAGCTGCTTAAATGTTTGTGCCAGGAGTGGCATAAAGTCACCCAACAGCAATGTGAAAGACTGGTAGAGTGCATGCCAAGACGCATGAAAGCTGTGATTGAAAATCAGGGTTATTCCACCAAATATTGTTTTCTGAATCTCTTCCTAAATTAAAACATTAGTATTGTGTTGTTTAAAAATGAATATGAACTTATTTTCTTTGCATTATTCAAGGTCTAAAAACAATGCATTTTTTGTAATTTTGACCAGTTCTCATTTTCTGCAAATAAATGCTCTAAGTGACAATATTTTTATTTGGAATTTGGAAGAAATGTTGTCAGTACTTAATAGAATAAAACAAAAATGTTCATTTTTGAGCAGTCATTATGAACAAACCATACCTAAATCAAGAGAAACTAATAATTTTGCAGTGGTCTCTTAATTTTTTCCGGAGCTGTATATTATGTATATATGCACATGAGTCATATGGACTGCTTTTATGGTGCTTTTATAATTCATTTTCATCCTATTGTCGACAGCCCCAGTCCCCATCCACTGTCACTGTATGGAAAAGGGCACCTATTCTGCTATATATCTCTTTTTGCGCTTCATGAAAGAATGAATGTCATATGGGATTGAAATGACATAAGGGTGAGTAAATGATGAAAGATTTTTCATTTTTGGGTGAATTATTCCTTAAACATCAACTGCCATATCAGGTAGAATCGCTATGACATTATTTGTAAAGATACCCACAAACTCCTGAATGAAATGTCTGAAGATATATTTTAGTTCTGGATGACACTGAAACTTATGACACCGGCAAACAGCATGCTGTCTGTTTCAGTTACACCACTGAGAAAGTGACTGAATATGAAATCCTATTTAAACAGACAAGTTAATTCAATTGACAGATTGACAGTGACATACAGTATATAGGAAAAAACAAAAGGCTTCATTTACATCCAGTTAATTATATGTCTGACAGCATAATGTAATACCAATTTAATATTGTTTTCATAAGTCAGTTACCAGAATGGAGCTAAATATAACTCCAGCATAATTTTTTTAATTAAATAAGTTGCTTTGGATTGAATGGTTTGCAGACAACATTCATTAACAGTGCTTTAATTTATGCATTTGGACAACATGGCTGAATATCAGAAAAAAAGTGAGGTCATTGTGAAGTAGAGGAACTGTGATTTTCACTGACAAAAGAAAGCAGAACATTAAAAACATAGTCAGAACTGACCTGGTAGGCCAGGAGGTCCTGGCATGCCTTTGGGTCCCCGAGCTGTAAGTCCTCTGTCTCCTCTGTCTCCCATCTCACCTGTAACAAGTACCCACACACACATACAGTTCAATGTTAGAAATACTGTCATGACTGTATCTTTACATACACTACACTTCTGATTTATTATCAAATTTCATGTGCATTTTTAAGGGTACAGTGAGCTTTCTTTCGTAACATCAAAGGGGTCTATCCAAAGGGTCAAGATTTGGCAGGTTAGAATGGGCCAGTTAGCCCTTGCTGTTAATTGCCATAACTATTCTGCTACCATAAAGCATATTCACTGATGAAGAAATTAAAATTTAGAATTAAAATCCCATTCTTCAGGGGGGGTCTTGCTCCAGCCAAGCAACTATCATTGAGATGAATAGGAATGCTAATGTCTAGGTATGGGCAAGTTTTCACAATGGAACCTGCACCTAACCAGTGGCATAGGTTTCATATGAACATTATGGGGGATGCATTCCCCTATCAACCCACCACCACATTTGTTTTATTTTTTTATCTACACCTGCATTAAACAGCCTATTAGACTTTTCTGCCAAATGTAAAAAGTAAAGCAATTATGAGGCACAAAACAATTCACAAAACAACATAAATTAAAATGGTAATGTAGAAAAATGTCAAAACATTGTTTTGGCCAAAAAAACATGTACATATACATTATTTTACGCACAACAGAACAGAAAACTGAGGTTGCAGTGGGCCCACCATTTGTGTACCTCAGCAGAAATTCAGATTTGTCAGACCAGGCGATGTTTTTCCAATTGTCTACTGTCCAGTTTTGGTGAGCCTGTGCCCACTGCAGCCTTAGTTTCCTGTTCTAAGCTGACAGCAGTGGTAACTGCAGGGGTCTTCTGCTGCTGTAGCCTATCCGCCTCAATGTTCGACATGTTGTGTGTTCAGAAATGCTTTTCTGCATAGGACTGTTGTAATGCATGTTTATTTGGGTTACTGTCACCTTCCTGTCAGCTTGGACCAGTCTGGCCATTCTCCTCTGATCTCTGTCATTAACAAGCCATTTTGGGCCACAGAACTCTGCTCACTGAATGTTTTTTGTTTTTGCACCATTCTCTATACACTCTAGAGACTGTTGTGCGTGAAAATCCCAGGAGATCAGCAGTTACAGAAATACTCAACCAGCCCGTCTGGCACCAGCAATCATGCCACGGTCAAAATCACTGAGATCACATTTTTTCCCCATTCTGATGGTTGATGTGAACATTAACCAAAGCTCCTGACCCATATCTGAATGACTTTATACATTACACTGCTACCACACGATTGGCTGAATAGATAATTGCATGAATAAGTACATATATATATATATATATATATATATATATATATATATATATATATATATATATATATATATATATACACATACACACACACACACACACACACACACACTCACCAGCCACTTTATTAGGTACACCTGTACATCTATTTATTCATGCGATTATCTGCACATTTGTTATTTATATCTTCAGTTTTAGTGTGTATATAGGAAATATAAATTTTAGATTCCCAAACATTCTTTTTGCAAATACAATAGAATAAAATAGAAGAACAGGGAGCCTTGCAACAGATGGCATGGCCCCCACAGAACCCCCCTCTGAACATCGAGTCAGTCTGGGATTACATGAAGAGGCAGGAGTAATTGATACAACCTAAATAGATAGAAAAACTGTGTCCAGGTGTACCTAAGAGAATAGGTGCTATTTTAAAGGCATTGATTTAGCTTTTTTATGTTTGCTGGACTTAGTGTGACATTAATTGATAAATTAAAACATTTTTGGCATGATTTTCGACACTATGCAAATCCTCAATATGCAACATTTTTCACAAGTTCCTAAAGCTTGCACTGTACTGTATATACTGGCGGCCAAAAGTTTGGAATAATGTACAGATTTTGCTCTTATGGAAAGAAATTGGTACTTTTCAGCTGATCACAATGTATAGTCAGGACATTAATAATGTGAAAAATTACTATTACAATTAAAAAAAAAAAAAAAAATTCAGAACTTCTTAAACTACTTCAAAGAGTTCTCATATAAAAATCCTCCACGTGCAGCAATGACAGCTTTGAAGATACTTGGCATTCTAGCTGTCAGTTTGTCTAGATACTCAGGTGACATTTCACCCCACGCTTCCTGTAGCACTTGCCATAGATGTGGCTGTCTTGTCGGGTACTTCTCACGCACCTTACAGTCTAGCTGATCCCACAAAAGCTCAATGGGGTTAAGATCCATAACACTCTTTTCCAATTATCTGTTGTCCAATGTCTATGTTTCTTTGCCCACTCTAACCTATTCTTTTTGTTTTTCTGTTTCAAAAGTGGCTTTTTCTTTGCAATTCTTCCCATAAGGCCTGAACCCCTGAGTCTTCTCTTTACTGTTGTACATGAAACTGGTGTTGAGTGGGTAGAATTCAATGATGCTGTCAGCAGAGGACATGTGAGGCATCTAATTCTCTAACTAGAGACCCTGATGCACTTATCCTCTTGTTTATTTGTACATCTGGCCTTCCACATCTCTTTCTGTCCTTGTAAGAGCCAGTTGTCCTTTGTCTTTGAAGATTGTAGTGTACACCTTTGTATGAAATCTTCAGTTTTTTGGCAATTTCAATCACTGTATAGCCTTTATTCCTCAAAACAATGATTGACTGATGAATTTCTAGAGAAAGCTGTTTCTTATTTTTGCCATTTTTGACCTAATATTGACCTTAAGACATGCCAGTCTATTGCATACTGTGGCAACTCAAAAACAAACACAATGTTAAGCTTCGTTTAAGGAACCAAATAGCTTTCAACTGTGTTTGATATAATGGCAAGTGATTTTCTAGTTCCAAATTAGCAATTTAGCAGCATGATTACTCTAGGATAAGGTGTTGGAGTAATGGCTGCTGGAAATGGGGCCTGTCTAGATTTGGTCAAAAATGACTTTTTTCAAATAGTGATGGTGCTGTTTTTTACATCAGTAATGTCCTGACTATACTTTGTGATCAGTTGAATGCCACTTTGGTGAATTAAAGTACCAATTTCCTTCCGAAACAGCAAAATCTGTACATTATTCCAAACCTTTGGCCACCAGTGTATATATATATATATACAGTACTGTGCAAGTTTTAGGAACTTGTGAAAAATGTTGCATTAAATATTTGTTGGCCCTAGAATAACATTTCTGTCAAACAAACATGTCAGTTGTGCTAACCCGTAACATACCCTTAAAATCAGGAAAATGATTGATTCATAAGAGTATTGTTATAGCCCCAGCCCTAACCGTAAAATCAAATTGTTTAAAATAAAAGTTGTTCCAGGACCAACAAGGATATCCTACTTGGCAAAATCACAGTATGCTCTCCAAATTGGCTCTCCCATAATGGCTCACCTTTTGGCCCTTTGACACCCATAAGTCCTGGAGGCCCTTTGAGTCCGGGGAGTCCTCTTGCACCAGCTTGCCCAGGGAAGCCGTTGTCACCTGGGGGTCCTGGAGGACCAGGGGGACCAGGCCTGCCAGGCAGTCCGGCCGCACCAGACTCGGGTCTCCTCAGACTGGCAGCCAACTGGGCCAGCTGCTCTGAAATAGCAAAAAGCAAATGTGCTAATGAGTCTGAATGCTCCCCTACCATTAGCACATCTCATTTTTATTTCATTTCATCCATTGGTTTTTCAGTTGCCCTCACTAACTGGAGTCGTATAACACTGCACTCTGACTGCAGTGTGATCTGTGTATTGTGTCTCTGTGCTAATGTTAGGGCACCTCCTTGAGGTTGATACATTTTTCTACTCTTTGTCTTTTCATTATTCCATCAATTTTATGGAGGTTTTTCAAAAAATCATTGTATTTAACACAACAGTAAAGTATTTATTTAATGATATTAAACTTCTAATTGGAATTTTGGGTTTTTCATACTTCTGAGTCATTCCTAACGGAGGGATCTAAAGATCTTTGTGGTGTGTGTGTCCAGGTATTCCCTACGTTGTGGGGACCAAATATCCCCACAAGGATAGTAAAAACTGACATTTTTGATGTTGTGGGGACAATCAGTCTGTCCCCTTGAGGAAAACAGCCTATAAATCATACTAAATGATGTTTTTTGAAAATGTAAAAATGCAGAACGTTTTCTGTGAGGGTTAAGTTTAGGGGTAGGGTTAGGGGATAGAATATAAAGGCAAGCACCGTTTAGTTTTTGATTGGTTGTCTGTTGCTAAACAACTTGCTGTTCCATTGGGGTTCCAAACGTCTGACCCTAGATTAACTTTATTTTGTTATAACTTTGATATTTATTTGTGAATCAGCAGATAATTTGCTTATTCCTCTTCAGTATTCAATCAAAGCTGTGTTGCAGAACATTGCAAAAGCTTAATGCTTTCATTTGTCTTCATTCACTCTTTAAGTGGTGCTCTCTCCTCTCCATTTTCAATTTGCGATGGGAAATTGAGCATAAAAGGAAAGTATTTTTGCCTTTTTTTACAACTTCCTTTAAAAAGGATAAAAGGGAAGAACGATTATTCATGACGTACAGAATACAATCCCAGGCCCTGAGCCACTGAGCAGGGGCTGTGGTACAATGAATTTTAAGTGCCAGTCGGAAAACTTCCTAAAAATGTACAGGGCAGGATGCTTGACTGGGCTTTCAAGATTTTCTCAGGCAGGGTTTGGTCAGGGGGAAGCAGAAAACTCATCACTATGAGTGGAAAAGTGCAGATCAGCTGAAATTAACATGAATTCTTCTGTGAAATGCAAGTGAAAAAGTCATGAGGGAATCAGTGGCATGCCAGCAAGAGGAGATAGAGAGGAAGAGAGCGAGTCAGAACTGACTGCTAACTTTAGTAGTGTTTCTGTGGATCAAGGTGGAATCAAATAGAATCTTTCACACAAAACACAAGTTTTTCCTCCCTTTCATCTAACTGTGGTTTTCCTTCTGTGGTCAGTGGTTATCTGTTCTCTTGCCGGAAAAGTTCTGTGGTTCTGAAGTCAATATTCAACTGAGGCTCTGCATGTATTAAAGGAAAATTATGGAAAAGTGGTTTATTTCTGAAATCTTGGCTTGCACACTCACCTTGCATCACGCGCATGCACACTTGTCTGATGTGTTGATCCCTTGGTTCTTTACCCTGGGGACACAAGAGTTTTGTTTTGAAGAAAAACACAATCCTCTTTATGACACCTTAATCCACTTTATACAGTCTTTCTTTTTTTTTTTTTTTCCTCAAACCACAAATGTTTCTCATGATCTTTTCATCTGAAGGATTTTGTTTAAATATTTCAAATTAGTTTTGTAGACAAAATAGTGTGATAAATCATACATTTATTATTTAATTTCTTGATACCCTGTGTTCACATGCGTGGACATTAAATTTTGGCTTCGCTATAGGCTATGCATAATTTCATTTTATTTAAACCAACTGATCTCAGTTCAGGAGACTCTAAGCTGTCATTAAAGGGTTAAACCTTCGAGGCACTGAGTCATGTGAAAAAACAACATGGCCCCAATCTCAGCTGAGTTTGTCTTTGGGAGAAACAGCAACAAAACTACATCTGGTAAGAAACCTCATTGAGTCTCATGAGTCTCTAGTTTTATCTGCTTTTGCCATTTAAAAAAATTCATACATTTATCGTGAAATGGCACGCAGTTAAACACAATGACCACATACGTGGACCATAGGCTCACTTTCCTTAAAATATCCTATAATCACTGTGCATTATCACTCAGAGAATCAATGGATGCATCCAAAAGCTGAAAATCTTTGCTTTAAGAGGCTGTATATGGAGTTAGGATGAAAATAAAGTGCATTTCATACTGTTCTGAGACCAGTGCAGACAGACAGCACTCTGGAGGTTAAATCATTCCCTAATTAGGGAGCAAGGGAGCATTTTACAACTTAGTCCCACTGTCCACATATGTGGACATACATTTTTAGGAAAACTATTTGGTCTATTTTTTTTTTTTTTTTTTTGTAATTTATTTTTTGGGTATGTTTCTTAGGGGCTACTAGTTACAAATAAAAAAAAAGGGAATGGAAAATGCACACAGCAGTCACGCTCAGGTCTCAGGAGGATAATAATAAATAGTATAATGATATAAATTATATTATATAATACTAAATAGCATATTATATAGTATATTGATATTAATAATTACTATTATATAATAATAAATTATTATATATTTATAAATTATTCATTAATAATTAGTCATTTTTATATAATAATAAATAGTATAATAAATAGTATTTCTGCTTCTGACTAGTAGTGTAACTTTTCAAAGATCTGAATATTTGGATATCAGCTAATTATTTATTAATGAGTGTGTTTACATATTGACAAGACACTGACAACTATCAAAAATCAGCTCATTATAAAAAATATATAATGCAAGTTACTAGGTCTTGATGTCAAAACTTAAACAGACATGTATTTCAGACATGTGCAAAATAAAAAAGGTGCTAATGTAACAGCAGCCAGCTGGTACATAGCTGTGCAGTGTGTAAACCTCACTCTCCCAGCCTTAAGAGACGTACTAGCGACCGAGGATAGAGGCCATGGATTTTATAGCCTCCTTATATAACCAAACATATTGATGGTTTATTAAGCATAATAAAAAATTACTACTCTTAGAAAGATCTGAAACATACCGCTGGCCCTTGTGTGCCACGAGGTCCAGGTGCCCCTCTATCCCCTTGCATGCCACGTGGTCCAGGACTACCAGGAGGCCCCTCAATGCCAGGCTGCCCACGGGCACCTTCTGGGCCTCTCTTACCTGGCTCTCCTTGGTTACCAACCTGAATTTACACCAGAGAACATGAATAGATCTAATGCTGGTGTCTTTCTTACAGTAAATCATTACAATGATTTTGCATTTCAAAGTTATGTTTGATAACTAGAGAAGAAAGATAGAGCTGAACTGTGAGAAAGCCAATGAATAGACCACAGTCAATAATTCATAAATATTAAAGCAAGAATACAGAATAAAACTTGATCAAAAACTTACTTCGCCTTTAGCTCCAGCTTGTCCAGGGTCACCCTAAGAAATGCGGAAACAGTAAGAGAACCTCCTAAATATTTTAAAAATATGATAATACTGCAGTGTTCGTTGCACATTTAACATACTACATGCATACCTGTAATTTTTAGCTAGGTATTACAGTGCAACTTACAACATCTCCCTTGTCTCCTGGTGTTCCTTCTGCACCTTGATCTCCCTATAACAACAAACATGACCATAAAGGAGATCATTTAATAGATTTCTACAAGTTCACAAGTTCTATTACTGTAAAACTTTCATTGTAAAAACAGACTGTCCCAGCTCTACAATCTTGACTGGATGAGCCACGTTCAAAGCAGTTGTAAAATAAAGCAATAAGCCACTCATGTGTTACAGTGATTTTACCACAGTTAAGGGGCTTTTAGGCAAGCCATTTCGCATTGTGCCGACGAATGCCTTTACTCTTAGTAAACTTAAATCACTGTAATGGTTTGAAAACAATGTTTATTTTTGCAGTTTCGTTCGGTGGCGCAGGAATTACAAAGTTCAGCCTTTAAATTAATAAATGTAATTATTTATTGAACACTGTTTCCAACATAAAGCTGTTACCAGCATTTTATAAAAACAATAAGCCACTGGAGGCTGCGCCTTACAGTGACTTTCCACATTTAAGGGGGTTTAGGCAGCTCACTTTGTGTGATTACTACCAACACCCCTTCACCATGATAAAATAACTGTATTTAAAATTACTTGATAAAATTACTTGTGGTTTATTAAGCTGTCTGTATATATACTGTTACAGTATATACATATAAACCGCTATATCCGTTACATATAGAGCCTGTCATATTTTGCCTTCTATTATTTTAAATGTATCTGATGTATTTGTGAATTCAGTCCAGTTCTGTAGTGCAGTTTATGGTGATAATGTAAATCACACTCTCACCTGTTCTCCCTTTGGTCCAGGTTCACCTCCTTCACCCTGCGCAATACCACATTCAGAATGAATATTTATCTCAAAGGGATATCAATGTGCTTGAAGAGTTCATTACTACAACAGAATTATTTTTTGCTTAAAATGTATTAAGGAAATCATCTACTAGTCTTAAAGGGCAATTTTTATTTTCAAAAGCCTCATTGTGCTTTCAAAGCTTTTTATGCTTTAGAACATCAGTTGGGGCATTTAGGAAATAATTGCAAATCCTTAAAGGCTGGAGAAAGTGGATCCCTCACTACCTTATATAAATGAGTGAATAGAAAACTCCATTGTGAGTGAAGAGTTGATCTGTTTTTTAAGAGCCCATGGTGTCAATGACTTTTATAATAGTGATGTTGATCGTAGCATAACTCTTCATGTCCACTTTGCAGTCTCATTAATATAGATTTATTTAAGGGCCTACTAGAAGATTTAGCATGGATGATCCAAGAACCATGAAACATGATTTGTCTGCTCATGTTATATTGTGGGGTGGGAAGCTATTTGAAGAGATCATTTAGAGATATTTTAAGATATTGTACCAACAAGCTCAACAAGAAAATTTTCAGTGAAGCTTAATAGAGACATTCTCACCCTCTCTCCTTTTTCTCCTGGCAGGCCTGGTGATCCGGGAAGCCCAGGCAAACCCAAGTCACCTTTAGGGCCCTGAGAATACAATATGATGTGACATGACATCAGAGCTCAGTTAGGCATTTGCTGTGAAAAATCCCCATTTCCTCTTCCTTTCTCTATCTGCAGGATCTCTAAACAGAGGATAAAACTTGGAAATACATAAGTCATTCAAGGGGACTGCAGAATCCTTTAGTCAAACTCAAAAACACCCTCATGCATTCTTAAAAAGAGAGTTCAGCGTAAGGTAATGTGAAATAGTCACCAGCAAAGTGGTGAATGCTGGTAATTCACCCAAAAATCTTTTTACATCATACACTTAACCCTGGTATAATATCTTTTTAAACCCCAGGTAAAGGCCAGTTTTAAGCCTGGGTTAAACAATGTTTCACAATTGTAATTTTGAAAGAGCTTTAGTGCCACTTTCAACCCAAATTTGTGAGGGTAAGAAGGGTTAGTTTAAGAGACTCAGTGCTGAGTTAATATTTTTGAATTAATGTTAATAAGTAATTGATTTATTTTGTATATAAGTACGCATTACATGGTATTTTTGACAAGAGTTTAATTTTGATACAGTATGTGGTACCGATTCTATAGATCATTAATCACAGCAGCGCCATCTTTGATTTTTGACGGGAATGAAAACGAGGCTGTGAAGGATAGACTTACCATCTCTTCAGTGACATGCACTGTATTAATCTATCTAAAAAGCTCCTTGATCACATCTAATTTTCCACAACTCATGTCTTCTGGAGTTTTTTGTCTACTAAAATTTCTTCAAAAGATAGTTTTTTCTATGTTTCCTCAGCAAAACGATCCAAAAACACTTTAAACAACTGTACAACCCATTCAAGAGACTGCAAGTCTATGCCTCACAACCTCGTTGTCATTACCAAAGATGGCGCTGCTGTGGATAAGGTCTATTCGGGGGAGATCAGTGGTGAATATGAAAGAATAAAGACTGGGAAAAGTATAGAGTTGTTCAGGTTGTAGTCTAGAGGTAGGCTGATATATCGGTTTTACCGATTAATCTGTGTCGATTGTTGCTTTATTATCTGCAAAAATCTACGGCGATAGTTTTTTTTTTTTTTCTCCTCCGTGCTCCTCTGTGGCCGGCGCTATTTTGATTAGATAATCAAGTAATCGACATTGAAGTGAGGGCAGGCAAAGTAAAATGAGAGTATATGAAAACTTTACCTGTCAGCACATACATTGTGTCTTCAACTTCATATCTTGTGAATAATAATAAACCTTATTCCTAATTTAATCTCATCTGGTGAAATATGTATACAAAACTCTTCATCTGGTGAATATACAGTACTGTGCAAAAAACTTAGGCGCTTTATATTTTTCACAAAAACATTTGTCTTCAAAGAGTCATTTTATACTTTCTGCTTTTAGTGTATGAGTAGGAAATATCAATTTTAGATTTCAACATTCCCTTTGCAAATAGAATTCAGTAGAAGAAGAACATGGAGCCCTACAACAGATGGTATGGCCCCCACAGAGCCCGTATCTCAACATCATTGAGTCAGTCTGGGATTACATGAAGAGACAGAAGCAATTGAGGCAGCCTAAATAGATAGAAGAACTGTGGCAAGTTCTCCAAGAAGCTTGGAACATCCTATCTGCCAACAACCAAGAAAAAGGTGTACCTAAGAGAATTGGTGCTGTTTTGAAGGCAAATGTTGTCACACCAAATATTGATTTAGCTTTTTTTATGTTTCTGGACTTTGTATGACGTTAATTGATTAATTAAAAATATTTATGGCATTATTTCTGAAGACATCCTCACTAAGCAACATTATGGGTAACCCCCATTATTTATACCATGATCAATGGAAACATGTAAATGCTTAACACTGCAACCCCCCAATGTTCAAGCCAAATCTACGCCCTTGCATGCTGTATTTGTCCAATCAATACAAATACAAAGAAACCTAATACATTTGCAAATATGAACTTTACCCAAGTATTTGCAAATGTGTACAGTGTGAAATCTCGAAACCTGACAACCCAGGATTAATTACTAGTGATGTCTGATTCTCGAACAAATCATTCTTTTGAACCAATTATTTGTAATAACTTGATCCAACCGATTTGCAAAGCTTTGGTTGATCACTCAACTGTAAGTGATGACTTCTTTAGGAGTAAAACAGTAAAATTGGTAATAATTAATATTATTAATATTATTAATAATAAAAATGAATCAAAAATTAAATGTTAAATGCTATACAGGAACTTTGCAGTGCATTCATTTTTCAGTCATTATAAAAATATTATTATTATTATTATTATTGTGTTTAAAATATGTATTTATTTGTATTATTTTTTATTTATTCTTTGAACTGGTTTAATGAAATGAACAACCCTTAAAAAAGACCCTGGGTTAATAATGTCAAGTGTGAAAATCAAGTGTGTGTGTGTGTGTGTGTGTGTGTGTGTGTGTGTGTGCCTGTGCGATCATGGGAATGCCAGGGGAACAGAGGGCTCTTTGAGAAGATACTGCTGTGAGACATTCTTTGGACTGTTTACTCTTTACTGTGAAAACACTTAGGTGAGATCCCATTCAAGTTGACTCTCAAGAGAGAGACTGCTGGCTTTATTCTCTTCTGCAGGCCTCAGCATGATATCTCCTTTTTTACAAAGTTTATGTCTGTATTTCAGTACTATGAATATTTTTCCTTGCTTTGACCTTCTAATTTGCATAATATAAAGTCATGAATTTCCAAAAAAGGCTATTAGAGGAAAGTTTTAATATTCACAGCACACCAAACTGCATAAATAAGTAAAATCAGTTGAGTTTTAAGTGCATGTCAAAATGACTTGTTGAACACCGGGATAATGAAATATCTTAAACTTAAAGCTCCCTTTGACTTGTTTGCATTGAGTTTGTTGCCAGCCCATAGGAATGAAAAATCACCAATAATATCTCTGTCATATCTCAATTGTTTCTCCTAGACAGCAAAGAGATTAAATTGAGACTTCAACTTTTCTGAAGTCTCCAGCCTCTCAGATTTTCAGAAGAGATCTCAAAATGAAGTGAAGAGTGTCATGTGCATACTCATCAACTACTCTTACACTTAAATAGCAGGGATTTTATGATGATATCATATAAATGCCATGTTGAATAAAAATAAAATGGTATATAGTGAGAGCTGTACTGTAATTGCATTTGGTGTAAGTACCACACACAAAAGCCTCCTTTTGGAGGGTGTGTCCAACATATTTGCACGTGTAGTTATTTGCATGATTTTTCTTATAAATCACCCGCAAAACGCCCACCACGCACACACGCGATTTCATAGATTGCATAAGCAAATTAGCAGATATTTGAGATCTTAGTAAATTAGGGCCAATGTATTTGTGTTGAGAAAACATATTCATTTTAAGTTAAGAAAACTCATTTCAAACACGTGGAAACACTGTCCACGATTAAATCAAGTTCAGCCAAAAAAAATTTTTTTTGAGTGTGTGCAACGATTTGCCAAGATACCAAAGGGTGCGATCAAAAGACAGAGATTTCAATATGATCTCAAATATTTCTTAGCAGATTCTTCCAAGACCAAATGATCTGTGCTATGCTATCCACATTAATTGTATAGCTCTATACTCTAAATGTATGTCAACAATCATCTTATTTGTTTTTTACACTGTAAAAAGTTAAAATGTGCAATTGTTACAGTAAGGAGCTATTTTATTTGATCTAACCTTTTAAAATTAAATCAGTTCATTTTGACATTACCAGTATGTTACCTAACAAAGCTTTTTACAATGTACTTTTATTTCTCCTGGAATTTTAGGAGAAACATCTGAGACAAAGCCGATCCATAACTGAGAACTCCATTATGTCTCCTGAATGAAACAGCCCCTTTTAAGCAATCAAATCGTCCTCTGGGAGGCAACCTTGCTTGCTTTAAATATCCATCTCTTTCCAGGTAAAGGTTTAAACCTTGTAATTTTTAATGTTGTATGGTAGATGCTTTCTTTCATAGGCCAATCGTATAATAACATAAATTAATCACTTACTCTAGCTCCTGGTTTTCCCATTGGTCCAGGTGGCCCCTGCTCTCCTCTGTCTCCCTGAGCACAAAGATAGAATCAACATGTGTAAGACATTCATTTTTGAGTGCATTTAGACACATCCAACCTGACTATTAGCTACTACACATACTACATTAGGAACTCACAGGTTGTCCAATTGGCCCAATGGGTCCACCCTCTCCTTGCTCTCCCCGCTCGCCCTGAACAAAAAACATTTTCAGTCAGATAACGTGCTCCTGCACACTTTAATGGAAGGTTATGGTTATTAGTCAGTTCACTCTCAACCTACCTGTCTGCCTGCAGATCCCATTGTGCCAATGAGGCCTGGTTGTCCAGAATTACCCTGTAATCAGAGTGTGTATATCATTTGTTGTTCATAATATCCCAAAGGGAGAGTTAGAACAGTGCATTACATTGTGTTGTAGTAGCTTAAACTGCAGTGTGAATTTTGGCCCACTAGTGACACCAAACGGAATTGCAAAAATAATGGCTGTTTTCAAAATGATTTCCAGAACACTCCATCCATCTGCCATTGTTCAGATCTGAAATCTCTATCGCAATCAATAGAGCTTGACAGATGTTGCACTATAAACTGTTGTTGTATGGAAAAGAACTGAAGATTTTACACTATGGAAAATATAACTGCAGATGCTTCAAAGATTCTCCTTTTGAAATCCTATGGGTCTGGAACAACGTAGGTTATGTTAATAATGACTTTTTGGGCACAAGGGGGGGGGGGGGGGGGGTGTAAATGAAGAGAATTTTCATTTTTGGGTGAACTATCCCTTTAACATCCATTAGTTATGAGACATATCTATATTTTTGCTTCATTGACCTGATAAAAACACTTGTAAGTTCAAGGTGTTGTGATGAAAAAATCTGATGACTTTACAACTAGCAACGATAAATTCCACAACATCTCTCACCTTTTCTCCAAATGCACCTTTTGCCCCTGGGCTTCCTGGTAACCCCTACAGACATGTATGAGAGACTCAATAAATTTCAAAGCACAGTTCTTTCAAAACACAACTCTAAAAAAAAACTGAAATACCATTTCTTTGCTCTGTAAGTTCAAAGTGAAATACAAGAGGGAGAATTCAACCGTATGAAGATTAATGATGATGTGAATTAGTCATGAAGTGCTGGCTTCATATCAGTGTTTTATTAATTTAGAAGTGTTATGTAATCTTACCCTGCCATTAAATGGATCAGATACAAACTTTCAAATTTGAAACAAAATTGACTTTTCAACCCGATTGTGAACTTTGAGCTTTATAGATTTAAAGAAGACAAACTGAACAACAAATTGAAGCAAAAGATCAAGTTGTAACCATTTATGTTTGACAAGGGTAATATACAGAACATACTGTTGTTCTATAGAGGTCTACAGCTTGACAGAGTGAAGGCTAGTATATTTTTCTTATTCTTATGGACCTCCCTACAAGAATGAAATTACATTTAAATTTGCTTTCAATGAATTTCAATTATTCTAAATTGAATGAATTACAATTACATTTCAAAATATAGCTGCAAGTAGTAACTACAGGGCCAGTGTTAATCTCATTAACAAAATCACTGACGAAAACATTTGTTGACGAAGGATTTTTTATTTCATCCACGCTAATGAAGACTAGACGAAAAAGCCGTATCATGACGATAATTAAACAATTTTATTAATGCATACTATTGACAAAAATATGAGATAAAAATGATACTGCAAGATATTCACAGTGCAAGATATGAAAAGGAGAAGAAACAGCTATAGAATCTATATATAGAAGAAGATATTAGATATAGATTTATCTAACCCATTACTAATTGGCGATTTCTCCACTTGAGATGCTTGAGGTGAACACAGGCCAAATGAACCGCTTCAAAACGGGGTAAATACCTCATTCAAATGCATCCTATTTATACATGATTTTAATCACTATAGTAGCCTATATCCACAACTATATGTAATATAACAACTTACATCTGCACAGTGAAGAGAATGAACAGGAACTTAATGACGCGCAAGTCAGAATGTGTGTAATTTGCATTGCGTAACTTATGTTGTGAATACACTGTTTCCGTAAGAAACACGCTACATGCAATGTAATATCCTTTCACGGAAAATTAATAAGTCTCTGAAGCATGAAGAATTCAGAGTACAGTAGGCTAACTTCTAAAAAATAGCTAATACTTCAGTCTATTCATTATTATTTTAGAAGCTCAATTTTTTTTCACAACAAGAACAGTAGGCTGTGTATAGTTATATGTTTGACATGTTTTTAAATTAGAAAATGTTTATTAATTTTTTTCTGTAAATTTGTGAATATTTTATTAAAGTTTGGTCTGTTAAAGTTTGACTCACTTTTTTGTTCATTTTGCACATTGTCATCAACAGAAATATTTTATTTTCATTGACTAAATTATATGTCATTTTCATCAGACTAAAACTGACTAAATCTAATGAATTCGAGATGACGAAATATTGACTAATTATAAAGAACATTTTCTTCAAAAGACTAAAACTACGACTAAAACCAAAAACTGTGAAAAAATTAACACTGTATGGGACCAAGCCCCAAAATGGCAAGCACTGCACCACACTAAGCAGGACAAAAAGAACACAAACTGAAAAAATGACATGCAATGCAAACCAAGGAAGAAGAACAATAAGAATACCTGCACGCAGAAATTATCAAGTATATGTTCTGCAACTATTCAGTAAGCAGAATATAAAGACTTCCACTACAATAGAAATTCAGCTGTAACACCAGCCTGGGTGGGGATCGAAATCCACCTTTGGAACTGTTATCCTGAACTTTAAACTTTGCACCACTCAGTTGACATGTTCCACAAATGGCAAAGAGGCATTCCAAGGTTAGAGTCAGCACACAAAAGAGTTGGTCATCTTTTAAATCATAGGTGGTGCTATCTCCAAACTGCTCAGGTATCCTCAGGACATGATGTCGATAATGAATTCAAATAGGTGGTGCTGTCACTCAACTTTGCATGTATCCTCAGACCATGGTCTATGCCATGAAGTATAGCAAGTTCTTTTTCGAAATGACAAAGTGTTGCTAAGATACAGCCTCTCTTCCTGTTTTACATCGACCTCAATAACTTCTGAACGGTAGCATAAATCAAAATTATGTTTAGTCAGTGCTGTGCAGCTCGGTCTGGAGATTATTTTGAGACATTGTTTGGGCAAATTGTACAAAGTTTGAATGACATGATAAATTTAAACTATAAATGTCATAATCCAAGATGGCGGACACTGTAGGTGCCACATAGGATACAATTGGTGCCACAGCACCTTCGGTGCCTGGTCCCTAATAATAATAAGAAAACTAACGAATACAATATGTGCATGGACCCTAATTTATAGCAAATAATTGCATTTAAATTTTTTCAATTTCAGTATTTGCTGAGGGAAAAAAACCCTTATAAAGATAATGAAAAAGACATTCAATCATTGTGGGAGAAGAGTAAATAATTAAATATTCATAACAAAAAGTGGCCTTCTTGTTGTACATACAGTTTACATAACACGTATGACACTGGCTAAATAATATTTCCCAAAAATCACTGCAGTATGGTATAGTACCATAAACACATAAAGTGTTTTGATGTATCATTTGAAATGAGACATTTTGATATTTTAATGATATTTTTAGAGTAAGACATTAGGCTTAATAGACTAATGTATATGTAGTTTATGAGTTTTTAGAAGTGGTCACTGTGGATATGATGCACAGTGTGTGAGACAGTTATACATACTGAGTAGCTAGGAACATAAAAGTATGAGTGTATAATAGTAATGATGGTTATGAGAGGGCCCCAGTGCAATTGGCCCACTTGCACCAGAGTAGTTACACCACTGGAGAGTGAAACTTATATTGAATTTTTTTTTTTTTAACCTTCTTCGCAAAGTATATAGTGATTAATACATTGAGTTTTTCTTTTTCTTTTTTTTTCACATAAAGACTTACAGGAAGTCCTTGAAGGCCAACTTCCCCTAGGGCTCCAGCCTTTCCAGTGCTTCCCTGTAAAAGAACCACATCTCAGTTATTACCACTATCACACTTTTTACATGGCCATGGTTGAGGGATGACAGTCAGTTTCTGCTGTACCTTAGCACCTGGCATGCCAGGGATTCCCTCACGTCCATCCACACCTGGCAAACCCTGGAAAGAGACACAAATAAACAGTGCTGTTTGGACATATAGTTTTGTCTTGTAACAAATGCTTGTATGAATAATAAAAAAAGTTACAAAAAATGTACATGGTATTACCATGGTATTCTGTGAAATACCTTGAAGTACCATGTAAATACCAAGGTACATGAATATATTACTCAGTACAATGGATCATACCAAATGATATTAACATCTGATACAATCACTGTACCATGGTACAACCATAGTCATTTTTAATAACGGCACAGGGTGCAAAATTTGTTAATATAACCAAGTCTGTAATATTTTAATTAAAAGATGAAGTTGAGATTCTGTTTCTGAAAAATAACGAGTTATAACTCAGGGCATGTGTGTGTGTGTGTGTGTGTGTGTGTGTGTGGTGGGTGTGTGGGCGGTTTGAGTGGTTTACAAGGACATTTTGTTAGGTTACAAACTGGTAATTACAAGGGTATTATGCAATAAATGTGGTTTATGAGGACATTTCTAGTGTCCCCATAATACAAATTGCTTAAAAAACATACTAAACAATGTTTTTTTGAAAATTTTAAAATGCAAAGGATAATAAGGATATCCGCACCAACATATGTGTGTGTGTGTGTGTGTGTGTGTGTGTGTGTGTGTGTGTGTGTGTGTGTGTGTGTGTGTGTTAAAGAACGTACACTCTCTCCTTTTGGGCCTGGAAGACCAGTGATGCCTCTCTGCCCTTGAGGTCCCTGCAGAAAGAGATTATTTCATTAAAAACAGTAACAAGCATTGTACTAATTCTATCTATAAACCTAAATAAACCTACTAATAAAGTCAGATGTAAATGTTGCAGAACCCCAGGCCTAACCCAAACCCTAAAATCTGATTGGTTGATTGAAATGTTGCTCCAGAACCAATATGGACGTAGATCCAGGACCATGTCCTTTTTAAATAAATCACATTGAGTATTCAGCTTATCATACCTATGTTTAAAAGGCTAATTTTATTAATAAATATATAACTTTTCATTTATTTTTTACTTTTACAATTTGTTAGCAGTTGGTTGTACACATACCTGTTCACCTTTAGGGCCAGTTTCTCCCAGCATGCCCCTCTGGCCTCGATCTCCCTGAAGAAAAAAAAAAAAAGAGAGACACACATCTCAGATCTGCACAATTAACATACGTAAATTTCTGGTTAATTACAACCAGGGCTCAACAAGTCTAGCAAGTCATACCATTATTTGCACAGATGCCAACAGACACCTGAACAGACTTATAAACTGTGAATACTAGGTTCACTTTTCTGATTCTTGACCATTTACAGATTTAGATTACTTAGTTTTCTTATGAAGAACTTACTATGGCCCCTGCAACACCCTGAGGGCCCGGGTCCCCATCAACTCCTCGAGGCCCCTATAAAAACATATATATACATTTATAAATGTTCATATAATGGCAAACTTTTTTATCACCTGCAACAAATTGATGATTTAAAAAAGTACAAATTTTTGTTATGTTGCACCCCAATTTTGTATTTAAATAGGAAATATTGTTTTAACACAGGAACAAAAATTGTGATCATCAAACCATTTCATGGGGTCTTTACTCAATTATTATCTTACAATTTCTCCTTTGGAGCCCAACATTCCAGTGGCACCTCGAATTCCCTGTGGTCCCTGAGAGCACAACATAGAAACAAGGCTTCAAGACACAAGATGAATATTTAGAAAGCTAGTTAAGATTACATTTAAATTAGTTAGTCTAGGTTACTGAAATGCACATACAGTTGGGCCTTGAGCTCCGACCTCTCCAGAGCCCCCCTGATCTCCCTCCTCACCCTAAAAAGAGAAGAAACAGTTATTTACAGTAAATCTTCTACACACCCACAAACACTGTCTGTCAGACTCTAAGATGTTAAAAATGCTCAAAATAGATATTGTTGCTATGGCAAGACGATGCAAGGGATGCGTTCATTATAAATATAATTAATTCAGTAACAAAAAACATAAGTCCAATCAGTTAGAAAAGATATAGCACATTAAGTCAGAACAATCTGAAGGTCTGTGCTGAGTTCGGTGGATGTGGCTTGAAAGCTGTAAGAGTTATATTTAATCATTTTGTTCTTTGTTTGGGGACTTTAGAAAAACTCTAATAAGCCTCAAGTGTAGAACAATATAATGAACTATTTTACCCAATATTTGCATGTGCTATGGATTTTTTGCTCATTATAATTTAACGGCATTAGCTTAGCGACATGCTAATGTCCGGAAGCCCATTTTGAGTCGAGTTTCACATTCACTTTTTGTGAGTAGCGCTATCTGGATGATGCACTGAGTTTCTGCAAAGCCCCTTACAGAGCAAGTCAGTCCACTCGCTCCAGGGCAGGATGGGCAGTTATTTTTAAATTTTTTTTATGTAAACAAGTGGCATAAAAGCACAGCTCCTATCTACTTGAATGGGGAAAGACCAAAATCTCTAAAATGGTTGGTTAGGATTACGTTCAAAGAACATATTTAAAATCAGCAGTAAAATCTGACAACAATGGTATCATAAATTGTGCTTCTTTAGCTCGGATCATGCTAAACAATGCTATTTTTCAGGCTGGTCCAGCTAATGTGCATGTGCGTTCTTGAGTTGATTGACAGGTGATGTCTGTATCTAAAAGGTGATTGGCTCTTTTACCTGTTAGGAGGGGCATCCTTTGCCATATCCGTTGGCTGTTCCAATTTCTCGAATTTATTTTAACATCAGTGGTCCATCTCTGCTAAACTGTTTTTGGTTTCTGGCTATGTAGTATATTGTATTAAATCGGACCAGTCACTCAAGAGGTTCCATTTCCGTTAGGATACTGTCTTAGAAGGCCTAGGCCGTAGGCAGTTGACAGTGAAGCAGCTTACTGGGTTTTGAACCAGAGCCCATGCCACCATATTAACTTAGAGAAGACAGTTTTATTATGGCTTAACTCAAATCCCTCATTATTTTTCATGCACCAGTGGAGTGTAATTCTTATACAGAGCTTTAGCATTTTAAAACTTTCTCCATCTTAATGCATTCAGAGTGTCCGTGCTTAATTATAAATGAGGCTTTGTAATTGTTGCTAAAAGGTCACAGTCTGTAAAAAAAAAAAATCTTAAACATGACATTTTCTCATTACAATAGACCTATTGCTTAATTTAAATTTATATTCACTCAGCAGAAGTTCATGACACATGCTGACCTTAAACACACACACACACACACACACAGAGAGAGAGAGATACAAAAACTGGTGGTTCTGGTGGTTCTTCGGTCAGTGTGATTGTATCAGATTTTTCCTAAGCAATATAAAGCTCTTACCTTGTGTCCTTGTTTACCAGGCTCTCCAACTTCCCCTTTCACTCCTTTGTGACCCTGACAGTGGACAAGAGAGCAGTTGATATACAGTACCTCATCAAATTGTATTTGAAAGCATGGACATGTTTTCTAAAAGATGCACAAAACAGTTTGCCATTTACATGGGTTGTTTACATGAAATACTTTTGGCAAGTTTATATGTTTATATTTGCTTATATTATTATATTATGGTTACAATGTGGAACTTATAATGGAAGTGAATAGAGGCCAATCCGTAAATGTTAAAATACTCATTGTTTCAAAAGTAACAAGACATACACAATATGCATGTTAACATGATTTTAGTGTGAAAAAATCACTTACTAACCTATTCTGTGTAAAGTTATAGACAATTTTACAACTTTGTTGCCATGACTTAATGATTTAAACAACTTTACAGCTCAAATAATACACATATTTCAAAAGAATTAGTGCTTTTATAAAATTATAAGTTTCAAATTTCTGCCTTTAAACCCTCCAAAAACTGGCCCCATTCACTTCCATTTTAAGTACCTCAATGTAACCTCAATATTTGATTTTTTTTTTTTTTTTTTTTAAGAAAAGTAGAGACAACTAAAAAAAAAAAAAAATTTTGTGGTAATCAAAATTATGCCACAACTGCTGTCATTTGAGTTTAACTTGTATTGAACCCGGAATATTTTTAAGGACATAAGGTTACGTGTTAATTGCCCATTTCTATTGTTTTTCTATAAGTTTTATCTTATTCAACATAATCTATAGATATTAACATATTCCATTCCTATCTATAGGTAAACTCACCTTCATGCCAGGCAATCCGGGATGGCCAGGTGCACCAGGTGGGCATGCATTAGGACACTTAATATCAGGAAAGACATTTTAGAGTCAGATTTTGTGTAGTTAATCAACACAACTATATCTAATTCAGTTATCTCAGGGTACTTTACAGAAACTCTGTTGGCTATCACATCATATTTCAGCATGAATGTAGAAAAAATACACAGATGAGTCAAAACATTATGACCACTCACAGGTGATGTGGATAACATTGATCATCTCCTAACAAGGCTGCATGTCAAGGTCTGGGTAGATTAGATGGTAAGTGAACAATCAGTTCTTGTAGTCAACGTGTTGAATCCAGTTTAAATGTGCAAGAGTAAAGACCTGAGTGAGTTTGACAAGGGCCAAATTGTTATGGCCAGACAACTGGGTCAGAGCATCTCTGAAATGGCAAGTCTTGTGGGATGCTCCCAGTCAGCAGTGGTAAGTACCTACCCATAGTGGTCCGAGGAGGGACAAACCACAAACCGGCGACAGGGTGTTGGGCATCCAAGGCTCATTGATGCATGAGAGCAATGAAGGCTACCCTATCTGTCCGATCCACGGCGGCTCCACCTTGCAACTTACAGGACTTGATATGCTACTAATGTCTTGGTGCCAGATACCACAGGACACCTTCAGGCGGGTCGGTGCTGTTTTGGCGACACGCAGAGGTCCAACAGCATATTAAGCAGGTGGTCTTAATGTTTTGGCTCATCAGTGTATGTGTTTCATATGTTGTGCAACAATGTTTTCACAGACCACATTCCAAAGTATAATATCATTTTACCAGTTCCATAGTTCCACCCAGCATCCCTGCAGAACCCTGTAAACACAACAGATTTCCTTTTAGAAAATTCCCACCAAATAAAAAAAATCAGTTGATTAAGGAAGCAGACATATCACCCTATTATTTTATAAACATAATTTGTGCTCTACATGAAGTTTCTAATTAGCCTGTTAAGAAATGTTTACAAACATCCATAGTTGATGGAATATATTATATTTTAGATTACCTGACAAAACATTTCTACAGTGTAGAGTCAAAGTATTGCTGCAAATCCTAAAAATGTATGTTGATTTGACACCTTTACAGGTTACAGTTTTAGAGTTTAAAGGTCATTCCTACAGTTTAATTCTGAAAATATCACACTGATACTCACACGGGGCCCTGTTGGTCCACGGGGTCCCTGTGGCCCTCTTACACCCATGGCTCCCTGTTACACAGAGAGATGCATCAGTCTTATCTGTTGCATAGACACCACTTTTTTTCTAAAATCCTTCATCTTTTTACAAAAATTACCGGTCCATTACTAAAACTACAAAAAAAGCTATAGAGTTTAAAGTGTATACCTGGTTTCTAAGAATGGTTTAGTTTGTTTGGTTTGTTACATTTGTATAACTTATTAATTGCAATTACAAACCAGCTCAGCATATTCTTTGTAAACGAAAACAGCTATTTTATTTTAGTGTCGGGAGTTAAAGAGTCACTCACAGGGGGTCCCACTTTTCCCAGCTCACCCGGAAGTCCTCCTGGTCCTGGTGGTCCCTGTGCAAACATGTATCAAATTTTATCTTTTGTGTCCACCATCCAATTTGTGTCCACCATTGCTTTAGTTAATTTATCATATAAAACAAAAGGCACTTACAATAGGTCCATCAGGTCCAACACCCTATAAAAAGAGAAAGTACTTCTTGCATTAAATGATTATTGTATTTGAAAGTTTTTACCATTTCAGAGATATTTTTAGGTGTAAAACATGTATATTTATATTTATTTAATATGGACCAAACTGTACATAAATCATATTTCTTTTGATTAACTTTATTTACTTTGCAGTTGTCAGAAACATAGAACAATTACACAGTGGGGTTCAAAAGTCTGAGACAACTAGAGGAAAATATTCAAATTTCAAATTCTTTTTTAAATGTAATATAAAATATTTAATTACAAATTATAAAGACTTAAATGTAAATTATATTGTGTTTGGTACATCCCCCCTTTTTTTCTTTCATGACAGAATGCACTTAAGCTGGCATGGATTTCACAAGTTTGTGCGAAACCTGATGATTGGTCTGAGAACGTTCCAAAGAGCATCTTTTATGCTTCAGAGAAAGCATATAAGCAAATGTGCTTAAATATAATTAGTGACTTATAAATAGTCCACAATATTTATTCATTTTATATCAGAATTTATCTGTTTATTTCTAAGTTTAAATGTAAGAATGGCAGATTTTTAATGTGGTCTCAGACATTTGGGCCTCTGAGATGTTTAAAGACTTCGACTATATTAGACTTACGGCTTCTCCTCTTGGTCCAGGTTTTCCGGGTTCACCCTGTTTCACAACAACAATTAAACAGTTTAACACAATTTGAAACAATGAACGAAAGATGTTCAAACATATAGTACTACAAAAGAGAGTAATAATCAATACAAATGCTATGTTTGAAAGTAGTACATTAAAATCACATAAAGCCAGATTATATTTACAGGCAGAGTGCAATGTCTAAACACTGGTGTGGTTATGAATTTGACTTGCCCACACAGATTAGGGAGCATACAGACAGGGTTAGGAACTACTGGTCATGTGAAAATACTTTGTACGTCATAATTCCTTCTGCAAGGCTAGTTAGTGCGCTGATTTTTAGCCAAGGTCCCTACTGAGGTCTGTCAGGCAGAAAACTGAGAAGTTCATTAGTCAGTCACCTTCTGTCCTGGGAGGCCGTCAGGGCCCAGCTCTCCTATGGTGCCAGTCAGTCCCTAAGGAACAGAGAAGAGGGGAAATGTTAAATTATTACCCCTTAAAACATTACATGACAAAAGATTTGACTTTTTAGGGGCAAATTAGTTATATCAAGTTTGAAAACAGTTCATCAATAAAACTTTTCAAAATGCAACAAAACTAGTTACATGGTTCCCACAACCTGCTGAAAAAGAAAAACATCTTAAACCAGACAGAACTGGTTTGCTGGTCTTAGCTGTTTTAAGATGGTTGGCCACCTCTACAAACAGCCAAAACACCAGCCAGACCAGGCTGGGAGACCAGCTAACCATCTTAGTCTGTTTTAAGTGTTTTTTTTGTTTGTTTGTTTTTTTGCGATGGTCATGGGAAACCTGGAAATATCAAGGAATTATAAAATTGTGATTTCCAGGCCTGGAAAAGTCAATTAATTAATTAATTAATGTTTAAAAAGTCATGTATATTTCAATAGTTAATATGAATGTTTCTAGTTACGCTGAGCTCTAAAGTGTTTTATTGGCTAAATGTTGCAATCTCTTTAAAATTATTTTTAATAATCCTTATTCAGTTATTGTGAAAAGTCATGGAAATTCATTAGACAAATGTGTTGGGATCCTGAAGTCATTTTGTAAGCAACACATATGTTTTACACGTTAACCAAAATCATGACCTCACAATTAAATATGCCACCACACTTGATACCTAAATAAAAAAACCTGTCAGGTCTAGTCATTCAACACCTTTGTAGATCTTCAGTCCCAGAGTAGACATTTTCTTGACCCCTACTTCCATTTTCACAGGGAATCTACTTTAATTAATTCCAGGCTTTGGGTGTCCTGGTTTAAACAAAAACCCTGTTGTCTGTAGGGTAAACCTCCTTCCTGGGGTCTTTCCTTCAATCCGGCGTGAGAAATTCCCTGCATTTTTGACCTGGCTATGAGCTCTGCCTGCCATCAGTAGAACTCTGAGACAGGGTCCCTTTTCCAGCAGCTTATTTAAATGTTAACATATTCTAAAGAAAATCCAAAAATGTGTTGTATGCCATTACTTACATCAGCTCCAGGTGATCCAGGAAGTCCAGCAGAACCAGGTTTCCCAGGATCTCCATCAGGACCCTTTAGATATAAACCACAGTGTGTAAGAGACAACAGACTTCCTGAATATAGAAAATGAAATGGACAGTTCACCCAAACATGTAAATTCTGTCATCATTTACTCACTCTCATGTTGTTCCTAACCAACAGGACTTTTGAAGTTTTGAAGAATATGTTGGTCGTTTCTTTCCATACAGCTACAAATAGTGGGGATTTAAGCAATCGAGCTTCATAAGGGATGAAAAAGCACCTTAATGCTTTTATAAAAGTGTACAAATTAGATGTCATTACTTCTCCCATGAACTATCATGAACGTGTCAAGAAAAGCTAGGGAAGATGTCAAGATTATCAGTGAATAATGGCTTAAATATCACTCTGTTCATCACACAGTTATTGAAGACTATTGAAGAAGACAATATATATATATATATATATATATATATATATATATATATATATATATATATATATTGTTTAAGTTGTATGAACTACAGTTATGATACTTTTATGGTGTTTGTGCATCTTTTTTGATGCTGGCAAACTTCAATCCCCATTCTTTGCAGTTGCATATAATATAAATGACTATATATTTTTCAAAATTTAATCTTTTACGTTACGCAGAAGTCATACAAATTTGGAACAACATGAGGGTGAGTAAATGATTACAGAATTTACATTTTGGATTAAACTATCCCTATAAAACCTCAGTGTATAACATAGAATGTTGATATTTACAGCAGAGCCTTCTTCACCAGGGTCCCCTCTCTCCCCCTGCAGGAAACAACAACAAACATTGAGCTATTCAGTAATGCATAATGGATTGCTGTGTTGGTGATGAAATTACAGATAATATTTTAAATGAAGTCATATAAATATTTCAAATTTTTAAAACACAACTCACAGCAATGCCGTCTATTCCAGGCACACCTGGAGGGCCGGGAGGGCCACCTCCATCCCTCTGTTCAAATAGACAAGTGAACAATGCTGTCATATTCCTACTGTGTGTTTTCCTGTACATATCTAAGATGTAAAGATTTATGCAATATAAAGACTAAATAATCCATGAAGTAAAACGTATACCACAAATAATAACCTACATGTAAAGTTTCGGTCAGATAAGGAAGTTTAATCAAGTAACCAAACACCTGCTGTGCAACAGGTGTGCAGTTGTTCCTTAGAACATATAGACTGCCAATCAAATGTTTGGACACACCTACTCATTCTTTATTATTACTATTTTCCACATTTTAAAATAATAGTAAAGTCTTAAAAACTATGAAATAACACAAATGGAAGTATGAGGATTTGTAGTGATGAAAACATGTTAAACAAATCAAACTAACTTATATTTTAACTTCTTCAGAGTAGCCACCCTTTGTCTAGATTTCAGCCCTGCACACTCATTCTCTTAACCAATTTCATAAGGTACTGAAGGAGTTCCCATGTACTGTATGCTGGACACTTGTTGGCTGCTTTTTCTTCACTATCCTATCCAACTAATTTATTTAAAAAACAACATCAACAAAAGTTTAAGGATATTCATACATAAGCACAATTTATTTTTGTCTACAAAGCAATTTCAAGCATTTAAGCACAGTCCTTCAGATCAAAAGGGTTTAAGATTACGAGAAACATACATTCAGTCAAGTGTGTCCAAACTTTTTATTGGTAGTGTAGAATGTACAGATCACAAGAAAACATGCATGAAAGAAAATGATCCTTTTTGCATTTGTGATTATACATTGTTACATATGCTCTCTCTTCACTCTTTTCTATTTAATATGCAATATAATTACATGAACTCACCTCAAATTCCGCTTCAGATTTCTGAAAGCAAAAGAACAAAGAATGGTTGCATTTACCTGTGCCGTGCAGATGATGGTTATCTCCAACAAAATCAGTAAAAATGGCCCGTGCACACCTTTAATGCGAGCCATGACTTCCCAAAAGATACAAAAACCCCTGTGTTCTGGATCAGTTGGGTTGAAGGACCCCCTGACCAAGAAACCCAACTAAATCCCCTTTCAACTATCTGAACTCAAGGGAGACCATAACCACAGAGTCATCATGCATATACATGAGATGCTTTGTTCTGGGTCTGTAATTGGAGGAGATTAGCAGAATGAGAGGAGGAGTTGAGCAGGCATTCCAAGGGCGTAGATTTGGCTTCAACATTGTGGGGGTTGCAGCATGAAGCATTTACATGTTACATTTACATACAGTACTTGCTTGTTTTAATTATTGGGGGGGCTACCTCCCTCCCATCCCCCCCAGAATCTACGCCCCTGACGCATTCGAATAGACGGCGGGAAATTTTACTAGACAGTGACATTTAACCTTTGTGGGCAAATACTTATTGATCTTTGGGAGACAGAGGGGAAACTGGAAACAGTAATCTGAGCAATGCCGTAACATTCCATTTTTTATTGTATTTTTTTTATTTTTATTTTTTTATTTTTTTCTAAGAAAAAAAAATATGATACTGAAAACTTTAAAACAAAGAAAAGTTATGGCATTAAATAGACAGATATTAAAATGGACCCACTTTATATTAGGTGGCCTTAACTACTATGTACTTAACCATTTGATACAATGTACTTATTATGTACATACAGGTTGTTGCATTGTAATTACATTTAAAGTACTTGCATTTAATTACATTTGTAGTTACACTGTTAACTTTACCCCTTACCCAACCCTTACCCCAAAACCTAACTCTAACCCCTAATTCTAACCCTACACTACCCTTACTCCTAAACCTACCCATACCTCAACCTCAGTAGTTACACAGTAAATACATAGTCTTGTATGTATTTAATGTTAGTACATAGTAGTTAAGGCCACCTAATATAAAGTGTGACCAAGATATTTAATATTTTTAATAAGAATCTTCACTATTTCTAGATCACTAATCAAATGTAAGTAAACTTGTGACACTGGCCATGTTAAACCTCTTACATTCAGCGGACCCGCTGGTGGGTCCAAAGGGGGGCGCTATATCGCGAAAAAAATGTACAATTAAAATTTTAAAGTCTCTGTATCCATAAGTCAGGCATATGAGGTAGAATCTGAACATTGCAGAGATAACCATCACTTCTGCATTCTGCAAATAACAAAATAAGACCACAAATCATTTGCGTTGAAAATTAGCGCCCTCCAGAGGTAATGGGGTAGAAATATTTATATAAAAATAAAAGTCCTACACATAGCACATAAATGGACAAGTCACGAATCAAATGAAAGCTCTCACTCTCAGGAATGTGACTTCACATTAAATTGTGTTGCCCTAATAACACAGTTCAAAAGATTTTCAAAAGAATCATAAAAGGATGCAGCCTAAGTGTTTCAATACAGCTTTTCACCTAATTTGTTTTGCTAATTAGATTTTGTGGAGCAAAAATATATTTAATAATAAAAAATAAAAAAAGCTAAATAGAAGCATTTTCACTAGTGGTCTCAGCCTTTTAAACTCACCTGTCTCCTGGCGGGGAGGTCACCGCATCTGTCTCTCTGTGGTATGGTCAAGTCACAGTGGATCAGCATTGACTGCAGTTCAAACTGAAACAACAGACAAACAACAATCAAAAGTGTTATGATAAATGTAACCCATGGGGTATTGAATTGTTTACTGTTGGATAATTATTTTCAGAAATGTTTTTCGGGGGCTTGGGTAGCTCAGCGAGTATTGACACTGACTACCACCCCTGGAGTCGCGAGTTCGAATCCAGGGTGTGCTGAGTGACTCCAGCCAGGTCTCCTAAGCAACCAAATTGGCCCAGTTGCTAGGGAGAGTAGAGTCACATGGGGTAACCTCCTCATGGTCATGATTAGTGGTTCTCGCTCTCAATGGGGCGCATGGTAAGTTGTGCGTGGATCACGGAGAGTAGCATGAGCCTCCACGTGCGGAGTCTCCGCGGTGTCATGCACAACAAGCCACGTGATAAGATGCGAGGATTCACGGTCTCAGAAGTGAAGGCAACTGAGACTTGTCCTCCGCCACCCGGATTGAGGTGAGTAACCGCGCCACCACGAGGATATACTAAGTAGTGGGAATTGGGCATTCCAAACTGTGGAGAAAATGGGATAAAAAGAAAAAAAATTTGTTTAATACTTTAGTTAGTTTTATTCTTTTTTGCTGGACAATCAATTTTTTTGGTGTGGACTGGGCAGTTTGCTGATCATTTTGTGACTCAGTAATTTTAAAGTTATACAAAAGTAACTAAGATTGTTCCTTTGAATAAAAGGAAAAATAGTTGACTCAACTTACAGTAAGCTTAATGTTTACTATTCTTCCTAGTTTTAATTTAGTTACCGTTACTCTCTAAATCCTAAAGTTGTCAACTATGAAAATATTTAAGTGGTCTTAATTAATCTGTACATGAAATGCCACCTTTTTGAATCATAACTCAAATATATACATTCTTTAAACTTTGGCTTTGAGTACTACTAACTCAAAATCATCAAGTACAAAATTGCAGCTGTGTCCCATAAGCCCTTGCTCTTGTTTGTATGTTTGGTCAAAACAAGTGAACTTATGTAGAAAAATAATAATTGTTATTTATAAAAGTACAGTTTAAATTCTTAAGACTATAGCTGTTGTTTTGCTGGTTGATAGTTGTGATTTGTGTGATCTCTTCTCAACTTTACTTTAAAAAGTGCAGATTTATGTGCACTATGAAGGACTAAGGAGAATCCAGTCATAACTTCTCTTAAACTGTATAGGACATGGTACAACTCAATATTTCAATAATTCAATAAAACCAATAATACTTTAATCACAGAAGAGTTAAGTTTACTTGTAACTAGTTAACTTAAATAATTAAGTGTAGTTTACTTGAGCCAAATAAGTATGTTTACTTATGTATAAGTACGTATACTTACACAAAAGTATCCAAACCTATTGCCTTAAAAATCTAAGTAAGGTCAACTAAATAGATTTTACAGTGTAGAAAGCTCTGTCCCTCACATGCTGTTTTATAAATTGCTTTAGATTAAAAAGAACCGCTTTAAAACTACTTGTAACTTATGTTTACTGTGGCCAATTGAAATTAACTTTTAATTCCTTAAAAAGTTCAAAGTGAATAGCCACACAAATAATTCATCTAACAGGTTTCAGAAAATGCTTAACTTCATAGGAATTCCAAATATGATTTAACAATTTGATCTGTAACACTTTACAATAAGGTTCTAAGGTTCTGTTTATTAACATTAGTAAATGCATTACGTATTATGGACTAAAAATAAACCATATTTTAACAGCATTTATTAATCTTGATTAATGTTCATTTATAAAATAATATGATTGATCATAGTTAGTTCATGTTAACGTAATAGTATATGTTGAAACTTAACATTAACCAAAATTAATAAGTGGTGTAAAAGTTTTGTTCATTGTTAACTAATGAAGTAACTAATGTTAATACAACCTTACTGTAAAGTGTTACCCAGAATTGAATATTTCACATCAGCATTTCTGTATGTGGGTTTGGATATGATGCTGGCTTCAAATATTACACTCACTACAGTATTCATTAGTCCTATTTGTGACAAGATATGACATTTGGTAAACATTTAGAGTTAGAACACAATCGGTGAAAGTGTAATGCATTGATTTTTGGCAACTAATCAATGGTTAATTTCTTCATTGGCCAATTCAAACTGAACAATGGCTGACCAAAAGCAAGAGAACGGCAGACTTGGATCTTTGTTTCATTATTGGAACTGGCAGAAATAATTTGTGCAGTTATTGTTGTGGAGAGAAGACTTTGCATGTAATGTAGGTCAGCTGTTGGACTAGAACCTCACTGCTAGAATTTTCACATATCTGCTGAATCTCTTCAGCAGAGCTCAAATTCCATTTAAAGAGGCAGTCTGCTTCTGAGAGCAGCCCTCAAACTCATGTCTTAGAATGACTCAGATATGCTGACCTCAAAAAGTATGCATGGAAAAAAAGTGGTAACAAATTACTTTCACTGGTGTAATCGTCAGGTAAATTTAGTCATATTAAATAACATTTTTGAATGAACTAAAACCAGTTAATTTAGATTGTTACACATGAAGCACATGTTTTTAAGTTACCTCACAAAACATTGTTCACAGTAGGCCTATACACTAAAAAACCTTTCAAATGTACTGTACTTCATGTGGTAACATCTAAATAAACTGGTTTTAGTTCATTAAAAAAAATGTATTTCCCTGACAATTATACCAGTGAAAGTAATTTTTATGGGTTAGATCAAGTAGAAATAGCTCCTTAGGTAACAAATGAAGGTTACCACTTTTTCATGCTTTTGTTCTTGTATTTTGTGTTACATTATCTGCATATAAAGGGATAGCTCACCCAAAAATGAAAATTCTCTCATCATTTACTCACCCTGCTGCCATCCCAGATGTATATGACTTTCTTTCTTCTGCATAACACAAACAAAGATTTTTAGAAGAATATCTCAGTTATGTTGGTCCTCACAATGCAAGTGAATGGTGAATGGCCACTGTAGCACCAAAAAGGAGATTAAAGTCACCTTAAAAGTAATCCATACGACTCCAGTGGCTTAATCAGACCAAAATATAACTCCATTTTCACTGTACATCTAGCCATTGCAGTCTCTAGGCACGATCATGATTTTAAGCTCCATTACACTTCCTAGTGCTTGACACATGCACAGAGCGCTAGATGGCGCTATAGGAAGTGTAATAGAGCTTCAAATTATGATTGCTAAGGAGACTGCTGTCAAGATATACAGTAAAAAAGGAGTTGCATTTAGGTCTGTTTTTACCCAAAACCAACTGGATCACTTCGGAAAACATTGATTACACCACTGGAGTTTGATGGATTACTTTTATACTGACTTTAATTCCTTTTTGGAGCTTTAAAGGCCTGATCACCATTCACTTGCACTGTATGGATCTACAGAGCTGAGATATTCTTCTAAAAATCTTTGTTTGTGTTCAGCTGAAGAAAGAAAGTCATACACATCTAGGATGGCAGGAGGGTGAGTAAATGATGAGAGAATTTTCATTTTTGGTTAAACTAACCCTTTAATTGTATTTCTCATCTTTAAACACCTATTGACTATGTAACTATGGATTTATTATGGCAATGCCATATTTACTTGGATACATTTTATGAACGTACCATAAATACTGTATATTGGACTTGGACATATTGGTAAATGTTCAAAAACCATGTCCTTGTAATATACTGTATATCCTTATATGATAACAAAATACCATGGTATTACTGCCATCATAATAACATGTTTTTTTTTTACATTTACCATGGTAATACCATATTTATTTGGCCATATACCATGTAAATATGATGGTAATCATTCAGTATCATGACATGTATATCAAAGTACCATCTGATTGTACTTCCATGTGCAAATGTAGAAAATAAATAACTGATGCTCACCGACACAGCTATTGCAGAGCTGTCCTTCAGTTTCCCAATATGAGTGAATCCATCTAGATTAACTTGTCCTCTTGGTGCCAGCTGCTGTGAATCTGTTACAATGCAGTCTGATATCAGACTCACAGAGCCTTTTTTGACAACCAGTAAAATCGTGTGCCACTGAGAATTGAACAGGTGTGTTTGATAAGGGAATGAAGCAGTCATAACTCTGTTTTCATGAGTTCTGTAAGCGAACTCCACAGACAGGGCCTCCCCGTTGAGTCTCACTGCAAGCTGTTCATTCCCATTCAGGCCTTGCATTTGCCACAGATTCCAATTCATATTCGGGGTATTCCCACTCATCCGATATGTTGCAGAAAATGCAAATTCCTCAGGCAGTCCCATGGGAAACACAGATCTGATTCAGGAATAGAATATCATGACTTAAACCATTACTTTTAGCAACAGTGCAATCAGACATGACACTAACTGTGAATATTAATCTACTAAAAATGTATTAGGCAATATTAGGCAAACAAAACAGTGCTGTGACAGTACCATGGTACAGTGATGGTATCAAATGGCTACAGATTGATTTCCATGTTCATGCACCATGACAAATGGTACTCCTAGGTACTCCTAGGTACTTCAAAGAATACCATTGTACATGTACAAAATAACATGGTAACATTCTTGGTACTTTTAGTTAGTGATACACAGTATTTAATTAAATGAATGCGGTTTGTGTGAATAATTTTAAGTCTTGATTTTCTAATTCAGGACCATGGACAGAGGAAGTTCCATCAGTGGCCAGTAGATGTCGCCACGTGCCAAAAGTGCGGGTTGTTCTCAAGCTTTTCCAGGTAACGCTGGATTCATGCCAGGTTCACACATCCTCCGTGAGAAACAGCAGCGCCTCTGCGCAGAAAATAAAGTTATCTGTGGGGTCCTACGCCAAACAATTTCTTTAATAAGGTCATAATAAGCTTAGGTTATTGCTGCTTCAAGTTTACAGCGGGCAGTCACGTGCACTTCATATTTATCAGCACACTTGGTTGTGATTGGTTAATGTTATGTCTATATTGTACACTTATATACACAGAATGGCAAAATGTCCGGCAGTTTATTCATTCTTTCCTTAATTAATTTATTTTATTCCGTTGAATTGCATGCAGACATATTAATTGTAGTGTACTATAGGTTCGGTTTGAATCATTTGGATTTGCTGTTTTGTCTTTTCTATAATCTCCTGATTATTTTAGTGATGTACTGCACCCAGAGCCGCTGAGCTCAGCTTGAGCCGCGCGACTAAAATAGGCGTCACCTCGCGACTCACGCTTGCAGTGTATATGTGTCATCTGTTTAATATGGGCGCCGAAACGAAAACGCCCCGCTCACGTAGAATGTGTGAACACGGCGTAAGTGATTTCGAGATTTATATATATATATATATATATAGGAAATTGCGACCTTTGTGTCTGTATTATTGTAAAAGTGTAACGGATATTTAAGGGGAAATGCTTAATATGCAATAAATGGAAGGTACTAGGAAGGATCAAGGCACTTTCTACCATTCAAACAGAACATCCTCTGGTCAGACAGAGTTACCTGGTGTTAATCCTGAAATTGAACTCTGGGCCGATCTTATATGCAACATGCTGAGACATCGTTCCAGGCACCTTCGTTACCGTTCCTCTCCTTGCCAGCTCAGCAATGTTAAACTGAGTCATTATATGAAATCCTATTGGATATGAGACTTGAAGTTAAAGGGATAGTTTACCCAAAACTTTCAATTCTCTCATCATTTACTCACCCTCATGCCATCCCAGATATGTGTGACTTTTTTTCTTCTGATGAACGCAAACGAAGATTTTTCACTCTGTAGGTTTGTATAATGCAAGTGAATGGTGGCCAGAACTTTGAAGCTCCAAAAAGCACAGAAATGCAGCATAAAAGTAATCCACATGACTCCAGTGGTTAAATCCATATCTTCAGAAGCGATATGATAGGTGTGGATGAGAAACCGATCAATATTTAGGTCCTTTTTAAATTCTAAATAAATTCTCCTCCCAGCCCAGTAGGTGGCGATATGCACAAATAATGCAAATTGCCAAAAACAAAAGAAGAATGTGAACGTGAAAGAGGAGATTTATAGTAAAAAAGGACTTAAATATTGATCGGTTTCTCACCCACACCTATCATATTGCTTCTGAAGACATGGATTTAACCACTGGAGTCATGTGGCTTAATTTTATGCTGCATTTATGTGCTTAATGGAGCTTCAAAGTTCTGGCCACCATTCACTTGCACTTTACAGATCTACAGAGCTGAAATATTCTTCTAAAAATCTTCATTTGCATTCATTAGAAGAAAGAAAGTCATACACATCTGGGATCGCATGAGGTTGAGGAAATGAAGAGAATTATGATTTTTGGATGAACTAGATGAACCCTTTTAGCAATAACACATTTAAACCAGGTGTATGTATAAGTCAACTGCTTTTAAGAGGTTTACCTGGAAATAAGCCATTCCCTTCTTTGGTCTGAGGACACATGGTTTGTTCAGTTTGTAGATTACTCATACTGGAAAGTGGCAACACTTGAAGGAAAATTTGGTTAATGATAAATATCAAATGAAGCCTTTCATTTGTTATTAAATGAATGCATTTCTGCACCATTAGCATCAGTAAATTAAATTAAAAAAATACTGAATGTTTTCAAACAGGTTTCCCGAACTCTCCCGCTTGTCTGTCATTGGTCGGAAAACAGATAGTTCTGCCCCAAACTGACACCATTGGTTGAGCCAATGTTGCTCTGTTGGCTGGTCAGGATGCACAACAAACAGGGTCATTTTTTTGATAGTGCCCCAGACCCACAGTGTTTACACTTTTCGGGGGAATCAACCTTCAAAATGCTTACTTATAGTTGTCTGTGCATATTACGCTGAAATATAAGAAAGTGTTCGATTTAACATACAAATAATTTATATTTCACCTTTAGGTTCTGTACTTTTTGTCCCTTTTCAAAAATGATCTTACTCTCCCCCTTCCTCTTTTTGTTGGGTGTGTTTGTTGAACACACTTTGCTGGTGGGAAATCTGTGTTGACTCTGAGAACAGCACAATCGCTCTATGTTTGAAAAGCTGTGTCCCCATTGAGTTAAATCATTTTATGGGTTTCAAGTCTGTTTTATACTGTTCATGCTCTGAATTCTTACTTTATCCAAAAAAGGAAAACCCCAAAATCACTAATAAATGAGTTTATATTAAGGCCACTTACTGTGTGTATGAAGACCAGTGGAGAAACTATGTTTTATCATGTTGCACAACAGGTAGAGACAAACATGCCTAGAAATAAAAGCATTTGAGATATTACTGCTGGATTGAGCATAAGACATATTTTATAGTAAACACATATTTTTTTAGCAAACAGCAAAAGCAAAATAAGTGGGCCACAAAAGTGTATTTGATATGGATATTTTGTGCATTTCTGATATAAAACCTAATTAATGTTACTCAAAGGAATTTAGGGTTGAAAGATTTTTTTAAATATCCAATATTTAGCTAAATCAAATAACATGAAATTAACTAAAGAGAAAGAAAGTTATGCATTACCTCCAGATCATTTTTGCTAATTCCTATAGATGTTTGATGCAGTATGCGTCTGATTTGAAGAACTCACTCAGTTCTCACCAGACCAACTATCGGAACACAATCTACAGCTGCCTGATGGTGTTAGGAACACATCGGTTCCTAACAACGCTAACAACCCCCAATGATGCGGCTGCTCCTTAGTCTTAGAGGAGGGAGCTGTTTCTTTTGGTGATGTTTTGCAAAACATGGAAATGGTGACCTTAAAGGGATAGTTCACCCAAAAATGAAACTTCTCTCATCATTAACTCACCCTCTTGCCATCCCAGATGTGTATGACTTTCTTTCTACTGCTGAACACAAACAAAGATTTTTAGAGGAATATCTCAGCTCTGTAGCTCCATACAATGCAAGTGAATGGTGACCAGAACATTGAAGGTCAAAAAAGAATATTAAGTTAGCGTAAATGTAATCCACAAGACTACAGTTGTTAAATCCATATCTTTAGAAGCAAAGTGATAGGTGTAGTTGAGAAACAGATCAATATTTAAGTCCTTTATATTACAATCAATCCCCTCTTTCACATTCTTCTTTTGTTTTTGGCGATTCACATTCTTCGTGCATCACCACCTATTGGGTAGGGAAGTGACTTTATAGATAAAATGGACTTAAATATTTATCTGTTTCTCACACACACTTATCATATCGCTTCTGAAGATATATGTTTAACCACTGGTGTCATATGGATTACATTTATGCTGCCTTTATATGCTTTTTGGAGCTTCAAATCTTTGGTACCCATAAATATTTTAGGAATACATTTTTAGAGACATTCCTCTAAAAATCTTTGTTTGTGTTCAGCAAAAGAAAAAAAAGTCATACACATCTAGAATTGCGGGTGAGTTAATGATTTATGAGAATTTTTATGATTTATGAGATGAGAATTTTCATTTTGGGTGAACTATCCCTTTAAGTTCGACTGAAATTACTTAGAATTACAGAAATGTTTATAAATGTCAAATTATTAAGACTTCTCAACTTTAAAGTCCCTGAGTGATTGTTTCATAAAGACAAAAATTAAGCCTTATATATATATATATAGTGTACCCACAGGCTCCTTCAAGAGCTTAAGACTTTCCTTTTTGGGAAGTTATTTTGCTTCATAGAGAGATTTTCTTGCTTATTGTAAGAAAATAGATACGTTTAAAGCATATGCTAAATGGATAAATGTAAATGAAAGTGAAAGTGAACAGTGTGTTGGAACACAATAGACAACATTAAGTTTTCTTACTCCTAATAATGTCACTAAGCAGTTTTATCATATCAAACAACTGCATATTTGCAGGTGATTCTATATAATTCTATAGTAAGTTTGACATTACTAGATTTACCAGTGGATTAAAAAGAATTAGCTGTGCAACAAACCAGACAAACCAGTTGGTGATTAGCCATCTGAATAACACTGCAGAGGAAACACATCCATAAATCTTGCTGTAACACAATGATCAAAGTACTTTATTATAGCAACTGACTTCTATATTTGACTATCTCTATTATTACAATTATACATTCATATACATTCTAATATGGTTTTACAGTAGATTTATGCAACTTAAATAATAAATAATTACACTTAATATAGGCTAATGTGATATAAGCGTGATGAGAGTAGCTACTGCAGTTGATGCTTTAGTTCACTCTGATTCACATAAATGTCCAGAGATGCTTTCAGATCCACACTCTGTTCCAGTCCCAGAGTCCATCAGCATATAAGCAAGAAGAAACACCTTTAATAAAGACTGGATTGAATAATGATGCCTTTGAAGGGGTTTAAATGCCATTAGATTTTTGCTTCTGGGTGAGTTCTCTCCTGATATCCTGTGTTTTGCTATGGGAAAGTTTTGGAATAGTGGAAAATATTTATAAACTATTTTGATTCATTCCAGTTGCTTGAGTGTTCATTAGATTCTATTACTATATGATACAGAATGTATTTGTCTTTTAGACATATCTTGATTAACACCTAACAATAAAGACCTATAAAGACCTGAACCTCTTTTATACGTCATTTCTGTTAAATGTTCTTTTCTGAGTAAGTTCTCTCCTGGAATTCATTGGAATTGCCTGCCTCTTTTCCTGTTTTTGCCCTAATATGCCCTATTTTTGGTACAATTTATTTCACCTCTGATTCTTGAATGTTCCCCGGATTCTATTATTATATCAGCCTAGATTACATTGGTGTATTTGACGTATCTTCATCAACATCTATTAAACAGTAGCCTGATGACTGAAGATCTGAAACCCTTCCCAAGAAGGATTTTCCTGTTTGTTTTACTCCCTCTTGGAATAGTGGAGGATACTTTATCTTCCGTAGAAATAGCATCAGCGTTGAATTGTTCATATATTATTTTGTTCTCTCTATTGGACAAAGCTGTCATCTCAAGCTTTTTTAATAAACAACAATGACTGGAATGAATAATTAAAATCAGGACGGGACAGAAGAATAACGCCTTTAATAAATAATAGGGGATGGAATATCATATATTAACGCCTCTGGAAGTGACCGGTTTGTGTGCGCCTCCCTGAAACTCAGACTCTAAACACCCAAAACAAGTTTGGATTAGATTTACTGTCTGCGCCTCTTAAAGGACAGATATGGATATATTATTTATATTTTCAATCAGTCAGACCGATCTGAAGTTGTCAAATCTATCGTGAAGACGAGAAAAACTAAGCGGATTTTCAGCGGCATGCAGTGGAAATAAGCAGCCGGGTGGTAGTCGGAGCGTCGAGGCGGCATCGCTCTGAAATCCATCCCGCGGTCTGAGGCCTAAACTCTGGCAGCTGATACATGCAAGTAATTTTTAATGAAATATGAGCCGGTGGTTTTGGTGAAATATCGCTGTTTGTTGTGTTTATGGCTGTAGGTGAGAAAATGCTTCTGTTGATATAAGCAAATAGTGTGATGTTTGTGAACGCGGGTCATTTGACATGCAAAACAGGCTAAAGCTAACAGAATAACAGGACGCGCATCAAACACACATAAACATGTTAAAAGCACAAAGTATTAAAATAATCATGACTAAATGTAGTTAATTTCTCGTTTGTTGAGTATTGTTACTAAAATTAGTTTTATAAGAAAGGTGAGTTGATTTATTAATAAATGTGTTTAAATGCTTATTTGAGTTATTTTATTTTAGAAACTTCATTAAATAACATATTTATTAGGTTATACGTGTTTTAAGAAGGTCTCTCTCTCTTTAGGTTTGTGTTGATCCGTTGAAATGAGGAGAGAAGATACTGAACCGAGTCAGGACGGGTGAGAGACACAAACACACACACTCACTCTAGTCCCTCTTATAATAATGTAGTCTCAGTGTTTCCCCAATATGCATTTTGTGAAACTCACAGTTCTTTATATAGAAACCATAGTTACTAATCATGGTAGTGAGGAGCCATGTATGGTTTTACCTATGGTTACCAGGAACTATTACAAATATCATTGTTAAAACTATGGATACTATGGAAGAACTATGGTGCATTTTCATAATTATGTACAAGGCTACCTGTTTCCATCTGTGTAAAATCTGTACTCTTGTAATGCTCTCTGATTGTAGGAAAAAGTTATGTTGTTTTCTTAAGAAATTCCAAGACATTGCTGTAGTTTAATTAGTTGGAGCATGGGTGCTACCAAAGCAGGTGCTGTTGCCACATTATTAAAGGGCCCTTTGAGGGCACAAATAAACCCTGACGTGGCCCAGGCTGAAATTGAGTTTGACACCCCTGTTTTAATCTGTTCTTTGACCAACACTCTTTAATACTGGTCTGACGTTGCGGGCTTGTGGACACACACACAACAGCACCACTGCTGAAAAAATTCCTAGGGGAAACACTGAGGCTATATCTAGTGCATACTCAAATCACTGTAAACTACTGAATGTGTCAGATAGTACCTCATGTTTTTCCTTTGTAGTAAAGCTGAAGTCATGAGGGTAATGTAAAACCTTCATTAAAAGGAGAGAGACAGAAAGAGGGAGAGAGTGCAACAGTTCTGCATAATAACATTATGGATATGATTTTTTATAAATGAGCATTTTAATTGTGCCAATAGAGCTTAACATTGAACGCCCACTTTTTTGGCTGCCTTGGTTTCATACGTGTTTTTCCTATACTCATTTTCTCCATAAGCATTTAAAAAAAAAAAATCTTCAGTAAAAAGTGATTAAGCAAACCAGTTTGCTCTGTACTCATGTACTCGTCTTTTATGAGGAAATGAACTACTCACCCAATGAAGTGATGCAAATGATGTAGTCAGTCTGTATCCCCAACAAAAATATATATTGGAAGAAAAATATTGACAAAAGTATAACATAATATATTAGTAGTGTATTATTTTGTGTAGAGACAGCATTTTCAATGCTTTGGAAGACCACTGCTGAGTCAGTTTATCAATTCACCTATAGAGAAAATGAATGAAGGACATCAGCTGAGGAAGTGATGTAGACTTTTCCGGTTGACCTTTTGCATCAGCTAACTAGCTTCTCAACACTGCAAACAACAGGCACAACAACATGGAAAACTTTACAGCCACGTCCATTTCTTACATTCTTTATGCGTTGATTTTGGTGCAGATCAGATGTACGTTGTCCGTTGTGCTTATGGTGATGTCCGAAGACAGAAGACAGTGTGGTCCTAGATTGCTCTAACTATACGAGTTCTGCTTGCTTTACTTAGCGCCTTCAGTTTATAAGGACGTTATTCTTATAAACTCTGTGTAAAGTGCAATAAAAACATTTAGATTGAGGAGAGATGCCGTGAATAAATAGATGATTAAGAAAATATATGGTTTGTCTATTTTTTCCTAGCAATCACTGGTATTTTTATAGGTTTGTTGTCTGTATACTTGAACAGTTCTGCATCTGTCACTGGACCTGTCATTTGCTTCAGGCTTTATATTCAATAAATATCGTGCTTTCTGCCTCTTTCTATGAATGGAATCCACATGAGACAAGTAAAAGAAGCTGTTATTAGAGCCACTTGATAATAATTGAAAGATATATGCAGTAGATAATGTGTAATTTGTAATGTTTACATTCTGCATTCATGGTGCTAATTCTAGCATGTTTACCTTGGTCATAGTATGCACGAGTTATCCTTTTTTATTGTTTTTATGATGGAATTTGTGAAAATAGTCCATGTAAGATAATGAAAAAGTTTCTTTTTATACTTGTTTTTAGAGAGAGGCGTTTCATGCTACTGCAAAGATGGGTGTTAAGAGGATAAGAGGATTAGTCAATGGGCAGAATACAGACAAAAGAATAATAATTAGAGGCACATTCATGTTTCACAGGTGTAAACGGCTTACAGACCACTGATCCATCCAAAAATTTGAAGGCTGATGTATTGCTCTTCTCTGCTTTGTGTTGTGTTCGACTTCCGGGTTAAATGCATGTCATGAGGCACCTCTGTTTTTCGGAGCATGCGCATAACTCTGAGGCCAGTTGTGGTCTGATTAAAGTGTATACATGGACAAACCCGAGCTACGATCACATTATCTTGGTCTGTTAGTTCGATTTAGCAAAAACCAGACTAAAGCATTTACGTGACATTTTAAAAAGATGAATTGTCGCTTTAGTCAACTGAAGTCATGTTAACGCACTCAGTGGGACAGGCTGCTTGTGCGCTTATCACCAGCTCAAAACATGTTTGAAAGGAAAATCTTGCTGTGGTTGATCTGATTTGACTTGGTGGTTTACATGTGCACCTGGGCTTTCATTTAGGGTAGCTAATCTGTATTAATGAAAGCTAAAGCTCCTGATAATGCATCAGAGCACATGAAATCCTCTGGAGACCCCTGTTGGGCTCTGTAGCCACTATTTATGGAGGTATTTACATTGAAACACCTAAAGATCTTGTGTTGGACTCGTCAGGAACTTGCATCACACATTAGTTCTGTAACTGTGACTTGCAAATAAGGGTGAATCATTCTGAAAGAGCCTGTGGTGTGTGAGTGAAGGCATTCTGTGGTAATTCAAGACAAGCACAGCCAGTGCTTAAAGATATAATGGTAAAGAGCACTGAGAATTCACTGTAGGCATTGTGCCTTGTATGTTAATTCAAGCATGTCTGCAGATATGAATGCTGTTTCTATGTATAGGAGGTTTAAATGTCAAATGGTAGTCAGACTTGTCTCGTGAACTTGAGTCAAAGTTGCTTGGTGCAATGGAAGTATATTTAGTGAAGATTAAAGCACACCACCTCTTTTCTTCCTATTCACAAAGAGGTCTCATTTTAACCTTGTCTTCTTTAAATCTAGCCTAAGTAATTCAAACCACTTCAGATTATCTTCTCTTATAATCCCACTTCTTCATGTCTATTGGTTGGAGTACCATAGGAAACAACAGTCTGCCAAAATGAAAAAGAGTTTCATATTATAGATGGTGTCTATGTTTGAATTTTAATGTAACTTTGAAGTTGTTATATATATTGAAATGCATAGCAAGGATTTACTGAATGCCTTAAATTGCAAAAATGCACATAACAAGCCTGAACATGTCATGTCAAGAGGTAGTCAGAACTGTTGTTTTCTTTTTTCTCTTCTTTTTAAAAAGAGCTGTTTTTGCTCACATTTTAATGTTTTAGCCTGTTTGAGTTGTGGCAGTTTGTGCTAACGCAGCTGATCAATGTGTCTAACTTCCACAGTTTTGCTGCAAATCGTTTGAGACAGGCCCCACTCCAGCCCTGAATCCCAGCATGACGGAGGTCCAGGCCACGGTGGAGTTCTCTGTGGAGCTCCACAAGTTTTACAATGTGGATCTCTTCCAAAGAGGGTAAGAACATGTTTTCAGGGTTTCTTCTTTGGGTTCAGTCGAAGTTTGCCTTAATATTGAGCTAAATTAGATAGTCTTGGTTTCTTCTTGGCATCATAAAGAAATAAAGTCAGTTGTTTTGTTGACCTTAAGATGCAGTTGTACAGGGCTCATTATCACGAATTATCAAAGAACTGCAGCCTGTAACTCCTTTCTCCATTTAGACACCTCATATAAGAGCTCAGCATTCAGCAGAGAGCTTCACTGATATTAATAACACGTAATGGTTGCTTACACTGCTGTAGACAGGCATCCCATCATTCCTGCTGATGCATGCAGACACGAGTCCTAGCCTCTCCATCTATATCTATACGGCTTTTCTTAGAATCCATAATTTAGGAGCCTCTCCGTAACTATTTGCATTTAGGCACTTCACATGTGTCTGCTTGTACCGTTGTATAAACTGTTATACGGTTTTATTCTCCATTAATTGGCTTGCAGAAAAGGATACCTCAAAATAACTCATGAATGTTTCAGTTCGTTTTGATTCATGGGCCCGCGATTGGTATTACGATATTATGTGCCTATTTTACACAATCAGTTACATTTATTATCTCACAAATGCAACCAAAATATAATTTGAAACTTTTATTGAGCTCCTTGAAAAGTGCAAATCTAGTGCCCACATTTGGACATCTACCACAAAATAAGGTATTTCAGTTGTTGAAATAAAAATTATATATATATATATATATATATTAATAAAATAGTCACATACATGTGGTCATCATTTGTTTGACGACAACTTATTGCCTTGTGGAATGAGGTAAAAACACTACAGTGACAATTTGTCATCTGTTCAACAGTCAAGCAAGTCTTTTAATCCTAAATACATACTTACCCATCTTTTGTTTGCGACAGGAGAGTATGTGCTATCTGTGTTTTTTTTTTTCTGGCAACAGTTTCCACAGTTGTATTGAAAAATTCTGTTACAGTTTACTGTGATAAATGTTAGAAATGGTGTTGATGTGAAGATGTGAAAAGTCTTGTAATTGATGATGGTGCAGGGCAGATGTTTTCACTTTCCCTCATCAGTTGTGTTTAGAATGTCTGGGCTGTCTAGCCTTTTGACATGGTTGAAAAGCTCCATAGCACTTTAAAATAGAAAATTCTCATGTAGAATTCAAATGGGTCGCATGCAACACGATATTGAGGAAAGCCCGATTTAATCGCGCATGTGAGCCATTCTGCGCTATCCTGTCACCGGAGCTCTCATTTCGAGGGAAGCCTTGTTTACGCATGCACACGGATGGAGCAGAGTGCAATTTCAGGCTACAATCACACACCTTTGAGAAGCATATTTAGTGCTTATAAAGTGAGATTAATATCATAAGGTTGCTGCATCACCTGACGGAAATGCATACGGACATGGTTGGCATTAGAGTGTCAAAATAAAGGTGCATCTTAAAAAATTTTTTTTTTTTAAATTGATGTTTACGTGTTGCATCGATGACATTGCATTGTTGGTTATTAGATCCATGTAACGATCCAGATTGATGGATCGTTAAACCTATAAATGGAATCTCATAATGTTATTGAGGTTAGCTGCAGTGGAACAAACCTAAACTGACCCAAATTCAGCATGCAGCAAATATATTTTCTGAACATTACATACCTAGTTTTCTCACCCTAAGCACGATAAAATGAAAATAACATTTGACCTTGAAACATAGAATATATTGTAAGTTTTAGGTGATGTTTAAATGATAGTTTCTGCAACACCTACTTTTTAATGTCACAATGTAAATTTCTTCTAAAGGGACCGTTTACATAGGAACGGAAAAAGCTCTGGGCTGTCAACGGTGCTCAACGAGGTCGTTTGATGTCAACAAGGCGGTTTGCAACCTTTGCTAACATTCCACTTGTGCTGACATTGTCGCTGTGTGTCTAACTAAAACAGTGAGCCATTGGGTTTGCTCAGCTGTTCGTCAGGAAGCGAAACGCAACCCTTATTTGGCTCCTGCTGAGGGACTGCTTGTTTGTTCCTGTTCCCATATCTGTGTTCCGGCCAATGCATTGTATTCTTACCTATCTGCTCACCCCCTCATGAGTGCCTCCATGCATTTTTGATGTCATGATATTCTCATCTGAAGGATAATTGCAGCTCTATTTTGGTTGCCTGTACTTCCCCACCCATTGCAAATGCATTGGAGGATGGAGCACAGGATATGAACAAAAGCAGTGTGGATACAGCCGCGTGCTGAAGCTTTACTACATAATCAAAATTTTAAATGGTACAATAACAATGTTTTGCAAATTTCGGTAATCTGTTGTTAATAGGTATTTGTTGTTAATTCTATGACACTGTTTGATTTAAAAATGGGCTTTATCTGCCTGTACTTGACAGATTTTGTGTATATTATCATTATAATTACTTGTTCAAAAAATGTTCCCATTACTTGATATGCTAATCTAATACATATATTCAACGATCTGCCTACCGTGTGTTTGTATCTATGTATCGAAACTGAAGAAGGCTACTAGGAGCTGGTATCATACCAAAGGCAAAAAGCCAAAGACAACATTTCTCTGATGTGATCGGGGTGTCTTGTTTATTCAGCAAAGCCCAGATGAGTAAGAATGAGGAACTGAGAGAGCATGAGACATTTCTGAGTATTTCAACAGTAAGAAACAGCTTCCTCATGTTTGAGAACTGCGGTAAGAAGAAAGACTGAGGGCTAGATCTAATGTCTAAGCAAGCTGAAAAGTGTAGTGAGAGTGTTCATGGCTCATTTACAGGTGGTTAAGTGACGGTTTACGTGGTTTTGTGTCGCAATGGGAGAAAGGTGCCTTGAGTTGTTCCTGGGGTGAGGTTAGGGCATCTTCTGCCTGCCAGGAACAATTCCAGGCACCTTTTTAAATAATCATGCGTTTTGTGTCTAGTGAACTGCAGTTTGTTGTGTATGGCCTCTCCTCTGCTCAGTAGAAGTCTGCCTTACATAGGCCGTTCACTTTACTGTTATTCAAGGCCTCAATCAAAGAGGGTTGTTTTGATAGCGACTCTGCTCATAACAGAAGATCCAGTATTGGGTTTTGTGTGTGTGTGTGTTTGTGATACAGAGGGAGAGGGTCATAAATTCCATGTTTATTAGTTTTCTCATTGAATTGTTGTGCTTTTTATGGAATGATTTTTCTAAAGGTTGTTTTCCTGGTTGTGTTGACAGGTTTTATCAGATCCGAGCCAGTATGAAAGTGCTGCCACGGGTCCCACAGAGGATGGAAGCTAGTCTGCTGCATCCCACAGGTGATAACACACAAACACTTCAAATGAACATTCTATGCAGTGGAAGATGGTTTTTACCCAGGGGCTGCCTAGTACCACTTTGCTAAAAATGTAATACACTGAACACTGTATTTGTAATTGTAAAATATAAATATTGTTTTCGAAATATTGTATATTTTTGTTTTATCAGTTTTACCTGTCCAAAGGTTTCTTCAGGCTGTATATTTCATAGGAACACAGTTGAGCTGCAGTGTTTTAACACCTTTGAGGTTTAAAACTTCCCTTTCTCACATGCTTTTCAACGCTGTAGCCCTCGGCTCTTAAAATTATACATCAACATTGCTGCGTGTTTTCCTCGGGGCCTGCAGTGATTGACACAGTGGGTGTTAGGAATATTTTATTTTACTCTAACAGACTCCGTGTATGTGTTGGAGTGTGTAATGTCTTACACCCTGGGGTGATATGTGATGAGAAGCATCATTATTCAGCCAGTGATTTCTATAACTCTCTCCTCATAGGACTAGCAGGGCTGTCTATCTATTAGGATGTTTATGAGTTTTTCTTGAACTAAGGGCTTTTTTAAAATTTTTATATAATGGCAAACTCCTTTGTCTTGCTACGGCTAATTTCTTAGCTGGGATTTTATGTACCCCAAATACACACATTGAATTATATTTTCACTTTTTTTTTCTACTTGATTGGAAACGATGCTCAAAATATTCTGTGATATTTACCTGGATTTTTTTCTTTGAATCTCCTATTTCATCTTAACACTAACACTTATGTTTCCTTGGTAACCAAGTACACTAACTTTTCATTAAACTTTATTAGGGGCAAAATTATTGAATGGAATATTGCTAATGAAATTGAGGGATAATCAAATTTGCGGGGGGTAAATTATGTGAATAATTTTCAATAATATTTACTGATAGATTTTTATATTTTAAGATTGAAAGTCTTATGACACAAGTAAAACAATAAAGCTAAATAAATAAATAAATGATTAAAGCGTTTAAAAAAAAAAAAAATTTCCAAGGCAGGTTTAATTTTTTTTAAAATCTGTTATCAAATTTGTGATAGAATTCAACTACTGTGACAACCACAAAAATAAATAAGTCTTTAAAGGGATAGTTCACCCAAAAATGAAAATTCTCTCATCATTTACTCACCCTCATGCCATCCCAGATGTGTATCTTTATATGCTTTTATGACCTTCAAAGTTCTGGTCAGCATTCACTTGCATTGTATGGACCTACAGAGCTGAGATATTCTTCTAAAAATCTTAGTTTGTGTATACACATTTGGTATGGCATGAGGGTGAGGAAATGATGAGAGAGTTTTCATTTTTAGGTGAACTATTCCTTTAAAGAAACACCTGTATTTAATTAGCGTTTTCTTTTTGGGGCTTTTTTTAGCCATTGCTTTGTGCTTAAACCATTTTATGTACACACTCAAAAGGTGTCTGGTTTGAGAACCCAGTGGATTGAGTTTCATCTTGATTCATCAAGGATCTCTTACAAAGTTCTGTGTTTTTCCATTGATAGATGAATGTTTTGATAAAACTGCAGTAGTCCCTTTGGAGAGCAAAAAATTAATCTACAGAACAGGCACTCTCAGCCCCCCTCTGTGACTGTTTCGTGTGAGGTGTTATGTTTTGGTTGGATGGAATTACAAGACATTTCGTAATTATCGAGCCTTCTGATGACTAAATGTGGTTCAGTGAGATCCCCACTTTTAAAGAAACAGAAACATGAACATGGTTTTCATAATGGAAAAGTTCACCCAGAAATGAAAATTCGGTGATTATTTGGTTACCCGAATGATTTTTCAAACCTGTACAGCTTGCTTTCTTCCGTGGAACACAAAAGGAGTTCTTTCGAGAGAATCTTTACACAGCTTTTTTTTCCGTACAATGAAAGTAAATGGGTAAATGTATGTTTTCTCTCAGGTTCAGATCTGGCTTTCCCAGCGTCAGTTCAAGATGATGTGATCTGCAGCAAAACCTTTCAGATCCTTTACAAAAACGAGGAGATTGTGGTCAACGATGCCCTCGTATTCAAAGTGATGATGCTGCTAGACGCAAATAAGGTCAGAGAATTGAAAGAATCCATGAGAGAATCAGTCTCATGGTTCAAATAACAAACACTGAATGAGATCAGAGGATCATGTCTGCCTACATCACAAGTGAGTTTAAGATGTATTTTTCCTTTCAGGTGGAGGAGTCCTTAAATGAAATGGACTTTCAGCTGTCTTTGGACCTGTTCTTCACTGATGGTGACTTTTCGTACGTAGAAATATAACTGAACATTTGTGGTGTGCCAATAATAGCTATTTTGAGTGTTGCTTGCTAATGCAATTGTTTGTCATTTTGTAAAATTCACTTGATATAAAACTCAGTGTTTGTTTTTGCAAACCATCAGGACTGAGGACCCCAGTTCTCTCCAGAGCATTAGCAGTCGAACACTACGTTTGCACTTTAGCCTCCACGGAGGCATCCACCAGCACGTCAACGTCATGTTTGACTACTTCCATCTGTCTGTCATCTCTGCCACTATCCACGCCTCGCTGGTGGCGCTGCATCAACCTCTAATCAGGTAATCAGGACACGTTTCAATCATTGTCATTTTGTAGTATGCTACAAGGGAAGAAATAAGCTTCTTAGTTACATGTTTGTCTGTCTAGGGGTGGAGAGTAGTTTTTATATTAAATGGTTTAACAAGACATTATTATTTATAATTATTTACCTTATTTTGATAGCAGTTGAAGTGTTTGTGTGGTTTATTTGACTCCGTATTTGTCCCCTCAGTTTTCCACGGTCTGTGAAAAGCACCTGGCTGAACCGTAATGCTCCGACACAGACCAAAGACTCTCTCATCCCCACACTGGAGTCTGTGGTGTTCGGCAGCAGCTACGTCAAACAGCTGTCCCCAGATGTAAGAGTACACACACGCACATCAACTTCTAATATGCTTTTGAGATCAAAAGTCAGGGTGGATTCTTCACTTTTATTTCTGTTTTAATCTAAAAGTTAAAAATACCTTGATGATTTTGCATTTTCCAAAGCAAGGTACAAAGCCAGTGATTTGCTCTCATATCAGTGAGAGCTTTAAGGCTTGCCAAAAATACACCACCATTATGTAACTGAACAGCTTAAGCTAATACTGTAACTGAGATGATGTTTTGCATTACAGTAGTTCTCAGTCACATTAAAGTGATAGTTTACCCAAAAATGAAAATTCTGTCATCATTTACTCACCCTCATGCCATCCCAGATGTGTATGACTTTCTTTCATCTGCTGAACACAGTTTTAGAAGAATATCTCAGCTCCAGGGTTGGGGAGTAACGGAATACATGTAATGGGATTACGTATTTAAATACAAACTATTAGTAACTGTATTCCATTACAGTTACAGTTACATTCAAAAAGTATTTTAATTACTGAAGCGATTACTTTGCATTTTATTGTCATTTGTTTAATTGAATATTTAGTCTATTCAGTTGAAAAACATTTATCCATATAAATTATGCGATCCAAAGAGTGTTTGAACAGCGGTGAAACACTTTCTTATGATGTGTTACATTCATACAAGCAGACTTAGAAGTAAGTTTGGAGCAGTAGAAATAGAAATAAACCTTGTGTAAATTGCCATGTGAACATGTATATTTATGCTAAGCTTAAATGCTCTTTCTAGCCATTTTACATGCACTTGTTACCAAGCATGTTCGTATTTTTTTTATCAAGAAAATAAACGTTAGATTATAATTTTTTCTCTCTAGTAAGATTTTTCACATTAGGACAAAAATCTTATTCTTGATGAGAATCCTTAAAACATGATGAGTTTGCTTTATCTTGTTTTAGAAACAACACCGTGTAAGATATTTAGGTTTTTCAGAGAATGTATTTTTAACATGTGTATTTTGTCTTACTGTATACTGGCAGAGTTTTTATAGTCAAAACAAGTGAAAAAATCTACCAGTGCTGAAGAAGTAATCCAAAGTATTTAGATTACATTACTGACCTTGAGTAATTTTACAGAATACGTTACAAATTACATTTTACAGCATGTATTCTGTAATCTGTTGTGGAATACATTTTAAAAGTAACCCTCCCAACCCTGCTCAGCTCTGTAGGTCCATACAATGCAAGTGAATGGTGACCAGACCTTTTGTATCTCCAAAAATAGCATAAATTAAACAATAGCATAATTAAAGTAATCCATAAGTCATCAGTGGATAAGTCCATATCTTCTGAAGCAATATGATAGATGTGGGTGAGAAACAGATCAGTATTTTTTATTTTTTCTGTAGATTCTCCACTTTCACTTTCCCAAGCACTCTTCTTCCTGAAGAGGAGTTCTTCTTATGTTTTTGTTGAGTCACATTCTTTTTGCATATCACCACCTGCTGGCAGGGAGGAGAATTTATATGGAAAAAGGAGTTAAATATTGATCTGTTTCTCACTCACACATATCATTTTGCTTCTAAAGACATAAATGTAACCACTGGGAGTCTTATGGATTACTTTTATGCTGCCTCTATGTGATTTTTGGGGCTTCAAAGGTGTTGTCACCATTCACTTACATTGTGAGGACCTACAGAGCTGAGATAATCTTTTAAAAATCTTTGGTTGTGTTCAGCAGAAGAAGGAAAGCCATACACATCTGGGATGACATGAGGGTAAATGATGAGAGAATTTTTATTTTGTGGTGAACTGACCCTTTAAATTGCCTTAAAGGTGCCAGATGGACCTTCTTTTGATGTTCTTTTGCACAGCAATGGCACTTCTTTTACTGAAAGTTTCTGAAGATCAAATTTGAAGACTGTGCTGACCCAGCTATTCAGTTAAATTATTATAATAATTTAAAAAGTCAGTTTTATACTTTCATTACACAGAAAACCTTCTTAAAAAGATTGTATCATTAAGGTACTACATTTGCAAATCAGTTGAGACATTTTTATGATTTTTTAAAGATATTGATAGTTTTATTTACTATGGTAGCATTTAATTGATCAAAATACAGTCAAAACATTACTTGTGTTGCAAATTATAATTAATGTTTTAAATAACTGTTTTATATTTATATAATAATTTTTTTGGTTAAGTGTCATGAAAACAAAATTACCCCAAAATTAAAAGGAAAAAAATGATTCTAAATAAATCAGTGGTGATTCTCATTACTGTAATACTGTAATTTTTTACTGTATTACACTAAATATATATATATATATATATATATGTGTGTGTGTGTGTGTGTGTGTGTGTGTGTGTGTGTGTGTGTGCATTTTTTTTTTTTTTTTTTTTTTTTTAAATCAGCATAAATGGAAGCAAAAATATATTTGCAATAAAAATTCTTTTGGCTATATTCTCATGTCATCTTAGACTTATGCTGACACCTAGTGGTGTGGATGTAGCATCATTTATATGCGATACTTTTCAGTTACAGATGGCAATGTAAAAAATCACTATTCACAATAAGTCATGATTAATTATATCCATGAGTGTAAGTGTCCAATAACAGTGAGGTTACTGAGATTTAGTGAGTAATATTCGGCTGGTCTTGTGACCTTAACATGGCAGCACCCATGAGGGGACCCCCTGCATGTAGAATAAAACACCTTTTATTAGGTTACTGATGTGACTGGAGTCTTTATCTCTTGTGGGTGGTCATGATTTTACACATAGGTTTCAAAATTGCAATTAATTTGTTTGAGTATAGCTTTTTTTAATGAGGAAAAAATTACAGAGTGCACATTTTAGTTACTGCTGTTCACACACTATTCAGTGATGCATCAAGAGATTCTCTTAGTATGCTGGGAAAAACGTTCCTGTTTTTTGGGGATTTTTTTGCTTTATTTGTTTAACTTTATTTGTCAATGCAAAAAATCTCAAGACAAAAATAAGATGGTCCTGCTGTTCACACACTATTCAGTGATACATCAAGACTTTCTCATGGTTTGCAGGGAAAAACCTTCCTGGTATCGGATCAGTGCCTACAGCATGCCATCAGCCTGCACCAGACCATGTGTGCCAGCCTCCTGCGGGCATATCAGGGCCTGTTCTGCTACTTAACCACCTTAACCAAGAACCTGCCCTCCTCTCAACTTATGGAGCTAGGTATGCACTCCACCAGACCTGGAAAACAATAAATATTTGATTTCCAACCTGAGTTTGGAGGCTGGAATTATTTTAAAAGGTTACATACATTACATTGCACCTTATTTTTGAACCGTTAAGAGCATTTAGGGTGCTAATTGTCATGTTTTTAGTTTTCATCTACTTTGACATTGTTACAGAAATGTGTTAATATTTCAGATAAGCTCTATTTTGGCTCTGATAAATGTTTGATTTTCATTTCTATACCCAGTTTAGCTACAGAGCTTCAGTATATGTCTGTTTATATACGTATGTGTCATGATTTTTATGTTTTTTTTGTTGTTTTTTTTATGTGCATGGGATCATTTGCTTTCACACACTAATGTTTTTATATCTCATATGTTTAATCTCAACCTCATTGAATACTGACTGTGACTCACTCACTTGGACTTGGCCTATAGTAATGCAAATACTCACTTGTGAATAACTGTTTAACTAGCTGCTCTTATCTGGACATTTAAGAAATAGTTTGCACAAAAGTGAAAATTCTGCTCTCCTTCATTTCATTCCAAACACACATGATTGTCTTCTGTGGAACAGAAAAGGTCAAATATAGCAGAATGTTCACACTGCTCTTTTCTGTAGAAAGTAAGTGAATGGGGACATGTGCTTTTGAGCTAAAAAAGAAGCTTAAAATGAGTCCATATGACTTGTGTTCTATATTTCAAGTCTTCTGAAGCCATACAATATGAATGCAAACTTAAATTTCACTCTGTTCCTCATAAAGCTATTGTATGACTTCAGAAAACTTGGAAAATAGCACACTAGTCACATGGATTAGCTTTATATTGCTTTATTGTCATTTTGGAACCTTGATGGCACCAGTCACCATTCACTTTCATTATATGGAAAAGAGCAGTGTAAGCATGTTGTCTGTCTCATTTTGTGTTTCATGGAAGAAAGTTTGCAACACATGAATTTTCATTTTGGGTGAACTTAATCTTTTATTAGTTAATTGCGTGTTTCTAAGTAGCCTTTTTACCTCATAGCTGTGCTATCGTATGCTTCTGTCCTCTTTCGTATATGAATCAGCATGCAGATCCTTTTATCTCCTGTTCGTTAAAACTGGCCTTTAATACAACTTTTACTCCAGAACTTACACTGTTAACTCTCACTCACTCAGTCGAAGATAAACTACTCACCCCTGGCTGCATTTTGACCTAGTGTATCATGTGACTAAACTTGCATGTATTTAAGGATTAACTCTAAGCTCAAACAGCAAAAGGGGAGAGTGAAAGTTTTAAACGTGCCTATATGTGCAATCCCACCACTAGCCAAGCCCAGAATGCAGGTCCTTTATGAACGAGTTCTCAGAAGACCTTACCCTCCAGGCCAGAGGCACGTCTACATAGGTACGTCCCTCCAAAACCGACCCTCCGCTCCACATGCCTCTTGCCTTCCATTTGTGTCTTCCAAAAATTCACATTTAAAATGAATATTCTGTCCACATTTACTCACCCTCATGTCATTCCAAACCTGTATGAATTGTTTTTCTTCCATGAAACACAAAAGGAGACGTTAGGCAGAAAGTAAGGGTCTGATAGCCTCAGTCACCATTCACTTTCACTGTAATCATTTCACTGCAATTAAAGTGAATGCTGACTGAGGCTTAAATTCTGTCTAACATCTCCTGTTTTGTTCCAGAGAAAGAAAGTCATATGAGGTTTGGAAAAACATGAGGTTGAGTAAACAATGACAACATTTTCATTTTTGGGTGCACTGTCCCTTTAAGCTTTCTATCTATCTTCTGTTTCCCCTTACCTGGACGTTTGTCAATGGCAAGAGTCCTCCACTGAGGAAGCTCTTACCTTAGTTTAGTCTTACTTTCCTCTAGTAGTATCTCGGATCTAAGGCTGACTTGGGATCAGTCGGATTGCTTGAACAGTGCTGGTTCTCTGTCCTACTTCCTGTGTTGTTCCTCTGGCTCCCTCTCATGTGCTATGAATCAAAGGCTCTTCAGACAGACCCTTCTTTCTCATTCACTCCATACTGCTGCTGTAAGATTAACATTTTCACTTTGCTGTCTTTTCCCTTTTTTTAGAAGAACTTGATGTGGAGGCACGACTTAATGAGCTTTGTGAACAAGTCAAGGTATGTTATAAGTGTTTGTATTGGAACTGGTCATAGTGGTAGCTGTCCATCTTCAAAATTGTTTTTGTTTGATGGTTGTTACTTTGCTTGGCTGGTGCCCCCTGGTGGCTAATGCACGTGTGTGTGTGTGTGTGTGTGTGTGTGTGTGTGTGTGTGTGGTGAGATATTTTGCAGCAGAGGGAAGAGAGCCCAGATGAGCTGGCTGAACTGGTGAACATGAACTTGGCACAGCTGTGCTCTCTCCTCATGGCACTGTGGGGGAATTTCCTGGAAATGGTGTCGCTTAATGAGCGTGTCTCTGCACTGCTGGCCCAGGAGCACCACACACTGCGGGTAAGTTCTAAGATCGTTTCCAGGACCTCTCACAATTCACTGCCATATGCATGTAACTTGTCCCACAACATTTGTGCTATGAACATGAATGATACCTCAAACTATTCTACTTTAAGAGAGGTGTTTTGTTACTTTTGAAGTAATTTGACTTATGATTTTCACCTGGAGAACAATAAAACTGGTGGAAAAATCCCTTTGACTAACTTTGAAGGAGACATGTCTAAGAACCAAAATATTGGGGGTGTGGCTCTTTTGAGCCAATAAGGAACCACCTAGAACACCCTAGCAACATCCTAACACAAAGCTAAAAACCTCTCAGAACATCACAGCAATAGAGGTTGAAGAAAAAGTAAATTCACTGATGCATCACAATTCTTTTTCCAACTATTTGTTCACAGCTTATTCATGTGAAGGGCCACTTTGTTAATAAAATAAAATAAAGTCAGTGTTTATAATTTTGTATGATGCCATTACTGCCACACAAATGCTGTAACTACATCAACAGCAGTGTGGATTTTGTAGTTACTGCATTTTTTCTTAACCTGGTTATAGTTGAGCTAGACCTGTCTGTCACAGGAAAACTTGGTCTAAGAAACTGTATATTAAAGAATAATCAATAATAAATTTTTTTAGATATATCAGGAATTGTTTTGGAATCAGATTGTGACTTCCAGAATTGTAATCAGATCGTATCATGAGGTACCTAAAGATTGCCAGATTTCCCACCATACTTAGCAACCGCAAATGTTTTTTTTTTTTTTTACAGCGCTTAAATGTTTTTGCATTTTTGTTTCATGTTACATATCTCATATATCCAATTTAATAGGTGCGAAGATTTGCCGAAGCTTTCTTTTGTCTTGAACACCCCAGACAGAGCGCACTGGCCTACCAGGAACAGCAGTAAGTCTTAAAATATCATTACTGTAATGTTTTTTAGCACAAAGAAGAAATGTAAATTGTTATGACTTTTCATATTAACTTTTTTCTTTAAAAAAGTGCTCACAGTCACCAACAGATGACCACAGCTATCAAAAACTCTTCTTATTTCCTGTCCTTACCACCTCTTCCTGTTGAATGTGCTGACCTTGATGGGGATGTGAACTCCCTTCCAATCATCTTTGAGGATCGATATCTAGAGTCCATTACTGAAGGTATGTGTAGTGCAACTTTTGGGTTAATAACAAGGCTTTGATATCTTACCTTGGTTATAAAAAAATGCAAAAGGTGTGAATGAATTTGGCCTGTTAAACAACTTTTTGGGAGTTTTGTTACTTTTAGTCCACGTCAAGTGTGGTTCTGCTGTCAAGTGTTGTTTTAACAGGCTATAATATAAACTAAAGGCTATTGGCTATATAAAAAGGGGATGAGCCCTTCAATATGGACTGGCCAAACTTCTTGTTTCAATAGAAAATTTAAACAAAGGTAAGAAAAATGTGCTTATCAAACTATTTCATCTGGTCTGCACTTGGTGTGCTGTAATAGTTAAAGATCTGGTCTGGTAACCAATGGTTCAAACCCTTGGGACAGTCCATTAGCTTCAGGAAGACTGACTGTAATATTTGTGCTGTAATTTACTTTGGATAAAAATGTCTATTAAATGACTACTTCTTTACTATTTGGTCTTCACCCTGAAGATTGTGATGGTCCATGGCTTGGTCTCCACAATACTAGGAGTGGCTCTGTCTCCACTAAAGTAGACAAGTCCAACTCAAAAGACTTCATTGCTAGTGGGGAAGGAGCCCTCGGTCCATACCCAAATAAGCAGCTAGCTGCTCTTGCCACTGCTTGGCCTGAACAAAATGAGCCTCCCCTCAAATCCAAAGCCAAATCCATTAAACTAAGGAAGAATTCCAAGACCGAAAATCCCAAGAAGCTGACCAGGCAGGGCTCTAAAGACTCTGTGGTCCTCACAGGCTTCAAGAACTTGAAGGTTCCTCAAAGCGAACCAACCACCAAGTCCAAAGAGGTTGACACTCAATGCAATCAGAAAGAAGAGGTAGATGATGCAGGCCTATCTGCTGACCCCAGTGGTAGACCGGGATACAAGTGCGTGCTCCTGAATGAAACTATAAGCACCCATTTTGCTCACAATGCTAAAGACTGCACCACAAGCGACAGCTTTTCTAATCTTTTGAGTTTGCAAGCTCAGGCGAGACCCCAGGCAGGTCCTGGAGTAGAAGCCACACAGAGCGCAGCTGTGCACAGAGTTGATTCGACACATCCGCCTTCTGGGCTTAGACATATCGACGTCAAGCCGAGTGACAAGGACCCCTACCAGGGCGACAAGGTCACCATTCTTCTACCATACCACACAAATCCGACCCCCAATAGGGATGTTCCAGAGATCACACAGACTGATTTCTCTGAGTTCAAGAGTCGAGTTGGGGATGGTGCCACCGTCATTGGTGCTGTTGGAGGTTGTGCGGCCGCTTTGAGGAGTGACTGTGTTCCTCCCGTTTCCTCCCGTCTTTCAGACTCAGGAATAGAGAGCGAGTCTAGCTCTGCACAACTAGTCCCAGTTTCTCCATCTCCTTTATCCCCTACTGGGCTTGAGCCGTCTTCTGAGCAGGTTCAACAAAATACCCACCAGAGACCCGGTTTGCTCAGCCCTGCCTCCAGAGGAACCGCTGCATTGGAGGCTCTCAATCCAGAGAGCACCAGTGGTGTCAGCGGCGTACAGTCTTCCCTCACCTCCATCAACTCGCTCCCCTCGGACGATGAGGTGGAGACGGAGAATGTTAGTAGGAAGTCCAGCATCCTGGTGCAGGAACAGAGCCTAATTTTTTCTGGAGAATTTCAGAGCCTCCCATTATCCAGCTCTAGAGTATTAGCTCAGCAAAGACCCTCCGTTGGTCACGGAGATGGGCTGGGGTCTCACAATGAGGACCTTGCTCTCCAGTTCCGCTATGAAACCTTAGCTCCAGACAAGCAGACGGGATCTGCTGAGAGCGATCTTCCAGGTGGAGGTGGTCCATGTAGTGAGCCACAGACTGCTGCCCAGTCTAGTACATCAGCCACCAGCAGCACTGATCTTGTGAAGAAAGGCTTTGTGGAGAACTACTTTGGCTCACGCTCCAGCACTGACGTTTCCGAGATCAGCCCACTAGAGACTGCTGCCGTAACGCTGGGAATCCAGACTTGCTCCAATGCTAATGATGAAGATGATGAAGAGGAGCAGCAGGAACATGAGATGATTGAGAACGGTTACTATGAGGAGACAGATGGGCCTGTTTATGTTAATGGACTTCCAGGGGAAGAAGAGAGTTGTGGGGATGGGGGAGCAGAGGGGAGGAGCCTTTTTTATGAAAACTTGGGATTGGAACAGCTTCAGAAAACATACATTGCCTCTGCCGGCCTGCAGACACGGCCTGCTGGACCAGCACCGACCAGCAATGATGTGATCTGGTACAAGAGCGCCCCCACTGCTCAGATGAAAGTGTGAGTTTTTTCTTCTTCCCCTTCTTCCTCTTCTTCCTAAATTTGTCGTGCTCAAGGAAAAGGACAAAGATTCTAAATGTTAAATTGCTTAGTCAACACAAAATCAAAATTGACCCTATTTGCTTCCATAAAACATGTCTTATTGTGCACATTATTCCAAATAATGTTTTTTTTTTCTCTTGCCTTTGTAGTCTTCCATAAAAATTTTAACTCTAAAATGACTTTTTGCTGACACCACCTAAGTTAATGTTAGCAATAGCTAACATTGTTTTATGAGACTTTAGACTTCAAGCCTTTCTAAAATCTCGCCAATATGTAACACAGTATTAAATATTAAATACACAATATTCAATTTAATTCAATGCTGCCTAACATTAATTTAATAAAAGTTATTGCAATAATAGCAAACAATTATAGTTTTGAAAAAAAAAAAAAAAAACTATTTCTATAACTTACTATTGGGGTACATCAAGATTCTCTTTGGGGTTATGCAAACATATCACCCTGCAGCTCTCGCCTGGTTGCCCACTAAAGCTAAGTAGGGTTGAGCCTGGCCAGTACCTGGATAGGAGACCTCCTGGGGAAAACTAAGGTTGTTGCTGGGTCCTAATGTGGGTCCTAATGCCCCAGTATAGTGAAAAAAAATAAAATAAATAAATAGCACCATCTTTCAGATGAGACGTTTAACCGAGGTCCTCATTGTGGTCATTAAAAATCCCAGGGCAGTTCACGTAAAGAATAGGGGTATACCCTTGTGTCGTAGCCAAATTCCCCCCATTGGCCCTTATCCATCATGGCCTCCTAATAATCTCCATCCCTGAATTGGCTACATCACTCTACTTTCCTTTCCACCAGTAGCTAGTGTGTGGTTGGCGTTCTGGTGCACTATGGCTGCCGTCGCATCATCCTGGTGGATGCTGCACACTGGCGGTGGTTGAGGAGGTTCCTCCTATACTATGTAAAGCGCTTTGAGTGCCTAGAAAAGTGCTATATAAATGTAAGGAATTATTATAATAATAATTATTATTAAACTTGACATTCAACTACCACATAGTAGTCTTCCACGATCGACTGCTAGCTCGCATTCAGGTCTGGCTTCATTCTTGTATGGAACGCCTACTTGTAACGATCCATTCTCCTCCTGATGGATAAAATCAAGTCCTGTCCTACACGTACAGTAGTAGTATGGGTTGCAAATGCTGTTTCATGTTGACTTTAAACTAGAATTCTGGCACTTGTAAATATTTTTAGAAGTACATACAAAGGAGGAACATTTAAAGCATGATCAATCTTATATACCACTGTTCCATTGTTTGTGTGTGTAAACGTTTAGGTTTGTGCAAGCAAAAGAGGAGTTGAAGCAACTGAAGTTGCCAGGCTTCATGTACAGTGAGGTGACAGATTTGGCATCCACTGTACCTTATTTCAGTATGGATGAGGATGAAAGCTGTGATGAGGGCATACACCTCATTGTATGTGTACACGGCCTAGATGGTGAGCAGACACAGACAAGCCCATATTGTTTCTTCAATTCCTGTATAATCTTGTTTGAAAATTCAATATCAAAAGATGGTCAGATCCTTTTTTTTTTCTGGTTATAAAAACTCTCTTTCTGTCTTCAGGTAATAGTGCAGATCTGCGGCTGGTGAAGACTTATCTGGAGCTCGGTTTACCTGGGGCACGCATAGACTTTCTAATGTCAGAGCGCAACCAGGTAACCTTGTAAATCTGTCATATATGTATATAAAGACACTGCAGACTGCATTTAAAAAGGGACAAATTAAATAGCTTGTAAAAGAAATTGAACACTTGACAAAAATGAAAAAGCCTTCAATTTTCTTTTGTTATTATTCAAGAATGACACATTTGCAGATTTTGAGTCGATGACTGACAGACTTTTGGATGAAATAGTGCAGTACATACAACTCTACAATCTAACAGTTTCCAAGATAAGGTAAGACCCTTTTTCTCAAGCTCAGATAAATGAGGCCTGCACCAGTGCGTGCTTCATAAAATGATGCTTTGTGGCCACATAGGGGGTGCATTTGGCACCATTTTCCACCATTATATATAGAACATACTATTGGCTTTTTGAATGGGAAAGCGAATGCCACAAGACTCTTTGCCATTTGAGAGAATGCCAAATGACGTCACTGATTGCTATGACAAGCTCATTATGTTTTTAAACTCATATCTTAAATGCAACTGTGATATACTCCTAGCATGACGAAATCACTGTTTTGTCTCTGTCAGTTTTGTGGGTCATTCTCTGGGAAATCTGATTGTGCGCTCAGTGTTGACGAGGCCCAGGTTTAAGTGTTATCTCAGCAGACTGCACACGTTTCTGTCTCTGTCTGGACCCCATCTTGGCACGCTGTACAACAGCTCAGCCCTCGTCAATACTGGTAACACCTGCTCATGACCTCAGCACATTTCTGAAGACATCATGAACAGTCACTCATTCATTTTTCCTTTGTCAGGGTTGTGGTTTATGCAGAAGTGGAAAAAATCTGGCTCTCTCCTGCAGCTGACCTGTCGAGACCACTCGGACCCACGCCAGACTTTCCTCTATAAGCTGAGCAAGAAAGCAGGTAAGTGTAATGCCATTCTGATTCAGCAGAAGTTGATGTTAGGTTGGGTTACTTTGTACTCTGACACTCACACTCTGTTTCAGGTCTTCAGTTCTTTAAGAATGTGGTGCTGGTGGGATCTCTGCAGGATCGATATGTGCCCTATCACTCTGCTCGAATTGAGATGTGCAAAACAGCCTTAAAAGACAAACAGACTGGTAAGTCTGCTTTTATATTTCTTAAAGGAAGTTCACCAAAAGTCTCAAAAAGTAGAATTAAAATAGTCCATTGGGCTTGTGTTTTTTTTTCTTCCAAGTCTTCCGATGCTATTCGATAGCTTTGTATGTGGAACAGAACAAAATTGTTGTGTTTAGATCATTTAGCCCATGTAGAAAAGGTGTGTAATTTCTGCACCACTAGTGTTACCTAACGGACTGCAGAAATAATGACCGTTTTCAAACAGATTTTCCCACCCCAAACTTAACTCATTGGTTGAGCCAATGTTGCTTTGTCCAGCTGGTTGGGAGACCCCAAAGAACACTTCTGTGTTTGCACTTTTCAGCGAAATTGTTTAATTATAGTTGTCACTGCACATTAAGCTGAGATAGGAGAAAGCGCTTTAACATTGAAAAAACTACACACATCAAATTTAATGATGCTTTTACCTAAATGTTTTTAACTTTTCTGCTTCTAACCAAATATCCCTCTTCTTCTGCTGGTTTGTCTCTTGTCGTCTACTCATGTGGTGTCAGGCCCAGTGTATGCTGAGATGATTGAGAATCTTCTACTCCCTGTGCTTCAGAACAAAGACTGTAACTTGGTGCGTTACGACGTCATCCATGCGCTGCCCAACACCGCCAACTCTCTAATTGGCCGGGCAGCCCACATCGCTGTCCTGGACTCTGAGATTTTCCTGGAAAAGTTCTTCCTGGTGGCAGGACTCAAGTTTTTTCAGTAGCCTGCTAGATCAGAAGAATCCGGAGCGAATACCTCACTGCAAATGGATTTTTGCCAAGTGTTTTTCTGATTTATTTTTTAAGTATGCTCTTGGAGGTAAAGAAAAATATATCAGTATTATTTTTTTTATGATTTTGTTTCTATTTAGTCTGTTGTAAATGGGGAATTTATCATTTTTATTTTTCTACTACCATTCTTTTTTTTTAAGGTCAATTTTAATGTTTTATTCATTATTAAGAATATCAAGCCTCCTTGTGGTATTTTTTTCCAGTGTTATTTATGTATGAAATTAATTTTTACCATTTTTGTTTTAACAGTTCATTCTAGTAAACTCTCTTATGCTGAACTGGAAATGTAGCTGCTAAAAAAAAAAAGAATGAAATATTTATTGGGGGTGGAGATCCAGGTCTTCATGGTGAAAGCATGTTCACTTGAACATTCTGGTATCTACAGCTGGCTTGCATACATTTTTCTATCAAGAAATTGCCATTTGACTACACATTTTTTTACTACAATCCTTTTTTTATTGCAATGTCAAAGGCTTCCTGAACATGGACGAACATGTGATTGTAGCTGAAACGAAGCAGCCTTGGACCGTTTGTTGGTTTTATATGATGTCTCTGGTGCCCATTGCATTATCATACACAATCTTAACCCAGCCTGGAGTTGGGCAGAGAACACAGCTTGGCATGTTAGCATTTTAATTTTATTAAAGGGGATACAGGTAACTAATTAACTGGGGATGGGTGTGGGCTAGACGGTTAGTCAGTTTATACAGCACAACAAAATCTGATCACATGGTTTTGGGAAAGTATTTATGTTTGGTTTCCTATGGAGGACTTCAGTAACAGTTGTGTGCGAAAACAATTTAAATAAAACATTGAATTTAGCTTGTTTTTGTTAAAATGGTTTTGTATCATGGACTCCACATTTAATTAAATGTATTCGCAATAAATACATTTGTGTCATGTTTAATAAAAATAAAAAAATCTTGTGGATAAAGGCTATCATTTAGTTTTAAGTAAGGTTTAACACAATTTATATTCTGTCATTATTTACAGTACTTAACGTTCCATCCGGAATGTTGCTGGTTTGTTTTTTTGTTTTGTTTTTTTAAACACAAACAGAATTTAAGAATCTTGACGCAGCTCTTTTCCATACAGTAGCAGTTCATAATAACCACAGCTGTCAAGATTATCAGTGAAATAACTTAATTTTCTTTCTGTTCCTAACACAAAGAAAGCTATCGTATTACTTCAGAAGACTTGGAATATAGTCCATAAAATGGACTACTTTTTTATGTTTTTTTTTAAAAAATTTTATGAAGCTTTACACTCAAAATCAGCTGTCCTTGTATGGAAAATAGCTGCATAAAGATTCTTCAGAATTTCTCATTTTATGTTACACAGAATTAATAACAGCATATGGGTTTGGAACAATGTGATTAAATAATTAATAAATTTAAATGTCCCTTTAAAGCATCGTTAAAATATATTGTTCCCTAGATGGCAGTGTTTACCAGATCTCACACCGGGAGAACCATGGAAAATAAGATGACTGTTACTGTACTGAAAATAAGATGACCTGACTGATTCTGTTTGTAGCACATTTAACTTTTGTTGTATATCATTAGTTTGTATTTGTAGTTTTAAAACTAATGCAAACCATATTGTGCCAAATGGCACCAAGATAATTTCCCTTAGACTTTATAATTATTTAATTGTAATTATTTGTTTACTCAATGCTATGCTAAAGAAGAAACGTGCATCATCTTGTCAACCTTAAGTGAAATGATCCTCTGCCATGAACATTTTTTCTTCCCTTTATTTAGCACTATACATGTTTATCTGCATGTAGCCTCTTAAAACCAGCTGATCTTTGGAATGCAGTGTAACCATGGAAACGTAAAGACCTGAATGAAAGCAGCCTGTTGAGCAGCACCACCCCCAGTTCTCCAGATTCCCACTGTCAGTTGCCGGACGCTGCTGTGGGATGATGTCATGTTGTTTGGAAACAGAGGGGATGGTGAGAGATGACCTGGCCAGAGAAAAAAGCAGCCTTGAAGTGAGAGATCGAAGGTCAAATAAATGTGAATGTGATCACTACAGGGGTCAGCAGTTGAAGACAGCACAGTCATTTTACTGGAGACTTTTGAAGGGTTAAAATAGTCATTAGACAGCGGACACCTTTTGCACAGTGGAAGGAGGGAATAATCCCTGATGGCCTGCCATGACCCCTAACAGCCCTTTAATCATCCCGCACACAAACACAAACAGCAAGGCTCTTCTCAAAGCCCCAATGAAGGCACTATGGAGATTTGTTGCTGGTATAGAAATCACTGTATTTTAATTGTGTTTTAACTACCCTCCAGGCTGTAATGGCTGATGCTGCAATTTAGAATTATTTTGTATCTGCTTGATTTTAATAATTAATTATGTGCTGGGAATTCAGATGTTGTAAGGATTGTCCTACTGTAATGATCAGATGTTTGTGTGGTTTATTATGGGATGATGGTGGTCTCTGTTGCCCTGAATTAGTGTAATCTCAGACATGTTAATCCTAATCTTGATTAATCTGCTTGTTATGGATTTAATCTGAATTCAGTGATTTACTTGGTTTGCCCAAAACTGCTCCACAGAATAAGCAACACAAAGAGGAAAACCTTAAATTTCCGCACAATATGCATATGTATGGTGGACAACACACTGGTAAAAATCTGGGAGTCAATTATTAAATTAATATGGGATCTCCTTCAAATAATTAATTATTATAAAATTATTATAAAAATTATAATACGAATTACAGTCATGAATAGAAATTAATAAGAATAATACGAACGAAGAATTAGATGTTAATCAATAAATAAAAAAAGTAAAAGATTTATTTTGTTTTATTATTTTATTTTTAACTGTGGTATGCCAAGTTACCACAGTTTCATTATGTAGTTAATCAGCTATGGTTAGCGGAAATTATGGTTACCGTGGTGTTTTATTTATTAATTAATTAATTAATTTATTTTTTAGCTACGTGTTTTACTGCATTACCAAAAGCTTTAACAGGCTGGCAATGAAGCGAGCCTATAGTGATAAATGCACTTTGTTCTTACAAATGAAGTTTTGAAGATAACTTTAATGTAAATCTTTCATCACGTTATGTGTGCCGTTTTACACATTCATCAAATCGTGTTGCTCTGTTGTTGTTGATGTAGATTAATGTAAAGGAGGGTTCATACATTTTCATTAATGGGCGGAGGGAGGCGTGTTTATATTTTATGACTACGCGGACAACCGGAGCGTTACAGTTGTCTTCACTATTACAGCTTTACTGTGCATTAATTTTGTGGATGAAAAAATGTATCGTAGTTAAATCAGTAGGCAGCCTACTGCTTTGTTAGTGTTTTGAAGTAAGAACGGTCCCCCCTCCCTCGCAGTGATACGTTGGTGCAGTCCCCTCTGAGGCTCTGATTCTCGCAGTCAGTGAGCGCGCGTCTGAACTGGTGTGTGTCTGTCACGCTGTGTGTGTTTTTGTGAGGTATGCAGTAGTAAATTACCTCAACACCAAACAAACAAACAAACACTTCAGACTTTAAATAAGCGGTAAGTGTTGTTCATCTTCCTCTTTTTAGGGCATTTTTTATTTGAAAGTGTAACGCATTGGTAATAATACTATTGCTTTATGATTTGGAGTGGTGTAGTTGTATTCAACAGGTGGGCAGAGTGATTTACAAACCTTTGAACGATAATAATAACTCTGGGATTTTCTTTTTTAAAACTGCTTGTTATTTCAGAATTTGGACCCTCTTTTATATGGTCCTGTAATTAGTTTGAGCAAAAGTTTTTCCACAGTTTACATTAATTGTTACACTGTCAAATATTCCAGCACTAATTCTAATTTGTCTAAACATCTTTACATAGAATAAAATTTTTTTCCCCTCTTTCTCATTTTTAACTCACTGTTGTGTTTGTACAGTAGCGTGATGCTAATCCAGAATATCAGTATATTGTGTTTACGGTTAGCTTTTCATTGGATATATTATTCTCTGGTCTTTTAAGTCTAGAAATTAGCTTCATATTTGTGTATTTCCATCATTGTTACTCAAACTTGCTGTCTACAATTGCTTTGCCACCCTTGAAGTTTATCTGCATGTTTCTTCATATAAGCAGTGAGACTAGTGTGCAAGAATGCTGGTAAATAGACAGGGAACTGATAGTAGTATGCTTAAGACCACAAAATAAGTAAAAATTGAGTCAATTTAAACTAAGTGGAGCCCTAACTTGATGTTAAGGTCAAATATTGACCTTATTGTGGGAATTGTTCTGAATACTGTATGTACACATCTAAAATAAGGACTTGATTTAGAAGCTCATCAATACACTATCATGATATAATACAAAATTGAATTGAAGTATTGAATCCAAGAGGTGTATGTTAGATGTGTGAACGTTACAGACAGGGAAGCAGTTGGAATTTAATTGCGGATACAACAGAGACTCACCCTCTAACAGGCCTAAACATGAATGCACATTCAACAGGTAGAGAGGTATGACAATTCATGACAAAATGATGAGTGATCTTTTCACAGCCACTGTTGGCTGGAAAAACAGCTTTTGATTCTAGTAGTTGATAAAGCCTTGTGATTAACGTAAAGTAACCACAGGTGCGTTTCCGCTAACTGCACCCGTAAGGACCTCAAGTGTCTGCCGCCAGTATTGTTTGAAGATGTATTTTAATACACCTTAACCCTTGGTCTCCATTCATTTTCCTAATCCGTCAATGTCTTAAAGGGATAGTTAAACCAAAAGCGAAAATGATGTCATGAATCAGGCTACTCACTCTCATGTAAGAAAGTCACATGGGTTTGGAGCAACATGAGGTTGAGTAAATGATGACAGAATTTTCATTTTGGGGTGAACCATTCATTTAACAAACAAGCACATGATGCAGTTTAACCTGTTACCCTGAGGCTTGCGTAAATTGATCAATATTGTTTCACTAGAATTGTGTTTTGGAATAGACACACTGAGTTTGTAATGCTACAGTGGAAGGAACACTCCTTTAGCACACTGTAATTACTGTTTGAAACAGTTTGCTGGTTGTCCTTAAAGGAGAAGTGTGTGATATTTGTGCCACAAGGAATTGCACAAAGTGGAATTGCAAAAATAAAGTCTGTTTTCAAACAGGTTTCCCCAAACACTCACTATGGTTGGCTGAGCAAAAAGATGATCCCGCCCCAAAATTCACACCAGCCAATGTTACTTCGTGTGGCTGGTCTGCATCCTCAAAAAATCAGAGCACTATTTTGAAAGCACTTTTAAGGGAAATCAACCTATGAATGGCTTAGGCTACATATAGTTGTCTCTTCATATTAAGCTGGGATGGGAGAAAGAATTGTATTATCCATTACATTACACACTTCACCTTTAAGATCTGTTCTTACTTTGAGATTTGAGTAATCTGCCTTTATCTGTCCTAACTGAGTAAGTGGCTTTTCCAGTCTGAAGAATGTACACTTGAAGATTGATTTACAGTTGATGTTCTCAGAGTGGTGTGTGTGCCTGAAAGTGGGATGTTTTCAGACAAACTTCGATGTCTCATCCAAACAACATTTAAAGGAGCAATATGTAACATTGACATCAAGTGTTTAAAATGGATACTGCAGTCCAAATTCAAAATATTGGAGAGAGTTGTCTCCCCTGCCCCCTCGTCCCCAGACTCGAAGCTCACGTGGGTTGCAAGGTTGAGGACACGCAACAGGAACTAACAAACTGACAATGGCAAGCGATGAGCCTTACACTGTAAGTTGAACAGCTAATGTATACGTTTGCATATTTTAAACAGCTCATGTGGATTTTTTATAACTCTGTCAATGTTAGCTAGATGTATTGCTGGCTTCCATGGCTGCAGCGCGCTGTGTTTGTCTGCTAACTTGTTTCAAATCTGACAACCCAGGGTGTCGAAATACTATTGGGAAATGGGCAGTGGGCGGGATCACACAGGCCAAATCACAAACAGAAATTCCGGTCCAGAACGGACATTTCAAAGTGGAATATACTGACTGTAGCATTGTTTTCGGAGAAGCATTTCAACTTAGCATGTTTCCTAAATCTCTGATAACATATTATGATAATTGTATGCTTTAGTACAGTAAATATATGACATATTGCTCCTTTAACTCTGTATAAATGATTTTATCGAACCAAAAAATATGATTAATCAAATCAGTGTTAAATAATGTGAAATGTGTTGGTTAATTTCTGTGCCTCTAGCGACATCAAACATAATTGAAAAGACTGTTTTCAAACACGTTTCCTAAGGATTTCCTTGGGCTGTCTTTGGTCAGAGAGACATGTAGTCCCGGCCCAGACTTACGCCATTGGTTGAGCAAATGTTGCTGTGTTGGGTTGGTCAGGAATCGGGATGCTCAAACAAACACAGCTTTGATAGTTTTGAGCTTTGAATTTTTGTGCCACAAAGCCAATGTTTACACTTTTTGGGGAATCAGTGTACGAATGGATTATATATAGCTGTCTCTGCATTTTAAACTGGGATAGGAAAAAGTATTGTTCTATCGAAAAAGGTCTTGCTGACTGGGTCTCCTCCAAAGGCGTAGGTTTGGTTTGAAAGTTGGTATGGACATATAGCAAGGATAATATTCAAAATGTTGGTATTAAGGAAATGTGAGAAAGTCAGTCTTATAGGCAAAATAACATTATTACCATCATAAAACAAGTCTAATTTCTTAGTTCTCTGCCCCAACATACTAAATATTAGCCTTTAAAATTTTTTCTAAAGAATAAACAAATTAAGAACTGACCACTAGGGCTACACAGTTAGGAGGGGAAAATGTGATATGCGATAAACTTGGATAATATGCAGTAATATGTGATGCGATAAACCTAGATTAATGGGTCAAAATAAAATGAATTTAAAAAAAGAGGATTTACCTTGAGAAAATAATATCCAAGGGACACAGTGACATTCTGTAGAATGTATTATCCAGCATTAAACAAATGGAATCTAAACAAAGGGTAGTGTAAATGAACAATTTACATGTGCAAAATGACATCACAAAATAAACAAATTATGAGGAGAATGGAACATTGACATTTTTCCAGACTTTCTGCTTTCCAACTCCCCTCACTCCCACATAATCTTTTCTCATATTGCTTATTTATATGTACTTACATTTTTATCTGAAAAAGTAGGCCTCCTGAACAAAGTAGGCTTAACCTACAATTAATTATTTTTTTATTTTTTATTTTTTTTGACAAAACTTTACTTTCTAATCCCGATGCTCTTCTCCAATGTGCGAAGTAAAAAATGTTTTGGGAGTTATACCAGCATCTTAAAATCCTGAACCTCTGACACAATCTTTCAAAATTTCCTTCAGGTCTCTTCCTGAAGAGAACGCTTACCGGCCGAAAATGTGGAATCCTCCATAGGGATGCATTCAAAACTCAGGACGTTTTTTACTTTTTGACAGGAAACATTTTGTACATGAAAAGAATGCTTGTTTAAATCTACTTATTTCAAGGATTGGACGTAAAACACCAATGGAAATCCGCCCGCATAATCTCCAGAAAATTGATTTAAAAAAAATCTCGCGATTGTGATTGGTGCATCCTGAACAGTGCTGAGAAAAGTAAAAGGTGCCAATTGACAGCGTTTATGCACTGCTTCAGAAGAGGTAGGAAAATAATTTACACATTAATAATTATACTAAGGGAATTTAATAGTTGTTAAAATGAAAATAAAAACATAGTTTAAAGTATTTTTTGTGTGGTAAAATTGCCCAAATGTTGGTCGGAACATTTCTGATTTTCTGAAAGTTGATAGTGACATGTCCATATTTTTTCTATGTGCCATGTGGAAAATAAAACACAATGTATGTATTAAATTAAAGAAACATGCAGTCATGACTTTAAAACCATAAAAGTTAAATTATTCAGTTAGGACAAAAAGCTGGATTTCCCTGAGGCTGTAGCAGTTAACAGTAGCCTAGTTTAGGTGTCTTTATCGTGTGAAATCGTGCACAGGTGTGGACTGTCATGTTCGGATTTGCCAGAAGTTAACTCCACACCGAGAAATACATAATACGCATCATAGTAGGGAGAGACGATTCTAGGGGCTCTGGGGGCTTTAGGCAAAAAAACAAAACAAAATAAAATGGGCCTTATCTTTCAGTAACAATCATTATTTATTTTTGTAACATATAGGTTCAAAAGCTGGCAATGCCATCTAACATCCACTCTTTTCATGAAAAATTAATGAGCTAATCCATAGTAGATGTTTCTAAGATAAACTCAACAGAAAAAATTAACTAGCTATGATGTAATTTCTCTCTTTTATGTGTGCCCCTCTCTCTTTCTGTATATATGTAACACCATATGAGAGTTTAATAGTGCTCTTGCGATTCAGATCGGTTAATTTAGAGGAAAACTGGATGAAAATCCAATCTTTTCTAAAGAAATGTGAAGTAAACATACAGTATGAGATTCCATAGAGTGGTCTCTAATTGCACACATATTTGGATTACAACTTCTTATGGATGTTGTTTACTGAAGCCTCGCAATGACAAATGATGAGAGCTTACTTGCTTTAATGGACGTGTGTCTTTATGACATGTTTATGTCCCTAACTCTCATTTTGATTTTACATGTCATATGTGTACTCCTGATATAAATTAAAGAATTATTCTCAATGTAGCATTTCTATCATAAAACAGAGGTGTAATATCAAAGCTGGAGATTACGCCTTTCTAATGATGTACAGTTTGTCAAGATTAAATAAGAATTGCACGAAGAATAGGTGCAGAGAATGTAAACAATACCGATCGCGACTCACGCGGCCGTTGGCGATCTTTTCGTGAGAAGGGATAGTTCAGTAAACATTATGGTCATGCTTCTCCTCCCCGTCTTTCATTTTTCCTCTTCTGAATCCCAGATTGCTACACTGGACGTCCTCTTCATGAAGCCTGTATCTCGTTCTTACTTGAATTTGATCATAGCTAAAAGGATGGGGGCCCCCTTGGTGGGTTTTTAAAAATGTCATTCTAGTGTACTAAGCATTGCCGATCATTGGTTTCAAGTGTCTTTGCAGTGAACTACTGTAATTACCGCCCGCGAGGGCCCCCTGCCAACTTGGGTGTCCCGTAGGTACGCCTCTGATTGTGGGCATATAGGCCAGAGGCCAGCGCCACACCATCAGAGTTTTCCTCTTTCGGGGTCGCGTAGACATCTTTTGTGCTCTGGAAAAATCGTGGTATAATTCACTAACCTGAATGTTGCACTTCTGAATAAATTTTACATTATGCGGTCACATTTCTTAACTCTCGCTGTGATTGTCATAAAAACCGCAAAGTTTATGGTGGCACATGCAAGTTCCAGTGCTCAAAAAATACACCACTGCAAATTATTAGTACAACTGGATTCCACTGAAGCGTTCAGATTCAGCGATAGAGGAAGTTATGGCGTGCGAGGCACAGACCGGCTTTTACAGCCACTAATTTTCTGATCGCCAAGTAGGACAGTGTGCTGTGGCTCATATCTGGACTTGAGGCACTTGAATTGGAAACTTATAAGTCTCCTTTCAAGGTGGTTCTCAGAGACAGATCTTGTCTCATGTCCATCCGCTGGACTGGTTCATGTCAAACGACTTGAAAGACTCATATGTGCAGATGCCAGATACCTTGCTACAGGCCATTCAGGAGTTCACCTTCAGTGCTGGCTCAATAATGTGAGGAATGCAGCTGTGCGTTGTAATGTTTTCACAGGTGATGTTATCTAAACTGTGGAGCTCAATACTCTAGGAAACCCGAAGTTCCACAAACACGTTTAACACTGCCCACTAATCTAAACCACACGATCTACAAGACAGGTTGTTTACAAGTTTAGTGTTAATTTCACAATTATATAATCACATGTTTATATAATCTGGCTGGGCTTGAAGGATTGTGCAATGTAATCAGCTTTTATTGCATGTCTGAATGCATGAAATATGAGTACCAAACAAAACCTCATATTCCAGCTCAGACTTAATCAGCATTTCTGAATTCTGGACATTTTAATTGTCACTGTTTTCCTTTTGTTTAGCAATCACCACTAAAAATATAAAAATGTGTTCTTTTGCAGATATTAAAAATGAAGGGGCCGATACTTGTGAACAAAGCATCTTGAAGAAAAGGTGGAAGGAGAGGCCAGTGTGAGTGTGTGATTGTAAGTGTGTGCGTTTATGTGTGCATGTGTGTGTGGATGAACTTCCATAGGCCATGTCTGGTCCAACCAAACCTGAGAGGACAGTGTGTGTCCTGCTTCCTACCAAGGAGACACTAGACATCACAGTGGGGGTAAATATTCACACCTGTAACATTTCTTAATTTGATTTGTACTGTGTCTGCTGACGTTTTGCTAATGTGTTATTCCAATGTGTATATATTTTCTGTCATTGACAGATGAGCTATAAATGTTCGTAAAGAAATAAGCTATAGGAGGCTGTGTGTTACAGTGATTTTTACAACAAGTAAGGGACCGTTCACACTAAATGCATTGTTACATCTTTCTGTGCTGTTTTTCAATCATTTATCTATGTAAATGCACTAGACGGACATTCTTGATCATTGCGGCGCATCTCGCTGTTTTTTTTTTTTTCAGCTGTTTTGTCAGCTTTTAAAAACACATTTCGAGACATCTGCATTCTGTTCTAGTCGTTATGCTGCATCTAGCTTTTTTAGTACAAGAACATGTACGGCCTGAATGGTCCCTAGGGGTAAAACGGGTAAGGGCATTTTGTCTAAATTCCCTTAACCATGGTAAAATCACTGTAATTCACAGCCTCAAGTGGCTTATTGTCTTTATAAATTGGCTGTAGCAGCAATATCATAAAAGACATAAATATTAACAATTCACATTTACCTTATTAATATTAGTAGTCAAAATAAACTATTCGTCCGCCAAGTAATATAGTTCATAAGCATAAATTTAGGCCGTTATGGTTGCTAAGTAATGCAGCAACTTGGCACATTAGAAAGACTCAATGAAATCACTGAACAAGTGCAGTTTTCATTCCTGTGTTGACATTTCCTACTGAAACAAGAAGCTGGGGTGGGACATGCATAAATAGACTAAAAGCCAATTTGTATAGAATGTGTGGTCACGTGTGCATTTATCTGCATTTTACAAAGGCTTCAAACATGATTTAGATTCAGATTTTAGAGTTGGAACTATCTGTTTTATAATAATGCTTTTTTTGTTCAAGTCATTCTTTTTTCCTTGTCTTCCCAGGTGAAAGCAACAGGACAAGAAGTGTTTCAACATGTTTGTGAGCTTCTCAGAGTTAGAGAACTGCACTACTTTGGATTGACTTTAGTCAAAAGTAAGGACTGATTCTTCCCAATTTTGTTCATCTCAAAAACTTGGAATTTGTAATCACAGCTGAATGACATGTCGGGACATTTTATTTTTCTTTCAATGTTTGAATAATATACCTGAAGGACAGGGTTAATGGCCAGAGTGGGCAAAAGCCCAACAACATTCAAAACATTTGCTTTCATTCCCAGGGAAATAGGAAGTAAATCTGTTTTAAACCGACATTGCTCAGTTCTTTAGCAATTATGATCAGCCACACTCCATTCAGATAAGAAAAGTGTGTGTTCATTCGTTTGGTCTCTTTTTGCTCTACTTTTCAACACTGCTCCACCTCATTTCAGTTTCTTCTCTTGAATACCTTTTGCCATTTTGTCACTTGCCTCTTGGTCAAGAGCTTCTTTGTTTTTGTGTATTTAGGGTGATCCCTGAGGCCTTGAATTGAGCTATATTAACTTTGTTAAGCTTGGAATTTATCATGATTCACCACTTCAGGGAAGAGAGGCAAAGGGAGAGAGCAATAGATATTGGCTGAGTGTTTTGCAGGGTCACAACCCTCTTCTGATTAACCTGAGCAAGAGAGATGGTGAGTCAGAGAGAGTGTTAGTAATTTAGTGAGGGAGTTAGTGATGTGAATTAAGGCTGTGATTAAGGATGGATAAACTGAACAACAGAGATGGATTTAGTGTGAACTTGCATGTATAAAAACAGGGAGATCTCCAGGGCATAAATTACCCAGAACTCTGGGCAAAATTGCCATCAAAACTTACTAAATGCACCAGATATTTGTAAATGGAGGGTGGGGGCATTTGTATTCAAAGTTAATTGTTCAGATTGAGAATTTATTTAAATTAATTGATTTGAAGTATTTGACGTAAACGAGTGAAATGCAATGCTTTTTATAGGGTCAATGGGTAAATATTGCCCCTTAATAAAAAAGTTAATTTTTGACACTGGTGATTTCATTTATATTTGTAGGTATTCTGGCATGAAGTGTATTCGTATTTTTGAATAGACACTGAAATGTACAATATCAACGTATTGACAGCATCTAAAATGCAAACTTATATATACAATGTAGTACAATGTAACCTTTTTAGTAAATTAAAGACTTATTTTTTAATGGCAAACTTATTTATGAAATAAAAATGGGAATAATAAAAGTAATGCTCGTTACATGGGGGAATTGAATTCTCATGAAAGCTCAACAATATTACGGCATAACATTAATGTGTTTTTTGTGTATGTGTGTGAGTGTGTGTTTGTGCTGTCACAATTCTTCCAACCAGACTTTAAAAATCACAAAGAACGGGGCCTGGGTAGCTCAGCGAGTATTGACGCTGACTACCACCCCTGGAGTCGCGAGTTGGAATCCAGGGTGTGTTGAGTGACTCCAGCCAGGTCTCCTAAGCAACCAAATTGGCCCGGTTGCTAGGGAGGGTAGAGTCAGATGGGGTAACCTCCTCTTGGTCACGATTAGTGGTTCTCACTCTTAATGGGGCACGTGGTAAATTGTGCATGGATCGCGGGGAGTAGCATGAGCCTCCACATGCGGAGTCTCATGCACAATGAGCCAAATTATATGATGCATGGATTGACGGTCTCAGAAGCGGAGGCAACTGAGACTTGTCCTCCGCCACCCTGATTGAGTTGAGTAACCGCGCCACCACGAGGACAATACTAAGTAGTGGGAATTGGGCATTGGGAGAAAATGGGATTAAAAAAGAATTAAATCATAAAGAACAGAATAAAACTGTTATAATGAATAATTAGTTAACTGCATGAAATTTTATACAATAAAGTCAATTAAGGTTATTAATTTCTATAACCTTAATGGACTCAATGGTCAAGTTATTTTACGTAAAAATGTATACGCTTTAGATGCTATCAATATGTAGGCTATGCAGTATTATATATATTTCAGCGTCTATCCAAACATGCAAAAATATATGTGTGCTAGAACCAGACTTTATGTACGAATGCAATTCGTAAAGGATTGAAACAACTTAGATTTAAAAAGAGTACTAGAAATGCCATTTCTGGGAAGTAACACGTTGATTGATTGGTCCTAGCTAAATCTCCTTTTAATTTCCCTTTGTGGTATTTATTTTAACCATTTTAATTCTGTTCTTGCACAACGTCCCTTTTATTGTTTGAAGTGTTTACACAATTTACTAAAAGCTGCAGAATTCTTTTGCAATCGTGAATGCTCTGGCATGAGACTTTTTACTGGGATAAGTTTTGTCTACTATTGGGGCTCTAGCATACCGCTCTCTGCGTTCACCAATGGCTGAACGACTCTTTTCATTCCAGCCCATCTCTAACTGAGGTCATTGTTGGGTAGATTTCATGCATGAATTCATAATGCCATTGTTTGCTGTGTGTGAGCATTTACTACATGTAGAACATTTACGCTTGATTCCTATGTGTCTTTTCTGGGTTGTTTAGACAATGAGCACATCTTTCTGGACTTGGAAGAGAAACTTTCAAAGTACTTCCCCAAGGAATGGAAACAGGACTCAGGGAAGGTGAGCCCAATGCAATCCTTCATCATCAGCTCCTAAATGATAGTTCTTTACTGTGTTCTCTGGAATTCACTCCCTTGTAGCAGTGCTTGTCTAAGTCTGAGTTACACCCATAATGTATATCTCTAACAAAAAAGAACCAAAGAGTATCATGGCATTACCATGCTTTTTGGACATGGTACCATGGCAATACCATGTGTTTTTATCATGGTAATACCATGGTGTTCTTTAAAGTACGTTGTAAAGAGCATGTTACATAAACATGGTAATCATGTAGTACCATGGTATATAGTTATGTCCATTTATTACTAACAAAAAAGTACCAAAAATACCATGGTTTTTGACATGGTACAATGGCATTACCACAGTTTTTACTGTGGTAGTATCATGGTATTCTTTGAATTATGGTGGTAATACCATGGTTCTTTGTTTTTATCATGGCATGGAGTTACATTGGAAGTACTATGTAAATATCTTGGCGCATGAGTATGATATTCAATCTGTACCATAGTTTTATACAGTAAATATACTAGTATACTATATACAATTTTACCACCTGATACCATCACTGTACCATGGTGCCGTCACAGTCCATTTTTTATAGAAGATGTCCTGTATAGTAGATTTAAAACCAATAATGTAATATCTAGTTAGACAGTTGTTTAATTTTTATATAGTGATGCATTGTATTTATTTACCCATATTTATCAACAGCAATGTAAGCTGATACATTCATTTAAGTATCAAAGCTTCTTGTGGTCAGCAAAGTGGTTGCAGTATGACAGTAAAGATAAACATTAGTGGGGCGGTCAGGAGGTGGGAGTGGCTTCATAATTAGGGGGTTGCCACAGTAACCTCGTCAAGCCTGTTCTTTTTCTTGGCAGGGGTCACAGAGGAGGTCAATCCCCCCACTGCTCTGTCTCAAGGTTCAGTACTATGTGGAGAATGGCCGGCTCATCTGGTAAGACACAGGCCAGAGATTCCTGAATGTTTAAAGGAAAGAACCCTCTCCTTGGCCTCTTTCCTTCATTAGTTTTAATCCACCGGGTGGATGAGGCCGGTTTAAGTGGGCCTGTGATCTTGTTTTTTATCCGGTCTGTCTCTGAAAGCTTTTTTTAATTAGGTATAGGATCTGTTCCCCTCTCATCTGTGTTGTGTAATTGAAAACTGCTCATAGTGAAACTCAGCTTAGTTTCAGATTTCCTTTAACAGCGAAAATTAAAAGACAATGTGGAGGATTTTGATGAAGCATAATTAGCCTTGTCTTGCACAATTTTTTGTTGTTATCATATTTAGTTTGGGTCTTGCATGTTTATATTAAAGGAATATTTCAAAATGATAATATCCAGCATTAATGAAAATTCTGTCATCATTTACTCATCATGTCCTTCCAAACTGGTACCTTTCCTATTGTACATTAAACAGTTTTGATGCCTGATTTAACTTAAACATATATTTTCTCTAAGTATGAACGGTATCTTTTTAGTTTAAAAACAGACAAAAAAAAAAAAAGAAAATATATCTGTCATCATATCAGTTATCAGTCTTAACATAAATAATCACCATTTAGCCACTGATAACCCCTAGCTGTTAACCCCAACCTTAAGAACTAATGCATTTTTGGAGTTTGAAAGCACTGTTTGTACTTCAGACATGTATAATACCTCAAATTGTGTGGCTTGTTGAGTACAAGTGTGCTATTACTTTTCTTAGCAATCAGACTTTTCTTAAGAAAATGTAAAAATCTAGTTTGTTATTGTTATAATATCACTCTTTATCTCTTTCTCTATGATGTTGGACAGCGAGCGCAAAGCGAGGAAACTGTACTACTATGATCTGCGGGAACGTGTCCTGCGCTCTGAATGCAGACAGAAGGAGGAAGTGTATTTCCAACTGGCAGGATACGCCTTACAGGCAGATTACTCTGACCACCCTCCAGAGGGCCACGGTCAGGGACACACTGTTTATTTCCAAGCCAAAGAATACTTTCCTCCCTGGGTAAAGCTTCATTATAGTGTACAAAGTACAATCATATGCATTTGCATCTAAACAGGCATTGCTTAAATTGTTTTTAATCATAAGTTTTGGTTCAAGTTGTCCTTGTTGAAAACACAAGTATTGATGGTCACCATCATATATTTTGGATGCTGGTCCCCCAACAAGGGTCTCCCCACCAGGCCTCTTGAAGCAATAGTTTTTTTTTAAGTTTTTTTACAAAAATTAGACATTTGTCATTGTTTAATAATTATCATGACTTTGTTCTGTGAAACACAAAAGATGAAATTTTAACCCTAAAAAGGACAATAATATGTAGGTACCTCTGAAAATTAATTTATTGCTATTTTCCAACACATTACAGCCCACATAATAAATTTTTTCCCACTAAATTATTGTTTTTATTTTAAATTTTACAGCTTGTGGAAATCATGAAAATAACATGGAAAAGATAGGAATATTTTCCTAGAGGTCAGCTGCCTTCTCAAAAAATGCTGCTATGTTTCTTTTAGATATAGATTGTGAGTTGATGCCAGACTTTACATACAAAGTCACATGCTCTCAGTATTTGCAGGGACCCCCTTTTCAATATTTTCCCACAAAATTTGGCCAACTCACACATTGCTCCTTTCCCCAGCGTTTGAAATGTTTATGTGCTCCAGGATAAAAAACCTTTTGGGGGTTAAGGAATAACTACCATTAACCAGCCTGGACCAGCACAGAAATACATGATGGTCTGTTTAGCAGGGGTCTGATTAAAATTAGATTAAAAGTCAAATAATGCATGGTAAGCACCCACACCCATTTCATAATCATGCTTGACCCGTGTCTGCTCTCTTATAGATAATTGCGAAGCGAGGCCTTGATTACCTGCTGTGTCACGGGCCCAAGGTTCATAAAGAGTTGTGGGGGATGTCCTCTCGCGACGCTATCCTGCTCTTCATCAGAGAATCCTGCCGTCTGGAGGATGTCCCAGTCACCTTTTATCGCTTACAGAAGGTCAGAGGTCTCACATACTACTGCTATCAGTGGGTCAAGACATTCTCAGCTGTGGAATGTTGGGAGTATTTGGAAAAACATGTCCATCAAAGTGGAAGTTAAAATTGAATTGTGTAATTTCTGCATCACTAGAGGCACCAAATGGAATCGCAATTAGTTTTTTGATTGACCACGATTGGCTCAACCAGTGGCGTGAGTTTGGGACTGGATGACCTGTTTGTGCTGCTAGTGGATTGGAAATGTCTCACTTAACCTTTAAAGGGATAGTTCATCCAAAAATTAAAATTTTGTCAATATTTACACACCCTCATGCCATTCCAAACCCATAATGAATATACTGTTCTGTCTTATCAATACAATAGCTGTTGATAGTGACTCACTTTAAATCTTAAAAAAGGACCCAAAAGGGGGGCCTGGGTAGCTCAGCAATTAAAGACTGACTACCACCACTGGAGTTGCAAGTTGGAATCCAGCCAGGTCTCCTAAGCAGCCAAATTGTCCCGGTTGCTAGGGAGGGTAGACTATAATGTGGTTCGCTCTCAGTGGGGCATGTGGTGAGTTGTGCGTGGATGCCGCGGAGAATAGCGTGAAGCCTCCACACACGCTATGTCTCCGCGGTAACGCGCTCAACAAGCCACGTGATAAGATGCATGGATTGACGGTCTCAGACGCGGAGGCAACTGAGATTCATCCTCCACCACCTGGATTGAGGCGAGTCACTACGCCACCATGAGGACTTGGAGCGCACTGGGAATTGGGCATTCCAAATTGGGGAGAAAAACAAAGAAAAGAAAAAGGACCCAAAAGTATCATACAAGAAGTCTAATGCGGCTCGTGCATAATATTCCAAGTCTTCTGAAGGCATACAATCAGTCTTGGTGAGAAACAACCCAAATTTTAAGTAATTTTACAGTGAATTTCTTGATGTACATTGCATGTTCATTAGCACTATGAGAGAAGCTCATTCACAGTGGCTTGCTTGTTCACACTAAAGTGCTAAAAACAACAATCAAAACCTATTGTATACCTTCTTAAGACAATATGACACACAAGCCGCGTGGAATACTTTTATGATACTTTTGGGTCCTTTTTTAAGCTTTAGAGTGAGTAATTATCAAAGGCCATTATTTTATTGAAAAGACAGATGGTTATATCTATTAAAACATGTCCTTTTGTGTTCCGCATAAGAAAGTCATATGGGTTTGCAATGACGTGAGGGTGAGTAAATGATGACCGAATTTAATTTTTGAGTTAACTATTTGTTTAAAGCTCACATTGTGGAAATACAGTACTATTCATTTAATTTGAGCCAACCTCAACTTGTCCCAGATGAACTGCTTCTACAATAAACATACTATCAATAAAACCTTCTTTAATGATTGTTATGTGTCTAATGTGTCTTTCCTGCAGGACAAGAGAGAAGAGAAAGGTTCAGCACTTCTTGGACTCACTCTCAGAGGAATGCAAGTGTATCAGGTGTGTGTTTGTGAACACATTAGGCGTGTATATTGTTACAAAGAACAGAATGTTGTGCCCTTTTCTGTGTATTATTCAGTGATTCAGTGCAGTCCTGTGGTTTCTCTTTGACCCTGTGCCAATCACCATGATGGAGCTCTCCAGATAGGCCTGACTGGAATGCATATATTAGACGCTTCAGTCCATAAACAGGGATTTGGAGTGCATGCCTTTCCCTGGCCTTGAGTCCTCTGATCTGTCTGTTAAAGCATCTGGGGCCGGATTAAACTATGGGCCCAGTGTTTAAGAGATCAAAGAGCCAGTGTGTTGAGGCCCCGACCTAAACCTTAAATAGGCTCCTTTCTACTATGAAAAAAAAAAAAGAAAAAACAGGATTTATATTTTACTCTTTCTCACACTGCCATATATTCTTATTACAAATTATCAAATAAGTAAAACTTATAGTTTGTTTGAAGTGAGGTTTGTGAACGGTGTTAAGCAGTTTTACATGACTGATTGGATTGTTTGTTTCTATTTTTCTGTTATTTGCAGGAGGTGAACAATGTGCGTGATCTGCTCTATGACTTCCCTTGGTTTCACGTGGGACGACTCACCTTTCTGGTATATTTCATGTTACTACTTGTTCATTTTACTTCCTCCCTGTTTGTCCCTCATTACAAGAGGATTTTGGGTTGTTTTATATGAACTTTGAAATGTTACACTTGTGGTGCCTTACCAAATCAAAGTTACCAAATCTACTCTGCTCAGGGGAAGAAGTTTGAGATACAGCCCGATGGTTTGCCCTCAGCAAGGAAGTTGGTGTATTACACAGGTTCAGCTTTTCGATCTCGTCATCTTCTGCTGCACCTGAGTTCCTGTCACCGGCTGTACCTCAGCCTGCAACCTGCACTCAAACACCTGTGCAAGCTCGAGGAGACAGAGGGTGTGTTGACATGGTTTTCATCATCTTCAGGCCTTTCATACTCTGTTTTGTGCTATGATTTTATTTTTATTTCTATTCAGTGGAGGTCACAAAAATAGGTCAGGTTTTTCATCTCAAAAAGAAGAAGAAAAAAAAAGATTGTAATGTTTATTTTTAAGATCTTAAAGATTTGCATTGTGACATTATTATAATGACAATTAAGCACCCTCCCAAATTCCCATTAAGGTGATTACATTCTCATTACTGTACTAGAGAAAAAATACTAAATATAATGATTTTTTTCAGTTGAAATCTGCATAAATTAAAGTCAGTACAACTAATACTGGCATAACATAGAAGTACTTTACAATTTAAATAATATATCACAATTTCTTCACATTACAGTAATGAGATCTTTTTGCATTACGGTAATGAGAAGCGGCGGGGTTGGGTGCATGCTTAATTGTCATGAAAATACTGTCACAATGTAAAAAATCTTAATGGTCCTAAAAATAGGTTTAATTTTCTTTAAGCAAAGTATAATTTTATTTTTATTTTTTATTTTTTTACTATGGGGTGAAATGTGACCTGGACATACAGTACTGTGCAAACCTTTTAGGCACTTGTGAAAAATCTTGCATAGTGAGAATTTCTTTATAAATGATGCCATAAATAGTTTTCATCCATCAATTAACATCATACAAAGTCCAGTAAACATAAAAAAAGCTATCACTATTTGGTGTGACCACTTTGCCTTCTAAACAGCACCAATTTTTCTAGGTACACCCAGACAAAGTGTTTTTTTTGGGTTGTAGGCAGATAGGATGTTCCAAGCTTCTTGGAGAATTCGCCACAGTTCTTCTATCTATTTAGGCTGTCTGTCTTTTCATGTAATCCCAGACTGACTCGATGTTCATTCGGGGGCTCTATGGGGGCCATGCTATCTGTTGCAGGGCTCCCTGTTCTTCTATTCTATTTGCAAAAGGAATGTTTGGGAGTCTAAAATTTATATTTCGTATTGACACACCGAAACTGAAGATATAAATAACCATCTTAAGACAAATGTCTTTGGGAAACATCTTAAGACTTTTGCACTGTACTGTATGTTTGTGAGATTCACCTATTTTTGGAAATATTTGTTTTATCTATAATCTCTTAATTATTTATGCCAAAATGTGATTTATTTTTATTTTGGGGTGATATGTGACCAGGACGTGCTTTGACAGCTTTTGTGAGATTCAACCTTACAGACATCAAAGAACTTCTGTATCTTACTGTGTCAGGCGGACACTCTCCCTCTATTTTCTTCTCTCTCATCTCTCCATTTCTCCCTGTCTGTATCCAGAGAAGAAAAGGTACCGTGAATCGTACATCAGTGATGAGCTGGATCTGGATCATCCCTGCAGTGAAGGCAGCCCCCCTCTATCCCGACACTCCACCAGCAGTTCTGGCATCGAGGCAGACACCAGACAACACAGTGTCTCCGTAGAGATTGTCTCCATGGAGGAGAAAGAGAAGTCCTTCATCTCTGCTGTCAGTCAAGACTCTTCACACACCTCTGGCATAGAGACGAGCAGCAAAACCCGAAAAGATGTTGAAGTTGAGTGGCAGGAAGAAGGTGAGGACTGCAGAACTTCAGTGCTACCTAAACCTATAGCTCTTGGTTATACAAACACTTGCCAGTCTTCACCATTGTGTTTCCATCTGTTTGAAAGCCTAGTGAGCTCCCTTGCTGTCTACTGTCCACATAGGCAGCTACCTTTAAAGGCAGCACCCTAACCTAAGTGACTGATTTGAAAAGCTCTCCATAGATATTATTCTTTATTATTGACTGATTGACTGTATTAATACACATTCTTGGTCTTATTGTGTAAGAAACAGTGCATGTCATTCCAAAAAAAAAAAAAAGTCTTTGTAATTTTTATCAAAATGCAATAACTTCAATCACAATCACTCTTAGTTTACACTATGGTTCGTAAAAGAGCTTTTGTAATGGATAGGCACCATAGTGACGTTTTTATGAAGATATTAAAAGTTTCACAACAATGTTTTTATTTTAGAGCCACATTCCGTTATTTCACACATAGTTTAAAAAATACTTGGCAACAATATAAAATGTCACTCTTTACATAATACATTTTTTTCATGCTTTACTGATAGCTGGGCATTGCTGGGATTCCTCATATGCACTGGAATAGCTGAAGAGTGTGGAAAGTTTTTAGTCTATTTGCAAGACTCGCTTGACTTGCAAATCATTGTCCTCATTCTCTTCACGTTCGCATATTTGACAGTGAGAGACAATTTACAAATCTTTTGTCACGCCAAATTAGATCCGATTATGCAGAGATTAACCCATAATTAATTATTAAGCAGAGACTAACCTATAATGGACAGCTTGATCATTGTGATGAATACTGATTTTAGATTTGCAGGAAATAGTGAAGGAGCCTGGGGAGCTCTCTGTGGATGACCCTGAGGATATCTTGCGATTGGCTGAAATAATGGGGGGCGTGTCTGTCGACTGTCCTGCCATCCAACAAGATGTTGACTCTAAAGGTGATTAATCAAAAACATAATGATTATTAATGTTGCTGCTCAATAATATTGCTCATAAGTTCAAAATGTAACATCCTACACTGTTTGTGCTACAGGTTTGCAAATGTATTTACTCTTTGTTCTGAGAAAACATGGACTTGAATCCAAATGTTACTTGCACAAATTAATAGGGTTTCACTCTGAGTCTGTTTACTGTAACGTTTGTTAACAGGTCTTAAAATGAGTTCAGTGAAAATGGGCAATGACCAAATGGACCTTTGTATTACAGACATGAAAGAGGTTTGCCATCTACTCTATTTTGCCCAATATTTCCCCTTTTCATTCATTCGTCATCTCACCCGTTGCTCTCATCACTCTTTTCAGGTTTCGATTCGGAAGGCTCGGAACCCTGCTGACCGCCAGAGCTTTAGCCTGGATGACGTGCAACAGTTTTCCCCTCTTCTCCCATTGGGAATAGCATCAGTTCCAAACACCTCCCACAGCTACACATTCGGGCTCCCGCACTCCCCAGGTTGTTCTCCGACCAGCCCCTGTCCAGACAAACCTTCATTTTATGGCCGGCGCTCCACAAACTGCTTGTCTCTTGACATGCTGGAAGATAAACAGCAATTGGAGCTTCTCCTCTAACAAATCAAGAGAAAGACTGCAGCTTCCTATTGTATTCAAGCAATTTAAATGGACAGCAGAAAGAAGTAAAAACAGAGGTGTTAAAAGGACATTTTTACCGGGAATTTAATTAAGACCGAACTATACAGTTAAAGCTGAAGTGTGTCATTTTTCAGATGTTAAAATACTTCCTGCTATCCCAACTTAATATGTAGAGGCATCCATAGTAAGTAAGCCAGTAAGTTGATTTCCCTAAAAAATGTAAACACTGTGGCTCTGTGGCACTTTCAAAACATTGCTCCGTTTGTTTGAACATTCCAATCAGCCCAACACAGTTACTTTGCCTCAATCAGTGGGGCAAGTTTGGGGCGGGACTATCTGTTTTCTCGACCAATGGAAGAATGGAGGTGTGTTCTAGAAACCTATTGGAAAACAATCATAATTTTTGCCATTGAATTTGGTGGCACTAGTAGCACAGAAATAACACTTTAGCTTTAAATGTGTTTCTTCGCTTTTGGCTGCAAGATAATGTGAACATTTGAGTGTTGTTTTACAGATATACAACATATCTAGATTTTGAATTTTATGGACAAACATTCCTACAGAACTTTGTGTGGATAGTCTTACAAGGACAAAGACATTTATCGACAAGCGAAAAAAGCTATTCCATGTAAATATTTTTGAAAAAAAATTCTAACTAGGCACAGTGAGTGACAGAGCATTCACTTGGTTTCTATTTTCATGTGTGTCTTAACATTCCAAATACTTTTTGAGAATTCTGCAGCTCAGTGGTTAATCTATAATGTGATACTATAAGATTTCACCTCCACCTTTTCAGAGTCTTTGGATTTTCGGTCATGATAATCTTGTTGACATTGAACATGCATCTCCACATCTCCTATTTCAAATAATCATTGTGTTTTAGACAATACTCATGTTGTTAAGTTATGAAGCTCGTGTGAACCCGCATAAAACAGAAATCATGATTTTGAAATCATGAAGAGTGCCAAAAGGTCAAACTGAAGACTTCCACGTTTCTTTTTTTTAATTATTACCAAGATTTACAAGGTTTATGTAATATCAAATTTATTTTGTTCTCATACTTGCTACACAAGTAATGTTGAACACTGAGTGTCTGTGGGACAAGGATGGATCTCTATTATGCAATAAGAACAAATAACCATTCTCTCAATACAGATCATGTCAGTGTTCGTTTTGTTCAGGATAAATGGAGCTCTTTTCATTCTAATCATTGCAAAATACATATCAAGCCCTCAAAGGGTGTGTAAATTATTGTGGGTGTAATTGCTTCATCTACGTATTGTAAACGCACAGCATATTAAAAGCATGTGCTTATACACATTCCTTTCAATGAAAGGAAAACATAGAATGAATAGTATGAAGAAACATAACTGGAATCTGTCACACTCTGGTGTTTTTAAATTGAACAATATGATATTTAAAGTTGTAGAACATTACAACCCATCCAGCATACTGGACCTTTTTTTTATTTTATTTTTTTATACAGATGGTAACATGTTGCCAAGCCAGCTTCTGGGTTTTATACACAACTCATAGAACATACTGATTTATCATTTGTGGAAAGACTTTTTTGGTCAGTTTAGAAATAAATTCATAAATATCAGCTTGTGAGCATGACACTGCACATGCCTGACACGTGGTGAGAAGTAGGGGTTTTATCTACAATTTCTATCTAAAATTACTCTGCACATGTATCATAATAGAATGTTACTGTTATGAGGTTTTATTTATTGCATACAATAATTTTTAGTTAAAATGTACATGGTTGTACATAAAATGGATTTTGTGGTTAGCATTTTATAATACAATTTCCATATTACACATCATTTATGGAAGCCCATTTCCACCACATTTAAAAAGAAATTTGGTAAAAAAAAAATAAAAAAAATAAGATTTGGTAACTCAGAATTATGAGATACCTAGTCATATTTATTAGATAAAAAGTCAAATTATGAGAGTTGAAGCCATAATTATGAGATTAAAAGTCATAATTATTACATTTACTAATTTGGCAGATGCTTTTATCCAAAACGACTCAAAAAGACATCATTGTGATAGAAAAAGTCAATATGAGATATCAAGTCATAACTGAGATACTAAATCATAATTATGACAAAAGTTAAGTGATACTAAGGCATAATTATGTGATAAAAAGTCTAACAATTTTTATATCATATTCTAAATCTCACAATTATGACTTTCTATCTTTTAATTTTATAATTTTGACTTTTTATCTCATAATTATGATATAGCCTCCTACTTCAAAATTTTGACTTTTATGTCATAATTGACTTCATAAGTTATGTTCATAATTGACTACATCATTTTTACTTATAATTGTAACTTTTTATCTCATACTTATGACTTTATCGCATATTTATGACTTTTAATTTCAAAATTATTACTTTTAATCTCAAATTATGACTTTGTATCTCATAATTATGACCTTTTATCTCGTAATTATGACTTTGCATCTCAAAATTATGACTTTTTTTTTTATCTCATAATAATGACTTACCAAAGCATTAATTTTATTTTGTTTTGTTTTATTTTTTACATGTGGCGGAAACGGGCTTCCATACATATTGCAATAGAACTCACGATAACAATGTTTTAGCTGCTTCGGGAAATATTTACACTTTAAATACATGTTGTTCATTAGTACTACCCAGTTCTTTATTATTAATGCATTTAGAAATTGTTAAGTGCCACAGAAATAGAAGGAAGGCGTCAACTAGACGGCGATGTCATGCGGTAACTGTTACTTTTCTCAGCGCTTGTAAGGATGGGCCAATCACCATCGTTTGTGACTACGAATAAGGCAAGTGATCTTATAGAAATTACTGGGCTGGATTTCTTTTTAATTTCATTTACTAATTATTTAAAATAAACCTCTTTAAACGATTACACTTTTTAGTCTGCAAATGTCTCCAATAAAACAAAAAGCTTCTGGAGATTTGAATGCGTCTGAATGGGGAATTCACCTTTCTGAGCCTCCATGCGCCCCCTGGAGGCATGAAAGTTGCTCAAACAGCGCAAGCGTCAGACGGTCACGTGATATTTCAGGAAGTGAACGGCACTGGTTCACACGTGTGCAGAAGGCAAAGCATCGGAAACGATTTTAACTGCTTTTAAACTGCAGATGGTCTTTAATTTTTCAGGGCCATGTCTCGTTTTTTGATAAACACCCTTTTGTCCCACTGTCCCGAACCTGAGAATTTAATCAGTACTTTGTGCTGGCCAAGCACTTCATTGCCTGACATAGAAAAGATTGAAGCTTTAACTGTTTTAATCAAGGAACTTTCCGATATATCACATTTAGCTCAGGAGGACCGCTTTATTTGTAAGGTGCAGTCAGTGATATGGAATCAATGTATGCCCCTATTACAAATGATCTCGAGAGCAAATGATGAAGGTAAGGATCTACTCACTGCAGTCTGTGGGCTCTTTGCAGTGTGTGTTAGTATATGTCAGACTGATGTACTTGAGCAGGTGAGTCAGATTCTTCTACCTGTGCTCACGATGAGAGATGGTGGCAGTCATGAAACCAGCAGGTTTGATATGGATGTTGCCATTGAAGTGACAGCAGTGCTGTTATCCAGCATCCCATACAACAGAGACATAATCTGCAGGACTCTGCCTTGCACTCTTTGCTGTGTTAAGGACCTCTCAGACTCGAGGGTGTCTCAAATTATAGTTCGGATCTGGTTTACTATACTCAAGTCCTCGAATAAGGAGGCAGAATCAGAGGTCCTGCATCACATATGGGAGGATTTACTGTCATGGCATCAGAGTGATCGGACAGAATCAGTCTCAGCGCGGATTCTGCTGTGTTTCACTGCTCTGTCTGACCACCTCTACTCTCTGGAAACCGACCTGTCTCCAAAGCGGCCGGACCCCAGAAGATCTCAAGGTTTTTTAAAGGCAGTTCAGGCCGGATTGACACACAGAGACAGTGTGACCCGCAAACGGGCGCTTTACCTGCTCACCAGGTGTGTGACACTTGCAGAGATCAAGAGGGAAGATGTGGGTACTTGCGAGGAAACTGATACAGGTAGGACAACATCAGTGTCTGATTAAAAAAAAAAAGTGTAAAGGGACGTACATTTTTCAAAGCGTTAAAGAAATAGTTCACCCAAAAATGAAAATTCTATCATTTACTCACCCTCATGTCGTTCTACTAAAATAGTGGCCCATATGACTCGAATATTATATTCCAAGTATTCTAAAGCTATATGATGCTTTTGTGTTTGGAAAAGACTGAAATTTAAGTTGTTATTTACTGAAAATCTTGACATCCGCTCTAGTTCTCCTTGGCGCGTTCATGACAGAACTAGCGATGTGATTAGTGAATGAATCGCTCTCGTTTTGAGTTGGATCTTTTCAATGAATCAATTGGTCTAATTAACATACAGTCTGAATGATTAATTGATGGTTCTTGAGTTCAACTCGCTCACTCAGTGCTCTGGGAGCAGCAGTTAACAGCTACCAGAAAGTAAATGTTTTCAATGAATATAGCGACTGCACAGTTGAAATGTAGTGCTTGAGTTGCATGGACTACTTTTATGATAATTTGTGTGTGTGTGTGTGTGTGTGGTTGAGTCAGTTACTCGGTTCTTCTCAATGAATCAGCAGAACCGGTCCAGAAATGGACCATTCACAGTTGCGCCACTTACATCTCTTCAGTGGGTTGTACTGTTGTTTAAAGTGTTTTGGGTCTTTCGCCTGACGAAACATTGAATAAACAACTTAACAGAAAAATCTAGATGGCAAAATAACGTTAAAAAACACGAGTCGTGAAAATTAGAGGAGATCTATTGCAGAAGCTTAAATGGTTAGTTTGCCTAAACATTTTATTCTCTCATCATTTACTTACCCTCATGCCATCCCACTTCTTATAGCGCCATCTAGTGCTCTGCTTATGTGTCAAACACTATGAAGTGTAATCGAGCTTGAAATCATGATTGTGAGGTTTTGGCAAGATGTACAGTGAAAAAGGAGTTACAGTTTGGTCTGTTCTCACCCAAAACCAACTGGATCGCTAGAAGGCATTGATTAAACCATTGGAGTATTATGGATTACTTTTATGCTGACTTTATCTCCTTTTTGGAGCTTTTGGAGTTCTGGCCACCATTCACTTGCATTGTATGGACCTACAGAGTCGAAATATTCTTCTGAAAATTGTAATTTATGTTCAGCATCTGAAAGAAAATCATACACATCTGGGCATGAGGATGAGAATAAGAGAGAATTTTTTTTTTTGGGTGAAACATCCCAAAACTCCAAATATGGCACCTGCTATCATAGTATCTGATAATGTTCATGACTTTTTTTCACATATGCCTTGAATATCTGCAGATGAAATCCTGTTCAAATGGGCACCAGAGAAAACACAGTTACTGAGGGAGTTCTGGGAAGATTATGCCCTAGTATTGGAGACTCTAGAGGAAAACCAGGTAAACTTTGTGACTTTATTTTGAATTTACATAACCCCAGTAACATTATGAGTTTTGAGCATTTTATATTTTTGTAGACTAAAAGTATAAATGTCTTAAGTATAAAGCATCTACGATAGTGTAGTCATTTAAATCTGTTAATTCCAAAGAATTGTTCCTGAGATACAAGTTGAGTCTGCCCCAGCAATCAATATAACATTTTCAAAATCCTTATCCAGTAATCATGAACAATTAGAAAAGTCATTGAAATTAATTGGTCAAAAACTGTGGGAGCACTGTAAGTTTATGTATTTGAGAAATCTACTATATTCTAAAAATCCCTACTTTTATTATTATTATTTTTAGATCCATGTGATTCGACCTGTACTCAACAGGATCGATATGCTTGTTGAGACAACGGCAACTGACGTCCAAGGTTGGACACATTTCCTTTGTGGAAGCACTCGCCATAATAACAGTTTTACTCTGACTGGTCTTTGATCTTGACTTGAACCTACACTCCTGTAACTCTCTCCATCATCAGGTGAGCTGTTTTCTCCTTCCTGGTTGCTCTGTGTGTATCAACGCATGTTTCACAGTGAGAACAAGGCAGTCATGAAGGAAGGAGTCAATCACCTGTTAGAACTGAAAGTGCTGCATCATCCTGCTTTTGCACTGGCATTCTCACAGGTATCCATCCAATTTCTTTTAATTTCATCCATCCATCCATCCATTTCATTTTATTTCATTTCATCCATCCATCCAATTTCATTTTATTTCATTTCATCCATCCATCCATCCATCCAAATTCATTTCATCCATCCATCCATCCATCCATCCAATTTCATTTCATCCATCCATCCATCCAATATCATTTCATCCATCCATCCATCCATCCAATTTCATTTCATCCATCCATCCATCCATCCAATTTCATTTCATCCATCCATCCAATTTCATTTCATTTCATTTCATTTCATTTCATTCATCCAATTTAATTTTATTTCATTTGATCCATCCATCCATCCAATTTCATTTCATCCATCCATCCATCCATCCAATTTCATTTTATTTCATTTGACCCATCCATCCATCCATCCAATTTCATTTTATTTCACTTGATCCATCCAATTTCATTTTATTTCATTTGATCCATCCATCCATCCAATTTAATTTGATCCATCCAATTTTATTTCATTTGATCCATCCATCCATCCATCCAATTTCATTTTATTTCATTTGATCCATCCATCCATCCAATTTTATTTAATTCCATGCCATCCATCCATCCATCCATCCATCCAATTTTGACTTTAAGAAGTGTTTATTGATTAAAAATGTTCTCTGGTTCATGTTCTTTTCAGTTTGTGATTGGTCCACTCATGGATGTTCTTGCAGAGAGCTCTCTCTATCACAGGTAATTGGTGCTTGTTGTTAGAATTAAAACTGCGTGAAATGTGTAGAGAAGATATACATCGTCTGGTCTCAGTATTGATGATTGTACAAATTTTAAGCTGTCTGTTTTCACAGAGCACCTCATCAGTATATTCGAGAATGTCCAGAGCTGGGAATGATGCTCCAGACCTTTATGGTGAATTTCTTCAACAGTCTGCCAGACAAGAACAGAGGTACAGAGAACCAGTGTGGGGATGCTTTGGTCTATGTGCTTGTAGGCCAGTAAATCAGACCAAGAAGGCTAAATTAGTACTAATCACTTTGGAGTCCAGGATGTTTTTTTAAAACAAGTCCACATTTTGGTGGGCAGTGGTGGCTCAGCGGTTAAGGCTCTGGGTTACTGATCAGAAGGTCGGGGGTTCAAGCCCCAGCACCGCCAAGATGCCACTGTTGGGCCCTTGAGCAAGGCCTTTGACCCTGTCTGCTCCAGGGGCGCTGTATCATGGCTGACCCTGCACTCTGACCCCAGCTTAGCTGGGATATGTGAAAAAAAAAAAAGAATTTCACTGTATATGTGCAAATGTATGATAAATAAAAAATAAAAGCATCTATTGTACATAACTCATGCAAAGACATACATTTGTCCACTCGTAGATGAACAAGTATCCTAGATACAGATACAGATCCTCAAATGCTAGGACAGTATGAGCATTGTAAATACTGCAAAAATATATTTTTCTTACTGAGTATTGTTGACTTGTTATCCAGTAAAAATATCTAAACAGCATTTAAACAAGAAAATATTATTATTATTATTTAGATATTAAGTCTTGTTTTCAGAGAAATCTAACAAAATTGTGTGGGGTTTATGCCTAATACAAGAAAAAAATATTTGTCAATGGGAGTGGGGCTAGGGGATATATCGTATGTCCTTTTGCTTCTTTTGTTCTCCACAATAAAACAGTTTTTTGCAGTGAATGGCTAATTTGTACTCTTCTATTGTTGAATGCACTATTTATTATTATTATTTTTTCATTATTGTGATCAGAATCAGTGCTTCTGCAGCTCATCCAGCAGTTGGGTTCACGGCACTGGTGTGCTGTCCCATTGATGTTCCTGTCCCAGGCTCTGTCCTGTCTGTCCCCCTGTCCTCTCCTTGGCTCTGATGGACTCCATGCATTCAGGTATAGTTTACCAGCAGCTGGAATCAAACGATCCTGCAATTAGAGGGTTCAATACAAATTAAGCTCTGGCAACAAAGGAAAAAGGGGGAGAAAATCTATAGTTGTCCACTAACAGATAGTATTGAACACAGTAAATTACAGTTTACTCCTTTTCTATAAAGCACATGTCTGTATGAATAGGTCTTCTTGTAAAAGCACATACAGGTGCATCTCAATAAATTAGAATGTCGTGGAAAAGTTAAATTATTTAAGTAATTCAACTCAAATTGTGAAACTCGTGTATTAAATAAATTCAATGCACACAGACTGAAGTAGTTTAAGTCTTTGGTTCTTTTAATTGTGATGATTTTGGCTCACATTTAACAAAAACCCACCAATTCACTATCTCAAAAAATTAGAATACATCATAAGACCAATAAAAAAACATTTTTAGTGAATTGTTGGCCTTCTGGAAAGTATGTTCATTTACTGTATATGTACTCAATACTTGGTAGGGGCTCCTTCTGCTTTAATTACTGCCTCAATTCGGCGTGGCATGGAGGTGATCAGTTTGTGGCACTGCTGAGGTGGTATGGAAGCCCAGGTTTCTTTGACAGTGGCCTTCAGCTCATCTGCATTTTTTGGTCTCTTGTTTCTCATTTTCCTTTTGACAATACCCCATAGATTCTCTATGGGGTTCAGGTCTGGGGAGTCAAGCACACCAACACCATGGTCATTTAACCAACTTTTGGTGCTTTTGGCAGTGTGGGCAGGTGCCAAATCCTGCTGGAAAATGAAATCAGCATCTTTAAAAAGCTGGTCAGCAGAAGGAAGCATGAAGTGCTCCAAAATTTCTTGGTAAACGGGTGCAGTGACTTTGGTTTTCAAAAAACACAATGGACCAACACCAGCAGATGACATTGCACCCCAAATCATCACAGACTGTGGAAACTTAACACTGGACTTCAAGCAACTTGGGCTATGAGCTTCTCCACCCTTCCTCCAGACTCTAGGACCTTGGTTTCCAAATGAAATACAAAACTTGCTCTCATCTGAAAAGAGGACTTTGGAACACTGGGCAACAGTCCAGTTCTTCTTCTCCTTAGCCCAGGTAAGACGCCTCTGACATTGTCTGTGGTTCAGGAGTGGCTTAACAAGAGGAATACGACAACTGTAGCCAAATTCCTTGACATGTCTGTGTGTGGTAGCTCTTGATGCCTTGACCCCAGCCTCAGTCCATTCCTTGTGAAGTTCACCCAAATTCTTGAATCGATTTTGCTTGACAATCATAAGGCTGCGGTTCTCTCGGTTGGTTGTGCATCTTTTTCTTCCACACTTTTTCCTTCCACTCAACTTTCTGTTAACATGCTTGGATACAGCACTCTGTGAACAGCCAGCTTCTTTGGCAATGAATGTTTGTGGCTTACCCTCCTTGTGAAGGGTGTCAATGATTGTCTTCTGGACAACTGTCAGATCAGCAGTCTTCCCCATGATTGTATAGCCTAGTGAACCAAACTGAGAGACCATTTTGAAGGCTCAGGAAACCTTTGCAGGTGTTTTGAGTTGATTAGCTGATGGGCATGTCACCATATTCTAATTTTTTGAGATAGTGAATTGGTGGGTTTTTGTTAAATGTGAGCCAAAATCATCACAATTAAAAGAACCAAAGACTTAAACTACTTCAGTCTGTGTGCATTTAATTTATTTAATACACGAGTTTCACAATTTGAGTTGAATTACTGAAATAAATGAACTTTTCCACGACATTCTAATTTATTGAGATGCACCTGTATTATTGTTATATTAAAGAGTGCATCTGTAATACACATGAATGGCTCACTTTATTTCCATGTTTGTGTGCTTTTAGAGAGGTTCTACGCTGCACTATGATTACACACCAGGTTCTTTTGAGAGGAGCTTCGCAATGTTTTTTGCTCCACGCTGCCCTCTGCCTGACAGATGTGGTATTGTCACTTTTCCCTTCAAATCCATTACCTTATTTACAGCAGCTTCATCTTTGATTTTTGATGGGAATGGCAACTAGGCTGTGAAGAATAGATGTACCGGTAGTCTCTTCAAAGGGTTGGTCAGTTGTTTAAAGGTTTTTTGGATCGTTCCAACTACGAAACATTGAAAAAATATATTTCCAATAAATTTCAGTTGACAAAAAACTCCAGACAACATTAGTTTTGTGGAAAACTACATAGCTAGATAGCTTTAAACAGTGTATTCCACTGAAGAGACGGTAAGTCTACCCGTCAGAGCCTTGTTTTCATTCCTGTCAATAATCAAAGATGGCACTTCCTGTGGATAAGGTCTATTCTCTCATCTTTTACTCACCCTTATGCCGTCGTAAACTCGTATGAGAAAGTGTAATCGAGCTTCTTTCATGATCGCACCAAGAAGACTGCAGATGTCAAGATTTAAGGTGAAAAGAGTTACATTTTGGTCTGTTTCCTACCCAAAACTTATCGTATTACTTCTGAAGACATGGATTAAATCACCCAAGAACATTTATAACCCTTTTAGAGTTTGAAAGTGTTGGATTCCATTGACTTGCATTGTACTGACATTAAAAACGCATCAAATAATCCTGCAAGTTCCACAGAAGAAAGAAAATCACACAAGTTTGAGACTGTATAAGGGTGAGAATTATCATTTTTAAGTAAAATTCACCCAAAAATGAAAAATGTGTCATCATAGTGTATATGAATGAACATGCCCAAGCGCAAATGAGATTTGAGATGTTAATGCTATTTTAACAAGTTTGGTTTGAAATAATGTAGGATGCAAGATTTCGCATAATTATAATGTTGCTTTAGGCCATAATGGTAATTTACGTTTAATGATCCGACTAAACTGTTGTATGTGAATGATTTTATTGCTTGTTTTTGGCAGTCAGCAGTGTCTCTAGATGAGGTGTTTGACTTCCTTGTGCCTTTTCGAGCCGATGAGTCTCTGTGTCGGGGAACAGCACTATGGAGAGAGGTAATCTCTTAGACTAGCAACATCAACTCTTAAGAATTTATAAATCTTACAGGAACTGCAAAGGTTTTTGATCATAACTTTTTCACTGTAAACTAAGGTTTAAACTTGCTTCCATTCACAGCTGTGTATTTGGCTTCAGAATAATGAAGGCCATTTTCGTTTGACTTACGGTGATTCAGACTCTGTGGAGCTTCACTCCGAAACATCTAACAGGGACAGAGCTTCTATATTCAGTTATGTTCAGCAGCGATTAAAGACCTTCCTCACAGTTCCAGCCAGCTCAGGTAGGATACAGTACAATGTGATTTTAACCAAATAGGACATGTACCTACATCAACGTTCTTTGTTGGTTCTTCAGCAACATTCCTGTCAAACAATCATAGCCCTAAACTTAACTATAACCTACTAATATCTAATATCTGAAAGATATGATTGCTTATTGAAAAGTCGTGGAAGCCCTTAACTTGGTCCCCAAGGGTAACTGATGTTCTACTTTGGTAAATTGGGTAACAAATGTCCTACATGGGTAAACGGAAGGGCAAAACTCATCTTTAGTCAACTGCTTCCAATGAGCTATCTTTATTCTGTGTGCTGAGTTGTAGTGTCTTTTCTCCTGACAGATCAGACAGGAAGTTTCCCTGATCCAGGAGAGGCGGAGCTGCTGGCGCGGGCTGTACTGCTCTCAGCTGACCTGCCGCAGAGGAGGGAGGAGGAACAGACTGAGACTGCAGGTCTAGAACAGCTTCTGCAACCACTACTGGATGTCTTAAGCAGACTCAGCACGAACGTCTACCTGGTGCTGCACAAGACAGACAAGAGCCTGCAACTACTCCTGCGACTGCTGCAGCTTTCTTCTGCAGTGAAAGAGAATGGTGTGTGGGATGTTTGAGAGAATAAAGACAAGCAAGGCAGGAATTCTTGAAGAATTTTCTTAGTCTTGTGTTTGTATTTTTGTTGAAGATGTTGTGGCTGTTGCTTTGAAGACACACATGCTGTCGGTGGTAGAGTCTGTGCAGGAGTTTCTGCTGAGGAGGTTGAGTGGGGAACTGAGGGAGGTGAGTGTTATCACGTACACTCATGGTGTGGATTTTTCATGGACTTCTGCTGTTTCTATACTGTGCAAATTATGTTTTCTATCTGTTAATCCTACCCCTAAACCTAACTCTCATACAAACATTTTTACTTCATTAGGTTAATTCATTAGGTTAATGAAATTAAAGGGATAGTTCACCCAAAATTAAAAATTCCCATCATTTACTCACCCTCATGCCATCCCAGATGGGACTTTTTAGAAGAACATCTCAGCACTGTAGGTCCATACAATGCAAGTGAATGGTGGTCAGAACTTTGAAGGTCCAAAAAGCACATAAAGGCAGCATAAAAGTAATCCATACAAATCCAGTGGTTAAATCCATATCTTCAGAAGTGATATGATAGGTGTGGGTGAGAATCATTTTTACTGTAAATCTCCACTTTCACATTCACATTCTTCTTTTGTTTTTGGCGATTCACATTATTTGTGCATATCGCCACCTACTGGGCAGGGAGGAGAATTTATAGTAAAAAAAAAAAAAGACTTAAATATTGATCTGTTTCTCACCCACACCTATCACATCGCTTCTGAAGATATGGATTTAACCACTGGATTCATATAGATTACTTTTATGCTGACTTTATATGGTTTTTGGACCTTCAGAGCTCTGTCCACCATTCATCTTGCATTGTATGGACCTACAGAGCTGGGATATTTTTCTAAAAATCTTTGTTTGTATTCAGCAGAAGAAAGTAAGTCATACACATCTGGGATGGCATGAAGGTGGGTAAATGATGAGAGAATTTTCATTTTTGTGTGAACTATCCCATTAAGACATTATTTAGTATGTTTATTGAGGCGTTTTCCTTATGAGGACCATTGGCTGGTTCTCACAGTGGACTTGATTTCAAGTTTTACTATCCTTTTGAGGACTTATGGTCCCCACAATGAATGCAAAACCTGTTCCACACGCACATTCACATAGTCATATATAAGAGGACAGGCCATAAACAATATAAACACTATTTATTTATTTAATTTATGAGTTGTTTTTCCAAACGAGGACATGCTGAAATGTCCCATTTTGTCCCAGATTTAGCTACCTTCTAGTGACATTTTTTTCCCTGCTGGGAAGCCATGTCAAGGTTCTTAAGGTGGTCAGTCTGGTTTTTGGAAAATAATAGATGATTTGTTGCTGGTCCAAAGTGGTCTCTTGGCACTAACCAGCTTCACCAAGAGGGTGTACTGGGTCGAAACCAGGTCCAACAGTCGGAAGTCCATCTGTTTGGCCATCTAGGCCAGCTAATGGCCATAAATGATCAGCGGAAAACCATGTAAATCCAGCTACGATCTGAACCTCAAATTTGATTTTTTTGTATTTTGCACTCAGACTGTTCTTTCAATTTTCTCTCTTTCTGTAGATATGTGACTTGGAGAGGGCTGAACTTTATCTCTCAGTATTGAGGGAGCTTGTTCTGACTTACTTCACTGTGTCGTGGTACAGCTCAAATCTGCAGCAGACCTACATCCCAAAACTCACCACCAACTGTCGGAAGATCCTCTCTGTGCCCACTGAACAGGTGCAGCTCTCAACCCTGACCCAAATGCCCTGAGCAATTGTGCTTCATTTTTCAAACCCTGATTATTGTATTTATTGAAAAAATTAATTCAACTTTGAGGGATTACATATGATTTTAGATGTAAAGACTTTAGTAAAGACTATTAAGATCATTAGAAGATTCTACAAAGTATCGCAATTTATTGTCAGCCTAGTTCTTTCTCAATAGAAAATACACTAAACGTGATCCTCTGGTTAAATGAGTGAAGAATAATTCAGTTCAGTTCAGAATACTGGTAATTTTCAATGGACTGTTGAATTATTACAAATTTGATGTGGTTTAAGAATCATACAGAACTATAATGTGGTCAGCAAGCCTGGTAATTTCCTGTCCATTAAATTTCACTTTGCAAATTCGCCTCAAAAATTTTAGTGGTTGAAATTCGGTTCTAAATTCAACCTTGTACCTCCCGGCATTGCAGGAAAAGCAGTAGAGTGCCGATGCACAATCTTCACTTGCTACTACTAGGCTTCCCCACTAGGTGGTGCAATAAGGTGTTTTTTTTTTTTTTTTTTTACTATTTATTATAAAATAGTTACAAATTGGATACGGTATATGAAATATGTCGATAAAACCAGTATGCGTACTACCTGAGTGAAGACTACAAAAAGAGAGAAAGGGTAGATTGAGATGCCATTAAAAGAGCTGGAGGTAGATTAATATATGTCCATAAAAAATTATCAACACCCTTGGAATATGGATCACCCTATCAGAATCAAGAATTCAATGCTGTGCTGTAAACTGAATGTAATTTTTGGAGCAGCAAAACACTGTAATTTAGAATAATAACTGAAGTACCTGTATATTCTTTGCATTGGAGCCAAACCGTTGTTTTGTCAGTGCCAAACCTTTTTTGTTTATCTTCTCTAAATATATTATTTAGATTGGACAAGAATTGAATACATAAGAGAGCATTTGAAGTTTGCTCACTGCTTGAGATTATTCCCAAATCCCTACTGAAACATTATGCAAGTGGATGGTAATTTCTAAACTGTGTTTGTCTGTGTTTCCAGACTCCATCTGTGTCAGGTCAGGTTCAGAGAGTGGTTAGTATGACCACACTCGCCCTGCTGTGTGATATTGCTGATCAAGGTGACCTGAACTCCCAGTCTGAGGCCATGAGATCACTTTACTCATTGACAGACTACTTCTACCCTTCATCATCATCATCATCTCCCCAGCATCTCAACCAGACGCTACTGAAGCCCACAGCTGCAGCTGAAACCTCAGTCAGGTCTGTTTAGTAAAAGCCCCCACATATGTAAATTGGGGTGTAATGGTTGAGATTTTCAAGATATGATAACATGAATGTGTGTTTATCCTAGTCATTCAGAGGACAGCCCCGTGCTGAAGGACTGGGGGCGCATTGTAGCCCAGTTTATTCGAGATCAGTGGAAGTGTCTGAGTTTCCTGCAGAAGTATGTAGGGTCTGCTGGGCCACTTCGGGCCCCTGAAATTCCTGAGGTCCTGCAGGCAGCGGTGGAGGCTCTGGCGTTACTGCCTAGTTATCTGGTGCTGCCAGTGCTGGACTTCATGGCGTTAGTCTTACCTCAGGTTGGCTGCTCTTTTACCTGCTCTCATTCAAAATTTTTCATGGATGGTTTTATGGATGGATTACATTGGTCGAGGTTGACTATGATCATTTTTATATTCATATATTTTTAGTGTGCTGCTGTGCTTAAGATTTTAGACAGTTTGCAGTGTAAAAACCTCTTGGGAAAGTTATTTTCGGGTGTGTCTGAAAAAGCTTAAACAATCTTTGAATGTCAATAACTATTTAGATTTTGTTTTTTGTTCTATTGTGAAAATGGGTCTTCATTTAGAGTGCCTTTTCTCCAAAGAGATATTAAGATGGAAAAAGAATCTAACAGATTACTTCCCTTCTCTTATGGACATGTTATACTGATATGTTGTGTGGGATGTCCATTGAAACGGATGTTTAGTTCAGTGGGTCTGTTTTCTCCACCAGGTGGCAGTGCAGTGTGATGAATCTCTGTGTGTGGAGGCCATCTGTGCATCATGGAAGGTGGTTCAGGATCTGAGCACAAACCCTCATGACTTCTGGTCCACGCTGCAGGGGTTTGTGCAGTTAGCTTTTCACCAGGGAGTTCTGCAGCTCACAGAGGAACAGAACCCCAAAATCACGGCCTGCATACAACAGGTCAGAGGAAGAGCTACAAACAAATCAAAATTCACCTTCCTTTCAATCACATGTTCATTTGCTGATGTCTTGGTCTGCATACATCAGTTCATCATATGACTTTCTTTCTTTTGCGGAACACAAACGAAGATATTTTGTTGGAGATTTGATGTGTGTTTGGCCATACATTACAAGTTAATGGTGACCATACTTTCAAACTCCAAAAAGGACATAAAGGCAGCATAAAGGTAATGCATACGACTCCAGTGGTTTAATCCAGTGGTTCTCAACCAGGGGGTTGGGACCCACTAGGGGGCCTCAGAACACTTCCAGGGGGGCCTCAAGATCTCTTTAAATTATTTAAAATATGAGATTATTATCCTTTTTATATGATTATTATAATTCAGCTGACTGAAAATGCTAAAAATATGTAATAACTCCCTTCAGCAGCTTGCTTTTTATGATGAATATACAGTTCTAGACATTTCTGGAATCACAAGTTTTAAGGAAATGTCTTATAATATAAATATCTAATAGCCTACAATGGGGGTCTTTGAATATTTTCTCCGACAATGGGGGCCCTTGGAGTCAAAAACATTGAGAACCACTGGTTAATCCATGTCTTCTGAAGCGATCCAATCAGTTTCGAGTGAGAACAAGACAAAAAAATTAAAAAAAATAAAAAATACAAATTTCACTATAAGTCCTGACATCAGCAGTCTCCTTGGCAATCATGATTTCAAACTTGATTATGCCTCCTAGCGCTCTGCGCATGCGTCAAGCACTATAAACTGTAATCGAGTTTGAAATCTTGATCGTGCCTAGAGACTGCAATGACAATATGTACAGTGAGAAAGGAGTACCATTTTGGTCTGTTCTCACCCAAAAATGATTAGATAGCTTCAGAAGACATGGATTAAACCACTGGAGTTTTATGGATTACCTTTATGCTCCCTTGATGTGCTTTTTGGAGCTTGGAATATATGTAGTGTATAAAAGAAGACAATTTTTTTGGCTCTTCACAGGTTGTGAATGAGCTGATGGAGTTGGCTCAGGTCCGTTCTGGGGTCTTTAATGTTCTGATCCAGCATTGCTGTGAGATGTGGCTCCCTTCTGGGACAGGAGAGGATGTCCAGAAAGACTTTGCATTCAGCACTGCATTTTCACACCTGCACATCCTTACTGAAGCCTGCATTTATGGACCAGTATTCAGAAGAGACCAAAGGTCAGTATCCACACTTACAAAAAGATACCATGGTATTACTATGGTGTTTTGGACATGGCACTATGGTAATGCCATGTTTTTTTTTTTTAATATGTAGTAGTAGGGATGTGTAAAACTACCAATTTTCATAATCGACTAGTCGGCCGGTTGATTAACAGTGCTTTCACACTTGGTTTGATTGCTTGGATCAAACACGAGTTTGTTTACTCCCCCCTTCCCCCTGCCCCCACTGGTCTCTGTTGACAGCATATTATTTTGTTCAGAACCGCAGTCCAATTGCATCATCAACTTAAGTACAAGCAGGCAGCTGGTGACCAATGTAACGGAGTAACAACTCAAGAAGACATGTGTTTTGCTATGTTATTAAAGTATTCCTCTCTTTGGATTTACCACCAAAACTTTACGTGCACGGAACAACACTGACATTTGTCTGCCACGGATGCATTGAATGTGCAATAATGTAAAGAATGTTAGCATTTGGATGCCGTGAGCTCGCGGATGCATTGCAAGAGATGTGAAGAAGGTGGTGTATTTGGACACAAACAAGTATGAGAATTGCATTATACCATAATAATTGCGATCGGAAGCCTGCAAAGATGCAAATTATACATCACAAGCAGTTCACTTCCGTGATTTGGTACGATAGCTTGCGTACCAGCAGCGAACCTTACTGAAGTTCACATGAACTGTACTCCAGACCACCTTTTCAAGTGGATTTGGGTGCAGTTCGTAGGCGCACACCTGAGTTTAGAAAACAGCATTCGCATCATCCAAACAAACCGAACTTTGACATCATTCGAACCTTGGTGTGCACCAAAAGTGCTAGTGTGAAAGCACCCTAAAACACTAGTCGGTGTTAACGATAATAACGTATAATTAGGCATCGTTATGTTCAGGCGCCTTTCAGAGAGATATACGGACACTAAGAGCAGCACATCAACATGGTGACTAACGAATATTCAACAAATAAATAGGCTAAATAACTAAAACCTCTTATTGTACAAAACAGTCAAAGTAAGAAAAGAAATCAGAAAGGCTCCAATACAGAGCAGCACAAAACCGCTTATGTGCATCCTGAATGCAGAATGACACGCTTTAATGTAACTGGAGTGCTTGAGGGTGATTCTCGCTGCACATTCAAAAGCGCAGAACTGCAAGATAATATTGCGGGTACAGGTCTAGTTCACGATATCAAGCAGTTTTTACTGCAACTATTTATTTAAGAAGTGTCAGACAGTGTCAGCAAAAGACTTTCATCTCTCCATAAAACCTAAAAAATGTGGGAACATTACTCGCTGCAGAGGATTTAAGGTCTTACAGTGATCCTCTTAAAATGTATTGTTGATATGGTGCTTTAATGGCAACAACAGTGCATAAAAAGACTAAACCTTAAGCATTAAACACAAAACTTCTTGCAGAAGGTTTTACTGTGCTGACTGTTATTCACTGTTAAGCACAGCAAGCTGTCATTATGCAAAAAACACTCTCTAAGTAGTTGCATCTGTCAGTTAATTTGAGAATTGCATCTCCCATTAAAACCACCACCACTTAAAATATTAATGTTAGTAGTCAAACCTACTAATCGACTAGTCAGTTGTTAGACGACTAGTCAATTAGTCGACCACCCTAGCACATCCCTATGTACCATGTTAATTCCATGGTATTTGTAATGCATGGGATTACCATGTAATCATTCAGTTTCATGGTATTAACATCTGGTACCATAGTACGTTTTGTTATGGCATGCTTAACATTAAAGCAGTACTTCTGAACTTGTGGGTTGCAACCCACAGCAGGGCAAAAAACAATGCTAAATGCAAATAAAATGCAACTGACTATATAATCATGTTTAGTCAGGATGGCAAGATAAATAGGCTTATACATTTTTAGAGGAGAAAATTCTTCTGTTCTCCACAGTGTTAAAGGGTGAACACAAGTGAAATTGCTGGCATCTCTTTTTTTCTTGAAAACAGAATACAATTTCTGGCAATTTCACTTGCTTTATCGAGACTATTTTCTTTTGCTTTCAGGCTTATTCAAGAGGTTCAAAGCTACGTTGAGCAACTAGGTGATAGTTGTGCAGCAAACACAGCTGTCAGCAGGTAAACCACAGGACTTCTGTTAATAAAGAGGTTAAAGGAAATGAACATTTGAAACTCTATAATTAGTTAGTTTTCATTTAAATTATCACATAAATAAAATTATCACATAATTATGATACATTGAAAATTTTAGTTTTTCAACAACTGAAATAAACATTACACAAATGTTACAACATTTGTGACTAATCATTGCAGACTTTTTTTATGAATAGACAAAGATGATACATTTGGTATAAAAGCATTTGAATCAAATTATATCTGTCACTGGCTGCACATTATTAGCATTCAAAGTAGCTGATCATTAACATTTATTAGTCCACATCTCATTTTCAGTGGGAACAGGGATGATCAGTTCCCTCGAGTGTGTGTTTTGGCTTTCCTGTGCCGCATGAATCCATCCAATCAGCTTCACCAGCGTGTGATGGAGCAGCTCGTGCAGCGACTGCTGAAGAAGGTTTGTTTAATTGTTAAATACAGCTCTTATTGGAAATTGGGTGCTCAGTTCTTAAACCCAACGCTTCCTGAAAAGAGTGAGTGTATTCAATTTGTTTTGTTTTGCCCCTCTCATGGATACTGAATGTGTTTGCATGTTTCTCTTCTACTATCAGGATGCAGAGATTTCAAAATCCAAAGTACGTTACTATAGCAACTCCATCCAGCACAGAGTGAAGAACCGTGTGTGGCAAACACTGCTGCTGCTTCTGCCCAAACTCAGACCGGTTAGATCTGTACACACACATGCAACATACATTTGAAAATGTAGCTTACTAAGATACAAGCTACTTATAATTCAAAGTAATTGATCATAAGAAGCATAGTTACATGTTGCTTTACATTACAAGCTACTAATAAAGTTGAAGTTGAACATTTGTTTTAATGTATACTAAATAAAGCCAATAAAACTAGTAAATGGCATCATTTAAAAACATGGTGATGATAAAGCTGTATTATTTTTTTTCTCCCCAATTTGGAATTCCCAATGTGCTCCAAGTCCTCGTTGTGGCGTAGTGACTGGCCTCAATCCGGGTGGCGGAGGACGAATCTCAGTTGCCTCCGCGTCTGAGACCGTCAATCCGCGCATCTTATCACGTGGCTTGTTGAGCTCGTTATCACAGAGACATAGCGCGTGTGGAGGCTCACACTATTCTCCGCGGCATCCATGCACAACTCACCACGTGCCCCACCCAGAGCGAGAACCACATTATAGCGACCACGAGGAGGTTACCCCATGTGACTCTACCCACCCTTGCAACCGGGCCAATTTGGTTGCTTAGAAGACCTGGTTTGAGTCACTCTGCATGCCCTGGATTCGAACTTGCGACTCCGGGGGTGGTAGTCAGCGTCAATACTCGCTGAGCTACCCAGGCCTCGAAAAGCTGTATTTAAATTTTTCACAAAGGAAGACTAAAATGCTGTGCATGTTTTGATTACCAGTGGGTGTTATTGTCACTTTAGTTCACAGCTGTAAAGCTGTATTTGCAATTAAATGTGACACAAAAAGTCTGTAATGTAGCTTTTATCAGTCCTTTGATATTACTGCTCATTTCTTCTTTGTAAGCAGTCTCTTAAAGGAATAGTTCACCCAAAAATGTTATCATCATTTACTCACCCTCATGCCATCCCAGATGTGTATGATTTTCTTTCTTCTGCAGAACACAAGTGAAGATTTTTTTGTAGAAAATTTCAGCTCTGTAGGTCTATACAATGCAGGTGAATGGTGACCAAAACTTTGCTCCAAAAAGCACATTTTAGTCAGCATAAATGTGTTTTAATCCATGTCTTCTGCAGCAATCTAATTGATTTTGGGTGAGAACAGACCAAAATGTAATATTTTTTTACTGTACATCTTGCCAATGCAGTCTCTAGGCATAATCATGATTTCAAGCGTGATTACACTTCCTAATGCTTGACGCATGCGCAGAGCGTTAGATGGCGCATGGAAGTGTTATCAAGCTTGAAATCATGATCACCAAGGAAAATGCAGATGTCAAGATTTATAGTGAAAATTGAGTTATGTTTTGGTCTGTTCCCACCCAAAACCGATTGGATCGCTTCTGAAGGTATGGATTAAACCACTGGAGTCTTGTGGATTATTTTTATGCTGCCTTCATGTGCTTCGTGGAGCTTCAAAGATTTAGTCACTATGCACTTGCATTTTTTGGACCTACAGATCTGAGATATTCTTCTAAAAATCTTTGAGTTCTGCAGAAGAAAGAAAATCATACATACAGTATCTGGGATGGCATGAGGGAATTTTAATTTTTGGGTGAGCTACTCATTTAAACACCAATATAGTCACTTCACAACTTGCTGGATGAAGTACAGAATTCAGAAGTCTATTTTGTTATTATCTGTGGCAGGGGTTTGTGTCGGAGTTTGTGTTGAATCACGTGTGTGAGGCGGGGTTCTGCAGTAACCAGGCATCAGTCAAGTACTTGATAGAGTGGACCCTGATCCTGATCCTTCACCAGAACCCATCTCACATCCACAACCTGTGGAAATGTTTCAGTCTGGTGAGTTGCAACCCATTAAACACACAAACCTGAATCTACAAAACATACACTTCTACATGGCCAAATGGATGTGTGCACACTTTTACTAACGAGTTTGACTATTTCACCTACACCCATCACAAACGGTTGCAATTCATGCAAGACCTTATTTTGCAGGATCATGAGAAGACAAAAACAAGCATCTGCACCTTTCTTTCTGTCCTTGTGCACTTGAATGTCCTCCTGCCAAAACTGGAAAATAAGGTGCCATTTAGTCATATTCTGGATTTATTATACTACTCTACCTGTTTACTTACTGTGACTAGAAACGATTTCTGACTCTGCTTGACTTCTTAAGCATTTAGCAAACATTCAAAACCATTTGAAAGTGTTTATTATTGTGTTTGACTCTCAGGAGGTGCAGTGGCGTAGAGCTGTGGAGGTGATCCTGCAGTGGTGTTTCAGTCATAACTTCAGTGTCCGTCTCTACGCCCTGCTCGCCCTGAAGAGGGTTTGGGAGCTGGAAGAGGCTCGTGTTCTCACTGAGGAAAACCTGGGAGGTCTGAGCACTGTGGTCCAAGCTTGTTTACAGCAGGCTGAAGCCATGCAGAACACTGGGTGTGAAAACTTTCTCTAAACTCTCAGCAGGTGGATTGTAGGATTACAATTGTCTGGTTCTTGGATAAGCTGCAATGTGGGCCAGGCTTTATGCCGATAATCAAAAGTCAAGCTAATCCTGACGAGAACCACATTTTCCATGCATATAAAAGGAGCGTGTCACTGTCAAAAAAATATGCCTGACATTATACAGTTAATGCACAAAAGAATGTAAATCCATATTTCTATTCTTCTGCTTTATTGCACACAGTTTATTTACACTACCAAATTCTTATGAATGTGCTATCTTTGTTTATATCATTGGTGCTTGATAGGGAATGGACTATATACAGTGCTGTGAAAAAGTATTTGCCCCCATCCTGATTTCTTCTGTTTTTGTGTATATCTCATACTAAATTGTTTCAAAAATTCTAACATAAAACAAAGGCAATCTGAGTAAACACAAAATACAGTTTTTAAATGATAATATGTATTGAAGCAAAAAAGTTATTCAATACCAACTGGGCATGTGTGAAAGTATTTTAGTCACTAAATTCCCAAATCTATGAATCTGCATTCATAATGGGGTTCAGCTGGACTAGACACACCCAGGCCTGATTACTGCCAGCCCTGTTCAATCAAATCAACACCTAAATAGAACTTTTTCAGCAACATGAAGTTGGCTAAAAGATCTCAGCCAGTAGCTCACTATGCCGTGGTCGAAAGAAATTCCAGAAATGATATCAGTCTGGGAAAGGTTACAAAGGTTACTTTGAAGTATTTCAAAGGCAGTGAGAGCCTTTATCGCCAAATGGAGAAAACTTGGAACAGTAGTGAACCTTCCCAGAAGTGGCTGACCTTCAAAAAATTCCTCCAAGAGCACAGCGACGACTCATCCAAGAAGTCACAAAAAAGCCAAGGACAACATTCAAGGAACTGCAGGCCTCTTTTGCATCAATTAAGGTCATAGTTCATGACTCCACTATCAGAAAGACACTGGCCAAAAATGGAGGCGAAACCCACTGCTAACCCTGAAGAACATTAAGACTCGTCTGAATTTTGCCAAAACACACCTTGATGATCCTCAAACCTTTTGGGAGAATGTTCTGTGGACTGATGAGTCAAAAGTGGAACTGTTTGGAGGACAGGGGTCACGTTACATCTGGTGTAAATCGAACACAGAATTCCACAAACTGAACATCATACCTACGGTCAAGCATGGTGGTGGTAGTGTGATGGTGTGGGGATGCTTTGCTGCTTCAGGGCCAGAGCAACTTGCAATAATTGAGGGAAACATGAATTCTGCTCTCTACCAGAAAATCCTAAAGGAGAGCGTCTGGACATCACTCTGTGAGTTCAAGCTCAAGCGCAACTGGATTATGCAGCAAGACAATGATCCAAAGCATAGGAGTAAGTGCACCTCTGAATGGCTCAAAAGAAGCAAAATTAAAGTTTTGGAGTGGCCTAGTCAAAGTACTGATTTGAACCCGATTGAGATTCTGTGGCAGGACTTTAAACGGGCAGTTTGTGGTCGAAAACCCTCCAATGTGGCTGAACTGAAGCAGTTCTGCAAAGAAGTGTGGGCCAAAATTCCACCACAGCATTGTGAAAGACTGATCTCCAGTTACTAGATGCGTTTGGTTGCAGTTGTTGCTGTTAAATGTGGCACAACCAGCTATTAGGGTTAAGGGGGCAGTTAGTTGTTCACATGGGTGATATAGGTGTTGGATAACGTTTTTGCTTCAATAAAAATATAGATATATTTGAAAACTGTTGCCTTTGTTTTATGTTATATCTCGTTTGAAGATCTAAAACAATTTAGTATGAAAAATACACAAAAATAGAAAAACTATGTCCTGATTTCTTCACATCACTGTAAAAGGGCGCAGACAGTGGAATAACCGGAGTAGAACCTCCTAATTCAATTAGACCCAGCCCATTAGTGCTTGGGGCGTGCAATTTTGCCAAACCCACTTGCTCCGAGACTTAGTGCATACTTGCACGAAAATACCAAAACTTCATGGCTATGCCCATTGACTTTGCATGTGTGAATTATGGCATAGCGCTGCTGTTAGCACTAGGACTCTTAAAAAAAGGCCCACTGTTATAAAAAACTGGATTGAAATTTAGAGTTACTATCACACAAACTGGATAATTGTGTGTAACTGAATCATGGTTGTTTGGCTGTCTTTTCCAAAGCAATGCAATGAAAAACTGGTCTAGAATCCAAGAACATTTCTTCTTCAGTGCTTTCCACCCAATCAGAGATTACAGTGTAGAGGTGAGATCATACACACACACACACTTCTCCTCACTGTGCATAATCTCATCCATTGTGTTCTGTTATAATCCAACAATATCATGTTCTCTGCTTTCTCAGACAATATTTGAGACATTTCCTCGTCTCTCAGAACTGGCAGAAGACGAGTGGCTTCCAGTGTGGAAATTTGAAAGCTTTGTTGATTTTCCCCTGTGTGCCACACTGCCTTTGAAGAACCCTGTGAGGAATCTGAGTGAGCACCAGCCTGGTGACTGGATCCAGCAGGACAAAGGTAATCGCCACCAGAGGGCAACAGATAGGAGGCACTAAACTACCCTTATTAAGGTAGTTAAAAAAACTGAGAATCTTCCACATAGCTGAAACGTTTCATAAAGAGACATTTATTTGTATTATGGTTGTACATAATAATTATATTGTTTATTTTAAATAATAGCTATATACTGTTCAAAATTATTTTTGGAGACTTTCTGGTTGTCAAACCATGCCCTTATGTGTGACAGTTTATATGATGAATTACACATGTGTGACTTACATCCAGTTAAAATACCATTGGGACCAGTTACTTAAAAAGATGCCACTTGGTTTAACATTTTGTCATCAAAATTCTAAAGCTATGACAATTATGCATTTTTATATGTGGCTTGAAGTGTCAATGCCCAATGCTGATATCTGAAGACCAGGGTGGCTAATGGCTGATAAAATGCTGATTTCAACATTTATTTTTCAGAATATTGACTTAAAACAGTGGAAATTAACACTTCTGCTAATTGGCCAAACAGACACTCTCAAAAGCCTCAGATATCGGCCAGTTATAGTAGTCAGGCCGATATACTGGTCTAGAGTAATACAGAGCCTCGATAAAGTACAAAAGAGCTGTATCAGATCATGACTGAACACTGTCTGGTAATGTCATCACAGTCAATAACAGGCATGTCAGTATCCTAATTTGCTAGTTTGGATGTCTGATAGGTGAGATGGAGCTGGAAGAACGCTGGGCAGAAGTCCAGAAGAAGATCACCCCATGGAAGCTGAGTGTTCAGGAGCAGGAACCTGAGCTTGTAGCCCAACAGAGGGCAGCACGCCTGGGTAAACTCACCAGCACCCTTCTGGTGGTTGCATCGCTTATCGATAAACCCACCAATCTTGGCGGTAAGAGAAATAACACAACAGAAATTCACGTACATTCACTGTGTGTGGAAGTCTTCATTCTACTCTAACAGATGTTCTAATACCTTGCGCTGTTTTTTCTGTGTTTTCCAAGTATTTCAGCATTGCAGTTACAACAGCGACTTTCAACACAATCATCTTCCCTTTGGTTTTGCCTAACAAATTAATGTTAACAAAAGCTCATCATAAAAGGCCTTTATTTTTCAATTCAAACATTTGTTTTTTTGCTAGTTTTATAGACGAATGGTTTTCATATTATTTTTATCTCTCTGTTGAGTTTCATGAATAAATACTGACACACGGTACAGTTTAAAGGCTAATGGAGGAAACGGCAAACAAACCTTTAATATTTTCACAACCCTTATTGAAAACATTCATTGTTTTCGCAATTTCCTTTGGTGACACTAGTGGTGCAGAAATAACTCCCTTCAGCTTTAAATTTTTTTTGAGAATTATTCACACCTGGCTGTCAAAGTTAACGCATTCACGCCTTGTTAAAGGAATAGTTCACCCAAAAATAAAACATTCTCATCATTTACTCCCAGATGTGTATGACTGACTTTCTTCTGCAGAACACAAATTAAGTTTTTTAGAAGTATATTTCAGCTCTGTAGGTCCATACAAGGCAAGTGAATGGTGACAAAAAATCTTAAACTCCAAAAGGCACATAAAGACAGCATAAAAGTAATCCATAAGACTCCAGTGGTTTAATCCATGTATTCTGAAGCGATCCAATGATTTTTGGGTGAGACCAGACCAAAATATAACTCCTTTTTCACTTTACATCTTGTCATTGCAGTCTCTAGGCATGATCATGATTTCAAGCTTGATTACACTTCCTAGTTCTTGACGCATGCGCAGAGCACTAGGAAGTGTAATTGAGCTTGAAATCATGATTGCCAAGGAGACTGCTGATGTCAAGATTTATTGTGAAAAATATTTATATTGAAAAATATTTTGGCCTGTTCTCACCCAAAACCGATTGGATTGCTTCAAAAGACATGAACATTAGGATTGGGATCGATAATCAGAGAATTTTTCAGATGATTATCAATATATATCGGCATTATTTAAGATGTTAGTACTGATTATAATAGTACCTTTTTGTTTACGTGTCTGTTCCAGGTCTGTGCAGGACATGTGAGATCTTCGGGGCCAAAGCTCTTGTACTGGACAGTCTGCGTCATGTTAATGATAAACAATTCCAGGCGCTCAGTGTGTCTTCAGAGTTGTGGCTGCCATTGCTGGAGGTGTGTATTTATGGCAGATACTCAGATATACACTGCCTGGCCAAAAAAAAAAAAATGTCGTTGTTTGGATTTAAATATGCAGATACTTAAGAGCCTATAATTGGATCATTATTGCAGCGATTAACATGTTTCAGCTGGCAACAATTATTTTAACCCTAACTGATGCAGGTGTGTAGCTTCTCATTTCACAAGAAAGCCACTTGTAAGTGAGGCTAATCGGAAAAAATGACTTAAATTTGCTAGGGAGCATAAAGATTGGACTGTGGAGCGTTGGAAAGAGGTCATGTGGTCTGATGAGTCCAGATTTACCCCATTCCAAAGCAATCGGTGTGTCGGGGTAAGAAGGGAAGCGCATGAGGCGATGCACCCATCATGCAGAGTGCCCACTGTACAAGCCTCTGGAGGCAGTGTTATGTTATGATCTGGGGTTGCTTCAATTGGTCAGGTCTAGGCTCAGCAACATTATGCGACAATAAAATGAAGTCGGCTGACTACCTGAATGTACTGAATGAACAGGTTATCCCATCAATGGATTTTTTTCTTCCCTGACGGCACGGGCATATTCCAGGACGACAATGCCAAGATTCATCAGGCTCAAATTGTGAAAGAGTGGTTCAGGGAGAATGAAGAATCATTTTCACACATGAATTGGCCACCACAGAGTCCTGACCTTAACCCCATTTAACCTCTTTGGGATGTGCTGGAGAAGACTTTATGGAGTGGTTCGAGACTCCTGTCGTCAATACAAGATCTCAGCCAAAAATGAATGCAAATCTGGATGGAAATAAATGTTGTGACGTTGCATAAGGTTGTCAAAACAATGCCATGACGAATGCGCACCGTAATCAAAGGCGGTTCAATGAAATATTAGAGTATGCAACTTTTTGTTATTAACATTTTTTATTGATTCCAACACAGACAAGAATAAATTTAACCACAGAATTATGCATTTGGAATCAACTTATAACCCCCCAGTGCACAAATACAAAATAACATTATACCCACATATAAACAGACACACAAATAGAAATACATAAGTACAAAAAAAAAGACAAAGTTCAACATGTATGTGTGTGTGTGTGTGTGTATATATATATATATATATATATATATATATATATATATATATATATATATATATATATAAGGACACACCAATAAATAAATTGTCTCCCTCCACTGCCCCTCACTAGGACCATTCCAAATGAGACAAATAACTACTCAATTTTCTGCCATAAATTGCCAGGTTCCCCAGCCGTCTGGAAGTCATCTCCTCAAAAGCTGCCTCTTTACCCAGCTTTGTGCACCACTCACGAAATGAGGGCACATCAGTTGACTTCCATCCCCTAAGGATTAGCTGTCTGCCAATCATCACACTGGTTAGGACCCAGCTTTTTATGTAATTATCTCCTATATTCAGGACCCCTCCATCACCCAAAATACACAGTCTGGGGCAAAATGAAAACTAAGTGTCCAGTACGTCTCGCACAAAGCGCTGGACCCTCAACCAAAATTCCTGAATCTTAACACAACCCCAAAAAACATGGGTTGTGTCCCTGACTTCTGACTGGCATCGCCAGCAGGTGGGTGAGTCTTTAAGACCAAGCCTATACAATTTAGAGGGGGTCCAGTAGAACCGATGCAAAATCTTAAATTGCATCAGACGGACCCTTGCATCTCTAGATGCAGACTTTTGAGGATCCTATTCCACACTCCCTCCTCCAATACCAAGTTTAAATCTTTCTCCCATAATCTCTTGAGAGCAGATGAAGCTCCATCCCCCAGACACTGAATTAACAGGGAGTAATACACAGATGCTTCATGACTTTTTCCAAAAGCAGTAATCACCATTTCCAGAGGATCTGCCGCTTTAGGAGGGTGTACACTGCTCCCAAAAATAGTACAGGGCAGGTGGTGCAGCTGTAAATTCCTAAAGAACTGGGATCTAGGAATCTTAAAATGTTGAACCAAATTCTCAAAAGATCTCAGTACTGCACTCTCATATAGGTCACCAAGTGTAGTAACCCCCCTTCCAATCCACTCTGACCAACAGAAAGGAGACTTATTAATTATGTAATTTAGGGTTCAGCCATATACTTGAGGCAACATTTAAATAAATGTCCGAATTAAACACTCTGGACACTTTTGTCCAAACCACGTGCAAATGCGAGATAACTGAGTGTAAACTTCTCCGGATAGTTTGATCGAAAGGCTTTGCAATGGCGAAATAGGGGCAAGGACTTCCTGTTCAATATGAAACCAGGGAGGGGCTCTCTCAGGTGGAAGCGACCAATGAGCCAAACGTCTGAGACCAAACGCATATTAATAAAACAAAATCTTGTGTAGACCTAGCCCACCTTTGTCAATCGGCCTATGTAACTTATTAAAATGTGACCTGGGACGCTTACCATTCCAAATAAAGGACTTCACTATGCTATCAAATTGTTTGAAATAAGAGAGGGGGACATCTACAGGGAGAGATTGTAGCAGGTAGTTAAATTTTGGAATACAATTCATTTTAATAACATTAACCTTCCCAATCATAGACAAATGTAATGAATAAAAAAAAACTTTTTATTAAAGGGTCAATATTTAACTCTGACTAAATCACATACATTTGCTGGGAATGAAATACCCAAATACTTAATGCCCTGTTTGGGCCATTGAAAGGCACCCGGCTGAAAAGCCGTTACTGGGCAGTTTGCTGTCAGGGCCAAAACTTTGGATTTAGACCAATTAACTCTGTATCCCAAAAATTTAGAAAAGGAATCATTGAATGTCTCGTTTGGAAGGCTGCGTCCTCCGGAGGTCGCATTTGTCGGCCACATACGTCATCAAGACTGTCTCGTTTCAGAAAAGCGAGTAGGACACTTCGAATGCAGCCTTCGAATGCGACCTTCTTTCACGGGAATTCAGAGGATGCATGAGGTGTATCCTTCATGGGCACTCACAACCCACAATTCTTTGCTTCAACGGAAATGTCTAAAAAAAATAACGCCAATTTGCCCGTAAATATGATGTTCAAATGCAAGGAATGTTAATTCCCAAGTTAAAGTACCTCAGAAGATGGGTGCAGAGTATATAATATGTATAATTATATTAATATATAATTAAAATAAAGTATTAGACTAAAAGTACACCTGTAAAATCTATTTTCATTTCTCTCTACATCATTATACTCTCCTAAAATGTACCTCATGCATTCCCTTCCAGAGGGACTTTGTTCCCTTCTCACTCAAAGCGCTCGCGCTTATTAAAGAGTGGCGTGCTGTCATAGCAACCATGTTACGTTCCGTTTCCATTCATCCTATGAAGGCCGTTTCATTTAAACGAGATTTGTTTAAAGGAGGACACTCCTTCCTTCCAAACGAGACGCAGACAATTTTGCTCTTGGGGACTTACACACTTCTGCTTCACTATGATCAAGGACTGAGTCCATCAAAAGATTAAAGTCTCCTCCCAATATTATATCATGAGAGGTGCCAGCAGCTTGCAACATCCCTTCAAGATCAATAAAAAAGCCCTGATCATCAACATTAGGCACACAAATATTAGCCAAAACCAACCTTTGTCCCTGAATTTCTGCCAGAACAATAATGATTCTCCCTAATTTATCTTTAATCTGTTTGAGAGGTTTGAATTGTAGGTGTTTACTTATCATTGTAATGACTCCCCTGCTCTTACTTGAGCCAGCACTAAAGAAAACATGCCCACCCCATATCTTCCCAAATTTTTCAGCTTCCTGCAAGGAAAGATGTGTTTCTTGAAAAAACACTATCACATTTCTTCCGCTTAAGATAAGAAATAACCTTCCTTCTTTTTATGGGGTGCCCCAACCCATTCACATTCCATGTGGAGAGAGACAATCCAATCATATTAACATTTGATATTTTTATATAATAGAAAAAATTTATTCTGTCAAAAACAAGATTATACAGACCACATTTCAACATTAGTGCAACAATCAAACCCCAAAGTCCACCCCCCCAAACAAACAGAAAAAAGAAAAATGTGCGCATTAACCCCGCGCACAACAGCTCCAACCGGTGTCAATACCTCTAAACTCAAAAGGTCCATGTACGCCTACAAAAGCCCTGGCGACAACTTTGCCGTCAGATTGCTCAAGTCCGGTGCTTCTGCGCAAATTTTGTGAGGCAAAATTTCATAACAGAAAATAATTTGTAAATCAAACCCCAGCCAATAGGCAGAATAAACAAAAAGAACGTGTAGATTAATTCACAGAACTGTCTCAAAGGTGTGTTCCCCCACAAAACAAATTCCAGCCGGTATAAAGCCATTTAGTTTCCTCGGACAGACAAACAAGTGTTCAGTGAGCCAGCTGTTTATGAGTGCAGTAGATGACATAATCATTCCAATGTCCCGCAAAAATACTCCACAAAACAAACTCCAGCCAACAGGAGGCATAAGCACAAAGAACGAACAGATTCATCCACAACTGTCCCGAAGCAGTGTTATTCCACAAAACAAACTCCAGCCGCTTGGCGGAACCAGCACAAAAAGAAACAAAACAGGCATCCCAGTTCCTCGGATGGTCAAAAGTGTATTGAGCGAGTCAAATTCACTCGGAGGCCGCATAAAAAAATACACCATGACTTACTCAGCCTGTCAACTTTATAAAAGACATCCTTTATGTGGGCATGTAGATATTTTGCAGCCATCCTTAATATCCATTCTCAATCTGGCCAGGAACTTCAGTGTAAAAGCGATCTTCCATCCATGCAAAAGTTTCTTGGAGTGTTATTCCACAAAACAAACTCCAGCCGCTAGTCGGAACCAACACAAACAGAAACAAAAATGGCGCCTAGCTTCCTCAGACAGCCGAGAGTAAGTACAGTGAGTTAATCCACTCTGGAGCTACATGAGGAACAACAAATGGCTTACCCATTGTTTCTATGAAGGACAGTGCTTGCTTGGGACATGTCCATCCTTAGCATCTATTCTCAGTTTGACCGGAAACATCAGTGCAAAAGCAATCTTCCGTTGATGTAAGAGTTTCTTACATTCCTTGAATCGACCACGTTTCTCTCTTGTCGAATTCGCAAAGTCCGGGAACAAGAAAATACTGTGATTCTTCCAAGAAACCTTTCCTTTGCTCCTCACCTCGCACAACACGAGATCTTTATCGGATGATCTCAGAAATTTGGCCCGAATTGATCGGGGCTTGTCCCCCTCAGCGGATATGCGAGCCGGGACCCTGTGAGCTCGCTCGATTTCCAGCTTATGGCCTGTTAACACAGACATGTTGGACAGCTGATACTGGATTTCTCCCTTCGCACCACTCAAATCGACTCACTGGTCCACAGGCCCGTCAGAGGTTTCAGCTTGAGCACATAAGTGTCTTTTAATGTCTCCAGAGCCCGAGGATTTTGACTTATTTGCCATGTTTACCTCAAAGAACAAATATGTAGCTGAGTGTATCAAATCTCACCGGATTATAACATGAAAATAATTTAAAAACTAGCAAAGTGCGCAGAGCTCGCCGTTTACACGTCTGCTCCTCGCATGGTGTCACGTGACCCCCGAGTATACAATTTTTTTGGGCCAGGCAGTGTAGATTCACTGTCTGTCTGGTTATTTTGATTATATTTCTGTCTTTTGACATAACAATGAATGTTACTCTTAAGATCTGATCTTGTCGTTGTCCAAAAGGGTCCAAAAATATATTTAAAGGTGAAGTCCAAATAAAAGTGCAACAATAACAGTTTTCTAAAGTCAAACAGAGTAGACAAACACGTAACCCCGCCCCAAATTCATGCTATACTCTAGGTTGTGTCAATGTTGTTGTAGCTGAGCCACTCAAACAGGCTAAAATTTTGTTTGGTGGAGCTAGTGCTGCAGGTATTACATAATTCCACTTTGTAATCAAAAGCCATATTTTCATATTTCCTTTGAGTGTGGGCTCAACCAGCCTGGAGTTGTTATTCTTTATAATCATGGATTTCGGCAGCCAATTACACACAAAGCATAATCATAAAACACTATATCCCTGTTTTGTGGGGAGAAGTGTAGAATATTAGCAAAAAATTTTGAATATTGAATGAAACTGTAATGATTAATGAAGGCATTCAGAAATCTAAAGTTATATGGCCAAATTCCCCAGGTGAAGCCTGCAGAATTATCAAACTTCCTGCAACTGAAGAAGAGTGAAGGATACTGGGTAATCGGTGTGGAGCAAACATCAAACAGCCAGAGTTTACAAGATTACACCTTTCCTGAGAGAAGCCTCCTATTACTCGGGTAAATGTCCACCCCTAAACTTACTATCCAAATTCTCTCTCTATACACTGGCCCCAAAAAGTTTTAGGACACCTGAGCAGCACTTAAAGACATATGAAAAACACATGAATTTTAATTATATTTGCAGCTATTTGTTTTTTTAGATATCTTCTTAATTTTGAATGCTAGATCTATTGTATTGTTATTTAAAGCAAACTTAATTTTGTGAACTTTTTTGCTTAAAGTGTGCTTGTGCTATCTTTCTTTAAAATAATTTAATTATAATTATTTATCACACATTTTGCACATATACAGTGAAATTCTTTTTTCACATATCCCAGCTAAGCTGCGGTCAGAGTGCAGGGTCAGCCATGATACAGCGCCCCTGGAGCAGATAGGGTCAAGGGCCTTGCTCAAGGGCCCAACAGTGCCATCTTGGCAGTGCTGGGGCTTGAACCCCCGACCTTCTGATCAGTAACCCAGAGCCTTAACCGCTGAGCCACCACTATCTATTTGGCAAAAATAGATCATTTTATATGTAAAGGCACCATGGATCTATAAAAGTGAAACAAGTTCTCAAGGAGAGCAGTGTTCGTATTGACCTTATCAGATTTATAAAGGATAATTTTGATGAGTTTTTGATTGCTTTTCATGGTTGGGCTTGGTGCATCATTTGCCTTTAGAGGCATAAAAACGTGTTGTTTCCTGCACAGCAGGTGTCTCAATCAGTGCATTTTTATGCCTGATTATCTTACTGATGTAAAGCTATTAAACAGCTCTGTAAGTTGGTCTCACTATTTAAAAACCTAGTTTAATCCGTGGTACTGTGGAATGATTCACCTTTACACATTTTGTCTGACCTCATTAACAGGCCCAAATGGAATCTAGAGAATCTTTTTTTCACAATTTCAACACTGATTTTGTAGGTGAATTGCAGCATGTGAATGGAAAGAGAGCTATCTTTTAACATTACCATTTACCTTAATGGCATATGGCTCTGCCCCCGTAACAGCTGCATGCAAGCAGCCGAGCACATTATTACATTTTGATTACAGAGTATGAAAATGAAAACATTTTTTTGTCTGGAATTAGCAACTAATTGAATCGCAATTCACAATAAAACCAGAAATATGCATTAAGGAAGTAAAAAGTGTCAATTTGGATTTAACTTTGATTGTAACTTGTTAATTTGATTGTTCCCCAAAAAGAAAATTCTCTCATCATTTACTCACCCTCATGCCATCTAAGATGTGTATGACTTACTTTCTTCTGCAGAACACAAACAAATAATTTTAGAATAATATCTTAGCTCTGTAGGTCCATAAAATGCAAGTTAATGGTGATCAGGCCTGTGAAGCTCCAAAAATCATACGACTCCAATGGTTTAATCAATGTGTTTTGAAGCGATACAGTTGGTTTTGGGTGAGAACAGACCAAAATATAACTCATTTTTCACTGTACATCTTGTCATTGTAGTCTCTAGGGACGATCATGATTTCAAGCTTGATTACACTTCCTAGTGCTTGATGCATGCGCAGACCGCTAGATGACACTATAGGAAGTGTAATCGAGCTTAAAATCATGATCGCCAAGAAAATTGCTGTCAAGATGTACAGTGAAAAAGGAGTTGCATTTTGGTCTGTTCTCACCCAAAACCAGCTGTATAGCTTCAAAAGACATGGATTAAACCACTGGAGTCTGATGGATTATGTTTATGTTGACTTTATCTGTGTTTTGGAGCTTCAAAGGCCTGATCACCATTCACTTTCATTGTATGGGCCTACAGAGCTGAGATGTTCTTCTAAAAATCTTCATTTGTGTTCTGCAGAAGAAAGGAAGTCATTAATATCTGGGATGGCATGAGGGTGAGTAAATGATGAGAGAATTTTCATTTTTGGTTGAACTATCCCTTCAAAATAACAGAAGTGACTTAAGCACATTGCATTGGGGGTGGATTTTTAAAATGTTGCGTGGTGCATGACAATTAACTGTTTGTTTCTGGACAGCAATGAAAGGGAAGGCATTCCTGCAAACCTGCTGCAACTGGTGGACGTCTGTGTAGAGATTCCTCAGCACGGTGTCACTCGCTCACTCAATGTACATGTGAGTGCTGCCCTGCTGGTGTGGGAATATACAAGACAGCATTTAGGGCAAGGCACTGGATCATAACCCACTACAGCCCCTCGGTGCTGGACTTTTTTTTCTTCTGTGTTTTAGCAGAAAAAATTGGTCAGTATTTGGAAGATGTTACAATGTACACCATTTTCTGAGAAAGTTCTGTATTGAGATGAAATTAGTTGAAAGATAGATCTCGAGAATTCGCCAGAACTACATACTTATCGAAAAGTTGTTTTATTTGCTGTCTACTGTATATCTTTTTTAGTTGAGCACCAGTGTTTCTCATGGTTTTCTGCTTTAAGAAGGCCATAACAATGTGCCTCAACTTCTACTTACTCATGCAAAGGTGGCAGTGCTCCTCAACTAGATTTTGCTGGTGAGGTTATTGGAGCTCTTCCTCTCTTTTGAGTTCTGACCTTGATTTTTCACTTTTTTTTTCCTTTCTTTTTTTTTTTTTATACTTTTAAAGGAGTTCAATTAATTTGTTTTACCTCATACATTAAACAATTTAATATAGTTTTAAAATAAATCATTTTAAAACTGCATTTCTGCCTCAACCTGTGCCTTGATGTGTTAAATCTATAACGCTATGTGTATCATATTTGATGCACAAACATGAAACTTTGCTGAAAAACATATTGTATGCAATGTTCTAGATGTCTACTGCTTCCTGGTGAAAGTTTCTGTGCTCTTCCGGAAGCAGAAGATCTTGTAATATCATATCTAAAATCCTTTCTTTTTGCTGTGAAATCTTTGCTGATTTTGATCAAATAAAAGTATAAATGTTTGTATTGTTACTGATATTTCAAAATGAGTATTTACTGGACTAAAGCAATTTATGCTTTAAAATGCTTTGTTTGTACATTATTTTATAGAAAAAAAATCACACTGAAATGCGTTTGTCAAATATGATACAACAGGCTCAAACTTTATTACATTCCATTCATGCCCATCACAAGGAAAAAAAAAGAAAAAAGCACAGAGCTTTCATAATACTGACATAAGATATAAATATGAGTTCACACTTTAAATATATGTATTTTTATATATGCAGCTTGCTCTGTCATTTTAAAAATCTTGTTTTACATTACAAGCCTGTGTAATGTATGTATGGGTCCTGAGACAGAAAAAAAGGGAATGACAATTTTGCTTTTTGTAATGACAATATAGTGTTTGGTTCATTTAAAAAAAAAAAAAAAAAAAAAATATATATATATATATGTATATACAGTATATTATTCTTTTTGTATTTGATGTGCTGAATTATGTCATTTCTATAGACCAAACTCCCAAACATTTGGTATCTCTGAAAAGCCCAGTGTCCTCTTAAGATACCACACGATGTACTACTATAAATTTAAATAAAAGTCTGAGTAAAATTGAAGTCAAATTACATTTAGACTGCATGGAATGATGTGTGTTCCCACATATTTACATTGCTTTGTTTCTTTTGGTAAAATGAACTGTTTTAAAACAGCATTTTTGTTCTGAAATAACATTAAAAAATCTGTAACACTTTGCAGTAAGGTTCAATTTGGTAAAATTAGTTAACATGAACTATGTAAAAATGCACAATACTTTTACAGCATTTAATCTTAATGTTCATTTAAACTTACTAATACATTTTCAAAATCAAAAGTTATATATGTTAACATTAGTTAATGCACTATGAACTAACAATGTATTTTAATGAATTTACATTACCAAAGATTAATGATTGCTGAATTTTTTTTATTGTTAATTGTTTGTTCATAATTCCTAATGCATTAACTAATGTTAACGAATGGAGCCTTATTGTAAACTTTTACCAAACAATCTAATCATATTTACATGAAATGATATTTGTTCCCATACATTAATAGTGGAAATAGCTTTTGAAGGCAAATGTGACGCATTTAATTAGCTACAATCCATATTATAAAGCCTTCAGAAACTACCCAACCGTATTAATAGACTGCTCAAATGAACCAGACACTCAACAAGTCTGATCCCTCAGTCTTGTGGGGTAATTTGCATCGTGAAGTTTTTGATTTTCCTTGTCATCGCTGTGTATAAATTGATGGCAGGACCCTGGAGACGCCAAACTGCACTAGAGCTAAACTAATGTAGGAAAAAAGCAGCGATTACTCGGAATAGCCTCAGGATGCCATTATGCTGAGGTTGGTTGGGATGCTGGGGACTGCTGCTATTGAACTGTGCTAGGAAGGAGTGTGGGTATCCACTAGGTGTCCTGGAAGAGATCTCTCCTCCAGATGGTGCATCTGGAGATATTTCTCCAGGAACATCCAACTGAGCATAAGTCACAAACCTACTACTCACATAATACACCAGCCTGGAGGGCATGTAAGTTTCCATATCTGTGGATGAATTTAGGAGATTCAAGATGGAGCCAGAAGTGGGTTTGGAACATCGCACATAGAGCCAGAGAGGAGTGTGACGAAAACGGTCTGCTCTGAGGATAAATGAGTTCTTTTTTTTATACAAATGATATATATATATATATATATATATATATATATATATATATATATATATATATATATATATATAATATGTTCTTAAACTAACCTTTTACACTGTAATAATGTAAGAATATAATTTTGTATAATCAAAATGGCCAGATTTAATGTGATGCACCAAGGAATTGGGATATACAGAGTGATTCCTTATCAGACTTCATTATATTTGTATCATCTTAAATGGAGCCCTCAGTGAATAAGTGGTTTGATTCACACGAGCCTAAGTTAGAGATGTGGACTGCAGTGAGGAATTCAACCATTCTATTGGTGCGTTTGATGCTGGAGCTGATTGTGCTCATGAGTGTGGGCGCAATGATGGGTGAGCTATAAAATTATTAAAAATCACACTTCTTTAATGTATTTGAAAATGAGCGCAGCAGAGGTGTAATGTGGACATAAGGAAAAAAATAAGAGAGCGTTGAATCAATACCTACAGTATTTGAAGACTTGGTTGTATGAGTAAGATCAAATTACATGAAAGAATAGTTCAACTAAAAAAATAAAAAATCTGTTAGGCAGATGTTAGACTCAGCCACCATTCTCTTTCATTGTATAAAAAAACAAAACAATGCAATCAAAGTAAATGGTGAGTCAGATAATATTATACCTAACATCTCCTTCTGGGTTCCACAACAGAAAGTAAGTCATATGGGTCTGGAACCACATAAGGGTGAGAAAATGATGACAGCATTTTATGTTTGTGAATTTAATTTTATGTCTTTAAATTTGTATGAATCACAATATGGAAAATGTAATATTTTAAACTATATTCATTGTCAGGCAGCCTAACACAAAATAACTACTATAAATTTCCTTAAGAGTAAGTAGCAAACATTACTTGATATAATACTTAACAAATATGTTAATTCAAATAGTCGCAAATCATGTTTTAATTTTAGTATTTATTTTCATATTTATATTTCCATTTAAATGTTCATTAACTACTGATTTGACGTTTAAGCAGCACCTACATTTAAAGGGTTCATGCAGTATAATGAAAAATAGAATTGTTATTGATCTTTTGAAATAAGAGTTATGAAAACATATGTTTCAGAACTGAAAACTCTCATCTTTACTCAAACATTACAAACGGAACTAATTTCTAAAGTGGGTATTTTTACAAATTTCAAATAAAATGTGTTCTCTTTTGTGGTTTTTCCCCTCGGGAAACGTTTTGGTCATTGTGATTATGGCAGCCACAAAAACCTTCCACACTGTGATGTCCATCCTGATAATTAATCTGGCCATTAGTGATTTCTTAAAGGAAACAGCCACAAACAGCATGATGCCTATTCCCACTATGAACAACGGATGGATCAGCTGCAATGTTAGGGTTTACACCCAACATTTTATACCTTAAAGAAACAGTTCACCCAAAAATGAAAATGATGTCATTATTCACTCACGCTAATATTGTTCCTAACCTGTATTCCAACCCGATCCCAAGAAAAGTCGAGTTGGCTATTTCGTATGGTCTGGCATGATGTTGTTCGCATAAAGTCATACGACTTCATCGCGTGCAAATTCCCGGATGTCTAATGCGGAAGTAAGTGCGAGTTCCGCGCACAAGGCGTTAAGGACATACTTACTAATATTATGCCCTTACCCGAACCCCTTATCTAAACTTAACCAATCGGTAGAGTGTGTAAACATGATAGGAAGCTGTTGTGTGTGACAGAAGCAAGTAATTGTCGCGTATTAGATGGAAACGATGTCCAGCGACGTCATTGACTGTAGTGAAAGTTGTAGGAAATGAAACGAGTGCAATCGCACGATATCATACGAATTAGCCAACTTTAGAAAAGTCGTACGAATCCTGATGATTTCGCCATGAGAGTGTGTTGTGTATTCTGTTATGTTTCTGTGCAACACAAACGAAGAATTTCTGATTCTTTACGCAGCTCTTTTCCAAACGACAGTTCATGGTGACCACATCTGTCATGCTCTGAAATGGTGAAAAACCCCAGAAAAGCAGCAAGTCTTGAACACAGGCTGCTAAAGCTTTGTGTAAGGAACAGACCGAAATAGAAATAGTTTATTCACTGATATTTTTTTCCTCCATTTGAGAACCTCTGTGACCAAATCACTACTGTAAGTCTTAGTTGATCTCGAGATCAATCCAATAAATAAGCGAATCATTCTTTTTAAGTGATTCTTTTCAGTGAACTGGATGATCCGATTTACAAATCTGATTAAATAATTAGTACATGAATCAAAGTGATCTGGTTCTCGAGTTGGAATATAGCACACAAGTTGTATGCAGTGTTTGGGGGTAACAAACTAAATGTAGTGACACTATTAACTACTAACTATTTTCATAATAGTATACCTTTTTAATAACAAGCTAGATTTTCCAACAAATAGCTCTGTAGCATCACAAAGCGCTACATTTGTCACATTGTATAGCGAACACAACAGTGGAGCCGAGGTAGTAATCAAACGCTCTCACTTAAACTGTCCTCTCTTTCTCTTTCTTATGTACCGCTGGGAAATCAGAGAGTTCATAAATGAACCAGTTGAAATAAATGATTCACTTATGTTTAGCATTGGGAACTCCAATTCATTTTAATGAGTGGATTTGTTTGGTCAGTTCATCTAAATGAATTTGTTCACTTAAATGATTCACAACTTGAGCCCATAAGTCACTTTCTTCTTTTCTGAAGCGAAATATTTAGTTAATTGCTTCTGTTTATCATTATTTTCTGACTGAGTCATATAAAATAGGGTGTTTTCTAGTTTATATTTAGTATAAATGTATGTTCAATTTAAACTTGTTAGCCTAATTGTTTAATGTCACCTTAATTAATATGTATCAGGTGATATTTGATTAAATAACATTAAATATAATCTGACTGTTATATATACTCACTGAGCACTTTATTGGGAACACCTGTATACCAACTTATTCATGTGTTTATCTAATCAGCCAATCCTGTAGCAGCAGTGCAATGCATAAAATCATGCATATTCGGGTCAGGAGCTTCAGTTAATGTTCACATCAACCATCAGAATGGGGAACATTTTTTATCTCAGTGATTTCGACTGTGTCCTGATTGTTGGTGCCAGACAGGTTGGTTTGAGTATTTCTGTAACTGCTGATCTCCTGGGATTTTTACATGCAACAGTCTCTAGAATTTACTCCCAAATTTACTGGCAAAAACAAAAAACATCCAGTGAGCGACAGTTCTGCGTACAGAAACGCCTTGTTGATGAGAGAGGCCAACGGAGAATGGCCGGACTGGTTTGAGCTGACAGAAAGGCTACGGTAACTCAGATAACCACTCTGTACAATTGTAGTGAGTAGAATAGCATCTCAGAATGCACAACACGTCGAACCTTGAAGCGATTGGGCTACAACAGCAGAAGACCACATGGGGCACTTTATTAGGACCAAACATTTTCTTCTTTAAATAGCTTCAATTTGGTTAGCGAAATTTTGTTAGTAACTTGAAGTATAGCTAACTACTTTTTTATAGGTGTAACTTGACTGTAGTTTAACCACCTTAAGTTATGAGTAGCTTAAAGCTACAGTCTACACAGTTTCCATTTTTGGGTGAACTATCCCTTTAACAATCTTTAGTTCTTCTGTTTTGTGTTTGGTCAGATGTTTCTGCTTATTTAGAACCTTCTCTTGGTCTTGCAGAATCTGTGTCTGTATGTCGGTTACACCTCATCCGTTTACTGCTCTACATCAGTCTTAACACACGTTGCTATCGCTCTGGACCGTTACTTCTCCATCATCGACTGCCTGTGGTACGATTCCCATTGCACAATATGGAGAACAAGTACAGCTGTTCTATGGATCTGGCTGCAAGCCATGGTGACCAGCTGTCCTCCTCTCCTTGGCTGGAGCAACATCAGCTTCGTGGCTCCCATGTTCACCTGAGCTGTGAACTGGGCAAAGAGCCCCAGCTACACCGTCTTTATGTGTACACTATATTTTCTTCTACCAGCTATGGTCATCCTGTTCTGCTACTTGAATGTTGTTCATGTGGCGCAATACCACGCTAGGAGAATCCACTGTTTGGAAGAACATTTCCAGCGTAACAGTTCCAAACCCACTTCTGGCTCTATCTTGAATCTCCAAAATTCATCCACAGATATGGAAACTTACATGCTCTCCAGGCTGGTGTATTATGTGAGTAGTAGGTTTGTGACTTATGCTCAGTTGGATGTTCCTGGAGAAATGTCTCCAGATGCACCATCTGGAGGAGAGATCTCTTCCAGGACACCTAGTGGACATTCACACTCCTTCCTGGCACAATTCAATAGCAGCAGTCCCTAGCATCCCAACCAACCTCAACATAATGGCATCCTGAGGCTATTCCTAGTAAACGCTGCTTTTTTCCTATGCTGGATGCCCTACATTAGTTTAGCTGTAGTGCAGGCTACCGAAACCGCACTTTCTCACACCACAAGCCTTTTACCTCCATCAGCGGTCACCTTCTCCTACTTGCTGGTGTTGTTTAATTCTGATATCAATCCATTGCTGTATGCACTCTTTAGCAAGTGCTTCCAGGGGGCACTCCAGAGTTTGATATGGAAGATCCAGGCAAGATTGTGACGCATTGTAGGAGTTGAGAGACCTACAAGTAGAGGTGGCCGAAAAAGTGACCCCACTAATGTGACAATCCACAGTTCTACAGCGCATTCAAGAAACGACGGGGCAACTCTGGAGTCAACAGACTACTCTGTCTTAACTTTCAGATTCCCTAACATTCCCTAACAACTTCAGGGGTCAACTGAGTAATTATCTCACAACTGGGAGTTTGGCTACTTCCTTTCAAGCTGTTTGTCATTAATGTGTTGGAAATGGCTCTAAGACAGTTGAGCACCTGCAGGTTCCCTCAAGACAACGTGAGCGTAATAGACTCCCCTACTTGGCTGCAACTAAAAAGAAACAAGTGACATTTTTCAGATGACAGTACGAGTAGACAGGGATGGGAGGGTTACTTTTGAAATGTATTCCACTACAGATTACAGAACGCATGCTGTAAAATTTAATTTGTAACGTATTCCGTTAGATTACTCAAGGTCAGTAACATATTCCAAATACTTTGGATTACTTCTTCAGCACTGGTAGATTTTTCACTTTCTTTGACTATAAAAACTCTGCCAGTACAGTAAGACAAAATACACATGTTAAAAATACATTCTCTGAAAAACCTAAATATCTTATGCAGTGTTGTTTCTAAAACAAGATAAATCAAATTGATCTTTAGATATTTTTACAGGAAAACAATACAAAAATTATTATCAAGAATATGATTTTTGCCCTAATATCAAAGGTCTTACTAGAAAAAAGAAATTATGATCTAACGTGAATCTTCTTGATAAAAAATATGATCGTGCATGGTAATGTGCATGTAAAATGGCTAGAAACAGCATTTTAGCTTAGTGTAAAGCTGACAATTTACACAAGGTTTATTTCACAAACTTACTCCTCTGTCTGCTTGTATGAATGTAACACATCTTAAGAAAGTGTTTCACCACTGTTCAAATGCACTTTGGATCACATCATATACAGGTGCATCTCAATAAATTAGAATATCGTGGAAAAGTTCATTTATTTCAGTAATTCAACTCAAATTGTGAAACTCGTGTATTAAATAAATTCATTGCACACAGACTGAAGTAGTTTAAGTCTTTGGTTCTTTTAATTGTGGTGATTTTGGCTCACATTTAACAAAAACCCACCAATTCACGATCTCAAAAAATTAGAATACATCATAAGACCAATAAAAAAAACATTTTTAGTGAATTGTTGGCCTTCTAGAAAGTATGTTCATTTACTATATATGTACTCAATACTTGGTAGGGGCTTCTTTTGCTTTAATTACTGCCTCAATTCGGCGTGGCGTGGAGGTGATCAGTTTGTGGCACTGCTGAGGTGGTATGGAAGCCCAGGTTTCTTTGACAGTGGCCTTCAGCTCATCTGCATTTTTTGGTCTCTTGTTTCTCATTTTCCTCTTGACAATACCTGTATAGATTCTCTATGGGTTTCAGGTCTGGTGAGTTTACTGGCCAGTCAAGCACACCAACACCATGGTCATTTAACCAACTTTTGGTGCTTTTGGCCGTGTGGGCAGGTGCCAAATCCTGCTGGAAAATGAAATCAGCATCTTTAAAAAGCTGGTCAGCAGAAGGAAGCATGAAGTGCTCCAAAATTTCTTGGTAAACGGGTGCAGTGACTTTGGTTTTCAAAAAACACAATGGACCAACACCAGCAGATGACATTGCACCCCAAATCATCACAGACTGTGGAAACTTAACACTGGACTTCAAGCAACTTGGGCTATGGGCTTCTCCACCCTTCCTCCAGACTCTAGGACCTTGGTTTCCAAATGAAATACAAAACTTGCTCTCATCTGAAAAGAGGACTTTGGAACACTGGGCAACAATCCAGTTCTTCTTCTCCTTAGCCCAGGTAAGACGCCTTTGACGTTGTCTGTGGTTCAGGAGTGGCTTAACAAGAGGAATACAACAACTGTAGCCAAATTCCTTGACATGTCTGTGTGTGGTGGCTCTTTATGCCTTGAACCCAGCCTCAGTCCATTCCTTGTGAAGTTCACCCAATTTCTTGAATCGATTTTGCTTGACAATCATAAGGCTGCGGTTCTCTCGGTTGGTTGTGCATCTTTTTCTTCCACACTTTTTCCTTCCACTCAACTTTCTGTTAACATGCTTGGATACAGCACTCTGTGAACAGCCAGCTTCTTTGGCAATGAATGTTTGTGGCTTACCCTCCTTGTGAAGGGTGTCAATGATTGTCTTCTGGACAACTGTCAGATCAGCAGTCTTCCCCATGATTGCATAGCCTAGTGAACCAAACTGAGAGACCATTTTGAAGGCTCAGGAAACCTTTGCAGGTGTTTTGAGTTGATTAGCTGATTGGCATGTCACCATATTCAAATTTTTTGAGATAGTGAATTGGTGGGTTTTTGTTAAATGTGAGCTAAAATCATCACAATTAAAAGAACCAAAGACTTAAACTACTTCAGTCTGTGTGCATTGAATTTATTTAATACACGAGTTTCACAATTTGAGTTGAATTACTGAAATAAATGTACTTTTCCACGACATTCTAATTTAGTGAGATGCACCTGTATATGTATAAACAGGGTTGGAGAGTAACGGAATACATGTAACGAGATTACGTATTTAAAACACAAAATATCAGTAACTGTATTTCACTACAGTTACAATTGAAATCATTGGTAATTAGAATACAGTTACATTCAAAAGGTATTTTGTTTACTGAAGAGATTACTTTGCATTTTATTGTTATTTGTTTCATTTAATATTTAGTCCTTTCAGATGGAAAACATTTATACATATAAATTTATACATACAAACGCTGTGCATTTGAACAGCGATGAATATTTTTGAAAGTATGCGTTTTAATGTTTATAGCTTGTCTTTGTGTACTTCCATTGTAAGTGCCTTACTGTACGATTTTGAGGTTCAGTCAAAAATTACATTTTGTCGATAGAGCTTAACTTGGACAGAACCCAGCACATGAATTTCAATTTCAGTTGATTTGCGTGACATTGTTAAACATGTATGAACAAATATTAGTTCTCAGCAGTGACCTGTTTGATCTATTTTTGAATGATACTGCATGTTCCATGTCTCTGTTTAATTTTAGTTAAATTTTTAAGTCAATTTTATATATATATATATATAAAGATAAACAGAAGAGAATTGTAAGTTCATGGTACACTTGATTGTTTGAAAACAGACAAAGCAGATATATTAAATGCCATTTTCATTTATTTGTTTTGGCGTCATTGTCCTCAAATGTGATCATAATGCATTTCAGTGTAAAAATCATTCCTTACAAAGGTTTACAATAATGTCTAGCAATAATTCCAGAGGAATACAATATTATATTTATTGTCATCATAACAATGACAATGGGAGACAGTGCTGATGAGATCCTACTGCAAATCAAAGCGAAGTGAAGCCGTCAGCTAGCATTTATTGGCGTTTTCTGCATGCTGTAGATCTAATTCCCTTTTAAATGGAACAGTCCATCAGATTTAGAAATAATAATAAAAATAAAATAAAAAAAGTCATGTTGAGAGCTTGTGTTTGAGAAAAGTGACTCGAGTCTTATGAAGTGCAGAATGTGCGTTTTGTGTATGTAAATGTGGGGCTGCAGTTCTGGTCACCACCTTTGCGAAGCACAAAGTGTAGGTGCACTTTTCAGAAAATGTCATACATTCACATCTTGCTGAAAAATGCCTTTTAGTTTGCCAGTACTGACCCTGAAGTGTCCTCACAGTGGTTAGTATGCGATTAAGAAAAAAATGTCCTGGAGAAATATCCTCAGTGTAAACAGTCTGGAATTCCTGTTGCCCCTGTAGGAGACCATGGGCATTGCTGTTAACCAACATCAGTTCAAAAAAGATCTTCATTCACAGTTTGGGAGGCAAATTCCTCTGCGCCTCAGACACACCCATAGGAAGGTAGAACTTTGTTGTATGAGAAAGAAGCACAAGTTGTAGCTCATAATATCTGTTGCAATGTTTGGCACATGTTCTAATGGGCACCAGCAGTGAATCTTGCCAGTAAGAGTCATTCGTTAACTCGCCTTCAAGTTGATCCAAACCTGTGTGACAAATTCCATCAAACACAAAAGGAGAAATTTGTAAAAAAATATCCTGACTACTCTTTCCATATAATGAAAGTGAATGAGGACTGGGGCTGTCAAGCTCCAAAATGACAAAAAAGGACCATAAAAAGTATCATGAAAGGTGTCCATACGAGTCTTCTGAATAGATATGATAGACAGCTTTGTGTAAAGAACAGACTGAAATTTAAGCCGTTATTTACTGTAAGTCTTGAGTTCAACTCTGATTCAATGAGCCTGTCGCAGCAGTTAAAATCCCACAGTAGGGGAAGATTATAGGTGAATAACAACTTACATTTTGGTCTGATTCTCACAGAAAGCTATTGCATGGCTTTAGAAGACTTGGAATACAGCGCACAAGTCGTATGGACAAATTACATGGAGCTTTTTTGTCCTTATGGAGTTTGACAGACCCTGGTCCCCATTCACTTTGTTTGTACAAAAGAGAGCTGCTCAGACATTCTGCTTAACTTCTCTTTTAATGTGCTACAGAATAAAGAAAATCATACAGATTTGGAACAACATGAGGGTGTGTAAAGTAAATGATGACAGGTAGAGTGACACATTTTTCTCTGAGGGAATTGAAACCATCTCCAGATCTGCAAGGAATCTGTTATGTGCAGATATTAGTCAAAATATCAATCAACTTGAGTTTCCCATAATGGACCAAAGTAATTTTTCACATCCACTAACAGTAGTCAGAATCTGCCAAATATAGTTTGCTATTGGAAATCAGCTCTTATAATGCATTTTTGGCCACAAAGTCTCGTTGACTGAAGAACATCACGGAACGAATGCTCTTGCTCACATATTCAAAACATCCTCCAGTTACTTGAATGGGAGAACGTGAGTTTGTATCAGTGTGAAAATGTGGACATGGAGGTCCTCGCCCGTCGGGTCCAATTCAGTCCTGAGCTGGTTCCAGTCTCGGCTGGCTCTGCAAGTTGTTCACGCTTTCTGAGTTTGGTGATGAGCTCGATCAGACACTGATCCCAGTCCTCTGGTAACAGCAGCATCAGGAAGCCCAGACAAATGATGAACACAGCGATGAGTCGCACTGTGTTGAAGTGGATATCACAAGTGTACAGGTCCACCACTGCAACACATCCAAAATACATACATTTAGAGCCACATTAATTCCACCACTTTAAATTGTGTAGATGAAGCTTTCAAAAGACTTTCATCAACAAATTTTCAGTGAATAGTGAGGCTATTGCATGTCATCAAAAGACTTAAAAAATAGTGTACACGTCCTATGGACTACTTTTGTCAGTATAAGTCACCATCCACTTCCATTGTGTGGAAAAGAACAGTCTTGACATTCTGATAAATATCTTTCTTCTTTTTTCTCTATATTTTGTGTTTTATAGAAGTAAGAACAATATACAAAGGGTTCCCACACCTTTTGAACAATCAATTTCCATAAATTTTCCAGTCATTTGTGATGACTGCATAAGGGTTTTTGAAAATTACTTTATAGAGTACTCACAAAGAGCAGTTTCTAGTTGATTACACATTTTAGTCTATCTGGAAATGTTTATATTCATTACATACATTTTCTTGCCTTTTCTGCATCAGCCTGTGACTGGGCAATCGATCCCGAAGGGGGGAACCCAGCTGAGGCTTCTGCTTCCGACTGGACAAGCCCACTCTCCGATGCAGCGCTCGTGTGCTCATCAGCTTCGTGGGCTCCAAACAAGAGGTCGAACTCGCCGTGAGACGAGCCGGCGGACTCATCCGGAACCCGATCGGGGAATGGGAGGTCTGCGGGGGGATACCCTGTGGAGGTGATCCCATTGGAGTCCCCAAATCGCCCCCAGTGCTAGCCTGCATATGGCATCCTCAGTGGTGGCCACCCTGCTCGGGTTGATGCATATGAGACCGCTTCAGCACCGACCTTTCATTTCTACAGGCAGGTGTTCCCCTAGAGCAGATCTCCAGGCACATCGTGGTCACAAAAGACACCTCCAAAACGGGCTGAGGCGCTGTTTGCAATGGGCACGCAGCTGCCGGCTTATGGATGGGCCCGCGGCTGCGTTGGCACATCAACTGCCTCGAGTTGTTGGCAATTCTGGTCACCCTGTGGAGGTTCCGGCCATGGATCCAGGGCGAGCACGTGTTAGTTCGGACAGACAACACGGCAACAGTAGCATATGTCAACCGCCATGGCGGTCTGCGCTCTGCGTATGTCACAACTCGCCCGCCATCTCCTCCTCTGGAGTCAGCAGCACTTCAAGTCACTGCGAGCCACTCACATCCCGTGCGACCTCAACACTGCAGCGGATGCACTGTCACGGCAGGTTACCCTCAGGGGAGAGTGGAGATTCCACCCTCAGGTGGTCCAGCTGATCTGGAGTCGATTCGGACAGGCACAGGTAGACCTGTTCGCCTCCCAAGAATCCTCCCACTGGTACGCCCTGTTTGAGGCACCTCTCGGCATAGACGCGCTGGCACACAGCTGGCCTCCTGGCCTATGCAAATATGCGTTTCCCCCAGTGTGCCTACTTGCACAGACTCTGTGCAAAGTCAGGGAGGATGTGGAGCAGGTCGTCCTGGTAGCACCCTACTGGCCCACCCAGACGTGGTTCTTGGACCTCATGCTCATCGCGACAGCCCCCCCTGGTGAATTCCCCTGAGGAAGGACCTTCTTTCTCAGGGACGGGGCACCATCTGGCACCCGTGACCAGACCTCTGGAATCTCCATGTCTGGCCTCTGGATGGGATGCGGAAGACCTAAGCAGTCTACCACCCATGGTGGTAGACACGATCACTCAGGCTAGGGCCCCCTCTACGAGGCGCCTGTATGCCTTTAAGTGGCATCTGTTTGCTAAGTGGTGTTCTTCCTGACGGGAAGCCCTCCAGAGATGCACAGTTGGATTGGTGCTTTCCTTCCTGCAGGAGAGGTGGAAAGGGCGGCTGTCTCCTTCCACCTTGAAGGTGTACGTTGTTGTTATAGCAGCACACCATGACACAGTGGACGGTAAGTCCTTAGGGAAGCACGACCTGATCATCAGGTTCCTGAGAGGCGCCAGGAGGCTGAACCCCTCCAGACTGTGCCTTGTTGCCTCATGGGACCTCTCTGTAGTTCTTCAGGGTCTACAGAGAGCCCCCTTTGAGCCTTTGCAGTCAGCTGAGCTTAAGGCACTCTCCTTGAAGACTGCCCTCCTGACTGCGCTCACTTCCATCAAGAGGGTAGGAGACTTGCAAGCGTTCTCTGTCAGCGAAACGTGTCTAGAGTTCGGTCTGGGCTACTCTCACGTGATCCTGAGACCCCGACCGGGCTATGTGCCCAAGGTTCCTACGACCCCTTTTAGGGACTAGGTGGTGAACCTGCGAGTGCTGCTCAGGAGGAGGCAGACCCAGCCCTGTCATTGCTGTGTCCAGTGCGCACTTTACGCATCTATTTGGATCGCACACAGAGCTTTAGGATCTCTGAGCAGCTCTTTGTCTGCTTTGGTGCACAGCGAAAAGGAAGCACTGTCTCCAAGCAGAGGATCGCCCACTGGCTCATTGATGCCATAGCTATGGCATATCATGCCCAGGACGTGCCGCCCCCGGTAGGGCTACGAGCCCATTCTACCAGGGGTGTAGCGGCCTCCTGGGCCCTGGCCAGGGGTGCCTCTCTAACAGACATTTGCAGAGCAGCGGGCTAGGCAACACCCAACACCTTTGCAAGGTTCTACAACCTCCGGGTGGAACCGGTTTCGTCCCAGGTAGTGGCATGCAATACAAACGTATAAGCCTGGGATGGCCGGCCGGGTGTATCGCTTGCACATAGCGCCTTTCACCTCCTCTGACCTGAAGACATGTGCCATTAATTCCCTGTAGTGTTCACAAACTATGTTTCCTGGATGACTTCCTCCGAGCCCTGTGGCAGTCGAGTTTTCGGAGAATCTCGTTGCCGGCCCAGTACATGTGCTAACTAAGAGTCCTGTTCTGGGGTAGGTGCTCCGCATGTGGCAGTTCCCTGTAAGGTAACCCCATGCGATGTATATCTTCTGCTAATTCGTTTCCCTGTTGGCAAACTGCATCTTCCTTGGGCAGAGCCCCCTCTGCCACTGTCTCTGTGTTTGTAGTCACTCCTCCCCGTTGGGTAGGATCTACCATGAGACTCTCCACATGGTCGGCAAGACCATGTGACGTATTTTTCCACTTAAATACCCCCCTCTCTTTGAGCGAGGTGTGGTCTCCGCGGTGTCCTCCCCTTGGGAGGGACACCCCCCAACTTGACCTGGCGGCCCAGTCGAATAATCCCCCTTGTTTTTTAGGGAGTGGAAAAAAAGAAGGGGAAAAGAGGCCACGACTGGGTTAGCCTGTCTCTATCTTTTGGGTAGTCGACTTGTCTCCAAAGGGCCGTTCGACACTCATAACTATGTTGGGGGAGGTTATGTGTCGGCCTGGTGCGCTGGCTACGAGGCACACAGTCATCTGCCCATCACACACAGCCAGTTCACGTAACACAGTTCAGCCAGTTGCGGCGTTTTGTATAGGGACCCCTAGTGTCACTACATCGACACAACTTCGAGTGAGTGACAGATAGGGAATGTCCTGGTTACTTGCGTAACCTCTGTTCCCTGATGGAGGGAACGAGACGTTGTGTCCCTCCTGCCACAACGCTGAACTACCCACTGAAATGGCCGGACCTTGTCTCGGCTCCTCAGCATAAAACCTGAATGAGTGGTTGCATACCAGCTCCTTTTATACCCGTATGTCCGGGGGAGTGGCATGCAAATACCACTCGCCAATTTTCATTGGCCTTTTATCAAAGACCAGAGGTGTTTCAGGCTCCCAAGAGTGACTCCTAGTGTCACTACATCAACACAACGTCTCGTTCCCTCCATCAGGGAATGGAGGTTATGCAAGTAACCAGGATGTTTTTCTACACTGACCATAGTTGAATTACAGTATGGTATCTGTAGTAAAATCATAACCACAAAATTTACCATGGTTTTATTACAGTGACAATATTTAAATATACTATTATATTGATATAATATATAGATGATATTCATTGCAAAACCGTGCAATAATACAGGAAAAAACGAAAACTATGGTAATAAAGATCATTCATCCAAAAAACACTTGGTTTGTTTTATTATAATAACACCATGGTAAATTTGAGGTAGCCCTACATGTATCATGCTTTTTAAACCCATGATTCTTTACACACACACACACACACACACACACAAAAGAAGTGTATTGATTTTCATAAGGGCATGGGTTTTTTGGTGGAAACCATGGTTTTAAAAAACATTCTTGTCCCACAAATTATCTATGATATTACTATAGTAAAACAGTAGTAACAATGCTTTTTGGCATTATGATTATGGTTTTTATAACCATAATTTTGTGTTCCTGTTACTATGGAATTATTATTACTATGATTTTACTACAAATATCATAAAATATGGTTACTGTAGTAAAACCATGGTAAATTTGGTGATATCTATAATATTACTGCAAATACCTTAGTTCAACTATGGTAACTGTAGTAAAACCAGTAAAATTTTCTTAAGGGATGAATAAAGTTATTGCGAGGGAACGCAAAACATTTGTGAGGGCACGCAAAACTATTTCAGAGACTAAATTCTCTCCCTGTCCTCTAAGTGGCCTCTGTAGGTTTCAAACAACATGAGGGTACTTTTTTTCATTCTAAAAATTCCTTTAAATCAATAAGCTCAAAATATTGTTTCTTTTAGGAACAATTTCCCTAGATACAAGCAGCAAAGTTTATTTGATGGAAATCAACTCACTCGCGTTGACTGGGACACTCAGCACAATGCCAAGTGAAATCAGCGTTGGGTATGTGATGGCAATTCCAAAGTTCACCAGAATATTGAACGCTATAGAGGAAGAAACAGACGAACAGTGAATTAAATGTCAGTAAATTTGTGCGTAGTACTCTTGAGTCAGAAATCCTAAATGTGTCGAAAAAAAAAAAATCACAATCATCTTTATTTACCTAGCAAAAGTCCAGCTACTCCACAAATGTAGGCCCAAGGCAGATCCTCTGTGGATGTGAAGTATTCAACATGTGTGAAGTACAGTATAACTGGCACAAAGCTCAGTAAGACAAAGTTTGCACCTCCAACAATTGTCAGAAACAGAGCGGCCTCTCCAAACTTTGCACTGCCCAAAACAAGCTTGAAGAGCACCTGAGGAAAAAAAATTAATTATAAAAAATCAAAACAGGATAATTATAGAAAAAGAACATTCATCATCTTATCTTTCAAATGTCTGCAGGCAGGGAGGTGAGGGAATAGAGTAACCTGGCTATCACAGTACTATTAATTTGAAATGATAGCCACTGAGAAGCTAAAACTGATCTTTCTGTCCAGTTTTCTTATTGATTTGTCCTTTTCAGATGGCTGCCAAGAGTTGAAAGCACCGTAAATCAATCATGGCAAATAGGTTTACGGGGTCATTTTAATTACAGAAAAAAAGGAAAAGCACAGCACTACCTGGACACATGTCAGTCCATGACTATATAAGCAGGGCTCAGTTATTGACTAATACAGTTTCAATGACGGAACAGTAGACAGAACCATAGAAGACAAGATTGAACTGAAAAATATTTGGTAAAAAGTGCTAAAATACACACACTGAAAAGCAATAACACAAGGATTATAACTATTTAAAACAAGGTTACCTTGTACAGCGCAGAGGCGGATGCAGAGGCCACTACAAATGTGATGCCAATAACTGAATGACTGTGAAACCCATCAGCGTAGGTCAGCATCACTATTCCAGCTATGGCCAGAATGGCAGCAACAATCTAGTACAAGAACAAAATAAACGTCAATGTATTAAGTCAAAACAGCACAGAGTTGGCACATTTTCTACTATTTTCTAAAAAGCTTTATGAGAAAATCATAAAAGAAAAATCTACACAGAATTGGTCCTTCATTTTCTGTTCAACCCTGTTATGCTCTGACATTTCCCCCTTTCTTTGTGACCTGATTTGAGAAAGCAAAATCATATTTTCTTTGACCAAATCAAATTTCATTGTTTACACTTATATTGGCCTCATCAAATTCAATAGTTCAGCTCTGTTACAGGAAAAAAATATATACAAAAAACAAAATAAATGTCATCACACAATGTGTTGATTCAAACAGTAAAAAGGTGGCCCATTTTCTACTTTTTTCTAAAATGCAGAATTTGTCTGTACGTCCTTTTTCTGTTCAACCCTGTTATGCTGTTATGCATTTTCACCTATAATAATGATTTGATCTTTCTGATATCATACTGTATTGGAGGGAGAAATCATAATTTCTTTGACCATATGGTTCAAACAGAAGTTTCTCTTACAGTTTTTATCAGCATTTAATTATTTTAAAACTTATATTGGCCTCATTAAGCTCAATAATTAAACTCTGTTACGGGGGGAAAAATATTTTACATTTAGTCATTTAGCAGACGCTTTTATCCAAAGCGACTTACAAATGAGGAACATAGCAAGCAATTTGTCATACAAAGTTCAACAACATCTACAGTGTTCCACAAGCTCTCAAGGTGGATGTGGTGTGATGCAATGATGTTTGCTATAGTTAGTTCCGCTGTACACATTGAAAGTAACAGGGTTGGTACAAAACATGTTTGGAAAGAGAAATATCATGGTTATACTATATTTTTTCAACTTTAATGTGTTGTATTACAAGGCCCACCAAAAATGAGTGATACTACCAGAATTTATTCAGTTATTTGCAGAGTTGGAAAGTAACAAATTACAACTACTCTCGTTACAGTACTTGAGTAAATTATTTTAAGTATAAATAAATAATAGTATTTTTACTTGAGTTGATTAAAAATGAAGTATTCAACTTCGCTACAGCACTTTTTCTCCACAATTACAAAGTACAAAAAAAAAAACAAAAAACATAATATTTCTGAATGTTTGGGAAGAAGAAAGTTATAAGTGCTAAATCTGTTTATAAATTAAAATGCGCTGTGTGCGACATGACGGAAGCACGCAGGGCACAGCATCATGAGCACAGCAGCTCTCATAAACTGCCGCTGATGTCCTTTCTTCTCTAGCTTTTCCAAGACTTTCTGCCCTGTCACTATACAAGAACTGTAATACTGTGATTTTCTGCATATTTCATTTTATTCTGGAAAGGAGCCGTTCATTCAGGTACGAGGGAACAGTCTGAACACGTTTAATCACTGATCAAACTTCACTTGTTTTTAAGGTAGGCAATGTTTTAACTACATCAAATGTTAACACAATGTAGTTTGACATATATGACACATATCTTGTTTACTTGCTACTATATGTCTAAAACAAACTTTTAAATACCTTAGAAAGATACAATGCCAATAGTGTCGGAAATTAACGGGGACTCAGGGCCAAAAATGCCACCGAAATGAACAAAAATATCTCTGAAATTCAAATGATGGAGGCAAACAATGCTCATGCAACGAGTTCCCATGTTTTTATAATAATATCTGATATAGTTACAATAACATACATTGCGATCTTCTTTTGACGTTTCACTGAATTTTTTTTCCTGCTATCCGGTTCCTCGCACCATCACGCACACATAAGGGCTCCCCACTTCTATCAGTCCACATCAGTTCGGTATTGTTCTCCCGCGGTAAATTCCGTAACTGTTCACCCCTCTTGTTCAAAATAAACTGTCCTAGCGGGTAACACTCTCGCTCATGTTGTACTGTACTGTCCTGCCCAGTGCTGCTGTTTATCTGTCTGAAAAGCCTCACCCACTAGAGGCCAAAAGTGAACAAGTGATGGGTGTTATATAAAGAAGGTATGAGAAATCACAAAACATAATGTAACCAAATGCTACAATTAACTTAGTAAAATATCTCAATAGGTTAAAAAACATAATGTTTAATTAAGACTTTATTATTCCAACTGTAATATAATAATACATATACAGAACAACCACTTTTAGTGTTTGAATCAATCATATCTCTCACTAAACACTGTGTGAAATGTTTATTTTTGCCTTATTTTATTCAGTTGGCATGTAGGAGTTGATAACAGTTTGCTTAATAATCTCATTCCATATCTGGATAATTGCTGCAATATCATAGAGGATAAATTTCCTCCTCTATGATATTGCATTATATTAGTTTTGTACAGTATGTTAACTTAATAGCCAAAATACTTGGACATACCTGAATGAGAATAAACCATAATTTGTACTATTTACAAGTATAAGTTTAAGAAAAATAGTTTTAAAAAAGTAATTGAAATCATTAATTTAAAAAGCAGGTTTATTAAAAAAAAAAACATATTTGAAGACCACTAATGTCTATGGCGGTTACGACCCTGGTGGAGTTTTGTGTTCCTTGCCACAGTCGCCTTCAGCTTGCTCACAGGGGTTCTAAATACAATTATTATTTAAGGTAACACTTTATTTTGATGGTCCCAAGTAGATATTTAACTATAAGTGACTTAACAACTGGCTTGCTATAGCTAGTAAACAGTGTTTCAACAAACATTCAGTAGACTTTCAGTAGCCTGTATTTAGATCTTTAATAATGACCTATCTATCTATTTGTCTGTCTGTCCATATCTATCTATTTGTCTGTCTGTCCGTATCTATCTATCTATCTATCTATCTATCTATCTATCTATCTATCTATCTATCTATCTATCTATCTATCTATCCATTCTACTGTTTCTCTGTCTGTCTATCTGTCTATCTGTCTATCCATCTGTCTATCTAGCCAATCACTTTGATTACATATCATTCATTAGTCAGTCGATCAAGCATTATGAAAAGTGCATGACAAATCGATTTTGAAATTCATCCATCTATCCAATGGTCCGTGCACTCACCCTGACACCCATGAAACGATCCCGCAGCACAATCCAGGAGAGGAGAAAAACAAAGGCTTTATTGCAACAGAAGAGAGCAGATACATCGGTGGTGTTGATCTTCCTCAGAGCCTGCAGGTACAGGTAGTTTGTCAGGATCCACAGCAGCCCAAAGGGGGCCACTTTAGTAAAGAACACCTTTGCCGTCAGTCCATCATCCCCAAAGAACCGACAGCACTCTCTACAAAACATAATAAATACATCAATACATTCTCTAAATCATGCACACTTAAATAATACATTCAAAAGACATCATAGGAACACAGTGCATTAAAAAAGAACTACTTTCCAAAGCTAGAAATGAACATTTATGTAGTGACCCAAAAAATTTTCACAAATCAAAACCAGCTTTTATTTTAGCTTTATCAAAGTAGCCACACTTTGCTTAGATTGTTTACATTAAAATCTTAGTTTTGTAAAGAAATTCATATGTAGGTACAATTTACAGTATATCTGTCTACAAAAATAATTTAAAACATTTGAGGGTATAATTTTTTTAAAGGCTCAAAAATAAGTACAGACTTGAACACACCCTCAAAACCTCATACAAAATACACAACAGACAGACAGCACTTGAAAACAATCTTCACAGCTTTTTTTCCTCACTGCATTGTTCGAGTCTGAGGTGACAGCAGTATGATTTGAGGTGACGACAGATATGCACAGAAATTGTTTCTACCATCAGTCCCTCACCATTACTCGAAGTATAGGTCTCTGTGGAACTATAATGGGCGTTTCCCAATCTGTGGGCATTTTCAAACTCAGATGGGCGTTTATATTTAAGATATATTTGTCAGGAAAAGTGTCAAGGCCTTGCAGGAAGCATGCTGTGGTTAAAACCCATAATACAAAGCATAATGAAATGAGAACACAAGAGGACATGAGCAGCTAAACCTTTCATAGGGTGCTGCCCTGCTCCAAATCCCTTTGAAATTATCTGTGCATAACCCAATTAATGTTCACGAATTTCGTGACATAATTAAAAAAAACATTTTTTTAAGTGTGAACTGATGATTTCGATGTGATGTTTACAGCATAACAAATGGGTTTTACACACAAATACAGTATGTATACATGGTGAATGAGTGAGACCCATTATGCATGATGAAAATGTGTAGCCAGAGGTCTGTTCACTTCAGTTCAAAGCTTGACAATCTCCAGGATCAATCAGCAGGTCTTGTGTAGCATGTGTGGTACTAAAGTCATGGTGCAGTTTGTTGCTGGCCAACTGACATCACAATTGACAGATGCTCGTGACAAAAGAGAGAGGGATTATGGGTAGGAACTTTTACTGCCCATTTTCTACTGGTGTTCTCTAAAATGCTAGATGGGACTCTGGACTGCATGTCAAAGACCAGCAGCTTATGAATAACATTAGGCTTTGAACAGAATTGAAGAATCTATATATCACTGCACTGGACTTCGAAAACAAAGCAGGAAGATATTTTCCTCCAACGAGCCGGTTTAAATAAGAAATGAGACCGCTTAGTATTCAGGACACACATGATTAAAGAGAGATTCTGTGAGGGAGCCCATCCGTGAATTGCATCACATAGTACATTACAGTACCAGACATATTAAGAATTACCTCAGTGTCCCCCTCAACAGAGATAAGGGTCATTTCAAGGGATTTTACTGAATGCAACAGTTGGATATTCTGACTGTACTTCATTTAATTTTTGTATTTATGCCAAATCAGAAGTTACAGTACATTTTATTAGATCATTCTGGAATATCACACATAAAATGTACATATTACTTGACAGATGTTGCTGAAACACAGTGGCCCCAAAACATTTTACCAAAATATATATATTTTCAATTCAATAAGATATTTTGCTCAAAATTAAGACAAAAAGTATTTGGACATTTTTTGGTTGTCAAACTTAGTGGAGCATAGTCCATAGTGAATCTGTTTAACTACACCTGTGGTTACTTTCTAGGACACCTGTGTGACTATGTCTACTGAAAATGACCAATTGCAAAAAATGGAAAAGTGAAGTTAGTTTTAAGCACTTGTTTTGATATTTTTTGCATCCAATGTAATGACTTCAAAAAGTGTCCATATACTTTTTGGGGCCACAATAACATTTTGTGTCATTTCTTACCTGAACCTCTGTTTTGGTGTCTGTCTCTCTGGACTCTTGCACAGGTAGCCGATGTAATACAGAGGAAAGAAGAGGCAGTTCCACGTGGTGGCGAACCACGTAAGAGTGAATGGTGCATCATACTGCTTGAAGGTGAGTTTGGCCAGCTGGGTAGAGCCTGCCCAAGACGTACACACGCACATCACCATGGCTACACCCCATATTGCCTTTCGCACCTGGACGGCTGTTACTCGCACACAGCAGCGTATTCTCTGCCTCCCCGTTCCTGACTCCACCCCTGCTCCACCCACCATCGCCTGTCCATCGGCGGTACCCACAACGTTCTCCCGCGGCCGGTCTTCACCTACAAACAAACACAAACAACGTCTCCAAATGGAAATGCAAAAGTAAAAATTTTTTACAAACACTAAACCTGCCGAAAATAGATAGTCCTGCCACAATTTCTCACCATTGGTTGAGCCAGTGTTGCGGTGTCGGGCTACTTGGGATGCTCAAACAAACAGAGCAATGTTTTGATTGCGCCACCAAGCCACAGTGTTTATATATTTCGTGGTGTACCAACCTATGATTGGATTTTTTATAGTTGTTTCTGCATATTTAAGCTGAAGTATGTAATTTCACCAAACAGAATTTCAAAAATAAACATTGTTAAAAGCATGTTTACCTTCCCCTGTGGCGTTACTGGAAGCATGTTGCATCAACAGTGTAGGAGACCTGGGTTCAGATCCCACATTGAAACCAGGAACTAATCACGTTTGCATAATCAGTGATAAATGTGATTCAGAGGTTGCATTTTTCCCTCTAACATAACATTTTTACTCCACTGTTGGTTAGGTTTAGGTTTGGGGTTTGGTTTGGGGTGTACAGTTTATAAAATATGCATTCCTCTTTACTGTATTACAGCCTGTACTGCTGAAAACAACTTGACTTTGGTGCCCCTCTGTGGACATTTCACCTGGAAAATCGAGCTCACACATGCCCATCCGCCCAACAACAGTTACCGCTTTGGACACTGGAGGCAGTGTTTCGCATTTCGGTAGGCACAGACCGATAGCTAAAGAAAAGTCAACCTACTGTTTCCGATTTCACTGTGAGACCAGTCTGCAACCTTCCCTGAAACATTCAAGAGGGATGCAGAATCACTAGTTCATGCTTTCATATCATCACGTCTCGACTACTGTAACTGCCTCTTTACTGGCCTACCAGCTAAAACTATTGCCCGATTACAATACATCCAAAACTCTGCAGCAAGAGTTCTCACTAACACCAAGCGTTCTGCACGCATTACTCCCATCTTGTTTAGTCTTCACTGGTTACCTGTCTCATGCCACATTAAGTTTAAAATTCTTCTCCTGACATACAAAGCTCTCAATGATCTGGCACCTCGTTATATATGTGATCTTCTGCATCCATACACACCAGCACACACTCTTCATTCTTCTGATTCCAAATTGTCGTCTATCCCTAGACTTCGTCTATCCACTTTTGGTGGGAGATCCTTCAGTGTAGTTGTACCTAAAGTGTGGAACTCTCTATCTCACAGCCTCCGTGACATCTCCTCTATTTCTATCTTTAAATCTCAGCTTAAAACACATCTTTTCTCAGCGCATTATCTGTCTATTACTGATTGATGTTTTATTTCTTTTGAAATGTATATTAATGTACTTTGTCCTGTTAAATGTATATGGAGTGTAAAGTGTCCTTGAGCTTGTGGAAAATCGCTATATAAATAAAACATATTATTATTATTATTATTAAATAGCACTGCTTAATCATTCAACACAGAAACTGTTTCAAACTGCCAAAGGGAAATAAAACAAAAAACAAACAAGAATATTTGATGATACAGACACTCTGATTTGAATGTGTCAAGATTAATTTCTCAATAACATCAGTGCTATTGTTTAGATCAGATACGCACACCTCAAGCAGTGCTTACCATCCATTCATAAACGCTCTTAATGGCTCTTCATATTTTCACACACAGTTGAAACGAGTGCAGTAATTACTCTGCTTAGTCCCTGGTGAAGGATTGAATCGGTTTATTCAGAAAGAGAAAAATGGACATCCTTAATACTGAAGTGTCTGATTACTCTCAAGAGATCTATGAAACACAAGAAGGTACTTAAGGAGAAGATACTTAACAAGGTATTGAATCTGAATTTGAACTTTTACCAAAAAGTAACATAAGAGAAAGTCATTCACACGTTAAACACTCATTCTAAAACTTAGGCTATATTGTATGTTCCAAGTAGATGCTTACATATAACTTTTACTATCTCTGCAGTATGTAGTATGTATATTTTGCAAAGTATGCAGATTTGCTGCATGCATCGAATTCCCGTATGACCTACTACATTTGCCAAAATGTGCAGTATACCACGGAGCACATTGCAGTAAATACTATCCTACATACAATACAATGCACACAACATAATCTGCCATTTCAAGTGTGATGAATGAACCAGAAGTAAGTAAAGTCATTCAAGATTCTCATTTTTCACTCATTATTTGATTGGACATACAGAAGACATTTATTATTATTGGTTTTAAAAAAATGGAAAATAATTCACTAAACCTAACTATAATAACTTGTTAAACAGTATTTCGATCATAGCTTTAGCTTGTACACTGTCTAAAAACATATATAATAATCCTTGAAATTCCTTAGGTGGTGTTTTTGCAAGTTAACTTGCTATAGAATAAAGATGTTGATGTTTTATTCCCTTATTTGGACAGCAAAATGTGACTGGAATTTAAAGTTCACAATAATCGCGGTTATCTCAAATAATCGTGATCAGAGGATTATTTGATAATCGTGACAGGCCTAGCCACAGCAATACAGGTAAGGCAGATAAAAGAAAAAATATTTGACTCGGGTGCTATTAATATACATAATTTACATAAATCTTGTAGTTTATGACAATTTGAATTCAGAACAGCAAATTAGTTATGCAGTTAGTTATGTTACTGGTAGACATTTTACTTTTAAAGATAAATGTGGCCAAAAAAAAAAAAAAAAAGACAAATGTAGTACCAGGCTGGGCAAGATAAAGAGGTTTATAAAATGTCGCATAAGGGCATTTTAACAATGTCATAACAATGTGTGATAAAAACGTTATCACAAAAACCTTTTCACTATTAAAAATTATGTATAGGTTTGAACCTACAACCTTTGGGTTGCCAGCAAATATTTGAGTGCTCTCAATCTTTCTGGAAAGCAAAAAAGCCAAAACTTTGAAGACATCAGCAGTATTTTCCAAGGTTATTCAAGGGAATCAGACCTTGCTCCCAACCTCTCTCAAGTACCAATAAAATGCAAACTGTATGCCCTATTCAAAGTAATGAATACAAAAATTAGCTGTCACTGTACAACACTGCCACTGCTATTGCTTTGAAACCTACACACTGGTTCCCTGTCCCCTCATAATGAGCTACCACTATCACTGTGTTTTTAACATGTGGGTAATTATCTCAAAGCAACAAGCATGTGTGTAGTAACCATGGTGGCTGATAATCAGTGTGATGAGGATAGAGATCTCTGGAGACACATGGTCACAAATTCATAAACTCAGCACACACAGAGGCTACATGCACACAGTATTTACTAACAGGTGTGACTCTCAAATAATCCTGTTCATAGAACAGCTAGCAGTTTAAATACAAATTACTAGCCATGCATCAATCCCAACCTTCAGGCCAACTCTGCTGTTGCTAGCCACTGTTTCACACTGGGGTCAGCTAAATCATCCAAACACTATAGCATGTTGGACCAATCAACCCCTAAAGACCAAGCTAAGCACATTTTCGGCCTTTTAAACCAAAACTACATCCTTTAGCAGATCAACATTCATGAAATCTGCCGTCTACCTGCCCAATGTACTTCAACACATACAATAAAACATACAATCGCATGCACACTGCAACCCACCATCAAAACAATGGCGGGTTAAATAATCATTAATAAAGTGTTCTTTACAAGAGATGCAGTTTCTGCTAGGATATTCTGTGTAATTAACATTGAGATAAGTCCTTGAGTTTTGACATTAGATGGATGTCATAAGTAAGACTGATGGAGTCTGAATGAGAAAGTTAATTTAATTTACTCATCATGGCTAACATATCAACCTTCATAAGGCAATTTAAATGGATTCAAAAGGTTCAAGATGCAAATCTTCTAATATCATTTTCAGGGGTTTAATGAAGTGCTAAAGGTTGCAGTGGTCTACACTGTGGCCAAAAGTTTGGAATAATGTACAGATTTTGCTCTTATGGAAAGAAATTGGTAATTTTATTCACCAAAGTGGCAAGTCAATATGTGAGTTAAAATTGTCAAAGAAGCAAAAATAACATGGTTGCTTCAGCAGTTGCATTTTTCATGTCACACTTTGCTTTTTATGACACTAATGGTTTGGTTTAGGTTTAAGGTTTAGGGAGGTAGGTTATGAGTGTTAACCTTAAAAATCTCATCTGTTTTTCCTCACCTTAGCTTTTTATGCAACCTATTCTCATAGAATACATGTTGCTATAACTAAATATTTGCAAATTTAGTTTTACGTGCCACCTTCTACGTTTCACCACAGCTTCCTGGTGAAATTAACAATAGAGGCACTACAACAAATGTGCATTTTATTCACTTTCACACTAATCACGGGTACAATGGCTGATTATGACTTTATAAATACGTATTTTTCGCTCTGTTAATCGCACACTGCCATGTTATGATATTGAAACACTTTGACTCTAATCCATCATTTGAAAAACTAAACATTTTAATGCTTCTATGACAGACACACCTACATTTACACACTAATGCTGGGTTCCAGACAACTCGGGATTTCCCCACCTTGGACTTGAAAAATATTATTGGCATGCCACTTGAAGTCAGACATCCGTCTTTTGAAATCTGGGTAGATCGATCAACACTGACTTCAGCGAGTAAAGTCATTTGACGTCATTTCCAAGATGGCGTGACTTCCGAGCTTTTGTGAAGCATAAAAACAAAGTATTTTCATTGCAGGAAATGTCTGTGTATGCAATATACAATAAATGTACAAGAGGACATTAGGAAGAACTATTTGTGTATCAGTCACCTTTCACCTATTTTGCTCATGAAGTAGCAACTAGATAGCCAGCTAGCTAGCATCTGGAAGACTGTGCATGTGTTTTTGCATTTGGCATGTGTTCATGTGACCATGATGTGTGGTTGACTGGAATGCACTGATGTCGGAAGTGGGAAATTTCAACCTGGATATTCCCTCCTCCGGCAGCATTATTTAAGTGTGATTACATTCCATGGTAGCTGATGTAGGAAATTAGCAACTCTGTGGCAGGGTATATTTACAACTGCCAGCATTGATCACCAATAATATGTAGGATATAATATGTAAATTAGTTTAGGAATCTTGGCCGCGTTCGACCTCCATTATATGAAGGATAAATGACAAATGATCAGATTAGAAATCTGAATAAAAATTAAATATGTAATACAACAGGCTTGTTGTATCTGCTCACAATTTATATATGAGGAATTTTAGCTAAAAAGTTAATTATGATTAATTCAGGGAATACTGAAAGAATTAAGCTGTACATCTGATCACTCGGCCACACTGAGTTGATATGATGCATCTGTTAACTCTTTACAGTAATACTATTCTCATGGTCATTGAAAATAATATCACAAATATGTTGAAATATTGTTGAGCATGGAGCGTAGACCTTTAAGAATCAACTGACGAGATTATTTATCAAAATATACCACAGTCAAATCCTCTTTGAATACAAACAAGACTTTATTTCTAATCTACATAATAAAAACTAAACTAACACACATAGTCAAACATAAAACAGGTTGGTGAATGAGCTGTAACAGAAGGTGAATGGAAATGACCTGTAACCATGAAAATTTAACTCTATAGGCCAAGTCTTGAGAACCATCCATACTTCATTTATTATACAGTTGAAGTCAGAAGTTTACATACACCTTAGCCAAATACATTTAAACTCAGTTTTTCACAATTCTTGACATTTAATCATACAAAACATTCACTGTCTTAGGCCAGTTAGGATCACTACTTTATTTTAAGAATGTGAAATGTCAGAATAATCATAGAGAGAATGATTTATTTCTGCTTTTAATTCTTTCAACACATTCCCAGTGGGTCAGATGTTTAATTTGGTAGCATTGCCTATAAATTGTTTAACTTGGTTCAAATGTTTTGGGTAGCCTTCCACAAGCTTCTCACAATAAATTGCTGGAATGTTGGCCAATTCCTCCAGACAGAACTGGTGTAACTGTGTCAGGTTTGTAGGCCTCCTTGCTTGTGCATACTTTTTCAGCTCTGCCCACAAATTTTATATCGGACCGAGGTCAGGGCTTTGTGATGGCCACTCCAATACCTTGACTTTGTTGCCCGTAAGCCATTTTGCCACAACTTTGGAGGTATGCTTGTGGTCATTGACCATTTGGAAGACCTATTTGCGACCGAGCTTTAACTTCCTGGCTGATGTCTTGAGATATTGCTTCAATATATCCACATAATTTTCCTTCCTCATTATGCCATCTATTTTGTGAAGTGCACCAGTCCCTCCTGCAGCAAAGCACCCCCACAACATGATGCTGCCACCCCCATGCTTCACGGTTGGGAAGGTGTTCTTCGGCTTGCAAGCCTCACCCTTTTTCCTCCAGACATAACGATGGTCATTATGGCCAAACAGTTCAATTTTTGTTTCATCAGACCAAAGGACATTTCTCCAAAAAGTAAGATCTTTGTAGCCATGTGCACTTGCAAACTGTAATCTGGCTTTTTTTATGGCTGCTTTTTAGCAGTGGCTTCTACTTTGTTGAGCAGCCTTTCAGGTTATGTTGATATAGGACTCGTTATACTGTGGATAGAGATACTTGTCTACCTGTTTCCTCTAGCATCTTCACAATGTCCTTTGCTGTTGTTCTGGGATTGATTTGCACTTTTCACACCAAACTACATTCATCTCTAGGAGACAGAATGCATCTCCTTCCTGAACAGTATGATGGCTGCGTGGTCCCATGGTGTTTTTACTTGCATACTATTGTTTGTACAGATGAACGTGGTACCTTCATACATTTGGAAATTGCTCCCAAGGATGGACCAGACTTGTAGAGGTCAAAATTTTTTTTGGCTGATTTCTTTTGATTTTCAAATGATGTCAAGCAAAGATGCACTGAGTTTGAAGGTAGGCCTTAAAATACATCCACAGGTACACCTCCAATTGACTCAAATTAGCCTGTCAGGAGCTAATTGGCTAATTGCCTAAAGGCTTGACATCATTTTTTGGAATTTTTCAAGCTGCTTAAAGGCACAGTTAACTTAGTGTATGTAAACCTCTGACCAACTGGAATTGTAATATAGTCAATTAAAAGTGAAACAATCTGTCTGTAAACAATTTTTTGGAAAAATTAATTGTGTCATGCACAAAGTAGATGTCATAAGTGACTTGCCAAAACTATAGTTTGCTAATATGAAATCTGTGGAGTGGTTAAAAAATGAGTTTTAATGACTTCAACCTAAGTGTATGTAACTTCAACTCGATTTGCAATCGGGTTACCCGAAGTATTAAAATAAAACACCAGCACATTCTAGCAAAAGTCTGGAGGTGTACTTGCATTTCATTGTGTTGCTTTGATTCTTTGGCTCTTTGGCCGGGTCCATAGAAAGTTCTGGTTGTTCTCGGTCGATGTTTTTGGATGCTGGATGGTTCGGTGCTGGAATGAATAGGCGGGGGTTTGAAGCGAGGCCTCCCACAAGGGAGACTCGCGACTCCCCGTCACGTGTGTGAGTCGTAGAGCAGAGGAGAGAACTCTTCGAGAGGGAAGAGGCTGGTCCTTTTAACCCCTTCGGGTTGTTCACACCCCAAAGAGCCTCTTGGCCAATCAGAGGCAGCTTTCAGATATCAAGTGATCATCTCTCTGTCCTTCCTTCTGAAAGTGATTAATGAGTCTTTGTGTGCGGAGATTTCTGTTTCCCGCTCACAAAGTGAACATACTTTTATCCTGACTTTTATATCTTAAATAAAACAAATTATAACAACAAAATGAATTTACCTATTGCTCTCCTCATGTAAAGGCAAACTTTACATACCAGACATGATACATTTGCTCTGAAAAATAATAAAAATTCATAATCACCAATTTCTCAATTTTTTCTCTAGCAATTTTACTATCAAAAAGAGACTGTGTGTTGTGCAGTGTAGAATGATGATACAATGGAGTCTTTTGATCAATGTGTTATAGTTTATATATTTTTAGCTGCTGTTTGCAGGAAAACGATCACAATGTCTCATGATCTCCTATGAGTTTTCATTTTAAGTGTAGCAAATGGTCCAAGAACAAAGAAGCCTTAGTCTAGTATTCTAGACTTTCCTTTGCAATCCTGAGGGTTTCTTAAGAGAGTCTCTTGCAGATGGTTGAGATGGCCATGTCATGTGATGACCATTAAGTGTGGGGGTATTTCCTGATTTATAACATTAGTGAGGAGGGGTCTGAAGGAAGGTTATGTGCTATCCTGAAAAGTTTCCTTTGTTCAGACAATAGTTGAGAATAAACAGATGTGCATTATTAAACAAGGTTGATTCAGACTTTAAGGCACTATCTTGGCAGAGTCTTTAAATTGATGACATTGAGGAATTTCGGGGTGGATGAGGGTCCCTATGTCTAAGTGTTTATAGCCTGGAAGAAAATATCAGTTTACATCCTGGATTCAAGTTATTCTTCTGTCCATAACATCCTACACTGACATGATAAGAGTGCTGGACTTTGGACTCGGAAGATTGCGGTTCGAGACCAGTCAAGCACAAAAGCTAACATGTGAGAAAGTGTCAAAGAAGTGACATGAAATTACATGGTTGGTTCAGAAAAGTAGTTTGCAAAAATGTTGCCATGGTCATGTACATTTCATTAGATCAAGCTGTTTTGATATCAGTCAGGTTTAGTTTTTAGGTTTGGGTAGGGAGGTAAGTTTTGTTGATTTAAAACTCGATAAGTATCAACCTTAAGACTTAATCTGTTTGGGAGAAATTTAACTCCCTTTTAACGGCACACAGTAGACATTTCACCTCGGAATGCCATGATACATGTAATGTAACCACGAAATATACTTTTTTTTGCAAAAAATATTGCTCACATAATTTTCATGAGATCAGGCTGATGTGAGAAATAGAATCCTCCATTCACTCTCCATTTAATTTCATGAACAATTGGAAAAACAATTGAAATATTTAAGAGATCTTATTTATGAGGTTTTTTTCCTAATGGAAAGAAAGCTTTTTTGTTGTTGTTGACAAGATTAAAATCTGTCTGCACCAGAGGCTTAATGCTGAATCAGTCCAGAGCATGTTTTTCTCAAAAATGTTACAAAATGATTCAGTGTGTCAAGAGGAACAGTCTAACAAATGATGTCAGCATTTGCCAACCATGAACAAATTGAACCTTCAATGAGGCCAGTCGCAAAATGCCACAAAAATTCAGCTTTAAAAATGTGACAGACTTTGAATCCGAACTTCTCTGACCTAGACTCAGCAAAAACTGGGTGACACAAAAAGCTTACTCACAAAAGTGGCAGATCTGCCTAGGGCAGGGCGATATGACAATATATATATCGTGGCGATGATATCAAGTGTCAATCGACAGAGATTTTGCTATATCGTGTATATCTTGATATGTTAATATCCATGTGCGCAGCGGGGACTTATCTATCATTGGGCAGGGCTTCACGTGAGACTGAGAGAATTGAAGAAACATGGACAGGGTTTTTCATCATTGAATAATTTTCTGCGGCCGCCCAAGCAAATTCAGTGACCTTCATTGCACGTTTGGCACTTTAAAAGCACAAAATATTCTTCTCATCTGACACGCAATGTTTCACGAGCTCCGAAGTGCGGGCGAATCCAGCAGACTGTATCGTGTCTTTCATACCAGACACGATACATTTGCTCTGAAAAATAGTTAACTATTTCAAAATGGATAATACAAGATTAAAATTCATAGTCACCAATTTCTCAATTTTTTCGCAAATTCGCGATTTGTACTCCAGAGACAGGAGAGCTCAGAACGGGATCACTCGAGCTACTTGTTATTAAAACAGGTGCGACATCTGTGGTGCGACATCTGTGGTTCGCACAGCAATAATCACTCATAATACAATAATCTGTTTTACCACCTCAAATGAAGCACGCAAAAGAATATTATGAAAGCCAAAAGATGAATTCCACATTAATTCTGTCATTTATTTATTTGTCAAGAATTGGTATTTATTTGATATTTATTTTCTTCAAGAAGTGTTTATTTTCGTTGGATAATTTTTTACTTATGTTTTATTTTCTTTGTCGCATTGCTTTGAGAAGATCTTGAGTTTCTTGAGCAAAGTTTATAATAATAATAATAATTTTGGTCAAAAACATTTTAAACTGAAATGTAGAATAATGTTATATTTAGCATTTTGGTAAATTAGATTTTTGAAAACAAGTAGATTTTTATTTATTTATTTAATTTGACATTGTTTGACTTGTTCCAAGTAAAGAGGAAGTAGTTTTTATTTATATAGTATTGAACTGACTGTCTGGAGTTCCAAAAAAAAGGCATTACAATATGGTTATTTAATATATAAACCACTTTTTATTGATTTTCCAGAAAACTTTTACTATATTCTGATATATATATAGTTATTGTGATATAAAATTACTCATATCGTGACATAATATTTTGGTCATATCGCCCACCCCTAGATCTGCCATTTGGTAAGTTCTAGTAAAATGAGCACAAAATCTAAACCCATGAGCAAGGAGAAAGAAATGTGGCTTAATGAGTTTCATTACTTTCAACCTATTTCCTACTTCAGAATGGGTTTACATTTGAAGAAAAAGCCAAAGGCTGCCTTCAGCCCACAATGCCAGTTGCTGACTCTTAAAAATGGTGAATAATCCATAATGATAACTGCAGCCCTGTTGTGGAAGTCATTAGGTTCAATGATTGCTTTGTATGCTTGTATAATTGCCATAGAATATGAGCTTATTTTACACAAGATAACCCATAATGATGATTCCCTATTCAAGGATGATAATGTCCCCATGTATTCTGCTGAACTAACTAATACAGGTGCATCTCAATAAATTAGAATGTCGTGGAAATGTTCATTTATTTCAGTAATTCAACTCAAATTGTGAAACTCGTGTATTAAATAAATTCAATGCACACAGACTGAAGTAGTTTAAGTCTTTGGTTCTTTTAATTGTGATGATTTTGGCTCACATTTAACAAAAACCCACCAATTCACTATCTCAAAAAATTAGAATATGGTGACATGCCAATCAGCTAATCAACTCAAAACACCTTCAAAGGTTTCCTGAGCCTTCAAAATGGTCTCTCAGTTTGGTTCACTAGGCTACACAATCATGGGGAAGACTGCTGATCTGACAGCTGTCCAGAAGACAATCATTGACACCCTTCACAAGGAGGGTAAGCCACAAACATTCATTGCCAAAGAAGCTGGCTGTTCACAAAGTGCTGTATCCAAGCATGTTAACAGAAAGTTGAGTGGAAGGAAAAAGTGTGGAAGAAAAAGATGCACAACCAACCGAGAGAACCGCAGCCTTATGATTGTCTTCACAAGGACTTCACAAGGAATGGACTGAGGCTGGGGTCAAGGCATCAAGACACAGACATGTCAAGGAATTTGGCTACAGTTGTCGTATTCCTCTTGTTAAGCCACTCCTGAACCACAGACAACGTCAGAGGCGTCTTACCTGGGCTAAGGAGAAGAAGAACTGTACTGTTGCCCAGTGGTCCAAAGTCCTCTTTTCAGATGAGAGCAAGTTTTGTATTTCATTTGGAAACCAAGGTCCTAGAGTCTGGAGGAAGGGTGGAGAAGCTCATAGCCCAAGTTGCTTGAAGTCCAGTGTTAAGTTTCCACAGTCTGTGATGATTTGGGGTGCAATGTCATCTGCTGGTGTTGGTCCATTGTGTTTTTTGAAAACCAAAGTCACTGCACCCGTTTACCAAGACATTTTGGAGCACTTCATGCTTCCTTCTGCTGACCAGCTTTTTAAAGATGCTGATTTCATTTTCCATCAGGATTTGGCACCTGCCCACACTGCCAAAAGCACCAAAAGTTGGTTAAATGACCATGGTGTTGGTGTGCTTGACTGGCCAGCAAACTCACCAGACCTGAACCCCATAGAGAATCTATGGGGTATTGTCAAGAGGAAAATGAGAAACAAGAGACCAAAAAATGCAGATGAGCTGAAGGCCACTGTCAAAGAAACCTGGGCTTCCATACCACCTCAGCAGTGCCACAAACTGATCACCTCCATGCCACGCCGAATTGAGGCAGTAATTAAAGCAAAAGGAGCCCCTACCAAATATTGAGTACATATACAGTAAATGAACATACTTTCCAGAAGGCCAACAATTCACTAAAAATGTTTTTTTTATTGGTCTTATGATGTATTCTAATTTTTTGAGATAGTGAATTGGTGGGTTTTTGTTAAATGTGAGCCAAAATCATCACAATTAAAAGAACCAGAGACTTGAACTACTTCAGTCTGTGTGCACTGAATTTATTTAATACACGAGTTTCACAATTTGAGTTGAATTACTGAAATAAATGAACTTTTCCACGACATTCTAATTTATTGAGATGCACCTGTATATATTTTTAAATTGTCTGACTTTTCCCATAGTAAGCGATCAAAAATTCCTTAGACTTACAATAGAAGCAAATTCCCACAGCCATGTTTAATCATAGTATGAAGACTTACAATAAGAGTGTAAGCTGTTTTAGCAACAAACGGAGGACCAAACTCCCTAAAAAGGCCCATGACTTCTGAAATTGGGTGTAGTGGGAACATATGGGTGTAGTGCTTGGTGTCCACAAACTTTTGGCCATGTATTGAATAAGTGAATCAGTGACTGTTAAATGCAAAATGCAAAGTCATTCTTTTTATGTCCTGGCAGATTGCCTTATAACTGACTCTATATTCTGACCTAGTGTTGGTTCCTTTATCTACTGGGGAAAACAGACTTCCATGCCATTTTTTCAGCACATTTAATCCCATTTTTAATGTGTCTCTGAGCCCTTTATAGTCTACCATAGCTTTACTCTCTCCTATGTTTGTCTCTTCAGTGCAGATTTCTCTTGCTGATAACTGCCAGCTCTTTGTAGCACCAACACTCTCTGTTGTGCTCTCTTTCTTTCTCTATACCTCAGTTCAGCTCAACGAGCATGAAAGAGCACAGTCCTCTGTCACCACCTAAAAACACAGCCTCCACTCTGACACACAAACACACACACACACACACACACACCCGTAGACACACAGACACACGCTTGAAGAAAAACACTTTATTGTATTATTAAGAACAGATGACAGAAAACCTGTCTATGCGCATGTATGTTTGTACGGAGGCGTGCGGTCTTGTGGAACACACACATGTAAAAGGTTCTCACTCTATCTTTGTTTCTGTTTTATGAATTTTGTTTTGTTTTTCAAGAACAGTATCATCTATGAGTGCTGCAAATGATCTCAGACATCTCAGCTCAGGAGGTGCTTTGAGTTAATTTCGCTTTATTTCCACAGAGCAGTTCATTGTGACCACAACTCTGCAGGGTCACTTTATAAATAGCCTATACATCTGTGATTAAATCATAAAATAATACAAAAACACATTAACTTCGAACCATGATTTATATTTCAGTGATTATTATCATCATTATAATTATTATGTTTACATTTAGAATTGTTTTTATGTCTTCATTTGTGTAAGAAATTTTCTGCCTGCATGTTTAGACGGATACTTGCCTGACAGTCAATGGAAAGGTGGTTACTTTTATATATATTATTTTTTTGATCACTTCATTATTTTATTTGCTTTTTCGTTTCGTTTGGAGTGCAATTTGAATTTAGTGATTTAAGATTTTAATTTTTTTAATTAATTAATGCAAATCACAAAAGTAAGAATATTCACTGATCCCTCAGCTCCGGGTTTCCGATGTAATTGGATATTGAGATACAATATCCAATTACATATATATATATATATATATATATATATATATATATATATATATATATATATATATATATATATATATATATATTTACAGTTGTGCTCAAAAGTTTTCACACCCTGGCAGAAATTGTGAAATTTTGGCATTGATTTTGAAAATATGACTGATCATGCAAAAAAACTGTCTTTTATTTAAGGATAGTGATCATATGAAGCCATTTATCATCACATAGTTGTTTGGTTCCTTTTTAAATCATAATGATAACAGAAATCACTCAAATGGTCCTGATCAAAAGTTTACATACCCTTGAATGTTTGGCCTTGTTACAGACACACAAGGTGACACACACAGGTTTAAATGGCAATTAAAGGTTAATTTCCCACACCTGTGACTTTTTAAATTGCAATTAGTGCCTGTGTATAAATAGTCAATGAGTTTGTTAGCTCTCACGTGGATGCACTGAGCAGGCTAGATACTGAGCCATGGGGAGCAGAACAGAACTGTCAAAAGACCTGCGTAACAAGGTAATGGAACTTTATAAAGATGGAAAAGGATATAAAAGATTTCCAAAGCCTTGAAAATGCCAGTCAGTACTGTTCAATCACTTATTAAAAGTGGAAAATTCAGGGATCTCTTGATACCAAGCCAAGGTCAGGTAGGCCAAGAAAGATTTCAGCCACAACTGCCAGAAGAATTGTTCAGGATACAAAGAAAAACCCACAGGTAACCTCAGGAGAAATACAGGCTGCTCTGGAAAAAGACGGTGTGGTTGTTTCAAGGAGCACAATACGACAATACTTGAACAAAAATGAGCTGCATGGTCGAGCTGCCAGAAAGAAGCCTTTACTGCGCCAATGCCACAAAAAAGCCCAGATACAATATGCCCGACAACACCTTGACACGCCTCACAACTTCTGGCACACTGTAATTTGGAGTGACGAGACCAAAATAGAGCTTTGTGGTCACAACCATAAGCGCTATGTTTGGAGAGGGGTTAACAAGGCCTACAGTGAAAAGAATAACATCACCACTGTGAAGCATGATGGTGGCTCACTGATGTTTTGGGGGTGTGTGAGCTCTAAAGGCACGGGAATCTTGTGAAAATTGATGGCAAGATGAATGCAGAATGTTATCAGAAAATACTGGTAGACAATTTGCATTCTTCTGCATGAAAGCTGCGCATGGGACGCTCTTGAACTTTCCAGCATGACAATGACCCTAAGCACAAGGCCAAGTTGACCCTCCAGTGGTTACAGCAGAAAAAGGTGAAGGTTCTGGAGTGGCCATCACAGTCTCCTGACCTTAATATCATCGAGCCACTCTGAGAAGATCTCAAACGTGCGGTTCATGCAAGACGACCAAAGACTTTGCATGACCTGGAGGCATTTGCCAAGACGAATGGGCAGCTATACCACCTGCAAGAATTTGGGGCCTCATAGACAACTATTACAAAAGACTGCGCACTGTCATTGATGCTAAAGGGGGCAATACACAGTATTAAGAACTAAGGGTATGCAGAATTTTGAACAGGGGTCATTTCATTTATTTTCATTGTTTCCATGTTTTGTTTTATGATTGTGCCATTCTGTTATAACCTACAGTTGAATAAGAATCCCATAAGAAATAAAATAAATGTGTTTTGCCTACTCACTCATGTTTTCTTTAAAAATGGTACATATATTACCAATTCTCCAAGGGTATGCAAACGTATATATCGTGAAGGAGGGAACAAAACAAATTTATTCACACACATGATGTATTTTCCCAGACAACGAATTACCCGACTGGTAGAGAATGCACAGATGAAGTAGGTTCTTTGCCAGAGAGATGTTGACAACTGTTGTAAAGCCATCTTTCAAAAAGTTGAACAACACACATTTTAATTGCACTTAAATTTTTTCCAGTTTCATTTAAATTTTTAGTTAAAATAAATACAAAAATAAAGTTCAAAGTTTGAAATCAAGGTGTCTTGTGTGATTGTGTAGGCTTAACCCTAACCCTGCTTAACGAAAATTACCCCATAGTACCACCTACCATCCAACCAGCGGTAATACCGGTGTTCGTCGATTTCCTGTGGAGTTTTTTTTTTCTGTGACCAACCGACCAGTCAAAACTTAGTTGGCCAAGACTCTTCTCATCGACTAACCTTTGGTCAACTATCAGGGGGCAGCCCTACTTTAAACCCAACGAAAATTCACAATTCTCCAAATTAGCAGAGTGTATCAATGAAATCAAAGATTTCCTTCTACTCAATTCCGACAAAACAGAGGTACTAATTATTGGACCAAAAACCTCTAAAAATAAGCCGCTAAAATATAATTTGACTCTCTATGGATGTATTGTTATGTCGTCTTCTTCAGCAAAGAACTTAGGTGTTATATTTGAAACCAATCTGTCCTTTGAAAATCTAATTTCCAATGTTTGTAGAAAAGCATTCTTCCACCTCAGAAATATTGCTAAGTTACGACACATGCTCTCTGTTGCTGATGCTGAAAAATGAATTCATGCATTCATAACCTCAGGACTAGATTATTGTAATGCATTACTAGGAGGCTGTCCAGCAAGTTCAATAAAAAAAATTAAGTTGGTTCAAAATGCAGCTGCCAGATTGCTGACTACAACCAAGAAATATGATCATATTAGCCCAATTTTATCATCGTTACATTGGCTACCTGTTAAATATAGTATTCATTTTAAAATTCAGTTAACTATATACAAAGCTTTGAATGGTCTAGCTCCACAGTACTTAAGTGACCTTCTGACATGCTATATTCCATCACGTTCATTACGATCGCAAAATTCTGGCTTGTTAATAATTCCAAGAATATCAAAATCCAAAAAAGGAGGTAGATCCTTTTCATATTTGGCTCCTAAATTATGGAATAGTCTCCCTAACACTGTTCGGGATGCAGATATACTCACTCAGTTTAAGTCTAGACTAAAGACTCATTTATTTATCCAGATATATACCTAATTTATCCATCAACTCACAATTAGGCTGCTTTAGTTAGGTATGCCGAAACTACAAACATCTATCATTATCTATAACTCTGCATAAAATTTAATGGCATCTATGCTAATATTATTCTATTTGTTTCCATGTCTCAACATAATGAGATGTTGACTACCAGAGCTGGCCAGATCCAGCTCTGTTCCTGCTTGGTGTCAGACTCCACTGCTGATGTGATGACGACGAACTGCAGCCGGTGATAGCCAGACATCACTTCAGTCTTCTGACTTCAGAGGATGAACTGATGCCAACTCCAACTGTAAGACATCAGATACTTCATATGCCACTACCTGAACCTTGGACTTAGGATGGAACCCACCGAACCTCACCGAAATGAAATGCTGGTTGAACTGCTATGCACCTCATTGATATCTGCCTGCATCACCTTTGTCTATTGATGGACTACAATCTTCTCCTCAATTTGGAATGCCCAATTCCCAATGCGTTCTAAGTCCTTGTGGTGGTGTAGTGACTCGCCTCCACATCTGAGACTGCCAATCTGCGCATCTCATCATGTGGCTTGTTGAGCGTGTTACCAAGGAGACATAGCGCATGTGGAGGCCCAAATTATTGTCCGCAGCATCCACGCACAACTCACCACATGCCCCACCGAGAGCAAGAACCACACATTATAGCGACCACGAGGAGGTTACCTCATGTGACTCTACCCTCCCAAGCAACTGGGCCAATTTGGTTGCTTAGGAGACCTGGCTGGAGTCACTCAGCATGCCCTGGATTCGAACTCGTGACTCCAGGGGTGGTAGTCAGCGTCAATACTCGCTGAGCTACCCAGGCTGCTGGACTACAATCTTGAAATGGAATACATAGACTATCATTTAATTACCAACATAAGTCTTCATCAGCCAACTAACAAAAGGACAATGCATCTATGTGAACTTCTGCAGTTAATCCAGGATGGACTTCAAAGACATTAGTCATTAATCTTAAAAGTTCATAAAAAATCGTTTTTTTTGTTTTGTTTTTTTAAACACTGGACCTTAACGCTTATTTAATTTACAAATTTTAAACAATAGCTTGCACTGCACACAAATAACTAATATTGGCATTATATTCATGATGTTAGTCAGAGGGGAACTGGCCCCCACAGTGAGCCTGGTTTCGCCTGGTTTTCATGTTGGTGTGGCTATCCTTATGAGGACTCTCCATAGACATAATGATTTTTATACTGTACGAACTATAGATTCTATCCCCTAACCCTAACCCTACCCCTAAACCTAACCCTCACAAAAAACTTTCTGCATTTTTACATTTTCAAAAAACATAGTTTAGTATGTTTTTTAAGCGATTGTAATTATGGGGACACCAGAAATGTCCTCATAAACCACATTTATAGCATAATACCCTTGTAATTACTAGTTTGTAACATTAAAAAATGTCCTCATAAACCACAAAAACCCGCTCACACACACACACACACACAATCCAGAACAGGTCTATGTTATTTTGTGATGGCAGTCATAAGCGTGTCAAGATACAGTGAGAAACCATTGCTTAATTTCAAACGTAGATGAAATCCGAACGTGTTGCCATCTAGGTGACAGTGGTACAGCTCTGCAGTGCAGTATCCCATGGATTCTTGGAAGAACACATAGATCTGTAAGCTTTTAGCAGATTTCTTGATATTCTTTAACACTTCCTGAAAGAAATTGTTCACCAAATAATAAAAGCTCATACCTTTATGTTGTTCCAAATTCATATGACTTTCTTTCTTCCATGGAACACGAAAGGAGATGTTAGGCAGAATGTTTGTGTCAGTCACCATTCACTTTCACTGCATTTTTCTTGTGAAAGTGAATGGTGACTGAGGCTATCAGTCCTGAACACTCTGCCTAATATCTCCTTTTGCATTTAACGGAGGAAAATCAGTCATACAGGTTTGGAGCAATATGAGCGTGAGTAAATGATGTCAAAATTGTCATTTATGGCTGAACAATCCCTTTAAATGAATATTCCAGGTTAAATGCAAGTTTAGCTCTATTAAAAGCATCAAAGTCATACAGTTGATTACCACAGAAAATTGTTTTGATTTGTCCATCGGTTTGTAAAAACAAAATAAAGTATTTACAGTTACTCACTTGCAATTGCCCCATAGACTTCAATTGTAAGTTCATTTTTGCCAACACACCTATTGTTACACATGAAGTGGAGTGGAGTGCTGCAGTTGGTCACTTTACAGATTGTCAGACGGTCTCTCTTCCTGTCTACATGGCCAATTTTTGGTTAGAATAAGCTGCGAAGAGGACCTTAAATGTCTGGCTATGCGAGACTAGAGTTGAACCTGCATTTAATACATTTATGTCTATCAGATCCTCTTTATTTTTTAAATTATACATTCAAAACTTGGGTGGCATTTGTTTGTCATTGGGTGCAGCTTTCTGCATTTCAGTCATTCAGAATTGCTTTGAGTGGCAGATGCTTTGCTGCAGCCAAACAACAACTGCCCTCATAAATTAACATTAATTTATGCTGACACCACCCATATGTTTTCAAACTCTTTGTTTATACCCTGCAATCTCGCAGTTCAAAGATTGCAAAGTGAATCAAAAAGATAATGTCTCTATATGCAGTTAAAGAAAATTATTCAGCATTATAAGACACAGCTTGAAGATATAGTACACTCTCTTTAACACAAAAACATGCTTAAACTATTTCTTAAACTATCCTAACATTCTCAACAAGGTCAATCCACATCCATTTATTAGAGTACATTTTTGTCCCCTAAAATACCTGACAGATCAATCAAATAGGTACTCATTAAATGTTTAGTCATGTAATTATTGTGTTTTTGTGATTAATCATTGCTGTCATGTCCTAGTACTTGTGTCCATCCCTAGTCATGAAAACTAGTGGCCCTGCACAGTGTGTGTGTGTGTGTGTGTGTGTCTGTGTGTTTGTGCAGCAGGTCAGTGAACCCTGCAGTGTCCAGCTGGAAGAACAGATGCTTGCAATGTCACACTCTGTTGGGACCCTGCTAACTGCTCACTGAAATGACGGAGAGGAATATGTGCCTGCCTTTCGCCCACTGTGTGTGTGTGCATGTGTGTGCGCGTGTGTGTGTGTATGGTTGCGTATACAACTAGGCAAAAGTTGGGAGACATTTCACTGAATTTGTGTATGATCTTAAATCTGAAGTGCATAATTTCAGCTACACTAGTGTCACCAAACAGAATTGCAAAAATAATGCCTATTTTCAAACATATTCCCAAAAACTTCCCCTGTCTTCCCGACCCAAAATTCTAACTCAAACCAATGGTCGAGCCAGTGTTGCTGTGTCTGGCTCAGTCAATCACTAAAACAATCAGCGGAGTGATTTGATAGAGCCACACAGTTGCAGTTACACTTTTTGGTGAAATCAACCCATGGCTTACTTTAGTTGACTCTGCATATTAAACTTGATATGAGAAAGAGTGTTTACATCGAAAAAAGTACACAAATAAGCTTCAAAAACTTTTTGATCTATAAGCTTAGGCTTAAAGGGACAGTTCACCCAAAAATGAAAATTCTCTCATCATTTACTTACCCTTATGCCATCCCAGGTGTGTATGATTTTCTTCAGCAGAACACAAACAAAGATTTTTTTTAAAAGATCTCAGATCTGTAGGTCCATACAATGCAAGTGAAGGGTGGCCAGAACTTTGAAGGTCCAAAAAGTATAAAGGTAGCATAAAAGTAATCCATACAACTCCAGTGGTTAAATCCATATCTGATAGTGATATGATAGGTGTGGGTGCAAAACAGATCAATATTTAAGTCCTTTTTTTACAATAAATCTCCACTTTCACTTTCACATTCTTCTTTTCTTTTTGGCGATTCACTTTCTTTGTGCATATCGCCACCTACTGGGTAGGAAGGTTAATTTATAGTAAAAAAGGACTTCAAATATTGATCTGTTTCTCACCCACACCTATCATAATGCTTTTGAAGATATGGATTAACCACTGGATTCATTTGGATTACTTTTATGCTGCCTTTATGTGCTTTTTGGACTTTCAAAGTCCTGGCCACCATTCACTTGCATTGTATGGACCTACAGTGCTGAGATGTTCTTCTAAAAATCTTTGTTTGTGTTCAGCAAAAGTGTGGAGTTTGCATGTTCTCCCTGTGTTCGCATGGGTTTCCTCTGGGTGCTCTGGTTTCCCCCACAAGTCCAAAAACATGTAGGTTAAGTGAACTGGGGACTCTAAATTGCCCCATAGTTGTGAGTGAGAGTACCCCAGCCACTGGGTGTTGTGTCTGTAAGGGCTTCTGACATAAAACCTGTGCCAAGTCAAATATGCAGATCACAGATTGTCCGCTGTGGCAACCCCTAACAAGAGCAGCCGAAAGAAAAAGACGATTCCTTTAAATGCTTGAAATTAGATTTGAAGACAACTACAAATTGTGCCTATATGAATTTCTTTACAAAACTATAATTTAATTATTTGTTTATTCATTTGAATATGAATGAGTTTGACCAGGTAGTAAATAAAAAGCAGACATCAAGTGGGCAGCATGCAAGGAAACTCCTTCAATACTGTATATAAAGCTTTTCAGGTACTTCATGAAGTTGGTCATTAATTTATTGTAATGCAACCTCAAATTCCTGCACAAGACAGACTGCAGTTTCACAGACTGGAGTCAGGCCAGCTTTATCTTCTCTGGATCAATATGTAATAGATCGACCATAAATCCCCTGCTAAATCTAATTAATGAGCCTTCCCAAACATAGCTACCCACACTAATGTACTGACAGTGTCAAATCCTCAAGCAATCTGACAGTTAGCCATTAGCCTTTCACTTAAGTACACAAACCGATTCAGCTCACTCTGTAAACACTGAGACAAGTGTGCTAAAACTCATCAATAAAACACTTAAGGGCATTTCTGCCTTGCTATACGTATGCAGTCCTTCTGTTATTATAAACTCAGGTCTTCTCGCACAGTATGGAACACAAAGCAAAAAAGCAAATATCTGGGTAATGGTGAGGCAATTACAATGGAAGTGAATGGGGCCAATCTGTAAACATTAAAATACTCACAGTTTCTAAAGTATAGCCACAAAATGTAAGCAATATGCGTGTTAACATAATTTTTGTGTTAAACTTGCTTACTAATTTCTTCTGTGTAGTTACATCCAATTTTACAACTTCCTTGCGATAACACCGTAAACCCTGTAACCCCCCTACAATAACGATTTAGACAACTTTAAATCTCAAATATTAAATATATATCTCAATATTTTTCAGTCTATTGATGTTATTTGATATATATCTCGATAATTATGTATTTGCTCTAAAATGGCTCAAAAGTGTTTTTTTTTTATTTTTATTTTTTTTATCAGAGGAACCATCATTTCATCCAAAGAGCCACTGTAGCCAAGAAGATTAAATATTTTAAAGATGTATTTACTTCAACTTCACAAGGAGCTTTTATTTCAACACAGAAAAGGTAATGTGTATTTGACAGTTTACAATGTTCTGCATTTCCTGAAATGCTGTAATCTCCTCCTTTTCTGTTATTCTGTGCCGCAAATTTGTATAATAACTTGTAACTGTTACTAATGTTTGGAATTGCGTGAAAGCTTGAATCTGCATTACTTTGATTTCACAATGCACCTCAACTGATCACACAGATCAGTGCATCGCTGGTTTGTTCTGAATCACGCACAGCCCATGTTTATCTGTCTTTAATCACAGCCTTTTGTGGATTAATAATCACATATGACCAACTTGCCATTTTGATGTTATTTTGTTTAAATGTGCGGCCCTGAAGGATAATGAAATTAGTCTACTGATGCGCTCTTTATGAAACTTAATGGCCAAATGAAAGCGCATTAAAATCATCACGATATTCATGATATTGGTCAATTTTACATCATCAGCAACATTATCTCGATTATATTGTTAATATTCGATATATCACCCAGCCCTATTAGGAACTGGGTATTTCTTGAGGCTTTCTTGGTAGAAGCAAAGAAAATGTGTCTGACGATAAGAAACAATTTCCGCAAGTCAAAAATTCCTGAATATTTACGTTCTGTAATCCAAGCTAGAAAAAGTCATTTATAAACCTGGATGAGATCTGTCCCCCTCACTTGTGCACTGAACAGAGAGACAAAGCACCTGTTTCCACTCATGCAAAACACCTCTTAGTAGGGATTACACGCATTCAGATACAAAGATATCATGGGTAACATGCTAAAGTAATTCATAGACTGACGCTCTGAATCAAGCTGATTGGTGTCAGAAAGAAAAACACACGTTCTATCTCGCGGCTGACTGGTGTGACATACTTGATTGAAGCGCTTTAATTAAAGTGCTGGGTATGTACCAAAAAACAAAACAAAACAAAAACTTAAAATGGCCCACTGACTTCCAATCAGGGACACGTAGTTCTTACCAAAGCCAAAAACTGAAAAGAAAGAATTTTGGCAGTAAAGGTGTGTGAGTCACATCAGTGTAATGACTCACTGTAGGTGTATTACAGTCTCTTACTCCTAGCTGCCAGCCTGCATTAGATTTACCACCTGATGGAGTAGCGGTTTAGGTTTACACGTTCCCCTGGCTTAATATGTGAGCTGCAATGAATCTCAGTTCTTCTTGTTAGTTATAACTAAACACTATATATCTCTATGTAGCATTAGGTGGGTGGCTGTATGGTTGTTTACCAGGCAAAATGTATGCATTCTATTTTCATTAAAGGTGAAGTGTGTTATTCCAGTGCCACTGGTGTCAAAAATATTGACTGTATTTATGCTCCCACTGTCTGACATTGGAAGAGAGAGAATTTCCGTGGAAATTTTCAGAGAAAAAAAGTTAAAGATAACATTTACTGAATTTGATGTTATTACAGTTTCATTCTGCTTTCTAAAGACTTGAATTAAAAATGTTAGAATTTTAGATAAAAATGTATCTGAATATTTATTTCTGTAAAGAAATCCACATGGCCCAACAGATCTCAGAACTGCCAACATACAGCTTTAAGTAATGAAAGAAGCTGCCAGAATTTGGTTGCTCCAAAACCAATAGAACAAAAAGAGGAGACCCTTGGGTCTGATAGCTAAGTGATTTTATTACATTAAAATCATGTTAAATTGGATATTGTTTACGTCTTGTGGTTATACTTTTGAAACGTTTACGGATTTGCCCCATTCACTTTCATTTTGAGTGCCTCACTGTAAGGCAAAAAAATACAGAACTGGCACAATAGGGCATGTGACAATTCAATCAACTACTTTAAAATGCTGGTCAATGGCCCATCCATATTGTTGAGCCCTGATATGTGTGCAGAGGAATCAATTAGAATATCAAGAGAACAGTGAACCAAACAGAGCAAGTTAGTGATTAACAACAGCAAGCACTGAGCTGTCTCAGAAGCTTGAGAGAATCCATGCACAGCAAGGATGCTGTCAGGGGCTCAGAATAGATTTATAGTCCATTTCTCCAGCTTATGCTAGTCATCATCTCAGACCAGGGCTGTAGCTGGATATTCTGGGGACCCTGACAGTATATTGCTTTGGGCCCCTTTCCTATTAAAAAATACAGTTTAGAGTTTTTGTCAGGGTCACATTTTTGTAAAATGTCAGGGTATGACAAAGATGGTTGCCACAATGTTTATGAGATTATGATGTGTTTAACAAAAAAAAAATCTGAAATGTTAGTTTATGCCCATACAGAGTTTTTGCAAATATAGACCATAAAAAGTCTTGCATTCTAAGATTAAAGCTTATCTGTTCAATTGGCATCCATAAACAGTAAACTGTGCAGTAGAACAGTGAATGTACAATAAACATACAGTAATGCTTTTGAGCACACATCACATATGCACATACAGAATAATCCTCAAATGCACCCATACACACACAGCTACCATACCCACAACATGGGATTCATATAGCTCAGCAGGAAATTCAAAACGTCCTGGGTGGTTATGACCAATAGTAGCAACTAATAATCTGACTAATAATAATAATTACAGTAACAATAATATTCTAGCAGCTCATAATCTGCAGGACCTCCATCGTTTAAATCTGACTCACTCAAGGGGAGGCAGCCATCAGCTAAATGAAGTGTGTATCACTATGTGTGAAGTTTCTGTCTGCAATAACAAGTTCATGCCCTCAACACATCAAAAGAGAATAATTATGCATAATCTGGATATTTCACCCGCAAAAGTCGCAGAGTTCAACAGCCAAACATCTAAAACGGTGATGCGTAAAGGACACATTCGGTGTTTACCCGTACCATTACGCTATTTTTGCGCAAGCACTTTGGTTTAATCCAAATTATAAAGGAACTGAGCATATTAAACTTATAGCATATTATAGTATAGGATATATTCAATATAGGAAAAGACAGGCGACCAGAATGATCACGAATCGTGTTGCACCCTGCCGCGCACACGTACCTCTCACTTTGGTCAGGGTGAGCACCGGACTGTTACAGGCAGACAGCGGCGCGACCCGGGCCGAATGCTTCTTCATTCTGACGAGCTCGGGTAGACAGAGCTCCAGCCGCATAGACTACATCCCTAACGCTGAGTCTGTCCAAATTTCACGAACTGTACTAAGCTCTCGGTGTCTTCTACCATTGGTTGCGTTCCCCTCCCACTCTGCGGTATCCTTCTTCCTTCTTCAATCGGGACAGCCACAGTGCTGCAGTTGGTGAGGTGGGGGACACCATCCCATTTCTTATACGTTTTTGCTGCGTTGCTACACACCAACTTAGTAACCTTTTTTTTTCTTTACAAAAGTAAATGTAACAGTTTACCAGAAGGGCAAAGAGCATATTTGTCATATGACCACTGTATTTTACTAAGAGAATGAAATCTAAAAACATATAAAAAATTATAATTTAACTAATTTAACTGAAATAAATAAATAAATAAAAATAATAATAATACATATATTGAAGACATCCACTGTTATTGCCCAGGAAAAAAGATAGGCAGTTCATTGAACGCATATTGACCTTTTGACTCTGAAATATAGCCCATGTAACAAACAGCCCTGGTCTGCTCTATAATAATTTCAAAATAATTAGAAACATTTTTCTTAAAGGGGCACTCAGTACTTTTTTCCTCATTAAAAAAGTTTAACTCCAAAAGACATGAATTGTAATTGTGCATACTGTATGTAGGAAATCATGACCACTCAAATTACAATGAAGACCCAGTCATATCAGTAACCTTATAAAAGCTGTTTTATTCTACATGGAGAGGGTTCACACATGGGGGCTGCCATGTTAGAATCACATGACCAGCCGAATACTACTCGCTTAATCTCAATAACCGTCCTGTTATTTGACACTTTCACTCATTGATTAAAGTAATCATGGCTGACTGTGAATACTACATTTTTACAATGACATCTAAAACTAAAAACTGTTGATTTTAAATTATGCTGCATCCAAGCCACTAGGTGTCAGTGTAAGTCCAAGACAAACAAAGACAAAAGTCACTGAGTGCACCTTTACTTAAAACAGATTTAGATGAAGTAGGCTATAGCATGACATGTCATATAAACTACCCATTTGGAAACTGCAGACCAAGACCATTTTCACAATTCAACTGCCTCTATTTTATACTCTACTAAGTATTTAGTCCCCAGTTTCCAATTACCTTAAATAAATCAGACCCTGAGGGGCCTGAATGGACCCTTTTCACAGACCTGTTATGACGCGTTTCCCCCTTCTTTAACAACGTAAATGTAACAAACTTTTTTTTATATTTCCAATTTTAAAAATATTTGGTGTACATTTATAACATTGTACTTTGTATCATATTACCCTAGAAAATGTTTAAAAAAAAAATCAATTACTATAGCAGCCATGAGGCTTCTAACACTGCTGATGGAGTGACACAGTTTGGCCTATTTCTTTCTTCTTACTGCTGTTATCCAGCACACTATATTTTTATCTTCTTTTGCAAAGCTGTCAAAGCATAATCATTGATTTAGTTTTCTTTTGCTGTTGGAGCAAACAGGTAAACAAAAATTAAATTTGCTTTGGTCTCCCATTCACCACCATTCAAATTTACCCTGCTATACATCTAATCTGCTCTCCAACCTGGATATATGTAAAGGGTCCATTCGGTGATAGAAGGTTGTTCCAAAGATTATGTTATTTATTGAGATTACAACCTCCGTGCTTTTACCCTAGGAGATAGTGTAATGGTCAACTAGCGTGTTACGACAGTAAGTCACCGTTTGCGGATACCATACAAATGAATGGGGAGAGCCGTAAACTGACACCTACCTGTCGCAAAATTGACTTCTCTTATAAAACAGCAATTTTATTGTAGTAAACTCCACACATAGTTAATTCCCAAAGGATTGTTTAGTGTAAAACATGTTGAAGATTAGCAGACATGTGGTCAGTTCATTAAGTAATGAGCTGTTTCCTTACAAAAGCAGTTTATTCAGCACATTGAAGCATCTCTTCCATAGACATCCATTAAAAAAATACGGCCTCTTGTGTCCTTGCCAGTGCACCCAAAGAATTTCTATAGGAGCACCGTGTTGTGCTATTTAATCTTAAACTTGTAGGCTCACCTACTGTATGTAGAAGGGTTCTGGTTGTTCTTCAGCTGAAATCGGTCTGTGTTCACCAAAATTTGAATCACTGCCCCCAGTGACCGAAGCTGGAAGTGTTGTTGTACATACAGGCACATGTGAGCTCCACTGTCCGGCGGTGAAATGTCCACAGAGGAGTGCCAAAAGTGTGTTGAATTTTTGTTGTAAACAATATAATACAGTCTACAGGAATGCACATTTTATTAATCCTACACCTAACCGTCCATGGAGTAAAAATTTTACTTAGAGGGAAAATGCAACCTTACACTCATCATTGTTTATGTGAACGCGATTATTTCCAGGTTTCTATGGGACCAGAACCTGTGTCTCAAAAGCAACTCATGCAGCATGCTATTAGTAGCTCCACATCAAAAGGTAAACACATTTAAATTGATGCAAAAATGTCTAATGGGGGATGGTGCTTGTCAGTAATTTGGCAGACTGGGGTTGATTTCAGGGTTTCAGAACATTAAGTAGCAAAACGTTGATTTCCTGTGTGATCATGTTGGTTTATGGTGTAAAACTTTTGCTAGCTCACAGCTACAATAGCAAACACATACTGTTATATAGTCTCACTGGTGCAGTAGATCTGTCCAGCTGAGCTTAAAACGCTCCACACTGTTGAGGGACAAAGACACGACAGAGGAAATCCCCTTTACATTTTTGTGTGTATGTACAAGAGCACACAGAAGAGAGAGACATTTCAGGAGAGAGTGTGGGTGTGTTTCCATCCTCCTGTGAGAAATCTTGTAAATTATTTACCATCTAGACCCCTAAAAGAAGGTTTAACCTTGTCCTTAAAGAAATAGTTCACCCAAAAATGAAAATTCTCTCATCATTTACTCACCCTCATGCCATCCCAGAAGTATATGACTTCCTTTCTTCAGCTGAACACATTTGAAGAAAAAAATAGAAAAAAATCTCAGCTCAGTTGGTCCTTATAATGGAAGTGGATGGTAACACAATTTTTGATGCTCCAAAAAGCACAGACAATCAGCATTAACGTCATCCATACCACTCCAGTCGTTAAATGAATGTCTTATAAAGCGTTATGATCGAAAAAGATCAATATTTAATGACTTTTTAACGGTCAACTCAAGCGCTGCTCTTCCGGGTGTGTCACACATGTGTCACTTCTCATGTGAACATGCCTATGCTAATACATCACAAGAGAGACCGTGTGACCTCAGCCCTCTCGTGAACGTGCATACCGCTGCTTAACGGAAGCGATTATTTATAGTTAAAAAGTACTTAAATATTTATCTTTTTCGCAACAAAAGCGATCGTATCGCTTTATAAAACACTCATTTAACGACTAGAGTCGTATGGATTATGTTAATGCTGATTATCGGTGCTTTTTGGAGCATCAAAAATCATGTTATCATCCACATCCATTATAAGGACTTACTGAGCTGAGATATTTTTCGATTTTTCTTCAAATGTTATCTGCTGAAGAAAGAAAGTCATATACATCTGGGTTGGTATGAGGGTGAGTAAATTACGAGATCATTTTCATTTTTAGGTGAACTATTCCTTTAACTGGGACGAGAGACTCCTTCAAGGGCCAACCTTTCTACCTTCCTGCTCTCTCTCTATATTTAATGTACTCTTGACCATTTTCCACTCCTGTTTTTCTCACAGCTAGACATGTGTTTAAAGCTCTGGATGACTGAATATAATTTAAAATAGACATGGTTTGTGATGGAAGGTTGTGATGGAGACCAGAACTGGATCTCTGGTGTGGAATATATACCTGTGAGATGCATCAAGAGTCACCTACAGTATATATTATTTGCATTATAACTGATCTAGACCAGGTTTGACCAGCATGGACCAGCTAAAGTCCATAAATGACCAGACAGGACAAGCTAAAAGTCATGTAAAATAAGATATTGCCTTAAGCTGGTTTTAGCCTGATTTTATAGCAGAGATGTCTTTAATTAGCATCTTAAAGCTAATGTCTTTACATTAGCCCGCAGGCTGATGAGTGTGAGGTGAGATTAGTGTTGATGGATGTTTAGTGACAGCATCAGTAACTTTATGTTTATGTACATATGAACAGTACATTTGCTAGCTAACAGTGAGGTTTACCTCCATAGATTTAGCCTTTTTATTAAAGTATCTATTAAATAATAGGCTTACATGGCTTGACAAGCACCGTTTTCTTTCTTGTGTTGACATATTTCCCATTGAATCAGGAAAAATACTGTATATATTGCAAGTGGTATTAGTAGGAGTGATAGTCATTCTAAAGAACATTTTACTGGATTAAAATTTGGATATACCCAAGATGAGTCATGAATATTTTTGGTCCATTTTATCAGAAAAGAAAAATTGAAAAATGTAAATGTGAATATCTGCTAATATGCTAGCATGCAGATGGCATTAAAGGGATAGTTCACCCAAAAAAGAAAATTATGTCATAATTTACTCACCCTCACGTTGTTTCAACAGAGTAATCTCACAGTAAAATCGGAACCAATAGGTTGACTTTTTAAATTATTTTTTATGTATAATCGGTCTGTGCATACCAAAATTCGAAACACTGCCTCCATTGGCCAAAGCGGTAAGTGTTGTTGGGCATATGGGCACGTGTGAGCTCTATTTTCCGGGTGTAATGTCCACAGAGGGGTGCTATAAAGCAAGTTTTGAAGTGAGCTGTTTACAACTGTACAGGCTGTAATACGGTGAATAGGAATGCATAAGTTATAAACTGAATCCAACCCATACCCTAAACCTAACCATCAGTGGAGTAAAAATATAATGTTAGAGGGAAAAATCAGTTCATCACTGATTAAGCTAAAGCAATTACTTCATGGTTTCAATGCGAGAACCGAACCCTGGTCTCGCATGCTGCTGATGCAGTGTGCCACAAGGGAAGGTAAACACCCTGGAGCCGATGGAAAAATGTCTGAGCGCTGAGATAGCACTTGTCAGTGATTCGGCATAATGTGGCCACTCCGAGGGTACTGGAACTCTCGGAAACAACATGTTGACTTTCCGTGTGATCATGTTGGTTCCAAATCTGTATGACTTTCTTATGAATAACATAATATATATATATTTTTTTAATGAACATTCCGGTCTGTCTGTTCAATAAAATGGCAGTTGATAGGGACTCTTTTTATAGCTTACAAAAAGACAAACATTGTCAGTAGTAGTTCATGCAACTTGTGCATCATATTCCAAGTCTTCTGAAGGCATACAATATGTCTTGTTTAGAAACAACCCGAAATTTAAGTCATTTTTTCAGTGAAATCTTGTTCATGTGCGCTATTAGAGAAGATCATTCACAGTAGCTTGCATATTCATGCGAGAACTTATGTTGTTTAGTGCTAAGAAGCACGAAGACTATGATATGAGGGTGAATAAATAATGACAGGCTTTTCAAATTTTAACTATTCCTTTAAAGCTAACAGACATGGAATAACACCACAAATCTCCACTTAATTAAAAATCACAAAATACATAGTTATGGGGTTTAGAGAAGCATCATTTTTTTTTTTCATTTCCTAACTGTGTGGGAATTCTGTGTGTGTTGCAATGAATTGAAGTGAATGTGTTTGCTATGAAGCAGACAATAAAAACTACCATTATTTGAGTGGGTGGAGGGAAGCCTCGCTTGGTCATGACATCTAATCTATTATTCACTACACAGAAAAGAAAATAACAAACTCAGTGGCTTCATGAGTGCGTGCTTGCAAGAGTTAATTCTCATGAGTCCAGATTTCTTGACACCAATACTTTTTACCATTAAAAAACTTGTCCAGTCTTTATTGAAAATGCACCCAAGCATAACTAATGAAAGCGGTAAAGAGGAGAGAGAGACGAGGAAGAGTACAGAGGAGAGAGAGAGACTGTGAGAGGCAGATCCCAGTGAGTAATTTGGATGAGTATGCAAAACATCAAACATACAGCATCAGCCTCCTACACTCCAGCACCCACAGCGAACAGAGCCCCTGAGCTCCTGAGCTCAGATGTGTGGGCATGAATATCTGCACCCTATCGCCTGCTAGCTGTTTTTGTTGATGGTTGGCGGTAGCTTTACTTATTCTACATTTACATTTATGCATTTGGAAGACACATTTATTCTAAGAAGTTTGGCATTGCTAGCACCATGCTCTGCCAGTTGAGCTGGAGCAAATCTTTTGCAGTTCAATGTGTGATTACTTTTAGCAGTCCATAATTTCTTTTATATATTTATTGTTGATTACCACTGGCCAGTTGCATGAATAAGTTTACTTATATTGTTAAAGGAACAATTCTCCAAAAAATGAAAATTCTGCCATTATCTACTCAAAATCTGTATGACTGAAGCTCTAAAAACGTCATCCGGGGATGTCCAGAATTGGCTCTATAAACAGAAGATCCAGACCCTGAGAATGGGGTAGGCAATGTCTGCTGTGTTCCATTAAAGTGGTTTTGACACTGGGTTAAGCTCTGGCACACATCCCCTCCGGATCTCTGGATATTTATCTATCTGTTGACTCCAACATAAATTTTTCAGGGTAGATGACATCTTTTCTATTTAATGCACATACTGTATAAAGAACAGTTGATCTGGGTCATGTTTGTTAGATGCCATTATTTTTTATATGGAGGCAATTATATTTGCTATGCTCTAACCCTAACCCTACCCCTAAACCTAACTCTTACAAACCAGTTAGCATCTGTAGATTTAAAGCAATACATGATTTAGCAGATTTAGAAAAATTTTTAACTAGTGAGGACCAGTGTTGGCTGTAATCTGATAACAAAGTAATTAATTACTGTAATATACTCTAATTACTGAAATACAATTACTGTAATATGTACAAAAAGCAGTGTAACGCATTTTAAATTCTTGTATTCAGATTTCAGTTACTGACTTTCAAATTGAGTTTATTTCTAACATAATTATATTTATGTAGAATACATGTAACATGAATTATGTTCCTATGTACGTCTGTTTGCATTTCTGTGACAGCTGAAGGGTCTTGTGCATGCTAATGTGTCAGTCAAGTGTTTTATAAAGTAACTTAAAAGTAATTAGTTATGTGATTACTTTTTTGATGAAGTAATCAGTAAAGTCAGTAATCTGATTACAATTTTAGAGAAGTAATTAGTAATATGTAGTGGATTACTTTCTTTGAGTAACACCTAACACTTGTGAGGACCACTTCAAATATCTCGGTTTTTGTCATGTTTTATTATATAAGAGATGCCATTTTCAAAAATGTGGCCCTCAGTATAGTCAAACCTGTACACACACTTGCATGTTGTGATTTTACATTTTATGATTATGTATATCATGTATATTGTTTGATTATACATTTTAGACAGGACAACTTTGTCCCAATTTTTCTTTAATTCACCAAAGATCTTAAATAACAAATTAAAACATTCAAAATATAGGACTTTTATATGCATGCCATCTGCAAAAACAGTATGTCTACCATTTTTCATTATCAAATACTGTATGTCTATTATGATCATATATAATCTCTCATTAACAATAGGTGTTCAGGACATGGCATTTAACATGTGTTTACATATTTTGATGATCTAGCCTCCTGATACCCCGCGTCCACATGCGTGGATATAATTTTTCTGATATTAATTTCATTTAAACCGACTGATTTCAGTTCAGTAGACTCTAGGCTGTCAATAAAGGGTTAAACTTTCTAAGCACTGAGTCGTGACAAAACAATTTGGCGCTGATCTCAGCAACAAAACCACATCTGGTAAAAAACCTCATTAAGTTTTTATATTAAAAGCTGTTTGAGTCAAAATAGTACAGTGTCTAGTTCATCTGATATGCCATTTAAAAAATTTCATTGATTTATCACGAAACGGCACGCTGTTAAACACAATGACCATGTACGTGGTCTATAGGCTCATTTTCCTTAAAATATCCTATATTCACTGTGCATTATCACATTGAGAATCAATGGATGCATCCAAAAGCTGGAAAATGTTTCTTTCAGAGGCTTTATATGGAGTTAGGATGAAATTAAGATGCATTTCAAACTGTTCTGAAACCAGTGCAGACAAACAGCACACTAGAGGTTAAGTCATTCCCTAATTAGAAAGCAAGGGAGCATCCTGTAGCTTTCCTATGCAGTCAAGTGCATTCACTCCTAACATCCAGTCAAAAGTTTAGTTTCAGGCTGCAGATGGTGTTTGGACCACTCAGCATGTTTGGCAGACATGGGACAAAGGTAATCAGTACATAGATTCAGAATTTTTCATGCAAAATAATAATAATAAAAAACAAATGTCTGGCAGTGATTGGATGATGCTGGCCATTATTATGAATCAGAATTAATTATGCAAATTACTGATGTCTGTAACGTCTGTACATTTTTAGGAAAACTATTTGGTCTAAATTGTTTATTATTTATTATTATTATTATTATTTTTTTTTTGCATGTTTCTTAGGGGCTACTAGTTACAAATCAAAAAGGGGAATGGAAAATGTACACAGCACAGGGAGGTTTTTTGAGGGAGGTTTTACCTCTATTTTTGGTGGAATGGGTGTTGACTTTAAAAGCTTGGCTGAAATAACAGAAGATGGCTTTATTGTAGCCATTTGCACAGGAAATGCATTTAGATCTTTCATTTCATCTCATCTACTGTTGTTACAGTGAAAACAGGTTCTATATGCCATCACATCTCTGCAACACTGCAGTCAGGCTCTGAACTAATGTGCCCAAAATATAGGGACATACCTATTCATAAACACACACACATAAACAAAGGAGACCGATTCCACTCTAGATTGACATAGAATCACTAAACTTAGGCCCTCTGGCTAAATGCAGGCAACTATACATATACTTTTAGAAAATATTTTACAGGTTACCTACAAGTAATACAATGCTTTCAATGCTACAAATCTTCTTGAAATCCACAATCCCAGGTAAGGGTTTTACTGAAGGCACCCCATGGATATTTGAACAGTGATTGCCTAGTGAGTGCTCATGTACTGCAGGAAATATAACCATGATTAAAAAATAGTGTCATTAACTTTTGGTCGGGGGTTGGGGTCCTTAGGACAGCAGAAACGGCAACAATTGTACCAGCAATCAATTGTACATTGTCTTTTCTTGGCTGGAATATTATGCCTGTCTTTCCAGAACTCAGCATTTCAAGTGGATCCTGTTAATCCACTTTCAGTTCTATTCACTGTAGTGCATGTTAAACAGTGTGATGGTACTTTCACATTTTGATGAAAAATGATGTAAAAGTGAAGTGTGTAATTTATTTTCAATGTTATAATACCCAAAAATGAAAATTCCCTCATAATTTACTTACCCTCATGAGTAAATGAAGAGGGAATTTTCATTTTTGGGTGAACAATCCCTTTAATATGCAGAGACAACTATAAGTAAGCTATTTGTAGGTTGACTTTGTCCTAATCACATTCTTTTTTTTAAATGAATAAAGGACACTCAAATGAAACAATGGCTATGACTGAAGACAGAGAAACAGCTTTCATCACCGGATTAACTGCTTCTAATGAACCTATAATCCATTAAAATTGAGTTTCACATTTTTTTTCAAACAACACTTCTAGAAACAGTTTTGAGCCACATTTAACAAGCTACTCTGCAAATGTGTCAGCTTTTATTGCATAAAAACTATTAAAGGTGAATCATTGTAATCATAGTGTCTCCATTACTGCTTTTATACACATACAAATGAACACAGACCTCAAACAGAGAACACAGTCTATTACAAACACTGCCATATTCATTCATCAATACCAAATGTTGAGTTATGATCTTTGAATGAGACAATACAATTACTTTCTTTGACATTTTTAGGGAATGTAACATCTACAATCTTTCTATTGTCTGTATTTATTTGCGTCATATTTTTTCATTGATTCCCTGAACTATTCTTGTTGAAAAAAAAAAAAAACAGTGGGTTAAATTTTATGTAACATAATAAACAACAGGTTAAAGACTGTCACCATAAACACAAGGGGGACATCTTGTGGGTGTATAAACAACTGTTACATCACTTCAGTAGTGCCAAATTATTCAGTATGCAAAAACAAAACATTGCTCAATTCTCATTACTAAATTACAAATAAATAAATAAATAAATAATTCTCATTCTCATTACTGAAACGTGAAAGAATTTTTTTTATATTGATTAAAATGTAAATTACTGTATACATTATGGTAGCATTTGTTTTGATTGATTTTATGTTGATTTCCTTTGTTTGCTGTAATAATAAAAGTTGGGTGGTAAACATGCTTCATTTTCATGAAAATTATGTCACTGTATAATTATTTATTTATTTATTTTATATAAAAATCAGGTCCATTATAAAAAAATATAATTCTAATTTATTTATTTTTGGAGTGAAATGTGACCTTTTCCTTTTATGAGATTCAACATAATAGTTAAAAATACAAAAGCTAATTTGAATATAAGCCTAAGATCTGATGCCATTATGTGTAAAGAGAAAACCTTTTTTTTAAACTGAGAAAGAGACAGAAAGGGAAAGGACATAATAGCAATGCTGGAATGAGCACTTCACTAACAAAAATTACTACAGTATTGCAATGTATTCTAATAATAATAATAATAATAATAATAATTATTATTATTATTATTATTATTGTTTTTTTATTTGTTTTTTGTTACATGTACCATAGTAATTCCATGGTACCTTAAAGTACCACATAACTTTTTACAAGTGTTACAGTTTTCTTATCAACAGCAAAGATCACACCCTTAAAGGTGCAGTATGTAAGATTCAGAAACCATTGTTATTAATGACACCTGTGGCCGTTAAGTGAACTGCAGCCAGCGACCTGTTGCTTGTGCTCACGCTTGTGCACACACTCCATAGGGACCCGAACATCGGGCAAAACAATGATGTAACGTACAAAGAGACAATGTGATTCACCGGTATCATGCTGACAGATCATAACTGTGTAATTAAAATTACACAGTTATGATTGTTTTACTACAAACTTTGAGACTGTATATTATATTTGACTCTCCAGTGCTGGAACAGGGCTAAAACAAAGTGTGGATATAGGTCTGACTATGCGAGACTGTAGTTTGAAGTAATCACTTTTCTTTGCATGATACATTGACTGCATTTATACGATAGCTTATGTCGGCGTTAGCTAGCTAGCCAGCTTTATCAATAGCTGTTAGCTAAATTTGGTGGATGATGACAGTAGCTGTTTATGAAATAGTCTGTACATTATAAATATGTTAACACAATTCAGTATTTATGTGATTCCATCACAACTGTCATTTTGATATATCAATGCACTATTGTTTTATAATAATAGATTGTATATATTTTCGGTATATTCAAGTTACGTTACACTAATGAATGGGTCTTTTTGCATTATCTTGAACATTGTCTAGCATTAATTTCATGTGTTATTGTAGTTTACCTTGCTGAATAATTACAGATTAACATTGTTTATGACAGTTACTGTGCAGACAAGATCAAGTTTGCTAAAATTACACAGATCAATCCTTATGCCACTATATTTCACATGCTTTGCAGTTATGTAAGCTTACCTGTCCAATAAGAAGAATGCCAATTCAGGGTTGGTTTTGATCCCCTAAACCGAACGACGGTCCCTCCAGGAATCAAATGCCCTGCCGATGTTCACTCTAGTTTTTGCTCGATCACGATCACGTTCCCGCTTAGCCAGATTGGATTCAGTATATAAATGTTTTTTTTTTTTTTTTTTGGCTTACTCGGAGTTTGTGTAGGAGTCTGTGTTGTGCTGGGAGCCGGACGTTTGCTGGATTCCATCTCTCAGATAACGTTACCTAGTGTTGCAGTTTGTTGTCGCTGTTGAATAGCGGAAGAGAAGCTATTACTGAGGCAAGGCTCTCGGGAGCACGCATAAACATCACATCCTTTGGATTATCCCGGCAAAACGGACCCGCTCCCTTTGCATGAAAATCAGTCTACAGGCTTTAAATTGGCAACCTAGGAAGTCCGGGAAGGGCTCATTTTTTAAGTTGCGTTACAAGCCGTTCACATGTTGGTAAAAAAAACAAAAAGGCGAATATTACATGAAAATTGTTACATATTGCACCTTTAAAGAAAACAAAAACAAACAAACAAACAAACAGAGACATACCAATACTACTACAGTTTATTTTCACTGATAGAGCAGTAGGGGGCACTGTGGACTCATTGTATAGAGTCTCCAGAGCAAAAGAGCCAGTGAAGGCAGAAAGACTAGCACAGCAGAGAGAAAAAGAGTAAATAGACAGAAAGACAAAGCAACTGCTGGCTCTGATTTAACAGGACAGAAGAGTGTGACTGGCCTGCTGAGAAACAGTGAAGAAAGAGAGAGAGACTAAGAAAGATCCGAAAGTCTGTCTGAATATTTATAATAAGGTCTGATTGGAGAAAGGCTTTGTTTTTATGTAGTCATATAAAAATGCACACATGCACACACCACACGTGCAATTATCACATGCACAACAAGCAAAGAGAAGGGAAAAAGAGGAGTGTGCTTGCAAAAGCAGTAAAAGTAAAAGAACAACTTCTGCCTAAAAAAGAACAGGACAACCAAACAATTAATGATGGGATGCTACAAAGGCCACGTCCACACTGCAGCTTTATACAGTTGTCAGTCCTCTATTGGATTTATCCTCTATCACTATTGGGTTTAGCACTGTTTACATCAGTTATTTGATTTGATTTGAGAGTGAATAAAACAACTTAAATTAAGGTCTGTTCATCATACAAAGAGACTTTGAATATGCACAAACTACATTTATGACACTTTTGGGTGCTTTATTAAGTATTAAGGTGAGTTACTGTCTGCTGCCTTTGTATTGAATTCAGTCAGCAAGATTGACTTTCTTTGTCAAGTTTCTCTATACTCAGTTAGAGAAGATCTCCTCATCTGTCCCTCTCCTCATTCCAACCTTTTATTTTCTCTCTATTTATGTTTCCAGAGACACTCTCTCCTCTCTGATAAATCTTGCAACTGTAGGGTTGTGTGGAAGGAAAATATAGGGCACCCACACCCCACTCTCTACTGTAGGATCTGTTGTTCACTTTATCAGAGTCTGACACCTCAGTTCTTGCCATTAGCAACCATCTATGTCCTGCTGGCGCTCCCTTAGCCTGTGGTTTGCTGCTCAAAACTCTATTATAACAAACAGTGGGAGAATCACTATAATCAATCCACTAGATGAACTAGAATATTTGTTAGTTCTAAGTATTTTCATGCTCACTAAAGTTCTTGTAATGCAAGTCAGTCCACTTGGCACTCAAAATGAATAAATACCAATGATTTCAAAGACGTAAATCAGTAATCATAGAAAAATACACAATTACGCTCATGGATATCTAGTTTACATGCTATCAAGTGCCTCAAACAAAACTCTGAATATCTTTTAATGATTTGATGTCACTAAAAACTTGGTGGCCTAAATTCAGAGACTATACCACTTCATTTTCCAAAGCACTCTTCTACACTTTATAAAAGTTTTTGATCACTGCCATCAGTTGGCCATGAATACATGATCGTTTTGATACAGTGGCATTAGCCAGAGGGGTGTTTTCTGGGCAAGCGCTGATGTGTGTCATCTGCTGTCTGCATTTTATTAGGGGCCAGTCCATATGCACTAGAATCATAAATTCAGAATTCAGCTTGACGTGATCAAAAACAGAACTAAACACTGTCAAAACTAATTGAATGCCTGGTCTAAAATACCACTTTCTCTTCCTCTGATCTCAGTCATTCTAATAGTCTTACGGCCATCTGTCAAAGGAAAATACAAAGCCATTTTTCCTGTTGTATACAGCAACGAGGAAACACATAGGATAAGGAGGGAAAATAAATAATATAACAAGGCCCAGCAGGCCTCATAATTTTAGAGTTGGAATGATGCAGAAGAGGGTTTGAACTCAAACTGAGGTCCAACGGACCAGCTAAAGAACTTGTCCCATTTAGATTGGTTAATAATTAAAGCAAAGAATAAACTCCTGTCTAATGAAACCTGGTTATGTAACGCCAGTCTGAAAACTCACATCAAGTCAAGTTCTACACAGGAAATACATACTGATATTGAGGTATCCACTTTGAATATTTAATTGAATTTTAATTGAAATTCATTCACAAGGGAAATGCCTTTTTGGAGGACTTTTGCCATTTTAAATCGATATTTAAAATATAGAGATATTCACAGAACAGTAACTAACAGTCTAGTTGCATAACTATCTAACTAATCTGGTTAATTATTATGTTGAATATTTATATATACGCAGTATATATACTAATATATATATATATATTCAGCATAACAATTAACCAGGCTCTTTAGCATTCTGAAGTCAGCATCGCAAATATATTCGCTGGGGAAAGAAGTTATTTCAGTGAGAGTTTTGAACGCTAGCAGCTTTCCTAGCCCATGGCGCTCTGAATATATTTTGTAATATATTACATGTATGTATATTTAAAAAAATATATAAAAACAGTTTTTTAGATGTTACCATATGAAACACATTTTGTAAGTTACTTGAAAATACAATTTAAAAATATTTTTCTAAGTCTTATTTACTTTAGTTGTGCTGTTTTTTATTTGTTTTCTTTGTTTGCTTGTTTTTTTATTTTGTTTGATTGTTTTAGTTATATTGTTTTTTGTTTTGTTTGACGTTTGTTTATGTATTTCTTGATTTTCATTTCTGTTTGTTTTATTTTCAGCTGTATGTTACATACTGGATTTGTTTTGTTTTAAAGTTCAAATCCTCAGTTAAAGGGTTAGATCACCCAAAAATGAACATTCTCTCATCATTTACTCACCCTCATGCCATCCCAGATGTGTAATACTTTCTTTCTTCTGCTGAACACAAACAAAGATTCTTAGAAGAATATTTCAGCTATGTAGTAGGTCCATACAATGCAAGTGAAAAATATGAAGCTCCAAAAGGACATAAAGGCAGCATAGAAGTAATCCATAAGTCTCCAGTGGTTAAATCTACAGTATATATTCAGAAGTGATATTATAAGTGTGGGTGAGAAACAGACCAATATTTAAGTCCTTTTTTATGATCAATCCGCACTTTCACATTCTTCTTCTTTTGTTTTTGGCAATTCGCATTCTTCATGCATATAGCCACCAACATGGCAGTGAGTAGAATTTATAGTAAAAAAATGACATAAATATTGATCTGTTTCTCACCCACACCTATCATATCACTTCTGAAGATATGGATTTAACCACTGGAGTCATATGGATTACTTTTATGCTGCCTTTATGTCCTTTTGGAGCTTTACATTTGTAGCATTGTATGGACCTACTACAGAGCTGAAATATTCTTCTAAAAATCTTCATTTTTGTTCTGCAGAAGAAAGAAAGTCTTACACATCTGGATGGCATGAAAGTGAGTAAATGATGAACTACTGTATTCCTTGAAGATGTATAATTTCAAATATCTTGTTTTATCAGGCAGTATGTAGTCCACCTGACTAATTGAATTTCATTTTGATAAATGGGTTGTGTGTGTATGTGTGTGTGTGTGTGTGTGTGTGTGTGGTGGGGGGGTTACAGCTCTTTAGCATTTTGAAGTCAGCATCGCATATATATTCGCTTGGGAAAGAAGTTATTTCAGTGAGAGTTGTGAACGCTAGCAGCTTTCCTAGCCCTTGCTGCTTTGATCTCTCTTGGCGCTCGAATATATTTTGCCGTTCAGACTGAGTGCTTTCAACAATGATCAAGCTGAGTTTTAATCACGCGTACAAGGCTGTGTATCCTCCATCGCCACAGCTGGTGCCTTTGGCTCGCTTTCAAAAGATCCAGAGCAGGTGTGATAATACTCTCACTTGAAAAGATGGAGAGGGGAAATCGGTCTCTGAAACTAGACTAGACTAAGTGTGTGTACTGATGCTGCAAAATACAGAGGTAGGATGGCCAGTATGTTTTATTCAAGATCCATTGGGGCTTACATATGGTAAGTGACCAATGCTGAGGACCCTAAACCAGGATTCTTCAGATAAAATGTTTTTCTGGGGAATATCTCCAATGGTATATGCCTACTTCTGTCTGTTGAAATCAAAATTGTCATGTCTGAGAACATTTCTGTGAGAACTGGATTTACTTTTAGGCAATGTTCGAATTGTGTGAGAGCTTTACCAACATTTGGAAACATTTACCAAAATCACTCCTTAAACACTTTGCATGCTCTGACCAAGCAACTTTTTTTTATTTTTTTTATTAAGTTTAATGGCTAATTACTGTTATTATTTGATAGTGAACAAACATGTAGCGTTAGATAAATCCGGCAAGACTATGTGTGTATTAACTGTGTGCATACTAATTAACCTAATGACTGTTCAGTTCTAAGATAAATGATGATTTAATTTTAGTAATTTAAATTGTTGGTGTATAAGCACTCATAAATCAAAGAAGAATTATATTATTTCCGATGGAAAAAATCTAATTTGGATTACTTATGAAAACTGGGACAGATAGTGGACAATGTTGTGTTGTGTCAGAGCAATAATAATAAAAAAAATAATTTCTTGAGAAAGCCAACATACTGATATTCTATTTAAACTTATTATTATGTTCGCTTGACAAAGCCAGCATACTGATCTACTACATAAGCTTATTATTATTATTATTAGTGGTGCTTGCGGAGCAAAGCATCACTATTGCAATCTCACATACTTATTATTAGTGGTGCTTGCGGAGGAAAACTCCACTATTGTAATCTCACATACTTATTATTATTATTATTATTATTAGTGGTGCTTGCGAGCAAAGCATCACTATTGTAATCTCACATACTTATTAGTGGTGCTTATGGAGCAAAACATCACTATTGTAATCTCACATATTTATTATTAGTGGTGCTTGCCAAGCATCACTATTGTAATCTCACATATTTATTATTAGTGGTGCTTGCGGAGCAAAGCATCACAGTTGTAATCTCACATACTTATTATTATTATTATAAGTGGTGCTTGCAGAGCAAAGCATCACTATTGTAATCTCACATACTTATTAGTGGTGCTTGCGAAGCACCTAACTTGTCCCGCACTGTTTGTAGTAGACCCATGAATTAGGTGTCAAATCGACCGGCCTATTGACGACACCTGTGCTATGACTTTTCTAAGGGATTGGGGGTACGGTGCACCCCTGGGGGGCAAAAAAACATCCCAAAAATTTCCCATAGGCATACTATGGCAAGGGTCTCGCCCATGAAAACATTTTTTTTTTTTTTCCTACAATGGCAGTCAATGCAAGAAAGTTGTCAAATCATATCTCCTAATCAGAATGACATAGAGACATGGGGGCAGGCTCATTTCAACTGGGCTACCAATCAGTCTTTAAGGATCATCTTGGAAATGGTGTAGCCACGCCCTAGCAACCATTTACGGCACCCTAGCAACAGCCCCCATAGACTTCCATTCAAAATGGCTCAGAAGGATATCTTCAGAACAGAATGTCATAGACATTTGGGGATTGGCTCTTTTCAGTCAGATTAGTAATCACCCAATAAGAATCTCTCTGGTCACTGGCTAGCCACACCCTAGCAATAATTTAGAGCACCCTAGCAACCAGCCATATTGACTTCCATTAAAAAAGGCTGAGACTGATATCTTTGGATCAGAACATACTACAGACATGGCAGTTTGCATATTTCACATGGCTGAGCAATCAGTCTTCAAGTATCCACTTGAAAAACTACTTAGCCACACCCTAACAACCATTTAGGGCACCCTAGCAACCATCCCCACTGACTTCCATTCAAAATGGCTGTGTGAGATATCTTCTGATCAGAATGTCTTAGACACATGTGGGTGCTCTCATTTGATTTGGGCTAGCAAGCCGTGTTTGAACATACCCTGTGTTTGCGGGTAAAATGTACCCCAGGGGGTAAAAAGAGGGGCAAAAAAACGTACAAAAAGGTCCCATAGGGTACTATGGGAAGAGAATTTTGTTCCTACTATGGCAGTCAATGCAAGAAAGTTGCCAGATCATATCTCCCAATCAGAATGACATAGATACATGGGGGCGGGCTCATTTCAATCGGGTTACCAATCACTCTTTAAGTATCACCTTGGAAATGGCATAGCCACACCCTAACAACCATTTATGGGACCCTAGCAACCACCCCCTATTAACTTCCATTCAAAATGTCTCAGAAGGATATCTTCAGAACAGAATGTTGTAAACACTTGGGGATTGGCTCTTATGAGTCAGGTTAGTAAGCAGCCAATAAGAATCTCTCTGTTCACTGGCTAGCCACGCCCTGGCAACCATTTAGAGCACCCTAGCAACCAACACTATTGCTTTCACTTAGAATGTGATACCTTTGGATCAGAATGTCCTAGAGACATGACAGTTGGCTTGTTTTAATTGGGTGAGCAATCAGTCTACAACTATCATCATGGGAACTACTTAGCCATGCCCTAGCAACCATTTAGAGCACAAGGAGCCATGTTAAGTATCACCTTGGTAACTGCCTAGCAACCACATGGGCTTACCCTAGCAACCAAGTAACAAAACACATATCTCTGCACCAGAATATCGTAGACACTTCTGGGTTGACTTATTTCGCTCAGGATGGCAAGGAGCCTTGATAAGTATCACCCTGGTAACTGCCTATTAACCAGATGGGGTTACCCTAGCAACCAAGAAACAAATCACATATCTCTGCACCAGAAAATCGTAGAGACTTCTGGGTTGACTTATTTCACTCAGGATGGCAAGGAGCCATGTTAAGTATCACCTCAGTAACTGCCTAGCAACCAGATGGGGTTACCCTAGCAACCAAGTAACAAATCACATATCTCTGCACCAGAACATCGTAGAGACCTCCGGGCTGACTTATTTCACTCAGGATGGCAAGTAGCCATGTTAAGTATCACCTTGGTAACTGCCTAGCAACCAGATGGGGTTACCCTAGCAACCAATTAACAAATCACATATTTCTGCATCAGAACATCATAGAGACTTCGGGTTTCTTTCATTTGACTAAGGGTAGCAAGGAGCCTTTTGAGTATCACCTTGGTAACTGCCTTGCAACTAGATGGGGTTACCCTAGCAATCAAGTAACAAATCACATATCTCTGCACCAGAACATCATAGACACTTCTGGTTTCGTTCAATGGACTTAGGGTAGCAAGGAGCCATTTAAGTTTCACCTTGGTAACTGCCTAGCAACCACATGGGCTTACCCTAGCAACCAAGTAACAAATCACATATCTCTGCACCAGAACATCATAGACACTTCTGGTTTTGTTCAATGGACTTAGGGTAGCAAGGAGCCGTTTAAGTTTCACCTTGGTAACTGCCTAGCAACCACATGGGCTTACCCTAGCAACCAAGTAACAAATCACATATCTCTGCACCAGAACATCATAGACACTTCTGGTTTCGTTCAATGGACTTAGGGTAGCAAGGAGCCATTTAAGTTTCACCTTGGTAACTGCCTAGCAACCACATGGGCTTACCCTAGCAACCAAGTAACAAATCACATATCTCTGCACCAGAACATCATAGACACTTCTGGTTTCGTTCAATGGACTTAGGGTAGCAAGGAGCCGTTTAAGTTTCACCTTGGTAACTGCCTAGCAACCACATGGGCTTACCCTAGCAACCAAGTAACAAATCATATCTCTGCACCAGAACATCATAGACACTTCCGGGTTTGTTCATTGGACTCAGGGTAGCAAGGAGCCTTTTAAGTTTCATCTTGGTAACTGCCTAGCAACCAGATGGGGTTACCCCAGTAACCAAGTAACAAATCATATATCTCTGCACCAGAACATCATAGAGACTTCCGGTTTCATTCATTTGACTCAGGGTAGCAAGGAGCCTTTTGAGTATCACCTTGGTAACTGCCTAGCAACCAGATGGAGTTACCCTAGCAACCAAGTAACAAATCACATATCTCTGCACCAGAACAACGTAAAGAATTCTGGTTTCGTTCATTGGACTCAGGGTAGCAAGGAGCCTTTTGAGTATCACCTTGGTAACTGCCTAGAAACCAGATGGGGTTACCCTAGCAACCAAGTAACAAATCACATATGTCTGCACCAGAACAACATAAAGACTTCTGGTTTCGTTCACTGGACTCAGGGTAGCAAGGAGCCTTTTGAGTATCACCTTGGTAACTGCCTAGAAACCAGATGGGGCTACCCTAGCAACCAAGTAACAAATCACATATCTCTGCACCAGAACAACGTAAAGACTTCTGGTTTCGTTCACTGGACTCAGGGTAGCAAGGAACCTATTGAGTATCACCTTGGTAACTGCCTAGCAACCAAATGATCTATCTATCTATCTATCTATCTATCTATCTGATAGACTGAATGGTCTTATAATCTTTAAACTTTGAACTTTTAAAACTAGTACTTAAACTTGTAACTACTTCACACTTAAAACCTTCAAACTTCAAGCTTTTAAAACTACTTCAAACTTTCAGGCTAGGCTTTCTCAAGCCAACATCAAAGTTCGTCTTGACGAACTTTTTTTTTATCTAGTTTTATGTTTTGAGTTGGCTAGCTTTGATTAAACACCAGGGGGGTACAAAATATAGTACCATTTAAAGGGATAGTTCACCCAAAAATGAAAATTCTCTCATCATTTACTAACCCTCATGCCATTCCTGGATGTGTATGACTTTCTTTCTTCTTCTTGCCATTACAGTCTCTAGGCACGATCATGTTTGCAAGCTCGATTACACTTCCTAGTGATTGAAACATGCGCAGAGTGCTAGAGGGCGCTATCGGAAGTGTAATCGAGCTTGAAATCATGATGGCCAAGGAGACTGCTGTCAAGATGCACAGTAAAAAAGGAGTTACACTTTGATCTGTTCTCACACAAAACCAACTGGATCGTTTCAGAGGATATTGATTAAACAACTGAATTCTGATGGATTATGTTTATGCTGACTTTATCTGCTTTTTGGAGCTTCAAAGGCCTTATCACCATTCACTTGCATTGTATGGACCTACAGAGCTGAGATATTATTCTAAAAATCTTTGTTTGTGTTCAGCTGAAGAAATAAAGTCATACACATCTTAGATGTCATGGGGGTGAGTAAATGATGAAAGAATTTTCATTTTTGGGCGAACTATCCCTTCATTATAGTAAACATTTTAATATATTTTTGTCTTACTTCCACATTAACATTGCTACATTTTGTGCTGTATAAAAGGTGTTGTGTGTAATTTCTGTGGCACTATTGTCGCCAAACAAAACTGCAAAAATAAAGTCTTTTTTCATTTAAATGTTTCCTGAACTCCCTGGCCCAATTTGTAATACCATACTACTGTACCACCATACTAGTTTTATAGTTTTATAGTAGTATGCCCTGTCTTTGAAACAGCAGTATGCCCTGTCTTTGAAACAGATAGTCCCGCCCCAAACTCATGCTATTTTTTGGGGCGAGACTTTCATTGTAAGGGAAAAAGATGCATTGAATTGTAAAGGGAAAAGATGCAATGCAAGTGAATGCCGACTGAGGCAAGCATTCTGCCTAACATGTCCTTTTGTGTTTCAAGGAAGAATGCAAGTCATACAGGTTTGGAACAACATGAAGGTGAGTAAATGATGACCTTTTTGGGTGACCTAACCCTTAAAATCATTTTCTCAGTTAGATTCCAACCTTTCGAGAAACAAGTATGACCTTTCCAATGCAGAGAAGCCAGGGAGATCTAAAAGGTGACTTGCTCCCCAAGCTGTTTTTCAAAATGCCACAGGAAATTTCAAATCTATACTGACATATGGCGAGCAGTTGGTCTGATTTAAAAATGGGGTTCATTTATGGGTTATGATGATGAAGATGATGGAAAGACAGGACACTAATGCAGAATGAGAAAGGGTGGGAATGGGCAGTGCTGCCTGAGGGGGCTCTGTAAGGGGGGGTGTTCTGTTTCCATCTCTTCTTGCTCCCTCCCCCATTGGCTGTCGTGTTGGATATGTCACCAGTGTTGCTCTAATTGCCTGCTTTTCCTGTGCGTATAATGCTTGGCTGTGGTGGGTATTACACATGCACTGAATTTATGCACAGTGACATAGTGGTCAGAGCTTGCTAGCATGTTCTGGCAGGCTGGCTTCTGGCTTGTGTTTAAAGCACTTGCAATTTATTTTGCTAATCAATGCTAAACGTGGCCCAACCATCTGCCCTTGTGCTTGATGGTGTTAAATACATGAATATTACAACACAATATAACAAGCTTTGGCAAGACTGTACAGGAGTCTATTTATTGAAGACTACTTATCTTCAGACCCTTAATGGAACAGCTCACCCAAAAATTAAATGATGTTATTATTTCCTCACCCTTATGTTGTTACAAACCTGTATGACTTTCTTTCTTCCATAAAACACAAAAGGAGATGTTAGGCAGAATGTTTGCCTCGGTGACCATTCACTTCCATTGCATCTTTTTTTCCATAAAATCTCCTTTTGTGTTCATGTTAGAACCTTGTGACATAAGCTGCGCTCATTTTGGAAAAACAGCTGTGATTTAAACAGAAGTTTCACTCTCTGTAATTATTACTGAATTCTCTAGACACAGTTATAGCACACCACCAAACATCATCCAATACTCTAAAGGGGACCTATTATGCAAAATTCACTTTTACATGGTGTTTGAGTCGGCAGTGTGTGTACACAACCACCCTACAACGTTAAAAGTCCACCCACTCCTCTTTCTTATATTTCTATTAATCTAAAACAGTGTCTCAAAGTGACTGATTTTCATTTCTGTTCTAACGTGACATCACGTTAGAGCAGGCCTCGCCCACGACTGGTGACGGACTCCACCCTATTATCATAGATCCTCCCCTGAGTGATCTACACACAGTCCGCCCTTTTTTTCCGTGCTGGAGCAGCTACGGTGAGAAGAATAATGTCTCAGCTTCGTAAGCATCACAAGTGTTCTGTTGTTGGCTGTAAAAGTGAACATAAGAGTCTTCATGTACTCCCGGCATCAGAGCCTCTGAAGACGCAGTGGACAAGTTTTGTGAAGAAAATGTGAGCCAAAACATACCAAAATTTGTGTATGTTTGTGCAAATCATTTTACACCGGACTGCTTTGTGAATGAGGGTCAATATAAAGTAGGATTTTCTAAAAATTTGATTCTCAAGCATGGATCAGTACCAACTGTTTGTGTTCCAGCTTTATATCCTGAAGATTTAACTATCGCACTTTATAGTTTGTAAATGTTTGCAAATCGCCTTTCCAAATGTGATTGTTAGCTGATTCCACGGCTAATGCAGCTAAAGTTACCATTGTCTCTGATTGTATTCACAGAGAACAGAGCTATGTCATTATTTTTACGCTTACTGTCTGTATAATTCATAACCGCACCTTTATTATGCACAATACAGTAAGGTGATTGTCTTTTTGAAAACTATGTTCGTTTTCTGTGAACATAAGAGAGTTGTACTAAAAGTGGAATGAGTTGTTCTAATTTGTTGTTGCTGTAGTATCCGAAGCACATAAAGGCACAGCCCTCTCCGGAAAGGGGGTGGGGAGCAGCAGCACATTTGCATTTAAAGAGACACACGAAAACAGCGTGTTTTTGATTCCACCCAAAAAGAGGCATTTACAACATGGTATAATAAATGATATTTTGAGCTGAAACTTCACAGACACATTCTGGGGACACCTGAGACTTATATTACATCTTGTAAAAAGGGCAATAATAGGTCTCCTTTAAAATAGCTGGTTGCACTTTGCAGAGCCTTAAAAGGTATTTAAGTGTTTCAGCTTGTAGCAATCACCCACGATTGTCCCACGAGTGCAAGAAAGAAATGAAACAGATGGAAGCAGACAAAAAGAGAGATAGACAGGAAAACTTTCTTTCGGTCTCTCTTTCTTTCGAAAATGATGATGCTGAAAGTGAAGCACAGGTATATGCAATTAATGTTCATCCACCATCCATAACCACTCAGGAATCATTATGCTGTCTCCACAACATTTTCACTCTGCCTGTTGGATTAGCTTTACTGTAACTTCTCTGCTTCTTATCTGAACACAGATAAGTGGTACATAATTACTAAGAGACCAAGGCATTCATTTCTTAACCTTTCATTTTAGGAAGAATTATTTTATTTTTTTTTCATTTTTCATGCAAAATTACGCTTTCCCACTTTGCTTTTTTCTTACAATATGGTCATTTTCAAATATGGTGACAAATATTTCCCTTGACTTTTCAATCATGAAAAAGATTTAAAAGTCAAGAAACCCCATTTAAAAGGCAGAATTCTATAACCTAACCTTTTATTAAATAATACAAAATGTTTTATATAGTTTCACAGTTTTCTTAGAAAATATATTTGAATTTGTAAATTGCCTGAAAAAAGGTACATACTTTGACATTTACAGTTGTGTATGTGTTTATTTTTTTAAATTTTTTGTTTCTCATGTCAAGCATTAGTGCAAGACCTAACAAGTGTGCAAAGAAGCAAAACAAAATAAGTAATTAATAATTTAAATTATTTAAAAAGAATATTTGTCCCTTGATTTCATGGAATTAGTGTTATCAATGTTAAAAACTTGTATTTTGAAAATACAAATAGCTTTGGATAAGAACTTCCAAGCTCAAAGTTCAGAGAAAGAAGAGGCAGCTCAAATGTTGAAAAAGTTCTTAATTTATATTTTAACTGTAATTTTTTCTCACACGGTTCATTTAAATATGTAATTAGTGTTACATTGTTTAATGTTTATGTGAAAGAATTTTATTGAAAAAAATTGACTTAATGGTATGATTTATTGATTTTAGTCTGATCAGTGGTGTATGTTTTGTGATGCTATTTACACCTTCTTAGAAAAATTATATTTAGAGAAATTGTCACCGGTGTTATCGTCACTGGTATTACAACCTTTGCTTCATTTGTGAAACAAAATAAAAATAATAAAATAAAGAGCAACAGTGAAGTTGTTCTATATAAATAAAAATAATGTCAAGATGTTAAAGAAAATCCCTCAGCTTTTATTGGCGAAAACTCAACTGAACTAAAATGAAAACTTCAATATTTTGAGAATAACCCAATACTTTCAAGCAAAATGTTCCACTTTGCCGATGTACTTAATGCATATAACTGACAGTAATGCTTGTGTGTTTCAATTTAGTGAATATAATTTTCCTTAAAGTGTTTGTGTAATTATAAACAGGTGGCTTCAATATGGGAAAATTTTCACACCTACAGTTACTGTTATTTGTCATTTGAATAAATACTCACTGAACACTTTATAGGGAACACCTGTACACCTACTAATTCATGAGATTATCTAATCAGCCAATCATGTGGCAGCAGAGCGATGCATAAAATCATGCAGATACGGGTCAGGAGCTTCAGTTAATGTTCACATCAACCATCAGAATGGGGAAAAATGTGATCTCAGTGATTTCGACTGTGGCATGATTGTTGGTGCCAGATGGGCTGGTTTGAGTATTTCTGTAACTCCTGATCTCCTGGGATTTTCACACACAACAGTCTCTAAAGTTTACTCAGAATGGTGCCAAAAACAAAAAACATCCAGTGAGCGGCAGTTCTGCGGATGGAAACGCCTTGTTGATAAGAGAAGTCAACAGAGAATGGCCAGACTGGTTCGAGCTGACAGAAAGGCTACGGTAACTCAGATAACCGCTCTGTACAATTGTAGTGAGCAGAATAGCATCTCAGAATGCACAACACGTCGAACCTGGCGTGGATGGGCTACAACAGCAGAAGACCACATCGGGCACTTTATTAAGTGCTCAGTGAGTGTTTATTTATGTCACAGCTACAATAAACTGAACAACCGATTTGTTTCATGTCATTCCAAACCCGTATGCTTTTGTTATTTCTGTGCAACACAAAAGGAGAAATTCTGAAGAATGTTGATGGAGCTCTTTTTTCATTCACTGAAAAAAATTTCACCTAAAAAATGTGCTTCATGTGGTAACATTTTAATGAACTGCCAAATATATTGTTTAACATCATTGAATAAACCTGAATACATTAGGTTACACCAACAAAACAAATTATAAAACAGCAGTGACAGCAACTTCAACCTCCAACAGTTCATATGACCCAAACACTATATTCCAAGTCTTCTACAATTTCTAAATTTTTCTGTGAACTATACCCAAATAACTGTTGAGGCAGAGCCACTCATTTGTTTCAGTGTCACCATAACCTCTTTGATCAATGACACTATCATTCTGAACATAGAGGAGAGAATAAGACAAAGACCACAAGGCAAGGCATTTCTCCGACCCTTCAGTGTGTCTGTGCAGATGGAGGTAAGATACACTGGGGACAGAAGAGAGAGTTCAGAAATCTTTGGATCCTTTAATATCATCTCCCACTGCTTTATTCCGAATTTGTTTTCATAGGTTTGATTTTTCTGATGCTTAAATGGCCTTTCTGGAATGACTATAATTCTCTGCTGGTCACCATCAAACACAAAGTAGGAGGTTTTTACACCCACAGAGTGTGCGAGTGTTAGTCTTTCATTCTAAACCAAAATGACACTAACAGCAAATGTTAGTTAGTAACAGAAGTTAGTTTAGTGGTTATGTCCTGTATGTATTTGTCTGTTTTAGGGATGCACTGACATTTCGGCACCAAAAAAAACAAAACAAAAAAAAAAAAAAACGGCAGAAAGTCTTGGCCGAAAACTTGAAAAGAGACTGTTACTTTAAAATCCTGTAACAGAAACACTCACATGAAAAAAAAGCATTGTTTATTTTGCACACTCATAGCAGCACGAGCACACACAGCGTTCTTTTCTGTGCAGCTCAAAGTTCTTCCTGGAATGTTCAGCCAAAAAAAGCCAGAGGATTTTGAAGTTGAGTATTATGATTGCTTATAAACACACACACACACACAAAAAAAGCACTTTGGCTGAACATGATTCAATTTTGGACAGTGTTTCCACGTGTGTGAAATTAGTTTTCTTAACTTAAAATTACTATGTAATCTCAACACAAACAATTTGTGTAGAAAAAACCTAGTTGAATTGGGTAAACCCAACCAAATTAGACATATCAATGTAACTTAAATAAATCTCTTTAATTTCTTTTTTCTTCATTGAGCAAAGAATTTGCTCAATGAAGCGAGCAATCAATTTCATGATATACTGATATACTTTATGATATATTGTATACCTGTCCTCATCGTTAGCTCAAGCTCCACTCTTCACCATAATGGCAACCCCCGAAACATAACAGAAACTCTTCTAAATATCAACATAACAAAACATTAGTATCCCCCTTTATATTCATCAAAAACACATAAAATAATACGTAATTTTAACATTTACACTCTCTATCGAGTCCCGTGCAAAGCATGCTGGGAAATAGAAATCCCCTGCCAAGTTTAATCAGTGCTTTTACATTACATTACATTTTAATACATCAGCAACACAAAAAGTATTCATGTAGCCCCAACTCAAATGGATTAAAAAAACTTTCAAGTTATGACAAAATGTTCAGATTTTGCTCTTTTGGAAGGAAATTGGTACATTAATTCACCAAAGTGGCATTCAAATGATCACAAAGTATAGTCAGGACATTACTGATGTAAAAAAACAGCATCATCACTATTTGAAAAAAATAATTTTTGATCAAATCTAGAGAGGCTCCATTTCCAGCAGCCATCACTCCAACACCTTATCTTTGAGTAATCATGCTAAATTGCTAATTTAGAACTAGAAAATCACTTGCCATTATATCAAACACAGTTGAAAGCTATTTGGTTCGTTAAATGAAGCTTAACATTGTCTTTGTATTTGTTTTTGAGTTGCCACAGTATGCAATAGACTGACATGTCTTAAGGTCAATATTAGGTCAAAAATGGCAAAAAAGAAACAGCTTTCTCTAGAAACTTGTCAGTCAATCATTGTTTTGAGGAATGAAGGCTATACAATGCTTGAAATTGCCAAAAACAACAAAAAAAAAAAAAATGAAGATTTCATACAAAGGTGTACACTACAGTCTTCAAAGACAACGGACAACTGGCTCTAACAAGGTCAGAAAGAGATGTGGAAGGCCAGATGTACAAATAAACAAGAGGGTAAGTACAACAGAGTCTCTAGTTTGAGAAATAGATGCCTCACATGCCCTCAGCTGACAGCTTCGTTGAATTCTACCCGCTCAACACCAGTTTCATGTACAACAGTAAAGAGAAGACTCAGGAGTGCAGGCCTTATGGGAATAATTGCAAAGAAAAAGCCACTTTTGAAACAGAAAAACAAAAAGAAAAGGTTAGAGTAGGCAAAGAAACACAGACACTGGACAACAGATAATTGGGAAAGAGTGTTATGGATCTTAACCCCATTGAGATTTTGTGGGATCAGCTAGACTGTAAAGTGCATGAGAAGTGCCCGACAAGACAGCCACATCTATGGCAAGTGCTACAGGAAGTGTGGGGTGAAATGTCACCTGAGTATCTGGACAAACTGACAGCTAGAATGCCAAGGATCTGCAAAGCTGTCATTGCTGCACGTGGAGGATGTTTTGATGAGAACTCTTTCTGAATTTCTTTTTCAAATTGTATAAGTAATTTTTCACGTTATTAATGTCCCGACTATACATTGTGATCAGTTGAATGCCACTTTGGTGAATAAAAGTACCAATTTCTTTCCATAAGAACAAAATCTGTACATTATTCAAAACTTTTGGCCGCCAGTGTGTATATATATGTATATATATAAGTTGTATATATACAGTATATTTGTATATAAACATTGCATATTAATGTTTGTATATAAACATGATATTGAACAGCAGCATTTAACAAAATTTCCCTATCTGTCACTCACTCGACGTTGTGTCAATGTAGTGACACTAGGGGTCGCCCTTGGGAGCCCCGAACACCTCTTATCTTTGAAAAAAGGCCATTGGGAATTGGTGAGTTGAATTTGCATGCCATTCCCCCGGACATACGGACATAAAAGGAGCTGGCTCGCAACCACTCATTCAGATTTTCTCTTCGGAGCCAAGCGGTTGTGTTCAGCGAGCTGAATTACTCTGCTGATCCATTCACCTCAAAAAGCTGTTGGATTTACGGTGCATTACAGCGGCTTCTCCCCCTCTTGCACTGGTGAAGTGCAGAGAACGCCCCTAGGCGCTTCAGCAGCTAAAAGAGTATATTCTTCCTACTGAAAGAGTATATTTTCCCTTCTAAAAGAGTGGCATTAACGGAGAGAGCGTCTTTTTAAAGATGCCTCTCCGTTTGTGTGTATTTCCTGGTTGCGGTCGTTACCTCTTCGATGGCCATGATCGCAGTCTTACGTGCTTGAGTCTTACGCAGTCTTACGTGCCCCGTTAAGGGAAGTTACGCAGTCTTACGCAGAGACAGCGTTCGTGGATGGGTCATGTTCTCACTGCGGGAGCATGACCATGGCAACATTGCGGTCTCAGTTTTTCCTTCGTTAGAGGAAAAGACCACCCCAGTGGCTCCCCGCCTCAGTCCTTCTACCTACGGGTTTGAGGCCGTGTCGGTTAGCACTGGGGGCGATTTTGGGACCCCAATGGGAGCCACTCTGCCGGGTAACTCCCCATGGACCTCCCATTCCCCAGTACGCTTGTTTGCCCTGCTGGGATGAGACCGCCGGCTCGTCTCGTTTCGGCGCTCACAAAGTGGATGAGCTCTCGATTGCAACATCGGAGAGCGGACTGTCCAGTCTGATGCTGAGGACTCGATTGGGCTCCTACCTTCGGGTGCGGTCACCCAATCGCAGCCTGACGTGCAGCTGGCAGCCATGCTTGCCCGGGTGGCTGTGTGTGTTGGGCTGGAGTGGACCAAGTCAAGGTGCTAAGAGAACTGCACAAGGGTAGTTCTGACCTGGGATTGATGCAGGAGCTATGCTCAGTGACCAACCTCACTCTCCGGGCAGTGAAGGTCACGGCGTGGACTCTCAGGCAGGCGATGTCCACCCTGGTGGACCAGGAGCACCACCAATGGCTCAACTTGGTCGAGATATGGGAAGCTGACAAGGTACGGTTCCTTGACGCCCTCGTCTCCCAGGTCAGCCTGTTCGGTGACACCGTCGAGGACTTCGCCCAGCAGTTCTCGGTGGTGAAACAGCAGACGGAGGCTATTCAGCACATCCTGCATCGGCGCAGTTCAAGACCTCGCACCTCGTCTGCTCGTCGCTTGCTTGTCGCCTGCCCCCGTGGCCCGACCCCGGCGTGGAGCCACCCGCAGGAAGCAAACAGTATTGCTCACCCTACGTAGGCTTTTGCCATTGATCCAGGGCAAGCACGTGTTGGTCTGGACGGACAACACAGCAACGGTAGCGTACATCAACCGCCAAGGCAGTGTGCGCTCTTGTTGCATGTCGCAACTTGCCCGCCGTCTCCTCCTCTGGAGTCACCAGAGACTCAAGTCGTTGCAAGCCACTCACATCCCGGGCAACCTCAACAGCACAGCGTACGTGCAGTCACAGCAGGCCACACTCGGGGGAGAGTGGAGACTCCACCCTCAGGTGGTCCAGCTGATCTGGAGCTGATCTGGAGCACAGGTGGACCTGTTCGCTTCCTGGGAATCCTCCCACTGCCTACTCTGGTATTTCCTGACTGAGGCTCCCCTTGGCACAGATGCGCTGGCACGCAGCTAAGGACCAAGAACCCGAGGAAGGCTTCGAAGCGCCCCTGAGACGGACGACCCAGGCACGTGGAGACCTGCTGCAGGCCTAGAGATGGTAAGCAGTAAGCAATTCCCACTGGACTTTTTTCAAAGATCAGAGGTGTTCGGGGCTCCCAAGGGTGACCCCTAGTGTCACTACATCGACACAACGTCTTGTTCCCTCCATCAGGGAACGGAGGTTATGAAAGTAACCAGGAGGATTTTACTGTGAATAAGAAACCCTAAAATGCTGCACAGGGACTCAAATCAGTGAATCGGTTTTAGAATCTGTTCTGTAGTGATGTAGCATTTTGTCAAGCTACAATGCAACTTGCTTGAAAAACATGTCTTACTGTAAAAGCTACACTATTTTGAAAATAGCTGAACTGTTACACACTACATTGAAATGTAGTGTAGTAGCTTTGCTACATTTTGATTTTTACTCCAACATTGTCCATGCTGTATGGTTCAAGAGACCTTATGCACACACGCAATACACTAAATATACAGCCTTTGTCAATTAAAAGTACAAAAAAAAGATTCATAACAACACATGCTATTACCTGACAAATCAATTGAATTAGGCTTTAAAGGTTTAATTAGAACAGTCTTTGATGCAGCCTCCAGTTAGACAAGGTGTCTTTTTAGCTTGTTTGTTTTATGCTTTTCTCAGATACAGGTCTCAGCTTAAAATTAGTCACCAAACACACTGTTACAATTTGCACTGCAGTGGCAGCAGGAAAAGGTGAGATCTCCTCTCCTCTTAAACCCTGTGCTGCTGTTGACAGAGATAACCCAAGTGATTGATAGACAGGAAGTGAGAGCGAGACAGAAACAGTCTCTTTGTGAATGTGTGTGTGTGTGTGTGAGAGAGAGAGAGAGAGAGAGAGAGAGAGAGAGAGAGAGAGAGAGAGGCTGTTTCAGTGGGGAATCAATGTGACCTGGTTAGAGCAGAGCTGGAACTTTTAGAGGGGCAAATCAATGTACAAACACTCTGTTCTGCAAGCATGAATCCACAGAGGCAGATAAAGACACTGTGAACTAATGAATTAAATCTCTGGGCCACATCCTGTGAGACCAGCACAAAGCAACAGAATTTTTTTTTTTTTTTTTTATTGTCAAATGAAAACTTTAAAAAGAAAAAAAACCTTTTAAAGGGGTCATGTAATGAGAAAGCTAATTTTCCATTACTTTCCAAGGGGTTCGGTGTACTATGAAAACATACTGTAACTTTCAGAACTGATGAAATTTCCTGAAACTAAGCTGCAAAAACAGCTCTTTCTACTTAGATTTCTAATGCCAGAAACTTCATTTACACATGACCGCTTCCAAAATTGCTTAACGCATGACTGCCCACATTTACACATAAAAAAGAATTTTACTCAGTTTCAGTATTCCCTCCTTGTCCTCCAAGGGTCTCCGAATGCCAACAACATACCTTAGTGAAAAAAAGCAACCTAATCTCATAAGCCCTGTTCACACATGCAACCAGGTAAATAACAGGAAAATCGTTGGATTGCCTTTACTGGTTAATATACCAAATGTGCTGTTCACACATACCATCAATAAGGAAATTTATAGGTAATAATACAACTTCGTATTAAGGAAAATTGCCAAAACAAACTTTACCAGTGAATTTTCATTTTCTAACCAACTATTCATTTAAACCATGAGTTGTTAATGACCGAAACAAGTGTAATTATACTTTATTAATATTTGCATGTCTACAAATCTACCAAGAGAATTCAGCAGTGTTTAAGCATTATAAGAGTTTTCCCCCACAAATCACAGCAAAGCATATCTTTCATTTTGTGAACTGCTGTGCATGACTGTCAAGCTATATAAAAAAGACAACAATATTGGCCCAAAAATGTATATAAGTTCCAATTACATCCTGATGTCATTGTAATGTCATAAGTTACTATTACTCATAATTCATCCAGCCCCTTTCTCTTGTTAAACAAGATTACCGAACTAAAAGAATGACATGCCGCCTCCTCTCATTCAGACGGTCAGCAGATCCTGATTTTTACTCGTCCAATCGAGCCTGCTGAAGCACCTCTAAATAGTATCCAGCAATGCCTGTGTTTGAATGATTTGTATACTGTATATTTATTTATTAGTTTTGTGTCTTAGCTGCTGTGAGGAAAAAAAAAAAATCGCCTGACACGCAACACCACCGACCAGGAGATTGAGGTTAATGTACAGAGATGGCTTCAGTTTGCCCCTGAAAGAGACTGAGGAAGGAGGAAATGGTTGAGGGGAAAAGAAGGGCAGGACACTTTTAAATCACTTGTTTAGGACAATTCTGACTAGACTCTTTCTTTCTCTCTCTCTCTCTCTCTCTCTCTCTCTCTCAAAATTTATAAATATGATAATATGATCGTAAAACATTGATTTATTTGTTTTTTACCTGTTGCAGGTGTTAATTTTATTTATTTTAGTTTAATTTAGTTGCCTTATTTTAATTTACTTTTAGTTAAGTTCATTGGAAATGTTTTGTGTATGTGCACTGAACAAAAAACGCACAAAATTAACACAAATGTAATTTGTCAATAGGACCTGATTTTTTTATATTCAAAAATAAAACCTTTTCATTCAATAGTTGTTTTGTGGTTTATTCTACATGTATATGATTTGGGGATATTGTGGCTGAGAAGAGATTCTGTGCTGAAATTGGGTTAGATGAGGCTTGGGTGTGGCTCAGTTATGGGGTTTCTGGTTAAAGGCTAGTGTTGATATGGTATACTTAATGCTGAGATTCGGTACTGATATTTATAGATATTCTGGCCCAGTGCAGGGCTGGTTATGGGCTAATGATCAGCTGAGATTTGGGCCAGTTATGGCCCATAAGTGGCCATTGTCTAAAGATCTGGACCTGGGCCACTGCAGGGCCATCATTCATTATTGTATGTGGGCCGAGGGAAAACAGATTATGTGAACTGGAGCTGGTGTAATGGGAGCCAGCTGATAGATAGCTGTGCATTGTATATAAACCTCACTCTCCTGACCTCAAGAGGTGCACTAGCGACTGACGGTAGAGGCTGTAGCCTTTAGCCTTCTTGTTAGCACACCCTCCTCCCATGCCGGAGACTCCGGTTCAAGTCCCATACTGAGCGGGTAGAACAAGAGCGTCACAATGGTGCCGTGACACAGATGGAAGTGAGGTTTAGTGGGGTGAGTGTAATGGGAGCCAGCTGATAGATAGCTGTGCAATGTGTATAAACCTCGCTCTCCTGAACTCAGAAGGTGCACTAGCGACTGACACTAGAACAAGAGCGTCACATTGGGCCAGACAAAAATTGCTATGTGGGTATTGTGGAGCAATTAATGTAACTACTGGCTACAAAGAATTAATAAAAGACTTATTCACACTGAACATCCAGCACTAATTTAAGTTTCTCAAAATCAGCTACCTTTAAAAAAATAATAGCCTGCTGTGGCAGAACCATGGTATTGTGATGGTATCAGATGGTAATACTGTGGTGCATTAGTGTGCACCATAGTATTTACATAGCTATGGAAGTAAATTCATGACTAAAGTCTTTGAAGCATAAAAGCATGTTGAATTGCTCTAATTGAAAAAATAAATGCATTGTATTATCAGTGCTTGCATTTAAATGCATTGAATTTACAGTGCTTGCATTTAAATGCATTACATTTACAGTGCTTGCATTTTGGGAGGCTAAAATTTAACATTGTTGTGTTTTTAAGCATTGACTATTTAGTTTGAAAACATTTCACAACTAATTTCATTATTAAAAATTCAACAATAAATATTCACCTTCCAAAGTTTATTTCCAAAATATTCAGTTCATTTGAAAATACAATCTAGATTTTTCAACAGGTAAAATTCAGCCCGTTCTATTGCGCTTAATAAAATTTGCTTCCTCAAATTCAGTAGTTCAAATTCGGTTGGAAATTCAACCTTCTACATCCGGGAACTGCAGGAAAAGCAGCAGAGTACTGATGCACAATCTCCAACTGATGCCATTAGTTCTCACAGTAGGTGGTGCAATACAATCAGGTGTTGACTGCTGAAGACCAAAGCTACAGGTAGAGAGAACAGCAGTGTACGTTTTGATAGTTGATATTATTCATGATTAGAAAATAGATAAATATTTGATTTGCATATGTGGGTGGGCATAAAACGTGCCTTTCCACTGATTGGTCAACACGCGTCATCATCAATTCCTCAATGCCATGCAACAGAATAATTATCGACTACTGCTCAACTTTTATTGCAACTCTCTCTCTCATCAAACAACCGGACTAAGGAATGCCTGTGACACAAACCATACTAGTCAGGGAAGGGTCTAGATAGGGCTTCTTGCCAACTTTCTTCAGTGTAGTCATGGGTTCTGCAACCTACGTGTGCCAGAGAAATATTAGTTTGTTTTAGAAATAGCCTATTGATCTGATTCTGATCTGATTGATGTACCTCGCATCTGCACAAAATATTACTTAGCCTATTTCTTAGACACACAGCCTGTTTTATTTATCTGTCAGCTATCAAAATCTCTATCAAAAGGTGTGGTGAGGCTGTGCACCCAGCACGACCCACTGGACCATTGTAGTGAAGCACAGACCAGTATGTAGAATGCATTGGCTTTTAAAAATGTTTATAAAAAGATTGGCGATACATTGTCCAGGTTATTACATAACTCAGATGTTTGAAGTGCTGATTGCTGTGTAGGTAGGCATTACGTATAATGTAGTTGGGTGAACAGTCCCGAATTGGAAGTTTTTTGTCTCATTTCACTTTTTAGTCCATGGCTGGGTTTCCGGTGGCACTAAGTAGAACATTAGTATTACTAAAGTAGTACTTAATTTCTTCAGCGTGTTTCCCAAAAAGCATCGCTATCAAAGTAGTAACGTAAAAACTTCGTAAATTAACGAGGACTTTGTAGTAGCTCTAAAGTAATAAGTGCAAATTAAATGTATCTTTCTCGCATGTTTCACAGTTTATCAGAGAATAAGGAACGTTTAATAACTTGTATTGATATATTTGGATCATTGGAAAGCCATAGCCAGAAACAAGGCTTTGGGTGTGCCAAGGGAAAACTGTGTTCAAGAACTGAAGCACAATAAAGTGAAATTTTTTGTAACTTTAACAACAATTGCCATTCACAAATGTAACAATTTTTTAACGCTAAATTTCTTTTCTATTTAGCCCCGCGTTACATTATAATTAATTTATTAGCCTAAACAAATTAATGACACTTTTATCAATGGAGTTGTTAGGTCTGTTAATATATCCAAATATTAGGCTTAATATTTAGTCATAAAATTTGATTACATTATTTTGGAACGTTACATAATCATTTTCCAAAATCCAGAAGACAAAATCCACAGGTAAATGAAGGAACAATTTGCACTAACTGACAAAAAGTACTACACCAGGTTTTACATTCACTGATTCAAAAACTTAATTTAGGAAAATAAATATATGTGTGATGCTTTTTATGAAAGAGAAAAATGACAATCCCATGTGCATTCAGTTTCCAACAAAAGAAACAAACTTTTGGATACATTAGAGCCCCTTATTATGATTCACATTGCGTGCATTCACAAACATGCAAATCTATCATTAATCTCAATAAAGTTGTGTATCAATCTGAAGCCCGTCTAACCAAAGTCATCATTATTTCTTTAATTAAATGCAGTGATTGTCATTAACTTTCAGCGTCTTGACAAGGTTACATATCATTTCCATGCTCCTCAGTATTTCCGCATTATTCATGTTGAGAAGACAAACTCCTGGACATATTGGCAAAGGTTTCAGTGTTGGACCGGACAGCTCCTGTAATGAAGTGTTTAAGTTCTACTTTATAATGAGCAATCTAAGTGCTGTTTTGAGAAACAGGCATTCTCTATGTAAAATAACGAGTGCCATTAATTAAGATGATCATAAAAGTTGCAACTTGTTATTGGGAAACTCAGCCTATTTAATTTTTTGTTGTAAAAAATACACATTAATTTATTCCCACTTATTCTATGTAAGGTCGCAAAGGTACTGGAGCCTATCCCAGGAAAAAAAAAAGTTTTTTTTTAATCTAACATAAGAAAAGCTGAAAACTGAGCTTTGACTTTTACAAATTAAGATAGGCAGAGATGTCTTAATGGACTTTAGAGCAGTTCAAAGCTCTCTTAATTTACGAAAGTTTTTACAAACTACTTTGAAAACAATGCTTTTGGGAAAATCACCTTAGAGATTAAGTACTACTTAAGTGCTACTAACGTTCTACTTAGTGCTTTGGGAAACCCAGCCATTATTTGAAAGCCAGGGCTTGGGAGCATATGAGTGCAAATGTTGGTTTGCCAGGTTAAAATAAACTGCAAAATGAAACCTAATTTTAAAATGAACTGAATTCAATGGGTGACATGTTGTCAATGCTAATCATAAACCATACCCAAAAATATTTTACTTAATACAAATGAAATTATAAACAACAAATAAAAAGTTGTGTATGGTTGTATGCTGTGCAAAATTTGCAACAGGTATTTTTGTATGCAAATCAAAGACAGGCAAATCAACAATAAGCATTTTTATTTAATAATTTGTTTATCTCATGTAACAACTGATTATGATTCAACTGACTTCTATTATTTAACTTACTATCTGCTGATTTTATTTAACTAATATATGAACTGAAACAGTTAAAGAAACAAAGTGAGCCCAGTTTAAAATCTGTGCTCAACTGCATCTTAGGGTGTGTTCTTGGCAGGTTTGGTTCGATTAAAACGAACTCTGGTGTAATTGCTCTGTTAGTGCGGTTCATTTGAACAAGTGTGAATGCTGCCATCCGAACCTTGGTGCGCACCAAATAAGTGGACCGAGACCCCCTGAATAGTGGGTCTCGGTCCGCTTCCAAATGAACTCTGGAGCGGTTCGGCTGATATATGAACGCAACATGGACCAAAGACGTCTAAACGGACCAATAACAGGATGTGATGTCACAAGATGCGACCCTAAAAATCACGTGATTTGATAACTTGCAGCATATCTTCGTTTGTGTGTGCAATGGAGGAATTCCTGTCGCTGTTTTGACTCCTTTACACATTTGATTGATACTCTTCGTTTGTTCTCAGCTGAGAAGAATACCACCATATATAAATAAATCCAATGAGGGCATTTAACCCAGCAGCCAGCATTGTTTTGGATGTTTGGCAAGTTCCGTCGCAAAATATACGTCATAAAAGCTGTCCAATCAGTTTGTGACCTTATCCTTCTGCCTTTTGTTTTGTATCTTTAGGTTCGATGTTAAAAATGCCAGTGTGAAAGCTAAGCGAACCAGGACTAAATATATCATTTTCTTTTTTGGTCCGGACCAAGTGAACCAAGAGAACCGAACTACAAGTGTCAACACATCCTTAATTAAAGTGTGTTGACAGGGCACTTCTCCTTGAGGTAAGGTAATACAGATACAAAACGACTTTGGATAATGAAATTTGTGTTTATTTACATTGGTTTTTTTCAATACAAATATGTGCGTGTATGTGACTTGCCGCAATGGAGTTCTTCATTGTAAATATGGCAACGGACGCCCCTAAAACCGTGACATGAGCACCACCTAAACTGCACAAAACACATGTGTAATGAGGGAGTGAGAGCTTTATATCTCTTGATATTTCTCGTAATTTATATATGTTGTTTTGCGCTACTTTCTTTGCATGCCATTTCTTTCTAAGCTGCCATTGCTTCTAAGCACTCCAAACTGAAACGGAGAGCGCTCCTAGCCAAGTGCATTGATCATGAGAAACAAAAAACTGTTTTTACGAAAAATTATGCACTGCATTCCATGCAAAGTAATGATATAACAATTATTTCGTTAAAAGTAAAAAGTAGCATTACCCAAGTCTATAGAACAGCTGTTAAGTAGAACACCTAATTCACCAGACTCCTGTTTTCAGGAAGGCTGAAAAGTTTCTAATAATGATGTTTATTGTATCTTATCTCTTATATTAATTTATTTTATTTTATTCTATGGCCTATATTTGACCTATTAAGGTAAATAACAAATATTAAGCATACTAAGTGTTTAAAAAACAACTAAGTATTATTATTGTATTAGTATAGGCATCTAAGTATTAAGCTGTGCAAATGAGAAAATATTAACTCATAATGGCAGAGCAAAGGTGTACGCTTCATTATATTCATGATAAAATTAGGCTCTGAATAGAGAGGTCCACCCTGTTTCACCAAGGTCTACCCACTTGAAAATTGCTGGCCTGGCCACTGACAGGCTGCATGCTTTTCCGATAACTATGTGTCTTAGCTCTTAAGAGCATTCTCTACATGCGAAGTTGCGAATGTTCTTTCCTTATTCACGTGCGTTTCCCAGACCTGCACTTAACACGCGCACTGCACTTTTAAATGCTTCTTAAGAGTTGCTGTCCATTGTGAAGTGCTGAAATCTGACCGTATAGTGTCGCTCATTCATATATTTGTCCATAACTTTATAAATACTTGTAATTTACCTCGCTGAGGAATGTTCAAGGTTATTTTCTTAAATAATCAAACTAACTAACTACATAATTAAATACATAGTTTTGTAATTATTTTTGTGCTGGAGACTACAATCCACTGTTTTTACACAATCACTGCTTTGTTCATCTAATGTGCATTTGCAATGTTTCATTATCATCTGTGGGCCGACCATTGGGGTGCAAGCTTCTAGGGTCTGTGAAGACTGTACAAAAAGTATAAAGAGGTTTACGTGTTGGCAGGCCTATTTCATGTGCACAATAGGGTGGTGGAAGCACTAACATAGGGTAAAGGTACAAACATTAAATGATGAAGCGGAGATCTGAGCTTTGCTCCCAAACTAATGCCGGTGACATCAATGCAAAACAATGTGCACGTGACAGTGCCCTTCAGTAACAGAGAAGAAGATGAGCAGTTTGTAAATAGAAGGAATGTGGGAAGACATGCCAAGATAGACAATTTTTCCTGTAAATACAGTATAACATAGATATCATTCCTTCTGAATTTAATACAATATCTTGTGGCCACTTTGTACCAACTCATGCACAAAGCTAGGCCTATTGTTTATTGATTTAGGCCTAATTAATTTTTCATTCATTCATTTATTATTTTTATTGTAATATATTATTTCAATTTTCTTGTTTTCTCGTTTCTGCTAATTTCTTTTGAAACTGAAAAATCATAACGTACATGGCTGTTCTCTCTACCTGTAGATTTGTTCTTCAGTAGTCAACATCCGACTGGTTTTTGGGAAATGCGCTGTAGAGATTAAGTACTACTTTAGCGATACTAACGTTCTACTTAGTGCCACGGGAAACCCAGCCATGGACAAATAAGTGAAATGAAACAAAAAATCTTCCAATTTGGGACTGGTCACCCTACTACATTATACGTAACGCCTACCTACACACCAGTCAGCACTTCAAACGTCTGAGTTATGTAATAACCTGGACAATGTATCGCCAATCTTTTTGTAAACATTTTTAAAAGCCAGTGCATTCCACATACTGGTCTACGCTTCACTACAATGGTCCAGTGGGTCGCACTGGGTGCACAGCTTCGCCACACCTTTTGATAGAGATTTTGATAGCTGACAGAAAAATAAAACAGGCTGTGTGTCTAAGAAGTAGACTAAGTAATTTTGCGTGCAAATGTGAAGGACATCAATCGGCTATTTCTAAAACAGACAACTAATATTTTTCTGGCACACGTAGGTTGCAGAACCCATGCCTACGCAGAATAAAGTTGGCAAGAAGCCCTGTCTAGACCCTTCTCTGACTAGTGCGGTTTGAAATTACAGGTATTCCTTAGTCCAGTTGTTTGATGAGAGAGAGATAATATGTAGTTGCAATAAAAGTTGAGCAGCGGTGGATAATTATTCTGTTGCACGGCATTGAGGAACTAATGATGACACTGGTTGACCAATCAGTGGAAAGGCGCATTTCATGCCCACCCACATGTGCAAATCAAATATTTATCTATTTTCTACCCATGAACAATTGTGAATAACAAACTATCAAAACGTACACAGCTGTTCTCTCTACCTGTAGCTTTGGTCTTAAACAGTCAACATCCGATTGCATTGCACCACCTACTGGTGAGAACTAATGGCATCAGTTGTAGATTGTGCATTGGTACCCTGCTGCTTATCCTGCAGTTCCCGGATGTAGATGATTTAATTTCCAACCGAATTTGAACCACTGAATTTGAGGAAGCACATTTTGTTAAGCGAAACAGAACAGGCTGAATTTTACCTGTCGAAAAATCTAGATTGTATTTTCAAATAAACTGAATATTTTGGAAAAATAAACTTTGAAAGGTGAATATTTGTTGTTGAATTTGTAATAATTAAATTAGTTTTCAAATGTTTTCAAACTAAATATTCACTGCTTAAAAATAAAACAATGTTAAATTTCAGCCTCCCAAAATGCAAGCACTATAAATTCAACGCATTTAAATGCAAGCACTGATAATACAATGCATTTATTTTTTCGATTAGAGCAATTCAACATGCTTTATGCTTCAAGGACTTAAGTCATGAATTTACTTCCATAAATAGTACTCCACTCTACATGTAAAAAAAAAAAAAAAACATGCAGTGATACTTTTTTGATAACTGTTTTGTTGGAAAAATGGCTTTACCTTGAGTTGTTTAAAAGCTGCACACACAGGCGTTGAACTGAATAAAGACACTATTCATCGCTGTCAAACACAAAGCAGATTATTATTCTTGTATTTTGTCACCTCGCCAGTGAACTGCCATAAGAATGTCTATGGGACTGCTGCGTTATGCTTTTTTAGCTAACTTTGCAGGCTCAACTTGGCAGAACGGCTCTGATTGTTACAAAGCAGGGTCCAGGGTTGTGAGGTTACCATTACTGAAAGAGAGTTGTTGTGAGACATGCAGTTGGAGTACGCTTAATAAAGTTTCAACAGTTGAGTTTACCTCCTCATCTGCTTTGTGTATCATGACTGTAAATATTTCACTTCATTGTTTTCTGTTCTATTTATTTCATTTCTGTTTTTACAGAGTGAGAGATGCTCAAAACAATGCAGTGCATGAGCTGTCTGAATGATTCGGACCATTTTGCTAAACAGTTTGATGTATTCTTTGAAGGAATCGACTCAAATGAGTAATTCATTCATAAATCGGGCATTACTAGTTCTGATTCTAAACAGGCGAAAGAAATACGGGACACGCGACATGATTGCTAAAATACTGTCATGAAAAATGTTTGTTCATACAGAGGATAACCTGCTGGCTGTTACAAATATTTGCTGGGGGTGCTACGGGGGAGCTATGGACTTTCTTGCAGAGGCTGAAGCACACGCTAGCCCCACCCATATGCCCTAGACCAGTGGTTCTCAACCAGGGGGTTGGGACCCACTAGGGGGCATCAGCACACTTCCAGGGGGGCCTCAAGATCTCTTAAAATTATTTAAAATATGATCATTATAATTATTGATTATTATAATTTTTATATAATTATTATAATTCAACTTACTGAAAAGGCTAAAAATGTAATAATTCCCTTCAACAGCTTGCTTTTTATGAAGAATATACAGTTCTAGACATTTCTGGAATCACAAGTTTTAAGGAAATATCTTATAATAGATATATCTTATGATATAAAAATTGAATAGCCTACATTCAAATAATTTCTCCGACAATGGGGGGCCTTGGAGTCAAAAAGGCTGAGAACCACTGCCCTAAATTACACTACTGGCTATGAACACATATGTATCATAACAGACCTCCTCTGATAATGAATTAGATATTTATGGCAATACATTACAGTCTTTTGTCTCTCGTTTCTATGTTACTGAGGACATAATTACTAAAATGTGTACTTGTAAACCCAATCTAGCTTCTCTTGGCATCTTTATTTGTTTACATTATTGCTGCTAATGATACATTTAATGGAGATTTGCATTTAGTCTTTCTTCAGCTTGTTAGTTAAAATTGAGTGGATGCTTTTTATCCAAAGTGACTCACAGTACACTAATTGCAATGACGGTTTCCCCCGGCGCACCCTGGAGTTATGCTGCTGTGCTCTAGTGCATCACTGCAATAGGACTGTGATTACATTAGCACTCCAGTTCTCCCACAGACTAATACCACTCCATCAAAGTAAGAAATCAAAAACTGTGTTATTGGATTTTCTACAGCAGGGTAGAAAGGGTAGAAAAGAGTTAGTAACTCAACAGGCTCTAGATTTAGCCATTTTCTGAAGTGCTAGCCTGTGCAAAAGTCGCCACCACAATGCTAGGGTGTTGTTGGTTGTTGCTACAGTTTGTGGTTGCTTGAGTGTTCTAGGTCATTGCTAGGTAGGACAGGGTAAAAATATAGATTTTCTGATTAATCGCAATCTTCATTTGAATGACCCTGATATCCATTCTTAAAACCCAAGATTGATCTTTTACTCTATGCTCAACCATCTACAATGCAAGCAAATCACTCACATATGCGACCAAATTCCATACTATGCAAATAAAACTGCCTGTGATTAGCCACTGGCTGGTAAATTTTCCAATTTCACTTGCCAGTGATTGACATTTACATTTATTCATTTAGCAGACACTTTTATCCAAAGCGGCTTACAAATGAGGAATACAGCAAAAGTGATCATCATAAGTAAGCAATAATATAAGAAGTGCAGCAATACAAAGTTTCAAATTGCTCAGAGAAGTACAAGTAGGGAGGAAGGTAAGAGACAGTGGTGAAAGAATGGAGTGAGATTTTATTAATTTTTTTTAGAAAGAAAGAAGACAGCTAGTGCATTAGTAGGATTGGGTTAAGTGCTCACAAAAGAGATGCATCTTTAAATGTTTCTTGAATATAGTTATAAGAATCAACTGCTCGGGTGGAGTTTGGAAGATCATTCCACCAGCTCCTAGAGGGCACATAGACTCGAAGTAGTGAGTGTAGATAGGGGGACAGCATGCATGTTTAAGCTTGTCTGGGGTTAGTTCAGTTACACTGCTCTTTAAAACATGAACCAGCAACTTTAAGGTGAGCATATTTTATCGCATCTTATTCAGTCAAAATGTTTTATGCAAATTGCTTAGCAGGTGCAGTCAACTACAGACTTAAAAAGTACTTCACAGCTGTTACAGAAGTGAAGTTAGCTCATATGCACAACCTTTTTCAACAAAAGATAAATCGATGATGAAAACCAAACCTTTAAAGAAAAAACGGGCATGTCTCATCTGTTCATGGTCAGTCAAGCTCGTTAAAAGTGATAACATCAAGCGTCATTAAACTTGCATACATGCATATATCATGATTGTGTTTAGTTCTATAATCAGACATGTGTCAGAGTTCTCAATCTCAAACGTCATCAACGTTTATTTTCTGCTTACTAAGGATTATCTGCACAAATATCTGTCTCCTGCACAAATTCACCATATGTGCAGGACAAGGAAAGGCTCATTTTCCCATTTTTGGGAGGATAATAAAGAAAAAGGAAGAACAGGCATTGCATTTTTTCATTATTTTATCTAAAAAGACAGTTCTACGTTAGATTCCCATTGTTTTCTTATGTGGGATAATACTGTCAAAGATATACCGACTTCAGCAGATCTAAATGTTCTTCCTCTGTTTTCATAAACAATAACCCTACATTGTACATTTTTATTTTCAAAGTAAAGTTAATTGAAACCTATTGGTTATTTGAGGGTGTGAGGTCAGTTAGCCAGATCTTAAAAATGAATTTATGGCCAGACCTTAAAAATATTAATTAAATACCCCTAACTATTTTAATGTAAACAAACAAACATTATTAACAGTGTTTTGTTTTTCATGTTAACATGTTAGTTACAATGAATGTGGTAGGTAAGAAAAATATTGAAAAATGGTTGGCCCCCATTGAGTTTTCATCTGGATAATCTGGCCCCTGAAGAAAGTAGTAGAAGAGACCTGCCATATAAATAAATATATGTTGTGAACAAAAGTGGTCTCTGAGTATCATTTACCTATATATATATATATATATATATATATATATATATATATATATATATATATATATATATATATATATATATATAGTTTTTTATTTTTTTATTTAATACTAACACTGAGAGTACTTTTTCTTCCACTTCAAGCACTGGTTGTTGCTATTGTAGAGCAATACTAAGTGGTTGATTTACATCCCATGTCAAAAGAGTCCACCCTCAAATCTCTACAACATTCTGGTCCCTAGATATGGCCTTCCTTCTTTAATGTAATTATATGGGATTTTATCGCCATTTTATCATCCTCCAGGCTAAAAGTCTGATTGAAAAGTAATAGCGCGCCCCTCCTCAACAAGCTTGATTTGAGGTATCATTCATGTCTGTAGCACAAGAGGTGTGGGACAAAGTGTGTTGCATTAAAGTTGAATACTTACTTACTAAGAATACTAAGCATGAGCATCAGCCTGGGTAATAAACACTAATTATCAGTTGTTCTATCAGCTGACAAAAACAATTATACAGAGATCAATACTTGGTTTATGTAACATGATAGAATTTAATTAGATGATTTGATATGGATTACTGACACTTCCAGCCAACAACACACATCTCAGAACTAATGTTGTACTGTTTCTTTGTCCTGTTTGATTGAAAAGTTCTCCTAAAGTAAAGAAAGAGAGTTTGGTGAGGAAGCAAAAGGTAGAATTTCCATATAAAGTTCAAAAGCTTGTGTATGCTGCATGGGTGATGCAAAGTGGCAGATGCATGTCGCAAATAATTCATTAAGCTCATTTTACGTAACACACCCTTACAGAGACAAATATACCACCTCTTCCTCTGAGAATCTATCAAGGTTAATGAAAGTGTTCATCTTCCTGCAGATCTTTGACAACAGCATACAGGTAGAAAATCTGCTAATGAATCACTTTGACACTGCTACCCTAACTAGGGCTAATTCGATAGCCAAAAATACCCAATAAGATCACTTTGAACTTTAAGAAAATGTGAAGCAGGTTTGTGAAGCAGGTTTTTCTCTCTCTCTGATTTGCATATTATGTTTGTGAGGAGACCTTTATACTTTGCTTTAACCCTTATATGTTATTTACATGAAATTGGAATAGTGCGTGGTAGGCCTTAGTATTTGGTGGGCTTGTGTGCAGTTTGTTTATAATCTACAATAGACAGAAGCAGCACCTTCCTTGTAAATTTTTGTGCTCTTACCATTAAGATCATTCGATTTTTTTTTCATAATTTATACTGTCAATACCCAGGATGTTCTCATTAGTTTTCATAAGGATTCACGCATAAAGTGTACACATACACTTTTGAACATTTGTACTGTATACATTTGCGCTGACACCATCTAAAACGAAAGCGCTTATAGGTTTGTTCAGCTTAAGAGATGTTTACGAATCCTTGGTCAAGACTCAAAATTGAGAGTTCAAAAGCACATTTATTTATAAATCCAAATGGGACTACAAAAAGTAAAGTCATTTACACTTTTTTGTAATTATCATTAAAGCTCAACAAGTATGAAATACATGTGAAGCACTGTCAATGTGAGGGTGTAACATCAACATGTGTTTCACTCATTTACTCATTTATGTATGTAAAAACATAACCTACACTAAATGAATGTAATGTCGTTAAACATATTTAATTAACCTCAGTTATGATAAATGCAATAGAATTAACCTATGAATTCTATGAACCTTAAAAGGATTCGTAAACATTTGTATGTCTCTTAAGTTGTGCTTAAGTAAAAAGGTTTATGTTTTAGATGCTGTGAACACATTCATATTTTACGTATCAGTGTTTATCCAAACATATGGAAATGTATATGTGCTTGAACTATACTTAAATGCTTATGTTAATATCAAGCTGGAATACCAGTTATTTATGGCAGTGTGAGCCACACAAGGAGGATAGAGCAGAGCAGACTCTGTTTGAGTTAAACAAGTTTTCCTGCACAGTACAAAGGTAATGATCTCATGGGCTTCACACCTTGTCTCAGAACATGCATCAAAACACACTGCCTCTATTCCTGTTGACTGTTGTATTTGCGCTTCAGGCACGGACTGTTTAGCCTCTTTGGAACTCTGTAAGTTGCCTTGTTGCCTCGAAAACTGAAGAAAAGAGCTATTTGTTAGACATTGATAGCTCACACGGACTCCCAAACAGTAATAAACCTGATGTGATTTATACCTTATGGCCAAAATGTATTTACTAATTATACGAATTTATGGGTTTGGCTATTTCAGCTACACTCAGAAATAACAAGTGTATAAAATCAAGCATATAGTCTTGTAATCTCAAACATTTTCAGTTGCTGTAGAAATAGACTGATAATCAATTTGAGCAATATCTTTTAACCAATGTTTAAATTTTTCTTCTAAATCAGTAATAATTTATTGGTTGCTTAATGTCAGGGCTACTGACAAATGGCAAAATATTTTCCAAATCTTCATTTGGAAACTTTCCATTTTGTCATAATTGATGTTTATCAACAATAATATTATTTTTATAATTATTATTTACACATTTTCTTAAAATAATACATTTTATCAATGTGCAGTTATCAATGTGCCACAACAAAAGCAGAAATAAAACAACAATTAAAAATAGATTCAGCATACCTGTTATTAGACAGTTAGACACTGAAATAACCAATATTGGTATCGTATCATATATACATAAAAAAAAAAGAAATTTTATATATATATATATATATATCGTTCATATATATATATATATATATATATATATATATATATATATGAACGATATCAATATTGAGACAATATCGATAATTCGCTGTTGTATTTGTAATTGTGATTTAGCTACATCAGATTTTTTTTCTTGGGTCGTTGTCATTTTCTCCAACCCCTGTATGATTTTGGCAGGGGCTAAAAAGGTTTACTTTGAGTTGCATATTGTGCCAGATGTGTCCCTCCACATAAAGACAATTAAGGCACAGACCTTTCTCCCTGGAGCATAATGTGGCCAATTTTATTCTCAGTCCCTAAAATTCTGTTTGATTGATGGGTGAGAATGTCATCCCCCTGAGTAATGTCATTAACGACAGCTCAACCAACATGGTTAGAATGATGGATGTGCAACATAGTTACTACGGTTTCGGGAAACAGTCATGACTAGCTAGCTAATTTATACAATGATGCATCGTATTATGGTAGTTTTGCAGTAGTCATTGTAAGGGGAAACTGGTCTCTAGATATGGCTCAGGCCGCTCCTTCAGTGTAAATGAATGGGATTTTGTTGCCAATTTTATTGTCTGAGTGCAAAAATTCTGATCAATTCAGAATAAATCAGATCACTTAGAACAAATATTGCACACCTATTCTCAATAGGCCGAATGATTTGAGGTATATTTCCAGACTAATTAATTACATAATAAAGTTTAATACTTAGGATAAGGTGTTTGTTCAAATCCCTATGACCAATAGATATTTAGAGACAATTACCACTAATTATAACAATTAGTTGTTCTATCAATTGCCAAATAAATAAATAAATAAAATACAATAAATATATATAAAATAACATGTGCGGAAGACGATGTTGCTTGCCTGTGCAAAAGTCACTGCCAAATAGGGTGTTGTGGATGGTTTCCAGAAGTTGCTTTGCAGTTGCTAAGGTGTTGTGGTTCCCTATCTGTCACTCACTCGACATTGTGTCGATGTAGTGACACTAGGGGTCACTCTTGGGAGCCCCAAACACCTCTGCTTTTTGTCCCAAACACCTCTGCTTTTTGAAAAAAGGCCAATGAGAATTGGCGAGTGGAATTTGCATGCCACTCCCCCGGACATATGGGTATAAAAGGAGCTGGTATGCAACCTCTCATTCAGATTTTCTCTTCGGAGCCGAGCGGTTGCACTCAGTGCACTGAATTCAATTCTCCCTAACAATCACCTTAAACTGCTGGATTTTACAGCACTTTTCAGCGCCTTCCCCCTTTGGGTGTGGTCGCCCAGTCTCAGGCCGACGCGGAGATGACGGACATGCTTTCCCTGGCAGCCATGAGCATCGGGCTAGGGTGGAACCCTCTACTCTCCCCTGAACCCTCGCAGCTCGATAATTGGTTCCTGGGCCCAGAGCGCCGTCTCACAGCCAGCTGCCAAGAACCCTAGGAAGGCTTCGAAGCGCCCCAGGGGTGAGGAGACCTGCGTCTATGGAGCTGGTAGACAGACCACTCCATCCCCCGGTGGAGGGCCGGGAGGAAAATCTTTTGTTTAATTTTTCGCCGCATGCCCAAGAGGCTGCGGCTCCCAAAACCTCAACAAAAGAGTGGTTTCCTTGTTCTCTGGGTCACATGTCAGGTGCGCACGGCCATCGTCATGACCGCCATCCACCGTCCCATTTTGGCAGATTTGGCGCCCCAGTGGCGGACCCCCGCCCCTGCACACCCAGCTGTGGCACAAATATGCCCACACCGGGTTGGCTCCGACGGACTGCGGGGACGATGTTCCTCCTCCCCCCACCTCGACCAATCTTATGGTGGGCGTCAGGAGCCAGGTAAGTGCTTCGATGTCTCTGGACTCAGCATGGCCATGGGTTTTGAGCCCCCTCGACGTGGCACCTCAGGATCTGCCCCGCCGTGAGGCCCCACCCGCCAGTATGTCTGGTCTCGGTCTTACCTCGACACAGACCCTTCCTGTGGTTTGCTTTTGAGGGCCGGGCGTAACAGTACAAGGTCCTCCCCTTCGGCCTGTCCTTGTCCCCTCGCGTCTTCACGAAGGTTGCAGAGGCAGCCCTTGCCCCACTAAGAGAAGTGGGTGTCCGCATCCTCAATTATCTCGATGGCTGGCTAATCCTAGCTCACTCTCGGGATGTGTTGTTTGCGCACAGGGAACTGGTGCTCACGCACCTCAGCCAACTGGGGCTCCGGGTCAACTGGGAAAAAAGCAAGCTTTCCCCGGTTCAGAGCATCTCTTTTCTTGGCTTGGAGTTGGACTCAGTCTCGATGATGGCGCACCTCACGAACGAGCGTGCACAGTCGGTGCTGAACTGTCTGAAGGCGTTCAGACAGAAGACAGTGGATCCACTGAAATTTTTCAGAGGCTCCTGGGGCATATGACATCCTCAGCGGTTGCCACACCGCTCGGGTTGATGCATATGAGACTTCATCACTGGCTTCAGACTCGAGTCCCGAGATGGGCATGGCACGGCGGGACACATTGCGTGATCATCACGCCGATCTGTCGCCTCACTTGGACCGACCTTGCATTTCTATGTGTTTACGACGGACGCCTCCAAGACGGGCTGGGGTGCCATATGCAATGGGCACACAGCCACCAGCCCCTGGACTGGCCCGCGGCTGCATTGGCACATCACATCAACGAAGACCCCCAGAGATGCGCAGTCGGATCGGTGCTTTCCTTCCTGCAGGAGAGGCTGGAGGGGCGGCTGTCCCCCTCCACCTTGAAGGTGTATGTAGCCACCTTTTCGGCACATCACGAGGCAGTGTATGGTAAGTATTTGGGGAAGCACGACTTGCATGCCACTCCCCCGGACATAAGGGTATAAAAGGAGCTGGTATGCAACCACTCATTCAGCTTTTGTGCTGAGGAGCCGAGACAAGGTCCCGGCATTTCAGCTGGTAGTTCAGTGTTGTGGCAAGAGGGACACAACGTCCACGTGGGACCTCTCTGTAGTCCTTCGGGGTCTACGGGGTGCTCCCTTTGAGCCCCTGGAGTCAGTTGAGCTTAAGGCCCTCTCTTTGAAGACTGCCCTCCTGACTGCGCTCACTTCCATCAAGAGGGTAGGGGACCTGCAGGCGTTCTCTGTCAGCGAATCGTGCCTGGAGTTTGGTCCGGGTTACTCTCACGTGATCCTGAGACCCCGACCAGGCTATGTGCCCAAGGTTCCCACGATCCCATTTAGGGATCAGGTGGTGAGCCTGCAAGCACTGCCCCAGGAGGAGGCAGACCCAGCTTTGGCGTTGCTGTGTCCGGTGCATGCTTTACACATCTATTTGGATCGCAAACAGAGCTTTAGAAGCTCCGAGCAGCTCTTTGTCTGCTTTGGTGGACAGTGGAAAGGAAGCGCTGTCTCCAAACAGAGGATCGCCCACTGGGTCGATGACGCCATCGTGATGGCATATCACACCCAGGACGTGCCGCCTCCCGTGGGGCTACGAGCCCACCCTACTAGGAGTGTAGCAGTCTCCTGGGCCCTGACCAGTGGCGCCTCTTTGGCAGACATCTGCAGAGCAGCGGGTTGGGCAACACCCAACACCTTTGCGAGGTTCTATAATCTTGGTTTGAGCCGGTTTCGTCCCGTGTGTTGTCAGGTCCGAAAAGGTAAGTTCCGGGACAGCTGGCCGGCTGTACCACTTGCGCATAGCGCCTTTCCCCTCCCATGAGGTGAAGACGTGCGCTTTTGACTCCCAGTCGTGTTCACAAGTTGTGATCCCTGGATGACTTTCCTCCTTAGCCCTGTGGCAGACGAGTTTGCGGAGAAACTCGCTGCCGGCCCAGTACGTTTGCTAACTAGGCCCGGTACTGAGGTAGGTGCTCCACATGTGGTGGTTCCCCGTAGGTGACCCCACGTGATATCTTCTGCTAAATCATTTTCCTGTCGGTAAACTACATCTTCCTTGGGCAGAGGCCCCTCTGCCCCCGGTCACCATGTTTGTAGAAACTCCTCCCCCCTCAGGTAGGACCTACCATGGGACTTCTCCACATGACATACTTCCGACAAGACTCGGTAAGACCATGTGACGTATTTCCACTCAAAATACCCCCCCCCCCCTTTTTGGGCGGGGTGTGGTCTCCGCGGTGTCTTCCCCTTGGGAGTGACACCCCCCCGATGTAGACATTTATGGCCCCCAGTCGGTTAACAAATTCCACTCTTTTTGGGGAGAAAAAAGAGGAAAAGAGGCCACGGCTGGGCTAGCCTGTCCCTATTTGTTGGGCAGTTGACTTGTTCCCGAAGGACCATTCGACGCTCATAAGAGTGTTGGGGGAGGTTACGTGATGGCCTGGTGCGCTGGCTACGAGGCACACAGCGGTCTGCTTGTCTCGCACCACCAGTCCACGTAACACAGTTCAGCTAGTTGTGGCATTTTGTATAGAGACCCCTAGTGTCACTACATCGACACAACGTCGAATGAGTGACAGATAGGGAACGTCCTGGTTACTTTCGTAACCTCCGTTCCCTGATGGAGGGAACGAGACGTTGTGTCCCTCTTGCCACAACACTGAACTACCAGCTGAAATGCCAGGACCTTGTCTCGGCTCCTCAGCACAAAACCTGAATGAGTGGTTGCATACCAGCTCCTTTTATACCCGTATGTCCGGGGGAGTGGCATGCAAATTCCACTCGCCAATTCCCATTGGCCTTTTTTCAAAAAGAAAAGGTGTTTGGGGCTCCCAAGAGTGACCACTAGTGTCACTACATTGACACAACGTCTCATTCCCTCCATCAGGGAACGGAGGTTACAAAAGTAACCAGGACGTTTTTAACACATCGCTTCTAAAATGCATTAGCAATAATAATAGTACAATAATAAATTATAATAATTAATTTTATTCCCTGAAAAATAACACAAAAGTGACCTAAAACCCACATTATAAAATAAAGACTAATACATGGTCTTATGTCACAGTCATAAAATAGACACTGCAATTAAAACAGCTCTCGCACTACAGCCACTATTACACAAAGTTAAGACCCTGCAGTACACAAGTAACCATTTTCAGGCAGCAGGTGTTTACAGAAACTGACTTTAGGAGAGCAGAGAGAGTGTTACACTGTAGTGCTGTGAGGGAACAGCCACATTCCACTGTGTTTTGTGAGTTTGGAAAGCATTTATAACAGTCTCATTATAACAGGCAGACAAGGGTGGAAAAATTCCTGTCGCCAGGATAACTTTGTGCCTATACTGTATATTGTACAGTCTGGTGGTGTATTTTTTAATTTAAGTCTGCAACAGACTTAAATTAAACTCTGGTCTCTAGAGTTTACTCAGAATGGTACCAAAAAAAAAAAAAAAAAACTTCAAGTGAGTGGCAGTTCTGTGGACGGAAATGTCTTGTTGATGAGAGAGGTCAACTGAGAATGGCCAGACTGCTTCAGGCTGACAGAAAGGCTACGGTAACTGCTCTGTACAATTGTAGTGAACAGAACAGCATCTCAGAATGCACAACACGTCGAACATTGAGACGGATAGGCTACAAAAGCAGAAGAACATGTCGGGCACTTTATTAGGACCATAGTGTTCCTAATAAAGTGCTCAGTGAGTGTTTATCTGTATCTGTATATTCATAACAGTTTTTTTTTTAAAAACCTAACAAAATTCTTTGACAAGTGTGTTTGTGCTACAGTGCATCCGTAAAGTATTCACAGCGCTTCACTTTTTCCACATTTTGTTATGTTACAGCCTTATTCCAAAATTGATTAAATTCATTATTTTCCTCAAAATTCTACAAACAATACCCCATAATGACAACGTGAAAGAAGTTTGTTTGAAATCTTTGCAAATTTATTAAAAATAAAAAAACGAAAAAAATAAAAAAAATAAATCACATGTACATAAGTATTCACAGCCTTTGCTCAATACTTTGTTGAAGCACCATTTGCACCAATTACAGCCTCAAGCCTTTTGGAGTATGATGCTACAAGCTTGGCACACCTATTTTTGGGCAGTTTCTCCCATTCTTCTTTGCAGGACCTCTCAAGCTCCATCAGGTTGGATGGGGAGCATCGGTGCACAGCCATTTTCAGATCTCTCCAGAGATGTTCAATCGTTTTCAATTCTGGGCTCTGGCTGGGCCACTCAAGGACATTCACAGAGTTGTCCCGGAGCCACTCCTTTGTTATCTTGGCTATGTGCTTAGGGTTGTTGTCCTGTTGGAAGATGAACCTTCGCCCCAGTCTGAGGTCCAGAGTGCTCTGGAGCAGGTTTGTCTCTGTTCATTGCTGCATTCATCTTTCTCTCGATCCTGACTAGTCTCCCAGTTCCTGCCGCTGAAAAACATCCCCACAGCATGATGCTGCCACCACCATGCTTCACTGTAGGGATGGTATTGGCCAGGTGATGATAGGTACCTGGTTTCCTCCAGACATGACACTTGCCATGCAGGCCAAAGAGTTCAATCTTTATTTCTCATGGTCTGAGAGTCCTTCAGGTGCCTTTTGGCAAACTCCAGGTGGGCTGTCATGTGCCTTTTACTGAGGAGTGGCTTCCGTCTGGCCACTCTACCATACAGGCCTGATTGGTGGAGTGCTGCAGAGATGGTTGTTCTTCTGGAAGGTTCTCCTCTCTCCACAGAGAAATGCTGGAGCTCTGTCAGAGTGACCATCAGGTTCTTGGTCACCTCCCTGACTTAGGTCCTTCTCCCCCGATTGCTCAGTTTGTCTGGGTTGCCAGCTCTAGGAAGAGTCCTGGTGGTTCCAAACTTCTTCCATTTACAGATGATGGAGGCCACTGTGCTCATTGGGACCTTCAATGCTGCAAAACATTTTCTGTACCCTTCGCCAGATCTGTGCCTCGATACAATCCTGTCTCGGAGGTCTACAGACAATTCCTTGGACTTCATGGCTTGTTTTGTGCTCTGACATGCACTGTTAACTGTGGGGCCTTATATAGACAGGTGTGTGCCTTTCCAAATCATGTCCAATCAACTGAATTTACCACAGGTGGACTCCAATCAAGTTGTAGAAACATCTCAAGGATGATCAGTGGAAACAGGATGCACCTGAGCTCAATTTTGAGTGTCATGGCAAAGGCTGTGAATACTTATGTACGTGTTTTTGTTTTTGTTTTTATTTTTAATATATTGCAAAGATTTCAAACAAACTTCTTTCACGTTGTCATTACGGGGTATTGTTTGTAGAATTTTGAGGAAAATAATGAATTTGATCCATTTTGGAATAAGGCTGTAACATAACAAAATGTGGAAAAAGTGAAGCGCTGTGAATACTTTCCGGATGCACTGTATATTTCTTTAAAATAAATGCCACTTGATTTGATATTTTGTTATATAATGCAAAGACATTCATACATTTGTAAAGTAATTGTGACTGATGTGTCCAAATACTGATCAGAGCAACTGTAATGATAAATATTGGCATATGTTAAATATAACTCTTGAGAATACACATTTTCAATTTAACATGTTGTCTAACAAAAGCATTTTTCAGTATGCCCGTTAAAGGTCAGGCTGCTGGTATTTTTTATAACGACCAAAATCAGACATCAAAAACTGCAGCCAGATTGAATTTATTCGTGTGATATCTGTATTTAAGAAATAAAAAGATCTCTTTAATTTTAAATAGTTTCTCCTATACAAGAATGAGATCAGATGGAGAGCAGATGGAGACTTTAGCTATTAAGTCTCCTGCTCCTCAGGTTTTTCTCTTGACAACAAGTAATCTCACATGTGTGTCCCCCAGTGTTTTAGAAGAGATGACAACCATGTCACAAACTGTGCTCAGATGTACCAAGATCCCAAAGTATGCAATACAAGTCAAAGATCTCAATAAGAACTCAAACATTTCTCAGCAAATTCTTCTGTGACCAAATTATTCGAGATATGCTATCCACATTCATTTATAGCTCCTTACTCCAACTGTACATCATCAATTGTCTCATTTGTGTATTTTATGTTTCCAAAGGAATTTTAGGAGACACATCTGAGACAAAGTAGAAACTTAAAAGAAACATAACTTATAATATCTTAATCTTTGAAAGAGCAATGTCTGAGCAATATGTTTTCTAGAAGATCCTCAACACCTTGACGTTTCACAGCTGTTCAACATAGCAATACTGTAAATCCATGCATACAAATTACTTGCTTACTCTTATAAACGGCATTCCACGGCTGGTACCCATAATAGCCTGTGATTCTCAAGATTCTCTCTTCGATGGACGCGCTGTTGATATCTTCCACAGATTTAGACGACTTCAGGTCCTCTTTAATTGATTCATCCACCACCAGGTACTTGAGCTGGCGAAGTTGCGGGCTGATGTCGGACAGCCTTCTGGGACTCACCTCGGGGGACCTGCGCATCCCGCTGGTGACAAGAAAACAAAGTTGGAATAGCGTAGGCTTCGAGCGCTTGGCACAGAGAAGAGGTGTGCCAGTGAGAGCGTGGCACACAAACAAGCCTTCTCATTACATGGGTATTCTGATAGTCTACCTCCGTGGGCAGAGAGAGAAATTAGTGCTTCTTAAACACATCTAAACAACAACTCCGCTTAAAACGAATTTGCAAGCGCGCAGCCCCGTGGCATGTCTCGTTTCGGCGCGTAAAAGGGTGGATGCGCGGATATTCACCCTCCACTGGCGTTACGCGCGGAGGAGGCAGAGCTGCGGAGAGATGATAACCAGACATGACTGCTGCTCAGTACAGTATAACACAACAGCATAACATTCTCCTGGTACAGTAGGCCACGATTCAATTGGAGGAACGTATAGATATACAAATGCGCAACATTAATGTATTAACTGCTTAAACCTACCTCGAAAAAGAGAGAAAATCTTTTTAAAGTGTTTTAATCAGTCGTGTTTTATGCATGCTTGGATGCCATAAACTGGTACTTACATGCGCAATAGCGTGAACTAATTTAAATGCAGAAAAGACTTGACTGCGTATGAAAAATTCATTGAGGTAGTTTTTATGCTGCAGTCTATATGGCCACCGAGAGGCGTTTATAATTCAGTTGTACGCACCAACTCCTCTCTCACGATGAATCTTTGAGCTTTCTACAATTGGGCTGTATAAGAAACCTCGCTTTGATATACAGTTTTAAACACTGGCCCTTTGAATGCGTTTTTACGCACGCGTTTCGTATTACGCGCAAGGAAATAATAATAATAATAATAATAATAATAATAATAATAATAATAATAATAATAAACTCAAATTAAAAACCTCCATTTGATAGACAGGCTACAAAAACGGTATGAAGTTCAAAAATGCAGACTCTTTAATAACTATGCACTCTAATATCTGTATAAATATTTAAATATGCTTAAGAATTCGGTTGCGCAGGATCGCATCACCATTTGAAGAACTGTGCGTAGTTATTTTAATTTATCCATAGTATCTGTAATTGGGGTTTGCTTTGGAAGCTTTATCAATTTTTTTTTTTCTCATTCCCCTGAATTTGAAGGTGATTTTAACACTATACTACAGTACTTTACTATCATCTGTCACGTCTCACGAGCGCTGTGTTAACTCAGAAGTGACGCTAAGTGAAGCTGCATCTCATTGCAACACATATTCTACTCATGCATAAGTTGTGTTTTAAATTCTTACATGGGCATCAAGGTGGTCGGTGGTCCCAGGTAACACATGCAATCCCTCCGTGCGGGTCCGAGCCGGTCTCCATCTCCATACATGATCCCCATGAATGACAGCAGATCACTGCTCACACGCACAGAGAGACACACGTATTGGAATGGTCCTCCTCTCTCCCACACTGATACACTCCAGCAGTGGCATTTGACAGATTTTTGCACCAAGATAGCATGGGCTTCACACCTCCAGCAGTTTTCAGAGCCACAGCGCCATCTAACGGTGGATGCAGTCTGGTGCTGCGGGGTTATGTGGGCTGTAGAGTCTATAGGGAAATTGACTCGCAATAAATATTGAATCGTTAATTTATCGATATAATCTAAGACATTCTTTATTTTAGACTTTGTTAATAACCTTATTGTTTGTGGGTTGGTATAATAATGAAGGTTTTATTACATGATCACTTGCACTATAGTCCAAATTCAGAGTTAAATTGCACAATGGTGTCATAAATACGTATATATATATATATATATATATATATATATATATATATATATATATATATATATATATATATATATATATATATATTATAGAAAATGTATATTTAAATATTTAATTAAAATAAAAAGCAAAAATATTGTTATTAAAATAATTAAATATTAGTATAAAAATAACTAAATTATAAATACTTAATAAATATATTATTAAACTATATTAAAATATTATTATCACTGTTGATAATAATTGATTACTTAATAAATACATATTTAAATATAGCTGCAAGTGTCAATTAACGGGGTTCAAGCATTTAAGGTCCTTTAAGTCCTTTAAGACAGCCTGTTAACACCTAAAACAATGATAAAATGGGATTTTTTTACACTCCTGACTGTTATGGCGCCACCAAAAGGCGTAAGTGCACAATTCTTTCATGTGTCCTCAGACTGACCTCCTACATAGGTGTTTAAAATCTGGTGATAATATCTCATTCCATGGCGATGAATCGAAAGTTCAAACTTTTTTTGATAATTAATATTGGGAGAATATTTCTGCCCTGATTTGGTTCCGATCGGGCGAATGGTCTGGGACTAGTTAAAATAGCTGCTAAAAGCTGATTGGTCGATGGCGGCAATGTTTTTCAAGATATGTGAATGTCCTCATAGAACTTGATGGAAATTTGGACAAAGACACTGCATGCAAAATTTCAAGTCGATCGGACTAATGGTTCCATAGTTAGAGCCATTTTTTGAGTTTTAATCATTATAGCGCCACCAAAAGGCAGAGGTGTGCATATTTTTCTGTGTGTCCTCAAAATGATGCCATACATATTTGTACCAAATTTGGTGATAATATCTCATTCCGTTCAAGTGTTATAACCATTTAAGTAAAAGTGGCCATGCACACTATGCACGTTTTGGTGCACCTTTGCAAGCTGAATTGAAAGTTCAAACTTTTTTTTGATAATTATTAATAATGGGACTCCAGAGAATAATTCTGCACTGGTTTGGTTCTGATCGGGTGCACGGCCTAGGACTAGTTCACAAAAGTATTTTTGTTAAATAATCTCAAATATTTAACAAATTATTTGATTCACACCAAAGCTTCTAGAGGCAAAGTTGTTCAGAAAGAGGAGGTCTATCATATGATATGAATAACGTGTTTCTTTGCGAAAGACAGCCGTATATACATCGATTTACACGCAATTAAAACGGGATAGCACCTCCTGTGGCCAATATTTTTCACATTTTGCACAGACCTCTTGGGCCAAGAAACAAATAGGCTTACCACGTTTTGTTTCGATACGCATTTTTTAACCTTGTCAAATAGCTGCTAAAAGCTGATTGGTCGGCCATGTTTTTCAAGATATGCGACTGTCCTCATTGAATTTGATGGCACATTGGACAAAGACACTGTACACAAAATTTCAAGTCGATCAGACCAACGGTTCCGTAGTTAGCCATTTTTAGGTTTTTAATTATTATAGCGCCACCAAGAGGCAGAGGCGTGCAATTTTTTGTGTATGTCCTCAGAATGATGTCATACATATGTGTACCAAATTTTGGTCCATTCAAGAGTTATAGCCATTTAAGCAAAAGCCACTCCCACTACGTATGTTTTGGCATACCGTTGCGATGATCAATCGAAAGTCCAAACTTTTTTTTGCTAAGTTGTCATATTGGGACTCTGCTGAATTTTTTTGCACTGGTTCTGATCGGGCGAAAGGCCTAGGACTATTTTTTTTTTTTTTTTTTTTACTTCAATAAAATCCGATACAATCCAAAATATTGGCATGATGCAAGAAATAACAGGAAAAAAAATTTTGTTTGTAGTCCTTACGGTTTAAGAGTTATGGGCCAAAATGTAAAAATGTTTGTTTTGATGACTATAGCGCCACCGTCAGGCCGATCGGGGCGATACTTTGCGCCTGACTAGCGACTAGGAGTATTACCTTCCCACCAAGTTTCATTTCTCTAGGCCTTACGGATTGGGCTCCACGATCAGTTTTAAGCCAGAAAAAAAAATAAAAAATAAAGAATAAAATAATAATAATAATAATAATAATAAATCTGAGCAAAAACAATAGGGTTTCTAGCACTTCATGCTTGAACCCCTAATAATACATATTTATTAAAATAATAAAAAATTATTTTTAATAAACAAAAATATTAAGAAAATTTAGCTTGGTATAAAAACAATGGAATTAAAGACACTAAACTAAAGAATAAACTTGCCACATCTTCGGGAGCAATGTCATTATACAGCAAAATGAGCAAACGAGCCAAAGATTTGAAAGGAAAGGAGTTTTGAGAAACTCTCCAAACAAAACATTGAGAAAGACCAATTCATCATTTTGCTGTGCTCTTTTGGTTTGCACCTCCCTCTTATTATTTTCCACTGAGCAGATAACACATACACACACACACACACACACACACACGAAAAAAAATAAAAAAACTGTGTACTTAGAAAGTACAGCACTCTTCAGTAGCTAAAAATAGGTAACATCTTAAGAGCTCCAATTTATCTTGATCTTTTTTTTTACCCAAGAAGACAAGCACAGTGTACAAAATTGTATAAAATCAAATTCTGAAAGAACTGATAGAAGGTAAAAAAGATTCATCATTTGAATTTGATAAAGGTTTGCCACAGAAATATACAGTCTCCCTCCACAAAAAATCCCCAAATAAGGTACTGTAGTTAGTTTTTACAGAAGAATGAGAAAAAGATCAATGTACAGAGAGAGTTGAGATTTATATTCTTTAAGGAAGATGTTTATTTTCTAGATTGTGTTCTGTCTAGTTCAGACTCTTAGCGCTTTTGTTCTGTTAAAGGGATAGTTCACCCAAAAATGAAAATTCTTTCATAATTTTACTCTCCCTCATGCCATCCCAAATGTGTATGACTTTCTTTCTTCTACTGAACATAAATGAAGATTTTTAGAAGAATATCTCAACTCTACATGCCCATACAATGCAATTGAATGGTGGCCAGAACTTTGAAGGTCCAGAAAGCACATAAAGGCAGCATAAAAGTAATCCATATGACTCCAGTCGTTTAATCCATATCTTCAGAAGTGATATGATAAGTGTGGGTGGGAAACAGATCAATATTGAAGTCCTTTTTTGAGTTTTGACTATATTTGGGCTCCCAGAGACCCCAATGATGCATGTGTAAAAATAATATACTTCAAATTCTTTTAATATGTTCCTTTGACCTTATCAAAACCCAAATGATGTTATTGGAGTTCTAATCCTCTGATACATCACTAAGTGGACATGCACTTTTCAGAAAAGTTACTGTTGTCCAAAATAGAAACAATTGCTTCTGTTTGGAGTCAATTGGACTCTGGCAAAACACATTGTGTAAAGATACAATAAAGTCATACAGTATAAACCTCATACTTAAATATTAAAGGGATAGTTCACTCAAAAATTAAGGTCCTGTCACCTTTCACTTTCACTGCATCTTTTTCCTATTCAGTGAAAATGAATGGTGAATGAAGCTAAAATTCTGCCTAAGATTTTCTTTCAGGCATTTACTCTTGGCCTGTTCATGATAGGATAGCTCTCTGATCAGTAAACAGTGTAAATACATCCTCTAAGATTACAGAGGCAGCTTTTGGTGAGCAGACCTAGAAATGTTGTACACTTTTATACAGTAACCTGGGCTTCCATTATTCATATTCTTCAAGACATACTGGTTTTACTTTCTTTTTTTGAGCTATCTTCAATCGATAATAATCACAGCAGCTCCTTTTCAGAGCCTGTACTCATGTTTACAGATATAAATTAATTTGTTGCAGTGTTTTCGCCCTACATTTCTTGATGTGGCTGTTCTGTCTCGTATTTAGGTCAGCAACTAAACCTGTTGCCATGTAACCAAAAACGCTGTCTGCTGGGCTCTCAACTGACCCTTGAGTCCAAGACCCAGCATTTATATTCAGCTCTAAGGGGATGGAAACATGCATCATACAGTACATATAAAACTGCACAACTATTCTGACTGACAATAATTGAATTTCAACTCTAATGCTGGTGGCAATCACTGAGATCAACAGCAGTGAGACTTTCATATGGCTGAACACTGACAAGTTAACCCCAGGCAAGAACTTTGAGAACTATGCATATTCTCACAGAAGAGAGCATATGCTATGTCTTCTTCTTCTTCTTCTTCTTCTTTTTATTTAAATAATGTAAATAATGACAGAATTTTCATTTTTTGGATGAACTCTTTCTTTGGTTAAAATAATCTTCCCCTCATTTCATTGACATAACAGTGAGTATAAACAATGCTTTGCGGGTTTCAAGCAATGTTTTCCTCCAGAGTACACCGTCACATAATTCAGGAGCATAATGTAAACACTGAGACTGTGTTCATATTTGATATGCAATATTTATTTCATGGAGGTACAGTGACAGGCCTCTTAACACTCTGTAAGAGAGGCTGATGAACTGTAAAACAGAGACAGCAGAATGGTGGGTATCAGAGCCCAGAAGAATCAGTGCACCAGTGATTCCCCCCTGTGAGATTCACAAGTGTTGCGACACAGAGCTGAGCGTAATAGATGATGTTCTGTCACAAAGAGAGGAAGGGGAGGAAAAAGACAGCGAGAAACACAATGAGATACAGTATGTCAAATAGCATTCAGCAGAGAGCTAGGACTCCTTTATAAAAATTCCATCAACATGAATTGTGTAATGTTTTACAAAATTAAATTAATAAAACTTAAAATATTTAGATATTTTATTAAAGATTACTTCATTCAATTTGATGGAATTTTGTAATGAAATTGAAATGCAATTGAATGTAACAAGGGCCACTCCCCTGACTCCTTTATGCTTTTTCTAGAGCCTAGGGCTAGAACCTCTATCTGAGTATGAGATTTGACAGACGTGAGGTAACATGGTGCTTTCAGCAGTGGGAATTCAGCCAAATATGTCACAAAGCTCTGTTTTGAATATAGCCTTGTATTTGTCAGGAAAGGATGGAGGATAATTGGACTCCCTGCACCTAGCCGTGAGCTCTGTGTGTTCAGATGCACTCCTATTGCTGACACCTTCCAATTTCACAGACAGCACTTTACATTTTGGCAAAAATTATGTGCTCACATTTGACTGTGTGTGCTGAGGAGAGGGGAGAGGTGGGCTGTGCTCTGTGAAAAGAGAGTTGTAGTGTGTGAAAAGTAAATGAGTGTGTATTTGGGTGTTTGGGCAAATATGTGTCAGAGGTTGGAGGGGCAACTCAGAAAACCTTTGAATTGTGGAGTTTCACAGTGTGGGCACTGACTGTGAAATAACGGTGAATTGCTTTCCTTTACTCTGCTGATGTTGTCATTTTGGAACAACACGAAGGTAAGTAAATGATGATGATGAATTTTATATCCCTGAAGTAAAAGCTGTCAAACATTACAAACACATTTAAGTAAAAGTAACAAATGAATTATATCACCTACATGTACTATAGTCATAATTTTATCATGCAAGTTGGTATCAGAGCCAAAACACATGCAGTTCACAAGATAAAATCTAAATAAAAGAGAACTAGAAAAGGAAAGTTTGTTGAGACAGAGGAGAAGACAGATAGACAGACAGTGGAGAAGACAGACAGACGATAGATAGATAGATAGATAGATAGATAGATAGATAGATAGATAGAAATATAGGCCTCTAAGGCCTGATTGGTTTCCTTATGTTGTTTTATTGTATCTTTGTGAAGGCTGAACATCATATCAAATTCACACCATCAAATTTGGACTAAATCTGTTTCCTCTGTAACAGATTTGCATACTCCTTTAATGGCGTGCTTATGTTGCTATAGTAACATGTGTAGTAGTTAGCCGAGAGTGAGGGTTTCTCTCTCTGGAAGGCTCATAGTACAGAGTTGTACCACATGACACTCAGCTCAGGATGTGTTAATCTGTCTTATCTCCTCTCCTCTTAGAGATCTGGAGGCACAAGATGTTGTGTGTGTGTGCACATGTGTTTTTGCGTGGGTCTAAGTTGGATTGTATGTATGCATTAATGTGTAAATCAATTTTTTACCCAACCAGCGCACCGCCTCTGTGAATCCACAAAGACTTATTTTTACTAGATTTCTCATTCCTTTTTATTTTTTTATTTTTTTTTACTTATTTGATAAATGCTTTATTCCCTGAGTGACGCCCATATTTGAAATAGTCAGTAAGAGACATTATTACATGCAGGGCTCTTTCTTGGTGTAAAATGTGACATTTCACTTGTTTGACATTCCTCATTCTGTCCTTCTCTGTTCCTGTAACGAAATCAGGACATTGGCATAAAGTAACTTGAGGGATGTATTTAGCACTGCAGTCCACCAGCAGTATCCACTTTCTCTCTCTCCCTTTCCTTCCATTCTCTCTCAGGATAAATATAGACCTCCTCTACCACCAACAGAGAGAAACAGTAAGACTGAGAGAGAGAGAGAGAGAGAGAGAGACAGAGAGAGAGAGAGAGAGAGAGAGAGAGAGAGAGAGAGAGAGGGAACGCACCTTATGGAGTCTATACAGGCCTCTCTGCTCCCTTCCTTGGCAAAATGATGGCAGCATCAGAGATCAGTGGACCATCAGAAAGTGAATGTTTAATATCTTTTCTAGAGGACATCTTTGAAGTGCAGGGTTCCATTTTATTCACCGTTTTTCCCTGCACATATACAGGCACTGAAACTTAAAGGGAAACATACTGTATATAGGTAACTTGCTATGGGTAGAATGGCACTAATTGTTTGTGGCTCACTAAAATAGGTGTGACAATTTGGGTTATTAATAAGTAGCAATTTAAAGGGTAAACAGGGGCTGAACTGACATGTTTTAAACAACTCTTTAGACTGACCTGTAATTAAACTGTTCATGTCTGACACAACAATCAACACAGATTTAAAATTTGCCATAATTGCTATACAATAATAAACATGAGTGTCAGAACATTCCACAGTCAGAATGAAATTAGAATTTAATAAGCATTTTCATCTTAACCCTGCTGACAGCATTTTGGCAAATGTTCAGTGGCACTTTGTCAGACCTATATGACAGCTGCAAGCTCCTTGTCTATTTTATTTGACAGATTCCAGAGGCGCAAGGAAGCACCCTTCTGCATAAGCCACTTAAAAAGAGATATCTTGGTTTCACTACATGTGAACTACAGTTAACAGCCGATATGACAGTAATCCAGCCTGGAAGTGAACTCGTGTAGTGTAGATAATAATATTCTGAAACTGTCACATATTCAGTCATTGTCAGTCATTGTTACTGAAGATTTACTGTTTCTCTCTGTCTGTTTATTGATATTTCCAGTCCTGGGAGAGTGTGCATTTTTTATGAATATACAAATTAATTAGGCTGATCAACATCTACAAATATAACAAAAATAATTATGCATCCTGATTTTAACCAGAAAGAGAACATTTCTTGGTAGCTAATTTTATTCTTAAAAGTGCTTGTCCATTGACCTGATTAACTTCCATTTTTTTTTTTTTTTTTACACACTAATAAAGTAACAATACATACACTATTTGTGTTGAAATATTGTAGGCAGCACAGCTTCTTCAATTTCCTTCACAGGAGCACTAAAGCATCTATCAGTCTAATTGGTGGACCAGAAGTGCTACGTTCCAGAAGTGCAGCCATGGGTGCCACCTGAAGATATAGTAGACATTTAATATCTCATTTCCATCAAAATGACTCATTCAGAACACCTGTATCCTAAGCCCAGGGGTTGATCAAGAAGTCGGTGAGAGTAGGTGCCTAAAACTTCCAAAGGGCCCTAGTCTCAAGTCTATAACTTTTACATTTGCAACTTCCTAAGTAAACCACCAGAGGTCGGTACCATTACATAATATTGAAGGTAAGCATTACCATTGTTGATGACTCCTTTACCCCATGGGCAAATTTTTGACTATCGGCATGAAGTCTGGTTGACTTTGCAATTTATTCTGGCCAAGAACCGCCCAAAGAAGGAGGCTGTCTGAACAACATCCACAGTTAGATTTTGGTTTTATGTGATGGTTGGTGGTGGGTAGGCCGATGTGTACTTTTTTGGAGACAGCATATAGATTCAGGATTATTGGATTCAGATTCGGATTTGCATCAGTTAGCTATTCAAACACTAAAGCTGGTTTCACATATCCTCCGTGAGCGGGGGGTGAGCGAGGCGTTTTGATGCCCAGGTTAACAGATTACATCTTTCTCATTGCAAGCATGAGTCACGAGGCGACGTGGCAGTGAGCGGATAGTTTCGGCGCTGAGCCTATTTTTGTCGCGCAGCTCACAATGAACACAGCAGCTCTGGGTGTAGCAGAAAACTAAAATAATCAGGAGATTATAGAAAAGATGCAAAAGCAAATAAACAATATTTTAACCAAACCAAATTTACACTACAACTTATAGGTCTGCATACAAACACAACACACACACACACACACACACACACACACACACACACACACACACACTAAATAAAGGAAAGAATAAATCAATAAACTGCAGGACTTTTGTCCGTGTTGTATATATACAGAGACAGTTTAGAAAAGACTGGTATTAAAAAAGAATGATTACCGCTTTAAAGGTAAAAGAGCCCATCACTTTTTAGATAAAGACATCGCCTGCCAATCAACTCAAGAACATGCATGCTCATTATCTGATCCAGCCTGAAAAAATCGTTTTTTAGCGTAATCTGAGGTAAAGCAGCACAATTTATGATTCTATTGTTGTCAGCTTTTACTGCTGATTTTAAATATGTTCTTTGATCGTAATCTTGACCAACCGATTTGGAGATGTTGGTCTTTCTCCATTCAAGCAGATAGGAGCTCTACTTTTATGCTGCATGTTTACATAAACAAATTGCTACCCAGCCCTCCAAGGAGCGTTCCAAAGATAACCGCCGAGTGGACTTGCCTTGAAAGGGGCTTTGATATATTAACCAATCACAACCAAGTACACTGATGAACAAGTGCACGTGACTGCCCGCCATTGTCATAGGAACCTAAAGAAGAGACGCGACCAATGTGAAAGCCCAAATGCGACGCGTTGCTCACACCCCGCTCACGGAGTATGTGTGAAATTAAGGGCGTGTCTGTTTTAATTGATCTCACAGCATTCAGCCCCTGATCTCAGTTGTCAGAATTTGGTCATGGTCATGGACAAAAAATACTGGTTCCATGGACAGCACATATCAGCAGTGATAAGGCTCTTTAGTTTAGAAAAGACTAAAATGTTCCACATTCTTGCCTCTGCTCTGTCACACTGAGTACACACGTCAGATTTGATGCTGTGTTTTCAAATTTATTGCCCAGAAATTGTGTTAAAGGGATAGTTCACCCAAAAATTTAAATTCTCTCATCATTTATTTACCCTCATGCCATTCAAGATGTGTATGACTTCCTTTCTTTTACTGAACACAAATATTTTTAGAAGAATATCTCGGCTCTGTAGGTCCATACAATGCAAGAGAATGGTGACCAGAACTTTGAAGATCAAAAAAGCATATAAAGGCAGCATAAAAGTAATCCATATGAGTGGTTAAATCCATATCTTCAGAAGCAATATGATAGGTGTGGATGAGAAACAGATCAATACTTAAGTCCTTTTTTACTATCAATCTCCAATTTCACTTTTACATACTTCTTCTTTTGTTTTTGGCGATTCACATTCTTTGTGCATATCGCCACCTACTGGAAAGGGAGGATTTAATTAGAATTTAAAGTAAAAAAGGACTTACATATTGATCTGTTTTTCACCCACACTTATCATATCACTTCTGAAGATATAGATTTAGCCACTGGGGTCATATGGATTACTTTTATGCTGCATTTCTGTGCTTTTTGGACCTTCAAAGTTCTGGACACCATTCCCTTGCATTGCATGGACCTACAGAGCTGAAACTTTCATTTGTTTTCAACAGAAGAGAGAAATTCGTACACATCTGGGATAGCATGAGGGTGAGTAAATGATGACAGAATTTTTACTGTCCCTTTAACGCTGTATTGATTTCCTCAGATATGCATTTCCATCCATAAGATGGAATAAAATCTGTATTTGGATGAATGAGTGTAGGAAACATAGGAAGAAATTGGGAGACTTTAAAAAAAAAAAAAAAAATCTTTAAACTATCCTAACACTGTGTTAGTCACAAACATGAAGTCATTAAAACATTTTTCATTCAATGAAAGGGAATGGTGACTGATGCTGTCAGTCTGCCTAAAATCTCCTTTTGTGTTCCACTGCAGAAAGACGGTCAATTGGGTTTGGAACAACATGAGGGCAAGTAAAAGGTAACAGAATTATCATTTTTAGGTGAACTATCATGTTAAGGACATTTGTGTTTACTTTTGTATGTTAAACAGTTTTGATAATGTGTTGGTGTCCACTGTGGAAGCAAAACCAGTTGAGAACCACTATGCTAAATCATCTGATCTGTGCCGAGAGAATGTTTATTTGTACACACAGGAACTCTTTCACTAATTGTCTGAGAGAGTGATGATGGACAAGGAAGAAAAGGAGGAGAAGGAGAGGAAAGGGGTTAGAGTTTCAGTCCAGCCCCCATGTCTGGACCCTCCTCCGGCTTGCTGCAGCAAAAGAGGGGGAGGGGGACACAGCAGTTTCAGCTTCCACAGAGGAAACGGAAAAGACGAAACAGACGTAAGTCATTTCAAAACCACGGGGCGGTGCCGAAGCTCCACTCCCTGTGTGTTTTCAGCGCTATCTTCTTCTAAAACCCTTGTAAGCTCCTTGTCTCCCCTCCTGTTTGCTCTTTCTTCTCCTTTCTCTGTTTGTGGCAAGCAGCCCCCACCCTAACCACCAGGAGATTTCTTCAACAAAGAGGAGATGCCCCCACAGCCACAGGTGAAGAGAAGTTTCCTGGAATTCCTCAAGAGCTTTGTTGGGATTGTACGGGTCCTCCAGATCCTGTTTGGAGCTGGGCTTTGGGTCACCATCGCAGCCAACAAGTATGAGGGCTCCATACACTTTGTTCTGTTCGTGGCTGTGTTCTTCTGGCTCCTAACGTTAGCCATCTTCATCCTCACTCTACTGGATAAACAAGACTTTGTTCCCATCGTAGGAGGAGAACGCTGGTTGTTAAGCAACGTGATACATGACATTGCCGCTTTTCTGCTGTATCTGTCTGCAATTGGAATCATGATCTACAAAACCGACAAGAACTCCTTCTGCAACCTAGACGTCTACAAACATCACTGCTTGTACAAGGTCTACCTCACTGCTTCAGTCTTCGCCTGCCTCACTGCCAGCGTCTATCTGCCCTCGGCTATCTACGGCTGCTGCAGGAAATGTCGAGGTGAACAGACTGTTGTGTGAAAGTGAAAATCACAGGCGGCGGACAGTTAGAGACTGCAGCATTGCTCACAGGAAACATTGTCACTGAGAGATGGAGGGGGCTTTTGCTCTGGTTGCATTCGGCAAGCTTTCGGAGATTAGAAAACCGTTTTTTCACAGCAAAACATTTTTTAATAAGTAACTTTGTCTTATTTTACAGTAAAAATATCGACGTATCCTTAAAACAAGATACATTTACTTGAGAAAATAATAAGACTTGGTTTAAGAGAGTGTATCTTGAATTGAGTGTATTTTTCTTACCCCAATTGTTTTTTCTTGTGTTAAGCATAAACCTCTCTAAATTTCAATAGATTTATGCTTAAAACAGGAAAACAAAATTGCCAATCTCTTAATATCTTATACAATTTTGCTTCTCAATTACATTTATCTTGTTTTAAGGGATGTTTAGATATGTTTACTGGAAAGCAAGACAAAAATACTGATAGAGAAAAGTAAGTGTTTTCTCTCAAAGCAGAGGGTTTGATCCCCTTGTCTCAGGCTTTTAGGTTTGTTTGTTGCTTTTATACAGTTATAATTTAAAGAGCTTTGTCCCTTCTGAAGTCACGCATATAAGTCAATTTTACACGTTTTTGTATGTTTTTTTTTTTTTTTTTTTTTTTGTGCTTTTGGAGTTTTATATACATTTAACCAATGTAAATGACTTTTATTTTTTATTTTTTGTATTTTATACCTTACTACTTTGTAACATCATGTTTTGATATTTTAACTTTTGATATGATGTAGACATAAAACAGTGCCTGTTTTATTGACTCCTCAGTGTCTTTCATAGTATATGTATATGTGCTTGACTGCTTGACAATCCTAAAATGAATCCCACCACATCAGATATCTCCACTTGATTTGCATTTAAAAGAGGTAAAATATTTAATACAGTTTTCTGGTGATTGTATTTTAGAAATGTGTGCAATGTGTAGCTATCATCAAACAGTCAATAAAAAGGAGCACATGACATTTAATCTGTGTTCATATTTGTATTATATTCACAGCTGAAGTATTTAATGTTTTTATTTAAAAATACTTTTTTTCTATCCCAGCTTAATATGAAAAGACAACTATAAGTATGCCATTTGTGGGTTGATTTCCTGAAAAGTGTAAACACTGTGGCTCTGTGGCACTATCTAAACATTGCTCTGTTTGTTTAACTATCCCTAACAGCCCGACAAGGCAACTTTGGCTCAACCAGGGCTATCTGTTTGATTTAAACCAATGAAAGACAAGGGGAGGGTTTGGGGAAGCCTGTTTGAAAACAACAGTTATTTGCGGCTCTTAGTGCACTAGTGTCACATTAACTGTACTTCCCCTTAAAATTAGAGGTTTTGTCATTTTAATTATGAGGGACAGAGGCCATAACACACCAGCCACCCTACTGCAACCACAAAATAATGCAATTTTGTCTGGGTTATGGGTGGGTCAATTGCACTGAATTGAAAATAGTTATAATACAGTAACTGCTTGTGGTCAATTTTTAGTGCGGTTTTGGGAGGAATACAAAGTGAGTCAAAAAAGCAAGAAAATGAACTGTTTCATAAGACAGAATGTTGTCATAACAGATGGGAATTCATAGAAATTTTGGGCACATCTCTGTTGAAAACAGATCTGCATGTACAGTATATCCAGCATGAAGATAAACCACAGAGAAGGAAACCACTGAATCTTTTTTAAAGCCACATGTAACAAGTGACAAGGAGGAGGGCGGCCTGGCCCTGAATTGGGCTAATCAGCCGGGAGGGAGATAAAGACGAGATGGAGGTGCCAGTTCAAGAGAGAGAGACAAACACGCAGCCACTGTGTCTGTATTTTATGTTGTTTTAAGTTGAGTTTATGTCATTAAAATTTACGTTGACTGTTCTGCTGGTTCCTGCCTCGTCCTTGCCCATCCTTTACCCATTACAAAGACTTACACTCTACTCCCTGTAAAACGTTTTCCTTCTGGAAGTAAAGCAACAAAATTCTCCCTTATTTATACTGCTGCATTCGGATGTCACTGTGCCAATTGTCCATGAATTACTTTTCTTTTTATGGGGTTGTGGGTGTGTGTTAATGAGCATGGTGCTACACAGTTTTTAAATTGTCAATGGATTAATTGTTCTCACAAGGCCTGCCGTTGTGTAGCTCAAATGTCTGATCCGGTACAGTAAGTCTGTCTCTTTCACTCCTTCTACCCTGTTTCTCTGTTCTCCCTGACTTTGTACACTGTAAATTTTTTTTTTTAAAAATCCTATAAATGTAAAGTACAATACTGGTAGCTGTCGTTGCCAAAAATGTACCATAAAAAATACAGAGACCATGTTTCAGGCTTTTACGGGATGTAATTTTGATGCCTGCATACCGTTTTCTACAGTTCACCACTGTTTATATTATTAAATGATATAAATGTGTTATACTAACCAACTGGAACTATAAAAGTCTGCTTTTCACTTTATAATGTATTGTTAATCACCGTAGTAACTACAAAAGGCCACATGATGACTTAAAGTTAATCAAGAGTGGCCCTTCCAGGAGCAATAATTAATACACATGCATAGACAGTGCACAGTGTCACGCAAACACAAAACACAATCAGGGTGACACATGTGACATAATGCAATAAACATTAACTTATTAACTTATTACAAAAAAGAAAAACCATAACTTTTTCCATAAAATAAAATTAAATGTGATTTCTCACAGAGACTTCTGGGAAAACCCAATTATTGTTTTTCATGTAATTTGAACAATACTGTAGTTTACCGTAAAAAGTAAATGTATTCTCTAGTTAAACCTAATGTTTATTTTTACCGTGAATTTTGTGGTAAAATTAGACTTTTTACATCTAAACAAAATAGATATATTATATTGTTTTACCATATATTTTAAGGCAACTAACCGTTAACCAATTAAAGTTTTTTTTACTGTAGGATTTTTACATTCTTTTACCATTAAAATTAAGATTTTTTTTTACAGTAGGACATTTTCTGCTCATTAATATCATACTAATCTCACTTATATAGTCAGATTTGTGACTTGTGGCATAAAGTCTGGGCCACAGTGCAGCTTTTTTCTCAGCCAAGAACTGCCCTCTTAGAAAGGATGAGACCATCTTATTGACATGAAATGTGACCAGTCAGTTTGGTTTTTTTTACATGTCATTTAGGGGCAGTGTTATCTGAAATGTGCAACCTGGTCTCATAGTGAAAATGTGACTCTATATAAATTTTTGCAAAACTTGTTATACGTGTCTCCAGGTACAATTCCCTGCAGTTACCAGGTGAAATAAACACTAGAGGCACTACAACTGTGTGTTTTCTCCACTTTCATGCAAATCATGACTTCAGTGGCTGACTATGACTTTATAAACACTTATTTTTCTCTCTGTTACTCAGACCCTGCTATGTTGTGATATCGAGATAATTTTACTCTAACGCATCTTTTGAAAAATTATACATTTTAACACTTGTATTACAGACCCACCTACATATATATACACTTATTCCTATATGATCAGCTTGTGTGGTAACACACCTCATAGAGCGTTGGACTTTGGACTCGAAGGTTCAGAACTTGTCTTGTTTTGATCATGGTTCAAAATCAGACAAGAACTCAAGCTGACAAGTGACACGACAGAGATATAGAAGCAACACAAATTGACGTGGTTGCTTCAGAAAATGTGCTTTTCATGTCGCTTCTTCATTTTAAAACACTATCGGTTAAGGTTAGGTGTATGTTAAGGATGTCTGTATTGTTTTTTTTGTAATTAACATTTTTTATTAAATCTTATAATAACAAGACACACACACACACACACACACACACACACACACACATATATATATATATATATATATATATATATATATATATATATATATATATATATATATATATATATATACACACACACACACAAGCACACAACATTTAAATCCCACAACTCCCCCTCCCAACCCCCAACCCCACCTCCCCAAAAAACAATCCTGTGGTCACATATAAGTAAATATATACATACACATACACACACATGCATATATATATATATATATATATATATGTATATATATACACACATACATTTCCAAAATCTTAAAAAGATAATCCAATTCTACCATATCAAACGCCTTTTTGGTGTCAAGTGAGATGGCAGCAACCGGAGACTGATCATTCGCTACTGACCACATGATATCGATGAGATGCCTGATGTTATCAGAACAGCTGCGGCCCCGAATAAACCCCACCTGATCTATATGTATAAGAGATGTCATAACCTTACTTAATCGGTTAGCCAAAATTTTAGACAAAATTTTCCTTTTTAAGAATCAGACTGATCCGGGCTTGTGTCATGGCTGTAGGAAGCTTTCCATTCTTTAATGATTCAGTATAAACTTCTAACAAAAGTGGAGCCAGTTCTGTAGCATAGGATCTAAAAAATTCTGCGGCAAAACCATCTGGCCCCGGAGCCTTGCCAGAAGGTAGGGACTTAATTACCTCGTCAAGCTCCTCCAAGGTTATCTCAGAATCAAGAGAGTTTTTTTGCTCAGTCTTCAGTTTAGGAAGATCTAATGGTTCCACAACGTTTCTAATATCTTCATCAGTAGACGAAGACGTGGAACTATAAAGATCAAGACAGAACTCTTTAAAGGCATTATTAATATCAATGGCTGAGGTAAAAATTTCACCACCAGCAGATTTCACTGAGGGAATGATAGAAAGAGACTCTCTCTGCTTTATATATCTAGCCAAAAGCTTCCCTGCTTTGTCCCCCAACTCAAAGTATGACTGTCTCGCCCTGAATAACCAAAACTCCACTTTCTGCGACAAAATAGTATTATATCTATATTTCAATCGGGTCAATTCTCTGAGGCCATCACATGACATACAGCGCTTCAGCTCTGCCTCTACACTTTTAATATTTCCTTCCAACTCCACGAGTTCTCGTGCTTTGGATTTTTTTATGAATGAGGCATACTGTATGATCCGACCCCTAAGAACCGCCTTAAGTGCCTCCCAAGCCACACAAGGATGTCTGTTTTATTAAACTCTCATTTCTCTTTTCAGACATTATTGGTTAAGTTTAGGCTAAAGTTTTATGTTAGTGAGGTAAATTTTATTAAAACCTCCATCTAAAATTCATCTTAAAAACCTTGTCTTATTACAACCTCATTTTGCTCGGTTTTGGCACCCCCTGCTGGACATTTCACTTGAAAAATGTAACCAAAAGTGTTATGAAGCATGTAATTTCAGTTTTGCAAAAATGTTGCAATGCTCACGTAAATTTCATGAGACCAGGCTGGAAATGTGCACTTTGTAAGCAGAATTTCTTTGTCCAAAAGTCGGTGAACTGCAGAAGTGCCTTTTTTATTCCTTTTTTATTAAGTATTGGAAATGACATGATGAGATTTCTTATTACTGTAATCAACAGGGTACAATGTGGTGCAGAGAGAGCCAAACAATGTGAACTGATTTTATCTGCTTGATTGGGCCAATGAGACATGGTGGCTGCAACTGTGAGAGCTTTAGTTAGAATGAGAATGCATGGACACATTTATATAACATGCAAAACACTACAAGCTCAGACTGGTTATGAAGTTAAATAAATAAACTAATGTACAATGAATCACATATGGCCAGATGAGAGATGATCATTTAACAGGAATTGTGCAGTGGAGCAGTCCAGATTTCATTATTAAGGACAGATTGTGACTTCTGGCGAACACAGGAAGAAAGCCAAATCTCCCATGGGAACGTTGAGTGGGGTAAAGCCTTGCATGAGACTCAGGAAGAGGAAGCTTTCAGATTCAAATGTGTTGACAAACAAATAGATGTTGTTAACTGATGACAACCATGTTATTTATTATGTAGGCCAAGATTTTTGGCTTTTCTTAATGGGATATGGCTGTAGTATGTGACTGTGGCAACATTTTTGCAAAATTATATGACGTGGTTCATTACACGTATCACAGCATTTACGAGGTGAAATGTTCACTGTGTAAGTGGCTTCTTATATTCATTCTGACTCGTATTATAAAAATGCAGGTATCTCCAGACCTCCTCACACACGCGCTCTTGACTTGCTGTTGTTGTTTTTACCTTCATCTCCTGATGTTTAGCGGCGATTACATCTTCTGCTAGCGCTTCTTTGTGACAGCAGCGGCTCAAATGTGAGTGTTGCCACCTTGTGGACCCACTAATTAGTGCAAATAACTCTAGATGCATGATCATGCTGGGCGTTCAAAGATACGTGGTTTGAAAAATCGGGCTGTGCGTGTTCTGTGCTCGCGCACTCTGATGACGACGAGATTTGCATCACGCATCTTCTACGCAGACACCCAGCTGACCGACCTAGCTGATAATGTCATTTTCTCATTCACAGCATTATCCAGTTGTCTCTTCCAATGCTTTTAAGTTCTTGGCTTTGTGTCCCGTGAATGAATGAGCTCTATTCGTGCGGGACTTTAATTCACAGGATAAGTCATCAGAGCTTAAGTGAGAGCTGGCCAGCATATGGACCGTTAACCACACACTCTACACAGAGTGCTGAGACACACATTCCTCTGTGTGATGCTCTTTACATGAGAAAAAGAAACACTGTAAAACAGTAAATAGACAGACTTAAAGGCACAGAAAGAAATAATAAGTGAGAAAATACAGTAGGCTACATAGTTCCTTGAGATAAGAAGCTGATATTAAAAGGATTTGTGCACCCAAAAATGAACATTTTTGTCATGACTCATTGTTTTTTACTACCTCATATTGTTCCAACCCTGCATTGTTTACTTCCTTTGGTGAAACACAAAAGGAGAAGTTAGGCAGAATGTCTGAGTGTCATGTTATGATCTTGTTTTAGTGAGTCTTCTTCTTGACAAGTCTTGAAACTACAACATTCCAAAACCTGTTCTCTATGAGACAAGTATGGGCAAGAGGAAATTACATCACATCCTGTGTGTTCAGGCAGAGTCTGGCAGTACAGCTTGTGAGATGTGGGCACTATTTATAGACTTCCCTTTTAATGCCAGTCCATAGCAGATGGCAGGAATGTGCTACTAACTCTGCAAATACTTTATTAATTGTAATTTGGGTAGCACAGGGCTGTAAATATGCTTGTTGGGACTGTATCTGTGGAGAATCCTTCTCATGTTCAACAATGTTTCAGATAGCTTCCCTGCATTTTTTCCCCTCACCTCTGAGCTCTTTGTACCGTTTTGCCATAAACACAACAAACAGACAGTTCTAGTTAAACAAACACAGATGGAGACTTTTTAAAGTCTTAATGGAGGGAAACGGGCAAGATTTTGGCATGCCTGTAATGGAAAAGCCTTAAAGTCAAACAAGCCTGCTTTGTTCAGAACAGAGTAAGACATTCTCTCACATTCGCAGGATATGTATTTGAATATACATGACATACAATTTTCCAGGTGATCTAACAGGGTGCCTGACTGCTAAGTCAATGGATGTTACAATAGAAAAGATGGATTTTTGGGCTAAATTACCAAGTTAAATATACTGAATATCAGTTGTTTGGCTTTTATAATTATGATATTTTAAACATTGTTAAATGAAATGCTTTTTTTATTTTTTTTATTTATTTACTTATAATACTCAGAAAATTGCTATGTACTCATTTTTTATTAAACAGTCAATTGTAGGCAAGTGTATTGCTCATTCAGCAGCTGTGTAAGAATGACATTCTGTAAAGAACATCTTAATATTTAATTTCTCAGAGTTTCTAATATGTTTGTGCTTTGAAGATTGAATCATCTAGACTTTACACAAAGACCTGGAATAGGGTACTGCAGTCTTTGTTCCTGGTTAATAAGAGCATAAAACCAACAAATCCTAAACATAAATTAAGGGGAGAAAAAAAAAAAAAAGTTTTAAACATTTGTCCTCAGGCTTTTTTGATATATAATAAAGCTTTAGCTTATAGTGCAGCTCTAACATAATAGCTACACAAAATCATCTCAGTGTCTTTACTTTGCTGTTGTTTAACATCCACAAACCATTTTAATGTTGTTATTACTTTTAATGAAAGTAACCTACAAAACATGTTATCGCTTAACACGATTTTCTTTTTCTCTCTTCAGCTAGATTATTGTTTTTAAGCAGTTACTATGCACATACAATTTTTTGCTTTTGTAATATCATTATTTAATATATAAAGAATTTCATATTTTTGAACAAGTCTCTTCTAGTACTTCCACCTACACTTGACTCTACAAATGTTTGGCAGGTGGTGCTATTTCACAGTTTAACGCTACTCCAGCCCCATCTGCTGGACACATCGATCTGTATAATTATAAAGTAAACATTAAAAAATAGGGTATCTATAAAACTACTTAAAAACGAAAGCAATATAAAAAAGGGAAAAGAAAAAGACACAAAAATTGTATTCAATGAATTCTACTATGGCAAAGGCTTAACAAAGAATAATAAGATTACGTGCCTGGACACTACAAGAAGTTACCAAACAACATCAGTGTGGCCTAATGAATGCAACCAAAGAGCAGCCACCGAACAGTCTAAAAGCAGGTAGTGAGTTAAAGCATCAGACAACTTCATTCATGCTTTTGGACTACTACTTTCCAGTGGCAGTTGTTAGAGAAGGCAGAGGGAGGCTGAAACTCTTAAAAATGTATTCAGAATGAACCTATCCTAACCAGTGGTGTAGTAGTGTCTTAAGAGGTGGGCATACTGTGAATTTGTGAAGGACCACCTTTTATTTCTTTCATCACATTCACAGTGGGCCAGAAGTTTACATACACTTTGTTAGTATTTGTTAGCATTGCCTTTAAATTGTTTAACTTGTGTCAAATGTTTTGAGTAGTCTTCCACAAGCTTCTCACAATAAGTTGCTGGAATTTTACCCATTCCTCCAGACAGAACTGGTGTAACTGAGTCAGGTTGGTATGCATCCTTGCTCGCACACGCTTTTTCAGTTCTTCAATTGTTCAATTTTCTATCGAATTGAGGTCAGGGCTTTGTGATGGCCACTCCAATACCTTGACTTTGTTGTCCTTATGCCATTTTGCCACAACTTTGCAGGTATGCTTGTGGTCATTGTCCATTTGGAAGACCCATTTGCGACCGAGCTTTTACTTCCTGGCTGATGCCTTGAGATGTTACTTCAATTTTCCTTCCTCATGATTCCATCTATTTTGTGAAGTGCACCAGTCCCTCCTGCAGCAATGCACACCCACAGCATGATGCTGCCACCCCCATGCTTCACGGTTGGTATGGTGTTCTTCGGTTTGCAAGCCTCACCCTTTTTCCTCCAAACATAACGATGGTCATTATGGCCAAACAGTTCAAAATTTGTTTAATCAGACCAGAGGACATTTCTCCAAAAAGTGAGATCTTTGTCCCCATGTGCACTTGCAAACTGTAGTCTGGCTTTTTTATGGCGGTTTTGGAGCAGTGGCTTCTTCCTTGCTGAACAACCTTTAAGGTTATGTCGATATAGGACTCGTTTTACTGTGGATATAGATACTTGTCTAACTGTTTCCTTTGCTGTTCTGGGATTGATTTGCACTTTTCTTACCAAACTACGTTCAACTCTAGGAGACAGAATGCGACTCCTTCCTGAGCGGTATGATGGCTGCGTGGTCCCATGGTGTTTATACTTGTGTATTGTTTGTACAGTTGAACGTGGTACCTTCAGGCATTTGGAAATTGCTCCCAAGGATTAATCAGACTTGTGGAGGTCCACAATTTTGTTCTGAGGTCTTGGCTGATTTCTTTTGATTTTCCCATGATGTCAAGCAAAGAGGCAATGAGTTTGAAGATAGTCCTTAAAATACATCCACAAATACACCTCAGATTGAATCAAATTTGCCAATTAGTCTATAAGAAGCTCATTGGCTTATTGCCTAAAGGCTTGACATCATTTTCTGGAATTTTCCAAGCTGCTTAAAGGCACAGTTAACTTAGTATATGTAAATTTCTGACCCACTGGAATTGTGATATAGACAATTAAAAGTGAAACAGTCTGTCTGTAAACAATTGTTGGAAAAACGACTCATATCATGCACAAAGTAGATGTCCTAAACGACTTGCTAAATCTATAGTTTACTAATATAAAATCTGTGAAGTGGTTAAAAAATTTGTTTTAATTACTTCAACCTAAGTGTATGTAAACTTCTGACTTCAACTGTACATCATCTTCTACAGTTAAGAACTTGGGTGTTATGTTTGATAGAAATCTATCCTTTGAAAATCACATTTCCACATTCCTCTGTTTGTAAAATGGCCTCAGAAATATTGCTAAATTACGACACATGCTCTCTATTCCTGGTGCTGAAAAGCTAATTAATGCGCTCATGACCTCAAGACTAGATTATTGTAATGAACTTCTAGTGTTGATGACTATCATATCAGCCCAATTTCATGGTCACTACATTGGCTACCTGTTAAGTTTTGTATCAATTTTTAAATTCTGCTAATTACTTAGCTTTGAATTGTCTAGCTCCTCAGTACTTAAAGGTGCTGTAAGCGATTTTAGCCATTCTGGAATTTCCACAAGTTGAGCTGTTGCATTAGCCACGCCCCCTCTTTCAAAAACCCTGCACTCCAAAGATACCAAAAAAGCTTTTTTGAGATGGACACTGAGCAGAAGTGTTTGTCACAACAGCAGCATAATAGCACCCTCAACTGACTGTTATGAACAACATGGCATAAAAATGGCATTTAAACCCAAAGTATACTTCGGTTTTGACACGAACGCTCATCGTTTGCATAAAGATGAATGCGAGCCAATCAAAGTGTCCTTCAGTAGACTGTGTGCACCTACACAGAAGGTTGCATGCTACAACTGCAAAAAAAAAAAAAAAAAGAAAAAAAAAAAAAAAAATATATATATATATATATATATATATATATATATATATATATATATATATATATATATATATATATATATAAACACACACTACCGGTCAAAAGTTTTGAAACACTTACTCATTCTTTATTATAATTTTTTTTCACATTTTAGAATAATAGTAAAGTCATTAAAACTATGGAATAACATAAATGGAACTATGGGAATTATGTTGTGACTAAACAAAATCCAAAATCAAAATTGTGTTATATTTTAGCATCTTAAAAGTACTCACCCTTTGCCTAGAATTTTCAGAAATGTACTCTTGACATTTTCTCAACCAACTTCTTGAGGTATCACCCTGGGATACTTTTTAAACAGTATTGAAGGAGTTCCCATCTATATGCTGGGCACTTATTGGCTGCTTTTCTTTCTTATTTGGTCCAAGTCATCAATTTAAATTAGTTTTTTTATTTTTATTACATTTGAGATTTATAATGAATTAAATTAATGTGGTGGCACAATTATATTTTTGTCTACAAAACTAATTTCAAACATTTAAGCATACGCCTTCGGATCAAAAGATTTTTAAGATCATGAGAAACATTTCGGTCAAGTGTTTCAAAACTTTTGACCGGTAGTGTGTGTGTGTGTATATATATATATATATATATAATGCAAATCAATACGGCTTCAAATTTCACATCTGAGGGATGGAATTATGTTGTAGAACAAAATGTCCACATATTGTCAAGTAATGTTTACCACAGACCTTATTTTACTCATAAGTTGAAAACCCCCCTTTTAAAAACCCATAGGAAAATCCCAAGGGAACCCATGGCAAATTCTCTTCCGGGGTTTAGGACAACAACCTGAACAGCTCTATAACATATACATAGATAACTAATATTGGCATTTTATTCATGCCAGAGGGGAACTGGCTCCCCCAGCTGAGCCTGGTTTCTATCAAGGATTTTTTCTCTCCATTAACTAACATCTTATGGAGTTTTGGGTTCCTTGCCACAGTTCATGGGGGCCTAAAGATATATAATATTTATAGCATGATTTTCAATCTCGTTTTTTATTTAAACTGCTCAATGAGGAATTTTTAGACATTACAGACATTAAATAACAGACCTAATGCTGATTACCACAAAAAAATAAAATAAAATAAATAAAATAAATAAATAAATACAAATTTGCCTCATCCCTCCTTTTCTTTAAAAAAAGCAAAAATCTGGGTTTCAATGGAAGTGAATGTGGCCAATTGTTTTGAGGGTTTAAACACAGAAATGTTATAATTTTATTTAAGCACTTGCAATAATTCTTCTGTTAAAACTTGTGTATTATTTCAGCTGTAAAATTGTTTAAATTGTTATTTCTACAGTCATTTTAGGGATTTAGGGTTTGTTGATTACATTGTCATGGTAACGAAGTCGTAAAATTGGCTATATCTGTACACAGAAAAGGTTGGTTAGTTAGTGATTTTATCACACAAAAATCATGGTAACACGCATCTTGTTTATATCTTGTGGCTATACTTTTGAAACAGAGTATTTTAATGTTAAAAAATTGCCTCCCATTCACTTCCATTATAAGTGCCTCACTGGAACCAAGATTTTTGCTTTTTTTAAAGAAAAGGAGGGTCAAAATACATTTTTGTGGTAATCAATATTATGCCACAAATGCTGCCGATTGAGCTTAACTTATATTGAACCCGGAGCATTCCTTTAAAGTGATAAAATGAACTGTTGTTTTAATCAACTTTATTGTGCATATCTTAAGCAGTGGCACCTCCAGGATTTTTTTAAAGGGGTGGCCAGAGGGGAACAGTAAAGATTTTAGGGTGGCACACCCAAAAATATGTGTGTGTGTGTCTATGTAGATGGAACTGCTTGATTTTTTTTGTTCGTTTACTGTATTGACAAGTTTGGGGTTAGTAATTGAAAAGATTTTGATGCTTCGTTACTTACAGGGAGAGATTGTATGTGTTTAATAATGCATTTTTTTATTTTATTTATTTATTTTTTGGAAAAAGATATCATATTAAAACCTACCGCAGTTTTATATTGGATTGATCAATATCCTTAATGTTACATACTACTAAAGATAATAGTTCTCTGATCAGCTAAAAACTTTTGAGAACAAAATACTCTATACTTAATACTAATTTTGAGTGTTGCAGCTGAGAAACTGTGACTTCTCATGTCTTCCACTAGGTGTCAGGGCTATCTCTTAAATAATTCATCTCAGGTCACTGACACAGTCAGAAGGCAGAGATCAGCCACAAGCAATGTTGAGTTTGATGGATGTAGTATTTGTAGGTTTATGAGCTTTACAGGATTATAGTATGACACTATATGGGACATGAACATCTGTGTCATAAAATTACCACCGTCACAACATGATGCTTTTGTAAAGTTAAATGTTTCTTCAGCGTGAAATCATATGAATTGTACTGCAGAAAGGAAAAAAAATTGTCTATTTGTCACTATTTGGTCAATTATTGTTGTACAATATTAGAGAAACTACAACATACACACACACACACACACACACACACACACACACACACACACACACACACACACTATATATATATATATATATATATATATATATATATATATATATATATATACATTATCGGTCAAAAGTTTTGAAACACTTACTCATTGTTTATTATATGTGAAAAAAAAAATTTCTTCACATTTTAGAATAATAGTAAAGTCATCAAACTATGGAATAACATAAATGGACATATGGAAATTGTGTTGTGACTAAACAAAATCCAAAATAAATCAAAACTGTGTTATATTTTAGCATCTTCAAAGTAGTCACCCTTTGCCTAGAATTTGCAGACATGTACTCTTGACATTTTATCAAACAACTTCTTGAGGTATCACCCTGGGATGCTTTTTAAAAATTATTGAAGGAGTTCCCATCTATGTTGGGCACTTATTGGCTGCTTTTCTTTATTATTTAGTCCAAGTCATCAATTTCAAAACCTTTTTTTTATTTTAAATTTTTTTATAACATTTTTGTTTTATAATGAAATAAATGAATATGGTGGCACAATTATATTTTTGTCTACAAAACTAATTTCAAACATTTAAGCATACGCCTTCAGATCAAAAGATTTTTAAGATCATGAGAAACATTTCAGTCAAGTGTTTTAAAATTTTGACTGGTAGTGTATATATATATATAAAGAAACATTAACACATTTGTAATCGTCATGATAGATAACATTAATTATGATGTATTACAAATGCTTATTTTCCTGACCCATGTAAACAGCAGCATAGAGAATAGTTTTATTACACAACCCAGTCTTAAGGCAACCATTATGCCTGCAGTGATAAATAGGTCTAGTCTAGAGATACAGCCTAGCTAGAGCCGAAAGCTTCCAATATCAACAAGAACACAGGTCCACTTTTCACAGCAGTAAAATGGTTGTAAAATTTCTTCCTCCTCTCTGCCTCATGAAGTTTACTGGGACTGTCTTGAATTTTATGACTTCAGATTTACAAGTTTGTTGCAGAAAAACTAGACAGGTTGTAAATATGAAATGTTCAAATTAAATGCTTTGTATCATATAGTGTTTTCAAAGTTTTTTATGGTCTTTAGAATCACCCCCTTTTCTTAAAATTAAGGAATTGTCACTAAAATACCATCAAAGTTTCAATGGTCCTTCAGAACTTTAGTTTGTGGAAAGATTTATTGTTGTCTTTAAAGGTAGGGACTGCTAGGCATTTCGTCTTCAGATACTCAACAACAATATGAACAGCTGGTAGAAAAAATTGAATTTCCCTATCTGTCACTTACTCGACGTTGTGTCGATGTAGTGACACTAGGGGTCACATTTGGGAGCCCGAGACACCTCTGGTATTTGATAAAAGGCCAATGAAAATTGGCCAGTGGTATTTGCATATCACTCCCCCGGACATACGGGTATAAAAGGAGCTGGTATGCAACCGCTCATTCAGATTTTCTCTTCGGAGCCGAACGGTCATGCTCACTGAGCTGAATTCCCACGACTGTTCATTCACCTCTGCTGGATCTGACGGCGCTTTTCAGCGGCTTCTCCCCCCTCTGCACTGGTGCACTGCAGAGAATGCCCCTGGGAGCTTCGGCAGAAATAAAAGAGTATATTTCTCTAAAAGAGTATATTTCTTTAAAAGAGTATATATCTCTAAAAGAGCAGCACACACGGAACGTCTTTTTAAAGACACGTCTTTTTAAAGATGCCTTTCCTTTGTGTGTTATTCCTGGTTGCGCTCGTTATCTCTCGCCTTCTGACGGTCACGATCACTGTCTTTTGTGTCCAGGCACTGCTTACGTGGAGACAGTGTTCTTGGATGGGTCATGTACTCATTGCGAGAACATGTCCATAGCAACGATGCGGTCGAGGCTTACCTTCGTAAGAAAGCAAGCCACCCCAGAGGCTCCCCGCCTCGGTCCTTCTACCCACGGGTATGAGGCCAGCGCGGCTAACACTGGGGGCGATTTGGGGACCCCAATGGGACCACCTCTGCCGGGTATCCCCCCACGGACCTCCCATTCCCCAGCACGCTCGTCTGCCCTGATCGGGCTTCCGGATGAGTCCGCCACCTCGTCTCACGGCGAGTTCGACCTCTTATGCGGAGCCCACGAAGGTGATGAGAGTGGGCTCGTCCAGTCGGACGTGGAAGCCTCAGCTGGGCTCCTCCCTTCGGGTGTGGTCACCCAGTCACAGGTTGACATGGAGATGACGACATGCTTTCCTGGGCAGCCGCGAGCGTCGGGCTAGAGTGGAACCCTCCGCTCTCCCCTGAACACTCGCAGATCGATTATTGGTTCCTGGGCTCGCGGAGCTGCTCAAAGCCACGCCCGGCCCCCGTTCCTTTCTTCCCATAAGTGCATGAAGAGCTGACAAGGTCGTGGGAGGAACTTCTTACTGCCCGGTCCCGATCTTTCAGCTTCCCCGCCCTCACTACCCTCGATGGTGGGTGTCCAAGGGCTATTCAGCAATCCCCCGGTGGATAAAGGCGTTCGCGGTGCACCTATGCCCGTAGAGTGCCGCCACCTGGCGCGGGCGCCCAAAGTTCCCGTCCAGGGCCTATAGGTTTACGTCATCTCTGACGGCCAAGGCCTATGGTGCCACTGGACAAGCCGCCTCCACCCTGCACGCCATGGCTCTCCTGCAAGTCCACCAAGCCAAGGCGCTAAAGGAACTGCACGAGGGTAGTTACCCCCGGGATTGATGCAGGAGCTGCACCCGGCGACCGACCTCACTCTCCGGGCGACGAAGGTCACGGCGCGGTCTCTCAGGCGGGCGATGTCCACTTTGGTGATCCAGGAGTGCCGCCTTTGGCTCAACCTGGTCGAGATGGGAGAGGCCGACAAGGCACGGTTCCTTGCTCCCCCCATTTCCCAAGTTGGCCAGTCTGGTGACACCGAGGACTTTGCCCAGCAGTTCTCAGTGGTGAAGCAGCAGACGGAGGTTATCTGGCACATCCTGCCCCAGCGCGGCTCAAGATCCCGCACCCCGTCTGCTCGTCACCAAGGGTGTCCCCCTGCGGTGACTGCACCGGCTCCGCTGCAGCCCGCCCCTGCAGCCCGGCCCCGGCGTGGAGCCCACCGCAGGAAGCAGACGCCACCCATCTCGTGGCCGCCAAGAACCCGCGAAAGGCTTCGAAGCGCCCCTGAGACGGGCAACCCAGGGATGACGAAACCCGCTGCTCTGGAGCTGGTAAGCAGACCACTCCATCCCCCGGTCGAGGGCCGGGAGGAGAATCTTTTGTTTCCTTTGCATTTAATTGCGCTGCATGCCCAAGTGGCTGCAGTACCCAAGAGTTCAGCTAGAGTGGTTTCCTTGTTCCCTGGGTCACATACCCGGTGTGCACGGCCTTCATCACGACCACCATCCACCACTCGATTTTGGCAGGTTTGGCACTCCAGCGGCAGTCTCCCCACCCCTGAGCGCCCAGCTGTGGCACAAATCCGCCCCCAATGTGACAGTCTCCACGGGTCACGAGGACAGGCCTCTTTCTCCCCTGTCCCAGGCTGTCCGGGGGTGGTCACAAGGAGCCAGGTAAGTACTTCAATGTCCCTGAACTCAGCACAGCCACGACATGGTGTGTCACCTCAGGCTCTGCCCCGCTGCGAGGCCCCACCCACCGGTATGTCTGACAAGATTATCCCTCCGGCCGAGATGAAGAAGGGGTTTTACAGCCCCTACTTCATTGTACCAAAAAAGGCGGTGGGTTGCGGCCAATCTTGGACCTGCGAGTACTGAACCAGGCTTTACACAGACTCCCGTCCTAGATGCTGACGCAAAGACGCACTCTAGCGAGCGTCCGGCATCAAGATTGGTTCGCGGCGGTAGACCTGAAGGATGCGTACTTCCACGTCTTGATTCTACCTTGACACAGACCCTTCCTGCGGTTTGCATTCAAGGGTCGGACGTATCAGTACAAGGTCCTCCCTTTCGGTCTGTCCTTGTTCCCTCACATGTTCACGAAGGTCGCAGAGGCAGCCCTTGCCCCACTAAGGGAAGTGGGCAGTCGCATCCTCAACTATCCCGACTTTGGCTAATCCTAGCTCACTCTCGGGATGTGTTGTGTGCACACAGGGACCTGGTGCTCTCGCACATCAGCCGACTAGGGCTTTGGGTCAACTGGTAAAAGAGCAATCTCCTCCCAGTTCAGAGCATCTCTTTTCTCGGTTTGGAGCTGGACTCAGTCTCGTTGATGGCGTGCCTAACGAACGAGCGCACACAGTCGGTGCTGACCTGTTTGAAGGCGTTCAAACAGAAAACAGCAGTTCCACTGAAATTTTTTCAGAGGCTCCTGGGGCATATAGCATCCTCAGCAGTGGCCACTCCACTCGGGTTGATCCATATGAGACCGCTTCAGCACTGGCTTCAGACTCGAGTCCCGAGATGGGCATGGTGCCGTGGGACACATCGCGTGGCCATCACGCCGATCTGTCACCGTCTCTTCAGCCCTTGGACCAACCTCAGGGTTCTACGGGCAGGCGTTCCCCTAGAGCAGATCTCCAGGCATGTCATGGTCATGACAGACGCCTCCAAAATGGGCTGGGGCACAGTTTGCAATGGCGCATCAACTGCCTCGAGTTGCTGGCAATTCTGCTCGCCCTGCAGAGGTTCCGGCCGTTGATCCAGGGCAATCAAGTGTTAGTTCGGACAGACAACACGGCAACGGTAGCATATGTCAACTGTCAAGACAGTCTGCGCTCCCGTTGTATGTCACAACTCGCCCGCCATCTCCTCCTCTGGAGTCAGCAGCACCTCAAGTCGCTGTGAGCCACTCACTTCCGAGCGACCTCAACACTGCAGCGGACGTGCTGTCACAGCAGGTTACCCTCAGGGGAGAGTGGAGACTCCACCCTCATGTGGTCCAGCTGATCTGGAGTCAATTCGGACAGGCACAGGTAGACCTGTTCGCCTCCCAGGAATCCTCCCACTGCCCGCTCTGTTACGCCCTGACTGAGGCACCTCTCAGTATAGATGCACTGGCACACAGCTGGCCCCCTGGACTGCGCAAATATGCATTTCCCCCAGTGAGCCTACTTGCACAGACCCTGTGCTAGGTCAGGGAGGACGAGGAGCAGGTCGTCCTGGTAGCACCCTACTGGCCCACCCAGAAGTGGTTCTCAGACCTCACGCTCCTCGCGACAGCCCCCCGCTGGCAAATTCCCCTGAGGAAGGACCTTCTTTCTCAGGGATGGGGCACCATCTGGCACCCGTGACCAGACCTCTGGAATCTCCATGTCTGGCCCCTGGACAGGACATGGAAGACCTAAGTGGTCTACAACCCATGGTGGTAGACACGATTACTCAGGCTAGGGCCCCCTCTACGAGGCGCCTGTATGCCTTTAAGTGGCGTCTGTTTGCAAAGTGGTGTTCTTCCTGACGGGAAGACCCCCAGAGATGCACAGTCGGAATGGTGCTTTCCTTCCTGCAGGAGAGATGGGAAGGGCGGCTGTCCCCTTCCACCTTGAAGGTGTATGTAACCACTATAGCGGCACACCACGACACAGTGGACGGTAAGTCCTTAGGGAAGCATGACCTGATCATCAGGTTCCTGAGAGGCGCCAGGAGGCTAAATCCCTCCAGACCGCACCTCGTTCCTTCATGGGACATCTCTTTAGTTCTTCAGGGTCTACAGAGAGCCCCCTTTGAGCCTTTGCAGTCAGCTGAGCTTAAGGCAGTCTCCTTGAACACTGCCCTCCTGACTGCACTCACTTCCATCAAGAGGGTAAGAGATCTGCCAGCGTTCTCTGTCAGCGAAACGTGCCTGGAGTTCGGTCCGGGATACTCTCACGTGATCCTGAGACCCCGACCTATGTGCCCAAGGTTCCCACGACCCCTTTTAGGGACCAGGTGGTGAACCTGCAAGCACTGCCCCAGGAGGAGGAAGACCCAGCCCTGATGTCGCTGTCTCCGGTGCACGCTTTAAGCATCTATTTGGATCACACGCAGAGCTTTAGTGTCTCTGAGCAGCTCTTTGTCTGCTTTGGTGCACAACAGAAAGGAAGTGCTGTCTCCAAGCAGAGGATCGCCCACTGGCACATTGATGCCATAATTATGGCATATCACGCCCAGGATGTGCCGCCCCAGTAGGGCTATGAGCCCATTCTACCAGGGGTGTAGTGGCCTCCTGGGCCTTGGCCAGGGGTGCCTCTCTAACAGACATTTGCTGAGCAGCGGGCTGGGCAACTCCCAACACATTTGCGAGGTTCTACAACCTCCGGGTGGAACCGGTTTCGTCCCGTGGAGTGGCACGCACAAGCAGGTGTCCCTCCTGCCACAACGCTGAACTACCTGCTGAAATGGCCGGAACCTTGTCTCGGCTCCTCAGCATAAAACCTGAATGAGTGGTTGCATACCAGCTCCTTTTATGTCCAGGGGAGTGGTATGCAAATACCACTCACCAGTTTTCATTGGCCTTTTATCAAAGACCAGAGGTGTCTCGGGCTCCCAAGAGTCACCCCTAGTGTCACTAGATCGACACAACGTCTCGTTCCCTCCATCAGGGAACGGAGGTTACGCAAGTAACCAGGATGATTTATTTACTTTTTAAGTACTTACATTTCATTTTTTATAGCCCATGCAGAGAATTTTTAAGTCCTGGAAGTTCAAATCACCCTGGATAACCCAGGTAAATTTGCTGTGAAGCAGATCTAATGATTATAATCATTCCATTTATGGGTTAGTTCACCAAAAACGTAACATTCATCATTTATCATTTAATTACCCTCATGTCTTTCTAAACCCATATGACTTTTTTCTGTGGAACATAAAGTGAGATGTAAGGCAGATTGTTCACCTCACTCACCATTTGTTCTCATTGTATGGAAAAAGACACAAAGTAAGTGAATGGTGACTGAGGCTGTCACTTCCTAACATTCTGCCTAACATCTGCTTTTGTGTTCAATGGAAGAAAGAAAGCCACATGCATTTGGAACAATATGAGGGTGAGTGAACGATGACAGAAATTGTATTTTTAGGTGAACTAACCAATTAGGTCTTTGATAATTCATGTACTGTCTGCCTGTTTGACGAAATGTAGCAGATCTAAGACAAATCCATTGTCTGTTAACACTAACTGGCTTGGCAAGTTCCCTCATTATTCTTTGGATGAATGTATTTATGCAGGCCTGATCTTGGTCTTAGTCTGTTACTATGGTAATACAGAAAGGCACAGCAAGATTAAGGTCAGAGAAAAGAATACGCTGCAGTGCAGTGTCTATGAAATAGCCACAGCAGGACTTTGCATATGAACAACGCTCAGCGAGGACTTTTCTTCCAAACAGTGTTGGGATTTGAACTTGTGTACTGGCATGCATTTATTATCACATGGCTGGACTTTGTGATTAAAACGTGACCCTAGTTAAAGCTGCACTTTGCAAGATTTTTTGGTTGAAAATTAACAAATTGCCATTATTGATTGAGTACATAAACAACCAGTGTTCAAAACAATGTCCTTACCTTGCCCCGATTCACTACGGTAAGCCTATAAAAACTATTTGTATTTTGAGTTGTCGGGTCTGATTTGGTATGAAATCGCTGGCTTATGATGTACATCCTCACGTCAGTACGTCATGTCCGTGAATTTAGGAAAGAAGAACCGGCTGTCTCGTTCCCATGTAAACAGTAGATGGCGGTAATGCACTGTTTTAGTTTGCGAGTAACGACAGTTAAAAAGAAGAAACTATATTCAGTTCAGTCAGTCACACTCAAAAATTCCGGACAGCATCACAACAATCTGGATGGATGTTTATTTATTTTTATTCCCCAGTTTGGAATGCCCAATTCCCAATGCGCTCTAAGTCCTCGTGGTGGTGTAGTAACTTGCCTCAATTCGGGTGGCGGAGGACAAATCTTAGTTGCCTCCGCATCTGAGACCGTCAATCCACACATCTTATCATGTGACTTGTTGAGCATGTTACCGCGGAGACATAGCGCGTGTGGAGGCTTCACGCTATTCACACTCAACTCACCACACACCCCATCGAGAGCGAACCACATTCTAGTGACAACGAGGAGGTTACCCCATGTGACTCTACCCTCCCTAGCAATCAGGCTAATTTGGTTGCTTAGGAGACCTGGCTGGAGTCACTCAGCACACCCTGGATTCAAACTCGCGACTCCAGGGGTGGTAGTCCGCGTCTTTACTTGTTGAGCTACCCAGGCCCCCAGTTTACCTGCTTTCATGATTGGATATGTTGTCTGGTAGGGTTGTTAAAGCTAATATTGCTTGTCATGCTTTTATGAATCGAACATTACTCGTGTGTTAACCGATCCTGATGTATCTACGTTGTCGGGTGAAGTTACTGTGACATGTTTACTAATATTTATGACTTCTGAATCTGACATCTTGTAACTGTTATAGTGCATTTTTAACCATATTATTTTAATGTTTAATAAAGTATATTTTATCCACATCATTATTGAATCCTTTTTTTATGATTTTAGTTTACTGTGTTATTGTGAGCATTGGAAAGACATATTAGTTTAGTATTACGGTTCACTTGTATTATCAACTGAGGCTGTACAATATAATATAAAAATAATATCCATTGAACTTGTATCAGCCATATCATGAGTATCACCTCTTAAACTGATAAGAGTAGTACAATACAAACAATAATAGCAGAAAAAACACTTAAAAATGTATATTAAAATATACTGGTAACTGCAGGTGATTAACGCTTTGAGTGCAGTGTCAGAAATGCACTATAAATGTCAAATTCATTCATTCAAAATATGTGAATATGAGTGTTGTTTATCTTCATCAAAGCAAGTAATATTTCAGTTTTAAATGTTTAAACGTATAACATTATATCATCATGAAAACAGCACGTTATGACTCTGGCTCTGAATATCTCCTGTCATGATCACACACAGGCAAAGCTCAGATCATGAGATTCATTTGCCAGAAGAGCAGTGCTGAAATACAACTTATGTTTAGTGTTCTTCCGCAAATTGCTTGCAATTTTAAGTTTCAACCACAGATATCGCTAGAGAGCACAAAATTACGTAGTGCAGCTTTAAAGGAAAGAAATATTAGACTACATTTTTTTACATTTACTGAAGAAAAATGTGCCAAATTGCCAGGGCATTGCTAGGTGGTTGCTAGGGTTTTCTGAGTGGTTGCTACTGTAGGTCCACTCCCAACTCTCTATTCTGGTGCATCGATATGGCTCGGGTCCCTCCTTCAATGCAAGTCTATGGGGCCAGTTTATCATCCGCCATATGAAAATCATAATACCAAAAGTAATAGCGTACTTCTCACCAAGATGGAACTGAGGTGTCATTCATGTCTGAAGCACATCTTTTATGCTTCTACACTGTAAAAACTGTTTTGCCAGGTAACTTAAAAAAATGTTGCTTTATGTGGTAACATTAAAATTAAAGGGATAGTTCACCCAAAAATGAAATGTCTGTCATCATTTTCACAGTAGTTAGTCTCAACTACCATTCACTTTAATTGCATTTTTTCCCGCTCTGGTGGAGAGAACGTTCTTAAAATACTTGCTACTCTGGTTCAAAAATGCTCTCCTTTAATGATTCATTTGTCACTGGACCATTCAGGACTGTGTGCTCCAGGTTGCATGACATCTAATTTGCTTCCTGCTGTGGACACAATGTTAGGCTACTGAAAATTCCCCAGGGAAGCAATGGAGGAGATTAACCGCAAATTTGCTGCTATTGTCACAAGCAATAATTTAGCCCAGTTGATCACAGGTTCATTGATTGGGGTCAGTAAATTCTGCTGCTTAAATTAGATAAAAGAAGGAAAGCTAATTTGAACTGCTAACACTCAGAGGACGCAGAACTCGTGTTTGTCCATACACTGTAAAAAATATCCTTAATGTTAACGGTAAAAGACTGTAAAAATGCTACAGTAAAAAAAAAAAAAAAAAAAAAAAAGAAAAAAGGTTTATTAACATTTTATTATATTTTATGGGAATAGTTATGTTTCTTCTTATTTATAATATCATTTATGTACATTGGGGTGTTCTGTGTTATATTTGCTGTAGTTTAGTTTTTATTGTGTTTATTGCATAATTTTAATTTCACACGTGTTACCCTGATGGTGTTTAGTGTTTGAGTGAATCACACCGAGCACAGTCTCTACATGTTTATTGGTCATTGCTTTTGGAAGGACCACTATTTATCAACTTCATGTCATCGTGTGTCCTTCTGTAATTACTACAGTTATTAACAATACATAATAAAGCGAAAAGCAGGTTTTTATAATTTCAGAAGTTTATTATTTAAAGTTTATCATTTAATAAAATAAACGATAATACACCCTAAAATATAGATACATCAAAATTGCATCCTGTAAAGCCTGAAATGTAGTTACTGTATTTTTTCGATGAATTTTTGGCAACCACAGCTGCCAGTTTTTTACTGTTAATTTAACAGGATTTTTTTTTTTTTTTCAGTTTAGGCATTTTAAAGCATTTAATGATTCTTTTAAAATGAGAAGTCAATCGAAGAGACATGGTTTGTGGTCATAAGACCATTCAATAATGAATGTTCCATCCATCCGTCCATCTGTCCGCCTGCACACAAGCAAGGTGCTTTGCTTTGTGCCTATACAGTACTATATATCTATTGAGCTGTACCTCTAGCTGTCTGTCTGTTTTTTTCCTATCTATATAAGTGCTTAAAGCTATAACCTTCAATTTGTTTTTATTTATTTTTTTACTTTACAACACGACTTTGTCAAGCCAACATTCTTGGCTCTATCTTGATGAACTTTCCTTTTCTAGTTCATATAGAGCTGCACTTGTTTCAAGTTTCACAACGATCATTGTATTTCACTCTGCATCTGTTTAACAACATGAGCTAGTTTCGGTACAAGATGTCAGTGATGTAATTATCATATGATTAACATTGTGATTTTACTATGTTAATTACATTAATAAACTACAGATCTGAAATTACTCCAATGATTGATTACATCTACTGCATTCTAATAATTAGCACATGGTTACTTTGTCTGTATAAGAGCTATTCACGGTCAAGACACCTGTAAAAAATAAATAAATACACAAGCTTGATGGTGTGCAAACACTTCCAGCATCTGGTCTTTTATGCAAATAGGATCACTACATACATTTGTATTTCCTAATGCCGTGTTTATGAACATATTTCCCTGCCTATCAGTAATTATACCTGAATGTTTCAAGCTGCTGACCTCAGAGCAGCATATTATACTCATTAAAATATTTCCTTCCAACTCATTGAATAGAAAAAGTGCTCATGGAAACACTAATGCTGCACTCTCTCACCTGCCTATGGTCAGTGTTTAGTGTTTGCTGAGAACTGGTGGACAAATAGGCATGTATTCTTACTGGGGGCGTCATTATTATAATCAGAGGCCGCGAGACACAGCCAACCTGCTGTTCATCAGTTCATCACAAAGTATATCAATGGCAGATGGACAAATATAAAATGAATAAAAGCACCAGCGAGGGATTTGCTATATGATTAGATTCCAAAATATGTTTATATGCACCTTATGTCAGAAGAATGCATAGTTTGTTGTAGCTACTTGGAGGAATAACATAGATTGTATCAAATACTTGTATATATGTAGCACATTGTTACAGTGTGCTTGCTTACACATTCAGATCTCTGGTTGGAGGTATATTTTTTTCCAACCTGGTCTCAAAGAACCTTATTACTATTAGGGCTGGGCAATACAGCTGCAAAAGTTAGCCTACATCTCGATATTTTTCTTACTGACAATATTCGATATGTATGTCAGTAATTATGTATCTGTGCTAAAATGGGATTAAAATTGTTTTTTATTTTATTTTAGTATTATTAATTTTTATCAAAGGAACCATCATTTCAACTAAACAGCCATTGAAGCCAAGTATACTGAAAATGTTTAATGCAATTAAATGCAATTTTCTGTTTAGAGGTCATGTGTGAACACAACCTATTTGAAAATACCGGTAAATTTAGCATTGGCTATTTCCCTGAATGAGAATTACTAAGATTACCTTAAAAGTTCAGTTGTGATCCTATGTGTGAACAGAGTTGAAATATTAACAGTTTGAGCATGTACAAGGTCAGGACGTGCTGACGTAAAACAGAGATTATTTCATTTTTTTGGAGTCCAAAAAATGTCTTACAATTTGATAGAAAGTTAAATTATTCCATTTAGCTGGAGGATATAAAAATAATTTATATTTTAGAGCTGACTATAGAAGAAATCTGATGCTCCACGACTGAAATCTAGTCATATGGTGAGCAGCCAATGGAAATCTACCATCTGCCTCCACAACAATGGACCACAAAGGAATGGAGATTGTGAACAAGTGCCCAAAGTGGAGAAAACATTTAACGCCACTCACCTCCAACTTATATCGCGGTCTCCGTCTTTCCATGCGTGTCTTAGAATGGGGCCGTGTGGTTCCATGTAAGTTTGATCGAGTCAACTTAACAGCCGCAGTAGCTAATCCTGTCATTTAGTGTGTGTGATTTTTGTCTGTAGCAATTTACATAGTCATAGTGTGATATTTCAAGTATTTTTAGATTCTGTTCATATTTTAGGAAGTGCAGAATGTAATCCATTCTAGAAACGCTTCTCTTCATCCGAGCGGATAAAGAAATTTGTCGACTGATGAAATAACTTACTACATCTCAGAGTTTAATGGAATTTTGGTGCTGAGGTGTGAATGGTCACAAAACAGAAAAAAGACGGAAACAGTTGCAAGTGTGAATAGCAGATGTGGTACATTTACCAGTAAAGGCAATATAACAATTTTACTGCAATTTGCCAGGTTGCATGTGTTAAAAGGGGTTGACTTTTAATTCCTTTCATACAAATCACAAGTAAAATGGCTGAAAATTATCGGTTCATAAACTCTTACTTTTCACCTTGTTCCTCACAAAATGCTATCTTATGACATTTAAACACTTATTTACTATAGTGCATGTATTCTGTGGTGATAGATTTTAAAATTTGCATGACATAACCAATTTACAAGCTTGTTATAGTGCGATCAAATTGTGTGGTAGAGAAATAGTAGAGTTTTGCAATTGCGATGCAAAGGACCAAGGTACGAGTCCTGAAAAGCATGTAAGTTGAGCATTAACCCTTAAAACTTAATCTGTTTGGAAGAAAATGTAACTTTGTTTTTGCACCACACTTTGGACATTTCACCTCGGAACTGTCACAATAGGTGTACGGAATCATGTCATATCATTTTGCAAAAATGTCACCACAGTCACATCATTTTCATGAGATTTATTTTTGCTAGGAAAATTTACTAAGACAAATTTAAAGGAATGTTCAATAATTTTGACTCATATCTCAGTTTATAAAAACAAGCATAAATTGTGTTTACATTGATCCACTTAAAGTGGAAGTCTATGGGGCAAGGTATTACGCTGGAATGAATGTTAAAATATACACTTTTTTGAAGGTTTAGCCTCAAGACTTAAACATTTTTAATGCTACACTAGTGTAAATTGTCAAATCTTGTGCAAAGTTACATCAAATTTTTCAACTGTGTTAAAAACCAAGATATTTTTTTTTTTTTTTTTTTTTTTACAGAGGAATTAATAAGCACTTCACATTCCTGCTCAACACCTTCTGGAATGCCTTGTCCATAGACATTCGTTGTAAGTACATTGCAAATGTGATTTCTGTTTTTACAAACAGGGACGAGTCAAATTATTGTCTGTTGTAACTGACAGCGTCCCAAAGATGCTGTTGGTAGAACTGGTTTGGAATCTGGAATGTTCCTTTAAATCAGATTTACTTAAAATCTTTTCATAATGCATGGGTACGAAGAGCAGCCTTTGTAGTGCGCTCTTCGCGAAGAAATACCAATCTGAATAATTAACTCGCACATGATTTCTAAATGGGGCCATGCATTTTAAACAGTGGAACATTTTTCTAAGCGAGCAGCAAGATAATTGATAAATGGAAGAGAAATGGATAAATAGGTCCAAATCAGAGCATAAATATACTGGGCATGCAGTGTGATGTTTTTGAACTGGGTCAATACAGAGTTCACAAAATGACAGTTTAACCAGGAGGATGATGTAAGGTCAAATGAATGGAAACATGAAAGATTGCTCAGGGGCATTTGATTTACGCCAGCTAAAGTTAACCTTCATTTGTGTTTAGCCCCTGCTGACTGGCTGCTGTCAAGTTGATGTTGAGGGATGATTCTGTGAGATTAAACACACTACTGAGGATAGACCCGCCAAATTTAGACACTGTGCCTCTGGGCACTCTGTCATGATGGCAGAAAACAGGCTCAGAGCTGACGGCACAGTTTAGTGGGAGAAAATTATTTAGTCTGATCTTGTTACACCATTGTTTTCCCCCCTTCTTTTTAAAAAGGAGAACTTTCAAAGCACTACCAGGGTTTTTCCTCGGTCAAAATTGGTCTTTGGTGGAGACTGTTGTCCATGGTCATCCACAAGCGCAAAGTTTGTTTAGCGTTCTAAATAATTCCAGTTAATTAATATTTAACATAATACATTGCATTTCATTTGAATTGGATACGAGTTATTTTTTGATCATCTAAGCATCCGGAATCTTTTTATTTCTCCAGATTTTTGTTTTTCAACAGCTGCCATGAGAAATCAAACTAAACTTTTAACACCTTATTTCAAAAGGGCTAGTTACAATACTCTAAATTAACCCATGATATACTCCACTTTAGTGATATTTAGGACTGTTCATCTAGTGAAAATATTTGTTGCCTACTCCATAACAGACAGGCCTATTGTTTCCCTGGCTTCAATCACCCCGCACAGATGCATGTTTCACATGTAAAGCATATTTATTGCTTATAGAAGCGAGCAATGGAAAATGTCTCTGAATGGTTCAAATGATCAACCACTGCAAAAACATACGTTAAATAGAGAATTAAATAGAAAATTTTGACACAACATGAGTAGACCTACATGGACTGATATAATTAACACTTTCACAATTAATTAATTGTGGATTCTGGAATTGCAATCTCGATTTTTTTATTCAATTAATTTGCAGCCCTAAGTGAAATGTGTAATTTCTGCTTTATGTTTTCGAATAGGTTTCCCAAACAATCCCCCTAATAAAGTGGTCTTCTGCTGTTGTAGCCCATCCACCTCAAGATTCAACGTGTTGTGCATTCTGAGATGCTATTGTGCTCACTACAATTGTACAGAGTGGTTATCTGAGTTACCGTAACTTTTCTGTCAGCTCGAACCTGTCTGGCCAATCTCTGTTGACCTCTCTCATCAACAAGGCGTTTCTGTCCGCAGAACTGCCACTCACTGGATGTTTTTTGTTTTTGGCACCATTCTGAGTAAACTCTAGAGACTGTTGTGCGTGAAAATCCCAGGAGATCAGTACCTTCAGTGGAAGCACCTTTGATATTCAGGAATGAGCCATCAGAGTAAATGACATGCTGGTTTAAGCAAATGAAGTTTTAATGCAAAACGAACCCTAAAGCCATAGCATTTGACAGGGGAACAGGCTGCACACATGTTCAATATTCATGAGTCTGGAAATCCTGTTTTTATTATAAAACTGAGTCCTTTAGGGCTTTTGGAGCATTCATCCATGATGTGAAGGTGTCCTTGTAGCTTGTCTTAACATCCATGGCGCTTGTATGCCAGGATTACAGGTTTGATTCCCAGGTAATGCACAAAGTGTTAAAATGTATTTGGCTGCACAATTATGTCAAAAATCATAATTGTTGATTATTTCCCTTGATATTGTAATTGCGATTATTTCAATGAATAGAATTTACATTACAATACTTCTTTTGTGTGGGGCAACTGCATGCCATATTCTTTATATAGGAAACACATCCCAAAAAAAGCTGAGAACTATATTCTTGAATTACATTATTTGCATCAAAAACAAAAGTGTTTTTCAAATTTTGTATAAATTATACACAAAGTCAGCAATGCAACAATTCTACAACCCCAATTCCAGAATAGTTTGTATGAAAAATGCTAATAAAAACAAAAAGCAATGATTTGGAAATTTATAATGGAATTAGTCGCATTCGACAATTATAAGAAAGATAAATGACAAATAATTAGATTATTTGTCTGAATAAATTCTCCACCATTAAAATCATAATACAACGTCACGTTGTATCTGCTCACAATTTCTATTGTAAGGAATTAGCTTTAGTAAGGGAATTATGATTAATTAACTTATTGGAGTAATACTATTCTCATGGCTTTTTGAAAATAGTATCACAAATATTTTAGATATGGTCCGAGCTTAGATGCAAGATCTTTGGAAAATCAAGTGATGGGATTATTTCTCAAAATATACCACAGTCAATTCATCTTTGAATACAAACAAGACTATTGCTAATCTACAACATAAAACTGACTAAAACACAACTAAACTAACACATAGACAAACAAACATAAAAACGGGTTGTAAGTGAGCTTTGACATAAGATGAATGGAAAATGATCTGTAACAGAAAAATGAATTTTATGGAGTCTATAGACCTTGCCTTGAACAAATCCTGAGAACTTCATTTATGCCATAATTTGAGATCGGGTTACTCAAATTATATTAAAGAAAGCACCAGATTTCAGCGAAAGCCTGGAGGTCTGTGCTTGCATTGCGTGTGTTGTTTGGCGTGTGGAGTTCTTTGAAGTCCTTTGGCTTGGTTCAGTTCCAGGAGGCCTTTGATTGGTTCGATGGATGGGTGATGGAAATGACCAAACAGAGCCCTGGAGGCAAGGACTCCCGCCAGGGAGAACTTGGGACTTCCCGGGACAGGTCAAAGTGTTTGACGACCGTAGAGCAGAGAAGAACTCGAGGGGGTTGTCCAGGCTGGTCTTTTGACCCATTTGGTTTGTTCACACCCCACAGAGGCTCTAAGCCAATCAGAGGCGGCTTTTCAGAGGGCCTGTGGTCAAAGTGTCCTCCCCTCAAGGTAATACATTTTTGGCCTTTGTTCTAAGGCTTGTCAGTTTCCCACTCAAAAAGTGAACATTTTAATAATGAATTTCATAAGAAAACTATAACTGCAAATAACCCAAAAATACTTCACACCATCATTCTAAAATTTAAGAGAAAATCAATCACATACCAAACATTTGTACTTTCTTATTAAATAACAATTTTAATTCAGTTATAATGCATGATAAAACTTCCTACTAATTCGTTTTTTAGTTTTAACATGGATAATACATAACTCTGACAGTTATGTTTTTCATAACGTGTAATCATCTGCATAGGATTCATTTGTCCATATTTGTAGTATAATCCTACACATGTCTGTGTATTTGGATTGTAGTGAAATAGAAAAGGCCAAGGTCCATGACAACTGTTCATGAATGAAGCTTCATGTAGGTGGAAACATGTCTCATGATTAGTATAATAGTTTTAAATGTGGAGAGAGTTAAATGTGGTGATCATAAAAAGAGTAGTCCCTCAGAAAATGGCCAGTCATGTGATGAGTTAGTTTGGGGGTTTATCTGAATAACAACAAAGACAGATGAGCTTCACTGTGCCTTTCCCAAGATTCCCCACTGTTATTACGGCAGTTAAGATTTGCCAGATGCACGACACTCAGACTTACCGGCGCCAGTCCGAATCTTTTTATAGCTCAGGAGAAAGTCAGTGTAGATTCTGTATTTAAATCATTCTGTGTAGAATTGTTGAATTTCTCATAGTTATCTTCTGCATCAAAGTCCTACAGATATGTAAAAATTTAGGAGCAGCATATACTGCCATCCACCACCGTCTTTACCAGGGACATCCTGGAATTTTCAGCAGGACAACTTCAAACCACATACTGGCTGAAAAGCAAAGACTGCGGGTGCTAGATTGGCCTGCCTGCAGTCCTGACCATCTCCAACTGAGAATGTGTGGTGCATTATGAAGTGCACAATACGGCAATGAAGACTCTGTACAATTATGCAGCTGAAGACCTGCATAATGGATGAATGGGGGAAAATTCCACTTTTTAAACTAAACTTGTGTCTTCAGTGCCTAAATGCTTAATAAGCGTTATTAGAAGAAATTGTGATGTTTCACAGTGTTAAACACTCGACTGTCCCAACTTTCTTGGAGTGTATTGCAATCATCTGATTTGAAAATACTACATTTGAAAAAAAATAAAAAAAAATAAAACAACAACAATGAAATTCACAAGGTAAAACATCATATAATGTTTAGTTGTAGTGCTTTCATTTTAGCAAAGGGTGAATATAATTTACAAATCACTCCTTTTTGTTTTTAGTAGCATTTTTCATACTGTACCAACTTTTTCAGAGTTATTGTAGAATACCTAGTTGTTGTTACTGATGCCAGTAGACTAATTTAAACACTTCTGTTTTGTCATGTCATTCTGGTCCACAACAGAAAAAAAAAAAAAATGTAAAAATGAGCATAAAATTAATTAAACATTAGTAAATTTAGTTTGAAGAACCTAATAAAGTTGAATTAAAACTATAGTACATTGATTTCACCTAATCCAACTAAATTATTTTAGCTGAATGAAATTGACTTAATTTGAATGAAAGAAATTAAACTGTATTTTGGAAGGTGATGACATTAGAAAATGGAAAACAGAGTTTCCACCAAAAACATGTTAGTATAGACGTGGCTTTAGAAAAAGGACTGTACTATGTACTTTTTGTGGTAACATAAATTAACTGGTTGTATTCAAGTCAAATATAGTATTTAATATCACTGGATAAACATGAATACATTGTGTTAGGCCAATGAAAGTAATTTATACAGAAAGGTTTAGATCAGGTAGACATGGCTCCTTAAGGTAACAATTTCCATTATTTGCAATGTAATATCCGAAATCCTGCCAGAAATGAAAGGCACACAGTTTGAAAGGAGAAGAAAGGCAGAGCAATGCAATCATTAGGAAGTGTTTTCTCAATGGAGAAACAGTCAAAACAGAGTTTTGTTTCAGATAGAGGCTCTGTCCTTTCTTGACAGTGGAAAAACAGGAAGACATATCAAAAGTCTCTGTCTGTCTTTGTACCCTCAACAACGTTCACTCCTGGGTGCTCCAGAAATGGTGCGCATCGCAACATGAAAAGAAACCAAGCAGACTGGTTTATTCTAGCACTCACATTTAAAACAATGTTATGTTTGGAATTTGATAGATATCATAAAATGATCTGACATTTTATGTTTCTTAAATTAAAAAATAAGTGGAAGTGATATTTTTTGCTAAGATCGCCAAACAAGCATCTCACTGAGTGAATGAGGAATATAATTCTAGAAAATAATAGTTTGACAACCAAGTTTTCATTGTGGACAAATAACTTTAAGTAATTGCTAGGTTGATTTCCCCCAAAATTGTAAACACTGCTGCTCCGTAGCACTAACAAAACATTGCTCTCTTTGTTTGAGATGACTGGCTGACAAAGCATCATTGGCTTAACTAATGGTTTAACCATGTTAAATAATAAAATTTTAAGAAAATTTTCCCCTGATGAAATTTTTTATTTGTTAATACTTTTTCTAAAGATATAAAACATAAATGATGATGAAAACTAAAATTTTAAATGCCATAGATCTATATTTACTGAATAATCTATTATTTTGTAAAGGGGGGTCAAAATGACAATTTTCGCCTATAATTTTGGAGCATAACTAAAGGTCAGAAAACAAACTTGGAAAGCTGGCAGCATCATTATTTATTATTTTTTATTGTTTTTACACTGAGATTGGTACATCAATTCCTAAAATAAGTTGACTTCATCACCCCTTGTTCAATGGTGTTAGTCCAAAAATTGGAAGAAAAAACAGACAAACAAACAAACACTTTTTGTGTTGCTTTTCCAAAGTTGGAGTAACTATAACTCCAGAAATATTAATTATATCTTAATATTCTTTTAGATTCTCATTCAGAACAAACTTTCCTATTTTATCTTAAGGCCCTGTTTGGTTAAAACCCGTAGACATGGGGCTCTCAATTTGGGTCCATCCAAACATTTTATCCATTTTCAGTGATTGAAAGCTAAATGTGGGTGACATGGAATGAAGCAAGTTTTTCTTGAACCCCCCCCCACCCCCCCCCCAAAAAAAAACAAAGGTCTGAAGTACAAATAATGTTGAAACTCGAAATGTACCTTTATTCATTCACACAAAAACAATATCAGTGAGAGTTCAAAAATAGCTATTATTAGGAATAAGAGACACATGTGGTTCTTTAGTTAGTGCATACCTATATCTAGGCAAAATTGCCCCCGAAATTCAAAATATGAGTTCCTGTAGTTTTATAAATAACATCTGATATACTGTAGTTACAAATACATACATCGTGATCTTCATTTGAATTTTAGTTTGAACATTATCACCCCGTCCATCATGCAGATGTTGCAGAGTCAGTGGCGGATCACACTATTGGCCCGCAGCATTGAGCACTACGCTTCTATCACTACGCATCAGTTCGGTGTCATAATCCCGCTGTAAATTCCGTGACTGTTCACCCCTCTCATTCAACATAAACTGTCCTATTGAGTGGTACTATCGCTCCCTGTACTATAGCCTACTTTCCTGCCCATCGGCCCACCTCACTTATGCTGCTGTCTGTCTGAAAATCCTTCTCACCTGCTTGAGGCCAAAAGTACAGGAGGGATGAAAGCAACCCAGTCTCATGAAAATTCGTACATATTTTGTATGATTTCGTACGAGTTCGTTCGGATAAATTTGTACGATTTTATCACGTGCAAATGCCCGGATGACTAATGTGGAAGTAAGCGCGAGTTTCGCGCATGAGGCATTAAGGACATGCTTATTAATATTATGCCCTTACGCAAACCCCTTATCTAAACCTAACTGATCAGTAGAGTGTGAAAACATGATAGGAAGCTGTTGTGTGTGAGATAAGCAAGTAATTGTATTAGATGGAAACGATGTCCAGTGACATCATTGGCTGTAGTGCAGTCGTATGATATCATAACGAATTAGCCAAATTTAGAAAAGTCATATGAATCCTTATGATTTCAACATGAGAGTGTGTAGAATGAATGTTATATATTAACTTAGTTAATTAGGTCTGAGAAATCACAAAATATAATGTAACCAAATGCTACAATTATCTTATTATAATATTAATAATAACTAAATATCTATAATAGCCCTAATGTTAAATACAATGTTATTAATAATATAATAATACTTATACAGAACATTAACCATTTTTAGCGTATTAATCATATCTCTGACTAAGGTTAATTGTGAAATGTTTATTTTCACCTTGTTTTATTCAAATGGCATGGAGTTGCTAAGTTTTTTTTCCTTCTTTTTTTTTAATAAGATCCTCATTCCAAATCTGGAGAAATGCTGTCATCTCATCCTCTGTCTCTCTGCCTTATATTAGTTTTGTGGGATATGTTAATTTACTAACCAAAATATTTGGAAGTACTGTACATGAATTTGAAAAAGAGTGATCCCGGAATGCATTATGCAGTGCAGAGATCAGTCAATTATGTAACTTTTGAAACATTTCATTATTCAAACTGAATAAATTAATAAAATTAGTATTTAAACATAATTGATTAAATTAAGTATTTGACATAAAAGGATGTCATTTTATAAGGTTATAAAAAAAATTGCTTCTGCACTGAAAACCCTAATAAGTTGACTTTACTCAATTGACTGAGTAAACTTATTCCCTCAGTTGAATTGATAAGCCATGATTAATTTAATCCATGAGTGAAAGTGTCCAATAACATTGTGGTTAATGAGAGTAAGAGTAATATTTGGCTGGTCATGTGATTCTAACATGGCAGCCCCAGTGAGGGGACCCTCTCCGTGTAGATTAAAACAGCTTTTATAAGGTTACTGATATGACTATGAGTCTTTATCTCATGTGAGTGCTCATGATTTTATACATATTTTTCAAAATTACACTTCATTTCTTTAAAAGTAAAACTTTTTTAAATCAGTAAAAAATTACTGAGTGCACCTTTAAGAAGTTTATAACTGATTCTAGGTCAATCTTTAAATAAACTTATTGCTCCATAGAAATGCATAAACATCTGTACTTCAGCTGCACATGCACAAAGAAAACTGAGATAGACCTTGTTAACAGGGTCTAACTTGACCAAAGGAGACACAGATCACCCTAATGGTGACATCACATGAAACAACTATTTGAAATGAAACAACATAAATAATTCTAAAAAAAAGCTCAATGAATTCTTAGTAACAACTACTTAAATGCCCCCATATGTTCCCTTTGACTGAGGAAACAGTCAGACAATTCAAGCGCAAGGCATTATTCCCCATAGCCTCAAATTTTTAGTTAATAATACTTACATCTAGGGATTTTAAATGTTTTTCAAGGAACATAGATATTTGAGTTATGAGCCAATAACTTGACATTTCAAGTAATGTTTAATTAAGACAACTTGATTTTTCCAGTAATTACAACATTAGGGTTTACATGTGACAAATATTGCCCCATAATGGAAAAGTTAATTTTTGACCCTGATTATGGGTAATTAAAATGATTAAAATTGCATAATTTTGAAATAAAAATTTTAGTTTGACAATTTTGTTGAAAACAAAAACACATGTTCTGATTAGTCTATTGAAGATTAAAATGTTAGAACTGTCAATCTAAACATGCAATGATATAATTTACATATGTGTGTATTTGGTAAGCTTAACTGCCAAATGTATCCATTAGGAAAAACAGTCACAAATGAGATCTAATCTCATTTGAATATCTAATTTTCAATATGAGCTCAAACATTTCACCTAAAATTCATCCAAGACCAAATTATCTGAGCTATGCCAACCACATTAATATAAATTTTACTATTTATTTTCAATGTTTTATTTCTTATAAGGACCTTTAGGAGCAACATCTGAGACAAACTGAGATCTCTAATGTGTACTGTGAGCAACCTCTGAACAATACAAATTTCCTCTATTTTACTGATAATCTACACTGAAGCCACCTTGTGTAACAGTTTGTAAAAAGCTATTTTAACTGGGTTTAATTTACCATTTTGTATCGCATTACTTCATTAAACCGCACATAGCCAGTGTGCATAAAAACGACAAACCCTGACATGAAAGAAAAAACAAACAACACAAATAAAAGTGGCATTGCCATCTGTGAAGGCATGCGATGGCATGTGAAGTGCCTGTTGCCAGCAGTGGATTCATCCACATTTGAGAAATGTGTCTGCACTCAGAGCCCCTGTGCTTGCCAGGAGACGGGATTTATTTCACCAACCCCATCCGCTCTGTTGATCTAATTTGATTTCTAAAAAAATAATCTGAGCTTTGTCTTTGTAATTACACAACATAATGTTACAGTTAAAATGTCATTTAAGCAATTATAAATGCCTTTTACAAAATAGCTCATTTGCATAGCAACTTTCCTGTGCTCACAGTTAAAGCTGTGTCTTATCTTTGACCCTTTATCATAAAGAGACTAATTAATCTAGTATATTTAACGCATTGTGCCCTTGCTTTTGAATTACAATTGTATGAACTCATACAACAATCCTATTAATGTGGATGATTTTGCTTTCTCGTTGCGTAACAGCCCAATGAAACCAAATAGGAAAGCCATTATCAGTGTTATATACAGCTCTGTAAAATATTAAGAGACCTCTGCAAAATTATCAGTTTCTCTGGATTTACTATTTATAAGTATGTGTTTGAGTAAAATAAAAAATTTTGTTCCCTATCTGTCACTCACTCGACATGTGTTGATGTAGTGACACTAGGGGTCACTCTTGGGAGTCTGAGACACCTCTGGTTTTTGATAAAAGGCCAATGAAAATTGGCGAGTGGTATGGATCTGGAGGCGCATTTCAGCGGCTTCTCCCTCCTTTGCACTGGTGCACTGCAGAGAACGCCCCTGGGCACTACGGCAGAAATAAGAGAGTATATTTCTCTAAAAGAGCGGCACACACGGAACGTCTTTTTAAAGACGAGTCTTTTTAAATGCCTTTCCGTTTGTATGTTATTCCTGGTTGCGGTCGTTATATCTCAACTTCTGACGGTCACGATCGCTGTCTTTCATGTCTGGGCGCGATCCACACGGAGACAGCATTCGTGAATGGATCATGTACTCATTGTGAGAACATGACCATGGGTCCCCGCCTCGGTCCTTCTACCTATGGGTATGAGGCCAGCGTGGCTAGCACTGGGGGCGATTTGGGGACAACAATGGGACCGCCTCCACTGGGTATCCCCCCACGGACCTCCCATTCCCCAGCACGCTCATCTGCCCCGATCGAGCTTCCAGATGAATCCGACGGCTCATCTCACGGCTAGTTCGACCTCTTGTTCGGAGCCCGCGAAGCTGATGAGCTCTCAAGCGCAGCATCGGAGAGCGGGCTCGTCCAGTCAGACGCAGAAGCCTCAGCTGGGCTCCCCCCCAGGGTACGGTCGCCTAGTCATAGGCTGACGCGAAAATGATGGACATGCTTTCCTGGACAGCTGCGAGCGTCGGGCTAGAGTGGAACCCTCCGCTCTCCCCTGAACCCTCACGGCTCGATGAATGGTTCCTGGGCTCGCAGCGCAGCTCACAGCCTCGTCCCGCTCCAGTTCCTTTCTTCACGGAAGTGCACGAGGAGCTGACAAGGTCGTGGGAGGCACCTTTTACTGCCCGGTCCCGATCTTTCAGCTCCCCCGCCCTCACTACCCTCGATGGTGGGGTGGCCAGGGGCTATTCGGCGATTCCCCCGGTATCCACTTCACCTCGGTGAAGGGCAAGAACGCTGCTACCTTGCGCGCGGAGATCGCTACCCTCCTACGGAAGGATGCGATAGAGCCTGTCCCTCCGGCCGAGATGAAGAAGGGGTTTTACAGCCCCTACTTCCTTGTACCAAAAAAAGGCGGTGGGTTGTGGCCAATCTTGGACCTTCGAGTACTGAACCGGGCTTTGCACAGACTCCCGTTCAAGATGCTGATGCAAAAAAGCATCCCTGCGGGCATCCGGTATCAAGATTGGTTCGCGGCAGTAGACCTGAAGGATACGTACTTCCACGTCTCGATTCTACCTCGACACAGACCCTTCCTGCGGTTTGCAATCGAGGGTCGGGCGTCTCAGTACAAGGTCCTCCCTTTCGGCCTGTCCTTGTCACCTCGTGTCTTCACGAAGGTCGCAGAGGCAGCCCTTGCCCCGCTAAGGGAAGTGGGCATTCACATCCTCAACTATCTCGACGACTGGCTAATCCTAGCTCACTCTCGGGATGTGTTGTGTGCACACAGGGACCTGCTGCTCTCACACCTCAGGGCTTCGGGTCAACTGGGAAAAGAGCAAGCTCCTCCTGGTTCAGAGCATCTCTTTTCTCGGCTTGGAGTTGGACTCAGTCTCGTTGATGGCGCTCCTAACGAACGAGCACTCACAGTCGGTGCTGACCTGTTTGAAGGCGTTCAGACAGAAGACAGTGGTTCCACTGTAACTCTTTCAGAGGCTCCTGGGGCATATGGCATGCTCAGCGGTGGCCACTCCGCTCGGGTTGATGCATATGAGACCGCTTCAGCACTGGCTTCAGACTCGAGTCCCGAGATGGGCATGGCACCACGGGACACATCACGTGGCCATCACGCCGATCTGTCACCGCCTCTTCAGCCCTTGGACCGACTTTACATTTCTACGGGCAGGCGTTCCCCTAGAGCAGGTGTCCAGGTGCGTCATGGTTACAAAAGACGCCTCCAAAACGGGCTGGGGCGCTGTATGCAATGGGCACTCAGCCGCCGGCTTATGGACGGGCCCGCGGCTGCGTTAGCACATCAACTGCCTCGAGTTGCTGTCAATTCTGCTCGCCCTGTTGAGGTTTCGGCCGTTGATCCAGGGCAAGCATTTTAGTTCGGACAGAAAACACGGCAACAGTAGCATATGTCAACCGTCAAGGCGGTCTACACTCCCGTTGTATGTCACAACTCGCCCGCCATCTCCTCCTCTGGTGTCATCAGCACCTCACATCCCGGGTGACCTCAACACTGCAGCGGACGCGCTGTCACAGCAGGTTTCCCTCAGGGGAGAGTGGAGACTCCACCCTCAGGTGGTCCAGGAAGGACCTTCTTTCTCAGGAATGGGGCACCATCTGGCACCCGTGACCAGACCTCTGGAATCTCCATGTCTGGCCCCTGGACGGGATGCAGAAGACTTAAGTGGCCTATCACCCGCGGTGGTAGACACGTTCACTCAGGCTAGGGCCCCCTCTACGAGGCACCTGTATGCCTTTAAGTGGCGTCTGTTCGCTAAGTGGTGTTCTTCCCGAAGCGAAGACCCCCAGAGATGCACAGTTGGATCAGTGCTTTCCTTCCTGCAGGAGAGGTTGGTAGGGCGGCTGTCCCCCTCCACCTTGAAGGTGTATGTAGCCGCTATAGCGGCACACCACGACACAGTGGACGGTAAGTCCTTAGGGAAGCACGACCTGATCATCAGGTTCCTGAGAGGTGGCAGGAGGTTGAATCCCTCCAGACCACGCCTCGTTCCCTCATGGGACCTCTCTGTAGTTTTTCAGGGTATACGGAGAGCTCCCTTTGAGCCCTTGCAGTCAGCTGAGCTTAAGGCACTCTCTTTGAAGACTGCCCTCCTGACTGCACTCACTTCCATCAAGAGGGTAGGAGACCTGCAAGCGTTCTCTGTCAGCGAAACTTGCCTGGAGTTCGGTCCGGGCTACTCTGATGTGATCCTGAGACCCCGACCGGGCTATGTGCCCAAGGTTCCCACGACCCCTTTTAGGGATCAGGTGGTGAACCTGCAAGCGCTGCCCCAGGAGGAGGCAGACCCAGCCCTGATGTTGCTGTGTCCTGTGCACGCTTTACACATCTATTTGGATCGCACACAGAGCTTTAGAGTCTCTGAGAAGCTCTTTGTCTGCTTTGGTGGACAGTGGAAAGGAAGCGCTGTCTCCAAGGAGAGGATCACCCACTGGCTCATTGACTCCATAACAATGACATTTCACGCCCAGGACATGGCGCCCCCATTAGGGCTACGAGCCCATTCTACCAGGGGTGTATCGGCCTCCTGGGCCTTGACCAGTGGCGCCTCTCTAACAGACATTTGTAGAGCAGCGGGCTGGGCAACACCCAGCACCTTTGCGAGGTTCTACAATCTCCGGGTGGAACTGGTTTCGTCCCGTGTAGTGGCATGCACAAGCAGGTAAGTCCGGGACAGCTGGCCAGGTGTATCACTTGCTGTTTACTCCCAGTAGTGTTCACAAACTGTGTTCCCTGGATGATTTCCTCCGAGCCCTGTGGCAGACGAATTTGTGGAGAAAATCGCTGCTGGCTCAGTACATGTGCTAACTAAGCCCTGTACTGGGGTAGGTGCTCCGCATGTGGTGGTTCCCCGTAGGTAACCCCATGCGATGTATATCTTCCGCTAATTGGTTTCCCTGTTTGTAAACTGCGTCTTCCTTGGGCAGAGTCCCCTCTGCCCCTGTCACCATGCTTGTAGAAACTCCTCCCCCGAAGGGTAGGACCTATTATGGGACTTCTCCACATGTCATACTTCTGACAAAGCTCGGCAAGACCATGTGATGTATTTCCACTCAAAATACCCCCTCTCCCCCCCCACTCTCTTTGGGCAGGGTGTGGTTTCTGCGGTGTCTTCCCCTTTGGAGTGACACCCCTCCAACTAGACCTGGTGGCCCCAGTCGGTTAATTTTTTTTTTTTGGGGAGAGGAAAATATGAGGATAAGAGGCCATGCCTGTCTCAAACTTTTGGGCAGTCGACTTGTCCCCAAAGGGCCGTTCAACACTCATAACAGTGTTGGGGGAGGTTACGTGTTGGCCTGGTGCACTGGCTACGAGGCACACAGTGGTCTGCCCATCACACACTGACAGTTCACGTAACACAGTTCAGCCAGTTGCGGCGTTTCGTATAGGGACCCCTAGTGTCACTACATCGACACAACGTCGAGTGAGTGACAGATAGGGAACGTCCTGTTTACTTGCATAACCTCCGTTCCCTGATGGAGGGAACGAGACGTTGTGTCCCTCCCTCCAACACAACTACCCGTTGAAATGGCCGGGACCTTGTCTCGGCTCCTCAGCACAAAACCTGAATGAGTGGTTGCATACCAGCTCCTTTTATACCCGTATGTCTTTTATCAAAGACCAGAGGTATCTCGGGTACCCAAGAGTGACCCCTAGTGTCACTACATCGACACAACATCTCGTTCCCTCCATCAGGGAACGGAGGTTACGCAAGTAACCAGTACGTTTTATTCTATAAAGTACTGACAACATTTCTCCCAAATAAAAATATTGTCATTTAGAGCATTTATTTGCAGAAAATGACAACTGGTCAGAATAACCAAAAAGATGCAGTGTTTTCAGACCTCAAATAATGCAAAGAAAAACAAGTTCATATTCATTTTTAAACAACACAATACTAATGTTTTAACTTAGGAAGAGTTCAGAAATCAATATTTGGTGAAACAACCCTGATTTTCAATCACAGCTTTCATGCGTCTTTTCATGCTCTCTACCAGTCTTTCACATTGCTGTTGGGTGACTTTATGCCACTCCTGGCGCAAAAAATTCAAGCAGCTCGGCTTTGTTTGATGGCTTGTGGCCATCCATCTTCCTCTTGGTCACATTTCAGAGGTTTTCAATGAGTTCAGGTCTGGGGATTGTGCTGGCCATGACAGGGTCTTGATTCGATGGTCCTCCATCCACACCTTGATTGACCGGGCTGTGTGGCATGAAGCATTGTCCTGCTGGAAAAACCAATCCTCAGAGTTGGGGAACGTTGTCAGAGCAGAAGGAAGCAAATTTTCCTCCAGGATAATTAGGGTTATTCTACCAAATACTGATTTCTGAACTCTTCCTAAGTTAAAACATTAGTATTGTGTTGTTTAAAATGAATATGAACTTGTTTTCTTTGCATTATTCGAGGTCTGAAAACTTGGCATATTTTTTGCTATTTTGACCAGTTGTCATTTTCTGCAAATAAATGCTCTAAGTGACAATATTTTTATTTGGAATTTGGGAAAAATGTTTTCAGTACTTTATAGAATAAAACAAAATTTTTCATTTTACTCAAACACATACCTATAAATAGTAAATCCAGAGAAATGTCATGGTTACTGGTGTAACCTCCGTTCCCTGATGGAGGGAACGAGACGTTGGTGTCGATGTAGTGACACTAGGGGTCACTCTTGGGAGCCCGAGACACCTCTGGTCTTTGATAAAAGGCCAATGAAAATTGGCGAGTGGTATTTGCATGCCACTCCCCCGAACATACGGGTATAAAAGGAGCTGGTATGCAACCACTCATTCAGGTTTTACGCTGAGGAGCTGATATAAGGTCCGGCCATTTCAGCGGGTAGTTCAGCGTTGTGGCAGGAGGGACCAACGTCTCGTTCCCTCCATCAGGGAACGAAGGTTACACCAGTAACCATGACGTTCCCTATCTGTCACTCACTCGACGTTGGTGTCGATGTAGTGACACTAGGGGTCCCTGTACAAAATGCCACAAGGCTGAACTGTGTTACGTGAACTGGCGGTGTGTGGTGGGCAGACTTGCTGTGTGCCTCATAGCCAGCGCACCTGGTCGACACGTAACCTCCCCCAACACAGTTATGAGTGTCAAACGGCCCTTTTTGGGGACAAGTCGACTACCCAGAGATAGAGACAGGCTTAACGCAGTCGTGGCCTCTTTCCCCTTGTCTTTTTCCACTCCCTAAAAAAGAAGGGGGATTATCTGACTGGGCCGCCAGGTCTAGTCGGGGGTGTCCCTCCCAAGGGGAGGACACCGCGGAGACCACACCTCGCCCCAAGAGAGGGGGGGATATTTAAGTGGAAGAATACATCACATGGTCTTTCCAACCATGTGGAGAGCCTTCAAGGTAGATCCTGCCCAATGGGGGAGGAGTTACTACAACATGGAGACTGAGGGGCTCTGCCCAAGGAAGACGCAGTTTGCCAGTAGGGAAACGAACTAGCGGAAGATATAGATCGCATGGGGTTAGCCTTACAGGGAACCGCCACATGCGGAGCACCTACCCCAGAACCAGGCTCTTAGTTAGCGCGTGTACTGGGCCGGCAGCGAGTATCTCCGAAAATCGACTGCCACAGGGCTCGGAGGAAGTCAACCAGGGAAAAACTTTTGTGAACACTACTGGGAATTAACAGTGCACATCTTCAGCTCAAAAGGAGGTGGAAGGCGCTATGTGCAAGCGATACACCCAGCCAGCTATCCCGGGCTTATCCGCTTGTGTTGCGTGCCACTACCTGGGACGAAACCGGTTCCACCCGGAGGTTGTAGAACCTTGCAAAGGTGTTGGGTGTTGCCCAGCCCGCTGCTCTGCAATGTCTGTTAGAGAGGCACCTCTGGCCAGGGCCCAAGAAGCCGCTACACCACGGGTAGAATGGGCTCGTAGCCCTACCGGGGGCGGTATGTTTTGGGCGAGACATGCCATAGTTATGGTGTCAATGAGCCAGTGGGTGATCCTCTGCTTGGAGACAGCGCTTCCTTTCCGCTGTGCACCAAAGCAGACAAAGAGCTGCTCAGAGATTCTAAAGCTCTGCGTGCGATCCAAATAGATGTGTAAAGCGCGCACCGGACACAGCAACGACAGGGCTGGGTCTGCCTCCTCCGGGGGCAGCGCTTGCAGGTTCACCACCTGGTCCCTAAAAGGAGTGGTGGGAACCTTGGGCACATAGTCCGGTCGGGGGTCTCAGGATCACGTGAGAATAGCCCGGACCGAACTCCAGGCACGTTTCGCTGACAGAGAATGCTTGCAGGTCACCTACCCTCTTGATGGAAGTGAGCGCAGTCAGGAGGGCAGTCTTCAAGGAGAGTGCCTTAAGCCCGGCTGACTGCAAAACTCAAAGGGGGCTCTCTGTAGACCCTGAGAAACTACAGAGGTCCGATGAGGGAACAAGGCGTGGCCTGGAGGGATTCAGCCTCCTGGTGCCTCTTAGGAACCTGATGATCAGATCATGCTTCCCTAAGGACTTACCGTCGACTGCGTCATGGTGTGCTGCTATGGCAGCAACGTACACCTTCAAGGTGGAAGGGGACAGCCTCCCTTCCAACCTCTCTTGCAGGAAGGAAAGCACTGATCTGACTGCGCACCTCTGGGGGTCTTCCTGATGGGAAGAACACCACTTAGCGAACAGACACCACTTAAAGGCATACAGGTGCCTCGTAGAGGGAGCCCTAGCCTGAGTGAACGTGTCTACCACCGCAGGTGGGAGACAGCTTAGGTCTTCCACATCCCGTCCAGGGGCCAGACATGGAGATTCCAGAGGTCTGGGCGTGGGTGCCGGATGGTGCCCCTTCCCTGAGAAAGAAGGGCCTTCCTCAGGGGAATTTGCCCGGGGGGAGCTGTCACGAGGAGCGTGAGGTCCTAGCACCACGTCTGGGCGGGCCAGTAGGGTGCTTACCAGGACGACCTTCTCCTCGTCCTCCCTGACCTTGCACAGGGTCTGTGCGAGCAGGCTCACTGGGGAAAACGCATATTTGCGAATGCCAGGGGACCAGCTGTGTGCCAGCGCGTCTATGCCGAGGAAGGCCTCGGTGAGGGCGTACCAGAGCGGGCAGTGGGAGGATTCTTGGGAGGCGAACAGGTGCACCTGTGCCTGACTGAATCGACTCCAAATCAGCTGGACCACCTGAAGGTGGAGTCTCCACTCTCCCTTGAGGGTAACCTGTTGTTACGGCGCGTCCGCCGGAGTGTTGAGGTTGCCCGGGATGTGAGTGGCTTGCAGCGACTTGGTGCTGCTAACTCTGTTGGAGGAGACGGCGGGCGAGTTATGACATACAGCGGGAGCGCAGACCGCCTTGGCGGTTGACATATGCTACCGCTGCCGTGCTGTCTGTCCGAACTAGCACGTGCTTGCCCTGGATCAACGGCCGGAACCTCCGCAGGGCGAGCAGAATTGCCAGTAACTCGAGGCAGTTGATGTGCCAACGCAGCCGCGGACCCGTCTAGAGGCCGGCGGCTGCGTGCCCGTTGCCAACAGCTCCCCAGCCCATTTTGGAGGCATCTGTCATGACCACGATGCGCCTGGAGACCAGTTCTAGCGGAACACCTGCTCGTGGAAACGAGAGGTCGGTCCAAGGGCTGAAAAGATGGTGACAGACCGACGTAATGGCCACGCGGTGTGTCCCGTGGCGCCATGCCCGTCTCGGGACTCGAGTCTGGAGCCAGTGCTGAAGCGGCCTCATATGCATCAACCCGAGCGGGGTGGCCACCGCCGAGGATGCCATATGCCCCAGGAGCCTTGAAAATTTTTCAGTGGAACCGCTGTTTTCTGTTTGAACGCCTTCAAACAGGCCAGCACCGACTGGGCGCGCTCGTTCGTAAGGTGCGCCGTCAAGGAGACTGAGTCCAACTCCAAACCGAGAAAAGAGATGCTCTGAACCGGGAGGAGCTTGCTCTTTTCCCAGCTGACCCGAAGCCCTAGTCGGCTGAGGTGTGAGAGCACCAGGTCCCTGTGTGCGCATAACCCGTCTCGAGAGTGAGCTAGGATTAGCCAGTCGTCGAGATAGTTGAGAATGCGAATGCCCACCTCCCTTAACGGGGCAAGGGCAGCCTCTGCGATCTTCGTAAAGATGTGAGGAGACAGGGACAGGCCGAAAGGAAGGGTCTGTGTCGAGGAAGGATCGAGACGTGAAAGTACGCATCCTTCGGGTCTACCGCCGCGAACCAATCTTGATGCCGGACGCTCGCTAGAATGCGTCTTTGTGTCAGCATCTTGAACGGGAGTCTGTGTAAGGCCCGGTTCAGTACTCGCAGGTCCAAGATTGGCCGCAACCCACCGCCTTTTTTCGGTACAATGAAGTAGGGGCTGTAAAACCCCTTCTTCATCTCGGCTGGAGGGACAGGTTCTATCGCGTCCTTCCGTAGGAGGGTAGCGATCTCCGCGCAAGGTAGTAGCGTTTCCGTCTTTCACCAAGGTGAAGTGGACACCGCTGGACCTGGGCGGATGTCCAGCGAAGTGAATCGTGCAGCCGAGTCGGACGGTCCGGACCAGCCCTCGTGACGGACTGGAAAGCGCAAGCAATGCGTCCGAGTTCCGCGCAAGGGGGACCAAAGGGACAACGTCATCGGATGTACCGGCGGGTGGGGCCTCGCGGCGGGGCGGAGCTTGAGGTGCCACACCACATCGTGGCCGTGCTGAGTCCGAGGACATCGAAGCACTTACCTGGCTCCTTGTGACCACCCCCGGAACAGCCTTGGACGGGGGAGGAAGAGGCCTGTCCTCATGACCCGTGGAGACTGTCACATCGGGGGTGGATTTGTGCCACAGCTGGGTGCTCAGGGCGGGAGACCGCCGCTGGAGCGCCAACCTGCCAAATGGAGTGGTGGACGGTGGTCGTGATGCCAGCCGTACACACCGAATATGTGACCCAGGGAACAAGGAAACCACTCTTGCGGAGCTCTTGAGTACTGCAGCCACTTGGGCATGCAGCGCAATTAAATGCAAAAGGTAACAAAAAGAAGATCTGCTTACCAGCTCCAGAGCAGCGGGTTTCATTGTCCCTGGGTCGCCCGTCTCAGGGGCGCTTTGAAGACCTCCGTGGGTTCTTCGGTGCCGGCTGTGAGACAGGTGGCGTCGGCTTCCTGCGGTGGGCTCCACGCCGGGGCCGGGCCGGAGGGGCGGGCTGCGGCAGAGCTGGTGCAGTCACCGCAGTGGGATGCCCTCGGCGATGAGTAGATGGGGTGTGGGATCTTGAGCTACGCCGAGGCAGGACAAGCCGGCTAGCATCCATCTACTGCTCTACCATCGAGAACTGCTGGGCAAAGTCCTTGACGGTGTCGCCGAATAGGCCCGCCTGGGAAATGGGGGCAGCAAATCGTGTCCTGTCGGCCTCACCCATCTCGACCAGGTTGAGCCAAAGGTGGCGCTCCTGGACCACTAGTGTGGCCATCGTCCGCCCGAGAGACCGCGCCGTGACCTCCGTCGCTCGGAGAGCGAGGTCGGTCGCCGAGCGCAGTTCCTGCATCAATCCCGGGGCGGAACTACCCTCATGCAGTTCCTTTAGTGCCTTGGCGGACTTGCAGGAGAGCCATGGCGTGCAGGGCGGAGGCGGCTTGTCCAGCAGCGCCGTAGGCTTTGACCGTCAGAGACGACGTAAACCTACAGGCCTTGGACGGGGGCTTTGGGCACCTTTATCCACCGGGGGATTGCCGAATAACCCTTGGCCGCCCCACCATCGAGGGTAGTGAGAGCGGGGAAGCTGAAAAGATCGGGACCGGGCAGTAAAAGGTGCCTCCTGCGACCTTGTCAGCTCTTCATGCACTTCCAGGAAGAAAGGAACGGGGCGGGGCGTGGCTTTGAGCGGCGCCGCGAGCCCAGGAACCAATCACAGAGCCTCGAGGGTTCAGGGAAGAGCGGTGAAATCCACTCTAACCGACGCTCGCGGCTGTCCGGGAAAGCATGTCGTCATCTCCGCATCAGCCTGTGACTGGGCGATCGACTCCGAAGGGAGGAGCCCAGCTGAGGCTTCCGACTGGACGAGCCCGCTCTCCGATGCTGCGCTCGAGAGCTCATCACTTTCGCGGGCTCCGAATAAGAGGTCGAACTCGCCGTGAGACGAGCAGGCGGACTCACCCGGAAGCCCGATCGGGGCAGACGAGCGTGCTGGGGAATGGGAGGTCCGCGGGGGGATACCCGGCGGAGGCGGTCCCATTGGGGTCCCCAAATCGCCCCCAGTGCTAGCCGCGCTGGCCTCAAACCCGTGGGTAAAAGGACCGAGGCGGGAGCCTCTGGGGTGGCTCACTTCCTTACGAAGGCGAGCCGCGACCGCAACGTTGCCATGGACACATTCTCGCAATGAGAATGTGACCATCCACGAACGCTGTCTCCGCGTGAGCAGTGCCCAGACACGAAAGACAGTGATCATGACCGTTAGAAGGCGAGAGATAACGAGCACAACCAGGAATAACACACAATCGGAAAAGCATCTTTAAAAAGACGTTCCGTGTGTGCGCTCTTTTAGAGAAATATATACTCTTTTAGAGGGAAAAAATGCTCTTTCAGAAAATATACTCTCTAGTTTTTCTGCCGAAGCGCCCAGGGGCATTCTCTGCAGTGCACCAGTGCAGAGGAGGGAGAAGCCGCTGAAATGCACCGTCAGATCCAGCAGGTGAATGAACAGTAGTATTCAGCTCAATGAGCATGACCGTTCGGCTCCGAAGAGAAAATCTGAATGAGTGGTTGCATACCAGCTCCTTTTATACCCGTATGTTCGGGGGCGTGGCATGCAAATACCACTCGCCAATTTTCATTGGCCTTTTATCAAAGACCAGAGGTGTCTCGGGCTCCCAAGAGTGACCCCTAGTGTCACTACATCGACACCAACTTCGAGTGAGTGACAGATAGGGAACTGATAATTTTGCAGTGGTTTCTTAATTTTTTGCAGAGCTGTATAGTGCTGTGCCCTTTGAAAATGGTATGTGTTGAAAGTGGGAACTATTAATAATGTTGAAAGGTGTAGGGAGCAGTTGTTGGGCTCTATATATCTTGTCTCAGGTCAGGCTGGAGTCAGCATACCCACCCTCTGATCTCAGGATATGACTGGCATTGGCACTGACATGCTAGTAAGGAACTTTACCCTGCAGATGCAATTAATCATAGGGATGCTTTAATTGGAGATAACAGTCCAAAAGAAGAATATACAGTATCCCTTCTGTTTTCGATCATTAATCTCCTGAATTTGCTGTTTTGTTGATATTTGAAAACTGCTTTACAAGAGAAATGAGAAGTTTTCTCTCATTAGTGGTGCTTGCTAAAGCATAAAAAAAATAAAATAAAAAAAAAATCTTTATATTATTTCTATGATTTTTTTTAAGCTATGTCGGGCTAGATCGCTCAAGCAACAGAATTTTTTTTTATAACGTCACAGTTTTTACAGTTTTTGAGGAAATTAACCTACAAATGGCTTACTTATGAGTGTCTATGAATATTAAGCTGGGATAGGAGAGAGTCAGAGTATGGTTTTGACATAGAACCACATGTTCACAAATTTGTTTTGTGAATTTTCAAGTTTAAAGTCACTTTATTGCCATTCAGCTCTTCAAGGAATGCTCCAGGTAAGCTAATTCGACAGCAATTGTAGCATAATGTTGTTTACCATAAAAAATAATTTCCAAAAAAAAAAAAAAAAAAACAGCAAAAATCCCTATTACAATTAGTGTTTGACCAATATATTGGCCGGGCCGATTAATCGGCTGATATTTGGACATTTTGCAATTATCGGCATCGGCCGATAACCGTGTTCACTTAGCCAATTAATGAGTGTTAACTTTTACTTGTGTCAATTTCATAATCTACCAATAGATTTGTTAATGGATAGTCAATACTTTCTCTTTTCAATGCTCTTTCTTTTCAAATTTAGGCAAATTTGAGGAAACATTCCATAAAATAAGTGTTATTTCACTTTAGATATCCATAAATGTTAACATAAACACAGTATTAAAAAAATAGCCACAAGATGTAGGCCTAAGTATTATACTTGTTAATATAATTTTAGTGTGATAATCACTGTTCTTCATGAATTAAGTGTGATAAAATCAGGGATTTACCAGTGTTGAATCATTTAACAAATTACAGGGTTTACAGACTTTATGTCATCACTACAACAAAGTTGTAATATTGGATATAATAATTTATAAATTTTTTAATAGGCCTACATATGCTGTATAAATAAACAAGGGACGAGATCAAATAATTTTTTGTGGTAATCAATATTATGCCACAAATGCTGTCAATTAAGCTTAATTCGTATTAAACCCTGTACATTCCTTTAAAGTAAACAGGTGTAATAAAGAGAACAAAATAGTTTTACTAGGGCTAATGCATACAACACATAACAAAACATTAATATTCATATTCATACAACATTTCTGACTCTAAATTCTGATTGGATAAGCTGCTTTCAAAGCTGTTGTTAAAAAAAAAAGAAACAAATCTAGGACTTTGCTATATTCATGTGCCAATTAGCCTTGCTGCTTGGCATCCATAAACTGCCTACAGATAGTGAACTATTTTAATTGCAGAAAGAATAATTTATTCCAATTATTAATATTAATAAATGTAACAATTTATTAAACATTGGTGTCTTTTATCATATTTTGGTTGCCACCATTTTATAAAAGCAACTTCAGGCATTGCATTACAGTGGTTTTACTTATTACTTTACTTATGGTTTGACTTATTGTTTTAATAACCAATACCCTTCAGAATATAAGCCAGAAAAGAGACACCCAAACTTCTATCCATATTTCAGCTGAAGGTGGCCAACATGATTTAATGGTAACCTTCAGGGGGCATATTGCTTAGTAAATTGCATTGTTAGAGTGAATATTGTGATCATGTGAAATCATATTTCAATCCATACAGTCCTTTTATTGCTTGCATTTTCAAACTTTAATCTATTCTCCTTTCACCATACTCATTTTCTGTTTAAGTATCATTAAAGTGTAATTTCTACACCACTAGCTTCACCAAAAAGAACTGCAATTCTGTACTGAGAAGTAAATGGTGAAATAATTGTAACTTGTCAAAAATTTGAAAAGCTAAAATTTGCTTGACATCATCTTGACACAATCATGAAAGTTATTAAAACAAACATAGAGGATTGCTGAGAGCAGTTTTATTTTCCAGCAGCCACTGAAGTAGATGCCATCCACTGGAGTATGTGGAACAGATTTTGCATTGCTGGGTAGTAATGGGTTACATGTAATCAGGTTCCAAAAATCTAGTACTGGTTCTCAAATGGTTTTGCTTCAGGACCCAGACTTTACATTGGACATCATGTGGCTAACCAACATAGTAAAAAATGTAACCTGTATTTAATGTAGCCTGGGTCGCATTTTCTTTTATCTTGCAAAGTTTTGTTCATGGTTTTCAAGTATAAGGGCATGTATCAAGTGACATTATTTTTGTTGTTCATGTCACCCCACATCTACTACAAAAATAATGTCACTTGATACAAGCCCTTATACTTGAAAACCATGAACAAATCTATAATCACTAAAATATTACAGTTACTGTTATTACTGTAAATAAGTGAGGAATTTTAGTAAGGGTGATTATGCGTAATTAAAAAAAAAAAAAAAAAACTTTTTTAGTGGCCCAAAGCAAAATGTTGCTCTTGTCCACCTCAGTGATGTTTAGCATGTTGGGGCTTTCCATTGTTTAAGAGGTTTGACTTCCTCCACAGTACTTTAAACTAGAAAATTCTCACTAGAATTGAATTGGGTCGCATTATTTATTTTTAATTTTTTTGGTATGTGCCGCAATATCGACAGAATCCCGGTTGATTTGCACGCTCCAGAGATACAGTAGATTAGAGCAGAGCAGATCGTTGGCAAGTGTGGTTACGTGATGGCTAGCGTCACGCCTGCTTGAAAACCAGGCTCCAATCGCACCGCGGAAATATTGTGTTGAAGATGAGAATCATATTTAGTGTGTATAAAACGTTGAACTCGAGATTATCTTTAAATTTACCTCAGAGGCCAAAAAATTTTCAGTGGAGGAAGAACCCTGGCATTGTTCTTTCTCTGCTGTCCTCAATATCCTTATAAACTTCGCAACTAAGAAAAACAGTTTGCCAAAATAAATGTAACAAAAACACCTCTGTTGCATTTCATATATACATTTTATGATTAGTATTCTGCTGAACAGACTTCTAAGTGGTTTCAGAATGAAAGCATATGCTTTAGGTGTATGAAGACAAAACTGTCCCTCAACACACTTCTTTTTCCCCTCCACTCAAACATAGACTAAAGAAAGTGAAAGCTGTGTTAGTCATTACAACCAAGGTTATTATGTTTCAGATTTTTTAGTTTTTATTTAATACTTCATTTTCAATTTGTCAATTCAATTTAATTTAGTTTTATTTAAAATTATCCCTATCTAAAGAAAGAATAGTCTATACTGAGATTTCTTTCTGAATGTTTTTTCTCTATCTGCCGAGTGATTTGGGAAAATACAGTACATACAAATGAGTCTACACAGTAGTAATTAGCACTCGCTGAGAAGTTACGTCTCATGATTTGACAGCAAATGCTACATCTAAAAACACTGGAAAAGTCCACTGATAATATTAGGACAATGTTGTCACGGACGTGATTTTCCAGTTAATTTGCGGGAAACCACACAATGCAGGGCAGTTCTGCGTGCTGCTCATGCACCTAAATCCCTGATGCATCCATGTGCATCTCGCAGCAGCTGCCGGAAGATAAAAAATAATAATAATTTATATTTGCTTGAGCAGTAGACACGTTGGTCTGCAATCAGTCTGAAATCTTTAAATACCAACCAAAGAAAATTTCATTGATCTCTTCTTTAACCGCAAAAACATGGAGAATAATAATTTTGAGTCATAAATTTAACAGAAGTGGCTAAAAAAACCTGTGCATAAGTCACCCAGTGGTTTACAATAATAAAATAAAATAAACATTTAAAATAAAAACGTCATAACCAACTAAATTCATCTCGTAACATGAACTTTAGCTTCATACACAAACTGTCATCGAATAATACATTTATTTTATAGTCTATAATTAAATTATAAACAAAACATTTCACTGCCCAAAATATTCTAATATTTTATTGTGCATGATTGAATGTTGTGAATGGTGGACAAATGCTGTAAAAGAATGTATTTTAAACAGCTCGTCAATGCTTGAAAATAGTCAATCAATAATAAATAGGTGCTGTTTATATGTTTAGAGTTGCTGTCTGCTTTAGCAATAACACTTTTTTCCCCCGACTATTTAAAAAGTTACACAGTTCATTCATCAAGCTATTATGGACCAGTTCAAGCTGACAACACTGCGTGGACCACAAGAGACTATAGAAGCCTACATGTGTAGATACATTACGCCTAAAAAGACTTAATATCCAATATTAATACTATTTTGATGTATTTTTATTTCGATATGCTGTCTTTAGTAATCTGTGAGACATAATGTGGGTGACTTGACTCAATGAAGTTCTTGATTTTAAGTTTTTAACCACGATGAAACCGCAATGCGAGCACCATCTTGGCTGCACAAACTCCACACGCAATTTTACCAGTTGTCAGGTCCCGTGTTGTGTAAAACTGCCTTGTTTAGTTTCTATTAATTTGGATACATACCCGTATCTATGTTTTCGTCATGTCAGCCACCTCGGTAGTCGATGTTATACAGTAGTCTCTGTAGTAACATTCAAGCGTATTGGTTGACTGATGAGTGTGCTTTTGCATGTGCATATGTGTGTGTGCTTGTGTTTGCTTAAACACAGTGAAACAAATCTGGCTACGTTTACGAATTCAGGGGCTAATACAGCTGCATGCAGGCAGAGATGTGTTCATTAATTTCTGTTTTGTTATTTATTTGTTTTTATTTTTTTATTGCATCACAAATGTCATTGACTCGGCTGGACTCTGAAAAAAATCCCTAGTCCCAAAGGCTCGAGTCCGAGTCAAGTCCAAGTAAAAATGCATCTGAGTCTGTGTCAAGTCCAAGTCCATTAAAATTTGACTTGTGACTCAGACTCAAGACCGAGTCCAAACTCGAGTACCCCAACTCTAGTCTAGAGCTATGCTGATTTGTTTCTCTATGTGTGGATGAAGCTGCAGAGCCATAAGAGGAGGAAAGCGTAAGCGTTTGAAAGGTAGATGTTGAGATAGATCGAGACATGCATACACAGACAAAAAAATCCTGCAAAAACCCTGAGGATCCTGAGCCATATCTGTGGATTAGAATATAAGAGAGACTTAAAGGTTAGCCTTTTAACTTGGCAAGTAAGCTACCACATAGCAACCACTATAGCCAATATAACCAATAGCAAACAATTGCAACATACTAAAACCACTCAGAACTACTGCATTGCAATGCCCATGCAGCTACAAAAACATATCCCTATATTATGATTGGAGTTTTGAATGGGAAAGCATTACTCACATGTTCTTCAGAAAATTTAGAAATAAAGTTGATAAATATTGCATATTGGAGTAGTTTCTGCTTTGGCTCATGAGTGCTTTTAGAAATGGTTGGGCTGGTAATCAGGATTAATTGATTCTCTGGGGTCTCGGAGAAGTGGGGGAAGTCTTCGCACCATGTCACAGCTGTTGATGATTTATTCATCACTTTTGAAGAACTGTGTCATGCTGCAAATTAAGGCACATTTCAAAATGTTCAAATTTGTTGCTGAGCAGCTACTGACCTCAATTGGCCAACCAGTGAACTTGTTTCTTTTTCCTGAGAGGACAAAAAAATATATGTATAATACAAAAATATATTCACTTTTATTATTATTATTATTATTATTATTATTATTATTATTTTATTTTGTCCTTTGCTGTAGAGTGCCCTTGAATACTGCAAAAAGTAATTTTCTTAAAGGGATAGTTTACACAAAAATAACAATTATTTCATCATTTACTCACATTCATGTTGTTTCAACATGACTTTCTTTGAATCCTGTATGACTTTCTTTCGTGGAACACAAAAGGAGACGTTGGTCATCAGAATACAGTTACATTCAAAAAGTATTTTGATTGCTGAAGAGATTACTTTGCAATTTATTGTCATTTGTTTTATTTAATATTTAGTCTATTCAGTTGGAAAACATTTATCCATATAAATGATGCGATCCAAGGAACGTTTGAACAGCGGTGAAACACTTTCTTATAATGTGTTATATTCATATGAGCAGACAGAGGGTGCTTTTACACTGTCATGAGTGAAAAGGTGGATTGACGTCATTGAGGTAAAATATGTTGTTGTGTACACTGTGTGATTTTGAAGTAAGTTTGGAGCAGCAGAAATGGTTAACCTTGTGTAAATTGTCATGTGAACATTTAGCTTTATGCTAAGCTAAAATGCTATTTCTTGCTCTTTTACATGCACGTTACCAGTCACGATTGCATTTTTTTATCAAGGAAAACTTATATATATACTTTGCATAAGATATTTAGGCTTTTTTCAGAAAAAACATTTTTAATACAAGTGTATTTTGTCTTACTGCAGATGCTTTTTTCACCTTGAGTAATGTAACAGAATAAGTTACAAATTACATTTTAAAGCATGTATTCTGTAATCTGTAGTGGAATACATTTAAAAAATAACCCTCTTAAGTAACCCTGGTCCCTAACATTCTGCTTAACATCTCCTTTTGTGTTCCATCTAAAAAAAACGTTGTTAGATTTATGCTTAAAACAGGAAAAATGGGGTAAATTGCCAATGGGGTAAGAAAAATTATATATATATATATATAAGTCTTAATCTCTTAATTTTGTTTCTAAAGTACATATATCTTGTTTTAACTGTGTTTACATATATGATTTTACTGGAAATTGGAAAACAAGACACAAATACTGATTAAGAAATGTTTCTTGCTGTGCGGAAAGTGCACATTTGTAGGAAGATATTCACTAGAAGCATTATTTATATAGGAAAATAGAAAAATACGAGATCAAGTCAAAAGTATCTGCACAGAGGATGAAGATGGCTGTGACACCCCAGAAATGAATTAACCTCAAGATTTTCTCTCTGACATCTCTCTCTCAGACTTTGACACCAAGGGTTTTTTTTTTTTTTTTTTTCACATGGGAACATTACATTATTCATGATATTGCCATGTACTGTATGATAGTATTTCCAGATTAGATCTCATCAGACAGACGCTCTCTGTGTTTCCATGATACTGACAGACAGATATGCATCCTCGCAGGAACAGTGTGTTGCATTTCATTTCATCATAATTTCGGTAGAATTCATTTTTAAACAGACCTTTCACACTGATTGAAAGTGAAATAAGCAAAATCTACCTTCCCTAAAATTGTACAATTTATATACAGTAGTCAAAACTAAGCCAAAATCTTACTATTTAAAAAACTGCTTTTATTTATATATTTATTTTTGTTCCCACCATTGACCATGCACTATGGTACATTTTTCACTGATTTCAGATTGGTAATGAAACCCTTCATAAGCCCTTATCTACTAATTAGATTATGATAGAAGAATTGAGCTTGTTTTGGCAGTTGTATCTTCCGGGGCTCTTTAGAAATATCTGTTTTCTCTTGGCCTCTTTTTGTCTGTCATTTTATTTTTATTTTTTTGGCCTTGTGGCTTTTTTCTCACAACATTTATTGGCATTTAGTGACAGATAAAAGAGGGCTACAGCAGTGTCTGCCACTTGTGTATCAAGTGGGATTCAATACAAAGCATTGAAATTAGCACCTGAGAGTGCTATAGAGTGTCATAAGATCTGAAGAGCTGGACAGGTGTGTGATCCATTGTACCTGAGAAGAATACTCAGACAAAATATAGAGAAAAAAAGACACCTATATGAGGGGAAAAAGACAGGAGCATCGGGAGCACGCCTATAATGCTACTCGGCGGCACGCTTTTGGACAGAGCTTCATAAGTGACTCAACTTGCGCAGTACTAAATCTTCTGGAGTTTGTCTGATTTACAGTAAAGGATGACAGCATCATAATTACTTCCTTTGTAAATTTTTATGTTGTTCATGTGTTTAGATAAAGAGTTAGCTGATGAACTAAACGGAATATTTAGCTGCTGCTGGGGCACATTTTGATTTGGACGAAGGTGTTCGTATCACATATTGAGAGATGATAAGACATCTTCCTGTGATGAATGAGCTGAATTACATTCTAAGTGAGATCCACACTGTGTTACTGCTGAAATATTGCCTCGTTACCTGAATTTAACAGCCTACTGCAGTGTTATGGACCATTTATGACAAATGACTTCTCCCTGGCTCTGCTGTGTGCTAATCTAGCCAGGGATGTAAGAAAGATGACTCATCAGTGTCTCTGTGTAACTGTGAAGTCAGCGTTGTGGATTTGATTATAGCTCTGGTTTGAAAAGAGTCGGTAAGCCACATTAGTTACAGACTCACCATTCATTGAAGCACTGAAAATAATGCAGGCGGAGAGGTGTGTTTAGTCCTGTGGTCCGCTTAACTTAACCTTTCACATTTGATTTGACAAAGTAATTCTGCAACTTGTATTCGAGTTGGCTCTCCGACTTCAAAGCAATCAGTGGGACCCATTCGCAGGCCAAATGTTTCTGTCTCTTCCTGTCAGGGAACTATTTCATTAGATTTAACAATTCCCTCACAGCGAATGCCTTCCAACAGGAAAGTCCCACACAGGCTGCAGGGTGCTAGGTCTGAAATATGGTGGGAAGTTCAGTAGAGGCCACCGAATTTTCAGACTCGAAATGAGTTTCTTGACTTTCTTGGCTGCATTAATGAATCCCATTCAAATGGTTCTTAATGTGTCAGAAAATAATCACACTGATTTTGAAAACTGATTTCAAACCAATGCAATAGTTGTTGTCTGGTCACAAATCTTTATCAAAGAGTTGTATTAGACACTGCTGCTGGTGTCAGGCATGAAAAAGATGAACAATTAAAGGAACAGTTAATCCAAAAATTAAAATGCTGTCATTATTTACCAATCTCCTATGTTGTAATCCGCAACCATTTCTGTCAAGCTTCACAGCACCATAAAAGAACCATAAAAGTAGTCCACACAACTCCATACATTCTGTACATTCCAAGTCTTCCAAAGGCATACAAATAGCTTTGTTTGAGGAATAGACCAAAATTTAAGTCAGCTTTTATCAGGTTAAAGGGATAGTTCACCCCAAAATGAAAATTCTCATCATTTACTCACCCTCATGGCATCCCAGATGTGTATTACCTTCTTTCTTCTGCTGAACACAAATGAAGAATTTTTAGAATAATATCTCAGCTCTGTAGGTTTAACAATGCACAAAAATCACAAAAAGGTCACATAAAAGTAATCCATAAATCTCCAGTGGTTAAATCTATTTCTTCTGAAGCGATATAAGTGTGAGAAACAGATCAATATTTAAGTCCTTTTTTCTAACCATAAATCTCCACTTTCACTTTCAAAATGTGAAAGAATGTGAAAGTGAAATTGGAGATTTATGCATCAGATTTTTGCTCATTAGCTCAATTTCATGAATCACGTTTAAAACACCTTTATTGGTGTTTTGGCAGCTTATTCATTGTGTGCATTTATCGTGTGCATACCTCTTAAAGAGTCCATATTATGCTAATTTACAGGTTCATGGTTTTATTTTGGGGGTCAACTAAAATAGGTTAACATGATTTAATGTTCAAAAAACACATTATTTTTCTAATACTGTACATTGCTGCAACACCTATTTTCATCCTTTGCTCAAACGCTCTGATTTAACTCCTGTCTCTATAAAGTCCCCCTTTCCGAAAAGCCCAGTCTGCTCTGATTGGTCAGCTGGCCCAGTCTGTTGTGATTGGTCAACCGTGTGTTGGAAATGTAACACCCTTTACCATAACTGAGTTTCAGGCTTCCTTAACAGCTGTAAACACTTTTGTAACTACGGTAACAGTGGTGTTGGTTTTTGCCGTACCAGTTTGAGTCTGAGTCCGATGATGAAAGTTTGGAAGAACAAGCTTATCGACCCAAACCACCTTCGCAAGCACGACTTGAGCAGGACATTTCAGTGGTAAGTTTTAATTTTGTATCTTTCTTACAAGTACACTGTTGATTATTGTGAACCTAACAAAGCTTCAAGTAAAAGACATGTAGTGCATCTAAGTTAGTCATCTCTTTCTGGAATGGGTGTAGCCAAACTTTTATCTCCAGAGCTATGAAGAGGAGAATAGAGGCTTACTCCTGTTTGGACATTACCGTGTGTATTAGAGAGTTAGTGAGCAAGTTAGCCGAGCACTACTGTAGATAGTGGCCATAACATTACAGTTTGTAATTATAAGTAAACCTCCACATTTTACCACTGATAAAGACTCTTGAGATCGACCATTTTGTTACACAGTTTTAGTTAAAAGCTGGCCCACAGCTGAATAGTAAACCCTAACCAAAACAATAACGTTACATAGCAGGCTAGCCAAGCACTACCGTAAAATTACCATTTGTAAAAATAAATCCATCTCCACACTTGATCACTATTCATGATAGTAAGAATGACAGACAATCTGCATAATAATCCACAGCTGTAGGTAAAAGTGGGCCCGCAGTGGGCAACTATTTCAACACAATAACATTAGCTAGCAGGTTAGCAGAGGCCTACAGCAGTGCACTGGGTGTACACCGTAGCTACAACACAAAACTCTGCATTTGAACTCTCGTTAGCAGATAAATCCACAAATAATCAAGCATACTTACAGGTTGTGATCCTGAAGCGCCAGATTGTCCCAACAAAGTGGGAACTGCACCATCTTTCAGGAGTAACCGTCTTGAAAATCCATCATTGGTTGTGGTTGTACTGCCGAGGAATAGTGGTAAAAATACATTTTAACCTCAATCTTCAATTTGTCTACCTTTGGAAGTCCAAACAAAGAGGTTTTGCTTTCACAGTGAAGAAAATAGCATCTTCTTGACATGGCGACAACACTAACCCAACTCATCCTGGCGGGCGGGCCAAAGTGTTCCACAGTGACATAGATACTTTACGGAAGAAATGGCTGGACTACAAACAAGCCATTTCATATAGTTCTTGAGCAGTGTTGTCTGTGGGAGAGAATAACTCCCTTTTGTGTGGACTTTGTGCTTTGTAACTTTGCAGACCTTTTACATGCTCAAACAGCTATATTACACACTAAAGGAAAGGTAAAATCACAAAAAGCATAATAGGGCCTCTTTAAACGTTTTGACATCGAAACCAGAGAAAGCCAGAATAATTTTAAATACAAACGTGGTTCTCTTGTATTGATGGGGATTTTTATGCAAATTTTTTATAGTTGTTAGCATACGTTGTGCATGTTAACGCACTCAGTGAGCTCAACTAGACAGTCTGATTTTTTTGTGCTGGTTCTTTTTTTAATGATTCGCAGATCGAACTGAACAATATTTTTAAATTTTTGGATGATGGTTTATTAACTGATGAATAATTTACAGAATTTTTTTATATTTAAACCCTTCTGTGGTTTGAACCTTAGACCTTGTAACAGCCTCAACTCAAGCATAATTGCATTAACTGAGAATTATGCACTAGCTCTTACATTTGAGAATTCTACCACTGACCCACTAGTGCTGCACTTGAGTAACATTTCAATCTAGGTAGAGTAAATAGAGTTCCACTGCTGTTCTAAGATTAAAATGTTTTTATTCAGACTTCTGGCTTCAGAGGTTTTAATTTATTAAATATACCAGCTGCTAAGCAACAGGAGAGGCTTTGGATGTTTTATGTATCAGTCTCCAGTATCTTTTGAAGAATAGGATGAGAGAAACACGGATGGCAGAAAGAGAAAGTTTCTGTAACACAGGAGTCAGATCCGGCATCTCTTTTATGTTGCAGCACATCTGGTCTATTCAGTTTTCTCGGCCGAAATGTTATGAAATTGTAATTATCCAGAACACTGAAGGTTTTCATTCAGAGGCATCAGGCTGTCAGGACAGATAACGTTTCACAGAGAATTATTCAAAGTACTGTGAGGAGGTTAGCTTGTCCAATGGCATAGGTTTTTTGGGGAAATGTTATTAATATATATAAAAATTAATATCTAGAAACTAATTTGAAACCATGGGAAATTTGTGGTTATAAAATGGATATGTTTTAGCTAACCTTACGCAGTAAAAACAAAAAGTTAGAACAGTATGGCGCAGTATGCATAATATGCATTGTTGCAAGAACTAAATTTTGCGAATATTGAATGTTGTGAATATTGAAAGTTATGTTGCGTGACAGTAACGGCACGCTGATTTTCTTTTTCATTTGGGCTGAGTGAATGAAAGTTTAGTTGTTTTACTTCAAACCATTTCTAGAATTTTATGTGTAATAACTTAAAATGTTTAACACATTTATGTTGAAGTTTTCTTGTAACGTAAGCATGTTATGATAAATTAGTTTTCTTTCTATAATTCTATTGTGTTTCTCTGTGGAAGTATTTCATCAATTCGACTGAAGAATCTTTACACTTATCAGGCCCTTCATACTTTTTAAAAGCTATAATAAGCCTCTTCTAAAGGGTTCTATCATGATATGCCTAATTTTGGCACCCTTAATAAAAGTATTAACAAGAAGATCTGTGCTCTATGATTTTTAAAGTAGTTTTGCTCTTCTCCAGCAGCAACAGCTTACATGAACTCCTCTCTTCTCATAGTTCATGACCCAGTTTCCAATCTGCCTAGTAACAATGTGCTCAGCAGCAGTGAGTCTAGAGAGAAGAATATAACTTTTACCTCTTGTTTACTTCACAATTTGACCTTAACCTCACAGAGAGACTACAACAGCTTGGGACAACCCTTTATTTCCACAACCATTTTATTCATAAGTTAATATTTTCATAAAATAGAGAGAGAAAGATTCTTGTTAATATGCAGATCCACTTTTTTTCAAATTAGTTTTTACAAAAGAAATGAAATATTCATGGGTTCCAATCAATGTTTGAGAGTGAGAAAGAGAACAGCAGGGTAGAAGGCGCTCAAGCAGGGATAAATACCCTTCAGTTTTCACAACCATTAGCTGCGTAACAATTCAGATGGTCCCTACGCAGGATTCACTACTCCCTACACACTTAGCGGTAGTCTACCGCAATGTCTAGCAAAACATGTGCCTCATTTTAGATTACACAGGTTAGCCAAACCTTTTGAAACATGTCTGCTAATGGATGAAACCTCTCATCTCGACTCCACAGAAGTTACAAATGCAGGAGACAAACATCCACTTAAGCATGCCCTTCCCAAACAATTTTACCAAAACACTGAAATATTTACAAAACGTCATGGTTACTTTTGTAACCTCCGTTCCCTGATGGAGGGAACGAGACGTTGTGTCGATGTAGTGACACTAGGGGTCACTCTTGGGAGCCCCAAACACCTCTGCTTTTTTGAAAAAAGGCCAATGGGAATTGGCGAGTGGAATTTGCATGCCACTCCCCCGGACATACGGGTATAAAAGAAGCTGGTATGCAACCACTCATTCAGGTTTTGTGCTGAGGAGCTGAGACCAGGTCCCGGACATTTCAGCGGGTAGTTCAGCGTTGTGGCAAGAGGGACACAATGTCTCGTTCCTTCCATCAGGGAACCGAGGTTACGAAAGTAACCATGACGTTCCCTATCTGTCACTCACTCGACGTTGTGTCGATGTAGTGACACTAGGGGTCCCTATACAAAATGCCACAACTATCTGAACTGTGTTACGTGAACTGGCAGTGCGTGATGGGCAGACCGCTGCGTGCCTCATAGCCAGCGCACCAGTCCATCACGTAACCTCCCCCAACGCTCTTATGAGCGTCGAATGGTCCTTAAGGAACAAGTCGACTGCCCAACAATAGGGACAGGCTAGCCCAGCCCAGGCCAATTTTCCTCTTTTATCACCCCAAAAAGAGTGGAATTTCTTAACCGACTGGGAATCATAAGTGTCTACATCAGGGGGTGTCCCTCCAAAGGGGAAGACACCGCGGAGACCACACCCTGCCCAAAAAGGGGGGGGGGGGTATTTTGAGTGGAATACGTCACATGGTCTTACCGAGTCTTGTCAGAAGTATGTCATGTGGAGAGGTCCCATGGTAGGTCCTACCTGAAGGGGGAGGAGTTTCCACAAAGCATGGCGACCGGGGGCAGAGGGGACTCTGCCCAAGGAAGATGCAGTTTACAGACAGGGAAACTATTTTGCGGAAGATATCACATGGGGTCGCCTTCGGGAAACCAGCACATGTGGATCACCTACCTCAGTACAGCCTTTTATCGGTATGATGAAGGAAGGGCTGTAGAACCCTTTCTTCATCTCAGCTGGAGGGACAGGCTCTATCACACCCTTGCGCAGAAGGGTCGTGATCTCTGCACGCAAGGTTGCCGAGGTGAAACAGATGCTGCTGAACCTGGGCGGGCGCCTGGCGAACTGAATTTCGTAGCCGAGTCGGACGGTCCGGGTCAGCCATCGCGACGTGTTGGAAAGCGCGAGCCACGTGCCCAAACTTCGGGCAAGGGGGACCAAGGGAATGATCATGTCGGACGTACCGGCGGGTGGGGCCTCGCGGCGGGATGGAGCTCGAGGTGCCACGTCGAGGGGACTTGAGCCCCGTGGCCGTGCTGAGTCCAAGGACATCGAAGCACTTACCTGGCTCCTGCTGCCCACCATAAGATTGGCCGAGGAGGGGGGAGGAGGAATCTCGTCCCTGTAGTCCACCGGAACCAATCCCATGTGGCCGTGTTTGTGCCACAGCTGGGCGCACAGGGCCATACCTGCCAAAATGGCATGGTGGACGGTGGTCGTGACGACGGCTGTGCACACCAGACATGTGACCCAGGAGACGAGGAAACCATTCTTTTGTCAAGCTTTTGGGTGCCGCAGCCTCCTGGGCATGCGGCGACAACTTTTCTTGTGTTGTTGGGTTTTTAGAATGGACAGATACTATATGAGCATTATCAGCAGGTATTTTTATACTTTTCCAAAGGAGAAAAAAGCATTGGTTTAACCATGGCATGCCAAATAAAAAATAAAATAAAATAAACAACAACAACAACAAAATGCTATGCAAGCCTCTAAAAAATATATATATACATTTTTTTTAAATGCTTAATCTTGAGATCAGCAACTGAAAAAGCCTAGTTTACAACTAGTAAACATTCATTATATACTTTTAACATTTAAACAAGTAAAAATGTTAATTCATGATATAAAAAAATTATGTCAATACTTGCGGAAATGTACATTTTTTATATCCTAAAGTAAATGAAAAAAGTAATTTTTTATATCTGTAAAATGTTACAATCTGTCATTCACTTCTGTTCAAAATGCAATTAAAGATATCTATAATATTACATATCAGCAATGTACTACTTTCTTGTAAAAATTATATATTTTTTTTATATCAGTAATTACATTGCAAATGTCTTTTCCTGATATCAACAATTGAATTATATCTAGTAAAAATGCTAATTTTAAATACCTGTAATTTGGTTTTACTAGTGCCAGTGTTAATTTCAAATATATGTTATGTGATTGTAACTAGTAAGAATGCTTTTAAGGTAACTTAAATTAATCAATTTAATATCTGAAATTCATTTCCAGATATGCAGTTACAAATCAAAAATTACTTTTTTTACAATATCAAGAATGGACATTTCTGTGAGTAATGAGTCATTTTTATATAGAATTATTGGTTTTACTAATGTGCAAATGTAATTACTGATATAACAAATAGAATTTTTCACTAATAATAATTCCATTCCTTATATCAAGTATTAGTATTTTAACTACTGAAAATTTTATTATAAATATCTATAATTCTTATTCTGCACATGATCAAATGTTTAACACAGAACTGTGCTGTGTTGTTTTCAAGGCAGTGTTGATTGTGTTAATGCAGCTCCTTATTAACCTTTTCTGAGAAGTTATAAAGGTTCTAAGTTTAACTGCAATAAGACAAAACAGAATAAATGTCTTACTCGGCGTCCATAACAGGATGAACTAAAGCTAAGCTCCTTCCTATAATCAACAGATCTAGATGACTTATTGATTAAAAGGATTTAATAATGCAATATAAGCATGCCGTTTTGCATAGACTTGAGCCTGCTGCAGCTTCTCAAAGATTTTGCCACTGGGCCTCCTTGACTAATCTCCCCGTCCGGGTTGAGCATGTGTGATACGAGGGTAAGAACTTGACAGACTTTGAGCCTGAGTGACTACCAGAGCATGAGGAAGGGGAATAGAGCAGAGATGCTTTCGATCTGCAGCAAAGAGGATCAGGGGTTTCCAAGGTGTCAGCCAGTGCACAATATTCACAGATGAGAGAATGCTACATTAAATATGGAAGTGCTGTGATGTTCACACAGGCTGCAACAGGACAGGACTGACGCAATGGCTTTAGTGGCACTCTCGGGAGAAGAGGCTGAGATTTAAGTTTAGCTGGATTCATTCATTCATTCATTTTTTACATTCACTTCTCTTTCTACTCTTGTCCTGACATGTCTCCTACTTTGTGCAGAAGGCACTTCCCACGAATGGTAGACATTTTAATGTTCGAGCCCCGTGGCCGTGCTGAGTCCAGGGACACTGAAGCACTTACCTGGCTCCTGCTGCCCACCATAAGATTGGCCGAGGAGGGGGGAGGAGGAATCTCGTCCCTGTAGTCCACCGGAACTAATCCCATGTGTGCGTGTTTGTGCCACAACTGGGCGCACAGGGGCGGGGGGTCTGCCGCTGGAGCGCCATACCTGCCAAAATGGCATGGTGGACGGTGGTCGTGACGACGGCCGTGCGCACCGGACATGTGACCCAGGAGACGAGGAAACCATTCTTTTGTCAAGCTTTTGGGTGCCACAGCCTCCTAAGATATGAGGACTAAGATATGTTAGATAAACAACCACCTAATATAAAATGAACAGCATGAAAAGTAGGTAGTTTCAAACACATCAAATGACTTGTGCAGCAATAAACAATTATTTTGACAGTCGATTAATCTGCCAATTATTTATTTGATTAATCTTTTAATTGGATAAAAAAAATAAAAAACATTTTTTTGTTGTTTTTTATTTCCTGTATTTTGTTAAAATCCCAGACGTGTTTAACTTTCTTTCTTCAGCAGAACACAAAGATTTGTTCTGCTCTGTTTGTCCTTACAATGCAAGTGAATTGTGGCCAGACATTTGTAGCTCCAAAAATCACAAAGGAAACATAAAAATAATCCATATGACTCCAGTGGTTAAATCTATATCTACAGAAGCAATATGATAGGTGTGGGTGAGAAACAGATCAAAATGTAAGTCCTTTTTTTTTTTACTCTAAATCTTTCATTTCTATATTTGAAAGTCACATGTGGTGCCTGTTTAGTTTCATTTTCACATCTGAAATTTTAGAGTAAAAAACTTAAATATTGTTATTTTTCTCACCCATACCTATCATATCACTTCTGAAGATGGAGTCTGGAGTCATATGGATTACTTTTATGCTTCCTTTATGTGATTTTTGGAGCTATAAAGGTCTGGCCACCATTCACTTGCATTGTAAGGACCGACAGAGCTGAGATTTCTAAAAATCTTTGTTTGTGTTCTGCTGAAGAAAGAAAGTCATACACATCTGGGATGGCCTGAGGGTGAGTAAATGATGAGATCATTTTAATTAAGGGACTATCCCTTTAAAATTGTGACACCCAAGTAGTAACAGTTTGCTGAGAAATTTTTTTTTTTTACACACTGTCTTCTACCCATGGAAAGTGCCAGTAATTCTGTAGCACAGTAATGTTTCACTGATTTAGAGTGTTTAGACTGGACTTTAAAATGCTTTGGGAAAGAGGTGTCCCAGAATTTCATTATCACCCTGTCCACTCTGTTCTACTGTACTCCAAATGTTTTCATGGCTGGAACAGTGTCAATAACGCAGACGGTTGCTTACATAATGGCCTTAAAAGTGTCAGAGCAGCTTTCTCTCATAACAGAGTTCTGCCACACAAAGATAACACAACACCCTTCACCAACTGCTACCTCTTTAGAGACTGTCAACACCCTCCATCTGACTCATGCACCTTCTGTGGCCAGTGTTGGGAGTAATGCATTACTGTAATCTGATTATGTTTTATATGTAACAAAGAAGTGTAAGCAGAATGTTGCTTTTATGTGCTACTCAATACACGTTCATCAACAGACATCACTGAATTCAGAAATAAAAGCTCCCTTCATGCGCTTTAGCACTTTCACTTTAACACTAGCAAAGGTCATTTGGCAGAAATTAATTATTGGCTGATGCCAGCTGGAGCCTGAATCCCTCTGATCTACTGGGCCCATCTCCATACAAATGGCACCAGTCGAGAGCGCAGCGGAACTCCAGTATCCATCGGATTTGAGATTAATGAAACAATCCACACCTGAATAATACCCAGATGCTTGAAAGGAATGCCTGACCCATGGCAGCTAATATGATCAATTATATCCAACACATCAAAGTAATGTATAACGCTAAGATTTTAACAGTGCTTGAGTCAAAGGCCATAAAGCTGTTTTGACAGGTGGTGGAAACTAGGATTTACACTTTAATATGAGCTTTGTAACTTATCAGGGGGATACTGCTTTCACTGAATTTACTGATCCTGTCATGCTCAATATGATTTGGGATTTTTGTCTTTAAGCCTGCTTATTCACCCTCGCATCGATGCGGCCGACAGCCTCTATGTGTCTCACCATAAAATATTAAGCTTTCAAGCCAAACGAGATGTCTTTTTTTTTCAAATTAAATTAATCAAGTCCCTCCCAAGACAGCAAAAGAACACTTGATGATGCCATCTGCTCAATAAATCTTGCATTCTGATTGATGTTCCCCTTAGACCTGGACCAAAAACTTTCAACTAGTAAATCAGGACTTTGACCTAAACAAAGATTTTTGAGAGTAGAGACTGAGATTAACATTTGACAAGGGCTGCACGAATAAATAATAATTAAAAAAAAATAACTGAGATAACAATTACAGCCACAATTAACTAATTGTGAAAAGTGTCAATTACACCATTCCATGTAGGTCTACTCTCATTATGTCAAAGTTTTCTACTGGCAAAGGGGCTTTTTGCGGCACTTGTGCATTATAACAATCACAGACATGTTTGTTGTGCACATGAATGCAGTGGTGAGCCAGATGTGTTTAAATTAGTTTTCGAGAAAATTAACTTACAAATGGGCTATTTACAGTTGTCTCAGCACACCACACACATCAACTTTAAGAGCCATTCACACGGAATGTGTTTTTGTTTCCATCTGTGCTTTTTCCATTGTTTTTCTATGTAAACATAGGCTTGCTGGACTTCTTTGACCATTGCGCCATGTCTTGATGTTCTTTGAGAATCTTGCGCAGGAGCGCTGAGTTTTTTGCAAGCACTGTTAAGTACAAGACATCGTGTCAAGTTGAAAATAGCTTGAACTTTTAAAAGCACTTCTAGAGACACCTGCGATCTGTCTCTGTTTTAGGTCTAGGAAAATGCTGTAATTATATGGATAAAATGGGTAAACATAGCAAAATCAATACATTTTGGATTTTTTTTTTTTTTTTTTTAGAACTTTAAAAGGATTCATTTGACTTTTACTGGAGTAATATTTCATCAGGGTGTCTGTATTTTTACTCAACTACAGTATAGGATTAGTGTACTTCATCCACCATTGCCATTTTCAAACAAAAACATATTAGCGACCTTTGGATTAAAAGAATAATCCGGGCTCAATACAAGTTAATGTTGATAACCACAGAAAATAATTTTGACTAGTCCGTCCATTTCTTTGAAACAAAGTGCAAGCTTACAGTGAAGCACTTACAATAGAAGTTAAAGCAGCCAATTTTAAGAAGGTTTAAGGGCAAACATGTGAAGTTTATAATTTTATAAAATAACTGAAATGAATTCTTCTGTTAAAAGATGTGTATTATTTGAGCTGTAATGTTGTTTAAATCATCATTTTACCGTCGTTGTGGGGTTTTAGAGTTTACGGTGTTCTGTTGTCATGGCAACGAAGTTATAAAATTGAACTTTTGAAACCGTGAGTATTTTAAGGTTAACGGATTGGCCCCATTCACTTCTACTGTAAGTTTTTTTTTTTTTTTTAAGAAATTGAGGGACAAGTCGAAATAAATTTTTGTGGTAATCAACATTATCCCAGAAATGGAGTCGATTGAGCTTAACTTGTATTGAACCCATAATATTCCTTTAATCCAAAGCAAACCAAAGCAATAACTGTTGGCAATTTGGAATCGTTTTCGATTCGGTAGACATTGCGCTGCTGTAAGTTCTATTAATATAAATTAATAATCACGATTACAATATCACTTTAATCATAAAGGTGTTTCAACATATTTGTCAAGTAATTTTTATTTGTATAGCACTTTTCACAACACACACCATTTCAAAGCAACTTTACAGAAAATTATGCTAACAGAAAATGAAGCTGTAATATCTGTAATGTCAGAGTCATAATAGTGCAGTTTAATAAACAACATGATTGTAAGTTGTGCCTTAAAATAAATAATAAAATAAATAAATAAATAAATAAATAAATATTTGTATTTAGACCACCAGTGAGCAAGATAAAAGCAACTGTGGCAAGGAACACAAAACTCCATAAGATGTTGGTTAATGGAGAAAAATAACCTTGGGTGAAACCAGGCTCACTGTGGGGGCCAGTTCCCCTTTGGCTAAACAGCATGAATATAATGCCAATATTAGTTATTTAAGTGGAGTACAAGTCATGGTTTAAAATTTGTAAACTAAGTAAGTGTTAGGACCAATGTTTAAACAAAACGATTTTGTAACTTTAAGATTAATGACTAATATCTTTGAAGTACACACAGATGCATTTGTGCTTTGTTATTTGGTTGATGAAGGCTTTAGTTGGTAATTAAGAATAGTATTTAAAATATTTGTAAGAATGACCATGTCATGATCATTCATAATTTAAATCCTTGATGCCAATATTTATAGACAAAACCTTTACAGAGTGTATTATTTGTTCCAAGCCAGGCTAAGTTTACATATCTGTGAAAATAATTTAACTGAGAGATTTATATGACACAGAGTTTGCTCTTTTATTGCTAAGGAGATTTAGTTTAGACTTGATCTCAGAAGTCTCTCAAACAATTCCCTAGGAGAAATAACAATAGACAAACTATTGAGATATTAAAGAGTGGACTGTGAATACTCTAATGTTCCACCACAGGAGAATTTTCAATATTAGATCAGTTTGATTTCCTTTAAACTGCCTTTCAAGTCAGTAAGTGGAAGCTTCTTTGACAAGTTGATTCTGTAGAGACACCCTCTCACATTGATTGTGTTACATCCTGCTTGCATCATGATCGTTCCCCAGTCAATCAACCGGCCAGACTTACCAAGCAATAATTCAGCAAAAGTCTGATGTGGAAGCTCGGGTCTGTGCTGCTGTTTAATCAGGTGTCATCTTGTTTCCTACGTGCTGGAACACACTGAAATCCCTCACAAAATATTTTGCACAGTTTCTCATTTACTTTAGCAAAATGATTGAACAATCTCATGTTCTGAGATGTTCTCAGTGTGAAGAACATTGCAGTTTAATTCTGCTTCAGTGTGGGTTGGGTCACCTGTGAAGTTTCTTAATGTATTACATGGAAATGTGGGAGGGTGACAGAATCTGTCCTGATTAGTATTGGAAGCAGTCACCATAAGTTTTGTACTCTAAACACATTGCATTGTTTTGCCCAGTGCTGCTCCCTTATTAATGTTGCAGCTGTGTGTAGTTATTTGGTAATGCGTGTTATGCGTGTAAGGAACTCTCTGCGGGGAGCATGGAGGTTGCTGTCAGCCATGCGGTCATGGCCATGCTGTTTACGTGTGTAAAGGCCTAGCTACATGGCCTCATGGGGCATCTTTCTATAGTGCTTCTGGTGCTGTGGTGGGAATTGCTTCTCAGCCACAACACACAGGGAATAAATTGCACCTGCATATTTTTTCAATGTTAAAAAGCTTTCTCCTATCCCAGATTAATATGCAGTGACAACTTTAAGTGAGCCTTTGAACAAGAAATGTGATAACATATTTCATTCATTTATATATTATTTTATTAAATTCCACTGATCCGGAAGCGACCGATGTTTTGCGCTATAGATTCAAAATAACTGGCTCAGAGTCCTTTATTTTGGAATTGGAAAACACTATGTGTTTCAGGCTGCAGATAAAATTATTATTATTTTTTTTTTTAAACAGCCTTTAAAGTCATTCATTCAGAAATTCAGACAGCAGTGACTATGTTTACTTGGACACCAGAAAGTGGGTTTGTAATGGGTAAAGGATGGGCAAGGAGGAGGCGGGAACCAGCAGAACGGTCAACATAAATTTAATGACATAAAAGCACACACACACACACTCTCTCTCTCTCTCTCTCTCTCTCTCTCTCTCTCTCTCTCTCAAATTGGCACTCCCGGCTCCAATTTTTATCTTTATCCCCCTCCCAGCTGATTACGACAATTCAGCACCAGCCCTCCTCCTTGTCACAGGGTTATTGTGAGAAAGCAGCGTTCCGGTTTACATACACTGTATAAGCGGCGTACTCTGTACTCCCGTATACATGCGGCTTGGTCAGTTAGCAGCTTTCTCCACAGTAAAGTAATTTCCCCGCGATGCTTGTGTAAATAACAAACATGGTATCCGAAAAAGACTTCACTATTTTATTCTCCATTGCTTTGCTTTTATTTATAGATATTCTAGAGTTGTTGCTGTATTTGTTTTCTTAACTTTCCATCGCGATATGCAGGGAATTGCGCTGCAATAGCAGGTTTTCCCTCTTACATAAAACGCCAGGATTCCCTCAATGTTCCAGTGCATATAAGCGAACGTGAGGGACCATCGATATGAGTGTAAATGTAAAATTATAGTTTATAGTTTGTGCGTTTCCCACTGTTTGTCCCAGAAATGTTGAATTCTTTCTGCTGTGTTGACTTGTTGTTGGCCTCCATCCTATAACGTTTGTTATCCGGTCTGTTCACGCACATGCGTACTTCTCAAAAACCTGTTAGAATGCCGATTATGTTTTTACATGGCTGCATTAAGCCGCGTTCTTGAGAAGAAACCTAGGTAATCTTTTAAACGGTGTAAGGAAATCTGCGTTCTCGTTTACATGACGTTTGAGATTGCTGCATTCTGCAAAAACCCTGGAATAAACCGTTTTCTGAAGTGCATGTAAACATGGCCACTGGGTGCAGTGTATATTCAAAAGGGAGTCATTAGTTCAGGAATCCATACACTAGGCGTGCTGCGTGTTTTATGCTGTGAATTCAATAGGGGGCAGCGCTGTCAATGAAATGTGCAGCAGGAAACACTCTCAGAGTATTTTAGTACAGTGTTTTGCTCGCATCGGTGTGAGAACCGTTAACGGAACTGAAAGTCCTGAAAATGTAACGGATCCAGTAAAAAAAAAAAAAAAAAGGAATTGGTTTTGAACAAGAACCTGTTCTCGGTTCCTACACGTTTTCACACATGGCGGGACCATCTTTTTATTTTTTTGTCCTTTAAGGAGCTTGACAGTCACTATTCGCTTTTATCATATGGCAAAAAACATTAATATTTTTTTCTTTTTTTTTTCTTTTGTGTCACAGAATAAAAAAAGTAATATGGGTTTGGAGTGACATTAGTAAATAATGACAGAATAGTTTGTTTTAGCATCTGGCCAGCCTGACACAGCAACGTTGACTCATCCAGTGGTGTGAGTTTGGGGCGGGACTATCTCTGTGTTCAACCAATAGAAGTTGGTGAGAGTACTCAGGAAAGCTGTTTGAAAAGAATCATTATTTTTGTAATTCCATTTGATGATGCAAGTGGTGCAGAAATTACACACTTCAGCTTTAAACTGGATTGCAAGTGGTTAGTTAAGATGAAATACTGCACACAAAAGTGGCGCAGCTATAATGAATGCACCCCATACACTCAAACACTCTTATTCTGTCATGATTTCTCTGACCTTGTTCCCCGCTCTCCCTGCAATCAGACAGAACTGAAGCCCTGAGCTCTCTTAATGCGTTCAGATATTTGCTGTCTTTTAAGCCTCAGAGGCTAGAGGAATGCTTCAGTTTCTGACACACCTCCCCCTTTTTACACACTTTTAAACACCGTTCTCCCTTCTGCATCTCCATCAAATCCTTCCTCTTCCCCAGAGGCCAGCTGACTTGATAAACAAAGAGACCAAAACAAACATGCACAGCTCTGCTGCACTCGCACTTTGCTAGCGCAAACTTAATATTGTGTGTTGCAGTGTGCCTAGATACTTTAGTGAACACAATCTAATGCAGGGAGAAAACTCATGTCTGTCTGACCCAAAAATAAGCTAGAGGAACTCGTTTTCAAAGTCTATATTCCTTTCAACTTCCTACTTGGAAAAGAGCAACAGAACACCGCTTGAAATGGGCTTCCAACCAAAAAAAAAAAAAAAAAAAAAAAAAAATGGTGTGGAAATCCACAAATCCAGTTTAGCTGAGGGAGACGCAACACATTAATGCTGCTGCGTGTAATTCTTTCTCGTATCCCATCTTAATACACAGAGTCAGCTATAAGTAAGCTATTTGAAAGTTGATTTCACCTAAAAGTCTGAAAAAAAAAAAAAAAAAAAAAAAACTGTGGCTCTGTTATTATATGCTAAACCAGGACTAAAATAGAATATTAGGAACTATATCAGATGTTACAAATAACAAACAGAAGAATTCATTATGAGGTCATTTTTTTTGTCCCCATATTTTTAATTTCATAGGCATTTTTGGTGGCATTTTTGCCCCGAACCCCCCTTAATTTGTTACCTTAATTACAGGTCACGCAATTATACGCAGTTGGCATTAGTCAAAAACTTTGCTGTACAAATGTCACTATAGTGCTAGTTGTGCTGAAATTACACACTTCAATTTTAATGATAAACATTCACTTTTAAAGGGATAGTTCACCCCAAAATAACAATTCTCACAACATTTACTCACCCTCATGCCATTCCAGATGTGTATGACTTTCTCTCTTTTGCTGAACCCAAATAATTTTAGAAAAATATCTCAGCTCTGTAGGTCCATAAAATGCAAATCTAGTTAACATTTCCTCCATTCTTTCTTTATTTCTAAATACAAGTTTTGCTCTATCAAATCAAATCACTTTATTGTCACTCAACCATATACACAAGTGCAACAATGGGTGAAAGTCTTAGGTGCAGTTCCGAGCAACATAGCTGTCATGACAGTGATGGGACATATACCAATTTACAATAAACATCAGATTTACACAACACAATTTACACATCTAATATACAATGTACAGTATACAATACACACAATATAGAATACGCAGTATACAATAAAAATAATATATAAATAAATGTGCAGTAAGGTTGTATAGTAGTTGTATTGATAGTCAGTTGTCAGTGTGTTGTTAAGAGAAATATCATTTATGACAGTCCAGTGTGAGATTAATAAAGTGCAGTGTTGATATATGTTGATCGTGAGGGATCAAGAGTTCAAAAGTCTGATTGCTTGGGGGAAGAAGCTGTCATGAAGTCGGCTGGTGCAGGTCCTGATGCTGTGATACCGTCTGCCTGATGGTAGCAGTGAGAGCAGCCCATGGCTTGGGTGGCTGGAGTCCACCTGGTATAGATGTCCTGGAGGGAGGGAAGCTCACCTCCGATGATTTGTCTGGCAGTTCGCACCAACCTTTGCAGGGCTTTGCGGTTGAGGGCGGTGCTGTTGCCATACCAGGCAGTGATGCATGCTCTCTACAGTGCTGGTGTAGAACCGTGTGAGGATGTGGTGGTTCATTCCAAACTTGCTCAGCCATCTCAGGAAGAAGAGGCGCTGGTGAGCCTTCTTCACAACGGCCTCAGTGTGGACAGACCATGTGGACACCGAGGAACTTGAAGCTGGTGACTCTCTCCACTAGTGCTCCATTGATGGTGATGGGGCTGTGTTCTCTCTGTGTTCTGTGTCTTTTCTCCTGAAGTCCACCACAAGCTCCTTGGTCTTACTGACTTTGAGGGAGAGGTTGTGCTCCTGGCACCAGCGTGTCAGAGTATGCACCTCCTCTCTATAGGCTGTTTCATCATTGTCAGTGATCAGACCTACCACCGTCCTATCATCAGCGAACTTGGTGGCATTGGAGCTATGTGTTGCCACCCAGTCATGTGTGTACAGGGAATACAGTAGTGGGCTGAGAACACAGCCCTGCGGGGCTCCAGTGTTGAGGGTCAGTGATGAGGAGATGTTGCTGCCTATTCTAACCACCTGGCGTCTGCCTGACAGGAAGTCCAGGATCCAGCTGCACAGCAAGATGTTCAAGCCCAGAGCCCGGAGTTTCACATCAAGCTTGGAGGGCACTATGGTGTTGAATGCTGAGCTGTAGTCTACAAACAGCATTCTCACATATGTGTTCCTTTTTTCCAAGTGGGAAAGAGCAGTGTGTATTGTAGATGCATTGGCATCATCAGTGGAGCGGTTGTTTCTGTAAGCAAACTGTAGTAGGTCCAGTGCGGCAGGCAGCACAGAGCAGATGTGGTCTCTGATAAGCTTTTCAAAGCACTTGCTGATGATGGGAGTTAGGGCAACAGGACGCCAGTCATTTAGGCAAGTTATCTTTGACTGTTTTGGTATCAACACCATCTGTCATGCTGTTGATATCCACAGACAATCATTTTGAATTGTGAAAATGACAACTGTGAGAAATCCCCTCAGAGTTTAAATCTATAAAGCAATTGTTGTACGTCTGCCTCATAGACTTCCATTGTAAGCACATTGGAACATTAATTCACTGTTTTTGTTAGGGAAATTGTATTGTGCCCTCCACCCAAAAGGCAACTGAAAGACAAACATCATATATGACAATGTTTTGTAAGGCTGGTCTTGGAGAAGCTTATTTTCCTGTTAATTTCTGGAACACTCCAACTTCTCATTAAAATGCTGAACAGCTCATTAACATGTCTGAATGTCTTGATTATTTTGGCCTGAGTTTGCAGGTGTGTGCAGCCAGCATTGTTCATCAGCTTTCCAGAGTCCATAGTGTCAATTCAGATATTTTGTCATTAGCATATAAAGATCATATGATTATAGTCTATTGAAATTTACATTTACATTGAAGAGTTTGTAGCCTAATATTTTGGAGCACGTGGAGCAAGACCAAACTGTCAAACAAAACACCTTGTAGCTGGTTAATTAAGGATCAGATAGGCCAAACTGTCCTGACATGTGGTTGGTTGAGACTAAACATGGGATAGATAGAGAGAGAAGAATTACAGATGAAAGGAGGAAAAAGTATTATAAGAACTACATGAAAAAATTATGTCTAAATTAAGGTTGTACTGAATATTTCCTTCTTTATAAGTGTGTAAACTTTAAATGCATACGCCAAGGAGCCTGTAATGTTTTTTTTTCTTTGCATCTAGTGGAAACTTTGATATTATGAAATCATTTTATAATTATTTTGTGTGTTATTGATTACGAGAAGTGGGTTGTCAGGAAAACCCAATAGGCTGAGAGACCAGAGAGTACATTATTTTCATTTATTTTATGATAGTTGTGAAATATCTATATTTCTCATACTCCGTACACACCTCTAAAGGTATTGTAATTTTTATTTGCATGGTTTATTTGTCATTTTGACTGCTGGTGTAAATCTGCATAGTCTTGTTTTTTAAAGAAAAGTGTTTTTCATAGACTATTAAATTATCAAAGGAGTTTACGTACTATGAGTTTTTCCTTTGACATCTGAGTTTACTGGTGTTTATTAAGATGTTTTGCTTCATGTATTGCTTTTTCCTTTAAACTTTTGCATTGATTTGTGGTTTCTTATATTCATCTGAATTGTTCTTTATGTAAGATAGATTTACCTGCCACCATTTTTTTTTTTAAGATACTGTTTCTTCTAATAGGTGATATAACATTTTGTTTTGCTCTTCTGTGCACAAAATCCTCTAGTAAACATTTTCATTTCACCAAATGTGTTGTCATGATTAACCCTAGAATGCATAGTTAAATTTAGGTGTGCATGTTGTGTGTGTACCTAACCTTAGGTTGCTCAAGGTTAACTGTTATTATAAGAAATATACTGTAAATCACTTTAGATAAAAGTATCTGCTAAATTACAGCTTACTATTTACTGTCTGACTAAGTATAAATCTGCACATGAACATAATATTAATCATTTTCTATATGTAATTGCATAGATGTGGGAAATGAAAAGAAATAATAATTTATATGAAAGCAAGGGTTTTAATAGAAATGCCCTTTTATATAAAAATAGCAACCTAAATCTGAAAAACACCTCAAGTGAGGAATTCTTATAATGTCAGATGAAAACAACTTATGGCAAAAAAGTGCTTCATAACTTGACTTTGATGCTAACGTGGATTTTGTTTGTTTATGCCAGTCTCTCTGCCATACATGTTTCTTTAACCTTCAAACCTAAGTCATCAAAACAGATTCATGTGCAGACATTCATTTTCCATTAGCAGGGCTGGTTTATCTGACAGGCATAATGTAATCAGCCCTCAAGTATGAATGTTATGCAAATTCTGTACTTGCATATTTATAAATGCACGGATATGTTCTTAAAAGGTTCCCCTGGATATTTTGATCTCTAGGAGAAGATTGTAGTGCCTGTGTGTATCATTATAAACTTCAAAATCAGTGGCTAAATGAGGTTGCGCAGAGAAAATGCCGTGTTCAGATCTAGAGTGTTATCCTGAAGTCACCTGATCTGTTGCATGCTTTCCAGAACTATTTGCTATTAGTTCAACTATGATTATCGCTTACATCTCTAACATTACATTTCATTTGGCAGATGCTTTTATCTTAAGCATTTTACAGTTCCCTAGGAATCAACTTAATCTATGTTCCCTCAGATTTAAACACATGACTTTAGTGGTACCTATAAGCAGTAGAGATGAGCAAAACTACCGTAATTCACATTTTCATAATTGACTATTTGGCCTGTTGTTTGAACGACTAGTTGGTGTTAAGGATAATAATGTATAATTAGGCACCATAATGTGCATTATAGAAGGACATACAGATGCAAAGTGCAACACTTCAGCTAAATAACTGAACCATTTAATTGCACAAAACTATCAAAAAACTACAGTAAGAAAAGTAAGAAATAAGAAAGGCTCCAAGACAGAGTGAAACAAAATCACTTATGCATATTCTGAAAGCAGAATGATGTGCATTAATGCAACCAGAGTGCTTCAGGACGATCCTCGCTGAGCATTCAAAAGCGCAGAACCGCAATATAATATACATATCTAGTTCACGACATCAAGCAGTTTAAACCTTTTTTACTGCAACTATTTATCTAAGCAGTGTCAGACAAAATTATCAAAGGACTTTAATCTCCCCACAACACCTCACAAATACAGGAATATAACTCACAGCAGAGGATTTAATGTCCGACAGTGATCGTCTTGAATGCAGTGCTTTGCTGTGACAACAGCACATAAAAAGACTAAACCCAAAGCATTAAAGTGACAGAGCATCTTGCTGAGGGTTTTACTGTGCTGACTGTTATTCACCGTTAAGCACAGCAAGCTATCATTATGCAAAAACACTCTCTAAGAAGTTGTCTCTAAATTAAAGCTTAAGTATGTAATTTCTGCGACTCTATAGCATCACCGAATGGAATTGCAAAACACCCCTCGCCTGCAGATGTTCAAACAGTCAGATAATCCCACCCCCAACTCATGCCACTGGTTGTGTAACATTGTTGGGTAGGGTCTAAGCCAGTCACTCAAAACAAACCAGAATTTTTATAGCGCCACAGACACACATTAACAAATTAATCTATGAATGGCTTACTTATAGTTGTCTCTGCATATTTAGCTGGGATAGTAGGAAGAACTGTAACACTGAAAAAGTTACATCAGCTTTAATTTGAGAATTGCGTCTCCTATTAAAACCACCACCACTATAAATATTAATGTTAGTAGTTGAGCGGAGCCTACTAATCGACTAGTCAGCTGTTAGATGACTAGTTGATTAGTCGACCACCCTGGCACATCCCAAAAAAGCAACACAATTTTTCCTTGGTTGTTTTAAAGTAGATTTTAAAAGTAGATTTTACGCTTTTAAGAGCCCTTCAAAAACACTGGGCGCTGGTTAAACATCTCCTATAATATAGTGAAATATTTACGATTTATGTGTAGCTTGAAAAACATTTAATCTTACACGGCTACTTTTTAATGGCCATCAATGGAAACAATGTTTTTTGTCTGTTGAATGGTGCGGTTTTGGCATCTACCAGCAGGGGCTTACGAAGCTAACCAGCCAAACCTTGATCCCCTGGGATTCCCGAGCACTCTTTCATCTGTCACTGGTCGGTCAAACAGATAGCCCCACCCCAAACTCACAACATTATTTGAGCCACTTTTCTGTCAGGCTGTTCAGGATGCTCAAACAAAGCTACAATTGTCTAACTTATAGCTGACTCTGCATATAAACAAGGGATAAGAGAAAGTATTTTAACTTCGAAACAATTACACACATCACTTTGAATGATTTCAGGATATCAGCAGCTCCTACCAGTTGACTTCTACAGTATCTCCTCCTGAAAAGCACAAAGCTGCCACAGTGTGTGTGTGTGTGTGTGTGTGTGTGTGTGTGTAATGAGTCACACGTCTCTGGTTTGTGTGTTCATTCTGACACGCTCTAATACAGGATATAATACCTAAACCAAACACTGAAACCCCATCCCACATTTAATTGAATCTATTTAGGAATTAATTACATCAAGCAGACAGAAACTGGTATGAGGGCACACAGTGTAAACTGTCTTACATATTGTTTATTGAAGTGCATCCTGTTGCATTTCACTAATGAGTTATTTTGTCTGGCTTTGAGCAAGTCTAACAGAAAATGAGTTTATACTGTATAGGCAGCGTATGATCCATCTGTTTGGGGAATCATTACGAAATTCAAACAATTTAGTTATAATGATCTGGCAATACATTTGAATATTTTACTTTTTCATATAAAATGTGACAAACATATCAAAACATTAATTGAATTTGGGGTGGGATTACCTGTTTCTGACCAATGGCATGTCGGGTGTGTTTGGGAAATCTGTCATTATTAAACGGTCATTATTTGTGAAATTTGGTGATGCTAATAGCGCAAAAATGACACCTTTAAAGCCAACATGAAACAACATTTGTGATGCAACCCATTTTACTTCCATAATGTATTGTATTTCTGTGTGAAAATTAGAAGAAAAGTGAATCATGCACTATAAGACCAGGAAATTACATTAAATCAAAACACAATTGTAATTTCATGTTAACTTTAAATGGCTGTATGATTGATTATAATATCTACAACAGACAAGCAAGTAAACCTGCAATGCTTCCATTTAAGTGTGTATTTGAAAGCTGCTTTTGGTTGTTTCTTTATAAACGAAGACAGAAGTTAAAGTCAGCTCAGTGGAGAGCTGTTGCCTGGGGGTACCTGTTGTACACTCCATGGTGTACAACTGGGGTATCAGTTGTCAAGGTCAATTATAGCCCTTGTCAGGAAAACATGGCTCAACCTTCAAGGTTTTGACCTTGTTTTTGTGGGTAAATGGGGAATTGCTGATGTGCTGATGGACGTTCAGGGACATTGAACTGGTCTGCATTTATTCCACATCACACATTCATATTTCTGATACTCTTAGGCAAATGCTGCATTTGGAATATGAAGAACTTTTATCTACGTCATACTCCTTTACCTCAGTCTCTCTGAATCTGGTCCTGTAACTGAGCTAGGGGTCACTTTTCTCTAGTCCAGTGCTAATCAACAAATGTTTTGTGGTTCACGTGGTGATGTCATTCTCATAATTGCAACTGTAATAATCACAAACATGTCTAAGTTGTTGGGCGGCATTTTTGTATGTATCATGTGAAAGTATTAATGTTCCAAATATAAACGAAAATAACTAAATGAGATAAAATATCTTTCATTTGAAAAGATTTAAATTCTGTATTATTTAATGTATATATAATATTTTATAAAATATTTATTTTACATTTTGAGTTGAATTTCCAGCTAAAATAATTATTTATGATATATACTGTTAAATTGATATAAAATCATTCATACTGTGATCTAAGATTTTGATCATACCGCATACCATAGGAGTGCCTGCTAGGGTATGAAAACTTTTGGCCAATACCATATTTTGCCACTTACCTTATTTTGTCAACAAATCACTGTTTTGCTCAGAAATTATGTTTTAAAAATGTACAAATATGTACAAAAGCTTTTTATTGTTCTAAAACAAATAATTTCCATTGAACACAGATTGGATGTGTTAAACACATGTCAGGCTAAAATTTTAAAGAGAACCACAAAAAGATAAATAGAAAATAATAAGATAAAAATATATTGGAAAAATATCTACATATCAAAGTATGATGATTGCTGTGGAAAAAAATAATTTGTACTTCTAAAGCATTTTTGCACTTCTGTTTTTGCAGTTCAGAATGATGAAATTCACATTTTACATGTACTGTATATAATAGAACATCACAAAGGCATATGTTGAGCAGTTCTACGGAAATGTCAACCACATCATGGAAAAATAAAGTTACTAAAGGAACAAAACACACTTTTAAGTTTTGTTGTGGTATTATGGATAATGCCATACACACCACTAGGTGGCGCCACTTGCTGACTGAATCGCTGAATGCAGTTTATTTTAAAGCTTTTAAAGGTGCATTCAGTAATTTGGGGCTAATTTAAAAGGTATTACACATTAACAAATGAATTGTGTTTTTGCGAAGAGTGATCTGAATGGTGCACACTCACATGAGATGAAGACTGTACCCATAATAGCTTTCTATAAAAAGTGTTTTATTCTCCATGGTGAGTGTCACCCCCTTCAATGTGTTTCGTCATGTTGAAATGACATGGTCCGCTGTGTTTCACTAAATGTCGAAAAAGAAAATCCTTGCACTCATTGGCTGCTGCCTATGTAGATACGCGTGTCTATACTTAGCACAGTGTTGTTTGGTGACGCGAAGAGCAAAAAGAACACAATGGAACATATTTATTATCGTGCTTTAGAAGGCATACACATTGTGGAAAGATTTGATAATGGAGAAAAACCTGAGTAGTGATGCCGATGTTACTTCTTTTTTGTCGGACATGGTAAGACATTATTAAATGTTTAGACCACCATATTGCGATTTCAATCTCAACTCAATCAATCGTGTAGCCTTAATGGATATTATACCAATTGCTAGTTTCAAAGCGTTTTGGATGGTTTTACCTCATCATGAATATGTAAGTGCCGCTTTCACAACTGTCATATCTGTAATAATGGTTTTTCCTCATAACATTTTTAATAATTCTCGTTCTCACACTAATATATATATATATATATATATATATATATATATATATATATATATATATATATATTATTTAAAAAAAACAATTCTCCCCAATTTGGCATACCCAATACCCAATGCGCTCTAAGTCCTCGTGGTGGTGTAGTGACTCGCTTAATTTGGATGGCGGAGGATGAATCTCAGTCGCCTCTGCATCAGAGACCGTCAGTCCGTGCATCTTATCACGTGGCCTGTTGAGCACGTTACCGCAGAGATGTAGCACATGTGAAGGATTCACACTATTCTCCGCGGCATCCACGGCCAACTCTCCATGCGCCCCACCGAGAGCGAGAACCACACATTATAGCGACCACGAAGAGTTTAGCCCATGTGACTCTACCCTCCCTAGCAACTGGGCCAATTTGGTTGTTTAGGAGTCCAGGCTGGAGTCACTCAGCACGCCCTGGATTCAAACTCGCGACTCCAGGGGTGGTAGTCAGCATCTTTACTTGCTGAGCTACCCAGGCCCCCGTTCTCACACTAATATTACATGTTCTAATAAGTGCAAACCCTTCTACATTCTGTGGCTATCATTATTTATGGATTGTGCATTTGAATTCACAGAGATTTAACAAAGTGTGATAATTAATTATAAATAAACAATCGTTTTTTCACATCTGCGTTTTAATGCTTAAAACCGATATGCCGATGGTTTAAATTTGGTCAATAATTGTCCGATAAATATTGGCGGCTGATACATCAGCGCATCCCTAGTGCCTACCCTTGATGCTAAAAATAAATAAATAATTCTTTGTGGCCCCTGAGCTTTCTAAAGTTGAGTAGCCCTACTTTAGTCAGTACTAACAGCTTTTTTGGCCACTGTATGTGCTCTATTGTAATGTGAGCATTTGCACTAGCATGCCAAAGACTATAGTGGCTGTTGTTGGCCCCCAGGGATCCAGGGTTGAATGTCAATTCCTCTTTATTTCCACAATTGATCTATACACATCTTGTGCCCCATTGGGTCTTCACGGCCATCATCAAGCTCTTGACAGTCAGATAGATCCTCCCCGTTGCCCTTCAGCCAAATGCCTGCTGAAATAGGCCAATAAAAAAGTGCCTGTTTATTGGACGACTGTCTCTCACAGGCACTATTGAAAGTGACAGACCCTCTGCTGTCTTCAGTCAATAAAATCTGTTTGTCTCTAAGAGGCCTTTGTGAGCACAGAAAGAAACTAGATGTTTGATCGAACAAATTTAGCATACCTTAATAGTGGAGATGAAAGAGATACAGAGAAGAGGAAAATGAAGAATGAAGATTTCTCTTGGTACCCATATATCTTACAAGGGCACGTGGTGAAGGAGAGAGAATTGACATTTGGGACAGAGGCAGAAATTTGTTGCTATTTGTCCTTTTAAACAACTCTTTTGCTTGCTAGCACTAAGCAGTTGGCATCTTTTCCTTACAATGTTTTTTTCATACCACTGGATACCTTTTTACTTCAGAAAAATATTTCTCATGGTAGATTTATTTTGTTTTAGTATATGCACAAACCATAAAGTCTTGACTACAAAACAAGCTATTGACAATTTCCCAGGACAAAAAGATACAGTTCATTGAACACAAGTTGACCTTTTGTGACAACATGCCCCAATAGGCGAACTGCCATTATCATGAAATGCCAAACCATTCATTAAACAGCAAATGTACAAAAGTTAGCATAAAAATATCAAACCACAGAAATAATGTAATTTACTTTTTTTTATTCACAAAAAATTACACTCATTTAAGGATTATTTTTATATTTATTGATTATTGATTATACTTTATTTGTCCCATTGCTGGGAAATTCTTCATAGACCCTCATGTAAAAAACACACACACACACACAAAAACAAAAAACAATTACAAACATCACATGTAACATACATCTGTGGTACAATTTATATCCCCACTGTGCACAATTCATTCTCCCTCCCCCACATAAACACAACACAAAGTGAGAATTCCTGTTATTTGTTCAAGAGGTTAATAGCCATATGCAGAAACTAGTGCTTGTACTTGTTTAGTCTGCACTGGGGGACCCTGAATCTTCTGCCCAATGGTAGCTGAAATTCATTGTGGAGAACATGAGAAGAATCAGTTACTATCTTATGTGCCAGTCTATGTAGACGCTGTTCATAAATCAACTGGAGAGATGGCTAGTTTTTAACACCAATGAACTTCATAGCAGTTTTGACCAAATGAAAAATCTTAAATTTCATTTTGGGCCAACAGGTTACCAAACCAGACTTTAATGCCGTACCTAATGAGGCTCTCTAGCACTGCTCTATAAAACAGCACCATGATATTATGGTTAACACCAAAAGCCTTAAGTCTTCGTAAAAAGGATAATCTCTGTTGTAACCTGCAGCATAGACTGTCCACATGAGCCTTCCAAGTGAGTTATTCATCAATATGTACTCCTAGATATTTATATGATTCTGCCTGTGTAATGGAGTGCTCAAGGACAAATACCGACATGCAGTCCCCTAATTCTGGTGTACTGTTATCTGTGTTTAACAGTGCAAGAATGGCAGTGTCATCAGAGGATTTAATAATATAGTTATCAGGATTGTGACATGTGCAGTCATTGGTATATAACATGAAGAGGACAGGGGAGCTTACACACCCTGTACTAACTGACCTTGGCGCTGATATATATGTTACATATGTGTTTATATATATAGTATTTAATTTAATAGGATGACTGTATTAAATTGTTTCCAAGATGTAATTCTGGAAAATAATGTGATCTAATATGAATAAATTAATAATAATAATAATAATAATAATAATAATAATAATAATAAAAATACAAAATCCAGTATTTTGAGTTGCGGTTTTTAAATTGATTTTACTGCAGTGCCTTTTATTTTTTTGTGTATTTTTATAAGATATTTAACAGTGAACACCATGTAATTTTGTAATTGTGAGAGCAATACTTTACAATTTACCATGTTGTCAAATTTTGTAATGAAGTCTTAAATGTATCTTAAGTATGATCAAGACCACTATGCGCTTATTCAATCTAATGTATCATTGTCAACACTAAATTTTTTTTTTTTTTGGCAATATATGCAACATAATATGAACTCAACAGTCATGTTCATATGCTGTTACAACCTCATGTAAACACAAAACAGTGCATGGTATTCTGTGTGTGTGGGTGTGTGTGTGTGTGTGTGGGTGTGTGTGTGTGGGTGTGTTTTTAAATAGCATCAGTCCTGTAGTGTTTGGTGTCTTGATTATGTTCTCAGTTTGGGAATATGGTTTGGGGGGATTTTGTCATAGAATAACAATGTGTTTCTCATTAGGATGGCTCACATTGCACTGTCTGCGATTTGAGCTGGCTGAGTGATTGACAGCAGTGACATTATGTGAGATAAAGGACTTGGGAAGTGTTGACACCTCTGTGACAGTCTCGCGGGGTCGTTCTTCAGGGCAGCTTAAATTTGGATGCTGTTTAACTGCAGGCTCCATGAGTTATTTAGTGTGCTTACTGGGAGAGAGTTTCTCAGTAAAGGGATGGGATTTTCTTAATGATATATGTTAGCATGTATGTGGCCATACATTAGTCTGCATGAAATATGCACAATGACCTCTCATGCAGAACTAATGTAATGTGGTGCAGTTATAGGTCACTGGAATGACATATATAGCTCTTTTACTTTATTCCTTGACCACAACAACTTTTATAATTTACTGTATGAAAATGTTACCATTGCCAGACGCACACCATATTTAAGTAGTGTGTCTTGCAATAGTAACATTTGTATATATTAAAGTTATTTAAAGGAGCAATATGTAATATATTTACTGTACTAAAGCAGAAAATTATCATGATGTGTTATTTGAGATTTAGGAAACATGCTAAGTTGAAATACTGAAAACAATGCTACAGCCAGTATATTCTACTTTGAAATGTCTGTTCTGGGCCGGAATTTCTGTTTCTGTTTTGGCCTGTGTGATCCCGCCCACTACCCATTTCCTAATAGTATTTCGACACCCCGGGTTGACAGATTAAAATTAAGTTAGCGGGCAAACACAGTGCGCTGCAGCCATGGAAGCCAGCAATACATCTAGCTAACACTGACAGAGTTATCAAAAAATCCACGAGCTGGTTTATAATTTGCAAACAATAAAAACATGCTACGTGTCCTCAACCTGGCAACCCGCGTGAGCTTCGAGTCTGGGGAGGAGGGGGCGTAGGAGACAACTCTCTCCAATATTTTGAATTTGGACTTCAGTACCCATTTTAAACACGATGTCAATGTTACATATTGCTCCTTTAACCTTTCAAATCACTGATATAGATAGTAGTAAACTAATATATCTACATATATTTAGCTGGTTTATGAGACGACATACTTGCACAACAAATCTTCTGTGCCAGCATGAGAATGGAAGTCATGTCAAAATACATAAGTAAAGCATCAAATACACATCATTTACTCTTTATTTTGTTGCATTTGTAACCAGTCCTGCTGGTTTTGAATCGGCGTCTCTGGCATGGGAGACGGGTGCACTAACGAGGAGGATTAAGGCTACAGCCTCTAGCGTAAATCGCTAGTGCGCCTCTTGAGGCCAGGGGAGTGAGGTTTACACATTACGCACAGCTATCACATACCAGTTGGCTCCAGTTACACATTGGTGCCAAAAAAAGCTTCAAGTCTTTGTTGGTAAGTTAAAAAGAAAGAAATATGAAATTGCTTGAAATATAAAAACTTTAACTGCTACCGTCAGCCCTCCTCAGGTACAGAAATGAAATAGGTAGTGGTAAGCCAAGAATTTCTAATGCTGATGTAGGCACAGAGTTGGATAGTAAAAATAGCCCATAGCCCCCAATTCTCCCTAAAGGGAAGTGGACTTGACTGAGCTCAGTTTCACAAAATTACATGCCCCAGTTTTGCTTTTAACCTGTGCTTGCTTTCTCTGTGAGGCAGTAGGGTAATGCACGATACTTGCTATTTCTAAAGGTAATCTGTGAAGGAACTCTATCTGTGATGTGCAGAGAGTTGAGCATGTCGTTTGTGTAATGGAGCCAAACAGTAAGCCCTCTCTGAAGATTCTCTTCCTCACAGGGTCACTTATAAAGTTGAGTATGGTGTGTAGGTGACGTAAATTTAATTTGAGTTAAATCTGGGATTTTTATTTTTATAAAACTCACAGAGAGGGTCAACTTCTACCGCTTTTCAAACTGGTTCCACCTGTAGACTTGGCAATGTGTGCCAGCATGTTATGAATTACCACACATACCTAATTTTTTATCTGATTTCAACAACTTCTGTCTTGCCGTAGGAAAGAAAAATCACCAATGAGATTTACGTTTACATTTTTAATCATTTAGCAGACACTTTTATCCAAAGCTAATTAAGAGCAATTTATCATACAGTAGAAAATGATTTTCATCAAATTCTGCAACAATCAAATTACCTGAGCTAATTATAAAGTGCTATATTTTTACTGTATGCCAACAATTTTTGTCTTTTTTGTTTCTCATAAGAATGAAGGAGTGGATGCCTGAATCACCACCTCCTCTTCTTCAATACATATATATCCTTTGAGTGAATTACATCTAAACTGATTCTAAACAGCATTTAACCTAATGTGATTAATTGAAAGATTTTAGTGGAACTAATCAGTATTCTGTAACACTTTTTAATAATGGTCCATCATTAATAGGTAACTATGCAGGAATTATTGCAGGATTAATGAGTAGTACTACATTAACACTTTAGTTACTACTATTAATTAATACAGAAACATGATTAACCAATCAGTAAGTAATAGTGAACTGATGACTGAGGTAGTTCACTGTTAGGTGATCAATAATTACTGAATTAAATTTTCCTCATAGAGAACTATCAACTAACTATGGCTAATTTAAAATAACTACTAATTAATTACTAATCAAAACATTAACATGTGTCTAAAATGTGAATGATTATGAATGTTTTAGCCAATTTAACAAGAATACTACTTCAGCTCTCCTGAGAGAAAGTACAGGTATCTCTGTTTTAAGTTCCAACAGGATAAGGCCAGTATCCAACAGAAGCTTTGTAGTACACGACCTTGAATAGGAGAAGCTGTGTGTGCGTTTCTCAGAGTATTTCTGTTTCTGGAGTCCAGTGGAGTTAGAATAGCAGTCTAGAGGTGGACAACTGGACATCAGAGACCTATGGATGACCATAAAGGGAGGACTGTCCGTGGCCCGACCCGGACCATTGAAGCCTATATACAGAACTAAAGCATCATGCAAATAGTCAATGAGATAAACGATGTACAAGATGACCATGTTCAGAAGTGTTCTATAGTTATCTATGCTTGTAACCAATCAGAATCCTAGAAGACTATTGCATTGATGTCAACTTGATGCTGTATCTGACTTTAAGTATTGACGTTTTTGGACCCGAGTTCAGTTAGTAATTTTGCATGGGTTTCTCCTGTCTACGAACTCAGAGGCTTTTGTACTGCTGACTTCTGCCATTTGATTTTGCAAACAACTTTCTTCAGTAAAAACTTCAACTAATTGATTGAAATCTCGACTCCTGGTCTTCATTCCAAGCCTACTGGTCTATGGGCCCAAGTTGTATTCCCCAACAAGAAAATTTAGGGGAAACATCAGAGACGAAGTTGATCTTTAAATAAAAACTCAATTTTGTTTCCTGAGGTATGAACAAGCAACCTTTAAGCAATAAAATCTTCATCTGGGTTGCCTTAATTGGACCTTGCTTTGCTCTGATTTCTTTCTTAAGTGTATGAAAGCCAGGTTGCATTAGCATTACACTTAGGGTGACCAAATTCCTGCTTGTGGAAAACGAGACAGCCCCCTCCCAGCAAAAATGAAATCCGTACCATACCTAAGATCAATGCGAAGTAGAGGGTGCATCTGCATCTGTAACTGTTGTCACCTTGTACTTTTTGCTGGCAGCAATTTTTCTCAGTGTGCACTTGTCTTTCAAGAGCTTATCGTAAAATGCAGAGCAGTCCAGACCAAAATTAAGATGTACGAAAAGCATTGCCTTCATGACTGTTACACTGAGTCGAAATGTATCCGGTGTCCATGCTGCATTCATTAATGATAGAACACACTCCACAGATGCAGATGTCCTAGGCAGGAATAAAACAAACTCCACAACCTTGGCTAAGACTCCGAAGTTGATGGTCTTGCTCTCCAGCTCATGGAAAACATCCGTCCATCTCTCAGACACGGCCATCTTGTTCATGTTCCACTCAGTGATGCGACGAGTGACAATGTTTTTTGTGCAAGCCCACTCATCAAAGAGTGTGATTTTATCAATCAAACTGAGAGCAGGGATTCTGGAGTTCGAGGCTGCTCTGAATGTCTTTCCACTCTGGGATTTTTCTCAGTAGGGCCCACTCAAGTTTTTCTGTGTTCTCCAATGAGGAGCTCCAATTTTGGAGGTAATCCACCGATGCTGAATAAAAGTTTCTTACTGCACAAAATAAATAATGCGCACGCATGTCACCAGCTTCAACCAAGGCATCCAACTGCTTTTTAATGTCAGAGGGTATGAATGATTCCTTCAGCCTGGCCTGCAAGACTTTTCTCAGGTCATGACTGTGCAAAGCCATGGCCATGCACAACAGAATGATAGGGCAAAAAGCCCTTCACTTGCGTGCACCTTGTCAGATTCTGAACTTTGCTTCACAAAAAATAAAATAAAAAATCGCAAACACTTGGTGTGGCACACTTTAAGCAGCATCCACATGCTTTTTTTGTATGAACATGCTGCGCGATGTCAGTGCGGCCTCCATGGGCGATGGAAAAGCGAGCTCCACAAATCTCACACCTCACCTTACTAGGCTCTGTTTGTGACACCTTTTTTATTAATTTAAACTCATAAATTTAAACTCTATTCTTTTTGAATAGCCCTGTTTCCACCTGGTATTAAGATGTGTTTTCGGTGATCCAATCATGTGTGATCAGCCAAGATGTTATTTTAGTGGATTTCCTGTATTAACCTGAGCTTCAGACGTGTGTGCTTGTCATCTGTGTCTCTGCATGTTGATATCAGACACACTGAAGAATATACGTGTAGTTCTTGTGCTTGTGAATGTATTTGCTTTTTAAAATTTTCTGACTGGATTCTTATTTCCTTTTAAAGTCGCTCGAAACCAGCAAAGTATAAACTCTTGTTCTACAGGTGAGGGGTGGTAAATCACAGCTGACCTCAAATGCAATGTGGTCACATGCATTTTTAAGTACCTCCATATGTGGTTTAGTTTCAGTGATCTGATCACAAAACTTTTCAGACCCCGTTTCCACCAGTTTTTTATAACTGACCACTTGTAAATGGATCACCAAAAACACATCTTACATAATACCAGGTGGAAACGGGGCCATAATGCTATCACGATCATAAATATAACTGACCTCTCAGAGTTTGGAACATGGACATTTGACAAGACTGTTTCATCACTGGCATTGATCTCGCTATGATGCTCATTTCAGGATTGATTTCTGCACCCTTGAGAGATGAAAGCTGAGCGTGATCAAACAGCAGTCTAATGACTATTCTGCAGAGATGGTACTTAGGCATGAGGTGCATTGCAGCACTTCAAAGGTCATGATCCAGCAATCACAGGGTCAAAGTTTTTTGGTAGTTGCCACTTAACAGGCACTTATAAGTCCAAAGCTATTTGTGCTGATTGCAGGCTCAGCCCCCCTGGAGCAATCTGGGGTTAAGTGCTTTAATCAGTGATATCAATATTGATAGATTCTATTAACTCTTCACTTTCTGCAGTACACCTAGTCTGGAACTTTTCTTTTTTGCCTAGTTTCCTTAGCATTAGGCCTGTATGATGGTATCTCCCAGGATAAGTTGCCCTATTAAGGTACAAAAAAGTCATCAATATTTCTGTTTTATTTTATGCTAAAAATGATGAGTTTGACTTCCCCTCTTATTTTAAAACATCATACATGTGTGTGTGTGTGTGTGTGTGTGTGTGTGTGTGAGAGAGAGAGAGAGAGAGAGAGAGAGAGAGAGAGTGTGAGAGAGTGTGAGTGAGTGTGTGTGTGTGTGTGTGTGTGTGTGTGAGAGAGAGAGAGAGAGAGAGAGAGAGAGAGAGAGTGTGAGAGAGTGTGTGTGAGTGAGAGAGAGAGAAAGAGAGTGTGAGAGAGTGTGAGAGTGTGTGTGTGTGTGTGTGTAGAGAGAGAGAGAGAGAGAGAGAGAGAGAGAGTGTGAGAGAGTGTGTGTGAGTGAGAGAGAGAGAAAGAGAGTGTGAGAGAGTGTGAGTGAGTGTATGTGTGTGTGTGAGAGAGAGAGAGAGAGTGAGAGAGAGAGAGAGAGAGAGAGAGAGAGTGTAATAAAACTGAGAAAAGTTTAGCTTTAAGGTTGCATGTATGACATGTGTAATAAATGTTTGTGTGTAATAATTGTGGATGAACCCTTATTCTTTCCTCAATCTGGCAACGTATCTCAGGGGATACGCACACTTAAAAATGTGCTAAATAACAGCATGAACAACATATGACTTAATTTTCTTCTTCCGCATCTTAAGATAATGTTCACAATTAATATTAGCAGTTTTATTATATTTTTTTTTAACTGAAGAAAAGTAAGATTAATGTATAATTAATTATCACAAAGTCAGCATGTCCAGCACCATGCTGTGCCATGTTGATTTTAGGACTGGCTGACTTCACGATCACAGAAAATTTGAACCAAGCCATGTGACCCATATTTGGGATTTGCCCAAATCCGAATCCAAATCCGAGTGTGTGTGAGTGAGAGAGAGAGAAAGAGAGTGTGAGAGAGTGTGAGTGAGTGTATGTGTGTGTGTGAGAGAGAGAGAGAGTGAGAGAGAGAGAGAGAGAGAGAGAGAGAGAGTGTAATAAAACTGAGAAAAGTTTAGCTTTAAGGTTGCATGTATGACATGTGTAATAAATGTTTGTGTGTAATAATTGTGGATGAACCCTTATTCTTTCCTCAATCTGGCAACGTATCTCAGGGGATACGCACACTTAAAAATGTGCTAAATAACAGCATGAACAACATATGACTTAATTTTCTTCTTCCGCATCTTAAGATAATGTTCACAATTAATATTAGCAGTTTTATTATATTTTTTTTTAACTGAAGAAAAGTAAGATTAATGTATAATTAATTATCACAAAGTCAGCATGTCCAGCACCATGCTGTGCCATGTTGATTTTAGGACTGGCTGACTTCACGATCACAGAAAATTTGAACCAAGCCATGTGACCCATATTTGGGATTTGCCCAAATCCGAATACCTTATTAGGAAAGGCACGAATAATGACTTCAAAACGAATAACGGATTCATCAGTATAATATACATATTTTTTTTAATTGTGCATGTCTGGAGCTTGTCAAGTGTAACATTAACTAAGATACGACATCATATACACTTTCCTCTTCTTGCAGTGTCTATGTTAAAGTATCACACGATTCACACGTGATTCTCATGTATTTATGTATAGTCTAAACCAGAGCGCCATGTTAAATTCCTGACCTGAAGTGATGATTTCACGTCAGAGCTCGTCTATCCGTCTTTTAAAATTGACCACATTTATTTCCACATCAGCGATTAAGGTTATTAATTGGTTAAGACTTCATCCTGAAAAAAGTTACAATGCTCCATAAAGGTTTCAATGCTCTATAGAGTATTCATCTATTAAGAATATTCCTCCTTATGTAAAATGAAGAAACTGAAACATGCTCAATCTTTTTTCTTTTTTTTTTTCTTCTTTAAACTGTGCTAAATTTGAAAACTCTGATAAGGTGCTATATAAATTTAACATTATTATTATTATTTTATTAAATAATGGTGTCCTAGCGTAAAAATTCCTGAAAGACTTATGGGACTTTCACTTGTTTGTAGGCTATATTGATTTTAATTTAATTTCTTTTAATGTTTGAATTTGTATTTATTATTCACTGCAAAATGTGTGCTTGACATTTCACACTCTAGCCTCATAAATAATGTTGTTATACATGCACAGACAAACAAAAATTCTCTTTCATGCAAATATGAATATCTGAAATACCAGCAGAAATGTCCTGGTTACTTGCGTAACCTTTGTTCCCTGATGGAGGGAACGAGACGTTGTGTCGATGTAGTGACACTAGGGGTCACTCTTGGGAGCCCGAGACACCTCTGGTCTTTGATAAAAGGCCAATGAAAATTGGTCTCGGAGGAAATCAACAGTTTGTGAACACTACTGGGAGTTAACGGTGCACGTCTTCAGCTCAGGGGAGGTGAAAGGCGCTATGCGCAAGCGATACACCCGGCCGGCTGTCCCGGACTTACCTGCTTGTGCGTGCCACTACACAGGACGAATCCGGTTCCACCCGGAGATTGTAGAACCTCGCAAAGGTGTTGGGTGTTGCCCAGCCCACTTCTCTGCAAATGTCTGCGCCCCTGGTCAAGGCCCTGGAGGCTGCTACACCCCTGGTAGAATGTGCCCGTAGCCCTACCGGGGGTGGCACGTCCTGGGTGTGATATGCCATAGTTATGGTGTCAGTGAGCCAGTGGGCGATCCTCTGCTTGGAGACAGCGCTTCCTTTCTGCTGTCCACCAAAGCAGACAAAGAGCTGCTCAGAGACTCTAAAACTCTGCATGCGATCCAAATAGATGTGTAAAGCGTGCACCGGACACAGCAAAGTCAGGGCTGAGTCTGCCTCCTCCTAGGGCAGCGCTTGCAGTTTCACCACCTGGTCCCTAAAAGGGTCATGGGAACCTTGGGCACATAGCCCAGTCGGGGTCTCAGGATCACGTGAGAGTAGCCCGGACTGAACTCCAGGCACGTTTCACTGACAGAGAACGCTTGCAGTTCTCCTACCCTCTTGATGGAAGTGAGCACAGTCAGGAGGGCAGTCTTCAAGGAGAGTGCCTTAAGCTCAGCTGACTGCAAAGGCTCAAAGGGGGCTCTCTGTAGACCCTGAAGAACTACAGAGAGGTCCCATGAGGGAACGAGGTGCGGTCTGAAGTGATTCAACCTCCTGGAGCCTCTCAAGAACCTGATGATCAGGTCGTGCTTCGCTAAGGACTTACTGTCCACTGTGTTGTGGTGTGCCGCTATAGCAGCTACATACACCTTCAAGGTGGAAGGGGACAGCCACCCTTCCAACCTCTCCTGCAGGAAGGAAAGCACCGAACCGACTACGCATCTCTGGGGGTCTTCGCATCGGGAAGAACACCACTTAGTGAACAGACGGCACTTAAAGACATACAGGCGCCTCGTAGAGGGTGCCCTATCCTGAGTGATCGTGTCTACCACCGTGGGTGGTAGACCGCTTAGGTCTTCCGCGTCCCGTCTAGGGGCCAGACATGGAGATTCCAGAGGTCTGGTCACGGGTGCCAGATGATGCCCCGTCCCTGAGAAAGAAGGTCCTTCCTCGGGAATTTGCCGGGGGGCTGTCGCAAGGAGCGTGAGGACTGAGAACCATGTCTGGGTGGGCCAGTAGGGTGCTACCAGGACGACCTGCTCCTCGTCCTCCCTGACCTTGCACAGGGTCTGTGCAAGTAGGCTCACTGGAGGAAACGCATATTTGCGAAGTCCAGGGGGCCAGCTGTGTGCCAGTGCGTCTATACCGAGAGGTGCCTCGGTCAGGGCGTAACAGAGCGGGCAGTGGGAGGATTCTTGGGAGGCGAATAGGTCTACCTGTGCCTGTCTCCAGATCCAGATCAGCTGGACCACCTGAGGGTGGAGTCTCCACTCTCCCTTGAGGGTAACCTGCCGTGACAGTGCGTCCGCTGCAGTGCTGAGGTCGCCCGGGATATGAGTGGCTCGCAGCGACTTGAGGTGCTGCTGACTCCAGAGGAGGAGATGGCGGGCGAGTTGTGACATACAACGGGAGCACAGACCGCCTTGACGGTTGACATATGCTACCTTTGCCGTGTTGTCTGTCCGAACTAACATGTGCTTGCCCTGGATCAAAGGCCGGAACCTCCGCAGGGCGAGCAGAATTGCCAGCAACTTGAGGCAGTTTATGTGCCAACGCAGCCTCTGGCCCGTTCTTAAGCCGGTGGCTGCGTGCACGTTGCAAACAGTGCCCCAGCCCGTTTTGGAGGCATCTGTCGTAACCACGACATGCCTGGAGACCTGCTCTAGGGGAACGCCTGCCCGTAGAAACGTGAGGTCGGTCCAAGGGCTGAAGAGGTGGTGACAGATCGGTGTGATGGCCACGCGATGTGTCCCGTAGCGCCATGCTCATCTCGGGACTCGAGTCTGTAGCCAGTGCTGAAGCGGTCAGCTGGTGGCGCTCTGCGGGCATAGGTGCACCGCGAGCGCCTTATCCACCAGGGGAATGGCCGAATAGCCCCTGGCCGCCCCGCCATCGAGGGTAGTGAGGGCGGGGGAGCTGAAAGATTGGGACCGGGCAGTAAAAGGTGCCTCCCACGATCTTGTCAGCTTCTCATGCACTTCCGGGAAGAAAGCAGTATTATGACAGACTAGCTGCTCTCACCAACCTAAATGAGGAAACATATCAGTAGGGTTGCAGTAATTATTACCAGTGTTTTACCCACTCCATATCCTTGAGATGTAATTTTCTGCTCAGATGAAATTGGTAATTGAAATGTTGTGACCTTATCTGCTGACTTTTGTGCTGTCTCAGGTATGAACAAGGCCTCATGGGATTGACAAACATCATGATATTTTGATTAAAAATATGTCTTCCATATCTGGTCCACATCCGAGTTTCAACCTCAAATTGAATCGTTTGTAAAATTTTGTAAACATTTTATATTGATATAACAATACTATATTATTAAATTTCCACTAACGTTTTACTTGAAGCCTATACGGTGTAACCACTGTCATGATTTATTGTAATAAATAAACATTTTCATGGTTACATCTTTAAAGAGTATCATTTGAAAGCACCCATATTATGAAAGCATGCATGGCCAGGTATATATGTTTTATAAAATAAAGTATAACTATGAATAGGTTTGTATTGTAAATGTACGGTGTTATTATGAGAAAATACAACTGATTAAAGGACTGATAAAAAACTGCTTATTAATGTTTTAATTAAGTATACCTTTTATAATGCGTTCATTTTCAAGCTGCAAGTAAAGTGTTACCACATTTCCATTATTTCTATAAATGATACAATTATTATGAAACTACATAGTGTTTCTGCCCATCTGCATTATTTGCCTACTGCATAGTACAGATGGGTAGATGAAGATAGTGTGTGAAATGTCTTGCACGTGTCAGATTTGACATGAGTGTTTTGTCAGGGGTGTGAGATCTCAATATGAGAAGGAACAGTGTGTGAAAAGCAGTCCTGTATATGTCTGACAGTGACAGATGATGCAGATATCTACAGGAAGTGAGCTTATTAGACAACGAAGACTCCAGAGCCAATGCTGACAATCATTTTAGTCAACCGCTGGCAATTCCAATATCACTGGTAAAAAATCATATTACTTTGAAAGACTGCAAGCATTTCATCATCAGATATGAATTGCAGCCATTTATGGGAAATGTATTGTGCCAACAAGGTTTTGAAGTCCAAAACTAAAGATGTAAAGAATTAAAGAATATAGATGAAAAATATTAAAGACAAATACTGCATATTTAGTACAACTGTACAATTGTGAGTGTAATAATTGATTTTATACAACAGTTCTATAAACATGAAGTTAATATTGAGTAACTACTAAAACAATAATGTTGTATTTTTTTTAAATTAGGCAGTGCAGTGGGAATCAAACTAACAATAACAATACTTGGTTAATTTCTAAATGTTCTATTGTTCATTGTTAGTTCATGCTATATTAACTAATGTTAACATATAAAACTATTAATGTTAAAAATGTTTAGTATATGTTGAAATTAACATTATCCTACATTAATAAGTGCTGTAGAAGTATTGTTAGTTTGTGTTAACTTTACCACATTGTAAAGTGCTACAGAGTAACTTTGAAACAAAGTGGAACGATACAAGTAGGGACGCATTCCAGTGCTGTTATACTAAATATTAGCGCTTCTGGCATGCCGCTGGTCCAATCAGATTAGAGGACCAGAACTAAATGTTGTATAGCATGCTTTTTATTAATTAATATTTAGTTATGCACAACCTTACAAATAGGGTCGATACAACCAAATATCAATGTATCAGTATACACATTTTCTCACGATATTGTATGGATACTTTAGATGTATGAATTGATATTTATATTCTGCTATTTGTGCTTCATATCATGTCCAGCATTTCAAAAAAGAAGCAGGTCGACTAAATAAGTACAAATTCAGAGCAGTCACTATGAGGAGCGTCTTCATTTAAACTATACCAATGTCATTTCTTAAAATCCCAAGATTGCTCTTTTTTTGTTCTATGTGCAACCATCTACAATGCATGTAAATCACTTGCATGTGTGACTAAAAATGTCTGTGATTAGCCACTGGCTGGTATTTATTTATTTTTTTCAAATTTCACTCATCAGTGATTGAGTAGTATATTGGCAAAGAAGTTCAGCACTGAGATCCTTTCTCTGTGTGCTGAGAGTAAAGGTTTGGTTTGACTCTTTCTGTGTAATGAGTGTCCAAGGACAAGATCCACACAATCCATTTTCATTGAATAATGTCTATTCTTAATACCCTTTCTGTTCTTTACAGCCAGTTATTAATCAAAAACAACAAAATAAACATTTAATTGTAATTAGTCACACAGGACGAATGTAAAAAAGTCATCCGACCAAAACACTTACAATGGTCAAAATCCCTGCCGCTGGTCTTAAAGAGACAGTACATTTTAGCACTTGTTCAATATATCAATAATGTAAATAGTTGTAAACTTGTAAATAATGTAATATACATAATTTTGCCCAGAGCCTCTTAATGCCCAGACCCCCCCGTATTTACTTGTCCCCAACAAGCATTGTCCTTCATAAAGTCAATGGAATGGATTCACACATTGTGTGAGTCTCATGTTGCAGCCGAGTGGACCTGACTCACTGAACATTCTTGACCGTCCGAGGAAACTGGGTGGCTTTTTTTGTTTCTTTTTGTGTTGGTTCCGCCTAGCGGCTGGAGTTTGTTATGTGCAGTAACACTCCTTCGGGACAGTGTTGTGGCTGAATCTGCACACTCTTTGTGCTTATGCCTCCTATTGGCTGGAGTTTGTTTTGTGGAGTATTTTTTGCAGGACATTGGAGTGGTTATGTCATCTGCTGCACTCATGTAACAGCTGGCTCACTGAACATTCATTTGACTGCCCGAGGAAACAGAATGTCTTTTTTAAAAAATTTTAATTTTTTTTATTTGTGTGTGTGTGCTGGTTCCGCTAGCTGCTGAAGCTTGTTTATTGGAGGAACACAACTTCGGGACAGTAATGTGAATGAATCTACACATTCTTTGTGTTTATTCTGCCTATTGGCTGGAGTTTGTTTATAGATTTTCTTCTGTTATGTAATTCTGTCTCACAAAATTTTTATAGAAACACCGGACTTGAACAATCCGACGGCAAAGTTGTCGCGGGGGCTCTCGTAGGTGTACATGGACTGTTTGAGTTTAGAAGGATGGACGCCGGTTGGCGCTGTCGTGCACGGGGTTAATGCGCACGTTTTTCTTTTTTCTGTTTGTTTGGTTCTGGGTGAAGTTCGGGGTTTGATTGTTGCACTAATGTTGAAATGTGGTCTTTATAATTTTGTTTTTGAAACAATCTATTTTTTCTATATATGTCAAAATGTCAAATATTAATATGAGTGGATTGCCTCTCTCTGGAATGTGAATGGGTTGGGGCACCCTATAAAAAGGAAGGTTATTTCTTTTCTTACACGAAAGAAATATGATATAGTGTTTCTTCAAGAAACGCATCTTTTCCCGCAGGAAGCTGAAAAATTTGGGAAGATATGGGGTGGGCATGTTTTCTTTAGTACTGGCTCAAGTAAGAGCAGGGGAGTCATTATTTGATGAGTAAACATCTGCAATCAATTCAAATGTCTCAAATGGAGTAAAGATAAATTAGGAAGAGTCATTATTGTTTTAGCAGAAATTCAGGGGCAAAGGTTGATTTTGGCTAATATTTACGCACCTAACGCTGATGATCAGGGCTTTTTTTTTAGATCTTAATGAGGGATGTTGCAAGCCGCTGGCACCCCTCATGATGTAATATTGGGAGGAGACTTTAATCTATTGATGTACTCAGTCCTTGTTCATAGTAAAGCAAAAGTGTGTAAGCCCCCCCCAACATTGACGCTTCACAGGATGTGTAAAAATCTTGGTCTTACAGATATTTGGAGACTTTTGAACCCATCTGGTAGGGACTATACATTCTTTTTATCAGTCCATAAGATTTATTCTAGAATAGATTTTTTTTATATCTAAGTCCCTCATTTCATCTGTTGTTGACTGCTAAATTGGAAATCTTAGTCTCGGATTACACCCTGGTGAGTTTAGAGGTGTTGCCACATACAGTGAAAAAGAAATCATATAGTTGGCACTTTAATGTATCCCTTTTGCAAAATCCTGAATTCCAACAAATGTTAAAGGCTGAAATCAGTGTTTATATGGAGACCAAATGGTCCTCAGTATCCTCTGTGGGCGTGGCTTGGGAGGCACTTAAGCTGGTTCTTAGTGGTCGGATCACACAGTGTGCCTCTTTCATCAAAACATCCAAAGCATGAGAACTCGTGGAGTTGGAAGGGCATATTAAAAGTGCCGAGGCAGAGCTGAAGCACCGAATGTCATCTGATGGCCTCAGAGAATTGACCCGATTGAAATACAGATATAACAATATTTTGTCGTGGAAGGTGGAGTTTTGGCAAGACAGTCATACTCTGAGTCGGGGGACAAAGCAGGGAAGCTTTTGGCTAGATATATAAAGCAGAGAGGGTCTTTTTCTACCACTTCCTCAGTGAAATCTGCTGGTGGTGAAATTTTTATCTCAGCCATTGATATTAATAATGGTTTTAAAGAATTCTATCTTGATCTCTATAGTTCCATGTCTTCGTCTACTGATGAAGATACTAGAAACTTTGTGGAACCATTTGAACTCCCTAAACTGATGACTGAGCAAAAAAATTTACTCTGGGGTTTATTCGGGGCCACAGCTCTTCTGATAACAGGCGTTTCATCAATATCATGTGGTCAGTGGCGAATGATCAGCCTCCGGTCGCTGCCATCTCACTTGACATCGAAAAGGCATTTGATATGGTAGAATGGGGTTATCTTTTTAAGATTTTGGAAATGTACGGGTTTGGGAGTACGTTTATTGGATGGATTAAGTTACTTTATAGACACCCGGTAGCGGCGGTACAAACAAATGGATTAATTTCAGATTATTTTACTCTGGATAGGGGCACCCGGCAGGGTTGCCCTCTTTCCCCATTATTGTTCTGTCTTGCCCTGGAACCATTAGCAGCCACGATAAGAAAGGAGGATGATTTCCAGGGGTGATGGCGGGAGGTGTGGCGCATAAGCTTCTGATTTACGCAGATTATATTTTATTATTCGTCTCCGACCCTTCTAGATCTATGCCTTGCCTCCACAGAATTATTAATTCCTTTTCTAAATTCTCAGGATACAGATTCAGTTGGTCTAAATCAAAGCTTTGGCTCTGAAAGCGTACTGCCCAGTAACGGCTTTTCAACCGGGGGACTTCCTGTGGCCCCAACAGGACATTAAGTATTTGGGCATTGTATTCCCAGCAAATCTGTCTGATTTAGTTAGAGTTAATTTTGACCCCTTAATAAAAAAGGTTTTCAAGCGATGTGGGCATGTGGGCTTCATTACATTTATCTATGATTGGGAAGGTTAATGTTATTAAAATGAATTGTATTCCAAAATTTAACTACCTGCTACAGTCTCTCCCTATAGATGTCCCCCTCTCTTATTTCAAGCAATTTGATAGCATAGCGAAGTCCTTAATTTGGAATGGTAAGCATCCCAGATTACATTTCAATAAGTTACATAGGCTGATTGACAAAGGTGGGCTAGGCCAACCCAAGATTTTGTTTTATTTTATTACACCCCGTTATCTCGCATTTGCACTCGGTATGGACAAAAGTGTCCAGAGTGTTTAATTCAGACATTTATTTAAATGTTGCCTCGAGCATATGGCAGAACCCAAAATTATATATTAATAAGTCCCCTTTCTGCAGGTCAGAGTGGATTGTGAGGGATGTTAATAAGCTTGGTGACCTATATGAGAGTGGAGTGTTGAGATCTTTTGAAATTTTGGTTCAACATTTTGGGATTCCCAGATCTGTTTTATAGGTATTTACAGATGCGCCACCTACTCTGTACTATTTTTGGGAGTAGCATACACCCCCTAAAGTGGCAGATACTCTGGGAATGGTGATTGCTGCTTTTGGAAAAGGTCATGAGGCATCAGTGTTGGGCACTCGGGTTTCGTTTTGCCCCAGACTCTGTGTTTTGGGTGATGGGGCGGTCATCGATGTGGGAAATAGACACATTGAGAGTTGGGTTCTGACCAGTATGATGATCGCCAGGAAGATTATTTTGAGGGGTTGGAGGTCAGCTGGAGCGCCCCAACTTGGATTTGTTTGTTGGGAAATGGGGCAACTATTTGGAGTTTTTGGAGGGCTCTCGGGATGGGGCGGTGGAGAGAGTATAGTTTTAAGTGTGTACGATATATTTTTGTTTGTGAGTTTGTTTGCTTTTTTGTGTATATACTCATGTTTGTTGGGGGTTAGGGCGGGGTTGGGGATTGGGAGGGGTGGTTGTGGGGTTTAAATGTTGATTCTATGTATATATGTTTTTGCCTTTCTTTATTTATTGTAAGAATCAATAAAAAATGTTAATTAAAAATTTTTTTTAAAAAATCACCCAGTGAGTGGCAGTTCTGCGGACAGAAACACCTTGTTGAGGAGAGAGGTCAACGGAGAGTGGCCAGAATAGTTCAAGCTGACAGAAAGGCTACAGTAACTTAGATATCCACTCTATATAATTGTAGTGAGCAGAATAGCATCTCAGAATGCACAACACGTCGAACCTTGAGGCGGATGGTCTACAACAGCAGAAGACAAGTTCAGGTTCCACTGTCAGAACAGAAAGCTGAGGCTGCTGTGGGCAAAACTGGACAGTTAAAGACTGGAAAAACATAGCCTGGTCTGACGAATCCCGATTTCTGCTGAGCTACACAAATGGTAGGACCACTGCAGTCTCAGCTTTCTGTTCTTGGCTGACAAAATTGAAAGCCGATGTGGTCTTCTGCTGTTATAGCTCATCCGCCTCAAGGTTCAACGAGTTCTGTATTCTGAGATGCTATTCTATACCAAATACATAACATAATATCATAATATATAAAAACAAACAATGTGCTTTATAAAAAAAATAAAGCAGCGTTTTTATGTGTTCAAAAGAACAAAATCGTCACTTCCGGAGAAACTGTAGCCACTGTGGGTCTTTTATTAATAAAATACTTGCAGTTTAGAGCACACAGATGTTGCAGACCCCACCCAGGAGGCCAAGCCAACAGATGAGAAATCTGTTAAAACAGGAGAAAATAAGGAGACAGGAGAAAAGGTGTCTATTCGTCTCAACTCCTCAGTTGTATTTTTTATTCAACATTTCTTAATGTCAGTTTGCTTTCAAAACAATAAAATTATCTTTTTCAATGTTGTGTCATCTTTTTTTCCCTTTTGTACATTAGTTCAATTTAGACCACATTGACAATACTTAATTTAACATGACAAAAGTACTGAATATTCAATATCTGTATGCATTCACATATATCTGAGACATTCTGTATGAATGTTAATGGATTTCACATTTTAAAGTGTCATTTGTTTCAGTTTAAGTGCATTTCACAGCATACAACATGTCTCTGTAATAGACATTCACTGTCGTGTGCAATACGTCACGTAACCAGAGGAGCGCGCCAAACTAAGAACATTAATTAAGCGTAATACAACTCGTAAAACTGTTTTGAACTAAAAATTGAGCAGATGAACCAAGCATCACATTTAAACACTTTATTAAATCTCATTTTAAAACAACTGGAGCCTTCAACAGCTAACTTTAAACATACTGGAGCAAGGAATCAGCATTTTTTACATCAAACTCAGAAAATTACCACTCTGAATGACAAATAAAATATTTACACACTCAATATAGTCATGCAAACATTCAATCCATACACATTTTATATTTTTTGTTTGTAGTATATGTTGAAATTAGCATTAACCTATGTTTAATGCGTAAACGTAATTATTATCCGTACAATATCATGAGAAAATGTGTATATTGATAGTGCTGTAAAAGTATTGTTAGTTTGTGTTAACCTTACCACATTGTAAAGTGCTACAGAGTAACTTTGAAACAAAGTGGAATGATACAAGCAGGGACGCATTCCAGTGCTGTTATACTAAATATTAGCGCTTCTGGCATGCCGTTGGTTCAGTCAGATATTTAGTTATGCACAACCTAACAAATAGGGTTGATACAACAAAAATATCAATGTATCAATATACACATTTTCTCACGATATTGTATGGATAATTTAGATGCATGTATTGATATTTATATTCTGCTGTTTGTGCTTCATATCATGTCCAGCATTTCAAAAAAGAAGCAGGTCGACTAAATAAGTACAAATTCAGAGCAGTCACTATGAGGAGCATCTTCATTTAAACTATACCGATGTCGATTCTTAAAATCCCAAGATTGCTCTTTTTTTGTTTTATGCGCAACCATCTACAATGCATGTAAATCACTCGCATATGTGACTAAAAATGTCTGTGATTAGCCACTGGCTGGTATTTATTTTTTATTTTTTTCAAATTTCACTCATCAATGATTGAGTAGTATATTGGCAAAGAAGTTCAGCACTGAGATCCTTTCTTTGCGTGCTGAGAGTAAAGGTTTGGTTTGACTCTTTCCGTGTAATGAGTGTCCAAAGATAAGATCCACACAATCCATTTTCATTGAATAATGTCTCGTTTTAATACCCTTTCTGTTCTTTACAACCAGTTTTTAATCAAAAACAACAAAATAAACATTTAATTGTAATTAGTCACACAGGACGGATACTGTAAAGAAGTCATCCGACCAAAACACTTACAACGGTCAAAATCCCCGCCGCTGGTCTTAAAGAGACAGTACATTTTAGCACATGTTCAATATATCAGTGTATATAGTTGTAAACTTGTAAATAATGTAATATACATAATTTTGCCCAGGACCTCTTAATGCCTAGACTATATATAATAAATAGCTGCTAATCCGCTAGCTACCAAGGCGGACTTGGAATGTTTTTGGGAAAAGCTGGAACACCTTGAGAATCGTAACCGGCGAAACAACAAAAGAAAAACAAAGAAAAACAAGAAATGCATTCCAGAATTTCACAAATAAAAATAACACAAATGTGCACATACTTTGTGTGTGTCACTCAGACAAAACACTGTAAAGAACCTTGTCTCATGTCTGGAAGTAAAAGTGCATCACACAGTTCTGGATGCACTATGTGTGTGTGTTCCACCTTCCTGATGTCTTTTCCGTGCAAATATAAAAAAAAAAAAATTAAGTGTCAATAAACCTGGTCTTTGGCACAGTTCAGGTTTGTATTGCTCTGCAAACTCTTTGTCATTCCAACTCTCTGAAAGATTTAGCATGTGAATATAGGTATGACATATTGATAGGATATTGGTCTTGGCAGAATAGATCTGCTACGCTGCTGCTGCTGCTGCTGCTGCAGAGCAAGTACGAAGATTTAGCATGTGGACATGCTGCTGCACAATTAGACAAAATGCAAGACATGCTGCATCGAGCATGTATTACATGCTGCTGCACACATAGACATAATCAATTCCTGTGTAGCAGATCTAGGCAGGTGGAAGCTAAAGTGGAGGTGGGTTTCAGAGAAAAACTCGGCGCACTGCAGAGACACCAGCTTAACTGCAAAATTGATCCAAAACACATGGAGAGAGACACAAGATGATTTGCTACCTGATAACGAGAAACTATCAGCTTGCGCCACAAAGAGTTGCATGGCTGAACTTTGGTCATTCAGTCATTCAGTTATTCAGTCATTACTTTTTTAATGTGCATCTTTTATTCCTAATAAATTCAGAGTTTATTCAGAAAATGTGTTTCAATCATACTTAATGTGCATTTATTCTTATCGTATAAAACACTTATCCACCTCATGCGAGCGTATACATTTTTTATGCGCATTTTGGAGATTTTATTCTCATCTTCTTGTTTCCATCCAGCAATTTTTATGCACATATAAATCTGTAGATGGAAACCCAGCTTTTTTACATGGAAAAATTTATGAAAATCTAATGATTAATTAAAATGAGTAAAATTGTAATAATTAATAACATCATTAGCTAAAAGAGAATTTCTTTCATACTGGATGTAAGCAAAATGGACATTATAGCTGAAATATGCCCAAATGAATTGGAACTGAAAGCTTGTTAATCGTAATCGAATCATGATAACATTATGTATCGTGATATATCAAATCGTGACATACTGAATGTAATGTGATATATTGCAATATATCGAATCATGACGTGTATCGCAATACGTATTGTATCGGGAGGTGGCTGGCGATACCCAGCCCTGCTAACAAATGGTACAATCATGGCAACATCCTGAATGAATGTAAATTGAATTGACAGTGCGTGTGCGTCTTTTAATTTAAATAAATTTAATCCATTCTTCCAGATGGAAAGCACAACAGAGAAAAGCTTTTTAAAATGACAGAAGCACTCTCTGCTGTGGGAGAAAGAAAACATTTCCAGAGGAAAGATATGTCAGGGTTTATTCATAGCTGTGACACAAACTCTTTATGTAAACATCCTGGTATGCAGAATTGCTTTAGCTTCATTGCAGTTTTAACCGCAATGCAAATCAGTTTGAAGAATGAAAAAACAAAAAAATACAAATAAAAATATTTCTAGGATCTTAAAGTCAACATGAAATTAAAATGTACCCTATTATTATTATTATTATTATTATTATTATTATTATTATTATTATTATTAATACACATTCCTGATCTTATTGTGTATGATTGATTAGTGCACATTATATAAAAAAGATTTGCCACTGAATCGGCTTTCCTCATGTCACAAATCAGTCTTAGTTTTTAACCCCAGCCTTCTAAACATCTGGCTTTATTCTGGTATATAACACACACTTTTCACGATCCAATCAATTTCTTATGCATAATGCATATTTTTTTTTCTATATTTTTCTACATTTTTTTCTTGTTGAATATCCTGTATCATTCAGATATGCACCCAATTACATAATGTGTTGTGAAATGCATTTCATTTTTACTTTATAGAGACAAAGCTGAGTTGTACAATAACAGCTATTTGAGAACTCAGAGAAATCAGATATGAGGGAACTACTCTGATGAAAATCTTATAAAAGCTATAAAAATAACACCTACAGTATATCGTGATCTATTTTGAAATGTGAGAAAAGGGAATTCATTTTCTGTGTGTGTTGCTGCAGTATTAATGATCAGAAGACGCATAGCTGATACAGTCACTCATGGTAACTTCCCTTTCATACCACTGTGGCTCTTGTCAAAAGCAATCTCCCATATTTAGGCACATGTGTGATTCAGTGTTAATGTAGGGTACAGTAAGTGATGAGGAAACATAGCACATGATTCTTAGTAAACATCTGGACTGCTCTCCTAGTGCTTTTAACCAGTTCGTATAAAAACACTGTAGCCACATACTGCTTTTGGTGGCATTTTCTAAAAGCAATAAGAATGCTTACATGGAATCTGCAACCATGGAACTGTGCACAACTTCCTGAGTCCCAGCAATTAGTTTTTGTCTCCAATAGAGGACTTTATTTTCTTTATCTGAAACCATACATGTTACAGCTGGATCTTAAAGAGGGCGTCCTGGGATTTACAGATATAACAAATGTTTGGAGGTTTGGCCATGAACACGTCTTTTGGGTCTGGTGGCTGCAGCGTTGTTTTTGCGTCTTTGTCCTCTGTAGATGTCACTGATGAAGGTCATATCATCTGGGACGGCATACTGTTGCTGTAAAATTATCTATTTATGTATGGAAAGATTGTCTTTGTCACAAGATGTCAATATGAATGTCAATTAAATCAAGCTATTTTAAGAGTCATGATTATTGTCCTTGTGAGAGCTGATTTGATTTCCCAGGTAATTAGATTACAATAGTGCTGGTGTATTGGAAACACAGTACAAAGTAAGGGAAAGAGACAGAGACAAAAGGAGATAATGCGTACACCTTAAAAGTATAATAAAAGTATTTCATATGACTTGTGCGCTATATTCCAAATCATCTGAAGCCATATAATAGCTTCCATTCCACCGTAGCTCACAAATCTTATTCATACTTAAGTCCCCGGTATGCTCACGGAGAAGTACTTCTTTCTTCGCTCAGAGCCAAAAAGAAGTTCGAAACAGCTGAGCAATGGTAAACTGTTTGCAAACATCCAGACACCGGCCACACTGCTGGGGTGGCTTTTAGAGGAGCATTTAAATACAAAGGCGCACAAGACTACATGTAAAGCTGAAGTACTAAAAGCTGAATTATGCAATTTCTGGGCTACTAGCGCCACCAAACGGAATTGCAAAAATAAACTTTGCTTTCAAAGACTTTCATCTGCCATCGGTCAATTAAAGAGATAGTCTTGCCTCCAGCTCACGCCACTGGTTGAGTAATGTTGTTGGGGCGGGTCTAAGCAGGTTGCACAAAAAACCCCCCCAAAAACAGAGCAATTTTCTGTGAAATATTAGAGCAAAATACTGCACCACAGAAACAGTGCATATAGTTTTCGAGAAAATGTACCTATGAATGGCTTACTTATAGTTGTCTCTGCATATTAATCTGGAATAAAAAAGTATTATCACACTAAAAATATAATACTTTAAATTACTTTAAATCCGGACTTAATTACACCAACTCTCTGTTCCCACGTCTATCTGTCAGTGGATTACCAGCTTTCTGACGGTCAGGCAGCAGCTTGTGAGACAGGGGAAATTCACTTCCAGCACCTGTACAATCAGCACTGGTGCCCCCCAGGGATGTGTGCTCTCCCAGCTACTCTTCTCCCTCTACACCAACAACTGCATAGCCAAGGACCCCTCTGTCAAGCTCCTGAAGTTTGCAGACGACACCACTGTCATCGACCTCATCCGAGATGACGATGAGTCTGCATACAGAAGAGAGGTTAAACAGCTGGCTGTCTGGTGCAGTCAAAACATCCTTGAGCTGAACACGCTCAAAACGGTGGAGATGATTGTGGACTTTAGGAGGAACACCCCAACACTGTCCCCCCTCACCATACTAAACAGCACTGCGGCAGCAGTGGAATCATTCAGGTTCCTGGGCACTACCATCTCACAGGACCTGATGTGGGAGACACACATTGACTCCATTGCGAAAAAGGCACAGCAGAGGTTGTACTTCCTTCGCCAGTTGAGGAAGTTCAACCTGCCACAGGCGCTGCTGATACAGTTCTACTCAGCAGTCATTGAGTCTGTCCTCTGCACTTCTGTAACTGTCTAGTTTGGTTCAGCTATGAAATCGCATATCAGAAGACTACAAAGAACAGTTCGGACTGCTGAGAGGATTATCGGTTGCCCCCTGCCTTACCTTCAAAAACTATACACTTCCAGAGCGAGGAAAAAGGCTGGAAAAATCACTCTGGACCCCACTCACTCTGCCCACTACCTTTATGAACTGTTGCCTTCCGGCCAACACTTCAGAGCTCTGAGCACCAGAACTGTCAGGCACAGGAACAGTTTTTTCCCCCAGGCTATCCATCTCATGAACAGTTAAAACTGCCCCTTTGAGCAATAATTAATGTGCAATACAAAGCTTAGTCTTTTTATATTATCCAACACATCCAACCTCTTCTGCCATTGCATTCCCTTGCACTGTATATAACCGATTTGTATTTAGATTTGCACTACATATGTGTATGTGTGTATGTATGTATGTATGGGCAGGTTTATGTGGTTTACTAGGACTTTTTTTTAGGTTACAAACTGGTAATTACAAGGGTATTATGCTATATATATAATTACAATCACGGGCAGTGGTGGCTCAGCGGTTAAGGCCCTGGGTTACTGATCAGAAGGTCAGGGGTTCAAGCCCCAGTACTGCCAACATGCCACTGTTGGTCCCTTGAGCAAGGCCCTTGACCCTATTTGCTCCAGGGGTGCCATATCATAGCTGACCCTGCACTCTGACCACAGCTTAGCTGGGATATGTTAAAATAATTTCACTGTATATGTGCTAATGTGTGATAAATAAATACAATTAAATTAAATCACTTAAAAAGCATACTAAATTATGTATATGTGTGTGTATTCTATATATACTCTTTTCTTTTCAATACTTATTTATTTTTTATTCTAATTTTAATTATTTTTAAAAGTCTTGTTGCTGTTTTGTATTGCTGTGTACTGGAAGCTCCTGGCACCAAGACAAATTCCTTGTATGTGTAAGCATACTTTGCAATAAAGCTCATTCTGATTCTGATTCAAAATTTACATACTTCAGCTTTAACTAATGTGACATGAAAATGGTTATCAATGACTTCATGCCTCATTCTGTGAGTAGAATTAACACGAGATCAATAAAATACACTGTTTTATTCTATGATGATTTAAAGTAATATATGCTGTAATTTGTGTAATTTGTCATGTTAACATTCTGCATTCATGGTGCTAATGTGGTAACACGCTAGATGTGGTAATAATATGCGCCTGTTACACTGTTATTGTAATTTATGGTGATACTGGTACTACTGCAAAGATGCATGTATAAAAGTGTTGATGGGCAAAATACAGACAAAAGAATGATGATAATAGGAAAATCTCTCTTTGGGCAGATGTGTGAATGGTTTTTGGCTGTAAATGGCACATGAGTGAAGCACATATCAAACAACAGAGTGTATGGGCACTAGGTCTGTCAACAGGGCTGAGAAACTAAATTAAATTTTTCACTGAAATGAATCGAATTATATTTGAATTTTAAAGACATTATTTCAGTCTACGAGACATCTGATTTTTAAATGTGCGTTAAATGATAAAGTGAGAAGATTTAGCCAGTTCAAATACTCAAATATTAAGTAAAAGAAGTAAAATGAGAAAAGAAACACTTCAGTAGACAGCTCTGTGCTAACTTAGTGATGCACATTAGCCTATACCTGTGCCATGATACTACCACGGACTCGAGCTTCATAATACCGGTGGTACCACAGTGTTTTACATTAAATACAGTTTTATGTACGTACAGGTAACTAACGTTTATACAGTGATACGCTGATAGCAGAGCAAGGCATAGTCAAGACCCAACCACCTCTGGGGGCCATTTTTTTTTTTTATGTAGGCATATGCTAGGCTAGATGGACGTGTTTGACCATTGCGTCATGTCTCGCTGTTTTTTCATTGTCTCATGCAGTAACAAATTTACTCATCTCGGGACACCCGCTTTTATTCTTTGCACTGCATTTGTTTTAGCCCAAGAATGTCAGTCATCATCAGTGCTTGGCACACATCCAAAATTGCACTTGCATTTTTATCTTAAATTCTATGAATATTACAATTGTGAATTTTAATTTGACATCCTATATTGGCACTTAAGTATTTGAGTAGATTTGATTCCTTTTGCAGACTAATTAAACAAATAAACAAACAAATAAATAAATCATATGACATGTTCCTGGAAAAGTCTCTACACGAACGATCGCGCAGATGTAGGGAAGTTTCCACCACCTCGCTGATAATAACTCTGCACACCGGTGTGTTCATGTTAACTGATCTTAACTGACTAAACAATGTAACTGGAATTAAAGTAGCTGTCAGCCTAAAAGTAGATGGAGCTCCAAGTCACACCTACCAATGACGTGGACCAATGGCAGTAAGACGGTGTTTAGCAGCCTGTACAAAGTTTTTCCAAGAGTTTGCACTGGCAGGCTGTTACGAACCACCAAAACGAACTCAAAAACACCTTCATTTTGGCCAGACATTGTTTGAAATGAAGTCACACCCATTAGTTCTTTGATTTCGTATAAAGTATACCAGGGTATTTATGCACATTTAAAGATGGCCTATAAAAGACACATCATGTCAGGTTAATGACAGAATTTCCATTTCTTAAGGGGAACTATATCTTTAAGTGGCTATCATCAGTCAGTTTACATTTGTAGAGTCCCAAATGCATGTGTTCTGTGCACTGCTGGTCACAAAATATAACCTAACTAGAATCTCAGCATTTCCTTTAAAAAAAACGTCTGACAAATTTTCTTTCATTTGCTGTGAGATATTAATCTTAAAATGTCACTGTGCAGTCTCGAGTTCTCTAGGAAAACTGATTGTGCCTCCAACCTCAATAAGGACTGAACCTTACAACAAAGTGCAGCCGGGAGCTAACTGCATGTAGACACATTACCTTCAATAACCCTGAAATCTGAAAGCTTGTACAATCAATATGCTGACCTCTTAGTAATACCTGCTGGCTTTGAAATAGTGTATAATTTTCCTTCCCTTCAAAACATTCTTCATCAGTAATTTTCAGCTGATGGTGCACAGGTTTACAAAATTATATAAGTGAGTGTCTTGTGTCAGAACCAAGATTCGAATTTGGGTCTCTGGCGCAAGAGTCTTAATTTCCACCACTGAGCCACAGAAGGGAGTTGAACCCAATAGTCAGACGTGTTCTTAAATGAACTCAAGAGTTTAACAAAAATAGCAAAAAGGGTACAAAAAGCAATTTCTTACTAACAACCATAAAACAGAAAAAAATCTTTCATCCAAAAAGCATCCAAAAGGAAGGAAAAAATAATCTCCAAAGAACTCAGGAAAGACACCAAAAAAAAAAAAACAAAAAAAAAAAACAGCAAAAATAAACAGTGAAAAAAAAAAAACAATCCAAAAAGGCATTCAAAGTTTAGTACTTAGAACTAGAGCAGACTTACGGCAGCAACTGGCTAGGAACATCAATAATCAATCAAAGAAACAAAAAGGAAGTGATCAGCTTAAATACACAGCCCAGAACGAGGCACATGTGAAAACAATAACACATGATACAAAGGCGGGAAACTGAAATGAAACACAATGACGGCCTCTAATGGCCAAAATATAACATTAAAGCAAAAAACTTTGACAGGACCCCTCCCTCTAGGAACGGCTCCTGACGTTCCCTCCCGGATGACTGGACTTGCGAGCATGAAATTCTTGAATTAGTTTGGGGTCCAAGATGTCCTTGGCAGGAACCCAGGAGTGCTCCTCAGGGCCATAGCCTTGCCAGTCCACAAGATACTGCCAGGACCCACGTACTCGACAGGCATCCAGTATTCTGCGGACTGTGTAAGCTGGCTGGCCACCAATGATACGAGGAGGGGGAGGTTTACCTGTCGCAAGAAAAGGAGGAGACAAAACAGGTTTTAACAGTGAGACATGAAAAGTGGGATTTATCTTCAAAGACTTAGGCAAGTATAATCGATAAGTAATTGGGTTTACTTTCCTGGCAATCTTGAAGGGGCCAATGAACCTCTGGGAAAGTTTACGGGATTCCACCCGCAAGGGAATGTTCTTAGTGGAGAGCCAGACTCTTTGGCCGGGGCACAGAGTGGGGGTAGGTCTGCGTCTGGCCTGGTGCTGATACTGCCGAGAGACCTTCAAGAGATTGAGTCAGGCTTTTTTCCATGTCTGGCGGCAACGTTTAACGAACTGTTGAGCAGAGGGAACTGCAACCTCCACTTCTTGCTCAGGGAATAGTGGAGGGGTGTATCCCAACTGGCACTCGAAAGGGGACATGCCTGTAGCAGAGGAGCGAAGGGTATTGTGAGCGTATTCTGCCCACATGATGAAGGAAGACCAAGAGGATGGGTTGTTAGCTGCCATACACCTCAGTGTAGTCTCAAGATCTTGGTTAAGCCTCTCCGTTTGCCCATTGGACTCCGGGTGGAACCCAGAAGATAGACTCACTGTAGCCCCCAGAGATTGACAAAATGCCCGCCAGAATCGGGAGGAAAATTGGGGTCCTCGATCAGAGACGATGTCTTGTGGGATGCCAAAGACTCGGAAGACGTGGTTTATAACCAATTCAGCAGTTTCTTTAGCGGTAAGTAGTTTGGGCAGAGGAATAAATCCTTGGAGCGGTCTTGGAGGATCTATCAACTATGACCATGATAGTGGTGTTGCCTTGTGATAGCGGAAGTCCAGTGATAAAATCCATGGAAAGATGAGACCAAGGTCTATGAAGTATGGAGAGAGGATGCAATAGTCCCTGAGGAGAACGGTGAGGGACCTTACTTTGGCTGCACGTGGGACATGCATTTACAAATGTTGTCACATCCTCCTTGATAGTTGGCCACCAAAATCGTCTTTGGAGGAACTCAAGAGTGCGAGAGGTACAAGGATGACAAGTGAGACGAGAGCAGTGTCCCCACTGGAGGATCTGGGAGCGGACAGCTTTAGGGACAAACAGGCAGTGGGTTGGCCCCCCTCCTGGGTCAGGTTCTCGGGCTTGTTTTACAGTATTTTCCAGATCCCACCTGATAGGAGCTATTATCTTGGAACTGGGGATAATCGATGCAATAGAATCTTCCTGAGGAGTGTTTACATATACTCAGGACAAAGCATCAGGTTTTAGGTTCTTAGAGCCAGGGCGGTAGGATAAGATGAAATGGAAACGGTTGAAGAATAAGGACCAACGTGCCTGGCGGGGGTTGAGTCGCTTTGCCTGCTGAATGTATTCCAGATTTTTGTGGTCCGTGAATACTTGGAATGGGTGTTTGGCCCCCTCAAGCCAATGCCTCCACTCTTCAAGCGCTAGCTTAACTGCCAGTAACTCTCGATCCCCTACATGATAGTTCATCTCAGTCGGTGTAAGGCAGTGGGAAAGGAATGCACATGGATGCAACTTGTTGTCCTCCCCCCTTTGGGACAGCACAGCTCCAACCCCTATGTCCAAAGCATCGACCTCCACGATGAAGGGTTTATCTGGGTTAGGGAGAATAAGAATAGGTGCAGAGGTAAAATGGCTTTTGAGTTTGCTGAAGGCCAACTCTGCTTCATGTCCCCAATTAAAGCTGGTTGTGTTCCCCTTGGTGAGGGCAGATAAAGGAGCCGCCACAGTACTGAAGTTCCGGATGAACGTGCGATAAAAATTGGCGAAGCCAAGGAAACGCTGTACTTCCTTTACCGACGAGGGGGAGGGCCAATCCACAACTGCTTGAACCTTTTGAGGGTCCATTTGTATCTGGCCAGGCTTGATAATGAACCCCAGGAACTGAACTTTGGTCACATGGAACTCACATTTCTCAGGTTTAACATAAAGATGGTTATCAAGAAGACGTCTGAGAACCTTACTGACGTGTTTTACATGCTCTTGGAGGGAACTCGAGAAGATGAGGATATCGTCTAAGTAGACAAACACAAATTGGTTGAGCATGTCTCTGAGAACATCATTGAGAGCTTGAAATACTGCAGGAGCATTAGTGAGACCGAAGGGCATAACTAAATATTCATAGTGCCCAGTGGGCGTGTTGAAGGCGGTCTTCCATTCATCTCCTTGTCTGATGTGCACGAGATGGTAGGCATTGCGCAAGTCAAGCTTAGTGAAGATGGAGGCTCCTTGCAGAATTTCGAAAGCAGTGGTCATTAGCGGCAAGGGATAGTTTCGAATAGTGATCTTAAGGCCCCTGTAATCAATACATGGCCGGAGCCCGCCATCCTTCTTCCCAACGAAAAAAAATCCAGCTCCAGCAGGGGAAGTGGATGATTGGATGATACCTGCCACAAGGGATTCGTTAATGTATTTGTCCATAGCGGTTCGTTCGGGGAGAGACAAAGAATATATGACCTCTGGGGGGACAGGTTCCTGGGAGCAGCTCAATGGCACAATCATAGGGGCGATGAGGAGGTAAGGAGGTGGCCTTCCTTTTGCTGAACACTGCTTTGAGGTGGTGGTACTGAGCAGGGACTTGAGGCAGATCTAGGGCTTCTTGGGACTCGAGAACAAGATCAGGGGAGTTCTGGGCCAAGCATGTAGTCTGACAGGTGGGACCCCAATTGAGAACAGTGCCAGTGGACCAGTCAAAGTGTGGATTATGCTGGAGGAGCCAAGGGTGACCGAGGATAATAGGGAACTCTGGAGTCTGTATAAGGTGAAAGCACATTCTCTCCTGGTGCTGGTAAGTGACGAGACAAAGGAGAGAGGTGAGGTGGGTTATTTTCCCTGGAGCTAACGGTCCTCCATCCAAGGCTGTTGCAGTTAGGGGGGCAGGAAGGGAATTAATAGGAATCTGGGGACTTTTGGCAAAGGAAACATCCATGAAATTCCCGGCAGCACCAGAATCAATCAGTGTCTGGAGTTGGTGTTTTTGATCTCCCCAAGTGAGTGTGATGGGAAGGAACAATCTAGAGTTGGAAGGTGAAGCTGTGCGTGTAACTCCCGTTACAGTCCTTCCTTGCCTGTACGGGACTGGGCGTTTCCCGAAAGCTCGGGGCAGGCGGAGCGAAAATGGCCATACAATCCACAATATAGACAACAGCACTCTCTCATGCAATGGTCTCGTTCAGATGGGGAAAGCCTAGTCCTTCCCAATTGCATGGGTTCCGAGGACTCGTGGGGCAGGGGTAGCATTTGAGCAAGTGCTGGACTGGCAGACAATGTGGAAACAGATGGCCGATTCAGTCTTCTCTCCCTCAGGCGATTATCCAGCCGGATTGCTTGATCCATGAGGGTCTCGAGATCACGAGCAGGTTCTCTGGTAGCCATATCATCCTTGATTGCCTCAGACAGACCATTCAGGAAACACACCATGAGCAACTGCAACTGTCCGAAACTGTATGGCATATTCAGCCACGCTACCATTACCTTGTCGGAGGGTGAGAAGTCTCTTAGAGGCTTGCCGGCCACTGAGGGGGTGGTCAAAGACTCGCTTGAACTCCTTTTCAAACACAGAATAAGCCTTCCAGACTGCTGTTGCCCAAGAAAGAGCCTTGCCAGAAAGGAGGGTGATAACATATGCCATCTTGGCCCAATCTGAGGGGAAGGAAGATGGTTGTAATTCAAATGTGAGAGAGCATTGAGTCAGGAACCCATCACATGCACTGGGATCACCTGAGAAATGTTGTGGTGGAGGTAGGCGAGGTTCAATCAGAGGAGAGAGCACTCAAGAATACAGAAGGGGTACCAAGGCAGCAGTAGCAGGCAGCAGTTCCAGGATCTGATGGACAGAAATCATGAGATCTGACAGCACTTGTGAGTGTTTAGCCATCACAGTCTCCTGCTGAACTAATGCTGACTCATGGCGTTGGATTGTGGACTCCTGCTGAGCAATTGTGGCCAGGAGTTTGAGCATTAGGCATCTCTGGGTTCATATTGTGGCTTGGTTATTCTGTCAGAGCCAGGATTTGAACTTGGGTCTCTGGCGCAAGAGTCTTAATTTCCACCACTGAGCCACAGAAGGGAGTTGAACCCAGTAGTCAGACGCGTTCTTAAATGAACTCAGAGTTTAACAAAAATAGCAAAAAAGGTACAAAAAGCAGTTTCTTACTAACAACCATAAAACAGAAAAAATCTTTCATCCAAAAAGGATCCAAAAGGAGGGAATAATCTCCAAAGGACTCAGGAAAAAGACACCAAAAAACAGCAAAAATAAACACAGGGAAAAAAACAATCCAAAAGGCATTCAAAGTTTAGTACTTAGAACTAGAGCAGACTTACGGCAGCAACTGGCTAGGAACATCAATAACCAAGCAAAGAAACAAAAGGAAGTGATCAGCTTAAATACACAGCCCAGAACGAGGCACATGTGAAAACAATAACACATGATACAAAGGTGGAAAACTGAAATGAAACACAATGAGGGCCTCTAGTGGCCAAAATATAACATTAAAGCAAAAAACTCTGACAGTCTTGAACATCTACCAGTTGATCATCTGGTAAGTGCTTGGTTTTCAAGCCATTGGCCATCTTTGCATGTAAATAAATAGAAACTAAGAGAAATGCTTTGGATTATTAATTTATTTAGGAATTTGGATAGTAGTTTGAAAGATCTGCTGTTTAAATCGGTCTGTGCTTACCGAAATTCGAAGTACTTCCCCCAGTGGCCAAAGCTGGAAGTGTTTCGGGTGAAATATCCACAAAGCAGCACCAAAAGTTTTTAGTTCTAAATACAGTCAACAGGAATGCATTTTTTATTTACCCTACCCCTAACCCAAACCCCAACACTAAACCTAACTCTCAGTGAAATATTTTTTTTATTTTAGAGCGAAAATGCAACCTCTGAATTGCACTTACCATTGTTTATGTGAACGTGATTACTTCCTGGTTTCCATGGAATCAAAACACGTGTCTCGGAGGTTGCTTGTGCACCTTTGTTTGATTTATGAGAGCATTAGATTAATCTTTAAGATGCATACTATTAGGGGCAGTGGTGGCTCAGCGGTTAAGGCTCTGGGTTACTGATCAGAAGGTCAGGGGTCCAAGCCCCAGCACCGCCAAGATGCCACTGTTGGGCCCTTGAGCAAGGCCCTTGACCCTATCTGCTCCAGGGGTGCCATATCATGGCTGACCCTGCACTCTGACCCCAGCTTAGCTGGGATATGTGAAAAAAAGAATTTCACTGTATATGTGCAAATGTATAATGTGTGATAAATAAATATAATAATTATAATTATTAATTATTATGTTGATGATATTCTAATGTCACAGGAAACACATTACCCAGAGACTCATTTATAGTTTGAAAGTGAAAATAATCATTATCAAGTGTATTTACAAATGTGCACAGTACAGACTTACAGATTTAACACCATTTCCACTGTCAAAAAAACAAACAAAAAATTTCACAAGAAATTCACAAAAGTCTTTCAAGTAACACATATATGCTTTCCTACATTGTATTTAATAAATATTTTTATAATAAATATATCGTTTTTAGCCTACAGCGAATATTAACCATCAAATATTTGTAATTAACATTTAGTTGAAATTGCATTCCCATTCATGGGACATCAAGACTGCTATTTGAGTTTACATGATCAGCAAAAGGCTAAAGACTGAGATGAGTTTAAACAACAACTGATATAAACTGATACATCTTAACAGCCTGAGTTTGTTCTTAATATCTGTCACTCCATACAGCACATCAAGTGAATCACACATCAAATAAATCACATTTATGTATCTTTGTAGGAACCATGTACTGTCCTTTGTCCCAGTGCTTTGTGTTTCTGAAGAGTACAGTAGTTTTCTGACATTTCTTGCAATACAGAATGACTAAGCCATATAATTTAATTTGGAGTCAAACAGGTGTCTAGGCTCAGTTTACTCCCACCCTAGCATCCTATATAAATAACAGCCATCCAGTAGTCTCAATTACAGTAAATCATGTGTATTATTCCACTAAACACCTTCAACAAAGACATCATTGGGGTCTTCGATGGCTGTGTCAACACGTTTTGTAAAAGCCTAAGAATTTCAATTCAATAACGTATTGTCCAAAAGGCAAGACACAAAAATCTTTTCAAGTAAATACTCCACAATAATCATCCTTGTTGAGCTGGTCAAGTGTTTAACTAACAATATGTTTTGTATACCGTAGATTATTTACAAAAAAGTTTTTTTGCATTATTCAACCATACCATTTTAAAACATCTGGCTTGGTCGCTACCATAATACTCTGATTTGCATAAATGTCACTCTATTTTGACACAATTTTAGAACAGGGACCTCATTTATAAAATGCACATACTGTACATCGATTTGATTCTATGGTAGAGGTGATAATCAAATCGGGATTAATAAAGGAAATAACTGAATATTTTACGTGCATACAGACATTTAATAAATTCAGTGGCAAGAAAATTATGTGAACCCTTTGGAATTAGCTGCTTTTCTGCATTAATTGGTCATGAAATGTGATCTCATCTTCATCAAAGTCAGAAGTATAGACAAACACAATGCGCTTAAGCTAACAACACACAAACAATTATAATCTTTCATGTCTTTATTGAACACATCCCGTTAAACATTCACAGAGCTGTGGAAAAAGTAAGTGAACCCTTGGATTTATTAACTGGTCGATCCTCCTTTGTCAGCAATAACCTCCTTTGCCAGCAATAAACTTAACTAAGTGGATTAGACCTGCACAACGTTCGGAAGGAAATCTGGACCAATCTTCCTTGCAGAGCTGCTTCAGCTCAGCTATATTCTTAGTATATCTGGTGTGAACGGCTCTCTTGAGATCATTCCACAGCATCTCTATTGGGTTATGGTCTGGGCTCTGACTAGGTGACTCCAAAAGGTGGATTTTTTTAAGCCATTCTGTAGTGGATTTATTTCGATGTTTAGGACCATTGTCCAGCTGCATCCCCCAATGTCTACTGAGCTTCAGCTGGAGCACAGCTACACTGACATTATCCTGAAGGATATTGTGATAAACTTGGGAATTTAATTTTCTCTCAATGATGGCATGTGTTCGTGGCCCCGAAGCAGCAAGCAGCCCCAAATAATAATTCTCCACCGTTGGGATGATGTTTTCATGTTGTTATGTGGTGTCCTTTTTAAGCTACATGTAGTGCTGCATGTTATTCCCAAACAATTCAACCTTAGTTTCATCAGTCCACAAAACATTTACCCTGTAGCACTGTGGAGTGTCAAGGTGGTCTTTTGGCAAACTTCAGGCACGCAGCAATGTTTTTGTTGGAAAGCAGCAGCTTCCTTCGTGGTGTCCTGCCATGGACACTATGCCTGTTTAATGTTTTCCGTATAGTAGACTCATAAACAGAGATGTTAACCAGTTCCAATGATTCCTTTGAGTCTTTAGCTGTCACTTTCTGGTTCTTTTTTTTACCTCATTGAGCATTCTGCGGTTTGCCCTGTGAGTCATCTTGGCTGGATGGCCACTTCTAGGGAGAGTATCCACAATACTAAATCATCTCCATTTATAGACAAGTTGTCTAACTGTAGACAGATACATATCTAAGCTCTTTGAGATAACTTTGTAACCCTTTCCAGCTTTATGCAAAGCAACAATTCTTGATCATAGGTCTTCTGAGATCTCTTTTTTTGCGAGGTATGGTCCACATCACAAATGCTTCTTGTGAATAGAAAACTTAAAATGTTTGAGTGTTTTTACAAGTCAAAGTAGCTCTAACCCACACCTCCAATCTCATTTCATTAACTGGATGCCAGGTTTGCCAAATCCTGACTCTTATTGGGTTTTGTTGACATCATTAGCCTAGGGGTTCACATCCCTTTTCCAACCTACACTGTGAATGTTTGAATGATGTATTTAATATGTACAAGAACAATACAATAATTTGTGTGTTATTAGTTAAAACAGATTGTGTTTGTTCATTATAGTAACTTAGATGAAGATCAAACCAGATTTTGAGACAAATTTATACATAAATGCAGGTAATTCCAAAGGGTTCACATACTTTTCCCCCACTGTAATTCGTAGGAACAATTATGAAATTATCATACAGTACATTCACATTTAGGAAGATACACATGTCTTTACAAATGAGGCCCCAGGTCTTAGTTAAGTAGCTATAATCTGCGATAACGAGAAATACACCAACAATTCTGCATTTTTTATTTCTATGCCACGTTGTAAGAAAGCAAACAAAACAACATTCATACTTCAAACTGCAGGCACTGAGCTCTAGTTTTACAGGCAGTCATTTTGGCATAGATTTAGATCAAGCTCAGTGCCACCTGGTTTACACATTTATGTCCTTCCCTGTGAATTATTAGTGATTGAGATATAATGAAAAATCCCAACACACTGCATCTCGACTCCTTTATATTGATTATATTCCATTTGACATCAATGTTTAAGCAGCATCAGAGCTCTGTAGGAGTGTTCTGCCCTATACGACACTAACTGTGGTAGTAAGACTGTGAAAACAGTGCTGACATTAGTGCTGAAATGTGGCTTTTCAACCACAGCCATGACAGAACTCACACAAAGGCAGTTGAACTGGCTCCTCGCTGGCAGCATTCACACACAAAAGTGAGACTTTAAACAACACGGTTACTCTAAAAGGTTGATCTCTTTCTGTCATCAGCATGCCAAAGTGAAAAACCAAAGCAGCGATGGCCAGTTTAAAGAGTAGAGAAGAGTGACCGGCTACTGCATACAAGAGTTTGAAAGGCAAAAATTAACTAGCAGGACCATTCTTTGTCCATTCAGGCTGGTGCGCTTATGTAACCAGGTGAATATCACTGAAATTGTTCAGTTAACTTCATAGATGAACATCATAGGAATCCTTTTGCTCAAGTAAGGACAGATGAGATATTCCCAAAGTAGATCAATGTTTTTTGCGTTTGTGAATAAAAATATAAAATGGTTGACAGTTGAGGAACCTCGAATATTGTAGACGAACAATTCCCGTGGCCAAACAACAAAAGATCATGTGTAGCTCCATAAGTTCTTGAAATGGTCTCTTTTTCTGTTTCAGCCTCAGTATTTCCTGTTCTTCATTTCTGATGTTGTTTCAAACTGAAATAGAAAAGAAAATAAGGTCATTCATCACATCATGCTCTGAATATGGAACTAGGGATAATGTAAGGTTGTTATCACAACAGGGGTGATCAGACATGAAGCGGAGGCTACTTACTGTACCAAATAATTGAATAAATCAACATTAAATATTTATTTGAGTTTAAATTATTAATTAAAGTAAAAAAGAGTTTGCGGAATGATACGAAAGACATGTTACTAGGAAAATGATATACAGTTTAGCAGTAATTTTTTACAAAAAATATTTGACCGTAGAATGTGTGTAATATATAAAAACTATTATAAAGTTTTTTTTTTTCAGTTTTCACTTTTGTGACAGCGTTTATGTTTGCATTGATGCCTTTCACAATCAATGCATGATTGTGATCAATGCACTGATCTTGTGAAAATAAGGTGTCTGTGGTGACATTTAAGCAAAATGATTTTACGTGGCTCCCTACGCATTACGGCAGTTCCGTGGTGAAATGTCCACTGAGTTGGTGATGTGTCCACTGAGTTGCCCTAAAAGTGAGTTAAAATTTCTCAGACAGATGAGGTTTTTAATAATAATGCTCTATCGAGTTTCAAATCAACAAAACCTACCATCCTACCCTAAACCTTAAACCTAACTGATTGTGTCATAAAAAGCAAGTGTGACACGAAAAGCACAATTGATGATGCAACCACGTCGTTTTGCATCTCAAGTGCAACACTCTACAAGTTAAGCTACCGGACAATTTGATCACTCATACAAGCTTGTAAATGTAGTTGGTTATGTAATGTAAATGTTAAAATATATCACCTTACAAGTCATGCACTATAAGGCCCCATTTACACCCTGCATTAACATGCGTTTTCAGTGATCGGATTGCTATCAGATAGAACTTGACCACATTAAATGACGGGTGTAAATACACCCAAGATGCACTGTGATCGGATAATGATTGGAAAACCACATTCGGAGGTGGTCAGGAATGGATTCTGACCATATTCAAAGAAGGTGTAAATGTGAATGCGTTTTTGTTATCCAGATACAACTACATGATAATTAATTATGTGATGAGGTTGCACTACAGTCATCTGTTGTTAAAGTGCTGTGTTGTGGATTATTGCCTTTATCTGTTCATTCTGTCATAGCAGTGTGAAGAACACATCAGACACTACCGTTCTGCAGTCTTGTCACCTGAACAATAAACAATATCCCATGAATTATTCTATTGTAATACACTTGGAATATCTCGTCTCTCTCCTGTTTTCTAATCATTTTATGACTCACGTGTCATGTGAATCCATCAAAGATGGATCATTTTCAGCTACAGCTTCTGATGTAATATGTATGTAGCGTTTTCCATTTTGCGCTAGTAATATTGATTGCATTTGACTGCAAGGTGTAAATACAATCCAGCTTAAGAATGTCCAGATACTATCCGGATATGAAAGGCATGTTAATGCAAGGTGTAAATAGGCCCTAAGTGTTCTGATATCATAAAATAGCATTGTGTGAGGAACAGGGTGAAAAATGCATGAATGAATCATCTGCTGTTTTACTCGTGATTTGTGCGAAAGGAAATAAAAATTGTTGTTTTAGCATCTCAGTTATTTCAGCAGATAAGTGCTGCAATATTTACAATGGGCCATGTTAAAATAATTTTGCAAAAAAATAGGTATAGTAACGTGATTCTATGAGACCTAGTAGACAAATACCACTGTAAAAAAATAATTGTTGAGCAAACGTAAAAAAATCATGGCAACATGATGCAGTAAGATTTTTGAGTTCTCTCAACAACTATCTTAATATTTGTCCTCTAACATTGCTTTGTTTAGTCAATGGAATTAGTTTATTCACTAAATGCAAAAATTTGACTAATTTCTTGTTCAGTCAACTAACAATTCGCAATGAGAACTTTTATTTTGTCAAAATTTCAGTTATTTTAAGCTTACTGGAATCTTTGCCTCTGAAGAGAGGTTTGTCTTACAAGGCAAGGCAGTACGTACATTTTTTTGACATAGACACACAACAGACTTCAACCCTTAACACACAAACCTCAATAAAGGTGACAATCAACAAACCTCATTAAGTTAAAAGATGAGCTCCTAACATTACCACACAACAACTGACTAACAGTGGCAACAAAAAACAACAGTAACAGCATAAATATAGTCAATAAACAGCAAAAAAAATAAGCCTAAAACACTAACCGCATAAATTATTCATATTACAATGCATGCTGGGAACTCTCAAATCAGCAAAATTGTTTAACACGAAATTGTTCATTCAGACAACTGTTAACATTTAGGGGAATATTGTTGGTCTAACATGTGTTTTTATGTAGATTAAAGTAATTAATCTTTCTTAGTTTCTGTGACTCAAAAACCCCATACGCTAGATAAAATGCAATGTCATTTTTATAGTGCAATGTAATCTGACGATCAAATCAAAAAGTAAAAACATTGGGATGTGATACAGTCAAGGACAGATTAAGAACTGAGAGGCCCATGGGCTGGTACACTATGGAGGCCACCCATGACGTGTCATGTGACTACGTTCACCTTTATGCACTACAGGATGCTTGCCAGATTTGGTTGGATTTTTCAAATTGACGGAAGAAAAGTTTGGAGCAATGTCTTACACGGCTAGTTATATGTACTTTTTAATTATGAACCAATCCAAAATAATGCGTTATTAATAGGGATATGCACGGTATTCAAATACCAAATTCACTATTCGGTTATTCTAGAGTTTAGAGGTCTTCAACCTGACCTGAGTCCGACGGTACCCGACAAACCTACAGGTTTTGGGCCAGATTTGGGTCAGTTTTTCAAGTAGGCTATAGGGCGAGTTACGGGCTGTTCACACATGCGTCGAGACCATGTAAACACACACTGGATGGACGTCTTTGATTGTTGTACCACAACTCGCTTTTTTCAGCGTACCGCGCAGGACCATTTAATTTTTTTAGACAATGTTAAAGGTGGAGTAAGCGATTCCTGAGAAAGCCTGTTAATATTTGAACTCAACAGCCAAACAAACACATCCCTCCCTTCAGTGCTCCTTCAGAAGCTCTGCCCCCCAAATTCATGTACGTGCAATAGTGTTGTGTGGATCTGTCACAGTCTGTCTCCATCATCTTCTTCAAGGACTCTTATTTTGAAGTTTTCCCTCGGACTGCATTTCCCACAGTGCACTGCCCTCATCACTTCCATCTGTTTCTTATTATCATCACCTGTATTCCATTCCCTCATTTAGTTATGTGTATAAATACCCTCTAGTTTCTTTTATCATTTGTCAGTCCTTGAAGTGTTGCATTGTGAAGTGTTGTGTTAAGCTTTGATGTTTAGATTTTGTATTTGTTCCACTCCAGCGATTACTATTGTTGAGCCTTGTGTTTGTTTCCACTCCAGTGTTTGTTCTATTCCAACGATTGTGATTAAAGGATTTAAAGTTTTTACTCCTGCATCTCCTCTCTTCCTCTTCCACTCCAAGACACCAACATTACAGGATCGGTCCGATCCACTTTGTTTATTTTCCCATTTACAGAGCCAGGGCTGTGTACAAACACTGGTTTCTTTTTCAGCGAACACACAGAACGGATAGTTAGCGGACCGTGAAGAGATATTCGCAGAATTTGATAAAAATTGTATTGGATTAATATGACTTACTTCACCTTTAACTTAAAAAGAATTTCAATATTTATTAACGCATCTCGAGATACCTGTTCTGTTTCGCCATTTGTTGCGCTGCATCAGCGCTGGTGTCACAAATCGACATTCTGATGAAGTTCAGGTTGCAAAGAGGACACATGACTGTTACACATGATTCCAGCTTGTTTTTCACCTGGCAAAGGGTCAGCGCTTGATAAACGGTGAGTGATTTTTTCCCCCTTTTGCTCTGGTGTGCAGACAATAATTAGTTAAAATGTTAAATGCTGAATCATTTCAAAATCAAAGCATCCCGAAGAAGTCCTATAAACTTCGCTGCCTCATGGAAATTGAACCTGCCCGGGCAGAATTACGCATTTTCTATTTATTAAGAATAGGCCTACGATGTTGCAGGCAGTGACAGAGATTATTTTTGTTTGACTTTAATGTGATTTTATCATTTGAAAATGTATAGGCCTATTGTGCTATTAGGCTCAAAGCTCACCATGCACTTTATTCCCTGCTAATCTGAGATTGTGTTTGACGCATCCGCATGGCATCAGAATAACTGTTCGTGATCTCTTGCAGTTAACCAAATATTACAAAAGGTTACCGTGCACATACTGTATTTAGGGTATTAAGGCACCTTTCTCTTTATCATTAAACATTAAATGCATGCAGGACTTAAACATTTTAAAGTACTCTATACTGTTGCACAAATTCTGTCACTTATATGAATTTAAACCATCAGCTTTGTACACAGCCAGGGTAAACGGCACCTTATCTTTGTATTTGGGAGAGTTTTGTAAATCAGACGCTGTTCTCTGTAGTCCTTCAAATAAACGCGTTGCACCTGTGAGACGCAGATTCCCTGATCGTGCACTCGAGTGTCTGCGCTCACGCTGCTGTTGCCCAGCACGCATTTGGCCGAATTAATGGTATTTCACATAAAGCTGAAATTTACATGGATTTCTAATAGATATCTCAAAATAAATAAATAATTGATATAGAGCTAGTGGCCCTTTGGGTTTAGAGTCCCCTGGGCAATGGCCCAATCGGCCCGGTGGTTAATCCATCTCTGATACAGTATACCATGTCAAAGTGTTCTTGTAATTTGCATCTTTATTGACAGTGGAAAAGAATTCTCAATAAAATGTCTTCTTTTGAAACTCAGTAAAACCTGCCAAGCATGACGAGAGAGTGAGTGTGAGTTTTTTTGGCTTGCATGTAATGACACAGTGTAAATATTTACACCTATCTAATCCATAAATTGTTCCAGTGAATATTTATCTTACTTTCTTCAAACATTTATTTGCACACACACAGACACCTCTAGAGGAATACAGGGAACTCGCCTAATTCTGCCAACTAGGATATGTTTCTTTTATAAATCACAACCTTACTCTGTCCTCCAGCCTGTAACAGTGACACAGCTTAACACCAGGGGAATTTTCAGCCTCTAGGGAGGTCACTGTCTGCATGCTTGTGCAAACAGGACAGAAAATAAATCTGCTCTCCTGCTAGTTTGCCTGTTGAATAATCTTTCTAAACCTGAAATCTGTCAAACCTGCCAGTTATACAATGGACACATGCTTATCAGAGTGATACCGAAAAAAAAAAAAAAAAAGGTAAAATTGCACCTGCTGATAGTATTGTTTATTTGTACGTGTTATCATCTTTGTTTTAGCATCTGATTCACTAAAGGAATTACTGGTATGCAAATCAGTTAATTGCGCAAACACAGCCACAAAGTAAGATTGCTGATTGCAATTTGCTCATGGCAATAGAGTGCAACAGTCTGGTGCTGGAAGAAAAAAATACCATTATTTTTTTCCACAGGGGAATTGATTATTAAAGGTGCTATATGTAATATATTTACTGTACTAAATCATAAAATGACCATAATATGTCATTAGAAAATTAGGAAACATGCTAATTTGAAATATTGGCTTCTCAGATAACAGTGCTACAGCCAGTATATTCTACTTTGAAGTTTCCATTCTGGGCCGGAATTTCTGTTTATGTTCTGGCCTGCCCACTCACCAATAGTATTTCGACACCGCTGGGTTGCCAGATTTGAACAAGTTTGCAGGCAAACAACGCCATGTGCTGCAGCCATGGAAGCCAGCAAACGAATTGGATCAGATATTACAGATCCCACCCGACATAAAAAAAACATGCTTTTTCCTTATTTTGCCATCCATCTAAAAAGCACCATGACCAGAGGCATAGTAAAACAAGGACAAATATTGGAGATGCCTTTGGAAGATGGAGACAGCTTAAAGCCCAGAAATCCTTTAAAACGGATCCTGTTGTGTGTCCTCATTCTGGCAACCCACATGAGCTTCGAGTCTGGGGCAGGGCAGACAACTCTCCAATATTTTGAATTTGGACTGCAGTACCCATTCCAAACACTTGCTGTCAATCTTACATATAGCACCTTTAACGATAACTTATAAACCTATAAAGACAGACCTGCCGTGAGCACCGAGGTTGTTAATTGATGGTATATGCTTTTGTAAAAAGCAATCAGTCCACATTATTTCAACTTCATTTTTTGAAAATCTTGTTTCTAAGTGTAATTTCTAGTGAAGAACTACACTACAAATGATCCTGAATGGAAAGATCCACCAATCAGAGAGTTGAGGCAACAAATCGCTGCAAAAGAGCTCTGCTGTGACCGCCCACTTCCATAATGCAAAAACTTTATTTTTTCGTTCCGGTTCAAAAGTTCCACATCCTCCTTTCCTAAAGGTTACCGGTTAGAACAAAATAAAATAACAGTTAATACAATAATTTTTTTAAATAACAGTACTCTGCGCTAAGGGGTGGGTGAAATACCAGTTGCAGTGTTGCCAGATCTCCCAAGAGAAACAAGCAGTCTGGAAAAACAAGGCCAAAATAAGCCACTTGCCTCATCAAAATAAGGAAAAATAAGCTATTAATTTTCTTCCTGTGTGGTGGATTTATCGGCATAGAAATCATAACAAGCAGTTAATTAACAGTTAAATATAATTTTATTTACAGATCTGCTTCTCAGTCAAAACCTGGCAGCATCAAATCTGTATTAATGCATCATATTTAACAATAATTCAGTGAAGACTTGGAAACCACTGAGAAATGTACTTTTTACCTCTAATAATGTTTTCCTTGTATCTGGATTAGCTGTGCATGTATATGTAGTAATTATACATAGTTGTTAAAAAAGCTCTTCATTCACAGAATGTGACATCCACAACAGACAGTTAGGCAAAGACATGTGTGATGCAGCAGTTTCAATCAGGATCAAAGCACATGTTTAATTTTTTTGGGCAACATGAAGAGGTGTAGTTAAAAAAATATACTTTGATAAACCCTTTGGCCTTTAGTTTCATGAAAAAATTATCGGAACAAAATTAATCAGTTATAACAGGTTACCAGCATTTAAAAATAACGTTTTCACTCCGGAACAATTGATAATCACTTTGTTTTCAGTCACCGGTTTTTGGTTATGTTCTGCTAAAAATTTTGTTCGTTTTCATTCCTTGAACCGTTTTTAGTCCCTGTTTGTATATATCTGCATATTTTGCAGTATAATTTAGTTTGATATATTGATTCTAAAATAATAAACAACTTTAAATCAATAGTTTTATGTTTTTCCAATGTTTTTAAGTCACTTTAACATCATTTACAATGCTTTATTCCCTCATTAACCTTGTGCGATCCTGCGTACACATGCGTGGACGTTGAATTTAGTCAATTTTTTTGCATAATTTCAATTCATTTAAACCGACTGATCTCAGTTCAGAAGACTCTGTGCTGTTAGTAAAGGGTTAAACTTTTGATACATGTGACAAAACAACATGGCGCTGATCACAGCCGAGTTTGACTTTGGGAGAAATGCCAACAAAAATGTCTGGTAAGAAAACTAAATAAATTTTTACACTAAAGTCAAAAGATAAGAGTCTCTAATTTCATCCGATATGTCATTTTCTAAATTTGTGCGATTTATCGCAGAACGCCATGCTGCTAAACACAGTGTACACTAATGTGTACTTTAGCGCATTTTTTTCCGTAGGAATCCTATATTTACTGTGCATTATTACATTGAGAATCAATGGGTTCAACCAAAAGCTGAAAAATGTAGCTTTCAGAGGCTTTATATGGAGTTAGGATGAAAATAAGGTGCATTTTGAACTGTTCTGAGATGAATGCAGACAGACAGAACTTAAGTTAAGTCATTCACTAAATAGGGAGCAAGAGAGCAATGGAGCATCCTATCGCTTTCTTATGTAGCTAAGTGCATCCATTCCTAAAATCCGACCAAAAGTTCAGTTTCAGGCTGCAGATGATGTTTGGCACATATGTTGACATCAATTTGTAGGAAACAATTTGGTCTAGAAAGTATTATTATTATTATTATTATTATTATTATTATTATTTGCATGTTTATTAGGTGCTACTAGTTGCAGATAAAAAGGGAAATAGAAAATGCACACTGCAGTCACACTCTGGTCTCAGGAGCTTAAAGACGTCAAGTGCAAAGTCTAGTATCTTTGTCTTTTTGTCCAATTTTCAAATACTTTTGTGCTTCAAATCAAAGTTTGCAATGTTGTGATTCACCTCTGAGCTTGTTGGTTTGATTCATGGCTTTGAACTATTTTATGAAGTACTTTATGATATCTCCATGGAAAAAATATTCCACCACTTTGATCCAGACACCTGAATATGCTCTTTAAAATGCCAAAAAAAAAAAAAAAAAAAAAAAAAACTTGATCACACCACAGATCTAGATATGTCAGATATGTCACATCTACATCATTTGATAAATGCATGAGGCCATGATCACTAGACAATTTACACAAACATCCCTTTAAAATCAAATTCAGTTTACAGCCAGTTTTTGGAGAGTAGTAATAGTGCTGAGTAAAATGAGTCAGTACAATAGTGCTTTTGTTTGTGAATCTAGCGCATTCTACACTCACTGAGCACTTTATTAGGAACACTATGGTCCTAATAAAGTTTCTGACGTGGTCTTCTGCTTTTGTAGCCCATCCACCTCAAGGTTTGACGTGTTGTGCATTCTGAGATGCTATTCTGCTCACTACAATTGTACAGAGTGGTTATCTGAGTTACCGTAGCCTTCTGTCAGCTCAAACCAGTCTGGCCATTCTCCGTTGAACTTTCTCCTCAACAAGGCGTTTCTGTCCGCAGAACTGCCGCTCACTGTATGTTTTTTGTTTTTGGCACCACTCACAGAGTAAACTCTAGAGACTGTTGTGCATGAAAATCTCAGGAGATCAGCAGTTACAGAAATACTCAAACCAGCCTGTTTAACACCAACAATCATGCCACGGTCGAAATCACGAAGATCACATTCTTTCCCCATTCTGATGGTTGATGTGAATATTAACTGAAGCTTCTGACCTGACCACAGTTGGCTGATTAGATAATCCCACGAATAAGTAGGTGTACAGGTGTGCCTAATAAAGTGCTCAGTGAGTGTATAATGAACATCGTTTGCATACAGTGAAACAATGCATGTTTGCAGTGAAAAGAATGGAATATGCTATACCAGTGCAATGCCTGGTTATGTTGGACTGCAGGTGGTATGTGAACATGAGTTTTGCACTGAAATACTAGACACTAAAGTGCCGCAATTGTTAGTGAATTCGCTCAACAGAATTTTCAAAAGAATATCAGAGTGCCTTGAACTGCCACAGCAGAACAGAGTGACTCACAGTACATTGAGTAGTAGACTAAAGTGAATACAATTTGTAGGGTGTCTGCCCCACACCTACCCCACTTTCTTTAATGGCCCATAAACGCAGACTTACTCTCCATCACTTTGACAGAAATACAGATTTTAATAGACCCAGCAGTAGAAACACCTTTACCTCCCTGCATCTCTCTTCTCCAGACATCTTTATGCTTTTTTCTTTTAATTCTTTCTCATTTCCTTCCAACATTAATAGAGTAGAAACTACAGTTCATAGTGACCAATGCTGCCAAGCTCCAAAAAGGACAAAAAAGTACCATAAAAGCTCCATTAAAATAGTCCATATGACTTGTGTGGTTTTTCCAATAACTTTGTGAGAGGAACAGACCGAATGAGGAGGCTGAAGTCTTCCCCTCCACCGAAGCTTTGAAAAAGCGTCAAAAATCAGATTCAAAACATGGTGCATTTATGTGTCATGCTAGGTTTGACACCAAATGCTATTGGTCACATATTCGGAAACAGAACACTATGTGCAAGTTTGAATATGTGCTATTTTCGCAATGCAATTCTGAGATTTTGCTTTATCTTTACTAGTTGTACAGTTGCTCAATTCAAAGGTTTACCCACTTAAAATTGCAAAACACCATATAAAATGCCTGTAAGACTTACAATGTACTAGTAAGTGTTTTAACAAATGGCTTGGCACGTCTCATAGCCAGATATTCAACTACACACATTTCTATAGTGTTGATATACTGTGTGTGTCTGTGCTCACGGATTGTGCTGTGTTTAGTTAGTCACAGAGACAGTCGTCAGCTTGAAACAGTGCCAACCCTGACATCCCAGGTGAAGGGGAGCTACCATCACAGCCAATGCCAAAATGAGTCTGAGGTGTTTGTGTGAGGGCGCCAGAGGGGTCACGATCCTCCTGTATCCGCTCAAATCCGCCAGAGTGACAGCAGAAGAAAGAGGAGCTGACATCAGCCTTCCCCTTCAGCATCACTGCGAGGGCAGACTCGCGTTGGACGTGCCTATTTACACAAGTCTTAAAAAAACACTGTCAGTTGTGACTCATCTCCGGAGATCCTGTTGAAGTATTGGTGTGTTCTTTGTCCCTTTCCTCTGTCTGGCTCTTTGGCTGGAGTTGGACAGCTTGCTGGCTTACATTAGACTGCATATTATTTGAATGCCATGACATACTGGCAACTTTTTGAGCCTGTGCAGACAGGCAATTTAAGCTTATGCTCCATAATACATCTCATGATTACTGCTATCTATTTGCATGACAATCCATTTCACAATTTCTTTGCCTCCAAAGGTGCCCAATTTAGCCTTGGCCAGCTACAATGCAAACAATAATTTTGTTGCTAAGTCTTCTCCAAGCACAAACAGACTATGTAAACATCCTTAGCACCACATACAGTACATTTACTTAAAGGGAAATTTCTCTCATAATTTACTCACCCTCATATGGCATGAGATCTAAGTTGGCTTTCACATTGGCAGTTTAGTCCAAAACAGAGCACGGTTCACATGAAAAGTCAGTAATGTGAAAGCTGTTTTGCAGACAGGGGAGTGGACCACCGTACCGTACCCGAGACTACCTGTAGGAGGTGGTCTGAGCTCAGCTGCAATCTGTGGCATGGTTCACGTGAGTGAGAAAGCAACCTGTACTCAGGTCTGCACTTGGTCAGGAAGAAAAATGCGCATGCGTTTTTGTCGATTCAAGCATGATGACACCATCAGTTTCACAAAAACAAACACACACGTGCATCACGAGTGTCAGGGAAACGTGAGACACAGAAAAGTGTGAGGTGCCTTTTATACTGTATATGTGTGTGAGTGAGAGTGCAACCAGCTGTGTCCTCAGAAAAGTTAGTTTTCATGAGATTTTTGATATACAAGCGATTATGTTAAAGATTTCAAAGGATGAGCTTAAACATGAGTAAAGCACAATATTCTTCCAAATAAAAAAAATTAATATTGAGGATTGATTAATTCGTTTTTATTCATATAAACTTTAATAATACACAACAATATTTATTATTAAACAACATTAATGATTACACAATTTAATTGTAATTTACTGGCAAATTACTGTTTCATTGTTAACGATCACTTTTTTTGCTATTGTGCAAATAAAAGGAAAAAAGGAGAATAAAAAGTTCACTAGTACACATCACCATCAGTTCGGCAGAGCCCTGCCCACAAGCATGACAAATCTCTCTGTGACGGCATTTTTATTAACATAAATCATATACTGAAAGTGAAAATGGCATTATATATACTGCATAAATACAATGAAATATATGAAATTTCATTGATTCTGTTTTCCAGTCTTGCTCACTCGGGGGAGCTTCAGCACCCCCCTTCCCGTGCCTTTGAGTGTCGTTCGCTCTAGTGCGCATCATGACATAAAATTAATTAAAAAACACACAAATAAAGCTACCCGCATCGTGTTTTCCATCATGTGCACGTTTGTGATGATGCAAGTTGATGACGGAAAAGCACCAGGGTTTGACAGAATCATATCGTGCTCGGATTCGGACCGAAATAAACGTGCCCAGTGTGAAAACCACCTAAAAGTCACATGTGGCGCTTGATTAGTTTCACTTTCACACCTGTGGAGATTTATAGTAAAAAAGTTGAAAAGTGATCTGTTTTTCACCCACACTTCTTATATCGTCTTTGAAGATATGGATTTAACCACTGGAGTCATATGGATTACTTTTAAGCTGCTTTTATCTGCTCTTTGGACCTTCTGATTTCTGGCCACCATTCACTTGCATTGAAAAGACCAACAGAGCTGAGATATTCTTCTAAAAATCTTCGTTTGTGATCTGTAGAAAAAAGAATGTCATACATATCTGGTATCGCATGAGGGTAAGTAAACGATGAGAGAATTTTCATTTTTGGGTGAACTATTCCTTTAAGAAGCACATGACATAAAATACTAAACCTGAAGTTTGTAATGTCTGCACAATCAGTGTCACTAAACAAAACTGCAAAAAATAAATATTGTTTTCAAACTGCTGTCCTGTATACTCCCTAAAGTAGTTTAATTAAATAACCAAAGTCCCACCCCCAACTCATGCCATTGGTTGAGTGAATATTGCTGTATCGGGTTGGTCGGGACCCAAAAAGAAACCACAGAGCAGTGTTACACTTTTTGGGGAAATCAACCTACGAATGGTTTACTTAGTCGTCTGCATTTTAAGCTGGGATGGGAGAAAGTCTTTGAAAAAATTGCATCAGCTTTTTTTTTCCAGTTGGAAAAAACTTGATTTAAACATAAAACAAGTTTCATTTTTCTTACCCCATTGGCAATTTTTTATTTTTTTTTTTCTTGTGACATTTCTCTTATAATAAGATTTTATAGTGCATGTCATTTTGCTTCTGCTTTTAAGGATGTTTAGATTTTGTTTGTTTTTTATTGGGAAAACAAGACAAAAAGTATTTTTATGCAGTTTAAATGGAGCTTTTTGGTGGCACAGGCACAGAGAAAAACCCTGGCATATGTAGACTAATGAGGATACAGTGAGCCTAGTTATTTATGTCACCACCTGGTAGGGTGCTAACAAGTTTTGCTATGGTGTCTTGACACAAAATAATTTGAGAGGAATCTTACAGAACCATTTAGCATCTAAAATGATGGTTTATCCTTTATGCTCCTCTACCAGCACACTACATGGCCAAAAGTATGTGGAGTAAACTTTTGCCACAAAGTTGGAAGCACACAATTATCTAGAATACCACTGAACCCTGCTGAAAAACAAAAAAACAAAAACAGTTTAAACCAGCCTGGTTTAACCAAGATGTTCTGCTGGTCTTAGCTGGTTTAATACAAGTTAAGGTCAATCGACCGCATTTGTGGCCTAATGTTGATTACCACGTAAAATAATTTCAACAACCTTTTCTTTTAAAAAAGCAAACATCTATGTTACAGTAAGGCATTTACAATGGAAGTGAATGGGGCCAATTTTTGGAGGGTTTAAAGGCGGAAATGTGCAGCTTATAATGAAAAAATTCTGTTAAAAATTGGGTATTATTTGAGCTGTAAAGTTGTTGTTAAATTGTTGTTTTTATGGTCGTTTTAGGGTTAACAGCATTATGTCGTCATGGTAACAATTTGTAAAATTGGATATAACTTTAAATGTCATAATTTTTCTGGTAATCAAAATTATGCCACAAAATCTGTTGATTGAGCTTAACTTGTATTGAACCCGGAATAAGCTAGGCTAGCTGGTCTCCCAGCTGACAAGTGACCAAAATCCCTCAAAAACCAGCAAACAGACCAACCTGACCAGGCTGGGAGACCAGCTAAGACCAGCAAACCAACTTGTTTTAAAATGCTTTTTTCGGCAGGGTATGCCATAGCATTAATGATGCAACTACAGGAATTTGAGCTGGACTGTTTGCTAATGTGTCTCGCCGTAGATGCCTCACATCCATTATGAGGTTAGAAAGCACTCTCATCTCTCCATTACAAAACACAAACATGCCAGCATTTACAGTGATATTAAGAAACATAATTCAAGACAAATAAGTACTAACTGGGGTTTTACTAAGTGGAGTTTAAGAGGCACAGTTCCAAAAGACTTACAGTAAATAGCTCAGCGAAGCTGTTTTCTAAGGTTTAACTATGCCTTAACTTCATGAATGCAAGAGATATATATGCGAGTTTCAAAAAGACAATTTGCACTCTCATGCTCATTAATCACATTCGTAAGATGAAAAGTTTAACAGATATTGACCTACTAAAAGCAACTTCTAGCCTTTAATGCAAAGCTGGGAGTTTGCATGACTTATGAGATGCAGCATGAAAAAGCTGAGAGAAGGCAAAAGAAAGGAAGGCAGTCAGATTAAAGACTCATGCTTGTCCCCCTGAAGGACGGGAAGAGAAATCTGTTTTTACAGCCAGTCTCCCTTTATGCCTGTGCTGTGCAAGGAACTAATCCACAGAGACTGTCAGCCAATGACTCTTCACCCCACCAAAGCTCATTACATGACTCCACGCTCATCCAAAGGGAGCCGTGCCCACATCAGTTCGCACCCCATCGACCCCTGGAGACAGGATGGTATAATCCCCAAAGCCACTCTCTCACCCAGCACCCGGCCGTACATTAGACAGCTCATTGCAGAGTTATATAAAAGCAGCAAGATAAAATGTAACATTCGTTGCCTGTCCATCAACAGCAATCTTCCCTGTGAATGAGTTCCCACTCTCCTGGAGTGAGCCAGGTGAACTCTAGGCCAGAAACATTCAGACGTAAATGCTTGGCCAATGCTTTGCAAGCACACTGTTCCGTTGTACATACATACAGGTGATGGGTGTCATGTTTTTCCATTCATTGCTTATCCTTGATCCTTTATTCTCATTTGTAAGTCGCTATGGATAAATGCATATTCAAAACGTCATGGCATTTTGTCACATTCTCATTGCAATGCAGATAGTTCAAGCTACCATTTGCTTTTGTTTTTTTGTGGCTTCTTCATTTAGGACTGGAAAGGCTGTAAGTCTAAATCTGTCTGGTGAACTCCCCAGATCAGCTCTTTCCCACCAGAGGCGGCACTGTCTGCCCATCCTCAGTCCTGTTCCCCAGGACTTTCTCTGAGGAAAGGACTGGAGTTCAAGAAGAGTAATTACACAGGTAGGGGAAGCTCAATGAGATGGAACCTCCTATCTTGTTCCAGGCAGCCCAAGAGGGTCTAAACAGTGGTACGAAGGATTTTGATTACATCGCTCTCATCTAATCAATCAGCAAGACTTGTTGAAGCAGCTCACCGTCCTTCGTCTAGTCCCCCTCATTCTCTTGCCATCTCTTTTCATTCTCTCTTTTCCTCACCCCTTATTTCATTTTTGTCACGAGGTGAGCCGAAAGTACCTTCTCTCAGGCTCTCGCACACTATCACAGAAGGAAAATGGGTCAGTGAACATCATCGCTATCCTGTGCTTTCTTACTAGGGTTGGGAATCCAGAAATGGTTTCATAAAAAAAAAACAAACAAAAAAAACAATTATAATAATGGAACCAATTGATTTTCCTAATGTTTGGCACTGTTAATGGTTCTCGAATGTATATTCTTTCACTGATGCAGATGGTACAACATTCCAAAACACTCTTACAGTACACTCTTACTTTTCAACGCTGCCACAAGTTTTGATTCCTGAACAAATGACTGTTATGAGCAAATGTTTCTAATGAGACGGTTATTTTTAGTGAGTCAAAAACATACAGCACGACCAGTGTAAACACATACCCAAATGAATGACTCTAACGTGTCAGCTCTTTTAAATGAATCAAAAACATGCTGTGTGACCAGTGTAGTCTGATTCCCAAACTAATGACTCTTATGAGATGGTTCTTTTCAGTGAATCAAAAACATACTGTGCAACCAGTGTAGTATGATTACCCAAACAATTACTCTTTTAAGCCTTTTCTGTGTGTGTGTGTGTGTGTGTGTGTGTGTGTGAATCTAAAACATACAGCGTGACCAGTTTTGTAAGAATCCCAAAGGAATGACTCTTATGAGCCGGTTCTTTTTAGTGAATCAAAATCATACTGCATGACCAGTGGAGTCAGATTACCAAAAGAATTACTCTTAAGTCCCCGATATACTGTACTACCTACAAAATCATAGAATGAACGGGTGTGACATCATTTAGAACAAAATCTAGCCAAAAAGAAGGTGCTTTTGTGTTTGTTTCAGTGGTTTATAACAGCTTGTCTGGGCGACTTTTAGGAAAATGTCTTACCGGCTGCTAAACACCTTACTTCCATTAGTCCACATCATCAGTAGGTGTGACCTGGAGCTCCACTTACCTTGAGGCCAACAGCTAAATTAGCTGTTTATGTTGTTCAGTCAGTCAAGTGTGTTAGCACATTAGCGTCATGAATTCAGAATGTAAACAAGACAAATGCAGCTTTTTCTACTGCTTATACACTCACTGAGCACTTTATAAGGAACACTATGGTTGTAATAAAGTCCTTGAAGTGGTCTTCTGCTGTTGTAGCCCATCTGCCTCAAGGTTCAACATGTTGTGCATTCTGAGATGCTATTCTGCTCACAATTGTACAGAGTGGTTATCTGAGTTACCGTAACCTTTCTGACAGCTCAAACCAGTCGAGTGGTTAAAACAGCTTCTTTTTCTGACCTCATGTGAATTCTACTCATAGAATGAGACATAAAGTCATTGATAACACATTTTAATGTCACATTAATTAAGGTTTTACTGAGCATCCTCATATTTAAATGTACTTCTAAACTCCTCCCACAGCGGTGTGGCAGGTGTCTGAATGTTCGCAAACAGTGTAACATTGCTCGGCTGTTTCCAACTTCTTTTTATCCCTGAACGAAAAACGCAGAAGAACTTCTCCGGAAGTATATGAGCAGGTTCTATTTAGTAAATCAAAAACATACTGTGCGATCAGGGTAGTTAGATTCCCAAGTGAATTAATCTCATGAGACGGTTCTTTTTAGTGAATAAAGACAGAGGGTATAGGGAGACGTGGGTGAAGTATCATTTTATTATATTCTAATTATATTTTGTCTTCTGCTTCCTAATACCTTGCCCTCCTCTTGCACTCTCTCCATATTTCATTGGCTGTGGCTCATTGTCCGTCTTTCACTTGCCAGGACAATGCGCACACATGACGAAAAGACGTCTAGAAATCAGGCAGTTTTAAAAACAGTCGTAGCGTCTGGAACTCATCTCAGCCTGTCGCAGGAGTGCACACACAACAAGACCTTTAGTCGTGAGATCCAAGACTTCTCGTCGCAGACCAGTTGCTGGCTCAAAACATCAAAGGAGACGAGCTTGAGTCATGTAGTGTCCACTAGGCATGAGCAGCAAAGAGATAAGAAACCACACTTAGCGGGGTGACAGAGTTTTGTCTGTAGATGGGATGCGGTAAAGAGGAAGGGCTTTCAGCACCCAAACACATCCATTAAAATCTTCTTGACTTTCACCAGTAGTGCCAGATCCATGTCTGCCAATAGCGCTACTGAGAAGCAAGATAACATTTATACTGCAGTGATCAGATCCATTTTCACCCACTGTTCCAGAGTTTGTTTTGGTGATTCGGTTATGAAGGAGAGTATAGAAGAGAGGGAATGCTATTGAAGAGACGAAATGCACTGAAATCAGACTTCTCTATGTCCCTGCTTTGGAGTCTCTTTGGTAACATACTTACATTGCAACTCAATTGCACAGAACTTGCGTTTAAGAATCAGACAAAACACTGCTCATGCTGTACATTTTCAAAAACACTCTGGCTCTTTCCACATCCTCAAAACACATTCTCTTCATTCCTATCTATCCAACTATTCATCAGAGCTTTCTGTAGTATGTAGCCACCCTTCTTGTATGTCAAAGATTGTCTAATTTGTTCCTATTTGTATTTCTCCTAAGAGAGAGAGAGAGAGAGAGAGAGAGAGAGAGAGAGAGAAAATAGAAGAGACATCTGAGCCTTGATACTTAACTTGATGCTTAAATTAAAGGAATAGAACAGGTTCAATACAAGTTAAACTCAATCGACAGCATTTGTGGCATTATGTTAATTAGCAACACTATTTTAGTAAGGCACTAATAATGGAAGTGAATAGTGAATATTTTTGGAGAGATTGAAGGCCAAAATGTGAAGCTTATAATTTTATTAAAGCACTTGCATTATTACTTCTGTTAAAACTTGTGTATTATTTGAGCTGTAAAGTTGTTTAAATCATTGTTTTTAAGGTTGTTTTTTAGGTGGTGTTTTAGGGTTTATGTTGTCAATTGCAACAAATTTGTAAAATTGTATATAACTTTACACAGAAAAGGTTAGTAAGCAATTTTATCACAGTAAAATAATGTTAACATGCATCTTGTATTGCATGGTTTCTACACTTATGAAAGTTTACGGAATTCCCCCATTCATTTCCATAGTAAGTGCCTCACTGTATCCCAGAATTTAGATTTTTTAAAGAAAAGGAGGAACAAGTCAAAGTTATTTTTTAAGGCAATCAACATTATGCCACAAATACTGTTGTTTGAGCTTACCTTTTATTGAACCCAAAATATTACTTTAAACAAAACTGAGAACTCATGAAAGAGCAACAATGGAGCAATCAGATTTTTCCCTGGGACAGTGTGTGTAATTTAGAAACCAGCTCTATGTGGTTGTTGTATCTTGGCTGAAATGTCTTGGTGGAGAGGGATTTGGGGTGTGATCAGCATTATGACTCAGCAGAGAGAATGACCTAAATCTTGCTGGCAAAAAAAGAGTGTCAGAATGTTTTTAGAGCACACAGAGGCACTGGGCAGCAGATGCTAAACCAGGCAGTCTTTCTCCATTGGTGCACCCTAGCGCTCCAGAGAGCACGACACTGGCCGGTGGCGGGTAAGCACAGCTAACGTATTCTGTCAGCACAGCCTAGCATGACCCCGTGCCACAAGCTCTGGTCACAGTGCAGCATAACAATCCTCCTACTCCCCAATTGTGTTTCAGACAGCACTGAAAAAAATCACTTTCTAACTTTCTAACTAAGCTCATGTGTCTGATTTTTCGTGATGTTTAAATTATTTTTATTTCCCAGCTTAATTTGCAGAGACAACTATAAGTAAGCAATTTGTAGGTTGATTTCACCTAAATGTGTAACACTGTGGTTCTGTGGCACTAAAAACATTCCTTTGATTGTTTGAGCGGCCCGTCCAGTCTGACACACCAACCTGACCAATGGTGTGAGTGTGGGGCGGGACTGTCTGTTTATACAACCAATGGAAGATGTTTTCTGGAATCTGTTAGAAAACAGTGATTCCCCTCCTGTCACTCACTCGAAGTTGTGTCGATGTAGTGACACTAGGGGTCGCCCTTGGGAGCCCCAAACACCTCTAATCTTTGAGAAAAGGCCAATGAGAATTGGTGAGTGGAATTTGCATGCCACTCCCCCGGACATACGGGTATAAAAGGAGCTGGCTCGCAATCACTCATGCAGATTTTTTCTTCGGAGCCGAGCAGTTGTGTGTCAGCGAGCTGAATTCCACTGCCGGTCCATTCACCTCAGATAGAAGCGTATACTGTTGGATATATGGCACATTCCAGCGGCTTTCTCTCCTTCTGCACGCTTAGTACATACTACGCCCCTGGGTGCTTCGACAGCGCTATTAAGAGAGTATATATCTCTGCAAAAAGTATATTTTCCTCTATTAGAGCAGCACATTGACGTGAACGTCTTTGTGTAATTCCTGGATGCGGTCATTATCTCTCTGTCTCCGACGGCCACGGGCGCTGCCTCACATGTCTGGACCGTGCTCACACTGAGGCTGCATTTGTGGATGGTTCATGTTCTCATTGCGAGAACATGACCATGGCAACGTTGCAGTCGCGGCTTTCCTTCCTCTGAGGGAAAGCCATTCCAGCCGCCCCCGCGCTGCGCCTTCTATCTATGGGTACAAGGCCGGCCCAGCTGGCGCTGAAGGCGATTTGGGGATTTCAATGGCGTGGTCTCGCCTGGTAATTCCCAGCGAACCTCCCGTTCCCCAGTACGCTCGTCTGCCTCCGTCGAGTTCCGAGATGAGACCAGCTCGCCTCACGGCCAGCCTAACATCTCTCTCGGGGCTTGTGAGCAGGATGAGTTCTTGACCGCTGCGTCGGAGAGTGCACTGGTGATGTCGGATGCCAAGGACTCGACTGGGCTGCCACCTTCAGGTCTGCCCGCCCAGTCTGAGGCTGATGCAGAGCTGACCGCCATGCTTGCCTGGGCCGCCATGAGTGTCGGGTTGGACTGGAACTCTCCACCCTCCCCTGAGCCCTCGCGGCTAGATGACTGGTTCCTGGGCTCGGGGCGCCGTTCACAGCCGCGCCCCCCCCCCCAGGTCCCCTTCTTCCCGGAAGTGCACGATGAGTTGACGAGGTCCTGGAGGGCCCGAACTCGACTTCCCAGCTCATCCGCTCTCAATACCCTCGACAGCGGGGCAGCCCACGGGTACACGGAGATCCCTCAGGTGGATAAGGCGGTTGCGTTGCATCTCTTCCCGCAAAACGTCGCCATCTGGCGGGATCGTCCGGTGCACCGCTCCAGGGCCTGTAGGATTACGTCGTCTCTGGCTACTAAAGCCTACAGTGCCGCTGGACAGGCCGCCTCTGCCCTGTATGCCATGGCCCTCCTGCAAGTACACCAGACCAAGGCACTGAAAGAGCTGCACATGGGTAATCCTAATCCCGATGTGATGCAGGAGCTGCGCTCTGCGACCGACCTTGCCCTCCGGGCGACAAGGTCATGGCACGATCACTCGGGCAGGCGATGTCCACCTTGGTGTTCCAAGAGCACCACCTTTGGCTGAATCTGGTCATGATGAGAGATGCCAACAAGACTCGCTTTCTCAACACTCCCATCTCCCAGATCGGCCTATTCGGAGACACCATCGGGGACTTTGCCTAGCAGATCTCGGCGGTGAAGAAGCAGACTGAGGCGATACAGCACATCTTGCCTCGGCACGGCTCAAGATCCCGTACCCTGTCTGCTCGCCGAGGGCATCCCCCTGTGGTGGTGAAAGTCCAGGCGGCTCCACCACAGCCCAAGCCCAGTTCTCGGCCCCAGCGTAGAGCCCCCTGCAGGAAGTTGACGCCCCCCACATCACGACCAGGCACAGGGACCCGGAAGGCTCCTAAGCGCCCCTGAGACGGATGACCCAGGGAGGGAGATGTCCGCTGCTACCATGGAGCTGGTATCCAGACCACTCCATCCCCCGGTGGAGGGCTGGGAGGTAAATCTTGTGTTTCCTTTTGTTTTGTGTTCGCCACACCCTGAACGGGCTGCGGTACCCACATTTAAAAAAGAGCAGTTTCCTCACTCCTTGGGTCACAGGGTCAGTGTTTACGACTGCCGTTATCATGGCGACCGGATGCTGAGCACATGCGACTTGGGCGTCGCGAACGTGGGTCCCCGCCTTTGCGCGTCCGACCGCACCACACTCAAACCCACGGCCAGGCGGTTGTGACGAGTTATAAGGACGGGAAAAAAGTCCCTCCTCCCCCGTTGCCGACCCCACCGACACCAGGTACATGGAGCAAGGTAAGTGCTTCGAAGTGCGTAGTGGCCCCGACAGGTACGTTAGACGCATTTGTCCTCTTAGTGCCCCTCACCCAGAGCTTGGACGCATGGTTAGCGCTTTCCAACCCGTCGCGGTGGCTGGCCAGGACCATCCGACTCGGCTACGCGATTCAGTTCGCCAGGTGCCCGTCCCCGGTTCAGATGTGTCTGCTTCACCTCGGTGCAGTGACCCTTCTGCGCAAGGGTGGGATAGAGCCTGTCCCTCCAGCCAAGATGAGGAAAGGGTTCTACAGCCCTTACTTCATCGTGCCAAAAAAAGCGGTAGGTTGCGGCCAATCTTGGACCTGCAAGTTTTGAACCGGACTCCCATTCAAGATGCTGACGCAAAAGCACATTTTGATGTGCGTCCGGCATCAAGATTGGTTCACGGTGGTAGACCTGAAGGATGCGTACTTTCACGTCTCGGTTTTACCTCATCACAGAACCTTCCTACGGTTTGCTTTCGATGGCAGGGCATATCAGTACAAGGTCCTCCCCTTCGGCCTGTCCCTGTTGCGTCTTCACGAGGGTCGCAGAGGCAGCTCTTGCCCCGTTAAGGGAAATGGGCGTCTGCATAATCAACTACCTCGACAACTGGCTGATTCTAGCGCACTCTTGAGAGTTGCTGTACGCACACAGGGACCTGGTGCTCAGGCACCTCAGCCTTCTAGGGCTTTGGGTCAACTGGGAAAAGAGCAAGCTCTCCCCGGTTCAGAGCATCTCTTTTCTCGGCATGGAGTTAAACTCAGTCTCAATGATAGTGCGCCTCACAAGCGAGTGTGCACAGTCGGTGCTGAACTGCCTGAAGTCATTCAGGCGGAAGACAGCGGTTCCACTGAAACACTTTCAGAGGCTCCTGGGGCATATAGCATCCTCAGCGGTGATCACGCCGCTTGGGTTGATGCATATGATACCACTTCAGCACTGGCTTCAGACTCAAGTCCCAAGATGGGCATGGCATCACACCACTCTGCTGCCACTTGTTCAGCCCTTGGACAGACCTTGTGTTCCTGCAGGCAGGAGTCCCCCTACAGAAAGTGTCCAGATGCGTTGTGGTCACCACAGATGCCTCCAAGCTGGGCTGGGGTGCCATGTGCAATGGGCACTCCTGGACAGGACCACGGCTGTGTTGGCACATGAACTGTCTCGAGTTACTGGCTGTACTGCTCACCCTGTGGAGGCTATTGTCGCTGATCCAGGGCAAGCATGTGTTGGTCCGGTCAGACAACACAGCGACAGTAGCATATATAAATCTCCAAGGCGGCCTACGCTCTCGTAGCATGTCGCAACTCGCCCGCCATCTCCTCCTCTGGAGTCAGCAGCGGCTGAGGTCGCTGCGGGCCATTCATATCCTGGGCAGACTCAATGCCACAGCGGACGCTCTGTTGGGGGAGGCAACGCTCAGCGGAGAGAGGAGACTTCACCCCCAGGTGGTCCAGCTGATTTGGAGTCGATTTGTCAAAGCACAGGTAGACCTGTTCACTTCCCGGGAATCCTGCCACTGCCCACTCTGGTATTCCCTGATGGGAGCCCCCCTTGGGACAGATGCGCTGGCACACAGCTGGCCCCGGGGGCTGTGCAAATATGCATTCCCCCCAGTAAGCCTACTTGCAAAGACCCTGTGCAAGGTCAGGGAGGACAAGGAACAGGTCACCCTTGTGGTGCCATACTGACCCACACAGACTTGGTTCTCGGATCTCACGCTCCTCGCGACAGCCCCTCCCTGGCAGATTCCCCTGAGGAAGGACCTCCTCTCTCAGGGACGGGGCACCATCTGTCACCTGCGCCCAGACCTCTGGAACCTCCACGTCTGGCCCTTGGACGGGATGCGGAAGACCTAAGTGGCCTACCACCAGCAGTGGTAGGCACGATCACTTAGGCCAGGGCTCTATGAGGCAGCTTTATGCCCTGAAGTGTCATTTGTTCATGAGTTGGTGTTCTTCCTGAGATGAAGACCCCCAGAGATGCGCAGTCGGGTCAGTGCTTTCCTTCCTGCAGGAGAGGCTGGAGGGGCAGCTGTCCCCCTCCACCCTGAAGGTGTATGTGGCCGCCATAGCGGCATACCATGACACAGTGGATGATAAGCCCTTAGGGAAGCACGACCTGATCATCAGGTTCCTGAGAGGCGCCCGGAGGCTGAATCCTCCTAGGCCACGCCTCTTTCCCTCATGGGATCTCGCCGTGGTCCGCCTGGGCCTTCGGGGAGCACCGTTTGAGCCACTAGAGTCAGTCAAGCTGAAAGCCCTCTCTTTGAAGATGGCCCTCCTGATTGCGCTCACCTCCATCAAGAGGGTTGGGGACCTGCAGGTGTTCTCTGTCAGCGATAGCCTGGAGTTCGGTCTGGTAGACTCTCACATGGTCCTGAGACCCTGGCCGGGCTATGTGGCCAAGGTTCCCACAACCCCCTTCAGGGATCAGGTGGTGAGCCTGCAAGTGCTGCCCTGGGAGAAGGCAGACCCAGCCTTGTCATTGCTGTGTCTGGTGTGTGCTTTGTGCATCTACTTGGATCGCATGCAGAGCTTTAGACGCTCTGAGCAGCTCTTTGTCTGCTTCGGCGGACAGCGAAAGGTAATGCTGTCTCCAAACAGAACCCTGGATGTACTTTCTCCCTAGCCCTGGGGCTCGCAAATTTGACGGAGGAATTCGCAGCCGGACCCACTACGGGTACTAATATGTCCTGTACTGTGATAGGTGCTCCACAGGTGCCGGTTACTCCGGTAACCCCCTGTGATGTATTTTACACAGTACGGTCTCCCTGTTGGCAGACCCGCTTCTCCCTTGGGCAGAGCCCTCTCTGCCCCTGGTCGCTGTGTTTGTAGAGCTCCTCCCTTTCCAGGCAGGACCTACAACCATGCCTCTTCCATGTGTGGCTAGTGAGCCCACGTGACGTATTGCCACGTTACCTCTCCTCCGGATAGGATGTTGTCTTCACTGGGTCTTTTCCCCCTGAAAGAATAGGAAAGGAAAAGAACACCTTCCCCGGTGCGTGTAATAGTGTTAGATGGACCCAGCCGAATCTAATACTCTGTGGAGAGAAAACATAGAGAGCGGCTGGCGCGGCCTGCTCCCATGCTAGTTACGTCGCTTCCCCCCCTCTGGGAAGTGGGGAACTACATGACGTCTTGTGGGGCATTGGGGGAGGTTACGTACGGACTGATGCACCTGCTATTACGCACGCAGCAGCTTGCTTGCACCTGCATCGGCAGTTCATGTAACATGGTTCAGCTGTTGTGCCGTTTTTCTATAGGGACCCCTAGTGTCACTACATCGACACAACATCGAGTGAGTGACAGAAGGGGAACGTCTCGGTTACTATTGTAACCTCCAGTACATTGTGTCCCTCTTGCAACAACACGGTACTCTCCGCTGAAATGGCCGGGACCTTGTCTCAGCTCCTCAGCACAAAACCTGCATGAGTGGTTGCGAGCCAGCTCCTTTTATACCCGTATGTCCGGGGTAGAGGCATGCAAATTCCACTCACCAATTCTCACTGGCCTTTTCTCAAAGATTAGAGGTGTTTGGGGCTCCCAAGGGTGACCCCTAGTGTCACTACATCGACACAACGACTCGTTCCCTCCATCAGGGAACGGAGGTTACAACAGTAACCGTGACGTTATTTTTGCAATTCTGTCTGGTGACACTAGTGGCACAGAAATTACACACTTCAGCTTTACATTACTTTCAATTGAAGTGTCTTTTTTTAAACAAGAAATAAGCAATTTACCAATGGGATAAGAATAATAAAATTAAAATAATAAAATAAATTTAAACAAAAAAGTTTATTTTGCCAAACATATATGACTTTCTTCCATGGAACACAAAAGGAGATGTTAGGCTGTATGTTTGTCTCTGTGATTTAATATGTAATTTTGCTTCTCAAGTATGTTTAGATATTTTTGTTTTAACCGAGTAAAAAAGGGATTTTTGCAGTGCGAAAAGAAAAGGTGGCTTCACTGTGGTTGGGATAAACAAACACCAGTGAACATGATTGGCCAAAAGTGAAGATGGCAACCCATTTTATGTCGTAATAGTAGGAGATGGTGAAATCATAAAAAATCGTACATGTTGGCTTGTACAAAAATTTACGACTTTTACTCCTATAGAGAAAAATAAACAGATCAATAAACAATGTTATTATGATTTTTCCTAAGTGTAACCCATAACCCTAACCTAAACCTAACCATAAAATCTAACCCCTTACCCAAACCCAAAAGCGAAATAAAGTGTTGGATAGGAGACTATCTTAAATTTGAAGTCAGTATTGTATCATTTGAAATTTTGTTTGCTGATTGGTTGGCCTTTATGGGAATAAAGGTCGCACTTTTTGTATGAACAAAGTAGTACAATACCTTACGATTTTGCCATCTCGTACGATTTAATAAAAGTTGTCATGAGACTATGTCGGAAAATAGCTGGTAAAGACAGAAGGGCTTCAACTCTGCAGGTCTCTGCTGCCCGTGGCCGATGCTAACAACCTGTCTGGCTGTATGCAGTGGTCAGGGGGCAGTACTGGGGGGTGACACAGATTAATCGCCGCCTCTGGCAAGTCACATCTGCAAGGATGTTCTGACAAACACAAGGTTCAACGTAAGACATAAGAGCACAGCTTGAGTCAGACTGGTGCTCATAATCTTTGATCAGCCGGATCACGGTCTCCAAATTAATAGTGTGCTAAATGTATACCTAAGAGACAGTGATTAGGAATGGGATGTAATTTGCCAGCTCGGGATATAAATCTAATGATCCTTACTTTATCGTTTGTGTCAAACTTAGAGTTGAATATATGCAAATCTGGGTGCTGGGATATTGCACAGTGAAGTGGCGTTCACACATACACAGATTTTATCACTGTAAGTTGGCAAGTTGCTGTATTGTTGGTCATAGTGGGCGTTTCTACTACTGGTTGTCCTTACATGATTGGTGGACTGCACAACGGGCCATAGCTCTAGAAAATCTGACAACAAATGGGATGCATTCATGGTAAAAAATAAAAATAAAACAGAGAATCAGAGAATCAGGTTTCCTGCCACTACAAATTAATATTCTGGATGGTAATGCATTTGAATAAAAATTTCAGTAGTGCATAATGCATCATATCATGAAAAAGATGAACGATTATCAACACATGAATCAAACCTATTTAGAATGCTGACAATTCCTACAACAGCATTCCATGCTTAATATTTTTTAAATTGTATCCCTGCATCTGTGCTGAGACAAATTGTATAGAACAGTAAAATTGCTCACAGTAACATTAACTCCAATGCTTCAATGTTTTCACTTCTATTGCATCATGTCACTACTCATTTTTGCATGAACTTTTCGCTGGAAATCACCAACGCTAATTGAAAGCGAATATCTTCCGGTAGCTTTGACTTCACCAAAAAATTTGGTCATAATTTACTCACCCTTATGTTGTTCCAAACCCCATGACTTTCTTCTTGTGGAACACAAAAGCAGATGTTAGGCTGTATGTTAGTCTCAGTGACTATTCACTTTTATTGCATCTTTTTCCATACAATGAAAGTGAAAGTCATTCTACCTTACATCTCCTTTTGTGTTCCAAGGGGGAAAGAAAGTCACACAGGTTTTAAAAAAGGTGAGTAAATGATGACAGAATTGTCATTTTTTGGGTGAGCTTTGGGTGAGTCTCATCGCTGGACAAGCTCACATAACAATGACAACAAGTGATGTCGTTCACGTCGCCAAAAAAACAACTCATTGAAAATGATTGACTTCAGGTAGCTTTTTCCATGCAAATTCCTGTATTTGTGAATGCCCCTTAAGCTGTCCTGCAGAGTGTCACCTTGAAACTAATGTACTATAAGAGAAAAGAGGCTAAATGCTGCTTGTGCAGAAGATACACTGATAGATTGGTTTGCTGAACCGAAAATGCACCGTCTGCTTGGCCACCTGAAAGGCAGGAAAAGGAAGACTCATTTATGATGAGAGCAGTGGGGCAGCCAGGTCTGAACTTTTCAACCTGGCATCACAGAAATGTGACCAGCTAATCAGTAGATGAAAAGCACACACTTCAAATCAAATCAAATCAATCAATCAAATCACTGTTATTGTCACACAGCCATATACACAAGTGCAATGGTGTGTGAAATTCTTGGGTGCAGTTCCGATCAACATCGAAGTCATGACTTTATCTTAATGGAATAGTTCACCCAAAAATGTTAATTCTTTACTCACTCTCAAGTCATTCCAAACCCATAAGCTGTTATTTTTTTCTGTGGAACTACAAAACAGAGAATTTTCAAGAATATTCACGCAGCACTTTTCATACAATGACAGTTCATTGTGACCACATCTGTCGACAAAATACAAAGCATCATAATAGTAGTCCATATGACTTTTGTGCTACATCCAAAGTCTTCTGAAGCCATACGAAATTTCAGCCACATTGAAATTTAAGACTGAGGGCCCTATTTTAAGAGTGCGAGCGCTAAGCACAGTGCTATGCCATAAGTCAGCGGTGCCCAACAGGTTGATCGTGATCTACCAGACGATCACGTTATCCTTGTCAGTCGATTGCAAGTTGTTTTGGCCAAAATATTAAACCGACCATATCCAACAAATTTTAATCACACACATTTTAATAAACATGGACTGATTATCAGATTATCGCCTCACCCCCGTCCGACGATCACTATCGCCTTGCAAATGCATGAACTGAGTTTAGACTTTGCACTGAGATAAGACATGCTTTTGAAATGTCATACCGCAATTACCTTTTTCTCAGGAAATTAGAACATTGTGCTTTGGGCCATTTTATTACAATGCATCCACAGTTTGCATGCATACACCCACAGAAAGCTCAAACACTCCCACCCATGCCACTTGCACTTTGCGCTGGCACAGAAATTGCACTTAGAATTAGCACTCTCATGAAAATTGGATAAGACGTATCGCATGGTCGTAGCAATGCGCTTTGCACACTCACGAAAATAGAGCCCTGAAATTTGAGTTCCTGGTTTGGAACAACACCAGGGTGAGTAAATAATGACCTTAAGAGTCCAAGTGTCTGCACAACTGATGGGTGGAAATCTAACATTAGGTTGTAAGATAATTCCACATACGGGCTACAGCAGGGGGTGTCAGGGTGGTGACAGCTCTCTCTCTCCGACCCCTAAAGCAGGAAGTGTCTCTGTCATTCCCTTCCCGCTCTTCACATAGATAATCACAGCCATCAGAGTTTGAACTGTCATTGATATTCTTCACGGAACACTTGATTGTTTAATACAAGTCTGAACTGGAGAAAAGATGGGAAAAAGAGATGAGGAACATGCCTGAAGTCAGTGCATCCATCAACAAAGTGCTGTCTAGGCAGAGAGAGGATAAGCTGTCTCTCTCAGTGTGTTTAAACAGCACATTGGTGTCCATCTCTACATTTTTCACCATAAATCAGGTGGCAATAATGTCTAAATCCAGTGGGAAAATCTGGTGACAGGCACTTAAGAGTAGCTAAAAGTCTATTTTAAAAAAGCCATAATAGAACCTTTCATGTTGAGTTAGGTTTTTGTCCATCGTGGTAGATAACTTTTTTTAACACCATTTGAAGCACTCTCCCTCCTACCAGCTGTCACAGCTGAATGAGTATTCTTGATTCATTTATGACTTATTTTAGACTGGTATCATTATCATTCCTGGTCTTCAAAAATCAATTTCCTTCACATTAGCTGCTGTTCCTTTAGGCTGAATGTTCCTATTATTTAATGATGTGAGGAAAAAAAAAACTTCTTTATTACTCACAGTATGTTAAACACTGATTCTATAAAATCCATCGTGTCTGCGTTGTAAAAGTACAAGCCAATTTTTTTCAAAGCATTTTTCATCTCTTATTGCTCACTTGACAAATTTGCCTTGAGAGTTTAGAGCTGATAAATGAGTAATTGTGATAGTGACTGACAGATGGGTTTTGACATGTCTAAGTTTCAGAGCTGCCTTTTGATGAACATTATTAGAAGGCAACTTGGTGATGTTCTCGTTTTTACTTAAATTAAAATCCTACAGGCACAGTGTGTTGCCACAAACTTGGGGAATAGGAGGCTGACTCAAAGACAGAAATGGCCCTGCTATGTAATCTCTGTGGTTTATGTTTCAAAGTTTATTATGTTAATGTTTCTGACCAGTTTTTCTTTGGCAGCTTTCAGGTTTGATGGAAAGTAAAGGACAAGATGGAGTCAACAAAGTTGAGCATAATTCTATGCGCATCTGTGATGCATTTATGTAGGATTTTAAACTTTCAAAAAACATTGTGCTTTCATCATTGCTCTGTTAGTTTGAGTGGCACGACAAAGCAACTAATGACAATAGACCTTTTTTCACAGTAGCGCCATCTTTGATTTTTGAAGGAGAATGAATATGAGGCTGTGAGGGATCAACGTACAGCTTCTTCAATGACATGCACTGTATATAGCTTTCAAAAAGCTCCTAGAACAAATTATGCAATTCAATTTTTTTTTTTTAAATGTAGTTAAAATAATGCTGGCAGAGGGATTCAACAGAAGCATATGAATTTGACTAATAACCTCTGAGCTCTTGGTAGGTCTGTATTTAATGGACATTTGAAAGACTCTATATAGTACTGGAATCAAATGGGTTGTTTTTATAGTTACTTTTAAGGGCTTGTTTGTCTTTTTTGGAACTTTCTGCAAAACATCTCATTTTGTATTCCAGCAGGAAGGAAAATCATACAGGTTCAACATGAGGAGTAAATAACAATTTAAATTCTTAGAGCTTTTCCTTTAAAAAAAAAAAAAAGTGATGCATCGATACCATTTTTTTCTCTACCGATCCGATTCTGATACCTGAACTCTCATTGACCGATACCGATCTCATACCAGATCTTAATCAGTTTAGAATATTTATACCTCACTGTGTGGAACAGTTTGGGGGTACTCTTTTATATGTAAAGAAACAAAACATCTAACTAAACATAATTTCATTATAAAATAGAAATGTAAAAAATTTGTAGCCTATTAAGAAAAACTTTATTGGGGGCCTGGGTAGCTCAGCAAGTAAAAACGCTGACTACCACACCTGGAGTCGCAAGTTCAAATCCAGGGCGTGCTGAGTGACTCCAGTCAGGCTTCATAAGCAACCAATTGTCCCAGTTGCTAGGGTGGGTAAAGTCACGATGAGTTAACCTCCTCATGGTTGCTATAATGTGGTTCTTGCTCTCGGTGGGGCACGTGGTGAGTTTTGTGTGGATGCCACAGAGAATAGCGTGAGCCTCCACATGCGCTAGGTCTCCACGGTAATGCGCTCAACAAGCCGCGCAATAAGATGCGCAGATAGACTGTCAGACGCGGAGGCAACTGAAATTCGTCACTACACCACCACAAGGACCTAAAGCGCACTGGGAATTGGGCATACCAAATTGGAAAAAAAAAACTTTATTATTAAATAGTCTATTGGATAATGCAGCAGCAAAATTAACATTAATTCTGGTAAAAGTATTTAGTAGAAAAGAAGCCAGTTCTCTTTACAATGTTTTTCAACGTGTATCTGGAAATGTTTTTGTTCACTTCAGTTGTGATATGAAATCAGTCCAGTTTTCAATCACACAGTTTTTTTGTTTTGTTTTTTGTTTTTTACCCCAGTCAACTTAAATATTATTAAATTATTATTGTAATTTAATAAAACAAATAAAAAAATTAATAATAATTATTATAATTTGTGTTATTATTATTGTAATTTTTTTGTGATCAGTATATTTACTGAATTTGAAAAAATTGCATATAGTTCACAAATCATAAGAAATGCCGCGAACCGAACTATCGAACATCAACCTTTGAGATGTAGTTCGCATGGACCACTCACATATTGCGTGCCACTCTGAGAGCTGAAAACAGCAGTGCGTCATCAGCCCGCGGCTCCTATGCTCCTATAAAATAAATAAATAAATAAAGGTAAATAAATAAATAAGACTCAAGACCTAATTCGGTCTATTATTATTAATAAGAATAAGAATAAATATTATAATTTTACTCTACTGTACATATTTATGTGTATGACATAAAAGAGCATGGTGCTTTTATGGTTCTTTTATTCCATTTTTCAAGCTTTATGGTAACGACAATGATTAACACACAGTATCGGATTTGTCAAGTTAAAAACATCAGTATCGGAGCCAATACCGATCCAGATATCGGTTTGGTGCATCCCTAAAAAAAAAATAAAAAAAAATAAACTATGTATTTTACAAGAACACTGTGGCTCTCCTGTCTGTATATGATAATATTTAGGTCAGCACAGTCAGTGGCACAGTATCTCCCAGCATGCTGTGCTGCTGCAGGTGAAGGTTTTTCATTTGGCAGTTTCAAAATAAATCAGGTGTTTTTTGAATGCTGCCCTACATGATGGAAAACAACCTGCCAGATATTACACCTCATTTACCCATCTGCTGAGTGCCAGTATGAGAGGGATGGGCCCCTGGAGCTGCTCTGATTAAAGTGTGTGTGTGTGTCTGTATGAGAGGGATGGGCCCAAGAGTCCCTCTGATGAGTGTGTGTGTGTGTGTGTGTGTGTGTATTAACATGAGAGAGACAGACCCCTGTGATTCCTTGTGTCAGTGTGTATGTCCTCACTATGAAGGGCAATGGATACACTGTCACTGGGGAGGCTACTCTGAAACACTAGTTTCTAAAGCTACAAACTACTCTACAGCTATAACTGACAACACTACATAAAAAAAGTATCTAACAACATTTGAGCTATTTAAGGGGACATTTTTTTTTTTATAAATACTATCATTTAAATATTAATATCCATACTTCATTTGCTAAGGTTCCATTTTGCAGTTCCAAGTTTTTATTCAGCGCTTAATGCAAGTGATGGCAAACATGGTTAACTGCTCTAGAGAAAAGAGCTTAATTTTCAACAAAAGAAGTTAATATGCGTGCAGTAGAAGCTGCATGTGTTCGGCAACGATCGGAAGCTTTGTCCTCCCACAACAAAGCAACATCCTGAGCCCTGATTGTTACAAACAGATTGCTCTTCTTTTTTGCTGTCTTGATGCAAAACACACCCTGTCGTGACCTTTTTCTTTGCTTAATCAGAATACACAGGGGCACGCTGCAGTGACAAGATAGTGAAACATCCTCTTTAATCAATACTTTTCCTGGCTGTCAGTAATTCGTCGTAAGAGAGGATGTAGCTCTAATTACAATTAATTATTGTAAGACACAGTAGTAGTGATTTGGCTTTCAGCTGGATTCATCCTCCCCATCTCTGGCTCCTCTGGCATGTTAATCAATTGGTTTATTGTGAAGAGCAATTAGGGGCTGCTCTGAGAGGTTGTAGTTGACCCATGTAGCACACAGAAATGGGCCAGCTGCCTTGAAAGGAAGACGTACTCAAAAAAAAAAAAAAAAAAAAAAACATTCCCACAAATTTTTTTTTATTCTATTTCTTAAAATTTGTAAATAAAAAAATACATTAATTAATGATTATAAATCATTAAAAAAATAGTATGACTATAAATATATTTGATTAAATAATATTAGTGCTATCAGTCAATTCAAATGTGTAATCGCGATTAATTGCAGATTTTAAAAGCACTGAAATTTTACACTATATATACTTTTTAAGGAAATAAAACAAAACAATATGTGGCAATATAATGCTTTATTAGCATTTTCCAAACAAAGCCTTCCACAATATAAAGATAGAAATGCACTAAAATATCACCAATTCAAGTAACATTAAATGTTTACCAAAGTGTAAGTGGGAGTTTGAATAATTGAAAGAACTAGTCTCCACATAGGTTGCAATGGGCATTAAATCTCTTAAACTCTCATCCTCCACAATATTAATCTGCCGGTAGACTGTAACTATCCTCTTTGTTACAGCAATTGTGAAGCTGCGTTCATAATTCGCGTCAGGGCACCAACGCCAGTTCTGCTTTGAACTCACCATGAAAAGTGCTTGGAGACAAAAACGTCTCATTCTGCATTTTGGTGATTTGGTAAAATTTGACATGCTTCTGTGTTAATTAAAATGCACCTTACATAGGCTGACTCAGCTTGATTTCTACTGATTTCAATACTTGATTTCTATCACAAGTCCCATCTGGGCTTGTTTTATACATCAAATAGCACTAAGAGCTCCTTTCTCCATCATTTTATCACTGACAGGGAAGCACTGTCAGAGATTCTTTTATTTACTGAAATAAAAACCTCCGCGGCTCTATCATAGGAGAGAGCGTAACAGTCAATTAGCTTGTTATGACAGTACTGCCCATAGAATGTCTATGGGACCACCGTGTTATGCTATTTTATGCTAAGCTTGTAGGCTCCCCTTGGTAGAAGGGCTCTGGTGCCATTGTGTGTGTGTGTTTGTGGCGTGTGTGTGTCAGTGTAATGACAACGGGTGGGCACATTACGAAGGTTCCGCCCTTCACACCAGTGTTTATGATGTATTAATGGTAAATGTGTTCATCACAATTAAGAAAAATGAATGTGTTAAACTTTTTTAATTAATCACATGCATTAACATGTTAATAGTTATCAAGAGGCCATGCTCTTGTTTTCCTGGAAAAATAAATAAATAAATAAATAAATCAAGATAATTTTTAGCGATTTTTCCATTTTGTCAAGAACGATGTGGGGCTGTCATGATTACTTAATTTAATTAATTTACTTTCAAAAAATGCCTAGATTGCAAAATTGCCTAATTGACCAATCGAAAATAAGGTGAAAGTGACGCAGTCCATGGACGAGGGTCCAAACACATAAAGTGTCAGCTGTGTGAGAGCATTTCATTTTAGATTTTAAAAACAATGTCGACCTGAGGAACAATAACATCACTTCTGCAATGCAACAGCCCTTGAAAAGATGACATCCAATTTTCACAGACCCACTGGACACAGCACAGTAAGTTCACTAGATAGACTGCATGTGATTTGCGGTGCTGCTTCCAGATGCGGGGTAGAAGTTGAGACCTTTATTGCCGCATGGGACATGCTGATCTCAGCAAAAAACACATTGAAATGCAATGTGTCGTTTGCAATATTGGCTTTTATGAAGCAACATAAAATAATGTAATGAAAAAGATGTCTGTCAGACTTGATAAATGTTACACACGCAGTGACGGACGCACAACACTTTCTGCTCAGTAAATCTGACTGAATCCAGACAATCTAAGAAGGTTGTTTGTGTAAATTAATTAATTTGAATGTAAATACGATCTTCCACACGTAAATTAGATTTCGTGATGATTAAGTTTGTAATAGTTTGTCATGCCCCACTTCCAATAAATATTTTATAGTTTATGGCGATTATCACAGGTAAAACTTAATGTGGAAATGCAGAGAACTTTATTTTCTGAATAAAGACACAGCTCTGTATGCTGTCACTCAAAGCTCAACGTCAGCTTGTTGTTAAAGCCACACAGCTGCGCGTCTTGCGACCTGCAGACGGAATATGAAACTGGCTTACCTGAGGGCATAATGCCTCGTCATCCTTATGTGAAAAGATTTACAGTGTTTACTCAAGAAGGAACTAAATGTCCAGTGGCTAAAGGGTATTTTACACAATACGTGGCAAGCATAATTGGCAAGCAATTTCTGTTAATATTGAATTCCATGTTGCATGTAAGTGATAGTAAAAAGAAAAAATTACAAATATAAAATGGCTTTTATGTCTCCATAAAATGGTTTGACATTGAATATAACTCATCCTCAATAAACGAGATTGGTGGGCAGACATTGTTTCTAAAAAGATTAACTATTTTATTTGCATGGCCTGTTTTTCCATATTAGAGTTTAAACTGAAATGAGTAGATCACGTGGAACTAGTTAATGAAAAAGTAGATCTTGCTTAAAAAAAAAAGTTGGGCACACTTGGAGTAGCCAAAGTCTGTCAGCTGGAATTATATTAATTTATATATTATAGATCTGCTTTGGGTGTCTGTTGGCTTTAGATATAGTATGCACAATTGCTTTGTTGTCATTATCATTCAAGTGTAGAATACAATCAAAACCTAGGCTAATGAACGCATTATATCCAAACGTGAATTCATGTCTACAACATTATGCAATCTGAGTTATTAAATATTTGTTATTATTACTCGATTAATCGTCAGATTATTCGATTACAAAAAAACAAAAACAGTTCTTCATAACTGTACCATTAAACTAGACTAGTCAACAATTACACCATCCAGGACAGCCAGAAATCTTTGGGTTGTGTTTGACAGCTGAACTTCACAGACCACATCGCAAGAACAAACCGATCACGCAGATTTGCTCCGTATAACCTTAGGAAGTTCAGACCCTTCCTATCGGAGCATGCTTCAACACTCCTTGTCCAGACTCTTATTATATCTAGACTGTACTACTGCAATGCTCTTCTGACAGGACTTCCTGCACGTACAGTCAAACCTCTGGAATTAATCTAGAATGCGGCGGCACGATTTGTCTTCAACGAGCCCAAGAGACCACACGTCATGCCTCTCTTCATCGAACTGCAATGGTTACCAATGGTTGCTCGCATCAAGTTTAAGGCATTGAGACAAGCTTCTATACACTTGCTAATTTAAGTCTATGTGCCCTCCAGAAGCTTAGGATCAGTGGGTGAGCGGCATCGCGTGGTGCCATCTCACAGAGGCACAAAATCTCTTTCCCGATCTTTCACTTTAATTGTTCCTCATTCGTGGAACGACCTGTCAAACCGCACCCGAGCAGTTGATTCTCTAGTCACCTTCAAGAAACATTTAAAGACACATCTCTTTCAAGATCACTTGACCCAGTCATACTAATGCAATAACTGTCTTCTTTCTTCTTCTTAAAAAAATCTTAATCCATTCTTTTACCACTGTCTCTCCACTTGCGCTTCTCTAAGCAATTTGCAACTTTGTAGCACTTGTCGTATTACTGCATCCTTAGGATGAATCGCTTCTGTTGTATTCCTCATTTGTAAGTCACTTTGGATAAAAGCCTCTGCTAAATGAATAAAAGTAAATGTAAAAATATTGGTATCAGCCTATAGTTTTTGATTAAAATCTGTATTGGCTAAAATATGTCATGATGCATCTCTAAAATTATCTAAGCTGTGCTAGCTACATCAGTTTTATAGCTCTATACAACCACATTTTTCAACAATCATCTAATTTTGTTTTTATTACTACTAAGGAATGTTAGGAAAAACATCTGTGACTAAGTTGGTACTTCAATGAACTGTACAGTAAAAGAACTCTTCAAGTCTCCTGAATTATGAAAGAGAAACCTCTAAACAATAAAATGTTCCTCTTGAATGGGTGTGAAAGAAAGGGACAGAATCAAGGACAGATGTTCACTCACTTGTTTTGGTGTTTGGAGCCCTGCAGATGTGCATGATACTGCTCTATGGAGTTCAGAACCACTTTACAAACACTGCATGAGTAACTCCGACGCAGACCTACAACACAAAACAAAAACAGATTTCAACTTGAAAGCAGAATGGAAAAGTGTTACTGTATTATCTACATGTCAGATGAAAATACATTCTTAACAGATTCCACACAGAATGTGCGCCTATAGAAAGCACAATTGCAACATAAAATTCTATGAATGCACTGCCCTTGTGCATTTGTTTATTAAATACAGTATTTTGACTTATTTTATTGCTTTCATGCTTTCATTTACTAATACGAGTGTACTACTCTCAGCTCCATTCAACACATTTTACCATATTTAAATCCATTCTACAGAATGTCCCTCAAAACCATTGCAGGAAATGCAAAAAAAAAAAAAAAAAAAAATATATATATATATATATATATATATATATATATATATATATATCATTCTGAAGTCTTTATGGAATCATAAGTATTAGCAATTTAAGGTTTATTTTGTCCTGGTGGCTTTTTGATTTGAGAAGTTATGTGTTATGATGGTGTATTAGAGTGGAGGAGCGCCAAGTGCTTCAGTTGGGAGGGAGTGAAGCAGATGTGAGCTAATTTAAGGCTTTGCAGGTGGTACCACAAATAATGAACAGCAGAGGACCAAAAATAGGATGGATGTGAAGAATGAGAGAGATAGAGAAATGCAAAGAATAGCACATGTGGAGATACCATGTGTGCTCTGTCTTGGCAATATTTCTCTCAGACATCTGCAGAGATATTTTTGATAACAGTATTGTCTGTTCATCGATCTGATTAAATGTATATATACAGTGGTTTATAAAAAAAAAAAAACTGAAATATCACATTAACATAAGTATTCAGACCCTTAACTCAGTACTTAGTTGAAGCACCTTTGGCAGCGATTATAGCCTCAATGTCTTTTGGGGTATGATGCGACAAGCTTTGCACACCCAGATTTCTGTATTTACTGCCATTCTTCTCTGCAGATCCTCTCAAGATCTGTCAGGTTGGATGGGGACTGTCAGTGGACAGCCATTTTCACGTCTCTCCAGAGATGTTATATATATATATATATATATATATATATATATATATATATATATATATATATATATATATATATATATATATGCAGTGCATCCGGAAAGTATTCACAGCGCTTCACTTTTTCCACATTTTGTTATTTTACAGCCTTATTCCAAAATGGATTAAATTCATTATTTTCCTCAAAATTCTACAAACAATACCCCATAATGACAACGCGAAAGAAGTTTGAAATCTTTGCAAATTTATTAAAAATAAAAAACTAAACAAATCACATGTACATAAGTATTCACAGCCTTTGCTCAATACTTTGTTGAAGCACCTTTGGCACCAATTACAGCCTCAAGTCTTTTAGAGTATGATGCTACAAGCTTGGCACACCTATTTTGGGGCAGTTTCTCACATTCTTCTTTGCAGGACCTCTCAAGCTCCATCAGGTTGGATGGGGAGCATCGGTGCACAGCCATTTTCAGATCTCTCCAGAGATGTTCAATCGGGTTCAAGTCTGGGCTCTGGCTGGGCCACTCAAGGACATTCACAGAGTTGTCCCGGAGCCACTCCTTTGCTATCTTGGCTGTGTGCTTAGGATCGTTGTCCTGTTGGAAGATGAACCTTCGCCCCAGTCTGAGGTCCAGAGCGCTCTGGAGCAGTTTTTCATCAAGGATGTCTCTGTACATTGCTGCATTCATCTTTCCCTCGATCCTGACTAGTCTCCCAGTTCCTGCCACTGAAAAACATCCCCACAGCATGATGCTGCCACTACCATGCTTCACTGTAGGGATGGTATTGGCCAGGTGATGAGCGGTGCCTGGTTTCCTCCAGACATGATGCTTGCCATTCAGGCAAAAGAGTTCAATCTTTGTTTCTCATGGTCTGAGAGTCCTTCAGGTGCCTTTTGGTAAACTCCAGGCGGGCTGTCATGTGCCTTTTATTGAGGAGTGGCTTCCGTTTGGCCACTCTACCATACAGGCCTGATTGGTGGAGTGCTGCAGAGATGGTTGTTCTTCTGGAAGGTTCTCCTCTCTCCACAGAGAAATGCTGGAGCTCTGTCAGAGTGACCATCGGGTTCTTGGTCGCCTCCCTGACTAAGGCCCTTCACCCCCGATCGCTCAGTTTGGCCAGGCGGCCAGCTCTAGGAAGGGTCCTGGTGGTTCCAAACTTCTTCCAGTTACAGATGATGGATGCCACTGTGCTCATTGGGACCTTCAATGCTGCAGAAATTTTTCTGTACCCTTCCCCAGATCTGTGCCTCGATACAATCCTGTCTCGGAGGTCTACAGACAATTCCTTGGACTTCATGGCTTGGTTTCTGCTCTGACATGCACTGTTAACTGTGGGACCTTATATAGACAGGTGTGTGCCTTTCCAAATCATGTCCAATCAACTGAATTTACCACAGGTGGGCTCCAATCAAGTTGTAGAAACATCTCAAGGATGATCAGTGGAAACAGGATGCACCTGAGCTCAATTTTGATTGTCATGGCAAAGGCTGTGAATACTTATGTACATGTGATTTTTTTCATTTTTTATTTTTAATAAATTTGCAAAGATTTCAAACAAACTTCTTTCACGTTGTCATTATGGGGTATTGTTTGTCGAATTTTGAGGAAAATAATTAATTTAATCCATTTTGGAATAAGGCTGTAACATAACAAAATGTGGAAATAGTGACGCGCTGTGAATACTTTCCGGATGCGCTGTATAAATATATATATATATATATCCCGATCATCCACAGCATTAAAACCACCTGCCTAATATTGTGTAGGTCCACCTCTTGCCGCCAAAACAGCGCCAACCTGCATCTCAGAGATGCTATTCTTCTCACCACAATTGTACAGAGCGGTTATCTGAGTTACTGTAGACTTTGTCAGTTCGAACCAGTCTGGCCATTCTCTGTTGACCTCTCTCATCAACAAGGCATTTCTGTCCACAGAGCGGCCCATCAATGGATGTTTTTTTGTTTTTGGCACCTTTCTGTGTAAATTCTAGAGACTGTTGTGTGTGAAAATACCAGGAGATCAGCAGTTACAGAAATACTCAAACCAGCCCATCTGGCACCAACAATCATGCCACGGTCCAAATCACTGAGATCACATTTTTTGCCCATTCTGATGGTTGATGTGAACATTAACTGAAGCTCCTGACTCGTATCTGAATTATTTTATGCACTGCACTGCTGCCACACGTTTGGCTGATTAGATAATCGCATGGATGATTGTTGGTGCCAGATGGGCTGATTTGAGTATTTCTGTAACTGCTGATCTCCTGGGATTTTCTCAGAATGGTGCCAAAAACAAAAAAACATCCAGTTCTGTGGATGGAAATGCCTTGTAAATGAGAGAGGTCAACAGAGAATGGCCAGACTGGTTCGAACTGACAAAGTCTACGGTAACTCAGATAACCACTCTGTACAATTGTGGTGAGAAGAATAGCATCTCAGAATACTATTCTCGTGGCGGCACGAGGGGGACCTACACAATATTAGGCAGGTGGTTTTAATGTTGTGGCTGATCGGTGTATATATACAGTATACTGTATTATATTCACACTTTTTGTATCATTGTTTACATTACATTGCTAACTTGCCCCCATACCAAGAGCTCACAAAACTAAAAAATTTAACAGGTCCAGTGAAATTGAGGTAAGATGATTACATAAAAGATTATTATTTTTTCTAAAAATATATGTGTACTGTAACTAGTAAAGCAATTAGTCAAGATTCCAGAATTTGACATACCGAGTTACAAAAGTAGACTGTGGCCACACCCAAACTAACCTGTTTTCATTTAAAACTCCAGTTTCAGTTTTCTAATGTCATCGTTTTCCATATGCAAAATTTGTAAAGTATTTCTAAAGTCTGTTTTCACAGGAGCAAGATGCTGTTCCAATGTTGATGAGAGGCGCAAAAATGGATTAGTGTGGACGTGGCCTTATAACACAGATAGTTCCAACTCTAAATTCTAATTGGATGCCATTGATAAGCTTGAAGCCATTGCTTGGCAACCATAAACAGTCTATAGTTAGGCTAATTAACTATTTTAAATGAGCGAAGAGTTGTTTATTCTGATTAATAGTGTAAATAAATGTAACTTTTATTGAATATTGGTGTCTTTTATCGTATTGCTGTTGTCGCACAAAAATACTGATATATGCTGTCTTGATTTTGCAATGTATGGATGTCACGTCTAGATGTGTTTTTGTTCATGTTTTGTGTTCATGTCTTTTATTTTGAAAAGTGTTTCCATGTCATGTTATTTCCTGTTTCCATGCCATGTTTGTTCCTGTTTCCTTGGTCATGTGATTTCATGTTTCCCTCCATGTTCATGTGTCTTGTTTTCATCGGTTTATTGTCTTGTTACTTTGTTTTCACTTCTGTTTTGTCATTGGTTATCATTGTCATGTTTCTCCCTTGTCCATGTATTTAAGCCTCATGTTTGCCATTGTCCATTGTCAGGTATTGTGAATGTAACTTTGTTGGATCGTCACGTCACGTCACGTCACGTCTCGTCATGTCATGTCTAGCCAAGTCAAGTCAAGTTATAGTCAAGTTATAGTCAAGTTCATGTTTTTGCAGTTTGTTCACGTTGGTAGTTAAGGTTTTTGGATTTCACGATTGATAATAAACTGCACTTGGGTTCATCACACAACATCGTCTTCATCGTCTGCCTATCATTGCTAGCAACGTTACAATGGATTAAAGCTATGAGCCATGAGAAGTCATGTGTTAAAGGGATAGTTCACCCAAAAATGAAAATTCTCTCATCCTCATTACTCACCCTCATGCCACCCTAGATGTGTATGACTGTCTTTCTTCTTCTGAACTCAAACGAAGATTTTTAGAAGAATATCTCAGCTCTGATGGTCCATACAATGCAAATGAATGGTAGCCAGACCTTTGAAGCTCTAAAAATCACATAAAGGCATAAATCTATCTTTTGAAGCTATATAATAGGTGTGGGTGAGAAACAGATCAATATTTAAGTCCTTTTTTACTATAAATCTTCACTTTCACATTATTTCCCATTCTGAAAGTGAGAGTGGAGATTTTTAGTAAAAAGGGATTTAAATATTTATCTGTTCTCACCCAAAGCAATCGCATCGCTTCAGAAGACATATATTAAACCACTGGAGTCGTATATAATACTTTTATGCAGCCTTTATGTGATTTTTGGAGCTTCAAAGCTCTGGCCACCATTTACTTGCATTGAAAGGACATACAGAACTGAAATATTCTTCTAAAAATATAGAAGAAAGAAAACCATAGATATTTGGGATGGCATAAGGGTGAGTAAATGAGAGAATTTTCATTTTTGGGTGAACTTCCCTTTAACACATGGCCTCTCATGGGTCATTGCTTTAAAGGTGCTACATGTAATATTTTTACTGTACTAAATCATAAAATGACCATAATATCTCAGTAGAGAATTAGAAATATGCTAAGTTGAAATACTGGCTTCTTCGATAACAATGCTACAGCCAGTATATTCTACCTTAAAGTTTACATTCCGGGCTGGAATTTCTGTTTATGTTTTGGCCTGTGTGATCCCGCCCACTGCCCACTCACCAACAGTATTTCGACACCGCCGGGTTGCCAGATTTGAACAAGTTTGCAGGCAAACAACACTGCGCGCTGCAGCCATGGAAGCCAGCAAACGAACTGAATCAGATATAACAAATTCCACCTGACCTAAAAAGCCTCGCCATCCGTCTAAAAACAATTTGCCTGTTTTTTTTTTTCAACAATTTGCCTCTATCACGGTCTAGAACACTTGACAGATCATTAAAAATTAAGATTGGTCAAATTAATAGTTTTTCTTATCCTTCCATTTTACAAAGTAAAAGGAAATGAAAGAAAATTTAGCAAAATCTGTGAAGAATATAGATTTCTTTTTTTTTTTTTACCAGCTAAAACACCTGCTTTAACTGATATATGAACAATCAATATGCTTATAAAACTGTAGCAATAAAAAATGGCCATGAAGTCTAGATGCCCTTGATTCTAGGCACTTTAAACCACATAATCCATCAAAGATCAGTTAAAAAACATGCACTTATGACTTCCATTAATGTTTTAGTACCTTTAATGGAACTATTTCTGAACTTTTTTACTTCATGTTCACAGAAATACACATGCACATTCTATTAATGGTTTCTGGATGCTTTGTGTCAGTTGAGAGTGAAGTGATACATGTTCACAGTGTCAGTACACCAAACATATGGTGAGAGCAAATACGTATAATGAATCCAAAATACTATTCATAGTAAGCTATTACTATGAACAGGGAGTATGACATGACTGAGAAGTATTGCAATAAAAATATAGCTGACACTATAAAAAGCACTTTACAGGCTGCTTGATTTAGTCTGAGAACAGCTAATTATAGCTTCTAAACTGCTGTTCCTTTGGCGTGTCTATTAAAGGAATAGTTCAGCCAAAATGAAAATGATGTCATTATGTACTCAACCTCATGTAATTCCTAATCAGAATGCAGAATGCATCCTCTTCCAAAGATGACAAATGTCAGACTTCTTCATAAGTAGCTTCACTCAGTGTTTGTTTCTGTTAAAAAGCTATCTGTTTCCTTCATATAAGACCCCTGATGACCTCTTTGCATGGTATTCATAATCCAGTCTGGGAAGACAATGCAGTGGCTTCTAATCCCAGTTAATTAAACCGACTGAAATGCCAAAAAGAATCACGGAGAGAGAGAGAGAGAGAGAGAGAGAGAGAGAGAGAGAGAGAGAGAGAGAGAGAGAGAGAGAGAGAGAGAGCACCAAATAGAGAACTATGTGGCTCAATGGTAAGATTAATTTTTTGAAAGTTTGCATCTAACTGCTGGCTTGTGGGAAAGCGGTCACACTTATTTTCTGACAATAGACCATCAATTGGTTTCTCTACCTTTACCCAGGAAATTGCTACAAAATAAAGAGGCACTTTTAAAAATTCCACTAAATTTTTAATCTTGCCAGATCAGACAGACGGAAAGACTTGATTACTTTCTAGTGCTATTTTACTCATGTTCAGGATTTGAATAATAAATTAGAACTCAGCCATGGAAACTCAGACTCTTTCATTTAAAAATAAGTAAACTTTAAAAAGTGGGTTAGAATATATTAAAATACCATCTTAGTTTATCTGAAGTTTGTCTGGAAAAGTATTAGCATTAACTGTGATGGATCATGAATCTTTGCATGCTGAAAAATAGAAACAACTCTAAAACCCATTAAATCAGACCAGGCTGACCAGCTGAAACCAGCTCGCTGGCTAGCTAAGACCAGCAAAAAGTTTTTAAATAAGGTGCAATCCATAAAAATTTACATAAAAACGTGTATTTAAGCAGAAAAATTACAATGACTTTAAGGTATAGTTCACCCAAAAATGAAAGTTCTCTAATCATTTATTCACCCTCATGCCGTCCCAGATGTGTATGATTTTCTTTCTTCTGCATAACACAAACAAACATTTTTAGAAGAATATTTCAGCTCTGTAGGTCCATACAATGCAAGTGAATGGTGACCAGACCTTTGAAGCAACAGAAATCACATAAAGGCAGCATAAAAGTAAACCATAAGACTCCAGTGGTCAAATCCATTTCTTCAGAAGAAATATAATAGGTGTGGGTGAGAAACAGATCAATATTTAAGTCCTTTTTTTTTACTATAAATCCCCAATTTCACTTTCTTATTCTGAAAGTGAAAGTGAAAGTTGAGATTTACAGCAAAAAAGATTGAAATATTGATATGTTTCTCACCCAAAGTGATTACACCGCTTCAAACGACATACATGTACACTACCAGTCAAACGTTTTAAAACACTTACTCATTATATATATATATATATTATTATATTAATTTTTTTTTTTTTTTTTTTCACATTTTAGAATAATAGTAAAGTCATCAAAACTATGGAATAACATAAATGGAACTATGGGAATTATGTTGTGACTAAACAAAATCCAAAATAAATCAGAACTGTGTTATATTTTAGCATCTTCAGAGTAGTCACCCTTTGCCAAGAGTTTGCAGACATGTACTCTTGACATTTTCTCAACCAACTTCTTGAGGTATCACCCTGGGATGCTTTTTAAACAGTATTGAAGGAGTTCCCATCTATGTTGGGCACTTATTGGCTGCTTTTCTTTAGACCATCCCTACAAGGTTATTATAATGAAATGCAGTATTGAATTATAAAATTTAAATAGATAATTCTACATGCTTTCAATCACAGCTGTGTGGCAATCACGACAAATACAATCCAGTATGAAGATTGGTTTTAATCCTGCACGTCAAGATGGATATGAACAAAACAGGAAGGAGGTGCAGGATCATCCTTGTATTTTACTGATTCTGTAAAGCACTTAAACTTCTGCTATTTTAAATATGGCAAATCGCTGCACTTTTTTTAATAAAAAAAAAAATGGCAGGAGGCTTTTCAGCACAGAGCTGGTATTTACAACCTAACACTTGTCACTCTCTCTGCTTTGTTTGTTTAGGGGGAAATGAAAAACCTGTTTGCAGCAGGAGAGGGTTGTGCTGCGCCTTCAATTTTATCAGCAACAAAATATAGCCTCAGTTGGAAGGCAATTACACTGAAGTGTTCTTCACGAAAATAGATGAGAGTCTGAGCTGAGAACCACAAGCAGTCACCTCTCTGATGAGCCCTACCGATGGCTTCCTGTACCTGATGAGATGCTCTACTGGTAATGAATAGCTACTGTACAGTATATGTCCACAAAAATTCTTCTGTGTTAATCCCATTTTCTCAGTCTTTTTTTGCTTGAGAGCAAATGTGTGTTCGTCTGTTCTATATGTTGTATGTACCCTGTGTAAGCTGTGAGGACTGCTAATGAGGGTGATGAATGAGACAGGACGGGCCAACAAAACTCTTGACAGTTCCCTGAGGGATGATCAAACCAGAGACAAAGCTTAGGAGATAGAAGCGCCAGGACTCAGAAGAGTTTAGGACTGTGGATGTGAGGCAAGGGTGATTTTTTAATGAAGAGCTGCAGTTTAAAAAAGAACATTTTGGGGGATGTATTGTACTGTAGTTGGTCCATTATTAAAGATTTTACAATATCGCTTAAAAGGGATAGCTCATCCAAATTAATATGTGTTAATAAATGATAAGCTTAGGGTCCAAAAGGGAAAGAATTTGGCAAAACACTGGATTAAGCTGAGCTAACAGCACCTGTATAAACGTGTGTTTGGTGAGGAACACCTTGATGGGAGGCTGTTGTAATCAACTTGAATAGAAGTGATATTCACAGTCAAAAGCACTCGACAAGGGCACCCTGCTATGTGATGGGGGAAAAAAAAAATATATATATATATATAGTCTATTGTGTATTCTATATATACTTTTTTCTTTTCAATATTTATAAATTTTTTCAATTTTTATTATTTTTTAAAAGTCTTGTTGCTGTTTTGTATTGTTATATACTGGAAGCTCCTGTCATCAAGACAAATTCCTTGTATGTGTTAGCATACTTGGCAATAAAGCTCATTCTGATTCTGATTCTGATTCTTTACAAAGTGCATGACATTATACCCATTACAAGGACAGTCCCCATGTAGTAACATTAGTTATTTGCCTAGTTTACAGCAAGGGAACTCCTGGACCACTTTTTAATGTGTTTGAACCTGCAACATTTCTTTTTTCAGCTCTGAAAAACAAATATAGCTGCATAGAGTAATCTAGAAATATTGTGCAATATAGACTACGGTTGTCATCTTACAGGTCTATAACTATATTTGTGTACACACACACACACACACACACACACACACACACACACACACACACAGACATATATATATACAACTCCAATTCCAAAAAAAGTTGGGACAGTATGAAAAATGCTAATAAAAGCAAAAAGTAGTGATTTCTAAATTATATTCCCCATTTGCTAAATTGAAAACACTACAACTACACATTTTATGATGTTTTACCTTGTGAATTTCATTGCTTTTTTTATTTATTTATTTATTTTATTGTATTTTTTTCAATAAATGTACAGTAATTTCAAATCAGATGATTGCAACACGCTCCAAAAAAGTTGAGACGGGGGCAATTTAAGACTAATAACAATTTGACGAGTTGAAATAACAAGGCGATGTGAAACAGGAGATGTTAAACGGGTGAGGCAATCGTGTCATAGTATATAGGGATCCTCCAAAAACAGCCTAGTCCTTCAACAGCAAGGATCATTTGAGACTTGTCAATTTGCCAACAGATGCTTCAGCAAATAATCCAGCACTTTGAGAACAATGTTCCCTAAGGACAAATTGGAAGGATTTGGGGCATTTCACCCTCTATAGTGCACAATATAGTTAAAAGATTAAAAGAATCTGATCAAATCTCGGTGTGTAAAGGGCAAGATGAAAACCACTTCTGAATGCGCATGATCTTTGATCCCTCAGACATCACTGTCTTAAAAAAACATCATTCATCTGTAATAGATACCATGAACATGGGCTTGGGATAACTTTAGTAAACCTTTATTTGTCAACACCATTTGCTGCTGCATCCACAGATGCAAGTTACGACTTTACTATGCAAAGCAGAAGCCCTACATCAACACTGTCCAAAAGCGCTGCTGACTTCTCTGGGCTTGGTCTCATCTGAGATGGAAAGTAGAACACGTGTTTTTTGGTCTGATGAGTCCACATTTAAAATAGATTTTGAAAAACTCAGCCATCGTGTTTTCCAGGCCAAAGAGGAAAAGGACCATCCAACCGTGTCTGTATGGGCCAGGGGTGTGTCAGTGCCCATGGCATGGGTAACTCGCACATCTGTGAGAGCACCATTAATACAGACAGATATGTAAAAATTTTGAAGCAGCATATACTGCCATCAAGCACCGTCTTTTCCAGGGATGTCCCGGCATTTTCAGCAGGACAACTTCAAACCACATACTGGCCGAATAAGCAGAGAGATTGGCCTGCCTGCAGTCCTGACCATCTCCAATTGAGAATGTGTGGCGCATTATGAAGCACACCATATGGCAACGAAGAACCGATATAATTGTGCAGCTGAAGACCTGCATAATGGATGAATGGGGGAAAATTCCACTTTTTAAACTTAACAAACTTATGTCTTCAGTGCCTAAATGCTTTAAGTGTTATTAGAAGAAATTGTGATGTTTCACAGTGGTAAACACTCGACTGTCCCAACTTTTTTGGAGTGTGTTGCAATCATCTGATTTGAAATTACTGTACATTAAAAAAGCAAAAAACAATGAAATTCACAAGGTAAAACATAATGTGTAGTTGTAGTGCTTTCAATATAGCAAATGGTGAATATAATTTAGAAATCAATACTTTCTGTTTTTATTAGCATTTTTCATACTATCCCAACTTTTTTGGAATTGGGGTTGTATGTGATCCTAGTCCATCGTACTTATATGTATGTTTGTGTACGTTGGATTATTGAGACACTTCATATTTTACTACCAAACATGGAAATTGCCCATATTTCACCCACAAGTCATACTTAAAATTAAGTACTGAATTTAGTAAAAACAAATGTTTCTGTACATTTTCTGTTGCCAATAGAAGCAGTAATTCATGACGTAATGGAGAAGAGCATTATAAATGAGTCATGTTAAGGCAAATGCACTTTCAGCAGTTAAAAAGTCGATTTAGGTGTTTGGATCGCAGGAGTGAAGTGACATGGTACAGTCCCAGTAAAGTATGCCAGATTGTGGTAGTCTGCCACATCACCCACAACCCAGCACTCAGAACCAACCTGCAACACGTTTAATTGTGTACAACACTAAATTTTGCACTTTTTTTGCTGTTACGAGATCTGCATAATTTCTTTAGTGAATTAGGCACTTAAAACAGCAACAAAATCCATTGGCTCTTTTAACTGCAAGGCAGGACTTCCCATGGGACTGCCATATTCAGTGTTACGATATCTCCAATTCATAAGTATTCCAGTGACCCGTCTTATCCTATACTATCTTTGACAACAAATACATTCATTATTAGTTAATTAGCCCATATGTGGTTCTCCTCTAAAGTGCAAAAAGTTTATCCGCTGAGATGAATTTACAGGCAGGATTGTGAACAGCAGTTAAAAATATAGCATGGCTTGTTGGCTTGCTCACTCTCACCATTGTCATATTGTGCTGTTTTGGCTCCAGAAGGCTGATGTCAAATGACACTAAAGCTCTGATACATTTGTGAACTTGGAAGCCATTGGAACCCTTGGTATTTAAGAGAACATTAGGCATGTCCTTTCACCCTCACAGATGGGGTCTCCTTACTAATATCTTTGGCATTTCTGGCTACATGATTTTTCTACACATGTTGTTAAAATTACTTTAGTCTATCTTTACGATTTTCTTAAAATACATTTAACTGTTATGCTAGAGAGCAAGAATATCAATGAATCCCACTGAAAAAATAAATAAATAAATACATACAGTAAAGTCATCAAAACTATGGAATAGCATAAATGGAACTATGGGAATTATGTTGTGACTAAACAAAATCCAAAATAAATCAAAACTGTGTATATTTTAGCATCTTCAAAGTAGTCACCCTTTGCCTAGAATTTGCAGACATGTACTCTTGACATTTTCTCAACCAACTTGAGGTATCAACCTGGGATGCTTTTTAAACAGTATTGTAAGAGTTCCCATCTATGTTGGACACTTATTGGCTGCTTTTCTATATTATTTGGTCCAAGTCATCAATTTCAAAAAACGGCTTTTTTTTTTATTTTTTATTACATTTTAGTTTTATAATGAAATAAATTAATATGGTGGCACAATTATATTTTTGTCTACAAAACTAATTTCAAACATTTAAACATACGCCTTCAGATCAAAAGATTTTTAAGATCATGAGAAACATTTCAGTCAAGTGTTTCAAAACTTTTGACTGGTAGTGTGTATATATATACAGGTGCATCTCAATAAATTAGAATGTCGTGGAAAAGTTCATTTATTTCAGTAATTCAACTCAAATTGTGAAACTCGTGTATTAAATAAATTCAATGCACACAGACTGAAGTAGTTTAAGTCTTTGGTTCTTTTAACTGTGATGATTTTGGCTCACATTTAACAAAAACCCACCAATTCACTATCTCAAAAAATTAGAATATGGTGACATGCCAATCAGCTAATCAACTCAAAACACCTGCAAAGGTTTCCCTGAGCCTTCAAAATGGTCTCTCAGTTTGGTTCACTAGGCTACACAATCACGGGGAAGACTGCTGATCTGACAGTTGTCCAGAAGACAATCATTGACACCCTTCACAAGGAGGGTAAGCCACAAACATTCATTGCCAAAGAAGCTGGCTGTTCACAGAGTGCTGTATCCAAGCATGTTAACAGAAAGTTGAGTGGAAGGAAAAAGTGTGGAAGAAAAAGATGCATAACCAACCGAGAGAACCGCAGCCTTATGATTGTCAAGTAAAATCGATTCAAGAATTTGGGTGAACTTCACAAGGAATGGACTGAGGCTGGGGTCAAGGCATCAAGAGCCACCACACACAGACATGTCAAGGAATTTGGCTACAGTTGTCGTATTCTTCTTGTTAAGCCACTCCTGAACCACAGACAACGTCAGAGGCGTCTTACCTGGGCTAAGGAGAAGAAGAACTGGACTGTTGCCCAGTGGTCCAAAGTCCTCTTTTCAGATGAGAGCAAGTTTTGTATTTCATTTGGAAACCAAGGTCCTAGAGTCTGGAGGAAGGGTGGAGAAGCTCATAGCCCAAGTTGCTTGAAGTCCAGTGTTAAGTTTCCACAGTCTGTGATGATTTGAGGTGCAATGTCATCTGCTGGTGTTGGTCCATTGTGTTTTTTGAAAACCAAAGTCACTGCACCCATTTACCAAGACATTTTGGAGCACTTCATGCTTCCTTCTGCTGACCAGCTTTTTAAAGATGCTGATTTCATTTTCCAGCAGGATTTGGCACCTGCCCACACGGCCAAAAGCACCAAAAGTTGGTTAAATGACCATGGTGTTGGTGTGCTTGACTGGCCAGCAAACTCACCAGACCTGAACCCCATAGAGAATCTATGGGGTATTGTCAAGAGGAAAATGAGAAACAAGAGACCAAAAAATGCAGATGAGCTGAAGGCCACTGTCAAAGAAACCTGGGCTTCCATACCACCTCAGCAATGCCACAAACTGATCACCTCCATGCCACGCCGAATTGAGACAGTAATTAAAGCAAAAGGAGCCCCTACCAAGTATTGAGTACATATACAGTAAATGAACATACTTTCCAGAAGGCCAACAATTCACTAAAAATGTTTTTTTATTGGTCTTATGATGTATTATAATTTTTTGAGATAGTGAATTGGTGGGTTTTTGTTAAATGTGAGCCAAAATCATCACAGTTAAAAGAACCAAAGACTTAAACTACTTCAGTCTGTGTGCATTGAATTTATTTAATACACGAGTTTCACAATTTGAGTTGAATTACTGAAATAAATGAACTTTTCCACGACATTCTAATTTATTGAGATGCACCTGTATATATATATATATATATATATATATATATATATATATATATATATATATATATATATATAAAAACTACTGAACAAAATCATGAACCATACTGCCTCATTCATTTGAGTTGTAGGAAAATCTAAATCAAAGCTCTTTGTGTCAAGACAAGTGACAAGCCTGACAAGCTGATTTGCCTTAGGGAAATTATCTAGTTTTCCAGATGTATCCGAAGGCGATACTCAACATGACCTTGTTCAAACCCCTCAGCAACCACAGCAATATGACTCCTGGTTTATTTGAACTGGCTTCCGACATATGTCAAAATACCTGGATCACAATGAATGCATGACTAACATGTCAAGTGATTACATCCATGTGAAATACAGTATGAATTTGAAGACCAGGAACACACTGAGAAGATTTAACTGTGGGGAGCAGAGCAAGGGAAGATATTTTGAAATAGTTTTGGATATTTTCAAATGTGTAAGCCACAAAATGTTGCTAAAGAATGTAAGGAGCATGTCTGTTGCTTACTGCATGAATTCTGGAAGTCAGATTTGAATCGCATCCTCACAGTTCTTTGGGTTATTTTAGTATAGTTGTTCACCCAAGGGGAAAACAAGATTTAGATCTTTGTTGTTAAAAGCGAACTTTGAAAACACAGCAGATTGCCAGTTTTCTGAGTCTTCGCACAAACACATACAAATTCGCACACACAGAGATGAGCTCATTCTGGTGCAATCATCCTCCAAGAATGATGTCTGTAAATGTGAATCGGTTGCTAAAAATGGCTATGAAAACACACATTGATACTAGAGATGAATGGAATGATTGTATATCAAAGTAAATAAAGGTATAACAGGATATTTAATGAGTGTTGTTAGGCACCAAATAAAGTTTTTATTTATTTACTGTTGCCAAACTACATCGCAACTTGGCACATTAATTTATATTATATAACGCTGAACATGGCTCATCCGATCAGTTGTGGTTTGTGTCAATCAAGTTCCAAAAAAGAGAAAATAATCGAATGAAATGAACAACCATTCATTTGTAAAGTATTTAATTCACATGGATAATTCAAAATAGAGATTAAAGGGATAGTTCATAAAAATAAAAATAAATAAATAAATAATTCTCTCATCATTTACTCACCCTCATGCCATCCCAAATGTGTATGACTTTCACTTTCAAAATGAGAAAGAATATGAACGTGAAAGTGGAGATTTATTGTAAAAAGGACTTAAATATTGATCTGTTTCACACCCACTACTATCAAATCACTTCTGAAGATATGGAATAAACCACTGGAGTCGTATGGATTACTTTAATGTGGCCTTTATGCAATTTTTGGAGCTTTAAAGTTCTGGTACCCATTCACTTGCATTTTAAGGACCAACAGAGCTGATATATACTTCCAAAAATCTTTGTTTGTGTCCTGCAGAAGAAAGAAAGTCATTCACATCTGGGATGGCATGAGGGTGAGTAAATGATGAGATAATTTTAATTTTTAGGTTGAACTATCCCTTTAACACATGGTTATTTAATTCATAAACCATTTCTCATTCAATATCAAGCAACAAAATACTGCGATATTTACCATTATTTTAATCACTGTGATAGAGAAATACTCATAATATAATATATGATTTTGATCATACTGCTCACTCTCCTCTTTCTCTCCTCGTCCTGTTGACTGACCTGTGCTTTCGTTGGCATCAAGACTGCCTGCCAGCTGCTCCAGCAGTCGTGCCCGTGCCGCATTTCTCTTGTGCTTCTTGCCTTCGTAGTGTTGCTGTGCCATCAACGGGTTGTTAAACCAGGCACCACACAAGCAGCAGTACTTGCCCGCCTCTCCGTGATTGGCCAGCGTAGTCCACGAAGGAAGGGGCGGGTCTGTGCACTGAGGGGTGGGTGGAGCTGAATCTGCACAGATATAAAACACTCGTAAATAGAGCACTTCATTCAGCATCAGTAAACATACTGGGGCCCCAAAAAGTATTTGGACACTCACACCAAACTAAATATGTATGAATGCCACTGCATGAGATAACAAAATATCAAACCAAGTAGCATTAGAAACTGCACAAGCTCACTTTTCAAGCAAAACATTTTTACAAAAATAAATCATAGATAACAGTTAAAACACAGTTTTTATGAGCCTATTCAATATCACACAAACACTAAAGATCTTACACCACACACACACACAAAATGACACACAAACAAAGCACTAAGAGATGCTTCCAAGCCTGATCTATTGAACAGTTATGCAGGTCAACAGAGGGTCAGTGCTTGTGCAGATGAGAATTCACCCTTGAGTTAGGAAGCCCTCCATCTTATGAGAAAAAGTGAGCGATTGGTTTGATCTTCCAGGTGGCATTTTCGAGGACACCATGGGACTTGTTACCATGGTTACCAACCCCAAATAGCCACAGGCCATGACACTGCCTCAGGTTAGAATGAGATAAAGACACTGCGATTGTTTACTGGACTTTTTAAATCACATAAAGACTGAAAAACCTGAAAAAATATCTGTGAAGACTTACATTTCTGCTTGTTCCTCACACAAAGCTATCATATGGCTTAAAACAAATTGTAATATAGCGCACAAGTTGTTTAGATTACTTTTATGCTACTTTTTGTCACTTTGTTCATTGTTTGGACAGGAGCAGTGTGAACACTATGCTAAACTTTTGCTTTTGTGTTTCACAGGAGAAAGAAAGTCAAATGGGTTTGTAATAGTTTTGCGTAGCCAGACCCATGACTATGGCATAGGTCTGGGATCTAAAGCCACTTCAGTTGGCCAAGTACCAGCTATTTAGACAGGAAAATCCATCTAACTGACATGCAAAGAGACCAATCACAGTCGATTTTGTCATTACGGGGTGTTTAGGGGCGGGGTTATCGGATATGTATCATACCATAATATTTATATAAATAATAATTTATACTGTATAATGGCGCACAGGTCTCCACTAGTCTCCGCGAGTGATTGCACAGAAAACCACACACATGCACAGACAGACCCAAGGTGGTGTTTAAGCACCTGCCCTTTTGGCCTCTGACTAGATAAGTGCCCTTTTTGCAAGACTTATTTTTTTTTTCTATTTCTTTTTCTAATTTTCTATTTTAGTTTTTAAATTTGGCCAATGGCATCAATTCTCAATTAAAAGCGTGTTGTAATGCCCGACAACTGCATTTGAGTTCTAAATCTGCTAGACCGCACTAGACCCTGCCCCTCCCTCTTCGAATTCCCTTGTCGCAGTCACCACAGTTAACGCATGCAAATCGAGCGCTCTGCGGAGCAGCATTCACGTCTCTCTGACATGCCTTCATTGGTGACAGCCAGGTAACGATAGTGTTTGCCCTAATCTTCGGCATTGTTTGTCACTATTGTGAAATTAAACCACTATTAAAACATATCAATACAGCCAGACTAACTTAGGCAATAGCCCTCCATTAAGCTTAACAACAAGCAAGCTAGTCTGGCGTTGGTGTAAAATAGTGTTGTGACGCCGTCGTCAAGGAAAAACGAGTGAACTCTGGTAGGCTAGTTCCTTTGTCAGGCAACTGAAACAAATATATATGCATTACGTGGTTCATAGTCAGTCGTATTTGGATATCAGAAACGTTAGCCAGCCTGTCACCCGTCACAAGAAAATGTGCAAATATATGTTTCGTCCACTGTTTATATGCTCATACTGATTAGCAAAAACTTTAAGATACAGCCTAGTAAATGATCGATTCTTACTCCTGTGACACAAAATATACTGGTAATTGTAAGCAAGCCAACCGATTGTTATTTCAACACAATAGTCCAGGGCCTTTACAAGCTCAGATTTGAAAGTTTAACTGTTCATCTAATTTTAATTTTAAAAGCAGGAGTTTGATCCTGCTCCCTTCACCTCAGTACACAGAACACACTTAGCCCAATTGTTGCAACTTTATTATTTTATTTATTCAGAGAAAAACCTTTTTCAATTTTGTGTGAAAGATTTGTTGATTTTGAATGGTTATTTATTTTATAGACCACTAAATCATGCACAATGTGACATTGTTTTCTTTGTTGTTGCCTGTTCTTGTGAAAAATGTAGAAATGGCAGTATTTCCCATTAATTACCTAGACTGTGAACGCATGTGTTTTGTGCCATTGCTTTGACAAAGCATCTCTCACTCCCATTCAGCATCTGAGGAGCAAGTTAAACACAGGTAACCACTTTTGCTTCATTTCTTTGATGGCTCAAATGTATGCTCTAGTCGATTTTGTGTTTTGACCATGTGTGAACTGCATTAAACTCCGTCTCGTTTTTCCGTGCTTTGTGACCACAAACCAAAGTGTTCATGTTTAAATTACTACTAGAGCACACAATTGTCATAGATCTAGCCTCTTAAATTTGCTCTTAAAGTGCACCAGATTGATGCATTTAACTTTAAAATGTGCAACATCTTCTTAAGTGGGACCATGCCCCTGGACCCCCCAAGAGGGTCCAGGGTCCACTCATCACAGTCTCACAAAATCCTGTGGGAAACACTGATAAAAGTGAATGCTAAAGACCAACGTCTCTGTGTCAATTGATAATTTTTTAAAAATCTGTTGAGTATTAAACATTTGCATGAGTGTATGGGTATTGAAATAAAAACAATTGTAAGTACAAAATGTGCTAATGTATGAAACTTCATTTTTTTTTTAATATAAATAATTATGAGAGGGGTGCCCTTTTCTTTGCATGAGCACCTGCCCTCCCAAAATGTTTGTGCATGGCCCTGCAGAAAACACACGGGAGATTAGCAGAAAATGTGTAGAGAGTCTCAGAAAACCTCATTATAAAAATTTCACAGACATAACTAGTAAAAAAAAAAGCAGAAAATGCAGCTCTGCTTCTGGATATCCACTTTACTTTCTGATACGTGCCTCAAACGGAACTCTGAATTAGTGCCCGACCGATAAATCGGTCGCATATTAGCCTTTCACCAATATATCGGTATCGGCGTATATGAAAACTTTTTTTCAAAACATATAATGCAGAAAACAATGCTTTAGAATTGGTGTCATAGCGTAGTTTGTCCAGCAGAGCGCACTCTGACTGAACTGAACTGCCGGTGGCGGAGTTAAACGTGGGGATTTGAGCGATCTCTTCTCCTTAAATTGCTAACTAGTTTGTGAAATACATACTGGAAAGTTAATAAAAAATTACTCCATCATTTTATATAACTAATATAACGTTAACCCTGTCCCTGACAACCATGTCACTCATGTTTATCACATCTGTTTGCTGTTAGCCAGCTATAGCTTGTAGTGCAGTAGGTAATGTAGCAGATTGAAAGGTAAACATCAGAGCATCTTTTTGCAGCTCAGCAGACAACTGTGCGGTGGCTGTTGCCTAGTTGGTGAGACACAATGCTGGAAAGTAAATAAAGTCCATCTTTTACTTGTGACAACGAGCTTATAGCTAACTAGCTAATCACGTAGCTACTTTCATTGTTGTCAGCTGAGTGGAAGCTAATGAGCAAACATGTATTCACCAAACTGTTTTGTTCAGGATTCACAGTTTGGTACCCCATTCAACCGAACAATTCCAGTTGTTGCATTTATAAAATGTAATATTTAAAATACTTGCCTTGTGTAAATAATAATATATAGGAACTGTATCTAAAATAAATGAGGGGTGATAAATACTAATACAACAGGCTGGAAAAATAGACATTTATTCATTTTAATATCCTATATAAATATTTTGAATGTGTTGAAACTTGACACCGGGCGACGCACCCTAAAAACTGCACTGTTAGAACGGTTTCATGCTGAAGAGCCGCTCAAAAGTACGTTTTATTTTTTTTTTCTCTCTCGTAAATGTAAATTAGTGTAAATGCCAACATCATCATATATGTCAAAAGGACTGATGCCTGTCATGAAAAACATGAGCTCATTGATGTCATTAAGTGAGTTTTTTATCCCATCAGTTAGTTTATACGTAGGGTTATGTCCTACATAAATTTAATGGTGCAACACTCAAATATTTAGTAGAGCGTAAATTGTGACTTAGTGCCCATTTACGCCACCACTAGGCTAAGTTGTAACATACGTATAGCTGGTGCAACCGGCCCCTGATGTTTATTTAGCTATTTATTTTATTTTATTTTAATTTATTCTTTATTTAAATGGTCAGCCACTGACTGATACAAAACAATACTGATGTTAATTAAGCTATTTATTTTATTTTTATTTATTCTTTATTTTAATGGTCAGCATTTGACTGATACTAAACAGTACTGATGTTTATTTAGCTATTTATTTTATTGTTATTTATTCTTTATTTTAATGGTCAGCCATTGACTGATTCTAAACAGTACTGATGTTAATTAAGCTATTTATTGTATTTTTATTCTTTATTTAAATGGTCAGCAGTTGACTGATACTAAACATACAGTACTGATTTTTATTTTATTTTATTAATTTTATTTATTCTTTATTTTAATGGTCAGCAATTGACTTACACTAACAGTACTGATATTTATTAAGCTATTTATTGTATTTTTATTTATTCTTTACTTTCTCAGTGTTCATTTCTAACATTTGTTGACAATGTATAATAATGTCAAATGTTCTTTGATTAAAATATATTTTTAAGAAAGCAGCCTTCTGAGTACCTTTGCATAGTCATGTCGGTGCAAAATTGGTGCACAATCCACATAGAAAAGGTCTGTTTTCATTCCAGCTCAAAAATTAGCTATATCGGTCACCATATCGGTAATCAGTGAATTTTCCCTCTCTAAAATCTGTATCGGTCTCAAACATCCCATATCGGTCGGGCTCTACTCTGAATATCTTTAAAAGATCTGATGTCACTAACCTGGCAAACTTGGGCAAATTCTGTGATTATTTCATCCTCAAAAGCGCTCATTCTATCAACACAGAACATTGTGAACACAACTCGGCTTTCAGGTAGACGGATAAAAATCCTGTGTGCGTCTACTCTTGGAAGTTCCATCGAAATAGCCAATCCGATTTGCGCTGAGTTGATCAAGAAAGCGTTTTCCAGTTTTGTGTGCTATAAGTATCAGACGGTTAGAGAAAAGACCGTGGGCAGTCAATGGCCGTGCCATCTGATGCTGAGACTAGGTTTGGTACAACATGAGGGTGAGTAAATGATGTCAGAAATGTATTTTTTGAGTGAACTATCCCTTTAAAGCTTTACCATGGTACAGCCTATTAATATAGCTGTGCAAATGCATCAGAATCCGAGTTTTGTGCCGTGTAGTGGGTGAATCCCAAAAACTGGACATATTGGTTCCTAAGATGGTGATCATTTTGTTAAGTTGATTTGTCATTTTGGAGCAACATGAGGCCAATAACACATATCTGCAGCTTCACTTCACCCTGGTTTCGCCACCCACATATCACTATAAGAGTTTGTTCCCATTGATGCACTCTTTCTAAAAGTCAAACTTCGCTGTGCATTCGCTTCATTGCAGATTTAGTTTCAGACCCCTTCATTTTTTTCACATTTTGTTACGTTGCAGACTTATGCTAAAAGGCTTTAAAAAAAAATTCACACCAATCTACACTCCATACCACAGTGAAATGTCAAATGTCAAAGTGAAAACAGATTTTTGATAACTTTGCAAATGTATTAAAAAGAAAAAAAATTAAATATCACATTAACATAAATATTAAGACCTTTAACTCAGTACTTAGTTGAAGCACCTTTGGCAGCGATTACAGCCTCAAGTCTTATTGGGTATGATGCGATAAGCTTTGCACACCGGGATTTGGGGATTTTCTGCCATTCTTCTCTGCAGATCCTCTCAAGCTCTGTCAGGTTGGATGGAGACAGCCCATTGGTGGACAGCCATTTTCAGGTCTCTCCAGAGATGTTCGATTGGGTTCAAGTCTGGGCTCTGGCTGGGCCACTCAAGGACATTCACAGCATTGTCCCTAAGCCACTCTTGCATTGTCTTGGCTGTGTGCTTAGGGTCATTGTCCTGTTGGAAGGTGAACCTTTGGCCCTGAGGTCCTGAGTGCTCTGGACCAGGTTTTCATTAAGGATAACTCTGTATTTTACCACGTTCAGCTTTTCTTCAACCCTGACCAGTCCCCCAGTCCCTGCCGCTGAAAAACACCCCCACAGCATGATGCTACCACCACCATGCTTTACCGTTGGGATGGTATTGCACAGGTGATGAGTGGTGCCTGGTTTCCTCCAGACATAACACTTGGAACAAACAGTCAAACAGTTCAGTCTTCGTTTCATCACAGTCTGAGAGTCCTTCAGGTGTTTTTTTTTGCAAATTCCAAGTGGGCTTTTATGTGTCTTGCACTGAGGAGAGGCTTCTGTCTGGCCACTCTGCCATAAAACCCTGATTGGTGGAGTGTTGCAGTGATGGTTGTCCTTCTGCAAGTTTCTCCATTCTCCACACATGATCTCTGGAGCTCAACCAGAGTGACCATCGGTTTCTTGGTCACCTCTCTTACCAAGGCCCTTCTCCCCTGATTGCTCAGTTTGGCTGGGCAGCCAGCTCTAGGAAGAGTCCTGGTTGTTATGGAGGCCAATGTGCTCTTGGGAAACTTCAATGCAGCTGAAATTTTTATGTAGCCTTCCCCAGATCTATGCCTCGACACAATCCTATCTCTGAGCTCTGAAGGCAGTTCCTTTGACCTCACAGCTTGGATTTTGTTCTGATATACATTTTCAGCTGTGAGACCTTATGTAGACAGGTGTCTGCCTTTCCAAATCATGTCCAATCAATTTAATCCTCACTGGTGGACTCCAATCAAAGTGCAGAAACATCTCAAAGATGATCCAGAGAAATGGGATGCACCTGAGCTAAATTTCAAGTGTCATAGCAAAGGGTCTGAATACTTATGTCAGTGTGATATTTCTTTTTTTTTTAAATACATTTGCAAAGTTATCAAAAACCTGCTCTAGGGGAACCCCTGCCTGTAGAAATGCAAGGTCGGTCCAAGGGCTGAAGAGGCGGCAACAGATCGGCGTGACGACCACGCGATGTGTCCTGCGGTGCCATGCCCATCTCGGGACTCGAGTCTGAATCCAGTGCTGAGGTGGTCTCATATGCATCAACCCGAGCGGTGTGGCCACCGCTGAGGATGCCATATGCCCCAGGAGCCTCTGAAAAAGTTTCATCTAGACTGAGTCCAACTCCAAGCCGAGAAAAGAGATGCTCTGAACCGGGGAGAGCTTGCTCTTTTCCCAGTTGACCCGAAGCCCCAGTCGGCTGAGGTGCGTGAGCGGATGCCCACTTCCCTTAGCGGGGCAAGGGCTGCCTCTGCGAACTTCGTGAAGACGCGAGGGGACAAGGACAGGCTGAAGGGGAGGACCTTGTACTGGTATGCTCGGCCCTCGAAAGCAAACCACAGGAAGGGTCTGTGTCGAGGTAAGACCAAGACGTGGAAGTACGCGTCCTTCAGGTCTACCACCACGAACCAATCTTGATGAAGTGGAGGTGTTTGGGGCTCCCAAGAGTGACCCCTAGTGTCACTACATCGACACACTGTCAAAGGGGAACAAGGTTTTATTCAACAAGTTTTTTTTCTTCTAAAACATTGTCAATGCATTGGTAATATCTTGTAATGTAGTTTATTTCTTGTCATATTTTAAACAATATTTGAATTAAAATTGCTTAATTATCCTCATGTTCCATCTTTTGATCCTGGAACCAAAACAACACCTCAAACATTTTTGTCAGTAATTTTGTTGTAATTTTATTCAGTGCTGCTGGAAACATCATAACTCAAGTGAGATCCTCTCAAAAACCGGACAATATACATTTATCCTGTTGAAAAAAAATTATAAGCATCTGACAATGGAAAAGCTTTCAGCAAAGGTAGGACTGAACTATTTAATTATAGTCCAGATGTTTGGTGATATTTAGTCATGTTGATTATTGTAGTTTAGCAATATTAACAGAATCTGATAATCTGGAATATGTTTTGCCATTGATGTGTACATGTTACTGATGTATAAAACAGGCTGTATGGTGCAATAACAGACAGAAAAGGAAAAGTTTGTATTTATGAGTTTATGTCATTTTGGGTATTTTGTGATATTTTACAAAAGGTTTAATTTTTATTTTGTGTTCAATGAACCACTTTTTTAAAGTTTGACCCAGAATAAACTCGTAATTTGCGTGCACCACCTTCCCCACCCACCCACCACCGTACAACACCATTCACCAGTGGTGATTGGCCATTAAACAACTACAGTGGTAAAAAATTGCCAACCGCAACACCTCTAGGAGAAAAAAATAAAATCAGCTTTCACCATTGTGGAGAACAGACAACATACACAAACTTATATCAGTGTATATATACTATACACCACATGAAGAGGCAGATGATGCCGATGAACCCCAAAGCAAAGATGGTTTTAGACACAGAGTGACAGGAAGAGAAGTGAGAGACAGTCAAAGGGAAGGTGGGCAGGTAAGAGACTTCTCAGTCTCAAGGGTAACTCCTCAACTGTCAGAACCAATCCTCGTATGATGACTTTTTCAGAGTGAATAGCACTCTTAATTGTCATCAAGATTACTTTTGACTCTGATCTCTCTTGAAACCCCTGTTCTACCACTTTCTCCATAAATTTGTGAAAAAGTCTGTTCATATTGCTGCACTAATACTTTATAAAGCTGTCTACTTTGTGTGAAGCCATCTACCTGCTAAAAAAATCACCTTAAACCAGCCTAAGTTGGGTTTATGGTTTCAGCTGGATTCCCATTCTGGCCAGCTGTTATGGTTTAGTAATTTTAGAGGGGTTTTTGGCACTTGTCAGCTGGTCAGGCTGGGGTACAAGCTTGTAGGGCTGCACAATTAATTTAATAAATAATCGAGTTTACAATTACAGCTGCCACAATTAACTAATTGTGAAAAGTGTCAATTATAGCAGTCCATGTAGGTCTACTCATGTTGCATATATTTTCTGTTTCATTTTCTATTTAACATATTTTTTTGCAGTGGTTGATAATTTTAACCAATCAGAGACATGTCCATTGCTCGCTTCTGTGTATGATTTATTCCAAATCTGAATAACAGCATTGTTTTTTATGCTTCTGAGAGGGCAAATGTAAAGTTGACCATTTAGGTAACTAGTCTTGGTTTACTGACATATACCACAACAATAAAGCCATTCAGGATCACAGTTCTCAGCTTGTTTTGGATGTGTAGCCAACATAAACAATACGGCATGCAGTTGACCCACCCCAAATAAGTATTTTAATTAGGGTTGTCTATTGATTAAATTGTTTAATCGAATTAATTACATGGTGTTATATATGTGATTAATTGCAAAATATAATAATTACAAATAATATACAGATATAGTATATACCAACAATCATCCATGCGATTATCTTATCAGCCAATCATGCGGCAGCAGTGCAGTGCATAAAATCACACAGACACGGGTCAGGAGCTTCAGTTAATGTTCACATCAACCATCAGTATGGAGAACAAATTTGATATCAGTGATTTGGACTGTGGCATGATTGCTGGTGCCAGACGTGCTGGTTTGAGTATTTCTGTAACTGCTGATCTCCTGGTATTTTCACGCACAACAGTCTCTAGAATTTACTCCGAATGGTGCCAAAAACAAAAAACATCCAGTGAGCGGAAGCTCTGCGAATGTAAATGCCTTTTTGATGAGAGAGGGCAACAGAGAATGGCCAGACTGGTTCGAACTGACGAAGTCTAAGGTAAGTCAGTTAACCGCTATGTACAATTGTGGTGAGAAGAATATCATCTCAGAATACTATTCTGAGATGCGGGTTGGCGCTGTTTTGGTGGCATGAGGGGGATCTACACAATATTAGGCAGCTGGTTTTAATGTTGTGGCTTATCGGAGTATATATTATAAAAAAAAAAAGAATATTATTCAGATCATTTAAATGCATTACATTATTGTGCTTGAGGAGTTAAGCATTTATAAGACAATACAAAAAGTGGCTTTAGAATCCAATGTATTGTTTATTTTCATACAGTATTATTGAAAATAAGCCAATCATTGGCCTACAGTTCACAGCAATCCGTTTTGCAATTAAATTTCTCATTTAGTCTGAGATTTATTGTTAGGGCTTGTCTAAGGACCTGTCAATGTACACCTGCATCAGATGGATGCTTTTGGAGCATCTCACTTTGGTTGCGTCACGTCATAAACATACCATTTTTAGGTCGCTATGTCAAGTTAAACATAGTTTAATACTTAGAAAACACATCTTTAGATCCCTAAATTTGGATTTGCACTCCATCAAGCTGTGTTTTGAATGTAAGAATGCATCCTCGTGTTGTGCTGTCTGCTGAAGTGTTGGTTTGTTCTCTGTGTAAGCTGCACCTGGAGCACGCAAGCTGCCTATACAGCTGAAGTTTTGCTTACTGCCCCCTGGAAAAAACAGGTGGTACTCAGGAATCTGTCTTATTACGGACTGGAGACATGATTAATTGCGTAATTTTTTTTTACGTATTTTTAAAATATAATTATTTGCACTGAATTTACGTGTTAAATCGCCAGCCCTAATTTTAATGTAAATTCTATTAATCAAAATTAATCACAATTACAATATCAAGGGAAATAATCAACAGTTATGATTTTTGTCATTATCATGCAGCCCTACCAGCTAGAATAGTTAAAAACCAGCTACCAGGCCAACAAACCATCATGGACTGGTTTAACTTGTTGTTTCAGCAGGGAAAGAAGACAGAACAAGAGGAAACAATGCCCAGAACTCTAAATACATTATTTCCAAGCCTACACTGAGAGTAAACCAAGAACAAACTGCATCTCAAATTGAAGATCACATTCTCATTCTCTCCACTGAGTGCTTGTTATAATATCTAATGCACACAGAGAATGAAAAACAGTATAACAGATTGTGCATTGTATGTCTAGTCAAGGGAATGAGTCTGTAGGGCTGTAAGAAACCCTATCTTGCTTGATTGAAATCATTTCCCCTTATGACAGGAAATGATATTCAATAGTCATTGACAGGCTAAAGATAGAAACACACGCCTGCTGTTTGTGTCCTGATGCCTGCAGTAGACATCTGTGATGCAGTTAGGCTCACTTTAAAGTCAAGCATAATCCAATATGGACAGAGAAACAAAAAATGTGTTAAGAAAAGATATTCCCTGGAGCATAAAACAGCAAGCTAATCTCTTGAATCCAAGTTTGATGTTTATATTACAGTCGACACTGATGACTTTCCAAACTGGCACATATCCAGCTATCAAAGCTCAGGTGGTTGAAGGTGTCTGTCTAGAATCAATTTTGTTTCACAGTGTCAAATCTAATTAAGAAGTGAATCTAGTGGACTACAGTTGTTTTGACAAGCGCTTGCTTATAATTAATCCTTATATAAAACCTTTTATTGTAGATAAAACCAGAGGTATGTTTGTAGACCAGTTCTTTAGATTTAATATCCAGAGAATACTTTGTTTTGTCAGAGCTGTGGCCTAGCAGTTCGTGCATATGCTGTGACATATTGATTGTGGTGCTCATTTGGGTGATGTGAGTTCGATTCCGTCTCCCTCCCCATCATTTCCTGTCCTCTGTCTACTCTCCTCTCAATAAAGATAGAAAAAGGCAGGAAACTAAGCATTATTTTGAGCCAGAGGCTCTTCTGCGATTTCAGCCTTAGGGGAGCTCTGCCCTTTATCTTAATATGAAATGTCCGCAGAATATTTCTTTTATAAAGCAGGTCACGTGTTCTTGCATAGCTGACAATGTTTGAGAGGGTAATAAATAAATAATATTGCATCTGTTTGTCAATAGTTGTATATTACTAATAGGATGTACAGTATATGGTTGCTGTTTATTTGTGATTTTAAAAGGAATGAGAGGAGTACGTGTATAGGAGCACGGTCCTCCGTGCCGAACATTGCTGCTTGATGTTGCCTATGGCTAAGATAAGATTCACCAATGACTAGAGGGAAGGAAGGACAATACTTAACATAACGAACTGTAGAGTTTTTAAACAACTATAATGAGGATGATTTAAGAGTGAAATAACCACAGATAGCTTACTCTGCTGTTTCAGGCAAATATGAAAATAGAACACATGATCACATATTTTTAAGGTTGCTGACAGCTGATTGTTAAGGTGCCTGAGATACATGGAGGCCGAAACCCCCCTAAATAGGCAATGGCTACATTTTAAGCACGTGTCTCTTACCTGTGGGTGTTGGTAAACTTGGTGACTCCCCCAGCACCAAGCGAACTCTCTTAGCGTGCGTTTTGCCCTGGTAGTGCGACTGAGCAACGATCGCAGAGGTAAAGAACATGTTACAGAGCGTACAGCATTTGTTTCTGTCCACCTCGTTCTCCGCACTGTCCTACAGAAGGAGAAATACAGAACAGACAGTGCATCAAGCACTTTAAAATTTCTCAGATGCAGCGGTTCTCAACCCTGTTCCTGGAGGCCCCCCAACACTGCACATTTTGTATATCTCCCTTTTCTGACACACCCAATTCAGGTCTTGGAGTCTCCACTAATGAGCTGATGCATTGAATCAGGTGTGTTTGATTAGAGAAATGTCCAAAATGTGTAGTGTTTGGGGAGCCCCAGGAACAGGCTTGGGAACCACTGCTCTAATGCAAATGTTTGAGGTGCAATTTTCACACAAAGGGGAACAATTCTGTTGCATTAAGAAAAATATGCGATATGTGGGTGTTTCTTCAACTTCTGGCTTTTTTAGCACTGTGGACTTTTAACATGATGTAAATGTAAAGTAAAACATTTACATCATGTTAAAACATTTTTCAAAGTCTTTTTACATTTGTTTACTTACAATGTCCAGCAGTCTTTGTACATGCATCGCAGGGGATTTATGTCGTTTTTGTCCTTTTTTCAGAAAGTCATTAATATTTCCACCAACATGTCATTTCCAGCACCTCTCAAATTCTGTCATGTTTAATAGAATTCTGTGGAGGAAATGATGGTGATGGAAATGACATTTCTAATATTTCTGAAATAAAATGGCAGACTCTTTCGTCTTGCTAAGGCTAATTTCATGGCTAACAATTAATGCTAAATATACACTATTCAATATTTTTTTCACACGTTTTGCATAATTTGGCAAAATTGCAGCTTGATTGGAAATTACACCCAATAAAAATATTCTGCTCACAAGTGATTTTTACCATGAATTTTTCTTGTTTTATTCAAACACTTTTCTCATACTTCTTCTCAAGCATGCTCTTCACTGACACTTTTGTCAACTTAGTTACATTAAAAAGTACACTAACTGAAAAATAAAAAATAAATTGTGGAACAGATATAATTTTTATGAATTGCTAGAAGTCATTTTCACACAATAAATATTGAAATGGTTTAGGTTTATGTCACTCTTTGTTTAGATGATCATAGTTTTAAACATGTAATAATTAATCAAGTATAATATGATTTTTATAGTTTAATATTGAAAGTCTGAGTGTGAGACAAGGCTAAAACAACAAAATCTTACATTTAACATTAACGACATTTGAAAAGTACCAAAACTATGGTGATGAAGGCCTGGTAAAAAAAAGTGAAAAAAGTGAAAAGTATGACCTTTATTGCAAAAAAAAAAAAATTGGACATGGTACCATCATAATGCCATCATAGTAGTTTTTTTTTTTTTTTTTTTGGTATGTTTGCTTGTTTTCTTGATTTTATTGCTCTACTGATTTCTTACAAGAAAACAAACACAAACAAAATATTCAGCCAGTCCACTTTAACTATCAACCATCTATCATACAAATTTTAGATTTAAATCAAACTAAAAGCCAGAAGATATTTTGGTTCAAACAGAATATACATATGTCAGAATAAACACATGCGCACACACATAAACGTATTTACGGCAACATTCCGAGTGCTGCAAGCTGTTGCCACTGGCTTGGACTGACTTTCTAGTCTCAGGAGAAAGGACTGTGGATTACGGGGCCACTATCAATTGTAGCACAGACAGGGCCCTTGGCGTTTTCCCAACCCCCCTGCTGTGAGACAGGTCCTGGCCCAGTCCAGCAGGAAAGAGGTCAGCTTTAAGTAAATAAGGCACAAAGAGACGTCAAGAACTGTCCCAGTTTACTGACCTGCCTCTCCAAGAAACAATCCAGCTTATCCTCTCTTATAAACACAATAAAGGCAGCAACTAGAAAGCACAGAACACCAAACACTCTTTAGAGTATCTTTGATATCACTTATATACTGTAGGTCAATGTGGGGATATATGGAGGGAAAAACCTGTGAAAGTATCACGGAAACCACACAGAGGGTGCAAAGGTTAAATAATATATTAAATATATTAAATAATACATATGAGAGCCTAAATACAGACAATCAGTAATGTATAAAGTAGACATCAAGTGAGACATATTAGGTGAGATGTGTCAGGATGTTTTGGGTTGCTTCATGATTTTAGTTTTACATGCTTTTTAAAGGAACAATCCACCCAGAAATTTTGAGAAAGGTTTAGCAGATTGTTCACGATGCTCTTTTATTTTATACAATAAACGTTAATGTGGAAGGTTCTTAAAATGAAAAAAAAAAAAAAAAGTCCATATGGCTTATTTTCTTTTTAACAAGTGGGTCAGAACCCATACGATAGCTTTGTTTGAGCAACAGACTGATATTAAGTCATTATTCACTGAAAATCTTCCCCTGCACCATAACACTCAAATCTCTTTCGTACTGTTGCATATTCAAACTTGACACATTATGATAGGTTACCACACACAGGAACCAATGGTATTTAGCATCACTGAGTGCTTTCACATGCACAATTTATTTCACACGTATTATGCTTAATAAGCTGACAACGTGTAAGGTCATGTAAACACGGTTTTCCTGGTAGCACTTTATTTTACAGTACTGTTCTACATTTAGGTACTATATAATTACAACAATTATAGTAATTACTATGTACTAACCCTAACCTTAACCCATATTAAGTACATGTAGTTCCCTAATATTGCTCAGTACTTTCTTTGGTAAGTACACTGTAAGTATGCTGAAAGTACATGTACTGTAAAATAAAGTGCAACCATTGTACTTTAACAGGGTAAGGTCGTTAAGCATAAACCAATCGGCACACATAGATTTTCGCCCGTTACACCGATTTTACACTGCATGTACACACCTTTACCAGTGCTCTTACCAGCTTTTCCAGTGTGCGCAAGTGTTGTGTGCATGCCATTTTATGCTTTGACATAAAAAGCAGAGAATAACCTGATGATTTCAAGTTATTTGTAAATGCTGGTTTCTTATTTTGTCGCCTATTTTTGTTCATTTCCAGTGTATTGGTATGCATGTAAACATGCTCGCCGACGTCAAACCGTCTTGATGTGCAGTAATTTGAACACAAATGAGACTACATTTGAAACCTAGTGCGGAAGTGAAGATTTTCAGTAAATAACAATGTAAATTTCTGTTCCTCACACAAACATTTTGTATGGCTTCATATGACTTATAAATAGTGCCCAAGTCATATGAACTACTTGTATAATACCTTTATGGTGTTTTATTTATTTATTTATTTATTTATTTATTTTGAGCTTGACCGCACCCATCCCCATTCACTTTCATTTTATGCAAAACAGCTGCGTTGACATTCTACTAAACATCTCCTGTTGTGCTTCATGGAAGTTAGAACATTTTGGAGTGACATGATGGTGAGTAAATGATAACAATTTTAATTTTTCCTTTTCCTTTTAATTATGCAGATATTGTATATATATATATATATATATATATATATATATATATATATATATATATATATATATATATATATATATATATATATATATATACAGACTGCAGTTCTGCTTCCATTTTTTAAATATCTCAATTCTTTTTAGTATACAGCAACAAGATTACATATGGAGAGCCAATGGAGACTTTTGCTGAAGTCTCCTGCAGTTTTAATCTCGTTAACGAAATCACTGATGAAAACTATGATTTTATTTGCTCAACGATAAGAAATACAAGATGAAAAATATATTTTCGTCAACAGTAGGCTATATGACGAGAAAGAATAATAATGAGAAAAGGTATAGAAGATATTCTTCTTTTTCTGTCAAAATTCATTTATTTCCTTCTTAGGAATATGACAATATAATGCTTTATTAACACTTCCAAACAAAGCCTTCCCAAGTATAAAGACAGAAATTAAAATATGCCTTACTTAGGCTGAAAAATGCTTAATATCTGTCAAAAGTTCCATCTAGGCTTGTTTTGTACAACAAATAGCGTTAAGTACAAATTAACTTTCCCCATCACTTATCACTGACACCGAATCACTGCTCTGTGTGTTTGTGGTGTGCACGAGAGTAATGACTCTGGGCGGACACATCGCAAAGGTTCTGCCCTTCCAACCACTGTTTATGCTGGTTTATGCTGTATTAGTGGTCTATGCGTTAATCAAAAATTAAGAAAAAAATAAAATTAATCGCATGTGTTAATGCATTTATTTTGACAACTATAGTAATAATACTTAGATTGAGTTGGTTGATCCATTTTATTTAAGGCTATCAATCTGATGCAAATATCCACATTTATACTCCTAGTGATATCCCATGGGATATTTCCCATATGCTTTCCCATGAACCCTCAGTCATCATAAAACTATACTTCTCAAGTTTATGTGTGGATGTAGTTGATGTTTTTGTTGTATTAGACCTTGGAATGATGTATACAGGCTCAGGTGTGCTCTGCTTTCACATTTATTACAGTAAAATCTGCATGTTAAGTTGAGGCCAGGCATATACAATGCATTCAGAAAGTATTTAGACCCCTTAATTTTTTCACATTTCGTTATGTTGCAGCCTTATGCTAAAATGCTTTATTTTATTTTTTTTCACATCATCTACATCTACACTCCATACCCCATAATGATAAAGCAAACAGATTTTTTATAACTTTGCAAATGTATTAAAAACAAAAACTGAAATATCACATTAACATAAGTATTCAGACCCTTTGCTATGGATCATCTTTGAGATGTTTCTACACTTTGATTGGAGTCCACCTGTGGCAAATTCATTTGATTGGACATGATTTGGAAAGGCACACACCTGTCTATATAAGGTCTCACAGCTGAAAATGCATATCAGAGCAAAAACCAAGCAGTGAGGTCAAAGGAACTGCCTGCAGAGACAAGAGTCGAGGCACAAATCTGGGGAAGGCTACAAAAAAATTCCTGAGAGCACAATGGCCTCCATAATTCTTAAATGGAAGAAATTTGGAACAACCAGGACTCTTTCTAGAGCTGGCCGCCTGGCCAAACTGAGCAATCAGGGGAGAAGGACCTTGGTAAGAGAGGTGACCAAGAACCCGATGGTCACTCTGGTTGAGCTCCAGAGATCATGTGTGGAGATGGGAGAAACTTGCAGAAGTACAACCATCACTGCAACACTCCACTGATCAGGGCTTTATGGCAGAGTGGCCAGATGGAAGACTCTCCTCAGTGCAAGACACATGAATGCCCCCTTGGAATTTGCAAAAAAGCACCTAAAGGACTCTCAGACTATGATGAAACAAATATTGAACTGTTTGGCCTCAATTCCAAGTGTCATGTCTGGAGGATACCAGGCACCACTACCTTCGCAATACCATCCCAAAGGTGAAGCATGGTGGTGGTAGCATCATGCTGTGGTGGTGTTCTTCAGCGGCAGGGACTCGGGGACTGGTCAGAGATATCCTTAATGAAGACCAGGTCCAGAGCGCTCAGGACCTCAGGGCCGAAGATTCACCTTCCAACAGGACAATGACCCTAAGCACACAGCCAAGACAACTCTGTGAATGTCCTTGAGTGGCCCAGCCAGAGCCCGGACTCGAACCCAATCGAACATCTCTGGAGAGACCTGAAAATGACTGTATAGCAGAATCTCTACCGGTTGACACATTTCGAACTAGACACTTTTGTCTATCAAATTGTCAATTTACCTAAGAATTATTCTGTCACTTCTCCTGAATTCTGCCATGCCTTAACATGCTGTCATGTTATGCCAGAAGTGCTGCATATTGGCACAGTGGAGTGTAATGTGAGCCTGATCTCACAGAGAACATACTCTCTTTCACACACCAGTCGCCTCAGAGCTGTGGCATTCCTTGTGTGTGCATTAGGGGACCAGAGTGTTAGCTGTCACCTGCCTTCTGAAGGGACAGGGAATAATAAGTTGAAACTTCATGGCCTAGTTCTGTTTCTCTGAGCCTGTGACCTGATTCAAGTGAGCTGGCCAGCAGAATGTGTGTTTGTAGAGGTTAGTGTGTTCGTCGCCCAGTAGTGTTAACATGCTGTCCGCTAATGCAAAACAGTTCGTTTGTAGTTCATTTTCATAGCTCAGGCTACGCTCATCACTAAATGTGTGTGTGCACCGCAGTCATTATGAATGTGTTTTGGTGTTTCATGAGATCTCTGTTCAGTAAATGCAAATATTTCCAGTTTAGCATACCCATGCATTCCACACACACTTTTCTCTGCATGAGGCGATATTATGAATATTATTATACACAATATATTCATGATAATTATTAAGGGTATTCAACATTACAATGATTTTTAAGCACTTTGTATTTTGCTTTTAAGTTTACTAAGAATTTGTCAGTAGACTACTTTCGTGATTCCTCTTCTCGTGGCTTGCGAATATGAGCGTTAAGACAGAGATGTTTTAATTGTGTCTCTGATGGGGTGGATGATATGACCAAAAAATATATGTAGATAGAGTGAATACAGGTAAAGAGGGGCATTTAAGCTTAATCATCTACTGAATCTTTATGTGTACAGTATATTCTTCCATTACTAAAAATCTGCAAAAAAATTCATTCTAAACTACTGTCGGATTACACTGAATACTGAAGTAGCTATTTTAAATGGCAATATTTTTTTTTAAAGCCTTTATAGAGAAAACACACACATACGGTGTATGTATGTATGTGTGTGTGTGTGTGTGTGTATATATATATATATATATATATATATATATATATATATATATATATATATATATACTGAACACCGATGAGCCAAAACATTATTAACACTCATAGGTGAATAGAATACCGTTGGACATCTCATAACAAGGCCACATGTCAAGGGTTTGGGTAGATTAGATGGTAAGCGAACAATCAGTTCTCATGGTAAACATGTTGAATGCAGGAGAAATGGGCAGGAGTAAAGACTTAAGCGACTTTGACATGGGCCAAATTGTTATGGCAGGATGACTGGATCATAGTATCTCTGAAACGGCAAGGCTTGTGAGGTGCTCCCTTTCAGCACTGGTGAGTACCTACTGACAGTGGTCTGTGGAGGGACAAACCACAAACCGGTGACCGGATGTTGGGTGCCCAAGGCTCATCGATGCGCCAGGGCAACGAAGGCTATCCCATCTGCTCCAAACAAACAGAAAGTCTACTGTGGCACAAGTCACAGAAAATGTTAATGATGGTTATGGGGGGAATGTGTCACAACATGCAGTGCATTGCACCCTGCTGCGTACGGGGCTGCTTAGCTGCAGATTGGTCAGAGTACCCATGACGGCCACACTGCTCACATTGTTCGGGAATGGTTTGAGCAGTGGTTCTCAAATTTATTTGGTCATTTTTTTTTTTAAAGATAAGAATAATAATTGCAAGGATTCATACCTGTGAATGTTAATCCGCCTCAGTAGTATCTATAAAAGCATTTTTTAAACTCCAGTAAACTTCCAGTAAGAATAAACGACTATGATTGGCCCATCCTGGTCAGCGCTGAGAAAAGTAACAGGTACTATGTGTCAGCGACAAGACTGAGGGATGAGAGGATGGTGATAGGTTGTCTAAGTTCCAAAAGCACCATACAAGTCATCCTTAACTCTTGTGCCTTATATATCAATTCTTCTGAAGCCATTCGATAGTGTTGTGTGAGGGACCGACCGAAATATCAGTGTTAATTCATCGTTTCTCCCATTTGAAACTGGCGAATGACACATCTTTGTTTACATAAGCGCAGCTGAGAACGCACCTGACACTATTACATGCTTTGTGCAGTTCGCGCTGCGGTTCCTGCCAAAAGTTTAAACAAAGCAGAAGAAAAAGCAGAGGTGTAGAAATTGCGCACACTGGTTCTTGCGTGTATTGTCACTATTTTTGCTGACTGTGTGAAAGTGATTTGAGAATGGGTCAGTCTTCTGCACCCCCCCCTCACACTTTGAGAACCACTGGGTTTGAGGAACATGATGAAGAGTTCAAGGTGTTGCCCTGGCCTCTAAATTCCCCAGATCTGTGGGATGTGCTGGACCAACAAATCTGATCCACGGCGGCTCCACCTCACAACTTACAGGACTTGAAGGATCTGCTGCTAATGTCTTGGTGCCAGAAACCACAGGACACCTTCAGGGGTTTTGTAGAGTCCATGTCTCGGCGGGTCATTGCTGTTTTGGGGCATGTGGAGGACCAACAGCATATTAGGTGGGTGGTCATAGTGTTTTGGATCATCAGAGTGTGTGTGTGTGTGTGTGTGTATATATATATATATATATATATATATATATATATATATATATATATATATATATACACACATACTGTATATACATATTTTATATTGTTAAAAGGCTTAAAAATATTGGGATATATTGACATTATTTAAGCAATCAACCACCCCTATATGTCTGTGTCCTTCAAAACTATAAGAATAAAAAGCAGAGTAAAAATCTGTTTAAAACCCATCGGGGTGCAGTGATCACCAGCTGGCACTAAGACTATTTGAATTTGAGATTTTAGTCACTATCTGCTCACTTTACTCCTGCTTTTCTGTGATTCTTTGCTTTTCAGGCGTGAGTGTTTGAATCCTGGCTTCCTATCAATGGTTTTCAGGTTCACAGGGCCTGTACATATGGATTACTATAACGATAATGATCACAAAACCTGGACAAACATTCTTTTGAATATCTCCAGAGATGATATGTGGAGTCTAATCCAATAAATAAAACTAGGAAAACCACAGTCAGCAACACCTAGAATAAATCAGCAAACAAAGGTTTGTAAGAAAGTCCAACATACCACAGAATAAACCACGTAAAACCCTGAAATTGAATTCCTGTTCAGCTGAACGTGAAATGTTTTTATTTGAATTGTGACAAGTCATTACCAGTAGCATTCACTGAAGAAGATGAATGCAAGTCTATTTCATATTTCCTGTTAGTTTTCATTCAAATATGCAATTTTTCCTTGCCAATGACTAGTCTCATACACATCTGTGTGCATTCATTTACATATGACCTACAACCCCAATTCTGAGAAAGTTGAGACAGTATGAAAAATGCCAATAAAAACAAAAAGTGATTTGCAAATTATATTCACCCTTTGCTATACTGAAAGCACTACAACTAAACATTATATTATGTTTTACCTTTTGAAAATGTACAGAAATTTCAAATCAGATGTTTGAAACACACTCCAAGAAAGTTGGGACAGTCGAGTGTTTACCAATGTGAAACATCACCATTTCTTCTAATAACACTTATTAAGCATTTAGGCACTGAAGAAACAAGTTTATGTTTAAAAAGTGTCATTTTCCCCCATTCATCCATTATGCAGGTCTTCAGCTGCACAATTGTACGGGGTCTTCGTTGCAGTATTGTGTGATTCATAATGCACCACACATTCTCAATCGGAGATGGTCAGGACTGCAGGCAGGCCAATCTAGCACACGCGCTCTCTGCTTATTCGGCCAGTATGTGGTTTGAAGTTGTCCTGCTGAAAATGCCGGGATGTCCCTGGAAAAGTTGGTACTGGATGGCAGTATATGCTGCTCCAAAATTTGTACATATCTGTCTACATTAATGGTGTCCTCACAGATGTGCAAGTTACACATGCCATGGGCACTGACACACCTCTGGCCCATACAGACACTGGCTTTTGGACCTGACGCTGATAACAGCTTGGATGGTCCTTTTCCTCTTTGGCCTGGAAAACACGATGGCTGTGTTTTAAAAAAAAAAAATTGAAATGTGGACTCATCAGACCAAAAAACACGGTTCCACTGTTCTACTTTCCATCTCAGATGAGATCGAGCCCAGAGATGTCAGCAGCGCTTTTGGACAGTGTTGATGTAGGGCTTCTGCTTTGCATAATAAAGTCTTAACTTGCATCTGTGGATGCAGCGGCAAATGGTGTTGACTAACAAAGGTTTACTAAAGTTATCCCAAGCCCATGTTCATGATATACATTACAGATGAATGATGTTTTTTTAAGACAGTGACGTCTGAGTGATCAGAGATCACGTGCATTCAGAAGTGGTTTTCATCTTGCCCTTTACGCACCGAGATTTGACCAGATTCCTTGAATCTTTTAACTATATTGTGCACTGTAGAGGGTGAAATGCCCAAATTCCTTCCAATTTGTCTTTGGGGAACATTGTTCTCAGAGTGCTGGATTATCTGCTGAAGCATCTGTTGGCAAATTGACAAGTCTCGAATGATCCTTGCTCTAGGACTAAAGCTGTTTTTGGAGGCTCCTTATATACTATGACACGATTGCCTTACCTGTTTAACATCTCCTGTTTCACACTGCCTTCTTATTTTAAATTGTCAAATTGTTATTAGTCTTAAATTGTCTTAAATTAAAGTCTTAAACTGCCCCCGTCTCAACTTTTTTGGCACATGTTGCAATCAACTGATTTTAAATTACTGTACAAACTCACAAGGTAAAACGTCATATAATTGTAGTGTTGTTGCTGTGTTTTCAATTTAGCAAAGGGTGAATATAATTTACAAATCACTACTTTTTGTTTTCATTAGCATTTTTCATACTGTCCCAAATTTTTTGGAATTGGGGTTGTATTTTCGGATCGATAATAAAAGAAAGTGATTGTCTGAGCATGCACATGTGAGCATGCAGGTGTGTAAAGGTGTGAATGTATGTGTGTGATGACTCTGGCAGTGTTTGGTCCTGCTTCTGTTCTTAACAAAGAGTATTTAATCAGGAGTCTGTTTATCTCTCTCCTCCTCCATGTTGTAACATTGGGAAGGGTGTGAAAACAAACTAAAAATAAAAGCCTGAAGCGCACATTAATTCTGCCTCTTTAATGTGCCATAAGAAATACAGATTTCGAAAAATGAAGAGAATAGAGAAAGAGAAAAAACACTCCCCCTTGTCTGTGAAGTGTGCAGGGCAACAATATCACACTTTGAGTCATTCTGCCTGACAGAGCCACTACTAATGCAAATAAAACCACACACACACACAGATCAAGACTTAAAAAAGAATATCTCCGAGCACCTTTCCAACCTACTTTCCTCCTTTGTTGTTCTCTTCTGAGCCTGAATACTTCTGCTTGACACTTTTAAAGAGGAAACTCAAACAGATTTTCCAGCTTAGCTCACTTCACTTTGAGGAAGTTGAGGAGTCAGGCGAGTTTTAAGAGGTAACTGAGAACAAGATGGTGTTTTATTCTCAGGGCAGGCTCGGCTTTGACTAAGGATGGGACAATATAGAGAATGTTAAAATATCGGCAACCAAAATAAATGTCAAACCATATTTTCTGTCCGTGTGATCATTAATGTAATGACCCTTTCAAACATCAAAATCTCTCTGTTGCTTTTTCTACACTATTTACAGGGTTTACACAAGGTCCTTGAAGTGCTTAAAGTGCTTGAATTTTATCTTATAAAAACTTAAGCACTGGAATACCTGGAAAATTGCCTTGTCTTGTTGATAAGGGCTTGGAGTTAAAAATGGAACAATTCTTCCCTGCAATGTGTGTCCATCAAAGATGAGTTCCACGCACAATAAATATTGGTTCTCCATCAAAACACACTGAATACTATAACTTCAACTGATTATATATATATATATTATTTTGTTTAAGCATTGCAAATCATTTAATAGTATTTAATTATTATTTAAAATTAATCTATGCCATGCTATTCTTTTAAATTTTCAACCACAACTGGAAGTTGCTGGTCCAGGATGAGAGATATATCTGCTTCTATGAGAGTGCGGCTGCACAGGTGATAGCAAAGCGGTTTAAATAGCACAGTTGTTGCTTCAGAAATGTATCAAGCGTCTCGTATGCATTGTTCCATCTGTTTGCTCTGCGAGTAGAAGATCGCACGACCCTGTCGCAAAAGCTATGATGGATTTCAAACCTTTATCATCAGGTGTGCGCACTGACAAGCGAGTGACCGGCAATGACGGCAATTAGCAAAAGCCAATGAAATGGAGAGCGTGCAAGAGTAGAGAAAGTCATAAAAAATAAAAAAAATTTTTTTTTTTTAAATGAAAACATCACCAACATCTCCCGAACCGCTGCCTTGTCATTATTTTCTTCTGTGTTTTTCCCCATTGTGTGCAAATTAGTGAAATAATGGGTGCGAGCTCGTCTTTCATGTTGTTTGTTGGCTTGTTATCACGAATAAACTCTCCCGTTGCTATGTGTGTGGGTTTGTGAAAGAATTTCAGGACCGTAGTTTCATTCGGGCACAAATGGTTATGTGTTTGATACAGCTGGTCTGCAAACAGTCGTGTTTAACTCACGTCTTTGTTTCTACATCTGTCTTTGGCGTGCGCCACTGCTCTGCCGTGATTTAAACTGAACTCAGAATCGATTCTGACTCTTTTGAGAATCGATTCAGAATCATTTGAGTATGAATCGCGATGCATCGCTGAAACAATTTCCCCCCCCACCCCTAATTGTCATGTCACACAGCAGTTGGTGATAAGTGTAGAAAAGAACACTGTATCATTTATGTTTCATTTAAGTATCAACTTTTGTATAAGAGGCTTCTCCTAAATTACATAGGAGCAAAAATAAAATGAAACAAATGAGAGCTATAAAATGAATGAATGAATTCTGTGCAAACATTTCACAAACAGAAGTTTGTAAGATTTTAAATGATAAAACAATAAAGCTTTGGAAAATACCGGATTGTCTGGTCTCAGTCTTTTAGATGGTGGACCTCCATCTTCAGGGTGGAGCATGTAGAACAGCCGCACTTTGTTGGCATGTTTCTTGCTCTGTTGTGTGTGAGAAAGAGAGAAAGACAGTAGGATTAGCACATAATAGAGATATCAAGTTCTAAAGTACAATATGCACACAATCAGCCAGCTAATCTACATCAGAAAGGTTTGATTTAAGCAATCTATAGATTACATATTATCAGCACAGTTAAGAAGGAAAATGTTGTTATTGGTTTGCTTTTGCTTTTAGCAAAACAATAATCAATAGCTTTTTGTGCGCTTTTGGGTACAGCTGAAATGTAGAGTATATATACCTACTGAGAATACATTTTTGTTTATGTAAGTCTTTTTCTAAACACAACACAAGGTTCCCTCAAGCTTGTATTGATTTATAGTGGCTGTTCAGCTCTGACAATCAAATTTAGACAGGAATGCTGGTCTTTCGAGAATGTTTTCCATTATTACATACTTTGGAAAACAATGACGTAAGGAAACTGAGAATGGAGGTTTCAAACGGATTACACAATAAGATTTTAATGCCGATTTTAGCCCTGATTTTAATTCAGGACACGCTGAGACTAGTCGGTCCTAGTCTTCAGATTTTTAGAAAGTCGGACCCTGAGAAAATTGCGTAGTGTATGATGGGTTCTGACTACAATTACTTCAACTATTATTCTATCCATTGGGAGGATATCAAACAGGTTTTATATATTTAAAGCTCACTATCAATGACTATAGAAGAAAATCTCATAGTGTATGATGCAGCATGACTCAAATCTGAAGTCAAACGGAAAGCAGCGATTGGAAATTGAGCATGTGGGGCCATGAATCTCAAGAAATAAAAATTGTGAACAAGGATTCAAGTGGAGTTTACAGTTACAGTCACATTCAAATAGAACCGTGTAGCGTACAGATTCCATTTAAACTTTGTTTTGCCTTTTATAGATATTTTCAACCTTAGTTATGCTATCTATTTTCGAAACATTTTACTTTTTGAGAAATTTAAGGCCACGTCCACACTAATAAGTTTTCGTTTGAAAGCGCATCTTTTTCCCTACGTTTAGGCCTAAGTTTAGGCTTACGAAGAGCTTTTCAAAAACTTTCTCCCAAGTGGATATATTTGAAAATGCCGTCTTCATGTTGTAGTGTGGATGGGTAAGATGGAGATATCTGAAAACGGTGAGGAATTTTTTTGTCATGTGACACAGTCATGTGATCCATTTAACCCAAAACAATCAAGATGGCAGCCCACATTGTAGCACCGTTATTGTGCTTGAATATTCGCTTTTTAAGAGCATTGTTAAAGATAAATTTTACTTTGTACAACCTTCACAATGCATTCCTTCTAAGGTGACACAAAGTTTACTTGGAATTGCAGTCCGGCGACGAAACACGAGGACAATTGCATTTCAGCTCGTACATGGATCGGGGATTTTTTGCATGCGCAGTAAGGGGATTTAAGCATTTCCGTACGTTTCAGTGTGGATGAGCAACTTGTGGAAAACACTTGAAAACGGCAGTGTGAACAGAGAACATTTCGAAATGGAAAACGCAGTTTTCAAATGTATCTGGATTAATGTGGACGTAGCCTAAGGTTTCAGTTTGCAAATCTGTCATCGACTTAAGGACAACACACCGGACGAGAAGTGCCATGCCGCGTCGCGGCTAGAACACAGCACAGGTATCAAACATGGCGCATCGATCCGGTTCACGTGGCAGATAGTACCCTTCTTAAAGAATGAACAAGGCTAGAGTAAATCTTATGTCCACTGATAATGATTTGGGTCGAATTTAATGGAAAATATTTGAGTTGCACTCCGTGGCGTGGCAAAATTTGAGCAGCCTCCGGAGTTGTAGGTGGGCACCGCCGACAGACGCGAGTGGTGGCGGCAGTGTGCATACATTCATAGAAAACAATGTTACGAATTTTAGAATGTGCCATGTTGTCCGCAATGTTCAGCATTCAAATGTAACCAACAGCGATGATGTCATCGTAATATATACTTAGTGAATTGCAACTGGTGTTCTTTCTTACATCTATTCACATACTGAATTTTGATTGGTCTTCTTTTTTAAACCTTTTTACATAATAAATTGTGATTGGTCTCGTCTTCCTTGCATTCACAAGAGAGCCGACAGAAAATGTGCAATGATGTCTTGACCATGGTAAGGTGGCTTTGAAGAAGCATTTTATTCACAAAACCCAAGCCTAAAACCTAGACTTTTGATGCCTTACAAGCACGGGTATTCCCTTCAGGAAATACAAATCTAGTTTTGCTTTGTCCTCTTAACTCACATTGTCTGCACTGAATATTAACTTTGGCCTATGTTTCCTTACAAAAAGGGATTAGGGTTCTGGCAAACTTGCAGCGAATTTGTCACTAATTATTTTCACATGAAAATAAGATTGCAGAGGTTTCTAGCTTTTCACTGGTAGTGGGAACCTGCAACAAACCTTTGGTGACAGCGGACAATTTGTCACAACTGGCAAGCACTTCTATGGCAAATTTGTTGCAACAATGAAGAGTTCGCGCAAAGCTCATTTGCATGTAAAAATAATGAGTGGCACATTTGCTGCAAGTTTTCCACAAGGGTTTGCCAGGACTCTAGATTTTTGTAAGGGTTACTCCACTTAAACACTCTGAGTATTTTAGAGGAATCTGAGGACACCAAAGAGTTGGCAGTCACCAGAACTTTGAAAAATGCATGTGACTGCTCAGCTTTCAAAACATATACAGCTGCTTACGTTTCAAATAGTCAAGGTGGGCCAAGAGGGCAAAGCCACAGCAACCTCCTTAAAAAAGCTGACGCAAAGACCTGCTTTAGGTTTCTAGGCTATCCAGATGGTGAACATTTCAGTCTGGTGACTGACTGTATTTTTTTTTTTTTTTTTTCAATACAGTAAACTTGTCTGTGTGCATACTTGGCTATAGTTTTGGGGCTAAATTTATTTGAAATTACCACAATCTTAACCAGCCATCTTTCCCCAATCAAACAGATAGAGGCTCTACTTGACTAGAAATCATTTGCCTGGAGGCATTATGAATATGACCGCCAAGTGACCTCACTTGCCATAAGAGATTTTGGTCATGTCTTCCATGTGCCTGTTCCAAAAACCCTTTCTTTATTTCTTTCTTTCTTGATTTTTTGTTTATTGCTTTCTTGCTTGTCTTCTTTGTTTGTTTGTCTCTTTCTTTCATTATTTCTTGCTTTCATTCTTTCTTTCTTGCTATCTTGTTTTTTTCTTTCTTTCTTGATATCTTGTTTTCTTTCATTTTTATTTGTTTTTCTTTCTTTCTTGCTATCTTGTTTTCTTTTTTTATTTATTCATTATTTCTTTCGATCTTGTTTTCTTTCTTTCATTTTTTATTTCATTTGTTCTTGCTTTCATTCTTTCTTTCTTACTTGCTATATTGTTTTATTTCTTTAATTGTATATTTTTCTTTCTTTTCTTTCTTTCATTCTTTAATTTGTATTGTTTCATTATTTCTTTCTTTTTTCTTCCTTGCTATCTTGTTTTTTTCTTTCTTTAATTGTATTTTTTCTTTCTTTTCTTTCTTTCTTGCTATGTCTTCTTTCTTTTTTCTTTTTGTTCTTTCTTACTTGCTATCTTGTTTTCTGTATTTATTTCTTCTTTCTTTCTTTCTTTCTTGCTTGCTTGCTATCTTGTTAACTTTCATTCAGTATGAAATGTTTACTTACACAATTAGTACAGCTTTAATCAGTAAAGCATGACACAGATGGAACCTGTGATCTGTTGCATTGGATACACTCATATGAGATATCAATTGAAAGATTAAAAACAAAACAAAACTTTCCAGAAACATCTAATACTCTAGCATTGTTGTAAGAAAAGTTGGCATAAAAGCAACCTCATACAGCAGCCCTTCGATAACGCTATCTGCAATGATTTAAATGTAAATGACACTCGCGCTGAGTGATGAGTTGAAGCTTTCACGCAAGTCGAGTGTAAGTACCTTAAAGGGATAGTTCACTAACAGTTAAATTATGGCGGAAAATTTCATTTTGGGTAAACTATCCCTTCAAGGTTTAAAGGAGTACACTAGACAAAGTTTCTAGAAGTCGGATAGATAGAGTCAGCTACCTCAGCAAGATTTGGAAGGGAATGAAAGCACAGCTAGGCTCACGGAGGCTTCTGTGGGATAGATTGAGCTCAAAGAGCGAAAGATAGAGGAGCTTTGTGGTCTCTGAAGCAGTCAGACTGGATCACACTGGTCCAGTGAAGAGCTCAGAACTGAGAGGGGATGAAAGAGGCCATTGATGCACATAGAATGAGCTATAGAACAGACACTGAGGGGGAGAGGCCACATTTGGCCTGGGAGAGATTATATTTGAGGGTTTAAGAGGAAAGAGAGAGGAAATGATTCTTTATATAGCTATAAAAAGTTTTATGTTTTAGGGTATTAGGATAATGTCAATGTTGAAATTTTACAGTGCCCATAGGGCTGGGTGGTATTATGGTATTAATCACGATACGAACTTGTGCAATTATTAATTAACAATTTCATATCAATATAAGTTCGATATTTTACACTGGTGTGTGTAAATGGGTATATTTTATAGCGTATGTGCTTTTCCCACTGTTAGTCCCAGAAATGTTGAATTCTTTCCGCTGTGTTGACTTGTTGGGTTCCATCCTATGACGTTTGTTCTCCGGCCTGTTCCACGCACATGCACACTTCTCAAAAACCTTTTAGAATGGCACTTATGAGTTTTTACATGGCCACATTAAGCCGCGTTCTCCGGGAGAAACCTAGGTGTGTTAAACTGCTTTCTCTTATTCCTTTAAATGGCATAAGGAAATTGGCAATCTCATTACATAAAGTTTCAGAATGCCGCTTTCTGCAAAAGCCCTGGAAAAAACGGTTTCTTAATGCATGTAAAATCTACTTGAATGAGGAAATACCAAAAATCTTCTAAATGGCTAGTTAAGAGTACAATCAAATAACACTTCATATCAACAATAAAATCTGACAACAATTTATTTAGCTCAAATCACACACACACACACACACACACACACACAAACATCTTTTCAGGCTGGTTCAGCTAATGTGCATGTGCATTCTTGAGTGAACTGAATCTTGAATGTCTCTTTTAAAGAAGTTTTTGGCTCTTTTAATTTAAGGTTATTACTACTGCTGACCCATCTCATCTTTATAATGTCTGCGTCTGAAACCAAGAAAATGCTGCCTCCGGAGGCTGTATACAGAGGTAGGAAGGGACCAAGGCACATCCGAATCCAATGTCTGTGTCTCATCCTGTCTACTGAGATACTTTCATCTGATTGATTTTTTAAGGCAGCATAGATGTATCCATCCCTGCCTATGAAATCCCACAATCCTGTGCGTGAGAATCCACGGCAATTGAGCTTAAAAAATAAAAAAAAGGCAGAAGAGGCGGCTGATAGCCAATGTAGACAATGTCTCTGATCAGCACACTTGGAATGCCTCTTGTCCAATCAGATTAGAGGACTAGAACTAACTAGGGACTGCTGCGATTCTTAAAGAGACAGTACTGTTTTAGCACATGTTCTATATATCAGTGTAAATACCTGTAATAGTACAAGCCATGCATGTAAACATTATAAATGTAACAATATATGCAATGTAATATATGCAATTTCAAGACATCATTTTCAAGAAGTATATATGGAATTTGTACAATTTGTACCATTAAAAAGCTAAATTGTCACCAAAATGATGAAAAACTAATGATTCCATCATTATTTACACACTGTACCCTGTATAATAAATAGCATTAGTTAAGAGAGAATTTCTTTCATATGCAAGCAAAATGGACATTATTATTGAGATGTACCCAAAAGAATCGAATCAAATCATTTAATCTGTGTCAACACCTAGCCCAAGTGCATATGTCGACTGTTGTATCGAACTTAGGCTTTGAATGTGGCTCATCCAATCAGATTTTTTATGCATTAGGCTACTTAGGCTACTTTTTTTGTTTGGTTCACTGTCTTTTATTTATAACTCAAGTGCAGCAGCTGTTTTTGAAGTGATAGATATAAATTAGGATCAACCTTTGCATATTGCAAAGCACTGCACAGTGGAGTGATACAAACAGTAAAGTGTCCCAGTGCAGTTATTGAAAATAATCAGAAATCTTGGAAGCCAGTGAAAATATCGAGAGATATATAGAAGGAAACAGGGTGGAGAAATGGATAGGACAATGAATCAAGAATGACGTGTAGAGAGGACAGAAGTTTCCAACCCAAACAGTGATGGGCGGCTGACAGATAAGAAGCTTTTTCTCAAGCTTTTAGTCTATGTCCGTTAGCTATCCATCAGATTATCAGCCATGCACACACACTCACACACACACCATGAGGAATTGAAAGAGGAAGAGTTCCCAAGTCCATTAAAGTTGGTGTGACAGGTGGAGAGAGATTGGTGCGTGCCAATCCCAGGGGAAGAGCTCTAATGTGTGCTGTGGTGCAGCAGACTCATGTTATCACCAAGAATATCTCCATCTTTCTATCTGTTTCTCTCTCTTTCTGACTCTCCGACTCTCCAGGGAAATGGCCGGGTGAATCAGGGCCTGGAATGAACCGGCCACCAAACCAGACTCTTGTAACAGATTCAGGGTGACGAGTTCATCTGACTTTCTAGTACATTTCTTTGAGGACACATACATTTTTTTGGATACTGGGATTAAAAATCTGTGTATTTGTCTTCTGTGGTTTATATAGCATTTAGGGCAGGATAACAAATACAGTATTTATGATACATTCGCTGTTATTTTGTTGATTTAAAATTAATCAACTTTAACTTTGCCAGTTTCACAAATTGAATATTTTAATAGCATCTGTAACTTAAATGTATCTCTAGTTTAATTCAAATTTGGGAAGTTGAACTCAATTCTACAAATCACTGATTCAACAATTTGTTATCATTATTATGTTATATATATATATATATATATATATATATATATATATATATATATATATATATATATATATATATTAGTTTTATTTAATAGCATATTAATAATATTTTATTATTATTAATAAAATAACTTTTATTAATGTTATAAAACATTGCTCTTATATTGGTGCATAGAAATAGCATTCTTTGAAAATATTATACGGCATGCATTGATTATTTTTAACTAATATTTTGTTGTATTTTATTTATAGTAACGTTAAACAAATTAGTTGAATCTACTTGGCAACAATGGTGTTTGGTTAAAATAATAGTTTCTCTGATTGAAAAAATAAACACATTTTTACACTCAAAAAATATTTACGCATTTAAATTTCATAACAAATTTCCATAAAATTAAATTGGTTAATCTTTAATATAATAAAATCTGAAATCCCTAGTAAATTGTAAAGTGTATAGTAAATTCCAACACAGAATCAGACCACATACAAGTAAATCCAACCTATTTTCACATGCAATGCAGGACATCTGAGAGTGTTTGCTAAACCTCTTACGCTCTGCAGGATTTTTGGGCTGCTGCATGAAATTTTTCACACTCAAATTTAAAAGCTCCCTGTTCACACATACAGTGGACTAATTTCATAAAAATTGTCTCATTTTACAGATAACCCCCTAAATTTTAAGAAATTGCAATAATGAATAAATAACAGTGTATATGTTTACAATTTTATGATAATTTATATTTTATTTTTATAAATCTTTTTTTAATGTCTAAAGTTTAAAAGCATGCCATTTAAGCTCTGTGTCCTCAATTTTCAAGCAAAAAGTCTTATTTTGTTCCACTTTTTTCCAGATTTACCATCACTTTACACTGATCTGAAATGTAGATGGTGCTCTAACGCATTTTATCCCTCACCCATAGACAACCAGTCTTTTTTTTTTTTTTTTGAAGTGCTGAGAGCTTCCACACAATTTTGTTGAATATATTGGCTTCTGAGTTGTCTAGAAGCCCTATTTAGGTGTCTTTGGAAAGCAGAGAATCCCAGCTTTACAATGATGTGTAACATTCCATATTCTATAGATGATAACCTATTTTACTGATGATTTGTTTCTCATACTTTTTCTACCGGACTACATATTTTGTTCTAATTTTGTTTTTGACACAACATTGGATTATTCACCCAAGCAAGCTAACAAACAAGTAAACAAGTAATTTCTTTAACTCATTTTAAAGCTAACAACCCAAGGTAAAATTTTACATAAAGTTTGATGCTATTTGGAGCGTACAGATCAGTGGTCAGCAAAGAAAAGAGACATTTGCATTTTATGCCTTACCGAAATAAAATTTCACTTTGTGATAATATTTTTTTTAAATAATTCAAACAGTAGTAACAAAATAAACTGTACAGTCACCTTCCTGCGAATAAGAGCTTTCATTTGATATATGACTATATGATATATTTAAGTGCTATGTGAAAGACTTTTATATTCATTTAAAAAAATTCTAAAACGTAACCACTAGGTGGGGCCAATTTGTGACACAAATGTTTTCAGGCTGTATTTTGTTATTTTCTGTAACTAAATGTAAAAGTTATCTCTGTAAAGTTCAGATTCTAAGCTTTCAAATGATACCACATATGCCTAACTTATGCATCCAGGGACTTCAGGGTTTTAAGTGTTAAAATGGCTTGCCACATAGCACCTCCCCGCATAGTTTAAGAGGTTAAGAAGAGGGATCACAGATATCAGTGACAGAGGAGCTGAAGTGTTACCGTAACACTGTATATAGTTTATTGGCTCCCTGTGAGGCTTTGTAAATCAATCTAGCCAAACGATCTAGTTGAACAGACACGTTCCCTTAGCCACACTGATTTGTGTAAAGGAGTTTGTCCTCATTAGCTTGCTCGTTAATCTAGTGATTGCGTACTCTGTGGCCTAGTGAACCGTGTGTGAGTGATGTAAATAATGCAGGGGGATGATTCTTTAATGGTCAATCATTAAGTTACTTATGAAGGGGTTGTGGGTTCTTGGGAAAGGTACACTGCATTACAACTTTAAAAGAAGCTGGTGAAAAATACATGAGAGAAGCATTTAAGTTACAAATGATTATTACATCCCAGATGATCAATTGATGAGAGCCGCTTTTAACGTAATGTGTGTCACACGAGTGTGTGTGAGATATATATATATATATATATATATATATATATATATATATATATATATATATATATATATATGCACACACAGAGAGAGAGAGAGAGAAAGAGAGAGTGAGATAACTCACCTCGTAGTGTGCCACACGCTGGGACTCAGAGATCAACTGAGCATTGCAGATGTTACAGTAGCTCTCTGTAAAGAGTCCTTCATCAACAGCTCCAGCAGACTTCATCTGAAGGCAAACAAACAAAACAACCATAAGACCAAATTATTTTGACCTTGGACTAATTTAACTAATTTTTCAAAGTCAAGTCAACCTGTATTATCTTTTTCGTCCAATTTGGCAGTAGTCAAACAAACAAACAAATAAACAAACAAACAATTTATATATACAGTATATATATATAATATGACCGTGGCATGATTGTTGGTGCCAGACGGGCTGGTTTGAGTATTTCTGTAACTGCTGATTTCGTAGGATTTTCACACACAACAGTTTCTAGAATTTACTCAGAATGGTGCCAAAACAAAAAACATCCAGTGAGGGGCAGTTCTGTGGACGGAAATGCTTTGTTGATGAGAGAGGTCAACAGAGAATGGCCAGACTGGGTCGAACTGACAAAGTCTACGGTAACTCAGATAACCACTCTGTACAATTGTGGTGAGAAGAATAGCATCTCGGAATGCTATTCTGAGATTCGGGTTGGCGCTGTTTTTGTGGCACGAAGGGGACCTTCACAAAATTAGGTAGGTGATTTTAATGTTGTGGCTGATCGGTGTGTATATATATATATATATATATACTCAGCAAAAAAGAAACATCCCTTTTTCAGGACACTGTATTTTAAAGATAATTTTATACAAATCCAAATAACTTTACAGATCTTTATTGTAAAGGGTTTAAACAATGTTTTCCATGCTTGTTCAATGAACCATAAACTATTAATGAACATGCACCTGTAGAACAGTCGTTAAGATACTAACAGCTTACAGAAGGTAGGCAATTAAGGTCATAGTTATAAAAACTTAGGACACTAAAGAGACCTTTCTACTGACTCTGAAAAACACCAAAAGAAAGATGCCCAGAGTCCCTGCTCATCTCCGTGAACGTGCCTTAGGCATACTGCACGGAGGCATGAGGACTGCAGATGTGGCCAGGGCAATAAATTGCAATGTCCGTACTGTGAGACAAGAAGGACAGCTGATCGTCCTCGCAGTGGCAGACCACGTGTAACAACACCTGCACAGGATCCGAAAATCACACCTGCAGGACAGGTACAGGATGGCAACAACAACTGCCCGAGTTATACCAGGAACGAACAATCCCTCCATCAGTGCTCAGACTGTTCCCAATAGGCTGAGAGACGCTGGACTGGGGGCTTGTAGGCCTGTTGTAAGGCAGGTCCTTACCAGACATCACCGGAAACAATGTCGCCTATGGACACAAACCCACCTTCGCTGGACCAGACAGGACTGGCAAAAAGTGCTCTTCACTGACGAGTCACGGTTTTGTCTCACCAGGGGTGATGGTTGGACTCACGTTTATCGTCGAAGGAATAAGTGTTACACCGAGGCCTGTACTCTGGAGCGGGATCGATTTGGAGGTGGAGGATCCGTCATGGTCTGGGGCGGTGTGTCACAGCATCATCGGACTGAGCTTGTTGTCATTGCAGGCAATCTCAACGCTGTGCGTTTCAGGGAAGACATACTCCTCCCTCATGTGGTACCCTTCCTGCAGGCTCATCCTGACATGACCCCCCAGCATGACAATGCCACCAGTCATACTGCTATATATATATATATATATATATATATATATATATATATATATATATATATATATATATATATATATATATATATATATATATTCTTTTCTTCTTTTTTTTCTTTTAATGTTGACTTTTTCAAATGACAGCATGGATTTAAAATTGACCCTATTTACTTCCTTACTTTTCTATATGCTGGTTACTGGTCATATTTTGCACAATTCATCTGTGCACATTATTTCAAGTACAATTTTTTTTTACAAAATGTAATAACTTGCTCCACCTCTGAAACCACTTTCCTTTTCGACTCCTCCCCTCCAACCACCTTTTCCATTCCGCCCACTTTTCATGATCCAATTAATTCCCATTGGATAAAATCAAGCCCCTTCTTACATTTTTTTTGTAATTCTAAAATAAAAATGTTTTTACGTTGAATATCCTGTTTCACTCAGAATTACATCAGATTACGGAAGTAAAATGGGTTGCAAATGGGTTGCAGAAGTAAATATGGGTTACCTTGACTTAACATAAGACCTTACAATGCAAAAGCAACTGACAAATTACATAAATATGGAAAATAACTAATGCGTATACAGGCAGTGGAAACTACGTTACAAGTTAAATGTGAGTTTTAAAACAACTGACCAATGGGATGAATCTATTTACATATTGGCAAGTCTATTCAGTGTTTATATTGCAACATTTTATGTGATTTAATACACCTATAATCATGCTTTCTGCTCTATTCCGTTGCGCTCCATCTAGTTGTTTATAAAGCAAGAACACATCCTGTGTGAACAGCCCCTATGGCAAAATACTAACCGTAATGGAGCCTCATAAGTGACTAATTTAAAAATTTTTAAATAGAAATGCTTGCAACTCTCTTAATCATCACTCACACACAACACTGAAATTGCGCTCATCATGTGACGCGCATGAGAGACTTGTAAATTGTTTACACTTGATTCTATTAGAGTTTGAGGTTAGCATGTTGCTTACCCAACAATGCTATACTCTGATAAGCACCAAAATACACAGCACAAACAATTATTGGGTGCAATAGTCCATTTTAAATGAGACAGAGCTATTTTTAGCGATACTTTGTAGTAAATTTATATTATAACATTTCTCTTGATTTGTTTTCACTGAGCTTAACACAATGCAGGTTACATGCAGTGCTGCCTTAGAATTTACACTAAGATTGTGAGACAATTTTTCACTTAATGCTAAGAAAAGGTGTGCATGTTTTCCAGTCCTTGGCACATGCTTCTGTTTGTTAATAAGAGCTATGCAATGTGTAAAATTACCTGCCTTTCTCAAGGGCAAATAAGGAATACATTCAGAGTGTGTCGCACAGTCTCTGGGGACATGGTCGCTGTCCTTTTCTGCATATCGTGGCCCCCTTCGGTATATCGCGGCGCCATTTTGCGGCCCTGTTCAGCCAGTCGTGGCCCCTTTCGGCCCTGTTTTCCCACTGGGAAAAGTCCCGGTACACAAAAAGAGATGTTAAGCAGAGTGATGTCTCAGTCACCATTCACTTTCATTACATCTTTTTTTCCATACAATGTAAGTGAATGGTGACTGAGACCTACAGTATTTATGCCTAACATCTCCTTTTGTGTCCACAAAAGAAAGAAATTAATTCGGGTTTAGAAAAACATAAGGGGGAATAAATGATAGAATTTTCATTTTTGGGTAAACTATCCCTTATATAGAGTTGTAAAACTGTATTAGCATTTAGCAGTTATTACAAAAGAATACTGGGCTTTGAAATCCTCAAGAAAAAGATATCCAAGGAAACCCATCAAACCAATTTCTTGATGTATTATTGAAAAGCAAAGTGCCTTGAGAATTCAATATCTTTCTTTTGCCATCTGAGAGTGAGGGTGCATGATTCTGATGTGGAGAATCAGTTATTCTGAGGCTCAAGTGTTGGAGATGCAAAAATCTGCGGTCATTCTTGAAACCCAACGATGGTTTAATCCTGATTCTTGATTAGCTTCTATGTGGAGTTGAGGAGGTCAGGTGTAGTGAGTGTGCAGAGACTGATGGGTACACATCAGCCTGACATCACGTGTCACCGATGACTCACAGTCGCTGAGAACTTCAGATAAAATTCAAAGGAATCAAGCAGTAAAGGAACATGGAACACACATTCAGATATCATTCTGTCTCCATCATGACAGCTGAGAACATACTGGACCTTCACTCCACTAGGCTGCTGAATTACCAGGATAGTTCACCCAAAAGTGAAAATTGTATCATCATTTACTCACCCTCATGTCGTCCAAACAATGTAACTTTATGCCAATAGTGAAAAGTTTGTCTATCCAAGACTAATACTCCACCATCTCAATGTTTAAACAATTGCTGTCACTCAGTAGATGGTTTCCTCCTATTAGAAACTGGTTGTTAAAATCTTGCCCAAAAATAAGCAGAGGAAAATGATACTGTGGCATAATAAACTTCATTTCTGATTCACTCTGCTGCCTTAATGATTTCTTACCATACGAGCTCTAAAAACAAGCCCTCCGTGTGCATTCAGACACGAAATCTGTTTCACACAATTTAATTTTAGAGATTATAATTGTATTGTGACACGGCAGTGATCTCTGAGCGCACCTCTGCGCTAGTCTAATTGAATATGTTTGAATTTTTATTTCCTCCAAACGAGAGCCCTGTGGTAGCATTCAGGCGGCCGCTTTGAGTTGTTTTTTTTTTTTTTTTTTTTTCTGTATTTGGAAAGAGACTTATGTTCTAAAACATTTACCTGTGCCATTCTATCAAGAATAAGAGTACAGATGAAATGAGCTCCGTAATCTGGATGAAAAAAGTTATGTTATAAAGATTTCATACGACTGTAAACTATTATATGTGATTAGTAATAATAATGACCTCTATGGATCAAATTAATTAAAAGCATTTTCCTTTAGCAGGGGTGCATTTTTGCTTTATTTTATTGCCTCTACCCTCCAGCTAAGTCTGAATGCTGGCCAGGCTGTGTATAATAGTACAGTTGAAGATAGTAGATTTTTACAGTTTTAATTAAGGTTTTGCTACAAGGTAGCTAGGCTGCTCTTTGTTTGGTAGCTAGGGTGTTGATAGATGGGTTGCTATGATGTTCTGGGTGGTTGCTAGAAGGTTGCAAGTGTGATCTGGGTAGGGTTGCTAGGATATTTTGGGTGGTTGCTAGGGTGTTGCTAGTGTGATCTGGGTTGGTTGCTGGGTTGTTTTGGGTGGTTGCTAGGGTTTTGATAGATGGGTTGCTACAATGTTCTGAGTGGTTGCTAGAAGGTTGCAAGTGTGATCTGGGTAGGGTTGCTAGGATATTTTGTGTGGTTGCTAGGGTGTTGGTAATGTGATCTCGGTAGTTGCTAGGATATTTTGGGTGGTTGCTAGAGTGTTGCTAATGTGATCTAGGTTGGGTTGCTAGGGTGTTTTGGGTGGTTTCTAAGGTATTGCTAGATGGGTTGCTAAGGTGTTCAGGGTGGTTGCTACTTGCTAGGGTGTTCTGGGTGGTTTCAAGGGTGTTGCTAGAAGGTTGCTATGGCGATCTGAGTGGGGTGTCAAGGGTGTTGTGGGTGGTTTGCTAGGGTGTTGATAGATGGGTTGCTATGATGTTCTGGGTGGTTGATAGAAGGTTGCAAGTGTGACTGCAAGTGTGATTTGGGTAGGGTTGCTAGGGTATTTTGGATGATTGCTAGGGTGTTGATGGATGGGTTGCTACAATGTTCTGAGTGGTTGCTAGAAGGTTGCAAGTGTGATCTGCTAGGATATTTTGGGTGGTTGCTAGGGTGTTGCTAGTGTGATCTGGGTAGGGTTGCTAGGTTGTTTTGGGTGGTTGCTAGGGTTTTGATAGATGGGTTGCTATGATGTTCTGGGTTGTTGCTAGAAGGTTGCTTGTGTGATTTGGGTAGGGTTACTAGTATATTTTGGGTGGTTGCTAGGGTGTTGCTAGATGGGTTCCTATGGTGTTCTGGATGGTTGCTACAAAGTTGCAAGTGTGATCTGGGTTGAGTTGCTAGGGTGTTTAGGGTGGTTGATATGGGGTTTTCTAAATGGGTTGCTACTTGCTAGGGTGTTCTGGGTGGTTTCTAGGGTGTTTCTAAAGTGTTTTGGGAGGTTGCTAAAAGCTTACTAGTGTGATCTGGGTGGGGTTGCAGGGGTGTTTTGGGTGGTTGCTAGAGTGATCTGGGTGGTTGCTAGAAGGTTGCTAGAGTGTTTTGGGTGGTTTCTAGGGTGTTTTATAGATGGGTTGCTACTTACTAGGGTGTTCAGGGTGGTTTCAAGGGTGTTGCTAGATAGGTTGCTAGAGTGTTCTGGGTGTTTGCTAGAAGGTGGCTAGTGTGATCTGAGTTGAATTGCTAGGGTGTTTAGGGTGGTTACTAAGGTTTTTGGGTGGTTGCTAGGGCATTTCTAGGGTGTTGCTATGGTCATCTGAGTGGTTGCTTACAGTGAGAGAATTTTCTGCATTCAAAATCTACTCTCACTGAGCACTTTATTAGGAACACCTGTTCACCTACTTATTCATGAAATTATCTAATCAGCCAATCGTGTGGCAGCAGCGCAATGCATAAAATCAAGCAGATACGGGTCAGGAGCTTCAGTTAATGTTCACATCAACCATAAGAATGGGGGAAAATGTGATCTCAGTGATTTAGACCATGGCATGATTGTTGGTACCAGACGGGCTGGTTTGAGTATTTCTTTAACTGCTTATCTCCTGGGATTTTCACGCACAACAGTCTCTAGAGTTTAATCAGAATGGTGCCAAAAACAACATCCATTCAGCAGCAGTTCTGTGGACGGAAAGGCCTTGTTGATAAGAGAAGTCAACAGAGAATGGCCAGACTGGTTTGAACTGACAGAAAGGCTACGGTAACTCAGATAACCACTCTGTACAATTGTAGTGAGCAGAATAGCATCTCAGAATGCACAACATGTCAAACCTTGATGTGGATGGGCTACAACAGCAGAAGAACACGTTGGGCACTTTATTAGGACCATAGTGTTCATAATAAAGTGCTCAGTGAGTTTAAGTTAAAACCATGACATAATTGTAATATTTGCATATAAAGTCTGATTGGTCTTCTTTGTTACTTATTTGTATACTGCATTGTGGTTGATCTATTTTTTTTTTTTTTTTTTTTTTTTGCATTTACTGTATTTAACCACAAATAATTGCAAAGACAGTAATGTGTTATTTTATGTTGATTCTCAAACACAGCATACAGAAAACAAGATACATGCTGAGTGTCATGACAACGGCAGAGCAGCTCTGACGCAGCATTTTATTTACACAGAACCAAAGTCTAAACCTAAGCTTACCTAAAACTTTTAACACTATTCTTTTGTTACCTTGTACACACTGATATGTCCTTCAGGAAATGCAGATCTAGTTAGATATGTTCCTCATAATCTCTTTATCTTAATGACATTTCAAAGCCACAGGTACAACACCTTCTACAGCCCAGAAGATGCTTCTTTCCAGGCCACATCTATGTTTGCCTGTGAAAGTTAAACATACTGCACGTCAGAGCGCTGAGCCATGTGATTTTGATTTGTGCCAGTTCCAGCCTCCAGACGTGGTGCACATCTCAAGCAGTTTACTCATGAAACTCTTCATCAGATGTGAGTCATCATTCCTCAATCACCCATCTGCCTCCTGCTCTCCTGACAGCTGGATGTGAGTGTGCAGGGGTCATGCTATCACAACAATCATGCTGATGTTGTCCTGTTTCATTCATGGCCCACGTGGTGAAAATCACCAACAGCCTTATATTCCTCTCCCATAAAACTGTTCTGTTTAGCATTCACGAGTCATGGGTTCCCATGGAAATTTCCAATGGATTTTTAGAACTGCATTTTTCAATTTATGAGTTAAATAAGATATTTGGTTAACATTTTGGTAAGATACTTTCATGTTTTGTACTACAACATAAATTACACACAGTTATAATTTGCAAACATGTTGCTAAATGAGGAGCACAACTACCACAAGGATGTGAGTTTATGTGCTTGATGAATTGGATAACCATTGTAGTCCTTACATAGAACAACTTGTTTAAAAAAAACAAAAAAAACATTGGTTTCAAAATTCACGTTTAAGGTAAGACTGTGTGCAATTTACATTGTAGAAAAAATATTAAAGTCTTCTCCAGTTGTTTCAACCACAGAAAATGTAGCAACAGAACTTAGTAGTGACAGTGACGCAAGTTGGCCCCCTACATTCTCAAACTACTTCTACTGTATATTAGTTTATATATGAATATTTTGCAATAAGCTTAAAATATATTGTGTTTATACTTGGGGGTGATCAATGACCCCCGTTCATGCATCGCTTTAATCACAATTCAGGTATTCCAAGAACAGGCTCTCATTGAGAACGGCATAGTAATACACCATCTCATCTGTCTTCTCTGCAGCTCGGCTCAACACTCCAGCTTTTTTCATCCAGGAAAATGGATTAGAGGTCTGCTGCCTTACCTGAGCCCAAGGGGGACTGAAAAATTGTCAGGTTTAGGGCCAGGTTGCAATAATTTTTTTGGGGTTTGCAATGAATGAGACAATAATGAATAATTTAATTTAATTTATAATATTTACATTTATTAGACATCGTTTATGTTTTTTACTTTAACGTGACTTGTTTGGGAATAAACATAAAATGAGGGAAAATAATAGCAAATTTGTGTTTGGGTTGGTTTTGGCCTTAAAATTTAACAGTACCAGTCAAGTTGGGTCACAGGGTCTTGTTTATAAGTGAGGTTTGAACTTCAGCTGCAGACTCGTGGTCAACCAATATGGGTTATTCAATGGCTGATGCTATCTGGTGCTGGTATAATATATTTTTTACACAATATATACTCAATTCACAAAATAAATATTTGAAAACACAAAATGTGCATTAACCAATGACAAGCCTTCCAGTAGATTTTGGGACACAATGGGGAGCTGTGAGTTGCGACTGAGCCAGTACAGTTATCGTCTGATTTAAAAATTGCCAAACTGGCCGATTAATCCATCTATCACTACTGCAGACCTCTAAGGAGAACTCTACAGAAATCACAACACCCATCATTTACAAAGTTGTTGATGTCTGTTTGTTTATTAAACATTTTGGCTATTTTTATTATGGCATCAGTTACCAATAATAATGTAGTACTTTCGGCTCTGTTTAACAAATTTTTCCATGTTTTAATCTATTCCACAGAATTTTACAGATTTCCTCCCAAAACCAGCACATAAAATATGCAAAAAGTCTTCAGATCATGCATAGGGTCATTGCCCGACTCTGTTTCTCTGGTCCCAACAGGCTGCTCGATGTCATGAGTGACCTCCAGAGCTGGCCAAAAGAATGACGTATCCCACCACATGATATCATTAGGCCTCCTTCAAATAAATGTGCTCCTACATTCTAGAATATTAGAAATACCATCATAGAAATTATTGTAATGTGTCATGTGCTTCCATATGTATCAAGTGATGCAGTGCAAAATAACATGGCATCGTGCTGTTCTGTGCCTAATATAGAGAGGATTATTTGATTATCTGCCTGCAGTATCAGCAAATGCTCACCCTCATGATGCTTCAAACTCATTTGACTTTCTTTTTCTATGGAACACAAAAAGAGACATTTTTAGCAGACTGTTGGTGTGTTGGTGTCACTAGGGCTGGGAATCGATTCCAAAAAGAACAGATTCATAGATTCCGAGACGTTGGGAATCGAGAATGCTGGAGTCGATTCCTTTCAGGGAAACCGGTTGATACTGTTTATTTCCTCAACTACACATTTCATAAACCTAACAGCACTAAAACAATTTAGTTTCATAAACCTAACAGCACTAAAACAATTTACTAAAGAATTATGAAATGGCTGCATCTTAACGATCTTCAGCCTGACTCTGACTCTTTAGTAGTCCATCAGCATCTGTAAATCCGCTCCGTTTGTTCATCTGTATTCGCAATCACATAAGCCTTTCAACATATCTGCTTTCCAGACCTGTATTGTTTGCTTGTATTTTTACTTTGAATTAAAATCAAGTAACATGCCAAATTTGTGACAGTAAATTGGCAAACAATAACAACTTCCACAATGTTACAACACAAGTCTGCAACAAGGTGATGGCAGAGTTGAGTTAGCTTCCCTGATCACATCAATAAATAGTTATGTTAAAGTTTAAATGATCAATGTGCTGCACTTATAAAAGTGAGAATGTAACGCTTCTCTACTCGTTCTGGACATTTTTACAGTGTTTTAAAACCTTTTACACATTGTAACAGTTCAAGGATGGGCAAGGAGGAGACGGGAACCGGCTGAATAATCAACATAAAGGTTTAATGTTATAAATGAACTTAAAACAACATAAAGCATAAGACAAACACAGACACACATGCAACATGGTCGTGTGCATCTCTCTCTCTCTCTCTCTCTCTTGAACTGGTGTCTCTGGCTCCCCTTTACCTTGCTCTCCCGCTGACAGGGTTGGGGAGTAACGGAATACATGTAACGGGAATACGTATTTAAAATACAAAATATAAGTAACTGTATTCCACCACAGTTACAATTTAAATCATTGGTAATTAGAATACAGTTACATTCAAAAAGTATTTTGATTACTGAAGAGACTACTTTGCATTTTATTGTAATTTTTTCATTTAATATTTAGTCTTTTCAGATGGAAAACATTTATACATATAAATGATGCAATCCAAAGTGCATTTGAACAGCGGTGAAACACTTTCTTATGATTACATTCACACGAGCAGACGGAGAAGTAAGTTTGAAGTAAGTTTGGAGCAGAAGAAATAGAAATAAAACTTGTGTAAATTGTCAGCTTTATGCTAAGCTAAAATGCTATTTCTAGCCATTTTACATGCACATGTTACCAGGCACGATCATATTTTTTTATCAAGAAAATTCACGTTGGATCATAATTTCTTTTTTTCTAGTAAGACCTTTGATATTAGGGCAAAAATCATATTCTTGATAATCTTTTTTTATTGTTTTCCTGTAAAAATATAAAAAAATCCTAAAAACAAGATCAATTTGATTTATCTTGCTTTAGAAACAACACAGCATAAGATATTTCGGTTTTTCAGAGAATGTATTTTTAACATGTGTATTTTGTCTTACTGTACTGGCAGAGTTTTTATAGTCAAAACAACTGAAAAAATCTACCAGTGCTGAAGAAGTAATCCAAAGTATTTAGTATACGTTACTGACCTTGAGTAATCTAATGGAATACGTTACAAATTACATTTAACAGCATGTATTCTGTAATCTGTAGTGGAATACATTTCAAAAGTAACCCTCCCAACCCTGCCCGCTGATCACCTGATTCAGCACCGGCCGTGCATCCTCACGGCCCAGCCACACCCTCCTCCTCATCACACACATATTTTTTTATTTTTTTTATTAGCCTAGATTTTACACAATTTTACATTAAAATTAATTTATGATATCAAATTCAAAAACACAGATTTTTAATACACATTTTAAAATATATATATTTTAAAATTCTATTAAACAGACCAGTACAACAACCTGGATTTTAAATAAAACTGTAAAGTGTATTGTTTGGACATTTTTTTCAGTGTACAAAAGGTAGTGGACAGTTAATGTACATTCTAATATAAACCTATTTCTAAACAAGCACTCATGAGTGGAAACAGACAATTTCGATGTAGGTTAAATGGTTGGAATTCATCGATTCCAAAACCAGGAATCGGAATCGGAGTTGATTCCCAAATTTCTGGAATCGAACAGCCCTATCAGTCACCATTAACTTTTATTTTTTTATCTTTTTTCGATACAATGAAAGTAAATGGTGACTAAAGGCCTAGTAACACTTAGTTTTTGTGCGTTCTGTATCGAATCGTGCCGTGTTGACCGCGTTGCCTTTCAAAGTATACATTTTCTGACCGCGATCGAATACGAATGCTTTCAATGCATGCCCACAACAACTGCTTTGAAATTTGCTAAATTTGCGTCATGCATACTATGCGTGGAGCAATCAGCAATGCAGACAACTGAAGTATACTTTGGCCTTTAGGCTGTCAGTCACTAACATTCTGCATAACATCTCCTTTGGTCCTCCATGGGGGAAAAAAACTGTCATACAGGTTTGGAATAACATGAAGCTGAGAGAAAATGTTGACAAAAAAATATTGGAAATGTTTTCTCATTATTTGCATGTACAATTGCAATTACATGTTTTTATCAGAACAAACGTGCGACCCTTTTTGGGTCATGGCCCACCAATTGAGAACCACTACTCTAAACTATACACTATACGTAATCTGATAATCAGCACTATTGCATTCTTTAGTGCTCAAAATTTAAGGTTTGTAGAATGGGGTTACAGTATCAAAGATCACAGGTTTTTTTAACAGTGGCCCATATCCACCTGACATAACATCAGTCTCTATGGGAGAAGACCCTGATATGAAGGTAGTGAAATGTGTATGTAAATGGAATTAATTTTGGCAGGCCAGAAAGCCTGAGGCTCCCATGACTGGCACCGAATCCCACAGCCACATCAAAGCGGCACAGCCCTAAAAAGTTGATGAGAACTTCTCTCACTCATCCACCAGCACGAGGGAGCCATTAAAAATACATCAGCCAGAAGACTAAAGGGATCTGGGCCTTTCTTGCTTACCACCCCACCGTAAACAGAAGCAGCTGCAGAAATGTCTTTATCTCCCTCTCTTCTCGTCACAATTAGAAGTGTTTCTGATCTAATTCCGTCCCACAGGTTGACTCGCTGTTGATTAAAACGTACATTACTACTGCAGACAGTGTTTGCATTTTTACTCAACAATTACGTTTTTACTCCACTGATTTAGGGTTTGGGTTAGGGATACAGTTAATAAAATATGCATTACTGTTGAATGTATTACATCATTTACAAAAAACAAAACAAAAAAACATCTCGCTTATGGCGCCACTCTGTGGACATTTCACCCGGAAACTAGAGCTCACAGGCGCTCACAGGTTGCCCATTCATTCAACAACACTTCCAGCTTTGGCCACTGGGGGCAGTGATTCAAATTTCAGTACACAGAGACTGATTTCAGCAGCAGAACTTTCAACCAACTGTCACCGAATTCAGTGTTATCAATCTGTTTTATGTATAATTTAGAGTTTGCATGGAGTTTGAGTTTGTAAATAATGGAAGCAAGTTATTATTATAAATATATTGTGTTCTAATTTTTATCTAATTAAATTTTTTATCTAACTCATTTTGCAATAAACAATCCATCTTTGAGTTAGAGCTGTTAATCTATGTGTCTGTGTATTCTCGCACAGAGAGGAAATTAAAAGGAAATTGTTCGGTTTAACAATTTGACAGTACCGGTTGGGCCACAGGGTCTCATTTACGGTCCAGGTTTGGGCTCCAATTTAATGCCTGTGCTGACCTGTACACTCAGTAGACAGCATTACCGTAGAAGAGCCATCTGCCATAATCGAGTTATTGCACTGACTTATGCATTTTTACATGTTAGTATAACCTGTTATCAAAGATATACATTCGGTTAATAAAATGCAAGCTTTAGTCCCCTAAAATTGTCAAACTCTATCGGAAAGCACTGACATTTAAATTTCATAGCTGCAAATCTGATGTGCTGACATACCTGGTCATTAAGACTTTTCGAAAATGCCGCACAGTCACTGAGCTAATATATAGATTATTCTCTCGTACTATTTGCATAGTCAGAAATGGCACTGTTTTAACTGTGGACTCCAGCAAGCTGTGAGCTACTGTACGCTGTCATTTCAGAAGGTAATGGACCAGAACATTAGCATCACAAGCTCATTTACAGACTAAAGACAGCCCCAGAAGGATGCCTTCTTAGCTAAGATGGACAGAAAGATCAGTAAAGGAATAATTCACACAAAAATGAAAAGTCTGTCATAATTTACTCACCCTAATGTTGTTACAAATATGTTTTTTTTTTTGTTTGTTTTTTTTCCTGTGGAACACAAAATTATTTTATTTTACAGAGCTTTTGCCTTACAACAACATTTCACAGTGACTATGTAGGTCACGCTCCAAAAAACCTTAAAGTACCTCAAAAGTAGCCCATATACTGTAAATTATGTGTTATATTACACATACACTGAAGCCTTTCAATAGCATTGTGTGAGAAACAGACAAAAATTTAATTAACTAATACTCTGGAAATTATTTTAAAAATGGTGCATCGATGCCATTGATGCCAAAATTTCATTGGTTCTCGTACGACATACCGTTTATGAATTCTGGACACTGGAAAAAGATGACAGAATTTTAATTTTTGGGTGAACTATTTCTTTAAGTCACCAAAAATACATAGTCATTACCTTAAAAAACAAACAAATATGTTTAAAATATACTGCAATCATTGCAGAATATATCTGGGCTAAGGACGCTGTGTAAGACCAGGATGGCCTGTCTATGTGCAGTCCTGTGTACTTAAACCTGACAAATTCATCATGCCCATCAGTGGAAGTTCACGGTGAGATTGGCAGATTAACAGAAATGAGAGATGAGGATGGCACACCAACAAAAGCCTCCAAGCTGTATAAACAACCCCCAACCACAGAGGCATGTCAGTCCAAACAGGAATCAGAGCCATGAGAAACCTTCATTCAACACTGAAAAACATTTTCATACTCAGTATTTTTTACTTCTTTTCCATCAAATATATTGAAACATCTTTAAAATAAGGTAAATTTATTTTAGAAGCAAAATGATGTTAGAAATTAAGTCTTTTTTATTTTTTTTTTATTAGAAAAATCCAACAAAGTTGAGTGAGTTTTATGCTTAAAACAAGTTAAAGCCAATGGGGTAAAAAAAAAATTAACCTTGCTTTCCCTTACAATTTACAATTTATTACAAAACAATGTATTTTTCTTGCATATGTTATTTTCTTGTTTTAAGCATAAACCTCTCTAAATAAATTTTTCTGAAATCGAGACTTAATATCTTGTTATTTTGCTTCTCAAGTAAAAGTATCTTGTTTTAAAGTTGTTTAGATATTGTTACTACAAAACAAGAAAAAATACTGAATAAGAATGTTTTATTTTTTTGCCATTAACCAGAGAAGCGAGAGAGAGAGAGAGAGAGAGAGAGAGAGAGAGAGAGAGAGAGAGAGAGAGAGAGAGAGAGAGAGAGAGAGACCACAGTGCTAATGCCCCTTTGTTAAACTTGCGGATTGATGTTTTGTGTAGGCTGTTAGTGTGCAGCGCAGATACATTTTCCACGATCTCGTCCATTATTCAGTTTGTGTGCAAGCTATCACACAAACACCTCCGCTCTCCAGAGTCTTTTGGTTCATTTCACAATGCCCTGGATGTGGTCTGGGGCTAAATGTGGGCTGCAGCTGATATCAGAGCTTCCAAGAAAAGCATTTGAATAAATGCCTATTTACCCTATTTTCAAGATGACTGAGGATTAGCCCGGCTAGCTAAACCCTATCTAGGAATGACGGGACATCTCAGAAATACACACACAGCCACAGTGTATTAGATACATGATCTCAAATGATTATGGTGCAATACTGTATATTCATGTATTTTTTTAAAAAAAAAAGCAAACAGATTTTACTTTTTTGATTCCACTTCTGTTGAAGAATTTGTTCATTAGCTACAGAAAAATAAATGTCATAATAATGACAGAAAAAATTGAAATAAAACAAATGAACAAATCCTGAGGACAGGTGCTTCAAGGTTATGAGTGCCACAAACCTTTTGATTATACAAATATTGATTTTCATACTCCACACTGACTTCTCTTTGCCAAGAATTGGACGCTCTAACATGCCACGCTCTTTCTCCACCATACATCCCCTGAGACACACAACATTCAAGCTACACTTGAAGATGGTGGGTGTAATCTGTTTGATGTTAAAATACTTTCTCCTATTCCAGCTTGGCATGCAGAGACTATAAGTAACTAAAGTGGCAAGAAAAAGTATGTGAACCCTTTGGAATTACCTGCATTTATGTATACATTTGTCTTAAAATCTGGGTTGATCTCATCTAAGTTTCAATAATGAACGAACACAATCTGTTTTAACTAATAACATACAACTTATTGTATTGTTCTTGTACATATTGAATACATCATTCAAACATTCACAGTGTCAGTTTGAAAAAGTATGTGAACCCCTAGGCTAATGACGTAAAAAAAGCTAACTGGAGTCAGGAGTTGGCAAATCTGGCATCCAATCGATGAACCGAGATTGGAGGTGTGGGTTAGAGCTACTTTGACTTGTAAAAAGCACTCAAACATTTTGAGTTTGCTATTCACAAGAAGCATCTGCTGATGTGGACCATGCCTTGCAAAAAAAGAGATCTCAGAAGACCCATGATAAAGAATTGTTGCTTTGCATAAAGCTGGAAAGGGTTACAAAGTCATCTTAAAGAGCTTAGATATTGAAATATCCACAGTTAGACAAATTGTCTATAAATGGAGACTATATAGTACTGTGGCTACTCTCCCTAGAAGTGGCGGTCCAGGCAAGAAGACTCAAAGGGCACACCGCAGAATGTTGAATGAGGTAAAAAAAAAAAAAAAAACCCTAGAGTGATAGCTAAAGAATTTAGCTGAAGAACTTGAAAGAATCATTGTAACTGGTTAACATCTCTGTTCATCAGTCAACTATATGGAAAACATTAAACAGGCATGGTGTCCACGAAGGAAGCCGCTGCTTTCCAACAAAAACATTGCTACGTGCCTGAAGTTTGCCAAAGACCACCTTGACACTCCACAATGCCACTGGGAAAATGTTTTGTGGACTGATGACACTAAAGTCGAATTGTTTGGGAACGTGCAGCACTATGTATGGCGTAAGAAGTCCACCACATACCAATATGAAAGCATCATCCCAACGGTGAAGTACAGTGGAGGGAGCAACATGATTTGTGCTGCTTGCTGCTTCAGGGCCAGGACCACTGGCCATCATCGAGGGAAAAATTAATTCCCAAGTTTATCAAGATATCCTACAGGATAATGTCAGGGTGGCTGTGCACCAACTGAAGCTCACTAGAAGATGGATGATTCAGCAGGACAATGACCCCATACATCAAAGTAACTCCACTACAGAGTGGCCCAGTCAGAGCCCAGACCTTAACCCAATAGAGATGCTGTGAAATGAGCTCAAGAGAGCCATTCACACCAGACATCCTAAGAAACTGGCTGAGCTGAAGCAGTTCTGTAAGGAAGAATGGTCCAAAATTCCTTCTGAACGTTGTGCAAGATTATAACTGTTTGTGTGTTGTTAGCTTAAGCACATAAAGTTTGTATATGCTTCAGACTTTAATAAAGATAAGATCACATTTTATGACTAATTAATGCAGAATACCAGCATACAACATGATTACACAGGAACTCGACATGTTCCTAACGAATGTTCCAGTATCCTGACATTGACCCCATTCTGCTGAGTTACTGACAAGCGGCATGTCCCATCAGACATCTTTGTATCAATTAAAATGTGTTTACCTTTTTCTATGGTGCTACTACTGATAACACTTTGCATGAACAGCCTCAGAGATGTGTTCTAATCCCATGGAAACCAGAAGGTTCACATAACCAGAAAGTTCACATAATCAATGATGAGCATGATTCGCAGATTGCATTTTCCCTTTAGGATTATATTTTATCAGCACTCAAGGTTAGGTTTAGGGTTGGGATTTGGATTAGGGCATATAATAAAAAAATATGCATTTCTTTTGACTGTGTTATATCATTTACAACTAAAAGCAACTCACTTTACAACTCGCTTTTGGCACCACTCTGTCGACATTTCACATGGAAACTGGAGCTAACACATGCCCATACATTCAACAACACTTCCAGCTTCAGTCAAGGAGGCAATAGTTCAAATTCAGTAAGCACAGGCCGATTTCGGATGAAGAACTTTCGACTTACTGTCGTCGAATTCACAGTGGGATCCTTTGAAAATTTGAAGACAGTAATGACGTCTTTGTACTTTTTACATCTGTTTGCATATTGAATAGTGATTATTCTCTTTTGTTTTGCATCTATTTAAAGGAATTGTTCACCAAAAAATGAAAATTCTGTCATAATTTACACTGGCATGTGTGTTCTTGCGAGAACTTGCATTGTTTTTAGCGCGAAACAACACAAGTTTTCACGTAAACACGCAAGCCACTGTGATCGCGCTTCTCTCATAACACTCATCAACGTGCAATGGACGTCAAGATTTTCACTGAAAAATGACAAAAAATTTTATCAGGATATGCAGTGTGTAAATAGTGTTCAGCACAAAAATTCTGGGTGTGATTGCACTGATACCTAATTTGCACCAGGCATTGCAACAGCGCAGACAGTGCATGCAAATCAACCATGCTATCAGCAAGCACAATTCATTCTCAGTGAATTCCCCCCTAAATGTCACATGAATATGGCCCAAGTCAGCAGGAAGACTAAAAATAGCCATGATGCAATAAGCGCAAAGATTCATTTCAGTGAGAATTTCATTTTCTACTCTTCACTCAAACACCTTGCAATGTCCTTGTTTGCATAGCCTGTCAATCACAGCACTCCACCGATTTTTCCTCCCATAAAGCTGAAAGATGTGACTGCCAGATGCAACACCACAGTCATGTGTGTTGGTGAATTCCGCTATTTTGCCCCATTTATAATTCTTGGAAAAGTGTGTGGGGATGAACCAGTTATGCCTACATGACACTAGCACATAAGGACGGATTCCATGATGTAGTGAGAGCAGAAAGACTGTGTTGCCCGCTGGGGTGCTGGCATGTTGGGTTCCTCGTGTGCCAGGAAGCACTAAGCGGCCCTGAAGCCCCACGTCACGCCTTTGGCACTGAGAACCTTCATAAGTCGTCTCTGCACTCAGGTGATCAGGTGTGCCTGGTTTAAATGCTAGGACAAATAAGATAAAAATGTTCTTATTCTCTTTTTTCCCTTTTTAGCATTAACAGCTAAAATGCTCTTAGGGTGCTTTCATACTAGACTGTCTTAACCAGTAAAATTATCTAAACATCCTACAACAATATGCATTTTCTTACTGGCAATTTTTTATTTTATTTTATTTTTTTAAAGGAGCACTCAGTAATTTTTTTTCCTTATTAAAAAAAGTTGTCCTCCTTAAAAATGTAATTGTTATTTTCAAACGTATGTATAAAATTATGACCACTCATGTGAAATGAAGAGTCTCATCATATTAGAAACCTTATAAAAGCTGTTTTATTTTACATGGTGAAAGTCCCCTCATAGGTGCAGCCATATTAGAATCACATGACCAGCCGAATACTACTCACTTAATCTCAGTAACTGCCCTGTTATTGGACACTTTCATTCATGGATTAAATTAATCATGGCTTACTGTGTATAGTGAATTTCTACAATGGCATCGGTAACTGAAAACTACTGCATTTGAATGATGCTGCATCCACGCCCCTAGGTGTTGGTAAGTCCATGACGACTTATATAAAACATTACTGAGTGCACCTTTAAGAAAACCTTGTTTTAAGGATGTTTACAAACAAGGCAAAAATACTGTTGAAGAACAATATTTTTTGCTGTGTAGACAGATCTACTTGTTATAAATTCGGAGTTTATTTCACGCACAGAATTCCAGTAGGTCCTTTTGGTTGGTATAAAAGTGATTTTTCTGAACTCATGTGCACACTAGGGAACTGCACCCAATTTCCCTTGAAAAGCTGGTCTTTGGTATAATTCTCTGGTATAGTTCACAAATGGTATGAAAGCAATTCGTACTAACTCAGTTCATTGCTAATGATGATGTATGATTTGCATCTTTGCTTGCTCCTGGTGACACTGAACGCTTTTACATGCATCTTCTTATGATTATGCTAATACGCTGACAACGTAGATGGTCATTTAAATGCCTTAAGCGGCGTTCCTTTATCAAGGTAAGGTCATAAATGGTTTAAAAATAAACCAACTGACCCAGGTAGATTTTTACCCCTTACTCCAATTTTGTGTTGCATGTGCACAAGTGCTGTGCTTATGTCTGTTCACGTTTTGACATCAGAAGCAGAGAATAACCCATTGATTTCAAATCTCATGTAAACGTGGGTTTCTTTTGTTGACTTTTTTTTTTTAAGCTGATTTGTGATAGTTAGCACTGTACTGTACACTCACTTATTATATACTGCAGTATGCAGCATTTCTCATACAATAGCTGCTTGTCTCTGAATACATTGTTCTCCTTTGGACAGCAGCTCACATACTTCTTATCTCTTGTAACGCAAACATAATGTCCGATATGTGCATTTAAATATTTGGTGGTAAATCCGTAGGACAAATACTTTAACTCAGTGAAGCTGGCATCTTTTCCAGGGTCATTACCTAGATACAGTGGTAAAGAGCTAGTTCTCACAATGGTACTACGTCGATGAAGCAAACATACAGAGGTTTGCACCCAAATAGTAGAATGTGAAAAGAGATCTGTGGGGGGAGGGAAATGGAATCAAACATTAAGGTTCAGATCAGTGTTGGGTAAGTTACTCAAAAAAAGTGATTCACTACAAATTATTAATTATTTCTCTAAAGCTGTAATCAGATTACTGATTACTTCATTGAAAAAGTAATCACATTACTAATTACTTTTATGTTGCTTTCTAAAACACTTTTCACATGTTGTTTTTCCGCTCAACAAATTCAAAATGTCTGTTTCTACTTGTTCACTGACTCTTTAGGGGGCGCACACACTTTAGCTGTCACAAAGCATAAACAGTTGTACATTTTAACGTAATTCATGTTTTAAATTATTCTGCATATATAATATTATTTAAGAAACATGTGTAACCCATGTAAAGTAATTAAAAGTAATGAACTTAATTGAAAGTCAGCAAGCGTAATTTGATTACAAGAATTTAACCTAGTGCGACCCTGTGTACACATGCGTGGACGTTGTATTTTGGCTTCGCTATATGCAACACATATTTTAAATTCATTTAAACCGACTGATCTCAGTTCAGGAGACTCTGTACTGTCATTTTTTTAACATTTTAAACACTGTACACTAATGTGTACTCTAGCGCATTTTTTCCTTAGAAATCCTATGTTTACTGTGCATTATCACATTAAGAATCAATGGGTTCATGCAAAAGCTGAAAAATTTTGCTTTCAGAGGCTTTATATGGAGTTAGGATGAAAATAAGGTGCATTTTGTACCGTTCTGAGACCAGTGCAGATAGACAGCACACTGGAGGTTAAGGCATTCACTAAATAGGGAGCTCTCTATGCAGTTAAGTGCATTCAATCCAAACTTCTTATCAAAAGTTCAGTTTCAGGCTGCAGATGATGTTTGGACCACTCAAGATGTTTGGCAGACATTGGACAATGGTAATCAGTACATATATTCAAAATGTATAATGTATAATTTTATTTTAACATGGTTGGCAGTGATTGGACTATGCTAGCCATTTCTTTGAATCAGAATTAATTATGCTAATTTATGAGTTTCACAATGAATAAGACACCCTATGCCTTTGGGCATCATACATTATGTCGCAGCTAACTAGTAATACCAATTGACATTTTAAAAACACGTCCATGCACGAAAGCCAGAACTTGAAAAGACCTGGAAAAATCTATCTAATAATATTTGCGATTTAAATGTTGCTTGCAATAAATTTCGTTCCGTCAGGGTACGCTGTTATGCTGCGTTCCATTCAAGTTGGATGTGGGATATTCCTATTTGATATCTCCGACCATAAATGCATTCCATTCCCCGATATTCGGAACTGCAATGCTCCCGTTAGCTTAGCAGGGGTTTGACTCTCATTAGAGATGTCTCCTAGCAACCCAACTGATAAACAATGCTGCAGCGCTAGCATGTGTTCTACAGGTGTACGATTATCAAAAGAGATTATAATGTTTTATACACCTGTTTCTGCAGGCGTTTATTAAACAAGCTTTAATATCATGTAATGTGGAAACGAACTCATTTATCGATATTACTTAATAAAGTGAATGTTTATCCCTTACTTTGTGTATCTCCCTGAGTGTCGACATGTTTGTGTGACATCATGCCCCTGCATCTCAGAGTTGAGAATTTCTGCACGAGCCTACAAGTTGTAATTCTGACATAAAGATGCATTCCATTCCAGCTCAAACTCGTGCGCTGCTTCGGGCATGTGATTTGTGAAACAGTTGTCACACTTTGCTTGTAAACATCGAGGAATAAATTCTGACTGGATAAACTTTTAGTTTTTCTCTATTTGTTTGTAGATTAATTAAGAGTGGAAAGTGATTAAAATACATAGGCAAAAAGGTGAATGAGAATGAAAGGATGAAAAATATTTTTATTTGGCATGTTAGGCCAGCAGAGAAGGCTTTGCTGGCCCTGAGACTTCGCCACTGGATTTTAGTAATTAATTACTTTGTAACACTGCTTCAGAATAAGCAATTAAACTGAGTGTGAAAAGAACAAGCAACAGAACAGAAAAGAACAAAGCGATGTCCTTTTCCACTAGAATCTGTGGTGTGGCATACCTTGAGGTAATATCATTAAAAGCGTAAACAAAACATTATAGAGAGAGAAAAGATGAGAAAAAAACAAAATAATAGAGGCAGACTCAATTTGCTTTCATCCTGTCCATTCCTTCTTACTAAAGCATGCGGTCTGTGACTCACAGCTGTACTGTATGTGCTTCGGCTCTCATTGGACATTTGAAAAGGGGGTGAGTAACGAAAGACCAATAACAGACAGATCACCGTACTGCAACGTCAACGTCATCGAGCATCTAAAGAATCAAACTTAAATCCTCTTCCACTGCATGAATGGAAGTAAAAAAACAATTTTTTTTTCTTTTTCTGAAAAACAAAAATTATAGTGGCGATTGCACGTGCAAAAGATAAAGAAGCAAGAACATTAGAGCATGTTTGAGGTAAAGCAAGATGTTTACCCCAGAATCCTGTGTCACCTTTCAAAGCTCAGATGGAAAGCTGGCTTACATTTTCAGTGCATAATTCTGGCAGGTGTATCTCTTCATCAACTTACATTCATGTCACACACATAAACGCACAACAAATGTTAAAGTATGTTCTTCTTACTTTATATATCTTTGGTTCACTAGTGTCCTCAAACCCTGCTAAAAAACTGCTTAAACGAGCCATAACTGATTTGCTAGTCAAAGAGGGTATCACTATCTGGTCAGGCTGGTCTACCTGCTGGTTTTATAGGCAGTTTTAGGCACTTTTCAGCTGGCCAGGCTGGAAGACTGTCTAGATTAGCTTAAACCAACTTAGACCAAGCTTTTGGTTCTTTTTAAACGCAGAAGCCTTTTTACACACAAGCATAATGTCAGAAACCACAGAAAAGCTCTTCAGTTTGATATGACTGCAATAATTTTAAAATAGATGTCGCTTAATGTGCAAGCTCGGATTGCATGCTCAAAGAGAAGAAATCAGATCCATCATTTGCACTGACAGTCAGCAGGATTTATCACCTTTTATTTTCAAATGTATTTTCATTACATCAGTGACAATGTATTAAAATAGGATGCAGATGCAACTGCAACATACTAAAACTCATAATAATGAGATGGGTGTTTGCATATGATTAGAGGGAGAAAAGCAATTAATCTCCAGATATACCAAAGATACATGCTTTTTCCAGATTGATCATCATGTCTGTTGCCATGGCGCAGTCCTGAGAAAAAACAACAACTAGAGTGTATGGTCAGAAGAGCAGCCTTTCTTAGACAAAAAAGCAAATAATTATCATTCCTCTGAGATGGAGCAATTACATTGATTAGGCAAAAAATATGGTATTTAAAGGAAGCCTCATGGGTTATGACTCTATGTGCATAAAGAATAATCGAGGGTAGAGAGCAATCATTGCAATAATCTGAACTGTATTGTGGCTTTTTGTGCATACACACAGGCAGTAGTGTGTTGTCAGTGGGGCTAAGCAATACTGTATATCAGATATTCACAACATATTTGCAGTGATTTTGCAGGTGATATAAAATTAAGCAATATTGTAAATATCGCAATGATTTTAATGTGCCTTTTATCAATGGGATACAGTAGTTCAACCAAAAATTTTAATTGTCATCATCTACTCACCCACTTTGTGCCAAACCCGGTATACAAAAGCCTACATGTTAGGCAGAAAGCTAGGGACTGGCAGGCTCAGTTTCCTTTCACTTTCACTGTATGAAATAAAAGAGCAGCATCAACATTCTTCAAAATGTCTCCTCTTGTTTTCCATTAAAGAAAATAAAGTCATATTGATTTGGAATGAAATAAGGGTGAGTAAATGATATAGTTAAGTAAATATTGCAGTTGATTACCATTGTGCATATATATGTAAATTATTGTTAGTTTAGTGTGAAACTGAGTGGAAAAAATGCCTTGATTATTTTTAACAACTATATTGACTGTATTTTAAAAAATCTAATCCAGTTAAAAATGTAGTCCATAATTATATATATGATGAATATCATCTAAATACTGAAAAATCTCAAGGTAATTTTATTACCTGTATCACCCAACTCTCATAGGTAGATTTTCAAGTGCATGTGTGCGTAACAGGGGCGGAATGGCCATAGGGAGAACCGGGATTTTTCCCAGTGGGCCGGCCGTGAAACAGGGCTGAACGGGCAGCAATATCCTGAAACGGGCTGCGTTATGCTGACTGGGCCGCGACTGGCTATAGAGGGCCCATAACCCCCTCCCCCTATATAAAATCCAGGGCCAAATTATCTTCCCAGTCCGCCCCTGGTGCGTAGTAACATGTTAAGCGTCTATTTTAGGTGTACTGTTGTTTCTTGCATTCTGTCTCTGTGCACTATGGCCATTCTCTCATGTATTGTATTTTACAGCAAATCATTTGCTATCTCACTCGCAAAGATCCATAAACTCCCCTTTGTGCTAGCACCAAATCCATCATTCACCATTGACATGTGTCGCAGCTGCGAGAGAATCCCTGCTCAACACAGATAAAGCACAGAGGGCACAGGACAAATATATCATCCTAAGAAAAAGCCCCACGCGTCTTCTTTCCAGAGCTGTACTGTATTAAACAATAAAGCCAAACCCTGAACAAAGAACTGAGCAGATGTCAGGGGAATGGACTGCTGAACAAAGCATATGAATCTGCTGTACATTCCAGCATTGAAACAGAACAATAGCTTACAGGAATATTTCACCAAAAAATAAAAATTCTGTAATTTACTCACAGTGATGTTGTCGTCCCAAACCTATATACTATTTTCTTAACCTTGGCTGTCAAGCTCCAGAAAAAAAGGAAAAAAAAAACTCCATTAAAGTAATCCAAATGACTCATGCACAGTTTTCCAAGGCTGGGTTTCCCAATAACAATGCAATTTAAGCTTTACGGTTATCTTAACCAATGTTGCTCGTTATTTTTCAATGAAATAATGCCTGTTTCCCAAACTGCACATAGATCACTTGTTATAAAGTAAAACTTAAGTGCTTCGTTACGGGAGCTGTCCAGTCCAAAGGTGATGAAAGTTTGGCCAATATGTCCAAGAATTTGTCTTCTCAACATGCAAATAATACTGAAATACTGACAAGCATGAAAATTGTATGTAACCTTATCGAGGCACCAAAAGTTAGGCTATTAACTATTACTGAATTGAACTAAAGAAATAAGTATGGCTTTGGTAAAACAGGGTTTGAGATGTATTAATGCTCAGCTTCACAGAGATTAATGAAAGTGACACAAATGCATGTAATGTGAATGCACAGGACGTGAATCATAATAAGGGGCTCTCACATAGCCTAAAAGTACTTAAATATTGATAAGTTGTTCACCCACAACTATCATATCACTTCTGAAGATATGGATTTAATCACTGGAATCATATGGATTACTTTTATGCTGCCTTTATAAGCTTTTTGGACCTTCAAAGTTCTGGCCATCATTCACTTGCATTGTATTGACCTACAGAGCTGAGATATTTAAAAAAATAAATAATCTGGGATGGCACGAGGGTGAGAAAAATATGAAATAATTTTCGGAAGAAATATTTGGGTGAACTATACCTTTAATTTATGTGCCTTTATACATACTACTTTGATAACAATGCTTTTGGGAAATGTGCCGTAGAAATGAAGTGCTACCAACGTTCTTCTTAGTGCTTCTGAAAACCCAGCCCAAGTCTTTTAAAGCCATACAATAGCTTTATGTGAGGAACAGACTTAAATTTATGTTGTTATTCACTTAAAATGTTCCACTCTGCTGCAGCTCTCAAATCTTGTTCTTCTTGTCGCATTTTCAAACAGGCGCAGAATGTTCGCTTATGCATGAACTAATGTCGTTTGGCGTCAATGATGAATTTTAAATCTCGATGTAAACACAAATGAGAAATCAGAGCTTCAGCAGAGGGGAAGATTCAAAGTGAATAATGGCTTGATTTTCGGTCTGTTATTCAAACAAAGCAAGCGCATGACTTCAGCAAACTTGAAATATAGCACACAAGTCAAATGAACTACTTGTATTAGGTTTTTTCTTTTCTTTTCTTCATCTCCTTTTAATAGCTGTGGAATTGTATTCCATAAATGTAAGTATTTGTATAATGTCTTCTTTTGTGTTCCCCAGAAAAAATGTGGCAAAAACAGCAAACAGTTTTGGAACATGGACATGGCAATGAGTAAATAATGACAGAATTTTAAATATAAATGTTTTATATGGGTGCACTTTAATAAATGGAAGCTGTCTCATGGCCTGCATGTACAGTATGATTTGTTGTTTCATGCTGTTTTCTGTCACACATACATGACAAGCCCTTACCCAACATAACAGCATTAGAGTGGGAAAAGGTATTTATGAAGGAACTGGATTAAGGAAAATTAAGGGAATGTTCCAGGTACAACCTCCATTGTCATTTGTGAGTCCTTTGTTTTTACAAAATGAGGGACGAGTCAAAATTATTTTGTGTGGTAATCAACAGCATGCCACAGAAGCTGTCAAAAACAACAACAAAGAAACCTGTATTTAATCCAGAACATTCCCTTAAATGTGCTAAAAACCCAGCGATTCTGAATTTGTTTCATTTATTTTTATTTATTTACAGGGTTGGGAGGGTTACTTTTGAAATGTATTCCACTACAGATTACAGAATACATGCTGTAAAATGTCATTTGAAACATATTCCGTTAGATTACTCAAGGTCAGTAATGTAATCTAAATACTTTGGATTACTTCTTCAGCACTGGTAGATTTTTTCACTTGTTTTGACTATAAAAACTCTGCCAGTATACAGTAAGACAAAATACGCATGTTAAAAATACATTCTCTGAAAAAGTTTGAATATCTTATGTAGTGTTGCTTATAAAACAAGATAAAGCAAAGTAATCTTGTTATAAGGATTTTTAGATATCTTTCCAGAAAAACAATAAAAAAAATTCTCATCAAGAATACGACTTTTGCCCTAATATCAAAGGTCTTACTAGAGAAAAACAAATATGATCTAACGTGGATTTTCTTGGATAAAAAAATATGATCGTGCCTGGTAACAAGTGCATGTAAAATGGCTAGAAATAGCATTTTAGCTTAGCATAAAGCTAAATGTCCTCAAGACAATTTACACAAGGTTTATTTATATTTCTGCTGCTCCAAACTTACTTCAAACTTACTTCTCTGTCTGCTCGTATGAATGTAACACATCATAAGAAAGTGTTTCACCGCTGTTCAAATGCACTTTGGATCGCATCATTTATATGGATAAATGTTTTCCAACTGAATAGACTAAATCTAAAATAAACAAATGTTTAATAAAAATATTTCTTCAGTAATCAAAATACTTTGTTAATGTAACTGTATTCTGATTACCAACTACTTAAATTGTAACTGTAGTGGAATACAGTTACTAATATTTTGTATTTTTAATACTTAATCCCATTACATGTATTCCATTACTCCCCAACCCTGTTTATTTATTTATTTTGCCCTTTTCCCGAATATTTTAGCACAGTACACTCTCTGGACCGTCAAAATCAGCTTAAGAACCACTCTCAGTGACCTTACCAACAATTTTAGATGGTACAAATTTCTCAGAGCTGCATAATGTGGACAGAGCATTTTTATTTTGTCTGTGTGTGTGTGTGTGTGTGTGTGTGAAAGCAATCTTCACAGAACACTGGTGGGATACCATTAGTGTACAGTGGAATCACAGTTACATTAAATTATCTTCAATTACACAAAATACAAAATTAAAACTACAAGTCAATTCATCCCTAGCAGCAAAGTTGCCCTGCTCTTTAAAATACCAGAAATATAGTGTGAAAGTTTATAGAAATAACTGCCGGTTCTGCAGATCATCTGTCTTATAAATCTTACCTTAAAAGCTTGTGGTGCATAGTGTTTCTCTGTATACTATGGGCGTTTGGGGCATGTAAGTGTGCTGTAAATAAAACTTAAAAGAAAGCATGTAAGTACACAAGGGAAAACAAACCACACTGGCATACACTGGTTAAGGGCATACCATATAATGAAGGTAGATTGTAACTAAATGGATGAACTGTTCTGAGGACAAAAGTATTTGTCATAAATGTCAGGTCTGGGCAGGTTGTCGCATGTTTCATGTGTTATAATTGTATACAATCCCTTAATTACAATTTCTATTGACTAAATTAATGGGTTGATATTTTGGTACTTTTCCAGTTTTTGTTATTTCGTTAATTGTTTTGTGTTTCATAGGTGTTTTACTGTATTCTACTTAAAAGTCATTAAATAGCCTATATCGTTTTTGATAGGTCTATAGATAGCATATGTTGTGGAAGATAATTAGTTTCACTAGTATAGATAATATTTCATATTTTGAATAAAATATTCTGAAATCTGTGTCAATAAATCTGTGTCAATAAACCACAAGTTCTATTTGTGACAACTTACCCCATATAGTGTGAAAGCATGACCCCGCCATAGGTCAATGTTTGTTCAATGTATCTTTTTCTTGGGCAATAAAGTGTGTGTGTGTGTGTGTGTGTGTGTGTGTGTGTGTGTGTATGTGTGTGTGTGTGTGTGTGTGTGTGTGTGTGTGTGTGTGTGTGGGTGTGTGCAAAACTTTACGGCACATGTCTTGAAATGAAAGATAAAAAAAATAAAATACATAAATAAAATAAAAAACAGATATACACAGAAATAGCTACTCAGTAAAGTGTGAGAGTAAAAAGTGTGACAACTGTCCTCGCTCTCCGCTATTTCTGTAACAACCATCACTGTTGCTGTAAACCGGGATCTCCTACATTCAGTAAACAGTGAAACTACAAGTCTTACCAGCATCGTCATCATCCTCATCATAATGGTATGTATAATGTATCTGAACTCACCTTGCGCTGGAACTGAAATGATCTCTTGGAATCTGACAGTCTAAATCTGTGTCTGTGATCATCAGCTGGAGTTATAGCACCTGTATCCGGCAAACTTATTCTCCGATGAATCGCGGTTCGGTTCGAAGCAGAGGCACAGTTTCCCAAGAGCACGTGGGTTAAAACGTTGAAGAACCAACGAAATGTAAGCAATGTTCTGTCTTAATGTTTGATCCTCGACTTTAATAAACGGTGAAATCGTGAGAGATGATCGGAGAGCGCAGTGAGGAGCGCGCGGCGAAGCCGTCAGACTGCGCGCGTAAAGCGAGAGCTCACAGTTATAAGCGCACCGACACACACGTCAGAAATCCAGAGAGACTACTACCACAGATATGGAATGTACTGCGCGCGCACACGCACACACATACACACGCGGGTGTCATTCTACAAGCACAGCTCATTTGGAAGAGTCTGGGCGCCCCTCTTGAGAAGAGAGTTACGGTTTACTTTTGTCGTGCGTTTGGTGTTTTCCCAAAAAAAAAAAAAAAAAAAAAAAAAAAAAAAAGTAGGCTAATGTGGCATTAGTTATATACTAATATATAATATACTTTGTTATATAGGCTACCAGTGAACTGATTGATTATTTTATTTATGTGCCATGGTATTTAAATTGTACTTCAAGATACTTTAAAGAACACTGTGGTATCACTATATTTCATGGTCCAAAAAATATGATGGCAACATGTTATTTTTCTGTTAGTGTTCTTCTGTGCTACAGATATAGCCATCTCTTTCTGCAATATGATGATATGACCAGAAGATAAGTATAGTAGCATATACTGTGCTTAAAACATTAAAATAATAATAATAATAATAATAATAAAAAATAAAATAAAAACAAAACTCCTACTATATTTTATTCTATTTTTATTATATTCTATTCCCATAGCAGGACTACACAATAAGGTTTTTTTTCTTGCTGTCCAAATATATATATATATATATATATATATATATATATATATATATATATATATATATATATATATATATATATACTACATATAGCTCTGGAAATTAAGAGACTACTGCAAAATTATTAGTTTCTCTGGATTTACTATTTATAGGTATGTGTTTGAGTAAAATAAACATTTTTGTTTTATTCTATAAAGTACTGACAACATTTCTCCCAAATTCCAAATAAAAATATTGTCATTTAGAGCATTTATTTGCAGAAAATGACAACTGGTCAAAATAACAAAAAAGATGCAGTGTTTTCAGACCTTAATATTCATTTTTAAACAACACAGTACTACTGTATTAACAAATAAACTGTTCAGAAACCAATATTTGGTGGAATAAAACTGATTTTCAGTCACAACTTTCATGTGTCTTGGCATGCTCTCTACCAGTCTTTGCTGTTGGGTGACTTTATGCCACTCCTGGCGCAAAAATTCAAGCAGCTCGGCTTTGTTTGATGGCTTGTGGCCATCCATCTTCCTCTTGATCACATTCCAGAGGTGTTCAATGGGGTTCAGGTCTGGAGATTGGGCTGGCCATGACAGGGTCTTGATCCAGTGGTCCTCCATCCACACATTGATTGACCTGGCTGTGTGGCATGGAACATTGTCCTGATGGAAAAACCAATCCTCAGAGTTGGGGAACATTGTCAGAGCACAAGGAAGCAAGTTTTCTTCGAGATTAACCTTGTACTTGGCTTGATTCATACATCCTACACAAAGACGAATCTGCCCGATTCCAGCCTTGCTGAAGCACCAGATCATCACCGATCCTCCACCTGGTCGTCTAATGGTTAGATGGAGACCTGGAGATACCTTCAAACCTGGAGATACCTTCAAGCCACAGTGTCTCGCACCCATTGTGAAATTTGGTGGGGGTGCTTCAGCAAGGCTGGAATCAGGTATAATATATAATATTCAGGGTCCCCACTGTCATGGAAATCCTGGTTATATCAGGGAATTCGAAGATTTTGATTTTCCAAGCCTGGAAAAGTCATGGAAATTAATCAAATCTTAAAAAGTCAGGGAATTTTCTTAAGTGAGTATATATTTTCTAGTTATGCTCAGCTCTAAAGTGTTAAATTGGTTAGAAATTGTTCTTTGTGAGTGTGATTGCAAAATTATTTTTAAAAATCCTTATGCGGTAATTATAAGCGACAGGAAAAATGATAGAAAAGTCATGGAAAAATCATGGAAATGCATTGGACAAATATTGTGGGAACCCTGAATATTAGTCTATGACACAAACAGTGTCATACTGTTTGAACTTGTGGTTTATTGACAAACAGGAAAACAGTGGCATACAGTGTTTCACATTTCTGATTTGTTTATCATTTCCAACCCATTCTAATGGTTGCTTCTGTAAATATCACACGTCATTCTTGAAATTTATACATAACCTCACCAGCCATCTTAATATCTTTACCTTGAGTTACCTTGATAACTTTACCTTTTAATCTGTAGATTTCACAAAAACAATGTTAAATATGTCACACAAAACCAAATGTCTGCAGGGCACAAAAACACATGTACATGATCAACAAATGTAAGATGAAGTGACAACATAACACTGGTGCTGCAGGGCAAGTGACAGTTCCGCAGGCCCGGAGCTCTCTCACACTGGCCCCGGGCCATCAGGGCATCGCTATTGTTGAGCCCTGTATAGTTACTTGCACATACAGGTAAGCTTGTATACACTCACACACATGCACATCACCCTTAAAAATTCAGAATTGTGACTGCTAGAGTTGGGGTACTCGTGTTTGGACTTGGAGTCCAGCCGAGTCCATGACATCTGAAAAAAGATTCAGAAAGAAATCTCAGTATAGACTATTATTTCTTTAGGTAGGGATAATTTTAAATAAAACTAAATTAAATTGAATTGACAAATTGAAAATGTAGTAGAAATATAAACTAAATTGGTTGTAATGACAAACACAGCTTTCACTTTCTTTAATCTATGTTTGAGTGGAGGGGGAAAAGCAACAAATTGAAATGTCAACAGAACGCAATAAGAAGTGTGTTGATGGACAGTTTGTCTTCATATACCTAAAGCATATGCTTTCATCCTGAAACCACTTTGAAGTCTGTTCAGCAGGATACTAATCATAAAATGTATATATGAAATGCAACAGACTCTGACTTGACTCGGTCTCGACTAAGGTGGACTCGAACCCAGCACTAGTGACTGCCTTTAAATGAAGCGTAATAAGCAAGCCTAAATGTGTTTCTGTCTTCACAGTGTATAAACTCCATATTGAGATTGCACTGTTTAATCACACAACATCTGCTCATGAAATTATCATGTTTTTTATGAATACAAAAGACTGCATTGAGCATTAGAAATTAATGTCCTTTTATAGTCTCTCAGCAGATTTGACAGCTGCTTTTGTAGTGCATTCATACATTTCCATCCCATCTCAATGCAAATGCAAAGAAGACAGAGGAAGCCGATTCATCCGAGCGCCTTGTAATCGGTGATGCTGCTGTTCATTTGTCTCTTGTGTCATATGTAAGGCCACATCCTGGTACAGGCTGATGCTCTTCATATTTCTGACATTTCTAATTAATCTGTACACATTTGCTTTTCCAAACTTGTAATCCAAGTTAAACTGCATCAAACCAGTTAAGAAATGTGAAAGTATACAGCATATTATTAAAAAGTATGTTTTTTTTATTTTTATTTTCAGCGAGTCACAAAATATCAGGTAATTTGACATCTATGTACTGGAGATTGTACAGTCAGCCAGTCTTTATAGCAAAATAAACCCAGAGGTGATCAGGACCCAAAAGTTAAACAGAGGGGATTTCACTCTGAAGGTGATTCTTTTTATTTAAAGACCATCTGACTGCATGTTATCTTGCTTATTACATGGTTACTTACCAAATACATAAATAAATGGACATAACATATTGAGTTTAAATTATTTTATTATGTGAGGAGAAAGAGTTTTGTGAGAAACATAAACTAGCACAGCTGGAAATCATGCATGGGACAACAATCAGTTATACAGTTTAGAGGTCATCATAGAAAAAATATCTTCACCACAGAGGACTGGAACTAACTGTTATATAAAAAAAGATATTTTGAGGTAATTTAGTCTATTATTTTCACAGCAGGAACATGGACACATGCCCTGTCCATTTGTGGTGATATCTGATTCAATGCAAATTCAGCATAGAGGCTTTTTTTGCTGTTGGTGTTTGTCACTAAAGATTGTTTCCTCCAATGGTCTTGATCAGGTTGGATCAGCAAATCTGTGTTGTGGAATCTCACAGTGAAGGTCTTAAAATTGTTCAATAAGCAAGAAAAGAGTGAAAAACAGACCTGGCCTTAATATTTTAAAGGGTCATTTAAAGGGATAGTCCACCCAAAAATTAAAATTCCCTCATCATTTACTCAGAATATCTCAGCTCTGTAGGACCATACAATGCAAGTGAATGGGTACCAAAATTTTGAAGCTCCACAAATCACATAAAGGCCAAATGAAAGTAACCCAAATGAGTCCAGTGGTTATATTCATATCTTCATAAGCGATATAAAAGGTGTGGATGAGAAACAGAACATTATTTAAATCCTTTTTTACTATTAATTATCCTGCCCAATAAGGGGCGATATGCACAAATAATGCAGATTGCCAAAAACAAAAGAAGAATGTGAAAATGAAAGTGGGTATTGATCATTAAAAGGGACTTAAATATTGATCTGTTTCTTACACCTATCATGTCGCTTCTGAAGATATGGATTTAACCACTGGAGTTGTATGGATTACTTTAACCCTTGTGCGACCTTCAGGGCATTTTTGTCTTTTTCATTTTTGTTTTGTGTTAATGCCAACGGCATAAATTTAGCCAAAGGTGTGTATTTTTGGGGGAATTTTGATATTTCAACCTTAGTTCCTTTAATACATCTATAATACACTGTGTACACAAAATAGTTACACTCAGGACCTTAAGGACAAAAATGTCCCCACTGAAACCCATTAAAACTACAATATTTGATCCGAGTGCCATTAAAGCATAAAATCATGAATTCTATGAAATTATGCTTTCCTTCCAGAGCCCTGGCTTCAAAATTTAAAATGTGTGTGTGTGTGTGTGTGTGTGTGTGTGTGTGTGTGTGTGTGTGTAAAAAACAACAGTGGCATTTAAAGAGTTAAAATCCTGAAAATGAATGAATATTAGGTAGTTATGATCAGGACTGATGTTGGTTAAAAAGTCAGTGAAAGTGGAAAATAATATTAATATATAATAATTTTTATGGCAGTTTTTTGACGTGGACATTTTTGTCCTCTAAGGTACTGAGTGTGAGGTTTTTTTTTTTTTTTTTTTTTAAATCTGACACTGCACAAAAAATAATAATGCATCAAAATTTTTGCTTAACATCAAAGTTGTTGCTTATCATTGACTTATTCCAGATTGTGTGTGTGTGTGTGTGTGTATATATATATATATATATATATATATATATATATATATATATATATATATATATATATATATATATATATATACATATATATATATAAATTATTTTTTTTATGTTTTTTTTTTAATAAAAAAAAACAACAGTGGCATTATATAAACAAACTGGCATTTAAAGGGTTAAAATCCTGAAAATGAATGAATATTTGGTAGTTATGATCAGGACTGATGTTGATTAAAAATATCTCATTGAAAGTGGAAAATAATATTCATATATAATATTATTATGGCAGTTTTTTAATGCAGACATTTTTATCCTCTAAGGACCTCTGAGTAACTTTTTTTTTTAAATTGAAGGGTTAATGTTACCTTTATATGCTTTTTAAAGGAATAGCTTACCACAAAATACAAATTCAGTCATCATTTACTCTCCCTTACGTTGTTTTCAACTTATTTGACTTTCTTTCCTTCATGAAATACAACAGGAGACTTTTGGAATGGGAGGAGGTGCTTTTAAGAAAACCAGACTGGTTTTGTAAACTAAATCAATAAACAGGTTGAAGAGATCCGACTGAAAGAATGTTTCATTAATGACCAACATCGCTGCTTCTCATGAATGTGCCAAGGAGAACTACTAGGGTGGATTTTTAAGATTTTCATTAATAACTTCATTTTCACTCTGTTTCTCATTCAGAGCTATCTTATGACATTAGAGGAGTTGAAATATAGCGCATGAGTCATATTAACCACTTTTATGATTATTTTGCATCCTATTTGAAGCTTGAAAGCTCCAGTCCCCATTCATTGTAGTTGCATGGGAAATAAATTACTCGTACTTTCTTCAAAATTTCCGAAATATCATTTTGTGTTTCGCAGAAGAAAGAAAGTCATATGGGTTTGAAACATGAGGGTGAATAAACATAAAAAAATATTCCTTTAAAGATAGATACTTTTTTGCAAGTGTTGTGTGCACATGCATGTTGGTTGCATCCTGAAATGTCCTTGGCATTTACTCTTTCTGTGTCTGAATCAGCAGGGCTGATAAATCTGTCACGTGACTCTGCTGTGGGACAGAACTGGAGGTAGAGGCCAGCCTGTCTGGACAGTGGTTGAAATCTGATGACAGCCGCTGTGAGCAGGTGCCGCCAACGCTGGCCTGCCGCCGAGAAGAGGTCAAGCAGGACTCGTTACGCGCTGCTTGTATCCTGCCTTACGTTCCTCAGGTCTGAAGAGACAAGGATCCAGCCGCAGCTCATTAGACTGCAGAGAGAATGAGCTCAGCTCCTGTTATTTTCTAAAAACAGTGAGCCACTGTGGCTAATGGACTCTGTTATAGCTGTAGGGCTGAAGTACTGTCAAATGCACACATCTATTTTCATTTACAGCAGATTTACTAAATGAACACTCTTGATGGCACTGACATCGAGGCACGAGTGTGGTGTTGCTGTTTGTTATTGGCTGTAGCTGTTAGGGATGAAAGTTATTTTATTTTTTTATTTGAAAGCTACAGTATGAGTCTTTCACTCTAAAGACCATCACACTTGCCAGTGTCAGTATTTAAACTTAGATAAGCAGCCATGGTAATGCTTCTTTTTTCTCTTGTAAACGTACCAAGGCAAGGAAAGCACTTTTTCAGAAGCTTTGGTTCTGGAAGTATTTTTCCCCATTAATTTTTAACATCCTTGAAAAAAAAGTTTTAAATCCTGAATCAAACCAACCAGCTTTGAGATGAATCACAACGTTACAAACTTTGATTTCAAGGGAAAAAGCGGCTTAGTAAAAATGACATACCTGTGGCAGCATGATTGCAAAATGATATTGTGTGGTTTATTACACGTTTCGTGGCAGTTCAGAGCTAAAATGTCCACTGTGTGGTGATAAAAGCAAGTTAAATTTTCTCCCAAACAAATTAGGTTTTTAAAGGGACAGTTCACCCAAAAAAGAAAATTCTCTCATCATATAATCAGTCACCCTGACGTTATCCCAGATGTGTATGACTTTATTTCTTCTACAGAACACAAACAGAGATTTTTAGAAGAATATTTCAGCTCTGTAGGTCCATACAATGCAAGTGAATGGTGGCCAGAACTTTGATGCTCCAAAAATCACATAAAGGCCACATGAAAGAAATCCACAAGAATCCAGAGGTTAAATCTATACCTCCAGAAGTGATATTATAGGTATGGGTGAGAAACAGATCAACATTTAAATCCTTTTTTTTTTTTTTTTTTTTTTTACCATAAATCTCCACTCTCACTTTTATTTTCACATTCTTTCACATTTTGAAAGTGAAAGTGGAGATTTAGGGTAAAAAAGGACTTAAATATTGATCTGTTTCTCACCCTCACCTATCATATCACTTACGAAGATATGGATTTAACAATTAGGCAAAAATCGAAAAGGCGATTTGTCTGAAAGGGAATAAAAGTTATTGTTGAAGCGTCTCTAGTGTTCATTTCACCAGGAAACTGTTGTGATATGTACAGCAAGTCACTTTAAAATAATTTAGCAAAAATGTAGGTATAGTAACGTGATTCTGTGAGACCAGGTTGGTGACTGCTGCTGAGCTATTTTTCTGCGATTTAAACCACAATTAAAGTATCTTAGTTTTGAAAATTCACTGAGGCCATTATTGAATTAGAGTCTGGAGTGGAATGACAGCAAATGTAAATTTATGGTGATGACATTGCTATTAATACAAGGCCAATGCTTTCAAGTGTCTGTGAGGTCAATCTTTGAGGGTTTTCTGTTAGTATTCCTTGACAGCGTGGCACAATGGTGAATTTTTCTCATAGTGTGGCCAGTGAGAGCTGTGGTATATCTAATGCATTCATCTCCAGCTGTTTGGATTTACAGCACTTGGCAACATACATGGAGAATGTCCCACTCTGAAAGACACCTGATTCAGGAAAGATACCTGTCAGTCACCTGTTTGCTTCTAAACTATGGCTGTCTAAAACCTAAGACCTTGTTGGCTATTCATTCAATGACTAAACAGGCAGTGTTTTAATATTGTGGAGATTACTTAAAATATCAGTACAAAAAGAGTCTTAAAAAATTTAAAATGCTTTTTTGCTTTTGGATGCAGCCTATCTGAGCTCTGGATTTGATGCTGTGCTGGGGATCGTGTGTGTGTGTGTGTGTGTGTGTGTACTAAAGAAGCTTGATATGTAATTCAAGCTTCAGGCACTCAACAAAGTGAGACACATTTTTTTTTTTTTTTTTGTTTTTTAACTGATTCATTAAGTTTCCTCACATTGAGTGGTAAACATGTGGAGAGGAGAGAAAATTACAGAGATTTTCACTCATGCTGTGTTTCCTGAGGTGTTGCAAGACTTGTGTCATGCAAGTTTGTGATTCAAGTGACTTCTATTAGTGTTATACATTAATTATCATTTGAAAGGCTTTTATTTTTTTATACAATTGTCTTTTTTTTTTTTTTTTTTTTTTTTTTTTTTAAAGAAAATTAAAGAATATTTTTTAAAGAATATATAAAGACCTGGTTTGAGGAGCTCAGCTTTCTTTTCTGTGTTGATGCTGTGTTATTTACAGTTGAAACAGAAAGTTTGGACAGGACATTGTCCCTTTGGACAAGTCTTGTTCCTTTGTTTCAATAGCCAATAGACTTTAGATTATGTCACAGCCATTAACCATGATTTGCTTGCTTCTTTCTGAAAATTCGATAGTTATTGCTGTGACCATTATTACGCTAATGTGAACCAACATTAAATTACTGAGGTAAATATTGGCAAGATTTTAGAAACACTGCTTTGCCTACAACTGTAGCCTAAAACAATAGCTAAATAGCTATTACGCTGTCAGTTTTCATTAACCAATAGCCTGCACAGCCGAGGTGATATCAGCCAAATGGAAAGTTGATGCATTTTGATGAAAGATTACAAAGACCTTTTTTTTTTCGTTGGACAAATGTACACAGATAGACATTGCACAATGAGACCAGGAACCTATAGGAAAGTAAATACTGATATCATGTTGACTTAATGTACTTTTTTTGGCATAAAGTCTTTGAGGTGCACATACCATACTAATAGACATTAAAGAAAGCACTACTGGATTTCTGCAGCGCTTCACCTCAGGCACTGGTGTCTCCTGCCATCTAGTGGAAAGAGATATGTTTTGAAAATTAGCCAGATTAAAGTTGAATAATGGCACAAGAGTTCTTTTTTCTTCAAAGTTTCTTTATTTACAGTCATTTTTCGAGGGCAGTGTTTTTATAAATGCACAGAGCAGTCTGTTTTGGTTTAATCCTGTGCAGTGATGTATTATATTAATAATGCATAATGCACAACACAATGCACATTTTACATCAGTGAAACATTAGAAATAACAGATCACACAAAGTCAGTGCTGTTAAACTGTATTAATGCTCTCTCTCTCTCTCTCTCTCTCTCTCTCTCTCTCTCTCTCTCTCTCTCTCAACATCCTGACCTAATCTGATCGAGTTGTGAGGGCAGTTTAGGCTATATATCACAGCTCAAGATATCCTACAATCTGCATGAAGGTTGAAAGTTTCTCTTTTTCTTAACTTGTAATTTTTAGAATATATATATATATATATATATATATATATATATATATATATATATATATATATATATATATATATATATTTTTTTTTTTTTTTTTTTTTTCATTGTCATTAAAACTCTCTGCAATAGCAAAAGCCAAATGTGCAGTTAGCCTTTCTAATCACTAGGCGGAACTAGAGTGCTTTGCACAACATTCAGTTCTTACTTTTGCGCGGACCTTCAGTCTGTTGTTCGACTGGGTTCTGTAATTAGCATTAAACAATTTGTTTTGCTCTTATGTGCCATCTTTGCTGAATTGAATACCTTGTGAAAAAGACCTCGTCCAGTAATAATGCAATAATCCCAACCCAAATCCCATCTCATCATCAGTTAATGCAGGGGTTGTCAACGAGATTATGGTAATTTATAGTGGTGGGGATTTCGATTATTCCTGGTGAGTTGAGTCTTTTGAATCAGTTTGAATCTTTAATCAGTTGATGGCTTAACCAACAGCGTTTTTTGTATGACAAACCACTTAAGAAAACTGGTCCTGCTTAACCGGCTCCGAGTGGGATTCGAACCGGTTTCAGCCGGCATGGGAGGTGGGCGCGCAAACGAGGAGGCTAAAGGCTACAACCTCTAGCATCAGTCGCTAGTGTGCCTCTTGAGACCATGGGAGTGAGGTTTACACATTGCACAGCTACCTACTAGCTGACTACCATTACACTCACCCCCCTAAACCTCACTCCTATCTGGGTCACGGCACCACTGTAACCGGTCCTGCTTGACCCACTCCGAGCAGGAATCGTACACGGTATTGTACACTGTACACTTTGCACAGCAACCTATCAGCTGTCTACCGTTACATTAGTACAGTTTGAAAGGCACCTCCAATCAAATGATCGTCATTTTTGTTGATAGCCATTGAATGTCAAAAGTTGAATGACAGTCATTGAATTAACCGAAACAATGGAAGAGAATGAAAAGGAAGTTTTGATCTATAACACCAACGATTATATGGAGCGACACCTACTAGTGTATACAATGAGGCTGTTAGTGATAGACTTACCGTCTCTTCAATGACATGCACTATATAATCCAAAAGGTCCTGGATCACATTTATTTTTTCACAACCAGTGTTGGGTGTAATGCATTGCTAAGTAATTAATTACTGTAATTAAATTACTTTTTCATTGAAAAATTATTTTTTCAGTTATTTAATTACAGTTACTTCTGATATAATTGCGTTAAATACTGTATTCTATATAAATCAATAGTGAATTTAAAATCGAAATTTAACGTCTAATGTTGAAATATATGTTTTCTAATTTAACGCTGCCCCCTTAAATTCTTTGGCCAGTTCATGAATAATTTATTTGATTTTATATCATTTATTTGAAAGAATTAAAAGAACAGTTTCATGTCTATCCTTGTAATTTTCATCTGGTCAAGGTTGATAAGGGTTTAGAAAATAATTACTAATAAGTAATGCAGTTACTTTTCAGACAGAGTAATTAGTATAGTAATCTAATTACACTGTAGAAGATGTAATTAGTTGTTAGTAATTAATTACTTTTTTAGAGTAACTTACCCAACACTGTCCACAACTCATGTTTATGGAGTTTTTGACTTCTGGATTTATTTATAATTTTTTTTAATCAGCATTTTTTCATCAGCAAGCCAATCTAAAACACTTTAAACAACAGTACAACCCACTGAAGAGACTGTAGGCTACGTCTGTCCCTCACAGTCTTGTTGTCATCAAAATGGCACTGCTGTGAATAGCGGCTGCATTTCCCAAATGCTTTGTAAGCCTAAGTAGATCATAGAAACTATTGGCACCAATGGTCTCTATGATCAACTTAAAATTGCAATACGTTTGGGAAACGTAGCTGAGGTTTATACACACCAGTGAAGGTGAAGGTGTTTTAATGTTCTTTTATGATTCTCTTAAAGGCGTAGTTCACTCAAAAATAAAAAAAATTCTCTCATCATTTACTCATCCCATCCCAGATGTTTATGATTTTCTTTCTTCTGTTGAACACAAACAAAGAGTTTTAGAAGAACATTTCAGCTCTGTAGATCCTCACAATGCAAGTGAATTGGTAACAAAATTTTGAAGCTCCAAAAGCACAATAAAAGTTGTCTATATGAATCCAGTGATTAAATCCATATCTTCAGAACCGATGTTATAGGTGTGGGTGAGAAACAGATAAATATTTAATTTTTCTTTTTTTTTTTTTTTTTACTATCAATCTTCACTTTCACTTTCACTTTCACTTCCACATTCTTGTTCTTTTGTTTTTATTCTTCATGCATATCACCACCTACTGGGCAGGGAGGAGAATATACCATGAAAAAGAACTTAAATATTTATCTGTTTCTCACCCACACCTATCATATCGCTTCTGAAGATATAGATTTAACCACTGGAGTCATATGGATTACTTTTATGGTACCTTTATGTGCTTTTTGGAGCTTCACAATTTTGGTAACCATTCACTGACATTGTGGGGACCTACAGAGCTAAAATATTCTTCTAAAAATCTTTGCTTGTGTTCAGGAGAAGAAATTCATACATGGAATGACATGAGGGTGAATAAATAATGAGAGAATTTTCATTTTTGGGTGAACTATCCCTTTAAGTGCATTGGCATTGATTGCCTCCTTTTCCATTTCAGATATTCCCAGATACGTAAACTTTGCTGCATCTCTTTTCTGTCCATTCACATTTATTTCTATGGCACATTTAAAAACAACAGACGTTGAAGTACTGGACAATATGATCAATCAAAATAAAAAATTTAGCGATAACTACTCGGTTATAGTTTACTCAGTCTCTATTCAGTTTTATTGCATTTTTTCCATAGAATGAAAGTGAATGGTGACTGAGACGGTCAGTCCCTAACATTCCGCCAAACATCTTTCTGTTGTGTTACACAGCAGAAAGAAAGTCATAAATGTTTGGAAGAACATGAGTAAATGATGACCAAATACAAATTTGTGGGTGAACTATTACACAAAAGAACAACATTGTGTATGCAAAAGCAAAAAGGACAAATTAAGATACGCTTTAAGATTAAACTTAAAAGCATTGTGGAGCCACAACCCAGAATGCAAGATCACCCTTTAACTTTACACAGGACCTTGGAACATTACGAAGTATGCTATTTCATAACCTTAGAGGAGTTGTTGGAGTCTGGTTGGAGCCTACTGAGAGAGAAGATCAAAAATGTAGTGTGGTGCCAAGCCATGTTGACCTTTAGAAACAGAAATTTCAGACATTCCTAATGACCCCAGAGAGGACTGCCTTTAAAACCAGACTGTAAAACAAAACAAAAAAACTATTAAAAGGGCAAAAAAGGACGCAAAAAATGCATGCAGTTCGTCACCCCTGGCTTTTCATCCAGTTGTGCTCTGGGTTCATTTTACAAATCATAATGTGTTATTCTGTGGTTGGAGAAAGACCCAGACATTTATGAGGGTTCTTTATAGAGCTGCATTTATTGTTGCTCACGCTACACATGTTGGCATAGATGTTTTGACGTGGCTTCAACACCTCTTGAGATTAGCCACGACTCTAATTGCATTAGTGGTTTGGGGAAGTGGATTCTCTGGCAGAATCTTAAGGGTTTGGGTCAACAGCTCTGTGGTTGGAGGTGAAGGCCTTAAACGCTTCAACAGGATGTTGCTTGGTTTGCTTGGTAAAACCATCAAACCTGATTACCTGTGAGTGCCAAGATTTTTATCCTCCTAATTCAATAGTCATCATTTTCTGGAGACCATTTTATAGGGATATCCTTGTACGGAGATGCTGATTGACAATTTAGCAGAGATTTGTGTGTTCATGTCCGCTAGTAATGCAAATAGGGTGAGATATGCACAGAATTTGCCATGTGCTTTTGTTAAGTGTATGGTGCATCTCTTAGGAGCAAACCTTACTGGCTAACCTTTAACAGCACAAGACCGAGTTAATGTTTTTAAGAAATCACTCCAACACATAAACCACAGATGTAAATGGTAACATCAGGACATTGACCACAAAATATATTCTGTTCCTCCTTTTCTTTAAAAGATTCTGCAATTTGGGTTACAGTGAGGCACTCACAAATGGAAGTGAATGGGACCAATCCGTTAATGTTAAAGCTGCACTATGGAAGATTTTTTGGTTAAAAACGAACAAAATTCCATTATTGAGTGGGTAATTCACAGTACGTTTATCCTGTACTCAGAACCCTGTCGTTGTCTCACCCTGATTCACTATGGTAAGCCTGCAATAATGATTTGTATTTTGAGCTGTTGGGTCGGATTTGGCGCAAAATCGCAGGTCTATGTCCTGTGTCCTCCTTGTGTGTTTACGTCATGTCCATAAACACAGGAAAGAAGGGCCGGCTAATACGAATGTCGTGTGTGTGTGTCGGCTGAGGAAGCAGCGCTGTTCAGTCAGTTGCAGTTCAGGACAGCAATGCCAGGACTGCTGGTTTCAGATGGATGATTAACTGTTAACTGTTTGGCAAAGTTGTTTACTTGCTATACTGCTTGAATATGTTTTTATGGTAGGGCAAAACTTATATTGGTTGTCATGCTTTAATTTATATTCAGGAGATATTGTGATTACTGATCGCAATCTGTTTAATAGGCTACATTTTCCAGTGAAGTTACGGTAAACCTTTTACTAACATTCAGGACTTCTATTTTATTGTATAACATTGCTCAGTTTCAGGTTCCCTAAGTGTGTGTGTGCTTAAAAAACATACTAAACAATGTTTTTTTGAAAATGTAAAAATGCAGAAAGTTTTTTGTGAGGGTTAGGGGTAGGGTTAGGGTTAGGGGATAGAATCTATAGTTCGTACAGTATAAAAATCATTATGTCTATGGAGAGTCCTCATAAGGATAGCTGCACCAACATGTGTGTGTGAGTGCACATGCTGCTGTTTTCTCCTTTATTTTACCCCAGTTGCAGAAATGCTATTTCTGAAGTTATATCACTTTCCATTATCCTTTTAGCAGATAGTCTGTTTAAAAGCCATTATAGGTACAAGGTACTACAAGGTAGTTGCCCATGAATGTATAGTAATCTCAAATTGCTTATAATGTACCGATTTAATAACAAAGTAATGTACATATTCATTTGTTTAGAGTGTAACCATCTCTCTATTCTTAAAAAAAAAAAAAAAAAAAAAAAAGGATTACGAAAACTGTATTATTATTGTAATTGTTATTGCATATTTCTGCTTTTTATATGTTGAATAATGTATATTTCATCCCCATCATTATTTAATCAAAATGCTGTTAAATAAGCTTAACTTGTTTTGAACCCGGAATATTCCTGTAAGCATTTAGCAGATTAAAGGGATAGTTCACCCAAAAATGAAAATTCTCTCATAATTTACTCACCCTCATGTCTTTCTTTCTTATGCAGAAAACAAATCAAGATTTTTTGAAGAATATCTCAGCTTTGTAGGTCCATACAATGCAAGTGAATGGTGACCAGAACTCAGAAGGTCAAAAAATTACATAAGGCATAAAAGTAATCCATATGACTCCAGTGGTTAAATCCATATCAGCTGAAGAAATATGATAGGTGTGGGTGAGAAACAGATCAATATATCCACCTTTGACCAGCCCCAACCAGTAGGTGGCTGAATGTGAAAGTGAAAGTCACTTCCACACCAGAATGTGGAAATTAAAGCGAAAGTGTAGATTTACAGTTAAAAAATGACTTTTTTATAATATTGATCCGTTTCTCACCCACACCTATAATATCACTTCAGAAGATATGGATTTAACCACTGGAGTCATACGGATTACTTTTATACTGTGGGCCTTCAAAGTTCTGGTCACTATTCACTTGCATTGTGAGGACCAACAGAGCTAAAATGTGTGTTTAGAGCTTTGTTTGGGTTCTGCAGAAAAAAGAAAGTCATACACATTTAGGACGGCATGAGGGTGAGTAAATGACGAGATAATTTACATTTTTGGGTGAACTATCTCTTTAATCTTGGATAAAGTATTTTAATCTTGAAAAAAATTAAACGTACTTCACCTTTTAACATTTCATGAAATCAAATGTGGTTTTCTAACCATAAACAAAACTAAACCTGTCTACTGTTTACTTTAGAATTTATGCACAAGAAAAGCAGTCATATAGTTAACAGTGTGTTATACAAGCACTGCACCTGTTCAGTTCTGCTTTACCCTTTACTGTCCAAAGAGTCTGACACCTTCAGTAATCTCTGATTTCTCCTGCCTCTGCTGTCAGCAGCCTCATTAGAGCAGTGTATATATGACACGTTCTCCAGCCTCAACAACAATGGAGCTCTTTCTTTCTGTGAAGGATTTTATGTTGTTATAGCAGTTAACGTGTTGGACTTCGATTCCACCATCCAGAGGGGTTTTCTTCCTCTGTTTAAATCATCATTGGCCCTGCTCTGAGGATAAGTCCATCATTAGGTTGAATGAGACCAATAATTATTCCAGTAAGGTGGCAAAACGTCTCAACGCCGCTCTTACGCTGTTGATCTATGCGCTTGGGCCTCAGAGTTCTACAACCCTAAATGGAGTCAATGGCCCTCTGAAGCCACATAAAAGCAATAGGATTTGTACCTCAGCTGGCAGGATAGTACGATTTTGATTTTTGCTAAAGAGTCCCGAGTCAATTATAAAGCACAGCCTCTAGTGTTAATGGCCTTGATAAGCCTGGACTTTAGACTCTCACGGTTTTGAAAGAGTCCATTTGGTCCTGCTTAAGCACAGTGCCAATATAAGATTTTAGCCTCCATATTGCCATCTGAGACACATTTAAGAAAATGTGAATGATTTTTGGTTGTAGAGCAAAACTGACAGTCTTTGATTGGTTATTGTGACTTGCTAACCAACGTCCGATCAATTAACCACTGACATTCTGACAACATAAATATCTCATTATTTTACATTCCCTTCATATTACGATCGTACTTTCAAAATTAAAGTTCACTCTGAAGAATGAGCAGTCCACAAATTCCCAGGATGCCATGGTTTTACGCAAGATCTCACCAGCGTCATATCATACAATCTGACTAGCAACAATTGTAAAGGACAGACAATGACTTTGACCCTGTATGACCTGTGGGTTGAGGTTCTCCTTTGCCCTTGAGTGAGCTATAAATGTTGACATTGTCAGATCTCTCCTCCACTGGAATGACCCAAGTGTTGTTTGTGAATCCCTCAACAGACATTTACCAAGAAGATCACAACATGAAAGCGCTGCACAGGCTGTTTTCATTGAGTCCTGCAAGAATCCTTGAGAATCAAGGTTGAATTCATACTGCTGTCATCTTTTTCATGCAAAGTTTCCTGCATTCTGTTTACCAAACATCAAGGCTACTGTCTGTTCTTCATTAACAGCATTCACACAGTTTTCCGCCTCTGGATCGGGTTTAGCTCAGTTTGTTTAGTAGCATTGTTTAGTTGTTTAGACCACCACACAAAGCAACATTAAAATATTCTACCACTGAGGCTGCATGTGCCCAGTTGTGGTAGGCTACATGTTGAATGTGATGGAACTTCAAGCCAGAAATATCTAAAAGATCAACAAACAATTATGTGAGGGATTTCTCCACAACCTTACTGTCTTTATGCCCATAACGATTAAATAAAGCCAACAGTGAAAACAACTAGATTTTTACAATTTTGGAAGAAAATGTGAGTAATACTTGCCAGTGCAAAACCTGCCACTATGATGCTAGACTGTTATAGGTGGTAGCCAGGTCATTGCTATCTAGTTGCTAAGGTGTTCTGAGTGGTTTTTAGTATGTTACTATGCAGTTGCTAGGGTATGTGGTCAATAACTGACCCCAAGTCAAAAAGCACACTTCCAAATTTCTCTGATATTCTTTTCCCTACCCAGAGGAAGGTTTTATTACTCACAAGTTGCTCTTTTAGAGCTCAGGAGACATAATGGATGTCAGTTGAGATGCTAAAGAGGTCTCATTGTGATTTTTCTTTCCTATGGGTAGATATGTATCAGGTTTGTCCTTTAATGTTAGTCTATATGGTCTATGATTTTTTCCCGCTGTGTTATTGTTTGTCTGAAGTCTGAATGCTTAGAAAAGGTATTATTTTTGTTGAGTCCTGCTTAGGAATAGTGGTTTGTTCAAATAGTATGAGCAATAGTAATAGTGATACTTGCCTTAGCTAGCACCAATAATAGTGGGCAGGGTCCCCAGTGCCTATAATCCTCTTATTTAGGAAGAAATAGTAGACTAATTAGACCAGATATTCTGTTCAGAATTCATGAGAGTGCAAGAAGGTTCAATGAGAGACCTCTTCACACTTAACATCTATCTTTCTCTTGATGAGTGGGAGTTGCTCTTTTGGAGCTAATTTTTTCTCACTTTAAGTGAAAAAAATGTCCTTGTGTTGCATGTCTTTCTTTTGACCCAGCAGTAAATCTTTCTCTGGTTTCTGTGTTTGAATTGGCTCTTTGGGGGCCATGAGTAAGATAATGATTAATGGCATTCAATAAAGTGAATGAAAGGGAAATGTCTACATTTCTTTGCCCTCCCTTTTTGTGAGCTTTACAGTAACAAAAGCATCTTAAATGTTTTCTTATATACATTTCCATGACTCAGCTTTTCCTTGACATGAAAGAAAACAGTGTGTTGGTGTGAACTACACAGAGACAAATTTAGTTTAGTGATAAAGAAAGGAGATACAAGAGAACTGAGATTCAATCACATAAACATTCGGAAAGGAGGCCCCACCCACCCGTGGGAGAAAACAAAAAAAGCTATCTGTAAGCTCGGCAGCCTCAGCTGGTGCGTGACCAGCAGACAAAGAAAAAAGTAAGTCAATTTCATACTATAAGAGCCTCCAGAAAATTAGTGATCTTTCACACTAACATTTTTGGTGCACACATGGATACGTTTGATGTCAAAGTTTGGTTTGGTTGGATGAACTGATAACTGTTTCCCAAACTCTAGACCACACACGAGTTCACTTGTAAAGGTGGTCTGGAGTACGGTTCATGTGAACTATGGTACGGTTCGCAGCTGATATAAAGGCAATTGTCCGCTATCACGAAAGTGAATCGCTATTGATGACGTATAATTTGCATCTTTGCATTGATCACAGTTATTATGGTATGATACATTTCTCATAACTGCTGGTCTCCAAATACATCGCCTCGAGAGAGCAGCTCACATTCTTCACATCTCTTGCAACGCATCCACGGGCTAGCGGCAGACAAACATTAACATTTCACCTGGAAAATGGAGCTCACACGTGCCCATCAGACCAACAACACTTACCACTTTGGCCTCTGGGGTCAATCTTTCGAATTTCTGTAAGCACAGACTGATTTTAGCTAAAGAAAAGTCAACCTGCTGTTTCCTATTTTTCTGTGAGATCAGTCTGGATTTTTTTTCTCATAAAGATTAGTGTAATCTCACATGTGTCTCTCTAGTCTCAGAAGAGATCTTAATGTCTTACACTGTGCTCAGATTGGCCAGGTGTGTTATTCTGAGCTAATGCTATTTTCTATCCTCATACCTACTGCTAAACCTAAGCTGCACACAAAACTGCTAATATATAACTGCTAATGTAATATTCCAAACTATGAACCTAATTAAAAAAGGAATCACCCCTATTTTCATATTCTGTTTATCCTTATCAACTTTATGTTTTGTTAAACTTTTACCTTTAAATTTGATCTGTCTCTTACAATTTCTTCTCTCTTCTTCTCATTACTTTGGCTATGTTCAAAATGGAATACTAGCATACTGCACACTGTGCAGCATACGTTGTAGTACCATGTGGAACAGTATGCATTATGTGATAAACATGCAAACAATAGTATGCAGTGTTGCCACATGATCTCATCCCATTGCATGTTTTATTCAGCAATTGGAATCCAGTTATATCACCTCGAAATAAAAAAATATATATTTTCATTTTCAGGAACACTTTACAATAAGGTTGTATTCGTTAACATTAATTAACTACATTAGTTAACATGAACTAAATATAAACAATATTTTTACAGCATTGATTAATCTTGGTTCATTTTAATTTCAGCATTTACTGTACATTGTAAATTAAAATGTAACGAACTAACAATGAACAATTGTGTTTTTTTCAACTAACATTATCTAAAATTAGTAAATACTTTTAAGAATATTGTTCATAGTTAGTTCATGATATGTAATGCATAAAATTATGTTAACAAATAGAACCTTACTGTAAAGCGTAACCCATTTTTCAACCATATTTGAGTAAAAAAATATCATAACTTTTGGCAGTACGATCAAATAATTAGTTAAGAATATGTTATAAATTGCGACTGATATTATTTCTGGTTCATTGATCTCATTGGAAGTAAAAGGTGCCTTTTCAGATACAGTATTCAGCACAGTATAGTATACTCATGCTCTGTTGAATACTGCATATTAAAAAAAAGAAATAGATCAGGTCATTTGGGTGTTCTATGCATGAAGAAATGTAGCATGCTGTGCAGAGTATACACTGCATACTCAGGGAAGGATTAACCACTGGGCCGACTGGGCTGTTGCCCAGGGGCCTCTAAACTCAAAGGGCCACAAGCTCTAAATCAATTATTTTTTGAGTTTGTGACACCTATTAGAAATCCATGTAAATTTCAGCCTTATGTGAAATACTATTTGTTTGGCCGAATGTGTGCTGGACAACAGCAGCATGAGCACAGGCACTCGAGTGCACGCTCAGGGAATCTGCATCTCACAGGAGCAGCGTGTTTACTTGAAGGACATAGAACAGCGTCTGAATTACAAAACTCTTCCAAACACAAAGATAAGGTGCAGTTTACCCTGGCTGTGTACAAAGCTGATGGTTTAAATTCATATAAGTGACAGAATTCGTGCAACAGTATAGAGTACTTTAAAATGTTTAAGTCCTGCATGCATTTAATGTTTAATGATAAAGAGAAAGGTGCCTTAATGCCCTAAATATGTGCATGGTAACCTTTTGTAATATTTGGTTAAGCGCGAGAATTCATGAACGGTTAATGTGTTATTTGTCGGGAGTTGGGACTCAGGAATAAAGAACGTTTATTGCCATGGATCCGTCAAACATAAACTCAGATAGCAGGGAATAAAGTGCACAGTGAGCTTTGAGCCTAAATAGCACAATACATGGATCTCCAAATGTTAAAATCACATTAAAGTTGAACAAAAATAATCTCTGTCACTGCCTGCAACATAGTAGGCCTATTCTTAATAAATAGAAAATGCGTAATTCTGCCCGGGCAGGTTCACTTTCCATGAGGCAGGGAACTTTATAGGACTTCTTCTGGATGCTTTGATTTTGAAATGATTCAGCATTTAACTTGCGTAATTATTGTCTGCACACCAGAGCAAACGGGGGAAAAACATTGGCTCACCGTTGATCAAGCGATGAAACTTTGCCAGGAGAAAAACAATCTGGAATCATGTGTAACAGTCACATTAAGTCCTCTTTGCAACCTGTAGGCTACCTCATCAGAATGTTGATTTGTGAGACCAGTGCTGAAAAAGCTTGATGCAGCACAACAAATGGTGAAACAGAACACAGGTGTTTCGAGATGCGTTATTGTGAAAATGTGATGGTCCTGCACAACGAATTGTAAAACAGAATGCAGGTGTCTTGAGATGCGTTTATAAATATTAAAGTTTTTTAAAACTTTACAGTGAGTTGCGGCACAATGATCAAAGACATCCGTCCAGTGCGTGTTTACATAGTCTCGACACACATGTGAACAGCCCGTAACTTGCACTATAGCTCACTTGAAAAACTGACCCGAACCTGGCCCAAAACCTGTAGGTTGGTCGGGTACCGTCGGACTCAAATCGGGTTGAAGACCTCAAAACACGTGCCGAATAACCAAATAGTGATTTTGGTATTTGAATACTATGCACATCCCTATTAATAGCGCATTATTTTGGATCGGTTCATAATTAGAAAGTACATATAACTGGCCATGTAAGACATTGCTCCAAACTTTTCTTCCATCAATATGAATAATCCAACCAAATCTGGCATGTGTTCTGTACCACATAAAATTGAACGTTGTTACGTGACGTCATGGGGGGCCTCCATGTTGTACCAGCCCATGGGCCTCTCAGTTCTTAATCTGTCCTTGTGCATACTGGAGGATTAGGAGTTGTATGGTTGTATTGCTGTAAACAAACAGCAGCCATGCTCTTGATGAAACATCCGCAACTGGGACACTGTTGCTACTCACTTGACTATGACAGAAGAAGACAGTAAAAAAGGATCATTTATTTAGTAGGTTACACAAAGAGATTTTTGTTTCATTTTATGGTGTAATACTAGACTCTCAGTTAGAGAAGCTTAGGCCTCACTGCAGAGAGAATTACATTAAAGCCAAAATTTCAGATGATAGCATGTCTAAACATAAGTTTTTTTCAGAAAAACTGTTTACATATTCTTGTGGTATCTATATTAATGTTTAATGGTAAAGCCATTCCTTTAAAAGCAGATCTGTGTTAAGCATATAAAAAGATGAGCATATTCAATTGTCCATTTCCCCATATAATTTAAAGTATGAGTGATCCAAAGATTGCCTAAGCTAAAAACATCAAGTAAGGCAGGGTATGAAGAAAGTCCATGGAGACTGTCATGCCATGCACACTCAAAGTGGCTGTGGCCAGTAGAGGACAGTCACACTCGGTAAAAGTTCATCATCTCCGCAGACTGCAGGCACATTAAAGGGATAGTTCAAGCAAAAATTTAAATTCTCTTATCATTTACTCACCCTCATGCCACCCCAGATGTGTATGGCTTTCGTTCTTCTGCTGATCACAATAAAAGATTTTTAGAAGAATACATCAGCTCTGTAGGTCCATACAATGCAAGTGAATGGTGTTTAGGCCTTTGAAGCTCCGAAAAGGAGATAAAGTCAGCATAAAAGTAATCCATAAGAATCCAGTAGTTTAATCAATGTCTTCTGAAGTGATCCAGATTTGGGTAAGAACAGACCAAAATATAACTCCTTTTTCACTGTACATCTTGTCATTGCAGTCTCTAGGCACGATCATGATTTCAAGCTCCATTTCACTTCCTAGCACTTGATGCATGCACAGAGCACTAGATGGCGCTATAGGAAGTGTAATCGAGCTTGAAATCATGATCATGCCTAGAGACTGAAATAGCAAGTTGTACAATGAAAAAGGAGTTATATTTTGGTTTGTTCTCACCCAAAACCAACTAGATCACTTCAGAACACATTGATTAAACCACTGGAGTCTTATGGATTTTTTTTATGCTTTTATTTATTTATTTTTTAATTTTTGGGTGAACTAACCCTTTAAAGGAGCAATATGTAACATTGACATCAAGCGTTTAAAATGGGTACTGCAGTCCAAATTCTCTGTTGTCTCCCCCACCCCCTCCTTCCCAGACTCAAAGCTCACACAGGTTGCCAGGTTGAGGACACACAACAGGAAGGAGCAAACTGACAATGGCAAGCGACGAGCTTTACACTGTAAGTTGATCAGCTAATGTATGCGTTTGCAATGTTTTTATTGTTTGCTAATTATAAACCAGCTCATGTGGATTTTTTTATAACTCTGTCAATGTTAGCTGGATGTATTGCTGGCTTCCATGGTTGCAGCGCGCTGTGTTTGCCTGCTAACTTGTTTCAAATCTGGCAACCCAGGTTGTCGAAATACTATTGGGAAATGGGCAGTAGGTGGGATCACACAGGCCAAAACACAAACAGAAATTCCGGCCCAGAACATCCTGGTTACTTTCGTAACCTCTGTTCCCTGATGGAGGGAACGAGACGTTGTGTCGATGTAGTGACACTAGGGGTCACTCTTGGGAGCTCCAAACACCTCTGCTTTTTTGAAAAAAGGCCAATGAGAATTGGTGAGTGGAATTTGCATGCCACTCCCCCGGACATACGGGTATAAAAGGAGCTGGCATGCAACCACTCATTCAGGTTTTGTGCTGAGGAGCCGAGACCAGGTCCCGGCCATTTCAGCGGGTAGTTCAGTGTTGTGGCAAGAGGGACACAACGTCTCGTTTCCTCCATCAGGGAACGGAGGTTATGAAAGTAACCAGGATGTTCCCTATCTGTCACTCACTCGACGTTGTGTTGATGTAGTGACACTAGGGGTCACTCTTGGGAGCCCCAAACACCTCTGCTTTTTTGAAAAAAGGCCAATGAGAATTGTCGAGTGGAATTTGCATGCCACTCCCCCAGACATATGGGTATAAAAGGAGCTGGTATGCAACCACTCATTCAGGTTTTGTGCTGAGGACCAGGACATTCCCTGTACGTCACTCACTCGACGTTGTGTTGATGTAGTGACACTAGGGTTCCCTATACAAAATGCCACAACTATCTGAACTGTGTTACGTAAACTGGTGGTGTGTGACGGGCAGACCGCTGTGTGCCTCATAGCCAGCACACCAGGCCGTCACGTAACCTCCCCCAACGCTCTTATGAGCGTCGAACGGTCCATCAGGAACAAGTCGACTGCCCAACTATAGGGACAGGCTATCCCAGCCGAGGCCTCTTTCCCTCTCTTTTCTCCCCAAACAGAGTGGAATTTGTTAACTGACTGGGAGCCATAAGAGTCTGCGTCGGGGGGTGTCCCTCCCAAGGGGAAGACACCGCGGAGACCACACCCCGCCCAAAAAGAGGGGGGGGGTGTATTTTGAGTAGAATACTTCACATGGTCTTACCAAGTCTTATCGGAAGTATGTCATTTGGAGAGGTCCCAGGGTAGGTCCTACCCGAAGGGGGAGGAGTTTCTACAGAGCATGGCGACCGGGGGCAGAGGGGCCTCTGTCCAAGGAAGATGCAGTTTGCCGACAGGGAAACGATTTTGCGGAAAATATCACATGGGGTCGCCTTCGGGGAACCAGCACATGTGGGGCACCTACCTCAGTACAGGGGCTCATTAGGGCATGTACTGGGCCGGTCAGCGAGTTTCTCCGCAAACTCAACTGCCAGAGGGCTAAGGAGGAAAGTCATCCAGGGATCACAGTCTGTGAACACGACTGGGAGTCAAGAGCGCATGTCTTCACCTCAAGGGAGGGGAAAAGCGCTATGCACAAGCTGTCCCTGAACTTACCTGCTCGTGCCTGCCAATACACAGGGTGAGACCGGCTCAACCCGGAGATTGTAGAACCTCGCAAAGGTGTTGGGTGTTGCCCAGCCCGCTGCTCTGCAGATGTCTGCCAAAGAGGCGGCACTGGCCAGGGCCCAGGAGGCCGCCACACTCCTGGTAGAGTGGGCTTGTAACCCCGCAGGGGGTGGCACGTCCCGAGCCTGATATGCCATCACAATGGTGTCAATGACCCAGTGGGTGATCCTCTGTTTGGAGACAGCGTTTCCTTTCCGCTGTCCACCAAAGCAGACAAAGAGCTGCTTGGAGCTTCTAAGGCTCTGCGTGCGATCCAAATAGATGTGTAAAGCTCGTACCAGACACAGCAACGCCAAGGCTGGGTCTGCCTCCTCCTGGGGCAGCGCTTGCAGGTTCACCACCTGATCCCTAAAAGGGGTCGTGGGAACTGTGGGCACATAGCCCAGTCGGGGTCTCAGGATCACGTGAGAGTAACCCAGACCAAAATCCAGGCATTATTCGCTGACAGAGAACGCCTGCAGGTCCCCTACCCATTTGATGGAAGTGAGCGCAGTCAGGAGGGCAGTCTTCAAAGAGAGTGCCTTAAGCTCAGCTGACTCCAAGGGCTCAAAGGGAGCTCCCTGTTTACCCCGAAGGACTACAGAGAGGTCCCACGAGGGGACGAGGCATGGTCTGGAGGGATTCAACCTCCTAGCGCCTCTCAGAAACCTGATGATCAAGTCGTGCTTCCTCCCAAGTACTTACCATCTACTGCATCGTGATGAGCTGAAATAGCGGCTACATACACCTTCAAGGTGGAGGGGGACAGCCGCCCCTCCAGCCTCTTCTGCAGGAAGGAAAGCACCAAGTCGACTGCGCATCCCTGGGGGTCTTCGCGTCAGGAAGAACACCACTTAGCAAACAGACGCCACTTCAAGACATACAGGCACCTCGTAGAAGGAGCCCTAGCCTGAGTGATCATGTCTACCACCACGGGTGGTAGGCCACTTAGGTCTTCCACGTCCTGTCCAGGGGCCAGACATGGAGATTCCAGAGGTCTGGTCGCGGGTGCCAGATGGTGCCCCATCCCTGAGAAAGAAGGTCCTTCCTCAGGGAATTTGTCTGGGGGGCTGTCGCGAGGAGCGTGAGATCCGAGAACCACATCTGGGTGGGCCAGTAGGTTGCTACTATGACGACCTTCTCCTCATCCTCCCTGACCTTGCACAGGGTCTGTGCAAGTAGGCTCACTGGGGGAAGTGTGTATTTGCATAGTCCAGGGGGCCAGCTGTGTGCCAGTGCATCTATACTGAGGGGTGCCTCGGTCAGGGCGTACCAAGTGGGCAGTGGGAGGATTCCCGGGAAGCAAACAGGTCTACCTGTGCTCGACCGAATTGACTCCAAATCAGCTGGACCACCTGAGGGTGGAGTCTCCACTCTCCCCTGAGGGTAACCTGACGTGACAGCGCATCCGCTGCGGTGTTGAGGTTGCCCGGGATGTGAGTGGCTCGTAGCGACTTGAGGCGCTGCTGACTCCAGAGGAGGAGACGGCGGGCGAGTTGTGACATGCAACGGGAGCATAGACCGCCTTGACGGTTGATGTATGCTACCTTCACTGTGTTGTCCATCTGGACCAACACGTGCTTGCCCTGGATAAATGGCCAGAACCTCCACAGGGCGAGCAGTACTGCCAACAACTCTAGGCAGTTGATGTGCCAACACAGCCGCGGGCCAGTTCAGGAGCCGGCGGCTGTGTGCCCATTGCATCTGGCACCCCAGCCCGTCTTGGAGGCGTCTGTTGTAACCACGACGCACCTGGAAACCTGCTCTAGGGGAACCCCTGCCTGTAGAAATGCAAGGTCAGTGCAAGGGCTGAAGAGGCGGAGAAAGATCGGTGTGATGGTCACGCGATGTGTCCCGCAGCGCCATGCCCATCTCGGGACTTAAGTCTGAAGCCAGTGCTGAAGCGGTCTCATATGCATCAGCCCGAGCGGTGTGGCCGCCGCTGAGGATGCCATATGCCCCATGAGCCTCTGAAAAAGAGTGAGGTAGGATTAGCCAGTCATTGAGATAGTTGAGGATGCGGATGCCCACTTCCCTTAGCGGGGCAAGGGCTGCCTCTGTGACCTTCGTGAAGACACGAGGGAACAAGGACAGGCTAAAGGGGAAGACCTTGTACTGGTATGCCTGGCCTTCGAATGCATACCGCAGTAAGGATCTGTGTCGAGGTAAGACCAAGATGTGGCAGTACGTGTCCTTCAGTTCTACCGCCGCGAACCAATCTTGATGTCGGATGCTCGTTAGAGTGAGTTTTTGCATCAGCATCTTGGACAGGAGTCTGTGCAAAGCCCGTTTCAGTACTCGCAGGTCCAGGATTGGTCGCAACCCACCGCCTTTCTTCGGTACGATGAAGTAGGGGCTGTAGAACCCTTTCTTTATCCGGCTGGAGGGACAGGCTCTATCGCGCCCTTGCGCAGAAGGGTAGCGATTTCCGCATGCAAGGTAGCGGTGATCTGGCCCTTCACAGAGGTGAAGCGGATGCCGCTGAACCTGGGCGGGCACCTGGTGAACTGAATCGCGTAGCCGAGTCGGACAGTCCGGGTTAGCCATCGTGACGGGTTGGAAAGCGCAAGCCATGCGCCCAAACTCCGGGCGAGGGGTACCATGGGAATGATCACGTCGGACGTACCGGCGGGTGAGGCCTCGCGGCGGGGCAGAGCTCGAGGTGCCACATTGAGGGGACCCGAGCCCCGTGGCCGTGCTGAGTCCAGGGACATCGAAGCACTTACCTGGCTCCTGCCGCCCACCATAAGATTGTCCAAGGAGGGGGGAGGAGGAATCTCGTCCCCGTAGTCCACTGGAACCAATCCTGTGTGGGTGTGTTTGTGCCACAGCTGGGCGCACAGAGGTGGTGGGTCCGTCGCTGGAGTGCCATACCTGCCAAAATGAGACGGTGGACGGTGGTCGTGATGGTGGACGGTGGTCGTGACGACGGCCGTGCTCACCGGATATGTGACCCAGGAGACGAGGGAACCGTTCTTTTGTCAGGCTTTTGGGTGCCACAGCCTTCTGGGCATGTGGCGACAAAAGATTCTCCTCCCGGCCCTCCACCGGGGGATGGAGTGGTCTGTCGACCAGCCCCAGAGAAGTGGGTCTCCTCGCCCCTGGTTTGCTTCGAAGCCTTCTTCGGGTTCTTAGCGGCCGGCCACGAGATGGGTGGTGTCTGCATCCTGCGGAGGGCTCCATGCCGGGCCACGGGGATGGGCTGTGGTGGAGCCAGTGTTGTTGCTGCAGGAGGACACCCTTGGCGACGAGCAGACAAGGTGTGGGGTCTTAAGCCGTGCTGGGACAGGATATGTTGTAAGGCCTCCGTCTGCTTCTTCACTGCCGAGAACTGCTGGGCAGAGTCCTCGACAGCATCGCCAAACAGGCCAACCTGGGTAATGGGGGCGTCAAGGAACCGTGCCTTGTCCGCCTCTCTCAGCTCGACCAAGTTGAGCCAAAGGTGGCACTCCTGGACCACCAGGGTGGACATCGTCTGCGCGAGAGACCGTGACCTTCATCGCCCGGAGAGCGAGGTCGGTCACCGAGCACGGTTCCTGCATCAATCCCGGGTCAGAACTACCCTCGTGCAGTTCTTTTAGCGCCTTGGCTTGGTGTACTTGCAGGAGAGCCATGGCGTGCAGGGCGGAGGCGGCTTGTCCAGCAGCACTGCAGGCCACAGTCATCAGGGACGACATAAACCTACATAAATGACATAAAACGAGCACCTTATCCACCTGGGGAATGACCAGATACCCCCTGGCCGCTCCACCATCGAGGGTAGTGAGAGCGGGAGAGCTGAAAGACCGGGACCGTGCAGTAAAAGGTGCCTCTCACGATCTTGTCAGCTCCTCATGCACTTCTGGGAAGAAAGGAACGGGGCGGGGCATGGCCGTGGGCGGCGCCCCGAGCCCAGGAACCAATCGTCGAGCCGTGAGGGTTCAGGGAAGAGTAGAGTGTTCCACTCTAGCCCGACGCTCGCGGCCGCCTGGGAAAGCATGTCCATCATTTCCGCGTTTCCCGTTCCTGAAGGAGGAAGCCCAGCCGAAACCTCTGCGTCAGACTGGATGAGCCTTCTCTCTGATGCCTTCTTACGAAAGCAAGCCACAACCGCAACGTTGCCATGGTCATGTTCTCGCAATGAGGACATGACTCATCCACGAACGATGTCTCCGTGTGGGCAGTGCCCAGACACGTAAGACAGCGATCATGGCCGTCAGGAGCGGAGAGATAACGACCGCATCCAGGAATAACACACAAACGGAAAGGCATCTTTAAAAAGACATCCCGTGTGTGTGCCGCTCTTTTTGTGAATGAAAATATACTCTTTTAGAATATACTCTCTTATTTTCACTCAGCCGAAGCACCCAGGGGCGTTCTCTGAACGCCATGGGTGTGAGGGGGAGAAGCCGCTGAAATGCGCCGTAAATCCAGCAGTTTTGAGGTGCGTCTTTGGAGGGAATTGAATTCAGTGCACTGAATACAACCGCTCGGCTCCGAAGAGAAAATCAGTGGTTGCATACCAGCTCCTTTTATACCCGTATGTCCGGGGGAGTGGCATGCAAATTCCACTCGCCAATTCTCATTGGCCTTTTTTCAAAAAAGCAGAGGTGTTTGGGGCTCCCACATCAACACAACGTCGAGCGAGTGACAGATAGGGAACGGACATTTCCGTAGAATATACTGGCTGTAGCATTGTTTTCGGAGAAGCCAGTCTATCAACTTAGCATGTTTCCTAAATCTCTGATAACATATTATGAAAATTTTATGCTTTAGTACAGTAAATATATGACATATTGCACCTTTAAGGGGGAAATTCACCAAGGTTGAAATGCACACACTGATATTATCATTTAATTTTTAGCACATGTTGTGTGTATTTCAACACCCAATTCATTAAAGGAATTTGGCAAATCAGATAAGTGCACAAGCGCCCAAGAAACCATTATACTACTGTAATCACAAGTTGCCTGGGGCAATTCCCCAAGTTGCAGACTGTTTTGAGTGCTAGATTGTGGCATAACCAGCAAGACTTCCTTGGTCAGCAAGCTTCACTAGAAAGACCATGTTGGTTGACCATTCTGCATTCTTTTCCTGAAAAACATAATGGCCATGCTGGTCCACAAGACAGACCAGCACCACACTAGCACCAACTAACTCGACCAGCATGAAATTCATAATATTCTGATCTGTTTTTTTTTTTTTTTTTTTTTTTTTCAGCAGGGTGGTGCAACTGTTTTTTCATGGTCTTCTTCTTTGTTGGCTTAGCATCATGTGACACTTCCAAATCTCCGGTTTTCCCCTGTCAGAACTGGAAGCGCTCCATCAACACATTGTTTGAGAGCCTCTGATATCTCTCCAGACCCTGAGGTGTGCTGTTATCCACTACATACTGTAATCTTGTGATGGCATATAGCTGAAGGTCTTGCGACCAGCATTACGGATGCCACACCATGTCAAAATGTTTGTGATCTGGGCTGCTCTCTTTTGATAGATTCCATTCATGAGAATGTAATCAGCCACATGTGGAACTAATACAGAGAAAATCTAGTCATTTAAATTTAGAAAGGAGCCAAGCATGTGAAAGTGACACCTAAGGCTCTGGAGATATTCTGAATTGATTTCTGAAATTTCTTTGGTTGATGCAGTCTATAATGGAGCAACTTTGAGCAGAAAATGTATGTGTAACAGACACATTAGGCCTACTTCATTTTAAGTGTCTTGCAGTCTGAAATTAAAAGGTTTTGACATTTAAAGTCCTCATGAAATCACAATTAGTGTTTTGTAGCTTTTAGTCCATGTCTGTTAGCTTTGAGGCCATCTCTATGCCAGTGTACTTCCAAAAATTTTATTAGTAAATGCATTCGGTAACATGAATTAACAATAGACATTTGTTACAGCATTTATTAATCTAGGTTAATGTTCATTTATAAAAATACAATTGTTCATTGTTAGTTCATGTTCGTTCATAATGCATTAACTAATGTTAACATGTACAACTTAGAAATTAAACATTTTATTAGTATATGTTGATATTAACATTATCCAAGATTAGTGCTAAAAAGGTATAGTTCATTGTTAGTTCATGTTTGCTTGTTAATTAAGTTAATTAGTTAATGTAGTTAACTAATGTTAACACATACAACCTTATTTTAAAGTATTAGGCTACCATTTATTTTTATTCAATTCTGATGTAAACATCTGACATTCCATCAATATTTCTTTGACTTGTAATTTTTTTGGACTGAAAGTACAATCGGGTGTAATAGACACGGAAATAGGAAGTTTGGATATATCTGTGGCTCAATATTTAATAATGACGGTATGAATTCACACATTGCTTTTGCATGTTTTTATTAATACTGCTGTCAAAATTATTATACACAAATGTTGCTGGAACATTTCAATAGTAAAACAGTGATAAAGATCTTTAGACCTTTCAAAAAAAGATAGTTTGTCTTCATTAATAAAATGTTTGGATTGCACAGTGTACAGTAAATGTAAACATATGTAAACAATGTGATGAAGAGCACGCCTGTGGAAAAGTGCGCTTCAACAGGTTTTAAAAATTTTTTATATTTACAGTTTGTCTCTTCTGGGAAAATAGACCAAAATTATAGATGACTCATCTTGTACTAGTGGGTGCCACTTTGTTTTAAAAGCCACGAAGTGGCGAAACTCATGAATAATAATTAGGTTATGTGGAGATAATGTCAAACAATTTTCTACTGTTTTGATAATTGGTCTCAACCAATTTAAGAGCTACAATACATATTTCAAAAAAATAATTGTATAACTTCATCTGCACATCTGGCACTGTCAGGAATTTTTTTTGTCAGTGGATAAATACATAGATCAGTAAATTTGAGGTAGAATGACGGGTTGATCCTGTGGCAAAGTATTAGGGTCCAGTACAAGGAGTTCCGGGATTTAATCCGCCCTAATATAGCTTTTTATTTTAATAAACGAAGGGAGAATCAAGTTGATGTATATTATGAGCAGGGACACATCTGTTTGCATTTTGATTTGAGATTTAACTGGAAAGGAACGTGAGCTGCGGCGTGAGTAGAGCGCATGTCTGGATGCACGAGAGAACATTGCCATCTGCAGTCACTCAATGCCACTGAAAACAGCTGCAACAAGCTAAAACATAACAATAAAAATAACAAACTTCAGCGCTAGATGGCCACTTATAACACATGCAAACAAAATGGAAGCTCCTGCTCAAGAACTTCTGCATTAGACACTTACCTGATGAAAGCTATTTCAAAAAGTAGTGGTGACAAAATTGGCAAAGGCAAAAAGTGGTAGGGACATGTCCCACCCATCCCACCCTTTAATTACGCCTACACTTGTAGGCCAATATTTTGTCCTTTCTAGAATAAAAACATTTCCTTCCCCTTATACTGCATGAACCTACTTCTGACTAGCAATAGAACATAGCAAGCCATCATTCACGGCTGTGATGTAACCTAAAGGCTATTGTCTGTTTTTTTTTAAAGGTGAACACCATTTTATATGTCTCATCCCAACTACCTGTTTTAATGCGTTAACATAGAAATGAAACTGTCAAGCCATTTCATTTGGTATTTGAAACATATAATTGTGTCTTTGTGTGTGTGTGTGTGTGTGTTCTTTTTTTTTAAACTGCTCTCTGCCCAATAGCAGTGGGAGATATGATAAAGCCATGGAATTGAAGGGTCATGGAAAAAACGTACTTGCCTGTAGCTCCCGAGTACATTCCAGGAAACACTGGGGTTAAGAACACAGTCCACGGTGATCTCTGAAGATTCATCAGCCTCCTTAACTGCTAAGTGTCTGTGAGAGACTTCAGCTTTTAGTCACTACAGCTCAGTGGCAGCTTCACACGCAGGTGTCCATCCAATAACCTTGTGTGAGCGGGAAATACAGACTCAGTTAGAAGGTGTTGGCAAGGTCTCACTAACTCAGCCTTTGTTCTTTGATTGCAGAAAATTGACCGGCTTACTTTGCCAATGTTTTCTGAACAAGGCCAGCAACACTTAAAGGAATGGGGGATATTTAATTTCAATTGATTTGACACTCTGTTTACCATTCATTGCAACTGCTGAACATTTCCAGTCCAAATTACTACAGTAACTTTGGTGTAACATGATGATTTAGCAAATAATGTTCTTGATTCTACTGCTGTGGAACTGATGCAAGCATGGAGACCCACCAAACCTTCAGTCTTTTCTGCTAGAAAGTATGATCTTCAACCATCAGGGACCACTTCCCACTGTAGCATATATTAAAAAGATTAATAGCTAGGAGAGGCACAAAGAGGATTAAAATTCCAGTTTCTCTTGCACAAGGCCTAACAAAGTTTTTGCTCCTTAAACTAAAACGGCATTAAAGCATCATGACTCAAAGGGGTCATATCAAGAGAAAATCAAACTTTCTTTGATCTTTTGAAGTAAAACAGACCATCATACTATGACGGCATAGCCTACTGTAACTTTCCGAACTCAAAGCATCCTCCCCAGTCAAAAAATGGATGTTTGGACACAAGACTGACCAAATTTACACATCAACAACATATATTTTTGTGTTCCGAAACTTGGCCCGCCCAGCCACTACAGCATGAAGTAATAAGAAGGAAGCAGGATAGATACTATTATTACTAAAAATGCTGGGTGGTGCAAAGTCTTTGTACCATTGTTTGGTCATATTCTAATTGGGGATTCTACTTGACATCTTGAATATTTTATTAACCCCACACCCTTACCCATACCCTAACCCTTAACCTCACTGTCAGTGGAGTTAAAGTATATTATCAGAGGGAAAATGCAATCTCATCATTGATTATTTAACATCCTGGTTTCCACGGGACCACAACCTGTCATTTGCATAAATTTGAACTATGTTCCTCTTTTGTCACATGGAAAACTTTTTTAAATTATGACACACACACAAAGACTTGATTAACTTTATAAGTGGAACTCAGGGGAAAAATGTTAAATCAGAATTGTATGATATGACCACTTTAACAGCCCTGTTTCACAAATGTCTGTACTGTAAAATTCTAGTGTAAGTCCCAGTTTCTTTCTCTCCAACATAATACTTTATAGTGACATAAAAACAGTAGATGCACTGAGAATTGAAGCAGTTTCCCTTTAAGATCCATGTTTATGCTTCATAGACCACATATGATCACACACCCGGCCATTAATTCCCTCAAAGATCAATGAGCCTCATGGTCTACAGTCTGTGTTAAATATGAGATGCATACCAGACTGTGGATTTGAGAGAACCAGAGGTAATGAGTTTGAAGAGAGAATAGTGTGGTTATCATGGACTCAGCAGGACGTCTGCTCTATTTCTGCACTAAATCTCCCTGTAATCTTACAGTGATATCAGCCTTGCACACTTTAAAGACTAGAAGCACTTGCGCTGCAGTACTCCCTGAGATAAAGTTTTTCATTTAAACATGCAGTCAGAAATTACCAATGAATGTATTGCAGATTTTACCATGGACAGCAAAAACCTTTTGTATTATAAAAGCCAGCCACAAAATCTATTTTCTCTAATTTTGCAATTTTGTTACTTTATGTTCCAGAAGGTAAAGAGAACAAAATTTAGTTACAAGATTACAAGTCTAAAACCTCCACTTAAAAAGGTACATTTCATGTAGCACCAAATAATTGAATTGAAAAAAGGTTTAAACTGAGAGTTTATATTTCTGTTTCTAAACTAATTTTAAATCAGAATCAGAATCAGAATCAGCTTTATTGCCAAGTATGCTTATACATACAAGGAATTTGTCTTGGTGACAGGAGCTTCCAGTGTACAGCAATACAAAAACAATACAAAAACAGCAGCAAGACATAGATAATAATAAAAAAATACAACTAATTATACACATACGTACAGACACACACATACATGCATACATACACATATACACATGGGTAGTGCAAATCTAATACAATCTGTTATGTACAGTGCAAATACAAATCTGTTATGTACTGTGCAAATGTTTTTTTTTTTGTTTTGTTTTTTTCAGAGGAATGAAATGGCAGAAGAGGTTGGATGTGTTGGACAAATATAAGAAAGACTAAATTGTGTATTGCACATAGTTATTGCTCAATGGGGCAATTTAACGGTTCATGAGATGGATAGCCTGAGGGAAAAAACTGTTCCTGTGCCTGACGGTTCTGGTGCTCAGAGCTCTGAAGCGTCAGCCAGAAGGCAACAGTTCAAAGGTAGTGGGCAGGGTGAGTGGGGTCCAGAGTGATTTTTCCAGCTTTTTTCCTCACTCTGGAAGTGTATAGTTCCCTATCTGTCACTCACTCGATGTTGTGTCGATGTAGTGATACTAGGGGTCACACTTGGGAGCCCGAGACACTCTGGTCTTTGATAAAAGGCCAATGAAAATTGGCGAGTGGTATTTGCATGCCACTCCCCCAGACATACGGGTATAAAAGGAGCTGGTATGCAACCACTCATTCAGATTTTCTCTTCGGAGCTGAACGGTCATGCTCATTGAGCTGAATTCTACTGTTCATTCACCTCTGCTGGATCTGACGGCACATTTCAGAGGCTTCTCCCTCCTCTGGACTGGTGCACTGCAGAGAACGCCTCTGGGCGCTTCGGCTGAAAACAAGAGAGTATATTTTCTGAAAGAGTTTTTTCCTCTAAAAGAGTATATATTTCTCTAAAAGAGCGGTACACATGGGACGTCTTTTTAAAGACGCGTCTTTTTAAAGATGCCTTTCCGATTATTCCTGGTTGTGGTCGTTATCTCTCAACTTCGGATGGTCATGATCGCTGTCTTTCGTGTCTGGGCGCGACCCACACGGAGGCAGCGTTTGTGGATGGTTCTCATTGTGAGAACATGAACATGGCAACATTGCGGTTGCAGCTTGCTTTCATAAGAAAAGCGGCTCTCCGCCTCGGTCCTTCTGCCTACGGGTATGAGGCCAGCGCGGCTAGCACTGGGGGCGATTTGGGGACCCCAATGGGATCGTCTCCGCCGGTTATCCCCCCGCAGACCTCCCATTCCCCAGCACGCTCGTCTGCCCCAATCAGGCTTCCGGATGAGTTCGCCAGCTCGTCTCATGGCGAGTCTGGCTTCTTGTTCGGAGCCCACGAAGATGATGAGCTCTCGAGCGCAGCATTGGAGAGCAGGCTTGTCCAGTCGGACGCAGAAGCCTCAGCTGGGCTTCCCCCCTCGGGGACGATTGCCCAGTCACAGGCCGATGTCAAAATGATGGACATGCTTTCCCAGGCGGCCGCGAGCGTCGGGTTAGAGTGGAACCTTCCGCTCTCCCCTGAACCCTTGCGGCTTGATGATTGGTTTCTGGGCTCGCGGCGCCACTCAAAGCAGCCACGCCCCCCTCCAGTACCATTCTTCCCGGAAGTGCACGAGGTGCTGACAAAATTGTGGGAGGCACTTTTACTGCCCGGCCCCGATTCCGCAATTCCCCCGCTCTCACTACCCTCGATTGCGGGGCGGCCAGGGGCTATATGGCGATTCCCCCGGTGGATAAGGCTTTCACGGTGCACCTATGCCCGCAGAGCGCCGCCACCTGGCGCGGATGCCCTAAGCTCCCATCCAAGCCCTGTAGGCTCACGTCGTCCCTGATGGCTAAAGCCTACAGCGCTGCTGGACAAGCCGCCTCTGCCCTGCACGCCATGGCTCTCCTGCAGGTCCACCAAGACAAGGCGTTGAAAGAACTGCACAAGGGTAGTTCCGCCCCAGATTTGATGCAGGAACTGCGCTCGGAGACAGACCTCGCTCTCCAAGCGACGATGGCCACACTAGTGGTCCAGGAGCACCACCTTTGGCTCAACCTGGTCGAGATAGGTGAAGCCGACAAGACACGGTTTCTTGCTGCCCCCATTTTCCAGGCTGGCCTATTCGGCGACACTGTCGAGGACTTTGCCCAGCAGTTCTCGGCGGTGAAGCAGCAGATGGAGGCAATCCGGCACATCCTGCCCCGGCGTGGCTTAAGATCCCACACCCCGTCTGCTCATCACCAAGGGCGTCCCCCTGTGGTGACTGCACCGGCTCCGCCGCAGCCCGCCCCTTCGGCCCAGCCCTTGTGTGGAGCCCACTGCAGGAAGCAGATGCCACCCATCTCACAGTCGGTGCCTAAGAACCCACTGAGGTTATCAAAGCGCCCCTGAGACAGGTGACCCAGGGACGAGGGAACCCACTCACCTGGAGCTGGTAAGAAGACCACTCCTTCCCCCGGTGGAGGGCTGGGAGGAAAATCTTTTGTTGCCTTTTTGTTTGATTTTGCCGCATACCCAAGTGGCTGTGGTGCCCAACAGTTCAGCAAAAGAGCGGCTTCCTTCCTCCCTGGGTCACATACCCGCTGTGCACGGTCGTCATCACGACTACTGTCCACGGGTTTTTTTCTTGCAGGATTGGCGCTCCAGCGGTGGTCTTTCTGCCCCTGAGCACCCAGCTGTGGCACACAGCCGCCCCCGATGTGGCAGTCTCCACGGTTTACGAGGACAGGCCTCTTACCAGGCTGTTCCGGGGGTGGTCACAAGGAGCCAGGTAAGTGCTTCGATGTCCCTAGACTCAGCACGGCCACGACGTGGTGTGGCACCTCGAGCTCCTCCCCGCCGCTAGGCCCCACCTGCCAGTACCTCCAACGATGTTGAAATCCGTGCCGACGGAGTTTGACCAGCGCACCGGCTCATCTCCCTAGCCTGCGTCTCTTGAACAGCAGAACTGCGCCTCCAACTAAAATGTCTAGCAAAATGTCTAAATATTCGAAAACCGGGAAAAGTTTGTCTGGTACATGCTGTTGAATGTTCAGCAGTTCGTCTCTGTTAAAACTGACTGGGAAAAGATTACTAAACACAGGACAAACAAACAAAAACAACAAAAGAACTGAGGAGCTCCACACTGAGGCAGCCATCCGCGGTGCCATCATGATCGCCATCATGAAAGATGACGTGTTTAAAGTGTTAAACCCCTTCAGGGGAGATGAGATGTAACATACATGTTGGTCAGGAATTAAAACAGGTATGTCTAGTGTTGGAGTCTCTGGTAAAGTAGAGTGAGCTGTTAAAGGACTAATTGAAATTTGGGAGTCTCCAAAGTGGAAGGCTTAAGGACAACCAAGACCAAGCAGAGATCTCAAATGACTCTAGTACAGTGCATCCGCAAAGTATTCACAGCGCTTCAATTTTTCCACATTTTGTTATGTTACAGCCTTGTTCCAAAATTGATTAAATTCATTATTTTCCTCAAAATTCTACAAACAATACCCCATAATGACAACGTGAAAGAAGTTTGTTTGAAATCTTTGCAAATTTATTAAAAATAAAAAATGAAAAAAAAAATCACGTACATAAGTATTCTCAGCCTTTGCCATGACACTCAAAATTGAGCTCAGGTGCATCCTGTTTCCACTGATCATCCTTGAGATGTTTCTACAACTTGATTATAGTCCACCTGTGGTAAATTCCGTTGATTGGGCATGATTTGGAAAGGCACACACCTGTCTATATAAGGTCCCACAGTTAACAGTGCATGTCAGAGCACAAACCAAGCCATGAAGTCCAAGGAATTGTCTGTAGACCTCCGAGACAGGATTGTATGGAGGCACAGATCTGGGGAAGGGTACAGAAAAAAATTTCTGCAGCATTGAAGGTCCCAATGAGCACAGTGGCCTCCATCATCCGTAAATGGAAGAAGTTTGGAACCACCAGGACTCTTCCTAGAGCTGAGCGATCAGGGGAGAAGGGCCTTAGTCAGGGAGGTGACCAAGAACCCAATGGTCACTCTGACAGAGCTCCAGCATTTCTCTGTGGAGAGAGGAGAACCTTCCAGAAGAACAACCATCTCTGCAGCACTCCACCAATCAGGCCTGAATGGTAGAGTGGCCAGACGGAAGCCACTCCTCATTAAGAGTTTGCCAAAAGTCACCTGAAGGACTCTCAGACCATGAGAAACAACATTCTCTGGTCTGATGAAACAAAGATTGAACTCTTTGTCCTGAATGGCAAGCGTCATGTCTGGAGGAAACCAAGCACCGCTCATCACCTGGCCAATACCATCCCTACAGTGAAGCATGGTGGTGGCAGCATCATGCTGTGGGGATGTTTTTCAGCAGCAGGAACTGGGAGACTAGTCAGGATTGAGGGAAAGATGAATGCAGCAATGTACAGAGACATCCTTGATGAAAACCTGCTCCAGAGCGCTCTGGACCTCAGACTGGGGCGAAGGTTCATCTTCCAACAGGACAACGACCCTAAGCACACAGCCAAGATAACAAAGGAGTGGCTATGGGACAACTCTGTGAATGTCCTTGAGTGGCCCAGCCAGAGCCCAGACTTGAACCCGATTGAACATCTCTAGAGAGATCTGAAAATGGCTGTGCATCGGCGCTCCCCATCCAACCTGATGGAGCTTGAGAGGTCCTACAAAGAAGGATGGGAGAAACTGCCCAAAAATAGGTGTGCCAAGCTTGTAGCATCATAATCAAAAAGACTTGAGGTTGTAATTGGTGCCAAAGGTGCTTCAACAAAGTATTGAACAAAGGCTATGAATACTTATACTGTATACATGTGATTTTTTATTTTTTTTAATTTTTAATACATCTGCAAAGATTTCAAACAAACTTCTTTCACGTTGTCATTATGGGGTATTGTTTGTAGAATTTTGAGGAAAATATTGAATTTAATCCATTTTGGAATAAGGCAACATAACAAAATGTGGAAAAAGTGAAGCGCTGTGAATACTTTCTGGATGCACTGTAGAAAGGCAGTTCTCCTTCAAGCACTGGGCCCCTTTGAGGTTTTCATTTTTGGGTGGACTGTTCCTTTAACATATAACCTATTGAATCGTTATTCCCTTGAAATGTTCTTTTGACCATCACTGTGCCTGCAGAGGTCAACAAGTCAAGTTGAGAAATGTATAGTATGTCTCTTCAGCTCAAAACATATTGTGATTAATGCCTGCTACTAATTAACCAGAGTACAGTATAGAAACAGCACACAATGTATAATTACAAGCTCTGAATGTCTCACAAGACAAAAACATACTGACATATGTACACATCGCTAGTCATGGGAGATGGTGTTTTCACAGATATGTTATCTGCTGCTCACTTCAGGAAGAGATAATTCAAACTCAAAGGCTCTGGCCCTTGACAGGAAACCAATAAAGCCATAATTTTTTTAGTGAATAAGTAGATTATTACGGCTGGCCTGGCTCTCCTTGAGGCCCCTTCACCCTGGGAGTTGACAGGCTTAAGCTATTTCGAGTTGTGTTGACTTTCACAGGGGCTGGTCATTACTCAACAGCCTCTCGATAAAGCAGTCAATGACTGTCTCTCCCTTAACCTGAGTAGTAAATTAGGAAACTGTCGGAAGTGTTTGTTATTGATACATCTACTAAAACCCCTCAACTTATGGGATGTGCATGTGTGTGCACGGTTTATGGTACCAGGTGGTGTTTTCATTGTAGTCTGACTCAACCAAGGGGTCAAGTTTTTGCTGATTAGCATGGTCAAGTTAGCCCCTGCTGGAGGATGCTGTAACTACACCATAATTCAGACTAAAAGCATGTCCATACCATGAGGTAATCAGTCAGTATGTTTACATGTGCAGTTATAATTGAGCTACAGCAGGGTTTTGCGTTGTCAAGCTACAGTCTTCATTTGTTTGTCCAAGTTTACACAATGCGTAATTGAATATTTTTAGAAGGTCGACAACATTTCACGTCTCCTGTCAATTGTGCATGTATGCTCAAAATGCTGAGTCCAGTTGTTTTCTGATTAATGTGTATACATGCTGGACGAGGTCGGCGCTGAATCAGCTGAACAGAGGGAGAGCGAGATAAGGGGCAGCTGGAGACGCCGGTATGAGAAAGAGAGAGACGCACTCGGCCGCGCTGCATGTGTATCTGTGCATTTATGTTTTATGTTGTTTTAAGTTCATTTATAGAATTAAACCTTTATATTGACTGTTCAGCCGGTTCCCGCCTACTCCTTGCCCGACCTTTACCTGTTACAGCAACAAAACTCCAATTTTGATTTCATGCAGTCTTTAAATGAGTCTTATCTCAGAACAGAGCCATCGTTAGGGTGGTGCAACCAACGCGACCACACTGGGCTAGGCGCCTAATGGGGGCCCCACGGAACCCCCCTCCCCTGACGGCGATCGCTACCAAGCAGTGGCGGTTATAGCTTGTATGGCACCCTGTGCGAACCCCCTTCAGCAGCCCCTTTCCCCCCACCAACAAAATCAGTGGTGCTGGGGGTGCTGAAGGGAGGGTCTGTGCCGCCTCCGGCAAGCACTCTGTGCTGATGCTGCCATGGGTGGCTGCCCATGTCGCCCATGCCTAAATCCACCACTGCTACCAAAGGGGCCCTTTAATTTGTGGAAAAATGAGCAGAGACTGTATAAATTCTTTAAAATGGTAGATTTCTAACAACTGGCTCAACTCTTGGGGTGTAATTTCATAGATGTGCTGCATAAATATTAGCCATCCATTATAAGGTACACACTACTATAGGAAAACAGCTTAATGTTCTTAATTCCTGTTTTAGAGGGGCCATTTGGTGGTGACAGACAACAGCATGAAAGGCAGACAAGAGTCAGCCATCACAAACAAACTACATGAGGCACAATGAATATCATCACTGGCATTAGTTATCTTGATTGAGCTATGCTACCAAAGCAAGCCTGGAACACTCACTGTCTGGGCCATAGATGAGATGGGAAAGGCAGTCTACCAATGTTATAAGAAATGTGCAATCTGTCCTAAAATGCGACTGAATTGTTGCATGAGGCTGCAACATACATCATGGTCCGTGACATGCAAATTGTCCAAGACATTTAAATTATCCCATATTTCTCAATGCTGGAAAAAGCATTGACAACATTTCGGCTTGGTAAAGTCTATATAAAATCATATTTGAGACAAAAGCAAAGTGAGTTCCAAAGTCTGAATTAACATTTAAAATACTGAATTAAAACATAGTTTAAAACCAGAAATAAACGTTATTATGTAAAGTGAATTAAAAATAACATTATGTACTATTCCTAGGTCACTAATTAAATGTAAGCAAATTTGTGACACTGACCATGTGAATTCCTTTGTATGAAAAGTTAGACTTCCTTACTTCCATTGAAGCACTCAAGATGCTCTTTGGAAAAATCATGCTGGGATAACATGGATCATGCCAGGAAAGTCCATGCCAGGTTGAGTGCATGCTGTCATTAAAGCAAAAGTGGGACAAACCAAATGAAAAGAAATTCTGAATTTTTTGTTAATTTTTCAATAATCTGAAATGGGGGGGGGGGGGGGATAGGCAGAGGCTATAGCGAAATATGCTTTTTCACTGAGTGTAAATAGCAACAAAAAGCATCTTCTTTGCACTAAGTGCAAATAGTGTTAAATGCTATTTGCACTCCTAATACAGTATAGGGGCATCACTGCGGCATGTTTATCGTGTTTATTTAGAGTCCCACAGACACCCTAAACCAACCCCTAAACCTTACCCTAACCTTCCCTTACAAAAATTTAACACCGTTTTACAACAAAGTATCATTATGGTATTTTGTAGAAAAATCATAGTAACCACAAAATTAAACATGGTTACTGTAGTAACACCATATTACTGTAGTAACACCATGGTTAATTGCTTTAAAACAATGGTTTCTTCCAAAAAACATGGTTACTACAATATTACAATAGTAAAACCATTCTTTCAAATTTTGAATTCTTTTTTTAAACCTTTCTTTCAACTCCCTGACCTTCACCGGTACCAAATCACTGCGAGGAAATCAACCTTTAGATTCATGTTTAGATTATATATTTATTACTATATGTAGTATTAAAGGGAATATTAAAGGTACTGCAAACGATTTTAGCCTTTCTGCTTCCACGAGACTGAGCCGTTGAATTAGCCATGCCACTCTTTCCAAAACCCAAAGATAGCAAATGAGCTTTATTGAGACCGAAATTGTGCAGAAATGGTTGTTAAAAACAACAGCAGCAAAATAGCGCCCTCAACTGACAACTGTTATGAGCAACATGGCATAAAAAAGGCATTAAGCCTCAATAATTCACTGCAACTACAAAACTAACTAATATCTCTTCAACACCCTGAACCCTATTGGGATCAGTGAGGCACCAGCAGAAGTCCAGCATCAGCAGAAAATCTCCTGGTGTCTGGGCTGTATATGTGCCTTTCATGATACTTGTTTTCATGTTTATGTTTTCATATTTGTTTTGGCTGAAGAATATCTGAAAAAAAATATTTTTAGCCCCCTCCGTAGTAAAACTGGAAGACGCTGCACAGAATTGGAATGAACTGAAACTGTTCTGTTTGTGTATGTGTGTGTGAGGATGAAAGTGTGCAGCCTTGTACACACATTTCTGGCACTGTAGTCAGCATTCACAGGAAGCAGTGGATTTGTTTACATGTGCCTCTCCATCAACAGATCTGTTGAGCTTTCACTCTGAGATGATAAACTAGATGACATGAGCAAATCACTGTCAACTTCACGGCCAGTGCAGCCAACAGTCATCCTGCACAAGAGAACCTTACACTGATGGAGTTTCAGCTCAACACACAAACACACTCACACGCTCACCCATGAATGCCAGATTCAAAAGACTGACAGATATTTTCACACGCAAAAAAAAAAAAAAAAAAAAAAAAAAGAAAAGAAAAGAAAAAAAGAAATGTATTATTATTGCTTATAATATTACCTATAAGTATAAAGTCTGTATATGTGTGTGTATTTGTGTGGGTGCAGAATAATAATGAAAAAAATATATATTTTATATATATTTTATAAACTCTGTACAATGAAATCACTTAAAACTCTTTAGAGTTCTTTGCTCAAACATGTTTAGACATAGGCAGTTTTCAAATGGATTTTTTTTGTTGTTTTATTATTGAATTTCTTTTTTTTTCTTTTTTTTTTTTTTTTTTTGGTTTGGTTTGGTATACTTGTCAGGTAGATGATTTAGATGTCAATGTAACCTTTGCATCATTTTCAGTTTTACACCAAATAAGGATTGAAAAGTCAGACAGGAAGTCCATTTTGCTTTTGTCATTTTGAATCTTTTTCTGAATCATTTTGCTGTCTGCTCTAACAAGCACACCTCATTTATCTTTCTCTTCCTCATATCTCACCAGAATACTTCTCTTTCATGATGAATGTTAATGTATTAGCCTGTCAGCCAGCTAGTTACACATGGACAGCAGAAGTCTTTAATCTGTGTCTTTCTCTCCCCGTATCCCCCCTTTTGTAGTAGGAGTCTGCGTGGAGCCTGTCAGTCAGGTTTTCAAAGAGATAGGAAGCAGAGACGCAGAGCAGATGATTTATAACTGTGAGGTGAGACCAGGTGAGACAAAATGGAACATTTTTCAGTGGCTGCTGTGCCGTCATCAGCAGGTCAGATCTCATTAGCTGTCTGATTTATAGAGACGGTTAAAGAGTCACCAAGTAGAAGGAGATGTGATTTAATGGTGATAGTGGAAGTATCATGGAATGCACTGGAACCTTTTTAGGGAAAATAATTTATCTGTCTTCAAAAAAAGATAAAAAATAAAAACAGATTCCAAGCTGTCCATTGGTTTATGAGAGAACCACATTTATAACATTTTGCCTGAATTTATCCTCAACTAATTTACACTTGTTAAGGAATCTGTGCACATACATGTTCAGGGCCATATCCAAATAGACACTGATACACATTCCCACCAATATTTCAGATTAATGTTCAACCTTTATGGGTTTTTCAATTACTGATTCTTAGAGGTGAAGTGTGTTATTTCTGCACCACGACCAGTGCCACCCAACAGAATTGCAAAAAAAAAAATGTCTGGCTGCGTCCAAATATACATAATTCCCTTATATATAATATGCCAAAAGCAGAGTAGGGAAGTGGTTTTCAAAGTGTGGGGGAGGTATTTTAAGGGGGGCGTGGAAGACTGCCCCATTCTCAAATTTCTTTCACTTTCACACATTAAAAAATGTGTGCCGAATATTCAAGAACCAATGTAGGCAAATTATTTTCCTCCACCTTTTTCTCCTTAAGCCTTATTTATACTTTCGCCTGGCACTGTAGCGCGTCCTTTGCGCACAGCACTCAAATTGAGAAATGCTCAACTTTATGCAAATGAGAACCATGAAAAGGCCGGGCGTCAATCAATCACTGTGAGCTGAAAGCAGTGACATCTGTCATAAGAGCTTCACAATCAGACGATAATGCTGAAGTCTCTGGTGGATTCAGTGTTTTTTTTTTTTTCTCCCAATTTGGAATGCCCAATTCCCAATGTGCTTTTAAGTCCTCGTGGTCGCGTAGTGATTCGCTTCGGTCCGGGTGGCGGAGGACGAATCCCAGTTGCCTCCGCATCTGAGATCGTCAACCCACGCATCTTATCACGTGGCTTGTTGAGTGCATTGCCACGAAGACATAGTGCGTGTGGAGGCTTCACGCCATCCACTGCGGCAACCATGCACCCCACCGAGAACGAACCATATTATAGCGATCACGAGGAGGTTACCCCATGTGACTCTACCCTTCCTAGCAACCGGGCCAATTTGGTTGCTTAGGAGACCTGGCTGGAGTCACTCAGCACGCCCTGGGATTCGAACTAGCGAACTCCAGGGGTGGTAGCCAGCGTCTTAGGATTCAGTGCTTTAATCACATCATTATGTTTACTTCATACTCCATCTTACCAACTATGATCGCGCATATGAGATGACATTATTGCTCATGTACAGAAAGCAGTGATAGACAATACACACTCGCTTTACAAATTAAAAACACGCCCCAGAGCTTCAGCTTCCTAGCGTTGTAAGCGAAGCTGAGAAGATTTTTTCCACTCCAGTGGACACGTACCATTATGTGGTGTCAGGTGTGCTTACTGCGCTGCGCTTATGTAAACAAAGACATTTTCTCGTGCGCCAACTTCAAATGGGAGAAGAGATGAATTAACACTTACATTTCATTCTGTTCCTCACACAACACTACTGCATGGCTTCAGAAGAATTTAAATGATGAAGTGATATGGATGAGTTTTATGGTGCTTTTAAGTGCTTGACAGTCCCGATTTCTCATTCTTGCATTTCACGGATGAAAAAATTTATACTTGATTTAAAGGAGGAGGGAGAGTAAAAGATGTCAGAAATGTTAATATTCGGGTGATCTATTATATATTAACATCACTCCTGCAGCAGTCTCACTTGTGATTTTTTCTTTGTTTTTGGATGTTTTACAAGTATACAGGCATTATTAACATATATATGTATTTATGTAACAGAAATAATACAGAAAATAATAGAACTTTATGTTACAGGAAGTATACAAAAAAATAACAGGGCAATGTAGTCCTAGTGACAAAAAGTTCAATCAGAGTATTTTTTTCCAATGAAGTGTAAAATTGAAAGATTTTGTCCTTTTTTACAATAAAAAAGTCTCCTCCCTGCCCAGTAGGAGGCGATATGCACAAAGGATGCAAATCTCCAAAAACAAAAGAAGAATATACAATTAAAAGTGAAAGTGAAGATTTACAGTATAGTAAAAAAGGACATAAATATTGATCTGTTTCTCACCCACAGCTATCATATAGCTTCTGAAGATATGGGTTTAACCACTGGAGTAATATGGATTACTTTTATGCTGCCTTTATATGCTTTTTGGACCTTCAAATTTCTGGAAACCATTAATTTGCATTGTATGGACCTACAGAGCCGAGATATTTTTCTAAAAATCTTCATTGTGTTCAGCAGAAGAAAGAGAGTCATACTCATCTGGGATGGCTAGAGGAGTAAATGATCAGAGAATTTTCATTTTTTTTAAGGAACTATCCCTTTAACATATCCACACTAATTGCACTTACTATGTATGTTGACTTTTGTATGACAAATAGCTTGTTATGTTCCTTATTTGTAAGTTGCTTTGGATAAAAGTATCTGCTAAATGACTAAATGTAAATATATATAAAATGTATGAAGTATGTCTAGGAAAGTATTTATACAAATCACTCGTATTCCTAAAGATGATACTTTTTTAAACTGTCAAGAAGTACATTTTTCATCAAAAGCAGTATATACTCTGAATTCGGACGCAGCCACTGTTTTCAAACAGGTCTCCCAAATGCACCCCCGTCTCTGATTGGTTGACCAAACAGAGAATCTTGCCCCCAAAACTCACACCATTGGTTAAGATGATGTTGCACTGAGCTGATTAGGTTTCTCAAACAAACATACATGTTTTGATAGTGCCACAAAGCCACAGTGTTTACACTTTGTGGATGAATCACCCAATGAATGGCTTAGGCTACTAGTTACCAAGGATGCCAAAAATATTGGCACCCTTGGTAAATATGAGCAAAGAAGGCTGTGAAAAAAAATGTAAATGCATTTTTTAACCTTTTGATCTTTCATTAAAAAAATTCACAAAAATCTAACTTTTAATTGAAGTAAAACGATTGAAACAAGGGAAATATCTCATTATTAAATAAATATTTTTCTCCAAAACGCATTGGCCATAATTATTGGCACCCTTTTATTCAATACTTTTTGCAACCTCCCTTTGCCAAGATAACAGCTCTAAGTCTTCTATTATAATGCCTAATGAGGTTGGAGAACACCTGGCAAGGGAACTGAAACCATTCCTCCATACAGAATCTCTACAGGTCCTTCAAATTCAGAGGTCCATGTTGGTGGACTCTCCTCTTCAGTTCACCCCACAAATTTTCTATAGGGTTCAGGTCAGGGACTGGGATGGCCATGGCAGAACCTTGATTTTGTGGTCAGTGAACCATTTTTGTGTTGATTTTGATGTTTGTTTTGGATCATCCTCCTTCCAGGCCGATTCTTAAGATCTCCAGTTTATTGGAACTTGTTAATTATTGCCCTGATGGTTCAGTGCTTTAGCTATTTTCTTATAGCCACTTCCCATTTTGTGAAGCTCGACAACCTTTTGCCACACATCAGAACTATATCCTTTAGTCTAACCCACTGTGATTGATGATTAAGGGAATTTGGCCTGTGTATTACCTCGTATTTATACCCCTGTGAAACAGGAAGTCATGGCTGAACAATTTAATGTTCCTAGTCACCCAGGTGCACTAAAAAAATGTCAAATATGAATGGGAATATACTTCAGATATATTTTACTCATAATAATTTCTAGGGGTTCCAATAATTGTGGCCAATGTGTTTTGGAGAAAAATATTTATTTAATAATTAGATATTTCCCCTCTTTCAAATGAATTGTTTTTTTTTTTTTTTACTTCAATTACAGGTTAGATTTTTGTGATTTTTTTTTAAAAAGCCTTTCACAGCCTTCTTTGCTCATATTTACCAAGGGTGCCAATATTTTTGGCCACAAATGTAGTTGTCTCTACTTATCGAGCTGGGATAAAGGGTATTTCACCTATTTAAAATATTTCAAAATTGCACACATCATTTTTACATTTTGTCTCCCCAATGCTTAAAATGTGGATCCTTAGATCCTTGGATATGTTGCTGATGAGAGCACACTTTGCACACTTTTTTGGTTATTTACTTAAGGCATGTTCTTGTGCTTATTTATAATTATCTTTTCACATTTACTTGGAATATCCCCTTGAGGTGATAACATTCCCAAAATTGTCAAGACAGAGAGCCAACTCTGACCATAGATAACACAGTGGAACTGTCATGCCCTGCATGGACATACTGGCTCCAGATCTGGACATGTCTCCACTCACCCCTGAGCTTTGACTCAGGTCTCGTGTGTCCATACGGAGCCCAGGATGTGGGAATGTGGTCACTGTAATGGAATTCACTGCGTTCATCATGTTCTTACTAAGTGTTTCCTGGAAAAGACAGCCCCTCTGCAGCCCAGCAGTTCTCAGGTGTGATCCAAAAACGACATTCCAGAAAGACACTGCATTTCTCATCTTCAACAATCAACTTATTTCTCCATGGAATTACATCACCTGTTTGAATCAATGGTCTGTAAGCTCCTGGGATGCACTCAGTTTTAAACACAACATAAATGTAGATTTCACATCGTCTTTTGAGCTAATCCCCCCCACATGGACTCTTAAATGACTCACTGTACGTTTCTACTGGCACGAAGATGAGCGGATGTTCTCAATTCTTTCTTTATGGGAGCTAAGTGACATACTCATGCAGGGAATTGTGACTGGGTTAACGAAAGTGTATTAAACTGACACCGTATGTATACACTAGGCATTAGGAAATAACGTGTGCGTTTTTTCCAACTGTAATCATGTAGAGTAGCCCCAAACTTTAATTAGACATAGTTGGACACTTAAAAAGTGCCATCCGCTAACAAATTATTGTATAGAACCTTTTTATTGCATTTTTGCAATGACATTAAAGCAACTGGTGTCAAGGTGATTTTTAGTGGATGTATAAAGTAATTTACTCTCCAGTTCTCATATAGGTTTCCTAACAGTGTAGCCACAGGTGTAGTTCATCACATTAACTATTGAAATTTTCCACATTTTACTGTCCAACGTCTGACTGTCCTTGACAAGAAGCTGTCCAAATACTTAAAATAAAATAAATGCTACTTGGTTTGATATTTTACTTAAACAGTATATCGCAGAGACATTCATACATTTTTAAGTGTGGCTTACATGTCCAAATACTTTTTGGGGCCACTGTAGTTACTGTATGATTGCGTATTGAAAGCAATCACAGACCATACTAAAACAACCACACTGCTGTGCATTTAACAAACACACCTTCAAAGCGGTAGACCTCTAGCATTTTGAAAGAATTAAGCAGATTTCTTATGCGCCAGTAAACATGCAGAGTCAAAGTTGACTTTACCCGAGTTTGACGTCCATGTGCAGACAGGAGTTTAGCCCGAGGACTGATGAACTGCTTTGAGCAAATAAATAGGCCATCAGCTCATCAGCCCACGGCTGCCAGCACAACATCGCTCTCACTTTATACAGAGGTGTTGAGTGCTGGAGACAAAGTGAACAGCCGGTGATTTGAGATCCAGTGAACAGAGGTAGCGATATCTCTGAAGCAGAGCTACAACACAGGGATTTGCTCAAGAATAAAGACTCGTACCTTCGCTTTTGGTTCCAGCACAGGAGTGGATTTCACATAACCTGTTTAAAAAGGTGTTGGGTGTTTTTGGATCACAGAGAAATTCAAAGCAGTAGAGATCTACAGGGGCCCCCAAGAAGTATCTGGACATTTAAAAGTGTATGAATGTCACTGCATTAGATATCAAAACATCAAACCAATTGGCATTTATTTTAAAGAATGATAGCACAAGCATACTTTTAAGTTAAACATTTCACAAAACAAATTGTTTGTCAGATTTGTGTTTGTTTGGTTTATGATGAAACAACAGATATCACAACCTAGTCTCATTGACTGAACATTACTACTATAAAACGTCTCGGTTACTGTCATAACCTCCGTTCCCTGATGGAGGGAACGAGACGTTGTGTCAATGTAATGACACAAGGAGTCGATCTTGAGAGCCCGAGACACCTTCAGATCTTTGAGAAAAGGCCAATGAGAATTGGCAAGTAGAATTTGCATGCCACTCCCCCCGACATACGGGTATAAAAGGGAGGCTGGAATGCTGATTCATTCAGGTTTTTGCACTGAGGAGCCGAGACAAGGTCCCGGCCATTACAGTGGTGTAGTCCAGCCTGTGGCAAGAGGGACACAATGTCTCGTTCCCTCCATCAGGGAACGGTGGTTAAGACAGTAACCGAGACGTTCCCCTTCTGTCACTCACTCGATGTTGTGTCGATGTAGTGACACTAGGGGTCCCTATATGAAACGCCACAATGGCTGAACTGTGTTACGTGAACTGCCGATGCAGGTGTAGGCAAGCTATTGTGAGCATAGGAACAGATGTACTCGGACTGCACGTAGCCTCCCCAGACGCCCCAAAACATCATGTAATTCTCAACAACCCTGAGGGGGAGGAAGGAGACGTATCTAGTATGGGAGCAGGCCACACCAGCCTTTAAATACTCATAAAATGCGCCGGGGAAGGCGTTCTTTTCCGTTCCAATTCTTTCAGGGGGAAAAGACCCCGCGGAGGCCACACCCTGCCCTGAAGGTGAGGGTAAAAAAGTGCCGAATACATCATATGGGCATAAGGCCACACATGGAAGAGGTGCGGCGGTAGGTCCTGCCCTTCGTAGGGGAGGAGCTCTACAAATGCAGTGACCGGGGCAGAGAGGGCTCTGCCAAGGGAGACGCGGGTCTACCAAAAAAGGGAAACTGTACCGCGGAAGATACATCACAGGAGGTTACCGGGGAAACCGAGACCTGTGGAGCACTTACCCCACATTATGAAAGTGAATTTAGAGGGCACATTAGCACACATACTGGGTCTGACTACGAATTCCTCCGCTGAATTCATGAGCCAGAGGGCTAGGAGGAAGGACATCCAGGGTTCACAGGTCGTGAACACATATGGGAGAGAAGAGCGCACGGCTTCACCTCGTGGAGGGGAAAGGAGCTATACACAAGTGGTTCACCCGGCCAGCTGCCCCGCATAACGAAACTTACCTGTTCGTACCTGAAAGAACACGGGACGATACCGGCTCAACCCGGAGATTGTAAAATCTCGAAGGTATTGGGTGTTGCCCAGCCCGCTGCTCTACAGATGTCTGCTAGAGAGGTGCCATTGGCCAGTACCCACGAGGATGCCACACTCCTTGTGTAGTGTGCTCGAACCCACAAGGGGGCAGGCACGGACTGGGTCTGGTAGGCCAAAGCTATGACGTCCATGATCCAGTGGGCAAGCCTCTGTTTGAAGACAGCATTCCCTTTCCGCTGTCCGCCGAAGCAGACAAAGAGCTGCTCATAGCGTCTAAAGCTCTGCGTGCGATCCAAGTAGATGCGCAAAGCACGCACCGGACACAGCAATGATAAGGCTGGGTCTGCCTCCTCCAGGGGCAGCGCTTGCAGGCTCACCACCTGATCCCTAAAAGGGGTCGTGGGAACCTTGGGCACATAGCCCGGTCAGGGTCTCAGGATCACGCGAGAGTCTTCCGGACTGAACTCTAGGCACTCTTCGCTGACAGAGAATGCTTGCAGGTCCCCGACCCTCTTGATGGAAATGAGCGTGGTCAGGAGGGCAGTCTTCAATGAGACAGCCTTTAACTCAACTGACTCTAGGGGCTTGAACGGGGCTCTCCGTAGGCCTAAAAGGACCATGGAGAGGTCCCATGAGGGAAAGAGGTGCTGCCTAGGAGGGTTCAACCTCCTGGCGCCTCTCAGGAACCTGATGATCAGGTCGTGCTTTCCGAGAGACTTACCTTCAACAGCGTCATGGTGTGCTGCTATAGCAACTACATAGACCTTGAAAGTGGAGGGGGACAGCCACCCGTCCAACTTCTCTTGCAGGAAGGAAAGCACTGACCCGACTGCACACCTCTGGGGGTCTTCGCTACGGGAAGAACACCACTTAGCGAAGATACGCCACTTAAGGGAATACAGCTGCCTTGTAGAAGGAGCTCTGGCCTGAGTGATCGTGTTAACCACTGCGAGCGGTAGACCAGTTAGGTCTTCTGTGTCCTGTCCAGGGACCAGACATGGAGATTCCAGAGGTCTGGGCGTGGGTGCCAGAGGGTGCCCCATCCCTGAGAAAGAAGGTCCTTCCTCAGGGGAATTTGCCAGGGAGGTGCTGTCGTGAGGGGTGTGAGGTCTGCGAACCAGGTCTGGGTGGGCCAATATGGAGCCACAAGAATGACCTGCTCCTCATCCTCCCTGACCTTGCACAGAACCTGTGCAAGTAGGCTCACTGGGAGGAACGCATATTTGTGCAGCCCCCGGGGCCAGCTGTGTGCCAGCACGTCTGTACCGAGGGGAGCCCCCATCAGGGCATACCAGAGCAGGCAGTGGGAGGATTCCCGGGAGGCGAATAGGTCTACCTGTACCTTGCCAATCGACTGGACCACCTGGGGGTGGAGTCTCCACTCTCCCCTGAGAGTCACTTGCCAGGACAGAGCATCTGCTATGGCGTTGAGACCTGAGTCGCCGCTGACTCCAGAGGAGGAGGTGACGGGCGAGTTGTGACATGCGACGAGAACGTAAACCACCTTGGCGGTTTATATAAGCCACTGTCATTGTGTTGTCTGTCCGGACCAACACATGCTTGCCCTGGATCAACGGCAATAGCCTCCGCAGGGCGAGCTGTACTGCCAGCAACTCGAGGCAGTTGATGTGCCAACACAGGCGAGGTCCTGTCCAGGAGCCAGCGGCTGCATGCCCATTGCACACGGCACCCCAGCCTGTCTTGGAGGCATCCGTCGTAACCACGACACGCCTGGACACTTGCTTTATGGGGACTCCAGCCCGCAGGAACACAAGGTCTGTCTAAGGGCTGAAAAGGCGGCAGCAGGTGGGCGTGAGAGCCACGCGGTGTGTGCCGCGGAGCCATGCGTACCTCGGGACTCGGGTCTGGAGCCAGTGCTTTAGCTGTCTCATATGCATCAACCCGAGCGGCATGACTGTCGCTGAGGATGCCATATGCCCCAGGAGCCTCTGAAAGTATTTCAGTTGGACCGACATTTCCCACCTGGATAAGTTCAGGCAGTTCAGCACTGACTGCACGCGCTCGTATGTGAGGCGCGCTATCATTGACACTGAGTCTAACTCCATGCCGAGAAAAGAGATGCTCTGAACCAGGGAGAGCTTGCTCTTTTCCCAGTTGACCCGGAGCCCTAAACGGCTGAGGTGCATGAGCACCAGGTCCCTGTGTGCACACAGTAACTCTCGAGAGTGTGCTATATTCAGCCAGTCGTCAAGATAATTAAGTATGAGAATGCCCACTTCCCTTAACGGGGTAAGGGCTGCCTCTGCGACCTTCGTGAAGATGCGAGGGGATAGGGACAAGCCGAAGGGGAGATATGCCCGACCGTCGAACGCGAACCGTAGGAAGGGTCTGTGTCGAGGTAAAATCGAGACGTGAAAGTATGCGTCCTTCAGGTCTACCGCTGCGAACCAATCTTGATGCTGGATGCATGTCAAAATGTGTTTATGCATCAGAATCTTGAACGGGAGTCTGTGCAAGGCCCAGTTCAGAACTTGCAGGTCCAAGATTGGCCAAAACCCACAACCCTTCTTAGGAATGATGAATTAATGGCTGTAAAATCCCTGTCTCACCTCGGCTGGAGGGACAGGCTCTATCGTGCTCTTCTGTAGGAGGACCACGATCTCCGCCCACAGGATGGCAGTGCTCTCGTCCTTCACTGACGTGAAGAGAACGGCGCGGAACCAGGGCGGGCGCCTGGCGAATTGAATCGTATAGCCGAGTCAGATGGTTCTGGCCAGCCAGCGCGATGGGCTGGAAAGTGATAGCCACATGTCCAAACTCTGGGCAAGGGGCACTAACGGAAGGATTGCGTCCGATGTTCCTGGGGGTGGGGCCTCGTGGCGGGGGGGAGCAGGGAGTGCCGCGTCGGGGAGCGGTGCTCCGACCCGAGGCAGCCACGCTGAGGGGACCCTCGAAGCACTTACTTTGCTCCGCGCACCTGGCATAAGGTGGGCTGGCGACTGAGGAGGAGGGCCTCTCGGGCTGTCCTCAAGACTTGTCACCACCGGCCGGCCGGGGGTGTGGTTTGAGTGATGCAGCAGGGCACGCGAAGGCAGGGGGCCATGTTCGTGAGACCCAGGCTGCAGGCGCTTGGTGTCCGGTAGCTGTGGGGATGGCGACCGTGAGCACTGGTGGTGTGAACCGAGGAGAGAGGAAACTGCTCTTTTTTTGACAATGTGGGTACCGCAGCCCATACAGGGTGCGGCGAACAGAAAAGATAAAGGAACAAAAGATTTTCCTCCCGGCCCTCCACCGGGGGATGGAGTGGTCTGGCTACCAGCTCCGGAGTTCCCGCAGACGTCTCGATCCTCCGGTGTCCTGTCTCAGGGGCGCTTGGGAGCCCTCCTGGGGGTCTTCGCGGCCGGCCGAGAAGCGGGCGGTGTCCCTCTCCTGCAGGGGACTCTACGCCGGGGCCGAGGGCTGGGCTTGTACTGATATGCCCGACCGTCGAACGCGAACCATAGGAAGGGTCTTTGTCGAGGTAAAATCGAGACGTGAAAGTATGCGTCCTTCAGGTCTACCGCCGCGAACCAATCTTGATGCCGGATGCACGTCAAAATGTGCTTTTGCATCAGCATCTTGAAGGGGAGTCTGTGCAAGGCCAGGTTCAGAACTCGCAGGTCCAAGATTGGCCGCAACCCATTGGAAACCGAAGAGGCCGACCTGGGAAATGGGCGAGTTAAGGAACTGCGCCTTGTCCGCGTCCCTCATCTCGACCAGGTTCAGCCACAGGTGGCAGGGCGGAAGCGGCCTGACCGGCAGCGCTGTAGGCTTTAGTCGCCAGAGAGGATGTCATCCTACAGGCTCGGGAAGGGAGTGCCGGGCGATTCCGCCAGGTGGTGGCGCTCAGCGGGCACAGGTGTGCCGCGATCGCCTTATCACCTGGGGTATCGTGGCATAAACCTCGGCCGCCCCACCGTCGAGGGTAGTGAGAGCGGATGAACTGAAGGATCAGGTTCGGGCAGCGAAAGGTGCCCTCCATGATCGCTTCAGCTCGTCGTGCACTTCCGGGCAGAAGGGGACTGGAAGGGGGCATGGCCACGAGTGGTGCGCCGAACCCAGAAACCAGTCGTCAAGCAAGCAAGCATGGCGGTCAGCCCGTGTCGGCCTCAGACTGGGCTGCCACACCCGAAGGCGGCAGCCCGGTCGAGTCCTCGGCGTCCGACATTACCAAGGCGCTCTCCGATGCAGCGATCGACATCTCATCCAGCTCACGAGCTCCTAAAGAGACATTAGGCTGGCACTGAGGCGAGCTGCCTGTCTCATCCCAGAACTGGATGGGCACAAATGAGCGTACCGGGGAGTGGGCGGTCCGTGGAGTTTACTCGGCGGAACTGTACCCATTGAAGCCCCCGAATCACCTTCAGCATCAAGCAGGGCGGCCTCGTACCCATAGGTGGAAGGACCAGCATGGGGGACAGCTGAAGTGGCTTTCCCTCGAAAGAAGGAAAGCCGCGACCGCAACGTTGCCATGGTCATGTTCTCGCAATGAGAACATGAACCATCCACGAACATTTCCTCAATGTGATTTTGGTCCAGGCACGTGAGGCAGTGATCGTGACTGTCAGAGGTGGAGAGGTAACGACCGCATCCAGGAACTGCACAGAGACGGAAGGGCATCTTTAAAAAGACGCGTCTTTAAAAAGACATTCAACGTCAACTGTGCCTGCTCTAATAGAGGAAATATACTCTTTAGAGGAAATAAAATCTTTTAAAGCGCTGTTGAAGCGCCGAGGGGCGTAGTCTGCAGTGGACTGCAGAGTGGAGAGAAAGCCGCTGGAATGTGCCGTATATCCAACAGCACACGCTTCTGAAGAGGTTTATGGATTAGTCGTAGTATTCAGCTTTCTGAAATACAACCACTTGGCTCCAAAGAATAAATCTGAATGAATCCGCATACCAGCCTCCCTTTTATACCCGTATGTCGGGGGAGAGGCATGCAAATTCTACTCGCCAATTCTCAATGGCCTTTTCTCAAAGAGAGGCTCTCAAGCTCGACCCCTATTGTCACTACATCGACACAACGTCGAGTGAGTGACAGAAGGGAAACTACATTTTTGCTATCTGACTTTATTGTGCTGAATTCTAAGTTCCTTTGCAGTTTCCTGGTGAAATTAACACTAGAGGGCCTACATCAACTATGTGTTTTATTCACTTTCATAAAAATCACAACTACAACAGCTGATTATGACTTTACAAACACTTATTTTTCGCACTATTACTCACACACTGCTATGTTATGATATTGAAACATTTTTACTCTAATGCATCATTTGAAAAACTATACATTTTAATGATACATTTAGCTCACCTCAGAGATTGTAGGACTTTGGACTCAGAAGACCACAGTTCGAGACCATTCAAACACGCTAGCTGACACATGAGACGAGAGTGTCATAGAAGCGACATGAGATGATGTGGTTGCTTCAAAAAATGTGCTTTTGATTTCTCATTAGGGCCCAAGCATTGAAAGTGCGGAGACCCTATTATTCCTCTGAGGATACTTCTTCTTTTCAAGGTTTTTGGTATGTTTGGGGTACTTAACATGCATGAAAACTCTTGAAAGTTTGCACACACATCCATTAGGGCTGGGAAAATTTTTTGGGGGGGGGGGGGGGGGGTGGGCAAATAGAAGATGGGCATGTTTGGGGGGCTCTGTAGCACATCCCTTTTGAGTGACCATCACCAAACTTTGTACACATATAGATCTCATCAAGCCAGACAACTTTTGCGCCGACAGTCATAAGCTCCGCCCAACAGGAAGTTTGAAAAATGCATGCTCTGGAATTTGAAATACTCCTCCTAGGGATTTCATGTTACAGGTACCAAATGTGGGAAACATCATGCCAAGACATTGATGATGCTAAATTGCAAACTGATTTTTGATCAATTGAATGGTGTTGCCATAGAGACGTGATAAAATAACGTCAAAAAATGGGAAAAAGGAAGTGTCTATCTTCTGAATGCATCGTGTGATTTACATCAAAATTGAGCAGTATGTTTGGATTTGCAGGCTTATCACAATGATGTGGCTATTTTGGGTCATGTTCATAGCACAACCAACTGGTGGATGGAAGTGTGGCACGTTTAACAGACTTTGAAATATCCCACTTATGTTTACCTGAATTGCTTAAATTTTTTTTAGAATAATGACAAGACTTAAAGAGGCAGATTTAAAATTCTGAAGGGATTCTTGAAATCTTAAATAGTGTTGCCATGGCAATGAATTAAAAGTCATTATTCCTTTTTATTTATATTCACATATTTTTGAGGCACTTGGCATGCTTGAATTTTCATTATATTTTACACACACATCAGAGTTGTCAGCCATATTGCCTGGGCAAAAGTTAACACATGACCTTGGCTGGGGAGCTCTGTAGTGCCACCTTTTGACAAAAGTGGTGGGGTCTGTTTCTTCAGCGGTCACCAATCTTGCTATATATATTCTTCTCATCAAGCCGGACAACTTTCAAAATTACAGTCATTTGCTCTGCCCAACAGGAAGTCGGCAATTTTGGATTGAATGTGCATTTTTTGAAAATTGCAGGCCCTGAACTTTTGAAAACTTCTCATAGGGGATTCATGTGATTGGCACCAAACATAGGCAATATTATGCCAAGACATTGAAGATTCTAAATTGCAAACAGATTTTTGATATATTGAATGGTGTTGCCATGGCGAGGCAATAAATTAAGAACAAAAATGTGAAATAGGAAGTTCCTTATATCTTCTGTGTGCATTGTATGATTTTGATGAAAATTCAGCTGTATGTTTGGTAATGGGGGCTGATCACATTTGTGTGGCTATTATGGGTCATGGTCATAGTGCCACCAACTGACAGCAGGAAGCAAGGTAATTTTATCAGACTTTGAAGTAGCCCTCTTGTGTTTACATGAATTGCTTCAAAATTCTTTAGAATAATGTCGACAGTGCTGATGTAAAATTGTAAAGGGATATTTGATATCTTAAATACTGTTGCCATTGCAAATTATTGTGCAAGTGAAAGCAGTTTTTAAAGTGAAATAAAAAGCTATAGAAGTCTAAGTTTATTGTTATGAAAATGTTCTGCACAAACTTTTTATTTTTAAAATAAATAAAACATACAGTAATACAAATATCAACTGAAATGTAAAAATACTAGAAAATCAAGAACAAAGTCAGTTCTGTTCCAAATTTTAGATTGAGTGTCAAAGTGCTCAGATGCAGTACCAGAATATGAGCTGGATGTTGTAACACACATGCGCTGGAGTGGATTTTGGTGACACCATGATTGTTTGAACACACATGCACTAACTCAATGGCACCGATGAACTGTTATTGTATTTGTTTTTAATGCTCATGTTGTCTTTGTTTTGTAAAATTATCGTTGTTTGTGTCTTGATTAATGAAATATATATATATATATATATATATATATATATATATATATATATATATATATATATATATATATACATACTATATATATATATATATATATATATATATATATATATATATATATATATATATATATATATATATATGTTAGAATACTCACGTGCAAAATAGATCGTTAATATTTCATGATATATGCATGCTCAATGTTTGTGTTTGTTGCAGAGCTTCAATTATTTTTGATCACGTGATCTTAGGTTTAAAAGCTAAATGTATTTTGTGATTAGTATAAATTCATAAGCAATTAGTAGATTTAATGTGTGTAAAAGGCTTTGTCATTTTTAACGTGCTTAGTGGTGTATAAATAGCCAGTATGAAACAAACCACCTCCATGAAGTTGGCACCCATATAATTAAATCATTACCAAATCTATACCATTCGTTTGTGCCGATTTGTGCAGCTAAAATTAACATTTGTGCTGATTCAGTGTTTGAGATATTAGACATAATTTTTTTGGCTGTGTGATGTCACTTTCCATCCCATGTGGTCCAAATCGCTCCGAACCGGTTTGTGCTCAAATTGTGCCATTAAAAGAAACACTGAAACTATTTATCTTCCTTAGAAATAGCATGACACTTTTCAGGAGCAGTGACGTCACTCAAAATCGTTCTGATCTGGTGTCATTTGTTTGTGCTCGATTTGTGCTGTTAAAAGAAACATCATAACATATTCCTTTCTTTGTATTTAACAATATAGCTTTTGGGAGCCATGAAATCACAAAGGCTAAACCCCATGTCAATCACTCTTACCTGTCTTCATCGTTTGTGCTTGTTTCTGGTTTGTACCATGTTTGGTATCATTGAAGCATTAATTTTTGGCAAATATTTAATCTTTCACCACATCAAACTCCAAATGCAAAAAAAAAAAAAAAAAAAGAGTCTGTGTTTGTGCTGCAAATTATGATTTGTTTATAGGTTATATGTGACACTGCTGAACAAAGCTGTACATAATGTTTATATAGGTTAATTATTCCACGTTTTTTCACAAGTAAACAGTCAAAGTATTCAGCTCTGACTTCGTTTATTAGTTTTAATTTAGCTAGAAGCTGGTGCAACTTGTGTTGACAGTGTTTGTGTAATTGCATAGTCCTATATGTTAAGTAATATTCAAAATATTTGTTTGAAATTTCAGCGCAATGTTTGAAAACATGTTAGGTACAATTCACATACTGGAATGCGTTGTTGTTGCACTAAAATTAAACGCAGCGTCACAAAAGAGCAAAACGTACGTGTCTCGACTCAATACATTTAACAGTTTAGGTTCTTTTTCAATTGACATGGCATCTAAAAACACAAACAAGCCGTCAAAGACGTCTATATAGCACATGTTTACATTTAAATCAATTATAAAGCAGCGAGGACGGACACAAAAACGCGCTCAATGTGAAAGTGTCAGTGTAAGACTAGAACACTTTAGAAAAGTTTGAGCACACTTGCCTATTCTTTATTATTTGTTACTGCACATTTTAGATTTTAGAGTATAACATCATCAAAACTAAGAAGTAACACAAAAGTATGGAAATGATGCAGTGATCAAAACAAACATCTTCTATTTGAACTTCTTCAGTGTAGCCTTTTGTCTATTCCAGTTCTGCACAGTTCATTTTCTCAATCAACTTCAGTTGCATCCTGGGATGCTTTTTAAACAGTATTAAATGATTTGATATGCTGGACACTTGTTGGCTACTTTTCTTTAAAAATTATTAAATAAATAAAACAAATAAATAAAAGGTTTGTATAGACATCTATAATTAGGCACAATTTATTTTTGAGTACAGAAATAATCCCAAGTGTTTTACCATAAGCCTTTAGATCAAAAGGTTTTATGATTATGAGAAACAGACTTAGTCAGTGTCCTTTGGACTGGTTGTGTAGGCTATATTTATTTTATATTTATAAGTTCTTGATATTAATTTTATTTACTAACTTTTACTATTTTTTATTTTATTTGTATTGTATCTTGCTATGTTTTGCTATGGCTGTAGATATCTGAGTTTCAATTTTTTTAGTTTAAGTTTTTATGCTTAAAGTAACCATTTAAAGTGATTTTAACAAGGACATTTTAGACATTTTACCAAACAATTTGGTCAAATTAGCTTCAGAAAAAGTAACTTTAGCTGAAAGTTGAGTAGTTTGCATCCCTGGTTTAAATATCAGACCAAATCTGATATTTCCTGACAGAGAGATGTGTTTGAGTTTGATGTGGTGAAAGATTAAATCTTTGCCCAAAAATTAATGCTTCAACGATACCAAACACAGTATGACAGGTGAGAGTGACTGACATGGGGTTTAGCCTGTGTGATTTCAAGGCTCCCAAAAGCTATCTTGTTAAATACAAAGAAAAGATATGTTATGATGTTTCTTTTAATGGCACAAATCAGCACAAATTGAGCACAAACGAACGACACCGGTTTGGAGCGATTTGGACCACATGGGGTGGAAAGTGACATCACAGAGCCAAAAAAAGAATGTCTAATATCTCAAACACTGAACCAGCACAAATGTTAATTTTTGTGGTACAAATGCAGCACAAATGAATGGTATAGATTTGGTAATGATTTAATTATATAGGATGCCAACTTTACGAAGGTTACAAACATCCAGTACGTAGTGAATTTAATCCAGTACGTCATTGCGCTACAGGCTGCAGTGAGGACAGACTCAATAGGCTCGTTTGAGATGAGCAAGTTCTGCTCAGAACCGATCACCGGTGATCACCTGCAGGTGCATGCAGGTTAGAAATATGTCCGACTTGCTGTGATGTCATGAAGATGTACATATGTCAAAAAATTTCCGCAAGAGTGAGGTGGCCACAGTTGTAGCAGGCAGGCAGCCATTTCGTATTTTTTTAAATATTGCAGTCTCTGAACTTTTAAATACTCCTCCTAGGGGATTCATGAGACTGTCACCACATTTAGAAAACATTATGCCAAGACATTGAAGATGCTAAATTGTGAACAGATTTTTTATATATCGAATGGTGTTGCCATGGCGAGGCATTCAATTAATGGCGAAAAATGGGAAACAGGAAGTGTCTTGTATCTTCTTTTGTGCAATGTGTGATTTAGATAAAAATTTAGATGTATGTTTAGTCTTATCACATGAATGTGACTATTTTGGGTCACGGTCATAGCACCACCATCTGGCAGCAGGAAGTGTGGCTCTTACAACAGATTTTAAAATAGTCCTCTTATATATGCCCAAATTGCTTCAAAATTTCTTTGAATAATGTAAAATGCCAAATGCATGTTTCCACCTTGCTTGAAAGCCACCGGTTGGAAATGAACCCATGGTGCTTGGGCCCATCATCGCTGCTTGAAGCTATATTGTTCTGTTTTTTTTTTTCTGTTTTTTTCTGTTTGTCACTGCATTTGCTTTCTGTTGTTTTTGTTTACCTCTGAGTAATTTTGTTTCAATATTGAATCCACTTAATGTCTTTTTATTTATCATGTTTTCTGTAATTATTTGCTTTTAATGCTGTTTTGTTTTTCTATTTAACATGCTCTGAAAAGCAAAATTGAGATATACTATAGAAACAATTTAAAATTATTATTATCATTATAAAATGGTTGTATACATATCTATATACAGTAAACAGTCTTCCAAATTACACCTGGATGTAATAGCTCATTACTGTGTCGGTATAAATGAGGGATGTGTATGCTAGACAGGGGTCCAGCATGAGGCATTTGTTTTTCCTCATGAAATGTTTGTACTATGACATCACAGTCTCCTTATGTAATACTGCTTAAACAGAGAGGTTTTCAGGCTACAGTACATGACTCTCGTTGCCACTGTGAATCCCATTTCTGTGCTGTGTGCTGTTTTCATGAGTTTTTAAAGAAATATTCCGGGTTCAAAACATAATGTTTATTTTCACCAAAAATTTCCATTTTCTTTAGAAAAAGAAGCGCTGTGCTTCTTACATATGCAGTGTGAATGTTGTGACCTGTTAACATGGCCACTGAAATAAATATGCACCTCTTGTGTGTGTTGTGCAATACACAAACACTGGCAGCACTAAGAAAATCTCTCTTATACTGGGCACTTTTGCATTGTGGTTTATGTGTGTCAGTGTGTATATAGTCATATATGTAAAAGCACAGTCTCTTTGTGTTTACAGGTAGCTTGATGACATGTCCACAGGTCAAGTGTTTCTAAGGGAAACTGTGTATATGAGCATGATCTGTCCTCATAAGGTGGTAAGTAGATGAGTTCCTTCTTTTCATAGACCTGAGCTCATATCTAAACAAATACCTCATCCATAGAAACAGGGCATTGGCTAGACTTCCTCTTTCACACAACTCTGCTCACTCACTCAAACTGCTAGCTTTTTCCATGGCTATTTGTTAATCACACATCAAATGTTCTTTATCCTCGTATTGTAAATTACAGCAGTCTATTAGGCAAAAAAATGTGCAGAGCTGAGGCAGCATGACTAATTTAAAACATTTAACAAGTGAATTGTATAATTTTTAAGATAATTAAAGAGAATGTTGATTAGTTTTCTGCAGACTTCATAAAGGTCATAAAGGTTAGAATTAATTCTGTCATTACAAGCAAAAGCAATCAATTATAAGCAATCGGTTTTATTAATCTTGTAAACACTTTTGAATCTCCATTTTCGGTGGATGAAAATGCCGTTCTAGTGCAGATGAGAGGAGCAAACATAGCAAAATCAAAACATTTAAGTCCTTTTTTGCAATTAATTCTCCTTCCAGCCCAGTAGGTGGCGATATGCACAAATAATGTGAATCGCCAAAAACAAAAGAAGAAGAAAGTAAAAGTGAGCATTTATTGTCAAAAAGAACTTAAATATTGATCTGTTTCTCACCCACACTTATTATATCACTTCTGTCATCATTAGTAAAAGCAATTTAATTATTCTAGTTAGCATTTTTGAATCTCCATTTGTCGGTGGAGGAAAACGCCATTCTAATGCAGATGAAAGGATTAAACATAGCAAAATCAAAACATTTAAGTCCTTTTTTGCTTTAAATTCTCCTTCCAGCCCAGTAGGTGGCGATATGCACAAAGGATGTGAATTTCCAAAAACAAAAGAGGAAGAAATTGAAAGTAAAAGTGGAAATTTATTGTCAAAAAAGGACTTAAATATTGACCTGTTTCTCACCCACACTTATCATATCGCTTCTGTCATCAATTTTGAATCTTTGTTTCTTGGTGGAGAAAAATGCAGTTCTAGTGCAGATGAGTAAACGTGGCAAAATCAAAACATTTTTAATTGAAAACATATATGTGTGGGCATGGCCTAAGAATTTTGTTCACTTAACTGTAAATTGAATAAAATACTGCATATTTTATGTGGTCCCCTTAAAGGTGGTCTAAAAGTTCATGTTGAGTGCAGGATTTACTTATCAGCATTATGTGATGTGTGGTGAAAAAGTCTTTTTTCTGTGTGGTTTTCATTGTGTCACATTGCTTAAGAGCGTAAAAGATCAGAACATGAATTAAATATTAAAATGTATTCTTTTTCCACCACCAAAGCTAGCAAAAAACAGCTTGAACCAGCCTAAACTGGGTTTCTGGTCTTAGTCAGGCCTGTCTCTTGGCTGTTTTTAAAAAAGGTTTTTGGCATTCGTAGGCTGGTAACCAGCTTAGCCAGGCTAGGAGACCAGCAAACGCAATTTTTTTCCAACAGGGACCATCAAGTCTCCACTCTCATTCATGACAATCAAAAATCTTTCCTCTGTTGAAAGGCCCGGTGGCTCGTTGTGTGCCAGCTGCTCATTAGATTGAGTGCAGAGGACAAGAGGGGTGAGATATATCGCATTGCTCGTTTGCCAGGGATATCGGCAGAACCTCAGATCTTGCTGATCTGGCTTGGGTCGCTGACGTGAACAGCTCTTTTGGCACTTAAAATGTGTTGCATGATTTCTTGCCTGCCTCATAAATAGAGCGGCACACTGGAGCTGTGATAAACCCCTTTGACTCCTTTGAAGTGCATGATCGCTTGTCTTGGAAAGAGATCATGGAATGTGTTAACAGAGATCTCAACTTCACAATTTGCATTAGAGAGAGATATAGACATATAGAGATAGACACAAGGAATGTGAGTGTATGTTGTCAGAGTTTGGAGAGCTGGACTTCCAAACCTCTGAAAGTTGAGCAGGAAAAAAAAAAAAAAAAGAAGAGACCAACATTGTAGATCATAAATCATTTCAATCTGTGACTTGGCACCGTTGCACAAACACAAGAGCTCAATATTTCTGCCTCATATTTTTTTCCTTCAGTACCACGTCCCCTTTTACTGCTGTAATGCCACTGAATTAGATGGAACCACAACAGCACAAGCCAAGTGCTTCCTAAATTCAGCTTTTCCTACCATGGTTCTAAACCAGTGGTTCTCAACTGGTGGGTCGTGAGTCTTGACCCAAAATGAGCCTGTTTTGCTAAATTATGCTAAATGCAAAATAAAATGCAAATAAAGCCATGTGATAAATTGGCTTATCAACTTTTAAAAAAAGAGTAGAAAACACTTCCCATATCTTTTGTTGTTGATTTCTAAGGCTATGCAAATTCATCTGTTACTTACTTCATAGTAGCTAGCCAAGTTAGGTATATACTGTAATTATATGGACGGTTCCTGAAGGCAGGAGATGCCTTTGTTCTCGAAAACATTAATACAACTATGCAAAGTGATGAAGTACAACCAAGACTACGTTAAATGTGTTTACATTTGTGCCAACCACAAATTGTTTTGTGCAGTGAATTATTAGCTTAATAAATGATGCATGAAGAATTAGCAGACAAAAATATATGATTAAGAGGTGGTACGTTTTATAAAAAGGAATAACACATTTTAATGTAAGTAACAACAATATATTTTGGTATCAAAGGTTCAAATTCAGTGAAGTAAATTCAGAAGTAAGTTGAGATGACAGTCATGAGAAAAGAGCATAAAAGAGCAATAAAGAGCAATAAAGAATAAACTCATAAGACTTTATAACCTTCAATGTGTAATGTCATCATTAATGATATACAGTGATAAATAAATAATAATAATAAAGTTCAATGTTTGATTTTAAAAGACCCCACAGTAAAAATGCCTGCATAGTCATACAAATTGACAAAATCAACTTTTAGCAGAAATATAGTATGCTTGTAAAATTTACAATCTTTCTCTTCTAGGAAAACGCACCAAAAATGTTGTTACACTATACAGATTTTTGCCCAATCAAATGCACTCTAGAAAGAGAGTGTCACTACTTGTCCAGATGTCTAGTGTACAGTCTGGTCTTAGTTGAGGCAAAACCAGATGAGAACCAATTTTTTTGTAAAGGACAGTGAGTTCAGGGTATGGCAAAGGTACAGTACTTAGTCGAGACAGCAGAATGGAGTGGAGAGGCCAGTATGCAGAGGCCAAGGGAGCGTGCAAAACCCAATGACAACAAGAATGTGATGGGTCAGTCCAAGAATCTAATCACACTAGCTAAGTATATGTGGCAGCTTACACATCACCTTGGAAGTTCCACCTCTGGCAGTGTCAGGAAAGCAGTGTAATCATTTCTAGCTGTGGCTTGGCAGGTGATAACCTTGAAGTGACACCCCTGAATGGATGGATGTGTTTGGGTATGGTAGTGATGTAAATTAAAAAGTGAGAGGGAGATATTATGGCAGTGACTGAGCGCTTAATGAAAGGCTGTGAATCACATAAACCTGTTCTTCCCATCTTAGAGGCTGGCCTGCCAGCACTTACTAAGTTTGGGCTGAGATTCCTCCAGGTGGAGCCCCTGATTCAGCACAAAGACCCTACATTCCAATTTATCTCACCAGATTTGCATGGATCTGGCAATATATCTGTCCTGCATGTTTTGGCTACTAAAGGCTGCTTTATGGCCCATTATAATTTGTCATTTATAATGTTTGCAACAGAATACTAGCATATTACTTATATTTTTGAAGTATGAAGTACATAAATGGTGCATAGTATGCAACTTGTCTGTATGCATGGAATACCCAGATGTCCTACTGCATGTGCAAAAATGTGCAGCATACAGCTGTGCACACTATGAGGAATGTCTGCCACAATGCAATGCACTCGAATGGACTTTTCTAGTGCAACAAATTAACTGGAAGCAATATCAACCATGATCTTTTTCTTGATTATTTAATTATACAGCCAACGAGTTTCTACATTTTTGCCCAGAATTTGATTAAATATGCAAAATAAAGATGATAACTGGAAACCACTTGCTGAATAACATTAAGCATGCACCATAGTGAGGTTATGTGTAGCATAAAACCTTAATCTTTTATTTTTTTCTCAAAGTATTTTATTTATTTATTTATTTATTTATTTTGCTTTTAGCTCACCTCTGTTTCTGTTTGTTGACCTGTTTCCTGTGGGCATGGTCAGCCTGAGCTCAGTGCTACAGATGGAATCCAGGGGAACACTTACAGTATGTGAAACATAAAATGACATTAGTATGGCTGTTCTGTTGGTTATGCTCAACTCTGAACTGAATGCAGGCATTGAGGAGTGTTTCTGGGCGAGAGCTGGGTGGATGCGATTGTCTCATTCTGGGGTGAGTGGACAGATTGAGATTGTTCCCACAGAATCACATGTTCACAGAAAATTTTATAAACATCCTTTAATTCTTTAATAAATGAGGCAATGTTGGCATACAGAGTATAGAGTACAGAGCTACTGTATAAAATGAAAGTCAACTTTAAATGCCATTTGCAACTCATTTTACATCCATTATCGGAAGTATTTTCGAGTGAAACTGGATATTTTACTGTATAAAATATAGGCGGGTACTTGATTTCATCCATTGGGAATTGATTTATTGGTTTAATCAAGTGAGCATTACATACCAGAATGGAGCCAGGTGGATGAAGGGAATGGATTGCAAAAGTAAGAGGGATTTGTGACGACAGTCAAAAAAGGAAAGTCGTTTTTGACCCGTTTAAGAGTTAAAAACTGAAAAACTAATCTTAATCTTGTATTTGGTCGAAATGCCTTTGCTAAAAAAAAAAAAAATGATTTTTTACTTATCCAGTGTCAGGGTGTTTTCGGTTGTTGCTAGGGTGTTGCTAGTTGGTAGCTAAGGCATTACTAAATGGTTGCTCCATCCCCAAAGATATGTATGATATCCTAATCCCTTGATATGTATGGGGTCCATGGGATTTTTTTGCAAATTTTTCATCTGTGGGCAGACATTTGCATTCTTTAATATGAAGAGTTTACTGTATATCTACTGTAAATAGGGATATCGATATATCGATTGTTATTTTATCAATAAATTTTTCAGGCATCAATGTATAAACATTAGCAGCATTTAAATTAGAAGCCTTATTTGTGTGCTTTCCAATTCACTGTTTGTTGCCTTCCATTTAATGTTTTCTGACGTTAAAGCTTTCAGAAACCACAAGCGGGTGATATAACGTTTACTGAAGTCGGTCGCAGGTAGGGAAGGCATGGGTATCACACACAGGACGAGCTGATGCGGCGCAGCAGATGGTAGTCCAAAGTTTTGAAGATTTTGTTCTTCAAGAATGAACAAAGTGTCGTTGATGAGTTTGCAGGTTGGTGTTTGAAACTGGTGTATCTGCTGAAACTGAACGATTAGAAATGGCAACGTTTATCATGCAATTTCTCTGTATGTAGCCTTAAATAGGTAAAAATCACAAAATGACATACTTGTAACTGAAAATACATTGTAGGTGATATGAAAGATACTGTAACACTTCTCAGTGGAAAGGAGGAGGCGAGAAGCAAGATTTCCTGGTTCAGGTAGGCATTTAATTGTGCACCCTTTCGTTTACAGTTCCACACACACTCAACAGTTTCACAAGCAAATATTTACTAAAAGAGTCCCACTTCATTACATCATCAACATAATAACATATAACACCGTGGCCTTCCTTGCGCCAGTCTCTCTCCCCGTCTGCTGGTGGTGTGGCTCTTTTATGCCGCTCTCCCCGTGCTCACAGAAATTAGAGACAGAGTTAGACATAATCGAGCTCAGGTGTAAGCGCCCTAACCGCTTTCTCTCTCTCCGGAGAGATGCTTGACCACGCCCCCGCTGTCACAGATACATATACACAATATGCCATACAGTGATGGCTAAAGTAAATAATCTATGTCCTTTGATAATGATTTGGGTCAAATTGAATGAAAAACTATGCGAGTTGCGCTCCGTAGTTCTGCAGAATTTTGAGCATCCCCCTGAGTTGTAGCTCGGCATCTGTTGGCGGCAGTGTGTGTACCTTTATAGAAAATAATTGTTTTTAATTTTAGAACATGCCATGTCGAAATATATTTGAAAAGACAAAGATTATTGTGCAACAAGCAGCCCTATTTATATATGAAAAAAATCCCGATGCATATATATTTATAATCATCGGGAATAGCTTCCAATTATCGATGCGTGAAAAAGGCATCGATCCAAAGCCTAACTGTAGAAGAATAGCACTACTACTGACATATAGGTATTGCTTTTTCTACATGAAATACTGGTATAAAAGATTGTCATGTCAATGTTCATGTTTATAATCAAAAGGGAGGGAGGTGTGCTGTAAATCTATTGTACTCTACAGGGTCTTTTTTGACCGAAAGAGAATGGTGGTTTGGAATAATGTGCACTGTGTGAAGTAAATATAGGGCACCTGTGTGACCTCATATATCCACAAAAAATGACATTGTAACTAGCTGGTTAAAAGTAATTGCAAAAATGGCTCAGAAAAGTGTAGTTAGGTCTAGCATCATTTGTTTCCAGATGACATATGTGTCCAAATGCTTTTTGTGGCCACTGTATATACTATTTGACAGTTGTGAGTGACAGATTGATTGGCGGCCCATCAGTGGCTGAACTCCCAGCATCTTTTCACAAGGCCATTATACAAATGAATGAGGGAATCCTGTACGAAGGGGGTGCGCTCGACTACAGCAATGAGGGAGGTAAAGGTTATTGAGGGGGTGGCACAACCCTAATGACCCCAATTCTACCACCCTGCTAAAAAGCTGTATTTCTTCTGCTTAAAGGGGCTTTGTGTTTTGCCTCCACTTCCCTCATGGGAACTCACTTTGAGTGTGTGCTATAAGGAGTGGGTCGCAAGAGCCAGACATGGCAGTCGGCCATTCCCAATGAAACAATGCCAGAGAATAGCTTTATTTGTTAAGGTTTCTTCATAGAGGAGCTTTTGGAAAGGCTGAATGGGTTTAGACCGCTGGCCCTCTCTCACCCTCCACTGTCTCTGCTCCATTGATTAACCTGCCCACTCGGCTGAGAAACGGGGGCAGTTACTGGAGTTTAGAGATTATGTCAATTAGTGAGAGACGGTGGTCCCTGTTTAACTCTTGCCTGGGCCGCCCTCCCAGGCTTAGGCTCTCAGGGCCCAGAGGTTAAAGTTTGTGACCCTGCTGCCACAACACGGAGGCTTAACCGACAGTGTCACTCAGTGTGACCTTTCCGACAACCTTGACCTTTTGGGGCCCCGTGCATTGGTTTTGTCTCACAAACACGGTGTCCGCTTAAAAAGCATTCACATGTCTTAAATTAACTTTTTAAAGTATATATATATATATATATATATATATATATATACACACACACACTGGCAGCCAAAAGTTTGGAATAATTTACAGATTTTGCTGTTTTGGAAAGGAAATTGGTACTTTAATTCAACAAAGTGGCATTCAACTGATTACAAAGTATAGTCAGGACATTACTGATGTAAAAAAACAGCACCATCACTATTTGAAAAAATGTCATTTTTGATCAAATCTAGACAGGCCCCATTTCCAGCAGCCATCACTCCAACACCTTATCCTTGAGTAATCACGCTTAATTGCTAATTTGGTACTAGAAAATCACTTGCCATTATATCAAAAACAGTTGAAAGCTATTTGGTTTGTTAAATGAAGCTTAACATTGTCTTTGTTTTTTGAGCTGACACAGTATGCAATAGACTGGCATGACTTAAGGTCAATATTAGGTAAAAAAAAAAAAAAAAAGGCTAGGCTTTCTCTAGAAACTCATCAGTCAATCATTGTTTGAATGAAGGCTGTACAATGCTTGAAATTGCCAAAAATACTGAAGAATTCATACAAAGGTGTACACTACAGTCTTCAAAGACAAAGGACAACTGGCTCTAACAAGGACAGAAAGAGATGTGGCAGGCCAGATGTACAACTAAACAAGAGGAAAGTCTAGTTTGAGAAATAGACGCCTCACATGTCCTCAGCTGACAGCTTCATTGAATTCTACCCGCTCAACACCAGTTTCATTTACAACAGTAAAGAGAAGACTCAGGGGTGCAGGCCTTATGGGAGGAATTGCAAAGAAAAAGCCACTTTGGAAACAGAAAATCAAAAAGAAAAGGTTAGAGTGGGCAAAGAAACACAGACATTGGACAACAGATAATTGGAAAAGAGTGTTATGGATCTTAACCCCATTGAGCTTTTGTGGGATCAGCTAGACTGTAAGGTGCATGAGAAGTGCCCGACAAGCCTGGCAAGTGCTACAGGAAGCATGGGGTGAAATGTCAGTATCAGAATGAGTATCTGGACAAACTGACAGCTAGAATGCCAAGGATCTGCAAAGATGTCATTGCTGCATGTGGAGGATTTTGTGATGAAGTAGTTTAAGAAGCTCTGAATATTTTTGTCAAATTGTAATAATAATTTTTCACGTTATTAATGTCCTGACTATACATTGTGATCAGTTGAAAGCCACTTTGGTGAATAAAAGTACCAATTTCTTTCCATAAGAGCAAAATCTGTTCATTATTCCAAACTTTTGGCCACGTCTGTGCATATATATATATATATATATATATACAGTGCATACAGAAAGTATTCAGACCCCTTCATTGTTTTCACGTTTTGTTATGTTGCATCCTTATGCTAACATGCTTTAAATATATATATTTTTTTCAAATCAATCTACACTCACAACCCATAATGACAAAGCAAAAAACAGATTTTTGATAACTTTGAAAAAAATTTAAAAGAAAAACTGAAATATCACATTGACATAAATATTCAGACCCTTAACTCAGTACTTAGTTGAAGCACCTTTGGCAGCGATTACAGCAATTACAGCCTCAAGTCTTTTTCTGGGTATGATGCGACAATCTTTGCACACCTGGATTTGGGGATTTTCTGCCATTCTTCTCTGCAGATCCTCTCAAGCTCTGTCAGGTTGGATGGGGACCGTTGGTGAATAGCCATTTTCAGATCTCTCTAGAGATGTTCGATTGGGTTCAAGTCTGGGCTCTGGCTGGGCAACTCAAGGACATTCACAGAGTCGTCCCTAAGCCACTCTTGCATCTTCTTGGCTGTGCTTAGGGTCATTGTCCTTTTGCAAGGTGAACCTTCGGCCCAGTCCTGACCAGGTTTTCATTAAGGATATCTCTGTATTTTGCTGCGTTCAGCTTTCCTTCAACTCTGAGCAGTCCCCCAGTCCCTGCCGCTGAAAAACACCCCTACAGCATGATGCAACCACCACCATGCTATTGGGATGGTATTGCGCAGGTGATGAGCGGTGCCTGGTTTTCTTCAGACATGACGCTTGTAATTGAGGCCAAACAGTTCAATCTTCATTTCATCAGACCATAAAATCTTGTTTCTCACAGTCTGAGAGTCCTTTAGGTGCTTTTTCATGTGTCTTGCACTGAGGAGAGGCTTCCGTCTGGCCACTCTGCCATAAAGCCCAGATCGGTGGAGTGTTGCAGTGATGGTTTTTATATATATATATATATATATATATATATATATATATATATATATATATATATAATTATTATTTCTTAAAGTGATATTTAACCCAAAAAAGATCATTTGACATTTACTATAGTGACAATCTTTGCAAAAATTGTCTTAAATCCTTTTGTTTATTATTTGCATTATAAAGTATACAAGGTCTTTAATTTAATTCCTTTAACATGCAAATGCTCTGAAAATTGATATATTTATCAGATTCTGTGTTTTTCCACAGTGGCGTAAATCTCCTTGATGGACATGTTTGTTCTGTGAGGTAGTCTGCGGGACTGGAGTGGTATGATGATCTTTGCAGATGCTGCTGTTTTAAATGATGAGCTCCTGTGCTCGCAATTAATTCTGCACTGCTGATGAGAGGCGACAGATGCTTCTGCCCTCAATGATTTTTCAAGTCAACGGCCCTGAGCTGTTCAACCTCTCCTGATCCACTGTGGAGGGTCTAGGTCTTTCCTGTGCAACAGAGCTCACATTAACACACTCTTTGGGTCTGTCTCTCAAAGCAGAGCTGTCTCAAAGCACATCCCGTTTGTTCAGGAATGCAGACACATTCATGCCACATCTCTGTACATCAGGAATGAGTGCAAGGTCTTACGCTCAAACACACTTTTCTTTTTCTTTCACGTTTTGAATTTATCACCAAAACCTTACATGTGGACACACTGCTAGATATGCAAAGAATGCCAGCTTCTCTTCTAAGGCAATTTATTTGGAGACAAAAAGCTATAAGAAATGCATTACCCCATAGTGTGGAACATCCAAAAATGCAAATTAAACATAATGGAACTTATTCACTGTAATGCCATATTTGATTTTTGATGGGGATGAAAACGGGACTGACTTATAGTCTCTTCAGTGGGTTGTACTCTTTTATTTAAAATGCTTTTGATAATTCCTTGGAAATAAATAAATAAATAAACACCTTTAAAATCAATTTCAGCAGACAACAAACTCAAGTGTAAATGTAAAATGGAACTGAAATATTAATTTACACTGGACAAAAAAAAAAAAAAAAAAAAAAAAAAAAAAAGGGTAACACTTTATTTTGATGTTCCCAAATAGATATTTAACTGACTATAAGTGACTTATCAACTGGCTTGCTATAGCTAGTAAACAGTGTTTCAACAAACATTCAGTAGACTTTCAGTAGCCTGTATTTAGATCTTTATTAATGACATTTTAATGAACTGATGTTCTCAACAATAATGTAAGTAGGTCATTAATAGAGATCTATATACAGGCTACTGAAAGTCTACTGAATGTTTGTTGAAACACTGTTTACTAGCTATAGCAAGCCAGTTGATAAGTCACTTATAGTCAGATAAATATCTACTTGGGACCATCAAAATAAAGTGTTACCAAAAAAATAATGAACCTGAAATTGCAAGGTAACCCAGATGTAAAATCAGAGTAAATTGTATTCTAAGTTATAAGCTTAAAACTAACTAAAGTGCATATTTAACTAAAATATTTAAAGAGACTAAAGACAAGTAACTAGAAACAGAATGAAAACCAAAGAGTCAGAAAAATATGCAAAATTGTATATTTATTATTAATACTTGCAAATATATGTAAAACATATTACAGATAAACTTGACCAATAATAGTCTGGATCAGCGCTGCAAATATGATTTATACAATCAGCCAATCTTGCTGTAGCCACTGACTCCACCCTAGAGTTAACGCAGACAGACACAGAACAGAACAAGAAGCAAAGAGCAACGAGATGCCGATCAACTGTGCTGTTAGGAATTTATAGCAGCAAAAGTCTGAAAAATAGAAAAGATTAGTTTAATTTTAAACTAAAGCAAGAAAAAGAGAAAAATACCTGAGAGTGAATCTTGATGTCTTATCGAGATAAAGCTGAGTGATGAAGTTAAGTCATTTATTTCACTGTTCATCCGGATAAAACCTGGAAGAACAAGTTTACTTAATTATCGAGGAAATCGGTAAGTTTAATCTTTTATTCTAAATATAGATGAGAATCAGAAACATAAACTTGTTTGAGTAAACTTAGTTGAGAAACTGTGTTGTGTAAATGCTACCACGAGGCATAGCATTTAAAGCTAAAGCTAATGCATGTATTATAAGTTAAGAAAGTTAAAATGATTGTCTGAAATGTTAGGAAAATGTTTCTGAGAGTAATTTCCTGCTTTGTGCAAGCCTGTTATTTTGTATATATGTGTTTTGTTCGAGTTGGACCACATTTTCAATGAGGATAGTGAACATTTCATCGTGGATGTTTCTGCACGAACTTTCTGGAAAGTTTGATGGCGAGCCAAAAACCCAAGAGTCTTATCTGAACTGTGAATATCTTCTGTTTGTGGATTTCTGAATAATCTTCAATTCATCTCTACTTTGAATTCATTCGACAATGAAAAGTTTGAGGTATTCGTGAATCTGGACATTTTTTTGTTTATTCTTGAAACTACGCTGAATTTAGTACATTTGGTAATTCAGTTGATTGATTATTGTTTGTTTAATTGTATAATTGTGTATTTGAATTGTATTGGTAATTAATGGGTAACTGTAATTTTATTTGTTCAGTTTTATTTATACTTTATTGAATTTATTGGGAAAAAAGAGTTACGAAAGAGTTAAATTTGATAATAGATAGGAATTAAAATCGATAAAATATTTTATTAGCTTCAAATAAACATAAAATAAGCATAATTAGATTACATTAACAGAATTTGAAGAGAAGGAATATTGCATTTAAATATCAAATTGCATTTATTGCATTTTATCTAAGATTTATTTGTTGTATTTTTTATTGTTTTATCTGTGACGTTAGTGTTATTCAAATTATTCAATATAAATCAGTTATTTCACTAAAGCCAGCTGTTGAGTGTGTATGTGTACCTTTTGCCTCCTTCACATTCCTGGTTATCTTCTGATTGGCCCAACTCTTTGCCACCCTGGGTGCTACCCATACTACGTGCATGCCACATGTTACAGCACTCTGCTTCCTCATTTCAAAAGTCCACCACACGCCACTGGTCTATACTTATTCTGTATGTCAACAATCGTTTCATTTCTGTCTGTTTTTAATTCTTCCAAGAAATTTCGGAAGAAACATCACAGACAATGTTGATACTTTCATGAATCATAACTGAGGCCTCCATTATGTGCCCTGAACTACAAAAGAGCAATCTTTAAACAATTATATCGCCGAGGCCGATAAATTGGCCGATATTCAGAATTTTTTCATTATCTGCATTGGCTGATACATTTTCCCCTTTGGTCGATTTGTTTTTTTGAGGGTGCTGAGAATCGCCTGCTTGCATGTGAAGTGACTGAGACATGTAAATGACCAGTCATGGTTAGTTTTGTTGTTACATGCCATTGTGTTACTACAATAATAGACCGGTGTGCAACACAGTCTCATTTAAATGGTCTGCATATCAGATCCATGACAGATGCATTTGAGCTCATAATTTTAAAGTGCTGCCTGTTTCATTCACCCTCTCTCTCCTCAACAGTTCCCTGTAATTTTTAACTCTCTTGTCTAATGATAAAAAGGTAAATATCATTAAAACTAATATAATATATCATCTGCAAATATGTGTATATCTCATTTAAACAGATCAATAATAATAACAGTAGTAATAAACCAACCTCACACAACTTCAGCATATCCAGCATCCTGTGGAACGCTCATAAATCTTCTTCTGAAGCATGTATTCTTACAGTCTCTCCTCAACAGTTCCCTGTAACGTTTTTAATGCTAAAATCTCATTTTAAAAGATGTAATTCACAAACCTCAAGAGAATCCAACAATCCCATCGAGCGTGCATCTAATATCTTCCTCTGAAATGCGTATTCTGTCATCCATAATCAAAACTTCAGGATCAGGAGCAAAAGTTCCTCTGTTTCACTCTGTGACAATCCAAGCAGGTGATCCAGGCCGTTTAAACTGTCAGGAGATTGCTGCTCGCGCTGGATTCGCACGAGCTCGTGAGTGCAACTTCAAAGTAAAATCGCTTTACGTGCGCTGTAAGTAGATGTCTTATTCACTATGCCCTGTATGAACAATTGGTTTGATTCTGTATTTTTTTAGAAAATGCAATTGCTTACGTGGACATACCATCCATGGTTGCTGGACTACTGTGTGTACTGTTATTTCCTTCTTCCTAATATATGAACAATTTCTTCATGTGCAAATAAATTACTAAAATTTGATGACTAAACAGAAATCAGAAGAAACCACTATCTTCCATTTAAAATACAATATTATTTTTTTCAATTATTTTTTACAAAGTTAAAGTTTAGTGTGAAATTGAGTAAATGTTGTGTTAATTAACAGTTGATTCATTTTTTAGCAATTTTATGTTTATGTTATTTACTATTAAATTGTGTGATGTATCGCCATTGTATCGGTCTATCGGCTACCTTGCACTCTGGATATTTGCATCGGCCATTAAAAAACCCATATCGGTCGATCACTAATTATGGGCTGGTTAAAGGTAAAAATGTAGGTAAAAAGTAGTATTCTTGTATATTTTTTTAGCTTAAGAATGATATTCAATGCTTTGAAATGGCTTGAAAGGGTGATATATAAATATAATAATAATAATAATAATAATAATAATAATAATAATTTGTTCCAAATAGCAATTATTGTAAAGTAGATTAAAGATGTATAATGTATGAATTAAAATACAGTTTAGGTATGATAACTCTTGGATATATTCATCATGTTAATGTGGGTATGACATATTGATGGGATATTGGTCTTGGTGGACAAGATCTGCTAAGCTGCTGCTGATGCTGCTGCTGCACAGTTAGAAAAAATGCAAGACATGCTGAATAAGCATGTATGACACGCTGCTGTGCAGTTAAACATAAACAGGGTTGGGAGGGTTACTTTTGAAATGTATTCTGCTACAGATTACAGAATACATGCTGTAAAATGTAATTTGTAATGTATTTTGTTAGATTACTCAAGGTCAGTAACGTATTCTAAATACTTTGGATTACTTCTTCAGCACTGGTAGATTGTTTCACTTGTTTTGACTATAAAAACTCCAGTACAGTAAGATAAAATACACATGTTAAAATACATTCTCTGTTGTTTCTAAAACAAGATAAATCAAATATTTGTTTAAGGATTTATAGATATTTTTACAGGAAAACAATACAAAAACTATTATCAAGAATATGATTTTTGCCCTAATATCAAAGGTCTTACTAGAAAAAAAGAAATTATGATCTAACATGAATTTTCTTGATAAAAAAATACGATCGTGCCTGGTAACATGTGCATGTAAAATTGCTAGAAATAGCATTTTAGCTTAGTGTAAAGCTGACAATTTACACAAGGTTTATTTTATTTCTTCTGTTCCAAACTTATTTCAAACTTACTTCTCTGTCTGCTTGTATGAATGTACACATCATAAGAAATTGTTTCACCGCTGTTCAAATGCACTTTGGATCACATCATTTATATGTATAAATGTTTTCCATCTGAAAGGACTAAATATTAAATGAAACAAATGACAATAAAATGCAAAGTAATCTCTTCAGTAATCAAAATACTTTTTGAATGTAACTGTATTCTAATTACCAATTATTTAAATTGTAACTGTAGTGGAATACAGTTACTTATATTTTGTATTTTAAATACGTATTCCCGTTACATGTATTCCATTTCTCCCCAACCCTGAACATAAATACAGTCCCCATGTAGCAGAGCTAGACATGTGGAGGTGGAGGGTTTCAGGGAAAACTCATAGCAAGCTACAGAGAAACCAGCTTACTTGCAAACTGAGCAAATTTAAATGTTAGGCTAAGAGAGAGAGAATGCAAGTTGATTGGCTACCCAATTACACATCAAAGGACTTATCAGCTTACACATTGTGAGCCGATTGGCTTGACATATCACATGTGAGCGAGCTGATTTGCTAACAGATAATAAGTTCAAAGAACTTATCAACTTGCACCATTCAGAGTTTCATGCCTTCACTTGGACATTATAAATCGAGTTAAAATACTCAAGGCATTAGATGACATAAGATGTATTAATATCATAACAGATGGAAAATTTAACAGGATGAGCAACAGTGAAGAACAGGTATTATGAAAAAGGGTGCTAACAGGCTTGAGATTTTGTGTCTATAAAGACACGAGAAGGTCTGCTGATCTCTCAGTTTTTAATCAACCTACAACAACACGCCTGCAAGCACAGTAGCAGCAATTGAACTGCACAAAGGCGGCATTCTCTGTCCCTACCGATAGATCCGAGATTACTGGGGTGAGATAAAGACTGAGAGACTGAGGGCAGGGGGCCGCTCTTGGCTAGGCCCTGCATTCCCGGTGATATTAACCTTTCAGGGAAATCAGTATGACACAGAAGCTGACAGAGGTTCCAAATGATATTTTTATTGCTGGTGTGGTGGGCTGTTTATATAATCGGTCATCTGGCACAAAGCGGAGCCCTGTTCCCCCTGTCTGCAGTCATCAGACCTTTTTTAATTACGGTAAGTGACCTTTGTGGTTACGATGACAGAAGGATGAGAGTGAAGGGGCCAGGACTGTCTGTCTGATAAGCTTCTATGAGAAGACTCTTTCTCTGCTTCAGTGTTATCTCATGTTCATGTCTCTCTGGGTCTTTTCTTTCCTCCTCTTTGGTCTAATTGTGCTCGTCTCTATTACTTTCAAATTTGTACATAGTTTGTAGAATCTGATTCAACATTTCATGCAGCTATTCATTTAAATTAAGGCTGGCAAACAACTTTTTACAACTTATTTTGTTTTAACTCTTGTCCTGTTGGAATGCAACATTGGAGTGTAGCAGTTTTAAGAGATCTGGAAGGCCTTTCAGTTCTTGCAAAGAACTAATTGCAGCAAGAGCAGTCACATCAGTGAATTTCCTTTTAGTAAGTTGAGACATTGCATTTAGTTTTTAGCAAATGTAGCCAAACAACTAAATTTAATTACATTTATGTTGCATTATCAATGCATATTTTATAATACTGTGGGGTTCAAAATTCCAAACTGAAGGTCTTTAATAAGGAGCCACTTACTCACAACACACTCACTGATCACAGATAAAATTGTGCTGCTATAGTCATTGGCTTTGCCATTTAAATAGATTGGCTGTGAATTTGTCTTGTGCTCTGTGTCTATTCTTTTGTGAAAAGAGGTTGGCACTAACACAGTTTGTTCTTAAAAGCAATGGTTGACAATAGGATACAGATGTTGTGCCACAACCAATCTGATTTTGGTGATTCAGCTATTTGATAGACACTATTTGTTTTAGAATGAGTTTTTGGCATCTCCCGGTGTGTTTTGTTATGTACGCTTATGTTGTGTTGTGCCATTATTTTAAATTATCCTCATTATTCCTGAATGCGTAAGTGTTCCACAATTCGACTGTTTGCAATTTCCGGTTGTAGTGTTTTGACACATCGTGTAATGTGATGTTTAAGGTATTACATTTGTAAAAAAATTAAAAAAACGAGATGACCATTTTTTTATTGACAGTGCCTCACTTGAGTGTGTAGATGTCATGAAGCGATGGTCCTAGCTTAGTTGCGTTGATATCATTTACTACTTTTAGATGTAATGACAGCCAACAACTGCACAAGTTGAGCATGAAATAAATTTTTACTCTATAAAAAACTTAAATGGTTGTCACTCTCCATCTTATATCATTCAAGGACAAATTGCGATTTCATGCTTAATTCAATCAATCATGCAGCCTTGATGGATACCATACCGATGCCTAAGAGGTAAAAATCCACAGGTTCCAGAGTGTTTTCAATGGTTTTTCCCCTTATCATACAGTAAGTGCCTCTTTTACTGTCACTGCCAGTGCCACGTTTGTAACGTTGGTTTTTCCACATTAATGTGAAAATGACAAATTAATAAAAAATTATTTTCTCTGGAGTGCCAACCCCTCTACGTTCTGCATGTGGATATTATTATTTCTGGATTGTGCATTGTGCACCAAGTGTGTGGTCGCACTATTTTTTGTCTGTGTCTGAATATGCAGAACTGTGTGTAACAAGGTCCGGGAAAGGAGGAAGCAGGAACCGGATTAACAATTAACAAGACTTTAATCAACACAAATGCTGAACTGAAACATAACAACAGACGTTGACACACACACACAGCTCCGTCTCTCTCTCTCTCTCTCTCTGGCATCCCCGGCTCCTCCTTTATCTCTCTCCCACTGATTGGGCAACTCAGCGCCGACATGCATCCCCTCGGCCCGGCCACGCCCTCCTCCTCGTCACATATTCCCACCACCCGATTCAGGCGTCAGGGACCCAGACCAATGTTTCCACCTTTATCATGGTGCATCGATCCTGGAAATGCCCAGGACCCTCGCAGTTCCAACAGACCGGCCCAGACTTCACACCCACATGCGCAGCAGCAGATTCACCAGCCTGTGGGGGAGAGTGGAGAGGGTTAGGGGAAGCTAGCAGGATGAATGGCCCATGGGACCAGTTTTGGGGAAGGCATTCCCCGTTTCCGGGGAACATGATACAGGGAAGGGGGAGTGTGAGTGAAGGGAGAAAGAGGGAGAGAGAGAGAGAGAGAGAGAGAGAGAAATGAAATGAAAAATGAGAGAAAATGACTCGCCGTCCCCTGGATACACTGCTATATGGTCCTCAGCCAACTGGATTGCCTCCTCCAGCAACACCGGATGGTGGCATTTGACCCACTTTGCCGTCCCCTTCTGCAGCCGGGAGATGAACTGCTCCAGTGCCACGATGTTGATGACGTCGGCAGCGTCGCCCTCCTCCTCAGCCAGCAACCACCACCGGCTGGCGTCGCAGAGCTGTTGTGGGAAGGCAGAAGGGTGGCTGACCTCGCTCAGCGCCAGAGTGGGGAACCGCTGGCAATGCTGTTCCGGGCTGCGGCTGACCCGTTGCAGGATGGCTTTCTTCAAATTGGTATACCCCAGGAAGTTGGCCACCTGAAGTTGTTGTGCCACGAGTTGGGCTTCCCCAGACAGCAATGATAGCAGATGGACCACCCACTGTGAGCGTGGCCACTTCAGGGCTCTTGCTGTGTGCTCGAAGAGCTCCAAGATATTCACTTGCGTCACATGGGGTCCTGCTGCTGTTGGGGTTATGGCTGAAGCCCCCTCCTGGGGTATCAAGCTCCGCAACACCCGCCAGTCCTCTGCTTGGGCCTGGAGGAGCACCTTGAAGCGCTTCTCCTGCTCCATGCGCAGCTCCATGAGGGCCTGATATTTTGCTTGGTGGATGCTGGTGAGGGACTTGAAGACTTCTTCCAGCGGCAAGGACGTCATGGCAGCGTATCCTTCCTCCTTCCTGGGTTTCGGCACCACTGTGGCAAAAGTTCTTAACTCTCTCAAGGAGGAAGCGTGAGACGACAAATCAAACTCAAAAGGTATTTTTATTTTCTCTCACTCAAAAGCTTCAAACTCAAATGTTAGCTGCAATGACACATACACACACACACACACACACACACACACACACACACACACACACACGTGCAGGCTCGGCTCTCTCTTCCCTCCGGCGGTCTGGATCTCCCTTTAAATCACTCTCCGCTCTCAGTGCAAACACAAAACAGCTGTTAGAGGTGATTTCCCACAAGTGCCAACCCTTACCACACTCACTCTCTCTGCCTCGCTCTCCACGCTCTTACAGCCATGCCCCCATCACCAGAGTAAATGATGAGAGAATTTTCATTTTTTGGGTGAACTATCCCTTTAGGCTCCAAAAATAACAAAAGAACACCATAGCTGTATCATAAAAGTTGTCCATATGACATCCAATAGCATAGCTTGAGGAACAGACCAACATTTTTTTATATATATTTAAACATGGCACGAAAAGACCATTGGTTTTTAGAACCAAGCATGACGCAACAATTTTAAAGCTAGTGAGATTTGAAAGCTGTGATTAAGGGAAAGATTTTCAATAAATAACAACTTAAATTTGGGTCTGTTTCTCACACAAAGCTCATCATATGGCTTCAAAAAACTTGGCACATAGTGTACAAGTTGGTCAGACTACTTTTGTGGTACTTTGATTTCAGTTTTAAAGCTTAACAGCTAAAGTCTGCATTCACTTTTATTGTATGGAAAAGAGCAACATGAAAATTCAGCCTAAATTCTCCTTTGATGTTTCATGGAAGAAACTCAAGTGGGTTTTGGAACAACATGATAATGGGTACATGACATAATTTCGATTTTTGCATGAAATATTCCTTTAATGTCTGAAGAAATTGTGTAAATCTAATCAGGATTACAAAATGTGACCAGCAACAATTAGATCATACCTTTAAAACTGTTCCCAATCTCTGATTAAGCATGCGTAGCACATTTAGATTTTAGATTTTATTACAGTGAACTCAGATGCAATGTTGGCTTTTTCCATATCATGTATGAATATTTGAAGCAATAGATAATAAATTTAGTAAAATATAATGATGCATGCTGTTTAAAAGGCATGAGAAGGACTAAAAACCTCACCAACCAAACTTGCCTGTGTGAGTCCAGAGTCTATTATAAGCTTTGCTGGTATGACACGCTCTCCTAAAGCAGAGAAATGGCCCAGACTTGCTCGCAGAGCTGCAGTTGATATATTTGTGCCGCTGTCCTGACCAAGAGTCAAGAACATTTTCAAACCATCAATGTTCTTACCTCCCAAGATTCAACCTACAATGTGTCACATTCTAGGCTCATGGTAATGAACACACTTGTATCTTCATTGTATATAATAAAAACTTTTTATTCCTTATCTACAAAATAAAAGATACAAATAAAAACCAGTTGGCACTATGTGTGTTTTTGTTTCATCTGTTTAAGTGGAATTTGGCCACTGAAATCAAACATTTGCTCATTAACTTGTGCTCTTGTTTGCTTTGGCATTGATTTTTTTTCCACATTGATTGAAGGGGTCGTTTTACCTTGATAAATGTCTCTCTTAATAGTCTGTAGGAATCAAGAAAAGTTCACTAAAAGTGTGCTGATTTCATCATAAAGTATTCATTTTATGCGGGTAGTTGCCAACAAAATGTAGCTCTTGCTGTACTTGCTGATGAATTAAGTCCTAAGCAGTTTCCAAAAGCCACTTATTGAGTGATAAAATATGTGTGTACTAATGGTTGGAATTAGGAATGGATGCAGTCTGTGGAAACAGTTATGGGTAGATGCAGGGTCCACTATTGAGAAAAGTGTTACTGATCACTGGAAGACAGTGTGATAGGTGGGACACTGATGAGACTTCATGTATCTGATGGCAAACTTGAGCTCCTTGCTCTTCTTGTCCCACTTGTGGATGGACATGAGCAGTAACTGTTGGTCCACTTTGCGTCCCATAATGAGAAAGTTGCTCCCGAGGTTGTCCAGCTGCGAGCAGGGACAGTTGGCTCCGTTCTTGATATATAGCGTGAGCTTCTTTAAGTCTTTCTTCCTCAGAACTCCCATCTTCAGAACCTTCTTCTTCTTTTGTGCTGCGATGAGCTTGCGGTCACCTTTTTCCTTTTTCACCTCTTTAATCTTCATTTTGAGGGCTGCAGACGAAATATAGAAAGACTTAGAATCACCAAGGAAAAAGCAGAGAGACCCTTTGGAAAAAAAGTATGCTCTTACATTTTTTTATTTTTTTATTTATTTATTTTTTATTTTTTGAGGAATCTTTACACAGCTATTTTTGACAGTTTATAGTAACCACTTCTGTCAAACTTTAAAAAGAACAAAAAACACCAAAAAAAACAAAAACAAAAAAAAAACAATATGAAAGTACCTTAAAAGTAGTCCATATGATTATTTTGCTATATTTTAAGTCATCTGAAGCCATACAATAGCTTTGTGTGAGAAAAAGTTAAGTCGATATTCCAGCCTGGTCTCATGAACAATATGTGACTGTGGCAACATTTTTGCAAAACAAAATTATGTGCTTCATTCAGGGGTGGCGTTTGCGGATGGCAGAGTATGGAAGATGCCATACCCTAGCATGCAGACAAAACCAGGAAAATATTTGCCTCATTAAGATGCAGTTTGCTCGTCACTTCAGTCTGTGTCGGCCTCGTTTCCCAAAAGCATCATAAGCCCAATTATATCATAGAAACGACCATACGAATCATCTTAGAATTATGGGCTGTTTCCCAAAGGCATAGAAATTTAAAGGAATAGTTCACCAAAAAATGAAACTTCTCTCAACATTTACTCACCCTTATAACATCTGGGATGTGTATGACTTTCTTTCTTCAACAGAACACAAATGAAGATTTTTAGAAGAATACCTCAGCTCTTTTGGTCCATACAATGCAAGTGAATGGGTGCCAACATTTTGAAGCTCCAAAAATCACATAAGTCAGCATAAAAGTAATTCATATGACTCCAGTGGTTAAATTCATATCTTCAGAAGCGTTATGATAGGTGTGGGTGAGAAATAGATCAATATTTAAGTCAATTTTTTCTATATATTCTCCTCTCTTCTCAGTCAGTTTCCACTTTAACTTTCACATTCTTCTTCTTGTGTTTTTGGTGATTCACATTCTTCATGCATACGCCTCTTACTGGGCAGGGAGAAGAATTTTGATCAAAAATGGACTTAAATATTGATCTGTTCTCACCCACACCTAGGGCTGGGCGATAAAACAACCTCGATATTAATCGCGATAAAAGAAAATCCACGATATTGATGATATGCTTTTGAGTAATTTTTGATATTTATACTATGTTCTACATCTAGACGATCAGGTGCATTTCACTAAAAACGCAAGTAGTTTGGTATTCTCAGAATGTATGAAGTTGCTAACGTTAGTTGTCTTGCTAGATTAGGCTATGCCGATCAAAGCGGTCCAAGTCCGGACCCCGGAGTGATACCATCTGGAACGCAAGACATCATGACGACGGTTGCGCCCTCTCATCTTCTCTAGTGAGCAGTGCGACAAAACAACAGTACTGTGTACACCAGCTCTGATCTTTCTGTGCTGTATTCTTGAATATTTTTCTCTAGCACCAAACACGCTTCAATTATGCCCTGTCCTGCTCCGCACACGTTGCTTCACTTCCCTGCATGTGAGTTGACATGAGGCGCTGCATAAATTAAATTGGTTCCAAAGTGCCTGTAGACCGTAAATTTTTTTCCTTCTCAATTTAGCTTTATTAATCAGCATGCTACGAGCCTTTAATAATAAACAAATAGATTTCTGTTCTAATTTTGTGAAAATTATTCAGATGTCATCATCTCTGGCAAGGAAAGACAATAAAATTATTAGTTGGGAGCCTAGTCTTGGGCCATTCAGACTTCTACATTTTCTCTCAGGTGAGACCTCTGAACCCCCTACAGTATAATTATTCAGTCACACGGGCTTCTATGCCCCCATACTTGTGTATCTGAATGTAAAAAAAAATTCTAACAAATATTGTACTGATGTTATTAAGACTCAAAATGAACAGATGGTCTTTTAACATTCATATCCAACTGCACTCGATTGATAAACTCCATAAAATATTTTAGTATTTTGGTAGAAGATCCTTCAGACTCCACTGCTTTGGCTGTCTCTGGTCCACCAATTCAGTTTTTAAGAGACTATTTTTACTGTATAGGATTAAAAAAAAATTCTTCTTCTGCTAACTTGGAAATTCAAAAAACATTTGCAAATTGCAAATGTGAATGTATATTGTGATAAATATCGATATTGAACAACATGAAAAAGAATATTGTAATCATATTTTTGGCCATATTGCCCAGCCCTACCCACACTTATCATATCACTTCTGAAGAGATGGATTTAACCCCTGGAGTCTTATGGATTACTTTAATGCTGCCTTATGTGCTTTTTGAGCATCACAATTTTGGCACCCATTCACTAGAATTGTATGGACCTACAGAGCTGAGATATTCTTAAAAAATATATTTTTTTAGACCGAAATTTGTGTTCTGCAGAAGAAAGAAAGTTATACACATCTGGGATGGCATGAGGGTGAGTAAATGAGAGAATTTTAATTGGTGAACTATTCCTTTAAGAACTTGAAAATGGTAGTAGATTTAGTGTTCTGGAGTAAGGACATACTGTATCTGACTTATGCAGACACCTGCAGGACAATCGCGAAATTACCCCTACACAATTTAATACAGTTAATACAGTATCTTACACTTTATGCACTTTATGCAGACGTATACAATGTGACCATGATACTTTAATTTTAAAGTGTATTTATATTGAAATAGAATATAATTATACAGGTCTACTTATATCAATTAATCTAGATAGGCCTATTGTTTTATATAATATACAGTAATATATCGTTTTAAACTAAGGCATAAAATAGATAAATGAAAAATAAAATTTGATTAAATAATTCAATAGCATAAATCAATAAATACCTTACACACATTTGTGCAGGACCAGGTAGTTGGTACAAAGTGGCCACATGATTAAATTACAAGCTAAATTCAGAGGAAATTGCAATGTTTTATTTATTATACTGTGCACTTGCAATAGACCTACTGCCAACATATATATATATATATATATATATATATATATATATATATATATATATATATATATATATATATATATATATATATTAAATATGTGTGATTAATTTGTTTGATTAAGAGATTTACTCTAAACCTTTCCCAGCTAGGTAAATTACATGTATTTTTTATAAATTTACACGCCAAGCTATAAAAAATTACAATGACAAGAAACACTACATGGTCACATTTCAGCACTCACATAAGGACAGCAACTCTTAAGAAGCACTTGCGAAGTGCAGTTTTGGGAAAAGCCACCGCTGGCTTCATTATTGCACGTTTAGCTGCAGTTTCCCAGTTAAGTGTCCAGCAGGAAGCGCCAAAAGCGAGTGAAATGGTGTCGTAATCAGACGAGGTTTTTCAGGTGAATATTAGTTGGGGTTTTGATGAGTAACACGTACCTCCTACACCTAAAGCTTTTACCTAAACCTAACCTATCTAAACCTAAACATAATAATGTTTTAAAAAAGCAAATGAGAAGTGAACAAAACAGACATTCTTACCCTAAGCCAACACCTAAACCTAACCGATAGTGTTTTAAAAGCAAATTCGACATGAAAAGCACATTTACTGAAGCAACCACATAATTTTGTGTCGTAACTCTCTTTGAAGTAAGCTAACATGGAAGATAATCACATTGGAATACGTGTGTAAATGTAGGTGGGTCTGTCAAACAAGTGTTAAAATATATGTTTTTTCAAACGATGTGATATAATAAAGGTGTTTTGATGTCATAACATAGCAGTGTGTGAGTATTAGTAAAAGAGCCAAAAATATGTGTTAATAAAGTCGTAATCAGCCATTGTTGTCGTGATTTGTGTGAAAATAAATAAAACGCGCAGTTGTTGTAGCACCTCTAGTGTTAATTTCACCAGAAAACTGCAACGAAACGTAGAATTCAGCACATAAAAGTCAGTTTACAAAAACTGTATTATAGTAACGTTCATTTTATGAGGCTAGGTTGCGATATTCACCGATAATCTTTCTTTTCACAGAAGCTGCAGTCTGACAATGTCTAATAATGTCAACATGAACACAGAACAGACACGAGCAGTGGTGGGCAAGTTAAATTACGGTCTGTCAAAGCTATCATATGGGTTCAGAAGACCTGGAATATAGCGCATGAGTTGTATGGACTACTTTTATGGAGTTTTTTTTGTGTGTGTGTGCTTTTTGATGCTTGAAAGACATGGCCACTATGAATTGCTATTCTATGGCAAGAGCTACATAAAGATTCCTCAAAAATGTCTACTTTTGTGTTCCACCAAAAAAAAAAGAAAAAAAAAAGAAAAGAAAACATATATGACATGACGTTGAGCAAAAAATTTGCAGAATTTGGAGGACTGGAGATATAGAAACACACAGATGTAATACACCAAGAAAACACCAGAGAGATCAATCGGAAAAAGATCTGGGATCTACGTGTTGTCATTTAAATTTATCCATTGAAAAAAACTGGAAAAAACTTCCATTGAGCTCTTAGTCACACTCTGGTTCTCCGTTATATTTCTGCTGTCTCAAGCAACAAGACATTTCACAACAAGCACACAGGAAGAACCAAGGCTATCCACAGCGCAAGAATACTTTACACCTCCCCAGAGGAACATAATTTAAACATGGACGGCACTTATTGCAGTCACCCAGGAGAGGGCAGAGAGACAGACGGAAAGTTTCAGAGACAGATGCGAAAAGTGAACACCAGATCACATCCCACCTCTGGCCTCTAAGAGGGCCAAAGCCCTCAAACTTTAATGTCCTTCTTTAAAACACCAAAATATCACTATTGAAGCATTTTCTTCCATTTCAAAATCTTTTTGTAAATACCAGGAGTATGAGGTTTCCATCAAACCATGCTTATCCTGGGACCTCGTTTTGGGTGATTCCATAAGGCTTCTGTTGTCTTCACAACTCTTTTACGGCTCTAGCTTCTCACATGATTCAAATAGCATTTTTTTAAGCATTAAATTATCTTGACTGTAAATTTATATGCCTGTTACTTTTTATATACAGTATGACTGTTGTGGAATGGTATATGGTATTGTAGTCCTAGCTAATTTCGTATTGTAACTCATATTGTAATATAATAGTTCTACAGGAAATTTTGCTGCTCATGGCTTATCAGGACTGGACTTTCCTTTGTTAATAGCCACCTTAATGCACAAGTAAATCATAATGCGCTTTGAATCCAAAACTTTGTGTTCCAGTTGTGACAGGTCCTGTTGTTTTTTTTTTCAGTTAACAGCTTGATATTAAACATGAATATGGCAAGTAAAGCCTGTAATTAATGCTATGAAACCCGACTCATGCTGTGGGCTTGCTGAGTACACATTAATCAATGACAAAATGTCTCAAAGCAACTGATACATCTGGAGTATTTAAAAGCATTATCAGTGTGAGCTGGGGCTCCTTGTCTACTATTATAAACAAACATTCATGCAGATAGATAGATACACACACATCGCTTTCAGTGAAGGAATGCATGTTCGCCTGTTTTGCAATGTCATGAATATCATTTCAAATGTTATGGCTTGACAGAAAAAACCAGACATATAAAATACAAATATCTGAATAGAATATATTAAACTTGCATGCTTTGAGTAAAAATTCCCCTATTTTCCATTGGCTGGACAAACAGATTGTCCTGCCCAGAATTCAAGCCATTGGTTGTTAAAAGTGCCAGGAGCCACAATGTTTAAAATTTTCGGGGAATTTAAACTGTGAATGGCTTACTTATAGTTGTCTCTGCACATTAAACTGTGATAGGAGAATACATTTGCATAACTGCAAAGCTCATTTACCTAACTGTAGCTCAGCTGCACATGCCATTTTTCTCTCTTTTGATTCAAGTAGTCGCTCATGAGTCATGACCCGTAATGCTTGTGGGGAGTGTGCATGCCTGGGCAATATCGCAGTGACAAGCCGAAACCAAAAGAGCTGTTTTAAATACTTCCAACTAAAAGTACGAACAATAGTAATTGCCTTAGCAAACACCACAAAAAAATGTATATGTTGTAAAAAAAAAAAAAAAAAGAAAAAGAAAGACTTTTTGCTCACATTCTGTGTGCTAACTGAACTGCATCACCTTCATCACTTACATACCAAAAAAGTTAAATGTTTTTTAGCTCAGCCTATAAAAACAAAAAGCCAATGACAAAAATTGGCAATGCTGAAGTAGTAGCTAAATCAATGCTTAGACCCACATCCAAGTCATCAATTAGAGCATTTATGATATATATATATATATATATATATATATATATATATATATATATATATATATATATATACAGGGTTGGGAGGGTTACTTTTTAAATGTATTCCACTACAGATTACAGAATACATGCTGCAAAATGTAATTTGTAATGTATTCCGTTAGATTACTCAAGGTCAGTAATGTACTCTAAATACTTTGGATTACTTCTTCAGCACTGGTAGATTTTTTTCACTTGTTTTGACCATAAAAATCAAAAACAATTTTTTTTTTAAACAAAATACACGTTAAAAATGCATTCTCTGAAAAACCTAAATATCTTATGTTGTTATGTTGTCTTGTGTTGTTTCTAAAACAAGATAAATCAGATTGATTTTGTTTTGTATTTTTTAGATATTTTCACAGGAAAACAATACAAAAATTATCAAGAATATGATTTTTTGCCCTAATTTTACACAAGGTTTATTTCTATTTCTTCTACTCCAAACTTACTTCAAATTTACTTCTCTGTCTGCTCGTATGAATGTAACACATCATAAGAAAGTGTTTCACTGCTGTTTAAATGCACTTTGGATCGCATCATTTATATGTATAAATGTTTTCCATCTGAAAGGACTAAATATTAAATTAAACAAATGACAATAAAATGCAAAATAATCTCTTCAGTAATCAAAATACTTTTTGAATGTAACTGTATTCTAATTACCAATTATTTAAATTGTAACTGTAGTGGAATACAGTTACTTATATTTTGTATTTTAAATACGTAATCCCATTACATGTATTTCGTTATTCCCCAACGCTGTGTGTGTATATATATATATATATATATATATATATATATATATATATATATATAAAATGTATACAATTGTGAAAATCTAAAATTTCTGCATTATGTTCAACTCAAAGGCTTGTCAGTTCCCAGACTGTGATTAATTTTTAAAGAAAAGAGTCTCTGTTGTTGTGCTTTTCCCCTTATTAGGCATTTCTAATGTCAGAATTATTAAAGAGCATTCCTCCCTTAAAGCTGAAGTACATAATTTCTGTGCTGCTAGTGCCACCAAAAATTAAAAATGAACTTTTTCAATACAGCTTTCTGAATACACCCCCCCATCTGCCATTGGTCAAACAAAGTGATAGCCCTGCCCCCAACTCACACCACTGGTTCAGTAATGTTGTTCGGGCGGGTCTCTCCAAACAAACAGAGCAATTTAAATAGCGCCACAGAGAGACAGTGATTACAGTTTTCGAGACAATTAACATATGAATGGCTTACTTATAGTTGTCTCTGCACATTAAGATGGGATAGAAAAAAGTATTTTAACACAGAAAAAGTGACATACTTCAGATTTAAGGCTGCAAAATCACCATTAGATTGATTCTCACATTAAACAGGGCTAGAAGATTTTACATCTTTAAATACTCCAATCGTCTGTGAAAAAAGACAAAACAGTGCTTATAAATAATGACTTTACAATGTTGCAATCTATAATGGTGTAAGTCAGAAAGAAGCTCTTAAAAAATACGCAAAAATACTGCAAACTATAATGGATTTTGTATTAGATATTTTGTGAAGATAGAAGTTTAGCAAAGCATTTTTTCTAGTGGAACTTGCCTGTACTAAACAGAAATGTCTATTACCTTGACAATGTGATGGATATTGTACTCTGCCCTAAACAAAATGGATCACCATGGACATATATTATGTTGTGTAATCTTTTCTGAATTATCATTCTGAACTATATATTTTAAGAATGATTTCAACTTTTACATTAAGCCATCAGTTAATATTTGCATTGGAAATAAAATACTTATCGTGATTAACAGCAGTTTGAGGATTTGTATCAAAGTATTTACTCTGAACTCCCTGTAATTTGTTGCAGTTTTAACAGTTTTAACATTATTTCTGAGTTGGACACAATGCAGGTTATAGAAGTTAAAGCTATAGGGTATTTAGTCAGCAATCTTTCTCTTAACTCCAGTTTGTTTACTTATTTTCATATGTATTTAATTAAGGATTCCGTTTATTTTGGAGCATTAAATGTGAGCACTCTTCAAAAGCTTATTTGAACTTTTCTTTGAGGTAAAGTTATCTCACTTATATAAGGAGAATGACAAATTAAAAAATTAAATGTGAGCCATTACAAAATCTCAAAACCAAACTCAAAAACAATGAATTTCCTCTGCACTGTATAAAATATTAAATCAGCAGTATTCTGCAGCCAGTAAATACACTCTGATGTAGAGCTTTCTCAGTCGCGGTCTGCACATCCACAAATCATTTGATAAGTGTGCTGGCTGTCTAGTATGTGTTGATATACTGATTGCAGTTACATTGTGGAAACTGGCAGCAGCGACCGCAAAAAATAAAACTCTACGCAATATTTGAAATAAAACAAATAGAGCACACTTTCAAACTTATTAATATAAGCTCACTGCACAGCACTCTATGGTATCAGTGCGATGAGCATTATCACTCAGTAGCAAAAAGCACTGGCATATGTTTTTTTTTTTTTTTTTTTTTTTTTTACATTATTACTAAATTCACTAAATAGTTGCAGCACTAGTTGTACATGGTATTTCAGCACTAAACCCTCTGTCTTTTTTACTAACTACCGCAAACCAGTTTAACCAGGTGCTTAATGTGCTAAAATGGCACTTCGGCGAAACACACCTCATCTATGTAAATTAGGCTTCTTATAGATTGCACTGTTTTCACAAAACTCAGCACTATTTGCCTGGTGCACTTAATGTTGTGCTATTATCTGCCCCCATTTCCTCCTTCCCACCAACAAAAAGCAGTTAAATGGATTATTATTTAAAAGAGATGTTTGTGTACATTTTCTAGCAATCATAGCAGAAGCAATTCATCAAATATGTATTGATCAAATGATGGAGAAGATCGTTGTGAGCAGGAATATGTCCAGATGTATGGTGTAAGGCAGTTACAGAAGCCAACTCATGGACGAAGCTGTACAGTAATTTGGTTAGAGCTTTTGCACTTTTACCTAATTTGCATAATTCCTTTAGTGAATCAGGTGCTAAAACAACGCGGACTGCATGTATGTTCAACAATGGGCACAATTCACTCTTAGTGAATTCCCTCCTCTAACTCGAGCTCTCTTTGTGATGTCTGGACTAAACTTTCTAAACTTGTATGACTTGTTTTTATTTGTGTAAAATGTAGAACATAGAACACTCAGAGCAACTACTAACAATATTTGGTAGGGTCGTTTGTCATAGTTATTAAGGAAAATACGAGTAAATCCAAGAGAAACAGCCCTCACAGCCAAAGATAAGTCAGGCATATGTGTGGCTCTACTGTGCCGTAATCCTGTTCTCCCTAAGGATTTCCAATGGCTTTTAACCTCTGAAGTCTTTTATTCAATGCCAGAGACTCATTCTAAAGATTCACTTTTGACAGATCAATGGAACTCTAGTCAGAATACATCACTTTAAACGAAGCATTAAAAATCCAAAACTAGCCCAGCAGGAATCATTCAGCTCCATTAAACACTGGATGACCATTCTATACCAACTCACTTACACTATGCACTGAAAACTTGTTGTTTTGTTCTTCATCTGGAATTCTATATTTTTCAAACTGCATTCAAATACTCTAATAGGAAAGAAGTAGTATTATACCAATATATCAGCCAGGCCAATTTCCAATTGTACAATAGTTGGCCATTTTGAAACTATCTGCATTAGCTGATAAATTTGGCTGATTGGCCAATTAACAAAAATGGTAATTCCGTCTAGTGTCAGTTTCAAAGTCTAGTGCAATAGATAGTAACTTTTGTGTTCAAAATAACTGTTCAGTTAAATTCAGCAATTTTGTGTACATCTTTTAGGTATCAATACATTTTATCAGAATTTGCCAACGGTAATCCTATTCTCTGAAGGAATATTGGTATCGGCATCAGCCATTACAGAAAGAAAAAAAAATCTGTATTGGTCAACTACTAGAGGGGACAAAACATGATTGAAAAAGAAGTTTTTAATTAATTATAGCCCATTAATATTAATACGATGCATAGCAAAGCAATGACATATTGTATTTGTTTTTCTCATGATGCCACCATTATATGTCTTCTGAAGACATTTGACTTATAGTAAAGACTTAAATATTGATCTGTTTCTCACCCACACCTATCATATCACCTCTCAAGATGTGGATTTAACCACTGGAGTCATATGGGTTACTTTAATGCTGACTTAATGTGATTTTTGGAGCTTCAAAGGTCTGGTCACCATTTACTTGCATTGTAAGGACCAATACAGCTGACATATTCTTCTAAAGCTCTTTGTTTGTATTTTGCAGAGGGAAGAATGTCATACACATCTGGGATGGTATGAGGGTGAGTAAATGATTAGAGAATTTTCATTTTTGGGTGAACTATCCCTTTACATTGACCACTTTGCCACATAAGCAAGTCCAATGTTTTTCATCACTCATTTTTCCAATTATGAAGAGACAATTTCTATACAGTAGATACAAGTTACTAATGTAATCAAGTTTTATGTCTTAATAAAAGTTGTATATGTGATGTACTGTATATGAATTTCTTACCAAAGTCACTGGCGCAGTAGTGCTCCATTATGGCGTCGGCTTTCAGCTCGTTATCACAAGGTGGACACACTTTTGAAACTAAAGGGTGAAAAGAGAGAAAGATAGATATGAAATGAGAGTTAAAAAGCACTATAAAGGTTTATGAGTTTTGTGTTCTTTTAGGATTTTGTTATAAAAGTATATAACATTTTTGGTAGTGAAAGTATACTGTAAAATATTACGTTTTGTCAGTTAACCTAAGAAATGGGTTTTATTCATGTCAACAATATTATTTATGTGTTTTTTATTTTTTTATTTTATTTTTATTAACTGGCTGAATTATCCTGACTACATTATATTTTACCACAAGTTAATTTATAAGGTAATTTATAAGGTCCAATAGAAATAGCTTTACCAAACAGAATTGTAAAAAATATTGTTTTAAAACAGATTTCCTGAACACACCCCTGAGATAAATGTTAAATTTAATTAATCACAGGAGTCTCAAACTAACTCATAATGGGTTGAATGTTTCACATTCAAATATATTGGTTCACCATGTTCATTCTAACAGTTCTAATAGAGGTTTAGGTTTTCATGCAGCCAGGGAGCAGAACACAGTTTCATTGGAGTGCTAAACTTATGCGGGGGCAGCAGGCCAGTGCTAATGAAGCTTAATCCACAGTGTTTGAAGCCATGAGTGGGAGAGGTTTGGCAACCTCTAGTTTTATTTCTTTAATGAGGAGGGGAAGTTATAAAACATGATTAAAACTTTTGCTTCTTCATCACTGCCAAAGCACATATACACTCTTTTTCTAGTTATTAGTGGTGCTTACTAAGACAAGTATCACTATTACTGTTGCTCATCCTCATACAAGTATTACATGTTTGTGTATAACCTGTCCCACACCATTTTCGATACAGACATAAATAATAGGGATGTCCCAATACCATTTTTTTTTTTTTGGAGACAGAGTATGAGTACCAATACTTCCTTTACTTGATGATACTGATATCTGTTTTTTGTTTTTTTGTTTTTTTTAATACAATACTGTGATACTGATGATTTGAGCATGTTTATTATGTTTCAGCAAGTGTCACTCATACAACATCATTAAAAAAGTAAATTTATAAAATTATAAAAAAATCACAAAAAAAAAAAAAAAAAAAAAAAACATTCACAGAAAAAAAAAAAAAAAACACTTTATACAAATTTTCACTATAAAACAAAACCAAGATGACTGACCTGCTGACTTTATTGGTTTCAGCAACTGAAAAAAATACAGTATTCAAAAATGGTCAAAAATCTAAAATTTTACAGAAGAGAAAAAATTATATTAACAACCAATATGTAAAGGCTGTCTATTAATAAGGATTATTTTGCTAATTTAAGGGGCAGGTGAACAGAAGCATCTCTGCATGATATCATGTAGGGCCCAATTAAATAGTTTTTTGTTTTTTGCAAAGTTTTAATTTTTTCTGAATTCAGTATTAAACAGTTCAATTAAATTGTTTTATATTATTATTATTATTATTATTATTATTATTATTATTATTATTATTATTATTATTTATTTAAATTGAGCTTTTATTTTGGAAAACAGAGTGAAGCCCTTTCAGTTTTTACTGTGCATTTTTAAGACAGCTTCATACCTCTGGAAAAGTAGGTTGATACAAGATCCAGTGTGATTATTAAACTTCAGAAGGCTGCAATTTCTGTATGTTTCATATGCTATAAAGTGAATGAGGGATCTGCTCTCTCATCTACAACACAAATGCTCCTGACGTGTTGTTTTCAGTGAATGAGCAGCCAGCTTCACACATTCACTTTGAAGCATGTAGCACATGCAGACTGTATAATTATTTCAATAAATCGCAGCTTTTGCTATTTAATAATCACACTAAGACATTTTGCGATTTAAATTTGTGCACTGAATATTTACACAATGACATTCGTACGTCTGATGCTATCAGTTTTTGGTATCTGAGCATTTTTATGAATGAGCACAGAATCAGACCTGATTCTGGTATCAAAATCAGGATATTCCTAATTAATTATACCTCAAATTGTACGGCTTGTTGAGAAGAGGTGTGCTATTACTTTTCTAAGTAATCAGACTTATGATTTTTGCCAGTCTGACTATAAAATGAACAAAAAAAATTCCCATAGAGTTACAAAGAAGGAAGGAACCGATCCACCCATGTATCTAAACACCAAAGCATCTTTCTCTCACAGGCAAGCACCACTGTCGTTTGCTTTAAAAATGGTAATAAAAAAAAATAAATATAATAATAATAATAATAATAATAATAATAATAATAATATATATATATATATATATAGAGAGAGAGAGAGAGAGAGAGAGAGAGAGAGAGAGAGAGAGATATATATATATATATTTTTTTTTTTTTTACTGTTTAATAATGCACATCCAAACAGGTCTGTAGTGTGTATATATTCAGCCCTCCATATCTGTGTTATGTTCCTGTATGACATTAACATACCATAATAAAGACAGATGAAAATGTATTTGAATATATACACTGCGGTATAAAAGTTTGGGGTCACTTGACTGAAATGTTTCTTATGATCTTAAAAACCTTTTGATTTGAAGGTGTATGCTTAAATGTTTGAAATTTGTTTTGTAAACAAAAATGTAATTGTGCCAACATATTAATTTATTTCATTATAAAACTAAAATTTTATATAAAAAATAAATAAAATAAAAATAAAATAAAGTTTTTAAAATGGATGACTTGGACCAAATAATAATAAAAAAGCAGCTAATAAGTGCCCAGTACTGATGGGAACTCCTTCAATACTGTTTAAAAAGCATCCCAGGGTGATACCTCAAGAAGCTGGTTGAGAAAATGTCAAGAGTACATTTCTGCAAAGTCTATGCAAAGGGTGACTACTTTGAAGATGCTAAAATATAACACAGTTTTGATTTATTTTGGAATTTTTTAGTCACAACACAATTCCTATAGTCCCATTTCTGTTCTTCCATAGTTTTGATGACTTTACTATTATCCTTAAATGTGAATAATAATAATAATAAAGAATGAGTAAGTGACCCTAAACTTTTGACCGGTAGTGTACATATATATTAGGGCTGTCGATTCAGTGCAATTAATTATTATTATATTATATTATATTATATTATATTATATTATATTATATTATATTAATAATATTGAAATAAACAAAATATTGCATACTAAAGCCACTTTTTGAATTGTCTTTTTGGTAACACTTTATAATAAGGTTCTATTCGTTAATATTAGTTAATGCATTAGGTATCATGAACAAACAGTTAACAATATATTTTACAGCATTTATGAATCTTTGTTAATATTAGTTAATAAAAATACAACTGTCATAATGCATTTACTGTTAACAAAAACAACTTTTGATTTGAGAAATGTATTAGTATATGTTGAAATTAACATTAACTAAGATTAACAAAAGCTGTAAAAGTATTGCGCATTGTTAGTTCATGTTAACTAATGTTATTAACTAATGTTAACAAATGGAACCTTATTATAAAGTGTTACCATCTTTTTTAATGCTTTACTCATGTGCCACAATGATATAATGCATTTTCATTATCTATATTATTATTTTTCTAATATATATTTTATTTATAATTATAATTATTTAATCATAATTTATTGAATTATTGTTATTTGAGGGGCTTTCTAAGCAAATATTTATATATACGATCATTTGCGATTAATTCGATTAATTAATCGGCATACCATGCAATTAATTCGATTAAACATTTTAATCGATTGACAGTCCTAATATATATATATATATATATATATATATATATATATATATATATATATATATATATATATATATATATATATATATACTGTAGTGGCACAGAAATTACACACTTCCGTTTTAAAGAGAGAATTCACCCTCATTCATAATTTACTCACCCTTATCTAGTTTCAAACCCATATGACATTCTGTCTTCCGTGAACCACAAAATATACTAGGCAGAATGTTAGTGACTCAGGCACCATTCACTTGGTTTGTGAAAATTCATGGTGTGAGAAAGAGAATCAACATTCTTCAAAATTTCTCCTTATGTGTTCCAGAAAAGAAAGTAATTCGGGTTTGGAACGACATGAGGGTGAGTAAATAATGCAAGAATTTTCATTTTTGGGTGAATTATCCCTTTAAGGAATCTTTTACCCTTGTCTATGTATGTTATAATAACTGATAATGATTATTTTAATATTTGTTTTTTGGTTTTCAATAGGATTTAGTTGTTTCTGTCTTTTTGCCAGCAGTGCTGTATCAGAGTATATATTCCAGGTTTCCGTCACTTCATTGACCTGCTAAACAGAGTGATTAGGAAGAATGCAGGATGTGGCTTTGTGAAGATTTGGAAAAGCAATTCATTTGTACAGCTTAAAAATACAGAAACCTCTATTCGATCCCTAAGGTGTGGTTCTGACGGAACAAACCGTGACCAGTTTGGCTGGAGGGAGTTTAAGTTCTCCATCGAAATCAACCGCACGATGATGTGTGTTATATTTGATCCCGATGGTGCTGAATATGATTTTGTCATTTATTCAGCACAGGTCCTAACAGAGCAAAAGCATCTGGCAACAAGAACTTACATGGCTCGTCTCCAGACTCCCCCTTCCAGGTTAAAAACCAAGGGTCAGAGTTTATCATCCCAGCCTCGAGCACAGCCATAGCGGCAGATAATGAGAGGAGTGGTCAAAGTTCATCAGGCTTCAGTGCACAGGTCATGTGGAGTTGAACCCCTGTGTAAGTTTCAACCGTCATTTGGTCCAACCGCCAAATTAGTAGAAATTCCCATACATTCAACATTCAGTGAGTCGGAGATGAGACAGTGTGCAGTTACTTGCACACACTTAGGGGGCAAATCACTAAGAATGAATTGTGCATGATATAGCGTGGTTTATTCAACAAAGTCTAAAGACAACTTGTACTAATTTGTACGAGATGGCAAAAACATAAGCTATCGTACTACTTGGTTCATACGAAGAGGTATGACTTTTATTCCCATACAGATCAACCAATCAATCAACCAAACAAGTAGATACAATACATACATCAGACTTTAGCTAGCCTCCTGTCCAATACTTTATTTTAAGAAATGAAGCATCTGTGAACAAATCTGGTTACTCATTCCATATTTATTAATGCATTACAAATGATTGATATATGTCAATAACCTGTTCCCCCGTCTTGTTCCAAACCCTGATTATTTCGGTCTTACATGGTACACAAAAGTTATTTTACTATTAAAATCATGGTTAAAATTATGGTTAGGTTTAGGGTTTGGGTAAGGGGTTAGACTTTATGGTGAGGTTTAGGTTTGAGGTTTAGGTTAGGGGTTCAATTTAGGAATTTTCTGTTGTTGAGGGAACTCAATGTTTCTTGCAATCTAACTCACAGGCTGAAGCAAGACGCATTCGTAAACGTCTTATTTGCACTGCAGAGCAATTCATTCTGTTTTTCAGGGTGGCTTGCTGGCATTAAGCCTAGTAGAAACTGAGCCAAAGCATGTGTCAGGGGAGTGAACATGGGTAATTCTGCAAACCGAGTTTCTGCAAGGTGTGCTAATTCAGAGATGGAGTGATATCAGACTTTTTTGTAATCTATTACCTAAAGTTCCTTTAGTAGCAGTTCTGATAAACACCTTCCTATATTAGTACAAATGTGTGTGGGGACTCATCAGAACTGCCTCTGAAAGCGGTTCATGGCCTTTCCACTCAGAAATAGTATTAATAAGCAAAAGCTCTTTAGTCACATACTTAACTGGATCATATCTGTTATGCAGTACCTTTTGAACTCTGTTACTTCTAAAAAAAATTATTCTGTTGTAATTTAAGGAACTGTTTCTGTAAAAGAGTATAGGAAAATCCTATAGTTGATTACCAATTAAAACATTATTCACAAAAAAACATGTGTTGTTTGAAACATTTGATAAGAGTAAGGACAAAAAGGAAGAAACACATGCAATATTTCTTAATAAATTGCCAGTTTTGCAACATGGTCTTGTAGAATCACATACTATAACTACCGGTACATTTGTGCAAAATAATTTTTACGAGGCTCGTCATATGTATCGTGGAAGTTTCCTGGTGAAATGAACACTAGAGATACTACCAATTCAACAATTCAAAGTATTCACTTTCACAAAAAATCATGATAAAATGGCAGATTATCAGTTAATAAACACTTAAGATTTTTTTCATAAATTCGTAAGCTTTTGTAAGTACCCTAACCTTTCATAAGTAAAGTTGAAACAGTCCAGAAAATCATGCGAGTCGACACGTGAGCCCCTTAAAATAATGTTGTTGCTTCAGCAATTACGTTTTATTTATCTCATATTTGCTTTTTATGACACTATCGGTTAGGTTTACGGTTTAGGGTAGAGAAGTGGGTTTTGTTGAACTTAAAGGGATAGTTCACCCAAAAATGAAAATTCTCTCACCATTTACTCACCCTCATGCCATGCCACATATGTGTGACTTTCTTTCTTCTCCTGAACCCAAAGATTTTTAGAAGTATACCTCAGCTCTGTAGGTCTATACAATGAAAGTGAATGGTGACCAGAACTCCAAAAGCTCCAAAAAGGAGATAAAATATCAGCATTAAAGTAATCCATAAGACTCCAGTGGTTTAATCCATGTCTTCTGAAGCGATCCAATTCTGGGTGGAACAGACCAAAATGTAACTCCTTTTTCACTGTAGATCTTGTCATTGCAATCTCTAGGCACTATCATGATTTCAAGCACGATTACACTTCCTATTGATTGACGCATGCGCAGAGCGTTATATGGTGCTATAAGAAGTGTAATCAAACTTGAAATCATAATGGCCAAGGAGACTGCTTTCAAGATGTACAGTGAAAAAGGAGTAATATTTTAGCCTTTTCTCACCCAAAACCAAGAAGTCATTTATTAAACCACTGGAGTCTGATGGATTAATTTTATGCTGACTTTATCTCCTTTTTGGAGCTTTTATTGTATTCAGCAGATGAAAGAAAGCAACACAACTGGGATGGGTTGAGGGTGAGTAAATGATGTGATTTTCATTTTTGGGTGAACTAATCTTTGAATAGAGCATATCTCATTTATTGTGGAGAAAATGTAACCCAGTTTTAGCGCCACTCAGTGGACATTTCACCTCCAAACTGAGGCCTTACGAATAAGGAACCACGTAATATAATTTTGCAAAAATGTCGCCACAGTCCCGTAATTTTCATGAGATCAGGCTGAAAATGTACTGCATAGTAGGAATGTCCCAACACTCTGTCCTAGAATTTCAAAGAGTGGCCACATAGTGTCTATTGTTGGCAGAAAGAACTTGAATAAAGTGTCTTAGATGGAGAAATACTAGAAGAGTAAAAGCAGTGAAATCATTCGCACTGAGTTTGCCATCATAGATATATGTGTGGATAGATAAACTGAATCTGAAATTCCTCAATTAAGATTAATTCTCTTTTAAGTCCGCACAGTTTCCTCAGAGAGCTGAGCAAGTTCTGCGCCACTGAGTTTCTCTATCAGAGTTTATGGGGAAAACGTTCTATTTAAACTATGCACGGGTCATAATTTTATGGCTCATTTGGACCCTTGAAGTTATGAGCAGCAACATTTTCGACATAAAACATTAAAAAGGATGAAAAACTGCTGTGATTTATGTCTGTTTAAATGTGCAGTGAGCAAAGACAGAGACATGTAAACCTGTCTCTCTCAGGGCAGCAGTGCCTCGGCATTCACTGGAATCATGCAAACAATGGAATACACATTTATTCCAATCCAAGCCAGTATGTTTGTTCTATGTTGCTTTTGTGTGTTTAGCTAAATTACTTGTCTTAATCGTGTTGCTCTTGTCTCAACACAGTTTACACATGATAGATTTCACAAAAGATGCACTGTATTTTTTCCTTCCATCCTTTATTTCTTTCTTTACATGGTTCCCACGGTTATGGAAAACCTGGAAATATCAGGGCATTTTAAAATTGTGATTTCCAGGCCAGGAAATCACATGAAAATTAAGAACATCTTTAAAAGTCACGGAAAAGTCATCTTGTGAATACACATTTTTCTAGTTATGCTAAGCTCCAAAACATTTCAGTGGCTAAAAATTATTCTTTTTGTTCCACATTCTTGAAACTTGAGCAGCACAATTTTCTGTGTAAATCGTTCATAAATCCGATCTTTTGTAAACTGCAGCATTGATATGATTGCAACAATTTACGTAAGAATGGTTTTATGAACGATTTGCACATAAATGTGTTCTGCTTTTTTTAATGAATAAAGCCCTTTGAGTGCAATTGCTATGAAATGATTTTTAAAAATCCTTATCCAGTAATCACAACCAACTGAAAAATTCAGGGGGAAATTCATTGGTCAAAAAATGTGGGAACTCTGCAATTATCTGTGGAGCACAAAATATGTTAAGGACTGAAAGCCACAGTCACCATTCACTTCGACTGCATCTTTTACCATACAATGAAAATTAATGGTGACTGTTCCACAAAAAGAAAAATGTAAAGTCATAAGGGTTTGGAATAACATGAGGGTGAGTAAATGATGGCAGATTTTTCATTTTTGGGTGAACTATCCCTTTAAGAAAAGTCTCCAATTTGAAAAATGAACTTAATTGTTTAAATAGATGTTCTGTTGTGCAGCTGAAATGTGATTCACTGGAATGTATCATTTGCTGTCATGTAAGTGTCCACAGACAGCCAGTGAAACTTGTCTGTGGTTCTTGTTATGAACGGGCCTTGTCCCAAGATTTCACCTCAAACCACAGGGGAAAAAACAGCCCTTCACGTCCCAGGGCCTCAACTCGAGCTGATGGTTGCAGGCCAGAGCAACTGGCCTTGTCAATCGAGGGTTTGTGCTGTCATGTTATCTCTAGAGTCCTGTTTCACATCGATGTGCACGTTCACCAAAACACACTAAACGCTTGGCTGTGAGCGACTTTCCCGTCCAGCTGCGATGTGGAAAGCACATTTTACTCTGCTTTGCTAGTTTCCATACTCTTAGTATCATGTCATTTCAGAACAGCTATGGTTGTAATTGATATTGTCTCAAAGGTCCCTCTCTTGCTATTCTTGCTCTTGATTTTGCTGCAGTTTTAAGAGCTTATTATTCCAAAAGAAGCCAAGCTACTTAACTTAGATGTATGAAAACAGTGTTGTTGAGTTAATTGTTTTTCTTTTTTAAAAACATTGTAATCAAATCTTAGCAGTGAAAAGAGTAGCTGTTTGCCACATTTACACATAACATAAACATTTACTGAACTATCTAAATGGGGATATACCATAGACTTCTATTGTTTTTAATTATAATTACCCTTACCCAAGCTACTCCCCTTAAAGAAAACATTTTGCATAATTTGTCCAAATGAGGACATTTGCCTCTAAAGGACGTTTTGTCAGATTTAGTTCACTTCTATGGGTAATTTCCCCCAAACTATAGCAAAGTATGTACTCACACTTGTATGACTTTCTTTTCTCCATAAAACGCAAAAGGAGATTTTAGGTTAAATGTTAGCATCAGTCACCATTACAATGAAAGTGAATGGTAACTGAGACTGAACATATGATGCACTAATCACTTTCCTTCCAGATTGCGCATTTAAGTAAACACTAATAAAACATTGTATTATTTTATTTGAATCATTGGCTTCACATTTAGTGCTTTTAGGGCCTAAAACACCCTGTTCATGCTGCTCAACACCATCTTCAATATCCCCCTTAGGCACTAACTACTCTCCCCCTTTTCTCCTCTCTTATCTTTCGTCTCCTCTGTCCATTACAATAGACCTTATAGTCTCAATGAGATAAAGTAATGTACAACCTTCCAGACTAATTAGTGATCCAAAGAGTTTGGCTGTCTGGCTAATTGGAAACCTAAAAGCAGGATTAAACAAAGAGAGAGAGAGAGAGAGAGAGAGAGAGAGAGAGAGAGAGAGAGGCAGGGGGCAGCAGGCACTGTCCTCTCCACATTCCACATAAGATGTTTGCTTTAGATAGTGAAGTTTTTTGTCCGTCCAAGAGTCTTAATTTTACTCTCTCAAGACCCTCAGGCAAAATCAAGTAAGAGGAAATCTACTAACGGGCCTTGTTGTGTAGATCTATGTAGACTTAATTAGTGCAATTTTTTTTTATTTTTTAAACTATGTCACAATAGGAGGTTTTAAAATCAGCATTCATGAAAAATGAAATAAAATGTGCTGTTGTTACCTTTAGGAGCCATTTCTATTTGACCTGGCCATTACATATTACTTTCATTTAGTGTAACCAGATATTTTCAGGTTGATTAAATCTTTTTAAATAATATGTTTTATTTGAATAAAATCAGTTCATTAAGAAAAAATACAAATGGACACTTTAAAACTCATTTTTAGGTTATTTTACAAGTTTAAGTGTACTTAAAAAATATTTAGGGTTCGGTACAAGTTATGCTTAGTCGAAAGCATTTGTGGCATAATGTTTATTTTATTTAGCAAAAAATAATTTCAAGTCATCCTTACTTTTCTTTTAAAAAAGCAAAAAAAAAAAAAAAAAAAAAAAAATGTACGTTACAGTGAGGCACTTACAATAGAAAATAATGAGGCCAATTTTTGGAGGATTTAAAAGCAGAATCCTGAAGCTTATTATTTTATACTGTAAAAGAACTTACATTAATTATTTTGTAAAACTTGTGTATTATTTGAGCTATAAAGTTGTCTAAATCATTGCTATGGCCACAAAGTTGTAAAATTGAATATAACTTTACACAGAAATAGTTAGTGATTTTATCACACTAAAATTGTTTTAACACGCATATTGTTTACATCTTGTGGCTATACTTTTGAAACAGTGAGTATTTTAGGATTTATGGATTGGCCCCATTCACTTCCATTGTTAGTGCCTCACCGTAACCTTGATTTTTGCTCTTTTTTTTTTTTTTTTTTTTTAAGAAAAGGAGTGGCAAGTGAAAATTATTGAACATAATTTCCCTTTAATTAAAACACAATGCTTATATATGGAGCTTGCTGAAATGGTAGAATGTTTAAAATGTTTTGTATCTTCTTTGGACAAATTATTGGGATTTTGACACATCTTTCATGGAATTTATGCATTATGTGTGCTGGGTCATGTAATGCTGTTGAAAATATTTGTCAACACATTCAATTTACTGTTGTTTTTTCTTAATTCATTCATTAATACATTTAAAAGTCTGTGTTGCACTCATTAACATTTCATACTGTGGAAATGAATTGACATTCAAATTATGAATCAATTACAAAGATGTTCAACTCTAAAACTACAAGTTTTTGTAAGTCCTACCTGGAGTTTGAGTGGCGTGCCCCTCTGAAAATTGCATGGCAATACACAGGTCATTGTCAATGGGGAACTTCTCGCATTGCAGCATCTCTGGCCAGGGGAAGCCGTAGGTCTCCATAACTGGGGCGCAGCTGTCCCGCACGGCCTCACACAGAGAGCGACAGGGGTAGATGGGCCGGTCCAGGCAGACCGGAGCAAACAGGGAACACAGGAACACCTGTGTGTCGGCATGGCATCGCTTTGCTAAGAGGGGCACCCAGCTGCCAGCCTGCTGCTTGACCTCGGGCATGGTCTCGTGGTCCAACAGGTTTGGTAGCCTCATCTTTTTGTAGCCCACATTATAGCAGAGCCGGAGGTCAGCTGGGATATCCACACACTGCGGTTGCTTGGTATAAAACCGGCCGTTTTGGAAATTGTCCGATTGCCAGCTGTAGTAGTCGTACTCCTCTGCTGAAGCAACTGAGGTGAGAAGAACCAACACCAGGGTGAAAGCCTGTGTTAGAGACACCTGCCTCTTCTCTGCCATGTTCCTACAGTTCTAGTGTACTTTAGAAGGGGGAGGCGGGAATCGATGAAAAAGAAGATTTTTAATCCTTTGCTTTTTCCTGTGAAATACGAAAAAAATTACAAAAAGAGGTGGTTATGCTTGGTTTTCCTCCTCTGTCCCTAAAGTTGTCCTGCCAGTCCTGCAGTTCAGTAGAAACTCCTTGGCTTCAGCCTTTCAGAAGATGGTTGGAGCAGCAGAAAGTGGCAGGTCTCAGTGCAGAGCTCTTTTCTAGCTTGTCTCAAGTGCACCTAGTGTAGAAAAGCCAGTGGACTCAGGGCCCTATGAGCTGACAACCCCTGAGAAAGCTTGTCCACCCACCTCCTACTTTGGACTGGCTTCCCCTGTCCACTGCAAGCACCGCCCACTCCCAACCACAGCCAATTGCTGCACAGTGGGCGGCACCCTTGCCTGGACTGTCACACCCACACAGCCCACTGCCTTGCAGACACTTCTACAGGCAGACCATGCATTGTCCTGCAGCACAATGCATGCGTGGTTTGCACTGGTCTCATTTAGTTTCTCTTTAGCTCTGTAGCTCACAGGGACACACAAACACTTATGCAGTTGGGTTTAAAGCTCTGAGTCCACATTGAACATTTGGAATTCAATATCTTGTTAAAATCTGGAAATAAAGAAAGGATTCAAAAACAAAGAAAGGTTTTGAATAAAATGAATATGAAATATGTACGATTCTGCACTATTTCTAGGTCACTATTCAAATAAGCAAATTTATGTTTTTGATGATGTTTTCTCTTTTGTATAATAGGTCTGATTTCCTCACTTGCATTAAGCAAACTAGATGCTCTTTGGAACATTGTCAAATCATGCTGAGATAACACATCATCAGGTTTTGCAAAAACTTGTCAACATGTCAGCTTGAGTGCATGCAGTCATTAAAGCAAAAGGACATAGCATAAATGACAAATATACAAAATCGAAGCATTTTCTCAAGTAGTCTGAGACTTTTGAACCCCAAAATAGATTGTCCACATACATCACATGCCCTGGCCTTTCAAATTCCTCTTTATTAGGAAATACACAGCAGGCAGGAAAAATGTTTCATGGCGGTGCATCTACAGGTGGTCTGGGCATTTGGCCGTTCTGTTTGAGATATGCTAATGCTGCCGCTGGATGTGAATAGAAACAGGCTTTCTCTCTGTCTCCTTCTATCATTTGCTGTCACACTGTGGGGCCCAGATTTCAGCCCACAGCCACCCAGCAGAAGGGGGTCGCACTGCCTTATTGCAGCTGTCCAAATACAGAGAGACCTTACTGACAGATCTGCATCTCTTCATCGATTACCAGTTAGCATTTTTATTTTTCTGTGGTTTTGTGTCTGCCTTTTTCTTTTCTTTCCTCACCTCTCATTTCCTTTCCTCTCCCCTCCACTTCCCTCCTTTCTATTCTTTTCATTTCCTTTCCTCTCACCTCATTTCCCCTCCTTTCCTTTCCTCACTTTTCCTTTCCTTTCCTCACTTTTCCTTTCCTTTCCTCTCACTTCCTCTCCCCTCCTTTCCTTTCCTTTCATTTCCTTTCATCTCCTCTCCCCTCATTTCCTTTCCTCTCCTCTCCTCTACTTTATTTTTCTCTTATTCTTTCCTTTTCTTTCTTTTCCTCTTGTTTTTCCCTTTCCTATAATCCTATTCTTTTCTTCCATCTTGTTATCTCCTTGTATGACAGATGTGAGTATTAAACGCTGGTAAATGAACAGTGTAGAGACCATGGAGTTTGTTCACTTTCTGATAAATACTGTACATTTTCCAGACTTTATTTATGTTGGATATCTGAAGAAAGAAGTAAGATTTACACATTTGATACACTAAATTATGGAAAATGTTGTTTTACAACAAAAATGTTAGTCGGGTTTCATTGGAGAGGAAACGAAAACAGACCAGAAGACTCTGTTCCACAACATAATAAGGTTTATAGGCAGGTTAAGATTGAGGTCTATAGACAGCATTTCCAACATGAGGGCTGTTACAAATAGGTGCCTTCTTAGATGCCTTTTTTTTTTTTTTTTTTTTTCCAAATTCTAAGGCAGAAGCAGATATATCCTTTGCTGAGAAAGAATTCCCAGAACATAAAAAAATAAATATATTTCATTCAGCAGGAAATAAAAACATTTATCTAATCAAAAATTTTCTTTTTTCTAACCCACTGTGTGTTATGTATTTTTATGTTTATTAGAATCTTGCTATGTTATCTCAGCAACATGATAAACGGAACATTATTGCTTATGTTGAGTGGCAGGTGGCATTATAAGTGGTGGAGGCGTAGTGGGCTAAAGCACAAATCTTGTAATCAGAAGGTTGCTGGTTCAATCCCCACAGCCATCACCATTGTGTCCTTGAGCAACGCAGGTTGCTCCAGGGGGATTGTCCCTGTAATAAGTGCACTGTAAGTCGCTTTGGATAAAAGCGTCTGCCAAATGCATAAATGTAGAGTGTTTGAATTATGTCACTTGCAAGATCCATTTCAGTTAGGATACTGCCTTAGGGGTAGTTCACTCTGAATCTATTTTAAGATCCATCCACGCTGTTTTTTAATTGTTTTGATTATGTAAACTTGTGCTGTATGTATGCCCTGTCAAGTTAAAAATAACTTCAACTGTTAAAAGTGCATTCTTTACTGCATACTCTACTCGTGGCGCTATGTGTAACTTTTACTGGCGCAAGTCCACGTTTGGTGTGAATGGTCCCTTAGAAGTTGTCTAAGTAGACTGCAAAGCAGCTCACTTTGGAACAAAGTCTATTGTGTATTAGAGGGGCAGCATGCAAATGAACAGCAGCTTCAGTGGTGTGAAAAAGTGTTTGCCCCCTTCCTGATTTCTTATTTTTTTGCATGTTTGTCACACTTAAATGTTTCAGATCATCAAACAAGTTTAAATATTAGTCAAAGATAACACAAGTAAACATAAAATGCAGTTTTTAAATGAAGGTTGTTATTATTAAGGGAAAACAAAATCCAAACCTACATGGCCCTGTGTGAAAAAGTGTTTGCCCCACCTGTTAAAACATAACTTAACTGTGGTTTATCCCACCTGAGTTCAATTTCTCTAGCCACACCCAGGCCTGATTACTGCCACACCTGTTCTCAATCAAGACATCACTTAAATAGGACCTGCCTGACAAAGTGAAGTAGACCAAAAGATCTTCAAAAGCTAGACATCATGCCGAGATCCAAAGAAATTCAGGAACAAATCAGAAAGAAAGTAATTGAGATCTATCAGTCTGGAAAAGGTTATAAAGCCATTTCTAAAGCTTTGGGACTCCAGAGAACCACAGTGAGAGCCATTATCCACAAATGGCGAAAACATGGAACAGTGGTGAACCTTCCCAGGAGTGGCCGGCCGACCAAAATTACCCCAAGAGCGCAGCGACGACACATCCAAGAGGTCACAAAAGACCCCACAACAACATCCAAAGAACTGCAGGCCTCACTTGCCTCAGTTAAGGTCAGTGTTCATGACTCCACCATAAGAAAGAGTCTGGGCAAAAATGGCCTGCATGGCAGAGTTCCAAGACGAAAACCACTGCTGAGCAAAAAGAACATTAAGGCTCGTCTCATTTTTGCCAGCAAACATCTTGATGATCCCCAAGACTTTTGGGAAAATACTCTGTGGACTGACGAGACAAAAGTTGAACTTTTTGGAAGGTGTGTGTCCTATTACATCTGGCGTAAAAGTAACACCGCATTTCAGAAAAAGAACATCATGCCAACAGTAAAATGTGGTGGTGGTAGTGTGATGGTCTGGGGCTGTTTTGCTGCTTCAGGACCTGGAAGACTTGCTGTGATAAATGGAACCATGAATTCTGCTGTCTACCAAAAAATCCTGAAGGAGAATGTCCGGCCATCTGTTCGTGACCTCAAGCTGAAGCAAACTTGGGTTCTGCACGGGACAATGATCCAAAACACACCAGCAAGTCCATCTCTGAATGGCCGAAGAAAAACAAAATGAAGACTTTGGAGTGGCCTAGTCAAAGTCCTGACCTGAATCCTATTGAGATGCTGTGGCATGACCTTAAAAAGGCAGTTCATGCTCAAAAACCCTCCAATGTGTCTGAATTACATACAATTCTGCAAAGATGAGTGGGCCAAAATTCCTCCACAGCGCTGTAAAAGACTCATTGCAAGTTATCGCAAATGCTTGATTGCAGTTGTTGCTGCTAAGGGTGGCCCAACCAGTTATTGGGATTAGGGGGCAATCACTTTTTCACACAAGGCCATGTAGGTTTGGATTTTGTTTTCCCTTAATAATAACAACCTTCATTTAAAAACTGCATTTTGTGTTTACTTGTGTTATCTTTGACTAATATTTAAACTTGTTTGATGATCTGAAACATTTAAGTGTGACAAACATGCAAAAAAAAAAAAAAAAAATAAGAAATCAGGAAGGGGCAAACACTTTTTCACACCACTGTATATGTAGTTTTACAAGTTAGCTGAGAGATATAGATTTAAAATGTCACACCATGAAACAAGCTTTGAAACACATGAAACACAACAGGAAATGCTGTAAGAAAGACAGGAACCCTGATTGTTTTCAAAATCTCTGAGAGACTCCATTTTGTCCTGTAATTTAGGACAACTTTGTCTCATATGCTTCCATTGTTGGTTCTTTTGAAAGTTCATAAAATTCTGTGGAGGGTTTCAGCCAAGACTGTTCTCTGTGGACTAAACTGTAATCATTCTCCCTCTCTAGACATGGAAACTCATTCAGTCCTGTTGTGTTGCCCAGATTGTGTCAGAGACAGAAAGTGGCTAAATATTATGCTCCTTCAGAAATCAATAATCACAGCAGTCATTATAAATGAGATTACAGTGATGATGAGGAATTTCATTTGGCCAACTATTATGATGACATTGTGCATCAAGTGCTTTGAGCTTTGGTTAGGAATAATATTTTGTGGCACTTGCTAGACCGAAACAACTTAAGAAATCAAAATCTATTTATTTTCCACAGCTACTTCAAACTGCAAAAATAAATTCCTTTATCAGAATTTTTGTGTTGTGAATATAGCTGCTTACTTTGTTCAGATGTAGGTACTAGTGGAAACTGTGCTATGTGAGCAGATTCCCATTAGATGGACTTTAAATGTGTGAAAGACAAACTCTTCATCAGCATGCAGGGCTATGTTAATTAGCTATTCAAAACTACACTTCAACTTTTTCCAGCATTGTGACTGGCTCAGTGTTTAGGGATTAAGTTCAAGCACAGCTGGAAGTGCACTTTCTGCCAACTGCTTAAAGAGAGGATTTGAAGTGACTATTAAAAGGGCTGGTGCTGGAGAGGTGGCCTGCAACCCAGTTATGCTCACTAAATTCTTGATAAGCCAGGAAAGGAAACCCTGAAGAATTGAGAGAATCTTTTGGTCAGTTGAGGGCACAGGATGTTTATTTCCTCATAGAAAATGTTTTTCTAAAAGCAAAATGTAAATGTTAACACAATTCAGAAGGCCACATTTTTTTAGATTGTGAAAAATAATATCTATGTGTTTTTGAGTTGCTTAGATGGACATTTTCAGCCCTAGGGCAGAGTTAGAACATTTAGATAGTATTTTTTTCATAACTGAGCTGGGCACACAGTTCTGGCAGAACCACTGTGAAATCAAGAATGTCAGTCAGTTCATATCTGCCTTGACAATAAGAGGATTAACTTACGGAGCTCTCAAAACAGGAGGGGTTCAGATGCCACATGCATTACTGCTCTAACAAGAGGTTTTATAATTTGGTTAGGTGTTGCATTTCTTCCAAACTGATATTCATTCAAGACTATTTTATTTAAAAATGAAATGTCTTATGAAAAAAGATGCAATATGTTGCCACAAAAGTAATCCTATTATGAACATTTTCAAATGTAGATATTAAAGGTGCACTCAGTAATTTTTCATGTATGTCATCTTCAGGGGTGGTGTTAACCGAAAATTTTCCATCATTTACTGATTTTTTTAAACATTGACAGATAATTCCAAATGCTGTCAGTCATTTTGACAGATAAAACAAAAGGAACAAGAAAATCATTTTAACATAGTGATTCAGTTTTGACTGCACTCTCTCTCTCACTCTCCCACTGTGTGCGTGCGCCCTGTTTGTTCCTTGGTATTAAAGATATATTTGTGCAATCCGATTCCAAGTGGACATGCGCCATCGCCATACTGTACCTGGTAACATGCCTCTTTTTTGACCAATTGTGATCAGATTTCGAGGAGAGGGTGTCTGATTTCATGACTGCATACATCAATCATTATGTCATTGTGTTACTGCACGATTATAAAGCGCAAAAAGTATAAGTGCAAAAAGTGCCGTATCATTTCTGCCAATTATAATTGCATTTAATCTACATGCAAAACAAGTTTAGAAAAGAATTCTCAGTTATTTCAGTGGAGTACCTTCAGATGTGTGTGCTTCTCATCTGTGTAATTTTATGTTGATATCAGGCACACTGAAAAAGTTCTGAGAACTTGTTCATGTGCATATTCACACATGATTTTTGGCAGTCTCCATGAGGGGACACTCTCCATGTAAAATAAAACAGCTTTTGTAAGGTCACTGAATGACTGGAGTCACATATCTTATATTGGTGGTCATGAATTAATATATATGTATATTTCAAAATTACTATTTATTTCTTTAGGAGAAAAAAGTAAGAGGGAAGGAAAAGGGGGAAGTAATAGGGAAGGAAAAGGGGAAGGAGAGCCGGCGTTCTCATCAGAGTAAGACGTCGCGCAAATCGACCCCCGCTACCCAGTATTCTACTGGCAAATGTTCAGCCTCTGGACAACAAGTTCTGCAAGCTGAGAGCACGGATCTCTTTCCAATGAGAGACGAGGGACTGCTGCATTATCTGCCCTACAGAAACTTGGATGTCTGCGGAGATTCCAGACTCAGCCATTGAACCCGCGGGGTTCTCTGTGCACCGAGCGGACAGAGCGAAAGACCTCTCAGGTAAAAGCAGAGGTGGTGGTGTATGTTATATGATCAACAAATCCTGGTGTGATCAGAGGAACATACATTCTATCAAGTCTTTCTGCTCTCCTGTTCTGGAATTGGAACCGAGGGAATTCACAGCGGTCATTATCACTGCTGTGTACATCCCGCCTCAAGCTGACACAGACCGGGCACTCAAGGAACTGTATGGGAGTATAAGTGAGCAGGAAACCAAAATACCACCAACACATCAGTTTCAACACATGAGGGGACCAGGTTTTGGATCATTGCTACTCTCCCTTCCAGGATGGCTACAAATCCCTCCCCCACCCACCATTTGGCAAATCGGACCACTCCTCCCTTCTGCTTCTGCCCGCTTACACGCAGAAACTGAAACAGGAAGCACCCGCCCTCAGAACGATCCAGTGCTGGTCGGACCAATCAGATTCTACGTTACAAGACTGTTTTGATTACGCAGACTGGGAGATGTTCCGGTCCGCCTCTGATGACGACATCGAGGTTTACGCTGATAGTGTAATGTGTTTCATCAGAAAGTGTGTAGAGGATGTTGTTCCGACCAAAACAATACGGATCCACTCCAACCAGAAGCCATGGATAAATAGCGATGTTCACACGGCACTTCATGCGCTGACCTCCGCTTTTAATTCCGGAAACGCGGAGGAGCATAAACAAGCCAGTTATGCACTCCACAAAACTATCAGAGCAGCCAAATGCCAGTACAGGGACAAGACAGTTTAACACCACCAACTCTAGAATCATGTGGCAGGGAATTAATATCATCATGGACTTTAAAGGGAACAAAAACTCTGCTGTGAACTCCTCTGTCTCTCTCCCGAATGAGGTAAATACTTTTTATGCTCGTTTCGAGGGAAATAACACTGTTCTCGTGGAGAGTGCTCTCGCGGCTGAAGCTACAGAGGTTAGTTCACTCTCTGTCTCTGTAGCGGACGTAACCCGATCCTTCCAACGGATGAATATCTGTAAAATCCAGACGGCATTCCGGTTTGTGTCATCAGAGCGTGCACGAACCAACTGGCTGGTGTTTTTACGGACATTTTCAACCTTTCCCTCTCCTTGTCTGTGGTCCCCACATGCTTCAAAATGTCCACCATTGTGCCTGTACCAAAGCAATCCAAAATCACTTGCTTAAATGACTGGTGTCCTGTTGCTCTGACCCCCATCATCAGCAAATGCTTTGAGAGGCTAATCAGAGATTACATCTGCTCTGTGCTGCCTGCCTCACTGGACTCAATGCAGTTTGCTTACCGCAACAACCGCTCCACTGATGATGCCATTGCATCTACACTACACACTCATCTCTCCCACCTGGAAAAAAGGAACACTTATGTGAGAATGCTGTTTGTAGACTACAGCTCAGCATTCAACACCATAGTGCCCTCCAAGCTTGATGTGAAACTCCAGGCTCTGGGCTTAAACAGCTCACTGTGCAGCTGGATCCTGGACTTCCTGTCAAGCAGATGCCAGGTGGTTAGAATGGGCAGCAACATCTCCTCATCACTGATCATCAACACTGGAGCCCCACAGGGCTGTGTTCTCAGCCCACTCCTGTATTCCCTGTACACACATGACTGTGTGGCAACACATAGCTCCAATGCCATCATTAAGTTTGCTGATGATACGACGGTGGTAGGTCTGATCACTGACAATCATGAAACAGCCTACAGAGAGGAGGTGCACATTCTGACACGCTGGTGTCAGGAGCACAACCTTTCCCTCAATGTCAGCAAGACAAAGGAGCTTGTGGTGGACTTCAGGAGAAGAGACAGAGAACACAGTCCCATCACCATCAATGGAGCACCAGTGGAAAGAGTCAGCAGCTTCAAGTTCCTCGGTGTCCACATCACTGAGGAACTCGCACGGTCCGTCCACACTGAGGCCGTTGTGAAGAAGGCTCATCAGTGCCTCTTCTTCCTGAGATGGCTGAGGAAGTTTGGAATGAACAGCCACATCCTCACACAGTTCTACAACAGCACTGTAGAGAGCATCCTGACTGGCTGCATCATTGCCTGGTACGGCAACAGCACAGCCCACAACCGCAAAGCCCTGCAAAGGGTGGTGCGAACTGCCAGACACATCATCGGAAGTGAGCTTCCCTCCCTCCAGGACATCTATACCAGGCGGTGTGTGAAAAAAGCTCGGAGGATCATCAGAGACTCCAGCCACCCGAGCCATGGGCTGCTCTCACTGCTACCATCAGGCAGGTGGTATCGCAGCATCAGGACCCGCACCAGCCGACTTCATGACAGCTTCTTCCCCCAAGCAATCAGACTTTTGAACTCTTGATCTCTCATGATCAATATACATCAGCACTGCACTTTATTAATCTTATTATCTCACACTGGACTGTCATAAATTATATTCTCTCATAACAACACACTGGCAACTGACTATCAACCGACAGCCTGAATGTCAATACAGTACAATACAACCTACTGTATATTTTATATATACTATATATAATATTTTTTATTGTATAATGTGTATTCTATATTGTGTGTATTGTATACTGTACATTGTATATTATTATTTGTATATTGTGTTGTGTGTAATTATGTGTATATTAGATATGTAAATTGTGTTGTGTAAATCTGATGTTTATTGTAAACTGGTATATGTCTCATCACTGTCATGACTGCAATGTTGCTCGGAACTGCACCCAAGACTTTCACCCACTATTGCACTTGTGTATATGGTTGTGTGACAATAAAAGTGATTTGATTTGATTTGATTTGATTAAAAGTTATTTTAATGAGTAAAAATTACTAAATGCAGCTCTACACAAATGTTTTATAATCTGAAAAATTTAGGTGTTTCTCCTCTGGACAGCCTCGCTGCAAAGGCTGTTTTAAAAACATACAGTAGGCAGCATAATTATACTGCTTCCAAATTATAAGGCAAAATGTGTCCTTTACAGAGAATCCTACAATTTATCGCGAAATGGCGGATGAGGCAAGAGAAATGTACTTGTATTTCATTCAATAATGGAAAGTATCATCAAAATAGTTCAATCTAATTAAAAATGAACTATTTTACCCAATGTCTGCGTGTATTTTATGCATACTAGAGTATCTTTTTGTTAGCTTAGCGACATGCTAATGTCAAACTTTCATGTGTGGAGCTCTATTTATGTGGTTCGCTGAGTTCCTGTCAATGTAGAGCATTCAAAAACAGTCATTTATGAGGTCCCATCTCAGTTAGGATGCTGCCTAACTAGTTAGATGCAGTGCAACAAATAGAACAAAACACAAGTGTCTTGAGATGCATTTTTTAACAGCTAAAGTTATTTTGAACTTGACACAGTGTTAATGAAATGTGCAGCTCCTGGGAGAGACACTGAAAAACCAGTGAGACATTTACAGTACATAGAAAAAATATTGAAAAACAGTGTGGATGGACTGAAAAACTCAGAAATTAGAAGACAGCTGCCTATGTAGGCAGTAGACAGCGTGGAAACTTTTGCATTTCAAAGATAATCCCAAATAGGATCGGATGGTATTGACTGCATAACCAAAACCTAATATGATGAGATATCAACAACTATTGGAGAAAATGCCAAACCAGCTGAGATGCAAAGAGCTTGGATATATTTCTTAATGACACTCTTTAGTAAAGCTCAGACAAGTAAATCAATTCTTGTTTATAAAGAGTATGAAATGAAAACCGAGATAAATGTGTTCAACCCCACAGTGTAAAAGATAGCCAATCTTCTGGCCAAAGGAGGTGGCAAAGACCAGTTCTACATTTGTACCGATTTTACAATAAAGTGTGGAGTCAAAAGGAATGAATCACAATATGTGTTCCCACTGACATTTTGAGGAATCTTTGTTGTAAAAATCACATATAGTTACTGAAATGTGATGAAACATGAGGGCAAATTTCTTACCACAGATTTGACTCATGACAGCCCCAAAATAAGTGCTTCGCTGGCAAATGACCCCGAGGAATACAGTCAGAGTTCCATTAAAACCACTTGGACATAGGGCTGTAAAACTATGTATTTATTAACACTGGAAATGCAAGATCACATTTTCACTGTATTATGCTCACTGCCTGGCATGGCTCAAGGAACGCCACACTTGCAAGGCAGCAATGGAGTCATGCGTGCTTGTGGGAAACGCACTTCAGTTTGGATTGCGCTTCCCCCAATCACAGGGTTGGTCTTTAAGAGACCCTTGAAAAGATTGTGGTCATGGAGCAGAATTCAAAGGGACAGATCTGAGAATAAAGTGCCTTCAAAGGCAGGAACTAGTGCTCAGGACAGAGGGGTCTGGGAGTCCTGGGGGTCTGTGAATGCAGGCGATGATGTGAAACATCCACTGACGTGTCCAACGAAACACAACATTTTCAGAGAGTATGCGGAAAGTGTTAAATGTATGAAATTTGGTGTACAGAAAATATGTATAAAAGATTTATACATCAACTTTGATGGCATACATCACTGTGAAGTTACCAAGACTTCACAGTGATGTATGTATTTCTGACTGTAACTCCTGTTAGAGTTTTCAAGCTACATTCACCAAATTTGGCACAGACCTTCAGAATGTTCTAACATGGCTTGCGATGTCTTTTCTAACTAATCATACTAACAGTTTTCCTGAAGCAGACGATCTAATATCCCCTAAATCCAATAGACTTAAACCGAAGGAATGTTTAAATGGGCTCAAAAATTCAAATGCAAACAAACACCCACAAGGAAGGCCAATAGAGCACAATAGTGCCTGCCTACTTTTTCAGCCCGATGGGTTCTGGAAGTATTTTTCCAGTTAATTTCTTCCATAGACTTGGAAAAAATCCTCCATTAAATAGTTGTAAAGCATAAACCAAACCAACCAGCTCCAAGGTGAATTGCAACATTACAGACTTTTTTTTATGGCAAAAAATTATTTGAAAATCCGACAAAAAGACAAAGGTACAAGTCTGTAGCTTTGTCCCAAACAACACACTACTTTCAAAATATACCATGTAGTGTATGAATTTTCAAAGTGTAGTATCGTCTCAGATGGAACACAAAACTTTTTTTTTTTTACTTCACGGAAGCATTCGCCATTTAACAGCCGACGGAAGTGACGTTTCAAGCACATGTGATGTTTTGCCGCTAGCTTTAGCACATTAGCCAACCTTATTTCAACACATTTTTTAAACGTACATATTCACACAGAATGGGGTGATGGTAAAGCATTCAACTTACATTTGTAAGTTGTTGTATCCACTGAAGTTTCGCTAGTTGCTACATTCTTCATTATTTACAACTGTTTTGTCATACCAGCAGTGCAGCCAGGTAACTCCGCCCCTTCCGCTATGTATGGCAAGCCGCGTGCGCTGAGTGCATGAAGTGTCCAACATTCCACACTCCATTTTGATGGTTAAAAAAGTGCATCATCCAGGTATTTATCTGCACTTCTTTTTGCTGTATTTTCAGTGTTAACATACTACTCGCACTACTTACACTACAAAACGGCGTAGAATAGTGCAGAAGTGTGCGGTTTGGGTACCTTGTGTACTTACCATCTTTCATGAAGGCACAGATTACAATTCCATGAAGCATTGTGAATTATGTAATCAAACATAAAACTATGGAAATATATAAAACGATTGATTTTAGGTTGTTGATTATAAGTTTATTGCGAAACATTCTAATAATCACAAATACATAAGTAGTTTGAGAGTACAGGGAGATCTACATGTTTGCATCATCGACAGTGCATCATGGGAGTCGCTTATTTCGCAGGCTTTGGTTGGCCATGGTATAACACAGATGTATGGCTTCAACGGAACCATATACCATAGATAAAAACCCCCAGAGCTCATGGGAGGTCTGTCTTTAAAGGTTTATAAGTTAGCTTTGTAAATCAATTTGTCTATGGTAGAAATTAATGGGATTTTTACTTCCGGAACCAGACTGTTGCACTCTGTTCACACTGCCCCAACAAACTCCAACAAACTCTAACAAGCACCAACATTCTGAATGTTGGGATGCATAACTGTCATTGTCAAACTGCCCCAACAAATACCAACTTGCAATTCGGCTTACAATATTGCACTTTTAAGGAGGTGTTCTCAAATATCACTATAAAACAGTTAAATGTACAACAATTCAACTTGGCTTACTCATTCATTTACCATTAAGAGTGGTGATTGTGCATGTTATTATCAAACATAATGTAGACAAATGACAATTTGTGTCTGGCGAAATCTTTGGCATTATCTGAGAGTCTGGCAAATGTGTCTAATGATTTTTGCCAAACCAAGAGTAATTAGGAAGGTCTCAGCCTCTCTTCTGCATGGCAAGTGTCAGCAGTGTTGAAACAAAACGGGCATTCAGACAATTCCAGACTCTCCTCGACTGTCTCGCTGGTAAAATGTTTTTGCACAGTGTGGCTTTTGAAAACGGTTACTCAGATTCCCTCCAGAGGTTTTTCTTAATCATCTTGTTTGCCCTGCAAGGACGCCCGAAGACTCAGCTGCAGTAATGGTCTGTTACAGTGGGGATGGAGAAGGAATTAAGGTTTATTCAATGGTCTGAAGGAGACTACCTATTAAATATGTACAAAAACAAAAAGCAAAGAGGTAGAGTAATGAAAAATTTGCATGGTTCTAGTTTCATTTTTTAACCATTTGACTGCTTAGTTCTTCCTCTATCCTCTTGGTTATATCTTCTTTTTGTCTTTCCTCATGCAGTCTTCCCCGCTGCAAAATAATAATAATAATAATAATAATGATAATAATAATAATGAAAAAAATAATAATATCCTTATCAAGTATATTCATCCAGTTTTTCAGTAAAATATATATACATCCTTAAAACAAGATAAATTCACATGATAATTGAAACTGTGTGAGATATTAAGGTGTGTTATCAGAGAATTAATCTTAAATATAAGTATATTATGTCTTGTGGTACTGGCAGATTTTATTTTTATTTTTAAGGCATTCAAGTGAAAAACAAGTCAGCTTGTTACTATCCCATAAATGTTTTCCTTTGAATAAATAAATAAACAAACAAACAAATAAATAAAATTTTAAATAATAAAAAAATGCCGTGCATTAGTGCACTGGGCCTCGTTTCCCAATAACGATTAATCTTAGTGGTTAAGAGCGTTTATTACGAGCGATTCTACGAACGTTAGTTATTTTTTACGTGCGTTTCCCAAAACTGCACTTAACATGAACAAGCGAGGACGCGCTTTATGTGCTACTTAAGAGAGTCAATGTCCGTGTGACAGTGCTAAAATGTGAATGTATAGTGCTGCTTTACTCCCAAAATTGATAACGGTGGCAGCAATGCTGCATGTGCGGTGCTACACAACTTGTAGTGCTGGCAAGAGCGCCTTTTGGGTGTCAGATAGGAAGAGGAGACAACGATGATGAGCCAATATATACTGATGATTTTCATGCAGTTATTGACTTTTTCTGGTCTACATCACACGTCTAGATATATGCGCAGTTATAACGCTCCACTATATCATTAAGTCATCATTTCATGAGTTACTGATGCCATGATCAACAGAAAAGGAACACAAACTTTCTTTTAAAATAAAATTCCAATTTCACTGGCATTATTAATTGATAATGTGTTAATAATATTAATAATAGTGCAGGCAAATACTGCTGACTTTTGTGAATAAAGCTCACAGAAAGGAGGGGTGTTCACACTGACAAGAATGACAATGTCTTTAAAATACTTAAGGCACAGCACTACCAGCACAGATATGGCCTTGTTAAACCGGATTGCAGGTAGTTAGTGAATAAGATGGTTTTGCACTAAAATACAGCCCACAATAGTGGTGCAACTGTTTAATGAATTTGCTTTGTTTCTTGTGATCAGCTGCTAGCTTCTGCTCTGTTTGCATTTGCTTATGTGGTGTTACCCATGTGAAGAAATGACTCCATGAGGTGTAAAGGAACCTGGCAGGCTGTCTTTGTAAATCTTCTTGAGATTCTTCTCATATGACTCATACTTTCCCTAAGACTGTGCTGAACACACACAAGTGCAAACCATGTGTATTATTTACTCTATCAGGAACCCATGTACCATATATACACAGTGATACTGTTTGCATTTACTGTTCACACGTTTCTCTGGCCGCTATTCCTGTGTGCAGATGAAATGTCTTACAATGCAGTGACTTTCATTTAGGTAAACATTTCAAAGTGAATTTCTATAGGTAATTTTTAGGGTGCAATCTGTTCATCTTAAGCAACCCTTTTAAACTCATTTGTTTGTGATATGCATCAATTAATTTTAGCAATGACCCTGCCTTAAACAAACATCACTATCAAAAGACTTTTTAAAAGTTTATTTGTAATATACTTGGGATGTATAAATCTACAATAAATGATAAATAATGTCTCTAAACATATTTTGTTGATTTACTGTCCTGTACTGATCCTAACAGAAAACTCTAAACCAGCTTACTGTTGCTATGGTTACCTGTGTCTATTTACCAGGTAAAACCACAATTTTTCTTCCTGAAACATTAGGTGTGCCAAAAATTGCGTACTTCTGCACTATTCTATACCATTTTGTAGTTTAAGTATTTAGAGTGAGTAGTATGTTCACGCTGAAAATAAAATGAAAAGAAGTGTACTATGAGTTCCCAGATGATATAATTCTTCAACCAAAATAACAAAGGGTGAGTTCGGAATGCCGTAGGCTACTACCCATACTACTCCTACTATTTCTGCCATGTCTGTCTATGGCAGAAACAGTGAGAGTATTTAGGTAGTATGCCATTCCGAACTCAGCCAGAATGTACTCACAGTGGTCATTTGTGCCAACCAACCCCATATTAGGGCTGGGCTTATGTCTGATCTTGCCTAGGGCACCATGTGAGTCAGGGCCAGTCACTGATAATGATTGCTTTTGGACAGACATAAATACTGATAACAAAGTTTGCATTCATTTCTGCTAATCGCATTGGTGTTTTCTGCATAACCGATCACAGACAGACCCTGCTGTGCAATTATTTGAAAGAGTTTTTTTCCACACCAATCTATTACTGAGGTATCAACTATTTCAGATAAATAGGCCAAGGCACTGATGTTCCTTATGGAAATGTTCATGTTCATACTCATTTGCTGGACAGAATGTTTGCACCAGTTCCAAAGCAGAGCAGATTACTGCATATGAATTCACAAATTTCAATTGTTTCCCAAGACTAGCCCAATGACAAAAGCTAATTTGAAATAATCCAGGGATGTGCAACACGATCAGCCTAGTTAAACATTAATATAGGAACTCTAATGTATAATTACGGATTGTCCATTCATACGGTATTTGATCAGTCACAGCTGCTGTGGAATCATGTTTGCAGAGAGCTCAAAACTACTGTAGAATCCAGACCAGCGTTTGGTGTCATTTTCCTTCAACACCAGCAGGAAACTGGACCCAAACCAAACCAGACTGTTCTAATGGCTGTTCTGAGCTCCATTCTGACAGCTAATATTCCGAAGACACAAGACCGTATTGATGAAAATGTGAATGTTCTTTTATTTTCCCCTTTTCTTTGCTGAGCTGGCCATGTGGGCCACTGTCAGGAGGATGGATTTTGTCTTCAGGATGTGTGGCCTGGTGTTTTGGTGTGCTTCAACGATCCTTTTCCTTTTCAAAATGCAGCACATTCCAAGAGCAGCAACTGCAGTGGATGATGTATGGACTTCTGGAGCTGAATACTCTGAGCAAAGTTTAAAGCAAATGCACAGGCACACTTTATGACCTGTAAAAATGCAAAATCAAATACTTTCAGTGGACATTATCCAGAGAATCATGCTTTTAAGCTAGTTCTGTATTGGACTCTAAATTGTGAAATAAAGTGCTTTGTCGACAGACCGTTAAAGAAATAGTTCACCCAAAAAGTACAATTCTGTCATCATTTACTCACCCTCATGTCATTGCAAAGCATTATGACTTTCTTTCTTCTTTAGAATAAAAAAAAATATCCTGGCCATTCTTTTCCATATAATGACAGAGTATGAGAAATGGGGATGCAAATATTATAAAAGTGGTACTTTTATGGTGCTTTTATTTATTTATTTATTTATTTATTTATTTATTTATTTATTTATTTTTATTTTTTTTCATTTTGGCAGCCCCAGTTCTTATTCACTTCCAGTACATGAAAAAGAGTTGCCAGGATATTCTTAATAATAATAATAAAAATAATAATAAAACTTTTATGGTCCACAGAAGAAAGAAATGCATATGTAAATATGAGGAAATAATGACAGGATTTTTCATTTTAGGACAAACTACCGCTTTAAATCTAGAAGATAAAATTTTATGTTACGGTTGGGATTCAGACTTGATCTAGTTTCTACACTGAAGTCACAAAAACATAGCTATCCCTATACTGCTTGGTCTGAGGTCTTTCTTATCTGATGAAATTTAAAACATATTCCCTGCAGAATGGATCGGCTCTGGGATCTGTAACTGTAATGTAATCTCTCATTGTGGAGTGAAGGCTTCAGTCAATGTCTTGGATCTCAGCAGAACCCTGACCGAGTCCTAATTTAGATCTCCATCACCGTCTTCATAAAAAATTACTGTGTCAACTCAAGCAATGCAATACAACCCAAACATACTTCCCCCATCAGAGCTGAAACTGTGGCCAACATTGTAATCATCTACCAGTTTGTGTTTGGAAAGCATGCTTATCTTATCAAAGATCTCACGCAAACTTGTGGGAATAGACACATAAAATGTTCTCCTTAAATTGAGTACCCGCTGTCATGAAGGCCACACGATATCCTGAGATAAAGAATTAACTCAGAGACAGCAAAGATAATCAGATATCCTGGTTGAAAACCTCTGAAGAAGGATATTCTGCATGAATCTCTTTTCTTATGTGAAAATTGTGAATGGGTCAAAAATGTGCCACTGATTGTTTTGTCCAGATCTATTAAGTTATTCAAAAATACATTAAAAATGCAATTCATACTAAACAATTACTTCAATACACCCCTACTATGATGAACATGTTTTAAATTTCTGAGTTTAAAGTAATTTTGATATTTTTAAAGTCCAACATTTCTAAGTGGTGTAACTGTCTGGAAAGAATAAAATAAATAAAGAAATCAAAAAAAGTATCATTAAAAGCTGAAATTCTTGAAAGAAGAAATATTGGCATAAATAATTTGTAACAATCTATTTTTATTACTTCTTAAAAATACAAACAGCAAATTTTGTTTTAAAATAGCATTAATATTTGAAAAACTTTTGTTCACCAAATGTACAGGTAGACATGTTGTTGTCATATGATAAAATGGACTGGACCTGTTTAGACCCTCATAACAGTGTTGTAAAAAAAAAAAAAAGAAAAAAAAAATATATATATATATATATATATATATATATATATATATATATATATATATATATATATATACAGTATATGTGTGTGTGTGTGTGTGTGTGTGTGTGTGTGTGTGTATATTATAAGATATTAAAAGATATTTTGACATTTTTATGAAAAGGCACATTTTGTTCATGTCAAATAGTATAACCTTGCACGCACAGCGCGAGTCTTGTCACACTTTAATAGTGTTTAGCCTCCCATTCAGCTGATAAAACCACACTGCGTAATCATGAGGAAGGATTACATCAAGATATAGATTGGAATGCAGGTGCGGAATTTATATAAATAAAATAGTCTACTCTTCTCTCGCCATTGCTGGCGTGCCAGTGATTACCCCTCCGTGTGCCAATGCTGGCACGTGTGCCATAGGTTGCCGACCCCTGCTTTAAGCAATATCACACGAGCAAGAGTGCTGTTTGTCCAGTATGGCTGTGATTCGGCAGTAGGCTCGATGCCACAGGTACTATAAATATATGTATGTATAAATGTATGCCTGTATATATATATATATATATATATATATATATATATATATATATATATATATATATATATATACACTACCAATCAAAAGTTTAGGGTCACTTACACATTCTTTATTTTTTTTTTTCAGATTTTTGAATAATAGTAAAGTCATCACAACGTCGTGGTTACTTGTGTAACCTCCGTTCCCTGATGGAGGGAACGAGACGTTGTGTCGATGTATTGACACTAGGGGTCACTCTTGGGAGCCCGAGACACCTCTGGTCTTTGATAAAAGGCCAATGAAAATTGGTGAGTGGTATTTGCATGCCACTCCCCCGGACATACGGGCATAAAAGGAGCTGGTATGCAACCACTCATTCAGGTTTTATGCTGGGAAGCCGATATAAGGTCCGGCCATTTCAGCGGGTAGTTCAGTGTTTTGGCAGGAGGGACACAACGTCTCGTTCCCTCCATCAGGTAATGGAGGTTACACAAGTAACCATGACGTTCCCTATCTGTCACTCACACGACGTTGTGTCGATGTAGTGACACTAGGGGTCCCTATACGAAACACCACAATTGGCTGAACTGTGTTACGTGAACTGGCGGTGTGTGGTGGGCAGACAACTGTGTGCCTCATAGCCAGCACACCAGGTCGACACGTAACCTCCCCAAACATAGTTATGAGTGTCGAACGGCCCTTTGGGGACAAATCGACTACCCAAAAGATAGAGACAGGTTAACCCAGTCATGGCCTCTTTTCCCCTTCTTTTTTTCCACTCCCTAAAAAAGAAGGGGGATTATCCGACTGGGCCGCCAGGTCTAGTTGGGGGGTGTCCCTCCCAAGGGGAAGACACCGCGGAGACCACACCTCGCCAAAAGAGGGGGGGGGGTATTTAAGTGGAAAAATATGTCAAATGGTCTTTCCAACCATGTGGAGAGTCTTCAAGGTAGATCCTACCCAACGGAGGAGGAGTTACTACAAACATGGAGACTGGGGTAGAGGGGCTCTGCCCAAGGAAGATGCAGTTTGCCAACAGGGAAATGAACTAGCGGAAGATATATATCGCATGGGGTTAGCCTTACAGGGAACCGCCACATGCGGAGCATCTACCCCAGAACAATACTCTTAGTTAGTATGTGTACTGGGCCAGCAGCATGTCTCTCCGAAAACTCGACTGCCACAGGGCTCGGAGGAAGAAATTTGTGAACACTACTGGGAATTAATGGCGCACGTCTTCAGCTCAAAAGGAGGTGGAAGGTGCTATGTGCAAGCGATACACCCGGCCGGCTATCCCGGGCTTATCTGCTTGTATTGCATGCCACTACCTGGGATGAAACAAAGGTGTTGGATGTTGCCCAGCCTGCTGCTCTGCAAATGTCTGTTGGAGAGGCACCCTTGGCCAGGGCCCAGGAGGCCGCTACACCCCTGGTAGAATGGGCTCGTTGCCCTACCGGGGGCAGCATGTCCTGGGCGTGATATGCCATAGTTATGGTGTCAATGAGCCAGTGGGCGATCCTCTGCTTGGAGACAGCGCTTCCTTTCTGCTGTGCACCAGAGCAGACAAAGAGCTGCTCAGAGATCCTAAAGCTCTGCGTGCGATCCAAATAGATGCGTAAAGCGTGCACCGGACACAGCAACGACAGGACTAGGTCTGCCTCCTCCTGGGGCAGCGCTTGCAGGTTCACCACCTAGTCCCTAAAAGGGGTCGTGGGAACCTCGGGCACATAGCCTGGTCGGGGTCTCAGGATCACGTGAGAGTAGCCTGGACCGAAATCCAGGCACGTTTCGCTGACAGAGAACGCTTGCAGGTCTCCTACCCTCTTGATGGAAGTGAGCGCAGTCAGGAGGGCAGTCTTCAAGGAGAGTGCCTTAAGCTCGGCTGACTGCAAAGGCTCAAATGGGGCTCTCTGTAGACCCTGAAGAACTACAGAGATGTCTGATGAGGGAACAAGGTGCGGTCTGGGGGGATTCAGCCTCCTGGCACCTCCTAGGAACCTGATGATTAGGTCGTGCTTCCCTAAGGACTTACCGTCAACTGCGTCATGGTGTGCTGCTATGGCGGCAACGTACACCTTCAAGGTGGAAGGGGACAGCCTCCCTTCCAACCTCTCCTGCAGGAAGGAAAGCACTGATCCAACTCTCTGGGGTTCTTCCCGTCGGGAAGAACACCACTTAACGAACAGACGCCACTTAAAGGTATACATGCGCCTCATAGAGGGGGCCCTAGCCTGAGTGATTGTGTGGTAGACCGCTTAGGTCTTCCGCATCCCATCCAGGGGCCAGACATGGAGATTCCAGAGGTCTGGTCGTGGGTGCCAGATGGTGCCCCGTCCCTGAGAAAGAAGGTCCTTCCTCAGGGGAATTCGCCTGCTCCTCATCCTCCCTGACCTTGCACAGGGTCTGTGCAAGTAGGCTCACTGGGGGAAACGCATATTTGCGCATGCCAGGGGGCCAGCTGTGTGCCAGCACGTTTATGCCGAGGGGGGCCTCAGTCAGGGCGTACCAGAGCGGACAGTGGGAAGGATTCTTGGGAGGTGAACAGTTGCACCTGTGCCTGTCCGAATCGATTCCAAATCAGCTGGACCACCTGAGGGTGGAGTTTCCACTCTCACCTGAGGGAAACCTGTCGTGACAGCACGTCCGCTGTAGTGTTGAGGTTGCCTGGAATGTGAGTAGCTCGCAGCGACTTGAAGTGCTGCTGACTCCAGAGGAGGAGACGGCGGGCGAGTTGTGACATATAACGAGATCGCAGACTGCCTTGGCGGTTGACATATGCTACCGTTGCCGTGTTGTCTGTCTGAACTACGGCCCTGCCCTGGATCAACGGCCGAAAACTCCGCAGGGCAAGCAGAATTGCCAACAACTCGAGGTAGTTGATGTGCCAATGTAGTCACTGGCCCGTCCACAAACTGGCGGCTGCGTGCCCATTGCAAACAGCACCCCAGCCCGTTTTGGAGGCGTCCGTCGTGACCATGACATGCCTGGAGACCAGTTCTAGGGGAACACCTGCCCGTAGAAATGAGAGGTCGGTCCAAGGGCTGAAAAGACGGTAACAGACCGGCATGATGACCACGCGATGTGTCCCACGGTGCCATGCCCATCTCGGGACTCAAGTCTGAAGCCAGTGCTGAAGCGGTCTCATATGCATCAACCCGAGCGGGGTGGCCACCGCTAAGGATGCCATTTGCCCCAGGAGCCTCTGAAAAAGTTTCAGTGGAACCGCTGTTTTCTGTTTGAATGCCCTCAAACAGACCAACACCGACTGGGCACGCTCGTTCATGAGGCTCGCTGTCAAAGAGACTGAGTCCAACTCCAAACCGAGAAAAGAGATGCTCTGAACCGGCAGGAGCTTGCTCTTTTCCCAGATGACCCAAAGCCCTAGTCGGCTGAGGTGTGAGAGCACCAAGTCTCTGTGTGCGCACAACATGTCCCGAGAGTGAGCTAAGATTAGCCAGTCGTCGAGATAGTTGAGAATGCAAATGCCCACCTCCCTTAGCGGGGCAAGGGCTGCCTCTGCGACCTTCGTGAAGATGCGAGGAGACAGGGACAGGCCGAAAGGGAGGACCTTGTACTGATATGCCTGACCCTCGAATGCAAACCGCAGGAAGGGTCTGTGTCGAGGAAGGATCGAGACGTGGAAGTACGCGTCCTTCAGGTCTACCGCCGCGAACCAATCTTGATGCCGGACGCTCACCAGAATGCGTTTTTGTGTCCGCATCTTGAACGGGAGTCTGTGTAAAGCCCGGTTCAGTACTCGCAGGTCCAAGATTGTCCGCAACCCACCGCCTTTTTTCAGAACGATGAAGTAGGGGCTGTAAAACCCCTTCTTCATCTCAGCCGGAGGAACAGGTTCTATCACGCCCTTCCGTAGGAGGGTAGCGATCTCCGTGCAAGGTAGCAGCGTTTTCATCCTTCACCAAGGTGAAGTGGACACCGCTGAACCTGGGCGGACGCCTGGTGAACTAAATCGTGTAGCCGAGTCAGACGGTCCGGACCAGCCATCACGGTGGATTGGAAAGTGCAAGCCACGCGTCCAAGTTTCGCGCAAGGGGGACCAAAGGGACAACGTCATCAGATGTACCGACAGGTGGGGCCTCGTGGCGGGGCGGTGCTTGAGGTGCCACACCATGTCATGGCCGTGCTGAGTCTAAGGACATCGAAGCACTTACCTGGCTCCTTGTGACCACCCCCGGAACAGCCTGGGACGGGGGAGGAAGAGGCCTGTCCTCGTGACCCGTGGAGACTGTCACATCGAGGGCAGATTTGTGCCACAGTTGGGCGCTCAGCGTCAAACCTGCCAAATAGAGTGGTGGACGGTGGTCGTGATGACGGCCATGCACACCGGATACGTGACCCAGGGAACAAGGAAACTGCTGTTGCTGAACTCTTGAGTACTGCAGCCACTTGGGCATGCAGTGCAATTAAATGCAAAGGTAACAAAAAGATGGAGAGGTCTGCTTACCAGCTCCAGAGCAGCGGGTTTCGTTGTCTGTGGGTCGCCCGTCTCAAGGGCGCTATGAAGCCTTTCACAGGTTCTGGGCGGCCATGAGACGGGTGGCGTCTGCTTCCTGCGGTGGGCTCCACGCTGGGGCTGGGCCAAAGGGGCGGGCTGCGGCGGAGCCAGTGCAGTCACCACAGGGGGACGCCCTTGGCAATGAGTAGATGGGGTGCAGAATCTTGAGCTGCGCTGGGGCAGGATATGCCGGATAGCCTCCATCTACTGCTCCACCGTCCCTGACGGTGTCGCCGAATAGGCCCGCCTGGGAGATGGGGCCAGCAAGGAATTGTGTCCTGTCGGCCTCACCCATCTTGACCAGGCTGAGCCAAAGGTGGCGCTCCTGGACCACTAATGTGGACATCGTCCGCCTGAGAGACCGCGCCATGACCACCGTCGCTCGGAGAGCAAGGTCGGTCACCGAGCACAGTTCCTGCATCAATCCCGGGGCGGAACTACCCTCGTGCAGTTCCTTTAGCGCCTTGGCGGACTTGCAGGAGAGCCAAGGCGTGCAGGGTGAAGGTGGCTTTTCCAGCGGCACCATAGGCCTTGGCCATCAGAGACGACGTAAACCTACACGCCTTGGACGGGGGCTTTGGGCACCCACGCCAGGTGGCGGCGCTCTGTGGGCATAGGTGCACCGCGAGTGCATTTATCCACCAGGGGATTGCCGAATAGCACTTGGCCGCCCCACCATCGAGGGTAGTAAGGGCGGGGAAGCTGAAAAGATCGGGACCGGGCAGTAAAAAGTGCCTCCCATGACCTTGTCAGCTCTTCATGCATTTCCGGGAAGAAAGGAACGGGGGCGGGGCGTGGCTGTGAGCCCAGGAACCAATCATCGAGCCGTGAGGATTCAGGGAAGAGCGGAGGGTTCCACTCTAGCCGACACGCGCGGCTGCCTGGAAAAGCATGTCGTCATCTCCGCAATCGTCCTCAAAGGGAGGAGCCCAGCTGAGGCTTCCGCGTCCGACTGGACGAGCCCACTCTCTGATGCTGCGCTCGAGAGCTCATCACTTTCGCGGGCTCCGAATAAGAGGTCGAACTCGCCGTGAGACGAGCTGGCGGGCTCATCCGGAAGCCCGATCGGGGCAGGAGAGCATGCTGGGAAATGGGAGGTCCGCGGGGGAATACCCGGCGGAGGTGGTCCCATTGGGGTCCCCAAATCGCCCCCAGTGTTAGCTGCACTGGCCTCATACCCATGGGTAAAAGGACCGAGGCAGGGAGCCTCTGGGGTGGCTTGCTTTCTTACGAAGGCGAGCTGCGACCGCATCGTTGCCATGGACATGTCCACGCAATGAGAACATGACCATCCACGAACGCTGTCTCCGCGTGAGCAGTGCCCAGACATGAAAGACAGTGATCATGACCATCAGATGGCGAGAGATAACGAGCACAACCAGGAATAGCACACAATCGAAAAGGAATCTTTAAAAAGACGCATCTTTAAAAAGACGTTCCGTGTGTGCCGCTCTTTTAGAGAAATATACTCTTTTAGAGAAATATACTCTTATTTCTGCCGAAGCGCCCAGGGGCATTCTCTGCATTGCACCAGTGCAGAGGGGGGAGAAGCCGCTGAAATGTGCCGTCACATCCAGCAGAGGTGAATGAACAGTCGTGGGAATTCAGCTCAGTGAGCATGACCATTCGGCTCCGAAGAGAAAATCTGAATGAGTGGTTGCATACCAGCTCCTTTTATACCCGTATGTCCGGGGGAGTGGCATGCAGATACCACTTGCCAATTTTCATTGGCCTTTTATCAAAGACCAGAGGTGTCTCGGGCTCCCAAGAGTGACCCCTAGTGTCACTACATCGACACAACTTCGAGTGAGTGACAGATAGGGAACTATGGAATAATAGATTGCCTAGATTTTTCAGAAATGTACTCTTGGCATTTTCTCAACCAACTTCTTGAGGTATCACCCTGGGATGCTTTTTAAACAGTATTGAAGGAGTTCCAATCTATACGCTTGGCACTTAGTGGCTTCTTTTCTTAATTATTCGGTCCAACTTTTTTATTTATTTATTTTTTATTTTTTTATTCAATTTTAGTTTTGTAATTAAATGTATTAATATGTTAGCACAATTATATTTTTGTCTACAAAACTAATTTCAAACATTTAAACATACGCCTTCAGATCATTTTCAGGCAAGTGACCCCAAACTTTTGAATGGTAGTATATATATATATATATATATATATATATATATATATAATAAAAAATATGAAATTTTGGAGTCACTTGTTGAGTTGTTTTTAAACAACAGTTCAACGGAAAATTTAATAAATAAGCAAAAACTAAGGACTTCCCAAAAAAAGCTTGTGTGTGGAAGTACTTTTTTACACCATGGATTAAGGATACGCCACTGCTAGTTCGAAAGATGCACCACAGCCTCAGTTACTAATTTGAAAACCACATTTTAGAACTATTAACGACAGCTTGGGCTGTTTCTAAGAAGTTATTCTGTCTGTTACTGTGATGAACAGTAATGCTGCATGTTAGTTTAACTCTATTTCTCTGCTTTAGTGTGGTAATAATCTGCTCCGATCATGGAGTGATGCTGCCATATGTGCTATCGGAATTATCCGGCATGTATTTCACTCATGTTCAAGTGTTTTGATGGTGAAGAGAAAGCATGAAGCACGCCAGTTTCATTCTTGTATATTTCTTGGGGAACTCTTATTTTGACACCGACACAGGAACCAGTCTCTACTCCTCCAAGTTCAATGTTCATGTCTTCTCCCAACTTGGCGGGTATCAGTTAGGCGCCCTAAGCGTGTTTGAACTCTGTCTGTCGTGACTCTCAGCAAGTGATCGGCAGTAATGCTGAACCTCTTAGTTTAACTCTATTTCTCAGCTATAGTGTAGTAAGGGTTAGGATTAGGGTAGTAGTAATCCGAGTGATCATGGGGTGAGAGACGATTCCGGATGGATATATATATATATATATATATATATGTATGTATGACATATACAGTATATATATATATATATATATATATACAGTCATGTGAAAAAATAAGTACACCCCATGGAAATTGTTGGCTTTTTTTACTTGGACTATTGTTGGTTATATTTGGACAAGCAAACATTTGATCCTCTTTGAAACAGTGTCTATTAATAAAGTTGATATACTCAAACAAATTACAAATAAAATTGATATTTTGTAGTAATTTTCATAATTAAATGCAAAAAAAAAAAAAAAAAAAAAATGTCAGTCACATGGGAAAAGTAAGTACACCCCTACATTTATCACACTTTCAAATCCATAAAATTAGAATCAGGTGTTCAAGATTGGGTGCCAATTATTAGAACCTCCTTAAGGAGTGCAGGTGGAACCTGCCTTAATTAAATCTCTCACATCTAGTGTCTGGTGTTCTCTTAGCAATTGAAGTGTGTGGTGTCATCATGCCAAGATTTAAAGCATTCTGTAATCTGTTGTGGATGACTATGAGTCTGGCAAGGGATTTAAAAGATCTCCAAATTATTAGAAATAATTAATTCCACTGTAAGAAAAATCGTCTACAAGTGGCATAGATTTCAAATGACTGCCAATTTGTCCAGGACTGGCCTTCCCAGCAAATTCAGCCCAAGAGAAGTACATTTGATGAGAAAAGAATTCTCCAAGAACCCCAAAATTTCATCACAGGATCTGCAGGTAACTCTTGCAACTGTTGGTGTCAAAGTGCATGTGTCTACAATCAGAAAGAAATTGCACAAATTTGACCTGCATGGGAGGCATGCCAGGAAAAAGACTTTGCTGTCTAAAAAGAACATTAGAGCAAGACTTCAGTTTGCCAGTGAACATATAGGCAAAGACCAGGCCTTTTGGAATCATGAGCTCTGGACAGACAAATCAAAGATAGAGCTGTTTGTCCATAGTAACAGTACACATGTTTGGTGCAGCCCAAAGACAGCTTTTCAGGAGAAGAACCTCATACCAACTGTGAAGCACGGTGGTGGAAATACTATGGTTTGGGGTTGCTTTGCTGCCTCAGTTGAAGTTGAACCAGAAGTGGCCCTTTCAACACAATAATGATCCTAAACACACTAGCAAATACACCAAGGAATGGCTCAAAAAGAAGAAATGGAGGGGTATGGTATGGCCTAGTCAAAGCCCAGATTTGAATCCCATTGAGATGTTGTGGGGGGATTTGAAACAGGCAGTACATGCAAGAAAACCCTCAAACATCTTGCAACTGAAAGAATTTTGCAAGGACGAGTGGTCAAAAATTTCAGCAAGCCGATGTCAGAGACTGGAGGACAGTTATGCAAAACACCTACAAGATGTTATTTCTGCTAAAGGGGGCAATACTATCTTCTGAGGTCAAGGGTGTACTTACTTTTCCCACAGAAGACTATCACATCTATTGATATTTTTGTTTGATAAATTATTGAAAAAGATAATTTTCCTTTTTGTTTTGTTCAAGTATATCAACTTCATTAACAGGCACTGTTTCAAAGAGGATCAAATATTTGCTTTTCCAAATATGTAAAAAAAAAAAAAAGCCAACAATTTCCATGGGGTGTACTTATGTTTTCACATGACTGTATGTATGTATATATATATATATATATATATATATATATATATATATATTTATACACACACATGTACTATATATAATTTTTTACCCTGAAAAATAAGTTTGAAGACTTTTTTTTTTTTTTTCAAAAAGTACATGTGTATTCAAGATGCATGGAAAGTATTTTGTAGAGCCAAGGAGGGCGGGGCCGGGCTGGAATGAGACCCACCCGGTCCCCAGTCAGCCTGATGGGGCGCGCGAGGGTTAAAGGCGGCCGGGGACGACAGTTCGAGAGAGAGAGATTTGCAGGCAGCTGTGCTGTGTGTTTTTGGTTGTGTGTTTCATTTCAATTGTTTATTAAATTATTATTTATATTATTAAGCCGGTTCTCGCCTCCTTCTTTCCACGGAACCCCTTTACATATTTTAATACATTTTACTTGATGGTTACACCACTTGCCATTTTTAATAATTTTTTTATAGATAATGCCATCAAAGTGATCTGCCAATTTGATCCCCAAAACCAAACGAATGTCCCTCCAGGAATCAAATACCCTGCTGATGTTCACTCTAGTTTTCACTCGATCACGATCACGTTTCCGCTTAGCCAGACGGGAATTTTTTTTTTTTTTTTTTTTTTTGGCTTACTCAGAGTTTGTGTAGGAGTCGGTGTTGTGATGGGAGCCAGATGTTTGCTGGATTCCATCTCTAAGATAACGTTACCTTGTGTTGCAGTTTGTTGTCACTGTTGAATAGCAGAAGAGAAGCACTGAGTCAAGGCTCTCGGGAGCGCGTATAAATGTCACATCCTTTGGATTTTCCCGGCAAACACGACCCGCTCCCTTTGCATGAAAATCAGTCTACAGGCTTTAATAGGCAACCTAGAAAGTCCGGGAAGGGCTCATTTCTTAAGTTGCGTTACAAGCCGTTCACACATTGGCAAAAAAAAAGGTGAATATTACATGAAAAAAGTTACATATTGCAACTTTAAACTTGTTTTAAACTAGATTTTTAAAAGATTTCTGATTTTTATCATTTTGGACAAGCTTATTTGTCAGTGACCCCTATACATTTTCCATCATGTCTCATCTGCTAATGTGTTTATGTGTTTTTCTGGAATGCATCAACATTCAATACGTAAGGAATAATTGACGATGGACCGTTTTAACTGTTTAAAAATAATACACACCCGAGGTGGTAATGCGCGTCGTGACCGTTGTACCTCGGGTGTGCATTATTTTTAAACAATTCAACAGCCGAAGTCAATTATTCCGCTTATACCACGGTTACCACACCTTAAGACATCGTTCAGGGTTTTATCTCAAGAATTTTCTGGTTTTCGTCCCTAAAACGCTCTTGTGAGTGGAACTACTTTCTTCCGCCACATTTTCAGCGTCTTGCTTTAATACAGTCGGAGCCTTCATTGCTAATTCGAAAACGTCACGTTAGAACTAGCAACGGAGGCTTGTGCTGCTTTACTCGAGGACTTACTGGAGTAACAAGTTAGTGCATTTGTGCGTGTGTGTGAGAGAGTTTGCATTTGAGGGATCGAAAGAGAGAAACTCAGAAAATGAGAGAGATCACTTCTGGGATTACCTTTTTTGTTGCAGCTCTTGTCAGAAGTAACATCGCTTCAAAATCGGCATATTCCCGTTATTAAATTTAACAACTTTTTTCATCCCCACTGAGATGCAGGAGTGCTCTGACATGATGACTCTGTTTTTCTCTCATGAGTATGTTTGGGCCTTAAGTGTGTGCGTTATGCATATAATGTGTGTCCACGAGTGTGTGTGTGTGTGTGTGTGTGAGTGAGAGAGAGAGAGAGAGAGAGAGAGGGAGGGGGGGGGGGGGGGGGGTTACCACAGATATCTCAGATCATATAGAAACTGTTGTATTGATCAAGTGTATCTTGCTCTGATACAGCTCAAGCCTAATGTTAGAACCAACAACAGAGGATGCACTGCTTCTCTCTCTCTCTCTCTCTCTCTCTCTCTCTCTCTTTCTGTGTGTGTGTGTGTGTGTGTGTGTGTGTGTGTGTGTGTGTGTGTGTGTGTGGGTGTGTAAGCGAAACGGGGGGACGGTGCTTTCCACTACAGCTATGTGAGGCTGATTAGGGCGAAATATATTGAAACATTAAAAGTTATTTCGGATAATATAAATTGTTGTATTGATCAAGTCGTGGAGGTGCGGCTCTATTTGTTGGTTGCGACTGGAGTCTCAGTGCGCGCGTGTGTGTGTGTGTTTGAGCGTGTGTAAGTGCGGGGGAGACGAAGAAACGCGAGGGCTCTTTTTAACCGAAATTTAAATATATGTTGTATATTTTAGACATTGTTTGATGTTCTTAACCGATTTACTTTAACCAATGACTTTTATTTTGTTTTTGTAGCCTGTAGGGCTCTTTGAAATAACTGAAATAATTTGGCGAAGTGATATGAAACCGTTATGCGGCCAAGACCTGGAACTACTTTATAGCTGTTTACTTGAAAAATAATTGCACACCTTAGAACGTCCGTGAACCAATCAGAATCAAGCATTCAACAGACCGGTGGTATAAGATCCAATTTAAACCACAATTCCTGTCACATTGAGAATAGGCATGTATTGATACACAAATTTCACGATAAAAAAAATAAACAGCGCCCAAAAATTTTTCACTCAAACTTATTCAAGGATTCACCATAAATGTCTTTTAAATCATAAATGACACAACAGTGTCTGACATTGGCAACAAAAAGTAGAGATCTATAATAAATTAAATTAAACTATAGAACTGCATTTATTCTGTTTGATTGTAATGAGAAAAATATGAACTCACAATTTTCATGTTTTTCTTTTGAAAAATGTGTTTGTCTACACTACAGTAATTTATATTTTTATATCACTTTTCACAATAAACATAGTTTCAAAGCAGCTTTATAGAAAATCATGCCTTAATGTCTTAAAGCCCCCAGTGATCAAGCTAAAGTGACTATAGCAAGGAAAAACTTCTTTCAATGTTATTTAGTGGTGAATTTTTTTTTTACGATATATGTACATAATCCAATATTATTTAGCAGCTTGAGCAAAAACTGGTCGGCACATGTAAATTTTTTGGTCTCTTTCCATGTTTCACATTGCATGTAAACTTTACCAGCATTATTACCAGCTTATTATATGTGCGCAAGTGATGTGCTCATACCCGTTTACATTTCGACGTCAAAACCAGAGAATAATAAGTGTCATGTAATTGTGGGTTTCTTACGTTGACAGATTTTTTAATAAGTGTGTTTTTGTTACTTACGAGCGCCTTGTTCAGTGTCATGCTCCGTGTCCTCTGGAGAGGCTGGCTGTTAAATGTAACTTTACTGCTGCTGTGTTTCTGCATCACAAATCCACCGATTTGTGCTGTGATGTTGAAACACATTCATTGTGTGGCAAGGGTGTTGCTATTTTCAGTCAGCTGTTGGATCTACATATGATGGTTTTGCAGTCCAACCAAGTGCATCGCGTTAAGAATCAGAATCAGAATCAGCTTTATTGCCAAGTATGCTTACACATACAAGGAATTTGTCTTGGTGACAGGAGATTCCAGTGTACAACAATACAAAAACAATACAAAAACAGCAGCAAGACATAGATACTAATAAAAAATAAAAAATAAAACTAATTATACACATACGTACAGACACACACAAACTTACACACATACACATGGGTAGTGCAAATCTAATACAATCTGTTATGTACAGTGCAAATACAAATCTGTTATGTACAGTGCAAATGTTTTTTTTTTTTTGTTTGTTTGTTTTTTTTTTTTTTGAGGAATGAAATGGCAGAAGAGGTTGGGTGTGTTGGATAAATATAAGAAAGACTAAATTGTATATTGCACATAGTTACTGCTCAATGGGGCAATTTAACTGTTCATGAGATGGATAGCCTGAGGGAAAAAAACTGTTCCTGTGCCTGACGGTTCTGGTGCTCAGAGCTCTGAAGCATCGGCCAGAAGGCAACAGTTCAAAAAGGTAGTGGGCAGGATGAGTGGGGTCCAGAGTGATTTTTCCAGCCTTTTTCCTCACTCTGGAAGTTATAGTTCTTGAAGGGGTGGCAGGGGGCAACCAATAATCCTCTCAGCAGTCCAAACTCTTCTTTGTAGTCTTCTGATGTCTGATTTCGTAGCTGAACCAAACCAGACAGTTATTGAAGTGCAGAGGACAGACTCAATGACTGCTGAGTAGAACTGTATCAGCAGCACCTGTGGCAGGTATCAGGATGAGTTCACCATTGTATGTGACTCGAACGTCTGACAACCAGAATATGGTTCAGTTTTCCCTTGCATCTTGCTGGGGAGCGAACATTCAAAAAAAAAAATGTTTAAATGCTTCCCGAATTCAGCCTCTGTCTCCATGACCAAGGGTCTCAAGACATGCATAACAGAATTCGATGTTCATCAAGCACAAGTGTACACAAAACACACAGTGAACATAAACACCACACGTTGTCCCCACATAAGAATGCTGAGACCATTGTGGTGAGCCTGCTTGCTCTCAATTCCCTTCCATGTTCGCACATTTTTCCCCATTCTATGCAAGGGAAGATGGTTTATCTGGCATCCTCTGCTGTAAATACATTCAGAGTGACTGCTTTTTATAACTGCCTGATCGAATTCGACCTCTGTCTCCATGACCAAGGGTTTCTGGACACGCATCACAGAATTCAGTGTTCACTGAGCACAAGTGTACACAAAACATATAGTGAACATAAGCATCACATGTTGTCCCCCTATAAAGAATGCCAGGGCCATTGTGGCAAACCAGTTTTCTGAAATAAACATTCCCCCCAATGTTCATATACTTTTCCTTGTTCAAATACCAGGGAAAGGGTTTATTCTGTCAGCATTCTTGCTGTACATACATTCAGGGCACTCATCATTTTACCTAAATACAGCAAAGCCAAAAACATTATAAAATTCCTTTTAACCAGCCACAGTATTACAGTAGCGAAGGCTTCCCTCCGATGTACCGCTGGTATGGGGCAGTAGCCAAAAGTAAGCCAAGCCCGACATCTAGTGGTTACAGGTTGTGCTGCAGGCAAGAGCCATGAATTAATCTCTCTGTCTGCCCGTCTGTCGGCTTGGCAGCAGCTGAAGGGCATTTTGAGCTGGGTACCTCGAAAGATAAAGCATGGTTATGTAAGTCAATTCAGGCAAACTCCGCCAGTGTTCAGTGGGGTTGTTCCGACAGACCCGTTTTTGATTCGGGAAATTCATTCTCTTTTAGAAAAAGGGGCAATAGAGGAGATTTCCCCTTCTCAGAGAGAGTGTGGCTTTTACAGCCATTATTTTCAGGTCCCGAAAAAGACGGTGGCTTGTGTCAAATTCTGGATTGGAGAAGTTTGAATTCCAAAATAATGAAATGTCAAGTCGGAATGCTGACAGAAGCAAATAATGTCACAGGTGCAGCTGGGGGACTGTTTTGTGACAGTAGATTGTGACAAAGAACAGGTGCTTTCTCAGATTCACTTTTGGGGGCAAAGCGTCTAAATTTTGCGTCCTTCAGTTTGGACTTGTGCTGGCACCACGCACTTTAACAAAATGCATGGATGTGGCTTTGATACCCTTGAGGCTTCAGGGCATCCGCATTTTGAATTATCTCGACAACTGGTTGGAGCTAGCCCACTCTGAGACTTTGGCTGCCCAACATTGACATGTCATTCTCAGCCATTTGAGCAATCTAGGGCTGTGTGTAAACCCAGACAAAAGTGTCCTTTCGCCAAGGCAAAAAACTCTGTTTATAGGGGTGGAGTTTGATTTGCAGGCGATGCAGGCATGTCTGTCTCCAGTTCATGTTCTGTCATTCTGCCGATGTCTAGCAATGTTCAGAGTGGGACGTGTTCTCCCTGTGAGAACATTTGGACATTATATCCTCAGATTATGGACCAAATCTAGAGAATGTTTGGCAGAGTGGAAGTGTATCTGTTTGCTTTGAGCGAGACATCATACTGTCCCCTCTGGTTTTCTCTCTCGCCCCCTGCACCGTTGGGCATCGATGCATTGCCGCATCAGTGGCCGACAATGCATCTTTATGCGTTTCCAAACATCAGTCTGCTGCACGCAGTTCTGCAGAGAGTTTGGGAGGATCAGTTCAGCTTCTGTTAGTGGTGCCGTTTTGGCCATCTCAAGTATGGTTTTCGACTCTGGTCTCTCTCCTGGAAAAGTGCCTTGGGAGATATCAGTCAGAACAGACACGTTGTCTCAGGCTCGGGGTAGCATTTGGCACCCCCTGCCAGACTTGTGGAAGTTATGGGTATGGCCCCTCCACGGGGCACACTTTTGAATGATGGGTTATCCCTCGCTGTGATTGACACCATTCTGAATGCTAGAGCTCCATCATCTAGGAAGCTTTATATGGTACTTTCAAGTGGCGTATTTTTGCTTCTTGGTGTACAGCGTGAGGTGAACATCCAGTTCACTGCCCTGTCAGTGCAGTGCCGGATTTTTTGCAAGAGAGTTTTGGGGCCGGGGTTGCTTCAGCAATGCTTAAAATCTATGTTGCCGTTATAGCGGCTGAACATGTGCTTATCAATGGAGTCTCTGTCAGTTCACATTCTCTTATCTCTCATTTTATGCATGGGGTATGCAAGTGTAGACCTTTTTGTCCCGTCTGCATTCCTTTATGAGATTTATCTTTTGTTTTAGAGGCACTCTTGGGTGCTCCGTTTGAGCCCTTGGCAACAGTCGCTGGTAAGTTTCTGACTCTTAAAATGGCCCTGCTGGTGGCATTGGCGTCATTTAAAAGGGTTGGTGATTTGCATGCTCTGTCGATTAATCTCTTATGTATGGATTTTGCACCAGGGTGTTCAAGGGTGGTGTTAAGACCTCGCATGGGCTATTTGCCCAAGGTCGTTTCTACATAATTTAGCTCGCAGACTATTAATTTTCAGGCTTTCTATCCTCCCCCATTTGAGTCGGAGGAGCATGAAAGATTTCATATGCTTTGCCTAGTTCAGGCACTGTGAGTTTATGTTGACCATACTAGCCAGTTGCTTAAGTCAGAGCAGTTTTTTGTGTGCTTTGGTACAGGGGTGTTTTGGTGTCCAAGCAAAGACACTGGCTAGTTGATGCAATTTCAAGTGCTTACGAAGCATGCGGTTTACCTTCGCTTTCAGGTATTCGAGCTCATTCTACGAAGATCATGGCATCCTCATGGGCTTTGGCTAGAGGTGCATCCTTGGAAGACATTTATATGGTGGCAGGATGGTCCTCTTTGCATACATTTGTTAGATTTTATAATCTGGACGTGGGTTTGACTCCTGCTTCCCAGGTTCTCTCTGTTGGAACAGGAATAAACTCATAATTCCCTCTGTTTTATACAGACGCTTTAGCGCGCTTGTGCGCCACTATGTGCTTGCCACATGGGCGTAGACAGTTGGCAGCTACTGTGCGCATGGTGTGAATGTATATCGTTCCTACAAAAGGGAAAGTCTCGATTACGTGAAGTGTAACCCTGTTTCCCTGAGTGGGAACAAGATGCTGCGTAAGCTGGCCATACTTTCTACCAGCTGCATAGGCTCGTGCGTTCATGCAGAAAATCTGACTCGATGGTGTGAAGTGAGTGCCTTTATGGAGCCCATGACATAGCTCCCTAGGGGCGTCGCTTAAGCGGCATCAGCCAATAAATTGATGTGATTGTATAAGCGCTTCAGACCACATGGCACTCAGGGCGTGTCCCAATGCAATTTCACAGCATCTCGTTCCCACTCAGTGAGCCAGAGCTATGCTTCACGTAACTGAGATGTTTTAATTACACTATGTTGTGTTTGTTTATGTATCGTACAATACATATGGTATTGTATAGTGAGCGTTGTATCGTGCGATACGATACGATACAATATTTTTTTACACCCCTAAATGAGAACTGTACAGGCATGAGTTAAGTTGAGTTGAATGTTTGGCTAGTTAGCACGGACCAGTTATTCCCTACTGGTAGATGCTGTAACTACACTTTTTTGAGTGCAAAATCCATCTTTTTCCATTGGCAGCCATTCAAAAGTAGCCATGTATTTTGACAAAATTCACTACTTTGCAAACAACATATAAATTGCAAATTTGCATATGTATGTTTTTGCAGCTTAGTTTCAATCTTGTTTTTTTTTTTTTTTTTTTTTTTTTTTTTTTTTTTTACTGGAGAAAATTTTGAGTTATGAAAGTTTCAGTATGTTTTCATAGTGCAATTAACTCTTGTATCTCAAAAGATCAAGGAAAATTGTATTCCTCATGATATGACCTCTTTAACTACTAAAGCTCTACCTGTTGTAATTCCATATTTACATCTGAAAACAAATCCGTACTGTAGGTGATGAAAAATATTCCTGGAAACCACAACAATATGAGAAACCAATAGTCCTTGTGCTCGTTTGAATACAATGTCTGAAAGTAATCAGATCTCACATGCTAAAAAGACCAAAGGGAGCAGTTTTTTCTTAAGACTTTCCAGTGTGTTTCTGGAGAGTAACAAAAAACTAATCACTTTTTCCTTTAGTTTGGGAAAGTTTATTAAATCTTGTGGTGCTTCCTTCTGTCAGTCTACTCCTAAAACATCCCAAGGGTTATTATGTAAGCTTTCTGTTTAAAAACAAGACTCATTAGAAGGGGAACTGAACTTCTATAAGCATGAGAGTCAATGTCCATCCAATCTTTAACTCAAAGTCTCATATTCAGTATTGTGGGGCCTGGGTAGCTCAGCAAGTAAAGAAGCTGACTACTACATCCGGAGTCACAAGTTCAAATCCAGGGTGTGCTAAGTGACTCTAGGCAGGCATCCTAAGCAACCAATTGGCCCGGTTGCTAGGGTGGGTAGAGTCATGCTGGGTTAACCTCCTCGTGGTCACTATAACATGGTTGTCGCTCTCGGTGGGGCGAGTGATGAGTTGTGCATGGATGCCGCAGAGAATAGCATGAGCCTCAACACACACTAGGTCACCGCAGTAATGCACTCAACAAGCCACGTGATAAGATGTGCAGATCAACTGTCTCAGACGCAAAGGCAACTGAGATTCTTACTCCACCACCCAGATTGAGGCGAGTCACTATGCCACCATGAACACTTAGAACGCATTGGGAATTGGGCATGCCAATTTGGGGAGAAAATGGGAGAGAAAAAATAATTGTCATATTCATATTCCAGCTCAAAACAGACACTGCAGCACTTCATTTAAACTTCTGGTTGTTAATTGTTCAAAATTGGTGGGACTTGTCATACAAAATGTCATACAAAAGCTGTCAAACACAATGAAAAATAATGATGTTTTGTTTCCATGGAATTTAATCCACTTTATTATTCAGACACATGGTTATGCATTCCAACCTATATAACAAAGCATGCTTCTTTAGAAAAATTAAGAAAGTTAAAATTATGAATTAATTTAGACATTTTTATTTTGAGGTCACTGTGGCACACAGAGCCAAAAGCAGGCATTACTGTGCAGTGATTCCTAAAGAGAGTGTGTTGTCCAGAGTTTAAGTTTTTCAGTGTTACAGTTTAACAGTGTTATATTATTTCATTGTTTAATTATTTCAATTATCCCTTATTCCCCCTTAAGCGCAAGTGAAGCAAAGTGTCGAATTGTATCGTCATGGTGCTAACCCTAACCCTAACGAAATATTCTGGTTCTGAAGACACAAGCAAAATGCATATTTTCAGTGATTCAGTACTTCTTGCAATTCACTCTACACAGAAGCTTCTCACTCCAGTCCTGTGTAACTGGCCTGGGGTTTGTCTTCTGTAAATCACAAACTCAGTTAGCACTGCTGAGAGCATTAACTCTCTTGCAAGAAAAAAAACTTCCACCTCTGAAACTCTTGCAGAGATGCTCAGGTAGTCCTGCAGCTATGGAATCTTGGCAGTGGCTTTTGAAAACAAAACAGGCTGATAACCTTTTTTCATGTTTTATTGTACTTTCTCATCCAAAAAACTGGTCTATTTCCTGCAGCAGGCTAATTTTCTGTGCTGCAGCAGATGTTTTACAGATACAAAAACTGGCAAACTCTTGGATCTTAACTCATATTACAATATAGGGAGCAGTGTTTGACATCAGTGAATGATGGCACTCTTGAGTGAGGTTTTCATTTCCTTATTGATTACTGTACAGACTCCAGATGGAAAGATAAAGCCAAAGAGGAGCATTTAGCCAGAGAATATGAATGACTTGACAACCAGTGTTGGGAAAGTTACAAAGAATGTAGTCTTCTACAGATTACTAATATTTTTTAATTAATCAGATTATGTGACTCACTACTTAATGGGAAAAAAAAAAGTTTTCTAAAACTCCTACAAATACTTTCAAACTTGAGGCAAAAAAAGACCAATATTATTATAAATGAACTTCTCCTACAGCTTTAAAGCAATCCATCAAACTTGGCACAGACCATCAGACTGTTCTGACTTAATGTACTATGTCTTTTCTAACTGATTTTCCCGTAGTGGGTGATCAAAAATCCTCATAGACTTACATTTACAGAATGTTCAAACAGGACAAGACTATTCAAACACCAACTGTCAAAAATTAAATTGCCAAAATTCAAAATCAAATCTATCTATCTATCTATCTATCTATCTATCTATCTATCTATCCCTTTCTGTCACTCACTCGACGTTGTGTCGACGTAGTGACACTAGGGTCGCTCTTGGGAGCCCCAAACACCTCTAATCTTTATTTTTTTAATTTTTTTTTTTTATTACAGCAACATCAACAACAACAATAACATCAACAACAATTCCAACAACAACAGCAATAACAACAACAACTGGGGCACCAAAGGGTACTGTAAAGAAAAATGTGAGGAATATAGACAATAACAAACACAAGAAATAAGTATCTATGTATTTTTGTGTGTATGTGAGTGTGTGCACGTGTGTGCACATACATAAATAATGGAACCATAGACAGAAAAAGACAATAACCACACACTAGAAGCAAGGCATAGTAAAGTAAAAAAATAAATAAATAAATAAAAAACTAACATTAACAGTAAAAGCAGCCCTCCCTTCCAAAAACAACCAATTAAGTGGAATCAGGTTTGTAGGAAATTGATGAAAAATGACCAAATAAGGTGGGGTTCTATTGCAGTGTTTTGGATTGAGGTGGATACTTTTTCCATAGAGAGGTAATCTATAAGTAAATTTTTCCAGTGTGCAGTATGTGTGGTGTTCCTTGATTTCCAGTTCATGAGGATAGTTTTCTTAGCAATAGTTAGAGCCATGAGGTGTAATCTGCTGTTTGTTTTGTTTAGATTGATTGTTGATATATCTCCTAACAAGCAGAGTGCAGGGGTTAATGGGATGTGGCAGCCCAGGAAGAGGGATAGTGATTCAGTAATTTCTTTCCCAAAATTTTTAATGGGTGTGCAGTGCCAGGTGGCGTAAACATAGCTATCCGGGTTGTTTTTTTCTCAATGTGAGCAGATTTCTGATGAAAATCCCATTTTAAACATTTTTTCTCCAATGTAGTGGATTCTATGAAGTATCTTATACTGTATGAGTTGTAGATTGGCATTTTTGGACATGAAGTAGATGTTTTTGCGAATTTGATTCCAGAATCCGACATCAGGAGTGATAAGTAGGTCTTGTTCCCATTTTATTGATGGTATAGAGAGTGTTTCGTCAGACTGTGATATTCTATATATTTTGGAAAGGAGTTTTTTTGAAGATGGAATGTTAATTAAATCTGAAACTGATTGAGGAAGATCTACGTTGGTGGCCATAACGTTTAATTTTGTATGAATGGATGACTTAAGCTGTAGATATTCCAACATTTTTTTACTCTGAATACCGTACCTTTGGACCAAGTAGGAGACTGAAACCAATATATTATTTTGGAAAATATGTTTAAGATGTGTGATGCCTTTTTCTGACCATGTGTGGAAATTAAGAGGTTTCTTGTTACTTAGGAAATCAGGATTATTCCACATGGGAGTAAGATTAAATGGTGCGATAGTGGCATTTTATGGAATTTCCACCAGGCTATCAGAGTCACAGCTATTGTTACTGTTTTGAAACAAGGATGGTGTTTGATATTCTGGCTGAGAAATGGTATATCTGAAATCTGAATGTCTTTGCAACTGTTTGTTCTAAATCTAACCATGTGTTATCTGATTGATTAGGGTGGATCCATTTATATATGTATTGAATCTGATTTGCTAGATAATAGTGGTAAAAATGTAGAGCTTCCAACTCTCCTTGTGTTTTTGGTTTCTGTAGAGTGGACAGTTTAATTCTAAGTGTTTTGTTTTTCCAGTAGAATTTGGAGATACTTGAATCTAAAGATTTGAACCAGGTGAGGGTGGGTTGGGTTGGAATAATTGAAAATAGATCATTTATTTTAGGAAATATTGTCATTTTAACAGTGGCAATTCTGCCCAAAATGGTCAAAAAAACACCTTTTATCTTTGAGAAAAGGCCAATGGGAATTGGCGAGCAGAGAGCCCCGTTTGAGCCTCTAGAGTCAGTTGAGTTAAAGGCTCTCATTGAAGATGGCCCTCCTGACTGCGCTCACGTCCCTCAAGAGGGTTGGGGACCTGCAGGCGTTCTCTGTCAGTGACACCTGCCTGGAGTTCGGTCTGGCATACTCTCACGTGGTCTTGAGACCCCGACCGGGCTACGTGCCCAAGGTTCCCACGACCCCTTTTAGGGATCAGGTAGGTAGATCCCTCCCTCCCGGGAGGAGGCAGACCCAGACTTGTCGTTGCTGTGTCCGGTGCATGCTTTGCTTATCTATTTGGACCGCACGGAGAGCTTTAAACACTCTGAGCAGCTCTTTGTCTGTTTTGGGGAACAGCGGAAAGGAAATGGTGTCTCGAAACAGAGGATTGCCCACTGGACTGTGGATGCCATCGCTTTAGCATACCAGGCCCAGGGCGTGCCGTCCCCTTTGGGACTACAAGCACACTCCACTAGGAGTGTGGCGTCCTCCTGGGCACTAGCCAACAGTGCCTCTCTAGCAGGCATCTGTAGAGCAGTGGGCTGGGCAACACCCAATACCTTCGTAAGATTTTATAATCTCTGGGTTGTGCCAGTATCGTCCCATGTGTTGACAGGTATGAACAGGTAAGTGTGTGGGCAGCTGGCCGGGTGTACCACTTGCGCACAGTGCACAGCACGAGAAGACGTGTGCTTTTTTTCCCCATGTGAGTTCCCGAGATGGGTGAACCCTGGATGTCCCTCCTCCTTAGCCCTGCGGCAGGTGAATTCGGTGGAGGAATTTGAAGCAGGGCCCAGTACGTGTGCTACTATGCCCTGTACTGGGGTAGGTGCTCCACATATGCTGGTTACCTGTGGTAACCCCTTGTGATGTATTTTCCATGGTACGGTTTCCCTGAGGGCAAATCCCCTTCAGCAGGGCCCCCCCGCCTCCGGTCACCGTGCTGTAGAGTTCCTCCCCTCTGGGTAGGACCTACCACGGGGCTTCTTTCACATGCATCTTGTAAGCCCATGTGATGTATTCGCCACATGTTAACCTCCCCTTCGGCAGGATGTGGTCTCCGTGGCGTCTTCCCCTGTAGGAAGAGCGCCTTCCCTGAAGCGAATACATATGACCCCAGCTGAATAAATTTCATTTTTGTGGGAGAAAAAAAAAGAGAAAAGGTCACGGCTGGCATGGCTTGTTCCCATTGTGAATACATCTTGTCCCCCCCCTCCCCCCCCCCAGGGTGTGAGGGACCGTGCAACGTTCATGGGGCGTTGGGGAGGCTACGTGTGGGCCGGACGCACTTGCTATTGGGCACACAGCCTCTTGCCTGCACCTGCACCGCCATTCCATGTAACACAGTTCAGCTGGTTGAGGCGTTTTGTATAGGGACCCCTAGTGTCACTACATCAACACAACATCGAGTGAGTGACAGATAGGGAATGTCTTGGATACTGTTGTAACCTCTGTTCCTGATGGAGGGAATGAGACATTGTGTCCCTCTTGCCACAACGCTGTACTACCTGCTGAAATGGCCGGGACCTGTCTCGGCTGAATGAGTGGTTGCGAGCCAGCTCCTTTTATACCCGTGTCCGGGTGAGTGGCATGCAAATTCCACTCACCAATTCCCATTGGCCTTTTCTCAAAAATCAGAGGTGTTTTGGACTACCAAGTGCGACCCCTAGTGTCACTACTTCAACACAACATCTCATTCTCTCCATCAGGGAATGGAGGTTACAACAGTAACCAAGACAATCTATCTAATGTCTGTCAGTCTGTCTGTCCATTTATCCATCCATCTATTTGTAACTTGTTGCACCCAACACTGAAGACAACATTCCTTCATTGTAATTCTGGAAGTCTGTGGATGGTCAGGAACATTGGACATTGTTGTGTAAGCCTACATTGAAGGATCACGATTCGTTTCCTGGTGTTATTTTCCTGCACTCACAATGCTGAGATTACTGACCATTTCATAATGAGGCACCACAGATTTTGGCCCGTTGTGTGCAGATAAGGGCCAAAGCAGGGTGGGATGTTCTCTGACAGTTTGAAAAACAGACATGACTTCAAAGCATCAAGACGTTGGCAGATCCTTCATAAGATGGAGAGAGGGAGAAGGGAAAGGTAATGTCTGACAAGTTAATCCAGAGCAGGGGGGAGTTATTATTATTTTGGCTGTTCCTGCACCATTCCTTCCTTCCCCCATCATTCATTTGATGTTGGAGCTCCTTTCGATTTTATCAGGAATAGATCACCCAAAAATGTAAATGCTGTTCTCATTTATTTTTTCTTTAGTTTGTTCCTAACCCTAACCCTAATCTTCTTTGAAACACAAAAGACAAAATCTTGAAGAATGTACAAGTCATTTTTTCAATGCAATTACAAGACTGAAGCTTTTACACTTAAATAGGATGCAAAAGTACAAATAAAAGTACAGCATCATAGAAGTAGTTTTGTGTGAGGAACAGACTGCAATTTAAGTCATTATTCAGTGAAATTGATTTTTGTGAACTGGATCAATGATTAACTGAAAAGATTAAAAAGACTTGAAAGAACAATTCTTTCATTACATTTACATTTACATTTATTCATTTAAAAGGTGATTTTATCCAAAGCGACTTACAAAATGAGGAAGGATACAACATAAGTGATTCATCTTAAGGAGACAGTAACACGAAATGTGCTGCATTACAAAGTTTCAATTGTATCAGGAGAGTACTAGCCAATACAGAGATTCTTTCATGAACTGGACAATGTTACTTCTCTTATGTGCTCTGATAAACTGTCATGAACACGCACAGCAGAGCAATGGCGGATGTCAAGATTTTCAGTGAATAACAATTTAAAACACTTTTTGTGTTCCATCGAAGAAAGTCTTTGGACCAACATGAGTAAAAAATACAGAATGTAAATTTTTGGGTGAACTATCCCTTTAATAGAAACTCAGACCAGCTAAAGAGGAGTGTGCAAAATGGCTTCAGCTCTGATTAGGTGGGGGGGAAAAAAACTGGTGCTTCCAAGAACTGTGAGGATATTTGGCCCTGTGTAACTCTCAAAAATATTCCATGTTTAAAATCCATGATATAAGGTCCAACTCTGGGTTAATGGACCATGACTTACACCTTTTGTAAGGAATGGAAATGACATCTGAACCGAGAGAGCAAAGAACAAAGTTCTCTTGGTACCTCATTACTGAAGATTTCAACCCACAATTGTCTAATCTGGGTTGGAGTGCAAACAGTGTCATTTATTTTTTATGTAAGTGCACTAATGCTGCAGTACAAAATTTTCCATTCTGTTTCAGTGACAGTGTTATACACTGTATGGATCCCCTCTCTATTTAGTTGCATCACTCTATGGCAAATGTAATTTTGATATTTCAAAATCCAAACAAAGCATTCCACTGTTGTGATGCCCATCACTGGGGTGGGTTCTAAAATTGTGCTTTTATTAGTATAGTTCCCTGTCTGTCACTCACTTTAAGATGTGTCAATGTAGTGACACTAGGGGTTCGCTCTTGAGAGCCCCAATCACCTTTGCTTTATTCAGAAAAGGCCAATGAAAATTGGTGAGTGGAATTTGCATGCCACTCTCTGCCCTGGACATATGGGTATAAAAGGAGATGGTGTGCACCACTCATTCAGACTTGTTCTTCGGAGCCGAGCGTAAGTGTGTGTTCGTCCCGTCACCTTGCTATCGCTGCTGGAATTACGGCTCATATCAGCAGTCACCCTCGCACGGTCGAGTGTTGTGCTTCCCGTGGGTGCTTCGGCTGCTGAGTCCACAGGTGTTAAAATAGAATATTTCAAAAGAGTATATTTTCTCTAAAAGAGCTTGCACAAACAATTGCCATCTTTTTAAAGATGTCCTTTTGCCTTTGTGCTACTGGGTGTGGCCGTTATCTCTCCCCACCAGATGGCCACAAAATCTGTCTCGAGTGCTTGGGTCGCCAGCATGCCGAGGCAGCTTTTGAGGAGGGATCATGTTCTCACTGCGAGAACTTGCCCATGAGAACATTGTGGTCGCGGCTCTCCTCCTTCTTCGTGAAGTAGAGAGCCACCGTGGCTGCTTCCCGACCCGGTCTATCCTGGGTTGAGACTCAGGCGGCTGCGTCGGCAAGCACCGTGGGCAATCTGGATGTGGATATGGGAGCGTTTCCGCTGGCTCAGTCCCTGCAGACCTCCCATCCCCCAGCATGTTTGTTCTGCCTGGAAGAGTTCACAAGCGAGGCAGGCGGTCCGTATCAGGGCGGATTTAATATCTCGCTCGGGGCTCGTGTCGGAGGTGGGCTTCTGCTTTCAGAAGTGGACGAATCTTCTGAGCTCCCGCTCTCGGGTGGTAGAGCTCAGGATGAGGCGGACGCTGACTTGGCAGCCATGCTTGCCCGGGCGGCCGCGAACATTGGGCTTGAGTGGAACCCTCCGCCCTGCCCTGAGCGTTTGCAGCTGGATGATTGGTTTCTGGGTTCGGAATGCGACTCATGGCCACGCCCTGCCCCAGTGCCCTTCTTCCCGGAAGTGCACGAGGAGCTCACAAAGTCATGGAAGGCACGTTTCTCTACCCATACACGCTTCGCCGTCTCATCCACCCTAACTACCCTCGACGGTGGAGCGGCTAAGGGATACGTCGAGCTTCCCCAGGTAGAGGATGATTGGTTTCTCGATGCGGCCATCTCCCAAGAAGGGCTTTTTGGCGACACTGTCGAGGACTTCGGCCATCAGTTTTCGACGGTGAAAAAGCAGATGGAGGCCATCGAACATATCTTGCAGCGGCGCGACTCAGCCGCCTACAGGCCTCTGAAGTCCCGCAAACTATCTGCCTCTCACCTCGCTACCTCCTGCGGTGTCGGCCCCAGCTCCCCCACCATCAGAGCCCGTATGCCGGCCTCTGAGAAGAAGATCTTCCGCAGGAAGGCGGCACCGCCTACTCGTCAGCAGGCCGCTAAGAACCCCTGATGGGCTTCGAAGTGGTCCTGAGGCAGGCGACCCAGGGATGAGGCAACTCTCGTTGACTGGCCTGACCCAGGGGCGTGCACGGGCCCCACTCCTGCCCCTGGGCCAGCAGGAGGTGAGTACCCTCGTAACATCGCCGGGTGCCTTCTGGCCCAAATTGTCAATAAAAGAGCAGTTTCCTCATTCCCTGGGTCATTCTCCAATGCTCAGCCCCTCCGGCCCTCGCGACGGCCAGGTGCTGAAAGTCTTTCCGGTCAATGAGCGGGACGGGAGTATCTCACGTTCCCTTGTTTTCCGTCGAAAGAAAGCCGGCAAACAGGTAAGTACAGTGGTTCTTGGGGCCGCTTGCCCGCCCCAGCCACCGGCCACCATTGCGGGCTTGCGGGGCAGCACGGACGATCTTCCCAGTGGGGTGTCTGCTCTGCCTCACCGCGAACCACCCACCTTATGCGTGATAAATCCAATCATCCCCTTGGTACCATTAGCACAGAGGCTGGAAGCCTGGTTAGCGCTTTCCAGCCCATCGCGATGGTTCATCAGGATGATCCGGCTCGGCTACTCGATCCAGTTCGCCAGACGATCACCCAGGTTCAGTGGCGTCCTCTCCACCGTGGTGCGAGTCGAGGATGCCTCAGTCCTTCAGGCGGAGGTCGCCAACCTTCTGGCGAAGGGAGTGATTGAACCCGTCCCCTTAGCTGAGTCGCACAAGGGCTTTTACAGCCCTTATTTTATCGTGCCCTAGAGGGGGGGATTGCGCCCAATCCTGGATCTGCGTGCCTTGAACAGAGCCTTACACAGGCTTCCATTGAATATGTTGATGCAGAAGCACATCCTAACGTCTGTAGGACATCAGGATTGGTTCACGGCCATTGACCTGAAGGACGCATACTTCCACGTATCGATCCTTCCTCGACACAGACCCTTTCTATGGTTTGCCTTTGAGGGACGAGCATACCAGTACGAGGTCCTCCCTTTCGGTCTGTCCCTGTCTCCTCGTGTCTTTACCAAAGTCGCAGAGGCAGCCCTGGCCCCACTAAGGGAAAAGGGCATTCGCATCCTCAATTATCTTGATGACTGGCTGATTCTAGCTCACTCGCGAGATCTAATGTGTGCGCACAGGGACCAGGGAGACCCTTATCGGGACGAGGGAGACCCCTTACCTAATTCACTGGAAGGTCACGATGTGGTCAAGCGCTCTCTGCGAGGCACGCAGCAGCCTGCCCATGTCCGCTCCTCCTTACCTCATGACATGGTTCAGCGCCTGTGGGGTTTCGTATAGGAACCCCTAGTGTCACTACATCGACACAATGTCGAGTGAGTGACAGACAGGGAACGTCTTGGTTACTGATGTAACCTCTGTTCCCTGATGGAGGGAACGAGATGTTGTGTCCCTCCTGCCAGAGCACTGAACCGGCTGCTGACATGGCCGGGACTCTCTCTCAGCTCCTCAGCACAACTCTGAATGAGTGGTGCACACCATCTCCTTTTATACCCGGGGCGGAGAGTGGGATGCAAATTCCACTTGTCAATTTTCATTGGCCTTTTCTGAATAAAGCAAAGGTGATTGGGGCTCTCAAGAGCAAACCCCTAGTGTCACTACATCCCTTCATCAAGGAACAAAAGTTATATCAGTAACCAAGACGTTTTCTTTGAGGGACTTGCCAACAACCCCTCAAGGAGAGCTGAAAATACTCAGAAACAAGAACATAACTGTGTATTGAGTATCGGGAGGACCAAAAGTAATAGTTTAAGATCCAGAACCCAATTTTTAGATTGGACATCAAGTGGTGACCCAACATTGTGGTCAGCACAAACCATGTTTATCCTCATTGCATGTAAACCCATATTTAATGTTGCCAATCATTCCCTATCTGTCACTCACTCGACGCTGTGTCAATGTAGTGACACTAGGGGTCACTCTTGGGAGCCCAAGACACCTCTGGTCTTTGATAAAAGGCCAATGAAAATTGATGAGTGGTATTTGCATACCACTCCCCCGGACATACGGGTATAAAAGGAGCTGGTATGCAACCACTCATTCAGATTTTCTCTTCGGAGCCGAATGGTCAATGCTCACTGAGCTGTATTCCCACGGCTGTTCATTCACCTCTGCTGGATCTGACAGCGCATTTCAGCGGCTTCTGCCCCCTCTGCACTGGTGTACTGCAGAGAATGCCCCTAGGCACTTCGGCAGAAATAAAAGAGTATATTTCTCTAAAAGAGCAGCACACACGGAACATGGGTATGAGGCCAGCACGGCTAGCACTGGGGCGATTTGGGGACCCCAATGGGACCACCTCCGCCGGGTATCCCCCCACGGACCACCCATTCCCCAGCATGCTCGTCTGCCCCGATCTGGCTTCCGGATGAGTCTGCCGGCTTGTCTCACGGCGATTTCGACCTCTTATTCGGAGCCCGCAAAGGTGATGAGCTCTCGAGAGCAGCATCGGAGAGCGGGCTCGTTCAGTCGGATGCGGAAGCCTAAGCTGGGCTCCTCCCTTTGGGTGCGGTCGCCCAGTCACAGGCTGACACGGAGATGACGACATGCTTTCTCGGGCAGCCACGAGCGTCAGGCTAGAGTGGAACCCTCCGCTCTCCCTTGAACCCTCACGGCTCGATGATTGGTTCCTGGGCTCACGGCGCCTCTCACAGCCACGCCCCGCCCCCATTCCTTTCTTCCCGGAAGTGCATGAAGAGCTGACAAGATCATGGGAGGCACCTTTTACTGCCTGGTCCCGATCTTTCAGCTTCCCTGCCCTCACTACCCTCGATGGTGGGGCGGCCAAGGGCTATTCGGCAATACCCCCGGTGGATAAGGCGCTCGCGGTGCACTTATGCCTGCAGAGCGCTGCCACCTGGCGCAGGCGCCCAAAGCTCCCATCCACGGCTTGTAGGTTTACGTCGTCCCTGATGGCCAAAGCCTACGGTGCCACTGGAAAAGCCGCCTCCACCCTGCATGCCATGGCTCTCCTGCAATCCACCAAGCCAAGGTGCTAAAGGAACTGCACAGGGGTAGTTCTGCCCTGGGATTGATGCAGGAGCTGTGCTCGGCGACCGACCTCGCTCTCAGGGTGACGAAGGTCACGGCGCGGTCTCTGGGGCAGGCGATGTCCACCTTGGTGGTCCAGGAGCGCCACCTTTGGCTCAACCTGGTCGAGATGGGAGAGACCGACAAGACACGGTTCCTTGCTGCCCCCATTTCCCAGGTTGGCCAGTCCGGCGACACCGTCGATTACTTTGCCCAGCAGTTCTCAGCGGTGAAGCAGCAGACGGAGGTTATCCGGCACATCCTGCTCCGGTGCGGCTCAAGATCCCACACCCCGTCTGCTCGTTGCCAAGGGTGTCCCCCTGCGGTGACTGCACCGGCTCCGCCGCAGCCCTACCCTGCGGACCGGCCCCAGCGTGCAGCCCACCACAGGAAGCAGACGCCACCCATCTCGCGGCCGCCAAGAACCCGCGAAAGGCTTCGTAGTGCCCCTGAGACGGGCGACACAGGGACGACAAAACCCGCTGCTCTGGAGCTGGTAAGCAGACCACTCCATCCCCCAGTGGAGGGCCGGGAGGAGAATATTTTGTTACTTTTGCATTTAATTGCGAAGCAATTCTGCTCGCCTTGCGGAGGTTCCGGCCGTTGATCCAGGGCAAGCACGTGTTAGTTCGGACAGACAATACAGCAACGGTAGCATATGTCAACCGTCAAGGCGGTCTGCGCTCCCATTGCATGTCACAACTCGCCCACCGTCTCCTTCTCTGGAGTCAGCAGCACTTCAATTCGCTGCGAGCCACTCACATCCCGGGCGACCTAAACACTGCAGTGGACGCATTTTCACGGCAGGTTACCCTCAGGGGAGAGTGGAGACTCCACCCTCAGGTGGTCCAGCTGATTTAGAGTCGATTCGGGCAGGCACAGGTAGACCTGTTCGCCTCCCAAGAATCCTCCCACTGCCCACTCTGGTATGCCCTGACCGAGGCACCTCTCGGTATAGAAGTGCTGGCACACAGCTGGCCCACTGGACTTCGCAAATATGCGTTTCCCCCAGTGAGCCTACTTGCACAGACCCTGTGCAAGATCAGGGAGGATGAGGAGCAGGTCGTCCTAGTAGCACCCTACTGGCCCACCCAGACGTGGTTCTCGGACCTCAAGCTCCTCGCGACAGTGATTGCCCACTGGCTCATTGACACCATAACTATGGCATATCACGCCCAGGACGTGCCGCCCCCAGTAGGGCTACGGGCCCATTCTACCAGGGGTGTAGCGGTCTCCTGGGCCTTGACCAGTGGTGCCTCTCTAACAGACATTTGCAGAGCAGTGGGCTGGGCAAAACCCAACACCTTGCGAGGTTCTACAATCTCCGGGTGGAACCAGTTTCGTCCCGTGTAGTGGCACGCACAAGCGGGTAAGCTTGCGCATAGCGCCTTTCACCTCCCTTGAGCTGAAGACATGCGCCGTTGACTCCCAGTAGTGTTCACAAACTGTGTTCCCTGGTTGATTTCCTCCGAGCCCTGAGGCAGACGAGTTTGCAGAGAAACTCACTGCTGGCTCAGTACACGTGCTAACTAAGCCTTGTACTGGGGTAGGTGCTCCGGATGTGGTGGTTCCACGTAGGTAACCCCATGCGATGTATATTTTCCGCTAATTCATTTCCCTGTTGGTAAACTGCATCTTCCTTGGGTAGAGGCCCCTCTGCCCCAGTCACCATGCTTGTAGTAACTCCTCCCCCGTAGGGTAGGACCTACCATGGATGGAACTTCTCCACATGGCATACTTCCGACAATGCTCGGCAAGACCATGTGACGTATTTACACTCAAAATACCCCCCCCCCCCCCCCGGGGCGGGGTGTGGTCTCCGCGGTGTCTTCCCCTTGGGAGGGACACCCCCCCGACTAGACCTGGTGGCCCCAGTCGGTTAATTCCCTTTTTTTGGGGGAGAGGGAAAAAAAATGCATGCCACAATGCTGAACTACCCGCTGAAATGGCCGGGACCTTGTCTTGGCTCCTCAGCACAAAACCTGAATGAGTGGTTGCATACCAGCTCCTTTTATACCCGTATGTCCAGGGGAGTGTTATGCAAATACCACTCGCCAATTTTCATTGGCCTTTTATCAAAGACCAGAGGTGTCTCAGGCTCCCAAGTTTGACCCCTAGTGTCACTACATCGACACAACGTCTCGTTCCCTCCATCAGGGAATGGAGGTTACGCAAATAACCAGGACGTTTCCTTTAATGTTTACTTGAATACCTGATACTGCTGTTAAGAATTTAAAGCACTTTTTTCTTAATTCGTATCTTTAATCTGTTGTTTTTATTTGTTCTATTGCTTGTAATTAGTCTCTTTGTTCTTTACTACTGACTGTTTATTTGTCTTGAATATCAATATCTCAATCTCACAAAATGTCAATACATATACAATATCAGTTTATGAAGTGCTTCATCATATTATTTGTGTTTGATGATTTACAAACTTATAAATTTGGTTTCTTCCAGCTGTGCCTGCAGTGCCTTTGGATTCCTATTTACTTTATTTGGCAGTGATTTCAGTCCCCTTGTAGAGGAATATTAGTGTTGCACTTACTGTATATTTACTATACTTGTATACAGTACTTGAATAATGACTGTTTTTTTGGGGGGGGGGCAACTCTCCCAGCCTGAATGAGATTAATAAGGCGCTGTCTGTTAGTTGCTCCAGGGTAAGCAACTCAATGTGGGCAGTTTGGACGTTTTCCAGGTGTGAACACAAGGGTTACAACCTCCATATTGCATGCATGAAGACATCTATTCATAGTCTGGCCTCTCCGGAGATTTACAGTGATAAAGATTTTAATAAACACATGTTACATTTTACCATTTGTAATGACTAAACTTATCTCAGATTCCCTGGCCTTGAGGTGTTTTTTTCTCTCAGAAGCCTGATTGGGTTTCTGTCTAGTAGTTTAAAAAGGAGTTTTTGATGAATTAGGCCTATCATATTGTTTTTCCTTACAGTGAAACTGTATAATTAAAAGCAGACAAAATAATACTGTTCAGTGTTTTAGATCATTTTCATACAGAGATGAGACTTGAGATTTAGAACAATTAATGACTAATTTGTTTTTACATTTTATTTAATGAAGCTTATGTAATTATATCAATGCCTTGTTACATTAAGAATGTTAGTCAAACCCTGCTGTTATAAATGGCAAAATAAGAGTGAGTCAATGATAGCAGAATTTTTATATTAGGGTTATAAAATCTGTAACCTAAAGTATGCATTTTAGTGATGCTTACCTTTGCAAGCACAAATAATTATTTGATGTAGATCCAGCCAAAGTTTAATACAGATTTGCTGATACATCAGACTGTGAGCTGGTAGCTTTGCGCACAGTAGCTTCTTGGTCCACTTGAGGTCGTTGTTCTCACAGATGGATCTCCAGACCTTCTGTGCCCATGTTATGAATTGATCTGCCCTATATTTAGTCACTCTCTGCATTCTGTCATGTTGTCCCTATGTCACTTTTGGCATAAATACACTGACTGGATAAACTGTGTCTGTGAAACACTGACTTGTCGAGCAGGAAATATCTCCTGTGCCAGAGTGCCCAAGCCCACAGCGCTCTGAGAGGGGGGATGGAAACCCGCCACTGTTGTATCAGGATAAACACAGTCTGCAGGTTCTGCCTGGAGGGCATGTCCATCTGCCCTGCCATATGATGACACTGCTGCTACACTGTGTTGATATTCATATTTTGAGCAGGATTAATTTGCCACAAAACTGTGACTGCTTTGCGTTCCTACATGTTTTGGCCAATGAAGTTTCATGACATTTCCAGTCGATCATGATTTCTGGATAAGGATTTTAAAAATCTTTTTTATAGAGATTTCACTCACAAAGAGCATTTTTTACCCAATGAAATATTTTGAAGCTGAGCATAACTAGACAAATGTACACTCACTTAGCACTTTATTAGGAACACCATGGTCCTAATAAAGTGCCCGACGTGCTCTTCTGCTGTTGTAGCCCATTCACCTCAAGGTTCGACGCATTGTGCATTCCGAGATGCTATTCTGCTAACTACAGTTGTACCTGAGTTACCGTAGCCTTTCTGTCAGCTCAAACCAGTCTGACCATTCTCCGTTGACCTCTCTCATCAACAAGGCCTCTCCGTCTGTAGAACTGCCACTCATTGGATGTCTTTTGAATCTCAGGAGATCAGCAGTTACAGAAATATTCAAACCAGCCCGTCTGGCACCAACAGTCATCCCACAGTCGAAATCACTGAGATCATATTTTTTCCCCATTCTGAAGGTTGATGTGAACATTAACTGGAGCTCCTGACCCATATCTGCATGATTTCTTGATTGTACTGCTGCTACACGATTGGCTGATTAGATAATCACAAGAATAGAATACGTAGGTGTACAGTGAATGTATATTCACTGTAAAAATGTCCTTCACTTTTTCATGACTTTTTAAGATTTTGTGGTAACATTTTAAAATAAAGTTCCATTCGATAACATTAGTTAATGCATTAGGTATCATAAAATAACAATGAACAATATATATTTTACAGCATTTTTTAAAAATCTTTGTTAATGTTAGTTAATAAAAATACAATTGTTCATTGTTAGTTCATGTAAGTTCATATTGCATTTACTAATGTTAACATATACAACTTTTGATTTTAAAAATGTATTAATATATGTTGAAATTAACATTAACCAAGATTAAGAAAAGCTGTAAAAGTATTGTTTACTGTTAGTTCATGTTAATTAATGTTTTTAACTAATGTTAACAAATGGAACCTTAACACCATCTAGCAACACCATCGCAAGGGAAATATTTTGAGGTACTGGAAAAATATGTTGATGTTCCTTGAATACGCATGGACAGTCTTTAGAGTGCTAGCAAGTTTTTCAGATAAGCTTTTGAGAAGCTTTTGATTAATTTATGGTAAGTTCTGCTAAGGGTATTCTTTCGTGATGCAACATGTGAACTGCTCCTGGCACATTGACCTTATGATAAAATAATGATTTCTTAATTTAACAGGAACATTGGGTGCACTGGCTGTTGGAAGATCTTGGTTAGCCAATCTAGATTTAATAATACAAAGGGTTTGGTTAGATTTCTGTGATAGATCTGTCAGTTCTCCAGTGGTGAGACCACTAGTGATTGAGACATATGCTGTTAAATCACTCTAACAGGAATTCAGAATGCTCAAACAATAAAACTAGCATACAGAATAGTTTACAAAATAAATAAATAAATTATATCATCATTTACTCACCTTCAATCCATATAGAGTTGTTCCAAACCCAGGGAAGAAAAATGGAGATGTTTTGCAGAATGTTTATGCTAGCCTTTAAGTTCAACGAACGCATACAGTGAAAAGGGGCCTTTCAAGCTTTAAAAAAAAGGCACCATTAAAGTGTCATTAATGTTGTCCATATATGATTTCTGAAGCCATACAATAGTTTTGTGTGAGGAACACACCCAGTTTTATTCTTATTATTGGTTCTTCTGATTAGAACAATAGTATACATCACATTTACTCCTTTTTACCTAACCATGACAGTGCAGGCCAAATTTCTGACTTCCGAATATGGGTCACTGATGTGAAAATGAGGGTGGTCACGTGTTTACGTGTAAATGCATTCATCTGTTTGTGAACATATGGAACAAGCCACTTTTTGCAGCTTAGTTTCAAGAAATGTAGTCTTTTTGGACTGGTTAAGAATTCTCAAAGTTATAGTATGTTTATATACTGTTGTATTGTTAACTCTCAATTATGAGGAAAATGTAATTCCTCATGATATTTTAAATTGTGAAATATTTCAAAATCTGTTTCATAAGCTTCCATTGTGGAAATGATTGTGGTCTGTGTATTTAAAAAGACACAGAATACTGAAGTCATTGTTTTGGATTAATCCGAAACAGACAAGAAGCTGCTCAAAACTTGCCAGAACAGCAAATGCACAATAATGTCTAAACTCATCAAAACACAATGACAAGTCTTGCATTTAGCCGCACATTTTTGTTGTCTTTCCAACTATTAGCATGATTATAATCACTAAACAGTGTGTGCTTGCATTGGCTGTGTGAATGTTTGTGACAATGCCAGAGTTTTTTGTGTGTGCGCCACTATTATATTTATGGAATACAGAATGTTTTATTTCATTCTTTATGTATTTATTGTTTTTTGTTTTTAAACTGAGAACCAGTAGCAGTTATTATTGTATCTGAAACCATAGCAACAGCATATACTGTACATGAACAACGTTCCAATACCTTAGCCAAAAGATATATGAGCTGTGGTGTCTACCAGCACAAGCACTGTTTGGAGACACTCTAAACTAAACCCTTTCTTTGGGCCTAATAGATTTAGAAACCTGTGTGTCAGTTCAGTTAGCCTTTGAGTTTCCATTTAAAGGGGCCCCAGGGGCCTGTGAAAGGCCCTTAGTTTTATGATGCCTCAGCTTTTGTCTCACACCATCTACAACTCCCTGTGTGTGTGTGGATTCTGTGGATTTGCTGAAAGATTTCACAGTTCATTCAGATGTCGTGATAATCACACGGCCATTGAATTATGTAGTGGACCTCACACAAGACACTAAAGTAAGTGGTGTTTTTTGATCACGTCACTTAACCTCGTGCGACCCCGTGTATACATGCGTGGACGTTGTATTTTGGCTTCGCTATATGCAATGCATAATTTAATTTAATTTAAACCAACTGATCTCAGTTCAGGAGACTCTGGGTTGTAATTAAATGGTTAAACATTCGATGGACAGAGTCATGTGACAAAACAACATGGCGCCGATTACAGCAGAGTTTGTCTTTGGGAGAAACACCAACAAAACCACATCTGGTAAGAAACGTAATTAAGTTTTTACATTGAAACCTGTTTGAGTCAAAAGCTTAGTGTCTTGTTTCATCAGATATGCATTTTTTTTAATAATTGAGTGATTTATCGCAAAATGCCACTCTGCTAAACATAGTGTACACTAATGTGTATAATAGCACAACGTTTTCATTAGAAATCCTATATTTACTGTGCATTTTCACATTGTAAAAAAAAATAAAAAAAAAAAAATAAAAAGCTTTTACATTTATATGAGTTAGGATAAAAATCGAACTGTTCTGAGACCAGTGCAGAGAGACAGCATACTTAAGGTTAAGTCATTCACTAAATAAGGAGCAAGGGAGCATCCTATATCTTCCCTATGAAGCCAATTGCAATCATTCGAAACTTCCTATCAAAAGTTCATTTTCAGGCCGCAGATGATGTTAGAACAACTTAACATGATTGGCAGACATGGGACAATGGTAATCAGTACTCAGATTCAGAATTTATAATGTATAATTTAATTTTAACATGGTTGGCAGTGATTGGATGATGCTGGCCATTACTTGTATCAGAATAATTCATGCTAAGAGTACCACACCCACGGCCAGACGGTTGTGACGAGTTACAAGGACGGGCAAAAAGTCCCTCCTCCCCCGTCGCTGACCCCCCCGACGCCGGGTACATGGAGCAAGGTAAGTGCTTCGAGGGCCCCCTCAGTGCAGCCAGGAGTTCGAGACGAAGCAAGGCTCCTCGAAGTGGCATTCATGTCTCGGTTTTACATCGTCGCTTTCGACGGCCGCGTGTATTAGTACAAGGTCCTCCCCTTCGTCCTGTCCCTGTCGTGTCTTCACAAAGGTCACAGACGCAGCTTTTGCCATATTAAGGGAAGTGGGCATCCGCATACTCGACTACCTCGACAACTGGCTGATTCTAGCGCACTCTCAAGAGTTGCTGTGCACACTCAGGGACCTGGTGCTCAGGCACCTCAGCCGTCTAGGGCTTCGGGTCAACTGGGAAAAGAGCAAGCTCTCCCCGGTTCAGAGCATCTCTTTTCTCGGCATGGAGTTAGACTCAGTCTCAATGATAGCATGCCTTACAAGCGAGCGCACGCAGTCAGTGCTGAACTGCCTGAATTCATTCAGGCGGAAGACAGTGGTTCCACTGAAACACTTTCAGAGGCTCCTGGGGCATATGGCATCCTCGGCGGTGGTCACGCCGCTCAGGTTGATGCATATGAGACCACTTCAGCACTGGCTTCAGACTCGAGTCCCGAGATGGGCATGGCACCACAACACATATCACGTGGCTATCACGCCACTCTGCCGCCACTTGTTCAGCCCTTGGACAGACCTTGCATTTCTGCGGGCAGTTGTCCCCCTATAGCAAGTGTCCAGATGCATCATGGTCACCACAGACGCCTCCAAGTTGGGCTGGGGTGCCGTGTGCAGGTGTTCCAGCTGATTTGGAGTCGATTCGGCAAAGCACAGTTAGACCTCTTCGCTTCTCGGGAATCCTTCCACTGCCCGCTCTGGTATTCCCTGACGGGAGCCCCCCTTGGGACAGATGCACTGGCACACAACTGGCCCCAGGGCTGCGTAAATACGCAGTCCCCCTAGTGAGCCTACTTGCACAGACCCTGTGCAAGGTCAGGGAGGACGAGGAACAGGTCACCCTTGTGGTGCCATACTGGCCCACTCAGACTTGGTTCTCGGATCTCATGCTCCTCGTGACAGCCCCTCCCTGGCAGATTCCCCTGAGGAAGGATCTCCTCTCTCAGGGACGGGGCACCATCTGGCACCCACGCCCAGACCTCTGGAACCTCCACGTCTGGCCCTTGGACAGGACGCGGAAGACCTAAGTGGCCTACCATCAGCAGTGGTAGACACGATCACTCAGGCCAGGGCTTCCTCTACAAGGCAGCTTTATGCCCTGAAGTGGCATTTGTTCGCGAGTTGGTGTTCTTCCTGAGGTGAAGACCCCCAGAGATGCACAGTCGGGTCAGTGCTTTCCTTCCTGCAGGACAGGCTGGAGGGGCGGCTGTCCCCCTCCACCCTGAAGGTTTATGTGGCCACCATAGCGGCACACCATAATGCAGTGGATGGTAAGTCCTTAGGGAAGCACAACCTGATCATCAGGTTCCTGAGAGGTGCCCGGAGGCTGAATCCTCCTAGGCCACGCCTCTTTCCCTCATGGGATCTCTCCGTGGTCCTCCTGGGCCTTCGGAGAGCCCCGTTTGAGCTGCTAGAGTCAGTTGAGCTGAAAGCCCTCTCTTTGAAGACGGCCTTCCTGATTACGCTCACCTCCATCAAGAGGGTTGGGGACCTGCAGGCATTCTCTGTCAGCGATACCTGCCTGGAGTTCGGTCCGGTAGACTCTCACATGGTCCTGAGACCCCGGCCAGACTATGTGCCCAAGGTTCCCACGACCCCCTTCAGGGATCAGGTGGTGAGCCTGCAAGGACTGCCCTGCGAGGAGGTAGACCCAGCCCTGTCATTGCTGTGTCCAGTGCGTGCTTTGTGCATCTACTTGGATTGCACGCAGAGCTTTAGATGCTCTGAGCAGCTTTTTGTCTGCTTCGGCAGACAGCGGAAGGGAACGCTGTCTCCAAACAGAGGCTTGCCCACTGGATCGTGGATGCCATCGCTCTGGCATACCAAGCCCAGGCCATGCCCGCCCCTTTGGGAATACAAGCACACTCTACAAGGAGTCTGGCATCCTCGTTGGCACTGGCCAATGGCGCCTCTCTAGCAGACATAGAGAGAAAAGGCTGCGACTGGCGCGGCCTGCTCCCACACTAGTTACGTCATTCCCCCCCCCCCCCCCGGGATGTGGGGAACTACATAACGTCTTGTGTGGCGTAGGGGGAGGTTACATGCAGACTGATGCACCTGCTATAACACACGCAGCAGCTTGCTTGCACCTGCATTGGCAGTTCACGTAACATGGTCCAGCTGTTGTGGCATTTTTCTATAGGGACCCCTAGTGTCACTACGTCGACACAACGTCAAGTGAGTGACAGAATGGGAATGTCTCGGTTACTATTGTAACCTCCGTTCCCTGATGTAGGGAACTAGACGTTGTGTCTCTCTTGCCACAACACGGTACTATCCACTGAAATGGCTGGGACCTTGTCTCGGCTCCTCAGCACAAAACCTGAATGAGTAGTTGCAAGCTAGCTCCTTTTATACCAGTAAGTCCGGGGGAGTGGCATGCAAATTCCACTCACCAATTCTCATTGGCCTTTTCTCAAAGATTGGAGGTGTTTGGGGCTCCCAGGAGTGACCCCTAGTGTCACTACATCCACACAACATCTCGTTCCCTCCATCAGGGAACCGAGGTGACAACAGTAACCGAGACAATTATCATACACTGATTGTATACACTAATGCCAAGATCTCTGGAAAGAGGTTTGTATAGTGATATTTACATTCCGCTTGATCCAGTAATGAGTCTTCCACTGGTTTTGATGCGTTGCATAGGGGAAGGTGCTGGATTCCATTTCCACGGCCCACTTTTCCTTCTCAGTGTGGAACTAATTTGCATCATCTATATTTCACAGTTAGAATAGTGTCTTTAAAGCAGGGGTTTTCAAAGTCAAAGACAGTGGTTCCCTCTTGTGACACAATCTACATGATGGCGACTACTCCCCCAAACACCCACACAAACACATTTGAACAGATTGTAAGAAAATTGTTTGACATTATTTAATTATTTTTTTAATTTTTTTATCATTTATTGTTTAACAAGAAAAGTGCAGAAGTTATTAACTGAATTATGACATAGAATATGCTTTTTATATTAAACTTTTTATATGATATCATTTTTATAATTAAATTTTTTTTTTTTTACATTTTTAGTGGACAAAAAAAATGCAACAAAGACAATGCTAGTCCCTAATAAAAAAGAAAAAACATAACTTGAAATTCCAATAAAGGTCCATCTTAGTCAAACCAGTCAGAAGATCTGTAACAGAGAGGAGGAGTGTGTGTGTGTGTGTGTGGGGGGGGGGGGGTGTTGTGTGGTTGTGTGGGTGGGAGGGTGGGAGGGCAGGGCCATAACAAGAAATTCTGGGCCCCCTGACTGTATATTGGTCTGGTCCCCTTTTGTATTAAAAAAATACAGTTTAAAATTTGTTGTGGGCCCCCTAGACCTGTGGGCCCCTAGAATCGTTACCACCTTTCACCCCATTAGCTATGGCCCTGTGGGTGGGCAAAGGACTACTGAACAGAAACTCTTCTTGAATGTCCATATTTTTCACATGCCTCACATATGCTCACAGACAACTTTTTTCTGACCTTGAAAGGCTTGAAGTTTCCTTTGGTTTTCCTGCTACCTCAGCATGCTTGGTGTCAAGGTGTCTGCGGAGTTTAGCAGGTCGCATGCTGTCATTAACTAAAATCTCCTGAAGGATTTGAAGGATTCAAATTTGGTGGTCTCAGAAACCGCTCCACTGTAATTACAGACTAATGCGTCACGTCTGCTTTATTGGCAGCTTGACAAATATCAGAGAATCATCACAAAGATTCTTGACAAACATATACATATTTTTTACGTATTATTTTAGGAACTGTTTAAATAATGTTTTAAATATAATATAATAGTTAAACTCAATAAATTAAATATATAAAATTATATATATATATATATATATATATATATATATATATATATATATATATATATATATATATATATATAAATTATTTAATAAAAAATGTTATCACTCTCCATGCCTCCCCTGACATGCTCTAGCGCCCCCCTGGGGAGGCATGCCCCACACTTTGAAAATCCCTGCTTTAAGGTTTTACCAATGCATGGTTCACTTTACAAACTATTTCCAAAATAATCTTGGCAATATTCTGAACGAATAGTGTCCAAATATGATGTAAATAGGATGAAATATCACCCATGCATTCATTTATACCTTAATATTTCATGTTGTGTGAACTATTGTGCTAATCAAACATCTGCAAACATATACAGTTCTGTAAACAAATATGGAGTGCGAGGATGTGTTGCAGTTGGTGTCCATTTTAAATATCCTAAACATATGTATGGATACATTTGTCTTTCTTTGTGACCTCTCTTTGTTTCAGCCACTGCTGCCACGTAGGCAGTTCATTACTGTAAGACGCTGCATCTGGAGGTCCTAAGGAATTTTTATGGCCATAGCTTAAACCTTTGGATGGGAGTCAAGATGTGCCAAAGGATTTTGGCACTAAGAAACCACCCATGAGAAATCCCTTCAAGTGTTGAGGTGGATCGAGGGCCTTCCATCTTGCCATGTAAGAGGTGTCTGGCAGTTGTCTGAGCAGCTTTATCTGATGGCCTCTTGCATTTTTTGGATTGGTCAACCAGGATCAAATTAAAATGTAGCAACTTTTCTTCCTTATAACAGTTAGAGAAGGGCCCTGCCATACACTGGGGCCCCTGGAATGCCATCTCTTCTGTTGTTCACCTAAACAGAATTGTTGTCTTCTTAATGATCTCCGTCAGTCACAGTAGATCCAGACTCTGTTTCCAAAATCTAGTGAGCTACCTCGCAGTACCATTCTACAGAATTGGTTCAAACTCAGAGTTACAGTGTATGGTACCTTATTATAGGTAAGCATATCTAGTAAGTAAAAGTACAGTCGGTTTTCCTAATGTATTTTCAGACTTTTTTTTAAATGTTTTTCCTCTCCCAACATTTTTCACTTCCGAAACATAGAAATACACTGTAATACAAAGATTATATTTATCTATTGATCATTTGTTTCATTTCAAAGTTCAATTTATAAGATTCATTAAAACCTATATGCAAATTTTCAATGTAAATTGCATACATTTGATCATACTGATTTGAGAATTTATGGTTGATAAAACTGAACATATATTTAATCAATCATCATAAAATATTTGTTAACTCAATTTTACTTTATTAATAAATATATATAGCATACAAAATATTGGGCGCAATCTTCCTTTTTATTTATATTAAACTATTTTTTTTAATTTTTTTATTGTTACTGATCATTTTCAGTATTGAATTGCTTTTATAATTAGCAATTCTGCCTTTGAATTTGGCAAAAAGAAGGTATTTTTCAATTTAATTACTCTGACTTTGTAAAAACAGAAATTTCTGAGGTATCAAACAGTTAAAATAAATATAAAAAAGGTAATACAGCAGACAATTTTGTAGTTTGTATTAGGTCATCATAGGTCCTGGACTGTTTTTTTAGTCCCAGTCCATCCCTGGCGACAGCAGGATACTATTCTGCCAGACTTGGTTTTCTGAATAATGAAGTCCCATTTATCAAAGAAAGACAACTTTAATTTAACTTTAACTTTTACTCATTCTTTCTTTTATTTGATTGTGTGTTTTGAGACTGTATGTTGTTTAACTGTGTTCCCATGCAGTGTTGTCACTGTAATTAAGCATTAATCCCAGAAGTGTAGAAAAAAAAAACAAAAAAAAAACATATAACATATATATATATATATAAATCATCAAATTTCTATGAAATCTCTTAACAGCCTGAGTTATATGATACCACAGGTCTATCATTTCATCAAATACTTTAATGAAGCAATACCATAAGCCCTGCCAACTTTTGTCACGTCTATTACATCTGGGGGAAAAAGAGACAAAGTTCATTTGACCCATGTGTTTTAAATCTCAGAGACTCTGATAAATGTTTATTTGCTTTTCTAAATATTCCAAGTTAATAATGTTTTATTTTTGCATTTTCAGAATTCTCATTTCCTGTGTTCTTGGAATGGAGCATGATTTTGATCGCATTCCAGACGTCTTCTGTTGTTAAGTCAACAGTTAGGCGAAGAATATTTGTGGTGGCAAGGAGCCTGACCAGTCCTGCACACAAGAACACACACACACAAGAACACACACACACACACATACACACACACACACACACACACACACACACACGCACACACGCACACAAACACACATGTTGGTGCAGCTATCATTATGAGGACTCTACATAGACATAATGATTTTTATACTGTACAAACTATAGATTCTATCCCCTAACCCTAACCCTACCCCTAAACCTAACCCTCACAAAAACATTCTGCATTTTTCATTTTCAATTAAACATCATTTAGTATGTTTTTTAAGTGATTTGAATTATGGGGACACTAGAAATGTCCTCATAAACCACATTTATAGGGTAATACCCTTGAAATGACCAGTTTGTAACCTAAAATAAAGTCCTCGTAAACCACTTAAACCTGCCCACACACACACACACACACACACACACACACACACATACATTTATGCACAGACTTTAAAAATTCCCCCAATAAATTTACATTAAAAACCTGCCCCATACAATGAAAAATACTAATTCAGATGATCAAAGAAGAGAGAGAGAAACATGGCTAGTTATATTTTTTGTGGTAATGGGATTCTTTTGAACTCAAAAACTTTCAAAGACCAAACAGGCAATGTACTGGACAGAATAATTTGATTGACCACACACAATCCTGCTGTCTACTGTGTTTCTCCCACTCTGGGAAATGCCAATACTGTCTATTATTACCAAATGACTGAGGCACAAGGTTTACTTCATATGAAAACGAAACTGAATTATAATAATTATGCAAACGATGAGTTATTACTATAATTTAGTAAATAGCTGCTGAAATATAAGTCAGTACACAAACTGTTTGGAAAGAACTGCAGCATTCATACTCATGCAGTATTAGCCATTTTAAAGTCACTGAACTACACTGTGAACCAGATAATTACAACCAAAGTCCTTTTAAGGCATAAAAGTATGGCTCCTATCAATTTGAATGGAGAAGCAAATCTCTGAAACTGAAGAACATATTTCAAGTGAGCAGTTTAATCAGACATCAATGGTATCATAAATTGTGCTTTTGTGATAAGATCACACTAAAAACTATTTTCAGGCTGGTCCAGCTAATGTGCATGTGCGTTTTCATGTTGACTGATGCGATGCCTGTATCTAAAGGTGATAGTCTCTTTTACCTGTAATCGTGGGACTTCCTATTCTACATCCGTCATATTGGCCATTCCAGTTTCTCCCATTCATTTTAATACAAGTGCTCTGTCTCGGGCTAAATATTCTCTGTTATTATTAACACAGGTGGTCTTACATTGTGTAGTAATGCAGGTCCAAAGACTTATTGTTGGTATCAGCAGGGAACATACAGTGACCCCAAAAAGTATTTGCACATTTAAGCCACATTAAAAAATATTAATGTAATTACACTAATCTAGCGAATAAGAAAAGAATGGATATAATGTTAAAAATGAATTGAGACAAAGTATTTAGACACTTTCCAGTAGTGGAACAAGTCCATATAGTTAATTTGATAAACTATCCATGTGATTACTCTGCTTGTACACCTGTGTGACTTCATACTACCCCTAAAAATGATATTGAGACCACTTGGTTAAAAGAAACTGCTGTAATAGCTAGGAATTTGACACTTCGTTATATATATTGTTAACTTTGCAATTAAATTCTGTACATTTTAAGTGCATATTAATTGTCCAAATACTTTTTGGGACCCACTGTATGCATACAGATTATGCTGTATTAATACTGAAGTTCAAGATCTCAGGATCAATGACTATGGGTGACATCTGTTACAAAGCGATGATTGTGCTGTGTCATGCTAATGTCTTCCGTCTACAAGACAGTAACATTAGCCATATATTTCAACACAAGTCTAATATTACCAATAAAATGCCAGATTTCATAAACAATATGCCAAGTAAATGGAAAAATCCTTAGGAATGCACTTCACACACCAAAGTCAATAGTTCATTGGCCTGTGAAGTATTACAATATGTTTTTCTCACACAGACATTTCTCCATCCCAATGTGTCTGAGGATCGTTTTGAGATTTTAGAGTGATCCAGAGATCATTCCAGGTGGTCAGATGCAAAAATAAAAAATATGTTTTTGTTCAGTTTCCTTAGAAACAGTGATGGTTGTCCTTAGCAAATGCAGAGGCTTATGAATCGGTCATTGAAAAACCCATATTAATCAACAAATGATCAGAATAATAGCAATCTGATTATTTTGGGACATGTCCCCCTTAATGTCTACGGTGGTTATGGCCCTGAAGAATTATCATTTTGAATTATTATTAAGGGTTTTTGTGATGTTTTTGGAAATACTTACAGATCATACCAAAATAATCAGACTAAACCAAATCATGAACAAATTTCAGATTTGCACTGTATCAATAACTGTAACTGAAACCTATCCCTTAACCCCTAATTGACACTTTTACAAATGCATCCTCTTTATTGGTTTGACCGAGAGCATGTGTAAACCTTTAAGTTCCATTTAGTGGCCTGTTAACCTTGCTGTGTCCTCTAATGAATATGGACTCTGTAGATCTGAATTCTCCCCCTCCGGGAGCTCTTTGCTTTTGTGTGTGTTTTTGGTCTTATATCTCCACATAACACACAAAAAATCAGGCTAATAGCTCATCTTTATTACTCAGCTTGATTAGGCAGAACTGAGAGATTTTATTTTTAAAGTGACATATTGTAATAAACTTAAGCTGTAATTTTTACAAAAGAAAAACCACATGTTCTTATGATCAATTTTAATCACTAGCTATAAAAATCTTTTAAGTGTTTTAACGCTTTAGTTGCCTTTATGCATCGTTAGTGACTGGGCACAGTAAGATTACACATTTTATTTTTAACACCCCTATTTATAGACAATAAAAATATATATATATATATATATATATATATATATATATATATATATATATATATATATATATATATATATATATTTATAGCATCCGCCATACCCTAATTTTTCCCTGTTTCCTCCTTTTAAGACAGACACTTGTGCCAAGGGTTGTTCCACCTCTGCACAATACATTTTTGGCCTGGATTATAATTGTGGAAGATTTCTCTTGGTGTGCCTCTGATTTACACAATAGCAGTCGGAATTAATGAATGCTCTTAGTTCTGCATGTTTTCCAATGTGTTCTATTTTCATTCAGAAAAGATGGCAGGATGAAATTGCACATAGCAGAAATGCTTTTATACATTTACTTTTAAGAGTCATATAATCTGACATAGGAGGGAAAATAATTTCACAAAATTTGTAGATAAAATTAATTGGCTTTACTTCATCAGGACTCCCACATGTTTTAGCATGTTGTATGACCTCTTTGTATGATCGTTTTCTGTGACATTCCCACTGGCATTGTGCCGTCTTTTCTAATAAGCACTGATTAGAGTACACACTTCCTCTGTCTTTTCAGGATATATCATGCCTGAATCTGTGTACTGTGAGTGCGTGTGTATTTGTGCATGTGTTTGTGTGTGTATGCATGCTCTGGGCAATAAGCTGTTTTGATAATGTCAGCTCACATGGGCCTGTAATACAAATTCTTTTATTGTTTGGATGTTAGGCAAAGTTCCTTTGCAATGATTTTGTGGTGTGCAGCTATTTCTGTCATCAGTCACAGAAAGGAGCAGATGGTATTGTCCTCTGTCCAATGTGATCCAGATTAGCCATCTTTCAGTTCCATTGATGGCAAATGTTCCTATCTATCTATCTATCTATCTATCTATCTATCTATCTATCTATCTATCTATCTATCTATCTATCTATCTATCTATCTGTCTGTCTCTGTCTGTCAGCTATTTCTGTCATCAGTCATAGAAAGGAGCAGATGGTATTGTCCTCTGTCCAATGTGATCCAGATTAGCCATCTTTCAGTTCCAACAATGGCAAATGAATTAAATAAACATATCCAAAATTACAACGAATTTATGAATCTGTGCAGCCAATATTTCTAATATGTAAACCTTATGAATGAAAATGCGCACATTGTGATTTCAGATCGGATGGGCGCGGTCTCGACTCCTTTTGCAGTCTTTGTAAATTGTGCGCGTCTGGAGCTTGTAAAGTGTAACATTAAGATATGACATCATATACACTTTCCTCTTCTTGAAATGCCAATGTTAATGTATCACACGATTCACAAGTGATTATTATTATTATTATTATTATTATTATTATTATTATTATTATTATTGGGCTATTATTATGAAAAGGCATATACAAGTCATATTTAATTAATAAACTATAAATGTAAGAGTAAAACTTAAAAATGGGCGTTTCATTTAGTTTTAAAGCACTTCCGGTTTAAGTCCCACCCACACCCGGTTCTATCAGAATACAGAGATAGATACAGATAATTTTGTCACTTGAACAGATACAGATACAAATACAGATAATGGCTTCACTGTACACCTCTAATATATACAGGGTTGGGAGGGTTACTTATGAAATGTATTCCACTACAGATTACAGAATACATGCTGTAAAATTTAATTTGTAATGTATTCCATTAGATTACTCAAGGTCTAAATACTTTGGATTACTTCTTCATCACTGGTAGATTTTTTCACTTGTTTTGACTATAAAAACTCTTCCAGTACAGTAAGACAAAATACACATGTTAAAAATACATTCTCTGAAAAACCTAAATATCTTATGTAGTGTTGTTTCTACAGGATTTTTAGATATTTTTACAGGAAAACAATACAAAAATTATTATCAAGAATACTATTTTTGCCCTAATATCAAAGGTCTTACTAGAAAAAAAGAGATTATGATCTAACGTGAATTTTCTTGATAAAAAAATATGATCGTGCCTGGTAACGTACATTTTTCCTTCTGAAAGGACTAAATATTAAATGAAACAAATGACAATAAAATGCAAAGTAATCTCTTCAGTAATCAAAATACTTTTTGAATGTAACTGTATTCTAATTACCAATTATTTAAACTGTAACTGTAGTGGAATACAGTTACTTATATTTTGTATTTTTAAATACGTAATCCCGTATTTCGTTACACCCCAACCCTGAATATATATATCGTTCATGTCTGTCATTCATTCAGTTATTCAATTCATGTAAGATGCAGTGACAACACAGCACAGGACCAAAAGGGTAAGTGAATATTATGTCAACTGTCACAAAACTCTTACTGTTGAGCCCTGGTGTGTGTGTGTGTGTGTGTGTGGTATGAGAACCTCTATCTCAGGGCAAATCTTACACCAACTTTTGTCTTTTAGACACTATACTGACCACTAAGTTAAAAATCTGTAATCTGCATGCACTTTATTTTTCATTACAGATGAAAAAGTTACAGGCTAAAACATGACCACTCCCCAGTCTATCTGATCGAAGCCCAGAAGTGCCCATCCAAACATCAGTAGCGTCATCAATGCATTTTTAAGTGACGTTGCTCCTTCCTGTGAATTATGCAGTCTGTTTTATGCATGTATGACTCAGGCTGAGCCATCACAATGATGATCGGCAAAGGGGTTTTTATTTTTTATTTTTTTACAACAAACAGGATGAGCCAGATCTGTGATTTAGATGGAATATTAAATGTTTATTGAAGCATTAGTGTCAAGCAATATCAATGCCATCACTTTACAGTAAGCACTTAAATCACTTTCCAATACCCAGATGTTTCTGAAAGTCAAAAGTTGGAATTTGAATTAAATAGGTTATGCAGAACAGCTTGAATTGGAATGAAAGGAAGAGGAATATAATACATTGCAATCAGAATTTCAATATTGTCACACAACAGAGGGATTTCATAAGATGTTTTCTGACAAAATAATTACATTAGTAATTTTGACTAATCATGTCAATTTTATCCCTGATATGTATTCGACAAATTATGAATGTAATATTGTAATGCATGCATCAAATTCATGCAACATGCCATTAAAACAGATTTCATTTATTTATTTGCTTGTTTTCCAATACAGAACAACAAAATACCCACTACATTGTTTTAGCTAACCTTACAAAATAATATTTTGATGTACATTTTCACTTACAACATTTTGGAAAATGGCATATTCAACCATGCTCCATTACTATAAATGAAACTTAATTTATAAAATATAGGCTAATAAAATATATGTATATCAAAAGCAAAATTCTATGGCTGGCAATTCAAACACTGATTATTAAATTATTAAGATAATGTTTCTGGAAATACTACATTTGTTGCGTGTATGAACACGTGTATGGATAATTTTCATTCTAAATATTAAGTGCATTATTAAAAACTATATGCTTGCAACATTTATTTATTTATTATTCTCATAGACAGTTATAATCTTTCATTCTGTTCTAATTCAACTTTCTCCAGAAATTCAAACTCTGCATCTTGTTTTCGACCTCACCGATTGCAAATGAATGTATTGAATTGGCATTTCAAATGCATTTTCAGTTCGTCAACATTGGTGTTTACATTTTTTATTCAAGAAACTCTTTTTTTACCCCAGGGTTTATGTATGGGGGTGATATGATCCTCTGGTCCTGCTGTTCCTCTTTCGGAGTCTCTATACAAATCCCGGGTAGGCCTATTCACAGGCATGAAGTGAAGCACATCTGTACTAGTCACTCCTCCTCCAACAGTATGACGGTGCTCCACCCTCTTCATCGCTTTCATCCATCCGTTACTGTCCCACGAGTGGATAACAGCGGATTTCAGCACCGGGACGGATAGTCCACCGACTCAGGCATCATGGCGACAGAGGTAAGTATTATTAAAACACATTCATTTGAGCTTCATGAGAGATGATGAGCGTTGCTGCGGACAGCAGGACCTTATTCACGAATCGATGGTTTGAATGAAGTTATTTTGACACCTGCTGTGGGTTTGAATCCTGATCACTATGTGTCCTGTATAAACGCTTTTAGTTAGACGCGATCAAAGAAGCCAATTAAGAAATGTAGTCGCTGTTTTTCTTTAAGATAATTTCTTCGACATTATACTGAGCTTTCCTTGAGTCAAGTTCGTATTTTATCGCGAAACACAAATATATTGTGGTAAGAGCAGACAGGGTTTGATGAAGATTGAGTGAGTGAAACAGACAGACTGATGGATTATTCAGCACCCTGGACAGAGACACAAACATACAGACCGAATCAAGATCCATCCCTCAACAACCCACAGACGCATTATTAAAAGTAGCCTATAGGCTATACTCGTTTTTAAAACCGCAACACAGCAACTAACCTCTTGCCTTTACTGTTAGAAAAAAAAAAAAAAAAATGAATTCCTCAAAGGAAACGCTGCGTGTTGTGATTAAATGGCATGAAGGAAATTCACACTTGAAAAGGAAGGTTATAAAACAAACTGTTCCGAATATGATTGGATTAGAGTTCTAGCCATAACAAAATAACCGGTGATACACACCTGTAACTGCACAATTCTTAAAATACATATTTAGCGCCAATTTGCCACGTTACTTGGCAACCGTAATCAGCACACAGTTAGGCTAATTAACTATATTATTTCGTGGACTAATGTTAATTTATGTTGGCTTTACAAAGCCAGCATATTGTTATTTTACAGACTTGGGTTAGGTTAAAAAATATATATATATATATATATATAATCCCTAAACTACCAAAATGTCTTACTAATTCTTCTTACCGCTTTTTAAGATACATCCACCAAACTGTACCTATTTACAGCTGTTTTCATCTTACTAAGGATACATGCGTTACAGTGATTTTACCACAGTTAAGGGTGTTTTAAGTAGCAAAATCATTGTAAGGCAAGGCCTCAAGAAGCGTAATGCTTTACTTGACATGCAAACCCACAAGTGATGTAGAAATAAGTTATCAATCGATCTCATATTGTATGAGCACTGTAAACACTAATAGTCATCTCAAATTATAAAAAATAGTTTACTCAACTTAACCTTACATTTTTACTATTCTTACTAAGTTACAGTTACTCTCTAAATCCTAAATTTGTCATTAATAAAAACATTTAAGTGGTCCTAATTAATCATTATTAACCTGAAATGTCACATCACAGTAATGGAATCATAACTCAAATACATAAGTTCTTTCAAATTTGGCTTCGAGTACTACTAATTAAAAATTACTAAGTACAAAATTGCAGTTGTGTGGAATACCCATAAACCCGTATGCTTGAATAAATTATGTTTGGTCAAAACAAGGGAACTTATGAAGTAAAATAATAGTTTTTTATTTAAAAATGTATTTAGTTTTAATTCTTATGACTATAGTTGTTGTTTTATTGTAGCTGGTTGATAACTGAGATTTTTGTTAAGTCACCATGAGGGTGATAAGTGTTACCTCTGGTCAAATTGGAGCCTGTTTGGTTTAACACATTCTTCTTTACTCAATTGTACTTTACAAAGGGCAGATTTATGTGCACTATGAAGTACTGAGTAGAGTACAGTGTGCCATATGGCTAACTTAAAGTCTAGTCATAATTTCCCTTATCCCTCATATCTTTTCGTATAAGACATGTTATAACCCAATTTAAATAATTAAATCAAAGCAATGATACTTTAATCATAGATGAGTTAAGCTTACTTGTAACTAGTTAAAATTACTTTAAAAAATACGTTCGGTTTACTTGAGCCAAATAAGTATGTTTTAAGCATGCAAACCGATTGCCTTGAAAAATCTAAGTAAGGTCAACTAATTAGATTTTACAGTGAGGAGAGACACAAACATAAAGCTACATTTATCTCATATTAATTCTTAATTGGACAACTAATATATACTGTATGTGCTTGTGAAAAACACTTAGCTCCATATGTTTTTTGGCATATCTTCCAAAATATAATTTCCTCTCTTAATCCATCCTTCCAAATAGCAACATAAATGGTTTATATTTAGGCACCTGTATAGATTGCATGGCAACCTACATTCTGTCTGTATACTCAAGCCATCTTGATTACAAATTCATTCAAAAGGCAGGCAAATCCCTCCAGTGAGAATATACAATGATATTTCTCTGTTTGTAATGTATTCAGGGAAACAATTATATCCCTCAGCAACCTAGTTATTTGTACTGGGATATACCAATTGAAACTGATTGTTAACTCTTACCAAGCCAACGTTTGCTAGAGAAAATGTGTTTCCTGTTGCTTTGGGCATCTTGTGGTCTTGTTGTCCTCCATCCTGCTCGGTTATATTGAAATATATTGCAATGAGTCATCTGAATGTACTAAGAACGCTCCAAGTGCCTTTCTTTTGGTTCACTGGTCAGTTTGGCATTCAGTGCTTGTTAACTCTGTGTTTGTTATTCTGACACTTCTTTAGATGGATCTTATAGTATCTTGATCACAAGCTTCCTAAATCAAGTACAATGAATCCTTAAAATAACTACTGCTGAAAATAAATCAGGTTGTGTTATGCAAGCTCTAGGGTCCCTGTGACAAGTGACGTGTTTCTGTTTATTGCACAGGGCTGCTGTAGAAAGCCTTTAGAGGATTTTTAGAGGATCTGTTTTGATGAGACTCCAAAGTTAATAGTGTTTTTACCCTTGTGCAGAGGAATCAAAATGGCCAGTAAAGGAATACTTCACCAAAATATGACAATTTTGTTATAATTTACTCACCCTCATGTCATTTGGACCCTGTTTTATTGTCTTTTTTGTGAAACATAAAACAACATAAGTATAATGTCTGAGCTGCACTTTTCCATACCATGAACATGGAGAATGATTTATTCTGCCAAGTTTCAAAGAGTACTATAAAAGTGTCATAAAAGTAATCCATATGACTTGTGTGTTTAATTCAATGTCTTTTGAAGCCATGAGGAATATATAGAAAAATTAAGATGTGACCATCCGGGTTAATCATTGACGTCAAAAGTGGTTGGATCCCTCACAGTGTTGGTTAAGTTACAAAAAAAGTAATCCACTACAAATTACTAACTACTTATTTAAAATTATAATCAGATTACTTTACTGATTACTTCATAGAAAAATTAAACACATAACTAATTACTTTACTTTTAAGTTGCTTTCTCAAACATATTTTTCACAACAAAAAAAAAAACAAAAAAAAATTCTGGTCAACAAATTAAAAACAATGTCTATTTTCTCCTTGTTCATTGTTGCACATACTTCAGCTGTCACAGAACGCAAACAGACATATACACTGCGTGCACAATTATTAGGCAAGTGAGTATTCTGATCTTATCATTATTTCCATGCAAATTTTCCAACTCCAAACCATATAAACTTGAATGCTTATTGGATTCAATCATTTCCAGGTGATATTTATTTGTGTAATGAGGGAGGGTGTGGCGAAAGTGACTAACACCTTATATCAAGGTGTGCATAATTATTAGGCAGCTTCATTACCTCAGGTAAAATGGGCAAAAAAAGAGATTTAACTGGCACTGAAAAGTAAAAAATTGTAAAATGCCTTTCAGATGGATGCAACACTCTTGAAACAGCTAAACTATTGATGCGTGACCACCGGACAATCAAACGTTTTGTTGCGAATAGTCAACTGGGGCGCAAAAAATGCATGGAGAAGAAAAGACGCAAATTAACTGCAAAAGACTTGAGAATAATTAAACATGAAGCTACCAGGAACCCATTATCCTCCAGTGCCACCATATTCCAGAACTGCAACCTACCTGGAGTGTCCAGAAGTACAAGGTGTCAAGTGCTCAGAGACATGGCTAAGGTCAAGAAGGCTGAAACACGACCACCACTGAATATATTCACATGATGAACTGTCAAGATTGGGCAAAGAAATACATGAAGACAGATTTTTCAATGGTTTTATGGACAGATGAAATGAGAGTTACTCTTGATGGACCAGATGGATGGACCTGTGGCTGGACCACTAATGGACACAGGGCACCAATTCGAGTCAGGTGCCAGCAAGGTGGAGGAGGGGTACTGGTATGGGCTGCTATCATTAAGGATGAGGTAGTTGGATCTTTTCGAGTTGAAGATGGACTGAAACTCAACTCTCAAACCTACTGCCAGTTTCTGGAAAGTGCTTTCTTCAAGCAGTGGTACAGGAAGAAGTACTCAGCATTCAAGAAGGTCATGATCTTTATGCAGGACAATGCTCCATCACATGCATCCAAGTACTCCACTGCTTGGCAAGTCAGTAAGGGCCTCAAATATGCCTAAATAATGACTTGGCCCCCTTCCTCACCTGACTTAAATACTACTGAGAACTTGTGGGCCCTTCTCAAACATGAGATTTGCAATGAGGGAAGACAATACATCTCTTTGAACAGCATTTGGGAGGCTGTGGTTGCTGCTTCAGTGAAAGTTGATTGTGAACAGATCAAGAAACTGACAGACTCCATGGATGGAAGGATTATAAGGGCAGTTATTGAAAAGAAGGGTGGCTATATTGGTCACTGAATATTTTTGAAAGGCCAAAAATGTTATTCAGTTGTCATTTTGTGTTACTTATTTGTTGCGCTTACTCTAAAAATTGAGAATAAACAATTGAGTTGGGAGAAATTATTTTTGTAATTTAGTTGCCTAATAATTGTGCACACTGATAGTTGCCTAATAATTGTGCACACTTATATATTCCCCTGAGAAAGACAAAACTCACTTTTTCTTTGTTCAACATTCAGGTTTGAGGTTCAATAACATTTTGGATTGACTGAGAGCATTGTGTTTGTTCAACAATAAAATTAATCCTGAGGAATACAATTTGCCTTATAATTGTGCACGCAGTGTATATGAACATATGAATTCACATTTTAATTGTATTACACATGAATTGTAACCCAAGTAATGTACAAGTTATGACTCAATGAAAGTAATTACTTTCATTGAGTCAGTAACTGTAATCTGATTACAAGAATTTAAAATGTAATGCATTACACTACTTTTTGTGCCTAAAAGTAATTGTATTACAGTAACATATTACTTTGTAATCAATTTACACCCAACACTGCTCACACGTCACTACCGACAGCTATGCAGCAAATTTGAAAAACGTGACCAGCAAATGAGGTTTGATAGCTACAGAAAAAGGGAAGATTATCAGTAAACAACATAAAACAACTTAAATTTTGGTCTGTTTCTCACCCAAAAAGATTGTGTGACTTTCCATTTTAGTGAAGAAAGAAAGTAAAATAGGATTGGAACAACATCGGGTGAGTAAATAATAACAGAATGTTGAAGTTTAGTGTGTACTATTCCTTTAAAGACTGCCACATTGATTTGTTGTGTTTTAAAAGGGGCTGGTAGAAATCAAACACAGCCATCTCGTTACATACTTGCACCCTGGGCCAGGCCCAGTTAATTATACATAACACTTGCATATCAAGAATTTTTCAATGAACTGTTTTTGTCACTTGTTGCAGTAACTGTGATCGCCAATCTGTACATTCCCAATTAGCATTTTTAATTCCACTTTCTTTGTAAGAAGTGAATAGGTAATACAGGATAACAGTATAAGAATACATTGCAGTAATGCTCACTGTCATATTACTCATAGTATCTTTTGAATTCAGTTCACATTACCAGGAAAATTAGGCTGATACAGTTGTACAGTAATAAGACAAACAGATTTTGGGGTCTTAGGTATTCTGAGAAAGAAAGAAACCCAAAGTAAGAGTGTGGAAAGGAGAGGAGGACAGTGAGATAGCAAGACAGAAAGCAGCTCAACTGTGTAACAGCCCTTTTAAAATGTCGCAGCTAAAACAACCTGTAATTTGTTTAATGTGACCCTGAGGCCAAGTGCACTCAGCATCTCTGGTAGCAGTTAAAGTACTGGCCTTTCAGTAGCTGCTTCATTTTCTAATGGCATGAAATCCATGCACTGTTTACACTCAATGGATCTTACATATTTGCAGCATCGCTTTGATTTTCTCCTTATGTTCAGTTTTTAGTACATGGCAGATGTTTAGGACATGTGCGTTCAGTTACAAGTTGATAATCTGAATAAAGCCAGTAAAAATATGCAATGATAACATTTCATAATGGTGCTTAGACTGAAGAATGCTTGTCGCAAATTGTCATGAACTGCTTTACTTATCAGTGTCCATTATAGCCATACAGTGGCCTTCAAAAATGTATTGGTCACACTTAAAAAAAGTTTGAATGTCTTCGAATTAGATAATAAAATATGAAATCAAGTGTCCTGCAAACTAAACCTGTTCTCAGAACTAACTGAGCCAGTTTTGCATTTACTTTAAACCAACTAGGCCCAACTTTACTTTCTTTAAAATAAATGTCACTTGGTGTGATATCGTACCCAGTGCATACCTCACATTTACCCCACCAAAATCCTTATATTTTGCAGAGTTGTTCACCTCATTTTCTGTGTAACTCTGTTTTGCATGATAATCATTCACTCATAAACAAGCTTCAGAAGACAGCCAGATTCTATTTAAGAGCAAATTTGTCTCTTGGGGCAACAGTAAAGCTGAGCTTATTGTCTCCTGGTATTTAATTAACATGCATAAGAAAATGTGCTTAATTTAGGATCAGAAGTGTTTGATTGTAAAGGCATCTGTGCACCAGAATGGCATCTGGCATGTTTGACCTGTTTGTGTGAAAAAAAAAAAAAAAAAAAGAAAGGATAGTTTTTAGTTTGCAAGGTTTAAGTTTTTAATGAAACATATGAAGTGTTTCGACAGCAGATTTATTTAGAATCTACAGTGCTCTTTGAAACCTTTGCAATATGTGTTGTACATAAAGATTTGCAATATGTATATGTACTTCCATCAAGTATCATCTAACATGTCCAGCCTGATCTCATGAAAATGATGTGACCATGGCAACGTTTTTGCAAAACGATTCCGTGCTTTCTTACACGTTTCGCTGCAGTTTCCCATTGAAATGTCCAGCGAGGGGCACCAACAGCGAGTGAAATTATGCCGTAATCAATCAAGGGTTTTAAGGTGAGCATTAGATGCAGTAAAACATACCTCCCTAACCAAAAACTTTAACCTAAACCTAACCAATAGTATCCTAAAAGCAAATGAGAGGTAAATAAAACATTTTTAAAACATACTTACCCTAAACCAACAACTAAACTTAACCGACAGTGTCCCAAAAGCAAATGCGACATGAAAAGCACATTTTCATGTTGCTTCAGTGGTTTCGATTTTGTGGTTAAAAATTACCCATACATTTCTTTGAGCAATTTACCTCTAACATCACATACATCGTCATGTGGAATATTAGTGATCTGTTTTTTTATTTGTCCTCCCATATTTTGTGTGTCATTTTCACATTGTAACAGATGTGGTGTCTCTGTGGGTCAAGATAATGAACATAAAAAGCTACATATAATCGTATAGTGCGCCAACTGTGTTCAGTGATGTTGGCCATCTGGTTTGCACATCAGTACAAACTTGACATGATCGAAATGGATATATTGTATTTTAATTCTTCCAATGTCTTTTATGTGCTGGTTAAAACAGGGCCCATATGATGACTTACTCTTTCTCTGTGTAATGGGTCCAAAACATTGCTAAACATCCATCCCTCCAGGGCAAGACGGAGGTTTTCTATCACTCAGTAGATTGGAGTCCTTCCCTCATGAAATGTAGGTCTATAAAGTGATTTTTGGCTCTTCTACTGTGTCTCTCAAGGGTTTGAGAGTACATCAGCATTTCCCTGATTCTGTGTGAAGAAACCTGAGTGCTGTTAATGTTCTGCCTCTGTCGCATCTGTTTAAAATCATCTTCCACATTCATAAGGGAAAGAAGAGGAAATGCCCCGAGAGCCTATGAAGTCTTGAAGCTACACATCCTAATTTGCATCTGCAGATCTGCTCAGCTACTTATGAAATACCTCTTGGTGTTGGCAGCATCTGGAATCAACCTCTGAACCCTCAGATTTTCTGCCAAACACACTGTTTCAATAAAATGTATAATCTTTTCCTCAACTGATGAATTTTAATTGGCTGCAACTACCTCACTGCTGAGGGTCATGATGGCCGGTGATGCTAATGGTCTCACCTTTCAGACCAATTACAGCTCTGCTAACTTTGATAGCAATGTGATTTTAAACAATTGGATAGTTCCTCCAATAATAATCTCATTTTACCACCCACAGTCCATTCACTGATTGTCCAATGCATACTGCACACAAACATGCTGGCTGAAATGACCAGTTCCCATCTGACTGGCTGGCGCTGTGCAACCTCCGAGATTGGAAACAAAGTTGTGTGTACAAGTTGCAGGATTGGTAAAATTACTGCCTTTTTATGAAAGGACTAATCGCTAAAGGTGACCACACATCCTCTTTTTGCCGGACATGTTCTCTTTTTTGGACCTGTAAAATGCGTCCGGCCAGGATTTTGAAAGTGGCAGAAAAAGAACGAAAAAGTGTGAAGTGCAGTACTATAAAATTATTTTTTAATGGCTTTTCTGTTTTTATTTTATGTTGTTTTATATATGTAATTTTGTTATATTTTTTTTTTTTTAATTATTTTTTGTTTTACTTCATGTCCATTCTTACATGTATTAATGTTACTAATTATTAAATGTATTAAATACATTTAAATACATCTACGGTCACCCTAAATCCCTGGATTTGCCAAAGTTTTCCAGGGAGCTTGATCTCATGAAAAAAAAGTGACATTTTTGCAAAATGATATTACATGGTTTTTAAACATATTGCGAGGTGAAATATCCACAGAGTGGCGCTTAAAGCAAGTTAAATTTTCTTCCCAACTGATGAAGTTTTTAAGGTTAGTGCTCTATTGAGTTTTAAATCAACAAAACTGACCTTCCTACCAGAAACCTTAAACTTAAATCTAACCGACAGTGTTACGAAAAGCAAATGTGATGTGAAAAAAGCAATTGCTGAAGCAACCAAATAATAATTTTGTGGTGCTTGTATGACACTTTTTTTTTCACAGTAAGTGCTATGCTATATCAGTTGAGCTACTGCACAATTTGATCACACTTGAACAAACTTAAAAATGTAGTTGGTTATATAATGCAAACATTAAAATGTAATGTCTTAAGTCATGCACTACATTGAAAGTGTTGTAAGATATAAGATGGCATTGAAGAACATGATGAAAAGTGTTTATGAATTGATAATCTGTCCTTTTACTCAAGATTTGAGTGAAAGGAAATAAAAGTAATTGTAGCTTTAGTGTTAATTTCAGCGGCGATGAGTACAACGAGCCATGTAAAATTATTTTTCAAAAAATGTAGGTATAGTAATGTGATTCTATCAGACCAGGTAGTTTCCAGGTTATTGGCATCAAATCTTTGAAAAATATGTTTTTGAGTTTTGTTAAAGGCACTTAGTAGCAAGTACACTAGAAACCCATGAGCAGAACTGTATTCAATTAGAATTTTCCACAACAGTCTATTATTGTGGTATAAACCGCCCCAAAATGGTACTGTATGTTTAAACAAAAATAATCTTTGATTGGTTGCTTTTCATGACTGTCAGACAGACCTTTCTTGACTTAGTGGACAGTTTTTGGCCAGAATAAGCTGCAAAGTGGACCAGACTTTATGCTGATAGTCAAAAGTATGGCTACATAAGACTTCTCTCCTTATAATAAGCACATATGTACCAATAACAATTTAGATGAACTCCCAAGTTTGAATAATTTGCCATATCTTCTGGGAAAAACCCAACCGTGGTCAGTCTCATGACTGGATAAGCCACTTGCTTGCGGTTATGCCAACAGCTGCTTAGGGATTTCAGACAGCAGAACAGCTATTATGAGTGTCCCCAGCCTGTGCTGGAATCTCTCTGAGCGGTGCTCGTGGAGGAGAGAAGGAGTAATTAGACTCGTCTCATTTAGAGGGAACTAAAGGCTTTGTGTGTCTCGTGGCAACGGTGAAGACTAATTATTGTTCATGTCCATCCTAATGAAGCTTTGGTTGCTAATTCAGACTTTCTTTGTATTTTGTTGTTGCTATATAGAGGTCAATAATGACAACATGCTGTTAAATTCTGCTTTTACTGCTACAATATACAGTATGCATGAAATCCCAGAGAAAAGATTTATTACTCAGAGGTCACTCTTTCATAGCTCGGGAGACTGAATGTGTTCTCAGTAATTACTCATTTAAGCATTAACTTTGTCTCTGATGTGTCTTCTAAAATGCCATAGGAGAAATAAAAAGGCACAAATCTTGACAGAAAGTAAGAGCATGGAGCTATAAAATTAATGTGGATAGCATAGTGCTAATAATATGGTCTTGGATGAATTTGAAGAGAAATAATAGAATTCATATTGAGGTATTGTATATGACTTTTGATGGCAGACTTTGGTATCTTGGAAAATCCAAGCACAGTATGAAACATTGTTGAATTCTTTTCTGAAACTCTAAAGGAGGCACATGATTACTTGTGTCTTTTACTCAGGAGAAACATCTGAGAAAAGGAGGCTTAAGCAAAATTCTCCATTAGCTTTCCATTTAATCTCACTACTGTCTAGCAGAAAAAATTGCAATATTTAATCATGTGTGATTTTCATACTTTGTATGAAATGTGCAGACAAAAATATGCATTTTCCCAAAATCATCATATTTCACAATCCAGTATGGTTCTATTTATGCAAAACTATGAACCAAATGAAACTCACTTTCATTGCTTTTTCATTCTCTGTGTGTGGTTCAGCGCTGGCCTTAAATAGTACTTTGCTATTTAAGCAATGGAAATTATTAATAATAGACTTCTTTCTGGCATCAAAGCTTTTAGGAATTACACTAATGAGATTGCAACTGTGGCCACTTAATTTTTGCTTAATATTAAGCTGTAAGCCTTGTGTTATATATTGATCTGTTAAAATAATGATTTATTTATACAGGGAGACTAAAATAACTTGTTTGGAAACTTTAGATTAGATCTGAAATTTTAAAATGCTACAGTGGTGCACAAAAATATGCTGTTTATTTAAAGGGGTCATGAAATGTTCCTTTTTTTTTTTTTTTTTTTAAATAGATTTATAATCTTCCCTGAGGTCCACTGATAATGTTAGTAAAGTTATTATTATTATTATTATTATTATTATTATTATTATTATTATTTTGCATTTAAACATAATTTAGTCATAATTCACTGATAATTCATAATTCATTCATAGTCATAATTTATTAAAATATGATCATTTTCCACCCTCTCTCTGGCCCTCTGTCTGAAACGCTCAGTTTAGGCCTAAGCGCCTCCTTAAAACTTCAACGTAAACACTCCCACTGTTCTGATTGTCTAGCATCGTACAGCCCCTCAAATTCAGCCACATTTGAAAATCAATCAGAAAAGAATGAACAAGATCCACAACATTATTAAACTAAATTTCAGGGTTTACACATAACGCTCATTCAACATATTGCATCTGAATATATTAAACTGTTCATTTCAAGCATAACTGTTAACACTCACACACTGTCTACACAAGACGGGAGAGTCACGTTCCGTCAAAAGCAATAAAACCCATTATAATTAATGATGCTGTCTACCATGGAAGTGTCCATTGTGATGCATCGTGTTGCGCAGACAGTAAACAGATGTCTCGTTCCATTTTGTGCAGCATGCACTGTGCTACTACTGCCAACAACACAAATAAACGGTTTAGAAAGTTCATGTCGACGTGCCCGGTGTAGTCAGCCTCAAGCCGTTGCATCGCATCAACGGATGCACCTGGTGTAAACAGGGTGTCAGCACCATAAGCAGTTGTGACATTTGAAATATTCATGAATGGAACTGTTTACTTACTGTTTTGCATCGGGTCCAAGTGTTTTTAACTGCCCCATCCTTCAGTAACAGTTACTTTGCAAAGCTTGAATAATTTTATGACTGGTTCACAATCGATCCATGCTGATAGCTGAAAAAACTTGCAATCCACGCTGAAATATGCTGAAGACACATCCAGTTTCCAGTATCATCCTGCACTAAAATGAACATCGCCATCTAAACAGTCAACGGCGTCCATCTAGCATATGTTTTCATACACCAACAATTAAAAATAGCGCAGATGGGCGAAAGAACGTGCCCATGATGCGTTTGTGCTCAAAAAAGCAAGAGGCAGTGGCTGAATGACAGAGAATGGTTTCTTCTCTTCAGAGTTGTAACTTGACACCACGATATGTATCAAATGGTCAAAGACGTCTGTCTGTGCATGTTTAAATACAAAAATAATTTAAAATAGTCCAGATGGGTCCCTTTTGGTGTTCAGGAATAATAAGGCCACAGTAGGCCTTGTTTGTCCTTCTCTCTCAGTTTACGAACTGAAGCACCAATGGGCGGGGCCAAGGGTGCGTTGATGTAAAAGTAGGCGTTGATGTTTTTGAGCTGTAGTGGTTTTAGAGCCCTTAGTGACGTAGGGTAGTCGTGGAAGTAGAGAACGAGGCGTTTTTGCAGCTTGGTTTCAATAAATGCTTTTACTGCATTGGGGATTTTGAGTTCTGAAATTTTTAGTGTTTTTTTTTTTTTTTATTGTAGAAAGACCTCTTATATGTCAAAATATCAAGTAAAATTTGATTCCTCATGACATGACCCCTTTAAAAGAGTACAAGCCGCATAATTTTAGGTATTATTCATGTCCATAGCGTAAACGGTACGCAACAAGTTACACTTATAATTTCAGTAGTAAGGGTAAGGGGAAAATCCCTAATAGTAAGCATAAATGAACCATTTATATTATTTTTAAGCATCACTAATAAATAAATACTTTTTACATTTAGGACGTTTATCAGATGCTTTTTGTCCAGAGCAACTTTATCCACTAGGGATAAAAAAAAAGAAAAAAAAGATGAAAAAATATTTTTAACATTTCCATTAAACGGAAGCATTAGAATATCAGTCAAAATAAGACACAGCAAATGTTCATCATGGCTGAATGTATGTCCTATTGGATGTATCAGGTATCATTCTGTCCCGCAGGTGTTGTTGGCTCTCTATTTTATGATATTTGCAGAGCTGTTGAAGATGGTTTAAGCGTATAAAGCCCCAAAACAACTCACTGTTTCTTGTCCTTTGTTTGATTTATACTCTGTCTTCATTCTGGCCCATGTTTTATACACATTTACTGTATATTCCATCGTATTTAAAAATATTATTTCTTTAGAAGCCCCTGTCTGAGACCCTTGAAAAAGGGCCAGGCTCTGTCACTTCTTTGTGTTAAGGAAGAGATAGAAACAATAAAGCACTGGCCTAAGTGAAACTTAATTTGCCAAATTCTTAGCGACTTGTATAATGATTTAAAGGTGCGCTAAGCAATATTTTCCACTTATAAACATTTTACACCTAAGAAATTAATAGTACTTCTGACAAATATGTTTAAAATGAAGTACACTCACATGACGGTAAGACTCCAGTCATTCTACTGGCCTACAAAAGTTGCAGAGACAAATATAAGTAAGCCATATGTAGGACGATTCCTCAGTGGCATTTTCAAAACATTGCTCTGTTTTTTTTAGCAACATTGGTTCATCAAATGGTTTGAGATTGGGGCGGGAACAATGCTAGGTGGGGGAAACCTGTTTAAAAAGAATTACTTTTGTAATTCCATTAAGTGACTTTACTAATGCTGAAATTAAAAACCTTTAAAATATGCTGTATGTGTAATCAGTGTGCCATCTATCTTGACTTTGTATTTTGTTTCTCTTTTTAGTTCCACAACCTTCAGGAGCTGCATCACGGTGTGTCTCTGGCCACCAAGGTCTTCATTCAGAGAGACTACAGTGACAGTACCATCTGCAAATTCCAGACCAAGTTCCCAGCAGAGCTGGACAGAAGGGTATGCTTCTTCCTCTTGAGTCAGAGCCATGGAGGTGATCACAGCACAAGAGCATTCACAGACCGCAGACACTGTCTGAAAGCTCAGACAAGAATGCTTCATCCTGCCCATGCATATTAAGCAAAATAAAAATAAATAATAATAATAATACAAATACAGAGAGGAGTGAGAAAAGTAAAACATGTTTGTTGGTTGTATTGTATGAAGAACAAGAAAGGGTTGGGGGCAATTGATGCACCATATTACCATTTTTTACGTGGTTCCGCATCCCATGAGGCGTTGCTCATTTTTGTAACTTTCTGAATGCCTGAATCTTAAAAGGGTCATATCATGAAAAGTAAAAAAAAAAATGTATGTGCTATGTAAACATGTTCTAACTTTCAACATTTCTTCTTCAGCCCAAAAAAGACTATTTTGTGAAACTAAACTGCAAAAATTGCTCACTTCGAACATGTGAAACTTTCTGGTGTCAGGCACATTAAGTGAAACGAAACAGTTTACCCAAAAATGAAAATTCTGTCATTATTCACCCTCATCAGTAGCCACAGATTTGCCAGGGTGTGCAACTGCCAAAACGTCAGGTTACACACACAAATAAAATAAGATTTTTTTTTTTATGCTTATAATAGTGTGCAACAATGTTAATAAAAATAAAAAAACTATTTAAATTCAGAAAGTTTATGCTTCAGTATACGGAGTTCCGCTTTTTTATCATGCCTGCGTCAATACCAGCAAAATAAGGTAGTTGTTGTTATATTTTTCCTCAATTACAATACAGTATATGCAAATTACAGAACATTTGGAGAATACATTTAGAAAGGTAGGCTACTATAACGCTCTGTCATGTGATGATTTGTTCACAAAAACGGCCTAGTTATAAATCATTCCAAAGAAAAACAATTATCGTTTTTTTGACAGATTTTTGTTTTTATGACTAAATATCAAGCCTAATATTTGGTTACATTAACAGGCCTACCTACTCCATTGTCAAAAGTAGGTGTGGAGGTGAGGGCGTGGTCAAGTGCCCGTCTGGGGAGAGAGAATTGTGAATAATTACCGTTTCCATGTTCACAGTGAGAGGCGGGGGAGGTAAAAGATGGCCCAGTCCGCCGAGAGAGAGAGAGAGAGAGAGAGAGAGAGAGAAAGCTGAGTGTTCCTGAGTGCGATTTGTATTGTGCTGAAAAGCATCAATTTGCGTGTGACCACTGAAAAGTGGAATATATATATAGACTGTGAAGCTGTGGGAAATAAAGCCCTTTTGAGTTGGATCTCGCCGTGTCCCGCTTCCTCCTTTTGATTCAAATACGAACATCTGTTACACTGGTGCCGAAACCTGGGAAAAGGAGGAAGCGGGACACGGCGAGTTCCAACTCAAAAGGGCTTTATTTCCCACATCTTCACAGTCTATACATATATTCCACTTTTCAGTGGTCACACTCAAATTGATGTTTTTCAGCACAATACAAATCACACTCAGGTACACTCTGCTCCATGCAGCTCTCTCTCTTTCGGTGGACTGGGCCGTCTTTTATTTCCCCCGACTCTCACTGTGAACATGGAAACGGTAATTAGTCACAATTCATCTCAGGTGGATGTCCTTACCGCTTTCTCTTTCCCCAGATGGGCACTTGACCACACCCTCACCTCCACAATAGGATTTAATTTATTATATTTTTTATAAAATAAGACAAGTCATTATAACATAACACTAAGGCTAAATATCTCAGCTCTGTTGGTCCTCACAAAGCAAGTGAATGGGTACCAACATTTTGAAGGTCCAAAATCACATAAAGGCAGCATAAGAGTAATCTATACGACTCCAGTGGTTAAATCCGTGTCTTCAGAAGAGAAATGATAAGTTTGAGTGAGAAACATCAATATTTAAGTCCTTTTTTTTACTATTAATCTCCATTTTCACATTAATCTTCTTTTGCTTTTGGCAATTTGCATTCTTTGTGCATATTGCCATCTACTAGGCAGGAATGAGAAAAGTAAGACAGTACTTAAATATTGATCTATTTCTCACCCACACCTATCATATCTCTTCTGACAACATGGATTAAACCACTGGAGTCATATGGATTACTTTTATGCTGCATGTGATTTTTGGAGCTTTAATATGTTGGTACCCATTCACTTGCATTGTGAGGACCTACAGAGCTGAGATATTCTTCTAAAAATCTTTGTTTGTGTTCAGCAGACGAAAGAAAGTCATACACATCTGGGATAGCATGAGCGTGAGTAAATGAGAGAAATTTAATATTTGGGTGAACTATCCCTTAAACAATGCATGTCACGTTATTGTGCTTCAGTGTCTTGCACACTCTGTTTTCCCTTGGCACACCCAGAGCCTCATTTTTGGCATCCGGTAAGATCTACCAAAGCTCTGAAATCTCATTCATGTTTCAGTTCAGATTAAAAAATGGCGTGTCTCACCAGGTTAGATGCCATTGACACTAAACAGCATTGGTTGTTGCATGTGATATAACCAATCAATGTCCAGAATCATAGTACAGTATTAAATCAAGTCTTAAATCTCATTGTTAACACTTTTCTAATTGCTGCAGGTTAGTTTTATAAACTCTTTTGCAGGGCAATTAATTTAATTTTTTTTTTTTTAAAGTATTATATATCTAGGGAATCTATTTCTGAAAAAAAATAAAAAGACCACATTTTCACAGGAGAAAGCAACAGAGAGTAGATGAAAGTCTCCCTTGTACAGTACAGTATCTGAACAGTGTTACGATATTCTGAGAAAATATTTCTCCTTGTAGACATAAAGACTTTAGAGAGTAAAAGTGTGACTCGAGCAGTCTGAATATGTGGAATAGAAGATTAGACTAGTAAAACACCCATAAAATTGTGTCCTGGGCCCTGTGAATTTAAGTGACGGCCCTGCTTTAAATGAAAGTGTTCTTACAGAAGTGAGAGTGAATGGCATGATCACAGAGATTATTAGATAGAGGAGGTACTGTATATTAATCTGTTCGTGTAAAAGCCTCACATTGTTGTAACTGACTATTGTGTGTAGATTGAGAGGAGCCTGTTTGAAGAAACGGTGAAGATACTCAACAGCTATTATGCAGAAGCTGAAAAGATTGGTGGTCAGTCCTACCTGGAAGGCTGCCTGGCTTGTGCTACGGCCTACATCGTCTTCCTGTGCATGGAGACACGCTATGAAAAGGTATTGAGATAAAGTCTTCTCTTGATTCATTTACAATACAGTCAACATTCATCACAAAGTCAGTTCTGAGATCTATGCTTGAGTACAGTTTCTGGCCCATGGAAAGCTTTGAAGATCAAAGAGGAGCATTCAGGCCTGGTCACCCAAGAATTCTCAAAGAATCTAAACATTAGAAAGTACATTTTGATGTGCCGGCCCATTCGAATCTGACCACACACGTTCAGAGTAACAGATGGAAATCGCTTTGGAATAACAGTCAAACAAAGTTGAGATAAGGTTTGATATGTGTGGATATGCCGTACGTAGACAATGGTTCCCCTCAGGTGTGCACCTCTCATCCAATAAGCATATCTGACTGAATCATAACATGGCATTCAGTGCGGTGGTCCACTTCCAAATAGCTAATTACTCTTCACAGGTGTGCTTCACCTGACAGGCACTGAGATAGAATGGACATAAAGTGGAAAGTGCCTGCCAGCTCTATGCTGTCATTCCACATTTATGTTCATGCTTTAGCATTTTTGAAAAGTGATGTTATTCCATTTGTGGAACTTTGAGGTCACATCAGGTCAGAAAGCATAATGCCCATTGTTTTTTGAACCAAGTTTATTTTGAGTGCAAATATATATACTTCTAAAATAATAATTTGTATCTTTGATAATTAAGTTACGGGAAAATTCTCTCTCTATAATGCTGTAAGCAGAAATTCCCCTTCACATGTCTAAATGGGGTCAGTCAATCTAGTTGCACATTCTGCAAATCATTTGCTTTAAAGGCTTAATCCACCCTTATATCATGTACTCACTCTCATGTCGCTCAAAACACTGCAAAACAATAAATAAATAAATAAATAATAATAAAATCACTCTATTTATCAGTAATTTTGTTTTCAGAGCCCCTTAGAAGACAGGGAGGGAATTATTTTTCTGAAATCGTTTTGCATTCCCTTTAAAAATTGTTGCGTTCCCTCGCAATACACATTGAGTTCAGTCACAATTATTTTGGGTTCCCTTGCAATTAATTAACCATGGGTTTTACTATAGTAATACTGTAGTTACCATGATTGTAGTTACCATGTTTTTTGGCAGAAACCATGGTTTTACTATAGTGATATTGTAGTAAACATAACTGTAGTGACCGTGTTTTTTGGTGGAAACCATGGTTTTACTATAGTAATATTGTAGTAAACATAACTGTTTACTTTTTTTTTTTTTTTTTGGGTGGTGGAAACCATGGTTTTACAAATGGATTAGTAATGTTGACTGTAGTAACCATGTTTTTTTTATTTTTTTTTTATTTTACTATAGCAATATTGAAGACTATAGTAACTGTGGTTAAACTGTGGTTACTGTTGTTAAACCATGGTTAATTTTCAGAAGGGTTAACCATGGTTTTACTATAGTTACCATAGTTGAACTATGGTGTTTGTAGTAAAACCATAGTAACCACGAATTATGTTTTTTTTAAAGTTTTTTTTTTAACCATAGCTTTTATTTTCCTGTATTATTACCATGGTTTCATTACGAATATCATGGTTTAAATATGGCTACTGCATTAATAATAATGATAATAATGAGTTTATTTTATAGCACTTTTCCAAAGTTCAAAGCACTTTACAAGCAACAACAGACATAAATACTGTACATCAAAGCAAAAAATGAAATGAAAAACAATAGAAGAATAAAACAATACAGTTTGCACAACAATCACCACACAAGCAAGGAACCATAGTAAAACCATGGTAAATATTGTGGTTATGGTTTTACTTACAATAATATAGTTGAACTATAGGTACTATAGTAAAACCATGGTACATTTTGTGGTTATTATGTTTTTACAAATATTACAGTTTAACTATGATTATTATAGCAAAACCATATTTAATTTATTGCAAAACAGTGGGGTTGCGAGGAGAGGTTCCGGGGGCTTAAGCCCCTGATATATTGTCCCAGGCCCCTGATCTCTTTTGAAGATTCACACACATTTCACTTCACAAATAAAATATGTTTTATGACTTTGACTTTGTTCGCCCTGTAGTCCATCTGTCCGTGATGAAAAGCAGCGGCCGCTGGCCATGGTAAATTACCGTTTGCGCGTTTATTCAGTTCACCGCAGAAACAACCATCAGCTAGGTTTTAAAGCCCTCACATTTATAGCCAGTTGTTGAACAAATAATATTAGGTCACTTGGGGATTTCTCGCTTACTCTTTTATGAATACTGAGGATTCGCACACACTACTCCATTGGCATACTGTTTTTGGCATACTATATAGTAAGGAAGTATGGATATTCAGACCAAGTGCAGGTACTATCTAGTGTTCAGCATAATTGAGACCTTATGTCTTAACTTTTATGGTTAATAATTGTTCACAGTTTACAATGTGACATGGTAAATCTATAGTTTTAACTTTGAGATTATTTGGGGGACATTAATTAGTTATTCAATTAAATAATTTAGAATTTTTGTATTAATAAATTCAGGTACAATGTTTAAAAAAAAAAAAAAAAAAAAAAGACCAAGCTAGATATTTTATCTAGGTTTGATATTGCCTGCTAGGTACAGTAGCTGTCTGATAACATCAGTTACTGTAACGCTACTTACATAATGTAGGGCCAATCAGTTCCTATTTGGGGTCAGCAAGCTATTAAGATAACTTATTCATGAAACCATAGATAAATTAGAGGCAGGTTTGGGAGGGTTACTTTTGAAATGTATTCCACTACAGATTACAGAATACATGCTGTAAAATGTAATTTGTAACGTATTTTGTTAGATTACACAAGGTCAGTACATATTCTAAATCCTTTGGATTACTTCTTCAGCACTGGTAGATTTTTTCACTTGTTTTGACTATAAAAACTCTGCCAGTACAGTAAGACAAAATTCACATGTTAAAAATACATTCTCTGAAAATCCTAAACATCTTATGCAGTGTTGTTTCTATAAAAAGATAAATCAAATTGATCTTGTTTTAAGGATTTTTAGATATTTTTACAGGAAAACAATACAAAAATTATTATCAAGAATACAGTTTTTGCCCTAATTTCAAAGGTCTTACTAGAAAAAAGAAAGAAATTATGATCCAATGTGAATTCTACTGATAAAAAAATATGATCGTGCCTGGTAACGTGCATGTAAAATGGCTAGAAATAGCATTTTAGCTTAGCGTAAAGCTGACAATTTACACAAGGTTTATTTCTTTTTTCTTCTGCTCCAAACTTACTTCAAACTTCTCTGTCTGCTCGTATGAATGTAACACTGTTCTGTTCAAATGCACTTAGGATCGCATCATTTATATTTATAAATGTTTTCCATCTGAAAGGACTAAATATAAAATGAAACAAATGACAATAAAATGCAAAGTAATCTCTTCAGTAATCAAAATACTTTTTGAATATAAATGTATTCTAATTACCAATGATTTAAATTGTAACTGTAGTGGAATACAGTTACTTATATTTTGTATTTTAAATACGTAATCCTGTTACATGTATTCCGTTACTCCCCAACCCTGATTAGAGGTTAGTTGGCTTGCTTATTGCACCTTAGTTAATTAACCACTTTGCCCAAATTAAGGATGTTTGGATATTGTTTTACTGGAATTTTATTTTTTTTTTTTTTTTTTTTTTTGCAGTGAACACAAAGTAGATAACAAGCAAAGTGGCCTGTGCTTGCTTATATCTAAAGTGCATTTTGATCACTAGCTATCAAGCTCAGTTACAGTTTTGCTTGATTTTCAAAAATTCTGTATCAGGGTGGGACATGAACGTAGGTCCGCTTGCACACTAAATTAAAACTTTACAGTTTTAATGATTATCCTTAATATGGTGTTATTGCCTCCATTCATAAACAGTGTTTGCCCGCCACAGTCTAATTTGTCCCACCACAGTTTTATAATGAAACGAAAATATGTTTACACTTCTCATAATAACATAAAAGATCTCTAAACGTTGTGTTTTGCGTTGTTCGGCAAAGCATCTCTCACTCCCAGTCAGTCAGCCCCCTGCCCCTGCTGTACGCGTGCATGCTCACACACACACACACACACACACACACATGCACTGGAACCAATTATCTAGCGTTAACGTTATTACCAGTGGCTCTGACAACGTAGCTATTTTCAGCATCTGAGGAGCAAGTTCAACACAGGTAACCACTTTTGCTTTATTCTTTGATGGCTCACAGGGCTCGACATTAATGCTTGTCCGGGACAAGTGGATTTTTGAAGTGGCAAGTGAAAGAGAATTTTACTTGCCCGACCGGACAAGCAGACTGATTAAAACGACAATAACAAAAAAATAACCAGCTATATTTTTGATAGCCTAGGCCTGTGTCACTTATTACAAAGCTCATATTCTTATTCTGCTGTTGAAAGTAATGAAGAGCACGTAATTTTATAATTCACTAGCGATCTAGTAACAGCTGTGCCCTGTTTGATTGACAGGCAGCGTATGTGTGTGTGCTGAACATGTACGTGTGTGTGAAAATGCTCGTGCTAATGCGCTCCTGAACGGTCAAATGCATTTAAAAATTCTGCCAAAATGCTCATCTTGGTGAGGTATTCATGTAAACACAGAGAGTGATGTCTAAAGTGAACATAAACAGCAGAGAAAAAAGCGGATTTGTATTAAAATGTCGGACATGTAAGTATAAATGTAAGCTAATAGACCTGCTGCCGTCTAGTGTGTCATTATAATAATCAAACAACCATAACAAGAAAATGAGAACTGAGCTCTTGACTGGGTAACTTTAGTAGCTTTAAAAAGTATTAATGTATTATAATCATACAGTGAAGACCAGTAGTAGTTTTATGTTGCATTTCATTCTGAATGTTTCCTTGAATACTTGATAGCCTACTGCTGTTCCATTTTTTTTAAATGCCGTTAAAATACTATTATTTTTAATATATTTCTATTCTTTGCTGTTTTTAATTGTTATTTTATTACTGACTGTTTTCTAGTCTTGAATAATTACTTAAGAACTTGAAACCATTCTTCCATAATTAACAGATTAGTTAGTGTTATTCATTGTTGTGATTTTGAAGCTTGTATTGAGAATCATCAAATTTCACTACAGACTACAGAAATATTGGTATTGTGATAATGTATAGCCTTTATTGTACATGGTAGATCTTGCTGCAATAACATGATGAAAAAGTAGATCTCATTCCACAGAAGTGTGAGCAGCCCTGCTGTAAATGATGCTGATGGAGGCTTTTCTTTATACGTAACATAAAATAATTACCATATGACAATAGCCTTCTCCCCTACCCAGTGCAGTTCATATTTCTATTGCAGAGAACTGAGTTGATTGCATCGGTACACTATTAAGTTGGGTATCAGTCATCATTTTAGAAAAATATACAACATGTTTTTGACATGTTACTTGAATGTCCTTTTTTAGTCTCTGGACAAGTAACTTTTTTACTCGGACAAGTGGATGACCAATTAATTTGTCTGGAGGACAAGCACATGACAATGCTTAATGTCGAGCCTTGGCTCAAATGTATGCTCTAGTCGATTTTGTGTTTTGTCCATTTGTGAACTGCGTTAAAATCCATCTCGTTTATGCTTTGTGGGTGTGACTTTTTTGCTGTGTTATCATCATTCATATCTATGCAACCAATGTGTCTATGATTAAGTCAAGTCATTTTTATTTGTATAGCGCCTTTCACAACACACATCGTTCCAAAGCAGCTTTACAGAAAATCATGCATTAACAGAAAATGAAACTGTAATATCTATAATGTCTTAGAGTCATCATTATGTAGTTTGATTAAATACGATTTTGAATTGTGTTTAAAAATAAGTAATTCAATTATAATTGTATTTAGAAACCCAGTGAGCATGCCGAAGGCGACTGTGGCAAGGAACACAAAACTCCATAAGATGTTGGTTAATGGAGAAAAAAAAAAAAAAAGAAAATAAATAAATAAATTAAATGACTACTAGAGCACAAAATTGTTTACAAGAGCACAAAGTTCTTCATAGATCTAGCCTCTTCATTTTGCTCTCAAAGTGCACCAGATTTATGCATGTAACTTTAAAATGTACAAAATTATCTCATGGGGGGCATGCCTAGAGGGTCTGTGGTCCACCCACCACAGTCTCACAAAATCCTGTGGGAAACACTAATTAACATACATATACTATTACACCAAGTTTTAGCATAGGCAGTTAAGTTGCATATTTTTCTTCTTTTTTTTTTTATCTTGCCAATGGCGCCAAGTGACCCAGGTCCGCCAATGGTGCCCCCTCAAACAAATCAAGTGCATGACGCCTCTACATCAGGCTTTTGCAGAGAGTTATTTGTAAACTCTAGATTGTAAAAATGCCCACCTTTATGGCAAACTCTGATGAACTGCACCCACCCAAGATGTGCATTTTTGTTTGCCGCACCATCTGATAGGAGGCCACACATGAGTGGACACGGATGAGTTCACTCACGCTGCAGGCTATAGCTAGATAGGCATCTTCCTCATCAAAGACGAGTGATTGCATAAACAAGTCAGGGCAGCGAAGACAAAGATTTAGAGCTTGCTGCACTGTGTCACACGTCAAGGCTTAAGACCGTAAATCACACAATGACCTTTCATTCTGTAGAGCAGCCATTCTCAACCTGTGGTAAAAGCACTCCCTGGTGATACAGTCCACCAGCACCAGCTCACTCTATATGGCTGATAAAAAATATGATATGATATATAAACCAGCCCATCTGGCACAAACAATCATGCCCCGGTCCAAATCATTGAGATCAAATTTTTTCCCCATTCTGTTGGTTGATGTGAACATGAACTGAAGCTCCTGACCCATGTCTGCATGGTTTTATGCACTGCACTGCTGCCACACGATTGGCTGATTAGATAATCGCATGGAAGATCCAGCAAGCAGCAGCTCTGCGGATGGAAACGCCTTGTTGATGAGAGAGGTCAACAGAGAATGGCCAGACTGGTTCGAACTGACAAAGTCTACGGTAACTCAGATAATCTCTCTGTACAATTGTGGTGAGAAGAATATCATCTCAGAATGCTATTCTGAGATGCAAGTAGGCGCTGTTTTGGTGGCACCTATACAATATTAGGCAGGTGGTTTGTGTTATGGCTGACTGGTGTATATATGAACGGTACCAAAATTTCAGTTGTCGATACCGATACCAGTGAAATTTCACGGTTCTCGATGCCAATTTCGATACCACAGCAAAAATATGATAATATGATAATGTGCTACTGAACACATAAGTTTAGTTATTTTTAATAATTATTTTAATTATTATTTTCCAGAACTTGTTTTAAAGTTTAATTGAATCATCAAAATGGTGTCTAATCAATACATTCTTAAAACTTTTAATAAGCTGTCTTGCTTGTGATATATTGCTTAATTATTATTATTATTATTACAGTGAATAATACATTTTACTATACACTTGTAATATATTTGTATTCAATTCTTTATTTAATTTCTTCAATTTCAGGCATCTAGCTTTTATTCTGAATCGTGCTTTTATTATGACATTTGTTTTTTGCCGGAGTCTTCACTTTACCGGATAAACAGTTCGCAACAAGGCCCAGTGATCCTTGAAGACTTTCAAGTCACCTCTGAAATCTCATCTGTTTACACTGTCCTTTGAGTCTGACAAATTAAATGTAGTACACAGTTTTGGAGTGTTTGTATTTTACACTACTGTTGTTTGTGTATGTGGTAATTTTGAAATGTTATGTTTTAAATTCTATTATGTGAAGCACTTTGGTCAACTCTGTTGTTTTAAATGCTATATAAATAAAGTTGAGATTAAAGTGCAGATGCTGTGATTTAATTATATAAAAATATAGTTTACATGTGCTGTGTGGTTCACAGTGGATTAGTGCTCTGCTTTGTCATCTCAAACAACGTGAATTATTCTCAATGTCTGTGGAGTTTCTAGTGTTTGAGCTGTTGGATTTATACATTAATTTAAAGTATGCAGCTCATCCACGCCAAGATTGCAGCCTTCAGCAGTTTAATAAATCACACTATGACATGTCACTTGAATTAATTTCCATTTTAGTGTACAAGGAGTAACAGAGCATGCGTTCAAATTAAGCCTGTGAGCATTTGAAAGCTGTGGTGTGTCAGTCATACTGCGTGCTGGCACCAGATTGAGTTGGTACTACCAGTACAGCAGAAACGCTGGTATCATTACATCTTTTTTATTTTAGTACCGACTTGGTACCTGTGATGATGAGTCAGATGATGAGTTGAGATCCATGTGCAGCTTTAATAATGATAAACGTCACAGCTCTGGAAAAAATAAAGAGACCACTCCAAATGTTCAGTTCCTTTGGATTTACTAGTAAAATGAACATTTTTGTTTTATTCTATAAACTACTGAAAACATTTCTCCCAAATTCCAAATAAAAATATTGTCATTAAGAGTATTTATTTGCAGAAAATAACAACTGGTCAAAATAACAAAAAAGATGCTGTGTTTTCAGACCTCGAATAATGCAAAGAAAACAAGTTCATATTCATTTATAAACAACACAATACTAATATTTTAACTGAGGAAGAGTTCAGAAATCAATGTTTGGTGGAATAACCCTGATTTTCAATCACAGCTTTCATGCATCTTTGCACGCTTTCCACCAGTTTTTCAAATTGCTGTTGGGTGACTTTATGCCACTCCTGGTGCAAAAATTCAAGCAGGAATTCAACAGACACTGGAATGGAATGGCTGCCATACATGTAGAAATGATTTAAGAAACATTGGGAGTGGTCTCTTAATTTTTTCCAGAACTCTATATATATATAAACATTTCATCATGATAAATGCTTGTAATTTGTTGCATAAGTGTGTTATTCTGTGTGCTGTGCTTTGTCATAGAATTTTTGTTCTGGAAGATATTTGTGCGCTGGGCAGCATATTAGCGGCGCTGTTGCGTTCACCTTCTGTGAGTCATTACTCATTCTGAAGTTTGTTCATGGCCACTGAACTCTGAACAGATCAGTTTTCTTGCCCCTCTTACAAACATCTCATCCTCTTTCACGGCCAGTTCTGTAGATTACAAAGCAAAACAAAAGAGTAATGCACAGTTTCACCCCACTGGGGTTGAGAAACACAGGCTTCCTTTGCAATGCCCACTTGAAAAGTCAAATAAAATAAACCAGAGTTATCTAAATAAACTCATGCTATCTGCCTTTGCTATTTTCACAAAGGGCCGTGACAATTTACAGCACGAAACTGTGCACCAGTCTACACGCACACACTTGTACTGTATACCATTGAAGATAGTAAAGAAAGCTAGTTCCATATCTGTCACTCACTCGATGTAGTGACACTAGGGGTCACACTTGGGAGCCCCAGACACCTCTAATCTTTGAGAAAATGCCACTCATTCAGATTCACATTTTCTCTTCGGAGCCGAGTGGTTGAATTTCAGCGAGCTGAATTCCTCCGCCGATCCATTCACCTCTACAAAAGCTGTTGGAGTTACGGCCCATTACAGCAGCTTCTCCCCCTCTGGCAACTAAAGCCTATGGTGCCGCTGGACAGGCTCTCCTGCAGGTGCACCAAGCCAAGGCACGAGGGCAGTTCTGACCCGGGATTGATGCAGGAGCTGCGCTCGGCGACTGATCTCATCCTCTGGGTTAAGAAGCACTGACAACACCAGCTCCACCGTGGCTCGGCCTGCTGCCAAGAACCCGAGGAAGGCTAGCTGCCCCTGAGACGGGCGACCCAGGCACGTGGAGACCTACTGCAGGCCTAAAGATGGTAAGCAGACCACTCCATCACCCGGTGGAGGGCTGGGAGGAGAATCCTTTGTTGCCTTTTCTTTGATTCGCTGCATGCCCGAAAGGCTGCATGTTCAGAAAAGGAGCAGTTTCCTCATTTCCTGGGTCACACAGCCAGTGTTTATGGCCATCTTTATTGCGATTGCTGGACACTGCACATTTATGGCAGGCACGACGCTGCAGAGGCGGGATTGGTTCACGGCGGTAGACCTGAAGGATGCGTACTTCAATGTCCAGTACAAGGTCCTCCCCTTCGGTGGGTCCCTCTCGCCTTGCATCTTCACGGAAGTCGCAGAGGCAGCCCTTGCCCCGCTAAGGGAAGTGGGCATCCACGTCCTCAACTGTCTCGACGACTGGCTGGCTCTAGCTCACTCTTGAGACTTGTTGTGTGCACACAGGGACCTGGTGCTCAGGCACCTCAGCCGGTTGGGGCTTCAGGTCAACTGGGGAAAGAGCAGCTCTCCCCAGTACAGAGCATCTCTTTTCTCAGGTTGGAGCAAGTCTCTATGATGGCACGCCTCACAAGCGAGCTCATGCAGTCAGTGCTGAACTGCCTGAAGTTGTTCAGGTGGAGCATGGCGGTCCCACTGAAGCATTTTCAGAGGCTCCTGGGGCATATGGTGTCCTCGATGGCGGTCACGCCGCTCGGGTTGATGCATATGAGACCGCTTCAGCACTGGCATCAGACTCGAGTCGTGAGATGGGCATGGCACCGTGGCACACATCGCGCGGTCATCACGCTGATCTGCTGCTACCTGTTCAGCCCTTGGACGGGCCTTGCATTCCTGCAGGCAGGACTCCCCTTAATGCAAGTACCCCAGGCGCATTGTGGTTACGACACACGCCTCCGAGCATGGCTGGGGCGCCGTGTGCAACGGGCATGCAGCCACGGGCTCCTGGACAGGGCCGCGACTGCATTGGCATGTCAACTGCCTCGAGTTGCTGGCAGTGTTTCTCACCCTGTGAAGGCTTCAGCCATTGATCCAGGGCAAGCACGTGTTGGTCCGGACGGACAACACGGCGATGGTAGCATACAGTAGCCGCCAAGGTGGCTTGCTCTTGCATCGCATGTCGCAACTCGCCTGCCGTCTCCTCCTTTGGAGTCAGCAGTGACTCAAGTCGTTGCAAGCCACTCAAATCCCGGGCGACCTCAACAGCGTGGCAGATGCGCTATCGTGACAGGTCATGCTCAGGAGAGTGGAGACTCCACACCCAGGTGGTCCAGCTGGTTTGGAGTCGATTCGTTCAAGCACAGGTAAGCCTGTTCGAATCCTCCCACTGCCCGCTCTGGTACACCCTGACCAAGGCATTCCTCTGCAGGCATTACTCAGGCTAGGGCTCCTTCTACGAGGCACCTGTATGCCTTGCAGTTGTGTCTGTGCGCTAAGCGGTGTTCTTCTCGACGCGAAGACCCCCAGAGATGCGCAGTCAGGTCAATACTTTCCTTCCTGCAGGAGAGGCTGGTGGGGTGGCTGTCCCCCCCACCTTGAGGGTGTACATGGCTGCTATGGTGGCGCACCACAATGCAGTTGACTGAAAGTATTTAGGGAAGCACGACCTGATCATCAGGTTCCTTAGAGGTGTGAAGAGGTTGAATCTTCCCAGACCGTGCATCATTCCCTCATGGGATCTCTCCGTGGTCCTGCGGGGAGCCCCGGTTGAGCCCTGGAGTCAGTTGAGCTAAAGGCGGTCTCTTTAAAAACTGCCCTCCTGACTGTGCTCATGTCCATCAAGAGGGTAGGGGACCTGCAGGCGTTCTCTGTCAGCGACACGTGCCTGGAGTTCGGTCCGGAATACTCTCATGTGGTCCTGAAACCCCGACCGGGCTATGTGCCCAAGGTTCCAACGACACCGTTTAGGGATCAGGTGGTGAACCTGCAAGCGCTGCCCCAGGAGGAGGCAGACCCAGCCTTGTCGTTGCTGTGTCCGGTGCATGCTTTACACATCTATTTGGATCGCATGCAGAGCTTTAGATGCTCTGAGCAGCTCTTTGTCTGCTTTGGAGGATAGCAGAAAGGGAGCGCTGTCTCCAAACAGAGGATCACCCACTGGGTCATTGAAGCCATCGCTTTGGCATATCACGCCAAACTAGGAGTGTGGCGGCCTCCTGGGCTCTGACCAATGGCACCTTTTTAGCAGACATCTGCAGAGCAGTGGGCTGGGCAACACCCAACACTTTTCCTAGGTTCTACAATCTCTGGGTTGAGCTGGTTTCCTCCCATGTGTTGCCAGGTACGAACAGGTAAGTTTGTGGGACAACTGGCCAGGTGTACCACTTGCGCATAGCACCTTCCCCCTCCTGGAGGTGGAGATGTGTGCTTTTACCCCCAAGCCATGTTCACGAGGTCATGGACCCTGGATGTCCTTCCTCCTTAGCCCTGTGGCAGACGAGTTGGCAGAGAAACTTGATGCCGGCCCAGCACGTGTGCTAATAGGCCCTGTGCTGGGGTAGGTGTTCCACATGCACCGGTTGCCTGTATGTAACCCCGTGTGATGTATCTTCCACAAGACGGTTTCCCCGTTGGTAAACCCATGTCTTCCTTGGGCAGAGTTCCCTCTGCCACCAGTCGCCATGTTGTAGAGCTCCTCCCCTCTGGGTAGGACCTACCATGGGGACTTCTCCACGTGCGACACTGCCGACAAGCTCGGTAAGACAATGTGACGTATTTCCACACAATTACCTCCCCTTCAAGTAGGATGTGGTCTCCGCGGTGTCTTCCCCTTGGGAAGGGACACTTCCCCAACGCAGACACTTAATGGCCCCCAGCTGAACAAGATTTCCATTTTTTTTTGGGGAGAAAGAAAAAGAGGCCACGTTTGGGGCAGCCTGTCCCCATTTTTGGGCAGTCGACTTGTCCCCGAGGTGCAGGGGACCATACGACGCTCATAGGAGCATCGGGGGAGGTTACGTGAAGGCCAGTCCATGTAACACAGTTCAGCAAGTTGTGGCATTTCGTATAAGGACCCCTAGTGTCAATACATCGACACAATGTCGAGTGAGTGACAGATAGGGAATGTCTTGGTTACTTTCGTAACCTCCATTCCCTGATGGAGGGAAGGAGACATTGTGTCGATGTAGTGACACTAGGGGTCACTCTTGGGAGCCCCAAATACCTCTGATCTTTGAGAAAAGGCCAATGGGTATTGGCGAGTGGAATTTGCATGCCACTCCCCCAGACATACGTGTATAAAAGGAACTGGCTCGCAACCACTCATTCAGGTTTTGTGCTGAGGAGCCGAAACAAGGTCCTGGCCATTTCAGCGGGTAGTTCAGTGTTTTGGCAGAAGGGACACAATGTCTCATTCCCTCCATCAGGGAATGGAGGTAACGAAAGTAACCAAGACGTTATAGCAAAGTTATGAATTGGGTGATTAATGTTCACAAGCCATTTTATTTCCACAATCTGCCGTATTCCCAAATTAAACAGATTGACTAAGAAAAAATGTAGGATGGGACATGATTGTATCCATTGTTTATTGATTGAATTGTGAAAAGGGGTGTTACATACCAAAATGAAGCCAGGTGGTTGGAGGGAAGGGGTTGAAAAAGTAATAGTGTTGTTAAGAAAAAAGACTGATTTGAAATATTTACTGTAATATAATGAAAATTCTGTGATTTATGTTGCTTGCCAAAAAAAGAAAAAAAAGAAAAAAAAAGAAATCATTTAGTCAGAGCATATGCTTCTAAACTTCTGTCAGTGGAGAAAGATGCTTTTGCCCACATAATAGTGCAGTTATAGCCAGATGGATCGCAATGTGAATTCGGCGACAGTAGGTCGAAAATGATTTAGCTGAAGTAAGTCTGTTAACTAAAATTCTAATCAATGCCCCCAGTGGCCAGAGTTGCATGTGTTTTTGAAAATACAAGGGACGTGAGCGCTCCAGCTTCCTAGTGAAATTTCCAGAGTTTTGCAAAAAAGCAAGTTGTATTTTTAGTTAACTGATATAATACAGTCAACAGGAAAGCATATTTAATTAGCTATACCCCCTACCCCCAAACCTTAACCTGTCAGTGAAGTAAACATTTTAAATTGGTTAATTTTAGAGTGTAAATGCAACCTCCGAATCACGCTTACTATTGTTTCTATGAACACAATTACTTCCTGGTTTCCATGTGACCAGAACCCATGTCTTGGAAGTTGTACCAGAGTTAATGTTGATCACATCTGAATTGATGCAAAATGTCTAATTGGAGGTGTTGCTTCTCAGTAATTCAACAAAATCTGGTCAATTTCAGGATACATTTACATTCGGAAGCAACTTGTTGATTTCCAATGTGATCATGTTGTTATGGTATCTAACAGTAGGGGCTAACTGCCAAAGCTGACCAGCCAAACCTTCACCTCCTGGCTTGGAACAGTCAGCAGAAAAGTTTTTCAGAGGTGGAGAAAGTCGATACATTTTGATGAAAGATTACGAAGACAAACATTTGCAGTAATCATGCACAATTGAGAATAGTCACATTTGATTATAAGACTTTAATGGACAGCTACAGATTTCTTTGAAAAAGTGTGTTTTTTCATGCACCTTCAGGCAATCCATCACGTGAAATCACTCAGCATACCGTAGACGGGCTTCTTAGAATTAAAATACATGTTGCACTTCTCATAATATCCACCAAGTGGCGCATGGATTCTTGAGTAAGAGCTTACGCCCCTCTGTCCAGATATAGTTACAGGTCACCTGCTGCATCTTTTGTGGGCGTGTCATATAGTATCCCATGCACATTTTAATGTATAACCTTGTAAGAAAGGTATTAGAAAATATTAAATGTATAGGCTACAATTCGCTCTGATGAGAAACGCTGAACTGCAAAGGTGATTGAAAGTGAGACTGATTCTAATATGTGTGTTCCAAAGTGTGTGCTGCTATACGTGTGTGTTGCAGGGAGGTTACAAGTTCCTTGAACAATTGTATTAAGCTATTTTAAAAGATAATACAATTTTATATGCTCTGTTTATCCTCCTCACCCTTGTCACTTTTGTAACCCTCACAGATACTGAAAAAGATCAGCATGTATATCCAGGAACAGAACGAGAAGATCTATGCACCCAGAGGTTTGCTCCTCACCGACCCAGTCGAGCGGGGTATGAGAGTGGTATCCTTTGCAAACAGCCCAGGACATTTTTCTTTCTTATATTATTATGTTGTTTTAAAGCAATGGTTGGCACCACCTTGAAGAATGGAGCATGATTCAACTGTAAACTTTACTGAGTCTGACTTATCCTTTGTGTTTACTGAAGAGGCTTCTGTTCTTTTCTTTGTCACTTGTACAAAGATATTTTCCCATAACCCTGTTTCCTATTTGCTTCTGGTATTCCACAAAAATCATGATGGTTTATTTGTGGTTTGGCAAAGCATTATACCAGTCAACACTGTTGTGATTGTGTAGCTCCTGTTCTTTCCAAAATGGTAGGTCACACTTTTTCCTAAGTGGTCCTTTAATGAAAGTTACATAACACACAGTGAACATCACATCACCTGCAGTCGTTCAACCAAGGTGACACCTTGATATGATCATATAGAGCAGAATGGAAAATCTGCCTTATATGTAGGCACGTCTATCCATTTTCCTGCATGATGGTTGTAGCTAGGAAACTTTGTGAAACCAACAAGCGCCTGAGGCCAGAACTGATTAGAAACACTTTGTTTCTGTGTTTAAAGAATAACTTGAAAAGAAAGGAAAGTTTGTCAAGAAAACTGCTTAAAGCAGGTTAAAGGTCTTGTAATGTGTTTACTGTACATCTGCTTGACAGTTGGAGTTTAAAATCATCCACATTCCTAGCCAGACTTGGAACATCCATCAGAATATTGGAATTTTCAATTGTCGGCTCCAGGAAACCTTAAGTCTGAGTGGTTAGAAAAATAATCTTAATAAGCCAGAACAGGCTGAACGACTGTGCCAAGTTTGGTGGACATATCTTGAAATCGCGAGGAGTAGTTGCAGTCATAAATTTTTAATGGAAGTCTATTGGATTTTTTTTAACTGGGAAAACCTCGTGATAGGCCTATTACTCATGATGTGACACCTTTCACAATTCATATTCCTATAAAGATGAGGAAAGAAAATAGCATTACAAAATCTTTTTTATTTTTTTTATTTTCTCCCCTTTTCTCCCCAATTTGGAATGCCCAATTCCCAATGCGCTCTAAGTCCTCGTGGTGGCTTAGTGACTCGCCTCAATCCGGGTGGCAGAGGACGAATCTCAGTTGCCTCTGCGTCTGAGACTGTCAATCCGCACATCTTATCACATGGCTTGTTGAGCGCGTTACCACAGAGACCTAGTGCATGTGGAGGCTTCACGCTATTCCCCATGGCATCCAAGCACAACTCACCACGCACCCCACCGAGAGCGAGAACCACATTATAGCGACCATGAGCAGGTTAACCCAACGTGACTCTACCCACCCTAGCAACAGGGCCAATTGGTTGCTTAGGAAGCCTGACTGGAGTCACTCAGCACACCCTGGATTAGTACAAAATAATTTGTAAAAACCGTAGATTTACACATTCTTAGGTCTGTTCCATACATGGCTTGAAAAATTATGTTGCAACATTGCAATCGCCCAACATCATTATGTTTGCACTGAAGTCAGTGACTTTTATTAAAATGGAAGCAGTCTAATTTGTCACATCGCTTATATTGTGGTTTGGTTGAACACGTCCGCATGACCTAAAGAGTTGCAGGAGTGCGCTGACATGAGTGCTCTGTTTGTCTCTCATGAGTAAGTGTGTGCATAATGCGCATATTTATGTGTGTCCACGTGTGTGAGAGCTTAAGATAGGTTTTCCACAGATATTTCAGATAATAGAAACTGTTGAATTGATCAAGTGTATCTAACTTTGATAAAACTCAAGCCTTCTTTGCTAGTTCAAAAATGTCACCTCAGAACTAGCAACAGAGGATGTGCTGCTTTTCAGCATTGGAGTAACAAAGTACTGCGTGTGTGTGTGCGTGTATGCGTGCAAGCGAGAGGGAGGGGTAGCGTGGTGCTTTCCACTATAGCTATGTGGGGCTGATTAGGGCAAAATACATTGAAACATAAACATTTCACATTTTAAAAGTTATTCCGGATAATAGAAACTATTGTATTGATCAAGTCGTGGGGGTGCGGCTCTATTTGTTGGTCACGACACGAGTCTCAGTGTGTGTTTGTGTGTGTGTGCATGCTCATGCGTATGTACGTTTGGAGCGTGTGTAAGTGCGGGGGAGATGAGGAAGCACGAAGGCTCTTTTTAACTGAAATTGAAATAAAAATAGGATATTTTACATTGTTTTACATTCTTAACCGATTTACTTTAACCAATGTCTTTGTTTTAATTGGTTATGTGGTTGTGGTAGCCTGAATGGCTCTTTGAAATAACTGAAATAATTTGGCGAAGTGATATAAAACAGTTATGCGGTCAAGACCTGGAACTACTTCATAGCCGTGCATTTACTTGAAAAATAATTGCACACCTTAGAACATCCGTCAAACAATCAGGATCAAGCATTCAACAGACCCGTGGTATATATACACTGGCGGCCAAAAGTTTGGAAAAATATACTGATTTTACTGTTTCGGAAGGAATTTGGTACTATAATTCACCAATGTGGCATTCAACTGATCACAAAGTATAGTCAGGACATTACTGATGTAAAAAAACAGAACCATAACTATTTGAAACAAGTCATTTTTTATCAAATCTAGACAGGCCCCATTTCCAGCAGCCATCACTTCAACACCTTATCCTTGTGTAATCATGCAAAATTACTAATTTGGTATTAGAAAATCACTTGCCATTATATCAAACACAGTTGACAGCTATTTGGTTTGTTAAATGAAGCTTAACATTGTCTTTGTGTTTGTTTTTGAGTTGCCACAGTATGCAATAGACTGGCATGTCTTAAGGTCAATATTAGGTCAAAAATGGCAAAAAAGAAACAGCTTTCTCTAGAAACTCATCAGTAAATCATTGTTTTGAGGAATGAAGACTATAAAATGCATGAAATTGCCAAAAAACTGAAGATTTAATACAAAGGTGTACACTACAGTCTTCAAAGACAAAGGACAACTGGCTCTTACAAGGACAGAAAGAGATGTGGAAGGCCAGATGTACAACTATACAAGAGGATAAGTGCATCAAGGTCTCTAGTTTGAGAAATAGATGCCTAACATGTCCTCAGCTGACAGCTTCATTGAATTCTACCCGCTCAACACTAGTTTCATTTACAACAGTAAAGAGAAGACTCAGGGGTGCAGGCGTTATGGAAAGGATTGCAAAGAAAAAGCCACTTTTGAAACAGAAAAACAAAAAGAAAAGATTAGAGTGGGCAAAGAAAAATAGACATTGGACAACAGATAATTGGAAAAGAATGTTATGGATCTTAAACCTATTGAGCTTTTGTGGGATCAGCTAGACTGCAAGGTGTGTGAGAAGTGCCTGACAAGACAGTCACATCTATGGCAAGTGCTACAGGAAGTGTGGGGTGAAATGTCACCTGAGTATCTGGACAAACTGACAGCTAGAATGCCAAGGATCCTCATTTTTTTATGAGAACTCTTTGAAGAGGTTTAAGAAGTTCTAATTTTTTTTTTTTTTTTTTTTTCAAATTGTAATAGTAATTTTTCAAGTTATTAATGTCCTGACTATACATTGTGATCAGTTGAATTCCAGAGAGTTCTGGGTGTGTTCCCTTACACTTGACATCAAATATGTGTATATCTGACCAAACACTGGTCCATAATCTTCAGGTATAATATTAAGCAAACTCTCAAAACAGCATCCAGGAACATATTATTCTTTCAATCCCACAAGTTTGGGTGATTTCTTTTAGGAAATGAAAATCTATCCAGTAGACCATCAAGCATGCTTGGCAGTGCTGCTTCCCACTCTTCCCACTGACTACAGGTCCAACTGGCTTTGGCGGCCCGATCATTAGCTCACAGACCTGCAGAATCCAACCAACTGTCATTTCAGGTCAGTGGGCAAACAATAGCTGCAATTCAGGATCTTCCACAATGACCACTAGTATCTCATCATAGGGCTTTGGTTTAACACACAGTAAAGTTGGTGTACTGAATGAACAAGTTGATTGGTTTAATTTCATTATGGCTGTTTCACATTTACACAAATGTTGCATATTCTCAAACATCTGATTATTTTGGTACTGTAATGCCCTCGAGTAGTTTAATCCATGTCCTCTAAAGCGATACGATCTGTTTTGGGTGAGAAACAGACCAAAATGTAACTCCCTTTTCACCATAAATCTTGACATCTGCAGTCTCCTGGACTGTTTTTCACCCAAAACTGATTTCAGCGCTTCAGAAGACATGGATTAAACCACTCAAATCGTATGGATTACCTTTATGCTGCCTTTTTGGACCTTGAAAGTTCTGGACCCCATTGACTTGTATTGTATGAACAAACAAACATCATGTATCCTTCCAAAAATCTTTGTGTGTATTCCGCACAAGAAATCAATTTATATGAATTTGAGGTGGCATAAGGGCGAGAGAATGATGAGAAAATGATATATTATATATTTTTATTTCTATTACTTTAATATAAATAGCTTCCAACTAGCAATAGCAAGTAGCAAATCACGGTTCACAACTGTGACACAAACTTCCTATTTAAATAGGAAATACTTCAACACAGGAAAATAAATTGTGCTCATCAAGCAATTTTGTGATGTCTACTTATTTAACTTTCTTTAAGTAGCATTGGTTTGCTTCAAGATTACAGTGTGTAGCCCTTGACTGTGACTGTCCAGATAGAGATCTCCATTTTTGAAGACAGTGGCACCAGCAGCTCAAGCTCCAGTGGAAGCTCTCCGTCCAGTACCACAGCTCAATGACTGGGGGAGCAGCCCCAGGGGTACGGGTACAGGGTGGCCAGTACGCTCCCCAAAATCCGCATGTTGAAACATGAAAGCACCAGATTTTAACAAAAGAGAGTGAGAGCATAGCTTACTCGCTCTCTTCTTACAAACAGCAAATGCAAAGCCAGGAGCTTTAACTTACACACACTTCCCTTTCCCTCTCCTCACTTCCTTTATTTCCGCCTCCTCTGCATTTCTATTTGTAACAGACAAAATCTTTGCACTGAGTTCATCAAACACCCTCAATGCTTAAATTATGAGGGTTAGCAGATGGGTATAGTAAACAGAGTGCAGATGTTACACCAGATTTACTTTACTGCAAAACCTATTGAGCTGCCTTTCTGCCTACATCGGCAGCTGCCTTCTATGTCATCTTCATAATGGCCATGGAACCTTATAAAAGACTGATATGGAACACTACATAGATAGCAACTCTGCACACATTAAAAAACTGACATACAATTAACTTTAATAGAGTTCGGTGTTAGCATGTTGCTAAGCTAACAATGCGATACACTACTAAGCATAAATCTGACACAAATTTTAGGGAAAAAATAGTCCATTTTTAATTATCTTATACTGTTTTTATTTGTACTTTTGATACAAAATTGATACATACAGTCAGGAATACAAGAAATAAAGTTACACTTAAGAGAATAAACACATTCAGAATCAGAATCAGCTTTATTGCCAAGTATGCTTACACATACAAGGAATTTGTCTTGGTGACATGAGCTTCCAGTGTACAACAATACAAAAACAATACAAAAACAGCAGCAAGACATAGATAATAATAAAAAATAAAACTAATTATACACATACGTACAGACACACACATACATACATACATACATACATACATACACACATACACACATACACATGGGTAGTGCAAATCTAATACAATCTGTTATGTACAGTGCAAATACAAATCTGTTATGTACAGTGCAAATGTTTTTTTTTTTTTTTTGTTTGTTTGTTTGTTTTTCAGAGGAATGAAATGGCAGAAGAGGTTGGATGTGTTGGATAAATATAAGAAAGACTAAACTGTGTATTGCACATAGTTATTGCTCAATGGGGCAATTTAACTGTTCATGAGATGGATAGCCTGAGGGAAAAAACTGTTCCTGTGCCTGACGGTTCTGGTGCTCAGAGCTCTGAAGCCTCAGCCAGAAGGCAACAGTTCAAGAGGTAGTGGGCAGGGTGAGTGGGGTCCAGAGTGATTTTTACAGCCTTTTTCCTCACTCTGGAAGTGTATAATTCTTGAAGGGGGGGGGGCAACCAATAATCCTCTCAGCAGTTCGAACTGTCCTTTGTAGTCTTCTGATGTCTGATTTTGTAGCTGAACCAAACCAGACAGTTACTGAAGTGCAGAGGACAGACTCAGTGACTGCTGAGTAAAACTGTATCAGCAGCGCCTGTGGCAGGTTGAATTTCCTCAGCTGGCGAAGGAAGTACAACCTCTGCTGGGCCTTTTTCACAGTGGAGTCAATGTGGGTCTCCCACTTCAGGTCCTGTGAGATGGTAGTGCCCAGGAACCTGAATGACTCCACTGCTGCCACAGTGCTGTTTAGAATTGTGAGGGGGGTCAGTGTTGGGGTGTTTCTCCTAAAGTCCACAATGATCTCCACCATTTTGAGCGTGTTCACCTCAAGGTTGTTTTGACTGCACCAGACAGCCAGCTGTTCAACCTCCCTTCTGTATGCAGACTCATCGTCATCTCAAATGAGGCCGATGACAGTGGTGTCATCTGCAAACTTCAGGAGCTGGACAGAGGGGTCCTTGGTGATGCAGTCATTAGTGTAGAGCACTGGTGCCCTGGGGGGCACCAGTGCTGATTGTACAGGTGCTAGAAGTGAGTTTCCCCTGTGTCACAAGCTGCTGCCTGTCCGTCAGAAAGCTGGTAATCCACTGACAGATAGACATGGGAACAGAATTGGTCTAGTTTATTCTGGAGTATAGCTGGGATGATGGTGTTGAAAGCTGAACTGAAGTCCACAAAAAGGATCCTTGCATATGTCCCTGGTCTGTCCAGATGTTGCAGGATATGATGCAATTCTATGTTGACAGCATCATCCACAGACCTGTTTGCTCGATAAGCAAATTGAAGGGGATCTAGAAAGGGTCCAGTGATGTTCTTCAGGTGGGCCAACACCAGTCTCTCAAATGATTTCATGACCACAGACATCAGGGCGACAGGTCTGTAGTCATTTAGTCCTGTGATTTTTGGTTTCTTTGGGACAGGAATAATGATGGAGCGTTTGAAGCAGCATGGGACTTCACACTGCTCCAGTGATCTATTAAAGATCTGTGTGAAGATGGGGGCCACGCTGGTGAGACGCCATCTGGGCCTGAAGCCTTCCTCGTCTTTTGTTTCCTAAAGACGCGGCTCACACCATCTTCACAGATCTTAGTGCAGGTTGAGTAGCAGGAGGGGGGAGGAGGGGGGTTGCAGGAGATGTTGGTGTTTGTGTGAAGTGAAGGTCAGAGTGGGTGTGGGGTGTGAGATTGGGCCTTTCAAAGTAGAACACATTCAGTTCGTCAGCCAGTTGTTGGTTCCCTATAGGGTTGGGGGTAGGAGTCCTGTAATTTGTGAGTTGTTTCATGCCACTCCACACTGATGCAGGGTCTTCTTTTAGCCACTCTGATTTCCCTGTTCAGTGTGTTCCTGGCCTGATTGTACAAGACTTTATTCCCACCCCTGTAAGCATCCTCTTTGTCCTGACAAAGCTGCTTGAGCTCTGCTGTAAACCACGGTTTGTCATTGTTGAACTTTAAATAAGTCCTAGTAGGAATGCACATATCCTCACAGAAACTGATATATAATGTAACAGTATCTGTGAGCTTGTCCAGGTCTGTGGCTGCAGCCTCAAAAACACTCCAATCCATGCAATTGAAGCAGGCTTGTAGTTTCCGCTCTGCTTCATTGGTCCATCTCTTTTCAGTCCTTACTACAGGCTTAGCAGATTTTAATTTCTGCCTGTAGGTTGGAAGAAGATGAACCAGACAGTGATCAGAGAGTCCCAAAGCTGCTTTAGGGACAGAGCGATATGCATCCTTTATTGTTGTGTAACAATGATCCAGTATGTTCCTGTCTCTGGTGGGGCATGTGATGTGCTGTTTGTATTTGGGCATTTCACGGGTGAGATTTGCTTTGTTAAAATCCCCAAGAATAATAATAACTGAGTCCGGGTATTGTTGTTCCATGTCTGTGATTTGATCAGCCAGCTGCTGCAGCGCCGCATTCAAACACACGTTTGGCGCGATATACACACTCACCAGAATAAACGAGGAAAACTCCCGCGGTGAGTAGAAAGGCTTACAGTTAATAAAGAGCGATTCCAAATTAGGACAGCACATCCTCTTTAACGTTGTTACATCTGTACACCAACTTTCATTGATATAAATGAATGTTCCACCGCCTCTCGTTTTCCCCGCTAACTCCGCGATGCGATCCGCTCTGAACAGCTGGAAGCCCAGCAGATGTAACGCGCTGTCGGAATGGCTTCACTCAGCCAGGTTTCTGTTGGTGCGGGTGAGGAGATGTAGTTTGTCCGTTTTGTTAGGAAGAGAGCAGAGATTCGCTAAGTGAATACTCGGCAGCACTGTTCGAAATCCGTGCTGACGGAGTTTGACCAGCGCACCGGCTCGTCTCCCTCACCTGCGTCTCTTGAACAGCAGAGCTGCGCCTCCAACTAAAATGTCTAGCAAAACGTCTGAATATTCAAAAACCGGGAAAAGATTGTCTGGTACATGCTGTCGAATGTTCAGCAGTTCGTCTCTGTTAAAACTGACTGGAAAAAGATTACTAAACACAGGACAAACAACAAAAACAACAAAAGAACTGAGGAGCTCCACACCGAGGCAGCCATCCACGGCCTCGTGATATACTGCAAAAGAGACAACAATTAGCGCTGATGAGGTATCAGGAACATAACATTTTTCATTTGTTTGCTAGTTTTTAAATTATGCCACAGTCACTGGCATACATTCAAAAACAGTTTGTTTACCTATATCAATTTTACATCTGCAGTGGCTTGTTTAATATTAATATTATTAATACTAAATAAAACTAATAATTAAAATGTATTAAATAAAATTGTTAATATTGTTGGTAACACTACAATAAGGTTGTTTTCATTAACATTACTTAAATATGCACTCAGTAATTTTTACTATTAAAGACATGAATTGTAATTTTTAAACATATATATATATATATAAAATCATTAGCACTCATATGAAATGAAGAATCCTGTCATATCAGTAACCTTATAAAAGCTGTTTTATTCTACATGGAGAGGGTCCCCTCATGGGGGCTGCCATGTTGAGATCACATGACCAGTCAAATACTACTTGCTTAATCTCAGTAACCAGCCAGTTATTGGACACTTTCACTCTTGGATTAAATTAATCATGTCTGACTGTAATTACTAAATTTCTACAATGGCATCTGTGACTGAAAACTATTGATTTTGTATGATGCTGCATCCACACCACTAGGTGTCACTGCAAGTCCTAGATGACACAAGCAAAAAGTTAATGAGTGCACCTTTAACTACATTAGTTAACATGAACTAACAATGAACAATACTTTTACAGCACTCATTAATCTTGGTTAATGTTAATTTCAAAAAAATATTAATACATTTTATAAAATTAAACAATTTATGTTAACATTATTAAATGCATTATGAACATGATCTTTTATTAACTTAAGTATTTAATTTAATTTATTGAGTATTTTAATTAATATTAACCAAGATTAATAAATGCTTCAAGTAATTATTGCTCATTGTTAGTTCATGATATGTAATGCATTTACTTACTGTATGTTAACAAATACAACCTTATTTTAAAATGTTATATAGTTTAATATTTATACAATAATATTACATATATCGTTTAATATTAATATAAAATATCCTCTTGTTTCTGTCACACCCTTCTGTGTGCCTCTCACCTTGAGGCCCCTGGCACCAATTCCATCCAATTCCATAATCTGTCCTTGCCCATACATTGACTTTGGAGCTAATTATGTTCCAATTGCCCACTCCATAATTTGTCCTTGCCTATACCTCAGACTTTGGTGCTTATTTGGTTTGGACAGTGACTGTGCTCTTTCTCTCTCTCTATTTGTCCCCAGCTTACTGGGCCAAAATTAGCATTGCCTCAGTTCACTGACAATCTTAACCATGCGCAGTGCCCGAAGCTCATGTTCCCTCCTTTAGTTCCACCACACACCTGCACCACAGAGCTTCATTGATTGGTGTTGTGGACAATATGCCCAAAAAAGGTAAAGAGGCAAATGCTAGCCCTTCTGGAAGCATGGTTGCTTATTTCTTTACTTATTTTTGTATGATAAAATCTACCTCCAGTTGGTGCTTGTCCAGGGAGCTGAGGAAGGCAGTGTGGAGAGGAGCAGGTCAAACATGTAAATGGGCCTTAGATAAATTTTATTTTGACTGATAAGGTTCAGAGAAGATTGACTCACCAGCTGTTCAAAATTAGTTGTGAGATGTTGTTCATATCTTGCATATTTGCAAGACTCTCAGACATAATACTGTACAAGAAAGAATGCACACTAAATATTGTCTTGAAAGGAATAACAGCCCTTTCCATGATTGGGCATACTGACTTACCTTTAGTTTAGGCGTTTATATAGAATGTAGAAAGAATTCTACTTAAAAATCTGTGCAATTGTACATAGGAAATATTCATAAGGTGTTAAGTTTGGTCTTCCTTTATCTTGTAGCATTTTTCCCCAGTTTGGAATAAAGAAAGTATGTAACCAATTATTCAATATTTAGGGGACCAGAGGTAAGATAAAATCGGTCATTGAAAACCCCATATTGATTGGCAACTCGTCTATAGTAGATGGCTGAAAAGTTAACATACAGCTTCTGAAGACTTAGAATAGCGCACAAGTCATACAGACTTCTTTTATGATGTTTTTTTTTTTTTTTTTTTTTTTTTTTTACCTTTTTGGAGCTTGGCAGTATAAATCACCATCCACTTTCATTGTATGAAAAAGAGAAGCCCATAAAAACACTTCCTATCATCCACTTTTGTGATTCACAAAGAAAATATTATGGTGAAGAAATTGACGATTTTAATTTTTGGATGAACTATTCCTTGAAAATCATATAGTAATCGTAGAAGATACATGCTATTTTTCTATCCAAACAAGCTTGTTTTAGACATGCATGGAAGGAAACATTCCTTTTTATGTTATTTGAATGTTAAAGTTGATGTGTGTTATTTTTTTAATGTTAAAATTATCTTTCCAGCTTAATGTAGAGTCAACTATACAGTATAATTAAGCCTTTTTATAGGTTGAAAGTACTCTATCAAAGGAGGGGCCAGTTCAGCCCGAGACAGCAACACTGGCTCGACCAATACCGTGAGTTTAGGGCAGGACTATCTGTTTGTACAACCAATGGAAGACAGGGAGTTTTCTGGAATCTGTTTAAAAATGAAAGTGGTGCAGAAATTACACATTTTAACTTTAAGTTCTTTCCTCCTATTATCCCTCTACTTTTCTACTTCTTTATTTTATGCCATTCTTTTGCACTTTATGTTCAGTTTCCCATCTGGCTACAATAAACTCACCTTCTCTAGTGTTTTCCTTCAGCTCAGTCACACATGTGATCTTTAGTACTGTACTGAAGTACACACAGATCTCCTGTGCCTGCTGCCTTCATGTTTCACTGGTGTGGAGATACCCACCCTGGCGCTGGTCTATCGGGACTGTGAACTGCCAAAGAGGTGTCTGTAAATTGTACATGACTTGCACTATTAACGCATGAAAGTGTTTCTGTCTAGATGTGGACACGTTGTTTGGTACCATTATTGAGCGAATGAAAACTGTCTGCAGTTGTTGTTATGATAGAACCATTCTCGTGTTGAATGATGGAATTGGTTTGTTTATTTGTGATATATACAAGGGTGGGGAACCTGTATGTGTATAAAAAAAAAAAAAGTGTGTTAAAGTCAGCATGAAACACTGTTGGCAACCCATTTTACTTCCGATATCTGATGCCCCATAAAGTAATCTGATATACTGTATGTGTGTGTTCATATATGGTTTTCACTAGTAAAAAAGTTCTACATATATGCAACAAATACACTATTTAAAAATGGTAGGAAAATTACAGTTTTCATATATGTAAAATATATTTATATAGATGGATGGACGGACGGACAGACAGATAGATAGATATACTGTATATACTGTATTCTGCATGGGATATTTCCAAGTGAAACAGGTTATTCAACAAGAGCAAATATGCTTGATTGGAGTTGATTTTATCCATCGGGAATTCACGAGATCATGAAAAGTGGTTGTTACATATCAGAATGTACAGTAAGAGGGATCAGCCAAAAAAGAAAGATGTTTCAAAAGCAAAGTTATTACATTTTGATTAAATATTACAAAGACAGACATATTTTTTACAAGACCAGAGCAATAAGACCAGGAACGTGCATTAATAAAGTAAATAGTGTCAATTTTGATTTTATGTTGACTTCAATATTTGTTGGGCTGGAAGGGCATTTTTAGGTTGCTCAAGAAAGTTTTTACAAGTCATTCTGCAAAACCTACAGAGCCCCTTAGAAGATGGCAGTATATATTTTGTATTTTTTTCTGAAACAGTTTTGCGTGCCCACGCATCAGTTTTGCATTCCCTCGCAATAATTTACCATGGTTTTACTACATGATACTAATCATGATATTTGTAGTGAAACCATAATAAAATAATACAGGAAAATGAAAACTATGGTAATAAAAAGCATAATTTTGTGGTTATTTTGGTTTTACCATACAATACCATAGATTAACTATGGTTTTACTATAGTAATTTTATAAACTGAAGTATAATTTATAAATTAATTTAATTATCACACATTTGCACATATACAATGAAATTCTTTTTTTCACATATCCCAGCTAAGCTGGGGTCAGAGTGCAGGGTCAGCCATGATACAGTGCCCCTGGAGCAGATTGGGTCAAGGGCCCTGCTCAAGGGCCCAACAGTGGCATCTTGGCAGTGCTGAGGCTTGAACCCCCAACCTTTAAATCAGTAACCCAGAGCCTTAACCGCTGAGCCACCACTGCCCCCATAGTAACTATAGTTTTTGGTGGAAACCGTGGTTTTACTATAGTAATTTTGTAGTAACTATGAAAAGTACGTACAGTTTTAATACAGTGTAATGTATCCATATAGTAACCATGGTTTTACTATAGATTAGCCATGGTTAATATTGTAGTTACTAAACCATAATAACCACAAGATTATTATTTTTATTACCATAGTTTTCGTTTTCCTGTAATATTACTATGGTTTCACTACAAATATTACTGAAGTAATACCTTGGTAAATGTATTGCGAGGGAACGCTAAACTATTGCGATGACACACAAAACTTATTGTAAGAGCACACAAACTACTGCAAGCGAACGCAAAACTTATTGCAAGGAAACGCAAAATGTAAAAAAAAAAAAAATCCTGCACTGTCCTCTAAGGGGCTTCGTATATTTACTCCCACAACCCGTTTTGACAAAAACCGACTGGAAATCTGAAATGAATGTTTTTTTATTGTTTGTCACAGAGATGGCTCTGCATGGTTTTACTGACTGATTTTGACTCTTATGATGGAGTGTAAGGTGCCCTTAATACAACATTTAGGGTCTGAAAGGGCCCCGGGCTATTCCATACCAATCAGTAAAACATGACATAAAAATGTATGTTACATTAAAAAGACATACATTACCATGTGTTTATATGGACAAGCCTTCTATTTTGGTCAGGCCATACATAATTCATATGACATGTCAGGCAGAGAGTGGCTTATCAGCGCCATGCCATGAGTTTTCTACATTATTCACTTTTCATATAAGTATATATCAACAAACACTTGTGCATGCATGTGTGCATACTAAATGTCTCCTAAAGGAAAAAGGGAAAAGATTATATATATTGAAAATATATAATAGTATAAAATACTTTGATATGGCCAAATTTACATACTAGTTTTGTATTGTAGATTATGTTGTTCTAAACCAATTGTTCATAGGGTATTACTTAAAAAAAAGTAAAAATTGTCATGTTTACCTAATGTTTATTCATAGCATTCCAGTAACTATTTATACTTCCTTTGGGAATACTATAAAATCTGTGTCTCATTGCTGCTATAGAGACAAATGTGTTTTATTATATCTACTAACATACGTTGAAATTAACATTATACAGTATAACAACTGAACAGATATTTTTGCTGTTGTTTCTTTACTACTGTTACATTGCACTGAAAGTTTTTATTTTACAATTTATATAAAAATCTATTTGTCTCCCAAATGTCTAGATGGTCTGGATGTAAGCAGGTATTATATTCTGCTTTTGTTAAGAATGCCAACCAAAATAAAATGTTTTGTTCCTCTGGAAACAGATCAGCTGAACTTTTTCCCATCTGATTTTTTTTTTGGGCATGATGTGTGCACTGTTAATGAACATTGCTTTGTTAGAATGATCTACATAAAATCCACTCCTTAACCATCACATCAGGCCCTTTCACATGACTTGTGTCAGGGCTTCAACACAATTCTCAATGCAAGTGTCATGTGCTGATTTGACCTCTACATGAAAAGCGCTTCAGATAGTGTCACTGAAGGTTGTTTAAGAGGCATTTATGATCTTGTCATAAAGTTTGACCATGTTTAAAAATGGTCAAACTGTATTACAAGATCTTAAAAGCCTCCTATTCTTTTTTTTTTTTTTTCAAATGTAACCATTTTTAAACATGTTTTGTTGATTTGTACTCTAAAAGACATTATTAGTGAGGCAACTTGAAAAAACAAAATCTGTCATCATTTACTCATCCACAAGTTATTCCAAATCCATATTACTTTCTTTCCTACGTGAAACACAAAAGAGAATTTTCATTTTTGGGTGAACTATCTCTTTAATTCAAGATCCAGCTAACACACACTCTTTCCAAAAAGGGATTATTATCTCCATTAGACATTAAGCAACATTACTGTCTACTGAAGAAGTCATATGTTCTTATTTCAGAGGAAATGATATTGCCCTTGATGTGACAGATGAACATTCTCTGCCAGAGATGGATATTTACAGTTATGACTCTGCATTTTGTTCTGCTCTTTTATAGTGCACTTGCATTGAGTCTGCTCTTGCCCCAGAATATTGATTCAAGAACAAAGATTCATCGGCAATAATATATGAAAGCCTTGTGATTTTTAAATTAGTTGCTCTATGTGGATTATTTCAAAATTTGTACATTTTAAATCATTCAGTAAATATTTTGTTGTTCTGAGGTTCATTTTCAGATTTGTCTCAAAAATAAAAACATAGTGCAATAATTCATTTACAATGGAAGTCTTAGGAGAAAGTTTTTAGTTAAAGCACTTTAAAAGGTGCACTCAGTAATTTTTTCCTCATTAAAAAAGTTTAACTCCTAAAGACATGAATAGTCATTTTGCAATATATGTCAGAAATCATGACCACTCACATTAAAAAGAAGACTCCAGTCATATCAGTAACCTTATAAAAGCTGTTTTATTCTACATGGAGAGGGTTCACACATGGGGGCTGCCATGTTAGAATCACATGACCAGCCGAATACTACTCGCTTAATCTCAGTAACCGTCCTGTTATTTGACACTTTCACTGAATACTACATTTCTACAATGGCATCTGAAACTGAAAACTATTGATTTTAAATTATGCTGCATCCAAGCCGCTAGGTGTCAGTGTAAGTCCAAGACAAACAAAGACAAAAGTTACTGAGTGCACCTTTAAGTTATTCAATAAATTATTTGTTACATTAATTGGTCTGTAAAATTGTCCTTTAAGACGTGACTATTTTTCTGAGACAGCACTAAGTACGCCTTGTTGGTTGATAACCCTGGAAAAGTGTAAACACTGACTCTCTTTTTTTACAATTCTGTTTGGTAACACTATAGTGGCACATGAATTGCAGACTTCACCTTAAAGCTCATTTATGTTCACAAATTTGTGTTACATTTGCAACTTCTACTGAGAAAAATAAACAGTATGGTCAAAAAACAAAGAAAGGTTTCTTAAAACTTCAGAGTACTATTATTTTGGAGAATGATAAAAGGCAACAAAAGACAACAAAATTAATCACTTAAATGAACTAAAATTATTTCAAGGCCAAGCAAGAGTTTTTTCCATGAGTGTATATATTTTTTATGTAAACACTCAGGTCAGGGTGAGGAGCTTGATATGCTGTTGATTTCAAATGTAGAAAGCAAACGTCAAACTCTTGTCAACAAAGAGGAAAATCAAAATCACACCCTTGTTAGAACGCAGACCAACTCTGAGTTCTGAACTTTTAAAAAACTGAAACAGGAATGAAAAAAAAAAAATTGAAAGACTTATTGTTGTCTGAGAACCATACAATAATCATATAGGCTGAATTGATCCAAGTTTTCTCAAATTTGTGCAAGTTCACTTTAAATAAAGTGACAATCATTTTGAAACTACTAGGAAATGTTCTGTTCAGAAGATTCCAGTTTCTGACATGAGTACAGATGGATGGGCCAATAAAATGCTGAGATGATCTCATAGCAGGTCTGTGTTCTCATCTGTTCAGATGAAGCAGCTCTTTCCATTCAGGGCTCGGAGTGAAGCTGTTCCTACAGTGGCAGTTAATAGAGCTGTGTTCATTATGCAACATGTGCTCACATACTGCGCTCTGCTGACACTCGTTAACATCTGAACATTCACTGAGGACAAAGCCAATGGAACAGAGCCTATTGCCAAAGAGGAGACACCTGGCCATATATTATTTTAAAAAGCTTTTGGAGAGCAGGTGCTTTAATTCATATGAATAAATTGGGAATTGCATTTATGTCTCTCTTTTCAGCTTTCTCCTCTACTTTTAAACTAATTTTTAATTTCAGTTCAGTATATTATGTTGGCTTGACAAAGTTCCAAATTCAAAAATGCCAAAAATCACATAGACTTAAATTGACAAAATGTAAAAACGGGCCAAGACTAATTAACGGCGGAATGTTCGTGATTTCAAACTACAACTGTTCAACCAAGCAAGATTAATTAAAATGAATGTGGCTACTGATTTTTTTTTTTTTTTTTTACCCATAACAAAAATTCTATAGTTTGTTTTATACAAACCATAGTCACATTATACTCTTCAGTGAGTCATCCATGGTCTATTCTGTGGCGATTCTTACAACGAAAAATGCTATTAAGTACCAAGCTATCAGTTTTCCTCCTGTGTATCTGTTCTGTTCTAATGCCCTCTGATTGTAGGGGTAAAATCTGGTTTTGTTTACCTTCAGATATTCCAAGATATGACTTCAATCAATGTTTCAAACATAAAAAGCCAACATTTCCATTAGAAGTACAATTCTATCAGAAAGACTCGGGATGATTGGAATCAATACGAATCAAGAGAAACTTATATAATTTGGCGTAAGCCCTGTCCTACGGTTCAGTGCTAAGATACTTGCTTGAACCGTCAAATCCTGCCGGAGGCGATGATGGCAGGTGAGCGAAGCCTACCCCCACCCAGGACAGGACCTAAACTGTTGGTGATGGGGAGGAGGGGAGTTAAAACAACAGAAGTATGTGAACAATGAGAGACAACTGTGCAGGCTTATAAAGCGGAGGCTCTATTGTGATTGGATGAGATGCCAGATAAAATGAATCATGAGATCTTCCTGCTAGAACTATGCTTTCGCTTCCACTTCCAACTCCAACTAAAATTACTTGTTCAAAAAAACCTTATATTTAGGCCTATGTGTTCGTTTATTATAGTTATTTCTTTTAAATGTGTCATTTAAATTATTTCAATAAACTATACAGACAGAAATTAAGGAATAACGGAATATAAATCAGAACCCAGTTGTACTCATCATTTGCAGTGGTGGATGCTGTTTTTATGACATTGTGGTAGCATTAAAAACTATTTCATTCAAGTTATATCCATATGAATCATCCAGTGGCACCTGCAGCTGTATGCACTGTGCTCCGATTGAAACATTTTCTTTATCAACTCAAAACAAGCCTGCACTGAGATCACTAAAGTGAAAAATATTCAATTATACATCAGACACATTCCCTGAACATGTTAGGTTGGCATAATGTAACCTAACTCATAAGTAACGTAACAAATAACTCTCCATACCTTTTTAATTAGTTTTGTTACTTTAAGTAGTAACACAATGGGGCCTGGGTAGCTCAGCAAGTATTGATGCTGACTACCACCCCTGGAGTCACGAGTTCGAATCCAGGGTGCGCTGAGTGAATTCAGCCAGATCTAAGCAAAAAATTGGCCTGGTTGCTAGGGAGGGTAGAGTCACATGGGGTAATCTCCTTGTGGTTATGACTAGTGGTTCTCGCTCTCAATGGGGCGCATGTTAAATTGTGCGTGGATCGTGGAGAATAGCATGAGCTTCCACATGCTGTGAGTCTCCGTGGTGTCATGCACGGCGAGCCACGTGATAAGATGCGCAGACTGACTATCTCAGAAGCGGAGGCAACTGAGACTTGTCCTCCGCCACCCGGATTGATATGAGTAACCGCGCCACCACGAGGACCTAGTAAGTGGTGGGAATTGGGCATGCCAAATTGGGGAGAAAAAAACAAAAAATAAAAAAAAGTAGTTATGCAACATTCTGACAAGTTAGTTTTATGAGTAATGTTCCTAAACACTGCAACCAACCAACCATCGTCCGTCCAACCAACAAACCAACCAACTGACTGTCCAAACAACCATTTAACCAACAAACCGTCTGTCCATCCAACCAACCAACAAACCAACCAAGCGACTGTCCAACCCACTCTTCAACCAACCAATCAACCGTTCAACCAACCAAACAAACGTCCAACCTACAAACCATCCGTCCAACCAACTAACCAAACGTCCAATCAACCAAACAACTGTTCATTCAAACTGTTCAACCAACCAACCATCCGTCAAACCATCCAACCAACCGTGTCTGTCTGTCTGTGTGTCTTCCTGGCCTTTATAACCTTTAAACCTCCAACTTTTAAAGTCACTATTCACTTACAAATAAAAAAGGTGAAGAGCTTTTAAAAATTCACCTTTTGTGTTCCACAGAAGAAAGTCATATGGGTCTAGAGAGACATTAGTGTGAGTAAATTATAACAGAATTTTCATTTTTCAGTGAACTGTTCCTTTTAAGATTGTGTGACCATTTTTATTAATAATCCACCCTGAGAGATGTAGTATTTTACTGTTGGTTCCAAAAGGTTAGTAACAGAGTAACTGGTAAGGTAATATATATATATATATATATATATATATATATATATATATATATATATATATATATATATATATATATATATATGAAGAAGAACAGGTACAGTAAGTGACTAGTCCAGAGCACTTACCCATGCACAGCCCCTGAGCATTCACAATAAAACTCCAGACACTGACATGAAAAGAAATCCTCCTGTATTCAGACATTTCTAGATTAATTAATTGAGATCAAGGAAATCACAATGTACATCTGCGGGAGAATCAGTAAAGAGCAAGCAATATCTTATAAGAGGGAATTCTTCATGCTTCCGCTTGTTACATCCCAGCTTAATCTTGAACATGATTCTCTCAATCTTCACAGCAGAGTTTATTTATTATTTAAACACTCAGCCTGCAGAGCTTTCAAAAGACATTTGTTCAACAAAAAGAGGATGAACATGATGCAGTCTCCATGACTTACTCTTTGGTTCCTGGCTGGATTTAGTTACTTCAAATATTATGGTTTGACTGCTTTTGGATCACTCCTCTCAAAGCCAACCATGTTGGCTTTGGCTAATGGTGTTTAACCTCAGAGACTAACACTGATTTTGTTGTGTCTGTTGTAGGATGTACCATCCAGCTTACAAATCTAAATATGTGCTGTTGCAATAGGATCTGTTGTCAGACATGCTTAGCAATGTTATGAGTTCAGTTCAAGGCTACGGCATGTTGTTGGGTGATCTAAGGAAGATGTTGACCGTTCAATGCCTTTGACTCATTCTTTCACATTCAAAAATAATCAGTCGACCACACACTGAGGCTGGAAAACATTGCACAAACTCAAGTCTTCTGAGTTATAGCTTCAAGCATTCCTAACCACTCCTTTAAATTACAATGTCAAACTTAACCAATGTCAAATAGGATAATAATTTTGGCCTGATTAAGGGATATTGACTAAAATATTAATAATTAAAGGGACAGTTCAACCAAAAATGAAATTTCTGTCATCATTTACTCACCCTAAGTGTTGTTCCAAACCAGTATGACTTTCTGTCTTTCGTGGAACACAAAAAGAGATTTTAGGCAAAATGTTATGGACTGGCAGCCTCATTCACCATTGACTTTGTATGGAAGAAACAATGCAATGAAAGTGAATGGCGTCGGAGGTTGCCAGTCCATCACATCTCCTTTTGTGTTCCACACAAGAAAGTCACTGAGTTTAAAATGACATGAGTGTGAGTAAATGATGACAAAAAAATCATTTCTGGGTAAACTATCCCTTTAATAAAGAAAAACATCCCAGCTGCTAGATAATTACCTGTAAGCTGACCAAAGCTATCTGTGGTCAGAATCTGACAAAGTATTTTTTTAAATCAACCCAGTGTGATTCATATTTGTCTAAACAAATAAACAGAGACCAGAGAGTAAAAGACAAAAGCCCAATTCTTTATTCCATTGTAGCCAAATTACTTCAGATGTCTTCCGGTGTTTTGATTCTCTGAATCAAGCCATTCTGGTTTGAGGAACTCCAATGGCAGAAAACACATCATAGTCAGAGATTTTTAGACCTCTCAGGCAGAGTTATTCTTCCATCAAGAAAAGATTCTACCAGCATCAATTTCAATCCTGTTCTCTTCAATGGCATTGTGCCTTTGCTCTTTTTTTTAATCCCATCAATATCTGATTAGGCCAGTACTGTGCTGAAGCCAATCTGTCTAAAGAACAGCTATAGGGAACTTAAATCTGGCCAGGAGATTAATAACATATTTTTATTACACAGCTGACTATAAATCAGACACTGCACAATGGTCAAAGACATACGTCTAGCACATGTTTACATAGAGAAACAATTCAAAACAGCAAAGATGGATGCTAAAAAAGCATTCAGTTAAAAAAATGATTGACCAATTCATCAATCTGTGAGTCCCTTCACAGATGTCCCTGTGGCATTTTGCACATTTTTCAGAGCAAAATATTTTGTTAAATGCTGCTGCTCATCATTAAGTTATCAATTTATATAATCTGGGTGTTTTTAGTTTTATTTGTTGTATTTAGTGTAAAGTCTGTTTAATGCTGTCACCCTTATTGAGATCCTTGTTTTTATATTACATGCTAAATACTGCCTAAATAAACCAATATACCATCTATTATTTACCACCAGATAAATATTTTAAAAAGATATTTATTTAATGGCTTCATTAGCTTAGTAACGTTTTATTAGTAATGTGTAGTGTAATTACTAAGAAAATATATTTTTAAAAGTGTTGCTTGACTGTTGTTATATGATTCATACGAGTAGTTTTTACCTTGGAAAGCTAAAGATTCAAAGTAGCTTTCCGACAGTGGTATAAATTGCCTATGCCTAAGTGGCTTTGGATAAAAGCATCTGCTAAATAAATAAATGTCAAATGAAATGAAAAACAAATTTCATTTCAACACTGATTGAGTGGTTTAGCAAACATTCTGAATTGTTTCACCATCACATCAAATAGCTGAAACTGTTCCTAACTTTCCACAGACATTCAGATGCTAAAAAGGGTCAGAGAGTCACTGTGCAGTGAGATGTATTTCTTCAAGTACTTATGGTAAAGTTAGGTCATTCTCACTTTTCATGAAAACATGTTGACGTATACAGTGCAGCTAGTACCTTTGTAAATGGAAAAGACATAAAACCATCTTGATGAAAAGTTGACCTGTGTGATATGTCTTTCAGTCTAGTGTCTGGATACAACGTCTCTCAGTAACCTTGCTGGCTGATCGCCCAGTAATGGCCAGAACAGAGCACCTGGATAAACAGGTACGTCAGTGGCGTGAGCGCTATGTTCCGCTAGTACTGAACCATGATATGCATGGCCCAGTGCCACCCGAGTTGACATCCTTACAATCACCCCAGCACAGTGCTCTTTGAAACCCAGACCCAGCCTTAGGAATCAAATGTTGCATTCAAAGACAACAAACATGCAGCAACCTCACATCTCAGCAGACTTTCCTTTCTAAAATATCTGATCTTAGCTTCAGTTTTCTCTTTTAGTTTTCTCTCTGCCTGGTCATTCTCTTTATCTCTTAAGCCCATGGAGCTATAAAATACCTGGAGAGAGCTATCCGTTAGCATCCCCATTCATCTCTATGACTGTGCTCAGCTAGCAAAATGGAGGCTGCCATCTCAGTTCCGGGATCGGGTGTCATGTCAGAGAGTCACTGTGCAATGGGAATAGAATATAAATCAATTTCACGATTATAAGAGCCCTTCAAAAACAATCCGTCACTGGATGAGGATGTGCTATAATGTAATGAAATAATTTAAATCGAAATGGTTCTTTATAATTTAAGAAAAAATATTTCTTCATAAAACACGGCTACTTTTGAATGGCTGTCTATGGAGAAACATGCTTTTTGCCATCGGGTGGTGTAGTTCCAGCATCTACCAGCAAGTGCTAACAGGGACCTGCTAACCAGCCAATTCCTGACCCCCTGCTTAAGCCCCGTTCACACCGCCAGCGACATCACGTGAGACAGCGACACCATCCCATTCATTTTCAATGAGAGCACCATTTGTCACAGTGGCAACACGAGCTGTCGCGACCACTGGTGACTGAGATCGCCGTTGGGAGCTTCAAGACAAGTTGAGGAAATTTCAACTTTATGCAAATGACGAGCAACATTCGCGAGTGACTACCAACGAGAGAAGACAGCGGAGCTCACATCATCCGTCTCCAGGCAGGGTGAGTGTGAGATACTGGAGTCGACTCGAGTGCAGGCAAGACGGAGGAGAAGTTAAAAGTTTCTGTGAGCGATTTCACTGTTCTATATCATCTGTCTGTAACCACACACATAGTTATGGCCTAATAAAATGTGTCGGCATTCTGATTGAGTTTGATTCATATGTTGATATAACGTTCATCTTGTTTAATGATATGATGCATTAAGCACAGCTGCAGGTTATATAAAATGCTCTCCCCTGCAGAATGTGCTACTATGTCCAGTTGTGCAGTCCACCAATAACATTAAAGTGGCGGCAGAAGTAACAACACCCACCAGCAGCGATACAGATCCTAGCAGTCTAGCAGCATACCGCCCGTGGTGTGAACGGGGCTTTAGACTAACTCTGAGTCTGAATATCTGAAATGTCTCTGAGCCCCTACAAGAGAAAAACTCCATTAGCCTCAGGTAACCTGTCTGAGATATACAGTAGACATGCTGTTCTCGAGTTGACCCAAGCTCGATACACCTGGTTACATTTGGTTTTGAGATGCTGAGACTTTCTGGGTCAATTAGCACTGAATAAACATTCACGAATGTACTGTACATATGTGTTTCTTTGTTTAGAATTGGAGACAGATGGTTCTTCAAGAACCATGAAGCAAAATGATAAACACCACCAAAAAGTACTCAACTTTATTTTACACGTGGATCTCAAATTATAGTGAATTCTCAAAAAAGCAACAACTATTCACTCAAAAATCAAAATGCTGGATCAACATTGGCATCGTTTCTTTGAATATGATAGACTTGCATGCTATTTCCACATCATATATTCTGGTAAAATGACCTAGAGTTGAGGTGATGTAAACATCGGTATCAGTACATCGTATAATCTGATAAGGCTCTATATTCTGTAATCAGTCAGATAAACATTGCCATACTTAATTGTTAAAAAGACCAGCATTGCTGGCTTTGGATGCTGGTCCCCACTTCTTAGGTTTCTTAAAGCTGAAAAGTGTAATTACTGCGACACTAGGTGCTAGTGTCCAAACATAACTGCAAAAATAAACATTGTTTTCAAAAAGTTTTCTGAATACGCTCCCTGTCTTCTTTTGATCAGACAAATAGATAGTCCAACCCCAAACTCACGGCATTGGTTGAGGCAATGTTGTTGTGTTGGGCTGGATTAAAAACAGGAATTTTTATATCGCCAGAGACACAGTGTGGTGGCATTTTAAAATTCAGTTAATTGAGGGTGTCGTCTCGGAAGGTTGTCATCTCCTGGCGGGACACCAAATCAGTAGGTAAGCTGTCTCCGTTGTAACATTATTTTTACAAAAGCCTCAGAGAGACAGCCTTCAAAGTAATCCATTGTTAACATTAATGCAGTAACCTAGCTAACTACAATGTCCTCAGCAAGCACGTGAGATTGTAATAAAGAACGTCACATCCAAACCACACCCACGATTAGTTTTAACCAATCATCAACACTCTTCAACTAGCCAAGTTCTCCTAGGTCAAGAATTTCAGGATGTCTACGAACAGGTGAAGTATCACCAAACAAATACCTTATGCCAGTGGTTCTCAACCCTGTTCCTGGGGGCCACCCAACACTACACATTTTGGACATCTCTCTAATCAACACACCTGATTCAACTCATCAGCTTGTTAGTGGAGACTCCAAGTCCTGAACTGGGTGTGTCAGAAAAGGGAGATATACAAAATGTGCAGTGTTGGGGGGCCTCCAGGAACAGGGTTGAGAACAGTGGTGTAGTAGTGTCTGAAGAGGTGGGCATACTGTGAATTAATGAAAGCCCCCCCATTAAAAACAAAAAAAAGCACATGCACCTGATCTCTGAAATTAATTTACATTTATATACAGTACATATGTAAAAGTTTTTTTCCATTAAAAAAAATAAATAAATAAATAAAATAAAAAAAATAGACTGTTGTAATTATAGTCCCACATAAACTTACTAAATGTATATCAGGGTAAGTTTCTTGCTGGCATGGTGTAGAGTACAATACTAAGAACAATGGTATGGTAACTTAAAATGTATTTAAATTAATAGGTGTCAGTAATGTTCCTTTTATTAGGCTACTATGAAAACTGTTAATACATTATTATTACTCTAACTAATAAACTAATTCATAATACGCAATAAACTGTTAAGACAACATCTTGTATTACCAATACAGCCAACATAAAATATTAATGTTATTTGTTTTGAGTACTATTATGTGCTTTACTGTATATAGTGAAATTGTTTTCCTATTTAGAAATATAAATTGAAATGATTTGATATCATGAGAAAAAGGCACCACCGACTGCAGTAAAAGGCAAAAAAGCTTCAAAAACTAGCAGGGGTGCAATAACATGCAGTATTTTCACAAAGTTTAATTGCATAAGTTAAATTTAAATGTATATTCATATATTTACGTTAAGCAGGGAAATAAATTTACAGTGCAAATTATGGTTACTCCAGAGATGCTTGTACATCAGGTGCTGGAAATGTACAATTCACTCAACTGTGCTGCAGCATCGCCTTAGTAGATTGAAAAAGTTCTGGGTCAAAAGCCTACTCGTTGTTCTGGCGGCCATACGTATCATCACTTATTTCAGGTAGGCATACACAAAATCCTAAGAAAGATAGGTGGGCATACGGCGTATGCCCTAGACTACACTACTGGTTAAGAATGTTGATTGAGTCATACATTTTTAGGTGAACTAAAAGAGGCCTGTCCACCCACTAAGTACATTAACCTTTAACTAGCTTAACTTTCTTGGTCAAACAGTTTTACCAACAAAACCATTGTGGTTGACCACTATTTTTGCTGGTTAACAGCATGGCTATGCTGGTCAGCCAGCTAGACCAGCACTAACCAGCATAAACCATTAATTTCTATCAGGGAATGCTATAGCAGAAAACATGAAGGGAGATCATAGTTTCAAATACCATGACATGCATTTGAGATTGTTCACAGTCTCTTTCCTCTCCTAGTAATCATGTAATCAAATAAGCAGTAAACCAAAAGGAATATTCCAGGTTTAATACAAGTTAAGCTCAATCGACATCATTTGTGGCACAATGTTGATTATCACAAAAATTAATTTAGACTCTTCCCTCATTTTCTTAAAAAAAAAAAAAAAAAAAGCAAAACTCTGGGTTACAATATGGCACTTACAATGGAAGTGAATGGGGCCAATCTGTAAACATTAAAATATTTACTGTTTTAAAAATATTGCCACAAAATGTAAATCAATACAGTATGTGTGTTAACATGATTTTAGTGTGATAAAATTGTTTGCTAACCTTTTACGTATAAAGTTATTTATTTTGTTACTAATTTTACAACTTCGTTGCCATGACAGTTTAACGCTGTAAATGCTAAAACCCTAAAACGACCATAAAAATGACGATTTAAACAACTTTACAGAACTTAACACATGAGTTTTAACAGAAGAATTAACGTAAGTGCTTTTATAAAATGATAAGCTTTAAGCTTCTGTGTTTAAACTCTCTAAAAAATTGGTCCCATTCACTTCCATTGTAAGTGCTGCACTGTAACTCTGATATTTTTTGTTTTTGTTTTTTTGGAAAAGTAGAAACTAGTCAAAATTATTTTTTGTGGTAATCAATATTATACCACAAATGCTGTCGACTGAGCTTAACATGTATTGAACCCAGAATATTCCTTTAACTTCATCTGCTGTATCTACATTTACTTTTTAAATTATGATTATGTGACATCCATCAACTGTTGTGATGACTTTTTTGCTTTAACAGTTGCCACATTTTGCCCATGAACCACAACATGAAAAATTATAACTGTTTAATAAAATAAAGAGAATCCATTCTGCTCAGAGATTGAGGAGTTTTTAGCCAATGCACACATCATGAGTCAGTTCAGATGTTATTGAACACCATCAAAGACCATGGTGGATTCATCAAATGTTAAAAAGCATTCTCTTGAATTATAATAATATCCAATGTTTAAAGAATGCACTAAATGTGGATTTTGAATTCTGTGGCAACAATGATGCACTAAAATCAAATCTCTTCTCTGTCCAGTCCAATTCAGTTGGTAAGAACAACATTTACATCCAAAGCTAACTGATACTACCTGAACTAAATGGGGTTTCTATGGCTTTTTTAGTCTTTCTCATTCATTTCATCACACAAGGTTCTTTAACCTTTGCTGAATGTTCGGCATAGTGATCTGTATTATCTGATAACTTTGGGATCAACAAAACAACTAAATTAATAAAAATGAACAATAAATAAATAAATGTCTACATTACATGTTGATGTAGTCTACCGGTTAAGAGTAAGCGGGGGGATATTTTCATCTAGTTTTATGGTGCTTTTTTGTCCTTGTTGGAGCTTTTTGGTGATTTTTCATGTCTTTGCATGGAAATGAGAAACATGGACATTCTGCTAAACAACATCTGTGTTCCACAGAAGAAAGAAAGTCACACAGGTTTGAAATGACATAAGTGTGAGAGTAAATAACGAATGTATTAAGCTAGAATATTTTTGTTTTCACAATCTGCAAATCAAATGATGGCAACAAATCTGTAATTTTCTTATAACCTACCAAAGTAACAATCAAACCTAGGAATTTCTACTGAAATATTTGAACCTGAGAAAGTCTGAACTGTAGGATCAAATTAAAAATGAAAAATAAAAGTTCTACATCACATGTCTGGTTTTATGTTTTTGCAGCTAGATCGCTGTGGAATGCCGCACACGGATATCTGAATAGCATTTTGGTAAATGAAACAATGTATTTTGCAACACTCATTCATGCCAAAAACATGCACAGATTCTGACAGCAGTCATGAGTAAAAAGTGTGTGGTACGAATCTCTCATGATTGTATAATTTAGAGTTTAAGGAATGTAACCCTGGGTGAACAGATGGCCGGGCATATGCTCTCCTGAAAATCCTGCTAATACGCTGCTGCCCGGAAGGACTCGAGGTGTGACTGAATACGCTAGAATTTATGTGAACCCTTGACCGATTGTTTACGTGCCTGTAATGCACTCAAATGACAATTTTAACCCACATCACAGCTGATGAATCGGATAAAGAAAAGGGCTACAGAATGCTGTGTATTTGGTCAGAGTTTTTCTAGTTGGAGTGAGAATGCTTTGTCCTAAAAACAGGGATCTTTAGCATTATTTCAACAGATTAGATAGGCTTTGTTCAGACTGGCAGCAAAAAAAAAAAAATCTGTTTTCTCCTCCCTGCCCAGAAGGTGGCGATATGCACGAAGAATGCAAATTGCCAAACACAAAAGAAGAAGAATGTGAAAGTGGAGATTGATAGTAAAAAAGGACTTAAATACTGATCTGTTTCTCACCCACACCTATCACATCACTTCTGAAGATATAGATTTAACCACTGGAGTCATATGGATTACTTTTATGCTGCCATTATGATCTTTTGGAGCTTCAAAAGTTTGGTACCCATTCACTTGCATTGTGAGGACCAACAGAGCTAAAATATTCTTCTAAAAATCTTTGTGTTCAGCAGAAGAAAGAAAGTCATACACATCTGGGATGGCATTAGGGTGAGTAAATTATGAGATAATCTACATTTTTGTGTGAACTATCCTTTTAAAGATCAGATTTGAAAACCAAATCAGATTTGTGTGCAGTTAAGCCTTTAGTGATGACAGTTCTTTAGTGAGACATTGCAAGAGTGACAGGGGAAGTGTCCATGGAGAGTTCATTTCACAGTCGACTCCCAAATTCTCAGTGTGAAAAAGAAAGGAAAGCAGAGAAACAGAGACCAAGCAAGGTGGCAGATGTCAGGAGAGGACATTCTCTGCCCTTCATGCCCACAAGCGAGAAGTGAAGACAGACAGTTGAGTTAGTACAAGAAGCCACAGACAGGAAGCAAAAAATGTGGAGGCTGAGGATCTGTTTCCTCCAAAATAAGCCACCTGAGCTGCAGAGAGAAAAAAAAAAGTGGAAAGAGAAGTAAACCAGTCATTTTCAGAAGAGAACAGAAGAGAAGAGAACAGCGAAAATATGCATAACTAGTTTATGGGAAAATGTGATGGCAATGCAGAAATGGAGAATATTTTTTTCTGTAGCTCTTTCATGTTTCATTTATAATTCATATGAATTATTTAAATTGCAATAGGAAAAAAAAAAATCGTATCCCTTTCTTAAAATCTTAAAATGTTCCATTAAATTGTCTCCTTATATAATTCATGGAGGTTTGGAAGTAGGCCTAACATAAAAAAAATAAATAAAAAAAATTGCTTTTAAAGACTGGACGTCATGCACCAAAGAGTTAAATATCAACTTTGTCTCAGATGTTCCTCTTAAAGTTAATTAGGAGAAATTAAAAAAAGAAACAAATTAGAAAATAGTTAACACAGTAAGAGTATAGAGCTATACAATTAATATTAAAATATAAAATATACAGATCAGATAATTTGGTCCTGGAAGACTTTTTGATCAGAAATTAATTTATATTAAAATCTCTGATTGCAGAGGTTTTTGTGGCATTGTTGAGATCTCTTCTGAAACTCTACGGGAGATTGACATGTAAGATTACTAGTGTCTTTTTAATAAGGGAAAAATCTGAGAAGCAGGTGACTTCAGCAAAGTCTGCATTTGCTTTCCATTTAATCTCATTGCTGTCTAACAGACAGAAGATTTTCTTTCCTATGGGAATGTTTATCACAAAGACAGGTCTAAATTTAACTGTAGCAGGCCAAAGTTATATAAAACAGACATAAAACAGATGTCTGTGAAATGTGGGCAAACAGCTTTTCTCAAGGACTTCTTAATGCCCTAAAACAGTGGTTCTCAAAGTGTGGGGTGCGCCCCAAGGTACTGTAATATAGCAATTTGATAGGTGTGGGAGAGAAACAGATCAATATTTAAGTCCTGTTTTTCTATAAATTCTCCTCCCTGCTCAGTAGGTGGCGATATGCACAAAGATTGTGAATCACCAAAAACAAAAGAAAAATGTAAAATTGAAAGTTGAGATTTATAGTAAAAAAAAAAACAGGACTTAAATATTGATGTTTCTCTCCCACACCTTTCATATCGCTTCTGAAGACATGGACTTAACCACGTGAGTCATATGGATTACTTTTATGCTGCCTTTATAATCTTTTTGGACCTTCAAAGTTCTGGCCACCATTCACTTGCATTGTATGGACCTACAGAGCTGAATTGTTTTATATACACAACCGGTCAAAAGTTTTGAAACACTTATTCTTTATTATAATTTTTTTTTTCTTCACATTTTAGAATAATAGTAATCAAAACTATGGAATAACATAAATGGAACAATTGGGAATTATGTTGTGACTAAACAAAATCCAAAATAAATCAAAACTGTGTTATATTTTAGCATCTTCAAAGTAGTCACCCTTCGCCTAGAATCTGCAGACATGTACTCTTGACATTTTCTCAACCAGCTTCTTGAGGTATCACCCTGGGATGATTTTTACAGTATTGAAGGAGTTCCCATCTATATTGGGCACTTATTGGCTGCTTTTCTTTATTATTTGGTCCAAGTCATCAATTTCAAAACCTTTTTTTTTTTTATTAAATTTTAGTTTTATAATGAAATAAATTAATATGGTGGCACAATTATATTTTTGTCTACAAACTAATTTCAAACATTTAAGCATACGCCTTCAGATCAAAAGATTTTTAAGATCATGAGAAACATTTCAGTCAAGTGTTTCAAAACTTTTGACTTGAGTGTGTGTGTGTCTGTGTGTGTGTGTGTGTGTGTGTGTATATATATATATATATATATATATATATATATATATATATATATATATATATATATATTTTTTTTTTTTTTTTTTTTTTTTTAATCTTAATTTGTGTTCAGCAGAAGAAAGAAAGTCATACAGATCTGGGGTGGCATGAGGGTGAGTAAATGATGAGAGAATTTTCATTTTTGGGTATCTATCCCTTTAAATTTCAGTCTGTTCCTCACAACACTATTGCATAGTTTCAGAAGGATTTAAATGTAGCACAAAAGTGATATGGACAACTTTTATGGTGCTTTTATGTACTTTGGAGCTTGACAGTAACAATTACAATCCTCTCATCCCTCATTCTTGTGTTTAACTGCTGAAAAAGTTGTTTTGAATGAGGAGGATGAGTAAATACATTTTTGGGTGAGCTATTATATATTAACATTGCTCCTGCAGCAGTATCACTTATTATTTATTCTATTTTTGGATGTTTTACATGTATATAGGCATTATTAAATTGTTTTTTGCATTTATGTAACAGAAAGTATACAGAAAATAACAGAACAATGTAGTCCTAGTTTAACAAATGCAGTTACTCTTTTAAAATCATTTTGTAAATAAAAAACTATTTTTTATATATAAACATATACATATATATATATATATATATATATATATATATACACACACACACATAATTTTTCATTGAGATTATCGAGTGGGGGGTCAAAGTTTTTCTTGTTTCAAAGGGGACCATGACCACAAAAAATTGAGAACCACTGCCCTAAAAAAAAAAAATCCAGAAAACTGCAAAACACCTTAGTCATCTGGCTTTAGCTCCAACTCACCTACACATGCTGTGCCCTCATCATTAGGCTCGTATCCCTGGTTGCACCTCTTGTTAGCACGGCACTTGAAGCTCCCGTAGGTGTTTGTGCAGACAGGTCGCTCAGTGGGACAGACAGATGGGAACTGTGTGCACTCATCTCGGTCTAGGGAAGAAAGACCACAATGAACCAATGCACACTAGGGTTGCAAATTTTAAGAAATGTTCTTAATCGACAAATCATTAACATTAATGAATGAAAATTGATTAATCATTAAAGCTGCATTACATAAGATTTTTTGGTTAAAAATTTACAAATTGCCATTACTCATTGATTACATAAACAATCAGTGTTCAAAACAATGTACTTACCTTACCCCGAATCAGTATAGTTAGCATATAAAATGATTTGTACTTTGAGCTATCCGGTCAGATTTGGGGCAAAATTGTTGACTTATGATGTTCATCCTCATGTCCGTAAACACAGGAAATTAGTACCGGCTGTCACGTGTTCCAGCTGACATTCAGTCAGTCACACTCACACAGTTCAGGACAGCATCGCAGCAGTCTGGATGGATGTTTATCTGTTATCAGTTTGGCGAAGTTTCTTACCTGCTATAATTTTTGGATATGTTGTCTGGTAGAGTTGTTGAAACTAATATTGCCTGTCATGCTTGTATGAATCGAACATTACTCATGTTACCCGATTGCAATGTATCTACGTTGTGGGGGTAAGTTACTGTGACATGTTTACTAATATTTATGAGTTCTGAAATTGACTTCTTGTAATTGTTATATTGCATATTTAAGCATATTATTTTCATGTTTAATAAAGTATATTTTGAATCCTTGTTTTGTGTTTTTAGTTTAAAGTGTTATTGTGTGCAATGCTTAGACATACTATTGTAGTATTACGGTTCACTTGCATTACCACAGTACAATACAAACATTAATAGTAGATAAAACACTTGAATAACCATATAAAATTATACTGGTAACTGCAGGTGATTGAATCCCCTGTTCTTTATATAAAAGCGCATTAAGTGTAGCGTCAGAAAAACTCTATAAGTGTAAAATTCATTCATTCAATATAATGTAAATAAGAGTGTTTTTTTGTCTTCATCAAAGCAAGTAATATTTCAGTTTTAAATGTTTAATCGTACAGCATAATATCAAGGTGATGTCCAGGTAAGCTCAAATCATGAGATTCATCCACTAGAAGAGCAGTGCCAAAACACGACTGACATAAAGTGTTCTTCTGCAAATTGCTTGCAATTATAAGTTTCAACCACAGATGTCGCTAGAGAGCACAAAGTTACGTAGTGCAGGTTTAACAAAAACAATAATAGACAATACATAAAGCTTTATTTGAAGAAAAATATGCATCAGTTTCAAAATGTTCACCACTGTCAAATAAAACATGCTATGTGAATATAGTTAACATACCTCTACTCTACACTGGTGATGGTGATATTTCAGGTGAATGTGCCTCATGTTCTCCTGGCGAGAACCGACATGATTGTCGGACGATACAGGGCGACTGGCGGATTAACAATACTTGTTGTCATGTTGTACTTTAACACACTATCAAGGTTTATGCGGTAAACGTAATGTTTATCTATAGAGAAATGTAACATGATTACACTGACCCCCGCTTAATCTTTTCAAGCTGTGTTTTTTATTCTGTGATGCTTACAAGACTTGACATGCAACTGTATAGACAATCTTGCTGGCATGATTACTGAACGCATTTGTGCTCAAATTGATTAATCAATGATCGATAAGCCTAACTGATCAACTTATTAATGACAAATAATCGATCGTCGATTATTCAATAACATCCCTAATACACACTGCAAGTTTTCGGGAAAAACAAATGCATTAATTTGCAGAACTGAATACCCCAAGTTATCATTCAGTGTGTGAACAAACTACATCAGTTGCTCCTACTACCCCAAACTTTCAAATGATTAACATAGGCTCTGTGCCAAAACCTAAAGTAGTAAGCTGTCATAGTGTCTGCTGCCTACATAGGCAGCTACCTTTTAAGGCAGTATCCTAACTGAAATAGAATCTAATAAGTGACCGAACACTACATAGGCAGCAACTTGATTTCAATAGGGTTTAGCTTAGCATGTTGCTAAGCAAACAACACAATATCTTAATAAGCATAACATTTTTTATTTATTTATAATACAAATTTTGAATGATTTGATCACTGATACATTCTAGGACTGCCTTCTCCCCAAAGGATAGGCCTAAATGTGATGCCAACTTTGAATTTGTTCAAAACCTTGTATTACCAGTTGGAAAAAATTTCAAGTCAGAATTGTGCTTAATATGCTTTAAAATGCTGCCTATGTAGGCAGCTAACTAGGTTTTGGAACAGAGCCACAGTAATAACCATAGTAATATTTTGGCATTTTGTGACACTTAACAAGAAACATGAATGCCAACAGTTTAACTTGTTTGGTATTAGTTATTTTTGACCAAACTGATGTTTGCAACTGGAGACGTATTAGCATCTGGCAACTGTAAGTGAACTGGTGTTAATAGTGACGCCGTGGTTTATTTATGCTCTTTAAGCTGTTGCTTTAAAAGCATGTATACTCTCTAGACCAGCGGTCACCAATTAGCGGACCGCAGTCCAGGTCCAGACCTCGGCTTGCTTCCATCCGGAGCGCGAGACTTCTTGACATTTGCTGCCCTATCTCATCGTTTCTATACTTCAAGTGATCAGCACGTGAAAAAAAAGGAGCTGTGTACTGATCTTTCAGCGCTGTATCCTTGAATACTTTTTTTACAGAACATGCTTAATTTATACCCTTTCGCTCACTGCGTGCAGAGGTGCAGACATGGTTATTTTAATGACAGTAGACCATAGCGGAGAAATACAGTGAGCAGCAATATAGATGGATACTGGCATCTTTTGTAAAACACACTGCAGAAAACGGGAATGAAGTGAAGTGAATTCAACTTCATGTGTCTGAAATGAATCCGACTGTTCAGCTAAACCATGTTTGTGACAGGACAATGAGCTTCCAGAGTGCCTTTATAGTTTAAAGGTTTTTTTTCCATTTAAAATTAAATTAGCTTTATTAATCAGCATGTTTTGATCCTCTCACAAACAGATTATTTTTCAAATCAAAGATCATCTCTCGCATAAATGACAAGGAAAATCAACCAAAAATGTGATTTTACTAGTAGCATAGTGGAGTTCTCATGAGAACGTTTCCATTATTTGATAGTTTGACCATTTATAGGCCTACTTAACATTAGCTAACAGTATTTTTAAGCTTCACTGTTGTGCTGTACATTGTTTGTTGTTGGTAGATTTTCATTTTAATTAAAATATAAAAATGGTCCATTCTTACATTTTCAACATTTTCTCTCAGGGGATATCTCTGAACCCCCAAACAATATATTTCCTTAATAGTCACAAGGCCTTCTATGCCCCTTGAGTATCTAAAAATGTTCAAACACAAATACTGGACTGTTGTAATTCAGCTTGAAAATGAACAGTTGATTTTATATTTATAACAATGTACTCTTGACTGATGAACTAATTTAAATATTTTACATTTTTTGGTAGAAGATCCCCCAAACCCCACAACTTTGGCTTTGTCAAAATTAGCATTCCTTATGTCATTTCATAGCTATACTGACTACTAACACCATGTAATCTATTGTCCAGACCATTGTGGGAAGTCTAGAGACCCCTGTTCTAGACCATAAGAGAGACAATTTAGCTGAGACAGACCACTTGTATTAAAATGCATGGGAGAAACCGTAATGCCCAATATAGTGTAGAAAAGAAAGTTGTGCCTTGCAGGTAAAAGAACCAATCACATTTTTTATAAAGATTTCACCTGTCAGTTATCTGAAGAATGCACATTAGATGGACCGGCTGGAAAACAGATTTTTTTTCATGATATGAGCTAAACAAAAAAAAGCACAATTTATTATATCATTGCTGTCTGCTGATTTAAAAAATGCTATTTGATCATTTTGACCAACTGTTTTGGAGATTTCAGTCTTTCTCCATTCAAGTAGATAGGAGCTTTACTTGTATGCAGCTTGTTTCCATAGAAAATATCTGCACGGGAGTGTTCCCAAGATGGCCACTGAGTGGACTGACTTGCATTTAAAAGGTCTTTGACCATAATGTATGTTCAGTCCAACACTATAGGTCTAATATAAAAAATTGCGAATTAGTAAACTGCATTTACTAGTTGTTCAGTTTGGTTCTGTACACACTGTAATACAAGTGGATTTCATAACAATTTGCTTGTTTCTACCTCAATTTTTAGGGAGTGAATTCTGTTGTAGAAAGTTGTTGTCACCCCCATGAAAGACTAAACTCTGTGTGAACAGAATAGGTTTAAACACTCCAAAGAGGAGTAAAAACCATGCTTAGCTACTGTACAGTGTGCAAATACCCTTTTGAAGATAAAGGAGTTCAAAAATGTTTACCAGTGCAACGGCCATTTTCATTGACTTCAAATCCTGGTCCACACTGTATAAGAAAGAGCATTTGATGAGTACAACAATTACATATTTCAAACAAAAGGAACATGTGAGCAGGGCAAAGTGGTTGTATACCTCAATCTCTACCGCTGGGGTCGCCGCCTCCTCATTTTCAGGGTAATGAATCTCCATAACTTTGTTCATATCACTGGGTTCCAGTGGCCTGGCCACAGAACGTCCATCTGACCAGAACACTTCCACACTGGTGGCCACATCTTTCCCTGTCAGGAAAGCAGGCAGAATTCCTTTCAGTACTTCACGAACAGTCTGTCTTAATAACTTTCCCTCAGGGTTAGGAGACATAATGAATGATTTATTTTCTTAACGTACAGCTCTCCATGGAAAAATACCATTCTGGAGAAAAGGCCCTCCCAAGAAGTTCCTCGGCAAAGGCCAAGTTGGAATAGGCTTTGGTTTGGCAGGCTCTTAAACAAATGCACAAGAATGCGCTCCGTCTGAGCCGTGGGCAGCGCTACGAGCACTGAGGCCTGAACATGTCTAATTTGATAGAGGCAGAACTGGTTTTTCATGACTACTGGTGTGTGGGGTTCACAAGCCAGAGAGTTACTGGCATAGCAGCCACTGGGGCATTAAAGCAATGAGCTACTCATATACCAGACCGATGAAATCTGTCTTTTGTTCAATGGCTGAAATAAGGAGTTACATAAATGGCATGGTGGTTGGAAAGCACTTCATTTAAGAACATTTTACAGCAACATCCATTTATTGACTTCCCTCAGGTCTCCACACAGCAAAAAAAATCATTTTACTCAGTATAACTTGATGTTTTCCAATAAAATATCTGAAGTATATACATCCTTAAAACAACACAAATTTACTTGAGAATTAATATTGAATAAGATGTTATAAGAACAGTTTGGCCAAAAATTAAAATTCTGTCATAATTTGCTAACCCTCATGTCATTCCAAAACCATATGACTTTCTTTCTTCCGTGGAACACAAAAGGAGAATTTTTGTCCATGCAGTTACTTCAAAATGGACACAAAACACAATTAAAGTTGTCTATACAACTCGTGCGCTATATATACAGTATGAGAGGAACAGACTCATTTAAGTCATTATCCTCCTAAGACAGACTGCTGTTTGAATTTTCAATTTCCCTTTTTGATTTGTAACTAGTAGCACCTAATAAAAATGCAACAAAAAAAGAAAATCTACAGCAAATAGTTTTCCTAAAAATTGATGGCAACATATGTGGATAACAGGAATAAGTTGTGACATTTTAAATAATACCAAGCTATAGAAAGTCAGATTTTTATTTTATTTTTTTATTAAGTTGTTTATTATGTTTCCAGGAGCGTTGGTTATTCATGTTTTTGAGACAAGAAATTCAGAAATTAGCATAAAAAATTCTGATTCAAAGTAATGGCCAGCATCATTCAATCATTGCCAACCAGGTTTAGCATTGATTTTCAATGTGTTAATGTACAGTAAAAATGCACTAAAATACACATTACTGTACAATGTGTTTAGCAGCATGGCGTTTTGCACTCTAATTTAAAAAATGCCACATCGGATGAAACTAGAGACTCTTGACTTAAACAGGTTTCAATGTAAAATTGTAATTAGGTTCCTTACCAGATGTAGTTTTGTTAGCGTTTCTCCCAAAGATAAACTCTGCTGTGAACAGCGCCATGTTGTTTTGTCATATGACTCCGTGCTTCGAAAATTTAACCCTTTACTGACAACACAGAGTCTCCTGAACTGAGATCAGTCAGTTTAAATGAATTTAAATTATGCATTGCTTATTGCGAAGTCAAAATACAACGTCCAAGCATGTGTACGGAGGGTCGCACGAGGTTATTCACTGAAAACCTTCTGGCCTAGCTCTCCTTGTCATGTTCAAGAGAGAAGTAGCGATGTTCGATTGGTGAACAAATTGTTATTTTGAGTCTGATCTTTTTTAATGAATCGACAGATCCATTTCACAATGATTTGTTCATGAATTAGGCCGATCCGATTCCCGCGTTCAACTCACAGACTCAATAATCCAGTTGCAGCCATGAACAGTTCAATAAGATAAAGAGCACCATCATAACAAAGATTTTGTTTGACTTCTGAAGATGTTGAATATAGTGCACAAGTCGTTTGAAAAACTTTTATGATAGTTTTAATGGTGCTTTTTTGTCATTTTTTAGAGCTTGACAGCCCTAGTCCTTATTTACTTTCATTTTATAGAAAACAGTGTCTGGGATGTAGTTCAAAAATTCACCTTTTTTGTTCCACAGAAGAAAGTCATATGGGTTTGGAACAACATGAGCATGTGTAAATGACATAATTTTCATGTTTAGGTGAAATTTCCTTTTAAAAGAGATCAACATCCAATAATTGACTCCCTTCAGGTCTCCAGAAAGAATCTGATTGTCAGAGACACAAGTGGCTTTCTCTCAGACAGCGGTTAACATGACAGTTAAAGGAGACATTGTAACAGTGTCATGATCATCAGAGAGACCATCCAAGGGAAACAAATGTGGTGGACGAGGAAAGCAAAGCTTCAAAGAAGCAGAAATGGGGAGGGAAAGAGTGGGCCGCTAGTCTTTCCTGCCATTATAGCCTTTAGTCAAGCAGGAGAGAAGCCTTGACCGCCTTCCCAGATCTTAATTAAAGCAACATTTTTTTAGGTAAACAGATCCACCGTGCTCCTGGCAGAGCCAGTGCTGGCTCAGGTGCCTCTCAAGACAAAAAGGATGACATTTCACCAGCAGTTACTGAAAGAGACAGTTTTGTTGGGGAAGAGAGCCATACTGAGCATCTGCACGTACTGAGTAATTCGTATTTTATAAGTTGAATGTGGAAAATTGGAAGGCTTTAATGACTGCACTTTATAATGCTGATAACCAATACTGGTGTTCCTTTTAATAAAGTACCATGGTATTACCATGGATTTTTGCAGATGGTACCATGTTAATACCATGTTATTTTATTTTTTTATTTTTTTGTGGTAATACTGTGGTATAATTTGAAGTACCTTGAAGTACAATGTCAACTCCATGGTATTTGTATTAGGTAATCATTCAGATCTCAACATTTCAAACTGTGCACAGATTTGCCAAGATACCAAAGTCTGCAAACAAAAGTCAGATATTTCAATATGACCTCTTTCTATTGTATTTCTCTTGAGGAAATTTAGCAAAAACACCAGAAACAATGTTGATGCTTAAATGTAATAAAATTGAGAACTCAATTAAGTCTTCCAAGCTATAAATGAGCAAACTCTAAGCAAACAAAGAGAAAAAAAAAAAAATAATCCTTTTGGCATGGTACTACCATATGGTACTGTGGCACCAGAACTTTTTTTTTCTTGAAATTTTACATATACAGTTTGTGAACTGATCCAAAGTATTAGGACCCTAACCCAAACTAAGTGACTTAAAGTTAATTCAAGGGATGTATTTTTTTAGTCCATGCATTCCCTAAGAATTGAACCCATAACCTTTGCATTACTAGTGCCATGCCCTCCCAGCTGAGCTACAGGAACACTCAACTTACAAACACTCTTACTGATAAAGACCGTGGGGTGATCCTGTGAAAACTGATGGCTATCATTTTGTTTTTCACAGCACATTCTGAGCTTCCAGCTGGCAGCCTGTCCCTGCAACAAATCTGTCCAATAGCTCCCTGATGAAGCCATGTGGGGAAGGTCCCAGTCGGCTGCCACCGGCTGTTGCACCTGCAGGCTTCTCTACTGGCTTCTCTCTGGGCCTCCAGTCTATAAGGATATTCAAGGAACCAGCCTCCACATGGAGGATTATGTTTCTGCTTTATAACAGAATGAAACCCGAGCCCCCCACTGAACATGACCTGGAGTTACATCATAATTGTTTCTCTGTAATGAATCAGCAGAGCGGGCGCTTGTTTTCCTTCTGCTCGCCGACCCAGAACATTTTCGTGAATGATTCCGCACAGTGGATACACTTATGAAATATATATTTTACAGGTCTGGTCAATTAAATAGCTGTAACTTTCTTAATGTGATCTTTATGCAAAGAATTTTCAGGCTTGTTGTGGTAGAGATGTGCAAAACTAAAAAAAAATTAAAATATGAACTGCCTCATTCACCATTCACTTTCATTGCTTGAAAACAAAGCAGCAATAAAAGGTAATGGTGACTAAGGTTGTCAGTCTCTAACATTCTGCCAAAACTCCACTTTGTGTGTTACACAGAGGAAAGTCATGAAGTACCACATTAGAGTGAGTAGATAAAGACAGGTTTTTCATTTTTAATTTTCTATCCCTTTAAGGAAGCCCTGTATAATTAGGATGGTTTTGGGTTCACTTGACCCCAATTGGACGTGTTTCTCTGGGGGCATTTACATAAAATGTGTTCTTGCATTCAAATCAGCTAGACAGACCACAATGGAATTGAACAGATGTAAGAGGCTTCAAGAAAGTTGGACTATTTTTAATTGACACATCTTAAAAATGCAATGCTCACAATGGGATGTTCAAATAAACAGCTCAAAAAAGACATCCGTCTGAAAGTGTATGGTTGTAGCACCAGTGCTTTTCCAAAAGGTTATACCTAGCAAACTGTCTAACAGCTAAAGCACAGCTTGCTGTCAGCACGCTAATTACAGAACTGTTGCTAAAAACAACCTTATATACTGTATATATTATATATATATATATATATATATATATATATATATATATATATATATATACACACACATACACACACACACATACTGTTGTTGGACAATTAGTCCATTAGTTGACCATCATGGCAACGGATGTCTCTTTACTAGTATCGGAATCGGATCCGATACTGTGCTCAAGCACTTGTACTCGTGCTGGTAAAAATTCTCCAATACTAAAAACAGATTTGACATGCGAATGTCATTGCATAAACATTCAGTGCACAAGTTAAAATCAAGTTATGTCCTAGTGTGATTATTAAACTGCAAAGGCTGCGATTTAATGAGATAAATATGCTGTATAGTTTGCATGTGCTCCATGCTTCAAAGTAAATAGTTTTAAGAATGTTTGAATGTAAATGTGCTGACTGCTCATACCAAGGAGCTCAAAAACACCATCATGAGCATTGCGTGCTCTGTTTGTAGCAGATGACAGCGGGCAGAGCGCTAATTTACTATGTAATGCACAGCACATGCAGACTAAATTGTCATTTAATGAGATAGCAGCCTTTTGTGGTTTAATAATCACACTGGGTCACATGATGCTTTTCAATAGGTGAGAATCTGCCTTCAGAAACACACAGAAATGAAAAGGGATTCCCTCCAAAATAAAAGTTTCCGCCAAAATAAAAGATAAATTTAAATGTAAAAAAACTACTAAATAAATATATCACTACTGTATATAGTTATGAAATATTCACTGCAATATTACTACTAATAATAATAATAAATAAATAATAATTATCTTATATTTAAGCAATATATCATATCTGTGATGCTCTGTTGTGCAGTAATTTATTTGACAAAAATAACTCCAATGTTGTATTTTGGATTGTGCTGTGAGGTTCTGTATAAAAGCTCTTCATTTGATAAGAATAAAACAATATTATATAAAAAATTAAATGTTCTATTTTAATTAGATTACAGTTTTTATGAATTCATTTATTTAGAACCCATTTTGATGATAACATTTAAATAAACTGTTGAATATGAAATTCAGAAAAAATAAAAACAAAAAACCAGGTATCGGTATCAGTGAGTGCCAAAAAAGCAGCATCGGTACTCATACTCGTTTTCCAAAAAATAGTTTTGTGAAATCCCTAATCATGACCCATCTCTACTTTTTAAGGAGAGAATGAATAAGAAATACTTACCTAGCCCAAAGTGAGCCACTGGCTCCATCTCACATAAGTACCCTGATCCTCCATCTATAATGCGTGTGTGGGGGCCATTTCTTTTGGTGTAAACTATCACCTTGGCCCCACGGGCAAAAGCCCCAAACTGTGTGCGTGGAATCACGCGGAGCCATTTATTAGATGAACCCTGCAAAGAGAAATCAACAATCAAAATACTCCATGTCCAAACAGTAATTTAGAAAAAAGGTGAAGTGTGTAATTTCTGTTCCACTAGTGTCACCAAAGGAATTGCGAAAAAGGAACTTTTTTTGCCATTGTTTGGACAAACAAATAGTCCCACCTCAAACTTACACCACTGGTTGAGCAATTGTTACTCTGTTGGACTATCCTATACACATTAATTGCATAACTCTGCAATAATTAATCTGTATAACTTTCCCTCTTCAGCAGAACCAAAGTGAAGATTTTTATAAGCACATTACAGCTCTTTTTGTCCATACAATGCAAGTAAACAGGTGCCATTAGACTGCTGGCTATTTGACGGTCCAAAAGGCATATTTAGGCAGCATAAAAGAAATCCACACGACTCCAGTCCATCAATTAATATCTTTTGAAGTAAACCGATAGGTTGATGTAAGAAACAAATCGATAATTAAAACGTTTTTAACTTTAAATCGTTGCTTCTGGCCAGAGCTGTATTGCTGTTTGAAATGACCTAACTCTTGCGTGATGTTCATTCCTCTGTTGTATACAAAGCTCACGCTTCTGGCTTCTCACATGAACGCGCCATTGCGCTTATGTCAATGATGCGTTGACTGCTGGCAGGAAGCGATTTTTTAAAGTAAATAAAGTTTTCATTTTCTATTTTTTTTTTACACAAACCTTTACACAGGCCTGGCTGAGTGACTCCAGCCAAGACTCCTAAGCAACCAAATTGGCCCGGTTGCTAGGGAGGGTAGAGTCACATGGGTTACCCTCCTTGTGGTTGTAATATAGTGGTACTCGCTCTCAATGGGGCACGTGGTAAGTTGTTCGCGGAGATCACGGGGAATAGCGTGACTGCCTCCACACGTGCCAAGTCTCCGTGGTAACGCACTCAGCAAGCCACGTGATAAGATGCACGGGCTGACTGTCTCAGTAACGGAGGCAACTGAGATTTGTCCTCCGCCACCTGGATGAGCAACTGCGCTACCTCGAGGACCTAGTGAGCATTGGGAATTGGGCATGCCAAATTGGGGAGAAAAGGGAATAAATAAATAAAAATAGTGACTGAAACATCACCTGTCTGAAACATATGTCCTCACCTGTGTGACTCTATACACAGAGATGGGCTGAGCTGCACTTTCCCCATGTGTCACCAACAGATCAAGCTGTCCATCCCCATCAAAATCAGTCACAGCTGCTCCTGAAATACAAATATACCTCTTTAGACAGGAACATAATCACAGATATAACAACAGTTGTTTCCCATCTCAAACAACTTACTGCTTTCTAGCATTCTAGCATTTCAATTAGTCCAGTAACTTTCTAATAATGTGACATTTTGATGAGTGGTGTTTGCACTCAGTATTAATGTTGACTCGAGGTGCTACTCACAACTACAGTAACACACAAGTCTGGATTTATAATGCCATCTAGTGGTAAGAAAAAACTCCATAACCAATTTAAGGAGAAAAACCTTGGATGAGCTAGAGTCTAGTAGGCACATTTTTAAACAAATGTGCATATGCCAAATATTATTTATATATGTGTAATAGTAATACTACAATAATACACCAGAAATGTGCAGTGCAGGCGGGTCCCTCCATGTAACCTGCAACATTTAAAAACTTTGTTTTTGTGCAATGGTTGATTGACAGGTGAATAGGTGGTCCTTCGCTGTTGTATGGGACGTATTAGGTCGAATGAGTGTTTACACTACAAATGCGATGTGGTCACCTGTATTTCTGCTTACCTTTGAGTGTAGTTTGAGTGATCAGGTCACAAAAAGTTGTGGACCCTGTTTACATATATATTTAGTACTGTCCATTTGTGATCGGATCACCTGAGATGGATGTTACTACCAGATCAATCTCTGTTACTGAAATTGTATTTAAAGTTTTTGTCAGAGCTCAATCCTAATATTTTATAACTCAAAAAGACATTACACAACCTATGGATCATTTTAAAGTGATAAGGGGAACAATCTTATATTTATCATTTCTGAAAATCATGGAATGCTTTTATAAAATAAAAAGTACTAAATTTTGATGGAATGGCTGAGCCAAACCATTCATACCAGTTCCACGTCCCTCTGGTTCCGCGGCCTCCCCGATGTTCAGCTCCTCAATCTGTGGATCTCCATGTTCTCTCCGAGAAATTCTGCCATGGTAAAGATGAATCACTTTGAATTTTGGTTTGAGACAGCTCCACACAAAGACAAATGTACCTTGTCTGCTCCATGTTATACAACAAGTCTCAAAGGAGAGATTAATTTACAGACTCCTGAAAACCCCACAGTACTGATTCAGTTATAATATTTCCAAGTCTGGTAGTTCATACTTTCTATTTTGATGACTAATAAAGCCAACCGAGATGTTTCTATAGTTATTTTATACAAAGCGCTTAAGGCTTCGCTTTATGAGAACTGAGAGTCTGGATTGTTTGAGTTTGGGATTAGAAGCAAATTTTAAACAATGTTCTCTGTTTAATATTACAGTGTTCTTAATAGGAAAGGTGAGGGTCAGATGTAGAGGTAATTTCCCATCAGGTAGAGTTGAGGTCTGGTTGTTGGATTTTTTGGCATGTAGTACAGCCTGGGCTTACCACCAAATCCCCAAAATGGAAAGAGAGAGTTTCCATAAATATTTCCTGTCTTACAATGTAAATGTTACAGAAATACCTCTATTACATAATCAAAATACTGTTCTTTGTGAGATCATATTAATCAAGCATGAAATTGGATAGAAATACAATATAGTGTGTGTGTGTGTGTGTGTGTGTATGTGTATGTATGTATCTATCTGTGTGTACAGTATACTGTACACATACATTATATATATATATATATATATATATATATATATATATATATATATATATATATATATATTTGTATACACACACACACACACACACACACACACATACACACACTGGCGGCAAAAGGTTTGGAATAACGTGCAGATTTTGCTGTTGTGGAAAGAAATTGGTACTTTAATTCTCCAAAGTGGCATTCAACTGATCACAAAGTATAGTCAGGACATTACTGATGTAAAAATCAGCACCATCACTATTTGAAAAAAGTCATTTTTGATCAAATCTAGACAGGCTCCATTTCCAGCAGCCATCACTCCAACACCTTATCTTTGAGTAATCATGCTAAATTTGGTACTAGAAAATCACTTGCCATTATATCAAACACAGTTGAAAGCTATTTGGTTCGTTAAATGAAGCTTAACATTGACTTTGTGTTTGTTTTTGAATTGCCACAGAATGCAATAGACTGGCATGTCTTAAGGTCAGTATTAGGTCAAAAATGGCAAAAAAGAAACAGCTTTCTCTAGAAAATCGTCAGTCAATCATTGTTTTGAGGAATGAAGACTATACAATGCTTGAAACTGCCAAAAAACTGAAGATTTCATACAAAGGTGTACACTACAGTCTTCAAAGACAAAGGACAACTGGCTCTAACAAGTACAGAAAGAGATGTTGAAGGCCAGATGTACAGATGTACAACTAAACAAGAGGATAAGTACATCAGAGTCTCTAGTTTGAGAAATAGACGCCTCACGTGTCCTCAGCTGACTGCTTCATTGAATTCTACCCGCTCAACACCAGTTTCATGTACAACAGTAAAGAGAAGACGTGCAAAGAAAAAGCCACTTTTGAAACAGAAAAACAAAAAGAAAAGGTTAGAGTGGGCAAAGAAACACAGACATTGGACAACAGATAATTTGAAAAGAGTGTTATGGATCTTAACCCCATTGGGCTTTTGTGGGATCAGCTAGTCACATCTATGGCAAGTGCTACAGGAAGTGTGGGGTGAAATATCACCTGAGTATTTAGACAAACTGACAGCTAGAATGCCAAGGATCTGCAAAGCTGTCATTGCTGCACATGGAGGATTTTTTGATGAGAACTCTTTGAAGTAGTTTAAGAAGTTCTGAACATTTCTTTCAAATTGTAATAGTAATTTTTCACATTATTAATGTCCTGACTATACACTGCGATCAGTTGAATGCCACTTTGGCCAATTTCTTTCCATAAGAGCAAAATCTATACATTATTCCAAACTTTTGGCCGCCAGTGTATATACTGTATATTAGGCATGTCATAAAATATTGATATATTGATTACTGATCGGCACATTAGTTTATTGATATATTTTTGTGGCATCGATATATTAACATTAGCCAGCATTTAAATTAGAAGCCTTTCCAATTCACTCATTTGGGCTTCTGTTTAATGTCTGGCTTAACAGCATTGGGAGACCACAAGAGGGTGATATACTAACTACTGCAAGTTTACTGTTTGCAGTATACAATCTACTGAAGCAGGTCGTGAGGCACAGGTATCACAACACAGGACCGGTATTTTAGAGCTCCTTGTACAGGATGTATACACACAAAAGTTCCGAAGGTTTTTGTACTCCTCAAGAATGAACAAAGTGACGTTGATGAGTTTGCAGGTTAACGTATAAAACTGGTTTAATTGCGTGAACTGAATGATTAGAAATTATAATGCAATTTCTCTGTATGTAGCTTTAATGAGTTTTCATTCAAGTGGTCAAACCACAAAAGACATACTTGACACTGAAAATACATTGTGTAGGCTATATGAAAGATACATATACATAATATATAATCCACTGATGGTCAGAGTAAATAATCTTTGTCCTTTGATAATGATTTGGGTCGAATTTAATAGAAAACTATGCGAGTTATGCTCCGTGGTGCTGCAGATTTTTGAGCAGCTTCCAGAGATGGCGAGACCACGCTGTGTATGTACCTTCGTAGAAAATAATTGTTTTGAATTTTAGAACGTGCCATGTTATGCCAGATGCGTCCGGTGTGCAGCCCCCTTTAATTTACACTGTTGCTCACACTTTACCAACCGTCAGATGAATACTGCACAAAAAACTAAAAAAAAGTTTTTTCAAGTTAGTCAGTCCTAATCTGATTGGCTGGTTTGATGGAACTTCTGAGAGTAAGAGCAAGCAGGGCTTTTTATTCAGTTCGGCTGGAAATAGAGTTGTGTACGCAAGTTTATGTGTTGATAGTTAATGAGTTTGTCAGGTTACAGACATTAAATCTTTTAAAAATATTCAGTTTCATTTGAGGCACGTAGTATCAAGTAAAGCGGATATCCATGACCAGAACTTTATATTCTGCTTTGTATAGGCTATATCTGTGAAATAGTCTATACAATCGCTTGAGGAGACTGTCGCTTATTCCCACGCTGGTCTTTTATTATGGTATAATATATCTCAGACAACCCCACCCCTAAACGGAACATAAGGATAAAATTGGCTGTGATTGATCAGCTACATGTCAGTTAGACAGCTTTTCCTGTCTAAGTGGGCAGTTGTTTGCCAGGTTAAGCTGCAATACAGACCAAACCTTTGCCATTTTAGTCAAAGGTCTGGCTTTGTGAATATATTGTTCTGGGACCTCATAATTTACAAATTTAGCTAGATGTCCTTTTTAATATACCTGAACAGTCTGTTGGCTGAGGGTCCTCTGTAGGCAATGTTGTTGAAAAAGACCTCCAATTCATTGTCATTGTCAAAGTCGGCTGCAATGACTGTGCGAACAGGAGATGGCATGGAAAACTTCTGTGAGGCGATGTCCTGGTACAGAGGAACAAAGACATCAACATGGGCACATTGACACACTCCTTTTATCTAGCATTAGTTACTGAACAAGCTTTTCTCTGTCTGGAGGAACAAGTTTATAAAAACAAGCATTGGCAAGTGCGCCGTATCACTTCAAATACAATGACAAAAAAAATATCTTTGAGGAAATGCACCATGTATGTACTGCTACCCTGAAGTATAATTTATTCTGCTGTGTTTAGCTTCTGCACCTCTAGTGGCACCAAATTGAATTGCAAAAATAGAGAGCTCTCCTCAAAACTATGCCAATCTACCATTGGTTGTATAAACCAGTAGCAACCCCGGTTCGTATCCAGGTGACAGCACCACATACAGCTTTTCGACACATGTCCATAAGTGACTAGGTGTATTTTGAACTTTATTTTTGTTTGGAAAATTATTTCATTTACCATCAACGACTAAAGTTTGGATATAGTTATTGGAGTATGTGCCTCGTAAAAACCCTCAACCTTCTGCACAAAGTGGGTGGCTTAAGTTTGGAAAAGGAAAGGATCAAGAAAGCCCCTACACATGTAGTTGTGCCCAAACTCAAGCAAATTATGTTGATCCAATGTAGCTTCTGTTTGTCATGCTGGTCGAGATGCTGAAACCAAGTGGTCAAGTTATGGATTTGACAGACAAAGCTATGTTAAAAACGCCACAGTATGTACACTCTTCGGGTAAATCAACAAACGAATGGCTTACTTATAGTTGTCTCTGCACATTAAACTGGGAAAGGAGAATGTATTGTACCATCAACAAAATTACACAGATCAGTTTTAGGAATAGGATAGCCAGATCTGTGACACTTATGACACAGAGAAATAAGATGCAGGTAAATCACAGCATTAAACACCAGGGAGTGGGAGCAGAGGAAGGTAACCACCATCGCCATGTTGCAGTAGAGCAGCAACGAGTCATGGAAGAGTTATTGAGCACGCCTGCACTTTCTCAAGTATTAACCCCAATTTTAATTATAGGGCTCATAAAACCTCCAAGAGAAAGCCCATGATGTGACCTTCTGCTGTCTGGTTGAAGGAGAGGTGATGGCCATCTCTGGACAGAACCCAGAAAAGGAGTGACAGTTGAGACAGAGTAAATAATGATCATCTCTACTGCTAATGGTAGAATGGACAGGCAGATACTGTAGATAGATCCTTTTTTTTTGTTTTGTTTCACTTTTTCACATAGAATATAAAAATGCTTGTACTATGTGGAATTTTCACATTTTATGCAATTTTGTTTAGTTAAATTTTGTGTTAAAAGTATTTGATGAAATGTGTCTTGAATTCTTTAGTTAAACTGTAAATTCACGTTAATGAATTTTTTACATATCAGACAGTGAGAGCATTGTCCTGCAGTGTGACATGCTAAACTTAATCTGAAATTATTTGATAACACTTTACAATAAGGTTCCATTTATTAACATTAATGCATTAAGTATCATGCAATTACAATGAACAGTATATTTATTACAGCATCTGTTCATCTTTGTTAATGTTTGTTAATAAAAATACAATTGTTCAGTAGTTCAGGTTAGTTCATAAAGCGTTAACTAATGTTAACATATCCAACTTTTGATTAAATTAACATGAACTAAGATGAATAAATGCTATACAAGTATGTTAACTAACGTTGTTAACTAATGTTAACAAACGGAACCTTATTGTAAAGTGTTACCAACTATTTAAAAAAATTATTGTATGATTATTTTGATTACAGTTTTTATGACCTTATATTATTTGAGAGACATGCAATATTTGTACTTCTAAGAATGCATTTGTCACACTACAAAATTAATGCCAAAAAGCTCAAATGTGATTTAAAAATTTGTGGAAAAACTTAAAAGAAATGGTGACCAGTCACAGCACCAAACATATACACCTTCCTTTATACTGTACATATAGTAAATAAACTTAAATCCAAAATCTTGATGTTGAATCTGAAGTTTATTGTCAAATACCTAAATGTCCAAATCTACAGAAACAATTTGGTGCCCACTTTATATTAGGTGTCATTAACTACTATGTATTTAAGCATTTGGTACAATGTACTTAATATGTACATACATGTCATTGCACTGTACATTTAAAGTATCTGTATTTAATTACATCTGTAGTTACACTATTAACCTCACCCCTAATTCTAAACCTAACCCTACCCCAACCCTTACCCTAAATCCTAACCCTACCCATATTTCAACGTTTTACATTTGATTCTGTTCAAAATTCGGTGAAACAAAATAAAATAGTAGGGGGAAAAGAGGGTTAGAAAGAGGGCTCCCAGGCTTAAACACACTAGACTTTAACAAAACATATGACAACTACAATCCTTCCAATTAAATAAACTACATCTTTTAGAACTACTGTTATTCCTATCATTGTTTGAGACAAGGGTCCTAATTTGGGATTTAAAAAACTGGTCAACCATGTGTTATGACTAACACATGCACTATCACAAGCTTGTGTGCTTATCTAGCAACTTTATGGTTTAATTAACACATGGAACAACAGAGCATCTTCATTACGTCTCAATTATAGTTGGCATAGGTCACAAAAGCCCACGCTGCATTTCACCTGCACATATCCTTCTGTAAGGGTTCCCACAAGACACTTTAACCCAACAACTGACCCCCATAAAACAGCTCCCTGCTGACATTTATCTCACTGCAAAAGGAGCCGATCACTGCTGCTAACAAAGGGATCAACCTTAAGTCAGAGAAGATTTACACACACAGCCCTGCTCCATCCATAACACACACACACACATGCTCCAGTCAAATACACACACACACACACACACAAACACTGAGGCATTCACACATATACAGTAATTTACTCCGAGGCATTGAAAGTCATTTTAAAATAGCTAACACATGCACATCTGTAACCGCACATCTTAACAACTGTAAACAACCTACTGTACAGTTAGACTAAGAGGCCATTTACACCGAATGCATCCTTGCGTATAAAAAAGCTAGATGCAGCACAATTAATTGAACAGTTCAGCTCCTTTTAATGTGACACAGCAACTAAACATTGCGATGCAATGGTCAAAGACGTCCACCTAGCACAGGTTAACATAGAAAAACAGTTAAAAAACATTTTTCAATTGCCTAAATATTATGCACATCATTCTCAAAAAACTTTATCATCACATTCGGACTTGATTCAGACAAACTATTATCAGAGATCTCAAAACTTCCTGCGTGTCTTCTCCTGTGAGTCTCAGGAAACATAGCGAGGTTCGAGACCTTAACCCCTGTGACTAATTACAATCACTGTGCTCTACCAGCTGAAATGAGGGTCAGGTCACCATGCAAACAATAGAAAACTGATTAGAGAATAATGCAATACTCTAATCAGACAGCAGATGTTTTTATATTATCATCTGTGTCTTCTGTCAGAAGAATAATTATATAGCAAAAAATTAAGGGATCATGTCTTGTTCTGCATGAGACTATAAATAATTGCACAGATGAAAAGTGAAGGCTACCATTCAGTATTTTCACATCTAATATAATCAAAACTAGATTTGCATGTGATAAAGTAAAAAAAAACACCAGTGATTGTAGTACATTTTGAATGTTGAACATACTATCAATCTATGTCAATGGGAGATTTTCAAACTTTAGTCTTACATTTCTAAGTATAAAAGGGACTAAAAACGGTTCAAGAAACGAAAATGAAAGCCGAAAATGAAGTTTTTAGCAGAACGTACCCGAAAATGGGATCAAAGTGATTTTCAGTTGTTCCAGAGTGAAAACGTTATTGTTAAATGCCGGTAACCGACTATAACCGGTTATACCACCGGTCTGTTGAATGCTTGATTCTGATTGGTTCACGGACATTCTAAGGTATGCAATTATTTTTCAAGTAAACTCACAGCTATAAAGTAGTTCCAGGTCTTGGCCGCATAACGGTTCAATGTCACTTCACCAAATCATTTCAGTTATTTCAAAGAGCCCTACAGGCTACCAAAACAAAATAACCATATAAACAAAGTCATTGGTTAAAGTAAATCAGTTAAAAACATCAAACAATGTCTAAAATATACAACATATATTTCAATTTTGGTTAAAAAGAGCCCTCACGCTTCTTCGTCTCCCCGCACTTACACACACTCACACGCATATGCGCGCACACTAAGACTCCAGTCGCAACTGACAAATAGAGCCGTATCTCCACGACTTGATCAATACAACAATTTATATTATCCGAAATAACTTTTAATGTTTCAATATATTTCGCCCTAATCAGCCTCACATAGCTGTAGTGGAAAGCACCGTCCCCCCGTTTCGCTTACACACACACACACACACAGAGAGAGAGAGAGAGAGAGAGAGAGAGAGAGAGAGAGAGAGAGAGAGAGAGAGAGAGAGAGAGAGAGCGCATCCTCTGTTGCTGGTTCTAACATGACGTTTTCGAATTAGCAACAAAGGCTTGAGCTGTATCAGAGCAAGATACACTTGAGCAATACAACAGTTTCTATATGATCTGAGATATCTGTGGTAAAAACCCTCACGCTCCCCCTCTCACACACACACACACACACACACACACACTCCCGCACTCGTGGACACACATTATACATGTAACACATACACTTAAGGCCCAAACATACTCGTGAGAGAAAAACAGAGTCGTCATGTCAGCGCACTCCTGCATCTCAGTGGGGATGAAAAAAAGTTGTTAAGGTTTATCATGGGAATATGCCAATTTTAAAGCGATGTTACTTCTGACGAGAGCTGCAACAAAAAAGGTAATCCCAGAAACGATTTCTCTCTCTTTCGATCACTCAAATGCAAACTCTCTCACACACATGCACAAACACACTAACTTGTTACTCCAGTAAGTCCTCGAGTAAAGCAGCACAAGCCTCCGTTGCTAGTTCTAATGTCACGTTTTCGAATTAGCAACGAAGGCTCCGACTGTATTAAAGCAAGACGCTGAATATGTGGCGGAAGAAAGTAGTTCCACTCACAAGAGCGTTTTAGGGACGAAAACCAGAAAATGTCTTGAGATAAAACCCTGAACGATGTCTTAAGGTGTGGTAACCGTGGTATAAGCGGAATAATTGACTCTGGCCCGTTGAATTGTTTACAAATAATGCACACACCTCGGGTGTGCATTATTTTTAAACAATTCAATGGCCCGTCGTCAATTATTCCTTTCTTAATTTCATTCTGATCATTTTTTCATGAACCAAAGGCCAAAGGGTTTATCACAGTAATTTTTTGGAACAAAACAACTTCATATTACCCTAAAGAATTAAACATTTGCTTTGATCCAGAAGGAAACTGCCCACTGTGGATATCGCATTCTGTGGATGAAGAGCTTTTTTAACAACTATGTATAATTACCACATATACTGTACATGCACGGCTAATCCAGATACAGGAATAACATTATTAGATGTAAAAATAACTTTTCTTAGATATTTCAAAATCTTCACTGAATTATTGTTAGATATGATGCATTAATACAGATTTGATGCTGCCGGGTCTTGACTGAGAAGCAGATCTGTAATTAAAATGATACTTAACTGTTAATTAACTGTACACTTATGATTTCTATGCTAATAAATCCACCACACAGGAAAAAAATTAATAGCTTATTTTCACTTATTTTGGTGAGGCAAGTGGATTATTTTAGGCTTGTCTTTCCAGAACAGGCAACATTGCAATGTATTTCACCCACCCAGCGCAGAGTACTGGCATTTTAAAAAGAACATTATTAACCATTCTTTTATTTTGTTCTAACCGGTTACCATTTGGAGGGGAGGCTGCGGAACTTCAGTTTTGCTCAGAATGAACCAAAATGAAAAACATTTTGTTTTTAGTCAATGGTTTGCATATAACAAAAATAGATAGAACACCTTCAGCTGAAATCATCTTTGCGTTAAGCGGTTTGGGCAGAATAAGTTTCAGAAGTATAATACTTACCACGTCTGGTTCTTTGCCCAGTTATAATGCTCTTCCACATCAACTGATCAGCATTTGATAAATAAAGGCTGCCATGATCTTTAGACATTTGTGGTATTTGCCAAGTTTTGAGAATGAGATGGGATCTATAATAAGCTTAATATTCAAAGAAAGGAGGTGTGTTTTGGCTGAAAAAGACAACAAATACTTAATTTAAATGCACGTGGAGCAGAATTATTTCTGCGCATTTAGTGTTTGGTAAACTGGGTTGCATGTGGTTAGTGAATAAGACTGAAACACTATGCTCAAAAGTGATGCAACTTTTTAGTAACTCTCCCCTTACTGTCCTCCATTATAGCAAATGGAAACTAAAAAGTTATTTCACAAACCCCACCTTAAACCTTTGCTTGCGATTGTTGCTGAGCTGTAGGAACAGACGATGTGGCCCATTCCAGTTTCCATAGACGATGTCTGTCTTCCCATCCCGATTAAAATCTGCCAACGCCACTCCACGGCCATGCTGCATCGGGTCATCGACCCCTGTGACAACAAAAATCAAAACATCCCTCATTTCATGTGTACTGCAGATTGGTTTAATGCTTTCCAAATTTGCCCTAGAAAACAAAATCATCAAGAAATATAAAAGCAACAGCTCTCGCTTACCTGCTTGCACAGCCACGTCCGTAAATGTTCCATCTCCGTTGTTGCGGAACAGGAAGTTTGGGCTGTACTCATTGTCGCAGAATATATCAGGTAGAGTATGACTAAGAATCGGGCCAACCACGACCCCCCGTCCCCCTATAACACACAGCAGAGACAGCCATCATCACCACCACACATGCAGCAGAAATTGTTAGTGGCTTTCCAGCTCATTTCCTCAGCTAAGGCTCTCTGCTGCTTTTGCTGACATAGACTCTGGCTGCCCACAATCACATTACAGGGAGTGTGAACATATGCATTTAACCAGCTTTTCTGTAACACAACTTACATCGCGATCACCATCCTACAACTTTGACCTCTAGCTGACATAGAGCAGAATGACTTGGCTGAGTGAGCATGATTTTAACATTTGTCATTGCTTTTATTTTCACATTTTTACAATCTCTTCCTAAAAAACAAGTTAAACCAGCATTTATGTACATGTATCTTCTGTTTGGATGGCTATTTTCTTTTAAATAAGACAAGTTTAAACTCTTCTTTGAGGAGGCGCCTCTCTGCTCTGGTGCTACGAGCCCAATGTGCACAAGTGTTTTTTCGATCACCTCTGAATGTGGTTGAAGTGGACAAAACTTAAAACGTTTTGGACCCCGTTACAGCTATCTTAAATGTTGCTCTATTTCAAAAAGATTGCACAAAACACATCTTAAAGATACTATCCCAAAATTCATGCAAACAAAAATGTTCAAAGCCTAGTGCGACCACCATTTACAGGAATGGGCCATGTTGAATACAAGTTAAGCTCGATTGACAGCATGTGTGGCATAATGTTGATTACCACAAAAATGTATTTCGACTCATCCCTAGTTAATATGTAAAAATGTAAAAAAAATAAAACAGCAAAAATTTTGGTCACAGTAAGGCACTTACAATGGAAGTGAAATGAGCCAGTCCATAAACATTTAAATACACATTGTTTCAAAACCCCATCTGGCACTGGTTGAAAAACAAAGTCCCACCCTAAACGCACACCACTGATTAAGCCAATGTTGTAATGTCAGCCTGGGGTGCGTTTCCTAAATGCTTCGTTAGCCAGTTATGGTCGCAAGTTACCAACATAGTTCAGCGATTTGGTGTTTCCCGAAACCATAGTTCCAACGAACATTTGCAAACAGCATTTCAAAGTTGTGTGGTTGGAACTACAGCCTTCCATCTGTGGTTAAAAGCACAGTGCCATGTTAGTTTGCTGTGTGGACATCATTTGACTTCACTGAGGCTTCTATATATTTTATTCCATATATACCTTTCATTCTATCAAGACTTTGATCACATTTACATGCACTTAAGAAAACTGCTTATTCCAGAGTCTGAAACGTCACATAGGCGTGAATGCAGCCATTTAAGGGATTAAAGACTGTTAAGAGAAAGCGCTTTAACAAACACATGGCTTCTGTCAGAGAACAAAGCTTATGTGTCCATGCTTAAGCATAAGTGAAGTTCTTGTTTTTGAAGATTGCGCATTAGTCTGATGTAAATGGGATCCCCACTATTGCTGCCCAATGCCTCTGTCGCATTACATAGAGCATGCAGCTTGCGTGTCTTCAGCAGCTTTCCCACATTAAACAGCTTTCTGGAGTACGTGTAAATGAGCTATTATAATTTGATATCCGCAGAAGTTATTGCTCCACCCCCTGCATAACTTCATTAATGACAGCTCTATGTTGTTGAACTAACGTGATTCCAACAATGGGTGTGCAACATACTACGGTTTCAGGAAACCGTCATGACTAGCTAATTTCTCCAAAGATGCATCATACTATTGTGGTTAAGCAGTGAGTTACGTAGTTGTATGGGAAACGCACCCCTGGTCTGAGTGCTCAAATGCTCAAAAACAGAGCAATGTTTTTCAAAAAATGACACACATAATCTTAAACTGCGAAACTGACTGTAACTTTGGGAGGGAACCGCTTGGTATCACTATTCTAAGCGCTAGTAGCATACTGTATTGTGCCTTTCATTCCTTTCTCAGTCTTCCACAAGAGCGCTTCCCCTGAAAGCACTCTGAACGGTTGTCCAAAACCCTGCTCTTCCATAGTGATTAATGGAATGGTTGCTTCACTGAATAAGTCAAGAGCTGAAATACAGCTTACTCGTCCTTGTGCCTTCACATGACTTTCAGTGCTCCAAACAGCTGAGTGGGCCAAAATCTTCATCTCTTTATTCAGCACTGCTTTCCAGGGCCCTGCTCTCTCTATTACTGGCTGCTTTAGCTGATAAACACTGTCTATAATTCAGTGATTCAAAGCCGATATGAGCACTGAGCTCTGCTGTAAATCAGCCACAAATAAAAATAAAAAACAAATAATAAAATTTGACCCTACAGCTCATGGCCATTAAAGAGTCATGGGTAATATATTCACTAACATCATGCTTACACACCAGAGTATGTGAGCAGTGCAGTGTGCAAGAGGAGTTGCTCGATTTTGCCTGGAACATTCTTGATTTTCTTTTCCGATAATGCTCCATCACAAGCATATAACACATGTTAATGCATAATGCAATTGCATGTCAGCAAGAATTCATCAAGTGTTAAACACAGTGTTAAAGACCCCATGGAATGGCTTGATGAGCAGTTTAATGCCCTGTGTTGAAATTAAAGAAGACAATAGGCTTTTGTTTCATCACAGCCATGAAACGACTTGCTGATCAGTTGCAGGGGAGGGGCATTCTAGAGACCATCTGATTGGATACAAATTTGTGAAGTTCAGCATAAGTCAACAAAATTTTTGGTCCGTCTACTCAAAAGAGGACACTGTAAATTTTATATGGTAAAATGCCATCGTCAATGTTTAGAAGCATACAGATGACCTTATACGCGTAACATGATATTGATGTGAAAATCGCTTGCTAACCCTTTCTGTGTAAAATTATTTCACATATTATAACTTTGATATCATAAGGCAGTAAGGCTGGTATACTCTTTAATCTGGTAAACTCGGTAATGCTTGTAAATCCCTGATTTTATTGCAGTAAAATCATGTTAACAAATCTAATGTTTACGTCTTGTGGCTATACTTTTGAAACAGTGTGTATTTTGTGTGTGTATCTACTTCCATTGTAAGTCCATTACTGTAACTGTGATTTTTTTCTTGTCGAAATAATAATTCAACATTATGTCACAAATGTCAATTAAGTTGAACTTGTATTGAACCCAGATAATTCCTTTAACAGTCAGAATGAAATAAATACAGACTTCGTGAAATCTTACTGAAAAAGTATAGATCAAAAATACAAATGTTTAGTGAAAATGAATGACGTATGCGACGGGCGAACATGAGCGTGGGGACGACCGAAGATTTGTTGAGAAAAAACCAAAATGAAGTGTTCCTTTCGCATAATATTCACATAATAATGAAAATAAAAACTTAAGGTGGGCCATATGTCACACTTTTCTCTCAGATTTGAAGTTTATTCACATTTTCCAACAATCATATCAACACACTAATGCATCGCCCTCACAACTGTACAAACATTTTCAAAAACTGCACAAGAACTGTGCAAAGATTTACATTCCAATTACATATATGTAATCAGTAGATGCATCTATCCAAAGCAACTTAAATTTGATCAGTTTTGTGTTCTCTGAAAATATAACCCATGACTGCTCAACTCACATACTGTATTTTGTAACTCATTCAGAAATATGATTACACACACCTGTGAGCTTGTTGACTCCGGCTTGCTCGGCCACGTTTGACAGTGCGATGATTCCCCTGGACGGGTCACTAGAACTTTCATCCATTTCAATCAGAGCATGTGGACCAACAGTCCCGCTGGCATAATTGGCAATGTAGATGGAATACCGACCTGTTCCCTAAGAAAGGAAATGAAAACATAGAGTTTAAAATGATATCTGCAATAATAGCTTTGTTCCAAAACCTAATGAGCTACCTTGCTGCCTACATAGGCAGGTGCCTTCTAAGGAAACATCCTAAATGTCATGGGACATTATAAGTGACTGATCTGGAATGCTTTACATATAGGAAGCAAATCCGTGTGCCACACAAAGAGAGCTACACACAGAAAACTTGAATTGCAACTGATTTTAACAGGGTTTGACATTAGCATGTTGCTAAGCTAACTGCACAACATTCTAATAAGCATACAGTATATAAGCACACAAACATATTAGATAAAATATTAAATTGTTAAATACACTGCTTTTTTCAGTATTGAATGAAATATAAGTGTATTTATTATGGCCATTTCTCTCATCTCAATTCCATTAAGAACATGCTTATGATGCCTTAAAATGCTGCCTTCATAGGCAGCTTGCTAGGTTTTGGAACAGGGCAAATGTGTAATCTCATAACCAATACAACATAGACTTTTGAAATTCCACATACTGCAAACACATCACATACACCATATACACATACTTGCACATACAGTACAGTAGCATATACACACACACACACACACACACACACACATACATACATATTTCAGCCGCCTCCCCTTGGATATTAATTTCACACCCCATTATCAGAAAGATTCCCTTGTGGACATGAAGTCAGTGAAGTAGCCAACCAAATAAACTTACACACACAGTTTCAATAAAGACACCCACGATCCAAAAGCATGGAAACGGTGAAATAAAGAAATATATACACAAGTATATAAATATCAGCAGCTCGTGACCAGAATCCTAATGAGGCACAACAATGAAAATGTCAAATGCTCTCTGGCTTCCACACAACTACCACTTCAGGTCAGAAAACACAAATTAAAGAATAATGGAGTTACAACACAAGCTGCCCCAGAGTCTAGTAGCAGTTTAAATCTCATGGTTTTCATGTTTTTCATGCACTGTTTATCAATAAAGAAGGAAATTTATAGAGGTTTTGCTGGTAACATTGTCCCGTATCTGATGTAATTTAGTGTAATGTAGCTAATGCTAATGTTTTTAAAACGTTTTGGGCCAACCCTGTTACATTCAAATTGTTTTGGGGTTGAAAGTTACAGTGTGGAAGGTCAGTGCACAAATGGCTCACCATAGCTTTAACTAACAAATATCACCACAACACAATATTCATAGTCAACATTTAGGGTGAAAAAAAAATCTGCAATAAAATGATCACTGACATTTTTTTTCCCATAACAGAGCACAAATATTGAGCTTGAAGAGGACAAAATACAGTATGACCAAGTGTACAGTAAAAACTTGCGTTTCAATCATGTGCACTGTAAAACATTTATTTTAACAGTAAAAGACTGTAAAAATGCTACAGTAAAAAAAAAAATTAATTGGCTAACAGGTAGTTACCTTAAAATATACAGTAAAATATTTTAATATATTTAAAAAGACAGTACATATAGTTTTACCTTAAACTTTTGTCAAAATATTTTTATGTAAATAGTATGATTTTCTGTATAATTAACAGTAAAAAATGTATATTATGTTTAACAAGAGAGTACATGTCCTTTTTACGGTAAATTATTGTTAAAATTAGGGTAAAAAACAATAATTGAGCGTTCCCAGAATTCCCTGTGTGACCCAGTTCATTTCATTATATTTTATGTGAATAGTTATTTTTATTTTTAATATCAGTTATGTATATTGGGGTGTTCTGTGTTATATTTGATGTAGTTTAGTTAATGTTTATTACATTATTTTAATTTCACATGTGTTAGCCTGATGGTGTTTAGTGTTTGTGTAAGTGACACTGAGCACTGTCTCTACATGTTTATTGGTCATTGCTCCAGGAAGGGCCTCTATTGATGAACTTCATGTCATTATGTGCCCTTTAGTAATTACTACAGTAATTAACAATACATTATAAAGTGAAAAGCAGATTTTACAGTTTCAGAAGGTTAATATATCAAGTTTATCATTTAATAATATAAATGACGGTAATGCACAGTAAAATATACAGCCATTAAAATGGCATCCCGTAAAGCCTGAAATGTGGTTACCATATTTTTTAAGGTGAATTTCTGGCAACCACAGCTGGCAGTTTTTTTACCGTAATTTAACAGGGTTTTTTTTTTTTTTTACAGTTTGGCCAGAGACACTTATGATGTAACTCCCATAAATATGACGTCAAAAAGATCAAACCATTATTTTTAAAAGAATAATCCATGTTCAATAAAAGTTCAGTTCAATCGAAAGCCATTGTCTTTAAAAAAAGCAAAAATCTGGTTTACAGAAAAGTACTTAGATTGGAAGTGAATGGAGCCAATCTGTAAACGTTAAAATACTCAGTTTCTAAAAGTATAGTATAGCCAGGAGACGTATACAATGTGTGTTAGCATGATTTTAATATGATTAAAAAACGATTTCTGTGTAAGTTATATCCAATTTTACAAATTTGTTGTCATGATGAACCCTAAAAAGACTATAAAAACTACAATTTACACAACTTTACAGCTCAAATAATACAAGAGTTTTAACAGAAGAAATAATGTAAGTACTTTTATAAAATTATAAATATCAGGTTTCCACCCTTAAACCCTCCAAAAATTGGCCCCATCCACTTCCATTGTAAGTGCCTCACTGTAACCCTGATTTTTGCTTTTGTTTTATTTAAAGGAGGGATGAGTCAAAATGAATTTACATGGTAATCAACATTATGGCACAAATGCTCTCGATTGAGCTTAACTTGTATCGAAACTGGAATTTTCCTTTAAAGGGGAAAATACCACATCATAACTGGGACAAAGACAGACAAAGAAAAATTCTGCATTTTCTAAGAAAACACACTGCCATTTAAAGGTTTTAGAAAACTAAGACAAAATACATTTTTGTTTTGTTTGTATTTCAAACTGTAATAATAATTTGCAACATTACTGATATTTTTCTTCTTTTTTACAGTATTTTTTAATCATCCTTGGTGAACAAGCATAAATTTCTTTAAAAAAAAAAAAATGTCTTAATGTTCTAAAACTTTTGAACGGTTATGTTCATAAAGCATTTTTAAGTAACAAAACTACATATGACATGAATGCATGATATTAAACATCAATAAAAGCTATATTTAGGCAGAATTTGAATTGACTGTTTTCATATAACCCATCAAAATGTAATGTTAAGATAATGGGGACATCCTGATATTCAGGTGAAAATGTTTAAAAATAAAATTTTGCATTACCCACTATTAATTCTATCAATTATGTTTAAGGATAATGACTAAAATCAGTATCCTTGTTTACAATCAGTAGTAAGCCATGGGGATATAAATAGCACCATTTGCTGAGAATAACCCAGTGCACTTACTGACACATTCTGAGGTTGCAGCAACCTGAGGTTGTTGATAGGGGAGTCTGAGTACCGATCCATCTCCCTATAGAAACAAGCCCATGAGTCTTCCTGTCCACTTTGAAGAGACAAATGATGGTGCTTCATTTTCAAGGAGAAAATAACTATGCTTTGAATTTGAATATTGATGTCTGTGAAGCCAAAGAAAACATACGGATCAACCATATGATTTATGAATTTCTGCATCTTAATGATTGTCATTTGAAACTTCTATGACCATCTATGACTACAATTAAAACTGAAGTGTGTTTAAAATAAAATAATCATTCTCTTCAAACAGGTTTCTCCACTGTCTCCATATACTCCACTGTCTTCCATTAGTCAGCAAACAGATGAAACGGTCTCAGTTCCAAAATAATTAAAATACACATAATGAGGACCTGAACGATCTGCATCAGCAGCTATTTTCAACTTTCCAAAGAGTCTCTATAAAGATCGACTTGTGAATATATTCCAGTGATAGGATGATTTTTTTTTTGGTTCCCACTTCAATTTCATGAAGACCAAACACATTTTGTTTTGTTTCTCTCTAAACCTATTATCAGCCTGATCCTAAATCATTTAAATCATAAAATTATTGACGAAGGACTTTTATGCAGCACCCTCTCACTGTCATCGGCTCAGTCAAATGACTGCGGATGAAAAAATCCATTTCAATCCCTCGCGGCTCTTCCCTTGGATTACTGAGCATCCTTCACTGCTGACTGCTCCACACAACAGCATGGAGTCCAAAAGTAATTGAAGAAATATGTTGTTCAGCTTATTGTATTTAGACTAAATACAAATCATTGACATGTATTGTCATCTTTCATGCCGTCTGAGATTAGGTACCCTGAAGCACGTACAGACAGTAGGTGCTCTGATAACGAAGAGGCAGAGACACAAATTAACACTGGTCTTCCCTCCTAATACGTCTCCTTACAAAAACAAATGAGGCTTTGCGTTTTCTAATTATCACAGCACATGATTCACTGTCAGAGACAAATATTGCAGAACGCTGGAAATTAACAATCATATTGGCTGGCTGAGGGGGAGCAGGACTCCACGGTGATGAACAGTAAATGATGGCCGCTAAGGATTCGGGCTCGTCAGGGTGAAACGATCAGACAGTAACGAGATGTAAAAAGTTTCTCAACACCCTCAAGAACCCATTTTCCCTTATATTGCACTGCAGTTTGGTTGAAGAGATTTGAAAGCCCTAAAAATAAGCCCTACTCAAAAAAACGTACAAAATGTTCCAACTCCCACCATGTTAGTTTAACTGTTTTTATGTGAATATATTGAACCATGTCATAACCAGGCATGTTGCAAAGTTTCCAAGTAATTTCTGTCCATACTGAAAGTGAAAATGTTGTATGACACAAAATCACAATCTGAATATATTTCATGCTTATATACAGTGCTGTGCAAAAGTCTTAGGCACATAAGATGTTTCACAAAAACATTTGTCTTAAGATGGTTATTTATATCTTCAGCTTTAGTGTGTCAATAGGAAAAATACATTTTAGACTCCCAAACATTCCTTTTGCAAATGGAATAGAACAGAAGAAAAGGGAGCCTTGCAACAGCTGACATGGCCCCCACAGAGCATCGAGTCAGTCTGGGATTACATGGAGACTGAAGCAATTGAAGCAGCCTAAATGCCCGATATACAGTCATACGAAATCGAAGAAATAATGGGTGTGACGTCAATTAGAACAAAATCTTGCCAACAAGAATGTGTTTTTGCTTTAGTTTCAGTGGTTTTAGGAAACCTTCTTACTGCTACTGGTCCACGTCATCGGTAGGTGTGACCTGGAGCTCCACCTACCTTGAGGTCAGCTAATTCCGTTTACATTGTTTAGTCAGTCAAATTCAGTCAACAAGAACACACCAGCGTGTAGAGTTATTAGCGAACTAGTGGAAGTTGTGGAAGACTCAGAGGGCGGAACCACCATGACGAAGTACGCTGGCAGTGAATGGGTAATGACCTCCATGGTCATGAGCAAGGGCAGTGCCTGGGGAACGACCTCCGTGGTCATGGGCACTGATGAGGGAACGACCTCTGTGGCCGTGAGCACTGGCAGTGACTGGGGAACGACCTCCGTGGTCATGGGCACTGATGAGGGAACGACCTCCGTGGTTGTGAGCATGGGCAGAGACTGGGGAATGACCTTCGTGGTCGTGAGCATGGGCAGAGACTGGGGAATGACCTCTGGTCGTGAGCATGGGCAGAGACATTTAAGATGCCCCCCCCCCGAAAATTCCTCTAGGGCTGGAGCTGGCTCTGGGATGGACGAGGCTTGCAACGCTGGCTCTGGGACGGACGAGGCAAGCAATGCTGGCTCGTTGGCCATGGCAGGCGTGGGCATTGGCTCGTTGGCCGTGGCAGGCCTGGGGCAAGGAGCCGTGGAACTGACGGCCACCCGGGGGCATTCACTGTAGGGGGAGATTAATGTCCTCTTCCCCTACATTGAAAAGTGAGCCACATAATTTGAGAGCCAAATCCACATACGCACATAAAGTCCAGTGAGGATCAGCCTGGGGCATCCGATCCCTTAATGCATCATTTAGACCGGCTCTGAAAAATGACATCAGAGTGCGGTCATCATAGCGCACCACATTTGCAAGCTCAATGAACTCCCAGACATGATCCTCTAATGGATGATCTTCTTGTGTGAGGAGGAGTATCTGGACAGCCCCTAGATCCATTTGTGGGTCAGTTCTTCTGTAACGTGGTGGTGGTGATCTTTTAGAAAAGATGCTTAGGATCCAATCACAGCTTTTTAATGATAACAATAATAAACACGGAAGAATACACACTAAATAAATGTATACATAAACACTACAGCTTGTCATAAAAACAAGAACTGACAATCAGTGAAAGAAACAAGAGGGTATATATATATATATATATACACACAGATGAATGATGAGGGAACAGGGAACAGCTGTGGAAGATGGAGGGCAGGTGAGTGTAATTAAAAGGTGAATGCTGGGAAGTGTAGTCCATGAACAAGGGGAAAACTAAACAGTCACTGAACTGAACTGAAGGTGAGGGAAAAAAACACAAGGAAGTTCGTGACATACTGATGTATATTTAGCTATTTATTTTATTTTTATTTATTCTTTATTTAAATGGTCAGCAACTGACATACTAAACAGTACTGATGTTTATTTAGCTATTTACTGTATTTTAATTTATTCTTTATTTAAATGGTCAGCAACTGACTGACACTGAATATACAGTACTGATGTTTATTTAGCTATTTATTGTATTTTTATTTATTCTTTATTTTCTCAGTGTTCACTTCTAGAATTGGTTGACAATGTATAATAATCATGTCAAATATTCTTTGATAAAAATATTTGTTTAAGAAAGCAGCATTCTGAGTACCTTTGCATAGTCATATCGGTGCAAAATTAGTGCACAATCCACATTTACTATACAAAATTACAAAAATTTACTATATCGGCAGCCATGTCAGTAATCTGTGAATTTTCCCCGTCTAAAATCGTTATCGGTCAGGCTCTAGTAGAGTCACATGTGGCAACCTCCTCGTGGTCAATATAATGTGTGGTTCTCGCTCTCGGTAAGGAGCACGTGGTGAGTTGGGCGTGGATGCCACGGAGAATAGCGTGGGCCTCCACACACACTACGTCTCCGCGGTAACGTGCTCAACAAGCCACGTGATAAGATGCACGGATTGACACTCTCAGATGTGGAGGCAACTGAGATTCGTCCTCCGCCACCCGGATTGAAGCGAGTCACTAAGCCACCACGAGGACTTAGAGCGCATTGGGAATTGGGCATTCCAAAATTGGGGAGAAAAGGGGAGAAAAAAAAAGAATATCCTTTTACACTGAAGCAATAGCTTTTATAGCTTGTCGGCGTACCGCATCACTACTGGTTATAGGACACCGTATTACCTTTGATGCAAATTGAGAAGAGGTGTTACCTTTCTATCCACACATGCCACTGATCGTCCAGCCACACGATTGGCAACATCCCTGTGTTCATTTATCTCATCGTTCAGAAGATCTTCAAACCGCCCATTACGAAACTTGAAGAGCTTATCAGTGTATGTTGCTCTCCCTGCATGAGGAAAAGTGAGAGGACATGAAAAGTTACATGAAAAATAACTAATATCCATTTACCATAGTATTTAATTCAGAGCCTCTTCAGTGAAACTGTTTTATACCTGAGAAGGCATTATTAGTGTTGAGGATGTAAATTTCCTCTCTGCCATCACCATCGATGTCACATGCTGTCACCCCGATAGCGTTGCCCTGTCGATCTCTGAGTGCATAGTATGGAGAACTGCGGTTGTCAACTGCAATGTTAACAAGCCTCTTCTTAACCTTGTCATACTTAAGCACCAGGTTTGGGCCATTGTAGCTAAAAAGAAAAGAAAAAATAAAGCATATATATAACTTTTATACAAATGTTACTTGCACAAGCCATTCAAAATCTGGTGTAACATGAATTCAAGTCAATGGACAAAGAAGGCCACAGCCAAACAGGCTCACTCTCCCATAGGAAAGAAAAACACAGTTGAGAATATCTTTTTTAAATATCTTAGTTGTTTCTCTAAGACATCAATGATATTAAACAGAGCAAATGTAGACTTTTGCTTAAGTGTCCTGCTTCTCAGGTTTTTCTCCCCCCATCCCAGATATGTCTCTTCTAGAAGATAATCTCACCAACAAAAATAGCAAGGCTAAGGAATATTCCGAGTTCCCAGTGGGAAGTCCAAAACATTTAAGTGAATCAGTTCATTCAGACAGTTTGTGTGAATTAACTGGATAAAATGCATTATTCACCAATTCCCTTTTATGTAGCATTTGGAACATCAATTCATTTAAGTGAATATAGAATAAAATATAGAGTACATTTTTCAGATCTACTATCCCACATTTCAAACTCAGCTGTCATTTACTAAAAGGAAAAACCGACTCCCTATAGCTCCTTCTGTCAGCTACACTCTATTTGACTCTAAAATTCTTAAGCACAACTCCAAAAAACCTTCAACTCTCCAATTACATCCGTTATCATCAACTCCAATACACTAAGATCCAAATCATTTCACAAATGGTTTACAAATATGCCCAACTGATTGCTATGACATCTCTGTTTCAAGAAAATATAACTTTCATTCCACAAACTGAGGTAATAGCATTTTCTTGGCCAGTATCTCTGTTCTGTGTCCATATATATTACTTTAATCGATAAAACATGAGCACGCCATATTGCCAGACATTGATCAAGTATTGTCCCTAAAGAAATTTAATGTCATAAACTGTTTGTTTCTTCATTTTTCTAGTGAAAACAATGAATGTGGTTTTCAGAACACTCACCCTGATACAAACATCTCCAGATCTCCATCTCCATCCACATCAGTGACAGCCACGCCATAGTTGAGCTGTGTGGGGTTGTTCTCGTAGTCCATGGGGAAAATACTGTGGGTTATTGAGGCAAACATGGGTTCAGAACGCTGACCCCAAGATAGTCCAGACACACCCACAGTGAGCAGTAACATCCACGCTGACATTGCCATCTGTGGAATCAATTGAGGTTTTAAGTAAAATGAGCTCCCTGGAACCTCTGGACACTGGTAAATCTGTTATCCAATATGTGTGAGATGAGAATTTCTTAAATTATATAATTTAGCAATTTAGTTATAATGTAGTTTACCCCAAATGTAAATTCTGTCATTATTTTATTAAGTTTTAGATGGATGGGTTTATGTATGCTTTTATGTTCTATACTCTATGCCGTATGTATTTTTCTGGTGTGCAGTACAGTATGTGCAATTGTTCTGTTGTTATTTTAGAGACTAAAGAATACGTTTCAGACATGGCTGGACAATAAAGTTAACTAAACTAAACTAAACTAAATACTCACTCTCATGTCTTTCCATGGTTGATTTTTCCATGGAACACAAAAGGACAAATTGAGAAGAATCTTCTTGCAGCTTTTTCCATACAATAGTTCATACTGACCACGTCTGTCAAGCTCCAAACAAGACAAAAACACCCATTAAAGTCACATAAAAGTAGTCCAAATGACTCACATTATATTCAAAATCTTCTGAAGATAAACATACTGAAATTTAAGTTAATCTAAGATTAAGATATTCTTCCCCTCTGCCAAAGCTACAAAATTTCATTCGCAATCTCATTCAGATTCAAAAAAGGTGCCCTGATGTGTCACGCAAGGTTTGACATCATTAATGCCAAAATGCCACTGGATCTCACAGTTTGAATATGCAGGATGGAGAATGACATTTGAGTCCTGTAATGGAGGGGAAGATTTTCTGTGAATAACGACCTAAATTCCATTCCGTTCCTCACATAAACCTATCATTTGCCTTCAGAAGACTCGGAATAGAGCACAAAAGTCATAGGGACTACTTTTATGGTTCTATTATGGTGTCTGTCGCTATATGGAAAAAGAGCAACGTGAAGATTCTTCAGAATTTCTCCTTTTGTGTTACATGGAAAAAATAATACGGGTTTGAAACAACATGATGGTGAGTAAACATTGACAGAATTTTCATTTTTGGGTGAACTACTTCTTTAAATTTTCTTTTAGAATTACGTAGTGGGAAAAATGTGAAAAGTTTAAATTAAGGTTAGAGAGAGAACTGTAATGATGCAAAGATCATTCATCCGTGCAACATTTCCTATACAACCCCTCCAGGAGGGGAGAGTTTAAATTGAGTGCCCAACTGTGACAAGACCCCCTCATACTTACCCCTTGATCTGTGAAAAAACTCTTTCAAAAAGGTTATGACTCACTCAAGTGAGTGTAAAACAGTTTACAGACTGTAAAACATCCTGTACTGAGCCACACAGACGAGATATTGCACTTTCATTGAGTTTTAGAAGGCCGAATGGCTTTCTACAGTGTTAAGAGGCAATTACCTTTCCAGCATTACACTCACAAGACAAAGGCATAAATACAGAGACTGCAGACATGTGACAAATCAGAATGGACCAAATTAAGATCTGAGAGTAGAAGTGATTTCACTGCACGTGAGACAGACATTTAAGATGGCAAAATCCATTCGTGACAAACAGACTAAGAGAACGCAGAAGCTTAAGGGAACCTACAAGATCCTTCAATAACCAATCTGACCGTTTAGACTAAAAGGGATTTCTAAATCAGATTTTAATTAGATTGCAAACCAAATATTAGGATTGTAAAAATCTTTTCTTTTTTTTTTCTTTTTTTTTTTTTCTGTGCACCTTAAAGACATCTAAACCGATTTCAGTTGGATATTCCAAAAAATCTGATATTTTCTGCCTGTCAAAGAAAAGCTGAAAGTCCAAATTGTTAAAGGAATGTTCACCCAAAAAATTACAACCGTGTCATTCTAAACCCCTTTGCTGTTTTTTTTTTCCATTGAACACAAAAGAAGATTCTACAGCTCTTTTTCGCACACTGTCACTACAACACTATGAATTGTAATTGAATGGAATTGAGTGGAGTAAAAATTCTACAAAAATTCTCTGTTTCTGTTCCACAGAACAAATAACATTATATTGGTTTGGAGCAACATGATGGTGAGATAATAATGGCAGAATTTTCATTTTTGGGTGAACTATTCCTTTAAAGCTTATTTCAGGGGAAAGGCAAAATCTGGATTTACATAACTGCATGACCGCTATGCTTTATGTGTCTGTAGTGCAGTACGTGGCAAAGAAAGAGAGATGGCATGCTGAATGAAGCTGGTGCATAAAGAGACACATGAGTGTGTGTGTATGTGTGTGTGTGTGTGTGTGCGTGCGTGCGTGCGTGCGTGTGTGTGTGTGCGTGCACATGTTTATACTACATTGTGGGGACCAAATGTCCCCTTAAGAATAGTAAAACCTGAGATCACCAACCTTGTGGGGCCCAGCCAGCGGTCCCCATGAGGGAAATGGCTTATTAAACATACTAAACGACGTTTTTTTGAAAATGTAAAAATGCAAAAAGGTTTCTGTGAGGGTTAGGTTTAGGGGACAAAAATTATCATTAGATCTGTATAAAATCCATATAATGCATGGAAGTCTATGGAGAGTTCCCACAATGATATAAAAACAAGTTTGTGTGTGTGTGTGTGTGTGTGTGTGTGTGTGAGAGAGAGAGAGAGAGAGAGAGAGAGAGAGAGAGAGAGAGGGGGGGGGGGGGGGGGGGGGGGGGGGGGCGGGTGAGAGAGGGAGAGAGTTCTCAGTGCAAATTACAAGAAATGCACACATCCTCACTTCAGTAATCAACCCATTGAACTCTAACATCAAAGCCATGTAATTAATTTAGATTAAGGTTGTCTTAATATATTCTCTGCTGTTTGAGATGAAAGTGTAATCAAAACTCTCAAATACGTATAATATAGCCATATTACCGGCCCAAAGGTTGGAGCACAGTGAAAATTTGAGTCCTGATTACAGAATACACAAAGTATGAGTCAGAGATATTTCATGATTACAGGGTGCAAATTATGGGAGTTTTGGGGGCTCAAAAATGTATTATTTCTAATGCACAAGTGAACATAATAGTGTTGTCAAGCAGTGTTTCAGTGCCCAATAATCTGAGATTCGTTAAAAGTTAGAGCGCACTAAACTGATTGAGGAGGTCACCATAGCAACAGTAGGCTGCTCAAGCTGCATTTTACTTTTTTACCACCGTCTCATGCCATGAGTGCCACATTTTAAAGATGCAGTATCAGTAAAAAAATAAATAAAAATAAAAAATAATAATAATAAATTTACTTTTAAAAATGCATCCTGAGAAACTTGTGTTTTGTTCCATTCCATTGTGCTTTACTAAAACAAAAGGACGAACCCTGTGTGAACGGCCCCATAGGATCTGTATTGGATGCTATATCCACAAAACATAAGTACTGTCATTATTTATCACTATAATCCAAATGTACATGTCGCAAGCATATCACAATTGTTATTTTATTTTTTTAAGTCTTTGAGGTACTGTAGTTAACAATTGGCTAACTGTGATGGGGCACCAAAAGACAATTCATTTGCAATGTAAAATCAAATTCACTGTCATTTAAAAACAAAAACTAAAGTTATTACTAAATAATTTGCAAACAGCAAGAGTCAGACTGACTAGCAGAGGTCACTTCCTTCGTTACCTATATTACTAGCATAATATTCTAATAACTCAGTGCAGAACAGTCAGGCAGAACCCGTAAAAGCAGAGTAAACATGTAATTTTATTGTAATTTATTTAGTGTTTATAGCTATAACACCCGAAAGGTTGGATAAGGGCAGTGGAACACCAGCGTTCTGAAAGTACTGTATGCACTGTCATCTGTCATCGTAATATGATGATGTAAAGGTTTCTCGGATGAGGTGAGAACTGGAAGTGTTCCAAACTAAAAAGTCTTCACAGGTACAGGGTCATAAATCCAGATAGTGAAACGCAGAGGAACCAAAGGAAGAGGTGAAACTGCCCTTGCACCAGCTCCGCATCTTGAGGCAGTTTGACTAGAGATGATGCGATCAGCTCCATCTCACTGCATTTAACATGCAACACTGTTACTGCAGTCACAACAGACATGCTAGATGATATGCATTATGATGTCACATATGAACATATCTCTGAACAAATATTAAATCAAAGTTTATAATGTATATGTATTATAAAAAATATATTTTTTTAAATAGTTAAAATGATGTTGATCACTAACTGTCCCTACCTTTTGCCTTTGACCTTCACCTGATAAATTATATTTACTCCCATCTTGAGTGTGTATTCATGCGAAAAACACCAGCAAAGACTCAAGCAGCTCTCTCATCTTATAGCAAGAGCTTTAAACTTAAAGACAACATAAAACTTATAATCCTTAATAATTAAAACTAAAGCAAATCTGTCTAAACGAGGGAGATGAAAGGGTCCTTATTTGATAAAAAATTTCATAATGTGGTTCTGGAAGACAGTTTTATTTATTTATTTATTTATTTATTTATTTTCTTTCAATTAGCCTGAATGTATTAGACAATTGTTCTATTATTCTTAACAAACTATTAACATGATTATGCTTATTAAAAAGCATGCTTGCAAATATTTATATAATAAATATTTAATGTACTGGGAAAATGGAACCATTTCCAGTGCTGTTTCGTACTGTGTTTGTTAAAAAACATTTGATATCAGCAGAACAAAGTAAAAACTAAATTAATTATAAGAAAAACGACTATCATGAATGTGCATTGATCATTCTCTCAGAATAAAACTACGATCGTCGTTTATAAATACACTAATCACAGTTATTGCATCTCATCTTATCGACCGAGAACAAACTGAGCACATTTAATTATATGCGCAATGAAATATCATCTTGTTAGACGCAATCAGGATCAGATATAATAAGGCATCAGTACTTACATGAAAGATACTCCAGCGGCGGAAATAAATTTTTTAAGAGATTCCCTGTGGACATTCAATACGTCTCTTAGTGAATTTACACAACTTCCAAAGATTTTGCTTTATGAAATCAGTTGTCTGGGAATCTATCCAATAACAAGCCCCTACAGTGAATATTTAAAACGGATAGCCAATGACTGCATCGGAGGGCGGAGCAATGCGTGCGGAATGGCCCTTACCTGAGGCTACCTACTTAATAATTCATAAGCATGGGTCTGGCATGCAGTAGAGGATTGAATTGACATCATATTTAACCATTTAAATATTCAAAATCATTTTAGTTTGAATAATAAATACATCGAAATAGAATAGGCTATTTGGTTGCTCAAAAATTACATCTGCATCTGTTAAGGTCCAGTTACTTTAAGAAACATCTCATATTCCATTATGAACATTTTCCCATGTAATTTAAATGGGAAAATAGTTATTTCTTAATTAAATTACTTTTTGCCAGTCAATACCTCTCACTGTCTGTAGCCCTGATTCTAAGGGTCAGAGAGAGGATGAAAAACAATAATGAAAAGCTTATTCATAAGTGGACCGATGGGAAAATAGCTAGGCTAATAATAAATGCATAATATGACATCTGAAAAAGTTTTTCCAAGACATAAAGATAGTGTCACTAACACACTTACAGAGATAGTTGTTAACAGTAAAACATCCTCAGGAAAAGAATAATGTTCTCTGAACAATGCAAGACTTTTCAACTCATTAAACTTCAATTAAGACTCCAGATGTCCGTTCTTTTATTGCGTTTCATTGCTCATATGTTGTCTCTGCACCTCTGCATAACACTTTAAGATCAGTAATGTCCAGCACAGTATCATCTGAAGCTATAAACAGACACTGCAGGCATGTATACCAGAAGACCTTTTTAAAGGGATAATTCACTCAAAAATGAAAATTATGTCATCATTTACTCACCCTCATGCTGCTCCAAACTAAAACACTAAAGCAGATGTTGAATGGAGATGGGGTTCTAGATACAGGTTAGTTTGTTGTTGTTGTTGTTGTTGTTGTTGTTGTTGTTGTTGTTGTTTTTAGCCTGTAAATGCCATGTGACTAATTACTCTGGAGCTGCAAGAAAAAGAAATCCTTATAATGCTGAGTCTCAAGCCATTCAGTCCCAAGACCTTCACTCCTGAGCTGTGATGTCAAAGACAGCAGGCAGGGCAAAAATAATTCCCTGTTAACATCACGCTTTTAAGAGCCCTTCAAAGACTATGGCACTGGCAAAACATACTATCATTAATTAAATGTTTATTATTTCTATGTTGCTTGCAAAAATATATATAGCTACTTTTGAATGGCTATGAATGGAGAAAGATGCTTGTTTGCCCGCAGAATGGTGTAGTGTTGGAATCCACCAGCAGGGGCTAACAGGACCATGCTAACAAGCTCAACCTTGACCTCTTAGTTGTCCCGATTTTGCACTGCTCTGTTATTATTTGTTATCTGTTGATTTCCATTGAGTGGAGGATTTGGGAAGAGAAGTCTATTTAATCTATGAGTAGATCCCTTAATAGATCCATGCATCACCTTCCACTGACAGCACAAAACAATGTCCTTGGCAGTTACCCATATTCATGTGCTGTCAGTGTACCAGACGGTTGAAGGATGCTGTCATATGTCTCCTGCTCTCCTCAAACACACCATCATCTTTGGCTCTTGTAATGCATGACATTACAGGCGTAATCTGTACAAATCCTATTAAGAATCACTGACAAAATGAGTCCAGCTGGGATGAAACCAGGAAATGTGATGAAGCACTTTAAGTTAATTAGTGCATTGTAAGTTGCAACTAAACTGCGATCAAGTAGTACCTTTGTGCTGTCTGGATTAGATGCTAGGAGATTCTAGTACATCACGTTGTTCAATGTCTGTCTTGTATAAACTGAACGTTTTTTTTTGTTTTTTTTTTTTTTTTGTTTTTTGTGAAGGATCTTTATGCATCTCTTTCCCATACAGTGACAACTCATAATGACCACAAAGTAATGACCTCTGTAAAGCTCTAAAAAGGATAAAATAGCAAAAAAGATTAAAATAGCCAACATCTCCTTAAAATAGCCAATATCTCACATCGTATGGCTTTAGAAATTTAAAATATAGTTGTATGGACTACTTTTATGTTTTATGTCCTTTTTGGGATGTGACAGTGGTCATTATCAACTGTTGTTGTATGTAAGATTTAAAAAAAAAAAAAATAAGAGCATACATATAAAATTGGGGTGCGTAAATAATGATTGAATTTTCACTTTTGGATGAGCTATTCTTTGGCTCACGTTGCTTACCCTTTAGTCTGTTAATAAGAGTCCTGATTAGATCGGAATTCAGCAAGTAAAACACTATAAAGTGGAGCCTCCTTGAATATGAGGAATGCCCTATGCTTCCCAAAAAACCCAAAAAATTGTACATGTTTTTATTACTCAGTCTTGCCCACTTGCACTAATATTTAATCTGCTTGTATAACAATTGTTCATTCTCTCCCTCTCTAAACACCACCCTTCACTGTTTTAATTTAATGTATGAATATGTGATTTATTTTCTGATGGCATGGGGCATAAATCTACTTCGTGGAGTGATAACAGAGGTGATGTCCCCCATATCGATTGGGAGCTTAATAGTGTTTGTTCTTTATAGCTGATCTCAGGAAATGAGGGGAATGTACAGTTTTGAATGAGCTTTCTCATGGTATCCAGTGGAGGAATAGAGCTACAGTGGAACAACACTTCCCACCATGTGCTTAAATTTGAATATGACAGAGCTGCATAAGAACATTTAGAGAGGTGACTTTTGGTCATGCTTTCAGAACACATAGCAAATGTTGATGAGTATTTTTTTTTTACATAAATTAAAAAACAAAACATGGATAAAGGATATGCACCTTTAGGAAATAAATATTTCAAATGAGACCTCTTTCATATCTTACTAGACAAAAAGGAGCAGACTGCACAACACGTCGAACCTTGAGGAAGACCACGTTGGGCACTTTATTAGGACCATAGTGTTCCAAATATAGTGCTCAGTGAGTGTAGTTTCATGAAAACTTGTAATAATTTGTAAGAGATGGCAAAATCATAAGATATCATACGACTTGGTACGAAAAGGTATGAATTTTATTCCCGTAGAGACCAACCAATTGAAAAATGTATTTCAAATTGATACAATACAGGTATACAATTTTATCTAGCCTCCTAGATAAATCTGGAAATCTCTATCCATGTCTTTGAAAAATGCTTTAATTCAGGGGACATCTGCCCCATTGAACACTGTATCTATCACTGCTATACCATCATGTTCTTGATAAATTGGTGTAGAAAGTTGTTTTCTGCCATTGGCCTACAAGCGTCCATAATTAGCATCCTAATTATGCTTCTCAATGTTTGTTACGCTCACTTTATTGCATGAAAACCTGCTTGTAGAGCAAATAAAATGTGTGAGGCCGTCACTCTGTCTTTATTCCCTTTGCTGGAGTTTCATGTCCAGAGAATCTGACAATTCAATAAAAGAAATCAAAGAGTGATTGTCATAGCACTGGCACAGGCAAGCTGGTGACAAATAGAAATGTTGCAGATGTCTCAGCACATCAGCAACACAGCTAAGCCATGTGTGAAATGCCTTTAAGGTGATGTGTGAATTTTTAGTAATGCCCTGCTGAAAAGAAAGCTGATTTGCTGGATTTAGCTGGTCTCCCAGCCTGATCAAGCTGGTCTGTTGGTAAGTTTTCCATGGGTAATGGGCACTTTGGGCATACTAGCACTATGCTTAAACCAGCTAAGACCAGCAAACCAATTGAGTCTGGTTTAAATTGTTCTTTTCAGCAGGGTATGGAGAGACAACAAGTAAATGAACTCATGGGTGGATTTTCCTGATACCATGTGGCACTATCAGAACATTAGCTTGTTTGAGCATTCTTACCAGCCCAACACAACAACACTGGCTCAACAAATGTTGTGAGTTTGAAGCAGGACTGCTTGTTTGTCGTCCAATGAGACGGGGAGGGAACCTGCTTTAAAATTTTTGCAGTTTAACACCAAATGTAATGCATTTAAAAAGTGAAACATTGCCCTGTAGCCTAAATCATATTTCTTTTCAAACAGGGCATGGTGAAAGATTTGTTCTCGTGCAGAACGTGAGGTGGATGAGGACCAGTAAATCAGGACAATTACATGCGAGGACTCATACTGATGGATCCGCCCTCAGCTAAACCAAACAAAACTTGTGTTTAGACAAAGCGGGCTGTCAGCATGAGGTAAAGAACTTTCTATCGTGTCATCTCACTACTGATGCCCGCAAATTAATTTTCCATCGATTTGCGGAAGTCTTACAGAGGAAATGGGGAGATGATGTCCATCTCCGGTGAAAGGGGAGTGCGGTGCAGTAGCAGGTTAGATATCCGTATGGATACCAAAGGCGGTGAAGTTTGGAGGAGGGAATCCATGACATTGATGAATCATTGTAATCTCTGTCTTTCACAGAAGATGAGTAGGAATGCAAGAAGGTTTACGAGGACCTTTGTTGACCCTTTAAGATCAGCACAAGTTTGCATTGTATTCTTGTCAAAAGACATCTAAATAAATTGTACTTTACGTTCTTATAAGTGTTTCCTCTATACAGTAAGTTATAGTCTGAGTTAATGTTTAGTCTGAGGACAAGTGATTTTAGGTTAGTGAAGAGTGATGTAATGTCATAGTTTTGATAAACTGTAAATAAAATAAAATGGTAGATTTGTGTTTAGCATTAATCTCTGATTCATTTTCAAAGTGGAACGTCGGCACTAATCCGTTTAAGTTTAAAAACTTTGTTTTCAGTTTCCTAACCTCATCTGTTATGTGGTTATGGAGAGCTTGTCTCTGTTTTTGGTGGAGGAAAATGCTGTTCTACTGTGGATGAAAGGCATAAACGTAGCAAAATCAAAGTATTTTCATCTTAAAATGTATTAGTGTGGACGTGACCTTAAAATCATACATTGCAATGATTTTACCCTTAAAAAAGCTGATGTACAGTATATATGCGAAAAATTCCACGGTTTCCCAAGGCAGTTTGTGCTGAAACTGACTACAGACTTTAGCACTGCATGTTTACCATTATCAAATTGCATAAGAGGTCAGAATGACTCACAAGAAGAAAAATAATTTTGCATTGTCACTAAATGCTGGGATGCAACTAACATGGCCAAACTAATAGATTATTGATCCTAAGAGAATTGTGCACAAAGATTAAATAGACAGCATCAGTTGATTCACTGCAGAGATGCTGGATGCTTATGTTAATTCATAAATACTTGTGGTTTCCTACTGATAGAATAGAGTAGAACACCATACACTTTACATTAAGGTTCTGTACATTAGCATTTGTTGATGCTTTAGGTCTCATAAACTAACAAAACATTTTTTATAGTATTTATTCATCTTGTTTAATGTTTATTTGTAAATATATTATTAATTGGTTTAAAAGGCAATATCTACTGTTAATATAAACAACTTTTAAGATTGAAAATGTATTAGCCAATGTAACATTGACCAAGATTAATACATAGTAATATTCATTATTGAAGTAATATTCATTATTTTTAGTTCATATAACTTGCATTAACTAGTGTTAAAATAGGCTATACAACCTTGTCAAAATTACACTACAATTACATATACTGTAGTGCAATAAAACATATTGTTAAGGCACATAAACTTATGATCCACTGAAATTTTTACAAGTATGTTTTTTGTTTCCACTAAGGATGCCGTCTGATTCCATCTGCCAGCAGGGAATTGTTCGCTATAGATGTGGATTTTGCTTCACTCTGCCCTATACGTAAATATTTAAGCACCGTACTGGCAGCAGTGTGGCCTGCTGGGGAAATTCGCTTTCGCTTTAATTTCAGGATTATTGATCTCGATTCGCTTTATTGCTGTATGATATCCATAATCAGAACAACAGTCTGACAGAGGAGATTAATAAGACAGCAGGAGGAACGAAAGCTATCGAGGGAGGGGAACTGGTGTCTATCTCTCCTCTCTCATAAACCCTCTTTAATTATGCATTTCCCTGATCTTGATGGATTTGATGGTGTCTGTTGGTTTAAAAACACATTAAAGTGTGGAAATTAACTGCAGTTTAAATTAATGTCATGATTGCTTAATTGAGATTGAAATTGTTGTTACAATTAGTTGTTCATTCAAATTACAACTATATCTGTACATTTTCTGAAGAAAACATGAGTGCTTGAGCAATGAGTGCTTGCCCATTCAAAAGTTAATGCTAGGGTGTTTTGGATGGATGCCAGTACATTGCTATGCAGTTGAAAGTGTGTTCTTGGAGGTTGCTAAAGCCTCGTTCACAATGTACGATTTTTTCTGTCCTTTATGATTGCCACATGTCAGACTACAGATTTGACCCCACTCCAGTGAAGATGCCAAGACAGACTGTGCGACATCAACTGTCTTCTATGTCAGACTGTACTTTATACATCTTTTAAGACTTTTTACTATACACTATTTTGCCAGGAATAAAAGAGTGACACACACACTCCAAGTAGTGTTCCTTCACTTCCATTGTTGTTGATTGTAGTTGGCGCGTTGGTTGCGTCATCAGATGCTGTGGTTGGTTCTTTATTAGTCGGGCATCGTAGGAGGTCACACTGCAGGACTTCCACCCAAAAATGTTGACAGTGTCAGCAATTCGTCTGAGGCTTACGATCATCGTAAGGACAATGAATCGGCCGTTGGTGAGCATTATACACTAAACAGTGTTAGACAGCCGATTTTGCCCTGCGACGGCAGAATAATGTATAACATGTGAGTAAGGGCAGCCAGTGGAGTTTCTGGTTAGGATGGTGCCCACCTAGGGAGTTGGTGACCTACGCAGACTGCGTAATATGCGTATGGGGAGCTGCGGTACTGTGGTAGCCTAATGGTCTTCTTCTGAAAATGATTAGTCTAATGGCTTATTAGTTCCAACAAAACCAATCTGGCTTTGGTTGAACCTGACAGCTCCTTCAGTTTATGTCAATATTCTATAAAAGACTAATTTAATTGATATCACTGAAAGTGATGCGACCGATCCCATTATAATTAATAAATCTGTCAACACTAGTGGTACGCGATGTCAGAAATGTGGTAGCAATCGAGTATTATTCTTTTGATGAACTTACAACACAATACATGGAGTGGATTTTTTATCTGACCTGATACTCTTCTGAGGTAACGGCAGTTCGATGTTCTGGGGCAATTTCAAAACTGGATTTTTTGCTTCCTTGAAGGCCACTCCTGTGGGAGGGGATGCCACTTGAAAGCTCGTTCAAAAGAAAGTAAGAAAATAAATATTTTCTTGGAGGGTACATTCATACAGTAATGCCATGTTTCCTTCAGAGCACCCTCTTCAAAGGCTTTGCACTTTGGAGTGAGTATAGGACATAGGGAGGATCACTTGCGATTGGAATCCGCCCCCGATCTGCTGTTCTTTAATACGCCTGCGATTTACAAAGAAATCTCATAATACTTTTTTTTTTACTGTTATTGTGAGATTTTAATTTTGTTTTATTTAACTATTTTAATTTAATTATTAAAATGTCTCCCCTTTTTCTGGACGACCAAAAGGGCACCTTTAGATTTGTGAACGAAAGAGGCAGGCTTGCGCCCCTGCTGCCCCAATTCTGTGCACGTCAGTGATTCAGCTTGCACTCCTCCTTGCCGCTTATATGAAGGGCAGCCTACCGAAGAATGAACTGTCTTGTTGGATCTGTTTTCCACAACTCTCTGCTCACAGTAAACTGCAGAGGGTGTTTTTTTTAACACTATTTAGTTAGTATGCAGTATAGACAGGCTGGAGGAAGCCATATGTCACTTCGCTTAGCGTTTGCATTCAGTTAGGCTTATCAGTGCATAAGATGAATTGAGACACATGGCTACAGTACTTTATCTTGGTCGGGAGGTCACTTATCCTTGCAGGATGTAAGATATACCATCATCCTCATCTAAAAACATTTTCTATATTTTAGGTTTCCTTTTGCCCACTATTCTTCTCTTTAAAAAAAAAAACATGATGACTGCCTGTGCAATATCTACAGCTAGACTATTTTTAGTAAGCTTTAGGCATTACAAATTTTAGGCATTAAACACATTAAAATCCTAATCCACATTTCTTGGGATATCCTGTAGCCTATAATTTAATTTATCACCATTTGCATCCAATATCAATTATATATATATATATATATATATATATATATATATATATATATATATATATATACATATTTTAAAGATATTAATAATTAAATATATTTCAGTATTTTGCAGTAGCTCTTAAAGAATCTTTATTTGAGCATTAAATTGATGAGAAAGGATATGCTTAGCATGCACATTATTTAATATTTCTGGCATTTTCAGTAGGTCAGTAAAATGTTGTCGTAATTATGAAGACATATTAAGTCTGATACCATTTTTTATTGCGGTATTGTCAATACAGTACTGTTTGAGCTCAGTGTAGTCATTGTAATTGGAATTTGTTTGGGATGCTCAATAAATTGCAGAGTTAGATTATGATTAGATATACTTTCAGAGTATGAAAGGGAGAGGAGACAGCAGAAGTGAATTGAGGCAGGTGGCGGTGACAGGATCCAGCCAATAAAATATTTGATGTAAGCCATACGGTTGGTAAGGATGGAGGGTTTTAGTGCTGTGCGGTGCAGAGTTTTATTTTTGAGTGGGAGAGGTCAGTCCACCAGCAGGGCAGAAAACAAATCGGGGTGGGAAGGAAAAGGAGAGCATGTGTGCGAGAAACCGCCACTGTAGTCACAATTGCAAAAAATTATGGCTTTAGAACATTTTAGGTCCTCTAAGGTGAAGTGCATAATTTCTACAGCACTATAGTGTCACTAAAGAGAATTGAAAATTCGGACTGTTTTCAAATTAACCTCCTGAGATCCGAGCTCGACTGCTGTGTGCCTTTTCCATTTCCCTTTTTGATTTGTATCTAGTAGTACCTAATAAGCATGCAAAAGAAACAAAAACAATCTACAGCAAATAGTTGTCCTAAAAATTTATGGCAGCATATGTAGCCAGCAGAACCAAGTTGTGAAATTTTAAATAATACCAAGCTATAGAAAGTCAAATTGTTTATTATGTTTCCAGGAGTGTTAATAATGAGTCAGGAATGAGGGCCCAAATGCAGGAATGAGTGAAAATAAAAATAATTTTATTAAAACAGAGCAGGGAACACAAAATTTTCACAGTGGAAAGAAAACAAATCAAAAAAAAAAAAAAAAAAAAAAGTATAATAACTAAGACCAACCAGGAACAAGACAGGAACAGACAAATACAAGAGGGAAGATGGCAAATATATAGGCAAGGCACATGAGGAACAGGTGAAGGCAATAAACATAACAAGGTTTAAATGAGGGAGAGTGACAAGGGTAACGAAGAGGCGGGGACAGGGAAGCACAGACAGACAATTACACATACACACGGCAAACACACACAAACAGAAAACAGACAGAGACTGAAGGGCAGACTGAACAGGATAATGACACTTACTTATAGTTGTCTCTACATACTATGTGGAGAAAGGAGAAAGTATTTTTACTTCGAACAGATTACACACATCACCTTTAACATCAAGTGTTAAGTTGAGAAGCCCTTTTTTAAGAAATCTGCCCTTGAATTAATTTGTCATCGATATGGCATCTTGGCTATATCTTCATGCATAGGTGCATTCAATTATGCAAGCCAGCGGAGGGAGACAGAGTGTGACTTTTCCAAAGTTTAAGCCCAGCCTATACAAAACGTGTTCCCACAGGACCCTAGAGGGAACAGTTTCACACTTGAGAGATGGTTAAAGGGGAAATCTCTCCACCACTGCTGCTTCCATTAACTTTGACTTACTGAAGTGTAGAGATGGAGTGGGGTTATAAGACGGGAACTTTGGAGGCCTGTGAGAGAGACTATGTAATTGCATATGTAGTTGGAGTGATGCATTGGCGAGACAGACCAATGCAGGGAACTGATTTTTTATTTTTACTTATATACTTAACTAATGTCTTTGCTTTTAGATTATTTAAAGGGGTCATGAAATGCTCTTTTTATATAGTTTAATTATCTTCCCTGAGGTCCCCTGATAATGTTAGTAAAGTTTTTTGACCAAAACAGTCATAATTTAGTAATATATGATCCTTTTCCACCCTGTCTCTGGCTCTCTGTCTGAAACACTCGGTTTTGGCCCAAGCACCTCCATAAAACTTCAACGTAAACGCCCACTGTTATGGTTGGCTAACATCTTACAGCCCCTCAAATACAGCCATGTTTGAAACTCAGTCGGAAGAGAAAGAGTAAGCTCCACAGTATTATAAAACTAAATTTCAGGGTTCACACATAACGCACATCCAACTCATTGCATTCGAATATATTAAACTGTTCATCTCAAGCACAATTGTTAACACTCACACCCTATCTACACCGGATGCGAGAGTTGCATCAAAAGCACTAGAACCCACTATAATCAATGATGCTGTCTACCATGAAAGCGTCCGTTGCGCCGACAGTAAACGGTTGTCCCATTTCACTTAGCACTGCTCGTGCTGCTGCTACTACTGCCAAAAACACAAATAAACAGTTTAGAAAGTTTGTGTCAATGGACTTGCCCGGTGTAGATAGGGTTTCAACACCATAAACTATCAAACAGTTATAACATCTGAAATATTTATGACTGGAACTGTTTACTTACTGTTTTGCAATTGGGTCCAAGTGTTTTTAACTGACCCATCCTTCAGCAGCAGTTCCTTTGCTAAGCTTGAATCGTTTTATGACTGGTTCACAAGCAATCTACGCTGATATGAGCCTAAAAAAAATGCAATCCATGCTGAAATACACTGAAGACACATCCACATGATGCACATACATCAGTGGCGAATTCTCAGGGCCAGCAAAGCCTTCTCTGCTGGCCTAACATGCCATATAAATAAATATTTTTCATTCTTTCATTCTCATTTACCTTTTTGCCTATTTATTTTTATTCACTTTACACTCTTAATTAATCTACAAACAAATAGAGAAAAACGAAAAGTAATTCAAGAGCGAAAAGCGTAAGATCAAGCTGTCTGACGAGTCGGCTTTCACTGCTGTTATTGCCGTTGAGAAAGAGATCCTTATGGATTTACAAACATGAGATGATCTGCATTATCATGCGATTGTTTAATTTATTAAACAGGAAAGGAGGACTGATTTTCACTTCAAGCAAATTGGTAAGTGCTTTTTGCATTGTTATAGCAACATCAGGAGTTTAAATTAGGTAAATTAGTGTAAATTAGGCTGCTTGAGCATTCAGTGTCGGAACAAGTTTTGAAAAGTAGTACTGTGTTCCATTCAACTCGGAAAGTCAGATTTTACAACTTCCTACTAGGAAAAGTGCAACAGAATGCAACTTGAAGTCAGAATTACAACTTGTAGGCTCGTGCAGAAATTCTCAACTCTGATTTTGCCGAGATGCAGGGGCATTAAGGGAAATGTATTACAAGCAACATTTAAATTGCAAATATTATTAGATAGATTATTCCAGGTATTATAGACCTCCTTGGTTGATTCATATGAAAATTATGATTTTTGAATGTCTGTTCGGGAGACAAACAGTCTCACAAACAGTCATGCTGCACTTAAAATTAGGCTTGCTTGAGCATTAAGTGTTGTTTCAAGTTCTGGCTTTCGTGCGTGGATGTGTTTTTAAAATATCAATTGGTATTATTAGTTAGCTGCGACATAATGTATGATGCCCAAAGGCATAGGGTGTCTTATTCATTGTGAAACTGTGTTTTCTTAATGGCATGAATCATACTGAAGGCCTAGAATGTAAATGCACGGCCCGCCACTGACATACATAGTCCAAAGCACAACAGCTGAATGAAACTGAATGGCTTCTCCTTTTCAGAGTTGTAACTTGACACTGTGTCTTTTAAAAGCAGCGCCAGATACATGACAGCGGTCAAAAACATCTGTGTAGTGCATGTTTATGTACAAAAATAATTCAGAATAGTCCAGATGGGTCCCCTTTAGTGTTCAGGAATAGTGAGGCCACACTAGGCCTGTCTGTCCTGCTCTCTCTCAGTTTATGAATTGAAGCACCAGTGGGTGGGGCCGAGGATGTGATGATGTAAAATAGGCGATGATGTTTTTCACTGTAGAGGTGGTCATGAATTAATGAGCCCCCAAATTACGTAGGGAAGTTGCAGAAGTACAAAACGAGGTGCTTTTGCAGCTTGGCTTCAATAAATGCTTTTATTGCATTGGGCATTAAGTTTTGACTTCTGAAATTTAGAGAATATTTTTATAACAGAATGACGTCTTATACAGTATGTAAATTTGATTCCTCGTGACCCCTTCAAGCAGTTTTTTTTTTTATATATACATATCCAAATTTTTCCATTGTTTACTTTATCACAAATAATAACCTATTCTGTTTTCTCACAGAAAGCACCATGGTATTACAGTGCTTTTTGTTCTTTTTTTCTGACATGGTCTGAGGTAATGCCATGTTTTGCTATAGGAAAACCATGGTATTTTTGAAGTACCTTGGAGTGCCATGGCAATATTATGAAATATGAATATAGTAATCATTTAGTAGTGTTGGAGAGTAGCTAACTACATGTAGCAACGCTACTAACTTAACTAAATTTTTCAGTAGCTTGACAGTAGCTCAGCTGCTTTTAAAACAGAGTAGCTTTTCCAGTAGCGAACGACGTTTTCCAGCAAGTAGCGGTGTAGCATGACCAAATGCTACATCACGTTGGTCAGATTATAACTAATAGTTTTCCTTATTGCGTAGAAGCCAAACTTTTACCGGCAAAACGTCAGACGATCTGGCAGCATATTTCTGTCTGCTGATCAGAATCAGGCAGTCGTCTTCTTCTTTTGTAAATGCAGATCACAAACAAAAATAGTGAATTACCGCCATCTACTGAGAGCTTATTACAGCTCACTGGAATAAGAAGAGATTGTCTGATGGTTATGTAAAGCGAGCAACCACAGTTTGTTTACCTTTACACGACGTACAGGGGCAGGTAAATCTGAAAATGATAAAAGAACACCATTTTATTCTTCTGTGTAACAAAGAATGTTTCAGACACTTTGTTCTTAATAGATCACACAACAGCATATTTACATTTACTATTTTAAATAAAAAAGTTATTATTGCCTTTTGAGGGATTTTGTTTCTGTTCTAAATATGTTTATTTCGCTTCTCATCATCTGTGCATTATTGGGAGCAGCGAGTGAATTAATATTATATTTATAAATAAAAAGTATATATTATTATAATAATTACTATCATGCAGAACTATTTGATTTCTCCATTTCTTAGCATTTAATTAACTATTATTTTCATGTAAAATAAATAAAATTATTGGTAAAAGAAATCATTTATGGCATGTATTATTATGCAACAATCTAGGATGACCATCCGTCCACTTTTTTTTGGACCTGAACAAAGCGAACAAATATTTGTAGAGCAACCTGTAAAGCTGGCACTTGCATGTCAATGGCAAAAAAAGTCAGAAAAATATAATGAGCATGAACCCAGGTGAGGGGAGAAACAAGCCCTGAGTCTTTATTCACATATTATCCACACAAAATTTTATGTGACAAGAACAAAAATGCCAGCCCAAGGAGAGTTTGTCATAAAAATTTGATCTTTAGGGAAGTAGGCTACACCTGGCCACAGCAGGACTGAAAAGTGTGAAGTATAGTATAGAAATGATTTTTTAATGGCGTCTGATCTTTTTTGTTTTTATTTTATACTGTTTTATTTTATTTGATGTCCATTATTAACTGTATTAATGTTACTATTCATTAAATGTATTAAATACATTTAATATATTTAAACACATTAAATGTATTTAATTAATACATTAATTAATAAATGTCATTAGTGTAAAATAATTTATTAAAATGATTGGTTTGATAGTAACATGAAAAAAAAATATATTGCCTCATTAAGTAGCGTCAATGTAGCTAGCTACTTTTTGATAGTAACTTGTAGTGTAGCTAACTACTTAAAATTATGAGTAGCTTGTAGCTTGTCAAACTACAGTTTCAAAGTAGCTTCCCCAACACTGTCATTTAGTACCATGGTATTGCCCTGCAACGGCACAGTATTTTATTTTTTATTTTTATTTTATTTATTTTTTTGTTTGGGCTCTAATGTTTTTCTTGTCTCATCACTCTTTTCACATTTTCTCATCTCTGCTCCCTAACTTCATCCTGACATCTCTGATGCTTCCACTCTGACCTCATCAAACTCTTTATGAACTGACACTTCTTATAGCACAAGCAGCGCATGCAGACTGTTTAATTAAACCACAGCCTTTGCAGTTTAATATTTACATATCATATATTGATTTCAATTGTATTTCAATGGATCATTCAGCCCTACACAATGCAACAGGAAGACGTGTTGTTTTTGCATTATTTTGCAAAATGCACTCTTTCAATCTGATCACATTGAATTCAGACTGCAAGCTTACAACTTTGGAATCATTCTTTTGCCGTGGCACTGGAGATTCTGTAGCGGCAGAGCACCGCTGCTGATAAGTGGTTCAGGAAACACTGCAAATATATTAGTAGTTTTTTTGTATTTATTTATTTTTTATCCCCTTTTCTCCCAAATTGGAATGCCCAATTCCCACTACTTAGTAGGTCCTTGTGGTGGTGTGGTTACACACCTCAATCTGGGTGGCGGAGGACAAGTCTCAGTTGCCTCCGCTTCTGAGACCGTCAATCCACGCATTTTATCACGTGGCTTGTTTTGCATGACACCATGGAGACTCACAGCATGTGGAGGTTCATGCTACTCTCCGCAATCCATGCACAAATTACTACGCGCCCCACTGAGAGTGAGAACCACTAATCGCGACCACGAGGAGGTTACCCATGTGACTCTACCCTCCCTAGCAACCGTCCAATTTGATTGCTTGGGAGACCTGGCTGGAGTCACTCAGCACACCTTGGATTCAAACTCGCGACTCCAGGGGTGGTAGTCAGTGTCAATAGTCGCTGAGCTACCCAGGCCCCCAATATATTAGTAGTTTGAAAGTGTAGGGGAGATTGACTTGATTGTGTCATTCACAGTGGGTCATGGAAGTCGGCGATTGCTGCTGGGCTCATTTGGCGCATTGTTTGCCATGATTCAATGATTGGTGGATACAACCCCAATTCCGAAAAAGTTGGGACAGTATGAAAAATGCTACTAAAAGCAAAAAGGAGAGATTTGTGAATTATATTATTTGCTAAATTGAAAGCACTACAACTACACATTGTGTTTTTCTTATGATGAATTTCATTGTTTTTTGAAAATGTACAGTAATTTCAAATCAGATGATTGCAACACACTCCAAAAAAGTTGAAACAGATTACAAAATACATGCTGTAAAATGTAATTTGTAATGTATTCCGTTAGATTACTCAAGGTCAATAACGTAATCTAAATACTTTGGATTACTTCTTCTGCACTGGTAGATTTTTTCACTTGTTTTGACTATAAAAACTCTGCCAGTACAGTAAGACAAAATATACATGTTAAAATACATTCTCTGAAAAACCTAAATATCTTGTGCAGTGTTGTTTCTAAAACAAGATAAATCAAATTGATCTTGTTTTAAGGATTTTTAGATATTTATATAGGAAAACAATGCAAAAATTATTATCAAGAATACAATTTTTGCCCTAATATCAAAGGTCTTACTAGAAAAAAAGAAATTATGATCCAACGTGAATATGTGAACGTGAAAATATGATCGTGCCTGGTAACATGTGCATGTAAAATGGCTAGAAATAGCATTTTAGCTTAGCATAAAGCTGACAATTTACACAAGGTATATTTCTGTTTCTTCTGCTCCAAACTTCAAACTTATTTCTCTGTCTGAACATACGAATGTAACACATCATAAGAAAGTGTTTCACCCCTGTTCAAATGCACTTTGGATCGCATCATTTATATGTATAAATGTTTTCCATCTGAAAGGACTAAATATAAAATGAAACAAATGACAATAAAATGCAAAGTAGTCTCTTCAGTAATTAAAATACTTTTTGAATGTAACTGTATTCTAATTACCAATTATTTAAATTGTAACTGTAGTGGAATACAGTTACTTATATTTTGTATTTTAAATACGTAATCCCATTACATGTATTCCGTTACTCCCCAACCTTGGTCATAGTATATAAGGAGCCTCCAAAAATAGCCAAGTCCTGCAAGAGTAAGGATCATTTGAGGCTTGTCAATTTGCCAACAGATGCTTCAGCAAATAATCAAACACTTTGAGAACAATGATCCCCAATGACAAATTGGAAGGATTATGGGCATTTCACCCTCTACAGTGCACAATATAATTAGAAGATTCAAGGAATCTCATCAGATATCGGTGCAAAAAGAGCAAGATGAAAACCATTTCTGAATGCGTGTAATCTCTGATCCCTCAGACATCTTAAAAACGGCATTCATCTGTAAAGGATATCATGAACATGGGCTTGGGATTACTTTAGTAAACCTTTGTTAGTCAACACCATTCGCGGCTGCATCCACAGATGCAAGTTAAGACTTTACTATGCAAAGCAGAAGCCCTACATCAATACTGTCCAGAAGCGCTGCCGACTTCTCTGGGCTCGGTCTCATCATAGATGGAAAGTAGAAGAGTGGAACTGTGTTTTTTTGGTCTGAAGAGCCCACATTTCAAAAAGTTTTTGTGTTGTGTTATCCGGGCCAAAGAGGAAAAGGCCCATCCAAGCTGTTATTAGCATCAGGTCCAAAAGCCAGTGTCTGTATGGGCCAGGGGTGTGTCAGTGCCCATGGCATGGGTAACACGCACATCTGTGAGAACACCATGAATGCAGACAGATATATAAAAATTTTGGAGCAAAAAATACTACCCTGTATTTTCCAGCAGGACGACTTCAAACCACATACTGCCCGGATTTCAAGTGCATGGCTGTGTAAACAGAGAGTGTGGGTGCTAGATTGGCCTGCCTGCAGTCCTGACATGTCTCCAGTTGAGAATGTGTGGCACATTATGAAGCACACCATATGGCAATGAAGACCCCATACAATTGTGCAGCTAAAGACCTACCTAATGGATGATTGGGGAAAATTCCACTTTCTAAACTTAACAAACTTGTGTCTTCAGTGCCCAAATGCTTAAGTGTTATTAGAAGAAATGGTGATGTTTCACAGTGGTAAACAAATCAAATCAAAATCAAATCAAATCAAATCAAATCACTTTATTGATTTGACAGTCAAACACTTGACTGTCCCAACGAAATTCACAAGGAAAAACATCATATAATGTGTAGTTGTAGTGCTTTCAATATAGCAAAGGGTGAATATAATTTACAAATCACTCCTTTTTGTTTTATTAACATTTTTCATACTGTCCCAACTTTTTCAGAATTGGGGTTGTATATGCTGGAACATAGGTAGTTAAATTCCACAAATAAACATGATTTTAAAAGAAAAGATGAAATAGGGCAGACAGATGGCTTTAACAAAAATGTATACCATCGATTAAGCAACGTTGGAGCTCACAGTAGGTCTGTCTTTAAAGGTGTATTGGTTATCGTTAAAAATCAATTCGCCGGGAGAGTCATGTGATGCCATGCGGGGAGCGGATATGTAAACAGTGAGCTCTGCGTACTTTGCTAGTTTTTAATTATTTTTATGTTATAATCCAGTGAGATTCGATACACCCTGCTACATATCTGTTCTTTGAAGTCAACATGGCAAAGAATTCAAAATCCTCAGGCTCTGGAGATATTAAAAGACACTTACGTGCTCAAGCTGAAATCTCTGACAGGCCTGCAGACCAGGGACTCAGTTTGGACGGTGCGGCGGGAGAAATTCAAAGTCAACTGTCCAACATGTCTGTGATGCTGATGAAGGATGTTGCTGACTTGGAGGATCTCGCTGTAATACATCAATCGATTACAGTGATGGAAACGAAATTCTCTGAGTTGGTTACAAGATTGTCGGAGGTCGAGAAATGGATCAATTATCTGGAGTCATCCAGATTGAGAATAGTAGCCAGCGAAATAACGTACGGATTGTTGGAATTCCTGAGCATGAAGGAGGCCAAGATATGGTGAAATTCCTAGATGAGCTCTTCCTGAGTTTGCTCGACATAACAGGCCATAAATTGGAAATCATGTGAGCTCACAGAGTCCCGGCTTGCAGATCCACTGAGGGAGACAGGCCCCAATCAATTCTGGCCAAATTTCTGAGATCATCCGATAAACATCTTGTATTGAGTGAGGTGAGGAGCAAAGGAAAGCTTTCTTGGAAGAATCACAGCATTTTCTTGTTCCCAGATTTTGTGAATTCGACAAGAGAGAAACGTGATCGATTCAAGGAATGCAAGAAACTCTTACATCAATGGAAGATCGCTTTCACTCTAATGTTTCCGGCCAAACTGAGAATAGATACTAAGGATGGCCGCAAAATATTTACATGCCCACAACAAGCATTGTCTTTCCTAGAGTCAATGGGTGAGTAAACCTTTTGGTGACTTTCATATAGCCCCCGGGTAGGCTGTCTCGCTGTACATACTCTTGGCTGTCTGACGAAGCTGGGAGCCATTTTTGTTTCTTTTTGTGTTGGTTCCGCCTAATGTCTGGAGTATGTTTTGTGGAATAACACTCCTTCAAGAAACCTTTTGCATCGACGAAGGGACGCTTTTAAACTGAAATTCCCGGCCAAAGTGAGAACAGATACTAAGGATGGCCGCAAAATATTTACATGCCAGCAATGTCTTTCATAAAACCAATGGACTGAGGAAGTCATGGTGTGTTTCTCACGTGCCTCCAATTGGACTGTCTCGCTGAATATACTCCTGACCATCCAAGGAAGCTGGGCGCCTTTTTTGTTTCTTTTTGTGCTGGTTTCGCCTAGCGGCTGGAGTTTGTTCTGTGGAATAACACTCCTTCGGGACAGTTGTGGACGAATCTGCTTGTTCTTTGTGTTTATGCCTCCTATTGGATGGAGAGTGTTTCGTGGAGTATTTTTTGCAGAACATTGCAATGATTACGTCATTTGCTGCACTTATGAAACAGCCGGCTCACTGAACATTTGTTTGACTGTCTGAGGTAACAGAACGGCTTTATTTATTTTTCATTTTTTTATTTTTTTGTGCTGGTTCCGCTAGCAGCTGGAATTTGTTTTGTGGAGGAAAATACCTTTGAGACAGTTTTGTGAATGAATCTACACGTTCTTTGTGTTTATTCTGCCTATTGGCTGGAGTTTGTTTTATAGACTATCTTTTGTTGTGTAATTCTGTCTCACAAAATTTGTATATAAGCACCAGACTTAAGTAATCTGAAGGCAAAGTTGTCGTGGGGACTCTCGCAGGCGTACATGGACTTTTTGAGTTTAGAGGGATGGACACCAGTTGATGCTGTCGTGCGTGGGGTTAATGCACACATTTTTCTTTTTTCTGTTTGTTTGGCTTGGGGGGAAGTTCGGGGTTTGATTGTTGCACTAATGTTGGAATGTGGTCTTTATAATTTTATTTTTGACACACAATTTATTTTTTCTAATATGTCAAAATGTTGTTAATATGAGTGAATTGTCTCTCTCCACGTGGAATGTGTATGGGTTGGGGCACCCCATAAAAAGAAGGAAGGCTATTTCTTTTCTTAAACGTAAAAAATATGATATTGTGTTTTTTCAAGAAACACATCTTTCCCCGCAGGAAGCTGAAAAATTTGGAAAGATTTGGGAACACATGTTTTCTTTAGTGCTGGCTCAAGTAAGAGCAGGGGAGTCATTACATTGATAAGTAAAAATCTACAATTTAAATGTCTCAAACAGATTAAAGATAAATTAGGAAGAGTCATTATTGTTTTAGCAGAAACTCAGGGGCATAGGTTGATTTTGGCTAATATTTATGCACCTAACGTTGATGATCAGGGCTTTTTTATAGAACTTGAAGGGATGTTACTGGCTGGCACCCCTCATGATATAATATTGGGAGGAGACTTTAATCTGTTGATGGACTCAGTTCTTAATCATAGTGAAGCAAAAGTGTGTAAGCCCCCTAGAGCAACACTGATGCTTCACAGGATGTGTAAAAATCTTGGTCTTGCAGATATTTGGCGACTTTTGAACCCATCTGGTAGGGACTATACATTTTTTTCATCAGTCCATAAGATTTATTTTAGAATAGATTTTTTTTTATATATCTAAGTCCCTCATTTCATCTGTTGTTGATTGCTCAGTTGGAAACATCTTAATCTCAGATCACAACCTGGTGAGTTTAGACGTGTTGCAACATATGGAGAAAAATAAATCATATAGTTGCTGCTTTAATGTATCCCTTTTGCAAAATCTTGATTTTCAACAAATGTTAAAGGCTGAAATCAATGTTTATATGGAGACCAACTGGTCCTCAGTTTCCTCTGTGGGCGTGGCTTGGGAGGCACTTAAGGCGGTTCTTAGGGGTTGGATCATACAGTATGCCTCTTTCATCAAAAAACCCAAAGCATGAGAACTTGTGGAGTTAGAAGGGAATATTAAAAGTACTGAGACAGAACTGAAGCGCCGAATGTCATCTGATGACCTCAGGGAATTGACCCGATTGAAATACAGATATAATACTATTTTGTCGTGAAAAGTGGAGTTTTTGTTATTCAGTATGTTGTGATTGTATGTTTTATGTTTGGAATCAATAATTTGTCAATAAAAAAAATGCGCCTTTTTATTTTTTATTTTATTGGGGCAGTAGCAATCACCCAGAACATCTTAGAAACTGCATAGCAATGCCAAGGCAGCCATTCTCAACCTCCTAGGTTTGTGGCGGCCTCTTTTGCGTGGCCAAGTGGCACTCACGTTTTCTTCAGAAAATATAAAAATCTAAATTTTAAGTTTATTATCCCTCACTGTTTCTGAGTACATGGCATGTGCACCAAAAACAACAGTTTTCCCTGAGGTGCTGTTCATCAAACTTGAAATTTGAATCCATGACCACTAGGTGGAGGCATATGTATAATAATCTTGACCAGTTTATCCCTCAATCAGATTACCGGCTATTACATCTGGAGAGAAGAAATTGACTAATGGCATAGCTTTCCGAAGTACTGTAACAGTGACTAAAGCCTAAATAAATATCCAATGAGATATTTGCCCTGGATGAATTAGTAACCCTGTAATGTAAGCAGAAATTAGGCTAGTCATTTAGCAGATGCTTGTATCCAAAGCAATTTACAGTAAACTACCTTTTTACCCATTAACATACATTAAAGTTTTATGTCTGTGGAAATTAATAGTACTTAAAAAATAGCTACTCACTCACTGTTTTATTCTACATAAGGTTGGGTCCCCTCTCCCCTGGTGGACACTAGGTTGAGATGAAATGACCAACCAAATACTACACACTTCTCTGTAACTGTTATCTCTATAACCCTCTATTATTGGACACTTTCGAATGTGGAATAAATCAACGATGGGTGATGATATATACTTGTGAACAGAGTATTTCTACAATGGCATTGATTACCAAAAACATTTGCATGATCCAGAGTCCACTCTTGATGTCAGTATAAAGTTATAAACCACGTCGTATTGGTCAGCAAAACATAAGTGAAAACAATACTCGGTGCACCTTTAAATATTTTACAAGATTTGTGTTTTTCCAACACTAATCTTCCCTTAAAGCTTTTCCACTCTCTTGCGCCCCCTATTGGAACAATAATAAACGACATTAGCACAAAGTCCACCTGACTAACAAGGTTATTAGCTTCAGACTATCCAGAATGGTGAATTGCATGTCACTCAAAATCTCTTTGTGTGTCTGTGGAGCTCTGAGAGGAAGCCTCCTGGCTCTTCCCTGTGGCATGGGCAGAGAAAACGTCTCTGTCCCGATTCCACCCTATAATCAGTGCTTTTAACAGCTCTTATTTTCTGCTGTATATATAACTGTAATTGTCAGGCAATACTCCCAAAGCAATGCATATGTTCTGCTGTTTGCAGTAAATTTTAGAGCAGAACTGCAAGGAGCCGGTGATATGTACTCTTACGCACACACGTTACACAAAAATTGCTGCAAATTAATATGTGTGCAGACTGTTATTTTCAAAAGAAGATCACAAAGAGACAACATTTATTTTTATGAACTAGCAATGAGTAAATATAAAAAACAAGTTGATTTAAAATATCATTACTAATGTCAAGTTTATCATTGTCTCTTTCATTAAGATTGTGGTGCCAAAAGCGTGTACATCTTAATTTCTAAAAATAAATTCTATTAGCCTACAGTACATAGTATATATCAGGATTATATTGGAATGGGCCATTGAAAAATCCACACAGGTCAACTACTAACTATTATTGTATAATTATTATACAATGATTAGACTCATTTGTTTAAAGTCTGTTTAGCTTCTCCTCGCACACTTATATATATATATATATATATATATAAAATGATTGAGTGATCCAAAATAGCGTGGACTTCATAAACAAGTCTGAAACTGAATGTATAACAGCTTATATTGCATTCTTCACTTAACCTTCACTTGTTTTATTGCTTTTCATTGCAGTGCAACAGAAAACAAAACAAACCAATACAAAGAATGACCATAGAACTGTCATATGCTCTCATAAAAATGTCACACTTTCACTGATTGCATATCATTCGTCAATCTAGCTGTGCCATATAGAATAGACAACGCAATAATATGAGCAATAGAACTGTGTTTTGCCTCATGAGTGTGCAACGCTTACGATTAGACTGGCATGCCGAATGCGCAAAATGTCATTTTGCTGGAGGTGCAGAAAAAGAATGTCTGTTGGTGACATTGCATGTGTGGCGTTCACTGTTTTGGCCTTAAGGGACAGCAAGATGGATACAATGTGGCTTAGCCAATGAAAAACAAATGCAAGGACAGGATGTTCCCTTGAGTCTTCTGATTCATGTAAAGCTGTAACAACAGCTAGCCTTAAAGAAAACATCCTTATAACTGACTGAGATTTCTCAGCAGTCCAATTACATTTTGCTAACTTTGGAATTTACATTTTGTGTTCCTGTGCTCTTATAAAGGTCACATCATTTTTAGCTGTCATTGACAGGCCCAGCCGGAATGTACAGACTTTCCCCCCACATTTTCTGTGCTCTTGGTACTGAAAAAAATAAACATGATCAAAAATCTTTCACAAACACACATTTATTTATAATGGAGTCCAAGTCAATGTACAATGGATCATTGTATACAATGAGCAGAAAAACTAAGAGTACAGGCAGCTGACTGAGACCTGATGAGGGATATGTATTCACATTTGAGATCATTTGTTTACTTTAATGTAACATAACTGTAACATCCACTATAGAACAGTAACACCTGTTTTACATCATGTTGCAGTAGCTGGAATGATTTTAGTATCACTTTCCCAGTTATATATATCCTGGTTGGCAATGTGATCTTAAACGTTATGTTTAACAAATTGGAGAAGACCGATATTATATCCCTGAGAGTACAGCAAATTACATATTACATAAACAGTAAGAGCTTAAACTCTCAACTGCTCCATAAGAAACTCCCAGAAAAGTTCACAATGTACCTAAAACCAGCTGACTAAACCAATGACTAAAACCAATTTATGCACCAGGAATACTAAGAGCATACAGTAACATGCGTCATAAATAGAAGCACCTGTAAATTAATGCATCAAGAAGAGTAATATGGTGAGAGTAACTGTACACAATATGGATTAAGTCATCTTTGTGATCTCAAAAATGGCATAATAACATTATATTGTTGAAATTAAAGGTAAGGCAAAATGGCATAAGACCAACCTGGCCAAATAAAAGTGTTTATGAAGTCATCCACTTCCACTACGGATTAAAATTTAAACAGATTAATGATGAACATCGAGAAATAAACTCTAACATAAGGATTTGGGATAAACAGGAGAAAAAAAGAAATATGTATCAGTTCATAACATGCACAATAACTTCTGTTATACATGTCTTATACTGTGCAAATAATTAAAAACATAAATAATTCCTAGACACATACAGTTATTTTCACTATTTATAGGCAAAGAATGCAGCAGGTGTTCACTACTTTGAGAATATATTCAATACTCTGGCAAGCCAAATGTTGTCCCTTGAGTTAGAGCTAGATTTGAGTTCATCATAAAATGCTGTAGTAAGTACAGTATATGGTGGCATAAAATGCCAGTCACCATATAGTGTTCCCAGCATCCACTAAGAAAATCAGATAATTTTTTCAAGGACTTTTTCACAACATTGTAAAAAAAAAAAAAAAAAAAATTACATGGCACGCTAAACTAAGGCATAAATTTCCATTCAACCACAAATCAAATTGGCAAGACGTTTAAAGAATATTAAAGCAGTCAACCATTTAGAAAGTGTTTATTAATACTACCATCAGTTATCAAACTAATAAATCGCTCACCCAGAAAATTTGTTTAACAATTTATTAAATAAATTAATCTTTAGCATATACAACATCCTTTGTTATCCTTTAGGATTTAGGAAAGTCACTGACAAATTAAGAAAAGGTCTATCAAAAAAGGCAAGCAAGTACAAATTCCTGAACATGTCAATAAACAAACAAACAAACAGAAGTGTGTTTTGATACATGGTAGTGACTGACCCATTCCTACCAGAATACTGACGGTCCATCAATAAAGTGCTTAACTCATATAAAAGAACTGAAATTAGATATAAAACTCAAAACTGAACAGAAAAAAATTAGATCTTACTATAATCATATTGGTAATATCTAAGACTTTTGCACTCAGAAAACACCAACATTATACTGAGGCATTTGTTCTATAACAACTTGTCAGGAAATAAATATATGGGTACATGTATGAACCTTTTTTTATTTTCTATTGCTAGCTTCATGATCCCCAGAACTACAAATATTGTACGCTATTTAATTTCAATTACATGATAAAATCACAACAATTCCCATTTTACCGCAATATAATTAAGTCACCAAAACAATGTCCCTAACTGTAAATCAACGTATAACAACTTATATATTTTCAGTTGATTTCCAAAGACCTATTAGACTCTATAACTATACCTATTAGACTCTATAACTATACCTATTAGACTCTATAGAGCTATTAGGCTGTTAACACCATGTCCTAACCAGACGTGATACAACAAGCAAATTTCTATCCACGCTGAACACAAAACTGTTGGGTCAATGCGATTTCACAGTGGGCGGGGCTACCCAGTATGATGCTGCAGAAACAGAAACCACATGACTGACAGAACAATTGCCAGAAGGCTTGTGGTCATGGCTGGCTAGGACTCAGATTTAAAAAACAAAACAAACTCAGATTTACATGGAAGAGAATGCTTTTATCTCTCGTCATTTTACCAGGCCTTTTGGACCCATGTAAATTCAATGCTGTGGAGCCAATAGTTTGTAGCAGATCTCTTCCACTTTGTGATGTTACTGGTATACTGTTCTGAGATCAGTTAAGTAGATCTCTTTCTCTTTCAATCAGTTTACTGTCCAAAAAGCTGCATTTTTGGAAGCTATTTCCACCCAAAAATTAACAATTCTGTCATTATTTTCTTACCCTACCATTCACTGTCATAGCATGGAAAAAAGATACAATAAAAGTGAATGGTGACTGAGGCTGTCAGTGTCTAACATCTCCTTTTGTATATAAGTCATACAAGTTTGGAACAAGATGAGAGTAAATGATAACAGAATTTTCATTTTTGCATGAACTATCGCTTTAGGAACATCCTCCCACCTCTTTTTACTGGGTTCAAATAAAGTTATTGCTGATTTGACGCTGATGCTCAAACAAATCTTCAGTTTCAGCACTATAGGCGTCACCTGTGAAGGCAGAGTGTATCAGACAGGGAATGTAGAGTACTGGAATGCTTGAGCATGTATGCGTGTTGTGATTCATTTATTGTTATGAGGATCATACCTGCATGGCAGCCATACATAAACACTCTATGTCCATCATATCTGCATCGACAACGCATGACATTGTTCATAAAGTCGGATTCAGCCATGTCCAGGGACGGATTTACCTCAACCTGACAAAACACACAAAAATCAATAAATGCCATTCTAGTGGTTCCTAAAATTGTGATTTAAAAAAATAAATAATTTACTCTGGTCTGCTGTTTTCAGATCCTAGGGCTGTCACCAAGACAGGTGTGAATTCTCAGGACACATATTTCAGTGATTTCTTTCAGGTAGTAGAGACTTAAAGCACCTTCAACTGGAAGTTTTTTACAAATGCGTTCTGCACATTACATGCACTGGATGAACTGTATTAAGTAAAGGCATCTTTTACTATGACAACATGAAACAGTACCATATACTGTCATTTCATCACAGCTTTGAAAAACTTTCATACTTGCAGACATGCAAAACCAACAAGGATGTGGTGCTTATAAGGAAAAGTTATGCAATCAGTTTGCTCATCAAACCATTTTACAAACTGGTCCGCCTAACAAGCCTCCCATATTACAGTTATATAATAGCAATATAATTGTTTATCAGTATAAAAATTTGCTGTTTAACTAGGATATGGGGTAAAAAGTGTGTCTCTGGGAGAGCTGGAGCAGATGTGATTATGCCCATTGGGCATATGATTTTTTTAAATGCTTATACAAATTTATGTTGTTTTATTTTTGCCATAATAATGTAGAAGCATTTTTCTTAGTAGCTAATAATTTTTTGAGCACATTCAAATGTGAGTATGCATCAGTCTCACTTTTTTTTTTTTTTTTTTTTTTTTTTGCATTTTTAATGACAGTGTGCGACTATAACTCTGGACTGTGGAGTTCTGGGTCTGTCTAACCATATGCTTGAGTGAGAAAGTGCCTGTAAAACAAGTGGGAGTGAATTCCTCTGAACCTAATTGACCATGTCTAATAGAGGGGGATATAACACGTAATACTCTTCCAGCAGGGAATGCTCAGCATTTGGTTATTTTTGGTATCTGAGCTGTACAATTAAAGATAAGTAGCTCAAGGAAAGGGTAACAGATTCTCCTGGATTATGAAGTACCCTATAGTGGCCCCAAAATGTAAGTTTGAAATGATAAGACAATAGATGTACTGTTCAAAATGAAGACAAAGTATTTGAACACTAGTGGAACAGATCTAAAGTCAATGGGATGAAATACTATTGTGGTTACTCTACAAGGTCACCTGTGTGACTTCATAGATCCACTAAAATTACCTTGGGACCAGTTGGTTGAAAGTAGGCTAATTACAAAAATGGCAAAGAAAAGTGAAGTTGGTTCCAAATCGAACTCAAGTTGCACTTAAGTCGCAGAGAAATTTACTTGAAACAATTGACTTAAGACTTGATTTGGACAAATTACACACTTTTGAACAACAAAATATATAAAATTGCACTTCAACAATGTTTTCAAAACTAAAAGGCTTGAGATTGTACTGAACTTGTCCTTTAAGACTTGACTTGGACTCTACCTCAGAGTCTTGAGACTTGACTTAGACTCTACCTCAAAGACTTGAGACTGGTTTTGGATTATTCGTCACATGAATACGGGACACTTGAGCATTTTGCTGCTTCAATATGGGACACAATGCCTTCCATACAGGATGTTACGCCAATGACCAGGGACAAGCGTTACGCTTCTTAAATATGGGACTAGAGGCGTCCATACAGGATGTTATAAATTCGGCCAAAATACAGGACGTCCCGGCTAATACAGGACAGTTGGTAACCCTAATTGGGACTCTACCTCAGGGATTTGAAACTTGACTTGGACCCTACGTCAGAGCCTTGAGAATTGGTCTGCCACTTGGTTTGATAATTTGTTGACATTTTTAAGTGTGGTGTAAATCTTAAATAGGCTACTTTTTTAGGGCCATTGTAGATGGATCACAGAATGATTTACACAGATTTACACAGAATGCTGCCACCGCTCTGGATGAGAGAACTGTGTCTTTGCTTGGATGGGTTGGCATGAGATAGCTAGCATGTTGGCATCGCACTATATGGAGACATAGAGCATCAACTGGGAACTCTGACCTTTAAGTATCACCATGACTCCCTGCTGTGCCATACATAGCTGCAGCCTGATGCCGCTTTGTAATTTGCATCTGCCAAGCATGCCTAAAATACATGCAAATCTATCATGTTGAGCCATTAAATCTTGAAAATGGTCAAGGCATGTAGGTACACTGTAATTAAAACAAAGCTTCACATCAGCCTATATTTTACAACTGGGATGTATAAAAGGCCTCTTGATTGGCCCTCAGAGCAGCTCTTTGATTGGCTACTTCTGCATGTGAAACTCAGCTGTGGAAGTGCCCCTTGAGACTGCAGTGCCCACAGTGATTTAGAAGATTAACTCGTTCCAAATTTAATAACAGAGGGAAAATGGCTAAAAATGCATCCTGAAAGCAGAATCTGCCCTTTAAGGAGAGTCACAGCATTATTAAATGTTTTTTAAGCGAAAAATGCTATGTGCATTTACTACCATGAGAGGTTGTGGCAAAATTTACATCTTCTATAGTTCAGATACAATACATGGTCAAAAGTATGTGGACACCTGAAAACTACACACCCATATGTGATGATTAACCATTTAATTTCAAGTGCGCTAAGAGGGAGTCGGTACTCTCTTGGTTGCTTCCACTTTTCTGGGAAGGCTTTCAAATAAATACATGTTGGAACATGGTTGTGGAGATTTGTTCCAATTTTTCCTATGTTTCAATTTATCCCAAAGGTGTTCAGTAGGGTTCAGCTCTAGGTTCTGGCCAGGCAGGTTCTTCCACACTACACTTAATTTTAAACCATACTGGGGGCATCCTATTACAGTGTCGCATTAAAAGTTTTTAATGCCCCATTCTACTGAAAATGTTTATCTAAGGAGATTGCATGGTAGTAATGGATGTAGCTGAAATATCCAAACCTACTAGAAAGGAATGCCATACTTTTAGCCATATAATGTATTTTGAATCACTTAAAAAAAAAATAACACACCTGCATGATGTAGTCTCCTGGTCTCACATCAGTGATGTCTATCCACTGGCAGTCGATATCATGGCGGTAAGTGTCCCAGCAACCCACCGAGATCCCTTGATCTCCATAATTGTAACATGAAAAGCGTTTGTGAAGTCCTGATGAAAAAGAAAAATGGTTGAACTTAAATCATGGATGTCAAGATTTCACATACTGTAACTGGTCATTTACCATCAGGGCAGTAGGTGTCCTCCAGACAGAAACTGGCTTTGTGTCCTTCAGCCACCCGACTTCCATTGAGGGTTAGGAGATCATAATGTGTGAACACTTCAATGCTGTGATAATGCCTGAATAAACAATATTACAATTGATTAATGTTAATTAATAAAGTCATATATTTAGTGATTGCAAAGGCAAACATCACTAATAATCTTGCTCATACTTAGGGTTAGGGATTTGAACAAACCGGTAAACCTAAGTACTAACCTTCAGTGTGTAACTCACCGAACCATTCTTGCTTCGGATATAAATTATACCTCAAATTTTGGCTTGTTTAAAGGAATATTTCACCCAAAAAGGACAAATTCTCTCATCATTTATTCACCCTCATGCCATCCCAAAAAGCATCCATAAAAGTAATCCATATGACCCTAGTGTTTTAATCCATGTTTTTAGAAGCGATTTAATCGGTCTTGGGAGAGAACAGACCAAAATGCAACTCATTTTTTACTTTTCATCTTGAAAGTGCAGTCTCTTGGCACGGTTATGATTTTAAGCGCGATTACACTTCCTAGTGATTGGCAATTTGGGTGCTTCTCAATCGGAGGCTGCAGCCTTGTTAGGCTGGATATCTCGGCTGCCAAGTCATCAAGCACTGTCAAAGGCCGCCTCAATTGTGAGGACACTTGGAAGGCAGCCTTGTTTCGCAGCCTTCGTTTGCCATATTTTGGAGGATGCATCAGGTGTAACCTTCATGGCCTTCAGTCGCCCACAATCCTTTACACATGTCCCAAATTATTTATAAAAGGGCGGAAAACAAGTCGCGTGACCGCAGAGGCAGAAACCTTTATGACGCAGCTTACTTTTTAACGTTTTTATTCACATTTGCAGAAATTACAATATACAGAAAAATAAAAAATGCAAATAGTTTAGACAATACAATAAATTAGAAGATACAAAGCACAAAAAAAGAAGGAACAAAAATAATAAAAGGGCAATAAGAAAAGCTTTAAAAGTTTATAGTTTTTACAAGTCTAGGGTTCCGTTTTTTCATATTTCAAAGGGTTTAAATATAAATTCTAAGATCAGTGTTACAGAATGTATTATTAAGTAAAGGCTTTTTTGTTTTTTTTTTTTTTTTTGTGACTTTAGCTTTGTGAATAATTCACGTTTTTCAAGTATATGAGGTTTCTAAACAAAGTAAAATTTCATATGATTCTAAGTTTATGGTTCACCATGTGCACTTACTAGACCGTCTCATTCTAGGGCTGAATGCTGAGGAGGAGTCTAGCCTACAGCCTCTGAAGGACTGGTCTAGGAAGGACATAGCCTTGCTAGGCTGCAGCCTTCCGTTTGAGAAGCACCCATAAACAGAGCGCTAGAGGGCACTAGGAAGTGTAATCAAGCTTGAAATCATGATCACCAAACAGAATGCTGATTGTCAAGATTTATAGTGAAAAAGGAGTTGTATTTTGGTCTGTTCTCATCCAAAATCATTTCGATCACTTCAGAAAACATGGATTAAAACACTGGAGTCATATGGATTACTTTGATGCTGCCATTATGCATTTTTACTTAGCTGAACCGATCCTAGACTTAGAACCAAGCCATATGTAGAGACAAGAATATCATTGTTGGACTTAGGGGTGGACTCTTTTGATTTGGGCCAGTAAGCAACCACCAAGAGCATACTAGAAATTGCATAGCAATGTGCTAAAAACCACTCAGAACACCTTAGCAACTTCACAGCAACACTCTGGCAACCTCCCACAACACCCTGGCATTGGAATGGCAATTTTTGCACTGGCAAGCACCACTTACATTTTCTTCAGAGTATGTAAAAATCAAGTTCAGATATGTCATATTTCATGCTGGCTGTTGAACATGAGGAGAACAGAAGGTCACTATGGACCAATGCCTTATGAACTTACTGCTCCTTCATAAAGGTGTTGGCTGCCACGGTGACACCCTTTACAGGAAGTTGTTGTTATGCTGACAGGGTTACGCTTGCAGGACTGTTTATGTAGCTCGTCTGAATGGACAGCTTTCAAATATCAACCTCGTTGGTGTTGTTTTAAGAGATTAATAAAACAGGTTTGGCCCCTGAACACGCAAAGCCCACACTCCTCCACAACTGCTCGCCTTGTTCCCACAGAACAGCTTTGCAATTATTTTCAGAAAACATGTAAAGGGAATTAGTTTGAAGCAGCTAATTAATTTAGAGAGACAAAAGCAAGCATTCTGACAAGCCATGGCCTGTTTCATTAACAGGGGACTATGTTCCATATTTTGCATGCTGAAATGACTGACTGGATTGAAGGGGTCTAAGGAAATGTAACAACAAATTACACAAATATTATTTTAGACAAAAAAAGAATGATATACTGTATGGCAGGTTTATTCCTAACGTTTTGGAATGGAGGTGGAATGTCTGGGTCAATTCTGTTAGGCAGAACCTTTTGAACTTTTAAAAAAATGAATATGCTGGGGAAGCTCAGGCACTTAAACTTTATATAAATTATAAAGTATTTATGCAATGGCAAGAGTATTAACAGGATACCTAACAGGATGGAAATATAAAGCTAAATTTAGCCACTGATCAGTGAGTAATTGATAAAGTCTTGTACCGATTTCTGTAATTTTATCAAATAGTATGGAAAGTTTTAAAGTGAGACAAATCAATACCACAAAGCATTACCGAATTCAGAAATCCATTGGTATTACTTGTAACTGATATTTGTGCTGTTGATTTCCCCCACAACATTTGTTTTATTTTTTTTATTTCACTTCCTGGAGGATGATGTCATTAAGAGACCAGCTTTTATTAATTAAAGGGATATTCCTAAAGACTAACAGGATGGAAATAGATATTGAGGACATGAATGGATAACCAATTAAAACACTATTACCCCCAAAAAACATGTTTTCTTTGAACCATTACAAATAGAGGAAGGAAAAATTAAGAAATGCCTAGAACAGGGGTCTGGGTAGCTCAGCGAGTATTGATGCTGACTACCACCCCTGGAGTCGCGAGTTTGAATCCAGGGCGTGCTGAGTGACTCCAGCCAGGTCCCCTAGGCAACCAAATTGGCCCAGTTGCTAGGGAGGGTAGAGTCACATGGGGTAACCTCCTCGTGGTCGCTATAATGTGTGGTTCTCGCTCTCAGTGGGGCACGTGGTGAGTTGTATGCGTGGTGAGTTGTGTCACGTGGCTTGTTGAGCACGTTACCACGGAGACGTAGCACGTGTGGAGGCCCACGCTATTCTCCGCGGTAACATGCTCAACAAGCCACGTGATAAGATGCGCGGATTGATGGTCTCAGATGTGGAGGCAACTGAGATTCATCCTCCGCCACACGGAATGAGGTGAGTCACTAAGCCACGAGGACAATTGGTAATTAGGCATTCCAAATTTAGAAAAATGGTGACTTTAATATTTAATTTAAAGGAATAGTTCACCCAAAAATGAAAATTCCCTCATGATTTATTCAACCTTATGCCATCCTGGATGTGAATTTCTTTCTTCAGCAGAACACAAATTAAGATTTTTGGAAGAATTTCTCAGCTCTTTTGGCCCATACAATGCAAGTGAATGGGTGCCACAATTTTGAAGCTCCACAAATCACATAAGTCAGCATAAAAGTAATCCATATGACTCCAGTGGTTAAATCAATGTCTTCAGAATTGTGTCTTCGATTTGATAGGTGTGGTTGAGAAACAGATCAAATATTTTCCTCCCTGCTCAGTCAATCTCAACTTTAATTTTCACTTTCACATTCTTCTTCTTGTGTTTTTGGTGATTCACATTCTTCATACATACGCCCTCTACTGGGCAGTGAGAAGAATTTCTAGCAAAAATGGACTTAAATATTGATTTGTTTCTCACCCAAACTTATCATAACACTTCTGAAGATATAGATTTAACCACTGGAGTGATATGGATTACTTTCATGCTGCCTTTATGTGCTTTTTGGAGTGTCAAATTCACTTGCATTGTGATGACCTACAGAGCTGAGATATTCTTATAAAAATCTTCATTTGTGTTCTGCAGAATAAGAAAATCATACATATCTGGGATGGCATGAGGATGAGTAAATGTTGAGAGAATTTTTATTTTTGGGTGAACTATCCCTTTAATATGCAGCATTATCACATATATGATGGGGACAAAAAAATGGGACCCACTTTATATTAGGTGGCCTTAACTACTATGTACTTAACCATTTTATACAATGTACTTATTATGTGCATACATGTTGTTGAATTGCAATTACATTTAAATACTTGCATTTAATTACATTTGTAGTTACACTGTTAACTTTACCCTTAACCTAACCCTTACCCCAAAACCTAACTCTAATCCCTAATCTTAACCCTAACCCTACCCTTATTCCCAGGGTTGGGAGGGTTACTTTTGAAATGTATTCCACTACAGATTACAGAATACATGCTGTAAAATTTAATTTGTAACGTATTCCGTTAGATTACTCAAGGTCAGTAATGTATTCTAAATACTTTGGATTACTTCGTCAGCACTGGTAGATTTTTTCACTTGTTTTGACTATAAAAACTCTGCCAGTACAGTAAGACAAAATACACATGTTAAAAATACATTCTCTGAAAAACCTAAATATCTAATGCAATGTTGTTTCTAAAACATGATAAAGCTACTTGATCTTGTTTTAAGGATTTTTAGATATTTTTACAGGAAAACAATACAAAAATTATTATCAAGAATACGATTTTTGCCCTAATATCAAAAGTCTTACTAGAAAAAAGAAATTATGATCTAACATGAATTTCCTTGATAAAAAAATATGATCGTGCCTGGTAACATGTGCATGTAAAATGGCTAGAAATAGCATTTTAGCTTAGTGTAAAGCTGACAATTTACACAAGTTTAATTTCTATTTCTTCTGCTCCAAACTTACTTCAAACTTACTTCTCTGTCTGCTTGTATGAATGTAACACATCATAAGAAATTGTTTCACCGCTGTTCAAATGCACTTTGGATCACATCATTTATATGTATAAATGTTTTCCATTTGAAAAGACTAAATATTAAATGAAAAAATGACAATAAAATGCAAAGTAATCTCTTCAGTAATCAAAATATGTTTTTGAATGTAACTGTATTCTAATTACTAATGATTTAAACTGTAACTGTAGTGGAATACAGTTACTTATATTTTGTATTTTAAATACATAATCCAGTTACATGTATTCCGTTACTCCCCAACACTGCTTACTCCTAAACCTACTAGTACCTCGAACTCAGTAGCAGCAAATGTGGGCATTTTGCAGAACAACATGTAGTTACACAGTAAATACATCATCTTGTATGTATTTAATGTTAGTACATATTAATTAAGGCCACCTAACATAAAGTGTGACCGAAAATGTACTGCATTGAAGGAATGACCAATCTTATGTTAGTTTTGGGATCTGCTTAGAGTGCTTCTATATTCATCAAATCCTAAACAATGGGACATTTTCATAAGGCATAATGACCATATTTTTTCAGCAACATTAATACATATTCATTATGTTCAAACTTCTCAATGGACAGAAAGAAAAACAGAAGAAAAATCTAACCGGTGGCACTGGTGCCAGGTCCAGGACTCTCTTGAGGCGCGGGGACGGAAGTCGGCTCTTCCCAGGTTCATGATACGGGAGGAGAAACGCAGAAGACGACGGTGACCGTACGGCCAGTTCATATGTCTGGCAGAAGAGGAGAGACAGTTCTCCTCATGCGCACAGGTGAGCAAATGCAGAGGTCTGTCTTCCAGGTAAGCGCTCTCCTGCACAAGCTGTGCATCCAACACAAGATCAGGTGCCGCTAAAGACAGGATGTTGATTTATTCATTTTCATCATTTAGTGCAGATAAAACTTTAATATACATCAGATGTCATCGTTCAAATCACATACTTTCTGAACAGGTGACGCCAGCTGCTTTAGCCCCGCCTCCACGAGGACAGTGGACATAACTATTACGACGACACTGCTGGATGGAGATTTCTGTTCCCACACAGTGAGTCCCACTCAATAACACTTCCTCTGCTGCAGGGTCCCCTTGCCAATAATATGTGTCCTATACACAAGACCAAGCATATGTTACCAAGCACTGGCTTTTTTAAACTGCAATGAGCCATATTGTCCAGATGAGATTTTTATGATTATAACAAGTAATTTGTGTTAGTTTGTGTACAGACAGGATTATTTTCATTACTACAGTACATTATAGTAATGGTAATGAGCTTTCTTCACATTGCAGCAATACGAATTGGTGAGAAATATGTTTAGTTGTCATGAAATCAATGCAAAAAATAGATTTTTTTTATTACTGGTCCAAAAATAGGTATCCTTTATGCTTATATTTTCGGGTGAAATAGGACCTGGACATTTTTTGTGAGATTCACCCAATAAGCACTATATTATTGGTACAACATGTTGTACAGTATTGTGAACAGAAAATATAACTGTCTTCAAACATGTCTTCAACTACTGACAGGTACATTTGGTGTTTGTTGTGCACATACTGTACTTGAACTTTTTTAGTTCAAGAATGTGCACAACAAATACCAAAGGTACCGGTAATTCTGTCTGAAAATACACAGTTTGCCGTTAACCTATCCCTCCCCTTCACCTCTACAAAACAAATACTGTATAAAACTAATGTTGCCCAGAAATATCCTGTGCCCAAAACATGCACAGGAAGCTCTCAAACACACTCAGACTGAGGCAACCAAAGCAAATAAAACAAGATATATATTCAGGTTACTGGAAAACACAACATTCCTCAGAAGTCTCACCTGATGAGCACGAGCGGCAAACCCAAAGCCCAGCTGCCGGCACACCACCATGGCTTCATTTATTCCCCAGTTCTCACTGCAAATCGTCCCCCATCGCTTTCTGCCCCCCATCTCCATGAGCACCTCCACACGACCCTCGCCTGGATCCCTACCCCCTGCCAACCGCACCTGAAACACAAACACAGTTTCATAAGAGAAAACCAAACACACAATGGCCCCAAAATATATTTGGACTCTTTTGGACACTTAAGTCTGAATGTCATTGCATTAGATAACTAAATATGGTGACAAACAAATGATACTAGACCTTTTATGCTGAAGATAAATAACACAATAAACTAATAGACCACATATGCTATATTTCTTTAAAAAGCCTTCCACTTCTTTTAATATTTTGTTATAAAATCAAATTGCATTCATACATTTTAAAGTGTGTCTTAAGTCTCCATATAGTTTTGGGGCCTGTATATAGTATGTGCCTGAATGATTAGAGCAATGCCAAAGGAATCATGCTGGATCTGTAGGGGTTGTTGAAAGTGCATTGTTTTCAGGAGTAGTTAACTAGAAGTAGCGACCCTACTAATTTAACTAAATTTTTCAGTAGAGTGTCGTTTTTCCAGTAATAAGCTGCATTTTCAAACAGGTAGAGCTGTAGCGTCACTAAATGCTACATTTGTCACTGTGTTGTATTGCTGCAATGGTGACGAGGGAGTAATCAAACATAATCGTCTTCTCTCTCATATGTAGCGCTGGGAAAGCCAAATAATTTCAGTGAATCAGTTCTTTCAGACAGTTCATGTAAATGAACTGGTTAAAATAAATGAGGTCCTTATATATTGTGTTGGGAAGACTGATTCATTGTAGTCAGTTTTTTCGGGTGGTTCATGTTAATGAACTAGTTCACAAAAATGATTCACTGATTCAGTTATGCCCCGCACTGCCTTAAAGGGACTTTGCCTTTTTTTAAGTGAAATATTTAGTCCATTGCTGCTGTTTATCACTATATTTCTATTCAGTTTTATGAAGGTGTTTTCTAGTATATTAAAGGAATATTCTGATTTCAATATATGTTAAGCTCAACCAACAACATTTGCGACATAATGTTGATTACCACAAAAAATTAAAAAAGCAAAAATCAGCAAAAACTGTTTTCTTTTAAAAAAAGCAAAAACCGTGGTTACAGTGAGACACTTAAAATGGAAGTGAATGGGGCCAATATTTGGAGGGTTTAAAAACAGAAATGTGAAGTTTATAATTTTATAAAAGCATTTACATTAATTCTACTGTTAAAGCTTGTGTATTATTTGAGCTGTGAAGCTCATCATTTTTACAGCTGTTTTAGGGTTTGTTTACATTACATCGTCATGGCAACGAAGTTGTAAAATTAGATATAACATTACACAGAAAAGTTTAGTAAGTGATTTTGTCACACTAAAATTATGTTAAAACGCATATTGTTTATGTCTTGTGGCTAAACTTTTGAAACAGTGAGTATTTTAACGTTTGCGGATTAGCTCCATTCACTTCCATTGTAAGAGCCTCACTGGAACCCAGATTTTTTTTTAAAGAAAGAAGGGGCAAGTCAAAACACATTTTTGTGGTAATCAATATTATGCCACAAATACTGTCGATTGAGCTTAACTTGTATTGAACCAAGAATATTCCTTTAAGTATACATTTATTTTCACTTTAATGTTGTCACTCTATTTGTTAAATTCTAATGAAATTTACTAAAATGGTTTTACTGGAGTAATACTGAACTAACCATGATTGTAGTAATCATGATTTTGGTAAATTTGGTTACCATGGATACTATGGTTTTACAACAAATACCATGGTTTAACTGTACAGTAGTACAATCATGGTTAATTTCCATAAGGAAATGTCACCCTAATGAATTCTGCCATTAGAACTGATCAATGTAGTTAGCTTCAATGTAGTTAATTACTTTTTTAGTAGCTTGTAGTGTAGATAACTACTTTTTGAAAAGAAATGCTTGACTGTAGTGAAATATTTGATGTTATGAGTACCTTGTAGCTTTGGAAGCTACAGTTTCAAAGTAGCTTCCCAAACACTGGAAAGTGCAGGTATGTATTCATCACAGCATTTACAATTACACCAGAATAACAGGTGGTCTTTTGCTCACCGTGTTCTCCAAGCCAGTCTTAGGAACATTGCATTTGACAGAAGCATCCCTGTTGTGTTTGAATGTCCAGGGAGGAACTTCCTGGAAGAAACAATCTAAAATGGACCGCTCTGTGCCTGTGCACTGCACTGAGTTCATATGGATCGGCCCCGTACCTGTAAAACAAACAAACAGTCGATGTCACTGGGGTTTCCTGAGTTAAAAGTCTTCAACTATAAAATATAAAATAATAATTCTCTGCTTATTTGGGTACTTTCAGCCATAAAAAACAGTAGGCATTTTCTTTTCTTTTTTTTTTTTTTTTTTTTATGACCCTGAGCTTACTGGAGCCTTGAAAATGTTACTGTCTGATCCAGCTTTAGCAACTGTTCTGTCCCAGACTGATCTCACTGTGAATTCGGCGACAGCAGGTCTAAAGTTTTTAAGTACTTACCTTAATCAAACTACAGCCCCCAGTCTCTGAAAACGGAAGTGTTATTGAGCATATGGGCAGTATGGGCATGTGTTAGCTCCAGTTTCCAGTTAAAATGTCCACAAGCAAGCTCTAAAGCGAGTGGTAAATAATGTAATGTAGTTAACAGGAAAGCATATTTGATTAAACATATGCCCTAACACAAACCCAAACCCTAAACCTGATTGTCAGTAGACTATCATTGAATTGCGCTTACGGTTGCCACCCGTCCTGTAAAATACAGGATCGTCCTGTACTTAAAGATGAAATTATTCAATTTGTCCCATATTTAAGGTGGTCGGACAGCGAAAACGTTCAAGGCAGACCCCTTTTTTATGTTTAACTTCTCTATAAAAGGCCTATATAATCTATATAATAGCAGAATTCCTCTCCTCTTAAGGTCATACACCTATGTGGGCCACATATAAATCTGATCAGAATCAAAGGTGTGCATTGCGTGCATGAAATCACTGTCATCACTATCTTGGAGTTCAATGGAGATAAGGAGAAAAAAAGCTCTTTCTAAAAGCTGTTACAGCTCATTTCCCACTTTGTTTATTTGTTCTGAAAAAACATTGCTCAATTCACTCTCATTTGGCTGCAAAACCAGACGGCAACACGTGAGCAGTGTGCTAAAAATTCTGCTATGAATGTGAAATCCACTACACCCAGCAGAAATATACCAGAGCAGCATTAGTGTAAATTTAATTATATCGTTTGTCTTCATCTCTGAAGTACATTCTGGGGAAATTCAGAGTAAATGAAGTTGAAAGCTGCATGAACTGCATGCTGTGGAAAAACAGTGATTATGTGCTATTGCACTGCGCTCGGCTAAGTTTAGTGCATAAAGTCTTACTGATCAAAACAACGATTTTCTTAACAGGCCACTGAAACCTAGACCAACTGTTTAGTTTCTGAAACAAAAATGATAGCCACAAGATACAAACACAGCTCCCTTTTTGGCCCCAGTTCTGGGAAGCAGTTCACTAGAGATTGGCTAAAACCCTGAGGGTTAATGTGCATATGTTTCCTGCTCATAGAGAAAATTACATATAATCAAGAATGTAAGCATATATTCAAGAATAGGGGGGACAAAAAGTGAAAGTTTAAGAATCAGTCATTGAAAACCCCATTGATCAACCACTAATCTGAACATTGGATGGGCTGTGTCCCCCTTAATGTCTATGGTGGTTACATTTTATATAATATAAATGTATATATATATTATTATATTTACAATATATACAGTACATATATACACAGATGAGCCAAAAAATTATGACCACCTGCCTAATATGCTGTTGGTCCTCCATGTGCCGCCAAAACAGCACCAACCTTCTGAGGCATGACTCTACAAGACCCCTGAAGGTGTCCTGTGGTATCTGGCATGAAGACATTAGCAGAAAATACTTAAAGTCCTGTACGTTGCGAGGTGGAGCCGCCGTGGACTGGACTTGTTGGTCCAGCACATCCCACTGATGCTCAATCGCTTTCGACGGTGGACAGGGGTCATCATGGGCACTCTGACCGGTCTGCGGCTACGCAGCCCCATACATAGCAGGGTGTGATGCACTGTGTGTTGTGACCACGGATATATATATATATATATATATATATATATATATATATATATATATATATATATATATATATATATAGAACTGGACTGCTTATGACGTGATACCATTGAAGCTACTGCGCCGCCATATTATTATGCCCAAACATTTCAATGTCCTTATTGATTTAATAGGAAATCATCTCATTTCAGTGAGTAAACATTAGTCATTCAATCACCGATTTTATATCTGAAATCGGCATGTACATCACTAGATGCAAACGTCCCACACGTGTAATTATTTATTTATTTAAAGTAGGGAATTTTTCCTGTTTCTTGAAAGCCTGAGCAAGTTATGTGTATCTACTATATCAAACAGTATCCACCTCTAACAAACTTCATCAGTGAACAGATCAGCTGAATGTAAACAAGTTCACTGAAACTGAGGTAAGATACAAACTTATTTTGATCATCGAAGTGTTGTTTGTTCAGAATTACTTTTTTATGTTTTTATCAAAAAGTGCATTGTTCTCGCAGTCACTCTCTCCCTCTATCACATCACGCGTGAAGCGGGCGCTGAGATTGAGGGAGACAAAGCAAAGTTGGTTAAAATTAAGCTGATACATATAGCTGATATAGATTTAAATGGCTCCGACATTGTGATCCGCATATATATCTTCTCCCTCGTAACGAATATTATCCATAACAAGCTAATTAAACATGATTGTTAGTAGAGGGTGAAATACAACTGTCGTATCCGCAGGTCGGAGACAGTGAATCAGGGGTGTTTTTGCCTGTCAGTCATTGATGCTCTATAGCAGTTTGGGTATACTAAAATGGCCGCTCGAACACTTCTGGTGGCTTCACCTCCTGCTGGCAGTTTATCGCTGCATCAGCAATCTATATCAGTGGTTGTGACACATTCCTCCTGTAACCATCATTACAATTTTCTGTGACTTGTGCCACAGTAGACCTTCTGTCGGTTCAGACCAGACGGGATATCCTTCACTGCCCTCGCACATCGATGAGCCTTGGGCCTCGGACCACTGTCGGTAGGTACTCACCACTGCTGACTGGGAGCACCCTACAAGCCTTGCTGTTTCAGAGATGCTCTGACCCAGTCGTCAGGCCATAACAATTTGGCCCTTGTCAAAGTCGCTCAGGTCTTTACTCCTGCCCATTTCTCCTGCATTCAACACGTTGACTATGAGAACTGATTGTTCGCTCACCATCTAATCTACCCAGACCTTGACATGTGGCCTTTTTAGGAGATTATCAACGTTATTTGCTTCACCTGTGAGTGGTCATAGTGTTTTGGCTCATCACTATATATACATATACTGTGTGTGTGTATATATATATTATATATATATATATATATATATATATATATATATATATATATATATATATATATATATATATATATATATATATAATGGAAATACACTATTGGTTTAATTCTTTAAATTTATGTTGACGATGTTATTAATCAAAAATGGAAACTTTTAATCATTGTGTCATTTGCTAGTGTAAGAAAATCTTAATCATGTGCATTATGTGCTGTCACTGTAAAGTAAAATAAGTAGAAATCAACTTGAAAAGAGTGTATGACTATTACAAGTTCAAAAAGGCAAGTTAGTAACAGAAAAATGTAAGTTTAAGTAGTTCAGAAGTGGCCAATGCAGTTGTTTTGTGACAGTCTGCACTGAACAGTTTCACTAGACTGTGTTTTTTGGAAAATTGACATTTTCTTCTCTCTAAAATTAAACAACATACAGTATATATCCCACATTAATGGTGTTTTTCTTTCATAGAGTAGCCATAATCCCTATTTTAGGAGCAGATTAAATGACTATATAAGAAATATTTCTCTCAGCCAAGTGCATATGTCAGTGTCGGTTTAAAGCCACAGGGAAAACTCTGTGGAAACATTATTATTCTGGTCTGTGGTCTTTATATTGTATGTTGATAGAAATGTGCTTAATGCAGAATGTGTGCATGTAAAGTGTCAAAGAGGGTGACTTGACATCCCTTGTTTACACAACCTCACTGAGGCCATATTTACTTGGTGATAAAGCATTTAATAACATCTCAAGACATGGTCATGCAGGGACTTCAGGAAAGATTGGCTTACTTTCATCTTACTGGGAGGTCAGGCTTAGAGAATACTTCAACAGAATGTGTTGCTTTACGCTGCAGTGTCCCTCAAAAAAGATCTGCATTATCATACAGCCCACGTGCTAGATGCATGATCAGACTTGATAAACCATAGCTGCGTCCGAATTCACATACTTTAAGAGTATGTACTGAATTTGATGAAAAACGTACTTCAAGACCGTTAATTAAGTACGTTCTTTAGATATGCAGGTGTCCTTTGACCCATATATTCTTTGACCTATGACACTGAACACTAAATGACACTATGTCTCACTGAACGGGCCTGTGAATTCATATGTTTTCTTTGGCAGTGCAATGCATTCTGTACAGACACCATTATTTAGGATCACTTCTAAATGTGGTGACCACAGCTGGGTACAAATAGTCCATCTCAACAGACTTCCTATTTTAACTGTCTGTCTCAAACAGTCCATCACTTTTCTGTCATCGAAATGCTAATTTATGCCTTTTTCCACTCAATATATGTTTTTGTGGCCTTGGCTGTACTAGGAAAATTATACACGACAATAAAATGCCTAAAGACTTCTACATTATGGAAGGGCGGAAATCATAAGCTTTGATCTCAAGTAGTCATACCACTTCTACATCCAAACTCCTGGATCTAAAACTCAGCAAGTGGAGTCACTTTACACAGTACTGGCTAATAAACTGGATGGTAATTTCAGACGACGAAAGTAGGCAACCTTCTATTTGACAGCTGTCTCCGGTAATATGAACACTGAAATATGAACCAGAAGAAACCCAAATGTATTTTGGCAGTACATTAAAAGTTTTTTTGCCTCAACAGACAACTTCAGTAGTGGCTCTCAACTGGAGTGTTGTGACCCAAAAATTGCAAGTCTGTTCTGATAGGGCTGTGGACAGAAGGGAGAAAACAATGCTAAATGCAAATAATTAAATGCAACCATATAATCATACATAGTTAAGATAACAACATAAATAGGCTTATCAATTTTGAAAAGGGAGGAGAATCACTTCCCATATGTTTTGTTGTTAATGTCAAAGGCTGTGCGTCAAATCTAACTATGAGGTATTTTGGTGCAAATTCATCTGTCACTTGGTACTTGCTAATGTGTAGCAAAATTAGACATGTGCCAACATGGACAGTTTGCATGACATCCTCAAAAACCATGATACTGAAAATATGACCCAGACAACATTAAATATGGGTTCACTTGCAATGAGGTTAGTGTTGACCACAATGTGTTTCAAGTGACATTTAGAAACCAAACACTAAGAAGTCAATTTTCCTATTCAGCTTATGTGATATTAATAATTTGGCTTATTGTTGGGCCTATACAGTTCATGGTAATATTAATACATTTTAATGTTTGGATTTAAGGATGTTTACCTGAATATGATAAACAATTTTGGTTCTGATTTGGGCTTAAAAGTATTTGGCCCAGCCTTGGCCTGCTTCTTTAGAGCAACAACAGATCACAGATCAGTTAGTCAGTAAGATCAGTAGCTATAAATCAACAGTTCATCCTTTCACTTCTTTGAATTGTGGCACATGATTTAAAAAAACCATCTATGAATTACACCCTTATCTCACTTCCTTTTATTTTTGAAAATATTTTCACTGTAAACTAGTTTATGTTGCAATATCATAGCTATGTTTCATCAGAGCGAGATCGGGAAGTCTTCGATAAATTGCTACTGTCATCGTTTCTCTTTGGCAATGCAATTATCCCATCCCATTAGAGTGGGCCTATGCAGCTCTGAATACTGATCACTGGAGAGCTTTGTCTCTTTCAGCCAAAGTAAACTCGCATGCAGTGTGCCTTTGAACTGAACCGGGAACCACAGAAAGTTCAGGGAAAGTTCCTCAGCTGAAAGCATCATCACAGCCACGGAATGCATGTTTTGCACCTGGAGAGCTCAATATCATATAATATAAGCATTCAACACATCGTCTCTGTGACACCCCATAGTCAGCTTGTATATTAAGCTGCAGACAGGCGTATCCCACAGATAAGCATGGCTTACAAATGCTTCTCAGTGTGGCAAACTCAGCATGAACTTAATCGTCTACATAGTTATGAGTCACCTTCTTCCCAAAAATGAAAATACTGTCATTATTTACTCTTATAATGACTCTATTTACCCTTATGTTTTATCCAAACCTGTAAGTTGTTATTTTCATCTGTGGAACGTAAAAAGAGAAATTTTGAAGAATCAATGACAGTTTATAGTGTCTCATGTGCCATATGTTAAAGGGATAGTTCTCCCAAAAATGAAAATTCTCTCATCATCTACTCCCTCTCATGCCATTCCAGATGTGTATGACTTTCTTTCTTCTGCTGAACACAAACAAAGATTTTTAGAAGAATATCTCAGCTCTGTAGGTCCATACAATGCAAGTGAATGGCGGTCAGAACTTTGAAGGTCCAAAAAGCATATGTAGGCAGCATAAAAGTAATCCATATGACTCCAGTGGTTAATTCCATATTTTCAGAAGTGATCTAATAGGTGTGGACGAGAAACAGATAAATATTTAAGTCCTTTTTCACTATAAATTCTCCTACCTGCCCAGTAGGTGGCGATATGCCCAACAAATGTGAATCGTCAAAAACAAAAGAAAAAGAATGTGAAAGTGGAGATATATAGTAAAAAGGACTTAAATATTTATCTGTTTCTCACCCACACCTATTATATCGCTTCTGAAGATATGGGTTTAACCACTGGAGTAATATGGATTACTTTTATGCTGCCTTTATAAGCTTTTTGGACCTTCGAAGTTCTGCTCACAATTCACTTGCATTGTATGGACCTACAATGCTGAGCTCTTCTTCTAAAAATCTTCGTTTGTGTTCAGCAGAAGAAAAAAGTCATGCACATCTGGGATAGCATGAGGGTGAGTAAATGATGAGAGATTTTTTATTTTTGGGTGAACTAACCCTTAGAGTCTTGTGTGATGAACAGACTCAAATGTGAATATGCAGAATAAATAACAGTAAATTGGTTTGGAGCAACATGATTGCGAGTAAATAATTGAAGAATTTTTATTTTGGGTTGAACTTTTCTTTTAAGTTTAAACTACCTCTCACCTTGACCCATGTATGCCCCAGTAAGAGCCTCTTTGGCAGTGCCAAATCCCAGCTCTCTGCACACCACACTGGCTGAGATACGGTCCCACAGGTGGTCAACCACAGTTCCCCATTTTCCCTCACGCAGAACCTCGACTCTACCATCCCCCAGACGTGGCCCTGCTTTCAAACGCACTGGCAGCTATGAGAGAAGATGAAAAATACAAGCAGGCAAGTTTTAAAGGTTAAAATGGTTTGATCACTGCACTTTATGGCTGGCCAACTTAAATATACAGGACTAAATATCTTTTCAAAGAAACTGTCTGGCGTGAGACTGTTGCTCAGTATTGGGTAACAAAAGTAAGCTTAGCATGAAAAAGTTTTTTTTTTTTTTTTTTTTTTTTTTTATGAAATGTAGAAAATAAAATAAATCATCTCTTTATTAATAATGGTTATTGAATCCAAAATAATGAAATGTTTCTCTTTTGTTGTGTGTGTTTTAAGGGATACCTCCACAGGGTGAGGGGCCTGGGATTGCCCAGAGGACATACGAGCGAACTGGGGTCCAGGTACACAACGGGCCACAGCATGGCGGCCATTCTTACAGGGGGTGGGGCTTCGGTGGATTGAGAGCTGGGCATGGCACTCTGCCAGGCTGGGCTCTGTGCCCAGACAATGCACTTTTTCAACCCAAAATCCCTTCTTTTTAGCCATTTGACTCAATCTAGGAGATAAAGAGAGAGAGCAGGAGTCATTGTTAGAAATACACTGTATACCATATATGTAATATATACACTCTTGATGTATTGAAACAAAGATATATTATGAAAGTAGTTGTGTAATACTTGTGTGGCTCTTTGATCAGATAATGTTACAAATACTTTAAATATGTCATTGTTTGTCTCATTACAAAAAAGGAACTGAAAGAAAGTGGAACTGATTTTACCTAGTTGTTGAATCCTTGATTTTTTTATCCCATATTTTTCTGTGAAGGAAAGAAGTGAATAGCATTTTTAGATATATACATACACTATATTACACTGGTAATATGAAAAAATGTATGCACGTAAAACAAATCATTGACCACATGAGGTTTTGGTCTTAACTTTTTAATTACCATTGTGTCTTTCATTCAGGATAATTTTTTTTACATATTTAACAGTCAAAACTTGTATATACTGTATACTCTGAAAACATGCATCACACTGCTTGGTCGAGTTTAAATCTGAAACAGTTCAAACATTGCTACTATACTATAATAAAAATGAATGGCACACAGACATACAGTACCCATCTAAGCACATACACAGATGTTTTAACTTTAATCTACCACTAAATGGCTTTCAAAAATGTTGAGTCTATAAACAGATATTTCCACTTGCCTGAGTGCTGGCATCCAGGAATGGGCACAGCAAGACTTTCCAAAAACAAACTGAACTCACAAAAGCTACATCTATCCAGTGTCTAAGTAAGAAAAAGGGAGAGAAAGAAAAAGAGGGAGAAAGATCCATCCATCCATGAGAACATCCACTGCTAATGCACTTGTTAACACAGTGACACATTACATCATCACTGTCATTATCATCATCATTTGTCAAATTAAGTGTGGGTTACTTATTTTGATGTTAAAAAACTTTTCATATCCCAGCTTAATGTGGATGGACAACTAAGTAAGCCATTCGTAGGTTGATTTCTCAAAAGGTGTAAACACTGTAGCTCTGTATAGTGCTATCAAAACACTGCTCTTTTTGTTTAAGCTCAGCTGCCATCACAGCTGTAATGATACAGCTAAACCAATGATGTGAGTTGGGGGTGGTAATATCTGTTTGCCCAATTAATGAGGGTTCAGGATACCTGTTTGAAAACAATCCTTATTTTTGCAATTCCAATTTGGTGGAAAAAAATAGAAGACAAAATAAAAAATTATGTGCAAATTAAACTGGCAAAATAAATAAACATTGTATTATATTCTGATACGTCTAAAGGAATGAAATTCAAATTAGTATAGTAATCAACAGAAAAGAAACCAAAACCAAATACTGTGTGGGATTTCCAGTTGAATTACCTCATAAAATATTCAGTATGTTTCTACCATATGACACTCTGTTGTAACTTTCTAGTAACTCTACAGAACTCCAGTATTTTTGTCTTATTTTCTGGTAAATACAGGTGCATCTCAATAAATTAGAATGTCGTGGAAAAGTTCATTTATTTCAGTAATTCAACTCAAATTGTGAAACTCGTGTATTAAATAAATTCAATGCACACAGACTGAAGTAGTTTAAGTCTTTGGTTCTTTTAATTGTGATGATTTTGGCTCACATTTAACAAAAACCCACCAATTCACTATCTCAAAAAATTAGAATACATCATAAGACCAATAAAAAAAACATTTTTAGTGAATTGTTGGCCTTCTGGAAAGTATGTTCATTTACTCTATATGTACTCAATACTTGGTAGGGGCTCCTTCTGCTTTAATTACTGCCTCAATTCGGCGTGGCATGGAGGTGATCAGTTTGTGGCACTGCTGAGGTGGTATGGAAGCCCAGGTTTCTTTGACAGTGGCCTTCAGCTCATCTGCATTTTTTGGTCTCTTGTTTCTCATTTTCCTCTTGACAATACCCCATAGATTCTCTATAGGGTTCAGGTCTGGTGAGTTTGCTGGCCAGTCAAGCACACCAACACCATGGTCATTTAACCAACTTTTGGTGCTTTTGGCAGTGTGGGCAGGTGCCAAATCCTGCTGGAAAATGAAATCAGCATCTTTAAAAAGCTGGTCAGCTGAAGGAAGCATGAAGTGCTCCAATATTTCTTGATAAACGGGTGAAGTGACTTTGGTTTTCAAAAAACACAATGGACCAACACCAGCAGATGACATTGCACCCCAAATCATCACAGACTGTGGAAACTTAACACTGGACTTCAAGCAACTTGGGCTATGAGCTTCTCCACCCTTCCTCCAGACTCTAGGACCTTGGTTTCCAAATGAAATACAAAACTTGCTCTCATCTGAAAAGAGGACTTTGGAACACTGGGCAACAGTCCAGTTCTTCTTCTCCTTAGCCCAGGTAAGACGCCTCTGACGTTGTCTGTGGTTCAGGAGTGGCTTAACAAGAGGAATACGACAACTGTAGCCAAATTCCTTGACAAGTCTGTGTGTGGTGGCTCTTGATGCCTTGACCCCAGCCTCAGTCCATTCTTGAATCGATTTTGCTTGACAATCCTCATAAGGCTGCGGTTCTCTCGGTTGGTTGTGCATTTTTCTTCCACACTTTTTCCTTCCACTCAACTTTCTGTTAACATGCTTGGATACAGCACTCTGTGAACAGCCGGCTTCTTTGGCAATGAATGTTTGTGGCTTACCCTCCTTGTGAAGGGTGTCAATGATTGTCTTCTGGACAACTGTCAGATCAGCAGTCTTCCCCATGATTGTGTAGCCTAGTGAACCAAACTAAGAGACCATTTTGAAGGCTCAGGAAACCTTTGCAGGTGTTTTGAGTTGATTAGCTGATTGGCATATCACCATATTCTAATTTGTTGAGATAGTGAATTGGTGGGTTTTTGTTAAATGTGAGCCAAAATCATCACAATTAAAAGAACCGAAGACTTAAACTACTTCAGTCTGTGTGCATTGAATTTATTTAATACACGAGTTTCACAATTTGAGTTGAATTACTGAAATAAATGAACTTTTCCACGACATTCTAATTTATTGAGATGCACCTGTATATCTAAACAAAAAAGAATACTTGAGAAGCAGAATGATGAGATATTAAGTCTTGTTTTCAGAGAAGTCTTAACAAAATTTAGTGGGGTTTGAGCTTAAACAAGAAAAAACTCTTGGCCAAAGAGGTAAGAAAAATTACATTGTTTTCCCTTTGAATCAAGTTTTGTTTTTTCATTTATTTTTTCTTACCCCAATGGAAAATAGTTTTCACTTGTTATAAGCATAAACTCATAAACAAAACATTTTTTGTCATTTTGCTTCTTAAGTTAATGTATCTTTTTTTTAAGGATGTTTAGATATTTTTAATGGAAAACAAGAAAAAACATTTTTTGCAGTGTATCTGTCCCTTAAAAGTGAATACTCCACACTAACTCCAAGCTAGCCATTTTAAACAGTAAATCGATCAAGCAAAGCTCAGGGGAATGATACCACCGATCATTTTTTATCTTTGTTTCATTAATAATTTTTTCACTGAAGAAAATGATACAAGTAATATAACATAACATAACGAACAATGCTGTGCCAAACACCAGTCCAAGCTTCAAACAATATACAGAGGCCCCAACAGAGCGAAAAATTTGCAAAAAGTGCCAAGTGCAATTGCAAAATGTTATCGGAACTACCCCTTCATCAGTGCTAGATACCTTAAGCGACACACCTACAGTCATTTGTAGTACAAGCATTTACCGTAAATATTCTAATATTATACAACAAAATCAAAAGTCCAAAAGACATAGATTTGTACATCCAGAATGGCATAGCTTGTAAACATATATCAAAATATACTTTTGGAACATAAATAAAAAAATTTTTGGACCATATCATTTTTTTAAATATACACAGCAACATATACGCAACACAGACCTTGTGCACCGTGAATAGTTAAGGAGAAACTTTATTAATCACAGAGTTTCAATCTAAAGAAAAAATGTTTTGTTTATCTTTGTTTTCCAGGAAAAATATCTTAACATCCTTAAAGGTGCACTCAGTAATTTTTTCCTTATTACAAAAGTTTAAGTTGAATTGCAATTTTGCAATAAATGTAGGAAAATATGACCACTCACATTAAAATGAAGACTCCTATCATATCAGTAACCTTACAAAAGCTGTTTTATTCTACATGAAGAGGGTCTGCACATGGGGGCTGCCATGTTAGAATCACATGACCAGCCGAATACTACTCGCTTAATCTCAGTAACCGTCCTGTTATTTGACACTTTCACTCATTGATTAAAGTAATCATTTACTTTAATATATTAAAGTAAATGATTATACATTTCTACAATGGCATCTGAAACTGAAAACTATTGATTTTAATTTATGCTGCATCCAAGCCGCTAGATGTCATTGTAAGTACAAGATGGCACAAAGACAAATGTTTCTAAGTGCACCTTTAAAACAAGATGGCATTTTGAATCAGTTTTATAGGCTTTGTGGTTAAAGGTGCAAAATTTTCATGTAATATTTTTTTTGCCAATGTGTGAACGGCTTGTAACGCAACTTAAAAAATGAGCCCTTCCCGGACTTCCTAGGTTGCCTATTAAAGCCTGTAGACTGATTTTCATGCGAAGGGAGCGGGTCGGTTTTGCTGGGAAAATCCAAAGTATGTGACGCTTAGGCGCGCTTCCGAGAGCCTTGACTCAGTGTTTCTCTTCCGCTATTCAACAGCGACAACAAACTGCAACACTAGGTAACGTTATCTTAGAGATGGAATCCAGCAAACGGCCAGCTCCCAGCACAACACCAACTCCTACACAAACTCCGAGTAAGCCAGAAAAGAAAAAAACATTTATCTACTGAATCCAGTCTGGCTTACCGGGAACGTGATCGTGGTCGAGCGAAAACTAGAGTGAACATCTGCAGGGGATTTGACTCCTGGAGGGACCTTCGTTCAGTTTTGGGGATCAAAACGTTGGTTCTTCTTATTGGACAGGTAAGCTTACATAACTGCAAAGCATGTGAAATACAATGCAATAAGGATTGATCTGTGTAATTTTAGCTAACTTGATCTTGCCTGCACAGTAACTGTCATAAACAATGTTAATCTGTAATTATTCAGCAAGGTAAACTACAATAACACATGAAATGAATGCTAGACAATGTTCAAGATAATGCAAAAAGACCCATTCATTAGTGTAACGTAACTTGTTTATACAGGAAATATATACATTCTATTATTATAAAACAATAGCGCATCGAAATATCAAAATGACAGTTGTGATGGAATCACATCAATACTGAATTGTGTTAACATATTTATAATGTACAGTCTATTTTATAAACAGCTACTGTCATCATCTACCAAATTTAGCTAACAGCTATTGATAAAGCTGGCTAGCTAGCTAACGCCGACATAAGCTGTCATATAAATGCAGTCAATGTATCATGCAAAGAAAAGTGATTACTTAAAACTACAGTCTCACATAGCCAGAGCTATATCCACACTTTGTTTTAGCCCTGTTCCAGCACTGGAGAGTCAAATATAAAATACAGTCTCAAAGTTTGTAGTAAAACTGTCATAACTGTGTCATTTTAATTATGCTACCTCATCTGTCAGCATGATGCCGGTGAATCATGTTGTCTCTTTGTACGTTACGTCATTGTTTTGGCCAATGCTCACGTCCCTATAGAGTGTGTGCACGAGCGCGAGCATGAGCAACAGGTCGCTGGCTGCAGTTCACTTAACGGCCACAGGTGTCATTAATAACACGGGTTTCTGAATCTTACATACTCCACCTTTAAGTAAGACGACTTTAAAAAATGGCCAGAAAAGATAAAGTTAAACATTCCCCTATGTTACTGTCTGAAGTTTTTTATTTATTTTTTTATTTGTTCTGACAGTCTCTGGCATTGCATTACCCACCTGCTCATGTAATTAGTCCTAGAGTTCCACCCTTAGTTTACTGCTGAACCAAGAAAAGTTAATGATAGAGAGGGCTGGTCTGTTTCAAGACAACAATCATGCCACTGTTATTAATGTAAGCATTAGTCTATACATACATACACACATTCTTTTTCTCTCTCACTAGATCTCAGACAACATGCTATTAAGCATTTATTTAAGCAACCAGGTACTGGGGGACCAACAACGTTTTTGATCCAGGAAAACATCTTACTTGGCAAAATCCTGGTTACCATTTCACGTCATATCTGTTTCTATGTTGCATATTTTATCATGGCTGGAACGCAGTATTGACCTTCAGTATAATCAATGAGGAACGGAACTATTCATGCTAAAATTTTGTTTATAATATTATATATAAAATATATTGGTAACACTTTACAATAATCTTCCATTTGTTAACATTAGTTAACAACATTAGTTAACATGAACTAACAATGAACAATACTTTTACAGCATTTATTAATCTTGGTTAATGTTAATTTCAACATAGTATACATTTTTTAAATCAACGTTGTATATGTTAACATTAGTGCACTATGAACTAATGTGAACTAACAATGAACAACAGTATTTTTATATACCTCATGCATTAACTAATGTTTATGAATGGAACCTTTTTGTAAAGTGTTACCAATATATTTAAAATATATTAATTAGTATTTCCTGTAATCTATGCTGGTCATATATTCACACTATAGCCAAATCTGTTGTCTCTGATTAGAAGAAAAAATATTTTGTCTGATTCTGTACAATTTATTTGATACAATAAAGCAAATCTCTTACACCAGGCCAGACCAGACTAAATATTTAAGTGTTGGTCCAACAACCTAAACTTGATCAAATGTGTTGATTATGGTGCTCAACATTCATTGGACTGAAAATAAGAGGTTTAAACCCTGCCATTAAATGACACTGAGGTTATCAAATATCTCAGCACAAAATCCACAAATATGAAAGGTGAGTCTTCCTTTTATTGGTAGTCTGATTGAAGCATTGTTTAGTTCAAGCAGATTCTAAGTAGGTAAAATATTATACTAAATGTTTTAGATGTTAGTAATACAATAATTGAGCCTGTTTTGTGGCTTAAGTCTTTAAATTTCCTCGGTGACATAGACAGAGTGTGTCCTGCTGACACAGCAGCCAAAAGGGCGCAGCTATAATTGTAATCTTTCTTTCCCTTATTTGCCAGAAACGTGGAAATCTTCTGAGCGACCCAACATTTAATTACAGCATCTTCAGTGAAGGATCCAGCAGAGGGCGTGTGCTGGCGGGGCAGCTCATGAGGAATCACTCTTAAGTACATCTGTCAAGTCTGGTGCTCTGTGGATCCTTTACAGAATGCACGTACGACATGGTGAGGTCAGGTACTGGGCATGCTCACTGACGAGAAGGAGCCAAATGGAGATTCCCTGGAAAGTAAGCCACAAAAGCCGCAACCAGCTCTCTATAAGCTCTAATTTAAGTTCAAACAGCATCTTCATGTCGCTGTTTGTGGTATGTCTTTGAATTATGCTTAAACAAAAGCTTGCATAGGTGCACTTGTGGCCTCAAGATTAGTGTGTATCCCTTTAGATAACATAAACCTGTCATTAGTCTTATCTGCTGGGTGAGACATTTTTTTTTAAATCAAGCCAAAATACCAACAGCCACAAACAATGTTGCTCAAGGCATGTGTATGTTTACCAGGACACATAATTCTGGTATAGCAGACACAGATCACAGAGCAGAGAATAATCAGCAAGAGGCACGTATAACACATATAGCGTACGCCCCAGTATAAACCTATGACTAAAAAAGCTTAGTGACCGCAGACCTATAAGAATAATGTGGTGCTTTTTTTTTTATAACAAACACATGATTCAACATGCCAGCATACCCAAAACTCATTCAGATGGTGGGAATGAAACAGTTATGCTGTGAGTGTGTTAACTCAAAAATCCCTCTGAACCGCAGCAGCCTCCACTAAGAGGTGCAAAATATGGCAATATTTAAAAGGTATATTTGCATATTATGCAGTGTTCCTTGGGTGATTATGATAACATAAAGGCAACATTAATACAGTAACCATTGGTATGGAATACTATTTTCAGGGACAATATTCTGTGAGGATGCAGAACAAAGTCAATGGTGCCAGTGCCGATAAAACCATTAAACAAGACTGAAACTCTCTCTCCAACAATAGGCACTTTACAGTTTTCCTCAATCGCTTTGGCTCAATTCTCAAATGAGAATATTTTTTTTCAAAACATTAAGTTCAAATCTCTGAACAATTACTTTCTTGTTCACACCAGATTTGAATTTCTTATTCATTTAAGCAACTTGCACATGTTTTGGCACATGTGTGCAAAAGAGTAAGTACAATTTTCTACAATTTGCACAATAACTAAATGCACATGGCTTGCTGATCAAAACTGATGAGTTGATTCTCAGTGAAATTGTCATACTTTTCAAAACTTCTAATCTTCTTTCATCGTGTGAGCCATCACATGCAAAATGATCCATTCAATTATCAAAATCTGTCAGACATACATGTATATTCCATAAATATCTATGACATGGAATGTTTTTGCATGGATGTCATTTTGTGGCACTTTTCTGTTCTATATATATGACTTTACATGTAAGAATTGTGTAAAAATGGACATGCAAATGGGACTGTTTACATGTAACACATTGCTACAAAAATAAATTTACAGTATACATACAAATGTGCATATCCTTTTTCTGTGTACTACAGTATTGTACAGTATTGACTTTTCCCAGTAAACTTTTACCTACTGTTGAAATCGGTATCTAAAAAGCTCAGTGTGATGCACATTAGCATTCAGCTAGACAAAACTGACATTCATGTATGGTACAGTAAGCAGTCAGTGTCAACAAAAACGTAGAACAAAAATTTAATTTGTATATAACAAACATTTCCAGGGTTGACTGCAATGGTGAAAAAACATCTAAACATTTTGGCCAGTACGGCTCACACGATGACAAAAAAACATTTCATTTTGGTGACACTGGCCAATTTACTGACACAATAACTAGGTTTTGAAGCATGAATTATATGTTTTGGGTGAGTTACTACATTTTGCAGACATGCAATAGAGTTGTGATGTCCCCAAAAACATTGTGACAGTTGCGCTTACAGTTTAGATAATGTTAAGACTGTTTAAAAAAAAATGAGCGAAGCGATTGAGAAAAACTGTAAAGGCTTTAAACTGATGTCTCTTTACAATAACAATCAGCAGGTATATTAGACTTTTCTCTTAGATTTAAGCGTTTAAGAATAGACTGCTCAATTTGGTAAAGCTGTGTTCCAGGTAGCATTGGTAGGTTTGAAAGATTTTTTAATCATTGCTTAAGTGCTCAGGTTTGTGAAAGGTGCCTGGTGAACAGAGATAAGGGAAATAGAAGTGCTATTCCAGCAAACAGAGGAGGTTAATCTTTCAATTTCTCCTACATATAGAGACAAACATCTTTCTGTGCTTTGATATGAACTTTTCCACAAACACTGTACTGTAGATCTGACTGCAGGGAATGTTATGCTCAAAAAATCTGGTGTGGTTTAACAAATATTCAAGTCTAAGAAAGAGATGATCCATTGAAGGACAAATAATGTTCTTTCTTTCTATTTGCATAATAATTTCAATTAAAAATGAGTGATGATAAATCATATTGATCAAAAATGATAATGGAGTGGGATGTATGGATAGATAGGCAGACAGGCAGACAGGCAGGCAGGCAGGCAGACAGACATGAATCTGCCCTTTACCTATTTAAATGGTATATTTGTATCTTATGCAGTGTTCCTTGGGTGATTATGATAACATAAAGGCAACATTAATACAGTAACCATTGGTATGGAATACTATTTTCAGGGACAATATTCTGTGAGGAGGCAGAACAAAGTCAATGGTGCCAATGCCGATAAAACCATTAAACAAGCCTGAAACTCTCTCTCCAACAACAGGCACTTTAAAGACTTTAAACTGATGTCTCTTTACAATAACATTCAGCAGGTATATTAGACTTTTCACTTAGACTTAAGCGTTTAAGAATAGACTGCTCAATTTGGTAAAGCTATGGTACAGATAGCATCAGTAGGTTTGAAAGATCTTTTAATCCTTGCTTAAGTGCTCAGGTTTGTGAAAAGTGCCTGGCGAACAGAGATAAGGGAAATAGAAGTACTATTCCAGCAAACAGAGGAGGTTAATCTTTCACTTTCTCCTACATACAGAGACAAACATCTTTCTGTGCTTTGATATGAACTTTTCCATACACACTGTGCTGAAGATATGATTGCAGGGAATGTCATGCTCTAAAAATCTGGTGTGGTTTAACAAATATTCAAATCTAAGAAAGAGATGATCCACTGAAGAACAAATACTGTTCTTTCTATTTGCATAATAATTTCAATTAAAAATGAATGACGATAAATCATATTGATCATAAATTATAATGGAGTGGGATGGATGGATGGATGGATGGATGGATGGTTGGATGGATGATAGATAGATAGATAGATAGATAGATAGATAGATAGATAGATGTATACATAGTCTGTATACTGTAGACTATGAAACCTTGTACTAACACAGTGATTTAATCAAAACTAATGTTGGCCATTAACAGTGAACTGTGAATAATAATTTCAAAATGTTGGGATTCAATGCAATATCCAATATTTCAAGGCCAAGGATCAGGTACCAATCGTACACATTGCAATATTCAGTAGAAGAGCAGGACTCACTTGTAGGTGTTCATGTTGGGCTTCTCTGCATCAGGAAAGCCAAGCATCCCACAAATGACTCTGCTGCTGTTCAGACTCCAGCCTTTATCACACACATTTCTCCATCTTCCAGCATGCTTAACCTCCACCACACCCTCCGTGACAAGGGCGCGTTTCTTTGTAACCATCAAGATTGGCCGGAGACGGACATCTTCAATCCTCACCTTACTGGCAGACTAGAAGAGGATGGAAAGATTGTGTTTTTTCAATTGCATACCAGAAATGTTTGGAAGGAAACTCATGATTCTAAATTTTAGGATGTACCATCCATTGACCATTGTATGCATTGTAAACTAAATTGAACAAAATACAGATCAGAGAGGGACAGAAGAGAAGCTCTCATTTTTCCTGAAGATCATGATTTCTTAAGAATTAAACATGCTGTTAAGGGTTAGGTTTTTAGCACTGAGAGTTTTGATCAAAAGATTAGGGCCAGCACTGGTAATGGTTTTCCTCTACAAAATATGAACTGGGGAATAAGGATAAGGAATTTGGATTGGGAAAAGTGCCAGGAGTTGGGAGCCGGTTCAAATGGGAAGATGCATGGGTCAGGGACAGAAATTGGGGATTTGGATCAGGAATAGGAATCAGGACCAATGGAGTGGAGGTCAAGGTTAAGGGTTGGAGATCAAAGATCATGGTTAGAAAACAGGAATTAGAGTTAACATTTTAAGATTAGAGGTTGTCGGTTAGGGTTAGTCGTAAACAGGGGTAGGGGTAGCCATACACATAAAAGATCTTCTGCACTCTTATCCACTGCTTACCGGATTATGAAACTGCTGTCTGGAGAACTGATCCCATCTTGTTTGATCCTGTGAATGCCCATTGCCTTGTCTGAGATGTGCAGGTGACCTTGAACTGGAGTACATGTCTTGCCAACGGTTCGAGGTGACAGCGTTTGGTCTGAGAGCGATAGTGTGCCCTCTTCTGGAGACTCCAGGATGCACTTGGTCCAACCTTCTCTCTGGACTACAGACCACCCCCAGGTCCTCAGAGTGCGCACAGTCGTGAACACCCCACCCGTTCGATTTGCAGTCTTTTAGGGTTTTCTCTGTTCCTTCACACCTAACATTATCCATCCAAATTTGGCCTGTGACAGATGTTGTACATTACAAATGCACTTAAAAAAATAGTTCACTCAAAAATTAAAATTCTTTCATAATTAATTGACCCTCTGTTTTTCCAAACCTATATGACTTTCTTCTGTGGAACACAAAAGGAGATCTTGGGCAGAATGTCAGTTCACTTTCATTGCATCTTTTTTCCATACAACCAAAGTGTGGTGACTGAGCCCAGCAACCTGTGTAACATTTTCTTTTGTGTTCCAGAGAAGAAAGTCACACAGGTTTGAAACAACATGTGGGTGAATAAATAATAACAGAATTAAAATTTTTGTGTGAACTATTCCTATAAAGGCTTATGTAAAACAGTTATATATGTGTGTGTTGAGGGAGAAAATCCAAAGTAGTTACAGCCAGCACCATAACTATTTTTATTTTCCCAAGAAATGGTACATAATATATAGGCATAAATTACATTTCTGCAGACTTCATGTATATAATAAGAGTTAATATGGACATAGGAAAGAAGAGTCACCATCAAAAGCATTACTACAGAGCTCTCGTGAAGCTGTCTAAAGGGTTTGTTTTAGTTTTAATGACAGCGTTGTCTTGCCAACTAAGTGTTATACATGCTTTGGGTTAGTGGCTGTCTTTATAGCTGCCTTAAAGTTAAATTACAGGGAGGGATTTGGGCGATGTAAAGAACAGTAGCTCTGTGCACTTGCACTGCTGAGAAACAGTTATTTAAACAGCAATGCCTCTTCAGACACAAGTGCACTCAAGTCTGTCACATAATCCATAGTTAAATGTGAAAATAATAAACATTAAAGCCCTTAAACCTCAGCTGTACAGACAGCAATAAGTTGAAAACACTTAAAGGATTAGTTCACCCAAAAATGAAAATTCAGTCATTATTTACTCACTCTCATTTCATTCCAAGTCTGGTATGCAGTAATTGTTTTCAGTAGAACACAAAAGTAGATTATTATTTTTTATTTTTTTTTTAAGAATTGTGCAGCTTTTGCCGTGCAAAGCCGTTCACATTGACCACATCTGTCAAGCTCCAAAAAGGACAAAAAAAATAAACCATCTACAAAAGCACCATAAAATACTCCAAATGACTTGTGTGCTAGAGGATATTCCAAGTCTTCTGAAGACATACGATAGTTTTGTGTAAGGAACAGATCAAAATTTCAGTTGTTATTCACCGATAAACTTTACCTCCACCAAAGCTCGAGTCTAACCCGTATCCAGATTAAAAAATGGCGCGGCAACTTCACTGACACCAAAACAGCATTGGTTAACATGTAATGTTAACATGCAGTGTTAGAATTTTTAACACTGGCCTTCCATAAGTAACCAAAGTCTGGAAGCGAAAGATGGCTAAACATGGCGATGGGGAATATTATCAGTGAATAATGACTTAAGTCTGTTCCTCGCACAAAACTTGTGGAATACAACGTACAAGTCATATGGACTACTTTTTGGGGTTTTTGTCCTTTTTGGAGCTTGACAGCCGTGATCACTATGAACTGTATTTGTACGGCTATGTAAAGTTACTTAAAAAAAAATTATCCTTTTGTGTTCAGCAAAGAAACATAATAACATCAGCATAGATAATAACAAATTGTTCATTTTAGGTGAACTATACCTTTAAGAGATTCAGAAATCACAGTACTTTGAAGGCCAGCCCACTGTTTTAATGGAGAAATTAACTCACCCTCTCCCTCTCCATACTTTGCGCTGTGTGCCCATGTTATGCCACTTTGGAAACCCAGTTCTCTGCAAACCACATTAGCGAGTTTAATGTCGACCTCGTCATCGCATACGGTTCCCCATGTCCCGTTGTGCAGGACTTCAACGCGCCCCTCGTTCTCTCTGTGGCCAATACCTGCCAGGCGCACCTTGGCAGCGGGAGCGCGCGCTGACCGGCGGGGTGATTCGGGACGCGCTTCCGCGCAAAGAGAGAAGAGAAGCAGTAAGAGCGCGCACCCGAAACAGACGGTCCGAATCATGACTGCGCACAGGTGAGGCTTCTGAAACATAAAACAAGAGGGACCCTGTTACCAAAAGAACTCATTTATACACAAGTTCGCGTTTTTGTCTAAATGTACGTTTCTTTTACTATAATCAGATGGTACAAACTCAACTAAACAGTCACACTTTTAATGAGCAGGTTGTGTGTTTTCTGATCCATAGGATTTTCAATGGCCATAACTATAATAAAAACGTGACACATTTGAGCAAAACAGTAAACAGCTCAGTTAAAAATAGATAAAGACATTTTATCCAATATAGCTTTTTACCAATCTGATGAAAATACATCAGTTTCATTCAGAACACTGAACATATTGGATTCATTTAGGCAAACAATTATAAGAGATATGATTATATAGAGATACTGTATGACCATATCTCATATTAAACTGTCGCACTGTATGAACAATAATGTTTATAAGATAAATAATGCAAATGAAGAAAGACTAGGGTGTTTGGACATAAATAACAACAAGAAAGAGCTTTCTAATAATAATATAAGAATACAAACAACAAACTAAGAACGATAGAGCTATAATGTCACCAACACTACTTGTAGACATATAATATTAGAATTGCGAACAGATCTTATGCCAAACCCACTAATATAACCCACTAAGACAAAAATAAATAAATCTTCAAAAAGGAGAGATAGTACATATTCAATCACATGGTAAGAAACCTAAGCAGATGCACCAAAGTGTTAAAAGTCCAAATGTCACTCACCTGGCAGCCACACGTAAGTCACGTCAGTCAGGGACTGGAGGAAAATGAATGGAGAGAGTTGAACATACACTCTGTCCCTTACTCTCTCTCCTTCCTTTACTCCATCACTTCTACATCCCTCCCACAGATGTCTTTATCTCATAGTGTTTCCCATCAATTACTTTTCAACAGAACTGTTAAATAAAATCAGTAAACACTGTGTGTGTCTGTTGGGGGGGGGGGGGGGGTGAACAGATGAAATCAGGAACTAATCACTGTTATTAAAATGTAAGAAATGTACTTTAAAACATGTAACAAAACAAGTTGCTTATGGGCAAAAATGTGCTGAAATCATGTAATAATTATTTTTTTTTATTATTTTTTTTTTTTGCTTATGGACAAAGATTTGCACATTCACAGCCGGAATAAATATTTATTATAGTTTAACCTTTCTAAATATTTAATGACATAAACAGGTTTTTGTTCCTCCATGTCCTGGAAAACCTGGAATTTTGCAGTGCAGTTTTCCAGTCATTGAAACATAGAAAAATACCTTAATGTCCTGGAAAATAATGATTTGTCCTGGAAAATATTTTAGCATAATAGAACTGTTTGACTGTGTTGCTAATAAGGTTTTTGTTACATGTACAAAAACATTGTAATGACTGGGACTCGGAATAGGAGTCAAATACACACATTTGTATAATTTTGTCACTGCCGGTGGCTGCGCATTATGAAACAACATCAATAATTTCAACATCAATATTTGCAACATCATAAAGGAATCCCTGTTACCTACTTTCTCTGCTTATCTGCTGTTATCTCTGCTTTGCTCCAATGAAATAGTTTAAGTATTAATATTAAAAACAAAATATTATTTTTTCAGTCCAACATTGCTGTTATGTTAACCACAAAAACATTTGATGGACGGAAAACAGATAGTGACAGTGGGTAGCTTGGTTATTTGACCTTCACACTTCGAGATGTTAATGTTCAAAAATTCAAAGATCGGAGTCTGCTTATACCGCATGTTATCACATGTAGTATGTGGAAAACACAGACTGAATCATAGATTAAACTACAAAAGTCTGATTTAATTAAATATATAATCTGCAAGTGATGCACGCTTCAAAATGAATGTGTAAAGCTGGCCACTTTTACTCTGAAAACACCACATCATGAGCGCTCTTGTGTGTGTGAGATGACAGAGCAGAGCACTCTGAAGTGCACCGCACATGCAGACTATGTATATATTTATTTAATTCATAGCTTTACGGTGATTAATAATCACACTGGGCCACTTATCGAACTGCTTATCTGGAAGGCTAAAGTACATCTAAAGTAATTTTGATTTAGTTATTCATTCTTACAAAAAAAAAAAAAAAAAATATATATATATATGTATGTATGTATAAAACAATTAAAAATAAAACTTACTGAAAGTTTGTATAAGAAAGTAAAATAAGTTGTAAATAAGATGGAACATTTTTAATTTTTTTGAAAGTGTACCTTTGCGTCTTAATTTTCTCCTAAAGTGACATGCAGGAAGATTTGTGTCCTGAATAACTCCATATGTCCAAATTCCAAGTAACTAAAAGAAGCTACATAACCACATAGTAGATGTTTCTTCAGTGAGCTGACCACAAACCTCACTCCCAAAAAAGCAAGACATCCTTCTCCTTTAACCACAGTAAGGATTGTCTTAAACATCTCAAGACTCACATTTCACCTCATCTATAGTCTTATATAGAAATCTTCATTGGTTTATGTCATTCTATAGATAAAACAAACACTGAACAGCTATTTGTTTTATTTGTACATTTTTTAAATGTTTGCATATCTGTGCGCTTTATGAGAGAAAAATTTGTGACAGAATTAGTTTTAACAAACTTAAAAAAAAACACATTTTTTTTTAGAAGCAGACATATTTAGCAATCACATGCCATCACTATGTGTCAGATGGGTTGCACCTCAATAACAATTATCGTAACTCCAATGCACCCATTTTAGAAACAACATTTTCTGAAGTCCTACCGGCTTGAGAAAATATTTAACAATTTCTTTAATTGCCTAACCCCCATTTATGTTTTTGCTCTCAATTGAAAACTAGCAATTTAGTTGTTTTTGTGTCAAGATTGGTGTGACTGTTTTCTTCAATGAAGGTCCCTCTCATTGGGTAAACCAAGACAGGAAATGGGGGGACCTGTTAGAGTCAAGTAATCAAAGAGAAATCTTGCCAGATGACATGAAGAGAAAGAGCCAGAAATATACATCCAGCACCCCAAATCTACAAGATTGCCATGGTAATACAGTATACAATACAATATACATAATATGTGACTCATGCGTGGCATACAGTACAGGTTTGGACAAACCTCATTCACAACCCGATCTTTATTACAACTTTTTTCCACGTTTTAAAAATAACAGTAAGGTCAAATTATGAAAGAGGACAAATGGATGTATAGGAAATATGCTGTGAAAAAATATGTTTTAATCAAAACTATTCCATATTTTATCTTCAAAATAGATTACAGCTCTGGTGCCACCTTTTTTAAACCACTTTAAAGGAGTTCCCATGTATAATAGACACTTGTTGGCTGATTTTAATTTTCTGGTCCAACTAAAAAAAAAAACAACAACAAAAAAAACATACATATACAGTACTGTGCAAAAGTTTTAGACACTTTTTTTCAAAAATAATGCCATAAATAGTTTTCATTTATCAATTAACGTCATAGAAAGTCCAGTAAACAAAAAAAAAGCTAATTTAGGCTGTCTCAATTATTTCTGTCTCTTCATGTAATCCCAGACTGACTCAGTGTTTAACGGGGGGCTCTGTGGGGGCCATGCCATCTGTTGCAAGGCTCCCTGTTCTTCTATTCTATTTGCAAAAGAAATGTTTGGTTGCAGCAGTTCTGTGGACGGAAATGCCTTGTTGATGAGAGAGGTCAACAGAGAATGGCCAGACTGGTTCGAACTGACAAAGTCTACGGTAACTCAGATAACCGCTCTGTACAATTGTAGTGAGAAGAATAGCATCTCAGTATGCTATTCTGAGATGCGGGTTGGCGCTGATTTGGCGGCAAGTGGGGGACCTACACAATATTAGGCAGGTGTTTTTAATGTTGTGGCTGATTGGTGTATACAGGTATGTAGGCACAATTTATATTTGCCTACCAAACTAATTTCAAATAACGAAGCATGAGCCATTCAAAAGAATGAGAAACACATTTAGTGTTTAATGTGTGTACAAACTGATAGTTTACATGTGCAGACTTCAATTATAGCATAGGCAAAAGAAATACAAGTATAGAACGACTAAAATCATAGCTGATAACATAAGAGGCATCCTTGGAAATTGATGATGGTTCCTCAGCAAGTGTGTGAAATGTGCTCTCACTGATACATTGTAGATGGCTAACTGCCATCTTACTAACTGTGTGTGTGTGTGTGTGTGTGTGTGTGTAAAGTGCAGGCATGGGCTCTTAAGAGACGCTGCTGTGGTGGGGCGATGCCTCCAGCTCTGTAATTACCCACTGAGACCCGGTTCTGCCCTTAGCCACAATTTGTGGTGCCATGAAATAAATACATGTTCTTCAACAATAAACAACTGCCTTTTCAAATTATAGCACCTCCTCCGGTTTACCCTCACCGTCACCTCCTGTTTTCGCTCTCGTTGCATGATTCGCAAGTTTCATAAAGCAGGCCATTATGGAACAGCCTTACATGTCCAAGAAGGGCACCACAGTCTGAAAAAAGGTTTGACAAAGCACAACATAAAGCACTGAGATTGTTACTTTAAATGTCTGCAATGAAAAGTCAGATATTTCAATAGTTTTATTTATTGTCAAGGAATTTAAGGAGAAACTTCCAAGACAGATTTTATGTAACCTACGTTTTAGGGGTTTAGGGTTAAAGTTACTTAACTCTAAAAAGGTTTTCTATATCCTGGGGGAAACAAACATTTGAGAGACTGGTGCAAGGAGCAGTGAGTGGGCCAAATTTCTGAGAAAGGGGGGTCCCTGCAAATACTGAGGTCATGTGGCTTTGTATAAAAACTCTAGCATCGACACAATCTTTTAACATGGGTGCATTTTGGGAGAAGTCAACTGCACCTGAGGCAGCCAGACTATCTTAATACAGACAATCTTTTCATGATTTATACAAGCTGTAAAATTAAATGCAATATTATGAAGAACACCATGAAAATGTATTATTTGGGCCCTAATGTGTCAACAAATGTGGTATCTTCATGTTTTTGCCATTTTTAGGGTTAAAGTCGTGATGAAACATCATTTACAATCCATTTTACTTCTATAATCTGATGTATTTTATAAAAATGGGTATTCAACAAGAAACATTTGTAGGGTGGGACTTGATTTACCAATAGTGGATTGATTAAATTGTAAAAAGTGGTCTCTATGTGACAGGTGGCTGGAGGGGTGGTTAGAGATTTATGATATTTTAGGGGTACACTGATGAAACATGCACAATAAGACCAGGAACATGCATTATAGTAAATCGGGTCAATTTTAGTAAATAGTAATAGGGTCAATCAGTATTATTCATGTTAACTTTAAATTTCATGTTGTCTTGAGCTATGTAAGAGCAAAGAGATTCTGACTCAATGTAAATTAGAATACATGCTGTTTAATTGCTTTATATGAATAAAGTGTTAATAAATAAGTGTCAAATTGAGTGCATAAACCCACAAGCCCATTTCAAAAAAGAAAGAAAAAACACCCATACAGTACAGTATTTACTGGAACAGCCTGACTGGAGTCACGGTGGCCTCCACTGCGTTATCAATAGACTTTTATAAACAATACATAGAGGCCACAAACCACTGGCTCTAGGCCATAATAGCAGGCTGGTGGTCATACATGCTGTAGGTGGCATAAGTCATTTCTCCAGTTAAAATGGATGGTTGCTCTTTGATGAAGCAGGATTTTCCCACCCCTCCCTGACTTTCAAACTCAATTCGTCTCATCCTGTTAATATGGCATGCTTTAGAATGCACCAACCACAGATCACTTTCATGTGTAATTGATGACAGAGAAGAACTTTCAACATGTTATGATCTTCTCCAGTTATCTTTGGGGCAGAGGGAACAACTTATGCTCTTAAGCTTTAATAGGAATAATTGAAACTAATATTTGCAGTGCATTACAATAAGTTTCTTTTATTAGGCATAGAATTTGAATTGGTGACTCCTGTGCAAGAACTCCCTCTAGTGTTGGCAGCTAGATACAATTGGATGTTGAGTTTCTTATCCACCGAAAATGGAAGAGGAATCTGGCTATGTTCAGTTTTGCATACTGGAATATTACCTGTACTATTTTGTAGTATGCACAGAATGCAAATTCTTTATGCAAGAACATGTATGACCTACTGCATTTGCAAAAAAATGTGCATTATAAAACAAGAGCACACTGTGCTTTAGAAGCAATCTCAACTGCTTTCTTTGATCAAATTAAGTTACAATTTTAAACAAAATTGTATTAAATGCAAAATAACCTTTTTCTTTTTTTTTTTTCTCAGGATGACAACTGGATGCCACTTGCTGAATTAAACTAGCAGCATAAAAGACGTCATGTGACATCAATGCTGCATACAACAGTTGCATTTTTTGTTTTGTTTTTTTGTTTTTGTTACATATTGCAGATGGTGCCACGTACTATAAGAAAAAAAAAATTTATTGCACAGTATGAAACAAGCTAGCATTCCATTCCAATCATATCCTCTGCCATGTCCACACTAATTTTTTTGTTTGAAAATGCAATTATTTTGTTACGTTTCCATCTCTCATCCACAATTGAGACTTTCAAAAATGCCCTCTAGTACCGCACACTTTGGACAACAAAAACTGAAAACTTTTTCAACCGAAACCCTTTTAGTGTGAACATAGCCTTTGTGAATTGCACCCGAAAGCTAGTTTAAAAAAAAAAAAAAAAAAAAAAAAAAAAAAAAAAAACACATCTCCAAGGCGACATAAGCACAATAAAACAACAAAATTGAGCTTTCATACATTTATTGCGAAAATGTTTTCCCGATGCAGTACTAAGAGTTGCAAATAAAACTTTAACAGAATATGAAAGAGCACAGAGTACAGTTTGCTTCAATCAATATTCCAAAAAGCAAAATTAAGAATGTCACACATTCAAGCAAAATGATAAGCAATAAATGTAATTTAATGCATGCTTTAAGTAAGTGCTTTAGCACAACAGTGAGGAATTATTGTTGTCAGAACAAAATAATAATAATAATAATAATAATAATAATAATAATAATAATTTATTTGAAAATGCAGTTCTTTCCTTAAAGCTGAAAAGAAGAATCACCTCAATTTCAAATCAACTAAGCACACACACACACAAACACACACACACAAAAAGGGACATTTCTCGGAATACATTACTGTTCTTTTATAGTAAAATACTTTAGCTGTATAATTCAGTTTATCATCCAATTCGTAGCCTAAAATAAAAAGCCACCATGTTAATGGAAAATCTCAATTTAAACATTACATGTATGCAATTGGCAGATGTGTTTACCAAAGTTACATACAGTGCATTCAAGGTACATATTTTATCAACATGTGTTGTCCCTAGGAATCAATCAAGGTCATGGGTTAAATTCCCAGTTAACGCATACCAATAAAATATTTGAAAACTTGAATGCACTGCAAGTTGCTTTGGATAAAAGCATCTACCAAATGCATTTATGCATCAAATATTAATGCTCAACTCATCTGATAGCAAATTATTGTTTTTAAGGCACTCTATATTGTCACAAAAAGCCATAAGAAATTACCTTCAATGCCCTAAATGAGAAACAATACAACTAAAAGCTCTAGTGTGACTAATGACTGCATAAAACCAATGCAGTTGTATCTAAAAACTGAGAAGTGACATGTCCAAAATAGTGTAATATACATTAGTAAAAAAAATAGCAGATATGTTTGTCAGCGGAACGCTAGGTAAACATTAGTGTTTCTTTGGTTAAGTGTGTGTCATAAAACAGTACAACAGAAACCGACTTTCGTTCTCAACATACCAAGGTCATCTAAGAATTTTCAAATGCCTTTAAACAAGAGAGCATTATTTACCAAAAACCCTTATCATCATCTTAACTACTAATAGCAACAAACTCTGTTCTACAAGAAAGACTACATATTGATGATGTAGAAGACTAAAGACCAGTCTTAATTTCCTTCTCTTCTGTTAAACCCATAACAGGCATTTTAAAATACAAGAGGAGAAAATGATGCAAACAACCTCATTCAATTTTGTGCTGATGGAAGAAGTGTCAAAGCCAGGGCAGGAGATTCAGTAGCTTCCTCCTGCGTCTGAGCCCTTGCATAATATCGAAACAAATGATTTTTTCATTTTACAAAGCAGCATGAAACATTTTATGGCTGAAACCTGTGTTTGTGATCTGTGAATGAAAAACTTTATATCTAAATGGCACTGACATGCCATTAGAAAATACTTTAAACATACAAAATTGAAAATCTTAAAAAAGCTGTAGGAAAATTCCACTGATGATGTAGGTCATCAATACATGTAGCAACATGATTCTGACTGGCTGCAAATAAACAAAAGACCAAACTTATTTCAAAAAAACATTCACATGTTGTTCTGACGCGGAACGCCGCGCTCTTCAGCCAAGGAACACTACCTGTAGTTGATGTTTCATGTACCCAAGTTAATTGTCTGATGTTGTGGTAAAGTGCAAGATTGTGAAAAACTAATGGAGAAGTGAAAATAACAGATCAAGAGGGACTTCAATTCTTTGAAAGGTTCAAACAATAGCTCTAACCTTTGCAATACTGATAAGCCCTAAGAGGTCTTGCAGTTGGGGCAGTTCAAGAGAATTTAGGATCATAGCTGAAGTTAAATTTGAAATGGCAACAAACATACAGAATGAAAAGCTGGAGTGTGTGTGTAAGATGGTGGAATTTGAGCTAAATTATAAAAAAAAGATCCAATCAAAACACACACGCCAAAACTAAAAAGCTAATTTTCCCTGATTGAAGTTCAATGCCTTTTCAAACTCTCTCTCTTAACATAAAATCCACAGATGGCATAGTATTATTCTTTGGTACAACTCTCTGATCCTCATTTCAAGGGATTTTGAGTTTTTAACCCCAAATGCAGAATGAAAGTCATTCATTCGGACTGAAACTCAAATGTCAGACCAGACTCTTCTTTGGCTTGGTGGTGTTGGCACAGGAAGAGAGAAGAGAACATACAATATGAGAGGCCACAAACCTCAGCAGACGGTGATGCGGTGTAACGATGCTCTGGCACTGTGCACCACCCAAACCTCACCTCATAAGTCTGCTCTACGTTTATACCCCTGTGAGGTTCAGAGCCTGACAGTGAACTCACATAACGCTGCACTCTTGATCTATAATACTGGTCCTGACCTACAGAAAATAAAAGTGAAGATAACAGTTCCCCTACAGTCATGCAGGCACCTCCCAGAGTTCAGAGGGAGACAGAAGGGGAGGCTAGTGTTGACTCAAGGTTGCCAGTCTTTGCCTCTGTGATCAGGAATGTGCTTATAGCGACACCTATCTCCAAAATGACAGCCAGAGGTCCTCCAGAAATAACACTCGTCTCCGTTGACAGGACCTCTGCGTCTAGGCCTGAAAGAAATACAAAAAGTATACATCTATCTAAATATAGTTACAGTTGCTTGAGGAGGAGGATATCTCAACTAGATTTTTGTTTTCTGAAGACAATTAGTAGTGCTTGCTCATGCAGAAGTTGCCGCCACAATGCTTGGGTGTTTTGGGTGGTTGCTAAGGTGTTTTGGTGTTTTTACACTTCCTAGTGCCATCTAGCGCTCCACGCATGAGTTAAGCACTAGGAAGTGTAATCGAGCTTAAAATCATGATCGCCAAGGAGACTGCTGATGTCAAGATTTATAGTAAAAAAGGAGTTATATTTTGGTCTGTTCTCACTCAAAATCGATAAGATAGTTTCAGAAGAAATGGATTAAACCACTAGGGTCATATGGATTACTTTTTGTTGTCTTTGTGGTTTTTGGAGCTTTAAGATTTTGGTAACCATTCCCTTGAATTATATGGACATACAGAGCGGAGATATTCTTCTAAAAATCCATGTTTGCGTTCAGTGGAAGAAAGAAAGTCATACACATCTGGGATGGCATGAGAGTGAGTAAATGATGAGAGAAATGTAATTTTGGGGGGAACTATTCCTTTAAACCGACAGCCCTAGTTTACATACATTTTGAAATGGAGTCTGACTAAAATTGAACTTGCATGTAAATGTACCGACTGATATTGTGGTCCCTAGATATTGCTCGGGTCTCTCTTTCACTGCAAGTCTGTGATTTTTTTTCCACCCGTTTTATCATTCAAAAATCCAAAAAGATCCACTGAACCAGAAAAGACTGGTTGCTTAGAAAAATAATACTCTCCTCAACAAGTCGCATGATTTGAGGCATCATTCATGTCCATTCCACAAACGGTGCAGGATAAGTTAAGTGCCAAAGTTTAAAACACACAATTAGGGATTTGAACCCCTTAAGTTAAGTATGAGCAATAGTGATAGTGATGCAAGCACCATTAATTGTAAGTTATTTCCCAGTTCTTCATTAATAGCATTGATTTAATTACCCAGCATATCCTGACTGTTGAATGGCAGGAGTTGGCAGGGCTCTCTGAATCCGTCGATCTGGATATCGAACCACTAGACGGGTATTCTCAATTAGATGTCCCTAAGAACAAATAAAGTATATAAAGTAGTTAAATTATATAATACATATTATGGTCAGACAGACAGATAGAAAGATAGATAAACACACATACAGATAGATAAACAGACTGACAGATAGACAATCACTCACATTGAGTTTCTCCATTGCACGGGAAGCCATATTAGCATTCTTAAAGTTTACAAAGGCACAGAAACGTTCGTGCAGAACCCGAATGCTGTCGATTTCTCCATAACTGGCAAAAAAAAACGACAAATGTTAACACAAGAACATGAAAATTACTGATTTTAACTGTATTAAATATTCCAACTATAAATTGTATATGCTAACGTAGCTTGTAAATCAGATCTCACATTTTGAAAAGGTCCCGCAAATGCTTCTCCGTCAGTTCTGTGGACACGTTACCCACCCAGAGGGAACTGCAAGGACTTCCGGGGGAGAGCGAGAGAAAGAGACGTATGGAGAGACAGAATGAGAGAGAGATAAGACTGTCCTCAGAGACACATTGCAAAATGCAAAGCCTGAAATGCAAATCAGCTATAAATTGACTCACCCTGGCTGAAGGAAGGCACAGTCCTGATTTGATGCTGGAAGAGAACCATTTCAATAAAACAACAGCAATGACAAATTAGAGATAAGAATTGAACAAATCTGGTAATATATATATATATATATATATATATATATATATAAAAATTCTTAAATGTCTCAAGTAGATGGGAATCAAGCAATAGTGACCTCAAGTGGCTGATATTAACAAAACAGGAGATAGAATGAGAAGGAGTTTACCCCTGGCTGCAACAACTGCCTGCACGGTGCTATATTTTTCCAGCAATTGGATGCTCTGCTCCTCGTCATATCTCAGATCCTAATATAGGAATGACAGAAAGAAAGAAAAGCCTTAATTAATTACCAGGCTGGAAAAATTGGTGGAATCACAATCTTTAAATAATGAAACAAAAATGTGCTGCTTAGGAAGTAAAACTGAAGATCTCATCTGAGTGTGCAACACTGTCCTGTACCATAATGATCTTGCGCCTCTGTCTCAGACATGTGCTTTCTAATAAGAGATCCTGTTCAATAATTTACCGTAAGCTGTTGCACTTTACAGTAAAGTAGGTCATTGACGGCTTCTTCGCAATCTCTGTCCAGCTTTAGCACCTGCTCCATGGCTTTCTCAGCTTCACTGTACCTCTATCACACACAAAAACACATATCAAATATTCATGATGATTCCTCTGCCGATACAAAATTAAGCAACAGTGTAAGTACGCAATGATATTTATGCACTTTTTATTAGACCACTAATTTTTCTGAATAGATACTTATTATTAGAGGTAGACCGATACATCGGTTTTTCCAATTAATCGGTGCCGATAGTTGTTGATAGTTGGTTATCTGCAAAAATCTATGTTGATATATATATATATATATATATATATATTTTTTTTTATTCCTCCATGTTCCTTTGTCTTATATCTTGTTATTTTGATTAGATAATCAAATGTTCTAAATTGAAAAGGCGAGGGTATGCAAAGAAAAATGCAACTATATGGAAACGTGTCTTGTCAGCACATACATTGTGTGTATAAATTAATTTCTTGTGAATAATAATAATAATAAACCTTATACCTCATTAAAGCTCATTTGCTGAAATATACAAAGCCCTTTATCTGGTGAATATATAGGCTATAAAAAGCTTTGGTAAATACTTACATATATGGAGCATTGTAACAAAGCCAAGTCTACATAATTTCAAAATAAGAGTCTCCGGTGTATTTCGGGCTTGCGTTATGCGCCAAATCTTTATTTTTTCTGGTTATTAGTGGGTTATTATTGGTTGCAAAATAAATGACATCTTGGAATTGATTACTTTTAGACTTTTATAGCCTCTAAGTCTGTGCCCATCATAGTAAGGAAAGACTAAGAGCTTTTTTTTAAACATTCTAAAGTAAACTATCGGCTGATTAATCAGTTATCGACCTTTTCCACCACTTTAAGTAAAGTCATTTTTATATGTATAGCACTTTTCACAACACACATTTCAAAGCAGCTTTACAGAAAATTATGCTTTAATAGAAAAAGCTGCAATATGTCTTTAGTTATCGGTATTGGCAAAATCCACTGTCGGTCGACCTCTAGTCATAGCAAGTATGAAAGTGTTAAAGGGTTAGTTCAATGTTAAATGAAAATGCATCATTTACTCACCCTCATGCCATCCCAGATGTGTATGACTTTCTTTCTTTTGCAGAACACAAACGAAGATTTTTAGATGAATATTTCAAATCTGTAGGTCCGTACAATACAATTGAATGATGACCAGAACTACAAAAGCTGCAAAAAGGAGATAAAGTCAGCATAAAAGTAATCCATACCACTCCAGCCACTTAATCCATGTCTTCTGAAGCGATCCAGTTGGTTTTGGGTGAGAACAGACCAAAATATAACTCCTTTTTCACTGTACATCTTGACAGCAGTCTCCTTGGCCATCATGATTTTAAGCTCAATTACACTTCCTACAATGCTTCTAATGCTCTGCGCATGCGTCAAGCACTAGGAAGTGTAATCGAGCTTGGAATCATGATCGTGCCAAGAGACTGCAATGACAACATGTACAGTGAAAAAAGAGTTATATTTTGGTCTGTTCTCACCCAAAATCGATTGGAACGCTTCAGAAGACATGGATTAAGTGGCTGGAGTGGTATGGATTACTTTTATGCTGACTTTATCTCCTTTTTGAGCTTCAAAGGCCTGATCGCCATTCACATGCATTGTATGGACCTACAGAGCTGAGATATTCTTTTAAAAATCTTTGTTTGTGTTCAGCAGAAAAAAGAAAGTCCTATATATCTAAGATGGCATGAGGGTGAGTAAATGATGAGAGAATTTTCATTTTTGGGTGAACTATTCCTTTAAGACAAAGAGTCTCTGATTTAAACTTCAGTAGCAAAAAAAAAAAAAAAAAAAAAAAAAAAAAAAAAAAAAAAAAAACTGTAAGAGTTGGTAAATGTGATTCATTTCTGCAAATCATTGCAATTAATTGACTGAAAACACTGATTCAACGATACATTTGATCATCAATCAAAAATGTAATTTTTCATATGTTTTGGAAAAACGTTACAGTATTTGGTGAATATCAATAAAAAAGATCAAATATTATTATTGTGTTCAATTAGTGAACAAAAACCTGATAATGTTTAGTTTTAACTAGATTTTTTACTTTATTTTAATTCTTTTATCAAACAAATGGCAGTTTGGTTGAAATAATGGTTCCTGTGATTGGGGGAAAAAAACAACTAACCGTGTAAAGCTATTTCAGAGGAAACATTATATTATACTGTTTGTGTGTGTGTGTGTGTACATATATATATATATATATATACACACACACACAGGTGCATCTCAATAAATTAGAATGTCGTGGAAAAGTTCATTTATTTCAGTAATTCAACTCAAATTGTGAAACTCATGTATTAAATAAATTCAATGCACACAGACTGAAGTAGTTTAAGTCTTTGGTTCTTTTAATTGTGATGATTTTGGCTCACATTTAACAAAACCCACCAATTCACTATCTCAAAAAATTAGAATATTTTGACATGCCAATCAGCTAATCAACTCAAAACACCTGCAAAGGTTTCCTGAGCCTTCAAAATGGTCTCTCAGTTTGGTTCACTAGGCTACACAATCATGGGGAAGACTGCTGATCTGACAGCTGTCCAGAAGACAATCATTGACACCCTTCACAAGGAGGGTAAGCCACAAACATTCATTGCCAAAGAAGCTGGCTGTTCACAGAGTGCTGTATCCAAGCATGTTAACAGAAAGTTGAGTGGAAGGAAAAAGTGTTGAAGAAAAAGATGCACAACCAACCGAGAGAACCGCAGCCTTATGAGGATTGTCCAGCAAAATCGATTCAAGAATTTGGGTGAACTTCACAAGGAATGGACTGAGGCTGGGGTCAAGGCATCAAGAGCCACCACACACAGACGTGTCAAGGAATTTGGCTACAGTTGTCGTATTCCTCTTGTTAAGCCACTCCTGAACCACAGACAACGTCAGAGGCATCTTACCTGGGCTAAGGAGAAGAAGAACTGGACTGTTGCCCAGTGTTCCAAAGTCCTCTTTTCAGATGAGAGCAAGTTTTGTATTTCATTTGGAAACCAAGGTCCTAGAGTCTGGAGGAAGGGTGGAGAAGCTCATAGCCCAAGTTGCTTGAAGTCCAGTGTTAAGTTTCCACAGTCTGTGATGATTTGGGGTGCAATGTCATCTGCTGGTGTTGGTCCATTGTGTTTTTTGAAAACCAAAGTCACTGCACCTGTTTACCAAGAAATTTTGGAGCACTTCATGCTTCCTTCTGCTGACCAGCTTTTTAAAGATGCTGATTTCATTTTCCAGCAGGATTTGGCACCTGCCCACACTGCCAAAAGCACCAAAAGTTGGTTAAATGACCATGGTGTTGGTGTGCTTGACTGGCCAGTAAACTCACCAGACCTGAACCCCATAGAGAATCTATGGGGTACTGTCAAGAGGAAAATGAGAAACAAGAGACCAAAAAATGCAGATGAGCTGAAGGCCACTGTCAAAGAAACCTGGGCTTCCATACCACCTCAGCAGTGCCACAAACTGATCACCTCCATGCCACGCCAAATTGAGGCAGTAATTAAAGCAAAAGGAGCCCCTACCAAGTGTTGAGTACACATACAGTAAATGAACATACTTTCCAGAAGGCCAACAATTCACTAAAAATGTTTTTTTTATTGGTCTTATGATGTATTCTAATTTTTTGAGATAGTGAATTGGTGGGTTTTTGTTAAATGTGAGCCAAAATCATCACAAATAAAAGAACCAAAGACTTAAACTACTTCAGTCTGTGTGCACTGAATTTATTTAATACACGAGTTTCACAATTTGAGTTCAATTACTGAAATAAATGAACTTTTCCACGGCATTCTAATTTATTGAGATGCACCTGTATATATAAAATATTGTCAAAAAGCTCAAATTATCCAGAAAAAAAATACGTTTAGCTATATGCCCATCTTTACATACCCGTGAATGCAGAACCATTAAATACAAATAAAGGAGCAGAAGAAAAAACAACAACAACAAATTACTAATTGGGTCGTACCTTTAGCCCCATAAGTGCGCTTCCCCTACGGTAATAGCCTTTGGGCCAATCAGGAGCCATCTGAATGGACTTCTCCGCATCCGCTAGGGCCAGAGGGTACTGCTCCAGACAACAGTAACAATAGGAGCGATTCCCAAAAAACCTTCCATGCCCAAATCAAAGATAATTAGTAAAACAAACAAAGCAAATGGCCCATATGGATCAGGTTTCATTCAAATCAAACAATGAATGAAAGCATCACCTGTAGTCTTTTGGATCACATTTGATGGCCTCTGTAAACAGACTGAGAGCATGCGAGTACTGTCCCTCCTGTACGTATCGGATTCCTTTTTCTGGAGTGAAGAGAAAGAAAAGCTCAGATATGGAGGAGGCAGGTTTAGATGACTGTATGAGTATAGAATAATGTTACAGAACAGCTGTTTGACTAAATGCATGAGTGGATGTGATACTGTGTGAAAGCATGCATTTTACTAAGAAACACTGTAAATCGGAACACCGCCATGCAAAGGCAAAATGAAGTCACTACACATATCACCAAAATGGTTACTATTTGTTTGGTTACCAACTAAATGGCTAATCTATGATCAGATTTATGTACATGTCTAATCAAAGCATTACTATGTGTGTATGTACAACACATTTGGCTGGACATTCAAAAACCTTTAAAGCCATTTTTCTCAGTCTCAGTAACGGTGCAGTTACAAAGGTTATTATCATTAATGAGAAGCCAAAAAATATTTCCTTTAACTAAATAAATGCGAGTTTCGCAAGGCGAAAAACCAATAAAAAGCCACTGGCCCAGATCACTTTCATTATATAGGAAAGAGTGGCCAGGATATATAATTTTTTTATTTTATCTTATATGTTCCACAGAAAAAAGTAAGTCATACAGGTTTGTCATACACTCATGAGAGTGAGAACATTTAAATTTTTGGGTGAACTATCCCTTTAAAAACAAACTAAAAACTCTCTAATCTAAAAAGAAACACAATAGTGTGTGTGTGTGTGTGTGTGTGTGTGTGTGTGAGACGAGAGAGAGAATTACACACCTACTAGTAAGGCACTTCTTTTAGTTACAGCATCAACTAAACCAATGACCTGTTCAAAAAAAAAAAAAAATGATCACTGATATTTAAAGAAATATTCTTCATTAATTTCAACTTAACCTCTAAGTTCTGCATCTGAAGCATGCTGGTGCACTCCAGTTAATTTATTTTAGATTATTTTGAATTATTTCCTTAATTTGCAAATTGGAAACACATTTGAAGCAACCTCATGAATAAACATTTCACACATGCAAATATCGCACTGTTTCGAAACCACACTACCTAACTTTTTCACATGTTGCTAGTGAAAAACTTGGGATTGTGCACATTATTGAGGTGCCATCAGCCAATATGCATTGTCAGGGAATCATATTTCCTGCGGCTCCAGAGTGAACATGTCATTTGCAGCTCAGATGGTTGGCTCAAAATCTGTGCCCAAAACTGAGTACCCAGATATAAGGTCCCAGGGTCATTGCAGCTTTACACTGAACTTTAATCGTTAAAGGGATAGAATTCCCATTTTTGGGTGAACCATCAACACCAAAGCAGATGTTAAGCACTAGGCAGATTGTTTTCTTTTTCTATGCAATGAAAGTAAATGTGACTGAGGGTGTCCAGAGTTGGGTGAACTATCCCTTCAAGTGCATGTTACCACCATATGTGTATATTTATTATTATATATCTGGAACTGGATGACAGCAAAATGCACAGTAGCCTACAGTAAAACAGGCAGTTTTTCAGTTTAGTTGTGATACAACAAGTTGCAAGAATAAAAGTTATTATAAGTCGGAAGTGACTCCATCTCTGAATTTATGTGCAAATATAATGTCAAAGAATCCCAACGCCCAGTCTCAGCAGTTATGGGCTCCACCTTTACAACACAAGAGTATGAGCCTCACACAGGTGGCAACAGAGAACAGAACAAAGACTCACTTCTCCAGTCACTTCTCCAGTCCTGCTCTCATTTTCCTTGTTCTCTTTTGATTTGTGAGCTCCTTTACTCTTGGCTTTAGGTCGGATGTGACTAACAGCGTTGGCAACAAAAGCACTGTTTACATCCCACTCTGGGTCCTATAAAAATGAGCAAACACTGTCAATTCAATGTTTGCTATTTAAAAGAATAGTTGATCAAAAACTCATTATTTGCTCACCCTCATGTTGTTCCAAAAAATATTTTTTCTATGGAACACAAAAGGAGAATTTATTAATAATCTCCATGTAGCTCCATATCCATTAAGAGTTCATTGTGACCAGGGGCTGTCAAGCTCCAAACAGGACAAAACATAAAAAACACCATAAAAGTAGTCCATACAACTCAAGATCTTCTGAAACCATATGAATATGCCTCATATGTCATTGACTTCCAATTTGTAGCACAGGTGCCATATTTGATTTAAGAACTATGGCAGAGGGGAAGCTTTTCTGCGAATGAAAATTCAGAGTTCAATACAAGTTAAGCACAATTGACAGCATTTGTGATAAAAAAACTGATTACCACAAAAATACATTTTGACTTGTCCCTCCTTTAAAAAAATAAAAAAAAAAAAATCTGGTTCCAGTGAGACATTTACAATGGAAGTGAATGGAGCCAATCTGTAAACGTTAAAATACTCTCCATTTCAAAAGTGTAGTCACAAGACAAACAATGTGAGTGTTAACGTGATTTTAGTGTGATAAAATCCCTTACTAAGTGTGATGAGGAGGAGGGTGGGGCCGGGCCGTGACTACGCCTGGCCCCCAATCAGGCTAATCATCCGAGGAGAGGGATAAGTGCCTCAAAATGCGGCAGTTTGGGAGAGAGGGCCACACGCAGCTGCCGTGTGTGTATTTGTGTTTGTGTCTTTTTGTTTAAATTAAATATTATTTTTACTGTTCAGCCGGTTCCTGCCTCCTCATTTCCCAACCGTAACCCTGTTACATTGGTGCCGAAGCCCAGGAACGAGGAGGGATGCGCTGTCGTGGAGTCTTCGGCACTACCAGCCAACCCAAAGGAGCAGACGCGGCCGTCCGCCGGGGAACGGAAGAGTCACTGCCGGCCGCCTGGAAGCGGAGGAACGGCCGCAGTCCGCGAGGGGAGGAGGGGCTCGCTGCCGGCCGCCAAAACTCGGAGGGGCGTTCCATCCGCCAGGGTTCAGAGGACTTGCTCCGGTCCGCCCAGGGAGGAGCGGCTGTCGTCTGCCAGAAGTTGGGGAGGGGCTGGGCGCCAGCGAACCAGGTTATTCCTCTCTCTCTCGCTGTCGCTCCGCTTTGCCCTTTCCCTCCCCTCTCTTTTTTTTTTTTTCCCCTCCCCTCGTCCCCCTCCCCAGCCCTAGAGAGGTGGGGGAAAGCCTGCCGGCAGGCGGGACCACAAGGGCAGCCGGGGATTCCCTGGCCTGAGGCAAAGGAGGGAGGAGTGTGACAAGGAGGAGGGCGGGGCCAGGCCGTGACTACGCACACCCGACCCGCAATCGGGCTAATCAGCCAAGGAGAGGGATAAGTGCCTCGGAATGCGGCAGTTCGGGAGAGAACCACACGCATCTGCCGTGTTTGTATTTGTGTTTTTGTCTTTTTGTTTAAATTAAACATTAATTTGACTGTTCAGCCAGTTCCCGCCACCTCCTTTCCCAACCTTAACCCTGGTACACTAACATTTTCTGTGTAAAGTTATAGCCAATTTTACAACTTAGTTGCCATGACAATGTCAACAAACCCTAAAACAACTGTAAAATTATGATTTAAATAACTTTACAAATGTATTTGCTCATATAATACATGAGTTTTAACAAGAGAATTAATGCAAGTGTTATTATAAAATTACAAGCTTCACATTTTTGCCTTTAAACCCTCCAAAAATTGGCCCCATTCACTTCAGTGTGTGCCTCACTGTAACTTCGATTTCTTTTCTTTTTTTAAAGGAGGGACAAGTCGAAATTATTTTTTGTGTTAATCAACATTATGCCTCAAATGCTGTCAATTGAGCTTAACTTGTATTTAACCCAGAATATTCCGTTAAATTGTTTCAAAAAAACTATTGTAAGGCCTCAGAAGACTTGGAAAATTGCACAGTAGTCATATAGACAACTTTGATGTTGTTTTTGTCCTTTTTGGAGCCCTATAGTTGTGGTCACTATGAACCATCACTGTATGGAAAGAGCTGGCATGAGGGTGAGTAAATAATGAGAGAATTTTCATTTCTGAGTGAACTGTCAAATAGTGGAAGTCCTCCACCTATCACAGTTTGATTGTGCGAGTTTCAGTACCTCCTCACTGGAGCGGGTCATCGGCTGCTGGCTGCTTTTGTTCGCTGAAGCCAGTGGAGGTCCAGCAGGACTTTTACTCAGAGGAGCTACTGGCTTCTCTTCCACCTTTGAAAGGCCGTTCTCTTCCACCTCTTCTGGCTCAGACTCCTCCGACTCCTCGAGTTCAGATTCAACTCCGGCATTCTCCTTCCCCGAAACACAAGTCAAATTTTTAACGTGTGTTAAAGTGCCGAGCTAGAAATATGCTTTTGAGTTAAGCAACAAAATAAACAAAGCGGCTCTGTTTCAAAATGTAGAGAGCAACCTACACAGAGAAACTATAAAACATACTTTTCAATATTTCAGTACCGCATACCATTAGAACAATCCAAAGAGTCCACTGCTTTAAAACTGACATTAATGTGCTGTTTAACAAAAATAGTACTACCACTTGACATGCCTTCTTAAAAATGCAATAATCACTGAAAAACAGCAAGACATTTAAAAATAGAACAGGTGAAACATCCTGTACTTCACTTACATCATCCTCAAATGGAATACCAGTTTAAAAAACAAGTTCAAAATTACCTGCTCGCTGCATTCATCCTTTTTAACCTGCTCCAGTTTCTTACGCTGCCGTTGACGCTGAAATCAAAAGCAAATATTAATTCATGTGTTTTGCAACAACTTAATGCATTTAATAAAGTCCAGCTGCCTTAGGTGTGTTCACTATAAAGCACAATAATAACTAAAACAAAAGTTTGCCCTCAATGTAATCTGTGGATTAAAGGTGTAAAATTCTTGTTTAGCATGTTAAAGCTCATCTCTGCATGTCAAAGAGCTCTGCTCACCTTCCTCTTGGCTTTTCGCCTCTCAGCTTTCCGTCTGGCTTTCTCATCCTCGCTGAGACCTTCCTCACCAATTAACACATCCTGTACCACAAGCACACACACACAAGCACAAATGAAACAGGTTTTGAGTGAGTTTGAGTAAATATTGTTTAAAATAGTTGTTCATTTCTCTCAACAATTTTGTGTGCATGAAACTTGCTTATTTTACTTGCTTACTGAACTAAAGTGCACAAGTCATATGGACCACTTTTATGATCCATTTATGGTGCTTTTTCATCCTTTCCTAAACTTAGAAGCTACAGTCCCTATTCATTTTAACTGCAAATTCTCTCATCATTTACTCACCCTCATTCCATCCCAGATATGTATGACTTTCTTCTGCTTGACACAAAGATTTTTAGAAGAATATTTCAGCTCTGTAGGTCCATACAATGCAAGTCAACAGGGTAAAAACTTTAAAGCTCACAGAGCATTTAAAGGCAGCATAAAAGTAATCCATAAGACTCTAGTGGTTAAATCCATGTCTTCAGAAGAGATATGATAGGCATGGGTGAGAAACAGATCAATATTTAAGTCCTTTTTTCTATAAATCTCCACTTTCAAACTGCCTTCCAAAGCGCTCTTCTTTCCTAAGAGTTCTTCTTTTGTTTTTGGCGATTCGCATTCTTTGTGCATATCGCAACCTACTGGGCAGGGAGAATTTATGGTAAAAAAGGACTTAAATGTTGATCTGTTTCTCACCCACACCCATCACATTGCTTCTGAAGACATGGATTTAACCACATGAGTTGTATTGATTACTTTTATGCTGCCTTTAAATGCTTTTTGAGCTTTAAAGTTTTGGACCCTGTTGACTTGCATTGTGAGGACCTACGGAGCTCAGATATTCTTCTAAAAATCTTTAGTTTGTGTTCAGCAGAAGAAAGTCAGTCATACACATCTGGGATAACATGACGGTGAGTAAATGATGAGAGAATTTTCATTTTTGGGTGAACTATTCCTTTAATGTTCCAAGGAAGAAAGAACGTCATTCATGCAGGTTTGGAACAACAAGAGGTTAAGTAAATGATGACAGAAATATTATTTTTGGCTAAACTAATCCTAAGCTAAACTAAGTGAACTGTACCTGTTTGCGAAAGATTGCTTTAGCTGTAAGTGCTGGTATGATGCTGAAAAGGGTTACAAAACCATTACAGGGGACTTTACCCTCCATAAATCCACAGGCAGACTGATAATATACAAAAATACATGAAAGCAAACATCAGTGTTACTCTTCCTATGAGTACCTAAATCTAAATCAAGGCTCACAATGAACCACAGGGTAACAGCTATAGCAGCCATGTCAGACATCTAATGTATGATGAAGAAAGAAAAATGAACACTATCACGGAGAGATAAGATAAAATTTATACCATTCTGCATGAATGAGAAACATTCATAAAACACTGTGTTCCTTTGAAAAAACAAAAACATAAATGCAAAGAATGTGCTCAGACTTTCTCTGTTTGGGGCACAGCGATCTGACCTTGACCCGACTGACATGTTCAGGCATGAACATAAAATACAGTTCATAGCTTCATTCACCAACAAAACCCCGTGAAAATCACATAAAACACCTAAACTGGATCTGGAAAGAAAAATAAGCCAAGATACCTACAGTGGCCCCATAAAATTAAATAAAATGGCATCTGCAAGCAACTTTTTTTTTCCCAATTACTTTTAACAAACTGGTCCAAAGGTCATTTTTAGTGCATGTATGAAGTTAGTCCCCCTCAGTTCACTCAGGTGTCCTTGCAGAGTAACCACAGTTATAATTAATCATATTACCTATGGACATGTTCCATTGTTTGACAACCAGAAAGTGTCCAAATATTTGTCTCAACATATTTATTATTTAAAACCCAACAAATTTATTTTTGTATGGCTAAAGTGTCCAGATATTTTTAGGGCCACTGTACATGAGTCTGATCAGCAGAATCAGGAATAGTTGGTTTTCCTGCAATTCTTAAAGTCATAGTAGTAAATTGACATGAATCACATTTCAAGACGTGTACGTTTTCTGTCAAATATTGACCATGTTTCATCAGTTTGTTCAAAAAAGACAGAGGAACATACAGATTAACCTCTGTTAATGAATGTCCCAATCGGTATCGGGATATTTGTAAGATATCATCAATATCCGATTACATCGTCTTATCGCCCAGCCCTAATACAGATTTTATAAAGATCTTTCGACCTTTCCTCACTGTATATCAAACTAACTTCAGAATTTCACTGATATCTTGAGCCGGTGGAGGTAAATGGCCACTGATCTTTTACCTGTGAGAGTGTGTCTTCATTCTGCTCAGCAATGGCTCCTGCGTCCATCTCCTGTGGCGTCTCATCACTGGAGCCTGTGGAAAGAAGGATGGAGAAACATAGTCCAAAAAAGTCCAGTTCAAGCCAACTAAAGCAGTCCAGCAGGGTACAACCATCCGCACACTTTGTTAGGTGTAAAGAATATTGCATTAAATAATGCAAAAATGAGAATCAACTTTTCTGTTAGAGCATGTGGACAAATCCCAAAATTTCTAATTTCCCATAGTTCATGATTTGATGTTACACACAAAATATCATAACTTTTTGTGACTAACTGCATTCAAACTGGTGAACAGTTGTGGTAGCCATACTGTAGCAGGGTCATTCCAAACAGAATTTCCAATAAAAATCACTTAGAGTTCTGAATGACCATTATTTTTAAGCCACACTATCATGAAGTCTTTGAAGGGAATAAGGGCATAGGGGTGATCACTTCTGAATGAAAGGCACCCTTGTTTTTGTATAGGCTACTTCAGGTTAGACAGCTTTTAAAACCGGGTGCAAGAAATGTACAAAATCTCCCTTCAAATTTGAGTTGTTTTCTAGAAATATCTTCTTGATTTTTGGTTATCTAATTGCATTAACTTCAGCAGGCCCAGAAAACATACCATTCTGAAACGTGTACACAAGCTTGAGGCCTGTGTCATATAGTTATTTATTTATTTTTACTTTGACACATATTTTTGTGCTACTAGCATTTATGGGGACCACTTGTGAAAAGATTTTAATTTCACATCATCTCTGGTACGAACAAGCCAACCAAAGTCTGGGTAACATGAGTTAATCTCTAAAAAGAGAAACACTCACCCAGTAGTCAACAAATATGGGAACTAAAGCCATGTAGGGTTGCAAATCAATTGTCAGTTAGCCCAAAGTTTCCATGTAACAGATAAATTAGACCTTGCAAACAGTTCTCTAAGCTACAGGGCCTCACAGCAACTAAACCGTACAAAACATTCCACAAGAAATGAGCCTGGTAAAGCAATACTTTCGGTGAAGATCATCCAACAGCCGTGATTTTGAGATCTGCCATCAGCTAATCTAAGCAGATAGCTTTCAGACTAACTTTATTTTCTTATATTTGATTCCTAACAGCACAGCAATAGTTTTATCCTTGATTTAGCCCAGAGATTTGACGAATACACTTCAAAATCTGCATCCTACAGCCAAAATTTTTTTCCATTTGAGCATACATTTTCTGTCATACTTTGAAAGGAAAACCTGCAGAATTCTACATGATGGAGTTAAACAGTAAAATGTGTTACATGAAGCTTAGAGTACTACACTCTTTGGCAGCTAAAAAACAATCAAATTGGCCAAAAATAGGATGCACCGATATATCGGCTGCCGACATTTATCGGCCAGTTATTGGCCAAATTAAAACCATTGGTTATAAGCATGAAAATGCAGATTTTAAAAAAAAAATTATGGTTGATTTATAAGTAATTAGCAACACATATTGTAAAAACTCTGAATTCAAATGATCTAAAAATAATAATAGCCACGATATGTAGAAGGGTTGGCACTCCTTAGAACATTTAATATTACATTTTTATTCTTTCTCTTTCATGTTAATGCAGAAAAAACTACATAAATGGACGTGACGGTTGTGAAAATGGCACGCACCTATAGGCTACATGATGAGGGAAACCAGTAATGCTTTGAAACCAGCAAACTTTTACTTTTGATATATCTGTTTGATATCCATTAATGCTGCATAATTTATTGAATCAAGATTGAAATTAAAATATGGCCTTGTGCGATTACTGTACCTTAAAAAGCTGTTTCTGCATTCAGCGCTTCAGTCAGCGTTGCGTGAGCAAGCGGCGCCCTCTAACGGTCTGGATGGAATTATCAATTGTCCATTATACCACTATAATTCAGAATAAAAGGGGGGTTTGTTCCTTTGGTTAAAACTTTTTATTATTTCCGTGGAATTGCCCAATATATGCACAGTATGAATTTGTAATGTCCTATAATAAAATATAGTACATACATGTAAAATGAGACTTCTGTTGCTTTGAACTGCACAAACAGAAATGCAAAAATGTTTTAAAAGTACAAAATAACCTTTTTATTTCATATCAATCATCATGCTTTCATATTCAAAAATGTTTTATTTTTATCTTTTATTTATCTTTCATTGTGTCTCTCATTCAAATTTGGCCTGTCATGTGTTCAACAGAACCAATCCATGTTCAATGAAAATTATTTATTGTTAGAACAGTGAAAAGGCCTCTTTGTACATTTTTAAAGCATAATTCCAAAGTAAAACAGTGACATGATGACAAAATAAGGTAAGTGGCAAAATATCAGTATCAGCATGTGGTTTTTAGCTAAAATCGGTATCCCTAGGCAAAATATTTAATAAACGAACATGCGAGGGATGAGAAATTTCTTACTTCTGCAGAAACTTTTTTTTCCGTGTTACTAAGCCAAACATTGACATTCCTGATTCAGAAAGACAATGGACTTTGAGTCTTTAGCAGGTTGTTAACGGATTCCATGTTCCAGGAGGACAGATGTATTAGACACTCTGAAAACCACAGTTTTCCCATCTTCAACCACTCCCATTAGCTATTACAACACTCTTAATATCCTACAAAAGCTCGCATACACCAAAGAGGCATACAGTTTGTCTTGAATTATAAATCGCAGCCAAACTAATACCACAAATCTCATCCATACGCAGATTAGAGCAAAATCTACACTTTATTTTGGCTAAGAAAGCAGACAGTGCTCTGAGATGAGAGCTAGAGTCCTGTTGTACCAGGTAAGTGCTACACTGGCCAGCATACTTCCCTTCAAATAACTAATCTCACACTTTAGTGATCTCGTGACAATGGCAGTCCGCAAAAACTGATTTCTCTTGGTAACGTCCAGAAACAGCCACGGCCCCATGGCTAATCACATCTTCCTTGGATCATGCAAACTGTTCCATGCAAATGATCCCAACTGCTAAGGTTTTCAATCCAGCGAGTCAGTATGCGGTATCCATTTGGTTAAAACAGTAGCCTACAATCTCAAACCATGATACAGATAAGACAAAGCATATACTTGAGTCACAGAATGCAACCACAGAAGACAATTGCACATTGTAGGGGTCTGTTACAATGGGAACAAAACTGTTTATCTGAACACATGAAGCTGTACTGAGGTTGAATGCTACTCAACCTCCCATGTGAATAAGATATCTCTGAATATTTTCGCATGAGTAGATAGGCAAAGATGTACGCAAGGTTCCCACACTTTTTGACCGATTCATTTCCATGAGTTCTCCAGTTGTTTGTAATTACTGGATAATGATTTTTTAAGTTCAGAAAGATCCATTTCTAGCCAATGAAATACTTTAAGAGAAGTAAAAACTAGAATTTTTAAAAAAAATTTTTTATAAATTTCCACAACTTCAAGATTTTATTAAGCTCGATTTTCCCAGGACTGAAAACCACACTTTAAAAATTCCCTGATATTTCCAAGTTTTCCGTGATCATGGGAATTGTGTGTACACAAACAACCCTGGAAGAAAAATTATGTACAGCTGCATTCAGCATTTTACTATATGATGCCAACCCTCCAATCAAAAGAAGTAGAAAAAAAGAAAAAAAAAAGTAGACAATACATTTAAAAGATGTCACTCCACAGCACACTCCTCAAAATAAAGGTTCCAATTTCATAAGAGCCTTTTAAAGTTCCACCAAGAACATAATATTATCTAATTTTGTAGAAATTCATCTATGTGCTGGAGCTTTAAAGATCCCAGAAACTAATGCTTTTTAATAAGCACTTTTTATTTTTTATTTTTATCAAAAATGTTTTTTGGTCAAGAAAAGGGTTATATGCCTAACATAACATAAGGTGCTGCAAAGAACCATTGAAGAACCTTTATTATTATTATGAGGGTATAAAAACGGCAACAAAATTGTTTATTCTTGATAACACAAATTTATACTGAAACTCAACAGCTGTTATATCCACATTTAAAGTGTCTCTAAGATTTCCAGGTCTGCTGCAAGTGATTTCTTCAGTTTTTGGTTTAGTTTAAAATAGCAAAGTTCAACTAAATCAGTTTTTAAATAATAAACTAACTAAAAGTCTCTGATTAATGTATGTGCTCTTTTTAGGGACTTTTACATTCATTTTAAAATTTCAAATGCAGAATGAATATGGAATCTGATACAATGTTGCAAACAGCTGGAGTTCATTATTCTTCTTTTATTCGGAATTTACGTTGACTATATAGGAATTTCTACACATTGAGCACTTAAAACACATTTGCCATCTACAAATGAATGCTATCCAAATGAAAACAGCACTTACATTTATTTAGCCTATACTATAAACCAGCATTTGCATAATTGACATGGCGATTTCTTTGCTATGCTATTATATCAGTCTCTATTCAAACTGATTCACACTATATCTCCGTCACTAAAGCGTTTTGAAGCACGATAAGCGGATTATGGTGTGTTTTACGGCCCTGATTCATGGAAAGTAACTTTATAACACGGAGAGAGGGCGAAACTTAGTTCCCATGTAATGAAACTCACCGCTGAGCCCCAGAAGCCGGCAGATATCCAAACTGAACTTCATCAGTCCGACCATCCAGCATTATTACGCTCAATACCACTCCAGAAACATATGGGCGACAGACTGCACGTACACTAGCGTTAAAACATCGAATGAATCGTCCTTTTAAAACTTATGGAGATAGATGTGTGCTATTGCTCTTCCTGGGCGTCGAAGGGAGCGTCAGGCGGAGTGTGCAGAGCTGCAATCAAGCACCTCCCAGAATGAACGTCTTAGGGGCCGTTCACGCCGAAAGTGTTTTGCGGTTCAAAATGCTACGACTAGAGCAGAACACAGGGGTCTCGAGATGTGTTTTTAACATTGGACGGTCTTGTTCACTTAATATGCGTCTGAAAAACGCGACGCTCCTGCGCGAGACGTTGGAAAACAGCGCGGACAGACGTAAAAATGCGTTCGGTGTGAACGACCACTTAAACGGCTGTAGGGGCCCTAGTGCTAGCCAAACATACTGGAGTCCGTCCGCGCTGTTTTTCCGTTTTTCTCCAATGTAAACTCGACGGACGTCTTTGACTGTTGAGCAGGTCTCGTTGTTTTATTTTTCAGCGACTTGCGCAGGAGTGCTGAGTTTTAGACGCCATGTCAAGTTAAAAATAACTTCAGCGTTTTGCTCTTGGCACTGTCAAGTTTTTTTTGTAGCTGAAGAACGTGTTCGGTGTGAACGTCCCCTTTAAGAGCCGCAGGGCCCTAGCGCCAAGCGGCTGACCAATTTAAAATTGTTTGATTACTCTATCAAAAATAAATATCCTTATTATTAAATAATAAAAAAAAAAATTACAATATTTTTTTCAATTTCAAAAAATTAAAATTAAAATTATATTTTTTTAAATCTAGTCTTGAATTATTTCTGTTTTGCTAGATAATCTTGAGTTTCTTTCTTGAGAACTGTATGATATATAAATTGACGAAAATGATATGCATGATATAAGTCCTTAATATTTTGTTACTTTTATTAAATAATTAGATCATTTTTTCAGCATTACGTGTATCAAATAAATCATGATTTCAATAATGCACATGCATGTTTATAATATAGGCTAAATGTATCTGCAGTATTCATTTGTAGATGGGAAATGTTTTCCAGAGTTGAATGTGTATAAAATCCAGTATATTCCATATCAGATTTTAATAAGGATAATGAACTGACATTCTCAGATTCCATTTGAATTCTGCATTTAAAAGTCATGAATAATTTTACCATATCACACTCTTACCCCTCCAAATCCTCAGAACATTTATTCAGATGCTTTTATCTAAAGGGTTTTAAGAAAACAGCACAACAGTTACTCAAAATAAGTAATCAACTACAAATTACTTATTCCTTCTCTTAAATGTAATCTGATTACTTTACTAATTACTTAATCTAAAAAGTAAACACATTACTAATTATTTTAAGCAGTGCTAATTTTTTCAGTTTTTTGTTTTAGTCATAGTTTGTCTTTTGAAAAAATATCCATTAAAATCGGTCAATATTTCGTCATCTCGTATTCATTAGTTTTAGTCAGTTTTAGTCTGATGAAAATGACATAATTTTGGTCAACAAAAATAAATTTTTTAGTTGACGACGATGTGCAAAATGGACAAAACAGTGTGTCAAACTGTAACAGACCAAACTTTAATCAAATATTCAAACATTTAGGGAAAAAATGTGTAAATATTTTCTAATTTAAAAATGTATCAAACATGTAACTATACACAGCCTACTGTTCTTGTGAAAAATAAAGATCTTCTAAATAATAATGAATAGACTGAAGTATTAGCTACTTTTTAGAAGTTAACCTACTGTACTCTGAATTCTTCATGCTTCAGAGACTTATTAATTTTCCGTGAAAGGATATTACATTGCGTGTAGCGTGTTTCTTACGGAAACAGTGTATTCACAACGCAAGTCACGCAATGCAAATTACGCATATTCTGACTAGTGCATCATTTAGTTCAAGTTCACCTGTTAATTTGCTTCACTGTGCAGGTGTAAATTGTTATATTACTGTAACGGGTAAAGGATGGGCAATGAGAAGGCGGGAACCAGTAGAACAGTCAACATAACTTTAATGTCATAAAACAACTGAACATAACATAAAACACACACACAGCGTGTCTCTTTCTCTTGAACTGGCATCTCCAGCTCCCCTTTATCTCTCTCTCTCTTGCTGATTAGGTGACTCAGCGCCGTGCACCCTTCCTCTTCGTCACACTCCTCCTACGCCCAATTCAGGCCAGGGCACCATCCAGACTGGCCTAGTCCCACATCCCCCCCCCCCCCCAATCTCTGGAGGGGAGACGCTGCCCTTTTGGCCGTTCCACCAGCCGATGGTCCACTCCGCCTCCTGGGAACCTGGGGAGAGATAAGGGGAGGAAGAGGGGAGGGAGAGGAGAGAGGGAAAGTGTGAGCAGGAAGAACACAGAGAGAGGAGAGAGAAAAAAAAACTTGCTCGCCGGTCCCCGGACACACCGGCGCCTGGTCCTCAGCCACACCTCCACCCTCTGGCAGACGACAGCCGCTCCTCCCCTGGCAGACGGCAGGGAGTCCTCCAACCCCTGGCGGACACAACGGATCCTCCCCTTCCTGGCGGATGGCAGCAGTTCCTCCGACTCCCAGCGGCTGGCAGTGACTCTTCCGTCCCCTAGCAGACGGCAGCGGCGAGGACTCCACGACAGCACATCCCTCCTCCTTCCTGGGTTTCGGCACCAATGTAATGGGTAAAGGATGGGCAAGGAGAAGGTGGGAACCGGTAGAACAGTCAACATAGCTTTAATTACAAAACTCAACTTAAAACAACATAAAACACATAGACGCACACACACAGCGGCCGCATGTGTCTCTCTCTTACGAACTGGCGTCTCTGGCTCCCCTTTATCTCTCTCTCCCCCGCTGATTAGGTAACTCACTGCCGGCCGTGCACCCTCATGGACCGGCCACGCCCTTCTCCTCGTCACAATTACATATATGTTGTGGATATAGGCTACTTTAGTGATTAAAATCTTGTACAAATAGGATGCGTTTGAATGAGGTATTTACCCCATTTTGAAGAGGTTATTTTTGCCTTTATTCAACTCAAGCATCTCAAGTGGAGAAATCCCCAATTATTAATGGGTTAAATGAATCTATATCTAATATCTTCTTCTATATACAGATTCTATAGATGTTTCTTCTCCTTTTCATATCTTGCATTGTTAATATATTGCAGTTTCACTTTTATCTCGTCATATTTTCATTATTAGTATGCTTTAATAAAATCATTTAATTATCGTCATGATGCGCCTTTTTCGCATCATGACGATCTCGTCTTTGTTATCGTTTACGAAATCAAAAAACCCTTTGTTGTCAATGAACATTTTCATCAGTGGTTTCGCTGATGAGATTAACACTGCTTTTATGTTACTTTCTAAATCACTTTTCCTAGAAAAGTTTTTGGTTTTCCACTTTTATTCAAAATGTTTTTATTTCCTCCTCATTCACTGTCGCAGATCCTTCAGCTGTCACATATAGGCTAACAGACGTACAAATGAATTCATATTATAAATGTATTATACATATTACTTTATCGCAAGTAATGTACTTAAAAGCAATTACTTTAATTGTAAGTCAGTAACTGTAATCTGATTACAAAAATGTAAAATGTAATGTCTTACATAACTTTAAATTAGATTACAGTAACTAATTACTTTGTAATCAGATACACTCAACACTACCAACAACCTAATCAGATCTATTTTGATAGAACCAAATTTTGGAGTTATTTTATAGCAAAATAATGTCAGTGTTTTTTTTTTTTATAACATTCAGTGTGGTTTCAATGCCGATCACACACAACATGTTTTATTATTTATTATTTCATGTTTTTATATTCCACATTTTTTAAGCACTTTGTAATAGCAAAATATGGAATTAGAAAACATTTTGGGAGTGTTTCAAAGGCTTAGTGAGACAAAACAATCACTAAATATTTGGCTTGATCTCTGCTGTCATTTGAATATTCCAGTGGACCACCGAAAAGTGATATTCCCAGCTGAAGGCCATAAACACATGGTCAAGCAAGATCGTTGTCGCTTTAAATCTGCCAGGACTGTGAGAGCTGCATTCCAGCCAGCTGCACCCATAACACCTCCACCTGAACAAGACAAACTCAAGATAAACGTGGGAGAACACAGAGAACGTCATGCATGTCAAACTCAACATTCACCTGACCTGGATTCATGAAATGTGATATCACACGCACTAGATGAATAGAGAAACTAGCTTTTATTTATTCAGGCACACACCTGGATGGCTGCCACTGCCACATAAGTACAGTCCTTTGACTGTTGAGCGATAGTCTGCGACAGAGGGCAAAGGTCTCGTCAGGTAAAGCTGATCCAAAGATGTTGAGCTATGGAATATATTCTGTGGCATAAAAATACATTACCGGTCAAAAGTTTTGAAACACTTGACTGAAATGTTTCTCATGATCTTAAAAATCTTTCGATCTGAAGGCGTTGCTTAAATGTTTGAAATTAGTTTTGTAGACAAAAATATAATTGTGCCACCATATTAATTTATTTCATTATAAAACTAAAATGTAATTAAAAAAAAAAGTTTTTGAAATTGATGACCAAATAATAAAGAAAAGCAGCCAATAAGTGCCCAATATAGATGGGAACTCCTTCAATACTGTTTAAAAAGCATCCCAGGGTGATACCTCAAGAAAATGTCAAGAGTACATGCCTGCAAATTCTAGGCAAAGGGTGACTACTTTGAAGATGCTAAAATATAACACAGTTTTGAATTATTTTGGATTTTGTTTAGTCACAACATAATTCCCATAGTTCCATTTATGTTATTCCATAGTTTTGATGACTTTACTATTATTTTAAAATGTGAAAATATATAAATATATATATATATATATATATATATATATATATATATATATATATATATAAATATATAAATATATATATTATAATAAAGAATGAGTAAGTGTTTCAAAACTTTTGACCAGTAGTGTACATGTAATTAATATTTGCAATGATAAAAAAGCAAATAAACAACAATTAACTTCCAGATATACAACTTAGAGACATGATTATTGATTTGATTCTGTCTGATTGTTAAAATAAAAACAACTAATTAATACGCAGTGTTGAATGAATATACAGGAAAGTCATCATTTTTATTGATGAACAAAAGGGTTTAACATTAAAGTACCCATGAAATCAATATTGGAATTTTGTGGATTAAAATAAAGTTATTATATGGCTTTATTTATATCATGATTAATTAAAGTTACATTTTCATACCCCTCCAGTAAGACCGAAGACCCTTTCAAGATCAGAAGGGGTCAAGATATTTTTCCTACTATAGACTTTTTAAATCCAGGTGCGTATCGCTCAACCCAGTCGAATACTGCATGACAGGAAACAAAGAACCAATAAAACAAAAATCGTATTACTTCAAGGCATGTGATACCATTATGCACAGTAGCACGGACAGTGTCACTGGCATTAAAAAGTAGTTAGTTTGTATCCATCTATGACACGCAGGACTCATCAGGCCTATTTGGATTACACTTTACCATGTTTGGAATAGCATACAACTCTTCTGCTGTATTTAGTGTATACTGTGCAAAATGTGCAAATTTTCTGTATTCATGGGATACCTGGATGACCTACTTATATGCAGAATAATGCAATGCGCTTGACTGGACCTTCTATTTCCAGTGTGACAAATGAACAATAAGTAATATCAGCCATGGTTTTGTCAAAAAAAAAAAATTATGTTTTATTTATTTTTTTATCAGACTGCCAAATAATAAATTTTTACACAAAAGTGGATTAAAAATTTAAAATAAAAATTTTATTTACAAGATGATAACTGGACGCCAACATTCCATAGAAACATTTATCATTACATTAAGCATTTCTTCACATAATACTCTAAAATACATTTTAGTACATTTAGTATACTGTATACTGTGTATAATCCAGTAAGTAGTAAGCTGGTATTCCATTCCAAACAGCCCTTAAACAAACCATCTGAGAGCTTTTGTATACATTCTTGCCTAATAATGCCTGTGTCTGCCAACAACACACAAAATGCAAATTAGGTACTATGTGTATGTAGACTGTATACCTGTGTTTGCAAATCTCTCCCTGTCCTCATCAGTCCAAGCGCGGCCTCCCTCCAGCAAAAAGGGTGTAAACTGGGTGAAGAGAGACACCACATGGCAACCTGGGTCGGATCCAGCACAGAGGGAATAGTCATTTCCAACATAGGCCTGCACAAAAACACATATGAACAGTTGATGCATTTCATTTCCATGAGCTTTATATTTTAGGTTAAAATTAACATACAGTAAATAAATAAATAATGTAAATCAAAATAAAGGAAAAATTTCAAGCAAAAATGCCTTATTTATTTATTTTTGAATTTGCATGGTAAAAAAAAGTGCAAAATGCAAGTGAACAATAATAATAATTATAAAAGAATTAGCTAAATGAAATTTAATCCTCCTGTAGGTTCCAGTAATTTTTGACCATTTTAATAGTTAAAAACAGTCCAAAAAAATGTATCTTAATGTTGTATTTGGTCAAAATGCATTGTGCCACAACAATGAATAAATTAATAAGTAAATATATTGTATTATATGATTATCCCCTTAAACTCTGGTGCATTTTTGGGCTGCCGCCCACAATTTTTCACACTCAAATTTAAAAGCTCACCATTCACACATACTTTGGACAAATTGCAAAAAATTTGTCTCATTTTTTAGAGAACCACCCAAATAAAATTTAAAAAAAAAAAATGAAATAAAAAATACTCAAATTATTCATAAATAATATTGTATGTGTTTATAATCTTATGATAAACCGAATTTTTTTTAAACTTAAACTTAATTCTGGTTCTGTTTACCAAACCTCACTTTGAAAAGTCTCATTTTATTCCACTAGGTGGCACAAAGCACTAGAAAAAAATTTTTTTTCTCTATCACATTCCATCACAATATACAGATCTGAAATGTAGGTGGCACTCTAACGCATTTTAGCCCTCACAGATGTGCTCGTCCATAGACATTCAGTCTAATTTTCAGTTCAAGCACCACCCTTGTTGTTTCATTAAATATCTTAGCCTCTGAGTGGACTAGAAGCTCAATCTAGGTGTCAACAGAAAGCTGAGATCCTCCCCTTTGCAATGATATTTTATCATAAATAGTCGAAAACATATTTTCTGATGATTTGTTTTGCATTCTTTTCCTTCTGGATGGCATTTTGTTCTGGACATCTAAGATATAACATTGGATTATTCAGCCAAGCAAGCTCACAGACAAGTAAACAATGGCTCACTTTTTAGAGAACTTGCTATTTCGGGCTTACAACAGCAGTTATCGTAGCATAAAATAGACATTTGAATTTGATGACTTTAGAAATCATATTTCACTTTGTGATTATTTGAAAATCTTTCTAACTGTGGCATTAGGGCAAAATTCATTGTACAGTCACATTCCTGAGAGTGAGAGCTTTCATTTGATATATGACTTGTTCATTTATGTGCTACGTGAAGGACTTTTATTTATTTATATATATATACACTATATACATATATATATATATATATATATATATATATACAGTATACAGGTGCATCTCAATAAATTAGAATGTCGTGGAAAAGTTCATTTATTTCATTAATTCAACTCAAATTGTGAAACTCGTGTATTAAATAAATTCAATGCACACAGACTGAAGTAGTTTAAGTCTTTGATTCTTTTAATTGTGGTGATTTTGGCTCACATTTAACAAAAACCCACCAATTCACTATCTCAAAAAATTAGAATACATCATAAGACCAATAAAAAAAAAAAACATTTTTAGTGAATTGTTGGCCTTCTGGAAAGTATGTTCATTTACTGTATATGTACTCAATACTTGGTAGGGGCTCCTTTTGCTTTAATTACTGCCTCAATTCGGCGTGGCATGGAGGTGATCAGTTTGTGGCACTGCTGAGGTGGTATGGAAGCCCAGGTTTCTTTGACAGTGGCCTTCAGCTCATCTGCATTTTTTGGTCTCTTGTTTCTCATTTTCCTCTTGACAATACCCCATAGATTCTCTATGGGGTTCAGGTCTGGTGAGTTTGCTGGCCAGCCAAGCACACCAACACCATGGTCATTTAACCAACTTTTGGTGCTTTTGGCAGTGTGGGCAGGTGCCAAATCCTGCTGGAAAATGAAATCAGCATCTTTAAAAAGCTGGTCAGCAGAAGGAAGCATGAAGTGCTCCAAAATTTCTTGGTAAACGGGTGCAGTGACTTTGGTTTTCAAAAAACACAATGGACCAACACCAGCAGATGACATTGCACACCAAATCATCACAGACTGTGGAAACTTAACACTGGACTTCAAGCAACTTGGGCTATGAGCTTCTCCACCCTTCCTCCAGACTCTAGGACCTTGGTTTCCAAATGAAATACAAAACTTGCTCTCATCTGAACAGAGGACTTTGGAACACTGGGCAACAGTCCAGTTCTTCTTCTCCTTAGCCCAGGTAAGACGCCTCTGACGTTGTCTGTGGTTCAGGAGTGGCTTAACAAGAGGAATACGACAACTGTAGCCAAATTCTTTGACATGTCTGTGTGTGGTGGCTCTTGATGCCTTGACCCCAGCCTCAGTCCATTCCATGTGAAGTTCACCCAAATTCTTGAATCGATTTTGCTTGACATTCATAAGGCTGCGGTTCTCTCGGTTGGTTGTGCATCTTTTTCTTCCACACTTTTTCCTTCCACTCAACTTTCTGTTAACATGCTTGGATACAGCACTCTGTGAACAGCCAGCTTCTTTGGCAATGAATGTTTGTGGCTTACCCTCCTTGTGAAGGGTGTCAATGATTGTCTTCTGGACAACTGTCAGATCAGCAGTCTTCCCCATGATTGTGTAGCCTAGTGAACCAAACTGAGAGACCATTTTGAAGGCTCAGGAAACCTTTGCAGGTGTTTTGAGTTGATTAGCTGATTGGCATGTCACCATATTCAAATTTTTTGAGATAGTGAATTGGTGGGTTTTTGTTAAATGTGAACCAAAATCATCACAATTAAAAGAACAAAAGACTTAAACTACTTCAGTCTGTGTGCACTGAATTTATTTAATACACGAGTTTCACAATTTGAGTTGAATTACTGAAATAAATGAACTTTTCCACGACATTCTAATTTATTGAGATGCACCTGTATACATATATATATATGTATATGTATATACTGTATATATATATATATATATATATATATATATATATATATATATATATACAGTCTATACATATATATACTATATATATATATATATATATATATATATATATACATATACAGTATATACATATATATATATATATATATATATATATATATATACTGTGTATATATATATATATATATATATATATATATATATATATATATATATATATATATATATATATATATATATATATACACACAGTTACCTCTGGGGGGCGCTAAATTCCAACGTGAATGTTTTGAGGCCATCTATTAACATAAATGCATAAGTGATTGTTATCTCTGAAAAGTTCAGATTCTAAGCTTTCAAATACCTCATATGCCTGACTTATGTATACAGAGTCTTTAACATTTTAAGCGTACACTTTTTTCACGATATAGCGAAAAATTATCAGTTGTTTTTTTCAGAGTTATGAAAGCAGACGGGCATTTCAGATAAGCAGGTAAGAATTTTAATTCTTGAACTGTTATTATATGTTTGGAATTTCCTCTAAAACAGAAGGATTAAGATCTTGAGCCTGTAAATTGGTGTGGTTTGGTGCAATGAATGAAGAGGTAATCTAAAACCATCACCATAAACCCTGTCCCTGAGCAACAGATGTAGATGTCCTGATGTTTTGATGTGTGTGCAATGTGCAAATATTTGCTGGTACATTATGAGCAGCACTGCAGGTTCCACGAACCTGGAGGATGGGCGTCCCTGCTGGCCCTCCCTATAGGCTTCTTCTAGCAGCTCCACACTCTCACAGTTCATATGGAATGAACATTGATGATGTGGACCCGGTTTTCCATCCCCACTGTTCGGAGCAGCCAAGAAATTAGGCAGCCTGTCAACAGCCACTGTTCATTTGCATAGGACATAGACAGACATTATCAAAACTAATCAAGGCCACACTTTATATTAGGTGGCCTTAACTACTATGTACTAACATTAAATACATACAAGACTATGTATTTACTGTGTAACTACATGTTGTTCTGCAAAATTTCCACATTTGCTGCTACTGAGGTTAAGGTACGGGTAGGTTTAGGAGTAAGGGTAGAGTTAGGATTAGGGGTTAGAGTTAGGTTTTGAGGTAAGGGTTGGGTTAAGGGTTAACTGAAGTTAACAGTGTAACTACAAATGTAATTAAATGCAAGTACTTTAAATGTAATTACAATGCAACAACACGCTTGTACATAATAAGTACATTGTATCAAATGGTTAAGTACATAGTAGTTAAGGCCACCTAATATAAAGTGGGTCCCCAATCAATACCTAGAGGAAAAAAAGACCAATTTAAACTCTTCGTGGATGGCATTCATTTAAGTGCTTCCAAAGCAGCCCTGAATTGATATTCCTCAAACATTCTGGTTAGGGGTTTGTTCTTAATCCCTAATCATACACATAAAACTTCTGCAATTAATTTAAGCCAAACAGTTTAACGTACAGACTCCATTTAAACTTAGTTTTGTAGTTAATTTCAGCCTTAGGTGTGCCAACCCTGTCCTATTACAAATCATAATAATAGTACGAGATGGCGAAATTGTAAAAAATTGTACGAGTTGGCTCGTACAAAAATATACGACTCCCATTGAGAAAAAGAAACGGACAAATGAACAATGTTATTACCATTTTTCCTAAGTTAAACCCTTACCCAAATCCTAAACCTAACCATGATTTTAATAGGGAAATAACTTTTGTGTACCAGTGACGAAAGAAAATATCAGAGTTTGGAAATGAGACGAGGGAAGCATATTACAGGTTATTGACATATATCAGTCATTTATATTGCATAATGAAATATGGAATGAGTAACCAAATTTGTTCACAGATGTTTCCTTTCTTAACCTTCCTGGGCTATTCGGCCATTTTTGACTGATTTCAGAATTGTTTTTTTTTTTTTTAACAAAATATGGTTTCCTCAATCTGAGTGGTACAAGAATTTGTGACTCTGACTTTTCCTAGACTTGCAATCTGAACACTTGAGTCGATGAGTCTAAGTGGTCATACAAAAGTGACACCTTTGCTGTTTGCGATCTAAAATTGACCGACCTTAAGAAATAAATGGGTGAGACCCTAAAACAGAGCAATGTTTTGAGATTTGTCGAATAAAATAAAAGAATCTGACACAATGCTGAACACACACACAGATAAATTAAGAGGTGGGAATATAAAACAGTGTGCAAAACATACACACACAAACACACACAGACAAATGAACTGGTGAGACTATAACAGAGAAAAAAAATAATATTTTTTTTTTTTACATTTGTCAAATAAAATCAATAAATCAACCACAATGCAGAACACACACACAGAAATGAGGGGAAGTTAACATAAATTTGGTTATTTACATAAGCAAATGACTGATGTAATTGAGAATTTTACAGGTAAATAAGATCTAAAAAGCATAAAATCCCAAAAGAAGTGCATAATTGTATTACTTTAGAGAAGAAGAACTGTTATCATTTCTATAAAATGTTACACCTGTACTGTTTCTGGTCAAAAAGGACAGTGAACAGCCAAGGTGTCGACCTTTATTGAACATCCTAGGAGGGTTAAAATAAAGTGCTGGGTGGGAGACTAGCTAAAATTTTATGCCTGTATTGTAACGGTTTGAAATTCTATTTGTTGATTCGTTGGTCTAAAAGTTATACCTTTTTGTTCGAGCCAAGTCGTACAATTTTGCCATCAAACAAATTAGTTGTCATGAGACTATGTTGAGTGTGCTATATATTTTTGTTTTTGTAAACTTTATACTTTTTGAAAAATGTGAAATTAAAGTTTAAAAATCTCCCATTAACATACATTATTAGGAGCTGTGCACACAGGATACATTCTTGCATCCAATAAACAGCTAGATGGAGTGTAACGGAATGGAATGGACACGTTTTTAAAAGACAAACTTCTTTTTAACTTAACACTTCTTAAAAATGCAGCGCTGATGTCGCGAAACATGTCATATCGACCAAAACCATCTGTCTAGCACGTTAATAAGCGCAGAGGTATGACACAATGCTTCCTGTGTGAACGGCCCCTTAGAATGTTTGCCATTCAAAACATAACTGACAGTGATGCCTTTAAATTACAAAGACAGTGCCACGTTGTGTTGGCTCTCATACACAGCCGAATGAAAACAAGATGCATGCTAGTGTTATGACAATGACAAAGTGGCTCTGATGCGGCATTTCATTTACTGTACACAGAGCCAAAACCTAAAACCTAAGCTTACCTGAAATTTTAACACTATTCTTTTGTTGCCTTGCAAGCACTGGTATTTCCATCTACTTCGATTAAATAAAGCATTAAATTATTTGTAATCATACCGTTAATCTTGGTAACAGGAGAAGTGTAGTCAATCTGATCTAGAGCTGTGATGAATGACTCTGAAAGGGCATCCTACAACACAGACATCAATTATTCATAAATGTCATTAATATTTGAGCAAAACTGTGATACATTTTTTTTTTTTTTTTCACTTTTTTATGATTATGGTACAATTTAAATTCCATTTTGTCCATTGGTCAAAATTGAACCAATTTTTTTACTATAAATAATTCTGCTGTAAACTGAACTAACACATTTGCATACAGACAGAATAGGATTTTGTTAAAGAATTGAGTAAATACAAATAAAAATTTGCAATTTGGAACTGGATGGCATTAGATGACAGCACTGAATGACCTGGAAATTTACCAGTTAGTCTAATCATGAGTTCACAACCATCTTAATCTACAACTTCAAAGCAAATGCACTTAATGATCAGCACATTTAAACATCTAGAAAAGAGCGGAACTGACACAACCTCGGAACATACTAGTGTACCTTTGGGGTGAGCCGTTTAAAGGTGATGTAAGGAGTGGCATTGGACAGAACCAATTTACTACAGACTTCAGTTCCATCTTGCAGCACAACACCACTGACGGAACCATCCTGACCAATAAGAACTTGTCCAACATCCTAAAAGCACACATGAAGTCAACAGATCACACAATGTGACACATTGTTCTAATCAATGAATGTGACAAACATGGAAACAATGGCTCAAGCAAATGGTTACATCTTCACCCTGAGTACTAACTCTCTCTGTAAAGATATCTGCTCCAAGAGAGCCTGCAGAGCGGGCGACTGATTGAGAAACGCCACCCATTCCTCCCTCTACGTAACCCCAGGCTCCCTTCTCCTTCTCCAGCTCACCCATGACATGATGCAGGAGGACATATCTATGGGGCAAAAAAAAAAACTATTTAACATATCCACAACAACAATCACCATATTCTGATTAATACAAATATTTAGGCTGTATTAATGTCAAAGTACCCTCACCCACTTCCAGGGTTATTTGGGCTTGTGTTTGCTCCAATAACAGAATCAGTGGCTAAAGTGGCTCTCAACGGCTCCGATTCAAACCAACGATTGAGCACCTGCAAGAAGAACAAAGGCTTTCAAACAGAAATTTCAACAAAGAAAGCTCCCATTACAGTTTAAATGCTGTGTTCATGTCATGTGCATGGTCCATTTCATTTGAATTAGCAAAATCATATGTATTTAATAAATCAAAAAGCAACTTTTGAGCAACAAAATCTCAAGATTATCTGACACAAATGATAATGATAAATTATACCGGAAATGATAAAGTCCAGTATATTCTTTCCCAACTTCAACCGTTTAAACACAGAAACACGTGGATTTTTCTTATAACACTTCAGTTTTAGACATCCTAGTTTTATAAGAGTCTCTGGCTTAAAATAGTATTTCAGAGGCTTAAAAGTTGAGGCAACTCTTGTTATTCTAGTCATTATCATTACCGGATTTCACCAAAGGTTTTAAGCTCCTCAGGGCAGATATTCTCTTTCTCAAAGAACCCTTAGTCATCCCTGGGATGTCTACGGGTGGAGCATCTAAAAGAGGGTGGATGGCACGGGCCAGTCTTTCCAAATAGGTCAGAAAATCAGGATAGACCTTTAGAGACACGACAGAGAAAATACACTTCTAGTCAAACGTTTGGACAGATATTTAGGTTTCTCGTGATATAACAAACCCTTTGATTTAAAGGCCTGTGCTTAAAAACTTGAAGTTACTTTTGCAGATGAAAATAAATCAATAAAAACTACCATTTAAAATACTTTTTTTAAAGTAAATGTATGAGTTGGACTAGATAGCTAAGGAAAAGCAACAAACAAGTGGCCATAATGCATCAGAACTCCTTCAATACTGTTCAAAGGATCCCAGGATGTAATTAAAATGCTAAACAAATACTTTAAGATGTATGTCTACAAATTATAAACAGACTCTTTCTGAAACTTCTAGAATCAAAAATTATCCATGATTAATTATTTTAATCACACGTCTAGTTTCGGGCGAGGGGGCCTTCAAATATTGTCTTGGACAGTGGGGGGCCTTGGAGTCAAAAATGTTGAGAACCACTGGTGTAAATAACAAAATAACATATGAACATCTAATTCATTATCAGAGGTGAAAGTTGAGGGATGTTTGAGCAGGATTTACAGTAGTTTGCCTCTAGTGTAACATGCATGTTCATAAAAGTAATTTTGCGAAAATCAAAGTCCTCTTGACATTGACAAAGAACCTTGGCATCTTTCTCTGAGAATTTGCTGATCTCTTGCTGGTTCTTTGCCATATCAGCTCCAAGCAGTAAAGAGCGCGGTGGCCGCCCTCCTGCACCCTCCTCCAATATGGGGGTAAATGAATAAGGGTCCCTCATGTACACCTTCAGGCCATGTTTCTGCATAGAAACACAAGAGAACTGCTGTCATTTTAGCTTGAGAGAAAGAAAATAAGCTATGAATCATCCTGCCACTTGTCAGGTCTGTCTAAAAAAACTTTGCATGAGCTGTTTGATTTAAAGGTTTAGAGTGTGTGTTTTATTCCAATGCTAATGTCAACATGAAATCAAAATTGACCCTAAATATTTTCTTAATGTATGTACGCACCTTGAGCTCTAGGTCCTGGTAGATGTGTGGGCGCAGTAAACTGAGCAGATAGGAGGCCCTGGAAAAGTGGAACCCTTACCCAAATAAACATAAACAAAAGTTTATTTCCAATGTCATGCAATCTACAGAGATCACAGCAGAGTTTTAATAATTTAACTTAAACATCAAAGCTGAACACCCTATAATGTTGAATCAGTTAAAAAAAAAATAAAAAAAAAAATTAAAAATTAAAAACTAAAACTAGTCAAGTTGGTTTGCTAGCCATAGCTGGTCTCCTAACCTCATCAGTTTTATGCTGCCTTCATGTTTTATCAGAATTATCCTATTTCCCATTTCTGAAGTGGTAATTACTCAGGCAGCTTGCTGAGGATAATGGTATTTTGGCCACATACATGCTACTTTCTTTGAGTAAAAATTTACAATATGCATCAAATGGATGCTGATATACGTAAATGTATATGACTGAAACGGCAAGCGCTAACAATTAGCTGTATTTAGAAAGAATACAATTAGCTTTTATTTAGTTGTATCATTCACTACAGAACCGCACTCTCCTCCGCCATGTTGAAAGTTTACATCGCCTCCCAATTTGGAAACTCTGGTATCAAAGTTATCTCCGATTTTCCCAGTCATAATTAGGGATTGGCGATACCACTTATTTTCTTTTTGATCCGATACCAATAATTTAATGTCCAATATCTTTGATACTGATACCAATACCGATACTTTTATTAAATTGATTTTCGTGGTGACGTAGTGACTCGCCCCAATCCGGGTGGCGGAGGACGAATCTCAGTTGCCTCTGCGTCTGAGACCGTCAATCTGCGCATCTTATCACGTGGCTTGTTGAGCGCGTTACCACTGAGATGTAGCGCTTGTGGAGGCTTCACGCTATTCTCCGCTGCATCCATGCACAACTCACCACGTGCCCCACCGAGAGCGAGAACCACATTATAGCGACCACGAGGAGGTTAACCCAACGTGACTCTACCCACCCTAGCAACGGGGCAAATTGGTTGCTTAGGAAGCCTGACTGGAGTCACTCATCACACCCTGGATTTGAACTTGCAACTCCAGGTGAGGTAGTCAGCGTCTTTACTTGCTGAACTACCCAGGCCCCAGAGGATCGATATTTTTGATACTACATCTGTATCGGAAATATCGATACTTTAGGATCGATCCGCCCATCCCTAGTCATAATTACAATTTAAGGGGTCGTTCATGTGCAGCTTCCGAGAAGGAAACTTGTATTTATGATAATTCCAACAGCACGTGAAGGCAGCATTAGTTTGCTGGTTTTAGGGGTTTTGGGCTTGTCAGCTTGTACTAGTCAGCTGGTCAAGCATACCACGGATACCAGCTAGACCAGCTAAGACCAGCAAACTACCTTAGGCTGGTTTAAGATGTTTTTCAGCAGGGATATGAGTTCTGAATTTGAAATTACTGATGAATACTTTGAGAAATTCATCTTTGGCCAGATTTTAAGGGATTACAGTAACCTTGGTCTGGGTGATAAACCTGAACTTGCACTTGGAATAATCTGTTCAGATACAGCTGCTCCTCCAAGCACATGTCTGCGCTCCAGTACTGCTGTTTTCAGCCCGCCCTTCTGCAGATATGCTGCCTTTGCAGTTCACACCAGAAAGTTTATTCACATGAAAAACTGTTGCGCAAAAATTGGCCAACCACATTAAATAAGAAAATGTTTGGTGTGTACTTACAGCAACAAGGCCATTGTGACCTAAATGAAAGGAAAGGAGTATGAAAGGTGTTTATTTAGCTGTTCAGAGTAGTCAAAATGATACAGTCATTTACTAGATGCTGAATAACTGGTTAACAGCTGGTGGATATACAACATTATTGGATCTAATCCTGAAATGTAATAAAGTAAGGTATTACGAAACAGAATTTGGCTGTTCAAAGTATGCAGAAGTGTGCAACAACATTCTGAGAAATAATGTAAGTAGATATTGAATGCACAAAAAACGTGCAACAATCGGTAGCCTACGCTTTGTGTGCAGTTACTGAACATTCCTCCAAGACTGAAAAACACAACCACAGTAGATTTACTGAATACTGAGCAACAAATCACTTTTTTCTATGTGACACAATGTTTTTCCTCCAGGGGCGAGAAACGGCTCAGATAGCAGAATTCCCTGATTGAGCCCCAATCAAATCTCAAGACGTCTCTCTCTCTCTCTCTCTCTCTCTCTCTCTCTCTCTCTCTCTCTCTCTCTCTCACACACACACACACACACACACACACACACACTTGAGATATTTTTTTACACATACAATTTTAATCTCTTAAATCTATTAATTTACATAATTTACATCTGACATACAAATAAAATATCACCCAAGTCTCTGTGGCATTGTTTTTAGAAAATAAAATCATTAAACAGTAAACACAAACGACTGTGATTGGCCTATTCACAGTAGCGCTGAGAAAAGTATCAGCAACCACATGACAACGCCGCTCAATAATTTACAGCTAAATAAAGATCATACAAAACTTCAATAGCTATTGAATTCACACACACACAAAATAATAATAATAATGATAAATAAATAGATAAAAATAAGGAATTCAAATATGAAAATTATTACTGGTTTTTAGACCCACCGTACCTGAAACCACTAACCAATCTGAAAAAACTTCCGGCCGACAAGCCACGCCCATGTTTCTTGCAACGCTGTCGCTCAGTTTATTTTTTTGATTCAGGCCGTGCGTAATGTCTGTAACCTACCTGCACCGATAAAAACGGTGTCATACTGAGGTTTGAGGGTGGTACTGTGGTTGCAGCGCCGTGTCACTAAAATAAACCCTCTGTGCGCTCGAACTGTCCGGACAGCCGCAGCCATGACGAGTCTGAACAACCCATTAACCACAACTCCTCCCCCTGAACAGAGCAATTTTCAACGACAAAACTCCCAAGTCCAGTTACTTTTTTTTCCTACTGAGAAGAACTCCCCTCCATATTTACATTACACATTACACTATTCATTTAGCAGATGCTTTTATCCAAAGAGACTTATGCATATGAGGCAATAATACGCGAATTGCTGTTCCACGTTTTTCCCCAAAGTCACTGAAAACCTGGAAATATCATGACATTTTATAGGCTTTTGTATTTTCAGGCCGGGAAAAGTTATGGAAATTAATAAAATCCTAAAAGGTCATAGGCATTTTTATAGTGAATGTAAATTACACTCAGCTAAAAAAAAAAAAAATAAAATAATAAAAAAAATAATAATAAAAAAATAAATAAATAATAATAATTAAGACTAGAAACTGCTTTTTGTTAATGAAATCCCTACAAAAAATATGTTTAAATATTCCAGTAATCACAAACGACTGGAAAAAAACAGAGAAAATTTATTTATTTATTTTACCTTTTTTTTCTCTCTCTCTCTCTAATACTTTTCAACATAGTTTTTTAAGTGAATGTTTAAATGTATAAATAAATACAATCGTTCTCATTATTTCAAAACATGTTAGTATGCAAATACTGAGGTTGTGAGCCTAAAATGTTTCCTTCATAATAATGATAAGTTTATAAAGGTTAAATGCTTATACTTTATATATCACCACTTGATATTTGATATCAGCATCCACTATATCATACATTTTAAAATGCCAAAATGCTTCATTTTAGTACACATAAACAATTTTTTTTTTTTTGCCTTAATTTGTTCAGGCATCTGACAATGTGTAGAACAGGTTAATAATCAGTAGTATTCAGGAAAGACAGCAGAGTAACAAACACCAGTGCTTTAAAGGTCGGTGGAATGGATGTTATATCAACCATACTGGTAAATCTTTAGAAATTATTCACTGCCTGTTGTTGTGCTTGTCTGGCTTTAACTATTCACAGTGACACTGGATAACCAGCTTGTTGAGTGTGTTAGATCAAGGTCCAGAGGTATGTTTCATACAAAGTTTAATAGTCAAAAGGTGAATTTATTTTCCATGTTTTTTTACAGGTTCTCAACATAAAAATGACAAGACTACATTTTTTTAACAGTTCATTTTGTCTTCTCTCCAGACTTCAGGCATAAAGTTAACAAAAGTTTTTTTTTTTTAGTGAGCATCTATACCAATAGCTTCCTCAATTGTTTTTGTCTAGAAATCTGTACCTGAGAGTATAGGATGAATATTGTAGCTAACGGAAAAACTTGAGTCCGGTAATAACTCTTACATAATGCCAGATACAGGTAAAACAAGTTTATTTGAAAACGTTTTGTTCTTCCGTGTCCTCGTGCTAAAGGCACACACACACACACACACACACACACACACACACACACACACACACACACACACACACACACACACACACACACACACACACAAAACCTACAAGACAAATGATCTCACACCAAAGCCACAGAAGCCCCATTGTCTTTAAGAGCTGCTTCTTGAACTGACTTTACTGTGTGTGATAACATGCTTATGAATAAGAAAATCTAGATAGATTGGAACAGATACAGATATGACCTGCCTGTGCCTCGCCTGTAAGATAAAGAACTGCAAAGAAAGGAAAAGAATTCCATTGAACCAATTTGGTCAATGAGCCCAAGGATTTCCCTCTTATGTATGGCAATGTGTCACTGCCACAGTCGATTTGATTTGAGTTATTGCATTCGTTTGGATTAACCAGGGGATGAAATCTATATTATATTGTGTTTATTGGTTTAAATATTTGTATAACCTATAATAACAATAGTTCATAGTTTTAGAATGAAAAAAAAAATGCATGTCATTCTGACTTCGTCCACTAAGAGGAGTATGCACCGATTTTTGAGACTTGTGTCTCTGTAGAACAAAAATGGGCGTTTCTTAATCAGTGGGCTTTTTTAAACCGCTTTACATGATTTGCCTACTACGTTAAGATTCTCTACTTTCATTGGATAGTTTAATAACACCCATCCCGGTTTAGAAACGCCCACTGATTACTACATTGAGTTCCTCTACTTTCATTGGAAAGTTTCATAACACCCATCCTGGTTTAGAAACACCCACTGATTACGACATTGAGATCCTCTATTTTTATTGGATAGTTTAATAACACCCATCCTCGTTTAGAAACGCCCACTGATTACGACATTGAGATCCTCTACTTTCATTGGATTGCTTTGAAAACACCCACAGATTGGGAAAGACCCATTATTGTTCCACAGAGACATTCTTGTGGTAGGTGGCAGCAGAGACTTCTAGTTATCGTAATACAGAGCTCATCCATAAATTAAACATACATTTAAAAAGGTTATGGTTTTGGATATGTTTGTTTTCATTTTAGTTTTGAGTTAAAAGTTTTACAGTACAGTTTCACAAACATGTACCCACATTTTATTTCAGTAACTGCCACCATTATAATAATGATTTAGTATAGTACACATTGAACTTCGTATCATGGAAAAATCAACTTGCTTAACTAAAGAAATTTGATTTAAATGAATTCAGTCTACTGTTATAGATAAGCCTAATCATTTATGACCTACATTTGTCTTTGTTATGCAAACATGTATAACATTTTCATTCATAGTTTATTGTAAGGCCATCCCACCCTTGATTTTACCATTGTTGTTAGTTACATTAAAGCCCCTGTTGATGGAATTTATTCCCTGAGTAAGATTCATCATTTCAATATCAGATTCATTAGCCTTTGTTAGAATTGATTAAAATCTTAACAGTTGACTGTTTGAAAGGGTGACCTGAGATAATTCAAAGCCTTTAGAATTATGCCTTTTTCCATTATAAGACACGTCAAATAAAGTTGCTTCAAAACTATGCCATCAGAAGAAGAATACTTAAGAAATGTTCTCTTCTGCTAAGAGAAACCATCTTGACTGAAGAGCCCACCTTAAGAAGTCATAAGTGCTTCTTTCTCTATGTTAAATATGATAAGGGATGATGCATCAATGTCATACCGATGGGATTGCAGACAGCTTTTAAGGGCCGCATTCTAAAAACAGGGGATTTGTGGCTTTTTGCATTTCACTCAAGTAACAGAAGACAACCAGACCTTAGGCCTTAAATGAATTACAAACTAAATTTCAGTCCATATGATGTGTAATTACTGTTACACAGTATACAATAACCTTTAACGTCTATTTGTTTTGCTTATGCTGTGAAAAACAACTCCTATTGATTGAGATACTCAATAGGAAAGATATAAAGAAGCCTCCTATTAGACAATCTAGGGTTTCCCGACACCTCTATCAGGGCATGTCATCAGGGAATTATGGTCAAGACAGAAGGATCACTCTACAGGCACGTCAGTTTGGCTTTCCTTGAAGGAATACATCTGGACAACAGGCAGTCAACATTAATTTGATCAAGGCCAGGGAATTTTGTTCTTGTAAGCAAAAATTAACACTTCATTCCTTTCGTCAGCAGAAATTCTGCACCATGGGCCTGGCTTTGGCAGCAGAAAGCAAAAATGAAATTATCTGAATATAGTCCTGCTTAAAGGATAATTGATGTGGCTCATTATTGAGCAATCTAGTTCATTTTCATCCAAAACGAGGTTTTAAACTTGGGTAAAGATAAACAATGATGTTGATCTTTACTGATTCTCTGTACTTTTTACTGTTTATGGAATATTTTAAGGTCTGCAAGACATTTTATCCTAAGAATTTCACTCTAAACATTTCATGTTTGACAATAATTATACTGGAATACCAATTCCACCTCATGGAAGCCAGGTAATATGCTGTGGCATGACATTTGCTGATATCAGAATCAGAATGAACTTTATTGCCAAGTGTTCTCACGAACACAAGGAATTATTTTTTTTTTTTTGGTGATAGGAGAAGCAAGTGCACACAGAACATTACAGTGAGACACAGAATATAAATCAAGGTAGGAGTATAAATAGACATACAAATAATAGGACATAAAACAAAATGGCGTATGTACATGTGCAAGTGGTAATGTATGTTCAAGGTAGGGGTATGTACAGTTATTGAATTAAATATGTGAATTTACATATGTACATGAGATATTTATTTAAGTATATTTAAGTCCTGAAGGGGGGGATTTCTCCTGAAGTCCACTATCATCTCTACTGCTTTGAGTGTGCTCAGCTCAAGGTTGTTGTGACCCCACCAGACAGCCAGCTGATCAACCTCCCATCTGTATGCAGACTCGTCACCTTCGTGGATGAGGCGATGACCGTGGTGTCATCTGCAAACTTCAGGAGCTTGACAATGGGGTCTTTTGCAGTGCAGTCATTCGTGTACAGGGAAAAGAGCAGTGGAAATCTATAGAAATTAAAATAATAATAATAATGTCACTTTTTATTATGAGTTGATGAGTGATGTCCTATAGGGAAAATATGTTTTTACACACAGATGATAATAGTCTTAATTAATAGTCATGTGTTCTCAAAATGATTCATGTTGACTGTAAGCCACGTTTTATTACTGACAGGTTAAATGTACTAAATATTTAACTCTAACAAACTAACATATACTTTATTATTACATTTTTCCACATTTTAGAATAATAGCAAAGTCATCAAAACAATGAAATAACACATGGAAGTTTAGGTAACACTAGGTAACACAATAAGGTTGTATTTTTTAACATTTTGTAAACCACATTAATAAAAATGAACTAACAATGAACTACATTTTCAGCATTAATTAATCTTAGTTAATGTTAATTTCAACATATACTAATAAATGTTTTAAATTAAAGGTTGTAGGCTAGCTATATGCTAAAATTTGTTAATGCATTTTGAACAAACCTGAACTAAATTTTTTTTTATAACTTAACATGGTAACACTTTACAATAAGGTTATATATGTTAACATTAGTTATACCACCGGTCTGTTGAATGCTTGATTCTGATTGGTTGACAGACGTTCTAAGGTGTGCAATTATTTTTCAAGTAAAAGCACGGCTATGAAGTAGTTCCAGGTCTTGTCCGCATAACAGCTCCATATCACTTCACCAAATTATTTCAGTTATTTCAAAGAGCCCTACAGGCTACCAAAACAAAATAACCATATAAACAAAGTCATTGGTTAAGTACATCGGATAAGAATGACAAACAGTGTGTATAATATCCTAAATTTATTTCAATTTTGATTGAAAAGCGTCCCTGGGCTCCCTCTCTTTCTTTCTCTCTCTCTCTTTCGCTCTCGTCTCACCCACACACACACACACACACACACACACACACACACACACACCGTACATGCTACCACAGCAAAATAACCATATAAACAAAGACATTGGTTAAAGTAAATCAGTTAAAAATGTCAAACAATGTCTATAATATCCTACATTTATTTTAATTTTGGTTGAAAAGCTCCCTCGTCTCCCCCACACTTACACACGCTCACACACATACATACGCATGCACACACACACGCTCACACACTTACATATGCACGCGCATGCGCACACACACACACACACACACATTGAGACTCGTGTGGCGACCAACAAATAGAGTTTCAATGTATTTCGCCCTAATCAGCCTCACATAGCTATAATTGAAAGCACTGCACTACCCCTCTCTCTCACTCGCGCACACACACACACACACACACACACACACACTACCTTATTACTCCAATGCGAAAAGCAGCGTATCCTCCGTTGCTAGTTCTAAAGTGACGTTTTCGAACTAGCAACGAAGGCTTGAGCTGTACCAGAGCAAGAAGCTGAATCTGTGGCGGAAGAAAGTAGTTCCACTCACAAAAGCATTTTAGGGAGGAAACCAGAAAATGTCTTGAGATAAAAATAGGGGTGTAATGATTCATCGATCTGGACTGATGCATCGATCCATTGACCAACAATCCAATGTTATCGATACAACACGTAAATATCGATATACATTTTTTTAAGATGCACCTTTATTTAAATACTCTCATGTCAGCCACGTCCGTACGCATTTCCGTCAGGCGATGAAGCAAACTTATTACATTCATTTTACTTTATGAGCGCTAAATACGCATTTCACGTGGGACACAGATGTGCGCAGGATCTGTGAAGCCAAATTGTGCTCTGATATATGTGCGTGCATGTCAACTGGGCAGGATCAGTGTGAGCATGTCAACCAGGCGCTCCTTAAAATGTGAGCTCTCGTGACAAACGCAGAGCGGCTCACATGCACGATTAATTCAGGCTTCCATCAGTATCGTTGCGCATGTGACCCATTTGAAATTTACATGAGAATTTGCTATTTAAAAGTACCATGGAGCAGTTCAACCATCATGTGAAACATCTTGACAACGCTGGCATACAGCACTAATGAGGGAAAGAGAAATCACCTGCACAGCGCCAGCATCAGTTATAAGACTTTACACATCTACACATCAACACTCTTACTAACATTTAACAGTTAACTGTAACAGAATTTTCATTACAACTGTGGAAGTTGTAGCCAAGAAAACCATGGTTAGCATGGATAGTTGGAAACAAGTCATGGGCATGCAAGTACTTTGAATTGGATTAAACTGAAAAATAAGATGTAATCAAACGACTGATGATCACTTGTGTGTGACGTTATATTTTATATTATTATCTGTCTATTTTCCAACGTCTGAAGTACCTTATTTTGTTGTGGATGTCCAATGTGGATACTAAATTTGCACTTTTCAGAGAGCTTAAAAAAAATAAAATAAATAAAATGCAAATTATATTTTGGTTGCATTTGAGGGGGAAAAAATATGATTGTGTAAAATAGGCACATAAAATCGGAATATCGATCGCAGGGCCTTAAATCAAATCAAATCAAAATCGTATCGCGGCAGACTTTGAAGTATCGACAAATATCGGATCGCAGGCCAAGAGAATCGATATAAGATCATATCGTGATGAAACGTCCTATTTACACCCCTAGATAAAAACCCTGAACCATATATTAAGGTGTGGTAACCGTGGTATAAGCGGAATAATTGACTCCGCTGCGCGTCGTGACCACATTACCACCTCGGGTGTGCATCATTTTTCAATAATTCAACTGTCCGTCATCAATTATTCCTTACTTAATGCATTAGGTATCATGAACTAACAATGAACAATATATTTTTTTACAGCATTTATTAATATTTGTTTTAATAAATGCGGTAAAAGTATTGTTCATTGTTAGTTCATGTTAACTAATGTTTACAAATGGAACCTTATTGTAAAATGTTACCATTAACATTAACAAAGATTAATAAATGTTGTAGAAATATATTGTTCACTGTTAGTTCATGATATCTAATGCATTTATTTGTGTTAACAAATAAAACCTCACTGTACTGTAAAGGGGTACAGACATGGTTTATATTTGTCTACAAAACTAATTTCAAGCATTTAACTCTGATGTGAGGTTTTGGAAAGAGGGTGTGTTTAATTCAACGGCTCAGTCTCGTGGAAGTTGGAACCTTAGATATCTATGATTAGAACGACTAAAATCACTTACAGCTCCTTTAAGTGTAAGCCTTTAAATCAAAAGGATTGTAAAATCATGAGAAACATAAATTCAGTTAAGTGTGTCCAATCTTTTTAATGATAGGCCCAGCACCGTTGCTGGATAGGCTTATTGTAAAATAAACTAATATATTTGACCTTTGATCTTAAGGCAATGGCTGCCACTGCGCTGACGGACCTTTTTCACAGACTGTGATGACGTGTTTCCGCTTTATTTAGCAGCGTAAATCTAGCAAACTTTTTTATATGGTCGATTTAAAAAAAATATTGAGTGTAAGTTTATAACATTATGCTTTGTGTTATATTACACTGGAATTAGTTTTTTTTTTTTTTATAATTACCACTGCTGCAAGGGGGTTTCTATGACAGCTGCTGAGAGAGTGACAGTACATTTGTCATCTTCTCCCATTTGACTTAATCCAACGATCTCTATTTTTTTTTTCTCTATTTTTTTTTTTTTTTCATGGAATGTCATTAAAATGTAATCGTGGATTTTTTTTTTTGCTCTTGGAGCAAATGGGTAAGTGAAAATAATATTTGCTGTGGTGGTTTCCCAGTCACTCCCATTCACCGCTGTTGAGGTTTACCCTGCAATCGTTTACTTCCGCGTTCTAAAACCCAGAGTGTGAAAAAGGTCTATTAACTAATCGATTCATCCATACACCCTAGTTATCATCAACACCTAACCAGACGCCTGTGTGTGTTTTTGAAGTTGGGTGGGTGCGGCAGCTAATATCTGAAATTAAGTTACGTCACAACGACCGCGCGCATTCTGATTTGATCGACACAAGCTTCGTCCAATCAGCGCACAGCTATGGTAGAGGGCGTTTCGGTTTCCCTCGCGGGTTGCGGCCTGCGCTGTCAGTCACCTCCTACTGCGCAGTTCTCTCTGAAGGAGTCTCGTCCTCTTCCAGGTGAGCAGGCGGGAGAGGCCCGTGCTGAAAGCGTAAACATCGAGCGTGGAACGAATGTTTTTAGAGGACTGAGCGCGGGTGTTCGGCTGCAAATGGAAGCGGATGGTTTTGTGCGCAGGCGGCGGATGACAGCGGACACATCGGGCGAGGAAGCCGCGGTGGCCAGCGCTTCCGCAGGCGCGGAGATCCACTGGCTAGGCGGGAGATTTTGGGGGGTTTCGGAGGGTCTTGTCGGGACTTTGGCACCTCGGATAGTAACAGAACCGGAGATACACGTTGGACATTTCTATGGCTCCCAGGAGGCCAATGATATTTCGGAACCAGACTATGAGGGTCTCCCTCAGGGTGCCTCCACCAGCACTCACATGTTAGCTGGGGCAGTCGCAGGAATTATGGAGCATTGCCTGATGTTTCCTATTGATTGTGTCAAGGTAAACTAATGCAACACATACAGAGTTTATTCAGAATTCCAGATGAGTCACAAACCTTGTAACATGACCGATAAGGCAAGCAGGCCAGTGTTGAGATCTTACAAGCTGGAAAGGTCGAATTGGTTTCCATATGTGTGTGTGTGAACTCCAGACTGTATAGTTGTGTGCCTAGTCTGTTCTCAGACTTATACGAAAGATAAACTGCTGCACCTTTATTGCAGTTATTAATAGTAATAATACTGCCATGCTATCTCTCACGCATCCAGATCTGTCTGGTCTAAAGTAGGTAACTAATGTCACAGACATGTAATTCCACAGTATGCTACTCTTTTGTGTTCTGAAACTGCTTGTTAGTATGTTTTAATGTTGTAATGTGATTGCAACCTCTAAGTGTGTTGTATTTGCAGCACCTGTCTATCTGTGAAACTCAGGTTTCGTTATGAAACACTGCCACGAGAATGGAAGGTCACACGTGGCTTCCTCTGCTAGGAAACCACATGACCTTGTTGACGCTCGCAGGGATAGTGCGCATGCGTTTTGAGGGCACTGTAGTTTTCATGCAATCTTTATTCTTACATATTAGAACATGTTTATTATAGCGTATATGAGAGTATGTTTCATTCTATATACGGTATATTTCTGAGGCATTTTGTCTACTATAAGCTATACATTTCTTTGTTTCTTTTAAATGGTTGGTTACCTTCAATAGAGTACAATAAACAAAGTACCAGAAAACGTCATGGTGCTACCTTGCAGTAAGGCCATGCTTTTTGGACATGTGCTATATTGGAGTTATCTTTAGCAACATACAGTATTTTAAATTAATTAGAAAAATATTTTTTATATTTTTCATGTAACGTAAAAAAAAAAAAAAAAAAATACTAATAATTTATTATGTTTTTAATTTACAAAAACAGCTGTAAATTATACTATAAAGGATAACTTTAATGTAACTCGTTGAAAGCCACAAATTCACATTTTGGGGGGAAACAATGACATATGTTTTAAAACGTTACTGATTTGTTTAGTAGGCATGGGTCACGCATTGATAATCGTAATATTTTCCTGATGATTATCACTGAATATAGGAATTTTTTTAAATATATAAATAGGGCTGCACGTTGCACAATAGTTCTTGTCTTTTCAAACATATTTCTCTTCAAAACTTTAGTAAAGTGTGAGCGGCAGGGTAAATTAAACGGGGTCACGCACCGGATGCGTCAGACAGACGACATGGCGCGTTCTAAAATTCGTAACAATTATTTTATACAAAGGTATGCACACACCACCAACGCTATCTTTCATATAGCCTACACAATGTAGCTTCAGTTACAAGTATGACTTTCTGTGGTTTGACAGCTTGAATGAAAGACCTATTTAAGGCTACATACAGAGAAATTCAGTCATTCAGTTTGCGCATTTACACCAGTTTAATACACTAACCTGCAAACTCATCACCGTCACTTTGTTCAATCTTGAAGTACAAAAACCTCAACTTTGGACTGCCATCTGCTGCGCCATGTGTGATACCGGTGCTTTTCCTACCCGTGACCTGCTTCAGTAAATGTAATATCACCCTCTTGTGGTCTCACAGCACTATTATACCAGACCGTTAAACAGATGGCCAATTGAGTAAATTGGAAAGAATGCAATTAGGCTTCTAATTTAAATGTCGGCTAATTTTAATATATCGGTTCCTCAAAAATATATTGATTAAATAATGTGCGATCAATAATCGATATATCGATATTTTATGACATCCCTATTGTTTAGTGGTTCGCAGACTATTTGAAGTCATTTTTACAATTTAAACAAAACCTCATCAATGTTAGTCAATTATATAATGCTACCATCCTTCATGTTGAGCCTGAACTGAAACATTAAGGAGCCAAATGGCTGTTTTTAGTTGCCAAATCATATAATTTGTAGATTTAGATTGTTGTTCAGAAACAAGATAGAAAGCAGAAGAAAAGGAAGACAGCTGATAACCCAATTAATCAGAGGTTTAATAAACAGTATATTGAGTTGAGAAGTTACGTAAGTTTGCATTACCTTTTGTCTCATCAATGTTCACACCCCTTTCATAATTTATACAAATATAAATATACTATTTATGTGTGAAAATCCCAGGAGATCAGCAGGTACAGAAATACTCCAATTAGCCCATCTGGCACCAACAATCATGCCATGGTCCAAATCACTGAGATCACTTTTTCCCCCATTCTGATGGTTGATGTGAACATTAACTGAAGCTCCAGACCCGTATCTACATGATTTTATGCACTGCACTGCTGCCACACTATTGGCTGATTAGATAATCGCATGGATGATTGTTGGTGCCAGACGGGCTGGTTTGAGTATTTCTGTAACTGCTGATCTCCTGGGATTTTCACACACAACAGTCTCTAGAATTTACTCCAAATAATAATACGTTTTATTTATATAGCGCCTTTCCACAAGCTCAAGGACACTTTACACTCCATAAACATTTAACAGGACAAAGTACATTAATATACGTTTCAACAGAAGTTACAGTTCAAATGGTGTCAAAAACAAAAACATCCAGTGAGTGGCAGTTCTGCAAACAGGAATGGCTTGTTGATGAGAGAGGTCAACGGAGAATGGCCAGACTGTTTCTAACTGACAAAGTCTACGGTAACTCAGATAACCGCTCTGTACAATTGTGGTGAGAAGAATAGCATCTCAGAATGCTATTCTGAGATGTGGGTTGGCGCTGTTTTGGCGGCACAAGGGGGACCTACACGATATTAGGCAGGTGGTTTTAATTATGTGGCTGATCGGTGTATAAGAGATTACATTTTTTATTTTATTTAGTACTGCCCTTCAAAATCTACATAAGCAGATATTTACATAATGCATAGTATGCATATAGTAGTGTGTTGCTTTCTTAAAGCATTAATGAATGTTTGCACCTTGTGTAATAGTTGTGTTTGAGTCCCTAAATTTTCCTAAGTGTCAAAAGGTGGATCTCATATACACTGGCGGCCAAAAGTTTGGAATATTGTACAGATTTTGCTGTTTCGGAAGGAAATTGGTACTTTAATTCACCAAAGTGGCATTCAACTGATCACAAAGTATAGTCAGGACATTACTGATGTAAAAAAACAGCACCATCACTATTTGAAAAAGTCATTTTTGATCAAATCTAGACAGGCCCCATTTCCAGCAGCCATCACTTCAACACCTTATCCTTGAGTAATCATGCTAAATTGCTAATTTGGAACTAGAAAATCACTTGCCATTATATCAAACACAGTTGAAAGCTATTTGGTTCGTTAAATGAAGCTTAACATTGTCTTTGTGTTTGTTTTTGAGTTGCCACTGTATGCAATAGACTGGCATGTCTTAAGGTCAATATTAGGTCAAAAATGGCAAAAAAGAAACGGCTTTCTCTAGAAACTCGTCAGTCAATCATTGTTTTGAGGAATGAAGGCTATACAATGCTTGAAATTGCCAAAAAACTGAAGATTTCATACAAAGGTGTACACTACAATCTTCAAAGATAAAGGACAACTGGCTCTAACAAGGACAGAAAGAGATGTGGAAGGCCAGATGTACAAATAAACAAGAGGATAAGTGCATCAGAGTCTCTGGTTTGAGAAACAGACGCCTCACATGTCCTCAGCTGACAGCTTCATTGAATTCTACCCACTCAACACCAGTTTTATGTACAACAGTAAAGAGAAGACTCAGGGGTGCATGCCTTATGGGAAGAATTGCAAAGAAAAAGCCACTTTTGAAACAGAAAAACAAAAAGAAAAGGTTAGAGTGGGCAAAGAAACATAGACATTGGACAACAGATAATTGTAAAAGAGTGTTATAGATCTTAAACCCATTGAGCTTTTGTGGGATCAGCTAGATTGTAAGGTGCATGAGAAGTGCCCAAAAAGACAGCCACATCTATGGCAAGTGCTACAGGAAGCGTGGGGTGAAATGTCACCTGAGTATCTGGACAAAATAACCGCTAGAATGCCAGGGATCTTCAAAGTTGTCATTGCTGCACGTGGAGGATTTTTTTGATGAGAACTGCTTGAAGTTCTGAATTCTTTTTTTTTTTTTCTTCAAATTGTAATATAATTTTTTCACGTTATTAATGTCCTGACTATACATTGTGATCAGTTGAATGCCACTTTGGTGAATAAAAGTACCAATTTCTTTCCTTAAGAGCAAAATCTGTACATTATTGTGTGTGTGTGTGTGTATATATATATATATATATATATATATAAGTGGTGCAGGACTTTTAATTATAAAGAAGCCCGAAATACACATGGGACACGTATTTTGAAATGTCTGCACTCCCAGTTGTGAGCTCACTGACAGCTGATTCACTGAGAAAGTGAATCTGCTTCAAACTGCTAACCTGAGCTCCTGAGTTCACACCCTCAGTTCTTTTCGGGTAAGACCTTTGTTCACGACTCTCTCGCGCTGGGTTTGTTGTTGTGTGCAGCAAACTCATCCCAACAGAACGGGTGAAAAGCGGCGCGAGACACACTGGTTGTGCGTGCTCTAAAGATGTATTCATTGACTCACAAGATGATATCTGACGAAACCGCATATGAACGCACACAACCCAACTGTCGTCAGTAGTGACTAGATTTTAAATGATTGTCACAATCAATTATTTAGTCGCATTTTGGAGCCCTGCATGGTATATCAAAGTACCATGTACTATGATTGATGTTCATCTGATACAATCACAGTAATGTGGAACCACCACAGTACTTTTTTGTAATGGATACTGTTGATACACTTCTAATGGTCAGTAATATGGGTCACTAATGGGGCTTTTCCACTGCACGGTACAGCTCAACTCGACTCTGCTCGCTTTTTGGGGGTTTCCACTGTGGATTATTCCTGGTACCTGATACTTTTTTTAGTACCACCTCGGTCGAGGTTCCAAGCGATCCGAGCTGATACTAAATGTGATGTCAAAACCCTGCAGATCACCGATTGGTCAGAGAGAATCACTACCAGCATCACTGGATTTGCAACACAGGACATCAACCTGCTAGTTTTAAAATTAGCAACAGCAACAGCAGTATCATTTGTTCACGCGACTTTCGAATCATAAAAAGACATGACTGTGCGCAAAACCACGGCGTGGTCAATAAACGAGGTGCAGACGTTCCTCTCGTTAGCGACGAATGACACGAAACGAAAAAGTCTTTCAGTAAGTGTCTCAGCTGTTGGCCGCACACGGCTACCACCGGACCTACCAACAGTGTAGGGAAAAGTAAAAAAAATTTAAAAGTGACTACAGAACCATCAAGGACCACAACAACCGGAGTGGTTCAAACAGAAGAAAGTGGAAGTGGTTCGACCAAATGGACGCTATCTATGGCAATAGACCAGCGAGCAATGGTAGGGAGAGTGCCCTGGACTTGGCATTGTTGGAGTCCACGATGGAGGATGGTACGTTTTGTTACGTTAACTCTATATTCTAATTGAAAGCTTCACTTTATTTAATTGACCAGCTACTGTAAAGCTTGCTTCTAAAACAAGCAGGCAAATTTAACTGTTACACTTGTGTAAAATCACCATGCAACAACTGCTTTATGCAGCACAATGAGCTAGTAGCTAACAGATAGCGGTCGTGTTATTGTTTATGGTCAGTAATGTTTGTGTCGCGTTTAAGATGATGTCACGGCAGTAGAGGCGGCGCAACTATGACGATCAGCCTATAATCCCACCCACGTTGAGGCGGCATTAAACTGCAGTGGAAAAGCAAGCTCAGAAAAGTAAAGCGAGCAGAGTCGAATCGAACCGTAACGTGCAGTGGAAAAGTGCCATAACACTGGACAGTTGCTTTGACTGCACTCCTACGCTATTGTCATTGCATCATTAAACAAGGCACTTTACCTCATGGAACTGCCAATGCAGTTGGTGCACTGACAGTTGCTTTAACATGAAAATAAACTGCTAAATGACTGAGTTTGTGGATGCATAGATCAGGATGCCATTGGTAAACAAAACTCTAAGGAAGTATTTCTGTGAGCGTTCAGCTGTTCTTGTCAGGTTGTGAAGCGAAGGGTTCTTGTGAGACTGAAACACTTTTTTTATGTCTTTTACAGCTGTTCCCTTTCAAATAGGCCAGTCTTGTGTAGATCTTGAACAGAATGGACTGTGGTCCTTTTGAAAACACAGCCCTGTTTGAGAACACTAATAGTAGGGGTGGGTAAAAATATAGATTTTCTGTTGCATTGCGATCTTCATTTGAACGGTCTCGATATCAATTCTTAAATCCCAAGGTCGATCTTTTACTCTATGCGCAACCCTCCACTACAATGAGAGGAAATCACTTGCATTATATATATAAACTCAGCAAAAAAAGAAATGTCCTCTCACTTTCAACTTCTTTTATTTTCAGCAAACTTAACATGTGTAAATATTGTATGAACATAAAAAGTTTCAACAACTAAGACATAAACTGAACAAGTTTCACAGACATGTGACTAACAGAAATGGAATAATGGGGGAGGTCAAAATCAAAAGTAACAGTCAGTATCTGGTGTGGCCACCAGCTGCATTAAGTACTGCAGTGCATTTCCTCCTCATGGACTGCACCAGATTTACCAGTTCTTGCTGTGAGATGTTACCCCACACTTCCACCAAGGCACTTGCAAGTTCCTGGACATTTCTGGGGGAATGGCCCTAGCCCTAGCCCTCACCCTCCTATCCAACGACGTGCTCAATTGAGATCCGGGCTCTTCGCTGGCCATGGCAGAACACTGACATTCCTATCTTGCAGGAAATCACGCACAAACCAAGCAGAATGGCTGGTGGCATTGTCATGCTGGAAGGTCATGTCAGGATGAGCCTGCAGGAAGGGTACCACATGAGGGAGGATGATGTCTTCCCTGTAATGCACAGCGTTGAGATTGCCTGCAATAACAACAAGTTCAGTCTGATGATGTTGTGTGACACCGCCCCAGACCATGACAGACCCTCCACCTCCAAATCGATCCCGCTCCAGAGTACAGGCCTCGGTGTAATGCTCATCCCTTCGTCGATAAACACATGTCCGACCATCACCCCTGGTGAGACAAAACCGCGACTCATCAGTGAAGAGCACTTTTTGCCAGTCCTGTCTGGTCCAGTGAAGGTGGGTTTGTGCCCATAGGCGACATTGTTTCCGGTGATGTCTGGTAAGGACCTGCCTTACAACAGGCCTACAAGCCCTCAGTCCAGCCTCTCTCAGCCTATTGCGGACAGTCTGAGCACTGATGGAGGGACTGTGTGTTCCTGGAGTATCTCGGGCATTTATTGTTGCCATTCTGTACCTGTCCCGCAGGTGTGATATTCGGATGTACCGATCCTGTGCAGGTGTTATTACACATGGTCTTCCACTGCAAGGACGATCAGCTGTCATTCTTGTCTCCCTGTAGCGCTGTCTTAGGTGTCTCACAGTACGGACATTGCAATTTATTGCCCTGGCCACATCTGCAGTCCTCATGCCTCCATGCAGCATGCCTAAGGTATGTTCACGCATATGAACAGGGACCCTGGGCATCTTTCTTTTGGTGTTTTTCAGAGTCAGTAAAAAGGTCTTTAGATTTTTAAGTTTTTATAACTGTGACCTTAATTGCCTACTGTCTGCAAGCTGTTAGTGTCTTAATGATTGTTCCACAGGTGCATGTTCATTAAGTGTTTATGGTTCATTGAACAAGCATGGCCATTTTTTTTTTTTTTAAACCCTTTACAATAAAGATCTGTAAAGTTATTTGGATTTTTATAAAATAATCTTTAAAATACAGTGTCCTGAAAAAGGGACGTTTCTAGAGTTTATGTGGCAACTGGCTGGTAAATGTTTAGATTTCACTCACCAGTAATTGTGTAGTATAGTGGTAGAGTATTCAGCAGCGAGATCCTTTCACTACGTGTTGAGAGTAAAAGTTGTTCCGTGGGTCCAAAGACAAAACCCATTTGTCATTAAATAATGTCTTTTTTATTACCCTTTCATTTCTCTACAGTCAGTTGTTGATTGAAATGTTTATTTTTTGTTGTTTTTTTTATTCTAATCATGCATGGCACAGATGAGATGAAGCCATTCGAGTCCTCTCTTGTTAACGTGCTCATTTACAGACGCTCTTTACAGAAAGGCCGTTGTTAAAGAGACAGCGCTGGTTTTTAGCACGGGTTCAACAAATCAATGTAAATACTTTTTAATAGTACAAATTATGCAATTAAACAATAAATGTCTAAATATATATATCTTATTTATTGATTGAATACATGGATTTGTTAATTTTTAAAAAGCCAAAATGTGACCAAAATGATGAATAACTAATAAATTATTCAAATTTATATTTTCGTAATGTACCTTTTTAGAAGGTCCTCTGTATAATTAACAGCATTAGCTGGGAGATAATTTATTTCATATGTAAGCAAAAGGGATATTATAACTGGAATATAGCCATATGAATCGATATAGAACTGAATCAAATCAAAATCGGAATTGAATCAAATCGATTCAATTAGAATAGGAATTGAAATGAGAAATCCGTACCAAAACCCAGCCCTAATTAATAGACCTTGAACTATAATTCATTACACGAATTCTCAGTTTCTCTTAGTTGGTTTTCATACTGGGCACGTTTGCCGCGGTCCAAATCCGAGCGCGATTGTTCCCGCCGCCCCTGCAGCGTTGGTCTGGTTTCAGACTCTATCAGATTCTGTCAAACCCTGGTGCTTTTCCATCATCAACTTGTGTCATCACAAACTTGCACATGGTAGAGAACACAACACGGTAGGGCTGGGTTGAAAATATCGATTTCCCGATTTTAACAGATTCTCATTTTGAAGAACCGATATCAATTCTTAAATCCCAAGAATCCATCTTTTAGTCTGTGCTGTTTTCAGCTGATGCGTGAACAACTTCACTAAACATTATTTGTAGTGCGCCTCCCATATAATAATCGCAATATGCTTTGTGTTTGTTACTTTTGATATGAAACAAAGTCTCAGCTTTTAAATTCTGTCAATTGAAATTCAAACAATAAATACCATTTTGACGCTCTTTAATGTGGCATGACGGATCGCTGTAGCCACCTCTGTTCAAGAGGCAGCACGGAGCGCGCGTGAACCGATCATCTCTTCCTCTTTACTACTAGTTATAGCATGAAATAAACATGAATGAACATCATAAGGTATGTTGAAAGATACAGTACAACTTACTGAAATGTATTAGCTCTCATGTAATCGCCCAATCGGTGTTTCAACCACAGAAAGACATCAATAAAACAGGTTGTAAACAATGTCACGTAACCCTACATTTACCTCAGGAAAGTCATTCAATGTCCATAGCTCGATAGTTAGCTAAAAAAAAATAACTCTAGAGAGGAGCATTTTGCTAAATATATGCACTATATTACATATTCATTATATTCATACTTTACCTGTTAGTGATGTCTCATTGTATGTTTGAATAAATCTGTTATGACAGCCACAGTTTAAATATAAATATTTCAACAACGAATTGGAGTAGAAACATAATTATATCATTAAAAAGTTGATATAAAAACTGCCTTATTTAATGTTTGTATACAACTCAGTTTTTATTTGCGTGTTGATTATTATATCTAAAATAAATAGAAACTGAATTTGGACTCTGTTGTTAATTTTAACGTTTAATATTATAGTAATGTACCAACTGACAGGGATCCCTGTATAGTTTACAGCATTAGTTGAGAGATTGTTTTCCTTAAGAAAAATTGGCATGATATTGAATCGAATCGAGAGCTTGTGAATCGAAATGGAGTCGATTCGTGAAATCTGTGTCAATACCCAGCCCGACAACACGGGTCACTATATTTGTGTTTTGTATTAATTTGGTGTCATTATGCACACCAGAGTGAATGCACTTGTGCTGCTGTGTGTCGCTTGCCATGATTCAGCAGATATGCATGTCCGGGAAAAGGCAACTATATCCGATGCTTGCAAACAGTCTTTTCTGAGGAGACCGATGTTTGCAAGCAATTTATTTGCAGCACTGCTTATGTTCCACTGCCCCTCATGGTGCAGGTGTGTTGTGTGTTTATGCAACTGATGTTGTCATGCTTAATTCGGCAAAAACGCATATGCCAAAAACGTAAGTTATTTCACTTTCTGAACAAACAAGTGCGGACCCGAGCTCAGGTTGCTCTCTCATTCATGCGAACCATGCCATAGTTCCATTGCAACCGAGCTCAGACAATCTCCTACAGGTAGTTTCGTGTTCATCTGTACCACGGTCCGCTCACCAGTCTGGAAAACAGTTTTCATATTACCAGTTGTTCATGCAAACCGTGCTTTGTTTTCAGCCCCCCTAAACCTTGATTAGATTATAAAGATTATAGGGCCTTTCCCCTTAAATTTTCATGTCAGGTCATTTTTAAGAATTTTCAGTTTGTTTTTCTTTTTGGAAAACATGGAAAATCCTCTGCAGGGGTTGTGACATGACAGTATGAGTAATCTGGTATGGTAAACATAACTATAGAGTATCATGTTTACATTTCAGTCAAAGGTTAAGTTGAAATCTCTGAGCACACAGTGTGGCACACTGCACATTGCGCCTGTTGAGAGCTCATTCATGGAGAATTACAAAGAACTGCAGAACATTAAAGTAACAACACATGTTCAGCAGCATAATGCTGTCCATAATCATAAGAGTTGCCATAATTTATGTCTTCCCAGGCCGTCTGGAAAACCTGGAAATATCAGGACAAACTAAATTTGTGATTTCCAAGCCTGCAAACTAAAAATCTTAAAAGTTATAGATTTGTTTTAATAATAATAATAATAATTATTATTATTACTTAAGTAGAAACAGAAAGAAACAGAAAAGGCTAGTTCTCTGTTGTTTATTTCACATCCTTTTTCCTGTTAGATGTTTTAGTTACTCACTGTCATGAGGAACTGGCTTTAGACAAAATTTATACACATTTATTGGCAAATCTCATTCTTTCCTCTTGCATAAAAAGGAAGTATGATTTTCTTATAAGAATTATATTACCCATGTAGCTGCACCTGCCAGCTTAAAGGATTAGTTCACCCAAAAATGAAAATTTAGTAATTGTTTACTCATCCCTGTGTTGTTCTAACCACATATGATTTTCTTTTTTTTTCTTAACACAATGGGAGAAATTGTGAAGTCATACAATGGAAGTTTATGGTGACCACCTCTTCAAGCTTCATAAAGCACTCCTGGTCAACACAGAATGGTTTCAAGTTCTCACAAACAAAAAACATCTGTATGCATTTCTGTCATTTTCGTTCGCTACACAATGAACCAGAGCTGTTTATGGATGGAGTCCCCATTAAAGTTGTTAAATAGAACAGGTTTCTTGGTATCACTTTTGATGACAAACTGTCTTTTATTCCTCACATTAAATCACTAAGAAAAGCAATGTTTTATAGCTATGAATGTTTTAAAGGTTTTATCCAAAACCAAATGGGAAGCAGGCAGCTCAACTCTCACGAACTTGTACAGAACCATGGTACGCTCAAAGCTGGACTATGGAAGTATCATTTATGGATCAGCTAGGAAGTCATACATATGACTTTTGGACGCTGTACACCACCAAGGTATACGACTAGCTTTGGGAGCCTACAGAACATTACCAATCCAAAGTCTCTATGCGGAAGCCAATGAACCTTCCTTGGAAATCAGACGCCTAAAGTTGGCCTTACATTATGCAACCAAACTTAAAACAAATAAAGAAAACCCAGCCTATTCAGCAGTTTTCCCACTTCTGCATTCAACAATATATGAAAAAAAAAAAACAAGTTTCATTCGTCCATTTGGCCTACGTATTAAAAACCCATCTGGAGAATCTGAAAGTGGATCTAAGCAGTGTGGAACAGACACATTTCTGCAAAATTCCTCCATGGGATCTTAAAAAGCCTAAAATCAATCTGGATTTAACAAGGAACCAAAAATCCAAAACGCATCCGAATGATTTCCATCAACAATTTCTGGACATAAGAGCAGTATACCCACAACATATCCCAATATACACAGACGGATCTAAATCTGGAAATAAAGTGGCAGCAGCTTTTGCAACAAACCAACTGTGTCAGGGTATCCGCATCTCTGACCAAAGTTCAGTTTTCACTGCAGAGGCAAACGCTCTACTACTGGCACTGAAGTTTATTGAGACTGCTCCACAACATTTTTTTTTATTTTTTTATAATAACTGATTCAAAATCATGTCTTGAAGCATTGGAAGATACTAAAACTGGTCACCCAACAATCGTGAAGATTTTAATCAAACTGTCATCTCTTGAAGCAAAGAGTTTTAATATTATTTTCTGCTGGGTACCTGGACACTCAGGAATCTCCAGTAATGAACAAGCAGACAGAGCTGCCAGAGAAGCACTATCTACTGAACCAGTAAAATGCTCTATACCTTCCACAGATCTGAAACCAACTCTGAATGTATATATCAAAAACAAATGGCAGTCGGAGTGGGATCAATGTTTAAACAACAAATTATGAGAAATAAATCTTGTTGTTGGAACAAGATATGTGTTCCCTTTTAATAATCGCTGGGATGAAGTCATTTATACACGATGCTGGATAGGACATACAAGACTCACACACTAATTTTTACTATCAGGAGAAAATTCACCAAAGTGCTCATCTTGTCAGAACCCACTATCCATTAAACATATTTTACTGGACTGTCATACCTCTACATATCCGAGGAACCTGTATTATTCAGTTGATTCTTTTGAAAAGGTTTTTAATCAAGTGCATCCAAATTTAGTTTTAAGGTTTTTAGGAAAAATGAATCTTAAACACCTCATTTAACTTATTTAACTATTTTAAATAACTAAACCTGGTTCCCACCATGAATATAGCCATAGAAGCTGGTATGGCGTAAAAAAAAATGAAAGAAACAAACAAACAAACAATCAAGCTTCATAAAAGATGCAAAAGTATAACTCAGAAGTGTAATAAATTATTAAGCTATATTTTCAACTTCTGACCATATCAGTTTAAATATTGATTTTAAGATAATCTGATTAGGTTCAAGGCCACAATGTAAACCTAAAAAACATATTACGCAACTAAATACAATATTCTCAGATAGCTGTGGTATTTGGCTGAACTCGGTGGTGAAGCGGCTCAGACTATGAGCCCAGGCCAGGGGCTGTTCAAACAGACAGATCACAACAGACTGGAACCGAAAGGATCTCGAGACAGACACACATTTCCAAGTTGAACTCTTTTCCTGGCAAAGCGTTTTGCTTAATCTGAGAAACGCTTATAAGAGAGCAAAACACAACAGCCAAGTACCTCCACCAACTGTAAGGTGCTGTTCACACCGAACGCTTTTGCAACCGTCCAATTTGTTTTTCTGTGTAAATGCACGCTAGACGAACGTCTTTGTTTTCGCTTTGTTTTTGTTTATTCAGCGTCTCGTGCAGGAGCGCTGTTTTTTCAGATGCTGTGTCTAATTAAAAAGAACTTTAAAAAGCATCTTGAGGCACCTGCTTTCTGAAACTTTTTTAGCAATTTTATTTATTTATTTATTTTATTTTTTTAGCGATTGCAAGAATGCAATCGATTTGAAGTCACCATCAGTGCTTGGCACAAATCCAAAATTTGAATACACAGTTTTAGCATTCGAATGTGCATTTTCTTTCTTAAATTCGAGGAATATTCGAATTTCTAATTTTTATTTGACAGCCCTGCCAGTGTTTCTGGCATGTATGTGAAAGTCTGCGGCACATATTGAAGTGCATTCACAAAAGTGCTGTAGAAAAAGAAGATTATGAGGTCATATTATGTCCCTGTATAAATTAGAGCTGTTGTTTCAAACTTCAGATCCGAGATGTCACTTCCTTTTAACATGCCAGTGTGATTCTGGGTTTGCAAACAACTTTATGGTCATGTTTACTGTTTCTAAAGTTTGCTGTCATGGTCTTTTCTACTTTAATGTAATTGACACATTTTAGCATAGCAATGTTTTTTTGTTGTTGTTTTGTAACACAAGTTCTCTTCCCTGGCCTGAGATTAAATATAAAAATTAGGCCTGTCGCGATTAGTAAAATAACCATCTGATTGCGGTTATTTGATCTAACCACGGTTATTTGAGAAAACTGTGATTATTGGGCATTCTAATTCCAATCACATTTTAATGCCCAATTAAGGGAATTTTAAGCGAATATACTGTATAAATGCTACAAACGGCACATTTGTTTGCCATTCAGTTGAACTCCGAGTCCGAGCGCCACTGAGCTGCACCGCGGATGTCAACCAGCTCCTGTCCAGAAGAGCGCACAAAGTATGTGAGTGTGAAAGTGAAGAAATTAGGACAAAAATATTTTACTATTGCATAATATAATAAAATATAGAAAAAAAATATTTTAATTTTTGTATAAAAATCTGTCAAATATATATATATATATATATATATATATATATATATATATATATATATATATATATATATATATATATATATAATATGAGTTAAAAAAAAACAGTGTAAATGTAAAATTGACCAAAAATAATGTTGACCAAAAGAGACATATTTTAAGTATTTAGAAATATTTTGATATTTAAAACGTTATTTTTATGTCATTCATACGTTTTTAAAGCCTTAAAAGGAAACCATATATCCCTGTTTTATTATTTGATTTATATATTTCAAGTTAAATATGTAAAAATTACTTCTTAAGGTGTATGAAGCACACATGCAGAAAAAAGCACACCTTAAGAAATATGACAATTTATATGACAATTAATCGGGAAAGCCCTTAAAAAGACAATTAATCGTCATAGCCCTAAAACAGACAATTAATCGTCATAATCGCAATTATTTTTTGACAATTAATCATCAGCCAAATTTCATAATCATGACATGAGTGCATTTTGTGAAATTTATTTTTACTCTGTACTGTCGTTTGGGTAGTTGATATATTACATGGATATTAACTTTTTTCATTAACATCACGATTTTAGTTTAAAATATTTAATTTATATATATTTATAAGGGAAGGTGTTGCGACGTACCATTTTTTAAAAACTGTTTTTTAACCATTTTAACAACCTTTCTGCATTCGCTAATCACTAGTTCATTTTATTTCATACTGCAGTGAAAAGTAAATTTTTAAAACTATAAATATTCTATGTAGTCTCTCAGTTAATATTATGTCACTATAACTCCATGCATAATGATTATAAAACAGTTTTCAAAATGCTCTTTAAAATACTTTTTGATAGTTTAGCTTTCCACACCACAGCACAAGTTCCACAAAAATATTTAATGTCAACTACCCATTTACACTGACAATTTCATTTGAGGCTCTTCTTGGGTTAATTTACACTAGGGATGGGCATTTTGGTCATTTTGTCTACTTGAGTGCTCGTCGAGTACTCGAGGGGCAATGACATGTACATAAGTGTATATGTATTAACATGTCTGTCTGACAAACGTCTTTGGCTGCTGCAATGCGTCTTGTTGTTCCAGTGTATCATCTATTCATTATTATAGGCTGTTATTAAATAATCTGTTACAAAATGTACAAAAGATTGCATAATCAAAATATAATACATCATATTTTGTCATAATGTGAAGATTCGCTGCCCAACTCAGTGAAAGAATGTGCACAACGCGCGTCTGTCTGTTCTTCCTTCAGGTTACTGTAGTAATCTTAATAAGCACGCACCATTTTTTTAGTGACTGTCTGAAACATCTGTTTTCAAATCGCGGTTGGCTTAACAGGAGATGCCATAACCATCAAGTTAAGTTGATGTTCAGTTTTGAAGCCGCTGCATTTTGTTCCATTTAGCTGCGCTCTGTCTAGCTGTTTGAAACACTCGCCTGCTCTATATATGTGTTTGTCTTCCCAAGTGTTTGCTGCTTTGGGGAAAGCCATGATGCTCCGTATTGTTGTTTCTGTGTTGATTCATGAAGCGTTCCATTCAACTCAGAGAGTTGGAATTTTCACCTTTCAACTGGGGAAAGTTCAACGGAATGACAATTTATGTCGGACTTCTAACTTGGAAAATCGTTCGGAAATCTTCAACTTTCATTTCATCAAGATGCAGGTGTGTGTAGCATTGCAGCGTCATATCAGTTTGGTTGCAATTAGACGTCTCTGACAATCAATGTACCCCTCAAAACCATAATCGATCTCAAAATTAAAAATAAGATCCCTCTTTGACACGTGTGTGTGTGTTTAGTTGTCAGGTAATTGAACTAAATTTGAAATTAAGTGAAAAGTTGCATCATGCATGATCACCATCGATCATCATCTTCATGATCGATCATTGCTGCCACGTCCAAGTAGCCGAGTACTCGTGCCCATCCCTAATTTACACATTTGTTTTTTGTTGCAGACTCGTATGCAGAGCCTGCAGCCTGAACCGGCCGCTCGCTACCGTAATGTGATGGACGCTCTGCGGCGCATCGTGAGGACCGAGGGCATCTGGAGGCCAATGAGAGGCCTGAATGTTACCGCTGTAGTGGCAGGTCCAGCCCATGCACTTTACTTTGCTTGCTACGAGAGGTTGAAAAAAGTCCTCAGTGATGTCATCCATCCAGGAGCAAACAGTCATTTGGCGAACGGTACCAGCTTTTTCAGCCCATCAGCAAAGCTTAATCCTCTCACAGGCGCACACACAATTCATTTGCATACTTCTTAGAGTGTTGGAATGGTAGTTCAAAACATTAATGAGTTTCTACAGAGGACAATCAGCAGTCATGTGGTATTAAGCTGAGATTGGAGAATCTTGTGATCTTTATTTTTTATCTTTTGAAAAGGATTTGAAAAAAAAACTTAATTGGTTTGGGAGTGTCAAAAGTTACTAAAATTTAGCAATAGTTAAATAGTGTGGCCATCTAGTTATATGTCAGTAGTTATTTCTGTTAAATTATTTGTAAGATATTTTTATCTTTGAAAAGAGATAGTTTGAATAGACTGCTACTGTGTTTTTAAAACTAATAAAAAATTAGAGATGCACAGATGTTGAAATTCTGCTAGTGAAAAAAGTACACTTTGAATGTAAGAAATGTCTTATTTTAATAGAAGTGGGACTTCTGGGATATTGATTAGATATTCCTTGAATATCTCCTGTTAAAGAGTAGTACTTTATAAATTATTGATGGACTTCTTAACAGTAGTTTTTTTGATATTTTAGGTAATATACAAGAGAGTTGTGTGGTGTAAAGAGTCAAGTGCACAATCACGCAGTATTAGGTGTAATTTGTTCTTGCACATGTCAGATCATGCTTGTAATGAGTAGTTCGGGTTAGACTGAACTCAACACCGAAGAGCTCATGGTGAAAGTGATGATTGGTGTTGCTTTGCAGTGTCTCTTTTCTTTCTCTTTTCTCCAGGTCAAGGTGAGAATGGGTAAGTGACTGCTGGTATATTAACATTTACCAGTAAAATGCACTTAAAATGGCAAAAAAAAAAAAATCAATTAGGCCCATTTTTTTTTTCCGTTTAGAAAAAAAACTGTATATCCAGAAACAACAGCGCTTCGTGCCACTTACTGAAAAACACAATGACACGTGCCAGTTTTCTGAACAAAAGACCCTCTTTTTCTCCTCACTGTACATTCCACACAGTTTATCCAGTCAATCCCTAATCTCTGTTAAATCAGATGGGGCAGTTGGTGGCTGTGTCTACTACTGTTCACACATTTTAGTCCTACTGTGTTTCTGGATTGGCCCAAGGCTGTTTATATCTGAATGTTGTGTTTTGCATCCACTGACTATCCTCTCTATGTGTGCACCCTGTTTTTGGTGTTAATTTCTGAGGGTCTGTTTTACAGGGGCTGCTGGTTGTGTTGCCACATTGCTTCACGATGCTGCCATGAATCCTGCTGAAGGTATATCTGCCTTACTCTCACTTCCTGTCAACATAAAATTACATGGATACTTAGGAATTATTTTCTTTGCTAAACAAACAGCAGTTCTGGGCAATATTCAGAATTTAAGAATTTTCAATTCATGAGTATTCATATTCCTGAGAATCTGAATTGAATTGGCCACGCCCCACAGGATATTGAATTGGAATGACAGGAAAAGGAATTAAAGGAATATTCCAGGTTCGATACAAGTTAAGCTTAATTAACAGCATTTGTGGCATAATGTTGATTACCACAAAAAATGACTTCAACTCGTCTGTCCTTTTCTTTAAAAAAAATAAAAATAAAAAAAATAATCGAGGTTACAGTGAAGCACTTATAATGGAAGCGAATGGGGCCAATTTTTGGAGGGTGTAAAGGCAGAAATGTGAAGCTTATAATTTTATAAAGGCACTTACAAGTGGATATTAAGTGATTTTAACACACTAAAATAATGTTATATGTTATAGAAATATTGTTTATGTCTTGTGACTATACTTTTGAAACAGTGAGTATTTGAATGTTTACTGATTGGCACCATTGTAAGTGCCTCACTGGAACTCAGATTTTTGCTTTTTTTAAAGAAAAAGAGGGGCAAGTAAAACTTAATTTTTGTGGTAATCAATATTATGCAAAAAAATTTCCTATCGATTGAGCTTAGCTTGTATTGAACCCGGAATATTCCTTCAATGAAATTGCAATTCAAAGAAATTACACAGTCACAAAAGAGAGTAATTTCATTAGTTAAATTTGTTCCAGCAAAACAAGTAATTACATCATTAATGTGTAACAGTTATTACTAGTTCAAGTTTGATAATGGCAAAATGGTTTTCAAACTAGATTTTAATTATGCCATAGAGCTCCACAAAGATATCCATCACATTGTTTCAAAACTCTACAACAATAAATATTAACATTGAATTTGAAATTGAGTAATCAGTATGCAAAATTGTAATTACTTTATACAACTTCTGTATTTCGATTTTAATTTATATTTAATTTACATACATTTTATTGTATTTAATAAATCTTTCATTTTATGAACATTGTGGTGGAAATTCTCTGAATACTCTAATTGTACTAAAATTTAAATTTAGGAATTAATTTGAAATGTAAACGTTGTTCTTTAATCAATTCTGAATGGAGCAAAACCCTGACAGACAGAACAGTCAGACAAAAAAATATATATTTGTTTTTGGACATGCACTATGGTTGACCTCGGAGTACCATGTAAATACAATGGTATATGAATATGAAAATCTTCCGGTACTTTTGTTTTTGTAAGGGTGTGTCTGGGGTTTTCAGCTCAAGATTTCCAGTCTCAACCACTGACACGCACACTCCGCGATTGCAGTCTGTCTGACAGTTCACTGTGCACTTGGTGGCAGCAAAGAGCTGTCTGATTTCCTTCCAGTTCCTTGCAAAACCCTCAAAAGAACATATTTCTATAAGACAGCCTTGTGGGAGCAGATTGGCCTTGCTCTAATTAACAGCTGTGCAATGTTGAAACAGTAGTATTAGCCGAAAAATCCCCAATGGCCTGAGTCTCGGTCTGACTGTAGTGTTAGTTTCTGCACTCTTGAGGCTCAAGGTTAATCAGCGCAGGTGCCAGACTGAGGCCTTGTGAGGACACCTACCCTGTTTATTCCCTGCAGAGTGCTTGACTGTAGGTTAGACTGAAGGATTATTTGATCTAGTTATGTCCGGATGAAACAGCCAACACTCTTAATTATTCCAAACATTTCTGCTTTGATGGGCATACTGTATTTCAGTCATGACCTGATGTCTTGGTCAGTGTGTTTGCCACCTGCTTAATCCTTAGAGACCCAAGTATGGATATTAATGATGCATTTCCTTTTTCCCTCCTTGAAAGTGTTTCTTAGGAAACTACTGATTCTAAAAATTTAGATTTTTAAACAGATTTTGTTTGGGGCTGAGTTTTGTGATTAGGAAGATGTGATATTCTATATGCAGTTTTGTTTTCCTGCCAAAACTGTTGTTGTTGTGATACAGTTCAGAGTGTCAGCTACTGTTATGTGGGTCAATGACGTGACAATCATTTGCTCAGTTTTTGTCCAGATCTATGAAGTTATGCTAAAATACAAAAATGCAGTTCACCCACAACTGTTGCTTGAATACACCACTACTATGATTAACTTTTTTTCCATTTCTGAGGTCAAAGTTATTTTTATGTTTTTACTGGAGATCAACTCTGGAGACAGTAAAACTAAATAAATGTATTATTAAAAGTTGAAATTGTGGAAAAAGGAAATGTTGGCATAAGTATTTTGGAATAATGTTTTATTATGATATATAACAAATAAGTTTTCAAATAAGTAACACATTTTTTCTTTTTTATTATCAATATTTTAAAAACTTTTGTCCACCGAAGCAAAGTCAGGTGGTGTTACCAACATGCAGGTAGACATTTTGGTTTATGTGAGAAAAACATATGCATAAAACAGAGAGGGTCACTTAAGACCCTCATGACTGTGTGTTAAGTTTTGATAAAATATCAGATATTTTGACATTTTTATGAAAATGCACATTTTGTTCAGGTCAAATGGAGTAACCCCAAGAAAACTTCTTAATATTCCTGACTAAAATATTAATAAAATGAAAAAAATATTTATATATATATATATATATATATATATATATATATATATATATATATATATATATTTACATTAAAATATGCTTAAAAGAATTTTTGAAATAAATTAAGTTGTGTATATTTGTGTAAATTCAAGGTGGCAAAGAATGTATTTTAATACATTTTACTTGATGGTTCCACCACTTGACATTTAAATAGTCATTAAATAATTTTTTACAAATTTTATTTAAAAAAAAAATGTTTTTCAAACATTTATGAAACCAGCATGGACACAAAGATTACATTTCTACAAACTTGACACATGGGTTTTAAGCTAGGTTTATAAAAAAAAAAAAAAAAAAGTGTATCACATTGGACAAGCTTATTTGTTAGCTACCCATGTGTAGTTTTTACTAGTGGTCAACCAAGTTTTTTAAAATGTATTTTATGACCTATAGCCGATATCTAGAGAGCAAGATCGCCAATATATATAATTGAATAAGATGTAAAAAAAAAAAAAAAAAACAATTGCAGAAATTAAATGAACTCTTTAATTTACACAATATTTACTCAAAATCACGAAAAAAATATTTGAATACATAGAATGTGAACTATCCATTGGCCAATTGGTATAGGTATCGTCTGAAACTATCTTAAATTGGTTAGACATCGGCCCATTAATTGGCCTGTCTGATATGTTGGTCTATAAAAAAATTTTTTTTTTACCTATATTTAATAAAGATGAGTTATTATTTAATTGTTTCATAGAACATTTGCATTTAAGCTACAGTAGGTCTCAGATGTTAATGTTCTACATCCTCTTCTCTTTGTTTCCTTTCCATCTGCGATGACCTTCATCCACCACACTGTTTGTTTCCCGGGTGACCCTTCAGTGGTGAAGCAGAGGATGCAGATGTACAACTCGCCCTACCGTGGCGTTCTGGACTGTGTACGCTGTGTGTGGCAGCGGGAGGGGGCGTTGGCCTTTTATCGCAGTTACACCACACAGCTTACCATGAACGTGCCATTCCAGGCACTGCACTTCATGACCTATGAATACCTGCAAGAGCTGCTCAACCCCCAAAGACAATACAACCCCTCCTCCCATATGGTGTCTGGCGCTTTGGCAGGGGCCATCGCCGCCGCCACGACCACACCACTGGACGTTTGTAAGACGCTGCTGAACACGCAGGAGTCTCTGGCACTTAACTCTGTCAGCCAGAGCGGAAGACAAATCTCGGGTCTTGGCCATGCCTTCCGGACTGTCTACAGGCTTGGCGGCCTGCCTGCTTACTTCAAAGGCGTGCAGGCTAGGGTCATATACCAGATGCCCTCCACTGCCATCAGCTGGTCCGTCTATGAGTTCTTCAAGTATGTTATTACCAAACACCAGCACGAGAAGCGCAGGACCCAGAGGGACGGAGAGAAGTAGCTGCCCATGAACAGGCAGCAGCTGGGCTGACCTTGGTTTCTCTCTCGCCTCCGTTGCTCACAGAACCACGACACAAGCGTTCAAGCTGCAAAAGGACTGATTACTGTTTTACTATATAATGATACGCACATATAGAGTCCAAACGCTCCTTTCAGTGAGCATTTAAAAAGCTAGATCACCTAAAAATCATTTACTCACCCTCATGTTGTTCTAAATCCTTATGGGACACAAAAGGACGTGTTAGCCTCAGTCACCATTCACTTTCATTGTATGGAAGATAGATGCAATAAAAGTGACTGATGCTGACATCCTGCCTAGCATCTCCTTTTGTGGTCTACAGAAAAAGGAAAGTAACATGGGTTTGGAATGACATGAGGGTGAGTGGATTATAACAGATATTGTATTTTTGGGTGAACTATTCCTTTAATAAAACTGAAATTTCCATGTGTAATTCAGCTAATAATCATGACCCAAGTTCTCACTGTGACAGCTGAGATTTTTGTTCATCCTCAAAGACGAAAAGTACTTTGCACTCTCTTTATCAATCAGCCCAAAATACACGTTTGTGATTCTTTAAATCCCACAAGGTGGCATCAGAGGCCTCACCAGATTTGAGTGAAGTGAACATACTGTTTAAGGAGGGGGAGGTCCCTTAAATATGTGGGTTGGAGTTTAAAACCTCTAAACTTACAGAATCCCTCCATTTATTTTCAAGTCATATGCAGAAGAGCAAACCAGACTTTTTTTTTTTTTTTTTTAATTGCCAGCCAAAATACATACAAGACATAGTAACACTATACAATAAGTTTCTATACATTAACATAAAGTAATCCATCATGAACTAACAATGAACAATTTTTTTATTTTTATTTTTTTACATCATAAAATTAACTATTAATCTTGGTTCATTTTAATTTGTAAGTAAACCATTGTTAATTGTTAGTTTGTTATTCCATAATGTATGAACTAATGTTAACATTAACATATTTATAAGTTAACATTAATGAAGATGAATAAATCTGGAAAATAATTATTCATTGTTAGTTTAATTGTTGTGTTAGCTAATGTTAAGGCATACAACCTTATTATAAAGTGTTACCAAAGACATTTCTGTACATTCATTAGAAATCGGGATTTTAAACAACATTAAAATTATTACAGCATGTAGACCTGTACAGTAATTTATTGCCATCTCTGGCTGAATAGCACTCAGAGATATGAAAGATATCTACAATAGAGGTATTTTTGTAGTTTTTGATGATGGCATTTTGTCAGCACTGATGGAAAATAATCCTGCATTTAATCAAATCTGTTAATCCCAAAGCCCCTCCACAACTGCTAGAATTAGTCTTGAGGTCTCGTAGAGTCTCTAATGGGATGGCACATCGATCCAGATAACCGTTTTGGAAGTACACTCAGTTCTTTATGGCAAATATTAGTTCCCATAGTGTTATCCAGTAAACAATGCCTTAGACATGTAGTTCAAATGACCTGACTGTCGTTTAAATCAGATTCCCTGTTTTCTGTTTCATACACGGAGGTCCTATTAAGAGATGTAATTAAATGAATGTAATTTTGTTTGAAACATTTCTTGATTGACACTGGGATGTATTTTGGTTTGCTCTTGACTAGTCTGAAATTGAGCTCTACTGTATAAGAGTTTCGCTGAAACGCACCTGGCAGTTGAACATATGTGGAATCGGTCAGAATTCTGACTGCCCTATTCAGTTTTGTTCTTCAGCTGTCAATAAATTAGCAGTGCAGGGAATTCCCTTGCTTGCATAAGCTGATGTCTGTGTGTTATTTCATTTATTTGTATTTTTCAATTTTTTTTCACTGCAAATTATTTATATTGAGAGAAGTTATTTACAGAAGTGCACTTACAATTGAAGACTATCGGGCAAGGCAGTGCACCAGGATGAATGTTAAAATGCACCTGAAAGCATTTCGAAAGTATAGCCACAAGACTTAAGTTACACTTGTAAACATGAGTCTAGTGTGATAAAATGGCTTCTTCCAATCTTTCAATTTCTGTCATGACAATAACTAAGTTTACATAGACACCAGAAAGCGGCTTATTGCAAAAAAGCATAGTTCCCATTTACATGCACTGCTTAAGTGGCGTACTCTTTACTTCCGTATACATTCGGCTCGGTCAGTAAGCAGCTTTCTCTACAGCAACGCAATTTCCCTGCAACGCTTGTGTAAATAACAAAAATGGCAACCAAGCATGACTTCTCTATTTTATTCTCCGTTGCTTTGCTTTATTTCCAGATATTCCAGAGTTGTTGCTTTGTTTGTTTTCTTACCTTTCTATCACAACCTGCAGCAGAATTGCACTGCAATAGTGGGGTTTCCCTCTTAAAAACTCTGGGATTCCCCCAATGTACAAGCGCACATACGCTAACGTGAGGGACAGAAGATTTTTTTCGCTGGTGTGTATAAATGGGTATAGTTTTTAGTGTATGTTTTTCCCACTGTACTCCCAGAAATGTTGAATTCTTTTCAATGTGTTGATATGGTTTATGGCTCCATCCTATGACAGTTGTTATCCAGTCTATTCATGCACATGCGCACTTATCAAAAACCTGTAAAAACACTGTTTACGCATTTATATGGACGCATAAGTTGCGTTTTCCAGGAGAAACCCAGGTGTGTTCAACCACTTTCTCTTAATCCCTTAAAGGAATAGTTCACCCAAAAACGAAAATTTGCTGATAATTTACTCACCCTCAGGCCATCCAAGATGTATCTGAATTTCTTTCTTTATTAAAACAGAATTTAAGACTTTTAGGATTTCATTTCAGGCCTCTTCTAAACAATGTAAGTGAATGTCCTCCAGGTTTCGACTCCAGTCGACAATAAAGTTCTTCTGAACGCAAACAATTGATTATTTTTAGAAACAAAACAATACTTATATACTTTTTAACTACAAATGTTCGCTTCCGTACATCTCTGTGATGTGCGCTCATGAGAGGAATGACGTAAGCTCGTTGGTAAGGTCACGCGTCACGTGGAGGAGTCGGGAAGTGCGTCATTTTTTACAAGAGAAACTTGTGCCGTTCACAAACCAAAACAATCCAAAACAATTTCAAAACAATATAAAATAAAAAATAATTTCCAAATAACAATAATTAAAAAAAACCCCAATGTAAACAATGACACGCTTCCTGACTCCTCCACGTGACGTGTGACCTTACCAACGAGCTTACGTCATCCTTCATGAGCGCACATCACAGAGATGTACGGAAGTGAACATTTGTAGTTAAAAAGTATATAAGTATTGTTTTGTTTCTAAAAATTGTCAATAGTTTGCATTCAGAAGAACTTTATTTGTCGACTGGAGTCGTGTGGATTATTTTGATGCACCCTAAATATGCATTTTGAACCGTCAAAAAATGGAGGACATTCACTTGCATTGTTTAGAGGAGGAGGCCTGAAATTAAATCCTAAAAATCTTAAATTCTGTTTTGATGAAGAAAGAAACTCTGATACTCAGATACATCTTGGATGAGTAAATTATCAGCAAATTTTCATTTTTGGGTGAACTATTCCTTTAAGTGGCATAAGGAAATAGGCGTTCTCGTTTTCATGACATTTCAGAATGCAGTTTCCTGCAAAAACCCTGGAATAAATCGTTTTCTTAAGTGCACGTAAACGTGGTAAAGCCAGTAAACTTAGTAACTTTTGCATGATATGCGCAAGGATACGAGAAAGGGACTGATTGCACAGAAAAAATATACCCACAGGAACTATTAACACATAACCAGAAGTCCATCCACCTACAACTTTAGTCCCACAACTAAAAATATGATTTAGACAACTTTGCAGCTATAAAACATTTATATATGGAAGAATTACAAGTTGCACATTTCTACTTTTAAACCCTCTGGAATGCTTTGCTTTATAGACTTCCTTTGTAAGTGCATTACTGTAAACCTGATTTTTGTTTATTTTTGCAAACTGAGTAACAAGTCAAAATTATCTTTTTAGGTAAAGCTTTTTTAAATGTTCTTTTACAGTATCATTTTTACTGGGATGCTCACACAGTAACAGATGCCATTTGAAAAGCTATCCAGCTCTGTAGATAGATTTAGATTCATGATTTTGACTATCAGTGGTGGAATTCCAATGCCAGTGTCCTCGGGAACGAAGGAGCAGCACCTCTAATCTGTGAGAGTTGAAAGATCTCTGTTGGTGGCAAGTTCAGTGTTTGGTCTAAGACACAGGTGCACATGTGACCTTTGACTTGAAGTTTCTGAACAACTGCCAGGGGTGTGCATGGTGGAGCTCTCACTTTACCTGGCTGCAAAGGTCTTGACGAGAGGTTAAATGTTTTTCTTTGAATTATTGTTTTAAAGGAATATTTCGGGTTCAATACAAGTTAAGTTTAATCGACAGCATTTGTGGCATAATGTTGATTACTACAAATAATAATTTCAACTTGCCCCTTCTTTAAAAAAAAGCACAAATCTGGGTACCTGTGAGGCACTTACTATGGAAGTAAATGGGGCCAATCCGTAAACATTAAAATACTCACTATTTTAGAAGTATAGCCACAATACATAACCAATATGCATGTTAACATGATTTTAGAGTGATAAAATTGCTTACTAACCTTTTCTGTGTAAAGTTATAGCCAATTTTACAACTTCGTTGCCATGACGATGTAATGTCAACAAACCCTAAAATGACTGTAAAAATGACATTTTAAACAACGTTACAGGTCAAATAATGCACAAGTTTTAACAAAAGAATTAATGTAAGTGCTTCTATAAAATTATAAGCTGGATATTTCTGCCTTTAATCCCTCCAAAAATTGGCCCCATTCACTTCCATTGTAAGTGCCTCACTGTAACTTAAATAAAAGGACGGATGGAGTAAAAAAATGTGTTTTTGTGGTAATCAACATTACGCCACAAATGCTGCCAATTGAGCTGAACTTGTACTGAACCCGGAATATTCCTTTAAATAAAACCGAAACCCTACCAGTGCAGTCTCTACAGTGGCACCAAAATTTGAGGCTTAGGCCTTTTTTAACATTAATGTCATTGCATTAGATAAATAGCAAACCAAGTGTCATTTGCAAACCACTGATTCAAGACCTTATCTTGGAACTAAATTCACTTTTCTGAGCAATTTTGCTATTACTTCTGACCAACTGGTTACAAGGTCATTTTTTATTAGCTGTATGAAGTCAGTTTCCCTCAAATCAATGCACATTTACATTTTTGGCATTTTCTTTTATTCAAAGAAACTTGCAGTACATTCAAGGCACATTTCTTTTAAAATCCGTTTTTAACCATAGGTTTTAACATAGTAATAATGATGTAACAGCATGCCGCTAATTGAGGTGCTGAAATTCCAACCGTTTCTATAAAGGTAGGAGAGAGAGCAGATGACAGATGAAGGACAATCAGTGTTGCTCCTGAGAGCCACAGGCACTGCCTGCTGAACATGAACTTGACTGTCAGCCTGCCAGGTGGAAAAGCTAGACTGTAATCGAGCCGTTCATGTGAGTGTAGGAGGCTTGATTCAAATGCAGAAGACAAGGGGGGAAGAAAGCATGAAATAATCCAGATATAATATCATACCCCACTTTAGTTCAGCCTTAAACTGAAGAGGATTAACCAGGATGTTCTTGCAACTTTTCCACTGTGTGTTGTTTGTGCTCTTGTGTATCTAAGCTCGGAATGCCAAGGTGTTGTTTTCTTTAGTCTCTCATTTCTGAGCACTTATTCGATTTGAATACAAACCTGACATGGAAATCAGGTCTGGAGTGCACCTTTCAATCCTTAAATGCCGCTGTGGACACACAGGTCTAACGTCAGTCCTACCTTGTGGGTTCATGTCCTTCAACTGACATTGAATTAAAAATACTGCAAAGCGATTTTGAAGAGAGCATTGCAGAACATCGAATCGTTTGCTTTGGAATAAATATTTGTCCTTTGCAATATTCTTACCAAAGTTATCTTTCTTTAAAGGTAATACAGGATTTAACGCTCAGTGCAAGCAATGAATCAGTGAGTACAATGTGTTTCACTGTAAACAATCACAACAAAATATCGAGATCTTGGACTGCAGGTGCAAGAGGATTTTTATACAGTCTTTATACTCTCTTCCAGTACACACAGACATACATCTGTTCAAACAGGGAGTTGTTAATGAGCTCTCTTTGAATGTCTGAGAGTGTGTGACGGGGTGTTTTACCCCACCCTGGTGTTCGTTTATTTCTCTCCTCCCATCCGTGTCGCGGGTGGCCCGCATGAGCTTGCCCACAATGGCGCTGATGAGCTTCCTCTGCAGAGTCTGCAGGGGATTATAGAGAGGTGTTTATGGTTCTTGAGCCACCGAGTGATCGGCCCTACGCAGTTCTTTAAGGAGTCAGGGATGGTAAATGAGGTATTTGTGGAGAATTAGGTGATGTTATTGTTGTTTTAGAGCATGTGCCCAGGCTGATGTTTGATCAGCTGAGTCAGACACAGACGTAGAGTAGTTCCTAAGTGAGACAATGTGAGAAAGTGAGTGTTGCATTAGTTGTTGGACCGCTGACAGACAGCTGAGTGTTTGTTTTTTCTACTTACTCTAATAAAGGGCCCTTGCAGTCTGCTAGAGGACGAGTATCTTGAGAAGCTTGTTTCATTGGTTTCTCTCCATCTTTTTACCACACACACTTGCTGGAGATGATTGCTGTTGTTTTTTGGATGGATTTATTGCATTATATGTTCAGCATTTTTTGCATTTTAAAAGATAGCGGCCGCTCACCTGAGATTGGACCACTGAGCAAGTGTGATGTTAAAACTAGCATCACTAAACAGAACTGAAACAAATAATGACAGGTTTCCTAAACACTCCCCTATATTTCATTGGTTTGATAAACAGGTTGTCATGCCCCAAACACACACCAATGGTTGAGCAAATGCTGCTGTGTCGACACTTACTGTAGGCCTCATTTAAAATGAATTTCATTGCATTTGATAAATAGAAAGCCAAGTAGCATCTGAAATTCTCTGATGCGAGACCTTGTCTTGGAACTATACCTCTCTTTTCTGAGCAAATTTTGCAATTATTTTTGACTGGTCATTTCAACCCAAGGTCATTTTAGCAGATGTATGAAGCCAGTTCTCCCTCGAGTCTACATTTTTATTTGTGTATTTGGCTGACGCTTTATCCAAAGCAAATTACGTATACTTTTTTATAATTTATTTTTTAAATTATTTTTGAAGGAATATTCCGGGTTCAATACAAGTTAAGCTTAATCGACAGCATTTGTGGCATAATGCTGATTACCACAAAAAAACAAAAAAAAAAAAACAAATCCAAAATCGTCCATCCTTTTCTTTAAAAAAAAGCAAAAATTGAGGTTACAGTAATGCCCTTTCAATGGAAGTGAATGGGGCCAAATTTTGGAGGGTTTAAATGCAGAAATGTGAAGCTTATAATTTTTATAAAAGCACTTACATTAATTCTTCTGTAAAAACTATTATTTGAGCTGTAAAGTTGTTAAAATTATTTATTTTAGGGTTTACGGCAAGTTGTAAAATTAGATATAACATGACACAGAAAAGGTTAGTAAGCGTTTTATCACACTAAAATCATTTTGATGTTTACATCTTGTGGCCCCATTCACTTCCATTGTAAATGCTCAGATTTTTCCTTTTTTTCCAATAAAAGGAGGGACAATTCGAAATAAATTTTTGTGGTAATCACAATTATGCCACAAATGCTGTTCACTGAAGTTAAATTAAACCTGGAACATTCCTTTTACAGATTTTCTTTATTGTTTTTATTACAGTTGGAATAGTATGCCTATTGTTTAAACTTAACAAACTTGTCTTTGTGAAATGTTTTGCTTGAAAAGTGTGCTTTCGCCATCTTTAACCCTTGTGTTGTGCAGGCCCACTAAGATTGTTTATGAATCTCTCATGTTGCATATTTTATCACAAGATATTGCATTAGATATTTTTATCAGCTTCTTTTTTAGTAATTATGACAGGTTTTGTACTCCTTTTTTGAACATATTTAAATATATATATATATATATATATATATTATAACTGAGCTCATACCAGGCTAGTGGGGTGCACTCCCTGCGGAAAGCTAAAAAATATATAATAATTATATAATAAATTAATAACCACTTGCTTGATCTGTACAAAATAGGTGTCATTTTAAAGCTTAGAATCTGGACTTTACAATGCATATAGCTGATCCTACCAATTCTTAAATAATGCCTTTTAATTTGCTGACAAATTAGAACTGTTTCATTCTCATAATTTGGTAAAACCATTCACTGAAGAATACAATGAGCAAATTTGTTTCTCTCAGAGGCGAAACTGCACTGAGTTTTAGTGTATGAAATTCCTACAGACACACATACACCGATCAGCCACAACATTAAAGTGACCTGCCTAATATTGTGTAGGAATCCCCTTGTGCCACCAAAACAGCACCAACCCGCATCTCAGAATAATATTCTGAGATGATATTCTTCTCACCACAATTGTACAGAGCAGTTATCTGAGTTACCGTAGACTTTGTCAGTTCGAACCAGTCTGGCCATTCTCTGTTGACCTCTCTCATCAACAAGGCATTTCTGTCCACAGAACTGCTGCTCACTGGATGTTTTTTGTTTTTGGCACCATTCTGAGTAAATTCTAGAGACTGTTGTGTGTGAAAATCCCAAGAGATCAGCAGTTACAGAAATACTCAAACCAGCCCATCTGGCACCAACAATCATCCATGCGATTATCTAATCAGCCAATCGTGTGGCAGCAGTGCAATGCATAATGTTCACATCAACCATCAAAATGGGGAAAAAATTTGATCTCAGTGATTTGGACCGTGGCATGATTGTTGGTGCCAGTTGGGCTGGTTTGAGAATTTCTGTAACTGCTGATCTCCTGGGATTTTCACACACAACAGTCTCTAGAATTTACTCAGAATGGTGCCAGAAACAAAAAATATCCAGTGAGGGGCAGTTCTTTGGACGGAAATGCCTTGATGATGAGAGAGGTCAACAGAGAATGGCCAGACTGTTTCGAACTGTCAGTTAACCGCTCTGTACAATTGTGGTGAGAAGAATAGCATCTCAGAAGCTATTCTGAGATGTGGGTTGGCACTGTTTTGGTGGCATGAGGGGGACCTACACAATATTAGGCAGGTGGTTTTAATGTTGTGGCTGATCAGTGTAAATATAATAAACAGGAATGTCTTTTTGTCACGTTTTTCCTTATTACTTCCTGAAACATACATATAACATAGACAATGTCATATCGTAAATTACAACAGTTACGATATGATAAGTTGATCTTGAAATATTCCTCAAAGAGTATACAGTGTGTGTGTGTGTTTTGCGTATGCACATGTCCAGTAACTTCATCCACATACAGTACTGTGCAGAAGTTTTAGGCACTTGGGAAAAATGTTGCATTGTGAGGATGTCTTCAAAAATAATGCCATAAATAGTTTTCATTTATTAATTAACATCATACAAAGCCCAGTAAACATAAAAAGCTAAATCAATATTTGGTGTGACCACCTTTGCCTTCAAAACAGCACCAATTCTCCTAGGTACACCTGGACACAGTTTTCTTGGTTGTTGGCATATAGTTAACAAATACTAAGACATGTTCCAAGCTTCTTGGAGAATTCACCACAGTTCTTCTATCTATTTAGGCTGTCTCAATTGCTTCTGTCTCTTCATGTAATCCCAGACTGACTCGATGTTCAGTGGGGGGCTCTCTGGGGGCAATGCCATCTCTTGCAGAGCATCCTGTTCTTCTATTCTAATCTTTTCTATTTGCAAAAGTAATGTTTGGGAGTCTAAAATGTATTTTTCCTATTGACACACTAAAGCTGAAGATATAAATAACCATCTTAAGGCAAATGTTTTTGTGAAACATCTTAAGTGCCTAAAAAGTTTGCACAGTGCTTATCTTTTTTTCTTTTTTCTTTTTTTTTCAATTTCGCATGCCCAATTCTCAGTGTGTGCTAAGTCTTCGTGGTGGCGTAGTGACTCGCCTCAATCTGGGTGGTGGAGGATGAAACTCAGTTGCCTCTGTGTCTGAGAGTGTCAATCCGCGCATCTTATCATGTGGCTTGTTGAGTGCATTACCGCGAAGACGCAGCACGTGTGGAGGCTCACGCTATTCTCCACGGCATCCACGCACAATTCACCACGCGCCCCACCGTGAGCGAGAACCACATTATAGCGACCATGAGGAGGTTAACCCAACGTGAATCTACCCACTCTAGCAACCAGGCCAATTGGCTGCTTAGGAAGCCTGACTGGAGTCACTCAGCACTCCCAGGATTCAAACTTGCGACTCCAGGTGTGGTAGTCAGCGTCTTTACTTGCTTTTCTTTTCAGATGCCATATGTGAACAAAGTCAAGGAATTTTATTCCAATTGGATTAAGGGGAAAAAAAAAAAACGACCAGAGCTGTCTGTGCCATTTAAATGATCTCAGCAGCCAGCCACTCCTATTGCAAAAACCTTTACCAAGAGCAATGACAGGTTTTCCAGCCGTGATTTATACTAATTGGTCTTGTGCTGTGCCATTACGGATGTTTGTGCGTTGGTTGACCCCTGACACCTGATCGTGACTGGGAAAGCACTTGACTGTGAACTTTGACGTGGACATCTCCTAAGAGGTCTCCTCCTCGGTGTCTCTGTAAACACACACAGATTTTTCTAATCTAAACTATTTAGTCTGCCAGTGAAATTATTTTGGTCTCAGCACTATATTGCAAAGAATGGCTGGTCTTTGGAGGCTGGAGCTTTCTTATTCCACATAATGCAAAAGATTTGGCATTATCGACCACAATTACAGATCCAAGGTAGCTTATACATTGGGGTTTAATGGGGAGACCCCAGACAGATTTTTATTATTATTATTTAAATCTGGAAATTTATTATGGATTTTGAAAGATATGGAACAAAGAATATTGTTATGTTTATCATTATATATATGATACATATTTATTATTTATATTCTGCACTATATTTATATTCTTCTGCAGTACTGATTTCCAGGTCACTAATCAAATGTAAGCAAATTTGTGACATTGACCTTGTATAGAAGGTCAGATTTCCATGCTTTCCATGCCATTGAAGCACACAAGATGCTCATGCTTGGATAACAAGGGTCATTGGGTTTTGCACACACTGTTGGAGTCCATACCAGCTTGAATGCATATTGTCATTAAAGGTGCACTCAGCGATTGCTGAGAAGTACTGTTGATATTCGAACTCAACTGCCAAAACAAACACACCCCTCCCATCAGTGCTCCTTTGGAAGCTCCGCCCCCCCAAATTCATGCACACAAATTCATTCCTTTTACCTCTCGGAGGTCTCTCCACTGCTGAAAAGCCTCGCCGATGTTGACGCGGCTTCTAGCCCTCAACTTATCATAATTTTTCTTTTTTAGTTTATATTCATCTGACCTTTTTCTCTTGGTCTGTTTCTCAGCCATTTGTCCTCCTTGGAGTTTAGAAAGTTCGCATCAGCCAGATTTGCCGTCGCTCTTCTAATGAATTTCCATTTCGCTCTGCCCCCATCCCCCATTCTGTGTACGCACAAGAAACACCCCCTGTTGCTGATTGGCTGGAGTAGTGTTTTGTGGATTGGACTGATCCACTTTGTTTTTGTCCCATTTACAGAGCCAGGGCAGATATTTTTTCAGCCCACCGACAGAACGGACAGCTAGCAGACTGTGAGGAGATATTTGCGGAATTTGACAAAAAGGTGTATTGGAATAGAATTACTGAGTGCACTTTTAAAGCAAATACTAAATACTAAGACATCCTAAAATTGATGTACATTTTTCAGTGAAGTTTGTTCACTAAAATTGTAATGCTGATAATATAATTTGGAATACAAATGTTGCACTAACTTAGAAAAGAATGTGAAATTCTGTATAAACTGTATAAAGCCTAAAATGATTCCAATTCTGTATTAATTTGTAGTCATGTATGGCAACTGCTTTGAATATCTTTTTTATGTTGGGTGGTGTTTCTGGTAAGACAGTCAGGTAGGTATGGGATAAATGTACTTACCTCTTTTTTTTTTTCTTTTTTTTTTAAGCACTAATCTACCACAAAACCCTCTGGTCTTGTTTTTAGTTGTGGCACCACTTAGCAGTCATGGTGAAAAGCATATGATTAATCAGAGAGACACACTCACAGTTTTGACAGCAGTAACTGGCAGGCCTGCAGGCTTTAAAAAAGCTCTTGTGTTTATCCAGTTTTCCATCACAGATCTGCTTTCAGACCCACACACAACTCCATTTGTTTTCATTCCCAGCAGCTGACACCTCCCTTCTCCAATCCATCTCTCTTTTCTGACGAACACCTAGGAACAATTTTTTCTTTTCCCTTTTGCAGAAAGTCTTTTTCAACTGACTTATGTCAGTTGGCCTGAAGACCCCGATCCAAAACTAAAAAAAAACTAAAAAAACTAAAAAAAATCTCCACTTCACAATCTACTTCTATTTTGTGCTGTGCATAATGGCTCATTCTCAGGAAATTAGTGTCCCTATGACTTACTACTGATATAATTATCAGATACGTAGCCCAGTCACATTATTGGGGTTTCATCAAAATATGAGGCAATTTACATGTCCAGTTCATTGCTATGTGATTTAAATGTTATATAAAGTTCTATACACTTACTGAGTACTTTATTAAATACACTATGGTCCCAACAATCATTTCTCCATTCTGATGGTTGATATGAACATTAACTGAAGCTCCTGACCCCTATATCTGCATGATTTTATGCATTGCACTGCATAAATATGCTGCCACACAATTGGCTGATTAGATAATTGCATGAATAAGTAGGTGTACAGTTGTTCGTAATAAAGTGCTAAGTCAATGTAGAATAAGAATAAAATAAATATTAATATCAATATTTTAACTTCTGTTATTGGGGAAAAAATATCCCAGTGACCAGCTTTATATATATATATATATATATATATATATATATATATATTTATTTATTTATTTTTTTCTTGGCACAACAAACAAAATAAATAATGTGTTGCAATGACAATTTTTAAATTTTTAATTTTTGCCTTCAACCCTTTAATGTTCAACAGCAAACACAAAAAAACATGTTTTGAAAAAGACATTTCATTGATTATTCTTTTTTTTTTTTTTTGTCATTTACTCACCATCATGCTTTCCAATTCAGTATTATTTGCTTTCTTATTGAAAAATGCAAAAGCAGAGCTTAGGCAGAATTCCCGAGCATCTCTTTTTCTCACAAAATTGATAGTGATTTTAAATGCCAAGCTCCATAAAAGCACCATAAATGTATCTTAAAAGTTGTCAAAAATGACTGGTGTGTTATATTTGTGTGTTTAAAGTAATACGATAGCTTTGTGTGAGGAACAGGCCGAAATGTATGTTAATTTGCTATTAATTGATAATCATGCTGTCTTCCATTGCTTTCAAAGGCTGGAATGGAATCAAAAGTTGGAAAAGGTGAATTTAGATGTACATTTATACACAAGTTGGCTATCAACTGCCTCTTCAGCCACCATTTTTTTTTTTCAGCTCAACTGCCGTGGATCCGTGTGCACAGAATTGTGGGATTTCATAGGCAATGAAGGATACATCTATGCTGCATTCAGAAATTGATAAGATGAAGGTATCTCAGTAGACAGGATGTAACGCAAACATTGGATTCCGACATGCCTTGATCCCATCCTACCTCCGGTTACAGCCTCCGGAGGCAGCATTTTCCTGGTTTCGTTCGCGTTTTAAAATGTGTTTTGTCCATTGATATATATATATATAGAACTGGATTGACCTCATATCAGCGAAGCCACTGCGCCGCCATATTGCTATACCCAAACATTCCAATGTCCTTATTGACTTAATAGGAAATAATCTCATTTTGGCAAGTAAACATTAGTCATTCAATCACCAATTTTATATCTGAAATCGGCATGTACATCACTAGATGCAAACGTCCCACAAATGTAATTATTTATTTATTTAAAGTCGGGAATTTTCCTGTTTCTTGAAAGCCCAAGTGAGTTATGTATATCTACTGTGTATAAAACAGTATCCACCTCTAACAAACTTCATCAGTGAACAGATCAGCTGAATGTAAACAAGTTCACTGAAACTGAGGTAAGATACAAACAGACATTTTCAAACTTATTATTGTGATCATTGAAGTGTTTGTTCAGAGTTGTTTTATGTTTTCATCAAAAAGTGCATTGTTCTCACGGTCACTTGAATAAGAGCGTGCGCTCTCTCTCCCTCTATCATACGCAGGAACTGAGATTGAGGGAGACACGCAAAGCAAAGTTGGTTAAAATTAAACTGATACGCTAAATTTAAATAGCAAACGGACACATATTTACGACATGAATCCATGTATGACTACAGAGAGCATTTCAATATGAAAACAAGCAAATCCCAGGCATTTAAGGTGATTTAGAAATATCGGTCTGACTTTTTTAAAGTCCCTTTTGGGGTAAGGATGTATTGCTAATTGCAGAGCATGCGCATTCTGTGCTTTCAAAGATGCGTGGTTAGAAAAATCGTGCTGCAAGCGTTCAGTGCTGGAGTACACTGCTGATGATGAGATTTGCATCACACATCCTGTACGCGGTCGCTCAGTGATTGCATCTGACCAAAGTATACTTTGGGCTTTACCGCGCATACTCTGAATGCGCAGTCCGTGCATGTGCCTGGAATTATTTGCACTAATTAGTAGGTCCACAAGGTGGCAACACTCACAGTTGAGCTATTTCTGGCTCATAGAAGCGATAGAAGAAGATGTAATCGTGGCTAAACTTCAGGAGATGAAGGTGGAAACAATAACGGTGGATGAGCACGTCAAGAGGGCGTTTGTGAGGAGGTCAGGAGATAACTCCATTTGTCAAGTCTTGAGTCTGAAGTAATAAAAAGACATCTTTATGAGGCTAAAAGTAGCTCAGTGGTAAAAGACGCTGGCTACCACCCCTGGAGTTTGCTAGTTCAAATCCCAGGGCGTGCTGAGTGGCTCCAGCCAGGTCTCCTAAGCAACCAAATTGGCCCGGTTGCTAGGAAGGGTAGAGTCACATGGGGTAACCTCCTCATGGTCACTATAATGTGGTTCGTTCTTGGTGAGTTGAGCGCAAATGCTGCGGTGGATGGCGTGAAGCCTCCACATGCGCTATGTCTCCGTGGCAACGCGCTCAACAAGCCACGTGATAAGATGAGCAGGTTGACGGTCTCAGACGCGGAGGCAACTGGGATTCATCCTCCGCCACCCGGATTGAGGCGAATCACTACACGACCAAGAGGACTTAAAAGCGCACTGGGAATTGGGCATTCCAATTTGGGCGAAAAAGGGGGAAAAATCCCCCCCCCCAAAAAAGACATCTTTATGCATCTAAACTCCTAAAGAGAAGGATTTGGGCTTTTGAAAAATCGGGCCGCACATGTTCAGTGCTCGAGCACTGTGCTTATGGTGAAATGTGTGTTGCGATTCTTGTTTGGGCTTGAGTGTTAGAAAGGATAACAGTGTTGGGTTGGGGCTACTAATTGGATAAGATAATAAGAATAAGCTATTTGAAAAACACATATTTATTTACAATCTGACTACGTGGTCCTCCTATGGTTGTCCCCTAAGTTATGGTCTTGGTACTTTGGGCCTGAGGTGGGAAAATATAATTTATTTAAAGTTCAGCTTTTTCACATTAAAATTATGTATTAAATAAAGAAAGAAATTTTTAGGTACAAATGACACTGTTTGTTCCATAGAAGCCACAGTCCATCTGTTTATGGACTGTATGTTGTCTAGGAATGTGCATTCTTCACTAGCCAATGAAATCCTTCACACCTACACTCTTATGGTAGAGTAGTTGCTGGATAATGTTTAGCTTTTGTGTTAAACATGATGGGTGAGAGGCAGTTTTTCCTTTGGTGAGGTTTTCTGTCATATCTTTCCTTCTCTCTCAGAGAGAGGTTTGAATAGACAGAATGGCGCCCGCTTGCCTCTGTGTACATTAAGGACAGACATGAAGTTCTTGGCTTTGAGAGGAGACCTATGTTGGGCGTTGATTTCGGTGGATCTGGATTCTCTGAGCTGCACTGAGGAATCTCATTGTCTAGCTTCCAGTGAGTTCCGAGGACTTGCTTTGTCTAAATAAGCCATGACAGAGTGGACTCCCTGCTCAAATAGCCCCTCTGACTCACTTATCTCTAGCAGACTCACTCTCAACACAAACCAGTGCCGTCTCTCTGTCACACAGCCTAATCTGTAATGTCATGGTTCACTCCCACTCTCTCCAAAACTGGCACTCTTTTGTTCAACACTCTGATGATCCTGTAAAATAGAGTGTGAATAGGAGGAGAATTCACACCCTCGGAACAATCAGCATTACATGTGCTCTTGGCCACACATTTTTCTGCAGAGAAACTTATTGTGTTTATTCCAATTATGTATAAGTGAGCAGTCACTGCATAAATCAGTACATAGTTTACAGACTGTCACTGAACATAAACAGTGGCCCAAAATGTAATTTGTACACTTTAACCACCCTAAAACATGTATGAATGTCATTGCATTACACAATATCAATCCAAGTGGAATTTATTTTAAAGAAATACACCAAGCACACTATTCTTGAAAAGGAAATAAAATCACAAAAAGATGTGTATTAGGTTTTAAATAATAAAATAATAGATGTAATGTTGAAAATAAAGACAAAAAGTATTTGGACACTTTCTGGTTGTCAAACTTTGTAGAACATTATGAACTTTTTGGTCAAAACTAGGGATGAACCGTTACAAACATTTTTGGCAAAGACTGATTTTAACACCTTATTTTGTCACCTGAGGAATTATGTTTAAAAAAAGTACAAAGAGGTACAAAAGCTCAAGTATTTTATTGTTCTAACAAAAAATAATTTCCATTGAACTGGATTGGATCTGTTATGATGGGCCAAAATTTTAAGAGAGAGACAAAGAATGATGAATGCAAGATAAAAAGATAAAAATATATAATAAAATATTAATTGATGTGGGGAAAAAATATTATTTTGCTCTTCTTAAAATGTTTGCTCCTCTGTTTTTGCAGTTCTAAGCAATACAAATCATATTTTAAATATTATGATAGAATATTACATATTCATATTTGTATTAGCACACAGAAAAAATTATTATAACAACGCAATACATTTTCACAATTAATTATAAATAAATAAACCATTCGTTTTTCATTTCAGTGTTACTCAAACCAACCCATCTGGCACCAACAATCATGCCACCCTCCAAATCACTGAGATCAAATTTTTTCCCCATTCTGATGGTTGATGTGAACATTAACTGAAGCTCCTGACCTGTATCTGCATGATTTTATGCATTGCACTGCTGCCACACAATTGGCTGATTAGATAATCGCATGGATTGGTGCTAGATGGGCTGGTTTGAGTATTTCTGTAACTGCTGATCTCCTGGATTTTCACACACAACAGTCTCTAGAATTTACTCCAAATGGTGCCAAAAACAAAAAACATCCAGTGAGCTGCAGTTCTGTGGAAGGAAATGCCTTGTTGATGAGAGAGGTTAACAGAGAATGGCCAGACTGGTTCAAACTGACAGAGTCTACGGTAAGTCAGATAACTGCTCTGTACAATTGTGGTGAGAAGAATATCATATCTGAATGCTATTCTGAGATGCGGGTTGGTGCTGTATTGGTGGTACGAGGGGGACCTACACAATATTAGGCAGGTGGTTTTAATGTTGTGGCTGATCGGTGTATATGCCAATGGTTTTAATTTGGTCAATAATTGGCTGATAAATATTGGTGGCCGATACATCAGTGCAACCCTAGTTAAAACCAATTAAAGGTAATTGCAAAAATGGTTCAAAAAGTGAAACTAGAAATGATTGCCAGTGCCACTTGGTTTAATATTTTGATACCTAATTTCATACATTTTAATTGTGGCTTAAATGTCCAAATGTGTTTTTGGGCAACCATTTTGCAATAAATCTCTCTCTCTCTCTCTCTCTCTCTCTCTCTCTCTCTCTCTCTCTATCTTCTGTTGTGTGCATAAGCCAATGTTTTGGAAACTAAATCTATAGGTCAGAGCTACTCTGTGTGTGCACCTGTGGAAGAGGGCATTGACAACCCAGGTTGAGTCGGACCCCTTGACAACATGCCACACAAAATGCGAAAACACACACTGCGTGGGTCTAGTACAAGAAGAATCCCCCAATGATACTGTTGCCTTGCTTTATAGGATCTCTGCTGACAGACAATCTGTCTCGTCTCATGTGTACTGGCTTGAGACTTTAATACTTACTATAACCAAACCGTGGTTCTGCCATTTGTCTACACACTATTAGTCAAACACTTTCCTATTATACAGTTGACAGCCAGGGGACAATGAATGATTTCAGGGAACATTAAGTTTCAACTTGACAAATTGGTTTATAAGTCCCACTGTAAGGGGCGGTTCATATAGGACACACTCTTGGGTTAAAAAACAGCTGTACGGAACAGTGCACAAGGGTCTTGAGTTGAAAGTAATTTCCTTGCCACTAGTATCACCAAAGAGAATTACAAAATTTTCCCCAAAACTCCTCTGTCGGCCACTGGTCAGCAAAAAAAAAAAAATTATCTCAGTGATTTGGAGGGTGTCATGATTGTTGGTGCCAGATGGGCTGGTTTGAGTATTTCTGTAACTGCTGATCTCCTGGGATTTTCATGCACAACAGTCTCTAGAATTTATTCAGAATGGTGCCAAAAACAAAAAACATCCAGTGAGTGGCAGTTCTGTGGACAGAAATGCCTTGTTGATGAGAGAGGTCAACAGAGAATGGCCAGACTGGTTGACAAAATCTACGGTAACTCAGATAACCCCACTGTGAAATTATGGTGAGAAGAAGTTATTTTCTGTGCCACATGTATCACTGAAGAGAATTACAAAATTTCCCCCAAAACTCCTCTGTCGGCCACTGATTCTTCCCCAAACTCGCGCCATTAATTGATGTTTTCACAGTTTCTGGCTGGTTGTGATGCTCAAACAAACAAAGTAATGTTTTGAAAGTGCCACAGAGCCACAGCGTTTGCACTTTTCAGGGGAATCAACAAACGATTGGCTTATTTACATGGAATTTTAACTAGTGCTGTGAGTCAATTAAAAGTTTTAATAGCGATTAATTGCAAACATTTTTGTAGATTATTGCGATTAATCGCTGATTTTGAAAGTTCTGAAATTTGACACTATAAATACTTCTTTTCCTGTCAAAATGCATTTATTTCCATTTTAGGAGAAAGAACAAAACAATAACAATATAATGCTTTATTAACATTTTTCAAACAATGCCTTCCACAGAATAAAGATAGAAATACACTAAAATTGCACCAATTCAAGTAACAGTAAACTTTTCCCAAAGTCTAATTGGAAGGTTGACTAATTGAAAAAAACTCCTAATAGGTTGCTTTTTCATTGCAGTGGGCATTAAATCTCTTAAACTCTCATCCTCCACAATATTAATCTGACGGTAGACTGCAGCTATCCACTTTGCTACAGCAATCGTGAAGCCACGTTCATGATTCGTTTCAGGGCATCAAAGCCAGCATCAAGCACCCCTTTGAACTCCACATAAGCGCTTGCAGACAAAACCATCTCATTCTGCATTTTGGTGATAGTTAAGACTTGACATGCTTATGTAGTAATTAAAACGTGCCTTACATAGGCTGCAAAAATACTTGATTTCTATGATTAAGTCCAATCTGGGCTTGTTTTGACAAAGAAGCGCTGTTATGTGTGTGTTGTGAAGTGTGCATCAGTGTAATGACACATTTTTTAAACCAGTATTAACGGTAAATGCGTTAATCACGATTAAGAGAAACTAACGTGTTAAAATTTTTAAATGAATAGCATTATGCCCCAATTCTGACAGCTCTAATTTTAACATTAAATAAATTACACTCTTCAACTTGACACAAGAAAGAAAGATGCTATGAAGAGGCACAACACAACAGCCTATGTGTACATAGATTAGCAATTAAGTAGTAGTGCAGACGGAATTTGATAATGTGTCCTGTGTGAACGGCCCCTGACAAACCCTCAATACTTACAGCTGAGAGGGACAGATGACAAGTCTTCAGTTCATTTTGACAGATTACCTGGAAGCTTTTGGGGTCCGTGAGTTGTGTAGGTACACTCTTAAGACAGACAGAAACCCTGAAAGCTGTTTGAAAACACACCTGCCCTTCCTTTCCATTCCCTTCTGTCCCCCAGTGCTGAAGGCTGCTGTCAACCTGCCTGTCTCTAACTCCTCTTCTCTTGATGAACATCCTGGCCAAGCCGAGGGACATGACAGATGGTCTGTTCTCTCAGTTTGTGCATTGACATTATGTAGGTTAATTAATCTTTCAGACTTTCTTTCTCAGACACTTAACAAGGATGAATTACAGTATATTAATATGATTATATGACAGCATCAGTTTTCACACTGTTACAATGTATGGGTACTTGTATAAAGTGGCCACAATAATTATTTGTACACTTAAGTCACATACAAAATGAATGTCACTACACTGTAAAAAATTTGAGCGTGAGTTTACAATAAATTCCCGGCTACTAGTTGCATGACTTTCACTGTATATTTTACAGTAGTATTTCTACAATTTATTAAAATTAAAAAACAACTGTATACTCTGACTTCACGGTGTTTGCTAACTGTCACCATCATTGAGTTTTGTATGCTGAGTGTTGCGTGCCTGATTGACAACTCATGATAAAAATTTTAATGAGCGATAAAACCAACCATAATATAGCCTATCTTTGCAAACAGCCCTTCTTCATTGTTAATTTAAAATTATACTGTTTCTTTGCTTACAAATGCATCATATAGTGTAGACTATACATCATGGTTCGACATAAAGTCATCCACTAAATTGACAAATGTTCTCCATATATCACAGGACAATAAATTGTGTTCTTAAACACAATTGCATCAACTGCAGAAAAATCATCGGGAAAATCTTCAGATTATCGATGCGTGATAAAGGCATCGATCCCAAGCCTAGCCTACTCTCCCAAGCCTTTTGGCTCTTTTTTTTTTTTTTAACATGATGGAATTCGAAATCATAATTCCTTTAGAAAAGTGTTTATTTCATCACTGTGAAGATGGCAAGGATCAGGAAAGCCTGAAGGATACTGAGGCTCATGGAATTTTTCACCATTTGGGTTAATTATGGGTTCTTCTCCATGTGCCTGGATGGAATATATATGACACTCCCATTTGAATTGTGTTTTCTTATGTTTTTGCTGTGTGTCTACATGAAGGCCTGTGTTGTTGTTGTTGTTTTATTTCACCTTTGTATGCATGTGAAACAGGATACTTGACACCTTCCATGAAATAAAAGAAACTCATGCAATGCTTGCTGTGAACAGAGAGCTTCCCCTAATAAATCCAGCTGTTTATAGTTCTAAGACTCTCTTAATGGCCTCTAGTCTTGAGAGCACAGTGCACGGTCTTGCACTCACAAACGTGATATATTAATACCACACAGAGTGTTGGCATTTATGCATGAAGACATTTGTGAAAATGAAAGAAAGGATTGGAGAGGATGTGCTGGTCTTATTTATTTGAGATCAAATATATACACAGAATCCCTGAGAAGAAAACATGAAAAGACAGAACTTGTTTGAAGGTATGATTTTAGTGTAAATGTTCTGCTTGCATGCTAACTTTTAAAACTTCATATAAGGAAACAAATTGCTTTGAAGGAGAAAAAAACAAAACTAATGTTGTTATTCAGTGAAATATTCCTTTCCGCTTCAACTCTCAGATCTCTCCATTCAGCATATTCGAACTGGCATGTCATGTTCAATCGCAACACACTTGACATGGCATGATGCGCTGCACCATTTTTTATTTTTTTTACAGTAATCTGAATGGATGCGCAAATGAGGTTGCAAATTTTGGTCTGTTGCATACACTCGTTATAGAGTGGCTTCAGTACACAAATTAAAGCACACAAGTGATATGGACTCTTTTTATGGTGCTTTTATGCTGTTTTTTTATTTTATTTATTTTTTTTATTTTAGCTTGATAGCCGTAGTCACTGTGAATTGTTATACAGTATAAAGATTCTTCAAAAACCATCTGTTTGTGTTCACATACAGGTTTGCAACGACATGGTTAGTTTTAGGGTGTACTGTTCCTTTAAGGCCACACAAGGTCTGAGAGTGAGCTGTATGCTGATTTTGTGTGCAGGTGTCCAGAGCTTTCTCACTTCTGTTTCTTGTTTCTGTCTTCTACAATGTCTGCTTTGACAAATGCCTCTCAGAAAGTAAACAAGGACATAAAATCTCCTGTCAAAGCCCTCAAAGGAATGGTGTCTACCCCTTTTATACACTGAAACAATTTTCAGGTGACTTCTCTATCGCAGGTGTGGACAGAGCTGAGGACAGGAGTTTCAGCTGGTTGGATAGAACAGTCTGCTCTATGTTGACCTTAAGGAACAAAATAGAGGTTGTCTTTCTTTGAAAAATATCTTTGCCTGCCTCAACTGGTCATTTATAGCTCGCATAGCCAGACTTTTGTCTTGCGGCATAAAGTCTGGTCCAGTTTGAAGTTTAATCTAGCTAAGAACGACCCATTTTAAAAAATGGAAATGGCAAAACAGCCCAGTGTTTTCACTTTTCTAGAAAGTAATTACACCCTTCAAAGCACTTTGCATCATGCCTCACACCTGTAACTGTCGTAATCATGTGATGCACGGCCTCGAGTAACTTATTGCTTTTTTTACACTAAAACTACAGTACAAGTAGCTATTTAGTCTTGAAGCAGATTATATACTGTACTGTATAATTACATACAAATTTTAAGCCTTTTCTCAGGCCTTCTATTTAATCAACACAGCTCCAGTTCAAGGTCAGGTAGTCTTTGTTCTAGACTGGCAATAGTGAAGGCATTGAATGTTTGTGTGTTACCTGCCTGAAAATAAAGTTCATGCTCCAGGGAGAGCAAGGACAGCGGGACACCATTCCAGACAGTGGAGGAGAGGATGTGTGCCAAATCAGAGCTGGTGAGCAGCCCTAAGAGGTTCTAAGTGGAAGTCCTATCTCTGCTCTTAGTGAAGTTGCCTTGTCTCAGTGTTCTTCAATGCACTCCTTGTTTTTCCTTATCTGTGATAATTAAAACATTGAAATTCCTTTCACAGAGCTCAGGGAGTGAGAGACTGACCTGTTAGGAAGCATAGTGTGGAAATGTAACAGGTTGGAGTGTATCAGAGCCATAACCAGCCCATTTATGGCCAGAGGAGTGCAAAAATATTCACAGACGGAGCCAAGAAACACAATGTTCCCATACTCACAAACTCATCATGCATCCAAAAAGAGAAACCACTTTTTTTTTTTTACATCTTTTTATGGTAAACAAAACCTAAGTGTGCATGTTTTGCATCCACTGCAGAATAGTGTATAGGCTAATCATCAGTGTTTATTTTGATATTAAAATACTCTTATTCTCTAAAATACTCTTATCCCAGCTTAATATGAAGAGACGCTGTGGTGCTGTCATTGCTCTGTTTGTTTGAGCATCTGACCAGCTCGACATTAGCCAAACCAATGGCTGGAGTTTCAGGAGGGACATGTTGTTTGTTTAACCAATGACCACTTAAAATTTCTGCATATATCATTCTTAAATCCATTCTTATGTAAAATGCAAGCTGGTCTCAAACAATCACGTTACTCTACCAAAATTTTTGTGGAAATATTTTTATGTTGCTAGTTGTACTGATCATAGCAGTGTCCTGGTGAAATAAAGATTAGAGGCACTACAACAATGAGTTTTACTCCTTTTCACACAAATCATGAGAAAAACTCTTCATAAACACTTACTTTTTCGAGAATGATCAAATTGCATGGTAGCTCAACTGATAGAGCGTTACACTTGCGATTCAAAGGATTGTGGCACGAGTTATGATGAGCACGCAAGTCGACATGTGAGCTGAAAGTGTCAGAAGCACCCCAAAGGATGTGGTTGCTTCAGCAATTGCAGTTTTCATCTCACATTTGCTTGTATGACACTATCGGTAGGTTTAGGGTGGGGAGGAAGGTTTAGTTGATGTAAACTTGATAGAGCATAAAACTTAAAAAACCTCACCTGTTTGGAAGAACATTTTACTCACTTTTAGTGCCATACAGTGGACATTTCACCTCAAAACTGCCGTGATATGTGTAATGAACCACATAATTTTGCAAAAATGTCGCCACAGTCATGCAGTTTTCATAAGATCAGGCTGGTCAATTGTAACATTATGGTAAATATAACAACTGATATCAGAATGTTTTATTTTACATGATTTAGATAGAAATTGTTCAGGTTTAATAAATGAGACCCATTTTATGGATCAGATTTCGAAGGTTGCCCTTTGATATGCTTTGAAATTTTTCGTGACATTATTAGCCGCTTTTCCACCATCAAGCCAGTGGAAGCTATCAGCTGGAGCTAATAGCCTTGGACCTTGAGTCGCAAGACAAAAGTCAATCTGCATTTCCACTATAGGGCCAATAGCCCTGCAGCATTGCCCTAAAACCTGCCCTTAATTTGTTCTGTGCCCGCATTTCTTTTCCCCGAACCTGTATCGTTTTGCGCTGGATACACAACTTAGCAAGTTCGCCGACAATATATTTTATCACGTCTTTGTTTTGGCCAACACCGTCGATCTGACGTTGCACATTTTCATCAGCCCAAATATTCAGAAGAGCCCTGATTTCGTCTGCTGACCAGTACTGATGATTCTGCATTCTCCATTGATCTGTTGAGGTAAGCTGGTAGCTAGATATGAAAAATTGGGAAATGAGTATCTTGGTGCTGACCATCTGACTTGACTCAACCTAACTCCACCTTTGACATCGACCCAGCCTCAATCCCCAGTTGGCCTTCTTTGGCCCAAATGTAATTGGCGGGACAAAGGCGCTTGGCCGTTGGCTCCGCGGAAGCCCGAGGACGCACAATGAAGCCCCGGAAATGACAGTGGGAACACAACTGGCCCTGGCACGCACTAGCACGCCTTTATATTGGAAACGCAGCTATTGACTACAAGTGCTAGGTTATCACTTACCAAATAAAAGAATGACACAATTGGGTCATCTTATCATAAACAATCTCACTACATGCTAATATAATCCCCCTACCCCCTGCAAAAAGAGCAAAACATTTATGCTTTGAGCATGTCTTTACATTGTTTTCCATAACCACACACCCATAAAACCTCTTACATCTAAATCTGTGGAGTTACAAAGCTTTGCTTGTGGTTACAATTCTCTCTGTGGGTTTTCACTGAGGGAAAAAAGTTGATTGCTGATAAATGCATCATGCTCGAGGAGAGTTCATCTCTTATGGCTTTACTGTAAATGTTTACATTCCAGCATGCAGTGATTTTTATCAGCTAATAGTTTTTGGAACAGGCTGAGGAGTTCTGTGGGCCGGATTATTGGTGTTGGTGTTGGAGGGGGTGGGGGGCGGGAGAGAGATTTGCCTGAGGAGACAAGGTCAACGTGAAGCTGTGCTCTCTCTAAACAAAGGTATTAACTGTGGGCCATTTCTTTCTTCTATCATGCCCTTTCTATAGCCTGGGTGAATGCATTAACGCTTCTTTCCACAGTGCAATGTGAAATTCTAGCTTCATGTTACATCCTCTCACCTTGAAGCTTGAGCATCTGGGTCTGTGGCTGAAGCATGTTTACTAAAGACTAGAATATTGGACTTATGCATTCAGCTCTGTTTCTTAAAAGGGAAGTGTGTAATTTTTGCACCACTAGCATCACCAAACGGAATTGCAAAAATAATGATTATTTAAAAAAAGGTTTGTTTGGACAAACATATACAGTAATCTTGATATTCTGAAAGTGTCACACTTTCCGGGGGAATCAACCTACTAATGACTTACTCACAGTTGTCTCTGAATACTAAGCTGGGATAGGAGAAACATGGACAAAAATGACATCAACTTTAAGAAGATCACTTTCATCTGTTCACTGATGAAAGAACAAGTTGTTTAACTTGTTTTGTTGTGCCCTTGAGTCTTTGCAAAGAGGCCTTGTGTTGTGCAACACAAATCACTTATGAGGACGACACCCCGGAAACAATTAACTTCTGATCTATTTATGATTGTTCATCAAGGAAATTGAGAACTAATCCTAGAGCATTCAGAAATTTTTACAGCACTTTGTGTGAAATACCTTAATGCTTTGTTCTTTAGTCTTCACAATGAAAAAGAAGTGATTTGTTGACTCATCAACCGTAACGTACGACATTAAATAGCTTCTACTCAGAACCGTACATATTTATAACATTTTTAGATTTATCTCATTTGCATTACTGTGTACAAAACAAAATACTAATCATAAGGTGAACTTAGATTGAAATATTAAGTAAAAGAACAGTTGTGAGTTCCTTCAACTTCTTTAGCTTAAAAATCCATAAAATTAAGATTTTAAGTACTAATAACTCAAACAATCAAGTACAGAACTGAGGTTGTGCTCTGTAAACCCTAAAGTTGTCATTACTGGAAATATCAAGTTGTCTTAAGTATTACTTGAAATGTCAGGTTCTGGGCTCGTAACTGAAATAGTTAAGTTAATTGAACTTATTTATCTTACTCAAACTTTTGAGTAAAACAATTAGGCTATGGGGAATACCCATAATGCTTTGAGCTTGAATTATTTAATTATGTTTCCTTGGTTATGGGGGCATTTAAATAGTTGTTATTAAGAATTTATAGGGTTTCAGTTCTTTTGTAGTATAATGTAGGTTGTATTGTTGCAAATAGTTGTTTCGTTTGATGCCACCATTGTGATCAGTGTCCTATTTGGTCAACTTGGACCCTGTTCACACTCATTTGTTTTGTGCATGTGCAGTTGAAGTGCAGGTATATATGCATTTCTTTGGAGAATTAAGTTTATTTAATGACTGACCTAGAATCAGCTATGATCTTTATTTGTGCTGTGTTATTGTTTGATCTACAATTGAATCAATTCAGTTAAAATTAATAACAACAGTAGAAACAACAATATTTAAATAGTGAATCTGAGTTAAATATACTTGCAGCTAGTTAACTTAACCTAAATAGTTAAGTTCATTCTATATGAACACCAAGTTAATTTAACTTAATTACATACGTTTTGGACACGCCATAACTCAGTTCAATTGAGGGAACGAGTTTACTCAATCAAATGACTTATTAGGGTTTTCATTGTGGTGAATACCTATAAGCCCTTGAGCTTGAATAATTTTAGCATGTTTGTTTGGTCAAAAAAAAAAAAAAAAACTTATTGGGGCATTTAATTAGTTGTTATTAGAATTCATAGAGACCTGAGCTCTTTTTTAGTATTATTGATGTTTTACTGTTATTAGTAATTTGTGTAAAGTCACCATTAGGTTGATTAGTGTTCCCTTTGGTGAAGTTGGATCCTATTCAATACATTTCATTTTTCTTTGTGCATGTGAATGTGTATAGTTGAAGTGCAGCTTTACCTGCACTTCTTTGAGGAGTCTGTTGTTTAATGACTGACCTCAGTCATTATTTTCTTTTGAACCAATTAAATTAAGTAGAAACAATAATATTAAAGTTAATTTGAAACAACATGCTATTAGTTGTTGAATCGTATTTGTGTGACCTACCTTTTTAAGTAAATAAAGTTGAATGAACTAATCCATTTGTGTACTGTATATCTAAAAATGATTTCTAGTTATGCTATAAAATGACCATAAGTTGAATTTATTTAAAAAATGTGATGCAAAAATGCTACATATTGTATATGTTTTAAGTAAATCCAACACATCATCTTTCAGTGCAGAAACTGAGCTAGCTGGGAGAGTTGAACTTATGGTTGATTTGTTTTAAATCAACTCTTTGTCCCACCCACTTAAATTTCCCCACAGTTAAATGTTGTACAGGTTGTAGTGAAACACAACAATATAATAATAATAACAATGTGTTTTTCCCGTCAGTGTGTGGTTTAATTGATGTGGGGTTTTGTTGTAGCAGGTAAAAATGAATGTGCACTGGGCAAACTCTCCCACCCGGCGCTTTTGTTTTCTTTGTGTGGGTTCATAAGCCTGCTCACTCTAGTCTGCACGAATCGTCTGCTGAACTCAAAACTGTGTCTACATACAGTACTCTGTCACTATAAATTTTTTTCTTTCTTGTATAAACACAGACATCCATATAGTGCTCAACTGTGGCCCAAATCGTTGTCAGAAGCAGATGTACAGTATGTGCTGATGTTTGTGTAGAAGATGACAGTACGGCAGGCCTTGTGGTAATAAGGGCGTAGACTGTCATCTGAAATATAACTAATCGATCATAAAGATTTAATTGATGAAAAATATAATATCTAATAGAGCAAACAGACAAAAGACAAGAACAGGCAGAAACTTGGGAGATATTAAATTGGTTTACTGTCTCTAATATATATAATATCTCACTTCACTAAAATCATACACTCACTGAGCACTTTAGAAGGAACTCCTGTACACCTGTTACAGTATTCATGAGATTATCTAAACAGCCAATCGTGTGGCAGCAGTGCAATGCATAAAATCATGCATATACGGGTCAGGAGCTTCAATTAATTTTCACATCAAACATCAGAATGGGGAAAAATGTGATCTCAGTGATTTCGACCGTGGCATGATTGTTGGTGCCAGACTGGCTGGTTTGTGTATTTCTGTATCTGCTGATCTCCTGGGATTTTCACGCACAACAGTCTCTAGAGACTACTCAGAATGGTGCCAAAAATATCCAGTGATCGGCAGTTCTGCGGATGGAAACGCTACTGACAGAAAAGCTATGGTAACTCAGATAACCACTCTGTACAATTGTAGTGAGCAGAATAGCATCTCAGAATTTCAGAAACACGTTGAACCTTTATTAGGTCCATAATGTTCCTAATAAAGTGCTCAGTATGTTCACAAAATGAACCTGGTTCAATCAACAGCACTTCATTGCCATGTCAATGCAATGCCGTAACAATGTAACCGTTTTTACAACACACTAAAATCATGTAGAGCAGAGATTTTATCACACTATACACATCTTGTGTCTATACTTTTGAAACAATGTGTATTTTAATGTTTATGGACAGACCCATTTCACTTCCATTGAAAGTGTTTTAATGTAACTGATTTTTTATTTTTATTTATTTATTTTTTTTATATATAAACGAAGGACAAGTCAATATATTTGTGTTACCAAGGGTGTTGTACAATGAACAGCTCATCTTCTCTGAAAACTATCACCTTAGTGGTGAATTTTAAGTGAATATCAAATGCACTGCCAATGGGGTTACTGGAGCGCTTATTTGCTCCACCCTCAGATTCTTTAGACCACTAAAATAGATGTGTAGAATTTAAGTGACACTCAAATCCCTTAAATGTACTGATGGCACTCACACAATGAACAAAGATACACTATGAGTTACTAAGATTTCATCCATTGAATCTGGATTGACTATGTTTAAAATTTAACGACTGTGGATGCAGGTTTGAGATGGGTGTGATTGCAGATGGATGCTGTATTTTGGTGATTTTGACCCTTCTTTCTCTTGCTTTTATGAGGGTGTTGTCTCCTCAAGCACATATGATTAATGTGCCCTGGGCTTTAGCCAGACTCTGTTGTGCAACACAGATATGGTCTATTGACAGTATCTGAATCATGCAGATATCACGAAAGGGCTGCTTAAACTTATGTGAACTGCTTTATGCTGAGATGCTTGAAATAGAACTATATTTCTCTGCCACAATATTTTTTTATTGCGATAAACAGCCGTCTCATGGAGTGTGAAATGCAGCACAGCCTTTCTGTCACGTGGAACAACAGTCAGTTCAACGTTTAGATAAACAACAGTACCAGAAACTTTGCGGATATTCATTGCAGTTAATGAACAGACAAATGAACATAGATAAATTAACAACTTAATTAACAGAGTTATTCAAATATGCATTATCAACTAGTTACTGTACAAAAAAATTGATCAGCAGATTGAGGAGATTTTTATATATTCTGGAATAGTTCTACACACAATGGATTGTTTTCTGGTCTTTTTCTTTTTTCTTTTCTTTCTTGCCTTTTTGGTTTTACAGTGATAATGTCCTTCTTAAACACAGGAGTCAAGACTATTCAAAACAGACAACTTGACAATGTTGTTTCTCATGAAAATGAACAACTTCGACTAGACACAGTCTTGTAAGAGAGGTCATAGAGAGGGCAGATTGAAAATAATTCACTCATTTGATACTGACTATAAAACTGTAATCCCAGATTGACTGCCTTTCTATAACTAGTTTTCTTTTGTTAATTAAACACTTTATTTAAAACCTATTCAAGCAGTCAGTCAATATGACTCCAGTAAATTCTTTTTGTTTGTCTATTTATCATAAATTGTCTTGATTTGTCTAAAAACAAACAAAAACAAAGATTTACACTTTTCTTGTGGATTATTGAAGTTTATTTCTGTATGTTGGCATTCTGTGTTGCCTGTCAAACCAGTTCATTGTTTCCTCTTACATTATTGCCCTAAAGTCATAATCTCAGCACATCATGTTGACAAACCCCCTTTAAGCCTTATACTCTTGCAGTTAGATTTTCTCCGACATGCCACATTATTCCTACTTTGTTTTAAAACGTGTTATATCTTTAATATAAACCTGTATTCTTTCACAGTTGTCAGTGACTTTGAGAACAAATTTAATTCAGCTATTACATTAAAAGTCTGCTTGACACATATTAAGACATGTAAGACTGTATTACAGCATATGGAAGATTACTTTTAAACTTCCAACGGTGATGGAAATAAAGATGAACTTTATTCACCAAAGGCTAACAAAGGAAAAACTCCAAAAACTAAATACACTCTGTACATATCAAACCAGGCTACTGTGGCCTCATAAAGTATTTGGACACTTAATGTATGAATGTCTTTGCATTATAGAACAAAATGTCAAACCATGTGGCATTTATTTTAAAGAAAGGCAAGCACTTTTCAAGCAAAACATTTCACAAAGCAAAGATTATTTAGGCACCTGCATGACCAGTTAGTTAAAAATAAATTGAAAAATGGCTATTAAAAATTTCGTTCTGAAAATGTTTAGCCTTATTTGTGTGCAGATGCCACTTTTTGGTTGAACAGTTTGTCACCTATAGTGCAATGACATCCATAGATTTTTAAATATTTAAGTATTTTGTCCTAATATTTTGTGCAACATTAACAGTTTTAGGTTATACTACAAACCTGACAAAATTTCTATAGAGTGAATTGTCTCTGCTTTGGCTTATTCATCGGTATAAAAGTATTAATAGTGAACATCAGTATTGTCACATCCCAGTTTGGTTGTCCTTTTGGTTTCTTAGGCCATTCTACAGTTTATTAGATATGTTTGGTATTTACAACCCTGCTGAAACAAAATGATTTGTGTTTTCTCTTCTGCATAAGTGCACTTTGACTGGCTGATGATTGTTTGTGTTTAACAAAACTCAATAGTCACTTCCCACATTGTGCCGTAACCCCCAGTAAATCAGTACAAGCCACCACTTAAAGTGTTCCCAGAGATCCATGGCTGGAAGCACATGTAAGGGTAGTAAGGGAAAGACTGGTATACGGGAGGAACGAACGGACTAGGTAGATCCTCGGCGTTGTATTGCCTCTGGTCGTTTTTCACCAGTACTTTCACTGCCACTCTCTTCGCCAGGGTTGCTGTGGGAGTTGTCGTAAGCTCGGTCGCCATTTGTCGCCGTTTGGTTTTGTATCTCCTGTTCTGGAACCAAATCTTCACCTGTGTCTCCGTCAGTTTGAGCGCTCCTGCGAGGTCTGCGCGCTCTGGGCCGGACAGGTACCGCTGCAGGTTAAAGCGCCGCTCCAGCTCATACACCTGCGCATGTGAGAACGCCGCCCGAGACCTTTTCTTGCTCGATTTGGGGTTGTTATCTCCGAAATTACAGCTCTGTGCCTTCCCTCGGTCAATATCTATAGATGGACAATGCACAGGATTAGGCTTTGTCTGGCAAATCGGAGGCCTTGTGCTGTATGAAGAAGTCAATTGAGAAGATTCAAATAGTCCCGATTAAATATTAGCCAGCTCAAACAACTTACAACTCACAAATATTGCCATACAGCAAAATATAGTTTGGATTTACACGTATAACCTATTTGGATAAATGTTTAAAATCACAATTAGAAATTATGCGCTTGAATTGAGAACTGCATAATAAACATAATGCAAAATGTATGGCATATTATTGCACTGACAAACTCGCAATTAGATTTCATTCATAACATATGCATATGCATATGCATCGCATTTTGTTTAGTAGTGCCACTGATTTAATATTGCATCACATCACAAATTATAGGCTACCATATAGAGAAAAAATATGATTTGGAGTGACGCGCATTTAGATATCTAGTGAGAAATAATTCGATTTTTTTATCGAATAGACAAGCTCAAAATGATCCCGTTCATTTCTTAGATGTATGCAACATGTGTATATACAGGTCTCCGTCAGTTTTAGCTTGCAAGTGCAATTTATAACGATTGTTTTTAAGGTTGCGCATAAATGAATAGGTTTTAGCGGGTTGCGCATGAATGAATTCGCCGTGTAGTGCTAATGCCTCACCATGTCGTATTTCTGGTTGTGAAGTGTCTTCCCCCGTTGATTCTTCCTCGCATGAATTCTGATCGGAGAATGAGTCCAACACAAGCACACAGGGAGAGATGCGCCTTTCTGCGCTCTCTGCTTCATTCTTACCGACCGATACAGATGAACTGGAACAATCCTGTGCCTCTGTGTCCCCTATTGCCTGTTCATCAGCGTATTCCTCGTCAATACGAATATTCTTCTCGGAATCACGGTTTAAGATGTTATGAATGGAAAATGAGGTGCGGTTATTCGCCATTTAAAACATTTACGTAAATTGCTCGTCAAATTAGGATGGCCTGAAGTGTTGTGCTTCTATCTGGGAGACTGTTGCTCTTTCATGGCGATGAATTAGTCCACAGTGTAATTGTCTTTCAAGTTAAGTGCGATTTAATGAAAGGAAAACGTCTTCTGACTCAATCAACAGGCAAAGTGTCAGAAAATGTCATGTGTGCATCAGTTCCCTCAGTTCCCTTTCCAAACGCGCTGCCAATGGGGTTTCTGGAGCGCTTCTTTGCTCCGCCCTCGGATTCTTTAGACCACTAAAATAGATGTGTAGAATTTAAGACCCATCGAAATCTGTTTATTTCCACATGCACTACTGGTTGCAATTAAATTATAAGTGGACATTTTTATGTAGGCTAGTAAGTGTTTCTTGACATGTTGTTGGGGTCACGATTTAAAAGGTAGCACTGAAGCCGCCTGTTAAAATACAAATAAAAATACACAAAGGAAAAGTAACGTCGGCTACTCTTGTAGCCATATTTAGTATTTAATGTTTTATTTATTTATTAATATGTTCAAGTAAAAGGTTCAATATTGTGCTTGCTGAACTGGTTTAAAAAGCTTGCCTATGCCGACATTTATCAAACATGCCTGAAAACGCACCTATAATCCTCTGTTCCATACAGAGCTTATGTTTTGTTCTCGTGAAACCAAGCAAAAGACAGAAAATTACTAAACTAAGATGTTTGTAACATGATTCTACTTCGCTGAAATGGTTCAAGAATTAGACCAGAACTCAGTTTGAACGCGCAATTATGACAGGGCTAATTCAGTGATTTGTGCATTGTTTTATTTTGTTGCAACAGGGTCCAGTTTAGTATTCTGAAATATTTTTGTATTCAATTTAGGAGCATAAAGTCCCACAAGCATCTAAAGAGCATACAGACAGCAAATAAATACATAAATAAATTAATTAAAAAAGAAAAATGCATCTTTGCTCATATTTGTGTTGCTCTCTCATTTTACATAGTCGTGATTTAGATGTTTATTTTAAACAAATGACCTAAGATGGCAAAAAATGGATAAAAAATTACCCTATGAACATTACACTAGATGTTTACTTCAAAACACATTCGTTCTTTGAAACTTAAAAAAATAGACTTTGTCAAACGTTCATTTTTATCTGGATAAATGAAGCAATTTTTTAGCGACGCTTTTCTTCATTTAATTTTCCCTCAAATTTGATTCATAAAATTTTATTTTGTTATTGTTATTGACCATTTCTTAATTTACACTGCACTGCTTTATTTATCAAACAGGCGGATGTAAGCTATTTAAAGAGATTAGTAGCCTATATTTATTTTGCATTCAAGGCATTTTTATTATTATTATTATTATTGGAAATTTTAGGTGGAATTTCACTTTTGCGTCTTGAAATCAAGAATTTTATACTGAATTATATTGTTTTTAAATGCAAATTCTCATGTGCATTCTATTCGAGTAGAAGATGGTCATTATTGTGAAGCACAAAAAATGCAGTGTTTAGCTGAATTTAAATGGATTTCAAGTAAATTATATTTACTTTTAGCTTTAATGAATAACCTGTACAAGAGAACACTACACTGTAAAAATGTCTGTAATTTTAACGGTAAAAGACTGTAAAAATGCTATAGAAATCAAACGTTAATTTATTAGAGTATTAACTGTAAAATATACAGTAAAATTGTAATATATTTTAAAAGACAATACAATAGTTTTTACAATAAAATTAATAAAACTAATTTAGGTGTAAAAAGTATGATTTTTCTGTATAATTAATGGTAAAAATGTACATTACAGTAAATTATTGTTAAAATTACAGTAAAAATTTAAGATTTTAATAATCGGGCGTTCCCACAATTCCCTGCATGACCCATCATATTTCATTATATTTTATGGGAATAGTTATGTTTCTTATTTTTAATATCAGTTATGCACATTGGCGTGTTCTGTGTTATATTTAATGTTTAGTTGATGTTTACTGCATTATTTAAATTTCACATGTGTTACCCTGATGGTGTTTAGTGTTTGTGTGAGTGACACTGAGAACTGTCTCTACATGTTTAATGGTTATTGTTTCTGGAAGAACTACTGTTGGTGAAAAAGCACATTTTTACAGTTTCGGAAGGTTATATTAAGTTTATGACGTTTTATTTTTTTTTTTTTACTGTAAATTGAACAGATTTTTTTTTTTTTTTTTTTTTTTTTTTTTTTAACCATGTCATGGTGGTCATGTAAATTACAGCAGTTTTAAACTAAAATGTACAGGTTGTTCTGTAAAGTTGTTTAAATTTTTACTGTATTTTTCACATAATTATTCTGGCAACCACAGCTGCCAGTTTTTTTTTTTTTTTTTTAATTTATTTTTGTTTTTTAAACAACAGGATTTTTTTTTTTTTTTTTTTTTTTTTTTTTACAGTGTAGACATCTTGAAGGCCCTGAAAACGTAATTGCACACAGCGTGTTTTGGGGTTTGATATCACAATAAGCTAAGTAGCAATTAGTGGCCTACGAAGTTAAGTGCGCATTACTATATCACATCATGAAACAAAGTTTGTTGGACATGTTTCGTCAAAGCCACTCAAAACCCTAAAAGGCTCCGTTTGTGTTTTCAAGAAATACAATTGTAGCGCCGCCAAGTGGCTTTCAAAGGATAAAATTCATGGATTGAATCAAGCATAGCAACTAGAAAGTATTGCCTTGATAAATGAAGTCGGCCCACAGCAATTGTTGTGTTGTTTGTTTTCATTGGGCCACCCATCACCTGGCATATGCCTTGTTTTTATAGGCTTAGAGATAATTGCTATAGAGTTCTTAAATAAGTCACTGCTCTTTTTGGTGAGGATCTTTTGTGACATCACAGAGAAGTATTTCCTTTACTTTATTACCACAGATTGATGGGCAGCATTTTGACAAACAACATTACTATAGCCTGGACAATGAGCCTGGGATTGACAAGTGATGGAGTGACATTTTAAGACTACAGGAGTGGTAATCATGTTACATTACCAGTGTTGTAAATAATTCCGAATTTTTTGTCAAATAAAAATGTCATAGCTTAGCAAGTGAAGATCCTGTGAGCTAATGCTAAAAAACCATTATGTAGATGCATAGTTTGTTTAAAAAAAAAAAGTGTGCACACTGAAAACCTTAATAAGTTGACTACTCATTTGATTGAAAAAAAACTTGTTCCATCAATTGAATTGAGTAATGCCATCTCCAGAATGTATGTAATTAAGTTCAATTAACTTGGTGTTCAAATGGAATGAACTTAACTATAAATTGAGGTAACTAGATGAAAGTAGACTTTTCTCAGATTGTGATTTCTACTGTTGTTAATAATGTTAATTGAAGCAATCAAACAAAAAATAGATAAAAACAAAGAACAGCTCAAATACAGATCATAACTGATACTAAGTCAATCATTAAAATAACTTAATTATCCAAAGAAATGTACATATACCTGTACTTTAACTGCACATTCACAAAGAAAAGTCAACAGGGTTCCGCTATACCAAATGGGACACTGATCACATTAATGGTGACATCACACGAAACAACTATTTGCAACAAAACAACATAAATAATACTACAAAAGAGCTAAAACCTCTATAAATTGTTAACCACAACTATTTAAATGCCCCGATTCCTTCCTCTTTGACCAGGGAAACATAATTAGATAATTCAAATGCAAAGAATTATGGGTTTTCCCAATAGCCTCAATTTTGTACTCAATTTAGTTATCAACACTTAAAATAAAGAAGTTCGAAGAACTTAAATATTTGAGTTATGAGCCAAAACCTGGCATTTCAAGTAATAATTAAGACAACTTGATATTTCCAGTAATGACAACTTTAGGGTTTACAGTGCATAACACATATTAAAAATCTGCGTTGACCCCTGTAATTAAAACTTAATTTCTTAAGGAAAAAAAAAATGTCAAAAACTAGTGCACATGTACTAAGAGTTCACAAACCAAAATGACCCAAATCTTGTAAGTGGTTCATGTTTAAAACATTTTTTTTTTTTTTTTTTTTTAAATAGGATGCTTCTCCTTTGTTTGTACTTCCACTAGACGCCACGATCCCCTAAATAAACATTGCTCAGCTGTTGTTTATGAGGAGTAAGCTATATTACCAAAATGGGAGGTCTGAAGTGTTGTTTCTGTTATTCACACTGGAGAAACATTCTGCCGAAGTTCATCAGGTCAGTTGTGCAGGACAGAAAATGTTTTGTATCTAGGTGGAAATGAATGTGCATAGTATATTTGTCTAACATATTTTATATAAGTTAGGCTAGATGGTGTTCCTGAAGCATATAGTTCATATGGTCATGAATTAATAGTCAAGGTAGTGAAGTTCTGTTTCCATGGCTAGGTAAGCATTGTGATTTTTCAGTTTATTAAAATATCGATCTGAGAAATTGTATCCGCAACCATAAAATGCCATGATTGTGCTCTGCAATCAGGTAATAAACAGCTCTGTGTGCAGAATGTGTGTTGGGTGCAGGATGGGAGGTCTAGGGTGATGTGACCACAAGGGGGCGCTTTTCATGTAGCTTCCATATATATAAGATAATGCCTAAAGCTTTGGCACTCAACCATAGTGGATTTTTTTTATATTTTTTTAAACATGTTAAATATCATACATAGGTTAGGAGATTTGTGATACAATTAGGATAGCCGTTAATGCTGGTAATATCCCTTTACCTGCAGATGTGTATTTCCTTCCCAACTTAAGAACATATTTGTGGTGAATACAGTGGCGTTCATTAGCTGTGGTTAAATCATTCAGATTGCACACTTGTCATGTTTGAGATAAATGACGTGACAATGGTTTCTGGATATATTGTCTGTGCAAACACAACATACAAATGCTGTGATTTATGCTTCATAGGTATGCAATACCTGTGTTTGTCACACATCTGTCTTTTCCTCTTTCATTTTCATTGATAGCCCTTACTTTACTTTTTATTTTTGTTTATTTGCAGCTAAGATAGACTCACTTAGCACTTTATTAGGAACACTTGTACACTTACTTATTAATGCGATTATCTAATCAGCCAATCGTGCGGCAGCAGTGCAATGCATAAAATCATGCAGATACGGGTCAGGAGCTTCAGTTAATGTTCACATCATCCATCAGAATGGGGAAAATGTGATCTCAGTGATTTTGACCATGACATGATTGTTGGTGCCAGATGGGCTGGTTTGAGTATTTCTGTAACTGCTGCTCTCCTGGGATTTTCACACACAACAGTCTCTATAGTTTACTCAGAATGGCACCAAAAACAAAAAACATAAAGTGAGCAGCAGTTCTGCAGACGGAAACGCCTTGTTGATGAGAGAAGTCAACGGAGAATGGCCAGACTGGTTTGAGCTGACAAAAAGTCTACAGTAACTCAGATAACCACTCTGTACAATTGTGGTGAGCAGAATAGCATCTCAGAATGCACAACACCTCGAACCTTGAGGCGGATGGGCTACAACAGCAGAAGACCATCGGGCAGTCTATCAAGAACTTAGCGTTCCTAATATAGTGTTAAGTGAGTGTATGTTTTATATCTTTGATAGAGATATCTTCAAATGTGTTCCCAATTTCACACAAAGCTTTGTCCTCCCCTACCTACACTCAGAAATAACTCTTTGGCTGAACTTGATTCAGTTGTGGACAGTGGCTCCATGTGTTTGAAATAAGTTTTCTAAGCTTAACATTACTTTGTAATCTAAACTCAGATACTTTGTTTATAGAGAACCTAATTGAATTGGGTAACCCCAACAAAATTAAACATGTCACAGCATCTCAAATTAATATACTTTATTTCTTTATGTAGTAGCTAGTGACAGTGAATGTTAGCATGCTAAATACATGCCAGTGTATAACACTACAGAGCAGTGTTGGGTTCGAGTCCACCTTAGTCGAGTCCGAGTCAAGTCCGAGTCTTTAAACAATCGAGTCCGAGTCCAAAAGGGGCCGAGTCAGACCGAGTCCATAACAGGCCGAGTCCGAGTCGAGTCCGAGTCCAAAAGGGGCCGAGTCGGACAGAGTCCATAACAGGCCGAGTCCGAGTCGAGTCCGAGTCCAAAAGGGGCTGAGTCCATAACGGGCCGAGTCCGACTCGAGTCCAAGTTCGAATGAATCTGTTCATGAGTCTGAATTAAAATTGTAACCGTAAACTCAATATCAATATTATAAGATTATTTTAAACTTCACAACTAAGAAAAACAGTTTGTCAATATAAATTTAAAACAAAAACACCTCTGTTGCATTTCATATATACACTGTATGATTAGTATCCTGCTGAACAGACTTCTAAGTGGTTTCAGAATGAAAGCATATGCTTTAGGTGTATGAAGACAAAACTGTCCTTCAGCACAATTCTTATTGCATTCTGTTGACATTACAATTATTTGTTGCTTTTTCCCCTCCACTCAAACATAGATTAAAGAAAGTGAAAGCTGTGTTAGTCATTACAACCAGTTTAGTTTTTATTTCTACTACATTTTCATTTCAAAAGTATCCCTATCTAAAGAAATAAGTCTATACTGAGATTTCTTTCTGAATCTTTTTTCTCTATCTGCCGACTGATTCAACACAGAAGTAATTAGCACTCGCTGAGAAGTTACGTCTCACGTTTTGGCTGCAAATGCTACATCCAAAAACACTGGAAAAGCCCACTGATAATATTAGGACAATGTCGTCACGGACGTGATTTTCCAGTTAATTTGCGGGAAACCACACAATGCAGGGCAGTTCTACGTGCTGCTCCTGTACCTGATGCATTCATGTGAGTCTCGCAGCTGCTGCCACAGAAGATAAAAAAAAATAATAATAATTGGTATTTGCTTGAGCGGCAGCCACGTTGGTCTACAGACAGTCTGAAATCTTTAAATTCCAACCAATGAAATTGGTATACCCCCCCAGTTAATTCATCAAGCTATTATGGACCAGTTCAAGCTGACAACACTGCATGGACCACAAGAGAATACAGAAGCCTACATGTGTAGATACATTACGCCTAAAAAGACTTAATATCCAATATTAATACTATTTTGATGTATTTTTATTTCGATATGCTGTCTTTAGTAATCTGTGAGACATAATGTAGGTGACTTGACTCAATGAAGTTCTTGATTTTAAGTTTTTAACCACGATGAAACCGCAATGCGAGCACCATCTTGGCTGCACAAACTCCACACGCAATTTTACCAGTTGTCAGGTCCCGTGTTGTGTAAAACTGCCTTGTTTAGTTTCTATTAATTTGGATACATACCCGTATCTATGTTTTCGTCATGTCAGCCACCTCGGTAGTCGATGTTATACAGTAGTCTCTGTAGTAACATTCAAGTGTGTTGGTTGACTGATGAGTGTGCCTTTGCACGTGCGTATGTGTGTGTGCTTGTGTTTGCTTAATCACAATGAAACAACTCTGGCTAAGTCTACGAATTCAGGGGCTAATACAGCTGCATGCAGACAGACATGTGTTCATTAATTTCTGTTCAATTATTTTATTGCATCACAAATATCATGGACTCGGAACAAAAAACCAGAGTCCTAAAAGCTCGAGTCCAAGTAAAAATGCGTCCGAGTTCGTGTCAAGTCCAAGCCCATTAAAATAGACATGCAACTCGGACTCTAGTCTGAGTTTAAACTCGAGTAGGATACCCCAACTTTACTACATGGTTTATCTTAGAGATTTTGTTATGGTGAGCACAACAACCACTGAAGAGAGTTTTAATTATAATGGATTTCGCTGCTCTCATCCTAAACCTAAGCTCCACTTGTCACCATGGTAACCCCTAAAATTCCAGCATTACATAAACCCTTCTAAATCTCAACATAACAAAACATTTAACACTAACAAGAATCCCCATTTATCTTCATCTTTCACAAAAACACACCAAATAACACTTAATCTTAACATTTACTCTCAAGTCCCATGCAAAGCAGGAGGGGAACTAGAAATCCCCTGCCAAGTTTCAGTTGACCAAACAAAATATATTCATGTTGTCCAAACAAATGGATTAAAGTGAAGGGTTTTCACTGAAATTAAGCTCACTTGGTTACGTGCAGTTTGAGTAATTTGGGGGGATTCTGTAAACCTAAAAATAGTGAAAGTTCATTTTTATTCGTGTATTTTGCCTTGACATTCACAGACAGTAATTTGTTCGCTGTCTTTGCAATTCAGAAGCTGAATCCAGTGGCCTTATAGCTTTGACCCATGCTCACTTGAAATAATTTTTCCTTCCGTTTCCATATCTCTACAGATAACCATTACATTTATATTCCTCAACTATTTGCCACATTTATTTCTGGATGTCATTTCGGTATGCTGTAGGCCTACTTTTTTAGGAATTTCAAGTCTGAGCCATCAAGGTTATTATGTTTTATATATATATATATATATATTTTATATACACACACATATATATATATATAAATGTAAATATATATATATATATATATATATATATATATATATATATATATATATATATATATATATATATATATATATATATATATATATATATATAAATCTTTAGACTTTTTTTTTTCTTTCAATAAACACATTTTTAAGTCAGTTTTCCGTGTCTGGTAACAGTACATTCAGTTCCAGATATTTTCAATCCAACTGAGTTTTCCATCAGTATTTTATTTGATTCATAGAAACAACTAGGCCGTATCCAAGCATGTGATGACACACTGTTTTGGAAAACTAACCACACCCTCTCCCGATAGTCGTCCAGGAATCCTCTCTATAGATTCATATCTCTAGTCCAGCACTCTCTATGGCAGCGCGTCCTGAGGCGTCGCCGCTCTGTCGCCATGAGTATTTACATTGAAGTATCTGGGCCACTTACCCTGACAGCAGGTATGTCCAACTGGCCTTGCAGTAGCGAGGGGAGCTGTTCATCCTTGCTATTAGGTGAGAGACAAACCCCCGATGACTCTGTGTTTACTTATCTATTAATCTTCATTATAAGTGTGTGAGCTCTGGTAAACTCGTGAATGGGCTGGAGGACAAACGAGTGGCCGTCTACTAGCCCACAAATCAATCAAAACATTTTACACTGGCATTTTTTTATTTTATTTTTTATTATTATTCCCAATAGAGTATACTTTTTATTATTATAAAATCAAGGCTAACTGGTCGGCTTTTAAAGGAATTAAAAATGATGAATTGGGGAAAAAATAGGCAACATAAAATCTATATTTTTTTGGTTGTCCGTTATTTTCCCCTGAATTTCAGAACATAATTGTTCATATAATACTAAAAATAATAATACTTTAATAATCATTATTACATGTAATCTCAACATTTTCATGAACGAGTCCGTCAGCCAGCAGGTGCGTAAAACTTTTAGATTTTTAGTCCCGCATTAAGCATTTGCTCTTAAAGGTCACGGGCCGATAACTTTGCACACCAAGTTCGTAGGTCATTTTAGTTTACGTTGTGTTACTATGGAGCAACGCCTGTTTCACAAAATAGCACGTAGATGGCTTTTTATATAAGTGTGCATCCTTACAATAGCTGTCAGTTTCAAAGTGCTGAATTGAGGCCAAAATTTCTCCAATCACCCAAATGAGTCCCCCAGAATTGTGCGAAAATACCAACTGCCAAAAATAGAAATTGCATATTATTTTTCCCAAGGCGCTGATAGTTATCAAATATTACAGTAAAATGCAGCAAAATAAAGAAGAAAATAAAGAAAATTATGGCACTGGTAAGACAAAACTTGGAAGAAATTTTAATGCTCTGCTGTACAATAATAAAAGTGTCCCAAGATAAACTCGTGATTACAAGCAATGTGGCTCATGCAGACTTGTAAGTTACTGGAGCTGATTTGCCAATAGAGGAAGAAGAGGAGGAAAAGTGAGGGAGACTCTCATTTCAGATATTTATTTATTTTTAAGTGTGGATTATAGGTCAAGTATTTCTTGAAATGAATATTGTTAAAATAGGCTGTCATACCTCGACTGCAATTCATTGCTTATATAAGTAGGCCTTCATAACGTTTGAACTAATTATCTGTCATTGGCTGAATGCACAGGCTGCACGCGCACTCTGAGGCTCTTGTTAATTTACGAACGTTTTTATGTCCTACTAAAAAAGATAACGATGCTTTTGAGAACCGTGTCGTAGAGATCGAGTACAATTTACGGGCCAGTAGGGGCTACTTTGCTTCGGGAAACCCAGGCCATGATTTGTGTATGTTTCTGTAAGGTTTGTTTGTTTGTTAGCGCGCTAAACTGACTTATAGACAATTGTTTTAAAAATGCGTAGATCGTATTTGTGAAATTATAAACGAATAAACATAAAAATAAAATAACGCCTATTTATTTCAAATATGGGTTAGAGAGAAGGCTTTCCGTTTCCACTTATTTTATAACTGCTGTCATGCATGAAGGAAAAACTAATGTTGCAAAAGTGCAAAAACATTTCAGTTCAGAATGATTGCTCATGTTATCCTAAGTTATAGCTACCAGACTGTTAAGAAGAGAATAAAAAATAATCTCTTTTTTGATATCATGAACTTTTCGAATATTTATCAAGAAGGATTATTAACCAAGGAACTGTCCTAATATGTTAACTATAGAATTTAATCTATGTTGATCATAGAACACCCTTTTTTCCCCCCAACCGGGTCAATTTTTTCGTTTTTTTTTTTTTTCCTGTATTACTGAAATAATTAGAAATGTTGTTTTCGTGTAGACTCTTATATTCATGTTTCAAATTGTAAATATAATTGTAAAATATTTTTATTTTTACAAGGAAGGTTTGCACAACATTACACACCATTTAGTTTTCGTAACATTGTTTTGTTAATAAACGTTCGTCAAATATCTCCAAGTAAGGATGCCAACATAAAGACACACATACATGCTCAGGGGCCATCTCCAAAAAATGTGATCTAACACGCATTGCATTGGTACTATACGAACTGTTATTTAGCATAATCGTGAGATGTCGGTGCTTTCATTCTACATCTTAATTTGTTCATCTGCTATGCATTTATGTGTAGGCCTATTCGTTCTGCCCTTATGGAAAGGTTGCTAGAAGAAATTCACAGAAGCTTATACTGAAAAGGTAGACTATACATTCAAGTGATAAAAGTTAGAGGCCTATAAAACACGAGTAACTGTCTGCTAATTTGGTAAAGCTGTCATTTATGTACAGAGGGATGGGTTTTAATGTCACTACCACGCGCGAATACCCTGCAAAGTCCCTTGACACGTTGACACGGGCGTCCCTTGTGTTGTCTGAGGTTGGGAATATGTTCCGAGGTTGTTCAGACTCATGCTCATCAGCGCATTGGTGGATGTGTTTGTCGGAAGAGGTGGAAGGCTTGGATATGTACAGCTGTAAGGGTTTGTATAGGCGGCATTATTATAGGACGAATAACCGTTGTAACTGTATGGGCCAGGGTTCACAGCGTACGTGGCGTTGTAACTCTGTGATCCCGTTAAACACGGTTTGCCATCCCGGACCAGCACCGGCACTGCCACTCTCCTGGGTGGCGGCGGATGGTGGTGTCCTGCCATTTCCAGTGTTTTGTCTTGACGCTGCCGCTTGCATTTGTATCTTCGGTTTTGAAACCAAATTTTGACCTGCGTCGATGTCAGTTTCAGGGTGCTAGCCAGATGTTCTCTCTCGGGAGCCGATAAATAGCGCTGCTGCTTGAAGCGCCGCTCCAGCTCGAAGACCTGCGCTTGGCTGAAGAGAACCCGCGGCTTCCGTCGCGTCCTCTGCCGCTGCGCCCGCTCCGAGTCCGAGTGCACATCACCATCACATTCCGGGGATCTGATTATCGCACCGCAGCTTTCTATATAACACAAAAGACGAGACAAACAAGAGACACAAACGCTAACTATCACTTCAACATTTTAAGCACTTGCATACATGGAAAAATCACTGCACATCGCATGCGGCTAATCGAAACAGGCCTTTATCCAAATGCATTAATAAAGTTTTATTTTATTTTAAAAAAATTTTTTTAAGGCTACAATAACAACATGCACAGGAGGATGTCTGTCTTCTCTAATTATTATTATTATTATTATTATTATTATTATTCTCTAATCAGTTTACATTATTTGGCACTATCCCGAACATTAGAGTTTGATAGGCCTGATTGTAGATGTGCATGCCCACTTCTAAAATACCAGTGTTTCTATTTGTCAAGACAAACTCATTAAAGTTAGTTCTATTCTTATATCTGTTACTATGGTATTGTGTAATATTTCATATTTATAGAAGCATTTGATATTAAATGAAATGCAATATCAAAATAAATAGCACATTTATTTTACTTGAATATTCTGTCACTCTAATAGGCCTAATCTTTCTTTCTTTCCTTCTTTCCCTGTCTGATATTCAGAGACACGTGCAATTTAATGTTCTCTTCAGTTTCAAATACAACGTTTTAGAATCCAAATCACCCACTCGTTTCGTGGTCCTCAAGTTCATCTTCAAGTTTGTCGACGTGTCCCAGTGACGGATGGACGAACATCGGAGGTGAAAGGCTGCTCTCCACTAAACTATCCTGCATGGAGAGCGAGTTCAGAAAAGCCATCTTTTCCTCGTTGTCTGAGAAGCCGGGGCTGTCCCCACCTCCGAGAAAACAGGATGATGGTGCCTGAAATCTCTCCTGCAGTTCCGGATGCAGTTGCGCGTGGTGTTGCACTGGATGCAAAGACTGAAGGTGGCGAGATTGCTGCTCCAGTTTCAGTATATCCTTCACAGAAAACGGCGTTGATGTAACCGGACTCGGAAGCATCATCAGGCGCTGTTGGATTACATCTACAATATTATTCCTGAATCAACTGGCAGCCTCGAGCACTAAGACCTGTTGAACAATTGTTTAGATAGGTAAAAAAAAAAAAAAAGGATGTAAACATACCTAAATGTGTCGATTAATCTCCCATTTTGTCATGGCTGGTTGATTTGCATGAAGAGAGGTGAGGACCGCCACCAGTCGGTGTGAAACTGTTGTGTGTTTTTCCTGGAGTCCGGCAGCACAAGGCAGTTCTTCTGCACGGTGATGTCACATTACCGGGGCGGGATGTAACGATCCTTCCCACAATCCACAAAGGATACGCATATACAGTTTCACACCAGCAGGGAAAAAAGCAGTCCAATAGCCTATCACACGATACTTTTTCAATAGCGTTAATCCAAACCAGTGAAGTCTGTTATATTGGCCTGATTAATTATGAAAGTACCTTGTAAGCAAACAGGCTTGATATCACACATTCATCCACAAGGGTCTTCTTAGTGTAGCCTGACTCAGTCATGCTTAAAAGCTTGCGTTCAATGCAATTTATCTGTCCAAAATATTAAATGTTTTTAAAAATTTTTTTCAAAAATATCTTTAATCTTGATTGGTCTGAAATATGTTTTCTTTTACTTGTAAACATGTTTTCTATTTGTCGTTTGGCCTGTGAGATTTCACTGCTGTAAGCTGTTTTGCACACACGCTTTGCCATTAGACAGTCAAGCTGGAGTAAAAGCAGATGCAGACTTTTGACAATTAAACAGCAAGCGGATTTAAACATAACTTTTCAGCACAGCCTCTGTGTGTGTGTGTGTGTGTGTGTGAGAGAGAGAGAGAGAGAGAGAGAGAGAGAGAGAGAGAGAGAGAGAGAGAGAGAGAGAGAGATTGTGTTTGTGTGTGCGCGCGCGCGTGTGTATATGGATAGGCTGCATATGGGACTCTAATTATTATCGAAATATTTTTTGAAATAGTTAAGAAAATACATTTTAAGAAAACCATGCTTCCTATAGGCGTTCAGACTTGCTATTATTTTTTGGTTGAGAAGCATTAGATGTATAGGTCTTATATTTCTGGAACAATTTGGATGCATTTTGAAAGGTAAATCGGATTTATTTATAATCTCTTGAAATGATAAATTGCACCCCTATAATTGCTACTGACTTGCCTATCATAATTTTGATTGCACTGCCGTTTTAGTCCCTTTTTACCCTATTGTTAAAATCACACCCTCAGAGCTAATTATGATTAAGAAATGCCAATAAAATAAGCTAAAAGGAGTTTTGTAGGTCTATATGAGGAAAACGTCAGAGATGTCGATTCTACCTTAATCGAGATGAATCTTGATTCTAGATATTAAAGTTTAAAATTTCAACCGATTTCATTTTCGGTTCATAAAACATCATTCTTTCTTCATCTCCAATAATCATGGTAAATAAATCTTGATATATACCTTTGCGTTCATTATCACTTTATGTAGGTAGAGATGACATTAAACATTGTGTCTGTAAAAATCGTGAAATTGTAAGATTGTCCCATCGTTGCAAAACAGATTTATTTACATCGAATCAGAAAAGAATATAACAACTAAAACTGAACAACATGTTATTTCAAGAAACAAAAATCTATTTTCCATTATGTTTGCTCCATTTCAGTTTAAAATTAGACCGATTTTTGTTACATTTCAACCTGACCAAATAGTACGCCTATTTCATTAAAAAAAAAAAACAACCTTGCTATTTTTAATTTTGCTGTTATCCGAAGCAAATTTGGAGGCCCATCGAAAATAACCTTAAAGTTACCCATTTGCATCGTTTAGGCCGTAGAGTTATGAAAAGCGACAGCAGAAAAAAAAAATGATACGGTTTATATTCCTTTTTTTTTCCATCCTGTATCTTAATCGATCACTTATATGTGAGGTGGACGCAGGAGACATGTTTGAGTGCGCAATGATGCGCAACGGTGTCTCTCTGAGCTCCTATTCAGGCGCCAGAGACAAAAGCCTGCCAGAGACTAAGAAGAAGGGGAAAGAAAAGGAAAGAGAGAGGAGATTATCTCATCCGTTAGCTATCAACAGTGCTGTTTAGATCAGCTTTGTGTCCTCCCGTCCCAAGACTAATGGCTCAGAAGGAAAGTCGGAGAGGAGGGGTTCTAGCTTTTCACTTACCGAATGGCAAGGTACATTATTTTTCATGGTATTTGTTGTCATTTGAGCAGTATCGTGGCCCTGATTTATTACAATAAGGATTTGATGCTGATATCTTATCTCTGTTGTTGGAGAGCATTGCGCTTAGGGGAGTGGGCCATGTTACACAGGCTGATATTACAGTCAAATTACTGGTCATACAGGCAGTGGGCCTAACCGGCTCTGAATCTTGTTTTGGTGTGATTTATTGCAGGTTCATGAAATGCTTTAGATACTGCCACCATGGGAAGGATCAGCTCAAAAGTTGTTTTTTTTTTATCAGCACCACTTATCGGTCTGAGTCACGGTTTTCAAAAACTCTGTTCATATATCATGATCATTCCACGTGTGCTGACAAAATGACAAATTGCATAAACTCCATAGAATATTTGGTCATGGTTTGTAGGCATAACATGGATTTCACTTGCTCTCACTGAGCTAAATGTCAAGACTCTTGGTTTTTGAAAGAACATTAGCTGAATTACCCAATGGTTTGGCCATCCTCATGCATAATGCACAGAGAAGCAGAGGGAGAATAGCATTATAATAATAATATCTTAATGGTGGTACCAGCTATAGTTTAGGTCAGGCTACTATATATAGATGATTATCTAATAATTATACAGACCCATGATTAGAGCTGGGGATAATGTCCGATCACAGAATTGAAACGCTGTTGCAGATTTGTATCTGGCCAGGAGTTGATCTTTGCCCCACACACGTGTTTTGTCTGTTTAATAGCACCATTAGGATGAGGAGAGTCTCAGTCAAGCATGAAGCCAAGCTGACCGTGAAGAGCGCACGACTCTCTTCTGGGGTCTCCAGTATCCTGATGGATTGACATATTGATGATATCAACTTCAGAAAAAAAATAAATAAATAAAATAAATAATACAATTAAAAACACCTACTGAAACGATTCCGTTTACCTGTATGCATTATATATAATATTATGGATGTTATACAAATATTATACAAAAGTAAACTTTTCAATTCACTGTTGATAGCCTACATTATAATTTCCAACATGCGTCTTATCGTTATGTGACAGAAATTAATTAAGCAAAATATAATAATAATAATAATAATAATAATAATAATAATAATACATTACAATTATTTTACGAACCCTCGTTGGGCATGAATTCAAGTTTTTTTTTTTGTCTTTTTTTTTCGGTCTCAGTTTTGAAAACATTTTTGCACCCGTAATATGTTAGAAAATGCGGCAAATGAAAGTCGAAAAAAGAGTATTATCCTATTACTGTTTTCCGTCTCCTGTTAACATGAAAAAGAGCGTGAAAGAGCAAAAAAGAGGTCCACTCTCAAAACTTTAACCCTCCAAAATAAATAATAGTTTGTGTTCATTAATTCATTATTTTGAGCCGCATTTTAATACTTTATTTATATTTGAATTACAGCCTATATTTATTGATTTGCCTATTTCTGTAAACCATGTCGGTCTATTATGTCTCTTAAGCTTTTTAATAGATCACATTGCCTTAATGGATTAGACTGCTCTGGGGGAAAAAAAATAGCCTATTATAAGATTTTCTTCGTCGTAAACATAGGCAATTGCCTATATTACACATACAGTATATTTGATATACTTATGCACGATTTAGTGTATTATCGACAATTCCTTTTTTTATTTATTTTTTTTAATTTTTTTTAGATACAGCTCTATATGGCTGTAAGGATTTTGCATTTTGAGTGTCACAGCTCGAGTAACTATTTCGAAGCTGTAAAACAAAACAAAACATGTAGGCCTATGTATAGGCTAAACGTGACTCTGTTTCTCACTTCGTATCACTTCTTGACACTTTTCATTTTAATAAGTACATTTTTGTGCAAAGTATGATTCTATATATATTTTTAAGACGCCCAGTCGTTCTAAATTAAACGAATTAATGTATGTCATCTGCAAGAGACGCATTTCCTTTAATAGTCATTAAATTAACGGCATATTATCCAGACTCCGGTGCTGCTGACAGTTTTACTGTGCAGTACCACTTGTTGTCAGTTTAGTCATTATCTGTCACACACATCCTCTATAGCTACATGTATATTCATAATAATAATAATAATAATAATGTTGCTTTCCATTGATCGCTCATTTTGTCCTTACTATATTTTCATATTGCACATATATTTTCCGTCTATAATTTTTTTTCGCCTTTTTGAGAGCTAAACGCTATCATTTGGGTTGGAAAACGCGCCATCTTCACCTATTGCGGTTATAACAGCACATCAAACTCTAAACTCTGTCCATCTTTTACCATCAAGTGACATTTAGGCCTATCTTAAATTATCCCAGCTCCAAAAATATTTTCTTTTGTTTAAATCTGATATATTGAAATATATGTAAAACATACATTATAGGTTATGTACGTTCATGTATGATTTTGTACATATATGTAACACATACTTTCTCAGATAATAGTGTAATCTGACGATTTACATATATTCCCAAATATATGAACTATACATACAGTTGAAGTCAGAAGTTTACATACAACCTTAGCCAAATACATTTAAACTCAGTTTTTCACAATTCCTGACATTTAATTGTGGAAAGCATTCCCTGTCTTAGGTCAGTTAGGATCACTACTTTAAGAATGTGAAATGTCAGAATAATAGTAGAGTGAATGATGTATTTCAGCTTTTTTTGCTTTCAACACATTCCCAGTGGGTCAGAAATGTACATACACTTTGTTAGTATTTGTTAGCATTGCCTTTAAATTGTTTAACTGGGGTCAAACATTTTGGTTAGCCTTCCACAAGCTTCTCACAATAAGTTGCTGGAATTTTGGCCCATTCCTCCAGACAGAACTGGTGTGACTGAGTCAGGTTTGTAGGCCTCCTTGCGTGTTGTCCTTAAGCCATTTTGCCACAACTTTGGAGGTATGCTTGGGGTCATTGTCCTTTTGGAAGACCCATTTGCAACCGAGCTTTAACTTCCTGGCTGATGTCTTAAGATGTTGCTTCAATATATCCACATAATTTTCCTTCCTCATAATGCCATCTTTTTTTATGATGTGCACCAGTCCCTCCTGCAGCAAAGCACCCCCACAACATGATGTTGCCTCCCTCATGCTTCACGGTTGGGATGGTGTTCTTCGGCTTGCAAGCCTCACCCTTTTTCCTCCAAACATAACGATGGTCATTATGGCCAAACAGTTCAATTTTTGTTTCATCAGACCAGAGGACATTTCTCCAAAAAGTAAAATATTTGTCCCCACGTGCACTTTCAAACTGTGGCTTCTTCCTTGCTGAGCAGCCTTTCAGGTTATGTCAATATAGGACTAATTTTACTGTGGATATAGATACTTGTCTTCACAAGGTCCTTTGCTGTTGTTCTGGGATTGATTAGCACTTTTTGCACCAAACTACGTTCATCTCTAGAAGACAGAATGTGTCTCCTTCCTGAGCAGTATGATGGCTGCATGGTCCCATGGTGTTTATAGTTGCATACTACTGTTTGTACAGATGAACGTGGTACCTTCAGGCATTTGGAAATTGCTCCCAAGGATGAACCAGACTTGTGGAGGTCCACAATCTTTTTTCTGAGGTCTTGGCTGATTTCTTTTGATTTTCTAATGATGTCAAGCAAAGAGGCACTGATTTTGAAGGTAGGCCTTAAAATACATCCACAGGTACACCACAAATTGACTCCAATTAGCCAATTAGTCTATCAGAAGCTAATTGACTAATTGCCTAAAGGTTTGACAATATTTTCTGGAATCTTCCAAGCTGCTTAAAGGCACAGTTAACTTAGTGTATGTAAACTTCTGACTCACTGGAATTGTGATAAAGTCAATTAAAAATGAAACAATCTGTCTGTAAACAATTGTTGGAAAAATTACTCATGTCATGCACAAAGTAGATGTCCTAAACGACTTGCCATAACTATAGTTTGCTAATATGAAATCTGTGGAGTGGTTAGAAAATTAGTTTTAATGACTTCAACCTAAGTGTATGTAAACTTCTGACTTCAACTGTATGTGTGCATGTGTGTTCTATATGGCCATATCAAATTTCTTTCTCATTATAATTAATTTAATTTTGATAAACAGAAGCACAATATTTTCGCCTCTGGCCCTCAGCTAGTACCCAACAAAGCTAGTCCCCCCCCCCCCAATACTAAAATGATTGCGTGCAGATGCCAGTCCTAAAAAAAAAAAAGAAAACGATTTTAAGTCCATGTTTATATGAAGGAAGAGCCTGTTTCCTGGACCTAACAAAACCCAGGCCTGAGTACCATGACAGTGAGGCGGTCAGCAGAGGGAGGGAGAGGCCAATCTTCATCTTCATCTGGACACTGACTAAGGCTAGCTGTGGAGGTAACAGAAGGGCCTGCGTCTTTTCTGACCATTAAATGCTAATTTAGATCACAGCATTCTGTGCAAACTCAAGCATTGAACACTGTAAATGTCAGGACACTGTTGTTTAGGGTTATATCCCATGTCATATGAGAAAAGATTATAAAAGTGGCAGAACAAGAAACTAATATCACTTCATTTGTTCCATGAAATATGGGCTTTCTCTGTTTTTTCTTTCACACAAAATATGTTTATAAATTCTGACTTGAGTGAGAATGTTTCAGATTACAGTCTTGCTCCGTAAATATGATCATATTTACCACTTTTTTCTCAAGACGACTTAAGGCCGTAAACCCAAAAACGACCATTTTAACAACTTTACAGCTCAACTAATACACAAGTTTTAACAGTAGATTTAATATAAGTGCTTTTATAAAATTTGAAGCTTCACATTTCTGCCTTTAAATCCTCCAAAAATTGGCCCCATTCACTCCCATTGTAAGTGCCTCACTGTAACCTCGATTTTTGCTTTTTTTTAAAGAAAAGGAAGGACTAGTCGAAATGATTATTATTTTTTTTAATTTATTTATTTATTTTTTTTGTGGTAATCAATATTATGCCACAAATGCTGTTGATTGAGCTTAACTCAGTGCTTTTCCTATAATATTCCTTTAAATTCTGCTTAGAATATCATAGCTCTTTATCCACCTCACATAGTAAAGTCTCGTTTACAGTGGTCAGCCACCAGGAGAAAGTTTCCTCACACGTTTCTCATTGCTACCCAGAAAACCGTCCATATATACAGAATGCATATCTGAGGAGATGCAGATCCTGTTAGGTCCCGGAAGGTGAGTCTTATCAGCTCCTGGTTTCAGACTGTGTGCTGCGCCAGGCCTTGAGACCTCGCCGGCACCATTGTGCATCTGACCCAGCTGTATGAATGATAGCCTTCCCTGTTTCTGCCTCAGACGGGGAGGAAAGGAGGAGGCGAGGTAGGGGCCTGTGCTCCAACACCAGACATTCTCTGTCACACCAGAGCTCTGAGTTAGGGAGGTCTGGTCTGGGAGCACGCTGACGGAAGTCAGGCTAGGAGAAATCCACAGTGCTTGCTCCCCCCTCCTGGGACTAATAAATTAGACAGCTGTATTTTCCCTCATGGCCTTAACCCCGCAGGTGTGTGTTTGTATACATGTGTGCAAATTACTGAGCGTTTAGCCCGTAATGTGTGTGACCTATGCTGTGGGTAATGTGGTGAGAGAGGAAGGCTGAAACCTAAATAACGCCGACCTCTCGATTACAAAAGACAGGGATGATTAAGATACAGTGTCGCTACATGAAACTACCATCTTACAGTGGGATGTGAAAGGCTAGATTTCCTCTTTTTTTGTCTAAACATTCCCTGGGCTGTGCCAGAGAGGCAAAAATAAAAGGAAAGGTTGCTACGAGTTCATCTGACCGCTGGTATGTGCACAGTTTACAAAGATTGTCATTCAAACAATAATACAATAAATTTTATTCAGATTTATATGTTGTTCAGTTGTGGATGCACACCACATGACCTCCCACTGGATAAACATGTTGCGAGCAGGGAGTCTGTGTTACTCAGAGCAGCCAGTGTGGCGTCTCCCATCAAACTGACAATTTGTTTCTATTCAACCGTGAGTTCCCATTCATATGCTGTCGCAGCTGTAAATAAAGTGGAAGTTCATTTCTGCTCTTACATTTTCCTTGGTAATTCGCTGTTTGAAATGCTTCATTTCTGCTGGGAAAAATACAATCCTGGCCAGCCCCTGTGAATCCCTTATTTTCTGAAAAAGAGAAGGGTAACACACAGTACATAACAGATGCGTACTGCTGATCATTCAACAATTAATGATTATTATTTATTATCATATGAAAGTTGAAAAGACTCTGCACTTGTGCAGATCTGATTTATTGCCTTAAATGTATATTTGCTTGACTTGTTATTCTTTTCACTAAGTAAAAAAAGTGGCAGTGACTTATTGTCAGTGTGTAGGACGAAAAGAGAAGATCTCAGAAGTATTCATAGCAGGCATGTAACAACTTGCAATATTCCATGGCGCTAAGTTGTCAGGCACTGTGATTGCTATGGATTTCTTGCACTGCCGTGACTTTACTTTTTATTACTTAATAATCTGAAGCATTAGGGTGCTACATTTATAATCTCTGCTAACATAATTCATGTGGTTCCTTGTAAAATCTGCTTTGCAAATATTTGTGCGATTACACATTTGTTTAACATCTGTCAGAGCTGCAAATGCAAACAAGCATAATGGTGCAGTTATTGCACAGTATCCAACTGATTTCACAACCTCCAAGAAACATCTCTTTAAGAGACATAGCTTGTTGTGTTTACATATATTTTTATGAGCAACAATATCCTGACATTCTTACAAAGGGTCTAAATCTGGTGACTAGACAGATGCGTGTATCAGCTGTGTTTCTGCTGACATTGACATGTTTGTGGTGAAGTATGAATTAAGACAATGTTCGTGCTGCTCTTTCGTGTATGTTTATTTGTTCTTTTCAGTAAGATGTAAACCAGTTGGTAGCAGCAGGCTCGTAGACATGAGGTTGCACTTCCTCCTATTGTTTAAAATCGAAAAGTGCTCAAGGTCTCTCTTGTCACAATTGTAAGAACAGAACCATCTGTTCTGTATGTAGACCTGCATTTACATATCTGTATTCTGCTACAATGAAAGTAATAGCAAATATGCTTTCGCCTTTAAATAGGGTGTGACATGTTCTATTTGTATTCAACTATAATGGATTACTGTATTTCCCCTGAGCAATGACACACTAATCACACTTACAGTAACATCACTTAAAGGAATATTCCGGGTTCAATACAAGTTAAGTTCAATCGACAGCATTCTTGGCATAATGTTGATAACCACAAAAAATTATTTCGACTCATCCCTCCTTTTCTTTACAAAGATCAAAAATCGATGTTACAGTAAGGCAGTTACAATGGATTAAGTGGGGAAAATTGTTGGAGAGTTTTAAAGTCAGAAATGTGAAGCTTATAATTTTTTATAAAAGCACTTAAATGAATTCTTCTGTTAAAACGTGTGTATTATTTGAACTTTAAAGTTGTTTTTACAGTTGTTTTAGGGTTTAGGGCAACAAAGTTGTAAAACTGGATATAACTTTACACAGAAAAGGTTAGTAAGCGATTTTATAACACTAAAATCATGTTAACACGCATATTGTCTTGTGCCTATACTTTTGAAACACAGCATATTTTAACGTTTACGGATTGGCCCCATTCACTTCCATTCTAAGTGCCTCACTGGAACCCAGATTTTTTGCTTTGTTTAAAGAAAAGAAGTAACAAGTAGAAATAATTTGTTTGTGGTAATCAACATTATGCCACAAATGCTGTCAATTGTGCTTAACTTGTATTGAACCTGGAATATTTCTTTAAACGTCAGTTCATTCATACTGAGATAAAGGGCCATAATCACATCAAATACCTCCAATATTTAGATTAGGGCTTGATATGGGTTGTTCAATAGTTGTTTCCTAAACAATACATTTGGTCTCCCCAAAGTTACATCCTTGATGAGATATAAGTTTCAGTGCTGTCAGCTGAAATACAGTGGTCCCCAAAAAGTATTTGGACACTTAAACCACTCTTAAATATGCATGAATGTCATTGCATTAACTACAGTTGATTTAAACCTAGCGAACATAATTTTTGGTAAAATGCTTTGCTTGAAAAGTGTGCTTGTGCTATCTTTCTTTAAAAATAAATGCCAACTGGTTTGATATTTTGTGTAATGCAAAATATTTTTTATAAATTTTTAAGTGTGGCTTAAAGGAATATTTACAAATGCTGTCCCTCCTTTTCTTTAAAGAAAGCAAAAATTTGGGTTACGGTGAGGCACTTAAAATGGAAGTGAATTGGGGACCAATCCGCAAACGTTAAAATACTCACTATTTCAAAAGTATAGCCACAAGACAAACAATATGCATGTTAACATGAGTTTAGTGTGATATTATTGCTTATTAACATTTTATATGTATAAAAAAACTAGGTGTATCCGTGTAGCAATTTAAACACTTTCCAGCTCAAATAGTAGATTATCAGAAGAATGAATAATTTTTTTTATAACTTTTTATCCCCTTTTTGTCCCCAATTTGGAATGCCCAATTCCCACTACTTAGTAGGTCCTCATGGTGATGCGGTTACTCACCTCAGTCCGGGTGGCGGAGGACAAGTCTCAGCTGCCTCCCGCTTCTGAGACCGTCAATCCACGCATCTTATCACGTGGCTCGTTGTGCATGACACCGCGGAGACTCCCAGCATGTGGAGGCTCATGCTACTCTCCGCGATCCACGCACAACTTACCAAGCGCCCCATTGAGAGCGAGAACCATGAGGAGGTTACCATATGTGACTCTACCCTCCCTTGCAACCGGGCCAATTTGGTTGCTTAGGAGACCTGGCTGGAGTCACTCAGCACGCCCTGGATGCGAACTCGCGACCCCAGGGGTGGTAGTCAGCGTCAATACTCGCTGAGCTACCCAGGCCCCCCAATGTAAGTGCTTTAATAAAATTAAAAACTTAACATTTCTGCCTTTAAATCTTTCAAAAATGGGCCCCATTTCCTTCCATTGTAAGTGCCTCACTGTAACCTCATAACATGCCCACTCTGGATCATAAGAGGGTCTGTGCCTACATTTTTTTCCTGCTATCTTTTTTCTTTCTCTCTCTCATGATATTTAACCTGGCCTACTTACCGAGCTCCATCTAGCTGATCTCAGTCGGTCTTCTTAATGACAATGTCTCAGGCCCATAGACACATTCCACATAACTTAGAATGCAATGGAGGAAAACATGGTGGTCTTTCAGTCAACTCCATCAAACCGAATTGGTGAAACTGGCAACAGAAAAGAAAATAACTGACATGGAGTTTAAAAAAAGGCCCTCACTCAGCGAGGTGCGCTGACCTGTGGCAGAGAGGCTAATGTAACACACGAACAACACAAGAAGGTCTTGCACTGGAATGCCGCTCTGTGTACATGTTTGGTATGAGTTGCTGACGTTCCGTCATGGTCCATGCTTGTTTTTGAAGTCAAGAAGACTTCTCAAATTCTACTTTTTGGGCACTATGTTCGTGTACATTAGTTGGCTTTTTGAGGTTCAGAAACAGAGAAATGGAGGAGATCGATTTGGCTCTGGTTTTGCGAAACTATTCAGAACTACAATTGAATGAATACTTCAAGAATATTGAACATTATGTTGTGTCCATTAGAAATGAGCTGATCCATATGGCTTTGGTTTTGTTTACAGTAATATAGCAGGCCATATCTGTTAAAGGAATGTTCCAGGATCAGTTCAACCGACAGCCTTTGTGGCATAATGTTGATTACCACAAAATATTATTCCAGTTGCCCTCGTTTATTCCTTACAATGGAAGTGAATGGGGCCAGTCCATTAATGTTAAAATAGACAATGTTTCAAAAGTATAACCACTTTTTATAAGTTATAAACATTATCTAAGCATGATTTTAGTGTGATAGAATCACTTACCTTATCTGTGTAAAGTTATATTCAATATTACAACTTCGTTGCCATGAACATGTAACATCGGTAAACCCTGGTAAACCGTTTTATCACACTAAAAACATATTAACATGTATAATGTTTATGTCTTGTGGCTATACTTTTGAAACCGTGTGTATTTTAATGTTTATGGACTGGCCCCATTCACTTCCAATGCCTTGCTGTAACTGTGAATATTTTGCTTTTTTAATATAAACAAGGGACGTGTCTAAATTATTTTTTGTGTGGAAATCTGGATTATGCTACAAGTGCTGTCGATTGAGCTTAACTTGTATTCAACCCGATACAAATGGTACAGTGTTTTTACATTTGTTGGGTCTAGTCGCAAACCTTGATCATTACGCAGAATTCTATATGACTTTCTTTTTTAATATGTTGTTGTGTTTTTTATGTATGACAAAATATATGCAAAACATGGCTGACCTCTGCGATATATATATATATATATATATATATAAACTATATGGCCAATAGTTTGTGGACACCATATGTGCTTGATGAATATTTGATTTCAAAACCTTAGGCATCAATTTCCCCCTTTGCTGTAATAACAGCTTCCACTCTTTTGGGAAGGCTTTCCACTATACTGTATGTAGTAACATGGCTGCAGGGATTTGCGCTCATTCAGACACAAGGCTATCAGTGAGGTCAGGAACTGATGTTGATCGATGGGGCCTGACTTACAGTTGCTGCTCCAGTTCACCCCAAAAGTGATCAGTGGGGTTCAGGTCTGGGCTTTGTGCAGGCCAGTCAATTTCTTCCACGCCAGACACAGTAAACCATTTCTTTATGGACCTCACTTTGTTCACAGGGGCATTGTCATGCTGGAACAGAAAAGGGCTATCCCCAAACAGTTGCCACAAATTTGGAAACACACAAAGCCCAAGCCATTACATAAAGAAACATTAAGAATTTTCTTTACTGGATTTAATGGAGTAACCAAATTCGTTAATTAGAAGAGGGTGTCCACCAACTTTTGGCCATATAGTGTATATATATATATATATATATATATATATATATATATATATATATATACACATATATACACTATCGGTCAAAAGTTTTGAAACACCGAAATGTTTCTCATGATCTTAAAAATCTTTTGATCTGAAGGCTTATGCTTAAATGTTTGAAATTAGTTTTGTAGACAAAAATATAATTGTGCCACCATATTAATTTATTTCATTATATATCTAAAATTTAATTTAAAAAAATTAAAAAAAGTTTTTGAAATTGATGACTTGGACCAAATAATAACGAAAAGCAGCCAATAAGTGCCCAACATAGATGGGAACTCCTTCAATACTGTTTAAAAAGCATCCCAGGTTGATACCTCAAGTTGGTTGAGAAAATGTCAAGAGTACATGTATGCAAATTCTAGGCAAAGGGTGACTACTTTGAAGATGCTAAAATATAACACAGTTTTGATTTATTTTGGATTTTGTTTAGTCACAACATAATTCCCATAGTTCCATTTATGTTATTCCATAGTTTTAATGACTTTACTATTATTCTAAAATGTTAAAACAATTTTTTTTTAAATAAAGAATGAGTAAATGTTTCAAAACTTTTGACCGGTAGTGTATACACACACACACACACACACACACACACACACACACACACACACACACACACACACACACACACAGTATATATAACTGCATATATAAACAAAGTGTTTGCTGATATTATTGTAGAAATGTTACAGTGTTATTATATTTGTTGGGTCATGTCTCTTTGATATGGTATTAGCCGACTTTTTTGACTTAAGCAGATAATGATTCCCCAGGAGGCACTGTGTCATACACTTCTGTGATTTCTGTTTCTCTCTCTCTCTCTCTCTCTCTGTCTGTCCCCCAGGCCAACAAACCTTGTGCTGGAAGCTTCAAATCCCATAATTACAAAGCTGACAGTTAACACACAGGTAAGCTACCCTTACTGACTGGCAAAGAATGCAAACATCTTCTCCATGCGGCTGAGAGACGGGGGAGATGGAGGTTATGGTGCAGGTGCAGGAGTTGCCCCTCCACATCTCCTGGGGTTGTGGGGGCATACAGATCCATGACAGATCGGTCTAACCTACACACAACAGAGAGATGGAGTTGTTATAATACCCTTAAAGGTATTGTGTATTATTTAAATATTCTGAATCATCTTATCAAGTATCTGCTGTGAGCATTACGTAGGCTATGATGGAATGTTTTATTGGAAAATTGAGCAACAGAGGAAATCTCAAGAATTTGCAAAGTACTTTTCACTATATAACCTATAATTTGCTCACTTTCTCAACACACTAAAAAAACAAACAAACAAACAAAAAAAAACAAACAAAAAAACAATCACAGTATACTTGAAATACAGGTCTGGCTTGTGTATGCCGTAGGTGATTTGAGTTTGATAAGTTATCTGATGGTGCTGTCACTAACTATCTAAGAGGGAGATGGCACTTTCATTTCTTTTCAGGATCATATCTTTCACTAATAGCAGGTCAGAAAAAAAAAAGTAAATATGATCTCTGAGGCTGATGAAATATTTCCCTTATAAGGATGCACTTAGGGTAGACAACTAGGTGTGGCTGTCCAATAAAACACCTACCTATACTGACAGTTAAAAAAAAAAAAAAACTAAAGAAAATAGTCACAAATAAAATATGCAAAACTCTTCTTTAAATTGAAATCTTTTATGGTCAGGCTTTACAGCTAACTGAAAAGATTAATTAGCCAAGCTGCTGACAAACCAATGACGGACAAGAAAAGACAAAAATGAAGCAGCAAGGGAAAATACACCATAGAATGTAGTCCTTTATGCTCATGTTTCCCTCTTCCCTCCCTCGACTTGAATTACGTTTCTAATAGCGACTTCAAAACAGCTCATGATAAGGTTTCCTTAGTGGACAGTAGCAAAGCTTTGACCGCCCCCATGTGGTCTTGCCAGGACATGACATGCGCATTAGTTTTGTTTCGTTTTTCAAATTTATAATGATATATCAATGGTAAATACAAAAGTATTATTTTTGCTAATTAAAATAAAATATGAACATTTTAACATTAAAAAAATGTATAGGCTAATTTTTGAAAGCCTTAATGTGTTAAGGTCAGTATTGCAGAAACCAATATGAAAATGCCTTTGTGCTGTTATCATTTTGTGGATGTAATACTTTGCTAAAATAATTAAAAGGTTTAAATATTTTTTTTTTCTAACATGGACCTTCAATATATAGCAAGATATTGTGTATTTAAAAATCTATTATGAATTTTCACATGCAGAATTGTGATTTAAACATTCGTTTTGGATGCCTGTTTTCAGGAAAATCAACTCAAACTCATTAGTTGATTACAATTTCTTTTTCTTTGCAAATATACATATAAAAAATATTATACATATATAAAAATATATATAAAAAAGATTGTCTTTTGCAATTATACTTTGGAAATATGCATTTCCATCCGCAGAACTGCTGCTCACTGGATGTTTTTTGTTTTTAACATCATTCTGAATAATCTCTAGAGACTGTTATATGTGAAAATCCCAGGAGATCAGCAGTTACAGAAATACTCAAACCAGCCCAACTGGCACCAACAATCATGCCACGGTCCAAATCACTGAGATCACATTTTTCCCCATTCTGATGGTTGATGTGAACATTAGCTGAAGCTTCTGACCCGTATATGCATGATTTTATGCACTACACTGCTGTCAAACGATTGGCTGATTAGATAATTGCATGAATGATTGTTGGTGCCAGACGGGCTGGTTTGAGTATTTCTGTATCTGCTGATCTCCTGGGATTTTCACGCACAACAGTCTCTAGAATATACTCAGAATGGTGCCAAAAACAAAAAAACATCCAGTGAGTGGCAGTTCTGCGGATGGAAATGCCTTGTTGATGAGAGAGGTCAACAGAGAATGACCAGACTGGGTCAAACTGACAAAGTCTACGGTAACTGCTCTGTACAATTTTGGTGAGAAGAATAGCATCTCAGAATGGTTTTGATTTTGATTTTTTATCTGTTGGTATTTGATAGAGTCCATGATGCCATGTATCCGAACAAGATGTACAAGACCTCTGGCAGAAAAACAGCCCCACAACATTCAAGATGCAGCACCACATTTAACCGTAGGCATTGGGTACTTCTTCATCTCATGTGCGCCAAAACCATCTCTGGTGTTTGCTGCCAAATAGCTCTTTTTTTGTTTCATCTGACCATAAAATCCGGTCGCATTTGAAGTTCCAGTAGTGTCTGGCAAACGGAAGACGCTTGAGTTTGTTGTTGGATGAGAGCAGAGGCTTTTTTTTTTTTTCCTTGAAACCCTCCCAAACAAATTGTGGTGATGTAGGTGATGTCTGATTTTTTTTTTTTTTTTTACTTTCTGACCCCAAGACCCAGCTAATTTCTGCAGTTCTCCAGCTGTGATCCTTGGGAATTCTTTGGCTACTTGAACCATCCTCCTCACTGTGCTTGGAGACAATATAGACACACGTCCTTTTCCAGGCCAATTCTTAACATCTCCAGTTGACTGGAACTTCTTAATTATTAGTATTCCATTTCAATGCGTTGGCTATTTTTTTATTGACACTTCCCATTTTTTGAAGCTCAACAACGTTTTGCCACACATCAGAACTATATCCTTTAGTCTAACCCACTGTGATTGATGATTAAGGGAATTTGGCCTGTGTGTTACCTCATATTTATACCCCTGTGAAACAGGAAGTCATGGCTGAACAATTTCAACTTCCTAGTCACTCAGGTGCACTAAAAAAAATTAAAATATGAATGGGAATATACTTCAGATATTTTTTTACTCATAATTTCTAAGGGTGCCAATAATTGTGGCCAACCTGTTTTGAAGAAAAATATTTATGTAATAATGAGATATTTCCCATCTTTCAATTGTTTTACTTGAAGTTTTTGAATGAAAGATAAAAAAAAAAAAAAAAAAAAAAAAAATTTCACAGCCTTCTTTGCTCATATTTACCAAGGGTAACAAGGGTGTGTATACGCACGCACACACACACACACACACACACACACACACACACACACACACACACACACTCTATATATACTGGAGAAGTAGGCTACATCAATCCACAGCTGATGAGAGTTTGACTGGGTGGTCAAGAGGTGACATTTCGCCCTAAGATTTAAAGTAGGCTAATATGTACCTTAACATGAATATATGTCAAAATATTACTGTATCCAAGAAACATGGGATGCTATATGAGATTTCAAGAAGACAACAGGATTTTATTATTATTATTATTATTATTATTATTATCAATAATAATAATAATAATAATAGTAATAATAATAATAATAATGCAGAGGCTATTTGCACTAAGTATAAATAGCAACATCCTTGCACTAAATGCAGATAGTGTTAGACAGATACTATTTGCACCTAATTAAATACTAACAGGGCATCACTGCAGTGTGTTTATTCAGAGTCCCACAGACACCCCAACCTATCACTGCGAGGAAATCAACCTTTATATTCATTGTATTTATTATTATAAGCAGTATTAAAGAAAAATATTAAAAGTGGAGACAGGAAACAGGATGGGGAAAACTGGGTCAAAAGGAGGACTAGAACCCAGGTCATCTGCATAGAAAAAGTACATTCACACTATCTTATCACACTAAACCATTGTACAGACACATTAAGAGCAGTTTGTTTTTAATTTATTTGCTTGCTCCAGACTATTTCAATGCAAATAACTTCACTGTGTGGCAGGTATATATACCTAGTGCAAATAGTCAATCTGTGATAATGTTCATAATAATAATAATAATAATAATAATAATAATAATAATAATAATAATGTTATATTCTTGATATTATTGAAGTTTCTAATGCTTTCTATTTTTAATACGCTGAGATGCAAGCAAAAAAGCACAGGCGAAAGCATCTGAACACAATGCGCATGCGCGAGAAGTTCACGAGAGAAGGATTCCTTCACGACCAAATAAGATGCAAATGGTCCATTGCTGTGGGTGTGAATGGAAGCAAGGCTGCCATTGAAGCAAATGTTTCCGCCCCCTCTACTCTACCATTGGTCATAACTCACGTCACTCAAAGCCTTGGGATTTGTCATTGGTCCTATCAGTGTTACCGACCGCGTACTTCCATGACGTAGAGGCTTGACCTTCCTGTACTAGAAGATGATTAGTTGATTCTGAAGTCAAACATGAGGTCTTGATTTCTATTGGTTAGTTTCGGTACGCCTGTCCCCTATTGCCCAAATCCCACATTTGAAGGTTAAAGTCAGTCTGTGTCCATCTCAATACTAAACAAGCCGCCGTTACTCGCCTATCAGTCTACAGTTTTACTTTTCATTTATACAAATATAAACACACTACCATGTCGATATTTGCTGAAGTCCCGGAGGCTGCTCCTGTCGCAGTATTTAAGCTGACAGCAGATTTCCGTGAAGATCAAAATCCAAACAAGGTGAATCTAGGAGTCGGAGGTGAGATGCGCATTATTATTCCTATATAAACACACATGCATATCATACATATATTTGTCTTGTATCAGAGTCCAACTGTATAGATGCACACACATATGAGACATCGATCTCTATATAAACATAAATATACACAGTTGCATGTTTTAAAACCCATGCACACTACTTTCATCCTCTTTCAGTGACAAGAATGATCAAACATGAGACTTGATCCCACTTGTCAATTTCATTTAAATCCAGTCTTTTTTCTTTATGGGATGAAATAAGGCAAATTCTATTGTACTTGAACAATGAGATTTTTTTTGTATTGCTTTAATAATGATGAGACATGGCCACATGCACATGATCACAGATGAAACAGCACCATTAACATATGACATGCATACTGAACTGACATTGATATATATATATATATATATATATATATATATATATATATATATATATAAACATATAAAGTGTCCAGCACACATGGGGACTTCTTCAAAACTGTTTAAAAAGCATCCTAGAAGCAGATGGATAGATACCTCATGAAGTTGGTTGAGAGAATACCCAGAGTATGCAAAGCTGTAATCTAGGCAAAGGGTTTCTACAAGGGATGCACCAATGTATCAACCAATTATTTACATAATTAAAACCATTTTTTAGCAATATTGTTAGAACAATAAAAAAAGCCTCTTAGTAAATTTTTAAAGCATAATTCCTGAGCAAAACAGTGATCTGATGACAAAATAAGTTAAGTGCCAAAGTATCGGTATCAGCATATACATTGCCTGACTAAAGAAAAAAAAAGTCAACATTTGGATTAAAATATGCAAATACTTAAGAGCCTATGATTGGATTATTGTTGCAGTGATTAATATGTTTCAGCTGGCAACAATCCTCTAACTGATGCAGTGTTTAGCTTCTCATTTCTTAAACAACCATGTCGGAAGACGGATCCAATGGTCGTGGAAAAGATGTTACTGTGTTTACGAAGGGGCAAATTATTGGCCTGCATCAAGTGGAACGGTGGCCAGCTGGTAAGTAGCTGTGCAGTGTGTAAACCTCACTGCCCACTGTACAAGCCTCTGGAGGCAGTGTTATGTTATGATCTGGGGTTGCTTCAATTTGTCAGGTCTAGGCTCAGCAATGTTATGCAGCAATAAAATGAGCTGACTACCTGAATGTACTGAATGACCAGGTTATCCCATCAATGGATTTTTTCTTCCCTGACGGCACGGGCATATTCCAGGATGACAGTGCCAAGATTCATCAGGCTTAAATTGTGAAAGTGTGGTTCAGGGAGCATGAGGAATTGGCCACCACAGAGTCCAGACCTTAACCCCATTGAAAGTCTTTGGGATGTGCTGGAGAAGACTTTACGGAGTCTTACAAGATCTCGGCCAAAAAATTATGCAACTCTGGACAGAAATAAATGTTGTGACGTTGCATAAGGTTGTCGAAACAATGCCATGAAGAATGCACAATTTCCATACTTCAGCTGGATTGCTTTGATGACTTCACTATTATTCTGCAAAGTGAAAATTTGTAATAATAAAGAAGTTTGTGCAAACTTTTGACTGGAAAGGCATATCATGTGCAGTGATCTGACATTAAACTAAAGGCATTGCAGTCAGCTCCAGAGGAATTTAAGAGTTTCTAAATATATAGATAGCATGAAAATATATAGTCCGTCTCAACCCCTTTGATCTTCAGATTATAATTTTGTGCCTGGCTTGAAAAGACATAACTGTAAATTGATTAAATAGTATCTGTTGAAAATTGTCTCTACTAACTACTCAATCAAAGGTTTTATATCTATAGCAAGGGTTGAAGTTAGTCTTCAGGCTGTGGTTGTTTCTATTGGTGTTAGCTGTGGATGAATAGATTGTGTTATGTCAACAGTATTATTGTGTTGGGCCAGTTGTCATCTGCTGTGTAGTCATTCCTGATCCGTGTTAGTAGAGCTTGACTTCTGAGGATTCTGCAAGGATTATCTTTATCTTCTGCGTTTCCTGACACCCTTCACAGACACCACGACTGCTGCGGTTTTGAGCCACGTTAAAGTCAAGGATGAAAAGTCAAAATCCCTGAGTCATGATTGTGTCGACTGTTTTTTTTTTTTTTTTTTTGAACACCTCCCTTTCTCAGCGTCATCGCTGAAATGATAATCCCTCTTGAGCAACACAGAGAACACTGATTTCATGTGCTTTCAAAAGCCATTTACAATGTACAAATAAATCATGTCAGTTTTGTAGAAAGGAGGACATACATATGCAGAAGAATCATAGGAACGTTATTTAGCTGAGTATACTGTTGTAATGTACTGATATGAGGAATAACAATAAGACAGATCCTAATAATTTCTCTCAGAAGGTGACAAATAACCTAAGTTAACTGTTGCCCTTAGGTAAAAGTTCACAGATAAATCAAAGACCTGATCCGAGAAGGCCCTGATAAAAAGGGGCAGTTAAGGAGGGACTGTTATTGATTACTGAAATTCAGGATTCTGAAAAACGCTAATCTGAACTTTGCCTTTCTGTTGTTAAGCAGTCTTTTTTTTTTAAGGGTTGCTCCGATGTATCAGCTGCCGATATTTATCGGCCAATTATTGACCAAATTAAAACCATCGGCATATTGGTTATAAGCATGAAAACGGCTATGTGAAAAACTGATGGTTGATTTATAGTTAATTTACTTAACACACTTTGTAAAAACTCTGTGAATTTAAATGCACAATCCAGAAATAATAATAGTCACGTTATGTAGAAAGGTTTGCACTCCTAAGAACATGTAATATTACATTTTTATTCTTTCTTGTTCTTATGATAATGCAGAAAAACCAGGGGGATGAGGGAAACCATCCAAAACACTTTGAAACAAGCATACATTGACTTCATGACAGTTTGGCCTGTCATGTGTTCAGCAGATCCAATCTATGTTCAATGAAAATTAGTTATTGTTAGAACAGTGAAAAAAGCTTTTGTACCAATTTGTACAAAACTGTGATCTGATGACAAAATAAGTGGCAAAATATCGGTATCGGCCTATGGTTTTTGTGTTAAAATCGGTATCGGTATCAGCCAAAAATGTCCATATTGGTGCATCCCTACTTTATTTTTTTACATTCTCACCCTCTTCTTCTCTTTAGCATACAGGACAGATGAATGTCAGCCCTGGGTTTTACCTGTGGTGAGAAAAGTGGAGAAGATGATCGCTGAAGATCATAGTTTGAACCACGAGTACCTGCCCATCCTGGGCCTGCCGGAGTTTCGTTCCAGCGCATCTAAGATCGCCCTGGGTGATGACAGTCCTGCCATCAAGGAGAACCGGGTCCGTAATGACATGCTTGATTTGATCATCTGTAATAATAACATGCAAAACAATCACATTTTTTTTTTTTTATCATCAGCTTTAGACAAAGTTTAGATGCTTAACATATGTTCCATTCAGACAGGGTCCAAAATTAAAACTCGCTAAGTGCCAAATGATTTTCAAAATATACTTTGATGAGTTGGCTAGTAACTTTCTTAGAAACTGCACAATGCATGACATTGTAAGTCAACAGAACAAATCTGAAAATCTGTAAGAATCTAAATCTTGCTCATGTCAGTGATGTGAGAAGGCAGAGTCTACTAAAGAACTTGCGTGTCTTCTAACAGCTTGTACAATCAGAAGTTCATCTAGAAGTTTTTTTTCTCCATCCAAAGTTTCAGCCACCATTGATAGGAATGGCAGAAGGTTAAATGTTGGACTGTTGTTTACATATGTTCTCTAGTTTCAACCAGGATCATTCTGATGAAGTTTCTGATGTTTTTATCGCAGGTAGGAGCTGTACAGTGTTTAGGTGGTACTGGTGCTCTCAAGATTGGAGCAGAGTTTCTTCGCCGGTGGTACAATGGAACCGACAACACAAAAACTCCAGTTTATGTGTCTGCACCCACATGGGGTGAGGACTAGCCCTAATTACAAAGTGGAAATACTATATTGAGGACATTTTATTTCTAATATGTTACTTATTATGCTACAATATTAGCCTCAAAAGATGAGGTTCCATTAAATAAAAGGAGATTTGATTTATATATATATATATATATATATATATATATATATATATATATATATATATATATATATATATATATATATAAAAAAAAAATTTGGTAGCACTTTACAATAAGGTTGGATTTGTTAACGTTAGTAAATTGTTAGTAAACTAACAATTAACAATATATTTTTTTACCGCATTTATTAATCTTGATTAATGTTAATTTTTAAAGATACAATTTTTAATTCAGATTTTTTTTAAACTAATGTTACAGCAAGATACAACTTTTAATTTTGAAAATGTATTAGTATATGTAAAAAAAATAAAGATGAACTAAGGCAAGTCAAGTTTATTTATATAGCACATTTCATACACAATAGCAATTCAAAGTGCTTTACATTAAAATTATAAAGAAAATATAAGATAAACTTTAAAATCAACAAAGAACAAGAAAGTAGAATAAAAAGTAATAAAATAAATTAAAAAAGTAAAAATTATTCAAATGAATAATAATTTTAAGATATAATTCTAAGATCAGTAAGTGCTGAAAAAGTATTGTTCATTGTTATTTCATATTAAGTAATGTACTTAAGCAATGTTAACAAATACAACCTTATTGTAAAGTGTTGCTAAAATTGTATTTACTGTATATATACATATATATATATATAATATATATGTGTTATCTCAAATATTCTGATTGAGTAGGCTTCTTCCTTTCATATGACATCTCTATTGCTAAATTAGCACCACCATACAATTTCCATTAAAGTTTGTTGCCTTTCTTTCTAGAAAACCATAATGCAGTTTTCTCTAACGCTGGATTTGAGGATATCCGACCGTACAAATATTGGGCCGCAGAGAAGCGCGGACTCGATCTGGCAGGTTTTCTGGGTGACCTTGAGGTTAGCAGCAGTTTTTGACATTCCATTGTCTTCAACAAAACAAGCTCTTCTCAGTGTTGTATATATCAGCTACTGATACAAGTTATATACAATTATTTTATTATGTGCAGAAAAAAGTGCCTGAAATCAGTTTGCATTGTCAACATGTAAAAAGTGCTTCGGTTTGCTGCTTGCATTATTTTGTCATTTTTCATGGAACACTAATCAGTGTGCTAATCAAACACAATGCAAAAAACCGATACAAAATAAAAATCACTTCCATGTAAATCTACGTTTGTGTTCTAACCAGCCGTGACAAGGGACGAGCAATATAACATTTTGTCAGTTGCTTAGATTCTATTCTATTTCTGCGGTGTTGTGCTTTGTAGCTCTGCCCACAATGGAATCTCATTGGTCCAAATTCCTACTCCACATATCTATATATTATTCATCAGATATCTTATGGTTGGCTGTGATTGTGTTCTGTCATGCTGCATTTTCGCATTCAGTGTGGACAGACAAATTGCTTTTTGCTTGAAACTTAGTCCTAAGCAGCGTAGCACTTGGTTTGAACAAGGCATAACGTAAGAATCAGTTTAAAAAGAAATATTTGATGATTGAAACAGTGTCTTTCCTGTTTAATCCCTGTCAGAGTGCGCCTGATCACTCCATCTTTGTGCTGCATGCTTGTGCTCACAACCCCACCGGTACTGACCCCACCCAGGAACAATGGAAGCAGATCGCTGAAATCATGAAGGTGAGACACTCAGAACAACCCCCACATCGCCTTCCTGTGGAAGTGTGACCACAAAAACAACAGGTTTAGAAACATTGGATCAGATGGCACAAAGAAATGCGTCTTAATTGCACATAATCTACCAATAAGACATTTAAGACTTAACTACAGCCTTCAATTACAGCCTACTATTGTCCAAATTTGAACTGTTTACAGTCTTATAAACAGAAAATTATTGCGTAATTACCGAATGCCAAAAAACAGGTTTTTTTATTTTTTATTTATCATAATTGTGGTAGAGCTGTGCAGGACTCTAAACATTTTCCTAAAAAGTTTACCAGTGGAGCTGTAATTCCCCAGAACACATCCCTAAAAACATCTTTAATGGCAACATTTTGAATGGCAGAAATGTTGTTAGCTCACTTTAATTTTTTTCGAATTTCCTGTCTCTTCAGCGGAAGAATCTGTTTGCCTTCTTTGATTCAGCCTATCAGGGTTTTGCCTCAGGAAATTTAGAGAAGGATGCTTGGGCTGTTCGCTACTTTGTGTCCCTGGGTTTTGAATTGTTCTGTGCCCAGTCATTCTCCAAGAACTTTGGCCTGTACAGTAAGTGGTTCAAACAGAAACATGAGGGTTAATTGGATGTTTTTAGCTGTGTCTGTGTGCAGAAGGATTTGAGTTTTTTAACCTGACTCCACAGATGAGAGAGTGGGGAACCTGACCATTGTAGGCAAAGACCAAGAGAATGTAAACCGTGTACTGTCTCAAATGGAGAAAATCGTTCGAATTACATGGTCCAACCCTCCATCCCAGGGTGCACGCCTGGTTGCCATCACACTCAACAGCCCTGAACTCTTTGCTGAATGGTAAATGCAGTTAAAAATGTCTAATTTATTATTTCTAATTTAACAGCACAAAAGGTGTGTGTGTGTGTGTGTATGTGTATGTATATATATATATGTGTGTGTGTGTATATATATATATATATATATATATATATATATATATATATATATATACATGCATACATACATACATGCTGTATATATTTTGTTAAAAAATATATATATTTTGATCTTGTTGATCTGGACATGTTCATGAGGTTCACCCATGCATATGTTACTACTCTTAATGTTTTGGCTAGAGGTGATTATAGTTTGGAATTATTTTTTTATCTTTCCACAGGAAGGACAACGTAAAGACAATGGCAGATAGGGTCCTGTTGATGCGCGCTCAGCTGAAGGAAAAACTGAAAGCCCTTGGAACTCCAGGAATCTGGGAGCACATCACTGAACAGATTGGCATGTTCAGCTTCACAGGACTGAACCGTAAGCATCTCCATCTATAGCTCTTCCCCTCTTTGTGTATTCATCTATCCACTGCTGGAAACATACTGTATGTTCAAACATGGTAAACTCCAAAGCTAGTAATTAAAAACCACAAAGAGAATAGGTCCATATATACTGAAGATATAGAAGATAAAAAATGCAGTTCATTAGTTATCTTTGTGTAAACTTTTGGTTAAAGTCATCAAGTTTATATACAGTGGCCACAAAAAGAATTTGGACACTTAAATCACACTTAACATAGACAGTTTGAAAATCATTGCCGTGGATAAGAAAATATCATACCAAGCGACATTTATTTAAAGCGAGCACAACCACATCGTTTGTTAGGTTTAAAAGAATGAATAGTATTGATATACTGCATTTGTACACTTTCTGTTTGTCAAACATTAGTGGAACATGTCCAGAGTTAATTTGGTGAACTACACCTGTGGTTCCCCTGCAAGTCGGAAGCAGGGACTGAAAACGGTCCAAGGAATGAAAATGAAAACCGAAAGTGAACAAAATGTTTTGCACAACGTTACCGATAAAAGGAACAAAATCTATTTCAATTGGTCCAGGGTGAAAACTTTATTTTTATATGTTGGTAACCGGTTAATAACCTGTTAATTTCGTTCCGATAATTTTTTTTCATGAAACCGAAGTCTGAATGGTTTATTATAGTTAATTTTCGGAATTACACCAATTCCTGTTGCACAAAAAATTAGGATTCTCTCGTTTTAGTTGAACATGATAAGCATGTGCTTATGTGCAAGGAAACTGCTGCATCACACATTAACATTATTAACCATTCTTTAATTTTGTTCTAACCAGTTACCAATTGGAAAGGAGGCAGCGGAACGCTGGAACCGGAACGAATACTGTTTCTGCTCAGAACAAACAGAAATGAAAAACATTTTGTTTTTAGTCTGCTGTATACTATGCATGCTATGATTTCTATGCTGATAATTCCCCACATGGGGGGGGAAATAAATTGCTTATATTTTCCCTTATTTGGGTGAGGCAAGTCCCATATTTTGAGCTTGTTTTTCCAGACCAGGTTGCTTGTTTCTCTTGTAAGATATGGCAACACTGCAACTGGTATATCACCCACCCTTAGCACGGAGTACTGTCGTTTAAAAAAAAAACATCATTAATCGTTCTTGTAATTTCGTGTTAACCGGTTACCATTTGAAAAGGAGGCTGTGGAACACTGGAAACGGAACGAAAATATACAGTTTCTGCTCAGAACAAACTGAAATGAAAAATATTCCGTTTAGTCCCTGGTGTGAATTGTGAACTTTGAGGGGCTCTAAATTCATAAGTCACAATAAATTACCTTGGCACCACATGGTTCCAAGTAATAGTAAAAACATTTTTAAGTATGAATTAAGTGTTTCAAGATTACTGTTACATACTGTAGATTTTATTTTGTTTTCTGTTTTACAGCTAAGCAGGTGGAGTATATGGTGAAGGAAAAGCACATTTATCTAATGGCGAGCGGTCGCATCAACATGTGCGGCCTCACCTCCAAGAACATCGACTATGTGGCTGAGTCCATTCATGAGGCTGTCACTAAAGTCCAATAAGCATCTCTTTCACACTTCCTGTATGTGTGTGTGTCCGCAGGAACATAGACGCACAAACCAACACACACACACCGCCTAATACACACTTTCACTCACCAGCTTTTGGTGGTCTAATTTAATAAGCAGCAGTTGTACGTCATGTTTTATCTCCTTCAGTCATAAAGAAATTAAATGGTCCCAGAATATATATATAATTATATACACACTGATCAGCCACAACATTAAAACCACCTGCCTAATATTGTGTAGGTCCCCCTCGTGCCGCCAAAACAACGCAACCCGCATCTAAGAATAGCATACTGAGATGATATTCTTCTCACCACAATTGCACAGAGCGTTATCTAAGTTACCGTAGACTATGTCAGTTTGAACCAGTCTGGCCATTCTTTGTTGACCTCTCTCGTCAACAATGCATTTCCGTCCACAGAACTGCTGCTCACTGGATGTTTTTTGTTTTTGGCACCATTCGGAGTAATATATATACACTGGCGGCCAAAAGTTTGGAATAATGTACAGATTTTGCTGTTTTGGAAGGAAATTGGTACTTTAATTCACCAAAGTGGCATTCAACTGATCACAAAGTATAGTCAGGACTTTACTGATGTAAAAAACAGCACCATCACTATTTGCAAAAAGTAATTTTTGATCAAATCTAGACAGGCCCCATTTCTAGCAGCCATCACTCCAACACCTTATCCTTGAGTAATCATGCTAAATTGCTAATTTGGTACTAGAAAATCACTTGCCATTATATCAAACACAGTTGACAGCTATTTGGATCATTAAATGAAGCTTAACATTGTCTTTGTGTTTGTTTTTGAATTGCCACATTATGCAATAGACTGGCATGTCTTAAGGTCAATATTAGGTCAAAAATGGCAAAAAAGAAACAGCTTTCTCTAGAAACTCGTCAGTCAATCATTGTTTTGAAGAATGAAGGCTATACAATGCTTGAAATTGCCAAAAACTGAAGATTTCATACAAAGGTGTACACTACAGTCTTCAAAGACAAAGGACAACTGGCTCTTACAAGGACAGAAAGAGATGTGGAAGGCCAGATGTGCATCTAAACAAGAGGATAAGTGCATCAGAGTCTCTACTTTGAGAACTAGATGCTTCACATGTCCTCAGCTGACAGCTTCATTGAATTCTACCTGCTCAACACCAGTTTCATGTACAACAGTAAAGAGAAGAATTGCAAAGAAAAAGCCACTTTTGAAAAAGAAAAACCAAAAGAAAAGGTTAGAGTGGGCAAAGAAACAAACAGATACATTGGACAACAGATAATTGGAAAAGAGTGTTATGGATCTTAACCCCATTGAGCTTTTGTGGGATCAGCTAGACTGTAAGGTGCGTGAAAAGTGCCCGACAAGACAGTCACATCTATGGCAAGTGCTACAGGAAGTGTGGAGTGAAATGTCACCTGAGTATCTGGACAATCTGACAGCTAGAATGCCAAGGATCTGCAAAGCTGTCATTGCTGCATGTGGAGGATTTTTTGATGAGAACTCTTTGAAGTAGTTTAAGACGTTCTGACATTTTTTTTCAAATTGTAATAGTAATTTATTATGTTATTAATGTCCTTATTATACATTGTGATCAGTTGAATGCCACTTTGGTGAATAAAAGTACCAATTTCTTTCCATAAGAACAAAATCTGTACATTATTACAAACTTTTGGCTGCCAATGTATATATAATGTAATGTATATATACATACACAGTATACACGGTCTTGTCAGTTTCCTTTTGCCTTTTTCCTGTGTTTCAGATAGAGTACATTTAAATATCCTTGTTGGTGTTCATTTCAATCTTGTTTGTATAAATAAGTACTTTGTGGTGGAATTATGGCATTTAAGGAACTTTCAGTCAGTCGAATGACTTTCTCTGGATTTCTTTAGCCTAAAGGTCCAGTGTGACTGATTTTAAGATCTTCTGTTTTTCCTTAGATTAATTTCAAGCAGGTTTGTTTAACTGAATTAGAGTTATATGACCAACCCTGAGCTGGCGGGGTGGAAGGAGAATGCAGAACTAGCCCTGTCTTATCCCTATCTTATATTGATTTTATTGTCATGTCTCCAAAGATTTCATTGAATTGAGTGCATGACTGAAGGACAATGTGCGTGTTTCATGGTGTATGTGTCGGTATGCGTGGTTTAAAACTCTGAACATGCTTACAGAGATGGCTTGAAAAGAACTTGAATGACCAGGGGCATTATACTGTGTTTCACTGATAATTGCAATATGATTTATTTGTCATCTGATGCTCATACTTCAAATGAAATGGTTTGAAGCAACCATGAAATCAACTTTTGCGTACTAATTTTCTCATTTTATGTCAAGCTACTAAATTACTTATGTTGCTTTTATATTGCTCCAAGACATCAACAAAATGTTCAGAGACAGTTGTCTCATAAAGTTGATTGCATAAAAATGAGAGAGATAAATTGTCAAGCAGTGTTCAAAAAGCCATCTGGAAGCTGTTTGAGTGAATTTTAGATTTAACATATTCCTTCAAGCTTTTTTATCTTTGACTACTTTTGTGCTGGAAACACTGGTTTATGAAGACCCCAGGCATTGTTTTGCACTTTATTTTTGTGTCTGCTTTCAAAGATGTCTTTTTAATCTGCTGATTCTGGTCCATCACTTCAAATGTTCAAGCTCATTTCCGCATTGCATTGTCATTTAATGAATGTCCAGCCATTAGTCAAAGTACAGTTCACTCTCCCACCCAGCTTAGTCTCATAAGATTATAAAGCTCTGTGTGCACAAATACTCTAATAAAAGTGCATTGAAATAAAACAGTGTGAACATGTTGACTCATGTCTTATTAGCACAATTTATATATTTAATGGTGACCTTTTTGACGCCGTGACCTGCTACTGAAATGATTAACAGGAAAAATCACAGATACTGTACTTATTCACATTGTTTAATACATTTAAAGGTGCTGTAAGCGATTTTAGCGTTCTGAAGCATTGAATTAGCCACACACCCTCATTCCAAATCCCGCCCTCCAAAGATAATTTTGAGACCAAAACCAAGCAAAAGAGCAACATTGTTTGTTCCTGTGGCTGTCAAATTCACCGGTGGCACAATAGCCCCTTCAACTGACAAACATTATGATTCATAGCCTCAATGATCCGCTTCTATGAGAACAAGCAAAATGATTGACAGGTGAAAGCGTCAATGTCCGTGGACACATTTTTGTTTGCTGTTTACAAAGTCCAGAGCTGTCACAGAGACCGGTGAGATATTTCAGGACACTTATTTAATTAATATCTTTATATCTTTAAGGGAGTAGGAAAATGTTTTGCACACTTTTCCATGAAAAACAAAAATAAAAAATAAAAATAAAAAATCACTTTTAGCACCTTTAACTATTTAGTGTATAAATATAATTTGAAAAAATTATTTTCATTTGAATATCAGCTAGTTTGCATGTTGATATTTATCACCATTAGAGCTAAGTATCGATGCAGAATTCCCAATATGATTCAATTCTCATTCACAAGTGCTTGATTCGATTTCGATACAGTTTGATTTGATTCTGATTTATTTGGGTATATTTTAGTTCTAATGTCCATTTTGATTACATATGAAAGAAATTCTCAGCTAATGCTGTAAATTATACAGTGAACCTTCTAACATGGTACATTATGAAAATATTGATTAAAAAAAATTGACAGCAGTGACCAAACTATGCAGTTTAATTGCTGTTTATTTAACAGATATAATAATCTACACAACCTAAACTGAAGTAAACTACAGTAAAAATAAAAGATTGATCTTGGGATTTAAAGAACCGATATCAGAATTTGTCTTTGTCCTTGTGTTTCCATTACACTTAAAGGAATAGTTCACCCAAAAATGAAAATTTGCTCATAATTTACTCACCCTCAGGACATCCAAGATGTATCTGAATTTCTTTCTTCATCAAAACAGAATTTAAGATTTTTAGGATTTAATTTCAGGCCTCTTCCTTTAAACAACGCAAGTGAATGTACTCCATTTTTTGACGGTCCAAAATGCATATTTAGGGTTCAGCAAATGTTCATTTTTGGGTGAAAAATTCCTTTAAATTGGCCTCCTGAAGCTCAATATATTAACTCCGTTCTCAAAAAAAATACAACTTTCCCTATCGTCAGCTTTACTCAATCCTCCCAAGTTAATATTTAAAAAAAAATATATATTTTTTTAAATCATGTAACCAAGGTAACTTAAATTGAGTTGATCTAACTAAAAAAGTGTCTTGTCAGCTTTATTTTATCCATTTAATTTAATTTGTTTTGTTAACTGAAACTGGAAAGAGGATTTCTAGTTCCATGGGACTCGACAGGGAGTGTAAATGTTAAAATGAAGTGTTATTTTATGTGTCTTTGTGCAAGATCAATATAAATCAGGAGACTTGCTAGTGTTTAATGTTATGTTGAGATCTAGAAGAATTTAAGTTATGGTGTTGTTTTGGGGGTTACCATCATGGTAAAGAGTGGCGCTTGAGCCTATGTTGAGCCGATACATTTGGAGTATTTTACATATTGCTGTGCTAACCATAGCGTAGTGACCAAGCTGCACTCAGTAATGCTTCCCACCAGCATGTGTTTAGCATGCTGACATTTCCTGTCCTAGCTAGCATATCACTAAAAGAGTTTCAGCTATAGTTATTTTGACATGTTAAATGCTGTTGGGTTTACTTGATCCAGTTAGGTTCCCTCTACTTGAAGTATTTAAGTTGAAGTTACATGGTAATTTTAATTTAAGAGCACTCATTTCAAACATGTGGAACCACTGTCCATAACTGAATCAAGTTCAGCCAAGGAGTTATTTTTTTAGTGCGTTATGACAAAATATCACAGTTATCAGTTTACTTTCTTGGCACAAAATACAAAACTATAAATATTGACTGTGAATAAAGTAGTTTGCATTGATATTTCCTAGTTCAAGCTGTTAATACTGACCTTTAACCCAGAAACATTTAAATGTAACATGGTTGAATGGTCATTGCACAAAACGTTTTTTGAAAGAGCCCTCTCTTGTTGTTCCCAATCTCCATGGTGGGAAAATATGATCTCTGCATAGTTCAGCAGTAACCTTTCCAAATGAAATTACTTTTAAAAAATCCTGAAATTTTCAAGCACTAATGGTACTTTTAAATGCAGTTGGTTCTGAGTGATTGAAAGGCCCTATGTAAACACACTCCATGATGTGCATATTCAAGGAATGTGTTCTGTCTCAAAATAACAACTAGCAAAGGTTTTCATCCTGAAATAGCCAAGCAGTTTTAAGACCTCTTTGAACTTAATCACTCAGCTGAAATCAGCATCTAAAGCTAGCAGGACTGAGTACCCGCGGTATAGGTCTTCTGTGTATAAACATTTGTGAAGGGGTACCATAAAAGCCTTTTTGTGTAATCATTATTGTTTAATTATGTTTGTTGTACTTGAACAGAGATTGACCTTTAAAGACCTGTTTTTAAAAGGATGTTCAAGGATAAAGTCAGGGTCATCACACGACAACACAAATTTGAGTCAATACTCTCTTTATTTAGAGGGTAGTGGTACGTTTCATTCTAAAATACCACACCAAGACATAATCTAATCAATAATTGATATCATTATAGCTTTTTGTCCTTATTATCAAATACACAATTCATAGTTTTTTTTTTGTTTTTTTTTTAATGTATTTTTTTTTTTAAATAGAAGTCTTTGTAAACTCTGTAGAAACATATAGTCTATCTTTCCCTCGGATAACCCACCATACAGAGAGTGTGTGCTGGAGAGGATTTTCTTCCTGTCCTTAGAAAAAACCCACAGTTTAAGGCTTAAATATCCATGTCATACAAGAATGTGTGTGTCTCTCTGTATGATGAAGTTTAGAGTGGATTTTGTGCCTGTCTTGTCTAAACCGAGTCAGTATGATACAGAGTGGTTTGTGTGGATGTGTTCTTTTGGGGTTCTGATCCAAATGTTAGAATGCATCACTGCTCCCTCCCTGCAATGCAGCACTGTGACGTCAAAGTGCTGCCCCCTCTCTCTCAGTCTCAGCATGTGCTCTCTATACAGTGGGTTTAGCTCACAGTATTGCACAACGCAAAGTGTCTGTGTGGCCTGAAAACAAACAGGCACATTCAGTTCACTTCAGATAATCAAGATGCAAAGCAAATTTTATAAAAAGGGGTAATAATTTGTAGCTTGGTTATTATTGCTATTATATACTACTTGTAATAAATATCAGAGAAAAAAAAAACAAAAAAAAAAAAAACAGACATCCAGTGGTTTCAAGCATGAGTCTTTGTGCTTTCTGTTGTAGACTCCATAGTGGGGTCATAGGTCAGTGTTAGCAGTGTTCTAACAGCTCAGGGGCAAAGAGAGGCAGGTAAATTCGGAATGGAAAACTAGCTTACTACTTACTTAATACTATATTGCACATTATACACTAGGCTATTGCCTACTATTTAAAAAAAGAAAGAAGTAAATCAGTAGGCATTATTTCTATGAGAAATGTTTCAAACCACTGCAAAAACAAACACAAAAACTTTATTTTAATGTTCCCTTTGTTAAGGGTTTATAAAGGGGTTTATTAATGACTAATAATTAATTTCCACATGCATTATAAATAATTTATATGCAGTTATGGCAACATGCATAAAAGGCAACTTTCATCCCATACTTGCCAAATAGTGTTACATCAACTTATGTTATACATATTATTCATACTTCATTATATTAATCAAAAGCATAAAAAGCCCTAATTCATGATTATGTCACAATGTAGCAATATAGATTATTATAGTGAGATTAAAAAAGAGGGATTATGCCATTTTGCTACAGTCCTTGTCACTTTCCTTGTCATGTTGATGTCAAAAGAGTGGTTTTACTTAGTCCTAGTTACCTAAAGTCCCCTACAAGAACACTTTTCAGGTCTTCATGTTATTAAGCATTTATAACCTGTGAGGTAAAATGGCTCACTATTTGTCAGGTATTGCAAGACATTTAGCCTTTTTATGCATGTTACTATAACAACATCTAAATGATTTATTAGTCATTAATTACAGACCCTTAAAGGAATAGTTCACCCAAAAATGAGAATTCTCTCATCATTTACTCACCCTCATGCCATCCCAGATGTGAATGGCTTTTTTTCTTCTGCTGAACACAAACTAAGAATATATCAGCTCTGTAGGTCCATACAATGCAAGTAAAAGGTGGTCAGAACTTTGAAGGTCCAAAAAGCATATAAAGGCAGCCTAAAAGTAATCCATATGACTCCAGTGGTTAAATCTAGATCTTCAGAAGCAATATGTTAGTTGTGGGTGAGAAACAGATAAATTCTCCTCAATTCTCCACTCTGCCCAGCAGGTGGCGATATGCATGAAGAATGCGAATTGCCAAAATGAATGAAGAAGAATGTGAAAGTGAAAGTGGAGATTTATAGTAAAAATGGACTTAAATATTAATCTGTTTCTCACCCACACTTAGATTATAAAGATATTGATTTAACCACTGGAGTCTTATGGATTCATTTTATGCTGTCTTTATGTGCTTTTTGGACCTTCAAAGTTCTGGCCACCATTCGGTTGTATTGTATGGACCTATAGAGCTACAGAGTTTGTGTTCAGAAGAACAAAGAAAAATCATTCACATCTGAGATGGCATGACGGTGAGTAAATGATGAGAGAATTCAAATTTTTGGGTGAACTATTCCTTTAACAAAAAGAACATTAAGGTAAAGATTCTGTACATACTACAGAAATAATAAGTGTAGTATGATAGTATGCTATTCCGAATACAGTCAGTCTTCATTGTAGCAGGTTGAAACCCAAAGCCCATTAGTCTATATATTTAAATAGATATACACTATATCATCAGTGTCTGCTGCATGCATACAAGAGAGAGGTATTAACTTGACATACTCAGTATAAAAAGCCTTTCATGCAAAACACATCCAAGCCCATATTTATAATCCCCGTGCCTGACAGAATGTAATCATGTGGCTTGATGGCAGGGATGATCTGATTGATTATTTTATCATGATCACGGCATGCTGGGAAAAGTGATGGCAGTGAACCAGTTATGGCAGCTCAGATATTCTGCGGATGTCATTGTAAGTATAAGTGCCACTCTTACTTGGAACCTAAGGTAAAACTTGCATATCAGTATGCCCATGGAAAAGTGGTAGACATTTTAGTGTGTTGCAGAGGGGGGCAAATTACTAATTTCACAACTATTCTGTGCACATCCTCAAGTTACTAATTATGATTTAATATCTAATTAAAAGGTCTCAAAAACAAAATACTAGTCTTCTTGCATGTTTTGGATATTGCTTATGATTGTTTTTATGTCTGAGGTGACATTTTAGTATCAATGCTTTCAAGTTTGTTCAAGTTATGGCTTGCGCATATCCTATCTATATTTCATACAGTAAACACAATGCTGCTCTAATAATAATACTGCTCTTTGAGAAAAGCATGCCAGTGTAATAAATGTCATTGATTTTAGACAAATATATTGTCAAATAGATGTGCTTGGAGTTTAAGCATTGGCATCTCAACCAGTAGTTTATAAGCTATTCAAATCCGGACTAAAACAGCTAAACAATTTGTACACAATTTTTTAAAATTTGTACCCTGTTCTCTCAGCAGAACAGAAAAAAAAAAAAAAAAAGCAAAAATAAGAAATAAGGTAATGCTTTAAAGTAGAATCAACATAAAATATGAACTCAGAAAATAGAAAAATAATTCTGACAGCACATACCTAATATAGGTATTTTTTCTCTGTCATTACCTCTAAAGCTAATCTATTCAACAGAATATCAAATAAAAGGGTCTAATCTTTCTCAAAGTGCTTTGATGACAATAATTTCTCTTGACTGATTTCCAGGCACAGCCTGACGTATATCTCTCATCTAATATAATATAAAAACCACACAATTAACACTTTGTCAATTAATTCCATATAATTAACAAAAGATGACCATATCATGTGATGTACTGGATGCTCTGTTCTCTCAGTGGTCAGATGATTGTTTTTGGGTCTCCAGGCTTGTGCTTGCTGGATTTGCCTGGGTCAGAGGTCAGAGCGTCATTACCACAGTAACTGGAGATGGCATCATTATAAACTGCCATCAAAACTGTAGTATGTCAACTGCTCATCTTGTCAATTAAAAAAAAATAATAATAATCAGATGTGTATTGCTGCATGTTTGAGGCCTGATGGTGGAAATTTCAGGCTTGTTGCAACAGTGTATTCCTCTGGTATTGAGCATCTACCTGGTGTTGGAGTCCACTGCAATGCTGAAGGCAAGGTTTCATGATGCTACATCTGTTGAAATGTGCAGATTGGGTTGTGCTTTTTCTCACTCAAGATCCAGAGGAAGGCTGGAGAATATTTCACATTTGTGGGGGAAGCAGGAGAGAGTAAGAGAGACACACTAAATGCTAGGTCTTGACCTGTGAATGTTCAAAATTGTCTTCCTGAGGTTTGTCTCCTTCACGAGACCTCATTCTTTTTTTGTTGCCTGGAAAGTAGAAAGAGATTGACATGTAAAATGTTCTGATTTGACCCCAGTGTCTATGCCTAATCCTTGGATGAAAAGCTCTCAAAAACCAATTACGATAATGAATAATTCAGCTTTTTTGTTCATATATACTAACAAGAAACTATTATTCTAACCACAGGTGGAGAGCTGTAGTTCCAACCACACAACTTTGCGATGCTGTTTACGAATGTTCGTTGGAACAACGGTTTCGGGAAACACCAAATCGTTGAACAATGTTGGTAAGTGACAATGGAACTTGCGACCATATTTGGCCAAAAAGCTCACAATGCTTTTGGGAAACACACCCCAGGTTGACATGTTCCTAGAGAGACATATTTTGTTGGTCCTGGAACAACTTTACTGTCAAACAAACATTACCCTAACCTTAACCTACCTCTAAAACTACAGTAAAATAGTTTGTTGAGCTGAATATTGTTGAAGCCCCTAAGCCCATTCCTAAGCCTAACCCTAAAATGTTATTGCTATTAGGAATGTTGTTCCAGTACTAACAAGGATGTTCATCCAGAAACACATCTTACTTTGCAAAGTCATGGCCACCAACTGAGTGAGACCACCATTCCTTTCAAACAATCAGATTTTAGGGTTTGGTTTAGGCCACTTTACACTTAATACATTTTCAATTGAAAACACTTTGATTTTGTAACGTTAACGCCTCTCATCCACACTGGAGTCTTTCGAAAACACTCTCTAGTACTGCATACTTTGGAAAACGATGAAGTTTGGAAATGGAAAACAGAGTTTTCTGCTAAAAATGTATTAGTGTGGACGTGGCCTTAGGCTAACGCTTAGAGCTGGGGCTTAAATGACATTCTTATCAACCAATAATTCTTTCATTTTTTGGTTTAGGGTAATGGTTTGGATTAGAGTTATGGTTATTATTGCTTGTAAGGAGTGTTTTTCCAGGACAAACAAAGGATTATGACACAGGAATATGCTCTACTTGGGTAAATCATGTCATTCTGAGTGAGTGAGTGATTTGTTTTATATTAAAAATATGTGTGGGCTGCAGCTTGAATGGCTGGTTGCTAAGAAACAGTTTGAATCTTAAAATGCAGACTAAAAGCAGACAGTATGTGTATGTGTTACAATGCGAGTATGTGAGTATGAGTGTGTTGGCGAGGGTTTAGAGAGAGTGTGGGACAGAACAGGGTATGTGCAGCTCTAAACTTAGGTGCTGTATCATTATAGGACAGATTCACAAATTTAGAAACATGCTTGTGCAATACCATGCATAAAATGTCCCTACTACCAGAGGGATATTAATGTGAGGTTGTCCAGAGCTCTATATGGCTTTTGAGGCAGAGCAGTGACAAAATAAATTTTGAGTCTTATTGAATGTATGCTTCTTATTTATGCATTTATTAATTTTTTACTCAGAAAGCACTGAAACTTTTTATGTGTTATAGAAATAAAATTGTATTTTAGGTTATTTGACAAAACATTTTTACAGAGTAATTCAGTGGCTAGTGGAAGTTAACAGCTGAAATTATTTACAGCACCTCTTTTGCAGTGGGACAGGTGTTCAGGTGGCAGTTTGTGTGTGTGTGGTTCAGTTAGTGTGGCCAAGTGATTATGTGTGCAGCTGGGTTACAGGTACAGGTGCTTGGCAGCTGATACGCACTCAGTTTCCGCAGCAGTTTTTTCCCCAGGTTCTCATCTGAGCAGGCCAAAGAGTGAGAGCTGATGAGCTGCGATGTAGACAGGTCTGGTTCCATGGGTATGGCCAAAGCATCTGAAGTAGATTGGACACATTATGACAATGGGCCATCATGATCACATGACAAGCTAAGCTGCAAAGTGACTGGTTATCTTCTCTTCTCTTCTCTTCTCTTCTCTTCTCTTCTCTTCTCTTCTCTTTTCTTCTCTTCTCTTCTCTTTTCTTCTCTAAATCTATCCTGATTAAGTGATTCTTGATTTATTAATTCCTGATAACCATTGGTCATAACAAGCTGAGCTGAAATGGACAGGTCTAGCCTGGTATCAACATTCCTCTATAGGTCACATAAACAGAGACTACAGCTTGTGCATTTCCTCTTCCTGCAGTTTGTCAAACGTCCCTCTCACTGTCAAACAGCCACTTCAGTGTTTGAAAGTTTTGGTGCGTTTACTCAGCGAGCAGAGCGCTGGATTCACACCACCACCCACTCACCCTTAAAGGAATAGTTGACCCAAAAATAAAAACTTCACTCATTATTTATCCACCCCCATTTCATTCTGAACCTATGAAAGATGAATCCCCCTGCCCCCATGGAACACAAAAGGAGAGGAGTTTTAAGAATCTTTACACAGTTCTTTTCCATACAGTGGCAGTTCATAGTGACCACAGCTGACAAGATCTAGAAAGGGTTAAAAACACCATAAAAGAAGTACAATATATTGCAAACCTTCTAAAGACATACTTTTGCTTTGTGTAATAAAGAAGAAGAAACTGACTGAAATTTAAGATATTCATTAATAATCTTCCACTCCATGGAATGGAGCTGCATAAAGATTCAGACGAATTACAGAAAAAAGGAGATTCTCCTCCTGTTGTGTTCCACAGAAACTAATGACAGAATTCAGCAACTTTTCTTTTTAATTGTTGGGCTTAATGAGGAAATTATGAAAATAATGGCAGAATTCAACAGGTAAGTATTGTATGTATACTGGTGTCAAAGATCATGTAATGGCTTTACTTCAAAACTCATCCTTAAATTCACCCACCTGTTCCTTCTTTTCTCTCCAAACGATTTTCTCTTATGTATGGGATGTCATCCATTCGCAGGAACACAGAATCACTGGGGCTTTTCTGTCCATCTGACTTACTTCCTACAGGTGGAGCCAGAGAGCCACAGTCAGGTGATCATGCGTAAGCAATGAATGAGCAAGAAATGAGCATTGTGTATGGGGTTATTTGTTTCATATTAACATACAAATGGAAAGAGATTTAAAAATAAACATTTGGTTCACAAATAAATTGAATCAGATCCACAAATAAATGTAAGGAGTTTCACAAAAATAAAGTGAAATCACAAATAAATAAAATGAGATTTGCAAACAAATAAATTATTTACAAATACATTTTTTTAAACTCACAAACACAACTCTGTCCAGCATTAATTTCGGAATCATGCGCATTTATTTGTGGATCGCTTCCTGTGCATTTGTGGATCGCTACACACATTTGTTGATTTTGAAACAAATCTAGCGTCAAGATGTGCACACAAAACTACAAACAGGTTGACTACATCCATTGTCTATTCAAGCCAATCAGATAACGGCCACATTAATCGGACCAACCGTAGCATGTTCTATTTTCAACCAATCACACTTCGTTTTACTATCAGGGCGGAACTAGAGTCACAGTGCTCTCATGAGCATGGAATCAAGCACATATAGATAAGGCCACAAACTTTTAAAGAAACGGACGCCATCAGAGGAATTCTGTGATTTAAGGTTCGTATAATTTTCTCTCGGTTATAAACATGTGTAGTGTCTTGTTAAATGTCGACAGCTGAAAATTACCCATTTGTAGAGTGTCCTGATCATTAGCTTTATAGCTAACCTGGCTGACTGTATGAGTCTGCTATTTTAATTTTTACCAAGTTTCTTGACTGAAATGTGTCGTCAAAACCTTTACTCTTAATGTTACATGGCAGATCCAAACAGACACACTACTAGACACTACAAAAGATCAGCAGTACAGATAGTGTCTTTATAAAACATGAATCATTTTAGATTATCTTAGGAGCACAAACCATAAATTAATACCTATATTACACAGTGTACAAGATCTGCTATTCCAATAATTTGGTTTCACATGAAGTTGATGTATTTAATAAAAGCAGTTGTAAGGTAATATTTATTAGAATTTTGCATTTTAGCATTTTTGTGTGAATGTTTTATGAGGAACTATTACGGGGTCCCTTTCTAAAATACAGCATCATGTTCTGACAGTGATAAATGACTCATTGGTTATTGCCATCTTTTTCAGATGTTTCCCCTGTGTACTGCCAGCTTTGAGCACTTGACTCAAAAACTCAGTGATTCCAGCTCCAATACAGGACAACAGTATAATATGAGATTCTTTATTTTTCTGTTATGTCAGATTTCTTTTAAGTTACAATGTCATGTCTTGAAATGAAAGTGCAATACAACATTTAAATAAACCGTAACATTGTCTTTGGGTTGACTTACTTAAAAACGAAAATTCTGTCATTTACTCACCCTCATGTTTTTTTTTTTTTTTTAAAAACCTGTACTATTTAGTTTCTTCTGTGGAATATGAGAATACATTGTAAAATGTACAATGATGCTGCTAATGATATGCAACAATTCTATCTCCATAATTGTGCAAGAGTGTCTGATTTAAAACAAAAAACTATGAGTACGCAAATACATTTAATATTTTGATGTTTATTTTAGGAAATAAGTCAAAGTCTTTTGACTCCGGTATTAAATATGAGATAGTTTGACATAACACAGTTTTCTTTCATGTGTTGATGTGTTAGCTTGTGAAACAGGAAGTTAAAGAAATTAAGGTGAGACACCCAATTACTTGTCATCCTATAAAAAAAAGCCAGTAGTTAAAATTTTACAGTTTGTGCCATGGATAAGAGCTATGAAGACACATTACAATCAACTGTGGAGGATTTCTCACCTCCACCTTCAGCATGCCTTCAGCACATGCAGTGCTGCCATAATCAGAGTGTGATTAAGGCCATATCTCAAGCCAAGGATGTCGTAACTGATGAAAAGGTCAAGGATCAACATCAGGAAGACGTTGGTGTGTCTGAATGGTAGGCTGTTAAATTGTAACTTTTTGTAACTGTATTAACTGTTGTAGCATTAGATGCAGGTGGTTTTAAAAGGACTATTACAGGTTTAACACAAGTTAAGCTCAATCGAAAGCATTTGTGGCATAATGTCGATTACCAGAAAAATTGATTTTGTCCCTCCTTTTCTTAAAAAAAAAAACAAAAAAACAATTATGCTTTGGGTTTCAAAAGTATAGCCACAAGATGTAAACAATATGCATACTAATATGATTTTAGTGTAGTAAAACTGCTTAATATCCTTTTCTGTGTAAAGTAATATACAATTTTACAATCTACCAGCAGAAATCAGCAGCAGTGTGTAAGTTTATTACTTGTTTCACTTGTTTTAAAGTAGATATAGTTGCTAGGAGACGCTTGTTCGTTTACTGTGTGCTGAAGTCGCATTTGTTCACGTGCTTATTTCGCGTGAGCTTTCAGTTTCGGTGCGCGCAGTACCAGCTTTGTTTTGCTAAGAAGTCAGGCGTGTCCTGCTGATTTCAAGCATCGAAGTTACTGCAGTACATATTTTTGATATGTGCACCATGGCAGTGGTAGCAACAGCCTTCGTGTGCAGCCCACCTCAAGTAAAGACCAGTGAGTCTACCTGTGCGAGTCTACCTAGGAGTTGGATGTGTTGCTCTTAACCTTTCCTGAAGATGGCAGCCCTCTTGTTATACTTGGGGACTTCAACATCCACCTGGAAAAACCTCAGGCTGCAGACTTCCACACTGTGCTTGCCTCGTTTGACCTCAAACTACTTACAACTGCGGCAAGTCAGGCAACCAACTGGACATCATCTACACACGTAACTGCTCCACTGATCATGCTCTTGTTACTCCACTGCACACTTCTGATCACTTCTTCCTTAGTTTCAATCTTAACTTGCCTCCTGGCGCAACACACTCCTCCTCAGGTCTCTTTTTGGCGTAACCTACACTTACTCTCGCCCTCCCATCTTTCCTCTATGGTGTCATCCTCACTTCCTCCCTCTAACCAGTTCTCCTCACTTGATGCAAATAATGCTACTAACTCTCTATGCTCCACTTTAACATCTTGTCTAGATAACATTTGTCCCCTCTCATCCAGGCCAGCCTGCGCTACACCCTCCATCCCCTGGCTATCCGATGTTCTCCGTGAACATCGCTTTAAACTCAGAGCAGCAGAGAGGAAATGATGCAAATCGAAAGATCTTGCTGACCTAAGTATGTATCAGTCACTCCTCTCTTCCTTCTCTGCTAACGTCTCCACTGCAAAAACATCTTACTATCACAACAAAATGAACAATTCTTCTGATACTCGCACACTTTTCAAAACTTTTTCCTCTCTCCTTTGCCCACCTCCTCCCCCTCCCTCATCATCTCTAACAGTTGATGACTTTGCCACATTTTTATTAGATAAAATAACAACCATCAGCCATCAATTCTCCACATCACAAACCCACATTAACATCACCCACACTCACTCTTCCTTCTTTCTCTCTCCAATCAGAAGCGGAAGTCTCCAAACTTCTCCTTTCCTGCCATCCTACTACCTGCCGTCTTGATCCTATCCCCTCCCACCTCCTTCAAGCCATTTCTCCTTCAATCTTACCTGCACTCACTCACATCATTAACACATCTCTTCTCTATGGTACATTTCCCACTGCATTTAGGCAGGCTCGGGTAGCCCCACTGCTTAAGAAACCCACCCTAAACCCTGCACTTTTAGAAAACTACAGACCAGTATCCCTCCTCCCATACATCGCTAAAACACTTGAATGTGTCAGGTGTAATTGGTTATTTTTGGGGCTATAGCTGTGCAGAAATTACACAATTTAGCTTCAAACATAATAAATTTTTTCCTCATTAATAATTTTTTTTACTAATAATTAATAATTAATAGTCATTTTGAAACGTATAAAATCATGAGCAATCACATGAGATGAAGACTCCCGTCATATCAGTAACCTTACTGTTAGAATCACATGACCAGCCAAATACTACTGGCTTAGTCTCAGTAACCACCTTGATATTGGACACTTTCACTCTTGGATTAAAATAATCATGGCTGACTGTGTATAGTGAATTTCTACAATGGCATCTGTAACTAAAAACTATTGATTTTGAATGATGCTGCATCCTCAGTAACGATGGCTGGCGCTGGCAATGACAATGCAGACGAAAACGATGATGATGTAGGAACCCAGGTGCAGTTTATTTACAGTTGTGAAATCCAATGTGAAGTGGAATAAAACAAAACATAAATACAAACCCTGACCTGACCTGACCTGACCTGACCTGACCTGACCTGACCTGACCTGACCTGACCTGACCTGTCCACGTTACACCAAACAATACCTTACAATGGACCATGCAAACATGAGGGTTAAATACATGACATGGTAGAACACATGACAAAGATAACCAATAAACACAAAGAACTCTAAACAAGATAACAAGACAATTAACCATTGAAAACAAGACACATGAACATGGAGGGAAACATGAAATCACATGACAAGGGAACCATATGACATGAAACAGGAACTAGAAATTTCAAAATAAAAGACATGAAAAACATGAATCAACAAAATACACATGACATCCACGGTGCTAGGTGTCACTGTAGGTCCAAGATGACACAAACGCAAAAGTTACTGAGTGCACCTTTAATGCAATTTGATTAACTAGCCTTTGATTCTGTGTTTACTTCAAGTCAGAATAATTGATTAGAGGAAAATGAACTTTTTTGTGATTGTTTTTTTAAATCAAAGTGAATCAGAGTGAGACTTTTCCACACTAAATCTGATTAGTTTTACTGGTAAGAGGATTAGTGTTCGGCCATCTGTCTTGCCTTGCACTTGGAAACAGCTTCTTAATTCTATCACTAGATTCATGTACCAACTACATGCATTATCTGCAACATCAATTTTCACAAAGATTAAGACATCTGCAACTGATATGTTTTGGATATATTTGGATATATCAAATCATCATAAAACAACACTTAAACTTTCACTGTTCCTCAAACACTTGGTTTAGACCATGGTTATGTAATCACTGCCATCAAAAACTGTCATAAAATATCTTTGGAGATGAGCTAAAAATGATCTGTCTTATAAATCACCTGCAAGGTCTCTCTGACTGTCAGCTAGCTCCATATGAGATTGACTTTTATGCCATATTTAACAAATGGCTTTAATATTTATTTGTTGCATGATTTATGACGACTCAACCTGAGAAAGTCGAGAGCTGTTTGAGACTATTAAAGGAAAATAAATGCACTCACGAACAATGCGGTTTCTCTTATTAAGTGTTGTGGTGCTGTCTGGCTGTCTGTAGAGGTGACTGTGCTGGTGGAAACGGGTCAGACAGGGCCGTGGTTCTGTCAGGGGAAGGGCGATGCTGTTAGAACGTGTCTCTGGGATGGTCATTTTCTCCCCGGGCACATGGGTGTCTGCGTCAGGCGATTGAGGAGAGCTATCCATGCGTGTTGCCGTCAGGGCATTCTGATAATGGTTACGAGTGATCTAGAAGGAAAAAGGAATGAGTAACATTATGCCATGGTATAAATAGTTTTATATCATGGTTACATGGCCTGCCTAAAATGCCAACATCCTAGAGTCTTCTCTTCACTGTTGCAGGTGAAACAGGTGTTTGGCATGTTCTGTTCATTGATGCTGCCAGTTTAGGACCTGTGATGGTTTGTTTCTCAAAATAGAGACTTTTGTGGTTGTGCATCTGGGCATCCACTTTCCTCTTTATCCTGGTTAGATCTGGTTTTGATGATTTCTTTCAAGACATTTGAGCATGAAATAACCTTAATCTTTCAAAAGTACAAGAGACTTATGTGTTCCTAGAGAGTGTAGAATCTCTTTTTGGCCATTTTCAAAACCAAATTTCTACTTGCAAGGGTATAGTGACTTGCAAGAAATGCAAATGTACTCAATACTTCAGCAACTAAAAGTCACTGTGTTGCAATGTCCATACTTCATTAAATAGCACAAAAATTTCCACACTGGAATAATTTATTAAAGATAACAAGACACATAATTTTTTAGTAGACTGGAGTAATGTTGAGTTTTACCCATCATGGGTAAACATTGAATTTTAAAATATCTAATCAGGATAGTCAGCTTTACAATTACCTTAATGATCTGTAGATCGGTGAGCTGACGTACTGAGTAGTCTGGAAAATATGGTCCACCACTAATACTCAGTTGACCCAGGCTGCCGCCATGGATCGTAGTATCCGAATGATTCAAACCACTGCTCCTTGATGGTGATCTGTGGACTTCATTAGACCATTAAAAGTGATTCAGTTGATTCTTGCTGTTATGATTTACTGCTGAAAAGACCAGAATAGCTGCCTGGTCACAAGCATATTTTGTGTTTTGGATGCTGGTCCCTTGCATGAGATACTGGTTTCCCGACCAGACTTCACTAAATAGACAATGCTGGTTGACCAACTTCACCAGCCAAACCAAGTTTTGCTGGTAAACAATATGGTTATGCAATTCAGTTATCTAAACCAACGCTGAACCAGAATTAACTACTATATGCAACATAATCTCATAGAATGAACGTTAATATAACAACATTTTTGCAAACCAAGTTTTACGTCCACGTTCTACGGTTTCCTGGTGAAATTTACATTAGAGGCACCACAACAACTGTGTGTTATATTCACTTTCACACATATCATGGGTACTATGGCTATTTATTGCTTTACCTTGACTGTTCCCCGACTAGTACCTTATTTCACACTTTATTACTCACAAGCTGCTATGTTATGATATTGAAACAATTTTACTTTGAAAAACGATTCATTTTAGCACTTTTATTACAGACCCATCTACATTTACACACTTATTCCAATGTGATTAACTTCCGTGGTAGCTCGCCTGATAGAGTGCTGGACTTTGGACTCGGAAGACCGAGCCTCAAGCCCAGCCAAGGATGTGAAAATGCCATAGTAGCGACACGAAATGATGTGGTTGCTTCAGTAATTGTGCTTTTCAAATTTAATTAAACCACTATAGGTTAGGTTTGAGTGTTGGTTAAGGGTAAGGATGTCTGTTTTGTTCACCTCTCATTTATCTTTTTGAACACTATTGGTTAGGTTTAAGTTAAAATTTTAGATTAGTGAGGTACATTTTACACATTAAAACATCCATTTAACATTCACCTTAAAAACCTTGTCTGATTACAACATTTCACTCGCTTTTGGTGCCCCTCACTGGACATTTCACTGGGAAACTGTAGCCAAATGTGTAATAAAGCACGTAATTTTGGTTTGCAAAAATGTTGCCATTGTCATGTAAATTTGGACGGTAAAAATTTAGCTGGTCTTTTCAGTAACATTTGATAGACACTTTTATGAAAAACAATGTACAGTGCATTCAAGCTTTACATTTTACCAATGCGAGATCCCTGGGAATCGAACCCATGACCTTGGCGTCATTAGTGACATGCTCTTTGAGTTGAGCTATAGGAATATTTATCTATTTGTTGTTAATTAAGAAAAAAATACACTTCTTACATATTCAAAAATGTTGTAAAATTGACACATCTTGATAGGATTTATTAAATTAAAAAGGTAGAAAATCAATTCAGTGTCTGTTTAAAACTGACAACGTGTTTGTGAGAACAGAAAACTTGTTTTGAGCTACACAGGATCTCTTTGCGGCTTTATTTTAGATGCCCATGTAGATGTCATATCTCATTTAAAGAGGCCGAGTTCTTGCACAGTGTGTGTCAGTATGTGTGTTTGTGGCTTTGCTTTGTGTGTCTGCTGTGTGAGTCTACATCACTGAGAGAAAAACCTCACGAGAGAGACAGGCTGTGACACAGACCCTTAGCTTGGATTTAACACATTCATTTTGAATTAAGCTCTTCAACAAGGGCTAAAGGCCCCATCCTTGAAGTTGCATTTTCATGATTCTAAGCTTATGAGATCTTTATCCTTATATAAGAACGTGCCTTATAGTGGGCAGACATGATTTCATCTCCTTGCTGTAATTACCCGAGTCTAATCTCCTAAGATTTATATAGCAGCTCTAGTTAGGTTTTCTATCTTAATTATCTCTGGAGAGCAATGCTAGAGGGGTCACGTGTGCTCTGAGTGCTCAACGCCTCTCACAGTTCTTAATTGCTCATTATATTTTACTGCAGTAATACCATGGAAAAGCACGTTTATTTGTTAAATGAGACCGCATGTTCAACCACAGTGATGAATTTAAGACAATATGAAGTCAGTGCACAAACCTGTTGGTAAGATGGTCATGATAGCAGGTAAGCCATAGTACGTGAAGGGCCCATTTTCAAACTTTAGTCCCTCTTTACTAATCTCTACCTCCACTCGACCCTGCAGACAGGAAGAGATTTACATATGCATTTTAAAATTATGTTAGCATGGAATGGCACATATTTGCTTAAATTTAATTAGTGACCTAGAAATATCAAAGAATCTTGAGGTTTCATCCCCAACTTTTTTTATAATAATAATAAAAAATAAACAAAATTAAAAAAAAAACTATCCCAGATTTTCAATGTGATCTCAAACTTGTGGACCCCACTATACATGCTTATCTTTACTTCTTTTTAAATCCATCACTTTTTATATGTTAAAGCTTGTAGAAATGGAACACTGCACCAGTGCATTTTACCTGCAATATGAGGATGAAATAATCCACCGGCTTGTTGCGCTGGAAGAGGTAGTGCTTTGGTGAATGTTTGTTTTTCTCATCAAACTTCAGTTCCTGCAACACACTCGGGTGCTTGATTAGTCTCAATAGGATCTTCTCTGAGAGATGCGTTGATTTAAAAGGCTCTACTTCTACCAACAGAAAGGAAATTGAGACAAAATAAGACAGTAATGATACTGAGAATGAAACACAGAGTCATTCATCATTGATTTATTTATGGATTCCAAACGTAGACAAGAAGATCCACTAAAATACACTTTCCAATTTCTGAAACGTAAAAAACCCTTGAAATGGTTTGATGAGTGTTGTTTTCTTTCCTGTGTTTGAAATGGGAAGTTGAGGCATATCGAAGTGCTCATCCCCCTTTTTTAAAATAGCTATTAGGTTAGTTAACATCACAGCTATGGACTATGATTTGCTGCTCGTCATGGTCAGGTGGCATTAGGGGAAGGGACATTCTCATTCTAGAGAGCATTTTAAGATTAAGATTCAATTATTTGAGTATAGCTATTAGTGCAAGTTTAGTCATCAGTATTGTTGGTCCATTTTCCTCGCAGGAATATTCCGGGTTCAAAACAAATTAAGCTCAATTGACAGCATTTGTGGCATAATGTTGATAACAACAAAAATTATTACAAATCTTCCATTCTTTTCTTAAAAAAAAAAAAAAAAAGAAGCAAAAATCGAGGTAACAGTGAGGAACTTACAATGGAAGTGAATTGGGCCAATTTTTGGAGGGTTTAAAAGGCAGAAATTAAGCTTATAATTTTATAAAAGCACTTACATTAATCTTCTGTTAAAACTTCTGTATTATTTGAGCTGTAAAGTTGTTTAAAATCATCATTTTTACAGACGTTTTAGGATGTGTTGACATTACATCGTCATGGCAACAAAGTTGTAAGTTGGCTATAACTTTACACAGAGAAGGTTAGTAAGGTATTTCATCACACTAAAACCTGTTAACACCCATATTGTTTATGCATTGTGGCTATACTTTTGAAATAGTGAGTATTACGGATTGGCCCCATTCACTTCCATGGATGTTCGTAGGGTCTTTAAAATTTTAGTCTGAATTGGTCCTTTTTGGGAAATTGGCGACAAAAAAGTGGTAACAGAGCTGTAATTCATTACATATTACATTACTCTCCCCTAATCCAACTGTGAATTTAGAGTACCTGTAGCCAGAAAGCGATGTGTTGCGAGTAGGAGCTGTGGTGAAACTTTGACCTTCATTTCACTGTCGGACAGTTTAAATATGGAGAAATCTTGCAGCTTCCTCTCATGGTGAGACACTCTCCTCTTCGTACGGTTATCAGCTAGCACAACATACAATGTAATGAGAGAACAGTGTAGACCCTTCACTGCAAATGTATTATGGGTTTTTCCATTCTTTGACTATACCACAATTCACTAAATATAATTGAAAAGAGGATAATTAAACCTACACATGCTTGTATAAAACCATTCTTTACATATCATAGGGCTTAGAGTCATTGTATTTGGAGTTCTCTATGAGGTATTTGTAGTACCTAAAAGAGAAAACCATGTGTGACAATATTTTACCAATATTTTACTAATTAAGAAGACTAAAAGTGGGTTGATAACTGCAGATACTTAACTGGCTTTGCCAATTCAAGAGTTCTACAATCCAATTAGTGTGGTAATTATTTGCAATGGGGTCACATAATTATCTCTGATTGACTATGCATGAGGAAGCAGCAGGGAACAGGGCATATTTTTTATTCAGTCCAATGCTTTGAAATGGGTGTGCAGAGTAAATATTTCTCTTATAATGCAATATTGGGCTGTGATTGGCTGACAAAGAATGAGCCTAGTCTGCCAAGACTTCAAAAAGTCCCAAACCTCAGAAAAAGCTATTAAAAGATAATTTACACAGCTCACTAAGAGAAAATGAATGTTACAGTGTTTGAATGTTCAGCTTACACTTTAATGTTGAAAGGAAAGATATTAGAGACACTAGTAGACACTTACTGTAAAGGTCAGTTTCATCCACAATCTCAGACTTGATGATCTCCTCGATGACATCCTCCAGTGTGACAATTCCCATGACCTCATAGAAAGGATCTCCTTCTCCCTCATTATTCACCCTTTGTACGATGGCCAAATGAGATTTCCCTTTACAGTGCCAAAAAAAAAAAAAAAAAAAATAATAATAATAATACATAAACTTTAGACAAAACACAAAGATCATGACAGAATATGCTAATGCTATTGGCTGTTGTTTTAACCCTTTAAGCTCTGAGGGTGTTTTTAAATATTTCCTGTTTCAGATGAATACCTAAAATTAAAGGTTTATAACAAAAAAAAAAAAAAAAAAAAAAAAAAAGCAAGGAGGGTCAAGCTTTTTGTATCATTTTAAAGAAAACTTATATAGATTATAATAAATTATGAGACTCTCTTGCCTGAGAAAATGCTGAAAAATCACAAAAAACCTGAGCAAAAAATGAACTTTTTGTCTTATTTTTCTGATTTGACATGATTTATCTCAGGGTGTAAATAAGGTAGCTCTGAAAAACTGCTTTTGTTTTTTCCCCCAATCCTCTCACCTGTGTAACTGTAAAATTTTGTGTTGATACAACAAAATAATAAAAAGTTATAGCATTAAAAAAAAATATTTATCCTAGTGTCCAAAAACATCTCCAGATGTCCAAAAGCCTCTCCAAACAAATAAAACATAATAATTGTACATATGAACTAATTACACATGCAAACACAACAATGACTAATGGTTTGCAAAGCATGCAGACTTGATTTTAGTAAAGAGATTTCACAGAATGAGTTTCATTCTGTGCCATTTGAGTCATCATTGAGTCTGTGTCATGTAACTGGCACCATCACCTGGTGACCATATGTAATTAGAGTGATTGATCATATGATTCTTTGCCCAAACATGGAAGACTATCACCACTGGTTGGAGCAATCTGAACCCAGTCTGATTCGTTTAGCGTTCCATGATGCTACAGCATTTACAATGTTGTCATCTGATCCAGAAAGGCTAATGTGTTTGTAGCCAGATAGCAAGATGCCAGATATCCAGATGCTGTGTGCACATTGTGCTTACTGTGGGTTATCTAATGATCTGTGTATCTGATTACTTTGTACGTGGGCTTGTTTTAAAGATAATCGACTCCTCTAAGTAATGGTATGTGATATTTTATGTTACAATATCATATTTATAATATTTAGTTTATTTTTAGTGAAGTTATAAACGAAAACGAGACATATGAGCAACACCTGTTCACATAAGGCATATATGTCAAAGACATATGCTTAGCTATTACTCGCTATATTGTTGTCTGTGAGTAAAACAAATAGGCTGGTTTTATTCTACTCTTTGAGGGATTTCCAATAACATATGACACATGGCTGTTTGATGAATTTTCTGTTTCTACCAATTACAATAATATGTACAGTGCAAAAATTTTAATAAATTAACAAAATGGAACACTTCTGATTTGTCTGCAAATTTCAAAGCACTTGTTTAGTTTTGGTCATAATTCCTACATGCATTGTTAAGTAGAGCTTCTAAGCTTTCAAATGATACCTATTTTGTGTTGGTTTAATAACTGTAGCTATTAAATGTGCTGTCAGCGATTTTAGCATTCTGAAGCTTTCACCTGAGTTGCCGTTGAATTAGCCGCGACCCCTCATTCCAAAACCCCGCCCTCCAAAGATAATTTTGAGTAGCTGTTTGTTCCTGTGGCTGTCAAATTCAACAGTGGTATAATAGCGCCCTCAACTGACAAACATTATGAATCATAGCCTCAATGATCCGCTTCAAATACAACACTATGAGAACGAGCAAGATGACTGACAGGTGAAAAGCGTCAATGTTTGCACATTTTTGTTTGCTGTTTACAGAGTCTACAACTGTCTACAGAGACTGGTGAGATATATCAGGACACTTATTTAATTAATATATTTAAGGGAGTAGGACTTTTTTTTGCATACTTTTCCATGAAAAAATAGCTTAAAGCACATTTTACATTTTTATTATTATTTTTTTGCAGCTTGAAGCTCGACAAAAGAAGCTTACATTTATGATAAAATGCCACTCTTGTCATGAAGCTTAATGTGTCCAGTTAAACAAAGATATCTCAAAGATAATCCTCATCCTGGACTTCTAGTAGTGAGTGGACTAGTGCTAGTGGAGTTCTGAAATGAGGAGGCAAATCATTTTGTGTAATTTCAAGTTAATTTCCAAATGAATGTTACCAAAAGTGTTGATTTGGTGAGTGGGTGAGTTGTTTATACTCTGTAGTAATTATTCCATCCATTTCCACCAGTTTGACACATTTATGCTGATTTGCAGACCAGTTGCTAGCATGGGCGGACAACCTCCCATTGACACAGAAGTCAGCTAATCATAGCGCTAAGTCTAACTACAAGACTTTTTAAAAAAATGTTTTACCCCCTTCACATTCACACCATGCTTTAGGACCTCAATAACTTCAATGCAATAAGCTCAAGGGAGACAAAAGAGACACTGCCTTCTGAAACTTTATACGCTGGTGTCACTGTTGGACAGTGTTACTTTAGAAAAATAAGTGCTTTACATGCTATTTCATATCATATTTCATAATATTTGTTTGCTTTATTTTAGTACTGTCAATTAGTTTCCCATTCATTTTTTTTTATAGGAGGCACTACCTCCATTGCCTCAGGGAAAATGCCCATCTTAAATTAATTGCACAAAACTGCAGTGTTATTAAACGAATCCATGAATCAATAAAGTTATTAGGCAAAGTGTACTAAATCAGTAATCATATAATTTTAGTAAATGCCCAGCAATGATATCCTTTCCATTTATTTTACTCTTTGGATGCTTATGTGTGCAGTTTCTGCTGCAGAGAGAGTCTTCTGCATTGTTGCTGGGGTTGAACTTTGCATGACTGTCACTTGCCATAAAAATAAAAAAAGCTTTTAAATGAAAGCTTATGAGGAGATTATCTATGACAGCTCTGAAGATTCAGACCTGGCCTTATGTAAACAGTGCTGAGGGATGATGCAATGGGGTTTGGGAAAGCATGCAGCTCTGATGATAAAGCTGACCATGCTTAAAACCTGGAATCTGCTAGTTTTTAAGCTAAAAAAAGTCGCTCAGGCATTAATGGCTTTTCTGACGTGACTTCATGTTACCCCTCTTCATGAATTAAGTCGCCAAATTTCGTTTTTCATATTATGAGGAATCAGTTTTATTTATTATTTATTGAGTTCTATTGAGAAACATTAAAATATATGGAAAATTTCAGAACTCAAAACTTCCTTTTCGGTGAAAAGAATACCATTTATTGAAACTAAGCTGCAAACTTGGCTCATTCTGAACTTACACTTTTTTTTTACACAACTTACACACCTATTTGCTATTCCGAATTTTGTCCCACCCAGTTACGGTTAGGTAAGAAGGAGAAAGCAAATAGAATAGATACCATTAGTCTATTCTGTGCCTGATTTAATGAAAATTACATTACTGTGTGCAAAATGAGATTATGTGGCTCCTTACATTTATAGTGGCAGTTCCGAGGTAAGTTGTCCAATGGGTGGCAATAAATGCAAGTAAAATTTCCCCACAAATAGATGAGGTTTTTAAGGTTAATGCTCTATCGACTTTTAAATCAACAAAACCTACCTCCCTAAACCTTAAACCTAACTAATAGTGTCATAAAAAGCAAATGTTCTATGACACTTTGGGCATCGAATTTCGACTCTCGTGCTCATCAGGACTCATACCCCAGTCATTTGCATCAAAAGAACAACACTTTATCAGTTTAGCTTAGGGATGTAAGGGTATGAGATTTTCCCGGTATGATAACCATCACAAAAATACCACGATATTACAGTATCATGCATTAAGGTGCATTGCTAATCTTATTAGCAGTTTAATATTTATTTATAGGTACAGTATATTTATACAAATACATTTTCCCCACTGCAATTGAACTGTATGCCATGCTGTCAAACACAATTTTTGAATTTTTATTTTAAGATTTATGAAATTTAATTCAGCAAATACAAAAACACTAATAAGTTGTAATGATTACTGCCTAGGTTAAAGGTTCAAATGTGCATTTAATTCAGTAACTGGTTGCTTTTGTAATTTAGTTTGATTCTAAACAATACCTATACTGAAAAATAAATTATTATTTTTTATTCATTTATAAGTGTGTTTTTTTTTTTTCCAGTGCTGTCTATTTTCTGCTACGGTATCACTATCAATGTTAAGATTGCATATAAGCGCATAAATCTGTTGCGTTTGTTAGAGACAGAAAGCACAAAGGTTATGTTAGCCTGCCTATAAACCTAATGAGTCATTACAAAGCATGTAAAACTGTACTGTCTCTGCTGTTTTTTATAAAAAGAGGTCTATAATTTATTGTCCTATAGGCCTACACTGTATTTTCACTAACATTCATCTCCACAAATTCCAAGTGATGATTCTTGCAGAGATGGTGCTTCAGGTTGGAAGTGTTTCCTGCCTGAGCCGACACGGCGACAAACCTTACAAACTGTGTAACTGAGAAACACTGATGTGGTCACCTGTAAATGTAGCCGATTCTGTCTTAATTTAACTGATTTTGATGTTCGAAAAAAATAAATAATTTATAATCATGTAATACAGTGAATAAAAAGATGAAAACCATCTGTTTTATAACCAAGGTATACCGTGAAACCGTTAAATCCCTAGTTCAGCTAAAGTGCAATTTAATTGCATTTGAACAAACTCATAAATGTAGTTGGTTATGTAATGCAAACGTTAAAATGTATCGCCGTAAGTCATGCTCTATAGTAAAAGTGTTCTGATATCATAAAATAGCATTGTGTGAGGAACAGGGTGAAAAGTGTTTATTAAAGAATCTAAACCGTTGGATTAGCCACGCCCCCTCTTTCCAAAACCCTGCACTCCAAAGATACCAAATTAGCTTTATTGAGACTGACGTTTAGCAGAAGCGGTTGTCAACAACAATAGCATCAAAATATCACCCTCAACTGGCAACTGTCATGAGCAACATGGCATGAAAATGGCATGAAGCCTCAATAATTCGCTTCAACTATGAGAATGTGCAAAATGACTGACAGGCAGAAAGCGTCAGAGGCTGCAGCCCGCAGACACCTTTTTGTTTGCTGTTTACAGAGTCTAGAGCTGTCACAGAGACCAGTAAGATATCTCACAACATTTATTTCATTAATATCTTTCAGGGAGCAGGAACATTTTTTGCATAACTTTCGCTTACAGCACCTTTAACTTACAATCTGCACTTTTCCTTGTGATTTGTGGGAAAGGAAATAAGTGTGATTTTTGTTTTAGTGCCACTAGTGTTAATTTCACCAGGAAACTGCCGTGTACAATGAGCTGCATAAACAATGCTTGTATAGTAATGTGATTCTATAAGACCACACAAGAATGATAGATCAATTAAAAATACACTGGACTGACAGCAAACCTGCAGCCCATATGTAAGCGCAGCACAGTGTTGTATCTCATCTCAGTTGCGAAGAGGGTGTTTAGAGGGTCAGAGGGAGGGTGGAAAATGGACATAAAACTAATTATAAACCTAACTTGGAACAAGAAACTTTAATAACATTATGAGTGAACTCCAGGAAAAAATCATACAAAAACTGTAAATACATCCCTTTTAAGGTTATTCACCAGAGCTCATAATCCAAAGCCACGATCAGTGTTGCTTATGTACAATATTGTTTACTGAATGTCCAGACAGACACTCTTACCAATAAAATAAACACACTATTAGAGCTGACATTTCTGTTAATCATCAGATGACATTAGATCATAAGATTTGGAATATCATCTCATCCAGAGTGGATTAACTGATATAATCCTTCCCCCTCAACCTCTGGATTGATAGAGAACCTGACAGACAGTCAGTCTCTCTCTCTCTCTCTCTCTCTCCCTCTCTCTCTCTGTCACTGTGGTCTCTGCGGTAGTGGTACACTCTAAGTGAGAGTAAAGAATTCTGCAGGAGTCAGGTTGAGAACAAGGGCAATGCAGCACAACACACCTAAGAACTAAGAACTGATGTTCAGGGAACTGCATTATGTTATTATACAACACAAAGACAAAGACACAAACACACACACACACACACACACACACACACACACACACACACACACACATGTTGGTGCAGCTATCATTATGAGGACTCTCCATAGACATAATGATTTTTATACTGTACAAACTATAGATTCTATGCCCTAAACCTAAACCTAACCCTACCCCTAAACCTAACCCTCACAAAAAACTTTCTGCATTTTTACATTTTCAATAAAACATAGTTTAGTATATTTTTCTAGGCAATTTAAATTATGGGGACATTAGAAATGTCCTCATAAACCACATTTATAGCATAATACCCTTGTAATTACCAGTTTGTAACCTAAAAAAAAGTCCTTGTAAACCACTTAAACCTGCCCACACACACACACAGAGAGCCAGGGGGTCTGAGCCCACAAGGATATCCCTGTGATTCCCTCTGCTGCTGTGCCAGCAAATGAACTCATTAAAGCAGGCACTGCACGTGATGTATGGCAGAGCAGAGCAGTGAAAATGGCAAAAATAAAATATAATAAAAAGCACAGTGTAATACTAAAAACAGAGAATGTGGAAAAGGCAAATTAATTTAAATCCCTGACCATTTAAAAATAATAATAAATCCAATAACATATAAATAGTTTGACCTCAAGGGACTTTAGGGTGTAATACAAAAGTAAATGCATGATTTTCCTTTTCCTTATATAACATTGGTTATACGTACAGTATTTATTCCTACAGAATACAGATAAAGAGACATAGAAATTACAGCTAGCCATCTGATAATTTGATAAAAAAATTTGATAAATGTTTTCTTCAAGCCTTCATGTACATTTTAGCTAATAACAAATAAGAAAATAAGTGGTTCTAATTTCCTCAGTTTTCACATACTGTTACCAACTACAGGTCAAAACTTCATAACAATGGACAAAAATCATTATTAGGGTGATTCAAACAAATAAGAAATTATAGTTTGCCTATAGAAATCTGTTGATTGTTTGCCTACAATCATTGTATTATTGTGACAAGGAGGAGGTGGGGCCGGGCCTTGAGTGCGCACGCCCGGCCCCCAATCGGGCTAATCGGCAGAGGAGAGGGATAAAGACGAATTAGATGTGGCAGTTCTAGAGAGAGAGAGAGAGAGAGAGAGAGAGAGAGAGAGAGAGAGAGAGAGAGAGAGAGAGAGAGCCACACGCAGCTGCCGTGTGTGTGTTTATGATTGTGTCTTTTTGTTAACAGTTTCATTAAATATTACTTTGATGGTTCGTTGGTTCCCGCCTCCTCCTTGCCAATCCTTTATGTGTTACAATGCAATGTATTATGACGCTGAGTAATAAATAATGGTACATCTACTCATCAGACTAATCTCATAGTGAAATCGGAAACAGTAGGTTGACTTTTCTAAAGCTAAACTCGGTCCAAGCTTACTGAAATTCAAAGCACCGCCCCCAGTGGCCGAAACGGGAAGTATTTTTGAACATAAGGGCACTTGTGAGCTCCAGTTTCCAGGTGAAATGTTCACAGATGGGCGCCAAAAGCTAGTTCTAAAGCGAGTAGTTTTTAGCTGTCTTTAGCATATTGTATGAACTCTAAACCCAGACCCCAACCCTAAACCTAACCGTCAGTGGTGCAAAAATGTAATTTTATATGGAAAATGGAATCGCGATCGTCACTAATTATGCGAAAGTGAATACTCCCTGGTTCCAGCGTGAGACTAGAAGCCGGGTCTCCCAAGCTGCTGATACAATGTGCAAAGGTAAACACGCGTGAACCGATGCCAAGATGTCTGATAGGAGCAGTAACTCTGCATAATGGGGCTGATGTCATGGACTGAAACATTTGAAAGCAGCATGTCCACTTCTCATGTTATCATATTGTTTAGCCTTTGAACTACTTTTCCTAAAATGACCACCAGGGGTGCTATGACCAAACAAACCAACTCGACTTTAGACATGCTGTAGTTTAGGGCTTGGTTACTGTTAAAAACTCTTCCTGTCCAACACTATTCAGAAAATCACTTGGAGACAGATGGAGGCAGTCAGCAACCAGCCCATGATCAATCAACTTGTGGTTCTTGCTTCTAAATTAATCACAGAGCTCAGACTGAGCCTACTTTTGAACAGTTTTGATGTGATAAGAATCAGGTACGTTTCTTTTTAAATCTCATATTGCAAATAACCAATATGTGTTTAACATTTTTAGATTCTGCATCTGTTGTGAAGAATCATGGCTTAGGTATTTGCAAAGAACTGATACATGCTGGCAGCTTTACTACTTGAGTAACTTAATCCTCAAAAAAGGTCATTACCTTCAGCCTCACCTTTACCTGCTGTTCAGCATCTGCCTTAGTTCAGTGACTGGAAGGTTGAGCCTGCATATTTTATTATCTCAGCTGTAATATGTTCACTGGAGGTAGAATCTTCAAAGAGAGGCAGGTCGGGTGCTCACAGTGTGAGGAAACAGATTCTCCTCTCTTCCTCTCTGCTCTTTTTATCCTTTAGGTCCCAAGCTGAGACACTGATTGGACCAAAAGGTCACTACTGCAGCTAATTTAACCTGATGTTTCTGTACAGTCAAGCACTGAGAGGAACTGAAGGGATACTTCACCCAAAAATACGATTTCTGCATTTATTTACTCTCAAACAAACTTGTAGTCTGTTTTTTTCCCCCCAGGGAACACACAAGGAGAACTTTTTAAATAATTTTTATGCAGCTCTTTCTATTACCCAACAGTTCATAGTGACCACAGCTGTTAAGCTTTAAAAAAAAAAAAAAAAAAACACTTAAAAGCAATATAAAAGTATAGCCAATCAATAGCAATGTGTGAGGAACAGAGTGAAATTTAGGTCATTATTTCCAGAAATTCACATTTCATTCTCCATCCTACATATTCAAACTAGCATGTCATGCTTGCTAACAAGCAAAATGCCAAAAACAATGCCATTTTGGCATCAATGACGTCAAACCTGGCAATGTGTTACCATTTGTTTCAATATGAGCAATCGCACATGAGATTTCTGATCTTTGGTTGATGAGAATATTATCAGTGAATAAAGACTTACATTTTGGTTTGTTTCTTACACAAATTTATCATAGTGGCTTCAGAAGATTTAAAGTACAGCAGGTCACTTCTTTTATGGTACTTGCTTATTTATTTATTTATTGAAGCTTGACAACCATAGTCACTATGAACTTAGCATTCTTCAAAATTTTCAAAAAAATGTTATTTTCAAATACCATAAAGGTTAGTAAATAATGACAGATTTAACTGTCAATTAACTGCAACTATTCCCTAAAGTCCTGCTTGTCTTCTTAATTTGTGTATGACTAATGTGTTTGTGCAACTGATTTACTATGTTTTACAAGATATTTGCTGGATAAGACCTTTGTAAAAAACATTTACAAGAGTTAGCAAGTCTGCTTGATCTGAAAGTGTGCTGCAGGGTTGAACTGTAATTAAAGGCTTAAAATAGACATTGATACTCCAATGTGATTTTTCAGGAATGTATTTTGAATAGAGCGATTACTGAACTCTGAGTGCAATTCACTACTGTATGTGAACTTAGGCATCAATGCTAGGCTAAATGACGTCTCTGCTGACAGTTCTGCTGTCCAGGATTCCGGCACTGATTTGATTATTCCTTTTACCATATTAACTGCATGTAAGCATAGGGATGGCAAATCTGATATATCATGTGCCCTGTGAGAGTGGTAAATCTGACAGGTTACTGTTTTACGGCTCTTTCACAAGGCTAAATTACGGCGCTCTGCACCCTGCTGCTGCTTTCAGTAGTTCTGAGTCTGTGCCTTCATTGAAAATGCCATAAATCTCAATACAAAGGTATTACATAATGGCCTCTGATGCAGTCGTTAAGGCCATGGTATGATTTCATACCAGGAGTCAGAACACATCACATCAATGTCTAGGCGCAGGGCCAGACCTAGAAACTGTAGCATTTCATCCTTTTGTTCCACACATGTCTGTGCATGACATTAATAATTTATGGATTCTCTGGAGAAGGTGTGTCAAAATAGGTTTTTCTTCTAGCAAACAGTGGCTAATACCTGCTCTCATGGTGAATAGTAAGTAATGATGACAGAATGAATGCTGTTGCCATGGGAACAAATTCAGATTATTTCAGTCCAGCCTCCAGTCCCTATGCAGATGTCAGCTGAAGTCATAAAGGTGAAGCTTACACTAAATCTTAAATGTAAAAGGATTGAATGACGTCAGAAAAGACTCAAAGAGTTATATTTTTGGACACATCACAGTCAGTGCTCGGAAGGAAAACTACGACACACTAATCTATCCAAAGTATTTTTGTTACACATTAAACCTCATGTTCTGTTGAAATTGACTTTACCATCTTAATATTTGGGGTTCCAGGAGTCCCAATGACATACAAGTAAAAAAATATTACAGTTATTTTGAAATTAATTTTTTATTTTCCCCCAAATTATTTTAGTTCCTCTGACCTAGTCAAAAGCAAATATCTTTAACCCTCTGTTATAACACAAAGTGGACTTGCACTTTTCAGAAATGTGTTATCCGTATAGTAACATTGTTTCTATTTGGGGTCAATTTGACCGCAGCAAAAACACATTGTATAAAATGTATTCATGTTTTATATGTGGGTTCTCTGAGACCACAAACTAAAGTAATTTAACATTTTTCATGGAGGACGTTTGATGCATGTTATCAAGTTAAAGCTTTGTTTAGAATCAGCATAAGATTAGGGAAAGGCAAGAAGGATCAACCTATGATTTTTGAGCTATTAAAGGAATATTAAATATAAATTAAGCTCAACTGACAGCATCTGTGGCATAATGTTGATAACCACAAAAATTAATTTCAACTTGTCCCTCCTTTTCTTTAAAAAAAAGCAGAAATCTGGGTTCCAGTGAGGCACTTAAAATGGAAGTGAATGGAGCCAGTTTGTAAATGTTAAAATACTCAATGTTTCAAAAGTACAGTAGATGCACAAGACGTAAACAATATCCATGTTAGCATAATTTCAGTGTGATAAAATTGCTTGCAGCGTGAAGCATTTACATGTTTCCATTGATCATGGTATAAATATTGGGGGTGTTGTTCTTGCTTGTTTTGTTTACTGGGGGGATACCTCCCTCTCATCCCCCCGGAAACTATGCCCCTGGTAATATATCACAATCACTATTATGCTGGAACTGAAGAGATCTTAAATTATGATGCCACTAACTATATTATCTCATGCCTTTGTGCTTCAAATCACTGTAGACTAATTAGCCTGTCAAACTACATTCATATCTCACTGATTTAAATTGTTTTCTTTTCTACTCGAAACCACTTAATAGCAACTTTATACTCCAGACAGCCTACCTTTCTTGAACTGCTCCAGCATTGCGTCCAGCTTGGTGTCATTAAAGACACAGTGCAGTGGGTGCTTGTAGAACTGAGTGATGGTTTTTAACGGGGTGCAATCATCCGGATCAACGAAGGCCAGATCTTTGACAAACAGAATATCAATGATATTGGACCTTTCATTCTCAAACACAGGGATGCGAGTGTACCCACTCTGCATCACATCTGACATTGTGTAGAAGTCCAGTATGGCATCCGAGGCCAGCATGAAGCAGTCATTGAGAGGGGTCAGAACATCTTCCACTGTTTTGGTCCTGAGTTCCAGAGCTCCCTGTATGATGTTCAGCTCCTCTTTCACCAGGTCATGATATGGGTCAGTAACTCGCAGCATTGCCAGTAACTTCTCACGGGTGTAGAAGTTACTGATTTCCTGGTGCAGCATATTGTCTAGTAATTTACTGATGGGATATGTGATGGGGAAAGTGATCAGCATCAGCATCTTGGTCAGCCATACAGTCTTGGATGCAATAGCCAGCCCGTGTCTGGATGCAACGGAATGCGGGAGGATCTCTCCGATGAAGAAGATGAGAAAAGTGCACGCCGCAGTTGCGACAGGCGTCAGCCCGAGGATTTGGCACATCCACACCACCAGGAAAGTGTTGGTGAGCACGTTGCACAGAACTAAGGTGCACAGGACATAGTTGCCGTGCTTGCGCACGGACTCGATCTTGTGCGCGTACTTTTGCTCCTTCTCGGTGCCGCTGTTCTGCAGCACTCTGAGTTCCACCGGGTCCAGCGCGAGCATGCTGATCACCAGCCCGCTGAACAGCGCTGACAACGCGAGCAGCAGCACCGACAGACCCGCCTGCAACCATCCGTCCGTATGCGGCCGCCGCTCCACCACCGCCAGCCAGAAGTCTCGCGTCCTATAGTGCTCCCACTTGAACCCATCAAAGGCGCACATGGAATAATATTTGATATTCTCTCCTCTGCGGAGGTCTTTGGCGAGTAGCTTCACCAGGATGGAGTTTTGGCTTGAGGCGGACTTGAAAGACCCGAGCAGCTCGATATCCGAACTCCTGGCGCTCTCTTCCACGCACAAGTTCCGTTTGGGATGCACCTGCCCCTCTCTGCCCGACTCCGGTTCCTCTATGAACGCGATCCACGGCGCTGCTGTTCCGCTGCTGACAGTTCGGTTGAGCCTCTGCGGGGATGCTGCATAGTACACCCGCAACATGAACCGCGTCCCCTCGGTCGCTTTCAGCAGCCCGTCCTGCACGGATAGATCTCCACCCGTGTCCTCCGGTCGGAAGCCCAGCAGCCCGTGGCTCGGTGTGGGCAATGCGGAGAGGATCAGGAGAACCAGGGGCAGAAGGCATGGTCTAGGGATGCGGTGCGGGAGGAGAGCATCCGCAGCATCCGCAGCATCCGCAGCCATGATGCTGAGTGGATTGTAGAAGGACATTGGCGAGCTGGATCACGTGGCGATTACACACGCATACACACCCACACGGACACACACGTTCACTCTGTTTGACTACGACTCAATGTAACAGCTGGAGTCTGGTGTAAATAAAAGTGACACTGCAATGACGTCATGACGCTTTGCAGAGGGAAAGTGATGAAGCTGCAATACTGTAAGCAGCAAGTAGGGAAAGCACAGTACTGGCCGAAACCCCCAGCCAGAGAAAATGTATTTAGATTTCCTTTTTGTTATTTTTTTAATTTATTTATTTATTTATTTATTTTTTTACCATTCTTAATCCAGAATCCACATAATCTTCTTTAAGGTATAGACCTATCTTAATTAAATTCAATGCATTACATAACAGGCATCAAACCATCAGTTCTTCTCAGAAATAACATTTCTTACTCCCTTTTGCAATTCATTTTTGCATCTGGCCCCAAGGTTTCACTCTATACGCCTGATTTTCAGTGGATGTACAGAATTAAGTCAGTTACTTTTATTTCACACAGGTCAGGTGTCCTAAGTAGTCCATCACATTAACTATAAATGTGTTTCACTAAATTTGACAGTGCCCAAATAACTTTTGTCTTAATTTCGTGGCAGGTGAGATTGCTATTTAAAGTTGTGATGATGTATGTATTCACAGTAAATGTCATGTGTTACTCCTCCTTAAACCATAAAATAAATTACCAATAAGTAAAGTACAACAGGACTAAAAGCAGCCCTTTATATATATATATATATATATATATATATATATATATATATATATATATATATATATATATATATATGCATATAAATATATATTTGAAGTTTAATTATTGAGTTTATTATTATTATTCAAATTCATTTAGAGTGATATAGTGTACATTTGGGGCAATAGTTTTAGGGTAAAATTTGTCAACCTATGCAAATACTTTTTGAGTATGGTTTTAGCCCCGTTGTACATATGGCCTATACAATGTTTGTACAAACAGTACAGAGGAGAATTGCATTTGTTTCACTCAAATTAAATGCAAAAACACATTTTGTGTGACAAATAGTTTACTCGAGGATTTCAACTTCAGTCAGTCTTCTTCACCACAAGATGGCACTCTAGATCACAATTTGTCTGGACTTCCAAAACTGAATTTCAATGAATGATGGAAAACATCGAGACATGTGATATTTCCTCAATTTTTATTATTCAGCAAGACATTAACATAAGAATATATACGGCATAAAAACCTTGAAATATAGAAACGTCATCAAAGTTCTTGAAAAGGATAGTGCCTGTATAGTGGCTCTGTTATTGTAAAGAGAGGCCTAAATACAGCATATGTTCATAAACAAACACGCGAAGGAAGACCTCGGTGTGTTTATTACGTTTATAAATGTTACATCTAAGATAGAAATCACTTTTTATTAAACAGTGCGCAAAAAAAAAAAAAAAAAAAAAAAAAAAAAAAAAAAATAATAATAATAATAATAATAATAATAATAATAATAAAATAAAAAAAAAAAGTTTATTCCCCAGCAGTTTTTCGTTCCCTAATAACAAGAAATTCATTCTGTGGAATGTTTTGTTAAATCATTTCGAAATGTCAAAAAGCTTCCGTCACCATAAATAGGGCGAATAATAAGTTGTGGTCTCATGAATACTCTTTTTTTTTTTTATATATCTTCTGAGTGTCTGGAGCCAGGACTTAACCAGACAGCCAGTACCTCAAATGGTAAAGGAACACCATTCTGAATAGTTTATGAGTAAGATCAAACTAAAGAAGAAGAAAAATTTGGAGATTTTTGCCTGTGTGTGCTAACCACTTTCGTCTGCTCAGCATCACTCGCGGCCACCTCGTAAATCAGAGACAAATATGTGGAGTCGTTCTTCTCTCTCGCATTGCCCTGCACGGCTCGTCAACATTCGGATACAACAGCTACAGTATGTAAGTCCATGACCTGGTCGGGGGTCTACAGACAGTGGGGTTACGGGACACTTTGCAGACCCAGGAAACTTTTAACTATTAAGTTATTGATGGTCCATTTGGCTGAAATGTTGCACGTCCGTGGGCCCTTTAGGAAATAGTTGGAGAAAGTGGGAGTCCCGTGTTCGGATGGTTTCACTAACAGTCCATGCAGAACATCTACTGTAGTATATTTTCTGTTGTGTGAGATGGAATGGGGTAAAAATAGATTGGGCAAGTAGAATGTAGATCATGTAAAAATATGCAATTGTAGTATATAGGTGACGAAAATAGTTGCTTAACCTAAAACAATTTCGAATTATTTAAATTAGATGAAATCTTTCCATAACTCAGACGTCTTAAATTCTACTACAAATAAATATAGTATTTCATATGATGAGAACTGGTGTTAATTAAGGTGTTTATGAAATGTGAATAACACTCTGGGCTACCACTGACACAGATTATTGGACATTTGACAAAGTCGACTATTACTATTGTTTTTCGTTATGAATATGAACTTAGACAACAGACAAATTGCTTAATAAAATTAAATAGACTATATAAAACAGAAATCTATTGATATTTTAGATAACTAATAGCGCACATAACGTTATGCGCTATACTTTTAAGTATTTTCGAATATTATTAACACAATTTTATGTCATAATTAATCATGTGTAAAAATATAATTCCTTGAATAACCAGAAACGAATTTTTGAAGTTGGGCCACTATGCAGCTAAAACAATGAGTGTATTAATGTGTAAACAAATATTTACTTTCTAATATTTTTTTTACATTTTTTTTTTTTTTAGTAAGGACTGAAATATTTATATTCCGTTTTTCTATACTTACTCAAGATGACAAATAATTTGAGCCATATACAAATGTATTTTTATCTTTGCCTTTACTAAATAAAAGGAGGGAAATTGATGGGTTAATGTTTTATCTTCGTACTGTGTATCTTTTTTAACAAAACGGGAATAACAAAAGTTGACAGTCTGGACTGCTATATTGTTTTGTTTCGCATTGAACTTCTCAAATATATATAAATATTTTTTTAATTATTCTTAATTTGATATACAGTATTTCTACTTTCAGTATTTGAAAGGCTAAAAGTGCACTTCAAACGAGTCCAAAAAAAAAAACAAAAAAAAAAACAACCTTGATAAATCTAGTTATAAAACTGAGGTTAAAGAGAGGAGCCCTGTCTGGATCACTGCCAAGAAATATACTGTAAAAAGTAGCACAGCGTGTTATTCTGTTACTGCTTTATATTTTATTTTCGTTCTCTGCAAGAAGGAGATTCAATATAGCAGCAAACCCGAAATAGTAGGCCTGAGTCTCAGAGGGAAAAAAATGTGGTTTTAGCCTATTAAAATCCTGATATTAGACAACACTGTATTATCATCTATCAACTGAACAAAGATGAAGTCAGGCAGAGGCATCTCATATGTCAATCACTCATTGAGATGATCCTACAAAGTGTCAAAGCTTCGGCTGTTGTGTGATGCAAAATGATGCACCCTCATTGAGTAAACCCAAATGTTGAACAAATTCATACATTTCCTAGCAAAGCCATTCAATGCATAGGTGACGACGAAAGGACAAAGAGCAGCGTCGGCTTTGAGTTCCTCTGGACATTTAGAATTTTAACATTCAAATTATCTGTCAATAGTTCATTTTATACACACATACTGTTACTTTATCAAACATGTTATTGTTATTATTCAAAGGTGAAAAAAAAAACAAAACAAAAAAAAACTTTTGGACAATTTTGCGCTGCAAAACGAATATTCCATATAGGTAAAGCAAACTCAACATTTCAGGCACACAAGGGCCCGTTTGAAGATCACGGGGTGAATTGTAGCTCCATCCATGTATGACTCATGAACGAACACGCTTCTGTCATTTATGTGACGTTCCCTAGCGTCCAGTATATGACAGCTCCATTGAATACATTATTATTATTATTATTATTATTATTATTATTATTATTTTCTCGAGCCGTTTGATTTAGTGAATGGTAAATGGTCATATTTTTGCTTCCCATGAGACACAGATTTGGAAAACTTCAAAAACACATTTTCATGAAAAATGCAAGTATAGCCTATATGTGTAATGACGCTTTTATTCAAATATTGAAACTTTTGGGGTTCATCATGACTTTATTTAGCCTACTCAAGAAAAATAATTTCTCCTCCTAAATATACAGATTTAAAAGTTATAATATGTTAACTAAAATATATTGCATCGGTGTATTTTCTAAGAATTACGCATAAATAAATAAATAAAATAATAATTATAATAATTATATATATATATATATATATATATATATATATATATATATATATATATATATTTTTTTTTTAAGAAGCAGACCTGAGACTAATACTTAAAATAACTCTCATCTTGTATACTGAAATATATTGCATCTGTGTATTTTCTAAGAATTACGCATAAATAAATAAATAAATAAATAAAATAATAATTATAATAATTATATATATATATATATATATATATATATATATATATATATATATATATATATATATATATATATATATATATATATTTTTTTTTTTTTTTTTTTTTTTTTAAGAAGCAGACCTGAGACTAATACTTAAAATAACTCTCATCTTGTAATGTTATTAATAAGTATCAGTGGAGACGAAATAACGTAACAGTTTATCATTTCAATTTTAAGTCTGCACGATATTCATCTTCTACAAGTTTTTTCCTAATAAACAGGGAGGTTCGTTTAAACCAGAGGCCAGAAAATCATCGGGTAATTATTTGTTCTCTCTACGTAATTAAAAGCGGGTCTCTCAGAAATAACTGTAGGCTATTAACGGTGTAAAAGAAAAGAAGTGACAAAAAACAAAAAATACATTGTTTGTAATGCGCTTCGCTGTTTGCGCACCAAAATAGCCTACGCCATGCAACGTGGATATTAACAACATGACTGAAATTCAAAATAAGGTGAACAGATGATTTCATAGCCTACTAATCATGAAGAGGACGGTTCCTTTAATTTTCTGTATACCTTTTTAAACGAAAATTATGTAGGCCTACTATTTAGCAGGCTAATTCAGTCTTGATCTTAAAGTAGAGAAATTACAGATGTGCACAGCACAAAACTAGCCCAATATAGCCTAAACGTTGCCATTATTTAGGATGCTATACCGCTTGTTTCCCTAAATCTAACATAGTTTTCCTTCAGAATGTGCAGACACATAAATTAAGTTCCAGACACCCCTTCACGAGAAGACCCTTCAGATAATAAGATCATCTTACCTTTAAGAGCTGTTGCGTTATTCCAGAGGGCGGTGCAGTGGCAGCAGTGTGATGGAGGCTGGCCCTGGGGCGTGAGTTTACCCCAGCTAACTCCTAAACAGCTCAAGACTGGGAGGCTGAAAGAGACACCAGCGATCAGGACCACAGACACGAGAATCATCGCTCAAGGAGGGGCATAAACACTTCAGGTGCTCTTGAGTCGGTTTTTATAAGGAGATCTCTGCTGGATCTCCCTTACTGCGCTCCGCCCGGTGCTTGAGGACAGAAGATGCCCAGGCAGTTCCTCTGCCCAGTGTTCGGCTCGTCTCTGTGGTTGGTACTGATACTCCAGTCTCTCATCTCATCCGCCGCTACCTACAAGAGACCTGTGTCAGGAGGAAAGAGACCGAGCTTTCTGGAGAGGACTTTGATTTTACTAGACGTGAATACTCGAAGTCCGGTGAAAGTTTTGAATGACAACTTCCTCTCGTTGCAGTTGGATCCATCGATCATAAATGATGGCTGGCTGGACTTTTTAAGGTATTACAGTTTTAACCTCTGTATGCAGTTGCATCCTGCGGCTGGTGAAGATGCGTTTGGTGATGCTGACGCATTTATGTTGCATTAGCAATTGAAATTGATAGATACTATCGATACGATCGATACGGCACCTAATACCGATATCTTATTCTACCATGTCGAGTATCGACATCACACTTCGATACATAATCCTGTATTTTTCTAATGTACCACTCAAGCTTTTTTGCTCTTATAGCCTATAAAACTTTTATTTTCTCAAAGCACACGCGCGCTATATTTGGCTGCACTCTTAGGATAAATGAAAGACATCTTGTGTGGATCAGCTGTAACAGCATTTTTGCGCAGCTCATAATGTTTTCATGCGTAATATTTTCAGTGGAATAACTATTAAATAACCGTTTATTCTCGCACTTTGGTTTTTGGATATTTATTTTACGCGTAAACTTCGAAGTGGCCTTAATTCAGCTTGACTGGACAACATGTGTGTTGTGTTGTTAGTGATGTCTGTTTTATCCCAGAGAAAACTGTTTTGGGATCTCAGAGGATCGATATGTAGTTTACTCGGACTTCAGAAATGTTGTGTACCCCGCATAAACGCGCAGCTTTACGCACAACTTTAAATGGTTGTGGTACTTTGCACACCAGGGTTTGACCTGGAAGTGAATTTGAGTGTTCCAGACCCCAGAGGAGAAAAGACACAAAACCAAGTGTAAGTGTCTTGTATCGCCCCAAATAGGTTTCAGTATGATTCGATAATTTGATGTTTAAACTCGATTATTTTATCTAATAAGTATTTTTATACTCAGAGTGAGGTGTTGGGACTTACCTTAATTTGAACCCAAAATCTGCTGTCGCGACATTTCCATTGTATTTGCAGTTTTATGTGTTGCACAGTGCATTGCAGACTGTTATATAGGCTAGTAGTAAACAGAGTTGTTTGCTTGTTTTCCCAACATATCTTCGTTTCATTATAGTTTGAGAGAGAGCAGCAACACTAAACAAATGCAGAATAATAGACATACTTTTGCTTTGACAATTACACCTACACACAATAGTACAATTTCTGTTATTCTTTCACCGTTTTTTGTTTTGTTTTTTGGAAACAATTCTTTTAACAGATTTCAAGTAGTTCAAATAGTGATGTTTGCAATGTTTAGCGATAATAATGTTCACAGACATCAGTTCCACCCATACAGAAATCTGTTATTATAATATATAATATTTGGGGTACAGTATATAGGCTATGCACATATTCAAATTTCACTATTATTTGAAAATCTTTATATCTTTATAGTATTTTGAAATATATTTTGAATATAAGTATGTGACTATTTTATATCAGTGAAAATCATACATGGGCATACTTATTATATATACGTATATATATATATAGCTTATGTTGCTATAGCTATATCAGAGTTCTGTATGGGCATTAAGATAATGCTAATAGTTTAACTCAAATAATAATTACAAAGCAAAAAAAAAAAAAAAAAAAAAAAAAAAAAATATATATATATATATATATATATATATATATATATATATATATATATATATATATATATATATAACGATTATTTTGCAATAATTACCCAATATAGTTTAATTATTATCTCTATTATTCTGCTGTAAGTTGCACTAATACAGTCAACAACAAAAAAGAAGTTCACTGAATTTAATTCAGTTAAATAAATAAAATAATCCAACAAAATAGATTTGGTTTGAACTGACTTGTTATAGTTCAAGTTGTACAAACTTGTATTCCTTTTGTCAGAACAACTAGTTAACAACTAATTAATTGTATTAAGTTGATCCATGAAATTAATTTTATTACCCATTAGTAAATGCCAAGTGAGCAGGTGTAATGACAGTGAAACTGTTGCACTGTCAGTTTGATAGAGCTAAGCAACATTCAAATAAAACTTTACTGAAAGTGAGAGTCCATCCTCAACCTAAAAACAAGCGCCAATCTTCACCACAATGGTAACTCCAAAAACAAACCTAACCCAAACCAGCCTAACAAACAATCCTTTTAAATGGCAATATAATACAACATTAAACATGAACAAATCTTCTCCTATTCTTATCTTACTCTAAAATGCATAAAATAACACTTAGTTTCAACATTTGTTCACCCCATTCAGTCCCTTGCAAAGCATGCTGGGAAACGAAAATTTCCTGCCCAGTTTCATCAATGCTACAAAAAGTCTTCATGTAGTCCTAACTCAGATTGATTAAGTACACTTCAGTTTTACAAATGCAATTGTATGGAATGTAAAGACAACATGTTAAGACAAAACGTTGTCTTAATACTTTGTTAAGATAAAATGCTCTAGAATTGTGTTGCTGTAGTTTATTTTAATTAAGTAAACTGAACAATCTGCAAAAATCCTATTTTTATTGAGTGTAGGCCTATTTTCTTTTATTTATTTATTTATTTATTTTATTTTTTTGTGGTAAGTTGTTTATGGCCTATATGAATTATCATTGTTTTCATTTTATGACTTGTAATTTCACACTATACTAAAATAACATAATGTGATATTACTACCTTTACACGTATGCTTATTCTCTTTAAATAGTATAATTTGCATTCGACGTGTGCATTACACATTACCCTATTTGCTCCGATCTTTTGACTGTCACCAATGTTTATTTTCTAAAAATCAGTTTCGGCCTAGCAAATAGACAAAGATCCAGTTTTGCCAAAGCAATTCAAAATAACTCATGCCTTATTTTATTATTCTTATTATTAATTAGAGTCTCAGACATTCATAATATGTGTGCAATTTAGGCCTGTATTTATATGCAAGTGTTTTATAGTTTCTCTTTTTATGACTGGTGCCATATTATAGCTCATTATTTAGGAAAGCACTTTTACAAAGAAGCAGGCATTAGTAAGAAAGAAACGATAAAAAAGAGCCTGTTGCACTGCAGACTGCAGCTCAGTGTGAAATAATCTGGTGGTGATTTCAATCAGTGTGAGAAAAGCTCTGCGGCCTAAACAGAATCATATTAGACTGAACATGTTGTGAGTTAACAAAAGAAAGTGAAAGCACATCTAATGGCCCCTAGACACCCAGGTCCATGGAAACAAATAAAAAAGACTGAAGTAAATCTCAATAAAAAATAATAATTAAAGTAAAATAAAACAAATGAAATCAAGTTGTGCAAATAGATTTAATCATCACCCTTGAGATATTATAACTTTATTCTATTCTGAAATGATCACCTCATGAGCCATAAAACAAACAGCGCAATAATGTGCAGTCCAGTTGTTTGTGCAGGAATGTCGGCATTTCAAATATCAAATCGTAAAATGAAACAAGACAGCTTCCTAACCCTAACACTTTAAAAAAATGTACACTATTAGCTACAATGCTAAAATATAATAATATGTATGTTTCCTTTAAAAATACAGGGATTCTTTTTGAATAATTCACATATTCTAGTTAACAGTAAAGGTTGAAAATGTTTAACCTAAAAATGTTCTTTATGTGGTAACATCTAAATTAACTGGTTTTATTGAAGACAAAAATATTATTAAACATCACTGAATTAACCTGAATGCATAAGGTTACTCCAACAAAGCTAATTTTATGGGTTAAATCATGCAGGAGTAGCTCCTTAAGGTAACAATGGCAGAATACTGCTTTTACAGTGTACATGTTTTAGATCTATATGGAAACATGTTACATATTTCATTTGAAAGGGTATAGATCTAATTTAATTGTTTTCACTTAGAATTGGGACAGTGAAATCAAAAAAAGTAAAGAAAAATAGTAAATTGTTCAATTTATTGCCCATCTTCCCCCTAGTGGTGTAAAATCACAAAGAAATGCAATTTTTATACATTGCATAAAAGGTACTCAGGCACCTTAAATAATCTTTAGGCTAAATATAATTTAATATGACTGAATCAACCTGACTACATTATGTTGCACCAATGAAATACATTTTTTAAGGGTCAGAAGTGGTAGAACTACCTCCTTAACAGCTGTACATTTTCTCTTTGACAGTACAGGTATGTATGTTTTTTGGTATCTCTAAAGGTTTCTCTGAGAATAGTATGCACTCTGTGTATCAGTGATTTACAGTGATTTACAATGATCTACATTTGTCTATATTCACAGCTCCAAGCGGTTAGTCACTCTGGCTCGGGGACTATCTCCAGCTTATTTGAGGTTTGGGGGCAAACGAACGGACTTCCTCCAGTTTCATAACTTGAAAAATCTTGCAAAGTTTAGAGGGCCTGGACCGGACTATTACCTCAAAAACTATGAAGATGGTGAGGTTTCTTTTGATTATTTTCAATTAGACTGGTATTTTGCATATTTTGTTGATTCAGGTGACAAGAGATATATTTGGGTTAGTTGGGTTAAGATAACTTAAAAGAAATCGAAATGTTCCGTAGATTGTGTCATTGCTTTTATGTGGACAAATATGCATGCATAAATGTGTAAAACATTTTTAAATCGATAATGACACGTTCCATTTATTTAGTGCATGTCACTTAGAAGTCTGTTTAAACTAAATTGCTTATTAATGTGACTTTTTTATTTACAGTATTAACATGGAAAAATGTATTTTGAATATCATGTAGTACCCACAATACAAACCACATGCATGCTCATTTGCTCTTTTAGTTGTGCTTTTCCTGTAATGATAAAAACAAATAAATACAAAAGCATTTTCATGGGTTTGCACGCAGACATAGTGCGCAGTGACTTCGCCCTGGACAAACAGAAGGGCTGCAAGCTGGCCAGCCACCCAGACATGATGCTGGAACTGCAGCGAGAGAAAGCGGCTCAGATGCAACAGGTCTTGTTGAAAGAACAGCTCTCCAACATCTACAGTGATGTTACGATAACAGGTAGGAGATTACAACAACATGCAGATGCTGAGCTAATTCTGTAAATTGTGAGGACAACGTATACTGTATAGTGGTTAGATTATGTGTTTTTCGCCTCTGAATCCATCTTCGTAAAAGCATACACTACCTGATAAACGTACAAACAGGTTTTTGGTTTGTGCATGTTAGAGACCAACAACAAGTGTTGAATGATGCTGATTGTCAGTGATAATGATGATGGGAAAAAGCTGTAGATGTTGAAAAATAAAATCAGATTATTGTAGTCCAGTGGGAATATCCCCAGTACTGTAAACAGAGTGATTTTCAGATTCTGTTGTGATGTGATATTTCATCATGTGGAGCGCAGGCACAGGGATTCTTTTTTTTTTTTTTTTTGGATGTCTTTAGTGTTTATGGTTCAGTATTATGTTGTTTGAGCTTGTCTCAACTATGATGACTTGTTTTGTCTCACTGTCCTGGACCAAGCTGTCATTATGGTATGAATTGATCAGATCCATCACTTCAGTTATGTTTCTGTTGCCATTTTGTTGCCACATGTATCATAGGTATGCCGACAGATGCAGTGATGTAATTTTTGTTGCTCATTCCAAAAAGGCATAGGTTTGAAATGATGAGAGACAGGACGGTCCAGCGCTCAATCAGCCAAGCATATGGTTTTATTGATCATTTTCAACAGCTGTGCTTTGCCTGTTTGTAAATCCAGTGTCCAATTTCAGATTTCAGAGTTCCATCCACATATACTGTCCCAAACGTTCAGATCACTTCAGGGGGAATAACAGTTTGAAAGACAGAAGTCTCTGTGGGATTATCTTTGTAGTACCGAAAAGTCTCAGATCAAGCATGGAATGAAGCTAAATGGTGACGTAGAGAAAAAAAAAAAAAAAAATAGCAATTTGAAAAAAACAGCTGACAGTGATTTAGAAAATGACACTTTGTAACAGCACTTGTTATAGTTCTTTAAAGAGCAGAGTCTTTTCAGCAGTGAGCATTAAATGGAATCAGCTCAGTAGTGTATTTCGTATGTATATGTTTGAAGGTAAATCACTAGTGCATTTTGAATAACTGTTTTCTTTGGATCAGGTGTGCTATTTTGTTTGAATCGTGGGCTGATAGGCTCCATTAAGATTTTGTAGTGATTTCTGTTGCCGAGACACGGTTGTTGTTAATTTAAAGCTCCCTGTGTGCCCCTTGAAGCAGCTTAGATCCAACACTATTTTTAAAACCCATTTTTGGGGGGCCTGGGTAGCTCAGTGGTAAAATATGCTGGCTACCACCCCTGGAGTTCACTAGTTCGCTAGTTCGAATCCCAGGGTGTGCTGAGTGACTCCAGCCAGCTCTCCTAAGCAACCAAATTGGCCCGGTTGCTAGGGTGGGTAGAGTTACATGGGGTAACCTCCTCATGGTCGCATATAATGTGGTTCGTGCTCGGTGAGGCACATGGTCATTTGAGCACGGATGTCGTGGTGGATGGTGTGAAGCCTCCACATGCGCTATGTCTCCGTGGCAACGCACTCAACAAGCCACGTGATTGAGGCAAATCACTACGCCACCACAAGGACTTAAAAGCACATTGGGAATTGGGCATTCCAAATTGGGTAAAAAAAAAAAGAAACATTTTTGGGTTTTCTTTGGTCTGATATTTTTGTGTAAACGCCATTGTTTTATTGTTACAATCGATGCAGTAATCTCAATGTAAACTGAAATCAAACCATCAGGTATGGCCAGTCGGAGGGTGTTTATTTGTTTAAAGCAGATTTACTGTGGAAAGATCATACTAAATTTGATGTCAGACACTGTGTGCGTTCCAATGCAGGTCACGCAGCACATTTTCTCTTTATTTTTTATATATATAAACTCTCCAAGTATCAGATCAGAATATCTGAATGGCTGTTGCCGTCAAATGCATAGCAAAATAATTATCTACTTCTTGCCAAATTCAGCACAAATCACTCTTCTAACTTTCACCCATGTTTTCAAAATTCACAGTTTTTTAAGAACATCTGCATTTGACAGGACGGCAGTAACAGGAATTAATACTAAACACACAGGGGGTGAAACATGGCTTTGAAAAGGAATCTCTTCCTCTCTTCATGGAGTCACTGGCAGGTGGCAGGGGAGCTGCAGTTAAGACAGCTCTGCCCCATCCATATCCACTCTTCACAGTTCGGATTTTCTGACCTTTTCTCATTAGAGCTATCTGTAATAGGCGCAACCCCCCCCCCTGCCAGATAAAACAAACCATGGTGAGACAAGCCCAAGTTCATGCTAGCTTTCACCTCTACACTGGCCACAGTTTAGTCCTGTTTGGTTAAAACAATCCATCTGAGACGAGTCAAGGTCGGTGCGTTTGAAGCTCTCAAATTGCTACAGTTCCACCCGTGTTTTACGTTCTGCTGTGCTGCTTGTCCTCTGTGCTCCTCTTTTTAGTGCATTGTCAGAATTCAGTTCATGTTACTTTGTTACAGTTGAATGTTGCATTATATATTATTGAAATGATTAGTAATGGTTGGTTAAAGACTGATGCAATGATGTATTACAGAGGTTTTGGTTCAGGAGCCAGTCTTTAAATTGGACATTTATAGGCAACCCAACACAGTTCCAAAATTAATTATGCTACAAAGGCTACAAAGGTGTCTTTAGAATTTAACATGTAATGTATAAATATTACCATGAACATGGTAACATACAAGATTATTAATATGGACATAGGCTAAATTGGAAAATGTATTATTTTGGAAATGCATAAACAGCAGAAGTGTGATATAACACATGCAACACTGGGCCAAAACGGTCACATTTCCTGGTTTGGAACGTGGAAGTAAACTATGGTGGGGTGAACTTCTATAGCAGTAAATGGGAGACCACAGCAAATATTTTTTTGCTCCAACACCTAAATAAACAATCCACAATTACAGTTCCACAACTTTCCAAAAGAGAAAACAAAAATAGAGAGATGGATTACAGCAGTTGTAAGAGAAAAATATGCCAAATTTACTGACACTCCATTGCAGCAGGGGTGACTAGTTTTTTCTTTAAATGAATCCCAGGGTAATATAAAACAAAGAATAATGTTATGAAATTAAATTGAATAATTAAAAAGTTAAAACTGTATAAAAATTTGCAAGATTTACACTAATGAATTAAAGTAGAAATACATCATTGGATCCTTTGAAAAGGAATTTTTGTAAATGACTGCATGGAATTATTGTACTTTTAAACACTCATTTGTCAAACATAAGACATTTAAAATAGTAAAAGGTTAAGTTAATTAAAAATGATGACCAGTCACAGCACTTAAAATATACACTTTCCTTTATACATTCATATACATTTTAGCCTAAAACCTTGTTGTTGATTTAAACCAAAAAATATGCATATTATGTCCACTTCCACTTTAACAGAGACAGATTCAATGTGTTTGCTATATTCAATGTTATTTCCTGCCTTTCTGCGCTAAGACAAATGACAGGAAGTTGTCCAGTTAGGGCAGTTGGGGTATTAGCTAAGAGTTAGCCTTTAGCCTCTCATTTTCATTGACAGCAGTAACTGAATTTCTGTCCTCAAAATGGCCATTAAAAGGTCCTTAAAGCTGAAGTGTGTAATTTCTGTGCCACTAGCATCACCAAACAGATTTGCAAAAATGATAATTGTTTTCATTAACAAAATGGGTTTCTGAACACTCCTGCTGTCTCCCATTAGTGATCAAACAGACAGTCCCACCCCAAACTCAAGCCATTGGTTGAGCCAATGTTACTGTGTCAGGCTTGTCAGGATAGTAAACCAAACAGAGTCACAGAGTTAAAGGGATAGTTCACCCACAAATGAAAATTCACTCATTTACTCCCCTCATGCCATCCCAGATGTGTATGACTTGCTTTCTTTTTCAGAACACAAACAAAGATTTTTTTTTAAGAATATCTCAGCTGTAGGTTCACACAATGCAAGTGAATGGTGGCCAGAACTTTGGATCTTCAAAAACCACTAAAAGGCAGAATAATAGTAATCCATAAGCAGTGTTGGGTGTAATGCATTACTAAGTAATTAATTACTGTAAGGATTACTCTTAATTTTTAATTTTTTTTAATTACAGCTACTTCTGATATAATTGTGTTAAATACTGTATAGACTATAGAACAATTCTTTATAAATCAATAGTGAATTTAAAATCAAAATTTAACGTCTAATGTTAAAATATATGTTTTCTAATTTAACGCTGCCCACTTAAATTCTTTGGTCAGTTCATGAATAATTTATTTGATTTTATATGATTTAGTTGAAAGAATTAAAAGAACAATTTCATGTCTATCCTTGTATTTTTCATCTGGTCCAAGTTGATAAGGGTTTTAGAAAGTAATAAGTAATGCTGTTACTTTTCAGACAGAGTAATTAGTACAGTAATCTAATTACACTGTAGAAGATGTAATTAGTAGTTAGTAATTAATTACTTTTTTAGAGTAACTTACCCAAAACTGTCTATAAGACTCCAGTGGTTAAATCCATATCTTTACAAGCAATATGATAGGTGTGGGTGAGAAACAGATCAATATTTAAGTCCTTCTTTTTTAACCAAAAATTTCCACTTTCACTTTCACATTCTTCTTCTTTTGTTTTTTGAAACTCATATTCTTTGTACACATTGCCACCTACTGGTCAGGCATGGTCAAAGGTGGAGATTCATTAACAAAAATGATTTAAATATTGTTCTGTTTCTCACCCACACCTATCATATCGCTTCTGAAGATGTGGATTTAACCACTGGTGTCTTATGGATTACTATTATTCTGCCTTTGTGTTTTTTGAAGATTCAAAATTCTGGTCACCACTCACTTGCATTGTATGGACCTGCAGAGCTGAGATATTCTTCTAAAAATCTTTGTTTGTATTCTGCAGACGAAAGAAAGTAATACACATCTGGGATGGCATGAGGGTGAGTAAATGATGAGACAATTTTCATTTTTGGGTGAACTATCACTTTAACAATTTTTTGGGGGGGATAATCAACCTACAAATGGCTTACTTAAAGATGTTTCTGCATTTTAAGCTGGAATAGAAGAAAGTATTTTAACTTCGAAAAAATGACACACTTCAGCTTTAAAGGGAATCTTTGAATGTGCTGGACAGTGCTCTGCAGAAAACCTGCTCTGTTATCCAGAGGTGGGAAAACCTCCTTTAAACTTCCTGTGTAAATTAAACACTTTGAGGAAATGGGGGGCTCTTGACCAGATGCTAGCTGGAGTGATAATGAGCAGTTTCACAATACTATAGCCCTCTCTGCAATATTTTTGTACTTCATAAATGTAGGTAACATCCCATGTTATGTTGATGCTGTTCAGAATTGTTTTCTTTGGCTCCTGGCTCCAAATTTTTGCCCTGTTGTAAGCGTTATTTCATTGAAACAATTGCTAGAGTATTTTGATGAGTACCGCATGGCAGAATTTCATTTCCCAGTCATCAAATGGTCTTTCTACACTCTCCTCTCTTCTTGTCAGGCTTTTGCTCAATTTGACGCAAAATTTTGAGCATTCCCCCTCCCCCATCCACAGAGAAAACACACATGTGCACACTCAACGCAAACACAGCGAGTGCAAGTAGAATAGTGTGCTAATGATAGATCTGAGGCTCAGACAGATGTTTTTGTCTGTGAAAGAGAAACATTAATTCTTTTTCTGTCTCTGAGACATTGAGCAGACCGGGACTGCTCCAGATCACTGCGTATTGTGGCACACACACAACCACACACATATGCGTCTACTTCTTCATGCCTTTGGTCCACATATACACACTCACAAACACACGCACATGCATGATCTTCTCCAGAATCAAGACCTGAATATCTGATGTCAAAATTGCCAGCCTCTGTTGTTCATTCATTGCAAACACAATTGTACTGTTCCAAAATCTTGTGAGTTACCTTACTGTCTACTCCCTATATAGGCAGTATACTGAAATGGAACCTTCTAAGTGACTGATTTGTAATGCGCTACATAAACAGCAACTTACGACACAGAAATAGCGCTCCAGTAGCGCTTCAGTAGAGTTTGTTGCTAACAAAGCAATAAAAGAAATAAAATAATAATAATTAAAAAAAAATAAAATAAAAAAAACATTGTGCGCACAGTATATTGGGTAAAATAGTCAGTGTTTTTTTTTAAATAACAGTGTGATGTAGTTACTATTTTTTTTATTGCTACTTTTTGGTATTGAAATATTTATAGTCATCATTTCTATCGATTTGACTGTCATCTTTAATAAAATTTTTCACTGGACTAGTCGCAGTGCTTTTTGGGATTGCCCACATTTTTTTTCGAAGGCAGCGTAATCATGATCGTTAAAATACAGAGGAATCCTATGAACTTAGACTTAACCAAATTAAAACACAAGTGAAACCTTGTATCACCTCTTGGGAAGCCCCAAGTCACAATCAATCAATCATTTTTTTCAACCATTAAGAGAGTGAGAGAGGAAGGGAGACAGAAATGCTGGCAAATGTGACATGATCATTTATAATATCAGAGTTAACTTCACTGTAAATATATGGGACACTAATACGTATAACAGACTCCTTAGAATATTTCCATCATTGTTCAAGGGCTTGCTCATTTAAATTACCATAAAACCACAACTGCACTGGAAAAATAAAATGTGCCACAACAGAAGGTTATGAAGACCAAGTGGGCCCTAGACATCTCGTAAATGTAACGAGAATCTGTCAGACTGCATGACTTAGTCTCTGCTGTATATTTGCGTTCAATTTGCCAAATTAAGTGATAAACTATCCTTCAAATGAATTTGCTAGTAGAAACAGATAGAAAATAGGAGCGTATTTACGATTTCCAAAATAATGAAAATAAACCGTGACTAAATGTTGAAAGGAAAAAGATTTTTACAATGCTTGGAAGGAGCTGAAATTCCCAAATGGGTACACAAACTCAATCCAATATTGATATTAGTGTGAAAATTGCCTGATGTGTTGAAACTGGAGTATCAGATCTTAAATGCCTTGAAAATTGACCACATCACATATCAAACCCTTTGACAAACTTATAAGATGGTCTGCACCCGCTTTGCAGATTATATTACAGGTAAAATAAATAATAAAATACTTTTTTTATATATAGCAAATTGTTCAAATCAACAAGGCCAATCAAATCAAATGAAATCATGTCACTCTTTTTTTTTTATTATTCATTTGATCTTCAAGTAATGAACATTTACTATAATTTGTGGTTGCCATGTTGCTTTTGGAAGCATAAGATAACTGACATTAGATAAGATGACAACGTGACATAGCATATTTTTCAATAAGTTTCCATTTGTTAACAACATTAGTTAACATGAACTAACACTGAACAATACTTTTACAGCATTAGTTAATCTTGGTTAATGTTAGTTTCAACATACACTAAAAAATTTTTTAAATCAAAAGTTGTATTTGTAAACATTTGTTAATACACTATGAACTAACAATGAACAATTGTATTTTTATTAACTAACCTTAACTTAGAATAATAAATACTGTAAAAAATATATATATTGTTCATTGTTTGTTCATGATATCTAATGCTTTAAGTAATGTTATCAAATAGAACCTTATTATAAAGTGTTACCTTTCCTGTATGTCCCTGTGACCTGATTATAGATGGAAAATATAATTGTATTCAATGCCTGTTTTTTATTTATTTATTTATTTTTTATATGAGGTGGGCCAAGAGATTATCTTTCAGTTTTTTGGAGATTTTACAGCATGTCTCTGGTAGCCAAATTCTGATCCAAGAAAGTTTGTGGGATTTGGACAGGCCAAGTTTTAAACTTTCTCCTCCATCAGTTCCCTTTAGTATTAATTTTTAGAAAATCAAATATGACAATATACATCAATCTACATCTCTTTAGTGGTTTTACCAAGTAACACACCTCGGAGTTATTTGCCTGACTTTACCATGCAACACTAAATGCCAAATAATAATCCAAGATAATCGTAGATAAAGGATGGATGGATGGTGCGATCGTTATTATCCATGGCTAAGCTTTTTGTCTGTGAAAAATCCTTTTCATTCGATTCATTCATTTGATAGTGGTCTTTATATGAGTCATCAGAATAGCACTCATTGTGAATGAGAAGTGCACTGCAGCAGCTGTAGGTAGTTTAACCACCCCTTTATAAACAAATATTGAACAGCTACAATTCAGAAAGACATCTAACCACATGTGATTCAAGTGCTGACACGAGTAAAACCTGTATTAAAAATCAATAAAGGAAGCAATTGCACATGCTGGCAATATGTTCACACGAACGCACCGTAAAATCACAGAATCTCACTTCCTTTTGTTCTTACACGAAGAGATTTATTGAAATTCTGATTATATTTCAGTTACAATGCCATCTAAATTGAATTCTTTGTTAAATTTTTGCACCTAGCTTTTATTGTTGCATTTAACAACCAGACTTGCATTCGCCAAAATGGGGTCTTCAGTTCCTCGGTCAAAACATACGTCCTTCATTACTTGCAGGGGTGTAGCATTTCCCTAATTTGACTCTTAAGCTCTCTGTAAATATTCACGAGCTCACCCCGCAGCACGATTATATTCTCTTCTTTTTAAGGAATTAGCACTGTTGGACATTTTGTTAATAGCAACATCACAAGGAGTGAAGTAAGTGATTGTTGTGGCAGCTTGGCGTTATACGAGGTGAGGTCTGATTATATATTGCCGAGGTGATTTCACCAGGCAGCTTCAGTGCCCCCAGCCTTTTTAGACGTTGATTTAAGTAGTTGTAATGTTCCAAGGACCATCTGGCTCCACCACAAATTTGCCCTTCATGTTGAACTTTCTACTGGAGAATTAAATGCGCATTGAATTCAGGGTTGTGCACCGTACAGAATTTAAGTGAGAATACCTTTTAAATTCCACTTCAATTCCTTAATTTGAATCTATCTATAAACTGTCTGTCTGTCTGTCCGTCCGTCTGTCCGTCGATAGATAGATAGATATATAGATAGATATATAGATAGATAGATAGATACATATATATATATATATATATATATATATATATATATATATATATATAGATAGATAGATAGATAGATAGATAGATAATATGTATACATCCAAGAATTTGATAGATCCATCCATCCATCCATCCATCCAAGAATTTATGTGATAGATAGATAGATAGATAGATAGATAGATAGCTAGATAGATAGATAGATAGATAGATAGATAGATAGATAGATAGATAGATAGATAGATATATATATATATATATATATATATATATATATATATATATATATATATATATATATATATAGATAGATAGATAGATAGATAGATAGATAATATGTATACATCCAAGAATTTGATAGATCCATCCATCCATCCATCCATCCAAGAATGTATGTGATAGATAGATAGATAGATAGATAGATAGATAGATAGATAGACAGATTGATTTTTGAATCTCACAGCTGCTGAACTCCTAAATGGCCTGTATAGAATGAGCAGAGATACCAAGCACAGTGGGTTGGCTGCAGAAATCTATTAAAACTGCCAAAAGAAATGTGAAAAGTAGCTGGCCGAATTTGGATGTTACCACCTGAGAAGAGGGTATTGTTCATTTTTAATTTCTTTGTCCGTAGTTGCTCTGCTCCTGCAACACCTGTCAGGGCTCATTAATCATTTGAATGCTTCCCGCTGAGGACATTTGTTTATTGAAATTCCTTTTTTATTCCCAAGATCAATACTGAGGTCCAAGCCACAATCATGACTCAGCTGCTCAACCACAAGAAATCTCACTTAACCAAAATCACAATCAAACTGGATGCAAGACCAAAACATATCAAAATACTTGTTTATAAAATCACTTTTATATTAACTGAATTGGGCAGCCTCTTTGACGTTTTGACGTGAAACATATGGATAATTATTAGCTTCAGTAATTAGCATAAATGCTAACACCATACACCTTTGTAATCAAAGCAGTTAGCTTAAAGAACACAATATTTCTTGTAGCATTTGGAGCGACAGGCCTACTATATGTAATTGAAGGAAGGCTAACATATATTTCGTATCTACCTTTGATTAGCATCATGAACATCAATAAAAGGCTTGTTGTGTTTGTGGTGGGACGCTTCTTTATTGCATTGTCCAGTTCAGAATCTGTTTGTCACCAAAATGTATTTGTCAAATAAATCTGACAATACTTAACCTAGTCACGCACAGTGTTGGGTAAGTTACAAAAAAGTAAATAAACTAATGATTACCGTATACTTTTGGACAATTGTAATTAGATTACTTTACTAATTACCTCATCTGGAAAGTAATTAGATTACTTATTACTTTAAAGTTACTTTCTAAAACCAATCAAACCTGTGGAAAACCCCCCCAAATGTGACATTAATAGCTCTTTTAGTACTTTAATATTGACTGAAATATTAACCAAAATACAGCAATATGACAAAGACAGAAACTTGGCTAAAGAGATCCAATGCATTTCTAAAAATGCAACTTAACTTTCTTATCTCAAATATGCTGTAGTAGTATCTTCATGTATGTGTGTGTGTGTGTGTGTGTGTGTGTGTGTATGTGTGTGTCCGCTATCTACAACCTTTTTAGCTGTGTGTGGCATGTATGTGTATAGTAAGCTTGTTTACCTGTGTTTGTGTTGGTGTGAAAGACTACTGAAAGAAGAATACTAATACTGAAAACATTTCTGAAAACCCATTTGCAGACAGCTTTGATAGTAAAACCATTGTGTATTTCAATGCTTGTTGTTTCTTTTCGGTGTGCATATACAGGTTTGCTTGTGTGTTGCATCATGCATGTCTGTGTGCATGTATGTCTGTTTGTGTGTGTACATGTGCAGCATGTGTGTGTTTACACAAATTTACAGCGAGTGGATTATCTCCCTGCTTGTGCTTGGACGAACTGAGTATCCTTTATCACTTGTGCATCTATAGCACTGTGTTTGTGCTTTATTGTGTACAGTACATAAAGAACACAAAAAGCTGTTTGCTTAGCGACGTCTTTTTCAAGTTCTGCACCTTGTAAGTGATATATCCCTCTGTCAAACGAGAACGAGCGCTGTTTTCCATATACACCTGAAACCGATCCCCTCTCCTCCCGCGGCAGCTGCAGAGGGACACCCGATGGGGCGGAGTGCGGATATTTAAGGAGGATTTGTCGGCGGCCAGCCTTGCGTGCCTCAGCCAGGGCTGGGATCATGCTGACACAGAGCTCGCTGAGATTGATTGTGAGCACATGAAAACTTGAAATGCTTCACTTTCGTTTTCAATTTGAATAAACAACTACACTCTGCTGCGTCCATAGTAACACAGCTCACTCAACTGCCATCGCCTCGATACGTGTCCTCAATGCCAAGGTTGTTTGTTAGAGCACATGCTCATTAGCTGACACAGCAACACACATAAATGTACCAACATAGGAATGTAATACATTTTAAAATGCATTCTACTTAATTCATATTATTGTTTTAGCAATAAATGTGTAATCCAAGTAACTTAATTTCATTCATGTCTGTAACTGTAATGAGATTACTTATTTTGTTAAGTAACGTGTTACATTACACTGCATTACCGCAAAATATAATCAGATTACATTTACTTTGTAACATGTTACACCCAACACTGGTCACGCATAACCCAGACTTTTCACTATATCAGTATAAAGACTGGTTCATTTTGCAGCTTATTCTAACCAAGTAGCTGCCTCACTAACATGAAAAGCAACCAACCAACATGTATTTTGTTTTTTTCATGCCATTTTGGTGCAGTTTTATCTGAAATAGTTGATACCAGAGCAGGGTTTCTGTTAGCCAAATTCTGTTAATCCTAATGTCCAATGAATTCAAACATTGTCAGACACAATGTCCGGTGAAAATTTTAGCACAATTCGTCAGCAACCCCTTTTATTGATGCCACAAGTGTACAGTGTGATGCCATGCATTGATAACAACACTTCGCTGCCATGGAGCTTTGAACTTTCCCAAAGCTTGCACAGTGAAGCTTCTCACTTCAGAATCACATTAAAACCTTGCGTTTCCATCTTCTGGAGAGAAAGACACCAGGCTTATGTAAATCTCAAGTTGTAGAGATAATTGACTTTACTTTGGCAGCAAAACGCTTTTGTGCTATGCAGGGGCAGACTGAGAAGAGAAATTGGACCTGGATTTTCAGCTTATCTTATCGCCGCCCGTTCGGCCCCGTTTCGCGGCTGGACCACTGGGAAAAGTCCCAGTTCTCCCTATGGCCAGTCCGCCCATGGTGCTATGGAAAATCGGATGAAAATAGTCATAAATATAAAGAGCCAAGGAAATTAGTCAAGGTAATTATAAAGATAATTTATAGGACATAACCAAGCAATTTGTTATTTTAATATTTATTTATAAATGAAAAGATATGTGGCAAATTGCTGTTTAGTTAAGTTTTGCCCCATTGTTGAATGTTTTTTTAAATTAGACACTAATTCCATGACGGATAATTTTTACAATATTTTTTATGAAAAAGCAGTTATAATGAACAAACGTTTATCATTCAGTTGACTTGAATGTGTCATAAATTTACCTGTATCGCATAATTATGCATAGTCCATTGCATTTACATTGCAAACTACATACCAAAATGAGATGACCGGATTTTTTCTAATTTGTCTGGCAAACTTTTTCATTCCCAGACACATTGGCCAGCACCAAAATTTCTTAGCGGACAAATTAATACGGTGGCACAATTATATTTTTGTCTACAAAACTAATTTCAAACATTTAAGCATACGCTTTCAGATCAAAAGATTTTTAAGATCATGAGAAACATTTCAGTCAAGTGTTTCAAAACTTGTATATCTAGTTTACTTTCTACTAATTGCCTCAAATAAAACAATGTGTATCTTTAGAAGATTTGATGCAACTAACCTGGCAAACTTTGGCAAATCTAGTAATTAGTTGTCCCTAAAGGCCATAACTTGTAAACACTTGTTTCCAGGCATCCTGACTCTCAGAAATTGCATAAAGCCAGTCAATCAGATTGGAATGATTTTCTACTTGCCCTTGCCATTTTTTTGTGCAGTATGCATCAGACAGTCAGTGAACAGCACAGTCATAGTCAGCATGTTGAACAGACTGTGACAAATGCTTAACAGCCTGACAGTAGTAAACTAAGGCCAAATGAGGTCCTTGCACAATTCCTAGATATCACCATTGTTAAATATGGCAAGATGTCCCTCCAAAACATTTCCAAAGTTTTGCTCTTTGACAATTTTTTTATAGTTTCTCAGAGAGTGTGATGCAAAGCTCATGTTTGGAAAGTTGTCATGTTGTCTCCTTCCATTTATGTTTTTAAATCCTCTCTTAAAACACATCTTTTTTCAGGAGCTTACGGATCTGTGCAGGTGGATATGTGTTAGTGTTTCTTATTTATGTGTACTTGATTGTTTTATTGTTGTGATAATTTTGTTGTAATCTGTAATTGTTTTATTAATCTTATTGTACAGCAATTTGGTCAGCAATTGCTGTTTTTAAACGTGCTTTAGAAATAAATTATTGATTGATTGATTGATTGAAATCTAGGACCTTGAGTGCAAAACAGCCAACAGTTCTTTTTCTCCATAAAAATGTTGGAATCTTGGTGTGTGTAGTATGTTGAATGGTACATAATGTTGTAAACATTGTTTTATGCATTGTTAGAAGTTAGAAGTTTATTCTTTTTTTAGTTTATTCCCAGTTTATCCCCAGTCTTTAATTCATTCCCAGTTTCTAATATCTCTCATTCCTGCCTGGCTATTTGCTTACTTATAAATCCAGAGCATTTGCCACACGCCTGACTATTGGCATGTGGAATGCAGAACTATTGCTGTTCAGGCTGTAACCATAGAAACAGAATTGTGTGTGTGTGTGTGTGTGTGTGTGTGTGTGTGTGTGTTTATTCCCAGAAGTTCTAAGAAAAATGCATATGATGTCTGAACTTATGGACTTATCCCCAATATGTTTTGAAGCAGTAACATTTTATAAATTCACATAAAGCAAACTGTAAAAAATGGAAGGGATTTAAACCATAGAAGTTGGACTTTTTAGAGTTTAACCAATAATTTTAGCATAATATTCCTGGTAACTGAATAAATAAATTCATTTTACTGAATGAGTGACTTCTCCTTAACCATTAGATTCCCCATTTAGATGTCACCAAGTTTCAAAAACAGCCAGAACGTTTTTACTCCATGACTATGTGCTACACGGATGGTTTTCACTGTAGCGCACCGCCTCCGTGTTTATATATGTTAATGTGGCCCTGTACATACATATTATATACACTGATGAGCCAAAACATTATGACCACCTGCCTAATATGCTGTTGTTCCTCCACATGCCATCAAAACTGCGTCGACCCGCCGAGGCATGAACTCTACAAGACCCCTGAAGGTGTCCTGTGGTATCTGGCACAAAGACATTAGCAGCAGATCCTTCAAGTCCTGTAAGTTGTGAGGTGGAGCCGCTGTGCAGCCGCTGTGCATCGGACTTGTTTGTCCAGCACATCCCACAGATGCTCAATCGGATTGAGATCTGGGGAATTTGGAGGCCAGGGCAACACCTTGAACTCTGTCATGTCCCTCAAACCATTCCTGAACAATGTGTGCAGTGTGACATGGCGCATTATCCTGCTAAAAAATGCCACTGCCATCAGGGAATACCATTGCGTTGAAGGGGTATACCTGGTCTGCAACGATGTTTAGGTAGGTGACATGTCAAATTGACATCCACATGAATGGCCGGACCCAGGGTTTCCCAGCAGAACATTGCCCAGAGCATCGCACTCCCTCCACTAGCTTGTCGCCTTCCCACAGTGCATCCTGGTGCCATCACTTCCCCAGGTGAACGGTGCACTCATCGGCCCAGGCGACCTTGTTTTACTGCTTCAAGGTCCAGTTTGGACGCTCGCATGCCCATTGTAAGCGCTTTTGGTGGTGGACAGGGGTCATCATGGGCACTCTGACTGGTCTGTGGCCACGCAGCCCCATAAGCAGCAGAGTGCGATGCACTGTGTGTTGTGACACATTCCTTCTATAACCATCATTAATATTTTCTGTGACTTGTGCCACAGTAGACCTTCTGTTGGTTCAGACCAGATGAGATAGCCTTCGTTGCCCTCGCGCATCAGTGAGCCTTGGGCGCCCAACACCCTGTCGCCGGTTTGTGGTTTGTCCCTCCTCGGACAACTGTCGGTAGGTACTCACCACTGCTGACTGGGAGCATCCCACAAGCCTTGCCGCTTTAGAGATGCTCTGACCCAGTCATCTGGCCATAACAATTTGGCCCTTGTCAAAGTCGCTCAGGTCTTCACTCCTGCCCATTTCTCCTGCATTCATCATGTTGACTATGAGAACTGATTGTTCGCTTACTATCTAATCTACCCAGACCTTGACATGTGGCCTTGTTAGGAGATCAATATTTTGGCTCATCAGTGTATATTTGTGAAGTATGTATAAGTTTTACTCATTCAAAATATATACAGTATACAGTATACTGTATGCTGTATATATTTTGAATGAGTAAAACTTATACATACTTCACTAATTTCTTTGCTTTTACATTAAGCATTTTTCATTGGCTACATCCAAATTTTACATTATTTCCTCCATTACAAATAACATATTCTGTTACCTTTCACACAAATACCAAAGTACCATGGTGTTACAATGTTTTTTAAACATGTTTTTTACATGTGCCATAGTAAATCCATGGTATTTTTTTTTTAAGTACCTTGGAGTACTATGAAAATATCATGAAATATGAATCATTCAACACCATGGTAACACCACAGTGATTTTTTATTAGGGCTCTAATGTTTTCTTGTCTCACCACTCTGACCTCATCATCCTCTTTATAGAGCTGGCGCTTTATATAGTACTATCTCTTTATTTTTTCTTTTATATTAATACAATGATGTACATAGAGTGGATTTTTCTATCTGACCAGTTACATGTCGAAGGCCACGCCACTCCTATGATTCACACTGCGTTAGTGCAGGGTTTTAAAGGCACCTCAGCATACTTTTGTTTAATGGTTCCCCGATTTACAAGGAAATCTCATATTGACACATTATTACTATTATTGTGAGATTATTAAGATATTGAAATTAATTATTTTATTTTTATCATTAAATTTTGCCCAGAAGGGCACCTATAGATTCCGGCACGAAAGGGGCAGAGGCTCGAGTCCCTTCTGAACCCCCAAAAGCCCCCCCCCCCCACCTTCTGTGCATACCACTGGTTGGTTGGCTAAATGGTTCCTTTCAGCGAAGATTATTAGAAAGTAGTTGAAATCTATCAGGCTCAATGAAAGAAAAATCTGTGGAAACAATTCAAAAGTGCACACGCAGTGTCATAAATGTAGACTTCTGTCCTTCTCAGATGCTGAATGTTTATGACACTGCGTGTGAATAAAGCTATATTCTGCAAGGAATTTTATGAGTCCATAAACATGTAATGAAATTTGCTCTGGCCTGGGGAACATGGGCAGGAAAAGTAAAATTGAGTTTTCTGTGGCATGTTCCAGAGTTCCAAACTCCAATCAAGTGGAGACGGGAGTGCTTTTAAACAGCCCCCAGTCAGTAGGGGCTCTCCAAAAGCTCTGTGCTTTATTTTTTCACTTTAAACTTGAGTGACAGGTCCTGATGGCTCTAAGCAAAGGCAAATGGCAAGGGCTGTTGACTGGGCACAGCATAAGGCCAATGGAGCACCTCTGCTGTCTGATGCCCCATGAGCCTAAACGTTATTAGCACAATTAGCAGTCGTCTACAGTTCTAAACATTTTAAGAATTATTTCATCACCAACATAATATCATTAGTTTTTATAGGTATTTGTACATAAAGTGTGATTCTAGCACACAAACATTTTTTGAGGTTCGGATAGTGACTGATGTGTACAATATCAACATAAGGACAGCTTCTACAATGTAAACCCTTTTACATATTTGCAACTTTAGAGACATACAAATGTTTACAAATCCTTTTAATTTAATGTAATATTGAATTCATGAAATTCATAAAATGATTTTATTGTATTTATAATGAATCAGATTTATAAAATATGTTTAACGGCATTGCATTTATCGCATATTAACATATAACACAAAGTGTCTGAGTATTGGTCACCTGCGACAGTACCTTTATAAAGGTTCTGGCAATTCCAGTTCTGATCAGAAGATTCATAAAGATTTTTAAATTTTTAAAGATTATGTAAAGGGTTTACATTTACAATGCTGTCAAAACATTGATAATGTACATTTCAGTTTCTATCAAAATGTATGTGTACACTTTAAATACGAATACCTATGAATGCAAGTGAGATCATTCTGATCATTTTCATGTTAACTTGAAACTTTTTTCATGTTGACTTTCATTTTAATTAAATTAATACAATCTTTAAGTCATGGGAAATCTCTATAGTGAATATATATATATATATATATATTTTTTTTTTTTTTCTATTTATGGTCAGTTCTAAAATATTTCATAATATTTCACATCTAGAAATTGTGTTACTGCATTGAGTTTAATCTAACATAGTCTCATGAAAACTCGTAAAAAATCTTACAAAATGGTCAAATCAATAAAAGATCAACAAACAGAATTTTGCATCGATTTCATCAAATTTTAGCTTCAAATTTTAGCATCAAATTTTAGCTATCCAACACTTTATTTTAAGAAAGGAAATGACTGTAAACATATTTAGTTACTCATTCCATATTTATGTAAGCCTTACAAATGAATAATGCATGTCAGTATCCTGTATTATGCTTCTCTTGTCTCTTTCCAAACCTGGTACACAAAAGTCTTTTCCTATTTAAAATGTTCGCATTAAGACTTTATGGTTAGCTTTATGTGTTTGGGATATTTGGTACATTTCAAAACCCTGATGTTTCTCTTTCTTCTGTGGGACACAACAATGATTTTCCTATTAAAGATAGGATAGGTTTAGGGTTTGGGTAAGGGGTAAAACTTGGGAAAAATCATAGTTACACTGTTCATTGGTTCATTTATTTTTTTTCCATTGGTGTAAAAGTTGCATATTTTTTATACGAACCAACTACGCTTTCTTATGATTTCGCCATTTCGTACTATTATAACGACTTACCGTGAGACCGGCTTGGTTTAATCTGTTTAAAATGATGTTTAAAATCCTTATCCAGTAATCACAAATGATTGCAAAAGTCATGGAAATTCATTGGTCAAAAGGTGTGGGAACCCTGTAGGTCAAGACTAGTTATAGAGGTCTATGAGAACAAGTTGTGAAATTGCTGCTGGAATTTTTTTGAAGCTACCACAGAAGTTTTACTCTTGAGTGGTAAGGTAAGGCAAGCTGATGTCTGTTTCAGGCCCCTGACATGTTTGACTGGGGTAAGCATAACCTGTCTTCTTCAGAATTTACAGTCAAAACCCAGGCTTACAACTGGAAACCAAGACTAATGTTTTGATGGCTTGTATCTTTGGAAGGTATTTACTGAGGTGAATGTTTGGAAAAATGCTCTGTTCTTTTCAGAGAGCATCTGGTCGAAACATGTGATGCAGTGCTGAAGTCTCTTCCAGCTCTGTCAGACGTTTTTACTACACAGACCTAACTGCTCTGTGCATCTGTATCCATTGGCGTCACTAGGGGTAGCTACTGGGGCCTAAACCCTGAATGTTTCCAGTATAGCCCTGAATGTTTTTATCATCTTTTAGTGATGAAAGTACCAGTGCTTCAGGATCAAGTTGATACTAAATATAAATATATATACAGTTTATATGTGTATACATATATATATATATATATCTCCTCACGCGACTCCGCTTCCACATGTGTGGCTGTTTTATTTTTGGATTCGCTATACGCAACACATCATTTAAATTAATACAAAAAAAACTGTATAATGTTCACAAGACTGTAGACTCATAGACTGAGTCACGTGACACAACAGCAAGGCATTGATTTCCTTGAAGTGCTTCTACAGGCGCAGAGCCAACAAAAGAGCCTCTGGTAAGAAACCTGCCTCTGGAAACTTGTTTGAGTGTAAAGAGTAGTGGCTGTAGTTTTGTTTGATATGCCGATATAAAAAAAACATTCATTATTCGCTGACGTGGATTTCGAGACATTATTCCCTCAAAAGTAAAAAAAAAAAAAAAAAAAACATTAGTTATTTTGAATAACTTTTAACAAACACATCTGTGGGTCATTTTGCTTCATTTTAATATACATTTTGTTATATTTTATTCTGTTATCACTGTACAATACAGTTCTATTCATTACCATTAGAAAATGCATTCCTGTATTTCCTGTGCACTTTCACAGTGAAAATCAATGGGTTCATCCAAAAGCTGAAAATGTTTGCTTTCAGAGGCTTTATATGGAGTTAGGATGAAAATAAGCATTTCGAACTGTTCTGAGACCAGTGCAGACAGACAGCACATTGGAGGTTAAGTCATTCACTAAATAGGGAGCAAGGGAGCATCCTATCCTTTATGCAGCTAAGTGCATTTACTCCTAAAATCCGACCAAAAGTTCAGTTTCAGTTGCAGATGATTTTTGGACTACTCGACATGTTTGGCAGACATTGGACAATGGTAATCAGCACATAGATTCAGAATTTAAAATGTATACATTTATTTTAACATGCTTGGCAGTGATTGGATGATGCTGGTCATTATTTGAATCAGAATTAATTATGATAATTTCTGATGTAATGTCTGTAACATCTCAAAAACATGAATATCCAACACTCCTGGAAAAATAATAAACTATTTAATGAAAACAAACTTTCTATAGCTTGGTATTATTTAAAATTTCACAACATAAAAGTTATCCATAAGAATCCTGAAATATTCTTCTAAAAACCTTTGTTTGTGTTCAGCAGAAGAAAGAAAGTCATACACATCTGGAATGGTATGAGGGTGAGTAATTAATGAGAGAATTTTCATTTTTGGGTGAACTATCCCTTTAAAAACATGCAACTTCTGATCTTTGAGCATATCTGAAGTTGAGACAATAGTACATTTTAAGATTTACTTTAGAAATGACACCCCACAGATTTTAACATGTAAACTTTTTTTTTTATCAATTGTGTTATATTCCGATATGTCATCAAAGGATGACCCAATATGTATCCACATATGGGCTAAGCCCTGAATATCCACTGACCCTACAGTAGAACCACCCTTGTCTGTACCTCTGACAGAGAGTCTAGGCCAATGGCAAAACAGTGTCCTGAGAGGCTTCATCTCATGCTATCACAATGAGATGAATCATTATCGTGACTCATCATTTTGATATCTCAAAAGTACAAGGAGGATTAATCCTAGAAAATAAATGCCACATTTGACAAGTGATGCGGGTGGTTTGGTGTTTTAACACTGTGCAACCACCAGCGGTGTAAATATAGGCACTTACAATTAAAGGAATAGTTCACCCAAAAATGAATTCTGTCATAATTGACTCACCCCCATGTTCTTCCAAACCCAAATGACTTTGTTTCTTATGCGGAAACACAAATGGAGATGTTTTAACGAATATCGCAAATACAATGGCAGTTGATAGTGACTCATTTTAAAGCTTTAAATAGCACCCAAATGTATCATAAAAATATTCCATGCATTTGTGCATCATATTCCAAGTCATGAAGGCATCCAATACATAGGCTATGGTGAGAAACAACACAAAAGTGTTTTTATCCAAAACCTATAGTATGCACTCAGAAGACTTTATGACACACAAGCTGCACGGACTACTTTTATGATAGTTTTGGGTCCTTTAAGTGAGGCACTTCCCACTGCCATTGTATTTAGAAGCATCTGAGATATTCATAAAAAGAATGGCATCTACTTTTGTGTTTCTCATAAGAAAGAAAGTCAGTTGGGTTTGGAACGACATGAGGGTGAACTATTTCTTAATGGTCAACCGATATGGGTTTTTCAATGGCCAATGCAAACAAGAGAGCAGAGTGGTGGATGTCTGATATAATCTCGATTGTACAGATGTTCAATACATATACACTTTACATCACTGCAAGCACTTACGTTCTCAGACGATGATTTACTGCCAAAAGACGATTCATGAAACAGACTGTCACTCTGAGCTGGAAAACAAAACAAACGAGTGAGAGTGGCTCACGTGTAAATGAAACCATTCATGTAGCTCTGATAGAGCAAAAACACAGATAAAGCTACAGTGAGTGCCAAAGCCGGTGTGTATTTTGCAATCTGTGTTGGATGGGCTGCACTGATTCTGGTGTCTGAGGCAGGAAATCCTTTGAAGAGTTGCTGTAAAACAGCTCAAGGGCATTTCAGTGTAGCCTCACCCTTCTTATCTGCACTTACTCTTTAAAGTTATCATGGTGCAATTATGGCATTAGTAGGTAATCAAGATTTGGGTGGATAATTCTGGCAGGTATGTGAATGAGCTGCTCAATCCTCTGAAATGAGAAAACAATGGTCAAGGAAAGACCTTTAGCACACAGTTGGCTGGCTCCTTTGACCAGGATTAATTAACAAATTAAGGCCTCTTTTTTCTTTTGGTATTATTTCTATTTGTATTGCATTAGATTTGCTACTGTAAAAACTACTTTTATAAAATGAATTGGCTGACTGCACTTGAAGCCACTACGGTGAGTATTATAACAATATATGCAAGTTTTAATAGTGCATATATTGAATTCTTTATTACTGCATTGCACAGTAATAGTTGTACAGTGTATTACAGTATTCGGCAACAGCCTACAGTTATAGGCTAATAAAGTATATTACTTGGTGTAAAAATCTTTTATTCTGATTATTATTATTATTATTATTATTATCATTATTATCATTATCAATAAAATTAACAAGCAAGATAATTCTCTAATTATTTACTCGACCTCATGCCGTCTCAAAACTGTATGACTTTCTTTCTACAGCGAAACACAAAAAAATATATTTTGTTTGTAATTTAACATTTTGGGTGAACTATTCCTTTAAAGCATTGTAGAAGCAGTTATCTTAAGTGTTCAAAGTGATTATAGTCATTGTCAATGGCTCGTAAATGCTCACCTCATTATTCCCCCCAGAGATTAATGTAAAAATGTTAGACAGATCTTCACAATTCCCCATACTTACCATGTCCTCCTGACACCTCAAACAAATGCAGTAATTATACAGTGACTATAAACACACACCTATGACCGCATACACAATATTAATGCTGCAATTTGCTACGCTGCTTGCCAATCACAAACTGTTTGCAGAATGTACCATTTTACTTGGCGGAAGAATGGTTTATTTTTATTTTTATTTTGTTGTTTATTGATCATTAGTGTCTTTTATCATATTGCTGTTGCTACCATATACAGATAAAGCATCAATTTCATGGCCAGTGCATCTTTTGGTCTTTGCATAAATGCAAAAAACATTTACTGTATTTGTCAGTAAGCAAAAAAAAAAAAAAAGAGAAAATTAAATGGCCCAATAAGTCAGTTTTTACACTTTAATGCACATCACACCGTAATTACAACTTCCGAACTTCCCAGGAGGGCTTGAAGGCAGCAAAGCAAATTTCCCTTTCAAAAATTATCTCATTGTGAAAATTTCAAATCGGAAGACAAGATATTTACATTTTGGGGGTTTCAGCTCGTGATTCTTATCGCAAGTCTGATTTCAAGTCACAATTTTGCTTTTCAACTGCAATACTTGAAGGACATGTTTAGAAATGTGTACAGTCTCGTGGTCAGCTATGCCCTCACAAGTGGTTTTGGTTTGAATTTGGATCTTATATAAGACATTTTAAAGCGGTTGATGTAATTTGGCACACACACCCGTCTTTGACTTCATCAAATGCAGCTCCAATCAGTCCTGCGCCCAGGACTGTTGACACTAGCGGGAAATCAAAGTCCAGCTCGGCAGTCCTGCACTGGCTGAGCCATGTGCTTGTGAATAAGGCAGCCTCACAGGAGAAGATTAATTAGTGTACACAAATGTGTGTGGATGTTTATACACCAGAGTGTGTTCTGAGATGTTAACATATCAGTCAGCTCTTGCACTCCCTCACTGCCAACCACATGGCCAGACACATGTACACATACATGCACAGACATATTACATATATATATATATATATATATATATATACACACACACAGGCATGCATGCATGGCTCACAAACAGACTCACAAACACAACCACACTAAATGATGTTTTCCTGGACTTCTGTGCACTTACTGCATCAGTACACACTTATTCACACACTCGTCGTAAAAAAAAAAAAAAAAAAAAAACACAATAAAAAAAAAATCCCCAGACATAAAGCACGATAAACACACGCACACAGTCAAAGCTGGCCATTCCGAATTAAAAACAGGTGTCTTCATAGTTTGCATTCTTGCCGAACACAAAAGTGGTTTGACCTGAGCCGTTTGTAGTGTGTATCGAGCCCTATCATACCAGGGTCCCAGTGTAATTCTGTATTTATAAACACAACTGCACTTGGGTTTGTGAAACATGCACTGTGTACAACAGATTACCACAGGCATAGCGAAAGTATTGAAACCATATTTTGACCCTTTCCTGGCATTTATTTTAAACGGGACCCCCTCATGTAGCACATCACATGGAAAATATGAAGAGGGGGGTCTCTGAGACTGTTTTCACACTTGGATTAATTACTTGGTCTGAACCCAAGTTTCACAGTGTACCTGCGAGTACTAGTGACAGAGACGATGCCACCAACACAGTTTTTTCATCCCTTTGGATTTACCACCATACCTTTGCACACATAACTTTTGCATCTGTCTGCTGTGGATGTATTACAAGCAGGACTGTTTCTGAGCATATGGGGGCCATAAGCAAAATCTTGGAGACTGCACTGGATCCAGGCCCACCCATGAATGACACCTCAAAACAGTCTTCAACAAATTTGAATATATTAACTTAAAATTGGAATGTACAGTACTGTGCAAAAGTCTTAAGGACATAAGATGTTTCATAAAAACATTTGTCTTAAGATGATTATTTACACTCACTGAGCACTTTATTAGGAACTCTATGGTCCTAATAAAGTGCCAGACTTGTTCTTCTGCTGTTGCAGCCCATCTGCCTCAAGGTTTGACGTGTGCATTCTGAGATGCTATTCTGCTCACTACAATTGTACAGAGTAGCTATCTGAGTTGCCATAGACTTTCTGTCAGCTCGAACCAGTCTGGCCATCTCTGTTGAACTCTCTCATCAACAAGGCATTTCTGTCCACAGAACTGCAGCTCACTGGATGTTTTTTGTTTTTTGCACCATTCTGAGTAAACTCTAGAAACTGTTGTTTGTGAAAATTCCAGGAGATCAGCAGTTACAGAAATACTCAAACCAGCTGGTCTGGCTCCAACAATCATGTCACGGCCGAAATCACGGAGATCACATTTTTTCCCCATTCTGATGGTTGATGGTTTATCTATATATATATATATATATATATATAAAATATGACTTCCATTTATTGGATTCGATTCAATTGAATAGATTAATTGGATCAATTTAGGCTGTTACTTTTAAAATCAAAACAAGTACAAAAGTAAATAAAGCACAAGACAAATAATTAACCCCCATTGGTCGGATCTTATATTGTATAGCCCTCTACTGTATGTCACTGTACATGTTAATCTATTTAAGTTGTTGTTAGTGTTTTGTACATTCAGTGTTTTCAGCTGACTTATATTTCTTAATTTTTAATATATCAAAAAACACTATACTTTCAACACCACTCAACATGCTTCTGAGATAGCAAATATAGATTTCTGACAGCTACAGGTCACTACACTGTCTGCAGAGGCACTAAACACATAACTAGATAGGCCTTGAATGTAATGAAATATATAAAATGGGAGGAATTCACTATTTATGAACCCCCCCCCCCCCCCCCCCCACACACACACACACACATACGCATTTTAAGTATGTGGGACATTTTTGTCACTTTTGGTGGCATTTTTGCCCCCAGCCCTGGTTAATTTCTGATCAGTGACTTAAAGCCTCATTAAAAAAGTTCAACTCCTCAAGACATGAATTGTAATTTTGCAACATATGTATGTTGAAAATTATGACCACTCAATTTAAAATGAAGGCTCCAGTCATATTAGTAACCTTATAAAAGCTGTTTTATTGTAGAGGGTCCACACATGGGGGCTGCCATTTTAGAATCACATGACCAGCCGAATACTACTTGCTTAATCTCAGTAACCATCCTATTTATTGACACTTTCACTCTTTGATCAAAGTAATCATGGCTAACTGTAAATACTACATTTCTACAATGCATCTGAAACTGAAAACTTTTGATTTTAAATGATGATGCATCCAAGCCGCTAGGTGCCAGTGTAAGTCCAAGATGACACAAAGACAATAGTTACTTAGTGCACCTTTAAGCCTAAAGTATACACTGAAAGGCTAGCTTTCAACTGTACGCTGACACTAAGAATCCGCATCAAAATCGAAGTATACTTTGGGCTTTAGAATGAGACAGTTCACTCATGTACTTATGAATGTGAGAAATCGTAATGCTAAATATGGCAGCTGTATGAATGGATGTAATGTTCCACATTACAGGTCAAAGAGCCAGTCACCTTTATGTGCATTAGCTGGACCGGTCTGAAAAATAGCAATATTTTAAGATTTTTGCATGGTTTGAGCTCAAAAAGCACAATTTATGATGTCTTTGTTGTTTGATTTGATTGCTGAATTTAAATATGTTGTTTAAACTTAATCTTGACCAACTGTTTTGGAGATTTTAGTCTTTCTCCATTGAAGTAGACAGGAGCTGTACTTGTATGACTAATAAATATCGACACGGAAGCTTTACGAATATGGCTACTGAGTGACCTGACCTGCGTTAAAAAGGATTTTAAGGGAAAAGGGTTTTTTGACTTTGGTTCATGCCGACTGCGATCTGTACTGGAGCTTACATTTATCATAACTCAGACACGCTTTTCAAGCGGACTCGGGTGCTGTTCATTGGTGTGCACCTGAGTTGGGAAAACTGATTTTCTCACCAACCAAACAAACTGAACTCTGACATCAAACTGCCTCTGGTCCACACCAAAAGCTCTAGTGTGAAAGCACCTTGAAACTGATTCCTCCTAAACTGATGTGTAGCAGTTTTTACTGTAGTCTTTGCTCCTAAGTGATGGAATAACAGTAAGCCCCTAGTGCAGTTGAAAAATTGAATAAAAAGTGAGTTAAGAAGTCATTCATTACAATTTAACAGGGTTTTACTTGTTCTTTAATGTTTTAGTTATTTAGTCCAACAATGATCTGAACGAAGGGTTACAGAGGCCGCTGTTGTAATGGTTTTAAAGTGAACACTTGCAAAAAATGAGCTGTAACTAATGCACATTGGGACATTTTGTTTTCTCTTGCTAGAAATGAGCATTGATGGAGGGTCAGGATGCTATACGTCTGCTTCAGAAACAGAGGATTTCTCCGGCATCTGTAGTCATTATTCATAATTAGCCATGGTTATTTTTCCACTGCAACTGAACAATTACTTTACTTGAAATTGCTTTAAATAGAGCTGGGAATTAAAATAGGCTAAATCATAGCATTACCTTTCACTGACTGGAAAGCTCTCTCTCACAGACAGTGTACAGTGTACATTGTTGAGTAACACGCAGGTTTCTACCACCTACATTTTTGTAAAATAATTTTTATGTGGCGTTGTGTAACACTTTTTGCTCTGTTCCTCACACAATGCTATCATCTGACGTCAAAACACGTTTACTCATAACTTCTAAGGCGATATATTTTAACATTGACATTACATCATCGACTACATTTACAAACATGTTCAAGTGTGATTAAATGGCACAGTAGCTGATAGATCATTGCACTTGCAGAGGACAGGGGTATGAGCCCTGTTTTTCATTTTACATTTGCTTTTTATGACACTGTCTATCGGTTAGGTTTAAATTTAAGGATAATGATAAGGAGGTCAACTTTGTTAATTTAAAACTTGATAGAGCATTGACCTTTAAAACCTCATCTGTTTGGAAGAATATTTAACTATCTTTTAGTGCCTCTCATATAGTGATATACACAGATGAGCCAAAACATTATGACCACCTGCTGCTGTTGGTCCGCCGCGTGCTGACAAAACAGCGCTGACCTGCCGAGGCATTTACTCTACAAGACCCCTGAAGGTGTCCTGTGATATCTGGCACCAAGACATTAGCAGCAGATCCTTCAAGTCCTGTATGTTGCGAGGTGGAGCCACTGTGGATCGGACTTGTTGGTCCAGCACATCCCACAAATGCTCAATCGGATAGAGATCTGGGGAATTTGGAGGCCAGGGCAACACCTTGAACTCTTCATCATGTTCCTCAAACCATTCCCAAACAATGTGTGCAGTGTGGCAGGGTGCATTTTCTGCTGAAATAGGCTACTGTCATCAGGGAATACCATTGCCATGAAGGGGTGTACCTGGTCTGCAACGATGTTTAGGTAGGTGGCTCGAGTCAAATTGACATCCACATTAAAATGTTCTGTGACTTGTGCCACAGTATACCTTCTGTCGGTTCAGACCAGACAGGATAGCCTTTGTTGCCCTTGCGCATCGATGAGCCTTGGGTTCCCAACACCCTGACGCCAGTTTGTGATTTTTCCCTCCTTGGACCACTGGTGGTAGGTACTTACCACTGTTGACTGGGAGCACCCCACAAGCCTTTTCATTTCAGGGATGCTCTGGCCACAAAAGAATTGTATCGCATTAGCTCATTTTAAATAAGTTATTTGAGCAAGCAGTATAAATTACGTTGTGTGAACACCATTCTTTTGAAGTTTGAATCCATTTAAACATTTCATAGCATTTCAAAGTGATCATCACTTTTTAATGACTGTGTTGAATATCACTTAGACTTTACACAATTTAATTATGTTCTCATCTGAAATGTAAATGTATTAAGTTGAGTGCAAGTGTACTGGTTTAGTTCAATAAAGCTGCTTTCCCTTTTTTTCTTTTATTTGAACAGACTGGTCATTTTTGGTTTTAATGCAAACAATAAATTTTTAGTTGCACTGTGGTTTGTCTGGTTTTCTTTGGCTACTGTACAATCAAAATCCACATCACTAAATGTTCACTAGAGCCAGAACAGTAGTTTTTGCATTTTTAAAACTTGTGGTGTATAACTTAACTTTTGCAGCATTGCTTTCATCACTCTTTTGGCACCTCTCACTTTAAAACTTAATCATTTGCTCTTGCTCTGAAGCATAGAGTAGATTAAGCATATCCTTTCTTTAGGTGGAACACATGAGGCAAAATGACTTCCCCACTGTCCTTTTGATATGAATGCTGAAGATTGCATCCCATGTAATTAATATAATTGCATCCTATGTAATGGGATTCTTAGAGAGGGGCTTGTGTGCAATTAGAATTGATTACATGGTGAGGAATGTGAGCAGTATTTACATGTGGCGTATGATTATGACAGCGAATAAGAAGCAAATTTGCTCTTACTTTAAATATGCCACATATAGTTTGTCTGCAAACATACTGTGTAGCATTTAAAGGAATAGTTCGGTCAAAAATGAAAATTCATCATTTACTCATGTTGTCAGAATCTATATGACTTCCTTTCATCTGTGGAACACAAAAGGAGATATTAGGCAGAATGTTAGGGATTGACAGCTTCTGTCGCCATTCACTTTCATTGTATGGAAAAAATAGCAGTGTCAACATTCAGTCATCAATACTTCATCTCTTGTGTTCCACAGAAGAAAGAAAGTCATACGGGTTTGGAAATATCCCTTTAACTTGTACTTTGCTCCCTCTTCTTGAAAACAGTGTCAATAGAAAGAGCCACGGAAGTGGATTTCGAGATGTTTTCATGGTATATGGAAGTGCTTTGAAGTCTTTTTGGAATTTGGGTGTACATGTCTTGATAGATGCTGTAGGTAATCATGTGTCATAAATGGAAATAAGCTGGCTCAGAAATGAGCTGTAGCGCTCTGATGCAGTCCAGCATGTTATGTCTGTGATCAGATACTGTAGCTAACCTGACAATATCCAGACCCCCTTCTGTTTCCATTACACTGAGAGAGAGAGGGGGAAGGGGGAGGGGTTCAGGATTTAAGCTCTACCCATTGGGTTCTGCATTTGCTGAACCTGCTACAAAAGTTCAGGAAGTCAACTCCGAGACAGTTCAAAGACATCAATTTTGCTAATACACCCATGCATTTATAATTCTTGTGTTACATTAGCGAACCTTTATGAAGAACACCTTAGTAGCACTTTGAAATTCATGCATCTTAACTGATCGAATATATGTTGAATATATCAGATTGGTATGCACATTGCATTTATTCTTGTTAACATAAATGTGTCTTTGCAAAATTGATATTGATATTAAAATCCAATCTGCTATTCTGGTGCTAAATGCTATTCTGATGCAATAAATGTTATTCTGGTTAAATGTTAATATACCTGAGAAGCTTGTTTTCAGAGAAATCTAACAAAATGTAGTAACATTTATGCTTATAACAAGATAAGAACTATTGGTCTATGGGGTAAGAAAAAAAGGCCTTGGACTGCTCCGTGCCCTGTCACAGCAACGCCTCGGCCTGCTCCATGCCCTGTCACAGTCCAGCCTTCCACGACTCATTGCTTGAAGGCCTTCACGGCCTTTGTCTCCAAGTTGAATTATCCGCCACTGATATCGGTGCATAGGGCCACGAAGACCCTTCCCCACAAATTGTCAGTACCCACGCCTGCCACGGCCAGTGAGCCAATGTCCATGCCTGCCACGGCCAATGAGCTGGAAGCCTCGTCCGTCCCAGAGCCTGCGTTGCCAGCCTCATTCATTCCAGAGCCCACCTTACCTACCTCTGCCTCCCGGAGGAGGAAGAGGAGAAAGGCTTTCATCTCTGAATCTCTGCCCATGTACATGACCACGGAGGTCATTCCCGAGCCTCTGTCTACGCCCACGACCACAGAGGTCGCTCCCGAGGCTCTGCTCATGTTCACGACCACTGAGGTCATTTCCCAGTCATCCTGGACTCATAGCCTCGAGCCTGCCATGGCTCTGCCTTCTACGGCTTCGACCCTCAACCTCCCATGACTCCGCCTTCCATGGCTGCACCCCTCGAGCCTGCCACGGCTCAAGTCTCTAGTCTGTGGTCGCCACCCAGGCCTCCTGATCCAGTCCCTACCCTGAGGTGTTCTTCTGGGTCTCCTGGTCATCTACCTGATCCTCCCAGACTACACTTCCCAAAACACACTGCCCTCATCTGTCAGCTGTTCCCAATTGTTCTCACCTGTGTTCCATTCCCTCATTAGTCCTTGTGTATATAATGCCCTTATTTCTGTTCAGTCTTTGTCAGTTATGTGTTTTAACCTGTGTATGACCAGTACCATTCCTGGATGTTACTTTTGTTCCTGTGTTTACCCCGTTATTCTGTACTTTATTTGATTAAATACTGTTTCGCTGCACCTAGATCCAACTCTCGTGACTTCCTTCCAAACGTTACATCTTTAATGGAAAATAAGACAAATATCAAGTACTTTAAGCCTAACATTAAAGGGGAAGTATGTAATGTCTGCGCATTTAGCGACAAAGGATGGAATAGCATAAATAAACATTGTTTTCAAACAGGTTTCTCAAACACTCCTCCATTTCTATTGGTCAGACAAACAGTCCCATCTCCAAACTTGTGCCATTGGTTGAGCCACTGTAGTTGCTGTGTTGGTTGGGATTCTCAATCAAACAGAGCAATGCTTTGAAAGTACCATATATAGAGCCATTGTGTTCACACTGTAATTTAAAACATGATGTTTCTATCAGGCGTGGTCTTCAGAGTTTACTGTTTTTGTTTGTAAAAAAAAAAAAAAAAAAAAACATTTAGCAGTATCCTACATTCTAATTTACTGAAAACAATACGAATGAATTACAGAAGGCAAAGCTAACCTGCGAGAGGAACGTCAAGGTTCTCTAAAGTCAACAACATTATTTTCTACTACTTCCATGGAGTCTTTGACTTTTTGTCACAAATGTTTTGTAATTCTGCATTCTTTGATATGGATAGTGAGGGAGAGGAAAAGAGAATAAAAAGAACAAGAGAGCCAGAGAAAGTAAGAAATGAAGAGAAAGTGAGGGATAACGAGAGAGAGCAAAATAACTAACCTCTCTGTAAGTACCTATGAGTTCCCTAATGTTCTTTGTCTGTCCAGAGCTCTAGGGAGCATTTTGCTCAGGATGCTGCTTATACACTAATGACCTTATTACTTTACCTCCACAACATGGAACTCATCAAACTAGCTGCTTTTAGGAAAACTAGCTGTTCTATCCATGAGATTACTCTTTGGAGAAAACTGCAAACTGTCGCACAGTTGTACTTGTGTGTGAGATCTGAAAGAAAAACGACAACATAAGAACACTGGCGATATCTCTATCTTATTACTATTTTAAAACAAGATATACTCATAAATTGTATAGATATATACAATGGAAGGTTGTTGGTTCAATCCCCACAGCCACCACCACTGTGTCCTTGAGCAAGGCACTTATCTCCAGGTTGCTCCAGGGGGATTGTCCCTGTAATCAGGGCACTGTAAGTCGCTTTGGATAAAAGCGTCAGACAAATGCATAAATGTAAATGTAAATGTAAATGTAAATATATTCATAAATTATACTATATATATTTTTTATAAATTGAGTATTCCTTTACTAGACATTTAATTAAAAACCTTAATATTAAAGGTGCATTCATTAATTTGGGGTTCATTTAAAAAGTTTTACACATTAACAAATGAATTGCGTTTTTGAGAAGTGACATGAGATTGTACTCATAATAGTTTTCTATAAAAAGTGTTTTTATTATACATGGTGTGGGTCACCCCCTTCAATGTGTTTCGCCATGTTGAAAAGACATGGTCTGCTGTGTTTCACTAAACGTCGAAGAAGAAAATCCTTGCGCTCATTGGCTGCCGCCTGTGTAGATACATGTGTCTATGCTTAGCACAGTTTTATTTGGTGACACAAAGAGTGAAAAGAACACAGTGGAACCTATTTATTATCGTGCTTTAGAAACAGAGACAACAGGAGATTCAGTAGCTGTACTGCCGAAGAAGCGAAAAAGGTTTGAAACAAGAAGACAGAAAGACCGGCAAAGGCAAAAAAACTAGAGTAAACATCAGAACACAATGTGGAAAGGTTTGATGATGGAGAAAAACCTGAGTAGTGATGCCGATGTTGCTTCTTTTTTGTTGGACGTGTTAAGACATTATTAACTCTTTAGACCACTCTCTAAAATAGTATCAGTGGAATTTACAGAAAACTACATACCAAATACAAGTTTCCCTCAAACTTTTTAAAATGACGTGTGTGATCAGCGTTTGTTAGTAATGGGTAGTTTTCAGCAATGTTTATAAATGCAACCGTAAAGCAACATGTAAAATGTCTTCATTTGCTTAGTAGTTTGGCACAGCTATTGTTGTGGATTTTGAGTATACCATGACGTTGGTTTGTTTGGAAACAAAATAAGTTCTTCAAAAACAATATTCATGCACATACTAAATTTGATCATCAAAATCAATTCTAATATTTCCTTTACCATAACATTCTGTGCCACTAGATAATTGAGGTTTATTCCACACTAAGCAGTTCTCTAATAAAGGTAATAAATGTCTTTTGAAAAAACGTGAAACGTAGACAGTCTCCAAAGACTGATATGAGGGACAATAATAATCTGACCTTAACTGTAGAAGTCTGTTCGCTTGAATTCTGACGTTTGTTTTTAAGGAAAGCAATTATGTTATAGTAGTTATAAATAACTTAAGAAATTACCTCAAACTCCGTCATTTTCCAGATGCAAATGATATTCCAAAGCTGGCGGGGGCAGCAGAGACAATCTTGCTGATACACGTTGATAGATGGCAGTACAGTGTCTAACACCACTGTTGGATCTGTACTTAAAGTACACGAAGAAGAGCAATGCTAACACTAGCTAGAGAACTACTGATTGCCCTTTAATCTCCAAAATTAAAAATTACACACTTTACCTTTAGTGTTACACCTTTTATTATATATACTGCACATATGAGTATATACACCGATCAGCCACAACATTAAAACCACCTGCCTAATATTGTGTAGGTCCCCCTCGTGCCGCCAAAACAGCTCTGACCCATCGAGGCATGGACTCCACAAGACCTCTGATGGTGTCCTGTGGTATCTGGCACCAAGACGTTAGCAGCAGATCCTTTAAGTCCTGTAAGTTGCGAGGTGTGGCCTCCATGGATTGGACTTGTTGGTCAAGCACATCCCATAGACACTCAATTGGATTTAGATCTGAGGAATTTGGAGGTCAAGTCAACACCTTGAACTCTTGTTCCTCAAACCATTCCTGAACAATTTTTGCAGTGTGGCAGGGCACATTATCCTGTTGAAAGAGGCCACTGCCATCAGGGAATACCGTTGCTATGAAAGGGTGTACATGGTCTGCAACAATCTTTAGGTAGGTGGTATGTGTCAAAGTAACATCCACATGAATGCCAGAACCCAAGGTTTCCCAGCAGAACATTGCCCAGAGTATCACACTGCCTGACATCTTCCCATGGTGCATCCTGCTGCCATCTCTTCCCCAGGTAAACAACGCACACACACACGGCTGTCCACATGATCTAAAAGAAAATGTGATTCATCAGACCAGGCCACCTTCTTCCATTGCTCCATGGTCCAGTTCTGATGCTCACATGCCCATTTTAGGCTCTTTCAGCAGTGGACAGGAGAAAGCATGGGCACTCTGACCGATCTGCGTTTACGCAGCCCCATACGCAGCAAGCTGTAATGCACTGTGTGTTCTGACACCTTTCTATCATGGCCAGCATTACGTTTTTCAGCAGTTTGTGCTACAGTAGCTCTTCTGTGGGATCAGACCAGATGGGCTTACCTTCGCTACCCATGCGCATCAATGAGCCTTGGGCGCCCATTACCCTGTCACTGGTTCTCCGGTTGTCCTTCCTTGGACCACTTTTGGTAGGTACTAACCACTGCATACTGGGAACACCCCACAAGACCTGCCGATTTGGAGATGCTCTGACCCAATCGTCTAGCCATCACAATTTTGCCCTTGTCAAAGTCACTCAGATCCTTACGCTTGCCCATTTTTCCTGCTTCCAACACATGAAATTCAAGAAATGACTGTTCACTTGCTGCCTAATATATCCCACCCCTTGACAGGTGCCATTTTAATGAGATAATAAATGTTATTCAATTCACGTCAGTGGTTTTAATGTTGTGGCTGATCAGTGTATATATATATATATATATATATATATATATATATATATATATATATATATATACAGTAAATACAGTATAGATAGATAGATAGATAGATAGATAGATAGATAGATCACAGAAAGAATAAAACAGATTTAATAAGGTTACTAATATGACTGGAGTCTTCATTTTAATGTGAGTGGTCATGATTCCTACATGCATTGTAAAATTACAATTCATGCCTTTAGGAGTTTTTTTTTTTTTTACTAAGGAAAAAAATTACTGAGTGCACTTTTAAACCATTCCAATACTGTGTGACTTTCTATCTTCTGTGGAACACCAAAGGAGATGTTTAGCAGAATGTCCGAGCTGCTCTCTTTCATACAATGAAGTGGATGGGGACCATAGGCTGTAAAGCTCAGAAAAGGACAATATATACAGTATATATGTATATATATATATATATATATATATATATATATATATATATATATATATATATATATATATATATAAGCATCATAAAAGTAATCCATGTGACTCATGCACTATATTTAATGTCTTATAAAGCCATATGATAGCATTGTGTGAGGAACAGACTGAAGTCATTATTCTTGCTTGACAGCCATGGTCACTATTTACTTTATTGCAGCATGGACATTCTGCTATAAATAACTTCACAGAAGAAAACTAAGTCATATCCATTTCGAAAGACATCAGGATGATGACAGTATTTCCATTTTTGAGGAACTATTTCTTGAAATGTTTGGCACATTCAGCACGGTTCCTGTGCAGTGCTTTACCTGGTCCAGAGTCCGATGAGGTTGTGGATACCTTAGACACAAACTTACATCTGGATCTGTTTCCTCCTCTGCCCTGACAGCACAGTCCTGCTTTCCATCCACCTGTCTTTGATAAACTGCACAGTTTTAATCACCTCACTGTGCTAAAGGCTGCACAACAGGCAGAACTCCCACAATACTCCGCTGGCATGGCACGGTGGTCCAATCATGGTGCCAAAAAAGAAAACTTACGTCAGCGTTGTACAAATATGGCGTGCTTACTGTATAAAATCTTTTTAAGTGTAGTAAACAAGTCCATATAACAGTGTTTGTTTGATGTCTAAAAGCCTGTTTAAGTAAGAGTGATGAAAGGTCTGTCATTGGCATGTTCAGTGCTTGTTTGAATTAAACGTAGTCTTGACCTCATTATGGTAATATTTTAACGAGTCTGTAATTGGAACATTTCCCTGCTCTTTTAAAGTGCTGATTTAAAAGACCAGCTTTTATAGTTTGATACCCAGGTAAGTTGCACTTTGGATCTTTTTACAAGACTTTGTACATCGACCAATATGATTAAAATATTTTCGTAGGCTATATAGTCAGCTTGTTGATGTTTGAAATTGCGATGAAAGCTATAAAGATGCCTACACAATGAAAACGGAAGTTAAGCAGTCGAGCTAATGTGCACATCTGTCTTTATTTGAATTGCCTGCGTTGACTGGTTGTCTGTCTTTTCTGTTTGTTGAATTGAATTTGCTATTCTGATATGCTTTTCTCTTGAGGATTCATCTACCCATAAAATGTTCATGAGAGAAACAGAAGTTCTGTTCATTTAACATAAAATGCCACATAAATTAAATACTTACGGATTGCATGTGATTTTTGGACAGATGTAATATCAACTGAGCATTTTTTATACAGAAGTGCCAAGACTTGGTACTGTGATTTTGCTGCTTATATCCCATTGTTCACATGGCTTTTTTAAAGGCGTCATATCATAAGTGTTTTTTTCCCCCCTGAGATCCCTTTTCTATAACTCTTTTATCAAAAATAATATGTATTTATAATAATACGACTCCTTTAAAATTAGTTTATTCAGCAGTTGTTTTGATTCAACATTTGACTTAACATTGACATTAGACACAGACATTACTGTGGGTACCCATCCGCTTCTTATGAACGACCCTGAGCACAGAATGTCTCATCACTGTCAAGATGGGGCTCCCTCTGCGTCTCTCTTGGTTTCATCTGCTCCCTTTTAAACACAGGAAATTAAGTCAAAGGGTAGTGAAATATTTGTGTTTATTGTTGCTGCTCTTAACAGATAGAATTTCCAAACACGAGCCAGTGGCTGTCTATAGAGCAAAATCAGATTTATCATGACTGTCAGGCAAATTTGAAATTTAAAAACTTTCCTTGACACATTTCTGTTATAATTTTTGTTTAAGCTGCTCTGTTTGTACTTTGCTTTGAGAATGAGTTACTGTTTTCCTGCAGGAAAAGTGTAAAACTCTTCCCAAATGTATGCAGTCATGACTTTCCATCTAAAGTATTCATATGTTATTTATTTTGTGATTGAGGTGCTGAACTGCAGAGGAGCTTGTCAGTACAATAAAATATAACAAATTATGTTCAAAGACTATTTAATATGACCCATTTTTATTGTTTAAGACTTGCTTGGTTTTCGTGCAAGTAATGATTTTTCAAAAATAAAACTTGTTTAAAATGTGTCCAATTACTTAATTCGTATCTAAATACAAGTTTATTGTATCTACATATAAAATGAAATGTGCAATAAATAAAATCTACAACAGTTTAAATGTCTTTAAGTCAAAATGTTAAAGGGATAGTTCACCCAAAATGAAATTTCTGTCATCATTTCTAACCCTCATGCCATCCCAGATGTGTATGACTTTTAGAAGATTTTTAGAAGAATATTTCAGCTCTGTTGGTCCACATAATGCAAGTGAATGGGTACCAACATATTGAAGCTTCAAAAAGCAAATAAAGGCAGCATAAAAGTAATCCATAAGACTCCAGTGGTTAAATCCATGACTTCGGAAGTGATATGATAGGTGTGGGTGAGAAAAAGATCAATACTTAAGTAATTTTTTACTATAAATTCTCCTCCCTGCCCAGAAGGTGGTGATATGCAAGAGGAATGTCAATCACCAAAAACAAAAGAAGAAGAATGTGAAAGTGAAAGTGGAGATTGATAGTAAAAAAAAAGACTTTTCTTGATCTGTTTCTCACCCACAGTCATCATATCACTTCTGAAGACATATATTTAACCATTGGAGTCATATGGATATATTTTATGCTGCCTTAATGTGCTTTTGGAGCTTCAACATTTTGGTAGCAATTCACTTCCATTGTATAGACCTACAGTGCTGAGATAGTCTTCTTAATATCTGGATGGCATGAGGGTGAGTAAATGATGAGAGAATTTAAGTTTTTGGGTGAACTATTCCTTTAAATATTAAAATGGTTAATCTGTTTGAAAGTGAAAGTATCTAAGTTACAGCTGTGTTTGGCTTTTTCCCAGCCAGGTCTTTAGACAAACTCTACAACTTTGCCGACTGCGCGGGGCTGCACCTGATCTTTGGCCTGAATGCTTTACACAGAAATCCAGACAACTCATGGAACTCGTCCAGCGCCCTGAGCTTACTAAAATACAGCGCCGGCAAAAAATACAACATCTCCTGGGAGCTTGGTAATGGTGAGTCCTACCTGCTGCAGATTCAAATTCATATGAGTTATTGAGTTGTCATACATTTGGCCAATTCGGATGGGATTAAAAGCTCTGGTAATATTGTATTATTTCACCGCCCCATTTAAAACTAATCCTGTCCGGATAGGGCTTATGTCACGACATATTTTAACAAAGCAGAATCCAAAAGGACACCTGGTGGCCTTGTAATCTACTCTTAACTCTCATTCATCTATTGTCCTTTGCCAGACATTCTGCGAACTCTCCCATTCATGTTGTTTTGTATAAAATTTCTCTCTAATAACATCAAAGCATTACTGAGTGTATAATACATTCTTATTATCTTATATAATAAGATCTTATATAAATGATTTTCATTAAATGAGACAGAAAATACATTATTGATGATATACAATATTATTACTGCTGAAGTATGTAATTTCTGCGATACTAGCTAAACCAAACAGAATTGCAAAAATCAATTTTGTTTTCAAAACAGCTTTCTGAAAACACCCCCCGTTTTCCGTTGGTCAAACAAAGAGATAGTCCCGCCCTCAACTCATGCCATTGGTTGAGTAACGTCTAAGCGAGTTACTCAAAACAAACAGAGCAATTTTCATAGCGCCACAGAAAGACAGTGCTTACAGGTTTCGAGAAAATTAACCTATGAATGGCTTACTTATAGTTGTCTCTGCATATTAAGCTGGGATAGGAGGAAGTATTTTAACACAGAAAAAGTTACATACTTCAGATTTAATACTCAGACTGTTGCTACAACATTTTTACAGTAAATTTGTGGTCAATATTAAACCTTAGTGATTTTTTGATCTTTTGAATGATATGTAATATGTCAAGATAAATGTACATTTTTGTCAGTAAAAATATGCAGTTAATTTAGACAAATGTAAATAAACAAGCCTCCAGTGCGCAGGCATGCTCAGTCGATTTATAATCAGGAGGGCTTTCATGCAGTGCCAGATTGGAAGTCGTCTTTCCGGCAAAATCTTCCTATTTAACTAAATCTAATATAAGCATTTTATTACTGGAACAGCCATTTGGATGTTTGTCTTTGTGAATTTAATTGAAACAATAACCATGACTGAAGAAAGCTGTTGAGGATAACTTACTAAATCAGATTTTGTGGCGCTGATACTTCAAAAACAAACACATTGAAGCGAACAAAGAGTCCAATTAAAACACAGGGAAATATCTTCAGCTGTGGCTGAATTTATAGAGTGGGTCATGCCAGCGTGACAAAGACAGATTTTCGCAGTTATTCATGGGCACAGTGCTTAATGACTGTATTTCATAACTATATATTTGTTCTTTTATGAAATGATAGAATCTGTATAATATTTAAATGGATAATAATAAGATATCATATTTTCCACATACTGCTGCAGATTCTGCAGCCCACTAGCTCAGTATTTTATTGAAACTAGTAACTATAGTTCAGTATCTCTGTGTCCATCTCTCACACACAAACACACACTCACACAGATTGTTATGTTGATCAAGTTCACCACTCTAACTCTGTAATGTCTTCACTAAATTTGATTTCAAGTGTTTATCTCCCAAAGTTTTACCTTGTTTAAATAGGTTACAAAGTGCTCACCATGACATAAGTGGGTAGTTGGCATATAACATAAATTCAAAATGTTTGAGTGCTTTTTACAAGTCAAAGTAGCTCTAACCCAAACCTCCAATCTCGTTTCATTAATTAGATGCCAGGTTTGCCAACTCCTGACAACCTACACTGTGAATGTTTGAATGATGTATTCAATATGTACAAGAACAATACAATCATTTGTGTGTTATTAGTTAAAACAGATTGTGTTTGTTCATTATTGTAACTTAGATGAAGATCAAACCAGATTGTAAGACAATTTTATACATAAATGCAGGTAATCCCAAAGTTCACAAAGCAGTCAAAACACAGTCACATTTCTCATTTTCTTTATTCTCTCACAGAGCCAAACAGTTACCGCACAATGGCATCTCGATCAGTCAACAGCTCTCGACTGGCTCAGGATTACACTCTTCTAAGGACGTTACTGCAATCGGTGCGTTTCTACAGCCGAGCTAACCTCTACGGACCCAACGTCGGCCGTCCTCGTAAAAATGCAATCCTGTTACTAGATGGGTGAGTAACTCTGCCGTATGGTGAACGATAGCAATGAAGATGCAATATTGGATAATGCGTTTAAACACGTATAATGTTTATGCCTTGTGGCAATACTTTTGAAGCAACATGTATTTTAACGTGTATGGACTGGCCCCATTCACTTCCAATATAAGTGCCTTACAGTTACTGCGATTTTTGCTCTCTCTTTTTTTTTTTTATATAAACCAGGGACGTGTCAAAATATTTTTTTGTGGTAAACAACATTATGCCATAAATTCTTACTTAGCTTGTAATGAACCTGAAACATCAAATATATTCTGATATTCTGGTGACTGTCACATTGTGTAGAATTTTCGCTTTTAGTGTGGACATAAATATAAGTTGTCGTTGGAAACAGTGTTAAAAGGGCTTTTCTGATTTGTGTCTAATTTTCCTGGCTCTTCACCATTCATGGCTCGTAAAAGAGATCTCCTTAGCGCATTGTTTAAGAAAGCGTGGTACTGTCTCTCTGCCTAGAGGAGCACATAGCTGAGACGTGTTTATGTTTCTCCATGTGGGCTGTTAGTCCAGAGGCCTGTAGCTCCATTGAAACGCACTGTCACATAAATAAAGTGTCACTTTATTAATGACTTGACAGAGCAATGTTCCACCTGCATGCTGCCTGTTCCTCCCACTCTCTCTCCTAGAAGAGCACAGACAGAGTTGAGGCATCAACCCTACTAGAAAAACATGAGAGGAATTCAACTTTTGTTGCAGCTTTAATTTCAGAATGACTCACATTAGGTGTGGGAATCTTTAGGAATTTAGCAGTTCTGATTTTGATTCCGGTTGTCAACCATTTCTGACCCAGACTCTCAGCCAACCCAGAAACCCAATATAAAAATGCTATAATCTTAGTAATGCTGTATATATTTTAGTAACTTTAACAAACATTATTACATAATGCTAAAATAGTACTAACCTAGTTTCTCTATTAACTACCTTTATTTCCTTTTCCATGTCCTGGATTCATTGTCCGACAGAGAGGTTTACATTATTAATGATGGTTTTATGATCTATAGAAGTAGCCAAATCAATAGAAGATGATATGAGAGGTTTCTTTCAAAAATACATTTTAGATAACTCTATAAAACAAATTAACCACATTTAAAAATACATTTAGAAATATATATATTTTATATATTATTTAAATAATTTCGACATGTGTAGTGTATCATGTGGATGACATCTTCATGGAACCCTGGTACTTAAAGAGTCTTTAAAGGAACCAGAAATTAAGACACAAACATTATAGATGTAAACAAGATTTTAGTGTGATAAAATCAGGAGTTTACCTGAGTTATGACATTGACCAGATTGCTGGATTTTCTGGTGTTACGTCATCATAACAACAAAGTTGTAATATCTGATATAACTTTACACAGATAAGATTAGTAAGTGATTTTATCATATTAATCATTATTATGATGGATCATTATCAACATTATCATGTTAACACATATAATTTTTACATCTTGTGGCTATACTTTTTAAAACTGTGTGTATTTTAATGTGTATTTCACTTCCAGTGTTCGTGCCTTACTGTAACTGTAAAGCAATGTTTTTTTTTGTTTTTTTTAATAAATAAATGATGGTAAAAACTTTTTTTTATTGTACTTAACATCACAAATTCTGATGATTTAGCTGAACTTACATTGAACACAGAATTTTCATTTAATGATTCTATTTTAACAATTCTTAGAGTACATGTGTGAGGAAGAGCTGAAAATGGAACTGAATCTCATAAAAATCATTCAGTCCCAGATTTTTTTATTTTATTTTTTTTTTATTTATTTTTTTTAAATAGAACCAGTTCTGATTAAGAACCAGTTCTTTACTCCCAGTCATACAAGTAAATAATAGCAAAACCCAAGACTGAATGAATAGCAAAAATTTATTTTAAAATAAGAAAAGTAGCTAATATGTGGCTTAACCTCTTGAGACCATAGTGTGACTGCTGTGTGCATTTTCCATCTCCCTTTTTGATTTGTAACTAGTAGCACCTAATAAACATGAAGAAAAAAAAAAAAAAAAAAAAAAAAATTACAATAATTTTTTTTTTTAAAATAAACATTCTAGAGCAAATAGTTTTCCTAAAAATGTATTGCAGCATATGTGGACAGCGGGACTTAGTTGTGAAATTATAAATAATACCAAGCTATAGAAAGTCAGATTTTTTTTTTTATCAAATTGTTTATTGTTTCTAGGAGTGTTGGTTACTCAAGTTTTTGAGACATTACAGACATTACATCAGAAATTAGCATAATTAATTCTGATTAAAAGTAATGGCCAGCATCATCCAATCACTGCCAACCATGTTAAAATAAACTTGTAAATTATACAGTATATTCTGAATCTATGTACTGATTACCATTGTACCATGTCTGCCAAACATGAGTGGTCCAAACATCATCTGCAGCCTCAAACTGATCTTTTGATATAAAGTTTGGATTGAATGCACTTTGCTGTATAGAGAGCTTATAGGATTCTCCCTTGCTCCCTATTTAGTGAATGACTTAACCTCCAGTGTGCTGTCTGTCTGCAGTGGTCTCAGAACAGTTATGAAATGCACCTTATTTTCATTCTAACTCCATATAAGGCCTCTGAAAGCAAAATTGTTCAGCTTTTGGATGAATCCATTGATTTTTAATGTGATAATGCACAGTAAATAGAGGATTGCTAAGGAACAAAAATGTGCTTAAGTACACATTAGTGTACGTTGTGTTAAGCAGCGTGGTGTTTTGAGATAAATCGCTCAAATTTAAAAAAAAAATTGCATATCGAATGAAACTAGAAACTCAAATCTTTTGATGTAGTTTGGTTGGCATTTCTCCCAAAGACAAACTCTGCTGTGGTCGGCGCCATGCTGTTTTGTCACATGACTCACATGACAAACTGAAAGTTTAACATTCACTGACAGACCTGAGTCTCCTGAACTGAGATCAGTCAATTTAATTTAATTTAAATTATTCGTTGCGTATAGCGGAGCCACAATACAATGTCCACGCATGTGTACGCGGGGGTGCCCAAGGTTATAATATATATGTTTATGACAAGAGCTCATTAAAGTGCTTTTAACTGCTTTAAAAATGCTCTTTTAACTTCGGGAGCTTAGTATTAAGGCCACATTTTTCTAATTTTGGCCTTGTTGTAATGCTTGTGAGCTATAGTTATTTTAATTTGCCAAATTAAGTTTTTGAAAAGCACACAAAATACCATCTGACAAAAATAATTCTGGAATTCATTTGTGAATATTTATTTAACATTGTTTGTGCTTTTGTCTAGTTCGTCAAAGCATTGTTTATGGAATAATGGGTTTTGAGAGCAGTTACTAATTGGTTGTAGTTCCAATGTGACAGAGCCAGACATAAATCTGTCTGGGCTTGATCAGAGCTTCCTCATTCTGGCAACCAGCAGCTTACAGCTGCCCGTTTAGCATTTATTTTTATTTTTTTAAAAAGCAGTATTTGCTTAACTTATGAATCGATTTCCCAAATGTTCGCAAAGTCATTCCAAAATGTCCCCAAAGTAAAAACTGTATTTTAAGGCGGAAAACCTGGACAAATAAGGAGACCTAAAATTGTCCAGTCTTGCAATATCTTCCATATTTGTGGCGTCAGTTTCTCTGCTCTATGTGATTTGTATTGTGCAGTTTAGGTGCACCCCTCAACTTTCCACTAAAGACCTTCTTGTGTTTTCCTGCGGGGTTTTGAGTAGTCATGACTTTGGCAGGCTGAAATAAAACTTGGTATTATAACCACAAGTTCTCTGTCGAAGGCCTTCTTCAGAAAGAGACGCCACCCCTTGCTGCTACCAGTCTCGCTTCAGATGGAAATGATAAATGCAGTTTCAGTTTTCAGGAGTTTTTGAGAGAAAAGGGTGGTCGCAGTATGTCTGTGAGGAAATTTTCTTCACCATCACAGAATTAAGCATTTAGACTGCAAACTCTTTTCAGACAAAATTTCATTTCTAAAAATGGAGTGCTGTTCCCTCTCTGATTGAGGTTACACAGCTCCCTGGTCCTTTCCACGCCAGTTTACGCACAGCCTGAGAGTTCAGTGTCACAAGCGAAATAAACAGACAGCTCGTTAACACTGTGGTCGTGCGATTGGCTGCGCCGCTGGCTAAGAGTCGTTTACAGTGATGAAGCTGGCTGGAATTGCTGCAGTAAATAATTTGTTTTTCCAAAGCAATGTCCTCCTCTATCAGCTTAATGAGACAGTGTTTTTTCTTTTCTTCACAGGTTCATGAAAAACGGTGGTTCTGTTGTTGATGCAGTAACGTGGCAACAGTAGGTATTTTACCTTTTTACATTGTAAACTTTCATTATTCCCCATTGTTTATGGGAACTTTGACATCATCTCTCTGAAGAATTCAAGAATTCATGAGTGTGGTATGAAGCTAGGTAACTATTTCAAAACAGAATGTTAAAGTCAACGTGAGATGGCATTCAGAACCCATATGTCATACTTCTGAGTGAAACAGGATATTCAAAGAGAAAAAAATGCAGGGTGGAACTTGATTTTATCCTTCGGGAATTGATTGGATAATTAAAGTGGGTGTTACATGCCAGTCAGGTGGTTGGAGAGGAGGGGTTAAATAAAAGTAAAAGGGATTCGTGGTGTCAGCCAAAAAGGAAAATCATTTCAGAGGTGGAGAAAGTTATACATTTTCATGAAATATTATGAAGACAACATTTTTTCGTTTGGAATAACATGCATCGATGAATCATACACAATAAGACCAGGAATAGGCATTAAGAAAGTAAATATGGTAAATTTTCAATGCCGAAAAAAATCAAATTTAATAATCTAACTTGTTATGCTTAATAGTTTTTAATAGTGTTAGGCCTATATATAGGCTAAATGACCCTTCCATAAACCCCGCCTTAAAACCATTTCTAAACCAATCTTAGAAACTGTTGCTGTCCACCATTTCTCTGACAGGGGTTTGCTTTTATCCAACAAAAGTCTACGGGAGTAATGTGTGTTTGAGTAGTTTTAAGCTGAATTTAAAATAAATGATCCTAAAAATTTAAAAAACGCTGTTGCTGGGTCACTTGTAACAGTGGCAAGTGGTACCAATAGAGGGTACACGCAATGTTTTTTCTTTCTTTCTTTTTTTTTTTTTTTTTTAAATCTTGAGAAGAGCATGCTATGGATTTAACTGTGTAAGCCCTCATTCCAAAATGAACATGTATAACATCAGCAAGGACACCTACATTTGCTCCAAGGCAAAGTAAAGCTGATAACTTAACGGTAATTAATTAATAGTATGTATTGATTCAGTTTTTAGTAGAGGCAATAGTAAATAAAGAGTTCAAACTATCCTCAGAGTGAGTTATTAGACGTTATGAGCAGGTAAATTATAACTGTGACTTCTAGGCCAATAAACTGAAATGTTATTTACCCTTTGTGTCATTTCAAAGGGGTGCTAAAATCGACCTTTTCTTTTTTCAACAATAGTTTTAGTAAATGTTTCAAAACATCCCATTTGCTATCATTCAATTGTGTTATATATCAGATATATTATCTACATTATATCTGCCATCGACCACCCTGCTCTCTAGATATCATCACAGACTATGAAATAAATCATGCCAGTTGTCCACTGAAATGGTTAAGTTTACAGTACATCACATAAAGTCTTCCTCTTGTCAAACATAATCCAAAAACCATCAGAAATCAGACCCTCTGTCTGCCTTTCTGTTGTTTATTAAACCTAAAGTCTCCTTTCCCCCATGTCCGCCTTAATTTCTAACACCTGTGAGGTGGGATAGTGTGCTGGAAGTTAAATTTACTCTTCCAGCAAGCACATGCAGACCTCTAATTTGAGCCTTTTCCCCTAATCTAGTTAAGCACCATTACTGAGAAGTGTTGTAAAAGACGTCAACAGTTGGTTTAATTCTATAGTACTTTTTACTTTGATTACGACAATTAACATTTTTTCCACACCATCAACCAAAACATTTGTAGTCTACATTATTCATTCTGTGTTTCTGTTTCCCATTGTAGCACAGTGCTAAACTGACTTTCCTGCCAGAAATGTATGTGATTACTGTATGTACTGGGATTTGTTGGAAAAGGAATACTAGTGTGCTTACTGCATACTGCACAGTACTCTATACACTGAATACAGCTTAATATTTTTAAGTAGTAGTATGAAATGAAGAATATTTAGTTTGATTCAATTTTCTCATTTGTAAAAAATAAAAATAAATCAGCCGAAAAGGAGATTGGCTGTAATTACCTCAGGTTCATTCACTACAGTGAAAATGGAAGGTCAGATCATGGGCAATGCAGTATGCAATGCTGAATACGGCATATTTTGACAAATGTAGTAGGTCTTCCGGGTATTCAGATTTTTGCATACTGTCCACAATATACAGTATATATATATATATATATATATATATATATATATATATATATATATATATATATATATATATATATATATATATATATGCTATTCCGAACATAGCCTCTATTGTATACTGCACATTTTGGAAAATTCACATACTGTACAGAGTATACACACTGCATAACGTAAACATAGCATGGTAGCATGCTATTCCAAACATCGGCATTGAGTTTTAATAAGTGAGGTCAGTTACGCTTCACCTGCGAGACAACAGGTAAAGACTGTTTCTAGGGGATTAGAGCAGCTGTCTTCCTCAGGCTAATGGATAATCACCTGTGGGATCATCATCTTTAAACCACCTCTTCTGTCAAAACCCTTAAACCTAATTACTTTTTATGGAGGTGAGGGCTATATTTCTCTACTTTGAGATGTTATTTTGCTGTTGTTTTTAGCATTGGAGTGTTAAATGGGTTTGATTAGAAGTGTACTGAAGTGTCGCTGTTGAAAGTATGTTTGGAGCATAAGAGATTCGGGACCTCTGGTTTGGTTCTTGTCTGTCTTTTAGTTGATAGTACTGTATTGTTTTATTTTGAAGGTCTTGTTTCATGTTCTTGTCATGTCTTTCTTTCCTTGTTCCACCCTGGTGTGTCCTATTTTATCATTAGTTCTGGAGTATACTGTTCCAAATTCCAATTATAATGGTGTTCCATTGCCCGATACTCACAATATTGAAGTTTATGGAAACAAAATGGCAATGTTAATGTTAGTTTTGCAGGTGTCAACACAGAGGTCTTTTCAGATCCAAATTGTGGTGGATAAATGCTGCTAAGCAATGCTTTGATTTGTTTTTCACAGGTACCATATATGATTATTAACAGAGAAGATAATTTGCTGTGTTTTTGTACACCTGTCTCAGCAAACATTTGCTAAACTGGTTTTATTATTGTGTAGAAACTTTGACTCATTGATGCATTTTATTTGCCTAGCAATAAATGTTTATCACTACACACTCTCACGGCGAAATTGTAAGGATTCATATGACTTTTCTAAATAATTTGTATGATATCGTACAACTGCATGCGACAATTACTTGCTTCTGTCACACACAACAGCTTCCTATCATATTTGCACACTCTACTGATTGGTTAGGTTTCGATAAGGGGTTTGGGTAAGGGCATAATATTAGTAAGCATGTCCTTTGTGCGTGACACTCGCGCTTCCGCATTAGACATTCGGGCATTTGCACGTGACGAAATCGTACAAATTCATACGAACGAACTCGTACAGAATCATACGAAATAGCCAACTCGTAAAATATGTACGAATTTTCATGAGACTGGGTTGGTTTATCATTATGTCCCTGGATGCCGCCATGTTTGCATGACATCATTCACCCTCGCTGGATGGAGTTGTGGGTTTTTGTAAGAGTTCCCAAATTGAAAGACTTCAAGTGGGTCTTTGTTAGACTTTTCCAAGTAGAAAGTTAGAAATTCTGACTTTTAGAGTTGAATGGAACACAGCATTACAGTATAGCATTCTTTAACAAACAGCTCATGGAAAGAGTAAAAAGACCCAAATGCAGTGCTTTATTAAATACAATAAGAATAGAACGAGACTCCAGCCAAAATACGTTTCAGACACTATGGAACCAGAAATTCATCAAAAGAACCAAATAACCAAGGAGCTCTAGTATATCTGGCAAATGCTATGACATCTCACAATACTGCCTAAAATTTCCTATAATCCTGTGTGTGTGATTTTGCAGTTTGGGAAAGAATTGCGGTTGAAAGATGTAAATTAATTTACTTTTTTTTTTTTTCAACTTATCTATTTCTACTGAGAAAAAAAATAATTTTAGTCATTAGTTATGTATTAAGCTCACTAGAATTCATTCTAGATTGGTAGACATGACAAAACATACATACAAAAACGCTGTTTGTTAAGTTATTGACAGATTGGGCAGCAAGGCAGCTGCTTTCGGTTTTGGACAGACAATGGCTGAGTTTGAAATGGCATACTACAACACTACTCTTAGACTGAGACAATTAGCAAAGACGGGCAATTTCTATTAAAATGAATGAGAGAAACTGGAATGCCCAATGGCCAATGGTTGTAGAAAATCACCTTTTAGATACAGACATTGCCTGTCAATAAACTCAACAACACGCATGCTCATTAGCTATACAAGCCTTGAAAGTTTTGTTTTTTAGCCTAATCTGAGGCAAAGAAGCACAATTTATGATACCAGTGTTGTCAGATTTTACTGCTGATTTGAAATATGTTCTTTGATCATAATCATGACCAGATGTTTTGGAGATTTCGGTCTTTCCCCATTCAATAACATTGGAGCTGTACTTGTATGCCGTTTGTTTACATTAAAAATAAGATGCCTGAGAGTGTTCAAAAGATGGCCACAAGTGGACTGACTTGCTAAAAAGTCTTAAGCTGTGTCCCAAACGACACACTATACACTATACACTTTCAAAATATACTGTGCACTCAGTCATTTAGTGTATGCATTTTCAAAGTGTAGTATAGTCCCAAATGGAACACTTTTTTACTACACGGAAGCATTTGCCATATAACAGCTGATGGAAGTGACGTTTCAAGCGCATGTGATGTTTTGCCGCTAGCTTTAGCGTGTTAGCCAACCTCAGTTCAACACTTTGAACAGCATTCAACTCACATTTGTAAGGTGCTGCATCCACTGAAGTTTCGCTAGCTGCTACATTCTTCATTATTTACAATTGATTTTTTCAGACCAGCAACGCAGCCAGGTAACTCCGCCCCTTCCGCTATGTACGGGAAGCCACGTGTGCTGAGTGCATGAAGTGTCCAACATTCCACACTCCATTTTGACGGTTGAAAAAGTGCATCATCTGGGTAATTTAAGTACACTTCTTTTTGCTGCATTTTCAGTGTTAACATACTACTCGCACTACTTACACTACAAAATGGCGTAGAATAATGCCTAAGTGTGCAGTTTGGGATGCACTTCTAGTTCAGATTGGCATACTACCATACTACACTTTTTTTATTTTTCTCCCCAATTTGGAATGCACAATTCCCACAACTTAGTAGGTCCTTGTGCTGGCGCGGTTACTCATGCTACTCTCCGCGATCTATGTACAACTTACCACGCGCCCCATTGAGAGCAAGAACCACTAATCGCAACCACGAGGAGGTTACCCCATGTGACTCTACCCTCCATAGCAACCAGGCCAATTTGTTTGCTTAGGAGACCTGGCTGGAGTCACTCAGCACGCCCTGGATTCGAACTCGTGACTCCAGGGGTGGAAGCCAGCGTCAATACTCGCTTAGCTACCCACGACCTACCATACTACTCTTACTATTTTAACCATTGCATATACAACAGAAATAGTAAGAGTAGTATGGTAGTAGCCAATGATGCTGTCAGTGTGCTTGGAAACGAAGACATGACACGAACATGAAACAAGAACAAACTAAAGGACCAGTCCAAAGAATCCCCTAAACCCATTTCAATGTATTAGACAAGGAAATTAGGTATTGCTCATTTGTTTGATAAAGGAAGTTGTTATCAGGGTTAATGGTGGAGTTTCCACCAGTTTATTTATGCTGATCATTCTGACACAGCTCTCCCTAGTGGTGAATCTTGACAGTGCGTTGCATGGAATGCAGTCTTTTAGATGGAATTTGGCTGGAAGCATGGTCAGCTGGCTGTATCTATGGCTGATGCTTGGCTTTTCAGGTGTCAGCTGGAGGTGAATCTCCAAGCTTGTCTGGAGACAAGATTCTGCTGTGCGCTCTGTGACCACAGTGCCGAGCTCGAGTCAGACCCGAGCAATCACTGCCGACTGCTGGAGACAAACAAACCAGAGAGTTGCAGGTCAGCATGAGGTTTTCCTTTGTGATATCATGAGAAATCACAGATGCTGTGTTCAGAGAGCTTCAGCTAAATATGCATGGCTGTTTTTAAACCAGTGCTTGCAAGGCAGCACTATTTTGAAATTCCTCAAACATACTGGTTAGGGATTTTTCTAAACCCTCGAACCCTAAATATTAAATGTCTGCAATTAATTCAGCCCAAACTGCTTAACATACAGAGTCTGTTCAAACTTTTAATCTTAGGACTTTAATCTATTTTATGTCAAATTTATACTTTTTAAGAAATGTAATATTACCCTGTTGGCTGGCTTTAAAAGGGTTTTGAGGACTGGGAGACCATCTTAAACCAGCTAAGACCAGCTTAAAGGAATATTCCGGGTTCAATACAAGTTAAGTTCAATTAACAGCATTTGTGGCATAATGTTGGTTAGCACAAAAATGTATTTCAACTCGTCCCTCCTTTTCTTTAAAAAATGCAAAAATCTGGATTCCAGTGAGGCACTTGCAATGGAACAGGGCCAATCTGAAAATGTTAAAATACTCACTGTTAAAATACTCACTCACATTATAAGTGCTTCACTGTCACCTCAATTTTTAAGGAAGAGTCAAAATTATTTTTTGTGGCAATCCAGTATGCTACAAATGCTGTCGATTAAGCTTAACTTGTATTGAACTCGGAATATTCCTATCAAACCAGCTAAGACCAGCAAAACACCATGTTAAAGCTGGTTTAAACTTATTTTTTGAGTAGGGAGAAAGTTTATTATTCAAACTGTAACTGATAGTGGTGATGTCATTGTAATATTTGAATGTTGAATTCCGATTGGTCCTCTTTCTTACATATATTTGGATAATGAACTGTGATTGGTCTTCCCTGCTTATATTTAACCATTTATAGCCTCATTCACACAACACAGTTAATTCAGTTGTTGTGTGCAGTCGAAAATAAAACGGAAAACTTTAACACTAGTCTTTTGTTTTATTGCACAATCTGACAGTTCCTCATGGAAATGAAATCTAGGTTTCTTGTTCTTGTTGAATTCTTTGTCAGCCGAGGAGTCGCTTTAAAACTTTTTACTTCAGAGCTTGACTTGCTCAACACTCCATTGTGCAATGTGGCAAACCTTGCAGGAATTCATACTTAACAATCAAAAACAACCTCATTAATGAATAGGTTCTCTTTTATCTCCCAGCCCAGTGATGGCTGGATGTGATTTCAATTACTTTAATTAGTTCCATGCTGAGCAGCTTTGAATTATTTCAGTAATGAGCAACTCCAAGTGTTTTATCAAGTGCATTCAATAGCTGCGGTCATTAAAAGTTATAAGGGCATAAACAAGTTTGCATTTCCCTCTCAATTAGGCAGCTCCCCTGCGTCTACAGAGAGAGGGTGGGCTGAGCAGAATTATTAATCCAGAGGACAATCCTAATTAAAGGAAACAGAAGTAGGAAAGGGTGTCAACGAGGAGAATTTAAACAAAAACACCACCCACTCAGTCAAACTCAATCCATATGCTCTGATGCGTAATTATCATTTTACAGCAAAGGAGGAATTTAAGAATAATATCCATCACAACCTCTGTGAAAAGCTCTTGTGGCATTTAGAAGTTAGACGGTGGAATTATCCCCTTTTAACTGACTTTTTTTACAATACACAAAATAGCTAATGTTCACACATTGTTTAGCGCTAAAAACAAGTAATTTTAACTTAAAATTACTGACGTTTTGGGTTGTTTCTCACTAAAACCAAATCATATTTCTTCAGAAGACTTGGAATGTGACGCACGAGTTGCAAGGACTTCTTTTATGAGATATGATAGACTACTTCTATTTTATACTATATAAACTAATTTTAAGCTTTAAAGCAATAGTTCCCCCTCTTATCATTAGCTATGTTTCTATCATGGTTTTTTATGCACATTTTGGGATTTCGCATAAAAACTTCTGGATGAAAACAACAAGATGCAAATAAATCTCCAAAATGCGCATGTAAAATGTATACGCTTGCTTGAGGCGGATTTATGTTTTATTCGATAAGAAGAAATGCGCATAAATTATGATGGAAACACATTTACCGAATAAACTCCTATTGAATTTGTTAGGAATAAAAGTTGTGCATCAAAAAGGTCATGTGACTGAATAACTCATTCATTACTGGACTAACCAGAGGGCCAGTCATCGAATCGGAAATGTTGCTGTGGTCATTCTGAAATAACGGTGTCTAAAAATCCAAAGCCTACAAAAAGTTTGCAGAGCAAATAAGTCGAAAACAAACTTGAACTGTCTGGAAGAGAAGGTTTATTGACACTTTTGAAAAATATCTTATAGATCCGCACGGTATAGTCATAAGGATGGATGAATGCACATATATAGCGCTCAGAAGTGTGTGACGTGCTGTTGCTCCCAAACATGAAAGATTTTGACTGCGTGCTCTAAACCGGCAGTATTTTATATTTTTTTAAAAACTCACCGTGGCTACAATTTCTCAGGAAGTGACAATTTCATTCTTTTGAACACCCTTGGATGGAAACGTGGCTTTATTCACTCGTTGTTTTTGCGATAATATGTTTTTTCACATAAATAAAATTCGCAACTTGGATGGAAACATAGCTGTTTACTCACTCTCAAGCCATCCCAAATGTGTATGACTTTCTTTTTTCTGCAGAACACAAACAAAGATTTTTAGAAGAATATCTCAGCTCTGTTGGTCCTCACAATGCAAGTGAATGGTGACCAGACCTTGAAGCTCCAAAAATCACATAAAGGCAGCATAAACGTAATCTATAAGACTCCAGTGGTTAAATCAATATCTTCAAAAGCATTATGATAGGTGTGGGTGAGAAACAGATCAATATTTAAGTAATTTTTTTACTATAATGTCCACCTTTGACCAGCCCCAACCAGTAGGTGGCTAATGTGAAAGTGAAAGTGTAAATTTACACGAACAAAAGCCATATCGGACTAGTGTCTGATATGGACTACATTTAAAATGTTGCGTGAACAAACTTACAAAAAATAAGATGTGATCAGAAAATCAGATTTGGGCCACATTCAGCTGCGGTGTGAACATAGCCTGTTTATGCAATGCTAAATTCAGAAGTTGGTTTGTTGAGCAGCCACTAATGTCCCTCACAAATTGAAGCTAAAATGCCAAAAATGGAGACATGTTAGCTAAATATAATGGTTGGGAATTTGAGAGTTGTTCACTGCTGTTCGAGATCCAAGGATAATGAAGATTTGTTGCCTCCACAGTTGTGCAGCTTTAATCTCAGGGAGACTATACATTTTTAAGGTCAGTGTCCAGAGAGAACCACCATTCCTTTAGATACGTCAAGATCTTCAGACGTATTGCTTGAAAGCGGTGCAGTTCACTGCGGCCCTCCACTTCCCCCTTCCCACACCCTCCTCCAAATGGCCGGAACCCTCATCCACTTTATCTCTAGCTCCTCTCTTTCTCGTTCACTGTACCGACTCCTTGACCGAAAAGAGCTCTGTATCTTGTCACCGATGTCTTCTTTGACATCTCAATATAATTCACAGACTAAATCTGGTAGTTATTTTGTATGTAAACCTGCAGACTGACCTTTAATGCCTTTAATTTATATTTTGAGCTTTGTTCACTGAAGTGGGTAGTGAAAATATGGATTGTGTTGTTTCATATTGTACTGGTAACATAAAGATTGATGGGTTTTTGCTTTTTGGCGTTTGTTTTTATTTGATGTTTTTCCAGTTTCGGGCCTTGTTTCAAGGGAAATTACTTTGTCACTGACATTTAAATTACTGACGGATGGAATTGTAGTAATCAGTTATTGAATTGCATCCCACAGTGGATAATTCACCTTGAGCAATATGTGTAATGAACCACATAATTTCATTTTGCAAAAATGTTACCACAGTTACATAATTTTCCTGAAATCAGGCTGGATAGGGATGTGGTAGCAGAGAAAAAAAACAATGCTAAATGTATATTATAAAATGCAACTAACCATATCATCGTGCATAGTCAGGAAAAGCTAAACAAATAGATTTATCAACTTTATCAACAAGAGAGGAGAAAACGTTTCCCATATCTTTGTTGTTGACATCAAATCTGTGCGTCCAGTCAAAATCTAGGTGTTTGAACACAAATTCATGGCTAATTCGAAAACAATATTTGAACCAGTTTTTGTTTCAAGCATTAAGTTGGTAAATCACACTTCAGCTGTTGTTGATTTATTTACTAAACTATCAATATATAGCCTAATGTTGTCATGTTAATTATTTTGCATATTGATGAGCTTATACAGTTCATGGTAGTATAAAAGCATTTCAGTATTTTATTTAAAGACATTTTTGTTGACATTTTGGGTCCTGAAGCAAATCGAAACCAAGACGTAAGACATAATGTCATGGTTTCATAGCTCTTACAAAGCTGTTCTCCTATGTGTGCAGTTACTACATTGACAGGCGTGTAACCAAAGTGGAAGACTTTATGAAGACAAGACTTCTGGACACCCTGTCTGAGCAGATTACGAAGGTGTTAAAGGTAAGATTTTTTTGGTAACGATAGGTATAATTTTTCAGCATTCATGTTTGAATGTGTAGGTTAAAGGAGAGGTTGGGCTATAAATAATAATAATTCTTAATTTTGACAGAGTGTGCTGAAAAGTTTCTGTCTGAAAATGTACAGAAATAAAATCAAGGTTTGTTAAAAAACAAAATAGTTATTCTTTCTACATTCTATTTATACATTTGTCTCAAAAACTGTTGATTTGAAAAGTTGAAAGTTATAACATAAGCTACTATGTCAATTCAGTAAAATATTGTAATTCTTGGTATTTATAATGTGACATTGATATCACAAGAACTTCTGAGCCAAGAGCTCTTTTATTTTACCAAGCTGTGTTCATGTTCATGGGTTCAGTTTCTCGCAATGGGAAGATACGGAGCCCCTTAGAGGACAGGGAGGGAATATATATTCTGAAATGGTTTTGTGTTCCCTTGCAATTGTTTTGTGTTCTCTCACAAAAAAGTTGTTGCGAGGAGCGTGAGGTCCAAGAACCACGTCTAGGTGGGCCAGTAGGGTGCTACCAGGACGACCTGCTCCTCATCCTCCCTGACCTTGCACAGGGTCTGTGCAAGTAGGCTCACTGGGGAAACGCATATTTGCGCAGTCCAGGGGGCCAGCTGTGTGCCAGCGCGTCTATACCGAGAGGTGCCTCGGTCAGGGCATACCAGAGTGGATCAGATCAGCTGGACCACCTGAGGGTGGAGTCTCCACTCTCCCCTGAGGGTAACCTGCCATGACAGCGTGTCCGCTGCAGTATTGAGGTCGCCCGGTATGTGAGTGGCTCACAGCGACTTGAGGTGCTGCTGACTACAGAGGAGGAGACGGCGGGTGAGTTGTGACATACAACAGGAGCACAGACCACTTTAACGGTTGACATATGCTACTGTTGCCGTGTTGTCTGTCCGAACTAACACGTGCTTGCCCTGGATCAACGGCCGGAACCTCCGCAGGGCGAGCAGAATTGCCAGCAACTCGAGGCAGTTGATGTGCCAACGCAGCCTCTGGCCCGTTCTTAAGCTGGCGGCTGCGTGCCCATTGCAAACAGTGCCCCAGCCCGTCTTGGAGGTGTCTGTCGTGACCACGACATGCCTGGAGACCTGTTCTAGGGGAACGCCTGCCCGTAGAACGTGAGGTCGGTCCAAGGGCTGAAGAGGCGGTGACAGACCGGCGTGATGACCACGCGATGTGTCCTGCGGCGCCATGCCCATCTCGGGACTCGAGTCTGAAGCCAGTGCTGAAGCAGTCTCATATGCATCAACCCGAGTGGAGTGGCCTCTGCTGAGGATGCTATATGCCCCAAGAGCCTCTGGAAGAGTTCCACTCTAGCCCGACACTCGCGGCCGCCCGGGAAAGCATGTCCGTCATTTCTGCATCAGCCTTTGACTGGGCGACCATCCCTAAGGGGGAGCTCAGCTGAGGCTTCTGCATCCGACTGGATGAGCCCGCTCTCCGATGCTGTGCTCGAGAGCTCATCAGCTTCACGGGCTCCAAACAAGAGGTCGAACTCGCCGTGAGACGAGCCGGCGGACGTTGTCCGTGGGGAAATACCCGGCCAGAGGTTGTCCCATTGGGGTCCCCAAATTGCCCCAAAACAAGCAAGTACAACCCCCCTCCCCATTATTTATACCATGATCTATGGAAACATGCAAATGCTTCATGCTGCTACACCCCCCCCCCCCCCCCAAATGTTCAAGTCAAATCTACACCCTTGCGTTCAAGTACGATTTCTGAGGCTGTACTGAATTATGACTACACAAAACAATTCACTTGAATTCTCAATGTCACAGTATGCCCGTTGCTTTTGTATGGTAACAAATAAAGCAACAAATATCTGGAATTATAATGTAAAAATACAATGAACCTGCAGAGTTGTGTTCACAACGTATGTAAAACACGAACTGCCATAGTAATAATGCAGGAAAACCAAAACTATGGTAACAAAAATCATAATAATTCTGCCCCCATAATTCTGTATTATAAAATAATAATACTACATTTTAGTAACACTGTGGTCATTTGTGGTACATTTGTTGACATTAGTTAATGCATTAGGTATCATGAACTAACAATGAACAATATATTTTTCACAGCATTTATTAATTTTTGTTAATGTTAGTTTAATATATAAATACAGTTGTTCATTCTGGTTATTGACAGGCGATGTCTGTCTAAATGGATACAGATTGGCTCTTTTACCTGAAGGGCGGGACTTCCTTTCTACATCTGTTGTCCGTTGGGCATTTCAATTTCTCCCATTCGTTTTAATAGAAGTGGCCCATCTCTGCTAAATATTCTTTGTTGTTAGTTCATGTCATTGTTAGTTCATAGTGCATTAACTAATGTTATACCATGGGTCTGTTGAATGCTTGATTCTGATTAGTTGACGGACCTTCTAAGGTGTGTCTAATTATTTTTCAAGTAAACGCAGAGCTATGAAGTATTTCCAGGTCTTGACCACATAACAGTTCCATATCACTTCGCCAAATTATTTCATTTATTTCAAAGAGCCCTACAGGCTACCAAAACAAAATAACCATATAAACAAAGTCATTGGTTAAGTACATCGGATAAGAATGTCAAACAATGTCTATAATATCCTACATTTATTTCGATTGAAAAGCATCCTTGGGCTCCCTCTCTTTCTCTCTCTCTCTTTTGCTTTCATCTCAGCCACAAACACACACACACACACACCATACATGCTACCACAGCAAAATAACCATATAAACAAAGACACTGGTTAAAGTAAATAGGTTAAAAATGTCAAACAATGTCTATAATATCCTACATTTATTTCAATTTTGGTTAAAAGCGCCCTTGTCTCCCCCACACTTACACACGCTCACACACATACATACGCAGGCGCATGCACACCCACACGCTCACACACATACATACGCATGCGCATGCACACCCACACGCTCACACACATACATACGCACACGCATGCACACACACGCTCACACGCATACATACGCACACACATACACACACACACACACTTTGAGACTCGTGTTGCGACCAACAAATAAAGGCGCACCCCCCACGACTTGATCAATACAACAGTTTCTTTTATCCAAAATAACTTTCAATATGCAAAACTTTTTATGTTTTAATGTGTTTCGCCCTATTCAGCCTCACATAGCTATAATGGAAAGCACTGCGCAGCCCCTCCCCCTCTCTCACACTCGCACACACGCACGCATGCACGCACGCACGCACATGCACACACACACACACACACAACCTACCTTGTTACTCCAATGCTGAAAAGCAGCACATCCTCCGTTTGGTAGTTCTAAAGTGATGTTTTCGAACTAGCAAGGAAGACTTGAGCTGTATCAGAGCTAGATAGGCTACACTTGATCAATAAAATGTATATATTATCTGAAATGTCTGTGGGAAACATTCTTGCGCTCCACCTCCCCCTCTCTTAAGTGCTCACACACGTGGACACACATACATATGCGCATTACGTACACACTTACTCGCAAGCGAAGAACAGAGCGTCATGTCAGTCACCTGCATCTCAGTAGGGTTGAAAACAGTTGTTAAGGTTTACAATGGAAATATGGCGACACTCGCTGCTGCTGAGAAGTGCTTAATCTGACCTTGGCGATTTTGAAGTGATGTTACTTCTGACGAGAGATGCAACAAATAAAGGTATTCCCACAGGTGATCTCTCTCAGTTTCTGAGTTTCTCTCTTTTGATCCCTCAAAAACAAACTAACACACAAACTCTCACACACACGTACTAACTTGTTACTTCAGTAAGTGCTCAAGTAAAGGAGCGCAAGCCTCGAAATCCTCCGTTGCTAGTTCTAAAGTGACGTTTTCGAACTAGCAACGAAGGCTCGGACTGAATCAAAGCAAGATGCTGAATCCGTGGCGGAAGAAAGTAGTTCCACTCACAAGAGCGTTTTGGGGACAAAAACCAGATAAAAACCCTGAACAATATGTTAAGGTGTGGTAACCATGGTATAAGCGGAATAATTGACTCCGGCCCATTAAATTACTGAAAAACAATGCACACCCGAGGTGCAACTGTCACTCCGCTGCTCGTCGTGACCACACCTCTGGTGTGCATTATTTTTCAATAATTCAATGGTCAATTATTCCTTACTTCTACAATTTTTTGATTTTAAAAAATATATTACCATATGTTAAATTTAACATTATCCAAGATAAATAAATGCTGTAAAAGTATTTTTCATTGTTTGGTCATCAATGTTTTTAATAAATGGAACTTTTTTGTAAAGAATAGAAACACAATAGACCACATAATTTTTTTTTTTTTTTATCTGTCAAAATGATGAAAGCAACCTCTTGGTCTGAGATATACTGATATGTGTTGGGGTTGTTGTTGTGCAAGTGTGTAAGTCCCTACAGTGCTCATTAAGACATGTTTATCCCCAGGGCCTTGGTGTTGTCCTCAGCTGCACCATCCAAACAAGTTTTCGCCGGTCTGTTAGGTGAACTACCGTTAATGGAGCCAGGGTCAGGGCGCAATAAGAGAGGAAGACAGTTTGGGGTTTTGATAGGGTGTACGATTTACAAGTGTGCCTCATGATGGCTCAGCTGTTCTGGGAACATTCCCCTTTTGGTCTAATAAGCAGTACCAAGTTTCACAACATTTAAGACTTCTCTCAGAGGGCCCAGTCTATAAATACACAGCTCTCATGTTTTATGTATCTGAGACTCACACATCTGGTCGAGTGTGAGTGTTCCCCAGAAAGCAAAGGAGGGGGAAAACTGGCCTTTAATACAAAAGATGCCAATGTTTGCTCACTCCCAACCCAGTGGGATTGTGATTAGAGCCCATTACATTGTGTGATGTCAGACTGGTCAACAGTTGTAGAACAAGTGCTTATTCCAGATTTAAACTTCAAAGATTTTGGTTTCACTATAGCTAGTGGTTCTTTTAACATAAGTAGTAAAAGATGGGATTCACACCATTCTTTGGCAAGTAAGAGAGCAATGTGATCAAATGAAGGTCTTTCTCTGTTCTTGTTTGGACATGTAGGTGTTTGCATTTGGTTTGGCGGCATACGCACCCTCCCGCTGGTTGTGACAGTTTACAGATTTATTCTGTATGCTGATTTTTGCATTAGCATTGGTTTCTCTGCCAGTCATTTGGATATCAGGTTCTGAGGTTTAGAATGTGTCAGAATCAGAACCAGTGTCAACATGTGAGAGGAGAGCTCTTTTCTAGCTTATATTGAAATATTCCTAATATACTCAACATGTTCTATTACAACCAGACTCTGACCCTGCAGCTGGGCACGAATCAGTTGTGTATTGTGCTGCTAAATTGGGACCTCAACTCAACTCCAGTACAGTCCATACCTACATTTTCAAATGTCTGATGCCTATTGCACATAATAATGGCAGTCTGACTGGCTGACTTTACTCAACTTCAGTGATGTTTTTATGAGTCTGCTTCATGGTACCTATAAGGCCCGTGACTGCTTCTTTGAACACGTAAAATAAATAGCTAGTTCCTGGATTTGCCAAAGTTTGCGATGTTCATGGCAGAGTCAGATTGGCCATTGGGAGACGTCTTGTGGGCCGACAGAAGGCTAATCCACATTAATTATTAAAAAATAAATAAATAAGTAAAAAGGTCAATTAAACAAATAAATCCCATTTAAAATATTATATTACTATTGTACAATATGTTTTAACTTTGAACATAAAAAAGGGCCAACATAATGCTTTATTTATGAATGTTTCATGCACTCAGCTTTGCCACCCCTTAAAGATGTTGGATCAAAGAGAGAACATCCTAAACACATCCTTGCACATAAAAAAAACAAGATGTAGCACCACGAACAGAGCAAAATGCAAGTGTCTGGAGACCATTTTTATCAGTTGAAGTTCTTTATAAGTTGATAATGGCGTCTAAAAAATGTGGCGCTCCTGCAGGAGACAGCGTTCAAAGATGTCTGTCTAGTGCATGTTTACATGGGAAAATAATTGAAAAACGGAGCGGACAGACACAAAATGGCACAGCGTTCAAAGGCGTCTGACTAGTGCATGTTTACATAGGAAAATGAGTGAAAAACGGTGCGGACAGATGCAAAATGGCACAGCGTTCAAAGATGTCTGTCTAGTGCATGTTTACAAAGGAAAATAATTGAAAAACGGTGTGGACAGACGCAAAATGGCACAGCGTTCAAAGATGTCCGTCTAGTGCATGTTTACATAGGAAAATAATTGAAAAACGGCGCAGACAGACACAGAACGGCACAGCCTTTAAAGACGTCTGTCTAGTGCATGTTTACATAGGAAAATAATTGAAAAATGCCACGGACAGGCGCAAAATGGCACAGCGTTCAAAGATGTCTGTCTAGTGCATGTTTACAAAGGAAAATAATTGAAAAACGGTGTGGACAGATGCAAAATGGCACAGCGTTCAAAGATGTCCATCTAGTGCATGTTTACATAGGAAAATAATTGAAAAACGGCACAGACAGACACAAAATGGTACAGCCTTTAAAGACGTCTGTCTAGTGCATGTTTACATAGGAAAATAATTGAAAAATGGCGCAGACAGACACAGAATGGCACAGCGTTCAAAGATGTCCATCTAGTGCATGTTTACATAGGAAAATAATTGAAAAACGGCACGGACAGATGCAAAATGGCACAGCGTTCAAAGATGACTATCTAGTGCATGTTTACATAAGAAAATAATTGAAAAACAGCGCGGACTGACGCAAAATGGCACAGCGTTCAAAGATGTCTGTCTAGTGCATGTTTACATAGGAAAATAATTGAAAAACGGCACGGACAGATGCAAAATGGCACAGCGTTCAAAGATGACTATCTAGTGCATGTTTACATTGGAAAATAATTGAAAAACGGCACGGACAGATGCAAAACGGTACAGCTTTTAAAGACGTCTGTCTGGTGCATGTTTCATAGGAAAATGATTGAAAAACAGTGCGGACAGACACAAAACAGCACAACGTTCAAAGATGTCCATCTAGTGCATGCTTATATAGGAAAATAATTGAAAAATGGTGCAGACTGATGCAAAATTGCTCCAAAGGTTGCTGTTGAGGAATTAAATGTTTGCAGCTAGATGTGTCACTGGCCATGCCTACAAAGTTGCTAACTCTGCCAGTTACCCAAGTGGCACGTGAAAGGAGTTTTTGCACTACAATGTTCTTAAAATAACACTTGATCAACCGTCTCACAGAGAAAATTCATGCAACATATTTAAGAATAAAAAACTTTTTAACTAATATTTTCTTCTTATATTCTAACTTAAGAAAAAGTTTATGAATATTTTATTTCTTATTTCTTACATTTTATAATTTATCCTAAGAACTGTCTTATTTGTTTCTTAATAAGATTTTTATGAATAAAGCCCCAGACTTTATGCCAATAGTCAAAAGTCTATTTACATGAGACTAATAACTGCACAACTGTCCATCACTCAATTACTGATGTTTTTTCTAATGTGATTAAATATATGTCTCTCTTCATTTTCAGATTGTTCAAACTCACACTCCTGAGAAGCGGGTGTGGTTGGGTGGAGTTGGTCCTGCTTGGGCAGGGGGCACCAATAATTTATCAGACACATTTGCTGCTGGTTTTCTGTAAGTAGAGCATCTTAATGTTGTCATATCTAAACAGTGTTGTTGTGTTAATGTTGAACAGTGATTGATCTCTGAATTTGCTTTAGGTGGCTCAACACTCTTGGTATCGCTGCATCTCATGGGATTGACGTTGTACTCCGACATTCATTTTTTGATTATGGATACAATCACCTTGTTGACCAGCATTTCAACCCTTTACCTGTAAGTTTAAACATATAAACATGCACACCAAATCAAAACCAGTCAAAGCTGTTTAACAGTCAGACATATCTAGCAGGTGAATTCAAGTTATACAACAAATGCACTTAAGGTTACGCAAATTAACACACACAGTGATCTGTATGGTATGCTGTTACCTTGTTGTGAAAACTACCTAGTTGTTAACCCTGAAATGCCTTTAAAAAAAGATATGGGTGTCTGTCTGTCTGTCTGTCTGTCTGTCTATCTCTGTCTGTTTGTCTGTCCATCCACATTTAGGCAATGTTAAATATTATTTTCATGTTCACCTTGAGAAACCTGAGGTTAGGTGCACACAATGCAAATCATCATTAAAAGGGTCATTTCACAAGGAATAAAATTGTCCTTGATTTGTTGAGATGAAAACTTCATGTACTATGAAAACATACTGTAACTTTCAGAACTCAGAACTTCCTTACTAGTCCAAGAGTTTCAGTCTGACTTTTGTGGCATATTTCAGCACATTGTGTTTTTATGAATCTGTCACAATGTAATTCAGGCTTTGCCAAGAGGCTGTTATTCAAGGATGTGGCATTGCAAACAATATAGACCCGACAGAAAACCTGCAGCATGTGTCTATTCAGAGGAATGGCTAATTTATACTTATTGGAAGAACAGGCTTCTTTTACTGTAGTTTGCTTTAAAAATTATGATGAAATGCGCTGATGTTTTTGTTCTGCTAAAGTATTCATTTGGTGATATTTTTCCTGTTCGCGCACATCCCTGAAATTCTTGACCTCGGAGAACTTAGCTAGTGTTAATGATTGGTTAAAAGAAATCGTGAGTGTTGTTTGGAAAGCCACAGCAGCATAAACTTACCATTTGATTCAGAGAGAGGGTGGAAAAACATCAGTAAAAACCTATTATTTATTAAAACTGAATAAATAATGTTTTTTTTAAATACAAAACATTACTGACAATTAGAGATGTCAAAATTAATGTGTTAACACATGCGATTAATTAAAAAAGTTTAACACATTCATTTTTCTTAATTGTGATTAACGCATTTACCATTAATAAAGCATAACTTAGAAGTATTAACACTGGTTGAAAGGGTGGGACCTTTGCGATGTGTCCGCCGTCATTACACTGACGGACACAGCACAAACACACACACAAAAGTGATTCTGTGTCAGTGATAAAATTATGGAAAAAGGAGCTCTTAACGCTATTTGTTGTACAAAACAAGCCCAGATGGGACTTGTGATAGAAAGCAAGTATTATTCAGCCTATGTAATTATTCTAACTATCACAAAAGTGCAGAATGATACGCTTTTGTCGGCAAGTATTTTTCACGTGGAGTTCAAAACGGTTCTTGTCGCTGGCTTTGATGCCCTGACGTGAATCATGAACGCGGTTTTACGATTGCTGTAACAAAGCCGATAGCCACAGTCTGCTGGTTGATTAATATTGTGGAGGATGGGGGCCTGGGTAGCTCAGTGGTAAAAGACGCTGGCTACCACCCCTAGAGCTCACTAGCTCGCCAGTTCGAATCCCAGGGTGTGCTGAGTGACTCCAGCCAGGTCTCCTAAGCAAACAAATTGGCCTGGTTGCTAGGGAGGGTGGAGTCACATAGGGTAATCTCCTCGTGGTCGCTATAACATGGTTCGTTCTTGGTGGGGCACGTGGTGAGGTGTGTGTGGATGCCGCAGTGGATGGCATGAAGTGGAAGCCTCCACATGCGCCATGTCTCCGTGGCAACGTGCTCAACAAGCTACATGATAAGATGCACGGGTTGGCAGCCTCAGACACGGAGGCAGCTGGGATTCATCCTCCGCCACCCGGATTGAGGTGAATCACTACGTGACCACGTGGACTGAAAAGCGAATTGGGCATTCCAAATTGGGTGAAAAAGGGGGAAAAAAAATAAATAACAAATATTGTGGAGGATGAAAGTTTAGGACATTTCATGCCTGTTGCAATGAATATGCAACCTAAGTGCACTAATTCTTTTAATTAGTCAGCCTGCACTTAGACTTTGGGAAATGTTTAATGTTGCTTAAATTAGTGCTATTTTAGTGCATTTCTATCTTTATACTGTGTAAGGCTTTGTTTGGAAAATGTTAAAGAGCACCTTGTGGTTTTTAAATGTGCCTTTATACATTATATAAATTCTCATACAATAGATTTACATGCATCCAAGGTCAAAAAACATTTTAATTTGCTCATAATTTAAATTGCAGCATTACCTTTTTTTCCCAGTGTCAAAAACGACTCATTCAATGATCCGTTCTAAAGGATTCATTCTAAACTCCTCCTTTCAGACAGCCTACTCTGCTCTGATTGGTCAGATGTCCCAGTCTGTTGTGATTGGTCTACCGCTAAGTGTAGTGTTTGAGGGTGGGTCAAAGCTGTTCGCGAGCAGCCAATGAAGACCAGAGGCGGGTTTTTTGTTACCAAATTACGTAGGTTAGTAAAGGAAGTAAGTCTGGAATTACTAACGACTCGTTTCAGGTGTTCAGAATCGGCTCTTTCTTTTGGGAGTTAATAACTCCATTTGACATGCACTGATTTTTGAAACTTTACAGACTTTTTTACATTCACAAACAGCTACATGAAGGTAATATTTGAAAAACCATAATAGGTGCTCTTTAATAAAGCATTATATTGTTACATTTTTTGTTTTCTTGCCTTAAAAGGAAATAAATGCATTTTAACTGCAAAAGTATATATTGACTCAAATTTCAGCACTTTGAAAATCTATGATTAAGAAAAAGTATGCGATTAATCGCGATTACTAATTTTAATCGACTGGCAGCACTACTAACACATATAATATAAGCTAATATAAGTGAACTTTAATTAAAAAAATTTAAAACTGAAAAGATATTTATTTTTTTCTTTGACAAAACAAATTGTTTTGTAAAGACATCTAATTGTATCCCATATGCATTCTAGGGGGATACATTTATCTATGTTTTCTGGGGTTAAAGATGGTTAACACAAAGTCAGTTCTTTTTAGCATGCAGCTCAGGCACCTTAACGGCTTTTCCCGTGGGACCTATTAGCCAAGATGAAAGGTGTTTAGTGGTGTTGAATACTGGGCAGCTGAGGCGAACTGCACTGAAATTCTAGCCCAGGACAGTGTCACCTGTCTCCCACCCCCTCTACATGTGTGCCCCACTGTGTGGAACTGCCAGATGCTGACAGCACTGTAACCTGAGACAAGGGCACTCCATAGGTAGCCACACCCTCTCGACCGCTGCCAAATTTATCCTGAATTATGTAGACCTCAATCTTTCACAGTGTCCACAGGTCAGACCCCTGGAGACATGACAGACAAAAGACTTCATTTAAATTTCAGTTTGATTTTAGAACTCGTATACAAAGCCACGACTATAACTTTGAAACACTCAAAGAACTTCACCTCTATGACTGACAAATTGAGTGCCTGAAAATCTAACAAATCTAATGGGGTCCAAAAGAGACCACTTGTAAAATGATGCTACGGGATGTTCCACTTTTTTCTCTGTTAATACAGCTTTTTTCATTTCAAATGTTATTATCAGATTAACAGTTTGAGTTAAAAGTTTAGGTGAAAAATGTACATGAATTTCAGTATTTGGTATGTTGTCCTTTTGCTTTAATGACAGCATGTACTCCATAGATTTGTGCATATTATCCAGCATGATTTGAGAATGTTCCAAAGAGCATCCTGTGTGCTTCAATGGAAGCAAGGAAATCAGACCTTTCATACAAAGCAGTTAACATGGTCAAAGTCACAAATGAGCTTATTTGATTAGTGATGTAGAAATAGTGCAGAATCTTAAATATTTCTTTATTAATTAATTAATTAATTCTGGATTTACACTGTGGATTTTTGAACCCCACTGTAAACAGATACATTTTTTCCAGGATCCTTCCTTTATGTTTTTATGTAGAAAAAAATACATTTTTAGCTTTAATTTACTTCCACCCTTGACAGAAAAGCAGTCCGATTTATATTAGTTTATTAGAATACAGACTTACATTCAGATCCCTGCATGCAAGCCTCACTCCAGATGTTGATACATACATTATCTGCTCGTGGCCCTCTTTTCCTTTACAGCCCACCAGCAGTGGAGAGCCAGACTGATCTGCTCAGGATAACATATGTTTAGGAAAGAACGTTCATCTAGAAGGCATAGATATTGTACGGTCAATGGAAGACATCAGCCAAGATATAAAAACAATTTAGACTCAGAGATGTGAGAACGTCTTATTTTGTGTAAAGCTATGAAACAGGCCTGTTCCAACAGTAATGTAATGCAAAAATACAAAGCAACTGAAAGCCATACAAATGTTTTTTTAGATATAATGATTATACAACACTTGGATTTTTTGGTGCCAGAATCTCACCAGGAAGTCTTCCAACCAGGACAAGCCAGAAGGACCATCTTTCCATAAAATTCACTTTTGGCTGCGCTTTCGTCAAACACTCATCACAATTGTAATCTTTTTTCCACCTTTTTGTTCAATATCTCTAGTTATTCCAAGGACCAATTACCCCCTGCCGGGTTCACAATGCTTTAAACATAGCTGGATATCTGTGGGAACTGCCAGATATCCTACTGCGAGAATTCGCAACAGCCGCAACCTGTCAGCCTGCATGGAAAATTTATGGTCCAACCTTTTCTCTTTAATCCCTTTTCGAGTTATGACCCAGTTTCTATCTCTTAACACCTCTGCACAAATTCTGTTCCTCTCTTCCCTTTTTTCTAATTTCATCTTTCCTTTTGTCTCTCTATTTCTTGTGTTACATGTCTTGTGTTTTCGCACTTTTTTCGGATACTAATTAGATCCGTTTGATAATTTTCTCTTTTTAGAACTCAAAAGTGAAGTGTGTAATTATTTTAAAAAGTAAAAATACTTTTTTAATTGCAAAAAAGCTTGTTTCTTCAAGAACAACCATTCAGAAGTAGCCATGCATTCTGAAGAGATATTTTTTTTCCCCAAGCAACATACAGTACAAACTGCAAAAAAATAATATTTCACTATATTATATCAGATGTTTTACAGAGTTATTTAAAAGGCTCTTAACAGGGTGAAATAGATTAGTCACATGGTATTTATGGCTTAGGCGATTGGCTAAAAAACTTTCAATGAATGAAGCAATGATGGCAGCATCCAGGGCCCAGTTGATAACTGCCATTGAGATGAATGGTAATGCTTACGGATAGCTTTCTTCAGGTATTTTAGAACTTCTTGGTCCAGAAGGGGTGATAGGAGTTTTTGGGAAATTTGTTTAGAAAGATTCCATTGCGTGTTTGTGTTTTTCAATAAATTTTTTATTATGTTTAGTGTCTGCAGCAAGTGCCACAGAAATTGCACACTACACCTTTAAATGTTATTGGAATTGGTGGCTTCTCACTGTTCCCATTTGTTTATTGTTTGGTTTAATTGCATACTCTGACATTACATTTTTGTCTGTGTCTTACTGGCATTACAGGGCGGTTGAGTTTGCTTATATCCTGTTGGTATTACAGAGCAGTTATTGCTCATATCCTTTGATTACCCAAGTCTTTAGTGGTTTGACTTATTGAGCTTATTCATTATTAAATGGCTTCTTTGGTATTCAGTCATTGCAGTCACTGCAGTTTTCAATTTGACTGGGCAGGCTGTGAAATCATTTTGATTGGGATTATCTGGTGTGGGCTCTCCTGTGAGAAAGGAAGTAGACTGCAGCTTGGCGAGGTCGACACTCTTGAGGTTTAGCACCATAGTGTTGACTATAGCTGCCCAGTCAACATGATCATACAGGAAATCGATTTGAGGTTTGGGTTTGGCAGGCAGAGTTAATAAAATATGCATTTCTGTTGACAGTATTGCATCATTATACAACTAAAAATACAACTCGCATTTAACACCACTCTGTGGACATTTCTCCCAGAAACTGGAGCTCACACATTTCCATACTTTCAACAACACTTCCAGTTTTGGCCACTGGGTGGTAGTGATTTAAATTTCGGTAAGCACAGACCGATTTCAGCTGAAGAACTTTTGACCTACTGTCACCGAATTCATAGTGCGAACAGTCTGGCCCAGTCTAACTGCTTCTGCGCCTACCCTCCTCATGAGCAGAGTGATTTGGGCAAGTGTTTTGATGCCCCTGAGTCCTTTGATAAAAATTGTAACAGTGATGTTTAAGACAGCTGCAGTGGTTGAAAATCATTTCTCCTAAATAGGAATTATTTATAATGTTTTACGAAGATCTTTCATTGATGTTTCATGGCATCTTAATTATCATGCATACTAGATTTTTATTTTTATTTTATTTATTTTTTTATCTTAGTCAATATAAATCCAAAATTGACCCTTTTTACTTTAATAATACATGTTTCTGGTCTTACTGTGAATAATTCATTAATGCACATTGTTCCAACAAATTTCGTTTGCCTTTGTAAACTTTATCAAAATGCAATAATTCCTCCGCCTTTGAAACTACTTTTCCGCTGATCCCACCAAGGCCACACAGGCTATTGGATGATGTTAACCAATAGCCAAAAAGGTCTTTAGGCATCATTTTAGAAAACTCAGAATACTTAGAAAACTTTTTTAAATTAGGTCTGGGTAATTCTTTTGTGGAACGTCCACTTTTTATGATCCAATAAATATGATTCAATAAAATCATGCCCTGGCCTACATTTTTATCTTGTTGAATATCCTGTTTCATTCATAATGCAGAAGGAAAATGGGTTGCGAATGGGGTTTCACATTGACTTTAACAAAACTTGAAATTTACATTTTTACGTTTACATTTTAAGTTCTTAAAGTGGAAAATTGCAGTTAAAAGAGATCCACCATGAGACTCTTTTTCCTACTGCCTATAGCAGATGCTGCTCAATGTACACTGCCGGAGCAAATTAAGTTAAAGTTGCCCTGGAAAAGAAGCCTTTAAATGCTGCCATATGCAGGATTGCATGGGAACTTCCTGATGCACACATGTTGTTTCGAACCGGTTCAATTAAGTGTTGAATTTAGGAACTGATGAGAGTTATTAGAAGAGATCTATAATAGTCCTGCCAGCAAAATTCAGGTAGCATCATTGTATGTTACTCTGCAATAAAGTACTCTTTTATAAATACTTACCGGTAATCACACAGGAAACTGTTACACTGGTTACATTCTGCATAGTGTACATACTTTCTGTCTTTGTAGTTTACACTCTCCTTTGTGCAGTGATTATGGTTTTGTTAGATCATTTTAGATTTTATGTGCCAATATTTTTTGCATGGACTGATTTTCTTACAGTTAAAATATTTTGCTCCTTTAAAGGGTTAGTTCACCCAAAAAAGACATTTCTGTTGTTATTTAGTCACCCTCATGGTGTTCCAAACCTATATGACAGTGTGCTCATTTCAGTCACCATTCACTTTTAATGCATTTTTTGTTTCCATATAAGAATGTGAATGGTGACTGAGGCTGCCATTCTGCCTAACATCTTTAATTTTGGGGTGATCTATCCCTTACATCTATAAGTGCTAGTTGACAAAACTGCTAAAAACATACAAGAGTGAAAGCTGGTGTTCGGAGAACATATAATAGGAAGCTTTATTTATTTTTATTTTTTTTACTTTCTTGAAGTTTTCTTGCATTTTTAGGCAGTTTCTAAGATAAATCTAGCAAAGCATAGATTTTTGTTGCTGTTTTGTAAATGTACTATATTGAAGCTTGGCTGAAAATTCACTGTGTTCCCCAGGGTGGTGAAAAGCATTCTGTATTTCTCCCAAATCTACGATCCATTTAATTTTTTTATGGCCATGAGGAGAAAGTTTTTGCTTTGTTGTTTCTCCGTTTTAAAGGAAAGGCTTTCAAAGAAAGATTATTGTTATATTTCTCTATTCCAGCATCCAAGAAAATGTCTTTCCCAATAAAAGGGAAAGTCACATGTGGATTGTTTCTACCTCTGAAAAAAAATTTGGTCCTTACAAACGTGAAGGCAGATACGAGAAATGGACGTTAAGTCTACAAATCCCTATTTGTTTTTACACCTTTCATCTTCAATTTCAGAGCAGAGTTGAACAAGTCTAAAATTAAAACTCCTTTGAAAGATGAAGGATACTGGAATCAATTTTATTTCTGCTGGCAAAGAAATGCCACATCTGCCCTGTGAATGTAAACCAGAATCATCTTGCATGAATCATGTTTCTTGTGCAAAGTTGCATCACGCTAGCAGGTCTCCATGGCAGAATGGCTTAACCTAACATGTGTGTTGACATGGCCCAGTTCCAGTAAACATGGCTCAGTGATTCCTTGTATTTTGTAACATGTATTCTGTGTGTTGGCATTGTAGGATTACTGGTTATCTCTGCTCTTTAAACGTCTGGTGGGCCCCAGGGTGCTTGCAGTGCATGTCGCAGGCCTCCAGAGAAAACCACGCCCTGGACGAGTGATCAGAGACAAACTCCGCATCTATGCACACTGCACCAGCTTTCACAAGTAGGTTCTATCCACCCATCCATCCATCCATCCACCCATCCATCCATCCATAGAGAGAGATTCACAATTTATTCCAGCAGAGTTTGACATTAGTGTGTTGCAAAGCTAACTACACGATACACTAATAAACATAAAATTACTTAGCATTGTTAATTAGATCAAACATGTTTTTATAACTACTTTTCAGAGTTGAATGAAATACTGTATGTTTACAGTCAACATTTCTTTCGACTCATCCATCATCTTGGATAAAAAAATAAAAAAAACATTCAAGGAGCTTGCTGCAATGCATTTAGTGATTACTATAGCTATTAATGATATATGTGAGTTTGACTTAGAATTTGGCCAAAAATGTTTAACATAGAACAGGGGTTTTCCAACTTTTTGATGCCAAGGATCCCAAATATGATGGTCCCCTTGTGAGGGACACCTTTCCTGAAATATAAATTCAGCTTTATATTTAAATGTATAAAGATCCATTATAATGTATTAAGACTTTTATACAGTGTGAGAAAAATAGTAGGCATGATATTATAAAAGCAACAGGTTGTTTCATAAATTAAATAACAGCTTCAATACTGCCACTGTACTGCAGCCAAAATAAATTAATATCTTATTAATATGTTATTAATATGTTATTGTTAATTAAAATATTATATGAAAATATTTACTTTGTATTAAGTTGATAGCGGACTATTAGTTACATATAAACTTAAAAATATTTTCAACTCAACTGAAATTTATTTGTAGCCTTTAGAAAATAGAATGAAACAGTAAAATTGTCAAATTTGGTAAAGTTTTTTTTTACATAAATGTATTTCTGCCGACCCCCTAGAACCCTGTTGTGGCCCCCACTGTTTTAGAAGGTAGCATACAGTGCATGCATCAGCAGTACACCTATGATGCCTTAAAAGGCTGTCTAGGTAGGTAGCTCACTTGGTTTTGATACATAGATATCATATACACTCACTGAGCACTTTATTAGGTACACCTGTACACCTACTTATTCATGCGTTTATCTAATCAGCCAATCATGTGGCTGCAGTGCAGTACATAAAATCATGCAGATATGGGTCAGGAGCTTCAGTTAATGTTCACATCAACCATCAATATGGGGAAAAAAAATTTGATCTCATTGGTTTCGACCATGGCATGATTGTCGGTGCCAGACGAGCTAGTTTGAGTATTTCTGTAACTGCTGATCTCCTGGGATTTTCACGCACAACAGTCTCTAGAGTTTACTCCGAATGGTGACAAAAACAAAGAACATCCAGTGAGTGACAGTTCTGCGGATGAAAAATGCCTTGTTGATGAGAGAGGTCAACGGAGAATGGTCAGACAGGTTCGTGCTGACAGAAAGGCTACAGTAACTCAGACAAACACTCTTTATAATTGTAGTGAGCAGAACAGCATCTCAAAACGCACAATACGTCGAACCTTGAGGCGGATGGGCTACAACAGCAGAAGACCACGTCAGGCACTTTTTTAAGACTATATTGTTCCTAATAAAGTGCTCAGTATAGTGTAAATTATGCCGTGCCATAATAGTTCATACTGTATGTATGTAAATTGTGTTTTATAGCAAGACAGAAATGACACAATGACCTGTAGCAATATCTCCACATAGACCCTTGTCACTTGAGAATGCACCCATAGTGGAGGATTTTAATGCATACCTGCTCATTCTAAAACACATAAATTAGAGAGTTCAGACAGCCACTCTTTCAGAGTGAGAGCCCATAAAATTTAACAAGTATAAATTGTCAAGAATACGGTGTCTCTTTCTACAGTGTGAGAGGCGTTGAAAGGCACCAGAGGCTCCTGCAGGTGAGAAGGCTGTTTTAGGCGGGGGGAGGGGGAATAAGGGACAATAGGAAGGTCTGTACCCAGGCCAGATAAAAAGTGCCATCATTCCCTTTGATGATTATCTATTACCCCAGAATGATGTGAGCGGGACCTGCCAGCTTTTCACCAGCAGTGTAGGTTTACGGTTCACAGATCGTCGTATCTCTCAGCTCAGTTACAGGTCTGTGTCATTGCTACTACAGGCCCCTGGCTTCAGGATTTCTCCAATAGGACAGACATTTTCCTGCAAAAGTACAGAAATGTAAAATATATATAAAGAAACTAGCTACTTTGGGACTATAGCTTCCCAAACTAAAAGCTAAGAAGCTTAACTACTAAGCTACTAAACTACAGTCAAGCTATTAAAAAGTAGAAAAAGGGAGCTATTTAAATTGAAGCTGTTTAAAACATCAATATCTTTTTAAATTAAAAAGTTCTGCACACTGCTGCATTGTTTATGTATTGATTTGAAATTGCCTGATTAGATAAATTTAAATAATTTTCTTTAAATGTTTTATATATTTACATACTATATATATATATATATATTATTAGGTGTCTTTAACTAATATATACTAACATTAGAACACATACAATACAATGTATTTATTGCGTAACTACATTTTGTTTGTCAGAATTCTCAGAATATTCACATTTGCTGCTGCTGAGGTTGGGGTACTGGTAGGTTTAGGGGTAAGGTTTATGGATAAGGTTAACTGTGTAACTACAGATGTAATTAAATGCAGGTACAATAAATGTAAGTACAATGCAACAACACATATGTACATAATAAGTACATTGTATCAAATGTTTAAGTACATAATAGTTAAAGACACCTTATATAAAGTAGGTCTATATATATATATATATATATATATATGTATATATATACTGTATATATACTTACTGAGCACTTTATTAGGATCACCTGTACACCTACTTATTCATGTGATTCTCTAGCCAGCCAGTCATGTGGCAGCAGTGCAATGCATGAAATCATGCAGACACGGGTCAGGAGCTTGATTTAATGTTCACGTTAACCATCAGAATTGGGAAATAATGTGATCTCAGTGATTTCAACCGCGGCATGATTGTTGGTGCCAGACGGGCTGGTTTGAGTATTTCTGAAACTGCTGATCACCTGGGATTTTCACGCACAACCATCTTTAGAGTTTACTCAGAATGGTGCCAAAAACAAAAAACATCCAGTGAGTGGCAGTTCTGCGCCTTGTTGATGAGAGAGGTCAACGGAGAATGGCCAGACTGGTTCAAGCTGACAGAAAGGCTATGGTAACTCAGATAACCACTATGTACAATTGTAGTGAGCAGAATAGCATCTCAGAATGTACAACACGTTGAACTTTGAGGCGGATGGGCTACAACAGCAGAAGACCACGTCTGGCACTTTATTAGGACCATAGTGTTACTAATAAAGTGCTCAGTGAGTGTGTATGTATATATATATATATATATATATTTTTTAGTTTAAAGGGCCACATTCAAAAACTCATAACATTGCGTCTTATTCATCAAATTGAAAGCACCACAAACAGAAAAAAGTAATCTCCTTAAATGGCATGAAACCCAAAAACAGCTGGTCTACAACTATAACCTATTTACTTCAGTTCATTGCATTTGCTTTGCCTGTGTAGTTGCAAGGTGACATGCTTTGACATTTTCATTATCTATAAACAGGCGTTTTCATTAAATTGGATAATTTTTTATTAACATTACACCCATAAATGTCAACAATAATATTATTTGATTCCCAAAACTCCCTCTGTGGAATGGTGTGCAGACATTCTGGTCTCATCCTTCCAGCCCCTTTCAGCTTTCTTTTTCTATTAGTGGTTAGAATGGCCGGTCAAGCAAGTCCTATACATGTTTTCTGTATCTTAGCTAATCCATCACAACAGTTCTTATAAAAAACAGGCCTCCATTTTTTGGTGCTTTAAGTGGTTTCTCCAGTCTACATTACCCCAAGACCATTCGTTGACATCAAACAAAGGATTGCATGTTTACGTTCCCCATGCGAATGCTGGAAAGGTATTGTTTCAAAGCATAGGACAGTGTTTATCATTTTTCGATCTGTTTGTCTGATCTAATGCGCCCTTCTGGAAAATATCTACCCAAGTTACCAAAGTCTATTAAAACTGAGACACCACATATGTATCACATGACATGTTTTTATTATAAAGTCTTGGTTTGTCTTTTCCTGAGTTTTACCCCATGTTTTTGCCATTTATACGATTGTTACAGTTCCTTAAACTCTACTCACTGCATGGCAAGGTGTAAAGAAGGCCCATGATGCTTATGATTGATGACATTTTTAACAGGCCTTTCTGACCAAAGCTAATCTTTGACCTGTGCTGTTGCCCTTTTACAACACATGGTATTCACTACAGCTGTGTTTTTCTTGCCTTCACGTTAGAATCCTTATTGGATTTTATCATGTTTGCCTAATCATGTTGCCAGATACTTATCTTCAGTTAATATTCCCTAAAGCCTGCTCTTCAGCAGTTTTCTCCTGAAAAGAAGGACCAGTGTGTTTGAGTCACTGTAACATAAGCACAATCATCCAACACATATAAAATTTTTGTTACCCTTGTGAATTTGGGTGGGAGTTAATGCTTTTACAGTTGTTATATGAAAACAATCATCTCTTTTACATGACGTAGTCCCGGGCCTCCCTTGCTTATATACTTCATCATTCGGTTGTATACTGAAATAAAATCACTGGAAGTTTTGGACTCTTATAAAATGTAACACATTGTCTCTTGTAAATGGAATTCTTTGAAAAGTCTTGATGCTTATATCAACATCTGCCAGATTTTGCGAGAAAATAGAATATATATTGAAGTGCATATGGTTAATTAGGAGATTTAGACACGTTTCAGCTTCACTATCTGCCAATATGTCTTTCAAATGGCTTGATTGTGATCTGATGTGATTTTAGTGTATTACATCAGCAGCAAGTAATTAAAACTCTTGAGATTTAACACAGCAGTAGTAATGCAAAAGCACATAATCATTTGACATTTATTTGGCATATTGAGGCTATACTTTTTATCATTGCTTGTGCCCTGCTTTACCTGATAAACTGCAGGAGCATAAAAACTTTGTAAAAGGTTTTGAATCCTTTTACAAATGTAAGCATTGCACAAATTGTTTATTCTATGCTTTCTGACTGTTTACCAAATGTTAAATAAAAATATTTGAAATAATATGAAAACTTTAAGCTAAGTAAGTTGCCGTGTGGTACATTTTTAATGGATTATTTTCACTTCTTTGCAGTCACGAATATGTCAGAGGATCCGTAACAATCTACATCATCAACCTGCATCGCTCACGAAAGAAAATCAAGCTGGCTGGGACGTTACGAAATAAAACCGTTCACCAGTACCTGTTACAGCCCTTTGGCACAGATGGACTTCACTCCATGTAAGTTCATAATCATATTTGACAAACATTCAAGAACAGAGGGAAAACTAAATATGAAATACACAAACATACAGTATGCCATATACAATCTATTTCCAATCTATTTCCAAAAGCATCTCCAATGCCTTTGTTAAAGGGAAACTGATTAATTAAAATGAATTTTGATTAGTTAAATTATTTTACATGGAACTCTTCTTCTTCTAAAAGGATCCATGTTGCATTATTTTTATCAGTGGTTCTCAACTGTTGGGTTTTGATAGGGTTGCAGACAGCAGGGCAAAAACAATGCTAAGTGCAAATAATAAAATGCAACTAACCATAGAATTGTTTATAGTTATTAAATAGGATATTGAAATAAATATGCATATACATTTTTTAAAAAGGAGGAAAAAATGTATCCCATGCTTTTGTTGTTGACTTCAAAGGCTGTGCATCCAATAAAACTCTACTGTATTTTAAGACAAATTCATCTGTCATGTGGTATTATGGCTAATGCTAATGCAGTATCAATGCAAGTGTTTATTCTTATGCTTGTAAGTCACACTTCTGCTGTTGCTTATGCATTTACAAAATTGTCAGTTTATACTTTTATAATATTATACATTATGTAGATAATAATATAAATAATTTATAATAATTTATAGTAATATATTTATATTGTAATATACTAAATTATAATATAACTATAATTATTCTGCAATATTAATACATTTCAAAATTGAACAACAATGTACATATTTATTTTTTTAAGGATAATTATGTTACTTTTGTAAACAATTTTGTTCAGTAATGGGTCGCTACTTGATGTCCAATATAAAATCTGTGTCCTGAACCCAAACCAGTTAAGACCAATGATTTATATATATTTTTTTTTTATAATATTATTATAATAATGGTTAAATTATAGAAATAGTGGTATCACTTTACAATAAAGTTCCATCTGTAAACATTAGTTAATGCATTAGGTATCATAAAATAACAATGACCAATATATTTTTTACAGCATTTATTAATCTTTGTTAATGCTAGGTAATAAAAATACAACTGTTCATTGTGAGTTCATGATAGTTCATAGTGCATTAACTAATGTTAACAAACAACTTTTGTTTTTTAAAATTATATGACTAAATGTTGAAACTAACACAAACCATGATTGCCAAGTATTGTTCATTGTTAGTTCATGTTAACTAATGTTGTTAGCTAATATTAACAGATGGAACCTATAGTAAAGTGTTACCGAAATGCTACTACAACCTCCACTACTACTTCTATTATTAATACTAGTAAGAATATATTAAACCATATTATTATTATCTATATTACCAAAAATATTATGTTATCATTTTATAAATGTAATATTAGCTATCACAGATCTCTGACCCTCATTTAAGAACACAGTTTATGCTTCTGTTCTCAGTTTACTGTAATAATCATCACGGGAGTGTTGTTACTTTACTAAACATATTAACTCAGACTGATCAGAGATAAACCTGCTGCTCTATGACCGTCTACACACACAAAGCTGAGCTAACTGTTTTCTGACAAAATATTCAACTCTTCCACCAATGGAGGATCCCGTTTCACTGGCACTAGCCTAACCAGCTGAATGGCTGTGGAAAGGGCAAAAGAGAGACATGGGTAATAAAAACACAGCACATGGTCCGTTTATCCCCTCAAACTTTTAAATGGGCTATGAGGATTTTCTCTCACCATTTTATGGAGATCTTATTGGTGCTTGCTTGCCTGATAAAGCCAAAGTACAGCTGAAACAAACATGTCTACATTCTTAGCGCCTATCATTACCCCTGTGGTCAAATAAACCAGACTTTGAATTCACCTAGTTGAAGCTTTGCTAGTTATGTTTTCAGCTGTTAATGTGTTCCTGTTCAATGTTTTAAACTATAACCCATTTGTTTATAGTTTTCTATAAACTACAGGTTAGTTTTATCAACCCTGTAGCAGGAATTAATGTTCAAAAATGTGTTATTTCCTTGTACATTAAGTGTGACTCGAGTTTCAATCTCTACATGCTTGTCAGAAATACATTATTTCACTGTTTCACAGATTGTATTTTTACTGTTTTGGCTGTTAAGAAACAAATTTTTCACTAACAACAGACAAAAACACAGTGAGTGTTCTGTTTTGAGTTTTCCACGCCAAGAGCAAAGGATTTTTAAAAAAGTCCATTAAATATAGACAATCCAATTGAATTAGTTTAATAAACCCAGTTTGAACGTTTGAGTGTACAGTGAAGTTCAACTTCCTTTGAGGCAGATGTTGGCAAGAGTTTTGTTAGATGCTTTCAGCTTGAATTTCAACAACTTTTTCTCTACTCTCTAAAAATCTGGGATCCAGAGGGTCACCTCTATATGAGCTTAAGGTCTGTTATTGGGAGTTTAGCGTGATACTTTGAAAACATCACGATTATGTTGTTTATCAGTGAAATAGAACCTCTTTAAACAAGTCTATAGCCTACTTAAATCCTTATGTATTAGGAAAACTGAACAAAGGGTTCTGCTAAAGCAAATGCTGATAAGACAAAAACATAGAAATGAATATTTTGAAGAAGCAGAAAGTGAGCAATCTATCATAGGCCAGTATGAAAACAAACCCATAATCATGCGTGTTTTGACAGACCCATTCCCACGGTTAATAATCTTAAACCGTCCACTTGCCAGGCTTGATATCAATAAATATATGAAAAAAATGACTTTATGTAAAGTGCTCCACACTTCCATCTTTTTCTGATTCCAAAGAAACGTTGGAAAGAAAATTGCTCATAAAGCCCAAAAAACAGATTTCACCTGGGTTATTTTTCCATAAACGCAGTCAATTACTTTCCTCTCATTTCGGCTCTTTTAAGATGGTCCATACACTCATTGGGTTAATTATTCTAGTAGGGCCCTATGATTTCCATGTTAACGTGGAATGTGACAGAATTTGACATGTTTGGATTAAATTAATCTCTAAATGCACAATTAACCAAATTAAAATTGTGATATGCCCTAGTTTGATTAAACAACAAAAGGCTGAGATTTAATTTAACAAATAGCCCACATGAGCTGCATGCTTCAACAGTAAGTGAATGGGAGAAGCAACTTCTTATACACTAACTGCAGTATTAAAGCTGCACTATGTAAGATTTTTTGGTTAAAAATGAACAAATTGCCATTATTGATTAAGTACAAAAACAATCAGTATTCAAAATGATGTCGTTACCTTACCCCAATTCATTTCGGTAAGCCTATAAAAATAATTTGTATTTTGAGCTGTCGGGTCGGATTTGGCGCCAAATCGCTGGCTTATGTCATTCCTCTTTGCGCCATGATGTCATGTCTGTAAACACAGGAAAGAAGTGCCGGCTGTCACGTGTTCTGGCTGAGGATGCTGTTCAGTTCAGTTGGTCACAATCGCACAGTTCAGGATGGCATCACTGCAGTCTGGATGGATGTTTATCTGTTATCCATTTGGCGAAGTTGTTTACCTGCTATATTGCTTGGAATTGTATAAAGTATGTTGTCTGGTAGGGGTAATGCTTTTATGAATCGAACATTACTCGTGTGTTTACTGATCGTGATCCGTTGTCAGGGGAAGTTACTGTGCATGTTTACTAATATGTATGACTTCTGAAATTGACTTCTTGTACATATTACATAAATTGGATGCATCTGAATAAGGTATTTACCCCGTTTTAAGCGGTTCATTTTGCCTGTGGTAGCAAGTTCAACTCATGCAGCTCAAGTGGAGAAATGCCCAACACACTGGATTAATGGATTACATGAATCCATATCTAATATCTACTTTTATTTACAGATTATCCAAATGTTTCTTCTTCTGTTAATATCTTGCAGTATAATTTTTATCATCATATTTTAGTCAACAGTATGCTTTAATAACATAATTTAATAATCTTCATGATGCGCCTTTTTCATCCCATCTTCGTTATCGTTGAAGAAATCAAAAAACATTTCGTCAACGAAGTTTTCATCATTGATTTTATTGACAAGATTAATAATGTAAAAATAATGAACTTTTACATTGAACTCGAATCAGCACTATCACAAGTTTCACCTCTTAAATTGATAATACAATACAATACAAACATTAAAAGTCGATAAAACACTTGAATAATCATATTAAAATATACTTGTAACTGGTGGTGATTCAGGAGAGTCCCCGGTTCTCTATGTAAAAGCACTTTGAATGTTGTGTCAGAAAAGTGTACAATTCATTCATTCAAAATATTTAAATAAGAATGTTGTTTATCTTCATCAAAGCAAGTAATATTTCATTTTTAAATGTTTAATCATATAACATAATTATATCAACATGAAAATAGCACGTTATAACTCCAACTCTGAATATCTTCCAGTTATGATCACACAGGCGATGTCCAGGTAACCTCAAATCATGAGATTCATCCACCAGAGCAGTAGTGTCGAAACACGACTCGCGTAATGTATTCTTCTGCAAATTGCTTGCCATTTTAAATTTCAACCACAGATGTCACTAGAGAGCACAAAGTTACCTAGTGCAGCTTTAACATCAGGTGCGCTCTATGTGTGTATTAATGACAAAGAGCAGAGCACTTTATTCACTGTGAAGCGCATATAATATACTACATTTTTATAATTAAACCATAGCCTTTTGCGGTTTAATAAGCACATTAGCCCATGTAGCAAACTGCTTTTCCGGTGCTGAGAAATAAAGCCGTCAAATACGTCCAAACGGCAAAATAAAAGCGGCAATTAACTAAACTTGTGAAATTGTAAAAAATGCGGCAGAAATATAAAATGTAATATGTCAATGTAATCAATGTCATATGTCTACTGCAATCAATTTAGTAATAATAGTAGTAATAATAATGATAAAAAATAGTATAATAATAATAATTATATTTAAGCAATATCTTAAGCAAGAGTTTCATCACTGCTTTCATTAATACTGTGATACTATACTGTGCAGCACTGCATTTGACCCAATAAATAAACAAATAAAATAATAATAATAATAATAATAATAATAATAATAATAATAAACTAACATTTTGGGTTTTGGATGGTGATGTGAGGATCAGTATAGATGCTCTTCATTTAATAAAAACAATTATGCAGTGGTATGTTGAATAGAAATTGTACTGTTTTCAATTGATTAAAATTCTGTGAATCAATTTGATTAGACGGTTTTTTAATGATAAAATGTAATTAAACTTTAAAACCCGTAATTCGGAGAAAATGAAACGGAAAACACGGAATTTGGGAAAAATAAAACAGAATTTTGAAAAAAACGAAACGGATTTCATAGGGCCCTAGTCTAGTGAATACCGCTATATATTTTTTTCTCTGGAGTCAGAAATGTTGAAACATGCAGAATATTTGTCTCTTCAGAAATGCCCGCAGCTCCATATGGCCCGAATCAGTGTGTTCCACACCAAATTCAGTAAGTAACATATACAGGCAGACTATAAAGTTACTCATGACGCATTCCAATGCTTAAATCCTCTGTAACGCATATGCAGGGAAATTAAATGCTCATTTTGTGGGGTCACACTTAAACACTCTCAGACTCGACAGAGTTGCTGTTTTCAAAGTTATAATTTTCCCCACAATGTTTAGTGAATCTGTCCTCAGTTGTCTCATGTTGTGCATCATATTTCTCTCATTCAAAAACTAAAGAGAAAGAGAGTTAGAGGTATTCAGAAGGCTGGGTACAGTAATCTGACATTTACTAATTTAGCAGATTATTTCATCTAAATAAGGTATGCTACAATAAGCGATCAATTCTAAGGAAACAGTCAAATTAAAAGTGCTGCAATGCAAAGTTCCTATATTGCCTGGAAAAGTACAAGGTTTGAAATTGTTCACTTGTACCACTGTAGCATTTTCTGGTTTTCTTAGGAAATGAAATGAAATGTTAGCCCTTCACATTGTAAACTTCAACTTTAATGTGCTTTATCATTTCTAGCACTGGTCATTATTCAATAATTCAATAATAATAATTAAATAGTAAATATTTAAACTCAGTAGTCGTGAGTTAAATTAGTTGAAATATATTCAAGAATGCTATCTATATGTATGTATATGTATATCTATTCAAGAATGTTATAATACTATTAGATGTGTAAAGTCTTTTAGAAAATAGATATATGTGTACCTGTATTAACATCAAAATCTCAATTTAGAAGTGACTTTTGCTATAGTATCTCACCAAAATTATTAAGTTATAATGATAATTTTATATAGCTCTTTACAGTTTAAAATACAAAAGCACATAAAAAGGATACATCAACACATGATACAACAATACAAATAAGTGTAAATAGAGACATACAAAATATTAATAGTGTTGTGTATCAGATACATTGTAATCAAATAACATTTGAATTATCATATAAATTATCAGGAACATGTTATATAGTTACAGATATTCTATATATTATTTATATATTACAGATATTACAGCTTAATTTTCTGTTAAAGCATAATTTTCTGTAAAGCGGCTTTGAAACGATGTGTGTTGTGAAAAGTGCTATACAAATAAAAATGACTTGACTTGATATAGTTCAAGGACACTCTTGAACATTCTTATATTTATTTATCTGACCTAATAAGATCCATCAGGCTCAGCAGTCTGACAGATCAGTTCCACCATGTGAAAATGACTATTTGAAACTATTATGTACATTAAAATCTGATGCAATGTTAAATTAATCATATAATCTTAAACTCAAATCTGGTAGTTACGTTTCTTTAACGTGATATAAACCCATTATTATACTGTTGGCTTTGGAACAACCAAAAAAATAGCTAACTGACCTAAACCCTGGATTACACCCAGTAACAGAATCCTCTTCCCAAAGTCTTATGAAAAGCTGGTGTATTTTAGATAAGTGCGCTTAGAGTGAAGGTACATAAACTACCAGTCAAAAGTTTGGATCTACTCATTCTTTATCGTTACTATTTTGCACAAAACAAAAAAATTATAATAAATAAAATTACGTTTTGTTAGGTAAAGAAATCAATGCACACAAAAAGCTGAAGCATAAACCTTTAGATCGAAAGGTTGTTAGGATCATGAAAAGCATTAATTCAGTCAAGTGTGTCCAAACTTTTCTGACTGGTTATAAAGACGGCATAGAAATGGGGCTGTAGCAAAGTCACCTTTGTAGTTTGTTTTGTATTGGGGTTTTTTTAAGTCTGAAAAGCTATTTAATGATGAAGTGTAATTTTTAGGTTGATCTCAGTGGTGTCTTTGAGTCTGAGAAAGGCATGGAACGTTTTAAACCCAGAGCTACTGTATGATCATCTCTGATGTTTAGGTATCTCTTGAAGAGTTTGCCTTTTCAGGTCATCATATCTCAGACACATACCTACCTACATCTGTAGCCAGGGGCTGAAGCATATGAAACTATCAGTAGACCTTAATTAAATTTACATTATATCTAAAGGAAATGAAGATCTTCCGCTGCAGAGGCCCAAAGCAAAACACCAATGGCTGTGTTCTTACATACCTCTGTCTGCTTTGAATTCCTGAGCGTAAATCCCCCCCGAGGGAAGAGGTAATTGTAAAGATCAGCAATCCCTTGATCCTCACTGTCGTGTCTGATGCGTGCTGTCACACTGTGGTTCAGAAGGCTTTCAGGCCCAGAGCAAACTCAGCTTCCTGATCAGTTCAGACTGTGGCATCCAGTGTTGGGGAGTAACGTGACGCTACTAAGTAATTACAGTAAATCAATTTTTCAGCTGTTTTCAAAATACTGCTAGTAGCCTATGGGATGTCATCCCACCATTGAGCTACTTCAATAAAGTAGATAACGTGAAAAAAATGCTATAACACTTTTTCTGTCGTGTTGCATGCGATAACCAGTAACAATTGTTTTTGTGCAAGGAAAAACATGACACTAATTACTATAAATTGGTACAGTATTGCCCCCTTACGTAGCTGCAGTTATGATAGTAGCTTAGTCTATCTAATAACTTTTTCGAAAGGAAAGCTTGACTGCAGTTTAACTACCTTTATTAGGTGTTTATTTTATTTATTTTTTTTTTTTTGCTTTTTTTTTTCTTTCTACAATGTGTAATTTAGGGCTCCATCTGTTACAACAATAGGCATAATAACCATTTTCTTAGGTTCATGTTCCCTGTTGATAATCATGTATTTTATTTGCTTCTCTTTCATTTGATATATTTTTATTTTGTGGGCCTTTAAAACCAATGACATTGGAATATATATATATATATATTTTTTTTACTCTTTAGTCTTTGGCTTATGAGTGATGGTGAGGAAGATGATGACTAAACTCAATGGCTGTATATAGTTGACTCTTTTACGTTTACTATTTCTGCAGTGGCCATATAATGTACAGTATATTGTGCATATTATGCACATTTTCTGTATGTACAGAATGCCCGGATGACCTACACAATACTACCTTTGTCAAAATATGCAGTATGCTCTGTTGTATACTGCGCTGGGCACTGTACCCCACAATGTATTGACCCTGACCTCCCATTTCCAGTCTGAAGTAATATCCTCCAAGATTTTTTTGTTTGGACTAAATAATTCAGACATAATTGGATTAAAATGCAAAATAACTCTTAATATTTCCAAGATGATAAGTGGATCCCATGTGAAAGAGAATATGAACACATTTAGCATTACAGCATGCAGTGTACACTGTGAAGTATGCAATAAGCAGTATGCCAATATTCCATTCTGACAATAGATCTTGTCTCATCCTAGGGGGTCTCTGGTCTCTCTAGGGTTGATTATGCAGCTGTAGCGCCCTCTACTGCATGTTCAGGGAGTTATCGTTTCTGCAAACACACTTGGCCCTTAAACCATTGTCAGTCCAAAATTTGACTTGGACTGATATTTAATTTAAACTTAATGGCTTATTTAGCTGAAAGCACACTGAAATTAAAAACATTTTGGCAAACTCAAATTATTCAATGAAATGTGGGAAGAGACTTTTAAAGGGATAGTTCACCCAAAATTTTAAATTCTCTCATTATTTACTCACTCTCATGCCATCCCACATGTGTATGACTTTCTTTCTTCTGCAAAACACAAACAAAGATTTTTAGAAGAATATTTTAGTTTTGTAGGTCCATACAATGCAAGTGAATGATGACCAAAACTTTGAAGCTCCAATAAGCACATAAAGGGAGCATATAAGTAATCCAAACGTCTCCGATGATCATGTATAGAGACTGCAATGGCAAGATGTACAATAAAAAAATTACATTTTGGTCTGTTCTCACCCAAAATCAACTGGATCGCTTCAGAAGACATGGATTAAACCACTGGAGTTGTATAGATTACTTTTATGCTGCCTTTATGTGCTTTTTGGAGCTTCAAAGTTTTGGTCACCATTCAGTTGCATTGTATGGACCTACAGAGCTGAGATGTTCTTTTTAAGAATCTTCATTTGTGTTCTGCAGAAGAAAGAAAGTCATACACATCAGGGATGGCATGAGGGTGAATAAATGAGAGAATTTTCAATTTTGGGTGAACTATCCCTTTAATTCTCTTTGCAATTAGTGAAAGCTCTGGTGTGTTTCCTTAATGTGTTGACAGCTGATTAAATGCAGACTAACGTATCTTTATTTTTTCTTTATATATATTATTTTCTCCTCCTTATTGTTATAATCAACATATTGTTTTATGCATACTTGAAGTATTTAAGTTTTTTTTCATGGTCTGTAAGCAATGTAACAATTACTCTTTTTTTTTTTTTTTTTTTTTTTTTGTGGACATTAAAAATACCAATAATTAAAAAAACTAAATTTTTATCTTATAAGGAACAGATGATTGTGTTTGAAGTGGATAGTGTGACATATGATATGTTAATATGATGTCTATCCCATCTCCTACAGGATCATAACACATGTCCATTTGCTCTACAGGTCTGTGCAGCTGAACGGTGAACCTTTGATTATGGTGGACAATGAGACGTTCCCCGAGCTCAAACCCCGGACACTCAGGGCAGGACGAACGATAGCTATGCCACCCGTTTCCATCGGCTTCTATGTCATCAAAAATATTAATGCTTACGCCTGCCGTAGATAACACACACTGACCGACCTCAGATGATCTTCTGTTCAATGCATCAGGCCTTTGTTGCATTCCTCTTATTTAGAACTCCACAGACATGTGGAAAAAAACCCCCGCCCTTCATTCAAGCAAGGGTTGCACTGAATGCCTTTTAACAACATTTCTCCTCTTTTTTTCTGCAAGAGCAGCTTGACTTGTGGAAGTGAATGTATTTTCTGTCAGTTGTTTGTGTTGTTATTGCTGTCATGGCCGTTTTTGTTGTTTGTTGCTTTTGATTTTGGGGGGATATGCCTTACGATTCTTTACTTGTGCACAGCAGACAGATTCGAAACCTGATGTTGAGGATCATCGTAAGCTGAAAACCAAATGCTAATGTCTCTGGATCAAGATTCTTGTTAGTCCTAAAGCAAAATTCCTACCAACTAATCAGATTTTAACGTTGTATATAGGGCTAAGTTTGGGGCTTGAACAAAATTATTTTCAGCCTATAATGTCCCTCGGATTTCAGGGGTAGGTAATGGTTAGGGTTTGAGTTATGAATATGGGACCAACAAAGGATGCTCATCCAGCTAAATCACATTGTGCAGATCTATCACAAATTCATCTGAATTGAATCTAATACTGAGGGCTAAAGCCCTCAGGGCACAGGGCCAAATCTTGATCCCTAGTCTTTTTTCTTCATTACAGCACAGTAAATCTAAACCTCCACTTCTAAGTCTGTGTCATTGTAACATGCAGACTTTCCTACAAGCCCTGGAAGAGGCTTTCTCTTTACTCTTTGCTATATGTGTATTTTTTCTTCAGTTGCTGCTTGATAAAATGTAACTGTATGATAATGAAGAGACTTTGGGAAGGCGCAAATATTTACTAAAACATACTTATATTTTATTGCTTGATTTAAAAGGGATCATATAATACATACAAGTGTCTCTACACACAAGCATCTGGTACAAACACATCTTTATACATTTCACTTCAATATTCATTGGTGCTCTTAGAAATACTGCTCAATTTTGATCATGTTTACATGTTTGATTCCCATTTTAGCTCAGACGATATTAAAGGCCGAAAGGAAGGATAAAGGAGTTTTTGAAGGTACCATTTTTGGTTGATGAAGAATTGTAAATTAAATAGAGTTTGTAAAGGAGCTCAGGAAATTATCTCATTTGTTGTCCATTGGTGTGTTATTCCTTAATGTCCATAATATCTGGTTCGCCATTTGAGCATTATGGCACACATGTACACCACACGTGAGGTCACTTCTCTAAATCAGATTTCTTCCATTGCTATATTCAACACTACTTTGGCCCTAAAAAGTATTTGGAAACTTAATCCACCCTCAAAATATATCAGTGTCATTGCAATAGATAATAAAATATCAAATCAAATGTTTATTGTAAAGAATGATAGCACAAGCACAGATTTTAAGCAAAACTTTTTTATAAAAGAATATTGTTAGATTTTAAATATTAAACAATATATCCTTTTCAAAATGAAGACAAACAATATTTTGACTCTTAGTGGAACAAAAAAATGAGTTAATTGATAGCTATGAAAAGTGGTGTTATTAGAAAAGCCTTTGCATGAAATGCTACTTGGTTTGATATTTTGTTATTTAATGCAGTGAAATTTGTGCATTTTAAGTGTCTAAATACTTTTGTGACAACTGTAAATTATGTGTACAGTGATTCCTTTGTGCTGCTAGCTGACTAATTAATATTAAGCATGATGAGTGACAAATTATTTTGGACAGGTACAAACCTTTTTGTTATATTAATAAATGTACATACAATTAATTTTTGTTTTTTGAATTAAGGTTCCTTGCTCTATAATATTATTTATATAAATTTATATGTGTGGTTATGAGTGTATATATACATACATATTGTGTTGAGAGAAAACAGACTTTTATTTAAGTCATTCCACATTTGCAGATAATTATATTGTACTTTGTGTAAAACATACTACAGAGAGTTTAATCAAGATAAAGGACAGATTTATGTTCAGCAATGAAAATTGTAATTTTATTTCAAATGTATTTTATGTTGATTGGCCACTTATTCACAGTGCGGTTCAGCTTGCAATCCCATCAATAGTGGAAATCAATGTTAAATTGTAAAGCGTGTGTAAAGATTTTTAGAAGAATATTTCAGCTCTGTAGGTCCATACAATGCAAGTAAATCGTGACCAAAACTTTGAAGCTCCAAAAAGCACATGAAGGCAGCATAAAAGTAATCCAGATGACTCCAGTGGTTTAATCCGTGTCTTCTGAAGAGATCCAATTGGTTTTGGGTGTATAGAACACAGCTAGAACATACCACAGCATTCCACTTTTGTTGCTCTCTTTATAATGTTGTTAATGACAGGGTCAATAATGCTGTCTGCATCATTGCATTATCTTACGTTTGGGAGGTTCTGTTGTAGAGATTTCTAAGGTCCTTGATTTTGTGAAATGACTATTTTACGAACAGTTTCCTTCTTTGAATGTGTTTATTGCATATTTGGATTTGTTAATATTTTTTCTGTAAAAGAGCATTATTTTATTATGGAAATGTTTGTGTCTGAATATTATTTTTGTCAAAATATATAAATAAAATATGTTTATTGAAGATCGTTTGCCCATTCACAGTATTTAATATCCCTCATAAGATTCACATCTTATGTAGGTTTGGGGTCTCAGAGTTCCCAATGATTTATGAGAAAAAAGAATAATAGTAAATTCAAATTTAACTTACTTTCCCTTTTAAAAAGATAGTTCACCCAAAAATGAAAATTCTGTCATCATTTACTCATCATTAGTAAATGATATGTTGTTCCATATGGCTTCCTTTCATAGAACACAAAGGCCCCTTTTCCACCTGGTATTAAGATGCATTTCGGGTGATCAGATCTCACCTGACCACATGTGATCAGATCACCCAGGTGAAAATGGGGCCAAAATGAGATGTTATGCCAGACTTACAGCCTCAGTCACCATTCACTTTCATTGTATGGAGAAAAGTGACTAAAACGAACAGAGCCTAACATCTCCTTTTGTGTTCCACAGAAAAACAAAGTAAAACAGGTTTGGAACAACATGAGGATTAGTAAATGGTGACAGACTCTTCATTTTCCAATTGTAATAAATTCCTTGGAACTAATCAAAGCTCATTTTACAGTTAATATTGAAGCTTTAACCCTGTATAATAAAGCTAACACTCTCACAGTGAAATCATAAGGATTTGTACTTTTCTAAATTTGGCTAAGAGGCGGTCACACTAGGCTTTGAGCACACACATTTTTTTCGTACAATGCAACAGACCAGGATATGATGTCACGTGCGAGAACCTCTGGTGTAAGTAAATAATACATCACAAAAAAACAAATAATATATTAAAACTGTTAAAATATATTGTCTACTCACTTTCCTGCAACAATAAAACACGCAGCTTTAAAATACGTATTCTTTGAATTTATCTTCTATTGGTCACACGTCCTCTCATTGTACAAATTCACGGTTCAGAGTTCACCAAGCTTGAACTTTGGTTCGCAACGTTGTACGAAATTTCTTTGCATGAGCTTGCGTTTCCGGTCTGCTGTATTCGGATGCATTTGAATGGGAGTAAATGGAGCGCAAAGTGTAGTGTGACCACCCCTTTCACACAAACAAAATCGTATGAAATCATACGAAATAGCCAACTCCTATAATATGTATGAATTTTCATGGCATCGGGTTGAATAAAGCAAATCCAAATTGACAAGTGTGTAACAGACCCCTTACAGAGGGCTATGGTATAAATACTGACTTCCTATGGCAGACTGATTCATTTTTACAAAAGGATGATATCACTTATCCAACTAAACTTCCATTAAAAATCTATTTTGAATGAGAAATGAAAGCTGTCTAGGTATGAACAATGTATGACCTTTTAAAAGCCTGTCCTAGAGGCTGAATTGTAGTGGTATTCCAGCATATGTTCACCAGTAGGAGATATGAGGACAAAAGCAGGCTAAAAGCTCAGTGATTTAAACGCGGGTCCAGATACAAAGAACAGTAGAAATAAATTGTGACAGTATGCAACTGGTAACCCAAGAGAGAGTGCTTAATATCCCATCAGGTCAGGGGGGAAAAGATGTAACTACTAGTCTTCAAAGGCCCGGCAGGGTCTTCAGCCCAGTGCTCTAAAGTTCACAAAGGGAAAGAGCCAGAGCCAGAGGTTGCAAAATGCACCAGCAGATGTTCCCCTTCCAAAAAGCTTGGAGCAGACTTTGTTGAGGAATAGGTGAAAACTTTGGTGTCGGAGCAGTCCTTTGAACAGTACAAGTTATGGAAACCATTCGCAACTGAATGAGACTGTGGATAAGAGTAGACTCAAGATAGAACAGATTCAGAACATTCTGATCTCTTTTTATCAAAGCTGGTTTAATGTTGTTTTTCTACTTGGCTGTTAGCTGTTATATTATATAGCCATTATGTATTAGAGGGAAAAAAATGATGCTAGAAAGGTTAAGCTAGATTTTTAAAAGTAATATTAAAGAATAAATTATAATGATTCACTAAAACTGAGTTGTAAGTCCAAAATGAACAGATCTAAATATGGGCAACTTCTTGTGTATTTTTTTTTTTTTTTTTTACTTTTGTTATTGGAGTTATTTTATGTAAAAAAAAATAAAAATAAAAAAATAAAATAAAATCTAATGGGAAAAATATCAACACAATGCGTATACCAGATTTAAACGTTAAATAAATATTCCAAGGTAAATACAGGTTAAGCTCAATCGACAGTATTTGGGGCAAAATGTTGACAACCATTATGTTATAACTACAAAAATGAATTTTGACTTTTCTTAAAAAAAAAAAGCAAAAATCTGGGTTGCAGTGAGGCACTTACAATGGAAGTGAATGGGGCCAATCTGTAAACGTTCCAATACTCACTGTTTCAATAGTATAGCCACAAGATGTAAACCATATGTGATGATTTTAGTGTGATAAAATCACTATCTTTTCAGTGTAAAATTATATTCAATTTTAAAACTTAATTCGACAATGATGTAACGCTTTCAACCCTAAATCGCTTAAATGACCATAAAAACGACAATTTAAACAACTTTACAGCTAAACTTATACACAAGTTTTAACAGAAGAATTAAGTGATTTTACACTTCACACTTCTGCCTTTAAACCCTCCAAAAATTGACCCTTATTTACTTCCATTGTAAGTGCCTCACTGTAACCTCAATTTTTGCTTCTTCTTTTTTTAAAAGAAAAAGAGGGACAAGACAAAATACATTTTGGTGGTAATCAAAATTATGCCACAAATGCTGTTGATTGCGCTTAACTTGTATTGAACCCAAAATATTCCTTTAAATCCCTTTTGTTTATGTCAGTAAACAAACTTAGAGTCTCTCATACCCCAAACAGAAATTGAAGGATTTAGAGTATACAAATATCAAATAATAGACTAATGTTTGGACTTTTAAGAGTCCTATACAGGACAGTATATGCATTACATATGTACAATGTCCTATGTATAAATTATACAGTATAGCCATGTGAGATGCATTAGCCTATATATTTGGAGCAAACAAACAAACAAAAAAAATTCCACAATGACCAGATGCTGTCATTAAACTACGATAAATAATTCCAATTAACAGCACTAATCTATATTAAAATTATAATGTTCTAAAAAGGGCTTTAGGAAACATGTCTCTGGTTCACATATGGTTTATCTTAAAATAGCCAACGTGGTCCACTCATAAACAGAATCCAGACTCATTCACACTTGAGTTCGTTTGGTCAAGAGTCACAAAACATGCCATGACCAAACAGGCCTTTATGGGTCCACTTCATTCTGTTTACAAAAATGTTGATTATGAGAACCATTCAAAGTGGCCACAAAACTTGTTTAAAGCACTGAAAAAAACACTGACTCCAGTAGAAAACATTAAAGCATCTATTTACTTTACATCTATTTACTAAGAAGGATTAGCATTTTCAAATGCTCTGGGAGAAGATGTGGACCATGAAAAAGAGAGAAAAGTAAAAAGACAATGTTTGCATTTAAACAAATCCATTGTATAAATGTAAACACAAATCCCTAAAAAAAAATCCAGAGGGGTCAAAAGGTCTTTCACAAGACCACTTGTGAAAATATTTCTTATTTAAAACAGTACTTTATTATTATTAGTAGTAGTAGTAGTAGCAGTAGTAGTAGTAGTAGTAGTATTTATGTTTTTTATTAGAAGTTATTTTATGTACCAGCATAAAATTTTGTTTAAAAAGTTAAACTGAAAAATGAACATGATATATACATTTTTTTTTTTTTTTTTTAGTATTTAGTTTGTCCCTGTTTTGCTTTAATGATAAAACATGCACTCGAGCTGGAATGGACTCCACAAGTATGTGAAAAATCTGATGATCCATGTTAGCAAGGAAATCTTTTATACAAGTTAACAAGGTCAATGTCAAAAATTGGCTTATTTGATTAGTGAACTAAAAGTGCAGAATCTTAAACATTTCTTTTGAATTTCTTTAAATAAAAATGTTCAAAATCCTAAAACTTTTTGTTAATTTCCACGTTTAAATTAGATTTTGAATCCCAGATTTTCAACATGGTGTCAGACTTTTGAACCCCACTGTAAATGGGTTCAGAATCAGATAAACAGGAGTCATGTTATATAGCTGTTTGCTAATGCAAATTGACCTGACTGAATTGCAACTTTGGTTTAATCTGCGAGATTTTGAATATTCATGACCCTGTGGAACAAGCAGGTAGGTCTTTGTCATTTGATCAAAACTGACAATCAACAGCATAGATTTGTATACAAACATAATACAGTATGAAGTTTCTTTCTCTGTTGAATATGTATTTCTATGGAGTTCTGTGCAGAGTCAAACTACAGTACCTTTGCGTGACTTTCCTGCCTTTGCCATGCGTACTGTAACCAAACCCAGCATGAAAATGTTTATACTTTTGATCCAATTTGGAGTATGCAAAACCAATCCCCCTGAGCCAAGATGGTGGATTTCATGATGTTTATACTATGTATAAGCCAATTACATAGAAGGTTAAAGTTGTAGCAATATTAAATTCTTACAGACGTGTGTCATACAGTGGATATAGAAAAGGTCATAGCCCTGAAAGAAAGAAAGAAAGAAAAAAGAAAGAAAGAAAGAATAAGGCACACCTTAAGGGAAAAAAATTCTGGTCACAAAGTGTATCAAGATTGAAAAAAATACATTTCTTTTTATTGAATATTGATGGAGCAACATAAATTGTGTGGATAGAAATAGTAACAGAAAATTGTTTTGATTATAATTCATTCAGGCTCACACATATGGGGTTATATGTGTAAATATTGTGACAATAGTTATAGGGCTAAATTTTACAACTTTCAACAAATAAGATAATACTTATTCAAAGCAACCACTTCAGAAAAGGGTTAACCATTTTCTGTTAATTTTAATCACGTTTGGCATTCCATAACATCTCAAGTATTTTATAGACAAATTAATATCCATTGTAATTGGATTAGTCAGTGTGAGCCCACTTTAAACATTTTTCACAACAAATCTATTTGCCCCACTTAAGAAAACATTTTGTTTTTATGGGGGCCTTTAGCCCCTGCAGTAGTGAAACTTTTTACCCCAAATATTCTTTCACTTATTGGACAGTTATTAAAAACGTTTTGTTTTAATCCCCTTGAACAAAACTGAAAATGATGTGTTTTGTCTAAAAAAAATAATAATTATGCGATAATTTCAAGGATTCTCATTAGCTACATAAATTTGCAACATTTAAAAAAGCATAAAATATTAAATCAAATGACCTCAGAATCAAACTTTAGACATTGCACGCAATGATCTCATGTATAAGCAGAGTTGAGAGGGTTACTTTTAAAATGTATTCCACTACAGATTACAGAATACATGCTGTAAAATGTAATTTGTAACATATTATGTTAGATTACTCAAGGTCAGTAACGTATTCTAAATACTTTGGATTACTTCTTCAGCACTGGTAGATTTTTTTTTTACTTGTTTTGACTATAAAAAATATACTAGTACAGTGAGAAAACATTGTTATGCAGTTGCTTCTAAAACAAGATAAAGAAAATATATCTTATTTGAAGGATTTTTAGATATTTTTACAGAAAACAATACAAAAATTCTCATGAAGAATATGATTTTTGCCCTATTATCTAAGGTTTTACTAGAGAAAAAATATATATGATCTAACGTGGATTTTCTTGATAAAAAAATATGATCGTGCCTGGTAACATGTGCATGTAAAATGGCTAGAAATAGCATTTTAGCTTAGCATAAAGCTAAATGTTCTCAAGACAATATAAACAAGGTTTATTTATATTTCTGCTGCTCCAAACTTACACTGTTAGACATTTCAAATGGTTTTTACAGTAACTTACTGGCAACACTGTTGTCAGTAAATTACTGTAATTGAGATTTACAGTACCATAACCATATTTCAGTTTTACAGTAACTAAATGCTTCTGTAATTATGTAATACAGTGCTGTTACTGTGAAAAACCTAGGTTAAAAGTACACTACTGTAATCCTATTTATTAATTTAATTATTCATTCATTTGTACTAAATATAAATTTGATTTTATCATTTTTTTATAATTACACTAGATTTTTTATTAAAACTACACAGTTACAGACACAGTTTTTTCAAAATATCAAAATCTTTATTTAAAACATTGCAAATGTGTAAAAACTTTGCATTTAAAACTGTCAGGCAATGTGAACTATGAGGACCCAAGTGCCGAGTGTGAACAAAAGTTCATTAATGAATCAAACAAAAACATAAAGCCAAAAAACTTGGGTGAACAGGAAGTATATCTGCAGAAAAACCAGAAGGGCTCAGGCATATGGAGATTGAGTCAGACAGAGGTCGGTAACAGTAGAACAGTCCTTATCTTTACAACCAGTGAATGAGCAAACACAGAATCATGGGCAGGCTAGGGTCAAAACCAGGAGGGCAGTCCAACACAGTCGGTGGTGTAACGGCAATGGAAAAATGAAACCAACAGCGACTGGAGCAAACTGGAATAAACAGAAATCAAAACTAATAACGGCAAAAGGAAAGCAGCACAGCAAGACAGGAATACACGGCGCAAGGCAGGAAGAAGGCACAAAGCACGTTGGCAAGGACAGAGAGACAGAAAGGGAAATATAAAGAACATGCAATCAGAAAAGTGAAGCCACCGGAAGTGTTCCAGCGGCCATCTTTTTATGCCTAAACGCAAGTGGGCGCCAATGACTAACAGGCAATATTTTGACCAAAAATGACCCAGTGGGCTGTGTATCAATCAGACAGGATTTGTTTTAGGACATTTGTCTATAAAGTATATTTCACTGCAGATATCTGTCATGTTTATCATCAGTACGCACAGGATAAACAATGTATAAATCAGCAGAATGTGTGAATCTACTGCATTTACTCACTGCTGACACAGATAATTCACCTAACAAACTATATTTATGTATGTAATTATGCATGACATATTAAACATGATCATATATATATATATATATATATATATATATGTGTGTGTGTGTGTGTGTGTGTGTGTGTGTGTGTGTGTGTGATTATTAGCAGAAATCGATTCAAATACAATAAATATTATAAAACGCACCTCTAATACTATCGAGGTCTTGCTTGGAGCAACAAATGTTTGTAAATAATTCACATCCATCCACAACAGCCAGCGTTATTTCTCTGAATAAGTTGTGAATGGTGTCTTATTATTTTATGATATCTTTGACAACATCCACTTCAGACTCTCTGAGAACACTTGAAGACATCAGCAGTTAAAGGGCTGCAGGCTGGACAGCGTGAATTCATTTACTTTTTACTAGCATGTCCGTTTGCATAGGAATTAACTGTTATTTTTATATTAAATATAAATTTTACCAACATTTAAAACACTGTTAAATCATGTACATTAAGTTACTGTACTGATAAAAACAGTATTATCTAACACATAACAATTACATAACCATAGTGAATAACTGTATAAGGCAAATTAAGTTGTATGCACAGACCTTACGATGTATAAATCTGTTTTCAGAATAAACATTTTGATATTTATAATTCATATGTTGAGGTGTCTTGTCAACTCGCTCTCATTTTTAATAAGGACATTTTCCCAAGTCTAAATAAATAACCATTTACATGATTAAGATATTTGCATTATAAGACTGCACAGGGATACTTTGGATATAAAAACATTGATTGGATAGGTAATATTTATTCATTGAAATCAGTTGATTTCCTATTAAGTCAATAGAATGTTTAGGCATAGCAATATGGCAGCGCGGTGGCTTCACTTTTATGACGTCATGAGCAATCCAGTTCTTTATTATAGATCAGTGGTCTCACCTAGCTCTCAAGATAGAACCCCTAGTGTCACTACATCGACACAATGTCGAGTGAGTGACAGACAGGGAAATCTGTGTCAGACTGTATCATAGTTTGTTAATTTCAGTATTACTGAGTTCTTGAGGTAATCAGTTTAATTTTCTGTTCATATGTTTTTAATTTTATCAAGTGTTGTTTGGTGTTCTCTATATATAAATGTGTGTATACACACACACACACACACACACACACACACACACACACACACTATATATATATATATATATATATATATATATATATATATATATATATATATATATATATATACATCTGCGAGCCACTCACCTTCCGTGTGTCCTCAACCATGCAGCGGACGCGCTTTCACGCAGGTAACACTCCGGTTGGAAAGTCCAACCAGACTTTGTTCTTAGATCTGATGCTCCTGGCAGTAGCCCCTCCCTGACACGTTCCACTGAGGCAGGACCTTCTCATTCAGGGGCAGGGCATGCTCCGGCACCCACGGCCAGACCTCTGGAACCTCCACGTCTGGCTTCTGGATGGGTCGCGGAAGACCTAACGGATCTTCCGCCAGTGGTGGTAAATACGACCACTCAGGCCAGAGCCCCCTCTATGAGGCGGCTGTATACCTTGAACTTTTGCATACAACTGTAATTACAAACTGCAAGACCAGTATTGTTACCAGTGTTCTGTAGGAGGGAAGTTGCTATCGCCATCCTTAGATCTTCAACACCACTGGCGGATGTGGACAATTGTATTGGCTTGTCATTTAGGATGCATTCTGCAAACTAAAAAGGAAATCAATTAACAAATAATGATGTGGTTTTAAGGCAAAAAGTTGTGTCCATCAAAGATAAAGCTTGCAGTTTATAATGATAAATCACAGTTTAAGCTTATCAAAATTCCATGATTCATCATTCGTCCTAAACTACTTACTTTTAGGACAAAGGCACCACAGGAACTGTTGTCATTTTGGCGTGGGTGTGACAGTGTATCACATGTCCATCTGGATATGTGCACTCCCTTTTGTCTCATGAATGATCTGTAATACATTCAAATAATCAAAAGTGTGAAAGTGCTCAGTGACACTTTGTCTATTTCATGTTTATTCATCATGTTCCCTTTCATAAGACTTGCTGAGAACGTTGGTTTACCTTGTCACATCCTGACATCTCTTTACATTTTCTTGGCTCTCCCCCATGGGATCCAAGAATAGAGCCCTCTTCTCATGTGGGATCATGACCTGAACATTTTTTCTTTGTTGGAATATTAGAACTCACTTTCACAAAAGCAAAGAAAAGAGACAGTCACACCCACCCACATATAAAATTTGGTTATGCCTCTTATATTTATATTACTGTTAGAGTCCAGTGATGACAGTCATTAATGATTCCCAAGATGTATTTGTAGATCTGGGGATCCATCTGAAAATGCAAGTTACATTTAATCTAAAATGCTTGTAAAGAGGTGGAATTACCACCTCCTCTTTTGCCTAATTATGCGTTGAACAGTCACAAACAATATTTATGTAATTTATTAATGGGTGATATCCATCCATCCATCACGTCTCTCTCTGTCTTGTTTTTTATTTCATAATCTGTCTGTCTGCCTATCTGGCCATCAAAGTTTGTCTTGTCAAATTTGACCTATCTAGTATCTTTATAGGTGTCATGCTTAACAGTTAATTGTGATTTTAAAGTCAGATTTATAATACAAAAGCATTTTTTAAATATCAGAGAAATTGCTTAGTTACAAAAAATATATATTTTCAAGATGCAGAAAAGTGCTTGCATTCATAACTTCAAGGCCTCATTATCATTATTTAAGGATGCCCTAAAGTCACCAAAAATAAACTGCAACTTTGAAAAAAACAAAAAACAAAAATAAAAAAAAAATAAAATAAAATAAAAAAAACAGCAGAACCAAGATAATATGATCATAGCTGTCTAAGTTTATCAGAGCAACACTGACCATTGTCAGGAGCTGGCAAACCTGGTTTCCAATTATAGAAACAAGATCGGATGTCTGAGTTAGAGCTACTTTGACTCATAAAAAGCACTCGATTATTTTGAGTTTGCTATTCGCAAAAAGTATCTGCTGGTGTGGACCTTGCCTATCAATAATTGATTTCAGAAGACCTACGATCATGAATTGTTGCTGCATAAAGCTGCAAAGTTTTACAAAGTTTTATTGAAAAGCTTAGATATTCATCTGTTCATGGTTGGACAAACTGTCTATACAGTATATAGAGATGATTTGGTACCTTGAACTTCTCCCTAGAAGTGACTCAAATGACACCGCAGAATGCTCAGTGAGGTAAAAAAAAAAAAAAAAGAACCCTCAAGTGACAATGAAATACTTGAAGGAAACATTGGAACTGGTTAACATCTCTGTTAATGACTTTACTATATAGAAAAGATTAAACAGGCATGATGTCCATGGCAGGGCACAACGAAGGAAGCCGCTGATTTCCAACAAAAACATTGCTGCACCCCTGAAGCCTCCATGGGAACATATGTCCCCAGCATAAATGTGATGTCTCTGTGATCTTTTAATCCTGAGATTGGGAGGGCACTACAGTTTCAGCAGGTGTAATGATAACATTGCCAAATTGATAACCCCCCCGGTAAACCCATTTTATTAAAGCTACAGTCAAATGCTTTTGAGGACACAGCCTCCATAGGAAGATATGTCCCTGGCATAAATGTGATATCTCTGTACTCTTTTGTCCTGAGATTGGGAGGGCACTACAATTTCGGCAGGTGTAATGATAACATTGCCAAAATGATTATCCCCCCTGATAAACCCATTTTATTAAAGCTACAGTCAAATGTTTTTGAGGACAAAGCCTCCATAGGAAGATATGTCACCAGCCTAAATGTGATGTCTCTGTGATCTTTAAATCCTGAGATTGGAAGGGCACTACAATTTCGGCAGGTGTAATGATAACATTGCCAAAATGATTATCCCCCCTGATAAACCCATTTTATTAAAGCTACAGTCAAATGCTTTTGAGGACACAGCCTCCATGGGAAGATATGTCCCCAGCATAAATGTGATGTCTCTGTGATTTTTTAATCCAGAGATTGGGAGGGCACTACAATTTCGGCAGCTGTAATGATAAAAGCTGATAATATTGCCAAAATTATAATCCCCCCATTTTATTAAAACTACAGTCAAATGCTTTTGAGGACACAGCCTCCATAGAAAGAAATGTCACCAGCATAAATGTGATGTCTCTGTGAACTATTAATCCTGAGATTGGGAGGGCACTACAATTTCGGCAGGTGTAATGATAACATTGCCAAAATTATAATCCCCCTGGTAAACCCATTTTATTAAAGCTACAGTCAAATGCTTTTGAGGACACAGCCTCCATAGGAAGATATGTCCCCAGCGTAAATGTGATGTCTCTGTGATCTTTTCATCCTGAGATTGGGAGGGCACTACATTTTCGGCAGGTGTAATGATAACATTGCCAAAATAATAATCCCCGCTGGTTTACCATATTATTACAACTACAGTCAAATGCTTTTGAGGACATAGCCTTCATAGGAAGATATGTCACTAGCGTAAATGTGATGTGACCTCATAATGCTGAGTTGAGGGAGAGCAATATAATTTTAGCAGGTGTTCAGATGACATTGCCAAAATTATTCTGCCCACAGGTAAACCCATGTTGTTATGGATAATGGATATTACAATTGATATGCTATAGCAAAAGGAAATTGGTATTAAAGATAAGATTAACCTTTATACAAAAATAAGCAGAAATTTCCTTGTAGCACTAAGTATACTTGCAAATAATACTTGCACTGTGGGAATAAATGTTTAAGTATATTACAAAGTAAAATCATTAAATCCTTTAGCAATTTTAGGATCTACCTTTCCCCTTTGGTGAAAATGTGAGTATGCCATCCACAAACATACTGGCTCACTTATTTAACTTACCCTCATATTTTACCTTCCATTGTCAGATTTGTCTGTGTGCCTTACTATCTATAACATATGTAATCATATATAAATATGTTACTTATTCTCTTATGTACAGTATTGTTGTATATACACAAGTTTTATTAATGTAGTTTAGTATGTTTATTGAAATTTTATGTTTAAACCATAATGATACAGATTAATGAATATACATTTTTATTATATTCATATTTAGGTCCAATGATATGAGTTCATATAGTCAATATTACATATAAAATGACTAGAATGACACCATAACCTACATGAATAGCATATCAATGCAGTTAAATTCTATTTTGTTTTATCTGTGAAAGGAGTGAAATTCCTTGAATGCTTGTTCCACCAAAGCGCAGTCCTCTTACACATCATATATACATATTACACTATTTAGCATAATGTACACATTTGACACAATATACATATAGCAATGCACATTACACAAACAGTTTATCCACAACTGCAATGCTAGCAACATATGGTGTACTTCTACACATCCAATATCACAAACGCTGAGGCAGCTGGATATTTAAGTTCAATTACATGGAAATGTAAAACACATTGAGTTTGGCAAAAGACCAAATCACAGAGAAGTGCACAAACTGTCCTCTAATGCTTGCACTGTCGAAGCCTCTGCTCAGTTTCAGAATAACAAGCGTAGGCTACATCTCTGCTTCCGTTGTTACTTTATCCAAATTAATATACTTAATGCTTTTTAATTCACACTTTCATGCATTTAATTAACAAATTCCTACTTTGCCTTAGCGTTAATTGTGTGGAAAAGATTGATTATAAACGGCTTTGTAGACGGAAGAGATCTAAACTCGCTGCACCGCTGCATGCGCGTGCACGCGAGGGGCAGTCAGATTCTGGCAGGAATTCCAATTTCTGCACAACACCGGCACAACCTGTGGCGCTGCTGTAGTTCCTAATCTGATTCTGTTCCTAAAGGCAAAGCTTGCCAAAAAATGAGTAAAAGAAAAAACGACTGTATCTAAAATAAATAAATAAATATAAAAAACCCGGTGCATTGGCGCTAAAAGCCGTTACGGTGAATACAGTTATATACATAAATTTAAAGAAATATAGCAAGTCGCTGTATATGGTGTTTGACGTCACAGAAAATTCCCATGATGCAATTGGAATTACTGTTATTTACTGTAAAGATAATTTGCAGTATTATACTGGGTGATATATAGTAAATAACTGTAAAAATTACAGAAATGTCTAACAGTGTACTTTAAACTTACTTCAAACTTCTCTGTCTGCTCGTATGAATGTGACACATCATAAGAAAGTGTTTCACCGCTGTTCAAATGCACTTTGATCGCATCATTTATATGGATAAATGTTTTACAGCTGAATAGACTAAATATTAAAGGAAACAAATGACAATAAAATGTAAAGTAATCAAAACACTTTTTGAATGTAACTGTATTCTAATTACCAATGATTTAAATTGTAACTGTGGTGGAATACAGTTACTTATATTTTGTATTTTAAATATGTAATCCCGTTACATGTATTTCGTTACTCCCCAACCCTTTGGATAAGGAATATTTTTTGCCGTATATTGTGTATTGCAAATGTGCCTTTTATAATGTATATTGCAAATGTGCCTTTTACCACAGGGGTATTTAGCCCTGTTATACCCTACTAGGCTTGGAGTCACAAAAAAGATACTTATTAAACACAATTTTAGATTAACACTCTTTTGTGTGTCAATGCCACAATGTATAGAATTTGATAATAAGTATAACAATAAACATTAATTATGTTTCAGCTGAAGATACCATGCTTTCTTTATGCCAGAATTGTCATATTAATAACTGTAAATAAAACAGAATGCAATAATCAATCCATAACAATTCACAACATTTTTATATTTTACATTCTGAAAAAAAAGTAACAGTTTTGAAGTCAGAAAGAAAGAAAGAAAGAAAATGAATGACTTAATAAGCAGGATAACTGACCCTGTTCACCTCATGTTTGAACAGAGTTTACTATATGAATGAGCAGTAATTGTGTCATGCGCTGCTGATCCGCTGTACATGATCTGAATTCCAGACGTGACGCGCGTTTCGCGAGTGATCATCAGGTCACATGACACGCTCAGCCATACAGTGTACTACGGAAGCACAGCGTTACAGTTTCCAGCTGATGGCAAACTGATTGTTGTTCTGCGCGTTTGAACTGGATTAACATTCGGACATAATGCAACTTTTATTTTCAAGAAGTGATCAGCTAAAATAGTAAGTTACCTTTGTTACAACTTAAGTAGGGTTAGTAGGTTTCGAGCATAATTTCACATGTTTGCAACTTTATGGTTCTTGTTGTGTGCCATTAAATGTCACAGCTTTAGTTTCATCATCCTGGAGGAACCGAGAGGTCTGGGGTTCTGCTGCAGAGTAGATAAATGCGATTAGACTGTGATTATTAGACTTTGCACACGAGGAGGATTATTCTGCCTGTCTGAGTGTGTATTTCCTCATGACAGAATGAAAGTCTCACTTTGTGGAGCTGTTTGCAAATATTATTTGTACTTTTTTTTATTGTATTTTTTATTTTTTTTATTTATCTTTTTTTACCAAAAATCCAAAATGAATATGTACATGATTGCTATTGCAATTTCTATCTTAATTTAGAATAAATCCTAAAGATTCATAATGGGATCAAATAAGAATCAAGGAAGATCCCATTGGAGAAACTGACAACCCTACAAGGATTTTTGAGTTCTGTTTGAATCTAGAGTCCTACATAATATTCTGCAGTCTTTATTAGAACCTTACATGTGTTGTATTAAAATAATGTCTTATTACTGGACAGAAATTGCTTTTTAAAAATCCTGCTTCCTTTTGATGTCCTGTATGTTTTATCTTATCATATTAGGAATCACATTATAGTCCTACTGGGAACACATTTACTAAATCATTTAGGTTTTGTTTTGTGTTGTGTTGTAATCCTTTAAGAAAATTCCCTTTAGGATCCTTTAGGACAGGATCATGAATAATGATAGAAATTTCAATATGAATCCTTTGTTATTTATTTATTTATTTATTTATTTTGACTTTGGCATTCAAATGTTAAAGAGAGATTAAATTAAGCCTGATTTAATGTACTAGATGTATTAAAACTGTGAAAACTGAGTTAAGCTGAACTATTCTGTAAATATGAACTGAACTTGTGTTCAGCTGAAATGAAGTGTCTCTTGGTGGCCAACGAGAGTGCAGAGGTTCTGTTCTACTGGACTGACACCGAGTTCGAGCGGCGCATTCAGGGGCAATATGGAGTCTCCCAGGAGGAAGGACAAAGAGTGAGAAAGATGCACCATATTAATTCTCTTTGGCTTCAAATAAGAAACATAAAAGCAGTTTATAATAAAGCGATAAACATTTTTGATGAATAAAAAGTTAATATGCCTGAATGAGTAATACATATTTATTGTTCGTTATTGTGGAATTATCATAATTATATTATATGTTGCATGTATAATCTCAGTAACGTGTGATGGTTTTGTTGTCAGCTGCCTGCATTTGAAGACAGCATCAACACTCTCTTCGCGCCCATCATCATCTCATGCAGCACGATGGTGGATAGACTCGGGGACAATTACACATCCTTCAGGACAGAAGACAATCATGCCTATGTTTTGCATCAGGTAATCTACTGCAGAATGAAAGCATCAAAACAAAAACAGTTTTGTAAAACAATTCAATTTCACTGCATAATGAAGCAACATATTCTTTCCTGATAATGCATTTATTAAAACTAAATAATAACATCAAAACTATAGATGTGTTCTCTATTGAATTCATAACATTTTCAGCTATAGACACACAACTCTATCATTTGAGCCTCTTCTGTGTCTTCTTTACTCTTCCACCCTGCTGTCCTCTTTCTCTCTGCTCACCATCATTACACCATCTCCATTTGGTCTTTCCTCAACTCTTTCAATGCAGTGCTCACCCCTGAAAGTGTTGAGAAAACCTTCCCCTTTTCTCATCTCTTCTTCCTCCTGTTTTCTCTTCCTTTACCCACTCGACCTCTTCTTCATATTGTTCTTCATCTTCTTCTTCCTCATTGTTTGTTTGCTCTGAATTTTGATATTTGACCTCTTTTATAGATAGCAAAGTCATGACAGTTGTGTGAAAAATTTAGTAAATTGCCTTTTCTTTGCTCTGTGCATTACTAACACAGCAGATATCAATATGAAGGCATCTGACAACCTGACATGTGCATTTGAGTATGAGTATGACTTTAATTTAGTTGTTAGTGTTAACTGTTTTAAAAGCATGAGTTTTGGATCAGAGAAATTTGTATGCAGTGTTTCGAGAAAATGAGGAAAATCAAGAAACATGCACAATCTGTTTAGGACAATTACAAAGTGTTCAGATGGCTGTGTTAATTGTTTTGAGAGCAGTGACCTGAGTTTGGAGATGTGCATAAAATCAATCGAGAAAAACTGTAATCAAATGGTTAGTCTGATTAAACATGTTTTATTTTAAAAATTTTTTTTAGAATACGTGTAAAATATATATTTAATATTGTAAAATATATACAGTATTCATTATTTAAATATATAAAATATATATTTTATTGTATATATATATATATATATATATATATATATAGTATATATATATAATATAATATACATGTGTGTGTATATATATATATATATATATTATATATATATATATATATATATATATATATAATAAAAACTCAAATAATTTTTTTAATAAAAATAAAATATATATAAAAATGTATATGTAATAAAAATATAATTATTAAAAATTATGTGTGTATATTTTTTTTTTTTACATTTGAAATATTTAATAATATATTATATCTTGACCACTCTAATTTTAGACTCTACAAGTCTAAAATTATTTATATATATATATAGATAGATAGATAGATAGATAGATAATATAGATAGATGGAGAGAGAGCATTTTTAGAAACTAAAATATAAGATAGAATAGGTTTTATAAATGTTGTAAATTATTTTTTAGACATTTTAAATGGTTTTTAAAATGTAAATATGATATATTCTATTAATGTTCCCCATTATAGACCCATAATAGACTAGATTATTAGTGCATTTCACAAACCAGTGCTTGTGTATAATCTGCCTCTCCAATTCAAATCATTCTTATATCCCTGCAACCAACACGCTGATGCCGCTCTTTCTTTCCGTCGTGCAGTTTGAGGAGTGTCTGTACATCGCTGTGAATGGAGATGCAGATGAGTCAGAGGAGGATTTGAAGAGAAAGATCCATGTGATGAAGAAACTCACTGAAATCCTGTTTGGGATGGTGACGCTCAACGGTGCCCTCTTGAGGAAAGAGTGAGAAGTGCACTTTAGTTCTTCGTACCCTATATTGTACAAGTGCAACTACAGTCACGTTGAATTTCATTTCATATAACCTTAAACAAGCATAACTTGAAAACTGGTATATCTGTCCATGCCTTTAAACTTTTCCCTGAGCAAACAAAACCAGTCAAACATGACATTTTGTGTAGACTGCTTAACACATTTTTTTGTTTGTCAGATTGCGCCCACAAGACACCGAGCAAAGAAACCGGTTGTGGAAGAAACTACGCAGCCTCCTGGAAACATACAGTCGCTTACGAGAGCAGGACCAGAGCTTTTTAGTTGAGGTAATTGCATGTTTTTGTCTGGGTTAACTTTATGCTAGTTTCAGTTTTTGTTAACACATGGAGAATTGTCTGTTTCTGTTCAGGCGGTGGAGAGGTTGATCCACCCCACCCTGTGTGAGCAGTGTATCGAGTTTCTAGAGCGTCGACTGGTACAGCAGATTAACAGCAGTGTGGAGAGAGCAGGAGAGGAAGTGCTGCATGCTTTCATACTGGTGCACACCAAACTACTTGCCTTCTACTCCAGGTAGAAACACACTGGCATATGGGACATTTCTGCTGCTCCTGTGTTGCAAGGGGCCCCCACAAGATTATGAGCCAGTTCTGTTTAGATTTACTTAACCAGACACCTGAAAAAGCATATATACCACAACAAAAAGAGGCTTTGTAAAGAGACATAAATGTACAGTATTCACGCTGTAATCATAATTGTGGGATACATTATATCACACGCTCAAAAGTTGAATATTAATCCTTTTGCATAGCTAGCAGAAAATAAAAGCAATATCTTACGATTTCGCCATTTCATACAAATGATTACAAGTTGTTATGAGACTATGTTGAAAATCCAGAAGAGCGTTAGGTTGCCTAGAATAACTATTTAAAACTTTTAGCATGAACTTTTATGCACTACTTATCCGTAAAGGAAGAATTACGATGTACTATAGTTGCTACAGAGACCTTCAAATAATATCATCTTTATTACTTTTTGTGCAGTCGTAATGCAAGCAGTCTGACCATGTCTGATCTACTGGCCCTGATCATCCTGGTGCAGGATCTCCATCCCAGCAAAATCGACCTAGATGACATGACTCATGAGGTCTAATATAGCTGAATTGCAGCTTGGAGTCACAGTGTTTTTTTTTATTTTTTTATTTTTTTTATTGTATTCTAACAATATTTCTGTCTCTGTACTTTTGGCATGTTGAGGAGTTAGAGAACAGTTCAGCTCCTGATGTATTCTACACACCAGAGCCCTCTCCTCCTGACCGGGAATCAGGTGAGTCCGCAGTCAGTCACGCACAATAATGCTAATTACAATCTAAACTAGGAATGTGCAAGGATAATTGACTAGTCAATTAGTGAGGTCAACTAGTGAGTAATTCATTTTTTTAGTGGTGGTGCTTTTAAAGGGATAAATTTACTCATGTTGTTCCAAAGCCATATGACTTTCTTTCATCTGTGGAACACAAAAGGAGATGTTATACAGAATGTTTGAGACTTCAGTTACCATTTACTTTCATTGTATGGAAAAAGATGCAATGAAGGTGAATGGTGACTGAGGTTGTCAGCCACTGACATTCATCCTAATGTCTTTTGTGTTTCACTGAAGAAAGAAAGTCTTACAAGTTTGGAACCATATGAGGGTGAGTAAATGATAACAGAATTTTCAATTTTGATTGAACTATCCCTTTAAGTTGTTAGTTAAAGGAATAGTTCACCCAAAAATGAAAATTCTCTCATCATTTACTCACCCTCTTGCCATCCCAGATGAGTATGACTTTCTTTGTTCTGCTGAACACAAACAAAGTTTTTTAGAAGAATATTTCAGCTCTGTAGGTCCATACAATGCAAGTGAATTGGTACCAAAATTTTGAAGCTCCAAAAATGGAGCTCCACATGAAGGCAGCATAAATGTAATCCATATGACCTCAGCTGTTAAATCCATGATAAGCGTGGGTGAGAAAAAGATCAATATTTAAGTTATTTTTTACAATCAATCTTCACTTTCACTTTCACATCATTCTTTTGTTTTTGGTGATTATCATATCTCCACCTACTGGGCAGGGAGGAGAATTTATAGTAAAAAAAAGGACTTAAATATTGATCTGTTTTTCACCCACACTTATCATTTAACTTCTGAAGAAATACATTTAACAACTGGGGTCATATGGATTACTTTTATGCTGCCTTTATGTGCTTTTTGGAGCTTCAGAATTTTGTATATGCATTGTGAGGACCTACAGAGCTGAAATATTCTTCTAAAAATCTTTGTTTGTGTTCAGCAGAAGAAAGAAAGTCATACACATCTGGTCATGAGGGTGAGTTAAATGATGAGAACATTTTCATTTTTGGGTGAACTATCCCTTTAAGGGAGAATTTGTCTAAATAACCTCTCGTGCTTTTATGCATAGTCCAACCAAGTGACAGCCCTCCCGTCATCCAGTTTGTAGATCCTGATATTCAGGTGAGCCACCTGTGCATGTCAAAGCAATTATGTTGCCCTAAAAGTAACATGATATGATTGCGTTTCTATGAACATCACTCTTAATGTATCAAATGTGTATTTATAGATGAGAAGTTTCTCACATTTCTAAGGTCTTATAATTTTAGATGGCAGAGGACAGTCTGCAAACTCTTGAAGTTCCAACCCCTGACCCTTTGGCCCCATCCAGAGTTTTCCTGGAAGCCACACATAAAGATGGCTTCTTTCCAATGATGCCTCACTCCATGTACTGCCTGCCTCTCTGGCCTGGAATCACACTAGTGCTACTCACCAAGGTTAAAGTCTTTTTGAAAATTGTGGATACTAAATACTAGACCCCTAGTTTTTTAGACGTGGATCTCTTGGGGAAAAAACAACCTAAATCTTCATCAAAGGTTAATACTTGGAATAAAATAAATTTAATTCTATTCTGTCCATCTTGTTTATACATTTAGGCTGAAAATCACACTGAACATTTTTGTTTTTTTCTTTTTCATTTAAACCTGGAAATAGTTTTATGATTTTGAGAATTTTCAAAAAAGAAAAGTTATAACAAAATTAAGAAGAAATATCTAAGATTCTGCATTATTTCTAGGTCTCTAATCAAATGCGTAAAATTCTGACATTGACCATGCTAAAGGGATAGTTTGCCCAAAAATGAAAATTCTATCATCATTTACTCACACTCATACCATCCCAGATGTGTATGACTTTCTTTCTTCTGCTGAACACAAATGAAGATTTTTAGAATAATATCTCAGCTCTGTAGGTCCATAGAATGCAAGTGGATGGGCACCAAAACTTTGAAGCTCCAAAAGCACATAAAGGCAGCATAAATATAGTCCATACGACCTCAGTGGTTGAATCCATGTCTTCTGAAGCGATATGTTATGTATGGATGAGAAGCAGATCAATATTTAAGTCCTTTTTTACTATCGATCTCCACTTTAACATACTTTTCTTTTGTTTTTGGCAATTCGCGTTCTTCGTTCATAAAAAAAGGACTTTAATATTGATCTGTTTCTCACCCACACCTATCATATCACTTCTGAAGATATGGTTTTAACCTCTGGAGCCTTATGGATTACTTTTATGCTGCCTTTATGTGCTTTTTGGAGCTTCAGAATTATGATACCCTTTCACTTGCATTGCGAGGACCTACAGAGCTGAAACATTCTTCTAAAAATCTTCATTTCTGTGTTTTTGAAAGTCATACACATCTGGGATGAGTAAATGATGAGAGAATTTTCATTTTTTGGTTAAACTATCCCTTTAACTCAGTGTACAAAAGGTCAGGGTTTCTTGCTTCCATTGAACTCAAATCATGCTGGGATAACATGTATAATCAGGTTTTGCACAAACTTGTGAAGGCCATGCCAGCTCTAGTGCATATTGTCATTACAGTAATAGGGGGACGTACCAAATACTTAGAAATTCTGAAATGTATATTAATGTTTAAATGAACATGGGTAATGTAACCAGTTATTTGCAAACAGAAATTCCAGTAGCAAAGTTTAAAGGGCTTTATAATTCATTTAGCAAAAATAGTAGAAGTATTTTTATGTGTTTCAACAGATCCCCAACAGTCAAGTGGCAATGTATGTTTACTGCTGTCTGGAGGCATTTGTGAATCTGGAGAACAGGTTACGTGAGGGGAAGGAGGGAACCGCAGCCATGCGGGGTCAGTCCTCTGTCCATGACATCCGGGTCAAACTGGACAAGTTCATCAAAAACTTGGTCAGCATGGACATTCAGGTGAGTGGGCACCAGGTAAACCTTATTACTGCACACACACCTACCCTTTCCTCATTGTCCGATCCACTTTATAAAGTGTTATAATAAAAGATGAGAATCACAAGGAGTTTAATTATGGTTCCTTAACAAACTTAACGATTCTTGTTCTGCAATGATTCCATACACGATTCTGTTAGTACTTTTAGGGACACAATGTCATATGAACAACCAGTCAGTTATTACACTGATTTTAAGACTCACAAGCCTTAAGTACACACAAGCTGATAAATCATGAGTTCAATATTGATTTGAGTCCTTTTGACCGATTCATTAAAAAGGAATGGTTCAGTCATTTGCTTGTGAATTTGACTACATTGGTGGTGTTGTATGTTTGTTGTTGTGTACCAGCAAGGACAACACAACAAAAAGATGTGTTGACTGTTTATTTGCCCGATCTTTATCTGTCATCTTGTTCAATTAATACTGCAAGCATTTGCCGTGGAGCTTTAGATACAGTTATTTAGTATTTTAAAATAATGTTCCATCCACATCGACAGAAGATTGCTGGAATTAACCTTTGGACCATAAACAGAGCAAAATATCATGAAAATCATTTGGTTCTGGTATTTAAAAAAAAGAAATGGAACCAGTTCTTGTTTCCCTTACCTAGCTATAATAACATCACATAAAAAAAAAAATGATTTTGTTTGTGTTCAGACTTCCCAACTTCAAAATGTGTGGACAGACTTTAAGAACAAAGCCTTTACCAGATCTGGATCTGGAGTCACAAGGGAGTGAGTGCTTTTTTATATTATACAAAACTATCATTGCTGTTAATGAGCTGTGAGCGGTTCCGTGAACCCTTACCCCCCATACTGTAAATCAGGGTTTGAACTTGGTTTCTGACTCCTCTGTGCTCAAGGCCAAAAACTTGACTTTAACTTATGTTGTGTTGTAGGTTGCTGCCCTCCTGTCATAACATGAAGACTCAGTTGTGTGTTGTGTACAGACAGTGTTTTGCCGCTCAGTGCATGAGGAGCAGTCAGCGGTTGGCTCCTCATCTGCAAGAACGAGCTCTAAACATGGTCCAGTATGTATGAATGGACACCTCTACTATATGGATGGACATACAATATATTATTCTCGGACTATGTTTAAGCACTGGAATCACTTTTGTCCTCCTCTCACATTTGTTTCAGAGAGAAGTTGATAGACTGGAAGGATTTTCTGCTAGTGAAAAGCAAAAGAAACATCACAATGGTGTCATATCCTTCATTGATATATAATGCCTGGAAAATTTCAACTTGACATCATCAGTAGTGGTCTGATGGTCTTTTCCTGTTTTTAATGACCCCATGAAATGGCTTGACAAGTGCAGTTTTTTCCCTCTGTGTTGATGTATTTCCTATTGAAAAAGGAAGTTGGGATGGAACATATTTAAGCGCTTGTGCAAATGAGTCATCAGTATTTTTGTTCGTTTTCCCAGAAGACAAAAGAGTGTATTTTAAATGTTTTAAATGCAAAAAGTTAATTTAGTCAGCTAGCATATAGATGGGCTTTAGATGCATTTCATTGTACTCAATTATGTTTTATTAGACTGATTACATTATTATAGAATGATGCATGATTCAGTTTGAACTTTAACTGTGCTATCACATACCTGGAGGAGTTTCCTGGTCTTATCCACTTTATTTACGTGGATCGTTCAGATGGTCATATGATCGCACCCTCTCTAAACGTGACTGATCATACTGTCTCTGAGCTCGGAAAGGGGCCTCTTGCACACTTCATAAAAAACAAGGTGCTGTTGTGTTTGTTTACAGCTACATGTTCTCAGCTAACAAGAAATTCAATGTTTTTCTATTGAACACACATCTAGTTGTCCTTGAGCTGCTCTTTTGAACTGTTGCTATATTATTTAGAGGCAGTACTGTATATAATATACAGAATAAGGACTGGGTGTTATAGCAAATATTGATGTGACAGTATATAGTATTCATGATGATTTTACTGGAGAATGAAATTAGATTTGGCCATTAAGAGTGATGTTTTAATATTGAGTGTTACAGTGCATTCAGAAAGTATTCAGACCCCTTCATTTTTTTCACATTTTGTTATGTTGCAGCCTTATGCTAAAATGCTTTAAATAATTTTATTTTTTTTCACATCAATCTGCACTCCATACCCCATAATAACAAAGCAAAAACCAGATTTTTGGTAACTTAATTGCAAATTTATTAAAAGGAAAAAACTGAAATATCACACTGACATAAGTATTCAGACTCTTTCCCATGGCACATGAAATTTAGCTTAGGTGCATCCCATTTCTCTGGATCATCTTTGAGATGTTTCTACACTTTGACTGGAGTCCACCTGTGGCAAATTCAATTGATTGGACATGATTTGGAAAGGCGCACACCTGTCTATGTAAGGTCTCACAGCTGAAAATGCATATCGGAGCAAAAACCAAGCAATGAGGTCAAAGGAACTGCCTGCAGAGCTCAGAGACAGGATTGTATCGAGGCACAGACCTGAGGAAGGCTACAAATAAATGTTGGCTGCATTGAAGTTTCCCAAGAACACAGTGGCCTCCACAATTCTTAAATGGAAGAAGTTTGGAACAACTAGGACTCTTCCTAGAGCAGGTCACTTGGCCAAACTGAGCAATCGGGGGAGAAGGGCCTTAGTAAGAGAGACCAAGAACCCAATGGTCACTCTGGTTGAGCTCCAGAGATCATGTGTGGAGATGGGAGAAACTTGCAGAAGCAAGTTCTGATCGGTCTGACCGATCTGGGCTTTATGGCAGAGTGGCCAGACGGAAGCCTCTCCTCAGTGCAAGACACATAAAAAAAGCACCTAAAGGACTCTCAGTTTTTGAGAAACAAGATTCTCTGGTCTGATGAAATGAAGATTGAACTGTTTGGCCTCAATTCGAAGTGCCATGTCTGGAGGAAACCAGGCACCGCTCATCACCTGTGCAATACCATCCCAACGGTGAAACATGGTTGTGGTTGCATCATACTGTGGGGGTGTGTAACACGATTCAAATGAGCAAGGAGGAGGCGGGAACCGGCTGAACAGTCAAAGTAATATTTAATGAAAAAAAAAAGACACAAAACATAAACACACTCATGGCAGCTGCATGTGGCTCTCTCTCTCTCCAACTGCCGAATCTGGCTCGACCTTATCCCTCTCCTCGGCACAGGGTGTTTTTCAGCAGGAGAGACTGGGCGACTGGTCAGGGTTGAAGGAAAGCTGAACGCTGGCCGATTGGGGGCCAGCCGTGCGGACTCACGGCCTAGCCCCGCCCTCCTCCTCGTCACAGGGTGTTTTTCAGCGGCAGAGACTGGGGGACTGGTCAGGGTTGAAGGAAAGCTTAATGCAGAAAAATACAGAGATATTCTTAATGAAAACCTGGTCCAGAGCACTCAGGACCTCAGACTGGGCCGAAGATTCACCTTCCAACAGGACAATGACCCTTAGCACACAGCCAAGACAGCACAAGAGTGGCATAGGGACAACTCTGTGAATGTCCTTGAGTGGCCCAGCTAGAGCCTGGACTTGAACCCAGTCAAACATCTCTGGAGAGACCTGAAATGGCTGTCCACCGACGGTCCCCATCCAACCTGACAGAGCTTGAGAAGATTTGCAGAGAGAAATGGCAGAAAATCCCCAAATCCAGGAGTGCAAAGCTTGTTGCATCATACCCAAAAAGACCTGAGGCTGTAATCACTGCCAAGTGATTCTTGGGTCTGAATACTTACGTCAATGTGAGATTTCAGTTTTTTCTTTTTAATAAATTTGAAAAGTTATCAAAAATCTGGTTTTTGCTTTGCCATTATGGGGTATGGAGTGTAGATTGATGTGAAAAATAAATAAATATTTAAAGCATTTTAGAATAAAGCTGCAACATAACAAAATGTGAAAAAACAAAGGGGTCTGAATATTTTCTGAATGCACTGGATATATTTGTTTTAAGTTTGACTGAAACTCAGTTGTACAAGTGGTGTTAGAGTTGGTAAGTTTGATTCATTTTCCATGAATTGGTTGAAACCGTTTATTTCAAAGTATCAATTCAAATCTTCTTAAATCATTTGTTTACGTCATCACTCAAAAATGCTCCCAAAAAATCCCTTGTTAGATTTTATATTTTTTAGTAAAAATATATGTAGGTACATATTGCTGTTTCTTACTATGTATAACATTTAAAATGATTAAATATCATTCTTCATCAAAAGTGTACAAAACATGCCTTGATTATTTTTCAGTAGATTTTAACTGTTTTAGTTCTTACATTATTAATCATTTTGAATCTTGGCAACAATCGTTGTTTAATTTAAATAAGGGCTTGTTTAATTGACAAAATCACCCCTTTTAACCCATTTCAATGCAAAAACATAACTATCTTTATATACTTCATCAAATGTAAGTGTCTTGAAAACACCTGTTACTTGCACTGATTAGTTACTGATACCAACAGAATACTAGTCTCATCATGTATCTCTGAACAGATTTGGGGTTTTGTGGCAACAGCTCGCCGGTACCTGCACAAGGGTTACACCACTGTCACACTCAGAGATGGAGATTATTTCTACTGTTACTTCCTGTGGTTTGAAAATGAAACGGTAAGTGGGCCACGTGTGTTTTTTACCATTACAATAATGCATCTAGTGAAAATTACATTGTTAATGTTGAGAACAAAACTATTTGTTCAGAAACAATCAGGAGTAATTTTGTTTTGACAGGGATACAAACTGGAAGTGGTAGACATACCCAGCCTCCCAGAGGACTATGCTCCAATAGGAATGCTCGCCTCTGATTATTATAAGTATGACATTCATTTTGAATTCTGTTTTAATTACCTTTGAATCAATTCTATTAAAGTTGCATGTGCATGCCAGTGAAATCAAAATACAGCGTTAGATTGATTGATGTCTAGTGACGATTGAATTTATGGCCTCATTCAAGTGTGATAATGTTGAGTTTGTGGGCAATGGAGGAGTAAGGAGACAACGAAACAGGTTCATGGTCAGAGTTTATTTTTCTCAGGTTCACACTCTTTAGATATCGTACTCTGCCATTCTCTATCCCACTCTGATGCTCTGGCGTGCCTTTTCAGGTCTCCCTCCGCCATCGCTATAATGAGAGACAGGTGTTAGAGTAATTACAACCAAGGTGACGAGCCTTACCACTTTCTCTCTCCCACAGACAGACGCATGACCACACCCCCCCACCCCCGCCACATACCCCCACCGCCGACTCAGGCCGGGGCAACATCTGGCCTGCCCACTCCCCTCCCAAAAGTCAGTCACAATCATCTGTGCCCCCAATCTGTGGACCACCTTGAATTTAAAGGGCTGAAGAGCCAGATACCAACGGATGATCCACGCGTTAGTATCCTTCATGCAATGGTGCCATTGCAGAGTAGCGTGATCAGAACAGAGGGTGAAGGCCCACCCCAGCAGGTAGTAGCGGAGGGTAAGAACAGCCCACTTCATCGCAAGACACTCCTCCTTGATGGTACTGTATTTTGTCTCCTTGAAGGAGAGCTTGCGACTAATAAACAGTACCAGCCGCTCCCCCCTCCCACCTCCTGCGAGAGCACCGCCCCCAGCCCCCTGTCAGATGCATCCGTCTGTAAAATAAAGGGGAGAGAGAAATTAGGTGCATGTAAAAGCGGCCCCCCACAAAATGCGGACTTTACCTTAAGAAAAGCCTGTTGGCACGACTCTGTCTACTGGACTGGATCGGGAGCCCCCTTTTTAGTAAGGTCAGTCAGCGGGCTGGTGACATCAGAATAACTAGGCACAAACCTCCGGAAGAAGCCGGCCAGCCCCAAAAACTGCCTTACCTCCATTTTGGTCTTGGGCATCGGGCAGGCCGCGATCGCTGAGGTTTTATTAACCTGTGGACGCACCTGTCCGTGACCCAAGTGGAACCCCAGATGCCGATCTTCCACCCGCCCAGTTGCGCACTTCTTTGGGTTGGCCATGAGTCCCGCCTGTCGCATCGACCTCAGGATAGCCCTCAGATGCTGCATATGCCACTGCCAGTCATTACTATAAATTACAATATCATCCATATATACGGCGGCATATGCCGTATGCAGTCTGAGGATCATGTCCATGAGGCGCTGAAATGTAGCCGGGGCTCCGAACAAACTGAACGGAAGCGTTATGAATTGGTGTAACCCAAACGGTGTGGAAAAAGCAGTATTGGAGTTAAAGGGATCTGCCAATAACCCTTTGTTAAGTCCAGCGTCGAGTAAAATTGAGCCACGCCCAACTGATCGAGTAACTCGTCAATTCGCGGCATTGGATAAGCGTCAAATTTGGACACCGCGTTCACTTTCCAGTAGTCAACACAGAACCGGACCATCATTCTTTGGGACCAGAACTACCAGGCTGGCCCAATCGCTGTGCGACTCTTGTATTACGCCCATTTCAAGCATTGCCTCTAATTTTTCCTGCACAACCTTTTTCTTGTGTTCAGGAAGGCGATAGGGGCGACTACGTACCACCACCCCCGGGGTGGTCTCAATATGGTGCTCTACAAGGTTCGTGCGACCGGGAAAGGGTGAAAACACGTCCGCGAATTCCGCTTGCAACCGGGCAATGTCTATAAGCTGCGACTGATGAGAGGTGGTCTCCACAACCGGGGTGAACTAATTTGGTTTGAGAGTCACCTCCGGCCCGAGCTCCACCCTCTCCGGAACTACCATCGCCAATGGCTACAGGCACCACCTCCCTCCATGATTTGAGGAGGTTGAGGTGGTAGATTTGACGTGCCCCTCCCCTGTCCATTCGGCCAAACCTTGTAATCGAGATCTCCAACTCGTCGTGTGACCTCAAAAGGTCCTTTCCACTTGCCGAGTAATTTGGAGCTCGAAATGGGCTGCAATACAAGCATCTATCTCCCTGTGCGAATTCGCGTAGTCGAGTGCCCCTGTCGTGGGCAATGGAGGAGTCAGGAGACAACGAAACCGGTTCAAGGTCAGAGTTTATTTTTCTCAGGTTCACACTCTTTAGATATCGAACTATGCCAACTTTCAGGCGCATTGCACACTCTTTAAATATCGTACTCTGACACTCTCTCTCCCACTCTGATGCTCTGGCGTGCCTTTTCAGGTCACCCTCTGCCATCACTATAATGACCCCCACCACATAAAGGAATATTCAGTACAAGTTAAGCTCAATCAACAACATATGTGGCATAATGTTAATTACCACAAACATTTATTTCAACTCGTCCCTCCTTGGAAGTGAATGGGACTTATCTGTAAACATTCAAATTCTTTTAAAATTATAGCCACAAGATGTAAACAATATGTGTGTTAACATGATTTTAGTGTGATAAAATCACTTACTAACCTTTTCTATGTAATGTTCTAGTATCCAATTCAAGTATCCAATTTTACAACTCCATTGCCATGATGACGCAACACCGTAAACCCTAAAACAACGATTTAACTAACTTTACAGCTCAAATAATACATGAGTTTTAACAGAAGAATTAATGTAAGTGCTTTATAAAATTGTAAGCTTACTAAGCTTCAAATGTATGCCTTTTAAACCCTCCAAAAATTGGCCCCATTCACTTCCATTGTAAGTGCCTCACTGTAACCTCCATTTTTGCTTTATTTTTTAAAGGGATAGTTCACCCAAAAATGAAAATTGTCTCATCATGTACTCATCCTAATGCCATCCCAGATGTGTATGACTTTCTTATAAATTGATCTACTGTAGCTCTGTAGGTCCATAAAATGCACAAAGTGAATGGTGGCCAGAACTTTGAAGGTCCAAAAAGCACATAAAGGCAGCATAAAAGGAATCCATATGACTCCAGTGGTTAAATCCATATCTTCAGAAGTGATATGATAGGTGTGGGTGAGAAACAGATCAATAATTAAGTCCATTTTTACTATAAATTCTCCTCCCTACCCAGTAGATGACGATATGCACAAAGAATGTGAATCGCCAAAAGCAAAAGAAGAATGTGGAAGTGAAAGTGGATATTTATAGTAAAAAGGACTCAAATATTGAACTGTTTCTCACCCACACCTATCATATCACTTCTGAAGATATGGATTCAACCACTGGAGTTATTTGGATTACTTTTATGCTTCCTTTATATGCTTTTTGGACCTTCAAATTCTTGCCACCATTCACTTGCATTGTATGGACCTACAGAGCTGAGATATTTTTTATAAAAATCTTTCTTTTTGTTCAGCAGAAGAAATAAAATCATACACATCAGGGATGGCATGAGAGTGAGTAAATGATGAGAGAATTTTCATTTTGGGGTGAACTATTCCTTTAAGAAAAGGAGGTAGGAGTCAAAATTAACTTTAGTGGTAATCAATATTAAGCCACAAATGCTGTCGATTGAGTTGAACTTGTACTGAATCCGGAACATTCCTTTAAGTCAATATAAAATATACTTGTCATTCTACTTATTTGAAGTGTAACACATGAATCCAGCTGAATATCCTTAACTGATGTCTTTCATGTCTGTCTGTTGTGTCTGATGGTGTCATAGGAAACTGCGCCGATATTACAGCAAAAATCATCAGAATGAGGTGGTGAAATGTTATGAACTGCTGACAGTGCATTTGGGTGTGATCCCCAATGAATATATCCTTCAGCACTGCAGTCAGCTGGCCCGCAAGCTCTGGGAGCCCTCCCGTATCCCTCTCCTGTGAACCACACTCAGAGGTCCTCAGAGGAATTCTGCCTTGTTCACTTTATTCCATAGGTGATCTGTTATCTAGAGACTGAGTTTCCTGAACTTTAAGCACAAGCGCTTCTGATTTCAATTATTTGCAGAAAATAACATTGTGCTTAGAAACCAAACATTGTGTTTTTTGTGCTTCCCATTTGATTCTTATGGAAAATCTTCAGGTGCTCGTCAGGCAAAAAATCAGGACCAACTATTGTAGGAAAACACTCTTTTTGAGATGTCATTACCATGATTTCATCCGATTTCTGGCTCAGTATGTGGCGTATTTAAAGCTGCAGTGTATTGACTTGACTGCCATTTCTTGAAAGAAACATGATTTATACTTTATTTTTAAAATGATGTACAAGGCAGTTGATGAAAAATTACAGTCTTTTATAATTGTTAATTTCTCTGTTTTTACAACAGTTTAATATATATATATATATATATATATATATATATATATATATTTTTTTTTTTTTTGCAATTGTGCAGAACATATATTGTTGTCTTCATTGTTTTGGAGATACAGATAAAATACAATTATAATTGACTGATGAAATTATGTCCAATGTACTGCAACTGCAGATGATTTTCTTTCAGAATTATTTTAATAAATTGTTTAACAGAAATACATCCATAGTTTTATCATTCCCATAACAAAATATTCCCAGTATTTTTTCCACTGCAGTAAGTTAAATTGAATTTAAAAGTTAAATTTAAAAAAGATGAATAATTCAATCAAGTTATCTGTTTTTGATCTTTTGCTGCTTATTTTATTTTTTTAAAACAGATAATGTGAGATGTCACAGATTAATTGAGAACAGAAAAGATTTATTGATTGAATATTGCTCATATACAGTATATAATGTTGTGTAAAAATTAATGTTTTTATATAATATACAATATGATTGGATTTCCAAGATAAATAAATATATTACAATGTAATATTTGTCATCTTTCATAAAAAATATACACTACCGGTCAAAAGTTTTGAAACACTTGACTGAAATGTTTCTCATGATCTTAAAAATCTTTTGATCTGAAGGCGTATGTTTAAATGTTTGAAAAATATAATTGTGCCACGATATTAATTTAATTCATTATAAATCTAAAATGTAATAAAAATAAAAAAACAAATTTAAATTGATGACTTGGACCAAATAAGAAAGAAAAGCAGCCAATAAGTGCCCAGCATATAGATGGGAACTCCTTCAATACTGTTTAAAAAGCATCCCAGGGTGATTCGTCAAGAAGTTGGTTGAGAAAATGTCAAGAGTACATGTCTGCAAATTCTAGGCAAAGGGTGACTACTTTGAAGATGCTAAGATATAACACAGTTTTGATTTATTTTGGATTTTGTTTAGTCACAACATAATTCCCATAGTTCCATTTATGTTATTCCATAGTTTTGATGACTACTATTATTCTAAAATGTAAAAAAAAAAAAAAAAAAAAAAATTATAATAAAGAATGAGTGTTTCAAAACTTTTGACCGGTAATATATATATATATATATATATATATATATATATTTGTGTGGATTATAGTGGCTTTGGTTTAAGATTTAATTCAGTTACTTTTTAAAAAGCGAATTAAATGTTCTAACTGCCACTTTCTGTATATTCATTTATTAGGTGAATCTCACAAAGGAATCTCCAGGTCATATTTCACCCCAAAATGATAATGACAACATTGATGTTCCTAAAAATAGGCTTAATTTGCATTGATTGTCATCTTATTTCCACCTCGAAATAGAAGATAACTCCTTCCAACTGTTTTACCATCTCTGATGACATCATAATGCACCTGTGAGGTCCTGCACTGCTCCGGCTTTAACCAGTTCCCTCAGTAAGATGGTCTCAGCACTGATGTCATGGACCACCTGTGTCTTCATAGCGTCCATGCGGAGAGACTCGTAGTAATGCAGCAAGGCTCCAGGGTGCTGCAGGTCATATCCGAATCCAGCCAGACTCACCTCATCACACACCTGCAGGGCTAGAACTACTGCACTTATGCCCAGGGTTGGCACCATCTAACAAAAACAACATATAAAACTGCCTCAAATGAGCACTGTTAAGGACATAAGATCTAAGGCCTAAAGGAGTTGTGGAATGCATAGACTTCCTGATAAAAGAAACATTTTAGCAGTGGTTTCAATCCATTGTAGAAGTTTAAATCCAATCCATCCCAGATTTGATGCTGCTTAACACAATTTTTCAATAATAATAAACCTGTATAAACAAAACTAAACATTTTGAAGTGCTCATGTGTCTTACATATCCATCAAATTGTTAGTGAAAGAGTTAGAGAAAGTTTTAAAACCCAATGCCTGAAATTCAAATGGTGGATCTACTGTATGCCTTATGATAATTTTCTGATCATGGATTTTACCATAAAAAACAAGTAGCCTTTGGGATTGTAATCCTACTTTTTTGTTTAACAGGTGTAAATTGTAAGAATGATCAGTTAGAAAACTAATAGTATACCTCTTGTCAACAAGTCACTTAATTTGACAGTACCAAAAATGGTGTGACAAGTTACATGCCAAAGTTTAATACTTAGGGTTTGGAGTTTGTTCTAAGCCTTGTTCTAAGCAAGCACCATAAAAAAATAAAATAATAATAATAATAAAAAAAAAAAATAAAAAAAAATTAATAATATATATATATATATATATATGTGTGTACAGTTGTGTTCAAAAGTTTGCATACCCTTGGAGAATTGGTAATATATGTACCATTTTTAAAGAAAACATGAGTGAGCAGGCAAAACACATTTCTTTTATTTCTTATGGGATTCATATTCAACTGTAGATTATAACAGAATGACACAATCATATAACAAAATATGGCAACATAGAAAAAAATGAAATGACCCCTGTTCAAAAGTCTGCATACCCTTAGTTCTTAATAATGTGTATTGCCCCCTTTAGCATCAATGACAGCGTGCAGCCTTTTGTAATAGTTGTCTATGAGGCCCCAAATTCTTGCAGGTGGTATAGCTGCTCATTCATCTTGGCAAAATGCCTCCAGGTCATGCAAAGTCTTTGGTCGTCTTGCATGAACCGCACGTTTGAGATCTCCCCAGAGTGGCTCAATTATATTAAGGTCAGGAGACTGTGATGGCCACTACAGAACCTTCACCTTTTTTTTGCTGTAACCACTGGAGGGTCAACTTGGCCTTGTGCATAGGGTCATTGTCGTGCTGGAAAGTCCAAGAGCATCCCATGCGCAGCTTTCGTGCAGAAGAATGCAAACTGTCTGCCAGTATTTTCTGATAACATGCTGCATTCATCTTGCCATCAGTTTTCACAAGATTCCCCATGCCTTTAGAGCTCACACACCCCCAAAACATCAGTGAGCCACCACCATGCTTCACAGTGGGGATGGTATTCTTTTCACTATAGGCCTTGTTGACCCCTCTCCAAACATAATGCTTATGGTTGTGAACATAAAGCTCTATTTTGGTCTTGTCACTCCAAATTACAGTGTGCCAGAAGCTGTGAGGTGTGTCAAGGTGTTGTCGAGCATATTGTGACCGGGCTTTTTTGTGGCATTGGCGCAGTAAAGGCTTCTTTCAGGCAACTCGACCATCCAGCTCATATCTGTTCAAGTATCGTCGTATTGTGCTCCTTGAAACAACCACACCGTCTTTTTCCAGAGCAGCCTGTATTTCTCCTGAGGTTACCTGTGGGTTTTTCTTTGTATCCCGAACAATTCTTCTGGCAGTTGTGGCTGAAATCTTTCTTGGTCTACCTGACCTTGACTTGGTATCAAGAGATCCCCGAATTTTTCACTTCTTATTAAGTGATTGAACAGTACTGACTGGCATTTTCAAGGCTTTGGATATCTTTTTCTATCCTTTTCCATCTTTACAAAGTTCCATTATCTTGTTATGCAGGTCTTTTGACAGTTCTTTTCTGCTCCCCATGGCTCAGTATCTAGCCTGCTCAGTGCATCCACGTGAGAGCTAACAAACTCATTGACTATTTATGCACAGACACTAATTGCAATTTAAAATCCACAGGTGTGGGAAATTAACCTTTAATTGCCATTTAAACCTGTATGTGTCACCTTGTGTGTCTGTAACAAGGCCAAACATTCAAGGGTATCTAAACTTCTGATCAGGGCCATTTGGATGATTTCTGTTATCATTATTATTTTAAAAGGAGCCAAACAACTATGTGATAATAAATGGCTTCATATGATCACTATCCTTAAATAAAAGACAGTTTTGTTGCATGGTCAGTCATATTTTCAAAATCAATGCCAAAATTTCACAGTTTCTGCCAGGGTATGCGAACTTTTGAGCACAACTCTATGTATGTTTTGGAGCAATATGAATAGTAAGTAACCTTCCTGAATTTAAAGAGTATTGCATTTGTGAATGGTGATTGCTGTACAGACCTTTCTCTGTTGCCCTGCGTAAGTCTGCAGCACCTGTCCAGTCCTGTACATAATTTCAGGGTTCAGGATGCGAAAGTTTTCTGGTTGAAGAGGAATCGAGTCAATCACACCCCTCCAGAACCACAGTTTAGACCACCAACTCTACAGAGATATAGAGACAAAACATAGCTTTCTGAGTGCCCTGAGTTTACCCACCAAGTGTATTTGTTCAGCACTGTGGTGCTTTAATATTATTAATTTAAAGACCCAATGAAATTTGAGTTTTGTGCCTTTTAGTCCATATTTGTTAGCTTAACTATCTATATCTATATGCTTGTGCACTGCTAAAAGTTTATAAAATTTTAGCAGATACACACTTTTACATTTTACAATCTCTTCCAGGAAAACAGGAGCAAAAATATTGATGGCTCATTTTGCACTATAGGGGCGTTCACACATTTTTCACTTTCGGCCAAAATCTTTTGATGGCACTCACCAGAGGTTCACTGGTTACTACAGAGGTCAGCCAGGCTAAATCTAAGCTCTTGAATACAACCAAGGCCACCATTTCAGTACTCTTGTATTCTTGTGCCAGGGAAGGAGCTCCTTCTGGATACATCAGTCGAATGGTAGTTCTAGAGCCAGCGTCTTTCTCAAATCCAAGTACCGGAGCATTGTTCATTCTGCGGGTATAAAGATTAAAACACAAATATTGAATGAAAATATTTCTAATGAGTAACTCTACAGCAAATTTCAAAGCTGCAGGAAGCATAAATGGTTGTAGGAAATGGAGAGAAATCAATTTGTGCCTGTAAAGCGGCCAAAGGTAATCTAGCCTGCTGTGTTAGTTACCAAAGTCAGTTAATTATGTTATTACTGAGTGTGTTTACATGTACAATACGCTAGCATCTAACAAATATTAGCTTATTTAAAAAAATCTGACAACGCAAGAAAACCGCGTTGGGTCCTCATGTTTAAATGTTGTGTATGCACAAAAATGTTGAGTACGCCACCTCTCACGCTTAGTTATTTTTTCTCATAAGTAAACTAGATGTGGAAATGTGTGCACCACCATGCAAGAGCTAGCCTACCCATTTGGTCAATTACTGACAGCACTGGAAAAAGAGTGCAACTAAGATCTTCCACATCCGTCATTATAGCAGATGTACCATCCTCTGTCTACAGATGGATTGTGGAAATCGAATGAAGCTTGATTATTACTTGCCAATTGTGTGCACTTTAGTACTGAACATGAATAATTGATACATGCATTATACTTCTGTCAGCGAAACCAATGTGTAAAGCCGATGTCTCACTAGTTGATTTTTCCAATGATTTTCAGGTGTTATCTTCATTAAAATAATCACTGGCCAGGCAGAGGGAGTCTGCGCGCATTAGCACCTCTCAGCGGGAGTTGTTAATCACTTGACATCGAGACTCTCAGCTGAGTTAATGGCTTCAAGCACTGAAAAAACACATCCATTTTGTTTGAAAAAATCATTCTGTCAGTGAGGCAGGGTCTTGTGTTCTACTCAAGTGACCAATGTGCTTCTTTTGAAATCCACAGTGATTCTGTCACCAAGCGGTTTTCCTGCCTTTTTTTCTACACTAAAATGACATCAGAAAGCAGTCACAACAGTCTGTTTTTATTGAATGAAATTTACTTTTACTCACTGAAAGCTGCATATGGACATAGGCACCTCGATGGGATAAATACACAATCACGCACCTTCACAAGGTCTTCACGATTATGTCACTCTTTTGGATAGCAGCAGAACAGACAGGTAGGATGGCTTCAGCAACTTTTTGACAGATAAAAACATGGCTTCACTCTTTCTGTGTGTGTGTGTGTGTGTGTGTGTGTGCAGAGAGAGAAAGAGAGCTCAGAACAGGTACTTTTCAATGCAGAAATAATGCAAAAGCAACTAATGACGGACAACAATAACCATGATGGACATTTTACAGTTTTGGTGCATTTTAAAATAATCTTGTGAATAACCTTGTGAAAGCCAACTGAACCACAAAGACAATGCAACATTGTTACTATTTTAGCCCCTGTTTTGGAACAAATCAAGCAAGCTACAGGTCTGAAAATGCCCCAAATCCCTCTATTGCAATTGCAATTTTACCCATGTTGTTATTTCGTTGAGCTCCACATGACAGGGATCAGAAAGAGATAGTTGCAGTGAGTTGTTATGTGAGTCACCCCACCCCAAGTGTGTCATACCTCTGACTGAAGAGAGCAAGATCTCAGCAAAAAATGTCTGCATGTCTCAGCCAAAACTTTGCTTTGCTTTCGGGGGCAAAGCGTATCAATTTTGCATTCTTTCGTTCAGACTTGCACTGGGAACCACACACTTTCCCAAAATGCATGGATGTGGTTTTGACACATTTGAGGCTTCAGTGCATCCCCATTTTGAATCATCTCTATTAGTTGATGCTAGCCCACTCGGAAACTTTGTCTACCCAACATCGAGATGTAATTCTCAGCCACTTGAACAGTCTAGGGCTGTGTGTAAACCTAGACAAGAGTGTTCTGTTGCCAGGGCAACAGACTCCATTTCTAGGGGTGGAGCTAGATTCGCAGGTGATGCTGGTGCACCTGTCTCCAGCTCATGTTCTGTCATTCCGCCGGTGTCTGGCGATGTTCAAAGTGGGACGTGTTCTCCCTCCGATAACATTTCACAGGCTTTTAGGGCTCATGATCGCAGCTTTCGCCATCATTCCTCTGGGCATGTTGAATGCGAGACCTTTCCAGTGCTGGATGAACTACATAAAAGGACTTCAACCGCTGACGCAGGCATTTCGTCCCTTCACAGTGATGCGTGGGTGCTCTTGAACACTGTTGCCATGGAAACAGATGTGCCTTTTGATGCTGGGCATTCCGTTGGGACAGGTGTGTCACCGCAAAGTTATAACGACAGAGCCTCCTCTATGGGTTGGGGAGCTGAATACGAGGGCTGTCCAGCCTATGGGTTTTGGACGGGCTAGTGGCGATATTGGCACATAAACTGTCTGTAGAATTTTACAGTGCTGCTGGTGTTAGAATATTTCCGTCCGGAGATTCAGGATAGCAATGTCCTTATCTGGTCGGACAACAGGGCAGTGGTGTTCTACATCAATCGCCAGGGAGGGGTGCGCTATCATGCCATGCTGAGGCTGGCATGACGCATTCTTCTGTGGGCAGGGGACAATGTGCTGTCTCCATGAGCCGTACATGGCCCAGTGCTGTATTGGCCATCTCAGGTATGGTTTTCAAAGCTGGTCTTGCTCCTAGAGGAAGTGCCTTGGGAGATTCCAGTCAGAACAGACCTGTTGTCTCAGGCTTGGGGCAGCATTTGGCACCCCTGACCAGACTTACTGCATAGAAGTTATGGGTATGGCCCCTCAATGGGGTGCTCTATCGAATGATGGTTTATCACCCGTGGTGGTTAATACCATTCTTTTTTTCTTCTTCTTAATTTTATCCCCTTTTCTCCCAATTTGGAATGCCCAAGTTCCACTACTTAGTAGGTGCTCGTGGTGGCACGGTTACTCACCTCAATCCAGGTGGTGGAGGACAAGTCTCAGTTGCCTCCGCTTCTGAGATAGTCAATCCATACATCTTATCACATGGCTCACTGTGCATGACACCGCAGAGACTCACAGCACGGGAGGCTCATGCTACTCTTCGCGATCCATGCACAACTTACCAAGTACCCCATTAAGAGTGAGAACCCCTAATCGCAACCATGAGGAGGTTACCCCATGTGACTCTACCCTCCCTTGCAACCGGGTCAATTTGTTTGCTTAGGAGACCTGCCTGGAGTCACTCAGCACACCCTGGATTCAAGCTCGCGACTCCAGGGGTGGTAGTCAGCGTCAATACTCGCTGAGCTACTCAGGCCCTGGTTGATACCATTCTGAATGCTAGAGCTCCAGGAAACTTTAAACATTTAAGTGCCGTATTTTTGCTTTTTGGTATAAGGCACGAGGTGATCCAATTCACTGCCCTGTTGTTACAGAGCTGGAACATTTGCAGTGTATGTTGCCGTTAAAGTGGCTAATAAGAGTCTCTATCGGTGGACATTCTCTTGTCTCGCGTTTTATGCGCAGCGTAAGCAGGCGTAGATCTGTGTGTCCTGTCCATGTTCTCTAATGGGATTTATCTGTTGTTTTGGAAGTGCTCTCAGAAGCTCCGTTTGAGCCCTTGGCAACAGTTACTGATACATTTCTGACTCCTAAAATGGCCCATCTAGTGGCATTGGCGTCATTTAAAAGGGTTGGTGATTTGCATGCCCTGTCGATTAATCTCTTATGTATGGATTTTGTGCCAGGGTATTCATGGGTGGTGTTAAGACCTCAATTGGGCTATTTGCCCAAGTTCGTGTCTACATCCTTTTGCTCGCAGACTGTCAATTATCAGTCTTTCTTTCCTCCCCCATTTGAGTCAGAGGAACATTAAAGATTGCATATGTTTTGCCCAGTTAGGGCACTGCGAGTTTATGTTGTCCGCACTAGCCAGTGGCGTAAATCAGAGCAGTTGTTTGTGTGCTTTGGTGGCCTCAACAGAGGTGTTTCGGTGTCCAAGCAGAGACAGTCTCATTGGCTCGTCGATGCAATTTCGAGTGCTTATAAAGCGCGTGGTTTACCTTCGCCTTCAGGTATTTGAGCCCATTCTACGAGGAGCGTTGCATCCTCATGGGCTTTGGCTAGAGGTGTGTCATTGGAAGACATTTGTCTGGCAGCAGGGTGGTCCTCTCTGCATAGATTTGTGAGATTTTACAATCTGGATGAGGGTTTTACTCCTGCTTCCCATGTTCTCTCTGTTGGAACAGGAGTAAGCTCATAATTTGTCTGTTTATTCAGACATTTTAATTTGTTGTGTGCCGCTATATGCTTGCCACATGGGCTTAGACAGTTGGCAGCTTCTGTTTGCATGGCGTGAATGTATATATCGTTCCCCATAGTGATTACGCAGCTCGAGTGACCTCGATAGGGAACGTCTCGGTTACGTGGAGTGTAACTCTTGTTCCCTGAGAGAGAACAAGATGCTGCGTAAGCTTACAATACTCTCTAGTAGCTGCATAGGCTTGTGCCTTCCTGCAGATAATCTGACGTGATGGCGCGAAGCCAGCGCCTTTATGGAGCTCATGACGTAGCTCCCTGTGGGTGTCGCTTAAGCGCCATCAGCCAATAAATTGGCGTGATTGTATAAGGGCTTCAGACCACATGATACAGGACACGTCCCTATAGCGATTACGCAGCATCTCATTCCCTCTGAGGGTATAAGGGTTACGCGCCACGTAACGGAGACGCTTTCCTGGTTTCTTTTACCGTTAAACGCAGTAGAGTCACGTGTCTGGATGGCAATATACATATGGTAAATATATGTAGATGAGATAATGCATAGTAAAATAGGCATTGTTATTTCGGGGAGGAGACGGGGAGAAGAATAAAGCACAGGGATTTATAAAGGGTAGTTTGCGCAGGTTCTGACGTATATATGGTTTTATATATCTGAAAACTTTTCTGCATACACACTCTTCCTGATTTAGGCGTCCACCACATTATAGTATAAAACCCAAACATGTCTTTATACATGATGCCCCTGATTATTCTCTTCATTTGAATTCAAATAAAAACAGGCATGAACACAACACTTGCTACAAATTGGATAAGCCGATAAGAATGATGATAAAGGTGTTTACATGCTGCTTGAAATCGGGGTAATGGGCATAAATGTGTGCCGATCGTTTTTTTTTTTTTTTTTGTATGCTTAAACCATTTATGACCTTACCTTAATAAGGAGAGCTGGTTAAGGTTTGCTTGATTTTACACATTGTCAGTTTATTAAGCATTATTTCTGGTCAATAAATGATATTCATACTGTCAAAATTTTGGACACAATTGACCAAATTTGTTTTTCATGATCTTAAAAACCTTTCATTCTAATGGATGAGCTGGACCAGATTGTAAAGGAAAAGCAGTCAACAAGTGCTCAGCATACATACAGTTTAAAAAGCATCATAGGGAAATTTAGTTGAGTGTTCTGAGCTATAAACTGGGTAAAGGTTGGCTACTTTAAAGAAGCATAAATATAGGCTACAATAGTTTTAATTTGGGTTTAGTCACTACATAATTCCCACATAATTATCATTTGTGCTATTTCATAGTTTTGATGACTTCAATATTATTCTGAATGCAAAAAATGGTGATGAAGGATGAGTAGATGCATCCATCCTTTTGACTGGTAGAACAGATTATGGCATCATATGAACTAACCTGATTATAATGTCATACTGGTCGATATGAGGTCCAAGATTTTTGCCATGTAAAATACCACCACTTCCAACCACCACACATTTCCTGCAGGTCTCAGAGCCAGAGGGCAAACCAGTATGAGGTAAAGCTCTTAGGGCCTGAGCCACCATGTCCTCAGTGCCCTGCAGACCCAGAGGAGGGGGCAGTGCCCAGTCGCCCGTGCCATTCTCCAAGAACACAGGGATCTTTAGGAGCCCAGCGGGTGTGGACAGTGTCCTCACTCTCTCCACACTCCACCCACTGCGACATGACTGAGACAGCAGAGCCGCTGAGTGATTCAGAAGAACCTGAGGTGTGTACAAATAAGAGTTTGACATCTGACAACAATATATGTGTTATTAATGTTTTTATGTTTCAAGTTTCAGTATTTTTTTTCATCATGTAATTACAAAAAGAATCCATTTCCCTTTCAAAATGTTTCACAATGTTTTGTGAAGCAAAAATTCAACAATTTGATAGTTAACGGTTTTACATTGACATTCAACCACATACAATTCAACCTTGAAACATTTCGTATGTAACAGGGTAGAAGGTTAATGCACACAACAGAGTTAAATCTCAAATAATGATGAATGTGCTGCCTTATTTTGTTTAGTTGGTTCTGTAGGACTAGTACTAATAGTAATTTTTCTTGTGAAAAAGATACAGTAGCTAAGGGTTAGTCAGTGTTTTCTTGTCTGGTTTAAAGGACTATTCTGGGTTCAATACAAGTTAATCTCAAGCAACAGCATTTTTGCAATAATGTTGATTACCACAAAAAAAAAAAAAAAAAAAAAAAAAAAATTGTTATATTAGGTATAACTTTACACAGATAAAGTTAGTAAGTGATTTTATCACACTAAATTCATGTTAACATGTATAATGTTTACATCTTGTGGCTATACTTTTGAAACAGTGCTTTTATTTATTGCCCCATTTACTTCCATAGTAAGTGCCTTAATGCAACCACTATTTTTGCTTCTTTCTTTTTTTTTCTTTTTTTTTTTTATTAAAGGAGGGATGATAATCAACATTATGCCACAAATGCTGATAAGTTATCAAATAAAAAGTAAAAAAAAATAAAAAAAAATTTGGGTTTGTTTGTTTCTGATTTATAAGATTTCATCCAAAGTCTGCTATAAAGTAAAATTATCATTTAAAATCTTCAAAATTATAATACAAGTCATGACAAAACAAGTCTTTAGTCTCATGTGGTAAAGCAGTGAATTACAGTACCAGAGTTTCATTAGAACTGTCATTAGTCCAGGTCAGCTCTGGGGCTGGCAGATATGCAGGAACCAGAAGTGCAGAGTAACAGCTCAACAAGAGAAATATGCTTAAAATGAGATTGTTCCTCCTGAAATCATACAATACCAGTCTCATAAAGCTTGCAGGCTTGTGGCGTTTAAAAAAAAAAAAACATGTTAAGTGTGCTTGATTGGTTTTAATGGAATGTGTGTACAGGTTGTGAAATCTCCAGTGAAGCATGCAAATGGGATGCATGTTTCCATCCCGTCACGGGGCTTATCTTGGGCAAACTCACCGACTGAGGAAGAATTCCCTGGACTCTGCCCTCCAGTGTTGGGTGGTAGGGTTCTCTGAACTGCTGGCTTCCGGTAACAGAGGAACGCTGTCTTCCTCATTATCCTTAACACTCAAGTGTTTCAGAGTCACCATTATTCCACCCAGTACCAAACTAATGTGTCAGTTATGAGACATTCATTAAATCTATACTTTGCTCACTGTAATAAAAAAAGAAAAGAAAAAAAGGACAACATGATGCATTAAGATTGTTGAGTTCTCTCAACAAAGTCCTTTACAAGGTTGTATACATTAACATAACATTAGTTAACACACTGAACAGTTCTTTTACAGCATTTTTTACATTTTTGTTAATGTTATTTTCTACATATACATATTTATTGTTAAAAGGTGTGTATATTAAAATGAACCAACAATGATGAACAAATGTGTACATTTATAGATTAACATTAACCAAGATTAATAAATGCTGTAAAAAAAAAAAAAAAATATTAAGTCATAACTAATGCATTAACCAATGTTAATGTACAGTATATAACCTAATTATAAAGTGTTAACAACATTACTTTGTTTAGCAAGTTTCGATTGGTTTATTCACTAAATGCAAGATTTCTTGTTCAGCCTGTACATATTTGTCAAGGCAACAACAGATTTCCTGTTCAGCGAATTATAAAATAGCAACGCTAAAAAATAAATAAATAATAAATATTTTTATTTTATTTTATTCTTTGTTACTATGATTTTTTATAACTTAATATGAAGCTAACTCTACAAACTTTTCTGAAGAAGAACATCTTGCGCACCAAAGTGGAATACTACGTGGAATATTTTAGGCCTCGACACTAAAGAGAAAAAACTCAAATAATGGTGACAATGAACAAACTGAGCGCTTGACATCACCACACAACATATAACTAACAGTAAAGCCAAAACAGAAGCAGCATAAATGTCCAAGTCAGCAAACAACAAAACAATAATCCTATAATGATCATATATCCTAATGAACAAAAATCATAAATATGAAAATGTTTGTTCAAACAACTTTTAGCCCAGCAATGCTATGTTTTTAATTCACGTTTCTTAGTAGGCTATCTGTGATTAAAAATGCCCCATGTGATAGATAACATTTTATTGCTTTTTTACAGTGCTTGTTTGTTCTTTAGAGTCAATGTCCGGACCTCCACAAACCCGTTCACAGCATATTTTAATGAGAATGTTTTATGCTTCATTTACTATTTATTTGTTGCTTACCTTTTATTTCAGGTGCTGTGTTCTACTACCAGGCGAAAAGATAGAAACATGTCTGTGTTGTACTGAAAATGAGCTGTGGTTTTGTCCCTGTTCTCTGCTGCACTATTGTGAGAGTGTATTATCTTTCTGACCCCTCCTCACAGTTAATAATTTACCTGCCTCAAAGGCTTCACTTTGTATTGCACAGTCCTTTATCTAGGCTGTTTAAACATCCTTATGTTACCCTGCAGTATTAATTTAAATGCTTGATACCATGCTTTATTTCAGTTGAGGTGTTTAAAATGTCCTTTAGACAGCATGTTAAAGTTCTAGAACTATTGCTCAAAGAAGAAACAATAGTTATCTTAATTTAATTTATTTGCATGCTATTAAAGGAAAAGTTCTCAGAGTTCAAATATGGTTAGTAGACACAATGAGTCCATTGACTTTCTTTCTATTTTGTTTGTTTCTCTGAAATAGTCCTGTAGTATTGCAAATGAATAGCATATCCACAGGACATGCCAAATTCCCAAAAGTATTTCTTGTCAACTGAACAAGTCTTACTCTATCTTTCTTAGTCTATCTTTAAGGTATTTGTTAACAGTGTTGGGTATAATCTGATTACAATGGATTTACACTCACTGAGCACTTTATTAGGAACACTATGGTCCTAATAAAGTGCCCGTCATGGCATTCTGCTGTTGTAGTCCATCCGCCTCAAGGTTTGACGTGTTGTGCATTTTGAGATGCTATTCTGCTCACTTCAATTGTACAGAGTGGTTATCTGAGTCACCATAGCCTTTCTGTCAGCTCGAACCAGTCTGGCCATTCTCTGTTGACCTCTCTCATCAACAAGGCATTTCCATCCACAGAACTGCTGCTCAATGGATGTCTTTTTGTTTTTGGCAACAGTAAATTCTAGAGACTGTTGTGTGTGAAAATCCCAGGAGATCAGCAGTTACAGAAATACTCAAGCCAGCCCGTCTGGCACCAACAATCATGCCACCACTGAGGTCACATTTTTCCCCATTCTGATGGTTGATGTGAACATTAACTGAAGCTCCTGACCCGTATCTGCATGATTTTATGCACTGCACTGCTGCTACACAATTGGCTGATTAGATAATCGCATGAATATGTAGGTGTACAGGTGTTCCCAGTAAAGTGCTAAGTGAGTGTGGTTACTGTAATCTAATTACTCCTGTGTTCAAAAAGTAGTGTAAAACATTACATTTTAAATTCTTGCATTCAGATTACAGTAACTGACTTTCAGCCAAGGTAATTACTTTTAAGTACATTACTTGTGTTACACATTTCTAAAATAATATTTGTGCATAATGCATTTAAAATATAAGTTGGAATGTTCATAAAACATATAGACAACAAATATTTAGATTTTTAAGCCATAAAAAATAGTGTTTTAGAAGCTAACTTTAAAGTAATTAGTAATATGATTTTCTTTTGAGAAATTAAACTGTTCAATAAAGTATTCCAATCACAATTTTATATAAAAATATATCTTATTGAACTAAACCTGGAAATGAAAAAAAAAACAAATGTTTCAAGACTTAAAAAGTGTGCAAAGGAAGAAACAGCTGTATTTGAACAGGTGTCAATAGCATGTTAATAAACCAATAAACATTTTGGTGAAATAAAAATTGAATGTTGACTCAGCATTCAGGGCCTGTATGGTCCATTCAAGGACTTGAACAACATGCTTGTATCATTATGAAATCAAAGCACTGGGAGTATTTATTTAATTCTGCATTCAAATTACTCATGCACATTTCCATATGATTCCTTTTCATGATACTCAATGCTTGGTATCAATTGTTTTGTTTTATTAGTCAGATGATGTTGGAACATTTCAGTGATCTCACCTTCTGCCTCTGTTCTTCCTTCAAACACGCTATTGAAGGATGCTACATATGGTAAACATGCATTGTTACCAGATGTCCTGTCACACATTAGTGTGCATTCTTGCCGATGTACGACAAACAGAATGTTCCCAAATATTGTTCTGGGATTGGACATTGTGTAGTCACAGCCGTTCTTATAGACTAGAAGGCATTTATGAGGTGCCACTTGACACTAATGAAACACTAATAGTCAAGTCAAGTCATTTTTATGTGTATAACGCTTTTCACAACACACATCATTTCAAATTGTATTTAGAACCCCGGTGAGCAAGCTGTAGGCGACTGTGGCAAGGAACACAAAACTCCATAAGATGTTGGTTAATGGAGAAAAATAACCTTGGGAGAAACCAGACTCACTGTGGGGGCCAGTTCCCCTCTGGCTAAACAACTTGAATATGATGCCAATATTAGTTATTTATGTGCAGTGCAAGTCATGGTTTAAAATGTGTAAACTAAGTAAGTGTTAAGGTCCAGTGTTTAAAAAAACTATTTTTATGAACTGTAAGATTAATAACTAATATCTTTGAAGTCCATCCTGGTTTAGCTGCAGAAGTTCACATGGATGCATTGTCCTTTGTTAGTTGGCTGATGAAGGCTTTTGTTTGCAATTAATTGATAGTCTATGTATTCCATTTCAAGAGTGTAGTCTATCAATAGACAAAGGTGATGCAGGCAGAGATCAATGAGGTGCATCGCAGTTCAACCGGCAGGTCATTTCGGTGAGGTTCGGTGGGGTTCATCCTAAGTCCAAGGTTCAGGCAGTGGCATATGAAGTATTCGATGTCTTACAGTTGGAGTTGGCATCAGATCATCCTCTAAAGTCCATCGTAAAAGACTGAAGTAATGTTTGCCTATGCATCTGGATATGAATCCCGAGGTTGAGACATGGACACAAATAGAATAATAATAATAAAATAACAATCTCTATTAACATAAATATCTTGGTAACATTTTACAATAAGGTTCCATTCATTAACATTAGTTAATGCATTAGGTATCATAAACTAACAATGAACAATATATAGTTTTTACAGCATTTATTAATAATTGTTAATGTTAATAAAAATACAAATGTAAGTTGTTAATGTTAGTTCATGGTGCAATAACTAATGTTAACATATACAACGTTTGATTTTGAAAATGCATTACTATATGTTGAAATTAATATTAACCAAGTCTAATAAATGCTGTAAAAGTATTGTTCCTTGTTAGTTCATGTTAATTATTTTGTTACCCAATTTTAACAAATGAAACCTTACTGTAAAATGTTACAAATATGTTGTTTTATGTCATAAATAACATAACTAACAGGGTGTTATTGGGTTGGGATTCTTGTAAAAGTGGAATTCCAGTACCTGGATGGTGAGCTCACAGGACAGGAGAGGGTCGCATGCATGTGTGTGATCGAGCTCATGTCCACGGCTGTCACACAGGGCCTGACGTGGTTTACATTCCTGTTGTGAGCTATAAGAGCATCAAATCTCAGTCCTGCATGTCTGGTATTGGCAGGATCCACATAGCTTATGAGTCACATTATTATTTGTGAAGGCTGGTCTGTTCAGGCCATCAGTTGCAACTACTAAAAGAAAACTGTTTTGAAAGTGAAGGACAACTTGACAATACTCTGTGTTATCTGTCTGATTATGTCAAGAATAAACATTAACTTTTTCTCATGATGGACGAAGACATCCTCTGGGCAAGAGCTGGGAGAAGAGCAGCCCTTGATAAATGGGAAGAGATTAAAAATTTAAATAACATTTTTATTTAATTTCTTATTTTCTTATAATTGTCTATTTTAAATGAGTTAAAATAGAGTTTTAAATAAATTAGATTTTAGAATGTTCACCCTAGAGATTGACCGATATTGCTTTTAGTGACCGATACTGCTGCCGAATATTTAAGTTTCCAACTGATATGCATAACATCATGTACTGCCAAAAGTATTGACATTATTCATCATCACTGATATTTTTGAAGCCTCAATCTAAAAGTTTATGTTCGTTTTGGCTTGAGCACGGATATTGGATATTTTGATCATGGACTCACCTTCTGTGAGGGGAGGAGGGGGTAATAAACCTGTCAAACAAAGTGTTGCATATATTCAGTTAAGTGAAGATTCACAGCACAGATCACAATATTTATTCCCATGGGAAAGTAAAATTTGATCTCTCCAACATCTGTTTGTTTAAGATAATTTGTACTCTGTTGGTTTAAGATAATTGAGCAACCTCTGAGCAATAAAAATGTTCCTCTTAGTTGTTGAACCTAAAATCAGACAGATATATTACCATTCCTGTATTGTTGTTGTAGTGGTCTTGCTAAAATTTAAACCTGGTGTGTGTAGATGCCTTATCAGGGGCATAACTACAGGGAGGGTAGGGTGGGCAGCCACCCTTGGGCCCGGGGTGAGAGGGGGCACGTGAAGGTCGACCAATTGCCCGATGGGCAATTAAAAATGACTGAGGTCCCCCAAGGAGGGCCCCGACAGGTTCTTTGCACTGGGGCTCATAAGATCCAAGTAACTCCACTGTGGCTTATTATATCTTCTGTTTATTCGAGTGTCACTCGATATTAAGCTTTTGATGTTTACAAGCCAAGAGCTGCTGCCATCAGCAACAACCTCTATTAGCAAGACTGCTGTATGAAATTGCTAGAGTTTATGCACATCTGTGTGGATCAGCTTATGATTTATGACAAAGTTCCCAAGACTATGTCCCCAAACTCAGGCCCCAACATTGACAAACAGAAGGTTAAACCTTATAAAAACAGGGGCTGCACCAGAGACAGTATAAAGAGGAGGAGACAGAACACTTGTAGAAAAATTAATAGGAGAAATCGCAATGCTTAATATAGCAGCTGTAGGAAACAATGACCTACCTTTCAATTAAAAGAGCCAATTGCCATTTTGGTAAAGGCAGTGCTTTGCTTTATTGGTCTAGAATGCATGTTTTAGAAAGACAAACCTGAAAAATATTTTTTAAGCTTGATTCCAGCTAAAAAAAAGAAAAAAGAAAAAAAAAAGCATAAAATTGTCTTATTATTCTTTCCCCTTTCAAATAGATACTGTGGGACCAGTAGTTGCACACCTTGCTGAGACAGAAATTAGCTGCCCAGTGGGCGTTGCCAAAGGGACTTTGGCTTTAAGCCTACATGCTGTAAAAATGATGTGAAAGTGTATTGTGATCACAAAGCATGTTAATCTTTCTCTCTCTCACACACACACACACACACACACACACACACACTTTTCCAGTCCCCTTGAATGATAGTACTGTTGCACTCTAGAATGCTTTACTGATAATATTACTGACTAATATCAGAATTGGTATCTTATATCATTTTTATTTACCACACTGTATATGATACAGTCAGGAATAAAAAATAAATAAATAAAAAGATTTTCACAATCCTGTCAATCAAAAACAACAAACTATTTTTTTTTATTTTATTTATTTATTTATTTTCAGAATCCTCCATCATCTATGCATGAGGACTGAATGAGTTAATGATTAACACCTCTTCAATTCTGGAGCATTTTTGGGCTGCTGCCTGCAATTTTTTTACACTCAAATTTAAAAGCTCACCATATACACATACTGTCTCATTTTTTCAGACACCACTCCAAATTAAAATAAGACTTCAATTATTCATAAATAATATTGTATATGTTAACAATCTTATGATGAAATTTTTTTAAATTTAATTTAATTTTATTTTGTAAGCATGCAATTCTTTTTTTGTTCACTCCACCTCCCTCAAAAAAAGTCTTATTTTATTCCACTAGATGGCAGCGAGTACTAGAAATAAGACTTTTTCCTCTATCACCTTCTGTCACAAAATGCCAATCTGAAATTTAGGTGGCACTCTGATGCATTTCAGCCTTCACAGAACTCATCTGTAGACATTCAGTCTAATTTTCAGTTCATACACCACCCCCATTGTTTCACCGAATATCTCGGCCTCTGAGTGGACTAGAAGCTCAGTCTAGGTTTCATCAGAAAGATGAGATCCTCCCCTTTGTGTTTATGTGTAACACTGATATAACATGAATACTGGATTATTCACACAAACAAGCTAACAGACAAGTAAAAAATAGCTCATTTTTTTAGAAGCAGATATAAAGTGTTTAGTTACAGTATTTGGGGTTACATCAGCATTGATCGGCGCATAAAAAAGACGTTTGTATTTGATGTCTTACAGATATCATATTTCACTTTATAATTCTTTTGAAAATCCTTGGAACTGTGGTATTTGGGCAACAAAATAAACTGTACAGTCGCATTCCTGAGAATGAAAGTTTTCATTTGATATATGATTTGTCTATTCAAGTGCTATTTGAAATAATTTTTATATCCAAATTAATATTTATGACCTCTAGGTGGCGCAGATTTGTGACGCAAATGTTTTCAGGCCTTACTTTGTCATTTTATCAAATAAAATCAAATAAAATCACTTTTATTGTCACACAACCATATACACAAGTACAATAGTGGGTGAAAGCCTTGGGTGCAGTTCCGAGCAACATAGCAGTCGTGACAGTGATGAGACATATACCAATTTACAATAAACAGATTTACACATCACAATTTACATATCTAATATACACATAATTACACACATCACAATATACAAATAATAATATACAATGTACAGTATACAACACACACAATATAGAATATTGTAAAGTACACAATACACACAATATAGAATACACATACACACAATATAGAATACACATTATACAATAAAAATAGTATATATATTATATATAAAATATACAGTAGGTTGTATTGTACTGTATTGACATTCAGGCTGTTGGTTGATAGTCAGTTGCCAGTGTGTTGTTAAGAGAGAATATAATTTATGACAGTCCAGTGTGAGGTAATAAGATTAATAAAGTGCAGTGCTGATGTATATTGATCGTGACAGATCAAGAGTTCAGAAGTCTGATTGCTTGGGGGAAGAAGCTGTCATGAAGTCGGCTGGTGTGGGTCCTGATGCTGCGATACCGCCTGCCTGATGGTAGCAGTGAGAGCAGCCCATGGCTCAGGTGGCTGGAGTCTCTGATGATCCTGCGAGCTTTTTTCACACACAGCCTGGTATATATGTCCTGGAGGGAGGGAAGCTCACCTCTGGTGATGTGTCTAGCAGTTCGCACCACCTTTTGCAGGGCTTTGCGGTTGTGGGCAGTGCTATTGCCGTACCTGGCAGTGATGCAGCCAGTCAGGATGCTCTCTACAGTGCTGGTGTAGAACCGTGTGAGGATGTGGCGGTTCATTCCAAACTTCATCAGCCGCCTCAGGAAAAAGAGGCGCTGATGAGCCTTCTTCACAACGGCCTCAGTGTGGACAGACCATGTGAATTCCTCAGTGATGTGGACACCGAGGAACTTGAAGCTGCTGACTCTCTCCACTGGTGCTCCATTGATGGTGATGGGACTGTGTTCTCTGTCTTTTCTCCTGAAGTCCACCACAAGCTCCTTTGTCTTGCTGACGTTGAGGGAGAGGTTGTGCTCCTGACACCAGTGTGTCAGAGTGTGCACCTCCTCTCTGTAGGCCGTTTCATCATTGTCAGTGATCAGACCTACCACCGTCGTATCATCAGCAAACTTAATGATGGCATTGGAGCTATGTGTTGCCACACAGTCATGTGTGTACAGGGAATACAGGAGTGGGCTGAGAACACAGCCCTGCGGGGCTCCAGTGTTGAGGGTCAGTGATGAGGAGATGTTGCTGCCCATTCTAACCACCTGGCGTCTGCTTGACAGGAAGTCCAGGATCCAGCTGCACAGCGAGCTGTTTAAGCCCAGAGCCCGGAGTTTCACATCAAGCTTGGAGGGCACTATGGTGTTGAATACTGAGCTGTAGTCTACAAACAACATTCTCACATAAGTGTTCCTTTTTTCCAGGTGAGAGAGAGCAGTGTGTATTGTAGATGCAATGGCATCATCAGTGGAGCAGTTGTTGTGGTAAGCAAACTGCAATGGGTCCAGTGATGGAGGCAGCACAGAGCAGATGTAATCTCTGATTTGTCTCTCAAAGCATTTGCTGATGATGGGGGTCAGAGCAACAGGACGCCAGTCATTTAAGCAAGTGATTTTGGATTGCTTTGGTACAGGCACAATGGTGAACATTTTACTTCTGCATTTATGGTACATAAAAGTGATGTATATGGAAGTATATTAATGACAAATGTATTTAAATCAATAAAGCATGCTTAATTGCACTAATTAAAAAATTAATGCAGGCATTTTTGGGGGTTGCAGTGTCATATGGTTGTAAATTTAAGCTGTGAATATTTCAATTAATAACATTTTGCGCAAAATTGCATCGTTAAAAATACAATAACAAATATTTACCTTTCCAAAAAATTCTGTATTATTAAGATTTCATCTTTATTATTCATCAGGTAATATTTACCAAGGCGACTATTTATTATTGTAGATTTAATGATGAAATTTTGGGCGAAATGTTTTCAGTTTAAATATTCAAAGCTTAAATGTACAAACATTTGAAACTGCATCCCCAGAAAATGCAAGCAATGTTAATGCAATGCGTTTATTTTTCGATTGAACAAAAATATGTTTAGAGGCTTCTTAACAAGCTTAATGATGCTGTGAGTAAAGTAATTAGTCACTGTTGCTCTGTATATCTCTGATGTTGTCAGGGACCTATAGTAGATCCTGAGGAGTTTTTGAATGCAGCAGCTCAGGGAAAGCTGGAAGTAGTTGAGAAGTTTCTGGAAGACAGAGGAGATCTAAACGCCTGTGATGAGGTGTAGTATGTAAAAAATGATGCATTCTCTTGCTACATGATGTTTCTCTTTGCAGTTGCTGACATAACTGTTCAGGAACTGTTCTTAGTTCAGGAAAACAGCTCTGCATCGAGCTGCTCTGGAAAATCGTGCTAAAGTTGTGGCAACATTACTGGACAAAGGAGCAAGACAAGGTGAGAACTATGAAATTTTCCAATGTAATCACAGATAGCTTAATAGCTACGATTGTTTCAAAATTAACATAATTCCTGTTGTATTGTTGTTTTAGCTGGATTGCCGGGCTGTACATTGGGCTTGCAGAGGTGGAAGTCTTGCAGCACTAAAAGTTCTTCAGGACAGGAGAGCTGACATCAATGTCAAAGACAAAGTTACAGCTTTTGTCTGATATCATGTATAGTGGGTTCCAAAAGTCTGACACCACAAGTAAAAGTGCTTTTATTTTTTCATAAATAATGCTTATACTGTACATATTTGGAGCCCACTGTATGTAAAAACAAGCTGCCAAAAATTGTGATTAGTTTGACCCTGCTTTTTTTTTAAGCTCAACTTTACATGTGACCACACAGACAGGTCATAGTGACATCATTCAACACCTTTTAGTCAGTGGTATCAACATAAATGCTAAAGACATGGTAATAGATGAATAAATATTCCAAAACATGACACTGATTATGCAGATTATAATTTAAGTGTGTAATTTCTGTGCCACTACACAACAACCGAATTGCAAACGTTTTGGTTTAGTTTGAAAGGCCTGGATATAACAACGTTAATTCAATCAATGGTGTGAACTTGCTGACTGTTGTTTGGGAGTGTTTGAAACTTTTGAAGTCATTTCTGCAATTCTGTTGGTGAAGAAATAACACACTTGACCTTTTATTTAGATGTTTTAATAAAGTTATCTATTTATTTTTTATTACCTTTCTCTTCTCTTTTAAAGGAGGGGGACACATCTCTACATGATGCTGTCAGATTAAATCGATATAAAATCGTCAAACTCCTCATACTGGCAGGGATCAAGAATGCTGTAAGGACTGCAGATTAAGATTCATTTAACTCGTATATTACTTCATGCTTCATGAAAACATTTTATGTGTCATATTTCCAGTGTGGTCCAACAGCTGGTTATTAACATCCCCTTCTCTCATGTGTTTCAAGAGGGTATTACAGCCACTGAACAGGTGAAGCAATGGCAGTTTGACACTAAGGAGACACTGGAGAAGCTGGAACAGATGAGGGAGGTTGGTCTAGCCTGACAGATACATGGAGATGCACTGGATTCATTAGATCACCCATGAGCAGGTGCACAACCCCATCTTTGCCTAAGTAACTATTTCCTTTCTGTGTTAATCAGTGGTGAAAGGTGCCTGTCTTCACTCACGCATCAAAGTGCAAAGTTCTTAGGCCTCATTTTATATATTATATATAATAAAATTTACTGTATATATAAAATATATATATAATGACTTACTCTCAAGCAATGTACAGATCATATATTATTAACATTTAAATGTTAAAATTAAAATTTGTTTGATGAACACAGGAGCATTTTTCATGACAAGACATAATGTTGCTGATAATATACAGTATATGCATTGGTCAGGTGAAAATGTTATTTCAGAAGGTGTGGCTTAAGATGATGCATTATATTATTACAGTGCTTGCAAGGCTGCATTGCATTGATATTCCTCAAACATTATGGTTAGGTATTAAATACTAACCCTAATACTTCTGCAGTTATTTCAGCCCAGACCACTAATGCTGACTATCTTTAGTGTGCTAAATAATTATGTTTTTTTTTTTTTGTAAACTCTATACTTATTAAGAAATTTAAGATGAAAGTTTTAAAATATCTCATTGACTTACATTGATAAATTGTTCAGCATTCAATGTGTAACCAACTGCAATGACATCATTGTAAAATTGATACATGCTGAATTATGGTTAATCTTTTATACATATACTGTATTTGCATTTTGATTAGTGCTTAGTCTTTTCTTGCATCAATGGCAAAGTGGCTCTGATGCAGCAGTTAATTTGCACAGAACCAAGGTCTAAAACCTAAGCTTATACAGTACACTATTCTTTGTACACTTTGTTCAGTACACTAAACATGTAGTTTAATGTCAAGATGGTTTGCGCTAAGTTACAGGATCACTTTATCATTTGAATAATGCTAGATGTGAATATTTCTTAAATACAGCATGCATGCACAACAATTTAGATGTATTTTCACTTATTACTCATATTACCCTAAATTTGTTTTGTCTCTGGCTCACTCTGCTAGCAAAGGCTCACTGCTGTGCATAGTTTCCTGGTTCATCATATAACATGGCTTTGCTTGCAAGAAACTGATATGCCAAAGTGTCACACATACGTTATCTGTGCTTATCATGTGATGACCATTCAACAGACAGAACCTAATTCTAAAAGCAAACATTGTTTATGAATAAATAAGCACTTTTCTTCTTTTTAATTACTCATGTACTGTGTATTCTGCTGCTGTATTTGAGATCACCCAGTTCACAAACTGATCTTTTGGCCTAGTATCATAAAGGGTTTCCCTGTGTGCTGCTTGCAGCTGATAAACATCACAGTGTGCCTGTGAAACATCTTTTTTAAATGCTCAGTTGCTCTGTGATTAGAAAGCATTCAATTAATGCAGTGGTTACATTGAATGGTTGAAGGTAAGAACTTTTTGCCATTCTTTGCCCTTTGATACCTTAAATAGTGAGGTTTTGCTATAGAAAGAATAATAAGCTAAACAAAATCACTGAATGATTCACAGTGGCACCTAAAAGTATTTGGACACTTAAGCCACACATAAAAATGTATGAATGTCATTGCATTATCTCACTACAAAAAGAATGTGTGCATAACAGAATGAACATGACAAAAATGCTGGAGTGAAACATAAGACTGGGTGGTGTTTTCTGACTATTATTTTATTTTCCATGTCAGTCTTTTGATTCTCTGCTCAATTAAATAACAGTGCAAAATTATTTTTGGTGTCAGTATATATATTAGATGATAGTGACAAAGGCTTCTCTCTGACACTGCACATGATGGGAAGAGTGAACCATAAGAATTTCAGAAAATAATAATAAAAGTACAATTGCAGTTGATGTACTGTATATCTGCAAATCACCAAATACATTGTTAACTATTTTTAGTTCTCTGCATTCTACAGGAACAATACAACTAAAAACATTATTTCATAATAGCCTATACTCTGTTAGTATATCTTATGTATTTATTTAATTAAATTAATTAATAAATAAATCATTAAGACAGTTTGCTGAAAACATTCTTTCACAGCTGTTGTCTATACGTAACATGAAATATATTATTCCAGCTATATTTCTAGACTCCATTGACTTTAATGCAAGAACCAAGGCAAATGTGCAAAAAAGAAAGTGTTGATTTAAAATGTAAATAAGTTACAATAGCAGGGTTCCCACACTTTTTCTCCAATTAATTTCTCATTACATTTCCAGTCGTTCATGATTAAAGGATTTCTTTTTAATAATCACTTAACAGAGATTGCAGATGTCTACCTATATGTCATGTACCAGTCTTTCACTGTAGAAATGGCTATGCCTTTGTAGATTTTTTCTCATTTCCATACCTTTCCCACCCTAGCATATCCCAGTTTAAATTCCCCGATATTTCCAGGTTGTCCATGACCATGGGAACCCTGAACAGTAACGACTAAAACCATGGCTCACAAAGGCAAATTCACGGCCACAATTCTGACCACACTTATACCAACAATGCCGTTGATGGTGATTTAAGTTTCTCCATGCCTCCAAATCAAACCTACATAATTTTATAATGTTTTTAAGCCACAGAGGAAACCAAGGCAAAGCAACAATGTAAGAGAGATAGAGATGTGTGGAATGGTAAGTCTTTCATCCATCCCTGAGGGTCTGATGGTTCTTATGTATTTTCAATCTCCTTTGTTTGAAGGCAGTGATCACCCCTGAACGTGTCTGTACAATCCGTATTGTATTCGGGGGCCTGATCTTAGAAACGCAGTTAGGGGTGCGCTTACTGAGGTCAGTTTTTCATACAGAAAGGCCTCGGGCAGTTGATGCTGAGTTCTTGGCTCTCTGCACCACAGCCTGACACTTTTCACGTTTCAGAAGCTTGTTATTCTCAAAAAAACCCTCATTCCGTGGAACACCATGGGAACTATCTGGGAATGTCAACAGTCCTACATGGGCAAGAAAGAGCACATTTTAGGGTTCACACACCTTTTGGCCAGTTAATTTCCATTTTTTATTTTTATGATTACAGAATCTGGATTTTTTTTAAAGATTTTTTTAAAGATTAGACTCTGAAAGCTTAATTTCTAACTGAGTAAATATTTTACAGTTGAGCATAACTAGAAAAATGTATATACACTTTAGAAATTTTACATTACTTTTCTACGTCTTTTTAAGATTTTATTACTGTTAATTTCCATTACTTTTCCAGGCCTGATGATATCATGGTGAACCCTTAACCTAATCCCACAAACAATACAAAAAAAAAAAAATCATTAAGTTGGTTCATATATTTACGTTGGAATATTTACCGAATCCTTCGACGCGACCACTTTTGAATTCCCCTTCAAACTTCATGCCATCAAATCGGCTGAAGATTCCAACCCCTTGGAATTTTCCTTGGGCGAATTCACCCTCGTACCTGTTTGATCAGACATGGTGATTTATTACACATAACTGCTCTTAAGCCCAAAGTATACTTCGGTCAGACGCAAAAAAATTTCATCAGCAGAGTGCTCGAGAACTGAACGTGCGCAGCCCGATGCATGCCGATGCATGCGCATTAAATTATTTGCACTAATTAGTGGGACCACTCACATTTGAGCCATTACTGTAACTAAGAAGTGCTGGAAGAATATATAATCGCTGCTAAAAAACAGGAGACGAGTGTGGATACAACAACAAAAGTGAATGTGCACACAAAAAGTGCGTGTGTGAGGAAGTCTGGAGATACCTGCATTTGTATAACTCGAGTCTGAAGGACTATAAAGTCATCTTCATGTGTCTAAACTCCTGATGAGAAATAGTCCATTAGCCAACCGCCTGTGAATGCACGCACGGTCAAATGAAGTTTAATTTAAAAGGCTTGCATTTGACTGTACGCAGCTGCTAAGCGTTCATGTCAAAACCGAAGCATACTTTGGGCTTAACAGTGTCACTATTAGTGATAGATCAATATCTCAGCCAGGTTGATATTAAATCAGCCAATATTTGCCCATTTTGAGAAAATTGCATCTCCCGATATAACCGTCAGCCTCAGTCACCATTCACTTTCATTGCATTTTTACATACAATGAAAGTGAATGGTGACTGAGAGTGTCGTTCTTCCTAGCATCTAACTTTCTGTTCCATGGAAGAGATAAAGTCATATAGGGATGTAACAACATGAGGGTGAGTAAATAATAACAGCATTTTCATTTTAGCTTGAACTATTGTTTTAATTAACAGAAGCTACCCTTGTGTCGATTCCAAAGTTTACCAACAGACTTGTCAATAGATAATACACTATTTCTGTTTTCAAATGTTTTTGGTGAATTGAGTAAATGTAGTGTACATTTTTTTTAACTTAATTTCAACATATACAGTAGGTGTACACAAGGTTGTAGATTTGGCTTGAACATTGGGGGGGGGGGGGGGTTGCGGTGTAAAGCATTTACATGTTTCCATTGATCATGATTTGGGGGGGGGGGGGGGTTGTACTTGCTTGTTTTGATTATTGGGCGTAGGGCGTAGATTATCTACGCCCTTTGGTGTACATATCAGTTGCTTTAAACTTTATTAACCTATCACATATAGCCTATATATTATTCTTCAGTTATCGGTATCAGCCATTGAAAAACCCATTTCGGTCACTACAACCACAAAGTCACTACTTCTAACATATTCACCTCATTTTAGGGAAATTTGAAATATTCATAAGCCATGAACCTGATCACAAATTCACTCACCTGGATCCATCAGGAAATACTAACACCCCTGATCCGTGGAACAGGCCATTCTCGAAGTGACCTTTATAACAAGTGCCATCAGCAAACTTCAGCTCTCCTTTGCCATGCCTCCGACCTGCACAGCAAACACAATTTAACATTTAGCAGACACGTTTTATCCAATATACTAATCAAATGGTCATCTCTCTATGTGTTAACAACTCTGATCATTAGAACTGTATTTAGAATTGTAATTCCAACTTGGGATCACACCTGCATGTATTATATTAACACTTTAGATAATTAGGCAGTGTGCTACCACCACCTCAAGCCATTCTGCCTGCCCTCATTAATTACAAATACAGGAGCCTTACAAATCAAAAGAAATAACAAAACCAATTTAGTTCTGTATAATTAGACATGTTTAGGAACATAACATTTCCAATGTTCTTCCATTCTGATCATCAAAATAAAATTGCATAACAGGCAAGGGCGTAGATTCTACACCCCTGAAAACAGGTACAACTATTTCCATCTGAAATATGAATATGTTAATGAAAAGATAAATTATATAATAAAAACAGCAATGATGCAATCCTCTTGCACATGCAGAGATATCTTGCCTTCCTTCCATTCTCCGGTATATTCTTCTCCACTGGAATAAGTGAAGGAGCCCCTGATTAATGTCATACCTCCACCAAGCTGCAAACAAAACAAATGAATATTAAGGAGGTAACATTAACATAACGAAATCCAATTATTATAGAGAGAGAGAGAGAGAGAGAGAGAGAGAGACCAAACCAAGAATTTCATATAAAGTATTTCTGTGTATAATCAGATTTGGACCACATCACCAATATCCACACCGACATAAATATATTTGTAAACGCTCAGTCAGAGTAAAATGCATACTGATAGTTCACTTTCACCCACGCACTGGAGTAACGGGTCTTTTACACTCGATACACTAAGAAATGTACGGTCTTAAAGAAGAGCTGCGGTGACGTCATTCCGCCTCTTATTCGCAGACCTTTAAACGCGAGCGCTGCATTTTAACGCCATTTTCACACCAGTAGAGGAACAGTTAATTACCTGAGATGTTTATATGGAGCCTTAAGGTCATGAAAACCCTGAGCGGATCCGCAGGGAGAACCTGGATCTGAATCGCCGGGTCTCGGTTCCTCTAGATGAATCTCTTCTTCTCCTGAAAATCTCGCGTTGTTTCCCTGGCTGCTTGTCTCCGCGTGCAATTATACTGAGCGCTGATTGGCTCAATTTTTGTGTGAATGTTATCATTTGATATGATGTTGGAAGTGTGGGGAAGTAGTGTTCAGTGCATTTCTCCCTGAAAAATACCATTTGAGAATATGATTGACAAGTACACGTTTCTATTGTACCCATTCTATATTGAAAATGTGATAGTTAAGTGTAATTTAGATCCAAATTAAAAGTACTGCACAAACCAAGTGAACATGCACAGCTGTTTGGTTGACAATGACTAGAGCAGTTTTGAGCTAGGCTATTTTTTCTTTGTTGGCAACAACATTAATATATATTTAATGGCTTAGCTCATGTTCGCTCAAACATTCTGTGACCTGTGTTTCTAAAACATGCCTTTGCGTTGGCAAGACATTAATTTATTAGGCTGTTGAGTCATTTGATTGAGAAATTGTCTCAGAAACCTCATTTCTTAACAAGAGACACCACTAACACAGAGAAACAGACACACTGTATGAGGATATCCCGTTGACTTTTGTTGTTTTTAAATCAATGAAAATAACATCAGCCTATTTTTTTATTTTTTATTTTTTATTTTTTTTACAAGTAAGGACTGCTTTTTTAGAGGTTATACTATATTTCCGAGGTCATTTTTGGAATTTTGGTTCTCAAAATAAGAATGCACAAAGGCTAATCGTCACACTTTTGACTGCTGTGAATATTTCTCAGGGTAGAGTTCATTTTTAAAGTCAGTTTTGGTATACAACCTTTAAGGTGCACTCTGTAATTTTTTCCTCATTATAAAAGTTGCACTCCATAAATAAATCATAATTTTGAAACATACTGTATGTATAAAATCATGAGCACTTCATTGACAATCAATAACCTTATAAAAGCTGTTTTATTCTAAATGGAGAGGGTCTCCTCATGGGGAAGATATGTTATGATCACATGATCAACCAAATACTACTTCCTTAATCTCAGTAATTGCCCTGTTATTGGACACTTCCACTCATGGATTAAATTAGTCACGGCTGACTGTGAATAGTGAATTTCAACAACGGCATCAGTGACTGAAAACTATTGCATTTTAATGATGCTATATCCAGGCCCCTAGGTGTCAGTGTAAGTCCCAGACGGCATGCGTAAGGGACTTAAAAATGACTACCATTTAAAAAATAAAAATACAGGTAATTTAATTTAGTGGAACACTATTCCCTATAGTGGGGCATGTTGTCAGACTTTAATTGTTGTCACAATGGGAATTAGCTGTTTATTTACACTGATTTGATAGGGAAAACCTTTAAACAATATTAAATACTAATAACTACCTTAAAAAAAACCTTCCACTATACACTCACAGGCTTTTTATTAGGAACACCTGTACACCTACTTATTTATGCGATTATCTAATCAGCCAATCATGTGGCAGCAGTGAAGTGCATATAATAATTCAGATATGGGTCAGGAGCTTCAGTTAATGTTCACATCAACCATCAGAATGGGGAAAAAATTTGATCTCAGTGATTTTGCCCGTGGCATGATTGTTGGTGCCAGACGGGCTGGTTTGAGTATTTCTGTAACTGCTGATCTCCTGCGAGTTTCACGCACAACAGCCTCTAGAGCAGAGGTGCACAATTGGCGGACCTGTGAAGGTTCTATCATGAAACTCAGCCAATCAAAGCAAATGTTTACAATGCATGTTAGGAGACTGATGTTGTCAGAGAGAGAGACAGCGAGAGAAGCAAAAGCGGAAGTGAGAGGAGAAATTATAGAATGGCATGCGCAAAAGTCAGGAAAGTCAATTGAGAAAATCAAAATCTTTCAAAGTGGAATGGACAGACAAATATGCCTTTATCCTTCCCGTAGCGAGTGTCAAACCACTCTGCTTGATATGTTCAGAGACTGTGGCTCTAATAAAAAGTGCCAACATGAAGCACCACTACGAGACAAAGCACAGATCTTTTGAGCAAACATATCCACAGCAGTCTGAGGTGAGGGCACGTAAAATAAACGAACTCAAAGCCCAGTATGATCGATCCACCGGAGTCAAGCAAAAGCCCATTTCTCTCACTAAAGAAGAGAGATGGAGAAGTGAAGTGGGAGAGAGTAGGAAAGATAACTATTAAACCTATGTTTTCTTATTTGTTCAAAAATCAAAGCACTTTTTATCAGAAACAGTCACATTTGATATTTTTTTGTGAAGATGCAGTCTTGTTTAGCTTGAAATGAGAACATTTGTGATAGGCCTACTTTTATGTATGATTAGGCTGCATATTTATTTTACCTCATGTTTAATGTGTCTGCATTGAAAATGTGCAATAAATATTGTTGAAATGTTATTGAAATGTAGTACTTTGTTTATTAGCTATACATATGCAAGAACGACATATGCCCCCAAATCATAGCGCACGTTAGACAATTTAATGATTTGGACCATTAGGGGGAGAAAATGTTAGTCACTGGACCTCTTTGAATTCTAATTGTGCACCCCTGCTCTAGAGTTTACTCAAAATGGTGCCAAAAACAAACAAAAAATTCCAGTGAGCGGCAGTTCTGCAGACAGAAACGCTTTGTTGATTAGAAAGGTCAACGGAGAACGGCCAGACTTGTTCGAGCTGACAGAAAGACTATGGTAACTCAGATAATCACTCTGTACAATTGTAGTGAGCAAAACAGCATCTCAGAATGCACAACATGTCGAACTTTGAGGCGGATGGACTACAACAGCAGAAGACCACGTCGGGGACTTTATTAGAACCATATTGTTCCTAAGAAAGGGCTCAGAGAGTGTATGTCTGTATTAAAAAGGTATTATAGACTATTTAATGACATTTATGCAAATGAAAAAAAAAATTAAACAACAAAAAGGAAATTGTAACATACAAAAATATCAAACAGTTGTTTTGGCCAACAGAAATTGCATTAATGAATTTCATAAAATAAAAAATATATACAGAACAACACAGATGACAACTTGCCCCAACATGATTTTTTTTATTATTATTATTTACTTTTCCAGAGAATAAAATCTGTCTGTTAAAAGTTACCTTTATAGTACAGTTGAATGAATGTTAGTCTGGTTCATTAGTTTACCCAAGAGCTACATTTCAGGAAAAAAAAATATATAAAAAAAAAAAAATGTTTTTAAGACATTTTTGAACTGGGTGTTTGGAACCAACATAGACAGCCATTGTAAGAGAAAACAAGCATTTATGTAGTTGGACTTTTGACTCATAACCTTGTAGTTACTGAGATTTGTGACAATTTCTGAATGTGACATCTAGCCCCGGTCTCCCCTATAACAAAGTACTCTCTCTCTCTCCTTCTTCTCTCGGGTCATTTAGACCAGACAGGTGTCAGTGCATCCTGTGGAAGTTCAAACTCATATCCCCTGACAGCTGATCTCTTCATAAAACAAAGTACCACAGGGAGGGCCATTTATGACCATCGCTATAAACACCAATAGGTTGGTAATGAGAAATGTCAATAAAAATCTCACCCTGGAGATCTATCATCTTTAATGTTAAAGATGAGTGCTTCTCACTTCCAAACAACAAGAAACCCATTTTCTGAATATGGTGCAGTATGTCAAACACTGTCAATGTTGGTAAATAATATGACCATTAGACTCATTCCCTCAACTTTATTCATTCCCCAAACTTTTTTCTCGGGTGTTTTCCTGTTATAGGTTATTTTTTTTAAAGCAAGCTATTCCTCTAAACTACTAAAATATGGAATGGTAGCTAGTACCTTACTAATTGTGAGATAATTGATTGTTTATATTAATTTTCACCCTTTATTGCTTTAACCTAAAGACCATGAACAAACATTCACACAATGTGATTCGGGTATAATTTGGTCTCTGTTGATTGTCCTTCACTGGTAGTAAATCAGCATAGCAATAATGCCCCAGGGAAATGGGCAGTAGAGTCCATATGCCCCCGATTTAGGATGGGCCCTGCAAGCATCACTACACATGAGTGCTCATGAGGACTGACCACACTTTACCACTACCAACACACACACACACACACACACACACACACACACACACACACACACAAACATCACTGCAATAGAGTCTGCTCTCCTTGCAAGAAAAATCACAAAGGTCAACTTCAAAAGGGGTGGGATGGTGGAACAGAGGTTGTTGACAAGGGTCATCTCACTGTCCAAACCTAAATTGACCTATAATTCTCTTAAAGCCATAACGTGTGAAAAAAGTTTGTTGAACATGATCAGAGCATCCAACATCAAGGTTAGAGAAGTCATGCTGTCACACTCTGGTTCTAAATCTCATGTCTTAGAGTGTAGAGGGGCTTTTATTTCATAAGCAATAATATTATCCATTAATCTGTCCCTTTTTGTGATAAAAAAGATAGGGTTATTAAAGGACGTAGTATTTGCTGCAAATTGAAATCTACTTTCATCTGTCAGGGCCAGAACAGATCATGTGTATATTTTTTACTTAGTAGTTGTCCTTCATTATTTATATCCTTTTTTCTAAAAAATTAGGTTGTGTAGGAATTAGGAATGCTTTATTCTTGACTTCATACATCGGTTTTTGGTGATATTTCACTTCATTGGATGTTCCTACTCAATATTTAATAAAGGCTTCATACACATAATGTACATAGCTTAAAATAGTGGACATGAATGGATAACATTGGACGATTTTTTTATTTTTTATATTTTATTTATCAATTAGATTATATTTTAGATTTATACAATTTATAAATTAGCATAATTACACTAAACGAGTCCTATTTAGCCTTTTAATTAAAGTGTTGTGTCTTTATATGAGATTTATTTTCAATAATGTTTGTGCACGTTCAACACAATACAACATATTATAGAAAAGGGATTAATATTACTTTGATTCTGCTTTGTTAAGAAACTTGAAAAAAAAAATATATATAGCACACATTTTTTAATTGTACAGCATTTGCAAAAAAAAAGTACAAGATAAAGAGCAAGATAAAGATTAGGTGTGGAAGAGAACAATTATAAAATCCAGAATGTGATATTTAGTTTCTTTCCGCAGAGTGTTGTTTTAAGATTGCAGTTTACAGTAATAGGAACATGCACATGTGCACACACCTCTTGCTCGTGGCGAAGACCTTCCTGCTTGAAAAAGAACAATTAGAGGAGAAACAAGGGCAGAATTACTGGGGGAAATGGCTGGTGAAGACTTTATTGATTAGTGAGGACTGCTTGATCCAGCGCACACTATAGCAATTATGTTGGTGTCAACAGAGAGCAAAGCTACCAAAGACCTTCACCTCAGCCGTCTGATACCATAACACAGCATATGATCTTACATGTAGAGTGCATCTAATCTTTATGAAACCACCCATGAGCATTTAGGGATAATTGAAATGACAATTTTAACTCTAAAATTTATTTGAGTTGAAATTACTTTATTAGCTTACTTGTAGAGATCGCACAGTGATCCGAGAACCAGAAAAGATGACTCGCCATACCCAGATGACCAGTCTGATACTGTAGTATATCTTAATACCTGAGGCCACATCCACACTAATAGGTTTTTGTTTTGTTTTTCTCTACGTTTTGTTCTTCCATCCACACCGAGACTACGTTTTTGACAGCGAAACACAACTTTTCGAAAACGCTCTCTCAATTGCAAAATAGTGTGGACAGGGAATATGAAGATATCTGAAAACGATGACGTATTTGTTGTCATGTGACGAAGTCATGTGACCCATTCAACCCAAAACAATCAAGATGGTGACCTATGTTGTAGCAGTGTTGTTGTGTCTGCTATTCACTTTGATAGCGTTGATAAAGATAAATGTGACTTTGTACAACCTTCACATTGTATTCCTTCAAAGGCGACGGGAAGGTTACTTGGAATTGCTGCCCCACGAGGACAGTTGCATTTCAGACAGTACATGGAACGGCCATTTTTCGCATGTGCAGTAAGGGGATTTAAGAGTTGTTATACGTTTCAGTGTGGATGAGCAACTTTTGAAAAACGCTTGAAAACGGCTGTATGGACGGAGAGTGTTTCAAAAACAAAAACGCTGTTTTCAAATGTATCCGGATGAATGTGGACGTAGCCTGAATATGCGGTTATAACTATCAGGCCGATAGATGGCACCATTGACGAATCAGAATAGAATATTTCAGAGATCCGTGTAATAAGTTCTTTTATTGCACTAAAATCAGGGTGTGATTTGTCGGATATCTGCCTCTGCTTTTGATATCCCCCCTTATGATCGTTCATTTTTCATCCCCGGAGACTGAATGCATTTCCCATATCTGACAGTAGATGGTGCAGTATTTGACTTTTTTACAGATTTGTTTGAGTGGAATGAATCATATATTACAGTGATAGTTTGATGACAGCGGCTTGAATGACTAAATAAATCCAGCTCCATAGTTTATTGCTGTCATTGTGAAACGTTAAAGCTGAACTATGTAATTTCTGCGACACTAGCGCCAACGAATGGAATTGCAAAAATGCATTATTTTCAAAACAGCTTTGTGATTACGCCCACCGCCTACCATTGGTCAAACAAAGAGATAGTCCCGCCCTCAACTCATGCCATTGGTTGATTTATGTTGTTGGAGCGGTCTGAACAGGTCGCCCAAAACAAACAGAGCCATTTTTATATCGCCATGGCACAGCATTTACAGTTTTTAAGAAAATTAACTTGCTTCTAGTTGTATCTGCATATTAAACTGGTAAAACACGTGTGCAGCTTATCCTGGACTAAAATGGAATCAACATGTTACAGATATTTCGGGATAGATGGTTGAATTTGTTTCTAATCTGAGAAGTAGCTAACGTTAGCCCTGCATCAAAATGTTTGACAGTTTAACCTAATGCCTCAGGGGCCTGTTAATTGTTTCATTTCATTTCAGCTAAAGAGACAGTTAACTGTTAATACAGTTAATTGTTTTAATTCAGTTAAAACAATTATTTTCTATGGTTTTAGTCTACAGTTTAGGCTAGAATTTTAGACTGTACGTTTGATATTACACTGTTGTGTAAATTCCTACATTAAAATTTCATTAATGACAGTCACATTCAAACTATTTTTTTATGTTTTTATTTTTATTTTTTATTGCACCCTGTCTGTAATATTTATGTCTTATGGCTATACTTTAGAAACAGTGCATATTTTAATGCTTATGGAATGGCCCCATTCACTTCCATTGTGAGTGCCTTACAAAAAAAAGCAAAAATCACGTTTACAGCAAGCAAACTAGGGATGAGTTATATGCTAATAGACTAATGCTGTCAATTGCTGTGCAGAACATTCCTGTGAAGCTTTGAAAACACTTAATCTGCAAAAAGATTATTGCTACCTAAACAGCTCAAGGTGAGGGTGTATGATTTGGGTGTGTGTTGAAGGGACAAACACAATCTGTTTTCTCCACAAATAGAGATGAATTCAGTTCTGCCTCCTTTCACTCTGTCAGCCATGCCTGGCCAGTTCTGCCCAGTGTCTCTTTCTCTCTAAACAACCATAATCATTAATCCCAGGCACCCTATTTATACTGGCTAATTGTGATGAGTATGAATTATCAATTATAGTGAGTACCTAATTGCCCTTCATAAAGTCAGCCTCCCCCTTGCTTTAAAGAGTGCTGTTTAAATAATGTAACTAATAGCTCTCTTCTTTACATAGAGAATATATCTTCATTTTTGAGTGTGCCGAGCGTGAGAGTCGCTCGTAATTTAAGAGGAAATCGAGGAAAGGTGTGCAGGTGGTTCCAGGCGGACTCGTTAGGATTTAATGAATTATTATGCGACCTTCTGCGAACAATAAGCAATCAGTGCAAGCGCTGAGTGACTGAACATCACACTGACTGCAGCATATAACCTCAGACTGTGTAATTCTTTCTTTTACACTGTACATTAGCAGTGCACTAACCAGAGTGTCCATTCACAGCAGAGTTTGTGATTATGCTGCACCCTGCAGTTATAAATGCATCCTTTCTCTCTGTATAACCTTTGTCATTCTACTTGATCTAAGCCAAAGAAGTCTGGCAGCTACACATACATTTAGTATGTGTATCTCTAAACACCTGACACAACACATAGATGTGTGTGCATTTCCAATGTGACAGCAGCCAATAGAAATTTACTCTGCTCACTGTGTCTTGTCATTTCTACTGACACTGTAAGACCACTGTAGATATGGGGAAAAGCAGATGTAAACCCACATCTTCTGATAAGATTTCCCTCCAATTGCCATGACATCAAGCTTAAAGGTAAATAATTTGATTTAATACAGCATTTTTTATCATGTCATTTTATGTTATTTTCCTTCAGCCCCAGCTGTGTGGCGATCATCTGTTCTATTCTATTCTATTCTATTCTATTCTATTCTATTCCATGCTGAATGTCAACCTTTTTCTATTTTCTATAAAACCACCTAAGCATTTAATAACATTTTGTAAGGTCCACAGAATTATTTCTTTGTCTTGTTAAAAAAAAAAAATAAATAAATAAATAATAATAAAAAAAAAAAACAGAGAAGCTTCACCAACAAAATCATGTGTACACAGATTATGCTACTTAATTTAGGGAGAGGGAAACATTGGATGGTTTTTATATGTGTTGAAAGGACAAAAACAATCTGTTTCTTTCATAACTAGAAATGTATTAGGTTCTGCCTCTTTTTACATAGGCAATCATTTTATTTGAAATGGCCATTTTTTTTTTATCAACATATAATTTTGTAATTTTCCATCTGCCCTATTTTTGAGGCCGTGAGGTCTCTATTCTATTCTATTCAGGGTCAATGTCATGCTTTGTTGCTGTGAGTAGATTGTGGCTGGAAAGCAATGGTAACATAGTTTTATGATAACTCATAATAATTTGTACGAGATGGTGAAATCGTAAGATATCGCTATTATTGCCATAGAGACAAACCAGTCAACAGACAGAATTTCAAAAGTCTGTAAACATATTTGGTTAATCATTCCATATTTATTTATGCAATAAATGACTGCTGTGTGTCAATAACCTGTAATATGCTTCCCTCTTCTTGTTCCAAACCCCGATATTTTCCTCTTCTGTGGTTCACAAAAGTTATTTTCCTATTAAAATCATTGTTAGGTTTAGGGTTTGGGTGGTTAGACTTTATGGTTAGGTTCAGGTTTGTGTTAGGGGTTAACCTTACAAACAATTGTCAAAATATCATTTGTTGGTTCATTTATTTTTCTCTATGTATGCGCCAACTCGTATAATTCCTTGCGATTTTGCCATCTTCTACTATTATACTGTTTTGTCATGAGACCGTGTTGGCAATGACAGCATTCTCTAAAGTTGTTTCTCCTTCCCTGTCAGTAATACATGTTTTGCCTGCGTGGTACCTGCAATGTACATAAGCATGTAGAAAGTCTGTGGAGTGAACTGACCTTTACCTCAGTGAAAGTGTGTGTGTTTGTGCAAATGGCCCGATGTCCATGACTGTGTGACAGTGTCCCTGGTGTAATTGCCCTCTTTTGCTATGATCCAACCCCTTAACAAATCACCCAGCCACTTTCCACATCTGCTGCATGTCAGCATCTGCCAGAAGCGCTCACCCGTCCCGGACACTGCCATAGAGCCTTCATTAGGTCTGCTGCTGAACAGGTAGAACCGTTTGGGTAATTACCCAACAATGCTGCCGACCTTGTGCCTGCCTGGACGTCCTAAAACATCACTCCCATATTATGCCCAAAAGTTTTGTGGTAATGCTTTCCATCAAATGTTTTTTTATGAATGTGTTTACTTAGTAAATTGTTTGTGGTTCCTTTTTGTTCATGCATTTCATAGGGTTCAATAAGGTTTTTTTCAAAGGTGGTTGTGACCCATAGATAGATAGATAGATAGATAGATAGAACTTTATTGTCATTGCACAGTACAGGTACTCAGCAACAAAATGCAGTTTAGATCCACCAGAAGTGCAAATAAACTCAGCAAAAAAAAAAAAAAAAAAAAAAAAAAAGAAACGTCCCTTTTTCAGGACACTGTATTTTAAAGATGATTTTCTAAAAATCCAAATAACTTTACAGATATTTATTGTAAAGGGTTTAAACAATGTTTTCCATGCTTGTTCAAGAAACCATAAACAGTTAATGAACATACGCCTATGGAACAGTCGTTAAGACACTAACAGCTTACAGACAGTAGGCAATTAAGGTCACAGTTATAAAAACTTAGGACACTAAAGAGAACTTTCTACTGACTCTGAAAAACACCAAAAGAAAGATGTCCAGGGTCCCTGTTCATCTGCGTGGACGTGCCTTAGGCATGCTGCATGGAGGCATGAGGAATGCAGATGTGGCCAGGGCAATAAATTGCAATGTCCGTACTGTGAGATGCCTAAGACAGCACTACAGGGAGACAGGAAGGACAGCTGATCGTCCTCGCAGTGGCAGACCATGTGTAACAACACTTATACAGGATCGGTACATCCGAATATCACACCTGCAGGACAGGTACAGGATGGCAACAACAACTGCCCGAGTTACACCAGGAATGCACATTCCCTCCATCAGTGCTCAGACTGTCCGCAATAGGCTGAGAGAGGCTGGACTGAGGGCTTGTAGGCCTGTTGTAAGGCAGGTTCTTACCAGACATCACCGGAAATAATGTCGCCTATGGACACAAACCCACCTTCGCTGGACCAGACAGGACTGGCAAAAGGTGCTCTTCACTGACGAGTGACGGTTTTGTTTCACCAGGGGTGATGGTCGGACTTGCATTTATCGTCGAAAGAATGAGTGTTACACCGAGGCCTGTACTCTGGAGTGGGATCGATTTGAAGGTGGAGGGTCCATCATGTTCTGGGGCAGCGCATCACAGCATCATCGGACTGAGCTTGTTGTCATTGCAGGCAATCACAACGCTGTGCGTTACAGAGAAGACATCCTCCTCCCTTATGTGGTACCCTTCCTGCAGGCTCATCCTGACATGACCCTCCAGCATGACAATGCTACCAGCCATACTGCTCGTTCTGTATATATATATATATATTTATTTATTTAAAAGCGTTCAACCAAACATTCTTAAAAAAAAAGAAAAAAAAAAGAAAAAGAAAAATGTACACCATTTAGGAATATGGATGATTTAGAAACAGAATCATTTAAAAATTTTAAGAAATTTCTATGTTTTATAAATCGGTCCACAGACCAAAATGATCACACAGGGCCCCTTGGTTAAAAAAAAAACCCCTGGATCTAAATAGTTGAGACATGCTGCAAATTGCATGCATTGTGATGCATTGTTCGCTCTGAATTGTCTGTAATGAAGTTTATATTTGTCAGTTACCTGGCAAAAATCGCTTTTTTGAGACAGATTAAACACCTTTTAATCTTTACACCCCTTTTAAGAAGTCTTTTTCTCCAATTAAAGAGGGTAATCAACAAGATGTTTGGTGCTCTTAAGCTGTTATCATCAAAAAGACTGACATTTCAGCAGTTTCCATTCTATTGTCCGTCTGACTCTGCACTGTGGACAGGAATAAAGAGACAAAGCCAAACAAAGAGTATACGCCCATAAGAGCAAACAGAGCTCCACTTTAAGATGCAACTACATGAATGAGCCGGCATTTAGCAGACTAAACTGGCCTCCCTGGTGCTCTGAAGACTTTATGGGTCAGGAGGTGGGGATGCTGGAACGGTGGGGAGGTTTGTCCAAAGGTGTGCTCCCTCCCCAGGGCTAAAGTCTTGCTTTTGCCCCCAGCAGCTCCACCTCCACCTTACCTCTTGTGGGTTCTTTATCTCCAGTACCTGAACTTGCGTTTTGCCCCCTGGGCCACACTTTTGTCCTCTAGGTCTGTGTAAACAGATGTGCATGCTATCAGGCCTGCAGAGAGGAAGTTATAAACTTTCAGGAAAGACATCAGCCCCCATTCTTATGGAGCTCACTCATTACAAGCTGCTGGGCTTACACATGCTAATGTAAGCAAACAGTCCCTGTTCGGACAGTGACTGTCTGAAGTTAGACCATGTTACAGCCACAAAATATACGCTGCAAACAAGCAGAAATGCAATTGAATAGCAGGGCAAGGGAGGTTAAGTGTCCCTTTTTCATAAAGGAGAGGAGAGGAAATAACATCTGTGATGTTTGATGTGGTGTGTGGTTTGATGTGGTGTTTGTGAATGCGTGTTGTGTTCTGACAATGCACTTTTCTTTTTGATCTACCATTGGGCCACAGGATATTTGGACACTGGGGGGTTCCCCCCCTTTTTCTCCCCAGTTTAGAATGCCCAATTTCCAATGCGCTCTAAGTCCTTGTAGTGGCGTAGTGACTCGCCTCAATCTGGGTGGCTGAGGACGAAGCTCAGTTGCCTCCACGTCTGAGACCGTCAATCCGCACATCTTATCACGTGGCTTTTTGAGCACATTAATGCGGAGACATAGCGCATGTGGAGGCTCACGCTATCCTCTGCGGCATCCACGCACAACTCACCACGTGCCCCACCGAGAGCGAGAACCACAATATATCGACCACGAGGAGGTTAACCCAATGTGACACTACCCAACTTAGCAACCAGGCCAATTGGTTGCTTAGGAAGCCTGACTGGAGTCACTCAGCATGCCCTGGATTCTAACTTGAGACTTCAGGTGTGGTAGTCAGCGTCTTTACTTGCTGAGCTACCCAGGCCCGACACTTGAGCCATACTTAAAAAAAAGTTTCAATTTCACATCGTGACATCTGCAGAGAAATCATGCTTTCCTCAGAACTAACTTTTTTTTTTATATATATTATTTTTTTAACCAGCTGGTCTCAAAATGTATTTTAGTAATGTATGTAGTCAGTTCCTCTCAGTCAGTTCACATGGTGTCAAATTAGAATAAACACAGTTGTAGTTCACCACATTAACTATCTATACTATACTTTCTCAGGGCCATTTTTAAATATCTGTAAAAGCCTATGTAGGCATTTCCCTCATGGCATACAAGTCAGTAGCTTTGGCACTTTGTTAAAATTTAGCATATTTATGCTGTTTAGCCATGGCAGTGATATAACATTTAGGCTTAATGGTCAAATAAAGACTTGTAATTTTATGTGGAATCAATCAAAGAGTTTTGAGGGAATTAGAAAATATTTTGATCCTTTTTGGAGTTATCCTACAACCCTTTCCCTATTTACAGTATTTCTATGTATTTTAGGCAAACAAAGTTACAGCATTAAATTGTAAGCTAATGAAACAGTAATAGTAATGCTTCCAAAGGGGTGCCCCTCATTTATCAGTGCTTGACACACATTTATTGATCCACCTCAAGCTTTGTCCAATTGACGCCAAATAGTGAATGTGAAGACGCTGGCTTAAGCTACATAAAAAATAAAAAATAAAAATAAATAAATAAATAATAATGATATATATATATATATATATATATATATATATATATATATATATATATATATATATATATATATATATAAATAAAATAAACATTTAAACTTTTTGTGTAGTAAACATTTTAATAAAAGAAAACATTTTGCCCTTGATATCAAAATCGATATTAGTGCAATGATAATGTTCTAAATTTCTATTTTGTTACTGAAAAGACTGAAAAAATCAATTTTCCAAAATGTTCCTTGGTTAATTCAATTTAAATCTTTAAAATTATAGCCTATGCTAAGAATACAATCTCAAAACTTTAATAGATTTGAACTGAAACTAAAAGATGTTTTAAAATATATTGTTTTTCACCAATACTATTTTTAATCTCCAAAGAACTATCTCCAGCCTATATACCAAACTCAAGGATCCTAAGTAATACTTTGCTGAATCTAAAGTACTGCAAAGAACCACTGAAGAACTTTTATTTATTTATTTATTTATTTATTTATTTATTTATTTATTTTTTTTTTGTAGTCTAAGGATTAAATGCAACAGTTTTCTTAAGCCACTTGTCAGCCTGGAAACTCGTCCAGATGTACTGACTGAAATGTGCGCAGGTTTAAGTACCGAGTGATCTCAGCCAATCGAAAGAGATCCCGTTAAACTCTCGTGTTCGCGCGTCTCCTCTAATGGACCTGCTAAACAGCTCAAGCGCACCTTCATCCACTAACATCTGACCGCATCACATCTGACGAGAAGCTGCTCGCACTTCATGTGTCTGCTTAATACAAGAATACAGAATTAAGAGACCACTTCAGAAATACTCCTGGAATTTGGCCATCTTGGAAAATGCTTGAATATCAGGAGTCAGGAGTGAAAACGACATCAGGTCACCGGATTTCCTTTTCAATTCTTGACATTTTGGATCCCAAAAAGTTCACAAGTAAAAAGACAGATAACAAAGGCTCATCGCCTTTAGAAAACACCGAATTTGGAAGTTTAGAGGAACAGCGCACCGGCAAAGAAAGTCCTGGACATGGGGAGCCGCTTCTCTGCAAAAATATCGGTAAGGCAACATACTCAGCAATAACCAGACGCTATATTGTTCTTATTTTGGTCAGATATGCATATGTGTATTTATGTTTGTAGTTTTCCGTTATGTAGTATTTTATCCACTAAAGCTTATTGAATGTGACCTTCCCCTCATTTCCAAGGCGTCGTTTTCTTTAATCAGCCACAGCTGAGTAAGTGATTGCCATTGGGACAGTCAGGGCAGATAATTGTTTAAATCGTCCCATTGAGGATGCCTGCGCTCACTTTGATCGATATCCCATTACTGGATGCTGCATATCTCCCTCCAGCAGCTTGCGCCTCCAAACTTCAAACCCCTGCCATGTCTGATCCCAAATATCGTTCGATTAAAACTTCCCTTTAAATAGATGACATTTATGGATCTGCCGACAAATATGAAAGTCCATTAGCGCGTCATGGCTGGATGGCAGAGCAAGATTTAACTGGTGTCTTTCCGCAACATGACATTTGAGGCTATTTGTGATTTAAAAATTGTTGAGGGATTATGGCCAATTCCCCACCCCCTCTTGACACACACACACACACACTACAACTATTTTGATTGGCCTAGTATTAGGCTATTATTAATGATAAATCAACTATTTATTGAACGTTAATCATATATTGGCCATATATGCAATAAACTGACATTAAACTGAAACTAACAAACACCATTTATTGATATTTTTTTTATTGGCAGGTGATCTTTCAGCTAAAGAGCATCAAAGTTTAGTTAGGCTGCATCCGCCTGATCCAGATATTGACTCGGACTCTGTAGACCCTCCAGGAACCTTAAAATCGGACTTTTCTCCGTGTGAGGACCCAGATGAGGCAGGTGAAGAGAGAATAACTCCAGCATCAGATGATTTGTCATGCCAGCGGCGTCGTCGGTCCGATCACAGTTGTGCAAAGCCACGCCGTGCCAGAACCGCGTTTACGTACGAACAGCTGGTGGCTCTGGAGAACAAGTTCCACACAACCCGTTATTTATCCGTGTGCGAGCGACTAAATCTCGCACTTTCCCTGAGCCTGACCGAAACTCAAGTCAAGATTTGGTTCCAGAACCGAAGAACCAAATGGAAAAAGCAGAATCCTGGTGCTGAGAGTTCCCTGCCACCCGGCACAAACTCCTTGCCCAGCATCAGCTCGACATGTGGATCCACACCTGCCCTCTACCCTCCGTTCAGCACCGGGAACGTGATCTTTCATTCCGCTGGTCCGGTTCACCTGGCATCCTCTGGTGGACTCTTGCATCCCTTTTTGGCCGATGGCTTTCTGCAACCACCATTTTTCCCCACACATTTATGAAGTCTGGAAGAGGAAATGATCATAGACTACTTGTAAATGTGAATTTACAGCTAAACCTTGTACATCGGACTTATGAGTGTTTTATGATCCCCAGGACGAGATTTGTTTGGATCAGATTGAAGTTTCAGACACTCCGTCATCATGTTCATTGTGTAAATTTCAAGATTGCTGTTTTTTCTTTTAATTTATTTTCAGAGACTTCAAGGGCGAAGTTCAGATGGATCAAACCGACCTAATGAATGATAAATCTCAAAGATCTGCTCACATGAGAATACGGGGTTTGAGACAGCTCTTGTGATGGGTGTATAGCTTCTGGTTCCTTTTGAACATAAAAGCAGTCATGTCAGCATTGAACTAGGCTACTGTGGATGAATAATATCAAATTCTGACTGAACTTTCAATTAAAGACATTGATGTGTATTACAGTGTGTAAAAGCATATTGAGGTCATAATAACATAAAAACAGACTGAAGGTCATTTCTTGATTTTATCTGACTCATAGACACAGATTAATAGTGTATTGATCAATTTGAATCTCCATTAGTATTTATTTTTACTCCACCAAAATAAAACAACATATGAAGTTCTACAGCAGGGGTTTTCAGCCTTATCCCAGTGACTCAAGTCTTTGGAGTCCATTCACACACACACACACACACACACACACACAAAATAAATAAATAAATAAATAAATCATTCAGATTTTTTCACTGATATGTTTGTGACTATTTCTTCAGATCACACATTTCAGTGGGTGGCGACTTTCATCTGTCAACGTCTTTTTATGCGTTCAAGGAATATTCTGGATTCAATGCAAGTTAAACTCAATTGACAGCATTTGTGGCATAATATTGATTACCATTCAAAAATAAAAACAATTAAAAAAATAAATAAATCTGGGTTCCAGTGAGGCATTTACAATGGAAGTGAATGGGGCCAATCCGTAAACATTAAAATACTATTTCAAAATTATAACCGCAAGACATAAACAATATGTGTTTTAACATGATTTTAGTGTGATCAAATCGCATACTAACTTTTTTCTGTGCATAGTTGTCCTTTTTCCTACGTACCATGATGCTAAGTGTGAAATGTGGGCATTTCTTCCGTTGTCAAGAAAACACAGCTGTTGTTGCGGCGTCCATCCATTTATTCTTTCATTGCTGTGTTGGGATTTTGAGGAGAGTCTGATTTCATGAGGACATACATCAATCACCATGTCAGTGTATTACTAAATGATAATAAACTTTAAAAAAGTCATAAATACAAAGAAAGTGCAAACAAAACCTGTGCACTTTTTCACCCAGGTGCAGTTGAAATTTAATCTAATCACAAATGTAAAATTTCGAGCAAAATTATCTGTTTTAGTGCAGTAGGCTACCTCTGTTAGTTCAGCTTCAGATGTATATGTGTGCTTGTCATCTTGTCACCCTGCATGCTGAGATCAGACAGACACACTGAGGAAGAGCCGTGAAGTTTCTGTGCTTGGGTATTTAATTGCTTTTTCAAGTTGTCCAATCTGCACATAAGTTTAAACTTATGTTCAGCACTGGGTTGATTGAGAGGTGGTGCTTTGTTACCGTCCGGGACGCATTATTCATGACAGTGTTTACACCTCAAATGTGATGTGATAACATGCATTTTTGACTTCCTCGGTATGTGTTTTTTTGTGATCCAAATTACAAAATGTTTTGCACCCTGTTTATACTGTAACTATATTAAGCACTGACCATTTTGTGATCATATCATCTGAACCACGTCTTAATACAAGCTGTAAACAAGGTCTAAAATGTCTGTAGCCAAGTTGCACCCACATTGGTTTACACAGTAAGCCATGACGATGCTATGTCAACAAACCCTAAAACCCTAAAATGATCATTTAAACAACTTAACAGCTCAAATAATACATGTTTTAACACAATAATTAATATAAGTGCTTTTTATAAAATTCTAAGCTGTATTTTTCTGCCTTTAAACCATCCAAAAACTGGCCCAATTCACCTTTTTTTTTTTTTTTGCACCAGGATTTTTGCTTTGCTTTTTTATTTTTAATTAAGAAAAGGAGATATGACCATTACTACTATTACTCCATTATGCCACAAATTCTGTCAATTAAGCTTAACTTGTGTTGAACTGATTTATTAAAAAACACGAAGTCGTTCACGACCGAAATAATTTTACTATCGAAAACGATTCATGTACTTAAAAGATTCACTGATTCACAAACGAAACACTAGTGATTTTATGGTACGTGTCCATAGAACGGAAGAAATCCGCTCAACGCTGCTCATAATGCTAGAGAGCTGCCGCTTTGGGGCATGTTTGTGCATGCAGAGCGAGTGTGTCTGAATTCAGCATACAGTAGTTTGCTGCCGCCCGGCATTTTTTGCTCCTAATTTGCATAAAGTTGAGCATTTCTCAACTTTCTGATGCTCTCAGCCACTCTCAATGCTTGCTCCGCAACACTGTTAATCCCACAATACCCCTCACAAGCGTGTGGCTCGGTTTCCATAGGAATTAATTGAAACTTGCTCAGCTCCACTCCAGCTCCGCCCAAATGGACATGTACCGTTACGGTACCATTACCGTACAAACATGCCCTTAAGCAGAAGCTCTGTAGTATTGTGTGTAGCTGAGTAGATTTCTTCTATGCCAATGGACAAGTACCGTTAGACAAGGCATACTCTAATTGTAGTGAAAAAAATGTATGTCATATCGGAATGTCATACGGTATGATGAACCGTAGGCCTACATAAAACAACACGGATGCACATGCATATGCATCATGCTACTTAACTAACCACATCCACTGTCTGTTGTATTTTCCGGCATGCTTGGAAACATTTTTTAACTTGTGAAACTAATTTGAAACTTAAAGGTGCACAGTGATTTTTTATCCTCATTAAAAAAGGTTTACTTCTAAAGAAATGAATTTTGTAAAAATGCAAAAAACATCAATCATATCAGTAACCTCAAATCTTCTCATGGCTATTATATGTGCCAACCCTTAATAAACCCAAGCTCTTATCATCAACATCTGGCGCTTTGCATTAAATATGATTAATACTCAATCATTTCACGTGCACACGCTGCTTTTTGTCCATGTCAAAATGTCTGTTATCAGATCTGATCTGTTCAGGTTTCTGTTCAGATTATCCACCAAGATTTTGAGCTGACTCCTGGATATTTTAGAAATCCAGAGTCCATACAAGTATGGTCTCCCTATGTACATACAGTTACAACGATATAAAATTACTTAAATACGACATACGATTTTGGTCGTATTGCCCACCTGTAAGTCATTAAAAAGATCATTCATTCCCTATTTGACTTGCTCTGTTCACAGGTGTGTTTTACAATTTCTAAATGCATGTTCACGCCCATCTGTGGCTATATTTCAAGTTTGTAAACTCGCATTTTAACCACAAGATGGAGCACTCTGGAGTTTTATTGTTATGCCAAAAGTAGAAAACATTCCCCCTCATTACCATATGGATAAAGAAATGTGGAAATAAATGAGGAAATAAATATGTGGAGATAAATACATGTGGAAATATATAAATGTGGAAATAAATGAGGAAATAAATATGTGGGGATAAATACATGTGGAAATATATAAATGTGGAAATAAATGAGGAAATAAATATGTGAAAATAAATATATAAATAAGGAAATAAAAGTATAAATACTAATTTATGTAATTTAATAAATACATTGAATTTATTTCTATGAATAATATTTTTCATTTTTTCACATTTATTTACAAATGTATTTATTTTTTATATTGACCGTCTTGGTCCTCCATAGACTTGGTCCACCATAACGACTAACAGTGTTGGGTTTTGAATCATGGATTGGCTTGTGTGTTCTCAGAAACAGGCTCAACCAGGGGCGGTTACAATTTCCGAGGCCCCAAGCAACTGTCCAACCGGCTCAAAAAAATATATCTCAGTATTTTTCAGGCTATTTGAAAAATATCTTGATAATTGTTTATTTTCTCAGAAATGAGATTCAAAATGTTTAAATAAAAATGTATAATAATAATTATATATATATATATATATATATATATATATATATATATATATATATATATATATATATATACACACAGGTGCATCTCAATAAATTAGAATGTCGTGGAAAAGTTCATTTATTTCAGTAATTCAACTCAAATTGTGAAACTCGTGTATTAAATAAATTCAATGCACACAGACTGAAGTAGTTTAAGTCTTTGGTTCTTTTAATTGTGATGATTTTGGCTCACATTTAACAAAAACCCACCAATTCACTATCTCAAAAAATTAGAATATGGTGACATGCCAATCAGCTAATCAACTCAAAACACCTGCAAAGGTTTCCTGAGCCTTCAAAATGGTCTCTCAGTTTGGTTCACTAGGCTACACAATCATGGGGAAGACTGCTGATCTGACAGTTGTCCAGAAGACAATCATTGACACCCTTCACAAGGAGGGTAAGCCACAAACATTCATTGCCAAAGACGCTGGCTGTTCACAGAGTGCTGTATCCAAGCATGTTAACAGAAAGTTGAGTGGAAGGAAAAAGTGTGGAAGAAAAAGATGCAACCAAGCAAGAGAACCGCAGCCTTATGATTGTCAAGCAAAATCGATTCAAGAATTTGGGTGAACTTCACAAGGAATGGACTGAGGCTGGGGTCAAGGCATCAAGAGCCACCACACACAGACATGTCAAGGAATTTGGCTACAGTTGTCGTATTCCTCTTGTTAAGCCACTCCTGATCCACAGACAACTTCAGAGGCGTCTTACCTGGGCTAAGGAGAAGAAGAACTGGACTGTTGCCCAGTGTTCCAAAGTCCTCTTTTCAGATGAGAGCAAGTTCATTTGGAAACCAAGGTTCTAGAGTCTGGAGGAAGGGTGGAGAAGCTCATAGCCCAAGTTGCTTGAAGTCCAGTGTTAAGTTCCCACAGTCTGTGATGATTTGAGGTGCAATGTCATCTGCTGGTGTTGGTCCATTGTGTTTTTTGAAAACCAAAGTCACTGCACCCGTTTACCAAGGAATTTTGGAGCACTTCATGCTTCCTTCTGCTGACCTGCTTTTTAAAGATGCTGATTTCATTTTCCAGCAGGATTTGGCACCTGCCCACACTGCCAAAAGCACCAAAAGTTGGTTAAATGACCATGGTATTGGTGTGCTTGACTGGCCAGCAAACTCACCAGACCTGAACCCCGTAGAGAATCTATGGGGTATTGTCAAGAGGAAAATGAGAAACAAGAGACCAAAAAATGCAGATAAGCTGAAGGCCACTGTCAAAGAAACCTGGGCTTCCATACCACCTCAGCAGTGCCACAAACTGATCACCTCCATGCCACGCCGAATTGAGGCAGTAATTAAAGCAAAAAGAGCCCCTACCAAGTATTGAGTACATATACAGTAAATTAACATACTTTCCAGAAGGCCAACAATTCACTAAAAATGTTTTTTTTATTGGTCTTATGATGTATTCTAATTTTTTGAGATAGTGAATTAGTGGGTTTTTGTTAAATGTGAGCCAAAATCATCACAATTAAAAGAACCAAAGACTTAAACTACTTCAGTCTGTGTGCACTGAATTTATTTAATACACGAGTTTCACAATTTGAGTTGAATTACTGAAATAAATGAACTTTTCCACGACATTCTAATTTATTGAGATGCACCTGTATATATATATATATATATATATTTTTTTTTTTTTTTTTTTTTACAAAATGGACACAAGGAAGAATGGTATTTAATTTATAATATAATAAATATAATTTGTATGCACCAAGTCAACAATATAGTAATAAAAAGTCAATATTTACCTACATATAATTTTACAAAAGAGTTTTGTTAATAAACATGGTGTGCAAAAACTGTTTTGTCGCTGGTCCAGAAATGTTAAATTGGTAGGTATGAATGTCTTATTCTTCGTCATGATGGTTTCACGAGGAGTAACTAAAAGAAGGCTACCACATAAGGTAGTTTCAGTGAGGTGCCTCTATGTTTCCTTGACATTCCAGATGCAAGTGTCTAGTCTTTATTCCTCTTCCTTGTACTGGACTGAAACCTTTGTGCTTTACCTCACTGTACAATGATACCATCCTGGCTTTGTGACACATTGGTGGGCCATTCACTGTCTGTGTTGGACCTGAAAAACAGATTCAATTGGAATGGCAATAAAAACACTCAACCATTATATCACTAATGACATGTAACAAAGTTTTGAAAGAGATAACAGGCCAGGCAAAGTAACATGTTGTTACATCAGTAATGGAGCTGTTTAGGTTGTAGTCCTAAAAGCCAGATGAGAATTAGCATTTTAAAGCCATAGACTACCTTCTAAATTTCTTCTGGGATTTAAATAAGGCATGTGGTTATCATTATTCAAAGATACTTGTTTTGTTCCACAATATAAATTACACACAGACATACCTATACATACTTAAAACCTTGTATACTGCACTGTAAGCAGTATGCTTGTATTCCATTCCATACATAGCTGTGTCAATTTTAATGCATATTTACTTGCATTACTTGCAAATAAAGTGTCTAATTTACTGTGAATTAATTATTCAGAATTTCCCCCATCCTACACTGAATTGAAAGTTGTTGCAAAATGTAAAATCCAGTATTATTAGTGCTCCTGACAGTCTAGTTTTTGGGGAGTATTTTTAAATACTGTTAGCTTGTGGGAACTGCCTTTTGATAGGTTGTCTAGATCAATGGAGCAGTATGAATAACGGTTTTAACGTGTCTGAGATCAAGAGGGCCTGGGAAATATTGATCTGAGTGGCACTGCAGGCAAGTGTAGGTAAATTACTAAAGCAGAGTTATAACACAATGCGCCCAATAGAGGGCAGTATTGGCTCAGGTGTCATTACTTGGGCTGATTTGGAATTTAAAAGATCCATATTACTACTAAAGTGGTGAATTCATTTTAATTGTTTGATCTCAGAATTTAACTGAATTTAAATGATTTTTCTTTCACCTGTTTCAGATCATACAAGATCACTGATACAAAAGGAAGCTGTTGTCTCATGAAATGTAACCAATAACCGTGTTGAATGATAATAAGAGAAATTTGTTTGGTTGAGGGGAAATTTAGTATTCACTATACATAATGGAATTATGGTCACAGATATACTCAAATTAACCCATGTGTTGTGTTCATTTGTGCTAACACCTTTTGTGTTCCAAGTCAAAAATGGCCGGCCCTCTAAGATAAGATATTGCATTAGATCTTTTTGTAAACTTCTTTTTGAAGTAATTATGACAGGTCTTGTACTTCTTTAAAGAAGTACAATATATATATATATATATATATTCCTCAAAGAGTGTACAGTGAAAAGAGTAAAAGACTATGCACAAAAGGGAGCTCAACACACGTTTTGTATGTGCGTGTGCACATGTCCAAACTCTTGTATGTGCGTGTGCACATGTCCAAACACTTTGTGTGTGCAAACACAAATCCACATATGTGCTCATCTAAAGTACTGGGATGCTCCTGAACACTTAATATCACTGTATTTTGTAGTCTAATCCATTCATTTCCATTTGCCGATCACTTTAGACTGGAAAACCACAGGTGTAACAAAGTAAAATAAAACCAATAGTTCAAACGCCCTGTGTGAACAAAGTTATGGAATTTTATTTCAACTTGATGAAATAAACTAAAGTTTAAAAAAAAAAAAAAAAAAAAAAAGTTAATCAGTCAGTTTTGACTAGAACACAATATCAAAGTTAAACATATATACCAGAAGTTATATTAGGATAAAAATACTTTTAATAGGTTAGTAAAAGTAGTCTTTACCAGGCTTAGACTTTGAATATTTCATTACGAAAAAAAGAAACACCAACAAACCAAGTGTTTTCTGTGCACTAGTGCTAAGAGTTACGTAACAGTGTGATCAGACATTCTCTCATCCAATTGGAACTAAATCCCCTAAAACTTGTTTTCATGTACATGTGTTCTGTGAGTGCGATATTATGTGTGTATTTGTGTAGGAGTGAAGTAGAGTTGGATCCAGCCCTTATGGCCTGTGTGTTCCTCTGGCTGAGTGACAGTTCATTCTGAATTGTTCTGGCTGCCGTTTCATCAGCCTGTTATCCAATCTGGATTCTGGAACATAGCAGATCTTCACCCCATCAATAGATTTAAAAAAACATTAGTCCATCGCTTAATTTCTTGTCAAATGTTTCACAAATTAAAAACTTTTTTTTACAATGGAATTTAAAGTTCCCATGAAATTGCTTGAGAAGTTTTCTGTCCTGTGGTTAAACTGTTTCCTGTTGAAACTGGAAGTGTGGGTAGGGCATATCGAAGGACTTATTCTTTCTTTCTTTTTTTTAAAATACCTTTATATGACTATACTTTGTATTATATTACATTGATATTAATAATAAAAAACAACAACTAGTCAACACTGCTGCAATGAGGTTTTAAATACAGCTACTAAGAAATTAACAGTAAATTTGGCATCCTTCTCTATTTTGACTGCCGTAATCCACCGCACTATTTGTTTCCTTATTTGGAAAGTCATGGAAACGTAATAGTGGATTTTTTCTTTTGCTGTTCAAAAATAATATTTGCTGTGGTCTCTGGTTCACCGTTATAGAAGTTTAACCTGCTTCCGCGTCCCAAACCATTGAAAAGGGTCCATTTCAGACAGGTGGTTTTAAGGGGAAGGATATTCTTGTTCTAGAGTCATAAATATTTTTTGGTCTTTTTTGTAGAAAGAAAGAATATAATATATGCATATAGATCATTTGTCAGTTTTTAGGAATACACTATAAACATGGCTTCAAAGCTAATAGGCATGGACTAAAATCAACACATTTTTAAAAACAGGGTTTTTAAGAGGAAATAAGTGACATTATTCCTCGAGTTTTGAAGTTTTCATGAAATAAGATAAGAGGTGAAATATTGAACTAATCCATCCCTATATGCAAAGCCTGCCAAGTTAAACATGAGTTACAGTCATAGTTTTAGAGGCTGAATGATCCATTAACTTCACATGTGTATTAAAAACTCCTCAATTCTATAGTAAATACTGTGAGCAGGAGTGTGTGTGTGTATGTGTGTGTGTGTGTGGGGGGGGGGGGGGTGTTTGGGTGGTTTACGAGGAAATTGTTTTTAGGTTACAAACTGGTAATTACAAGGGTATTATGCTATAAATGTGGTTTATGAGAACATTTCTAGTGTCCCCATAATTCAAATTGCTTAAAAAACATACAAAATTATGTTTTTTTTTATTTATTTTTTTAATGTAAAAATGTAGAAAGTTTTTTGTGAGGGTTAGGTTTAGGGGTAGGGTTAGGGGATAGAATCTATAGCTCGTACAGTATAAAAATCATTATGTCTATGTAGAGTCCTCATAAGGATAGCCACACCAACATGTGTGTGTGTGTGTGTGTGTGTGTGTGTGAGAGAGAGAGAGAGAGAGAGAGAGAGAGAGAGATGGGGTGATGGGGGCTTTCATTATTGGCTCTTATTTGGGCTAACTGGAAAACAGTGAAGTGTTTTGGTCAAGGAATAGCTCATGAGTGGTGTATGCCAAGGGCTTCTACTGTCACCCTGTTCCTTTCCCATAGTTCCATGGCATGCTGGGATACATGTGACGTAATGTGGGCCAGTGCAGTGCAGTCAAGCACAAAAATCTGAAGCAAAGCGCTCCAATAACTATATTTCCTAAAATGTGCATGCAGTACATTCCATTTGTGGCAATCTTTAAACACTCCCCTGTACGGCTTTAAGAGAGGGCAACTTTAAATAGAGGCTCTAACACAAACCTTTGCAGGCAGAGATGAGCAAGACACTAGAAGGAGATCAGCTCTTTTTTATATTGTCTAAAGAGACCAAATCATGATTTTTTATTTTATTTTTTATTTTTTTATTTTTTTTTTTTGTCTTCTGTCCTAGGGCAAATATTAATGTTTACTCTCATGTCTGTCTTGCACATTCCAATGTTCTTGTTTGTGTGAGCTCTCTTTGTGAAAGACTACACTAGTGTGCCACAGTGGGGAGCAGTAACAGGACCATTAAACACAAAATATGCAAGTCTCCCTCTCTGTCATGCTGTTTTCATCCTCTTCTTCTAACTAATTTAATTTAGGATTATCTGTTAACTCTTCAGTCTGTCTCTGGTACTTCACATTGATGAGGCCTCTTGTCTTGATATCTGAGTAATTGTCTTCTACTAATTAACTTTGCTTGAGATTATCTGATCATGCACTAGATATATTTTTCATAAATTATTATTCCTCATGGCTTGTGTTCTGATTATACTGAACTTGCTATTGTGTGCTGGTGCTTCTCTGAATGTACCCGGATTGAAAATCTCTTTCCTCCCATCACATTTGATGTGGCTGCTAAAAGAGATGAACAGAGAGCCTGTGTACTTGTAATGATGGTGAGAGGGCAGAGGCATTGGGATCCATAAGCAGAGCTTTATTAAACGAACATACAGATGGCAGGCGTCCAGGGTAAACGAAACAGGCAGGCAGAGTCGAAAATCCAAAGGCAGTCCGAGAAACAGGCAAACAATAAAAAACAGAAGGCAAAGGCAAATATCCAAGAGTCAGGCAAACGTTTGTAAACCAGATCAACATGAAACAGGGTAGAATGCTCAGAAATGTAATCAATAGAATAACAAGACTTCGCACTGACCAATGAAAGCAACAAGTATATATACACATAGTAATGAGGTTAGAAACTATCAACAGGTAATATGAATTAAGGTCAGAGTTAATATTCTGGAGGATGATCTCTGTTGGTGAGTTTGAGGAATTGCAGTGGTGGATGTTACAGAGCTCCCCTCTTGTGAGCAGCTCCTGACACAAATAGGATTTCTTACACGTGGTCTGCCTCACGATCATGGTGCAGGACGGAGAAGGATGATTCTGGTGAAATTCTGTAATTAAGGAGGGGTCGAGAATGTCCCCAGCCGGTGCCCATGAGCGCTCCTCTGGACCATAGTCCTCCCAGTCTACCAAATACTACAAACAACGCCCCCGACACCGAGAGTCCAAGAGAGTTCTGACTCGGTAAGCCTCCTCTCCGTCAATGATCAAGGGAGGGGGGGAGCCGGGGTTTCCTGGTTCGAGGGGCTGCACCTCGATTCAGCTGGTTTGAGCAGTGACACATGAAAGGTAGGAGAGATGCAATAATGAGAGGGCAGTAAAATTCTGTAAGATACAGGAGTGACTTGTTTAATTATCTTGATTGGTCCTACATACCTTGGGCTTAGTTTCCTTGATGGGAGTTTGAGACGGAGGTCCCGAGTGGAGAGCCAAACACGTTGGCCAGGTCTCAGATGAGGAGCTGGACGGCGGCGATGGTTGGCATATAATTTTTGCCGTCTGATGGCTCATTGGAGACCATGGGAAGAGATGAGGCTGGAAACCCAGAACACATTGGAACAGTGTTCAAATGTGAACCTGTGGATGATATTATCAGTGAATTTTGTGCATACTCCGCCCAGGCTAAGAAATGGTTCCACTCGTGTTTATTTTGATGACAGTAAGAGTGGAGGAAGCATTCAATCTCCTGATTGAGTCTCTTGGTTTGTCCGTTTGACTGTGGATGGTACCCAGATGTTAGGCTGAAGTTAATGTTTAACATTTGACAGAATGCTGTCCAGACACGTGAGGTGAATTGGGTTCCTCGGTCAGACACAATATCCTTAGGTAAGACATAGAAGCAGAAAACATTCTGGAAAATCATCTCTGCGGTCTCCAGAGCGGTCGGTAGTTTCTTCAATGCAATGAGGCAACATGCTTTGGAAAACCTGTCAATAACCACCAGAATAGTTTTGTTACCTTGGGATGCAGAGAGATCAGTGATGAAATCGAGGGACAGGTGAGACCAAGGTCATTATGGAACAGGCAGTGGTTTAAGTAATCCAGCAGGCACTTGTTTCAAGGATTTGGATTGTGCACATCTTTTTACAAACATAGACACATCAGAAAGAAGGGTAGGCTACCAGAACTCGTTTTGTACGAATGTGGTAGTAGCACGTATTCCTGGGTGTCCAGAACTCGGAGAGGTGTGTACCCAATGAATTAGTCGTGTACGCACAGATTCGGGGACATATGTCTTGCCTGTGGGCAATCGCTCGTTGGAGGATCAGATTCCTGAGCCTGTTGGATCTCATCCAAGATCTCCCATCGGACGGGTGCTACTAGTAGGGAGGAAGGCAGAATAGACTTGTGTTCCATCCTAACCCGAGGGGCATCATGAAGACATGACAGGGCATCGGCCTTACTGTTCTTCTAGCCTGGTCTATAGGTGATGGTAAAGTTGAACCGGGTGAAGAATAAAGCCCAGCGTGCTTGTTTCAGGTTGAGTCTCTTGGCTGCCTGTATTTATTCCAGATTACGATGATGAGTAAAGACTTGAAATGGATGTTGTGCCCCCTCTAGCCAATGTCACCACTCATCAAATGCATTCTTCATTGCCAAAAGTTTGCAATTACCAACATTGTAATTCTGTTCTGTGGCTGTAAGTTTGCAGGAGTAAAAGGCGCAGGAGAATAATTTAGAAGGTGTTCCATGCCTTTGCGAAAGAACTGCCCCAATTCCACTATCCGAAGCATCGACTTCCTCTACGAACGGCAAGGCGAGATTGGGGTGACGGAGGGAGTGCTAGTGAAATGGGTCTTGAGTTCCTCGAATGCTTGTATCACTGCATCATTCCACTGCAATCTCTTAAGTTCCGGATAAATTTCCTGTAGAAATTTGCAAAGCCCAGAAAACGTTGTAGCTCCTTAAAAGATTTGGGGTGTGGCCAGTCCTGGACAGCTTGCACTTTCGAGTTATCCATCTCCACCCCCTTAGCGCTCAAAATATATCCTAAGAAAGATAAGGTGGTGCGGTGAAACTCACATTTCTCTGCTTTGAAGAATAACAGGTTGCCCTTAAGGTGTTGCATGACTTGTCGGACATGTTGAGTGTGTGTCTCCATCGAGGATGAATAAATTAGTATGTCATCGATGTAGATGATTACCCACTTATTTATCATGTCATGAAATACTTCATTCACAAAGGCTTGAAAAACCGAAGGGGAGTTGGCCAATCCGAAAGGCATCACCTGATATTCGTAGTGTCCTGTTGTCGTCAGAAAAGCTGTCTTCCACTCATCTCCCTCACAAATGCGGATGAGATTGTAGGCATTGCGGAAATCCAATTTGGTGAAGTATTTGGTGTCGCGTAGTTGTTCAAGTGCAGCTGGTATGAGTGGAAGTGGGTAACTATATTTGATCATTATAGCATTGAGACCACGTTAATCAATGCAAGGCCGAAGACCCCCATCCTTCTTCTCAATGAAGAAGAAACTGGCAGCTGCCGGAGAAGTGGAAGGGCAAATAAACCAGAGCTCAAGTGCCTCATTGATGTACTCCTCCATGGCCCAGGACTCAGGAGCGGAAAGTGCATACATTTTCTTCTTCGTAAGGGAAATGCCAGGTAGTAATTCGATGGCACAATCTTGTGGATGATGAGGTGGTAACCGGGTGGCTTTACTTTTGCTGAATCCTTTGTACAGATCTGAGTAAACAGAAGGAACATTCGTACTGAGATCAATATGGGATACATCCATGTGAGAGATGCGGCATGGGAGAGGAGTGCAATTGACGACACATTGTTGATGACATTGAGGGCTCCATTTCAAAATCTGTCCCGCACTCCAGGAAATCACAGGATTATGTTGGGTGAGCCATGGAAACCCCAGGATGAGAGGATTGTGAGGAGAAAATAGTTGGATGCTTTCAGAGTGAAGGATCCTGACTTTCAGAGTGACGTATTCCGTGATGTGCTGTATGGCACTGGAGCCGAGGGGGCGTCCATCTAATTCTGAGATGTGTATGGAGGAAACACAGGGAAAAAGCGGTAAATTCAAATCTTTGGCTATGTTATAATCCATGAAACTAACAGCAGCACCAGAATCAATTAAAGCAGGAATAAAGATCTGGTGAGAATTTTTAGGAGATAGTTGAGACCACAACTAGTTGATTGTTGGTTAGATTAAATGAAAAGGATTCACTCACGATTGCAGGTCTAGATGTCTCTGGCCGAGTGGGACAGATGGTGAGCAAGTGTCCAGTTTGACCACAGTGGAGACATAACCCCAGACATCGGCGCTGTAGTTTCTCCTCAGGAGTTAAGCGGGTGTTCCAGTCTGCATGGGTTCTGTGGGTGGTGAGTCGTTAACTGAATCCTTAAGGAAGTTTTAATCCAGTGAGGGTTTGCGGGTTCTAAGGAGATTTTCCAATCTTATGGAAAGGGTGATGTAGTAATCCAGTGTGAGGTTCTCTTACCGACATGCAAGTTCGGTTTGAAGAGTTTGGTTCAGACCATTATGGTACAGAGTTTTCAGAGGATCATCGGGCCAGCCAGCTTGTGCCGCTAAAGTACGGAATTTGAACTCGTAATCTACTGCTAAAGAATTACCTTGATGTATAGTAAGTAACTGCTCTCCAACCTTTTTTCTGCCTGCTGGGTGTTCAAACACCTCCCGAAATCGGGTTTTGAACCGTTTGACGGAATAACAGAGATGGTTCTCCCTCTCCCAAATGGCCGTGGCCCAGTCCAGTAACCTCCTTGTGATAAAGGCTACCTGGAATTCTTCAGTGGAATACATGTGAGGTTGTTATGCAAGAAAAATTGTACATTGCATGAGAAAGCCCTTGCAATGGAATGGAGTACTAATCAAACTTGTCGGGAAATGCCAAGCGAGGATTCCCTGGGGAGGGTGAGAGAGTGTGTGTGGGAGTGGTCACAAGCAGAGCAGTAGTGTCATTAGCAGAAGCCATAGGGGGGTTTGAATGCAAGAATTTTACAAGCTCTCCAGTAAGTGTCGTAAGTTTGCAGAACTGCTTGTGACATTCAGTGAGCATAGATGCTTGTGAAGCAAACTCTGCGTGTACCTGTTGAAGCTCCGCTGGATCCTGGGTAGGTGAAGACTTCTGTAATGATGGTGAGAAGGCAGAGGCATTGGGATCCATAAGCAGAGCTTTATTAAATTAACATACTGATGGCAGGTGTACAGGGTAAACGAAACAGGCAGGCAGAGTCGAAAATCCAATGGCAGTCCAAGAAACAGGCAAACAATCCAAAACAGAAGCAAAGGTAAATATCCAAGAGACAGGCAAAGGTTTGGAAACCAGATCAACATGTAACAGGGTAGAATGCTCAGAATTGTAATCCACAGAATAACAAGATTTCGCACTGACCAAAGAAAGCAACGAGTATATATACACATAGTAATGAGGTTAGAAACTGGCAACAGTTGATATGAATTAAGGTCTGAGTTAATACTCGGGCGAGGATGACCTCTGCTGGTGAATTTGAGGAATTGCAGTGGTGGATGTGACAGTACTGCATGTGTTTGTTTTAATACAGTTCACAGTCATGCATGATACTGACACTGTAGTCCACACAATTTATATTAAATCTTTAATTTATATTAAACCGAAAAAAAAGAGAGATTTTTTTAAACAGTCTCATAACAACTCGTAATAATTTGTATGAGATGCTGAAATCATAAGATATCGTACTACTTGGCACATACGAAAATGTCCAACTTTAATTCCATTTTGATTTAGTGGTTTAATCAATGTCTTCTGAAGCCAGGGTGAGAACAGGCCAAAATATAACTCCTTTTTCACTAAACATCTTGTCATTACAGTCTCTAGGCACGATCATGATTTCAAACTCGATTACACTTCCTAGTGCTTGACGCAAGCGCAGAGCACTAGATGGCGCTATGGGAAGTGTAATCAAGTTTGAAATCATGATCGCCAAGGAGACTGCTGTCAAGATGTACAACGAAAAAGGAGTTATATTTTGGATTATATAACTGGATCGCTTCAGAAGACATTGAATAAACCACTAGAGTCTTATAGATTACTTTTATGCTTTTTGGAACTTCAAAGTTTTGGTCACCATTCACTTGCATTGAATGGACCTACAGAGCTGAGATATTCTTCTAAAAATATTTGTGTTCAGCAGAAGAAAGAAATTCATACACATCTGGGATAGCATGAGGGTGAGTAAATGATGAGATAATTTTCATTTCTGGGTGAACTATTCCTTTAAACTTAGTAAAAGTCGTAAAAACATTGTTTATTGATTTATTTACTTTTCTCTGTGGGAGTAAAAATGTTATGTTTTTGAATGTGACAACATGATTTCCTACAATTTCACCATCTTATACTATTATTATGACTTGTCATGAGACTGGGTTGAGTTTTTTTAATTTTCTGAATGTAAAACCTGCTGCCACGGGTTGCCAAGGCATTGCTGTGCAGTGTTTAGTGTGTTTTAGGTGGATTCTCGGGTGTTGCTAGGTGACTACTAGGGTGTCCGGGGTGGTTGCAAGTTAGTTGCATCATAAGAAAAAGCCCACTCCAAAGTGATATTCTGTCCCTAGATATGATCCAGGTCCATTTTCCAATGTAAGTATATATATATATATATATATATATATATATATATATATATATATATATATATATATATATATACACACACACACACACACACACACACAAATAGAATAATATTAGGGTAGATGCCATTCAATTTTATGTAGAGTTATAGAAAATGATGTTTCTGGTTCCGGCAGACCTAACTAAAGCAGCCTAATTGTGAGTTGAAGGATAAATTAGGTGTATGCCTGGCTAAATAGATGAGTCTTTAGTCTAGACTTAAACTGAGTGAATATGTCTGCATCCCAAACAGTGTTAGGGAGAATATTCCATAGTTTAGGAGCCAAATATGAAAAGGATCTACCACCTTTTGTGGATTTTGATATTCTTGGAATTATTAACAAGCCAGAATTTTGTGATCATAATGAACGTGATGGAATATAGCATGTCAGAAGGTCACTTAAGTACTGTGGAGCTAGACCATTCAAAGCTTTGTATGTAGTTAACAGAATTTTAAAATTAATACGAAATTGAACGGGTAGCCAATGTAACAATGATAAAATTGGGCTAATATGATCATATTTTTTAGCTCTAGTCAGCACTCTGGTAGCTGCATTTTGAACCAATTGAAGTTTATTTATTGAACTTGCTGGACATCCTTCCAGTAATGCGTTACAATAATCAAGCCTTGAGGTCATGAATGCATTAATTAATTTTTCAGCATCAGCAACAGAGAACATGTGTCATAATTTTGCAATATTTCTCAGGTGGAAGAGTGCTATCAAATATAACAACTAAGTTCTTTGATGAAGAAGACAACGTAACAGTTCACTATCGAGAGTCAAATTATATTTTAGCAGCTTATTTTTAGAGATTTTTGGTCCAATCATTAGTACCTCTGTTTTGTCAGAATTGAGTAGAAGGAAATTTCTGGCCATCCAATCTTTGATTTCATTAATACACTCTGCTAATTTGGAGAATTGTGAATTTTTGTTGGGTTTAGAAGAAATATAAAGTTGGGTATAGTCGGCATAACAGTGGAAACTTATTCCATGATTCCTGATAATATCTCCCAGGGGAAATACAGTATGTATAAGGAGAAAAGCAGAGGTCATAAAACTGATCCTTGTTGTTGTTATTTTCTATGAGTTTGCTAAAATATGCTGACCTAGCAGCTTTTAGTGCCTGTCTGTATCTACAGACACTATCCTTCCAAGCACCGCAAAATACCTCTAAATTCTTCCACTTGCGCTCCATTTTCCAAACTGCTTTCTTGAGAGCATGAGTGTGATCATTGTACCATGGTGTGAGGCTTTAATCAAAGGGGGGCGACACTATCAAGAGTGCTAGAGAAGACTGTATTTATATTTTCTGTTATTTCATCATGTTCTTCTAGACTTTTTGGCTTACTGAGTATGTGAGACAATTCTGGAAGATTATTAGTGAAGCTATCTTTAGTGGTTGAAAGAATAGTTCTTCCTGAACGATAGCGTGGTGTAGATTGAGTGACATTAGCTGATCGCAACAAACAAGAGATGAGGTAATGATCTGAGATGTCATCACTCTGCGGTAGAATTTCTAAAGTTTCAATATCAACTCCATATGACAGAATTAAATCTAGCATATGATTATGGTGATGAGTTGGTCCTGTCACACTTTGTCTGACTCCAAGAGAGTTGAGAATATCAGTAAATGCTAATCCCAATGTGTCATTTTCATTATCTATGTGAATGTTGAAGTCACCAACAATTAAAGCTCTATCCACAGTAACTGCTAGATCAGATAGAAAAATAGCAAATTCACCAAGGAAACCAGAGTATGGCCCAGGTGATCTATATACTGTAGCAAGGGCAAAAGACGACAGAGATTTTTTATTTGTAGCCGACGGTGTCATATTAAGCATTAGTTCAAAAGACTTAAACTCATATCCTGTCCTCTGAGTAACACCAGAAACCTCACTGTAAATTGTAGTAACACCTCCTCCTCGACCCTTCAGACGAGGCTCATGTTTATAACAATAACCTGGGGGAGTAGATTCATTTAAACTAGTATATTCATCTGGTTTAAGCCAGGTCTCAGCCAAACAGAGCACATTCAAACAATGATATGTAATAATTTCATTTACAATTAGTGCTTTGATAAAAAGAGATCTAATGTTTAGTAGCCCTACCTTTATATGATTTTTATCTTAAATTTTTTTATTTATTTATTTTTTCAAGTTTGACCTTAATAATGTTTTTTCTAAATGATTTAGTGAGAGTTTTGTGTTTGGTAGTTCGGGGAACAGACACAGCCTCTATGTGATATCTAGGTGATACAATCTGTATGTGTTGTAGTTTATGTGGCCTATGTGATGTCTCAAGGCAGCTAGCAGACGTTCGGATTAACCAGTTTGTCTGCTTCCTGATCTGGGCCCCAGTTAGTCAGATACTATCATTATTAAGACTATGAGCCAAATTACTAGAAAGGAGAGCGGCACCTTCTCTGGACGGATGGAGTCCGCCTCCCTTTAGCAGGTCAAGTCTACCCCAAAAACTCTTCCAATTGTCTATATATCCTATGCTATTCTCCAGACACCACTCAGACATCCAGCCGTTCAGTGAAACTAATCTACTATAAACCTCATCACCACGACGAGTAGGGAGGTGGCCCGAGCATATTACAGTGTATGACATAGTTTTTGCAAGTTCACACACCTCTTTAACATTATCTCTAGTGATCTCTGACTGGCGAAGCTGGACATCATTAGTGCCAACATGAATATCAGTTTTAGAAAATCTACGTTTAGCATTAGCCAGCACTTGTAAATTTGATCTGATGTCAGATGCCCGAGCCCCCAAAATGTATTTAACAATGTTTGCTGGAGTCTCTTTTTCCACGTTCCTTACAATAGAATCACCAATTATTAGTGCTCTTTCAACATCACTCTCAGTGGGTGCATCACTGAGTGAGGAGAATCGATTGGAAACCCTAACAGGAATGGGAGAGTGGTGTCGCTTTGCTGAGAGAGTATGCCGCTGAGACTTCACCCAAACGCCCTGCTGCGGGGGCTCTGGAGCTGGAAACAAAGTGTGTGTGTTGCTCGCTGTTCTACCCACATCCGAAACAGTATGTAACGGCTTCTCTTTTTCGCTGACCTCCGCTAGTGTTCAGATTCGTGTCTCTAGCTCATTAGCCTTCTCCGTTAGCCTGACTAATTCCTTACATTTATCACATGTGAATCCCTCACTGCTGACGGAAGAAGCTATAGTAAACATGTGGCATGTAATGCAATAACATGAGCGGATGCCATGACTTACTGCAATTGTTTGTTGTTGCTGTTGTTGTTATGGTTGTTCTTGAGCAGTGAAGGTTTGAGATCGATGTGGTTCCTAATCAGCAGATGTTTGAGATTGATGCAATAATCCGTGTAAAACACAGTGGAGAAAACAAATGCACGCAGTCAATACGTGAGATGTAGACAAGCAGAAAAAAGCGGGGGGAAAAAAACGAGAGAAACGGGTGCACGTGGTATAATACACACAGATGAAACAGTAGAAAAGCAGAAAAACACAAAGCATGCGGTAATATGGCATAGGATAAAACAATGAACGTATAAGAATAAGAAAAAGCAATGCTAAGCAGGCTAGCAAGCTACATACACTCGTGCAGTGTGCTGTCAGCAACAGGAACAGGAAGTGACGTCAGCAAAAAAAGGAGAAAACTTTTTATACTATCTATAATAGTATATAACTTTATAGCACCAATAAAAGCACAGTTGAATAAAGAGATTAGAGGCAGCTCTGTTCTCAGAGTGTGTGCATTATTTGAGCTGGGGTGGATGACTCTGATTGGAGTATACATTTATTATAATACATTATTAAGATCTTTTAGAAGTAAAGGTTTAGACTGTTCACATGCATACAGCATAGAGGTGTAGTATCTGTAAGCTAAAGTTTTTCTAGTTGTCTTTTTTAATCATTTCATCATTTCTAATTAAGTTTCTATTCTTTGCTAAACAGGCTTGGTTGTAAACACAATCCTGAGACTAACTAGATTAGCCGTTGATTACTGTACAGATTAATAAATTGACCAGATTCTGTCCATTTTTGTCATTCTTTTGTGGATGTCCTCGTTCTTTATTCCATATTCTCTCCCTGGTCATTCATTTATTTTCTTTCTCTTTCTTTCAGCAAGTTCAACAGGTGTTGACCCTCTGGAATGTGTGGCCTGACAGGGCAGTAGATCTTGAGGCTGAACTAGATCAAACTCACCAGAAGTCAGAGGTCAGAGGGCCCTTGTGAGCACTAAAACACCTGAGGCACAGCTCTTCTGTCAGGGATGTGGAACAGAGCTTGTTTACTCATGGTTGGCATTGCACTGAACAGAAGAGCAGTGGGACTCAATTCAGCAAAGCAAAACTGATACAGCAATACCAGGGGCTGTCAAACTCCCAAAAGGACAAAAATAAATAAATAAATCACACCAAAACAGCATCATAAATGTATCATTAAAGTATTTCAAATGACTCTATAAATTCATTTATTTTATACAAATTATAGACATTAATCACTGATAATCTTGCCCTTCCCCAAGCATCAGCGTTTAATTAGAAAAAAGCCACTTTGTGTTTATTTTACTATAACTGCGACAACCAATGCCTTTTCTGTCACTCACACAAAGGTATTGTACTGTATGGTTTCAGAAGACTTGGGATATAAAATATAAGTTGTATGGACTACATTTATGGTGCTTTTTTGTATCCTTTTTGGAGCTTGACAAACCATTTTCTTTATGCACTCTAATTGTATGGCAAAATGATTCTTTAAAAAATCTTCTTTTGTGTTCCACAGAAAGTGGAGGGTGAGTAAATAATGATATCATTTTTTAGTTTTTGGTTCACTAATCCCTAAACTATTGGAGATAAGACAGGTTTGTTTTGTTTAGGTTAATCAAGAAGAGAGTCTAGACAACATGGGCTTGGGTTTCAGAGGTGATGTTGTTTGGGATGCAAAGTTTAAGGCTTGTTTTAGCAGGGCCCGTCATCCCGTGATTTATGGAACAGTTTACATCTATCTATAGTGAGCTGGGCTTTTACGAGGATGTTTGAGGGAAACTGTGTTTTGGTTGGACAGCTGACCGTAGCTGCATTGCTGCTCACACAATGACTCTCCATAACACCACATAATCATGCCTGACATACCTGCCAGACACACGCACACACACACACACACACACACACACACACACACACACACACACACACACACACACACACACACACACACTTAGCTGTCTCAGTGAGGACATTCCATAGACTTTTTTTTATATTAAGCTAATTATATTTACTAAAGACTAACCCTAACCCAAATCCTGAGTATTTGCTTGATTTAATAATCAATTTTCCTTTTGAGGACATCCCTGGATGGAATTTAGCTAACTGTCCATATAGTTTCAGCTAAGAATGTACACACAAACACACGTTTACTTAGCTATTTAAATTAATACCATAGACTTAATTTTTTTTTTTTTTTTTTTTTTTTTTAGGAAGCTAATTATAATTATTATAGACTAGCCCTACCCCTAAAGGAAAATAAAATATATACATATATTATACATATGTACAGTATATACACTATATTGCCAAAAGTATTCGCTCATCTGCCTTTAGACGCATATGAACTTAAGTGACATCCCGTTCTTAATCCATAGGGTTTAATATGACGTCGGCCCACCCTTTGCAGCTATAACAGCTTCAACTCTTCTGGGAAGGCTTTCCACAAGGTTTAGGAGTGTGTTTATGGGAATTTTTGACCATTCTTCCAGAAGCGCATTTGTGAGGTCAGACACTGATGTTGGACGAGAAGGCCTGCGCTCTAATTCATCCTAAAGGTGCTCTATCTGGTTGAGGTCAGGACTCTGTGCAGGCCAGTCAAGTTCTTCCACACCAAACTCGCTCATCCATGTCTTTATGGACCTTGCTTTGTGCACTGGTGCGCAGTCATGTTGGAACAGGAAGGGGCCATCCCCAAACTGTTCCCACAAAGTTGGGAGCATGGAATTGTCCAAAATCTCTTGGTATGCTGAAGCATTCAGAGTTCCTTTCACTGGAACTAAGGGGCCAAGCCCAGCTCCTGAAAAACAACCCCACACCATAATCCCCCCTCCACCAAACTTCACAGTTGGCACAATGCAGTCAGACAAGTACCGTTCTCCTGGCAACCGCCAAACCCAGACTCGTCCATCAGATTGCCAGATGGAGAAGCGTGATTCGTCACTCCAGAGAACGCGTCTCCACTGCTCTAGAGTCCAGTGGCGGCGTGCTTTACACCACTGCATCCGACGCTTTGCATTGCACTTGGTGATGTATGGCTTGGATGCAGCTGCTCGGCCATGGAAACCCATTCCATGAAGCTCTCTACGCACTGTTCTTGAGCTAATCTGAAGGCCACATGAACTTTGGAGGTCTGTAGCGATTGACCGCAGAAAGTTGGTGACCGCTCCGCACTATGCGCCTCAGCATCCGCTGACCCCGCTCTGTCATTTTACGTGGCCTACCACTTCGTGGCTGAGTTGCTGTCATTCCCAATCACTTCCACTTTGTTATAATACCACTGACAGCTGACTGTGGAATATTTAGTAGCGAGGAAATTTCACGACTGGACTTGTTGCACAGGTGGCATCCTATCACAGTACCACGCTGGAATTCACTGAGCTCCTGAGAGCGGCCCATTCTTTCACAAATGTTTGTAGAAAAAGTCTGCATGCCTAGGTGCTTCATTTTATACACCTGTGGCCATGGAAGTGATTGGAACACCTGAATTCAATTATTTGGATGGGTGAGCGAATACTTTTGGCAATATAGTGTATGTGTGTGTGTGTGTGTGTGTGTGTTTATTTTATGCAATTTTTTACCCAAAAAAGGGAGGTTTGTCAGATTTAGCTAACTTCTGGAGAAAATTTTGCACACATACTTTAACACATGCCCATGACCGTAACAGCAGTATCTGTTCTAAGATTCCTAGAGAGGATGGATCTAAAGCCCGGGTCATCGTGTGGACCATCATTAGGCCACACAGATTCTTCTTGACCAATCAAAACTGCCCAGGCCTGAGTAATTCTCCTCACCACAAATACTACATCTACTTACAAACACTTTATTGGGTAAGAGTTGGCCCAGAAACAAGTAAATATACAACTGGATGTGCGGAAATGTTGACGCAAACATCTGGTACAGGTTTAGTCCATATGAAATGCACCCAAGATTAAATAAAAATAACGTCTGAGTCCTAAACTTGAACTTGCCTCCTCTAGCAATATATGGTTTAAAAAATGCTTTGGACCAGTTTGCCCATATGCCCATATCCCATCCCATGCATATAGTAACTACGTATTATCCTGAGAGTGCTTCCTTTAGTCAGGAGTGAATAGAGTTTGCCTGTTTGTGACAAAAACATGTCTTATCCATTCAAGTTCCTGTGCAGTCTGTCTTCAGTTAACTTCCACGTTTTTCCATCCCTTAAAAAAATACAGCACCTTATGCTCTCTGACAGCTTCTCTGCCTCTGTCTGCTAGCTAAGACATCTGCCTGTTGACCTTCCACCAATGATTCCTTTCCCACTTGAATGATACATGCTCACAACATTCAACAATATTTACACTAAACTCTGGAGCGCCCACACACAGGAAGGGGCAGCAATGTAGACAGATATGCTGTTTTTCCACAGTAGCTACAATTAGATCAGGTTATCTGAGGAAGGGTTGTGACTCTAACTGTGATCTTGCTATACAGTTCTGTCACTGAGGTACAGAAATCTGTTTGCTGTCTTTAGATCCGTGGCATGAAGAGGTTCCCTCCACTGCCTGACCTTACCCAGCCGCACCATTTAAGGCCTGTTACGCTCAACTCACACACGTGTATACACACACCATTACTCTGCACCACACACACATAATAATCTAGCCTGAGCACAACTACTAGCCTGCAGCACTGTCAACACAGCTGAAGCTAAAATAGATCAGACAGACACAGTGACAGATTATCTGTCTATCTATCTATCTATCTATCTATCTATCTATCTATCTATCTATCTATCTATCTATCTATCTATCTATCTATCTATCTGTCTGTCTGTCTGTCTGTCTGTCTATCTATCTATCAATCTATCCATCTATCTATCTATCTATCTATCTGTCTGTCTGTCTGTCTATCTATCTATCTATCTATCTATCTATCTATCTACAGTATCTATCTAATCTGTCTGTCTGTATCTATCTATCTATCTATCTGTCTGTCTGTCTGTCTGTCTATCTATCTATCATCTGTTTATCTGTCTGCCTGTCTTTCTGTCTATCATCTGTCTGTTTGTCTCTGTATCAATCTATCTGTCTACCTGTCTATCTATCTACAATATATGTCTGTCTGTCTGTCTCTATCTATTTATCTATCTGTCTGTTTGTCTGTCTGTCTTATCTAAGACAGTCACAGTATACATTAGCCTATTATATAACTATTTTAGATGGAAATTCCATGAAACTTTTACAAAAGAAAGGTACTTCATCTAATTTTATTATTTTCTATTAAGAACATAAGTTTATTCACAACATTGATAAGTCCGATATCTTTGCAAAAGCATATACATTATGTACCACCTACTCTGTCTCAAAACAGTAAAACTAATATTATAAAATGAATAGTTTCAACTCTAGTTTCTGATTGCATATATTGTAAAATAGCAGATATACGCACACCTATGGTTGTGCATTAGATGGATGACCCCATCCCTGAATGAGATAAGAAAGAAGCACCAGTGTAGACTCTGTGGCTATTACCAGAGCAGGTTTTTGTAAGACTCTTGAGAGTCAGGGCAAGAATAATAGGCCATATTGGACATGGGGGAAACACTTCAAAGCTGAGACCCATAAATTCCACCAGATGTGGGCAGTCTGTGAGAGGAAAGCTGAGGATCCACCATAAAAGAAGATCCTTTGGCCTTGCCCATGCATGCTGATGGCCACAATAGTACTGAGGATGAATGAGTGAGTCAGAAAGAGTGAATGAGTCAGAAACTTTGTTATTCCCTGTAAATACTGTGTAAAAAACGTTTCCAGAAAAGGCTAAAACTAATCTTTGCAGATTGTTAAAATGGAAGCCCATGAAATAAAAATAACCATGAAGAACAGTACAGAGTGCTCATATAGGGAAATCAACTTGATGAGAGATGACCAGCACATTTAAATAGTCCATTGGTTTAATGAATCATGTCCAATCACCAAGTATTATAAGACGCCAGTACACGACACCTGAGAAAAGTGAAAATAGTCACCCCTTTAAGAACAGTGTGTAAAAGCGCTCACCTAAAAATATAGCATTTTAACCTGAAGGGAGACAACAGTGTGAGAAACAGAGAATAAGTGAGAAGCTGAGAGAGGGGGGGGGGGGGTTTAGCGAGAGAGAGAGAGAGAGAAATGAAAGCAGGAGTCAGTTCAGTTTATATCAACCTCCTCGCCCAGGCCATGTGAACTGACATTCGATAAAATATAAGCAGACAGAGATACAGTAAGTAGACTTAGCTCTACTCTTTCTTGAAGGTGTAGTGACTGCTAAGTCTTAACATTTCTCAGCCCATGTTTTGTATTGACACACATGGAATCTGCTGAGGAGGGCATCTCCACCTCTAACTTTAGAAAATTGACTTTTCACTTTAGAAACAGGGAGGTTTATATATTTTTAATAGGCACATGGATCATCTTATTACTGCCTTATTGACCATATCTCCTTGCTGACTTCCTGTATTCCTTATTTCAGAACGCAGAGGCAGAACTAATCGATGACTGACAAAACGTCCTCTGGTCCTGAAGCTCAGAGCCATCCTATTGAGTTTCAGTGAGAAAGAGGGAGGGGAAGAGAGACTGTGTAACAGGAAAGGGGTGAATAATGTCTGCCACTGTTCTTACCCTCAGCACCTCCCGTCAGCCCCACCCCAACTCAGTCTGTAATCCAATCATTCCCTCAGGTGCACAGCAGTTCTGTGCTAATCACTGTGCCATCATTCACAATCATTCACAATGCTTGAGATCATATCATATCTCTGTGATCACGCCAATGTCAAATAACTTATTTTGAAACATGCTCACCTTTTATAAAAACATAGGCTACCTCATACACTGACAGACATACTGGAAACTAGCATAAAGCTACAAAATTAATCACCATAGTAGAGATAACGTAAGTAATAGAGTGATGTCATTGGTAAAGTGTCTTTGTCATTAAGTCACAGCCATATGTTTTGGTCCTAATTTGGGGTTTACTAAAGGGTTAGTTCACCCAAAAATTACACATTTAGGCAGCATAAAAGTAATCCACATGACTCCAGTTGATCAATTAATGTCTTTTGAAGCAAACTGATAGGTTTGTGTAAAAAATAAATTGATAAATAAAAATGTATTTTTAACTTCAAAAAATTGATTCCTGCCAGCAGTTGATGCATCAGTGATGTAAGTGCAATGGCGTGTTCAAGCAGAAGTCAGAAGCGTGTATTTGTATACAACAGAGGAATGAACATCACGCAAGAGTTGGGTCATTTCAAACAGCAATACAGCTCTGGCCCGAAGCAACGATTTAAAGTTAAAAACATTTTGATTATCGATTTGTTTCTTACACCAACTTATCAATTTGCTTCAGAAGACATTCATTATTTGACTGTCGTTTAAGATTGTCATGTGGATTACTTTTATGCTGCCTAAATATGACTTTTGGACCATCAAATAGTCAGCAGATTGATGGCATCTGTTTATTTGCATTCAATGGACAAAAAGAGCTGAAATGTGCTTATAAAATTTTTCACTTTGGTTCTGCTGAAGAAGGAAAGTCATACACATCTGGGATGGCTTAAAAGTAAGTAAATTATGAGAGGAATTTCACTTTTGGGTGAACTAACCCTTTAATGCAATAAGGTTTGTGTTTGTTGGTGATTCACATTATTCATAAATATAACCACCTAAAATTATTTTTTTTCCTTTCCTTTATCCCTCCCTTTTTTTCTTAATCCTTCCTGCCCAGTAGGCAGTAATATGAACGAAGAATGCAAATCGCCAAAACACAGACGAAGAAGAACTCGGTTCTCTCGTGAACGTGCATAGGAGGGCTGTTTGAAAGTAGATCCAGATTTTAAAAAGGACTTAAATATTGATCTGTTTCTCACCCACATTAATTATATTGTTTCCGAAGACATTGATTAAACCACTGGAGTCGTATAGATTACTTTTATGCTGCCTTTATATGCTTTTTGAGCAAAGTTCTGACCACCATTTGCTTGCATTTTATGGATCTACAGAGCTGAGATATTCTTCTAAAAATCTTCGTTTGTGTTCAGCAGAAGAAAGAAAGTCATACAGATCTGAAATGGGATAGAACAGAGTACAGTGGATGTACACTTTAAAATACTGCCAGATGTAGTAGGTCATCCAGGTATTTTTTGCCTATGCTTTTATGAATGCTGTGGATTTGGACACCCTACTCCAATGGCATACTGCATAGATGTCTATACGTAGAAACCTGATTAGCAGCTGTTTCTATGGAGCGCAATAAGTCGGCGCATCCGCCATATTGGATAGGTCAAGAGCCGTCCATCAACACATGAATGTAAATTGACAAATATGGTCTGCAAAAGTTTATTGTCTTTTCCAGCCAACTTTCAGTTTATCTGATTTTTCATCAAAATTGGGCAATATTTTAGATGATATAAAAAAATCCTGACTTCACTTCAAAAACAGGTTTTTTTTTTTTTTTTTTTTTTTTTTTGTTAATAAGAGACTTGAGTGCAATGATCGCCTTTCAAAATTATTGAAGTAGATTTGCAGTCTTTCTTGTCCCTCCCTCCCCTCTCTCTATATATCTCTATCTACAGTACAGTATTTCTATCTACAGTATTTCTCCCTGATTATTTATATCTCTTAGAGCCCTTCTCTCATGAATGAATAGAGGGATGATGATTTCATATCATGGCTAGATGGTCATGAATGCACAATGGTCTACTGTATCTCTCTACACAGTGGTCAGGTCATTAATGAAATAATGCTGATTTAATGCCATAGTGCTGTGTGTGGCATTATCCAGCTTCTCCACTGGTCATAGGATAAAAATAATCCGAAAACAGAGAGATTTTTACTTAGATAGAATGGTAAGGTGTCTAACTATTCCAATTTGAGATTCTCGTGTCGGCTTTCACGAAATTACGTCATACACTCGTCACGTGACTGGGAAGAAGCAGCGCACATACATTTTTGGGGGGGTGCCAGGGAGGCATAGCCTAAATTGTTTTATAATTGTTTGAGCGTGTAAATAAAATAAATACAATTCATCATGATATATTATTATTATTGTTACTATTATTTAGTGTGTAGAATGCTGTCGTTACTGTATGACTAAACTAACGTGTGATTACTAGGCAATGGTAAAACAGTCGCCACAGTCGCTTTTCGATGTGATGCCAATCAGAACATGTCTTGTTTCATAATAACATTTATTCCGCCTCTGCGTATTAAAATGTCAGTGTAAGCCACTCTTTATTTAAATGGTGTTACAGTCTTTCGAGGTATAGCTACAACCTTTACGATGGGCTTTGCCCCCACCCTCCCAAGCACAAAAGTGAAACTCCGCCTATGCCGAAGCCCCGTGGAAGAGGCGACAGCCTGTGCCCGGTGCATGTTTTTGGACGGGGATGTTTGGGACAGTGACCGCCACATTAGCACCAGCGCACATGACTAACAGCGGGACCGACACAGACTCCCATTTCCTACAGTAAACACGTGGATAGATCAGCTGTGGAGCTTCAAAACCAAAGCTTCTCTGGACGCGTGACACATCTGGAGAACGCGCCTGGTTGATTTAACGGGGATTAAAGTTTTTTTTTATTTTATTTTTATTTTATTTTTAATTAAATCTACTACCTCAAAATGAGTGACCTGGAGGAAGACTTTGCCAAGATTTTAATGCTGAAGGAGGAGAGGATACGAGATCTTGAGAGGCGTTTGGTGGACCGAGAAGACGAGATCAACGAACTAAAGCGAAAGCTGCACAAATATCAGTCTGTTTTACCGTGCGCGCAGATCGGACCCCGGACGCACCGAGCGCAGGGAATATCAGCCGAACCGCAAACGCACCAGGATTTATCAAACCAAAGCTTTAGGAGAGTTGCCAAATCTGACAGGTGAGACATTCTAAAAATGTTTTACAACTGTTAAACATTTGCAATTGATGCTTGGTGGTTTTGGGACTTTTAATAGTTTGACACTTTGTTGGTGTTTTTTGAATGCACTGTCTATCACAAAAAGGGCGTGTTGGGTGCATCATTGTGTGTTTTGAGTATTCAGGACATGAATAGAGAAGCTTTTAGGATGACAGGGCATCTTTGTGAAGCTTCAAAGAGAGGAGGAGGAGGAGAGAGGGTGTATCATTGATCTAACCATCATCATCATCATCATCATCATCATCATCATCATCTGCTCCCAGAGGGCTCTGAGCACAGGAAGCTTCGTGCATTATCGGCTTTTAGGGTTTGAACGTGTAGCGCCCAAGAGCCTGTCTGAGGATATTTAATACGCCATTAGAAAGTGCTTTGTTTGACCATATGTTTCCCCTCCCATCAGCCATATCCCTCTGATTCGAGGCATCTCTTCATGTGAGCATCCTTAAAAAATATTTGGCTGAACCTTCTAAGAATTCAAATCTGATAAATGTGCACAATATAATTTACACGTAACATTTATGGCTAGTCTTTTGTTCTGAGATTGGCTTTCCAAAAGATCTTTCAAACCTTCTAAAAATGTTTTAAACAGATTCTGAGTTGTTCATCTGAAATGCTTCTGCCTTTACCGCTTCTTGCTATTCAGCAAGTTTGCTTTGAGTTAAATACAACTCAGGCCTAGTTATTTTAAGACTTTACCTGTGGAAATCTTTATCCTTTGCAGTGTTTATGAGTTGTGGTGGTCTGCGGCTCAAAAGACCCTGCTGAATTATTTTAGCATCATCTCACAGTTGCGTTGCATGTAGCAATGTCCACAAGAGGGCAGAAGTTCCTTTTGTTGTTGCTTTTCTCCCCATCACTTAAGGGCTGTAACTAACAACCAAAAGTGCTTTAAAAATCTTTTCAGTTGCATTTTTAGGATGATCACACTTGGAGCAGAGTATGTGCAATTATGTATTTGTATAGCATGAGGTAGATGTACTGGCCTAATGACTCTTTCCTCAATGATTTAATTATGGAAGAGGCAGAGAGACAAAAGCGGTTTGTAGCTTAATGAGGACTTGATACCATATGCTGATAAACAAACAGTGTCCATTTGTTGCAATCCATGTCCAGTTACTTTTAGCACCTTGTTAGTAACAGAGAGGTACTGTATAACAATTCCTTGCAATCCCAAACTTAAAGGGATAGCTCACCTAAAAAAAAGCAAAAAAAGCAAAAAAAAAAAAAAAAAAAAAAAAAAAGAAAAGAAAAATATGTAATCATTTACTCACCATCATGTTGTTCCAAACCTGATGTCTAAGCTTTAACCAGTTTGGCCATTCTACATTGACCTCTTTCATCAACAAGACATTTCTGTCCGCAGAACTGGAACCATTTTTTTTGGCACCATTCTGTGTAAACTCTAGAGACTGTTGTGTGTGAAAATCCCAGGAGATCAGCAGTTACAGAAATAGTCAAACCTGTTGACATCTGGCACCAACAATCGTGCCACGATCGAAATCATTAATGGGGCTTTTCCACTGCATGGTACGGCTCGACTCAACTCGACTCTGCTCACTTTTTACTTACCTGATACTTTTTTTGTACCACCTCGGTCGAGGTTCCAAGCAAGCCGAGCCAATACTAAATGTGACGTCAAAACCCTGCAGATCACTGAATGGTCAGAGAAAATCTTCACTACCAGCGTCACTGGATTTGCGACATGGGACATCAACCCGCTAGTTTTAAAGTTAGCAACAGCGATAGCAGTATCATTTGTTCATGTGACTTTCGAATTGTAAAAAGAAATGGCTGTGCGCAAAACCACGCCGTGGTCAATAAACGAGGTGCAGACGTTCCTCTCGCTAGTGGCCGAGGAGAGGATCCAACGAGAGCTGGATGGGGTGATGCAACTATGACGATCAGCCTATAATCCCACCCACGTTGAGGCTGCACTAAACTGCAGTGGAAAAGCAAGCTCAGAAAAGTAAAGCGAGCAGAGTCGACTCGAGTCGAATCGTAACGTGCAGTGGAAAAGTGCCATAAGATCACATTATTTCCCCATTCTGATGGTTGATGTGAACATTAACTGAAGCTCCTGACCCATATCTGCATGATTTTATGCATTGCACTGCTGCCTCACGATTGGATGGTTCAATGATGATAAGTAGGTGTACAGGTGTTCCTAATAAAGTGCTCAGTGAGTGTATATTGCACCTTAAAACAGTGTTTACAAAGAGCTTTACACATGTTCACATACATTGAATAAGATACAGATAGAAAATAGAATTTAAAAATAAAATAAGAGAATAAAAAAATCAATAGGGAGCTTTCCTGGACATACTTTAAGTGTAACTTAATAATGCATGTTTTTTAATTGAGTTGTCAAGGACTTGTCTGAAATTTTTTTATGGGCTCTAGAGTTATTGTTGAAAGTAAAATCTTGTTGATGTCATCTAAAAAAAGTGTTGGTGTACTTGTATGGGTCCCAAAGAGACAAAATTGTGGCAACTGTGAGTCTGTGGCAGAAGTGAGCAGTCACACGTCATGTTTCAACAGATCCTCTTTCCATCGATCCACAGAGGAAGAACCCTGCAGGAAGAGTTTATAGAGATGAAATTTAAAGCCTGTTTTTCAGGGAGAGTTCCTTTCAAGGACAATGACAATGAGAGAGATAGATGGTAGGACAAAAAAAAAAAAACAACAACAACAAAAAAAAAGAGCATCAGAGAGGAGGACTAATCTTCCACAATACATTCTTCAGGTCATTTTCAGGTATTATTTAGATTGTTCAATTTGTGTAATTTCTGACTTGTTTGAATATCCAAATAAATGTAGGCATAAAAAGGTATAATCTGGGTGCTCATGTGGGCTTTTGGAATCGTTTGTCAAGCGGTTTCAATTTCACAGTACCAAGGTTTGTCTCACATTCACTAGCTTTCGCGGGCTTTTTGTTTCTCTCAAGTTCCGTCCTCGCCGATTGTTAATTTATAAATCAACAAAAGCTTTCAAGGAGAGCTCTACAGGCCCACACCCTAAAAATGTATCCAGACTAGAGTATAAGCCCATTGGACACAGATACTCTGCTGCTACTTCAGAGAGTATATCAATTAATATATGTACTAAGAATTGATAGAGCATCTGACACAGGTATTTCCCTTAGATTTAACTATGAAGGTTAACACCCCAGTTTACACAACACCTGCGTTTTTCTTGTTTAATCACTTTTCAGCATCATTAGCCCTCACGTCTCTTAATTTGTCCTGTGTGTCCTGCATCTTGAGACACCAGAGGGCGCCTTATGTCCTTTAAAAAGTTGTCAGCCCAAACATGAGGCAAAACAGACATGACGCATCCTTACCACCTCTCCAAAATATAGCTACAGTATATATATATATATATATATATATATATATATATATATAAATAAGACCGGGGCAAGTTGTCATAGTTAATAGTCCAGGGACTATTTCTTATGGTAGGTTTACTTTTGAAAGTCAATTTTATTGAACACACGTTGACCTTATGGGGTTGTTACTAGAGAAACCTGACATAAAATCGCCTATTATAGGTGTTTCTGCAAAATAAATAAATAAATAAATAGTGAAACAGGAAAAATGTAGCTATAATTTAACAGTAACACTTTACAATAAGGTTCCATTCGTTAACATTAGTTAATTCATTAGGTATCATGAACTAACAATGAACGATATATTTTTTACAGCACTTATTATTCTTTGTTAATGCTATAGTTAATACAAATACAATTATTCATTGTTATTTTATGTTAGTTCATAGTGCATTAAGTAATGTTACCATATACATGTTAACATATAAATGTATGAATATGTTGAAATTAACATTATCAAAGATTGATAAATGTTGTAAAATATTGTTCATTGTTAGTTCATGTTAATTAATGTTGTTAACTAATGTTATTAAGTTATTAAGATAAATGAAAGGCTATTAAATCATCACAGATGGCAATACAGCCCTCCAGCGTTGAACATTCGTCTGAATGTCCAGGAATCCCGCGCTATTTTGTGACGCACGCGAGGGCTGCGTGCTTGCAGTCTCGAGCGCCCCGCTTATTCATCACGTCACTACCCACGAACGACGCGCGCTCACACGGATACGCGTCTGTCAGTGCTGTGAGGTTTTGTGCGCTTCTGTGAAGCTGAGCGCTTTTTCTTTTCTTTTCTTTTTTTGTGTTACATGGATACACTGACATACTTTTTTTTCCACAGGTTACTCTGTTTTGTGTGGTTGTTGTACTTGTAGAATAGAACAGAAGCTGGTTTAGTGAGCAGGATTTCTTTCCTCTCAGTAAAGTTGGTAAAAGTGCGGTTCTGTGAGGATAAGTTCGGTTTTATTCGGTTCTGTTCGGTTTTATTCGATTCGGAAGGGATGATGATGGGGACTTTACGCGACCTCCAGTACGCGCTTCAAGAAAAGATTGAAGAACTGAGGCAGAGAGACGCGCTCATTGACGAACTGGAGCTCGAGCTGGACCAAAAAGACGAACTCATTCAGAAACTTCAGAACGAACTGGATAAGTACCGCTCCGTGATCCGCCCGGCGACCCAACAGGTCCAGAATCGGTCGGAGCTGCAGGAGCATCAGCGCACCAAACGCCAGGCGATAAGCGCCGAACCTGCCAACGTCCAGCATCTGAGTCACGTGACCCTGCCCAACGTTCCCAAAAGCGCCAAGTAGGTTAAATATTATTGAATATAATACCAACTAAAGACATCCAATGCTACAATAAAACATCTAATACCACAATTAACCATCAAATATGACATTAAATTCATCCAACACCACCTTAAACTCAATACACCCATTACAGTCATCACATACAGCTTTAAACAATGCTTTAAATACGTCATTCAATCATGACATTTGATATTTATCCTAAGCTTAGACTTAATTACTTTTAATGAATTGCTGTTCATACGAACATCACACTTTACATTCACCCCAAAATTGACCCTGGTATCATTTAAAGGGACTGTTCACCCAAAAATTAAATTTCATCCATTGTTTACTCACCCCTGTGTTGTTATAACCCTATATTACTTTCTGTCTTTTTCTTAACACAAAGGGAGAAACTATGAAAATGTTGTGCTCAGTGATGTCATACAATGGCAGTTTATGGTGACTACCTCTTTAAGCTTAAAAAAACCCCACAAAAGTATAATTCAGAAGTCTAATAAATTATTCCAGTTCATGCAGCCCCCTCGCGACATTGGGGCGCTCAAGTGAAAACACATTTGTTTATCTAAAAACAGGTCCGCCACAGTGATCGTGACAACAGAACACAACACAGATGCACAAAAAACAGAGAACAGAACTTACTAAAAATGTCTGAAGAGTTTGTAGTCAAAGAATTTATGCATTTCTATGCCCAGCCTTATTTTTTGGAAAGTTTTTGTACCGGTGCCAGTTCAAAGTTGACAGAGTTACCCACGCGATGCCAAAAATAGAAAACAAGCTATCGATAGAATGTACTGTCGCTCGTCACTGCTGGTGAGGTCAAAAACTGATTACCATAGAAAATATATCTTTTATCACAATGTCGTTTGCCGTCAGGTTAGGACACGGTGTGACTGTAGCTGCATGTAGCCTCCTCTATGTTTCTGCTTGATTGACAAGTACTGCGTTTAAAAAACTAAGGCTGGGCATAGAAATGCATCAATTCTTCGACTACAAACTCTTCAGATATTTTTAGTAAGTTCTGTTCTCTGTGTTGTGTTCAGTTATCACTATCGCTGTGGAGGACCTGTTTTTAGATAAACAAAACAAGTTTTCTCTTGAACGCCCCAATGTCGCGAGGGGGCTGCATGAAGTGTTGCTCTCGTGCCCTATTATGAACGCGCACAGGAGATCAACGGTCAGTGAATATTTTCACTAAATAATACATTTGATTTCGGTTTGTTTCTCACCAAACCTTTTGTATGCTTTTATAACAATCATGAGTCTCATGGAATAATTTATTAGACTTCTGAATTATACTTTTGCATTCTTTTGAAGCTTGAAGATGTGGACACCATAAACTGCCATTGTATGACATCACTGAGCACAGCATTTTTTCACAGTTTCTCTCTTTGTGTTAATCAGAATCAAAATGAGCTTTATTGCCAAGTATGCTTACACACACAAGGAATGTGTCATGGTGACAGAAGCTTCCAGTGCAAAGAGAATGCAACCATATATACATATACATACATACAAACATATACATTTAAACATATATACATATAGTGACATAAAAATAAGATATAACAGATAAATAAAAAAAGAAACATACTATAGAGCAATAATGTTGTTCGAATATTTTATATACAGTTATGTGCAGGTGATGTAATGTATTGAAGAAGAGGTAGGATATGTTAAAAAATATAAATGAAATATGGATATAAGTAGAAATGGATGGATTGAATATTGCACATGGTTGTGTTGACAAAAAGCAAAGTATTTGGTGGCAGTTTTAACTGTTCATGAGGTGGATGGCCTGAGGGAAAAAACTGTTCCTGTGCCTGGCTGTTCTAGTGCTCAGTGCTCTGTAGCGCCGGCCAGAGGGCAGCAGTTTGAAAAGGAAATGTGCTGGGCGAATGCGTCAAGAGTGATTTCACCAGCCCTTTTCGTTACTCTGGATGTGTACAGTTCTATCTGGGTGGGTAGGGTTAGGGTTAGGGTTAGGATAGGGTTAGGTTAAGAAAAAGAAAGAAAGTCATAGGGTTACAACAAAAGGGGTGAGTAAACAATGACTGAATTTTCATATTTGGGTGAACTAATCCTTTAATGTTATCTGCTATAGTACTATAGTTACTCCAGTTATTATTACATGCGTAAAATCATAATATATAAAGTATGTGTATGGGATCTCATCTCAAACGTTGTAAGAAACTTTTGGAATCTTTGCCATGTAACAGTAGTTTCTTTTTTCAGATGACCTTAATGACAATAACTGGAGTAACTATTGCATTTTGGCAGAAACTATGGTTACCATGGCAACTTGTTGAAACAGAGGGCAGTATGGTGAGTTTTGCAGGTTGCACATTTAAAGTCATTCTATTTTCTGCAGTAAATCCGACAACTCGCTCATTATCTAAACTCATTATGTTTTGTTCAGAATGGCATTCATTGACATTTGCAAAAGTGTCTAATTGATGATGCTGTAAGAAATTTGGATTTCCCAGAAGGAAATATCTGAACCAGGAATAGTGTGTCAGTACTGAGTAGTTGAAGAGAGAAGGCACTGATGAGAGAAATGCCCAAACTCTGGTTATATAACATAATAACCGCTTTGTTTAACGGACTGATAATTTGCTTATCAAAGCAGCATGATACCATGCAGCAGGTGGGTCAGGAACATTTGCTCATGCTATTTACATAATCAGCTGTAATTATACACACAATATTAGTGTGTCATGTTGTGTTTTAAATGGAATAAACAATACCAGGACCAGAGGACCTAACCAGACTAAACAATTCTCTCGGACATGAAGACATGAAGGATCTTTGTGTTTCAACCTGCTGCTGTGAACACACATTGCTTTCCCTTAATTAATTTGAATCTAGCGGTTTGGCAGCAGAGGAACATCATTCTTCCGTTTCTGACCAGCGTGGCCTTCCCCATCTGCTGTGCATCTGACATTTGACAGCTCAACACTGTATTAATTTACAACATAACCTTGTTTTGTGCAGAAAATCCCTTTGAATGCAGATGAAGTGGAGCCTATTCTGTATCTTTTCTTCCTCTTCTGCTTGTGTCTTGAGCTGATGAGCTCTTCAAGGACAGATTATTGCCATTTAAAGAAAAATAACTGAAGAAAGAGCTTCAGAACAGCTTGTGTTGGGCTGCCAGATGGTAACAAACAGGCATCAATATTGATTTAGTCTTTGAAAGTTTAGAATGTGTCGGGAGAAGATTTTATATCTCTGTTTGTGGTTAGGGAAATTACTGTTATTTTTAGATGTAAAAGAAAAAAAAAGAAAAAAAAAAAGAAGTCCTTATTTTCACTTGTCTTTCTTTGCAGATGCAAGTATTAATCCATCCATTTTTCTGTTTCAGTCTCCTTTCATTTGGAGGTAAACAAAAATACTCTGCTTTCACTAAAAACATACATGAAACAATTTACTGTCATTGCGTGAGTACAACAAAACTTAGTGTGACAACCCTCAGAAAAAAGCATCAGCTGACACTACTACTTAAAAGAGAAAGAAGAATAAAAATAGAATATGTACTGTATGTGTGTATATATATATATATATATATATATATATATATATATATATATATATATATATATATATATATATTTGCCAAAAAGTATTTTGAGTTCTTTTGGTAGGGTCTTTTTGACATTTTCACATTCTGTCTGTCTCATAATTGCATTCTGTTTCTGTTGTATAAAACCTTTTACATCTGTGGTGGCACTTGACACACTACAAATGATGAAAGACCAGAAGTTTTTGATATTTTGTTTGAAGTCTTGATTGAAATATTTCCTCTGAGCCAGTCTGTGGCATCCAGAGTGTCTGAGACCCTTTGAAATATCAGAGATCTGTACTATAACAGGAATGTCTGCATTGGACTTTTTGACCTCTGGATATGTAAGTTCATCACATGCGCCTGGAAACTTTATTTTGCTTGGTGTTGAGGTTAAAGGTCAGAGTTGGTAACCAGGTTGCTGATTCGATTACCCAAAAGGGGTGAGCCATGAGCCATTGACATTGTGCCCTTGACACAATGTCCTTGACCCAATGTGCCCTTTATGTAAGAAACTTCATCAGAGATGTTACAGATTTTGCCAAATATCATTGGCGATTTGAAATATGTTATTGAATCCGAATCATACCCAAAAGTTCTAGAGATTTTGGACCTTCCTTGGGGATCCAGACTAAAAAAAATGACAATATAGGAGCCACTGGCTCCTAAACTGAAAAATGTATGAACCAAATGGCTGTTTTCAGTGGCCAAATTTCTAGGGATGTCTCGATACCGATACTGGTACTCATGTACTTGCATTCATGCTCGTAAAAATGCTCAGATAACAAAAACCGATACCATCTGACGTGCAAATGTCATTGTGTAAATATTCAGAGCACAAATTAAAATCACTTTATGTCCTAATGAGATTATTTAGCCGCAAAAGCTGCGATTTAATGAGATAAATTATATTTTGAATGTGCTGTGCGCTTCAAATGTGAGCGCTTGCGATTGTGTGGAGACAATGTTGTGACGACGCCGGCTGCACGTACCTTTTAGGGTGTGTTCACACTTGGCAGGTTTGGTTAGATTAAAACGAACTCTGGTGCGATTGCTCTGTTAGTGCGGTTCATTTGAACAAGTGTGAACGCTGCCATCCGAACCTTGGTACGCACCAAACAAGCAGACCGAGACCGCCTGAATATTGGATCTCGGTCCGCTTCCAAACGAACTCTGGTGCGGTGCAATTGATATATGAACGCAGCATGGACCAAAGATGTCTAAACGGACCAATAACAGGAAGTAATTTGCCTAACACTGACCTCAAGCATACCTGGTATTTCTCATCATAGGAGCTATGTTGCCCATTACAGTTCGGTATAGGCGTCGGAACCGCCGTGTGCAACGGAGGAATTCCTGGCACTGTTTTGACTCCTTTACAAATTTTATTAGCTCTTCGTTTGTTCTCAGCTGGTAAAAATACCACCATATATACATATATAAATCCAACGAGTGCATTTCGCCCAGCAGCCAGCATTGTTTTGGATGTTCGGCAAGTTCCGTCGCAAAATATACGTCATACAATCTGTCCAATCAGGTTGTGACTTTATCCTGATGCCTTTTGTTTTGTATCTTTAGGTTTGGTGTTAAAAATGCCAGTGTGAACTCTAAGCAAACCAGGACTAAATGTATAATTTTCTTTTTTGGTCTGGACCAAGAGAACCAAGAGAACCGAACTACAAGTCTGAACACCTTAAAGCTCCTCCTTAGCTCAAACACGGAAAAAACTATCATGAGCATTGCACGCTCTGTTTGTAGCAGATGACAGTTAATAGAGCGCAAATTCAATTTGTAGCACAAGGCACATACAGTATACATATTTATTTAATTAAATAGCAGCCTTTTGTGTTTTAATAATCACCTTGAGTCACGTATTGACCGGCTTTTCCAGATTGACCGTCATGACAACACAGAAACACTTCAAAATAAAAGCTCCGTCAAAATAAAAGCTAAAAAAAAATAAAAAAATAATAATAATTTAACAGGCCGGAATCAGCAATAATCAATAAGGGTTTTGTAAAATATTCAAATGTTTTAGAACAGTATTTATTATTTTTTTCGTATATATATATATATATATATATATATATATATATATATATATATATATATATATATATATATATATAATGTTGTGAATATTTATCCTAACTTACACGTTGTTATATGAACCAACATGATCACACAGAGAATCGGCATGTTTTTTCCGTGAGTTCTGGTACCCTAGGATCGGCCACATTATGCTGACTCAGTGACAAGCGTCATCTCCAATCAGACAATTTTGCATTGGCTCCAGTGTGTTTACCTTTTGCTGTGGTGCAACCGGAAGTGCATTGCGTCAGCAGCGTGAGAGACATGTGTTCGGATCCCACGTTGAAAGCAGAATGTAATCACGTCCACATTATCAGTGATGAGCGTTATTAGGAGGTTGCATTTCCCCCCCTAACATTACATTTTTACTCCACTCATGGTTTATAAATGATAAAATATGCATTCCTCTTCAGCCTGTACAGCTGAAAACAACTCACTTAACAACTCGCTTTTGGCGCCCCCCTGTGGAGATTTTGCCCGGAAAATGGATGCTCATACACCCAACAACTCTTACCGCTTTGGCCACTGGGGGCAATGTTTTGAATTCCAGTAATACAGATTGATTTTAGCTAAAGAAAAGTCAACCTGCTGTTTCCAAGTTCACTGTGAGATCCATCTGTATGAACAATTAATCAGTAATTAGACAGATGTTAAGTCTAACAAACCTAAAGTACACATCACAGTAATGGTACTCGGTTCAAATCGGTTCAATTTAGTAACTCACAAGATGATATTTGATGAAGCCACAAATGAATGCACACAAAGTGTTTTTATTATCACAATTATATTTTGTCACATTTGTGACCATTTTAGTCACCCTGACTTTCCCCATGAAGTATCATGAGCAACAAAAGCTATTATCTGTACAGAGGCCTTGCTTTGTGTTTAAGTATTCTGTTGAGAGACAGAATAAAGAATGGAGGGAGATATGGCCGTTAACACATTAGCACACACCTCTATAGACAAACACAAAGCTACCAATGAGCCCACACCAATCATACAGTAAACACATCAGCAGTACATGTGAATCAGAACAGATCCTTGGGACAGTCCCCTCCCTACTGCTTATAAAAATATTCATTCTCCAGTATGAAGTATTTTTATTAATTCTCCCTTAGGGAAATATTATGTGACAGAGAAAAGGCCTTTTTAATGAGAAAAGTTGGAATTATTTTGAGCAGTATCTAATTGCTGGTTAAACGTCACATTATCTCAGCCCTTCTTCACTTTGCAATGTGACACAGCACAAGTAAACCAACCAAGATCCGTAACCCAAATTGAAATGATCAACACTTATCCTGGTAATAGTTTTAGTCTGTAATGAGCAAGATCCATTCACTGTCTGCATACCACAACAAGCTGTCCAGCCGTTATGGCTCCATGTCCATGGCTTACTCCAATTTTCTCAGCTTTGAGTCTTAGCATACTTTGTCCTTTTAAGGGAGGCAGTCTGTAGACCTGTGATGTGAATATCCTCTCGCAAAAGGCAGTGAGTAAAAATCTGTCAAACAGATGCTGAAGTGTTGAAACCAATCATTGGAAGCTCCAGAGGTCGTCTGCTGTAAATGAGGCCAGTGATCCCTGCACTTCTACTGGGTCAGTATTTTTTTTTGTAATTAAAGGGATAGTTTACCCTGAAAATAAAAATTCTGTCAAAATGTAAAATTTTGGGTGAGCTATCCCTTTAATTAATAATGTATTTATAGTTGCAATTTGTGTTGACTCGATCTGTGGGTTGCTATTGATCATCTAAACATCTTAAACTGTGTTTAATATGTCACCCTTGAAAAAATGGACACAGACTTTGACAGCAGATCTCACTTTATGATGAAAGAGGGTTTCCTCATCAATGTTGTTTAGAATGTCAGAGCTGTTTGACATAGTTTCAGATAAGCGCCTAGCCATTTGAGATGTTTGACATCCTGTAGCTTCAAAGTGGAGAATTATCAGTAGAATTAAAATAGGTCAAATTGGTCTGCTGTTATTTATGCTCCTGCTGTCTTTCATCCTCAATTGCACAACATCAGAGATAAGACCCCATTTTATCTGCAGATGTATGTGTATGCGTGTATTAAAAGTGTTTTAGGTTGTTGCGCTGAAATTTGCTGGTGCAGAACTGACCATTGAAAGAAATATCACAAATGAGATCTCCTTAATATCTCAGTTGTTTTTCCTAGACAACAATGAAATTAAATGGCTACCAAATGGAGACTGTTGCTCAAGTTTCTCAACAATGTGATCAGATTTACCAAGGTACCAACATCTGCACTGAAAAGTCAGAGATTTCAATGTGAATTTATTTATCATGAGAATTTGTCATTAAATTCTTATAAGACCAAATGATCTGAGCTATACAATCCACAATAGTTTTATAGCTCTATATTCTTATATGATGTCAACAATTGTCTACTTTTGTCCATTTTTATTTCTCCTAAAGAATTGCAGCAAACTTAAAAGACAACATTAATACTTAAATGAAACAGCTAAGAACTCCATTAAGTTTAATTCAATAATATTATCCTCTGGGTGAGAATGTCCATGTGTGTAGAGTCAAATGAAAGAGGAACTACAAAATGTAATGCAGAGATCTTAAAAGGCCCTGTTTCTGCTGTCCGAGGAGCGTGTCTGTGGAATGTAAACACTGTGTGGTTCACAGGTGAGTTTTTGTGGGCTTGAGCAGCTAAATCTGATGTCTGGCATCAGTCCAGGTTCACACAAACAAGAGCACGGCTGTCACAATGATAGGCTTTTTGTTAAGGAACACTCAAAAGTCTTCGGAAGTGTGATATAAAAAATACATCGCATATGTCAACTCTACCGGGATAATGAGATTTACATGAGATTTAAATAACACACCACATCAAGCCTTGTACAGTATTTCCATCTACCCTCCTTTGAGCAATTAAAGGTGCTCTAGCAGCACCAGAAAGAATTGCAAAAATAATGACTGTTTCCAAACAGGCTCCCTAAACATTCCCTGTCTGCTATGGTCCAGACAAGCATGTAGTCCAAACTCATGTGATTGGTTGAGCCAGAAGTCAGCCTACGAATGGCTTGCTTTTAGTTGTCTCTGCATATTAAACAAATGTGGAGAAAGTATTTTGAAAAAAATGACATATTTCACTTTTAAGCCCGTTAGAGAGTTTTACTGAGATAAATCTATTTTTGAATGGATTACTCTTTATAAATATTTTGCTGTGAGGTGTATTTCAGACTCTCGTGTCATCTTTATTACTGAGTGCCTGAGTGGAAGTTTACATTGACTTTTAATTACTTGAAAGATTTGTATTTGTGTGTCTCTGTGTGTGTCTATGATGCAAACCTTTGCAATCCTCATTTTGTACAAGTATTCTGGTTTTTGTTTGCTTTGACGTTCAGCACTGGCTAAGAGACTTGGTCTATTTCATCTGTTATTTTTATATATTTTTTTATTTTTTTAAAACCCACATTCCTAGTGGATTCACTCCTGAAGCATTTCATTGGTTATGTTCGGAATAGCATAATACTATTCTGATTCTAGCATTCTACCATTACTGTTCCTGCCGTATACTGTATCGAATGCATACTGTGCATAATATGCCATTTTTTTGTATGCATGGAATAACCAAATGAACTAAACATGTTTCTCTTGACTGCTAAATTAACCTTTTTACTCCCAAGATGACAAGTGGACATTCACAGAAATAAACTTTCTCGAGTTTAAGGTCATGTGACAAATGTTATAAGGTCATGTGACAACAAAGTTGAAATGTTTATTGTGGCATAATGTATTTTTTACAAACTATTATTAAAAAGTAGTAGGTAGTGTTCTGCGTAAACTGCACCGTACGCAACAAACAAAAGGCTAGCATTCCATTCCAAACATAGCCATTATCTAAACAGTGTTGTAGAAGTGACACAGCCTTATTTAACATCATCTTTCCTCACTGTACAGGTCTAAGGAACTGATCAAGTCAGCTATCCTAGACAATGACTTCATGAAGAACCTGGAGATGTCTCAGATCCAGGAGATAGTAGACTGTATGTATCCAGTGGACTATGACAAAAACAGCTGTATTATTAAAGAGGGGGATGTGGGCTCCCTCGTCTACGTCATGGAAGGTGAGAGACAGGAATGGAAAAGTTCCTCTTGAAAAGAGAGTATGAGAGCTTTCTCTGTGTGTGAGTGAGCCAATATTTAGGTATGTTCAGAAATTCTAAAAGTGATAGTTCACCCAAAATGAAAATTCTGTCATTATATACTCACCCTCATGCCTCACGTAAAACCATAGCAAAGTTTCCTAAGCAACTGTCAAAGACAGTCAACCAATAGACAAAGAGTGTTCAGCATCACACAAACCTGAGATACTTTCAAAATCAATTGGTACATTTCCTGTACTTACTCCAAAACTGCTCCAGTGACAAATCATTAGGATTTGTTCGCACTCTTTAGTGTTTTGATATGAAGTAATGCAGTTCATGAATAATCAATTGTGTGACGTCTCAACGCCATTATTGGAGGATTAACTATTATTTTTTCTGTTATTACTGTGATCGTGATGATCATGTATATATGGTGAGCTATTCAAACGGGTTTAACAAATATCCGCACTGTGATCCGCACACAGATCCGAGTGACTCTCGAGCATGCGCATGTTTGAATGACATAGCGCGCGAGTGCGCATACCAAATCCGAGGAGAGCTGTTAAACTATCGTTCCATTGATCTCTACCCCAAAAATGTATAACCATTCTTGCAAGTGTTTAACTGATGGGGGCTTTTTTAAATGTACGATATGATGCAATATGTAGAGAGTGAGTGGCAGATGGCCGATATAATGCAATATACTGTATGCAGTGTATTTTAATGATAGCAAATGAGATGTACACAAGATTACTAAAATTATAACTTATTTTACCCAGTATTTACTCAAAATTGACTTTTTTTTTTTCTAAAAATGTATTCTTTTCTATATGTATTTTAGCAGGCTTGTTTGTTAACGGCCATTGCACAGAATATCAAAATGGCCAAAATGGTCTGTCGCTTATTTACAAATGTATTGCAATATTTTATTTAAAGCATCAACATTACTTGTCTTGGACTTTGCCGTTGTTGCTGTCCCCGATTGGTCAGTGGACCTGTCTCTGATGTCTTTACATCTGTCAATACATCTGTCAATGTGTGTTGTTTAACTAGAAAAAAGAGGTTTGTCGTTTGTAAGGATCAGAGGATTTTCTCTGTCCTCTCTGTTTGTGTTTCTGAGGGAGTGAAGGAACATGGTTTGAATTATAGGATTTCGTCAGTCATGCCCCAGAGATTCAGTGCTTTTGTGGTACAAATTGGGCATTTCCCCAACACACCAAAACCTGCCACAAGCCAATTATACAGAGAGGGATAGAGTGAGTGCATATCTGCTGTATAAAATCCCAGAACACATTAGCTCTTTTTCAAAACCTAGTGAGCTTCCTTGCTGCCTAGTGCCTGCATTGGCAGCTTCCTCATTGGTGATCGATTTGAAACGTTCTTTATAGGCAGCAACTCAAATAGTGTTTGCCACACAAATTGTGTGCATTTTAGAAGGCAGCATATTTAAGATGCCTACCCTTTGGAACTGCTTTTGTGTCTGGAGCATGCCCAAGGTGCTTTAAAATGTAGCTTCCATAGGCAATTCACTAGGTTTTAAAACAGTGCAATATGATGTGTTGTTTGTCTATAATAATAAAACAAATATGATCATACATACTCAGAGAAACAAACTGCTTAATCAACATTAGCTCTGCTTTGTTCAGATATTGCCATAGAAATAATCTGTAGATCAGGGAGAACACAGGATTTGGAGAGAAAGGACATGGGAGAGAGGGAGAAAGAGGACCATTCCTTTGGGATTTTCTCTTAGAAAGAGAAACAAACTCTTCAGAGCAGGGCGGTTGTAGGGGTGGGGGGTGGGGGGGTCCGCCATTTCTCTGACAATCATTCGCTTTTTTCCAATGTGAGTCTATGGGAGTAATTTGTGTTTGAGTAGTTTTAAGTGGAATTTTATAGAAATTGTCCAAAGAAACATTACGTTTTTTTGTTGCTGTGTCACTTGTAATAGTGACACAAGGGACCTAGATTGGATACGTGCACTATGTTTTATTTGTTTTTTTAAATCTTTAAATAAATCACGATAAGATCATGCTATGGATTATACTGTGTCAGCCCTCATTCCCAAATGAATATGAATGACATCAGCAAGGACACCTACATTTGCTCCAAGGTAAATGAAAGATAATAACATAATGTTAATTCATTAATGTATTTATTCAGGTCTTAGTAAAGGCGATAGTAAATAAAAAGTTCACAGCATCATAGTGAGTGTGTTATGAGACATTATGAGCAGTTCTGTTCACATTCACTAATGTTATCAGGTGAGTAATCGCCATCAAATGCCGCTTTTTTTTCTTTTCAAGTAACGTAATGATCAAATAATGTCAAGTAATGATTGTTTACAGTTGTGCCAAAAAAAAAAAAACGCGCCATTCACAGCACTCTCCCATTCATTACTATGGGAAGTTCTGCAAAGCTTGTCAGAGCGAGCAACGGTAGCCAAGAATGTCGGAGCTTAACAAAGAGTCAATTGACTACGTTTTTGAGTCCTTTCCTAAGCATTAAAGGGTGTCCCTATCTACAGCTATTGTATTCCAAAGACAGACTGAAATATTAATTAAAATGTCTCTTTTTTTTTCTACATAAAGTCAAACAGGTTTGGAAAGACATAACAACAACATGGTAAATTATGACAGAATTTAAATATTTGGGTGAACTGTTCTTTTAAAGAAAATATTAAATCAGATTTGACCCTGTTTACTTAAAAATGTTCTTGTCTTTTTATGATTCATCAGTACTTTTTATTCTAAAGTTAAAATTGTTTGTTTTCATCAGTATGTAATAACTCTATCCGTCCCTGAAATAGTGGTCGGGCAATATGAGTTTTTAATGGCCGATATAACCCACAAGACAATACCACATAATACAACTCGATGACAGATGAGATGTGCACAAAATTGCTAAAACGAATGAAACATTTAGTTTACACAATACTGACTCAAAATTCTCTAAAAACAGACAACATCAGTAGATTTTGGAATTGATGCAAGGGTTAACTAACACTTCTGTTAAAGGTGCAGTATGTAAGATTCAGAAACCCTTGTTATTAATGACACCTGTGGCCATTAAGTGAACTGCAGCCAGCGACCTGTTGCTCGTGCTCGCGCACTCCATAGGGACGTGAGCATCGGCCAAAACAATGACGTAAAGTACAAAGAGACTGAACGTGATTCACCGACATCATGCTGACAGATGAGGTTGCATAATTAAAATTACACAGTTATGACAGTTTTACTACAAACTTTGAGACTGTATTTTATATTTGACTCTCCAGTGCTGGAACAGGGCTAAAACAAAGTGTGGATATAGCTCTGACTATGCGAGACTGTAGTTTGAAGTAATCACTTTTCTTTGCATGATACATTGACTGCATTTATATGATAGCCTATGTCGGCGTTAGCTAGCTAGCCAGCTTTATCAATAGCTGTTAGCTAAATTTGATAAAATAGACTATACATTATAAATATGTTGACAATTCAGTATTGATGTGATTCCATCACAACTGTCATTTTGATATATCGATGCACTATTGTTTTATAATAATAGATTGTATATATTTTCTGTATAACCAAGTTACATTACACTAATGAATGGGTCTTTTTGCATTATCTTGAACATTGTCTAGCATTCATTTCATGTGTTATTGTAGTTTACCTTGCTGAATAATTACAGATTAACATTGTTTATGACAGTTACTGTGCAGGCAAGATCAAGCTAGCTAAAATTACACAGATCAATCCTTATGGCACTATATTTCACATGCTTTGCAGTTATGTAAGCTTACCTGTCCATTAAGAAGAACGCCAATTCAGGGTCGGTTTTGATCTCCAAAACTGAACAAAGTTCCCTCTAGGAATAAAATGCCCTGCCGATGTTCACTCTAGTTTTTGCTCGACCACGATCACGTTTCCGCTTAGCCAGACTGGATTCAGTATATACATTTTTTTTTTTGGCTTACTCTGAGTTTGTGTAGGAGTCGGTCTTGTGCTGAGTGCCAGACGTTTGCTGGATTTCATCTCTAAGATAACGTTACCTAGTGTTGCAGTTTATTGTCGCTGTTGAATAGCGGAAGAGAAGCTATTACTGTCTGATGCAAGGCTCTCGGGAGCGCGCATAAACGTCACCTCCTTTGGATTTTCCCGGCAAAACCGACCCACTCCCTTCACATGAAAATCAGTCTACAGGCTTTAATAGGCAACCTAGGAAGTCCAGGAAGGGCTCATTTTTTAAGTTGCGTTACAAGCCGTTCACACATTGGCAAAAAAAAGGCGAATATTACATGAAAACTGTTACATATTGCACCTTTAAATAATGCTGATCTTCTCAAATGAGACAACAATTGGCTGATTAATTTGCCTGGTTGACATATTGGTCTTTCACTACTCTTAAACAACTTTTCTGCTGACGTAACCAAGACCGCATGGGTGAGGCAAATGAACCAACAATATCATACCCCAAAAGTTTAGCTTTTCACAATTCAATCTAATCATGTCCCGTTCAATGTTATTTCCTTGTTAGCTTGCAGAGTAAACACAAGACAATCTCCCATCATTTAATATCTGTCTTCAGTGGGCTTATCTGCAGTCCACACTCTTGATTTCATTTCATGCATTATTTCTTTCCTGCCTATTTAATCACTTAGCATCTGTCCCTGAGTTATTAATGTTTATTTAGTAGAGCCCATGTTGGACGAACATCTCTCCTTTTTCTTTTCATATTTGTGAATCATGGGCAATAGGTGATTGGCTATAGGGTATTAATAGAAGCTCAAGGGTACTCGGAAATATACATCTTAATAACCCTGACAGAGCAAACATTATGAACAGGTTGGGGGGGGGGGGGGGGGGTCACCTGTCGTCTTGCAGTGCCAGCCCTTAACACGTCAGTGCCTGTGCCCCATGTGGCATCACAAGAGATGTTTGCATTTTTTACCAAAGAAGCACATCAGTGCATGTTGGGAAATGTAATGAGTTGTTCACAGCAATGTCCTTGACCTTAAGGGTCATTGCTTCCTGTGTCTGTCGCAGGAGGAACTAGAGGTCACGTTATTGTACATTATTACTTCCTGTTTTGGTGGTGGGTGTATTAGCTTTTGAAAAAACATTTAAGGAGCTTAAAATTACTACAGCCTTTCAGTTTGATCAAACCTTGTGCTGAACCTTACAACTTTGACCCTGTTCTTGCTCACAATCTTTAAAAACCTCCTGCACTGCTTAATTTCATGAATATTACTCCAATTATTGAATTAACTTTCTGTTTAATAAAAACACATGCTGTAGACACAGTGGCCCCATAAAGTATTTGGACACTATTTAAGACACTTACAAATATAATCATATCATTTCAATAGAAATAAAACTAACAAATCAAGTGGGATTTATTTTAAAGGAAGATAGCACAAGCAGAATTTTCAAGATAAAATATTTCACAAAAGAGGTTTGTTAAGTTTTAAACCATAAAAATAGATATGCTGTTCAAAACTGAGCCAAAAAGTATTTAGGCCCTTTCTGTGATGAACTACAACCGACTTCTTACATCCACTAAAAATCGCCTAAGGACCAGTTGGTTAAAAGTAAAAGCAAAAATAGCTAAGACAAGTAAAGTTAGTTCTGAGCATCATTTGTATTAGTCCTCTTTGTATGTGGCTGTTTGTATAATTTTTTGTATTTTCTTTTGTATTTGTGTATTTGTATTTTTGTATTTTATATGCAGCGGCTCTGAGCCCAAGACAAATTTCCTATACGGGACAATAAAGTTTACCCTTACCCCTTACCCTTGTTTGCATGTGCCACTTTGTTTGATTGTATTATCTAATGCAATGAAATCCATACATTTTAAGTATGGTTTAAATGTCCAATGTATTTTTGGGGCCACTGTATAAAGACTTATTTATTAGACTTTATGACAAAGATTATAGCTAATCTTCATGTTTCAAAATTTTGACCATGTCCTGTGGTGCTGATAAGCTGTGTTCATTTTAATATTTAATTCCCTTATGACTGTAATAATAACTGCCAAATTGAATGATGGACTTATATGACCTATTGTGGGTAACCTTTTCATTAATTCTAAGCCTGAATCTAATTTTATCTTGTTGATGCCAAGATAAAACAGTACCTAAGACATTATTTGCATGCTCTTACCTCTCATTTTAATGTGATCATAAAACATTTGATTGTATTTTTTTATCCTGTGTACACACTTTAATGTAAGTGTGTAAATACATTAGAGAACATCCATCAGGAGGAAATTTTATAATCAGAATTTATCTAAGGTGCCTAAAGATTTTTTCTCGAAAACTCCACGATGGCCTAACAACACATATGGAGAATATTGTTTGCACCAAAACAAACATATGAGGAACAAAATCACAATGTATTTTTGACAGGTGCAGTTCAACTTAGAGATGTAAATCTCATGCTGTGTATGATTCTGTGCTTTGGTCACAAATATGAAGAAAAAAACCCCCCAGCTAAATAATCCAATTGTCATTCAGACAAAAGGCATTTTTATTAAAAAATAATAATAAATACTGCAAAAGTAAAGTTTCTTGGCTGGTAAATTATTGCACTTCAGCCATTGGCAGGTGTTGCAAAAAAGTAATTTTGGACCCTTGTCATAATGAATGTGGAGAAAGGTTTGATTAAGGTCAAGGCCATAATCCTCTTTTGCCAGAGCCGAATATTAATGATTATTTAAATTGTCCATTAGAAGATATGGGTCATCAACTCTCTCTTTTCTCTTATTCTTACATTCTTCTCATCTAAGGAGAGGTTTATTCTCTCTTTCTCTCATCTGAAAACTTGAGATGTCCTTCACACCTTTTCAATACCTTTCTCTGCATCTCTCTGTCTCATCTCACATTGTTTTTCACCTGTGTCATCACCTATGTGTCTGCTTGTCTGTTGAAAATTGAGAAAAGCTGCCCTCTTTTTTTGTGTGTGTGATGAAGCACCTGTCGGGCACAGCATATAATTTCCTATCAGTCAGTTCTATCAGTTCTGTCATCCTATTCTCTCTTGTCTAATTCCATCACAATTGAGACAAATAGTGTTTAAAATGAAACATTATAAAAGGCCTCATAAAATATTACTTTCTTCTATGTGACATGGACTTGTTTGTGAAAAGTTGTGGGAGATTCCAATGCAGTGGATTAAAAGTCATGTTCAAGATTGTTCAAGTGGGTGTGCAAATTTCACTGAATTGTTCACAGACTGGTTATGAACTAGTTTCCAAACATATAAAGTTGTGATTTAACATGCCTATAAATTATTGAAGTATGTCTAAATGTTTTTATTCCAGAGGGGAAAGTTGAAGTGACTAAAGAAGGATTGAAGTTATGCACTATGGGACCAGGAAAAGTGTTTGGAGAACTTGCCATCCTTTATAACTGCACCAGGACGGCCACTGTGAGAAGTGAGTACACAGTAGCGAATGAAGTAATTCTGATGACTCAAGCAAACAGTTTTCAAAGGGAAATTTTGGGGTATTTTGCTCTCTAAGCGCAGTGGTAATATACTGATTTACAGTCTGAGTTTCATCCAGGACACATTTCCTATCTTGCTACTGTGGGATTTCCTCCCGGGACAAATAATTCTCAGTATGACTGAAGACAACAGTGACACTAGAAATCACTCCATCTGTGATTTTAATTTGTGCTCTTATCAGTAGAGAGGGGGCCGGACTCAGATATATATGAGGGTTGAACAGAAATAAATAGTAGGATAGTAGGATAAATTCTAAGAAATAATAAGTGAAATATTTGAAGTTGATAATTTTTTCTTAAGTTAGGAAATAAAAAGAAAATAGTAGTGAAAGGAATATTCCAGGTTCAATACAAGTTAATCTTAATCAACAGCATTTGTGGCATAATGTTGATTACAACAAAATGTATTTCTATTTGTTACTCCTTTTCTTTAAAAAAAAAAAAAAAAATCAAAATTCGAGGTTACAGTGAGGCACTTGCAATGGAAGTGAATGGGGCCAATTTTTGGAGGGTTTAAAGGCAGAAACATGCATCTTACAATTTTTCTGTTAAAATGTGTGTATTGTTTGAGCTGTAAAGTTGTTTAAATCATTGTTTTTGCGGTGGACTAATAAATAACAGTGTTTACATCTTTACGTTGTCAAGGCAACAAAGTTGTAAAATTGGATATAACAGAGAAAAGGTTTGTAAGCGATTTTATCACATTAAAATCATGTTAACACAATAATTATTGGCATAATGTTGATTACAACAAAAATGCTAAATTAAAATATTTTTTATTAAATAATAAAAAAGTTTTTAAATGAAAAGTTGATTCATTTTTGTGGTAATCAACATTATGCCACAAATTGTGTTGATTGAGCTGAACTTGTGTTGAACATTGAATATGCCTTTTAGAAGAATTTTATTTCTAAGAATATTTCTGGCTACTGGTTCTCATTATATAATTACCAGCCAGTTAACACAGCAGTAATTAAAATCCATTGTTATCCCATTAGTATTATTTTTTTTTAAACTAGATAATCTCATATGCACAGGCCTGTGTGCTGTCATTTCTGGATAATTTTCAAGCCTTTTCTTCATTTCTTATTCCATTCTTCTCTTCATTTTCTTTTTCTTTGTGCCATCATTCTCTTTCATACATATTATCTTTTTTTCCTTTGCTTGGCTCTGTTTTTCCATCCTCTCTCCGTCAGCTCTCTCTCTATTCTGGCAGTGTTTATGCTTCCTGTGAGCCTGCACTCTGGTTCTCTGGTTAGCGTCTGGGACAGAAAGTGAGCTGGGCTGGGATTAGGGGACATTCATGTGTCTGATCTCCCCACACATGGCCAAATGTGACACATGACTGTGTGCATGACTGCCATTAGAGCAAAGCAATCTCTAATCTCACTTGCAGAAGAGTCTGGAGAATTCTCATTCAATTCAGTTATTTTCGCTTCAGTTTATGTAAGTAATATTTTAGGTTAAATACAATTTAATCTTGATTCCCGCAAAAAAAAAAATAATTGTAAAAAAATGACTTGGTTGGTAAAAAGAACCGAAAATGTGTGTACAGTAATGCTCGTACAATGAATGCCAAACGGGCAAATGTCCATCACCTAAAAAACACAAAAAACATACAATTGTCACACTGTTTTGAAAGCATTGAACATCCTTTTATGTGCATGTCTTAACTCATGTAAACTTTCACTTGATATGCACAAGGTTACCACAGGAACATGATGCAGCGTGATGTATCTGTAAAACACTTTTTACATCAACCTTGAAAAGTAGTCTTACCTCAAAAGGATGATTTATACAACTTTACAGATCAAAAAACACAATTAATTAATTGCACATCTTTGCTATTAATCACATGCCCCTTAGACTTCCATTGTAAGTGTGAAAGTGTAAACATGATTTGTGCTTATTTTACCAACTGAGGAATGCATCAGAAATAATTTCTGTTTTAATCATCAGCGTGACACCAATGCTGTCCATACACATCCATTTGTGTTAAACCTTTAATTCAATTCAAATTTTGTGTGTGCTTGTTAATGGGTAAAAATTCCACAGACTTATTGAAGAAGGCACCCGAGCCCTATCTAGAGACCAGAATATTATAGAGAAATGAGGATTTTGACTTGGCAAAGTTAGCGATCTTTTTTTTCTTAAAAAAAAATGTAAAGATCTAGTTATTTATGACATCAAAATCTTTTGCATAGCTGCTGTGTTGTTAATTCTCTTTCTCTCTCTCATTCTCTCTCTTAAACACACACCTTTTGTTGTATTTGGTTTCCAGTGGTGTTAGCATGTAAATGAGTTTTCTGGAGAAGCTGTGGCTTAGAGTATTAGAATGCACAGGGGAATCAGCACAGATATACCAGTGCTTAAAGTGCTGTTGACCTGCAGTGATCTCACCCACCGTACTGCTGCCCTGTCTTTTCATAGCTATAAACAACAGAGCAGAGGAGGACTCAACAGAGAAGAGAGAAAGCCCAATGATTCATTCCCCTGAAAGGGCGATGCAAGATAAAGGCTCTTTATCACATTACTCTGTTGTAATTATTGTACCCCAGTGGATGCTCTACAGATATTGTAAGAGAAACACTGACCCACTCTTAGCAAGCACATTATGACCCTGAAGGAAAACAAACATATTACAGCAAAAGTTTAATATGGCATCTTTTTCTTTTGCTTGAGAGAATATGAGTCTTTACTGCCGCTATTAGTCTTTGGAAGTGTCTAGATGTTATACAGGTTTTTTACCTTTATTTGCTATAAACTAGGGATGCACCAATGTGGAATTTCTGGGCAGATACCTATAACCAATAATTCACAGTTCATTGTGGCCAATATAGTAACCAATAATTGTATTTTTTGCTTTTAAACTGGAGCTGCTAGGTTAATTTTCTAAAAAACTGTAAACACTGTGTCTCTGTGGTGCTGTTAAAATTCTAGGGCGTTCGCGATTTCTTGATTTAATTCAGTTCAAAACTGAAATGGGTAGATCGCGTTGAACTAGTTAAAGAAAAAGTAGATCATGCATTAAAAAAATGTTGGGCACACCTGGAGTAGCCAATCTCTGTCCGCTTAATTTGTATCTTTTTTTTTTTATATTATAGATCTGCTTTGGGTGTCTTAGATATTGTTTGCACAATTGTTTTGTTATTGTTATTCAGTCATGGAGTACATCAAAACTTATGCTAATGAATGCATTTTAGCCAAACGTGACTTCACCTCGATAAATTTATGCAATCTGAATTAAGTATTTTTTCCGATTACTCGATTAATCATCAGAATAATCGTTAGATTACTCTATTACAAAAATGATAGAAAGTTACAGCCCTAAACAATTCCTCTGTTTTAAGCGACCCCTCCGCCCTGACACAACAATATTGACTCAACCAATGCCGTGAGTTGGGAGTGAGACTATCTGTTTGTTTGATCAACAGCATATGGGGGGCGTATTTGGAAAGCTGTTTAAAAATAATTTGTATTTTTGCAATTATGTTCGATGGTGCTTGTGGTGCAGAAATTACACTCTTCAGCTTTAACATACCTGGGTCATATTTCACCCCAAAATCAAGGTAAAGAAGTAAGGGCTTAGCAAGTGCCACAAATGAAAGTTTTCCTATGCTGACAAACAAATGCTCCATCAGTAACCGTTTGACTTGGCACCTTCATTTGCTGGTTTGCCAGCTACGATTTAGAGTTTGTTTACTTCTGTCCAAGAGGATTTAAAAACTGAAAATGAAAGTTTGAGAGATGTACTCATAGATAAGACCATCCTGGCACTAAATAAGAAACCTCAAACTGTGGCCCTGCAGTAGTTTGATGAAGACTCGATAGAACAGTTGGAGTTTTAGATGTGATTTGTGTTGTTTTGTTTTGTTTGATTGTGACAAAATACTTAGTAAGGGATCAGTTTGCATTTCAGACAGAACTTGCTTTGGTCAAAACAAATTTAGCAGCGCATGTTTTATTTTCTGTATGAAGCGATCCAGCTGAGAAATAAACACCGATGCTCGAGGTGTTTTGGTTTTAGTTAAAACTGTTGTGCTGCCATCATGATCTGCTGTAAACAAATATGAGCAAAGCTGGCTAAAATCGGCAGTTCTAATCTGATTGGCTGACTGCTAAGCCATTTTCTGGAGGTAGGGTGCACATATCCGCTGTTTTTACAGGTTCCTAGGGTGCTGTAATGAGCTCTTCTAAGGAAGAACTAGTTGGTGAATTTGCCAAAATTCTCAGTGTTCATGAAATTGAATCTAGTAGCAAGTAAAAAGCACTACTATATACTGTATTCTACTTTATTTTCAGAGTTATGTCAGATTTCAGATATGTCTGCTCCTACAGTAAATGTTACATAAACATAATGTACATATCAGTCTGAAAGCCGCTTACTGTCTAAACGGTACTTCTCCAGAATAAGCTTTTTTTGTGTGGTCCAAATTTAATTCTGGTGGTGTGGTTTCATGGGATTAAGATCATACATAATAACATATTGTCATCTAATCTGATGCATTTAACAAACTGTTATGGCAGCAAATGTTGTAGCCTGTCTTTAATGGACACAAGCACAATATTCACGCCAAATGCTGAAACACTTGTACATTTGAGATAACAGCCTTATTCAAGATCTTATCTTTTTTTTAATCTCTTTTCATTTCATTTGAGATAACATCTATCATTTTGGAGAGATTACTGTAATGGCACAAAAGCTCAAAGCTCATTTAAAGATGAAATTCTCCCTGAAAGTCTGTAAACAGTAGAGGCCACAAAATAAAAGAATTGCTTTAGGGTTTTCACCTGTTTGTCTCTCTCTCTCTCTCTCTCTCTCTCTCTCTCTCTCTCTCTCTCTCTCTCTCTCTAGAATCTTTATCGTATTCTTGTGTTTGTCGACTCCCCTTTATTGGCAGACGAGGATTGCGTTGATTTCTTTTTCTTCTTACCACTGAAATTAATATATATAATATAATTCTTTTTTTTTTTTTGTAAATATATATAATATAAATGTTGATATGATGGCAGCATTATTTCTCTAGAGAAAGAGCAGCAATGAAAATCTCAACTCTGTTCAATACTGGCCTGAATCTGCTATTTATAAGGGATGCCGTGCATTTATGTTTTGAGAATATTTTTTCCAGTTTTCTCTCTTTACCTGAGGTTTCAATTTTCTGTCATCTCTCTTGAATGATTCACTGAATCATACTACATTTGAAGAAAACATCCTTCTAAAAGCATGAAACCGTTGTCACCTTCATCATTTCCACATGCATTTGTGATTGAACAAAGGTTTATTCTGGACCATAAAACAAAAGGTTACTCTGTTCTCTCCACAGTTTTAATTCAGCTTAACAAAACTTTGTTTTGTAGATCATTTTGGTCATAGTTAAAGTTTTCTTTAGTCAAAATTTAAGATTAGATAAAAAATTAAACCTTGAATATTTCGTATTGACTTGCGTATCTGCCACTGCCTAACCCTATTCACACTAGAGGTGTGCAAAACTACTATTTTCATAATCGACTAGTCGATTTGTTGTTTGAATGACTAGTCGACTAGTACTGTATGTGTTAAGGATAATAAAATATAATTAGGCTCCGTTATGGTAATGTGACCCCGATCAGACGCATTTCAGAGGGATATATGCACGGATATTCAACAAATAAAAAGGCTAAATAACTATAACATCTTATTGCACAAAACTATCAAAGTAAGAAAGACATAAGAAAGGCTCCAATAAAGAATGACACAAAACCGTTTATGTGCATCCTGCTGCAGAATCACTTGTTTCAATGTAAACAGAGAGATTGGGAGTCTCAAGGCGATCCTTGCTGCGCAGTCAAAAGTGCAGAATTGCAAGATAATGATGCGGGTACACACTAGTTCACGACATTGAGCAGTTTAACCTTTCTAACTGTAACTATTTATTTAAGCAGTATTTAAGTCTGACAGAATCAGCAAAATACTTTAATTTCTACAAAACACCTCACAAATACAGGAACATTACTCACAGCAGAGCATTTAACTTCTGACAGTGATCGTCTTGAAATTTATTGTTGATGCAGTGCTTAGATGGCTGTAACAGCAGCGGTGCATAAATGGACTAAACTTAAAGCATTAATGAGACAAAACGTCGTTCAGGGGGTTCTACTGTGCTGACTGTTTTTTAAGTGCAAAAATGCTTTCCATTAAGTTGCATCTCTCAATTAATATGAGAATTGCATCTCACATTAAAACCACCACTACTAAAAATATTAATGTTAGTAGTCAACCCCACTAATCGGCTAGTCAGTTGTTGGATGATTAGTCGATTGGTCGGCCACCATAGCACATCCCTAATTCACACTGACAGCAATTTTTAGCAACAACGTGACTGGAAGTCATTCATTTCATTTAGGAATTGCAAGTAAATAAAAATATATTTTACTCATATCATGCTTTGAAAATGGCCTCTGTCTTTGTGACAGTGTCTGACACCTTTGAAACGTACCAGTAGATCATAACATAGTCAGTCTGAATTTATGGACAAAATAAGTCTGCCAGTATAGGGTTGGCAGAGAACAGGTCGTGTCAGGGCAAGTTCTTTTGTTATAAGTTCTGGCTCGCTCATGAATAAAATTAACTGATGTGATATCAGAGAGCATGCTGAGACATGCGTCCGCTCTGACCACATAGCTTCTATCTTTATGTTAATTGAGAACTTCCTTTTTATCAGCGCCACTGGAATGAATCTCTGGGTGCTAATGGTCTGCAGGGAAACTTAACTTTTGGCTTAAATGGGTGGTTTTATTTTTTTCAAGCAGAGGAACCATCATTTCGACCAAAGAGCTGTTGTAGCCTTATGCATGAAGTAAAATACGGTAAAATTCTAGTTAAATAATAATAAAATAAATCTAGTTAAATGGTAACTAAAGCATGTTTTGCAGTTTTCACTAATTGGACACAAGAAAGACTAAGATTTAATCATGTTCATTTATGAAGCAATATATCAATACATAGTAACGAACAGCAAAAGGAACATCCTGGTTACTTTCATAACCTCCTTTTTCTGATGGAGGGAACGAGACGTTGTGTCAACGTAGTGACACTAGGGGTTGCCCTTGGGAGCCCCAAACACCTCTGATCTTTAAGAAAAGGCCAATGGGAATTGGCGAGTGGAATTTGCATCAACTGACCCCAGGGCTCCAACGGGGCTCCCTGCAGGACCACGGAGAGATCCCATGAGGGAATGAAGCGCGGTCTGGGAGGATTCAACTTCCTTGTGCCTCTAAGGAACCTGATGATCAGGTCATGCTTCCCTAAATACTTACCGTCAACTGCATTGTGGTGCGCCGCCATAGGTCTTCCATGTCTTCCACACCGCCATAGGTCTTCATAGGTCTTTCCGTCCGGACCAACATGTGCTTGCCCTGGATCAATGGCCAAAGCCTCCACAGTGCGAGCAACATTGCGAGCAACTCGAGGCAGTTGACATGCCAACGCAGTCACGGCCCTGTCCTGGAGCCCGCGGCTGCGTGCCTGTTGCACATGGCGCCCCAGCCATGTTTGGAGGCGTCTGTCCTAACCACGACGTGCCTGGGGTACTTGCACTAAGGGGACTTCTGCCCGTAGGAATGCAAGGCCCGTCCAAGGGCTGAACAGGTAACGGCAGATCGGCATGACGACCACGCAATGTGTGCCGCAGCGCCATTCCCACCTCGCAACTCGAGTCTGACGCCAGTGCTGATGCGGTATCATATGTATCGACCCGAACGGCGTGACCAACGTCGAGGACGCCATATGCCCCAGGAGCCTCTGAAAATGCTTCAGTGGGACTGCCATGCTCTGCCTGAACAACTTCAAGCAGTTCAGCAATGACTGCTTGCGCTCGCTCGTGAGGCGCGCCATCATAGAGACTGAGTGTAACTCCAATCCAAAAAAAGAGATGCTCTGTACCGGGGAGAGCTGCTCTTTCCCCAGTTTACCCAAAGCCCCAACCGGCTGAGGTGCCTGAGCACCAGGTCCCTGTGTGCACACAACAAGTCTCGAGAGTGAGCTAGAGCTAGCCAGTTGTTAAGACAGTTGAGGATGCGGACGCCCACTTCCCTTAGCGGGGCAAGGTCTGCCTCTGCGACTTCTGTGAAGACGTGGGGCGACAGGGACTGACCGAAGGGGAGGACCTTGTACTGGTGTGCCCGGCCCTCGAAGGCGAACCAAAGAAAGGGCCTGTGCCGAGGTGAAACCGAGACATTGAAGTACGCGTCCTTCAGGTCTACTAACGCGAACAAATTCTGATGCTGGACGCTCGCTAAAATGCGTTTCCGCGTCAGCATCTTGAACGGGAGTCTGTGCAAGGCCCGGTTCAAAACTCTCAGGTCTGGGAATGGCCGCAACCCACCGCCTTTCCTTGGTACGATGAAGAACCCCCCTTCTTGGCTGTAGAACCTCTTCTTCATCTCGGCTGGAGGAACAGGCTTTACCGCGTCCATCCGCAGAAGGGACGCGATCTTCGCGGGAGGGCAGCTGCGTTCTCGCCCTACACTTGAGGTAAATGGACACCGCTGAATCCAGGTGGGTGCCTGGCAAACTGAATCGCATAGCCAAATCAGCGGTCCTGGTCAGCCATCGCGACAGGTTGGGGAGCGCAACCGTCCTCGTAATCCGTCACAACTGCCCGGGCAGGTGTGTTGTGTTGCAGCTGGGCGCGCAGGGGCGGGGGGCCCGCCTCCACAGCATCGTGCCTCCCATAAATGTGCATTGTCCGGCGATCACAATAACGATGGCCGTAAACACCGGGTGTGTGGCCCAGGATGGCTCACCCGTCTCAGGGGCGGCTAGAAGCCTTCCTCGGGTTCTTGGCGGCAGGCTGTGAGACGGGGGGTGTCTGCTTCCTGCGGGTAAAACATTTTAAAGCAAAAATTGGCTCACGGGGGCTACTATGTGCCTTTATACTCGGAAGTCACTAGTCACAGAGGGATTGCAAAATTAAACCAGTGACAATTAATTAATTTGCATCTGTCTGAGCTATTTTCAATTTATTTATATATATATATTTTTTTTATGCAGAAATGCGGACATATTTGAACGTTATTGAGCTGTGTCTCGTAAAGAATCGGCACATTTCTTAGACACCGTGTCAAGTTAAAAAGAACTTTTAAAAACATGTCTCTAGACACCTGTGTTCTTTAACAGTATATTTGCTTTTTTTAGCGCATTTGGTTTGAACAGTCCCTTAGCCCAATGGCTATTTAGGAAACTTAAGCGGCAAATAAAAGCTGCATTTAAATCACTGTTAAATTCACAGTGTTGCTTGATTTTATATTTTCTGCAAAACCATCACAAGTATATCGTGATATATCGCCTTGCCCTAACCACACAGTTACACATTTGTCTTTGGAAAATGTGTATAGCCCCTGACCAGAAATAAAATCTGCTTCCAGCTGTAGTGATTGCCATTTCCTCAGGCGTCTGATATGCATACATTAGCTGTGCCTTGTTTCGAAGACTGTATCCTCCGGAGGTCGCATTTGTTGGCCACATACGGCATCAAGGCTGTCTCGTTTCAGAAAAGAGAGGAGGACACTCCGAATGCAGCCTTCGAATGCAACCTTCTTTCACAGGATTTCATAGGATGCATGAGGGGTATCCTTCGAGGGCACTCACAACCTACAATTCTTTGCTTCAACGGAAATGAACATAATTTTCCAGAAAAAATTATGATCAAATGCAAGTAATGTTAATTCAAAAGTTGAAGTACCTCAGTAGACAGGTACAGAGTATATAAGATGTATAATTGTAGTAATAAATACAGTAATTGAAATAAAGTGTTATAGACTAAAAGTACACCTGTAAAATTTACCTCATACATTCCCTTCCAAAGGGACTTTGTTCCCTTCTCACTCAAAGCGCTTGTGCTTGTTAAAGAGTGGTGTGCTGTTATAGCAACTATGATAAGTTCTGTTTCCGTTTGTCCTACGAAGCCCATCTCGTTTAAACAAGGCTTTTTTTAAATGAGGCCTTTGAAATGAGACACAGCTATACAGTGCATTCAGAAAGTATTCAGACCCCTTCATTGTTTTCACATTTTGTTATGTTGCAGCCTTATGCTAAAATGCTTTTTCACATCAATCTACTCCCCATACCTCATAATGAATATATATATATATATATATATATATATATATATGTTAACTTTGCAAATTTATTAAAAATAAAAAAACTGAAATATTACACTGACATTATTATTCAGACCCTTTGCATTTAAAAATTTAGCTCAGGTGCATCCCATTACTCTTTATCATATTTGAGATGTTTCTACACTTTGATTGGACATGATTTGGAAAGGCACACACCTGTCTCTATAAGGTCTCACAGCTGAAAATGCATATCAGAGCAAAAACCATGCCATGAGGTCAAAGGAACTGCCTGCAGAGCTAGAAACAGGATTGTATCGAGGCACAGATCTGGGGAAGGCTACAAAAAAATTGGCCAAACAGAGCAATCGGGGAGAAGGGCCTTGGTAAGAGAGGTGACCAAGAACCCGATGGTCACTCTGGTTGAGCTCCAGAGATCATGTGTGGAGATGGGAGAAACTTGCAGAAGGACAACCATCACTGCAACACTCCACCGATCTGGGCTTTATGGCAGAGTGGCCAGACGGAAGCCTCTCCTCAGTGCAAGACACATAAAAAAGCACCTAAAGGACTCTGTAATTGCTGCCAAAGGTGCTTCAACTAAGTACTGAGTTAAGGGTCTGAATACTTATGTTAATGTGATATTTCAGTTTTTTCTTTTTAATAAATTTGCAGAGTTATCATAAATCTGGTTTTTGCTTTGTCATTATGGGATATGGAGTGTAGATAGATGTGAAAGTAAAATATTTAAAACATTTTAGCATAAGGTTACAACAAAATGTGAAACAATTAAGGGGTCTGAATACTTTCTGAATGCACTGTAAACCAGTGGATGGAAGCTAAGCTAGGTTTTGTTAAATAGACATTTGAGATGGCTTTAGGGATTTAGATTCAGGTAAATATGGAGTAAAATTGAAATGTGACTCAAGTAATGTTTGTCTTCATGAACATATGTTGCGTGGCAGTTGTGTAGGTGGATGTTGTTAAGCTTATGTGTGTATCTGATGAATTGTGATCTGCCAGAGGTATGAATTCCATTATGGTTCCAAACAGGAGATGATTTTGCTCACTCTCTCTCCCTGAGTTTGGTTTTTAATACACAGCAGAGAGTGGGTGTTTTAAAGGGTAAATAGCCACCCGTCTGGAGACTGGCTTTTTGGCACTAAAAAATAAATCTACCAGGGCTGTCTGTTTTGTTTTTTTGCTCTTTGCACTTTACAATTGAACGAAAAAGTTAACAGTCAGATAAACTTGGATCAGCAACATAGATATTCATACACAGCCAAAAACCTTTTTTAATCACTATTATTGTCATGTTTTCAAGGAAAAGTATCTAAACACCCTTTAAACAAATTACATTTACTTGAGATGCAAAATGACATTAGATATTAAGTCTTATTTATTAACAACATTTAGTGTGGTATATGCTTAAAACAAGACAAAAACATTTAAAACAAATATACTTATTTCCTTTTGAATTAAAGGGATAGTTCACCCAAAAATGAAAATTCTCTCATCATTTACTCACCCGCATGCCATCTATGATATGTATGACGTTCTGTCTTCTGCTGAACACAAACAAAGATTTTTAGAAGAATATCTCAGCTCTGTACTGTTGAAGTCAGTTTACATACACTTAGGTTGAAGTCATTAAAACTAATTTTTTAACCACTACACGGATTTAATATTAGCAAACTATAGTTTTGGCAAGTCGTTTAGGACATCTACTTTGTGCATGACACAAGTCATTTTTCCAACAATTGTTTACAGACAGATTGTTTCACTTTTAATCGACTACATCACAATTCCAGTGGGTCAGAAGTTTACATACACTAAGTTAACTGTGCCTTTAAGCAGCTTGAAAAATTCCAAAAAATGATGTCAAGCCTTTAGGCAATTAGCCAATTTGCTTCTGATGGGAGGTGTACTGAATTGGAGGCGTACCTGTGGATGTATTTTAAGGCCTACCTTCAAACTCTGTGTCTCTTTGCTGTGGACCTCCACAAGTCTGGTTCATCCTTGGGAGCAATTTCCAAATGCCTGAAGGTACCATGTTCATCTGTACAAACAATAGTGTGCAAGTATAAAGACCATGGGACCATGCAGCCATCATACTGCTCAGGAAGGAGACACATTCTGTCTTCTAGAGATGAATGTAGTTTGGTGCGAAAATGCAAATCAATCCCAGAACAACAGCAAAGGACCTCGTGAAGATGCTGGAGGAAACAGGCAGACAAGTCTTTATATCCACATTTAGAGTCCTACACTACCAGTCAAAAGTTTTGAAACACTTACTCATTCTTTATTATAATTGTTTTTTTGTTTTTTTTTTTTATGATTTTTTTTTTTCACATCTTAGAATAATAGTAAAGTCATCAAAACTTTGAAATAACATAAATGGAACTATGGGAATTATGTTGTGACTAAACAAAATCCAAAATAAATCAATACTGTGTTATATTTTAGCATCTTCAAAGTAGTCACCCTTTGCCTAGAATTTGCAGACATGTACTCTTGACATTTTCTCAACCAACTTCTTGACGAATCACCCTGGGATGCTTTTTAAACAGTATTGAAGGAGTTCCCATCTATGTTGGGAACTTATTGGCTGCCTTTCTTTATTATTTGGTCCAAGTCATCCATTTCAAAAACTTTTTTTTAATTTTTTATTAATGTTTAGTTTTATAATGAAATAAATTAATATGGTGGCACAATTATATTTTTGCCTACAAAACTAATTTCAAACATTTAAGCATACGCCTTCTGATCAAAAGATTTTTAAGATCATGAGAAACATTTCAGTCAAGTGTTTCAAAACTTTTGACCGGTAGTGTATATCGACATAACCTGAAAGGCTGCGCAGCAAGGAAGAAGCCACTGCTCCAAAACCGCCATAAAAAAGCCAGACTACAGTTTGCAAGTGCACTTGGGGACAAATATCTTACTTTTTGGAGAAATTTCCTCTGGTCTGATGATACAAAAATGAAATTTTTTGGCCATAATGACCATCGTTATGTTTTGCAAGCCGAAGAATACCATCCCAACCGTGAAGCATGGGGGTGGCAGCATCATGTTGTGGGGGTGCTGTGCTGCAGGAGGGACTGGTGCACTTCACAAAATAGATGGCATTATGAGGAAGGAAAATTATGTGGATATATTGAAGCAACATCTCAAGACATCAGCCAGGAAGTTAAAGCTCAGTTGCAAATGGGTCTTTCAAATGGACAATGACCCCTAGCATACCTCCAAAGTTGTGGCAAAATGGCTTAAGGACAACAAAGTCAAGGTATTGGAGTGGCCATCACATAGCCCTGACCTCAATCCGATAGAAAATTTGTGGGCAGAACTAAAAAAGCATGTGCGAGCAAGGAGGCCTACAAACCTGACTCAGTTACACCAGTTGTGTCAGGAGGAATGGGCCAAAATTCCAGCAACTTATTGTGAGAAGCTTGTGGAAGGCTACCCAAAAAGTTAAACAATTTAAAGGCAATGCTACCAAATACTAACAAAGTCTTTCATCACATTCCACTGGGAATGTGATGAAAGGAACAAAACCTTCTCTCTACTATTATTCTGACATTTCACATTCTTAAAATAAAGTAGTGATCCTAACTGACCTAAGAAGCTCCAAAAAGGAAATAAAGTCAGCATAAAAGTAATCCATACGACTCCAGTGGTTTAGTCAATATCTTCTAAAGTGATCCAGTTGATTTTGGGTGAGAACAGACCAAAATATAACTTTTTTTTTATAATATGTTTTTGCTGTACATCTTGCCATTGTAGTCTCCAGGCACCATCATGATTTCAAGCTTGATTACACTTCCTAGTGCTTGACGCATGCGCAGAGCACTAGATGGCGCTATAAGAAGTGTAATCAAGCTTGAAAACGTGATTGCCAGTGAGACTGCTGTCAAGATATACAATGAAAAAGGAGTTACATTTTGGTCTGTTCTCACCCAAAACCAGCTGGATTGCTTCAGAGGATCTGAACTGGGTTAACTAAAGAGAAGGGAAGGGAAGGGAAGGGAAGGGAAGGGAAGAGAAGAAAAGAGAAGAGAAGAGAAGAGAAGAGAAGAGAAGAGAAGAGAAGAGAAGAGAAGAGCTCGCTGTCAAGAATTGTTCTTTACCTGTTATTCCACAAAATTAATGGTGCTTGCTAAATCCCTCATAGGATTAGGGATTTTGAACAAATCCCTAACCAAAGTATTATACTTGCATGTAACTCGTCCTGCACCATTTGTGCTATAGTCATTATTGATGCCTGAAATCATGCAGTTTATTGCAGGAACCAGAATATCAGAAAGACTTGGGGGTAGATCTTTTTACCAAGGCCAATATAACAACTTCAAGAATCCTCCCAAAACATTTTACAGTGCTATTTATCTGTTATTGTTATAAAAAAGCTTTCAGTCGCCCATCTTTTGAAAATCTCAGCACCTATTGAAAGTACTTTTGTTGAATGTTGTTTTGTGAGTTAATTGCAGGGTTGTCCAAGGAAATTGTCTTGCTTTGTACAGAGATTGAGAGGATGGCTCAACAAAGCCAAAAGGATTATTGTGGTTTCTCTAGGTTTTTAGAAATCATCACCTCAAACGAGTTGTGACATGCAGACTGAATAGACCACTAATAATGTCTCAGGATCAGAAATCAATTTGACCATCAGCAGTTTTGCAGAGTGCAGGTTATATTGTGCAGAAAACGTGCTTAATGTATAAAAGCCTCTTGACTGTACCATGCACATCTGTGACAATATTTCTTCTTTGTTTGTATATTTGGTAACACTTTACAATAAGGTTCTGCATGTTTGGAAAAAAGAAAGTTATACGGGGTTGGAAAGACAACAGAATTTTCACTTTTGGATGAACTATCCTTTAATGTTTTAACCATCATGCACTAATAATTTGAACAATAATTTTTTTACAGCAATTATTAGTTGTTTAGAAAATAATAGTGAATAGTTTAGAAAATATTAGTAAAATAAATACTTTTTTAACAATTTCCCTGATTAATGTGTGTGTGTGTGTGTGTGTGTGTATGTGTCTCAGTGTGATACAGGATGAATATTTTCACACTTCAAATGATACTGTTAATAACTCATGTGCAGAGTAGTTCAATTTCCTGACATTACCAGAGTCTGTTAAAAGATTTGAGCCCATCATAAAGTCAGATGAAGTCCCATTTGCAAGGTGAGTCAGTGACTGCATTCAGACAAGACGGGTCTACTATCAGTTCATCTCAGCACACGTCTGTTTATTTAAGTGTTCTCCAATTATTCACTGCTGGAACTTTTCTCTGTGCTGTTTTTAACACATCAGTATACAGTTTTTTTTTTTTTTTTTATGCAAATGCAAGTAAATGATACACTTAATTGAGATTTTTTTAAGGTATTAAGGTATCATTTTCTAAAAGTCACTTAAATATGACTTTTAAGTATTAAGTATTATATTATCAGTTAAATATAATATTTAGTTACATAAATGATTGTTTTTTAGTTTTATTAGTTGTATTTAGAGTGCTTATGTTGATGCTGTTACCTAATTTGAGATCCTTGTTGTTTTTAAGCCACATATACAGTATACTGCACTTTTAACTTTTAATTATATAATGGGTTATATATATATATATATATATATATATATATATATATATATATATATATATATATATATATATAGTTTTCAAAAGGGTAACTTGACTATAGTGTAATTAATAACCTGGAGAGAATGTACTGTAGCTTGGCAAGTTACAATTTCAAAGTTGCTTCCTCAACACTGATCCAGATTGGGTCTAATTTCATCTTTTAGACCCTGTCCAACACTGATAAATAATTTTAAGGATATCTGGCTTTGAATTAAGGCCTCATGTTATGACAAAAGCTTTGGATGCTGATATTATTAGGAAACTGAGGGAATAATACTGATTATGTGTTTCAGCTGTGACCAGTGTGAAGTTATGGGCCATCGACAGACAGTGCTTCCAAACCATCATGATGAGGACGGGCCTCATCAAACATGCCGAATACATGGAGTTAGTAAAAAGGTGAGCAGCTGTCTCATCATGGAGCATTTACTCACTGGAAGCTCCTCCTCTTCCTTTGTTTCTATCTCTGTCTCCTTTTTAGTCATCTGATATCTTCATTTGCATAATCGCAACTAGAGAAGAGAGCATGGGGCATATTTTACATATTAAAGACAGAATTCTGCATTGTTGGGCTCCTGAGCCAAACCGGATGAAAGAAGTCTTCATCAAAGACTTTAAAGACATTGAGGCTGAACAGAAGAGTTTCTTGGAAGCTTCAGCAATTCATTGGTACAGAGACTCTATAGCTCTGTATCTTCCTTTCCTCTCCTCTTTTCATGATTTCTCTCTTTCAGTCTTTTGTTTAAAAATAAGAAAAATGAAATGTAATGAAATTATTTTTAATGAGTCATCTAATGTGGTTATGATATTTCTGAAATCTTTTTAATTTTAATGGTATTACCACATTGGTGCTATTTGTATGTTTTGAATAATTAGGCAAGACCTAATTTTTTCATTGATAATTCACAAGCCGTTAACATTATAAAACAAAAGCAGAGTGCATGTGAAAGCATTAGATGCAATAGATTCAATATGTGTTTTTATGTAATGCTTCTGATCCTAGCCCCTGACATAATATTTAAAGTGACATTTAAAAAAAAAAGTATTTTGACCATATGGTTTAAACAGAAGCAAGTTTCTCTTGCAGTCTTCCTAAGTATTTCATTATGTCTACACTTGTACTGTATTGGCCTAGTCAAGCTCAACAGTCCAACTCTGTTGTTGGAAAAAGTGATAGTTTTTTACAGAAGTACTATACTTTGCACAAGAATATTGAAGTGAATAATGTAGTGTATTGCAATAATATTTGATAAAAAAAAATGCAGTTATGATACATTTTTTCCCTAACTTTCAACCCCTTAACATCATGAACCCAGTTGTGTGTTATTAATATATATATATATATATATATATATATATATATATATATATATATATATATATATATATACACACACACTACCGGTCAAAAGTTTTGAAACACTTGACCGAAATGTTTCTCATGATCTTAAAAATCTTTTGATCAGAAGGCGTATGCTTAAATGTTTGAAATTTGTTTTGTAGACAAAAATATAATTGTGCCACCATATTAATTTATTTCATTATAAATCTAAAATGTAATTTAAAAAAAAAAGTTTTTGAATTTGATGACTTGGTCCAAATAATAAAGAAAAGCAGCCAATAAGTGCCCAGCATATAGATGGGAACTCCTTCAATACTGTTTAAAAAGCATCCCAGGGTGATACCTCAAGAAGTTGGTTGAGAAAATGGGTGACTACTTTGAAGATGCTAAAATATAACACAGTTTTGATTTATTTTGGATTTTGTTTAGTCACAACATAATTCCCATAGTTCCATTTATGTTATTCCATAGTTTTAATGACTAAACTATTATTCTAAAATGTGAAAAAAAAATTATAATATATAATGAGTAAGTGTTTCAAAACTTTTGACCGGTAGTGTATATATACACACTATGTATTTATATACAAGAAATTATGCAATTAACCATGATTAAAAAATGTAATCAACTGTTATAATATATATATACACATATATACACACACACACACACACACGTGTATATATATATATATGTGTGTGTGTACGTATATATATATATATATATATATATATATATATATATATATATATATATATATATATACATATACAGGTGCATCTCAATAAATTAGAATGTCGTGGAAAAGTTCATTTATTTCAGTAATTCAACTCAAATTGTGAAACTCGTGTATTAAATAAATTCAATGCACACAGACTGAAGTAGTTTAAGTCTTTGGTTCTTTTAATTGTGATGATTTTGGCTCACATTTAACAAAAACCCACCAATTCACTATCTCAAAAAATTAGAATATGGTGACATGCCAATCAGCTAATCAACTCAAAACACCTGCAAAGGTTTCCTGAGCCTTCAAAATGGTCTCTCAGTTTGGTTCACTAGGCTACACAATCATGGGGAAGACTACTGATCTGACAGTTGTCCAGAAGACAATCATTGACACCCTTCACAAGGAGGGTAAGCCACAAACATTCATTGCCAAAGAAGCCGGCTGTTCACAGAGTGCTGTATCCAAGCATGTTAACAGAAAGTTGAGTGGAAGGAAAAAGTGTGGAAGAAAAAGATGCACAACCAACCGAGAGAACCGCAGCCTTATGAGGACTGTCAAGCAAAATCGATTCAAGAATTTGGGTGAACTTCACAAGGAATGGACTGAGGCTGGGGTCAAGGCATCAAGAGCCACCACACACAGACGTGTCAAGGAATTTGGCTACAGTTGCCGTATTCCTCTTGTTAAGCCACTCCTGAACCACAGACAACGTCAGAGGCGTCTTACCTGGGCTAAGGAGAAGAAGAACTGGACTGTTGCCCAGTGGTCCAAAGTCCTCTTTTCAGATGAGAGCAAGTTTTGTATTTCATTTGGAAACCAAGGTCCTAGAGTCTGGAGGAAGGGTGGAGAAGCTCATAGCCCAAGTTGCTTGAAGTCCAGTGTTAAGTGTCCACAGTCTGTGATGATTTGGGGTGCAATGTCATCTGCTGGTGTTGGTCCATTGTGTTTTTTGAAAACCAAAGTCACTGCACCCGTTTACCAAGAAATTTTGGAGCACTTCATGCTTCCTTCTGCTGACCAGCTTTTTAAAGATGCTGCTTTCATTTTCCAGCAGGTTTTGGCACCTGCCCACACTGCCAAAAGCACCAAAAGTTGGTTAAATGACCATGGTGGTGGTGTGCTTGACTGGCCAGCAAACTCACCAGACCTGAACCCCATAGAGAATCTATGGGGTATTGTCAAGAGGAAAATGAGAAACAAGAGACCAAAAAATGCAGATGAGCTGAAGGCCACTGTCAAAGAAACCTGGGCTTCCATACCACCTCAGCAGTGCCACAAACTGATCACCTCCATGCCACGCCGAATTGAGGCAGTAATTAAAGCAAAAGGAGCCCCTACCAAGTGTTGAGTACATATACAGTAAATGAACATACTTTCCAGAAGGCCAACAATTCACTAAAAATGTTTTTTTTATTGGTCTTATGATGTATTTTAATTTTTTGAGATAGTGAATTGGTGGGTTTTTGTTAAATGTGAGCCAAAATCATCACAATTAAAAGAACCAAAGACTTAAACTACTTCAGTCTGTGTGCACTGAATTTATTTAATACACGAGTTTCACAATTTGAGTTGAATTACTGAAATAAATGAACTTTTCCACGACATTCTAATTCATTAAGATGCACCTGTATATGTGTGTGTGTGTGTGTGTGTGTGTGTGTGTGTGTGTGTGTGTGTGTGTGTGTGTGTGTGTGTGTGATTAGGGATGTGCGAGACTAGTCGACTAAACGGTTCTGATGCTGCTAGTCGACACTGGAATTACTAGTCGGTTAATATTTCCCCCCATTAAACTGATAATAATTTTTACACATTTACGTTTGGCATTATATTTTTACAGAGGCTGTACTTAAATTATTGTCATTTTAATGTTACATATTTTAAATAGAATTAATAATACAAATATTATTTAAAAAAGAGGATAGCTGGAGCAGATACAGAGTTTAATTTCACCTCAGGCTGCGCGTGCTTCTTCCCTCTCTCACTCGCGGAGCGCGCAGGAAAATGTCCTCTCGCTAGACAAGCAAACTCAGCAAAGTAGTTATGAAAACACTTCGCTGTGCGGGAATCGGCTTTCCAGATGATTTGAAGTACCTAAGGATGTTTTCACATTTGAGTCTTCTTTACAACTGTGCATGCTTGGATGTTATTTTCCCGCTGAGCGGGCTTTTTCAAGCGCAGGATAGCCGCCTCAGGTGAGTCAAGTCCCGTCTTTCACCGGACCATGTCGACGGGTTAATTTTACTCATCAAAAAATTTATGCTTTTGAGTAAGTAGCCTAGAAAATAACTGTTTTAGACTATGTATGCCATTTTTTAAAATCTGCTGATTAAGAAGGCTATTTTCAACGAGGTGCTGACTGTTAACGGGTTAAATTGTCTTTTGTTTGTGTGCACCTCATGTATAGAATACATTAGGTTTACTGCAGGCTACATCACAGGCCTATTTTTTCTATCCTATAGCTACTTTTTTTTTTTTTTTTTACATCGTAACTGTTATTGGTTAACGTTCTTTACCGAACATCTGTCATATTAGATCAATGGTTAATGCACGCATGTCCTGAAATATGCATGACTTTTCAAAGCATTTTTTTTCTTTCTCATAGATTTGGCTTAGTCTACCTGTTAATTATTTTCAACAATATCCTGACTGTTTTAATATGTTAAGTAACTTTTACTTGGTGATTTCCGTTTAGAACAGGCTTTTAATGGTTGTTCCATTGATCCTGCACTCAGTGGCGTATCCAGGACATTTGTACTGGGGTGGCCAAGATGGGGCACAGCCCTAGTGTGGGGTGGCCATACCGGGAGAAACTTTATGAATGGCACATGATCAAAATGTGTAAATATCGCATTGCTTTGCTTCAGCATCTACACATGTAGAATAAATGAATTCTTAAACTCATGTTAGCATTCACTGAATTGTTTGTATTCAATATCAGACTGTTTTTTTTTACATTTGACAGTTTTCTATTCCTGTTCTATTTCAACCTATTACAGTTTCTGGGAATCTCTGGTTATTTTAACATAACATCCATTTTTAAATCAGTAATTGTTTAGGAAATGTCAGTTACACATTTTAAAGAGCTATTCTCATTGTAGAGAATTAATCTGCGTATAAAATCAGGTATAGTGTATAATAATAAAAAGATACAAGTACAGGTGATAACTGATTGAGGCGCAATTCAATCAATCATTCAGTCAATTATTCATTCATTTATTAGCTATAACTGCACTGTCCAGCAGAAATATTGTTAAATTGGGTACAAATCAGTGTGTGAAACTGGCTACGAGGGCTTATAGGTGTCTGTCTGGAAACCCCAAAATTGCAGATTGAGCTCTAAATACAGTAAAAAACAAAACTCTATTTACAGTGTCTACCCAGGTTTATTTTCCACATGTTCTGATAGCTTCAATTACTTTGAATATTACCAAATAAAATATTTAGTCAAATCATTTGCGGCATTTAAGTGCAATTTGCCCTGCCTCTGCATATTTAAAATGTCAAATAAGGTATAAAAACTTTGAAGATTTTATTGGTCTGACTGACCAATAATACACATAAAGAGCTCATAAATAACTCATGTAAAGATTTAAAGGTCAGTCACAGCACAAACCCTTCCATTTCACACACAGGTTAGCCATATATATAACTTTAGCTATTGAACATATACATCTGTAAAACGCTTTACACACCTCCGTCATTAAATTAGAAAACATGGCATTTCATATTTCTTGTCAATATAAAGATAACATGCTGAATGTGGTGTAGGGTCTAGCTTACTCTTTAACCTAGCTACTGTAACAATGAAAAAATGTTTTCACATTCACATGGAAATTCAGGATAAATTAAACGATAGATTAGATGAACATACCTCTCAAATAACAGCTTTCTTTTTGACCACAAATCGACGTCGTCAACTCATTGGAAGTTGGAGGTAGACGCTAGCTCGTGTCAGCTTCGTGCTTCTGACCGACCATTATACTCCAGACCTGACACCCGCTGCCCGTGACCTGCGGCACCTGCCCCTCCCCCCACTGATCAAAGATCAGCTCACACAGCTTCAGTCCCACCACTACTATAATGGTCAGAAATATAAAACTGACCCTGGGTCAGTGTGGCTCTAAATCAACAAATGACCTGAGATGTCATCTTTGATTGACAGGTGTTTCTATTGGTTCTTCATTCTTGTGTTGATGAACATGATGAACTACCAATCAGTTCTGGGGTGGCCACAGGGTGGCCAATGAGATTTCAGGGGTGGCCCAGGCCACCGCAGGCCACCCCCTAAAATCGCCACTGCCTGCACTATTCATTCAATTGTTTTCAATAAATATGTCTATTAAATATTCGCTACTGTTGATTTAGTGAATGCGTGTCATGTTCTATATTTAATGTACAATGATCATAATTCAAGGGGAGCACGTCGCAGATTAATGCCCCTTTTCAGTAGAATTTAGCATCGGATTTGGAATAGATTAAGTATTTTTTATTTTTGTTTTACTGTTTTCTGAAGGTTGGTTTCTCTTTAGACAAGTCGACTAGTCGGTTACAAAACTTCCATTTAAACGACAGTCAAATTAGTCATAGCGCACATCCCTAATATATATATATATATATGTACACTGGTGGCCAAAAGTTTGGAATAATGTACAGATTTTGCTCTTATGGAAAGAAATTGGTACTTTTATTCACCAAAGTGGCATTCAGCTGATCACAATGTATAGTCAGGACATTAATAACGTGAAAAATTACTATTACAATTTGAAAAAAAAATAAAATTATAAATGTTCAGAACTACTTAAACTACTTCAAGGAGTTCTTATCAAAAAAATCCTCCATGTGCAGCAATGACAGCTTTGCAGATCCTTGGCATTCTAGCTGTCAGTTTGTCTAGATACTCAGGTGACATTTCACCCCACGCTTCCTGTAGCACTTGCCATAGATGTGGCTGTCTTGTCGGGCACTTCTCACGCACCTTACAGTCTAGCTGATCCCACAAAAGCTCAATGGGGTTAAGATCCATAACACTCTTTTCCAATTATCTGTCGTCCAATGTCTGTGTTTCTTTGCCCACTCTAACCTTTTCTTTTTGTTTTTCTGTTTCAAAAGTGGCTTTTTCTTTGCAATTCTTCCCATAAGGCCTGCACCCCTGAGTCTTCTCTTTACTGTTGTACATGAAACTGGTGTTGAGCGGGTAGAATTCAAAGAAGCAGTCAGCTGAGGACATGTGCGGTGTCTATTTCTCAAACTAGAGACTCTGATGTACTTATCCTCTTGTTTAGTTGTACATCTGGCCTTCCACATCTCTTTCTGTCCTTGTTAGAGTCAGTTGTTCTTTGTCTTTGAAGACTGTAGTGTACACCTTTGTATGAAATCTTCAGTTTTTTTTTTTTTTTTTGGCAATTTCACGCATTGTATAGCCTTCATTCCTCAAAACAATGATTGACTGAGATTTTCTCTAGTTTCTTGAGAAAGCGGTTTCTTTTTTGCCATTTTTGACCTAATATTGACTTCAAGACATGCCAGTCTATTGCATAATGTGGCAACTCAAAAACAAACACAAAGACAATGTTAAGTTTCATTTAACGAACCAAATAGCTTTCAGCTGTGTTTGATATAATGGCAAGTGATTTTCTAGTGCCAAATTAGCAATTTAACATGAATACTCAAGGATAAGGTGTTGGAGTGATGGCTGCTGGAAATGGGGCCTGTCTATATTTGATCAAATATGACCTTTTTCAAGTAGTGATGGTGTTGTTTTTTACATCAGTAATGTCCTGACTATACTTTGTGATCCGTTGAATGCCGCTATCAATTTCCTTCAGAAACAGCAAAATCTGTACATTATTCCAAACTTTTGGCTGCCAGTGTATATATATCGTATATAAAACGTCTCATTCTGCGTTTTGGTGATAGTTAAGACTTGCCGTGCTTCTATGGTAATTAAAATGTGTCTTACTTAATACTTGATTTCTGTCACAAGTTTTATCTAGGCTTGTTTTGTACAACAAATAGCATGAAGAGCTACTTTCCCCAACTTTTTATCACTGACACGGCTGTTGTGTGTGTTGTGGTTTGCGCATCTGTGTAATGACTCCGCCCGGACACATCGCAAAGGTTCCACCTTCCAACCAGTGTTTATGCTGGTTTATGCTGTATTAACGGTAAATGCATTAATCGCATTAATAAACTTTTTAAGTTAATCGCATGTGTTAACGCATTAATTTTGACAGCTCCTATATATATACAGTGTGTGTGTGTGTGTGTGTGTGTGTGTGTGTGTGTGTATATATATATATATATATATATATATATATATATATATATATATATATATATATACTGTATAAATAACAACCTTTCTGTGACAAGGTTAATGTAGTGCTTTAGTGTTAGGGTTAGGAAAGATAAATAACTATTGGTACTTTGCAACACAGTAACCACATATTTAGGACTGATGATAATATATATGTCATTGAAAAACCCATATTTGTTTAATATTGAGGGTTCATTCATTTCGTCCCCCAGTCGTGGTTATGACCCTGGTACTTTTGCCCATGTTGAAAATTGTGATTTCTTGTAAGTTCAACATTAACCTTCATAAATGAAATTATACAGAAATTGTCAGGCAGAAATGCCATTGTTTCCTGAGAATGACCTGTGTGTATCCAGGACATCTTTACATTTCTCTGCTGCAAGTTTTGCTTTAAACTGTAATTGGAGACTTTAATGTACTCTTGAATTTTTTATGACATGTGAAATATTTATGCAAGAGCTGTTATTTAAGTATGATCATCTCATGATGCACGAAAGTGAAAATGGACACAGCACACCCTTGTAAATGTTGTATGTTTAATATTGTACCAGACAAAGAAGCACAAATCTCATTAGGGACATTTTATGGTCCCTCATGACAGCAGATCAGACAACCTCTCCTGCTGTCTCATACTAAACATGATTCAATTGGTTTATTATAAATTACTGAGTATATTGTGTAATCTAAATAATGACCTGGCTTTTGTGTCTAATTAGCTCTGTGTGTACAAATTAGCCAGACACAAACCTTTTCCTCTATAATGTAACTGACATATGACCGGAAATGTTTAGAAGTTTTGTATTGTAGTGATTGAATGATATTATTGTTTCCTTGGCAGAGAGCAGCTCTGGGTTTATTTCGATTTGTGATGATGACCAGCTGCTTCCACAGTTTCAGAGAGAACAAGCCCTACACTACAAGAAATATTTTTTTAATCAGTATTTTTGAATTGTTTTTCAGAAAAGATGTCTAGACATGCTTTAATCAAGATCAATTTACTTGAAGCAAACTTGTGTAAATAAGACTCGTTTTCAGAGAATACATCTTTAACTTTTCTTACCCCACAGGCAAATCGTTTTTTCTTGTTTTAAGCATGGGCCTCGGTAACTTTTGTTAGATTAATGCATATAACAAGAAAAAACTAGTTGCCTATATAGATAAAATAAAGTTAATGTAAGATATGTTCTCTTAAAATAAGTCTTGATAGCTTTAATAAATTTTGCTTCTCAAGTAAATTTATCTTTTAAAGATGTTTCGATATTTTAACTGGAAGACAAAAATACTAATTCAGAATATCATTTTTGAACATCAATGTGTGGAAAAGGAAATGAAAGAGTGCTAAAAGTCTCTATGGAGTAATGAAACACTGTGATATGTCCTGATTGCAATTCAATAAAAAGGATAAAATAAAAACAAATATGAAGGAACAGATGAGTGGAAAACACACCAAAAGACACTTCAACTTTGGATAAAGACCTCTGCCTTCATCCAAATACAGATTAAGATTGTCTCTCTTTTACACCATAATGATGTATGTTGTCTTTCACCAACAGTGTCCCGACATTCCGAGGTCTTCCAGAGGAAATATTGAGCAAGCTGGCTGATGTCCTTGAGGAGGTAAGAGATCTCCCTGATTCTTGAGCAAACATAGAATTATTAAATCATAGCCTTTACATGCCTAAATATTAGAACTCTACAACAGCACCCCGGCTTGTTTTGATTTATAGTTTATTTATTCTGTGTGTATTAAACTCCTTTTAAAAGAACCACAATAAAACCTGTTTGGTTAAAGACACACATTAGAGATTTTTTTGGCAGACTGTGATTCACTAATTGTGTCCTTTTAATTTCAATCATTCAAACTAATAACACTTAACACCTCCAATTTTTCTGCAGACTGCGTCTTACTATATGTGTGCTTATGTTCTTATTGGCAACTGTTGGTTTCATGTCTGTTTATGTTGAGGAAGTCACTGTCTCAACATAATATAGTTTGCAAGACGCTTTGTTAAGGTAAAGTGTGTCATTTCTATGGCACTAGCAGCACCAAACCAAATTGTCCCCATCTGACGCCTTTGTTTAAGCCAGAAGGTGACTTGTGGGGCCACTCAGACAAACACTTTTACACGCTTCAAAAAATACCTGTAAAGGAAATATACGGTTGAAGTCAGAAGTTTACATACACCTTAGCCAAATACATTTAAACTCAGTTATTCACAATTCCTGACATTTAATTGAAGAAAACATTCCCTGTCTTAGGTCAGTTAGGATCACTACTTTATTTTAAGAATGTGAAATGTCAGAATAATAGTAGAGAGAATGATTTATTTCAGCTCTTATTTCTTTCGTCACATTCCCAGTGGGTCAGGAGTTTACATACACTTACTGTATCTTGGGTCAAACATTTTGGATAGCCTTCCACAAGCTTCTCACAATAAGTGCTGGAATTTTGGCCCATTCCTCCAGACAGAGCTGGTGTAACTGAGTCAGGTTTGTAGGCCTCCTTGCTCGCACACACTTTTTCAGTTCTGCCCACAAATTGTCATTGTCCATTTGGAAGACCCATTTGCGACCGATCTTTAACTTCCTGGCTGATGTCTTGAGATGTTGCTTCAATATATCCACATAATTGTCCTTCCTCATGATGCCATCTATTTTGTGAAGTGCACCAGTCCCTCCTGCAGCAGAGCACCCCCACAACATGATGCTGCCACCCCCATGCTTCACGGTTGGGATGGTGTTCTTCGGCTTGCAAGCCTCATCCTTTTTCCTCCAAACATAATGATGGTCATTATGGCCAAATAGTTCAAATTTGTTTAATCAGATCAGAGGACATTTCTCCAAAAGTGAGATCTTTGTCCCCATGTGCACTTGCAAACTGTAGTCTGGCTTTATTATGGCGGTTTTGGAGCAGTGGCTTCTTCCTTGCTGAGCAGCCTTTCAGGTTATGTCGATATAGGACTTTTTTTAATGTGGATATAGACACTTGTCTACCTGTTTCCTCCAGCATCTTCACAAGGTCCTTTGCTGTTGTTCTGGGATTGATCTGCACTTTTCACACCAAACTACATTCATCTCTAGGAGACAGAATGCATCTCCTACCTGAGCGGTATGATGGCCATCCAGTGGTCCAGTGGTGTTTATACTTGCATACTATTGTTTGTACAGATGAATGTGGTACCTTCAGGCATTTGGAAATTGCTCCCAAGGATGAACTAGACTTGTGGAGGTCCACAATTTATTTTTTGAGGTCTTGGCCGATTACTTTTGATTTTCCCACAATGTCAAGCAAAGAGGAAAGTTGGAATGTAGGGCTTAAAATACATCTACAGGTACACCTCCAATTCAGTACACTAATAGCTAATTGGCTAATTGTCTAAAGGCTTGACATCATTTTCTAGAATTTTCAAAGCTGCTAAAATGCACAGTTAACTTAGTGTATGTAAACTTCTGACCCACTGGAATCATGATATAGTCAATTTAAAGTGAAACAATCTGTCTGTAAACAATTGCTGGAAAAATCACTCATGTCATGCACAAAGTAGATGTCCTGAATGACTTGCCAAATCTATAGTTTGCTAATTTTAAATCTGTGGAGTAGTTAAAACTTAGTTTTAATGTATGTAAACTTCTGACTTCAGCTGTATATGTTCATGTACTCTGTCACATTTTATGGCTTTTAGTATTAGGAAAAACTCACACCTCATATTATAAAGCTCCGTATTTATACTGTTATCCATAATTTAGGAAGCATTTTAAGATCTTTTTGTCTCTTTGGTAAATGCACATTGTTCAATAAGTATTCGTGGTGAAGTGAATGTGTATGTGTCATTGAGATTTATTTTTTTTACTCTCTGAATGACATTGAGAATAACTGCTTCTCAGACAGTAGACATCTGAGGTCCACTTGTAATTTCCACAAAACATCAAAGGAGAAAATCGATGTTTTAATCCAAGAATAGCATGAGAAGATGGGCCATAGACATTGTGAATATCTTAGTCATCAGTCTATCATTCACAGACATAAAGGTCTACATTTATCACTAGGGAGTGAGCGATGGATAAACACAGTTCTCTGTGTTTAAAGGGTAAAAGGTAATTGTTTTCCATTCTGTGTGGATTTGTTGATAATCTTGCATTGACTGTGGTCAGAGCTGTGTGCCTTTACTAAAATGTGATAATGTTCTTCACAGCCTTTTAACTCAGCACAAGCATGACAACACACCACAAGACATCACATCACAGACAGCACAACATAACAACACATCACAGACACAGCACAAACATCACCCACTGGGTAAATTAACACAGCACTACACAACTCAACACAACACAACAAAATTAAACACCGTACAATGAAACACAGCACATCACATCACAACACAATTGAAAACAGCAAATATCACATCATAACTCAACACAGCAAAGCTCAACATAACTTAACAGAGCACAACACAACTCAAATCATCATGGCACAACACAAATCTACACATCACAGGACAAAACAACTCAAAACATCACAGCACTGCACAACAGAACTCAAAACATCATAGCACAACACATTACAGGACAACACAACACAACTCAAAACATCACAGCACAACACAACTCACCAAACACATCATAGCACAGCACAGCACAACTCAACACATCATAGGACAATATAACTCAAAACATCACAGCACAACACAACAACTCAAAATATCATAGCACAACTCAACACAGCACAACAGAACTCAGAACATCACAGCACAGCACAACTGAACACAAAACATCACAGCACACCTCAACACAGCACAATTCAACTTAAATATCACAGAACAACTAAAATAATCACAACTGAACTCAAATAATCTCAAAGCAGCATAACTCAACACAGCACAGCACAAATCAGCATGTCACAGGACAGCACAACTCAAAACATCACAGCACAACACAACTCAAACATCACAGCACAACACAGCAACTCAAAACAGCACAGCACAAAACAACACATCACAGAACAACACAACTCAACACATCACAGGACAACACATTACAACTTAAAATATCACCTTACAACACAGCACAAGACCCATAATATTATGTTACAGTATTATGCATAATTCAGCACTAAGTGGTTCTACTAAAACCTTAAAGCAGAAGTGTTTAATTTCTGCTGCACCAGCGTCACCCAATGGAATTTAAAAAATGATCACTGTTTTTAAAAAGATTTCAGAAGACTCCCCCCATCTTCCATTGGTCGTGCAAACAGATAGTCTCACCTCAAACTCCATTGGTCGAGCCAATATTGCTGTGTCAGACTTGACAGGCCACTCAAAGAAGCACACTCATGTTTTGAAAGAGTCACTGTGTTAAACTCTTCTATTTCTATTTTATTTATTTTTTAAAGAAAATTCAATTAAGCGGAAATCAACCTACAAACGGCTTACTCAAAGATGGCTTTCCATATTAAGCTAGGATATGAGAAAGACTTAACAATAGAAAAATTGCACACATCGGTTTTAATATACAGTATAATTATGCTAAGGAACAATTTGTAGTTATTTACAGTCTGTACATATTCTGGTATTGCTATTTTAGTAAATTACATGTTTGTGTAATATGTCTAACATGGACACCATCAGATGTGCACTGTTATTACAGCAACTGTGATAAATCTACAGCATGATAAACAAAAGATTGAGTATAGCTCAGTTTCTGATGTAAACTGACAAAATAATAATATCAGTCTATAATAAACAGAAGATCAAATGTCCGCTGAGGAAGGCACATTAAATAATCATTGTATTTAATGCCACTGTGAGTACTGTGTCATTAAAATTACTCAGCTGCCGGTCACATTCTCTCTCTATCTCAGTATACAGACACAGGTCAAACGCTCATCCCAGTCCTTCCTTGAATAATTTTGTGACATGATTTGTAAAACAAATGTTATCAATTTGAATAGAGTGGAGGGAGTATCTTCAGCTAATAATTGACCTTAAAGGAGTAACTGAAATTTGCTGAAGGTTTTGGAACTTAAATGTTAATTTTGCATATGTAATTATGCTGGAGTGCTCTGGGGAATGACAGTCTGAACACATGGTTGAATCTGTCTTCCCTCTGTCTTGTTCTAAACTTTTATTCGAAGCAACTCTTTAATTATTTTCACATACAGCATAGCAGCATGCCTTTAAATCCAGGTATTTTTGCTTCATAACTTTACTGAATGATTTCACTGGCTTTCCATTGAAGTTCACCCCCTTATCTAAAAAAAAAAAACAAAAAGAAGAAAAAAACTAGCTACTGTGACCTCAAAACATATTTGGACAGTTAGGGTTAGGTTAGGTTAGCCACACTTCCCTATCTGTCACTCGCTCAATGTTGTGTCGATGTAGTGACACTAAGGGTCACTCTTGGGAGCCCCAAACACCTCTGCCTTTTTGAAAAAAGGCCAATGAGAATTGGTGAGTGGAATTTGCATGCCACTCCCCGGAAATACGGGTATAAAAGGAGCTGGTATGCAACCACTCATTCAGATTTTCTCTTCGGAGCCGAGCGGTTCTATTCATTGAAGCTGAATTCATCCGCGAAGTTCATTCACCTCAGCCGACTGGGGTTTCGGGTCATCTTGGAAAATTGCAAGCTCTCCCCGGTTCAGAGCATCTCTTTTCTCGGTTTGGAGTTGGACTCAGTCTCGATGACAGCGCGCCTCATGAACGAGCGCGCACAGTCGGTGCTGAACTGTCTGAAGGCATTCAGATGGAGAACAGCGGTTACACCGAAACCTTTTCAGAGGCTCCTGGGGCATATGGCATTCTCAGTGGCGGCCACACTGCTCAGGTTGATGCATATGAGACCGCTTCAGCACTGGCTTCAGACTCGAGTCCCAAGATGGGCATGGCACCGCGGGACACATCGTGTAACCATCACGCCGATCTGTCTCCGCCTCTTCAGCCCTTGGACTGACCTTGCATTCGTGGTCTCCAGGCGCATCGTGGTTAAAACAGACGCCTCCAAGACGGGCTGGGGTGCCGTATGCAACGGGCACCCAGCTGCCGGCTCCTGGACTGGCCCACGGCTGCGTTGGCACATCAACAGCCTAGAGTTGTTGGCAGTACTGCTCGCCCTGCGGAGGTTTCGGCTGTTGGTCCAGGGCAAGCACGTGTTGGTCCGGATGGACAACACAGCGACGGTAGCGTACATCAACCACCAAGGTGGTCTACGCTCCCATTGCATGTCACAACTCACCCACCGTCTCCTCCTCTGGAGTCAGCAGCGCCTCAAGTTGCTATGAGCCACTCACATTCCGGGCGACCTCAACACCGCAGCGGATGTGCTGTCATGTCAGGTTACCCTCAGGGGAGAGTGGAGACTCCACCCTCAGGTGGTCCAGCTGATTTGGAGTCGATTCGGTCGAGCACAGGTAGACCTGTTTGCTTCCCGGGAATCCTCCCACTGCCCGCTTTGGTACGCCCTGACCGAGGCACCCCTCAGTATAAATGCGCTGGAACACAGCTGGCCCCCTGGACTACACAAATACGCATTTCCCCCAGTGAGCCCTGTGCAAGGTCAGGGAGGACGAGGAGCAGACCATCCTAGTAGCACCCTACTGGCCCACCCAGATGTGGTTCTCAGATCTCACACTCCTTGCGACAGCCCCCCCCCCTCCCGGCAAATTCCCCTGAGGAAGGACCTTCTTTCTCAGGGACGGGGCACCATCTGGCACCCGAGACCAGACCTCTGGAATCTCACCTGCGGTGGTAGACACGATCACTCAGGCTAGGGCTCCCTCTACGAGGCGCCTGTATGCCTTGAAGTGGCGTCTGTTCGCTAAGTGGTGTTCTTCCCGATGCGAAGACCCCCAGAGATGCACAGTCGGATCAGTGCTTTCCTTCCCGCAGGAGAGGCTGGAGGGGCGGCTGTCCCCCTCCACACTGAAGGTGTATGTAGCCGCTATTTCGGCTCATCATGATGCAGTAGATGGTAAGTATTTGGGGAAGCACGACTTGATCATCAGGTTCCTAGGAGGTTGAATCCCTCCAGACCGTGCCTCGTCCCCTCGTGGGACCTCTCTGTAGTCCTTCGGGGTCTACAGGGAGCTCCCTTTGAGCCCTTGGAGTCAGCTGAGCTTAAGGCACTCTCTTTGAAGACTGCCCTCCTGACTGCACTCACTTCCATCAAAAGGGTAGGGGACCTGCAGGCATTCTCTGTCAGCGAATCGTGCCTGGAGTTCGGTCTGGGTTACTCTCACGTGATCCTGAGACCCCGACCGGGCTATGTGCCCAAGGTTCCCATGACCCCTTTTAGGGATCAGGTGGTGAACCTGCAACCTGTGCCCCAGGAGGAGGCAGACCCAGCCTTGGCGTTGCTGTGTCCGGTGCGAGCTTTACGCATCTATTTGGATCGCACGCAGAGCCTTAGAAGCTCCGAGCAGCTCTTTGTTTGCTTTGGTGGACAGCGGAAAGGAAATGCTGTCTCCAAACAGAGGATCGCCCACTGGGTCATTGACGCCATCGCGATGGCATATCAGGCTTCGGACGTGCCACCCCCTGTGGGGTTACGAGCCCACTCCACCAGGAGTGTGGCGGCCTCCTGGTCCCTGGCCAATGGCACTTCTTTGGCAGACATCTGCAGAGCAGCGGGCTGGGCAACACCCAACACCTTTGCGAGGTTCTACAATCTCCAGGTTGAGCCAGTCTCATCCCATGTATTGGCAGGTACGAGCAGGTAAGTTCCAGGACAAACTGGCCGGGTGTACTGCTTGCGCATAGCGCCTTTCCCCTCCCTTGAGGTGAAGACGTGCGCACTTGACTCCCAGTCATGTTCACAGACTGTGATCCCTGGATGACTTTCCTCCTTAGCCCTCTGGTAGTTGACTGACTGGCCCAGTACGTGCGCTAATGTGCACCTGTACTGAGGTAGGTGCTCCACATGTTCCCCGAAGGCGACCCCATGTGATATCTTCCGCAAAATCGTTTCCCTGATGGCAAACTGCATCTTCTTTGGGCAGAGGCCCCTCTAACCCATTAGAAACTCCTCCCCCTTTGGGTAGGACCTACCATGGGACCTCTCCACATGACATACTTCCAACAAGACTCTGTAAGATCATGTGACGTATTCCACTCAAAATACCCCCCCCCATTCCTTTTTGGGCAGGGTGTGGTCTTCCCAGTGTCTTCCCCTTGGGAGTGACGCCCCCCCCGACGCAGACACTTATGGCTCCCAGTCAGTTAACAAATTCCACTCTTTTTGGGGAGAAAAGAGAGGGAAAAGAGGCCTCGGCTGGGCTAGCCTGGCCTTTTAGTTGGGCAGTCGACTTGTTCCTGATGGAGCGTTCGACGCTCATAAGAGCGTTGGGGAGGTTACGTGATGGCCTAGTGCCCTGGCGATGAGGCACACAGCAGTCTGTCCGTCACACACCACCAGTTCACATAACACAGTTCTGCTAGTTGTGGCATTTTGTATAGGGACCTCTAGTGTCACTACATCGACACAATGTCAAGTGAGTGACAGATATGGAACATCCTGGTTACTTTTGTAACCTCCGTTCCCTGATGGAGGGAACTAGACGTTGTGTCCCTCTTGCCACAACACTGAACTACCCTCTGAAATGGCCGGGACCTGGTCTCTGCTCATCGGCACAAAATCTGAATGAGTGGTTGCATACCAGCTCCTTTTATACCCGTATGTACGGGGGAGTGGCATGCAAATTCCACTCGCCAATTCTCACTGGCCTTTTTTAAAAAAAAAGTTCCCAAGAGTGACACCTAGTGTCACTACATTGACACAACATCTCGTTCCCTCCATCAGGGAACGGAAGTTACAAAAGTAACCAAGACGTTATAATGTTTAAATGTCATTGCATAGATAACAAAATACCAAACTACATGATTTTTTTTATTTTTTTTTATTTATTTTTTGCAAATGATTTTTCCCCCCTCAAGCAAATCATTTCACAAAAAATTATTTTTCCATGGTAGTTCATCCATTGTCAGTCTATAGTTTATGCAATGAAATGCACATGTGGTTACTCTGTTAGGACACCTGTGTGAACTTGAGTGGAACTGACTTTATACATCCACTAAAATCCCCTTGACATTCACAAATTTTTAAGTTTGACTTATATTTTCCAATAATTTTGAAGTATTCTAAATCTAATTTAAGACACAGAGGAAAGGCTTTAATCTAAAGTGACTTTCAAGATTGGAAAAATACAAAATGCCTCCATCTCAAAGCTATTTACCTCTGCACTTTCCCTAGTGTAACCAGAAAAGAAATCACAAAATAGATCTCTGCTCTCAGAGATCTCACACTCAGGAGGTGTATGTGTGTTTTCTTAGAGGTCAGACTGTAGATGATGTTGGAACAATGTTTGCGTGTGTCAGAGTCTGGGTAGGGTTTAGGTTCCATTCTGCTGGTCATATCTGATTTCAGACTGATGTGTCTAGAGGTCAAAGATAGCACACAGGGGGTCAGAGAAATGTTGTGCTGTCTCTTTTCAGTGAGCCATTTAGAGATCTGCTGGGTCTTGTGTCTGCAAATTCACACGCTAATCCACTCATTTGACTTGCAGTTCAGCAGAATTAAGTGAATTAATTAAGCACTCTGATGAATTCAGTAAATGCTACAGTAGGCTGATTTAAACTGATAACTTGAGTTTCAGATTATTATTTTTATTATTTTTGACTGATTCATTATAAGAAAAGATTAATGAGAGTTATTCATTTTGTGAATCAGACTCCACTGGTTGTGCTGTTTGTTTTTATATGCAGCCAGTCAAGGCAATGCAATAGAATGATGTGTTGCTTTTGGTTAATTGTGTGATATCCTGCCAAGTTTAACTGATTATATTCAATTCAGACTGCAAATTCACTACTTGAGACTCACAACTCTCAATTAATCTCTCTCTCTCTCTCTCTCTCTCTCTCTCTCTCTCTCTCTCTCATTTACAGACACACTATGAGGATGGTGTTTACATCATTCGACAGGGTGCAAGAGGAGACACTTTCTTCATTATCAGTAAAGGAAAAGTAAGTCCATTTCAGAAAAGCACAAGCACAGTTGACATGAAGACGACCTAATGTTCATGTCTCTTTCTCTTGTTCTCAATCCTGTCCATGCTGACTGCGCTTAGGTGACTGTGACTCGAGAAGACTGTCCGGGTCAGGATCCCGTCCACTTGCGTTCTCTGGGGAAGGGCGACTCATTCGGGGAAAAAGCCCTACAAGGGTGAGGTTGTCTTCTATGCTACAGTTATCTTCCATTCGATCAATTAATAAGTCTTAACTCAAACACAAGCATAGAGATATATTTGGCGACACATCATGGAAGATATTTCATTAGCTTTTAAAGGATGTGGTGCCATCGTGTGGCAGCAATAAAAAAGCACTCTTGGAACTGGAAAAGGTCTTGGAATAAACACTGTTTAGAGTGGCTGCGCTCACAGAACAAACAGATGACTACACATTCAGCTTTAGGCACACTGGTCTTTCATGCACGTACCACTGTGTTTTCCTGGGAGCTTTCTAGTAATTCTATTCTATTTCATTCTATTCTATCCCATTTTGACTGCACAATGAATCTAATTACAAAACAAAATAATTTCATTCCAATATTGAATAGCAAAAATCAAAATAAATAAAATAAGTATAGTCTGCATTCTATTCTGTTCTGTTCTGTTCTGTTCTATTCTATTCTATTCTATTCTGTTCAGTTCAGTTCAGTTCAGTTCAGTTCTGTTCTGTTCTGTTTCAAAGATACTTATCTATTCTAGTCTAGTCTAGTCTAATCTTTTCTATTCTGTTCTATTCCATTTAGGACTGCACAATTAATCTAATTACAAAGCAAAATCATTTTATGACAAATGATCTTTATCATTTGCAAATACTGAAAATCAAAAGGCAAAATAAAATAAAAAATACATAAAATAAATACAGTCTGCTTTCTATTCTGTTCTTTTCAATTCTGTTCTTTTCTATTCTTTTCTATTGTATTCTATAATATTCTGCTTTATAATTCTGTGGTCTGTCCTATTCTATTCGGTTCTAATTTTTTTTTTCTGTCCCATTCTATTTTATTCTATTCTATTAGACCCCCGTTCACACATGCAACCGGGTAAATTACAGGAAAATCATTGCAAATACTGGAAATCAAAAGGCAAAATAAAATAAAAAATACATAAAATAAATAGTCTGCTTTCTATTCTGTTCTGTTCTTTTCAATTCTGTTCTATTTTAGTCTTTTCTATTCTATTTCATTTACTATTCTAGGACTGCACAATTAATCTAAACATCTTTATCATTTGCAAATATTGAAAAGCAAAAGGCAAAAAAACAAACAAACAAACAAAAGAATACATTAATAAATAATGTCTGCATTCTATTCTGTTCTATTCCTTTGAATTCTGTTCTTTTCTATTCTGTTCCCTACTATTGTATATTCTTTTCTATTCAGTTTTTTTTTTAATTATTTTTTTTATGCTGTGGTCTGTCCTATTCTATTCTGTTATAAGATTCGTTTTTTCTGTCCTACACTATTATTTTAGGACTACACAATTACAAAACAAATCGATTAATGGCCTTGTGTATATATTGAATGGCAAAAATAAATAAATAAAAATAAATAACATTTTATTATGTTCTCTACTCTGTTACCTTCTATTGTGTTCTATTCTATTCTGTTTTTTTGTGTGTTCTATTCTGTTATGTTCTAAGATTTTCTTTCTATTCTATTCTATTCTGTTCTATTGGCTGTGGTAAGGAGACTGTTTATCCCCAATTATAACCCTGCGTTTGGTTGTGTTACTAGGAAACAGTGATCCTGAGAGCATGTTGATACGCTCTGGTGTATCAGGTGTCCTGTTCAACAGTCTTCTGCTGTGAGTGTGAGTGTGTGATATATGTAGGTCAATTATGGGCCACGATTTTGAAGTTCAGAACATTGTACACGGTCACTAAGATTCCAAAAACAATTCCTAAGGGACCAATTAAAAGCTCTCCCATAAAAGCACATACAGTGCCCTTGTGTAACTCAGAAAACTGTGTGTGTGTGTGTGTGTGTGTGTGTGTATGTGTGTCATGATGCTCAGAGATCATTATTAACAGGGACCAGAACTTAATCAAAGAATCTCTTGATCCCAGGATTAAATTGATGAGTGAGCATATGTATACATTGAAGCGTTTGGATCACGGACACGTTTCGCAGTGATGTTGGTGCCGGTTTTTCATGTCGCATTTCCTCAAGCAGATGGATGTATTCTTCTAAAGACGCACTGACCCACACATCTTCCAATTAAAGGAACATTTCGTCCAAAAATTAACATTCTGTCATCTTTTACTCACCCTCATGTCATTCTAAGCTTGAATGATTTTCTTTCTTCCATGGAACAAAAAGGAGAAGCTTAGCAGACTGTCCAAGCTGCTCTTTTCTATTCAACAAAAGTGAATAGGGACTGAGATAGTCGAGCTCCAGAAAAGTAGTCCATATGACGTGTAAGCTATATTCCAAGTCTTCTGAAGCAATACAATAGCTTTGTGTAAGGAATGCTATTTGCTGAAAATCTTCCTCTACGCTGTTACATTTGTTCTTGCATACATTAAGATGTGTTGTGTCACGATTGGTCACAAGATACCTAACTACCAATAGCATCTGACATTGACGTCAAACCTGGCACAATATGGCATGAGCCGTGATCTATGGTTGAATACACACAAGTGTGAATGAGATTGTAGAGCTTCATCGGAGAGGAAGAGTTTAACAAATGACTAAAAATCCGATATTTCGGTGTGTTTCTCACACAAAGCTATAGTGCGGGTATGTCTTCAGAAGACTTGGAATACTGTGCACAAATCATATGGACTACTTTTATCACACTTTTTTTTTTTTTGGAGTTTAACAGCCCCTGTCCTCATTCATTTGTATGGATAAGAGCTGCTTGGACATTCTGCAGACATCTCCTTTTGTGTTCCACAGAAGAAAAAAAGTAATACGATTCAGAACGACACGAGGGTGAGTAAATTCTCCTCTCCTCTCCTCTCCTCTCCTCTGCTCAGTAGTATTGCATTAAGCAGCTGTGACCTTTGCAGCAGTGTTATTGTGTATTTGTGCTGTGACAGCTTTAGAGTCGTTATGTTGTGAAGAATTCTCACCTCTGCATAAGTGAGTGTGCCTCACTAGAAATGGATTCAAAAAGCATGTGTGTGTGTGTTCGGTGTCCAGCACTATTTGCTATTGGACAGAGGATCAGACAGTGTGCCCACATGTGTGTTTAGTGTCAAGCCCTCTTTGCTTTCATACTGTCAATGCGTGAGAGGTCTTCCTCTTAACAGAACTTCCGATAGTGGGACAGATGTCACAAAGTGATTTTTGCAGTGTTTGTAGAGGTGTACTGTACTGTAGTGGTGTACATACGCATATAGCTGTACTCAGATCAGAAAGCGAGTGAACCCACGCAGACCATCATGAGGTCAATGTGTGTTTCAGACTCTGATGACTGCGACTGGAGCAACAGTGAGGAAGAGGACAATCAGGAAACTCTGATGCATGATGAGTTATTTAGTCAATCAGATTAAATCATTCGCTGATTATTAGGCTTTAAGTTTTATTAAGTTTAGTAAGACAGTTACTGTTTATTTAATTCATTTTACTGAAATAGCTAAATGTTGATATGTAATTAAGTTTGTCAATGATTGAAAATCGTAAACATACATGTGTATGTCTGTTCGTATCTATCTATCTAACAGTCTGTCTGTCTATCACACCATTCTGTCTATCACACCATTACAACATATTTTTAAGTATTATATTTGTGTTGTTTAACAGGGAGGATATCAGAACTGCTAACTTCATTGCAGCAGAGACTGTCACCTGCCTTGTGATTGACAGAGAGTGAGTATAGGTCACATTCATTTTGTGGCACATGTTTCTGTACTGTACATAAATATATGCCGCTTAAAACATTTAAAGTGTCATTGACTTCCAGCAGAAGTAATTCAGTCCATGTTTTCCGGCTCATTGAACGTCTATGGATTTTACACTGATCCTTCTATTTGTGTGTGTGAAGGACACAGAATCTGTGGGTTTGAAGGTGCTCATCTGCTCCCTTATAGAAGTCAATAAATCAAGCTTAACTTAAATAACTAAAGACTCACATGTGTAAATATTCTGGAGAGAGTGAGAGGGAAGGAAGGAGAGGCAGACATGTGCCCTCCAGTGGGGAAACTCTCATTCCAGTCTCTGTGACACAGTGTGTCAGCTGAATATATTAGTTTTATGAGCATTATTTCATCTAGGATTTAAGTCATCACTCAATGCAATTCTTCGCTTTGCTCAAAATTTACCATAAATAACAGTTGTCAGTCCTTTATCATAGGGGTTTCTTATTGCTAATTTTTCTAATGTTGTTAATTGTTGATATTGTAAAGATGCTTTTTCCAGTGCTGAGGTTATAAAACTACGTAGTTGAAGATATATAAAAAATAATAAAAAAAAAAATAGATTGGGGATATCATAATTTTACTTTAGGTTATCCAAAAAAATAAGAATATTATCTTTATAATATATTACTTACACCCTTGTAATACCAAAGTTTGAATCCCATATCCAGTTTACCAGGAGTAGAGTTCCCATTTCGCCATATAGGTGATAAGTATAATTTTATAAACTGTTCACTGTGCCTTGTGAGCTTCATACTACACTCTACAGTATTCCTAACAAAAGGGTTTTTAGTATACTTCATGAGTTTTTTGAGGGAATCACTCAGAATATAAATATGTGTCAAGGCTCATGGTGTTTTGGGTTTTCAACTCTATTTGTACCCAGGGTATATATGGATTGCAAAACCAGAATTCAGTAGTTCGTATGTTAATGTAATCTTGTGTTGAAGCAGTAAACGTATTTGGCTTGCTGTCCATATACTGGAGGGCTCGGAGCTCGAGACTCGATTCGAGTCCTGATTACCCCAAAAAAAGCGTTAAGATGAAAGAACAGTACCATGACTATGGCAGGAAGTGTTTAGGACAGCAAGGCAGCAACAATTCTATTTGGTAAATTGGCTTGGCGGATGCTTCTTAATTGTTCTTCCCCCCAAAATCTGTATAGAGGGAGTGCTTTACACATTTGTTTGAAGGTGTGTTCTTGTACGATGGCTGGTCGAGAGGGCTACGCTGCTGATTCGTACAAGAGATCACCACTCGTCGTAGAAGTGGATGGGAAGGTGAAAATGAGAGTTGGCTTGTGCTGCGTTCGAAAGGGAGTGTCCACACTGCGATTCAAATGGGAGACTGTTCTAAGCAAGAGGTTTAGCTCACAGCATTTGAATGGGTAAGCCCAGCATGTATTCGAATGGGGAAAGTGAGAATGAGAGTTGGCTCACGCTACATTCGAAAGGGAGGGCTCACACTGTGATTCGAATGGGAGACTGCTCTATGGAAAGAGAGAGCTCACTGCATTCGAACGGGTAAGCCCAGCAAGCAATCGAACAGGGAAAATGAGAACGAGAGTTGGTTTGCACTGCATTCGAAAGGGAGGGCTCACACTGTGATTCTAACGGGAGACTGTTCTATGGAGAGAGAGAGAGCTCACGCCATTCGAACGGGTAAGCCCAGCAAGCAGTCTAACGGAGAAAATAAGAGCGAGAGTTGGCTCGCACTGTGTTCGAAAGTGAGGGCTCACATTGCGATTCGAACGGGAGACTGCTCTATAAAGAGAGAGAGAGCTCACGGCATTCTAACAGGCAAGCCCAGCAAGTAATCGAACAGGGAAAGTGAGCACTAGTTGGTCTTGCTGCGTTCAAAATGGAGGGCTCACACTGCGATTCGAATGGGAGACTGTTCTATGGAAAGAGAGAGCTCACGGCAGTCGAACATGTAAGCCCAGCAAGGAATCGAACTGGGAAAATAAGAGCTAGAGTTGGCTTGTACTGCATTCGGAAGGGAGGGCTCATGCTGTGACTCGAACGGGAGACTGTTCTATTGAGAGAGAGAGCTCACAGTATTTGAACAGGTAAGCCCAGTAAGCAATCGAACGGGGAAAATGAGCACGAGAGTTGGTCACGCTGCATTCGAAAGGGAGGGCTCACACTGCGATTCGAACGGGAGACTACCCTATAGAGAGAGAGAGCTCACAGCATTCTAACGGGTAATCCCAGCAAGCAATCGAACGTGGAAGGTGAGAATGAGAGTTGGCTCGCGCTGCGTTCGAAAGGGAAGGCTCACACTGCGATTCGAATGGGAGACTGCTCTATAAATGAGAGAGCTCACGGCATTCAAATGGGTAAGGCCAGCAAGCAATCGAATGGGGCTTGTTTGCAGAGGTAGCCTCACTCAATAGACTACCCATATATAGGGAAATATGGTGCTTTGAGAAGAGTAGGTGGTGACTGCTATCTCCTGTAATGCTTGCTGAAGCTGCTGAGAAGCGAAGACAAAAGTCTCGGCGGAAGCATGTTAAAATGCTGCTGTGGCTGTAGAGTAAGTGAGTCTCCTGCAGGACCAGAGTTTAGAGTACTGCTGTGGCAGTGGAGTAGAAGAGATGGAATAGTAAAAAAGAGGAGGGGGGTGCTCCTGCAGGAGCGGAGTTTAAAGCACTGCTGCAGCAGTATTTGGAAGCATAGTGAAGGAGCTCCTGTGGGAGCGCTGCTGTGCTTCCATTGCTGTAGATGCACTTCTATGAAAGTATGGAACATTGAAAGCGCCTGTGGAGAAATATTAACAACCGTGTACACACATTTGGTATGGGTGGAGCAATGTTGCTGTGGTATCGAGTAGGGCACAAACAACTTCATTAGATTTATTAACACCTGTAAGGGAAGCAAAGGTTAGTTTGTACTTACCTGTAGGGGGAGCAACTGGTTAGTTAGGAATATGTAAATTTAATACCTTTATATACGTCTGTAAGGGAAGCAAAAGGTTAGTTAAGAATACAACTTTATTATGTTTGTCGTGGCGGGGCATTGTTGCTGCGGTATCAAAATGCGAAAGCGGTGATGCTGTGGCATAATCGAGAGTATGCGGGCAATGCTGCGTCATCGAGCGTGGGTGGGCGCTGCAGCACATTATCTGGTGGGGCACTGTGGCTGTAGTATCAAATAGGGCACACATGGTTTATCACATTTAGGCACACCTTATTGTGTGTTGGGCTCATTTCACCATGAGCAATGGAAATGACAATGCCAAGATTAATGGGAAAAGCTAAAAGGCTCTTAAGATTACTGCACCACAACTGCACTCAAACAGGAGAGCTCATACTGCATTAAGGACGGGAGAACCCACGGAGTGAATGATGTGAAATCTCACACTGTATTCGAACGGGAGAGCCCACACTACAATTCGATGGGAAAGCCTGCAAAGCATTCGAACGGGAGGGCCCAAACTGCGATTCAAACAGGAGAACCTGTGGCCAAATTGCATAAGCTCACACTGCGTCCGAATGCAAGAGCCCACACTGCATTCGAATGGCGGGTGGCACAGAGTAAAGAACCTTGCTGAATTGCAGTTTGTGATGGGTATATATTTATGAGCTATGCCCCTAGACTTTTAATAAGAGGAAACATAAGAGGAAACAGGAAACATGATTGCGGTGTTGTGGGAGATTTAGTTGAACGGCCTGAAAGGTTCTGCAGTTGTGGCACCTGGACAACACATTTGCGCTGCTTTGCGGTGTGGTGGGAGTTTGTCGCATGGTCCGAAGGACGCCGCAATTGCGGCACCTGTACAGAACGTTTGCGCTGCTTTGTGGTGTCATGGGAGTTTGTTGCATGAACCGAAAGACGCCGCAGTTGTGGCACGTGGACAGCACATTTGTGCTGCTTAGGGTTGTTTTGAGCCAAAGGCAGGAGCACCGCAGTTGTGCTTTTTTAACTAAAATGTTTGCCATCTTTGGTTCCTCGGTAGGTAATGGTGAAGTCTTGGAAAGACACCTAGATAGAGAAAGCGAGAGGTAAACCTGCATACAATCCAGTGACAGGAATTTAAAAGGGCTCTTGCAGAGAATAATAATCATATTTAGGTGAAACTTATACTAGGAAGACATTTCACGACCCTTTGAAATAAGAAATAATCTGTGAAAAGTAACATTTAGAAAAAAAAATGTGCTGGGGAATACAGTACAACAATGTGAAAAAAACAGCATAAAATGATCTTGGAAATAAGAGCTTTGGCTCTGTACTTCATAAAGATATGCATGGACTTGCAATCATCATTGAAGGATTCACTTGAGGCCATTCGCTCCTTAGGAGTATAACTGTCACCTGTAGTACAATATGCATCTTGCCTAGGAAATGCATCGCATAGCAATAGGTGTGAATTATCTAGGAATGCATTGAGTTGCAGCTCTGCACTGCATACAGAAATGCAGGAGAAATGTGCTGGGACATACAGTATGTCTTAATAAACAATGTAAAAAAACAGCATAAAATGATCTGAGAAATAAGAGCTTTGGCTCTGTACTGCATGCAGGTATGCAGGAGAAATGGACTTGCAATCATTACTGAAGGATACACTTGTGGTCATTCGCTACTTAGGAGTATGACTGCCCCCTGCTGTACAATATACGTCAATAATGCTGAGAGCAAGCCAGACGCATTGCAGGATGTTTATTAATGAGTTGGGACGTGGTGCATAATCCGCCTCTTGCGGAGCCGAATTCGGATCTTGTCTGTTCGGAGAGAGGCCGTGTATAACTGCAGTGTGCTGTGGAATAGTCAGAGCGAGTGCTGCGCAGCAGCGAGCTTGCATTAAGATGTCTGCATTGGTTTGAAAAGATTTTGTCATTAGATTATCGGTCGATTGATAGGAGTTCTGTGTTGCATGATGCCCCTGTGGTCAGAATGAAATAATTGACACTCCGAAGGGCACTTTGGAAGGAGAAACAATCGTGATATTCATGTTAGAAGATGATGAACAATCGCTGGATAGAGCACGCCCTAAACAAGCTGCAGCGAGGTAATGAGGCTGACGGGCATCACCTGTGTGGCAGAACCTGATTAAAAATGCTGGGGGTTGAAATGGTGGTTGGATTGAATAGTTCATCTTTGTTTCTCTCGCTTTCAAAAAATTGAATTCTAATGGCATGAAGCTGGAACGGCACCCGTTCGTGGAGGCAGCTGGCACTGCTTCCGTGTGGAAAGTTTAGATAAGAGAACATATGAGCAGTCGTAGAGAGCTGTTTCACATTTTTAAAGTGCAGGAGCAGCCAGTTTGCAGCAGCAACTTCACGCTATAAACTGCTTCGTCGAATGGAGCATAGAAAGAAAGATGGTAAAAAATTTAAAAAAAAAATAGAAATTTAAACAAAAAAAAAATATATATATATATATTGAAAAAGATAAGAAATTAGGCAGTATATTCATTTTAATTATGTTTATTCATTAAATAAATAGGAAGAGTTCTCCATCTGTTAAGGTCTTCTTTCACTTTATTTATTATAGGATCATAATTCACTGAAGCACGTTTAGCTAATTGAAGAGTAATAGTGATTCCAAGATATCTGAATCATCCACAGAGTTAATAAAGGGGTGACTTATTTTCGGATATAACCTCTCTTCATTATTAAGAAAAAGTATGCAAGATTTTTCCTAATTTACTTTAAATCCTGAAAATTTGCTGAAGGTATTAATCAAATCAATGAGCACTGGAATAGAGTTTTTCAAATCTGTTAAAAACAACACTGTGTCATCTGCAAACATTGCAATACGGTGTTCCATACTTGCTATCTTAATTCCTTTAATTTTGGGGTGACTTCTAATGCTAAAACAAACAATAATGGGGACAAAGGAAAACCTTGACGAGTTCTGCAGAATAATAAAAATGGTTTTGAAATTATATTATTTGTTTTAACCCCTGTCATTGGTTCTGAATATAACAATTTAATCAATTTACAAAAATGCCTCCCAAACCCAAATCTAGAGAGTACTTCAAAAAGATATGGCCACTCAACCCTATCAAAAGCCTTTTCAGCATCTAGACACAAAATACATGTGTTCCTAGATTCTTCTCTTACACACACTAAATGTAATATGTGCCTAATATAGTGGAAAGCCTGGTGGCTTTTAACAAACCCACATTGGTCCATTTCTATTAAAGATGGAAGATACTTCTCCGATCTTAGACCTAAAATTTTAGCGAGGATCTTTATGTCAGAATTAAGAAGTGAAATTGGTCTAAATGATTCATATTTCAGAATCAGAATCAGCTTTATTGCCAGGTATGCTTACACATACAAGGAATTTGTCTTGGTGACAGGAGCTTCCAGTGCACAACAATACAAAACAGCAACAATACATAGACAATAATAAAAAATAATTTAAAATTGAATAAAAATAAATAAATAAAAATTGAATAGAAAATCAAGTATATATAGAATACACAAAAAGACAGTATATATATATATATATATATATATATATATATATATATATATATATACACACACACAGACACAAACATACATTCACACATACACAAATATAGTGCAAAACTAAATACAAATCTGCTACAGTGGTGTGAAAAAGTGTTTGCCCCCTTCCTGATTTCTTATTTTTTTGCATGTTTGTCACACTTAAATGTTTCAGATCATCAAACAAGTTTAAATATTAGTCAAAGATAACACAAGTAAACACAAAATGCAGTTTTTAAATGAAGGTTGTTATTATTAAGGGAAAACAAAATCCAAACCTACATGGCCCTGTGTGAAAAAGTGATTGCCCTCTAATCCCAGTTAATGGTTGGGCCACCCTTAGCAGCAACAACTGCAATCAAGCATTTGCGATAACTTGCAATGAGTCTTTTACAGCGCTGTGGAGGAATTTTGGCCCACTCATCTTTGCAGAATTGTTGTAATTCAGACACATTGGAGGGTTTTTGAGCATAAACTGCCTTTTTAAGGTCATGCCACAGCATCTCAATAGGATTCAGGTCAGGACTTTGACTAGGCCACTCCAAAGTCTTCATTTTGTTTTTCTTCAGCCATTCAGAGGTGGACTTGCTGGTGTGTTTTGGATCATTGTCCCATGCAGAACCCAAGTTTGCTTCAGCTTGAGGTCACGAACAGATGGCCGGACATTCTCCTTCAGGATTTTTTGGTAGACAGCAGAATTCATGGTTCCATTTATCACAGCAAGTCTTCCAGGTCCTGAAGCAGCAAAACAGCCCCAGACCATCACACTACCACCACCATATTTTACTGTTGGCATGATGTTCTTTTTCTGAAATGCGGTGTTACTTTTACGCCAGATGTAATGGGACACACACCTTCCAAAAAGTTCAACTTTTGTCTCGTCAGTCCACAGAGTATTTTCCCAAAAGTCTTGGGGATCATCAAGATGTTTTCTGGCAAAAATGAGACGAGCCTTAATGTTCTTTTTGCTCAGCAGTGGTTTTCGTCTTGGAACTCTGCCTTGCAGGCCATTTTTGCCCAGTCTCTTTCTTATGGTGGAGTCATGAACACTGACCTTAACTGAGGCAAGTGAGGCCTGCAGTTCTTTGGATGTTGTTGTGGGGTCTTTTGTGACCTCTTGGATGTGTTGTCGCTGCGCTCTTGGGGTAATTTTGGTCGGCCGGCCACTCCTGGGAAGGTTCACCACTGTTCCATGTTTTCGCCATTTGTGGATAATGGCTCTCACTGTGGTTCTCTGGAGTCCCAAAGCTTTAGAAATGGCTTTATAACCTTTTCCAGACTGATAGATCTCAATTACTTTCTTTCTCATTTGTTCCTGAATTTCTTTGGATCTCGGCATGATGTCTAGCTTTTGAAGATCTTTTGGTCTACTTCACTTTGTCAGGCAGGTCCTATTTAAGTGATTTCTTGATTGAGAACAGGTGTGGCAGTAATCAGGCCTGGGTGGGGCTAGAGAAATTGAACTCAGGTGGGATAAACCACAGTTAAGTTATGTTTTAGCAGGTGGGGCAAACACTTTTTCACACAGGGCCATGTAGGTTTGGATTTTGTTTTCCCTTAATAATAACAACCTTCATTTAAAAACTGCATTTTGTGTTTTCTTGTGTTATCTTTGACTAATATTTAAACTTGTTTGATGATCTGAAACATTTAAGTGTGACAAACATGCAAAAAAATAAGAAATCAGGAAGGGGGCAAACACTTTTTCACACCACTGTATATACAGTGCAAGGGAAGGTAATGGCAGAAGAAGCTGGATGTGTTGGATAAATATAAAAAGACTAGACTGTGAATTGCACATAATTATTGCTCAATGGGGCAGTTTTAACTGTTCATGAGATGGATAGCCTGAGGGAAAAAACTGTTCCTGTGCCTGACGGTTCTGGTGCTCAGAGCTTTGAAGCGTCGGCCAGAAGGCAACAGTTCAAAAAGGTAGTGGGCAGGGTGAGTGGGGACCAGAGTGATTTTTCCAGCCTTTTTCCTCACTCTGGAAGTGTATAGTTCTTGAAGGGTGGGCAGGGGGAAACCAATAATCCTCTCAGCAGTCCGAACTGTCTTTTGTAGTCTTTTGATATCCGATTTCGTAGCTGAACCAAACCAGACAGTTATTGAAGTGCAGAGGACAGACTCAATGAATGCTGAGTAGAACTGGATCAGCAGCGCCTGTCTGGCAAAGGAAGTACAACCTCTGCTGGGCCTTTTTCACAATGGAGTCAATGTGGGTCTCCCACTTAAGGTCCTGTGAGATGGTAGTGCCCAGGAACCTGAATGCTGCCACAGTGCTTTTTAGAATAGTGAGGGGGGACAGTGTTGGGGTTTACCTCCTAAAGTCCACAATCATCTCCACCATTTTGAGCGTGTTTAGCTCCAGGTTGTTACAGGTGCAGGAAGTGAATTTCACCTGTCTCACAAGCTGCTGCCTGTCCGTCAGAAAGCTGGTAATCCACTGACAGATAGACGTGGGAACAGAGAGCTGGTATAGTTTATGGTATAGTCTGGAGTATAGCTGGGATGATGGTGTTGAAAGCCGAACTGAAGTCCACAAAAAGGATCCTTGCATATGTCTCTGGTCTGTCCAGATGTTGCAGGATATGATGCAATCCCATGTTGACTGCATCCTCCACAGGCCTGTTTGCTCGATAAGCAAATTATTTACTGTTAAATAAATAAAATAAAATAAACAAATAATATATTATTTACTGTAGATAATGGCTTATCTGGTTTAGGAATCAAAGCAATCAATGCACTTCTTAAAGTGGGAGGAATGGGAAGAATACCATTCTAGAAAGATTTTATACAAATTTCTAAAAGGGGTCCGGCTAATTTATTTTTGAATTTTTTGTAAATGTCAATTGGCAAACCATCTGGACCAGCTGATTTTCCAATTTTCATATTAGTAATTGCCACATCAATCTTGCTTACCCCTATTTCATTGTCTAGGCAGTCCCTAGCATTTCCAGACAAGAATGGTATTTGTAAATTGTCTATAAACTGTGACTGTTCATAAAGATATTGCAGAGATCTGATGTATACTGAGTCTGAAAAGATTATACAAATGTATTACTTATCTCCTGTGGATCAGCAGTAAGCTCTCCAGTGCAGGTCTGAATATCAATTATAGTTCTTTCTGCCTCCATTTTCTTAATTTGCCAAGCAAGTAATTTTCCTGCCTTTTCCCGTTGGTCATAGAATGATGTCTTAGATGCAAAAATAATGTTTTCTGCCTTAGATATTGACAGCTCATTATATTGAGCTTTAAGGGAAAGAAGTTTTTGATTTAGATGTACATCTGGATTTGAGCTATAGTCTCTGTTTCTTTAATTGTTGTTTTCTAAATTTTGCATTTCTAATTTAATTCTATTTGTAGAAGAGCTTGTGGAGCTCATTATTTGACCATGTATATATGCTTTAAAGGCCTCCCATCTTGTGGTTGCAGGAGTCTCATTTAAATTAAACTCAAAGAACTTTGTTGATGTGAAATATCCCAGCTGAGCGATCCAGACATGGAGAAATTGTACAATTAAAATTGCCGCACATAATACATTTTACCGGGAGAGTGACAAATAATAAAAAAATATTTTTTCAAAAAAAACTGGGTTATCTTCATTTGGGCCATATACATTAACCAGATTTACTAGAGCATGTCTTAATGAACCTTGTATTATCAAATATCTACCCAGTGTATCCGATATTACATTTGTCAACTTAAAAGGAACAGATTATCAGTGTTAATACACCCCTTGCATTGGAAGAAAATGATGCAGCATAAACTTGACCAACCCATCTCCTTCTAACCATTATAGTTTAACTTGATACTAGATGTGTTTCTCAAGCCCCTCACATTCCAAGATATTACCTTTGTATTAGCTGTATCACCATGCATTTTTAATTATACTTAAATATAAACCAATAAGTTGAGGATGCATTTTAAAGAAATCAATAGTATTATTAGACAATCTGAACTGTCCATTATCCCAAATGAATGTATAAAAGAAAAGACATAAACAAAAAAAACAATATATATATATATATATATATATATATATATATATATATATATATATATATATATATATATATATATATATATATAAACAACAAAAAAAAAGTAAACTGACATACATTTTATAGACTGAAATGGCAATATCAACGCTGTCACACCAAACATGACTGCATTGTTTCCCCCGCTCTTTAGTCCAGTGGTGACACCATGACGCTTCACTGATCCTACCATGAGGAGCAGTTTTTTGCAAGACTAAACGTGTACTTTCACGAATTTTCAAACAATTTCAGCATTTTTTTTTCTTTTTTTTTTACAATTTAACTCATATTATCAAGAAAAAAAATGCATAAGACAGTTCATTAACCTGTCTGACTTTTTCCAGAACTCAAAATTGTCCATATTTATTAATTATTTATTAAGAGGATCATCTCCATACCAAATTAAATCACTCTGTAGATTTTTTTAATCGGACTTTCGTCACATATATTTAAGTTTGTCGTGGCTAAATTGTGTCAATAAATGCCGCCACATCTGCTGGATTGTCAAAGAGTCTCATCCGACCAAGGTGTGTCAGGCTCAGCTTCGCTGGGTAAACATTCCTGTAGGCAGGGTTGGGAGGGTTACTTTTTAAATGTATTCCACTACAGATTACAGAATACATGCTGTAAAATGTAATTTGTAATGTATTCTGTTTACTCAAGGTCAATAACGTAATCTAAATACTATGGATTACTTCGTCAGCACTGGTAGATTTTTTCACTTGTTTTGACTATAAAAACTCTGCCAGTACAGTAAGACAAAATACACATGTTAAAAATACATTCTCTGAAAAACCTAAATATCATATGCAGTGTTGTTTCTAAAACAAGATGAATCAAATTGATCTTGTTTTAAAGATTTTTAGATATTTTTACTGGAAAACAAGACAAAATTTATTATCAAGAATATGATTTTTGCCCTAATATCAAAGGTCTTACTAGGAAAAAAAGAAATTATGATCCAATGTGAATTTTCTTGAAAACAAATATGATCGTGCCTGGTAACATGTGCATGTAAAATTACTAGAAATAGCATTTTAGCTTAGCATAAAGCTGACAATTTATACAAGGTTTATTTCTATTTCTTCTGCTCCAAACTTACTTCAAACTTATTTCTCTGTCTGCTTGTATTAATGTAACACATCATAAGAAAGAGTTCCACTGCTGTTCAAATGCACTTTGGATCGCATCATTTATATGAATAAATGTTCTCCATCTGAAAGGACTAAATATTAAATGAAAAAAATGACAATAAAATGCAAAGTAATCTCTTCAGTAATCAAAATACTTTTTGAATGTAACTGTATTCTAATTACCGATGATTAGGGGTTCAAGCGCTTAGCGCTGAAACCCTATTGTAATTGTTACGGGTTCAAGCGCTTAGCACTGAAACCCTATTGTAATTGTTACGATTTTTATTAGGGGTTCAAGCGCTTAGCGCTGAAACCCTATTGTAATTGTTAAGAATTTTATTATTATTATTATTATTATTATTATTCCGCCATGAAACTGATCGGGCAGAGCAAACCGTAAGGCCTAGAGACTTGAAACTTTGTCAGATGGTAGTAGTATTGCTCGCTACTCAGAAACACGGACTCGGCCAAATCGGTCAATAGGGGGAGCTACAGAGATCACAAACGCAAAACTGCTCATAACTCCTCGACCATTTGTCGTAGACAAAGGAATCCTTGGCTCAAACCAAACAAAACTTATATCTCCGATTTCGACTTCGAAAATTTTTCCGCCATCTTGGATTTTTCATAAAACCTACTTTTGCGAACTAGTCCTAGGTTTTTCGTCAGATTGGGATCAAACCAGTGTCAAATGATTCTATAGAGTCTCGATATCAAAAGTTATCAAAAAAAGTTTTAACTTTCGACTCGAGCTAGCTACGGTATGCGAAAACATCGGAGTAGGAGAATTTTACGTAAATGGCTATAACTTTTGAAGGAAATTAGATATCTTCACCAAACTTGGCATGCTTATGTAAGAGGTCAACCTTTGGTCGCCCAGAAAAGTTGGCGCGGTTTTGCCACATGGTGGTGCTATAATACCAAAAAAAACATGAAATTGGCTGTAACTATGAAACCATTAATCTTATTGACTTCAAAATTTGCATACATTGTCTTTGTCTCAGCTGCCATCATTGTTTATATGGACATTCATGTATGTTAAAAAACATGGCCGCCATCGGCCAATCAAATTTCATCAGCTATTACACAAGGTTACCAATGACCGATTGTAACGAAACTTGGTGGACCTATTTAACTCTTGGTCTTAGAGGGTTGTGCTAAGTTTTTAAAAAATTGGCCACTAGGTGGTGCTATCATGATTTTTTTAGGTGTTAATGGTTGTATATAATGCAGTGTTGTGAAACAACACAAGTAATATATATCACCTGATAGCTCTTCTCATTCTAAACAACTTTGCCTCAAGAAGCATTGGTGTTTGTCAAACCGTTTGGTACATATTTCAGATAATCTTCAAAACCTACTTTTGCAAACTAGTCCTAGGTTTTTCACCCGATCAGAACAAACCAGTGCAGAAATATACTCTGGAGTCTGATTATCAATAATTATAAAAAAAATTTGACATTTCGACTCACGGTCGCTAAGGGGTGCCAAAACGTTCGAAAAGGGCGGGCCATTTTTACTAAAATGGCTATAACGCCCGAACGAAATGAGATATTTTCACCAAACTCGGTACACATGTGTATGAGCTCAATCTGAGGTCACAGTAAAAAAACGCGGAGTTTGGCCACTTGGTGGCGCTATGGAAGGAAAAAAAAACATGAAAACAGCTCTAACTACGCAAACTTTAGTCTGATTGAGTTGAAAATCGGCATGCAGTGTCTTTGTCCAAGGTGCCATGACTGTCTATGAGGACATTGGCGTATCTCAAAAAACATGGCTGCCATCGGCCAATGAAGTTTGAGCACCTATTAGACAAGGTTATCGGAGGCCGAATGGCACAAAACTCGGTGGGCCTGTTCAACTCCTGGCCCTAGAGGTCTGTGAAAAATTTGAAAGAAATCGTACACCCTTTACCCTTTGGTAGCTATAACAGTGTCATTTAGAAAATGGGCGTGGTCAAGTGTACAAATAAGCCCATAATTCCTAAACAAAAACTCAGAAGTTCACGAAATTAGCTGAGCACATGCAACATATGATTCTAAACAAGCATGCAGACTTTTATGGAGTTCGTACCATAGGTGGCGCTATGAGCTTTAAAAAGCTTTAAAAACCATGCATTTGCCATCTCCACCTATTCTCTAGATTCATTATCTAAATAAGTAAAGTGAAACTGTCCTCGTTGTTGCCAATTCTTTGTTCAGCTTCCAAAAGTCTTGTTGAAAATTCTTGAAACAAATTTTATTCCTTGAATTGCAGATAGGACACTATCAAATTTAGATAAGAAATCATCTCTCATGTTGTTTATGGCTGAGGCGAGATCACTTTCCTCCCGAGTCTGTTTAGTACAGCATTTCCCAATGGCCAGCCCTTCTGGCTCTCATTCGCCGTCTGTATCAGCATGTTTTTTGCTTTGATCTGGTTTCTGTTTTATCGATCTTGGCATTTTGCTTGCCGCCATATCGTCATACAATTTCCTTTTTGGTTTCAGTGACACTGACTGGCCATTTTTGAATCTGGATGCAGACAGGGGCTAGACGCAAGCTTTGGCACAACTATCGTTGTATGGCAAGAGCTGTGTGATGTTTCTTAAAAAAATATCTACTTTTGTGTTGCGTGAAAAAAATAACAACATGAGAGTGATTAAATAATGACATAATTTTCATTTTTGTGTAAAATATTCCTTTAATTAAGTGTTTTCAATTGTATGACAGCTTAGTAAGAACACTGTCAAATAGTCAGCTTCTCCTCAACAGGAGGAATAAACAATATTTAGATTAGCCAACTATCAGCCAGACTTTTATTTATTTGTTGCTTCAAACATCACAGAGAAGAGTCATGTGACAAAAAATTACAACCTAGTCTCATAGAATGAACATTACTATAACAAACTACATTTTTGCAAACTGAGTTTTACGTGCTGCATTCTGCATTGTGTTGCAGTTTCCTGGTGAAATTAACACTGTAGGCCCTACAACAACATTGCGTTTTAGTCACTTTCACACAAATCACAACTACAATGGCTGATTATGACTTTATTAACACATATAATTCGCACTATTACTCACACACTGCTAAGTTATGATAGCGAAACACTTTTACTCTAATACACGATTTGAAAAATAATACATTTTAATGCCTTATTACAGACCCACCTACATTTACTCCAGCTTGGTTAACTTCTGCGGTAGCCAGTAGCTCACCTAGTAGAGTGATTTCTGTTTTGTGTCTACCTCCTATTTGATTTAAGATCACTATTGGTTAGGTTTAGGTTAAAGTTTTAGGTTAGGGAGGTACGTTTTAGTAATTAAAACATCTAACATTTACCTTAAAAACCATTTCACTGGGAAACTGCAGCCAAACATGTAATGATGCATGTAATTTTGGTTCGCAAAAATGTGGCCATAGTAACATAACTGTCATGAGATCAGGCTGAAAATTATGCCTTTGATAAACAGAACCATGTCACAAAGATTAAATTGTTTCAGAAATGCTATTTGTGCCTTTTTTTCTTTTTTTTTTTCAGCTCATACAAACACTTGATTGGAGGTCTGGAAGATGTGTCTAACAAAGGCTGTGAAGATGCAGAGGCAAAAGCAAAGTAGGTGAAATCTTTTCTGAAAACCTTTTAAAAGTGTAATATCATCATGTTTTTATTTTCTTATTTTCTTTCCTGAGCTCCACTTATAATTTTACTCAAGGTTTCTTGCACCCAAAACACTCATCATATAGTTTTCAGTTCTGAAAGCATATACAGAATGTTTCTGTAGTACACCACGGGAATTTTTTTTTTTTATAATATGACCCCTTTAGATGAGTCATTACACAACACTGTCACTGTCTCAACCTCAGACCACCTGATGCATATTACACAGAAAGATTGCAGGAGCTTTCTAAAAACAGCAAGCTCCACTCTGATTAGCTGACTATATACAGTTTTCCAGGAGTTAAAGGGATAGTTCACCCAAAAAGGAAAATGTTGTCATCACTTACTTGCCTTTATTTTGCTCCAAACCCGTAACATTGACTTTCTTTCATAGAACACACCAAGATGTTAGGTACTGTGTCATTCTCAGTCACCATTTACTCTCATCGTAACTTTTTTCTCTCCATACAGTTTAAGTGAATGGTGACTGAGGCTGTCATTCTGCCTAAAATCTTTTGTGTTTCACGAAAGAAAGTAATACAGGTTTGGAACAACAAAAAGGTGGGTGAATGATCACAGAATTGTCATTTTTGAGTGAACTGTCACTTTCAGGTGCACAGATTTTTATGTTCAATGGGAAACAAAATTAAGATTACTCAAACTGAAGTGAGTGAGGTTCATGGCATTGAAACTTAAAAAAAAAAAAAAAAATATTTAGAATTTTGATTTTGAGTATCTTAGAGCCTGTTTACACCTGGTATTAATATGCATTTTGGGTGATTCGATCACAAGTGGACAAGCGAGACATTTCCATTTACACCTGGTATTAACATGCGGTCTCAAATGTGTCTTCTGTGACCACTTGTGTTTAGATTTCAAGGGGAGGGTCTCTGATTTCATGACTGAAATCACTTACTATGTAAGTGTCTTATTGTATGATGATGATGAAGCGTTTAAAAGCAAAAAAGATTAAAAAAGCAAAGAAAGCTGGGGCACTGTTTCTGCTTATTATACTTTAATTTAATCTAAGCACAAATGTGACATTTCGATTAAAATTCCCTGTTATACTAGTGGAGTGTACTGTGTGAATTAAGTGAGCTTCAGCTGTGTGTGATTCTGATCTGTATCCCTGTATGTTGATATCAGACACACTGAAGAAGTTCCATGAAGTTCTTGGGCATGTACAATATAAGCACGTAATGTATGTATGCGCTTTTTCAAATTGTTCAATTGGACGGTTATTTTATTTTAAAGACGCATGATACCGGCAAAGTTTAAAACTCATGCAGATGTTGATTGACAGGTGAGGGATGGAGCTTTGCTGCTGTCAGGGAGGCATCAGGACGGACTAGTGTTTACACTTGAAATGTGATTTGGTCACATGCTTTTTGACTACCTCCATATGAGGTTTTTGTTATCCGATCACAAAACATTTTGGACCCCATTTACACCTGTACTTAGTTCTGACCACTTGACAGGATTACCTGAAACACAGGTGTTAACGGGGTCTTTTTAGCAAAAGAGATGTTTTTTAGACATTCTGCTTTCCTCTCAGGGTTATGTCCTGCCTCTAAACATCACACAAAAACAAGTGAACTTTATATGTTGGTCAGATGGCCCCTTCATGTTTAATTGGGTGGTTCTTGGCCCAGAATAAGCTGCAATGTGGACCAGACTTTATGTCGATTATCAATAGTCAGGCTATGTGAGACTATTAAAATTATTATACTTAATTATGCCAGTTAAACCAATCTGAATGAAATATGAGTCGTTTCAATTACAGTTCATATTAATAGCATTCTGTTTTAGTCATTATTATTGAGTGCAGGCAAGTTTTTGTCCTTACACAAAGGTGTGTACTGAAACTGTGATGTAGGAAATGCTGTAAGAGCATACAGAAGACACATTACGTAAGAGCTGTCGGCAACTGTTTATAATCACAAGAAACATGATAAGAGAGAAATGCAATCATTGCGCAGTGATGAGAAATTAATCCGCTCAGATAAATGTGACACACACAGAGAGAGAGAGAGTGAGAGAGAGAGAGATTGAGAGGTGGATTCTGGGGCAGCTTAGGAATTAATTTCCCTCAAAAATCCCCTCTATCTTACATCTTACAGAAATAGAAACTTTTCTTACTCTTATCAGCTCATCTGCGATGTAAAATATGGCTGATAAATAATGAAAAGTTGTCTGTGGCCTGTGTGACTGTCACAGATTAAAGCTTATTAAGACACATCTAAAGCTGTCACCTCCTGCGCTTGCTTTCCCTGTGATCTAAACTTCAAACCTGCCACTAATAAATGAATCTCCAGCCGCCACGCTGACAGATAGAGAACACTCTAATGAGATAAAATACACCATAAACTACATATTTATAGTACCGAATCTGTTTTCCAGGGTATGTTTGTAACTTTTGTCTGTAGTTATATCTGGCCCCCCTGTTGAAGTTTATTTTATTACCTTTCACTATATCTTTACATTTAGCTACAGGTCAGTGTTGTTTATAGGCCTGCTGATATAATTGATTGTTTTTAGATTAGATCTGCATTGCAAAAAAAAAGCTTCTTTGTATTTTTAATTTAATATAATTTAATTGGTGTCACGTAAAAATATCTAAACACCCTTAAAACAAGATATATTTAATTGAGAAGCAAAATGACATGAGATATTTAATCTTGTTTTTAAAGAAATTTAACAAAATTTAATGAGGTTTATATACTTAAAGGTGCTGTAAGTGATTTCAGCTGTTCTACTTCCACGAGACTAAGCCATTGGATTAGCCACACCCCCTCTTTCCAAAACCCGAACTCCAAACATACCAAAATGAGCTTTATTGAGAGCAGAAACGGTTGTTAAAAACAACAGTAGTGAAATAGCGCCCTCAACTGACAACTGTTATGAGCAACATGGCATAAAAATTGCATTATGCCTCAATAATTCGCTGCAACTACAATACTATGATAACGTGCGCAATGATTGACAGGCAGAAAGCATCATTGTCCGTGGCCCGCAGACACATTTTTGTTTGCTGTTTACAGAGTCTAGAGCTGTCACAGAGACCGGTGAGATATCTCGTGGCACTTATTTTATTAATATCTTTCAGGGAGTAGGACATTTTTTTGCATATCTTTCCATGAAAAAAATCACTCCCAGCACCTTCAAAACACCTTTAAAATTATTGTTAATTTTATTATTATTATTATTATTATTATTATTATTATTATTATTATTAAAACACAATTTAGACTCATCCTTCAATTAAAAAAACAGCTACAGTATGATGTACTGAATGTGTCAGCTTTCAGCTGCAGGAAAGCGACTGAGTAACCTATCACAAAAGTAGAAGACTGATTGCCAAAAAGCTTACAGTTTTGGTCATCCAGATCATTTATAAACAAGTTTTAAGACATGCCATTACTCTTATTTTGTTCCATTTTTAAACATTGACAGAAAAGTCAGTGTCTGACAAGTTTGTTTCTATACATCACAGTAGCATTTAGATAAATAAAGCTCTGTATTTCCACCATGTAGTCAATAAGATACACTCTTTAGTTGAGAGTGAGAGTTGGCAGTCTTTTTATTCGTAGTGAATTATAGGAACTGTGAGCCTGAAGCAGCGTCACACACATGCTCTATCAGCAGTGGCTTCGGGGTTTATTTTTTAATCAAAGCCATTTTAAAACTGATTATTTTGTTGATTTCTGTGGGCATTTGTCCAGAAAAACAGTACTGTAAATAGTCTTATGCATGCTGATTAAAAATAATAATAATAATAATAAGCTGGAAGCTAACAACATCATAATACATTTAAGATCCAAAACACCCACAGTGTATTCCTTTATGGGATCTTTAATCTCATTTATGTTTTGGCTGACTGGGTTTATGCATGCATTTGAAAACATATTCAGAATCAGACATGTTCAGACTCTTGCAAATGAGGAGCTGCTCTTGTTGTTGGAAACAAAGTTATCAGACCAGTGCATTTATATGACCTCTGAACCCATCATCAATTCATTTGATGATTAAAAAAACTTTCTTTCTTTTTCAAAAACATTCTTCTTCCTTCAGTCCCCCCCCTCTCTCTCTCTCTCTCTTTCTCTTTCTCTCTCTCTCCCCCTCTCTCTATTTTATTTTAAGGATTTAGAAAAAAAGATTCGAAAGAAAAATATTAGAATGCAATACTGCAGATGTTGTTGGCTTTTGTATGACAAATTACTTGCTATGTTCCTCATTTGTAAGTCCCTTTGGATAAAATCATCTGCTAAATGAATAAAAGTGCAGAAATGTAACAATGTTAAGTCTGTATTCCAAATCCAAAGTGACTACTTGAAGCCACAACTGTTTAAATGTTTGATTGGGTGCCGTATGAACGGAACCACAGTAAACATCTACTATACATCATTGACATATTTATATAAGCGTAAGCTTCAAATAGCTTGGGGGTTATTTATTTTTGCTCTGTATCTGCAGAACATGCCAGCATTCAAAAGCCTGTATCCACATCTCTGACCCAGAAAAGATTTTCCCCTCCATTGTCCAGCCTAATAACTGATAATGTGAAAGGGATTGAATTAGAACTGAAGGATGCTTTGTGTGTGTATGCTGGTTTTTAGGACCCTTGGCAATGTGCATGGAAAATCATAACCTCGGTGTGACACCAGGGAGCAATTTGTGCAAGCAAAACACAAGCTCAATCCTGTCAGTAGTCACGAGATGAACTCACTGAAGTGAGTTATTTTAAGGGGATTTGAGTGGCCAGTTCTGCATCATAGGCCCTTTTTAAGGATGGTAGTTTCACCATTAAACAACAAATAGTGCTGTAACCAATAGAAAGTGCTAGTATTTTGATTGAAACAATAATTCTCTAAATGGAGAAAAATACATGACTGTACACAAAGGTCACTAGGGCAAACTTGAGTTTGTAAATAGACATCAAGCAGAGTTTTATTTAGAATGTGTTACAGTACTGTTAGGTCATTCTGACCTCTCTTGAACCAGCTGTAGTATGATGCAATGAAAATGCCAGTGGCTAACAAAATCAAAACACCATTGTAATATTATGAACGTAAAGTCCTCTTTGATCTTTACAGTGAATCATTTGTCACTGAGTTAAAGGAACTGACTTTCTAGCTCACATACTAAAGCCAAGGGCCACATCCAGCTCTTCAGCTTTTATTTTGTGGCCCCCATCATGCCTATTTATGAATGTGTAATACAATAACCTCTAATACAATATCATTTTAACTGACAGTGTGAAAGTTAACTACCGCTAGAGCTCATTCAGTCAAACCAGCAGTATATTTTATGCATTAAAGGAATAGGTCACCCAAAAATGTAAATTCTCTTATCATTTACTCACTTTCATGGCAACCCAGACATGTATGACTTTATTTCTTCACAAATTAAGGTTTATGGAAGAATATTTCAGCTCTGTAGGTCCTTTCAATGCAAGTGGAAGGTGGCCAGACCTTTGAAGCTCCAAAAATCACATAAAGGCAGTATAAAAGTAATCCATATGTATCCAGTGGTTTAATCCATGTCTTCTGAAGCGATGCAATCACGTTGTATGAGAAACAGATCAACATTTCAATCCTTTTTGCGAAGAAATGTGAAAGTGGAGATTTATATTAAAAAGGACTTAAATATGATCTGTTTCTTAACCACACCTATAATTTCGCTTCTGAAGACACAGATTTAACCAGTGGAGAAATATGGATTACTTTTATGCTGACTTTATGTGCTTTTTGGAGCTTGAAACTGTTGGTCACCATTCGATTGCATTGTATGGACCTACAGAGCTGAAGTATTCTTCTAAAATTCTTCTTTTTGTTCTGCAGAAGAAAGTCATACACATATGGGATGAAATGTAGATTGAGTAAATGATGAGAGATTTTATGTTTTTGGGTGAAATATCCCTTTAACTGACAATGGCAACAAAGACAAGGTAAGTGGGTGCGGGCGTCAGGTTTTAACCGTGAAAAGTTGCTTAATCGCTTAACGAATAATACTGAATGATACAGAAGCACATGATAATGCCTATGATACTGAATGATATGGCTGCTTTCGATTTTAAACGGACCTTATTTGCACAGCAAATAAAGTCTGAAGTTTCAAGTTCGGTTTCACCCACCCCTTAAGTTGTTTAAACCCATGCTGGTATTCACAGGAACTATATAATTGCAGACTTTTGCATCTGTTGCTGTTTAATTATCTCTGTTTAAAGGAGTAAAAGCTTTATCACCTAGAGAAGCTAAAATGCACTTGATGCGTATCGTGGATGGGAGTTTTGTTTGTGACAAAAAAAAAACAGCCTTACTACACCACTGACTTTTACTAGATTAAACATCAGAGATTTAAGGGGAAAAAGAACCAGAGGACAGATATTTTTGGGAAGAAATGCAGATTTTGTTTGTTGTTCCACTGGACAGACAAAGGAAAAAACTCCCTCCATCTGTTCTTCCATTCAGTCATCACTAATTTTTCTGCTTTTTGAAATGCAGATATGAAGCAGAGAATTCCTTCTTCTCAAACCTAAACCTGTCTGACTTCAACATCATCGACACTCTTGGAGTTGGAGGATTTGGACGTGTTGAACTGGTACTGTAAATGTTAGATGTATAAAATATTTATTTTTATTGTATAAACAAGTGTATTTATGGTTTCCAAATTAATATGTCAGCAGATTAAGTCAGCATGGATTTTTATTTTTGGCCTATTGTGCGTTCTTCACAATAAAGGAAAGATATTATAGTCTTACTCATGCAGAAATGATTACCTAATAAGCAGGCCCATACAGAATCTACACCAACAAAACTCTGCAAAAATGCTCAGCCTTAACAAAGTTTTGCATTTTTATTAAATATTCTGGCTAATTTGATTATTCTTTCAGCTCCCAATAAGAGTGTAATACACACAGATCTGTTTAACAAGTTATTTTATATCCATTCCACATAATTCCACAGAAATTATGTTGAAAAGTTGAAAAAGGTGTGCTGATTCCATGTGGGCTTGCTTATAACATTTTTATTATTATTATTATTATTATTATTTGCTAAGCTAATGGTGCAAATAATACTTCCTACTCCTCTTGTTTTGTTCTTAGGTCCAGCTCAAGAGTGATGAGGTGAAGACGTTTGCGATGAAGATCCTGAAGAAGCGTCACATTGTGGACACGAGACAGCAGGAGCACATCCGCTCCGAGAAACTCATCATGCAGGAGGCGCATTCAGATTTTATTGTCAGGTACCTCCAGCACCATGTATCTGTTACATTAAACTTCAACCATTCTGACAGCTGATGCCCTGTTTAATGACTAAATTCATTAACATCAAGCATGGTGTACTGTAGGTAGTTTTAGCTGTTACATCAGATATGTGACAGTAAGCGGATGTACTTTTACCCTTGAAAGTGTATAATAGCATTTTATGTTATTAACGATAGCTGCTGCAATATCAACAATTAGGCGCCAACAAGTCTTGACTGTATACTAGTGTCTGATCTCAGCACTTATCCATCCTATCTTGCTGTACACTGTCCCTAGCAGACAAAATTCAGACAAAATTCATTTGAGCACTGGAATAGGTTTAAAACGCTGCACCCCCAACTAACTGTGAAACGTATAACTTATTTTTTATCGCAAAAAGCCATTCGGTGTGCTGTTAAAATTGTTTACATTATTTCATTTTTTTTTTTTATCTATTCCTGGAGTTATTAATAAAATGTTGACATTCCAGTTTTGACTTGAAAATGAGCAAAAGCTCCTATAAAAAAAAAGTTTTCATCCGTAATATCAGGGTTCAAAATATCTTTTGTTTCTGAATATTCCTTTTGTTATTATAGACTCTATAGGACATTTAAGGACAGTAAATACCTCTACATGCTGATGGAGGCATGTCTGGGTGGAGAATTGTGGACAATCCTCAGAGACAGGTGAGAGCTGCCTTCATTCACTCTTTATCAGTATGCTCTCTCGTTTGCTGTCTGTATTTCATCACAACAATCCATTTTTGAGCAAAACTTTACAGTAAGGTTCCATTTTTTAACATCAGAATTTGCATTAGTTATCATAAACTAAAAACAAATAAAAAATGTACAGCATTTATTCATCTTGGTTAGTGTTAGTGTATAAAAATACAATTGTTCATTGTTAGTACATGATGCATTAACTAATATTAACGTATACAACTTTGAATTTATTATATGTTGAAATTAACATTAAGCAACATTAAGAAATTCTGTAAAAATATTGTTCTTTGTTAGTTGATGTTAACTAATAGAGTTAATATATGTTAACGAATACCACCTTATTGTAAAGTGTTATTTATTTATTTTCTAATCACAGGGGCAACTTTGACGATTCAACTACACGGTTTTACACAGCATGTGTGGTGGAGGCGTTTGCTTACCTGCATTCCAAAGGCATCATATACAGAGACCTCAAACCAGAGAACCTGATACTGGACCACAGAGGCTATGCCAAACTGGTGAGAACAGGAAGAGTTTTCTGTGTCATATAAAGCCACCCATGTTGACACCCAGTACCCACCCTTTCAAAAGTTTCAAGGGGAGCACAGCATAAAGTGGTCCCCATAACCTCATGAAACCCAAGCGTGATTGCTGAGTGCATTTTCCATTTCCTTTTTTGATTTATAACACGAAGCACGTAATAAACAAGCAAAAAAAACAACAACAAAAAAATTCTGTGTTGAGAAATTTTAAATAATACCAAGCTATAGAAAGCCTTTTTTTTTAATCAAATTGTTTATTATGTTTCAAGGAGTGTTGGTTATTCATATTTTTTAAACGTTAGAGACATTACATCATAAATTAGCATAATTAATTCTGATTCAATGTAATGGCCAGCATCATCCAATCAATGCCAACTGTGTTCAAATAAAATTATACATTATAAATTATGAATTTGTGTACTTATTACCATTGTACCATGTCTACCAAACATGTTGAGTGGTCCAAACATCATCTGCAGCCTGAAACTGAACTTTTGGTCTGATTTTAGTAATGAATGCACTTATCTGCATAGAGAGCTATAGGATGCTCCCTTGCTCCCTATTTGGTGAATGACTTAACTTACAGTGTGCTGTCTGTCTGCTCTGTCTCAGAACAGTTCGAAATGCACCTTATTTTCATCCTAACTCCATATATCCTCTGAAAGAAACATTTTTCAGCTTTTGGATGAACTTGTTGATGTGCATGTCACATATACTATATAGTCTAGTCAAAAAAGAGTTCATAATGTTGACATATTATAAAGATGTATAATATGTCAACATTATGAACAATTTTGAACAGCACACTATATGGTAAATGTGAACTAATTTAAGCAAAGCAAAGTCAAACCCATGGGTGGGGTCAATGAGCATCAACAGGTTTCAAGATGTCTGAATTTAAGAGACCTCTAGTGACAAAAAAAGCCTAAATTCCATCTTGTGTGTAAATATGTTCAAGGTGGATTTTGGCTTTGCTAAGAAGATCGGCTTTGGGAAGAAGACATGGACGTTCTGCGGTACTCCAGAGTATGTGGCTCCAGAGATCATCCTGAACAAAGGACACGATATCTCGGCAGATTACTGGTCTCTCGGTATCCTCATGTACGAGTTACTGACTGGCAGGTAAGACAGAGGGGTAAATTACTCCATTAAATATCAGTAAGTATTATGACTGCAAATTTATACACATGCAATTTTTTTATTAACTTTTTTCCTGTATATTTTTCAGTCCTCCTTTTTCAGGCCCTGATCCAATGAAAACATACAACATCATTCTTAGAGGCATTGACATGATAGAATTCCCCAAAAAAATCACCAAAAATGCTGCCAATCTCATCAAAAAGCTATGCAGGTATGTACATCAAGACAGTGGGGAAAAAACAGACATTTGTTCTGTTAGTGGCTCTTATCAACTCCTCTGGGTGCTCCGGTTTCCCCCACAAGTAAAAAAAAAAAACAAGCAGGTTAAGTGAATTGGAGACTCTAAATTGCCCCATAGGTGTGAGTGAGAGTCCCCCAGCCACTGGGGGTTGCGTCAGGAAGGGCATCTGGCATATAACCTGTGCCAAGTCAAATATGCGGATTATGGATGGTCCGCTGTGGCGACCCCTAACGGGAGCAGCCGAAAGAAAAAGAAGTGGCTCTTATCAACACAGATTTCTGTCTTTTTTCTTTGTTCTTAGAGATGCTCCATCTGAAAGACTTGGAAACTTGAAAAACGGTGTCAAAGACATCCAAAAGCACAAGTGAGTTTGAGATATGCATTTAAACATGGACATGAATGAAAAGAGTCTTGTCCTGATAGTGTTTAATTAATCATTACAGATGGTTTGAAGGGTTTAACTGGGACGGATTGAGGAAGGGGACACTGACGCCCCCCATCATTCCCAATGTAAGTGCTTACTTGTTCGACTGATGTTAGGCCAGAAACACATTCTACAAAAGTACACAGACATGAATTCTTGGCCAGCACATTGCAAACGTGATTTTCAGGATGTCACAAGCTAACATTTTCTGCTGTTGTTTGTTTTTTTGTTTTTTTGCCATTGTTCAGGTAACATCTTCCACGGACACCAGTAACTTTGACAGCTTTCCAGAGGACAATGAAGAGCCGCCACCTGATGATAACTCAGGCTGGGATATAGACTTCTAAAAAGACTTAAACACGTGTAACCACACACGCACAGACACTCAACACTGCTCACATGGGACTTTTACCTGGGATAGACATGCTTCCCTTGGACAATGCTGCACTACTGATGAAAAATTAAGAAAGAAAATGGATTTTGTCCATCATCAAATTAAGTTCTTGTGGAGTGACTTTAAAATGACTGTAGACTTTAAAATGTAAAAAATGAATCTTGTGTGTGTGTGTGTGTGTGTGTGTGTGTTCACCTTTGACCCATAATAGCCACCTTTACTGTGAGGTAATTGAGGAGGCAGTCCATTTAGGGAAAAGGTTGTGACCTCAGTGCTTTGTTCTTCTCCCTGATTGGCTGCAAACTCTTCATTCACCAATCTGTGTGCAGACTACTCTTATTAAGACTATCTATGTGAAAACAACACTGTATGTCAAAGCTACATGTCAAGGGAGTCCAGACAGACCTGAATGTTACTCTTAGAGTAATACTCATTCATCATAGCACATGTACATAGTAGCATAGAATCGCTATTCCAAAAACACATGCATACGCTGCCGTTCTTGTCATGTATCGGTTAATCTTTCACATGTGTCATAATACGTCAATCATAAAACCCTCATGGTTCAGTTTCACCCAAAAGCCTGGTGCACATTGTGCTTTTTTTCTGCTCATTCATCAGAGCGAATCTGAGATAATTTCGATAATATGTTCATAACATGAAGGCATATTTATTCTGAATACCACTAGGCTTGTGCACCAGGCTTTAATCATCTCTGCAAACACACAAACAGACATCTTTAGTCGCATTCTATTGCCTTTCTTTGCCATTAATTTATTGTCCAGTATGATGGCCATTACAGTTTATGATATTCTGAGCCCTGCGATGGTTTTCTCAAACTGTAATCCCATGAAATGATGTGCCTCAAATTCATAGCTCCGTTAATAGAGTGTACTGTATTTATTGTCCCAGATGCATTTATAAGGAGGAGGTAAGTATTTTAAATGACTGTAAATGGACAGATTTTAAATAGGAACAGGGTGGAGTCAAATCAGGAACGGAACTGGGATTGGTTTGCATTTTATGGTCATCTCTTAAACTCTTGTGCTCTTAGGACTAATTCGAATGCAGGTACAATGTAATAATTTCTCCAGAGATTCAGCTGTATCAGATCATGGACAGTATTAGTGCCTTAAATCAACGGCATTCTGAAACGCTCCTCGTGCTGCATGTCAGAATACGACCCCTTTAGCCTGCTGATGTCCATCAGATGCTCTGTCTTCTTTTTTACACAATAAAGCAACTGTTTAGACACTCTCAGTGTCCTCGTGTGATGATCTGTCTGTTATATATGTAAAATGATCATACTGTAAAACTTATAAAAATAGTTCACCCAAAAATGAAAATTCTGTAATTTAATCACTATCATATTGTTCCAAACACCTTTGACTTCTTTGGAACACAAAACATGAAATTTTGAAGGAAAAAAAGTATGTGTGTGTGTGTGTATATATATATATATATAAACTCAGCAAAAAAAGAAACTTCCCTTTTTCAGGACGCTGTATTTTAAAGATAATTTAGTAAAAATCCAAATAACTTTACAGATATTTATTGTAAAGGGTTTAAACAATGTTTTCCATGCTTGTTCAATAAACCATAAACAATTAATTAACATGCACCTGTGGAACGGTCGTTAAGACACTAACAGCTTACAGACAGTAGGCAATTAAGGTCACAGCTATAAAAACTTATGACACTAAAGAGAACTTTCTACTGACTCTGAAAAACACCAAAAGAAAGATGCCCAGGGTCCCTATTCATCTGCGTGAATGTGTCTTAGGCATGCTACATGGAGGCATGAGGACTGCAGATGTGGCCAGGGCAATAAATTGCAATGTCCGTGCTGTGAGACGCCTAAGACAGCACTACAGGGAGACAGGAAGGACAGCTGATCACCCTCGCAGTGGCAGACCATGTGTAACAACACCTGCACAGGATCGGTACATCCGAATATCACACCTGCGGGACAGGTACAGGATGGCAACAATAACTGCCCGAGATACTCCAGGAACACACAGTCCCTCCATCAGTGCTCAGACTGTCCGCAATAGGCTGAGAGAGGCTGGACTGAGGGCTTGTAGGCCTGTTGTAAGGCAGGTCCTTACCAGACATCACCGGCAACAACATCGCCTATGGGCACAAACCCACCTTCGCTGGACCAGACAGGACTGGCAAAAAGTGCTCTTCACTGACGAGTCGCGGTTTTGTCTCACCAGGGGTGATAGTCAGACTCGCGTTTATCGTTATCAGGAATGAGTGTTACACTGAGGCCTGTACTCTGGAGCAGGATCAATTTGGAGGTGGAGGGTGCTTCATGGTCTGGGGCGGTGTGTCACAGCATCATCGGACTGAGCTTGTTGTCATTGCAGGCAATTTCAATGCTGTGCGTTACAGGGAAGACATCCTCCTCCCTCATGTGGTAACCTTCCTGCAGGCTCATCCTGACATGACCCTCCAGCATGACAATGCCACCAGCCATACTGCTCGTTCTGTGCGTGATTTCCTGCAAGACAGGAATGTCAGTGTTCTGCCATGGCCAGCGAAGAGCCTGTTGGATCAGAGGTTGAGGGCTAGGGCCATTCCCCCCCAGAAATGTCCGGGAACTTGCAAGTGCCTTGGTGGAAGAGTGGGGTAACATCTCACAGCAAGAACTGGCAAATCTGGTGCAGTCCATGAGGAGGAGATGCACTGCAGTACTTAATGCAGCTGGTGGCCACACCAGATACTGACTATTACTTTTATATTTTTATATATATATATATATATATATATATATATATATATATATATATATATATATATATATATATATATATACACACACACACACACATACACATGCTTTATATATAAGCTCATTTTGGAGCTTAACAGCGCCCGTACCCATTCACTTGGGGGCATAAAGCTGCAGTGACTTTGAAATGTGAATTTTGCATGTGCTTGCATTGGAGCAATTAAGATTTTTTGATGATTAGTTTTTTTATGATTTTTTTCATCATGATCAGTAGGGGGCACCAATTCATCATTGAATTTCTGACAGACGCATCAGCAGTGTTGTGACACCTGAATAGAGCCATTTCTCAACATTCATATAAACCTCACTAGTGTACACTTGAACTGACAGTCATTGAAACTATAGAAAAGAATGATTTCGGATTTCAAATTAATTCAGACTTACACTATTAAGCACGTGTTTAAAAATGATACTTTAGGTTTACCCTAGCTAAGGATATAGTTAAGTTGAAAAAGAAAAGCATTAAGACTCACAAATCTCCAAAGCTAAACAAAATAGATCTTAAAAATAGGTAGGTTTGTGGGTCATTTCACATTAGTTCAATTATCATAACAATTGTGCAATTAATGCTGTTAACTGAGACCAAATAAAAAACTTTTTCACTGTTTTTGGCACTGTTTCCCCCCCCCCCCCCCCCCCACAGAAGATTAGCACTTAAATTCGGTGAAGACAAACACTGAGGAACTGCTTTTTTACTACAGTAATTTGGATAAGCGCATGAAACATTAATGCACAAATTCTATGTGCTGACAGACAAATTGTTAGGTTGAAGCTTAGGACATATTTAACAGGGGCTGCTGACAGGTACTGTCGTGTATAATGATATCCCTTAAATTTAACTTTAAGCGATTTACGTTTCTGAGGGGGCGCGACGGTAATTACGCACAACTATTGCGAAAGATGCGACGACTACACCAATCCCTATTATAATGAGGGCGTGACTTATGAATATTAATTAGACCACACAGCTACAGGAATGTTGCCAAGCAGCGTCAGCATGAATATTGAATAGAAAGTATCGTGGCTGCTTGGGAAGGCATTTATTTTATCTAACAAAGTAGTTGAAGTCTCTCACATAAGTCATAACTGTTACCTAAATAATAGACTAGCAAAGTTTAGTGACGGTATTTCTCCCATTTGTGTCTTCTGTCATCAAACATGACCATGTGTTTTGGGATTGTGTCTATAGTAAAGTGTTTTGAATTGACTTTTTTAAATTTTGTAAAAATAATAATAAATAAATCAATAAAAGGAGAATATCCCATAACTTCTATTTTAGTCAGAATCTTGGAAGTTAGACCCTTTTTGTGTTAAATTGACAAATTATTACTTTTCCAAGCGAAATTTTATATTCACAAGCGACATTTTTCAGCCTGTTTCTTTTTAAATACTCTTTAAAAAATAATAATACACAGAATGCGTTTCTGCGTCCGTCCGCGCTGTTTTCATATGTAAACATCATCTGGAAAAGTGTAGCGTTTTTAGACGTATTGTCTTCGACTCAACAAAACGCGTCTCAAAACACCTGCGTTCGGCTCTGTTCTTGGCGTTGCGTCTAACTTTTTCAGCGTGAGAACGCCTTCGGTGATATTATAAAGTATACTGTTTGTAACCCTCTTGGAATGTGTAGTGCTATTTGTTATATGTTGTTTATTGTTTTGTATAGTTGATTCAGCGTCAGCGTGACCAAATTAATATTCATGAGCAGGAGAGACTGCGCGCTTTATTAGCAGAATGATATTCCACTTGCCTGCGCAGATGTCTGCGCTGGGTAATCGGCACGAGTCTGCACAGGCGATGATAGAGGGGAGGTGGAGAGCGTGTTGATGCATTCATACAGTCATTTAAAAGGGGCGGGAGCATACAAACAGTCCCGCATAAAACTCACGTGTCCAACACAAACTGTTGGAGACACATGAAGTGCTCTAGACTTTATTCATTCACTCATCATCTGGGACTTCGTGACAAGCTGGCAGAGAAGAACATGAGACCGGTCTCATTACTAACCATTGTGACTGTTTATCTCGCTGTTTGCGGAGGAATCAGTGCAGATGCTCAAGCAGGACCTGTGTTACGGAACTCCATCAAGCATCTGCCTGCCGCATCCAGTCCGAGTGATGCGGTCAGCGCGAGCCCGCGCATCACCGGCACCGGAGACAGCGACGCTCCGGCGGTACGTGTGCACATCGCTGGATTCGTTGACTGAACGAGCATCTTAAAGGATACAACAGTTTGCATTTAGACTTTGTGCCTTTTAGAGATTTTATTGAGCTCATTTTAAAAGCTCGTTATAATAAGCTCGTTTAATTGGGGGAAGAAAAAATATATAAATATGTATTTTTTATTAAAAAAATAAAAAAAAAAAAATAAAAAAAATTATATATATATATATATATATATATATATATATATATATATATATATATATATATATATATATATTTAAAAAAAATAAATACAAAAATATTTTTCTGTAGATATATGCTACATTATATGCATCCTCTGAAGCACTGTGTAAACATGGTTTTTGAAATTAATAATTATTATTTATTCGTCCACAGTCACCACACTGCGCCGTTGATGCTGAGTGCAAGTTCGGTGAGTTTTGTAACGGCTCGCGGGGAGTTTGTTTGACCTGCCGCAGGCGCAGGAAACGCTGCGTTCGCGACGGGATGTGCTGCGCTGGAAACCAATGCATTAACGGTACAGACCACCTTATGCTTCTTATATGTTTAGAGCTTAAATCAGTTTACTGTTGTAGCCAGTTTGCATAAAGTTACATTTTTCCACATGCATCTTGTTCCTTTCTCAGGCGTGTGCCAACCTGCTGATGCTATTGGCAGGGTAAATGCCACGCAACAGGTTGGCAGAACGGATGCTCCTACTATAGCAGTCACACGTGAAAAGAACATCACTGCGGTGCAGCATCCTAAAAGAAACACCATCCTTACAAACCCACAGCAGCCAGTGAAAGGTGATTCATCCTTCTCTTCTCTTCTCTTCTCTTCTCTTCTCTTCTCTTCTCTTCTCTTCTCTTCTCTTCTCTTCTCTTCTCTGGTCTATTTTCTTCTCTTCTGGTCTAATCTGGTTTTGTCTGGTCTCTTTTCTCTTCTAATCTGGTCTAGTCTAGTCTGATATCTTCTCTACTTTTCTGGTTTCGTCTGGTCTAGTCTAGTCTGGTCACTTTTCTTCTCATCTTTTCTCATCTCTTCTGGTCTAGTCTCGTCTAGTCTCTTTTCTTCTCTTCAGGTCTAATCTGGTCTTGTCTGGTCTCTTTTCTCTTCTAATCTTGTCTAGTCTAGTCTGATCTCTTTTCCTCTTGTCTGGGCTAGTCTCGTCTAGTCTCTTCTCTTCTCTTCAGGTCTAATCTGGTCTTGTCTGGTCTCTTTTCTCTTCTAATCTGATCTCTTCTCTACTTTTATGGTCTCATCTGGTCTAGTCTCATCTGCTCTCTTTTCTTCGCTTCTGGTCTAATCTGGTCTATCCTCTTTTCTTCTCATCTGTCTCATCTCTTCTGGTCTAGTCTTGTCTAGTCTCTTCTCCTCTCTCTTCTTATCTGGTCTGGTCTCTTTTCTTCTCTTCTGGTCTAATCTGGTCTTGTCTGGTCTTTTTTCTCTTCTACTCTAGTCTTGTCTGATCCCTTCTCTACTTTTATGGTCTCTTCTGGTCTAGTCTCTTTTCTTCCCTTCAGGTCTAATCTGGTTTAGTCTTGTCTGGTCTCTTCTCTACTTTTCTGGTCTCATCTGGTCTAGTCTAGTCTGGTCTCTTTTCTTCTCGTCTTTTCTCATCTCTTCTGGTCTAGTCTCGTCTAGTCTCTTTTCTCTTCTAATCTGGTCTAGTCTAGTCGTCTTTTCTCATCTCTTCTGGTCTAGTCTTGTCTAGTCTCTTTTCTCTTCTAATCTGGTCTAGTCTAGTCTGATCTCTTTTCTTCTCTTCTGGTCAAATCTGGTCTAGTCTAGTCTGATCTCTTCTTTACTTTTTTGGTCTCTTCTGGTCTAGTCTCTTTTCTTCCCTTCAGGTCTAATCTGGTCTAGTCTTGTCTGATCTCTTCTCTAATTTTATGGTCTCATCTGGTCTATTCTCTTTTCTTCTCATCTTGTCTCATCCCTTCTGGTATAGTCTTGTCTCTTCTCTTCAGGTCTAATCTGGTCTAGTTGTGTCTGGTCACATTTCGTCTTGTCTCATCTCTCCTATTCTGGTCTAGTCTCATCTAGTCTCTTTTCTTCTCTTCAGATCTAATCTGGTCTAGCATTGTCTTGTCTCTTCTGGTCTCTTTTCTCTTCTGTCTTGTCCTATCTGGTCTAGTGTCGTCTGGTCTGGTCTAGTTTTGTCTGGTCTTTTCTATTTTCTTATCTTCTCTAGCTGAAATAAAATTCTGTTTCATTGATCCACCTTACAAAGGATGTTTTTCGTTTCATCTCACCGTGTCTCTTCATACCCTCTTCTTTTCGTATCGCTTCTCATCTTGGACTCTTGTTTTCTCATCTCATCTTATCTTTCCTTGTCTCTAAAGTACTTCATTTCTTGTCTCTTCCTGGCCCTTCCTCTTCTCTTCACTTCTCGTCTTGTCTCTTTTTTTCTCACATCAACTTTACCAGGAGTCTGATACCAAAAACCACCACTTCTCATAGCTGTTATGAATAACATTACCAATCTTTACAGTACAGAACCGATGAACATCAGTTTGATATAAATCTGTCTTTTCTCTCTCAGGTGGCGAGGGCGAGACGTGTTTAAGGTCCTCAGACTGTCTGGATGGGCTGTGCTGTGCCAGGCACTTCTGGTCACGAATCTGTAAACCTGTGCTGACGGAGGGGCAGATGTGCACGCGACACCGACGGAAAGGGGCTCACGGTCTGGAGATCTTCCAGCGCTGTGACTGCGGGGCTGGTCTGACATGCCGAGGCCAGAGAGAGAAAGCCGGAGCAGAAAGCCGAAACCTCCATACCTGCCAACTGCGCTGACTCTGCAGAACTGCTCTCACAACACAAGCATGCATGCGGACACACATGCTGCGGCGACAAAGGAAAACTGACTCCACAGAAGGATGCACCATTAAAAGGACTGATCATATTTCCTGGACGGATGCAGAGAAACTGCACCGTATGGATGTTTCTATTGTACACTCTGCTATTTAAGACTTTTTTCCTGGGTCATCACAAAAGGCAGAATGCTTTTGTTTCCCTTTATAAGGAACTTCTTATTCTTCTTGCAGTAAATTACTGTATTGTAAATACGTAGTCAGATATTGCACTTAACACTGAGAATATGAATTCTATAAAAGTAGCATATTATGATTCACACACTTACATATTGTAAATATGCAAGTCATATGATTTATATTGTGTTATTAGTACTCTAATTTTATTTCGAGTAAATTGTAAAGATATTTGTGTTATTAAAATATATTAATGAAATAATAATAATAATAATAATAATAATAATAATAACAAGTAATGGACGCTCTACAGTATGTTCTCTTGATGGATTCTTCTGATCCAAACTGCCACAGATGCAACCCTAAAAAAACACTTCACTGTCTTTAGTCTAATGACCGTTCACAATATTCAGCTGGTTTTCAGTAGCTTCCTACAGCATCTAGAGAGATATTAAACTAAACTTGGGGAAATTAATCACAGACTTTGCAAAAATCTGCTATATATTGAGTTGTAGCGTCACTTTGGATAAAAGCAATTACTAGATTAATAAATGTACATGTAAATGTAAAAAAGTGCCTTCCTTTTTTATTGCATAGAAAACAAGATATGTTTTGAGTTGTGTTGTCTTTCTGCATGATTAAAGATTTAATACTGTACAAGAAAAGCTATATTAACAGCACCTATGCAACCTAATGGTTGCCCCATAGACTTCCACTGGAAGTTTTGTACACTGTACAGTTTTTATTTTTTTATTTTTTTATTTTTTTACTAATTAATCATCAGCAGCTAACCTCAGTTTTTACAAAACATTGACAGCAAGCTGTTGGTGATTAACATAACATAATTAAGACTCGTTTGTAAAAAAAAAAATAAAAAGTTTACACAGAAATGCTAATCGACAACTGCATTCCCCAGTTTAAACAATACATAGAGAGCATGCTGCTGTTCTTTCCCACAGAAAATAATTTCGACTCATAACTCAACCATTGTTTGCTTGCCCCATAGACTTTCATTGTAAGTGCATTGGTGTCAATGCTTTTTTTCTTTGAGGGAGATGTGCGGTCATGCAGTACACAGAACAAACCTTTATTTTATAATGCATGTGGAACATGTGGACATAACGGTGAGGTCAGGTGTCAGCCGTGGATAGTGTATGTTTGTCTCTTACTGAAAAAAAGCTGAGCAGTGACGACATTACTCTTAAAATATAAGCCTCCTATTGTACCTCACCCCCAATATAGTTGCCTGGCTTTTGACCCCTGGCGGAAGTTATCATGGCAAATAAACGTGCTTAGAGCTCTTCTTAAAGAGATGTAATCCTCCAGGTAGCCATATCCCTGTCTACAGAAAAACACCTGACCACATGAAAGACTGAATGTGCCCAAACAGCAGGGAAGTACAAAGCTGACAGGAGGATATCAAACGAGAAGAATCCAGAGGAAGTACAAGAGGATCAGCTGCAAAAACCTTTGGTGTGTCTGGCTAACTTCTAATTAGTCCTGCAGTCAGGCCTGAATTGCAGGTTAATCATAGAGATATCTGACCCTTTAATTACTTTATTATGTTGCCGTTTTTGGCACACATGTAGCATGTATAGTTTAGTAAAGAGTGTTCTGGATTCACTAAGCTAAATTCACTAAATTTTAGGTTATCTACTGTATATGATTTGTGCAGTCTGTATTTGATGTGTTTGCAGTTTTGTAACTAAACTGCAACTGATCAATATATTTCATCAATCTAAAGCCATATAGTATAAAGTCAGATCTCGCCATACAAAAAACAAAAACAAAAGGTTTTGAAGTAGAAATTGCGAGATATAAAGTTGAAATTGCGGTATACAGGTATAAAGTTACAACTATGAGAAATAAAGGACCAATTGCAAGAAATAAATTAGAAATTTCTAAATATAAAGTGGGAATTGCATGATATAAACTTGCGATTGTGAGAAATTGTCGCAATTGCGAGGTATAAAGTCACAATCATGAGAAATAAAGCTGCAGTTGAGAGAAATAGTCACAAAAACTAGTAACAAAAAAGTAAAAAATAAAGTTACAATTATGAAAAATAAAGTCTCAATTGCAAGAAATAAAAACACAATTATCAGATATAATGTGCACTCACTGAGCACTTTATTAGGTACACCTGTACACCTACTTATTCATGCGATCATCTAATCAGCCAATCATGTGGCAGCAGTGCAATGCATAAAATCATGTAGATACAGGTCAGGAGCTTCAGTTAATGTTCACATCAAACATCAGAATGGGGAAAAAAATTTGATCTCAGTGATTCTGACCGTGGCATGATTGTTGGTGCCAGATGGGCTGGTTTGAGTATTTCTGTAACAGCTGATCTCCAGGGATTTTCACACACAATAGTCTCTAGAGATTACTCAAAATGGTGCCAAAAACAAAAAACATCCAGTGAGCGGCAGTTCTGCGGACGGAAACATCTTGTTGATGTGAGAGGTCAACGGAGAATGGCCAGACTGGTTCAAACTGACAGAAAGGATACGGTAACTCAGATAACTGCTATTTTTTTTCCTGACATTGAAAGTGAATGCTGATTTAAACTGTCGAGGGAACAACAATTACTATTGAGGCACCATAAAAGGCCATATGACTTGTGTGCTATATGGAAAGTCTTCTGAAGCCGTATGATAGCTTTGTGTGTAGAACAGACTGAAACTTAAGTTGTTATTCACTGAAAATCTTTCCCACTGCCATAGCTCTCAAATCTCTTTCACGTTTGTGTTCATTTAAACATGGCATGTTAACACCCTGCATCAAATGTCCCATTTACATTCATTGTATGGAAGAGCAACTTAGACTTTCTGCTTAACATCTCATTTTGTGTTCCACCAGGGTGAGTAAATAATGACAGAATTTACACTCACGGGGCACTTTATTAGGAACACTATGATCCAGTGTGTTCTTCTGCTGTTGTAGCCCATCCACCTCAAGGTTCAACATGTTGTGCATTCTGAGATCACTACAATTGTACAGAGTGGTTATCTGAATTACCGTAGCCTTTTTGTCAGCTTGAACTAGTCTGGCCAATCTCCGTTGACCTCTCTCTTCAACAAGGCGTTTCCATCCGCAGAACTGCCGCTCACTGGATGTTTTTGTTTTTGGCACCATAGAGTAAACTCTAGAGACTGTTGTGCATGAAAATCCCAGGAGATCAGCAATTACAGAAATACTCAAACCAGCCTTTCTGGCACCAACAATCATGTCACAGTCGAATTCACTGAGATCAGATTTTTTCATTGATTTCATGCATTGCACTTCCACCACACAATTGGCTGATTAGATAACCTTATGAATAAGTAGAGGTATTCCTATTAAAGTGCTTAGTGAGTGTACATTTTTCAGTGAACTTTAAAAGGGAGTGTTAAAAAAATACACACAAACAACACAGAAAAGACATTCGCACATACACACATACTTGGCCAGCTCTACTGAGATGAAACCGAATGCGGGTTTGTTTGGACTTGTTTCGGAGTAATTTGCTTATTTGGCTGCGATAGGAGGTGAGTAACTTTGACAGCGGACAAGGAGAACAGCTTAGAAAACCAAAGCTTGTTCTTAGAGTGGACGTGCAGTCATGATTTGTGTGTGCATGAGAGAGTGTGTGTGTGTGTGTGTGTGTGTGTGTGTGTGTGTGTGTGTGTGTGTGTGTGTGTGTGTGTGTGTGTGTGTGTGTGTGTGTGTGTGTGTAAAGGCCGTCTCCTTCTCTAGTCTCCGTGTCCACAGTTGAAATAGTCAGTTTTCCTGAGCACTCAAATCTTTGACGCCTGACATCATTAAACAGATCTGCCTGTCTGTAATTTTCATCCACAGTGTCTGTCACCAGAGAGAAGGCGAGACAGACAGAAGGTAAGAGAGATAGAAGGGTCAAGGAATGGAGAGAAGGGTAACGTTTTCAGCAAGAGCATGAAGGATTGGAAAATTCACTCCTCCTAACACAGAGACTTTCTCAGAATCTCAAAGTTTGATTTATGTACAGTGGCCACAAAAAGTATTTGGACACTTAAGCAACACTTTGACAACAAAATATCAAACCAATTGGTATATGAAAACATAAGATGGCAGAGCCTATCTTAGAACAAACTTCACTTTTCTGAGCAAATTTAGCAAATTCTTTTAACCAGCTGCTCCAAATATTATTTTTAGTGGATGTATGATATGAGGCAAGTTCCCCTTCACATAGGTGTCCTAGCAGAGAAACCACAGATGTATTTTACACTGTCTTGGTTCAATCATTCCATGCATACTGCAATTCATATTTGTTTATGTATTATTTGTGCTGTTGTATATGTCATATTTCTTATTACTTTTGAATATAATGTCTTTTTACACATCTATGACTTTAATTTTAGTTTTTTGATATATTTCTCCTATATATATAATGTAATGGAACAACCTCATTAAGTACCAATAATAAATATAATAATAATAATAATAATAATAATAATAATCCCGTTTTACCTTCAAAGCAAACAAAGACTGACCTGTAGTTCATCACATGGACATGCTCAACAATGGGCATGTTCCATTAATTCTGACAACCAGAAAGAGCCAGATGTCATTATGCGACTGGGGTGACATTTTTGCAAAATTATATTAAGTGGTTCATTACACGTACAGCCGAGGTTAAACGTCCACTGAGTGGCGCTAAAAGTGAGTTAGCTCCTAAACAAAATCTTCCTTTCTACCCTAAACCTTAGACATAAATCTAACCGATAGTGTCACATTTACATTTAGTCATTTAGCAGACGCTTTTATCAAAAGCGACTTACAAATGAGGAACATAGCAAGCAATTTGTCATACAAAGTTCAACAACATATACAATGGTGTACTGCCAAGCTCTCAAGCTGGCGCTAGCGCAAAAAAAAAAAAGAGACAGAGACGGATTTATTTATTTATTTATTATTATTTTTTTTTTTGTACAGTAAGTGCAAGTTAAGTTCAATAGTAAGTACAATTAGTGTGGATTGGTTAAGTGCTCACGGAACAGATGTGTTTTCAGCTGGTTCTTGAATAAATGTTTGAGATGAATCACCAATTGCTGAAGCAACCATATAATGTTGTGATGCTTCTATGGCACTTTCGGCTCACGTGTCAGCTCGAATGCTCATCAGGACTCCTATCCCAGTCCTTTGCATCGTGAGTGCAACACTCTATCAGTTGAGCTCCCTCGCAATTTGATCACACTCGAACAAGCTTGTAAATGCAGTTGGTTATGCAATGCAAACATTAAAACTTTTGCTTTATGATAGTCATGCACTACAGTAAAATTGTTACAATGTCATAAGATTGCACTGTATGAGGAACAGGGCGAAAAGTACGTGTTTATGAAATGATATTCTGCAGTTTTACTCATGATTTGTGTGATAGGGAATACAAGTCCTTACTGTTGTAGCGCCTCTAGTGTTCATTTCACCAGGAAACTGCCACGATATGTTCAACGAGCCGTGTGAAGATAATTTAGCAAAAATTTAGGTAATGTGATTCTATGAGACCAGGTTGACAAGAAAGTCTCCAAATACTTGCAAGTTCATCACAGACAGTGTGCAACAGCTGAATTAAGACTGCATTGCAAAAAAAATGTTAATTTTGCCACTTGACATATTAAAATTGGAAATCTGTTATTGTGTTTTTCATAGCCTATATATTATTGTATTTTAATTTGCGTATTTTATAGCCTGTATTACTACAGTACATAGAATATTTTCACATGCCATATTTCCATTATCAAGTCGCTAGTATTTTGCATGAACATACACTCAGGGTGACAGCTGTTATGAGTAATATTTCAGCAGCAGAGGGTTCTGGGGTTTGGGGCAGTCTAGAAACCGTGCTTATGCTGAACTGCTCGTTATTGGGCTGACCACAAACCTCTGCTGCCCACAGGCATGTGTGTGTGAGTGTGTGTATAAGTGCGTTTGTGGTGACGGTTGAGGGGGAAGTATACTGCTCTCAAATACGCCAGAACTCCAGCACTGAGCTGAAGCAAAGATCTCACTGCCAGCTACATCATATTCGAGGTCTGCGCGACAACATTTATCTGATTTATCTACGTGGGACAAGCTTTTCGTAAGTGTTGGAGCGCAATATAGAATTGCGTCACCACTCTGACCACAAAACATGGGTGGGTTGTTTTTTTTTTTCTTCGTCTGCATACAATGCTTCAGCCTGCTTAAAAGAGAAATTACTAATATGATGGTTGATTCTAGAGATAATGTGGCAACAAACTTCTCATATATCTCAGAATAATTGATTCACTGTTTTCTTTGGCACAGGTGCACAGCAATTCAATCCTAATTCAAAGAGTCTTTGTGAATCTGCTGTTGTGATTGGTTGTACCACACAAACAATGTTCGACAGAATAAGTGGGCCTTGTTCTAGGTGGGAATGTCTGTGTTCATTAGACACATTAAAGCAGCTTCTCACCTGGCACGAGTCAGTTTATACCAAGCTTATCAAAACAGTCTTATAACGGGTGTCATTCCTACACCCAACAGATCCGCTCTTAAACAATGCGCTCCATTCATCTCTGTGCTGTCGGTCAGAGGAAGGTAAACGAAAGCAGTTGCGTAAAACGAGAACGGCAGTCACTAATTAAACCCCTTTCATTCCGAAGCTAGCTGAACTTACTTATCAAAACAAACAATTAAAAAGTCTTTTGTTCTGAGTGAATAGTAAACAGCACAGAGCCTCAGGTCTACTCATATTTCACAAGGGAACTGGGAAAGATTGTATTGCTCACAGGTTGCTCTTTCATAGCTCAAGATCCCTAATGGAGTTCCAAATTATGTTAATTTAAGTATACATTTTGTCTGAGATGTTTCTTCTGAAAATCCTTTGGAGACAAAAAACATAGACATATACTTAAAAGTATAGAGCTATAAAATAATGTGGATAGCACATCTCATATACTGTAATTTGGTCTTAAAAGAATTTGATGATAAACGTTTAATACTGAAATCTCTGACTTTTGATTGTGAAATCTGGTATCTTATTAAATATGAGCACAGTTTGAGTCAAGAGGAGACACATAAGACTTAAAGAGATAGTTCACCCAAAAATCTAAATTCTGCCATCATTTACTCACCCTCATGTTGTTAAAACCCCATAAAACTTTATTTTTTCCATGGAACACAAGTGATGATAGGCAGAATTAGAGCCTTAGTCACCATTCATGTTGACTATATGGAAAAAGGCGCAATGAAAGTGAATGGTGACTGAGACCAACATACAACCTAACATCTTCATTTGTGTTCCATGGAAAAAAGGAAGTCTTATGGGTTTGGATCTACATGGGGATGAGTAAATTATGACAGAATTTTCATTATTGGATAAACTATGCTTAAACTATCCATTTGCCCATCATTTGATCTCGATGGTGTCTAGGAAAAAACATTGCAATTAAAGAGATTTGTGATTTTGTTTTCCTAAGGCTTTTGAGCGCACTTGTTATTCCAAGTTAGTCATCAACCTTCACAAACCCAGGGCAATCCCATCCAGACTCTTAGACATCCCAAAGGACCCTGATATAAAAATAAAAAGCAAGATTTTCTCTGTAACATTTAAGAACTTTTGATATGAACTTTAATAAACATTATTACCTTCTGTATGATTCTCACAAAACCTGTCAAGAAAATGTTCTGGTCTTATTTTACTCAAATCAACAGAAACATATAAGAAATATATTTTGCATATACATCTTAATGGTCCTTAGGCTTCATTTTCTTTGTGCAAAACATATTTTTTGTATTTCACTCACTAAGCACTTTTTAAGGAACACCTGTACACATATTTATTCATGCGATTATCTAATCAACCAATCATGTGGCAGCAATGCAATGCATAAAATAAGGGAGATACAGGTTAGAAGCTTCAGTTAATGTTCACATTAACCATCAGAATTGGTTAAAAAAAAAAACTTGATTTCAGTGAATTTGACCACTGCATGATGGTTGGTGCCAGACTGGCTGGTTTGAATATTTCTGTAACTGCTGATCTCCTTGGATTTTCACACACAACAGTGTTACATCCCCTAGTAGTAGGACGCAACAAAGTAAAGGGAGGTGTGCTCCTCGCACAACCGTCAGACCAAAAACCCCCAACAACAAGATCATAGATCCAATATTTTTTTATTGGAAGTAGATAAAGTATTAAAGATGTAATAATGCAGCAGGTATTTGGGCTTCAGGGTGACCCTGGGCCCAAAATAATAAACACAACCTAGAAAGAAAAAGGAGAAAATAATTAACCTTAAAAGGAAATAAAAATACAATTAAACTAATCTGACTTCACTAAAAGAGCAAACAATATCAAATAAACAGGACAAGTCACCCCTACAAACCTAACTGCTATAGCCCAGAAAACACTCTAATTCTGAAGAGCAACAATGTAACAAACTCTCAGCTCGAGAACACGAGGGACAGGTCTGGCAGCTGGTGGGGAGCATGGAGGAGTGTGACCAGCCCAAATTCACAGCAGCTCACATCTGAAAGGCAGCAAAGGGTTTTTATAGGCACACAATCAGAAATGGCCAATCTGTAAATCAGCGGCAACTGCAGACACTCAGAGTAGAAGACACACCCACAAACACAAACAGAGAGTAAGAACACGGACAGCACAGCAAAAACTGCACACATTACGGAACGTAACAACAGTCTGAGTTTACTCAGAATGGTGCCAAAAACAAAAAATATCCAGTAAGTGACAGTTCTGTGGATGCAAACGCCTTGTTGATGAGAGAGGTCAATGGAGAATTGCCAGATTAGTTTGAGATGACAAAATAGCTATGGTAACTCAGATAACCACTCTGTACCATTGTAGTGAGCAGAATAGCATCTCAGAATGTACAACATGTTGAACCTTGAGGTGGATGGGCAGAAGACCACATTGGGAACTTTATTAGGACCATAGTGTTCCTAATAAAGTGCTCAGTGAGTGTAATTTGGTATTAAATATGACCGGGACATTTTACTGACAGGTTTCATGAGAATCACCTGCCTAACAGATCACTACTGTTGCACATTTAGAAATACATTTTGAAATACACTGACCACTAGTTAAAACCCCTAGCTGTTAGTCATTATTACCTGGTCCTCTTAACTCACCCAATACGCTGTGTATTTTTAGAAGAATATTTCAGCTCTCTAAATCCATACAATGCAAGTGAATGGGCACCAAAATTTTGAAGCTCCAAAATGCACATAAAGGCAGCATAAAAGTAATCCATAAGACTCCAGTGGTTAAATCTATATCTTCAGAAGCAATATGATAAGTATGGGTGAGAAATACATTAATATTTAAGTCCATTTTTACCATAAATTGTCCTCCCTGCCCAGTAGGTGGCGATATGCACGAAGAATGGAACTCACCCAAAAAAAAAATAAATAAATAAACTTTCTGGTTGTTTAACTTGTGAGCAAATCTGTATAGTTAATAAGGTGATGAACTACAGCAGTGGTTACTCTGTTTCACCCATATGAAACAGTCGGACCAGCTGGATAAAAGTAACTGTACAAATTTGCTCTTAAAAGTGAATTTAATTGTGAGAAAAAGTCTAGCATCATTTTTTTCTCAAATATTATTTTATTTAATGCAATAAAATTCATACATGTTAAATGTGACTTAAGTGTCTAAATAGTTTTTTTGGGGCAATGTCCATCCAGTTATACACACAGGGCACTGACAAAACTGCTGTGCCACCTGCTGTTCTCAGGCGAGTCTGGTGCATAGCCTACGGTTGCGTTTGCTTTTTTATTCCCTGCAACAAACTGTCCATTGTTTACCGAAATAATAAAACAATATTCTGTGTCTGGAGTGGCTGCCAGACTAAACAAAACAAATGTAGATCTCCTGGGGTCCATGGCTGCCAGGCCTGCTCTGAATTAGCACACTTTCACATTTGTTTTGGCTTGGCCAAGTACAGGGCAACATTGAGTGTTAAAGAGCCCACCCCAGCTTTAAAAAAACCACAGAATGCAGCTTAATTTCACACACAGTAGTTCAGTTCCAAAAACTAGTGAGCTGCCTTGCTGTCTAAACTGCCTAACTAGTGTGACACTGAGCAGAAGACATTAAAAGAAATTTAATGATGTCTTGAGAAGAATATACACAACCATTCTAAACTAAATGGTGATTAATGTCATGACAGTCAAAATGACTGTACATTTTGTAATATGTTGATCAGGTTTTTATTAATTTTGTGGTGAGAGATTAATCAAACAAGCATTACGTGACCTGACCACAGCTTATTTAATTGGATATTCTATATCAATTTCCCTCAGGTCATTCCAAACCAGTTTGACTTCTTTCTTCTGTGTAAAACCGAAGTAAAAGTTTGGAGAATGTCCGTGGCAGGCTGCTCTCCTCCATACAAAGAAAGTGGATGGGAATAAGGGACTGTCAAGCTCCAAAAAAAACAAACAAACAAAAAAAACAATCATAAACGTAGTGCATACGACTTGTAAACTATATTCCTATTAGTCTTAAAAGGCCCTATGATAGCTGAGTAACAGACTGATATTTGAAAAGTAAATTATTTATTGAAAATCCAGCCTTCACTTTCATTGTATGGAAAAGAATAGGTTGAAAACATCTAATTTTGCGTTCCACTTAAGAAAGAAAGTCATACAGGTTTGGAACAACATGCAGGTGAATAAACAATGGCTGAATCAAATCGGCTTTGGGTGAGGACCAAAATGTAACTCCTTTTTTCACTGTACATCTTGCCATTGCAGTCTCTAGGCACAATCATGATTGCCAAGGAGACTGCTGATGGCAAGATTTATAGTGAAAAAAGAACTTAATGGATTGCTTCAGAAGACATGAATTAAACCATTGGTGTCTTGTGGATTACCTTTATGCTGCCTTTATGTGCTTTTTGGAGCTTCAACATTTGCTCACTATTAACTTGCATTGACCTACAGAGCTGATATATTTCTTTGTTAATGTTATGTAGAAGAAAGAAAGTCATATACATCTCAGATAGCATGATCATTTTCATTTTTGGATGAACTATCCCTTTAACTTTAAATAATAGTACAGTAGGATGTGGCACTTCTGAAAATCAAAAATGTTTTCTCTCTCTCTGTCTCTCTCGTTGAGAGTAAGGCAGCAGAAATACGTTTATACTGTGACTTTCCAGAGTTTTTTAACTGAAACGATGTGGAAGATGCTGTTTGAAGCCTCTGTGTCAGAATAATAGGACTTGTGTTTTTCTCTTTATCAGGGAGGATATGAAACAATCAGCAGTGAGTGGCACTCATTTAGAGAAATGGGTTCCTTTAATCTAATGCATCCTAACCTAAATGAAGCCTCATAAGTGAGCGATTTGGATCGCTTTTCATAGACAGCAACTTTGTGCGCCACAGAAATAGAGATCCTCGTGAAGTGCACAGGACACTCGACTAAAAATTGATTTGGATGTTAGCATGTCAGTAAGCTAACACATAATCTGTCTGTTGGGTGAAATGGTAAATTTTTAATAAGATGTACAGTACATTTTAATTTAGATCTATATTTTAAAGGTGCTGAAAGCGATTTTTTATGGAATGGTATACAGAAAATACTCCTTCTCCCTGAAAGATGAAATAAGTGTCCTCAGATATCACACCAGTCTCTGTGACAGCACTAGACTGTGTAAACTACACTGCATGCCCAATTATTAGGCAAGTGAGTATTCTGATCTTATCATTATATCCATGCACATTTTCCAACTCCAAACCATATAAACTTGAATGCTTATTGGATTCATTCATTTTCAGGTGGTATGTATTTGTGTAATGTGGGAGGGTGTGGCGAAAGTGACTAACACCTTATATCAAGGTGTGCATAATTATTAGGCAGCTTCATTACCTCAGGTAAAATGGGCCAAAAAATAGATTTAACTGACACTGATAAGTCAAATGTTGTAAAATGCCTTTCAGACGGATGCAACACTCTCGAAATAGCTAAACTATTGAGGCATGACCACCAGACAATCAAACATTTTGTTGTGAATAGTCAGCTGGGACGCAAAAAACTCATGGAGAAGTAAAGGCGCAAATTAACTGCAAACGACTTGAGAATAATTAAACGTGAAGCTACCAGGAACCCATTATCCTCCAGTGCCACCATATTCCAGAACTGCAACCTACCTGGAGTGTCCAGAAGTACAAGGTGTCAAGTGCTCAGAGACATGGCCAAGGTCAAGAAGGCTGAAACAATATGTTTTCCTCTTTTGTAATTCGCATTGGATAAAAGCGTCTGCCAAATGAATAAATGTAAATGTAAATGTAACACGACCACCACTGAATATATTCACAAGTTGAATCGTCAAGATTGGGCAAAGAAATACATGAAGTCAGATTTTTTTGGATAGTGAAAATGTTTAATGGATAGATGAAATGAGAGTGACTCTTGATGGACCAGATGGATGGGCCCGTGGCTGGATCACTAATGGACACAGGGCACCACTTCGAGTCTGGTGCCAGCAAGGAGGAGGAGGGGTACGGTATGGTCTGCTATCATTAAGGATGAGGTTGTTGGACCTTTTCGAGTTGAAGATGGACTGAAACTCAACTCTCGAACCTACTGCCAGTTTCTGGAAAGTACTTTCTTCAAGCAGTGGAACAGGAAGAAATCCTCAGCATTCAAGAAGGTCATGATCTTTATGCAGGACAATGCTCCATCACATGCATCCAAGTACTCCACTGCTTGGCTAGCCAGCAAGGGCCTCAAAGATGCCCAAATAATGACTTGGCCCCCTTCCTCACCTGACTTAAATACTACTGAGAACTTGTGGGCCCTTCTCAAACATGAGATTTACAGTGAGGGAAGACAATACACCTCTTTGAACAGCATTTGGGAGGCTGTGGTTGCTGCTTCAGCGAAAGTTGATTGTGAACAGATCAAGAAACTGACAGACTCCATGGATGGAAGGATCATGGCAGTTATTGAAAAGAAGGGTGGCTATATTGGTCACTGAACATTTTTGAAAGGCCAAAAATGTTATTTAATTGTCATTTTGTGTTACTTATTTGTTGCACCTACTCTAAAAATTGAGAATAAACAACTGAGTTGGGAGAAATTCTTTTTGTAATTTAGTTGCCTAATAATTGTGCACACTAATAGTTGCCTAATAATTGTGCACACTTATATATTCCCCTGAGAAAGACAAAACTCACTTTTTCTTTGTTCAACATTCAGGTTTGAGGTTTTGGATTGACTGAGAGCATTGTGTTTGTTCAACAATAAAATTAATCCTGAGGAATACAATTTGCCTTATAATTGGGCACGCAGTGTAGGGATGGGCATTTTCATGTAATTCTGTAGTTGAGTACTCTAACCCACAAAAAACAAATACTCAATTACTCGTAAATTAAAATGCATGTTAGAAATAACAAGTATGACATGTACATGAATTGTATATTTTGTTTCATTAACCTAACAAAGAACGGTTTCAAAATAAGATAACTTAACAAACTATACTTTTCTTTTGGGAAAGAATTAAATGAACAATATGCATTAATAATAATAATAATAATAATAATAATAATATTATTATTAATAATAAAAAGTCTACATATGAGTCTACATAAAGGCTACCACATTTTTATAATTTCACATTTTATTATTCAGTAAAAAAAGTCATGAATGTTTGCTTTTTATAAAATGCACTCTGCCTGTGATCAGAGATTTAATGCACATACTCACACACTGGTCTGATCAGCTTCCAAGCTCACTATGCTGTTTCTTTCAACAATAAAAGGAGATCCTCATCTGTTGGTTTGCATGACTCCAACATGAACCAAAAAAAAAAAAAAAAAATTACAGTAGAATTCAATAAGAATCAAAATATTACAAGTACTGCTACACTTTGCTTTCAAAAACACGTGATATCTTCTACTCTCATCAAAGACCTCGATGGCACACATCCACAGTGGACTCAGTTGTAACAACAAGATTTGGTGAGAGATTTACAGTGTAATTCAGTGCTACTCACAGCAGGCAAATGCGTAAAGGAAAAGTAATTTGCGATATTCGAGTAATGTTTTTAATACTCCAGTATCTGGTGCAGAATGTGTACTCGATTACTCGTGCACATTCCTAGTGTAAATGGCAAACAAAAATGTGACCGCGGGCTATGGAGAAATTTTGTATCCATGTATGGATCAATAGCTTCCAGCACAAATGGCATTTGTCACTTGTAGGTGGATAAGAGTGGCAAAATTTATAAAATAAATAAATAAATAAACTAAGGCTAGGGTATACTTAGTTTTATTGTGTGCCATTTCATCTCATGTAGTGTTGAGTGCTTCATATATATAATTTGTATAGCCTTCTCTTGTGCCCATACGGACATGTTCAATGCATGCGCACTAAGACCGCTTTGTGATACTCTTTAGTACACTCAATGCGAGGCGCATGTGCAGACAACACACACAAATGCGAACTGCTGTGTGTTTAGAATTTCTGGGCTGCCAGTCATGGACATTAATCCTTGGTTTGTAACTTGTCCCTTAATTTTTATGTGATCGGACACTAGAAGTTTTGCCAGGTGGACAATTGGCAAAAAAGGAGGAAACTGAGCCATTTCTAGAGACCAGACTTGGCTGTGAGCTCTTTTGACTTGGGATAGTAAGCATCCACCTAGCAACCACCCAAAACACCTTCACAGCTGCATAGCAATGCGCTAACAACCACTCAGAACATCTAAGTAATGAAAATACCCAGCCTAACCAGACAGGCTGCGATTTGTTAAGTATATTTTATGTGTCGACAGGTTGAGTTTAATTAGTTAAATGTCACTTTCGATCTTGGCATCACATTTAATCTCTTTAAGACATAATAATCATCAGCTCCCTCCACAAAACTAGCCTTTTCTTTAGTTTAACACAAGTCTGAACAGTGGGGAGAAATGACAGGCACAAACTGGCTTTGATCTCAGTGAGGAGCTTATTGGGTGTCTTTCTCTTGTCCGCGGGGTGAAGTGAGAGGTTAATTCAAAGTCATTTATCTGCAGAGAGGCCATCGCAGTCTCATCATAGTGTAAAAACATTTGCTCATTCACACCTGCTTCAGAAATACCTGGCTAACAGCCGCTGTCAGGCATGATCATAGACTATTTGAGGCGCCACAAGTTCATATGAGTCTAGAGGCACAGAGCACATACACACAGAAACCCCAGAGTTCATTAAACAGATCTGTGAAGCCAAATAATACTGATGGCCACTCAACAAGCAGAGGGCATTTCCCTCAGTCTTAGCCTGAAGTCATTAACCCTTAAATGCATGGGTGTTTCACCAAACATTATTACATACTCAGGTCTTAAGCACATATATCTATCACAAATGGATCTACAAAATGCCCAGATAGTGTCAATGTGTTTAAAACATTTTCAAGCCAATTAGAAAATAACAGAATAGAATATATTCTGATATATTTTCATGTTTTATTTTTCATATATTAATGATGCAACAAATATAGAACAGGAATCATTACTTCCTCACTGAAATTTCATGATACACATCTGGCTGTCAAACAAATATTGAGCTACACATAACATAATCTACACATAAACTACACATAAGCTAAGTACTTTCTCAGGCACTTTTTGAGTCCAAATAGATGCACAACTTACATAATGTCAGAAGTACACCCAAATGACAAAAGCCAAATCAAACTGTTCATGTGTTACACTTGCTATAGTTGACTTCCACATTTCTTCTTAGTCAAATAGCAATGTCAAATGTAAATCAAGTCAATCACTGAAACAACAGTGCCACCTTGAGTAAGAAATAGCATATATGTGAAGCTCCTGTTCTACCCGCTCCTTACAGGACTCGAACCAGCGTCTCTAGCATGGGAGGCGGGTGCGCTAACAAGGAGGCTAAAGGCTACAGCCCTTAGCATCAGTCGCTAGTACACCTCTTGAGGTCAGGAAAGTGAGGTTTATACACATTGCACAGCTATCTATCAGCTGGCCACCATTACACATACAGTATGTTATACTTAGAATTCACCATTGTCCCACAGAAAATCAATGTGATATAGTAGTCATTTGTCTTATAATAAACAAATAAATATACTGTTGTGCTCAAAAGATTGCATACCCTGGCAGAAATTGTGAAATTTTGGCATTGATTTTGAAAATATGACTGATCATGCAAAAAAACTGTATTTTATTTAAGGATAGTGATCATATGAAGCCATTTATTATCATATAGTTGTTTGGCTCCTTTTTAAATCATAATGGTAACAGAAATCACCCAAATGGCCCTGATCAAAAGTTTACATTCCCTTGAATGTTTGGCCTTGTTACAGACACACAAGGTGACACACACAGGTTTAAATGGCAATTAAAGGTTAATTTCCCACACCTGTGGCTTTTTAAATTGCAATTAGTATCTGTGTTTAAATAGTCAACGAGTTTGTTAGCTCTCACGTGGATGCACTGAGCAGGCTAGATACTGAGCCATGGGGAGCAGAAAAGAACTGTCAAAAGACCTACGTAACAAGGTAATGGAACTTTATAAAGATGGAAAAGGATATAAAAAGATATCCAAAGCCTTGAAAATGTCAGTCAGTACTGTTCAATCACTTATTATGAAGTGGAAAATTCAGAGATCTCTTGATACCAAGCCAAGGTCAGGTAGACCAAGAAAGATTTCAGCCACAACTGCCAGAAGAATTGTTCAGGATACAAAGAAAAACCCACAGGTAACCTCAGGAGAAATACAGGCTGCTCTAGAAAAAGACGGTGTGGTTGTTTCAAGGAGCACAATACGACGATACTTGAACAAAAATTCGTTGCATGGTCGAGTTGCCAGAAAGAAGCCAATGCCACAAAAAAGCCCGTTTACAATATGCCCGACAACACCTTGACACACCTCACAGCTTCTGGCACACTGTAATTTGGAGTGATGAGACCAAAATAGAGCTTTATGGTCACAACCATAAGCGCTGTGTTTGGAGAGGGGTCAACAAGTATTGTGCTTCTTGAAACAACCACACCGTCTTTTTCCAGTGCAGCCTGTATTTCTCCTGAGGTTACCTGTGGACTTTTCTTTGTATCCCGAACAATTCTTCTGGCAGTTGTGGCTGGAATCTTTCTTGGTCTACCTCACCTTGGCTTGGTATCAAGAGATCCCCGAATTTTCCACTTCTTAATAAGTGATTGAACAGTACTGACTGGCATTTTTAAGGCTTTGGATATCTTTTTATATCCTTTTTCATCTTTATAAAGTTCCATTACCTTGTTACGTAGGTCTTTTGACAGTTCTTTTCTGCTCCCCATGGCTCAGTATCTAGCCTGCTCAGTGCATCCACGTGAGAGCTAACAAACTCATTGACTATTTATACACAGACACTAATTGCAATTTAAAAAGCCACAGGTGTGGGAAATTAACCTTTAATTGCCATTTAAACCTGTGTGTGTCACCTTGCGTGTCTGTAACAAGGCCAAATATTCAAGGGTATGTAAACTTTTGATCAGGGCAATTTGGGTGATTTCTGTTATCATTATGATTTAAAAAGGAGCCAAACAACTATGGGATAATAAATGGCTTCATATGATCAATATCCTTAAATAAAAGACAGTTTTTTTGCATGATCAGTCATATTTTCAAAATCAATGCCAAAATTTCACCATTTCTGCCAGGGTATGCACATTTTTGAGCACAACTGTATATCCTGTGATAGTAAACTTATACACTTATTAATTAATCATAAAAAAACATGATTTATGGAATTGAAAAAAATAAATAAAATCAGACACAGTTAAATATCTAGGGCCTTTAAGACTCTATACAATTCTATACTATTCAGATGAGAAAGGTTGAGGTATACTGATGAGGTGTGTGCATAACTCCAAAAAGTCCAGGGTCCAGGGGATGGAATGAGGTCACAGGTCACTAAAGACTCAAAGTATGCATTACAGGGTTAAATATGGGCAATTTATATATATATATATATATATAGAGAGAGAGAGAGAGAGAGAGAGAGAGAGAGAGAGAGAGAGAGAGAGAGAGAGAGAGAGAGAGAAAAAGAAAAAAGTGCTTTCAGTCTAAAATTAAGATTGGTGGTGGCCTTTGGTATTTAACCAAGAAAATGCACAAGGGTCAGTCCTGTTATGCAGTAGTCTTTTCATGTTTTCCATCAAATATTTCTTAAAGATGAACTTTGTCGTTTTGTAATTCATAACATTGAATTGAAAAGGTGAATTTAGTAATTCATAAAATGTATACATATATTTTGTAATTTGTGTACTACCAGTGGCAGAAAGACTCTTTTCAAACAGGGTTTCCAGAACTCTTCCTCTGTCTTCCATTGGTATATCAAACAGGTAGTCCCACCTCAAAGTTCTGTCAAACTGGATTTTACATTGGTTAAAATATGAAACCCACAATTTTAAGGATGGAAAAAATATTATCTTGCATTTTACAACATTACGCAAATTTAAGCAAACACAATTCATTTCCTCGCCATTGCGTAACTAATGTCTAAGCATGACCAAAGCATATACAGTATCTACTGTAGGTCTGGTATATAGAAATACTTCCTTTACCACACAATGAAAATTGTTGTTTTGTAATAAGTTATAGAGTTCAAGAAGTACAGCATAATAGGAATGACCCACAAATATGACTTCCCAGAAAGTTTGATGTTTTTTATGAAGGCTGGTCCTAGTCAAGATGGGACCATGTAAAAAATGCAGAAATGTGGCTGAAAATCCTTTGAGAAAGTTCCAAAAGATCCAGGAGCACCAGCTGTTGTCTGGCTGGTTCTTATAACTGAAATAGACGATGTGATTGATAAAAGTTTGTGGAGGTCTCGTGTCAATTCGGAGGTCTGTGTCCCTCCGTTTTGAGGTTTTGTTGTCTGTGTGTGTTCTGTCACCCTGGGTGGCTGAATTATATCTTTCATGACACATTTAGTGTGGCCCATACATTGTGAGAGAGACAAACACACAGATCAGTGCAGACTAGAACAGTTTGCCTGCAATTTGGCTGCTGTATGGATGCTAAATATGATTTGCATAATGACATTCACCATTAGGGTATCATTATCTTTTCCTCTTCATAACCCAGTATGGATAATTTCACCAGTTTGTAGAAAAGTTATGGAGCTGAAAATTCATTCTGAGCAACCTCTTAATAAATAAGCCACTCAACTGAGAATATAATTATGAGAAATTCACAAAATCATTGCATGATATTAATTATCGAATTATATCATTAGCAAATTAAATTGTCCTCTTTTGTTATATCAGTGAGTTAGTTTGTCAAAAAATATAAAACAATTGGCATTAAGTGGAGTTAACTGCTAAAATATAATCTTTTCATTACCATTTTGTATAATTTTGATTCGCTATATTGCAATATGCATTATTTATTTATTTATTTATTTATTTTAAATCAACAAGTGCGAAGATTGCAAGAATTAAGGTAGTTTTTTGTTTTACTGTATATCAGTTGTATACTCTATATGCATTATGGGTATAAAAGAGTGCACTGTCTAGGGAATGAAAGTGTTCACTAAGAATTCAGATAACACTATAAAATAACACCCCATATATACACTACCGGTCAAAAGTTTTGAAACACTTATTCTTTATTATAATTTTTTTTCTTCACATTTTAGAATAATAGTAAAGTTATCAAAACTATGGAATAACATAAATGGAACTATGGGAATTATGTTGTGACTAAACAAAATCCAAAATAAATCGAAACTGTGTTATATTTTAGCATCTTCAAAGTAGTCGCCCTATGCCTAGAATTTGCAGACATGTACTCTTGACATTTTCTTAACCAACTTCTTGACATATCACCCATTATCACTATTTGGTTGTAAAGAGGAGAGTCTCTAGTTTCATTTGATATGCCGCTTTAAACAATCTGTTAATTTTTTCGCACTTTGGCGCGCTGATAAACATGAAGTACTCATGTTTACTGTTCGTATGTTTACATGTTCGTTATTTTGAATAACTTTTCACAGTAACAAATCTGTGGGTCTTGTCGCTTCATTTTAATCAAAATGTTGTTGTATTTTTGTTTGTTAACACTGTACAATAAGGTGCTATACATTAACATAAGTAAATGCATTCCTATATACAGTATATACTCTGCATTTTCACATTGAGAATAAATGTATTCATCCAAAAGCTGAAAAATGTTGCTTTTAGAGGCTTTATGTGGAGTTAGGATGAAAATAAGGTACATTTCAAACCAGTGCAGACAGACAGCACACTGGAGGTTAAGTAATTCACTAAATAGGGAGAAAGGGTGCATCCTATTGCTTTCCTATGCAGCTAAGTGCATTTACTCCTAATATCTGACCAAAAGTTTAGTTTCAGGCTGCAGATGATGTTTGGACCACTAAACATGTTTGGCAGACATGGGACAATAATAATCAATACATAGATTCAGAATTGTATAATTAAAAATGTTATTTTGATTGGCAGTGATTTGATGATGCTGGCCATTACTTTTAATCAGAATTATGTCTTCATCTTTCTAGAAAATATGTATGACTACTTTCTATAGTTTGGTAATTCTTAAAATTTCACAACTTAGTCTCGCTGTCCACATACAAGGACATACATTTTTAGGAAAACTATTTGCTCTACAAAAAAAAAAAAATGTCTTGTTTATTAGGTGCTACTAGTTACAAATCAGAAAATGAAATGGAAGATGCACTCAGAAGTCATGTGTGGGTCTCAGGAAGATAATTAATAAATAGTGTACCAAATTCTATTCTATTTCTAAAATCTTGCGGGCCAAAGTTGGGACATTCCTGCACTAGATGGACGTCTTTAACCGTTGCATCAATTCTCGCCATTTTTTTATTTTTTATTTTTTTCAGCGTCTTGCACAGGAAAAAGTTTAATCGAACTTCAACTCAAGACAACTTTTTTTTTTATGCGTTGCGCTGTGACTAGCTTTTTTATTGCAAGAAGGTGTTAGGTCTGAATGGCCCTTTAGACATAATGCCTAACGTAATATAATACTGTATGTGCCTTAAGTTTCAATTAAAATACACATATTTAGAACTTAAACCAGTCGTAATTTGTTTATATTCCAATAAATAAATAAGTAAGAAGTCAGTTTAAACAGTGATGAAAATGAGTAAATCTGTTTGAAGTTGTCATGAAAAGCTCTCTTGATCTGAAGGACCGCTCATGACACGCCACTGTCCGTGATTACCATACCACAGCAGTGCCATTGTAGATTTCTACTGCAATTTGCATTCCTTCCTGATAAAGTGATGATCACTGGACAGAGAGAAGCTGGCCTCAAAGGAAGTGACCTCAGGGCCTGATGGCATCTCCTGATTAGAGGGAAACTTGCTGCATAATGTTTTAATTCACATCTGGGTGCCCTCTCTTTACACTGCCAATTTCTCTCTTCCTGTTCTTGCACTCTCTCCATCTCTTCAGTCCTCCACTTATTCTCACCCACTGTCCCTCTGTCTTCATACTTGAAGCCCTTTTTTAATCTTCCTTCATCCCTCCCTTCCTCTGTTTCTTTATATCTCTCTCTTCCCTCACTTTGTAGTGCTCCTGGCATCCTTATCATGAATTGATCATGTCTTTGTGATGAAAGGAACTGCCTTCATTTCCACAGGAATGCACCCCCTCTCAGTGTCCATATGGAAACACTTGCCAGACAGATTGGTTCTGTTCTGTGCTCTTCCCTAGAGCATCAGACACGACTGATCACTTAGTACATGTCCAGAATAGAGTGATATCAGAAAAGAGGGAGCGATGAGCCAAGAGAAGAAGCATTCAACGGTGTTGCATTAAAATAACCCAAAATGACAGTACACAGTGACATGCTGGCACATTTGACATGCAATTTCTCACTAAAATAAGCTATTACAGTGAATCATGTCAATGTTCTTTTTACTTACAGTGACCTCAAAATGTTTTAAGATACTTAAGCCACACTTAAAGGAGTTTTCCACCCAAAAATTTTAATTCTGTCATCCTCATGTAGTTTCAAACCCCGAACGACTTTCTGTCTTGTGTGGAACAGAATCATTTTTGAAGAATATCAAGGCTGCACTTTTCCATATAATGAAAGTGAAAGGGAATTGGGTCTGTCAAGCTCCTAAATTACAAAAAAAATAAAAAATAAAAATCACAATTAAAGTATTACAAATGCAGTCCAGTATGACTCGTATGCTATATTCCAAGTTTTCTGAAGCCATACGAGTAATTGTTTTTTATATACAAGTCATTTTTCACTGAAAATCTTCCCCTTCAAATCAAATATGATGCCATTAGTACATAGAAACATGTGAAAATGAATGGCCTTTGGTGTTATTTGCAGTCCAAATGACTTCTTAAGTACATCTCAGAGCTTTGGCAGAGGGGAACAGTATCAGTGAATGAAGACTTAAATTTCATCCTGCACACAAAGCTATCATATGGCTTCAGTAGACTTGGAATATAGCACACAAGTTGTATGTTAGTTACAGTAAATGTGATGAACTACACCTGTGGCTACTCTGCTAGTACACCTGTTTTACCTGAGGGAAACAACACTTGATACAAAAAAAGAAAGAAAGAAAGTTAGTTCTAAGAAAAGGTGTAGGATCATATGTTTGCAGATGACTCATGGTTTGATATTTTGTTATCTAATGCAATGACATTCATACTGTACATTTTTAAAATGGCTTAAGTACTTTGTGGGGCTGTTGTACTATATGCCCCATAGACAGAGTTTTCAAATATGCTGTAATGGACATAATAATCTGGGAGTTCAGAGGTGTGAAAACCCGTGGTTTGTTCCTGTAATCGCCCAGCAGCTGAGCTTACAGAATTGTGATGTGTGGTCACCCAAAGTCATCATTTCTGTTGGAGGGTAATTACTAATATGCCACTGATGGAACCTCAGATGCCAGTAACTCTGTCTGGGTATAAATGTTGGATTAGTTATACTCTGCTAAGTGGTTTTCAGCTTTACTTGTGCACCACAAGCATCCTGGACATTTTAATGGAAACCATATATTTGAGAACTGAACAGCGCTTTTTTTTTTTTTTTTTTTTCAGGTGAATACTGACATAAATTGCCATTAGGCTATTATCTTTCCCTCTTCATAACTCCATATGGATAATTTCATCAGTCTGTAAGAATGTTATGGAGCCAGAAATTAATTCTGAGCAACCTCTTAATAAATTAGCTACACAACTGAGAATATGATAATGAAATATCAATTTATCAAATTTTATCAGTATAAAATTAACATTTCCTTTGTGCTCTTATATCAGTAAGTTAGCTTGACAAAAATTAGAAAACACTTATTGCTGAGTTAATAGCTAAAAAAAACAAACAAAAAAAAAACACGCACTAGACCAGGGGTGTCCAAACAATTTTTCTTGGGGATCAGATGCAACAAAAAAATAAAACAATAAGGTGTTGCAGGCCGCATAGTTGTAATAATAATACTAAAAAAAGATTAGATGCTACTAGATGCCACTATTGCATCATCTTTTTATTGTATGCTTAATATTAATATTATACAAGTTTTAATCACAAGTTTTGTGTTATTAAAGGATATTTCTCTCACCAAGAACACTTTTAATGGAACAGTGATGTAACATTTTTATACAAAATATTATACTGTTATAATTATAAATATTACGTTGAGCTTTTATTACTTTCTTATATGAGAACTGAACAAAACTGCTCTATTGTGCAAGAACAAATAATTAATAATAAAATCAGAAAGTAGTGGCAGGAATCACATATCAAGATAACTATAGCATCCGTTACGCAAATTGTACACTGTAAAAATCATCTTCCTATCAGTATTTTTGTTTTGCTTTCTGGTAAAAATGTATAAAAATATAACTTACTTGAGTTATTAAGACTTATTTTCAAAGAATTTTTTTAGAGAAAATCTTGAATTAAGTTTATTTTTCTTACACCCTTTGGCAAATTATATTTTCTTGTTTTAACCATAAATCTAAAAAATAAAAATAAAAATAAATAAATAAAAAAACACGAGTTAATTGTATGCCTAAAACAAGAAAAAAAAATATTTGTCAATGAGGAAAGAAGAATAAACTTGATTCAAACATATTCGATAATATAGTCTAATTATGTCATGTGTATTTTGTTCATTCATGTCTTTTATTTTGAAATGTTTAGTTTCTGTTTCCCTTGTCATGTGATGCCTGTTTTCCCCCATGTTCATGTGTCATGTTTTCATTGGTTTATTGTTTATTTATCTCATTAGAGATCTGTTTGTTCATTGGTTAACTTGTTTGTCTTGTTCTCCCATGTCTTGTATTTATGCCCTCATGTGTGCCATTGTCCATTGTTAAGTACTGAATGAATGTGAATGTGTTTCTTTCAAGTCAAGTCAAGTCAAGTCAAGTCAAACCATGTTATGTTTGTCAAGTTTTAAGTCTAGTCAAGTTCATGTTTCACATTTTTAGTTAGGGTTACTGGTTATCATGTTTGTAAATAAACTGCACTTGGGTTCTTCATCTTCACGTCTTCGTCATCATCATCATTGCCATTGCCAGCACTGCCAGCATCGTTACAAATAATATCACACAATGTTGTTTCTATAGTCAATTTTGCTTGTTTTAAAGGGATTGTTCACACAGAAATAATTTTATTCACTTGCCTTCATGATTCCAAACCCGTATGACTTTCTTTCTATTGTTGAACACAAATGATGTTAAGCAGAATGTTAGCCTCAGTCACCATTTACTTTCATTTAATGCCTTCAATGCCATTGCATAATTTAGGCATTTGTACAGGAAAACAAGACAAAAATACTGATTAAGACTATATATATATATATATATATATATATATATATATATATATATATATATTTTTTTTTTTTTTTTTTTTTTTTTACTGTACTGTAATATGTAGCGTGGAAATTGTGCCAATATCACATGGAACATTAAGGCTATCAAAGAATGATGATTGCAACAGAGTTTATCTAATGACAATCTCACGGACAGACTCTGCACTCGCATCATTGCCTCTTTACAGGTGTCTTACGTTTACACAAACATGTTTACATGGTCCTTAACCTTTCCAAGTGCAGCAAACATTTCTCCTTCAGTCTTGCTTGGGATCACTCCAGACCACTACAGCTGCCTCAGTTCAACTCTAATTGTTTAGGTCTGAATACCAGGACAGTATATTTTACTGCACAGTTAGTTGTTAGTTATCCAAAAAAGCCACAAAGCAGCTTTCTGAAATAATGCTGAATGCCAGTGCTCCAGTTTTGTGTTTCTCTTGCTGCATGTGATTTACAGTCAAGTTGATGCATTTAAAATGTGTTGCCTCGACCCCATGCGGTGTGTGTGCTGTGTAAACTGGCATAATAAAACTGCAAAGTCAATGTTTTCACTCTTAGCTTGGAATAAGCATTTCTGGAAATCAGAATGTGACCTGCCCTCGCTTGTTTTGCTCCCCTCTCATTTTCACACACCAATTACCAGGATAATTTCAAGCATACCAATGAGATGTGGACCTTTCCCAGAACCGCACTCTGGAACGCATTTACAAATACGGCAACACAATGAGGCATTTATCTGAAATGTTCAGTATTTATACTTTAAGATGCTGAAAAGAAAAAATGAATAGTGCAATGCATTTATTAGAAACAAATTAGTAATTTTATCAAACGGTGCCTTTTCCAGTTCAAGGTGATTTTTAAAGTACATTTTTGGAAGATTTTATACGTTCTGTCACACAAGTGACGTGTTCAGTGCTAATAAATGTAATTACGACATCTCATGCTAAGTGAATGAAAGTTTTGATATATATTGGGATATATTTATGCCTTCAAAAAGGTAACAGGGTTGACAGTTTTACAATTTGACATACAGGTCTCAAGGTTTTTACAAATATCCACTATTTACTATTCAATTATCATTTTACTATACAAAACTATGATGACGGGGTTGATATATTTTAATATCATTCTCTACTGACAAACAAAACAAAACATAGAGTGATAAAAAGAGGAGACTTCAACTTGTACATTGCCTGGCCAAAAAAAAAAAAAAAAAAAAAGTCACCGTTTGGATTAAAATAAGCAGATACTTAAGATCCTATGATTGGATCATTATTGCAGATTAATATGTTTCAGCTGGCAACAATTCTTTTAACCCTAACTGATGCAGTTAGGTAACTAAACAACCATGTCAGAAGACGTATCCCATGGTCGTGGAAAAGGTGTTACTGTGTTTCAGAAGGGGCAAATTATTGACCTGCATCAAGCAAAGAAAACAACTAAGGAGACTGCTAAAAATCACTGGAATTGGGTTAAGAACTGTCCAATGCATTATTAAAACCTGGAAGGATAGTGGTGAACTGTCAGCTTCACGGAAGAAATGTGGTCGGAAAAACATCTCGATTGATCGTGATCAGAGATCACTAAAATGCTTGAAGTCACATTGTAAAAAATCAGCAGTAGAACTCACGGCTCACGGCTATGTTTAATAGTGAAAGTAAGAGCATTTCCACACACACAATGCAACAAGAATTTACAGGATTGGGACTAAACAGCTGTGTGGACACAAGAAAGCCACTTGTTAGTGATGCTAATCAGAAAAAAACAACTTCAGTTTGCTAGGGAGCATAAAGATTGGACTGTGGAGCAATGGAAAAAGGTCATGAGGGCTGATGTGTCCAGATTTACCCTACCCCAAAGTGACAGGTGCATCAGGGTAAGAAGGGAAGCTCATGAAGCGATGCATCCATCATGTATAGTGCCCACTGTACAAGCCTCTGGAGGCAGTGTTATGTTATGATCTGAGGTTGCTTCAACTGGTCAGGTCTAGGCTCAGCAACATTATGTGGCAATAAAATGAAGTCAGCTAACTACCTGAATGTACTGAATGACCAGGTTATCCCATCAATGTTTTTTTTCTTCACTATCGGCACAGGCATGTTTCAGATTGTGAAAGAGTGGTTCAGGGAGCATGAGGAATGATTTTCACACATGAATTGGCCACCACAAAGTCCTGACCTTAACCCCATTGAAAGTCTTTGGGATGTGCTGGAGAAGACTTTACAGAGTGATTCGACTCTCCCGTCATAAATACAAGATCTCAGCCAAAGATTTATGCAACTCTGGATAGAAATAAATGTTGTGACGTTGCATAAGTTTGTCGAAACAATGCCACGACGAATGGGCGCCGTAATCAAAGCTGAAGGTGATCCAATGAAATATGAGAGTGTGCAACTTTTTCTTTTTTTGGCCAGGCAGTGTATATGAAGAGTTCACTTTCTGTAAGGATGATGTCATTGTGACTTTTTTCTTTATTATTTGAATAGTTCATTACTTAAAAAACTGAAGAAAAAATAAACAAACAAATATGATGGTAAGGGGGTTGACGCATAACCTGGGGTACAACGTCAAGTTTTTTTGATATATGACAACTAAAACCTAAACATAAAGTGGAGACTGGGGCTAGTTTTCATACATTTAAGTCCAGTGAATATTTCTCAGCTTAGGTTTATTAAGTAAATTTCTGTATAACCACATTACTTGAAGTCTTGGCTACAAAAAAGCTTCTGACCGTTATTGCCCAGGAGGAAAGATACAGTTCATTGAACACATATTGACCTGACAACTTGTCCCAGTAGCAGGCATTTTGTTCAGTTAGTGGTGAGAAAAGTTGCTATTGCATCAAAATGTCACAATAGCAAGAGAATGTGGCGTTTGTGAAGATGACATTCTCTCTCTCTCTCTCTCTCTCTCTCTCTATCTCTCTCTCTCTCTCACTCTCATTGAGAATGAGGGAAAAATAAGTTGACATCGTGACTGTCTTTTATCTGAGGCAATGTGGAAGATGCTGTTTGAAGCCTCTGTGTCAGAATAAAAGGACTTTTGTTTGTATGCTTATCAGGGAAGATGTGAAACAAGCAGCCGTGAGTGGCACTCATTTAGAGAAATAGCTTCCTTCATCAGGAATTGAGCGTGTATGTGTGCATGTGTGTGTACGAGTCAGAGAGAAAAAGTGAGCGATTTTGGCCCTCTGGATTTTTAGGGCCATTTTTCCTTTATGAGGGCATTTTTGTTTTCTAACAAAAACACACACACACACACACACACACACACACACACACACACACACACACACACACACACGAGAGAGAGAGAGAGAGAGAGAGAGAGAGAGAGAGAGAGAGAGAGAGAGAGAGAGAGAGAGAGAGAGAGCATGTCATTCATTTATGTAAAATACGTTTCAATTTGAATCAAATAATTTAAATAAATTCTCAAAATAAACAATTCTGGCTGTTGTCTAGAAAATTAAACCAACATCAAATGCACAAGATATCAGAACAAAATAAACATTCTGCTAGAATTTATTTTTAAATAATTGCCCGTCACTATGATAAATCATACATCGCTCTAGTGTCTATAACGGCTTCATTTTCATATACAGGCCTAGAGTAGAACAGGCTATTATGTAATACATTAAAATCAGAGGAATTCAAATAAGGGGAATTTGTTTGCCTCCGCATTCTATATATCTGGGGCATTTTTGGCACATTCAGTGGCATTTTTGCTCTGGCCTCTGTTCTGCTGTCAACCAACAGACAGCACAAATTAAGTATTAACCAAACCCAAAGATATCAAAGATCTGTCATCAAACACTTGCTACATCGTAAATAGTTCAGATAAACCCATTCTGATGACAGCTAAAATAATTTCACATTTTAGCAAACCCCATGCCTGAGAAATAACCACCACCATGGTGTCAAAAACTCTAACACATCAGTCACTCATTCTAATGTGAAGTGGAGTTAGATGACTCAGTGGGAAGAGCATAGCACTGTGAAACATGCAAAAATACTTTGGCTCAAATTCTTTGGCTCAGGTGTTTTTATTTAAAGAAATGGTTCATCCAAAACCAGATTAACTCACGTTTGCATTGGCCAAATCAAATATGCCAACTACAATGCAGGCTGCAAGTCAATAACATCAAAGCTCAGTAGCCGCGTTAACACTATCGGCCCAAATGAATGCATGCTAGTATGTGGCAGGGCCAGTTGCATTCCGATGGTGGGAACGCAGATCAATTTTAGTCTTGCGGATCGAGGTCCGAGGCTATTGGCCCCGGCTGGCCAGTTGGTAGCCCTGGATCATACTAGTCCTATAGTGGAAAAGCAGCTATTGATTCTGGTGTGTCTCATGACCAAACGTCACAATGTCAAACCTGCATCAAAGTCGCCATTTTTTATTTGACTGCTGGAAAATGGGAGTTGATCGATGATTTGATTTGAGAGTGAATAACAGCTTAATGGGATAGTTCATCAAAAAAATTAAAAAAACTCTCATCATTTACTCACCCTCATGCCATCACAGATTTGTATGACTTTCTTCTGCTGAACACAAACAAAGATTTCTAGAAGAATATTTCAGCTTTGTAGGTCCATACAATGCAAGCGAATGGTGGCCAGACCTTTGAAGCTCCAAAAATCCCATAAATGAAACATAAAAGTAATCCATATGACTCCAGTGGTTAAATCTGTCTTCAGAAGCTATATGATAGGTGTGGGTGAGAAACAGATCAATATTTAAGTCCTTTTTTAAATCTAAATCTCCACTTTGCGGTGCCTGTTTAGTTTCACTTTCACATCTGGAAATGAAAGTGAAAGTGGAGATTTAGAGTAAAAAAAGGATTTAAATATTCTTTTTCAGCAGAAGAAAGAAATTCATACACATCTGGGATGGTATGAGAGTGAGTAAATGATGAGAGAATTTTCATTATTGGGTGAACTAATTTAAAACTACTTAAAAGTTTGGCTTGTGTGAGTCGTATTGACTACTTTTACTGTGGTTTTATTGTTTTTGTTTTTTTTTGTTTTTTTGGAGCTTGACAGCCCCGAGTTACCATTTTATTCCATTATACAGTATGGTAAAAAGCAGTGTGAAGATTTCTGAAAATATTTCCTTTTTTGTTCCATGAAAGAAAGTCATATGTGTTTGGAGCAACATGAGTGTGAGTAAATGATGACAGAATTTTTATTTTTGGGTGAACCTTTAAATCCACAGTTGTTGCATTTCTCAGAGAGGCTCTTGTGGCTTCCACTCTACTCTATTCCATCTTAACTTACAGTAAATGTTTTGTTTTAGTGGTTCTTTCAAACCCCATACATAAAGGCAAAAAAATTATATATACTGTATATGGGGAACGCAATGTAAGCAGCAGGTTTGGTAAATAATTGACTATTTTACAGTTACTGTTATTAAATGCATTTTAAAGTTTATATATGCAAAATATGCAATATTACAACTTAAACTGTTTTCCAAAGTATTTTTACAAATGAAATTGCAAATATTTTTATTGCATTCATAGTCTGATTTTATGCAAATTTTGTGACAATATTAAAAAACAATAATAATAATAATATTACGTGGCTCTTAACTCGTATCACGGCAGTTCAGATTCTATCCTAAACCATAAAGCTAAGTGATAATGTCATAAAAAGCAACTATGGCATGTAAAATGCAATTGCTAATTTTTTGGTGCTTGTATGACACTTTCGGCTCATATATCAATTTGCGTGCTCTTTTGGACTCGTATCATGATCCTTTGCATCACTAATGCAGCGGTCTATAAATTGATAAAATTGAATATAAATTAAATAAATCTATAAAGCGGTCAATTTGAACATACTAAAGCAAGCTTGTAAATGTAGTTGGTTATGAATGCTTTGCCTTTTAAGTCATGGATTATAGTAAAAGTGTTTTGATGTCATAAGATAGCATTGTGTGAGGAACAGGATGAAAAGTATCTGCCGTCCTCTGTTGTTTTAGTGCCTCTTGTGTTAATTTCACCAGGAAACTGCCACGAAACATAAAACGAGCCACATAAAAATAACTTTACAAAAATGTAGGTACAGTAACATAATTCTATGAAACCAGGTTGACACACACAATGACAAAGGTATTTGTATTGCAATACTGGCCTTGTTATGGAAATTTCACATATGATTCCAAAAAAGATAATATTCTGCAACAGTATTTTAGATAGCAGAAAAACAGGTAATATGTTGAGTTTTAGAGAGAAACACACACACATTCACACAGTATGATTTCCATGATTCTATGGAGGATGTGATTGTTAGTGGGGCATCGCTCTCTTAGTGCAGTGTAATTACACACATTCTATTAAAGGCCAGTGCTGTCTCCTCTAAGGCAGAGCCACATGCAGGAGATGTAATCATTACTGTGGCTCGGCCCCGCTAGCACAAGGCAAGTAATACTTTGTAATGACACAGCCTGGCAGTTATTTAAAGTTTTCATTTAAATCCAGCCCTTTTGACCCCGTTGGATCACACATGTTTCACCATGGTGACTCTAAGACTGACAGACCCTGTCCCATCAAACACTTCCATCAGTATCACTGATTGGCCCAATGATGGACCGTTTGACTCAGAATAAACATACCATTACATTCAGGCAAAATCGAAGTGACTCATTTGCACCATATGGATTTTGGATAGAAATGCTAGCAGAGGGCCCTTTAATATCTCAATTGTTTCTCCAAGACTACACTGAGATTAGTGGAGCGCTAATGGAGTATTTTGCTTAAGTCTCCTGCTTTTCAGATCTCTGTGCTCAGATCTGGCAAGACACTAATGTCTGCAATCTGAACTCAAATATTAATCATTCAAAATTGTATGGGCAGATCCACATACATTTTATAGCTCTATACTTGTACTGTTTTACAGTAAATTGTATTGTGTTGTATTTTGCACTTTAATGTATAGTGTACAGGGTTTTTAGTATATTGTATATTGTTCTGTAGTGCTTTGTATTGTATTGTATAATAAAACTTTGTGTATTGTGTTGCCTTACATTGTATTGAATATTGTATTGTCTTACCCATTTACTGTACATTTGCTCATGTGCTCTTTTACACGTTAGTATGTTGTTATGCTGTACATACAACAATTTCCCTGAAAATAGAACAGAACAGAATAGAATAGACAGAATAGAATAGAATAGAAGCTTTTATTGTACAGTGTGACAATAAAAGCTTCTATTCTATTCTATTTTCAGAGACACAAACTCATGAGAGGTGAAAACGGTGAGAAAGTCATAGCAGGAGTTCTAGATGTATATTTTTAGTTGATTTGTTTGTTGTATTTAAAGCCTTTTTATTATTATTATTTTTTATTATTTATTTATATTTTTTTAAATCTTAACATAACCCTTTAATGTGATTTAAATAACCAAATAATTTGGGAAAATTAGCCTAAAAAAAAGGTGACTTTAGCAGAAAGGTGAGTAGTTTGCATCCATGTAATTTTATTCTATTCTATTAACAATTACCTAATTTCTGTCTATTTTCATTTCTCATAAGGAATTTTAGGAAAAACATAGAAGACAAATTGATACTTTAATTTAAGGAGTAGTTCAGACCGGTTGCCCACTGAAGATAAGCAGGGTTGAGCCTGGTCAGTACCTGGATGGGCGACCTCCTTGGGAAATTCAAGGTTGCTGCTGGAAGAGGTATTAGGGAGGCCAGCAGGAGGTGCTCACCCTGCGGTCTGTCTGGGTCCCAATGCCGCAGTATAGTGACGGGGACACTATATTGAAACAAGGCACCATCCTTTGGTTGAGATGTTAAACTGAGGTCCTGACGCTCTAAAAATCCCAGGGTACTTCATTTAAAAAGTAGGGGTATAACCCTGTTGTCCTGGCCAAATTCCCCCATTGGCCCTTCTCAATAATGGCCTCCTAATAATCCCCATCCATTAATTGGCTCTATAACTCTATTCTCTCCTCTCCACCAATAGATGGTGTGTGGCGAGTGTACTGGTGCACTACGGCTGCCGTCGCATCATCTAGGTGGATGCTACACACTGGTGGTGGTTGAGGAGAGTCCCCTGTTCACTGTGTAAAGCACTTAGTGTGAAGTGTCAGAAAAGCGCTATATAAATGTAACGTTCATTCACTATGCAATGTTCAGTTCACCCAAAAATGAAATTTCTCACTCACACATGTGACATCCCAGATGTGTATGACTTTCTTTCTTCTGCAGAAAACAAACAAAGATTTTTAGAAGAATATCTCAGCTCTGTAGATCCATACAATGAAAGTAAATGGTGACCAAAACTTTGAAGCACCAAAAAGCACATAAAGGCAGCATAAAAGTCATCCATATGACTTCAGTGGTTTAATCTATATCTACTTAAGCGAGCAAATCAATTTTGGGTGAGAACAGACCAAAATGCAACTTTGTGTAACTTTTTCACTGTACATCTTGCCATTGTAGTATCTAGGCATGATCATGATTTCAAGCTCGATTACACTTCCTAGTGCTTGACACATGCGCAGACCACTAGATGGCACTAGAAAGTGTAATCAAGCTTGATATCATAATCACCAAGGAGACTGCTGATTTCAAGATTTATAGTGAAAAGGCAGTTATCTTTTGTCTGTTCTCACTCAAATCTGATTAGATCACTTCAGACGACATGGATTAAACAACTGGAGTCTTATGGATTATCTTTTTGGAGCTTTAAATTTTGGTCCCCATTGACTTGCATTATATAGACCTACAGAGCTGAGCTATTCTTCTAAAAATCTTTGTTTGTGTTCTGGAGAAGAAAGAAATTCATACACATCTGGGATGGAATAATGGTGAGTAAATGATGAGAGAATTTACATTTTTGGATGAACTTTTCCTTTAAGCTTAACTGAGAACTCCATTGAGTCTCAAGAGCAATAAAAGAGCAACCTTTGAGCAATTACATTTTTCCCTAGGTGCATATGTCCAGGGAAATTCCAAGATGTCAGGAATGACTGAGAATGGTAAGGAATCTTTTCATTTATGTAACTTGTTGCATTAACCACACGTGGTTTTGTTTTTTTATCATCAACACTCTTTTCAGTTAATGTAATTAAAAACAACATTTGCACTTCAAAGAGAATCTGATAACAGCTTATTATACTGGAGTGGCATATACAAGACAATAGCGTGTTTAAAAAAAAAAAAAAAAATTTATTAGTGGATCACATTACCAGAGAACATTACTGTGATTCACAGCTCTCAGGGGAAAACCACACACAAATCCTCATTGTCACCTCAATCAAATCAAATTTTATTGCTCAGAGTTCACTCTTTAATAGCTCAGGAGAAGTCATGGAGTTCTCAGTTGTGTTTTTTTTTAAGTATCAATTTTTCTTTTTATCAGATGTTTCTCCTAAAATTATTCTGGAGAAATCAAAAGAGACACAATTGTGACAACTCTTGACATTGCAGCAAGTAAAATTAATGTGATAGCATAGAACAGAAATTACCTTTATTTGTTTTCCATTGAATCTATTTGTTGTATTGGAGAAACAATTTATCAATTATTAATTTATTACTCTTTCATACGGGAAGCCATAACTTGTGGTTTAGTGAGTCTGGACCACTGGTCCATTTGTCATGTTCTCTTCAATTCTCCAAACAAACCTGCCTCAAAACTGACACAAGACAACAGACAGTCATAGTTCTCTCTCTCTCTCTCTCTCTCTCTCTCTCTCTCTCTCTCTCTCTCTACACACACACACACACACACTCACACACACACACACACACACACACACACAGACACACTCAATCTATAGGAGTCCATCCTGTCAGCTCTGCATAATGACTCCAACTTTCTCTTTGAAAAGTCAATGATCATTTCCTGTCACGCACGCGTCCCCTAACCAGTGCATGTTGAAAGCAGAAAGCAGCCTGCCGTGACCCTTGGAAAACAACTGATGCCTAACTCATACACACAATGCAGTGTCAGTCCCATCTGTGATGTGTCTAGCAACCAGAAATACCTGATCTTTTTCCTGAGTATTAAGCAGGCAGGAACTTTGAGCATGCTCAGCAGACCAAGGTTTTTATTGGTGGTGCTCTATGGATAGGAATGATGCCTCAAATCATGAAAGTTGCTGAGGAGAGATTTTGACTACAGCCGGTAAGCAACCATCTAGCGACCACATAGCAACACCCTACTTTCCAGAATACCATAGCAGCAAGCTAGAAACCACTCAGTACATCTTAAAGTGCTGATTACAAGTAACTGATCAAGTTGAGACATGTTTGAATAAGTTGTGATCTGTGTAATTCATGCAATAACAGAATACAAATGCTTTTTTGATCCCTAAATGGAAATTCAATAAAGGAAGGATTTAAGAAAACCTTACAATTTGGGAAACAAGGGAAGGCAGAAGGAGTGATTTAGGAAAGTTAAAAGACGCTTAATCAGAGTGATAATGGAAGAGCGAGCAGCGAGCCAGACTTCTCACACGACAAACCACAGAGAGCTCGTGATAAAGGATTTCAGATGTGTGTCTCTCTCTCTCTCTCTCTCTCTCTCTCTCTCTCTCTCTCTCTCTCTCTCTCTGAGTTAAACTGCCTGCAGCTAATTTGTTGACATTTTAGTGGCCTCGCGTAGCTGAGGCTATTCATTGTAAGGGAATCACTAATTGTTTCTTTGAGGTAAAATGACACAAACAAACAAAAACAGAATGTAATCTAAAACTGATAGTTTAAGCACTAATAAACAGCTATTCTTAGGAGATATTTCCTCAAAATCCTTTCAAAACTTGCTTGTTTTTTGGAATGGAATACTAGCCTATTGCATACAGCACAGTATGTGTATACTGTATGCTGCCTACTATTATTTTTAAAAGAGTATGTGAAATAGTGCACATTATACATGCCTAAAATAATGCTACGTACATTTTTGCCACACTTGGCTCTTTTAAAACATTGCACCATTTGTTTGAACATCCCAACCAGTTCGACCCAACAGTCGCGTGAGTTTGGGGCGGGACTATGTTTTTTCTACCAATGGCAGGGTGTTAGTTTGCTGAAACTAGTGACGCAGAAATGACACACTTCAGCTTTAAGTCAAAAAAAAAAAAAAAAAAAAAACACACATACACACTGAATGAGCTGAAGCCTTCCTCCAAACATCTTCATTTCGTTATTTTTACGGGCTGAGAGAACATTTAATGGACGTTTAACTCAGTTGTAATGACGCAAGCAGTGGCAGAACTCTGGCAGCAGAAAGGAATCGCCATAGCGGAAACTTCTCCCTCAGTCTGTGTGGCATCACAGGTCCTCCACACAAGACTCATCTCACAGTGAAATCGGAAACAGTAGGTTGAATTTTCTTTAGCTAAAATCCGTCTGTGCTTACCAAAATGCGAAACACTGCCCCCGGTGGCCAAAGCAACAAGTGTTGTAGGGTGTATGGGCATGTGTGAGCTCCAAATTCCGGGTGTGATGCCCACAAAGAGTTGTTAATGTGTTGTTTTGAGCTGTACAGGCTGTAATACAGTAAAGAGGAATTCATATTTTATAAATTGTACCCCCCAGCCCAAACCCCAAACCTGACCATCAGTGGAGTAAAAATGTAACGTTAAAGGGAAAAATAGAAACTCTGAATCACACTCATTACTGATTAGGCGAACGCGATTATTTCCTGGTTTCAACGTGGGATCTGAACCCGGGTCTCCGACGCTGCAGATGCAACGCACTTCCGGTCGCACCACAAAAGAAGGTAAATACACTAGAGCTGATACAAAAATGTCTCATGGGAGATGCCGCTTGTCTGTGAGTTGGCATAATCAGAATCAGAATGAGCTTTATTGCCAAGTTTGCTTACACATACAAGGAATTTGTCTTGGTGACAGAAGCTTCCAGTGCACAAACAACACAACAACAAGACATAGAGATAATAACAAAAAAAAAAAAAAATAGAATAAATTTAAAAAGTGAATAGAAAATATAAATATATATAGAAATACAACATATACAGTATATATATATATATATATATATATATATATATATATATATATATATATATATATATATATATATATATACATATATATGTACAAATACAAATCTGTTATATACAGATGCAAGTGAATGTATGGCAGAAGAGGTAGGGTATGTTGGATAAATATAAATAGACTAAGCTGTGTATTGCACATAATTATTGCTCAATGGGGCAGTTTTAACTGTTCATGAGATGGATAGCCTGAGGGAAAAAACTGTTCTTGTACCTTACGGTTCTAGTGCTCAGTGCTCTGTAGCACCGGACAGAAGGCAACAGTTCAAAAAGGTAGTGGGCAGGGTGAGTGGGGTCCAGAGTGATTTTTACAGCCCTTTTCCTCACTCAGTGTACAGTTCTTGAAGGGAGGGCAGGGGCCAACCAATAATCCGCTCAGCAGTCCAAACTGTCCTTTGTAGTCTTCTGATGTCTGATTTTGTAGCTGAACCAAACCAGACAGTTATTGAAGTGCAGAGGACAGACTCAGTGACTGCTGAGTAGAACTGGATTAGCAGCGCCTGTGGCAGGTTGAACTTCCTCAACTGTCGAAGGAAGTACAACCTCTGCTGGGCCTTTTTCAGTCAATGTGGGTCTCCCACTTCAGGTCCTGTGAGATGGTAGTGCCCAGGAACCTGAATGACTCCACTGCTGCCACAGTGCTGTTTAGAATGGTGAGGGGGGTCAATGTTGGGGTGTTCCTCCTAAAGTCCACCATCATCTCCACTGTTTTGAGCGTGTTGCGCTCCAGGTTTTTGACTGCACCAGTGAGCCAGGGATTTGCAGGAGGTGTTGATGTTTGTGTGAAGTGAAGGACTTCACCTGTGTCTCATGGCATATTTAAATAACACAGCTGCACCTCTGACTAAAATGTCCAGCAAAACATCTGAATAGTCCAAAACTGGGAAAAGATTGTCTGGTATGTAATGCCGAATGTTCAGAAGTTAGTCCTTGGTAAAACTGATTGGAAAAAAAATTACTAAACACAGGACAAACAAACAAAAACAACAAAATAATTGGAGAGCTCCATACAGAGGCAGCCATCTTGTAAACTTACAAAATGGCTTAATGTGGCCGATCCTAGGGTACCAGAACTCTTGGAAACAAGCTGACTTCACATATGATCGTGTTGTTCAGACAGACCCTCCGGGACCATCCACATCACAGAGAGAAAGACTTCCCCATAGGAAGTCAAAATATACTTTGATCAGAAGTGGTTTCTAGTTGGCATAACATTGTTTTGTGAATATGACATGTCCTGTGGTGTGACATGCTTCATTACTTAAACAGCAATGCTGAAGACTTTTTTATTACATTCAGGGGTAATACAAGTCCCATGTATTTCTCCTGATCAACCTCTCTGGGTTTGTTTTGCGATAATAACTGGCTGACTGCACATTATCCCTTATATATTAATTGAGAGACTACATGGAAAATATATTTTCTAAATTTTTTTAACACAACAGAACCTTTTCAAATGAAATACTGAATTCAGAAAGGTGACTCAAAACAGTGACCAGGAGCTATGCAAGGGGCGCGAAAAGGGAAAACTCGTGGTACAATTCGCAAACTGGAGATGTCACAATTCCTGTGGATGATTGACTGGTCAACAACATGACGGTAAGACCGACCCTTTCTCTACATTAGTTTCCTTTTGCTCTGTCATTTCCTGTGCTCTCTCCTTCCCAGACGTCTGAAGTATTCAGGTGACTCAGAGGAAAACAGGAGCATTAACATCTGAGCTATGCCTGGAATCCCTGCAGTGTGTTACTCAACATGTACAACACACACACACACACACACACACACACACACACACACACACACACACACACACACACACACACACACACACACACACACACTAAAGAGGTCAGATTAAAGTCAGATTGTTCAAACTCTGACCTCTTGAGGAGTCATCTTTTTGTCAAATGAATGTCAAATGACATAATCAGACTCTTGTTTGTCATACTGAAACAGATGACCTCATCCCGCTGTGATACTGGAGCCACAGAAATTAATGGTCTGCCATTTGTTTGCATGTGTGTGTGCCTTTGAAATTAGACTGAGGTCATCAGCGCATCTTGTCTAGAGTGGTGCTCAGAGGTCAAAGGTCAGGATGAAGGTTCTGTCTGTCAGACAGGATGAGAGTATGCTCTGAATGAAGATCATACGTCATATGTTTGGTGATTTATCATATGAACTAGGCTACCGTCAGCTTAGTAGAGTGGCTGTCCAAGGGATTTTGAGTCAGAAATGTGCTCTCATGAAACTTTAAACAGTGTGTGTGTGTGTGTGCATATGTGTGTTTGGGTGGTTTACAAGGACAGTTTTTTAGGTTACAAACTGGTAATTACAAGGGTATTATGCTATAAATGTAGTTTATGAGGACATTTCGAGTTTCCCCATAATTCAAATCGCTTAAAAAAAAACATACTAAATGATGTTTTTTTGAAAATGTAAAAATGCAGAACGTTTTTGTGAGGGTTAGGTTTAGGGTTAGGGGATAGAATCCATAGTTTGCACAGTATAAAAATCATTATATCTATGGAGAGTCCTCATAAGGATAGCCACGCCAACATATGTGTGTGTGTGTGTGTGTGTGTGTGTGTGTGTGTCAGTGAGAGTTAATGAGCAGTTCCATCTCCATGTCTCCACTGGTACACTATGGAGGCCCTCCATGCCCAATGATGATGATGATAATAATAATAATAATAATAATAATAATAATAAATGACACTAGTTACGTGAATACATTCACCTTTATGCGTTCTACAGGACGCGTGGCAGAATTATATGTACTTTTGAATTATGAACCAAACCAAAATCATACGTTATTAATAGGGATGTGCACGGATAGTCGGAATTTGGTTAACTGTTAGACGCACCTTTATTCAAATAGCCTACCTAAATTACTATTTGGTTAATTTGCACATGTAATAGAGGTCTTGAAACCCATCTGAGTCCGATATTCCAAAAGATTACCGTGTACATAGTTGGGCTATTAAGACATCTTTGTTTTTTTCATTAAAAATGTAATGCATGCAGGACTAAAACAATTTAAAGTCCTACATATTTTGTTGCCCAAATTCTGTCACAGTAATAAATTAATTTAAACCATCACCATTATACACAGTAAGGGTAGACTGCGCCTTATCTTTGTGTTTGGAAGCGTTTTGTGAATCAGATGCTATTCTCTATAGTCCTTTAAAGAAATGTGCTGCACTCGAGTGCCTGTGCTCGAGCTGCAAGTACAGCACACATTCGGTGGAACAAACTGTATTTCGTATAAGGCTGATGGATTTATAATAGATATCTAAAAAAATTATAATAATAATAAAAAAAGTGGTTTAGAGCTTGAGGTACCTTGGGTTTAGAAGCCCCTGGGCAATGGCCAAATCGGCCCTGTGGTTAATCCATGCCTGATGCAACATATTCTTGTGTTAAATAACAAATTGCACTCTGTCACATAACGGAATGCAACAATGTGAAATTGAGCTTGCTTAGCAGCTTTTGCTTTTAAATACTTGTGTACAGTATGATTTGGGCCTAATATTGCCAATCTCTCTGCTCTACACTTTTTGTTTCACTTGGTTTCAGATATTTTAGGACAAACATCTGAGACTACGTCCACATTAATCCGTTTTCCAAAAGTCCACACTGAAATGTATAAAAACGCTTAAATCTACGGTTCCATGTATGGTCTGAAACAAAATTGTCCTCGTGTTACGTCACCAGATAGCAATTCCGAGTAAACTTCCTGTCGCTTTTGATGGAATGCAATGTTAAGGCTGTACCTAGTAACAATTTAACAATGTTATCAAAGTCGATAGCAGGCACAGCAACAGTGCTACAACATGGGCCGCCATCTTGATTGTTTTGGGTTGAATGGATCACATGACTGCGTTACATGACAACAAAAATGTCATCGTTTTCAGATAGGCCTACCTCCGTCTCCCCTGTCCACACTGCAAAGGAAAGACGCATTTTAAAATTTATTCACTTGGGAGAGAGTTTTCGAAAAGCTCGGTTTTCACTGGACAAAAACATTGTCTCAGTGTGGAAAGAAGGCCAAAATATAGAGAAAAATTTGCATTTTCAAATGAAAATGTATAGTGTGGATGTGGCCTGAGAATGAAGTAGATGCACAACTTCAATGAAACACAACTGAGAACACTATTCAGTCTCTTGAGTGATTAAAAAGCAACCTTGGAGAAATAACATTTTGCTACAGGCACTTCTATTTTTCTCTGTCACACACAGTCTCCTCTTGCACTACAAAACAGGGTAATTACTCATCATTATACGTCTTATAGGAGGTATAGAGCAGACAGACAGGAACATGAATGAGAACAACAGCAGGTAACGGCACACAAAACATCAAAGCCATGAGAAATTAGGGGAAAAAAAGAACGAGAAAGAGCAGGAAAGAGAAAAGGATAGAGCCAAAAACTAAAACAGTCTACACGTCACGCCACATAAGACTTCAAAGACTCTGGTCAGGCAGAGGAAGAAGGAGATGGAGAGAATGACAGGAAGAGAGGAAGAGACAGATAAATGAAGAGAAAGAGAGACGACTGCAGTCTACAGGTAATGCTACACACATCAAAGACTGTCAAATTACAGCTTCATTCCCAGTGACGCCACAGAGCGGCCACAACCCAAGACTCCTCATAGTGCTGCAGAACAACATGCAGGGGCAAAGACACACACACACACACACACACACACAAATTGTTCTGACAAAAGATAATCAGATTAATCTAAAATACACTTAAGTAAGTATGCAGCAGTCCTTTAATTTTAAAACTGCTGTTACTGAATAGCATGCGTCAGGACAAGAATGTGCTGCAACCTAGCTGTGGAAAAAAGAAGTATCATCATATTCAGTGCTGGGTGTAATCCAATTACAGAGTAATTAGTTACTGTAATCTAATGACTTTTTAAGTAAAAAAAAAGTAGTGTAATACATTACATTTTAAATTATTGTAATCAGATTACAGTTACTGACTTTCAATTAACTTCAACTAAGTACATTATAGGGTTATTCCTTTTTGTGACATATTATTTATGTAGAATACATGAAGTAGGCCCTGTAACGAGTCATTGTGAAACAGACATGTGAGGTGCTGAGTGTATGACTTGTGTGTAACAATGAACAATAAAGAAATATAGACATTCTTTGGAATTTGCTGAGCAGAAAAGTGTTTTAGAAACGTTTTCAATGAAGCAATTAGTAAATTAATCTATTTACAGTTTTAGAGAAATATTTAGTCATTGTAGTGGATTACTATTTTTAAGCAACTTACACAACACTGATCATATTACTGTACTTGATGATAAATCTGACTTTGGTGTCTTTTCTCAAATTGCCGTTGCCTTTCTTGTATACAATGACTTTGCATTGTGCCACAATTGGCTTATTGCTTTATTCCACAACATCTCTGAACTTCAACTTTCCAGCATTTTTTTTCCAGAGATCCTTCACATAACTTTTTCTCTGTTTTCTTAAAAATACAAGAAAATATGTGGAGTACCATCTTTGATGTATCTGTGCTGAGAGCCGTGTTTAACTGAACTGAACTCTCTCTCTCAGTGTTTATGAATGCTGACTCACAGTTCTGCTCAGAGCGCTGATGGAAACTTCAGCTTGTGTTCACAGAAATCTGTGTCCACAATTTTAGGGGCTGAAATAATGTTTGAAGTAATTAAATGTTTTATAAAAGTGGACCTGTTGTGCATACAGTACAGTACACACACACACCTTCTCAGTATGAGTGATAATAGGACCTGTCAAGTCTACAACTCTATAAAAAAGTCTCCACTTTTCACCCACCACAAATTGGCCTCACACCACGTCAAAATTTAGCGGCTCCATTTAAATAATCAAAACCAGATCCAAAATCCTTTCAGTCTCTCACTTTGCAAGTTGTGGAAAGTGTCAGTATGGAAAATAGCCCTAGTAATTGCATCATAAATAAGTATCCATTTAATAATGCTCCAATTAATTAGTGGGCATGGTTTTTTTCTCTGAAAGGTTTCATCATTTGGGAAAATCTGGTAAGACAGCTTTGACTGCAGCACTCTGAGGATGGAATAACCCTTATGGTTGACTAAAAACAACAAATAATGTTCCATTTAGTAACAGCTGAGAATAAAAAATATGCCTTATGTGGTCAGGAATGAATGGAGACTTAAAAGTGGTCATTGCAGCTCAAACATTTAGGGCCCCAGATCATTTTGGTCATGTCTTGTGCCACGAAGCATAGGTTAACTCTGGTGAATATTGTTTGGGTGTTTCTGATGCAACATTTTCATAGATATCAACAAGAAAATACAATTTACCTTCAACGGATAATATCAACCTGTCCCTCGCCCAACCAAATAAAAAAGAAACAAAATGGAATGGTCTGTTTCACTTGGAAATCGTTCACATTATGGAAGTAAAATGGTTTGTGAACAATACCTAATGTTGTGTTGACTATTACCTTTATCTAGATGTCTCAAACTGGGATTTCTATGTCTGCAAGTACTTCCATGGGATGTTCTTCTTAAGAACCTAAGAATGTCAGGTTGGTTCCACTTGTAGAGTGGGGCATCCTTTCCTACTTGGCAAGAAAACAGAATTGATAAAATATTCCCAGTGATTCTGAAGCATTTCTGCACCATCTCTGGGAATCAGGCTTCTTGTAAATTCATGCACTTACTGCATGTTTCTGTCTTTTCACATACTTTTGATGTCCAGTGATTCTCATAGTTGTGTCACCTACTGATCTATAAGACAAGATATAAAGACATATAAATCTAATGACTCTGGGGATTAGCAGTTAAATGCAGCTTGACCAGTTATTCTTGCCAGTTTAAGTCAATCACAGGTCTGTTCTTTAGTAGATACAATCCTCTCCACAATCAAGACTTCATTTGGAATCTCCACATTTTGCAATTATGGTGTCATATGATTCCAAACACTCAAGCAGCATCTGAAGGCTGCAGGTGCATTCGTCAGAGGTACTTATCCATTCTTATAAACCCCACGGTTTTAAATAGGCAGTCATGGGATTACTCTCGCTATATTTGAAACTCTGATGATATGCTTTTTCTTGGTCCAATAACTAGAATCATCATGAGTTGCAACCACCCAAGGATTAAGCTTCAGTTCAGCTCTCTGTAATCGATACAGAAGCTTCAGCTATGAATTGTGTCAATAATGGTTTTCCCTGCTAAATAAATATAGGTAGATGCAACCGACAATTTTTTTCAATTGTATCCCAGCCCACAGAAAATGCTCAGTGCTCTAAATGGCCATCGAACTTCTGGGTGCTGTTCTAAGAGTGCACGCATTCTGCACATCATAACAATTCAAGAAACAGTCAGATAAACAGTCAGATTAAATTATAAATTAAATAATCACAGGTCTGATATTAAAGAAAACTATATCAAAATTAAACATGAAAAATAAAAAAAATCTATGAAAAAAAAAACTGTCCTTTTCAGCTGATGTCACAAACCCCTCCACTCCAACCACCTGTCTCCATTCTGGTTTCCTAATTTTCATGATCCAGTCAGTTCCGATGGATAAAATTTATCCATACATTCAGGTATAACCAACGAATTTCTGTGACTTTTCCTGCCGTTTGTGAATACTGGACAAGAATTTGTAGCCAATTAAATACTTTAGAGCTGAGACAATTTTATGGAAATTGTAATATTCACTATATCCTAGAAATGTACATGGTATTTTTAAAATATCTTTATTTCCATGACTTTTCCCGGCCTAGAAATCACAAATGTAAAATTCCCATATATTTCCAGGAATTCAATGAGAGTAGGAACACTATAGGCTAAATTTGTTCTTGTTGAATACCCTGTTGCACGTGGAAATATGTCAGATTACTAAAGTATACTAAAGGGTTGCATACTCATTTCAGATTGACTTTAATAATGCCAGGCCATGAGGATTGTTAACGAAAGCTGCTATACTGATTTATGAAGTGTGAAAACACAGCGGAGTCACTTCACAAGTTCAAAAGGAAGATACTGTCTGAGATGATTGTAAGACACTGAGAAAAAGCATTCCAGCATCACTAAAGAATTCCAGCATCCGGAGACAACTATCTGGATGAAAACCCACCGCGCCACTCATCTTACAGTCAGACACGGCCCACATGGTTACGGCGGGACACTCCAGGGAGAGACAGACATCCACATGCACAGAGACAGACAGAAGAACATGCAGACAGGTTGACAAGTCCCACAGGGTCATGAGAGAGTTTGAGATGATGCTGGGACGATATTAATATTACAGCATTTAGTATGTATCATGTGAACGCCAGCTGTGCAACAATTATTACACATACTTAAAGCACACACATCCTGTACAAGAATCACAGGCCACAATCTGATCGAACAGTTACTATATTAAGACTTATGGTATTATTGGCTGCTCTAATGATGTTCTAGCACACTCAGAGGCAAGGAAACAGGATTTTATCAAAGATGGGATTTTTTCATTTATTTCCCAAATAAAGCCAAAGGCAGGATAAAGTGTAATAAATAAGTAAACTGAAATAACTAAACTATTTATAAAACAGAAAACAATATGACATGAGCGTAAGAAGAAAAAGAAAGAATGATTTGAATGAAAGATTTTTTTTTTTTTTTTTTTTTTTTTATCATTTTAATTGTTCTGTGATGATCCTGGCATTTTCTACATGTAAAATTTCAAAATGTTAAACTGGCAGTGCATCCATGCTGATAAACTTGCATGTTTACAAGTGTGTTGTAGTTCTTGGTTTGCCCTTTGTTTGAAATCTTCTGATCCACAAATATATTCTTAGAAAGTATTACACAACTCTGCTTCATCCCTAAACAAACAAACAAACACACACACACACACACACACACACACACACACACACACACACACACACACACACACACACACACACACTACAGCGCTGGCAGTCAAAAACTGTAATTATGCCATCATGGAAGTAAATAATATTTGGTAAACATTGCTCTCCTCTACTGAAGCCCCTGTTCCCCCTCTAGTGGCCAAACAGAGGCAGTACACTACATATTCAGCATACAAGTGGTGTTCTAGGTAATGTTTTATTTTTGGATTTCCTTGTTCACAGGGATAGTTCACCCCAAAATAACAATCATGTCAAGGTTTACACACACTAAGGTTGTTTCAAACCTGTATGATTTTCTTTCCACATTCTTCATTTTTGGGTGAACTATCTCTTAAGCGTAAAGGACTATCTTGGGTTCAATTCAAGTTAAGCTCAATCGACCACAAAAAATACTTAGACTAGTGGTTATAGTGAGGCACTTACAATAGAAGTGAATGGAGCCAATTTTTGAAGGGTTTAAAGGCAGAAATGTGAAGCTTGTAATTTTATAAAAGCACTTACATGAATTCTTCTGTTAAAAATTGTGTATTACTTGCGCAGTAAAGTTGTTTAAATCTTTGTTTTTATGATTGTTTTAGGGCTTATGGCGTTATGGGGTCATGGCAAAGAAGTTGTGAAATTGGATATAACTTTACACAGAAAAGGTTAGCAAGCAATTTTATCACATTAAAATCATGTTAACATGCATATTGTCCTGTGGCTATACTTTTGAAACAGTGAGTATTTTAATATTTAGGGATTGGCCCCATTCACTTCTATTGTAAGTGCCTAACTAAATTATTGCTTTTTTTAAGAAAGAAAAACAGGAACAATTAGAATATTCTTTTTTTTTTTTTTTTTTTTTTTTTTTGTGGTTATCAACATTATGCCACAAATGCTGTCGATTGAGCTTATTTTGTACTGAATATTCATTAATATTAATTTTAATCTGCTGATTAGGTTGATCTTATGCTGTGCCACTTAACCCTTCCTGCTGCTCTCTGAATTGCTGGTCTTAGTGGGTCAAGTTGTTCCTGACCTTGCTTGATTTGAAGGAATCAGTAGATTAAAGTAAGAAATCATCCATTGTTTGTAAGCCATAATATTGCTCACAGCTATTTAAATATATGCAAATTGAAAAAAACAGAATGGCAGGCTGATATCGACCCTGTTCTTCTCACTCAACTAATGAGGGTTTTTAATTCATGTCATATTTAGTGTGTCATTACACTGTTCACAATCATCATCATCCACTTGAGACCAATTAAACATGTCAGTGACTCGACTGACAGTAAACAGCAGCAGGTGGAGGGCTGTTCTCATTATTCGTCTTTTTGTAACATCACTCACACAAATACTGAAACTACTAAAACTACTCTTACTTAAAGGGATAGTTCATCCAAAAATTATTTACTCACCCACATTTTACTATAAATTCTCCTCCCTGCCCAGTAGGTGGCAATATGCAAGAAGAATGCGTATAACCAAAAACAAAAGAAGAAGAATGCGGAAGTGAAAGTGGAGATTTATAGTAAAAAGGACTTAAATATTGATCTTTTTTTCACCCACATCACATTACTTCTGAAGATATAGATTTAACCACTGGAGTTTTATGGATTACTTCTACGCTGCCTTTTTAATGCTTTTTGGAACTTAAAAGTTTTGGCCACGATTCACTTGCATTGTATGGACCTACAGAGCTGAAATATTCTTCTAAAAATCTTTGTTTGTGTTTAGCAGAAGAAAGAAAGTCATACACATCTGGGATGAAATGAGGGTGAGTAAATGATGAGAGAATTTTCATTTTTGGGTGAACTATTCCTTTAAATTCACATGTTGTTTTGGATAAAGTGTCTACCAAATGCATAAATGTAAAAGTATCTATACAAATATTCTATATTATGACTTTGAAATCATATGTAATTTGTTCAGCTGCCCTACAGTTTTCTGTTTTAACTTCATAGTCTCAAGAAGCATCGAATCAATAATGTGTAATAGAGCAGCAAACAGGCATTACATTAAAAGAGCATGTTTTTGAAATGCAGCATTTGTATGTGCAGGTTGAAATATGTGGGCTTCCTCCACTGCAATTAAACGTTCACTCTGAGAAAAACAAGTTTATCCCACGCAAAAAAACAGTATTGCCCAACACTGGTTAACAAAGTGCAAACCACTTAACCTCTGACAAATATATATGCTTAGACATCATAACTGAAAGATGATATTCACTGAAAAACATCACATCAAAGTTGAGCAGCAACTGTGAGTCAGCGCTGCCAAATGCTTTAAACTGAGCAGACGAGCTGACTATAATCAAACCATAATGAGTTTTGAACAAATCTATCAAGCTCAATTCTTGTTAATTTTTGTGATACTTAGGGGGAGTCATAAATACACCAATTTTTGATAGCTACTTTTTTTGAAGGGAACTTTAAAGGAGTCATGGGCTAAAAGCAGTTTGAATCAGGCTAAATGTGTTTAAAGAACTTTAAATATAAAGGTATTATATTACGACGAGAATATTACGACGCAAAGAGGCTCTCTAGGGCCCTGAGCGCAACAGGTCAAAGCTGAGACAAAGGCATACAGTTGTGTTCAAAAGTTTTGAGCACAACTGTATATCAAAGTGCAATTTGAACAAAAAGAAATCCAACATCAGTTGGGAGTTAAAGTATGCAGGGTTGTACATTTACAGGTGACATTTTAAGAAGGAAACTGGTGGAGACTGCTGACAGAAAAAAAAAAAAAAAAAAAAAACATCTTAGTTCTACACTTTCTGACAACTCTGGTCTTTAAAAAATAAATAAAAAATTGTTCAGCCAAAAAAGACTGTGTCAGGAGAAGTGTAGCAAAATGTCACGGGTGCTGTTTTCCATACAATAAAAGTTAATGGGGAATTGGAATATTGAGCTCCAGAAGGACAAAAAAGCACCTAAAAAGTAGTTCAGATAACTTATGCACAATACACTCACTTAATTAGGAACACCTGTACACCTAATTATTTATGTGATCATCTAATCAGCCAATAGTGTGGCAAATGAATGCATAAAATCATTCAGATATGGGTCAGGAGCTTCAGTTAATATTCACATCATCCATCAGAATGGGGAAAAATGTGATCTCAGTGATTTCGACCGTAGTATGATTGTTGGTGCCAGGCGGGCTGGTTTGAGTGTTTCTGTAACTGCTGATCTCCTGATTTTCACACACAACAGTCTGTAGAGTTTACTCAGAATGGTGCCAAAAACAAAAAACGTCCAGTGAGTGGCAGTTCTGGGGACAGAAATGCATTATTGATGAGAGAGGTCAATGGAGAATGGCCAGACTGGTTCGAGCTGACAGAAACGCTACGGTAGCTCAGGTAACTCCTCTGTACAATTGTAGTGAGCAGAATAACATCTAAGAATGCACAACACGTCAAACCTTGAGGTGGATGGGCTATTACAGAAGAACATCACGTCTGGCACTTTATCAGGCCTGTAGCATTCCTAATAAAGTGCTCAGTGAGTGTATTTCAAGTCTTCTGAAGACAAATATTAGCTTTATGTGAGGAACAAACTGAAGTCATTAATCTGAAAATCTTGCTCTCCACCATTGCTCTCATTTCCCATTCAGGCTTGGTCATGAGATACATGATAACCACCAAATCTTGATGTCACTGACATCAAAACTGGTGCGACACATCTTGAGGTGCTATGTTTTAATGTGCACAAGCACATATGAGATTTAAGAGTTGTGGTGGAAAACAATTTTCAGTGAATAACAACTTACATTTTGGTCCGTTTCTTACAAAAATCCATTGTATGGCTACAGAAGACTTAAAAAATAGATGAAGTTACTGTTTGCAAACAAATGCTCGGTAGTATCACTTCCGGGTTATTTTTTTCATGACAGAAAATAACTCCACACTAATAACTAATAAATGCCCTTACTATTTTATGGAGCCCCTTAGAGGACAGGGCGGGATTTGTTTTTTCCTGAAATAGTTTTTCGTGTCCTCATTATAGTTTTGAGTTCCCTCGCTATACATTTTTGTGTTCCCTCGCAATAAGTTTTGCATTCCTTTACAATAAATTTACCGTGGTATTACAAAAAGTTACCATATTTTAACCTTGATATTCGTAGTGAAACCATAGTGATAATACAGGAAAACGATAACTATGTTAATAAAAATCATACTTTTGTGATAAGTATGGTTTTACTACATTTACCATGGAATTTGTAGTAAAACCATAGTAAACACAAGATTAACCATGGTTAATCTACAGTAAATCCATGGTTACTGTACGGATACAGTATACTGTATTAAAACCATGGTTTCCATCCATAAAACATGGTTACTTATCTTTTAAGCTACTTTCATGGTTACTACAATATTACTATAGTAAAATCATAATTCCGCCAAAAACTGTGGTTACTACAGTCTACAATTATAGGCCTACTTTAGTGAAAACATTGTTAATCTATGGTATTTGTATAGTTAAACCATAATAACCACAAAATTATGATTTTTTTTTTTTTTTTTTTTTTTTTTTTTACCAGTTTTTGTTTTACGGTATTATTACTATGGTTTCACTATGAATAACATGATTAAATATGGTTACTGAAGTAAAACCATGGTAAATGTATTGCGAGGGCATGCAAAACTATTGCAAGGGCATGCAAAACTATTTCAGAAAAACAAATCCAGCCCTGTCCTCTAAGGGGCTCCATACTATTAAGCCTAATTACAAAATACATTAAAAAAAATTACATTTTAGTTAAATTATACATAATAAAAATCTTCTCTTTCTTCTGCACTAGCAGACTTGGCAGTGTGATACTGAAATTGCTTGCTGTGTTCTTCATTTGCAAGTCGCTTTGGATAAAAACATCTGCTAAAAGACTAAATGTATATGTAAACTACTATCAAGTGATGCTTTGTTTAAACTGAGCTGAAAAATCCCAGAAAGTGCTGAAAGTGAAACACCCCATATGCTGAAGAGTATTGAAGATTTTGGGCTTCTTTAAATTTCCATCAGGATCAGTGGATCAGGACAAACTCAGGATTTGACATAAATTATAATATTTCACGGATCACCGTCGCTGTGATTGCCCCTGCTCTTATAAGACCCAACTGTCCTGCAGTTGTTGATAGATTTGAACTTTTCGTGAAGGAATGGCACAAACTCTAATCACAAAATGTTGTTTTTAATTTCTAAAGCACAACTACTATGACAGAAATAATGCCAAACATGATCTAATGAAGATCTTATATGAAAAAGGCAACCATGTAAAGATGTAACGAGACGAACTGGCCCCCGTAACCACCATCGCAGCATGTACTGGCTGTTTGTGACTGGATATGTGAATAAGAATAATGTACTACTTCTAAAATGTGTCTTATATTTTGAATGCAGTAAGTAACTTGTTTAATTTAATGGGCTGGTATGCATTTTAAATACATAAAATGTTATTATGTACTGTGTGAACCAATAATTTAATTAGTAAATATACATATTGCATGTCTTATGGTATTCTTCATTTTTATATGCACATTTCTCATGCTTTAAAAGTGTGAGAATGTGTAATATTCATTAACCTGTTACAGGCAAATTGATTCAAGTCTGTAAATTATTAAAAATAAACATACTGTATATGTTCATTATAAACCATTTATAATAACTTTTATTAACATAAACAAACTGTTAATGCTTAACAGATTATTCAAATCACAGCGCTGCTCATATTCGCCAAGGAAATCAGCTGCTCAAAAGAACCTGGAAGCGTGGATGCCTGCAGTGTGTTGTTACGGTAATGTTATATATAGTGCACAGGTTATACAGAATGTACTACTTTAATTCTACCTTTATGTTGCCTTTTTGTAGCATGCCAGCCCCATTCCCAATTCCCTTTCATTTTATGGACAAACAGCAGCTGGGACATTGTGCAAAACATCTTATTTTGCGTTGCACAGAAGAAATTAGGCCATACAGGTTTGGAATGACATAAGTGCGAGTAAATAACAGAATTGTATTTTTTGGGTAAACTATTCCTTTACCATTCAGGCAAAGTGGAGTACAGCAAAAACAACAACTTACTCTTTCCCAAAGGATTCAAACGTTTGGTTGTGCCTGATCTGTGGTTTTCCTGCCTCTATTTTCTCTACAACTCCATCTCTGGTCTTTCTCTGCCGCTTGGCATCTACTGAAAAAGTGGGAGCATTTTAGCTGTTTGGAAAATGTGAGACTGGAAATCATATTTCTTTCTACCTGAATAACAGTACATTAGGCGAACAGTAGTGTCAAAGTCAGACGCTCTTTCTTTGAAACTCTCCTCAAAGTTAGACTGTCTTTTAATAATGTGTAATGCTTTAAGTGCTGCGTGTGACCCTCCCTCTCTTTCTCTCCTCTCAGGACCACACAGGCATCGGACCACATCAGAGCAGTCGAGTCAATGTGCTAACTCACACACGGAGTGTGTAAAGTGAGCAGCAACAGAGCCCGTCTGGCTTTACGAGACACAGACGCACACTGGGCCTGAAATAGCACTCGCACAGACACACATCATCATCATCCTGGACCATGCCACAGACGCCAGCCGTTGCCATACTCTGTCCAGACACACCGACATGCATTGCTGACAAAACCATTCTGCATGCCAGGGAGAAAACTCTAAACAAGTGCCTGTATTATTTTAATGCAACATATAATGATAGCAATACAATTCAACACACACACACACACACACACACACACACACACACACACACACAATGTAATTAGTATTTTGTCTTGTATCTAAACATCCATCCTTAGCAAAAGATATAGGCCTGTTTACTCGAGAAGCAACATTGCATAAGATATCAAAGGGTTAGTTCACCAAAAACTGAAAATTCTGTCATCATTTACTCACTCTCATGTTGTTCCAATAATAATAATAATAATAATAATAATAATAATAATAATAATAAATTCCTCCATGGGACAAAAAAGAAGATGTTAGCTCAGTAGCATCAACAGTCTTCAAAATGTACTGTATTGTCTTGGTTTTGGAGAAAATGAGTACAGAATTTTCATTTTGGGGTTAGCGTAATGAATGTTCCAGGTTCAATACAAGTTAAGCTCAATCTACAGCATTTGTGGCATAATGTTGATTACCAAAAAAAAAAAAAAAAAAAAAAATAGTTAATGGTGCCAATTTTTGGAGGGTTTAAAGGCAGAAATGTTTTTGTAAAAGCACATTCGTTCTTCTGTTACAACACATGTCTTATTTGAAAGTTGTTTAAAGCATTGTTTTATGGTCAATTTAGGGTTTTAGGGTTAACGCTGTACGTTGTCATGGCAACAAAGTTGTATAATTGGATATTGCCTAACTTTACACAGAAAAGGTTAGTAAGCGATTTAATCACACTATTATTACTACAATCACTACAATTTATGTCTTGTGGCTATACTTTTGAAACAGTGAGTATTTACGGATTGGCCCCATTCACTTCCATTGTAAGTGCCTGACTGGAACCCAGATTTGAGCTTTTTTAAAGGAAAAGAGGGACTAAATTAATTTGAAGTCTAAATACATTTTTTTTTTTTTTTTTGTGGTTGTGTCAACATTTTGCCACAAATGCAGTCAATTGAGCTTAACTTGTATTGAACCCGGAATATTACTTTAAGACTTATTGTCATCTTTAAGCATAAATCTAACAAAAATTAGTGATTGCCAGTGTGGTAAGCGAAATAAGCTTAATTTGAGAATTCACAGAAAACGCTGTCAGGCTGGGCTGGGTTGGCCACTCATCTAAACTCCAGTTTACCCAAGCCAGGAGACCAGCTTAAACCAGCTAAGACCAGCAAACAAACTTAGGCAGGAGTTTTTAAAGACATTTAGATATTTTCCTGATAAACAAGGCCAAATACTGATTAAGAAAATGATTTTACCACTGAAGAGAAAACAAATACAGCGAGTGAGCATCAAAGCAGGACACAGTGTCGTCTCACAGTTTTGCGGCAAAGCTGAGAGCAGTTCGTACACAAATATACATGAACAGCAGCTACTCATTAAAAGTGCTAGACTGTGAACTATCTATTTTTCAACACACCCAGTATTTCAGAAATAATAAAACATCTCGGGTGGGATGGAACCGCGAATAGCTCCTGCATATTATTGCGTATGTCTGCGAGTGAGATTGTCTGACAGTTGAAATGTAATTTGGGCACGAGTACATCTCAAAAATAACCATGTACAAGACAGAAATTATAAGTGCCCCAAACCAACAATATATACTTATGGCTGCCAAAAATGGTTTTTAAAATTGCCTTGAAAAATAAAAACATCAAATGGTGCCCCAAAAATAAACCCAGTGGACATTAGAGGTACACAAATGTCAAAACAAACACACTAAGTCTTCAGAAATTACTATCGACAACCAGACATCGAGCATTTAAAGTTATATATGCTCTTTCTCCTGCTGAAAACCATCTCTACAATGATTTATGTGTCTAAAATTATCCAGAAAATGAAAACGACGAGAAGACTGTGTAATGTTAAAACGTAAAAAATGTTTCGAGGTCTTAATACATTGAAAACCATCGGCCTGAGGGCAGTTTATAGTTGTAGAGGCGGTGAGTAGACAGCAGGGGGCAGTAAATCATTCATGACAGACGACCCATGCTAGTTCATGTAGGCATTGCTAAGACCTTCCACACACAAACACAAGTGACTGGCACAAAGCTGTGCCCTCATTGAACTCCATTTTCAGATAATGGCCTTCCCACAAACAGACCAGCTACGAATTTAACACCGCAATCTCATTCTGCAGAAACTATGTTAAGAATGCAACTTTATATTTAGAGACCCATTATGAGTAGCAGTGTTCTGCAGTGTGACATGCTGCACTTTATCAAAAACTACTTTAAACAATATTTTCAAATACTTGTATCATTATAGCCTATGCTGTTTTTATGACAGTGTTATTTAGGAGGCTATTTGAAGTGTGTGTACTTAAAAAAACTAAAACTATTTGTCACACCACAGGCCTTTTAAGTATGGAAGACGCCACAAAATAAAAAAGGTAATTTTTTCATCTCATAGTTGTGACTTTTTTACTTACAATTGCACGTTTTATCACGCAATTGCAAGATTATATCAATCAATTGAGACTTTATATCTTGGAATTGCTAGAAAAAAAAAGTTACAATTGTGAGATAAAAAGTCAGAATTACCTCTTTTATTTAATTTTTTTTATTACGTGATGGGATCCATCTTCCATAGTCCTGCAGTCCGATGTCGCAGTCAGGTCAAACTCTCGGTTCAGGTCAAGCTTCACAGTCGATTGTGAGAAATTAAGTCTCAGTTGTGAGATTCAAAATCGCAATTGTGAGATAAAAAGTCAGAATTACCTCTTTTATTTGATTTATTTTATTATGTGACAGGATCCGTCTTCCATAGTCCTGTGGTCCGATGTCGCAGGTCAAACTCTCGGTTCAGGTCAAGCTTCACAGTCGATTGTGAGAAATTAAGTCTCAGTTGTGAGATTCAAAATCGCAATTGCGAGATAAAAAGTCAGAATTACCTCTTTTATTTTTATTTTTTTTATTACGTGACAGGATCCGTCTTCCGATGTCACAGTCATTGTGAGATTTAAAATCGCAATTGCAAGATATAAAGTCGCAATTTCGAGAAATTAAGTCGCAATTGAAAAAATGCGGAATTGTGACATTATAGCTCAAAATTGCGAGAAATAAAGTCGCAATTATGTCACAATTGTGTCTTTATTTCTCGCAGTTGAGAGTTTACATCATGCAATCGCAAGGTTATATCTAACAATTGCAAGTAATAAAGTCCAAATTGCAAAAAAAGTTGCAATTGCGCGATTTAATCAGTCAATCGCAAGTTTATATCATTCTTTTACTTTGTTTATTACGTGGCAAAATCCATCTTCCTGCGGTCAGATGTCACAGTCAGGTCGAACTCTCAGGTCAGGTCGGGCTTCTTAGTCTTTTACGAGAAAAGTCCTAATTGTGAGATTCAAAATCTCAATTGCGAGATATAAAGTTGCAATTCAGAGAAATAACCTTTCGATTGCGTAATATAAACTCACAACTGCGAGTTTATATTACACAGTCGCAAGGTTTTATCATGTAATTGCAACTTTATTTCTCTGAATTACAACTTTATATCACAAAATTGCGAGTTATAAATATGAAATTCTGAGAAATAAAATTGCAATTGCAAGATTATATCAAGCAATTGTGACTTTATATCAAGCAGTTGCAACTTTATATCTCACAACTGTGAGAGAAAAAAAGTAACAATTGTGAGATAATAAATCAGAATGGCCTGTTATATTTTTTATTACGTTTCAGGATCCGTCTTCCATATTTAAAGGAATGTTCCATGTTCAATACAAGTTAAGCTCAATCGACAGCATTTGTGGCATAATATTGATTACCACAAAAACTAATTTAACTAATTTCTTAAAAAAAAAAAAGCGAATATCGAGGTTATAGTGTAGCACTTACAATGGAAGTGAATGGTGACAATGAAAGTGAATGGGGACAATTTTTGGAGGGTTTAAAATCAGAAATTTGGAGCTTATACTTTTATAAAAGCACATACATTAATTATTCTATTTAAACTCATGTATTATTTGAGCTGTAAAGTTGTTTGAATTGTCAATTTTACAATTGTTTTAGGATTTTAGTTTTTGATGACATTACATCGTCATGGCAACAAGTTGTAAAATAGGCTATAACTTTACACAGAAAAGGATAGTAATCAATTTTATCACACTAAAATTATGTTAACACGCATATTGTTTACGTCTTCTGGCTAAACTTTTGAAACAGTGAGGTCAAAATCAAAAGTAACAGTCAGTATCTGGTGTGGCCACTAGCTGCATTAAGTACTGCAGTGCATCTTCTTCTCATGGACTGCACCAGATTTGCCAGTTCTTGCTGTGAGATGTTACCCCACTCTTCCACCAAGGCACTTGCAAGTTCCTGGACATTTCTGGGGGAATGGTCCTAGCCCTTACCCTCTGATCCAACAGGTCCCAGACATGCTCAATGGGATTGAGATCCAGGCTCTTCGCTGGCCATGGCAGAACACTGACATTCCTGTCTTGCAGAAAATCACACAGAGAACGAGCAGTATGGCTGGTGGCATTGTCATGCTGGAGGGTCATGTCCGGATGAGCCTGCAGGAAGGGTACCACATGAGGGAGGAGGATGTCTTCTCTGTAACGCACAGCGTTGAGATTGCCTACAATGACAGCAAGCTCAGTCCGATGATGCTGTGACACACCGCCCCAGACCATGACGGACCCTCCACCTCCAAATCGATCCTGCTCCAGAGTACAGGCCTCGGTGTAACACTCATTCCTGAGAAAGATAAACGCGAGTCCGACCATCACCCTTGGTGAGACAAAACCATGACTCGTCAGTGAAGAGCACTTTTTGCCAGTCCTGTCTGGTCCAGTGAAGGTGGGTTTGTGTCCATAGGCGACATTGTTTCCGGTGATGTTTGGTAAGGACCTGCCTTACAACAGGCCTACAAGCCCTCAGTCCAGCCTCTCTCAGCCTATTGCGGACAGTCTGAGCACTGATGGAGGGATTGTGCTTTCCTGGTGTAACTCGGGCAGTTGTTGTTGCCATCCTGTACCTGTCCCGCAGGTGTGATATTCGGATGTACCGATCCTGTGCAGGTGTTGTTACACATGGGGATGATCAGCTGTCCTTCCTGTCTCCCTGTAGTGTTGTCTTAGGCGTCTCACAGTACGGACATTGCAATATATTGCCCTGGCCACATCTGCAGTCCTCATGCCTCCATGCAGCCTGCCTAAGGCACATTCACGCAGATGAACAGGGACCCTTGGCATCTTTCTTTTGGTGTTTTTCACAGTCCGTAGAAAGGTCTCTTTAGTGTCCTAAGTTTTTATAATTGTGACCTTAATTGCCTACTGTCTGTAAGCTGTTAGTGTCTTAACGACCGTTCCACAGGTGCATGTTAATTAATTGTTTATGGTTCATTGAACAAGCATGGAAAACATTGTTTAAACCCTTTACAATAAAGATCTGTAAAGTTATTTGGATTTTTACAAAATTATCTTTAAAATACAGTGTCCTGAAAAAATGACATTTCTGTTTTTGCTGAGTTTAAATGTCCATGTTGTTTTTCAACTAAGTATGTCAAATATATAATTCAATGGCAAATAAATGACATCAGCAGCACTAATAAAAAGCACCAAGTACCATAAGAATACCATGGTATTGATGATTGGTATCTCATGATTGAGAGCGTTATATTGCTTTATATCGTAACATACTATAAACAAGTGAATGCCGAGTTACCTACCTCATATTGCAGACACAATATGGTCAGCTAGTGTTAATAATGCACTGGATAAAAGTGGTTGCTTCAAAGTGGTAATTCACTGAATTTTTTTAAGCAGCTTGCAAAAAACTTAGTTCACCCAAAAATTAACTCACCCTCATGCTGTTACAAACATGTATGACTCTCTTTCTTGGAACACAAAGGAGATATTTGGCAGAATGTTCACCTCAATCCCCATTCACTTCACTTTTCAATACAATAAGAGTGAAAGGTGTTTGGAACAACACGAAGGTGAGTATTTGATGACAAAATGTTCATTTCTGAGTGAACTTTGCCTTTAACATACAGATTCAAATGAATCTGAACCTCGAGTAAACAAAATAAAATTATAATAATAATAATAATACAGAACTGTCTGTCTATATCAACTGCATATTTACAGCACGCAGGTCTCTAACCTCACAGTCTGAGAGGAGAGAAACTGCTTGACACATGAAAACAAAAAAGGACACAAGAGAATCAGGCTGACAGCTCCTGTCTGTCCCGAGGCCACAGGGTTTATGCCTGACGCTCAAACAGTCGCATCTTTTCAACAGTGTGGTTTTCTCTTGTGAGAAAATTAGTTTGCAGCATCGAGACCACGCAATTACCCCTCAACCACCTCACAAGCGGCAGTACAGCCTGTCTGTCACGGGCCTTACCAAAGACCCATCAGTTCTCCAAAAACACACACATGCAACCTCTCGCTCTTTCATAAGCACCTGCGTGTGCACTTTTCCCTGCAGGATGCAGACGTCGAGTAGCTAATTATATAATCTGAGTAATTAGAATCATAAGTCATCTGACTGCACTGTAATAGCAGCTCTGAAACATTCAATAGAGGCTCATCTGAGAAGGCAGAGATAACAGCTTTAGTCCTGTATTACAGCACCTGAGCACAAACCTCACACATAGCGCTGGCTGCTGAAACAAACGCTTCCTGGCAGCCCTATTATCACATGTGCCTGTGAGCTCTGCAGCACGGGTCAAAATATGTGTTAGTCACATAGAAAAGATGTTTTATTGGAATGTTTTTATCCAGAGATCACAGTGCATGTGTGTGTGCGTGTGAAAGTGAGAACGACATATGTTTTGAATGGAATAGGCTACTAGTTTCTATGCTACGTTGTTATCGCATAATCTTCATTATGTTCAGATTTTGCTTTTTTTTTTTTTTTTTTTTTTTTTTTTTTTATAACATTTTGTGTAAAAATGTGTTTTGGTAGTCAAAATCGCAGTGGATAGGCTACTACTTTAATTCATTCACACTGCAAATGGAATGTTGAGTGCATTGCATTGATACAGTTCTCCACACTTTATTGTATACTACACATATAGTACACTACATACTGTATAATATACTATAGCATTATTCTGTAAATCTAGTTTGTCATTCAGGCATCCCATGCATATGGAAAATTTGCATACTGTGCACAGTATACAAACTATACTGCAGAGATAGTAAGAGTAGAATGTTAGTATGCTATTCCGAACTTTGCAATAATCTGCACAGTTTGTTCTGTTGTATACTGCACATTTTAGTAAATGTGGTACAGTACGTCATTCTCCTATTGCATGCACAGTATGTATACTACTGTATGTACAGCAGACATGGTAAAAGTAGAACGCCAGTATGCAATTCTGAACATTGCCAGTATTCCGTGCAGTGTGCTCTTTTGTATACTGCACATTTTAGCAAAGGTGGTACAGTACGTCATCCTACTATTGCATGCATATAGAAAATTTGCATAGTGTGCACAGTATGCATACTATATACAGCAGACATTGTAAGAATAGAACGTTAGTATGCAATTCTGCACATTGCCAGTATTCCGTGTAGTGTGCTCTGTTGTATAATGCATATTTTGGCAAATGTAGTTTTTCAACCTTGGATCACATGCACACATACAATATGCATACTACAGAAAAAGTAATAGTAATTTTAGTAGTATTAATATGCTTTCCGAATATTGCCAGTATTCCGTGCAGAAAATAAGCATACTGTGCCCTGTATACACACTATATAGCCTACTGCAGAGATAATAAGAGAAGTATTTTATTATGCTATTATAAACATTGCCAATATTTGAAAACACCAGGAGGTGATCTTCAGCCTGTGGAATGTGATGTTGAACCTTCCAGTGCGACAAACACAAACAGATCACACACACTTTACTTCTCATGTACACTTACAACCTGGAGAAGAGTGGAAGGGTCAATAGTGTGTCTCCCTCTGCTGGTGAATGTAGAAATCTGCAGTTAACTGTTAATCACTTCACAATTGCCTGTAAGCATGCACATGAAATCACAGAAACACATACAATCCACGAACACATCATGTAAACTATAAAAAAATCAAGGGTGGAAAATAGTGGATAAAACTGTATAAAAAACTAAATTAGGAAAGCTTTCACAAACAGATTGCAATCACTTCGGTTTTACCTGCAATCAAGTTTGAAATACACACACACACACACACACACACACACACACACACACACACACACACACACACACACACACACACACACACACACACACACACACACACACACACCCACCCACCACAAGTTATAGGATAATGTACAGATTTTGCTGTTTCGGAAGGAAATTGCTAATTTAACTCACCAAAGTGGCATTCAACTGATCACAAAGTATAGTCAGGACATTACTGATGTAAAAAACAGCACCATCACTATTTGAAAAAAGTCATTTTTGATCAAATCTAGACAGGCTCCATTTCCAGCAGCCATCACTCCAACACCTTATCCTTGAGTAATCATGCTACATTGCTAATTTGGTACTAGAAAATCACTTGCCATTATATCAAACACAGTTGAAAGCTATTTGGTTCATTAAATGAAGCTTAACATTGTCTTTGTTTGTTTTTGAGTTGCCACAGTATGCAATAGACTGGCGTGTCTTAAGGTCAATATTAGGTCAAAAATGGCAAAAAAGAAACAGCTTTCTCTAGAAACTCATCAATCAATCATTGTTTTGAGGAATGAAGGCTATACAATGCTTGAAAAAAAATTTCATACAAAGGTGTACACTACAGTCTACAAAGACAAAGAACAACTGTCACTAACAAGGACAGAAAGAGATGTGGAAGGCCAGATGTACAACTAGAGGATAAGTACATCAGAGTCTCTAGTTTGGAAACAGACACCTCACATTTCCTCAGTTGACAGCTTCATTGAATTCTACCCGCTCAACACCAGTTTCATGTACAACAGTAAAGAGAAGACTCAGGGGTGCAGGCCTTATGGGAAGAATTGCAAAGAAAAAGCCACTTTTGAAAATAGAAAATCAAAAAGAAAAGGTTAGAGTGGGCAAAGAAACACAGACATTGGACGACAGATAATTGGAAAAGAGTGTTATGGATCTTAACCCCATTGAGCTTTTGTGGGATCAGCTAGACTGTAAGGTGTGTGAGAAGTGCCCGACAAGACAGCCACATCTATGGCAAGTGCTACAGGAAGTGTGGGGTGAAATGTCACCTGAGTATCTAGACAAACTGACAGCTAGAATGCCAAGGATCTGCAAAGCTGTCATTGCTGTACGTGGAGGATTCTTTGATGAGAACTCTTTGAAGTAGTTTAAGAAGTTCTGAAATTTTTTTCAAATTGTAATAGTAATTTTTCATGTTATTAATGTTGTTATTAAAAACTGTAATTCTGCCCTTATGATTAACCTTACATCACACAAACCCTTTTCCTCCTGAGGAGAAAGGGCCGTTCAAGCTCATGCATTTAAACTTTATTAATTATAGCTTAATTATTTATACAATGACAAGAATATTATAACAATATTTGTTATTTTATTAAACAGAAAGGAATATTTTAAAGTGAAACACAAACAAATAACACAAAACTGAAAATCAATTGCCAACACTTACGGATGTACTGTTGTTTTCCCACCAAAATTATGTCACTTTCTGGAGGATGATGCCATAAGGGAACTGGCTTCTGTAACTTAAAGGGATATTACAAAAGGAAAATGAAATACACTGATTACTAAATAAAATTAAATTCCCAAGAAAACATGTTTTGTTTGAAATATGTTCCATTGAAAAAAAAAAAAAAAAAAAAAAAAAAGACCTGCAAAAAAAGGTACATCTGGAATATTACATTGCAAGTTTGTCATTTGTTAAGTTAGCACATAGTACCCAAGTTAGTACAATTATTTAAAATTCACCCCTATATTCACTTTTACAGGTTTACAGTTTACTCTGCACCAACAAACACCAACAGAGTTAACACTGTATAAACAGACACCTACAGCCATGTGTATTGGCATTTGTTGGGGCATAGTGAATAAGCCTTTAAATGTGGTATTGAGAACTAGCTAATTAACTAACTAGATGGGACAAAAAATGTACTGAATAATATGAATGAGCCAAAATAATCCTAAATCCTTAAAAGATCAGGATAGCCAGGTATCGTATTAAAATTTAGAGTATCAGGTGTGAAATTCTATTCATCACGTCACGTCAGAAAGCTTTAATGAGCATTCTAGATCTCTCAGTATTCATCAGAGATAGTCTCCTCTCTCCCAGGCAGCTATCATATTTTGGATAGACATACATTCATACCTGCCAGCACAGAGCTGCGTTGCATCTTTGAAGGACAAATGAAGATTTTTTTTTTTTTTTTGGGGTAATTGTCAATTTTTATTGACAAACATGTTTGCATCATCTGCACATGTTCACATTTTAATCATGATAATAATAAATCAAAGCTTCAAACAATATGACCAATGTAAAAAAAAAAGAAAGGCAAAGAAAAAAGTGATCAATATAAATAGTAAATAGTAATATAATAGTAATTTGATTTCTTAATGAAAAAAGGAATGAAAAACAAGTTGTATATAACATATAGTTAAAGTTATCAAAATACATGTATATTTTCTACTTAGTTGTATATTTATATTCTATCAATAATCTTTTGAAAATATTAGTGTCTTTACAATCATATACTGTATTCTCAATGTAAAAAATACATCCATTATAAAACACGTGAGGAACAATTCTATCAGTGTAGCAGTCATCACTGTTAATACATAATTTCAGGGATTCAATTTAGATTCATTTTTTAAAAATACTCCTCAATCAAAGCTGTAATGGACACACTTTCTAAACTGTTTAAATCAGCTGCATTTTCTTTATATTGTCTGTTTGTGAAATCATATCAGACAACAGCTAATCATTTTAATTATATAGTGTATACATTTTTGTAAATGATTGACTTGAGGCAAAGTAATTTCCACAGAATAGCCCTGTCATCCACAACAATTGGTCTGATACTAGTAAGAAGTATGAAATATAATAGTCACCTTCATGAAAATAAAAAAGAACATAAATCCTATAAGAGAATCACATTTCTTAGTCGGTGTCTGGAGCGTATACAACAGAATCAAGACTCTTTGATTAACCCAAATAAAACATAGAAAAACCCCAAAAGGAAACTAAATAGATACAGTACCATCAGCATTAGTAAAACTAAAAATCAGAGTTTTGTCATTGGTATGTGTAAGTTGTTCCAGGGTCCCATCCAAAGCTCCTCTTCATCAGACAGCGTTTGCTCGCACGGAGACTCTATCGACTCTTTAATCTCCCCGTTGTCCACCGAAGAGTCCTGCTCACAGCACCCCCTATCCTGGTCCAAACGGGCTTTATCGATGTTGGATTTGGGCCCTATGCAGTTAGGGCCAATTACACTGCAATCTTTGGAGTTGAGGTTGTGATCAGTAAAAGATGAAAGGGCAGTGGTGCCAACAGTAGGACCATTATCTGCAGTACCATTTAAAGGGAAATGCTCTTCATGTGTGACACCTAGCTTTTCCAGTTTTTTAAATTGTTTACCTAATCGTACTGGTGAGCCCAGTTTTAAGTTGTTGGGGTAAGGGGGCCTCCGTGTTCGGATGATGGTACCGTTTTGGGCAAGGTACACTGATCCATTGATGTTACTGTGGCTGTTGATGTTGGGTATACGATTCCGGAGGACGTCCGGTCCACTGTCCTCTCTGGTGGAAGTTGTGTCGTGCTCTCCATCTAAAACAAGTTTGATCCTCTTCTTTTTGCCAGCCTAGACATCAGAGAGAGAATTTATAAACAAAAATCAGAAACCGTCAAAGATAAACCCTCCACTAGGTGGGAATGCCCATTCCTTAGAAGGAGGGAAATGTAGAGAATAGCGGTGTAAAAAATACATTGATAGGTTGCAATGCATCAAATGTAAAATCAATGCATTGATTACACAATATAATAAATTTTAATTGCTATAATAATACCCAATTATCCAATCATCTCTTTTACCAAATATAATTATTGACCTATCTTCAGTTTCTAGATTGCAAGTCTACTTTGGTCACACTTATTTGATTGTACCTCCAGTTAAATGTGTCTTTAGTATATTTTTTTTAAATACATCTGAACTGCGCCAACATAATCCTATCTAACCATGAACAGATTTCACAGTGCATTTTGTAATTAAGAATTGTAACAGATTCAAAACAATGTCAGAGCAAGTATTTACAACCCTAGTAGAAAAGCAAACTGACACCCCAATGTGGTGTCAACACACAAATCAAAACACACATAAAAACTATGTTTTTAGAAAAGCAAACATGAGAAGATGGACAAAACTTTAAATTATAAACATGCATTGCAGTTAGTTTAGAGGTGAAGATAATGTTGGTCCACACAAGAGGAGAAATTTCAGCGCACACCAGAAAAACGAGATAGAAGATTTAATGCCATTTTTAGTTTTCCTATGCAGTTGGAATTGCTCCAGAACACACCAGAATAGGAGAACAGACTGTAAAAAAGAGGGAATAACTTCACTCCACAGCAGAAGCCAATTAGTCTTACTTCGCCTTGACCACTCCCTAGTATTTTTAGAAAGCTGTGTAATCTCCTGATTCAGAATCTACTTCTGTTTCTTCCATGGTTCCTCTGGTTCCTGACATCTGTGAGCATTGCACAGAGCCACTCTCAGATGCTGAGGTGCTGCTGGAAGTTGTGGCATCCTCATCCACCTCTTTGATTGGTGAGAGGCCTCCAAATACTTCATCCAAGCTCTCTGTGACACTGCTCTCGTACGGGCTTGGAGCTCCTCCGCTTCCTGGTGCTGAGATCACACTTGACCTCCGTGACATTGATCTATCAATGGATCCATTGATCCATCACTCAGCTCGCTGGCTGACTCTCTGCTCTTCTCTGCAGCTTCATCATCCTCTTCTTCTTCAGAAACATCCTCTTCCTCCTCCTCGCTCTCCTCCTCAATGGTGTCCTAGGATGATCAGGTAATAATGCTCTTGAGAGAGTGGTGACTTCCTCCTGCAGATCTGGAGCTTGTAGAGCTTCTCTCATTGCCGGACATGGAAACAGAATCTGATCCACTCATTTCTGACTCACTCCCTGACCCACTCTTGGCACTGCTCTCAGACACTGATGCTTGTGAAGACCTTACTGAAGACCCTACAGTGCTGCCACCTGATCCACTGCCCCTTGGAGTACCACTAGCACTACCGGAAACACTCCCACTTCTGCTGCTCTGCGTTCCTGTACTAGAGCACTCCGAGGAACCCTCAGTGTGAGCTGATTTCATTGAAGAGCGAGCAGAAGACAGCTCCGAACCTGATCCCGACGCTTCCATTCCTTTTGATTTCTCATCTTATTCTGATGCTTCCTCTGACTCCTTTTCGGTGGCAGAGCTCTTCTCAACACTCGACTCTTCCTCAGTTCCTGATTTTTCAGTTCTGGACTTCTCTGTTCCCGAAGTCTTTCCAGACCCTGACCCTTCCTCCGAGCCGGATTACTCCTCTGAATCCGATCCCTTCTCAGTTTCGGATTCTTCTGCCTCTGAATATTTTTCAATTCCAGACTTCTCGGTCCCAGATTTAGATTTACTCTCCGCATCAGACTCGTCTGGTTCATCTGGCTCTGATTCAGAATCAGCTGTGCTCTCGTTGGCATCTTCTCAGTCCACATCCACTTTCAGAAGCCCTTATCTTCAGTAGAGGCTGCTACACTGCTCCTCTCAGATGATTCGTCCTCATCTGAGCCCTTCTTTCAGCTCTCTGCCTCTAATCCACTCCCACTGGCCTCTGGCTCGCTGACACTGATGGACACTTTTGATTTCATCTTTTCCCTCTCTGACTCGGCTGATTCGTCCTTCTCGCTAACAGAACACTGATGCTGCTCTGATTTCCTTCTAGCTTTTAGCTTATTTGCCAGATGAAACAGATAAAGGATGGGCAAGGAGGAGGTGGGAACTGGCTGAACAGTCAGCATCAATTTTAATGAGAAACTCAACATAAAACAAACATAAACGAATACACGCACATGCAGTACGGCCGCGTGCGTCTCTCTCTCTCCCGAACTGGCAACTCCAGCCCCCCTTTATCTCACTCTCCCGCTGATCATCTGATTCAGTGCCGACTGTGCACCCTCATGCCCTTCTCCTCATCATTCCAGATTAATGCATTTCAGAACTTTCCCAAGTCGACCCCTAGCCGAGGATTTGCCATCAATGGAACAGCTTGGACTTGGCCCATCTGTCAGGCTCTCTTGACTGTCAATATGGCATGCAGATGTCAGCTTGGCATAATCTTTGTCTTTTTCCCCCTTCTCAAACATCATTGGGAAGATTTTGGCCCAGCACAGGTAACAAAATTAAACTGTGTGACACCAGATATTAAATGACACATAAAATGATAATGATTATTTATGGGTGATAAAGAGATTATGAGTTACAGAACAAAAAATAAAACATAAATGCACTGTGTACCTACAAAATGTCTTTGAATTTTCAAAGTAATGAATATAAGATTACCTCTGGTCCACCATAGTAATAAGCTTCATCCTCCATGATGGCCTCTCCGTACTCATCATACATGGGCGTGATCAGCCTCCTGCGGCTGCCATAGGGTTGATAGGGATCATATCTGGATTTGGGGAGGAAAACATTACAACGTGTTAACCTGACTTCCATTTTTGAGGGTGTGTCTGTAAAATATAAGGTTTATGATTGCTTTGAATTAGAATTAATGTGTTAACACATGTGATTAATTACAAAAGTTTAATGCGTTAATTTTTCTTAATCGCGATTAACACATTAATAGTTAATACAGCATAAAACATCAAAAACACCGGTTGGAAGAGCAGAACCTTTGCGATGTGTCCGCCCAGAGTTATTATACTGATGCACACATCACAACACAAACACAACAGCACTTCCGTGTCAGTGATAAAATGTTGGAGAAAGGAACTCTTAACGCTATTTAATGTACAAAACAAGCCCAGATGGGACTTGTGATATAAATAAAGTATTTTCCAGCCTATGTAAGGCGGATTTTAATTACCACAGAAGCACGTCAAGTCATAACTATCGCCAAAACGCAGAATGAGATGTTTTTATCTGCAACCACTTTTCATGTGGAGTTCGTGTTATTATACTATCAGCTTAACAATTTGAGTGAAATGTCAAATTGGTAAAATTACATTAGTTTCATTGTTTCTTAGTATTTGGTTTAAGCAGACCATGAAGATCCGTGTTATACCAGGATGTTTTGGGAATGCTTCAAAGAGCATCTTGTGTGCTTCAATGTAAACAAGAAATTATTACATTTGTACAGTAAAAAGGAGCTAACATCATCAATGTCACAAATTTGCTTATGTAATGAGTGACCTTCAAAGAGTGGAGAATTATACAAATTCTGATTAATTTTATGTCATGATGCTTATTTGTTTCTGTTTATTTCCAGGTTTAAATTAGATTTTAAATCCTAGATTGGCAGTGTGGACCCCACTCTATACATAACACATACAGTGTCAATGAAACACATGTTTTAAATTTAACACAGCCACAGCCTAACTACAATGAAAGTGTACAAACTCCATTGGAAATCTAAATGAAATATAACAATATGTGACAATGTGATTTGAGCACTACATTCAGAGACTCCACTTTAAGCTTGTAATTTATGACAGAAGTCACAACCTTATCTTGTCTTCACATCATAGCAATTTGCTGCTGCCAAATGTTTTTTTTCTCCTCTCATGTGCATAAAGTTCAGCATTTCACAACTTTTTGAACCTCTCACTGCTTGCTCCACTTTCAATACCACAATCCCACAATTCCCAACGCAAGCTTGCAGCCTACAGTAACTCACATAGAGAATGAACTGAAAAGCCCTGAGCATGCTCAGCACCAGTGGACACAATGTATAGTAATGTAGATTTTGAGTCTTTTGGGGGTCTGATCTCTAACAGGTTTTTAATTATGAATATAAAGACAGAAAATTACATTTGAAACTGACTTTAGCCCACGTGCGACCCCATCCGTGTGGGACATGCAGACAGTGATCCGAGGATGAAAGGCTAAACCCCCATTAACGATTCTTAATCTCTCTAAACAGCCCTGGATCTTTAACAGGCCAGGCCACTTAAATAGCAGGTGCAGTTCAGGCTTGACAGATCTATAGCCAGAATAAAGTGCAACGTTTATCTTCTACACTCTCTCCCTTGATGTCTGTGGAATCAAAGCCATCTTTCTTCCTTGAAGGTCTTGACTGTGGACAAGGAAATCTTGAGAGGGTGCTATCAGATAAAAGGTTAAGTGACTTTTCAAGAATATTCTCTTGCAGCATTGCTCTGGCGACTTGGTCAAGAGGTTTGCATCAAACTCTAAAGGTGTGTTAAATATGCAGTGTAGTAAAGGCTGTGCTATATTGTGACTATAGTCATAGCCAAATGGTGTTGTTCGTCATGATGTGCAACCCCTTCAACTGTGAATATATATTTCCAATTTAGCACAATCTTTAGTGACTTATTGCTTTTATAAACCAGCCTGACATGTAAATCTACCCAGTTTACATGTTGTACTGTGTATATATATATATATATATATATATATATATATATATATATATATATATATATATATATATATATATATATAATTTAATAATTGGCCTCTAAGGGTGCTGTAGAGTGATATACAGTAGCTAGACGAAGAGGTGTTTTGTGTCATTGCTAATATATTGTGTATTTTTAGCATGAATAGAATGCTGTATTGACCAGTAAGCATCCAGGACTGGAACTATCAATTTTATGATTAATTGCTGAAGACCTCAATCAACAGAGATCTTTGTGTTCATCACAGTTTATGCTCAGAGCAAAATTGTGGCCCCAAAGACCATTTGCTGTTCATTTCGGCAGGAACTGACTCTAGCTAATGTAATGGATGAAGCCATTGCACTTGAGTCTGAACAAATGTGGATCTTAATTAATCCACTGAGCTTAGATAAAGATGGTTGTATAGCGCTGAAGACACATTAATCTCATCAAAGCTTCCGGAATCTCAAAGTGGCTGACGTTAAACATGCAGTTCACAGAGCAACATCTGAGCATCATCAGTTCTGATGGTAAAACTCAATACCTTGTCATATGTGTAAGAGTGTTTATGCCTCTCTCTTTGTCTCTCTTTTGTCTGCAGTCTCCCCCTTCTGTTTGCACACACAAGATGCTCAGTTAACCCTTCTACTGTCTTTGTCATTTTTGACTGATTTTATTTTATTTTTTAATAAAAATGGTTTCCTTCATTGGAGCGGTACAAGGCTTGGAGACTTTTCCTACATTTGCTATCTGAACACACACAAAACAATTCTGAATTGATTCTATGAATCTAGGTGGTTTTATCAAACAATGTTATCCTTTAGCATTCCCGACCGAGCAAAAGAAAAAACAAAGAATTACACTTTAACACACTTTAACGCACACACGCATATATACAGAACTTTGGTGTGGGAACCAAATCATCCAGAAAAAAAAAAAAAACTTTTTCAACTAAATGGTACAAGGCTTGATGACTTTTTCTAAACTTGTCATCTCAACACACACACACACACACACACACACACACACACACACACACACACACACACACACACACAAAAGCTAACTAGATTCTATGAGTCTGTGTGATTTTCAAGACTTTATTATTTATTACAAACAAAACTTTCTCCTTCTTCACTGTTCAGTTCTGTTTTTTGTAAGTAATTTGTTTGTTGCTATTTAATATATTTCTGTTCATTATCTTGCTGTTCATTATCTTGCCATTTTTACACTTCATTTACTTCACTGACTGAATTTGAATTGAATTTGCATGTTTGCAAAATAAATGGTTTGTAAAAAAACGATTTGCTCTAAGTCTACCCTTTGTAACACCATGGTCAAGTTTGACTGCGCATATATATATATATATATATATATATATATAAAAGCTCAACTTTGACAAGTAATAGTCTTTGATAATATCTAAACATATATCCAAATTAATAACTTAATATCTAGAAATTAACGATGTTACAACATTGGTCTACAGTGACCAGGCAGCATGTGTGAATCGCTCTAGCCATCTTCTGGTTATAACTGTAATTTCATGTAAATGTTTTTTTTTTTTTTCAGCAGATGGCATCAGATGCTCCAAATACATGACACATTTTAATATTTTCAGTGTAATGAAGTGTATGTTTTTAACTAAGTGAAAGTAATATAAAATGTGTTTATTTTATATGAAAATAAATGATGTAATTTAGTCGTTTAGAGATAAATTACGTCTAAAAACCCATACAATTCCAAAAGAAATGCATACGTTTAGTGTTTTTATTTAAAATAAATTTAATAAAATTAATTTCACTAAAAATACATGATTACTGTATCCAGTCAATTTTGACTGGAAATAATAAGAGTGTCGGCCTGTAACGAAGACTAGGTTAATGTATTGTACTCACTAGAGCCACATAAACACTACAACTAAAAATGTTTGTTTTAAATCCGGTTCTATACACTACCCCATTCTACATCTGAATTCACTCACAAAAAATTGTTTTGGGGGGCTCTGTGGAAATAATCTTTATTTTAGCAAATTTGTTTGATGCCACTAGTGGTGCAGAATATGCACACTTCACCTTTAAGATAGGAGGTTAAAATATCTATAATACACAGATAGACAACTTGCTAAATTTGGAGTCAGTCTGTAACAAATACACTCTAATATATCCAATGAAACTTACCCCTGATCGTAGCTATAGTAGTCTTGGGTATAGTAATCTTGCCCAGGGTCAATACCTGATTCCATGGAGAGAGCCTAAAAATACAGACATAAAGACAGATGTCACACCTAAAGTTCCAGAAATCTGTCAATGTTTGGTGCACAATTTACAATCAAAGTCAATGACATTACTAAAGTGTTATGAGTATTAGTGATTTATAAACAACAGAAGGAGAAATATGATATCTTAAAGGGATAGTTTACAATAAAATACTAATTCTGTCATCCTTTACTCACTTATTACACATTCAACTTTCTTCGGTAAAAAAATAAAATAAAATTATTTATGCATTTATTTATTTTTTTCTTCCATACAATGAAAGTGAATGGTGACTGAGGTTGTCATTTTGCTTAACATCTCTTTTTGTGTTCCACAGAATAAAAAAAGTCAAATGAGCTTGGAACAACATGCAGGAGAGGAAATTATTTTATTTTTGGTTGAACTATCCCTTTAATAAATCATATCCAGTATCTGCAGTTACAATAGGACAATTTGTAAGGACATTTTGGAAAAGACATGCAAAGGAACAGATCTGCTACCTCAGGCCGGAGCAGAGAGGGTCTCAACAGCTGCTGCTGCTGGCACAGTCACAGAAAGAGAGAGAGGGAAAGTAAAAGATTTGAGACTAAGAGAGAATACATGAGAGGCAAAGCAGAATAAAAGTCATAAAGACAAAGAGAATGCCAAGCAAAGGTACTGATACATACAAATGATCAGATAGAACACAACAACAAAAAGATGTGCATTAAAACAGGAAAATAGGGGGAGGAAAAAAAGAGGCCCTGATGAGAAAGATAATGATGGAGAGATGCAGGCAAGAAAAAAATATTCCATCTTAACAAGTAATTCAAACTTTAAGAGATAAAGTGCTTGGAAGGTCAGACAAGTTCAAAACTGTCAGCATGCACCACATGCAACCTATTTGCATTAACTTGCCATCTTAGACATTGACGTGACATTTTCTCACAAAATTATGTATGCAGGCGAAAATGAGATAAGACAAGACTTTTCAATTTCCTAAGTAGGGTGTAAATGTATCTTTAATGGTTGAGTTTCTATCGCTGCCTTCATCTCATTAAGATTCTACAGGAATTCTCTTGCAAGACTCGATTGGTAATCTGAAGTGACAAGGAACAAGGCTGTTTCTTACCTGGGACTTTTTAACGAAAAGCCCTTTAAATCAAACCCTGGCCAAACAAAAGTCACCACCATGACTTTGCTATGCATTAGCTAGGGCTATCCAAGGTGGTTTCAAGGGTATTCTGGGTGGTTGCTTACTATCAAGTCAAAAGAACCTATCCACAAGTCTCTTTGATATTTTGATCCCTATATATGGCTCAGGTCCCTCCTTTAATGTAAATCTATTGGGGTTTTCCCCACTCATTTTAACGTCCACCAGGCTATAACTGTTTGATTGTTTTGAAAAGTAATAGCACACCTCTTCTCGACAAACTACATGTGTCATTCATGAGTGCAAATGGTGCGGGAGAAACTATGAGCCGAAGTTTAATATGTAGGGGATGTTCAAATCCTTAACTCTTAAAGGAATAGTTCACACAAAAATGAAAATTTGCTGATAATTCACTCACCCTCACGCCATCCAAGATGTATCTGAGTTTCTTTCTTCATCAAAACAGAATTTAAGATTTTTAGGATTTCATTTCTCCTCTAAACAATGCAAGTGAATGTACTCCATTTTTTGACGGTCCAAAATGCATATTTAGGGTGCATCAAAATAATCCACACGACTCCAGTCGACAAATAAAGTTCTTCTGAACCCAAATGATTGATTATTTTTAGAAACAAAACAACACTTATATACTTTTTAACTACAAATGTTCGCTTCCGTACATCTCTGTGACACGCGCTCATGAGAGGGATGATATAAACTCGTTGGTAAGGTCACGCGTGGAGGAGGCAGGAAGCACGTGGAGCTTTTTTGGGTGAACTATTCCTTTAAGTATGAGCAATAGTAATAGTGATGCTTGCTTTAGCACACCACTAATGAAAAACAGGCAAGAGGAAATGCTGACGAAATGACTTACCTGTCTGCCCATGCCCCGCCTGCAGAAGGGAACAGAGGTGTTAGAAAAAAATACATTTAAATGTAAATGTAAAATCTGTTGCCAAGCTAAGTAATTTACGGTAGGTTTGTTTCTTTTCATCAAGAGCCTGACCCACTTCTATCTCAGTGTTTGAGCAGTTCAACACTTGCTATCGTCTTGATCACTGGGCCAAAATGAAAAAAACCTTGTTTAAGTGGCAAAGCACTTGTAAGTTTTATAGATAGAAATGCACTCAGGGAAATGGCAGCGATACTCCTGACACAAGCAGTTTTACCAATCTGCTCTACAAAATAAGTCATTTTCTGATGAATTGCAAACCGACAACACAAACACACTTGCATCACCTACTGACAGGGCTCAAGTTGAGGGGGGATGCAAGGGGATTCCATCCCCTTGTTGCAAGAAACACCAAAAAGCATCCCCCTTGTAAAACCACCATCCCCCCTTACTATCCCCTTTAGATTAATTGTGTCATGCATTACTTAGAACTAATCATGCAAGTAAAATATTTAATTCTCTACGTCTCATAAATAACAGACTTTAAATAACTGTGATTAACAGGTCAAAATTTGATTTCAACGTGTGAGGTTGCCAGATTTCTATAGGTGAAATCCTGTAATCAAATCTTGATACTTGTACATTTTGGAACTATTCTGCCAGGGTGACACTTTAGTCACACAATCTGGCAACCTTGAGCACGCAAGCTCTCTCGCCACGGTGAAAAGACGCTAGTTTTCTGAAAACACTGGCAAACAGGTATGTTGGTGTTAGCGATGGGTTGGCATGTTCTTAAGTTACACTTAAGGTAATGCACGATTTCAAAAGTTTTGCGGACTTTCAAAAATGGCTTGGAGAACAGTTCAAGGAACATTTTTGTCTTTAAAAAAAAAAGAGAGAACAGAAGGTAAGATATTGCTATGACAAGTGTACACAACATGTACAAGTTTTCAGGGTAAATGCTTTTGTGTGTAGAACAACTTTTTTACACCACTGTTTAAGCATCCTTCATAGAAACAGCTCGAACTTCCTTTACTAGTTCAGTTAATGGAGTAGAAAAAGATGTGTGTCTTTGACTGTGAGCGAGCGATCAAGAGAAAACCCTTTTCATGATTATAACATGGATTCTTTTCACCAAATTCATCACAAAATACAGTTACATAGGGTAACAGGTGCATATTATGGCAATGTGTATGGGTCAATGAAGTGATGCTCATTTTTGTCCATACCTATTAATTAAAAAATACATTAAAAAAAAAGTGCAATTGTCACAAACCATTTACTTGAATATACCTCTTCTATGATGAGCATACTGCATTTTCAGTTCCTGAGTTTAAAGGTATATTGATAATTTTTCTGGGGTTTAAAGTAAAATAATGGCATGTGGTGTCCAGAGACTGTAAAAAGTCTCATTAAAGCTGAAATTCCTAAAAAAAAAAAAAAAATGTTGGCATGGCTAGTGCAGAATAATCTTTTATTGTTATTTCTTTAAACATATTTCATATTTAAAAACGCTTTTGTCCACCAAATCAGAGGCATTTGGTGTAACCAACATGCAGGTAGCCATTTTGTTGTTTATGTTGACCCTAAAAACCACAAAACAGAGCGGATACCTTTAGACCCTCAGGACCGAGTGTGAAGTTTAAAAAAATAATCTGATATTCATTTTGACGTTTGTATGAAAAGGAACATTTTGTCCAAGTCATGTGGTGTAACCCTAAGAATTTTTTTTTTCTTGATATTTTTCATTCAGAAATTCATAATATTCATAACAAATATTTTTTACCTTGAAAAATGTTTTTGAAAACATTTTTGAAATTAATGACGAAGTTGTTTAAACTCTCATGTATTCAAGGTGCAAAGAATGTATTATGATACTTTTTACTTTATGGTTACACCACATGACAATTTTAAAGTTTACATTTTTTTTTTGAAAGTGCTTTAAAGGTTTTCAAAAATTTATGAAACCAAATTTTACACAAAGATTACATTTATAAGAACTTGACACAAATATTTTAAACTAGATTTTTAAAAGATTTCTCATTTTAACACATCGGACAACCTTATTTGTCAATAACCCATACGATTTACTTAGCTAAAAGGTTGACAACACCATCCCCCTTGAATTTTTATTTTTTTTTTTTTTTACAAATGGACTACTGCCTACTGAATAAATTGTCCTACCATACACTAACTGAATTTCCAGAAAACATTACATTTGAGGGGTATCCCTTATAGTGCCAGAGTGTGAGTTAAACATTTCACCCCAAAATTAGAAGAAATAAATTATAAATTATATTTTGCTTAAAATTCTTAAATATGACCCAGACATTTTCTTCAGTGGCTTTGTGAGATTTGGCCTATATATAGTTTATTTTATTTTTTTAGGGTTAGATTTTCTGTTGTTATTATAATTAGCCTAATTAAAAAAAAAACAACAACTATTTATTGTAGGTTTATATACAGGGCATGAATATGAGAGATGAGTTATAGTTACAGTGTGTGGGAGGAATGTGACAGTAACACTGGGTAAAGGATCGACATACACAGTTACTTTAATGTCATGTGGACATGTTCTGCTTATGTATGTACATTTATTATTTATGTATATAAAGAAAAGCATTGTTGAATCCCTCAGGCATTCATAATATATAATATATAGACACACAACACATATAGACAAACATCAAACACCCACATTTAACCATTGGTTTACTTTCTGATCTTGTGACAGATATTAAAAACCATAATACTCAAATGCAAAAATGAATTCAGAACAGGCCAATGGAGAAGAAAACACAACAAGGTGAGTTGAGACTAGGGCTGGGTATTGATACAGATTTTCTGATTTGAATTCGATTTACAAGCCCTCGATTTGATTCCCATTTTGATTCCGATTCACAGGGGCATCATGCACCTAATTTTTTTGAGGGGGCACCAGGGTCAACCAAACCCAACCCACCACCGCCATTTATGCAGAGTTCATATTGCTGCAACAAGCAGTATAAATAACAGGAAACGGTCTAAAACACCTGTTTTTATCAGCAATTGTAATGGTTGCATTCAATTGCATTTTTACATCGCTTTCTTGTGCTCTTACCACTTCTTTTGTGCACATATTTTTCCATACACGACATAAGAGGCAGTGCAAATTGTGTCTCAGCTCAATAGAGAGTGAGCTGAAGTCTATATCTAAAGAAGGTGAACATTTAGCCTTCCCCTGAATGAGGTGATTACTGTAAATGTAGTTCTTTTTAACATTTATCTATTACCATTACATTCTATTTTATACAAATGGAATAAAAACTTTTTCAGGAAAGAAATTTCATAATTGCATTCCTGCGGGATTTAATCTCAGGGTAAAGAAGTGTACCCTTATTGTCAAGGGGGGTCCAGGCATGTTCCCTAGGTTGAAGTTTTACATTTTCTTGAGTACATATGTATATATTAAGTATATACATATGTAAGTATTTCTAAAAGAGGCCGATCATACCAGAGTGATATATATATTAACCTTTCCATTAAAGGGCAACATTTGACCCCTGGAGTTGTTTTTCATGGCCATTTTTTACATTTTAAGAGGGCATTATTGGGTCATCATCATTCGTCAGTGCGTTATGTCGATGATTAGTCAAAGCCCTGTATAATTAGGTTGGAGTAATTTCCACAAGACACCAATCAGACACATTTCTTAGACACTAAGCACAGCCCTTCAATAGGACAACAGACATTCAAAAAAAAAAAAAAAAATAAGCTTAATAACTATAACCTTTGTTTGCACAAAACTGTCCAAGTCATCCAAATCCGAGTGGAGAAGTCAGGTAGTAAAATATTGTTGTGGTGCTTTGTTTGGTGTAGCTGTGATTTTCACCCTTAGATACATGTTTTATCAATACCTCTTTTTGTTTGTGTCTTCATTACATAATGAGTAAAATTCATAAATTTGAATTTAAATGAAGTAAAAGCAATATAACAAATAAAAACACCTAGAATGCCTACAACAGCGTGTGGGTAGTAACATTACGCATAGTGGCTCATAAAATCATTGTGATATGTGCGTTCGGGTGTATTAACTAAGTAAAACAAGAACTAAGAGAGCACTAATAACACTAAAATACAATAAATATGGTGTAATAGTACATTTACAAAGGCATGAAATAATGTAATGTTATTTAATGTGCCGCAAATTTAGCCTACCTCTATTTCATAAATGAATTCCAAGGGCTAAATGATTTAGTTTGACCTCTAATTTCAAGTACAGAGTATTTAAAGAATAAAAAAGAAAATAAGTTTCCATCCAAAAAATGCTCACTGTAAATAATAAAAATATTCTTGATAATTCACAGAAAATTCATGAAGAACTGTTGCAAGGAAAGGGAACGAGGATGTACAATTTTATAAAAGAGAAGAACCCACTGACGAGAGAGTCGCTGCACCGTTTACAATAATAGTGGTTGGACGAATACTGTGGAAATGTCGCCAAGCAAACCATATCTGTTTGTCTTTCGTCTTCTGAAACATGCCAAGAAAACACGGAATACTGTCTCTTCATTTTTCAAAACAAGTCAAAAAAATAAAAAAAAAATACAGTTTTTATAATGATTGGAAAGGAGAGGAACTTCTGCAAAACCAGTCAAACACATTTCAGCATCAAAGGAAATGAACAGCAACCGATCAAACAAAAATGTTGACATAATCTATATTAGACTATGAAAAAAAAAGACTGACTGTTCCACTGAGACAGACACAGTTAGGAAAGGTAAACTACACATAAGTTTATTTAATTGATTAGCTTAACATCATGCTTTCCCATATGTGTTCGAGCTTCCCCGTGAGCGCGATCCAAGGCAGCCACGGGACGTCGCCTTTAGCGGAACATGTGACTCTATTGGACTGACAAAAAAACTCAATTTAAAATGTGAATAACGATTTCTGCCACATACACATTCTTTTGTACATGCAATAATCATTCAATATAATTATCAATGGTAAAAATCTGTCTTTGGAAGTTCAAATAATCCATTTAAAATCCTCTTGGCTCAAATATCTGAGGGGGCACGTGCCCTCTTACTTTGAATGGGCATGACGCCTCTGACGATTCTTATAGGTATATTTCAGTTATAATGTTAATTGTGCTTACATATGAAAGAAATTCTCCACCAGCTAATGCTTTTAATAATACAGGGGACCTTCTAACTAGGTACATTATGAAAATGTTAATTTTACAAATGTTAATTTATCATCAGTTTTTTCATCATTTTGTTCACGTTTTAGCTTTTTACAAATGTACAAAATCCATGTTTGCCATCAATAAACTTAATATATTGCATTTATACATTTTGTTACATGTGAATTCTTTACATGCATAATTTGTACTATTAACAATTATTTTCATTGGTTTGTAGAGCAGGTGCTAAAATGGTACTTTCTCTTTAAGAATACCGGCAGTTCAGCAAGCGTCACAGAAGTGTTTTGGTTGAGCGCACATTAACAAAAGCTCTTTAACCCATCCGTTTTATGTGTGATTAGAATTAAATGTTTATTTTTTGTTGTTTTTGATCAACAACTGATTGTAAAGAAAATAAAGGATTTTAGAAGACACAAATGGATTGCGTGGATCTCGTCATTAGCCACTACACTACTCAATCACTGGTGAGTAAAATCTGAACATTTACCAACCAGTGGCTGATCACAAACATTTGTAGTTGCATAGCGCAAAATTTGGCTGAATATACGAGTGATTTTCTCGCATTGTAGAGGGTTAAAGTTAAAGATCGATCTTGGGATCAGAAAATCAATATTTTTACCCAGCTCTAGTTTAGACTTTTCTTTTAAAGGGATAGTTCAGCCAACAACATTTCCTCACTATCATGTCACTAATGTCTTCTGCCATTCAATAGCTTTGTGTTAGGAACAGACTGCAACCTGATGATGATGTCAAACTTATTGGTTCTTGTGTGATAATGAAGTTTGATTGTTTTATTTTATTTATTTATTTTTTAAGGTACAAATTTTTGTAACAATGTATGGATATACTGAATTGATTAAAATATAAAAAAAAATTTTTGAGTGGGAGACATTCATGTTATAATGCGTGGTGGAGCAAGTAAGCATGAAAGATAAGAACACATGAGATAGTCAGAGAAAAAAAGTGACGTCAACAGCATTGATTGAGTAATTAAATTCCTTTGCTCCTCTAGACAGCACAGTCTGTGGTTTCATCCTGCTGAGCCGATTACGTGAATAGACACTCTCCTCTGGACCTTTAAATAAGCCCTGACACATCAACACAACATCCATCCAGTGCTCACATACTAAACTTATATTATCTTTGATCATTTACTAGATAGTGCTTCAAATCAAGTTCCAATGCATGGAAAAACTACTACAGTTTGTATTGGTTGTGGTCAAGGTCGCATATTTGATTTCCAGGGAGCGCACATACTGATAATATGTATAGCTTGAATGCACTGCAAGTTGCTTTGGCGCCTGCCAAATACATGAGAACTAAAGATTAGACACTGGTAAACATGCATTTTTATTGCTTATGGGATGATGACAGATTTCAAACATATTTTACGTTATGGATGAAGGCGATGCCATCTGTCCTTTAGGAGGGTGTTTTTAAGAGAGGAGTTGTCTGTCTAAATGGAAAGCCTGCAGTGATATTGTTGGGAGTTGTTTATCTAAATGCAGAGATATTGACTACGTGCCTGATGGGGTGAATTCAGCAGGGAACGGCAGAGTGAATGTCCCCTGCCATGCCCCACATAAACGATTAGCTGCACTGTTTAATCTTGACGTGATTCTCGACTGTTTGAATTTCTAAAAGGGCAAAAACAACTGCAGGACTGAGCCGTGACTTGGGAGCAGAGAAAGAGCAGAGGCAGACAGGGAGAGAGAAAGTGAGCATGTGATGAATATATGTATAGTCTGTATATTCTGAAAAGCACTTTGGTCAACTGAAGTTTAAATTTGCTATAGAAATAAATAAATTTGTAATGTAATCAGTGTTGGGTAAGTTACTTAAAACGTAATGATCATATGTTACTAAATTATGACTGTTTTAATGCAAAAAAAAAAAAAAAAAAAAAAAAACTTTACTAACATTATCAGTTGACCTCAGGAAAGATAATAACACTATATAAAAAAGAGCATTTCTAACTCTTTTTACATTACATCTTTCAACTATATTCACCTTTCATTAATTATAAGGCACACCCAAATCAGATTATAATCAGTCATCACCTTCATAATCAATATCCAATAACATTCCTCTCACAATCACACTCATCATAATAAATGCTCTTCAATCAAAATCCACCTCTTACAGTATGACCAATGTCAATTAAATATTTTGATAATCTGTAAATTATTTTCTAAATTATAAATAATAATAAAGAAAAACAAACCATAAACTACTCAACCGGTAAGAGGTAGAATGTTCTTATACAAATATTATTACTTTCATTACATGTAGGATTTCAATTAAATATGGTTAATTTAAAACAAACATTGTCCGACAACATACATTTTATCAATATATATATATATATATATATATATATATATTTAAGCAATATCACATGAGCAAGAGTGCGATATGGGCCTACATCAGCGCTGCTGTTATTCGGCCACAGGCCAAGTGCCGTAGGTAATCACAGCAGTGCTGATTTAGGGCCAAATAGCATGATTGCGTGTGTGATATTGCTTATATACAACAGTTCAATGAACAAGTACATTTGAAAAAATTAGGAAAAACGGAGTATGGTCATAAAAACGCATTTGTGCATGGAACTACTTTCTTAACCGACGGATCAGAATCTGCTGTTGCTGGTTCAAACCAAATGATACGTCCAAAATTTCACTACAGAAATATTATCATGGCTTGTGCTGTTTCTAACAAGTTATTGGATAAACAAGGATGGATGTGTGTGTTTGTGTGTGTGAGAGAAAGAGAGAGAGAGAGAAAGATGGAGCATGTGCGATCACCTGTTGCCACTCCCAAACAGAGATGCTGTCAGCTTTCTGAAGATCAGCTTTCTCAGTGGAAAAATAGCCATCCAAGTGAGGGTATTTCTGCCTATTTCACGGTAGCCGGTGCACAAGAGTCATTCACTGTAGAAACCACAATCTTCGCCACCATTTTAAACAGCATGTCCTCTCCAAGGAAGTTGTTCAAATTTCCTAGCTTTAGTAGTGTAGTAGTAATACGAGCGATCACGGAGTGCTGTTGTATGTAAACACTGGCTGATGCGGATTCACTTAACGTCACCCAACTGGCTCATATTACACACAAAAACTATCTTTTGCCACCACCTGCTGGCTAACATATGTAATGTAAAAAAAAAAAAAAAACATGTAAAAAGAGACACATAGAGTAGCTCTTAACACATATGCACTGCTCTTACACTTTAGTTTAGAATGGCACGAACACAAGTGGAGTGATACACACAGTGAAGTGTCCGAGTGCTGATGGTGTGAGACCATCAGTGCTCAACGTCTCTCGTCCAATCAGATTCGAGGACCGGAACTAACTGTTGTGTGTGTGTGTGTGTGTGTGTGTGTGTGTGTATATATATATATATATATATATATATATATATATATATATATATATATATGCACTAGATATTTATATATATAGTAAACATTTATGTGCTCCCTTTCTATGTTGCATTCTGCTCTATGTAAATTAACGACTTGCTGATAGAAACAGACTGTTTTCGAAGATGTAAATACCTGCATGACTTTTAATTTATAACATTCACAAATAATTAAAAAAACAATAATATATGAGTTATGCGCTAAGAAAAAACACCACAAAAAACATCTCTGACTTATGAGCTTCTTTGAAGCGTTTAATATAAAGTGCTCCTGTGCATTAGACAAAAGTTGTATGCACTTTTGTCCTCTTCAGATTGCTCTGTGGTTTCTGCCTTGAAAAATTTTCAAAGAAATTCATATTTTCACTACTGTAAAGTGACATCACTGATGGAGGTTCTCCATGCCACTGCACACAGTCCCAATTGACTTCTGATAAAAACAAATTTGGTGACTACTTTCATTATTGAATTGCAAGTTTTTCAATTAGCTGTTGTATCACTAAAAGAATGCATGAAAAAATAATTATACAACAGTTTAGATGGAGGAAATTTAGAAAAAAAGGCAGATATTAAAAGAGAATGAGAGATTCAGAGTTTGTTTAGAAATGGAGTCCCAAACACCACTGTTGAAGGCTGAGCAGAAGTGTCTGAATCTGATTGGTAGGCCTATTTCATCCTGTTCAGCCTCTGGCTCTGTCAGCAAGACAGTCTTGGGATTTTTACAACCTCCTTCACAACTACTGTCATCTTTTCCATCTATAGTCTTGGTGGATCTATCTGCATCAGATCCACTGGAAAAGTTCTTGAGGATCCCTTTCAATTCAGGTGTGGTACGGGTAGAAACAGGGTGGAGTCTGGCCAGGGCGTGTAGAATTGGAGAGTGGATGGGCAGTCCAGGAGACTGAGGAGCAGCTGGGGGCAAGGTGGAGTCCCTCTGTAGAGGTGGAGGGGATAGCGAGGAGAGAGGAGGGATGGGAAGAGAGGGTGGTGGGCTGTCTGGGTGGTTCGGTATGTTTTCCAGTCTGACCTCACAGGGTTCCACCATCAAGTAGCTGGATATACTAGAGCTGAACTTCCTTAGGACTGGCGGAGTCGGCTGCTGTGTCGGGGTTGGGGGAGGGCTCTCGCCATTGCTCCTGGTTATTAAGATGCAGGGTGGGACATCCTGTTTGACAGAAACGGGGCTGTACGAGAGCATGATGGTGCTGATGAGCGGGTCGAACAGATCCAATGAAGTGTAAGGGTCCCGACTCTGTCTGAGAGTCCGTTCGGCTAAAGCTTGCTGCTCGAACCGCCTGGCTGCTCTCTGACAGACAGCTTTGTCTCTGTGCTACAACCACTCATATCCAGATCTGCAACATGCTCCTCCCTGCTGTCCTTAAGCCCCACCTTAATATCTTGCTCCTCCCACTCAGCAGGGTCCCAGAGATCCTGTCGTCTAAAAGCATTGTAAAGCCCACCCCTCGAATACGGGATGGCATGGACCAAGAAGTCATCTGGCTGTTAGGACTTGCTGGAGAAGGGGCGTCACTGTCCAAAAAGCCCCCCAGCCTGTGCACCTCAGAGCTGGGCTCAGGACTGCTGTGCACCCCGTCTTGGTAAAGAGGGTTTTGGTGGTTAGAGGCCGTTGATCCGAAAGAAAGGTGATGTTACTCTCTGATCTGGGACATTTGTTGTGCAAGTTGCCGTTTCCAGCCTGTTTATGTGCATCAATATCGCGAGAGACAAAAGCGCTTATGAGTTTCTGTTGATCAGCCTCCTTGATTACAGACTTCCTGCGTTCACTGCAGTCCGCAAGAGAGGAAACAACAGAAGAAGAGAGAGAAAGAGATTGAAGCACGTGTCAAAAGAGAGAGGAAGGAATTGAGGGAGAAAACAGCAATGGGTCGATGGATTGCTAATGACCCGCTATCCACAAATCTTTCACTTTAATGGACTTCACAGAAAGAGCTCGACCAATCAAGCCATTTAAAAAAAATTTTTTTACATATCACATTCAGGTTTCAGTAACTACCTCACAATACAACACATATCATAACACTTATGCCATGATTCAATACATCACGAGGGATCACAAAATCATAATTTGATCCTGATTGAAACCACGGCAAATGTGTGATGCCCCGTTCACACTGGCAGCGACATCGCGCGACATAGTGACACGATCCTATTAAATTTCAATGAGAGCACAGCAACTTCCGGCGACACAAGCTGCCGCGACCACCGGTGACAGAGATTGTTGTGGCAAGCGACAAGACAAGTTTAGAATATTTCAACTTTATGCAAATGACAAGTGACATTCACTAGCAAATACCAATGAGAGTGAAAAAAGTGAAGCTCACGTCACCCGTCTGCTGTGAGTGAAGACACTGGAGACAAATAAAGGCAAGATGGAGGAGAAGTTAAAAGCTTCTGTGAACGATTTCACCATTTTATATAATTTGCCTGTAAACACAAACATGGATATGGGCTAATAAAATGATTCGTGGAAAACCGTGTTGGCATTCTGAGTGAGTTTGATACATAAATTGATATAATCTCGTCTTGTTTAATGTAATATTCCAAATCCAGCTTTAATATCTACACAGCATTAAAGGTGTCCATATCGAAGCTATGTTTTTCCAGCTACGAACTGCAAAGATCAAACTATAGCACCTATAAAACAGACAGACATCCCCATATCTACTGAGATAATCTATGTTCAAACACCAATCAAGATGATCTAGGACGGAAAGTCTCAAAGTGAAGGACGATTGTCACATGTGTTTGATTAGTGGCGAGAACTGCCTGCTACAGGTTGGTGGTGAGGGGTTTATCTAGCTAAACTACAAAACGCTTTAATCCTCTATAACTCAACACACATAGATCATTGCTTTACCTGAAGGTGAAGTGTGTAATTTCTGTGCCACTAGCGGCACCAAATGGAATTACATAAATAGTGATTTTTTTTCTTCTACTGGCTAGCCAGACAGATAGTGCCGCCCCAAATTCACACCATTGGTTGAGCCAATATTGCTATGTCGGACTGGCTGGGATGCTAAAAAAAATAAGACACCGTGTTAAACGTTTGAGGTGAATCTACCTAATAATGGCTTCCTTATAGTTGTCTCTGCATTTTAAACTGGGATAAGAGAAAGTATTTTAAAGCTGAAAAAAATACACACTTCACTTTTCAAAAGGACATGAACTTTCTGTTTTGGACCTAATGAAACAATAGTTTCAGTAGCTTCTCTGCTACCTATTGTTTGGACATAATGAAGTTTCATTAGGTTCAAACAATAGCTAGCAGAGCAGCTACTGAGGCCGATTCACTGACATGAAACTACAAAACACAACTGTGAATTGAGAGGGATTTTCAAATACACTGATAACATAATGTAAGGAGAAACAGTGAACACTGCAGGGGTATACAGAATATTTCATGCTACACACTGTAGTCCAAGCCTGGAAAACACAGCAGAGCAGATCAGAGAATGAGAAATGTGAGAAAAAAAAGAAAAAAAAAAAGACATGCAGATAGACATGAGTTTGAGATGAGTTTCACAGAAAGAAACATGTAAAAGATAAAGGGGAATGCATATGCGTAACTGTGTCAAACATGAATGTCGATACAACCACTCATCTTTTACCCATGTGATGTAAATGTGCATTGTATGTACAGTATGGATGTCCATACATTATACATGTGATAAAAACTGCATAAATAGTTATATTTCAGTGGCAAGGAATACACTGTATAACAGGGAATCTCACGATTTAACGTGTTAATTTAGTGCGATTAATTATATAAAAAAAATAACGTGTTCAAAAATTTTACGCAATTAATCATGTCCCCGGACCGTAATAAGGAATATTCCTTCCATCTGAGCAATTCAAGCTTGGAGTACCACCTGTTTTCTCCAGGGGGCAGTAAGCGAAACTCGCTGTAGGCAATGCACAGCGATGCACAATTACCAAGAGCAGACGACAAAATGAGAAAACGTTCTTGCGTACAAACACAGCTTGATGGAGCACAAATCCAAAGGCAGGATCTCAAGACGTGTTTTTCTAATTTTCAAACTTCGTTTAACTAGACACAGCGACCTAAAAATGGTATGTTTATGATGCAACACAACTGAGATGCTCCAAAAGCAAAATAAACAATATATTGCATTCTTAAGACACTTTGTGTGTGTGTGTGTGTGTGTGTGTGTGTGTGTGTGTGTGTGTGTGTGTATATATATATTTTATTTATAATTATTTAAATGTAACTATTTATAATTATTTAATCATTATATACTAAATTCGATTAATCGGCATACCATGTAATCAGTTCGATTAAAAATTGTAATAGATTGACAGCCCTAACAAAAACAAGGTCAAATTTCAACCCAAAGTCAAAACGAAAAATAAATAATAATAATAACAAAAATATATTTGTGTAGAAAATTAAGCCTCTTTTAGGATTAGCACAGTTTCAAATATTCTCATTACTATATATGTGAGGACATGGGTGATTCTCATTAGATTCTCATTACTGTATTACAGTACATTTTGCTGTATTAGATTGAGAAAATACTGTAATATTTTTTTTTTTTTTGGCATGTTAAAGGCAGCAAATTAATAACGAATATACAATTTAAATATGTTAATTTAAATATGTTATTTTTTGCTTTAAAGTAATGGGAATTATTTTCAATAAAATAATGCTTAATTTTATTGAAAAATATAATATTTATATTATTATTAATAAGAAATATAATATTTATTGAAGCAAAATATAATTTTCTTTTGATTTTGAGGTGAATAATGATCTGGACATGTATTATTTTTATTTATTTATTGGTTTGTTAAATATTTGTTTTTATTGGTTTATTTATTTATTTTCTTACCTTTTATAATGTAAAAATCAGCCATCTCAAAAAACAAACAAATAATAATAAAAATAAAAAAAACCTGAGGGGTCACAGAGTGAATACTTGAGGACTATTTTGTAAGGTTGTTGAAATGCTACTGTTTTTATGCATATCTGACAAAGCTGTGAAGCAATAAACACACGCACGTACACGCACACGCGTGCACACACACACACAACCAAACAATAACTTTCTGTCAATGCTGTTAAACTGCTATTAAGGAAAACAGCACAGCGATCTCAGCATTTATTCTAATGGATTCTACAAAAAATAACTTATTTTTCGCTGTTTATTTCTGTTAGTAGCTGCATTTGTTTTGATTGTGTTAAATCAAAGGCACTTTAAAAGTGTTTACCTGAGGGACACAGATGTTGTGCTGCAGCTATAATATTTTAATCTATTAACATTTTATTCCAATTTTAGCATGGCCTTGTTCTTGGCAATGGACAATGTATGTGTAAAGTGAGTATGTCTCCATGGATAGGCTTAATCTTAAAGCCTAAAGCACAGCTAATTTCCCAAAGAAACAATTACCTCTGGGATGGCAAAAAAAAGAACACTCTCTTCCTTTGGAGAGCATCAAGTCTTTATAAGGAAAAACACATTTCTTTCTCAAATGAAAAATCAGGTCAGTGCATTAAAGCGATAGTACACCAAAAAGGAATATTTGGTCATCATTTAAATCACCCTCATGTTGTTTCAAAACCCGTTTGATTTTCTTTTTTGCGTGTTTACGCAGCTCTTTTTCCATGCAACAAAGTGGCTGGTGAAAATCTTACCCTCTTTTGTAGTTTTCAGATCTCTTTCACGCATGCACATAGTCAAAGCTGCGCCTCGAGACATCACACCAGATTAAACTTTAATGACCTTAAAAGTCTTAAGTTTCTTGTGACTGATTGTGACAGGCATCATTTTAATATGGATGGGAAGATTTTAAGCAAATAACAACTCACACTTCTGTATTTTTCTTACTCAAAGCAAATCATATGACTTCAGAAGACTTGGAATATAACACACAAGTTATATGGACTCCTTTTATGGTGCTTTTTAGTCCTTATTAGTGTTTGACAGACCAAATCTCAATCCACTTTCATTGTATGGAACAGCTCTGACATTTTGCAAAACATCTTTGTGTTCCACCAATAGAAAAAAGAAAATATATACAAGTGAGCAAATGATAAATTTACATTTTTGGGTAAACTAATCTTGACTTGCCCTTCAAATACACACACACACTTCTGAAGACATCCACACTTTCTCCAGTATTTGCAAACATAAACTAATCTTGCTCAGTGTCTCTCTTCTGTCTCTCTTGAAGGTTGAAGTTATTTTGGTGACTTACATGCTGCTGTCTCCCAGCTCCTCGTAGAGATTGATCGGAGTAGCTGCTGTCGTTTTGCCAACAGGTAGTGCCATTTGGATACGGGCGGTTTTGGCACACTCGGCTTGCCTCCTGCAAATCGCACAGAGAAAATGTTCTCTCGTTCAAAAGATTCATTTCAGCCGTGTTATTGGAAGATATGAGGTCTGGAACACCGGGAAATCTCATTTGATCTGTTCCAGCTTGTTTTATTCATACAATGTAAAATATCATGGGTTATTCAACACCTTTCACACTGAGATGAGGTGTTTTATTAGGATGGAATTGAACTCTTCCTCTTTGTACTTTATGAGGTCATAAAACTAGTCATATATGTTCATTTTCAAAGGTCTCTATTGTGCTGGAATCAGAGAGGACTGGAGAAAGCATATCCTTCCCGGCTCATCTCAATTCATCAATTGAATAATGGGACTGTGAAAGTACACAAAGTCCGAATAGTTCATCAAAAAGAAGCACACTTACTCTTTGAATCTAGGAGAAGGATCCACATGCAGCCACAGGAAGTGCAGAGAAAGAGGAAAAGAAATGGAGATTTATTACATAATTAGCACAGCAGTAATTCCTAAAAACACACAGGGTCAAAAAGCACACTGTCTGCAAATCAAGTAATGGTGCAAACAGACCCAAATGATTTGCAAAAAGCAATTCCTGCAAATCATGCAGGTCGGATTTAGGATCTGGCTCACTTTACTAAGACTGTACAGCATTTTTGGCTCTTTAAAATGCAGAAAGTATGCTCATCTGCTCATTGTGTAAGGATATATGCCCAGTTATAATGCTCTTCTTCAACATAAGATTAACTAATGTTGCTATGATCAATAGAAAATCTTCACAAACATCTTGTAAATAATAACAACAATAGGTGGTAATGTTGCAATGTTAGTAAATTTGCCCCACAGGAAGATATTCATTAAAAATGATTTTCCAGGCTTTTCTTAGAACCAAAAAAAGGTTCTTAGTGTTGAACACATGAAGCCTTCTGGAGTTGTTTTGGATGCAACTCCTGCTTCAGGTGTGTGTGTGTGTGTGTGTGTGTGTATTAAAGATTCATGTTCCACTTTAAGATGTGATAACAGCACAGGATAACCCCAGTTTATCAAACATTTCACTGCTTAGAAATAATACAGCTCTCCTCTCTCCTTCCCCACTTTGTATTTCTTGCACACGCTCTCTCTCATCCTGACCCTGGGCATCCTGCAGGCTATCAGAGATGTGGCCCTCTCAACATTATTTATTTAACCAGAATGCAATTACTCAAAGGATAGTATGAGATCTTGTGTTGAGATATACACACACTCAGTAAACACTCGTGTCGGCTGCTGGTAAATACATTTTAAAACAAACTATTAATATATCATCCAGCTTAATGCACTCAACCTACTGAATTTAAACTTAATGCAAAATAAACTCTTCAGTATGTGTGAAAATAGCTGTATGAAGTCAAACGTGTGTGTTGAGTAAATGTGTTGGTTACAGAAGTATTTTTCCTCATTTTTTACTTCATAGGCATATCAAAAAAAAAATCTTCAATAAAGAGTTCTAAGCCTTGAACCAAACCAACCAGCAACAAAATGAATGAGCATTATAACATTAGGTTCAAAGCAAGAATGTATTTGAAAACAGGAAAAAACAAAGGTTTAAGACTGTGTGCTTAATGACTCCATTTCCACCTGGTATTAAGATGCGTTTCGATCACATGCGGTCTAAACCGTTTTTGATCGGATCACAAAAACCACATATGAATGTGGTCAAAAATGCATGTGACCGCCTCACATTTGAGGTGTAAACTCTAATCCATCCTGTATGCATCCTGGCAGCAGTGAAGTGCCGCCCCTCACCTGTCAATCAACCGCTGTGCTCAAACAAGACTTTAAACTTTACCAGCTAAAAGCGGCTTTAAAAGGAAATTACCGTCCGATCAGAAAATGTAAAAAAGCGGATAACTGTACACTTACGAGAGCTTCACGGATCATCTTTACTGTGTCTGATATTAACACAGATTACAAGCACGAACACCCGTAGCTCCTTAAATACAGGTAATCCACTAAAATAACGGATAATTCCTCTTGACATGTTGCATTTGTGCTTAGATTAAATTTTAAGTGCATCTGGGAGAAACAGCACGTGTTTTTTTTTGTTTGTTTTTTTGTTTTTTTTACTTTCCTTGTCTTTTCTGACTTTGTTGCGCTTTAATATCATGCAGTAACACACTGGCATAGTGATTGATGTAGGTCATCATGAAACAGAGGCCCTCCCCTCCAAATCCAAACACAAGTGGTCACAGAAGATGCATTTAAACAACCAGGTGTAAACAGTGATGTGTCTCAGCTGACCATATGTGATCGGATCACTCAAGACTAATAATAATTGTATTTATTTATCACATGTTATACATTTGCACATATACAGTGAGATTCTTTTTTTTCCACATATCCCAGCTAAGCTGGGGTCAGAGTGCAGGGTCAGCCATGATACAGCACCCCTGGAGCAGATAGGGTCAAGGGCCATGCTCAAGGGCCCAACAGTGGCATCTTGGCAGTGCTGGGGCTTGAACCCCCGACCTTCTGATCAGTAACCCAGAGCCGCCACCACTGCCCCTAATTTTCGCATATCCCAGCCAAGCTGAGGTCAGAGCGCAGGGTCAGCCATGATACGGCGCCCCTGGAGCAGATGGGGTCAAGGGCCTTGCTCAAGGGCCCAACGGTGGCATCGTCGCAGTGTTGGGGCTTGAACCCCTGACCATCTAGTCAGTAACCCAGAACCTTAACCGCCAAGCCACCACTGCCCCTGACGCATTGTAATACCAGGTGGAAACAGGGCCAATGACTTATATGAATGAATGAACTACACTTCCCATGAAGCACTGCGAATGACAAAATCGAATCAGCCACAACAATTAAATAAAAAATAAAAAAACTATTGCTAATAAACCATTTATTAGGGATTTAGGGATGTCATAAAATATTGACTTATTGATTATTGATCAGCACGTTATTTAATCAATAAATGTTTTAAGCATCGATATATTAACATCAGCTGACATTTAAATTAGGAGCCTAATTTGTGTGCTTTCAATTCACTGCCAGTTGCATTCCATTCAATGTTGACTGACCTAATAGCTTTTGGAGACCACAAGGGGGCGACATAAAATTTACTGAAGCCGGTCCTGGCATGGAAGAGGCAAAGATAACACACACATTATGAGCTGATAGCAGTCCAAAGTAACGAAGGTTTTTGTACTTCAAGAATGAACAAAGTTACATTGATGAGTTTGCAGGTTAGTGTATGAAACTGGTGTAACTGTGCAAACTGAATGATTACAAATGCAACGTTTATTATGCAATTTCTCTGTATGTAGCATTGAATAGATCTTTCATTCAAGCTGTCAAACCACAATAAGACATACTTGTAACTGAAAATACATTGTGTAGGCTCTATGAAAGATAGTTTTACAGAATATATCATCCAGTAATGACTAGAGTAAATTATCTATGTCCTTTGATAATGAATTGAGTCGAATTTAACGGTAAACTATGCGAGTTGAGCTCCGTGGTGCAGCAGAATTTTTAAAAGTCTCCTGAGATGGCAAGTCCAAGGTGTGTGCGTACATACCTTCATAGAATTAAAAAAGAAACATTAAAATGCACCATGTCGTACGCTTTAACCCACTTTAAATAACCCTGCCCTCACACTTTACCAAAGTTGTAAGAAATATTTTTGAATAGACAAAGACTATTGTGCAACGAGCAGCCATGTTTAGATCTGGAAAAATAAAAATCCGTATATATAGAGATAACCATCTGGAAAATCTTCTGATTATCGAAACGTGAAAACGGCCTAATGCGTAGTTCTTCCCTAGGAATTTGGCAATTAATCATGATTTTTTAAAGTTAAAATCACACTGACTTGAGGCTTCCACAGACAAATATAGCATAATTTAACAACCCCCCTTATGGTAGGTCTGTCTTAAAACATTTACATGTTATTGCTAAAAATCTATTTTTCAATGAAAAAAAACAAACAAACAAAACAATTATGGGATTTTTCATCTGGAAGCCTACTGTTGCGCTCTATAGCAACTTTTGCACACGTTGGTGTGTGTGTTTAGCTTTTTATTTTCCATTCAGTAATTATCCATCTGTTATGTATTTACACAACAGCTGATGACAGACTCATTGGCGTGTGCAGGAGGTCAAGACCACACTTGTGCTCTCTATCTCTGAGTCAGTGTGTCTCTCTCTCTCTCTATCTCAGAGGAACTACCATGTATGTAGAACAGGCCCACATGCCAAATTGTCGAGGGGGTTCCTGATGTGGGACGGATGGAGTGAATGCTGGGGATCTGTCACAAATGTCAAGAATTAATCTGCTTTTACACAGAGCTGGCTGGGAGATTAGCCTGTTAGCATGGCTAATTACAAAAAAAAAAAAAAAAGAGCCATTTTAATAGCTGGCATCTCTCTCTCTCTCTCTCTCTCTCTCTCTCTCTCTCTCTCTCTCATGTTGTTCTAGCCTCTCCTTTACTATATCAGAACCTTTGAGGTTACAAATGGAGATGTAAAGTTTCAACTGTAGAGTAAAAAGTCTTTATGAATTTGTTATTTTTGGATGTCCACGGGATTTGCTAGAACTTTAAAAATCAGTATATGAGCAACTCTGGGATAGAAAGTCAAGAAACAAGATTTTAGATATAAAATGTATATTTTTAATTTGAACAGCCACGCTAGAGGTTTACAAATCTAGCATAGCCAAAGTTTTGACAATCATCATGAAGTCTGGTCCATTGCAGATTATTCTGGTCAAGAAGCAGCTGTCTGACATGTAACGTGACTAATCACTGTCCGCTTTTATGTATGTGATGTTTTTCTCATTCTCATTTTCTCATTTTGTGTGCAACATTTTTTCTCATTTTTTCGGCATCTGCAGTCAGATGGTTTAGTATGAGGGGAAAAAATACCAGTTACCATTGTTTTCCATTCATTACAATGGGTAAAATGAGGAGAAATATCCAATAGATCTGTCAACTTTTAGAAGGAAAAACACTGTTAAGTGTTTATGTGCGTGTGTGTGTGTGTGTGTGTGTGTGTGTGTGTGTGTATATATATATATATATATATAGATGTCACAGCTCTGGTGAGTTTGTCGGTTTGCTCTGTGTGTTTTGTTATTTTCTCTCCCTCATGTCTCACAGGCGCTGAACACTGATCATGCCTCTAATTAGCGTGCTAGCAGCACCTGGTTCTCCACTGATTTACTTCCTACTTAAGCCCTTCGTGTTCTCAGTATCTTTGCTAAATTGTTGTTTGATGTGAAGTACTTACCTCACTCTCTCTGCCTAGTTGGTCCTGTCTCGTGTATCTGTTTGGTTGCCTGTCTCTGCCCACGTGTCGGGAGTGTGGTTGCCTTCCAGTTTGCTGTATGCTTGTTCTCTGAGCTCACGAGTCTTCAACGGAGGATTCCTCATCTCTGCCCACGTGATTGCCTTCCAGTCTGCTGGACACTGTTCTCTGCACCTCACAACGCTTCAACGGAGGATTCCTGTGGATCTGCTCCTGACTTCCACGGCATCCGCAAGCTTCTCCCCACTGCTGCAGCCGATGCCGGGATCCTTGGTCTTTGCCAGCACAGTTGAAGTGAATACTTATTGTTAATAAATCCTTTGAACTGATCCTCTGCTCTTGGGACTCTTTGTCTCGCTCTCGCTATCTGACAGAATAATCTAGCCAAGTATGGACCCAGCGGAGGAGTCTACTCTTCGCTCTGCCCTCTCTCAGCAGGGAGCTTCACTGGGACATCAGCAGGATCAGATCTCCGCATCTAACCGGTCTCTGGAGATGATGGCGTCGCAGCTCGCTGAGCTCAGCTCTGTCGTTCAACAACTCCACCTACCTTCCGATGCTGGTCCCACTCATGAAGCACCCTCACCAGCTCCAGTGGTTCCCCATGTTTCTGGGCGCTCAGAGGCTCGTATCCCTCCTCCAACCCCGTTTTCAGGTGAGGGCGAGATCCTGTAGCACATTCCTTTCACAGTGTTCCCTGTTCTTCACGTTACAACCCTCTGCTTTCCCGTAGGAAACAATGAAGGTGGCTTGTGTTATCATGCTCCTCACTGGAAGGGCCAGTGAATGGGGGACCACCATGTGGGACAACAGACATCCCTGTTGCGCCTCTTTTCATGCCTTTTCCACAGAGCTCTGCCGAGTTTTTGACCACTCGGCTCAAGGTCAGGAGGCGGCAAGGGTCTTATCTGGACTGTCTCAAGGAGATCGGCGTGTCTCAGATTATGCTATCGAGTTTCACACCCTGGTGGCTTCTTTAGAGTGGAACGACCACGCCAAGTTGGACATACGCAACGCTCATCACCTTGTTCGGATTAGGAAGGGGGATGAGTGGAAGTCAGCTTTTAACACCCATAGGGGGCATTTTTAATATTTGGTCATGCCTTTCAGATTGGTCAGCACCCCCGCCGTCTTCCAGGGCTCGTAAATGACATGCTTCGAGTCATGGTTGATCATTTTGTGTTTGTCTATCTAGATGATATTCTGATCTTCTCCCAGAATATCCAGGACCATGTTCAGCAAATCAGGCAGGTTCTTCAGCAACTGCTAGAGAAGGCTGTTCATCAAGGCTGAGAAGTGTGCTTTTCATGTACAGTCGATTCTGTTCCTGGGGTTCATCGTTTCGTCTCATGGAGCGCTCATGGACTCTGCTAAAGTTAGAGCCATCTCTGACTGAACAACCCCAGATTCTCGCAAGGCATTGCAGAGGTTTCTGGGGTTAGCTAATTTCTATCTGAGATTTATTAGGAATTACAGCCAACTCGCCACGCCTCCGACTTTTGTTGGTCCCCGAGGGCTGAGGCTGCATTCTCTAAATTAAAGGAGCGGTTTTCTACCGCACCCATCCTTGTTACTCCCGACCCTGCATGTCAGTTCATGGTGGAGGTGGATGTGTCTGAGGTTGGTGTTGGGGCAGTCCTGTCGCAGCACTCTTCCTCGAACGGAAAGATGCATCTGTGTGATTTTGTTCACACCGCTTAACACCAGCAGAACGGAACTATGATGTCGGTAACTGAGAATTGCTGCCTGTCCGGTTGGCTCTGGGTGAGGGGCATCATTGGTTAGAGAGTTTAGGGGTACCTTTCATAGTCTGGAATGATCATAAGAACCCAGTGTTCCCAGGGGAAAGCTGATCATGCCACTAATTATTGTGCTAGCAGCACCTGGTTCTCCACTGATTCACTCACTACTTGAACCCATCATGTTCTCAGTATCTTTGCTAGATTGTTGTTTGATGTGAAGTACTTACCTCACTCTCTCTGCCTAGTTGGTCCTGCCTCGTGTATCTGTTTGGTTGCCCATCTCTGCCCGCATGTCAGGAGTGTGGTTACCTTCCAGTTTGCTGTACGCTCGTTCTCTGTGTTTATGAGAATTTAATGGAGGATTCCTAATCTCTGCCCGCATGTCGGGAGAGTGACTGCCTTCCAGTCTGCTGGCTGCTGTCCTCTGCACCACACTATGCTTCAACGGAGCTTTCCTGCGAATCTGCTCTTGAATTCCATTTGTTTTGTTTATTTGTTTTTTTAACTTTATCTGAAGTGTTTGAGTGTTTTTGTACCTGAAAATAGCTATATCTACTGGATATTCCGTCCATTTTCCCTATAGTAATGAATGGATAAATATGCCGACAATGTATACTCCATGCATTAAAACATAATCTTGAATATTTTTAAAAGATTTGATGCAATGAACATTAAAAACGTAGTAAAATCCAGTTACTAGATCTTCCTCTGATGATACAATTTAAAGAAGTGTCCATCAGAATGTTCGTCACACCTGTGACAATACTCACTGTTTGTATGTTACCATGATGACGAGAATGGCAGGGATGCAGCACAGGATGATGATAATGGCCAGTGCCAACAGCGCCCCCTCTGTGTAGCCCACCACCTGTGCAGCCTTCTTCACGCTTGCCCCAATGTCAGGAGAACGTATCTCCAGAATGCGCCCGCCCTCACTTAGGTATGGCTGGAACTCTTTGTTGATGTCTAGAATCTTTCCATCCAGAAATCTGTCAAACACAAACACTGATCGTTACTGTTCATTATGCTGTCATTTACAGCTGCCAAACCTCCTGTTCTGTCATGAGATCATTATGAGAAATCTGGGGGATCAAAGGTACAATTTTAAGGACTGTTTATTCGATCACAATTAGCATATTAGGGACAACTATTTCTATATTATTACAAATGTCACAGCTCTCTGGAATATTTTACATTCCGTGCTCAAATATTTTTGTATAATGACTGCTAAAAAGGAAATCGCTAAATATATCCCTTCAGAATAAACCTGACTACCCTGTCAGGTTTTATTTTGTAATAATGACTGTTGATTATCCCTTACATACACAGTGTATGCACAGTGCCTATACAACACTCCAGCCTAGAAACCTCATGATTGACAGTAAGATGTTGATAAGATTCAGTGTCAATGTAAAGCATGTCAACAGTGGACCAGGAGCCAAGAATTCTGCTAATGAGGACAGCATCCATTCAGCTGTATTTAGCCTTTTTCAGTTCATTATATGTGTTACTAGGCAACATGATGGAAACCCTCATTCTCCCCTATGTAGCTGTATGGCTTGTGCTATGGGTTATTATCACTTGATGTCTATATATAGAGCCGATTACCTGGCCTGTTTGAAAGCAGAGTAGTTTTCCTAAACTGAAAATGGCATTCCTTGAACACACTTTGCTGATCAATAATGTTTAAACAGACCTGCATGTTAAGTACTTCAAGTACTTTTAAGTATCTATGCCGGACCAATTAGCACTCCTGCAACAGAACACTTCAAGAGAAGTACCTCGCTAACAAGATTTTTTAAACACGATCAATGTTCCAGGTATAAAGACTGATGTGTTTTTGATCTATGTGGTCAAATAGACCAACAACTCTGTGTGTACTTGAACTTCAAAACATTTGACCAGTTTTCTCTCAGTACAAGTGAAATGAAGAATAGATTTTGGTTTTAAAGGTTTATAAAGTATATACTTTGAAATAGAAGACGAATGAACCAGAATGAATCAGCTGTGATTTTAAATATATTTTTCTTGACTAATAATTTGGACAGGCTGCCAAAAGTTTAAACATTTTTACACAAAATTGAATTATAAAGTCAAAATAGCAATTTCCGAGATGATAACTGCACACCACCCACTGAAAAAAAAAAAAAAAAAAAAAAAATGCAACGTAATGTAGTCATGTGACAATAATGTTGCATAGTATTTGAAATGTGTTCTGTTGCATAAAGTGTTCTGTTTCACATACTTTTTAAAACATATATAGCAGAAAGTATACAGTATAGCATATACTGGACAGTATGCAGTAATCAGTATGCAAGTATTCTGTTTTTTACCCGATATTTAAGTTATTATTCAGTTAAAATCTTGAGGTTTGTTGCACGTTCATGAGAGAAGCTTGTTCGCTTAGACCTTGCGTGTTGACCTGTTTACATCTGCAATGTTTGTGCTTCGAGGTACTAGGACAGTTTTTCAAAACTTCTGTTTTTGTGTTCCGCTGAAGACAGAAAGTTATATAGGTTTGGAACAACAAGAGGGAGAGTAAATGATGACAGAATTGTGAGCTATTCCTTTAAGGAAGGCCTTTGGCCCTTTTTACTGTACCTGTAAGAAACAAGAAAATTCAATTATGCTATAGACAGCTGATCTTCAAATATGACTGGCATATTCATGAACACTGACAATAGTTTTACCCACTAGTCCTTTATATCTTTGCATTTGGTCCCTTGTATTGATAAAGAGGCAGCACGGGTTAACTAACACTGTTACAGAGACACGGTGTAAATGTGCTCAACGATGGCTGGCTGTTTTTATACCATATTTCAGAGTCAACGGGCTTCTAACCAGCAGGATGATTGGACTTGTCAATACAAAACACCACTGAGAGAGACCAGATAGATTCTGGACACAAAAACTAGTTTTGTGAGTGGAATATTTGTGTCAGACTGTGAATGCAGCTCAGACTCTCAAGCTTAAAGAAACAGATTTGATTATTATGACCTGAGACACAACAAACTTGTCTGCAATAAAACATGAAAGGAGAGCAAAAAGCACTCTGATGCTTTCAGTCAAAGAAGTAAACAAAAAAGTCCAAAGAACAAAGTGTTTCCATGTAACTTTCATATCATGACTTCTGACACTGAGTGATTACATCAACACGCACAAAAAAAGAGTCTCATCCATAAGGAAAAAAAAAACAACAACTATACAGTACATTGTTATCTTACTGTATCATTCTATACATTAATATCTCAGTTTGTTTTTCTCTTAGAAATTACATTAAATGGAAAGCCAATGGAGATATTTGCTTAAAGCTAATGTGTCATTTTTTCTTTGCTAAAATACTTTCTCTTATCCCTATATTAATATGCAAAGACAACATAAATTACATGCTGTAGCTCTCCACACTCCAGACACGACATGTACTTTAATTTCTTATGTGTCTCTACTAGAGTTTCTCAACAATCTCAAAAGTCTTAAAAAGCCAAAAAAAAAAAAAAAAAAAAGACATCAAAAGTCAGAGCTTTTGATAAGAACTCAAAAAAGGCAAAATGATCAATATTATTCCACATTCATTTATAATAGATAATGTCTCATTTGTGCTTTATTTCTCCTAAAGAATTTTAAAAGAAAGATCTGCATTAATATTTGAATGAAAACCCAGGGAATAGTTAAGGGAATAGTTCACCCCAAAATTTTGTCATAATAAAATTGTCATAATTTACTAAATATTATCCAAACCTATAAGACTTCCTTACTGAGGCAGAACACAAAATGATTTTTTTTATATAATGAATATTTTCTATACAGTCTTTTTAATAAAATGGAAGTTGATTGTGAAAGTAAAAGTAATCTATGCAAATTGTGCATCATTTCAAATCAAAATCAAATCAAATCAAATCACTTTATTGTCACACAGCCATATACACAAGTGTAATGGTGTGTGAAATTCTTGGGTGCAGTTCCGATCAACATAGCAGTCGTGACAGTGATGAGACAGTACCAATTTACAATAACATCAAATTAACAGCACAATTTAAACATCTGATATACACATAATTACACTCAACAATACACAAATAATAACATACACTGTACAGTATACAATATGCACTATATAGATACACATTATTCAATAAAAATAAAAAATAAAAATATATAAAAAGTATATATATAGTAGTATAGTATTTCAAGACTTCTGTAGGCATACGATACAATTTAAGTTATTTTTCAGTTAAAATCTTGACGTCTGTTGTGCCGTTTGAGTGCTATGAGAAAGGCTTTACAGTTGCTTGCATGTTCAAGTGAGAAGTTGTGCTGTTTGGCGCTAAAAACAACAAATTCTCGCAAACCACCATGAAAGTTTCTCTCATGTACTCGTGTACTTTGTGTGTCAAACAAATATGATGTTGAAGACAAATGAGATACAAGATACCTGAATATAAAATGGGTATAAGAGTAAGAATTGTGGTTAGAATCTGAAATACAGATGGGAGAATAAGGCATGTGGTCTGTGTTTGTGAATATAAATGAGATGTATGTTGGCTCAGTAAATACAAATTTGAACTGGATCCTGATGACTCATGTTGGATCCCAGTGACAGACGCGTCTCCCCGCTGGGCCACAGGGCACAGCAGAGTTTAAATGAGATAAATGCTCTATGCATGTCAGGGGAATTTTTCTCACGGCTTAGTGGGACAGGTGATCCATGTATGCACTATGCCTCCTAAGTAACTATACAAAAGCAATAAATAGTTTTTTTCTCCTTTATATATGGCATTTTTTTTTTAATCACACATAAAAGAGGAAGGACAGAAAATGACAGGGAGATGAAGACTTACAGAACAGAATGAGGACGTAGGTATAGTTGCAAGCCAGATTCAAAATTTTAGCACCACAACTCAACATGCTATGCCAAGGCTCCAACTCTCTTTCTTTCTTTCTTTCTGTCTGTCTGTCCAAACGTGTGACTAGCAGTGTCTGAACAAAGCCATAGTAGGCTGCATAAAGGAGTGGGTGTGAGTTTGGCTTACTTGAAGAGTTCTTGTCTGGAGATGGCTCTGTTGGTGAGAGGGTCGATGGCATAGACCTGTAGGTCTGATTTGGAGTAGTCCTCCAGTTCATATCCCTCTCCGTACCGCCGCGGGCCGATCGATTCCACTATCACTTTAGCACCAGGGATCTGATCTTGCACATAGCGTTCCAAAATACTGCAAAAAAATAAAAAATAAATAAATATATATATATATATATATACATACACACACATACATACATACATACAGGTGCATCTCAATAAATTAGAATGTCGTGGAAAAGTTCATTTATTTCAGTAATTCAACTCAAATTGTGAAACTCGTGTATTAAATAAATTCAGTGCACACAGACTGAAGTAGTTTAAGTCTTTGGTTCTTTTAATTGTGATGATTTTGGCTCACATTTAACAAAAACCCACCAATTCACTATCTCAAAAAATTAGAATACATCATAAGACCAATAAAAAAAACATTTTTAGTGAATTGTTGGCCTTCTGGAAAGTATGTTCATTTACTGTATATGTACTCAATACTTGGTAGGGGCTCCTTTTGCTTTAATTACTGCCTCAATTTGGCGTGGCATGGAGGTGATCAGTTTGTGGCACTGCTGAGGTGGTATGGAAGCCCAGGTTTCTTTGACAGTGGCCTTCAGCTCATCTGAATTTTTTGGTCTCTTGTTTCTCATTTTCCTCTTGACAATACCCCATAGATTCTCTAGGTTCAGGTCTGGTGAGTTTGCTGGCCAGTCAAGCACACCAATACCATGGTCATTTAACCAACTTTTGGTGCTTTTGGCAGTGTGGGCAGGTGCCAAATCCTGCTAGAAAATGAAATCAGCATCTTTAAAAAGCTGGTCAGCAGAAGGAAGCATGAAGTGCTCCAAAATTTCTTGGTAAACGGGTGCAGTGACTTTGGTTTTCAAAAAACACAATGGGCCAACACCAGCAGATGACATTGCACCCCAAATCATCACAGACTGTGGGAACTTAATACTGGACTTCAAGCAACTTGGGCTATGAGCTTCTCCACCCTTCCTCCAGACTCTAGGACCTTGGTTTCCAAATGAAATACAAAACTTGCTCTCATCTGAAAAGAGCACTTTGGACCACTGGGCAACAGTCCAGTTCTTCTTCTCCTTAGCCCAGGTAAGACGCCTCTGACGTTGTCTGTGGTTCAGGAGTGGCTTAACAAGAGGAATACGACAACTGTAGCCAAATTCCTTGACACGTCTGTGTGTGGTGGCTCTTGATGCCTTGACCCCAGCTTCAGTCCATTCCTTGTGAAGTTCACCCAAATTCTTGAATCGATTTTGCTTGACAATCCTCATAAGGCTGCGGTTCTCTCGGTTGGTTATGCATCTTTTTCTTCCACACTTTTTCCTTCCACTCAACTTTCTGTTAACATGCTTGGATACAGCACTCTGTGAACAGCCAGCTTCTTTGGCAATGAATGTTTGTGGCTTACCCTCCTTGTGAAGGGTGTCAATGATTGTCTTCTGGACAACTGTCAGATCAGCAGTCTTCCCCATGACTGTGTAGCCTAGTGAACCAAACTGAGAGACCATTTTGAAGGCTCAGGAAATCTCTGCAGGTGTTTTGAGTTGATTAGCTGATTGGCATGTCACCATATTCTAATTTTTTGAGATAGTGAATTGGTGGGTTTTTGTTAAATGTGAGCCAAAATCATCACAATTAAAAGAACCAAAGACTTAAACTACTTCAGTCTGTGTGCATTGAATTTATTTAATACACGAGTTTCACAATTTGAGTTGAATTACTGAAATAAATGAACTTTTCCACGACATTCTAATTTATTGAGATGCACCTGTATATATATAATAAATAAAAAAATTGGTATGACTATGGATGTGTCTCGATCACCTCCCAAGTCACTCTGCCATTTCTAGTGTTGTCTCAATTACACTCCAGTGACTCAGTAGTTAAATCTATTTCTTCAGGAGCGACATGATAAATGTGGGTGAGAAACAGATCAATATTTAAATAAGTTTTTGCCGCATATTATCCTCCCTCCACAGTAGGTGGCAATATGCACGAAGAATGCAAATCGCCAAAACAAAAGAAGAAGAATTTGGAAGTCAAAGTAAAAGTGGAGATTGATATTAAAGAAGGACTTAAATATTGATCTGTTTCTCACATACACCTAGCATATAGCTTCTGAAGATATGCATTTAACCACTGGATTCGTATAAACTACTATTATGCTGCCTTTATGTCCTATTAGAGCTTCAAACTTTTGGTACCCATTCGCTTGCATTGTGAGAACCTACAGAGCTGAAATATTCTTCGTTTTTGTTCAGCAGAAGAAAGTCATACACATCTGGGATGGCATGAGGGTGAGTAAATGATGAGGGAATTTAAGTTTTTGGGTAAACTATCCCTTTAAGCCTATTGGATCAATCTGATGAAAACATAACCAGGTCATATTTCATTCAAAATAAAAAGATAAACCATGCATAAATAAAATAAAAATATTTTAGGTTTGTTAAGGACCATTCAGATTTAATACAAAAAAAAAAAAAAAATATATATATATATATATATATATATATATATATATATATATATATATATATATATATATATATATTTTTTTTTTTTTTTTCTGCATTATGACATTATTTTCATGACAATTAAGCACATTCAATCTTATTACTGTAACGCAAACAGTAATTAAACAGCAAAAACATTACTGTCTGGATCAGGGATGGGCAACTGGCAGCCCGTGGGCCATACACGGCCTGCAGTGTCATTGAATAAGTCCTGTCAGCAAGACTGAGGATTGATTTCAGTTAACTCAAAAAGGGATTATGTAAAGATTGCATTCAGGCTATAATGTTATTACAACTATCAACCAGAAGAGGTCGCTTGCTCTTAGCAGACCTGCTGATCACTGTAGGATTCATCATACACTTGTTCACCATTTGTAAAGTAAATCGAGCAACATTTTACCTCAGCTAGTCAGAGAGCTAGTGTTCACTAATGTTAATGTACGCAGGGTAAAACCAAGCCTTTTGTTTTCCTGGATACAAAATCTGTCATTAAAGATTTCAATTTGATTCGCCATTACAACACCACTGATCAACAGATCAAAGAGACGTACAGTATGAGAGATACATACACCATTGCTGCCAGAGCTGCTCTCCTCACAGATGTAAGGGTAAAATACACCGGCATCAAAACTTTTTACAAAATCTGTGACAGCGCAAGGATACACCAAAGACACCTTATTCTGTTTCGCTCATGCTTGCATAAAACGAAAAAGTCGTTGTCAGAGTGAGAAACTTTAAAGTTTCGCTATTTCAGTATTGAGATGCCTGTCTGATAGACCTTATTCGTGCTAGCACCATCTTTGATTTTTAATGGGAATGACAACGAGGCTGTTAGGGATAGACTTACAGTCTCTTCAATGGGCTGTACTGCAGTTTAAAGTGTTTTTGGATCATTCCGCGGAAAAAAACAATGATAAAATATCTGTCCAAAAACATTCAGTGTACAAAGAACTCCAGACAACATGAGTTGTGGAAAATCAGATGTGATCTAGGAGCTTTATACAGCTTTATACCGTTCATGCCATTGAAGAAATTGTAAGTCTATCACTTAAAGCAGGGCTAGTGAACTGGTGGCCCGCGGGCCAAATCTGGCCTGCCAATCATCTTTGTCTGCCCCACCGACTTATTTTTTTATCAAATTGTCTCACCATCTGAAATACCAGAGCGATCTCTGTGCAACACTCAGCATTCATAGGCGCGAGCCTCAACAATCAGCAGTGAGTTTAGCAATGCTCATTGGCATGTGCAACAGCATTCAGTCATCATAAGTTGGCAATAGTTTAGTTACACTGCTTTGCTAAACATAGTTCGCACCGTTTAAGTGAGCATTTGATAGCGTCTTTTTCAATCAAATGTATTTATATAAAATTGCTTGGTTGTGTGGAGTGCGGTCAAATCTACAGTTGTAAAACGTTATCATCGCAGTTGTGACAGAAATGTTGTCAGCACATATGCACATTAGGCAACAAAAGCAATTGATTATGAAAACTGAACGTTCAAAGTAAATGCGCTGAAAGGTTTGCTTTTATTCACTATTCTTGAAGTGTCAAACGATTGTGTCTAATCTGATCAAAAAAATATTTGTTAGTAATGAGTATAAGTCATGTTTGTTCTTCAGACAGATCTTATGAAGGAATTTATGGCCAGACCTTACAAAATATAATTCAACATACAGTATACCCTGTGACTATTTTCATATAAATAAATGCACAGTATTAAGGGAGTTTTTTAAGTAACATGTTACTTGCGATGAAAGTGTTAGCTAAGATAAATACGGAAAAAATGTTGGCCACCGCCAACTTTTCATCTGGATAATCTGGCCCCCGCAAGAAAGTAGTTGAAGAGCCCTGCCTTACAGCCTCGTTGTCATTCCCATTAAAAATCAAAGATGGCGCTGGCGTGAATAAGGTCTATTGTTGAAAAGTCTTGTGAATACTGAGAATGTTTCTCTGACGCATGGGACTGTTCGCTCCGTGTGTGTTACGGGGCTGGTGTGGTGCTGAAATTTTGTTTTGCATTAATACACTGAAATGTTATATTCTTGTATCCAGTATTGTTATTGATGATAATATTTGGATTTTGGTGATGATATTTAGATTTGAACTAAAACCCATAAGCTGTTTTATGAGGTGGGGTTGAAAATATTGAAAATACGATCCTTGTCTGTTTTCATTTGTGTGTTGCAAATGTACAGACAATGCAAATGAGATTAATTGTCTTAAAGAAATCTATTACTTGTCAACTGCACATGAATTGGTACATTTGAACTGCATGTTTTAGTAAATAAAATAATTGTTTTTATAAATATTATTAAATAAAATTTTATATAGTTAACAAAATATTTAAAAGCACATTGCATTAGTTGTGCATAGATTACCCACAAAGAAGAAACTGAGTAAGGGTGTGAACATTGTGAGTGCGTATTTTTAATCCGGCCCCTTATTAGAAAGGAGAAAAAATGTTGGTCCTCGCCACCTTCAAAGTCGCCCATCCCTGGTCTGGATGCTTAAAACACAACAAAAGTACAACAAACCCTACAGTGTATAAATACTTCCCATTCAAAGTAATATAGGCCAGCATTATTTTGTTTGCATTACAGTATTGAAACTGAATGCTCATAATTATCATGAAAATGTCACAATGTCAAACTAGGCTTCTTTCTTTTTATTTCAGGGTGAAACATGACCTGTATTTGTTCTTTCTGAAATTCTCCATATAATTCTAAATAACTGGTAAATGTTTTAATCATAGAGAACAGGTAGGATGTTGAAAAACTTAAGTGAACTGTACCTAATTTCTTCAGATTAAGAGACAGTTAACATATCAATCTGTTATTAATCTGTTATCATACTGCAAACTACTGAGGAAAGTTCCTGTGTTTTGTTTAATAGATGTTTTATTTGATATAAGTAACTGTACAGTTTAGATGCCCTTTTAAATCAAAGTAACTGAGGAAACAATAGCTGCTGACATTGCAGGAAACATTTAAATGAGGAAAGTACCAGTGCAGAGCCAGACCACGACAGAGGAATTCTCACCTTATCAACTGCTCTTTATTCTCCTCCACCACTGTGGGCGGAACATTCGAAACCACAACCTGCATGTCCAGTGCATTCACAACTGACACCTACAACACACACACAGAACATATGACACTTGATGAGAAGATTTCATTCACTGTGATATGGTGTTTTAAACGTGCTATATACACAAAGGCTGGGTGATGTAGTTTAAAAAAAATAATCTTGATATTTTTCAGCCGTTGATGATTTTTGAGTTTGGTATTTTTGCTTTTCTCTAAAATAGCTTAAAAGGGTGATTTTAATTTTAGTTTCAGCTAAATATCCATTATAGATTCACATTTTTGTTGTTGTTTCTGTCGTAATGCAAACATACTCACGAGGTGTGAGACACGAATGGATCACAACAGTAGTCTGACAAGGCCTTTAACTTAATGGCCAAATAAAAAGCACATTAAATCACTGCAATATTTATGATGATGCTTAGTTTTATGTAATCAACAAAATTCTGAATATATTGTAAATATTTAAAACAGTGTGGGTCTGAAATGCTCTTTTGACTATTCTTAAATCATGCTGGCATAATGTGGTTTTAATTAATGAGTGCATGCTCTCATTAAAGCAAAATGTGCATATACACATACAAATACATTCTGAAACTAATTTATTAGTGTAACTTTTCACTCAAATTATTATGCTGATAATATAATGTGTAATAAATATACAAATTTTCACTAGTGGTCTCATACTTTTGAACCCCACTGTATATCACCATGACTTAAAGTCCTAGGCTATATGCAGATTTATGGCATTTAATTCAGCTGGTCAATAACAGTGTAATGGCTCACTGAATGTTTAAAGAAATGCTCTAAACCAGCAGAAAATTATACTGCCAATTGAAAATTAAAATGATGCAAACATTAATGATATGATTTCTAAAAACCTGATGCACATATAGCTGTTTTTCAAATCCATCTTATTTTATTAGGCATTCATTAACTTCAGAGATTTGAAAAATTCACAAATCACTGGTTGCAACAGTCCAGAAAATATAGAAGCATAAATGATTCAGCTGACAGAAAGAGTTCATTTATATATTCATTACTGCACTAACCAGCACACAAACACCACATGCACTCACGCAAACAAACATTTTATTCTAACAAAACATGCTGAAATGCACAAGTATACAGACTGACAAGATATTTACCAAACCAAGCGGCACTCCAGAGAGATATTTTCACCCTCTAGCAATGGCTGATTACTGTTACGTGATTTAGACTCATTTAAAATTATTCAGTGATTTGACTTGAACTAAACCTAAACATTAACTTTACAAAATATTTTCATTTAAATAATCTGTTTGAACTCTAATGATGTAGAGCTAATGTTGTGTTTGAATCGTCTTGCATGAGGTGCATAAATCATATCATCATGAGGAATTACATTTTCCTTGACCTCTTGAAATAAGAGTTTGTTGTACTTTGAAAACATACTGTAACTTTCAAAACTCAACATTTCCACTGCATTTCAAAAAGATCATTTATTAAAACAGAGCTGCAAAATAATATATCATTCTGAAAATAATTATCAATAAAACATGAATATACTGTATGACCGCCCATATTTGCACATCAGCAATGCCTAATGGGTGTGCAGAAGCATGGCCTGCTCAGTCACAGTGAGGTAATAAGGATAAGCAGGATACATCCAATTATTCCTAAGCCTAGAAGAACTAAAGATAGGGGTTAAATGAGGGAAACTTAAACCATGTTCAGTTGGCCGAACAAGGATGTGTAGCACCTGCTACTCCGCATATCTCTCCAAAAGCTTATGTTAAGAATGAGCAACTGAAGCTTATTTTTTACAATGTCCCTGGTAATTTAAATTCGACATTCACAGGTTGAGTGGCACATTTCAGTGTAGATTATTTTGTGCCACAATGTAATACAGGCTTTGCAAGAAAATTGTATTAAGGGATTGGGTGGTTAAAAACTATTTTAGACTCAACCCCAAACCTGCAACTCGAAGCAAAATGATGTTGCTTATTTCACAAAAAAAAGTTGTTTACACAGAAGTCTAACAGGCACAGCAGCAAAAAAAAAAAAAACTGCCTATTTAATTCTAAAGGCCAGGGCGAGAATGGAAATGGTCATATAGTGTATGTATATATACAGTTGAAGTCAGAAGCTTGCATACACTTAGGTTGAAGTCATTAAAACAAATTATTTAACTACTCCACAGATTTCAAATTAGCAAACTATAGTTTTGGTCAAGTCATTTAGAACATCTACTTTGTGCATGACACAAGTAATATTTCCAACAATTGTTTACAGACAGATTGTTTCACTTTTAATTGACTATATTAAAATTCCAGTGGGTCAGAAGTTTACATACACTAAGTTAACTGTGCCTTTAAGCAGCTTGGACAATTCCAGAAAATGATGTCAAGCTTTTAAATTGGCTAATTGGCTAATTGGAGTCAATTGGAGGTGTACCTGTGGATGTTTTTTAAGGCCTACCTTCAAACTCTTTTAGTGCCTCTTTGCTTGACATCACGGGAAAATCAAAAGAAATCAGCCAAGACCTCAGAAAAAAAATTGTGGACCTTCACAAGTCTGGTTCATCCTTGGGAGAAATTTCCAAATGCCTGAAGGTACCAAGTTCATTTGTACAAACAATAGTACGCAATTATAAACAGCATGGGACCATGCAGCCATCATACCGCTCAGGAAGAAGATGCATTCTGTCTCCTAGAGATGAACGTAGTTTGGTGTGAAAAGTGTAAATCAATCCCAGAACAACAGCAAAGGACCTTGTGAAGATGCTAGAGGAAACAGGTAGACAAGTACCCATATCCACAGTAAAACGAGTCCTATATCGACATAACCTGAAAGGCTGCTCAGTAAGGAAGAAGCCACTGCTCCAAAACCACTATAAAAAAGCCAGACTACAGTTTGCAAGTGCACATGGGGACAAAGATCTTACTTTTTGGAGAATTGTCGTCTGGTCTGTTGAAACAAAAATTGAACTGTAATGACCATCGTTATGTTTGGAGGAAAAAGGGTGAGGCTTGCAAGCTGAAGAACACCATCCCAACCGTGAAGCATGGGGGTGGCAGCATCATGTTATGGGGGTGCTTTGCTGCAGGAGGGACTGGTGCACTTCACAAAATAGATGGCATCATGAGGAAGGAAAATTACGTGGATATATTGAAGCAAAATCTCAAGACATCAGCCAGGAAGTTAAAGCTTGGTCGCAAATGGGTCTTCCAAATGGACAATGACCCCAAGTAAACCTCCAAAGTTGTGGCAAAATGGCTTAAGGACAACAAAGTCAAGATATTGGAGTGGCAATCACAAAGCCCTGACCTCAATCCGATAGAAAATTTGTGGGCAGATCTGAAAAAGCCTGTACGAGCAAGTTGGCCTACAAACCTGACTCAGTTACACCAGTTCTGTCTGGAGGAATGGGCCAAAATTCCAGCTACTTATTGTGAGAAGCTTGTGGAAGGCTACCTAAAATGTTTGACCCAAGGTAAACAATTGAAAGGCAATGCTACCAAATACTAACAATGTGTATGTAAACTTCTGACCCACTGGGAATGTGATGAAAGAAATAAAAGCTGAAATATATCATTCTCTCTACTTTTATAATAAATCCCTCAAAGCATTGCGGAGATACAGCCTCAAGTTCAATTTTGCATGTTCTTTGTCGAATTCGTTGAAGCGACATTCAAAAACGTTATGGTTTATCAAAATTCTGTGAATACATTTTTGTCGTGAATTTACCTAGATGATGCAGGCCAATTTTAGTGCAAATCGGGCAAACAGTCTAAGAGGAGTTAGAAAAAGTAGGTTTTCAAAACATTTAAAAATGGCGGACAGGAAGTTTGCTCAATCATGACATAATTGGTATCATTGTTCTCGGCATGAGCCAAATCTATCAAGACCAGTCTCATGACAGTAGGCAAAAGGAGTCAATAGCTATTAGCATTTTTAGAAATAGCATTATAGTTTGTGACCACAAGGTGGCGCTGTCCTGAAACTTTTTGAGTCCCTTCAGAGCATGGTGCCAAAGACACATACAGAGTTCCGTAACAATACGCCAAGTCATTCATAAAATACAGCATTTTATGACTAAATTCAAAATGGCTGATGTCCAAAATGGAAATTTTTCATATCATTGGACTCGCTATACCCCACTGAATCTAATGAGACCAATTTGATGATTTTATGACAAACTGTTCAGAAGTTATAAGCAAAAATGTGCTTTTTCATATCTTTTGACCACTAGGTGGCACTGTTCCGAAACTGAGCAAGCACCGTCGAGTCATGGTGCCTATGACAAATAATAAGTTTGGTATGAATATGCTAAAGCGTTATGGAGATATACCCTCACGTCCATTTTGGCATGCTCTTTGTCGAATTCATTGAAGCGCCATTCGAAAATGGTATGGTTTATCAAAATTCTGTGAATAATGTTTTGTCGTGAGTGCCTCTAGATGATGCAGGCCAATTTTCGTGCAAATTGGACAAATGGCCTAGGATGAGCTTGAAAAAGTATGTTTTTCAGAAAATTCAAAATGGCGGAAAATGACGTCATAGGGTGCAGTCGAATCATCTTGAGCCAAGGAATCAGAGGAAAAAATGTAGTTTCTAGGGCTCACATTTCAAAAGTTATAAACATAAACGTGAGTGCAAATTTGGGCAGTTGGTGGTGCTAGAGGGTTTGAGGTAGAGATGCCAGATTTGCTGTGGTAACAGATCAGACTGTCCTCTATCGCTGTGCCAAATTTCATAACTTTCCCGCAAGCGGTTCTATGGGCTGCCATAGACTCAAGAACGGAAGAAAAATAATAATAAGAAAACTAATGAAAACAATAGGGGTCTTTGATCCTTCGGGGCTTGACCCCTAATAAAAGTGTCATTGGTCAAGTTTACACACACTCACCACTACATCTGCACTGCTGCTCAGCCCCTGTCCGTAGTTGTCCGTGGCGATGGCCACAAACTTGAAGTAGGATCGGCGCATGTTTCGGAACATGATGGCGCTCTTGATCATGCCAGAGTATGGCTCAATAACAAAACTGTCCTGCCCTTCGGCCGTGGGAGGGATAATTAATCTGTAGGTCATCTTACTGTAGTTTCCTGTGTCAATATCTGAAGCCTGTTACACACACACAAATATCCAAAAACAAACAGAGTGTCACAAAGAACATTGTCCGTGTACAGTATATAAAGGAAGAACTTCACTATTTTTAAGGCTTACAATATATAAATATATTTATATATAAAAAGTGTCAACCTTATTGAAAGAATTCCTATACATTCCTAATTGAAACAACATCAGTATAAGGGAGGAGTTTAGGTCACGTCCACACTAATACATTTTCGTTTGAAAATGCTTTGATTTTACAATGTTTTCGCCTCTCATCCACACAAGGCGTTTTCCTCCACTTTGGAAAAAGAAGACAGTTCGGTTAGGAAAATGAAAAAAGTTTTCAAACTTAAACAAATTAGTGTGGACATGGCTTTAAAGTAAAAGATCATCCAAAAAGAAATATTCTGTCATCATTTGCTCACCCTCATGTCACTCCAAACCCACATGAGTTTATTTTTTCCATTGAACACAAAGGAAATGTTTTGAAGGAGGACCTGACTTTTGTGTTCCATACAATGAAAGTGAATGGGGACTCAGGCTGACTATATTTAAAAGTTAATTGAATAATAATAATAAAAACTCCATTAAAGTAGTTCATATATTTGTGCAACTTATAATGACACATTATTTTATTTTTGGATGAACTATACCTTTAAAAGCCTTTAAAATTATTTTGCAGCTACAAAAACAATAAGTACAAGCTCTCTGTTGTTTTCACATCAACAGTGTAATTTAATAACCTCCATATCTCCAGATGTGACATTTATCAGATGACCACACCTAGCAGGAGTCCACTGGGTGTATTTTACTTGCTGTCCACACTGTCAGAAATGGAAAGAACAGCTATCTAAGCAAGCACAGTAAGTAAGAGATATGGGGGAAATTAGTAGATTTGAACATAGAGTGATTGTGCACTAGTGCTGACAGGTGTGTCAGGATGTGAAAAGTTCCTTGCAGTAATTTAGGGCGGTCACTCAAGTAACAGCAAATTGTGATTAATAAAACTGTTTAAAACTTTTTTTTTTTTTTGACCCCGTGAGATCAAAATTAAAGTTTTGCTGCTTTTAGTCCATATGTATTAGCTTTAAGGTCATATATGTGCTAGTGTACTTCTAAAAGTTCAAAAAAATAATTAAGATATAAGCATTTAATATCTGCAGTCTCTCTCTTCCAGCTAAAAATACTCATAAATGTCTATGATGTCACATAGAGGTTGAGAAACCTTGTCCAATCAAATGCTTTCTAGAACGAGAATGCACCCTCACCTTACAACTGATAAGCATCAGTGTTCAACTGACGCTGATCATGCCTTGGCAGAGCACTTCAAAGTGAGCACAATCTATGCTGTAGTGTCGTTCCAAACAGAATTTCCAATAAGAATTGCTTAAAAAGTGAGTTCTGACTGAGCGTTATCACCTTTCAGCCAATTGAATCTCTCACAGTAGATGGTAATTGTCTTCGAAGGGAATAGGGCATAGGGATGATCACTTCTGAATGAGACACGCCAATGCGGGAGAGATGCTAGGAAAATTGTTGGAGTTTATTCATATTTTTTTGTGCTGGCATATACCGCGAGTAAGTGTTCTTTATTCTTTATGCTTAGTGTATTGTGATTTAAAACATGGATATATTATCTTTTACTCACTTGTTTCTCATACATTTGCAATGGTTCAAGCCTCGTCGTAAGCAAAGACCTCAATGTGCTGTGTGCGTTTGTGGGATGGTTATGCATTAATGTTGTCAGTTAGATCATCGGTCGGTTTGTAAGTTTTTGGAAAAGCTGGCCTGTATTAAGAGCACTTCTTAAGTTTCCCCAGTAAGCGGCTCTGACAAAAGCAGCATGGTGGAATGCGGTATATGCGTTTGTGTGTGGCTGTAAACTAAAGCCTATTGGCTATTTTTTTAAATTGGAATGAGTCATTCGACTTGCCCCCCCCCCAACTTCCTGTTTTAGTAGGAAACATGTCAAAACACCAAATCGAACTGCACTCATCAAGGCATTTCACAGGGACTTTAAGACCAAGCAGTAAATGGTAAAACCTTTCAGCAAATCAGCTTAGACGCTGAGTAAACGTTACATCACCTCATTAAAATGAGCCAAACCCAAGGTCTTTTCAATACCCCTGCTTATTAAAAACATAATAAGCACATATACTTACCACAACTTTTAGGACTGTAGTGAAGGTCTTCATGTCTTCTGTCACTCCTCCGATGTAAAGAGACCTTGTGAAGACCGGTGGATGATCGTTCTCATCCTGAACGTCGATGAAAACCTTTGCTGTGTTTGCTGTTTATATTTCCATATACACAGAGGAGAAACAGAGTTCAGTTTATGGAAATATTGGCCCTATTTGTCAAAGTTAGTGTAAAAACAAAAGTTAATGAAAACACACACAGCTGCTTCAACCCTCTCCACGCTGCTGCAGACGTGAGAAATATGCTCTGTCAAAAAGCATTTGTCTTCTTCTGTGCTGCGCGACAGTATATAAAGTCATCTAGTGTAGATCTAAGCACACACAGGGGAAACCGCAGATGAAGTGCCATATATCACAGCTCCATGAAAGAGGGAAAGAAAATAAAGAAAGAAATAAAGCAGGTGGGCAGCACAAGACCAGCCATTATGGAGGAGACAGAGATAATTTGTGCCTGTCCTGTTATATACAACAAAATATATATCATAATTGCTTTCATATTATTGCTTTCTGATGTATGTGGTTTATACATTTCTTTATGCTGGAGGCCTATGAGGTCCTCAATGTACCTAATGCCACCTAATGTTATACTTAATTTGTGCAATCTGGCAAACATACATGCGAGTGCACTCTTTCTAGCTCTCGCTTTTCCCTTTGAACAATATTCTGCTCAGGGAAAAGTGTTATATGGCCACTCTGTGTCCATTCTTAAGGCTGCTTGTGCTGTTTGGTGCAACTAAGTTTGCGAGCAAAGCTTCTCAGTGACGAACTTTAATAAAATCCAAACATAGATCTAGACATCATTGACACACGGAGGGGTAATCATTGACATGCAAGCAAAAGCAAGCTACAGATGAAAATGCATTGTATTTGTGTAATTTAGAAATGTTGAAGTCCCCCACACCTGTCTGTGAATCTAACTCTTGCAGTAATCATTCATAATAGTCACACAGCCTGTTTTATTAAGTTATGTATACTGAATGGGAAGCCAAACCATTGGCGGAAAAACCATTGACGAGACCCGCATTATGCCCCTTTTAAAAGGGTAATTTTTTGAGAATAAAATAGGTAAATGGGTTGCTTGCATCAAACATTAAAATAAGCTTTCAGAATCTTTTATTTGTATTTTTATTAATACAGACCACTAATGTAGAGTTTTTTAAATTGAATAATTTACCGGGGAATTAGTTTAGGAAATAATTTATAATTATGCTCAGCCTTTATTCAGTTTTTTAATGCCTGATATAAATCTACCTTTGTAGAGCAATTTTTTAGGCAATTGCAGAATAGTCCCATCAGTCAAATATACACAAAATAGTGCATCATGCATTAGAATGAGTACACAACTATTTCTGGGCTTAAAAGATCCAAGAACCAGATCAATGCGGAACATTGTATCTCAAAAGGAGTACAATATGGCCCCCATGAAATATTTAAAGCCCGATGTGGGCCCTGTAACAAAATAATTGCCCACCCCTGATCTAAATGGTGTTCTGCTCTGATCCTTCAACGCACATCAATGAAGTTTAAAAAAGTACACAGACTGACAGCAGGAAGATCAAATCTCTCACAGAGTTATATAATTCACTCTACCTGTCTGTCCTATCTATTCCTTAACCTCAATAAAATGCATGAGTACAACACTACTGACCTCTCAAGTAAACTCACATCCTGATCTTAACTGACCATGTGCTGACGTGAAGGTACATGAGATATATTGAGGCAATAACCTACAAGAGAGGAAGTGGGTGTGGCAGACAAGCCTCTAGTTCATCGGAAAGGAGGAAGCGGGAACTGGGTTATCAACCAAAAATACTTTTAATAAACAAAACACAGATGTAAAAGTGCTTTTCACCATAACAAAAACACATGTTGACACACACACAGCTCTGCGTGTCCCCCCCACTGGCATCCCCAGCTCCTCCTTAACTCTCTCCCATTGATTGGGGCAACTCAATGCTAGGCGTCCATGGTCAAGGCCCGGCCACGCCCTCCTCCTCATCACAGTGGGTTACAGTGGTATTACCACAGTTGCCCATTAAGCACACAAAAATCTCCAAGATGTTTTTTAAAGAGTGTATCATCTTGAAAATGTCACATTCTAATTATTTGTGTGCAAACATCTGATAAACATCTTAAAAAGAGCAGATTTATGTAGATTCTAAATCATGAATGTCCTGAAGACATCTGCTGATTGATCTTCCTCAATAAAATCCTTATAGAGAAATAGAAAGGCTGATTTGGTATTGGTCTTACTTTTTGAAGGAACACGTAGGTTGGCAAGGATGATGCCGAGGGAGTCAGCCTGCACCCGGAGCACATAACTGGTCACCTTCTCATAGTCCAGTGTTTTATTTGTGTAGATGATCCCAGTGCGGTTATTGACTTTGAATTGACCTACAAACAAAAACAGATCAGAGAACAATTCACTACACATTTTTGCCACCCAAGGGAGTCAAGGTTTGACGGGTCACGGTGTGCCAGTCAAGCAATTACCACTGAGATGAATGAGAATGCTTACGCATAGCTCTCTCAAGGCTTCATTAGCCCATTCAAATTGTGCCATTATACAGATAATTTGTGCAATTCCTTTAGTGAATTCGGTGCAAAAGCAATAAAAACAACCTGTGCAAATAAACAATGCTATTCACATGTCCAATTAATTATTAGGCAGTTCCCTGCACTGTGTTATAAAAACTCACCTCCATGATTTCCATCCACTATGGAGTAAAAGACAGTAGTGTTGACGGCTGCAGCCAGAATTAGTCCCACAGGTGTTTCGATAGGAGTATTCTCACTCACTGGACTAAATCTGCACAACACATCAGAATTAATCCAGCTTCAATTAGTACTTAAATTAGATTATTACATATACATCAGAGCAGTTCAACTGGCCCTCCACCCCTACAGAAAGTACACAAGGGCAGATCTTTAAGAGGTGAAGAGAGTTTAATTACTGCATTTAAAGCAGATGAATCACTGTCAAAAGAAAACTCAATTTCTAAAGCTCTTAAGTGTATAAACTGAGGTGATCTCTTAAGGTGCTTTCAGACTTGGTTCGATTGCTTGGACCGAAAACGAGTTTGTTTCCTCCCCCCTCCCACTGGTCTCTGTTCTATCTTATTATTTGGGTCTAAACCACGGTCCGACTGCATCATCAATGTGAGTACAAGTGGCAGCTGTTTACCGCTGTAAATAGGTAACAACTCAAGAAGACATCAGCTTTACTGTTTTATTAAAGTATTCAACTCTTTGGATTTACCACCAAAATTTTACATGCACAGAACAACACTTATGTTTGTCTACCACAGATGCATTAAATGTGCAATGACGTGATAAATGTTAGTGTTGTCTGCCGCGAGTCCGTATAAGTATTGAAAGTGATGTGAAGAATGTGAGCTGCTCTCTGAGAGGATTTATTTGGACACAAGCAGGTGCGAGAAATACATAATACTACAATAATTGCGAACAGTAGCCTGCAAAGACGCAAATTACCTGTCATCACAAGCGGATCACTTCTGCTATTTGGTACGATTGCATCATATCAGCAGAAAACCATACTGGAGTTCACATGAACTGTACCCTAGACCACTGTGAAAAGGAGGAGGGTGTGGCCAGGCTGTGAGGACGCACGCCCAGCGCTGAATTGTCCTAATCAGCCTTGAGGGGTATAAAGATGAGCCGGAGGTGCCAGATCGAGTGGTGGAGGCGTAGTGGACTAAAGCACTGAACTGGTAAGCAAAAAAGGTTGCTGGTTCAATCCCCACAGCCACCACCATTGTGTCCTTGAGCAAGACACTTAACTCCAGGTTGCTCCAGGGGGATTGTCCCTGTAATAAGGGCACTGTAAGTCGCTTTGGATAAAAGCGTCTGCCAAATGCATAAATGTAAATGTATAAATGTAGATCGAGAGAGACAGGGAGACACACATGGCCACTGTGTGTGTGAGTGTGTTTGTTTGTTTAAGTTCATTTATGTCATTAAAGTTATGTTGACTCTTCTGCCAGTTCCTGCCTCCTACTAGCCCATTCTGAACCCGGTTACATTGGTGCCGAAACCTGGGAAGGAGGAGGGTTGTGCTGTCATGGAGTCCTCGCCGCTGCTGTCCACTGGGAAGCAGAGGAGCTGCTACCATCCGTCAGGGGATGGAGGAGTGGCTGAGGACCAGGCGACGGTGTGTCCAGGGACCGGCGAGCGAGTTTTTCTCTCTCTCTCCACTCTCTCTCTCTCTGTCTCACCACCTCGCTCTTTCCCTCTCCCCTCTCCCTCCCCTCGTCTCTCCCAGGGCTCAAGAGAGGCGGGGAAGACCTGCCGGCAGAAGGACAGCCAGAAGGGCAACACCTCCCCTCTAGGAAGGGAGGGTTGTATGTCAAGCTGAGGTTTCCCTGGCCTGAATCGGGCGGTGGAGGTGGAGGGCGTGGCTGGGCCATGAGGATACATGCCTGAGGCACTAGTTTGAGAGAGAGAGAGACACACGCAGCCGCTGTGTGTGTGTCGGTGTGTTTATGTTTGTTGAAGTTAATTTATGTCATTAAAGTTATGTTGTCTGTTCTGCCGGTTCCTGCCTCCTCCTTGTCCATCCTGAACCCTGTTACAACCACCTTTTCAAGCAGACTTGGGTGTGGTTCACATGTGCACATCCGAGTTCGAAAACATCATTCATTCATCATCCAAATGAACTGAGCTTTCATGTCATTCGAACCCGGGTGTGCACCAAAAGTGCTAGTATGAAAGCACTTTTAGGCTACTTTCATACAGCAGAAGAATAGAGTTGTAAGTCCTGATTGGAGTGCTAAATGTTGTTATGTTAATGCACAGTGGCATCAAATCTTGGACAAATACTTAGAAATGTGTTTGAGACACTTAAGAAGCAAGTAAATTAGATATCCACAAGCAGAACTGTATATTCCACTTTCTTTTCAGAGTTTTGTCTGTGAAATCATCAATACTTATTAGCTATGGAAATTATGTTCACAAAATCTGTACACATTTTCAGCTATTTTTCAGTATTCTCTGTACAACAGTTTGCAGAGAATGCTGCAGTATTATTTGGAATAATTATCCATGCCAGTCTATTATTATGGTTTATTACACAACTCTCTAGAATACCTGATTTTGAATGGGCAATCACATCATCCAGCGTTCTAATATTTCTGAATAATGACCCCACATCCGGGAACAGAGTGATATTTTACCAGACACTGATCCGGGTATTGCGAGTCATCTTTACTACAGTACTTCTTGTATCACTCTGAAATCTCTAAAACTAAGCTAATAAAATAATTTAAACTCAAATCAATATTTAATGCCCATTAGTTTATTTGGCAGGTGGTCATATAATCAATGTGGTAATGAGCAGTCAGATGATCATTTCCGCAATATGAATACCAACAGAACTCTGATGCAAACAAGAGGTGGAATTTAGTTGTTTATGGAGATTCTGCTGTCTCTTTCTTCACACATAATAATGTATTTTCGACTTAAATTATTATTTTAAGTACATTTAATTATTTATTTGGTAAGTAGCCATGTAATAATCAGGATCACCACACTGTTAGAAATAAATAAATAAATAAATAAATACAGAAAGAAAGAAAGAAAGAAGTAAAAAACAAACAAACAAACAAACAAAAAAAATATCTGAAATTACTGTGATCTTTCTTGTACTCCTCTCACAGATGTTGAGAAAGTCTCAGGGGAGGACCACACGCTCGCTGTCAGAAGTGGGTGGACATGACACTCCTGTCTCTATTGTACAGCAGTCAAAATACAGCCATTGCAGTTAGATAAAGGAAAAAAAAAAAAAAAAAGATAAAAGAAGAGCCTCTGACTGCCTGGGCTTCTCGGAGCCATAAATGGGGTGTAGTGCTCTTCTCTGTCTCAGTGAGACATAGCGCTCTAGTGCAGTGAACTGCCACATTGTCAGCGAAAAAAACAAGGTTGCAAGAAAATCTAAGCGATGCTTAGCTTCATGCTGGTTACAATTGGAATTTTAAAAAAGCAGAAATAGCCAGAACCCAAGTGCGGACTTGGGGAAACACAAAAATAAGAGCAGCTGCAGCACAATAACTAACAGCCATCTTCATCAGTGCACTTGTATACAGTATGCTGATTATATTATTCTCATTTGCATAGCTGTGTAATTGCAGAAACTATTGTGCTCTACAACATATATTTGTCGATTGGCAACACTCGGTATGTAGGGACACCTGGTATTAGCATTGCGTTTTTTTTTTTTTTTTTTTTTTTTTTTACGCCACTTAACATGCAAACAATTTCCGCATTTGTAAAATAAAATAAAATCTTCTGTATTATTATAAAACTGATGTTCATCTGATTTTTTGAGTTCTTTAAAAGTTTTTTTTTTATTATTTATTTATTTTTTATCATTCTTTCATTTTTGTGTCAAATAAAAGCTGTAATATAATCTTATCAACATGAACATGTTTCCTACTGGGACAAATACGAAGATGCTGTCTGCTGTGCAAGTCTACTGTATATAACTCTATACAACTTTAAGAAATTGGCAGTACCATGGTACAATAATGCTTTTAAATGGTTATGCCATGATACTTTAAAGGTAAAGTGTATAATTTCTGCACAACTAGATGCACTATACAGAACTGCAAAAATAATGATCATTTTCAAACAGGTTTCCCAAACACTTGGCATATTTTTCATTAGTTGGAAAAACAGGTAGACAAACTAGTTGAGCCAATGTTGCTATGTTGGATGAGAAGGCCTGTATATGCGCATTACTATGCACTGTTGCTATTAAACACTCAATATGCTTGTACATATGTACTGCAAATGCTTTAAAAAAAGAAAAGAAAAAAAAAAGTAAAATAGCACAGATGGAGTGCAATGGAAAGCACCCTTTGTGAACATCTATTTAACAATGACACTACACATTTAGGGATCCTTCACACCGTTGAAACCTAGATGCAATGCCATGAATAGAGCAAAGTGTGTCTTGAGAGATTTTTTAACTTGATGCAGCATCTGATAAAAGGTGATGCTCCTGCTCAAGATGCTAAAAAAGCAGAAAGACTGTGCAACGGTAAAAGAAGTCAGTCTAGTGCATGTTTACATTGGAAAATAATTTAAAAACAGAGCAAATGGATGCAAAAAAACGGTTCAGTGTGAACAGCCCCTTACACTGCAAAGATCGTGTGGCATTATGCTTGCTGATTCGGTGTCAAGAACAAACACGGTGTACAGAAAACAACATGCATGCTGACTTGACAATGGCAAAGCGGTTCTGCTGCTGCTATTTGTGCTTATCTAAAAACTAGTGTTGTTTGTGCTGTTCTACAATGTATGAACTGTACAATCCAATGGTCAAAATGTACATAAATATCAGGGTGAAGATTAGTTTCTTAACTATCTGTTTCTGAAAGCTGTACTGAAGTTTCAAAGCTCATTAACAGTGAATTAAAGGTAGATCAACTCTGCTTCAGTAATCTATGACTTACTTCTAGATAAAGACCCAGTTAAAGTAATTTCTACATTCTTTAGTTTGACATTGCAAGACCATTTTTGGTCAGTAAAAAAACCCCAAAGTGTAGGTAGGATCTATTGAGCTACACAGAAGTATTTTACAGTATATGAATGATTTATGCAACCACAACCTAACACAACACTGTCTGTCCTGATGATGATTCAGACACCGAAACAACCTTAGAAGACTCAAGGTCTGTTTAAATCTCTCTAATAGTCTCCTCTGTGAGCCGTTGGAGGCATCTCTCCTCAAAATTATCATTTGCGAGAATTCTTACACAACATATCAGTGTTTTAATGACCGTGGATTAAAACATTGCAATATAGTTTGACCTACCCTTAGGAATGTTAATTTAGTCTTTAGACAGTCAGTGCTGTTTATTGCTTATGGTACCATAAGCAACTTATTACATGAACTGCATAGTACAATGATTTATTACACACATCTTTCTGGAATACTTGATTCTGATTGGTCAGTCATTGCATTCTGCAGTCTGTTTATCTGTATATCTGACTGTGGTCCCAGGCAACAGATTTCCTACAAAGCTGTGCTAGTTTCATGTATTTCGTATCACTATACTGCCTTTTTATTCTCACATAATAATACATTTCAACTCAAATCAATATTTTGTTGTATTTTTTGGTAAGTAGCTGTATTATAAGATGATAATGTTCTGTTATTTGCTTTGCATCAGGATCCTGATTATCTTATCTGGCTTTATTGTGCTTCAGACTGCACATTATACCTAATTTAACAGATCTATTCTCCAAGAGGGACATATAATGGAGCAGGTAAAATTAAAATGTTTGTTAATATATATATATATATATATATATATATATATATATATATATATATATATATATATATATATATATAGTTTATATCTACATATATATTTATAATTTATATAGAGGGGTAAGGGAATAAAGACTTTTCTATTGTTTGTTCTCTATTCTTTTCTCGTCACACACACATAAAAATGCAAAAAAACAACACAAAAACGCAATCTCAAGAAAACATATCCTGGTCACGGTCAAAATTATTTTATATATAACTATATATTTTAGTGTTAAAGTCCTTGAAGTCGTCACAAATTAACTGAGGAAATACACGTCGATGCATTGTCCTTGGGTTTTTGCCGATGAAGGCTTTTGTTAGTGGTTAATTCATTTTCTATGAAGTTTAAGAGAGTGTTGTCCCTCCTTTGACCAAGGTGATATAGGTATCATTCAGTGAGGAGCATCGCAGTCCGACTGGAAGCTTATGGAAGGCAATTTTGGTGAACTCCATCCAAAATGAATACAGAACATGTTCTTTCACTGAACAAGGTAACTGAATAAATAAATAAATAAATCAGAATGAACTTTTTGTCAGTAGGCTTACATTGTTACATTAATCCATAAAACATTTTAATTATGCCTATATACTTTTAAAACATAAAAAAATAGAACAGAATACATAAAACGTGATACTGCTGCAAGAGCAATTTTAATATATAATAGCTCACCCAAAGATTTACATTTTTGCCATGATTGTTTCAAAATCAGTATGACTTTTTATCATCCGTAAAACACAAGGTTGAAGGACGAGTGGATTGTGATTGTGACTGTCAAGCTACAAAAGCACATAAAAGTCACCCGTATCACTCGAGCACTATATTTCAATTCTTCTGAAGCCATACATAGTGTTGGGTGAGAAATACATAACTTTCTATTTTCTCTCAGAGAGGTGCAGCTTTTCTCTATCAGAGGCACTAAGGTTTTATTATGCAAGCCTTATTTCTATATATATATATATATATATATATATATATATATATATATATATATATATATATATATATATATATATATATATATATATATCACTAAGGTTTTATTATGATTGCAAAAAATAAACATTTCACAATGAAAATTAATCAGAGATGTGATTAATACACTAAAAGTGGTTAATGTAAAATTATATTATTATTATATTATAATATTGTATCATTGATAATGTTTTATTTAACATCAAGGCTATTTATCCAGATATTTTTGTTAATATTATTATTAAATACATTGTAGCATTTGGTTACATTATATTTTGTGTTCCCTCAGACCTGATTAACTTAATAAATATATATGATCCATCCTTCCTGCACTTTTGGCTTCTAGTTGAGGAAGCTTTTCAAACAGATAGATGCATATGAGCCGATGGGCATGGAAGTAGGCTATAGCACAGGGAGCAATAGTGTTACTCACTAGGACAGTAGTAGATCTTAAATGAAAAGAGCGAAAGTTCAGGTAATGTAGCATGGGAGCACAAATCTATGACATCTTAAATTCAGTAACTAAGTGACAAAGTGATTGCTCGCTGTGCACGCTCACATTAAACTGCTCAACGCGGTGCTGTGTGGGAGAGAGGGAGTGATAGAGCGAATTTATTCACACATCTTCTGGAATTACAGTTCAATGCAAAAACAAGTTTATTTATTTGATTTGTTTATCTGTATTTATTGGTTTAATAATTTGCAGCTGGACTGTAAATTGAATAAAAGTGTGTGGGAATGCCCTGTGCTATGAACGTGGAACTTGCGGGAATGATTCAAATTGTGCGCTAGGGCTGTCACGATTATGAAATTTGACTGACGGTTAATTGTCAAACAAATAATTGCGATTAATTGTCTGTTTTAGGGCTATGGTGATTAATTGTTTCTTTAAGGGTTTTCACAATTAATTGTTATAAATTGGCATATTTTTTAAAGTTTGCTTTTTTCTGCATGTGTGCTTCATACACCTTAAGATGTAATTTTTACTTAACTTGAAATATATAGATCAAATAATAAAATATAGATATATGATTTCTTTTTAAGGCTTTAAAAACTTATGAATAATATGAAACAATGTTTTAAATATCTAAATATTTCTAAATACATATCTCTATTTTTGGTCAACTTTAGTTTTGGTCAATTGTACATTTACATTGTTTTACATTGTACATATATTTAATATTATATATATATATTTTTTTAAATATATATTTTTTATATATATTTTTATATTTATCTTTATTATATTATGCAATAGTAAAAAAAAAAAAAAATAAATAAATAATCTGTCCTAATTTCTTCACTTTCACATTTTATTTTAATGCTCTGATTAAAACCACGAGCCCTTATTTCTTATGAAGCAAAACCTTTGAGAATTCGTTTCATCATTTTATCATTCCACAGAATTAGAGTAAGTGTGCAACTTCTTCTCTTTATCATGTTATTAACACAGCATGTATGAACCAGGAGTATTTGCCATTAAACGATTGTTTAAAGTGAAACCGCAGTGCTTTGTGTTCACTATCACAGTTTATATTTGTTTGTTTATATTTTTGTGGGAGTTTGGTGCGAGCCTCTGCTTACATCGCTGCACACGCTCCTCCGGACAGGAGCTGGTTGATCTCCATGGTGCGGCTCAGTGATGCTCGGACTCGGAGTTCAAATGAATGACATAAACGTGCCATGCCTGGCATTTATACAATATATTCCCTTAAAATTTCCCTTTTTGGGCATTAAAATGTGATTGGAATTAGAATTAAGATAAAATAACCGTGATCAGATGGTTATTTAATAATCGCGACAGGCCTATAGTGCGCAATGCCTGCAATCCCGCACCGAATTTCAGGCCATGTCATGGAAGGATTATTGTGGGCTAAGCCCCAGATGTCACAAAAGTCCAGTGACACCCCTCAATTGTTTTTCAAGGGGAAAAAAAAGAAAAGAAAATGTTTTCTTGCCCTAAAATAATTGACTAATATAAAACAACCCAGACATGTTCTTGACAGGTTTTGTGAGCTTCACCCAGTGTCGTAAACTATAGAGGTGTCAGTGTGACAGCGGCCCTGGGCGAAGCACAGAATGACAATGATAAGACTTGACAACAGAAAACAACTTCTCTTTAGTTCATGTTTCTGTGTGTGTGTGCGGGATTGTGTGCGACTTGTTGGTAAACAAAGATCATTAATCCTTGAGAATATGACCTTGTCGACAGAGATATTAGTAAGGAAGTAGACTACTATAGCATCGCAGAAAAAGAAGGATATAAATTTGGCCCCAAAATCAGTGCAAAAAATGTGAAAAGTCTATAAGCATAAAGCAATCCAATGAAGAAATTTGACAAACATTACAGTGATACAGGGGTGGACTGGGAAGAAAATTCAGCCCAGGATTTTACAAAGAAAATGGCCCAAAAGTTGATGTCCTTTCCTGCATATCGCTGCCCCCTTCCGCGTATCGCTGCGCCGTTTTGCATAATGCGGCGGCCCATGCGGCCCCATTTCACGGCCGGCCCACTGGGAAAAGTCCTGGTTCTCCCAATGGCCAGTCCGCCACTGCAGGGATAGCACTTTAGGCATCAAAAAACAAAATTGCATTTATAATTAACACATAGCAGTACCTTTCACTCAAAGTAAAAAAAAAAAAAAAAAAAATCAAAAATAAAATAAAATGTGTGTGAAAGCTTGTAAGTCTTCATTTAACCCATTTTTCTCAGGTGTGCTTTAATCAGATATCCAGAGTTTCTCTGCTAAAGTCTGTAGCTTAATGAGGTCTACAGAGAACGCTGCATGCTCTCTATAGCTCATGCCATTACAGCTTCCAGTGAAGTGTTCTCTCTGGCCCACTGCTTCAGTCAACACACAGCCATTCGAACATCAACCCCACTCAGAACAGACTGCACACTGTATAACATCAGAGCTGAATGAGCAGCAAAACCCAAATCCCATATGGGAAACAGACGGAATACAGCTTTATTATCTCCTCAACAGTCAAGTTTCTTACGATTCCATTTTGAAGAGCATTCAAAAATGCCAAACAGGATTAAATCATGAAAACTTGAATTTTCCAAAATAAAATCAAAATTATTTACATTATTTACTTTTTTTTAATTCAGGTTCCTGGTCTCATTGATAACGATTCATTTGTGCATGTAATTCCAAAAAATGTTTGTCTTTGTAATCTTTTACCAAAATGTAATAACTTGCTCCATCTCGGAAATGACTTTCCTTTTCCGCTGATATCACAAATCCCTCTTTTCAACCCCTCTCCCCCAAACACCTGGCTCCATTCTGGTATGTAACACCAGCTTTTCATGATTCAAATACATTCCAATGGATACAATCCAAAAGTCAAAAAAAAAAAAAAATATTTCAGTAAAATCGGTTGCAAACATTGTTTTACACTGATGATTGAAACTAACATAATAGCTTGTTTCAAAATCTGTGCTTTTTTGACATGTCAACGATGAACACATTGACCACTCACATTTACACAGCAACTACTATTTTTTAGATGCTATTTGACAAAAGATAAGAGTAAGATGTTGACCCTTAAGAAAGATTCAAATATTAGAAATGAGTGTTAAAAGTTTGTGTGTTAAAGACTGATCATGTCAGTCCGACCATTAAAGGAATAGTTCAACCAAAAATAATATTTAATTCATCATTAATTCACTTTTTATGTGGTTTCAAACCCTTATGCATTTAATTCTTCAGAGGAACACAAACATATTTTGCTAAAGATATTAGGTGTTTTTGTCCAACACTTTCAAGCTCCAAAAAAAAAAAAAAAAAGAAAAAGCAAAAAAAAGAAAAAAAAAAGAAAAAAGAAAAGAAAAACACATTACAGCATAAAGATAATCCATACAACTCCAGTGGTAAAATCCATGTCTTCTAATCGGTTTTAGGTGAGAAACAGACCAACTTATAATAGATTTTTCAATATAAATCTTGACATCTGCAGTCTCCTTGAAGTGATCATGATCATTACTTGTGCTTGACATATCTGTGGCAAGGTGGACCCCACTGGTATGTATGGACAAAAACACCTCTTATCTCCATCAAAATATCTCTGTTTGTGTTCTGCAGAAGAAAAAAAGTAATGTGGGTTTGAGATGGCATAAAGGTGAGAAAATGATGAGAGAATTATGATTGTTGGGTGAACTATTTTTTATTTTTTATTTTTCACTACGGTTCAGAGAGAAGGTATTTGAAGTATTTTAACATCAGAAAAGTTACACAATTCAACTTTAAAGAGTTACTGCTACCTAATCTGATTCTTAAAACTGGTATAACCAGATATAAGGTTAATTCGGCCTTATAATTATATATATATATATATAATCAGTGCAGCTAGTTTTGTTGGCCTGATGTGCATGACTTATGTTGTGCCTTTATTTAACTTAAATAGGTTTATTTTACCAGCCTGATCTCACATAAAAATCGACAAAATGTGAATGCAAAGGGTACTTGCGTTGTGTTATGAAATGCGGTCTGACACATTTTGGAATGCAACTATGCACGTAATCAAGCTTGCGTAGCTATAAGCGTCTGCGTTCATATACTAGTGTTGAGTATGCTTCGGCCTTGTTAATGGTTTCGGACATTTTAAAATAGTTTTTCTATGTCAACGTGCGCAAGACGGACGTTTCTGACCACGGCACACGTGTCGCTGTTTTTTTAGCATCTCACGCTGCAGCACAATATTTTTAAGACTCCGTGTCAAGTTAAAGGAATTTTAACATTTAAAAACATGAGACACCTGCATTGTGTTCTATTTGTTGCATTGCATCTAGCTTTTTTTAGTGCAAAAACACTTTCGGTCTGAACAGCCTATTAGGAGGCAAATGCCTATGTAGTCACTACAGTAGGCAGTGAGGGAGCTCAAAAAGATTTTGATAAGAGCTAATAACACCAGTGTAGTAAATGTGAAGGTATCTAAATACTTTCTGAAAACATTGGATATTTTTTATCTTCATGCAAATGACACATATCTGCTCAGTGTAGGGAATAATTTACAGATCTTTTAATATATCCCTGCATTTGAGTTGATTCTTCCAGAACAGGCTGGCTGAAGCTCTATTTTCCCTATTTTCAACTATATTTTTGGAGTTGGAAGACTTTTTTTTTCTGCAGAGGGAGAGAGAGAGAGAGAGAGAGAGAGAGAGAGAGAGAGAGAGAGAGAGAGAGAGAGAGAGAGAATATCTATATTCTCTCTGACCAGAAGAACAAAAATCTCTCTCAATGGCGCCTTTACAGAGAAAATGAAAACATAAAACAAATGAGAGAGGCAGGAATGAATGAAAGAAATGTAAGAGAATTTTAACTCATGAAATGTACAGACACTGAAATGGATCTTTCTGTCACAGGTAAGCATAATGACAAGTCAGATATTTAATGAATAGGGGTGACCAGGGCTTCCTGTCACACTTTTTACTCTTGAATATGAATATTTCTCAGGGCAGGTTTATTTTTGAAAACTGGTTATTAAAGCTTATATTAACCAACACTTCACCAAATTTTGACCAGAGTGTTTTGAGGATGATCTTATAAAAAAAATTGTTGAGGATTTGCTAAAAGATGTAGGATGATTTTGATAAGGAACGTTTTCAATAAAATTTACAATAGAGGAAAATATGGTCGGTATCAATAAACTTGGCCTGACACAATAAAAGGAATTTCTATACAGAAACATTTGGATCAACCGCTATAAGCTCAACTGCATGTGAACAATTTGAATTGTTGATGGTGCCAGTAAAGTCATTTGACTTTGCGTCTTATTACAAGAAAACCTGAAAACTAAACACTTCTGTACCGTGAAACCCTTAAACCCCTCGCACACTAAACCAGAATCTTCAGTATCCACATTCAAACACGTTGATGGGCTGCAGACGTGTCCTTTCTGAAACAACAGTGTTTGAGAGCTCTTGACTCACTAGATTCAACCTCCCAGCTCTTCTAGTCACATATTCATAGATAAGATTTATTACTCATGCAGATATTCTGAATCATCCTACAGGGAACTACGCTGAACAAATTCTTATTTGGAAACCTCAAAGAGAACATGTCATACATGAGTAAATTCCTGTTCTCTGTGCCTACAGACAACAGGGCCCACCTGTACTCCTCCTGGGTGAAGATGGGGATCCTGGAGGGCTGGAGAACAGTGATTTCCACAGTGGTTCTATTCGTCTTCACTGGTTCTCCATCATCATAGGCGATCACCACAAGCTAGAAGCAGAGTTTGAGAGATTAACATTTTTAAAATAGAGATAATTAAAAAATATTAAAAGATTAAAGATGAATAAGGGTCAACGGCATGCCACTGTTTTTTGTCCCCTGGAAATTTAGTTCTTAAAAAAAAAAAACACTGAAACGGCACAAATCAATAAAGACAAAAATGTGAAGGTGGCATAACCTTCCTGAGATCGTAACAAAGTACAAGTGTCATTAAAAGGCTGACATTCTTGAGAAAAGTACATTCGTATTTAGTGTAACTTATTTTAAAATGAATAAGAAGTAGTGAAGCACTTTTTAGGATTTTTGTTCACCAAATCAAAGTGTGTGGTTTAACTAACATTTTGTGTCATGTAGCAAGAAAAAACGGTCCCACTTTATATTTGGTGTCTTTAACTACTATGTCCTAACATTGAAATACATACAATACAGTGTACTTTTTGTGTAATGCATGTTTTCTGCAAAATTCTCACAAGATTCACATTTGCTGCTACTGAGGTTGAGGTACAGGTAGGTTTAGGGGTATGGTTAGGGTTTAGATTAGGGGTAAGGGTTTAGGGTCAGGGTGTTAAAATATAAGTTTCAAAATGTCACTACAGCTTTCACCAAGATGATGTCAAGATTTTAAATGTTCATTTTCCCCTAATGCCTTGCATAGAACAGCTATTTACCGTAAAACTAGTCACTTCACAGTGAGACTGCTCTTGATCTCCCAGAATGCAACATTTTTAACCGCAAACTACTGTATTTAAGAATCACAGTAGATTGCTGTAGGAATTTGGCGGTAAATTTACAGCATTTCTTTACTGTGTACATTGTATCAAATGCTTGTGTCAAGTACATATAGTAGTCAAAGACACCTAATATAAAGTGGGTCCAGAAAAAACAAAAAAACAAAAAAAAAAACATAAAAACACATAGATTTTTTTTTAAAAGAATGATTATATTATAAGGTGTAAGGAAAATATTTTATTATTATTTTTAGACAATTTCACAATTATTTGCCCCAACAAACTCCAAAAATCACAGACATACTTATTTTTCATTGACCCATAACTGTTGTTCCTTATACATTATAGCCCTAAACTATGGGTAGTAGTTAATTCACCCTTAAAAACAGTTACTGAATAAAGATGCCTTTAAATTATATTTTCAGACAAACAATTGCTCTTATCTAATTGTGGTTGGGCATTCAGAACAGTTATATTCACTTACACTATTGTTTTCACTTGTAATCAAATAAGGCTTCTCTCTTTTTTAAATGACTGCGATAAGCGTTTATCTTGATTCTGAAGTAAACATATCAATCACAAATTTCTTTAAGCTCAATTTTACATTTGCATATAGCCTTCCCAAAGAAAAGATTTTTGGTGACTGTACTGTATATAACTAATCAACATACTGTAAATACATGAATTTTACCTAATAGTTCCTTAATTGAGGTAATTCACTCAATCAGATTGCTTCTTATTTGTCATTGTAAGAACAAGCCCTAGGAGGGCGGGGCTTAGTGAAGGGTAAATTGCCAATGTTTAACAACATAAGGATGGCTTGTTGGCCCAGACTCACTTTGAAAATGGCGTTGGGCTCCTCGTTCAGGTTGACTTTGGTGATAACTCTGCCCGTGTCCTGCTCTACATCAAAGATACTGCCACTATAAGGACACTGCTCCTGATCCACTCTGTAGCACACATTACTTGCCGCCGTACCCTGAGGGAGATATATGGTTTGTATGAACATGTTACCTAAAGCATATCCACCTGAAGTTAAAATATCCAAAGCTGATATATTATAACATTTAATTACATGCATTAGCTTATTATATAATTACAGAGTTCTATTATTATCTCTGCCTCAAAAGGGCTTTCTATGACATCAGATCAGGATGTTTAAGCTTTTCTTTTTTTGTCATACAACGGAAGACAGAGACCAAACCGAGTTGTAAGCTGGGACTCGACAAGTCTGAATACTGTATTTGAAACAAAGAATTAGATATACGAGATACAGCAACTGAATTTGTAGTATTTTTCTTACACAAAGCTATTGTATGGCTTTCGAAGACCAGAAATTGAGCAAACAAGTCACATGACTACTTTCATGCTACTTTTATAATGCTTTTTTTATTTATTTTTTTACGCTTGACAGCCCCAGTCTTCATTTATTGTCAATGTATGGAAAAGAGCAACTTGAACATTCTGCAAAATATCTCATTTTGTGTTTCTTGGAAAAAACAACATCATATGAGTTTAGAATGAAATGAGGGTGAGTAAATGATGCCAGAATTTTCATTTTTGGATGAACTATTCCTTTAAAGTGGTGTCTTTGAATGGTTGGTCTGAACTTTCTAAAAGGTCTCTTGTGCATCTTGTTTTGTAGAGCTACAGAGTCAGCCGCACCTCATTCTACTGATACTTTACGGCCCATATGACTGGCTGTATCATAAATGTTTGATGCTTTGTGCTGTGGTAAACATACAAAGTCATTTATACTGCAAGAAAAAGAGACAGAAACAGCATCACATTTACATCTCTGACAGCCAAGAAATTGGTTTCTAGTTTCTTCTTTAAATCTATGTCTAAATTTTTCTGTGGCTTATTTTTTTTTTTTTTTTTTGTCATAAGTTGTTGTTTTTTTGGTTGTTTTTTTTTTTTTTTTTTTTTTTTTTTTGCTCCCCCATGTTTTCAAAGCATTATTTAAAGAAGGAAAGAATAATTTAACTTGGTGTTGGCTTGGTGGTAAAGATATAACCAAGAAGAGTAAAAAAGACAGATTTACTTCATCTGACCACTGTAAGCTCTTTCAAGACAATCACACCACTATGATTAGGAGTGGTAAAGCGAAAAACGAAATCTAATGACCGTACGTTACAGTTTCTACTCGATGCCGTCCTTGTTTTCAAATCCAGTCATAAACCAAATTATCAACATAAACTATGGGCCAAATGTGCCATCATGAAAGTAATATAGAAATCAAATGCTCAAGTAGGCTACCATTAATCTATTTATAATGAAATAAACAACACTGCACAGAAAGCTCAATTTGAACAAACTTAAAAAAAAAAAAAAAAAAAAAAAAAAAACGTTTATTGAACATTAGAAAAATATCTGAATGCATAGACTAATACAAATATAGTGATACAAGGAGGTGCAGTACTAATAGACCAATATATCAGCAAGACCAATTAATTGGCTAATATTTGCCATTTTAAGATTATTGCCACTGGCAGATAACTGTCAGTGGCATTCACATATATAATAATTAGGGCTGTCGATTTAATGCATTAATTCGGTGCGATTAAATATATATAAAAATAACGCGTTAAAAACTTTATTAATCATGTCCCGTACCGTAATAAGGAACAATCCTTGAAACTGCCCTTATAATAAATCTCAGACTGATTGACTTATTCAGTTGCAAAATCGTTGCTATGGACTGTAAACCAATGATAGGCTTATATTCAATAATATGGAAATTAAACAATATAGTGCATTCTAAAGCCACTTTTTGTTTTGTCTTTTTTAATGCTTTACTTGCATGTCAAAATAATGTAATGCATTTTAATTATCTGTATTATTATTGTTTATATATATATATATATATATATACAGTACTGTGCAAAAGTTTTAGGCACTTGTGAAACAATTTGCCTAGTGAGGATTTCTTCAAAAATAATGCCATGAATAGTTTTCATTTATAAATTAACATCATACGAAGACCAGTAAACAAAAATACAAAAAGCTAAATCAACATTTTGTGTGACCACCTCTGCCTTCAAAACAGCACCATTTCTCCTAGGTACACCTGGACACAGTTTTTCTTGGTTGTTGGCAGATAGGATATTCCAAGCTTCTTGGAGAATTCGCTGCAGTTCTTCTATCTATTTAGACTGTCTCAGTTGCTTCATGTCTCTTCATGTAATCTCAGCCTCTATGTTCAGTGGGGGGCTCTGTGGGGATCATGCAATCTGTTGCAGGGCTCCCTGTTCTTCTGTTCTTTTCTATTTGCAAAAGGAATGTTTGGGAGTCTAAAATGTATATTTCATTTTGACTCAATAAAGCTGAAGATATAAATAACCATCTTAAGACAAATGTTTTTGTGAAATATCTTATGTGCCTAAGACTTTTGCACAGTACTGTGTGTGTGTGTATGTATATATATATATATATATATATATATATATATATATATACTGAACAGCCACAACATTAACACCACCTGCCAAATATTGTGTAGGTCCCCCTTGTGCCACCAAAACAGCAGCAACACGCATCTCAGAATAGCATTATGAGATGCTATTCTTCTCACCACATTTGTAAAGAGTGGTTATCTGAGTTACCGTAGACTTTGTTAGTACGAACCAGTCTGGCCATTCTCTGTTGACCTCTCTCATCATCAAGGTGTTTACGTCCATAGAACTGCCGCTCACTGAATATTTTTTTGTTTCTGGCACCATTCTGAGTAAACTCTAGAAACTCTTGTGTATGAAAATCCCAGGAGATCAGAATTTACACAAACCAGCCCACCTGGCACCAACAATCATGCCACGGTCCAAATCACTGAGATCACATTCTTTCCCCATTCTGATGGTTGATGTGAACATTAACTGAAGCTCCTGACCCGTATCTAAATGATTGTATGCACTGCACTGCTGCCACATGATTGGCTGATTAGATAATCGCATGGATGATTTTTGGTGCCAGATGGGCTGGTTTGAGTATTTCTGTAACTGCTGATCTCTTGGGATTTTCACACACAACAGTCTCGAGAATTTACAACGAATGGTGCCAAAAACAAAAAACATCCAGTGTGCAGCAGTTCTGCAGCTGGAAACGCCTTGTTGATGAGAGAGGTCAACAGAGAATGGCCAGACTGGTTCGAACTGACAAAGTCTATGGTAAGTCAGATAACTGCTCTGTACAATTGTGGTGAGAAGAATAGCATCTCAGTATGGTATTCTTAGATTTTATATATATATATATATATATATATATATATATATATATATATATATATATATATATATATATATATATATACACACACACACACACACACACACACACACTCACACTACTGGTCAAAAGTTTTGAAACACGACTGAAATTCTTAAAAATCTTTTGATCTGAAGGCATATGCTTAAATGTTTGAAATTAGTTTTGTAGACAAAAATATAATTGTGCCACCATATTCATTTATTTCATTATAAAACTAAAATGAAATAAAAAAAATGTAAAAGTTTTTGAAATTGATGACTTGGGCCAAATAATAAAGAAAGCAGCCAATAAGTGCCCAACATAGATGGGAACTCCTTCAATACTGTTTAAAAAGCATCCCAGGGTGATACCTCAAGAAGTTGGTTGAGAAAATGTCAAGAGTACATGTCTGCAAATTCTAGGCAAAGGGTGACTACTTTGAAGATGCTAAAATATAACACAGTTTTGATTTATTTTGGATTTTATTTAGTCACAACATATTCCCAATTGTTCCATTTATGTTATTCCATAGTTTTGATGACTATACTATTATTCTAAAACGTGTAGGAAAAAAAAAAAAAAAAAAAAATATATATATATATATATATATATATATATATATATATATAATAAAGAATAAGTGTTTCAAAACTTTTGACCGGTAGTGTGTGTGTATATATATATATATATATATATATATATATACACACACACACACACACACATATACAATAGCTTCCAAAAGTTTGGAATAATGTTCAGATTTTGTTCTTATGGAAAGAAATTGGTACTTTTATTCACAAAAGTGGCATTCAAATGATCACAATGTATAGTAAAGACATTAATAAAATAAAATTAATATTACAATTTGAAAAAAATTAAACTACTTCAAAGATTTCTCACCAAAAAATCCTCTCATTTCACCCAACGCTTCCTGTAGCACTGGCCATAGATGTGGCTGTCTTGTCGGGCACTTCTCACACACCTTACAGTCTAGCTGATCCCACAAAAGCTCAATGGGGTTAAGATCCATAACACTCTTTTCCAATTATCTGTTGTCCAATGTCTGTGTTTCTTTGCCCACTCTAACCTTTTCTTTTTGTTTTTCTATTTTCAAAAGTGGCTTTTTCTTTGCAATTCTTCCCATAAGGTCTGCACCCCTGAGTCTTCTCTTTACTGTTGTACATGAAACTGGTGTTGAGCGGGTAGAATTCAATGAAGCTGTCAACTGAGGACATGTGAGGCGTCTGTTTCCAAACTAGAGACTCTGATGTACTTATCCTCTTGTTTAGTTGTACATCTGGCCTTCCACATCTCTTTCTGTTCTTGTTAGAGCAAGTTGTCCTTTGTCTTTGTAGACTGTAGTGTACACCTTTGTATGAAATCTTTTTTTTTTTTTCCAAGCATTGTATAGCCTTCATTCCTCAAAACAATTATTGATTGACGAGTTTCTAGAGAAAGCTGTTTTTTTTTTTTGCCATTTTTGACCTAATATTGACTTTAAGACATGCAAGTCTATTGCATACTGTGACAACTCAAAAACAAACACAAAGATAATGTTAAGTTTCATTTAACGAACCAAATAGCCTTCACCTGTGTTTGATATAATGGCAAGTGATTTTCTAGTACCAAATTAGCAATTTAGCATGATTACTCAAGGATAAGGTGTTGGAGTGATGGCTGCTGGAAATGGTGCCTGTCTAGGTTTGACCAAAAATGACTTTTTCAAATAGTGATGGTGCTGTTTTTTACATCAGTAATGTTCTGACTATACTCTGTGATCAATTGAATGCCACTTTGGTGAATTAAAGTACCAATTTCCTTCCAAAACAGCAAAATCTGTACATTATTCCAAACTTTTGGCCGCCAGTGTATATGATAATTATTATGTGTATATCAGCATTATATCGGCCACACTACTCACATGATATTGTATTTACCCATATTGGATGACCACTAATCGATGCTATCGATGACATACTGATGCAATATCATGAGGAAAATAATTGTGAAATATCGGAATATGATTGTATTGACACAGCCCTACTCTTTTGAGTGAAAATATAGGCATTAAATCTGCTCAATCTGCCAGAAAAGGAAATCCTCTGACTGGGTTAAGCCACAAAATTAGACAGTCCTCTTCCCAGCTAATACGGGATAAAATCAGTTAGCTGTTTAATATATGACATTCATGAGTCATTTTCAGCGGGTGTCACTGCCAACACTCAAATGTGAGCCGTTCGCATTATTAAGACGCATTCAGTTTCTGCCTGCTGATTGTATTGAAGCTCTGCCTGAATGATTAATGGCTGTCGGTTGTTCTGCTCTGTAGTGACACTTCAAGGATGGAAGTTCATTACTCATCCCTTTCTATATTTTCAAATAAAAGGAAGTCGCGATGCAGGACGCAAGGTTCAACCAGCACAAGGCAAAGGAGGAGCTTTCATTACCCAATGACCTTTGCAGTCACGCTTATAAATACTGTGTCATTATCTCTTTCACAGGCGCTGCCTGGAACTGCAGCGATTCTCGTACTGTAATGACCTTTGCAGTCACGCTTATAAATACTGTGTCATTATCTCATTCACAGGCGCTGCCTGGAACTGCAGCGATTCTTGTACTGTAATCATCTGTGTTTGAGCTAGACCCTAATGAGGACGGTCACTTCCTGTCCTTGTGCTGTACCGCACTTTAGCTTTCAGGGCCTTTTCTCAGAAGGACATATTAAATGCGAGAATTATCCGACTAGTCTAGTCATGCCTGAGAGAGACAGAGACTGAGCTGCACCATGTCTCCATGGTGATTCACAACACAACTGGAATGATGAATCTGGTATTTCATTGGGGCATACAGGGTCATCACAAACTTCTTCTTGAGCAGACATCAAAACAAAAATTTGTGTACTGGCACACAAATGCACACATACACACACGCACAAAATAGACTAAGAAAGCAGTCTGGAGAGAAACAGAAATCCATGTCACTCATTATAATGAGTCTGTCCTCTTATAATTTTCTACAAACCTTGACTGGCTGCAAAGACATGTAACCTTGCAAAACAAGAATAAAACATGAGTATACTCAGGGCTCAAAAATAAGGATTGGGCCAGACAATTAGGTTTTTACATGCTTTGCTGACTTTTTTACTGGCCCCAATGCAAAAAGGTACAGTATCTTGCCCTTTTCTTCTGTAAAACTGTGTTTATTTACAGGTTTAAATACAGAATCCCAGATATTAAAATGTGGTTTTGGACATTTTGACAGCACCGTATTTCTGTTTTTTTGTTTTTTTTTTTTATCCCCTTTTTTCTCTCAAATTGGAATGCCCAATTCCCACTACTTAGTAGGTCCTCGTGGTGGCGCGGTTACTCACCTCAATATGGGTGGCGGAGGACAAGTATCAGCTGCCTCCGCTTCTGAGACCATCAATCCGCGCATCTTATCAATTGGCTCGTCGTGCATGACACCGTGGAGACTCACAGCATGTGGAGACTCATGCTACTCTCCATGATCCAGGCACAACTTACCATGCGCCCCATTGAGAGCGAGAATCCCTAATCGCGACCACGAGGAGGTTACCCCATGTGACTCTACCCTCCCTAGCAACCGGGCCAATTTGGTTGCTTAGGAGACCTGACTGGAGTCACTCAGCAAGCCCTGGAGTCGACCCCATTGTATTTCTAAATGTCAGTGTTACTGTCAGAAAGTATACTTAGTTTTTATTATTTATTATTAATCATTTTAAAAATTAAATAAACCTTTATGTGGGTTTTTATAATAAAATCAGTATGTTTTACAGCTGTAAATGTAACATTTGACAGGCATAGATTCATAAACATAATGGGCACCTCTGTGACTGGGCCATCCACATTATTGAGCCCTGATACTATTGCAAATGATCTTCAACTTGACCTGAGAATCTTCAATTTGACCTGAGAATTTCTTGATGTTGTCTCAAAAGTCTTAATTTTTAGGCCATATCAAGACTAATATGTTTTCAGTTGAAAACTAAATTTTTTTATATCATTGTCTTCCAAAGTTTGTGGCACTAGAGAGCATTTAAAAAGTTGAAAGTTTTTGGAGGAGGAAAACGCTGTTCCAATGTGGAAGAGAAACATAAACATAGCAAAACCAGAGTTTTCAACGAAAAAGTATTAGTGTGGATGTGACCTTAGTAAAACACAAAGACTTACACATAGACCCCATTTCCACCTGGTATTAAGATGCATTTCGGGTGATCCGATCACATGTGGTCAGCGTTAAATACAGGTCTAAACGGTGTTTAAAATATCTTGTGATGGGATCACAAAAAACACATATGAATGGGGCCAAAAATGCATGTGACCACATCACATTTGAGGCGTAAACACGAATCCGTCTAGTATGTGTCCCAGCAGCAGTGAAGCGCTACCCCTCACCTGTCAGTCAACTGCTGCACTAAAACAAGAGTTTAAACTTTAGGGGGTCTGGGTAGCTCAGTGGTAAAATACATTGGCTACCACCCCTGGAGTTCGCTAGTTTGCTAGTTCGAATCCCAGGGTGTGCTGAGTGACTCCAGCCAGGTCTCCTAAGCAACCAAATTGGCCTGGTTGCTAGGGAGGGTAGAGTCACATGGGGTAACCTCCTCGTGGTCGCCATAATGTGGTTCATTCTCAGTGGGGCACATGGTGAGTTGAGCGTGGTTGCCGCGGTGAATGGCGTGAAGCCTCCACACACGCTATGTCTCTATGGCAACGCGCTCAACAAGCCACATGATAAGATGCGCAGGTTGACTGAACTAGGATTCATCCTCCGCCACCCGGACTGAGGCGAATCACTACGCAACCACGAGGACTTAAAAAGCACATTGGGAATTGGGCATTCCAAATTGAAAAAAAAAAAAAAAAGAGTTTAAATTTTGCAGATTACGAGCGGCTTTAAAATGAAATACTGTAACCGTCTGATCAGTAACATTTTAAAAAATGGATACATACACAATCATGAGAACTTCACGGATCTTCTTTAGTGTGTATGATATCAATACAAATGAGAAGCACGAACACCTGAAGATCCTTTAAAACAGGTAATCCACTAAAATAATGGATAATTCTGCTTGACATTTTGTGTATGTGCTTAGATTAATTTCTCTGGGAGTCTTTTTCGCGCTTTCTTTGTCTTTACTGATTTTGTCGCGCTTTAATATCATGTAGTAACACATTGACATATTGATTGATGTATGTCTTCATGAAACAGAGACCCTCCCCTCCAAATTGAAACACAAATGGACACAGAACACGCATTTAAGCGACCAGGTGTGAACAGTGATGTGTCTCACCTGAACACATGTGATCGGATCACCTGAGATGCATATTAATACCAGGTGTAAATGGGGTCATAGATCTTGTCTCTTTGGCATTGACATAGTCCAAAATTCTTACCAAAAAAAAAAAAAAAAAAAACACTTGCAAACCCAAAAATCTTTCAGGAAAGCTCTAGTGTGAAGTCAGGCAGTGCTGTGTCTCTGTCTGAAGCAGACTATTGCAGGTTAACCTGTGTCAGAGACTGCAGCATGCACCTCTCTCTTACACATTCCTGTCCCCTACAGTGATACAAGACTTAATGAGTGTGTTTACATGAACGTTTTTACTTAAGATCATGCTTAAGCGTATTCTTAATAAGCCGACAATGTGCAAGGTCACGTAAATGCCTTAAACGGTGTTATTTTATCGGGGTAATGTCATAAACGGTTTCAAAGACCAGTCGGCACACCGAGATTTTTGCCCATTACCCTGATTTCACTCTGCATGCAAAGAACATTACTTGCATTCTTAACAGCATATCCTATGTGCGCAAGTGTTGTGTGCATGCCTGTTTACATTTTGACGTTAAAAGCAGAGAATGATAATTGATTTCAAGTCAAATAAATTAGATTTTCATGCACTGTCAGTGTAAGGGAAGTCACACAGAATGAGGGAAGGAGGACACTGGGACAGGATGTTTCATGTCTCAGGTGAGCTTTTAATCACAAACTTCGGGGAAACAGAGTCACAACTGGCACAGTAACTTCTTCAGCTTCACAAACTCTTTAGTGTCACAGGCTCCTAGTCATAGCCTCTTAATCAACACAAAGCCTTTATCACAACTCTTTAATGTCACAACTCAGTAGCTTCACCGTGAGGCCTCTCGTGCCAGACTCTCTCTCCCTCTCTGCTGGTGGCGTGGCCGCTTATATGCCGCTTATATGCCGCTCTCCCCATGCTCACTGGAATTAGAGACAGGTGTTAGACATAATCTAGCTCAGGTGTAAGCGTCCTTACCGCTTTTTCTCTCTCCGGACTGATGCTCGACCATGCCCCCCCTGCCACAGTCAGATTTTTGAATAAGCTGATTTTTGGTAGGACTTCCCGGCAAAAAATTTTTTTTATAATAATTCACACACTAGGACCTTTGTCATAAACTACAATCCTGGAGTGATAGTGCCAAGATGTCTGACTTAATGGATCTCATAATACATCTGCCCAAATTCAACAGTCACAGAAAAAAATTAGGACTTGTGAGATTACACATAAATAAAGTTTTTAACAGTAGTATAATTACCCCACATAATGCTATAGTCTGGCTATAATAATTTCAATTTACTATTATGACCTTTAATCCTGTATTATTCATGTCTAATAACTATCAATTTAACCCTTTATAGCAAATATGTTATGTCTCCTATGTATGAGCTTGGTTTTTCATTTGCAGAACGTTGAAGTTATATTAATTCCTGATAATTTAAATCATATTCATGTTATAAAGTTTATGACTACAATATATCTTTTAAGAGCAGGTAACTGATCGACATGCGACCAAAATAAAAATATGCTAATTTATGGGAGGAAAAAGCGGGTCACACCCCAGCTCAAAGACGATTTCTGAATGGCTAAAACTCTTTTGGGGTTTGGTCAGCAGAAAGGGTTAAAAGACCATGTCATAACGGACTAAATTGAATTCTCGTGAGTTTGTGGAAGTTTTGAGCTTTTCTTCTGCAATCCGAAACGAGACTCCATCCAGCCCATCCCATCATCCAATCCTCTGTCCTTATATGGCTTTTTCCGAAACTGACACCATCTTCAAACAGATTTCTAGACCATCGACTCAATGAACCAGAGACCATCGAGCCGAAGAACTTCCTTCCCAATGAACCAAGAAAATGCATGTACAGACTATTGCTAAACTGGTGCATATTTCATTACCTCATTTTAATCAATAAATGGGTTAAATTAATTAATTGATGGTTTGTTCAGGTCATGGTCTACTAAATTCTTTATAGTGCCATAAGCTTGGTATAGTATTTATTTTCTCTGTTTCAAAGCTCATTCTTTGTATACTAACCTGTGTGTGTGTGTGTGTGTGTGTGTGTGTGTGTGTGTGTGTGTGTGTGTGTTAGATTAGTTTCTGTGTAGCAGTTGTGGATTAGTACAATAAAGTCTTGTCTATATTCAAAGAGAAGTTGTCTGTGATTCATGCTCACAATTTAATGACAATAAACTGCCTGATCCTTGCTACTTTGCTAACAAATGGTGCTTTGGACAATATTTTGGATATTATTGGCTGTTCCCACAAGAATAATATCCCCTCTAAAATTAATAGATATGCTCATTTCAATTTATTGCTGGCCAAATAGGTTGATCAGTCATGAAATTGAATTCTTTTAATATTCCCTAAATAATTACAGCTAAGTTCCTTAAAGTCCTGTAGCTATCAGCATATTGGTGTGCATGCATTCAGTGATGCCAAACGCCACTGGTTCTCGTGTCTCGTAACTGATCAAAAAAGGCCAAGTTTGAATATGTGGCAGTGCAAATGAGACTTGAGAGTTATGGCAGAGGAGCTAAAAACTACAGTACATTCAGAACTTCATATAGTCTTTAAACTTATACCCCATTGCGGTCTCAGAGTTTTAGACAGCCAATAAAGTCTGTTAACAAGCTCCTCCTGTCTCAAGTCCAGATAAAGCATATAGAGAAGTTTAAAAAACCACAAACCGTTGTTTTGTTTTTACTGTCTGCAGATGATAAACATTTACAGGCAGTCAGTGTGTATCCAGACCCCAGTGTGCACTGCCACTCTGAATAAACCAAACCTCAGGCAGCGAATAACCTTGTTTATGTAATTTATAAGGCAATAAGGGATGTATGTCTTTGCTGTATTGTAATGGCCTTGTAATTCCCTCCAGCTGTAACTGTTTCAGGAGCGTGCTGGGCTGCATTCGGAAATCCAATAAATATTTCCACTCTCTGAAAAAAAATGCCAACATTTTCAAATTTACCACAGTGTCAAAATTTCAATGTTGCCACATGTAATTTGATTTCGAAGTTGTCTAGTGAACGAGAAAGAGAGGCCAGTCTTCAGACGGCAAATGTTAAAGCGCTCTTTCAGATCAATCAAATAAAGACGCAGAGAGAGAGTGACAGCACAGAACAAACTCATTCGCCACACCAGCAGTTTAACATGCTTATGAAGAAATGTGGAAACAGTTTGGAACAGGTATGCAGGAGACACCAGGTGCAGAGACTTACAGTAAAATGAAATAACTGACACCCAAACAAATTTAAAGAGTTCAGTGATAGAATAAACCACTTAAATAAATGCATAATTTAAACTCTAACCCCAAATCTAAGCTCAACTCCCTCAAACCCCCATCATATACAGTAAACCAACTTTTAACCTCCAACCCTAGATCTTAACCAGTAGAACCCACCCACCACCTCTTCCTGACCCTAACTTTACTCTCTATTTCTCCGTTATAAACAAAACACTGAAACAAATAGCACATCATTAACTTAAATTAACTTACTTAAATCGCATTAACTGATTTCGGAACAGCCTCGGGCTCATATTAAATTGGTAAAATGTCTACATTTTTGGGATGTTCTTAACTTCCATTAACTGAGCTTTAAGGTGAGTAATCAAATAAGCTGTGTTAACCTTTTCGCACGCGAGTTTTTCCTGTATTGACGGATCCCCCATCATGAGTTCTCTAATGCGCACTGTAAAAAAAAATCACTTTACACTTCACAGCAGATGCACTGGAGGACAGATTATCAAACATATAATGGGATTTTTTTAGATGTTTATAATGATTGATTATGATAGATAAGATGCGATAGCGAACGCGATTGCCAGCTATGCGTGGCATCATATTGTATACATTTCAATGCAGCAAGGGATTCCGAGTTCGTCAACCATAGAAGGTTCTAAAAAGCCCTAGCCCTTCCACTTGTTGAACTGGAAATGGTAAGAATGAGTGTGGACAGAATGGGAGAAGGCTCCAGTGGACAAACTAGTTTATAGGCTACATTTTTAGTTTGACATCAGGAAACTGTGTTAAAACTGGTATTAAACTGTGTTTCATTATTCTGACGTTTTATTAGACATCTTAGTCGGAGGCGCAGTGGTGCCCTATAAGCGATCCAAAAATGCACGTGAGGGAAGCGAGCCGGCACGCTTATGAAGCTTCATCAACACGGCTTTAGGACTCCGCTGCCGAGTATTCATCTGGCGAATGTCTGCTCCCTCACCAACAAAACGGACGAACTGCTTCTGCTCACTCAAACAAATAAGGACTTTTCTAACTCTGCTGCTCTGTGTTTCATGGAAACCTGGCTGAATGAACCTATCCTGGACAGCGCGTTTCATCTGCTGGGCTACCAGCTGTTCAGAGCGGATCACGTTGAGGAATCATCGGGGAAAACGAGAGGCGGTGGGACATGCTTTTTCATCAGCGAAAGTTGGTGTACAGATGTAACAGCATTGAAGAAGATGTGCTGTCCTAATTTAGAAACGCTCTTCATCAGCTGTAAGCCTTTCTACTCACAGTGGGAATTTTCCTCGTTCATCCTGGTGAGTGTTTATATCCTGCCACAAGCATGCGTGAACGCAGCACTGCAAAAGCTGGCTGATCACATCACAGACACGGAGCAACAACACCCGGACTAACTTATTATTATTCTGGGAGATTTTAATAAAGCTAACCTTACCCTTGAACAGTCAAAATAAAAACAACACATCACATGCCCCACCAGAGACAAAAATATACTGGACCACTGCTACACCACTGTAAAGGATGCATATCGCTCTGTCCCACGTGCAGCTTTAGGACTCTGATCACTGTCTGGTTCATCTTCTCCTGACCTACAAGCAGAAACTAAAATCATCTAAGCCTGTAGTAAGGACTGTAAAGAGATGGACTAATGAAGCAGAGCTGGAACTACAAGCCTGATTTGACTGCACTGATTGGAGTGTTTTTGAAGCTGCAGCCACAGACCTGGATGAGCTCACAGATACTGTGACATCATATATCAGTTTCTGTGAGGATATGTGCATCCCTACTAGGACATTTTTATCATTCAATAACGATAAACTATGGTTTACAGGAAGATTCAGACAGCTTTGTCATGCCAAAGAGGATGCTTACAGAAGTGGGGATAAAATATTGTACAACCAGGCCAGGAACACACTTACTAAGGAAATCAGAGTGGCTAAAAGAAGCTACTCTGAAAAGCTGAAAAACAGTTTTCAGCCAACATTCCTGCATCTGTGTGGAAAGGCCTGAAAAGCATCACCAAGTACAAGACACCTCCCCCTCGCTCTGTAGAGAGTCAACTAATGGCTGATGAACTGAATGTGCTTTACTGCAGGTTTGAAAAGCCCAGTCTCACAACCCTCTCAACTACCTTGAGCTGAACACACTCAAAACAGTGGAGATGATAGTGGACTTCAGGAGGACTTTTGGAGCTACAGTATTCGCATTATTAAATAAAGAGTTGCAATGTTAAAATGACCGATTGCGAAGCAGAAGATATGTATTCACAAACCGTGAAGGAAAAGCATGCAATATTATTATTATTATATATATATATATATATTTATTATTTTTTTTCTCCCCTTTTCGCCCCAATTTGGCACGTACAACTCCCAATGCGCTCTAAGTCCTCATGGTGCTGTAGTGACTTGCCTTAATCCGGGTGGCGGAGGACGAATCTCAGTTGCCTCCGCATCTGAGACAGTCAATCCGAGCATTTTATAAAGTGGCTTGTTGAGCGCGTTACCGCAGAGTACTAGCGCGTGTGGAGGCTCACGCTATTCTCCATGGCATCCACGCACAACTCACCATTTGCCCCACCGAGAGCCACATTATAGTGACCACGAGGAGATTAACCCAACATGACTCTGCCCACCCTAGCAACCGGGCCAATTGGTTGCTTAGGAAGCCTGACTGGAGTCACTCAGCACGCCCTGGATTCGAACTTGCAACTCCAAGTGTGGTAGTCAGCGTCTATACTTGCTTTACATGCAATATTATTTACATGTCTACAACTGTTTATCTCATGCGCACTGTTTTAACCTGGCTAGCAGAACTAGTTATTGTAGCTAACGTGAATAAAAGAGGCGCGTGTGGAGGATCAGCTGTTTATGATTATACTGTAGAAGAATAGATTATTATTTTTGTGTCAGAGACCTCTCGGGCAGTGAATTATTTACGAACATCCGAGCAAATTACATGTAAAAGAAATAGGCCAATGTATTTTTAAATGGAGGACATCGATATTTGTTTTTATACAAATATTGACTTTTTTTGTTGTGCTTGGAAAAGTAACCCTGTGTTAAAATATTTGGGATATTTCAAATATGTTTTATTTTTATTTTTTCCACACAGGCATGTCAGACACTGTAACTTGTGTGATGTTGCTTGTAGCTTGCTTCGATGTTAAGCAGAGTTTTGTAGGCTAACATTTAGATTTTTACGTATTTTTGCTTGGAATTAAATATTATTAAATTATTAATTTTAAACCTGGTTGATTTGCTTTACGAATTAATAAAAGGACAAACGTTGGCTTGTAATTTCTGGACTAGGATCAGATTCCCCACCTCAAATTCAAAAGGCTGACTCTAGAATGGTGGCTGTGGACAAATTCATCTTACATCGCTTGAGTGGTTTCGGCCGATTTCTGCGTCCATGCAATCGTGGACGCGGAGAATGTCTTTAATAATATTTGTTGTAAAATGTGAAATGATTTAATAAATGGTGTAATTCTTGGATTAAAGCATGGGCTATAGATTATTGTAGCATTAAAAATGAGTTCACATTTTTGTAGAGTTCCTTTTTTAATTATATCCATTCACATTCAAATCAATAATAATCCAATCAAACTCTAAACGAGCCAGCTGACTTTGGTGGAAATAAATTCATCAGACACATCCTCAAACTTGTGAAGAAGACTCTCTCCACTGGATTTTATATTTAAAGAAACATTGCCTACATATGGAAAATTTGTTGTGTTGTTATATGTCTAAAATACAAAGCACTTTTGAAATATTTATGAACATTTCTGAGTTATAATTTGCCTTGGTTGATGTTAAATTGATATGTAATAGTATGCAGCCTAATTGATGTTTGTAAAGGTATGTGACACTAATATCATATTTACATTTATTTATTGTCATAAACCAAAGTTAAATTTCATGCATCTTAAATGCATTTTATCATATAATTCAATATATATACACACACATACACTTATATTGTTATAGGCTATCCTTATGAGGACTCTCCACAGACATAATGATTTTTATACTATACAAATAATAGATTCTATCCCCTAACCCTAACCCGACCCCTAAACCTAACCCTCACAGAAAACTTTCTGCATTTTTACATTTTCAACAAAAAAAATAAAAAATAAAATAAAATAAAAATATTGTTTATTATGATTATTATGCAATTTGAATTATGGGTACACTAGACATGTCCCATAAACCACATCTATAGCATAATACCCTTGTAATTACCAGTTTCTAACCTAAAAAAAATGTCCCCGTAAACCACCCAAACCTGCACACGCACGCACACACACACTCACATACATTGCTGTAGGCATAAAGTGTTACTTTTTATAGTAGTTGTTCTCTGCCACAAATGGATTACTAAAACTTTTTAAAAGAACATTAGCTTCAAACGGCCCCATTCAAGATTCTTTTGTTTCATGTCTAACACGTATCTCCTTTCTGGAAGTCAACTAGGAATCAGGAGAGGGAAGGACTTTATTTTTTCAAGGTAGGCCTAAATGTGATAAAGAAAGTGATCAGATAACATTACACATAAATTCGTATAGCTAAAAAATGACATTCACATTGAAAGCCATAACAACTTAAAAAAAAAAAATTAAAGGTACTTAAGTTTATTTTTACACCCACATTACAAGTGTAGGTGTGATATTACGGGGGTCTGGGGGTGTAGGTGTCTGCTGTTGGTGTGAATAATCCCTTCCTCCATTAGGATAGCCTAATTCCTACAAGGAAAGTAACTGATGCCTATACCTTAGCTTGCATTAATAATGGAATAGGGTACCATATAAATTTAACTTATAAAATTTAAGTATTCAGCATTACTGCCTATAATGTCAATATTATGTTACCAAATTGTTTTTAAATAAACCGCCTTTTTTCCTGGAATAAAACCAGTTAACTTGGCCGTTACACTTTAAGTTCTGGGGTTTTTAGCCACAGTGTATGTGTGAAATTCAGACTTTCATGTGCTGTCATATAGCCTACTGTACATGTAAATAATATTGCATGCCATATTTTTATTCCCTATGACAAATGGTTTATTTAAATCTCATACAGCATATGTGGTATAAGAAAGGGAAGACTCTTTCTCGTAAAACAACGGTAAAGAACCACCAAGTAACGGTACCACTATACAATATAAATACAATATAAATAAAAATAAAAATTTGACACAACATTAATGAACATAAATAAATGATCATTCATGCACAAGTGAGCATGGGACAGGATGTTTATTTGCACTCTTTGTATGGTGGACTTTAATCAACAAAGCTCAGGTAAAATATCTCCCATGAGTGCAACAATGGCATAACGCACAATTACATCAGCAGCCTACTGCGATCAGCAGCATCTAGTTTAAAGTTTTAAGAAACTTGACTGTCAGACACAAGTCAATCAGACTAGATGTGCGAGACAGTGTCCCGAGAATGATAAAAATTCAGTTTTTATCCAAATGTCTTGATTGCGAATGTGTTATGTGGAAGTTCGCAAAGAGTAGGGGAGAGCGGGTCACACACCGTCATGGTCCTGTCACTCTGTCAGTCTGGATTGTTGTCTGACAGGACCATGACATCATCGTCCCATGTCTGTCTTGTGTTTCATTGTCTGTCTTTGTGTAAGCACACGGTTTCGGTTGTATTCCCTGCCGTGCGCTCTTTGGTCTGTCTTGTTTCATGTCTGGAGTACGGAGTCCTGATTTGGTTTTGGTCTGTGTCGGGATCCGGACACTCATGCTCCATGTCTGTCTGTTATTTACGTGGGTGCATCGCGCTTATGTCATCTTGGAAGCATGCGCTCAAGCGTCAGTAGTGTTTGTCTGTCTCTCACAAACACGGGTGCACCTCACGTCACACTTGAGATGTCTTCATGTTGTGCTGAGGTTCAGTCACTTCGGTCTAAGGAGTCAGATGTGTGTGTGGCCAAACTCTCACACAGATGTCCTGTCTTGTTTTTGTCACCTGTTGTGTGCATCACGTGGCATTTGCCTTGCGATGTATGCTCAGGTTTCGTTTAGTGTGAGAATACGTGGCATCGCTTTATTTGACGTTGCTACGCATTCTCTCGTCTTGTTTGTCAGTTGGCATGGGCGTTTATTGCCTTATTGTCTTGGCGATGTGCACTCATGACATTCGGGGGTTTTGTTGTCTTGTGAGAGCACGTGGCTTTGTTTTGTTTCTTTCTCACTGCATGTATCTCTGTCTTACGTCATAAACTGCCTCCTTGTATACCCATTATTAGTTTATTAGTCACACGTACCCTGTCTTGTTAACCTGTGTATTTCTCTCCCTATTTTAGTCTCCTCGTGTGTGCTGTCCAGTGCCAGTTCGTCTTGTTTGTTCAGTCGGTGTTGGTCTCAGGTTCTAGTCGTCTAGTTCGTGTCTTATCAGTCTGGTTTCCCATCCCTGTTCGGTCTGGTTGGTCCTGGTCCCTGTTTTGTCTGCCCAGCCCCTCTTCAGTTAGCTCTGCCCTGAACTTAGCATTTTCCCCCTACAGGTAGTTTAAGTTTTTCTCCTTTATTTTGTGTGAATAAATTCCCTTGTTTTTTTCCACTCTGCTTTTGGGTCTGAGGAGTTGGCGTCAGGGCAACCGCCCTTTTTATGTTTATGCCAAGGCACTCCTCAATGTGGCTCAGGGCTTGGGTTATGGTGAGGCCGCTCTAATACATCAGTTCCTGTCCAGACTTGCCAGTTGATTGGAAGATATGGGAGACCTGCGAACTTGGTCCTTCTGGGAGGTGGTAGATTGTGTTGTAGGCTGTGGGAACCCAACTTCAACGCTCCCACCTCACAGCCCTGCCAGCTCACAGCTGACCGCCAGGAGGTGGAGACTGTCACTGCAGCAGTACTTCCCTCTGCCCTTGAAGAGAAGGAGGAGGGCGCCCACTCCTCAGTCACTGTCAGCACCCACGGCCACGAAGGCCGTTCCCCTGCCACTGACAGCGCCCACGGCCACAGAGGCCGTTTCCCTGCTGCTGCCAGTGGCCACACCTTTCACAGTCAACGAGCCAGCACCCACGCCTGCCATGGTCAATGAGCCAGCGCCCACACTTGCCACAGTCAACGAGCCAGTTCCTGAAGCCTCATCCGTCCCAGAGCCAGTGCCTGAAGCCTTGTCCATCCCAGAACCAGCGCCTGAAGCCTCGGCCATCTCAGTCCTCAGTCACAAAGGCCGTTCCCACAGCAGTGCTCCCAGTCACCCGGAAGAGGAGGAGAAGGGCTCCTGCTCCCCAGTTGCTGCCAGCGCTCCCGGCCATGGAGCCGTTCCCCAGTTGCTGCCAGCACTCCTGGCCATGGAGGCCATTCCCCAGTCGCTGCCAGCACTCCTGGCCATGGAGGCCATTCCCCAGTCGCTGCTTGTGCTCCCGGTCACAGAGGCCGTTTCCCCAGTTGCTGCCAGCGCTCCCGGCCACGGAGGCCATTCCCTAGTCACTAACTGTGCTCACAGCCATGGAGGCTGTTTCCCCATCACTGCCAGTGCCCATGACCATGGAGGTCATTCCCCATCACTGCCTGTGCTCACAGCCATGAAGGCTGTTCCCCTGCAACTGCCGGTGCCTACGACCATGGAGGTTGTTCCCCTGTCACTGCCTGTGCTTACAGCCACTGAGACTGTTCCCCTGTTACTGCCAGTACTCACGACCAAGGAGGTAATTTCCCTGTCACTGTCAGTGCTCATGACCACCGAGACCAGTGCCAGTGCTGTCCAGTGCCAGTTCGTCTTGTTTGTTCAGTCGGTGTTGGTCTCGTGTTCCAGTCTGTCTAGTTTGTGTCTTATTAGTCTGGTTTCCCATCCCTGTTTGGTCCGGTCGATCCTGGTCCCTGTTTCGTCTGCCCCAGCCCCTCTTCAGTTAGCTCTGCCCTGGACTTTGCGTTTTTCCCCTCTATGAGGTACCTTTAGTTTTTTGCATTATTTTGTGTAAAAAATGCCCTTGTTTTTTTTTTCACTCTGCTTTTGGGTCCTGTCTCTGCATTCTGTGACACTAATGTGTGGGCTACTCACATGGTTCAAACATTTCCACACAAACTTGTTAGACGAAACTTCATTTGTTTAGCCTTGTTGCCATTACAAAACTGTGTAGTTTTGCGCGCGCGCGCGTGTGTGTGTGTGTCATCAATCCTTGCATTATTTAGGCCAATCCAATGGCTTTGTTGTGTATTTATTGTCAAGTGTCAATATTATTGCTATATTATATATGATAAAGTTAATAAATAGATTTTATTGACAGAATATTTTAGGTTATCTTTAGTTTATCTATTTATTTTAATTAGACCAGAGAATGTTGATGTTAATTTATAAAATGATTTAATTAAAATGAAATCCTTTATTTAAAAAGCAAATACCTCCATATGTCATATGTCATGTTACAATGTGACCCTCACAGGTTACGTGTCCCACCTATGGGAAACGTTGTAACATTTCACTTTCCTTCTTTCCAGGTAGATAGCGACAGCAAGTATATGCTGTATTCGTGAAACAAGACCACATATTTGTACCAGACATGTGTAAAATTTATGTGAGAAAAGAAAAAATACTTTAAACCCCAAGTACATTTACACATACTTAAGAAAACCAAAAAGTGTTAGTTTGTACCCCGCTCTCCCCTACAGAAGTATGCAAGAATTAGAAGAATTATTAGTAGTTTATTTTTTTTTAATGATTTAAGTGCTATCATAAAGAAGGGAGCTTTTTTATATTATTATCATAATTTTTTTCTATTATTATTGTAATTATTATTTTGTACAAAACTGCATTAAATGTTTTTTCTGCATATATATATATATATATATATATATATATATATATATATATATATTTTTTTTTTTTTTTTTTTTTTCTTGCCATTTTTTCCCCTCTATTCACAAGTGGCACCTTATGGGAAATACCTGAAAATATATTTGATATTTTGATTAGGCCTTTGTGTAATGGACTAAAACAATGCCCAACGAGAAACAAATTTATCTCACTCCACTTGTCACAACCACGATCTACTGCAAAAAAAAAAAAATAAAAAACCCGACATGGTAAGAAATATTTTTATGTTAAGCCAGCCATTCCTAGAAGTCACAAGGAAAACGCTTGATGTGGCATGGTTCCTCTTCAGAGAAAAAAACCTCACCGAGACTCCACGCTTTGCATTTAATTGGGTCATCCTTTTGTTTGAAGTCAGTTTTCTTATTTCAACCAAGGGCACTGATGTTAAGTGCTTTTTCTTTTTAATGGTTTTCTATGGAAAAACCTTGATGCGCTTTGTGTTTAGATTTTGAGCTCTTGATGTTTTTAAGTAGTGAATAAGACAAAGGAAATAAAATAAAATCTGTTTTCTTCCAGGTCATTGTTTTGAGCAGCAATAAGGCCACATTAAGCGTTTTAGAATGTCCTTCAAACCGGAGCATAATAAAATTGAGTGCTACCTGTATATAATGCGCATATTTATCCATCATTATATTCAGAATGTACTAAATAAAATTGCTTTTAGTAACTGAATCATTAGTGGTTTATCGACATGTGCACAGTATACACACACAATAAAAATGGCTTGTCCACATTTGAGATGCTTTGCTGCTGCCTGCTGCATTACGGTTGTGAGAGAGATTCACAGATCCCCGGCCAAGCAAAAGCCGTGCATCGGCTTCGGCACAAGAAAGGACCAGTGAAAAATGAGTATAGCCTAACAAAATAGTACATATCAAAATTAAATGTGCAACACTTTCATACATTTATACTCATCGTCGGTGATATAAAATCAACAATAGTTTATTGCCATTGCTGATCAATATCTCTTGCTGTGCAATTTTTTGAAACTGGCTAAGGTGGTCCCATGTGAGAAATGAACTCACTGACTAAACCATTAGCAATCGGTGCTGGTTCAAAGAATAAAATACGACTGCCCTCTACTAATCACGTCTATCCTGTACCGCCTAATGTCGCGTCACACCGAGAGATATCACAGGATCTGTTTCCCTTTGAGGCACATTCTCAAAGGCAGCATCCGCCCCTTTGTTATGATTGGCTTGCCTTGCTGTCAGGCTTTTAATTTGAGAATAAGCCAGAGATCACAGAAGACTGGTTCATAGCTTTGTGTACTTACGGGAGGATCCTGATCTTCTGCAAAAACAGTTGTGATGACTGTCCCCTTCTCTGCATTTGGAGCCACCATCCCTTTATAAAGTGCCTGACTGAAGACCGGAGAGAAATCATTCATGTCCTATACAAACAGACAGAGAAAAATATGGATAAAATATGTATTATCAACATTTATTAAAACAGGATTGAGATAAGCAGTACACATTGGCAATGTGAATCTTTTCCGTATGCTGTCTTCCCCTACACAATGACAATCAGCTTATCTTTCTCAAAATGTTATAACTTGTTTTGCATCTGAAACAACGTTCAGGCTGTTCTGGTTGATGTCACCAAGCCCTTTAACATTTTAGGCCCCTTCCCTCCAACCGCTTCTTTATGATCCAATCAATTCCCAATGGATAAAATGAAGTCACACCTTTCATTTTTTTTTTCCTCAGAAATATGTCATACTGTGGAAGTTAAATTATCTACACTAGTATGTGTCAGTATACAGTCCAAGACCACTGTATCAACCATTGGAACATCAACAAAATAACTTAGCATGATTATGCTGCCCTCAAAGATAGCTTCTCATTGGGTTTCGGAACATAGCCTCTAAGAGACATGAAATTTCAGCACTGTATCTTGGAGAGAAGCTGTTCAATTCAACATCTTTTCATTAAGATTTGCCAACCTGAAAAACACATCAATATATCCTGACCCTTCACCTCTTAGCACGAGTTCAAGTGGATGAAAATATAGCAGAAGAACTATGGATTTATATGAAGTGGGCTGCTCTTCTCAGGGGGTTGAGGGGACGAGGGCTACAGACTCACAAAAGATCGAAACAACGATGAAACTGCTCACAGAGGTAAAATGAAACATTCTGAAAGTTCATCACAATCTGTAGGTCCTGTAGCTCAATTAGTAGAGCATGACACTAGAAACAACAAGGTCATGTGCAGTCTGATTCTCTACTTTTATGAGCTGACTCTTTTTAATGAAGACCCACTCATGTCCAACACTAAGAACACATTAAATCCGATCATATGTAAATAAAATATATTAGTATTTACTTCCCCAAAAAGCCAAAATACAGTAACTATGTCAACAATGATACAGATTTTTGATTGTCCAGACAAACGTGAATAGTCTCACTGTGTTTTCTCTGAATTCTTACTCAAAAGTACAGAAAAAAAAAAAAAAAAAAAAGAAATGCAGTTGGAACCCCAATCCCATCCCTATGGATGTAATAAACAATATTCCTCTGCAAGATCTTCAGAATCTCCCACAAGCCCACATATGATGACTCAACCCAAACATTAATGATATTCCTTTCACCCAAGCTAGAGATTCATTGCAATCTTTACACCTTCCCTGTCGCAGTAAATCTAACAGGGTGCAAAATTTGCTAAGTTGAAGGTAAACATCTCTGAAATCTGGAAACTGTTTCTGCAAACAACTCAACATTCAAGAGACATCTGAAGAGAGCAGCAGCAAAACTAGGATTCACAGCTTTGTTTTTCAGCCCACAACAAACACTTGAGACAATCTAAGTTTAATTGTGTCTCATAAGGAACAAGTCAACATGATGTATAAACACACGCTTTTAGGAATAGTCAGGGTTATTTATAACCTAATGCCTATGTACTGTCGATTACAACAGACAATAACTTCGACTCGTTCCTCAGTGAGCATAAACAAATGGAAAGCACATTTACAGTTACAGTACACACTTGCGGAAACAAATTAGGCAAGATAAACTTTTAAAACACTCGCTTTGTAAAAAATATGTATTATTTGATCTGTGAAGCTGTCTAAATGGTCATTTAAAAGTGGGACTATATTTCTAGGTGGAAGAACTTCTGGTTGAGTAAATATAACAAAATCAGTCCAGGTCATATTTTAACCCAAAATCCAATGACAGAGATAAGAAATTAGACTTTTGCTAAAGCTAACTGTTTAGTATTTTTGCATTGTGACACTATTTTTAGGACAATTAGGCATATAATTTTAACGTGATTTGTGAGCTGGACATGTTAATAATGATGATTCACATGGTTTTGTGTTATATACGGGGGTGCAAAACACAAATGTTTTATAAAACAGTGGCAACAGCAATACAATAACCTGCTGTGTGCATTTCCCATTTACTTTTTTATTTTGTAACTAGTAGCACCTAACAAACATGCAAAAAAAAAAAAAAAAAAAAATAACTAAAATAATTCTAGTTTTAGATCGTTTTCCTAAAAAAATTATGGCAACACATGTGGGTGTAACATGTGCTGGCTGCTGGCAATGATGAGGACGAAGATGATGAGAACCCAAGTGCAGTTTTATTTACAGAACATGAAATCCAAAAACCCTAACTAAAAATAAACATGAAAATTGACTTGACAAATTGGCTTGACATAAACGTGGCCTGACATAAACAGCTACACTCACATTCAACACTTGACAATCGACAATGGCAAACACGAGGGCTTAAATACAGGACATGGGAGAAAATAAACCAATGAACACATGACATATGAACATGTAGGGAAAACATGAAATCACATGACAAGGGAACAGGAACTAAACTTTTCAAAATAAAAGACATGAATCAACAAAATACACATGACAGTGGGACTAAGTTTTGACATTTTAAATAATACCAAGCTACAGAAAGTAAACTCTGCTGTGATCGGCACCATGTTGTTTTTCTGATGACTCAGTACATCTTTTCTGACATCCCTGAGCCTCTTGAACTGAGATCAGTCAGCCATTCAAATGACTATTTTACAGTCTCGAACATGACTCATCAAATCAGAGTTGAGAGTCAGAAATGTCCATTATTAAACATTTAGATTATAATATTTAAGATTAATGTCTAAAAGCACAGAAAAAACGGTGTGACCATCATTAGCCAAACTATATTTAAAAAAGAGTTAATTAAAAATTGGAAGTTTTCAAATACAAATTTATTTTTTTATTTTTTTTAAGGCACTTTTCATCACAGCCAAATGCTTCAGCCGCTGAAAACTGTAGGAGTCTAATCCTTCTGTACTGATCCCGCAGCTAATCTTCAGAGGCGCTGGAGAGCGCTCCTGTTAAAATCCTCACATAATTGCAGTCACAAAGCTAATGAGTCATTCAGGCCTGGAAAAAGCTGTGCCAGGCTAGCATCAGAACCTGCACCAAGCTTTGTCTGTCACCCCTGTCAGCGTCAACCAGAAATAACACAACAGGAATGTAGGCAAACGCAGGCAAAGATCCAGTAAACAATGGCCACAATCCTGCCAACATAGCGCATTTCCTTTCATGATTAATTTAATTCAGAGATCAAATCTTTTGTAGGCATTACTGGAACACAGTCAACACAGCTTCTACAAGACGAAGTGTTAGCACATCGACACTATGGATGAGCTTTGGAAGTTCTAATCCAATCACCAGCTCTTTCTGATGGCACTAGACCTGATGAAAATTTGCTTCTATCCTCCCAAGTTCATACTCTGTATGACTGCAACCTGCTGAACTCACAGGAAAAGGAAATCTAATGGTGCTATTGAAAGTGCTGTGATAAAAGAGAGGGTGCAATTCACCGAGAATAAATTGCGTCTGCTGAAAGAACAGGCACTTTCTGCTCTGTTTAGTGCAGTTTCAGCACCCAGATAGAAAATGTACATAAACAACTCTTTTAAGGGAAATTTAGTTTATCAGCTGCTTTCCGCTGGCAGTAATAGCACAACATTTATTGAGTTATTTGAACAAAGCGTAATATATGAATCTAATTTACATAGGAATTAGGCATGTTTGCGCAAAAGTGGCGTAAATGTGTAGTGAATTTGCCATCTTACCGTGATCCTAACGATAACTGTTGCTGTGCCAGGTGGTAGAACTCCAACGTGATCTAATGCCTCGACTTCAAAGGTGTAGGTGCTGTTCCCTGCTGCCAAGTCCTCAAAGTCCAAAGCTTGCAGCACTGATATGGTGCCGGTCAGCCAGTTCACAGCAAAGAGCTGCCGAGCGGCTTCTGTTTTTATTCTGTAGGTCACATTAGAGACTAGATCGGCATCCACCGCCTGAAAGACAGAGCGAAAGAGAGGGGGGAAAAAAAGAAATAATGATCTCAAACTTCACCTGGTTCTGTAGGAATCAAGAAACCTAAAAGTTACTTTAAGATCTTTCATAGATCTTTCAGACCCCATTTACACCTGGTATCTGAGCACAAGTGGACAGGTGTAAATAGGGTTAAATAGGCCTTGGAGATGTTTTGTGATCCAATCACTCAAACAACATTCTGAGGTGGTCAAGAACACATATGGTGTTCCTTTGTAGTGTGAAAATACTGCAAATTATTGCATCCTGATTTGTTGCGGAAAAAAATCAAAGGACCTCCAACTCACCTAACAAGCAATCATTACACCAAGACATGGTCAGCTAGTTATGACTTTAAAAGAAAACAACCTTTCAACTGATAAAAAAGAAAAGAAGTCCTACAGTGTATTTGCAAAAGTCTTCAAATCTACAATATCAAATATTTTGGACCATTATACATTACTATAGAAAACAAATGTATACAAATACACTGGAACAGTTTCTAGACATAATTATTTACCTCTTGTTGTCACAATATAGAACAAATGCAACTATTCAAAGTCATTTGATCCACGACTAGTTGACACAGACCCAAAGCATCGACTGGTGGAAAAACTAAGTAAGTTTACATGCACTCTACAAGTCATGTCAGACTAAAACAATAATTTATCTTTATAAAATGTTATGTAAACACTTTAGTCCAACTGAACTGTACCAGTACGATTTTTGCAAAGACAGACTAACAGATCTAGATAACGAGATTGTAGGTGCACTTCGTCTCGTGTATATATATATATATATATACATATATATATATATATATATATATATATATATATATATATATATATATATATATATATATATATATATATATATATATATATATATATATATATATATATATATATATATATATATATATATATATATATATATATATATATATATATATATATATATATATATATGTATATATATATATATGTATATATATATATATATATATATATATATATGTATATATATATATATATATATATATATATATATATATATATATATATATATATATATATATATATATATATATATATATATATATATATGTATATATATATAGGTTAATTGGACCACAAATGGCCTCTGCATTGTGCTCATGTTCCAAAAGACAGAGGTGACACTTTACCTGTCTTATAGGCACAACCTCAGCCAACATCCTTCCTTCAAATATTATATTTGCATTGAGTCATGTCTACTTGGACAGAAAGATGAAGACTGTAGATCAACTACGGAAAAAACCCACTGTAGCTCAATTATAACTATTCATGTAAACCTACTGTGCAAAACTCCTATGAAACTCATATTATTGCAAGGAGTAAATGGAAATCGGTCTCGAATGACCACTTGTGATCAGATCACGTAAGACAGTGATTCCCAACCGACTGTATGCGTACCCAAGTACGTAAGTAGGTTCCGGGGGTTGCGGAAATAATTCGATTTTGTTTTGTTGAACCCAACAAAATCACATGTATGGCTTAAAATGGATAAAGATACTGATTTTCTGATAAAATACTGATACAAATACTGATACTAATTTTAACAACCCCGATATGGATCTTTTACTCTATGTGAAGTTTGTCATTAAGATCTTTTCACTGCATGTTGAAATTTGTTTTTTGTTCCGTGAAATGCATGTCTAAATATAAGCTAAACACAATCCATTTGTCATTGAATAATGTCTCTTTAATACCCTTTCTGTTCTTCACAGTTTGATGATTAAAAACAACATAAAAGAAACATTAATTCTAATCAAACATAGAAGAAATGCACTAAAGAAATAGGGTGCATTCTCTCTCGTTAATGTGCTCACTGGCAAAACTGTTGCCGGTAGTCTTAAAGAGACTTTTTTTTTTCATTTTTTAGCTCTTGTTCTACATATCAATGTAAATACTTGTAAATAGTACAAATTATGCATGTAAACAATAAACATGTCATTAAACATATGCATGCAATATAATATATGCAATTCCAAGACATCATATTTATTGATGTAATACATGGAATTTGTACATTTGTAAAAAGCTGAAATGTATCCAAAATTATGAGAAACAAATGATAAAATAAAATTTGTAAAATAATTATTTCATAATGTACCATGTTAGAAGGTGCCCTGTATAATTTATAGAATTAGCTAAGAGTCAGTTTCTTTCCTATGTAAGCAAATTGGACATTATAACTAAAATATATCCTAAATATAATTTATTATTATCATTAATATTAATCAATATTAATGATAATGTTAAATTATATAGTCTTGGCTATACATCTTGATTTTGTGTTGATAAATGGGTACATCAGCCTTACCGATGGTGATGTGGGATACTTAAGTCAAAATGGTTGTGAAACACTGGCCTAAAATGAATGTTAAAAGAGTCCTCATTTAGTTAAAGAACATAAGTCGATGCAACAATCCTGCAAGAACAGCTGCAACCATATATGGCACAAACAAACATATTACACATATTTCAATGCGGATATACACAAACATGCAAAACACACATGGCAGGGCTCAACAATAATTATTTGTTTTGTATTATTCTGCTAACCCAGTCTGGCCAGTAGTTTAGATTATTTTTGCCCATCAAACATTCCACCACCACCACAAAAAAAAAAAAAAAAAAAAAAGATTTTTAGCAACAAGTGTCAAAAATGTAAGGTTACGTTTTTCAAAACACATTGTTTTCTTTCCTAATAAAAACTAATTATATTGCCGGTAACTAATTGTATTACTAATTTGCAAAACTTTTAGATATATTATGCAAAACATTTCCTTGGTAAAAATTTGCAAAACAACATTTAAACATTACAGAAAAGCTAATGTTAACATTTACAAAGCATAAAAACACACGTAAATGATCAAAGAATGTAAAATAATTGGAACATTGGACAGTTCCATCAACTGACCCCAGGCCATCCTTATTGTTAAGCCCTGAATATAGTCATACACAGACTACAGTAATACACATGTTCCACATGTGTGTGTTCTCCTGATGCTGATTAAAAGTGAAAGCATTAGACAGTAGAGGAGAGATGCTGTGAGCATGTTGGGGGCACATAGAATTAAAATCTACACTGATCTCAAAGATTTGAGAAATATATAAATAAAGCTTTAAAACCCCCGTAGAGAAGCAGCACAAGGAGTCTGATCAGTTCTTCAGCTCCAGACCAGATGCTGTCACCGGGGCCCACAGCGCTTTGACACCAACCAGTGCTGTAGAGACCCGGATGTGCCAGACACACCGAGATAAAAATAAGGCTGCAAGATCACGGTCTTCAAACAGTGTTACTCATTTGCCCCTCAGCCACACAAACATACACACACACACACACACACACATTGGTGTGGCTATCCTTATGAGGATTCTCCATAGACATAATTATTTTTATACTGTACGAACTATAGATTCTATGCCCTAACCCTAACCCTACCCCTACCCCTAAACCTAACCCTCATAAAAAAAAAAAAAAAAAACATTGTTTAGTATGTTTAAGTGATTTCAATTATGAGGACACTAGAAATGTCCTAATAAAACACATTTATAGCATAATACCCTTAAAATTATCAATTTGTAACCTAAAAAAAGTCCACGTAAACCACCCAACCCCCCCCCCCCCCCCCACACACACACAATCTTGTTTTACCTCCTATCTGAATCTAGGAGGGGAATTAGCCAAGTCTGAGTTGTGACAGATGTCTTCATTAGCAGACAGATTTTATAGAGTGGCAAAAATTAGCTGGTTTTCTTGTTAATTGGTCATATAATGTGATCTCATCTTCATCAAAGTCACAATTATAGACACACAATGTGCTTACGCTAACAACACACAAACAATTATAATCTTCCATGTTTTTATTGAACACATCACATTAAACATTCACAGTGCTGTGGAAAAAGTAAGTGAACCCTTGGATTTAATAACAGATCGATCCGCCTTTGGCAGGAAAAAACCTCAACTAAGAGTTTCCGGTAGCTGCGTATTATACCTGCACAACGTTCAGAAGGAATTCTGGACAATGCTTCCTTACAGAACTGCTTCAGCTCAGCCATTAGGATGTCTGGTGTGAATGGCTCTCTTGAGGTCATTCCACAGCATCTCTATTGGGTTAAGTTCTGGGCTCTGACTGGGCCACTCCAAAAGGTGGAATTTCTTTTTTTTTTTTTTTTTTTTTTCTGTAGTGTATTTATTTTGATGTTTAGGTTCATTGTCCTGTTGCATTACCCAACTTCTACTGAGCTTCAGCTGGCACACAGCCACCCTGTCATTATTAGCGGCTTCCTTCGTGGTGTCCTGCCATGGACACCATGCTTTTTTATGTTTTCAACAAAGTAGACTTTTGCTAACCAGTTCCAATGATTCCTTCAGTCATTAGCTGTCTTTTTTACCTCATTGAGCATTCTGCGGTGTGCCCTTTGAGTCATCTTGGCTGGACGGCCACTTCTAAGGAGAGTAGTCACAGTACTAAATCATCTCCATTTACAGACAATTTGTCTAAGTGTGGACAGATGAATATCTAAGTTCTTTGAGATAACTTTGTAACCCTTTCCAGCTTTATGCAATGCAACAATCCTTGATCGTAGGTCTTCTGAGATCTCTTTTTTTGCGAGGCATGGTCCACATCATCAGATGCTTCTTGTGAATAGTAAACTTTTTTGTGCTTTTTATATGTCAAAGTATCTCTAACCCACACCTCCAATCTCGTTTTCATTAATTGGATGCCAGGTTTTCCAACTCTTGACTCTAATTAGCTTTTGTTGACATCATTAGCTTAGGGGTTCACATACTTTTTCCAAAATACAGTGAATGTTTGAATGATGTATTCAGTATGTACAAGAACAATACAATAATGTGTGTGTTGTTAGTTAAAGGCAAACCAGTCATTCTTAATATTCGATATCTAACCATTTATTATATTGCAGTTCCTAATAAAGTTACAAAATGTACACAAATATCCTTTTTAAACAAACATTTTAAAGTTTACAGAAACAGCTTTCCATGGGCACTAATAGTGAATGCACTGTTTAATTTATTTATTCATGGTGCGGTAAAGAGTTATACCATTTAATGGCAGATAACTTGGACTGTGGATGACATTCGGATAATACGCAGGGTTTTGTTCTTAAAAATCTCACACATTTGGTGACTGTGTTCTGTTATGTTGTCATTCCTCTAAAATTCCCAAGTGCACAACTGTTTAGAGGCACATTAACCACAAGACAGCATTTCTTGCCTTTCACACGGAGTCTGTCAAGCGTGTCGATATGTATCTAGTTAAATATGCAGCCCGTCGGGAATAAACAGAAAATCCAGACACTCTTTCTCCCCCCCCCCCCCCCCCCAAAAAAAATCCAAGACTCTCAAGGGAGACAAAAATACAAATAATGCAGTATGTTACTGTCTGGCCACAGTTAAGACACACAGACATGTAAATAAACACAAAAACAGACAACATTTTCTCTTCCAAAAGTCAGGTTAGATGCTCAGGTCTAATGGAGACTAGCTGGTGTGGAATTTCTGCAGCCGTTAATGTTAAAGGTAGAATTTAGAAGTAAACAGAAAACAATGAAAAGCTGTGACAAGCTGATGATGCCAAATGCCATTGGTTCTTGCATATCAGGTGATTGATCTTGATGCAGCAAGTCTGAATATACTCAACCGCAAATGACGATTGAAAGGGGAATTTAATACCTTAAATTCCATTAAAAAAAAAAAAAAAAAAATGATGACACTAAATTAAGTAAAAAAGTAATACAGGGTTGGAACAACATGGGGGTGAGTAAATTATGACAGAATTTTTATTTTTGGGTAAACTATTGCTTTAAGGACATAACTCAATATTACCTATTAACTATTGATATAAGAAATCCCCTCCCCAAATTAAAATGTTGTCATTATTTTCTCACCTTGATGTCACTCAAAACCAATATGACTTCTCTCTTCCCTTGAACTAATAAGAAAAATGTAAAAATGTCCACACAGCTTCACATCTTGCATTTAATAAAAGTAAATAGAAAAACTAGGCTGTCAATCTCCAAAAAGACAATAAAAGAATATTAAGCCAGAGTAAAAGTAACTGATTTGACTCATGCACTATAATAAGTCTTCTGAAGTGATTAAATGACTTTTTGTGATGAAGAGACCAAAATGTTAGCTGACTCCCCAACCAAACCAATGATCAACTTTTGTATACTGTGCACAAATCAAATATGGTGACTACCTTTAAGATTTACTAAACACTTTTTCAATAGCTTAAATCACTCAGAGAACACAGAGTTATTGATGAGTCAATCGCGAGTGGAGCACTTACACTAAGTCTCAGAATGATGGTTCCTGCTGGGGTGTTCTCTGGGACATTCACCGTGTAAGTGGGCTGAGAAAACACCGGGCTGTTGTCATTGATGTCTGTTACCTCCACCAGCAGTGTGATGGTGGTCCTGCGGGGGTCCACTGCCCCATCAGATGCCTCCACGATCAGATCGTACCGGCTCCGCATCTCCCGGTCCAACGGAACCACTGTGAAGATGCTGCCTGTGGCGTTTATGGTGAAGAGAGATGCAAAGGAAAGCAGCCGGTACCGGACCTGACCACTGAGCCCAGCATCAGCATCAGTGGCCTGAAAACAGAGACACACTCATGATTATACACTTGAATTTTTTATATTCAGCGTTTCTTATTGTTTGGAATGACATTTTGCCACCCTGAGGCAGAGGCACCGTAACAATGCAAGAAAATCATGTTTACATGAGATTTAAAGACACTGAGATGTTTTGCAGAAAACTTAAACAACCATGACCACAACACATGAGCACATTGGATAAGCTGCCAGAATTATAGTGTTTAAAATAATTAAAATATAAAGTTGTTTACATTTCAATCTTGACATTCAGATATGAGCTACAGACCCGACTTCAGGATTAATACATTGCTTACACTATTTATTACATAGTAAAAGGTTGCTTAAAAATATTTGAGCAAACCATAAGCTGATCTGATCATCTCAAGGTCAAGGCAGTGTGGAACACCTACAAGGCCATTTACAAAAGGCTGCTTGGATCTGGGTTCGAAAATTCAGAGGTTTTAAAGGGATAGTTCATCCAAAAATGAAAATTCTCTCATCATTTTCTCGCCCTCATGCCATCCCAGATGTGTATGACTTTCTTTCTTCTGCTGAACACAAACGAAATAGAAGACTATTTCAGTTCTGTAGATCCTCACAACGCAAGTGAATGGGTATCAAAATGTTATGCACATAAAGGCAGCATAAATTAGTCCATACAAATCTAGTGGTTTAATATATATGTTCAGAAGCAATATGATAGGTGTTGGTGAGAAACAGATTAATATTTAAGTCTGTTTTTACAATAAATTTTCCTCCCGGCCCAGTAGGTGGTGATATGCACGGTAAAAATGACTCAAATATTGATATGTTTCTTACCCACACCTATCATATTGCTTCTGGAGACATGGATTTAACCACTGGAGTTGTATGGATTACTTTTATGCTTTCTTTATGTAAATTCTGGAGCTTCAAAATGTTGGTACCCATTCACTTGCATTGTGAGGACCTAAAGAGATAAAAAATCTTCTAAAAATCTTTATGTTCTGCAGAAGAAAGAAAGTCATACACATTTGGGGTGGCATTAAGGTTAGGAAATGATGATAGAATTTACATTTTTGGGTGATCTATCCCTTTAAGGACCAATGATTTCATGTGTTTTCTCCCCCAGACACTTACACCACGGCCTTCATAATGGAGAAAAGCATGAGTATAAAAAGAAAGAAAGAAAGAAAAATCTCAAATGAAAATAATCTCTGGTGGTTCTTTAGGGGAAATAAATAAAAAGTTTCTTAACTAATCCTAATTCCTGTGTGATTAGAATGACTCATTTTTATGTGAGCAGGGGAGCTGTGTTTGACTGTAATTTCAGAGGTGCCTGCCATAATTCCTTCCTATTAATTACACATGCAGATGGGAGAGAGGGTTTTTAGAGAAACATGGTGAGTAACCGACATGAGCGACAAAAGAGGAGAGAGGTAGAGGAAGATGAAGGGATGAAGCGATGGAATCCAAATGCAGGCGAATGGAAATAAGTGAAATAAAAAAGGAGCATGTCTGAGCCCTGAGAAATTACCACCACATCTGAGCGGTGAGAAATCAAAGTACCGCCCATGGCCCCTCTCACCAGCCATACTCATCAAAACCTACTGACAGCACACTCACACAACATCTGCTTGCCTCAATAATTAACTAATGGAATGAATATGTAAAAAGAACGATAAATAAACAAACAAAACTACACAATGTGTAAATAAAAAACTTGTTTCCTAATGTCAGTGTTGTTTGCCATCATAAGTCAGAACAGCCAAGCCTGCAGTATTGTGGCCTCCCCAAGAGAGTTTCTCAACAGCTGCTGTGTGGCACTTTTATTTCACTCATGCAATTCTTCGGTTTTATATTTCTATTTACAACAAGAGCGAAATACTTTGATCTATTACATACTTTCATGCAAGATACAACCATTTTAGAATACAAATTTATTTTGCTTTAATGCAGTAATGTAGTGAAAGCGTGATTAATCAATAAGCAAATTTACTGCTTCACAAAAAGCACGTCTTTTAGCCAATTTATAACTCAAAACTATGCATTTTCAAAAGTATGCAGCATTGCCACAATGAGCGCTATAGCAGGCATTCGTGTAAATTCTTCTATGGCAAGTTTTGTCTTTCAAGCTAACTACTGTAAGAGCAACAGTTTGAAGAGAATCTTGAGGTTTGTCAATGCCATACATTTGTAAAGTATGTTTTTGGACTGAATTGCGGTAAAATTACGATAATAGAGGTGTACTGTTATTTATAATAGTATGACTGTTGTAATAAAATAGTGCTAGCTAACAAAGGGGAAAAAATTACCTATATAACAAATAAAATTTTGCTTTGTAGTCGGACTAAATTCATCCCCAATATGAATAGGTCCATATGAATGTATTGTTTCATTTAAAATCTTGTTTGCATTGAATATTTACAACAAATTTTCACTCTCAGTCTCAAGGCGTGTGGCAATATTTGCTGCTAATGCCTATGGCAAAAACTACAGCTGTAAAATGTTTGGCTTTAGGCTTTGTGCTTTGTAGTACAGTATCACAATGATGGTTTGGAGTCTTTGTTTATGGTGTGTTATTTCTAATGTATGAAATAAGTGCCCATGTATGCATGCTTGTTTGTTTGTCATGGCAGAAGAAGAATCCAGGTGGTTGTGGTCTCCTCTGGGATTCGTGTGTGCATCTGAGAGTGAGATAGAACTCAAAAGTTTGGTTAGCACTTGCGTGTTGTGAACATGACAGACTACACAGAACATGTCTCTGCGATGAGGGGATGATGAAATGAAAAGAAAGAGGATGAAAATAGAGAGAACAGTTTACAAGCTCAGATCTGACTTGAGCAACAATGTCCATCAAATTCATGTTTAGTTGCCCATAACTTTATAAAGTCACTAATCTACAGCGCCATTGTTTACAGTCTAAATTGATATAACGAGATAAAAAAAAGATCATGTACTGCGAAATATACCAAGACAATGTGTCTTTCTATTGTGTTGTCTTTGTATGCTGCACTTAAAAAAATATATGGCAGGATTATTGTGGTCTGATTTACAAACAAATGTCTCTTATGAGCCAGTTCTTTTAATGAATCACTCAAAAACAACACAAACTCACAAATTACTAGCTTGACATAAGTCTGATAAGTCTTACGATTTGTTAAGATTAGTTTCATCACTGACTAGTTGTTCATATAACACCATGTAGTATAGATACTTAAAAAAGATCTATCTATCTATCTATCTATCTATCTATCTATCTATACATGATAATATATCTATACGAGCTTTATTGCCAAGTGTTCTCACGTACACGTTTTTTTTTTTTTTTTTTTTTTTTGGGGTGATAGGAGAAACAAGTGCACTAAGAACATTACAGTGAGACACAGAATATAAAACAAGGTAAGAGTATAAACAGACATACAAATATTAGAACATATAACACAATGGCATATGTACATGTGCAAGTGGTAATGCATGTGCATGGCAGGGGTATGCACAGTTATTTAATTAAATATGTGAATTTACATATGTACATGACACATGTATTTACATTTTTGCACTATGGGGGATTCCTGAGACAGTTTAATTGTTCATGAGGTAAATTGCCTGAGGGCAAAAACTGTTCTTGTGCCTTGATGTCCTGGCGCTCAGTGCTCTGTAGCGCCGGCCAGAGGGTAACAGTTCAAAGAGGGAGTGGGCAGGGTGTGTGGGGTCCAGAATGATTCTACCAGTACGTTTCCTCACTCTGGAGACGTGCGGGGGGATTTCTCCTGAAGTCCACTATCATCTCCATTGTTTTGAGCGTGTTCAGCTCAAGGGTGTTGTGACCGCACCAGACAGCAAGCTGATCAACCTCTCGTCTATATGCAGACTCGTCACTGTCGCGGATGAGGCAGATGACCATGGTGTCATCTGCAAACTTCAGGAGCTTGACAGTGGGGTCTTTTGCAGTGCAGTCATTCGTGTACAGGGAGAAGAGCAGTGGAGAGAGAACACATCCCTGAGGAGCACCAATGCTAATAGTGAGGGTCCCGGATGTGAGTTCCCCAGTCTCACTAGCTGCTGCCTATCTGTCAGAAAGCTGGTGATCCACTGATAGATTGGGGTCGGCATGTACTGCTGGGTCAGTTTGGTTGAGAGAAGATCAGGCATGATGGTATTGAAGGCTGAACAGAAGTCCACAAAAATCCTTGCATAAGTCCCAGGTCTGTCAAGGTGTTCCAGGATATAATGCAGTCCCATATTGACAACATCATCCACAGACCTGTTTGCTCGGTAAGCAAACTGAAGAGGGTCCAGCAGGGGTCCAGTGATCTCCTTCAGGTAGGTCAAAACCAGTCTCTCAAACAACTTCATGACCACAGACGTGAGAGCGACAGGTCTGTAGTCATTAAGTCCTGTGATTTTTTTTTTTTTTTTTTTGGGGACCAGAATGATGGTGGAGCATTAGAAGCAGCAGGGAACTTCAGGCAGGTAAGCAGCAGGGAACTTCAGGCAGGTAGACACCATCTGGGCCTGAAGCTTTTCTAGTCTATTTTCCAAAATACCCGGCACACATCCTCCTCACAAATCATAAGTGCATATTAAGTAGCAGGAGGGGGGATGAGGGGAGATCCAGGAGGTGTTAGTGTGTGTGTGAAGTGAAGATCAGAGCGGGGGAGGGTTGTGAGAATGGGCTTTTCAAACTTGCAGTAAAACACATTCAGTTCATCAACCATTAGCTGACTCTCTTCTTTTAGCTACTCTGATTTCCATAGTCAGTGTGTTCCTGGCCTGGTTGTACAATATTTTATCCCCAATTCTGTAAGCAGCCTCTTTGGCATGACAAAGCTGTCTGAGTTTTCCTGTAAACCATGTTTTTTTTGTTATTGAATGATAAAAATGTCCTAGTAGGGATGCACATATCCTCACAGAAACTGATACATGATGTCACAGTATCTGTGAGCTTGTCCAGGTCTGTGGCTTCAGCCTCAGAAACACTCCAATCAGTGCAGTCAAAGCAGGCTTGTAGTTCCAGCTCTGCTGCATCGGTCCACCTCTTTACAGTCCTTACTACAGGCTTAGCTGATTTTAGTTTCTGCTTGTAGTTCGTAAGATGAACCAGACAGTGATCAGAGGGTCCTAAAGCTGCACGTGGGACAGAGCGATATGCATCCTTTACCGTGGTGTAGCAGTGGTCCAGTATATTTCTGTCACTGGTGGGGTATGTGATGTGTTGTTTGTATTTTGGCAGTTCACGAGTGAGGTTAGCTTTATTAAAATCTCCTAGAATAATAATAGGTGAGTCCGGGTGTTGTTGCTCCGTGTCTGTGATGTGATCAGCCAGCTGTTGAAACGCTGTGTTCTGCGTTCACACACGCTTGTAGTGGGACATAAACACTCACCAGAATGAACGAGGAAAACTCCCATGGAGAGTAGAAAGGCTTACATTTGATGAAGAGTGCTTCTAAATTAGGACAGCACAGCTTCTTCAATGCTGTTACATCTGTACACCAACTTTCGTTGATGTAAAAGCATGTTCCACCACCTCTCGTTTTCCCCGTTGATTCCACAACGCGATCCGCTCTGAACAGCTGGAAGCTTGGCAGATGAAACGCGCTGTACAGGATGGCTTAATTCAACCAGGTTTCCATGAAACACAGAGCTGCTGAGTTGGAAAAGTCCTTATTTGTTTGAGTGAGCAGAAGCAGTTCATCCATTTTGTTGGCGAGGGAGCAGACATTCGGCAGATGAATACTCGGCAGCGGAGTCCTAAAGCCACGTTGATGAAGCTTCACAAGCGCACCGGCTCGCTTCTCTCACGTGCGTCTTTTGGATCGCTTGTAGAGCACAACTGCACCTCCAACTAAGATGTCTAATAAAATGTCTGAATAATCAAACACCGGCAAAAAATTATCAGGTATGCTCTGCCAAATATTCAGCAGTTCATCCCTGGTGAAACTGATTGGGAAAGAGTGACAAAAAACATGACAAACAAACAAAAGTAACAAAAATGCAAGAGAGCTCCACACTCAAGCAGCCATCTGCGGCACCATATTATTGTGATATATAATATCTGTGCAAAAGTCAAAGGCACATAAGATGATTCACAAAATCATTCGTCTTTAGATGGTTATTTACACTCACTGAGCACTTTATTAGTAACACCATGGTCCTAATAAATTGCCAGATGTGGTCTTCAACTGTTGTAGCCCATCCGCCTCATTGTGTGACATGTTGTGCATTCTGAGATGCAATTCTGCTCAATACAATTGTACCAATTGGTTATCTGAGTTACCGTAGCCTTTCTGTAAGCTCGAACCAGTCTGGCCATTCTGCGTTGACCTCTCTCATCAACAAGGTATTTCCGTCCACAGAACTGCAGCTCACTGGATGTTTTTTATTTGTTATTTTAATTTTTTTTTTCACCATTCTGAGTAAACTCTAGAGACTGTTGTGCGTGAAAATCCCAGGAGATCAGCAGTTACAGAAATATTCAAACCAGCCCGTCTGGCACCAACAATCATGCCATGGTCAAAATCACTGGGATCACATTTTTTCCCCATTCTGATGGTTGATGTGAACATTACCTGAAGCTCCTGACCCGTATCTGTCTGATTTTATGCATTGCACTGCTGCCACGCGATTGGCTAAAAAGATAAATCAAATGAGTAATTACTGTAGGTGTACAAGTGTTCCTAATAAAGTCTTCAGTGAATATATATATATAATATCTTTATAATATAGATATCATAATAGCTTTAAAAAATCTTCCACGCCAGACACAGTAAACCGTTTCTTTATGGACCTCACTTTGTTCACAGGGGCACTGTCATGCTGGAACAGAAAAGGGCTATCCCCAAACAGCTGCACACAAAGCCCAAGCCATTACATAAAGAAACATTAAGATTTTTCTTTACTGGATTTAATGGAGTAACCAAATTCGTTAATTAGAAGGGGGTGTCCACAAACTTTTGGCCATATAGTGTGTGTATATATATATATATATATATATATATATATATGTTTTTTTATTTTATTTTTTATTTAAGTATTTTTTGTTTTGTTTTTATCTGTAGATAGGACCAAATATTTCTGCATTAAAAATATAACACATTTAATAAGTAACTATTTATTTATTTAATAAAATAAATATTTTTAGGGGGGTGACAAAAATAAGCAGAATTCTATAGGGAAACACTGCAACATGCAATAAATGTCACTACATTTCCACAGCTGTTTCATCCATAAACAAAAGTACCGACACGCCATCTCCCACCTGTCAATCATTTTAAAGCCAAACTCACAGATCAAGACATCACAGCACAACAAAAGAGCGGTAAAGAAAAGCATGATGCCAAAGCGAATGACAATACAGCATTGTGAATGAAAGTCTGTTTTGTCTTTTATTGATTATCTTTCTAACCAACAAAAGCATAATAAATCAAACAGACTAATTAAAGATCCACACTGCTTGGCAGGGCAGAACAGAACAGAGGCAGTCATCATAGTAAGGTGTAAGGTGACTAATGACTCTGATTTCCGATGACTTTATTAGGGAAAAACAGATTGCTGTTTGACAATCTGAGCTGCATGACAGGTGAAGCTGCAACAGGTGTGAATGTAGCAGGACCCTCAGAAGCAGTTGCAGCTGGTGGGGCAGATGGAAATATATGTCTTAGGGCTAATTGTTAAACTAATGAAAAAATAAATACATATATATATATATATATATATATATATATATATATATATATATATATATATATATATATATATATATATATATATATATATATATATATATATATATATATATAGTGTCTCAAGTTTCTGGATAGTGATGTTTTAAGCTTTCACATTAAACATTAAAATTAAAAGTATCTGATAACAGTGTATCCATAGCAAAAAGTAACACTATGTGAAGTGAAAGTGACCACTTGTGAAGACAGCCCAATTTTCAGATAATTCCTACAAGATGATTCCATAATTTTGGGAAACATTTGTGTAAAAGCACCTATGTAGACCTACTTTCAATTGTCCTGTGGGGATTAATAAAGTTGTAAACTAAAAGTGACACAAATTAAAAGACCTTTATTTACTTTTTATGGTACTTACCCTGACTTGACCAACAAGCACATTGGCCTCTTCCTCCTGCACTGTCAGGTTTCTGAGTAGAGTGAGGTCAAAGGTGGGATCATTGTCATTAACATCTGTGACGACAATGATGACTGTAGCAGTGGAAGTCTGCAGATACAGATGAATTATATACCAGTTGTATTTAAATTATTGCAACTAGTATGATTTAGTCAAGTACGAAATTATATTAGATCCAAATCCTTGTTGGTCCTGGAAAACAGCATTCTTATCAACCAATCACATTTTATGGTGTTAGGTTGATGGTTGGCGTTAGGGGCTTAAACAACATTCTTAACCAATCATTTGATGATTTTAGGTGTAGATTAGGGTTGTGGATAGGATTACAGCAATGCTTGTTTGATAAAAATGTTCTTCGATGACCAACAAATGATGTTGATTCAAGATCATGTCATACTTGCCTAAATGACTTGCAACTATTAATTAAGGTAAGTTCAGATGAAGGTGTCTGTAACAAATTAGTAAAAAAAAAATTGTGTGTGTGTGTGTGCATATAAAAGTACAAAAAAGCACAACTTTCAGCACAACTCTGACAGTTCAAAAGAACGCTAGATCATCCCTTCACTCTAACATTCACTCTGCCGCTGTCTATCTGTGTTTTTTGTTGCCTTTTTAAATACTGAAAATGACTGCTTAAAAAAAGAGTGTCACCATTTAGTTTCTGACTCCATTTCAGCAACACATTTGCAAAGGCGTAATTAAATCATCAGCAATTGACTTCCTGGGGCTTAAAAGTTTAGTAGCACACAGTGATGAATACAAATTCAACCGATCATTCAAAATCATATCTCAGTGGGACGGAGATGTGCATGAAAAATCTATTATAAAAATTAAAAATAAAAAAATGCAAAAGAAAATTATTCTGAATAGGGAAATTTGCATTCAAAGATGGATTTGTTGATTTGGCAAAAAATTATCAGGTAGCTACATAATGAAGAATGATGTGCAGAGTCATTCAGTGTGCGCTGAGAGGCACAAACACAGGAATACTCAACTAAAGATAAGTTGAAAATGTCTCTTGAAGCTGAAAATAGCATTAAAGCTCGTTTCATCTCAGGAACAGTGTGTAGTGAATATTTCATTAACGTCATATGATGCTTTTAGAGGCAGAGGACAGGTGAAATAAATGAATGAAAGCTGAAGTGTGGAACTCCATCTCTAGCTTCACCAAATAAAACTGCAAAAATAGCGACTGTTTTCAAACAGGTGTTACAAAAATGGTTGGGAATCGTAAAGAATTTTATGATTCTGGTTCCGATTCCTCTTAACAATTCCGGTTCCTTGACGATTCCAGTATCGATTCCAGTAATTATTTTAGTACCTTTTTTTAAAAGAATTATTTGAAATGAGAAATGCAATTCTTATTGCATTTACTACCCTCTGCTGTCTGTTACCAAATAATGAGATCATTTCAGTTCCCTGTCTGTCACTCACTCGACGTTGTGTCGATGTAGTGACATTAGGTGTTCGATCTTGAGAGCCCCAATCACCTTTGCTTAAAATAGAAAAGGTCAATGAAAATTGGCAAGTGGAATTTGCATGCCACTCTCCGCCCCGGACATATGGGTGTAAAAGGAGATGGCGTGCATCATTCATTCAGATTTTTTCTTCGGAGCCGAATGCATGTGTGTGTGTGTTCATCCTCTCACCTCTTGCTACGCTGCTGGATTTTTACACCATCCCACGGTTGAGTGCTGTGCTTCCCCTGGGCGCTTCGACAGCCTGAGTCTGCAGGTGCTAAAAGAGTACATTCAAGAAAAAGTATATTTTCCTTCTAAAAGAGCTCGCTCAAATGCTTGGCGTCTTTTTAAAAATGTCCTTCCGTGTTTGCACTACTGGATGTGGCCGTTATCTCTCCCCTCTGGATACCCATGAAATCTGCCTCGAGTGTCTGGGGTGCCAGCACACCGAGGTGGCTTTCATGGAAGGGTTGTGTTCTCATTGCGAGAACATGCCCATGAGTGAAGCAAGGAGCCACTGCGGCTGCTCCCCAACCTGGTCCGTCCTGGGCAGCACCGTGGGCGATCTGGATGTGGACATGGGAGCGCTTCCGCCAGCTCAGCCCCCGCGGACCTCCCATCCCACCAGCATGCTCATTCTGTCCAGATGAGCTGTTGAGCAATGCAGGCGGTCCGCCTCAGCGAGGGTTTAATGTGTCGTTTGCAGCTCGCGATAAGGATGAGCTTTCGGTTGCAGCATCGGAGGGTGGGCTTCTGCTATCGGAAGTGGACTAATCTTCTGAGCTCCCGCCCACGGGCGGTAGAGCGCAGGATGAGGCTCTCTGTTACCAGCAAATGCCTGAAGTTCGGGCCGGCACACTCTCACGTGATCTTGAGACCCCGGCCCGGTTATGTGCCCAAAGTTCCCACCACACCTTTTCGGGACTAGGTGGTGAACCTGCAAGCGCTCCCTTCAGAGGAGGAAGACCCGACCTTGTCGTTGCTGTGTCCAGTTAGCGCTCTGCGCATCTATCTGGACCGCACGCAGAGCTTTAGGTGCTCGGAGCAGCTCTTTGTCTGTTTTGAAAGACAGCAGAAGGGGAAAGCTGTCTCCAAGCAGAGATTAGCCCATTGGATTGTGGATGCCATTTTCCTCGCATACCAGTCTCAGGACTTGCCGTGCCCCTTGGGAGTCTGGGCGCACTCCACTAGAGTTGTTGCGTCCTCCTGGGCACTGGCAAGGAGGCCTCTCTTGCAGACATATGCAGAGCTGCGGGTTGGGCTATACCCAATACCTTTGCGAGGTTTTATAACCTATACATAGACCCGGTAACAGCAGGTAGACCGGGCGGCCAGTTGGGTGTACCGCTTGCATTGCACCTTTCCCCTTTTTCAAAGGTGATAATGTGTGGTTTGTGTCCACTACAGTTCCCCGTTCTGGCGAACTCCGGATGCCTCTTTAATTCTTTAGCACTCTTCAGGTGACGAACTCGACGGAGGAGTGACCCCACCAGGCCCAGTACTCGTGGCATTCCCCTTTTCAGGTGAGCCTGTGTGCTCGGGCTCAGTGATCCATGCGTGGTAATTCCCCTTTGGTAATCCTGTATGATGAGTTTCCACTGTTTGGTTCCCCTTAGGTGGATCCTGTGTTTCTCCTCGTCAGAGCTTTCTCTGCCTCTGCCACTGTGCTGCATACCCTCTCTATAGATAGGGTCCTCCTATGGCATCGTTCCATATGTGAACTTCCCCATTGGTAAGTCCATGTGAGGTATTCTCCACATGCTAACTCCCTTCAGCAGGATGTGGTCTCCGTAGTGCCCTCCTTCCTGGAGAGGGAAGAGCACTTCCCAGCACTATTCTAGAAAAGTGCTTGGCGGGACATTTCTTAACAGCAATCAGTTAAGACACCACCTGTAGTCTTGGTTACTGATGTAACCTCTGTTCCCTGATGGAGGGAACGAGACATTGTGTCCCTCCTGCCGCAGCGCTGAACCGGCCACTGACATGGCCGGAACTCTCTATCGGCTCCTCAGCATAAATCTGTATGAGTGATGCATGCCATCTCCTTTTATACCTGTATGTCTGGGGCGGAGAGTGGCATGCAAATTCCACTTGCCAATTTTCATTGGCCTTTTCTATTTTAAGCAAAGGTGATTGAGGCTCTCAAGATCGAACCCCTAGTGTCACTACATCGACTTAACGTCTCGTTCCCTCCATCAGGGAACAGAGGTTATATCAGTAACCAAGACGATTTCTACAGAGCAGATATAACCAATCAGAAATTCATTTAATACAGTTCTTGTAAAAGGTGTATCTGCAGACTTTTTAGAGACATAATTACAATCCAATAATAGATACTAATTATATTTTAAATAAAAAAAATCTAAACCAACAAGAAATGTGATGGCATATTTCAAAAATTCAATTATTATTTTATAAAATTCCACTTATTACATCAAAACTCGTGTATCTATAATTATACACTGACACATGAACAACCACTCAGTAACTGCACTGCTTGATTTAATAGAGACACAGGTCATTATTAAATAAAAAGTAACAGTTCCAGAGACAGTTTAGACTGTGTCATGGAGCCTAATGTTGTACTTCAGGCTTGTGAGACTTCAACAGTTCTTTTCTAATTTCCAGTTGGACATTCATAACTTGCACATCAGTATAAGATTACTTGTAATGGAAGCACTTTATGTTTTGCGCTGTAGATTCAAAAGAACCAGCTCCTTTAAATAATTATTTCAGGAATCGAACTATACTGGAAGCGTGTATGTTTCGTGCTTTAGATTCAAAAGAGCCGGCTCGAGACTCGCTTGATCGGGAATCAAATACACTGGTAGAGCTGTGTGTTTTATGCTGTAGAGTCAGTAGAGGGCAGCACTGCTGCAGAGATGTGTTGCTGGAAACATTGTCCGAGTATTTCAGAATGGTGTTCCAGCCACATCAACGGAAAATTGCACACTGGAGAACTGTTTCTGAACAAGAACCGGTTCTCGGTTCCCAACCCTAGTTACAAACAATCCCTCGTCATCCATTGGACGGAATAAAATTGAGTCAAATTTGCTATACTATGCTGGGGTGCATTTCCCATACATTGATGTAACTCACTGCTTAACCACCAGAGTTCAATGCATCTTTGGGGAAATTAACCAGCTATTCTCATCTGATTCCTGAAACCGTAGTAACTATGTCGCCCATCCATCGTTTGAACCACGTTGGTTCAACATCATAGCTGTCTTTAATGACGTTACTCGGGGGATGGATTAATAACTTCCTCGAATATTAAATGATAAATGCTCATTTACACATACACCAGAAAGCAGTTTAATGTGAGAAAGCCACTGAAGACAGGAAAGCGGCGTGCACTAAGTAATACGCTGCAATAGATGGGTTTCCCTCTACATCAAACTTTGGTGTACCCCCGACACACTTGAGCGTATACACACATGCGCACTTTTCAAAAATATATAAACGATACTTATGGTAACATAAACACATAAAAGCTGTGTTCACTTTCTCTTAATAGACTTTAATCCCTTAAATGGCTGCATTCGTGTTTACGTGACGTTTCAAAACACTGCTTTTCTGCAAACCCCTGGAATAAGCCGTTTTCTTAAATGCATGTAAACGTGGTCAAAGTGTTGACAGAATGAAAGATAAAGATGGAGGACAAGATATAGAAGCCTGAGACTAGTGAAATAATGTCCACACAGCAAACAATGAACTATGCTTCTAAACACAGGTAAAGAGCTGGAGCTGTATGCAAATGTTCGTTGGAACTACAGTTTCAGGAAACACCAAATCTTTGAACTATGTTGGTTGGTTGAATTTTGGGAAACGCACCCCTGGTTGATAGCGTCAAAGTGTTTAGACATTTTGGGGAAATCAAGCTAAAGTACAAATGGCTTACGTACTGTATACTCTGCATATTGAGCTGGGATCAAAGAAAATATTGTAACATCAAAGAAATTACACACTTCAGTTTTGACCAGTTTGCACATAACAACATGAAATTACCTGAAATTAAAATGATTTAATTATCTTTGTTGTCTTAATCATCTGGACCAGATAAACTGTCCAGACAATTTTGAAGACATTTTCCCCAGTCATGTTACACAGTGAGTGTTTTCCAAAATGAGATTTATAGGGCACAGATTTATAGTCTTGAAAGACATTTATGACTATTCAAATGACTATCAAAACCCCACCAAAACTCCCCACCTCCAGAAGATAGGAGCCTGTGTTTGATAAATGAGCTTTGTGCAGTTATTTTGCACATCAACATTCCTCTGTTTGTTAATGTTCTCTCATTAGAGTAGGCAAGCTGATAACACCCAAGTAAATGTTCTTTTAAAAAGGTGAGAGTTTTTTGACAGTAATGCAAAGGGAATATAATGAACTAATGACACAACATTAAATATGAAATTTTGTCTTTTTTGAGGTTGTTATTTGTTTACTTTGCATTTGTGAAAATATATGTAAAGCAACTTCAGTTAGTGGTGTTGTGTAGAGCAGAGAGGTGAAATTATAGGATGTATTGAGTCTCACCCCTCCTGGGTGGCCGTCAGATGCAGTGACAATAAGGTGATACTGTTCAGTGGTCTCTCTATCTAGAGGTTTGGCCAGCAGCAGAAGACCTATACTGAACAGACACAAAACACACCCATTAACACACACAACGCAAAGTCAATATGAGTGCTCACCCTCATATTTTTCCAAACCCATATGACTTTGAAGATGTGGAGATGTTAGGTAGTATGTTAATCTCTGTCACCATTCACTTTCATTGCACCTTTTCCCCATACAATGATACTGAATGGTGACTGAGGCTAACATTCTGCCTAACATCTCATTTTGTGTTCCACTGACATATGGGTTTGGTATGGGATAAAAATCCTGTCAAAAGTATTATGGTCACGGATCCCAAAATAATAAGTGTGAATTAAAAAATAAAAAGAGCAGATAAAAAATAATAAGCGCACAAATTTATAAAAAGCGCAGAACAAAATAATAAGCTCAGATCAAAATAATTAGCGCAGATCAAAAAATAACAAGCATGAATCAAAAATATATAAAAACACATTTAAAATATGCTGCAAAAAAAAAAAAAAAAAGAAAAAAAAAGAAAAATGAAAGCAAAGTCATCAAAATTGCAAACAAAATCACGTTTTCCTTGGTTATATTAATGTTTTTTGTGCTCTCTGACAATTTTGCTCATAATTTCATTATTTTGCTTTTGTTTCCAAGTTCTGCGCTTGGTTTTACAAAACTTGTGAATAGAGTTTCGTGTAAATCAGGGAGCTTTTCTCATCCCCATTGGTCCACTAGTTCTTGATCAACAGTTCCTCCTCTAGCCAATCATTTGAAGAGAGGAGGTGACGTCACTCCAATGTGACGCCAACGGCTGCTGTTCAATCGCAGGATGGTAGATGAAGATGGATAACCGTCAGTTGGCAAATCCTGGACAATCACAGGTAATTGAATATAACTATATTTGTGGTTGATAGATATGCTGCTTGTGTCTGTTTTGAGTATTTTCTGCCAGCTCTAGGAAACAATGTGTTGTCCGAGTAGCTGAATTTAGTTAGCAGAATCTTTAGTTTAGGCATTATTTAAGACTTACTTGTAGTTATTGGCTGCATATCTAAAAAAATAAAATAAAAAAAATTAAAAAACAAGGCTGGGTTGGTGTGGATGTTTGATGCATGTTTTTACTAGCTGTACCAATGTAGTCATGAATTCAGAACCCAACTCGATCTGCTTTCCCATGTTGCTGAATGTGCCGTTATGTACTGATCCTAAGTTGGCATCATTGGCACGGCTACATGTAGTTTCCTTTTCCACGATACTGCAGCAAAATCAGAAACAAGTGACCAAGCGTCCCCACGTCAATAAATAATGCAATAAAGTTGGCTTGACATTGGACGTTCTTTATTCACAAATAGTCACAAATTTAGGGACCGTCTCTAAAGATACAGGCAACATTGAAGCATACATATCCAAAACATTTACAAACATTTCCAAAATATAGAGCAGGGGTCGAGAACCTTTGGCTCGCGAGCCTCAAGTGGCTCGCCGGTGTCTCACCATTCACCAACACATGATCTTTTAAAACTTTCTAGAGATAATTTTCCTGCAGAAAGTGTGGGTGCGATTGTAAAGCTTGAAGTCAATGAAACTGTTTTGATTTCCTTTCTCCCAAAACTGTCGTACAGCCTACACCTGGTGAACAAGGTTTGAAATGAACTCCCGCCAAATGCGGATTTTCATGCGGAGATTATGTACCAGCCACTGTGGAAGGCGACCTGTAAGACTAGACACAAAGACGCGTGTTTGTGATTATATTTGGAAGAACAGATGAAAGAAAAGCTGCAGATGTGCGTCTGATTTGATGTGTGCGCAGTGAGCTCTCCTATTTACGAGTGCAATGAAAGCGCTTCTCCAAGACACGCGCATTCATAGAGTTCTGGGCCTCGTTTCCCAATAACTATTGATATTAGCTGTTAAGAGCATTTTCTACGAGCGATTTTATAAACGTTTGTTTTTTTTTTACGTGCACCCAGGGTGTGACATAGCACACACCACCCTCCAAATGCGGCGAGGCTCAGTCCAGTTCGCGAGCTCCTTGTCCAAATGCAGGTATTTCATGCGTGAGTAATTTTGCTCATCTACCCGCAAAAGGTGGGTGACCTGTAAGACGTCTCGGAGTTACACATGACAAGAAATGTTGTTAGTCACAAAGACACGTGCTTGAAGAAACTTTATTGTATTTTTAAGAACAGACAAAAGAAAAGCCGTCAATGCTCATGTCTGATTCACTGTTTGTTCAGAGACGTGCAACGGGACTCTGTCTCGTGGAACAAGCGCATGTAAAGAGTTATCACCCCTTTTTCTCTGTTTCATTTGAATGAAAACTGTTTGCAAGAATAATGCTGTCTATGAGAATGCTGCAATTGATCTCCTATCATCTCGTGAGGTGCTGCGAGTTTAGTTTGCTTTATTTCCACGGAGCAGTTCGCTCTTACACATTGCAAATGCAACTCTACAGGTTCAGTAATATATACAGGTATCTGTGTATTAAAGAAACAAAGACAAAAGTGATTAAGTCATAAAGTAATACAAGACACGTTCACCTTGAACCTAAAATTGAGTTCTATTTTCTTTTCTTTAGACAGCATTAACTGTATTACCAAAACGCAATGCAAACACATTCGATAAGAACACACATTTTGCAGCATTTTTTGGGAACACAAGGGAATTTATTAGGCTTATTTATTATGATGATTATTATAATTATCTTTACATTTATAATTGTCTTTAATTCTTAATTTGTAGCTATTAGTAATTTTTCATCTTGTGTCGTTGATGCTTGTGTGATGGCAAATGGGGCCATTGGAGATTGTAAATGTTTGGATTTGGGGAGGTGGTTATAAATTATATAAGATTTTTTAATCATTTAGTTATTTTAATAGTTTTTTATTTTTTTTTTAATTTTTTTTTATTTAAAGTGCAATTTGAATTTTTTTGAGTTTCAATAAATTAATGTAATTTTTAAAGCAAAATCAATAAAGCAGAAATATTCACTGACCCTTATAATCAGATATTGAGATATTTTAAAAGCTATAATCGTTAATATATTTTTACATATTGCCCAGCCCAAAAGGGAAGTTAACTTTTTCATGAACAATTGTAAAAGTCATTTTATGGAGACCCGCACAAACACGTGTACACAATTCCATATTGCAACATGTTACCTATATATTTTTGCATATTTGTTTGTTTTTGTGTTTTTGAGTATAGACTATGGGCAAGATACACATTTTATTTTATTGAAAAAACTGTTTTTGAAAATAGTAAATAATTTGTTAGTGCTACGGCTCTTTCGAAAAAATGCATCAACCAAAAATTAAAGAATTGGTTCCTTAGTGAAAAAAGGTTCCCGACCCCTGATATAGAGTATACAACTTCAATAACATTTGAAGCAAATGACATACAGTCATACAACCAACTCCAAGTGTGCATGTATGTGTCAGCAATAATGTACACCTTTTAGATTTTTTATACAATGAAAAAAAAAGTCTAATTATATGTAAGCATTTCTACATTCATCAGTATTGTAATAGGCCTTGGTGTCGGGATCTGGATTTTATTCTGTCAGCTGGCCACCAGATAAGACCCTTTTGGACATAACACATTTTTGTAATTGAGTGCAATCCTTTCCCCCAACCTTCAGTACTTCAGTAACTGTGTTTACAATATATAAAGTTGATGTATCTTTGTGTAAATTTAATAGGATACTCCTGTTTGGGTGAGGCACAAAGAGCCTGCAAAGCAATATACAAACAAGTATTTCCTGACAGCCAACTGACGGTTACCCATCTTCATCTACCATCCTGCGATTGAGCAGCAGCCGTCGGAGTCGCATTGGAGTGACGTCACCTCCCCTCTTTGAATGATTGGCTAGAGGAGGAGCTGTCGATCAAGAACTAGTGGAACAATGGGGACGCAAAACGCCCCCTGATTTACATGAAACTCTACAAGTTTTGGAAAACCAAGCGCAGAACTTGGAAACAAAAGCAAAGAAAAATACAGCGTAAGCGTACAAAAAAAAAAAAAAAAATGAAAATATGAGCTAAATTGTCAGAGAGCACAAAAAACATTAATATAACCAAGGAAAACATGATTTTGTTTGCAATTCTGATGACTTCGCTTTAATATTTCTGTTTTCTTTTTTTTTCTTTTTTTTTTTTTTTTTTTTGCAGCATATTTTAAATGTGTTTATATATTTTTGATTCAGGCTTGTTATTTTTTGATCTGCGCTTATTATTTTGATCTGCACTTTTTATTTTTTGACTCACGCTTATAATTTTTGGATCCGTGACCGTAATAATTTTGACGGGATTTTGATCCCATAGTTTGGAACCAGTTTTAAGGGTTTGGTGTATTCCAGGAAAAATATCTAAACATCCTTAAAAAAAGATACATTTACTTGAGAAGCAAAATCATAAGATATTAAGTCTTTTTTTTTTTTTTTTTTTTTTTTTAAATCGAACAAAATTTTATGAGGTTTATACTTAAAACAAGAAAAAACAACAAGTATTGCCTTAAAATCTAACATACTGCCCGACCAACTAATAAACCATCATCTGTGATCCTCCATGCTGAAACGCTAGCCATAGGGACACCATTATCACCTCTAGACTAACAGGATTCCTGCAAATAACCAGGTTCCTCCTATAGTGAGCTTGTGTGTGTGTGTGTGTGTTGAGAGAGAGCGTCGTAAGACAGACGGATTCTGTTAACATTGCAGTCACACACAGCAGAAGGAACAGGCTGCTGTTCTGCTTGATCATGTGTGTGTGTATGTGTGTGTGTGTGTGTGTGTGTGTGTGTGTGTGTGTGTGTGTGCCTGTGTGTTTTTTAAATTCCTCCTTAGCTGACCCCTACAAAAGCGATATTGAACGTGTCCTCTGAAGCCTGTGAATCAGTCGTATAAAACACTTCAGTGGCAGGATTCTCTTTTCTTTCGGGCTCACAAACCTCAAGGAGGCCACATGGCATTCAAGGCAAAGTCTTTAAATTTTAATATCCTTTTTTCAATGACTTTTTAACGACTTTTGCTGTTTCTTCAACAGAAAGAAATTTCTTTGTAAAATGGATCAATAATTCTGCCATTCTTTCCAATCACATTATTGATGATTTTAACATTTACTAACAATAAAATAGAAGGGAAGAGGAGGAGAGATGAGTTGAGGTGAGGCTAGAAAAGCCAAGACCAGATGAGACCAGACTAGAAAAGAGCAGATAAGACCTGATGAGTTAAGAAGTGACAAGGTGAGGCATGAAGAGAAGAGGTGAAACAAGACCAGATGAGACCAGACAAGACAAGACCAGATGAGACCAGAAGAGACAAGACCAGATAAGAAGAGGGAATTGAGGTGTGAAGAGACAAGATGAGACCAGCTGAGGCGAGACAAGACCAGATGAGACAAATAGAGTCAAGACCTAATGAGATGAAAAGAGGTGAGGCGCAATGAGAAGAGACCAAACAAGACCAGATGAGATCAGACAAGACAATACCAAATGAGACCAGATGAGGCGAGACAAGACTAGATGAGGCAAGACAAGATCACATGAGACCAGACAAGACAAGACCAGACCAGACCATATGACATTAGGGCTGTCAGGATTATGAAATTTAGCTGACGATTAATTGTCAAAAAAATAATCACAATTATGATGTAACTATTTTAGAGGATTTACGATTAATTGTCAAACTTCTTAAGGCGTATGTGTGCTTCATACACCTTAAGTCATTTATTCATGTTTAACTGGGAATCATACACTGCCTGGCCAAAAAAAAAGTCACATACACTAATATTTCATTGGACCGCCTTTAGCTTTAATTACGGCACGCATTTTTTTGTGGCATTTGTTGTGGCATTGTTATGCAATGTCAACACATTTATTTCCATCCAGAGTTGCATTAATTTTTGGCCGAGATCTTGTATTTATGACGGGAGAGTCGAACCACTCCGTAAAGTCTTCTCAACAACATCACAAAGACTTTCAATGGGGTTAAGGTCAGTACTCTGTGGTGGCCAATTCATGTGTGAAAATCATTCCTCATGCTCCCTGGACCACACTTTCACAATTTGAGCCCGATGAATCTTGGCATTGTCCTCCTGGAATATGCCTGTGCTGTCAGGGAAGAAAAAATCAATTGATGGGATAACCTGCTCATTCAGTACATTCAGGTAGTTAGCTGACTTCATTTTATTGCCGCATAACGCTGCTGAGCCTAGACCTGACCAACTGAAGCAACCCCAGATCATAACAATGCCTCCAGAGGCTTGTACAGTGGGCACTATGCATGATGGGTGCATCACTTCATGTGCTTCCCTTCTTACCCTGATGCAACCATTGCTTTGGAATAGGGTAAATCTGGACTTATCAGACCACATGACCTTTTTCCATGCCTCCACAGTCCAATCTTTATGCTCCCTAGCAAAGTGAAGTCATGTTTTCTGATTAGCCTCACTAACAAGTGGCTTTCTTGTGGCCAAACAGTTGTTTAGTCCCATTCCTGTAAGTTCTTGTTGCATTGTGCATGTGGAAATACTCCTGCTTTAACTATTAAACATAGCCATGAATTCTACTGTCGATTTTTTACAATGTGACTTCACCAATAGTTTTAGTGATCTCCGATCACGATCATTCAAGATTTGTTTTCCAAACACATTCCTTCCATGAAGCTGATGGTTCACCACTATCCTTCCATGTTTTAATAATGCGTTGGACAGTTCTTAACCCAATTCCAGTGATTTCATCTATCTCCTTAGTTGTTTTCTTTGCTTGATGCAGGCCAATAATTTTCCCCTTTTGAAACACAGTAACATCTTTTCCACGACCACAGGATACGTCTTCCGACATGGTTGTTTATGAAATGAGAAGCTACACACTGCATCAGTTAGGGTTAAAAGAATTGTTGCAAGCTGAAACACTGTAATAATGATCCAATCATAGGATCTTAAGTATCTGCTTATTTAAATCCAAATGGCTACTTTTTTCTTTTTTTTTTTTTTTTTCTTTTTTTTGACCAGGCAGTGTATCACAAAATAGGGATATATAATTTTTATATATACAAATATATTAACGCTTTTATTATTAATGAAAACTTACGTTCGTGATAGATTGAAGATGTGCTGCTGGTCTCCGCTCTCTATCCAGTAGGTGATGGGATCCAACTCACGATCTGTAGCCTGTGGAAATACACCCATTAACATTTAATTTACACCAGTCGTTCTGGCTGGTACTGGCTGGTGAAACATAAAATCAATGTAACATAAAATCAATTGTTGGATAACAATATACCACACTCAAATGAAAAGGCCAATGTCAAGATGCACAAAAGTAGAATCAGTGACATTTTAAAACATCTCAGAATTTTGAACCCTACACCTTTGCAAGAATGTTCTGGTTTGTAATGCAATATCTGTTGATATTGATTACACTGTAGTCTACGTATAACATCTGTATTTAGCAATTTATGTCTTTTTTATTTTTTTATTTTGTTTTTTTATTATGTTCAGAATAGCATAGCACCATGCTACTCTTACTATTTCTGCAGAATATTGTATGTGTAATGTGTATAGCATGCACATTATCTGTATGCACACAATACCTGGATTTGACAAAATGTGCAGTTTACAACAGAACTGCGATTTTTTTAGGATAATTTTCTTGACTCATAATTTGACTGGACTGCCAAGAGTTAAGACCAGGGTTCCCACACATTTTGATAATTAATTTTCATGTCAAGTCAGTCAAGTAATATTTATTTGTTTAGCACATTTCACAACACACATTGTTTCAAAGCAGCTTTACATAAAACTATGCTATGACAGAAAATAAAGCTGTTATGTCATCATTGTGCAGTTTGATGAATAGGTGATTGTAGATTATGCCTTAATATATATATATATATATATATATATATATATATATATATATATATATATATATATATATATTATTTGTATTTAAACCTGTATTTAAACCCCCAGTGAGCAAGCCAAAGGTGACTGTGGCAAGGAACACAAAACTCCACTCCAAGATGTTGGATATGGGGTTTTGTGCTTTTTCATGACTTTTACAGTCATTCATGATTAATAAATTAGGATACTGAAACTGAATGATTAAAAAAAAATAATAATTTTACAGCAATTGCACTCACAAACAGCAATTTCTAGCCAATGCAATTGTTTAGAACAGAGTATAACTAGAGAAAGATATAATGACCATAGAAACTTTCATAACTTTTTCATGACTTTTTAGATTGAGGTTTTCCATGACTATGGCAGATATCTAAAGCCTAATTTATACAATAGAAGAAGCTGAACTTTTGTTCTCCTGAACTATCTAAAGCACCCTAGATGAATGAAGGCTGAGTTTATACTATGTGTGGCATCATTTTAAAATTAGTTTGTTGAGGAAAATCAATAAATAAAGAGTACACGTCCAAACTACACATTAGTTTTAACCAACCATCAACACTCTTTGACTAACCAAGTTCTCCTTAAGGGTCAAGAATTTCAAGGATAAGCATGAACAGGAGAAATATTCTCAAACAAACAACAGAACAAAAACATCAGTGCATTTCGCCATCATTTTAGGGGAACTTAAAAAGCATGTTTGCCTAATTAGTATAAATTTGCCTGTAACAGATGTTCGTATTTGGATCAAAAGGAGGAAGACGGTGATTCCCACACAGGGAATATTTTATTAAATTCAAAAACTTGTTCGCTTTACAGCGCAACGGTACAGCTTCACATGCACACAAACTCAAGTGCTTCAATATAAAAGAACAACGGCAGCGGCCAACACACATGCAGCTTCTCAGCTGGGCTCTCTCTCCCTTTCGGTGGACTGAGCTGTCTTTATCTCCCCCGACTCTCACTGTGAACATGGAAACGGTAATTAGTCACAATTCATCTCAGGTGGATGTCCTTACCGATTTCTCTCTCCCCAGACGGGCGTTCGACCACGCCATCACCTCCACATACCCCCACCGCCCGACTCAGGCCGGGGGAAACGTCCGGACTGCCCACTCCACCCCCACCCCCCCCCCTTTTCTGGAGAGGAAGTCCGCAACAGCCATCTGTGCCCCCGGTCTGTGGACCACCTTGAACTTAAATGGCTGGAGTGCCAGATACCAACGGGTGATCCAAGCGTTGGCATTCTTCATGCAGTGGAGCCATTGGAGCGGGCATGGTTCGAACAGAGGATGAATGCTCATCCCAACAAATAGTAGTGGAGAGTGAGGATCACCCACATGATGGCCAAACACTCTAACTCTCTTCTTTATGGTGCTGTATTTCATCTCTCTAATTGAGAGATTTTGACAAATGTACAGCACTGGGCAATCCTCCCCCTCCACCACTTGGGACAGAACAGCACCCAGCCCCCTGTCCGATACGTCCGTCTGTAAAACAAAAGGGAGAGAGAAATCAGGAGAACGCAAAAGTGGCCCGCCACAAACTGCAGCTTTTACCAGTTTGAAAGCTTGTTGGCATGACTCCGTCCACTGGACCGGGTCTGGAGCTCCCTTTTTAGTGAGATCAGTCAGCGGGCTTTAATAGTAGCCGGCCAGCCCCAGAAACTGTCTCACCTCCTTTTTGGTCTTGGGTCTCGGGCAGGTCACAATCACTGCAGTTTTATCAATTTGGGGTCGCACCTGCCCGTGACCCAAGCGGAACCCCAGATACCGTACCTCCACCCGCTCAATTGCGCACTTCTTCGTGTTTGCTGTGAGCCCAGCTCATCGCAGTGACCCCAGACCCGCCCTCAGATGCTGCATATGCAGTTGCCAATCATTACTGTAAATAATTATATCATCCAAATAAGCAGTGGCATATGCAGCATGCAGCATGCGGTCTGAGGACTCGGTCCATAAGAAGCTGAAACATGGCAGGGGCCCCAGACAAACCGAACAGAAGGGTCACAAATTAGTGTAAGCCAAACGGTGTGGAGAAGGCCATTTTCTCACAGAACATCTGCGTCAAGGGGATCTGCCAATATCCCTTTGTCAAATCCAGTGTCGAATAAAAGCGAGCCGAGTCCAACCAATTGAGCAGTTCGTCAATATGAGGCATTGGATAAGCATCAAATTTCGACACCGCGTTGACCTTTCTATAATCCACACAGAACCGGACCGAGACATCGCTCTTAGGCACCAGAATCACCGGGCTTGCCCAATCGCTGTGGGAGTATTTTATTACGCCCATATCGAGCATGGCCTTTAATTATTCCTGTACTACTTGTTTCTTGTGTTTGGGTAAGTGGTAGTACTACGTACCACTACCCCTGGGGTTGTCTCGTTGTGGTGTTTTATGAGGTTAGTGAGGCCGGGGAGAGGCAAGAACATGTCAGAGAAATTATTTTGCAACCTAGAAACCTCCGTACGTTGTGACGGAACGAGGTGGTCCCCACAAGGGGGTGAACTGATTGGCTTTTAGACTTACATCCGGACTGAGTGCCTCCCTCTCTGGAACTACCATCACCAAGAATACGGGGACCACCTCTCTCCATGGTTTTAGTAGGTTGAGGTGATAAATTTGATTAGCCCCGCCTCTATCCGTTTGCACTACCTCATAATCAACTTCCCTAACTTGCCGTGTGACCTCAAAGGGCCCTTGCCACTTTGCGAGTAATTAGGAGCTTGATGTGGTAGTAGTACAAGTATTTTATCTCCCTGTGCAAACTCCTGTAGCCGAGCTCCCCTGTTATACTGCCGGGACTGATGTTCTTGCGCTTGTAGCAAATTCTCCAGTGATAGTCGCCCCAATGTGTGGAGTTTTGCTCTCAGGTCAAGAACATATTTAATTAAATTTTTGCTCTGTGAAGGTCCCTCCTCCCAATTTTCCTTCATCACATCTAAGACGCCAAGGGCTTATGCCCATATGACAATTCAAATGGAGAAAACCCTGTGGAGGCTTGCGGGACCTCTCGCACTGCAAATAACAGAGGTTCGAGCCACTTATCCCAATTCCGAGCATCTTCATGCACAAACTTACGAATCATATTTTTTAAGGTCTTATTAAATCGTTCAATCAAGCTGTCCATTTGTGGGTGGTACACGCTTGTCTGAATAGATTTAACACCCAATAATTTGTACAGCTCGCATAGTGTACAGGACAAGAAAGTAGTGCTCTGATCAGTGAGGATTTCTTTTGGAATCCCCACTAGGAAGATTATTCTGAAGAGTGCCTCCAAAACACTACGTGCTGAGATGTTGCGAAGAGGCACTGCTTCCGGCTATCATGTTGCGTAGTTAACCAGAACCAACACAAAGCAATGCCCACATGCTGACCATTCTATTGGCCCAACGAGGTCCATTCCAACTCTGTCAAAGGGAATCTCAATCAACAGAAGAGGGCGCAATGCCGCTTTTGGAGTGGCCGGTGGATTCACCAGCTGACATTCACGGCATGTCGCACACCATCCCCACAAATGCCTGGCCAATAGAAACAGGCTATGAGATGGCTTAGTGTTTTCCCGTTCCTAGTGACCTGCCATCCGACTATGATGAGCCACCTAGAACAACATTTCCCGATGGCTCCTTGGTTCTAACAACAGGGCTGTATCTTTTGTCTGAGCATCCTGCGTCACTCGATACAACTGATCGTTTATAATTGAAAAATATAGATAATTGAGTGCAACGCACGGCTGAAGGCGTTTACCATCAATAATTTTCACTTGGTCAAATGTGTGCTTAAGAGTCTAGTCTTGCATCAGCTCCAGAGAGAAGTCCCCAGCGGGAATTCCCCTAAGGGCTGGGGAAGCCGAGGCTTCCCCATCCCTTATGTCATTATGATGCGGAGCTGTTGTAGACAGCCCTGGCTCTGCCTTCCCCATCAGTGCATTGCACACCCCACACCGTCCCACTGTATTACAGGACCCATCCACACACAACCCCTTTAAAAATTTGGGAAAAGCTGGCCAATTAGTACCCAAAATTAGTGGATGGGTGAGGTGGGAACTAACCACAGCCTCAATGTTTTGTTTTTGACCCCGAAATAGAATAGTGACGATCACTGCAGGATAATCTTAAATATCCCCATGCACACACCTCACCTTCACCCGATTATTTGTATCCAATGCCCCATTTTGAACCAAGCATTGATGAATGGAGGTTTGGTTACAACCTAAATCCACCAAGGCTTGGTATGTACCCCCCCAATACTCAAGGGTATTTAGTATGTCCCAGCTCAATCGGGGGTGGCCTATGGAGTGTCGGGGACCCGGATCAACTTTCCCACCTCCATCATGGGCACTGTTTGAAGATGTGTCCCGGCACCCCGCAACTCCAACAGACCGGCCCAAACCTCACGCCCACACCAGCCCACACCTTCCTCTCCCACCTGAGAGAAAGAATGGATAGAGCCGGGGGAGAGAGAGACAGGAGTATTAGTATACCCCCGAGGCTGGGGCACTGGTCTCAGGGGATAGTTCCATCGTTTCCAAGGGGAATGGGACAGGTCGGAAAGAAGGAGGGGAGGGACCACAGAGAGAGAGAGAGTGGGGCGCGCCGGCCCCTGGGTATGCCGCTAAATGGTCCTCCACCAATTGCACTGCTTCATCCAGTGACAGCAGTCAGTCACACTGGACTCACTCCGCAGTTCCTTTAGGTAGTTGGGAGAAGAATTGTTCCAGTACCACGAGATCGATGACACCACCGATGTCACTGGGCTCCTTAGCCAGCACCCACCACCAGCAGGTGTCACAGAGCTGTTAAGCGAAGGCAAATGGGCGGTCGTCTTCACTCAGCATCTGGGATCGGAATCGCTGGCAATGCTCTTCAGGACTGCGGCCAACCCACTGCATGTTGGCTTTCTTCAGCTCAGGATACCTCAGGAGATTGTCGACCGGGAGTTTTTGGGCCATGAGTTAGGTCTCCCCGGTCAGCAGTGGTAGGAGGTGGACTGCCCATTGCGGCTGGGGCCATTCCAGAACTTGGGCCGTGCGCTTGAAGAGCTTCAGTAAAGGCCTCTGGGTCATCTTGCACCCCATCTTCGTCAGCATCACATGGGGGTTTGCTGCTGCCGGGGTCGTGGCGTGCACCCCCCCCCCCCAGGGTACCAAGCTCCGCAATGCCTGTCGGTCCTCTTTTTAGCCTTGAAGGAGCACCTCAAAGCATTGTTGCTGCTCCGCCCACAGATCCATGAGGGCCTGATGTTGAGCCTGGAGGATGCTAGTGAGGGATCGGAACACTTCCTCCAGTGGCAAAGAGGACTACACAGCAGCGTACCCTTCCTCTTTATCCCAGGTTTCGGCACCAGTGTAACAGATGTTCGTATTTGGATCTCAAAAACTTGTTTGCTTTACAGCGCAATAGTACAGCTTTACACGCACACAAACTCAAGGTGCTTCAATATAAAAGAACAACGGCAGCGGCCAACACACATGCACACACACACTCTCCCTTTCGGTGGACTGGGCCACCTTTTATCTCCCCCGACACTCACTGTGAACATAGAAATGGTAATCAGTCACAATTCATATCAGGTGGATATCTCGACCATGCCCTCACCTCCACATTGCCTCAAGACGTTTTACACAATATTGTATAAAAATAATAAAATTAATGAATTAATTCCCAATATGATGCTAAAGTCCTGTGGCAACAATTCAGCATACTACTGTTAGGAGGCAGTATTGAGGGTACCTGCAGGTTTAGCAGTGTGGCTCCTATCCTCATGGCCTCACTGATCTCCAGGTTGTAGATTTGCAGGGGGAATCTTGGGGGACTCTGATTGTTGGGTGGGAGAACCTCAATGTACACTGTAGTTATGGAGCTCCTACACTCAGACAAACATATATATATATATATATAAAATGAAAGATCATTCATCAATAAATCCATGTACAGGAATGAGGTAATAATGACACAATATCAGTTTGTTGATGTAAGTATAACAGAGCAAATAAAGGATCAAAGACAAACACTGATGGAATTAAGTCATTTCTGACCTCTCTGGATCAGGAGCATTGTCTGATGCTCTAATGGTCAGCGCGTAGGAACGACCAACGACCAGCGTGACCCCTGGTGCTAACGTGATTCGACCAGTGTGGTTATTGATGATGAAATCGCCCCGATCTCCAGCAAGGATAGAGTATGTGATTAGTCCGTTTAAACCAGCATCAGCATCCTGTGCAGTCAGCTGAGAGAATACACAGAGACATGATTATTTTATTTTAGTTCACATTCTTTATTTATTTTACACTGTTTTTTATTGTCCGTACCCAAGCTGCTCTGTAATACAAATATCAATAAGTTATTTGTCATGAAACAAAGAATACTATAGTACTACAATGCCCTTGTCCATCAGGGCACACCATGAAACTACCATTGTAATTTTTGTTACTTTTTCTCTGTGAATGCCATGGCATTATCTCCTAATATTGCCAGGTGTTAGTTAACTTTTCCATTCAACTAGACTCATCAACAATTACACCATCCAGGACAGCCAGAAATCTTGGGGTTGTGTTTGATGATCAGTTGAACTTCACAGACCACATCACAAGAACAGCCCAATCATGCAGATTTGCTCTGTATAACATTAAGAAGATCACACTCTTTCTATCTGAGCATGCTGTCAGAATCAGAATCAGAATCAGAATCAGCTTTATTGCCAAGTATGCTTACACATACAAGGAATTTGTCTTGGTGACAGGAGCTTCCAGTGTACAACAATACAAAAACAATACAAAAACAGCAGCAAGACATAGATAATAATAAAAAAGAAAAAAAATAGTTATACACATACGTACATACACACACAGACACACACATACATACATACACACATACACATACGTAGTGCAATCTAATACAAATCTGTTATCTGTTATGTACAGTGCAAATACAAATCTGCTATGTACAGTGCAAATGTTTGTTTGTTTTTTTAAGAGGAATGAAATGGTTGGATGTGTTGGATAAATATATAAAAAAAGACTAAACTGTGTATTGCACATAGTTATTGCTCAATGGGGCAATTTAACTGTTCATGAGATGGATAGCCTGAGGGAAAAAACTGTTCCTGTGCCTGACGGTTCTGGTGCTCAGAGCTCTGAAGCGTCGGCCAGAAGGCAACAGTTCAAAAAGGTAGTGGGCAGGGTGAGTGGGGTCCAGAGTGATTTTTCCAGCCTTTTCCCTCACTCTGGAAGTGTATAGTTCTTGAAGAGGGGGGGGGGGGGGGCAACTAATAATCCTCTCAGCAGTCCGAATTGTCCTTTGTAGTCTTCTGATGTCTGATTTCGAAGCTGAACCAAACCAGACAGTTACTGAAGTGCAGAGGACAGACTCAGTGACCGCTGAAAAGAAACTGTATCAGCAGGCACCTGTGGCAAGTTGAACTTCCTCAGCTGGCGAAAGAAGTACAGCCTCTGCTGGGCCTTTTTCACAATGGAGTCAATGTGTGTCTCCCACTTCAGGTCCTGTGAGATGGTAGTGCCCAGGAACCTGAATGACTCCACTGCTGCCACAGTGCTGTTTAGAATGGTGAGGGGGGTCAGTATTGGGGTGTTCCTCCTAAATTCCACAATCATCTCCACCGTTTTGAGTGTGTTCAGCTCAAGGTTGTTTTGACTGCACCAGACAGCCAACTGTTCAACCTCCCTTCTGTATATAGACTTATCGTCATCTCGGATGAGGCCGATGACAGTGGTGTCGTCTGCAAACATCAGGAGCTTGACAGAGGGGTCCTTGGCAATGCAGTCATTGGTGTTGAGGGAGAAGAGCAGTGAGGAGAGCACACATCCCTGGGGGGCACCAGTGCTGATTGTACAGGTGCTGGAAGTGAGTTTCCCCTGTCTCACAAGCTGCTGCCTGTCCGTCAGAAAGCTGGTAATCCACTGACAGATAGACATGGGAACAGAGAGTTGGTGTAATTTATTCTGGAGTATAGCTGGGATGATGGTGTTGAAAGCCGAACTGAAGTCCACAAAAAGGATCCTTGCATATGTCCCTGGTCTGTCCAGATGTTGCAGGATATGATGCAATCCCATGTTGACTGCATCATCCACAGACCTGTTTGCTCGATAAGCAAATTGAAGGGGATCTAGAAAGGGTCCAGTGATGTTCTTCAGGTGGGCCAACACCTGTCTCTCAAATGATTTCATGACCACAGACGTCAGGGCGACAGGTCTGTAGTCATTAAGTCCTGTGATTTTATGCAACTCCTTGTCTAGGCAACTCCTTGTCCAGGCTCTTGTTATATCTATACTGCACTACTGCAATGCTCTTCTGGCAGGACTTCCTGCATGTACAGTCAAACCTATGCAATTGATCCAGAATGCAGCGGCACAATTAATCTTCAACAAACCCAAGAGAGCGCACTTCATCAAACTGCACTGGTTGCCAAATGATGCTCGCATCAAGTTTAAGGCAATGATGCTCGCTTACAGAACAACCACTGGCTCCGCACCCCCCTGTATACAATCGCTACTTTGAGTCTATGTGACCCCCAGAAGCTTACAATTAGCAGGTGAGCAGCGCCACCTTCAAGAAACATCTAAAGACACATCTCGTTCACGCGCACTTGAACCAATCTCACTATGTCTTATTTCTTCTTTTTAAAATAATTTAAAAAAAAAGTTCTCAATCCACTATTTTACCACTGTCTCTCACCGTCCTCTCTACTTGTGCTTCTCTGATAAATATACAACTTCGTATTACAACACTTCTCGTATTACTGCCTCCTTAGGATGAATTGCTTCTGTTATAGTCCTCATTTGGATAAAAGCGCCTGCAAAATGAATAAATGTAAATGTCAAATGCAGTTCTACTTTCTAAACTTTCTTTCTTTAAACTCAATACTTATTATTTTAATCCAACTATAGCAGCAACTACATTCATCCTTATTAAAATGTAGATTAATGAGGTTTAAAAGCAGCATAATATGATTATTCTGCTTAAATTCTTGAACACAGAGGTTCAAAGAAGAATATTTAGATGTAAACACTTAAGGTGGAACATTAACATCTTTAAAAGCACAAGCCGTACATGTTAATTCCAGCCTTTAGCAGAGACATCAGGGGCAATTAATATTCCCTAAGGGTAATTAATTCAAGTTTTGTTAATAAGCAAGCGCCACCATTCTCGGCTCTCATTATTTAGAGAATTCTACCTGAGCACTTCAGAAGCACTGATCCATACCATAGCTGCTTAGAGCTTTTGAGTGCTAAGGTAAGGAAAACACACACACACACACACTGCAGAGCTGCAAAAATGGCTTATAAAACACAGCCAAGAGGCCCAGGTGACCTGACTGTGACCCTCTGACCCCATTTCTGGAGGATCCGGGTGGTTTGTTATTTAAAGAGAAACTTAAGGTCTTTATGTGTTTGACTTTTCTTTAAATTCTGCCCCAGTCGTGACAGTACGAGACAAATATAGACTGATAGCAAAATATGAGAAAGACTGAAAATAAAGCAAACAAGAAGCCAGTTTTATTACTGAGAGAGAAAGTGCCATTGCCTGAGGGAAAGTAATGCACCCGTTACATTCACTTTATATCATTTTGCACCACGTATCCACACTCTGTATACCATTATTTTACCACTGTAGTCTATTTATTGTACTTTATTTAATCTGTTTCACACCTGTAATTTCGATTAGTTAATATAGTTAGTTAATAAAGATAATTAATTAGCATAACAACTCATTCTGAACAAAAAATCTAAAAACTAACCGTTACCATTTACACAACCTCAGAAAATAACCCACAAGCAATCTCAGAAGTGGGGGAAAAACTGAAATTATTGCATTTGATCACGTTTCCACATGCCAGAAAGACAGATGATGAAAGACAGTAATTTGTTTCTCCAGTTCATTAACTGCCTTTTAGATTATTTGGTTCCTCTTTAAAAGTTGTTTTGTTGCATGCTATCTTTTGTATTTAGTTAGATGAATGACTGTTTGCCCAGGATTTTTCAATTATATAATTTATTCATTGAAAGCTGCAAATCACATTTATAGTTTTGGAATAAACGTTTTACTAGGAATAAATGGCTCTTCATGAGTGAGGACATGTCTCAGCTGTAGTGCCATGTAAACTTGTTTTAGAAGCAAATCATGTGTTCTCACCTGTTGGACGGTTTCTCCAGGCAGCATATTAGTGAAGACCTCCACACTGTAGGACACTTGAGTGAAGGTGGGTGTGTTGTCATTTGCATCGATGACCACGATGTCCACAGTCACAGGTCTGCTCTGCTGGACACCATCAGTTGCCACCAGCTTTAAAAAAACAAACATAAAATAGTTTAAATTGTATTATACATCAGTAAAATCCTCTTTTAAGCAACCCAGTTCACTCGTGGACAGCTATTTTCAGTTATGTGAATACAGCTTCCATTTACTTGAATAGGGAAACATCAAAATATCCAATCTGTTTTTCTAGCTTATGTTTCAGTAACATACAGTAGGGTCCAAAAGTCTGAAAACAACACAAAATAGCAGTATGTGTTTGAACCTGTTGTAAAATAGCACACCTGTGAATTTTATAATATTGCTGTTGCTGCTACTGTATTTTATAAAAGCAATAAGCCAGTTCAGGCAGTGCATTAAAGTGATTTTACTACTCTTATAGGACCATTTCCAGTGGTCCTTTGTGCACAGCTTCTTGTAGCTAATGACTAAAATGTAAAGCCATGCCAATTAGATTCTGAAGTGCACACAGGATGCGAGCGCCTCATACAACAAATTCTCAGCATTATAGGGTAGCTTACGAATGTATCAGCTAAAAAAGCCATTGTTCAGCCACTGCAAACATTTGTCCAGAGTCTCCCACTGTGTTACTTTCAAAGGCACTCAAACTGCTGATCTAACAGCTTGCATTTCCATGAGCTTGTCCCTAGAGATTCTAGGCAGTAAATGTGGATCAAAGCCCAGCAGATCCTCCAGCTGAGCAGGAGAGAGGCAGAGCTTTGCATTTGTAACCACAGCTGTGAGTTGAGTGCTGGAGAACAGCTCCAGGCTAGCAGAACTCCAGAGCGACTCTAGAGTCTGATGCCTGATTCAAACTGGACTCTCTGCATGAAGCATTGGCAGAATGACTGCTCGAGTGTATTGTTATTAGACCATGAGGCCTACAAATGAAAGGCAATAAAGAGAAATAGAAGAGATAGAATTAAGTTAACGTAACAGTCCATGGCAGCATGAAAGACACCATAATCTGACCTCTCAGTTGGCAAATACTTTTTAATAATGTCATTTTATAAATTTCAGCACAAAACACTTACACCCTGTCTACACCGGACGCGAGTGTCGTGTTGTGTCAAAAGCAATAGAACCCATTATAATCAATTACACTGTCTACACTGGAAGCATCGGTTGTGGCATGGCGCAACAACAGTAAACGGGTGTACCATTCCATTTTTCGCTGCACGAGCTGACGTTACAACTGCCAAAAACACAAACAAATGTTTTAGAATGTTCGTGTCAACGTGTCCAGTGTAGACAACCCCAAGCCGTTGCGTTGCATCATGTCGCGTCAACAGATGCGAACAGTGTAGAAATCGTTAAGAGCCCAGACAGTTTCTGTATCGGACAGAGATTACAGCCCTGTTTCTGTCATTTAGAAAGTGATTCTTCTGTTTCCACTGTCTGCGCATGGCCCTAAATGGATCTTGAATAGCCAATTAAAAAAAGTATGAACTACAAAATGGAACAAACAAAAAACAAGGCTAACATCAGACAAATTGCCCCAGAGGAAATAGCTCCAAGAGGAAATTTCTGTTGTTCTGTGGTCGATTTTTCTTAGCTCAGGAGACTTATCAATGACAGTATGCTTCATTTCAGTATTGACTTTGTCTCAGTTTCTCCTAAAATTCTTTATGACTGTGGGATCTTAGCAAATTGTGAATTGTGACATTAGGGTCTTTTTCACAAATCTGAGAAATAAGATACTTAATTCTTTCAAAATCTCAATTTGCTGTCCATTTAATCTCTTTGCTCTCAACTCGAGGAGAAACCATTGAGATTTTAAAGGAATATTCTGGGTTCAATGCAAGATAAGCTCAATGGGCAGCATTTGTGGCACAATCTTGATTACTACAAAACATAATTTTGACTCATCCCAGCTATTCTTTAATAAAAATAAAGGTTACAGTGAAGCACCAGTTTTTGGAGGGTTTAAAGGCAGAAATGTGAAGCTTAAATTTTTTATAGAAGCACTTACATTTATTCCTCTATTAAAACTTGTGTATTTTTGAGCGGTAAAGTTTAAATCATCGTTTTTACAGTCGTTTTAGGGTGTAGGGCACTATGTCATCATAGCAATGAAGTTGTAAAATTGGCTATAACTTTACAAAGAAAAGGTTATTGAGTGATTTTATCAGACTAAAATCATGTTAACAAGCATATTGTTTACGTCTTGTGGCTATACTTTTGAGAGCGAGTATTTTATCATTTATGGACTGGCTTCGTTCACTTCCATTGTAAGTGCCTCACTGTAACCCAGATTTTTTATTTTTTAAAGGAAAAGGAGGGACAAGTCGAAATTAATTTTTGTGGTAATCAACATCATGCCACAAATACTGTTGATTGAGCTTAACGTGCATTGAACCTGGAATATTTCTGTAAAGAGATTTCTCTTTGTTTTACTATTATCAGAATGGAATACCAATTTAATATTTATTGAATACTGCACAGTTCACACTTATAATGCCTACTATTTTTTAAAAAGCAAATGAAAAAGTAGGCATTATTCACCAATTATTTTTAAACAGTTGTATGCAACATTGCTGTCACATGACCTCCTCATGTTGCATGTGCATGTGCATGGTGTCCAGTAATCATTTTAGTAATAAATACAGTTATTTTTCACTTCTGAACCAAATCTGTGCTAAAATGTCTTAACTTTTGCAGTCCAATCACATCAGTCAAAATAGAGTTCTTAAAAAAAGCTGCTATGCAATACTTCCAGTTCATTCATTGAGTAGTGCATTGTGTAATACAATATTCCATACTATGGCTTTATATTGCACATTTTGGCAAATGTAGTAGGTCATCTGGGTATTCCATACAGTAAATACAGAAAATGTGCATACATACTCTGCACAAAATACAGTACATACTGTTGGGCCTCGTGTACTCAGATATGAGACAAAAGCAGGCCTACATACAGTCATAAAGCCTGACTGAGGCCTACATACTGAACTACTCTCTCCACCGCCCCTCCCTGAGAGTCTCTCAAAAACACTAAGTAGTTGCCCCATTTCCTGTCAAACAAATTCTGAACCTCCATCCTTCTACTTGACCCTCCTCAAAAGCAGCCAACTTCCCCATCTCCGCACACCACTCAGGGAATGAAGGCGCTCCATCTGACTCCCATCCCCTTAAAATAACCTGCCTACCAATCATAACACTGGTCAGAACCCAATTTTATATATGTTTATCCCAAAATACAGAGTCTGGGGCAAAACAAAATTTGAGTGCCCAACATGTCACACACAAAACTCTGGACCTTAACCAAAATTCTTAGATCTTACCACACCCCCAAAAAACATGGGTTGTGTTTCCATCTTCTGATTGGCATTACCAGCAGGTGGGTGTGTCTTTAAGACCAAGCCTATACAATCTAGAGGGGGTACAATAGAATCTATGTAAAATCTTGAATTGCATAAGGCCCACCTTTGCATCTCTAGATGCAGACTTGACGTTTTTAGAATTCTAGCCCACACTCCCTCCTCCAATACCAAGTTTAAATCTTTCTCACATAATCTCTTGATAGACGTTAGAGCTGTGACCCCCAGACTCCGAATTGGCAGGGAGTAATACACTGATGCCTCATGACCTTTTTCAAAAGCAGTAATCAGTATCTGCCACTTTTGGGGTGGGGGGGGGGGGGGGTGCTACTCCCAAAAACAATACAGAGCAGGTGGTGCAGCTGTAAATTCCTATAGAACTAAGATCTGGGAATCCCAAAATGTTGAACCAAATGTTCAAAAGATCTCAACACTCCACTCTCATAGAGGTCACCAAGTGTAGCAACCCCCCTCAAAATCCACTCTGACCAGCAGAAAGGGGACCTATTAATACATAATTTAGGGTTCAGCCATATGCTTGAGGCAACATTTAAATAAAAGTCTGAATTAAACACTCTGGACACTTTTGTCCATACCGAGTGCAAATGCTAGATAACGGGGTGTAACTTAACTTCTCAGATTAGTTTGATAGAAAGGATTTGCAATGGCGAAATAGGGGCGAGAACTTCCTGTTCAATACAAAACCAGGGAGGGGCTCTCTCAGGTGGAAGCGACCAATGAGCCAAATGTCTAAGACTGAATGCATAATAATAAAACAAAATCTTGGGTAGGCCTAGCCCACCTTTGTCAATCGGCCTATGTAACTTATTAAAATGTAATCTGGGACATTTACCATTCCAAATGAAGGACTTCACTATGCTATAAAATTGCTTGATATAAGAGAGGGGGATATGTACAAGGAGAGACTGTAACAGGTAGTTACATTTTGGAATAAAATTAATTTGAATAACATTAACCTTCCCAATCATAGATAAATGTAATGAAGCCCACCTGCCCACATCGCTCAAATTTTTTTTTATTAAGGGGTCAAAATTAACTCTAACTAAATCAGACAAATTTGCTGGGAATAAAATGCCCAAATACTTAATGCCCTGTTTGGGCCACTGGAAGGCGCCCGGCTGTAAAGCCGTTACTGGGCAGTATGCTGTCAGAGCCAAAGCTTCAGATTTAGACCAGTTGACTCTGTATCCTTAGAATTTAGAAAAGGAATTAATAATTCTGTGGAGGCAAGGCATAGATCTAATGGGATCGGATACAAATAATAAAATATCATCTGCATAAAGCAAAAGCTTATGCATCACACCTCCCGCCACCACCCCTGGAAAATCATCTTCCCTTCTTATCATGGCTGCTAATGGTTCCAGGGCAAGACAGAACAATAATGGGGAAAGAGGGCAACCCTGCCGGGTGCCCATATCCAGAGTAAAATAATCTGAAATTAATCCATTTGTTTGTACCACCGCTACTGGGTGTCTATAAAGTAACTTAATCCATCCAAAAAAAGTATTCCTGAACCCGTATATTTCCAAAATCTTAAAAAGATAATCCCATTCTACCATATCAAATGCCTTTTCAGCGTCAAGTGAACTGACCACATAATATTGATAAGATGCCTAATGTTATCAAAAGAGTTGCGGCCCTGAATAAACACTACCTGATCTATATGTATAAGAGATGTCATAACTTTACTTAATCGGTTAGCCAGAATTTTTGACAATATTTTAACGTCTAGCTGGATCAGGGAAATTTGACGATAACTGATCCGGGCTTGTGTCATGGTTGGCGGAAGCTTTCCATTCTTTAATGTTTCCGTATAAACTTCTAGCAAATGTGGAGCCAGTTCTGTAGCATAAAAAATGCAAGGCCTTAATTACCTCACCAAGCTCCTCCAAGGTTATCTCAGGATCAAGATATTTTTTTTTGCTCATTCATCAATTTAGGGAGTTTCACAAAGTTTTGAATGTCTTTATCAGTAGACGAAGACATGGAACTACAGAGATCAAGATAGAATTCTTTAAAAGCATTATTAATATCAATGGCTGGTAAATATTTCACCACCAGCAGATTTCACTGAGGGAATGGTAGAAAAATACTATCTAGCCAAAAGCTTCCCTGCTTTGTCCCCCGACTCAAAATATGATTGTCTTGCCCTGAATAGCCAATACTCCACCTTCCACGACAAAATAGTATTATATTTGTATTTCAATCGGGTCAATTCTCTGAGGCCATCAGATGCAATTCGGCGCTTCAGCTCTGCCTCGGCACTTTTAATATTCCCTTCCAACTCCACGAGTACTCATGCTTTGGATTTTGTGATGAATGAGGCATACTGTATGATCCGACCCATAAGAAATGCCTTAAGTACCTCCCAAGCTACACCCACAGAAGATACTGAGGACCAGTTGATCTTCATATAGACATTGATTTCAGCCTTTAGCATTTTTTGGAATTCAGGATTTTGCAAAAAGGGTTACATTAAAGTGCCAGCTATATGATTCCTTTTTCTCTGTATGTGGCAATACCTCTAAACTCACCAGGGTGTGGTCTGAGACTAAAATGTTTCCAATTGAACAATCAACAACAGATTAAATGAGGGACTTGGATAAAAAAAAATACAATAAAAAAAATCTATTCTAGAATAAATCTTATGGACTGATGAAAAAAAAATTATAGCCCATTTGAGTTCAAAAGTCTCCAAATATCTGTAAGACCAAGATTTTTACACATCCTTTGAAGCGTCACTGTTGCTTTAGGGGGCTTACACACGTTTGCTTCACTGTGATCAAGGACTGAGTCCATCAAAAGATTAAAGTCGCCACCCAATATTATAGCATGAGGGGTGCCAGCAGCTTGCAACATTCCTTCAAGATCTATAAAAAAGGCCTGATCATCATCGTTAGGTGTGTAAATATTAGCCAAAATCGACCTTTGCTCCTTAATTTCTGCTAAAACTATAATGACTCTTGTAGATGCTTACTTATCAATGTAATGACTCCCCTGCTCTTACTTGAGCAAGTACTAAAGAAAACATGTCCACTCCATATCTTCCCAAATTTTTCAGCTTCCTGCGGGGAAAGATTTGTTTCTTGAAGTAACACTATATCATATTTCTTACGTTTCCTTCTTTTTATGGGGTGCTCCAACCCATTCACATTCCATGTGGAGAGAGACAATCCACTCATATTAACATTGACATTTTAAAAAAATAGATTGTGTGTCAAAAATAAAATTATAACGACCACATTCCAACATTAGTGCAACAATCAAACCCCGAACAAAAAACACAGAAAAAAGAAAAACGTGTGCATTTACCCCACAAACGACAGCGCTAAACGCCGTCCATCCCTCTAACTCACACAGTCCATGTACGCCTTCGAGAGCCCCCGCGACAACTTGGCTGTCGGATTGCTCAAGTCCAGTGCTTCTATACAAATTTAGTGAGACAGAATTACACAACAGAAAATAATCTATAAAACAAATTCCAGCAAACAGGAGGCACAAGCAGGTGCGCCAAGGCATCCGTGCCGAGGGGGGCCATGGACAGGGAGTACCAAAGGGGGCAGTGAGAGGACTCTTGGGAGCCAAACAGGTCTACCTGCGCCTCCCCGAATCTCTCCCAAATCAGCTGGACTACATGGGGGTGGAATCTCCACTCCCCACGGAGCGTTACCTGCCATGAGAGCATGTCCGCTGCATGGTTGATGACGCCCGGAAGGTGAGTGGCTCGCAGAGACTTCAACATCTGCTGACGCCAAAGGAGGAGGCGGCTGGGGCGAGTTGCGACATGCAACGTGAGCGTATGCCGCCTTGGCAGTTTATGTATGCTACGGTCACTGTGTTGTCGGTCCGGACCAACACATGCTTGCCCTGAATCAATGGCCGAAGCCTCCTCAGGGCCAGCAATACCGCCAGCAACTCTAAGCAGTTTATGTGCCATTGGAGTCGGGGCCCTGTCCAGAGACACTGCCTGCCTGTTGCACATGGCGCCCCAGCCTGAGTTCGAGGCGTCTGCCATGATCATGATGCGCCTTGAGACCTACTCTAGGGGAACACCTGCCCGTAGAAATGCCAGGTCTGACCAAGGGCTGAAAGTCTGATGGCACTGTGGAGTGATGTCTGTAGCCAGTGCTGAAGCGGTCTCATATGCATCAACCCGAGGGGGAGAACTGCCGCTGAGGATTCCATATGCCCCAGGAGCCTCTGAAATTGTTTCACTGGCACCGCAACCTTTTGCCTGAAGGTCTTCAGGCAGGTCAGCACTGACTGAGCACATTCGGTCACAAGACGTGCCTTGAGAGAGGTCGAGTCCAACTCCATACCAAGAAAAGAGATGATCTGCACAGGGGAGAGCTTGCTCTTCTCCCAGTTGACCTGAAGCCAGAGTTGGTCGAGGTGCTGAAGCACAAGGTCCCTGTGTGCACACAATAGATCTCACGAGTGAGCTAGGATTATCCAGTCATCAAGATAATTGAGAATGCGTATGCCCTTTTCCCTCAGCGGGGCCAGGGCAGCCTCTGCAACCTTGGTAAAGATGCGAGGGGACAGGGACTAGACCAAAGGGTACTGGTATGCACCTTGTACTGGTATGCTCGTCCCTCGAAGGCAAACCGAAGAAAGGGTCTGTGTCGAGGAAGGATTGATACGTGAAAGTACACGTCCTTCAGGTCAAAGGCAGCAAACCAATCCTGATATCATACAGAAGCCTGTGTAAGGCTCTGTTCAAGGCACTCAGATCCAAGATTGGACGTGACACACCCCCTCTCTTGGGCATGATAATATAAGGGCTGTAAAAGCCCTTGCGCAACTCAGTTACGGGGACGGGCTCTATTGCTCCCTTCAGAGGATGGAGGCACCCTCGCCCCGCACCTTAGACGGGCCGGCACTGCAGGGGAATGGCTCTGGCGAGAAGCAGGCGGGGCACGGGACTTCAGAGGCCTGAAGGCGGCAGAGTTGCACCGTGGCAGGATGTGCATAATTGCCTTGGCCTGGAGGACCTGCAGGATGGCCATGGTGTGCAGGGCAGAAGCGACCTGACCCGCGGCCTTGTAAGCCTTCGTCATTAGAACTTACAGGCCTTGGAAGGGAGCCTTGGTCAGTCACGCCAGGTCGCTGCACCCTGCGGGCATAAATGTACCACTACGGCGCGCTCTACCTGGGGAAGCTCGACATATCCCTTAGCCACTCTGCCGTCGAAGGTAGTCAGAATGGACAGGCCCACGAAGCATGTACAGGCAGAAAAAGGTGCCTTCCACGACTTCGTTAGCTCCTCGTGCACTTCCAGGAAGAAGGGCACCAGGGTGGGGCACGGCCATGAGTCACGCTCCGAGCCCAGAAACCAATCATCCAGCCACGAACGCTCAGGGCAGGGTGGAGGGTTCCACTTAAACCCGATGTTTGCAGCTGCCCAGGCAAGCACGGCTGCCATCTCTGCATCCACCTCATCCTGTGCTCTACCGCACGTGGGCGGGAGCTCAGAAGATTCGTCCACTTCCGATAGCAGAAGCCCACCCTCTGATGCTGTGACCGAAAGCTCATCCTCATCACGAGCTGCGAATGACACATTAAACCCGTCGATAGCTCTTCCGGAGAGAAAGAGCGTGCTGAGGGATTGGAGGTCCGCGGGGGCTGAGCCGGCGGCAACGAACCAATATCCACATCCAGATCGCCCGCAGTGCTTGCCGACCCGGCCGGCTAAGCATCAGCCCAGGATGGACCAGGTTGGGGAGCAGCCTCGGTGGCTCCTTGCTTCATAAAGAAGGAAGTGAGCCGCGACCGCAACGTTCTCATGGGCATGTTCTCGCATGTTCTCGCTGGCGCCCCAAGCACTCGAGACAGATTTAATGGCTGTCCGGAGGGGAGAGATAACAGCCACATCCAGTGGCGCAAACGCTGAAGGACATCTTTAAAAAGACGCCAAGCATTTGCCTGAGCTCTTTTAGAAGGAAATATACTCTTTTGAATATACTCTTTTAGCACCCGTAGACTCAGCTGCCGAAGCGCCCAGGGAAAGCACAACACTCGACCTTGCGAGGGTGACCGCTGATATGCGCTGTAAAAACCAGCAGCGTAAGTGAAAGGTGAGAGGACGAACACAAGCATGCATTTGGCTCTGAAGAAAAAATCTGAATGAGTGGTGCATGCCATCTCCTTTTAGACCCGTATGTCCGGGACGGAGAGTGGCATGCAAATTCCACTCACCAGTTCTCATTGGCCTTTTCTATTTTAAGCAAAGGTGATTGAGGCTCTCAAGATCGAACCCTTAGTGTCACTACATCGACACATCGTTGAGTGAGTGACAGACAGGGAACAAACAGTAAAGGATATTCGCCACCTCAGTCAAAAAGTCTGGTCATGCTACTGCAATAAGCAGTACTCAAAACTAACACAATCATTCTCAGATGAGACAATAATCGAAACTGTGTGCTCTAATGTTCCTCCTGTGATCCAGCTGTCTTTATATCTGTTCCTGGAAGATCAGGGAATCCACAAAGACAAGAGAGACTCAGATCGATAGAGCCAATCAATGGACAGATCCCTAAAGAGACATTTCATATACAAGAACCAACAGCATCATTCAAATCACTTTGTTTTGTTCATCAAAGTGAACAGGGGTCATGCTGAGACTTGATGTTTAAGACAGAAATATTAATCTTTAAAAAGATTTCATATTGTTACTATATTAGACACTGTTCACAGAGTCCCACGAGTCATGACAGAAACTAACAGGACAGAACAGTAAAGGGGTGTTCACTCTGACAGCGGTTTGCAGCAATACTGCAACTGCAGGGGTAATACTGTTAAGTTTGGCATCGTTCTCTTCTAGCGGTCTTAAACTTTATAATTTTTTTTTCTCTCTTGAAAGCTGTGGAAATGTAATGGTGGATTTCTTTTTTTTCTTTTTCTTTCTTTTTTTTTTTTTTTTGCTATTGCAGCAGATAGGAGCAGAAAAAATGATGTATATTTGCTGTGATTTTTCGTTCACCACCATAGCCCATTACCCTGCTTTAGTTTACTTTAACGTTTTAAACCCAACATGTGAAAAGGTCCATTATAAATAATTATAATAAAAAGCCTATTTTTAGGATTATTAAGATTTGTTTTATTTTTACATAATTTCCCTCCCACAGTAATTAAACAATTAATCTATTTCCAGATGCATTACAATAATAAGAGATTGAGGAAGAATGAATAATTGTCATGGAAATAATTTAATTGTATTAATTTTGGGGTGAAATGTGACCTGGACTTGTTTTGGTGAGACTCACCCTCTAATTAAAGGTTTGTGTTAGTCTAACAGTATTAGAATTAGCACATTGTAAGAGGATAAATAGTCAATTGGAAGTCCCAATTTAGATAAGCTGAAACATATGTATGTGTATGTTTGTTTGCGTACCGTGAAGGTGTAGTTCGTCTGTCTTTCTCTGTCCACTGGTTTTAGCAGGGTGAGGTACCGCGTGATACCAGTAGATGTGATGGTGAAGATGGAGGTGTAGTCATTCAGGGTGATCTGCAACTGAGGATCTTTGGTCTTCACAAGAGAATCAAAGATGTGAGGTCACTAGTATTACTGCACAACAATGAGCCTTTTATGACACACCATCCAAACAACTGTCATGCAAACATGAAATCCTTATGCTGAATAAACACATAAATGAATTACACAACTACCTCTGACATGCAAAAGCCTCTTTAGAAATAAACCAGTTTTAATTGTTTGTTTGAATGTACAGAGAAGTTTTTAACATTCAAAAAAATTCTAACATTTAAATATAGATTTCTAAATCAGAAGAACTGCTTTAAGCGTTTGGTAATTATAATTGATTATATATGTCAATACGGGCACTGTGTTTGCTAAACACCTGCATTAGTTGGTCTATTGATCGTACTTTCTTTGATGAATTCATCACAGTCACTAATCACAGAGATCGATGGAGTGAGAGAAAAGCATAAATAATAATAATAATAATAATAATAATAATAATAATAATAAAACAATAGCCACCATGTCATCTTTAACTGACTGATTGATTAATCGATTAGATTGTGATGATTTTCTCACAAGGCCTGAGATATCTTACATAAACACACACACACACACACACACACACACACACACACACACACACAAACTGATTCACTTAAATCTTGTATTTTTAGCATGATACTAATTATTAAAATGATTTTAATAGCAATTTATACAATTTGTTGTATTTAAAGACCCCATGAAATCAAAATAAACAAAAAATCTTGATAACCCTTCATGCAGGGGTATATACAACTGTTTTTATAGAGGGCTTATACATGGCTACTTTTAATAATGGCCATATTAAAAAAAAAAAATTAAAAAAAAGGACAAGCCATTTAATACTTCTGGCCTCAACTGTCTGTTTTAATAGCAAATACATAAACGAACGGGGAAAACAACTGTACTGGTCAAGCTATTTCATGGGGTCTTTAACAAGAAATGAAAAAATAAAATAATTAAATATCCAAAAGTTTTGCTACTGAAGAACTGACACATTTTATGCAGATCTGTACATAAAATACTCTACATTCCATCAGGATATTCCATTATCAGTCACCTAGTCTTCTGCTAAGAAAATAACAGAAAAAAAAAAAAAAAGACAAAAGAAAAGAAAACATAGGAAAGAAAAAAAAGAAAGGAAAGGAAACAAGGCACACATCGCTTCACTCTGGTACCCACTAGTGTGGCCCCAGTTAGCAGCCACAATATAAAACATATGGAGAGACTAAAACCATCAGTGACTGAATATGTCTCTGTATCCTCAAGACAAATGAAACCGCAATAATTATGAAAATTGTCTGGCTCATTTCATAAGCAGATCTCACCTCTTCTATGTCATTGTCCAAAGCTATGATGCCCAGTGGGGCTGTGAGGTTGCCATTCCCTGAGATGGTGGTGCCAACAGAGGCAGACTCACTGATGAAGCCCTGGTATGAGGGCCGTTGGAAATATGGCGCCTGGTTATTTTCATCCAAAATTTCAATTTGCAGGTCCGCGAAGGCAGGGAGAGGGTGACCATTATCCTGCTCAGCCTGTTCATAAACAAACAAGCAAACATGGTATTACCATGGTATATGTCCAAAAAAAAATAAAAAATAAAACATGGTAATAGCAAGGTAATATTTGGTACTTACATTATTTAAAAACAATACAAAACAGAACTGTAAGTTATATTATTTCAGTTTAGCATGTGCAGAGATGTAGTTGGAAAGTGTGCAGCCTGTCAAGAAAAAAAGTTTTCTGTAAACGCAAATTATAATTAATTATCCTTAATTATAAGGATTTTTTATTCATTTTATTCAAGGATTTAGTCATTTATAATTACAGTCCAATAGTTAAAATACCATCCAAAATTCACAGACCAAAATGGCTCAAAGTGGCTTTTGTTTATTGATGAAAAGTGTGTGGATATATTCTAATTTCAATTATGACCCTGTCCATCACTGACTTTCATTAAGAAGCAATGAAAGAGTGTAGCTCTGCAATTGAATAGTCACTTCTCTCTCTGAAACACACACGCACACACACACACACACAGTAGCAATGTTTTGTTTTGTTATTTGGCCTAGAATTTCAGCAAGCTTGAAGCAAAATGAGAAAAGCATAACGTTCTTTGTTATTATGAAATGAATAGATTGTAATGGCAAACACAGTCGTGCATCATTTCACAGTGGACACATTTAAATTACCCCTGCTGTTACATTGTTGTTGCACCCAAATCTGTGACAGAGCAACATAATTTCACACTCTCTTTCTCTTTACAATTTATCTTTCGATCTCTCCCTCTTGATCCAAGCTGAATTCAATTAGAAGATTTATTTAATGTAATTAAATATACAAAGGCTTTTTGCCAAGCTGCAACAAACCCCTCAAGTTAAGAAAAACATACGTTTTCATTTCCGAGATAACTGGATGTCAATTGCTGAATTATACATGCAATGTAATGAAGTTTTATGAAAACAATGTAGCAAACTACTGTTTAATGCATTTATCATAACACATACAGTTTCACATACTATTTGAAGAAATAGTAGGTAGCATAAGTACAGTTTTTCCAGCATGCAGTTTGTATGACCAATGGCATATGGGTGGAGTGTTCGGGAAATCTGAAAGAGCTATTATTTTTGCCATTCTGCTTGGTGATGCTAGTTGTGCATAAATAATACACTTCCCCTTTGAATGAGCTGTGAATGTATGTGTAAATAATGATGCTATGATATGCGCATAATATTTTCAGAAATATTCTACAGTTAAAACCATGCAGCAGAGCATGCTGTATGATACTGATTGTAAAACATTCAGCCAATGGTATAGTAAAAATGATGACACTCCTACTGAACAGGACATTAGATTAATCATTCTGATCTGTGGGACTGATGATAATTCTGCTCTAGAGAGACTCTTAACTGTGCAAGTGTGTGGCAATCATTATATCTAGGGGTGACATCCCCCCACTTTTGTGGAAATTATACATTATATGTAAAGAGCTTTGGCGGTCTTACTGAGAAATAGTAGTGGCAAAAAATAAAATAAAAAGACCCTGCAGAAGCATCTGCCAACTGGTCACTTCAGCTTAGAACACTTTGGCTTGACCAGTGCAGTGCTAAGTGGTAATCTACCATTGTAGGTTGCATATACATTGCAGTGGATATATAATAGAAATATACATTATTGTAATGTTATGTTAGATCATTCAGATTGTTCCTACACTCCTGGAACTGTAAAACCTGAAGATGAAAATGATGATATACTGACCTTAATGACGAGAGTAAAGTGCTGGTATAGTTCTCTGTCCACAGGTTTCAGCAGCCGAAGCTCAGCTGTGCTCTTGTTAAGTGAGAAGAATTCTAGGTAAGCAGCTGGTTGCCCTAAAACATTGTTACATAGAGAGACACAACATATACCCTATTATCGAATTCATGTTATTCTTTTTTACCTACTGTCTTAAAAGAGAGCATCAGCAGGAGGAGACCGACATAGAAAATCAATGGGAGAACTTGTTCAATATGGCAGTTGTAATACCACCTTTCAGATAAAAGAGCCAATCGCCTTTTTTCTCTTAATTTAGATATGCACATACATGGACCAGACAGAAAAAATATGTAGGGATGTCCCAATACCATTTTTTGGAGAACGAGTAGGAGTACCGATACTTCCTCTACGGTACTCACAGTTTTTTTTCTGTTTTTTTCTTTTTTCTTTTTTTTTTTTCTGAATTCCATATATTTTATCATCAACATGGTGTTTAAATAAATTAATTCATTCAAACTTTGTTAATACTTTATTATATTATTTTTATCAAATGAAGTGCTTTTATACAGAACTTCACAGCACAATCCAAAATATAACACTGGATTTATTTTTTGTCAAATAAAGTGCTGCATAACAGAGCATCACAGATGAGATATTGCTTAAATATAACACAATAACTATTTTTCTCATTATAATTATTATTAGTAGTGTTACAGTGAATTTTACATAACTATACAGTAGTGATATTTTTGTCTTTTTTCTATTTAAATTTAGCTTTTATTTTGGTGGAAGCTTTTCTTTTGAAGCTCTTTCCATTTCTGTGTGTGTTTTGAAAGTAGCTTCTCACTTCTGGAAAAGCAGGTCACTACCTCATCCAATATCATCATTAAACCACGAAAAGCTGCTATTTAATTTAATCAATATATAGTCTGTATGTGCCTTGCCCTACAAAGTGAATTAGCATTTTGCTTGTTGTCAGTTGCTACAAACAAGGCGTGTGATGCTCATGATGGAGTTTTCTGTGTATGAGCCAAGGAGCTCTAAAAGGTATGAGCACTTTGTGTCTTTATGTCTGCACAACAACAGCTCCACACATTCACAAGCACTGACATTTGAAGCGCACAGCACATGCAAACTCTAAATGTATCTTATTAAATCGCAGCCTTTGCGGATTAATAATCACAGTAGGACATAACGTGATTTTAATTAGTGTGCTTATGTTTACGTAATGATATTTGTACATCAGATGGTATCATTTTTAGTATTAGAGTATTTTTTCAAGCACGAGTACAAGAACATTACCGTGAGTACAAGGACAGTATCGGTACATCTCTATAAATATAGCTTTAGATTTGGAGCTAAAAAGCAAAATATATGATATCAGCAGATTTTATGGCTGATTTGACATGTTAAGATGTAATCTCAACAAACAGTTGTGGCGATTTTGTTGTTCACCATTTAAGTAATGATTCTTACATTTATATAACACTTTTCTAGGCACTCAAAGCGCTTTACATAGTATAGGGGAAATCTCCTCAACCACCACCAGTGTGCAACATCCACCAGGATGATGCAATGGCATCCATAGAGCACCAGAATGCCCACCACACACCAGCTATTGGTGGAGAGGAGAGTGATGTAGCCAATTCAGGGATGGAGATTATTAGAAGGCCATGATAGATGAGGGCCAATGGGGGGAATTTGACCAGGACACCAGGGTTATACCCCTACTCTTTACAAGAAGTGCCCTGGGATTTTTAATGACCACAGAGAATCAGGAACTGGGTTTAACGTCTCATTGGAAAGACAGTGCTTTTTTACAGTATAGTATCCCCATTACTATACTGGGGCATTAGGACCCACACACACTGCAGGGTGAGCACCCTCTGCTGGCCTCCCTAATACCACTTCCAGCAGGAACCCTCCCATCCAGGTACTGGTCAGGCTCAACCCTGCTTAGCTTTAGTGGGCAACCACGCAACAGCTGCAGGGTGACATGGCTGCCGACAGCAAGTAGATAGGAGCTGTACTTACATAACGAGAAAATAGCTGTAATGAAAATAGCAATGTCAAGATGGCAACCAAGTGAACTTGGGCAGCAGCAACAGCACACCTGCAGTCCATGAGTAAGTGTAACTCTTTCACATGCAACGAGGTTAGCCAATCATAACACATGGTATTAATAACACAATTGTATTTCAACCTTTTAAGCACTTATTACAAAAATGTTATTAGAATATTTATTACAGAGTTTAATTTTCATTTCAAAGGAATGGAAACACAGTGAGCGTATCTACTGGTCTTTGTTTCAAGCTTGTGAACAGGTACAGTAAAATATACCCCGAAGTACCTACCAACCAGTATGAAGAATAGGATTCCGGGTCTATCTGAGGGTGGCTGAATGTTTCTGTCCTGGTCTACAGCTCGAATAGGAGGAGTCACATTCAGAGGGTTCAGTTTGCTCTAGAATAGAGAGACATGAATAAATAACTAATGGTACCTGCACACTAGAAAAATCTCAGACAGAGCATATAACAGATAGGAACGAGTAAATGCCTTTGAGGTTGATAAAAAAGGCAGGTTAGTCTGAAAGGACACACCTCTCTAAAATTTTAGAATTTTAGAACAATATCCACAGCAAAATCCAGCAAATTATCAGTGAATGAAAGGACACTACACCATTGGTTTGGTTTACCACCTTTATTTGCCATTATACTGAGTCAGTGCATGGGTTTAGTAATCTAGCTTAAAGGAAAACAATACTAAAATCTGTTAAAATTCCTTTAGACTAAAATGTTACTAAAATAACTATAGGAAAGGCTCTAAATCTGTTATATCTTGATTTAAAATGTTTGGTACATGCTGTGGTTGTTTAATTATGTTCAGATGGACTGGTCCAGCAGCAAAGAATCTCAAACAGGAAATGGAACTGTTTTATTGGAAATTGTAAGGGTAGATGGAATAGACCAACTGTGAATTTCTGGAGGGAACACTGGGGAACTTGGGATCTTGAGTAAATGTGATTTAATATAGCAGAATGTTGTTTACATTTACCAAAATTATATCCATGGCTCTGATTTTGGTTAATTTATATAATGTTGTTTCCAGGACATGTGTTTTCAGTGTTTGTGTAATATTGTGTTTGTTAATTCCCCCTTCTGTATGTATATGGTTCTGGCCACCTCCTTTAAATTCAGTGTGTCTTGTCTAGTGAGTCAGTCAGTTTGATATTTATTTAAAGTGTCTAGTCCTGGTTAGGTTTTGCTGTGATTTGTCCTCTGAGAGAGAGAGAGAGAGAGTTAAAGGCCAGAGCAACCATATGTTATCTGAAATATTTTTGTTCTCTTCACAAATTATATGATGTGAACTGAACTGCATTTTGCTGATATTTTGGTTTTTAACCTTTTTCTCACCAATGGTGTTGTTTGAGATCACATTTTTACTTGCCTAAGCAAGTTCTAATAAAAAACTGTCACGATACACCCTCACTTTGCTCCTTGTTTTTTGGCTACAGACTTTTTGTTGTGATTTGCTGATATTGCTTAAGGCAGATCCATCACATGTACCATAGCACAAGCACCATAATATACATTGAACTTCATCTCTGGAGTCAACAACATGATGAGAATCATAAATACAAGCTGCCATATATGAAAAAGAATATCATACATATTTTCGCTTTCATATCCAAGTTGTTTTTCCAGGACTGCATTAAGATTAAATGGAGAGTCTAGTCTCATGCTTCTTAGATGTTCCTCCTGAGATAAAGACCCCAGTAATATCACAAGTCTCCAACATAGTTTTAGAAAAGACCTCAACTATGGCTCAGGCTGAGCTCAGATTTGCCAAAATAGCAAAGTCTGCCTCCAAAAGTCGGACAATTTAATAGAAACTAAAACAACTCATCAAATTCTTCCAAAACCAAATTATCTGACCTATGCTATCAGAGCATAACCGATAATGCCATTATGTCTCTTTAACTATGAAAGAGCAACAACTGGCCAATAAAGATTTCCTCTGGACTAAAAGCAAAAATAAAGATACTTCACAAATGCTGCAGTTCGTCCAATGCATTAATCTGGCACTACAGTTTGTTCTCTACAGATGAGATTCACAGTCCAAAAGGTATGATTATAGGAAACATCTCTTTTGGGATGGCCACTTCATTAAAATATAAGTGTAAATACATATGCTAGATCTTAATATGAAAAGGCAGTAAATAAGAATTCTTGCCCACCTGAGATGTGCTGCCCATAATCCCACTCTCCAGCAGGCATTAAACCGATTAATCCGTGCCTGGGGACAGATTAAGGACTCTCAAACCATATACCAGCTCTAATGGAGAAATATGTGGCCTTATTAATTAACTTTAGTAATACCTCACTATTCCTGCCAAAAATGGGTTACTGTGTCCGTAATGGAATGCTAGTGCACTGCTTACTGCATATTGGACAGTATACACTGAATCTTGCCTACTATTTTTTAATGATAGTATGTGAAAATTTTCAGAGTAGCATACTACCATTACTATTCTTCCATTATACAATATAGTGTGTATACTGTGCATAGTATGTGAATTTTGTGTATGCATGGAATATCCAATTTATTTACTACATTTGCCAACATGTGCGGTATGCGAAAAGTTAGCCTAACTGCTAGAGAGAGAGAGAGAGAGAGACAGAGAGAGAGAGAGAGAGAGAGAGAGCAAATGTGCAGCACATTTATTTGATGCAGAAATGGCAGCCTTTAGGAGTGCAGCATATGTGACAGAAACATAGTTTAGCATAAATTAATACGCTGCCTAAGTCGCCCCTGAGCAAACATCAGCCATCTCTGTGTTGGACTCATTTAACATGCACTTCAACTCCAGAGAGATCCACCTCCTTAGAGGTCTGCCCACCCCCAGCTCACCTCACCTGGGGGCTGATTTAAGCTCTACATCCTGTCTTTGATGGGTGATGAACCCTGTGGTCTCAGAGAAGGTCCTTTCCCTCTTGGTCTCTACTCCTGTCCCTGATCTCATTTTTCCATCTGCACCAGCCAACTTTCATCATGCACCTCTTTTTCTCATCTAAATCCCTCATTTCTCACCCTTCCTGTCCCTGCATTCTGTGTCTCATCTTTTGCCAAGCATAGGTCAGTATGAGCAGCGTAAGTGATGGAAAATATGAAATGACATTTAACTCAGTAAGGGTCTAATACACCAACAACACAATGACAAAAATAAAAATAGAGCTTTCAATTTTTCACAAGCAGGTCTACACAAACAGACAAACATGTCTCTTCTTGCGTAATGGCATTATATTTAAATATTTAATGTCAATTAATTTATTTATTTGTTAGGAATGTAAGCCATATAATAAGTAAGCCATGTAATAAATGGGACTCCACTTTGAGTCGGGGTCCTTTTCACCCTGTCATTTATTTTGCGATAATGACTGGCTAACTGTACATTATCCTTCACCTATTGCCACTATTTTCACTTTCCATTTAGTCTTGTGTATTCAGACATTTGACTATTAAAGTCAAATCTGTACCACATTAAATCCTATTCTGGCCAATAACTGCCCCCTTAGACAGGAACAAGCCATTTGACTGCATTTTAAAGTGACCAGCTGCGCTTTGTTTTGTATAAATTGGACATAACCCTGAGAGCAAATAAATATAAAGTATATATTTTATACAAAATATTCAGGTGTTGTTCACTTGTTACTAAGTGTTTCAAACAAATGAAATCTTAATGATTTGATGTCTTGAATCTCACAAACTTCGGCAAACGCAGCAGCTAGTTTTTCCTTGGAAGTGTTTACCAGCAGACAGATAAAAACATTTGCAACCTGTTTGCCATTTTTGGCGAGTCTGCTCATGAATCTATGGAGGTACCACATGAGGTGTGTAGTTTGTTTCTCTCCATCAAAGTATACACTCTCCTGCAGATACCCAGTTCTCAAGAACTCACAAGCTGCCCGCTGCACCTCCTCAGGTCATTCTGTCTGTGAGCAGTTCAAGTGTTCCAGTCAGGTTAAGACATTTTCCTATTTTTATATCTAGCTAAAACAACCACAATGTTGAGCATCATGGTCATAGCTCAGGGTAGAAAGCAAGATCTGACAACATCCTTGCTGGAAAATAGCTGGTTTTACATGGTTTCTAGCTGGTCTGAGCAGGCATTGATGGTCATTATCTGGTCTAGATTCTAGATGGTGGATCAGCTGGTTTACCACAGGGTGGACCTTGCAGACCATCTTTTTTAAGTTGGTTGGGGCTGGTAAACCACCTCGACTAGAAAAAAATAAGACAGCTACCATGTTCCAAAAAAACAGCTTGAGCACCTTACACCGTGTCCTTACCAAGTTTTCAGTGACAAGCAATATATCTGTTCACACCGAACGTGAAACTGCTGTCGAACATGATGTTTAATATAACGTTTTTTATACACTCACTGGCCATTTTATTAGGTACATCTGTACATCTCCTTATTCATGCGATAATCTAATCAGCCAATCGTGTGGCAGCAGTGTAATGTATAAAATCATGTGGATATGGGTCAGAAGCTTCAGTTAATGTTCACATCAACCATCAGAATGGGAAAAAAATATGTGATCTCAGGGATTTAGACCATGGCATGATTGTTGTTGTCAGATGGGCTGGTTTGAGTATTTCTGTAACTGCTGATCTGCTGGGATTTTCACGTGCAACAGTCTCTAGAGTATACAGAGAATGGGGCGAAAAACAAAAAAACAACCAGTGAGCGGCAGTTCTGTGGACGAAAACACCTTGTTGATGAGAGAGGTCTACAGAGAATGGCCAGACTGGTTCGAGCTGATAGAAAGGCTACGATAACTCAGGTAACCACTCTGTGCAGTTGTATTGAGCATGTATTGTATTGTCGAACCTTGAGGCGGATGGGCTACAAAAGCAGAAGACCACGTTGGGTTCCACTTCTGTCAGCCAAGAACAGAAAACTGAGTCTGTAGTGGGCCTACCATTTGTGTACCTCAGCAGAAATCCAGATTTGTCAGACCAGGCAATGCTTTTCCAATCATCTACTGTCCAGTTTTGGTGAGCCTGTGCCCAATGCAGCCTCGGTTTCCTGTTCTAAGCTGAGAGTAGTGGTACCGGGAGGGGTATTCTGCTACTGTAGCACATCCACCTCAATGTTCAACGTGTTGTGTGTTCAGAAATGCTTTTTTGCATAGAACTGTTGTAACATGTGGTTATTTGGGTTACTGTCACCTTCCTGACAGCTTGGACCAGTCTGGCCATTCTCCTCTGACCTCTGTCATTAACAAGCCATTTTCACCCACAGAACTGCCTCTCACTGGATGTTTTTTTTTTCCTAACCATTTTCTTTACACTCTATAGACTATTGTGTGTGAAAATCCCAAGATCAGAAATACTCAAACCAGCCCATCTGGCACCAATAATCATCCCACGGTCTATATCACTGAGATCAAATCATGGTTGATTTGAACATTAACTGAAGCTTCTGATCCATATCTGTATGATTTTATACATTACACTGCTGCCAGACAATTGGCTGATTAGATAATCTCATGAATAAGTAGATGTACAGGTGTACCTAATAAAGTGGCTGGTGAGTGTATGTGGAGCAGGATTTTGGACCAGTGAGATTTCACCAGCTTGGCCAGGCTGGGAGACCAGCTAGGTCTGACTGATAGATCAGTTTAAGATTAGCAAAGCAGATTAGGCTGGTTTCTCAATTTCTTAATCAGTTCTTACTGGGTCTGTGAGCTCAGGAATGGCTACACGGTATGTGATGGGGTTACAGTTCTGAGTGTTGTTGACCAGAACACACGGGAGGAACATGGGACCCAGATCGTCTCCATCCAAAACATCCAGGGTTAGAGTGGTGGTTGCTGTGCGACGACTTCCTGGAAATGGAGCCCGGTCCTGGAAAAAAAAAAGCAGGCATGTTACCATAGTTACAGACCTTTAGATACAGCATTTACAAAGGTTCACAGATCTGCATTCAGAGAGAGAAATACAATGAGAGTGAAAGAATGATAATGAGGGAAAAGAACAATACTTAATTTCTTAAAAGAACAATATTTAATGTACTATGGAAACACAGTACTGTTACTTTTCAAACTCAAAACTCTCCACATGATAAACTAAAAAAAACAACAACAACAACAACAAAAAAAAAAAAAAAGAAGAGGAGGTTGCATTAAACCACCAAACAAAAATATCAAACAAAATCACACAAAAAAGATGGAAGGAACAAATCAGGAAGTCCTGCATTTCTGCTCCAATCAGATTTAAGACAGAGAGAGAGCAGGATACATTTTAAAGCCATTCCCTCATTTTCCACATCCTGAGTCATTCCATTTTGAAGGAGAGCTGTTGCAGCCCTGAAGTAAAGCATTTTTTTGAGCAATTTGGCTTTATGAAAACATGCTCAATGGCCTTTGGCTCCTGGATACCTCACAGAGACACTGTTCAAGATGAGTTCAGAGCTACTTGTGTATGCAGCTCATGTGAGGGTGGAGGGATGCATTTGGAAGTAAATCAGGATGCTGGTTATTCAGAGACAGCTAGAGGAAGGTCTGGAATTTAAAAAGAAAATGTGCACTGTGCAAACTGGCAGCCTAAAAGAACCAACACCATTTAGCCCAAAAGACAAGATTATTTTTTGTATGTATAGAAATGTATTGAACAGTAAAGGATAAAGAGTGATCTGCAAGAGTGATCTGACTTGAGTGAATAAAGAGTGCTGAGTACCAGAACTAAAATTTAGCCACTACAAAAAAACCAGCCCTTTACTGGAAATGGTTTGTCTTTAAAGGATTGCTCTGGGTGCAACACAAGTTCAGCTCTATTGACAACATCTATGACAAGCTGTCAATTACCACAGACAATAATTTTGACTGGTCTCTCAGATTGTAAACAAAACAAACCAACAAAAATGGTGTTAACAACAATTAACTTTGCACAGACAAGGTAAGTAAACAGTTTTGTCACACCAGTCTCATTCCAACACATACTGTATACAGTTTAAGTTTTGTAGCTATGTTTTTGAAAAAGTGCATATTTAAGCTCTTATGCCAGTGCAATGTTTTGCCATACGGACTTCCATTATAAGTCCATTAATGTAAACAGTATATATATATATTTTAGTCTAAGGGGTGAGTAAAAATTATTTTCTTTTGGACACAGTTTAACTTTTTAATTAATGGTTACTTAAGGTACATCAATAAAGGATATATTTAATGTGTTAATAATCTTACATTGGCCTGGACTACAATTAGATAGCGAGTTCTTTCCTCATAGTTCAGTCGCTCTGCCAAAACAATATTACCAGACAGAGTCCCAGCAACCCGTACAGTCCTGTTTGAGATCTGCAAGAGACAAAGAGAGAAAGATTGCACAATTTTCCAGCATTTATTTATATTGTTTTCTTAAAATCTGGTTTGATCTTCATTTAAGTTACAATAATGAACAAACACAATTTGTTTTAACTAATAACACACAAATTATTGTATTGTTCTTGTACATATTGAATACATCATTCAAACATTCACAGTGTAAGTTGGAAAAAGCATGTGAATCCCTAGGCTAATGATGTCAACAAAAGCTAATTAGAGTCAGGAGTTGGCAAACCTGGCATCCAATTAATGAAATGAGATTGGAGGTGTGGGTTAGAGATACTTTGACTTATAAAAAGCACAAGAAGCATCTGCTGACAGACTTGGACTATGCCTTGCAAAAAAAAAAAGAGATCTCAGAAGACCTTCAGTCAACAATTGTTGCTATGCATAAAGCTGTAAAGGGTTACAAAGTTATCTTGAAGAGCTTAGATATTCATCTGTCCACAGTTGACGGAGACGATTTAATACTGTGGCTGCTCTCCCTAAAAGTGGCCATCCAGTCAAGATGACTCAAAGGGCACACCGCAGAATGCTCAATGAGGTAAAAAAGAACTATAAAGTGACAGCTAAAGACTTGAAGGAATCACTGGAACTGGCTGACATCTCTGTTCATGAGTCTACTAAATGGAAAATATTAAACAGGCATGGTGTCCATGGCAGGACACCACGGAAGAAGCTGCTGCTTTCCAACAAAAAACATTGCTGCACGCCTGAAGTTTGCCAAAGACCACCTTGATGGTCCACAACACTACTGGGAAAATGTGTGTGGACTGATGACACTAAGATTGAATAATTTGTGAAGATCACACAGCACTATGTGTGACGTAAAAAGCGCACCACGTACCAACATGAAAACATCATCCCAATGGTGAAGTACGGTGGAGGGTGCATCATGATTTGGGTATGTTTTGCTGTTTCAGGGCCTGGAATGCTTGCCATCATCAAGGGAAAAATGAATTCCCAAGTGTATCAAGATATCCTACAGGATAATGTCAGGGTGGCTGTGCACCAGCTGAGGCTCAGTAGAAGTTGGGTGATGCAGCAGGACAATCATCGAAGTAAATCCACAACAGAATGGCTTATAAAAAAAAAAAGTGTGTGGAGTGGCCCAGTCAGAGCACAGACCTTAATCCAATAGAGATGCTGTGGAATGACCTCAAGAGAGCTGTTCATACCAGACATCCTAAGGATATGGCTGAGCTGAAGCAGTTCTGTAAGGAAGAATGGTCCAGAATTCCTTCCGAACTTTGTGCAGGTCTAATCCGCAGCTACCGGAAATGCTTGGATGAGGTTATTGCTGCCAAAGGAGGATTGATTAGTTATTAAATCCAAGGGTTCACTTAATTTTTCCACAGCACTGTGAATGTTTAATGGGATGTGATAAAGACATAAAAGATTACAATTGTTTGTGTGTTGTTTGCTGAAGCACATTGTGTTTGTCTATAATTGTTGTGAATTTGATGAAGATGGGATCACATTTATGACCAATTAATGCAGAAAACCAGTTAATTTCAAAGGGTTCACATACTTTTTCTTGCCACTATAAATAAAATATCACAGTAGGAGGGTTCAGTATTAATCTGTGCACAAAATCATTGCATTTAAATTGACAGTTAATTACAAAGAACATGAATGTAACTGGAGAAGTACCGGATCATTTGGGTTGTACTGAATGGCATATTCAATCTGTCCATTGGGTCCATCATCGATGTCAGTGGCTCCGTTGTTTCCTGAGAAACCAGTGAAGATGGTGGTACCGACTGGAGTGAGCTGGAGAGAAAACAACACATGAAACAAACATCACACACTCACTACATGACTATGGAACAACAACACTCTCTAACAGGCGTGACCCTTTCACACAGATGTGTGTGTGTGTGTGTGTGTGTGTGTGTGTGTGTGTGTGTGTGTGTGTGTGTGTGTGTATTTATTTTGGTTCATCCTGGAAGACAAAACAGATGGGGACAGTAGACAAAAAAATAAAAAAGTGAAGGAGAGAGAAAGACTCAAAGAAAGAGACTCACATATATGCTTACACTCAAATACACAAATGCACACACACATAAAACCTCTTGGGTCATTCTAAAATTGCGATGGAATTTCCATCTGAGTTTTCTTAAAAAAAAAATAAATAAATAAATAAATCGTCAACAATACAATACACCTACTGTGCTATTTTTATGAATTTTTCTTCTTTCTTATTTTATACAAGGTCACAAAAAATAATTGTAGGATTTTTAAAAAATACATGTATTTTGCTATTGGCTGCCATGTTCTTTGAATATCACCAGTCAGCTGTGTAGCTGGTGCTACACCTGATAAAAAGTAACAGGAACCAGTAACAACACTCACAAGTTTCATTAATAAGTTGATTTTCAAGATGTAGTACGGCATTACCAAAAAAAAAAAAAAAAAAAAAAACAAATAAAAATTATCATTTGACTTAATATCAATGGCTCTAGAATTTAATAATTAAGTATATACAGTATGTAATGTATGTATTTGCTAAAATGGTTTAAAAGTTTTTGTTTTTTTGTTTGTTTTTGGAAACTGTCTAAAAAACAAGCGCAACCACCCAGAAACCCCAAGAACTCAGTCACTGCATTTTTGGATCTAAAACAGGGCACAGTCACACATAGGGTCACATGATCATGTCTGCTTGCATATACAAAAGGGCAAGTAGAAAGGGATGACTTTATTTTTGACCTCAAGGAGAGGAGAGATAGATTGACAGTCATAAAGAAGCCAACCGTTTACACACCCTTAACACGTACGTGCATAGAAGATATTCAAACATATTCCAAATAAATGAAAGCCATTACAGCTAAAAATAGGCATCATGGTTGTACTTGTGGAAAGTAGGGTCGAGTGTATGTGTGTGTGTGTGTGTGTGCATAATGTTGAGTAGAAATTTGAGCCGAGGCCAAGGCGAGACGATTTAAGATCTGAATAACAGATGGAGTATGTCAATGGACTATACAATGACTTTATACATGTGTCAGCCCTTCTCGCTCTCTGTTCCACAAAGTTTAAAGGCTTCATGAAGTCACTTGAAGAGGGCAATTTTCTTTTGTGAATTAATGCATTTTGTAAGATAAATTTGGGGCGAAATTTATTGAAGAGCTTGTCTCTTTTTAAAAAAGCAAACAGGCTTTAGTTTGCGTCACTGCTGTGAAATTTGATTTGCTACTTTGCCATTATTGGCAGGTGGTATTAAGGGGAGGGACATTCTGTCCAAACTGTCCAATAGCATTTTATTGGACAAAAACTTTAATATGCCCATGAGTCATCAATATTTTTGGTCACTTTTCCTATGAATTTTAAATACATATCTCTTAAAAGTTATTTTTTGTCAACTTTTAGGTATAAGCTAATAAACAGATGGTCTTCAAGCTACCAGATATGGGGTGGTTTTCATTTCTTAAATTTTGCATCCTCATTTCCTCGCTCCTCCGTCCTCTAGCCCGTGACCCGGAAACCGATCAAAGTCTGCCATAATGCAGGACGTATCAATTTTCTAAATCGCGAGGAGGCGAGGACGGAGCGAGGAAGCACAGGTACATCCTATGCAGAAGAATGTTTTTGTCGAAGCACCTGGCGCACCCATAAATTATCCTCCCCCTTCACATCTGACACAACAGTTTTAATTCATGTTTCACCTTTTCAGTTTAAACAAACCATAATTCTTAAAATTCAAAAACTTTTGATTTCATCTGGTATTTAAGAAAAATAGTTTACCAGCACTGGCATTTTAATTAAATTAAAGACCATGGAAATGCTGATAATTCATCTCGAGCAGCTGAACAGCAGAGAAAGTGCTGTCAGACCTTGGCTGTGTTTGAAATGCAAAAAATAAATAAAAAATAGCCTACTATTTACAGCATACTGCACAGTATGTGAAACAGTACACATTATGCAATGGTAAACATTGCAAACAGTACTATACTACATTGTCATCACATGATCTTATTACATTGAATATTTAAAAATGCTGTCAGTAGATTACATTTTTCAAATCATTTTTTGTAGTTAATCGCGATTAATCGCAAATTTTGAAAATTTGACACCATATTTACTTCTTTTCCTGTCAAAATGTGTTTATTTATATTTTAGGAAAGAAAGCAAAACAATATGTAACAATATAACACTTTATTAACATTTTCTAAACAAAGCCTTCCACGGTATAAAGACAGAAATGCACTAAAATAGAACCGTTTCAAATAACATTAAATGTTTCCCAAAGTCTAAGTGGGAGTTTGACTAATTGAAAGAACTGGTCCCCCTCATAAGTTGCATATTCATTGCAATGGGCATTAAATCTCTAAAACTCTCGCTGTGGCTATCCGCTTTCCAATCTGCTTTACAGCAACTGTGAAGCTACATTCATGATTCGCTTCAGAGTATCAAGGTAAGCGTCAAACGCTGCTTTGAACTCCACACTTGCAGACAAAAACATCACATTCTGTGTTTTGGTGGTAGTTAAGACTTGGAGCGCTTCTGTGGTAATTAAAATGTGCCTTGCATAGGTCCCATCTGGGCTTGTTTTGTACATCAAATAGCGCTAAGAGGTCCTTTCTCCATCAATTTATCTCTTACAGGGAAACGCTGTTGTGTGTGTTTGTGGTGTGCGTCAGAGTATTGGGTCTGGGTGGACACATCACAAAGGTTCTGTCCACCAACAATTGTTTATGCTGGTTTATGCTGTATTAATGGTAAATACGGTCATCGCGATTAAGAAAAATAACATGTTAAACTTTTAGGAAACTTTTCAATACAAGTTAAGCTCAATCGACAGCATTTGATCACTTATAATGGAAGTGAATGAGGCCAGTGAGAGTGAATGTGGTCAATTTTTGCAGGGTTTAAACAGAAATGTGAAGCATATAAATTTATAAAAGCACTTACACAAATTTTCCTGTTAAAACTTTTGTATTTTTTGAACTGTAAAGTTGTTTAAATCATCATTTATATAGTCATTTTAAGGTTTTAGGGTTTGTTGACATTACTTCGTCATAGTAATGAAGTTGTAAAATTGGCTATAACTTTACACATAAAAGGTTAGTAAGTCATTTGATCACACTAAAATCATTTTTACATGCATATCCTTTATGTCTTTTTGCTATACTTTTGAAACAGTCAGTATTTTAATGTTAGAAAAATTGACCCCCATTCACTTCCATTGTAAGTGCCTCACTGGAAACAAGATTTTTGCTTTTTTTAAAGAAAAGGAGGGACGAGTCAAAATAAATGTTTGTGGTAATCAACATTATGCCACAAATGCTGTGGATTGAGCTCAACTTGTATTGAATCCGGAACATTTCTTTAATCTCATGCGTTAACGTGTTATTTCTGACAGCTCTAATATTTAAAATAGCAAGTGGCATCCCTTTATCTGGAAAATGAAGGTAACATGCATATTTAGGCCAAGTCTGTGTGAAATATCTTTTCATTTGGCAGTCCAAAATGTTAGAAAATCACAGCTGTAATAACTGTTAAATACTATAAACAGTATACATACTCACCTCATTAACCGCTACATAGTAACGAGGTTGCTGGAAATGAGGCGTGTTGTCATTTCTGTCCCTCACCACTATCCGTACTTCATGCAGAATAACTGTCCCCACCAGCTCATTGGTGCACTGAACCTGAACTACGATGCTGGTGATGGAACTGGGTGGCTGAAAGAGAAAACATATACAGAAAACTTTATTAAGTATAGGGAGAGTATACATATGTAGGGCAAAAACATTAGGAAATAGTTATTAGACAATAAAAATGAACACATTTATATTTATAGTTTCCAGTGTAGGAACTATTTCTAGTTAACATATAGTTTATAGTTATTTTTAAGCAGCAAGAAAACTTTGCTGCTTAAAAGGGTGGTTCCTTGACAAATTAGATATGGCAATACATACCATCTGTATTGTGATCAGATTTTTAAAAGATATGACCAGCTGTGCAGCCCACCAATCACATTAGGGCATCCACCAGTAGGAACGGTCACTATGACCAACAATACAGCCCCTTGGCGACCTCCAGCGATTAAATCACTGTATGTGTGAACACTAGGGATGCTCCGATTGATTAGCCACCGATTGGTATTGGCCGATATTCACGTCCTATGACTCGATGTGTATCCTTTATCACTTGCGCATCTGTAATGCTATAGCACTGTCTTTGTGCTTTATTGTGTACAGTACATAAAGAACACAAAAAGCCTTTTGCTAAAAGACGTCGTTCTGCAAATGTTCCCACCTTGTGAGCAATATATCCCTCTATCATACGGGAATGAGCGTTGCTTTCCATATACACCCGAAACCGATCCCCTCTACTCCCGCGGCAGCTGCAGAGGGACACCAGAGGGAGACGTGCGAGGATGAGGCGGAGCGCAGATATTTAAGGAGGATTTGTCCACGGCCCAGCCTTGCGTGCCTCAGCCAGGGCTGGGAGCATGCTGACACAGAGCTCACTGAGAATTTTTGTGGGCACATGAAAACTTTAAATGCTTCACTTTTGTTTTCAATTTGAATAAACAACTACACTCTGCTGCGTCCATAGTAACACACCTCAATCAATTTCCATCGCCTCGATACGTGTCCTCAATGCCAAGGTGGTTTGTTAGAGCACATGCTCATTAGCTGACACAGCAACACATAAAAGTATCAACATAGGAACTTAATACAGTATAAAATGCATTCTAATTAATCAATATTATTGTTTTAGCAATAAATGTGTAATCCAAGTAATTTAATTTGATTCATGTCTGTAACTGTAATCAGATTACTTAATTTTGTTAAGTAACACTAAATGTAATCAGATTACAGTACTTTGTACACATTACACCCAACACTGGTGATCGGTAATTTAGCCGATCGCATAAACCAATCGCTCATGTCGCAAAAGACTGTGCGGCTCCATTAAGGCTTGAGCAGCACTGTCATGACATCACAAAAAGGCATATATAAATATAATATTTCTTTATACAATATTAAGACACCACAAAATAATGTATTAAATATAATGCAAAAATAAAATCTTACTAAAATAAGGAATATTAATTATATGAAATAATGACAACGAATCAATTACCAAATATGTCACATTAAGTTTAATTGCACCTATGGGTTATCAGTTTGTCCTCAGTTTGACACTAAGCTTCATTTTTAAATCTTTTCTTTTTTTTTTTTTTTATCTTAATTTAAATCTTAAAATGCTGGAGAATATTTTGTTAGCCTTTACTTGATTTAATGTTTTTTTTTTTTTTTTTTTTTTTTTAAAAAGCTTTTTTTAATAAGCCTTTGAAGCCTTTTAAACTGTTTTTGTTAGCGAAAACAAGGCAAAGTGATATTACTGGGAAGAGGAAAATTCAGTTAAAAGAGACGGTGTGCAGAAAGCATGCATATAGCCAGTTATGACAGAGATCCTGATAAAAGGTGAAACAATTGGTACCGGGATCGGCCGATCAGGTGACAAGGAGATTGGTGATCGGTATCGGCTGTAAAAATCCTGATTGTAGCATCCCTAGTGAAAGCCCCATGATACGTGACAATGAAACAAGACAAACTGGATTAGTGTTAAGGCTGCTATCTCTCTCTCTTTCTCTCTGTGTCTCTCTCTGCCTTGTGTATAAATAAAGATGTTTGGACTCAAGTGCTCCGCACAAAACAAACAGTCACGCTCTTGAATGAAGTGGCTGAATCCCACACTGCCTCCTGAAGAGGAAGAGGAGGAGGAGGATTCCTCCTCTAATCATGATCAAATTGTGTCACTAAAGGCCTGTTTGACCTCCTCTGACTGTAAGGGGTAAAACCTCTAGCATTGTGGGTAGTGTTGAGATGATTACTTCCAGAGTTTGTTTTTTCTTTTACACCTTATAAATCATCTAAATAAAGATGCATGAAATCACTGACATTCCCATAAACTCCATGTTATGTGCATCTACTGTCACTACATAAACTGCAGTCTTAAACTTGTATGGCGGTGATGATCTCATTACCGTGACACGTGTTGGTGTTCTCGCTAAATGGGACAGAATTTACTGCAGAGCTTTTGTTTGTCTTACAGGAAACAGGCAGACCGCCATATAAATATATACAGAATACTCTAGCTTTTCTGTGTGTGTCAGCCAAAGGACAGCAGCAGCAATATGTTACGTTCGACAGATTGTATGTGTGTCCTCACGTCTCGGTCGAGCACTCGTCCAGTGCTGTTAAGATACAGTCTCTGCAGTGCAGGGTTTAGGATAACCCAATAATCATAGTTGTCCAGCAGTGTCAAAGAGATGGTTCTGTACGGATCCTGAGCACGACCATTGATCTGCATGTTTTCCACCAGAACCGTACCTGAGAGAGACACAAACCCAAACAGTTCTGAAATTTCACCTCAGGAATAAATTATATTTATAATAAATAAAGAACAATATTAGCTCTATATTGTGCTATATTGTGAATATACCCATAGCTAGCAAGTGAGTAAAATCACTAAATAAAATGAAAACTAAATGTAACTTAACTATTTATCACAGTAATAATAGCATTAGTAGTAGTATTAGTAGTAGTAGTACAATAGTAATAATAATAATAATAATAATTATTATTATTATTATTATTTCATGATATGACAAATAACCATAATGTTATATATATATATATATATATATATATACACACACACACACACACACACACACACACAAACACACTCATGTTGGTGCTGCTATCATTATGAGGACTCTCCATAACATAATGATTTATTACACTGTACATACCTAACCCTACACCTAAACCTAACCCTCACAAAAAACGTTCTGCATTTTTACATTTTCAATAAAACATCGTTTAGTATGTTTTTTAAGCAATTTGAATTATGGGTACACTTGAAATGTCCTCACAAACCACATTTATAGCATAATACCCTTGTAATTACCAGTTTGTAACCTAAAACAAAGCCCTCGTAAACTACTTAAACCTTCCCACACACACACATACACACAAGCCATTTGTTTTGGTTTACAGGACCTCTGAGCAGTTACAACCTATTACATATACCTGAAGATAACAAGAATAAACATCTAGAAAAAAAAAAAAAAAAAAGAAAAGAAAAGATTAAACCTTATGTACAGTAGGCTATAGGTGTGTGGTACAGAACCCAAGTCAGACCGCCCTAAATTAGGTTGAGAATCGCCTGAGGTTTGGGCTCTGTTAGAACTAAGGGAGGACTGATGTTTTTGTGTTTTTTTGCGGGGGTTCATATGGGGTTGAAATCATTTGTAATACATTGGAGCATAAAATGAAGTGTAATTATCATTGTAGAGAGAACTCAGCCGACCATACATTAACACAGGCTGAAATTATGATCTTCTCATTCTTACAGGCTCAGCCTCTCACACACAAGTATTTATGATCAGAGAGGATGCTAAAGAATCTGAACTGAACATGGATCTAAAACTAAATCTACAACTATTATATATTTATGAGGATACATGAAAACATCACATTTGTGTGTAGTCCTAATAAAGTGCCCGACATGGTTTTCTGCTGTTGTAGCCCATCCGCCTCAAGGTTCGATGTGTTGTGCATTCTGAGATGCTATTCTGCACACTGCAATTGTACAGAGTGATTATCTGAGTTACCATACTGTAGCTCTTCTGTCAGCTCAAACCAGTCTGGCCATTCTCCATTGACTTCTCTCATCAACAAGGCGTTTCCGTCCGCAGAACTGCCGCTCACTGGATGTTTTTTGTTTTTGGCACCATTCTGAGTATACTCTACAGACTGATGTGCATGAAAATCCCAGGAGATCAGCAGTTACAGAAATACTCAAACCAGCCCGCCTGGCACCAACAATCATGCCACAGATGAATTCACTAAGATCACATTTTTTCCCCATTCTGATGGTTGATGTGAACCTTAACTGAAGCTCCTGACCCGTATCTCCTTGATTTTATGCACTGCACTGCTGCCACATGATTGGCTGATTAGATAATCGCATAAATAATTAGGTGTACAGGTTTTTCCTAATAAAGTGCTCGGTGAGTGTATATACATGCATGCATACAAATTACAACTTAAAATACAATGTACATAGAAACAAAATCTATGTTTTTGCACTTAAGTGTCTTAAAAATGTTCCATTATTTCAGCCACAGAACCATTGTAGTCAATTATATTCAAGAAGATGTGTGTAAAAGATGTCAAATATGGTAAAAAAAAAAAAAAAAAACTATATATATATATATATATATAAACTATATTTAATTAAAAAATTGTCTGGGAATGCATAATAATGGGTCAATACAGAATTTCAGCCATGCTAAAACACAATGTAGGGAAAATTCATTACAAATTTAGCATCATTATGCCCTCCTCATTTTGGAGAGCTTGAAGCGAGTTTTCTGAAGGGTGTAGGGCATCACTGTCTCATAAGTATTCATTTAATACATAAAGACATCCATCTCTGCCACTTTATTTTAAATCAAAATGTTAAATGTTACCTTTTTAAAGCTAAAGTTCATGCTTATAACCATTAAGACTGCTGTGGCAAAGAATAGAAATGGACTTTTGGTACCGTTCAATATGTCCTCACTGTCCTCAACTTGAAGGCAGCATCTTAATGGCCCAACATGTCAACCTCTGGCCTCTGAGTCTGGGGCAGGACTACATGTTTGTCTAAACAATAAAAGTCAGGGGCAGTACGGTAGGAGTGTTCAAGAAACCTGTTAAGACAATTATTATTTTTGATTTCCGTTTGGCGACACCGGTGGTGCAGAAATTACACACACCACCTTTAAGTAGAACTAGAACATTCTTAAATGAGTAGTACATCCCTGTTCCCTGGGAAACTCAGATATAATAGACCTCCTACACCATCAGATGTAGACAGACTCTGAAGACCTGCTGTTTGCCCCCATTATTACTTGAAAGAAAATCCACAACCTGAGCGAAACCAGCCTTAGCATGTGAGCTGAGCAAAAACATACCACACAGAAATCAGCCGTCAGTGAGGGCGGCATAACAGAATCTCTAGGTAAACAGCATCTCAGCTCTGCCAGTGAGGGCACGCAGGGGTCACAACATGCCCGCTGCCCACTAAAATCACAGAAAACCCATCCAGCACCAGCTAATATCAGCCATTAGAGCAGTTAGAGCATAGGCAATGTTAACATAAAAGGATCTAATGATCTGAGGTCTTTAAAGCACCTGTGTTTCTGTGTAAAGCTTCAAGAAAGCAAACATGCATCTATGTTGTTCTTCATTTATGTTTCTTTATTTCTTTTATATCATTTTCGGATGGATGGACGGACGGATGGACGGACCGATTGATAGATAGTGTATCTAAGCATGGATCAAACAATATACAGTGCATGGACTTGTCTGGCCACATCCTGTTGGATTAGTTTTAATTCTGTTGGATTTGTCAGGGAAAATAACACATGGATGAAACAGTACAGCAATGCAGACACAAGAGGAAAATTGCTCTTCTGAATCATTTCTTTACCACACAGTGGAGAAAATCAAATGCAATTAAGGGGGATATCACACCCGGCACTGCAGAGACTCCAGGGACAGATGTGCTCTCTATACACACGCACACACACACACACACACCACATACACCAATTCACAGGCAGCTTCTCAGAATCCATTTCACACCCATAACCAGGTGTGAGCTTGTGTTCTGTTGCAAATGTGCACATTTTACACATCTATTCATAAATGACCAGCTGCCTGACGAACAACATAATTAGTGGTGTTTGCTAGGGCAGACATCATTATTACTATAGCTCAGTTTTAGAGTTAGGGCAGGGGTCTTTAACCTTTTGAGGTCAAGGAACCCATGGTGGATAAGGAGACAGAGCAGGGAACCCCTGCACTGTTACATATTATTAAATAAAGATCATTGAGTGCTGTTGCATTTTAAGCTCAAGCAATTATATAATGCATATAGTACCATATTAAACTTTATAATAATGCTTACTGTACATTGCAAAGCCATTAAGCTTTATACTGGGCTTTTTGTTTAACACATATTTTCATTTTCTCACAAACAAATAGCTAAAAAATAATTGGCAGACCCCCCTGTAGTACCTCTACAAAACCTCCTAGGTGTAGCGAACCCCGTGTAGTAATTTGATACCTCAAATTGTGTGGCTGGTTGAGTAGAGGTGTACTATTACTTTTCAAAGCTATCAGACTTAAGTTTTTCACCTGGTGGATGAAAAACGTGCAAAGATTCCATAGACTTGCATAGAAGAATGGACCAAAGCCATATTTAGGGAATATAATATCAATGGGGCTGGGCTATTTTGAAATAATTTAGTGAGCAACCACCCAGAACACCCTAGCAACCAACTAAACGCCCTAGCAACCCATGGCAACACTCTCAACATCATAACAGCAAGTTTTGCACAAGCAAGTACCAATCACTTATTCTTCAGAAAAGTAAAAATCTAGTTCTGGTTATTTTCTTCAAATTTGATGTGTCTTCTGCCAGCTGAAGAAGTGCTTTGCCATTTAGGTTTAGAACAGAAAAATCTGAGACATGATAGAATTGTTGTCTGACACAGGTCCGATTTAAACTGAAGGATCTGGATGCTTATTTGGATGTAGAAATGAGCTGTCATCCTGCTGTTGGGTTTGTGTGATTGTATTGCTTTTCATTGGTTGCTGCCGGCACGCTGCACAAGTCTGTGTTTGTTTGTAGCTTGGTAGCCTGCTTAGCATTCTGTTTTCAGTTTTTAATCTTTAATATCTGCCATTTTTCAGCACGCATCAGGTTTTCCCCCACATTATTCTCTTATCGCGATTCAACTGCATGCATTTCGGATGCAGGTAGAACAGCGAGCAACACACACACTTTGGTTCCGGCTATAGAGCCCCCACGGCAGGGCATTTTGGTGACGTCTCGACGGCATACTCGCTCAGCAAAGCGACATCACTCTCCTGTTCCTGTTAGGGTTTCCAATCGATTCTCGCTACTCAGTGATGCACCCACTGAGAATCATGTTGCCCCCAATCCTGGCGCTGGATGGGGGGCAGTTAACTGGATGGCAGCCGCTGGACAAGCAGCAGTGAACTGTACGGTGGCTGCTGGACAGGGGACAGTGAACTGGATGGCGGCCACTGGACGGGGGCAGTGAACTGGACAGCGGCTGCTGGACTGCTGGACTGTATGACCCAAGATCTAAAAGGTTCGTTCAGACCTGCCTAAAAGAGATCAGTTAGGCAGGTCTGATCATATCCCAGACCTGAGGACAATGATAAAATCTCAAGGGCATACCCCCACACAGATTTGTCATCGTGCCGTACCCTGCACAGTGTCCTTGTGGAACACACAAGACTGGAAACAAGACAAACTGGCACTGGACAGCAAACACGAGGAGACTAAAATAGGGAGAGAAATCAAACAGGTTAACAAGACAGGGCAGGTGTGTCTAATAAACTAATAATGGGCAAACAAGGAGGCGGGGTATGACATAAGAGAAGAGAGACATGTGGCGATACAAAAACAAAACAAAGCCACGTGCTCTCACAAGACAACAAAACACCTAAATGGCATGAACGCACATCACCAAGACAATAAGGAAATATATGCCCATGCCAACCGACAAACAAGACAGGAGAATGCGTAGAAACAGCAAACAAAGCTACGCCATGCATTCTCACATTAAACTAAACCTGAGCGTACATCGCGAGGCAAACGCCACGTGATGCACGCAACAGACGACAAAAACAAGACAGAACACCTGTGCAAGAGTTCGGCAACACACAAACCCTAAATCTCAGACCAAAGTGATCAAACCTCAACACAACGTGATGACAGCTCACGACCTGGGCTTGCAGCGCAACGTGAGCCCGACACGAGGCACACCCGTGTTCACGAGAGACAGACATAAACTACTGATGCGAGTGCATGCTGCCAAGATGACATAAGCGCGATGCACGCACATCAATAACAGACAGACATAGAGCATGAGTGTCCGGATCCCGACACAGACCTAAACCGAACCAGACAGGAAGTCAGACACCATACTCCAGACATGAAACAAGACATACCGAAGAGCGCACTGCAGGGAATACAACCAAAACCGTGCGCTCACACAAAGACAGACAACGAAACACAAGACAGACATGGGACGATGATACCACAGTTCTGTCAGACAAAAGCCCAGACTGACAGAGTGACACAACCGTGACACTGTAATATGCTCTGGCACCCTCCCTGCTTGTCGTGGTGATGAGGTTTATAGGAGATTAGTGTCACTGAATGGCTGGATGTCTGAGTGGTGTCTTGAGAATAGCATAGGATTTATAGACTATTGGAAGAGTGTTTGGGGTAGACTTGACCTGCTAAAGAAGGATGGACTCCATCCCTCCAGGGAAGGTGCCATTCCCTTCTATATTAATTTGGCTCATAGTCTTAATAGTGATAGTATTTCACTAACTGGGGCCCAGGTCAGGAAGCAGACAAATTGGCTTATCCGAACATCTGCTAGCTGCCTTGAGACATCATGCAGGTCACATAAACTACAACACATAGAGACTGAATCACCTAGATATCACATTGAGGCTGTGTCTGTTCCCAGAACTACCAAACACAAACCCCTCAATAAATAATTTAGGAAAAAATTGATTAAGGTAAAACTTGAAAATAACAAAAATAAAATTGAAGATAAACATCATATAAAGGTAGGGCTACTAAACATCACTTTCAGCCAAAGCACTAATTGTAAATTAAATTATTACAGATCATAGTTTGGATGCGTTCTGTTTGATTGAAACCTGGTTTAAACCGGATGAATATATTAGTTTAAATGAATCTATTCCCCCAGGATTTTGTTATAAAACATGAGCCTCGTCTGAAGGATCTAGGAGGAGGGATTACTAAAATTTACAGTAAAGTTTTTGGTGTTACTCAGAGGACTGGATATAAGTTTAAGTCTTTTGAACTAATAATGCTTAATGTGACAACGTCAGATACAAATAAAAAAAACTCTGGCGTCTTTTGCCCTTGCTACAGTATATAGATCACCCGGGCCGTATTCTAATTTCCTTGGTGAATTTGCACATTTTGCACATCAGATCTAGTAGTTACTGTGGATAGAGCTTTAATTATTGGTGACTTCAACATTCAAATAGATAATGAAAATGACACATTGGAATTAGCATTTATCGATATTCTCAACTCTCTTGGAGTCAGACAAAATGTGACAGGACCAACTCATCAGCATAATCATACGTTAGATTTAATTCTGTCATATGCAGTTGATTTTGATACTATAGAAATTCTGCCACAGAGCGATGACATCTCAGATCATTATGCTGCGATCAACTAATGTTACTTAATCTACACCATGCAATCGTTCAGGTAAAACTATTCTTTTGACTGCTAAAGATAGCTTCACTAATAATCTTCCAGATTTATCTCATATCAGTTAGCCAAAAAGACTAGAAGAACTTGAAGTAATAACAGAAAATATAAATATTGTCTTCTCTAGCACTCTTGATAATGTCGCCCCCCTAAGATTAAAGAAAATTAAATAAAAAAGCACCACACCATGGTACAATGATCACACTCATGCTCTTAAGAGAGCAGCTTGGAAAATGGAGCGCAAGTGGAATAATACAAAATTAGAGGTATTTTGCGATGCATAGAAGGATAGTGTCTGTAGCTATAGACAGGCACTAAAAGCTGCCAGTTCAGAACATTTTAGCAAACTCATAGAAAATAACCACAACAATTCTAGGTATTTATTCAGTGCTGTGGCTAAATTGGTTAGAAATAAAGCCTCAACTGAACCAGATATTCCATCTCAGCACAATAGCAATGACTTCATGAATTTCTTTACTGATAAAATTGAAATCATCAAAGTCTCATAATTTTCCTCATGAGCAACTTCAATCCTTCGCTGTCATAGGTCATGAAGAGCTAACAAAACTTACTGAAACATCAAAAGACACAACATGAATGTTAGATCCAATACCAGCTAAGCTCTTAAAAGAGAATCGCAGAACCTCTTCTTAATATTATTAACTCCTCGCTATCCTTAGGACATGCCCCAAGAAACTTTAAAATGGCAGTTATCAAACCGCTTATTAAGAAACCACAGCTTGATCATGAACAACTGGATAATTATAGACCAATTTAAAATCTCTCATTTAAGTTGAAAATACTAGAAAAGGTAATGTCTTCCTGTGTTCATTTCTACAGAGAAATAGTATATATGAACAATTTCAGTCAGGATTTAGGCCCCATCACAGTACAAGGACTGCACTTATCAGAGTTACAAATGACTTGCTCGTATCATCTGATCGCAGCTGCATTTCTCTTCTAGTGCTTTTAGATCTTAGTGCTGTTTTCGACACCATAGATCATGACATTCTCTTGAATATGCTTGAGAATTGTGTTGGCATATGTGGACTTGCATTAGCATGGTTTAGGTCCTATTTAGCAGACCACTACCACTTTGTCTGTGTAAACGAGGAATTGTCAAATCAAACAAAATTTAAGTATGGAGTTCCACAGGGATCAGTTTTAGGGCCTCTGCTTTTCTCCTTATATATGCTTCCCCTGGGAGATTTTATCAGGATTTGTGGAATAAGTTTCCACTGTTGCCGATGGTACCCAACAATATTTCTTCGAAACCTGACAAAATTTCACAATTCTCCAAATTAGCAGAGTGTATCAATGAAATCAAAGATTGGATGGCCATACATTTCTTCTACTCAATTCTGACAAAACAGACATACTAATTATTGGACCAAAAACCTCTAAATATAAGCCGCAAAAATATAATTTGCCTCTTGATGGATGTACTGATACATCGTCTTCTAAAGTGAAGAACTTAGGTGTTATATTTGATTCCAATCTGTCCTTTTAAAATCACATTTCCAATGTTCGTAGAATAGCATTATTCCACCTCAGAAATATTGCTAAGTTACGACACATGCTCTCTGTTGCTGATGTCAAAAAAAAAAGAATTCATGCATTCATGACCTTAAGACTAGATTATTGCAATACATTCTTGGGAGGATGCCCAGCAAGTTCAATAAATAAACTTCAATTGGTTCAAAATGCAGCAGCCAGAGTGCTAACTAGAACCAAGAAATATGATCATATTATCCCCATTTTATCATTGTTACATTGGCTACCTTTTAAATTTTATATTAATTTTAAAATTTTGTTAATTACATACAAAGCTTTGAATGGTCTAGCTCAGCAGTACTTAAGTGAACTTCTACCACATTATATTTCATCACATTCATTACGATCACAAAGTTCTGGCCTGTTAATAGTCTCTAGAATATCAAAATCCACAAAAGGAGGTAGATCCTTTTCCTATTTGGCTCCTAAACTATGGAATAGTCTCCCTAACACTGTCAGGGATGCAGATACACTCACTCAGTTTAAGTCTAGACTAAAGACACATCTATTTAGCCAGGCATACACCTAATTTATCCATCAACTCACAATTAGGCTGCTTTAGTTAGGTCTGCCGGAACCATAAACATTTATCATGATCTATAAATCTGCAAAACAATTAATGGCATCTATGTTAATATTCATATCCCGAGGTTACCAGAGCTGGCCAGATCCAGCTCCGTTCCTGCTTGGTGTCAGACTCCACTGCTACGTGTCTCTGAGTGATGATGACTAAATGCAGCCGGTGCCAGCCAGACATAACTTCAGTCTATTACAATGGACATCAGAGGATGAACTGATGCCAGCTCCAACCATAAGACATGGGATACTTCATATGCCACTGCCTAAACGTTGGACTTAGGATAGACCTCATCAAAATGACCTGCCGGTTGAACTGTGATGGACCTCACTGATCTCTGCCTACATCACCTTGGTCTAATGATGGACTACACCCTTAAAATGGAATACACAAACTATCAATTAATTGCCAACAAATGCCTTTATCAGTGAACTTCTGCAGTTAATCCAGGATGAACTTCAAAGACATTACTCATTAATCTTACAGTTCATACAAAATCTTTGTTTAAACATTGGCCCTTAACACTTACTTATTTTACTAATTTTAAACAATGACTTGCACTGCACATAAATAACTAATATTGCCATTATATTCATGATGTTTAGCAGGAGGGGAACTGGCCACCACAGTGAGCCTTGTTTCTCCCAAGGGTATTTTTCTCCAATAACCAACATCTTATGGAGATTTGTTTTCCTTGCCACAGTCGCCTTTGGCTTGCTCACTGGGGTTTTAAATACAATTATTATTTAATTATTTATTTTTATACACAGTTTACAATCATATTTAATCAAACTACACAATGACGACTCCAAGACTTTATAAATATTACAGTTTCATTTTCTGTTAATGCATGATTTTCTGTAAAGCTGCTTTGAAACAACGTGTGTTGTGAAAAGCGCTATACAAATAAAAATGACTTGACTTGAAATGACTATTGTGTTCAGATGCCTCATGAGGCTGAGCTCTATTAAAGGAGGCCTGCAGCGAGCGTGTGTGTGAGTGTGTGTATTAGAACTGCAGGAAAGATATGAAATCCAGCAGAATCGATTAGGAGAGAAATCAAATTTGAAGTGAAAATCCCAGAATATCACTTTACCCTATTGATGAAAATCTTTGTTCTTCATCTGCCTTGCCAGAAGAGTCTTAAAGTCAAAAAAATCATTACAGCACAGGGGTTGTGTGACTGGGTTTAGCATTCAATCATTCTCATTAATCATATTCATTCATATTCAAAGCACAAATGTGATCTCTATAATGCTTTGATTGTTTCTCTTAGACACCAGTGAGATTAAGTACAGAGCATGCAGGTGAGTAGGCCTAAAAAATGACAGAAATGTCATTGGGTGAACTATATAAAGAAACAAATAATCTCACATGTGTCTCCTTTAGAGTTTCAAAGGAGATCTCAACAAAGTCTCAGTGCTCAGAAATGCCAAGTCTAACCTTTAAATTATACCTCTGATATGTTCTTCAAACCATTACACTGCAGAAGTCTTTAGGCTTTAAGACTTTTCCTTCTCTCTCTCTCTTTCTCTCTCTCTCTCTCTCTCTCTCTCTCACACACACACACACACACACATACAGTGATGCGTAACTTGCTCCTTAAATTCCAGAGTTAAATACATCAGGAGAGGGTAATCTTATTTTGTGCTGTAAAGCCCCTTTGGGAGTTTTGAAGTACTGTCTTCTCAGACACCTGGTGGAATGAAGAACGATGGTCTTTTACTCTCTCTCTCTCTCTCTCTCTCTCTCTCTCTCTCTCTCTCTCTCTCTCTCGTGTGTGTGTGTGTGTGTGTGTGTGTGTGTGTGTGTGTGTGTGTGTGTGTGTGTGTGTGTGTGTGTGTGTGTGACGTGTGCACACAATAGGCTGCAGAAAGAGTAAAATCATTACTTAAGTTCTGTGACACATATCCAAAATTCACTCCATTACATAAAACTAATAAACTGGAAATAAGTGTAGTAATTATTAGACTGCTCAAAATTATACAGTAGCAGGAAAGCACCCATAAAGAAAACATTTCAATGACATGTCTTTAAGAGCAAAACTGTTTCTCCTAGACAGCAATGTGAGCAAATGAAGAATTTTGCTGAAGTCTCTTTATTTTAAGTTTTTTTTTTTTTTCTTCAGAGAAAAAGACCCCATTAATCTTACATGTGTGTTTTAAAAGATATCTCAACAAAGTATCAAACTGTGCTCAGATTTGTCAGGACACCTAAGTCCGCTTTTAAAAGTCAAAGATTTTAATATGAACTCAAACGTTTCTCATCAAATTCTTCCAAATTAAATTATCTGAGTTATGCTGTCCACTTTAATTTTATAGCTCTATACTAAGAATGTCAACAATCATACTGTACTCATTTGTGCCTATTCTTAATTCTCCTATGGATCTTTAGGAGAAATATCTGCGATAAAGTTGGCACATAAATGAAACAACAGGACTCTCCAGTAGGTTTACTGAGCTGTGAAAGAGCAACCTCTCAGCAAATAATAAAATAATCCTCTGGGTATTGCAATGGGCCACAAGCATAATGTATGAGAACATGTCTAGGACATATTTCACCCTAAAATCAAAAGAAAGTATGTGTTTAGAACCATTAATCATTAAGATTTATTGCACTGTGACATTATTTTCATACTGTATAATTATAAGGCAAAACAAAACAAAACAACATTAAACAAAGTATTTAAAAACAAGTACTTATACATAATGGTAATATTTGTTGTACTGCCTTTGATTTACGACGATATAAATAAAATAAAAATAATTATATTACATTGATTTTTATGACATCTCTTATTGTAAATACTGTACTGTTGTAATGAAAATCTAATAGGAGCCACCACTGAAAATAACAACAACAAAAAAATAAAATAATAATAAAAAAAGTTCTAATAAATAGGCTTAATTTCCGTTATGCAAAATATATATTTTCTTTTTCCTATTTCATTTTGGGGTGAAATGTGATCTGGACATGTTTTCGGGAGATTCACCAAATTAGCCTTTAATCTTTATGATTGATGGATAAAAGTTATTCAGTAATGACAAAAGTCAGTATACGAAACAAGCATAGTTGTGAATGAATATTCACAGAATCAACAGAGAGACATTTAGAGAGAAAATCACAAATGAAAGAGAGAGAGATAGAGAGGCAGTGTGAAGAGAGAATGTCAAACACTTTAGTGAAAAGGTCATTGCGCTTTGTTGTATTTCCTCTGCCATATGACATTAGAAAACCTGCCCCCCACTGTCACACTGACCTATTTATGACAGTGCCTAATTACTGCCATTAGGGGTGGGTGATATACCGGTAGACACAATAAACCAGTAGAAATTTGACACGTGCACCTTTGTTTCAAATGATTGTTGAGTCTCTTCAGAGCACACAGTTGCACTAGAGAGTCCAGCAGGCTTTCTGTTTGTGCTCCAGAGACAGAAGAGTGCAGAGCGGGATCACTTGTGCTACTCAACCCAGTTTCTCTTGATAACGTGCACAAACCACACAATTTAGGTGAACAATTTTCATTCCAATTTTTAGAGTTTTAATTTGAGTTTTTTACCTTAAAGTGATATAGAGGAAGTCAAACAAACATCTCAAATGGCTAGAGAGCCCAACATTCTAACCAACACTGACGAGGAAAACAGCTAAAACACTGTGCTATTTGCCAACAATTACGTGTCATGCAGAGTTTTTTTTTTTTTTTTAACTTTCACCTTAATAAAATTTTGTTCGAATGATTTTAGATATTAGGAAACAAACCAGCCATGTTTGCCTTCAGATATTAATATATTCTCTTTAGAGATGGCTTAATCATTAAGAGACTAATGAAGTGTTTATTTTTGTTGGATTTTTTTTATTTTTTACTTACATATTATTTCCTTTGTTGCATTGCTTTAAAAGATGTTGAGTTTCTTTAGGAAAGTTTATAATAATAAACATAGCTGCAAACATGGGGCCAAGCACCAGTGCACAACACTAAGATCTCACAGAGCAAGCACAGACCACATTGACCCCATACAGATATGAACCCATGACTTTCTGTTCCACAGTTCAGTCAGCTATCCACTGCACCACATAGCCACAACATTGCCAGTCAACAAAGGGACAAACCAAGCTTAGATGAATCACACCCGAGCACAGCTTTTACCATGATCAACTTTAAATTCATGTAACTCTTCAACAAAGATGAAAATCAACATTTGATTGGGGGAAAGCTCAGCCTCCATTCAGTAGTGCGATACAAAAATCTTCAAAACTTCTACATTTCTACCTAACGCATGACTTGCTGAGGTGGAGAGCAAACCGTGAACCATTTGTTAAACATTTCATGGCTCTAACCACCGGTCCACTCACCCACTAGGTTAACAGCCACCAAAAGGAACATACTATGCTAAGAGGTTTTTTTTAACAGCTAAGCACAACAGTCAATATGATTGACTTTGTATTCATGTAACCTTTCAACAGAGATCAAATTCAGAATTTTATTGTGGAACAGCCCAGCAACCATTCATTAAGCAATATATATAAAAAACAAAATCACCAGAACTACAGAAAGACTTAAAGAGGTTGGAATTCAAACACACAACCTTTTGAACTATAAACCAGTGCTTTAACACACTGAGTCACTCAGTTGACATGCCTACTGAGTGCAGTAGTGGTTCTAGCTTGTATGGCGCCCTGGGCGAAACCCACTTCAAGACGCCCCCAAAGTTGTTGACCGGGGTCGGGGGGAGGGACGCCCCCTCGTGCCTCGTAACGTCCCCCCCGCGCAAGATGCCACCCTGGGCAACTGCCAATGTCACCCATGCCTAAATGTGCCACTGACTGAGTGGCATAGACACTTCCTGAGGTTAAAGTCAGCACACAAGTGTAGGTTATCTTTTGAACTACAGGTGGCGCACCTAGTTAAATATGTGTTTTTTCAACAAAGTCGAAAATAAACACTTTCCATGATTCATTCTGTGCGGCTCAGTCTGGAGAATTATTTGAGCCATTGTTTAGGAAATTAGGACAAAGTTTGAAGAAACAGTAGGGAAAAAAATCTATAAACAACATAATCCAAGATGGCGGCTACTGTAATGGGCGGTGTTTTAATGTAAGGGGTCTGCTGGAATCATCAAGAAAAGAGTAAGTAGACAAAATTGTGTCTCTAGGACATACGGTTAAAAAGATACGCACAAAATAAAATATAATTTTTGATATGGTGGTGGCACGATAGAGTATGTCCTAGAGACCCCAAATTTGGTATGGGGGTATTCATGACCACCCCTATCAGTGTGCCAAATGTAATAATTTTCCTACGTACGGTTCTATGGACTTCCATAGACTCCCCTTGGGGAGGAATAATAATAATAATAATAAATATAGCTGCAAGCAGCAATTACGGGGCCAAGCACTGAAATGGCAAGCATTGCACAGCATTAACAATAACCCAAAGATCACATATGACATAAAGCGCAAACACAACATTACACATCGCCTCAGGATGGATTTGAACCTACGACTTTTCATTCAACAGGTCACTGCACAGAGCTACAACATTTACAATCACCAAAGGGATATACCAAGCATAGAACAATCACACCCAATCGTCGTAGTCACCATGATCAACTTCATATTCATCTAACTTTACAACAAAATTAAAATTAAAATTTGATTGGAGAAAAAGCCCAGCAAACCTTTCAAAGCACAATGCAAAGATCTCCATAGCAACAGGAATTTTAACAGCATGATTTGTCGAGGTGGGGATTCAAACCCACAATCTTTAAAACTATAAGCCAGTGTTTAAACACATTGAGCCACTTAGTTGGCATGTCAGACTGAAGGCAAAGAGACATTGCAGCACACAAGTGTGGATTATTTTTAAACTATAGGTGGCGCTGTCTCAAAACTGCTCAGATATCCTCAAGACATGTTTATGATGCATAAAAATGTTCTTTTAAATTTGCCAATGTGTTTAAAAGATATATCACTTTATAATAAAATTAAATGTGGCAGAGGGACATTATGACTGAAATGAGAACATTTAAATGTTGACATTGAAATATGTATGACCTAAGGAATCAAAAGACACCAACCCCATGATTTTAGAGCATACTGTTCAAAAGTTACAGGCAAAAATAGCAATTTTTTACATCTTTTTACCCATAGGTGGTGCTGTCTCCAAACTTTGCATGTATCCTCAATATCACGGTCCCGAGGAAGCATACCAAGTTTTGCTTTGATAGGTTAAACTGTTGCCGAGATACAGCCTCACATCCAGTTTTACATCAACATTGTTCCCTATCTGTCACTCACTCGACGTTGGTGTCGATGTAGTGACACTAGGGGTCACTCTTGGGAGCCTGAGACACCTCTGGTCTTTGATAAAAGGCCAATGAAAATTGGCGAGTGGTATTTGCATGCCACTCCCCCGAACATACGGGTATAAAAGGAGCTGGTATGCAACCACTCATTCAGATTTTCTCTTCGGAGCCGAACGGTCATGCTCATTGAGCTGAATACTACTGTTCATTCACCTGCTGGATCTGACGGCGCATTTCAGCGGCTTCTCCCTCCTCTGCACTGGTGCACTGCAGAGAATGCCCCTGGGCGCTTCGGCAGAAAAACTAGAGAGTATATTTTCTGAAAGAGCATTTTTCCCCTCTAAAAGAGTATATATTTCTCTAAAAGAGCGCACACACGGAACGTCTTTTTAAAGACGCGTCTTTTTAAAGATGCTTTTCCGATTGTGTGTTATTCCTGGTTGTGCTCGTTATCTCTCGCCTTCTAACGGTCACGATCACTGTCTTTCGTGTCTGGGCACTGCTCACGCGGAGACAGCGTTCGTGGATGGTCACATTCTCATTGCGAGAATGTGTCCATGGCAACGTTGCAGTCGCGGCTCGCCTTCGTAAGGAAGCGAGCCACCCCAGAGGCTCCCGCCTCGGTCCTTTTACCCATGGGTTTGAGGCCAGCGCGGCTAGCACTGGGGGCGATTTGGGGACCCCAATGGGACCGCCTCCGCCGGGTATCCCCCCACGGACCTCCCATTCCCCAGCACGCTCGTCTGCCCCGATCGGGCTTCCGGGTGAGTCTGCCGGCTCGTCTCACGGCGAGTTCGACCTCTTATTCGGAGCCCGCGAAAGTGATGAGCTCTCGAGCGCAGCATCGGAGAGCGGGCTCGTCCAGTCGGAAGCCTCGGCTGGGCTCCTCCCTTCGGGGTCGATCGCCCAGTCACAGGCTGACGCGGAGATGACGACATTGCTTTCCCGGACAGCCGCGAGCGTCGGTTAGAGTGGATTTCACCGCTCTTCCCTGAACCCTCGCGGCTCTGTGATTGGTTCCTGGGCTCGCGGCGCCGCTCAAAGCCACGCCCCGCCCCGTTCCTTTCTTCCCGGAAGTGCATGAAGAGCTGACAAGGTCGCGGGAGGCACCTTTTACTGCCCGGTCCCGATCTTTTCAGCTTCCCCGCTCTCACTACCCTCGATGGTGGGGCGGCCAAGGGTTATTCGGCAATCCCCCGGTGGATAAAGGCGCTCGCGGTGCACCTATGCCCGCAGAGCGCCGCCACCTGGCGAGGGTGCCCAAAGCCCCCGTCCAAGGCCTGTAGGTTTACGTCGTCTCTGACGGTCAAAGCCTACGGCGCTGCTGGACAAGCCGCCTCCACCCTGCACGCCATGGCTCTCCTGCAAGTCCGCCAAGGCGCTAAAGGAACTGCACGAGGGTAGTTCCGCCCTGGGATTGATGCAGGAACTGCGCTCGGCGACCGACCTCGCTCTCCGAGCGACGGAGGTCACGGCGCGGTCTCCCGGGCGGACGATGGCCACACTAGTGGTCCAGGAGCGCCACCTTTGGCTCAACCTGGTCGAGATGGGTGAGGCCGACAGGACACGATTCCTTGCTGCCCCCATTTTCCAGGCGGGCCTATTCGGCGACACCGAGGACTTTGCCCAGCAGTTCTCGATGGTAGAGCAGTAGATGGATGCTAGCCGGCTTGTCCTGCCCCGGCGTGGCTCAAGATCCCCCCATCTACTCATCGCCGAGGGCGTCCCCCTGCGGTGACTGCACCAGCTCCGCCGCAGCCCGCCCCTCCGGCCCGGCCCAGGCGTGGAGCCCACCGCAGGAAGCCGACGCCACCCGTCTCACAGCCGGCACCGAAGAACCCACGGAGGTCTTCGAAGCGCCCCTGAGACGGGCGACCCAGGGACAACGAAACCCGCTGATCTGGAGCTGGTAAGCAGATCTTCTTTTTGTTACCTTTTGCATTTAATTGCGCTGCATGCCCAAGTGGCTGCAGTACTCAAGAGCTCCGCAAGAGTGGTTTCCTTGTTCCCTGGGTCACATATTCGGTGTGTACGGCTGGCATCACGACCACCGTCCACCACTCCATTTGGCAGGTTGGCGCTCCAGCGGCGGTCTCCCGCCCTGAGCGCCCAGCTGTGGCACAAATCCGCCCCCGATGTGACAGTCTCCACGGGTCATGAGGACAGGCCTCTTCCTCCCCCGTCCCAGGCTGTTCCGGGGGTGGTCACAAGGAGCCAGGTAAGTGCTTCGATGTCCTCGGACTCAGCACGGCCACGATGTGGTGTGGCACCTCAAGCTCCGCCCCGCCGCGAGGCCCCACCCGCCGGTACATCCGATGACGTTGTCCCTTTGGTCCCCCTTGCGCGGAACTCGGACGCATGGCTTGCGCTTTCCAGTCCGTCGCGAGGGCTGGTCCAGACCGTCCGACTCGGCTGCACGATTCACTTCTCTGGGCATCCGCCCAGGTCCAGCGGTGTCCACTTCACCTTGGTGAAAGATGGAAACGCTGCTACCTTGCGCGGAGATCGCTACCCTCCTACGGAAGGACGCGATAGAACCTGTCCCTCCAGCCGAGATGAAGAAGGGGTTTTACAGCCCCTACTTCATTGTACCGAAAAAAGGCGGTGGGTTGCGGCCAATCTTGGACCTGCGAGTACTGAACCGGGCTTTGCACAGACTCCCGTTCAAGATGCTGACGCAAAGACGCATTCTAGCAAGCGTCCGGCATCAAGATTGGTTCACGGCGGTAGACCCGAAGGATGAGTACTTTCACGTCTCGATCCTTCCTCGACACAGACCCTTCCTGTGGTTTGCGTTCGAGGGTCAGGCGTATCGGTACAAGTCCTCCCTTTCGGCCTGTCCCTGTCTCCTTGCATCTTTACGAAGATCGCAGAGGCTGCCCTTGCCCCATTAAGGGAGGTGGGCATTCGTATGCTCAACTATCTCGACGACTGGCTAATCCTAGCTCACTCTCGAGATGGGTTATGCGCACACAGGGACCTGGTGCTCTCACACCTCAGCCGACTAGGGCTTCGGGTCAGCTGGGAAAAGAGCAAGCTCCTCCCGGTTCAGAGCATCTCTTTTCTCGGTTTGGAGTTGGACTCAGTCTCCTTGACGGCGCACCTTACGAACGAGCGCGCCCAGTCGGTGCTGGCCTGTTTGAAGGCGTTCAAACAGAAAATAGCGGTTCCACTGAAACATTTTCAGAGGCTCCTGGGGCATATGGCGTCCTCGGCGGTGGCCACCCCGCTCGGGTTGATGCATATGAGGCCGCTTCAGCACTGGCTCCAGACTCGAGTCCCGAGACGGGCATGGCGCCACGGGACACGCCGCGTGGCCATTACGTCGGTCTGTCACCGTCTTTTCAGCCCTTGGACCGACCTCTCGTTTCCACGAGCAGGTGTTCCGCTAGAACTGGTCTCCAGGCGCGTCGTGGTCACGACAGACGCCTCCAAAATGGGCTGGGGCGCTGTTGGCAACGGGCACGCAGCCGCCGGCCTCTAGACGGGTCCGCAGCTGCGTTGGCACATCAACTGCCTCGAGTTACTGGCAATTCTGCTTGCCCTGCGGAGGTTCCGGCCGTTGATCCAGGGCAAGCACGTGCTAGTTCGGACAGACAGCACAGCAGCGGTAGCATATGTCAACCGCCAAGGCGGTCTGCGCTCCTGCTGTATGTCATAACTCGCCCGCCGTCTCCTCCAACAGAGTTAGCAGCACCAAGTCGCTGCAAGCCACTCACATCCCGGGCAACCTCAACACTTCGGCGGACGCGCCGTAACAACAGGTTACCCTCAAGGGAGAGTGGAGACTCCACCTTCAGGTGGTCCAGCTGATTTGGAGTCGATTCAGTCAGGCACAGGTGCACCTGTTCGCCTCCCAAGAATCCTCCCACTGCCCACTCTGGTACGCCCTCACCGAGGCCTTCCTCGGCATAGACGCGCTGGCACACAGCTGGTCCCCTGGCATTCGCAAATATGCGTTTTCCCCAGTGAGCCTGCTCGCACAGACCCTGTGCAAGGTCAGGGAGGACGAGGAGAAGGTCGTCCTGGTAAGCACCCTACTGGCCCGCCCAGACGTGGTGCTCGGACCTCACGCTCCTCGTGACAGCTCCCCCCGGGCAAATTCCCCTGAGAAAGGCCAACTATGGTTGAAATCTGTCAAAGATTGGAACCTGCCGCCCACCTGCGGTGGTAGACACATTCACTCAGGCTAGGGCTCCCTCTACGAGGCGCCTGTATGCCTTTAAGTGGTGTCTGTTCGCTAAGTGGTGTTCTTCCCATCAGGAAGACCCCCAGAGGTGCGCAGTCAGATCAGTGCTTTCCTTCCTGCAAGAGAGGTTGGAAGGGAGGCTGTCCCCTTCCACCTTGAAGGTGTACATTGCTGCCATAGCAGCACACCATGACGCAGTCGACGGTAAGTCCTTAGGGAAGCATGATCTGATCATCAGGTTCCTAAGAGGCGCCAGGAGGCTGAATCCCTCCAGGCCACGCCTTGTTCCCTCATCGGACCTCTGTAGTTTTTCAGGGTCTACAGAGAGCCCCCTTTGAGTTTTGCAGTCAGCCGGGCTTAAGGCACTCTCCTTGAAGACTGCCCTCCTGACTGCGCTCACTTCCATCAAGAGGGTAGGTGACCTGCAAGCGTTCTCTGTCAGCGAAACGTGCCTGGAGTTCGGTCCGGGCTATTCTCACGTGATCCTGAGACCCCCGACCGGGCTATGTGCCCAAGGTTCCCACCACTCCTTTTAGGGACCAGGTGGTGAACCTGCAAGCGCTGCCCCAGGAGGAGGCAGACCTAGCCCTGTCGTTGCTGTGTCCGGTGCGCGTTTTACGCATCTATTTGGATCGCACGCAGAGCTTTAGAATCTCTGAGCAGCTCTTTGTCTGCTTTGGTGCACAGCGGAAAGGAAGCGCTGTCTCCAAGCAGAGGATCGCCCACTGGCTCATTGACGCCATAACTATGGCATGTCTCGCCCAAAACATGCCGCCCCCGGTAGGGCTACGAGCCCATTCTACCCGTGGTGTAGCGGCTTCTTGGGCCCTGGCCAGAGGTGCCTCTCTAACAGACATTGCAGAGCAGCGGGCTGGGCAACACCCAACACCTTTGCAAGGTTCTACAACCTCCGGGTGGAACCGGTTTCGTCCCAGGTAGTGGCACGCAACACAAGCGGATAAGCCCGGGATAGCCGGCCGGGTGTATCGCTTGCACATAGCGCCTTCCACCTCCTTTTGAGCTGAAGACGTGCGCTGTTAATTCCCAGTAGTGTTCACAAAAGTTGTTCCCTGGTTGACTTCCTCCGAGCCCTGTGGCAGTCGAGTTTTCGGAGAGACTCGCTGCCGGCCCAGTACACACGCTAACTAAGGGCCCGGTTCTGGGGTAGGTGCTCCGCATGTGGCGGTTCCCTGTAAGGCTAACCCCATGCGATCTATATCTTCTGCTAGTTCGTTTCCCTACTGGCAAACTGCGTCTTCCTTGGGCAGAGCCCCTCAGTCTCCATGTTGTAGTAACTCCTCCCCCATTGGGTAGGATCTACCTTGAAGGCTCTCCACATGGTTGGAAAGACCATGTGATGTATTCTTCCACTTAAATATCCCCCCCTCTCTTGGGGCGATGTGTGGTCTCCGCGGTGTCCTCCCCTTGGGAGGGACACCCCCCGACTAGACCTGGCGGCCCAGTCGGATAATCCCCCTTCTTTTTTAGGGAGTGGAAAAAGAGAAGGGGAAAGAGGCCACGACTGGGTTAAGCCTGTCTCTATCTCTGGGTAGTCGACTTGTCCCCAAAAAGGGCCGTTCGACACTCATAACTGTGTTGGGGGAGGTTACGTGTCGACCTGGTGTGCTGGCTATGAGGCACACAGCAAGTCTGCCCACCACACACCGCCAGTTCACGTAACACAGTTCAGCCTTGTGGCGTTTTGTATAGGGACCCCTAGTGTCACTACATCGACACCAACGTCGAGTGAGTGACAGATAGGGAACGTCATGGTTACTGGTGTAACCTCCGTTCCCTGATGGAGGGAACGAGACGTTGGTCCCTCCTGCCACAACGCTGAACTACCCGCTGAAATGGCCGGACCTTATATCGGCTCCTCAGCGTAAAACCTGAATGAGTGGTTGCATACCAGCTCCTTTTATACCCGTATGTTCGGGGGAGTGGCATGCAAATACCACTCGCCAATTTTCATTGGCCTTTTATCAAAGACCAGAGGTGTCTCGGGCTCCCAAGAGTGACCCCTAGTGTCACTACATCGACACCAACGTCTCCTTCCCTCCATCAGGGAACGGAGGTTACACCAGTAACCATGACGTTAACTTTGCGCTGCCGTAACTTTTAACCCTCAGGGGTCGACGGACGCTGGATTTTTTTCCTCATAACAACGGAAACAACTTAAAATACTCCGTCATTTTTGGGCATACAGATAAGTGTAAGACATCATTAGAGACTATAAAGGGTCTACTTTTATTTGTGTACACTCACAACAACAACAAAACCTTGTGCTTTTGTAAAATAAAGAAAATAAACAGGGTGCATTTTCAGCCGTCTCTGTCTCCGCGAGCATCTTTCTGAAACACATCACAAAAATTAACTGAAACTCCGCGAATACTTATCAGACAAACATGAAACATATGTCTAAAGAAAGCTTAAAATGTCTACTTTTAAATAAAACAAATAATCTCCTGCAATGTAATCTGTATGAAACAAAGCGACGTACAGTTTCTCCTGTCTCAGCTAATTATCGCTAATATGATCACACCCACGCGCAGAGGGCGCTATTCATACGGTAATGTGCTGAGGCGATCTATGCAAATGGTAAATGCCCCCAACAATGCCTTAAAAAGCATCAAGTTCATCATCAGATTCATTCACTTTCCTGCGCGTTTGGAAGATGGCACGCTACACAGGTGAGGAAGAGTTCACATTTTCCTCAGAAGAAGAGCAGGACTCCGACGATGAATGATTGAAGAGCGACTTGATCCAGCCGAGGATACAATTTCAGATAAGTAAGTCTTACATTGGTTGACATGCTATTTTATATAAACATGTACATATTTAACTAGTTGGACTATTTCCAGACTTGCCAGCCAATATTCAAAGTACTGAAATTTGAAATATGTCCTAATAAGCAAGTTTTAGTTACATTAAAATGTTGTTTCGGCTAAAGCTGGTATTTAAATTGTATGCTGTATGATATAAATATGATATGTAATATGATATAAAAATAATACGAAAGTTTAGATTATATTTTAACTAGTGTTTATGCTGCCTCATTATCATCAACGAAGCTTGTGCTTGCAAATATCTGTTCGGGAGTAAATGTGTAAAATGTGCTGTAAATATGCCCATATTAGAAAATCAGCATATTAGAATAATTTCTGAAGGATCATGTGACACTGAAGACTGCAGTAATGATGCTGGAAATGTAGTTTTGATCACAGGAGTAAACTGCATTTTACAATATATTCAAATAGAAAAGTTATTTTAAATTGTAAAAATATTTCACAATATCACTGTTTTTGCTGTATTTTGGATCAAATAAATGCAGCCTGGGTGAGCAGAAGAGACTTCTTTTAAAAACATTAAAAAATCTTATCGATCTAAAACTTTTAAACGGTAGTGTAGGTCTAAAGTTTTTAAGTAAAGTCTTTATGTAAAGAAAATGTATAGTCAGATTACGTCTTTTAACTTAAACTTGATTTTTTGAATAAGCTACAAACAATACATTCAATCATTAAGTCTCCTCACATTCATTCTCTCTCAGGGGAGGGGTCTTTGTCTCCTCAGGTGTGAATCACATCAATATTAATGATCATCCACGCCTCCTCGCATATGGCCTTTCTAACACTAAAAGTGTCTTACAAAAGTTAAATGACTATATTGTTTTGTATGAATGAGTGATCAGGATGGTTTTCACATCATTTTGTAGCAAAAACTCTTGTTCTCAAAAGTCTTGTGAACAAATGTTTAGTATGTGTTATATAGCCTTATTTCAGTGACTTATCAATTTAGTTTTTTTCAAAAACCACGCATAAATATTATTTTCTCAAAATAACAAACATGTGCATACATGTTGCTCACATATTATTGTAGCCCAGTTTGTGCTGAATACAGTGTTATCAGACTTTAGCCATTAATATGTTTTTAAGCAACTGAAAAAAGCAAAAATGTCAAGACATGTCAAAACATCTCCAGGGCCCAAAACACCCTCAGACCCCAGAGGGTTAAACAGAGGTGAAAATCTAAATTCTTTACTATAATTTCTGTGCGGCTCGGTCGGAAGATTATTTTGAGCTATTGTTTTGACAAATCGGAAAAAGTCTGAAGGATGTGAAGCTTTTAAACTCTAAATATTATCCAAGATAAAGCTACTGTAATGGTGTAGCTACTGTAATGGAGTTATAATGTATGGGGGTTCATTTGAAACATTAAGAGGAGAGTAATCAGAAAAAATAATTTGGTTTCTAGAACAAACGGTTCAAAAGATACATGCAAAATAAAATAAAATTTTTGGACTGGTGGTGGCACTGTTGAGTTTGTCCTAGAGGTCCCAAATTTGCTATGGAGACCACCCCAATCAGTGTTCCAAATTTCATCATTTTATTACAAATGGTTCTATGGGCTGCCATAGACTCCCATTGGGGAGGAATAATAATAATAATAATAATAATAATAATAATAATAATAATACTAACGGATACAATAGGGGCTATGCACCTTCAGTGCTTGGCCCCTAATAATAATAATAAAAGAAATAAAAAATAATACAAATAATAATAATAATAATAATAATAATAACGAAAACAATAGGTGCCGCAGCACCTTCGGTGCTTGGCCCCTAATAATAATAATAACGAAAACAATAGGTGTCACAGCACCTTCGGTGCTTGGCCCCTAATAAAATTAGTCAACAACATCATAGTAAAATGTGGTATAATATGAAATTTTGCATTATGGTAAGGTTGGTTTAAAATCACATTGAGTTTATTTATAAATTGTTTTACATTGACTATGTTTGTCAAGTTGCAAATAAAAAGAGAAAATTATATAATTATATTATATATAAATTATATATAAGAGGAAGTACTTCCCTGCGTACTTTATTAGATGAAGGACACACTTCTTGGCCGGTAAAACAGTACATTCTTTAGGTATGCATAGATGAATAGATTCTGGACATACTTCATGTGGACACTGAATTTTGACCCGAATATATGACATAATAACAACAACAGTGAAAATGATCTACTCTGGTTTTGTTAAAAAAGCACAATTTAAGCGCAAGGCACTACTTCCTTGGTATATAGGTCACTTAAAGTTGAAAAGAGCCAACTTACACATGGTTCACAGCAGTTATTTTAAATCAAGCATTTTATAAGTGACGTTTCCTCAGCTCTCGAGGGATTATAGGATTGTAAAATGTCCAGTCTGGTGTCTAGTAGGGAAGTATGGATATTCTGATGCAATGTGTGTGTGGATAACTAAACTGTACATTTAAAAGTCCCGACTAGCCTGACTTTAGCGAAACATCATTTATGAACTGAAACGATCCTGATTTGAACTGCTAAAATTTCACTTTTTGAGTTACACAAAAGTGCAGTTTGTGGAAAAAGATGTTAATGGCTTTTTTCACAAGTGTAAACCGTCGTCAAGTTGCCATGAACAGCTGTCTACACTCACATGCCAGCAACCGTGTGGCTTTTACATCATGATTCAGTTAAAGTCATCTTGCATTCAATTATCAGCTAAATGTCAGTCACACTAGGACTGGGTGATATGACAATATATATTGTGGCAACAATATAAAGTGTCAATCGACAGAAATTTTGCTATATCTCGATATGTAAATATCCATGTGCACAGTGTGACCGTATCTATCAGTGGGCACGCTTCACGTGAAACTGAAACCAGGGTTGAGCGGGGAATGAATTTGCCGGTTATTTGTGCGTGCTGGTTTAACGCCAGATTCACTAAAGGAATTATGCAGATCAGGCAACGTCACAAACGTGCCCACAAACTCATGGCTGATTCTTTGCTATTCTGATTTTGCGGGCTGGTTCTGAGCGCTCTGCAGCGGAGGATGCAGAAGTCCACCATGATCTGACTGACACACACTGCTGGGTCAGCGTCACTGTGATCCAGACACCTGGATCATCTCTTTAACATGCCGAGGTGCGCTTGACTACACCGCACACCTGTACGTCTCCATCATTTGATAAATTTTTGTTGATGTGTTCAAAAGAAAATGTAAGAAAATGAAGGGGAGATTGTCATTCAAACAGGTGCGACATCTGGTTTGCAAAAGCTGACACAGATTAGAAAAATGTTATCTGCAAACTGTCGTGCGGCGATAATCACTTGTGGTAATACGAACAATCTGTTTTAACACTTTAAAATGAAGCACGCTAAAGAATATTATGAAAGCCAAAAGATGCGCTCTGCATTAATTCCGTCTTTTAAAATGTTTTTATTATTTATATTTTTTTGCAAGCGTTTATAAATACATTTAAAATTCATTTTCTGCAAGATATGTTATTTTCGTTGTGTATTTTTTACTAAAATGATGTAATATTTTGTTACTTTGCTTTAAAAAGATCTTCAGTTTCTTGAGGAAAGTTTATAGTAGGCTAATACTGGTCTACAACATATCAGACTGAAACACAGCATAATGTGAAATTGAGTATTATGGTAAGGTTGATTTAAAACTGTGTTTATTTTATTTTTAAATTTGTTTGTCAAGTTCTAAATAAAGAGAAAATGATATAAGAGGAATTCGTTTTCATTTAAAAAGTATTTATTTCACTGACTAGATTTTCCAAAAATAGGCATTACAATATGGTTATTTATTATGTTAACCGATTTTTATTATTTTTCCAGAAAAATATTACTATATCGCGATGTATATCGTTATCGTGATATAAAATTACTCATATTGTGATATAATATTTTGGTCATATTGCCCACCCCTAAGTCACACCATCTATTCATCCATCCATAGAGAAGATGACAAGAAACGCAAAGGCAGAACAGACAAGAAACGCAAAGGCAGAACAGACGGCTACTGATGGATTTCAGTGAGCATCTGTGAGGAAAGCCACAGTCAACAAGTGCAGGAAAAAAAAGAGAAAGGCATCACCTTTTGAAGCTCTCAGCTTGACAGATTAATTGAGTTTACCCAGAAATATTAAGTCAACATTGGCTCGATTCAAAAACCTTGTGAGCTGACTTGCTGTCTAAGGCATCATCAGATCTGAAATGTAACCTCAAATGACTGATTTGGAAAGCTCTACATTGGCAGCAACTCATACAGCTCATTGTAAGTTATAAAAATAGTGCTCCTCGTGCGAAGCACACAGGATATTTAACTTGTGATTGATTTCAAGAGTTTTCATTTAGCATGTTGCAAAGATAAAGTTGTTATACTTTAATTAGGGCAGTAAGTACTTTTCTCATTTTCTTCTTGTTGTTTGATAAACATTAACAACATACTAGACAACGGCAGGTCTATTAGGCTGCATTTAGAATCAGAATCAGCTTTATTGCTTCCAGTGTACAACAATACAAAAACAATACAAAAACAGCAGAAAGACATAGATAATAATAAAAAATAAAAATAGTTATACACATACGTACATACACACACAGACACATACATAGTGCAATCTAACAGAAATCTGTTATCTGTTATGTACAGTGCAAATACAAATCTGTTATGTACAGTGCAAATGTTTTTGTTTTTTTAAGAGGAATGAAATGGCAGAAGAGGTTGGATGTGTTGGATAAATATAAAAACAAGACTAGACTGTATATTGCACATAGTTATTGCTCAATGGGGCAATTTAACTGTTCATGAGATGGATAGCCTGAGGGAAAAAACTGTTCCTGTGCCTGACGGTTCTGGTGCTCAGAGCTCTGAAGCGTCGGCCAGAAGGCAACAGATCAAAAAAGTAGTGGGCAGGGTGAGTTGGGTCCAGAGTGATTTTTCCAGCGTTTTTCCTCACTCTGGATGTGTCCTTTGTAGTCTTCTGATGTCTGATTTCGTAGCTGAACCAAACCAGACAGTTACTGAAGTGCAGAGGACAGACTCAATGACTGCTGAGAAGAACTGTATCAGCAGCGCCTGTGGCAGGTTGAACTTCCTCAGCTGGCGAAGGAAGTACAACCTCTGCTGGGCCTTTTTCACAGTGGAGTCAATGTGTGTCTCCCACTTCAGGTCCTGTGAGATGGTAGTGCCCAGGAACCTGAATGACTCCACTGCTGCCACAGTGCTGTTTAGAATGGTGAGGGGGTCAGTGTTGGGGTGTTCCTCCTAAAGTCCACAATCATCTCCACCGTTTTGAGCGTGTTCAGCTCAAGGTTGTTTTGACTGCACCAGACAGCCAGCTGTTAAACCTCCCTTCTGTATGCAGACTCATCGTCATCTCGGATGAGGCCGTTGACAGTGGTGTCATCTGCAAACTTCAGGGGCTTGACAGAGGGGTCCTTGGCGATGCAGTCATTGGTGTTGAGAGAGAAGTGTAGTGGGGAGAGCACACATCCCTGGGGGGCACCAGTGCTGACTGTACAGGTGCTGGACGTGAGTTTCCCCTGTCTCACAAGCTGCTGCCTGTCCGTCAGAAAGCTGGCAATCCACTGACAGATAGACATGGGAACAGAGAGTTGGTGTAATGTATTCTGGAGTATGGCTGGGATGATGGTGTTGAAAGCCAAACTGAAGTCCACAAAAAGGATCCTTGCATATGTCCCTGGTCTGTCCAGATGTTGCAGGATATGATGCAATCCCATGTTGACTGCATCATCCACAGACCTGTTTGCTCGATAAGCAAATAGAAGGGGATCTAGAAAGGGTCCAGTGATGTTCTTCAGGTGGGCCAACACCTGTCTCTCAAATGATTTCATGACCACAGACGTCAGGGCGACAGGTCTGTAGTCATTAAGTCCTGTGATTTTTGGTTTCTTTGGGACAGGAATAATGATTGAGTATTTGAAGCAGCATGGGACTACACACTGCTCCAGTGATCTATTGAAGATCTGTGTGAAAATGGGGGCCAGCTGGTTAGCACAGGATTGAAGATACACTGGTGAGACGCCATCTGGGCCTGAAGCTTTCCTTGTCTTTTGTTTCTGAAAGAGGTGGCTCACATCATCTTCACAGATCTTAAGTGCAGGTTGAGTAGCAGCGGGGGGGAGGAGGGGGGTTTCAGTAGGTGTTGGTGTTTGTGTGAAGTGAAGGTCAGAGTGGGTGTGGGGTGTGAGATTGGGCCTTTCAAATCTGCAGTAGAACACATTCAGGTCGTCAGCAAGTTGTGGGTCCACCACGGGGTTGGGGGTAGGAGTCCTGTTATTTGTGAGTTGTTTCATGCCACTCCACACTGATGCAGGGTCGTTAGCTGAAAACTTGTTTTTCAGCTTCTCAGAGTATCTTCTTTTAGCCACTCTGATTTCCTTGTTCAGTGTGTTCCTGGCCTGATTGTACAAGACTTTATCTCCACCCCTGTAAACATCCTCTTTGGCCTGATGAAACTGCCTGAGCTATGCTGTAAACCACGGTTTGTCATTGTTGAACTTTAAATAAGTCCTAGTAGGAATGCACATATCCTCACAGAAACTTATATATGATGTAACAGTATCTGTGAGTTCGTCCAGGTCTGTGGCTGCAGCATCAAAAAAAAAACTCCAATCCTTGCAATTGAAGCAGGCTTGTAGTTCCTGCTCTGCTTCATTGGTCCATCTCTTTACAGTCCTTACTACTGGCTTGGTTGATTTTAATTTCTGCCTGTAGGTTGGAAGAAGATGAACCAGACATTGATCAGAGAGTCCCAAAGCTGCTCTAGGGACAGAGCGATATGCATCCTTTATTGTTGTGTTGCAATGATCCAGTATGTTCCTGTCTCTGGTGGGGCATGTAATGTGCTGTCTGTATTTGGGCAGTTCACATTTGAGATTTGCTTTGTTAAAATCCCCAAGAATAATAATAACTGAGTCTGGGTATTGTTGTTCCGTGTCTGTGATTTGATCAGCCAGCTGTTGCAGCGCCGCATTTAAACACGCGTTTGGCATGATATACACACTCACCAGAATAAACGAGGAAAACTCCTGCGGTGAGTAGAAAGGCTTACAGTTAATAAAGAGCACTTCCAAATTAGGACAGCACATCCTCTTTACCGTTGTTACATCTGTTCACCAACTTTCATTGATGTAAAAGCATGTTCCACCACCTCTCGTTTTCCCCATTAACTCCGCGATGCGATCCACTCTGAACAGCTGGAAGCCCAGTAGATGTAACGCGCTGTCTGGAATGGCTTCACTCAGCCAGTTTTCTGTGAAGCACAAGGCAGCATTTACACCTCAAGTCCGACTGATCATTCGCAAAGGTAATGATCACCTCTGGCATAAAGTAAAATATTGATCTTGTGATTTTAAGTATCTATATCAGGATTGTTCAAATTAAGATTGAAATTAATCAGAACATTTATTTTTTCCTAGGCCTAACACTAATAAGTATAGAAAACACAGTACACACATATTGGGGAAATATTTCATAAGATGAAACTACTTTTAATTGACAATTTTAAGTATTGAAGGAATTTTAAGTATTTTTATAATCAACATTTCTCTATCTTCATCTTTATGTCACTGAGCTCATTCCAATGCATTTTGGCATTACCTTCTTCTTAAGGCATACATGTAATTCTGACTTAGGGGCTGTTTACACGACGTTTTCAACTAAAAACGGAAAACTTTTTCTGCGTTTTGGCTGTTCATTTACACAACAATGGCGTTTTGGGGCCTGAAAACGCACAATTTTGAAAACGGGTTTCAAAGTGCAAGTTTTTGAAAATGATGCCATTATCGTCTCCGTGCAAACATACAAATATGTGAATTTGTGAAAACGATGATGTCATGTGCATGCATATTACATGTTATATAAAGAATGATGGATTGATAGGCATCAGTTTGGGATGTATAATTATCAAAATGAATACTGGTGTCTGTGCAAATTAAAACATTAAAAATCTTGAAATTAATGTACGGATTCAGATGGGAAAAATGTATTTGTATTTTAAATGTTTATTTATTTACTTAATTTTATTTGATGTACCTTTACCCTGCAATTCATTCACTCACTGCTTATGTAAATAGCCTATAGACATAGATGTGATGCCATGTACAGTATTCAATGATATGCTTAGAATATGAAAACCTGAGGCAGTGAAAATGCATTTTAGATGCAGTGTACACAAGACCTCTCTCTCCATCAGAAGATATCCATATATCAGAGTTCTGTCTGATATCCAAAACCAGTCAATATCAACAGCTTGTTATGTTAAGTTACTCTCCACCCAGTCCAAGAGTCAGCAGGGGGAATACAGAAGAAGGCAGGAGATGAAGTGATGGTAAAAATGAGCAGAGTTTATTGAATAATCTTGAGAGTTCAGTCTATAGGCATGCGTGCGAGTACTTCAAAACAACACGCGAGACATTCAAAACTACAATGGCGGACTACAGGACTGTGTTTGTGCTGCTCAAGATTTTGAGTTTATTGATGCTTCTCCAGCAAAGTAATTGTAGTAATAAAGCAACGTCATTGTCCGTCCAGACAAAATTGCTCGATGCTTTCGCCATCTTCATTGTTTATATTCACAGCTCTGTGGAAGAATGCTTATGTGCGTAGGCGCGTAGTGTTTCTTTACAAAGTGACATTGCCAACTACTGGCCTGGCATGCATAATACAGCGTTTTTAGTCATTTTCGCTGATCCGTGTGAACGAGGATTGTTTTGATAACGTTGTCGTCTGTACGCTAAACTTTTCAAAAACGCAAAGGAAAAATGTTTCCGTTTTTAGTACATCGTTGTCGTGTAAACGTACCCTTAGAATTAGCAGAAAAGAAGGTATCTTAAAATGCTGCCTACATTTTGGAACAACCTTTGTTTGCATCGGGAGCACACATCTGAATGTTGCCTACGTAAGCAGCTCACTAGGTGTTGGAACAGAGCCATAGACAAGAATGATTTTCACAAACACATTAAGTACTCACTCACCAGATGGACGGAGTTATCTCAGTTTGATAGAGTGAGGATTGTTTTTCATTTGTTTTGGAAACGGTTTTAATTTTGGGAGGCTGTGCAGGTCTAATAGAGGATGATTAGAGAGTACAGCATGAATCAGTCAGTTCTGAGACACTTTAAAGAAAGTAAAGATCTACAACACAAGCCAATATCTACAGCTCACTTCCGAGGAGATCTGGGGGAGGGGGGGAAGTAGCTATTGTAAACAAATGAAAGGAATGTATACAAAAAACTGGGATTAATTATTCCAAAAACTGGTGACTAAATTCATAATGGCTAAGATAAGCATTTTTTATATGATCAGCATTTTTAAATTATCAATATGATCAACCAGATCTCATAAATTAGAATCACATGACTATACCTACATTTTTGCAAAATATCTTTTTACGTGGCTCATTGTACGTATCGCAAAAGTTTCCTGGTAAAATGAACACTAGGGGCGCAGCTCCAAACTGCCGCAATACGTGTAATGAACCACATAATGTCATTTTGCAAAAAATTAATTATCATAAGATCAGTCTGGATCTGATTGATTGAGCTGAATCGATTCAAAACTATGATTTGACTTGTTTGGTTTTCGCAACACTTTGTTTGCATCATCATCGAAAGATGTTTATGGAAGTTCCCGTGTGCATTTTTTCTAATATTAAAATGTGACAATAAAAAATCATGTAAATAAAGCTGTCTGTTATTATATAACATAATACTGGTGCATATAATTATAGAAATCCGTCATAGAGCAGACATATTATTAAATATTAACATTCATAGCACAAGCAAATAACAAACAAAAAAGGTTGGGAGCCAATCCTGCTATTTGACACTAAAATTTTAATTATGTCATACTGCCTTTAATTAAATCTAGCTGACACACACTCTCTATCTCAATAGTCAGTAATGCATTTGGTTACTAAAGCAGGTCTCCAGTTCACAGTGATGAAGGCTGAATTCTAAAGCACCATCTGAATATTCACCATCTATTCCCTCTTAGCATAGCTGACAGAGAGTAAATAGAAACACACAGAGGCTGTTTTCAGAATGGAATACTAGTGGATTGCATACTGCACATTATACACAGTATACTTCTCACTATTTAAAATATTATGTGAAAGAATATATTATGCAACAATAAACATTTCAAATTGTAGGATGCTACATTGTACATCACTTTTAATTCAGTGAGTGAAATCCAGTTATCTTCGAAAAAAAATAAATACCTATATTATTTAGCATTTTTAAACCAATGTTGTGTAAAAAACATGGCAGTCTGATTGCATAATAAGTCAAGAAAAAGATTGAAGAGTTGAAAATCGTGGCTATAATTATTGCCGGTTCATTCGTCACACTGGAAATCGAAGGTCAAGTCAAGCGTGTTAAATTGTGGCATATAGTATTTCTCATGGTGTGCTCTGTTGAATACTGTACAAGTCATCCAGGAATTCTATAAATACATAAAATGACATAATATGCAAAGTATACATACTATAAACTAGTCCTAATCTTTATGAGTTAATGTCCAACACACTGATGTTCCAAACACAATCCATTCATAAAAAAAACATCATGCAATTCAGGCAATTCCAAGTAATTTTGAACACCCAAGTGTTATCTATCTACTTGTCAAAGCAACATTGGTGGTACACACACAAGTATGGACTAGCACAAAAAACACTATGTCTACAGATGCAATGCAAACAAATAATTAGGATGGGACAACAAACAGAGCAAGCTTCTTGTGTGTCATACTCAAGGAAATTACAAATTAAGTTCAGTTAGGAAACTCTGTGGCGCAGGCTGATAGGTCACTCCGGCACACCTTGCCATGTTAACCAATCAGAACCCCTTTTTTCCTCAAACATATATAATTAATTAATTAATTATAAACCGCCTACGCACTGTAGTGGCACGGCGCAGCAGCATGGTAACATGCAGCGTTTATCCCTCCACCTCCCCAGATGCACTTGTCTAGATCTGCTCTACAGGGGGATTTTCTGTTTGTTCAGTAGAAGCACACTCTCTCTCTCGAGCTGCCGTCTTCAGTCGCCTTTATCCCTCGCTCGCCTCATCAGGCTGATTGGGGTCCGGGCATCCGTCATTCTGCCCGGCCCCGCTCTCCTCCGTGCTACATATATATAGAATAAAAAATACATGTTATACTACTCCAAGAGTTGTCCTAACTGAAATAGAAATGGACCTAACGTTGAGCTCAAAAACAATGTAAGAATTGTATAATAGAATGCTAAATGTAACGGGCTGATTTAAATATACCCGTATTTATCCACCATTAATATGTAGGAAATGTTTGTAGTATAAATGCACATGGTGTGGATTAAACCGCCTGCGTATCTCCAACATTAATATGTAGGAAATTGTATAATGGAATTAGCCGCGTTCTACCACCATTATAAGAAGGATAAATGACAAATGATCAGAACAGAAATCTGAATAAACATTCTCCACCATTAAATATGTAATACAACAGGCTCATTGTATCTGCTCACAATTTATATGTAAGGAATTATCTTATTAAGGGAATGATGATTAATTCAGTTATTGTAAGAATTAACGTATGTGAAACATAGCGCAGAGAAGATAACTTTTTTTGGAATTTGCGCTTCAATCTCTCTGTCTTGAACAATGAGGATAGTCATTCTGTATATAATTAAGTGTTCGTGTTGTTCTGACTGAATGAACGGAACAAAGGAGCTTCTTTTGGATTTCTGGAGATCGTGGACAGTCAGCCGTTCCACAGGAAATGCTGTTTTGCTCCCTTATTAGTGTAATTTAAGTGTAGCAAACTGTTTTTATCGAAGGACAAAAGGAGTGTCTTAGATTTCCATGGCAACCATGGGGGTTTCTTCAGAAGATGGCCTTTAAGTCATGTGATGATCACTTTGTTGGTGGTATTATAATGTTTACGGATTGGCCCCATTCACTTCCATTCTAAGTGCCTCACTGAAGCCCAGATTTCTGCTTTTTTTAAAGAAAAGGAGGGACAAGTTGAAATTATTTTTGTGGTAAACAATATTATGCCACAGATGCTGTCATTTGAGCTTAACTTATATTGAACCCGGAATATTATTTGAAATCAGTTCTTACGTATATTGTTCCATTGAATTAAAAAATGTGTCCAATTTGAGCTATTGACCAATTAGAATCAAATCTTCCAGAGAGCTGTGTAATAATCAAAAATTCCATTGGTGCATAAACTTTCTTTTTTGACATCTTGTATCTGTTTCTGTTCCAGTACTCAATAAAAAACGAATCTATAGGAGAGAGACAGTCCAGTGGTCTGGAGCTTGATGTGTAATTCCCTAAAGACAGAGGAGATGGTACTGCTTCCAGAAGAAATGGTCAGTATGCTCCCGCTGGTAATTAACAGCACAGTTGAGTCATTTAAATATCTAGGGACCATTCAAAAGACCTCATAAAAAGTCCAGCATAGCAACTCAAAAAAGCTAAACATCTCCCCCTCATTCTGATCCAGTTCAAGAGGGCAACCATGTAAAAACATATTCCTCCTTCTTTTGCTCCCAGACCAGCCTACAGTGAACAATCTGTTCAGGTGAGAAGTTCACATCATCCTCATGCATCATAGATTTGTCCACTCTAAGCGCAGCACTCTTACATTACTTCCTTACTAAACTCCACTCAGGTCAGTGATGGAAGACCATAAGCACTGAGCATCTAACCACCATTAAGTCATCAACCACCTGCTCAATAATGGCCCTGATTCAAAAATTGTGCAACTGGGTCATTCATGTTCTGCAGTACCAGTTGAACTCTGTAACATACAATGTAAATATCAGACTTGGGATAAATGCCTTTTTCACGCATCGATAATCAGAAGATTTTCCAAATGATTATCTATATATATCAGGATTTTTCAGATATAAATAGGGCTGCTCGTTGCACAATTAGTCTTTTCAAACATATTTCTCAACACAACTTTGGTAAAGTGTGAGCGGCAGGGTAAATTAAATGGGGTCGCACACCAGACGTGTCTGGCAGACATTATGTATTCTAAAATTCTAAACAATTATTTTCAATGAATGTACGCTCACACACCGCCAATGCTTAGCGTCAAAATTCTGTAGTGCCATACATAGAGCGTAACTTGCTTAGTTTTACATTCAATTTGACCCAAATCATTACCAATGGACAAAGATTATTTACTCTAGCCATTACTGGATGATATATTTTGTATATGTATCTTTCATATAGCCTACACAATGTATCATCAGTTGCAAGTATGATTTTCTGTGGTTTGACATCTTGAAAGTAAGACCTATTCAAGGCTACATACAGAGCATAAGCATCGCCATTTCTAATCGTTCAGTTTGCGCATTTACACCAGTTTTATACACTAACCTGCAAACTCATCAATGTCACTGTTTATTCTTGAAGAAGAACAAAAACCTTCGTAACTTTTGACTGCCATCAGCTCGTAATGTGTGTGATATCTGTGCCTTGTCCATGCCATGACAAGCTTCAGTAAATGTTGCCTGGGAAGGGCGATTTCACAACAGGGAGTTTGCAGCACATCTCAAAGCTTGCAATAGATGTGTTCTATGTCCTCCTGTCCTTCCAAATTAATTATTCCAAGGTAGTTTGGCAGACTTGTCTTCATAAGAGCGCAAGTCCGTTGTCTGCATTTTTAGCATTGAGAAACACCCAAAGAGATGAAGTCAGCCAATGCTCGGCAAGGTACTCCATGTTATCTTACATGAGGGTGTCAAATTGATATTAATTTGACAAATTTTAACCATCTTTTGAAATCATTGATATTATCATACCAATTTCTGTAATTAACATTATAAAACAGGATGGAAAGTTTTAGAGTGAGACGAACCAGTTAATACCACAAAACATCACAGAATGTATGCAATCCATTCCTAATTTTTCCTGATGTTTGTGCTGTTGTTTTCCCAACAAAATTATTTCACTTCCTGGAGGATGATGGGACCTGGACCTGGCTAATCTTAGTTAATGGAATATTACAAAAGACTAATAGGATAGAAAGAACATAGGAAAACCTGATAACCAATTTAAACAATATTCTCAAGAAAACTCATCTGGTTCTGAATTAAAATCCTTGCCACATAGAGCCCTGAAGAACTCTTGGGTCAAACGGACACTAATATTTCAGATCCCTAAAAATATCTTTTAAATGGGTCACTTTTGATGACCAGATATAACGTCTGTGATGCCAGGATCAAAGTATACCCGGCAGCTCCAGCTGAATGTATTACCAAAGCAATTGAGCTCTGATATCAGTCCAAACATATAGAGGCCTTTAATAAGTAGAATTCTTTCTGATATGAGATCTATTTAAGTGTCTCTCATATACAGCAGAACAGAGACTGCACAGATCCCGGTGCATTTGAATTGCTCCAAAATGTCAAGTGTTTATATAATCTTAAACTGACTCTATCCTTTTCCTCCCATAAGCAATTTCTCTCCATTTCTGTCTCTCATCTTGTGTGTCCTTTTCTAGAGCACCTCTGTGTTCCTTTAGAAATGAAGAGAACGAGACCAAAACAGAAAACAACACAAGTGTTGTATAGATATTAGGGCTGGTCGATATGCAACAAATACTGTATGTTCAAAATATATTTTATAAAAAATATTGCGATATCCAATTACACAGTCAACCCCCTGGCCGAGGGATCTGTGTACACTGATGAGTCAAAACATTATGACCATCTGCCTAATATGCATTTGGCCCTCCATGTGCCACCAAAACAGCACCAAATCGCTGAGGCATGGACTCCACAAGACCCCTGAAGATGTCCTGTAGTATCTGGCACCAAGAAATTAGCAGTAGATCCTTCAAGTCCTGTAAGTTGCGAGGTGGAGCCGCCATGTATCGGACTTGTTGATCCAGCAAATCCCTGTGACCATTCATGTGGACGGGATTTGGAAGCCATGTGGATGGAATTTGGAGGCCAGGGAAACACCATGAACTCTTCATCCTGTTCCTCAAACCATTCTTGAATAATGTGTGCAGTGTGGTAGGGCACATTATCCTGCTGAAAGAGGCCACTGCCATCAGGGAATACTATTGCTTGAAGGAGTGTACATGGTCTACAACAATGTTTAGGTAGGTGGCATGTGTCAAACTGATGTCCACATGAATGGCAAGACCCAGGATTTCCCAGCAGAACATTGCCCAGAGCATCACACTCCCTCCACCATTTCAGAGATGCTCTGACCCAGTAGTCTGGCCATAACAATTTGGCCCTTGTCAAAGTCGCTCAGGTCTTCTGCACATTTCTCCTGCATTCAACACATTGACTACGAGAACTGATTGTTCGTTTACCATCTAATCTACCCAGACCTTGACTTGTGGCCTTGTTAGGAGATGATCAATGTTATTTGCTTCACCTGTGAGTGGTCATAATGTTTTGGCTCATAAGTGTATATTCTTGATTTATTGATTTTGCTTTTAAAATACATTCATTTATTGAAACACGAAAAATTCAAACCAAAGATATTTCTAAAATCAAATTGCACTTCAAACAAAGTGAAAAAGCAATTAAAATAATGAAGTGGTCAAAAAAATTTATATAACCACACTTACATTTGCCGTCACGCAAGTATCTCTCTACAACAGGTGGAAAATTACTAATACACCTTAAGATCTAAAGACAATTATAAATGTAAACATAATAATAATAATAATAATAATTATTATTATTGTAATAATAATAAATTAAATATAAATCAATTTTAGGTTCAAGGTGAACTTGTTTAGGTTGTATACAGGTGCATCTCAATAAATTAGAATGTCGTGGAAAAGTTCATTTATTTCAGTAATTCAAATCAAATTGTGAAACTCGTGTATTAAATAAATTCAATGCACACAGACTGAAGTAGTTTAAGTCTTTGGTTCTTTTAATTGTGATGATTGTGGCTCACATTTAACAAAAACCCACCAATTCACTATCTCAAAAAATTAGAATACATCATAAGACCAATAAAAAAAACATTTTTAGTGAATTGTTGGCCTTCTGGAAAGTATGTTCATTTACTGTATATGTACTCAATACTTGGTAGGGGCTCCTTTTGCTTTAATTACTGCCTCAATTCAGCGTGGCATGGAGGTGATCAGTTTGTGGCACTGCTGAGGTGGTATGGAAGCCCAGGTTTCTTTGACAGTGGCCTTCAGCTCATCTGCATTTTTTGGTCTCTTGTTTCTCATTTTCCTCTTGACAATACCCCATAGATTCTCTATGGGGTTCAGGTCTGGTGAGTTTGCTGGCCAGTCAAGCACACCAACACCATGGTCATTTAACCAACTTTTGGTGCTTTTGGCAGTGTGGGCAGGTGCCAAATCCTGCTGGAAAATGAAATCAGCATCTTTAAAAAGCTGGTCAGCAGAAGGAAGCATGAAGTGCTCCAAAATTACTTGGTAAACGGGTGCAGTGACTTTGGTTTTCAAAAAACACAATGGACCAACACCAGCAGATGACATTGCACCCCAAATCATCACAGACTGTGGAAACTTAACACTGGACTTCAAGCAACTTGGGCTATGAGCTTCTCCACCCTTCCTCCAGACTCTAGGACCTTGGTTTCCAAATGAAATACAAAACTTGCTCTCATCTGAAAAGAGAACTTTGGACCACTGGGCAACAGTCCAGTTCTTCTTCTCCTTAGCCCAGGTAAGACTCCTCTGACGTTGTCTGTGGTTCAGGAGTGGCTTAACAAGAGGAATACGACAATTGTAGCCAAATTCCTTGACACGTCTGTGTGTGGTGGCTCTTGATGCCTTGACCCCAGCCTCAGTCCATTCCTTGTGAAGTTCACCCAAATTCTTGAATCGATTTTGCTTGACAATCCTCATAAGGCTGCAGTTCTCTCGGTTGGTTGTGCATCTTTTTCTTCCACACTTTTTCCTTCCACTCAACTTTCTGTTAACATGCTTGGATACAGCACTCTGTGAACAGCCAGCTTCTTTGGCAATGAATGTTTGTGGCTTACCCTCCTTGTGAAGGGTGTCAATGATTGTCTTCTGGACAACTGTCAGATCAGCAGTCTTCCCCATGATTGTGTAGCCTAGTGAACCAAACTGAGAGACCATTTTGAAGGCTCAGGAAACCTTTGCAGGTGTTTTGATTTGATTAGCTGATTGGCATGTCACCATATTCTAATTTTTTGAGATAGTGAATTGGTGGGTTTTTGTTAAATGTGAGCCACAATCATCACAATTAAAAGAACCAAAGACTTAAACTACTTCAGTCTGTGTGCACTGAATTTATTTAATACACGAGTTTCACAATTTGAGTTGAATTACTGAAATAAATGAACTTTTCCACGACATTCTAATTTATTGAGATGCACCTGTACACAAAGTGTAGTGGCAGAATTTTGTTCAAAATGAATGTTAAACGCGAACTGGTGCGAACGTGGAAATAAAGCGAACTAAACTTCAAGCACTTCCTAAGATGGTCTGAGGTCATTTGCAGCATTCTCATAGACGACACTATACTTACAAACTGTTTTCAAATGACTGAAACAGAAAAGAAAGAGTGAGAACTCTTTACATGCGCATGTTCCACAAGACACGCTCCCGATGCACACCTCTTCACAAACAGTGCATAGACGGCTTTTCTTTCATATGTACTTAAAAATATAAAAAATTGAGTTTCTTCAAGCCAGGGGCGGATTATGACTAGCAAGGGCCCTGGGGCAAATTTTCTTTTAGAATCCAGTACCACCGTATCAAACCTCACCGGCGTCGCAACCCTCCACCAGCGGCGAGGCCCCCCCCATGAAATCAGTGGAAATAAATATGAAGTGTTGTGTTGACATTCAACTGTCAGTTGATAGTCAGTTGCCAGTGTGTTATTAAGAGAAGTATAAAATGCGAGTCCAGTCTGAGGCTAATAAAGTGCGATGCTGATATATGTATCGTGAGTGATCAAGAGTATACTTCTGCTCCGCTGGCGTGTTTGTAAACAGCGGGTTGGCATTGAGAAAATTGAAGTCCGGTTTATGGTGTGTAATTGCAGAACCAATGTCCAAATGTGTTTGTCTGTCGTAGACAATAAGGCAGACAACATCCAAGACAAAAAACATAAGAATTGTAAACAAAACAAACAAAAAACTACAATGTTTTTTCGGAGCTCGCAACACAGCAACCATACTCGGTGCCATCTTGAGTCCCCATCGAGAGTTTTTTGGAAATTCTGTTTGGAATGACCCTACAGCTTGGCTACCATTATTATTCTTCCATCGAAAAGCCCTGCTATGGTATCATTTAAGCCTATTCAATGTGTCCAAAAATTCCTTAGACTACATTACACTGACAGAATGTTTAAATGAGCTACAAGTCAGGGGTCTGGGTAGCTCAGCAAGTAAAGATGCTGATTACCACACCTGGAGTAGCAAGTTCGAATCCAGGGCATGCTGAGTGGGTAGAGTCATGTTGGGTTAACATCCTCGAGGTTGCTATAATGTGGTTCTCGCTCTTGGTGGGGTGCGTGGTGAGTTGTGTGTGGATGCCGCAGAGAATAGTGTGAGCCTCCACACGTGCTAGGTCTCTGCAGTAATGCGTTCAACAAGCCACATGATAAAATACGCGGAGTGACTGTCTCAGACGCGGAGGCAACTGAGATTTGTCCTCCGCCACCTGGATTGAGGCAAGTCACTACACCACCACGAGGACTTAAGAGCACATTGGGGTTTGGGTATGCCAAATTGGGGAGAAAAGTGGAGAAAAAAAAGAAAAATGAGCTAAGAGTCTGTTTGTGAATGTTCATAATTTCAGACTTAAACTGTCAAAATGTACAAGCCCTTTAATCTGCTTTATGCTCTCTTCTTTCTTTCTTTCTTTCTTTCTTTCATTCTTTCTCTTTCTAACTTCAAGCATTTAAAACTATTTTAAACTTTTAGATAAGGTTTTGTCAGACCAATATTATAGTTTGTCTCAATAAACTTTACGTATCTACTTTAATCAGTATTTTTGAACCACACAAAGTAAAATTTCAAAATTTTCTTTTTCCCAACCACCTAAGCCAAGTTATTTTTTGTAATGTAGGGCAAACATGCAGTTATAGCAATGAACAGTATAATAAATGTTTTTGTTTGACAGCCCTTTTATACAAAGAATAAAGGTTAACCATATAAAGCCTAACATATGATATCATATATTTTTGAAACCAGTTTAAACCTATTTTTCTATAAAATAATGACATTTTAAGCACATGTTGCTTGAATTAAATAAATGCTAATTTTGAAATATCAGTAACAATATAAACATTATTGTTAATTTTACTTTATCAAAATCAGCATATATTTCACATAAAAAAGATGAATGCATCAAAATATGAAGGTAGCTATTTTGGAAATTATTTTACAAGGTCTTCTACTTCCAGAAGAGCATGGAAACTTTCTCCAGGTGGCATTATAAGATTAAAGAGTGGCTCAAAAAATGTAATTAGAAACAGGAAGACAAAAGGGTCCTATAAAAGGGCTGGGGGCCCTCGTAGTCACAGGGCCCTGGTGAGGTGGCCTTGTATAAGCTGTGGGGCCCACATATTTAAACATACCCAAACATCAACTCTAACAAAAAATCTAGTTAATGTCCCTAGCTGTGACCTTGATGCTACTCTAATTTTCCCATCTGCCACAGTCTGAAAATTAGAGTAGCATCAAGGTTAGGTATCATTCTTGACCCTTCATTGACCCTTGATGCCTATATTAACAAACTCTCTAAAGCAGCATTTTTCCAACTTCGTCGTATCGCCCAACTTCTTCAATGAGATGAACTGTGGCCAATTCTCCAAGAAGCTTGGAACATCCTATCTGCCAACAAAAAAGAAAAACTGTATCCAGGTGTACCTAGGAGAATTGGTGCTGTTTTGAAGGCAAAGGTGGTCACACCAAATATTGATTTAGCTTTTCTTATGTTTACTGGACTTTGTATGACATTAATTTATAAATGAAAACTATTTATGGCATTATATTTGAAGACATCCTCACTATGCAACGTATTTCCCAAGTGCCTAAAACTTTTGCACAGTACTGTAAGCTATGGAACTCAATCCCCCTGGATCTCCGAACTATAACCTCTATCTCTGAATTCAAATCTCAGCTCAAAACCTATTTGTTCTCCCAATATTATCAGTCATAATGTGTATATGCTTCATGTACAACTCATTGTATTTGTATGCTTATCTTTATTCTGATTGGGCCACTGCCTACACTGCTTACACTTTCCATACTGTCTACACGATGTTATGTGTTCTTTTGTACTGGATTGAAATGTCTAATTGATTGCAAGATCTGATATCTGCTATATGCAACTGCATTTGTTTTTGTTCCAGACTGGGCAACTGTCCACTGTCCATATGATTGTCTATATGATTGTTATTTTACTGTTCTTTATTGTGAAGCATCCTTGAGCTCTGGAAAGGTGCTTTATCAATTAAACATTATTATTATTATTATTATTATTTGTTTTCAAAATTGATGGGCCATGAGACCTTGCAGCAATCAATTTAAATTAGCAAAATAGATATGTACTTAATCCATTGTGGCTACATCAATGCATTTTGTTGGCCATAACTGGATGTATGGAAATCCAGACCCAGACAGACACATTGGAAATTGATTCGAACATTATTATTATTATTGTTTATTTAATGTTTTTTAATCATCTATCCATGTAGGCTAGTTTATTAAATTTACTAGTCTACTAAATTAAAATATTGTTATTTGTTTTTTGTTTTTTTTCCTGAAGAGAACTATCAATGTTTGGTAAAAAGCCAAAACATGTATTACAAATCCATAATGGAATTATGTAGTAATATAATGTGGTTATATTTTTGGTACTGTGTTGGAGAGTATATTCATTGACCTTTTTGCTGTATTTAGTTGGCATAAATGCATTAATTTAAGTTCAAGTACAATAAGAACAGGACAAGATTGTTCAAAACTTTTTATTTAAAAAAAGTTTGGCACTATGTAGAGCACATAATATGTGCAAATTTAAATAAAATAAATAAATAAATAATCTAAAGCACAGCAACTGAACAGCAGTTTAAGTTAATACACAAATATACTGAAGGCTACAATGATACACTGGCTCTGTTTTTACCTGAAGTGAAATTTGAAATGAAACAAAATTACTGTAAATCAAAATACAGGGATAATCTGCAGGTAAACTTTTCTGCCTCAGTTGCTTTCATATCACTGCTACAGATATACAGTATTTAAGTGTTCCTGTCTTGCAGTGGGCCTGAGGGTCTCTTTGGGTGTGCTGTCTAAACACAAACTTTCAAAGCGAAACTAAAACAAACTAATTATTTAAACACAGAGAAGTAAACAGCCTGAGCAAATATCCATTAAACTGCTTCCTGCTACAGGAACAACATTTCCCAGAAGGCCTCTGGCTCACTGCACATTCCTAAACAGACACACGGATGTTGAATGAACTCTCTGACCCACAGAGAGAGGAAAAACTACAAAAACCTTCAGGAAAGAGAGGAAGAGAGAGGGAGAAAATAGAGAAATGGAGATGGCAGAAAAAAGAGATGGGAGAAGAAAGCAGACAGTAAACTCAAAAGCAGTTGCCAACACTTGTCACATAAACAAACAGACAGTGTTGTCAAACGCTCGGTTGAGCACTACAGCGGCAAGCGGCTTGTTTATCAGCGTGTGACGCACTGTAGCATCGCCTTCACCGAGATACTGTATGTGATAATCGGCCCCAATGTGCAGCCACATCAAAAAACACCATCTATGGTTCCAACAAGCGATCACTAACACACACACACACACACACACACACACACACACACACACACACACACACACACACACACACATTCTTAGCCAGAAAAGCAACAGGTATCTGTCTCTTGAGCTGCTGTGAAGAACATGATGTCTGGGAAGTTTAAGACAACTGTTGAAACAACTTTTGTCTACATCTGAAAATGTTTCTAAATCAATTGTTCATCATTTCTATTCCAAACCATGGTTTTACATTAGGCCAATTACTGTAAACCAAGAGATGCCCAACTGAACCCCCTGTGGCAGTACCCCTGGGATTTTAAGAAATGTTCTAATCTTTCAAGAAATATATGAACAATACATAGGCCTATAACTATATTTTTACAGTAAATGTACTAAGCTCATGCAAAACAAGTGCCACAGTGCTGGGTTGTTACCAGGGTGTTGGCATACTGTTGCTTAGGTGATCTGTGTGGTTGCTAGGTGGTTGCTTGCTGAACCAAGTAAAAACAGCCAAAACACCAAGTCTACAGTAGGGTACAATGGGGCTAAAGGCACACCATAAGGAATGTTTTTTTTTTTTTTTTCCTGGTCACAAAGTGTATCAAGATATATATATTTTTTATTGAATATTGATGGAGCAACATAATTTGTTGTGATTCAAAATTAATTTTTTGTTTTGATTATTATTATTTTATTTTATTTTTTGTGGCAAGGGAGCCCCACACATGGGGTAAAAGACCCCAAGGGGGGTTAAAATTATATAGTGTAAATACAGGAACAATAGTTATCGGGCAAATATATGTAAACTTATGCAAATATTTTTAAGACAACAATATGCCTTTTTGAGTATAAAGATAATGCTTATTCAAAATAGCCAATTGCTCTAATCGAAAAAATAAATTTATTGTGCTTGCATTTAAATGTGTTGAATTTACAGTGCTTGCATTTAAATGTGTTGCATTTACAGTGCTTGCATTTTGGGAGGCTATTTTTTTAGCATTGCATATTTCATTTGGAAACATTTCACAACTAATTTCGCTATTAAAAATTATCCAACAAATATTCACCTTCCAAAGTTCATTTCCAAAATATTCAGTTAATTTGAAAATACCATCTAGATTTTTCGACAGGTAAAATTCAGCCCATTCTATTTTGCTTCACAAAATTCAATTCCTCAAATTCAGTGGTTCAAATTCGGTTGGAAATTCAACCTTCCACATCCGTGAACTGCAGGAAAAGCAGCAGAGTACCGATGCACAATCTCCACCGGATGCTACTCGTTCTCACCAGTAGGTGGTGCAGTGCAATCGGGGGTTAACTGCTGAAGACCAAAGCTACAGGTAGAGAGAACAGCCATACGTTTTGACAGTTTGTTTTTCAAAATTGTTCATGGGTAGAAAATAGATAAATATTTGATTTAATGAGGGCTTTGAACCACTCTAAAGTCATAAGTGCAACTTAAATGTATCTTTCTCGTATGTTTCCAGTTTATCAGAGAATAAGGAACATTTAATAACTTGTATTGAAATATATGGATCATTGGAAAGCCATAGCCAGAAACAAGGCTTTGGGTGTGCCAAGGGAAAACTGTGTTCAAGAACTGGCCTGTAAGTTCACATCGTCCCTTACAGTGCTCCTGGTCAGGCCACCTCCGCTTTGCATGCCATGGCCCTCCTGCAGGTCCACCAGGCCAAGGCATTGAAAGAGCTGCATGAGGATATTCCTGACCCGGGAGTGAGCAGGAGCTGCACTCGGCGACCGACCTCTCCCTGCGAGTGACAAAGGTCACGACGTGGGCTCTCAGGCAGGCGATGTCCACTATGGTGGTCCAGGAGCGCCACCTGTGTCTCAACCTTGCAGAGATGAGGGATGCTGACAAGGTCTCTTTCTTGACGCCCCCATCTCTCAAGGTGGCCTGTTCGGCGACACTGTTGAGGACTTTGCCCAGCAGTTCTCTACAGTTAAGAAGCAGATGGAGGCCATCCAGCACATCCTGCCTCGTCATGATTCCACCTACAGGCCGCCAAGATCCCGCACCCCACCTGCTCGTCGCCAAGGGTATCCAACTACGGCAGCAACACTGGCTCCGCCACAGCCCGATCCAATGTCTTGGCCCCAGCGTAGAGCCTCTTGCAGGAAGCTGACACCCCCTGTCTCTCGGCCCGGCGCCAAGAACCCCAGGAGGGCTTTGAAGCGGTTTCCTCATTCTCTGGGTCACACACTCGGTGTCTACAGTTGGCACACAGCTGGCCCCGGGGCCTGCACAAATATGTGTTTCCCCCAGTGAGCCTGCTTGCACAGACTCTGTGCAAATTCAGGGAGGCAGCTGTATGCTTGATGTGTCATCTGTTCGTGAATTGGTGTTCTTCCCGAGGTGAAGCCCACAGAGATGCACAGTCAGGTCGGTGCTTTCCTTCCTGCAGGAGAGGTTAGAGGGGCGGCTGTCCCCCTCCACCTTAAAACTGTATGTGGACGCCATAGCGGCACACCACGATGCGGTAGATGGTAAGTCCTTGGGGAAGCACGACCTGATCATCAGGTTCCTTAGAGGTGCCAGGAGGTTGAATCCTCCTGGGCCGCACCTCATTCCCTCCTGGGACCTCTCTGTAGTTTTGTTGGGCCTACAGAGAGCCCAGTTTGAGCCCCTGGAGTCAGTCAAGACGGCACTCCTGACTGCGCTCACTTCCATCAAGAAGGTTCGGGACCTGCAGGCGTTCACTGTCGGCGATTTGTATCTATAGTTCAGTCCGGCATACTCTCACGTAATCCTGAGACCCCAGCCGGGCTATGTGCCCAAGGTTCCCACTACCCCTTTTAGGGATCAAGTGGTGAACTTGCAAGCACTGCCCCGGGAGGAGGCAGACCCAGCCTTGTCGTTGCTGTGTCCAGTACGTGCCTTGCGTGTTTACTTGGACCACACAGAAAACTTTAGATGCTCTGAGCAGCTCTTTGTCTGTTTTGGTTGACAGCAGAAGGGGAAGGCTGTCTCCAAACAGAGAATTTCCCACTGGTCGTGGATGCCATCACTTTGGCATACCAGGCCTGGGGCGTGCCGTGCCCCCTGGGAGTACAAGCCCACTCCACTAGGAGTGCGGCATCCTCCTGGGCCCTGGCGAATGGCGCCTCTCTAACAGACATCTGCAAAGCAGCAGGCTGGGTGACACCCAATACCTTTGCGAGATTTTACAATCTCCTGTTTGAGCCAGTTTCATCCCGTGTATTAGCGGGTACGAATAAGTAAATATGCGGGCAGCTGGCTGGGTGTACCACTTGCACTCAGTGCCTTTCCCCTCCCTGAGGGGATAACGTGCGCTTTTTCATCCACATGAGTTCCCGGGACCGGCGAACCCTGGATGTCTTTCCTCCCCCAGCACCCTGCAGCAGGAAAATTCCCAGTACTCGTGAAGTATGTCCTGTCATGTCAGCCCCTGTACTTGGGATAGGTGCTCCATATGTGGTGGTTCCCTGTCGGTAATCCCATATGAGGTGTTTTCCATGGTACGGTTTCCCTGACGGTAAACCCGTGTCTTCCCTTGGGCAGAGGAAAGTCACTGTGCTTGTAGAGCTCCTCCCTTCCAGGTAGGACCTACCATGGGTACGAGGGACTATGTGACTTATGTGGGGCATTGGGAAGGTTACGATGGGGCTGTGTGCACTTGTTACCCGGCACGCGGTAGCCTGCCTACATCTGCACCGCTGATCCATGTAACACAGTTCGTATAGGGACCCTAGTGTCACTACATCGACACAATGTCGAGTGAGTGACAGATAGGGAACGTCTCGGTTACTGTTGTAACCTCTGTTCCCTGATGGAGGGAACGAGACGTTGTGTCCCTCCTGCCACAACAATGAACTACCCGCTGAAATGGCCGGGACTCTGTCTCGGCTCCTCAGCACAAACCTGAATGAGTGAATGCAAGCCGGCTCCTTTTATACCCGTATGTCCGGGGGAGTGGCATGCAAATTCCATTCGCCAATTTTCATTGGCCTTTTCTCAAATATCAGAGGTGATTGGGGCTCCCAAGTTCAACCCCTAGTGTCACTACATCAACACAAAGTCTTTTTTGTGTTGAGTAACAGAGGTTACAACAGTAACCGAGATGTTACTGTGTCAAAGTTCAACATCTTTAAGCTTATTCTCTTCATGTAACGTGAATGTACACAATGTGAATCATAAGTGGCTCTCACGTAGCCAAATGTTTTTTGGCTGGAAACTGAACAAATGCACACAGAACAGGATTAAAATGAGGGGCATCAGTACTGAACTACTCATAGACCTAAATATTTATAGATTATCTGGTTAGAGTTCAATGTACTGTGCACTTGTAGCCTTGCTGCCATTATGCATCATGCAGTTTGCTACCGCCTTGTAAAAAGACTACAGGCGAGCCGATTTGAACCAGCCATTGGAGGAAGAAAGAAGAGGATGATGAAGAGAGAGAGAGAGAGAGAGAGAGAGAGAGAGAGAGAGAGAGAGGGAATCTCTCATTGCACACTCTCACTCTCATTAACCATATTTTAATGATTTATTAAGGCATATTTATTTAAGTTTTAAACTGCGTGGTCACATTGCTCACATACTGTATGTCTTAAATAATCTGTTTAATAAGAACATGTCGTCTTTCTGTTGCCATTAAAATTATGCTTATCAATGAAGGCTAATATAACATTATACTGAATTATGTGTCTTGCAAATTTAGACTTATCACGTGGCATGTGCAGACTGTGGAGACTGCCTATTGATTTCATAATGATTTGTCAACACTTTTTTTAGGTCCTCTGAAATAGTTTACAATAATATATATATATATATATATATATATATATATATATATATATATATATATATATATATATATATATATATATATATATATACACACACACACACACTACTGGTCAAAAGTTTTGAAACACTTGACCGAAATGTTTCTCATGATCTTAAAAATCTTTTGATCTGAAGCCGTATGCTTAAATGTTTGAAATTAGTTTTGTAGACAAAAATATAATTGTGCCACCATATTAATTTATTTAATTATAAATCTAAAATGTAATTAAAAAAAAAAAAGTTTTTGAAATTGATGACTTGGACCAAATAATAAAGAAAAGCAGCCAATAAGTGCCCAGCAAATAGATGGGAACTCCTTCAATACTGTTTAAAAAGTAACCCAGGGTGATACCTCAAGAAGTTGGTTGAGAAAATGTCAAGAGTACATGTCTGAAAATTCTAGGCAAAGGGTGAGTACTTTGAATATGCTAAAATATAACACAATTTTGATTTATTTTGGATTTTGTTTAGTCACAACATAATTCCCATAGTTCCATTTATGTTATTCCATAGTTTTGATGACTAAACTATTATTCTAAAATGTGAAAAAAAATAAATAAAATTATAATAAAGAATAAGTGTTTCAAAACTTCTGACCAGTAGTGTGTGTGTATATATATATATATATATATATATATATATATATATATATATATATATATATAATTTTTATTTATTTATTTATCTCTTTCAAAATCTTGCAAAGTCACTGCATTTCAATTATGAAACCCTGCGGCTTCATGAAAACACTATATTCAAGGAAACGCTGAATTGGACCACAGAAACCAGATAACTTTAGTTAAGTGACATCCACCGTTCATAAAAAATCACAAGTGAAACCTTGATTAGGCTAATAGAGGGCCAGTCGTTATCACTCACAGGAAGAAGCATGTTTCAGGTACATCGTGACTACAAGAGGACAGAGATGCTTACCATTCGGACTCTCCTCATCAATGGTGACGATAGTAGCAGGTGGACCAGTCCGAGACAACTTACACTCTGTGTCAGAAAAAGAAAGAGAGAGAAACACAGTCAGTCTCAAACCTACTGCTACTTTCATCACAACAATGCATATAATCATTACCTTAATCAGTATTTTTTTTATGTTTTCCATAAAAAATAAATAAAAAGAAACGTGTAAGTTCCCTTTAAACAAGATAAATGTAGTTGAGAATCAAAATTGTGTAAGATGCCATAGATAATAATGCTTGTATTCAGATCAGTTTTCCAAGCATAAACCTCACTAAATTTGTTAGATTTACGCTTAACATGAGAAAAAAACTATATTTACCAGTGGGAAAGAAAAAATCTCATTTCATGATGTATTGTCTGAAAACAGGCCTTATGCAATGTAAAATATCTATGTAAATTTGCTGTTCAAGTGAATTTATCATGTTTTAAGGATGTCTAGATATTATTAATGGAAAGCCAAACAAAAATATTGATTAAGAAAGTGAGTTTTTGCACTGAACACACTTGTGAACTTTTGTTGAATGTGGGATTTTGATTTTTACTAAGGGAATGAATGTGGAAACAGAAAGAGAAGACAGAAGTGTGTCTAAGGAGCTATATGATGTGATAGAGGAAAGAAAGCAGTCTTACCCTCATAGTGCCAGTCTGAGAGGGGCGTTAGTGTCAGCATCAGAGAGAAGAGAAAAGAGGAGAAAAGAAGGAAAGATTCATATGAGAAGAAAGACAGTCATAGAGAGGAACACAGAGAAAACTGTGTGTGTACAGCACAGGGTTGTGCACTCTTTAAAATTGAGAATTGAATTGGATGATACAATACATTACATGATAATGAATGCTTGAAATGCCACCTAAAAAAATGTATTTGTTAAATTGTATTTAACAGAAATTAACTTTCATAAAACAGAACATGATGGAAGAACACTTCATTTCCCAGAATGCTCTAATTTTCCCCAAATACTTAAAAATGGAGCCAAACAACATACTAATAAACATTTTAATTACATAAAATGATCTCATTTACCCGTATAGAAAAAATGCCACAAAATTAATGGACAGAGGAATTCTCTGATACACATTTAGAATTAGTACACTTGTGAGGTTATTATAAGAGGAAGAGTAAATATGTGAGAAAGTTCAACATTTTACAGAATCAATAAAATCATATTTTAAATTAAAATCTGCTTTTATGACTGTGTTAATTGTTTTGACAGTGTAGAGAAATATGCCTATTCAGTATTCTTCATATCTGGTGATAAAGAGGCATAACTAGTCAAAATTGTTGTATTTGTGATTTATGGCAAAGCGTGTGTTGGAGCAAGGAATTCCCTTTTGTTGTGTCATTTTAATTCACCATCCTGTGGGGTGTGGCCAATTAATTTCAAATTCCAACTCTTGAACTGAAAGGGAGTCGATTGGGCCTGTTTACACTTGACCACTTCATGCGTTTTCACTGATCAGATAGGGATCCGATCATGAAAAAAACAGGTGTAAATGCCCTCCGAAACACATTTGAGATGGATTGAAATCCGATCTCTCAAACCACTTCAGGAGGTGGTTTGAGACAAATTCCAGATGAAACTCGGTCAAGTGTAAATGCATCTGGCTGTTCAAGCCACATATGTAAACTTTTCTTTACCCAAACAGTGCTGTGTCAGCATAGGACAAATGCTAAACTGTTGCCGAATATGTGCATAGGGCAGTAAATAATAACAAAGAAGTGAATGCATGTTGTAGGAGATACAGAACTTTTTCATTTTTCATTTATTTGATGCAGATCGCTGATGAAACTGAAACTAAACACGGACATGAGCGCAGCTGATGAGCATGAAGTGTCTTACCTATGACAAGCCCCGAGGGGAAAAACACACAGCGTGCACAGGCCAGACTGTGACAGTACCCCTCCCCTGATGGATGCCTCCTGGTGTCCGCAACAGGCACACCAACACCAGGGAGGGAGGGTGGGGAGAAAGGCAAGACATGGAGCATGAGTGTCCGGATCCTGACCCCAGAACTGAAACCGAACTAGACCGGAGAGTCAGGATCCAGACACCATGCTCTGATCATGAAACACCAAACAGACAGAAGAACGCACGGCAAAGGAACCAAACCCAAAGCCGTGTGCCCACACAGAGACAAAAAATAAAGACAGATAGAGCACATGGCCAGGCGAATGGCACTGAGCCATGCACTCAACACAGATCCAGACTAGACAAGATACATAACATGAGTGTCAGGGTTAAGCCACAAAAACAATAAAAATACAACCAAAAAGGTGGCTGACTATTCTCATTTCAGAATCTGTGAATTAACACAACAAGGCCACCCATGTTTACATGTCAACAATGTCTATACAGGTGTTACACTTTACACTTCACAGCAGATGCGCTGCAGAAAAACATATAATGTGATTTTTAGATGTTTACAATGATTGATTATGATTGCTAAGATGTGATTGCCAGCTGTATGCGCCACCATATTGTTTACATTGCAATGCAGCATGCAATTCTGAGTTCATCAAGCATAGATGGTTCTAAAAACCTAGCCCTTCCACTTTTTGCACCGGAAGTGGTGAGAATGAGTGATTGACAGAATGGAAGAAGCCTCAAGTGAACTTACTAGGATATTCTTTATTTGACGTCAGAAAACATGGTCGCATCGCTGCATCAAAACAGTCAGATCTGACGATAACAGCTCTAAACTTTTATTTAGTGATTGTTTTAATGTTTGTAACATAAAAAATAAAGATATTGTAATGCTGAAAAGATTTGAGCAGCTGATTCATTATTGCTTATGTCCCTCTTTGCTGGAACATGAATGCAGATCACATCAGTTTGATCGTATGCCTCTGAGCCCAGCCTAGTGTAATCACACCAGTTTGATCATATGTGCCAAAGGGTTCAAAAAAGCAAAAATCTGGGTTACAGTGAGTCACTTACAATGGAAGTGAATGGGGCCAATCCATAAACGTTAAAATACTAATTGTTTCAAAAGTATACAAGACATAAACAATATGCATGGTAACATGATTTTAGTGTGATAAAATTGCTTACTAACCTTTTATGTGTAAAGTTATATCCAATTTTGCAATTTTGTTGCCATGGTGACGCAATGTCATAAAAACTAAAACCTTAAAACGACCATTAAATACGACTATACAAACAACAGCTAAATTTAAAATTCATGATTTCTGGCTTTTAAGACCACTGACTTGATGAGGACACTTTATATGACTGGATCACATCAGCATCATCTGTTTCTCATTTTGCAGTTCTTTGAAAAATCAAATAAGAGAGCTCTACAGGACCTTTTCACTCTCTTTCTGAGCTCTTCTTCAAAATATCTAGCCCACTTCTGCTGCAATTAGAACACGTGTTTCCATCTGCCAAGGAGAAAAGAGGCTCTGTAACTCCTTTGATAGACACAAACTCAACTGAACAACTAGGCCACAGACGCACTTCCACCTCGCATCAAACAGCAGCTAATCTTCTGTAAGCTCTGTTTACTCTAGTAGCTGTCTATACCCAAATGCTCCTAGTTACCCTATTAAAGGAGAATATATTCTCTGCTTCCCTGCCTTTATGAGTCCAAGGACAGAGCAGAGGTTTATTAAAGAGGTGTTTTGTGACATCAACAATGGAGAGACTTTGATTAAAGGATAGCAGAGGAAACGTCACATGGCGCTGGGAAAACAAACCCTACTGTGTGCCGACAGACACACAGCAAGCATAAAGACAGTGTCTTTCTCACTTTCACACCTACAAATAAACAGGTTTGTAAAAGCATTGATGACAAAATCATCTTAGTCTGCTATACACACATAAGCACATACATCCAGTCAGGGTCACATTAGGGCTGGCCAATATATTAAACATTCACTATACATGCAAATATTGCAATGTTTTTGCTGGATATATAAAATTAAGCAGCATAGTGAATATCATGATGAATTTAATGTTTTTTTTTTTGTTTGTTTTTTTTTTTTTTTTTGGTCATTATGTTTCCTAAAGCAGGTGTTTTCAAACTTTCTTTTGCCAAGGACCCCAAAATATGATGACCCTCTGGCAAGGGACCAATTCCTAAAATATAAAGGCAGCTATTGTCTGTAATTATATTTAGTAGGGCTGTCAAAATTAACCCATTAAAACATGCGATTAATTAAAAAAGTTTAACACGTTCATTTTTCATGTTTTTCACACGCTAATAATTGTGATTAACGCATTTACCATTAATATAGCATAAACTAGCAGAAACACTTTGCAATGTGTCCACCCAGAGTCATTACACTGATGCACACACCACAAAGCAGTGATTTAGTGTCAGTGATAAAGTGATGGGGAAAGAAGCACTTAACACTATTTGTTGTCCAAAACAAGCCTACATGGAACTTGTGACAGAAATCAAATATTTTTCAGCCTAAGTAAGGCACATTTTAATTACTACAGAAGCATGCCAAGTCTTAACTATCACCAAAATGCAGAATATGACGTTTTTGTCTGCAAGTGCTTTTCATGTGGAGTTCAAAGTGAATCATGAACGCAGCTTCACGATTTCTGTAGCAAAGCGTAATATTGTGGAGGATGAGAGTTTAAGAGATTCAATTCCCACTGCAATGAATATGCATGGAAGGATAGTGTCTATAGATACAGACAGGCACTAAAAGCTGCCAGGTCAGCATATTTTAGCAAACTCACAGAAAATAACCACAACAATCCTAGGTGTTTATTCAGTACTGTGGCTAAATTGGTTAGGAATAAAGCCTCAACAAAACCAGATATTCCATCGCAGCACAAGAGTAATGACTTAATGAATTTCTTTACTGATAAAATTTAAATAATCAGAAATAAAATTGGAATTATGCAATCATCTGTCACAGTACCTCAGAAAACAGTGTCTCATAATTTTCCTCACATGCAACTTCAACCGCTTCGCTGTCATAGGTCATGAAGAGCTAACAAAACTTAGCGAAACATCATTATACAACATGTATGTTAGATCCAATACAACCAAGCTCTTAAAAGAAGTATTCCCTGTAATCTCAGAACCTCTTCTTAATATTATTAACTCCTTGCTATCCTTAGGACATGTCCCAAGAAACTTTAAAATGGCAGTTATCAAGCCGCTTATTAAGAAGCCACAACTTGATCCTGGAGAACTGGCTAATTATAGACCAATTTCAAATCTCCTGTTTATGTCGAAAATACTAGAAAAGGTAGTATCCTCCCAACTATGTTAATTTCTACAGAGAAATAGTATATATGAACTATTTCAGTCAGGATTTAGGCCCCATCACAGTACAGAGACTGCACTTATCAGAGTTACAAATGACTTGCTCTTATCATCTGATCGCGGCTGCATTTCACTTCTAGGTTTTTTAGATCTTAGTGCTGCATTCGACATGATAGATCACAACATTCTCTTGAATAGGCTAGAGAATTCTGTTGCCATTTGTGGAGTTGCATTAGCATGGTTTAGGTCCTATTTAGCAGGCCGCTATCACGTTGTCTATGTAAATGAGGAATTGTCAAACCAAACAAAAGTATGAAGTGCCACAGGGATCAGTTTTAGGGCCTTTGCTTTTCTCCTTGTATATGCTACCCCTGGGAGATATTATCAGGAATCGTGGAATAAGTTTCCACTATTATGCCGACAATACCCAACTTTATATTTCTTCAAAACCTGATAAGATTTCACAATTCTCCAAATTAGCAGAGTGTATTAATGAAATAAAAGATTGGATGGCCAGAAATTTCCTTCTACTCAATTCCGACAAAACAGAGGTACTATATATTGGACCAAAAACCTCTAAAAACAAGCCGCTAAAATATAATTTGACTCTTGATGAATGTACTGTTACATTGTCTTCTACAGCGAAGAACTTAGATGTTATATTTTATACCAATCTGTCCTTTGAAAATCAAATTACCAATGTTTGACGAACAGCATTCTTCCACCTAAGAAATATTGCTAAATTACAACACATGCTCTCTGTTGCTGATGCTGAAAAACTAATTCATGTGTTCATGACCTCAAGACTAGATTATTGTAATGCATTACTGGGAGGATGTCCAGCAAGATCAATAAATAAACTTCAATTGGTTCAAAATGCAGCAGCCAGTGTGCTGACTAGAACCAAGAAATATGATCATATTAGCCCCATTTTATCATCGTTACATTGGCTACCTGTTAAATTTCGAATTAATTTTAAAATTCTGTTAACTACAAAGCTTTGAATGGTCTAACTCCACAGTACTTAAGTGACCTTCTACCACGCTATATTCCATCACGTTCATTACGATCGCAAAATTCTGGCCTGTTAATAATTCCTAGAATATCAAAATCCACAAAATGAGGTAGATCTTTTTCATATTTGGCTCCTAAACTATGGAATATTCTCCCTAACAATGTTCGAGATGCAGACACACTCACTCAGTTTAAGTCTAGACTAAAGACTCATCTATATAGCCAGGCATACACCTAATTTATCCTTCAACTCACAATTAGGCTGCTTTAGTTAGGTCTTACGGAACCAGACACCAGAAACATTGATCATGATCTATAACTCTGCAATAAATTGAATGGCATCTATGCTAATATTATTCTATTTGTTTCCCTGTCTCAACCTTGGGACTCCTATCCTGAGGTCACCAGAACTGGCTGGATCCAGCTCCATTCCTGCTTCGTGTTGGACTCCACTGCTATGTGTCTCTGATTGATGATGACTAATAGCAGCCGGTGCCAGCCAAACATCACTTCAGTCTATTACGATGGACTCAAGAGGGTGACCTGATGCCAACTCCAACCATAAGACATGGGATCCTTAATATGCCATTGCCTGAACCTTGGACTTAGGATCGACCTCACCGAAATTACCCGGTTGAACTGTGATGCACCTAACTGATCTCTGCATGCATCACCTCGGTCTAATGATGGACTACACTCTTGAAATGGAATACATAGACTATCAATTAATTGCCAACAAAACACTTCATCAGCCAACTAACAAGGACAATTGCATCTATGTGAACTTCTAGAGTTAATCCAGGATGGACTTCAAAGACATTAGTCATTAATCTTACAGTTCATACAAAATCTTTGTTTAAACACTGACCCTTAACGCTTACTTAGTTTAATAATTTTAAACCATGACTTGCACTATACATAAGTAATATTGGCATTATATTCATGATGTCAGCCAGAGGGGAACTGGCCCCCACAGTGAGCCTGGTTTCTCCCAAGGCTATTTTTCTCCATTAACCAACATCTTATGGAGTTTTGTTTTCCTTGCACAGTCGCCTTTGGCTTGCTCACTGGGGTTCTAAATACAACTATTATTTAATTACTTATTTTTTTAACACAAATCATAATCGTATTTTATCAAACTACACAATGATGACTCTAAGACATTATAGATACTACAGTTTAATTTTCTGTTAATGCATGATTTTCTGTAAAGCTGCTTTGAAACTATGTGTGTTGTGAAAGGCGCTATACAAATAAAAATGTCTTGACTTGAAAATGCAACCTATGTGGAGACTAGTTCTTTCAATTAGTCAAACTCCTAATTAGACTTTGGGAAAGATTTAATGTTCCTTGAATTGGTGATTGGAAAATTTTAATAAAGCATTATATTGTTACATATTTTCTTTTGTTTTCTTTCCTAAGAAGGAAATAATTGCATTTTGACAGGAAATTTCAGCACTTTCAAAATCTGCGATTAATCGCGATTAACTACGAAATAGTATGCGATTAATCACAATAACAAATTGTAATAGACTGACAGCACTAATATTTAGCTATATATTTGTATAAAAATCCATTTATACTGTGTGTGAAAAATATTAAGTGTGACATTATAAAAACAGCATGTTGTTTCCAAATGTTTTTTTTTATTATTTTTTTTATTTTATTTTTTTTTTATACTAAAGCTGAAAGAAATTATTAAAAAATCATTTGGAAAATATTCACTTTTAATTAAGTTGAGAGTGTATATTTTTTCAACCCACTATTCGAGTAATGATGGCTGTATAAACCTGATGACAAACATTCCAATTTAATTCAAATTTATTTGTAAATCACTTTTCACAATACATATTGCTCCAAAGCAGCTTTACAGGGAATATGCGAAGTAAAAGTTTTGGTGTGCATTAATTTACAATCATTCAGCGGTACGGATTTAATTATTCCACCTACACAACAGTTACCACATGTACACCTGTTTTTCTCAAGACAGTTTTTTAGGTTATCGTCTCTAAAACGCTTAGAACTAATTAACTACTTTCTTAGGCCACAGATGAAATATCTTGCTTAGAAACAAGCCAATAAATCTTAAAGTTTTCTTTTTTGGCTTGATTTTGAGAATGTGACCTGAATATGTTTTCATGATACACAAAAAACTCACAGAACATGTTAATACTGTACTCTGGCACGAACGCGTATGCACATACACACACACACACACACACACACACACACACACATACTATGTTTTTATATAATTGTGGGGACTCTCCATAGACGTCCATGCATTTTTTGGATTTTATACAGATCTGACGATAATTTCTATCCCCTAACCCTAACCCTACCCCTAAACCTAACCCTCATAGAAACCTTTTTGCATTTTTACATAAAAAAATAAAAAAAAAAAAAAAAATAAAAAATGTTTAATAATGTTTAGTATGTTTAATAAGCCATTTCCCTCATGGGGACTGCTGGCTGGTCCCCACAATGTAGGTGATCTCAGGTTTTACTATCCGTGTGGGGACATTTGGTCCCCACAATGTAGTATAAACATGCACACACACACACACACACACACACACACACACACACACAGACCTGTCTTCATTCTTGTTTTATGCACATTTCTTTCTATTAACTAATGCCACATGATTTGGGTTGCAGAATTTGGACAAACTGCCGAGTGTGTAAATAGTCACACATTCACCCACTCACACACACTCACAGTAAAGCAGCTTACAGCTTGATCCACTTATCTGAGAGGGCAGAGCAAATCTTGGAAAGCTAAAAGCTGAAGCTATAGGTTGAGGTCTGGAGTTAACATGGCTAGAAAGAGCATGATCAATCATAAAGCCAGAAACAATGGAGCACTCACTCACTGAGTCAGATGATTCAAACTAATCTGCAGCAATCAGCTGCATTAAAGCAAAGCCGAATAGCTATTTAGTGAAGTCAAGGAGCGATGAACAGCATGTGTGGAGTGTAAAGAGAGAAAGACTGGTAAAAATAGCTCGTTATCAAATGGCAGGGCTGGATCCCACAGGCCCTAGGCACACATCTTTAAAGGCTCCTTATCCTCACCCATTTTTCTACTTTATTGGAAATGGGGCTAAAAAAAAAAAAAGGATTTTTAGGGTTTAATAGGCTAACATTAGATGACAAAAATAATAGCAGGAGGCTCTAGTCATCAGCTTGTGCTACATGTTATTTAAAAAAAAAAAAAATGTCTTTGGGATATCAGCCAAATTGCATGTCCACATTCATCACCATTATATATTAATGGATTATATACAGTGCTTGAAGTGGGCTGATAATTATCATTATGCAGTACCTGCACTTTTAAAATTTAGTCTACAGAGTACTGACAGTTTTTCTTGCATACCAACACTTCTCAAAGTATCCCGGTATGATGTAATTTCTTTATTTAATGTAAGTCAGTGGGTGATCCTCCGACTGATTTTGATAAAATCGTGTCATAGTCTAAACATCTTAGCACTCTCTGTGCAAACTCTACGATGAGTTTAACAACACTCAGCTGCACATGCAACAGCATCAGCAGTCGTCAGGAGTGATCCGTGGTCCAGTTCCAGACAGTTCCGTGGTCCAGTGTGTTTACGTTTGTCTGGTCATAGTTCAGTTACACTCGTCTCCGAAACATGAACCAGCAACTTTTAGGTGAGCACACTTTATTGTGTCATGTTCAATTAAATGTGTTGATGCAAATTGCTTAGCTGCTGGGTGCAGTCGCCCTATGTCTGTGGCGGATACGTCCCTGGTTCTTTGGGCTTGAGATGGGAAAATATGATTTCTTGAAATAAATAAACCATTAAATTGAAAATCCTGAAATATCCAGGCACAAATGGCACTGTTTCCTGAGGTCAGTTAATTCAAACACAGAGACACACAGACACACACTATCTCAGAGGACACTAGGAGATTCTATTAATGTGTTTTATGAGAGAAAGAAGTAGACAGCAGTCACAGATCACATGAGACTGATGGTCAATAGTTTCTTCTGAGTGTCTCACAGGTGGAATTACAACCACAGTTTTAAATGAATTAAAGAAACAGGCTGGGTTTCCCAATAACGTTGCAGCTTAAGCTTTTACGATCATCTTTACGAACGTCGCTCGTTATTTTACGATGGAGTAACGCCTGTTTCCCAAACCAGCACGTAGATCGCTCGTTATAAAGAAGAACTTAAGTGCTTCGTTGCGGAAGATGTCTGGTCTAAAGGTGATGATCACTTTGGCAAATATGTCCAGTGTTTGTCTTCTCAACATGAAAATAAGGTGGAAATAATAAAAAACATGGAAGTTGTTTGTAACATTGTCGAGGCGCCGAAATGTATTACCTAACTATTAAAGACTTTAATTAAAGAAATAATTATGGCGTTAGTAAGATGGAGTTTCAGATGTATTGATGCTCAATCATAGAGATTAATGAAAGTGACGCATTAAATGCATGTAACGTGAATGTGTGCGATGTGAATCATAAGAGATTCTCACGCAGCCTAAAGTTATTTGGCTGGAAACTGAACAAATGCACACAGAACAGGATAAAATTGACGTGCATTAGTACTGAACTACTCATAGACCTAAATATTAATAGATCATCTGGTTAGAGTGCATGGCACTGTGTACTTGTAGCCTTACTGCCATTATGCATCATGCAATTTGTTACTGCCTTGTAAAAAGACTACAGGCGAGCTGATTTGAACCAGCCATTGGAGAAAGGAGGAAGATGAGGATGAAGAGAGAGAGGGAATCTCTCATTGCACACTCTTACTCTAATCTCCTCTAACCAAATTTGTATTATTTATTAGGCATATTTATTTAAGTTTTAAACTGGTCACATTACATTACTCATGTCTTCTTAAATAATCTGTTTAATAAGAACATATTGTCTTTCTATTGCCATTACAAATATGCTTATCAAAGAAGGCTAATATAACGTTATACTGTACTGTATTATGTGTCTTGTAATTTAGACCTATCACGTCGCATGTGCAGACTGCGGAGACTGCCTATTGATTTCAATGTGATTTTTTCAACACTTTTTAACCTCTGAAATAGATTACAATGGCTTTTCAATTATCAAAATATATTAATATAATTTATTAAATGTCCCCTTGTCTTTGATAAACTGTGAAAGATGCCAGAAAGATACATTTAAGTTGCACTTAATGGACTTGAGAGCAGTTCAAAGCTCTCATTAATTTACAAAAGTTTTTATGAACTACTTAGATAACGATGCTTTTGGGAAACGTGCCTTAGAGATTAAGTACTACTTAAGTGCTACTAGTGTTCTACTTAGTGCTTTGGGAAACCCAGCCAAAACCAGTATTTCAGCAACAGCTTAATATTCCAAATGCCTAAATTCAAGCTGAGTTTCAGTCATTTATCAGTTAGTGGAGACTAGAGCCTGTTGACACACTTTTCATTTTTTTTTTTTATTTGTATTTTTTATAAAGTACATTTCATTATTCGGTGAGTCCTGCCTACAAAAATAAATAAATAAATAAATAAATAAAAAGCTATTGACAAAAGCTATATTAAAAAATGCCCTGCCATTTGGTCAAAAGGTCAACATGCGTTAAATGAGCTGTGTCTTATTCCTCCTGGGCAATAACAGTGGGAATGCTACTGTTACTGCCCAGGAATAAGATACTGTACAGTTCAACTTTAACATACATTTACCATTTAACCCAGTAGCAGGTCATGTTGTCACACTATATGAGGCAAGCTATCACAATGGAAACCTGACATGAAATAGGCTATTTTAGGCTTTAAAACAATAATGAAATACAAAACAATTCATGAAAAAGCACAAATAAAAGGCAACATAAAAGATATCAAACCACTGTTTTGGCGAACATAAACGCATTGCAATTAATTGATTGAATAACACTACAATATAAACAAAGTGACAACTTGCCCCGACCTGGCATTTATGAATATTACCCATCTTGAGAATACAGTTCAACCTTTTGGTTAAAATCAACATTCATTAATTGACCCCACTTGTTTACCCAAGTGCTACTACCAAAAACATGATTTTTTTTGTTTTGTTTAGAGTACATATTTCACAATAATAATTCTAATTAAAAAAAAAAACAACAAAAAAACATTTGAACTAGGTGTTTGAAACCAACATACTACTGTAACTGGTCTTTAACTCAAAACCTAATAACTACTAAGATATAGCACTTGTGATAACTTCCCTGTGTGACAGCTAGCCCCCGCCTCCTCTATAGAAATCATTCTGAATGTTCATGCAGATCTTCTGGGCTCAAGTCCAGAGTAATACCTACAGTAGTCAATGACAGGAGCTGTAGGCACATGAGATGGTTTAGAGACAACAGTCTGCTTCAGCCTGATAACTATCAGAGAGAGAAAGGGAGAGACAGAGAGATGGATTGCAGGTCTCTCAATCTTCATTTACACACAGAGAATGAGACTTAAAAACAGCAGAGCAAAGGATTTCAGCCCCCCATCCATTCACTGATCAGAGAATTATGCTGATTCCCAGCATGCCCTCAAATGTTTTTCTGGGCGATTAGACTAGTGCCACATACAACAGCAAAATAAGACAGCGTAGAGCTTAGAGCTGTGACCATAATAACACAGCATGTAGAAACTGCTAAATACACCAGCAAAACAATTAACATCTAATACAAAAAAATAAAATAAACAAATAAAAAAAAGAAATAGACCACTGAAAAAAAATATACAGTATATTTTCTTTAGTGTACCACGATTATTGGTATCCTTGGTCAAGATGAGCATAAAAACACAATAATGGCTTAAAAAAAAGAATAAATCAAACAGGAAAAAAATTATTCACTGCAAAAAAATAAAAAAATAAAAATAAAAATAAATAATAATAATAATAATAATAATTCCTGTTAGAAAATAAATACATACATGTATTTATGAATAATAAATAAGGTTCAGCAGTTAAATGAGGTAATTAAATACTTTTTATGACAATAGGGCATATTACTGGTCCAGATGTTTTAATTTGGAGGTTTTTTGCAATTCCCATTATTCTCAATGGTGATTCTCATTAGATTCTCATTACTATAATACAATTTTTGCTGAAAAAAGTATTGTTGCAGTATTATTTCATTAAATCAGCATGAATTAAAGGCAGTGTAGTAAATACTACTATGATGTACAAATATTTTAAAATGTAAAGAATATATTAAGTATTTATTTATTTATTGCATTATAGTAATGTGTACTGGGGAGGAAACATGAATCTATATGGTAAAAAATAGCATTCTTTTTCTTTAAGCAAAATACAATAGGGTAGAAATATGACCCAGACATGTTCTCGATCAATTTCATAAGATTCACCCAGGTACATATGTGCACTTGGGTTAACTATATAGCCCTAGTTCCATATTATGCCAAATATTACTGTCAAACCTAATATGTGTCTGCATATTGTCTGTATATAATAACTATCTGAAGTGTACAACTCAGATCAGAGAAAATTGTGTATACTGGCTATTTTCCCTGCTCATGCTCTCTCGCATGCATTGCTGTTTCACAGGGGCTTTAGTGCTTTGTGAATGTGAAAAGCAGCTCAGTCACACAGACTGTCTCAGCCAGTCAAGAACTCTCATTTGGATCCTGATAAACTCTGGGATTTCTGTACCTTGGTTGTGTTTGAGTATATATTTCCTACGTATAAAATAACGTCTACATGAAATACGGAATTCAGCTTTCCTGTCTGATGATAAACAGATTTAGAGAGCACTGATGCTAATAAAAATTGTCTGTCTTTATTTAAACCTCAGTCACTGTGACATTAATTGTCTATAGTGCAAAAAATGATGTTGCTGTCGAAATGCTTTTGAACGCTTTTACCTTTTTGTTGTCTGGCTGGCTCCTTTGTCATGTACTATGTGAGGGTGGCATTGCCTTTTTTACAACCTATCTTTTGTCTTTTTGGCTCTTCTCTCTATTTTCCTCTCTGTCTCAGGCTTGTGTATATGTGTGAAGGCATCTGAGAATCTTCCCACTGGAAAAAACAATTCTAAATGAGATCTCTTTAATACCCAAATTGTTTCTCCTAGAGAGCAATGGGATTACATGGAGAACAAAAGGAGACTTTTTGCTTCTAAAATATGTTTTCCTGATAAAAAGATCCTAGTAATCTCTTATGTGTCTCCTCTTGGGCTCCAGACGGCATCTCAACAACACCTCAACTTGCACTCAAAATTGCCAAGGTACCATAGTCTGCAATCCAGAATCAAAGATTTCAATATGAAGTCAAGTTAAACATCAAAATTTACTGAACTATGTTATACACATTAATTTTATATCTCTATACTATTACTGTGTCAACAAATTCCTTATTTAGGAGAAACATCTGAGAAAAAGCTGATACTTCAATGAAATATAAGAACTCAATCAAGTCTCCTGAGCCATGAAAGAGTAACCTCTGAGCAATAAATGTTGCATTTGAATGTCCAGCCAAACATCACTCAAGCTCATCTACTGTCTTTTGAGTTTAATTATTTCAAAACAGGTGCAATAGATTCTACCATTGAATTTCTGAGAGAATCTGTGTAATTCTGTGGAATGGATTTGAACATGGTAAAATTTGTTAAACATAGCAATAGTACCATTCTTATTGGAAGCTAAAAGCATCGTCAAATTAGGCAAAATGTTTAATAAACAACCACACAAGGGGTCTGATCTTTGTGAATCCAATTCTGCAGAGTTTTCTGAGGAGTTCTGCACACACAGATTCCATGTGGGCCTGCTCACCCTGCTTCTGAGAAAACATCTCCATCTGTTTTGGTCATCTGTGGCATCTCCCCAGTGCTTAGTGTCAATATTTAGAGCTCTCACGTGCTGCTCAGACACGGATGAAGGAGACTTGTTGGTATTTGTTTACACCTCATCCAGTGGATATAGCCAATCCAGCACAGAGTCATGTACAGCTCTGGCAGCATGTACATAGATATGAGAGCAATTCACAAAAAAATGTGAACAGTTCATTTCATGTTTCCAGAAGACCACAAGGATGGCAGAAGGTGGCTTTCTAAGTGCTGTTCTTGTTCAACAGACATAGATACAGTCAGAGACTATTTAGCAGAGATGGGCCACTTCTATTAATATGAATTGTAGTCAAAGTACACTGAGTCAAAAGTTTTGAGACACTTACTCGTTGTTTATTATATACATATAATTATATATATATATATATATATATATATATATATATATATATATATAATTATATGTATATATATATATATTATTATTTTTTTTTATTATTTATTTATTTATTTATTTTTTTTCACATTTTAGAATAATAGTGAAGTCATTAAAACTATGGAATAACATAAATGGAACTATGGGAATTATGCTGTGACTAAACAAAATGCAAAATAAATCAAAACTGTGTTATATCTTAGCATCTTCAAAGTAGTCAGCCTTTGCCTAGAATTTTCAGAAATGTACTCGACATTTTCTCAACCAACTTCTTGAGGTATCACCCTGGGATGCTTTTTAAACAGTATTGAAGGAGTTCCCATCTATATGCTGGGCACTTATTGGCTGCTTTTCTTTATTATTTGGTCCAAGTCATCAATTTCAAAAACTTTTTTTTTTTAATTAAATTTTAGATTTATAATTAAATAAATTAATATGGTGGCACAAATATATTTTTGTCTACAAAACTAATTTCAAACATTTAAGCATACGCCTTCAGATCAAAAGATTTTTAAGATCATGGGAAACATTTCAGTCAAGTGTTTCAAAACTTTTGACTGGTAGTGTATGTAGAAAGTGTACCCCCGGAGCAACCTGGAGTTAAGTGCCTTGCTCAAGGACACAATGGTGTTGGCGTAGTGGGCTAAAGCACATAACTTGTAATCAGAAGGTTGCTGGTTCGATCCCCACAGCCACCACCATTGTGTCCTTGAGCAAGGCACTTAACTCCAGGTTGCTCCGTGGGTATTGTCCCTGTAATAAGTACACTGTAAGTCACATTGGATAAAAGCGTCTGCCAAAATGCATAAATGTAGAAAGGAAGTCCCATCTTTCAGGTAAAAGAGCCAATCACTTTTTAGATACAGGCATTGCCTGTCAATCAACTCGAGAATGTGTGTACGCATTAGCTATACAAGCTGGAAAAATTGAGGGTCTTTTTAGCTTAACCTGGGGTAAAGGAGCAATGTTCTTTGATCGTAATCTTGACCAACCGTTTTGGTGATTTCAGTCTTCAAGTAGATAGGATCTGCACTTTCATGACTGGAAATAGCTTTTCCGCTTGTGCATTTTCAAACATTGTGCATTGCCAGGGTCATAACCACCAAAGACAGTGAGGGTAATGCATGCCCCTAATATTCAAATTTGGGTTATTCTTAACCTTTTTGGTCCCCTCCAATTTTTGAACATTTATCGATCTGGAAAAACACGAGAACCAATGGTGTTGGCGTCAGTGACATCAATCCTGGCACGGTGCATCATGAGGTGCCAAGTTTGAATATGCACAAGCGTGAATGAGATTTCAGAATTTACCTTTTTGGTCACTGTCCACTAGGACTGGGTGATATGACGATATACTGTATATCGTGGCGATGACATTTTGCTATATCGTGTATATCGCGATTAGTGCTGATATATCGGTCGGCCAATATTATCGATATGACCCCATCATTTCCCCTTATATAACTAATATAACATTAACCCTGTCCCTGACAACCATGTCACTCAAGTTTATCACATGTGTCTGCTATGTTAGCCAACTATAGATTGTCAGTGCAGTCAGTAACGTTGCAGATTGAAAGGTAAGCATTAGAGCATCTTTTTGCAGCTCAGCAGACAACGGTGTGGTGGTGGATTGTGTCTGTTGCTGTTGAGTGTTGATTTCACACTACGTTGTTACCTAGTTGGTGAGACGCAATGCTGGAAAGTAAACAAAGTTCATCTTTTGCTCTCTGTGACAACGAGCTTATAGCTAACTAGCTAACCATGTAACTACTTTCATAGCTTGTCAGTGGAGTGGAAGATAATGTGTAAACATGTATTCACCAGACTGTTTTGTTAAGGATTCTCAGTTTGGCACCCCCTTCAACTGAACAATTCCAGTCACTGCATTTACAGAATGTAATATTTAAAAGTCTGGTTTTCCACTGTTGAAAGTTTCCCCTGAACTTATATAGCAGAATATGGTTTAACACAGCTGCCGCTGTTTATCTCTTGATTCGGCAGGTGTAAATGCTTCTTGTTTTACAACTTTGACTGACAGTATTAAAATAGTCAGCATTTGACTGATACTAAACAGTACTACTGATGTTTATTTAGCTATTGATTTTATTTTTATTTATTCTTTATATAAATGGTCAGCAACTGACTGATACTAAACATACAGTACTGATATTTATTTAGTTATTTATTGTATTTTTATTTATTCTTTATTTAAATGGTCAGCAACTGACTGATACTGAACATACAGTATTGATGTTTATTTAGCTAGCTATTTATTGTATTTTTATTTATTCTTTATTTTCTCAGTGTTCATTTCTAGAATTTGTTGACAATGTATAATAATAATGTCAAATATTCTTTGATAAAAATATTTGTTTAAGAAAGCAGCCTTCTGAGCACCTTTGCATAGTCATATCGGTGCAAAATTGGTGCACAATACACATAGAAAAGGTCTGTTTTCATTCCAGCTCAAAAATTAACTATATCGGCCACTATATCGGTAATCGGTGAATTTTCCCCCTCTAAAATCGGTATCGGTCTCAAAAATCCCACATTGGTCGGGCTCTAATCGCGATATGTAACATTCCATATGCGCGGCATGGGTTTATTTGTCAGTGGGCAGGGCTTCATGTGAGAGATTTGGAGAAGCATGGGCTTTTCCATCAAAAACAGGTGTGACATCTGTTGTCTGGGTTCACAAAAGCTGACACAGAGCAGGAAAATGTAATCTGCAAACTGTGTCCCATGACATTATTCAGAATCAGAATCAGAATCAGCTCTATTGCCAAGTATGCTTACACATACAAGGAAATTGTCTTGGTGACAGGAGCTTCCAGTGTACAACAATACAAAAACAATACAAAAACAGCAGCAAGACAGATAATAATAAAAAATATAAATAATTATACACTTACGTACATACACACACATACACACACATACAAACATACACACATACACATACGTAATGCGGGCGTATTTTTTTTTACTTATGTATAATTTGCTTTGTTGCCTTGATCTTGATCTTGCAAGATCTTAAGTTTCTTGAGAAAAGTTTATAATAATAATAAGAATGGTTAACAACATATCAGACTGAAATGTAGCATAATGTGAAATTTAGCTTTTTGGTAAGGTTGAGTTTTAAAAACAAGTTAAGTTTTTTATTTTATTTTTTTTAATTTGACTATATTTGAGATTGAAGTTTTGAAATATAGGAATTACAATATGGTTATTTAATATGTTAACCAATTTTTACAAAACTTTTACTGTATTGTGATATATATTGTTATTGTGTTATAAAATTACTCATATCATGATATAAGATTTTGGTCATATCGTCCACCCCTACTGTCCACTTTTGTTGTATGAAAAAGAGCAGCTTGGACATTCTGCTAAACATCTCCTTTTGAGTTCCAAGGAAGAAAGAAAGAGTTCAAAATGATATAATTGTTATAAGTGAACTATCCCTTTAAAAAAAAAAAAAAAAAAAAAAATCAAATGCAGATTTGTTTATTTCTGTGAGCAACATTTGAGCAGATACTCTGGCACTCTAATCAAAGAATGTCTGCCCTGAAGCAGCCCAACATTCATTAAACTACCAAAATCACATACGTCTAACGTCAGGATCCATTGCAGAGGTAGAAAGAAGATTTTCTGTCCTTCCCTGCTCTTTTCACAAAGACAAACTAATTCTCTGTGTTTTTGAGCACAAAGAGCAATTTATACAGATGATGCAAAACTTTGATTAGACCCTTTCAAATCACAGACAGTTTATTTAATATTTAATTAGAACAACTGAAAACAATGAGTAAAAAAATAAAGAAATAATTTGTGCTGCCAGTGATTGTCTGACGCTTTTCTTTATGTTCAGACATTATTTATTTTGGTATTGCTTTTGAGATTAAACATTAAGAATATACAGTAATTTCTGTGCAACAAGTGGCACCAAACTAAATTTCAAACAATCCCCACCTCACAACTTCGATTGTTCACATAAACAGGTACCCCAAAAAGATTTTTTAAATGTGGTCTCAGACTTTTCGGCCCCACTGCATATGTCTTCTGTAAAGCACTTTGTTTTGTTTAAAATGGTGCAATATAAATTAAGTTTTACTTTCATATCACATCATATGTCATATCATGTTGGAGACATTATCTGATGATATAAAGGTTGTTATTATTATAGAGGTTTTATTTATTTATTTTTCAGTTATAAATTCACACGATCTACAAGTGTAGAGTTAAATGCAGACTTCTGGACAATGTGATGCCAACTCAGGGCAACATAGGAAAGAAGATTAACATGTTTCCAAAACAACAACCTGATAAGCAAAACACCTCAATCAGACATCAGAGTGAGTTGCTCCGATGAAGTCATGCTCATTATAAATTCATGACATTTCAGGGACATTCTGTAAATGGTTGACACCCACTCAGCACATAGACAGCCATAAACATGAACGCCATTTGAGAACATGATCTCTGATCCCAAAGCTCACTCTACAAAGACAAGCCATCTAATAAAAAGAATGAGAGAACACAGACACATAGACAAAGAAAGACTTATTGATTCATAAATGTCTCATGTACACTCTTTACCATACAATATTTATTGTATTGAGGACAAACATCAAGGCCAAAATGTGATCTCTCCACAAACGCACAGAGCACTGTTACAAAAAATAAATAAATAAATAAAAATAAAAAGCTAAACTAAAGGATTCAGTCATGCCATATATGTGAAGCTAATATCTCCCATTTAAGTTCTTCCCCTTTCTTCTCATTTGGTCAATTTTAAAATGTTTCCCAGCATCCTCTAAAATGCCTTCCAGCATGATCTGCTGAGAACCATCTCTGATTTATTTATTTTGTATTTAATTTTTTTAGCTAAAACCTTTTATCGCAGGCTCAGGAAATTGGAACTTTTCTCTGAAATGGTTTTCACGTTTTTTAGCTTTCAAAAAGTTCATTAGAAAAAGAGGTAACAATACCTCCAGATCATCTAACAGCCGAAGAGTAACCCTGTTGAAAGACCAGCATGTATTTCCAGTTCTTTCATATCGCTTGCCTTGGTTTTGGACATTTTCAGCCATGGAAAATTGCTGAATTTTGGACTCCAGTTGGAGAAATTCTGAATAGAGTGCAACAGTCTGGTTCCAGAAGTAAACATCCCATTCATTTTCTCCGTAGATGAATAGGTATTTAACGATAACTTATTAACCTTTAAAGACAGACCTACTGTGTACTCAGAGATTGTTCATTGATGGTATATGTTTCTGTTGAAACCATCAGACTGCATTATTTTATCTTCATTTAAAAAAGAAAAATCATGAATAGCTGGTGAAGAACTACACTACCCATGATCCTGAAGGGAAGGCAGCAAAGCAAGCCAAACTAGCCCTGCAGTGACTGCCTACTTCCATGGCGTGGTGTGATTGAGGCAATTGAGTCAGTCTCTCTATGCTTTCAAACTATTTATATATTTTTATATTTTTTAATATTTTACAATAAAATGTTAATATATTGGTTCTGTACTTATATCAATGACTTTATATAAGTAATTTTATATTTTTCCATCGTTTTTAATTTGATTAAGTAATTCGCAATGTTTCACGAAATTGTAGTTCATTCCCTCTTAAAAGAAGTTAAGCAGTCTTGTACCATTGTCTTTTGGTCAGATTTTTCTTTTCTTTTTTTGTTGTTGCTTCAAATCACATTTGTAATGTTGTGAATCACCTTGGAACTTGTTGTTTTGGTTGATGCTTTAGAACTCTTTATGAAGGATTTTATGAAATACCTACATGTATGAAAAAAAAAAAAAAATGAAGAGACAGAGATAAAATTATAGAGGCTGGAATGTAATAGCCAAGCTGCTCTCCCACTAGGAAATAAAATCCAACTGGTAAAACCTTTGTAAACGCAAAGAGAGTTGCTGCTGCTACCGAAAAATAAATATAAATAGATCAACAGACAAAAAGTAAAAATAAAGAGATCTGAAGATCACAAAACCCCAACTCCTCCACGGCAACTCCCAGAAAGCACTGAAACAAAACATCAAAGAGAGACAGATACAGCAGGACAACAGAAGTTAAGGTGACAGAGGTGATAAACAGATAAGAGTGACTATAATAAAACCATTCCAATATAAAATGAAGCATAAAAGAAAGCAAGAGATAGTGAAACAGAAAGAGAGACAAACATAGAGAGTGAAAATTTGATTTGATACACTCTCCGCACAGGGGATGGGAGTTTGGACTTGAAAAAGCGTTCTCTGGTCGCAGTGGTGATGAGAGGACACGTGGGGTTTTGTTCCTTTGATACGCTGCACACAGACAGTGAGTGACTGACCGTGACCAAACAAATTCCAACCCCGACACTACAAGAAAACCATTACTAACAACCACAAAGTGCTAATTTCACTGCAGAAAATTGCAGCACAACCACATCACAATGATGTTTGTCCTCAATCTTTCTTCTATACAGCTGTACAAGTATGTTTCTTTATTTTGTTAAAGGGAAGGTTGACCCTAAAACAAAAAAAAAAAATTGTCACCACTTACTCACCATCATGTTGTTCAAAACCTATATGCTGCTATTTTTTTCAGTGGAACACAAAACACAGCACTTTCCAAACAAAAATAACCCTCAGTGACCATGGCTGTCAAGCTCTAAAAATAAAAAATAAAAAACAACAAAAAAAAGCACCATGAAAGTATCACAAAAGTAATCCATATGATAGGTTTATGTGAGGAAAAGGCCATAATTTAAGTCATTATTCCCTGATAATTGTGCCCTCGCCTAAAGCTCGCATCTAGCCCACATTTTTGTCCAGAATTCAAAAATAGTGCTGAAAGTATTCAGTATTTAGACACACACAGGAACCAATGACAATTTGGCGTGAATGGCAGCGCACTTTTTTGGAATCTGGACACGGATGTGGGCTAGCTAGAAGTTTTGTAGGAGGTAAAGATAATCAGTGAATAACGATGTTCTAGGGCTGCACAATGAATTTAATTAAATTGGAATTGCGATATGGCTAGTGTGATTATTAAATCACAAAAGATGTGATTTAATTAAATAAATACAGTAATTCGTCTGCATGCACTGACATGAATGAGCAGCGTTCTTTCCAAGCACATACTCCAATCACATGCTAATCGCAATATGAATTTTTTGCCAAATCATGCAACCCCAGTTTGTTCCACACACAAAGCTATCGCATGGCTTCAGAATTATTCAGAAGGAATATACTATTTTTATACCTTTCATAGTATCCCTTACTTTTAAGGTTTTCGTTGTATGGCAAAAGCTGTGTAACAATTCTTCAAAAATGTTTAGAAAATCTTGTGTTCTGCTAAATAATGACTGTAACAAATAATGTAATAAATGTAATAAATAATGACTTGAACTATTCCTTTAAGTTTGAGTGTCTATTCGTGCACCATGGAAAGATTTAAGTGTGTTTGTAACGATGCTGGCAAGGACGACGATGAAGACGATGACGATGAAGTGACGAACCCAAATGCAGTTTATTTTCCAAATGTGGAATCCCAAAACCCTGACTACAAATGTGAACTAAACTGGGGCTTGGCTGTGACATGGCATGGAGCAGACTGAAGCTTGGCTTTGACGTGGCATGGAGCAGACTGAGGTTTGGCTGTGACGTGGCATGGAGCAGACTGAGGTTCGGCTGTGACGTGGCATGGAGAAGACTGAGGTTCGGCGGTGACGTGGCCTGGAGCTGACTCTGGTGTGGCCGTGATGTGGCCTGGAGCTGACTCTGGCATGGAGCAAAGCTGTAGAAGGCAGAGCTATGGTAGGCACGAGACTAAGGGTCCTGGATGACTGGGAAAAGACCTCAATGGTCGTGAACATGAGCAGAGTCTTGGGAGCGACCTCTGTGGTCGTGGGCATGGACTGAGTCTTGGGAACGACCTCTGTGGTTGTGGGTGTAGACAGAGACTCAGGTACAACCTCTGTGGTCGTGGGCGTAGACAGACTCGGAAAAGACCTCCGTGGTCGTGAACATGGGCAGAGACTCGGAAACAACCTCCGTGGTCGTGTACATGGGCAGAGACTCAGAGATAACCTCTGTGGTCGTGAACATGGGCTGAGACTTGGAAACGACCTCTGTGGTCGTGTACATGAGCAGAGACTCGGAGACAACCTCTGTGGTCGTGAACATGGGCAGAGACTCGGAAATGACCTCCGTGGTCGTGTATATGGGCAGAGACTCGGAAACGATCTCTGTGGTCATGTATATGGGCAGAGACTCGAAGATGACCTCCGTGGTCGTGAACATGGGCTGAGACTTGGAAACGGAAGCCCTTCTCCTCCTCCTCCTCCTCCTCCTCCTCCGGGAGGCCAAAGTTGGCGGTGCAGGCTCTGGGACGGACGAGGCTGGCAACGCTGGCTCTGGGACGGACGAGGCTGGCAACGCAGGCTCTGGGACGGACGAGGCTGGCAACGCAGGCTCTGGGACGGACGAGGCTGGCAACGCTGGCTCTGGGACGGACGAGGCTTCCAGCTCGCAATAAAAATAGCAAGCTCCTCACATGAAGTGCAGAAGAGACTTAATAATGCTTTTAGAGTCCAAAGCAAGAAGAAATGTTTTAACTATCATAAGATAATTATCTTGAGAAAACAATTTGAATGTCTCAATTTCTTTATGATTAATTATAATTACCTTACTGTTAAATGTATTTTTAATACTTTCGCATCTTTGGTTTGCTGCTATCCGGTACTTCTTATTTCACTTCAATAAAAAAAAAAAAAAAGAAATTACATTAAATAAAAATTTCAAAAATTAAAAAATTAAAAAGACTTTGTTTGCCATGGTGCTCTTCTTTAAGTAATCTAAATTCTCCAAGCATCCATCTTATCTTAGCATCCTAAGATAGAAAAACTTTCAAGAAAGTTTCGTGAAATTACATTCAACAAGCCCTTTTTTCTTTCTGCAGTGTATCAAAGCAATTGCCAGGACTTCTTTCTGTTCTAAACCCAAATACATGTTTTTACTTTTAACTGTGTAGGCCTACAGGTCAAATCAAGTCATTTTTATGCATTTTTCACAATACACATAGTTTCAAAACAGCTTTACATAAAATCTTACTATTAGGCCTGTCTATCTGATCGCAGTTGTTTGATCTAACCATGGTTATTTGAGACAACTGCAATTATGGACTTCAAATTCCAATCCCATTTTAATGACCAAATAAGGAATTTCAAGCGAATATACCTGTATATGCTAAAAGTCGTCAATGGCGCATTTGTGTGTCATTCAGTTGATCTCTGTGCGTCACTGAGCTGCACCGCGGATGTCAACCAGCAGCTCCTGTCCGGAAGAGCGCGTGAAAGATGCGGTCTGATGTGCGCACGGTAAGCAGACTCGCGCCAAACTCCCGTGAAAACATAAACGAACTAATATAAACTTTGATAGTGAACGCAAAGTGCTCTGGCTTCACTTTAAACGATCATATAATGGCAAATATTTCTGGTCATTTTGAGTTCATATGCGCAGTGCTAATGACACGCAGTGACAGAGGAGACGCATGCTTGCTCTATTTCTGTGGAGTGATAAAATGAAACAAAATCTCAGGTTTTGCTTCATGAGACATAAGAGCTCATGAGTTTAATCAAAGAGCATAAAAAAACGTGAAAGTGAAGAAAATTTTTGTGTATATATATATATACAGTATATATATATATATATATATATATATATATATATATATATATATATATATATATATATATATATTTTTTTTTTTAGTTTTGAATTTGAATATATATATATATATATATATATATATATATATATATATATATATATATATATATATATATATATATAATATGAAATACAGGAGTTCCAAAACAACAGTGTTAATGTAAACCTGACCAAAACTAAAGTTGACCAAAAATAGAGACATATTTTAAGTATTTAGACATATTTTGATATTTAAACAATATTTTTCATGTCATTTATACGTTTTTAAAACCTTAAAAAGGAAATTATTTTATTATCTGATTTATATATTTGAAGTTAAATATGAAGTATGAAAATTTATATGACAGTTAATCATGAAAGACCTAAAAGAGACAATTAATCGTCATAGCCCTAAAACAGACAATTAATCATCATAATCGCAATTATTTGTTTGACAATTAATCGTCAGCCAAACTTCAGAATCGTGACAGCCCTACTTACAATAATGTCTGTAATATATTAAATGCCTTAAAGTTCCCAGGGAACCGCTTCATTGAAAAACTTAATTGAAAATCATGCCTTATTTTTTTTAGTTTTTAAGCCCCCAGTGAGCAAGCCAAAGGAGACTGTGGCAAGGAACAAAAACTCCAAGATGTTAGTGGAGAGTGAAAAAAAAAAAAAAAAAAAACCTTGGGAGAAACCAGACTCAGCAAGGAGAGCCAGTTTAACATTGGTTATACAGCATGAACATAATGCCAATTTTAATTAGCTATGTGTAAAACAAGTCATGTTTTAATTAGGTAGATTAAGTGATGTAACTTTTTTGTTAGGCAATAATTAAAACTAAAGTGAAGTGTTCGAACTGTAAGATTAAGTGTCTTTGGAGTCTATCCCAAATAGACTCCAGAAGTACAGACAGATGCAGAGTCCTTTGCTGTGTACACATCTTGCTTTTTTACCACCTTGTAGTATCAGCCTTCATGACACTATCAACAGCGACTATTGGCGATACAACAAAGCTGAGCCAAGTTCAACTTTTTGCAAATGAGCAGTGACCTATTTAAATCATCACAATTCACAACAACAACATTCAATACATTATAGAAATCCAAATGTTTAGGTTTGCAAGGCATAATAACGCATTCACATGATCAACGAACATAAGACAAAGTGACAATGCAGCACTAGCCTGAAACTCTCTTACACTGAGACGACCCAGGCCATCCTTATTGTTGAGCCCTGCAAACGTCTGAGATAGTACACATAGCACCCTCACTGTGCTCCTAAAATCATACCAAAAAAAAAAAAAAAAATCCATAACAATAAACTGCATGAACAGACAAGGATATCAGAAAATGTCAACTATGGACACCCACAAATCTTTTATCCTCAACTGCTAATCTAAACAGTCTGACATTAGCCACAATTTATTTCCCTCTATTTCCAGTCAGCCTCATGGCATTTCCAGGATTGTTTTCACATTTTTATTACGGTTGTCAGTTTGTCTTTGGCAGATGTGCTGGTATTATTCATACATTACCAGACGCACCGTTTGGAGAGCTGTATCTGGCTCTGTTAGTAATGACGGTGTGTAGAGATGACAGACTGATCTGATTGACGCTGTCACACAGTGATACAGATACAATTATCTCTGTGACTTCGCTCAGAAAGTAAACGCTGGGCTAAAATCCCATTTCAACAACTTCAGGAATGAACCATAAGTGATGGTCCCAGAGCAAAAGGTTTTATTTTGCAAAAGTGCTAAATAAAATACCTTGTTTTTTATTTTGTTTGGTATTTTTTAGTAACACAACACTCTACGGACATGTTGGAGAAAGCATCGCCATTGGCTAGTAAATTTTTGTTTTTACTCGCCAGACTTTTGATGACATGTAAGCATAATGAAACTGAAAACTAAAATAGATATTAAACAAATTGAGAAGAGGACATCTTCACATTTCTGTAGTATTCATAAATATGACTTCACACAATATAGTATTTTAGTATTTTATCATTTTCAAAATTAACACATTTTACATGATATCAATTCATATGATGTCATTAAATTGCAATTTTTAATAATGATACAAGGTGTTGCCTCTATTTGAAATTTCATAAATATTTTTAACATAATATTTAAGTTTGGAACCTAATAATGACCATATAATTACACATATAACAATTATTTAATAATGAAAGTATATTATAAAAATAATAATTTAAATGCTACTATATCAATACTACTATGCAAAATAAATGAATAAATAAATAAATAAATAAATTACAATTTACTAAAACCTTGCCTAGATGTGGCATGAGCCTATTTTGTAATTATTTAATATTTACAGTTTTATTTGTTTTATTTTTTTTTTTTACTTTATCCCCTTTTCTCCCCAATTTGGCATGCCCAATTCCCAATGCTCACTAGGTCCTAGTGGTGGCGCAGTTTCTCACCTCAATCAGGGTGACAGAGGACAAATCTCAGTTGCCTCCACTTCTGAGACAGTCAGCCCGCGCATCTTATCACGTGGCTTGCTGGGCGCGTTACCGTGGAGACTTAGTGCATGTGGAGGCTCACGATATTCTCCACGATCTCTGTGCATAACTTACCAAGCGAGAACCACTATATCATGACCATGAGGAGGGTAACCCATGTGACTCTACCCTCCCTAAAAACCGGGCCAATTTGGTCGCTTGGGAGGCCTGGCTGAAGTCACTCAGCACACCCTGGATTCGAACTTGCGACTCCAGGGGTAGTTGTCAGCATCATTGCTTGCTGAGCTACCCAGCCCCCCATTTACAGTGTTTTCTGAAGTTATGAAATATTTCATAATGTATGACTGTGCCTTTAAATATTTATGTATTTACACATTTATTGCACTTACTACATTTCGTTATGTTTTTATATGCACTTGTGCGACTTACACTGAGTTTACATTAATATGTTTAACAAGTGCTAATATGGTCTCTTTAAGAAAACAGTGGCTGAATGAGCACATCGTACATAAATGAGAGAGAAGTTGCAGTTGTTTTTACCATATCCGTGTAATGTGTTATTAGAATTAATGTTTATTTTTACCTTTTTGATCACCAACTGACTGTAAATAACAGAAAGGATATTAAAAGAGACATGAATTGAAAATGGGGTGTGTGGATCTCGTCTTTAGACACGAAATACACGGAACGAGCCAAAAGGAAACTTTTATCTGCATAACAAGTATTGACTTGCTTGTACAAATATTTATCATACAGGTTCTCAAATTCAAATCTACAAGCTCTCAAGTTTTGCAACACTTTTACCTTCCAACGGGAATTCAACAGGACAGGCGTGTTACAGTTCTGTAGCCATGCTGTAAAACGGAGCATGTTGTAAAAACAGTCCATGGAAAAGTGCAACCAAAGAAAGTCAATTTCCTTCAGAGTGCATGCTTAAGAGACACAACACACTGTAAAAGACGAGTCCTGTTTCTTAATCGCCAGCTTCTTATTCATTTAAAGGATCTCGGTGCTTCGCCACTTCACCACTCAATTACTGGCAATTGAAATCATAATATTTACTAGCCAGTGGCTAATAACAGACATATTTTAGTCGTATAGCACAAACATTTGTCACATATGCAATGCAATGTAGAGGGCTGTAACAGGGAATGAATAAATTAAAGACTTACCCTCAGTGTTTTGAGCTGAGATTTGGGTAAAGATAACAAACAGGCAAATCACAGACCTCAGACATCCCGATCGCCACCAGCGCCTCCTCATTTTCAGTTACTGGCTATTGCCAACCCACCTGCAAAAGACAGAGAGTTTCATTTCAAAGGACAATTCAAATTAGTGACATACTGAGAAAATTTGTCAGTTTCTCAATGTCATATTTTTACAAATTATGCAGTACTAGAGAGCATTTTTAAAACTCTCTATTTTCAGTGGAGGAAACCGCTGTTCCAGTGTGAATGAGAGATGTAAATGTTGCAAAATCAATGCATTTTCAACCGACAATGTATTACAGTGGACGTGGCCTGAAATATTTGGGTTGTATCAGCCTCATGTTAAAAGGTTATGTGTGTGATGTTTTAACCTATTCCAGATTAAAATACAGAGACTGAAAGACATGTAAGATATAAGAACTTTAAGTAAGCCATTCCAATTGCAATGTTTACTACATGAATACATTTTTTGCAGTATGGGAGCACATATTAGCCACATACTGAATAAAACCGTACTATTTTTTGTAACATATTCTAATGCTTTTTTAAATTGAAAAACCATTTACTTCATTAAAGAGCACCTATTATGGTTTTTCAGATATTACCATTCATGTGCTATATAGCTGTTTGTGAATGTAAAAAGTTTCAAAAATCAAAGAGCACGTCAAATAGAGTTATTGACTCCCAAAAGAAAGAACCGATTCTGAACATCTGAAATGAGTCATTAGTAATTACAGACTTACTGTACTAATCTACATAATGACATTCAGCTTTGACCCGCCCTAAAATACTACACTAAGCGGTAGACCAATCACAACAGACTGGGGCATCTGACCAATCAGAGGAGAGTAGGCTCTCTGAAAGGAGGAGTTTAGAATGAATCCTTTAGAACGGATCATTGAACGAGTCATTTTTGACACTGGGAAAAAAATGGTAATGCTGCAATTTTAATTATGAGCAAATTAAAGTGTTTTTGACCTTGGATACATGTAAATCTATTGTATGAGACCTTTAAAACACAATTAGGCACATTTAAAAACCATAATAGGTGCTCTTTAAAAAGTATTTTAATGAGTGTATCACATACTAACCCTCTGGAAAATTTATTATCAGATCTAGATAAAAAAAAGATCTAGAAAATCATCATGAAGATGACATTTATTTTTTATTTTTTTTATTTATTTTTTTTACAATATACTTTGCAATAAACCAGAAAATATGAGGAACAAAGTCATCAAGTGTCTTCATGTTTTTAGGACAGGTGCAGTTTCAACAAGAGATGGAGAACTGTTTATCTCGAATTTGATGCTGTGAGTGTAAAAACTAGGCAAAATAAATAGTTTCAAGAAATATTTATGGCCGGTAAATGTTCTCAATTCCCCCGCCATGGTTAGGTGTACAAAAAAGTTCATTTTAGACCCTAGGTGTGAGTTCTGAGACATGATACTAATTCAAACATCATTCCTAAAAATGAGGGTTTAATCTACTCTGATTTCTAAACGTTTGACGCACGAACACAGATAATACTTCACTTTGTACAAATAAGGATACACATGGGATTAATTTTGCATGTCCCGCTGTGCAGCTGCCTTTCTCAGCAGTTGCTGCCTACATGCTGAGGCCAATGTAAAATTACACTCAAAAAACGAATGTCTTCATTTGATCTGTCACCTGCATTTATACTCACAGTCTCCACTATGTGTCTGTGGCAGCCATAAGCCACTAAAACACCTTTAAAACCAGACGCTGATGTGCATCAACAAAGTCATCTAAATACAACATCAGACTGCATCACCGCCACTGTCAGATTCTCAATTCCCAAAAGAGCTTAAGCAGGTCTCTGGAGTCTGAAGGGTGAAAATGATAGCTCCCACCATAACATTTCCACAGTGCTCACAGAACTTTCACAGAACTGTGAAATATAACAACAATAAAAAAGGTTATTTTTGTAACTTTCTGCCACATTTGTCAATGGCAGCTGAATTGAGAAAACTTACCAGCCATGAAACTGTATTTTGCATTACTTCATTAAAGGTAGAGTGTGTCATTTCTGTGCCTCTATTGACGCCAAATAGAATCTCAAACGATTCCTCCATCTTCCATTGTTCAAACAGGTCACTCTGCCGCAAACGTTTGTCCGTTCCCTGTTCCCTTTGTCAGGCTTCACATGTGTTGTTATGTTCTGTGCCTGGTTTCCTGTGTTTTTGTTTCGTTTTATTCTGAGTTACTTTGTTCATCTTTTGTTTTCATTAAAGCTGCATTTTGATCCGCATTCCTCGCCTGCCTCTTTACAGAAAGACTGACCAAAGAATGGATCTAGCGGCAGTCAGAATTCTGCTTCATCAACAAGGGGACTGTCCAGTTGAGGAACACGTCCGTGAGTTTTTAGAGCTGGCAAATGTAGTGCACTATCCAGACCGCTCTCTGGTGGTTTTCTTCCGGGCCGGTCTGAATAGTGCACTGAGGGAACTGATGCCTCCGGCTGATCCTCACTGGATGCTCGGCGAATATGTGGAGAAGGCTCTGGAACTTTGCGGTTCCCTTTATACAGTGCATTATGGCGGGAAACCTGGGCCAAAAACTTCGTCTTCGGCTCCCTTGTTGGAGCCTTCCACGGCCCCTGTCTCGAAGCTGCCCATGCCTGCCACAGTTAACGAGCCAGCGGCCGTGCCAGCCTCGTCCGTCCCAGAGCCAGCGGCCGTGCCAGCCTCGTCCGTCCCAGAGCCAGCGGCCGTGCCAGCCTCTTCCGTCCCAGAGCCAGCATTGCCAGCCTCGACCATCCAGAGGAGGAGGAAGATAAGAAAAGTTTCTGTTCCCAAGTCTCTTCCCGTGTACACGACCGTGGAGGTCGTTCCCGAGTCTCTGCTCATGCCCACGACCATGGAGGTCGTTCCCGAGTCTCTGCTCATGCCCACGACCACGGAGGTCATTCCCGAGTCTCTGCCCATGCCCACGACCATGGAGGTCGTTCCCGAGTCTCTGCCCATGCCCACGGCCACGGAGGTCGTTCCAGAGTCTCTGCCCATGCCCACGACCACGGAGGTCGTTCCCGAGTCTCTGCCCATGTTCCCGACCACGGAAGTCGTTCCCGAGTCTCTGCCCGTGTTCGTGACCATGGAGGTTGTTTCCCATTCATCTAGGACTCTTTGTCTCGAGCCTTCCATGGCTTCACCCCTTGAGCCTCCCACGACTCCGCCCGGTCCCCCAGAGACTATTTCCCCCAGTGGCTCCTCCTACAGTGGCTCCACCTCCTGACCCTGTGTTGGCCCTGTGGCCGCCTCCCAGGCCTCCTGACCCTGTGTCGGCCCTGCGGCCGCCTCCCAGGCCTCCTGACCCAGTCCCCACTTTGAGGTCATCTCCTTGGTCTCCTGGCCATCTGCCAGATCAGCTCTGGTCTCCTGGCTGTCCGCCTGATCAGCTCTGGTCTCCTTGGTCTCCTGCCATCCGCCTGATCTGTTCTGGTCTCCTGGCCATCTGCCTGATCTGCTCTGGTCTACTTGGTCCTCCGAGCCTGCAGCGTCGCCCTGGTTTTCCATCCCTCTGTCTCCACCTTGGTTTCAAGCCTCCCTGACTTTGCCTTGTTCCTCTGCTCCCCTTGCCCCTTGTGCCCCCTTGAACTGCCTGTTTACCCCTTTTGCCCCACTGAACTACCTGTTTTCCCCCACACCCCATGGACAAATTTTTTTTTTCTTTTTTTTTTTTTGTGAGCATCTGGAATCTGCTCCTTAAAAGTGGGGCTCTGTCACCTATTCCCTGTTTTTTGTATTGACTTATGTTGAAATTCTTGTTTAGTTCCCATGTTTCTGTTTCCTGTTAGTTTGTAGTCCTTTTGTAGTTTCATTTTATGATTGGTTTTCCCCTGATTGTTTCCACAGGTGTTCCTCGTTCCCTTGTTTGCACCTGTGTATTTAAGCCCTTTCCTTTGTCAGTCTTCACATGTGTCAAGTTCTGTGCCTGGTTTCCCGTGTTTTTGTTTCGTTTTATTGAGTTACTTTGTTCACCTTTTGTTTTCATTAAAGCTGCATTTAGATCCTCATTCCTCACCTGCCTTGTTACACTTAATCATCATGAAATCTAGTTTACATGAGGCGTGTGACCAGATTTACATCCAAATGGCAATTAATTTATACAGAGCCTAAACTAACCCTAAAGTGTAGCTATAAACTGCTTAAATCTTCTGGATTCAGTCAGACTGAATAGAAAGTGCTGTTTGTTTGCCTGTGCGTGTTGAATTTATTTATTTTTTTCTAACAATGGAGAAGTAGTCTACTCCATTATTTTGTGTGTAGTATGCATAATATGTCCATGGACTTTATTTATCCAGTCTGATCTCATGAAAATGATGTGACTTTGGCAAGAATTTTGCAAAATTATATTTTGTTTATCCTTACAGGTACTCCAGCAGTTCCTTCAAGCTGTATTGCTGCAGGCTGGAGATCTCCAAATGGGGGCGAAATCTCCAAACGAGGGTGGGGTTACTCAGAAGGGGGCGTCCCATCCAGTCACGGAAAGGGTTAGGTTAGGAGCTCCATATATATTTGCGGGCGGTTTGGAGAACCCGCCCCTTTATGGAGCTCTGCATGCAGCTATATCCTTCTAAGTTCCTTAGTAAAATGTGCACTGCGTGGCACTAAATGAGAGTTACATAAGGGTGCATCTGGATAAGGTTTTAAAAGGAAAAGCTCTTGAGTTTTTTGAGCTCTATTGAGCTACCTTCCTACCCTAAACTTTAAACCTACACCTACCGACAGAGTCATAAAAAGCAAATATGACATGAAAAAAACAATCGCTAAAGAAACCAAGTAATTTTGTTGTGCTTCTATAATACTTTCAGCTCGCATGTTGACTCTTACCCCAGCTCAGTGCATTGCAGCAAAAGTTAAATGTACTTAACTTTTAGTCACATGACGGAGAGTCAATTTGCAAACCCTTGCGTTTTCCCTCTGTGTCCTTCTGACGCACCGTACCCATTAAAATCGATGCATTCGCAGCGTTCTCTGATGCAGCATCAACTCTAGTGTGTGGGTGCTCTTAGATGGAGTATAGCATATTTCATGTCAGCTACCCTTATTTTGCTTCATAAAAGCCTGAATAGTAAAAGGCCATGTTGATAAATAGATACACAGTGCATTTTGACTGTATTTTTTTGCTGAGTTCAGCATGCAAAACACAGCACAAATCAGCTGAGAAACTCTACATGCAGCACTGCTTGCGTGTGCTGTGTAATTGCAGTTAATATGAGTGGCAAAATTAATGTCCATCACTAACACACTGCAGATGCAAGACTTGTGAATCAGGTCTACTTTGAAAGTTTTCCCATCATAGAAAACACTTCAGATTTAAAACCCACATTGTCACTATATACACAGACACTCAGAGGCAGGTGGTTTAGCCATTAAGTACATCTTTCTCTCTTTCTTCTCTCTGGGGAATTATTCCTCGTGTGCTTTTGGTATGATTTTTTTTTTTTTTTGCTCCACTAGCTGTGTCCTTTAATCAAAGTATAATGCACAGAAAGCTCAGAGTCCTTTCTAAGCCTCATTAACAGTCATGGCAACAGAAGACACATTCTCTGGCTGCTATCAAGAGGAATCTGTCTGTATATACCCAACTTTCCACTTTATTCACTAAATGCACTTTTTTTCTATTCATCTGTGTATCTGTGAGAGTGACAGGCGGTGCTGGCATAAGATGCTGTGGTGATGGTTTCCGAGTTACCAAATGACACTCAGCCAAGAGAAAACATAAGAGAGGGCACACTGAAGCAACTTACTCCCGCTTTTAAGACTCAGCAATGGCCTTCATCACTGCCTTCAATGTGTTTCGCAACATATTTAAAACAGCTTCATTAGGCTAAACTACACAGGGACTAAATAATATCATCTTGTCATTTTACGAACAGATTGAAACCTGCAGCAATTCCTACAGGTGGAATAGCATGTGTGGTGTATGTTTAAGCAGCCTTTAAATCATCAATGTGCTGCATGTAATGGTCCATTATTCCATCATTTACAACACTCTTCAAATTCTCTGCTTGTTTTTCTTAAGACAAGCAGAGATGTCTGGGCAGGGTTTTATTATCGGAGGTCAATGCATCTTCTACTGTAACATTTGATATCAAAGCTGCTGTATTTCAGGAAAGATCCAAAGACCTCTGAACAAGCTGCCTCCTGCTGTCAAAATCACCCAGCAGACGTGAAGTTTCTAAACACCAACCCCTACAGCAAATGCTTAAATCCACACTGTTATCTCTCAAACAACTGCTCTTATACACCCAGGTTTCCTCTGATCTGTCTTGTTATCAAAACACACCACCAACACCAGAATGTTGATGTGGTGATTCAATTATCATTCATTAAGCCCAAAGAGAAAGAGCATTTTTTTCTGTTGGGATTTAGAAACATTTACATGTGCCAACATGTTGCTATGTGTTACCAAACATCGACTGACCTAAACTACCTAATGAACGGTAGAGGTCTGCTCCTCGATCCGACCCTACAAACAAGCTTTTGTGTTTTTTGCTACGTTCAAGTCAGTTTTCATGTATTACTTTGGGTGTGAATAAAGTTTGGGTTTGAGAGAGTTGATGACAATTCAAATTAATTTGTAAAATAATGTTTTATTGTCTGCAAGGACTGAAAACTTTCCAAGGAATGAAAACTAAAACCGAAAGCAATGACATTTGTTTCATAACGTAACCGAAAACGGAAATAAAGACCCTTTCAGTTGTTCCAGAGTGAAAACATTTTTTTATTTTATTTAATTTTTTTATTTTTTTATGTTGGTAACCGGTTAATAACTGTTTAATTACATTCCGATAATTTTTTTCATCACACCAAAGTCTAAATGGTTTATTACAGTAATTTTTTGGAATTACACCACTTTCTGTTGCCCAAAAATTTAGGTTTATCTCTTTTTAGTTGAACATGATAAGCATGTGCTTTGATTCTGAAGGAAACTGCTGCATCACACATTTCTTTGCCTTAATGCACGTTGTGGATGTAGCCTTCTGTGACATGCTGAAGACCTTTTAGACAACTATACATAATTACTACAGTACGTATACATGCACGGATAATCCAGATACAAGGAAAAATGTTAAGGTAAAAAGTGCATTTCTCAGTTGTTTCCAAGTCTTTACTGAAATATTGTTAGATATTATGCATTGCTAGAAATGTGATGCTGCCGGGTTCTGACCAAGAAGCAGATCTGTAATTAAAACAAATAATTAAAATTAAAATAAAAAAATAAAAAATAAAATATTTTAAAATAAAATATTTAAATAATTATTACATGTTTAAAATAAAATAATTCAGCATGCATAATATGATGTGTTTGTGCATGCATGCAGGAAAGAGAGATTTTGGCCATGAATTGACTTTATGGCCAGATGTATTTTTTTAATATTTGAAATATTTAGTGGCGAATTCTCAGGGCCAGCAAAGCCTCCTCTGCTGGCCTAACATGCCAAATAAATAAATATTTTCCATCCTTTCATTCTCAATCACCTTGTTGCCTATGTATTTTTAATCGCTTTCCACTCTTAATTAATCTACAAACAAATAGAGAAAAATGAAAAGTTTATCCAGTCAGAATTTATTCCTTGACGCTTACAAGCAAAGTGTTTCACAAATCGCATGCCCGAAGCTGAAGCAGCGTGTGAGTCTTAGCTCCACCCCCTTAGGCCTTCAGAATTTCTTCAGAATCCCTCAACAGTGCAAATGAATGGGCAACTAAAATCAGACTGTCAGATTCATCAACCAATCGGATTGATTTATTTGTTCTTTGTGGGTGTGATCTTTAGGAAATGTCCCGGTCGAGGCCTTCTAGCTGGCCTTGATTGACGCAATCACGCTTTAAGTGATGTAATTTGAAAGCGAAAGATCTTGCTAACAGTCGGCTGTCATCACTGCCGCTGCTATTGCCATTGAGAAAGAGATCCTTTAAAAAAAAAAAAAAAAAAAGAGATTTAAAAACACGAGATGTTCTGCATGACCGTGTGATTGTTTAATTTATTAAACAGGAAAGGAGGACTGATTTTCACTTCAAGTAAATTGGTAAGTGCTTTGTGCATTATTATAGCAACATCATGAGTTTTCTAAGTGTAAATTAGGCTGCTTGAGCATTCAGTGTCGGATCAAGATTAGAAAAGTAGTGCTGCGTTCCATTCAACTCGGAAAGTCGGATTTTACAACTTCCTTCGACGTGCAATGGAATGCATCTTGAAGTCAGAATTACAACTTGTAGGCTCGTGCAGAAATTCTCAACTCCGATTTCGCCGAGATGCAGGGGCATGATGTCACACAAACATGTGGACACTCAGGGAGATATACAAAGTTAGTGATAAACATTCACTTTATTAAGTAATATTGATAAATGAGTTTGTTTCCACATTACATGATATTAAAGCTTGTTTAATAAACGCCTGCAGAAACAGGTGTATAAAACAGTATAATCTCTTTTGATAACCATACACCTGAAGCACAAATGCTAGCGCTGCAGCATCGCTTATCAGTTAGGTTGCTAGCAGGCATCCCTAATGAGAGTCAAACCCCTGCTAAGCTAACGGGAGCATTGCAGTTCCGAATATCGTAGAATGGAATGCATTTATGGTCGGAGATATCAAGTAGTAATATCCCACATCCAACTTGAATGGAATGCAGTATAACCGTGTACCCTGACGAAACGAAATTTATTGCAAGCAACATTTAAATTGCAAATTTTATTAGATAGATTTTTCCAGGTATTATAGACCTCCTTGGTAGATTCATATGAAAAATTATGATTTTTGAATGTCTATTCAGGAGACGTTTTGGGTGAGGCAAGTCCCTTATTTTGAGCATGTTTTCCCAGACCTGGGGCCTCATGTATAAAACTCTGCATAGATTTCATCCTAAAAGTGTGCGTATGCACAAAAGTCAGATTTTGCGTACGCATAGCACAAAAGTTTTCAGATTTATAAAACCGTACGTATGCCAGATCCTGCGCAAAGTTCACTTAAATACCAGCTAGCGGAAGATTGTTCATACATGCACGTGATTTATTCCCCACCCCGTCTCCTCCCCGAAATAGCCAGATATGGAGTGTACAACACCTGTTTTTACTAAGCGTAACTTCCTTTACATACAATTACCATATGCATATCGCCATCCAGACATGTGACTACCGAGTTTAATGGGAATCGAACATGAAACTATGAACACGGGAGATAATACAGACTGTTAATGCCCTCAAATGCCCATAAGTTAGATACTGGTGCTAAAAATCATTTCTTAATCTTTGTCTTGTTTTAGAGTAAAATTTCTTGACATTTTTAAACAAGATCTGTAAACCTGAGAAACATTATTTTTTTGTAAGATATTAACTTGCTTTCAGAGAATATATCTTATTCCTGGACATTTTTTTTATTATTGTTGCAAGCATAAATCTATGCAATTTTGCTTCTCAGTTTTTTTTTTTATCGTTTTAAGGGTGTTGTATAGAGAAGTTAAATATTTAATACTGGAAACAAAACAAAGATTATAAAATGATGTGTGCAGTGTTATACTATTGTCCGACATCATTGGATTACTAAAAGAGCTTTTAAAAATAAAATATGTAAGCTTATATTTGTTTTGTATTTGACTGGCTTTGAATTCACTACCAATATTTCCTTATTACAGCTTATATTTCAATGCCTTTTCAGTTAGTTACTGTATAAAAAATTAATATAGCCTAATATTAGCTGGATAATGATAATTTTGATTCAAGTGCTTAACTGCTTACTTTTTTATTCTAAATGCTGTGTATTTAATGAAAAGCAGTTTATAATCAGTCTGTTCAGTTCATTACTTGTCTAGCTGGAGTCGCAGATTCACACACAGCAGTAAGAGTGCATACGCAAGCGGTACAGCTTGCGTGGAGGTGTGCACATTTTCATGTCAAGTTTACTTTTTATAAATCCCATTGTGAGTTGAGAAGTACACAACGTTTATACATGAGGACCCAGGTCCCTTTTTTTACTTGAATGATCTGGTAACACTGCAACTGGTACATTACCCACCCTAAGCACAGAGTACTGTCATTTAAAAAAATATTTTTTTTTATTAACCGTTCTTCAATTTCATTCCAACCGGTTACCAATTGGAAAGGAGGCAGCAGAACGCTAGAACCAGAACAGAAAAATACAGTTTCTGCTCAGAACGAATCGAAATGAAAAACATTTCGTTTTTAGTCACTGACTGTCTGAAGAAATTCCCTAATTTTACTCATATTGTTAGTTCATCTGGTTTTAGGAATAAAAGCATCAATCCTGCTTTCTCTGACATTCCTTCACAATAAGTTTTGCATTATTTTGCAATAAGTTTGCTGTTCCCACACAGTCTGCTTTATTATGGAAATTATGGTTTTACTACAGTGATTTATACAGTGATCATAGTTCTATGATATTTGTTGTAAAACTACAGTAACCACAAGATTTTACTAGATTAACCATATTTTAACCATGATATTTGGAGCAAAAAAACAAACAAAACTTTGGTAAAAATAAATAATTAAGTAAATAAATAAAATCATTCTGAACTATGGTTATTGTACTAAAACAATACTTAATTTGTATAAGAGATATATAAAGCTTTTGCGAGGGAACTAATTGCAAGGTAATGCTATACTTAATAATGCCGAATGCAAAAATAAATGTTCTCCCTGGTGATTGGGTGAGTATGATGGATGCCTGTTTTTCTGCTCTTCCTCTGATTAGTCTTTACAACTCTGTAAATGCGTTAAACAGCATTTAAAAGTAATCATATTATGATTAATGCACAAGTTACCGTGTAAATTTTGACAGGCCTAGTTTTAAATTAATACCTATGAATTTTCCATGGAACTCATTGAACCCCCAAATTACCTGAGCAGCCCACACTTTGGGGAAATACTTGTCTATGCATTTGTTTTGTTTGTTGTTCATTGCCTTTTGAGTAATGGATTTATTTCTTTTTATTTTTCTAGATAACCTGCCATGCAGTGGAAATGTAAGTTCTGCAATTACACGTAATTTAAGTGGAAGTTTTTCAGTGAAAATTATGATGTCTGTTGATCATTCACTATAGAGAACACATTTTTCTTTTTTTTTTGCTGCAGTGCTATACAAAGCAAGTTCTCATGTGAATGAGCTTCTCTCATTAACGTGTGACAAAAATACAAATTCATTTAATTAAAAGGACTTAAATTACAGGTTGTTTCTCACCAAAACCTATTGAATGTCTTCAGAAGACATGGAATGTAAAATTCCCAGTTATGTTTTATTTATGATTCAACTTTACCTTTCTCCTAAAATCCCTTAGGAGGAATAAAACAAGAAAAAAATGACACTTGCTTTTACACAGTAAGTGGATAGTAAGTGGATACATAATGTGGATAGCATAGCACAGATACTTTGGTTTTATCTGAGATACTAGAATATAAAATATACAAGTTCATATTGAAATCTCGGACGTTGGATTGCAGCAAATGTGAGCACAGAGACATTGTTGAGATCTCTTTCGAAACTCTAGAGGACACACATATGAGATTACTGAAGTATTTTTTCTCAGCAGAAACATCTGAGAAGCAGGAGACTCCATTTGATCCTAAAGAAATCTTATTTGTGATGTTTCATTCCTTTGTGCTGTAATACAACTCATTTGGTAGATTTCTGAGTCCTGCTCCTTGCTTTCTCCATCTGTTAATCTAATAAACTATGTTAAAACAATGAGTGTCGGTTTCTTTCTTACCTCGCTTTTTTGCTTGCGAGAAGGGTAATGGTTTAAAGTGACAGACATCACTATGCTTCAGCAAAGCAATCTGAGGTGAGAAGGCCACATACGCTACTGCACACTGTAATATCAACCAAGCACACCTGCCTTAATAGCACCCACTCTTTCCTCTGTCACAGGCAAATAAGAAATCAGTGAAAATTGCCGACATCTCGAGCTAAAGCCTATTACAGTCAATGCCCGACACCCTTTTATTCAAAAACGATCTGTCAAGCTAAACCTCATCAAAGACACTTTGATGCTATGCCATGCTAGGACACTGTTTTGCATCACTAAATAATTTAAAATGACTAAATTTCACAGACAAGCCATTTATTCACCCTGCATGCTTTCAAAAGCCACCCAAAGATGGTCCTATGACAGTTAACTGATCACCAATGGGCCATTCTTAGAGTAAGTCACTTGTCATAGACACCAAACCCCTACAAGATGTTACTGAAACTTCACAGTAAATCTAATATAAAACGCTGTGCTCCTTCCTGCTTTAAAGCTCACCCAAAAATGAAAATTCTGTAATTATTTACTAGGGATGTGCGAGACTAGTCGACTTAACGGTTCTGATGCTGCTAGTCGACACTGGAATTACTAGTCAGTTAATATTTCCCCACATTAAACAATTTTGACACATTTACATTTGGCTTTATATTTTTAAAGAGGCTGTGCTTAAATTACTGTCATATTAATGTTACATATTTGTGACAAGGAGGAGGGCAGGGCCGGGCCGTGACAACGCACGCCCGGACCCCAATCGGGCTAATCAGCCAAGGAGAGGGATAAGTGCAGCGGGAAGCGGCAGTTCGAGAGAGAGAGTGAGCCACACGCAGCTGCCATGTGTGCATTTATGTTTTGTGTCTTTTTGTTTAATTTTAAATTAAAATATTACTTTGACTGTTCAGCTGGTTCCTGACTCCTCCTTGCTGATCTTAACCTTGTTTCAGGGAGGAGGGATGCGCTGTCGTGGAGTCCTCGCCACTGCCGTCCACCCAAAGAGCAGCCATGGCCGTCCGGTGGGGGACGGAGGAGTCACTGCCGGCTGCCTGGACATGGAGGAACGTCTGCCGTCCGCGAGGGGCGGAGGGGCTCCCTACCGGCCGCCAGAATGCGGAGGGGCATTCCATCCGCCAGGGGTCGGAGGACTTGCTTCGGTCCGCCCAGGGAGGAGTGGCTGTCGTCCGCCAGAGGGTGGAGGAGTGAACGAAGACCAGGCGATGGCATGTCTGGGAAACAGTGAACAAGTCTTTTCTCTCTCTCTCTCTCTCTCTCTCTCTCTCTCTCTCTCTCTCTCTCTCTCTCTCACTGTCGCTCCACCTTGCCCTTTCCCTCTCCTCTTTTTTTTTTTTCCCCTCCCATTGTCCACCTCCCCAGCTCTAAAGAGGTCGGGGCCAGAAGGGCAGCGCAACCCCCCCCCCCCCCCACCCTCACCCTTTCTGGGGTAGGATGTACGTCATGCCGGGGGTTCCCCGGCCTTAGGCAAAGGAGGGAGGACTGTGTCGAGGAAAAGGGAGGGGCCGGACCATGACTACGCACGCCCGGCCCCCAATCAGGCTAATTAGCCAAGGAGAGGTATAAATGTAGCGGGATGCGGCAGTTCGAGAGAGAGAGAGAGAGAGCCATACGCAGCTGTCGTGTGTGTGTTTATGTTTTGCGTCTTTTTGTTTAAGTTTAAATTAAAATATTACTTTGACTGTCCAGCTGGTTCCTGCCTCCTCCTTGCCCATTTTAACCTTGTTACAATATTTTAAATATAATTAATAATACAAGAAAGAGGATATCTGGAGCAGATACAAAGTTTCATTTCACCGCATTCTGGCAGCTGGTAGGGAGCCCCTCCGCCCCTGGCAGTGGCTCCACCACTCCAGGCGGCTGGCAGCGAGCCCCTCCTCCCCTCGCTGCCGGCCGCAGCTGTTCCTTTGGGCAGACGGCAGTGGCGAGGATTCCACGACAGCGCATCCCTCCTCCGTTCGGCACCAATGTAACAAGGTTCAAAATGGGAAAGGAGGAGGTGGGAACCGGCTGAACGGTCAATATAATATTTAATGAAACAAAAAGACACACAACACAAACACACACGGCAGCTGCATGTGGCTCTCTCTCTCTCTCTCGAACTGCTGCATCCTGCTGCACTTATCCCTCTCCTTGGCTGATTAGCCCAATTGGGGGCGTAGTGCGTAGTCACGGCCTGGCCTGGCCCTGACCTCCTCCTCGTCACAGGGTGGCTTAAACATTTTTTTTTTTTTTTACTGTTTTCTGAAGGTTGGTTTCTTAGACTAGTCGACTTCAAAATGTCAGTTTAAACATCAGTGAAATTAGCCGTTCAGCACATCCCTATTATTTACTCTATACTTCCTTAGACTTTTTATCTGACTGTAAAGAACAGAAAGGATATTAAAGATACTTTATGCAATTAAAGTGGAGAGTGTGGATTTCTTCTTTGATGGGCACTCATTACATGGAAGAAACGGTCTGTTTTAATCTCACCAAAACAAGGTGATTTCCAGGTATTCCTGTACTTAAATTTCTAAAAGCTAAATTCAAGCACTTTAAGCACTTGAAGGACCCTGTGTGTACCCTGTAAACAGTGTAAAAAAATAAAGCACAGTAGGGGTCAAAACAAGTGGCAGATGTTTGATGGGTCATTTTTATTTAAGATCACATGGACAGAAAACAATGTTGCATATTTCAAATAGGTATGCACCGATCCGATACCTGGATCGGTATCAGTCTGACGAGCCCGATCCAAGTCCAATACTGTGTTAGTCATGATCGTTACTGTCAAGCTCCAAAAATGACATAAAAAAAACATAAAAACACCAAAACAGTAGTTCATGTAACTCGTGCATTTTATTCAAAGCCACTTGAAGACGTGCGATAGCTCTGTGAATCACAAAAGGCTGTGTTTAATAAGTAAATATATAGTATGTGCAGCACCAGCACGTTAATGAATGTTGACACAAATTCACGCACAGGCTGGTGATGAACAGTGGTGCACAATATTTGAGCGCTACTCAAGAACAGCATCTCAGATGTAGATGCTCAATAGTTCGGTTCATTTATATTATGCATTTAGAATGTCAAAATAAAAGCGTGAGTGTTTAAAAAGTGCACAATTTAAATATATTACTGCATTGTATTTAAAATTAAAATTAAAAGTCAATAATAATAATATTGATAACAATGTATTATTATTATTATTATTATTGTCATCATTAGTATTTTTTTTTTTACAATTTATAACAATATTTAAGTTGAATGGGTTCCAAAAAATAACTGTGTGAATGAAAAGTGGACTGATGTCTTACAACTAAATTGAACAAAAAAGAGATCTGAATCCTTTGAAGTCCAGATGCAAGTTGAAACATTTTTGGGGGAAAAAGGAGGAAAAAAGGCAAAATAAAACACTGGTTTCTTTTCTACTGAAGACTGGAATTACTGTTAATTTTGCTGCTACATTATGCAGTATACTATTTATAATATAGTGTTTCTTAATAAGCTATACATTTATATTGAAATAATGTGTAGTTAGAGGTTTGTGTTTCTTTACATATTAAAGAGTACTCCCAGTTAGTTCCACACAATAATGTAAAGATATTCTAAACTGATTATGCAAAAAAAAGACCAAAAAAAATAAATAAATAAATAAATAAAATAAACACTGGGATTGGCTTTGGATCGGTATCGGCCGATACTGAGATTTCTGATATCGGAATCGGATCGGAAGGTATCGGTGCATCCCTAATTTCAAAATATCGAGTTTTGCCTCTATATGGTTCATAATTTTTTTTTTTTTTTTTTTGGTTCATGATATATCAAAATTCAATATATCGTCCCACCCCTAATAAAGAATCTTCAAAAATGTCTCCTTTTGTGTCCCACAGAAAAATAACAGCATACGGTTTTGGAATGACATAATGGTGAGAAAATAATTTCATTTTTAGGTGAACTATTAATTTAATATCTCTCATTTAATATTTCACTCTAATCTCAGTATCACCTGAGAGCTAAGGTGAACCAAAAAGTGTGAATGCTGCCAAAGACAGCAGAGAAATTCATTACCTAGTGTGAGATGTAATCAGGGAGCATCAGGGGTCCACACACTAATGACTCCACTGATTAACCCATGTCAACCATCCAGACATTTTCTACAGCAACCGTGATGGCAATCAACCACAGAGATATTTGTATTTGAATCTCACCTTATCTAAACAAGTAGCCACCCCCAGAGGTCCACTAGCTAGACAGCACTAACCAGTATAAACTAGCCTAGACCAGCATGCAATTACGTTAATGGGGCCATAAGCCTTATTTATTATTATTATTATTATTATTTATTTATTTATTTATTTTTGAGAATTCACAGTAGAGTGTACCATTTGAGAACTGTATCCAGCAATTTGAAATCAAGACCACAATATCAAACAAGCAAGGGGAAAATAGCACACAGGAAAAAAAAAAAAAAAAATGTGTGCTGTAATAAGAGCATAGGTTATAGATACAACAACAATATGAGAGTGAATGACAGAGTGGTTTGAGACCTAGGGACAGCATACAGGTCTGAAAACAACTTCAGAGAGTGTAAGAACAGACCGGAGGTCAAAGCATCTCATTCAAACTCCATCAAAATTGACAACGCATCAAGCCACACATCAATGAGAGTTGGTATTTGTGTATTTTAAGGGTTGTATGAACCACAGACATTTGTTGGCTGTAAATGTGAGCCACTATTTTCTGAGCTTAAAATCTAAAACGTGTTACAACTGACTAAATAAAGAACCTTTTTACATTACGATGTCAGCTATGTTTGGCCACTCTTAAACACATCTTTAATATTGCACTGCAACTACAATGCAGTACAGTACAACTACTGCCAGTGCCAACCATTTAAAGAACAATTTAATATAACTTAAAAAATATGAAAAGATATCTAAACTTAATGTGCAAAAACATAAAAAACAAAAACAAAATGTTTTGTACATTTTGTAAAAATATACATATACACACAGTAATTAGTTTGTGGAAAGGTATGTACAAGCATTAAAAACCATCAGAAATGCACCATGTACTGTATAACCTACTGTTATTGCACTTAACATTACCTTTAAAGCCTTCTAAAGCAACATTTTGGTGCATACAAATGCACTATTGTCAAAGATAAAGAACCAATCTGATTGTCTGCTAAAGAGACTAAAGGGAAAAACTACAGATTAACAAACAAATAAGACTCACAAGAGCTAGCAACAACTTTAGGTGGTTTTCACACTGGGAACATTTGCTGCGGTCCGAATCCAAGTGTGATTGTTCCCGGTGGCCCCCGCAGCATTGGTCTGATTTCAGACTCTTTCAGATTCTGTCGAGCCCCTCTGATTTTCCATCATCAACTTGTGTCATCACAAACGTGCAGATGATGGAAAACAATGCGGATCTCTATATTTGTGTTTTTTATTAAATTGATGTCATTATCTTCTGTGAGTCGCATGCCATAATTCAGCAGATATGCATGTCCGGAAGAAAGCGACTGTATCTGATGCTCGCAGCTTTTTTTTTTTTAGGAAACAGTTGGGTGCGAGCAATGTATTTGCAGCACTGCTTATGTTCCCCTGCCACTCATGGTGCGAGTGTGCTTTTGTGCAACTGATGATGTCGTCATGCATAAATCAGCAAAAATGCATGCACAAGTTATTTTACATCCTGAACGAGTCCAGACCCAAGTACAGGATGCTTTCTCACTCATAAGAACCATGCCATAGTCTCAGGTTCGGTACCATGGTCCGCTCCCTGGTCCACTAAACAGCTTTGATATTACCAATTTTTCATGCAAACCATGCTCTGTTTTGGACTATACTGCTAGTGTGAAAGCCCTCTTAATCAAGCAGAACATACAGAATGAGAGAAACATACTAAAGGCCATTATTATTTGAAAGTGATCAAATCAGATTAGACAGTGTAACCATTTTCTGGCAGGTCTACAATGGTTGCTATAGTAATGATGTAGGTGTCTCCCAGATGCCAAGTGACTTTCTTTTTCAAATGGAAGCAGAAAGCTGTTGGCAGAATGGAGACAGCTGACAGAAAACTGTAAATCTGCTTATCTACACCTTGGCATTTCACCACCAAACTGAACTCATGCTCTAGTAGAGTTAGAGTCTCTGGCTCTTCGGAGAAAACCTCTCGCTCACAAGAGGATGAAAAAATGGTCTCCAAAAAAAAAAAAAAAAAAAAACCTGCCAGTGTGGTGTATCCTGTCTTTTTTTATTTTTATTTTTTATTACAGGAACCCAGGGTTTTTGATAGCAGTTTGTGTCCAGTTATAATATTAACACAAAACCAGTCCCATCCTAATGATTAGAGCACTTCACCTCCACAGAGGTCCTAATCTTTGTCTACAGCAAGTTGTATCCCGAATGGGCAATACTAGCAAAAGTAGAATCAGAATCAGATTCAAAATGAGCTTCATTGCCAAGTGTGCTCACATATAAATCCACTATCATCTCCACTGTTTTGAGTGTGTTCAGCTCAAGGTTGTTGTGATCACACCAGACAGCCAGCTGTTCAACCTCCCATCTGTATGCAGACTCATCACCGTCGCAGATGAGGCCAATGACTGTGGTGTCGTCTGCAAACTTCAGGAGCTTCACAGAGGTGTCCTTTGCAGTGCAGTCATTCGTGTACAAGGAGAAGAGCAGTGGAGAGAGAACATATCCCTGAGGAGCACCAGTGCTAATAGTGAGGGTCCCAGATGTGATTTTTCCCAGTTCACTAGCTGCTGCCTATCTGTCAGAAAGCTGTTGATCCACCAACAGATTGTGGTTGGCACAGAAAGCTGGGTCAGTTTCGTTGAGAGAAGATCAGGCATGATGGTACTGAAGGCTGACAAATCGTCCACAAATAGGATCCTTGCATAAGTCCCAGGTCTGTTGAGGTTATACAGGATATAATGCAGTCCCATGTCGACAGCATCATCCACAGACATGTTTGTTTGATAAGCAAACTGAAGGGGGTCTAGCAGGGGTCCAGTGATGTCCTTCAGGTAGGCCAAAATCTCAAAAATGACTTCATGACCACAGACGTGAGGGCGACAGGTCTGTAGTCATTAAGTCCTGTAATTTGTTTTGTTTTTTTTTCTAAACCAGAATGATGGAGGACCGTTTGAAGCAGCAGGGAACTTCACACTGCTCCAGTGATCTATTGAAGATCTGTGTGAAGATGGGGGCCAGTTGGACAGCGCAGACTTTCAGACAGGCAGGTGAGACACCGTCTGGGCCTGAAGCTTTCCTAGTCTTTTGTTTCCGGAAGCCCCAGTACACATCCTCCTCACAGACCATAAGTTCAGGTTGAGTAGCAGGAGCGGGGTTTCAGGAGGTGTTGGTGTGTGTGTGTGAAGTGAAAATCAGAGCGGGGGAGGGGTGTGAGACTGGGCTTTTCAAACCTGCAGTAAAACACATTCAGTTCATCAGCCATTTATTGATTCTATACAGAGCGAGGGGGAGGTGTCTTATACTTGGTAATGCTTTTCAGTCCTTTCCACACAGATGCAGGATCGCTGGCTGAAAACTGGTTTAGTAGCCTGTGTATTTCCCATCCCTAGCGTGCTGGAGGCTTCTCACTGCAGAAGCGTGTTAAAAACTGCCTTGTGTTGCCACATTCTGGAGGAGGTCACCATTCTTATTGTTGAAGATAAACGCTGGACATCATGAACAAATAATAGAAAATAGTTTTTGAAATAAATTAGCCTATATAATAAATTATATGACACTAGCTACTTTTTTTATTTAAATAATTCTTTGTAAACAAAGATGTATGTAGCAAAATGACAAATTAAGTTCAGTTAGGAAACTCTGTGGCACAGGCTGATAGGTCATTCCGGCACACCTTATAAAGGGAGCCTACTAATTCAGCTAACGCAGCAATCTACCATCAACTATGGGCGCTAGGCTAGAGAAGAGATAAATTTCTTTCTTCGGTTATGTCATCGAAGAGTATATAAATGATCTCCGGCATCACCTGCACGGACCGCGGGGGTCCTTCAGCTGATCGTGACGTCACACTGCTCTTTTGGCAGCAATAAATCCTTTATCTACAGCTGTATGATTCCTTCTGCAGCAGCATACCACCATCCTTCGTAGGAGATTTTTGCAGGTAACAAGATCAATTTTATATTTGTATTTCTAGAAGAGAATTCAAGCTTTTAAAGGTATCTTTATATATGCTCTTAGTCTTTCATTTCTGTGATGGGGAGGACAGCCTCCCTTCCAACCTCTCCTGCAGGAAGGAAAGCACTGATCCGACTGCGCAGAGTCGGATCAGTGCAAGTAGAACAGAGTCTGTGCAAGTAGGCTCACTGGGGGAAACGCATATTTGCGAATGCCAGGGGGCCAGCTGTGTGCCAGCGCGTCTATGCCGAGGGGAGCCTCGGTGAGGGCGTACCAGAGCGGGCAGTGGGAGGATTCTTGGGAGGCGAACAGGTCCACCTGTGCCTGACCGAATCGACTCCAAATCAGCTGGACCACCTGGGGGTGGAGTCTCCACTCTCCCCTGTGGGAAACCTGCCGTGACAGCACGTCCGCTGTAGCGTTGAGGCTGCCCGGGATATGAGTGGCTCGCAGCGACTTGAGGTGCTGCTGACTCCGGAGGAGGAGACGGCGGGCGAGTTGTGACATACAGCGGGAGCGCAGACCACCTTGGCGGTTGACATATGCTACCACTGCCGTGCTGTCTGTCCGAACTAGCACGTGCTTGCCCTGGATCAACGGCCGGAACCTCCGCAGGGTGAGCAGAATTGCCAGTAACTCGAGGCAGTTGATATGCCAACGCAGCCGCGGACCCGTCCAGAGGCCGGTGGCTGCGTACCCGTTGCAAACAGCGCCCCAGCCAATTTTGGAGGCGTCTGTCATGACCACGACGCGCCTGGAGACCAGTTCTAGGGGAACACCTGCTCGTAGAAACGAGTGGTCGTTCCAAGGGCTGAAAAGACGGTGACAGACTGACATAATGGCCACGTGGTGTGTCCCGTGAGCCGTCAGGGAGACCGAGTCCAACTCCAAACCGAGAAAAGAGATGCTCTGAACCGGGAGGAGCTTGCTCTTTTCCCAGTTGACCCGAAGCCCTAGTCGGCTGAGGTGCGAGAGCACCAGGTCCCTGTGTGCGCATAACACGTCTCGAGAGTGAGCTAAGATTAGCCAGTCATCGAGACAGTTGAGAATGCGAATGCCCACCTCCCTTAACGGGGCAAGGGCAGCCTCTGTGATCTTCGTAAAGACGTGAGGAGACAGGGACAGGCCGAAAGGGAGGACTTTGTACTGATACGCCCGACCCTCGAACGCGAACCGCAGGAAGGGTCTGTGTCGAGGAAGGATCGAGACGTGAAAGTACACGTCCTTCAGGTCCACCGCCGCGAACCAATCTTGATGCCGGACGCTCGCTAAAATGCGTCTTTGCGTCAGCATCTTGAATGGGAATCTGTGTAAAGCCCGATTCAGTACTCGCAGGTCCAAGATTGGCCGCAACCCACCGCCTTTCTTTGGTACGATGAAGTAGGGGCTGTAAAACCCTTTCTTCATCTCGGCTGGAGGGACAGGTTCTATCGCGCCCTTCCGTAGGAGGGTGGCGATTTCTGTGCGCAGGGTAACAGCGTTTTCGTCATGCATCAAATCTGGGGCGGAACTACCCTCATGCAGTTCTTTCAGTGCCTTGGCTTGGTGGACCTGCAGGAGAGCCATGGCGTGCAGGGCAGAGGCGGCTTGTCCAGCAGCGCTGTAGGCCTTGGCCGTCAGGGACGACGTGAGCCTACAGGGCTTGGAGGGGAGCTTAGGGCGTCCACCCCAGGTGGCGGCGCTCTGTGGGCATAAGTGCACCGCGAGCGCCTTATCCACCGGGGGAATCACCGTATAGCCCCTAGCCCCACCATCGAGGGTAGTGAGAGCGGGGGAACTGTGGAGTTGGGGTCGGGCAGTAAAAGGTGCCTCCCATGACATCGTCAGCTCCTCTTGCACCTCCGGGAAGAATGGCACTGGAGCGGGGCGCGGCTGGTCTGAGCGGTGCCGCGAGCCCAGAAACCAATCATCAAGCCGCGAGGGTTCAGGGGAGAGCGGAGGGTTCCACTCTAGCCCGACGCTCGCGGCCGCCCGGGAAAGCATGTCCATCATTTCGGCATCGGCCTGTAACTGGGCGACCGTCCCCGAAGTGGGAAGCCCAGCTGAGGCTTCTGCATCCGACTGGACAAGCCCACTCTCCGATGCTGCGCTCGAGAGCTCATCATCTTCGCGGGCCTCGAACAAGAAGCCAGACTCGCCGTGCGACGAGCCGGCGAACTCATCCGGAAGCCCGATTGGGGCAGACGAGCGTGCTGGGGAATGTGAGGTCCGTGGGGGGATACCCGGCAGAGGCGATCCCATTGAGGTCCCCAAATCGCCCCCAGCACCAGCCGCGCTGACCTCAAACCCGTAGGTAGGATGACCAAGGCGGGTAGCCGCTGGGGTGGCTTGCTTCCTTATGAAAGCAAGCCGCGACTGCAACGTTGCCATGGTCATGTTCTCGCAGTGAGAACATGAACCATTCATAAACGCTGCCTCCGTGTGTGTCGCGCCCAGACACGAAAGACAGCGATCATGACCATCCGAAGTTGAGAGAAAACGACCGCAACCAGGAATAACACACGAACGGAAAGGCATTTTTAGAAAGACGCGTCTTTAAAAAGACGTTCCGTGTGTGCGCTCTTTTAGAGAAATATACTCTTTTAGAGGGGAAAAATGTTCTTTTAGAAAATATACTCTCTAGTTTTTCTGCCGAAGCGCCCAGGGGCGTTCTCTGCAGTGCACCAGTGCAGAGGAGGGAGAAGCCACTGAAATGCGCCGTCAGATCCAGCAGAGGTGAATGAACAGTGCTATTCAGCTCAATGAGCATGACCGTTCGGCTCCGAAGAGAAAATCTGAATGAGTGGTTGCATACCAGCTCCTTTTATACCCGTATGTTCGGGGGAGTGGCATGCAAATACCACTCGCCAATTTTCATTGGCCTTTTATCAAAGACCAGTGGTGTCTCGGGCTCCCAAGAGTGACCCCTAGTGTCAGTACATCGACACCAACGTCGAGTGAGTGACAGATAGGGAACACTCACAAGCCCCCTTGTGTGTGGAGAAAATACAGTGCCATGTTTTCACTCTGAAAGACGCAAAAGTTTTGTACACTGGTTTTGCATAAATGATGGCAGCTTCAGAGCAGCTTTAAACTGTCATATAAGCATATTTGATTTTATATTTTAAAGCATAATGGCCATCATCAGTTGTTGCACCATAATTGATGTATAAATGCATGCATACCCACTGAATATCATTAATCTGTTTGAAAATTTACATGAATGTATTTTGATCAGTGGTTCTCCACCCTTTGACTTCAAGGCCCCCCACTGTCAGAGAAAGTATTCAAACGCCTACCATGTAGGGTATATTATTATTATAATATATTTGCTGTATTTCTACTGTAATAATGACAAAGCCTGTTTTCAAGTTTTAATGAAAGAAACTACTATCGACAATAGATTAAAAATATTAATTATTATAATTTGTACTACAGAACATCTAGAACTGTATATTTTTCAATAAAGCAAGATGTTGAAGGGAGTATTAATTTTAGAATTTTCTGTAAGTTTTATAATGTAATAAATATTTAAATCATAATAATCTTCCTATCTAAATCATTTTAAAGATCTTGAGGGCCCTGGAAGTGTGCCACGGCCCCTTATTGGGTCCTCACCCCCAGTTGAGAACCACTGTTTTAGATGCAGCTTCTATTCCACCTTTACAATGTCTGTCTAGAGTCTTCCCTTGCAGGAACCATTGCTGCTAGGCATCTTCCAGAGAAATACTGTCCGGACCCTCTCACGGTAAAATCAGACCGACTATTAAGGAAGCTTCCTTCCAAAAATGGTTTCAGTCTATCATTAAATCGAAATCAGCAGGCATGCAGCAATTGGACATAAGGCTGTATTTTGCATGCTTTGGCATTTTAAACAACCAGTTATGTCATAAGGTCCTGTTGATTACTTTATTTGCATGGTCAGCATTCTCCTGTCTGTCATTTTAGTTAGGTGTACATTCAATTTGCATAAATCGGTATGCATCATCTAGGGTCACTCATGCACGGCAGACATTATGAGCTCTGAAAGACATATCGCTCGTGTAATGGAGCAACAAATTCATACCAATATCCAACAGGGTCTGAGGCTGTATCGCATGATCTCTCCTACTGTTAAGTATAAGATATTAAATAGAAGAACATTCCCTCTGTGGCTTACACTTCTTAATTCATAATCAGTGGTGTCCAATCATAATTCATTATGCTTGTCATCTGCTCAGCCTGCTGAGCACAACGTGCTGTTCAGGTGCCGCAACTGCAGCGTCTTTAGGCCGAACAACTAAATCTCTCACGATACTGCAAGCAGCGCAAATGAACTGTCTAGGTGCCGCAACTGTGGCATCTTAGGACCGAGCAACTAAACCTAACAACACTGCAAGCAAATGTGCTGTCCAGGTGCCGCAATTGCAGCATTTAAAAAAAAAAAAAAAAAAAAAAAAAAACTTCACTTATTTATTTCTCCTATACTTTAATAAGGATCACCTATTGCCTAATCCAAACTAACACAGTTCTGTCCTCTCTTCACATGTCTCTGGACCTGAGACCAGAACTCCTTTTATGACCCGCTCCTCCTAACGATCGACGGATAACATATGACGAGTCATGGTTCACCTGCAGTGAGGCAAATATGTCTACTCAAGGGACTCCGTATACAGAAGGGACTTTGTATGCAGAAGCATACACCAGCACTCTTTAAAGCCGGAACAAAATCACTTCAGCTCCCAGAGTTACCTTGTCGGCTATATAATAGAATGGAATGTTGGTTTTCAGCAGCACGTATTTTAGACCAGTTCAATTTATTCTGAATACTCAAGCTATGTATTCTGGATTCAGTTGATCATAGAATTGTTTAGGTGGTTCCAGAGGTATGCTATCAGCTGTGCCGTGCTAGTCGTCACCTATACTGGCTAAGGTGTGCTGTCAGCTTGTGCCATGGTAGTCTTGTTTAACTTGGCTCAAGCCAAGGGAGAAAAAAAAAAAAAAAAACTACAAGCAGTGCAAATATGCTGTCCAGGTGCCGCTACTGCAACATCTATGGGTCGACACTGCAACAGCGCAAATGTGCTGTCAAAAAAAAAAAAAAAAAAAACTGCAAGCAGCACAAATGTGCTGTCCAGGTGCCGCAACTGCAGCATCTACAAAAAAACAAAAAAACAACTAATAACTAGATAAACTAGACAAACCCCAGTGGGAACACATTTTTAACACACGCTAGGGATACACTGCTAGCTAGAGGTGACTGAAATCCACCTCACTGCAGCCCACATGTTTTGCAGTCAGATCTGCTCATGGAGGGAGGGATCATCTTATTTGATTGTCTTGTCTATTTATTTTCTTTTAACGTGGTTTGGGGATTTTATGTTTGTTCAGTAGAAGCAGTATGCTTCTCGGTCAGCAGCAGCAGCGCACGGGTTCCGTGCAACAGCAGCAGCATATTTACTCATGTCAAGTAGCAGCAGCAGCAGCTGCATGAGTAGAGCAGATCTAGTCTGCCTAGACCAAGCCCATACCATGTCATATATACATATATATAATAAAAATATGTTATACTACTCCGAGAGATGTCTTAACTGAAATGAAAAATTAAGTTCAGTTAGGAAACTCTATGGCGCAGGCTGATAGGTCACCCCTGCACACCTTGCTATGTTAACCAATCAGAACCCCTTTTTTCCTCATCAAATTATATATAACCCGCCTACGCATCATAGTGGCGCGGCTGCAGCAGCATGGTAACATGCAGCATTTCTCCCTCCACCTCCCCAGCAACACCTGTCTAGATCTGCTCTATGGGGGGGATTTTATGTTTGTTCAGTAGAAGCAGCACTCTTCATTGTCAGCAGCAGCAGCACACGGGTTCCGTGCAACAGCAGCAGCATATTTACTCATGTCAAGTAGCAGCAGCAGCAGCCAAGACCAAGCCCATACCATGTCATATACTATATATATATAGATTTAAAAATATATGTTATACTATTCTGAGAGTTGTCCTAACTGAAATATTTTTAACAGCATTTATTAAGCTTTGCTAATGCTAGTTAATAAATTGTTGGAACGAGGAGGGTAATAGTAAAGTAGGTGAACCATTGTTGGTTCATGTTAGTTTATAGTGCATCAACTAATGTTGTTAACATATACAACTTTTGATTTAAAAAAAAAAAAAAAACATTGAATTAAAAATTAACCAAGATTAATAAATGTTGTTAAGGTATTGTTCATTGGTAGTTCATGTAAACTATCATTGTTAACTAAAGTTAACAAATGCTACCTTATTGTAAAGTGTTATCAAATACTCTTCTTTTGTTTCCAGCACTACCATTTAGCGGCACTGCAACAACACTACATGAAACCAGTAGTGCAGTCTAGGGCATACGCAGGCATACTCCGTTTGCCCTTCTATCTTTCTTAGGATTTTGCGTATGCCCACCTAAAATAAGTGATAATACATATGGCCGCCAGTACAACGAGTAGGCATTTGACCTGGAACTTTTTCAGTCTAATAACACGATGCCTCAGCACCTTTGTTTGAAATGTGTTTTTATTATTATTATTATTATTTTTATTATTATTATTTTAAAAAGTGTACAGAGATTCTCTCTAAACACGCACGGAGCAGTGGGAGGCGGGAGCGCAACTGATGGCACAGGCAAGACAGATAGTTCGACTAAGCTGATCCACCAATCAGAACGTACATTTAAGACGCGATTGGATATTTGCTATCCAATTATATTTATAAGACCTATAAATTTAAATACATATTTAACATCAAGTTACCATACCATGGTTCTTAGTTTTTCAGTACATCATGTCAGCAAGAAACTGAGGGGAACGGTAGAAGAGAGGGTGAAGAAGAATGGGCTTTTAATAGTAAAAAAACTACCCCGATGGGGAAAACTCAAAGGTCCAGGGCAGGACACTGCAGAGCAGACTAGGTTTGATGCTCTGAGCTGGAACAGACATGGGAGAACCTAACAGGGTGATAAACCACAGCGAACTGGCACAAGACAAAAAACACCATGGAGTTAAATAGGAAAGAAAATGAGGAGGGTAATAAGGAAAGCAGGTGAAGCAAATAAACTAATAATGAGGTAACAAGGTCAGGACAAGAGGCAGAAGAGCACATGGCAAACAACTTAACAAGAACCATATGCTCACAAAAACACAACAGACCGGACAGGAAGAGCACATGGCAATGAAGTCATTATTGGCCATGTGCTCAAACAAATACAAAGACAAGACAATAAAGCACACGGCAATGAAGCCATCATCAGCCATGTGCTCAAATACAAAGACAAGACCAGACAAGAGCGCATGGCAAGAGACCCAAAACCGAACACGAAGCCATCCGCTCACAAAGACAAGACATGGAGCATGAGTGTCTGGGTCACGACTCAGAAAAAAGACAAAACCAGACCGAAGAGTCAGTATCCAGACACCATGATCCGAACATGAAACACAGTCTAGACAGAAGAGCACAAGGCAAGGAAAACAACCAAAGCCGCGCGCTCACACAGAGACATAGAACATACGTGTCAGGATCCTGTCACCACAATAAACCTGACTGATAAAGGTGACAAGATCCTGACAGAAACTTACCCTGATATACAGTACATTTTGTAAATTCATGTGGAACTATAATTACAACGGCCAAAAAACTTTTATTGGAAAAAAAATATTTTTTACACATTTTACATATATACTGTAAATAAATGTAAATATATGAATTTTAGAGAAGGGGTGCATGTTTTTTTATGTCCTTCATAAATTCACTGTATGCCCACCTCTTCAGAAACTACTACACCGCTGCATAAAACATACAGCACAACCAACGTAGTCTGATTTCTGAACAAATGACTCTTATAAGTCGGTTCTTTTGAATCTACACAGCAAAACATACAGTGCCAACTCCTGAATGACTGTTATCAGCTGATTCTTTTTAGTGAAAACCTTACTGAAGTCATTAATTTCATCATATCCGACCCATAACACTATGTAACTATGTATGTTACAGTTTTTGTTCCTGGGTAGTAAGTGTTATTTCCTAATTGCTTATGCCTCAAAAGTATAGAAAATGGCTATTATTCCCCACAAACTTTGCTTTTGTGACCAGGACAGTGATATTTTTAAATGTACCTATTTCCAATGAAAAAACAGGCGGATTTGTAACTTTTCGTTCACATAAAGTCAGAAAAAACAACATATGAATCCAAATTAACATGTATTTTATACTAAAGTAATACAAAAATGACTACAAAAGATTTAGGAGTAGTTTTTCGAGATGTACGATTATACTGTAAATCACTTTCACGAATCAGCCCCCAAATGTACTCATCATACTTCAAGGTGTCCAGCAAGGTCTTGATGCTCTTGTAATCCTCTTTGAGGTGCACCGAGTGAGCCAGGGGAAGAGACGGGTACTTGTTACCATTATGGAGCAGCACGGCTTTGAGGCTCCTGGTTGAGCTGTCAATGTAGAGGCCCCACTCATTCTGGTTACAAGCGATTCCGATTGCCTCGAACAGACTGGTCACATTGTGGCAGAAGCAGAGCCCCTCTTGACGGGTGAAGAAGCTGGAAAAAGTTTGGTGGCGCTTCCTCTGATCTGCGACTTGCACACTTTCATCAAAAAAGTTCCACTGCTTGAGCCTAGACGTTAAAAGCTCAGCATTGGACTTGGTGAGACCAAGATCTCTAATCAAGTCATTGAGGTCTTTTTGGTTGGGGTAATTTGGGTTTCTCTCCTCAGCTCCACTTCTGAAATTGTCATCTGGGTCTACAACGTCTTCCTTGCTCTCTGACTTAATGCTCTCTTCTAAAGATGGCTGCTCTCTCTCCGGAGGAGTGGGTACGGGCAGCTCGTGGCAGTGTTGTACCGGGGCGATGGATGAAGGAAGATCAGGATACGTGATAGCAGGTGCATTCTTGCCAGTCTGACGTTTGGAAGGGTCCACCATGCAGAAGTAGCAGTTGCTTGAGTGGTCAGTGGGTTCCCGCAAAATTCTTGGGATAGCGAACTTCATGGCTCTCTTTTCCCCTCTGTACCATCCTACAAATTTTTTTTATATATGATATATTTTTTCAATAACATTGAAAATTATAAAACATTTTAAAATTAAAAACTTTTACAATTTTAAAATTAACAAATTTTATAACAAAATTCCGAGCAACAATTGTCCATCTTATCTTCCAGAGTTTTTTTTGCAGTGCTCGCAGGTGAAATGAGGTGCCCAGGGTTTATCTTGATCCCCGACAGGCATGCTGAAATATGCCTTGTAGGACTCACACATCTTAGCAGATGCTTCCACGGAGTACTTTTTCGCTCTTGTCTTGATAAATTGTCCGCAGACATAGCAAAATGCATCTGCCGGATGCTTGCAGCCTCTTGATGCCATCTCAGAAAAATGCAGATATGTATCCACTGAGGCAGCTGGAACTAAACTGAACTGGTGGGCTTAAGGCCCCTGTATTTATACTACTATTCATATTACTGGAAAGTTTCTCCAAGTTTACTCAGCACTGAATCTATCTGGAATGTTCTGGAAAATATGTCAATTTCAAAATATCACTGTCCTGGTCACAAAAGCAAAGTTTGTGGGGAATAACAGCCATTTTCTATACTTTTGAGGCATAAGCAATTAGGAAATAACATTTACTACCCAGGAACCAAAAAAAAAAAAAAAAGAAAAAAAATGTTACACGGTGTAATGAACCAAGAATTGTTACTGTGTTATGTGTACTAAAGGCTTGATATGACAATGTGTTATTAAAGATACACATTATGACTTTTGTTGTAATTAGTATATATATATATAAATTACATGTTAATTAGTCTGTGTAAACACCTTCTGCAATACAAAATGAAATGATCTCATCATTTTGTAACAGGCTGCTGAAGGCAGTAAATCCAATATTATTTGCATTTATAATTATTTCCAAATGTTTCTTAAAGAAACATTTTTTAACTGGTAAGGAACCAGAATCGTTAAGAGGAAATCGCAATCAGATTTGGATATACACTGTATTCTGAATAATGGAGAAAAAAAAAAGTGTTTATTATTTGAGTGCACTACTATTATATTGCATATCCCATCATGTAACTCAAAAATTAACACACAAATATGAAAATAAATAAAAATGAAAATGAACAAGCAAATCAGATAACCAGATTTTTTCCCATTTTTCTGGCAAACAGTATCAATCACAGATATGTTGACAGGCACCAAATTTTCTTAGTTGAAACTCTGCTGGAAGATCTGATATAGAAAGAATGTTTGACCCTAGAGTGGAACTGAACTAATGGCTTGTATAGGAACATCTCTTCTGAAAGGCTATAAAAACATCATCCCTAGAGTGTAGAGATGAGGCGTTCTCTCTCTATCATACACAAACATGCTTTTTTTTTAACCGAGCACTCACAACGCCATTGTTGCAGCAATGTTGAGCCTTTCCGAGAACCCAAGAATGAATATTCTGAACCCCTATTATTGCAGAGGTACGGTGTCATTTGATGGTTTTCAGACAACACCAGTCTCGCTGTTGTACATTAAAGAGAAAAGTTCAGATTCCAAGCTTCACTTAGCTAGACATGAAAATGCACCTCTGCCCAGTGCCCTTGGCTTTGGCAAACCTCTATAAATATTTCAGTTTGCTACTTAGAAAGGGGAAATAAATGCATAGAGGTAGCTATAAGTCTTTTCAAAGCCAATGTCTTGAAAACTATTTGAATACTAAGACTAATTCTAAAGCAAATATGAGTACTAATAATATTGAAAACATGGATAAATCATTCATTTTGATTCATTAACAGGACAGTTCACCAAAAAATGCACATTCTGTCATCATTCACACACCCTTATCCACCCTGAGCATCTGTCTCACTCTCTCATCACCCTCAGCCCAGACCTCATGTCTTATATCTTCTCTAAATCAACCCTTCTCAACAGCAGCCCCTTCACACATTCATTTTGTCCTCCTAACTCAGCCATTCTCTTCTAAACAGCTCTCTTAACCCATCTGGGCCTGCAACTGTAGTGTCTCAGCCCAATACATAAGCACTCTATTACGCCCTGGAGCCTGAATTCCCGACCTCCCCGACTGTTCCCTTTCTGTCGGAGCACTAAACCTCTGCTGGCCTCACCTGCTGCTGCCGTCCCAGGGGAATCCCAGCAGACAGTAGCTGATTAGACATGAATCAGACAGCTGAAGGAGGCTGAGTGAGGTAAAGGTGTATACTGGAGACATCAGGACTGGCCTGGATCTTTCCTTTACACATCAGAGACTACATACTTGGCAGAGAGGTCAGTTTTATTCATACTAAATGTACACACCCTTGCCTCTAACTGCCATTTGCACATATCTGTACATAGCATAAAGACTGTAAATATGTGCAGCAACTCTTTTGTATATGTGTTTTGTCTGTCTTTCTTTCATAGTTTTTTTATTTTTTATTTTATTTTTTAATTCTGTGTCTAGTTGTTGTATGTATACTGTTGTATGTACAGTGTCTAGTTGTTTTGTGTGTATACTGGAAGTGTTTTCTTGTGTGTAAGCATACTTGGTAATAAGGCTCTTTCTGATTCAGATTTCATTTGGGTTATATTCAGCTACAATATTTTGGCTTATATACTGCTGCGACATTGAGAGAGAGGCCAAATCACCATAACACAACAATGATGTGTTATTTTCGTAATTGACTATTTGGTACCTTGCCTGAACAACCGATCGATAGCCTTCAAATATTTTCTTCGAAAAATCAATAAGGTTTAGAACCAGTGGTCTTAAGGAAGCCCTGTATAATTATGCAGATATCCACCATACACAGTGTCCAGACACATTTCTTAGGGGGCATTCACATAGGGCACATTCTTGTATTTACAAATAGCTGGAAGGAGCGCAATAGAATGGAACAGAATGTAAGGGTCTTGAGACACATTTTTAAAATTTAAAAGACACACAATCATAAAAATGCAACTCTCATGGTGCAAGACAGTGAAAAAACAGTGCAAAACATGATGCAATAGTCAAAGACGTTACCCTGCATGTGTAAATAAACTAACAATTCTAAACTGCGCAGTCCTTCTATAGGGTAACTAACAGATATGCAACAACCTATTGATTATGCATTATAAAAGCAGCCAGTTTCAAGTCTGACATTATTGTCTTAATGTTTTGTTAAAGGAGTTGATTTTGTTCCTTAAGTATTCTTTTAATGCCTGCTGTGGAACATCTTTACTGCCCTAAAAAAAACAGAAACAAAAAACTACACTGTGACACTGAAAATATGGCTTTGAAGTTTTATACTGAATTTATATTGATTTGATATTATTTTCCCACACTCAGTTTTCAAAAGATCTGATTTCAGTAATAACGAAATTTTTACCAAATGTGTAGTTACTGCGTTTTGTCTTTGCAGTGGGATAAATTTAAAGCCTCAACTTCTCTAAGAGAATTTACCATCCTAACAGTCTAACAGCATGTTAAAGCACAACACACTGTCAGCACCCAAAATCCTCTTAGAGAAATTCTAAATTAATCCCCTTTAAAGCACTACCACTAGAAATAACAAGGCCAAAAATAAATTAAAAATAAAATGATTCTTGATAAACTAGTCAACCTCACTTACAGACTAGTCTGTTGGTGAACGACTAGTCAATCCATCCTTAAACCAACCCTGACTGTGTAACATCTACCTTTTACATAGAACATTCTGCTCCTTTTTAGTCGTTCCCTCCTTCTCAAGGTGCTGCTTTACTTGCTGTGCTTCTGTCCATCTTAGTCTCTCTCCAGCTGTTTCTCTATCTATTTTCTTCTCTGCCTTCCAGCTTTTCTCTCCTTCCATCAACATCTGCCTGGCTCTGTGAATGGAAATCATTTCAGGCATTGCTACTCAAGGCTAACGCTGAAATGTGTTCCCTAAGGTGTCCACAGAGCACATGAATACAGTCTAAACCCAGATTGCACACAGCATGATACTCCAGTCCAAACATTAAAAAAAAAACAGCGATATATAATGATATCCTCACTATTCCACATATGCACACACATACACACTCAACGACCTTTACCAACCTCTTTTCTCCTATTAGTAGGTTATAAGACCTCTGGTCAGTTCTAAGACGTGTCAAGCTGTATTATGGGCATGAAAAGGTCAGAGGTCAACTCCAACACAAGGCGGATGAAGGTCAGATGCATGTCTAAGACTTTGACCTCTGTGTAATTGCCTCAGCGCTCTTTAAACCATGTCATGGTATAGCTCCCATTTGCTTCTCTTCACTGATCAGAAGTGCTTACAGCAGTATAATGCTCATAATACTACCACTGCGCTGAGCAACAGACCACAAACACGCTGGCCACATTCAAAAATGTCCTGAGACAGTTTTGCAACATCAAAAACTTTCACAAATAACGCCATGGGAGTTAAAGGGATCTGCCAATATCCCTTCTTTAAATCCAGTGTCTTTAAATTAAGCTGTTCAATCCGAGGCATTGGGTACGCCTCAAATTTAGACACTGCATTGACTTTTCTATAATCCACACAGAACCGGACCAAGCCGTCGCTCTTCGGAACCAACACCACCGGGCTGGCCCAGTCACTGTGGGATTCTTCTATTACCCCATCCAGCATGGCCTTTAATTCTTCCTGAACCACTTTTTTTTGTGTTCGGGTAGTCGGTAGGGACAACTGCATACCACTACCCCTGGGGTCGTTTCGGTATGGTGCTCTATGAGATTCGTACGACCGGGAAGAGGTGAGAACACATCTGAGAATTCTCTTTGCAACCTGGCAAACTCTGTGACGTGTGACGGTGAGAGGTGGTCTCCGCAAGTGACCGGGGTGACTCGATCGATGGCTTTTAAGTTCACCTCCGGTCCGAGCTCCTCCATCTCCAGAATCACCATCGCCAAAGTCACGGACCGCCTCTCTCCATGGTTTTAGAAGACTGAGGTGGTAAATTTGACGTGCTCTGCCTCTATCCGTGCGTTTAACCTCATAATAGATTTCCCCGACTCACCATGTGACCTCAAATGGCCCTTGCCACTTGGCAAGTAATTTAGAGCTCGATGTGGGGAGTAATTCAAGGACTATCAAGTAATTCATGTTCAAGGTGTAAATTCCCATAGCCGAGTAACCCTATTATACAGCCGGCTTTGATGTTCTTGAGCCTGGAGCTAATTCTCCTGTGTTAATTGCCCCAGTGTGTGGAGTTTTGCTCTCAGGGTAAGAACATATTGAATTTTGTTTTTGCTGTTTGATGGTCCCACCTCCCAATTTTCCCATAGGATGTCGAGCCTGCCATGCAGTCAACACCCGTACAGTAATTCAAATGAGAAGAACCCCATGGAGGCTTGCGGGACCTCTAGTACTGCAAATAATAGAGTCCCACTTTCGAGTGTCTTCGTGCACGAACTTACGAATCATTCTTTAGTGACTGATTAAATCGTTTGACCAAGCCATCTGTTTGGGGGTGGTAAACGCTGGTCTGAATTGATTTAATCCCCAATAATTCATACAGTTTGCGTAGTGTACGTGAAATAAATTTAGTGCCCTGGTCAGCGAGAATTTCTTTCAGCATCCCCACTCAGAAGATTATTCTGAAGAGTGCCTCTGCAACACTACATGCTGAGATGTTGCGCAGAGGCACTGCTTCCGGATATCACGTTGCGTAGTCCACCAGAGCAAACACAAGGCAATGCCCGTGTGCCGTCTGCTATAATGGCCCAATGAGGTCCATACCAATTCTTTCAAAGGGGACCTCGATCAATGGAAGGGGGCGCAATGGCGCTCTTGGGGTGGCCAACAGATTCACCAGTTACCATTCATGGCGTGCCGCACACCAACTGCGAACATCCCCGCAAACGCCCTGCCATTAGATGGTTCAGTGTCTTTTCCTGCCCTAAGTGACCTGCTATCAGATTATAATGAGCCGTCTAGAATAACATTTCCCGATGGCTCCGCGCCATTCAAAATTGTGTTGTATCCTCCTTTGTCTGAGCGTTATTGCATCACTTGATACAAACAATACTTGATCATTGAAAAATACGGATATTCGAGTGCAATGTCTGGCTGGAGGCACTGACCATCAATCACATTCACTTGATCAAAGGCATGCCTAAGAGTCTCATCTCGTGTCTGCTCCAGAGGGAAATCCCCAGCAGGGAATCCTCTAAGGGCTGGGGAATCCGAGATTTCCCCTTCCTTATTTCCTCCTAAAGTGGAGCTGACACAGACCGCCATAGCTCCGCCTCCCCAGCCAGCGAGTCAAACACCACACACCAATACGTTTTGTTGCAGGACCCATCCACGCACATTCCCCTTAATAAGGTAGTAAATGCCAGCCAATTTGTTACCAAGATTAGTGCATGGGTGAGGCGGGAATTAACCGCAGCCTCGACCTTATGTTTTTTTCCCCAAAACTGAACAGTGACCATCACTACAGGGTAACTTTGGATATCCCCATGCACATCTCAGATTGAACCAAGCTTTGGTGAATGGAGGTTTGATTACAACCTGAATCCACCAAGGCTTGATATTCACTCTCAGAAGCCGAGCAATAAACTGCTCTAGTACCACCAGATCGATCACAGTCCCGACGTTGCGTTGCTCAGACAGCAACCACCTCTGGCAGGTGTCCCGGAGCTGCTGAGCAAAGGCAAACGGGCAGCTGTGCTCACCAAGGGTCAGCACGTGGAAGTGTTGGTGCTGTTGCTCCGGTGTCTGACCAACCCGCTGCAGGATGGCTTTCCTTAAGTCCGCATACACCAGGAGGTTCTCCGCTGGTAACTGCTGCACCACGAGTTGGGCCTCCCCGGAACCGCCCACTGGGTGTTCGGCCTACCACATGCCCCCACCACCTGCTCAAAGAGCTCCAGGAAGGCCTCCAGATTGTCTTGGGGACACATCTTGATGAGCGGCACCTGGGGCGGGGCAGTCGTGGGCTATGGGGTGGTAGCGGCAGCCCTCTCCTGGGGTAGCAAGCACCTGCGGGTCCTCCGCTTGAGCCTGGAGAGGCGCAAATGAACTGCTGCTGCTGCTCTGCGCACAGCTCGAGGAGGGCCTGATGCTGGAACTGGTAGATGCTGGCGAGGGTCTTGAAAACTCCTTCCAGAGGTGAGGCTTCCATGGCGGCTTTCTTCCTCCTTAAATCCTGGGTTGGCCCCACTGTGACAAGTTCTTTAACTCTCTGCAAGGATGAAGTGGGAGACGGCGAGATCCAACTCAAAAGGGTATATATTTCTCCAACACAAACTCACTTTTCAGCATAGGATAACATGTACACAGAGCACTCTGCTGCGTGTGTTTCTCTTCCCCTTCACTGGTGTTTGGCTCGCTCTTAAATGACAAACAGCTGTTAAAGACAATCATTGACAGGTGATGATCCTCACCGTTCTCATCTCCTGATCTCGCTCTCCATTCACAAGCCGGCGCTCCACCACACCCCCACCACCACACCTCGTTACTGGATATACAGTGCGAAACAAAGCGTGACCAGTGTAGTTCGATTTCCAAACAAATTACTTTTTTCTTGTTCTTTTAAGTGAATCAACAATAGCGCAACTCATTTTAGCGAATAAAAAAAAAAAAAATAAAAAAAAAATTATGAATCATTTGGAGCAGTGATTTGATGAATCTGACAGAATTCAATTACTTAAACATCAAGCACAAAGAAGTGTGATTGTGCTTCAAATCATGATCGCTCACAATTTATAGTGAAAAATAAGTTACATTTTGGTTTGTTTGGTTGTGCACAAGACAACATTTTAGATACACATGAGTTTTGTTGCAGTAACTGAATAATCTGACAAAGAACTTGCTTACAGTATCCTATTGTTTATTTGCCTCTCGTGTCTGTCAAATCCACATGTGAAATGCAATTAAAAAATCTGACTGGCAAGTTCATTTTTTCATTTACCAGCCACCTTGGTTGGCAGCAAAAAAGTTCATTTCGGACCCTGGTTATAACAACTTCACTGCTGTATAGCTTCACTGGTGAATAACCTTGTTGGTTATCACTTCACTGAAGTACTGCACCCCCATACTCCATTTCATCCTTGATGTTAAAGGAATATTCCAGATTCGATACAAGTTAAGCTCAATCGACAGCATTTGTGGCATAATTTTGATTACCACAAAAAATAATTTTGACTCGTCCCTCCTTTTCTTTAAAAAAAGCAAAAATCGAGGTTACAGTGAGGCACTTACAATGAAAGTGAATGGGGCCCATTTTTGGAGGGTTTAAAGGCAGAAATGTGAAGCTTGTAATTTTATTAAAAGCACTTAAATTAATTCTTCTGCTAAAGCTCATGTATTATTTGAGCTATAAAGTTGTATAAATTGTCATTTTTACAGTAATTATAGGGTTTGTTGACATTACATCGTCATGCCAACAATGTTGTAAAATTGGCTATAACTTTACAGAGAAAGGGTTAGTAGGCTATTTTATCACACTAAAATCATGTTAACATGCATATTGTTCACATACTGTTTATGGATATACTTTTGAAATAGTGAGTATTTTAACGTTTACCAATTGGCCCCCGATTCACTTCCATCGTAAGCAGGGTTGGGGAGTAACGGAATACATGTATCGGGATTACGTATTCAAAATACAAAATATGAGTTCTGTATTCCACTACAGTTACAATTTAAATGGTTGGTAACCAGAATACAGTTACATTCAAAAAGTATTTTGATTACTGAAGTGATTACTTTGCATTTTATTGTCATTTGTTTCATTTAATATTTAGTCTATTCAGTTGGAAAACATTTATTTGTATAAATGATGTGATCCGAGGAACATTTGAACAGCGGTGAAACTCTAAATGTGTTACAATCATAGGAGCAGACAGAGACTGCTTTTACACTTTTATGAGGGAAAAGTTGGATATGACGTCATTGAGGAAAAAGATGTGGTTTTGTCCACTCTGTGGGGTTTTGAAGTAAGTTTGGGCAGCAGAAATAGTTAACCTTGTGTACATTTTTATGTAAACATTTAACTTTATGCTAAAATGATATTTCTAGCCCTTTTACATGCACATGTTACCAGCCACGATTAATTTATTATTATTATTATTTATCAAGACAATGTTTTTCTCTAGTAAGTCCTTTGATATTAGGGCAAAGTTATGCTGCAAAAATCTTATTCTTGATGAGAATTTCCTTTTTTTTTTTTTTTTTTTTTTTATAAATATAAAAATAAATAAATAAATTGTGATAAATTTACTTTGCATTAAGATATTTAGGCTTTTTTCAGATTTTATTATTATTATTATTATTATTATTTGTATTATTATTATTATTATTATTATTATTATTATTAATAATCTAAGTGTATTTTGGCTTATTGTGCTGGCAGATGTTTGTTTTTCATTTTTTTAAAGAAACTGTTTATATTCAAATGGAGTGAAAAAAAAAAAAAAAAAATCTGCCAGTGCTGAAGAACTAATCCAGAGTATTCAGATTATGTTACTGACTTTGAGTAATCTAAAAGAATACGTTACAAATTAAATTTGATAGAATGTATTCTGTAATATGTAGTGGAATACATTTTAAACGTAACCCTCCCAACCCTAATAGTAAGAGCCTCACTGGAACACAGATTTTTGCTTTTATTTAAAGAAAAGGTAGGACAAGTCGAAATTAATTTATGTGGTAATCAATATTATGAAACAAATGATGTCGATTGAGCTGAACGCGTGTTGAACCCGGAGTATTCCTCTAAGGAGAACGCATTCACACGTTTACCAAATTGCAACAAATGACCATTAATGCCATTTTAGAGTAATTGTGCCATTACTTTATAAGAACTCCAAATAAGAACTCCGATAAGACCGAGCAGGATCTCAATGTCAATGTGTTTCGTCACTCTGTGACATGCTTCAGAGTGACTGAAACTCCTGACTGATTTCAAAGCTCCTCCATTTCTTGTATTTACATGGAAACGTGTTGAAATTGATCTCCAAATAAAGCACAGGGTGACTGTATCATCTCTAACTAATGAAGCTTCTGTCGACCGAAACGTGGACGATAACTCATGAGGTCCCTCCACCCCAGTCGCCGTTGAGTTAATTTTACCAGACATGCCTTGAATGAATAATAAAAAATAAAATAAAAACTTAAGAGAAAATAATCGATTTTCCCTCATATAAATTCAGAAGGCTAAAGATGCGGATCTAGAGAGAGAGGTTGAGTGAAGAATAAAATAAATATGTACATGTGTGCGGTCTCAGTTTAATCTCTTTAAATGCCGCTATAGATTGCTACGAGTCTGCTCAATGTAAAGAGGGATATATCCTTAAAGACATGGATCACATATAATCCCAAAAACATCCCTGTCCAAGAGTAACGCAAAGATCAACTAATGACACTCAGTTCAATTAAATTACTCTCTCTAAGAACATGACAAGATGTTAGTTATTCTTTTAATTATCATATATGTTTACTCACGCTGCTTATTTGAGTTATTTCATTTCTTCATTTCCCTTAAAACAGCTCGTTGACAGCAATAGTTACGGGTGCGCTCGTTTTCACTCCCGCGCGCGTGTGAAATCATTCATTACTCCCGTCAGGAATTTAGCATACGGTCTCCGTATCACTCAAACCCACCATGTCGGCTTAAGATCCAGAGTCTCTCCGGACAGACTCACGCAGTGCATCCCGCATCAGTCTCTCTCTCTCTCTCTCTCTCCCTCTCTCTCTCTCTCTCTCTCACACACACACCCACAGAAGAGGAGAAAGCAGGAGAGTCCCGGTGATTTCAGTTCTTGTAGATTGTCCTCACGCGGTTAAAGTCCACGAGCGGCTCAGAATCAGGAGGGTGCTCGTCTGTCCTCTTTAAGTAATGGTGAAAAGTACCGTCACTGCTCGAATGAAAGTGCTGCCCACCCACCTCACACAGCCCTCATGACATTCAACCCTCACTGCCTCCTCCTCATCCCTCCCCCCCCCCCCCTCTCTCTCTCTCTCTCTCTCTCTCTCTCTCTCTCTCTCTCTCTCTCTCTCTCTCTCTCTCTCTCTCTCTCTAATTTCAATTTAAAGTACTTTATTAGCATGATTACATACAATATTGCCAAAGCATTAATACACAAAACAGATAATGCAAGACAAATAATAATAATAAAATAGTAACAAATAACAATCAAAATATAATTAAAATAAGGTGCCAGGTAATGAATAATAATAATAATCACAATATATATATATATATATATATATATATATATATATATATATATATATATATATATATATATATATATATATATAAGAACAATATACACTATACAATATAAAATAAAATAAGCATTTAACAAGACATTATGAACATAATAATAATAATAATAATAATAATAATAATAATAATAATAATAATAATAATAATAATTCTGTATAAAACCCCCCCCCCCCCCCCCCCCCTCTCTCTCTCTCTCTCTCTCTCTCGCTTTGCATGTTGGGATTGTTGGGTGTGTGAGCATTTTACGCGTGAGAAGAGCGACTCTTTTCTCCTATTTCCTTTTTGGGTTGGTTTGTTTTTTTTTTTTTTTTTTTTTTGTTTTTTTTTCATTTATTTATTTTATGTGTGTGTTTGTTTGCTTGCTTGTTTGTTTGTTTTCTGACCTCGTGGCGGGGTGTGGAGATGGAAGCTCACCCGAGTGAGTGGAATTCTTCTCTTTCACTCCGTCATGGAGTCAGGTGTGTGCCTGATGCCGGTGCGTCTGTGGAAGATGTGCTCGTGGCTGTGGGTGAACAGATTGGCTTTGAGAACATCATCTCGGCCTCAAGAATGCAAGTGCAGAACAGTCTTCTCTTTCACAGATAGAGGAGACAGGAGCTAGTGATGGTATGGAAGAGATAGGTGATGATGATAACATTTCTGAAATGTCAGACATCCCTTCTCAGTGTGGAGATGAACAGCTCTACACTGTAAAAGAAATTAATGATTTCTTAGATGAAACATTTGGCAGAACAGTTGAAGTGCGAAAGTTTTTCCCAGACATCAATACGTTTTTGATTTCAGTGGGAAAAATACAGAAGTCTGTGGGGTTTGATGAGCTTAGTAGAAGGAAACGGTTTAGATTGAAGAAAATTGTCACAAACTTATGGAGAGGGAAAACCTCAACTAAAAGTCTAACCAAACCATGTTAATGTCACAAGGGGTAAATCTTCTGTCTTGTTTTAGATTGTTTTCCTTCTCTCTTCTTGTTCTTTTTCTTTTCCCTCTTTTCATGGAGAGCTTAAAATTAGGAACAATTAATATTAATGGTGGGAGGGATAGAAATAAAAGGGCAGTTTTATCAGAATATATTCAGACTAAGAACAAAAATATTATTTTTTTTACAAGAAACTCATAGTGACATGACAAATGAAATAGACTGGAAAATGTTGTGGGAAGGAAATATCTTTTTTAATCATGGCTCTAATGTAGGTGGGGGTGTTGCTATTTTATTTGGGAAAAATTTAAATATGACTGTTGTTTCTTCTTGTGAGATAGAAAGAGGACGGTGTTTAGCTGTTCAAGTTGATATAATGGGCCAACTGTTTGTACTTGTTAATATCTATGCTCCAAATAATGGAGCAGAGAGAACTAGGTTTTTTAATAAAGTACAAGATGGTTTAAGGCAATTTGATAAGAATGCTTTTTTAATTTTAGGTGGTGACTGGAATTGTACCCTAGATTTTACTTTAGATAGAAATGGAGAGGAACCCTGCCCTCCCTCAGTAAATGTTTTAAGTAATATTATTAGAAATTATGATTTATTTGATGTATGGAGAGAACAGCATCCAAAGGCAAGACAGAACACCTGGGTTAAAGCGTCCAATGCACATATTAGTTCAGCTAGGTTAGATAGGTTTTATATTAGTAGAAATAGGAATAATAGAGTTTTAAAATCTATTATTTCTCCGAATGGTTTTTCTGATCATCATTTGTGTTTATTTGAAATAAGTTTTAAAAAATCACAACGCTCTAGTTTTTATTGGCATTTTAATGTTAAATTATTGCATGATGTAGTTTTTTGTGAAAAGTTTGTTTTATTGTGGCATGAATGGAGAGAAAAGTAAAGTGAATATGATGATATTGTACAATGGTGGGAGGTGGGAAAAACCCAAATAAGAATGTTCTGTCAAAATTATACTGCTCACAATAATAGTTTGTTTAAAAAAACTATTAGAGAACTTGAAAGAGACATTGAACAACTTGAAATGAGTGTAAGTAACAATAATTTAGCAGATGTGGGAATGTTGAAGAAAAAAAAGAATGTTTTAGGTTCTCTTCTTCATGAACATGCAAAAGGAGCTTTAATCAGAGCCCGGTTTTCCTCGTTGAAGGATATGGACGCTCCTAGTTCTTTCTTTTTTAGTCTAGAAAGAAAAGAATCGGAGAGAAAACTAATGGAACTTTGACGTCTGATCCAAAAGAGATGCAATGGACTTTTATAATGAACTGTTTAAAGCACAAGAGTGTGATGGCTCTAGTATGGACTTTTTACTTAAGGATCTGCCTAAATTGAGTGCTGAGCAGCAAAAGGAATTAGACTCTGAAATACTAATACAGGAATTGTCAAAAGCAGTTCAACAACTTTCTGTTGGTCGGGCCCCTGGTATTGATGGACTTCCTGCAGAATTTTATAAACATTTCTGGGACTTATTTAAAGAAGACATGTTAGAGGTTTTTAAAGTTTCTTTTAAAAAGAAAGAATTACCAACAAGTTGTAAAAGAGCTATATTGTCTTTACTGCCCAAGAAGGGTGACCTTGGTCTTTTAAAAAACTGGAGACCTGTTGCTTTATTATGCACAGACTATAAGATTCTTGCAAAGTGTTTTTCAAATAGACTAAAGCAATACCTTGGGTATGTGGTACACAAAAGCCAGACCTACTGTGTACCCAACAGAACTATAATGGACAATCTTTTTTTATTAAGAGATGTAATGATTTAGCATGTATGGATGATCAAGATTTGGGTATACTTTCTATTGACCAAGAAAAGGCTTTTGATAGAGTTGATCATTTTTATTTGTTCAGTACTCTTAAAGCTTTTGGAATTGGAAAAAAATTCATATCAGGGATAAAACTTTTATATGCTGGGGCATCGGCCATGTTAAAGGTAGGAGGTGGGCTTAGTCGGCCAGTTTTAATACATAGGGGCATTAGACAAGGTTGCCCTTTATCAGGGCAACTATATTCTCTGGCAATTGAACCCTTGCTTTGTCAGTTAAGGAAGAAATTGCAAGGTTTTTTAATTAAAGGGTTTGAAAACAGACCTGTTAATATATCTGTATATGCTGATGATATAACTGTTTTTATAAAAAAAGTTTAAAAATCAATGAAAAGGCCTCATCTGCAAAAGTCAACTGGGAAAAAGTGAAGGTTTTATTATAGGGAGCTGGCAAGAGAGAAATCTCCCTGTACTTCCAGGTGGAGTTGAATGGGGTAGTGAAGGGCGAAAAATTCTTGGTGTCCATTTAGGAAAGGAGGGGTATCAGAGAAAGAACTGGGAGGGTATGGTGGAAAAGGTATGTGCCAAGTTGTCTAGATGGAACTGGGTGCTACCTCAGCTATCATATAGGGGAAGGGTTCTGGTTGCCAATAATCTAGTTGCTTCCATGCTCTGGCATAAAATGACTGTGCTTAATCCACCAGAGGATATTGTTCAAGAGATACAAAAGAGACTAATTGATTTTGTTTGGTCTGGATGTCATTGGATGAAGGTGGCTGTGCTTTATTTGCCCATTCATGAAGGTGGACACGGATTAATAGATGTACAAAGCCGACTCATGACCTTCAGACTTCAAGCTGCACAGAGACTGCTATATTCTAGAGGATGAAATTGGATTGAAACAGCCTGCGCTTTGCTGCAAAAAGTGGACATTTTTAAATATGACAAGCAGTTGTTTTTAATAAGGCTGACAGACTTGGATTTGAGTGGCACTTCGTTTTTCTATCAGTCAGTTTTAAAAGCATGGAGATCCACTTTTAAATTGGAGAGAGATTTTTCAAACCTTGGAGACTGGATAAAATCTGAACCACTTTTCAGTAATCCTCTGATAGAAGCTAAGGTGTTAAACCTTAAGAGTTTAAGGACTATAATGGCAAAAGCTGGTTGTACCAAAATATCAGATCTGAGAGCTGGTGAAACCTGGAAAAGTCCTGAGGAGATGTGTTGCCTGACGGGCATTAAGTCTGTTAGGTTCATGAAGATGGTACTTAATGAAATTTATTCTTTTTTACTTTCAGTCCTTAGACAAGTTTCTGAGGCTGACAAGATATCTCCGCTGGAGGAGGAAGGCTATCGTTTTTTTCCAGAGATAAGGGTTTTTGCTGCCATTGAGGAACAACCAATGGAGGACTCGATTCTCAATTTCAGAACTCCAGAACTAACAAAGTTTGAGGAAATCTCTAAGAAAGCAATGTATGTAACATGTGTGAAAGTGTCTCATCAAGCCTCCCTAAAGAAGCTGAAGGAATCAAAATGGCTGGATCTATTTGGGCCAGACTCGTCCCCTAGGGGCTGCTGGAGGTCCCTGTATAAGCCTCCCATAGAGAAACGCACTGCGGATCTCCAATGGAGGGTTATTCACTGGGCGGTAGCCACAAACAGACATGTGGCACATATCGATTCCACTGTGGAAAAGGGGTGTCCGTTTTGTACATTTGAAGAGTCTGTAGACCATGTTTTTTTAAACTGTTTTAGACTGAAAGGGTTGTTTCAGACTTTGGGGGAATGGTTTAGGAAATTTGGGGAAGTTTTTAGCCCAATACATTTTATATTTGGACCTAAGTATGTTGCTTCAGAGAGAAAGAAAATTTCTCTGATAAATCTTATAGTAGGTGAAGCAAAGTTGGCAATATGGTTGACAAGAAAATGGAAATTAAGGGGGGGAAATTCAGTAGACCCTGATTTGACTTTTAAAGCCCTTATAGCTGCTAGAATTAAAGCAGTGTATGCTTTTGACAAAATGACAAATAATCTGCTTTTTACAAAATGACAAATAATCTGCTTGCTTTTAATGATTTTTGGGGTATTGGTGTTTTTTTTTTTATGTACAGTTGATGAAGAGAACAATTTAGTTTTAATTCTGTAATTATATGGTTTTTTTTGGGGGGGGGGGGGATTAGGATTTTTGTTTCTGTTGTCACAATGTTTTAATGTTAAAATGTTTTTATATAAGGAGTGTTAAAATTCAAATTCTCTCTCTCTCTCTCTCGCTCTCTCTCTCTCTCTCTCTCTTTCAAGAGGTAATAATCTAATTTGCCTGGTCACAAAAGGTGAGGGCAGGTAAATCTTGAGTCATGAGAAGGAAACGTTGCAGTGCCTGGCAGGTTCATATTATAGTTCATCTAAAAAATAAATAAATAAATAAATAAATATGTTTTGCTTAAATTAAAAACACAATGCTTTAAAATTAAGAGTTAATGAGATGAGTTAATGAGATGACACTCTTACGTTATTCAAAAATACATATAAAATGCATGACTTAAATACAACTCTTATATGAATCAAATCAAATCAAATCAAATCATATGTTTCAATCACTGAGTTCAAAATCATTTTGACATTTTTACTAGGGCTTAAAGCAAAAAATGTCAAGTGCATATACAATCACATTAACATATATATATATATATATATACACACACACACACACACACACACACACACATACATACATACATATATATATATATATAAAATTGACATTTTAATGAAAAAGGTAGGCCTACATTTTATTCAGGTCATGGAGTAACCCTGAGAAAACCTCTTGATATTCTTGTCTTAAAAATGTATGATATTTGTTAAAATAAAAAGACTTTTAAAAATATTAATTACAATTTTTAATTAATGATTAAGTTGTCTGCACTCACTGCATTAAATGAGCTGTATTGGGACCAGTAGACTCCCATATAAACCGCTGAATTTCGGACGTATTCAGAAATATACTGGCCTGGAGTCTCAAATTCCACAGGCCCTATACATCCGATTATATACCATTTCGGCTGTATAGTGACTGACGATTCCTTCCGTGTATGGCCATTTGTTGCCATAGTAAGTAATCCCCTTAAGTTGTCTGTCAGGAGACTTTTTCACAGCTGAGTCATATTTGCCTTTCTCACCTTCTAGATAAAATCTCACCTTCATTTTTTCAAACTGGATTTAACCTACCCTTAAATCTAGACAACCACTGGGTTACTGCATACACTGGCTTTCATCTTATTGGTTACAATTTATTTAGCACTTCCCTAAATCAAGACAGCTACTGGGTCTCTGCATGCATTGCTTTAATTTTATTGGTTAAACTTAAAATTTAGCCCACCCAATCTCAAACAGCATTTAGCTTATGCCTCTTAAGGTTACAGGCCTTTAATCAATGTTGACACAACATCAAAGATGAGACAAAAATTAGGTTGAAAGATCTTTATGTAAAAGGATAACATGATATATACAAGTGCAACACTTCTCAGAGGAAGGAGGAGGCGAGAAGCAGATTTCCTGGTTCAGGTAAGCGTTTTATTCTCCTTACTGCAGCAAATACACTCGTTCAGGGCTCTTACACTGTTCAATGATTAACTCTAAAAATATACAAACTACTTCACAAAAAAATAAACTCTTGAAATAATAAACGCTTGGCTTCACAATTGGCTCTCTCTCCCATCTACCTGCTGTGTGGCTCTATTTATGCCGCTCTCCCCGTGCTCACTGAAATTAGTGACAGGTGTTAGACATAATTTAACAAAGGTGTAAGCGCCCTTACCGCTTTCTCTCTCTCCGGAGAGAGGCTTGACCACGCCCCCACTGCCACAACAAAATATAAAAATAATAAAATATGCAAACATCTGAAACACATTGTGAAACTTCAATTAAAGTTCAGTAAATTAACTGGCATCTGACTCTGTCACTTGTCATCACATGAAAGTGATCAGTTCCAGTATAGTGTGGGTCTGCATCAAGTCTCTTCTGTAGCTCCTGGAACAGATCTTTTCAAAGCTGCTTGTTTTACAACCCACATTGGCCTCACACAGACAGCACCATCTTTATCATCAGACATCATGTCCACAGAATACACAATACACCTGTGTTTGTCTCAGTCTGTCTCTCCAGCAACTGCAAAACATAACAGTCATTTAACCACTGAAAACACCCACTTAAAGAACTCCAAACAACACATGCATTAAAAAAAAAAATCATATAATAGTCAACAATGGGAGATCAGGCAAGTTGTTACACATGTTTCTCCAGTAAATATTTCTCAGAGTAGGTTTAGATCTAGACCAGCATGGGAATTGCATGCTGGTTAAGCTGGTCTTTATAGCAGGGTTGGTTGCAAAAAAAGCTGTTGAACACCTCCACGTTATTGCTCAGGAAAAAGATGCATGTTGCAGAACACATTGACCTAACAGCATGTTGTTGAAAAGGTAACATGGTTGCACCCTCATCCAGACAGACATTTGTTTTGTTTTTTTGTTGGGAGCCCTGTGGAGGTATGGGTTTGCAGGACACACAGACTGACTCTGCTGCAGCAATGTTTTGCATGGGACATATGTTTTGCTTAAATTAAAAACACAATGCTTTCAAATGAAGAGTTAATGAGATGAGTTAATCAAAACTGTTTTGCAGAAAATTGCATTACAGTTTATATAAACTGTAATGCGATTTTCTGCAAAACAGTTTTGTTGACATTTCTTGACCAAGTGATCATGGCTATTGACCAAATGCATTATGAATGACCCATTAGCTATTTAAAGTAACTACTGTGTCAGCACAATGGTAACAGTGTACGTGTTGAAAATGTACATAAAAAAATAAAAAATAAAATAAGTTTCTTAATTTTAAAATCATAATTTTTTTCTGTAATGTCTGTCAGAAATGTAAAGTAAAATAAAACGTAGTTATTGAGTTAAATATCACCACTGTTTGGTTAACTATTTTTAATTTCAGGGTGTTTATTTTAGCATGTTTGTATGTACAGTAATGTAGTTCGCTGTAGCCTACAATAAGCCAAACTTTCAGTTATTTGCTTTCCCCCGTGTTCTAAAAACCCTCACAGCAGGACTGCCATCAGTCATCACAACCAGCCAAATTTCCTCTGTAAATTTCCATCCAACTTCACAGTTCCCTTTACATGTCTGCTGAATTGAGGTATGTGGCTTTTTGTGGACGATAACGGTTACATGTCACTTGGGTCCGTTTTTTCCCTAAAAAAATCTGACAAACTTGAAGTTAAGTGGGAGTTTACTATTCCTGCATTTTTCCAGATTTGACTCTTTTCATGCAGTGTCATGTATTCAAGGTGCAAGGAAATTATCTTATTACCTTTATACCACATGATATTTAAGTAATTAATTATTTCTTTTGTAAAAATTCCATTAATGTTTTTCAAAAAGTTATTCTACCAAATAAAAAAAAGTTACATTTCTTCAAACTTAACATATGCATCTTAAAGGTTTTTAATTTTTATCACCTGGGACAGCTTTGTCAATGGCCCACCTATTTTATGACAATTGTCTTATTGAAAATTCTTATTACTGTCATGTGAAAAAATGCATGTGTAACGGTGGTTGTCTTGGAGTGGAAGAGGAGAGAAAATGCAGGAGTAGAATCATTTAATTACAATCGCTGCAGTGGAACAAACACTGGGGTAGAACAAACTATAAAGCTTAACATCACAAATTAACAACACAATGCAACACTTCAAGGACAGACAAAGGAATGGGCAAAACTGGAGGGTATTTATACACAAAGAACTAAACGAGGGAATGGAATACATGCGAGAATGATGAGCAGGTGGGATTGATGAGGGCTGTGAATTATGGGAAATGCAGTCCGGGGAAAAACTTCCTGGTGCCCAACGACAGATGAGGAGGGTATGATGATGCAGAAGATGAAAGATCCAAGGAGGATGATCAGGAGGCCTAGGGGGCGGCTTCAGGGCTGGGAAAGGATCCGGGGGCCTGGGGGGGCGGCTTCAGGCCTGGGAATGGATCCGGGAGTCTGGGGGGCTGCCACAAGGCACAGACTGGGTCAGGAGGCCTGGGAGGGGTCAACAGGGCAGGGACTGGGTTAGGAGGCCTGGGAGGTGGCAACAGGGCAGGGACTGGGTCAGGAGGCCTGGGAGGCGGCAACAGGGCAGGGCCTGGGTCAGGAGGCCTGGGAGGCGGCAACAGGGCAGGGCCTGGGTCAGGAGGCCTGGGAGGCGGCAACAGGGCAGGGCCTGGGTCAGGAGGCCTGGGAGGCGGCAACAGGGCAGGGCCTGGGTCAGGAGGCCTGGGAGGCGGCAACAGGGCAGGGCCTGGGTCAGGAGGCCTGGGAGGCGGCAACAGGGCAGGGCCTGGGTCAGGAGGCCTGGGAGGCGGCAACAGGGCAGGGCCTGGGTCAGGAGGCCTGGGAGGCAGCAACAGAGCAGGGCCTGGGTCAGGAGGCCTGGGAGGTGGCAACAGGGCAGGGACTGAGTCAAGAGGCCTGGGAGGCGGCAACAGGGCAGGGACTGAGTCAAGAGGCGGAACCGCTGGAGGAGGAGACTCTGGGAAAGTGGGCGGAGCCGTGGAAGGCAGAGCCATGGAAGGCGGAGCCGTGAGAGGCTCGAGGGGCAGAACTGGGGATCCTAGTGCCCAGAGCGTAGCCGAAGGCTCGAAGGACCAGGATGGAGCCAGAGGCTCGGAGGACCGAGGCAGCACCAAAGGCTCAGAGGACTGGGGCGAAGTTGGGGGATCAGAGGACAGAGGCAAAGCCGGTGGGACTGAGGACCAAGGCGGAGGCGGATGGAAGGAAGTCCCTGGTAGAGCCGAAGGTGGAGCCAGGTAACCGACTGACCGAGCTGGAGGGACAAAGGTCCCTGGAGACGCCGACAGGCCCACAGTGGAAATGAGGGAACGTAGGGCCAAGGTGGTGAAGAGGGATCAGAGGGCCAGGGCGGAGTCCAGGTTCGGAGGGCGAAGGCAGAGTCAGAGGGTAGGCCGATCCCCTTGCCTGTGGAGTCCCCAGGGTTGATGGTTGAGCTGGTGACTTGAGGGCAACCAGCTGATCAGAGGAGGGAGGATGAGGAGCCAAGGAAGGTGTTGAGGGAGGAGCCAAGGAAGGCGTCGAGGGGTTGAAGGGAGCCTGTGGAGGCGGGGCCGAGGAATTTGATGGCCTTGGCAGAGGAGGAGGGAGTGGGAGGATGGGCGGGAACAGCAGAGACGAGGAGATTTGGAAACTGGATGGGATCAGTGGAGACTGGAGACTCATGGGACAGATTATTTCAAAAACATCAACCATAGTAGGGACTGGGCTCAGCTCACCCTCAGTGGTGGGAGTATGGGCGGGGCTCCACTCAGTGCCTTTGAACTCCACTAATATGCCCTCTGGGACAGACGTTAGTGCCGGCTCTCGCACCTGGCCAGACTCCGCAATGGGCTCGGGCTGTTGGTCCTTTGGGGGCAAGGCTGATGGCTGGCTGGGCTGGTCGAGGCTACAGGCTCTGGCTCTGGGACGGTCGAGGCTACAGGCTCTTTGACCGTGGCAGGAGTGGGCTCTGGCTTGTAGACCGTGGCAGGCATGGGCGCTGGCTCGTAGACCGTGGCTCGGATGTATTCCAAGAAGGGAAGATTCTCTACTTGCGGAAGGGCTGTGGAATGATGGAAGTTTAAGCCCATACCATAGATGGCACAGAGGTAGGGGTCCGAGATAGTGGTGGAAGTGATGAGTTGGCAGAACTTGAAGGTGTATTCAGGGAGAGGAAGGTCTTGCTTGAATAAATCCATAAATGAACCAGTCAGCTCCATGACTCTTGTGGGTCTGGACATGTAGGAGAGGAGGTTTAGAGGGATCGCTGGAGTGGAGGAGGACGTTAGGAAGAACAGGTAAGTGATTCAGTATTCTTTGTAGGTCAGTCCTTCTGTAATGGTGGTTGTCTTGGAGTGGAAGAGAGGAAACACAGGAGTAGAATCATTCAATCTTTTAATTACAAACGCTGGAGTGGAACAAACGCTGGAGTGGAACAAACTATAAAGCTTAACATCACAAATTAACAACACAGCATAACAATTCAAGGAATGACAAAGGAATGGGCAAAACTGTATTTATACACAAAGAACTAAATGAGGGAATGGAATACAGGTGAGGATGATGATGAGCAAGTGGGAATGATGAGGGCTGTGAATTCTGGGAAATGAAGTCCATGGAAAACTTCAAAATAAGAGTCCTTGAATAAAATGAGGGAGATGGACTGTGACAGCATGACTTAAAAAGTAAGAATTATGCATCATATACTGCCTTTAATTACAGCTGAAAAGCAAACAAATAAAATTATTGTGTCCAGACAGAATGATTCTCAAGAATGCATTAAAATAATGAGAAGAAAATCATCAAGAAAAATGAGATGGGGGTAATTGTCATAAAAAAAATAAATAAATAACAACGTCACAATAAAATAATAATAATAATAACAGTCCTAAAGACAAGCTTTATTTTCTTTATTCAAAATGTAATTTAGCATTTGTTTATTCTTCTAATGTTTTTGTGAGAATCTCCCATTCAGCCACATATACAGTATATTACAAACACATACGAGCATCACACTCACCAGTGCACAAAATAACAACACAATGCTTTGAAAGCACAGTTGCGAGATAAGCATTGCTTATAAACACGATGGAGCCTGAGGTTGTGACACTGCAATATGAAAAGCAGTCTGAAAGTGACTTTTCCTCCAACTCTTTAAAAATGAATGTGGGTGGTGCAGAGACAGAGAGAGATAGGCCGGCTGTTCTCTTCTCTAGTAACGTAACCAGTTAACATCTTAAATGTAGCTCAGTGTAACCAGAGAGTTACACTGAGTCCAGTGCTCACATATAATAACCCCTATAACATCACACCACTGGCATGTATTCCACCACTGCAGAAATGTACTTACACAGAGGAGTCATATAACATCCTTAATATCAACTTTGTCTATGTACATTAGGTATGACCAGGTCTCACTGATGGCATTACAGTGGGGTCAATGGAAGGCGATCTATGGCTATGTTCAAAAAATACGTGTTTGGGATTTAAAACTGTATCTAAGAGGTGTGACTCTCAAACTGTCCTCCTCATACAACATCTATGAACAGAATAATTTGAGATCACACAGTCAATGTTTGGCATAGACAACCATATTTACTAGCAGGTATGACTCTCAAATTTCCATTCATATTACAGTCTAGAGAAGTGGCCAGATTCGTCCGAATACAGTCTGTATGATTGAATGATCAAAGTTAAGCCCCTGTTTTTCTCTTGCGATAGCGGTTTTAACTAAAGTGACAGTGACGAAAATAAATATCAAAGATGCCGGTGTCCATAACACCGGAAAATATTCGTACAATTGACACAACGTTATTTAATAAACAAGTACAAAGGAGTGCAACAGTGCCCTGTGCCAGCCCACTTTTTTGGCACTCTTTGTTCCGGAAGTATTTTCCCCTCTCATAAAATGCTTCATAAAATAGTTCTAAGCTAGAATCAGACCAACCAACTCAGATGTGAATCAAAACATTACAAACTTTGATTTGAAGCAATAAAGTATTTGAAAATCAGACAAAAATAGTGCAAGACCTGAGGACACAATCTGCAATCCTATGAAGCTTTGTGATAAATAAAAATAAAAACAAAAAATATTGATTTAAAGTTGCTAATACACCTACTGACCACTTTATTAAGAACACTATGGTACACTAAAGCCCGACGTGCATTCTGAGATTCTGTTCTGCTCACTACAATTGTACAGATTGGTTTTCTGAGTTACCGTATACTTTCTGTCAGCTCGAACCAGTGTGGCCATTCTCCGTTGACCTCTCTCATCAACAAGGGGTTTCCGTCCGCAGAACTGCCGCACACTGGATGTTTTTTGTTTTTGGCACCATTCTGAGTAAACTCTAGAGACTGTCGTGCGTGAAAATCCCAGGAGATCAATAGTTACATAAATATTCAAACCAGCCCGTCTGGCACCAACAATCATCCACAGTTGAAATAACTGAGATCACATTGTTTCTCGGTGAGTGTAAGTATAGAAACAATCTATTTTAATTTTATTGCAAAATATTTAGATATTTGCACATGTACAAGTAGTTTGAGAGTGAAGGGAGACTGACTCGATTGCGTAATTGAAGTGAGTGGTCGCTGTCGGGTTCATTTTGCAGGCTTGGTTTGCCACGATTCTCTAATTGGTGGATCTTTCTCGACTGGACCATCTTGTTCTTTACTAGGAATTTGACTATTAAACTTGATTTTTAAACAATGAAATTTAATTAAGTCAAAATAAAAGCTTTATTATTGTCAAATGTACAGAGTATAGTTTACCAAGTACAATTAAAATGTTTACTTGGCTGCTTGTCACAGATCTATGACAAAAAATATGCGCAATATCAACAAATAAACAATGAGTGAACATACTTACACAGACAATGCCCTTAAATAAATGCACACAATAAGTATTATTTTATGTATTTTATAGTATTAATTAATACAGACTGATGGCTTCAACAGAGGCATATACCATATATGATAAACACCAGCTGAGCTAGCAGTTGGTTCGTCTTTAAAGGTTTATATGTTATTGTTAAAAATCAATTCGCCTATGGAGATAATTAATGGGAATTTTAATTCCTGAACCTGACTATTTCACTCTTTTAAGGCTTAATCATAGCTGATAATAAATTAATAATGGCTGATGACATTGATAACTGAGAACTTCTCTTTTGGAATTATGTTAAATTTACAGCACAAGGTGTTAGTGCAACACAAACACATATTTTACTGAATGCACTTTTAAGAGAGTGGCACACACTGCACAACGTAACAGAAATCTAGTTGTCCAGTGCAGTTCTGTTCAGGTCTAACTCAAAAAGGTCCTAAAAAAGTTAGTTTAGTTGAATGTGGTTGTTATTCTCATCTATAACTGAACTGTGTGTAAACGTAACCATATTTAACACTATAAGGGTGTGTTCACACTTGGCAGGTTGGGTTCGATTAAAACGAACTCTGGTGCGATTGCTCTGTTAGTGCGGTTCATTTGAACAAGTGTGAACACTGCCATCCGAACCTTGGTGCGCACCAAACAAGCGGAATAGTGGGTCTCGGTCCGCTTCCAAACAAACTCTGGTGCGGTTCGATTGATATATGAACGCAACATGGACCAAAGACTTCTAAACAGACCAAAAATAGGAAGCAATTTGCCTAATACTGACCTCAAGCATACCTGGTTCTTCTCATCATAGGAGCTATGTTGCCCATTATAGTTCGGTACAGGCGTCGGAACCGCCATCAGCCATCCTTGCAGCATATCTTCGTTTGTGTGTACAACGCAGGAATTCCTGGCACTGTTTTGACTCTTTTACACATTTTATTAGCTCTTCATTTGTTCTCAGCTGGTAAAAATACCACCATATATACATATATAAATCCAACGAGCGCATTTAGCCCAGAAGCCAGCATTGTTTTGGATGTTCGGCAAGTTCCGTTGCAAGATATACGTCATAAAAGCTGTCCAATCAGGTTGTGACTTTTTTATGATGCCTTTTGATTCATATCTTTAGGTTCGGTGTTAAAAATGCCAGTGTGAACGCTAAGGGAACCAGGACTAAATGTATCATTTTCTTTTTTGGTCTGGACCAAGAGGACCAAGAGAACCAAACAACAAGTGTGAACACACCCTAAAACAGTTGAGGACTGACAACCGTATTATACTGCTATATATCTTGTTTCGATATATATATCTTTCCAGTTTTGTTACCATAACTGTCTGCAACTTACTGATAACACGGTACTCTCTACCAAACATGGAAGAATACATGCATACACATCTCTGATTCACAGTGCACATCCACACCTTGTGCACAGTAGATCAGCAAGCAACCCCAGGAGATTCATGTGGCAATCACAAAATTCACTGAACGGAAGCCTGAAAATAGAAAGGAGAGAGAGAGAGCAAGAGAGAGAGAGAGAGACAAGAGAAGAGACTGCAGAGAGGGTGTGTGATCGAAAAACCACTCCAAGGTCAACACAGTAATTTGTAGTCATGGCAGGCCAAATAGTTCAGTAGTTAGATTTTGCACCAGTGGATTTTGGAAGTCTCCTTGGGTCTTAGACAGAGACCCACCTGCAAATAGAGTGTCTTCATACACTCACAGTAACCAAACTAATGCAGTCTAGTCTTGTAGCTAAAGTGGGCTGTGAGCTGCAGCTTTAATGAAAAGCCTCATCAGCACCTATGGACCCATTTAATAAAAAATGTAGCACAGGTAAAATACACATATTCCAAAGTCAGCCAAAACAATACAAAATTAAAACCTTGCTCAGAGTAAAGGAGCCTTTCGGCTAAAGCAGCGCACCTCCCACAGTCAAATTATTCAGGAAATGTTAGCTGAAACACAGTGATGCCCTGCTATCAAAAATAAACCCCACACGCACGCAGGAAACACGCTGTAGCTGTTCGCTCATGCCTCAGCAAGCTCAGGATCTAATATTCTCAATATAGAAGAAGAACAAAATCTGTGCTAGCATGCAGTACATCTACACATTATAAAAATCCTGATGCTAGCAAAGACATTCGAGATTTCATTTCAGTTCAAGTATTTCATATAAATTCAAGTCGTCCAAATCTCATATTTGCAGTTATTGTTGTAATTAAAACAAAATTACAATTTCACAATTGTGTAGAAACAGTTTTTAAAAGTGGTCGATCAATCTACGTTTTTGAACAGCCTGATCTCATGAAATTTACGTGACAGTGGCAACATTTTTGTAAACCAAAATTATGTGCTTCATTACACATTTGGCTGCAGTTTCCAAGTGAAATGTCCAGCGGGGGGCGCCAAAAGCGAGTGAAATTATGTTGTTATCAGACAAGGTTTTAAAGGGGAATATTAGATGGATAACCAATGGTGTCCTAAAAGATACTGTAAATGAGAGGTGAACAAAAAAGCCATGCTTACCTTAGACCAACACCTAAACCTAACCAATAGTGTTTTAAAATCATATTCGACATGAAAAGCACATTTACTGAAGCAACCATATAATTTCATGTAGCTTCTATGGCACTTTCGCTTCTCTTTCACTCTGAGCGTCCTTGGCTGGGCTAATCTTTTGTCATTATTTACTCATCCTTGTGAAGGCTGAAGGCTATTCCAAAACATATGCACCAAATTTAAGCTGTTTTTTAAGGCCACATCCATGTATATTTTTAAGAAATGAGCAAATGAACTGTTTCGGTATATCAAGTTTTTAAGTTGTATATCCCTGGTAGTTGTGTGATTTCTGTGCTATTAATTAAAACTGGATAACCCTTCAGTGACATGGCTTGGCTACATATGGAGGACACAGTGAGAGCTTAAATCAGCTAATAGAAACTCTCACTTTTCCCTCAGGTCATAAATAATTAAACATTGCGTGAGTCGCCTAAAGTTACAGTAAAATCAAAATGACTTGTGCCATTATATTATAGACCAGTAAAGCTTGTTTATTTTTCATTGCAAACTGTGATATTTTCCTCCACTGTCTTCTGTTAATACATATCAACATTACTAATAAGAGTGTTAGTGAGAGTTCTTGCTCTCTGCTTTGCTATGGCTAAGCCTAGTTTAATCACGCTGCTACATCCCTCTGGGGCGCATATTTAGATATACAACTGAGTTAGAACAGAGAAAGAGAACTTTCTTAGGCCTTAAGTCATCACATAAGAGGTCAGAACAGATCACCGGAGTCTTCTGGGCATGAATGAGTAACTAAATAGAATAAGATTCAATGTGTGTGAGAGTGTGTGTGTGCATGAGTGCATGCATTCGTGTTCATGGATGGGAGGGTTACTTTTGAAATGTATTCCACTACAGATTACAGAGTACTTGCTGTAAAGTGTAATTTGTAACATATTCCGTTGATTACTCAAGGTCAGTAATGTATTCTAAATACTTTGGATTACTTCTTCAGCACTGGTAGGTTTTTTCACTTGTTTTGACTATAAAACTCTACTCTAAAAATACATTCTCTGAAAAACCTAAATATCTTATGCAGTGTTGTTTCTAAAACAAGATGAATCAAATTGATCTTGTTTTAAGGATTTTTAGATATTTTTACAGGAAAACAATACAAAAATTATTATCACGAATATAACTTTTGCCCTAAGATCAAAGGTCTTACTAGAAAAAAAAAAAAAAAAAAAAAAAAAAAATATATATATATATATATATATATATATATATATATATATATATATATATATATATATATTATCCAACATGAATTAACTTGATAAGAAATATGATCGTGCCTGGTAATGCTAGAAATAGCATTTTAGCTTAGCATAAAGCTGACAATTTACACAAGGTTTATTTCTATTTCTTCTGCCCCAAAACTTATTTCAAACGTACTTCTCTGTCTGCTCGTATGAATGTAACACATCATAAGAAAGTGTTTCACCGCTGTTCAAATGCACTTTGGATCGCATCATTTATATGTATAAATGTTTTCCATCTGAAAGGACTAAATATTAAATGAAACAAATGACAATAAAATGCAAAGTAATCTCTTCAGTAATCAAAATACTTTTTGAATATAACTGTATTCTAATTACCAATGATTTAAATTGTAACTGTGGTGGAAAACAGTTACTTATATTTTGTATTTCTAATATGTATTCCCGTTACATGTACTCTGTTACTCATCAACACTGTGCGTGTTATATAGTGTATAAAAAAGTCAGCTATCAGGCTTAGTAGTTTATTGTGGTCTAAAATATTGCCTATTCACATTTAGTCAGATGATTTTGCAATAAACACGCTTTTTTCCAAAACCTAGTTCGCTGTCTGCTTAGACTGCATTCAGCAGGGAGATGTTGATCATATAGTTTATTTGATATTATTGATAAAAATAGCTCCATCTAATTAGAATGGACTGTTTCAGCCAATATTTGTTTGTGTACTTAGTATGCTTATTAGAGTGCTGTGTTATCTTTCCAACAAGTTGATGCCATGTCTATTGGAATCTCCTGAGAGTGTTAGTAGTTAGTGGGTGCTCTAACGAGAAGGCTAAAGGCTACAACCTCTAGCGTCACTCACTAGTGCGCCACTTGAGGCCAGGGGAGTGAGGTTTACACATACCGCACAGCTATCACGTTCCAGCTGGCTCCTGTTGCATGTGCATATAGTCAAATAAGTTCTAAGATCCTTCAGTTGTTGACTTATTCCTGAGTAATCTCTGTCACATCGCCTGTGGTCGCTTATGTTGCTTCATATCGCCAACTTTCATTCAAAATAAATGACTTCCGTTCGCTTTGTCATCTAAATCACTGCCATTGTGAATGCTGTTTCAAAAGGCAGCTGCCTACGAAGACAGAAGGCAGCGAGGCAGCTCACTAAGTTTAGGAACAGATCTACTGACAGAGTTCTGTTGGAAAAGAAAACTAACAGGCTGAGCTGTAAAATGACAGCAGGCATTTCTTACTGTCATTAATAAACTAGCTATACTGTCATGTGCATAGCAATACACAGCACATAAATTAATCATTGTGAAAAATACAACTGTGAATTTACACAGAACTGTTGTATCAGCACAGCCACTTCAGACTGTGCACACACTGTATGAATTCTCTCATGAGCATGCTCAGATGTTATTTGTTAAACAACTTATTCAATTCTGCAATTAGCAATGGAATATCACAAGCATTTTCTTGAAAATATTCCTTCAGTTGCCTATGACCTCTGCAAGATCTCTCTGAGGTTGTTGTTGAATTGGAATTCTTATTAAAGCAACAAGTTGCTTTGGGAGGCCATGAACCAAAACACTAATCATTATCTAGTTCACTAGAGCTCCAGAGAGTAGAAGCTCTCAGTGTGTACTAATAATTAGCTGGAACGAAGCATTTACAAACAAAGTCTCATTAATAGTGTGTGACAGACATCTCCTTCAAGCCCTGTGGAGCTTGTGAGCAGCACAGATGGTCCGTCCCGCCAAGACTGTCAGTGAGTATCACTTAACTGTTTATAAACGGCACATCTGTAGAGCGCGCAAATGTGCGTGTGTCTTTTGTTGTGACATGCCAGCCTATGAAATTAGCCCCAGGTCATTAGGGGCAAGTGTATGCATTTTAATCTCACAGCAAGATGTTTTTTGACACGTAAAGTAATTGTTGTAACGCTGGGTGAAGTTGTGACTCCAGCAGAATGTAAGTGAAACCTCAGCTAGTCTAGAGCTTTGATTGATTCTGTTTGCCAGGATGGGAGGGGGAATTTACAGTTTACATTTAATGCAACTAGACTTAGCAGATAATGTTAAGACACACAACATTATGCATCTAAAATTGGAGAACACTTACAGGACCTTTGGTCTGAAAAGAAACAGCTAAACCAGCTGAACATTAGTTTGGCTGAGATTGGAGACCAACTAGACCAACTTTAAAAAAGATAATCTTAGGCTGATTTAAGCATTTTTGTCCCTAGTAGGGTCTTGTCTCATTAAAAAAGATGAAGCTACATGAAAGTGACTTCTTCATTAGTTGATGCATTACATACAGTAGGTAGTTTGAATTCTTCTGAACAAAACATTGGCTTCTCTCCAGATAAAAATAGTCTGGAAGTCTTAAGAGTGAATTCAAAAACCACCAGTGAGAAGGGGTGGAGCCAGGAGTTTTTCACAGGGGTGGCCGAGCAGGGGCCAGCGATCAGTCTGTGGTGGCACAGAAATGTTCGGGCAGCATTTTCGTATCATCGGACAGGGGTATGGTGGTTGTTGGTGTAGAACGCGGAGGCGCGTGGATACAAAAACAGAGGGGAGTGGATACATGACACCCAGGACAGAGAGGTGCAGCAACCTTGGTGTGCGCACATATTAAGTCTCCTGTGTGTTGTGGTTGTAAAGAGACGGTTCCACCTCTAAAAAACTAAATTGTGCCCAAGACAAAAAATGACCAAAAACGGCAGTTGTGAGTGGGGTGGCCAATGGGGTGGCCAGGCTTCAGTCCGTGGTGGACACGGCCACCCCTGGCCACCCCCTAGCTCTGCCACTGCCAGTGAGATTCCATCAGTGTTGCAACCTAGTGAGCTGCCTTGCTGTCTATGGCCTACATAGGAAGCTGCCTTCTATAGGCTAAATTATACTTACTCTGCAAACAGGCTTCATTTAGTTTGCTTAAAAATGCTCTTTTCTCAGGCGTTCATTTGGGCCGTTCAGACCAAATGTGCTCTTGCACTAAAAAAAGCCAAATGCAGTGCAAAAAATATAACAAAATGCAGGTGTCTTGAGATACAAGGTCTTTTTTAACTTGATGTGTCGTCTAAAAACTACATAACTCCTTTGTGAGGTACAAAAAAACAAAAAAACAAGCAAGATATGCCGCATCAATAGACAAAGACATCTGTCTAGTGCATGTTTACATAAAAAACATTTCAAAAACAACGCAGATGGATGCAAAAATGCATTGGTGTGAATGGCCCTTTTGAGTTGGGCAAAAATTTGGTATTTAGCATAAACATACTGTCTACCTTTTGGAACTGCCTTAACTTTGGGAGTGCACCTACTAGTGTTGCTCTGATACCAAAAATTTTAGCTTCGGTACGATACCAGCCCTGGTACCTCGGTATCGATTCTAAATCAATACTTAGGCAACAAATAAATAGTCTCAGATTACTGATGGAATTACACAGAAAATGACTTGATTAAAAGAACTGCATAAAGTTTTGCCATTACAAATTCTGTGTTTTACAGTTACAATTTTTGTGGATTCCATGTTTTATGTTTGAATAAAAACTGTTATCATTACAATATTTAAACAAATGAATACATAAAACTTTAACCAAATGAAAACATGAAAATAAAATTCAAAAATTGCCATTTTGTTTTTTGTCAAATTAAATAGTTAAAACAGTTGTAATGATAAAAAGAGAAATAAATACAAGTTAAACAGTGCTTTTATTTTAGCGGACCTTTGAGTTCTGACCTTTGTGTTTTTTACAGTAGTTTTTAATAAGCTCTGCATTCCAAAGGAAATGCTGTACTACTCGCAAGCTGAAATCCCACTGGAGAAGAAATGTATGTGTTCACAGCTGCTCAAACAATAAACACACCTCATTGAGCATCACATACGATTTCTCTCTCTCTCTCTCTCTCTCTCTCTCTCTCTCTCTCTCTCTCTCTCTCTCTCTCTCTGTGTGTGTGAACTATGAAAGAGAGCACAGTGGCACCCCTAGTTCCTTCTAAAGTGTGCAGCTCATGCAGACTGCACTGTATATTATTTAATTAAATGACATCCTTATGTTGTGCAATGATCACACTTGGCCATATCAAAATTTGAATGTGATTAATTGTCAAATTGTCATTGATTTCATAAAAAAATGTCCCATCACTTAAATTTCGTTAACAGCACTATACTGGAGTATAGTACTAAAATTAGCAACACGACAATTTTGTACCGTTTTAAAATTTTGGTATCGCGATATTTAGTTAGTACCAGTATACCGCGCAACCTTAGCGCCTACTGTATGATACCTTCAAATGCTGTCTTGGTAGGGAGCTCACAAAGTTTTCAAACATAATTTCTATCACAGTTGTGGCTGTTTTTGAATTTCAGTGCTTCCCATGGCACACTGAGAAATACATTCTTTTTGGGTGTTGGGTAAAGTGTTGTGTCAGTGGTAATGAATAGATTAATTTAGAGAAAAATAGCAGAGCCTTGTGGGTCATTTAGTGCACAGCTGTATAGGATCCCACAGCACTTTACAACTTTACAGCTCTATGAATGAGCCAATAAAAGTGAATATGAGCATATGAAGGAGAAGAGCTAAGGATAGGGGTCATATTTGGGAGGAACTAGGCACCTGTCTTTGCTCCTTCCCAGAGAACCATTCTGTCATTTTAATCGAGAGAAGACCACACTTCTGTTCCAGATACATATGCCAGGAATCTGCTCTCTGAGATGTCATGGGTGACTAAAGCAAACGAACAAACCTTAAAGAGAACCAAGCTGCATATAATATCTAAATTATAGTGAAAAAGGGCTGTGGTGTCTGTGCAAGCGCACTGGAGCTATCCGTGGTGCTGAAATGTGTGGTGGTGCTGGTGCCATGAAATAATAATTTCACATGCTGTCGACCCATCCTGGGTTTCCAAAGTGCTGAAATATACAATAAATTGCTTGAGGGATCTGGCTGCTTTAAACAAAGAATTATGTTCTCAAGTTAAGCTCACAGTACATTACCGTAAAAAGCCAAGGTAGCAGTGAGACCCGATCAAATGCTCCTTGCTCCTACAGCCTTCATTTCTCAAGCCTGTTATTTTTGTTTACGATGTGTGTGCATATTCTCAGGTCAAATGAGCCTCAAAATTAATTAGACATCAAAAAAGAAAATCCCACCTGCTTCAGCCGTAGTGCATGAAATAAAATGCAGCTAAGCACAATTAAAGGGACTGTTCACACAAAATTTAAAATCTGTCATTTTCCCTTGTGTTGTTCCAAACCTATATGACTTACTTTCTTCTGTGGAAGACAAAAGGTGATATTAGGCAGAAAGTTAGCCTTTCACCATTCACTTTCATTACCCCTTTTTTTTTTTTTTTTTTCATAAAATGAATGTGAACGGTGACTGAGGCTAACAGATCTGCATAACAGATCCTTTTGTGTTCCACAGAAGAAAGCCATACAGATTTGATTTGGAACAAAATAAAGGTAAATAAATGATGACATAATAGAAATTCTGGAGTGAACTAACCCTTTAATTAATTTATTTATATATATACATGCTTTTGGTATATATATAATATATACAGTACTGTGCAAAAGTCTTAGGCACATAAGATGCTTCACAAAAACATTTGTCTTAAGATGGTTATTTACATTTTCAGCTTTAGTGCGTCAATAGGAAATATACATTTTAGACTCTCAAACATTTCTATATGCACATAGAATAGAATAGAATAGAAAGAACAGGGAGCCCTGCAACAGATGGCATGGTCCCCACAGAGCCCCCCACTGAATATTGAGTCAGTCTGGGATTACAAGAAGAGACAGAAGCAATTGAGACAGCCGAAATAGATAGAAGAACTGTGGCAAATTTGGAATATCCTATCTGCCAACAACCAAGAAAAAATGTATCCAGGTGTACCTAGGAGAATTGGTACTGTTTTGAAGGCAAAAGTGGTCACACCAAATATCGATTTAGCTTTTTATTATGTTTACTGGACTTTGTATGACATTAATTGATAATGAAAACTATTTATGGCATTATTTTTGAAGACATCCTCACTATGCAACATTTTTCCCAAGTGCTTAAAACTTTTGCACAGTACTATATATATATATATATAAACACTAATAGTCTTATTAATATTAGAATGTTTGAGTTGTGGCCAGAAATTAAGGCCGTTCATCCAATCAGATTAAAGAGCCGGAAGCAAGTGTTGCATAGACTATTTTATATAAGCAACTGCTCTCAACTGGTAGACTGAAAAACAGCACTGACAGCATCTTTTGCCAAATTAATATACCCTTTGGAGCAGCTAAGACACAATGCATTACTCTGCTGCTGTTATTTACTTATAAATAAATGGCCATACTTTTGTTATGAGTGAATTGTGAAATTGCAGGACAAAATGCATTTTTAATGCACAAGATACTGGAAGCATGCTTTGGTTTTCTATGAATCGCTGTGAAGTCAAGCTGTCATGTTAAACCATTATACACAGAGGAGATTCTAAACATGACTGCAAAGCTCAGATTTTGCTTGGAGATCAAACAGCGTACCCACCACTGAGAGGATGTATGGTTTAACATCCCAAATTCGAGCAAAATAACCCAAAATACACTTCAGATTGTGTGTGCGAGCGGGATGTTTTTGCGTGAGAACACAATAAACAGACATTTAGCGAAACAGCATGTCTGTGGGTGACTCATGCTGAGAACGTAGGAAAGGGTGAAACCGAAGATGTGGAATAATAAAAAGTGAAACTCTTTTGATGAATGTTGATAAGCAGGTTTCCTAAATGCAACTTGACAAGCTCTGTCTTCTCATTATGGACATAGGTGAATTACGGACCGGGCCAATGGGGCCAGTGCCCAGGGGCCCTTGACTACCAAAGTCTATCAACTTTGAAAACAAATGTTTATATATGCTTAAATATGTGAGAACTTATTCAAGGCCCCCTCAACAGGGCCCTGTGATTATAAGGGCCCCCAGCCCTCTTATAGGACCCTTTTGCCTTCATGTTTCTAATTACATTTTTTGAGCAACTCATTAACCTTATAACACTGTGCGTATCATATTTGATACATTACTTTCTAAAGCATCTACATCATTTTCACGATGTGTATGTTTTTTGTTTTTTGTTATTTTTATTTCAAAAGTAGTATTTATTGAATTCAAGCAACATGTGCTTAATGTCATTATTTTGTAGAAAAATAGGTTTAATCAGGTTTAAAAATATACTTTTCTGACTTATTTCATATGTTAGGCTTTATATGGTTAAACTTTATTCTTTGTATAAAAGGGCTGTTGAACAAAAATGTTACTATTCATTGCTATAACTGCATGTTTGCCCCACATTACAAAAATAACTTAGGTGGTTAGGAACAAGAAAATATTGATATTTTACTTTGTGTGGTTCAAAAGTAATAATTAAACTAGATGTCGAGACAAACTATAATGTTGATCTGACAAAGCCTTGTCTGAAAGTTTAAAATAGTTTTAAATGCTTGAAGTTAGAAATGATTACAGGTTTTACAGAAAGAAATTAAATAAGTAATTAAGTAAGTAAAGAGCATTTTAAAGGGCTTGTGTGCAAGTTTTGAGAGCAGAAGTTTGAAATTACGAACATTCCAACACTCATAGCTCATTCAAATATTCTGTCAATGTAATGTAGTCTTGGGGATTTTTGGACACTTTGAAAAGGCTTAAATCATGCCTTTGCAGGGCTTTTCGATGGAAGAATAATAATGGTAGCCACGCTGTAGGGTCATTCCAAACAGAATTTCCCCAAATATTGACCAAATGACCACTATTTTTGAGCCCCATGCCTCTCAGCCCTTCAAAGCTCTCACAATGGAGGCTAAAGTCTTTGAAGGAAATAGCGTGTAGGGATGATCACTTCTGAATGGAACACACCCCATCATTCAGGTGAGTTATAAAAGATATATCAGTGTGAGCCATAAATGTCTGAGCTCTTTGCCGAATTTCACCAAACCCTTGCACAGATACTGTAGGAGCCTTCTGTATTTGTTAAATTCATCAATATTTAAAGTGTTTGATGAAGTTAAAATATTTTATAATTTATTATGGCAATATGCATGTAAATATGCATTTTGTATGCATAATTTGTAGTATTAACATTGAGTTTACATTATGTATAACAAAGAAAATTGGCCCCTGGGCCCTTGTTAGTCATAATCCGCCTCTGATTATGGACTGTTACTGTAAAACTGCACAAGTCTGTAACAACATTCCTTAACAAACAAGCTTTAATTCCATCTGTGACTGTTCCACTTCCACTCAAACAGACTGTCTGTAATGTTTATTGAAATAAACTCAAACTGTAGAAACCACCCACATCACAGAGGCACAACATGAGAGCAAAGACCTGAGATTTGAACCATTGACTCAGCAGATAACTGCAATGATACCACAAGTGAATTTGCTTACATGTGATTAGTGACATAGTAATCCTTCTTAATTTTTCAACATAACACTTCTTTGTTGTACATTTTTCAAAGACCTAAAACTTTCAGTTTTTTTTATTTTAATTTTTTATTTCCAGGTTTAAGTGGAAAAAAAGACCCAAGTTTTAAGAGTGGTCTCTTTTGGAAACCACTTTTTATGTCCAAAAATTGCAACACTTACTCATACTCGTATACTGTTTTGGATAAAAGAGTTACCTTTTTTAACACATTTACTGAAGAAATGTGATAAAGCAGTTTAAAACGAACCTCATACCCAGGGTCTTGCATTAGAATGGGAAAGTGCTGAAAAGATTTACAGGTAAAAGTAGATCTGTGGTAAGAAAACAAATTTACAGAGATGAACAGCACAGCTCAGTCAACCTCTATTGATCACAGCATTACAGCCCCATTGCACTGTAATGCAATGGTCTAGTAAACTGTCAACACAGACAGCATTTTGAGGCCAGAAACATACTTTACGCAAGTATGCGAACGCAGTTGGCCAAAGCTTGGTGACAGAATCACTGTGGATTACAATCTGCATTTGTGGATGATTTATGGCTCAGTGTGATCTCTGATAAAAATGTTCAGATCAGCATGAAGTCTTGTTAGTTCTTAAGCAAAAGGAGATGCTCACTGATCACTTGACGAGAACACAAGAGCCCGCCTCGGCAACAAAACACATTTTTCAAACAATTTTGATGTGCTTTTCAATGTGCTGGAACCACTGACAGCAAGAATGGTCAAGGGATCAACAACCTCCCACTGGAAGGCGCTAATGCACACTCTGTCTCTCACCTACTGGCCAGTGATTATGTAAATAAAGATTAAACCTGAAAATCGCTGGAAAAATCGGCTAGTGCGACGCCGGTTTAACATGATTCTATAAGACCAGGTTGGTATTTTCATACGAGTTTGGACGTTTGGTGAGGCATTTTCAGGGTCCGAAATTAACACAAGTGCGGGTAAATTTTCTATTTGGCCAGTAAATTTTGCAGTGTCACCCACTAAACACTTTTAAAATGCAATAAAAAAAAATATAAATAAATAAATAAATAACAAATTGGCCTGCAAGAAATCAGACTGGCTGTTTTTTTTTTTTTTTTTTTTTTTTTTTAATCTAACAGCCACCTTAGCTAAAAAGTTAATTTTGGAACCTGGGGCATTCAATTGCACTTTTTCAATTAGCAAATTCCAACTTTCTGGGTTGAACTGAGCACAGTATTTAGTATAGTTTAGATGCTGTTACAGAGATGCCCGGTTGCTGAGTTATAAGCTAAGTGCCAGTTCTTAGACCCATTACGCTTGACAGTGCTATGTAGATCATTGAGCTAAGGGTGCTATCAGGAAGACCATGTGCCTGCAGGCTGGAGTTCAACACTTTCTGAGAACTTGATGATTGGAACACAGTGAGAACAGCGACTGTGTCACTCAGATCTTCTGATCTAAAGCTAAAGCCTATGGGATAAACCGTACACTTATTCTCTGATAAGACTGCCTTCCCACAGACTCATACAACTAGCTATACAATCAGACTCATGCTCTCCCTCTCTCATACACACACTCTCGAAGACTTGGGTCAAACTTCACACCTACATTTAGACCTGCGTTTACACAAACAGCTGTCCACAGCCCTGCTGCAGATGATTACTTTTGCAACCACAGGCACAAAAGCTCCATGAACTCCATTAGGAATCTGACTGTCAGACAGGAATAAAGGTGGCCAAGTCTTTTCCAAAAAAACTTTACTTGTTCCCCTGACACTGTGTCAGAACTAAATTACTGTCATTATAATCAATCATGCTTACACTGGAAAAGTAAACATCAGCACTTTAAAATTTATTTAAAAAATCATATGTGTGACTGTGAACTGATTAATAGCAATTAATAGCTATTATTAGTTGGAATATAATAGCCCAGCTCCAGCATCTGTTTTCATTAGTCCAAAGGCCAAAGTACACTTTGATCAGACTTGAACCCTAGGCGTCTGCGTACAGGACAAGTGACGTAAATTTCGTAATGCATGAAATGCAATGAACGTATGCGGACAGATTTTTTTAACCGCACAGTGTGCGCATGTGCCTGGAATTATTTGTACTAATTAGTGGGTCCACAAGGTGGCAGCTCTCACATTTGAGCCATTGCTGTCACGAAGAAGCGCTAGATGTAATCGCCGCTAAACAACAGGAGACGAATGTAGAAACAAAAACATTGGATGTGCACGTCAAGAACGCTTGTGTGAGGAGGTCAGAAAATACTCGAGTCTGAAGGAATATAAAGACATCTTATGGGTCTAAACTCTTGAAGATAAATAGTTCAGGCTCTCTTAATCGCCTGTCCATGCGCGCACAGTCAAATGAAGGATACTTTGAAAGGCTTGCATTCGTGTACGCAGACGCTAAGCATTTGCGTCAAACCCGAAGTATCCTTTGGGCATTAATCAATGCATCTTTTCATCATCCTGTTGCAGCATGTGTGATGTAAAAAAATCCAGCTTTGAGTTCTTAAAGGTATGCTGATATCTTAGAGGTGCTTTGCCTTGACTAGCATCAGAACGGCTGAGAGCGCAGTAGTCCTCCAGTTAGGAATTAGAGCTCAAGGCCTGAGGTTATCTTCCTCTCTACGCACTCTCTCTGCTAACTTTCTGTGGATTAACGCTTCTCTGTTCTTATCTGAGACTGCAAGCTAAAATCCATGAGATACAGGGTGATAGAAGCAAAGCAATAAACCAATGGGAGGCAGGAAAGGAGAAGGAGTGACAATAGGACTGCAGTGAAAGACAAATACTACTGACCTATTGTCCCATAATGCATTTCAAATTTAAATGAGTTGTTATTCTACTAATATGACTGGGTCTCATTTACTAATAAGTGCAGTGACAATTATGCGCACAAACATATTAATATATAATCATGATTTCTAAGTTAATGAGACCCGAAGTCTTTTGCAGGTCTCTGTTATATTGCTGCCGGTCCGTGACAACATTCTGTCATAGTGAGCAATGTGTTGGGAGATGGATACAGTAGTTCAGCATCTGGTCTGGTAACCCACGGGTCACTTATTTAATTCCTGGAGGCTGGAACATGTGATTGATGACTTGGGTTCCCATATCACCACTGTAATCTTTTTTGCCTTTTCATTAGTTTTTTATCTCCCCGTCCCTGTATGTTCTGTTGTTTCAGTCAAAACAGGTATGTGTAGTGTGCATCTACCAACACACTGTTGTGACCGCGATAGCCAGACAGACATCTGAGGGTCTATCTGAGCTTTTTTTTTTCTTATAAGCTGCTGCTCACACAAAGTCACAGTGACTGTACCCATATCTGCATACATATATGCCACTGAACTCGTGGATCTGTGACACAATTTCATTAAAAAATATGTTTTAGACTCTAAAAGTTATGCCAAAATCCATGCAGGTGACCAAGCCTACTTTAACTAGCCATTCAAACCAAAACAACACTGGTTCTCTATAGAAATTCTTTTATTTAAAACTGCCTGCTTAGTTCAAACCGTGTGAAAGTCAACACAGACAGAGAGAAAGGAAAACAAGCTCTACAAAAGATGAGAAATCTTCAGAAGCACTAAAGAAAGCTACTAAACTAAAGCATGTGTTTTTATGTATATATAATTAACAAAACAGACTTTAAATATATATATATATATGATGTATATCATGATGTTTTGTATATTGAGCAAATAGTTTTCCTAAAAATGTATGTCCACATATGTGGACAATGGGATTATGTTGCTAAATTTTAAATAATACCGAGCTATACAAAGTCAGATTTTTTTTCATGATTCCAGGAGTGTTGGTTATTCAAGTTTTTGACATGTTACAGACATTACATCAGAAATTAGCATAATTAATTCTGATTCAAAGTAATGGCCAGCATCATCCAATCACTGCAACCATGTTAAAATAAAAGTTACTATTATAAATTCTGAATATACTGTATGTGCTGATTTCCATTGTCCCATGTCTGTCAAACATGCTGAGTGGTCCAAACATCACCTGAAACGGAACTTTTGGTCGGAGTTTAGGAGTGAATGGACTTATCTGCATAGAAAGCTATAGGATGTCCCCTTACTCCCTTGCTCCCTATTTAGTGAATGACTTAACCTGCGGTGTGCTGTCTGCATGCACTGGTCTCAGAACAGTTTGAAATGCACCTTTTTTTCATCCTAACTCCATATAAAACCTCTGAAAGCAACATTTTTCAGTTTTTGGATGAACCCGTTGATTCTCAATGTGATAATGCACAGTAAATATAGGAATGCATTTACTAATGTTAAACGAATAGAACCATATTGTACAGTGATAACAAGATAAAATATAACAAAATTTATATTAAAATGATGGGAAATAACCCACAGATTTGTTAATGTGGAAAGTTATTTCTTTTTTCGTCTTTTGTGGGAATAATGTCCCACGATACATGTGTGTATGCATCATGTTTATCATCACACTGACGCAAGAAAAATGAATACATTTTTAAAGCGACATATCAAACTAGATATGCTACTCTTCACACCCAAACAGGTTTCAATGAAAAAACGTAAAGAGTTTTCTTACTAGAGTCACTTTTGTTGGCTCTGAGCCTGTGAAGCACTTCATGGAATTTGACCCATGCTGTTGTCACGTGAATCGGTGCATCAAAAGTTTAACCCTTAAATTATAGTCTAGAGTCTTGTGAACAGTTTTCAGTTGGTTTAAATTCACTTAAATTCTGCGTTGCGTAGAGCGAATCCAAAATACAACGTACATGCATGTGTACACGGGGTTGCACAAGGTTAAAACACATTATAATTTTCACAGTGACTGCTATTTTGAACGTTTTTAATGATATTTTATTAGCCGTTGACTCAGGTCTCTCTGCTATTTTAACTATGTTAGACCTTAGCGCTGCTTTCGACACTATTGACCATGCTATCCTTTTGGATCAGTTGAAGTCTGAGGTTGGCATTCAGGGGACTGCATCTTATTTAGCAGATTTGACATTTTCTGTTAAAATTGGAAATCCAGCATCATCTTCAGCTCCTTTAAAATATGGTCTTCCTCAAGGCTTTGTACTGGGCCCCATATTATTCTTATTATATGTGCATCCTCTAGGATCTATCTGCCGCCAATATGGAATTTCTTATCATTTGTATGCCGACGACACACAGCTTTACTTCCCACTAAAAACTTTCTTTGGTTAAACGACAATAAGACAGAAGTTGTTATTTTTGGCCCATCTAAATCTAAAGAGGCATTAGCCCAGACACTTGCACCACTAGGGATTAGTGTAAAGGACAATGTGAGCAATCTTGGTGTAATACTAGATTCAGCTCTTACTTTAAATAAGCAGATAAATTCTATAGTTAAAAGCAGCTACTATCATCTTAGAGTTATTTCTAAAATAAAGCCTTTTCTTGGATTTAAAGATCTGGAGGTGATAATTCATGCTTTTATTTCATCCCGCCTCGACAACAATAATTCTTTCTACTCGGGAATTGATCGTAAGCAGTTATCCCATCTACAACTTGTGCAGAATGAGGCAGCCAGGTTACTGACTGGCACCAGGAAAAGGGAACATATTACTCCCATCTTGTCTTCCCTTCACTGGTTGCCAGTTAAATACTTTAACATTTTATTGTTTGTTTTTAAAGCACTACATGGCCAGTCTCCACAGTACATTAATGACTTTCTTAGGCCCTATTATTCTTGTAGACTACTGAGATCGTGCAACCAAATGCTGTTAGCAAGGTCTAGACAGAAATCTAAAGGTGATTGAGACTTTTCTATGGTTGCCCCCAAGTTACGGAATGATCTCCCTATTCACATCCTTTCCTCCCCTTCAACTGAGATTTTTTAATCAAAGTTGAAGTTTTATCTTTTTGAAATAGCTTTTAAGTCTGAGTAATGAATTAATTTTTATGTGAGTGAAGACATTTTCAAGTGTGTTGTAAAGGTATGTCTCTGATGTTCTGTTGTTTTGTTTTTTTTCCTTTTTATTGTTTGTTCTACAAAAATTGTGAAGCACTTTGGATAACGTTAATGTTTACAAAGTGCTATATAAATAAAGATGAGTTGAGTTGAGTTGAGTTGAGTTTAATGATTCATCACTGCATGCCGTACAAACAGATACAGACAAAATCATAAGCCATCCTGAAACTACTAAACATTTGCTATTTTTAATGGAGTGTGATATGCTTGACGAATCTGCCAGATTAGAAAGTAATACATCAATAATGTTTCCATAAAACAGCATAATGACTGAAATCAATCAAGTATTTTATCCAAGAAACTTGACTGGCATTTCCTGAAGGAAATATCAGTGCTTGAAAGGCAGTAAAAGAATAGTGTTAAGGTTTTAGGTAAGCTTAGGTCATAGGATTTGGTTCTGCCTAAATAAAATGCAGTGTACAGACAGAAAGAAATGCAATTCAGTATTCAAATATTATGAAAATGTTCTCTGTTGTTTACATTTTGAATGCTGAACATTCTTTCGGAGGGAGTTTTTCCAAAATATAATCTTGATTTTACTAAAAACAGAAAGGTTTACAAAAAACTAAAATAGACAACTAAGGATGAAATCATCTACAAAACAGAAAAGTCCATATGTTCAGTGGTTTCAATGCAGAAGTTGAATAAATCGCTAACCAGAATGTTTGAGGAATATAAATACAGAGCTGCTTTGCAAACCTGTAATATCCTGAAACTATGCAAAAAATAAATAAATTTGCTGGGGTTGAAAGCAAACACTCAGCTAAGCTGCACAGATATACATCTATCAAGAGGAAGAACTGTTTGTTTGCACTCCGACTCAGCAGCTTAAAATTACAAATCTTAAGTCTCTCTCTCTCTCTCTCTCTCTCTCTCTCTCTCTCATCGTACCAGCACACTTTTCACTCCAATAGTTTTGTTATCAACTTTGCCCTCAATTTAAACACTCCCTTTGTAAGACTCTCTCTTTCTCATCACTGTGAACCCAATTACATTGATACTGTTGTGTGTATCTCTGTGTTTGTGGTCATTATGCTTGCAGAATAGCATGTGATCTCAGGTTTCACACATGTCTGAGATACATATCTGTGTAAAAATAGATGTGTAAATAACCAGGCCAACACACAATCTGCAGCCAAAACTTCATAGAAAGCTCCACTGAAATCAAACCGCAGTCATTGAAGTTCTACTCATACCCTGCCTCTTTGGCATCAGTTCATTAATATTTAGGATCTTTTAATTTTGTTTTTAGCTACTATTAAGTTGTTATAATAATTACATACCATGACCATATAAATTATTGGCTGATATTACAGATTTTTACATTTATATCAGAATTGGATTCTATTTCTATTTGTTTTATTTTGGAATTCAATTAGATTTATATAGGATTTACAGTATATAAATCGGGTATTTATTGACCAGTGTTGGGCATTAAACTGTGGACAATTGTTTCTGCCTATTCAAAATGAAAAAAATGTTTGCCGTCATCTATTGCTTATTTAAAGGGATTAAGGTATAGATTTAACCATTTAAGAGCATTATCCATTGATGAGCTCTTACAATTTCATAGCACTGTTCTTAAGAGCACATTCCACAATGAGTTGCTGTGTGCATTCATGCATAAAAATTAGTTAAAGGAATATTCCGGGTATAAAACAAGGTAAATTCAATCGACAGCATTTATGGTATAATTTTGATTACCACAAAACATAATTTCAAATCATCTCTCCTTTTCTTTAAAAAAAAAAAAAAAAAGTTGCAGTGAGGCACTTACAATGGAAGTGAATGGGGCCAATTTTTGGAGGGTTTAAAAGTGGAAAGGTGAAGCTTATAAAAGCACTTTAATTATTAATCACATTAATTATTCTGTTAAAACTCATGTATTATTTCAGATGTAAAGTTTAAATCGTAATTTTTATAGTCATTTTAGGATTTTAGGGTTTATTGACATTACATTGTCATGGCAACGAAGTTGTAAATTTGGCTATAACTTTACACTGAAAAGGTTAGTAAGCAAATTTATCACACTTAAATCATGTCAACATGCTTATTGTTTACATCTTGTGGCTATCATTTTGAAATTGTGAGTATTTTAAAGTTTACAGACGGGCCCCATTCACTTCCATTGTAAGTGCCGCACTATAACCCAGATTATTGCTTTTTTTAAAAAAAAAAAAAAAGGAGGGGCAAGTCAAAATAAACTTTTGTGGTAATCAAAATTATGCCACAAATGCTGTTGATTGAGCTTAACTTGTACCAAGCCCGTATTATTCCTTTAAGACTAAAACAAACAGATCTATTCTATACACAGTTTTCCTGAGCAACCACTGGTTGGTGCCATGATGATTCTAATTGCCTGTTTTCTGTTTCTGGTCTCAAGAGGCAATGTAAAACTAACCTAAATGAGAGATCCAGATGGAGAACAACAACATGAATTTCACACTCAACTTGTGCAGCTGTTAGCTGTCATAACAACTCAGAGTAGTTAATGATATCAACATAACAAAACTCGGACCATCGCTTCATGTCATCAACACTATAGGCACTATAAAAAATTTAAAAAAAACCCGGTAATTTCGACTCTGTGAAGTATTGGCACTATAGATTAATATGTTTTTGACAACTTCTACAAATGTAATACTTTACCCGCTAAGAATAAACCCTGATGTGGGGGAAAACACTGGAGATTGAAAACAGGCGAACCATGGAACACTTCTGCATTCAGGAAAAGTTGGATTGACCTGTTTCAGTGACGTCACTTTTTCCCCATAGCTGCCATATTTGTGATCATCAGCGGTGACCTCTCGGTGTATCACCGTGAACATTTCTCCTTCATAAATAACAAATGTTTGTGTTGTTTTCTGCTCTGATTTGGTCAAAAGTTTACAAAACGTCTGTGATGATCCTGTTTGTAAGAATGCAAGAACTGCTTTTAATTCATGAAGAATACACAGAAAGCACCTGAGGCATATTAGTGAATAGGAATAATATGTTTAAATTGTAGTCTGGCGATGTCTTTGCTTAATTATTTTACGATGTGTTGTATATTGACTAACATTAGTATATACACATCAAATATATACTATACAGTATATTCACATTATAGTGCTTTTGTATTTATTAAATCGTGTTACAGTTATCGCATACATTTATACAGTCTGGGTTTTATGAATGACATCGTCCTTCAGTTTGTGCATTTCCAGTTTAACTGTATCCGAATCGATGGATTTATAAATATAACTGACACGTGTACAGGTAACTGACATGTCTGAATAAATGAGCAAAGACCCACAAGTGTTATTATTAGAGTTGGGGTACTCGAGTTCAGACTCGGACTCGAGTCCGAGTCATGAGTCCAATTTTAATGGACTAGGACTTGTCACAGAATCGGATGCATTTTTACTTGGACTTGACTCAGACTCCAGCCTTTAGGACTCTGGAGTCCAGCCGAGTCCATGGCATTTGTGATGCAATGACAAACAAACAAGCAAACAAATAACGTTACATAGGGTGACCATACGTCCTCTTTTGCCCGGACATGTCCTCTTTTTCAGACCTGAAAAAAGCATCCGGCCGGGATTTCAAAATTGCCTCTAAATGTCCGGGATTTGGCTTTGTCTTCATAATGATGTGCTCTCTACAGTTAGTACTATCATACATTCTGTGTATTTGATACTGCACATCAGTTTTCACATGTATATGTCCTTACGTGTGATTATTCTGGCTGAGAGCGGCAGTGTGCACTCTTTCAAAGTACTTTTTTTCTCTCTCTCTTGCCTGCGCGCGTGCTGTATGTGTGTGCACGTAAAAGATCACCACACGTGCTCTGCCACTCTCATCCAGAAATATCAATAAAGTAAGTACACTTTTAAAAGTACATTCCCCAACTCTGCAAATTATTAAATAGAACAAATGTTCTATCATACTCACTTTACTACGCAAAGCCATTTCTAACTGAAATGTTGACTATATTGAGACAAAATCAAATATGCTACGTATTAGGGATATTTAAACTAATATGACAGATGAAATAGGCCATGATGGAAATTGTACAACTCAGTCCGTTACATATTTGTAGCGCAACCTCTGTGTGTTACCTGTAAAGCTGGCACTTGCATTTCAATGGCAAAAAAGTAAGAAAATACAATGAAGAACACAAGTGAGGGGAGAAGTCTCTATTCACCTATTATCCATACTAAATATAATGTGAAAAGAACATGTCAGCTCAAGGAGACTTTGCCATAAAAATGTTTTATCTTAACTTTAGGGAAGTAGGCAACACCTGGACACAGCAGGAGGACTGAAAAGTGTGAAGTATAGTAGAATAAAAATACATTTTTAATGGTATCTGATCTTTTCTGTTTTTATTTTTTGTTTAATTTTTTGGGGCATTATTAAATGATTTAATATTACCATTTATTAAATGTATTAAACATATTAAATGTATTTAATTAATTACATTACAAGTATTTCACCCATAATTTTAGATAAAACTAAATGAAATTGAATGGACAAATTGAAAATGAAGTAGAAAAGAAACTAAATTAAAATCCGAAATAATAATAACTAGTTGTAATGACTAATGCAGCTTTCAGTTTCTTTAATCTATGTTTGAGTTGAGGGGAAAAATAAACAAATAATTGAAAAAGTGAACCGAACACAATAAGACGTGTGTTGAAAGACAGTTTTGTCTTCACAGACCTAAAGCATATTCTTTCAATCTGAAACCACTTTGAAGTTTGTTCAGCAGGACACCAATCATAAAATGTGAAAATGAAATGCATCAGAGGTGGTTGTGTTGCATTTATATTGACAAATTGTTTTTCTTAGTTATGAAGGTTAAAATAAGCTTTAAATATTGATGTTGAGTTTACGGTTAAAATTTTAATTCAGATTCATGAACAGATTCATTCGGACTCGGACTCGGCCTGTTATGGACTTGGTCTTGAGTCCGACTCAGACCCTTTTTGTCTCCACTTGGACTCGATTGTTTAAAGACTCAGACTTGACTCTCACTCGACTAAGGTGGACTTGAACCCAACACTAGTTATTATCCCTGCTCTGCCCCTTCATCGCTGCTTGTCTTTGGCAAAATTAAGCCGTGTCACTTAAAAGATTTTAAAACTTTATTGAAAAAAATTACATTCTGGCTCTGGTAATTAAGCAGCAGTATCACCATTTCAAGGTTTATAAATAGAAACAAATGTCACCGACTTTTGCCGCATCCCACAGCGCAGCACAATGAAGGTAAATGGAATTTTGGTCACAAACATGGCAGCACGGTCATACAGTGTTGTCACATGAAACAGGTCAATTGGCCATTTACCAGTTTTCGGCTTACTAGTATAACAATTTTAGTATTGGTGCATCATTACCACCATCACTAGCCTTCTTGTGTGTAGGGTACTCTCCTTTCTGTTTTACATATTTAACAATGTTTAAAAATACATTCTGCAGATTTTCCCCCTCAATGTTAAAATAGTCTGCATATTCCGTCTGGGCCTAGCAGTGGCACAAAATACTAACTAAATAACACACACTAACTCAAACACAACACTAGCTAACTGGTGAATATTAACAGACTCAAAAAAAAACAATATTTGCATAACCATACAGTGCAGTTAAGCAGCAAAAGCCCGGAACAGACTGTGTTCTATATCAAATGCACAGTCCTTTAAATCCATGTTAATTTGATGAGTGTAGAGTTCAGTCTGACCCAGCTGTTGAAGCTTTAAACTCTGCAGGGCTCTGACCGTCTGCTGCTCCACAGCATGGACAGATGTGACCACAGCATGATCCACAGAGAGACAGCAGTCCTTACTCTTCCCTTTCTGTGTCATACATGCATATAGTACAGTTTGAAAGAGGTCATATCATGACGAATCAAGTTTCCCTTGAGATTTTGAGATTAAAGAACTTTGAAAAAATACTGAAACTTTTAGAACTCGACACTTTCCAGTCCAGATGACATAACATTTCAAGCAGTTTCAGCAGTGTCCTGTGTGCATGCTGCTAGCCATCTTAAACTGTTTTAAATCTATTTTTTCCGTTCCTCTGATATTATAGTTTTAAGAATTCATATTAATTGAGCAACTACATGGAATAGTTGAACTTTTAAAAAATGTATTTGTCACAACGCAGTACCATTTTAATGAATTAGTAAAAAGGAAAACTACAGAACTAGTGTTTAATTTAAAACTTACACATTTTTAAACCCAGGTCAATGAGATATTGCACTGCATCATAGCCTAATAATCTGGAAGTTCTAGAGAGTTCCTGTGTCATCAGCAGTTCTGACATATATTGTAGCACATAAAAGAGCAGAATCTTTCTGCCCTGTTCGAACAACATCCCTTGCTGATTATCACACAAAAGGCTCTTTGTTAAATAAAGTGTGTGAGACATGAAAATAACTCTCTGCTGTCATTAAGCCTGAAGAAAAGTTCAGTGAGAAATTCAAAAACGTCTTTGTATTAGCAATTTCCATCCCCACAAGCAGCTCTGCCACTTTCCTCCTAGAGTTTGGTGTGTGTGTGTTAAGAATATTTCACGCACAAGCTGTTTTCCCTCAGAAAATCAATTAAACTAGTCGGTAGACAAAAAGGCTGATTATCGACCATGGTTCGTAAGCAACATTGCGGTCTCCTCTCCCAGGATTGTACTCAACTAATAGCAATATGCCATCTAATATATTGCAATGAGGCAGGGCACTGTAACCATAACTGGAAAGGGGCCAATACCTAAAAAGTACAATTTGTGTGATTTCTAGACAACCATTAGGCTGGCACGTGTCCACTATCCACAGGAAATTGTACATTATTCTCTCTGAATAAGAATGGATTTTGACTCAGAACTATGGGTCAGTGCTACACTGTTCAGAAAAAATTTAAATGTACATAATTTTGTGTCTCAGAAGAGAAATGGCTTTTGAAGTCACATTGGGGGATTTAGAAATGTTCTCCATGAATTTGAATAAAGAGAGAAGTGTGTTATAGACAATATTATGAAATACAGAGGATTTAAAAATTATTAATTAAATTAAATTAAATAAGATTATGTCCTACAGTAAATGGCACCCAGTGTGAGTCCAAGATCATTTACCAAGAGGGAAAGACTAGCATTTGCATGTATTAACTGCAGAGGAGAGACTGGTGATAGTTGTCACATTTTACTCCAAGGAATATTTCTTAAAGCAAATATACTGTATTTTTATTTATTTATTTATTTATTTATTTATTTTACATTTCTATATAGAAAAAGACCTGAAAGTCTTGGCTACAAAAAATCTTTAGGACATTTCAACCGGTATTGCCCAGAGAAAAAAAAAAAGTTCATTTTGTAATATTGTCACACTACATGGGGAAAGTTGTCACAATGGGAACCTGCAGTTTATTGATATTAATTTGAGAAGAGTACCTTTTTGTAATATGAAATGCCACTAAAGTAAAATATATAGGCTTAATAAATCTCTGAGAACATATCTATATTTAAAATGTATCCAGCTATGGCTGCAACCTGATCTTATAGAACAATGTTATTATAACTACATTTTTGCAAAATTACATTCACGTTCCTCTTTCTACATATCGTTGCAGTTTTCTGGTGAAATAAACACTTATGGTGCAACAACAACAACAAAACAAGTTTTATTTACTTTCACACAAATCATGATTTAATTGACTTATTAACATTTAATAACACTTATTTTTCACCTTGTTACTCACACAATGCTGTCGAATGACACAAAACACTTTTTGTATAACACATGATTCGAGAGTTACATTTTAAAGCTTGCATCACACAGCCAACTACGTTAACAAACTACAAAGTTGTAATACTGATAGAGCATTAGACTTGGAACACGGAAGACCAGTGTTTGAGAGCAGCAAAGCATGCAAGTTGAGACATAAGCCGAAAGTCACCACGAAGTTACGTGGTTGTATTAGCTATTGCGTTTTTCATCTCACATTTGCTTTTACGACACTATCGGTTAGGATTAAGTGTTGGGTTAAAGGTACAGAGGTCAGTTTTAATGTATCCCAAATGATGTAGGGTTATCGCAGAAGTAGAGAACGAGGTGTTTTTGCAGCTTGGTTTCATGCTTTTATTGCACTGGGGATTAAGTTTTGAGTTCTGAAAAGGATTGAAAGAATGCTTTCATAGTAGAAAGACCTCTTAAATGTCAAAATATCAAGGAAAATGTTACTTCTCATGACATGACCCCTTTAAGGTTAATGCTTTATCATCTCACATTTGCTTTTTATGAGTTTTTGGTTAAAGGTTTAGGTTAGGGAGGAAGGTTTTCTTCATTTAAAACTCCATTAACCCTAAAAACCTAATTTTTTGGGAAAAACATTTAACTCACTTTTAGCGCCACTCAGTGGACATTTCACTTCGAAACTGCAGTGATACATGAAAGGAATCATGTAATTAAATTTTGCAGAAATTCTGCCACAGTCACGAAATTTTCAGCAAATATTACATAAAAGGTTTAAGAAACAGGAAAAAAAAAAAAATGTCCTTCTCCATGTGATAATTAGCCCCAGTCTCTATGTATTTTCATATACTTTAACTTTAAGAAGGTGAAGGCCTATACAGTTTTATTCTCCAGTATCTGTGGATTTACAGCAATTCATTACACAAAGACAATAACTTTTTTGGCCCGATTAAACAAAATCATTCTCCCTTTTTGTGTATGATTACTTTGGCTAAATTGCAGTATAGTGGAAATGACAAATCCATAACACACTCCTATTTCAGTTTGTTCAGTTGAATATATCACACACTTTGTCATGGAATTAAGTGCATTCATCATGATTATTGCTTCAGTTTCACCCACTACATTTTTGTTTTGATATATCAGTGTGTACTGTCTTCCCAACTCATCACATGAAGGAATTCATAATGAATTCATTATTTCCTATTCCAGAAACCCAACATATTTCAAAAGAGAGTGAGAAGTGGTTTTCAACTCTCTCTATTATAAATAAAAAAAAATATAAAATGACTTCTGTATTTGTTTACTGGATAAGTGTGCCATAGGGGGTCAACAATGGACCATTTATTAAACTCTATGGACCTGCCGGCGAGTCCAAAGGGGGGCGCTATATCGTGGGAAAAGTTTACGCTTAAAATGTTAAAGTCTCCAAATGCACAAGTCAGGCATATAATTTGAAAGCTTAGAATCTGAACTTTTCAGAGATAACCATCACTTCTGCATTTATGTTACTTAAAACAACAAAATAAGGCCTCAAAACATTCGAGTTGAAAACCAGAGGTAATGGGGTAGAAATATTTATTTAAAAATAAACGTCCTTCACATAGCACATAAATTAGGATGACCATACCTCCTCTTTTTCCTGGACATGTCCTCTATTTTGGCCCTGAAAAAAGCATCCGGGCAGGATTTCGAAATTGGCTTTCTTCATACTGATGTGCAGTTAGGACTCTCATACATTCTGTGTATCTGATACTCCGCACCAGTTTTTGTGTTCACATGTCCTTACGTGATTATTCTGACAGAGAGCAGCAGACTAAGGGTGCTTGGCTGCAGCCTCGTTAGGCTGGATATCTCGTCAGCCACATTATCAAGCACTGTCGAAGGCCATCTCAATTGTGAGGACACTTGGAAGGCAGCCTCGTTTTACAGCCTTCTTTGCCATATTTTGGAGGATGCATCGGGTGTATCCTTTGTGGCCTTCAATTACCCATAATCCTTTGCAAATGTCCCAAATTATTTAAAAAAGGGTGGGAAACGAGTTGTGTGACCGCAGAGGTGGAAACCTTTATGATGCTGCTTACTTTTTTCTTTCTCTCTTCAAGTTTTTATTCACATTTGCACCAAGACAATATGTAGAAAAATGCAAGTAGTTTAGACAATCAAACAAATTAGAAGATACAAAGCACATAAAATAAAAATAATAATAGCAATAATAATAATACAAGTGCAAATACATGAATTTGAAAAGCTTTAAAAGTTTTATAGTTTTTACAAATCTGGAGTTCTGTTTTTTCATATTTTAAAGGGTTTAAATTCTAAGATAAAGGTTTGCAAAATGTATTATAGAGTAAAGGCTTTTTTTTTTTTTTTTTTTTTTTTTTTAGTGTCTTTAGCTTTGTGAATAAGATGTTTTGCTAAAATAATTAAGGGATTAAGGACATATTTCTCATTTTCTGAAGTATATGGGTTTTCTAAACAAAGTAAAATATCACATGGTTCTGGATCACAAGCTTATGGTTTGCCAAGCACACTTACTAGACCGTCTCATTCTAGCATTGAGTGCTGAGGAGGAGTCTAGCCTACAGCCTCAGAAGGACTGGTCTAGGAAGGACACAGCCTTCCGTTTGAGAAGCACCCTAAGTGTGCAGTCTTTAAAAAAAAAAATCTCTCTCTCTCTCTTGCCTGCCCGCTTGCTTTCTGCTCATGCAGCCGCGCACTGTATTTGTGTAGGCAAAATGTCACCAGACATGCTTTGCGCTCTCAACTAAGTTGCGGAAAAAATGTTGACTATGAAATATACTACTCATCAGGGAAACGTAAACTAATTGGACGGATAAAATAGAACATGATTAAAATTTTACAACCCCTTCCTTTGATATTTGTAGTGCAACCTCTGTACTTGACCTGTAAAGCTGGCACTTAAATGCTAAAAAATTCAGAAAATACAAAAACAAAACACAGATCAGGCCATGTGAGGGGTGAAACAAGCGTCTACATTCATTTTATTTATTTATTTATTTATTATTTACACATTTCAAATGTATAAACATATTATACATTTTTAAATATATATGTTACAATAAATGTATTTATTTATTTACAATATGGTCACCCTAACATAAATGGACAAGTCATATATCAAATGAAAGCTCTCACGCTCAGGAATGTGACTGTACTGTTATTTCATTTTATTTTTTATTTTTTGCCCAAATACCGCAGTTCGAAAGATTTTCAAAAATGAAATATGATTTCTGTAAGTCATCAAATACAAATGACTCTTTTATGCTCCAATAACTGCTGCTGTAAACCCCAAATAGCTAAAGATTTTAAAGTGCTTTTACATTAGGAACTTCTCTAAAATGTTTACTTGTCTGTGAGCTTGCTTGGCTGAATAACCCAATGTTATATCTTAGATGTCCAGAACAAAATGTCATCCAGAAGGAAAAGCTTGCAAAACAAATCATCAGAAAATATGTTTTCGACTATTGATGATTAACAATTTTATATCATCGCAAAGAGGAGCTTTATAATGACACCTAGATTGAGCTTCTAATCAACTCAGAAGCTAAGATATTCAATGAAACAACAAGGGTGGTGCTTGAACTGAAAATTAGACTGAATGTCCATGGACGAGCACATCTGTGAGGGCTAAAATATGTTAGAGTGTCACCTACATTTCACATCTGTATATTGTGATGGAACGTGATATAGAAAAAAAATATATTTTTTCTAGTGTTTTCTGCCACCTAGTGGAATAAAATGAGACTTTTCAAAGTGAGTTTGAGTGAACAGAACCAGAATTACATGTTTAAAAAGTTAGGACACACACACAAAAAAAAAATAAATAAAAAAAATAAATAAATAAAAATCTGTTTATCATAAGATTAGAAACACATACAATATTATTTATGACTAATTTGAGTCTTTATTTTTATTTGGGCAGTTCTCTGAAAAATTAGACCAATTTTTTGCAGTTTGTCCAAAGTGTGTGTGAATGGTGAGATTTTAAAAATTAGTGTGAAAAATTGTGGACGGCAGCCCAAAAATGCACCAGAGATTAAGGGGTTAAAGCAGTAGTTCACCCAAAAATGAAAATTATTTTAATATTTATTCACTGTCATGTTGTTCTAAACCCACATATTGTCACTTTTTGCAGTGGAACACAAAAGTAGAAATTTTGAAGAATCATCATGCCACTCTATCCATACAACAGAAGTAAATAGTGACCAGAAAGGGGCAAAAAACACCATAAAAGGTCAAAAAATTTCAGTCTACAAAAATTGTATATTCCAAGTTTTCTGAAGCCATATGAAAGTTTTGTGTGAGGAAAAAAAAACAAAAACTGAAGTTGTTATTTGTGGAAAATGTTGCTGAAACCAGCTTAAGCTGGTTGCCTGGTCTTAGCTGGTCTCCTAGCCTGGTTAGACTGGCCAGGCTGTCCTCCCAGCTAAACTAGCTGGGAGACCAGCTTAAACCAGCCAAGACCAGCTGCTTTCTTTGTCTTTTTTTGGAGCTTGTCAGCCCATGACATTGTATGCCAAGAGCTGCATTAAGATGACAGAATTTAAATTTTTGGGTGAACTTTTCCTTTAGGTTTAAAGTAAAAACAGAAGTCTGTGGACATGTACTTTTGATCAAAACCAGGGTGTCAAGACCTGATCTTAAAAACACCTCCCAATCTTAGCATGGGTTTTTTCAAGTCCCTTCGAGTTTGCTTGTGGCCACAGAACTGGGAAATGTCTGTCCCTCCAGATTCTCAGGAATTATCTGCAGAAGCGAGCAGGGAACAAAATAATTTATTGTTTAGCACATCAAAAGCGAAGAGAAGAGGAACTGTAAGAGGGAGGATAGAAAGAGAAAAGTACAAAAAAGAGGATGAGAGAAGACATGCTTTGAATGCACATGTTTTTTGCTTATGCAGCATGCAAACTGCAGCAGTGTCTCTAGTGCATCCCCAAACGCACAAAGAGCCCTACAGAGACCTGAACCAAAAGTCCTAGTTATTTATGGTGCACTGAGAAACAATAATGTCTCTGATGCACTTGCCTGATTTAAACCCTCAGTAAAGACAGTGATACTCAGGTACCATTGCTTTAATTTCTTCACATATCAGGGATTTTCGACAGGTCCAAGAACAAACTTTGCAGGTGTGCTGCCTTTTTATCACACAGGGGTTTTGGGGAGTTGTGATTTTCAGGATGGGAGACCAGCTAGATTGGCTGCAGACCAGCGTGGACAGGCTGAGAGACCACTGAGACCATCTTAAACCAGCAAACCAAAGACAAGCAAACCATTCTAGACTGGTTTAAAATGTTTGTTTGTTTTTTCAGCACGGATTTCTTCTCCACAATCCACAATGGTTTTTATAGGGATATTGTTTGATTTGTTTGTCCACACAGTCTCCAGAGTTTGTTTGCAATCGTCCAGGTGGTCTCGGACCATGTGTTTTGGTGCAGATACGAGTACGATTGCCATGTTTATATATGCATAAACAAACCGAACTGAGGGAAAAAACGCACCAGGTTCCGAAACAAATGCTCCAAACAAGCCAGGTGTGAAAACACCCTAAGATGGCTGCAAAAAAAAAAAAAAAAAAACGGTTAAACACTATTGCACTCTATTGAGTCAGGTCTCCTTTTGCTGTATGTGAGGAACACTATTTGTATGACGAGTTACTGCATATGTATAGCATTCCAAATCAGTCACTTATGAGGTTGCATTTCAGGAGGCAGTAGACAGCAAGGCAGCTCACTAGATTTTGGAAGAAAGCCTAGAATCCTGTAGACATCAAAGATTTTAGGCCAGCCCTCACTCAAGTGGATATTTCTGTCTTATTGTAATACAATTCCAGCACGGTCCAAATTGAAGAGTGATGACCGTGCATGTTTGTTTAGATTATGAGACCATATGGTACGCTACTTTCATCTCGAGTTCTGTCTTTCTTCCTCAAACCTAAGAAACAAGGTTTTCAGGCTCATAACCCATTTAGGTATTGTATGATCCACCTTTGAGACTATTATCAAACTCACAAACATGGACTTTCTAGAGTAGGCTAACTTGAGCAGATGAGCACTGACTCTCAGTATACACACCACATGAGTGAATAAACCTGCTGTACTTACAGAGCACTGGCATAACAATATACTGTTGACAATATATAATGGCAACGGCCATTTCCAAAATGAAACATGACACACTGAGAGATACACATGCCCTCTGTTTGGTATTCTTCTCTCACAGACACTGAGAAGCCACAAATTGGTCAATGCATTCACAACAGGATTGTATTGTTGGCCGTTTTTAGTCCACTTGGCAAATCGCACAAAATAAAGTGGCCCCAGTGTGAGGAGGCAGGCAAGGAATGAGGATCTAAATGCAGCTTTTAATGGAAACCAAAGATAAACAAAGTACTCAGAATAAAATGAAAGAAAACATGGGGAAACCAGGCACAGAACGTAACAACACATGTGAAGACTGACAAAGAAACCAGGGGAAACAAGGGCTTAAATACAAATGGGCAAACAAGGAAACGAGGAACACCTGGGGAAAACAATCAGGGGAAAACCAATTATGAAAAGAAACTACAAAGGACTACAAAATTAACAGGAAACAGGAACAGGGAACTGAACAAGAATTTCAAAATAAAAGTCTAAGCAAAAACACAGGGAATACGTGACAGAGCCCCCCTTTTAAGGAGCGGATTCCAGACGCTCCAAAAACAAAACCAAATTGTCCATGGGGTGTGGGGGAAAATAGGTAGTTCAGGGGGGCACAAGGGGCAAGGGGAGTAGAGGAACAACGCAAAGTCAGGGAGGTTTTGGAACCAAGGCGGAGCCGGAGGGATGGAGAGCCAGGGCGACGCTGCAGGCTCGGAGGACCAAGTAGACTAGAGCAGATCACGCAGACGGCCAGGAGACCAGGGAGACCAGAGCAGATCAGGCGGACGGCCAGGAGACCAAGGAGACCAGAGCAGATCAGGCGGACAGCCAGGAGACCAGGGAGACCAAAGCAGATCAGGCGGACGGCCAGGAGACCAAGGAGATGACCTCAAGGTGGGGACTGGGTCAGGAGTCCTGGGAGGCGGCCGCAGGGGGAATAGTCTCTGGGGGAGCGGACGGAGCTTCAGGAAGAATAGTCTCTGGGGGAGCGGGCGGAGCCGCAGGTGGAATAGTCTCTGGGGGAGGGGGCAGAGACTCAGGAAGAATAGTCTCTGGGGGAGCGGGTGGAGCCGCAGGTGGAATAGTCTCTGGGGGAGGGGGCAGAGACTCAGGAAAAATAGTCTCTGGGGGAGCAGGCAGAGCTGTGGAAGACTCTGGGGGTGGAGCCGCTGGAGGAATAAGCTCTGGGGGCAGAGCTGTGGCAGGCGGAGCCATGGCAGGCTCGAGGGGTGAAGCCGTGGAAGGCAGAGCCGTGGCAGGCTCAATACAAAGAGTCCTGGATGAATGGGAAACGACTTCCGTGGTCGCGAACATGGGAAGAGACTCGGGAACGACCTCCATGGTCGTGGGCATGGGATGAGACTTGGGAATGACCTCCATGGTCGAGAACATGGGCAGAAACTGGGAAACGACCTCTGTGGTCGTGGGCATGAGCGGAGACTCGGGAACGACCTCTGTGGTTGTGAACATGGGCAGAAACTCAGGAACAACCTCTGTGGTCGTGGGTATGGGTGGAGACTCAGAAACAACCTCTGTGGTTGTGAACATGGGCAGAGACTCGGGAACGACCTCTGTGGTTGTGGGCATGGGCGGAGACTCGGGGGTGTTTTTGACAACACCTACATATGTCAAGAAGTACTTGAAAGGTTGAGAATTAAGTTCTACTTCAAATTCAGTACATTCTATAAAAGTAGGTGAATTCAAATTCAGTCTTTCTGATTTGTCAAACTTAATGCCATAAACTATTCTCTGCTAGGACAATTCTGTGAATTTGAGAGGAACTGATTTCATCCATCCACTAAAAATCACCGTGGGACCAGTTGGTTAAAAGTAATTGCGATAATGGCTAAGAAAATGATTAACCATTAATTTACAAAATATTATGTTATTTATTATATAAAGTTGTTTTATTATGATATAATCAGTGTCAGAGGCTATTGTCCTATTAAAACCCAAACAGTCAATCAGTGCTGAAAAACACTGTGGCATTTAGTTACACAGTGTCATCATTTAGCCAACATTTCTCCCTCTAACATCCCAATAACACCTGTTAATGTTAGTTCTTGTACTTTTTTCTCGTTCAATAAAATATCATAGTAATCCTCATTAATGTCAGTCAGCATTCAGGCAGTGAAGTGTCTTGAAGCTCTAGGGCCAATAAGGGATGAGTATTGTTAGTACAGGGAGATGTTTCCGGAGGGTAAATATCTGCTTTGAGAAGATAATGAGGAATTATGAGGCACTTGATCCCAGTACTCACATCTGTCCGATTTTAATTACCTGTCAGGATTCGACAAGAACTATAAGGAAGCAATGAATCCTTGAGCACCGCTGTCCCAGTGGGCAGTCTTAAACCCAGGAAAATAATATAAAATATTTAGAATGTATTCCAGAGCTATGGGAAGCATGCCTTTCTTTGTTGGATCTTTAAAGGGCCAAGGAAATGGCTTTGCATGTTTAAATGTGTATATCTCCTCAATTTAAAGCATATAGCACATAGCTAGATGACCTCAAAGCTAATAGACATGGACTTAAAGCCACAAAACTCCAATTTAAATTTTTGGCTGAAGTGTGCATTGATTTTTCAATAATGAAAATGCGTCAATACTGTTAATTTTCTGCCCCTTTGTCTTTGATAAACTAGGGAGGCCAGGAAAAACAGCTGTTTTTGTTGCACATATTGGTCTTCTGAGAGTTCCTAGTATCTCATTAATTTATTAATGGTTTCATGTACTACTTAGATAACAATGCTTTTGGGAAACAAGCAACTTAACATGCTACTAACATTCTACTAAGTTTTTATGGAAACAAGGCCTCAATCATGAAGAAACTTGAAAACAAAATCAGGTTTGCACAGCAGGTTTTAAATTGACGAAACCAGACCAATCCATCCAATCCAGGTTAATTGGGGTTAAGTGGTATCAAGGCTTTGGTTATCAACCTACTCTGTCAAAACTCAGGTTTTAACCCTTCCACGAGTGCTTTCACACAAAACTGTGATGTTTGCAGTGAAGAGCCAGTCACATTCAACATGGATTAATCCAGTACCTGTTAAGGTGCAAAAATTATAATGAAAACAAATAAAGAGATTTAGACAACAAAACAACATTGTGCCTGCTGTGAAAGCATAAGAGAATTGCTGAAGCAGAATTGCTAATTGGGTCAATGTGTAAAATCTAGGCTCACAATGAGGTTAAAGTTAACACATATATTTTAAAAGTTTGTGTTCATTAAATTGTCAATGTAATTGCAAATACATAAATAATTTGTCATAATACTTAGCCTATATTTAACCTCAACACTACAAAATTCTGGCAGCACAAAAGTGCAATAAACATAATTCAAAGTGGTAAGTATTGGCCATGGCCTCTATTCTTCTTGTGTGCACATTAATACAAATGTGTATCATCTGCAGCACAGAAAAAGAGTAAGGAGAGGGTAACCTCCTCTGGAATACGTGCTGACAGGAGTTGGCACTCACTGGCAATCAGAGCTGAGCTATGATGGATAGTGTACAGGGAGGTGTATGCTCTGATCTTGCTGCTGGCTCATCCCAAACAGAGCTCTGTCAAACAGGGTATGTGTGCATGAGTTATTATTTATTACTTATAACTTGTGATGCAAGTACACTGAAAAAAAGCTTTGAATGTGCATGATTTAATCAAGCATATCAGTTTCACTTGAATCAATTAAGTAGTTTTTCCTCTTGTTTAAGCTCATTCATTTTTTTTGTCAGAAAACATAATTTATGCAATTTCCACATAATGGAATAAAGTTATTTTTAAATGATTTGAATGATTTTATATGTGTCCCTAACATGACTTATTTCCTAATTTTTACATACTATTTTTGTCACATTACTAATTTTGTTGTAAGGTTATGTTAGTTAGCAAAATTTTTGCTAGAAATAACATACACTTACTGATAAATGTATTAGGAACACCTGTATACCTACTTATTCATGCGATTATCTAATCAGCCAATTGTGTGGACACATCAGAATGAAGAAAAAATGTGATCTCAGTCGTTTCGACCATGGCATGATTGTTGGTGCCAGACGGGCTGGTTTGAGTATTTCTGGAACTGCTGATCTCCTGGTATTTTCATGCACAACAGCCTCTAGAGTTTACTCAAAATAATGCCAAAAACAAACAAACAAAAAAAAACATCCAGTGAGCGGCAGTTCTGCAGACTTGTTCGAGCTGACAGAAAGGCTACAGTAGCTCAGATAACCACTTAGTACAATTATAGTGAGCAGAATAGCATCTCAGAATGCACAACACATTGAACCTTGAGGCGTCTTGCTCAAAAATTCATAAAACAACATTTACATTTCAACATTTGGATACTATGAGGGTATTTGAGAAAGCTGAAGAGGTAAATACACTGTTGCTTTTGTTATAAACGACTTTTGAATGTGAACAATCTTTACATGTTATTGTCTCTTTCACTCAAGTCTATTTTTTATAGGATTATTCCCATAATGAACCTGAAGCCTCTTCCTCCAAAAGATCATCAAGAAAAGAGAAAATGTTAATGCATGAATTCCTGCACAAAAATTACAATTCAGTCCTGTCTTTGTATAAGTCTATAGTTTTAACCAGTCTGTTATTTATTCAGGTGGAAACAGACACTGTCTAGCCTCTATAAAAAAGTGCAAAAGGAGCTGGACTATAGGAAGCTGCAAATTAAAATCTTAAATTCGAAATCATGCATTAGAATACTGAAAGACAGTATGTCAAGTCATAAGCTTATTAAATCATGCAAAGGTAATAAAGGGCAATGCATTAATAAAGTTTTATTTTTATTTTTTTATTTATTTTTTTAGCTATGTGAAAATCAATAAAAGCATATTTTTACTTAAAACAAATATGCATTTATTATAATGTGATGGGATCTATGACTGCTCTACCAGCTGTGTGGTGAGTTAGAGTTGGTCGTTTTGGTGGCACTCTCTCTATTCTGATAGTTGTTACATTGTGCACACACTGTGCAGCATTTATCTGTTGGCAATCTGTTAATCAGAAGCTAACTAAATTCAATACTATCAAAGCAAATAACACAATGTAACACAGTTCAATGGAAAGGAGGAGGCGAGGACTGGGTTAACAATATAAATAATAGTTTAATAATAAACTTAACCAAAAAGACACAAACACACACAGGTGTCGGACAGCAGTCCGTAACACTCTCTCTCTGTCGCACTGCCGTCTCCGGTCGGCCTTATCCCTCACGGGCTTAATCAGCCTAATTAGGGGCCAGGTGTGCTGAATCACGACCCGGACCTGCCCTCCGCCCTGCCACATTCCTCCCTCGTTCTCTCAGCCAGGGAGCCGGAAGGGCACGCGCCCCCCCCCCACCCTTCCCTGGGGGGAGGCGTGCCCTTCCGGCCACATCTGCCGGCAGGTCATCCCCACCTTCCTGGAACTGGGAGGGGACAAGGGGAGGGAAAACAACAACAACAACAAAAAATATGGTACACACCATAATGGTGATGATACCAACTTAAAATATAATAAAAATAATATTTAAAAAGAGAGGAAAATGCCAACATGAAGCGGCAGCGGGAGAGAGAGAGGAGAGAGAGGAGAGAGAGAGAGAGAGAGAGAGAAAAAAGTATATTTACTCGCCGGTTCTCCGATACGCTGTAGCCTGGTCCTCAGCCACTCCTCCACCCTCTGGTGGACGACAGCCACGCCTCCCCGGGTGGATCAGAGGCAGTCCTCTGGACCCTGGCGGACGGAACGCCCCGCTGCGTTTTCGGTGGATGGTAGGGGTCTCCCACGCCCCTGGCAGTGGTCCTCCCGCTCCAGGCGATTGGCCAGGACCCCCTCCCCGCTCGCGGTCGGTGGTCTCAGACCCCACCGTGTTTCAGCGGCTGGTAGGGGTCTCCTCCGCCCCTGGCAGCAGCCCTGACCGCTCCAGGCGGTCAGTTAGGAGCCCCTCCTCCCCTCTCAGTCGGCGGCCATTCTCAGGTGGCTGGGCTCCTCTGTCCTTTACCACAGATAATACATTTATATCAGAAAATTCCATAGTCCATAATTTTTGTGAATGCTTTGGAGTAAATTAAGAGCATTCTGCAAAATTATGTGTTCTTCCACCATGGTCCAAAAATCTATTTATTAAATCAAATTAAATGTATAGAAATTAAATAAAAATTCTAAATGTGGCATTTCAAACACTGATTAATATCAGTTAACATCTTATTATCATCTAATGTTTCTTAGCATACCCCATGTGTTGTCTATATGAGTACATATTCCTGGGTCGGCTAATTAATGGTGAAAGAAATATGTATTTATTTATTTATTTTTTTAAATGTATGCATTACGACTGGCTCATTGTCAATTTCCCCATTTTTCAGTCGTTACACACACAAGCATGTGTATGCATAAATTTGGCCCTGTATTAAGATATAATCAGCATAATGGCTACGTTTGTAAAGAACAAATCCACTCTCTGTATGTCCAGCACATTTACCATCATTCTCCTAATGAGAACACCTCTGAGCTGCCCAGAATACGTAATCATCAAAAACATCCATTTAGCCAGCAGTACATCAGACATCTGTAGATTATAGCCCTCTAATCTTTATGAAAATATTTTAAAAAGGGGCATGCCATGGCTATCTTTGCAAGGCTCATGTTCCAGAATCCACGAGCTTGGAGATAGTTGAAACAACAAAAAGGCCTAAATACTTTTATCTTCCTCTGGTTTAGCCATTTGTTTGAAAATCGCATATCAAATTCTACATTAACTAGGTGATATTTACTCTTCATTAAAGGATTCTGACTGTGCTGGTGGTGAATGGGGCATAAATGCGGCCACATAAATCCATGTTTTACTCTAATCAGACACACATGGCATGCTGGGATTTAAATTCATGATGTCCTAGATGTCCATGTCTCGCACTGTCAAAAAGTACAATTCATTTCAAACCTTGAGGGCATATGCTGGAATGGATGTTTGATATTGTGCCATTTTTTTATATAATATAAATATCATATAAGTGATACCAGGGCTTGTCACATGGGGGAATTGTTGCAGGGTTTATATTTGAGTAACTATAAGGTTTTGAGTCAAAAGTCTAATTGAAAAACTGCTGGTAGATCACACCAAGTCCAAAAATGAAATAAATTAAGATTTGTTTTGTGTGTGTGTGTGTCTATGAATTCTACTTACCAAATTAAAATTCCAATATTATTATATTTTGTAATAGCACTTGGGTAAACCAGTAAACACAGCATAACCACACTGGCATACATTAAGGCAAGGGACAACTATATAATATTTTTTTTTTTTTTAATTACTGAAAAATCCAGTATATGAACCCTTTGGAATTAGCTGGTTTTCTGCATTAATTGGTCATAAAATGTGATCTTATTTTCATCAAAGTCACAAGTATAGATAAACACAATGCACTTAAGCTAACAACACACAAACAATTATAATCTTTCATGTCTTTATTGAAAACATCCCTGTGGCAGCGGGGGTGTGGTCGAGCGTCCGTCCAGAGAGAGAGAAAGCGGTAAGGGCACTTACACCTGAGCCAGATTATGTCTAACACCTGTCTCTAATTCCAGTGAGCATGGGGAGAGTGGCATATAAGCAGCCACGCCACTGGCAGAGAGGGAGAGAGAGTCTGGGAACAAGAGTCCTGCCGTGAAGCTGAAGTACAGTTGTGAAACTGAAGTCTAAGCATGAAGCTGATGAGTAATTGTGAAGCTGATTTATTGTGAAGCTGTAAGCCCAGAAAGGTGCCAATTAAAAGCCTTACTTGTGTGTGGAGATCACTGGTTTCCTGTGTCCTCCTTCCATCCTGCTGTGAAGTATTTTACACTGGTGCTGAAACATGGGAAAAAACAAGTTGGAGGAAGTGTGCCCCATGGAGTCCTCCCCATTGGCAGAGATCCTCAAGTCCCTCGCCGGTCTACACCAGTCCTACCAACAATCCCTGCTTGAGCTCCGGCAAGAACAAGATCGCCGGTTCTTTGAGATCCTTCGGGCTCAAGCAGAGGACTGGCATGCGATCCAGAGCCTCCTCAGCCAGGAGAAAGCCCCGGCCATGACCCCGGACAACCACAGCCCCTTGCCCCCGCCCACGCTCTTGAAGATGGGGGGGAAGATCACCCAGAAGCTTTCCTCGAGCTCTTCAAATGCACCGCTGAGATCTGGGGCTGGCCGCATAACCAATGGGTGGCCAGGCTCCTTCCATTGTTGTCGGGGGAAGCCAGACTCACAGCGCAACAACTGCTGGCGGCTAACCTCCTGGCCTATGAAGATTTGAAGAAGTCCATCCTGCAGCAGGTTGGCCGCAGTCCAGAGCAACATCGCCAGCTCTTTATTTCCATGAAGTTGGAGAGGACTGGCCGCCCGTTTGCCTTCACCCAACGACTCCGAGACGCCTGCCGGAGATGGCTGCTTGTGGGGGATCACAACATTGAGGGAGTGATCGACCAGGTGGTACTGGAGCAGCTTGTCCATCGACTACCGCGAGGAATGGAGGAGTGGGTCCAGTGCCACCGCCCGGCGTCGCTGGAGGAGGCTGTCCGATTGGCGAAGGACCATATGGCAGCAGACCCGGGGGCAGAAGAGCCCTCCCACTCTCTCTCCCCTCCCCCTATGTTTTTCCCGTTCTCTTCCCCCTCCCCACTTCTCTCTCACTCTGCTCTCTCCCCAGAGCCCGTTTCTGCCCCACAGAGGTGAGAAGTCCCGCCAACGAAGCCACTACCCATGTGCGGGGGTTTCCATCCCCCCAGCATCTACAGTGCCCCGCCGCTCTCCCCGGTCTCTCGGGGAACAAAACAAAGAGTGGAGGCCACGGTTATCTCCCGCTTCACCCATCCGCTGATTTTGGGGACTAATTGGCCTGAATTCAGAAATGAATTAAAGGGAATATTTTGGATGGGTCCTGCACAAAAGCGACGAGATGTGAAATGTGCGATGCTCTGGCAGGGGAGGCGGAGCCGGGGCCATCTTCATCAGCTCCACATCAGAATGACGTGAGGGGGGAGAGGCTGCAGCCCCTCCCATCCTCAGGGGATTTCCTGAAGGGGATTTCCCTTAGGAGCAGTCGCGAGATGAAACCCTCAAGCACGCCTTCGACCAAGTGAGAGTGATCGATGTTCAGCATCTCCAGCTGAATATCACACTTTCATATCCCTATTTCGCAATTATAAATGAGCGGTTGTATAGAGTGACGCAGGATGCTCAAACAAAGGAAGATACAAACCAACTTTTAATACCACGGAGCCGCCAGGAAATGGTGTTCCAGGTGGCTCATTATAATCCGATGGAGGGTCACTTAGGGGAAAGAAAGACACTGAACCTACTAATAGCCCATTTTTATTAGCCGGGCATTGGCGATGATGTTCGCAGGTGGTGTGCTGCATGCCATGAATGTCAGCTGGTGAATCCACCGGCCACCCCAAAAGCGTCATTGCGCCCCCTTCTGCTGATCAAGGTCCCCTTCGAGAGAATTGGCATGGACCTCGTCGGGCCATTAGAGCAGTCAGCATGCAGACATCGCTTTGTGTTAGTCCTAGTGGAATATGCAACGCGATATCCGGAAGCAGTGCCTCTAAGCAGCATCTCAGCATGTAGTGTTGCGGAGGCACTCTTCAAAGTAATCTCCTGGGTGGGGATTCCGAAAGAAATCCTCACCGATCAGGGCACAACCTTTATGTCATGGACACTACACGAGCTTTATGAATTATTGGGCATTAAGTCAATTTGCACCAGCGTTTACCATCCAAAAACAGATGGCCTGGTGGAGCGAATTAATAAAACCCTTAAAAACATGATTCATAAGTTCATTCACGAGGATGCTAGAAACTGGGACAAATGGCTCGATCCTCTTTTATTCACAGTACAAGAGGTCCTGCATGCCTCCACTGGGTTTTCTCCATTCAAGCTGCTGTATGGGCAGCACCCACACGGCGTGCTTGATGTCAAATCAAATCAAATCAAATCACTTTTATTTTCACACAACCATATGCACAAGTGCAACAGTGTGTGAAAGTCTTGGGTGCAGTTCTGACCAACATAGCAGGCATGACATTGATGAGACATATACCAATTTACAATAAACATCAGATTTACACAACACAGTTTACATATCTAATATACACCTAATTACACAACACAATAATAATATCCTATGTACAGTATACAATACACACAATATAGAATACACATACACATAATATACAAAAAAAAACATACAATAAAAATAGAATATAAAGTATATATAAAATATACAGTAGGTTGTGTTGTACTGTATTGACATTCAGGCTGTCGGTTGATAGTCAGTTGCCAGTGTGTTGTTAAGAGAGAATATAATTTATGACAGTCCGGTGTGAGATAATAAGATTAATAAAGTGCAGTGCTGATCTATATTGATCGTGAGAGATCAAGAGTTCAAAAGTCTGATTGCTTGGGGGAAGAAGCTGTCATGGAGTCGGCTGGTGCGGGTCCTGATGCTGCGATACCGCCTGCCTGATGGTAGCAGTGAGAGCAGCCCATGGCTCAGGTGGCTGGAGTCTCTGATGATCCTCTGAGCTTTTTTCACACACCGCCTGGTTTAGATGTCCTGGAGGGAGGGAAGCTCACCTCCAATGATGTATCTGGCAGTTTGCACCACCTTTTGCAGGGCTTTGCGGTTGAGGGTGGTGCTATTGCCGTACCAGGCAGTGATGCAGCCAGTCAGGATGCTCTCTACAGGCTGGTGTAGAACCATGTGAGGATGTGGTGGTTTATTCAAAACTTCCTCAGCTGTCTCAGGAAGAAGAGGCGCTAATGAGCCTTCTTCACAACGGCCTCAGTGTGGACGGACCATGTGAGTTCCTCAGTGATGTGGACACCGAGGAACTTGAAGCTGCTGACTCTCTCCACCGGTGCTCCATACGTTCTTGATCTTAGAGCAAAACTCCACACCTTGGGGCAACTAACACAGGAGAATTTGCTCCAAGCTCAAAAACGACAGAGCCGACTGTATAACAGGGAAACTCGGCTGCGGGAATTTGCACCGGGAGATAAGGTACTCATATTACTCCCCACATTGGGCTCCAAATTACTCGCCAAGTGGCAAGGACTCTTTGAGGTCACACGACGAGTGGGGGATCTCGATTATGAGGTAAAGCAAACCGATAGAGGGGGCACATGTCAAATATATCACCTCAACCTCCTGAAATTATGGAGGGAGGTGGTCCCTGTGATGTTAGCTATGGTTGTCCCAGAGAGGGCGGAGTTTGGGCAGGAGGTGAATACAAAACCCAATCATATCACCCCAGTCAATTGCGGAGACCACCTCTCACCGTATCAAGTCGCAGAGGTTGCCAAGTTTCAACAGGAGTTTGCAGACGTGTTTTCACCTCTACCGGGTTATACAAACCTCATCCAGCACCACATCGAGACCGAGCCGGGGGTGGTGGTACGTAGCCGTCCCTACCGATTGCCCGAGCACAAAAATAAAATTGTTCGGGAAGAATTGGATGCAATGCTCGATATGGGGGTAATAGAGGAATCCCACAGCGATTGGTCCAGCCCGATTGTTCTAGTTCCTAAGTGCGACGGGTCTTTACGGTTCTGTGTGGATTATAGAAAAGTCAACGTGGTGTCTAAATTTGATGACTACCCAATGCCTCATGTTGATGAGTTGCTCGATCAGTTGGGCACTGCTCAATTTTATTCGACACTGGATTTGACAAAGGGTTATTGGCAGTTCCCTTTGACACAAATTTCCCCTGAAAAAACAGCCTTCTCCACACCATTTGGATTACACCAATTTGTGACACATCCGTTCGGTTTGTTTGGGGCTCCGGCCACGTTTTAGCACCTCATGGACCGAATCCTCAGTCCGCATTCGGCTTACGCCGCTGCCTATTTGGATGACATCATCATTTATAGCAATGATTGACAGTGGCATATGCAGCATCTGAGGGCAGTTCTGAGGTCGCTGCAACCAGCGGGGTTCACAGCAAACCCCAAGAAGTGCGCGATTGGGTGGGTGGAGGTACGGTATCTGGAGTTCCACTTGGGCCACGGGCAGGTGCGTCCCCAAATTGACAAGACTGCAGTGATTGCGACCTGCCCGAGACCCAAGACCAAAAAAAGGGTGAGACAGTTCTTGGGGCTGGCTGGCTATTATAGGAGGTTTGTGCCTAATTATTCGGACGTCACCAGCCTGCTGACTGATCTCACTAAAAAGGGAGCTCCAGACCCGGTCCAATGGACGGAGCAGTGTCAACAGGCATTTATGCAGGTTAAAGCCGCACTTTGCGGGGGGCCGCATTTACATGCACCTAATTTCTCTCTCCCTTTTGTGTTGCAGACGGACGCTTCAGACAGAGGGCTGGGGGCCGTACTCTCGCAGGTGATGGAGGGGGAGGAGCGCCCGGTGCTGTACATTAGCCGCAAGCTCTCGCTGAGGGAGACTAAGTACAGCACCATGGAAAAGGATTGTCTCGCCATCAAGTGGGCAGTCCTCACTCTACTACCTGCTGGGGTGGGCCTTCACCCTCTGCTCAGATCATGCCCCACTCCAGTGGCTCCACTGCATGAAGGATACCAACGCTCTGATCACCCAGTGGTATCTGGCTCTCACAGACCGGGGACGCAGATGGCTGTCGCTGACTTCCTTTCCAGAAATGGGGGGGGGGGGGATTGGTAGACAGGCCGGATGGCTCCCCGACCTGAGTCGGGTGGTGGGGATATGTGGCAGCAGGGGCGTGGTCGAGCGTCTGTCTGGAGAGAGAGAAAGCGGTAAGGGCACTTACACCTGAGCCTGATTATGTCTAACATCTGTTTCTAATTCCAGTGAGCATGGGGAGAGTGGCATATAAGCAGCCACGCCACTGGCAGAGAGGGAGAGAGAGTCTGGGAACAAGAGATCTGCCGTGAAGCTGAAGTATAGTTGTGAAACTGAGGTCTAAGCGTGAAGCTGATGAGTAATTATGAAGTTGATTTATTGTGAAGCTGTAAGCCGAGAAAGCTGCCAATTAAAAGCCTTACTTGTGTGTGGAGAAAACCAGTTGCCTGTGTCCTCCTTCCCTCCTGCTGTGAAGTCTTTTACAATCCCATTAAACATTCACAGTGCTGTGGAAAATGTAAGTGAACCCTTGGATTTAATAACTGGTCAATCCTCCTTTGGCAGCAATAACCTAAATCAAGCGTTTCCGATAGCTGTGGATTAGACCTGCAAAAAGTTCAGAAGGAATTTTGGAACATTCTTCTTTACAGAACTGCTTCTGCAGCCATTCTTGTCTGGTGTAAACGGCTCTCTTGAGGTCATTCCACAGCAGCTTTATTGGTTTAAGGTCTGGACTCTGACTGGGCCACTCCAAAAGGTGGATTTTCTTTTTTTGAAGCCATTATTTTCATGTTGGTATTTGGTGCCTTTTTACGCCATATGTAGTGTTGCATGTTCAACAGTCCACAAAACATTTTCCCAGAAGTGTTGTGGAGTGTCAAGGTGGTCTTTGGCAAACTTCAGGCGTGCAGCAATGTTTTATTTTATTTTTTTTTTTTTTGGAAAGCAGCAGCTTCCTTCGGGGTGTCCTCCCATGGACACCATGCCTGTTTAATGGTTTCCGTATTGTAGACTCATAAACAGAGATGATAACCAGTTTCAATGATTCCTTCAAGTCCAGCTGTCACTGCATTCTGCAATGTGCCCTTTGAGTCATCTTGGCTGGATGGCCACTTCTAGGGAGAGCAGCCACAGTACAAAATTGTCTCCATTTATAGACGATTTGTCTAACTTGTCTCCTGACTCTAATTAGCATTTGTTGACATCATTCGCCTAGGGCTAATAATTTTTTCCAAACTACACTGTAAATATTTGAATGATATATTCAGTATGTACAAGAACAATACAATCATTTGTGTTTTATTAGTTAAAACAGATTGTGTTTGTTCATTAATGTAACTTAGATGAATATCAATCCAGATTTTAAGACAAATGTATAGATAAATGCAAGAAATTCCAAAGGGTTCACATACTTTTTCTTGCCATAGTGTGTTCTTTGGGCAAGGGTATTTATCATAAATGCCAGGTTGGGGCAAGGCACATTGATATTGGGGTAAGTTGTTGCATGTATTTTATATGTTTTCAATTCATACAACTAATTAACTGCAATGTCTGTTGGCCAGAACATGGGTTTGATATTTGTGTATGCTACCTTTTCCATTGCTATTTAATTAATTGCAGGTTTTTTTTTAATTTTTATTATATATATATATATATATATATATATATATATATATATATATATATATATATATCTGCCTTTTCTTATTTTCTTTTTTTTTACATTAGACAGTATTTCATATTTCATAAAATGTATTCTCAAATCAGTGTCAATATATTGTGACAACATTCCACGCAATAGGAAGCAAATTTATCTTTTTTCCTGGGCATGCTTAGTGTAAATGTAATAGCTTCTGTTTAGTTAAGACTCTAAAACCATATGTATAAGCAGAAATGGTATTTAAATTTGAAATTGACTTACCCTGAGAAATAGTCACTGGAGTAAGACTTGTGACAACTTGCCCTGCTTTTCCCCTATGTAATAATAAATATCATAAATAAGCCAGAAAATATCTAAAAATGGAAACATCAGCTCTGTGATGATAGATAAATCTATATTTAGCAAACTCAGGATGTCTAACATGTTTAAAAAGTCATTTAACCCCTCAATATACTGTATTTAAATCACGTTTACAATTTTTTACATAATGTACATTCAACATCAATGTGGGTCCATGTCAACCCTACCCGACCTGAGCAGAATTCTGAAACTATTGGGTTTGGAGTTCCAGAACAGATTCAGCCTCAGAGCTGAAAAAGAAGCAAGGACAGTTTTGAAATCTTCACAAAACCAGCAATTCATCATATAGATACAGGACCAGACAGCTTTTGCCTCCAACCCTCTTTCACTGGCTGTGAGTTCCAGTCTGTCGTCAGTAGCTCCTCTTATGTACACGGAATCCATTAGAAACTGTATGCTCTGCTAATAATGCACGTCAGCATTGATATAATCTAATGCACAGTTAATGCCATTGAATCGCTCTTCATGTGAGAAAAACAAGCCCATGCAATGATACAGCCATAGACAGGAGGCTGAGATACACACTATTAGAGACACTTCAGACATTCAGTAACAGCGATGGACACAGTCACGTAACAGCAGTGGATAGATGAGAGAGCCCAAAACAAGCACAGAAAAATATAAAGCCTATATGAGAAGCAGACTGTCAGAAGGGTTTTTCTTTGTTTCTGAAATAGTAGATGTGTTGTATTATGGATAAACACACATGCACACTAAGAGAGAGAATGATGGAGATGTAGTTTTGGCAGGTTGGTGCATGAAATTGCACAAATAACTCTTTCCATTAGCTAAATGTCAATTCACAAACACTGCAAATCAGAATCAATGTTTCAGTCGAGCAAATTCCCTCATTTCGAGTAGCATAAGAAAGACCATTATCATTCATCATAAACTTTAAAGTACTGTAACAGTTCACCCAAAACTTAATATTCTGATTTTCTCAGGCTGATTTTGTTCCAAAACTTTATCAATTTCTTTCTTCTGAGAAACACAAAAAGAAAAAGTTTAGCATAATGTACGAGGTGTTCTTTGTGGCTTGTGTGCTACACTTACTGAGCACTTTATTAGGTACACCTGTACACCTATATATTCATGTGATTATCTAAGCAGCCAATCATGTAGCAGCAGTGCAATGCATAAAATCATGCAGAAACGGGTCAGGAGATTCACTTAATGGTCACATCAACTATCAGAATGGTGATCTCTGTGGCATGAATTTTGGTGCCAGACGGGCTGGTTTGAGTATTTCTGTAACTGCTGATCTCCTGGGATTTTCATGCACAACAGTCTCTAAAGTTTACTCAGAATGGTGCCATAAATAAAAAATATCCAGTGAGCAGCAGTTCTGCAGATGGAAATGCCTTGTTGATAAGATAGGTCAGCGGAGAATGGCTACAATTGGGGTACAATTGTAGTGAGCAGAATAGCATCTCAGAATGCACAACACGTCAAACCTTGAGGCAGATTGGCTACAACAGCAGAAGGCCACATCTGGAACTTTATTAGGACCATAGTGTTCCTAATAAAGTGCTCAGTGAGTGTATACTGTGTTGGGCCTCATGTATTTAGATATAAGACAAAGGCAGGCCTAACACAGTCGTAAAGCCTGACTAAGGCCTACACACACAGTCATAAATCTTACTTATAAAAACCGCGCCAAAATCAAACAAAGGGATTCCAAAACAGACTACAAATCCCATGAAGCCTTGCTCACTTTGCACCTATGTGTGAAATTCCAAAGGACCGAACTCTCAACTCCTATTGGATGAGGCACCCGACAGAACGCCCCTCAACCATGACATCATCGGGAGTAGAAATACCTCTGAGATCCTTCTGGGCATCGCTTCCAGCAACTTTGCGTGCCGTACGTAGATGCAGCTCATTGCTGCTCTCAGGTGTAGCCTCGTTGCACAAGGAAGTAACGTACGACTTGAAACTGTGGCCATACTATCTCCATCTCGCTGGACGAGTCGAGATTACTCTGTGTTCCACCGTACACTCTAACGGATCCGAAGGAGACCTCCGAGTAATCCGCATCTTCATCCGTTTGCCTGCAGAAGTGAAGAAAGAAGATTTCTCTTCCCTCTTCAACCAAGTTGATGTTGCTGATTTCTCTGCCAGCCCGCCGAGAATCAGCAGCCATACCACCCACCGACAGAGCGAGGAAACGGCCTCCCGTCATCACCCAAGACTCGAGGAACCGAGTCAGAGTCAAACGACGGATGAACACACATTCTACCTGCATCCTCACGCGATCCAAGTAAGAGGTTTTTGTCTGGGCAGAGATAGAATATTATAGAGTGTGTTATTCTTGTGTATCAAGGTTATTGCTTGTACAGTTTACGGACCGTCGAGTCTGCACATTGCTGCTAATAATACTTAAGGTATTACTGTAACGTAATGTTATCACGAATTATATTTTGTTGTGTTGTAATCCAACCATGTTGGACTGTTGTGTATTTCCACCACCATGGGTGAGACCGGCACACTGAATTTATCCATTAAATAACCAAAGACTGCGGGACGATTCATGAGCCGTTCACCGTGTCTCTGAGTGATAAACAGCTGCTTTTTCTCCCACGATCACGAAACCGGCTTCGGTGCCTCCACTTTATTCTCTCTCTCTCGTACTAACCACACACACACGTGGCCCCCTCACAAACATAACCGCACACGCATTTGGCTAGTAGATAACTTGGTGATAAAGCTCAACTTTGTCCCTAAGTTATCGTACAAGCGGAGATCCACGGTAAGCAGGCAGACACCATTAACTGGCTTCTCTCTGCCCTCATTCACGGCCATATTCTCTGGCCGGAAATCTCGCGTGACGTATTCTCCACGAGAGTCACGTCCACCATTTTGTGCGCGTCACTCCTTACACACACACACACACACACACACACACCTTCCTCTCATGTGTTATAGGCTTATTTTGGTTAGCATATCTAATCATGTCACTGTTTAGTTTGTAGTTGTAAGTCGGAGGTTTATTGACTGCATTGTATTGATTATTAATTGATATTACTACATCAATAAACTTTGTTATATTTCAAAAAGAAGTGTTTTGGTTTGTTTTGCATACACCTGTGTCAAAGGCTGGCAGGGGATGTCAGTGCTCAGATTCAAGCCTTCATTGTGTCTTTTTTTAATGTCGATGTCTTCCGGATGTCGATTTTCCTAAGAGAGCAATCTAATATTGAGACTGTTATACTGTCTGGTTATTAGTCCCTGATTCCAGGGTGGTGCCCCGGCGATATTAATCATTATTACTATTCTATTGATTTTGATATTTGATAATTATCTTTGATGATTGTTGAATTTGAAGGATCAAATAAGCTAGTGTTAATTCTAATCAATGTTCCATTGATTTGAATAATTAATGAATATCTTTGATAATAATTAATATTCTATTGAATTTGATAATTGATGGTTATCTTTGATGACTGTTGATTTAAAGGATTAAAAAGCTAACATTGATTCTAATAAATGTTCTATTGATTTTAATCATTAATAATTATCTTTGATAATTATTAATTATTGCTAATAACCAAACCCGCTCCTGAATGTAGCGCACAACAACTGTATAAACATTACATATTTTGTTTTTAATAATTTTATATAGTGGATATAGGGTATATTCCAGACTGGATATAGGGTCAGACATTGGCCATATTCATGCTCCATGGTACTTACATATTACTCCAAGGTACTTCAAAATACTATGGTAGATGTGCAGAAACCACAATACTTTTGGTACTTTAAGTAAGTGCATTCAGCACAGAAAATGTGAAAAAAGTGCACAGTTTCCGTATGGGCCTTACATATGGTAAGGGTTTGAAAATAGAGAATCTCTCCTTGAAGAGTTAGGAGGACTATACAAATGTGTACCTTCATTTCTTATGCCTCTCCACATTAACAGACTAAAGCAGATTTTCCTGCGACAGAAGTGCTGACCGCTGCTGACGGACACTGAGCCCGCTTTCATCAACACATGCGGCTTGGGTAATGTGTTATTAAACAGCTGAAGCAGCTTTAAATGCACACACTCACACATCAGAGAGGCTTTAGTAGTACCAAATGGAGTTTGGAGTTTGAAGAGAAACTTTTCAGACAATCTCTACCCTTTCACAGGTGATGTTCCTTAACTTAAAACAGGGGGTCAAGGTTTGGCTGGTTGCACAAAAAAAAAAAAAAAAAAAAAAAAAAAAAAACATATACAAAATTTCAGAATACTGTAGTAGATGTTTTGTGAGCAACCTTTTTTTTTTTCTTATAAGTGTGAAAAACACATACTGTATTTTTCCTTGTCTCCTGCAAGTTCTAATATAGAGTAATTAGTCACATAGGATTTATGGCTCAAGTGATTGGCCCAAATAAATGTTTCTAGAACTAAGTGCCCATGAAACTAAGATGGTAGAATCCAGATTGCATACTGGAGCATGCACCAGTCAAGCAAGTGAGATGAAATGGTAAATGCCAACAAATACCTCTCTCCAGGTATTTTTGACATCCTTGTCTCAAACTTTATAGTTCCTGCACACAGACATGGTGGGAACATTCCATTAACTTCTATTGTTTTTATAGTGTGCTAATAACATTGTCTAACCCTTAAGGGGTTGTACATACCAAATGTTTAGATTTTCACTTAGACATTTATTATGTTTATTAAATAGTTTTCCTTGTGGGGACCATTGGCTGGTCCCCACAGTGAAGAATATTTCAGGTTTTACTATCCTTGTGGGGACATCTGTTCTCCACAATGTAGGTAAAACCTGACCAATACACACACACACACACACACACACACACACTACTGTGTGCAACTCTAACCTATCTACAGGAATTAACACAAGTCTTGTCTGTCCTACATAGGTGGAATAATGACTATTTCATAATTATCCTTTCCTTCACACACTCCACAACATTATCGAGACTGTCTTCAGATGAACAGCATTATTAATAAAGTTGTTAACCTACATGCCCAAGCCTGTTTCGGTGCTCTAGTAAGGCCAGTGCAGTAACTGCTGAGCTGTTACCATACAGGAGGAGCACAATAATGATTGAGGAGTGCAGTGCTCACTCCACTGCCGCAGTGCTCCCCAAAATGTCAGCGTGTTGGTTGCAGCATTGATAAAGGCTACACTGCATCCTGTTTTTGTGTGTGTGTGTGTTTCTAATATTAAATGTCATTTCTGATACACAAAAGTCTAAGAGTTTTAATATATAGTGCTGCCTTCATCTTAACAGCACTTTGAACCCAACGGTAAGTGTGTGTGTATTTGCAGTGGGCTGATTGGACACCCATGAGTCTGTTCCACAGCACCACTGTGTCTGTTCTTTTGTTCAAACCCACAGAGGCTAATGGGGCTGTTTCAGGATAACCACTCCACACAGGCCAATCTCCTCCCGACATGCTGGTGAAATAGCATTCAGTGTCAAACCGAAGTAAACAGCATTTTGTGTGTGACTGATTGCAGCATCTGTGCAGTGGGTCTGTCTGTGGAAACAATTGCCTGATTTTGTTCTTTTTCTGAGAATAGTTTCCAAGAATTAGAGAAAGGAGATTATTATTATGCATGTTGAGGCTGACATTTTTTATTATTATTATTATTTTATTTTTCCCCTGAGGTTCACTTATAATGTAACACCATGTCCTAACCAGACATGGCATAATAAAGCAGCAAGCAATAAAAGCAAGCAATCTCTTCCATAGGGATGGGAATTGTTTGCTACTGATTCCTCTTAATAATTTTGGTTCCTTAACTGTTTCATTAAGGATTGTTTTAGCAATTTTGAGGAAGAAATACTTGGAAATAAGAAATGCAATTCTTGTTGGATTTACTGCCCTCAACAGCCTGTTACCAAGTGATGAAATAATTTCATATTTCAACAGAACCGATTCCTGCAGAAGGTGTTTACACACTTTTTAATTTAGATATTTTATTTATTTAATTGTTTTTATAAAATACAACAAGTTATTTACAACAAAACTTAGAATGTGTATCTTTAACAACATATTGTCATATCAACCATCAAGTAATTACACTGTTTAAAGTCTCTTGAGCTACAGTACACATAACACAGATATTCTTGATTCATATAGAGTCTGACATGACGAAATAAATGAAATAAAAGTTTTTTTTATTCACTAAAAAGAATGGCGAGAGTGAATAAGAGTTATTCATTCAGGAATCTGACTACACTGGTCATGTTTTGCGCTTTAGATTCAAAAGAACAGGCTCTTAAAGGAATAGTTCACCCAAAAATGAAAATTCTCTTATCATTTACTCAGCCTTATTCCATCCCGGATATGTATGACTTTCTTTCTTCAGCAGAACACAAATGAAGATTTTTAGAAGAATTTCTCAGCTCTTATGGTCCATACAATGCAAGTGCATGTGTGCCAAAATGTTTAAGCTCCAAAAAGCACATAAAAACATCATTAAAATAATCCACAAGACTCCAGGAGTTAAATCCATATATTCAGAAGTGATTTGATAGGTCTGGGTGAGAAACAGATTAATATGTTAGTAAATTGCTCAGTCAACCTCCACTTTAACTTTCACTTTCACATTCTTCTTCTTTTGTTTTTTGGTGATTCACATTCTTCATGCATGCACCCCCTACTGGGCATGGGAAGAATTTCTTGCAAAAATGAACTTAAATATTGATCTGTTTCTCTCCCACACCTATCATACCACTTCTGAATATATGGATTTAACCACTGGAGTCTTGCGGATTATTTTTATGCTGTCTTTATATGCTTTTTGGAGCATTAAAATTTTCACTTGCATTGTATGGACCTTCAGAGCTGACATAATCTTCTTCTAAAAATCTTAATTTGTGTTCTGCAGAAGAAAGAAAGTCATACTCATCATGGATGGCATGAGGCTGAGTAAATGATGAGAGAATTTACATTTTTGGGTGAACTATTCCTTTAAAAGTCATTCGTTCTGCAACCAGACTACACTGGACACTCTGTAGATTCAAAAGAACCAGCTCATAAGAGTGGTAGCAGTATTGTCAGTCAGATTTTTATTCAAAAGAATGCATGTTCAAGAACCATTAACCAAATTGAAAGTCATGAAAAAAATTAAACCAGTTCTGAATAACAAACCTACTCTTCCATATAAATCTTCCATATAAAGTTTTCTCCTAACCATTCTGTCTGTAGTTTGGTATCTATTTCTGGTTGGTTGACCATTTTTCATTCTCTCTGAATAAAATGGGGCCATTTTTTTTTTGCTGCTTTAACACAACGTCCTAAACAGGAGTAACGCAATAAAGCAACAATCTATAAAAGCTGTTTCTCATAAATCTGAGTTTTACACTGTTTTGTTTGCAACCTAGTAATAAGTCACATTTTTACAAATTTTTACATTACTTTTTGCAAGTGGCTAACCATAACTGAGAGTCGGCGAGATTACAACGCGGGAACAAATACAAGTTCAGTACACAGTAAACAAACGAGCAATGAATAATACTCGAAAAACAAGTGTAAACATGGTAATAAACATGCTTATACACTACTGCAGACTCCTCCTGATAGATCGCTTCTTCTTCATTTACTCATTTTGTAAATCGTTTTGGATTAAAGCGTCTGCTAAATGAATAATTGTACATTTAAATGTAAAGTAACATTCATCATTCAACTTTAATTTTCATTTTATTTTCAACGCCTCATTGGTGTGACAGTGATTAATAATTTATGAACACATTTCACAGATGAAAAATTATCATTTAAGTGCATTAAGTGATCACACATGTTATTAAACTTCAGGAATTAAAGAATGGAAATACAAACTGAATCACCATATTTGTGAACATTGTTCAGCATTTGCATTCAGATGTTCATCCATAACACTGTCATTCTTTTTTGACTTGTGTTTGTCTGTCTCTAAATATAAGTCTCCATGTGTTGGGAATTTAACTTTAAAGATATGCCCTGTCTTGAGTTTATCTGCAAAAGTTATTCACATGATATATTTGGGTTTGAGACTCCATCTAAGATCCAATCACACTGTGAAATTTAATAATCTAATCTACTTTTCAGCAGGTGAAAGATGATTTCTAGTAGCAATTTCTGCTAATGTCTGTGCAGAACTATTTATCCTCAGTTGCTTAAAGAGGCAAAAAAATTAGCCATTTCTAACCAATGGTTTATAGTCTTGCTTAAGTCATGCTCTTTGTTGTAGCATTGTGTCTAAGGCCTGAGTCATACAAGTAAATACCTGAATGCAAAGCTTCTAGCTATGCAAGCTAATTTTATGTGACATAGGATTCTCAGCATTCCCACAAGGGGTGCCATTGTGGAAAGTAGCATAAACGGTCTTCTTCCATGGTCAGTTTTCACTTTCAGAAGAATTATCAAACTATGCCCTGTACTAAGGGTGGGTAAAAATATAGATTTTTCGATGCATCGCGATCTTCATTTGAACAATCTTGATATCGATTCTTAAATCCCAAGATCAATCTTTTACTCTATGCGCAACCCTTTACTACAATGAGATGAAATCGCCTGCATTTGCAAACAAATATCGTGCTTTGCAACTAAAATGTATATATTTGGAAACTGACTGGTAAATGTTTACATTTCACTTACCAGTAATTGTGTACTATAGTGGTGGAGTATTCAGAAGCAAGATCCTTTCACTGCGTGTTGAGAGTAAAAGCTGCTTCACGTAAGTCCAAAGATGAGATCCACGTGACCCATTTGTAATTGAATAATGTCTCTTTTAATAAACTCTCTGTTCTCTACAGTCAATTGTTGATCAAAAACAAGAAAAAAAAACATTGAGCGTTAACATGCGCTCATTTGCAGACGCTCTTTACAGAAATGCTGGGTTTGTTAAAGAAGCAGTACACGCTTTAGCACGTGTTCAGCAAAACAATGTAAATACTTGAAATAGCATAAATTATGCAATTAAACAATAAACATGTAACAAAAAATAATATATACAATATAATATCTAATTTATTGATACAATACATGGATCTGTTCATTTTTAAAAAGCCAAAATGTGACCAAAATGACAAAAAAAAAATATATAAAAGAAAAAAAAAATAATAATATTATTAGTAGTAGTAGTAGTAGTAAAATTCATATTTTCTTGATGTACCTAATTAGGAGGTCCCCTGTATACAGTAACTAACAGCATTAGCTGGGAGAGAATTTCTTTCTAATGTAAGCAAAAGTGACTTTATAACTGAAATATACCCATATGAATCGATATCGAATCGAAATCGGAATGGAATAAAATCGAAAGCTTGTGAATCGGAATTGAATCGAGAAATCTATATCAATACCTACCCCTACCCTGTACACATACAATAAAATAAGAAAATAGTTACAAGAGTAGTATGCTATTACGAATATAGCCTATATTTAATCTGTCTCACATAGATACTGTAGACCTTTGACTTAAACGGCAAAGGGCTGAACTAAATAACAGCATAAACTGACCAAGAACCACCCACTTAGACAGGTAGAGCTGTCTAACTGACATGTAAAGCCATCAATCACAGTTGGTTTTGTCGTTACGGTTTCTGCATTTGCCTTTGCCTTAAGTATATCTGCATTCTGATGGCCAGCTGAAATTATCCTTATGACACAATCCTGATTTAGACAAGAATGACTAACAAATGCTAATATAACAGTTAATTTGTTGTGTTATTGTAAATGTTGTTTAATAATTTACCCTAAGAAACCCATTTCAGAGGTATTAAGCTTGAACAAAAGCATTTTAAATGGCTCATTAATGTGTAGGATCAGAGCATCCCGGCAGAAGGAAATTAAGAAGAATTAAAAACAGAATTACACTAAGATGGCCTATAACACCGGAAATTCCTCGAAGCATTAAAAAGTTAAGAAAATTCAGACTGGAGCCAGCAAGTCTAAGGCTGCAGCATCTGTTGAGTGTCAACCATCTTGAGAACAACGAGAGTTCTGTGGATGCACCAAGACCTTTCCTCATACATGTTGTAAATCAAGGAATACCCCATGACATGTCCAGCTAACCATCTCAACAAAGAGACCCTAAGGGCAGAGGTGATGGTCAGTATAGAATGACTATTGTCATTGTTCAAGACACATAGATTGAACAGATTTATTGGATCTGAACTGTTGAACTTCTCTTTAGCAGGTCACAATTAATGATCTGATCATAACTTCAAAAGTACAAATGAACTTATCGAGTGTATACACACATCGGGATATATCAACGTAATCCATGAACATTTCACACAAAGTCACAGTACTTGTGATTTAACCTCTAAAATGCACAGAATCAACCTTTTGTACCAAAATGTAATCAATACCTAGCCTTGCTTGATAATTCTGAAAATGATGTTGTTATGAACTGTGATCACCTTTTTAATGGACAAAATGATGATTATAATCTTTAATCTGTTTTTTTTTTTTTTTTTTTTTTATTCATGTCATATTACTAGAATAGTAACCGTTCAGGATAAGAACATCATGTTTACTATCACTGAGATATTTTCTGCATTTCAGAAATGTCTATGTTAATTAATTTTTGATATATTCAGTTGTATCCGAGATATATAAAAGTTCATGATTAACCATTACCCTATTTTGAGCGGGAAACGGGAGTCTCACAAACAAAGGCTCATCAATCACCCCAGGAGGAACAGAAAGTTCTGAAAAGACACTTCTGATTGGCTCAGGACACCTTTGGGGTGCGGCCAATCTCAACTCAAAACTCTCTTCCCTTCTGCTCTCTTGCTTCCTCTCTTGCCTTTCCTCGGCAGCTCCTCATCCTCTGCGCTCTGGCCCTTGTGGCTTGTAGCCTCGCTCCGGCGCCCCGTATCAAGTTCCGTATCATGTAGAGTCCAAGAAAGCTCGGAACACGAAGTTCCAAGGAAACATTTCTCCCTCTCTGCTCCACAATTCACAAATGTGATGGCAGTCACGAGTCCTCCCTGTGGAAGGCCTCGCTTCAAAGCTTGCCTCATCATCCATCGACGCAACAGGCAAAGAACAATCTACGATCATTAACAGAGGTCCAAAACAACAACGGAACAACAGAACTTTCTACTGACACAGCCAAAGAACCAAAGCAAGGCAAGGAAACGGAATGACATGCAAGTACATCTCCAGAATTTTGATAAAAGTGCTGGTGTATTATTTAAATACTTTGGGTAATCCAATTGCAAATTGAGGTACACTCAAAGAAGAAGATGGACCACGATGTTCTCTAAAATATCTTCTTTTGTGTTATGTATAAGAGGGGAAGTCATTTGGGTTTGGCACGACATGAGCGTGAGTAAGTTATGACAGAATGTTCATTTTTGGGTGAACTATTCCTTTAAACCTCTGTAAATTATCCAGAACACAATGGCACATTTGGTCTTTAATGAGCCCAACAGAGCACACGTTACACCTCTCTTTGTCTCACTCCACTGGCTGTCAGTTGCTGCCGCATCAAGTTCAAGGCTCTTATTATTACATCTACAAAAGCCAGTCTGTTCTAATTTGCACCCACATTTGCACATTTCTGCAGTCAGTGAGTGAGCAGCGCCAATGGAACAAGCACAGAGTGGCACAAAATCACTTTCCCAAACCTTCACTTTTAATATATAGATATTTTTGTATTGCGTTACTTATCATGTTACTGTCTCCTCTGGATGAATCACTTACCTAGGGAACCAAAGATAAATAAAATTCGCTATAATGGTAAGACAGCATGTTAGCATCCTCGTCTAACTCAACGAGATATAAGCAAAATCTCAACATAAACATTAAAAAACTGTCCAAATACCTTGACACAATGGCAACTGTGCCAAAACGTCCTTAAATGTTGTTCTACTAACCAGAGCATATTTGCACAACTGCATGATGAATCACACCATGTAATTGTAAGTTTATTTTTCTTGAATTTTAAAATTGCATGGAGTTTCTGCAACTGCATTTTTTCTTATAGCAAGTCACTTTGGACAAAAGCATCTGCTAAATGGATAAATGTAAATGTAATTATCCTGACAGCATGGGATTGTACAGAACAATTTAACATGGATGGGAAAAACAGGAGATTAACCACAAATAAATCAGTTACTCAGCCAAAGTGAGCAAAACCTCAAACATATTCAGGATTTCCAAAACATTGATATGGTTCAAAAAGCAACAAGTCCATTCACATTTGTTACTGATGTTTCCTACTACAGTTAATAGTACACATTCATTGATAGATTTAGTCATTATGTTTGTAGCAAGCATGCATATTACTGACAGTTTAAGGAATAGTTCACCCAAAAATGAATATTATGTCATTATTTACTAACCCATATGTTGTTTTAAAACCATGTGCTGCTATTCATACAGCTCTATTGCATTCAGTAACAATTCACAGTGACTACAAGTGTCAATCTCCAAAAAGTGAATATATTCATAGTTGTCTGAAGGCATTCAATAGCTCTGTGTGAGGAAGAGACTGAAAATAAGGTTGTTATTCACTGTAAATCTTCCCCCCGTGTAGCTCTCAAATTTAATTGCCCATCATCACGTAGCATTCGGTAATGACACACGTAAGCAACCAACCAAATGCTGTAATGCTATCAATGATATCAAACTTGCCATGACACATCATTTTTCAAACTGAACATGATTGCAAATGAGATTTCAGAGCTTCTGCAGAGGGAAATATTAGCAGTAAAAAAAATAAAAAATAAAATAAAATAAAAAAACGACTTAACGGGTCATGACATACTCTTTTTTTAAATAATTGTATTATCTTCCCTGAAGTCAACTGATAATGTTATTAAAGCTTTTTTGCACCAGTAATATAGTAATATACTGTATGAACATTTTCCACCCTGTCGCCCTGGCCCTCTGTCTGAAACGCTCTGTTTAAGCCTTAGTGTCTCCTTTAAACCTCAACGTAAATGCCCACTGTTATGATTGGCTAACATTGTGCAGCCCCTTGAATACAGCCATATTTGAAACTCAACCAGAAGAGAGTGAACAAGCTCCAAAACCTTATAAAACTAAATTTTAGGGTTTACACATAATGCACATCCAACACATTGCATCCAAATATATTTGGGGTTGGGAGCGTTACTTTTGAAATGTATTCAACTACAGATTACAGAATACATGCTGTAAAATGTCATTTGTAACGTATTCCGTTGGATTACTCAAGGTCAGTAACGTATTCTAAATACTTTGGATTACTTCTACAGCACTGATAGATTTTTTTTTTTTCACTTGTTTTGACTATAAAAACTCTGCCAATACAGTAAGAAAAAATACACATGTTAAAAATACATTCTCTGAAAAACCTAAATATCTTGTTGTTTCTAAAACATGATAAAACTAATTTATCTTGTTTTAAGGATTTTTAGATATTTTTACAGGAAAACAATAAAAAATTATTATCAAAAATACAATTTTTGCCCTAATATCAAAGGTCTTACTAGAAAAAAAAATATGATCTAACATACATTTTCTTGATAAAAAAAATATGTTCGTGCCTGGTAACATGTGCATGTAAAATGGCTAGAAATAGCATTTTAGCTTAGCGTAAAGCTGACAATTTACACAAGGTCTATTTCTATTTCTTCTGCTCCAAACTTACTTCAAACTTACTTCTCTTTCTGCTCGTATGAATGTAACACATCATAAGAAAGTGTTTCACCGCTGTTCAAATGCACTTCGGATCGCATCATTTATATGTATAAATATTTTCCATCTGAAAGGACTAAATATTAAATGAAACAAATGACAATAAAATGCAAAGTAATCTTTTGAATGTAACTGTATTCGGATTACCAGTGATTTAAATTGTAACGGTAGTGGAATACAGTTACTTATATTTTGTATTTTAAATAAGTAATCCCGTTTCATGTATTCTGTTACTCCCAAACACTGAATATATTAGACTGTTCACTCAAGCACAAAATGAAACAGTCATGACATTTGAAATATTTATGAATGAAACTGTTTACTTATGGTTTTGCGATCGGGTACAAAAGAGTTTTTAACTGTCCCATCCTTCAATAACAGTTCCTTTGCAAAGCTTGAATCATATTTTGAATGGTTTACAAGCAATCCACACTGATAAGAGGCAAAAAAAAAAAAAAAAAAAAAATACAGGATGTCCAGGACACGTCTCTGCTAAAAACAGCAAGACCATCACAGCTGAATAAACACAGTGGGGTCTCCTTTTTAGAGTTGTAACTTGACACCGTGTCTTTTAAAAGTCAAAGATGTCTGTCTAGTGCATGTTTATACACAAAAATAATTCAAAATAGATGGGTCCAGATAGGTCCCCTTTGGTGTTCAGGAATAGTTAGTAGGCCATACTTGGCCTGTTTGTTCTGCTCACATTCTGAGTATGAACGAAGCACCAGTGGGCAGGGCCAAGGGTGCGATGATTTACAGTAGACGTTGATGTTGTTGCTATAGAGGCGGTCATAAATTAATGGGCCCCTTAGTGTCGTAGGGAAGTCATGAAAGTAAAGAATGAGTCATTTTTACAGCATTGGTTTCAATAAATGTTTTTATTGCACTGGGGATTAAAGGCCTGTTCACACCAAATCCTTGACGATTTTGCGAGATGAACCTCTGACGGAAGGTCTATTCAAACTAAGTCAGTAAAAAGATAAAACAAAAACAAAAATGTCACCCCTGTACAGTAGGTGGCACTGCTGCGGTGCTGTTGTTATACCAGTCTCCTGTCTGCACCCTTCAGCTGTTAGAGATTAATATACTGAACGCTGTCAAAACATTTATTTTCCTAATTTGGCATACCTGTCTCATAATTTTTTTTTCCATAATACTGATGCATTTTGAGGAGTATATAATCTATGTTTTTTATGCGAGTGAGATGAGTAAAGAGTGGTGTTGGATATTAATTTGCACATGTATTTTGCAACAAGTAGGACTGGTTGCTAAGGTGCTCTAAATGGTTGCTAGGGTGTGGCTAGCCAGTAACCAGAGTGATTCTTATTGGCTGCTTAATAACCTAACTGAAAAGAGTCAATCCCCAAGTCCCTACGACATTCTGTTCTGAAGATATCCTTCTGAGCCATTTTGAATGGAAGTCTATTGGGGTGGTTGCTAGGGTGCCATAAATGGTTGCTAGGGCATGGCTATGCCATTTCCAAGATGATACTTAAAGACTGTTTGGTAGCCTGAGTGAAATGAGCCTACCCCCATGTCTCTACGACATTCTGATTGGGAGATATGATCCAAAAAATGTCTTGCATTGACTTGTCATAGTAGGAAGAAAAAACATTCCCATAGTACCTTATGGGACATTTTGAGATGATTATTTGCCCCCCAGGGGTGCACCGCACCCCTCATCCCTTTGAAAAGTCATAGCACAGATGACCTCAATAGGCCGGTCATTTTGGCACCTCATTTGTGGGTCTATGACAAATGGTGCGGGACAAGTTAGGTGCCGCAAAAGTGTACGGATGAATAATAATAAGTATGTGAGATCACAATAGTGATGCTTTGTTTCACAAGCACCGCTAATAATGGCATGCAAGTTTGGAATGATGAGAGTGTGAGTAAATAATGAGAGAATTTTCCTTTTTGGCTGAACTATTTATTTAATGGGCATGTAGCCCTTCTAGAAAAATAAATATTTTCCAAATAAGAGATCATATATTTCAAATAAGTGAGATCTTAAAAGCGTGTATGTGTCTAGGCACCAGAGAGCCTTCAATAAGCATTTACTAGAGCACATAAGCAAAGATTTATCATTTGTTTTTAAAAGCAAGAGCATAGATCAAGTATAGAACCTGAAACATCCTCATTGTCATGGAAAATGTGCTGGATTTCTCTGCTGAGCTAATGGACCCTCAGCAAGTTCATTTAATCACAGCTGTCAACATCAAATAATGATGACGAGTGCTGGGAGAGGAAAACTGTGGAGTTCAGAGAGTCATATTTCACCCTCAGGGAGCCGACGAATCTTACGACACAGCAGTGTTTGATTTGAGCCGCTCTATTCTTGTGTGCAGCTTTTTAAGTGTGACTTAGACATTAACTTCAACATTTTGGAGCAGTTTGTTTAAGAACTGCATACTATAAAAACATATACATTAATCACAATATGCTATGCATTAAACTCAATGACCATTTACATTTGTGCATTTGGCAGATGCTTTTATCCAAAGCAACTTACTGTGCACTTATTACAGGGACAATCCCCCTAGAGCACCTGGAGTTAAGTGCCTTGCTCAAGGACACAATGGTGATGGCTGTGGGGATTGAACCAGCAACCTTCTGATTACCAGATATGTGCTTTAGCCCACTACGCCACCACCACTCCTATCCTATTCATCATGTTCCACAGTGACCAGATACTTGTTCAGCAGCCATGGTTCTGGAAGTATTTTTTTCCATTAATTTTCACCATAGGGCTATCAAAAAATAATTTTTAAAAACAAGTTCTAAGCCATAACCAAAAACCAACCAGCTCATAATGTTGATAACCAAAAAAAAAAAAAAAAAAATGCATGCACATTGTTTACATCTTGTGGCTATACTTTTGAAACAGTGAGTATTTTAAAGGATTGGCCCCATTCACTTCCATTATGAGTGCCTCACTGTGACCCAGATGTTTTGTTGTTGTTGTTGTTGTTGTTTGTTTGTTTTTGTTTTGTTTTTTTTTTACAGAAAAGGAGGGACCTGTCTATATACATTTTTGTGGTAATCAACATTATGCCACAAATGCTGTCAATTGAGCTTAACTTCTATTGAACTAGGAAAATTCATTTAATAATAACTTGCCAGCACCAATAGATTTCTTTGGTATCAATGTATCAAAGCGTTATCTTCAGCAGAGGAGAATATAGCATCTAGGATCCCCATGGGAGTTGTAGCTCCCTGGGCTTCAGCCCGTATAAGCCCATGTGTTAATGCGCCCCTGTCTGGACACAACACCTGTTGGAGTGCAAGAGAGAGCTTTGTCTCATGCAGGAGAGATCAGCAGTATTTCTCTTATTACTGTGACACAGACAAGATGGATTGTGTGTACAGACACAGAGCAGCCAAACACAGACACACACTCTTCTAGCTGTCACTTTTACTTTGGAGGTCAGTCTCGATCAAACAAGGCACCAGTGGTGGACGTGAACGACGAACACAATTTCTGTACTTGACCTCAGTACCCTGATGAAGAATTACCCTAGTAAAAGTACTTAAAAATACTCCAGTAAAAGTAAGTAAAATGTAAAGTACCAAAGATAAAGGGACTGAAGAACAACAGTTTATTATTTGAACTCTCAATCCAAAATTCAATGTGAAAGAACACCTTTGACATACCACTTGATGTACTATTTAAATATAACAAGTTATGCAAGTCATATGCATACATATTCTTAAAATCTACTGTTGTATAGACCTATTACCATATTCAATGTGTGACGGTTGAGTGCTGTTTCTGAGAGCACATCATGTCAATCCATGTTTCAATACTTGATATACAAGTCGTAAAATCATCCTCCACTAGTTCAACTGGTCATTCTTTTTAGTTTGTTTAGTCCTGACAGCTTTTGTCGACGCGGTAAAGTTGTTTTTATATTGGATATTCGTTAGACAATCGGTCTTTCCTTCAACATTAATTGGAATGTAATCACAAAATAGTGGTGGTTCATGCTTTGTCTCGTACCGATAACACTGTAAATCATGATATAAAAAAATAATAAAGATGTTATTTGAAAAATGTAAGTGTTTTAAGCATGAATTGAGAAAAACGCTATGCAGCGATCACGACAAGGGCAATCCAAGTTAGGGATTGTCTCAAAAGTGCAAAACACACAAATATCTGTTATTATATACATTATTTTGTTACTAAATTAAAAAGCGGTTCTTTTTACTTCTGTAATATTTATGTTGGTAATCAAATTAAGTTACATTAAGAAAATGTTTACATTTTATATTATTTATATCACTGTTATTACTATTTAATGTAAAAAGAATGCTTCGATTAAATAAACCTAATTAACCTTCTGTCTTTTTTACCTGCAGACCTCACATCACTGGTAATGTATTCATACAGACGTGCTATGTATCTTACACCGCTTTGTTTGTGAAAATATGCTTTTATGTATTTTTCTGGCATTTTTAAAATATTCAAATCTATTTAACTTATTGATCATGAGACGCAAAGACATCACACCACCTGTAATATATTCACAAACACCTATAACACATCATACATGACTTGGATTTTAGAAGTATGATTGTTTGTATTTTGTTATTAATTTTTGAAATATTCAAATACATATAATTTCCTGGTCATGTAACCTGATTATGTCACACCACCTGTAATAGATTCACAAACACTTACAACACATCTTACACAACTTGGATTTTGGAAAAAAAAAAAAAAATTGTTAGGTGTATTTTTAGTCAATTTTATTTTTTATTTAAAAAATATCAAAGAACAATCAATTTATTTCGTCACAAGCCAGATCTGAACTTGTGTTAACAGCCCATCTATATTAATGAAACATGGCAACCCACACACACTTCCCACTACACCACATCTCAGACTACTTTGCAGGAATTGAATATGAAGCAATTAACAATTTCAATAAGTGACAATAATTTGAAATTTGGAAGACACCTAAGATGGGATTTTGGGGAACTGCTGTGTATTGAACAAGCACTACATGGATGCCTTTAACTGTTGCGCACTGTTACCATGTCAACAACCGCATCTCCCGCTGAAAGCGTTTAAACACGCTCCTCCAGCTGGGCAACATGGGAATTGTAGGCCGGGCCCCATGGGAGTTGTAGGCCCCTGGGCTTCAGCCCATACAAGCCCGTGCATTAATGCGCCCCTGGTTGTCAGTCAGTGCAATTGCTTAAATTAATATCAGGGCCTAAAAGGTGACAAAGCCGCATAAAAGTACAAAATGTTACCCAAGTCCAAAAGTCCAGGAGGATATTTAAAAATACAAAGATGGGAAGGATACATATATGGGCATGATGTCTTTCCGAAAGCATTAGAGGTGGTGTGACATCACCAGGTCACAATTACCTGGAAGATACATGGTTTTGAATATTTCAAAAATTCATTGAAAATGCACAAAATTATATTTCTAAAATCCAAGCCATGTAATGTCTTATAGGTGTTTGTTAATATACTACAGGTGGTGTGACATCATTAAGTCACATGACCAGGAAGTTAAATACATTTGAATATTTCAAAAATTAATTAAAAACACTCCCTAATTTTATGTGCCAAATGTCTAACGAATGTCCAATATAAAAACAACTTTACCACAGTACTTTTGTCGGGTGTTTTGTTTGTAAGTGTCTTCTTAATTTCACAGGTTTCAAACTGTCATTTGCAAGCACCTCAGAACATGCAATAAACTGTAAATGTGGTTCGTTATTGATCATGGTGTACATATTTTATGTAGCCTACTGTTCGTTATACTTCCGCCATTTTGTCCAATTTGAGTGTGTGTGCCTTGATTGGTTTCTGAACGAACAGGTGTTTTTGAATGAATCTTTTAAGTAAATTAATCGTTCTCGATCACTTCCGTTGCTTTGGAAGTGAACGACTCACTTGAATCAATGATTCATTGACTCATTCATCATAACAAATAAAAAATGCTCTTTTTTGTCGCCACCTACTGGCGTAATCTGCAGAAAGGGTGGCTGAACGAATCAGTAAACAAATCTTGATTAAAGAATCAGTCAGTGGGATAAACCAAAATCCCTACCATTTAAATACACCGTAGTCTTGCGCATCCATAATTTAAAATCCCAAGGTTAGAACATAGGTTATTATAAGCATGCAATTTACACTTTTTCAGAGTTTTAGAGAACTATATTATTTCTATCTTATATTATTATTATCGATACAGTAGCAGGTTAGCAGCCTTTAGCATTGCACGCTTAGTAACCTATTCTCTATAATGAACACTAGGCTACTGTATTTTCTGCTGAACACAAATTAAGATTTTTAGAAAAATATCTCAGCTCTGTTGGTCCAGTGCAAGTGAATGGTGGCCAGAACATTGAAGGTCCAAAAAGCATATAAAGGCAGCATAAAAGTAATCCATATGACTCCAGTGGTTAAATATACAGTATGTCTTCAGAAGCGATATGATAAGTATGGGTGAGAAACAGATCAATATTTAAGTCCTTTTTTTATATGCTTTTTGGACCCTCAAAGTTCTGGCCAACATTCACTTGCATTGGACCAACAGAGCTGAAATATTTTTCTAAAAAAAAATTTAAAAAATCATGTACATCTAGTATGGCATGAGGTTGAATAAATAATGAGAGAATTTTAATTTTTGGGTGAACTATCCCTTTAATTTGTTACACTGCAGGGCCATCTAAAATGAGCTAATGAAGGCCAAAAGGTAATAAATTATATGGTTAAAAATAAGCGTAAGAGAAATAGTGACCAGTCACAGCACCTAAAATGTACCCTTTTCCCTCATATGTTCATATAAAATGTTACCTAAAATCGTCATGATGTTAAATGAATTAAAAAGTTAATGGATATGTTACGCCTCAAATACTCAGAAGCACACAAATATACTAACATATGCAGAACTTTTCAGGACAACTATAATTGGGCTGCAGCAGACAGATAAACTGATTATTTAGTCATAGCAGGAAGAGGAAGGCAGGCGTGGTGAGAGCAACGTAAGATCTACCCTTCACATCCTCGCCCAAGTGACATGCTTCTCTGTTCCTTACTCAACTTTGCATACTGATTCCTTCAGTTCACCGGTGCACATGAGAGTCATAAATGTAAATATAACACTGTAGAATAAAATTAATCTTGGAATGAAATGAAAAGGAATATAAAATACACTAAATACATGGGGTGCTCTACTAGATCAAACCTGAATAAATCTCAAAGCACTTCAACTCATGACAGGAACATCCACCAGTTGGCAATAGAAACACTGAGTTAATTTCCCTTGGTCTTCTTTTCCAAATTTAAAAAATAAATAAATAAATAAATAATAATAATAATAATAATAATTAAATAAGATAAGAAAACTGGATGAAGATCCAGTCCAAAATCCTCTTTGGGCAGTGGTGGCTCAGCGGCTAAGGCTCTGGGTTACTGATCAGAAGGTCGGGGGTTCAAGCCCAAGCACTGCCAAGTTGCCACTGTTGGGCCCTTGAGCAAGGCCCTTGACCCTATCTGCTCCAGGGGTGCCGTATCATGGCTGACCCTGCACTCTGACCCCAGCTTAGCTGGGATATGTGAAAAAAAGAATTTCACTGTATATGTGCAAATGTATAATGTGTGATAAATAAATATAATTATAATTATTATAATAGGCAAATGTTTGTGATGAAGATGCAGATGTCTTCCAGAGACGAAAGTTATACCTCAAGGAACAGATAGAATCCATTGAGTACTGAGGACATGTGCCCCGATAATCAATGGAATGATGCAGTACCAACCTCACATTCCAGGAATAAAGAAAGTGTGCACAGACTTAGTCTTGTGTAGCCAGACCTTAGACTTGCGGCATAAAATCTGGCCAACATTGCAAGCTGTAACTAATCTTATTCATTTGTATTTGTATTGCACTATTTCCAGCACAATATGTATTGTTCAAAAGCAGCAATAGTGCCTTACAAACCCCCCAGAGAGCAAGCCAAAGGAAACAGTAGCAAAGAAAAACACACTAAGATTATATATAGATGAGGAAAACATCTTGGGATGAATCAAGACTCAGCTTGGGAAGCCTTCCTCCTTAAAACAATCTTAGGAACAATAATGGATGGTTCAAAATCAAAATTCAATTTATAACTGATTATCAGGGTTAATTCCGTTGGGGAGTAACGGAATACATGTAACGGGATTACATATTTAAAATCCAAAATATAATTAACTGTATTCCGCTACAGTTACAGTTTAAATCATTGGTAATTAGAATACTGTTACATTCAAAAAGTATTTTGATTACTGAAGAGATTTTCACATTCTGTCTCCCTCATGTTTTCCATGGATTCTTATTTTGAAGTTTCCCCCTGGACTCCATTTCCCATAGTGCACTGCCCTTATCACTACCCTGTCTGCCATACCCTCATTAGTTCTGTTGTGTATAAATACCCTCCTGTGTTGTTCATTCTTTATCAGTTCTTGTCCGTTTAAAGATTGTGTTGGTTAGTAGATTTTGTTTATGGCAAGCCACGTTGTATTATGTCTCCATCTTCTTCATTAAAGCCTGCATATAGATACATCGCCTCTCTTGCCTCTCCTTTATCATCTTCTCCACCACAACTTGTGACACATTACTTTGCATTTTATTGTCATTTGTTTCATTTAATATTTAGTCCTTTCAGATGGAAAACATTTATACATATAAATGATGTGATCCAAAGTGCATTTGAACACTTGATGTGTTACATTCATATGAGCAGACAGAAGTACGTTTAAAGTTTGAAGCAGAAGAAATAAAAATAAACCTTGTGTAAATTGTCAGCTTTACGCTAAGCTAAAATGCTATTTCTAGCCATTTTACATGCACATGTTACCAGGCATGATAATATGTATATATCTATATTTTTTTATCAAGAAAATTCACATTAGATCATAATTTCTTTTTTTCTAGTAAGACCTTTGATATTAGGGCAAAAAATCACATTCTTGATAATTTTTGTATTGTTTTCCTGTAAAAACATTTAAAAAAAAAAATCCTTAAAACAAGATCAGTTTGATTTATTTTGTTTCAGAAACAACACTGCATAAGGTATTTAGGTTTTTCAGAGAATGTATTTTTAACATGTGGATTTTGTCTTACTGTACTGGCAGAGTTTTTATAGTCAAAACAAGTGAAAAAATCTACCAGTGCTGAAGAAGTAATCCAAAGTATTTAGAATACATTACTAACTTTAAGTAATCTAACAGGATATGTTAAAATTACATTTTACAGCATGTATTCTATAATCTGTAGTGGAATACATTTCAAAAGTAACCCTCCCAACCCTGTTGATTATTCATTAATTACATACATACCATATATCATATACAATCAAGATGGACCCACTAACTACTATATACTTAACCATTTTATATAGTGCACTTATTATGTACATACATGTTGTTACACTGTAACTACATTTAAAGTACTTGCATTTAATTACAATTGTAGTTACACTGTTAACTTTACACCTAACCCTAACCCAACCTTTACCCTAAAACCTAACTCTAAACCCTAATCCTAACCTTACTCCTAAACCTACCTGTACCTCAACCTCAGTAGCAGCAAATGTGGGCATTTTGCAGAACAACATGTAGTTACACAGTAAATACATAGTCTTGTATGTATTTAATGTTAGTACATAGTAGTTAAGGCCACCTAATATCAAAGGTGACCATCGAGACTAAGAGATTTTGCCACATAAGTTCTCATGTTAACATTGTCACTTTAAAAATAAGTGTTACACTTTTTACTGACAGATCTCAAGTTCAGAGTTCCTATCCTTAGCCTGTGCAGTAGAGGGGTGACAGAAGATGCAATTTCCTGCTGAACTCTTGTTTTCAACTCCACCTAAACAAAAAGGTGGGGAAAAAGTTTCTGAACTTTTCAAAAAGTTTATAACAAACAGAAACTGACATTCCATGTGAGAGTGAGAGACTTCCAAAACTGCGCAGCTGAAAGAATCCACCTGTCTGCTCTACATGGCATCTGAATATGGGTGTTTACCCACTGTGAAAGAGAAAATCCAGAGAGACCTAAAATGACGTGACAAATAACATAATGGCAGATAGAAAACTAACATCAGGAAAAAACAAAAATCAAGATCACTGCACTAATTGGAAAGGCATCAGGCTTTTATTTATTTATTTATTACTCAAATACAACCTACAAAAATCAGCAATATTTATTTATTAATTTAATTAATCTAATCTTTTTTTTATTGTTAATTTAATTAAAATACTTGTTTGTTTGTTTACTTCCCTCAGTGCTAAAGTGATTTCCGAACAGGAAATCTTGTCAGATTTCAACTTCTGAGAGACGTCAAGCAGTTCTTAGTTCTTCCAGATAAAATCCCCAGCCAAAGTCATAGAATTAGCATCTGCTGCCAATAACTTTCCTCTACAGGAAAATAGCTAATGGGTTTTCATATGAACTGATCTGACAATGTGAATACTCATTACATTATGATTTACATGTAGTGACACACATTCTGAAACAGGCAATAGTTGCTAAGACCAGCTGCTGGCTCAAATCAAATCTCTGAAAGAATCTGGGAGAAGTCGGAGAAGAGGCCTTGGAAAATATAAATAATTTATCTCCAGCAGCTCACCAAAAGAGTTTTCCTCTGGAGGGCAATAGTTTTTACATCTCTAAGAAATGAAAAAGAACTTCACCTTGAATCAGTAATAGTAACAGGGATGTTTCACATATGGTGGCCCTAATCGTAATCCTACTTGGAGAACCAAGCCCCACACATTGGACCCATTCAATTCTCATGTGTGCATTAGAGGATTTTTTTAATATATTGTATGTATCTGAGCATCTTATTATGCAAACAATCCAGCATAAAGTAACTGCTAACCCTAATGCATCATACATAATCTCTGTACTCTTGAGACACAACTTGTTTTCTTTTTCATCTGTGGAGATTAGAGGGACAGTTCACCCAAAAATGAAAATTATGTCATTATTTACTCATTATGTCGTTCCAACACCCTTATTACTTTTTTCTTCTGTCGAACACAAAGGATTTGAAGAATTTCCTGGCCTCTTTTCCAATATAATAAAAAAAAAAAAAAAAAAAAAAAAACTTGTTTATCAAACTCCTAAATGACAAAAATGCAACATAAAGTATCATTCAAGTGGTCCATATGACTTTTTTGCTATATTCCAAGTCCACATAATAGCTTTGTATGAGACAGTTGTTTAATGAAAATATTCACCTTCACTGTAGCTCCTACAAGTCCATATGACTTTAGTTTTCCATTTCAGAACGTCAGAACTAATACTTCATTTTAGTCTGTTCGCCTCACAAAGCTATTGTGTACCATCAGAAGACTTAGTTTATAGTGCGCAAGTCAGGCCACTTTTATGATACTTATATGCCGTTTATTTTTTTTAACATTTTTTTGCCATTTTCAAGCTTGACAGATCTACTTCCCATTCACTTTCATTATCCTCCTGAGACCCCGTGTCCACATGAGTGGACATTACGTTTTGGCTTTGCTATAGGCTATGCATAATTTAATTTAATTTAAACTGACTGATCTCAGTACAGGAGACTCTAGGCTGTCATTAAAGGGTTAAACTTTTGATGCACCAAGTCATGTGGCAAAACAACATGGCACCGATCTCAGCTGAGTTGGTCTTTGAGAGAAACAGCAAAAAAACTACATCTGGTATGAAACCTCATCAAGTTTTTTTTTACATTAAAACCTGTTTGAGACAAAAGAGTATAGTCTCTAGTTTCATCTGATATGCCATTTTAAAAATGTCATTGATTTATTTATTTATGCTGTACAACACAATGACCATGTACGTGGAATAAAGGCTCATTTTCCTTAAAATATCCTATATTCACTGTGCTTTATCACATTGAGAATGAATGGATGCATCCAAAAGCTGGAAATTTTGCTTGCAGAGGCTGTATATGGAGTTAGGATGAAAATAAGGTGCATTTCAAACTGTTCTGAGACCACTGCAGACAAACAGCACACTGGAGTGTGTAAAATAATTCCCTAATTAAGGAACAAGGGCACATCCAATAGCTTTCCTATGAAGCCAAGTGCATTGGCAGAGCGAAGAGATTTGATTGGAGCAAATCTCTATAAATTACATTAATATCAAGCTCTCCTTCTTTTCACACACTCATCTTGATAACAGGGTGTGTACTTAGTTTGAAGGCAGCATAAACGGCTGTAATATTTCTGAAGCATGTCAATTTAAAAACTATCGCTTCCACCTTGTAAATGCTTTTCAACAGTTCCTTTATTAAATGTAATCTTGTATGGGAAAGATCCATTATTTTGGTCTCAAATAACAGTCAAATAGTTGCAAATAACCTAGTGGTCATATTTTTGTATACAGAATTAAAGGGCATGTGGAACATGAAAGTCTTTCAAGAATGGACGCTCATGAAGTGAGTTTTTTTATTAAGAATCAACTTAAGACATGTATAACTATCATTGTCATTTTCACCTAGACATGTATAGACAAGCTTATTTCACTCTTTAAGACTCTTTAAGAGACTCTGACATGCGTTCTGGCTCATAAAGAGGTATGCATCAAAATATCATGTCACTAATGTGATGCAGAGAGTTTACTTGAACATTCCAAGCTTCTCCATAAAAGTGCAACAGTTATCAACAGTGCTTTTAATCAGAAATTCAATAAATATTCAACAGGGTTAGATGAAACTCACAGTGAGCATGATGGTCTGTCCTCAGAGTTGCTGTAACTGTGGACAGGGATCACAGTTTTATCAGTTTGGGGCCGCACCTGCCCATGACCCAAGTTCAAGCCCAGATACCGTACTTCCACCTGCCCAATTGTGTACTTCTTTGGGTATGCCATGAGTCCCGCCCCTCTCAAAGATCTCAGGACAGTCCTCAGGTGCCACTGCCAATCATTACTGAAAATAATGATGTCATCTAGATAGGTAGCGGCGTAAGCAGCGTGCGGTCTGAGGATTCTGTCCATGAGCCACTGAAACATAGCCGGGGCCCTGAACAAACCGAACGGAAGTGTCACGAATTAGTGTAATCCAAATGGTGTGTAAAATGCCATCTTTTCACAGGAAATGGGAGTTAAGGGGATCTGCCAATATCTTTTCATCAAATCCAGTGTTTTAAAAAGTGAGCCACGCCTAACTGATCAAGCAGCTCATCAATCCGAGGCATCAGATATGCATCAAACTTAGACACCACATTTAATTTTCTATAATCCACACAGAAATGGACCGAGCCGTCGCTCTTAGGAACCAGAACCACTAGGCTGGCCCAATCACTGTGGGATTCTTCTATTATCCCCATATCCAGCATGGCCTTTAATTCTTCCCAGACCACTTCTTTCTTGTGCTCGGGTAATCGGTAGGGATGACTACGTACCACTACCCCTAGGGTCATTTCAATATGGTGCTCTATGAGATCCGTATGACCAGGAAGAGGAGAGAACTTGTCGGAAAATTCTCCTTGCAACCTGGCAACCTCCGTGACTTGGGATGGTGAGAGGTGGTCTCCACAAGTGACTGGGGTGACTCAATCAGTGGCTTTTAAGTTCACCTCCAGTCCGAGCTCTTCCCTTTCCAGAACCATCATCGCCAAAGTCACGGGGACCGCCTCTCTCCACAGTGTTAGGAGGTTGAGGTGGTAAATCTGACGTGCTCCACCTCTATCCATTTGTTTCACCTCATTATCAATTTCTCAGACTCGCCGTGTGACCTCAAAGGGTCCTTGCCACTTGATGAATATTTTAGAGCTCGATGTGGGGAGCAATACCCGAGTACCCCTATTATACAGCCGGCTTTGATGTTCATGCGCATTAATTGGGTCTTAATGTGTGGCGTTTTACTCTCAGGTCAAGAACGTATTGAATTTCGTTTTTGCTGTTTGAAGGTCCCTCCTCTAAATTTTCCTGTAGGACGTTGAGCACGCCACTTGGTCAACGCCCATACAATAATTCAAATGGAGAGAACCCTGTGGAGGCTTGCAGGACCTCTCAAACTGCAAATAATAGGGGCTCGAGCCACTTGTCCCAATTTCGAGCATCTGCGTGCACGAACTTACGAATCATATTCTTCAGGGTCTGATTAAATCGTTCAACCAAACCGTCTGTTTGGGGGTGGTATCGCTGGTCTGAATCAATTTTAATCCCAATAATTCATACAGTTTGCGTAGTGAATGTGACATAAACATAGTGCCCTGATCATTGAGTATTTCTTTCGGAATCCCCACTCTGAAGATTATTCTGAAGAGTGCCTGCGTAACACTTCACACTGAAATGTTGCGCAGAGGCACTGCTTCCAGATATCACGTTGCATAGTCCACCAGAACCAACACAAAGGGATGCCCGCATGCCATCTGCTCTAATGGCCCGATGAGGTCCATACAAATTATTTCGAAGGGAACCTCAATTAACAGAAGGTGCACAGTGATGTTCTTGAGGTGGCCGGCGGATTCACCAGCTGACCACCTGCGAACATCCCCATGAATGCACGGCCAATAGAAACGGGCTATTAGAAGGTTCAGTGTTTTTGCCTGCCCTAAGTGACACGCCATCGGATTATAATGAGCTGTCTGGAATGACATTTCCCGTTGGCCCTTCAGTACTAACAACTGGGTTGTATCCTCCTTTGTCTGAGTGTCCTGCAACACTCGATACAACCGATCCTTGATAATTGAAAAAAGCGGATATGCAAGAGCAATGTCTGGCTGGAGGCGCTGACCATCAATCACTTTCACTTGATCAAAGGCCTGCCTAAGGGTCTCATCTCACATCTGCTCTAGAGGGAAATCCCCTACAGGTAATCCTCTAAGGGCTGGGGAAGCTGAGACTTCCCCCTCCCTTACGTCCTCCTGATGTGGAGCTGACGTAGATGGCCATGGCACTGCCTCCCCAGCCAGCAAATCAAACACCACACACCGATACGATTTGTTGCAGGACCCATCCACACATATTTCCCTTAATAAAGTAGTAAATGCCAGCCAATTCGTATCCAAGATTAGTGGATGGGAGAGGCGGGGACTAACCACAGATTAGTCCCCAGAATTGAATAATAACCATCAATAAAGGGTCATTTTGAATACCGCCATGCACACACCTTACCTTCACCTGCCGGCCTGTATCCAAAGCATCAGATTGAACCAAACTTTGGTGAATGGAGGTTTGATTACAACCTGAATCCACCCAGGCTTGGTGTGTACCCCTCTTAATACTCACAGGTATCCGGTATGCTCCTGCTTGATTGGGGGTGGCCTGTGGCATGTCGGGTATCTGGACCAATGTCTCCATCTCCACTGTGGGGCATCGGTCTTGGAAGTGCCCGACTTCCCCACAGCTCCAGCATACCGGCCCAGACTTCATGCCCACACCCACAGAAGCAGATTCACCAGCCTGTGGGGGAGAGCAGAGAGGGTTAGAGCAAACCGGTGGGTTGAATGGTCCACAGGACCAGGGAACCGGTTTTGGGGACATAATTCCCCATTTCCCGGGAACCAGAACAGGACGGGGGGAAGGAGAGGGCAATGGAGGAGAGAGAGAGAAGAAGAAAAGGGCTCGCCAGCACCCGAATACACCGCCATATGGTCCTCAGCCAGCTGGACCGCCCCATCCAGCGACACTGGTCGGTGACACTGGAGCCACTCCGTTGTCCCTTTTGGTAGCCTGGGCAATGAACTGTTTCAGTACCACCAGATTGAGTACCTCCTCTGCATCATGATCTTCAGCCAGCAGCCACCTATGGCAGGTATCATGGAGCTGTCGAGCAAATGCAAATGGGCAGCCGAGCTCGCAGAGTGTTAGCATGCAGAAGTGTTGGCATTGTTGCTCTGGGCTTCGGCCCATTGAAGGATGGCAATCTTCAGATTTTTGTACACCGGGAGGTTGGATGCAAGTAGTTGGTGGGCCACGAGCTGGGCTTCCCCGAACAACAGCGGCACAAGGCGGGCCGCCTACTGAGTGCTGGGTCAGTTCCATGCTTCCACCGTCCACTCAAAGAGTTCAAGGAATGCCTCTGTGTCAGAAGACCCCTCCTGGTGTACCAAGCTCCGTAGCACCTGCCGATCCTCTGCTTGAGCCTGGAAGAGTGCCTGGAACCGCTGCTCCTGTTCCATATGCAACTCAAGCAGAGACTGATATTGGGCTTGGTGGATGATGGCAAGGGTCTTGAATACTTCAGCCAGCGGCAAAGACTCCATGAGGACTCCATTTTTTCTTCCTCGTAATATCCCAGGTTTCGGCACCACTGTGACAAGTCTCTTGCTGTCTTTGTGAAGGAGGAAGTGGGAGCCGGATAAACAATCCACGTAAGTCTTTATTTCTACACAATTTTCAGTGTAACACACAAAATAATGCTTTTCAGCCGTATACTGCATACACACACACACACACACACACACACAGCTTTGCGCGTCTCTCTCTCTCCCCTCCGGTGGTCTGGATTGCCCTTTTATGTCTTTCCAGCTCTCACTGCAACACAAAACAGCTGTTAGAGATAATTTCCCACAGGTGTCAATCCTTACTGTTCTTCCTCTCCCGGCCACGCTCTCCACAGACATCGCTCGGCCACGGCCACATCACCACAGTTGGAAACTCTGCTGTCCAATCAGTGCAAGGGTTGTACACATGACCATTTTATACAGATATGCTAGAACAGTGTCAAAGATCCTTTAAGGCAAGTCAGTTCACTCGACAGTCATATTTGTAATGCATCCAAGCAGCTATTTTCTAGTCCCGCTCCTATCTACTTGAATGGGGAAAGACCAAAATTTCAAGAACTGTTGGTCAAGATTACAATCAAATGACAATTTATAAATCAGCAATAAAGTCTGACAACACTGGTATCAAAAACACTTTGGCTGGTTCCTCTAATGCACATGCACGTTCTCGAGTAACAGAAAAGTGTTGTCTCATTTAAAAAAGGTGATTGATTCTTTTAACTATAAGGCAGAACTAACATTCTTATAGCCACCATACTTCTATTATTCATATCAAAATCAAATCAAATCACTTTATTGTCACACAGCCATATACACAAGTGCAATGGTGTGTGAAATTCTTGGGTGCAGTTCCGATCAACATAGCAGTCGTGACAGTGATGAGACATACGCCAATCTACAATAAACATCAAATTAACACAACACAATTTAAACATCTGTTATACATAATTAAACTCGACTTAAAACATCAAATTAACACAGCACAATTTAAACATCTGTTATACATAATTAAACTCGACTTAAAACATCAAATTAACACAGCACAATTTAAACATCTGTTATACATAATTACACAACTTAAAACATCAAATTAACACAACACAATTTAAACATCTGTTATACACAATTACACTCAACAATATACAATAATAACATACATTGCACAGTATACAATATGCTGTTTTTGTTTTTTGTGGTTTTTTTTTTTGTTTTGTTTTTTACTATATAGATACTATATAGATACACATTATTCAATAAAAATTAAAATATATATGAAAAAAGTATATATATAGAATGTACAGTATTGTACTGTATTGACATTCAGGCTGTCGGTTGATAGTCAGTTGTTAAGAGAGACATAATATAATGACAGTAATATAATTTATGACAGTCCGGTGTGAGATAAAAGAGTAATAAAGTGCAGGGATGATGTATTTTGATCGTGGGAGATCACGTTTGATCGTTGTATAAATCATATTTATACAAGTGACAAGTCTCATCCGATAATTTCTCTGACATTGGTTCTCAACTGGTGGAAAACGACCCATGTTCTGATAGGGTTAATGGACTGCAAGAAAAAAAAAACTATGCTAACTGCAAATAATAAAATGTGACTAACTATGTAAGCCTGTGTGGTTAGGAGGACAAAATAAATAGGCCAATCACATTTTTGGGTGCAAATTTAATGTTTTACAATAAACTATATTAAATTATTTATACTGTATTAAATAATATTAAATGCAGGTTCAAAAGGATAAAAAAACACAATTATAAGTTAAATAAATAATAATAATATATTTATAATATATTATCATAAAAATATTGCAATAATAATAATTGTATTATTTTTTATTTTACTATAATTAGTATTATTTACTGTTAAAAATAATTATGATTATTATTATTGTTATTATTATTATTATTATTATTATTATTATTATTATTAATATTAATCACATTTTTATTTAAAAGATAAACAATTTTATTACTGTGTTGGGTTGCCACTTGATGAGGAAAAAAACAGTTAAGAACCACTATGCCTTAAAATGCAAGTTGGGTGCAAAAAATAACAAAAACTATAAGCAAATTTAAAAAGTATAAAAAAAAAAAAAATATCATTATGTTATAATGTATCAAATGTTCTTTGAATCAAAAGTGCTCTAAAGCAGCAAACAGGCAGGTTGAAAGCAAGCCTGAAACAACACCAAGCTGTATTGTCTCAAATTAGAAACCTCAAAATACAAAGCTATAATTTGTGCATTCATTGTAATCTCTGACAGGCATCTTCATTTTAATATTTCATAAGACAGACATTCAGATCATAAACAGCTATTTTCAGAAATCTTCTGAAAGCTTTATTTTCTCCAAACAATATTTAAGGAGAGGATTATATTCTACACAAACAAATGTCTCATTGTTCACTGGCGGAATTATATCCTCCTGTTCTAAGACCAGATACTGTAGAAAAAAAATTAAGAATCATAAATAAATTTTTCAATAGTTCAAAATTGTAAGGCTACAAGAAAGTGAGTTCCACATAAATATCTCCTATTGTAATGATATAAAAAGACTCTTTTTGCTAGATCTGACTGCATCATTAGAGACACTAGCACTGAAGGTACTCTAAAAACCCACTAAGAAATTGTCTTGGTTATGCGAAGCATAACCCTGGTTCCCTGAATGGGAACGAGACGCTGTGTAGTCGCATTGGGACACACCCTGAGTGTCACGTGGTCTAAAGCCCTTGTACAATCACGGCAATTTATTGGCTAGTGGCGCTTAAGCAACACCCCCAGGGAGCTACATCATGGGCTCCATAAAAGCACTCGCTTTGGCACCATCGAGTCAGATTTTCTGCAGGAAGACACAAGCCTATGCAGCTGCTAGAGAGTATGGCCAGCTTACACAGCGTCTCAGGGAACCAGGGTTACACTTCCTGTATCCGAGACGTTCCCTATAGTAGGAACTCGAGTTGCGTAGTCGCATTGGGAATGATATACATTCACACCATGCAAACAGTAGCTGCCAACTGTCTACGCCCATGTGGCAAGCATATAGCAGCACACAAGCAAGCTAAAGCATCTGGATAAAACAGAGAAAAATATGAGTTTTCTCCTGTTCCAACAGAGAGAACCTGGGAAGCAGCAGTCAAACACTCATCCAGATTATAAAATCTAACAAATGTATATGGAGAGGACCACCCTGCCACCATACAAATGTCCTCCAATGATGCACCTCTAGCCAAAGCCCATAAGGATGCCATGCTCCTCGTAGAATTGGCTCGAATACCCGAAGGCGAAGGTAAACCGTGCGCTTTGTAAGCACTTGAAATTGTATCAGTAAGCCAATGAGACAGTTTTTGCTTGGACACCGAAACACCCCTGTTGCGGCCACCAAAGCACATAAACAACCGCTCTGACGTACACCACTGGCTAGTACATCAACATAAACTCGCAGCACCCTAACTGGGCAAAGCATACGCAAACTTTCATGCTCCTCCACCTGAAATGGGGGAGGATAGAAAGCCTGAAATTTAATAGTCTGCACGTGAAATGATGTAGAATCGACCTTGGGCAAAAAGCACAAACAAGGTTGTAACACCCAGTGGCGAATTCTCAGGGCCAGCAAAGCCTTCTCTGCTGGCCTAACATGTCTAATAAATAAATATTTTTTCATCCTTTCATTCTCATTCACCTTTTTGCCTATTTATTTTCAATCGGTTTCCACTCATAATTCATCTAAAAACGAATAGCAAACAACAAATAGTTTATCCAATCAGAATTTATTCCTTGATCCTTACAAGCAAAGCATGACAACTTGTTCACAAATCGCATGCCCAAAGCTGAGCGCTTTAGCCGAAGCAGCGTGTGAGACTGAGTTCCACCCTGTCAGGCCTTCAGAATTTCTGCAGAATCCCTCAACAGTGCTGTGAATAGGCATCTAAAGTCAGATTGTCATATTCAGCAGCCAATCAGATTGATTTATTTGTTCATGGTGGGTGTGGTCTTTAGGATATGTCCCAATCCAGGCCTTCTTGCTGGCCTTGAGTGACGCAATCACGCTTTAAGTGTTGTACATAATTTGAAAGCGAAGAGCACAAGATCTATAGCCGATGAGTCAGCTGTCATCACTGCCGCCATTGCCATTGAGAAAGAGATCCTTATGGATTTAAAAACCTGAGATGTACCCAGGAAAGGAGGGATGATTTTCACTTCAAGTAAATTGGTAAGTGCTTTTTGCATTGTTATAGCATAAATTAGGTGTTAATTAGGCTGGCTGGAGCATTCAATGTCAGTTTAAGTTTTGAAAAGTAACCGTGTACCCTTATGAAACAAAAATTATTGCAAGCAACATTTAGATCGCAAATATTATTAGATAGCTTTTTCCTGGTATTAGATCTTCTTGGTTTTGGCTTTCATTCATGGATGTGTTTTAAAAATGTCATTTAGTATTATTATTCGGCTGCGATGTAATGTATAATGTCCATAGGCATAGGGTGTCTTGTTAATTGTGAAACAGTGTTTTCTTAATGGCATGAGTCGCACTGAAGGCCAAGACTTAACATGCACGGGCCGCCACTGGTAACACCACTCTTGAAAACTCTGGTGCAAAATTCATACATAAGGGATTGATCAACAGGGCATACAAATCACCAACCTTTTTAAACGATGCCAGTGCTACTTGCAGGGCCATTTTAAGAGTCAGAAATTTATCAGCGACTGTTGTCAAGGGCTCAAACAGAGCACCAGAGAGCACCTCTAAAACAACAGATAAATCCCATAAGGGAACACAGATGGGTGAAAAGGTCTAAACCTGCGTACTCTGCACATAAAATGAGAGACAAGAGAATGTCTATTGACAGAGATATTGACAAGTGCATGCTCAGCTACTATAGCAGTAACATAGACTTTAAGTGTTGCCGGGGAAACCCCGGCCCCAAAACGCTCTTGCAAAAAAATCCAGCACTGTACTGACAGGGCAGTGAACTGGATTTTCACCTCGCACTGTACACCAAGAAGCAAAAATATGCCACTTGAACATATTAAACTTCCTAGTTGATAGATAAAAGAACTTCCTAGTTAACAGAAGCTGAACCCGGTCCTCCTAAACTCTCTGCAGAATTGTGTGCAGCAGGTGGAAACACAGTAAGACGCATTGTCTGCCACTGATGCGCCAACGCAGTGCCGGGGACGAAAGGGAAAACCAGAGGGGACAGTGTGACGTCTCACTCGAAGTGAACAGATCCACTTCCGCTCTGCCGAACCTTCTCCAGATTTGTTCCATAATCTAAGGATGTAATGTCCACTCTCAGGGCATCAAGCCCTGTCTGGACTGGAGAATCTGCCCCCAAATTCAACCGGCCCAGAACATGCACGGCTCGTAGAGACCGCACATTTTCCTGTGCCCACAGAAGAATGTGCCATGCCAACCACAGCATGGCATGAGAACGCACTCCTCCCTGGCGATTGATAGAGGACACCACCGTCACGTTGTCCAACTGGATAAGGACATGGCTGTCCTGAAAAAAAGAGTTAAAATACCTTGCATCTCCTGATAGCATCCCGAAAGAATAATGGCACAGACGAACAGCTCGCATGTTGGTTCGCCATCACTCCGTTGGGAGTGCAGCCCCCTCGATCTGCGGCCTGGCTCACCGGTCCATGCAAGATCCCCTCCGCCATGAGCAATACGCTTCGAATGGGGAGAGGAGAGAGAGAAAGGCAGAGGCTGCTCCTCCATTGCCTTATTCATGTGCATTCTCCCAGAATGACACAGAAAAAGACAATAGAGATAAAGGGGCCAATTTATTTCCTTACCTTCAGTGATGATGTGACAAGGAGGAGGGAGTGGCTGGGCCATAGTTCGAGAGACGCATGCATCAGTCTTGTGTGTGTGTGTTTTGTGTTAAGCTGGAAAGCAGTTTTATTTTGTTTTTTGTTTATTAAAAGTTTACACTGACTGCTCAGTTGGTTCCCGCCTCTTCTTGGCCATCGTGTGAATGCATTACATACAAATTGTCTCATACAGCAATTTTATTTGTATTTTTTTTTTTTATAGCAATGGATCAAGACAAGCATGGTAACACTTTCACATGCTTGTTTGTCAGAAAATGGCCACCGAGCTAGGCCTCAGAGCATGTCTGATGAGACTCACACTTTCACTAAAGGGGAGGGCAACAAATACGAGGAAAAATCCGATGTCCGTTCGAACTCCAATCTTCTCAGACACAAGTCGAAAAACCCAAACTGCCCCTGCACATGGAGCTCCAATCTGGAGGCTGAGAAATTGGAACAAGAAGGGATAACGCCTCATGGTGAGAAATTGCGAGCCTTGAACAGCGCCGCTGTCCCCGTCGGACCCTTGTAATGTTTGGGAAAAAAACACATTAAAATTGCTCTGAAATTACTCTGTATAAAACGAGTCACTCTTTGAATTCCATCCTGTTTTGCCACTCAAAAGGGAGAATAATAATGATCCTCACTTCGACATGAGTCGTTGATACAACACAGGCCAGACGATGTCGTGCACTGAAGAACTGAAAATCTGACTCGATGGCGCCAAAGCAAGTGCTTTTATGGAGCCTGTGACGTAGCTCCCTAGGGGCATCGCTTAAGCGCCACCAGCCAAAAAATTACCTTGAGTGTACAAGGGATTCAGACCACGTGACACTCAGGGCGTTTCCCAATGCGACTACAAAGCTTGAGTTCCTACGATAGGGAACCATTGATACAGCACTCACAATATTAACAATAAAAGCCCTGCTTTCGTGAATGCTCTATTCATTATGCCATTCATCAGGATTATCTTTATCCTATAGCATATCTCAAACAGTGTGTAGCTCTATAATAAAAAGGCACTTTCACATTTCAACTGAATTAGAATGCAGCTTCTTTGATGTCAGTCTCTAAATGAAAGTATGAAATCATAGGGAGAAACAGCATGTCACTTCTCTCTATGAGTGTTGTCATGTTCTGTTCAGAACACGGACAGCACTGACTCCATTATACAGAGAGATTAAGCTGATCAGCACCATGGACAACAGCCATTCAGCTAAACCACAATCCAATTATATTTACATTTATTCATTTAGTAGATGCTTTCATACAAAGCGAATTACAAACTAAAAGAAGCTATAACATAAGTGATTAATTCTAAGGAGCAGTAACATGGGAAGAGCCACAATACAAAGTTGAGAAAATTTTAAGAAAAGAGCTTGGATGTGTAGATGTAGGTGTAAGTCAAGAACTTATAGGAAGCTCATGTCTTTAGTCACCTTGAAGATATGGACAGACTGCTGTGGGCAGAGTTCAGAAGATCATTTCAGGATTGAGGTATAGTGAAAGTTAAAGTTAAGGAAAGTGAGTTTGTGCCTCTTTTTGTACCACGTACCACCAAGTGCCAATCACTCACTGACTGCAGAGTTCTGGAGAGAACCTAGACGCTTGCAGAGAGTGGAGATCCAGTGATGTTCGTTTTATATGCAAGCATCAGTTACTGGCTGATGAGCAGTGGTGTTGTGCTAGAAAGACAGTGATCTCTGTCTTCACTAGGCTGAGCTGGAGGTGGTGCACTTTCATGCAGGCGGAGATGTCTGCCAGGCAAGTTGAGATACATGCAGTGAGGTCGTCAGGCTAGAACGAGAAGTAGAGCTGCATGTCAATGGCGTAGGAGTGGTAGAAGAATCCAAGTGTCTGAATGATATACTGTAAAAAGTGAAAACGAGCAGTTACTTCTGCCTGACATGACACTTAATTACTTTCATTGGTGTAACATAATGTAGTCAGGTTTTATAAGTCGTGTTAGATAATATTGTATGACTTAAATAAAACAATTCATTTAGATGTTACCATATAAAACAAAATTTTAGGTTACCTGACAAACATTGTTTTTTAGTTCCCAGAACTGTTGTGTACATTGAGAAGTACCCTAGTACCCCTGAGGTACCCTAGTGATTAGTTTATGTAACTTAGACACTTTTTCAGTCACCTTTTTTATTTTTTTACTTTGTTTATTATACATAGGGGAGACCGGGTCTATTTTTCACACATTTTACTCCTGTTATTATTTCTCAAGGTAGGTTTACTTTTGCACAATTTTGTAAAGCCACATACCTTAAAGTCTTGGCTACAAAAAAAAGCTAATCCCAGAAGGCTTCCCCGTGTGATGCTGAAGGAGAATCAAACAGCCTGTGTGGCCATTATTGACTGCCAAAGCAATACTGATTGATAACTTAATGCTTTGCCAACACTAAAGTCCAAGAGCTACGGAGAAGGGAGCATGTCCGTCACCATAGAGACCATTCTGCTTTTTTAAGGGGAGTTGGAATTGAGGAGATTTCAGGAACAAATGCTGAAGCTGCTGACTGGCTGAGAAATGAAAGGTGCTGCGTCATTAGAAAGTGCTTACAGATGATAATGTCAAAACCCTGATCAATGACTCCTCTTATAGAAACAATGAAATCTGAAACAAGCCCATATCATAGAGAGCAAGTTTATTTTTATTTTTTTAAATCCAGTTTATAGCTAATATTGAATTGGCTTGAATAATTGTATTTTGTTATTATTTGTTTATTTGTTTTTCTTTTATGGAATGAAAAAAAAAGAAAAAACTTTTAACCCTTTTTTATCATTACAAATTATATTGTCATAACAATGAGTGCAAAGTTAGTGGAGCTTTTCACAATGCTTCTAGTATTTTTTTATTGTATTCTTTTTATTTTTTCATTACAAATTATGTTATAATATTTTTTATATTATCATAACAATTTGAATGAAAAGTTTCATTGAAAAAAGTTAGAACCTTTCTTTGTTTTATATTTTTCACAATCCTAAAACTTTGTTTTTATTTTAACGAGACACTGAAGAGAGAGAGAGAGAGAGAGAGAGAGAGAGAGAGAGAGAGAGAGAGAGAGAGAGAGAGAGAGAGAGAGAGAGAGAGAGGGGTGATCAATAATTAAATAACAAAAATAAAAGTAATTGACAGGCTAATCAGGATTAAGAGAGCAAGAGTTTGTGTAAAATCTGTTGGCTCAGCAATCAAAAAATGTTTTTAATGAACTTCCAGTGGTGAGTTGCACTTTATCCAGCCACAGAAGAAAACTCTATACTGTACATCTAATTCATGTCTAATGAGAGAAATTTACAGACAGATGTTTAAGGTCTATTTGATTCCAGCACGTTCAGCACTAACTGGAGGAGGTCAAGCAGTAGAGTAGAGAGACAGAAAATGTAGATGTACTCCACAGTGATAGCATTTTTTATCTCTAAAGGCTGCAAATTATGGATTTTCATGCAGGTGCATAAATGCCTTCTCTTTTGATTAGAGGGTTTGTAAACATGTCTTTCTGCAAACAAGCAACTGTGTTCTGCAGTAATCTCAGCAGTAACAAATATTAAGCTTAGCTTCTGGCATGCGAAGAACTCATTCAAAACAAGTTTCAACCTCAAGTCTAAAATACTACTCAACAAAGCAGCCCATGGATCACATGTAGTCCTCAAGGCATTTTATTCTGAACCCCATGACCAACCAGAAAGGAGCAATTAATATAGACTTTAACTGTTGTCATAGGTGTGCATATAGCGCCTAGTATGGCGTATCCAAACATATTTATAATGCATCACTGTTTTTTAACTCAAGGGTTATATAATGTAAAGCAGCTGTTTTTACATGATTGCCAGACAAATTACAAATAAAAAGATCAAATTTCATAAACATCTTATACAGTACATACTTTATGTAAATTCTAAATATACTTATAGTTATAAATCCGTATATAGCCTCGATTCCCCACAGAGTGAGCAAAAATAACTTACATCATCTCCCTGCTTGCTGGAAGAGCACTGCAGTGGGCCCAATCACTCGGGGAGCAAAACAGCCCTGTAACTCAGTCACTCAAGAGCTTCACCCAACACGTCAGTGAAGTATTTGGACGCCCAGTGGGAGATTCATTTATTTGTGAACAACTCTATAATCTCCGTCAGGGCAAAAGTTACCCTAGAGGTCGATTTTATCATGGATCTGCCATCCTCTGAGGGATTCACCTGCGTATTGGTGGCTGTGGACCATTTCTCCAAAGCCTGCAAGCTGATTCCCCTCAAGGGTATTCCCACCACCCTAGAAACTGCAGAAACCCTCTTTAACCACATGTTCCGAAATTATGGGATCCCCGAGGACATTGTCTCCGACAGAGGCCCCCAGTTCACCTCTAGAGTCTGGAGGGCCTTCTTTCCTATTATGGGAGTGACCATCAGCCTCTCTTCTGGGTACCATCCGCAGAGTAACGGGAAGATGGAAAGGAAGATCCAGGAGAAAAGCCGTTTCCTCAGAACCTTCTGTCATTGCCGCCAGAACCGTTGGAGTCGTTTCCTGTCCTGGGCCGAGTACGCACAGAACTCCCTGTGTCAGCCTTCCACCAAACTCACACCCTTCCAGTGCATACTCGGCTACCAACCTCATCTTTTCCCCTGGTCCGGAGGCCTATCAGACGTCCCAGCGGTCAACCATTGGTTTAGAAAGAGCGAGAGGGTCTGGGACTTGGCTCACCACCACCTGCAATGGGCAGTGCGCCACCAGAACAGCCATGACAATGCCCGGAGATCTTCAACTCCTATTTACCAGCACGGCCAGAAGGTGTGGCTCTCCACGAGGGACATCAGGTTGAGCCTCCCTTGCAAAAAGCTAAGTCCCCGTTACATTGGTCCCTTCACTATCACCAGACAAATGAAGCCTGTCACGTACCAACTCCAACTCCCCCCTGAATATCACATTCACCCTACCTTCCACATCTCCCTTTTGAATCCTTACCACCCATCTCTCTCTCCTCACTCCTCAGAGCCTGATCCGGCCAACGAACCCCCCCCCCAGCCACTAATCCTGGAGGACGGATCGGTCTATGCAGTCCGAGACATCCTGGACTCCCGACACCACAGGGGTCGTCTCAGGTACCTTGTAGATTGGGAAGGCTATGGTCCTGAGAAAAGGTCATGGATACCTCGAGATGACATCCTGGACCCAACCCTACTCTCCAACTTCCACGACACTCACCCAAACTGTCCAGCTCCTTGTGGATGGGGTCAGCCATGGCATCGGGAAGCATGTCCCTCTGAAGCAGTCTGTGGAGGGGGTGGGGGGTAATGTCATGGATCCACCTGACCCTCCTGCCACATACACACAACCCTCCCTCTCTCCTGAATACTGATCACCTGCACCTGCCTCTCATCACTGCATCAATCAGCTCCTCTACTTAAACCCCATTCTCCCTTCACTCATTGTCTGGTGTCAACTCAGAATACAGATATTGAGCCTCATGTATTCAGATAGAAGACAAAGGCAGGCCTAACACAGTCGTAAAAAAAGACCTAACTCAAGCCCCCACATTCCAAGTCATATATTATACTGATAAAAATTGCACCAAAATCAAACAAAGGGAGTCCAAAACAGACTACAAATCCCAGGAAGCCTTGCTCACTAAAGGATCGAACTCTCTACTCCTATTGGATGAAGCACACAACAGAACGTCCCTCAAACATGACATCATCAGGAGTTGAAATACCTCTGAAATGCTTCCGGGATTTGCTTCCAGCAACTTTGTTTGCAGCGTGTAAACACAGCTCATCGCTGCTCTCAGGTGCAACCTCGTGGCACAAGGAAGTAACGTCCGACTTGAAACTGTGGCCATACAATCTCCATCTCGCTGGACGAGTTGAGATTACTCTGTGTTCAACCGAACACTCTAACGGATCCGAAGGAGACTGCCAAGCAATCCGCAACTTTATCCGTTTGCCTGCAGAAGTGAAGAGATTAAAGATTTCTCTTCCATCTTCAATCAAGTCGACATTTCTGAGTTCTCCGCTAGCCTGCCGAGAATCAACAGCCGTGCCCGCCAAGAGAGCGAGGAAACGGCCTCCCATCATCACCCGAGCCTCAAGGAACCGGGTCGGAGTTAAAGGACGGAGGAAAACACATTCTACCTGTGTCCTCATGCAATTCAAGTACGAGGTTTACATCTGGGCAGAGATAGAATATTATAGTGTGTTATTCTTGTGTTTCAAGGTTTTTGCTTGTACAGTTTACGGACCGCCATGTCCGCTCATTATTAATACTCAGGGTATTAATTATTACAAATTTGTTTTGCTGTATTGAGGTCCAACCAAATTGGACTGTTGTGCAATTTTGCCATCGCGGGTGAGACAGGTAAACTGAGTTCATCCATTAAAGAGTCAAAGTATGCGGGACTGTTTACGAGCCATCCACCACGTCTCTGAGCAATGAACTAACAGCTGCTTTCTCTCCCACGATCGCGAAATCGGCTTTAGGGCCGTCACTTCTCTCTCTCGTACTAACCACACACACACATGCACGCGACCCCTCACAAACATTCTGGCACACATTTTTGGCTCCTAGATAGCTTAATGCTAAAGCCCAGCTTTGTCCCTAAGCTATCGTACAAGCGGATAAACGCGGTAACTGGTAGACGCCATTGACTGGTTTCTCGCCGCCCCCATTCGCGGTCATATTCCCTGGCCGGAAGTCTCGCGTGACATACTCTCCACGAGAGTCACATCCGCCATTTTGTGCACGACCCTCCTTACACACACACACACACACACACTGTCTCACACACACACACCTTATGTGTTATAGGATTATTTTTATTTCCATATCTAATCATATCACTGTTTAGTTTGTAGTTGTAAGTCAGAAGTTTACTGACTGCATTGTATTAATTATTAATTGATATTACTGCATAAATAAACTTTGTTTATATTACAAAGAGAAGTGTTTTGGTTTGTTTTGCATACGCCTGTGTCATGCTGACGGGATGTCAGTGCTCGGATTCAAACCTTCATTCATTGTTTTTTTCCCGAAAATCGATATTCTTTGGATGTCGATTTTCCTAAGAAAACAATCTAATATTGAGACTGTTTTACTATCTGGTTATTAGTCCCTGATTCTAGGGTGGTGCCCCGTCAATGTTAATCCTAATTAATATTCTATTGATTTTTGATAATTGATAATTATCTTTGATGATTGTTGAATTTGAATGATCAATAAGCTAGTGTTAATTTTAATTAATGTTTCATCAATGTTAACAATTAATGATTATCTTTGATAATTGTTGATTTAAAGGATTAAAAAAGCTAACATTGATTCTCTTCAATGTTCTATTGATTTTAATAATTAATAATTATTTTTGATAATTATTAATTATTGCTAATAACCAAACCCGCTCCTAAACGTAGCACACTACATTTACTGGAGCCCCATATGAGGTTTTAATGAGTTAGATTCAATTAATTAATTTAAATATTAATTAATAACTAAAGAAATAATTATTAATTATTTCTGATAGTAACACTGATCTAAACAACCAGTAAAGCCCTACATAATAACTGGTGCCCCGTGTGAGGCATCCTACATGGCAGTTCTGTCACAGTGTGTATGCATAAGAATCCAAAGTAATAATTTGAATCATTACTTCAAAGTTTGGTTCTGTTTGACAATTTACTTCTCACAACTTGCCAAACATAAGCCAGTGTGGTGTGAAAGTGCTCTTAAGAGTGAATTAGGGGTTGGTAAATTTACTATAGTCTGCTTAAAATCTGCTGTTGTTGTTATTTAACTCCTAACGCTTTCATCTAAATGTTACAGAGAGGTGCCAAGTCACTTCATTGACGTCCACCAAAGAGAGAATGCAATGAAATTCGCATTACATAACAGTAGACCGTAAGCCACAGGTCGAAGCCTCTCACCTGTGCATTCGTGTTAGCATTATAGAAACTGTAAAACAACAAGCTATCAGAGCCACTGTGACAAGAATTTGTACTGCCCCAGTAAAATGAGTCACCAATCGCCCCACGTGACTGGAGCTGAAGCTCCACAGAGGTTAGTCGACCCAGCACTGCAAGATGTGGTTGCTGCTGTCCTCCATCTCTCCATAGAGGAGAGAGATAACCTTAACGGCTACAATATTAGTCGTTGTGATGAAGCATTGCAGGAACTAGTTGATTATGTCAACAACCCGGTCGGGAAGCCAAAGCGCACAATCCTGGACCTTGTGGGCCAAATGTTCCTTCTTCATCACCGCAAAACCCAACTGCAAACCGCAGAGCACCAGGCCCAGCTCGCCCAGCTGCAAAGCAGCTACCAAGCGGTGCAGAAGGAAAATCTCAGCCTGCACCAAGACGTTAGGTGCACCTAAGCTGAGAAAGTCCAGGCACAGGAAGATAATGCCCGGATGCAGGAGGAAAACGAATCCCTGCGCAGGCAGCTTCAAGCCACCCAGCTAAAAGTAGTGTCAGATCAAGTAAGTGCAGCTGAAACACACAGCACAACATCTGACATAGAAGAGGGCCCCCTTTTTAGCGATACACATAGGAATGTGCCCCTGAGAAACCCAGGGACACACGCTAGGAGCCGAGCTGCCCCTAGTGGTACAGTCTCTGACTTTGTCCTCAAAGACACCTTTCAAACTTCTCCAGCGGCTCGCTGGTTGGATGCAGGTGCCCCTCCTTATAGTTGCCCCCCCAGGCAGTTTTCAGTCATGCCACCTTGTGTTTCAAACCGATTGATTCCACCCCACGGAGGGGGGAAAATTATTGTCAAGACCAGAGTGGTGTAAGCGGCTCGAAGATCCCATTAGCCAGGGAGCCGTACGCAACCCGGGGTCCACCCCCATGCGTCGACTGGACTCCTTCCCCATTATGAAGGGGAGGAAGTCATCCTCATCGCGATAGCGATCCGAGTGACTATGGTGTTTCGGATGACTCGGACGACCCGTGGTCATACCGACACCAACGCTTGCGTATCCGACAACTCGAGTCCCTCGCAGGGGACATAGAATGCTTTGACCCAAGTAATCGAGATTCAAACATCGACAATTATCTCAGAGAAATTGAGCACTGCCTGACTGACTTGCCTTACGCTTTGTCACGTGAAAAACTCAAGCTTATATGGAAGACCACGGTAAGGAGTGTCCACGCGTTCATGGAAATGCTACTGACTGGTACACGAAACCACTACTCAGCTCTGTGTAAAGCCCTACGCGAGGAGTATTCACTGTATATCGACAAAGCCTCCGCTACCATAGCTGCTTTCGCCATCACCCAGAAGAGGCATGAGCCTCTGCGTGAGTATTATAGACGCCTGAGAACCACGTACTCCCAAGGAAGTAATGAACCAGGTCTGGAGGAGGAATGAGCTTTCAAGTCTCTTTTCCTTCACAACCTCCATGAGTGCGTGTGATATGACGTCACGATGCACTGCAGAATGGGCAACCCCACCATGCAGGAAATCAGAAGATACGCGCAACTGGCATGGGAGACATGCGTGCGCCCTGCCCAAGGGCACGAAGGCGACGCCAGAGCCCTGGGGATCCAAGCCTCATATGCAGACCTAGCGCTTGAAGGCAACGAAATGCCTCGCGTTAAGGTGAATGCTAGAACAGGACCCCAGAGGCGCCGATCACCCCGCCAGCAGGGTAGGCAACAGAACCAGGGGGGTGGTGACCAGACACACCCCCGGGATCATGGCAGGCCTAAACAACTAAACGTTCGCCGGCAGAAAGGAAAGGCGTGGTTTGAACGAACACCAAAACAAGAAGGTGAGTGTGTAGGCAAGGTTTCAAATCCCCTCAGAGAACAAGAGGAAATGAAGAATATAAGGAGACGCTTGACTGAGTTAGTAACGAAGCTTGACGTGCTCCGTTGTTCACCGGGTCCGCCGAACTCCTCAAGGGAATACGGTGCTGAAACCTCTTCAGTATGACTAGACGATGTACCCCCTCCCGTTAACGCCAAAGTTTACTTTGTAGGTTGGGAAAAGGGGAACAGTGTCCAAGTTGCTCCCCAAAACAGTCACTCCTAACATGCCACACCCTCCTTTTCTGACCTTCTTGGGCGATCTGTACCGTAAGGGCAATGCCTGACATAGGGTCATTCAGCTCCCACACACTACTCGACACCAGTTCCGAAATAAGTCTAATGGGTTCCAACACCTTCGCAGAGGTGACTAGAGCAAAGCTCTCCCTTGGCAAACCGTTATAGACAGAGACCTGCAATGTAAGCATCACAAGCTACACTCAAGATAGGTCGTCTATCACAAAACGGGCCTGGATTGACACCTTTCAAGGGATGATGCTCTAACACCCTGTTTACATATGTCCCATTAATACAGAACCACTGTTAGTTGGCCAGGACCTACTGAACCGATTGGCTCCGCAGACTCTCTTACCTGCGACTTACCTGTGATCTCTCCTCGATTCCTCTCCACCGTAACTCTGATGATCTCTCCAAGCCTCAACTCCTACGTCTACCCCAAGGATTATCACTACCTGCATCAACATGAACCATCATCAGGTTTCAGTTCATCACATCGGCACAGATCTGCTTATTCACCACTCACCTGTTTTCACTGTTTGTGTTGTGTGTCGATAAATACCTGCCTTCGGGTTCAACACCATCATCGAGTCTGGGTTTCTGTGACAACATAAGCCTATTACTGGCCTACAGTTTACAGCAATCCATTTTGCAACTGAATTCAATCCGATTCATTATAAGGGCTTTTCAAAGGACACGTCAATGTACGCCTGCATCAAACAGACACATTTGGGTCTCACTTTGGTTGCATTGCGTCATAAACATAAACATTTTTGGTCACTGTGTCAAGTTAAACGTAGTTACCTAAACTTAGAAAAACACTTCTTAAGATCCCATTCAGATTTGCTCTCCATCAAGCTGTGTTTGAGCTCAAGAACGTGTTCTAATCTTGTGCTGTCTGCTGTCGGTGAGTGCGGTTCTCTGTATAAACTGCATGTTGCCTATAAAGCTGGAGTTTTTGCTTTCTGCCCCCTGGAGAAAACAGGTGCTACTTCAAGCCATTGGTTGCAATATTCATTATTACGGTCCAGGGACATTGTTAATTGCGTTAATTTTTTTAATGTGTTATTTTTTATATAATTAATCTCACTGAATTATCACTGTAAATCAACAGCCCTAATATTGTTATTAATCAGAATGTATAATTGTAAATCTGAAAATATAATTATAAATCCGAATGTATGTAAATCTGAATATATATAGTTATAAATCCAGAATATAATGTTTAAAGTCTGAATATATAGTTATGAAACCTGAATATATACTTGTAAATCCAAAAATATACATTTATAAAACTGAATATTTACTTGTAAATCTGAAAATAAAGTGATAAATCCGAATATGTAGTTATAAATCATGAATATTTGATTTAATACTATATTTTCAGGATTTAGAACTATATTTTCAGATTTAGAAGTGTATATATTTGGATTTATATGTATATATTCATATTTACAACTAAATATTCAGACTTAAAATATTCAGGATTTTAAAAAATATTTTCAGATGTATAACTATTCAGATTTACAATTACATATTCAGATTTATAACTATGTATTCAGATTTACAATTATATATTCATGTTTATAACTATGTATTCAGATTTACCATTATATATTTAGCATTTATAAATACTGTATATATTCAGTATTTTATATAATTATTTCCTGTTTGCCCTAGCATAATTTGTATGTATGTACAGTATATTCTAATGTATAACAATATTGTGATATACACCTGTTACCGTGATTTTACTCCTACCTTGATATAAGATTTTTGTCTTAACTGTATACCACACATTCTGCTCACCTTATTAATATAAAAGAATTACAGTGAAAATTAATAGTTTGTTCTTTGATGCTAAAGGGATCCTGCTTTGTGGTCCTTTAGCTTTCTAGTTGAGTAGCTTTAGAATGGTGACTGTCCTTGACATCCTAAACACTAAAAAGCCATTTATTTGTAATAGACTGTGATTCAACGTAAGTTTCACTTGAAAACATTAACCTTTGTCTGATTAAAATGGATTTAGAAACAGTAGATGTATACCGCAGAGGTCAGATTCACCTCTAACGTAAATGGAGTCTGGACTTTGTCCCTGCGCATAGACGGATTTTATATTTAGCAAATTGCAGAGACAGTGACATTAATTTGCAGATTGGTTTGGAGAAAAATACATCTGCATCTCTTTCTTTCACGCAACACAAACTCACTGAAAAAGCTCTGCTGCTGGTCTGTAAAATTACAACATTAACTCTCACACGGCCTTTGTCAGCATGCACGTGCACACAAACACACACACACACACACACACACACACACACGTTGTTGCAGCTATCATTATGAGGACTCTCCATAGACATAATGATTTTTATACTGTACGAGCTATAAATTATATCCCCTAACCCTAAACCTAAACCTAAACCTAACCCTCACAAAAAACTTTCTGCATTTTTACATTTTCAATAAAACATCGTTTTTGTTTTTAAGCAATTTGAATTATGGAGACACTAGAAATGTCGTCATAAACCACATTTATAGCATAATACCCTTGTAATTACCTGTCTGTAACCTAAAAAAAAAGTCCTCGTAAACCATTTAAACCTGCCCCCCCCCCCCCCACACACACACACACACTTTCTACCTTCCTTCTACTGTATATATTATATAGTCTTTAAGTGTCAATTGTTGTTTTCCTGTTTTCTAGGCCATAGAGTTAACTGTTTCACAGTGGCGGTTCTAGCTTGTATGGCACCCTGGGCAAAACCCGCTTCACCACACCCCCAAAGTTGCTGACTGGGGGGGCGGGGTGGTGGTGTCTGTGTGGGTGCCTCGTGCCGTCCCCCGCAAGATGCCGCTGCCCCCCCCAACCCCATCCCCCACAAGATGCAGCCCTGGGCAACGGCACGTCGCCCATGCCTAAATCCGCTACTGCTGTTTCATTTAAACCATAATATCAGACATTGGCCTCTGTCTTTCTTATTTCCATCACATTGTAATGATCCATCATTTCACATCTGCCTTCTCATTTATCTAAAGGCCTCAAACTCTTTTGCTCTCTTTCACTCTTTTCAATGAACATGACGTTTTGACTTATATGCCATACATGGGTTTGATAAAAACTCTTGGTGCAGAAAAACTTGTAAAGTTGCAGAGAGGTTGAGCAACAGATCTTTGATTGCATCCGATTTGGTGTGACATCAAAGAACTCTTTATTATAGTCTTTAAACAGAAAATAAAGTCAAAGGGAAAAAGTCAAGCTAGAAAGAGAAGCTTTTGTTCCCAGTCTGAAATGAAAGTCTTAAATCAGAAAAAGAATAATGTGCCATATATACAAATATTTGAGGTCTATACAAAAACACGAATGAATGTCGGAAATTCCAGAACAGGAATATGTGCATCTACATATAAATAATAATCAGGGAGTAACAAAGTGTGTGTGCACACGTGTGTTTGCCTTATTCCATTTTTCTAATTGAAAAAAAAAAAATAGAAAAAGTGTACCATTTCATTAATTCATTAATTCATTCAGAGGTTACTTGAAAATGATAATTAAAATATAGTGGGTCTGCAGAAATGGCATTTGGAAAATATTTTCTAAAATTTGCTATGTTTATGCCTCTCATCAACATTAGAATGGCGTTTTCCTCCACCAAAAACTGAACATTTTGAAAACACTCTCCATTACTGCATACTTTGGAAAACAATGATGTTACAAAACTTTTCAAACAAAAACATATTAGTGTGTATGTGGCCATAAATAATACATTCAATTTTTCATCATGCATTACCCATAATCATGTTATTATACACATGTGGTAATATGTATATAGCCTATCAATTAATAGCTATCAATACATTTTGATGTCAGAATTTTTTTATATAATGCTATCTGAAAACAATGTGGTGGACATTATTAAGTCAGCTGTATTTCTGACTGTAATTGTTTTGACAGTTTTGAACTTAGTTAAAAAGCAGTGGTTCTTAATCTTTTTGTGAAACGCAGAGTAAATGTAACATGCTACATTTACTCTGTTACATGTACTTGAGTAATGTTTTGTAGAAAATTTACTTTTAAGAGTAGATTTAATGGTGGGTACTTTTTACTCTTACTCAGGTAAAATTATAATGAAAAAAATGTACTCTTACTTCATTCCAATGGGGGGCATTGCTGTCAATATATTACTGGTTTTAATTCAATATGTGTTAATAAATGCGTAATTTATTGAGAGATTTTTTAATGGGACTTTTACGGCAACTTTACAGCGGCACTCTGTCACTCAACTCAAGTTCACCACTGCAGCAACTGCGGCATGCAGACACATCCATTGTAGACAGTGTCATTGATTATAATGGGAGCGATTTGTTTTTGTTGCATCGTGCCACGCCGCTCGCGTCTGATGTAGACAGAATGTTATTTTGCTCTGCTGATCGCGTGCTTGACAATGCAGCACGAGCATACAGCCATATGCGTTATAAAGCACATGTGTGATGCATTTTTCTTAAAGACAACAGAGAACAAGCTCTGAACTAAAATAAGCCTAAACACACTTCTAAACACAGAGATATGGTGTAATTTATTTTTATTGCACAAAACTAATGATCTGAATTATTTTGTCAGTGTATATACTGTAAGCTACAGAATACACTGAACTAAGAATTAATGCAGGACTTTAAAAAGTTGTGAAATAGCAACATTAGGCATTAACAATGTATGATCTTGCTTTGATTCATAACTAAGAATATACAATATTATACATAATAATATAATTGAGCTTGTGAGATATTTAGTTTTTTCTGTAATAATTGCTAGGAACGTTTCCAAAATGTTCTTCTAATTTTCAAACCTGGTCTGTCAAGCATCCTTAAAGTGATAGTTCACCCATAAATTAATATTCTTTATTAAATATTCATTATTTAGACTCACTCTCGTGTTTCAAACCTTTGTGTCTTTATCTTCTCTGGAACCAAAAACAAGGTGTTAGGCATAATGTTAGGGACTGACATCCTCAGTCACAATTCACTTCAAAAATGACAAACAAATGGAAGTGAATTGTGATTGAGGCTAAAATTCTGTCTAACATCTCCTTAATTGTGTTCATTGTTTCCAAGTCATACTGGTTTTGTCACGGTCTCTGTGAGCCCTCTGTTTTGTTCCAGTTTGTCATTACATGTTCTCTCTGTCTGGTTCAGGTGTCGCTGGCTTGCGTAATCATCATTGCCATGGTAACGCTGATCATTCCAGCTTGCTGCGAGCGAGCGGCACCTGATCGCCATTAGTTCCCTGACTATATTTACCTCACTCTGTTTTGTGTTCGTCGCTCAATTGTTGTTTGAGTCCTGTAGCTTACCACTTTCTCCCTCTTCCCTATTATAACCTGTTACGTGTTCTGTGTATTGGTTACCAGTCTGCGCTGTGTGTGACGGGATTGTGGTTACCATCCTGCCTGTTGATTCGCCTCCTTTGATGCTTCTCCTGAGTTCTCCTCGGTGATACCTCTCTGCAAAGGAACTGCTCTGCACACAACCACTATGCACACAAGCCTACGAACATACTACTCTCTCTGGATTCCTTGAGGATCTACACTACACGACCACTATGCACACAGGCCTACGAACACACCATCCTTCTCCGTGCTGCAGTCGGTGCTGGTGTTCCCCCCCATTTGAAGCTTTACCAGCAATGCTTTGTTGTTAAATAAATATCAGATCATTGTCTCTGCACTTGGATCTTTTGTCTCGTCCTTCCTGACAGAACAATCGAACCAGAATGGATCCAGCGGAGCAGACTGACCTGCGGGCTGCACTTGCTCAACAGGGAAGCATTTCTGGGTCGCCAGCAGGACCAGATCTCTGCTTTCCAACCACACCGTGGCTTCTCAGCTAGCGGAAATCACATCATTGGTTCAACAACTCCCACAACTCCATCAGCCTCCTGACTCAGACTCCACTGCTGAGGTTTCTTCACCGGCCCCAGTGATTCTTCCTAACGCTGGATGCTCTGAGTCCCGTGTCAATTCTCTACCTCCATACTCAGGTGAGGTGGGGTCCTGTCGCACATTCCTCACGCAGTGTTCATTCTGTTTCTCGCTGCAGCCTTCAACTTAAGGTTAAGGCTGCCTTCATTATCACGCTTCTGACCGGGAGGGCCAACCAGTGGGGAACTGCTGTATGGGAGAGTCGCCACCCTTGCTGCTCATCGTTCCAGGAGTTTTTGGCTGAGTTTCTTTTAGTATTTGACAGATCTGTACATTGACAAGAAGTTTCAAGGATTCTGTCCGGTTTGACTCAGGGTAACAGCTCAGTTGAGGACTATGCTATCGAGTTCTGCACTCTTGCCGCTTCCGCCAAATGGAATGAGGCAGCCTATTGAGTCGGTTCCTGGAGGGCTTGTCAGACACGATCCACGATGAGATTTACACTCTGGAATTGCCTTCCCATTTTGACGACCTTGTTGCTCTAGCCATTAGGGTTGACCAGTGCCTTGCACTCCGACGCAGTCGATGTTGTTCCTCACCTCCCAAGCCGGCTGACTGTTACCATCCTCCCACTCCTGTGGCTGGGGTCTCAGAGCAACTACCCGAAATGGAACTCATGCAGATCGGGAGGACACGCTTATCACAGAAAGAGAGGCTCTGCTGTGCTGGTCCTGGTCATGTCATCACCAACTATCCGGTAAAAGCCCTGCTCGTTGGTAGACAAGGGGTTACTGGCGAGCGCAACTCCTCTGAGCAAAAACCCCGCACAACGACCTGTTCTCCCGGCACGGCTGCAGCACGGATCGACTATTCACTCTGTTTCTACCCTGGTAGACTCCGGAGCAGAGGGAAACTTCATTGATGCTGCCACGGCTTCCAGGTGGCAGATTCCGGTGGTAAAGTTGGCCGAACCCATTACCGCGTACTCCCTTAGCTGCTCACCCTGACTATCGTCACCCATTCTACGGAGCCGCTCACCCTCATCACGGGTAGCCACATGGAGCAACTCTCCTTTCTGCTGGTCTACTCTCTGGTTCTTGCTTTGGATGAAGTTCAACAAATGATGTGTTGATTTACATTCATAAATGTCCACATCATCATCATCAACAACAACATTATTTTGAAAATTTATGAAACTTACAAAGTAATCATGAAAAATAATGACACGCAATAAAACCAAATATTGATCCAGCAACACAAGGCCACTCTTTCCTATATAGTCTGGATGATCATATGGTAAATATGAAGGAAAAGTGAGAATCAGGTAGAATCACGCAAAATGGGTTGAGGTCAAATTATCAGAAATTATTCATAAGTTTTCTATGTTTAATAAAGACGATCTATGTAAATGGATCAATAAAATAATAATCCTGTGTTTGTGGCAAACTGCAGTCAGCAAAAGTTAGTATAAAATTATGACAATATTAAATTATGCATGTTTAATTCAAGGTTGAAGTACTGTATATTCTTTCTTATAAAGCCGGTTTGATTTAACATGTAATGTAACAAACATATGATGTAACATTTTGGGAGTTTACTACCAAATGTTATTGAATGCATTCAGTGGCAGTTCTGGCTATGCTTTAACATACAAAATATATTAAAGGGATAGTCACATGTGATGCCTGCTTAGTTTCATATCTGAAAGAGAAAGTGGAGATTTAGAGTAAAAAGGGACTTAAATTTGAATCTGTTTCTCACCCACACCTATCATGTCACTTCTGAAAACATGGATTTAACCACTGGAGTCATATGGATTACTTTTATGCTGCCTTTATGGGCTTTTTGGAGCTTCAAAGTTCTGGTGACCATTCACTTGCATTTTATGGACCTACAGAGCTGAAATATTCTTCTAAAAAATAGATTAAATGATGAAAGAATTTTTATTTGGGGGTAAACTAACCCTTTAAATAAATTAAATAATTGCACAGTTAAACTGTAGAGTCAGTGAATAAAGAAAATGGCAGAATACTTACAGTTTGCTGCTTGTGCTATTACATTTAATCCCTAATTTAAAATGTAACCTTCCCCTCCTAGTTTTCATATCACTTTGTCATATCTGCCCAGCAATCACATGGCTGATACTAATTTTCTAAAGACCACTGAGGTGATCCTGTGTCATGGTGTACCTGACCATGTTTATCATGGTTATCTTATGTTTCTTCAGAATGTTAGAATGCATTATGAACATCCATAATCCTAACCATATAGAGCCTTTGAGGCTGAGTAGCGGACTGGCACAATTTGGGGCACCTTTCTCTCATCGCGATCTTGCGAGCTCTGTGCAGAGCGTACTGGCACAATTCGGGGCACCTTTCTTTCATCGCGATCTTGTGAGCTCTGTGCGGGGCGGCCATGCAGGTAACCTGTTGTGCTGCCCCAGGCAGCTGCCTATATTGCCTAAGCCAGGATCCACTACTGAATTCATTAACTATCAAACATGAACTAACATGTAATTAAGGTGGCCATTATTCATGCATGAATCCATATGACTCCAGCTGTAGTTAAGGCTAGCTCTTCATTAGTTCTTGATTAGTCCATGCCTTAACTCATCATTAATTCATGCTTAATTAAGTATTAATTCAGGTAATAATTCATGATTATTCATGTATCCTTATTGTAAAGAGTTACCACATTAACTAATCTTGGTTAATGTTAGTTTCAACCAGCGTTGGGTAAGTTACTTAAAAATAGTAAGCCACTTCATATTACTAATTATTTTTCTAAAATTATTTAGATTACTTTACGAATTACTTCATAAAATTAATCACATTACTAATTACTTTACTTTTAAGTTACTTTCTAAAACACTTTTCCGTTCAACAAATTCAAAATTATGTCTATATTTCTTCCATGCACTCAGCTCCTCACATTTAATATGACTGGTTATGGGCCATAGTTTATGTATTCTACATAAATAATACATGTGAAATAAGCTATATAATGTACTTAAAAGTAATTAAATTAATTGAAAGTCAGTAACTGTAATCTGATTACAAGAATTTAAAATGTAATGCATTAGACTAGTTTTTTTACTAAAAAGTAATTCGATTACAGTAATGTGACAGGTCTCTAGCTCTTTTATGAAGGAGGAAGCGGAGGCCAGGTGAACAGTCCACGTAATTCATTATTTTGATCACTTTTCAGTGTATAAACACAAAATAAGGCTTTTCACCCATCCACTGAACACACACACACAGCTTCATGCATCTCTCTCCCTTTCCTCCGGCAGTCTGGATTGCCTTTTTATCACTCTCCAGCTCTCACTGTAACACAAACAGCTGTTAGAGATAATGTCTCACAGGTGTCAATCCTTACCGCTCTTCCTCTCCCAGCCTTGCTCTCCACAGATGTCGTTACCACAAGTAACTAATTACTTTGTAATTGGATTGCACCCAATAGTGGTTTCAACATAATAACACATTTTTTAAATCAAAAGTTGTTTTAGTTAACATTAGGTAATGCAGTATGAACTAACAAGCAACAATTGTATTTTTATTAACTAACATTAACTAAGATTAATAAATGCTGTAAAAAAATTATATATATATATATATATATATATATATATATATATATATATATATATATATATATATATATATAGTATATTGCTCATTGTTCCCTATCTGTCACTCACTCGACGTTGTGTTGATGTAGTGATACTAGGGGTCACTCTTGGGAGCCCTAAACACCTCTGCTTTTTGAAAAAAGGCCAATGGGAATTGGCGAATGGAATTTGCATGCCACTCCCCCAGACATACGAGTATAAAAGGAGCTGGCATGCAACCACTCATTCAGATTTTCTCTTCGGAGCTGAGCGATTGCATTCAGTGCACTGAATTCAATTTACCTCAAACTGCTGGATTTTATGGCGCATTTCAGCGGCTTTTCCCCTCTGCACCCTTGGAGTGCAGAGAACACCCCTGGGCACTTCGGCAAAGCAAAACAAAAGAGTATATTCTAAAAAGAGTATATTTTCAATCCTAAAAGAGCGGCACACAAGGAACGTCTGACAAGGCACGGTTCCTTGATGCCCCCATTTCCCAGGTTGGCCTGTTTTCGTCGACATCGTCGAGGACTTTGCCCAGCCGTTCTCGGCGGTAAAGCAGCAGACGGAGGCTATTCAACACATCCTGCCCCAGTGCGGCTCAAGACCCCACACCCCATCTGCTCGTCACCAAGGGCATCCTCCTGCAACAACAGCACCAGCTCCGCCGCAGCCCGCCCCCGTGGCCCGGCCTCGGCATGGAGCCCACCGCAGGAAGCAGATGCCACCCGTCTCACGGCCGGCCGCCAAGAACCCAAGGAAGGCTTCGGGATGACCCAGGGAAGAGGAGACCCGCATCTATGAGCTGGTAGACGGACCACTCCATCCCCGGTGGAGGGCTGGGAGGAGAATCTTTTGTTTCATTTTTCGCCGCACGCCCAAGAGGCTGCGGTACCCAAAACTTCAACAAAAAAGTGGTTTTCTTGTTCCCTGGGTCACATGTCAGGAGCACACAGCTGTCGTCACGACCACCGTCCACCATCCCATTTCGGCAGGATCTGCGCTCCAGTGGCTGACCCCCTGCCCCTGTGCGCCCAGCTGTGGCACAAACATTCCCACACCGGGTTGGTTCCAATGGACTACGGGGATGATATTCCTCCTCCCCCCTCCTCGACCAATCTTATGGTGGGCATCAGGAGCCAGGTAAGTGCTTCGATGTCTCTGGACTCAGCACGGCCACGGGGTTCGAGCCCCCGAGACGTGGTGCCTCGGGCTCCGCCCCGCCGCGAGGCCCCACCAGCCAGTATGTCCAATGTGATTGTCCCCTTGGTCCCCCTCTCCCGGAGTTTGGACGCGTGGCTCGCGCTTTCCAACCCGTCGCGATGGCTGACCCGGACCATCTGACACGGCTACGTGTTTCAGTTCACCAGGCGCCCACCCAGGTTCAGTGGCGTCCACTTCACCTCTGTGAAGGGCGAGAACGCAGCTACCTTGCGTGCGGAGATCGCTACCCTTCTATGGAAGGGTGCGATAGAGCCTGTCCCTCCGGCCGAGATGAAGAAGGGGTTTTACAGCCCCTACTTCATCGTACCGAAGAAAGGCGGTGGGTTGCAGCCAATCTTGGACCTGCGAGTGCTGAACCGGGCCTTGCACAGACTCCCGTTCAAGATGCTGACGCAAAAACGCATTTTAGCGAGCGTCCGACATCAATATTGGTTTGCGGTGGTAGACCTGAAGGAAGCGTACTTCCACATCTCGGTCTTACCTCGACACAGACCCTTCCTGCAGTTTGCTTTCGAGGGCCATCCTTCCCTTCAGCCTGTACTTGTCCCCTCGTGTCCTCACGAAGTTCGCAGAGGCAGCCCTTGCCCCGCTAAGGGAAGTGGGCATTCACATTCTCAACTATCTCGACGACTGGCCGGGACCTTGTCTCGGCTCCTCAGCACAAAACCTGAATGAGTGGTTGCATGCCAGCTCCTTTTATACCCGTATATCCTGGGGAGTGGCATGCAAATTGCACTCGCCAATTCCCATTGGCCTTTTTTCAAAAAGCAGAGGTGTTTAGGGCTCCCAAGAGTGACCCCTAGTGTCACTACATCGACACAACGTCTCGTTCCCTCCATCAGGGAACGGAGGTTACGAAAGTAACCAGGACATTTGTTCATGATACCTAATACATTAACTATTGTTAATGAATGGAACCTATTGTAAACTGTTACGAAAATTTTAAATACCATCACTGTCAGAGATACAACAACAGGTGAGGAGTGGATACCACTAATTTCAGACTATTTTAGCCGGTGGAAGTGTGAACTTTGCATGGATGCCCGAACTCCATCAATAGCTACAAGATGTGTTTGTGCTATGTGTTTGTGCTCAGTGTGCAGGTGCATGCCTAACAATGTTTTGTTCTAAGTTTACTTTGTGAGCCTGCATTGATGTTATATATAAATAGATACAGTTGAAGTCAGAAGTTTATATACACTTTGGTTGAAGTCATTAAAAAACAATTTTTAACCACTCCACAGATTTAATATTAGCAAAATATAGTTTAGGCAAATTGTTTAGGGCATCTACTTTGTGCATGACACGAGTAATTTTTCCAACAATTGTTTACAGACAGATTGTTTCACTTTTAATTGATTATAACACAATTCCAGTGGGTTACATACACTAAGTTAACTGTTCCTTTAATCAGCTTGGAAAATTCCAGAAAATGATGTCAAGGCTGTAGGCAATTAGCTTCTGATAGGTTAATTGGCTAATTGGAGTCAAATGAAGGTGTACCTGTGGATGTATTATAAGGCCTACCTTCAAACTCAGTGCCTTTTTGCTTGACATCATGGGAAAATCAAAAGAAATCAGCCAAGACCTCAGAAAAAAAATTGTGGACCTCCACAAGTCTGGTTCATCATTGGGAGCAATTTCCAAATGTCTGAAGGTACCACGTTCATCTGTACAAACAATAGTATGCAAGTATAAACACCATGGGACCACGCAGCCATCATACCACTCAGGAAGGAGATGCATTCTGTCTCCTAGAGATGAACGTAGTTTGGTGCGAAAAGTGCAAATCAATCCCAGAACAACAACAAAGGACCATGTAAAGATGCTGGAGGAAACAGGTAGACAAGTATCTATATTCATAGTAAAACGAGTCCAATATCTACATAACCTGAAAGGCTGCTCAGCAAGGAAGAAGCCACTGCTTCAAAACTGCCATAAAAAAGCCAGACTACAGTTTGCAAGTGCATATGGGGACAAAAATCTTACTTTTTGGAGAAATGTCCTCTGGTCTGATGAAACAAAAATTTAACTGTTTGGCCATAATGACCATCGTTATGTTTGGAGGAAAAAGGGTGAGGCTTGCAAACCGAAGAACATAATCCCAACCGTGAAGCATGGGGGTGGCAGCATCATGTTGTGGGGGTGCTTTGCTGCAGGAGGGACTAATAGATGGCATCACAAGGAAGGAAAATTATGTGGATATTTTGAAGCAACATCTCAAGACATCAGCCAGGAAGTTAAAGCTCGGTCGCAAATGGGTCTTCCAAATGGACAGTGACCCCAGGCATACCTCCAAAGTTGTGGCAAAATGGCTTAAGGAGAATAAAGTCAAGGTATTGGAGTGGCCATCACAAAGCCCTGACCACAATCCGATAGAAAATATGTGGGCAGAACTGAAAAAGCGTGTGCGAACAAGGAGGCCTACAAACCTGACTTAGTTTCACCAGTTCTGTCTGGAGGAATGGGCCAAAATTCCAGCAACTTATTGTGAGAAGCTTGTGGAAGGCTAACCAAAGCATTTGACCCAAGTTAAACAATTTAAAGGCAATGCTACTAAATACTAACAAAGTGTATGTAAACTTCTGACCTACTGGGAATGTGATGAAAGAAAAAAAAGCTGAAATATATAATTCTCTCTACTATTATTATGACATTTCAAATTCTTAAAATAAAGTAGTGATCCTAACTGACCTAAGACAGGGAATGTTTTCTATGATTAAATGTCAGGAATTGTGAAAAACTGAGTTTAAATGTATTTAGCTAAGGTGTATGTAAACTTCTGACTTCAACTGTATATAGATATGTTATAAAAATATGCATTGAACATGCAAGAGCAGTGTCCGTTTTTTGATTAAACTGTTTTTATTTCTTCATTTATAGTTGAATAAAATTTCCAATTCTGTCAAATAATTGTATCAAATAATAATCTTTAGGGGCCATTTTCTGAAAAACAAGGTTTTATGACAGCTGTTCTTAAATGATTAAATCTCAGCAACAGGTTGAGAATGAAAAATTTAAATTATATCATTAGATGCAATTCAAAATAATGGAGCAGGTCACAAATGGTCAATCATGTGTGTATTTCAGATGTGACACGTCTGTTTGTAGAGCTCGTAGTAAAGGAGGCTCAGTGGAGAGTAAAGGAGAGGATGATATTTGCTCCATGTGGCCCTTCACTGTTCTCTTTATTGACTATCACCTGACAGATCACCTCTCAGTCCCTGAAGTTGTGCTCTGTATGTGTGAGATAGAGAAGCCACCCATAAAGACTGATGCAAAGCACTGTTTAAATCAGCTTTTCTTGCCACAGGAATGTCATGAACAAGTGCTTCTGCCTCTGTTCTTCTACTATACCTCCACAGATGTCAGAGGTCAGGATCAAATGTAAAGGAACATTATAATTACAAAAATTATAAGTTGACCAAGTTAACAAAATGTATGAAATGACCCCTTTAAAAGCACAGCTGGATTTTTACCAAACAACAGGCATTAACTGATTTGAACTTAATTGTTTACCTTAATTACACTCTGTTCAAAAATATCACTAAATCCTCCAGACAACTGTAAGTCATATAGCCTACTGACTGTGATTTGATTTATATGCTCATTGGACTGCACACTGACTGAACAATAAACCCGCAGGATATGTCTGATATGCTTTGGACTCTCAGAACTGCAGCGACATCAGATAATTTCATGTTACAACACCTGAAACCAACCAAAGTCTTTACAAGCTTTTTAATTCACAAAAAAGGTTCTGTTCCTAAACCTAGTGAGCTGCCTACACAGGCAGCATTTTAAAAGCTTTTCATGCTTCTGAAAAGTAGCCTTTTCCATCAAGATACCTTCTTATGCTGCATTCCATTGAATTCGCATAATCTGAATTTCTAAAATCCTACTAGGAAAAGTGCAATGGAATGCCACTTGAAGTCTTTCAACTTGGAAACTCGTGCGTAAACTCCAATTTTGCCAATTTGACATAACACAAACATATCAGCACCCAAGGAGATGAACAAAGTTAGTGATAAACATTCAATTTTAATTAAATAATATCGCTCAGTGAGTCAATATTCCAATATTAGATTATATTAAAGCTTATTTAACAAATTGTTGCAAAGACAGGAGTACAAAACAGGGTAAATTACACTCTCTTTTGATAATCATACACCTGTAGCACAAATGCGAGCGGTACAGAATTGTTTATCAATTAGGTTGCTAGGAGATGTCTCTGGTGAAAGAACACCAGTGAAGAATTTCACACACCATTGCACTTGTGTGTATGGCTGTGTGACAATAAAGTGATTTGATTTGATTTGATTTGATCTGCTAGTCTAATGGGAGCATTGCAATTCTGTTTCCTTACACGTCATTTTCCGACCATCTGGCAATGGAATGCCTTTATGGTTGGAGATATCAAGTAGAAACTTGCCACATCTGACTTTGAATGGAACGCAGGCAGCATTATGGCCATATACTAAGGAGCATACTATTGCATGCATTCTTTGTGGAGTAGGCAATCTCATATTGCATTGAAACAATTTAAAAAATTCACATGATTATAAGTAATTCATTCAGTACTGTGTACCGTAAAAGTATTGATAAAAAAGAGGTAAATCTAATTTTAAAAAATAACTATTTACATTTGTGGGTGCTTATCAGAGTATCACTTAGTAAGCTTAGCATTCTAACATCAGACTCGACTGAAATCAATTGTGAGTCGAGTCTCCCATGCACTTTGTGTGAGGAGTGAGTTTTGAATGATGCATACTGTTGACTATGCAGAGCATCCCACATCTGTCAATTTACAAGTTTTCATTACAATAAGGATGCTGCTTTAAAAGGCAACCACCTATGTAAGCAGTAGACACACTGCAATAAATATTTTTTTTTTTTTTATTTTATTTATAAATATGTGGTATGTGTAGAATACCACACTACTTTTTTTCTTTTCACTATTACCATATGAATACCATACTACCCTTTTACTATTTCTACAATATACACTATACAGTGCATCCGGAAAGTATTCACAGCGCTTCACTTTTTCCACATTTTGTTATGTTACAGCCTTATTCCAAAATGGATTAAATTCATTATTTTCCTCAAAATTCTACAAACAATAAAAAGAAGTTTGTTTGAAGTCTTTGCAAATGTATTAAAAATATAAAACGGAAAAAATCACATGTACATAAGTATTCACAGCCTTTGCTCAATACTTTGTTGAAGCACCTTTGGCACCAATTACAGCCTCAAGTCTTTTTGAGTATGATGCTACAAGCTTGGCACACCTATTTTTGGGCAGTTTCTCCCATTCTTCTTTGCAGGACCTCTCAAGCTCCATCAGGTTGGATGGGGAGCGTCGGTGCACAGCCATTTTCAGATCTCTCCAGAGATGTTCAATCGGGTTCAAGTCTGGGCTCTGGCTGGGTCACTCAAGGACATTCACAGAGTTGTCCTGTAGCCGCTCCTTTGTTATCTTGGCTGTGTGCTTAGGGTCGTTGTCCTGTTGGAAGATGAACCTTCGCCCCAGTCTGAGGTCCAGAGCGCTCTGGAGCAGGTTTTCATCAAGGATGTCTCTGTACATTGCTGCATTCATCTTTCCCTCAATCCTGACTAGTCTCCCAGTTCCTGCCACTGAAAAACATCCCCACAGCATGATGCTGCCACCACCATGCTTCACTGTAGGGATGGTATTGGCCAGGTGATGAGCGGTGCCTGGTTTCCTCCAGACATGATGCTTGCCATTCAGGCCAAAGAGTTCAATCTTTGTTTCTCATGGTCTGAGAGTCCTTCAGGTGCCTTTTGGCAAACTCCAGGCAGGCTGTCATGTGCCTTTTACTGAGGAGTGGCTTCCGTCTGGCCACTCTACCATACAGGCCTGATCGGTGGAGTGCTGCAGAGATGGTTGTTCTTCTGGAAGACTCACCTCTCTCCACAGAGAAATGCTGGAGCTCTGTCAGAGTGACCATCGGGTTCTTGGTCACCTCCCTGACTAAGGCCCTTCTTCCCCGATCGCTCAGTTTGGCCGGGCGGCCAGCTCTAGGAAGAGTCCTGATGGTTCCAAACTTCTTCCATTTATGGATGATGGAGGCCACTGCGCTCATTGGGACCTTCAATGCTGCATAAATTTTTCTGTACCCTTCCCCATATCTGTGCCTCGATACAATCTTGTCTCGGAGGTCTACAGACAATTCCTTGGACTTCATGGCTTGGTTTGTGCTCTGACATGCACTGTTAACTGTGGGACCTTATATAGACAGGTGTGTGCCTTTCCAAATCATGTCCAATCAACTGAATTTACCACAGGTGGACTCCAATCAAGTTGTAGAAACATCTCAAGGATGATCAGTGGAAAAAGGATGCACCTGAGCTCAATTTTGAGTGTCATGGCAAAGGCTGTGAATACTTATGTACATGTGATTTTTTTCGTTAAATATTTTTAATAAATTAGCAAAGATTTCAAACAAACTTCTTTCACGTTGTCATTATGGGGTATTGTTTGTAGAATTTTGAGGAAAATAATGAATTTAATCCATTTTGGAATAAGGCTGTAACATAACAAAATGTGGAAAAAGTGAAGCGCTGTGAATACTTTCCGGATGCACTGTAGATATGGCAGTAATAGTAAGAGTAGTACTATAGTATGGAACTTAGCCAAAAGTTGCTATATATATATATATATATATATATATATATATATATATATATATATATATATTATTTTTTTTTTATTATTATTTTTTTTTTTTGTACAGCAATGCAGGACACTAAGTTTTGGAACAGAGAACATGTTGTGTAAATGTTTTACATTTATCTTTCTAAATATCCCATTGAGTATTGAGACCAAAAATCCATTTCACTCAGAGTCACACTAAGTCACTGCCTAAGATCTTTAAAGACGGTGCATATTTCGCTCAAACTGTGTGATATGTGACTATGTGATTTTCATGGTGCTGTAAGAAATTTTTTATGAGGCAGTACGCAGAAAATATCCCTACTACCTGATAGATATCACTGAAATAGGTGTCCTGAGACATCACACCTGTCTCTGTAACAGCCCAAGGCTCTGTAAACAGGAAAAAAGTACATGATGTGGCACGCTATTGTTTAGCCAATCAGAACACTTTAAGGCACTACCTGCTTGTCGGTCATTTTGAGCCTATGGGTGTGCTGACATGTCTTTTGAGGGAGGGATTTCGGTATAACTCTAAGTAGTTTAAAGGTGGTTTCACACTTGGTACGATTGCTTGGACCGAACCTAAGTTTGTTTCCTCCCCCCTCCTGCTGCCCCCGAATCTTAGGCTTTGTCCACACTAATAAATCTGAGTTTTTAGTTTCCTAATGTCATCATTTTCCAAAGTATGCAGTTATGGTGAGTGTTTTTGAAAGTGGAGGAAAATTCTGTTCTAGTGTAGATGAGATGCATAGACATAGCTAAATGAATGTGTTATCAAACGAAAATTTAGATTAGTGTAGACGTGGCCTTGGCTTTCAACGGATTTCTGACAATCTCAGAAATTTTTGGCCACAGTTTCGTCAACCTAGTCTCATAAAATGACAGTTACTATAACAAAATTTTTACAGACTGAGTTTTATGTGCCGCTTTCTGCAATTTGCTGCAGTTTCCTGGTGAAATTAACAATAGAGGCACTACAACAACTGTGCTTTTTATTCACTTTCACACAAATCACTACTACAATGGCTGATTATGACTTTATAAACACATATTTTTTTCTCTATTACTCACACCCTGCTATGTTATGATATCTGAAAACTTTTACTATAACCAGAGGTCAGGGTTGGGGAGTAACGAAATACAAGTAACGGGAATACGTATTTAAAATACAAAATATAAGTAACTGTATTCCACTACAGTTACAATTTAAATAATTGGTATTTAGAATACAGTTACATTCAAAAAGTATTTTGATTACTGAAGAGATTACTTTGCATTTTATTGTCATTTGTTTCATTTAATATTTAGATGGGAAAAATGTATACATATAAATGATGCGATCCAAAGTTCATTTGAATAGCGGTGAAACACTTTCTTATGATGTGTTACATTCATATGAGCAGACAGAGAAGTAACTTTGAAGTAAGTATGGAGCACAAGAAATAGAAATAAACCTTGTGTAAATTGTCAGCTTTACACTAAGCTAAAATGCTATTTCTAGCCATTTTACATGCACATGTTACCAGGCACGATCATATTTTTTTATCAAGAAAATTCATGTTGGATCATAATTTCTTTTTTCTAGTAAGACCTTTGATATTAAGGCAAAAATCATATTCTTGATAATAATTTTTGTATTGTTTTGCTGTAAAAATATCTAAAAATTATATCCAAAGTAATCCAAAATATTTAGAATAAGTTACTGACCTTGAGCAATCTAACGAAATACGTTACAAATTACATTTTACAGCATCTGTAGTGGAATACATTTCAAAAGTAACCCTCCCAACCCTGCCAGAGGTGTATAGTAACAAAGTAAAAATACTTGTTACTGTACTTAAGTACAGTTTTTTTTCCTATTTGTACTTTACTGGAGTATAAATATTTCTTTGGACTTTTACTTTCACTTCACTACATTTTGAAGAGAAAACTGATACTTTTACTCCGATAAATTTCTCCAGACACTTTTGTTGCTTTTGCAACATGATAACACCAAAAAAATAAATAATAATAATAACAGCTGTACGTGGAGAAATGCGTGCAGATCCACGATAGTGATGGGTGATTTGTTGAAAGAATCATTTGAGTCGAATATTTTAAAATTGATACCTTTGAACAAAACAAGATTAAAAAAGTGGTCTGAATGATTCATTTTACGAATTATGAATCTGAATCAAAATCACAAGCGAAGCGCACGCCAGATTATGTGTTACGTCATCTGTCTACTCTGGGGAAGACAAGAAACTGCTCATGTAAGTTTAAATTTGTTTTTTGTTTACTAATTAATTTGATAAGTTTAGGCTTAAACATTATGAAAGCTGTGAAATAATGAAGTTTATGCATGATCAGTCTCCCGCCTTTCCAGAAGACCTGTTTGTAGAGCGGAGGAGGGTGGGGCTGGGCCGGAATGACGCACGCCCGGACCCCAATCACCCTGATGAGGCGAGCGAGGGATAAAGGTGACCGGAGACAGCAGTTTGAGAGAGAGAGCTTCAGGCAGCTGTCCTGCATGTTTGGTTGTTATTTGGCTTTTGCTTTAATTCACTATGAAATTATGAGTTGCACCTTCAAGCCGGTTCCTCGCCTCCTCCTTTCCCTTTGAACCCCTTTACATTGATGCCGAACCTCAAAAGGGAGGAGGGATGCCTCGTCGTAGAGTCCTCGACACTGCCGTCCACCCAAGGGAGCGCCGCTGCCATCCGCCGGGAGACTGGACTCCCCGACCGCCTGGAGCGATGGAGCCACTGCAAGGGGTGGAGGAGTGCCCTGCCGGCCGCCAGAAATGCGGAGGGGTCGAGGCACGTCTGCCATCCACAGGTGAGGAGGGAATCGGCTCCCCGACCATCTAGCGCGTAGGGCCGCTGTCAGGGTGGAGGAGTGTCCCCACGTGCCGCCAGAAACGCGGAGGGGAGTTCTGTCCACTTGGGGTCAGAGGTTTGACTCCAGTCCGCCTGTGGAGGACCGGCTGTCGTCCGCCTGAGAGGGAGGAGGAGTGATCGAGGACCACGCGACGGCGGATCAGAGAACCGGTGAGTTTCTTTTTTCTCTTTCTCTCTCGCCGTCACTCCGTGTTGGCCTCTCTCTCGGCTGTTTTTTGTTTGTTTTTCCCCTCCTGTCTCCTCCCAGGTCAAAGATGGTGGGGATAATTTAATAGTGAATTAAAGCAATAGCCAAATATCAACCAAACATGCAGGACAGCTGCCTGAAGCTCTCTCTCTCTAACTGTCGTCTCCAGTCGCCTTTATCCCTCGCTCGCCTCATCAGGGTGATTGGGGTCCGGGTGTGCGTCATTCTGGCCCGGCCCCGCCCTCCTCCATGCTACACTCCTCCCTGCGTTTCCTCAGGCCGGGGAGCCCCCTCCTCTCCTCTCCCCAGTCTGAGGCAACACAGGGAGGAGTGTAGCATGAGGTCCGAGAACCACGTCCGGGTGGGCCAGTAGGCTGCTACTAGGACGACCTGTTCCTCGTCCTCCCTGAGGTCAGGTAGGCTCACTGGGGGAAACGCGTATTTGCACAGGCCAGGGGGCCAGCTTTGTGCCAGCGCATCTATGCCGAGGGGGCTTCGGTCAGGGCGTACCAGAGCAGGCAGTGTCGTCTGGGTCAGTATGTACGCAGAGTTTTTGTAGAGGAATGTGCAAATGAAATCATGTTTAAATGGGAATGGGTTTGTCGAGGTAGTAGACTAAATCTGAAAAATAAAATGTAAAAATAGTGATTTTTCATATTGAACACATGAGTTTGTACAAGTAGCATGTCTAAATATGAATTTACATGATTTTTTTTATTTATTTATTTATTTATTTTTTATTTTTTTTACATACACATACTGGTACGTATTGCACCATACTGTATACTTATATACTGTATTGCACTAAACTGTAATATACTGAACCAAGGCTTTGATAAACATCAAGTGAATAAGTCTTTTAGATGCTTTGTCTATGACGGTATGTGCCGTGCATCTGCAGTTGAAAAAAATATGAAGTAGCTTAAATGTAGCAAGCTACTTTTGGCAAATAGCTTGTGGTGTAACTTGCTACTTTCACTGAAGGGTAGCTTTTAGCTTAGCTTAAGTAATTTTTCTGTTGAGTAGTTTGTAGCTTGCTAAATTTTTTGAGTTGCTTGCCCAGCACTGTTTAAACTAGCTTGTACAGTATATGTGACAAATATCTTGTTATTTAGCATTCCCATCACTTTATTAACACACTATCAAAATTACCTCAAGTTTGCTTTTAAGAACACAAATTCGCCCAGCCGCTAAAAAATCTGACACTCCGACTTAATTTTTTCTTGTGTTTTCTATACAAAACATTGCCAACATTAGCATTACCGTTTTAATTTTGCATGTTAACAACTAACAAGAATGTCAGAACAGGAATGTGGACTGGTGGCACCCAGTCAACGCTGTCAGTTGTGACCAAAGTCCTAAGATGTACTGTATATTGCACAGTCTGCAAAAAAAAAAAAAAAAAAAAAAAGTCACACAGGATGCCTTGGCTTTTACTCAAGATCCCGAAGGGGTCATGTTGTACACTTTGATCAGCAACAATTGTGAAGGACAGAAAAAGATCAAACAGTGTGCACCAGTCTGGCAGAAGTCAGCAAAATGGCTAACATTGCTTACAGCACCTTCAATGACTTCTCCATGTCTGGTCTTCATGGAAAATCACTAGAAGCATCATGCAACAGTGAGCAGTGAAAATACAAAGACTAAATGTCTTTGCAAAAAGAACTGTCGAGGAAACCCCTGAGGAGCCAAGATTACGATTTTTCCCCCTAGCTTCCTGCCTTCTGGGCCTATACGTCTAAAAGGAAGAAACCACAGATTTTCCCTGAAAATTAGAACAGATAGTGCGAAAAAGTCAGCAGATTCCATCTGAACCTGATAAGAGGTGTATGAGGACTTGTTCAAAATTAATTATTTAAGCCCTCGAAAGCATAGGTAAAAACAAAATCTAAAGTAAACATGAATAAACCATAATATTGTTGGTAAATTTTCTGCTGCTGTGCAGTTTCTGACTTGAGAAAATACACAATGAAAAGCACACACTTCATGACTACAGGGCATTGATTTTACTGAATCTGCTATAGAGACTGAGGACTGATTTTCCAGCAGGGCTCCCTATAAAAAGAGATTCCACACATTGTGGTTGCAGTTACAGTACATGCATATTGCATAGCCAGCAGTGTGAGCTTAAAGGAATAGTTTACCCCAAAATGGACATTCTGAGATCATTTACTCATACTCAAGTCATTCCAAACCTGCATGACATTTTTCCTACCATGGAACACAAAAGGAGATATGTGGCAGAATGTTAGCCTCAGTCACCATTTGTAAATTGTATGTAATAAAAGTGAATGGTGACTGAGACTAACATTCTTCCTAACATCCTCATTTGTCTTCCATGGAAGAAATAAAAGTCATATATGTTTGGAACAACATGAGGAAGAGTTAATGCTGCCAGATTTTCATTTTTTTATTATCTATCCCTCTGAAAAGGTAAGAGTATTACACTGTCCACACCTTTCAAGTGATATTTATGACAGACAAATATGCAGGAAATGCTGGTGGTTTAGTAAAGAACTCTGGGAATGGATGGGTCGTTGTGCTGTGTTTCATAGAATTAGTGCAGTAAAGCAATATTTTTTTTTTTTTTTTCTGAGGAGTGTTGACGTGTGCAAAACCACACATCTGACACCCTACTGTTTTATCAGCCGCAGGATGACAGAAATATAAAATTACACAGGAATACTTACCAAACTGTTCTTTCACAAATGTCACAGTCAGCAATCCATTATTTCATTTAGCCTGCAATACTCATATAGCATGAAATGAACTCTATGAACTTTTTTTAGCTCACATTTATCTAGATTTAGTTATGAATATAACTGGTTAGGAAATCTTCCTGCAAAGTTACAGTGCCTTAGCATGTTTCACAGAACACAAGAACAAACATGCTATGTGATTACATAGATGAGTGTTTCTTCAACTTCCCCAGCATAGCATTTCTAGCTTTTTGAACTTCTAGAAAGTAAATCCGGTTAAAAAAACATGTACACACTCAATTTTTTTATTATTAATATTATTATGTGTCTACTAACAATGTCCATCCGTGTATGTACATGCATCACAGGAGATTCATGTATTTATTTATTTTATTTCTGAAAGTCATGAAAATTCCCAAAACAATCTCAAATTCTGTATTCTAGAATTCCATAGTGGAAAGTGTATTTTAATGTTTTTGAAATAGAACGGCAGACTACTTTGTCTTGTTAAGGCTAATATTTATACAAAATTAAATAATATTTGCACACTTTTTGCATAATTTGGCAAAATTACAGCTTGGCTGGAAATGACGGCCAATAAAAATATTCTGCTCATAAGTGATATTTACCTCGAATTTTCTTTGTTTCTTTAAACATCATTTGTGTCATATTTCATCCAAGCATGCTCTTTACCAACACATTTATCAACTTGGTCAACAAGTACACATACTTTTGAAAAAACTTTTATAGGGGTATAATTGTTGCTGTGGAGTGGTGGAAAATTGTTGTGGTGGAAATGACACCACAACTATTGGACAGGCATAATTTTGGAAACATTTATAGAAATCATTTTCACATGATAAATATTGAAATGGTTTATGTTTATTTTACTCTTTGTTTAGATTATCACAGTTTTAAACATGTTATAATTTGTATTTTTACAATAGATATTTTTATATATATATATATATATATATATATATATATATATAGGTGCATCTCAATAAATTAGAATGTCGTGGAAAAGTTCATTTATTTCAGTAATTCAACTCAAATTGTGAAACTCGTGTATTAAATAAATTCAATGCACACAGACTGAAGTAGTTTAAGTCTTTGGTTCTTTTAATTGTGATGATTTTGGCTCACATTTAACAAAAACCCACCAATTCACTATCTCAAAAAATTAGAATACATCATAAGACCAATAAAAAAACATTTTTAGTGAATTGTTGGCCTTCTGGAAAGTATGTTCATTTACTGTATATGTACTCAATACTTGGTAGGGGCTCCTTTTGCTTTAATTACTGCCTCAATTCGGCGTGGCATGGAGGTGATCAGTTTATGGCACTGCTGAGGTGGTATGGAAGCCCAGGTTTCTTTGACAGATTCTCTATGGGGTTCAGGTCTGGTGAGTTTGCTGGCCAGTCAAGCACACCAACACCATGGTCATTTAACCAACTTTTGGTGCTTTTGGCAGTGTGGGCAGGTGCCAAATCCTGCTAGAAAATGAAAGCAGCATCTTTAAAAAGCTGGTCAGCAGAAGGAAGCATGAAGTGCTCCAAAATTTCTTGGTAAACGGGTGCAGTGACTTTGGTTTTCAAAAAACACAATGGACCAACACCAGCAGATGACATTGCACCCCAAATCATCACAGACTGTGGACACTTAACACTGGACTTCAAGCAATTTGGGCTATGAGCTTCTCCACCCTTCCTCCAGACTCTAGGACCTTGGTTTCCAAATGAAAACTTGCTCTCATCTGAAAAGAGGACTTTGGACCACTGGGCAACAGTCCAGTTCTTCTTCTCCTTAGCCCAGGTAAGACGCCTCTGACGTTGTCTGTGGTTCAGGAGTGGCTTAACAAGAGGAATACGGCAACTGTAGCCAAATTCTTTGACACGTCTGTGTGTGGTGGCTCTTGATGCCTTGACCCCAGCCTCAGTCCATTCCTTGTGAAGTTCACCCAAATTCTTGAATTGATTTTGCTTGACAATCCTCATAAGGCTGCGGTTCTCTCGGTTGGTTGTGCATCTTTTTCTTCCACACTTTTTCCTTCCACTCAACTATCTGTTAACATGCTTGGATACAGCACTCTGTGAACAGCCAGCTTCTTTGGCAATGAATGTTTGTGGCTTACCCTCCTTGTGAAGGGTGTCAATGATTGTCTTCTGGACAACTGTCAGATCAGCAGTCTTCCCCATGATTGTGTAGCCTAGTGAACCAAACTGAGAGACCATTTTGAAGGCTCAGGAAACCTTTGCAGGTGTTTTGAGTTGATTAGCTGATTGGCATGTCACCATATTCTAATTTTTTGAGATAGTGAATTGGTGGGTTTTTGTTAAATGTGAGCCAAAATCATCACAATTAAAAGAACCAAAGACTTAAACTACTTCAGTCTGTGTGCATTGAATTTATTTAATACACGAGTTTCACAATTTGAGTTGAATTACTGAAATAAATGAACTTTTCCACGACATTCTAATTTATTGAGATGCACCTGTATATATAGTTTAATATGAAAAGTCTGGGTTTGGGACAAGGCTAAAACAGTTAAATCTATACATAAAGGCATTTAAAAGTACCTAAAAATAAATGATGAAGTCCTGGTAAAAAGTTTTAATGTGACCACATAACACAAAGAAAAAAATTCAAAATCTGTTAGTTTTAATAAAAAATCGACCCCTAAAGGCCCAGGTATACTTCGTTTTTCCACGTTCCCGATCAGACTGTGCCCAGCCAACCGAGTTGCCTTGAAAAGTACACTTTTCTGACCACGAATGAATACAAATGCGTTCAATGCATGCCCACTACAACTGCTTTGTGATACTCTTTTAGTACAGCCAATGGTCAGCACATGCGACTAAAATGTGCACGGACGAGGACCGCATCTGCGGGTTGAGAAAATCTGGGCACACATGCAGACTGTGCTGATATCGAAATTTGCGTCACGCATACTGTGCGTGGAGCAATCAGTAACGCGGACAACCGAAGTATACTCAGGCCTTAAGACATGAAATTGCTTGATGTTGAAGAAACACCCATGCAGTATATAATGTGTTAAAACAAACACAATAAACTACATCTTTCTTGCTAACTTGAACTCATCTAAATTTAAATGCAATCTTGTTTACATTACATTCATGTAATTAATTGTTTTTGTTAGGCAAGTAAAATACTGCACAACAGACGTGGAAACCAATTGTATTTCAATGCATGACCAAATGCATTGAAAGTCCCACATGGTTTTCTTTCTTCCTTGGAGCACAAAAAGAGAAAGACAGATTGTCAGCCTCAATCACAATTAACTTTCATTTTATGTAAAAAAAAAAAAAAATTATGTAATGAAAGTGAATGGTGACTGAGGCATCTCATTTTGTGTTTAACGGAAAAGAAAGAAAGTCATACAGGTTTAGTACAACATAAGGGCAATTATAATGATGCTATGGTGCTATGGCATATCACCTCCATCTCTCTTTTTCCCAGTAAACTGTCTCTATATATCGCTTTCTCCATGCATGGCTTCAACAGCCCAAGCACATTTTATTTAATTTTTTTCACTTTCTATCTCCACGAGTCCTGTACTGGCAACAGTCTACAATAGACTTTCACACTGACAGACTTTAAAAGAATATTGTTTCAGAATCAGAATCAGAAAGAGCCTTATTGCCAAGTATGCTTACACATACAAGGAATTTGTCTTGGTGACAGGAGCTTCCAGTACACAACAATACAAAAACAGCAACAAGACTTTTAAAAAATAATTAAAATTGAATAAAAAATAGATAAATATTGAAAAGAAAAAAATATATATAGAATACACAATAGACAATATATATATATATCGTCTGCAAACTTCAGGAGCTTGACAGAGGGGTCCTTGGTGATGCAGTCGTTGGTGTAGAGGAAGAAGAGTAGTGGGGAGAGCACACATCCCTGGGGGGCACCAGTGCTGATTGCACAGGTGCTAGAAGTGAGTTTCCCCTATCTCACAAGCTGTTGCCTGTCCGTCAGAAAGCTGGTAATCCACTGACAGATAGACATGGGAACAGAAAGTTGGTGTAATTTAGTCCCGAGTATAGCTGGGATGATGGTGCTGAAAGCCGAACTGAAGTCCACAAAAAGGATCCTTGCATATGTCCCTGGTCTATCCAGATGTTGCAGGATATGATGCAATCCCATGTTAACTGCATTATCCACAGACCTGTTTGCTCGATAAGCAAATTGAAGGGGATCTAGAAAGGGTCCAGTGATGTACTTCAGGTGGGCCAACACCAGTCTCTCAAATGACTTCATGAACACAGACGTCAGGGCAACAGGTCGTTAGTCATTAAGTCCTGTGATTTTTGGTTTCTTTGGGATGGGGATGATAGTGGAACATTTGAAGCAGCATGGGACTTCACACTGCTCCAGTGATCTATTGAAGATCTGTGTGAAGATGGGGCCAGCTGGTTAGCACAGGATCTAAGACATGCAGGTGAAATGCCATCTGGGCCCTGTGCTTTCCTTATCCTTTGTTTTCGAAAGACACGGCTCACATCATCTTCACAGATCTTAAGTGCAGGTTGAGTAGCAGGAGGGGGGAGGAGGGGGGTTGCAGGAGGTGTTGGTGTTTGTGTGAAGTGAAGGTCAGAGTGGGGTGTGAGATTGGGCCTTTCAAATCTACAGTGGAACACATTCAGATCGTAAGTTGTTTCATGCCACTCCAATCTGATACAGGGTCGTTAGCTGAAAACTTGTTTTTCAGCTTCTCAGAGTATCTTCTTTTAGCCACTCTGATTTCCCTGTTCAGTGTGTTCCTGGCCTGATTGTACAAGACTTTATCCTCAACTCTGTAAGCATCCTCTTTGGCCTGACGAAGCTGCCTGAGTTCCGCTGTAAACCATGGTTTGTCGTTGTTAAATGTTAAATAAGTCCTAGTAGTAATGCACATATCCTCACAGAAACTGATATATGATGTAACAGTATCTGTGAGCTCGTCCAGGTCTGTGGCTGCAGCCTCAAAAACACTCCAATCAGTGCAGTCAAAGCAGGCTTGTAGTTCCAGCTCTGCTTCGTTGGTCCATCTCTTTACAGTCCTTACTACAGGCTTAGCAGATTTTAATTTCTGTCTGTAGGTTGGAAGAAGATGAAGGAGACAGTGATCAGATAGTCCCAAAGCTGCTCTAGCAACAGAGCGATATGCATCCTTTATTGTTGTGTAGCAGTGATCCAGTATATTTCTGTCTCTGGTTGGGCATGTAATGTGCTGTTTGTATTTGGGCAGTTCACGTGTGAGGTTTGCTTTGTTAAAATAATAATAACTGAGTCCGGGTATTGTTGTTCTGTGTCTGTGATTTGATCAGCCAGCTGTTGCAGCGCGGCATTCAAACACGCGTTTGTCGCGATATACACACTCACCAGAATAAATAAGGAAAACTCCCGCGGTGAGTAGAAAGGCTTACAGTTAATAAAGAGCGCTTCCAAATTAAGAGAGCACATCTTCTTTAACATTGTTACATCTGTACACCAACTTTCATTGATGTGAAAGTATGTTCCACCACCTCTCGTTTTCCCCGTTAACTCCGCGATGCGATCCCCTCTGAACAGCTGAAAGCCCGGCAGATGTAACGTGCTGTCCGGAATGGCTTCACTCAGCCAGGTTTCTGTGAAGCACAAGGCAGCAGAGGTTGAAAAGTCCTTGTTTGTGTGGGTGAGGAGATATAGTTCATCCATTTTGTTAGGAAGAGAGCAGAGATTCGCAAGATGAATGCTCGGTAGCATTGTTCGAAAGCCCCACCGATGGAGCTTGACCAGTGTGCCTGCTCGTATCCCTCGCCTGTGTCTCATAGCGTGTTTAAACAGCACAGCCGCGCCTCCGACTAAAATGTCAAACAAAACGTCAGAATATTCCAAATCCGGGAAAAGATTGACTGGTATATGCTGTCGAATGTTCAGCAGTTCATCTCTGGTAAAACTGACTGGAAAAAGATTACTAAACACAGGACAAACAAACAAAAACAACAAAACAATAGAAGCGCTCCACACCGAGGCAGCCATCCACGACGCCATCATGATATATAGTAGCAGTTAAGCACTTACCCATGCACTTACCTGCACATCAGTAATGAGTGTTAAATTGATCTGATCAACCTGACAGTGCAAAGAAAGCAGATATTCCACACTGTATTTGTTGCTTTGTTAGACTACACGACTGTAAACAACTTGAAGCAGCAGGCAAAAAGAGACCTCTGCAGGGGAGAAAAAGCTGGTTGTTACCTAAGGAAAGTCCATGGTAGAGAATCCCCGGTGGTCGTAAGATAAAAGTGAGTCTTCTGATAACAGATTCTGTGTCAGCTGTCTCGCACCACCTTATCTGCAGGAGAGCATGCCAGCAACGGCCCTCTATTCAGCTAGAGCAGGGCAGGTAATGGAAATAGTCGACAGGTGATGGATGGACGGCTGAATGGTTGGATGCAGGATGTGAGTTATAACATTAGGAGAGATGGAAAATGGAGAGTTTCATCTGTTTTCCAATAGAGAAACACTCCCTGTGGGAGAAAGAGTAGAGAGGATGGGGGGGGGGGGGTTCATGATTGGTGCAAAAAAGGAAATAATAAAGCAATGCCAACTTCAGAGTAAACTGTTCTGTACTGCTTCTCTGTGGTTCATTATGGCCTGTTTCACACATCCTGCATCTGCAATGTGTGAGCAGAGCATATTTATTTCGGTGCCTATATTAACTACAAGCTACAGTTTCAAAGCTTCCCTAAAACTAGTGAATACTGGAACCTGTTAATATGGGCGCCAAAATAAAATTAGTCACTTAGACGTTGAAGACGCAGGATGTGTGAAACTGGCCTTCGCTACAAGCTACTGTTAACTTCAAGTAGTTAACCTACAGTCAAATTATTTTTAAAAAGTGGTTAGCTACACTACAAGTTACTTATAAAAAGTAAATATATTTGAGTTAAAGAAGAAAATATTTTAAAAATATAACTATCATAGGCCCATATTTAATTGGGTGACATTAAACAATCAGGCTGACATCAAATTGAACTTAAATTTACACTAAATTTAAACTAATAAAACTAGAAAACGATTGTATTTGATATTTTATATAACTAAGTTAACAGTGGCGAATTCTCAGGGCCAGTAAAGCCTTCTCTGCTGGCCTAACATGCCAAATAAATAAATAAATATTTTTCATCCTTTCATTCTCAATCACCTTTTTGCCTATGTATTTTTAATCCCTTTCCACTCTTAATTAATCTACAAACAAAAAAAATGCAAAGTTTAACCAGTCAGAATTTATTCCTTGATGCTTACAAGTGAAGCGAGACAGCTGTTTCACAAATCGCATGCCCTAAGCCAAGCTCATTAGCAGAGGCAGCGTGTGAGTCTGAGCTGCACCCCGTCAGGCCTTCAGAATTATCGCAGAATCCCTCAACAGTGCAAATGAATGGGCAACTAAAGTCAGATTGTCAGATTCATCAGCCAATCAGATTGATTTATTTGTTCTTGGTGGGTGTGATCTTTAGGATATGTCCCAGTCAAGGCCTTCTAGCTGGCCTTGAGTGATGCAATCACGCTTTAAGTGATGTACATCATTTGAAAGTGGAGAGCACAAGATCTTGACCTCAGAGACATTGCATTTACATTTGGCAGATGCTTTTATCCAAAGTGACTTACAGTGCCCTTATTACAGGGACAATCCCCCTGGAGCAACCTGGAGTTAAGTGCCTTGTTCAAGGACACAATGGTGGTAGCTGTGGGGATCAAACCAACAACTTTCTGCTTACCAGTTCAGTGCTTTAGTCCACTACACCACCACCACTCCATCTTGCTGACGAGTCAGCTGTCATCACTTCTGCTATCGCCATTGAGAAAGAGATACTTATGGATTTAAAAACACGAGATGTTCTGCATGACTGTGCAATTGCTTAATTTTTTAAACAGGAAAGGAGGACTGATTTTCACTTCAAGTAAATTGGTAAGTGCTTTTTGCATTGTTATAGCAACATCAGGAGTTTTCTAAGTGTAAATTAGGATGCTTGAGCATTCAGTGTCGGATCAAGTTTTGAAAAGTAGTGCTGCGTTCCATTCAACTCGGAAAGCCGGATTTTACAACTTCCTACTAGGAAAAGTGCAATGGAATGCATCTTTTAGTCAGAATTACAACTTACAGGCTCATACAGAAATTCTCAACTCCAATTTCACCGAGATGCAGGGGCATGATGTCACACAAACATGTTGACACTCAGGGAGATATACAAAGTGATAAACATTCACTTTATTAAGTAATATTGATAAATGAGTTCGTTTCCATATTACATGATATTAATGCTTGTTTAACAAAGCCCTGCAGAAACAGTTGTATAAAACATTATAATCTCTTTTGATAATCGTACACCTATAGCACAGATGCTAGCGCTGCAGCACTGTTTATCGATTGGGTTGCTAGGAGGCATCTCTAATGAGAGTCATGCCCCTGCAAAGCTAACGGGAGCGTTGCAGTTTTGTTTCCTTACACGTAATCTTCCGAATATCGGGGAATGGAATGCATTTATGGTCGGAGATATCAAGTAGGAATATCCCACATCTAACTTGAATGGAACGCAACCGTGTACCCTGACTAAATGAAATTTATTGCAAGCAATATTTAAATCGCAAATATTATTAGATAGATTTTTCCAGGTATTATAGATCTCCTTGGTAGATTCATATGAAAAATTAGGATTTTTGACGGTCATTTCACAAAACAGTCATGCTGCAGTTAAAATTAGGCTTGCTTAAGCATTAAGTGTCATTCCCTATCTGTCACTCACTTGATGTTGTGTCGATGTAGTGACACTAGGGGTCACTCTTGGGAGCCCTAAACACCTCTGATCTTTGAAAAATAGGCCAATGGGAATTGGCGAGTGGAATTTGCATGCCACTCCCCCAGACATACAGGTATAAAAGGAGCTGGTATGCAACCACTCATTCAGATTTTCTCTTCGGAGCCAAATGGTTCTATTCATTGAAGCTGAATTCATCTGCAAGTTCATTCACCTCATCTGCTGGACTTTACGGTGCATTTCAGCAGCTTCTCCCCCTCTGCACCCGTGGAGTGCAGAGAATGCCCCTGGGCGCTTCGGCAGAATAACAAAAGAGTATATTCTAAAAAGAGTATATTTTCATTCTAAAAGAGCGGCACACACTTAACGTCTTTTTAAAGATGACTTTCCTTTTGTGTGTTATTCCTGGTTGTGGTCATTATCTTTTCCGCTTCTGACGGCCACGATCGCTGTCTTACGTGTCTGGGCGCTGCCCAAGCAGAGACATCGTTCGTGGATGGGTCTTGTCCTCATTGCGAGAATATGACCATGGCAACATTGCGGTCGTGGCTTGCATTCGTAAGAAAGCAAGCCAACCCAGCGGCTCCCCGCCTCGGTCCTTCTACCTATGGGTATGAGGCCGTGCCGTTTAGCACTGGGGGAGATTTGGGGACCTCAATGGAGGCACCTCCGCCGGGTAAACCCCCAAGGACCTCCTAATCCCCAGCATGCTCGCTTGCCCCGGTCGGGCTCTCGGATGAGACCGCAGGCTCATCTCATGGCAAGTTCGACCTCTTATTCGGAGCCCGGGAAGACGATGAGTTCTCCCTCCTCCGGGTGTGGTCGCCCAGTCTCAGGCCGAAGTGGGGATGATGGACATGCTTTCCCAGGCAGCCGTGAGCATTGGGCTAGAGTGGAACCCTCCACTCTCCCCTGAACCCTCGCGGCTCGATGAGTCGTTCCTGGGCCCAGAGCGCCGCTCAAGGCCACGCCCCGCCCTGGTCCCTTTCTTCCCGGAAGTGCATGAGGAGCTGACAAGATCGTGGGGGGCACCTTTTACTGCCCGATCCCGATCTTTCAGCTCCCCCGCTCTCACTACCCTCGATGGTGGGGCGGCCAAGGGGTATTCGGTGATCCCCCAGGTGGATAAGGCGCTCACGGTGCACTTGTGCCCGCAGAGCGCCGCCACCTGGTGCAGGCGCCCGAGGCTCCCATCCAGGGCCTGTAGGTTTAGGTCATCCCTGACGGCTAAGGCCTACAGTGCCGCTGGACAAGCCACCTCCGCTCTGCACGCCATGGCTCTCCTGTAAGTTCACCAAGCCAAGGCGCTAAAAGAGCTCCACGAGGGTGGTTCTGATCCAGGATTGATGCAGGAACTGTACTCAGCGACCGACCTAGCTCTCCGGGTGACGATGGTCATGGTGCGGTCTCTCGGGCAGGCGATGTCCACCCTGGTGGTCCAGGAGCACCACCTTTGGCTCAACCTGGTCGAGATGAGAGAGGCCGACAAGGCACGGTTCCTTGATGCCCCCATCTCCCAGGTTGGCCTATTTGGCGACACCGTCGAGGACTTTGCCCAGCAGTTCTTGGCGGTGAAGCAGCAGACGGAGGCCATTCAACCCATCCTGCCCCGGCGTGGCTCAAGACCCCGCACCCCATCTGCTCATTACCAAGGGCGTCCTCCTGCAGCAACAGCACCGGCTCCGCCACAGCCCACCCCCGTGGCCTGGTCCTGGCATGGAGCCCACCGCAGGAAGCAGACGGCACCCATCTCATGGCCAGCCGCCAAGAACCCTAGGAAGGCTTCGAAGCACCCTTGAGACGGGCGACCCAGGGATGAGGAGATCTGCTTCTACAGAGCTGGTAGACAGACCACTCCATCCCCCGGTGGAGGGCAGGGATGAGAATCTTTTGTTTCATTTTTCGCGGCATGCCCAAGAGGCTGCGGTACCCAAAACTTCAACAAAAGAGTGGTTTCCTTGTTCTCCGGGTCACATTTCAGGTGTGCACGGCCGTTGTCACGACCGCCGTCCACCATCCCATTTTCACAGGTGAATCGCCACGCCTGGCCCTTGGACGGACCACGGAAGACATAAGTGGCCTGCAGTGGTAGACACAATCACTCAGGCTAGGGCTCCCTCTACGAGGCACCTGTATGCTTTGAAGTGGTGTCTGTTCGCTAAGTGGTGTTCTTCCCGACGCGAAGACCCCCTGAGATGCGCAGTCGGATCGGTGCTTTCCTTCCTGCAGGAGAGGCTGGAGGGGCGGCTGTCCCCTTCCACCTTGAAGGTGTATGTAGCCGCTATAGCGGCACACCACGACACAGTGGACGGTAAGTCCTTAGGGAAGTATGACCTGATCATCAGGTTCCTGAGAGGTGCTAGGAGGTTGAATCCCTCCAGACCGCATCTCATCCCCTCATGGGACCTCTCTGTAGTCCTTCGGGGTCAACGGGGAGCCCCCTTTGAGCCCCTGGAGTCAGCTGAACTTAAGGCACTCTCTTTGAAGACTGCCCTCCTGACTGTGCTCACTTCCATCAAGAGGGTAGGGGACCTGCTGGCGTTCTCTGTCAGCGAAACGTGCCTGGAGTTCTCTTTGTTTACAATTTTGGTGGTAAATCCAAAGGGACAGATACTTCAAAACAGCCACGGGCCGTGAATTTTAAGTCTAGGCCTTCAGTGCGATTCATGCTATTAAGAAAACACAGTTTCACAATGAATAAGACGCTATGCCTATCATACATTAAGTGGCGGGGTGTGGTCTCTGCTGTGTCTTCCCCTTGGGAGTGACACCCCCCCGACATAGACATTTATGGCCCCCAGTTGGTTAACAAATTCCACTCTTTTTGGGGAGAAAAAAGAGGCCACGGCTGGGCTAGCCTGTCCCTATTTGTTGGACAGTCGACTTGTTCCCGAAGGACCATTTGAAGCTCATAAGAGTGTTGGGGGAGGTTACGTGTTGGCCTGGTGCACTGGATACGAGGCACACAGAGGTCTGCTCATCTCGCACCGCTAGTCCACGTAACACAGTTCAGTAGTTGTGGCGTTTTGTATAGGGACCCCTAGTGTCACTACATCGATACAACGTAGAGTGAGTGACAGATAGAGAATGTCCTGGTTACCTTCGTGTGGAGGGAACGAGACGTTGTGTCCCTCTTGCCACAATGCTGAACTACCCGCTGAAATGGCCATGACCTTGTCTTGGCTCCTCAGCACAAAACCTAAATGAGTGGTTGCATACCAGCTCCTTTTATACCCGTATGTCCAGGGGAGTGGCATGCAAATTCCACTTGCCAATTCCCACTGGCCTTTTTCCAAAGATCAGAGGTGTTTAGGGCTCCCAAGAGTGACCCCTAGTATCACTACATCGACACAACTTCTCGTTCCCTCCATCAGGGAACGGAGGTTACGAAAGTAACCAGGACGTTTGAAGTTCTGGCTTTCGCGTGTGGACGTGTTTTTAAAATGTCACTTGGTATTATTAGTTGACTGCCACGTAATGTATGATAGGCATAGCGTCTTATTCATTGTGAAACTGTGTTTTCTTAATAGAATGAATCGCACTGAAGGCCTAGACATAAAATGCACGGCCCATGGCTGTTTTGAAGTATCTGTACCTTTGGATTTACCACCAGAATTGTAAACAAAGAGAACATAACTTGTGTTTGTCTGCCGCAGATAGATTGCAAGAAATGCGAAGAATGCAAGCTACTTTCCAAAGAAAATTTATTCTATGACAATAATCAGCTGGGAAATGCATTATTTTATCATAAGTGTGACCAGGAGCATGCAAAGAAGCGTCATCAATATTTGTTTACTTCCGCCATTTAGTACGGACTGCACTCATATCAGCAGTTAACAATATCGGAGCTCACATGAATTGCACCTCACCACAATAAGCCCTCTAGGAATACAGGAAAGAAAAAAAATTCAAGAAAAGTGTGACAATAAAGTGGAATTTTGAAGTGGAATTTGACCAACAGCATTCCAGCTCACATGTGTTTGGTATAGCGGTGATTTAGCAGAAAATGACTCCACGCAAGACCAACAGAGATCCAATTCCACCAGATTATGAGTTCCTTTATGATTTTTTTCTCCATTCTCCTGAAAAACTAGAGTTTGATTTAGCTCTCAGTACTGAAATTCAACAGCATTAGTTGTTTCATTGATACAATTCATTGATTGACATGTACTGTGATCTACAATCATGCTGCTGGCTATTTCAGGATTTTTAAGGCTCAAAACGTAGTCATGAAAAGGGTGGTTGCAGTTTTGGGACAAAGCCTGGTCTGGCTCAAATAACTGCACATACAGTTATTTATTATGTGAGAGAATCCATTATGTCTAAGGCTTATTTCAAGCTATAAATATCAGGGACACAAACACTGTGTTTTTTCATCTTATAAAATTCCATGCTTTCTTTGTTGCTCTTAGACAAGCCAAAAGACTTTCAGACATACCAGCGGCATAGCTAGACCCTGGCTGGTAGGGCTGAAGCCCCGGATCTTTTGTTAATAGCTTCGAATGTTTTTCTTTTTGTGATGAAAAAAAGAAAAAAGTAAGGCTTAATGCTCATTACATCCGGGTACAAAACAAGGCAGGCTGCAATTTGGCTTCAAATGTAAATTAATTCCAATCAGTGAGATTGAACATTACATTAACATTGCATTAATTGATGGTTCGCACTTTGACTTTTACCTGCTGTTCGTGCTCAAGTTCATCAGACATGTAAGGAACGGCTCGAGTGGGAGCTTTTTATTTTCTCTCACAGGGGTGCAGCTTTTCTGTATCAGAGGCACTGAGGTTTTATTATGCAAACCTTATTTCTAAATATATCATCTATAAGCCTAATTTCTAATCTTCATTTGTTTTTAACAATCCACACACCAAGTAGATTTTAATGCATGCACCAGTCAACTTGTTCGGTTATTCAGGTTTAGTCAGAAGTCAGTAGGCTACGCAGAAATAAAGAATGTTTATTGCAATGGAATTTCCACAAACGCAACTCAAAATAGCAGAACAATTAACTATAAGGCTATATAGCACAATATAAAGGTTTTAAAATGATAAATCTCACATTAAAGTCAAACAAAAATGATCAAACTGTCACTGCCTGTATATGCACTCTGCCCGGGCTGGTTCACATTTCCATTTCATATGCGCGGAGTTACACTGCTGCGTTTAAAAAGCCTCTTTGTGGTGCCTTGATTTTTAAATGGTTTAAAATCAAATGACATTGAACTTGTCAAATTATTGTACTTAAGTCTGCACACCAGCGCAAACTGTCTTAGCGTTTATCAAGCGTTGAAACTTTGCATTATTAAAAACAACCTGGAATCATGAAACCCAACGCAGGTGTTTCGAGATGTGTTTGTAAAAAAAATAGTTATTTTTAACTTTACTCGGTAATCCCACGAGGGCGTTTTATTGCCATTTTAAAAAAAAAAAAAAAAAAAAAAAAGATTTTGATAATAAAGTTGGAATAATTTGCGAATAAAGTAAAAATTATTAGAATAAAGTCATAGCATTTTGAAATTATAGTCATAATATGTTGAGAATAACGTAGTATATCTCAATATTAGGCTATTGAGCATCATTTTCACAACAATAGAACAGATGCCGAGCAGCTTCATTTATGAAAGAAATGGATGTGGAGGATGTAGTTAAATCATAGGACTACTTTAGTTTAGGATTTAGTAATAAATTAATCCTTGGTCTTTTGGCTTATCAGCACAGAGTTATTAGTATCCAGAGATACAGGAGAAAGAACACATGTATTAATGCACACCTCATTTATGAACAGAGAGCTCGTGAAAACTTCCCACAAATTCAGCTCGTTTGCATAGCCAAGTTATCTCCCTGGTTAGTGGTGTTGTATGTAAACACCCAGACGCTCCACTTTGCTGTTGTCCACCACATCACATCACTTTCCTTTCTATTTATTCTCAAAATATTATGACTTTAATCTCATTTCCTCTTGTAATTTTTACTTTATTCTCAAAATATTATGATAAATGACAATGGCAAATTTAAATTGTAAAATTAATTTGATTTTCTGTTAGCGTAAGTTTCCGCACAATGAACAAATGAGCTGAGTTGTAATTTTCACTTTGATCCAAAATTTAAATTAAAAGAATGTTTGATCCATTTATTGTGTGCCTGACGTTTGCTCATATAAAGTTCTGAACAGGTGTCAGTTTTGTGCTTAACATAATTATTATTTGACAGGTAGGGTGGAAAGGAAGGATTCTTCATATTTTTATATTTTAATTTGCCCTGTGGGCTAAGCCCCGGATGTCAATGAAGTCTAGCCACGCTCCTGAGACATACAACCCTTTGGCAGAAGCAGCACTGTAAATGCAATTGAAAGTGTCTTGGCATATTTCAGGATTGCATTTACACGCAGAAAAATCATTTGGTTATTAACAGGTGGCGGCTAATACCAGCATGCCCCACAAATTGTGACCTGCCAACAGTGGCAGCCAGCATTCTCATACTTTGTTGATGCCAGACAGCAGAGATGACTATCAAGTACCCAAAATATGTGTGCTTTCATTAATGTAAAAAAATCAGGCAATTACCTTTTCACCCTTTAATTTCTCTAATGCTTGACAAAAAAAGAAAAATGGTCAGCTTTGACCAAGCAGTAGGTAAGTGTTGTTAATCATTTCACAAGGAAAGAGGCAGTTTACATAGAAATCTGAAAGGTGCTGCATCAAAAAAGGGCCTGTTTAATTCAAAGGATGAGATAGAAGGTGGAAAATGGTCATGAAAAACTAAATTATTACTGTTTTTGGCACAACAAACTTTGACTAACATTATAAGTGGACCTTAGGGAAAAATAAAACAATAAAAAAAGTATGTTATTCCCCCTTTAAATGATATTGTGGCACCTGCTGCATTTGATCTTGTCTGCCAAATGCTTCTGCAGTATCTTTATATCTTCTTCCAGAAAGCCAAGAAAGGTCCATTCAATAAGCGGATTATTAATTTCCTCATAACTCACAGTAAAGGCACCAGATGGTAAGATGAACCGTTGAGTCAGGCTGTGTGGTACTCATAGCAAAATACAAAGGGCAAGTATATTTGACAACCATGTTCTACTCTATACTGAGCCAACAACAATAGTCTTATTAGTGGACACGAAACTGGTATTTTGTTTGGATTTTAAACAAGCTATGATATCAAATACCAAGGTGATCAAATATGGCTGTGTATCGATACAGATTTCCCAATTCGATTCGATTACGATTCAAATGCTTTCGATTCGATTCGATTTGATATCGACTCATATGGGTATATTTCAGTTATAATGTCCCTTTTGCTTACATATTAAATAAATTCTCTCCCCGCTTATTCTGTGAATTTTACAGGGGAACTTCTAAATAGGTACAATATGAAAATATGAATTTTATTAATTATATATTAAATGGGGTTAGTTTTAATAGTTAATAGTTTCATTTTGGTCACATTTTAGCTTTTTAAAAATGAACAAATCAATGTATTTAATCAATAAATATCATATAATATTGCATATATTATATTTTGTTATATTTGTATTGTTTAATTGCATAATTTGTACTATTTACAGTTATTTACATTGATTTGTTGAAGACGTGCTAAAAACTGATACTGTCTCTTTTGTTTCTGTTATTTCTGTTAACAGAGTCTTTAAACTAAAGCATGTTAATGAGAGAGACTCGAATGCCTTTATTTCATCTATGCTATGCCTGATTACAATTAAATGTTTATGTTTTGTTGTTTTTGATGAACAACTGACTGTAAAGAACAGAAAGGGTATTAAAAGAGGCATTATTCAGTGACAAATGGGTCATGTGGAAAATCAATATTTTTACCCACACCTACTGTCAAACACATATTGATCTATACATAAGCTACACATGAGCTACACATAATTATTTTTTCAGGCACTTATTAAGTCTAAATAGATGAACAACTTTATTATTTCAGTAGTACCCCCAAATGACAAAAGCCAAATCAAACTGTTCATGTGTTGTACTTGCTATAGTTTACTTCCATGTTGTTTCTTCATCAAATAGCAATGTCAAATGTAAATCTAGTCAATCACTGAAACAACAGCGCCACCTTGAGTAATAAATAGCATGTTTAATATATGTGTACACTGCACATGGGATACTGATAATTCACCATTGTTGCACAAAAAAACAAAAAAAAAACAACGTGATATAGTATTTATTTGTTTGAATATAGTACTCATTTCTCTTGTAATAAACAAAGAAATAGATATCCTGTAATAGTAAACTTATATAGATATAAAATAATCATAAAAATGTAATTTATGGAAGTGCAAAAAAACAAACAAAAAAAAACACTACTACATACCTAGGGTCTCTAATGACCCTATACATTTTTGGTACTTAAGCCATTATACAATTTCTATATTATTTTTTTAATTGTTTTTTCAAATTTGACTTTTTTATGTTACATTATTGTAGAGCCGAGGAGGGTGGGGCCGGGCTGGAATGACGCACGCCCGGTCCCCAATCAGCCTGATGGGGCACGCATGGGATAAAGGCGGCCACGGACGACAGTTCAAGAGAGAAAGGATTACAGGCAGCTGCCCTGTGTGTGTTTATGGTTGTGTGTTTTTGGTTAAATTGTTAATTAAATTATTATTTAAGTTGTCAAGCCGGTTCTCGCCTCCTCCTTTCCCTCTAACCCCCCTTACACTCCGGGGGGCGTGCCTTGCGCCCCGACTGCCGGCGGGTCATCCCCGCCTTCCTCGACCAGGAAGGAGACAGGAGGGGAAAAACAACAACAAAAACAAAATAGGCGAGGGAAAGGCCAACACGGAGCGACAGAGAGAGAGAGAGGAGAGAGAGAAAAAGAAACTCACCGGTTCTCTGATGCGCCGTCGCGTGGTCCTCGATCACTCCTCCACCCTCTCAGGCGGACGGCAGCCGCTCCTCCCCGGGCGGACCGGAGTCAGACCTCCGACCCCCAGCGGACAGAACGCCCCTCCGCGTTCCCGGCGTCCCGTGGGGACATTCCTCCCTACCACTCCAGGCAGTCGGGGAGTCCAGTCCCCACTTGCCTCATGGACAGAGGCCGTTTCCCGCGTCCGGGTGGTCGGGCTACTCCATCCCCCGTCGGATGACAGCGGCGCTCCCCTGGGTGGACGGCAGTGTCGAGGACTCTGTAACAGGAATCCCTCCTCCCTCCCGGGTTTCGGCACCAGTGTAAGGGGGGTTAGAGGGAAAGGAGGAGGCGAGAACAGGCTTGACAACTGAAATAATAATTTAATGAACAACTTAACCAAAAACACACAACCATAAACACACACAGGGCAGCTGCCTGTAATTCTCTCTCTCTCTCGAACTGTCGTCCCTGGCCGCCTTTATCCTACGCGTGCCCCATCAGGCTGATTGGGGACCGGGCGTGCGTCATTCCAGCCCGGCCCCGCCCTCCTCGGCTTTACAATTATTTATAAGAGAGATTGAGGAATACTTAAGATGGGTGTTGCAATGCAGTTGCTAAGGTGTTCTGGGTGGTTACAAGGGCACTGCTGTGGTGTTCTGGATGATTGCTAAGTGGTCAAAAGAACCCACACCCAAGTCTCTATGCAAAAGGTACCACCGCAAAGCTAAAGCGTTGTGTGTGCTTGGCAGGGCATTGCTATGCAGTTGCTACAGGGTTCAAAGTGTTTACTAGGGCATTGCTTCTATAGCATTGCCATAACCCCAACTGTGCAGAACAAGTTACATACTAAAGTTTAATCCCTAGGGTTAGAGGTTTGTTGAAATCCCTAATCCTAAATATGAGCAATAGTAATGGTGATGCTTGCCTTGGCAAACACCACAAACACAGTTCATTTTGACATTTGTCACAACAGGCTTTAAATAGGGCAAAGCAAATACACGCAGTGTTTGTTTCCATTATTGCATCACAGTGTACTACACTTAATATTACAAAGGTCTGTAAGGCCTACACCACTTTCTGTACTTTATCTCCAAAATAACACAATCAAGCAAAAAAAAAAAAAAAAAAAAAAAAAAAAATATATATATATATATATATATATATATATATATATATATATATATATATATATATATATATATATATAAAACAATCCTTGACTGCACTAAATGTTTTTTAGAAAGTGACCACGTCCTGACAATAGCGTTCAAATCCAACGAGTGTTAACAGCATAAATGAGCCTCCACATCTTTCGTTCATTAAAGTAATGTAATTGAGCACTCCGAAATGACAAGAAGAGGAGGCGGAGCTAGATGACATCATGAGGAGAAGGTCAACTCTCCAGAGCACTTAAGAAGCTCATCTGAATTAATTGGCCCTGTGAGGAAACATTAGAACTGTTAGAGAAGCTGTGGTGACTAAACACTCTCTGACCCACGGATAAGCATGCAGAAATTCACATCTGTGAAACTGTTATTACAAATTGAGCAATCTCTCGGGGCACAGTAAAGACATACTCATCAGAAAGCAAAGGATTCATAATTACTGCCCTATGACAGGGAAATGGGTTTGAGATTATAGCAGCAAAACAAAACAAAACCAGACAGAAGAGTATCACAGTTTTATGCACTGTTACTTGATGACACTACAGACAGATCCGTCATGCTAATAATCACATTTCTAAGGGTCATAGTTTGGCTGACATTTAATCCCTGCTGGTAGATGCCATAACTACATTCTGGAGGCAAAAAGCATCTATCTCCATTGATGGCCATTCAAAAAGAAAATTTGCAAGCAAAATATAAATTGTAAATATTTCATTATATTAAATAAGATGTTCCCTATTTGTCACTCACTCGACGTTGTGTCAATGTAGTGACACTAGGGGTCACTCTTGGGAGCATGAGACAAATCTGGTCTTTGATAAAAGGCCAAAGAAAATTGGCTAGTGGTATTTGCATGCCACTCCCCTGGATATACAGGTATAAAAGGAGCTGGTATGCAACCACTCATTCAGATTTTCTCTTCGGAGCCAAACGTCATGCTCACTGAGCTGAATTTCTACTGTTCATTCACCTCTGCTGGATCTGACGGTGCATTTCAGCGGCTTCTCCCTCCTCTGCACTGGTGCACTGCAGAGAACGCCCCTGGGCGCTTCAGCAGAAAAAAAGTATATTTTCTGAAAGAGCTTTTTCCTCTAAAAGAGTATATTTCTCTAAAATAGCGGCACACACGGAACGTCTTTTTAAAGACGCGTCTTTTTAAAGATGCCTTTCCGATTGTGTGTTATTCCTGGTTGCGTTCGTTATCTCTCAGCTTCGGATGGTCATGATCGCTGTCTTTCGTGTCTGGGTGCGACCCACGTGGAGGCAGTGTTTGTGGATGTTCTCACTGCGAGAACATGACCATGGCAACGTTGCAGTCATGGCTTGCTTTCGTAAGAAAGCAAACCACCCCAGCAGCTCCCCGCCTCGGTCCTTCTACCTACGGGTATGAGGTCAGCACGGCTAGCACTGGGGCGATTTGGGGACCCCAATGGGATCGCCTTCGCCGGGTATCCCCCCACGGACCTCCCATTCCTTCCTCCCTCCATCATCACGACTACCGTCCATGGGTTTTTCCTTGCAGGATTGGTGCTCCAGCGGTGGTCTTCCCATGTGGCAGTCTCCACGGGTTACGAGGACAGGCCTCTTCCTCCCCCGTCCCAGGCTGTTCCGGGGGTGGTCACAAAGAGCCAGGTAAGTGCTTCAATGTCCCTAGACTCAGCACGGCCACGATGTGGTGTGGCACCTCGAGCTCCGCCCCGCCGCGAGGCCCCACCTGCCAGTACGTCCGATGACGTTGTCCCCTTGGTCCCCCTTGTGTGGAACTTGGATGCGTGGCTTGCACTTTCCAATCCATCGCGATGGCTGATCCGGACCGTCCGACTCGGCTACGTGATTCAGTTCGCCAGGCGCCCACCCAGTTTCAGCGGTATCCACTTCTCCTTGGTCAAGGATAAAAACGCTGCTACGGAAGGGCGCGATAGAACCTGTCCCTCCGGCCGAGATGAAGAAGGGGTTTTATAGCCCCTACTTCATCGTACCGAAAAAAGGCGGTGGGTTGTGGCCCATCTTAGACCTGACGCAAAAACGCATTTTAGCGAGCGTCCGGCATCAAGACTGGTTCACGGTGGTAGACCTGAAGGACGCATATTTCCACGTCTCGATCCTTCCTCGACACAGACCCTTCCTGTGGTTTGCATTCGAGGGTCAGGCGTATCAGTACAAAGTCCTCCCTTTCGGCCTGTCCCTGTCTCCTCGCGTCTTCATGAAGGTCGCAGAGGCAGCCCTTGCCCCTTTAAAGGAGGTGGGCATTCACATTCTCAACTATCTCGATGACTGGCTAATCCTAGCTCACTCTCGGGACATGTTGTGCGCACACAGGGACTTGGTGCTCTCATACCTCAGCTGACTAGGGCTTCGGGTCAACTGGGAAAAGAGCAAGCCCCTCCTGGTTCAGAGCATCTCTTTTCTCGGTTTGGAGCTGGACTCAGTCTCTTTGACAGCACGCCTTATGAACGAGCGCACCCAGTCGGTGCTGGCCTGTTTGAATGCGTTCAAACAGAAAACAGCGGTTCCACTGAAACTTTTTCAGAGGCTCCTGGGGCACATGGCATCCTCAGCGGTAGCCACCCCGCTTGGGTTGATGCATATGAGACCGCTTCAGCACTGGCTTCAGACTCGAGTCCCGAGATGGGCATGGCACCATGGGACAAATCGCATGGTCATCACGCTGGTCTGTCACCATCTTTTCAGCCCTTAGACCGACCTTTCATTTCTACGGGCAGGTGTTCCCCTAGAACTGGTCTCCAGGCGCGTCGTGGTCACGACGGATGCCTCCAAAACGGGCTGGGGCACTGTTTGCAACGGGCACGCAGCCGCTGGCCTGTGGACGTGCCCACGACTGCATTGGCACATCAACTGCCTCGAGTTGTTGGCAATTCTGCTAGCCCTGCGGAGGTTTCGGCCGTTGATCCAGGGCAAGCATGTGTTAGTTCGGACAGACAACATGGCAACGGTAGCATATGTCAACTGCCAAGGCAGTCTGTGCTCTCGTTGTATGTCACAACTCGCCCGCTGTCTCCTCCTCTGGAGTCAGCAGCACTTCAAGTCGCTGTGAGCCACTCACATCCCAGGCAACCTCAACACTACAGTGGACGCACTGTCATGGCAGGTTACCCTCAGGGGAGAGTGGAGACTCCACCCTCAGGTGGTCCAGCTGATTTGGAGTCGATTCGGACGGGCACAGGTGGACCTGTTCGCCTCCACAGACCCTGTGCAAGGTCAGGGAGGACGAGGAGCAGGTCATCCTGGTAGCACCCTACTGGCCCACCCGGACGTGGTTCTCGGACCTCACGCTCCTCGCGACAGGATTTTATTTAATTTTAGTAGCAACATATACTAATACATCTTTAAAATTGTAAGTTGTATGCATTATATAGTTAATGCATTATGAACAAACATGAATTAACAATGAACAATTGCATTTTCATAATCTAACATTAACTAAGATTAATAAATACTGTACAAATATATTGTTCATTGTTAGTTCATAATACCTAATACATTTACTAATGTTATTACACAGCTCTCTGGAATACTTGATTCTGATTGGTCAATGGCGCAATCTAGCGGTCTGATATTTCTATTTAACAACCGTAATCTACATATCAGACCGCTCATCCGGGTACTGCGAGCCATCTTTCCTTTTTCTCGTATCACTATGTGATCTCTACAAGTAAACTAATAAAATCATTTCAAATCAAATCAATGTTTCATGTGCATTTAAAAAATAAAACAATAAAAATGAGGACGATCCGACAATCATTTTCAAAAATAAACACAATGCAAACCGGAGGTGGATTTTTAGCTGTTCGGTGATTTCTTTCTTTTCAAATTACATAATTTCAAAACAAATACATTTCTATGTCCATGTATTTATTATTTTGGTTAGTAGCCGCGTAATAAGCAGTAAAATGTACAGTCAGCCAGTTGTTATCGCAAAATAAACCCCTTCATGGTGACACAAGTCTGATCACCCTGTCGATTTTTGTGTGATAACAACCGGCTGACTGTACAGTATCCCTTACTTAACAAATTGAACCTTACTGTACAGTGTTACTGTGTTTGTTTGTTTTTTACAGTCTATTAACTCATGAATAGTGAACAGCTTTAGATATTAGATATGTCAGAATTTAAATATTTTGTGTCATTGATTTGTTTAAAAAATTTGAATCCTGTTGACGTCCATCACTGCTGACAGTTCTCTGGAATGGAAGAGTAATGCAGTAGAAGACAGATTTGCATTCATGTTTATACCAGCACAAAGCAAGAGCTTTATATGTCAACATCACTTTGCTTTTTGCCTCATAGTCATATTCTCAAATAAAACTTTCCTGACACATCAGTCGTTTAGAGGAATAAAGAAGTGTCAGACTGTGACAGGAGTTTATTCAGAGAAGTTTGGGAAATAATGAAAAGTGGGTTATAGATCATTTTTTAAAATCTGTTGATTTGTACGTAGTTCATTGAGTGCACTACAACAACTGGGCCCATAACAGTTTCACCCTTAAGGGATTATACAATAAATATTATAATTGTATTCCTTCTCTGAGGTCCATTCATAATGTTATGTAATGTAGGTTTACAGAACTATTTTCTACCCTCTATATGACCCTTAGATTTTAACAGCTGTTTTTTGCTGCTGTGACTTCTAATTAAATGTCCTTGAATCTGAAATCGACAGGTTGCATCCGAATGTTCATGTACCCTAAAATTAATCCCATTCTGCCAAATTACTTACAAGCACCATCCCTCATCAGATAAATTGAATCAATTCAAGTATGATCCCATTTCCCTCTAGTGTGGGAAGTAATCGCATTCACATTAACAATGGTGACCACGATTCGGAGGTTGCAATTTCGCTCTAAGGTTAAAGGGATTAGTTCACCCAAAAATGAAATTCAACCATTGCTTACTCGCCTCTGTATTTTAATAACCCAATATGACTTTCTTTCTTTTTCTTGACATAAATATGCTCAGTGATGTCATACAATGGCAGTTTATCCACAGTTTTCCTGAGCAACCACTGGGTGGTGCCATAATGATACTAATTGCCTGTTTTGTATTTCTGGCCTCGAGACGCCAAGTAAAAACTGCCAAAATGAGCGATCCAGAGAAGAACAATAACAATTTAAATGTTTCTTGGTGTAAAAATTAATTTCAGGCTCAACTTGCCATTTTTGGCTGTTATAATAACTCTGAATAATTCATGATATCAACGTAACTTATCTCAGACCATCGCTTCATGTAATCTGCACACTCAGGTGAGGCACTGTCTATAAAAAAACTGTAATCTCGACTTGTTTTGTTGACAATTTTTACAAATGTAATACTTTAAACATTACATTACCTGCTAAGAATATACGCTGATGTGAGTGAAAACACTGGAGACCAGAAACTGAAAACAGTCAAATCGTGGAACACTTCTGCATTCAGGAAAAAGGTGGATAGTGATTACCTCTTCAAGCTTCATAAAGGACACAAAAGTATAATTCAGGAGTCTAATATATTATAGTATGTGACCCATGCCTTGTTCTGAAGGCATATGATAAGGTTTGGTGAGAAACAAATAGAAATCAAATGTATTATTTAGTGGAAATGCTCAACGACCTTTGATCACTTGTGCACGTTCATAAGAGTGCACGAAAGCAACAGCATATACAGCCCTTCTCACGAAATGGGGCGTTCAAGCAAGAAAGCGCTTTGTTTTTCTTCAACTGGACCACCAGCAATATTAACAACAGAAAACAAAACACAACTGCACACAAACCAGATAACAGAACTTACAAAACATGTCTGAAAAGTTTGAAGTTGACAAGAAGATGCATTTCTATGCCCAGCCTTATTTGTTTGAACCGGAGTACACGGAAATCAAACAGAGAGAGATGGAAAAGGCTAAAGGCAGCAAACTATGTAAGCTCATTAATTATTCAAGCCCGGTGCATGCTGAGAACACCAGCTTAGGAAAGTTAAGTAAAATTTACTTATTTTCTTTACCTGTGCAATTTACTCAAATTAGTAAATAAATATGCAAGGTTTTCTACTTTAGGATTAAAACATGATGACATATTGTAAAGATAATAAACAATCATAAATACTATTTATTTATAAGCTAGAGCATTAATTTTTACATGTTTGAATTGAGTACAAATGTAGAATTTACTGAATATTTTCAAGCTCACACTCAAACTAACTTATTCAATGTAGAGAGTACTTAATCTTTTCTGCTATATTTACTTAATAAAAAATAATTTTAAAATACGCATTCCTGTTGACTGTTACATCATTTACAATAAAAAATATAACTCACTTTTGGCACCACTCTGTGGACATTTCAACCCGAAACTAGACCTCATATGTGCCATGCGTTCAACAACACTTCCAGCTTCAGCCACTGGGGGCAGTGTTTCGAATTTCTGTAGGGATAGGCCAATTTCAGCAGCAGAACTTTTGACCTACTGTCGCCAAATTCATAGTGCGACTATTGGTTCATTAGGGGTTTCATTAGTTTAAATTGAAGCTCACTGTAGTATTGTAGCTCACTGTACAATACACAAAGTTTAAAAAAAAAAAAAAAACAACTTTGACCCCATTTGCTGCTGACGTTTTGACGGCAATTATTACTGGACAATTTGCATGATGAATGAAATGTCTGTCTTTGCAATGAGAGGTCCAACTTTGCACCTGAGTTTGTGATTTTCACACAATTTTGCTTCACTAATAAACAATAATTGTTTTAAAAACTGTCAAACATTATAAAGAGATCTTTGAATGTCTTTTATTTTCTTTTTATTTGTTTTTAGTTATGGTGAACACAAGTGAGTCTTTTTGTCTTTCTGCAATGTATCAAGAACTGATCATTAGATTGCAGTGTTTACCATGCACATGTCCAGCTTTGTTGCTAGCAATCTTGTAAAATAGTTTTTGCATGATGCTATCTGCAAAGCCTTTCATGTGGAGGTGAAAGCGGTGCATGACATTTGTGTCATTACATCCCTGACGCAAGTCATGTGAAAGGGTTAGGGAGTATGTCCTGATGTCCCTATTTCATGACAAGCGCTGTCCAAACTGTGATGTTTTTCATGTAAAACCTGATGAAGCATTTATTTTTATGTTCTTTGAGTGAAGATAATACTGAGTTTCTGGGGAAAATAAAAAAGCGAAGAATCAGGAGTGATTTTTGAAAGTGCAGAAGAAGTCTCATCTTCTTTCACGTTGTGAACAACCTGCTGTTTACCATCTCTCAGAATCTCTCCATCTCACTTATGCATGAAACATTCAGAACTAAGATGGCACATGAAAGGAAAGCACTGGATAAAAATAAAGCAATAACAGATGAAGAGGAAGAGAAGAGAAGAGTTTGAGAGAGGAGATATACAGAGAAAGAAAGATGGTTTTCCCCAGGGTTAGTCTCTCTTGCATATTGCCAGCACAAGTATAAACATGGTCTTGCAAAGAAGGCACTAAACATAGATTTATCATAATCCTGACAAATAATACACAAGATTGCACATTCTCCAAGGTGTAACTAAAAAAAAATGGATTCTTAAACCCTAAATAATAGCATGTTAAAAGGTTATGCCTCCAATGCACAGCAAAGATGTAAATATTTGCTTCTTTGTCAAATTTTCACCTGAGCTTTTACACTGAGAGAACATCACATTTTACTTTCATTTAATTCACTCTGGGGGTGACATACAATATACATACATTGTATGACACACAATAAGGCAAGATGAAGGTATTTTACTGAGATTTTAATAATAATAGATAGGAACACATAGGAACATTATATTGTCATATGAGTAACTGGACACAAAGCATTTCATTGCAGCTGTCAGAGTGTGATTAGGAGACGGCTGACAGTATTGGAAACATGCCGCATGCAATCTAGGATTAGAACAGGTAATCATCTTATTAGTAATTATGATTGATTAAACGCCTCCAGTGGCTTTGATATGACATCTGTTGGGGTTATTTGCATATATGCCACACAGTTTGACACTTGTTTTGGCCTCTTTACGGTTGGCACAAATCCTGAATGATTTAAACTAGGATTTGACTAATAAAACCACATAAGGAGAGAAGCTAGCTAGCTAGCTAGCACATCAAAAAAGAAAATAATTGCACTCATCTGTATTTCTGTATTTTTCATGCTTTATTTTTCCCCCCACGCTATTCTGGCAACTCTCGCGATTGATATATTTAGACGTCAAATGATTGGACGAAAGTTGTCTATATGTCACCAGCTTGACGACGCCTTCTGATTGGATGGTTATCAATTTTATAACTTCTGACACTTTGTCGTTCCGACAGTAGAAAAAACTATTTGTGTTTTTCTTTTTATTAATAAATGGCTGAATAAATGTACAGGAAAGAAAATAGATAATTATATGTGACATCACTTTTTTCCTGAAAAATAATGAGTGATATGAATACGATTTTTAATTTTTTTGACAAACCGATTTGCCTGGCTCCCATCTAAGGTTTCATTGTATGCCAAATATAAGAATATAAAATATCTAGGTAGCCACCACTTCCCATGAGAGAAAATGTATTTTTTGTAATTAACTATTTCAGACTTTTCTGAGAATGCTGTGGAAAAGAAATACATTATTGCGTAGAGATGGAATGTGAAGGAATTCAGTTTGGGATAGAAAGAAGACAGTATAGAAATGTTTATTTTTATACAGAATTTTTTTTTTTTTTTTTTATCAGATCAAGTGCCTATAGTTACAGAATCACCCATTTATCTGAATATATGTATATATATATATATATATATATATATATATATATATATATATATATATATATATATATATTTGTAGAAGTATCTGTAGAAATGAATTTAAACAGTTGCTCGTTTCCATAGAGGAGGAAATTTTAAGCCAGGCAACAGTAATGTAGATTTTTTTTTTTTTTTTTTTTTTTTTTTTTGAAGTCCTGACTGCAATATTGCTAAGTACATAGCCACCCTTGGAACTGAAAATATTTCAAGGTTATTTTATTCCATTTAAAGCAGAATTTGAATTGACTGAATAATACATGGAGACAGATGCATTATTATAATTTTAAGACAGCAATGTTGGAAAACAACATTATTAATTCACAGTTGACAGTGTATTTCACACTTTTCTGTAAGCTAAGAAATATAAAAACTTTCTTTCTTACCATATTCCTAGAAACAGAGAAATATTTTAGTCCTTTTTGTACTGTAAAAGGGTACTTGATGGCATCAGACTTTTCTGACTATTTGATCTGTCTCCAACTGCTAGAGCCACAAAGGCAAACATGACAGATTTGAGGTAATTTTGACAGGTATGCTAGGGGTATTCATTGAAGTTTGCTTTTAATAACAATAATAAAACATTCTTATGATCAGTCACATTTAAACAACACAACCAAATCATGAAAATTTGACTCTGTGGTCTAGTGTTTATGAAGTCAAAAAGCCATCCCAACATGTCCAAAATACTAGATATCCATAGTTAGTTGTGGCATCTCTGCTGCGGACACCTTTCCATTTCTTCTTGGCTCGGACAAATCGGTCCCGTAGTTGTTTCCATTTTCTCTTTATTGTGTAGTTATCAGAATGTAGGGAAGCTGCAATTTCTTGCCGAGCATTTTCAATCGCTGTTTTATTCAAATGGAGAGGGTACGTAAATATGTTTGTATAAATTGTTTGGCAAGACTCTCCTCAAATTGCAGCTCCGCCATGACAGTCCGCTCTAGCGTCCCTTGTGGCAATGCAGAGAATGCAGCGTGTACTTGCGTTGGGTTATGAATTGAGCGCTGACACATTTCACTACGAAACAACGTGTGGAATCGAGCTTGTGTAGCAAGGTGTGTCTGCATTCACGTACTTGTGTGAAGTATGTTTGGGCCTTTAGTGGCCAATTCGAATGCAGGAGGCGGGACCTGCAAGAATACGGGTGGGGGGGGAAATGATGCACTTTTCTCATTCATTTCTCTCACAGGGATTTCATAAAATGCTTCATAAAAGATTTCAAGGTGAATCACATTACAAACTTGTTGATGTAGAGAAGTATTTAAAAGTGCACTCAGTAACTTTTGTCTTTGTGTCATCTTGGACTTACACTGACACCTAGTGGCTTGGACATAGCATCATTAAAAATCAACAGTTTCAGATGCCATTGCAGAAATTACATATTCACAGTCAGCCATGATTACTTTAATCAATGAGCGAAAGTGTCAAATAATAGAACGAGTAGTAGTCGGCTGGTCATGTGATTCTAAAATGGCAGCCCCCATGTGTGGACCCTCTCCATGTAGAATAAAACAGCTTTTATACGGTTACTTATATAACTGGAGTCTTCTCTGTAATGTGAGTGGTCATGATGTCCTACATATATTGCAAAATTACAATTCATGTCTTTAGGAGTTAAACTTTTTTTAATGAGAATAAAATGACTGAATGCACCTTTCAAAATCAGACAAGATGGTGTACTTACTGTCTTTAATGAGGGAATGAACTAAAATCCCATGAAGCATTGCAAATGACGTAATCAAATAAAAAAATATGTAAAAACATAAAACTATCAATTTTAAGATGTTGATTTTAAGTACAGAAACAAAATAATTGTGTGCTGAGTGACTCTAGCCAGGTCTCCTAAGCAACCAAATTGGCCCGGTTGCTAAGGAGGGTAGAGTCACATGGGGTAACCTCCTCGTGGTTGCGATTAGTGGTTCGCGCTATCAATGGGCCACGTGGTAAGTTGTGCATGGATCGCGGAGAGTAGCATAAGCCTGCATGTGTGGAGTCTCCGTGGTGTCATGCGCAACAAGCCACGTGATAAGATGCGCGGATTGACGGTCTCAGAAGCGGAGGCAGCTGAGACTTGTCCTCCGCCACCCAGACTGAGGTGAGTAACCGTGCCACCACGAGGACCTTCTAAGAAGTGGGAATTGGGCATTTGAAATTGGGAGAAAAGGGGATAAAAGTTTAAAAAAAAAATACTTTTTTTTTATTTTATTTGAATGCAAAATATTCAGATAAATATACAAGAAGTTTGCATAGGGAGACCGACTCGATTACGTCATTCTTAGGAAGTGGATGATAACTGCAGCACTTGTTTGGTGCGATTTGTTGGCCACAGTTCACTGATTGGTGAAGCATTTCTCTTCACGATCATGGGTAGAGGAGTTCTTTACCAGGAATTATGCTAATAAACAAGTTTTTTTAAAAAAGGACGTTGAAATAACATTGACTGATGGTTTCAGCAGAGGCACATATCATCGATTAATAACCCCAGAACTCATGGTATAGACCTGCCTTTAAAGGTTTATAAATTATCGTTAAAAATTAATTAACCAATGGAAAAATAAATGAGGTTTATATTTTTCCAGAAACAAACTGATGCATTCTGTTGAAGAGATATGCTCATAAAATAATTTGTACCTGGTTTTTCATTACTGAAATATTATTAATAATCCTTTGGACATTGCTAAAGCCAATTCGGGGAATGTTGTGTAATTGATGACACTAGATTGTTTTTATTAATGCCATGGTACAGTACACTGAAAAAAATGGAAAGCAGCTCTACTGAAAATACTAAACCAGTATACTTAAAATCAACTTAATACATTTATGTTTGAGATGAGAACATAATCATATTGCGTAAAGTCCAAGTAAAATTCAACACAGTCATTAAAAGGTGACATGATTACATTGATATGAAATGATCAAATGGATTCAGACTTCTAACGGATAGTGTTCACTCAAAATAATTTTTACTGCTTGCTCAATTTACTTAATTAAAATGAGTTAATCCAACACATTTCTTAAGCATTTGTTCTTAACTTAATTTCATTGTGTACAATCCATCTATGTTTACTTAATCCAATTGTTTTGGAACAATGTGAACAATATTTGTTGCATCAAAGTATTGCTGAAACCGGGTAAGGAATTTACATTACCCAGCATGCTTTGCGTGGGACTGGATTGGGAGAGTACATTTTGAAATTAAAGAGTTATTTTAATGTATTTCTACACAAAATGAAACAAGCAGGAGACTTGTTAGAGTTTAAAGTTCTGTTATGTTGGTATTTAGAGAAGTTTCTGTGTTGTTATATATATATATATATATATATATATTACCATTGTGGAGAAGAGTGGAGCTAATGGTTAGATTAAGCATGGGTAATTTGCCATGCTTTAACTTAAAAAGTATTTTGCTTTTGTCATGAAGACTGAATACTCATCAGCATAAAGGCTGATAGAGCATCAGTGTAAATTCTCAGCTGCACCATCTTTGTAAAAGATAACAAAAGATATGTATTGTATGCTAATATGTATTGTTGCTACATCAAGAAACTTGATTCAAAGGGAAAAATGCTGTATTTTCTTGTTTTAAGCATGCATACACCCTACAAAAGTGTGCTGTATTTCTCTGAAAACAAGACTTAATCACTGCTTCCGGATATCCATACTTCCCTTCTATATAATACGACAAAGACAGAATGCCAATGGAGCAGTACGTCCGAATCCTCAGTATTCATAAAAGCAGGATGCTAGAAATACCCAGATGACCTACTATTTCCGGCGAGATTCTGAAGTGCAGATCGACTGGACACATTACTATCCCATAATCACTCGGGACCTGAGGAGACGTTACGTTCAAAAAGCAGGATTTAAAAAAAAAAAAAGGTGGAGAACCGCAAATCGGGGGACACTTTTCAACTGTAAGTGATGTATATACAAAGAAAATTCATCCTTGTGCCTAAACAGTGCTTGTTTAACCACACCAGTGTAGATTATTATCGTGAGTGTTGTTATTACGTCATATATTCGGGTCACAGGTCAATACCCACGTTCCCAGATGAAGTATGTCCAAAATCTATTCATACTACTTGCATGCATACCTAAAAAAGTAGCCTACTGTTTTACCAACCGAGAAGTGTGTCCTTCATCAAATACAGTACATACCCTGACAGTAAGTGATTTCTGATGAGGGCATATCTTGTGTCATTCTGCTTCTCAAGTAATTTATTTTTGTTTTACGGATGTTTCTATATTTTTAATGGAAAAAAACAAAAAATATTCAGCAAGAATTTTTTTTTTTTTTTTTTTTTTTTTTTTTTTGGAGTGTGGTGTTCAGACTTAAAGAAAGGAGATACTGAGAGTCCAGCACTGAACGCTTCGTTAACAGCAGGAGACCAACGTTATGCTGGTGAACAATAGAAGAATTATAGAGGAACTTTTTGTTTTTCAAGGCTTGGAATAGACTATGCTATTTTATTTGCAGTGTAATCACCCTTAGCAATCCTACAATTAACATTAATTCTTAACATTTAGTGCACAAATAAAGGTTTTTCCTCGTCATGTTTTTCAATCAATTATACGTGACATTCATTTAGCCAAAGCTTTTATCCAAAGTGAGCTTTGGTAATTAGTCTTCCATTAAGGTACCAAGAGCATAATTTACTATTGTGTGAACCATGTGTGAACCTGAGGGGAACTGACATTATACATCCACTAAAAATCACCTTAAAAGTAGAGAGGTTAGAGAAGTTAGTTCTGAAAAAGTGTCTAGCATAATTTGTTTGCAGATGCCACTTGCTTTGATATGTTGTATCCTTTGCAATGAAACTCATACACTCATAAGTGTTCAAATACTTTGTGGACCACTGTAGAAAAGCGTTTGGGATTAGGGATTCTACATGATGTACTGTACCTGCAACTGGTATCGCACTGTTTGGAAAACTTGTTTTTCTTTAGAAGGAAGTGCCACTTATTTCATTTGCATGAGTCATGAATACAGCACTCGAAAATGCAGTAATAGACCTGCTTTATCAAAACATCTTATTTTTAACCAGCACTTAATGTCATGCAAACAATTTTTTTATGCACTGAGCGAGGCTTATTAGTTCTTCAGTTGCATATTTTAAACGTTTGTAATCCTAACTAAAACTAGTTAGTCACAAAATGCCAGCACAACTATTGGATAAAATGGAAACGGTTGAAATAACTAATATTAGAACAAAATATGCAGTCAACTTTATCTAACGCTCTTTGTTATTATTTTGTATAGCTACAGTATAAAGTGTATGCAGCATATGTTTGATGTAAAAAAGACAATGTTTGGTGTAAAACTGTGAAAGAACCAGGATTCACATCCAGATGTTTCTTTAAAGCCTTTACATTGAGATATTATACTGCCTATTTTGCTGAATTAATGTATTCACTCTCCCTTCTGGTATAAATGCCAGTAATTAACAAAACACTTTGGGCAGTTAATGGACTAAGATACTCATTGAATAGTACATCATAATTATTAATGGACTCATGAAGCCTTCATGCACTGCCAAATGAAACAACAGGAAAGAAACATCCCTAAGCAAGTCAGATTATTACAAACCAAATTATCAAAATTCCCCATGGGATGTAACTTAATTAATTGCTGCCTTTTACCACTCGCTGTTAATAGTGTCTGAATTCCCCCAGGTGTTTCTTCAACACTGAGATTTTATTCCATGATTAGATTACAGCTCTTCTCTAGAGCACGTAACGCACGTCAGGCCAGTGTCATCTAAATAAGGCTCTTTTTGTCATGGTTCGATATATCTTTAAAGGCGAGTTCATATGGAATGCTAATGATAGCTTAGATCAGTGAGAACAGAGCTGCAGAGCTCATTGTGACAGAAATTTATTCTTCACCCTGTCATACCACAAACCTGTGATTAGAACCTCTTCAATCATATTCATCTGCACAGCTTCACAACAGAGAATCTCCAGGGTTTCTGGACCCTTTCCCATCACGCAGTTCTGTCTTTATCTTCTCTCAGTGAAAACTGTTTTTTCATTTGTTCTTTTATACAGAATGCTTGCAAAACAAACACAATTTTAACTGACCTGCAAAACTGCCCATCTTGGGCCAGGACAAGGGAGATTGGATTGCACATAGTTGACAATCATTTTTCCAGTTGCCCGTCAAAGATTCCATTTCAGAGTTGATGAGATTATATTTCATATAGAGATTGATTTGGTAACCTTGACTCTGTGTTTTAGAGTAGTCTTGGAATAGCTGTATTTTATCAGATTATTTTTCTCTGAGATACAAAGTAAACACAGGGCTACAGGCACTTGAATCCAATATTTTAGGAACTCGGAAGAGGATTTTTCCTTTTGTTATGATGCAAACCCCATGAGATAAAACAAATATGATTACATGAACAAATACTATGAAAGACTTTGGCGATCAGAGCATTACTGTATTAAATCTTCATTACTTCAATATAAAATTGGTCTATTAGTTTTATTGCATGCCAATTCTGTAATGTTTATTTTCTTTATAAGCATTTGAAAAAGTTCACACTCCTCTTTTCCATACAATGACAGTTCACAGTGACTCTCAAGCTCCAAAAAGGACACACACACACACACACAAAAAAAAAAAACATTATAAAGTAACATTAAAGTACTCCATAAGGCTTGTGGACTATATTCCAAGTCTTCTGAAACCATACAATAGCTTTTTGTAAGGAACAGACTGAAATTTAAGTCACTTTTCACTGAAAATCCTCCCCTCTGTTGCAGCTCTCAAATGTTATTACTTATTTCAATTCCACTTATTCAACGTGACACATCACTTTTTGTTACTACACGTGACAGCCAATGACCTTGGGATCAAATGTCCCAGTGACCATTCACTTTCATTGCTTTTTTCCATGAAAATAAAGTGAATCATGACTGAGGCTGTCATTCTGCCTAACATCTCCTTTTGTGTTCCATGGAAGAAAGAAAGTCATTCAGGTTTTAGAACTATGTGAGGGTGAGTAAATGATGACAGAATTTTCATTTTTTTTTTTTTTTTTTTTTTTTTTTTGATGAACTATCACTTTCAGTGCTCTTGGAAAGCTTTAGAAGTTACAGTCAAAAAGTTTGGTCAGTGGTTAGGGATTTTGAGGAAACCTTAGCCCAAGTTTGTTCAATAGTCAGTTGATCTGGTTTTGATTTAGACTGTCAGTGGCCACAGTGGTGATGATCAGAACAGGTGAGCTCAGGGCCAAACTAGACCCCTGGGAACTGCAGAGCACACCAGGAACATGTCCTGTCAATCAAAGCCCAAAGAAACATGACAGAGAGACAGCTGAGGAAGTTCAGAGACTTCAGTGGACTTGAAGAGAGCACTCGCAGATGAAACTGTACATGCTAGTGTTTCTTGCACCGTTATTATAAATTATGTGAGTTATGAGCTTGCAATCTAAATTGAACATGATGATATATTCTGTAAGTCTGTGTAACATGAAAATAATGCCAAGACAAAACATCTGTCATTGCATTGTCTTCACTTGCTTCAAAACAAACGTACGGTATACAGTGAAAACACTGTCAGTTATTTTGATGAATCATTCAAAAAGACTCACAAGTCATACTGTATGTATGTAATGTAATGTACTCTCTGAATTCAAGTGGTTACTGAACAAACATCTGACTCACTTGCTGCAAGGAAAAGGTGAGTTAAGTCAAGGAAGATATTTACATAGATGTATGATGTGAATATAAAGATGGGGTCCAAAACATCTAAGCCCCAAAAAGGATAGAAAGGCATCATAAAGGTAATCCATACGACTTTAGTGGTTTAATTCATGTCTTCTGAAACTATATGATCACTTTAGGTGAGAAACAGACCAAAATTTTAGTCCTTATTGCACTCTTCTGAAGGCCCATCTACAATGGTTTACTTATAGTTGTCTCTGCACATTAAACTGAGATATAAGAAAGTATTTTAACATCAAAAAAATTACACACTTCTCTCTCAGGTTCCACTGGTGTAAGAGGTATATTAGGTCCAGGAGAGGGCACCTTCATTATCTTCATCCTGGCAGAAGAAATAGAAAATTGAGTGTGAGCTTGACTTATTAAGGTCAATGAACAAGTGTGTGGGTGAATGGACTTGGCAGATGCCAGCAGGTAAAAACAACAGCGGGCATGAGAGTTGGGCATGAGAGTCTAATCAGTGCTTTAACACATCCTTGTGGATTCACATACACACACACACACACACACACACACACACACACTCCCCTGAGCCTTTGAGCCTAGACCAACCTGTGTGTCACACAAAGTTTATTCCAGCTGAAATCACACAAACAGATCTGCAAACACATGTGCAGACACTACACATACATATATACACACACCAAATGCTGCTGCAGTTGAACTGCCATTGCGAAATCCTTGAAAAAGAGAAGTACATACTGTACATAAAGGAATCTTAAAGGAATAGTCCACACAAAAATCAAAATTTACTCAAATTAACATTTACTCACCCTAATGTTTTTCCAAACACATATGACTTTCTTCTGTAAAACACAAAAGGAGATGTTAGGCAGAATGACAGCCTCATCATTTCACTTTCATATGGAAAAGAGATGCAATTAAAGTCAGTGGTGACTGAGGTTGAGTGGTGCTCCACAGAAGAAAGATTTACAGCAACATATAAGGGTCAGAATATAAAGACAACATTTTCATTTTGGGTCAAATTATCCCTTTATGACACTTAAAAAGGTCTGGATGTCATTAGATACTAAATATCAAACCAAGTGGTATCTGTAAATAAATGGTGCTAGATTTTTTCAGAAGCATTTTTTATTATTATTATTATTATTATTACATTCAACTGGTGTCAAGGTGATTTTTAGGGTGTGAAGAGTCAGATAGTATCTACAGGTGTAGTTTATCACACAGCTATGGACATGCAAACAACTTGGTTTGACAACCAATAAAGTGTCAAAATAATTTTTTTAACAAGTTTAACTTCTTTTTTTTTTTTCTTTTTTTTTTTAACAACAGTTTAAACAACATATCTATTGTTTTAACATTTGAAACCCAGCCAACTCTTTCTTCTTGGAAATGTTTTTGCTTGAAAAGTGAGTTTATGCAAATAAATGCCACTTGGTTTGATACTTTGCTATATAATTGTGGAGCAGGGACGTGATTGTGTGTCTGTCATTGGGGAGAGAGGAAGCGGTAAGGGCCATCACCTGGTGATTGTTAACACTAAACACCTGTGTCTCGATTCAGTGAAGACGGAGACAGGCTTTCAAAGGCCGCCGGAGCAACAGACAGACAGGGAGAGACCAGAGACGCTGTGTGTGTACAGTGTTTAGTTGTGAAGCTGAAAAACATTTGCATTATAAGTTGGAAAAAAAGAAACCGGCTCCTGTGTCTTTCCTACTCGAACCCCTCTACAATAATGAATACTTTATGATATTCATACATTTTTATGAGTGGTTTAGGTCTCCAAATACCTTATTTGGAGACTGTATTTGACAGTTTTTGAAACAAATGTCATTTATGTATTTGGCAGACAAAATGTATCCAAAACAACCTACAGTGCATTCAAGATATATATTTTAGCAGTTTGTGTTCCCTGTGAATCAAACCCATGACCTTGGCATTGCTAGTGCCATGCTCAACCAGGAAGGCTAAGAGAAACAGAGGGGAAAAACTGTTAAATAGAAATTCAACAGAGCAGTAAATAGAGGGCTGCATGTGCCCAGGGAGAAGCTGAACTTTTTGCTTTGGACCCTACAGAACATCAGCTGATCTTCTGTCTTGTTGTTTCTGCTTCAGTAAGTCCTGTGTCTATGTGAGGTGGGAAGAACTTGAGATGAGGTTCAACAGAGAGAAGCACACAGCGGGTGAGATCTCTGAGCAGAGAGATTTGTTTGTTCTGCATTGAAAAAATAAGAGTCAAAACCATATTTGGATTCAACCTCAAAACTTGATGAGTGCAGTTTCTTTTCCTGTGTTCACATATTTCCTGTCAACATAACCACAGTGGAAGTCGACATGTTGCTTCCGATAGTTCATGTACCCTGAAATCAGCCCTATTCAGCCGAATTGTTGAGCGCTATCTCCCAGACATTTTTGTCATCAGTTTTTATTTTCAATCATATTTACTTCTGGTACAACTGATAGCGATTTGCGCGAGACACGGGTTCTGGTCCCATGGCAACCAGGAAGTAAAGCATCTGCACAGGCCATGAAATGAAGCCCAAACCCGACCCTACCTGATACTGTCAGATTTGAAGCCCAAACCCGACCCAAACTGGAAATCGCTCACTCTTTTTACAATTTCTTCCCCAAGCAAGTATTGTTGCAACAGGCTGTATTTTATGTAAGCATTGTAGGCAACATTCGTAACAATATTGTAACAGTAGACATACAGTTTTAACGAGGCAAAGCAGCCCCTCAGCACACATGAGCATTGGCTTACCACTTATCAAGCGCAGAAACTTTGCTTGGTGCAGAACAATCTGAAATAACGTGTAATAACACATGAATCATGTGAAACTATACAGTATATAACAGTATAGCCACATGAAGTCCTCTTTGCAGCCTGAAATTCATTAGAACGTCTAATTTTTGTGACACCTTCCTTAAAAACAAGCTAGATGCAGTGCAACGCATTAAAAAGAATGCGGGAATCTAGTTTTTTCAGATTCTTTTTAACTTGACATGGTGTCAAAAAAATGTGTCAGTCCTGCGCGCGACGCTAAAGAAACAGCAAGACGTGGTGCAACGATCAAAGATGTCTGTCCTGCATGTGTTTAAAAATGTTAACAATAGAAAAAAAAACAGCACAGACGGGTGACAAAAAAAACACTTTTGGTGTGAAAGGTTCCTAACTTCTCCATTCCTGCATGTCTGAGTGAGAGCGCATATGCGAAACAAGTCACAGTATGTAGGCCTATTTATTTGTCATTAATTACAAACCTGAATCCGAAGTCATACTTGAACAATTGACAGAAACCCGGCGGTTTGTCAGGGTTGCAAACCTCTACCAGGAAGTAATCAAAATCATCAAATCAAATCCCTTTATTGTCACTCAACCATATACACAAGTGCAACAGTGGGTGAAAGTCTTGGGTGCAGTTCCAAGCAACACAGCAGTCATGACAGTATACCAATTTACAATAAACATCAGATTTACACAACACAATTTATATATCTAATATACACAATTACACACAACACAATATACAAATAATAATATACAATGTACAGTATACAATACACACAATATAGAATACACAGTATGCAATAAAAACAGTATTTATAAAATATACAGTAGGTTGTATTGTGCTGTACTGACATTCAGGCTGTCGGTTGATAGTCAGTTGCCAGTGTGTTGTTAAAAGAGAATATAATTTATGACAGTCCAGTGTGAGATTAATAAGATTAATAAAGTGCAGTGCTGATGTATATTGATCGTGAGTGATCAAGAGTTCAAAAGTCTGATTGCTTGGGGGAAGAAGCTGTCATGAAGTCGGCTGGTGTGGGTTCTGATGCTGCGATACCACCTGCCTGATGGTAGCAGTGAGAGCAGCCCATGGCTCGGGTGGCTGGAGTCTCTGACGATCCTCCGAGCTTTTTTCACACACCGCCTGGTATAGATGTCCTGGAGGGAGGGAAGCTCACCTCCGATGATGTGTCTGGCAGTTCGCGCCACCCTTTGCAGGGCTTTGCGGCTGAGGGTGGTGCTGTTGCCTTACCAGGCGGTGATGCAGCCAGTCAGGATGCTCTCAACAGTGCTGGTGTAGAACCATGTGAGGATGTGGTGGTTCATTCCAAACTTCCTCAGCCGTCTCAGGAAGAAGAGGCGCTGGTGAGCCTTCTTCACAACGGCCTCAGTGTGGACGGACCATGTGAGTTCCTCTGTGATGTGGACACCGAGGAACCTGAAGCTGCTGACTCTCTCCACCGGTGCTCCATTGATGGTGATAGGGCTGTGTTCTCTGTCTTTTCTCCTGAAGTCCACCACAAGCTCATTGGTCTTACTGACATTGAGGGAGAGGTTGTGCTCCTGACACCAGCGTGTCAGAGTGTGCACCTCCACTCTGTAGGCTGTTTCATCATTGTCAGTGATCAGACCTACCACCGTCGTATCATCAGCAAACTTAATGATGGTATTGGAGCTGTGTGTTGCCACACAGTCATGTGTGTACATTGTTTAATCTGGTTCGCATAAACAATGGTGAGCGCAATTCGGAGGTTGCATTATTGCTCTCAATTAACATTTTTACTCCACTGATGGTTTGGCTTAGGGTTGGGGTTTGGGCTATGGGGTGCCTTTAATAAAACATGCATTTCTGTTGACTGAATTACATTATTAACAACTAAAAAATAAATAAATATAAATAAAAATGTGGTGCCATTCTGTGGACATTTCACCCGGGAACTGGAACTCACATGTACCCATACATTCAAAAATACATTTAGCTTTGGTCATTGGGAGTACACACCTTAGAATTTCAGTAAGTACCCACCAATTTCCACAGCAAATCTTTCGATCTACTGTTGCCAAATTCACAGTGTGATCAGTCTGCAACATGATCGTGTGTGCTAACTGTTATGCTCTGACATAAAAGTAATTGAAAATGCCATAATACATAACCACAAGTCACTAATGCTATCTGAACACTTAACATTGTATAAAATATTTTTTGCCCTCTAAATTATTCAAAGGGACAAATGGGATAATCTCACAAAGAGCTGTTTTCTCAAAAATAAAATAAAAATCGAAATGTTTGCTAGAGTTAGTTACATTTATGCATTTGGCAGACGCTTTTATCTAAAGCAACTTACAGTGCCCTTATTACAGGGACAATCCCCCTGGAGCAACCTGGAGTTAAGTGCCCTGCTCAAGGACACAATGGTGGTGGCTGTGGGGATTGGACCAACAACCTTCTTCTTAACTTCTCAGTGCTTTAGTCCACTACACCACCATCACTCCAGTTTGCTACTGGATCATCATCACCATTCATTCCTAAAGATAACATTTACTGAAAAGATACTCAGATTTATTAAACATTATACAAACTCTCAAGCAATTGAAGGACAAACCTTGGAATAATTCAATAATATATGATGTTCATGCACTTAAAATGCATGGGTCATGATAGAGAAAAGACGCAAGTTGCATACTTATTATTTTAATTGTATAATTTTCCCCCTCCAGAACATGATTCAGTAGACTATTTTATTTATATAAATTCCGTACCTGCATTCCAATCTACATCTTAATGTAATTCTTCCGCATGTTTTCACGAGCTGAATGGAGGCTAAACAAAAAGTTAAAATGTGACGAGACTGCAGTATATCCAATAGACTCGTGCGGCGCATGCAAGCCATTCGCGCATCACGAGCCGGCAGCGCTTCACTTTCGGTTAAACGCAGGAGTAAACGTGGCCGCTTTGCTTCGGTCAGGCTGCATGGATGACAGCCTACATTCCGTTTTTCATTTGTTTCTTTTTGCTTTCAGAACAACACCTGATGTAATAAGAAAAACACCACTATTAATCCTTGAGATTTCCAATCCAGCATACAGGTACACAATCCTTAAACCATAGTCACACTCAAAATTACATTAAATGCTTAAGAGAAAACATAAACCCACATCGTGGGGTTAAAAAAATCTGAGTCTATTCAAAATATAAATTAAAACTGGAAATAATGTTTTAGGATTCTGCAGGTGCGATTCACTGAAAAGGGCTAAATAGTCAGCTTGTGATGCAGAAATGGCTTGCACGCACAGAGTGAGTTTCGTCACACTTTAATAGTGTTTATCCTCCCATTCAGCTGATGAAAACCCACTGTGTGATCATGAAGAAGGATTTACATTTATGCATTTGGTAGACACTTTTATCCAAAGCAACTTACAGTGCACTGATTACAGGGACAATCCCCCTGGAGCAACCTGGAGTTAAGTGCCTTGCTCAAGGACACAATGGTGGTTGCTGTGGGGATTGAACCAACAACCTTCCACTTATCAGTTCAGTGCTTTAGTCCACTACACCACCACCACTGGATTACATCCAGATGTTGCTTGGAGTGCAGGTGCGAAAAACGTCATATAAATAAAATAGCCTGCTCCTCTCTCGCTGTTGCTTACATGATTACAATGACATAATATAAGAAATTTAAGATTCTACACAATTTCGTGATCAGTAATCAAATAAGTAAATTTGTGACATTAACTGTGTTAACTCATTTAGTACATAAGGACAGGTTTTCTTTCATTAAAGCACTTTCACAAGATGCTCTGTGAAAATTCACATGCAGTATCATGATTATATCATAATCATCGGGTTTTACAAAAAAATTTCACTCAAACTGATAATAGCATATGTAATGAAACATAAACGATTAAATTAGGAAAATGCTAAATATAAATATTTTCACGAGTTGACTCAAACTTTGGAAAATCACATAAATGAATGTGGGGGGGTCTTTAGGCACAGCCATTGACCAGAAAAATCATAAATGGCACTCCATATCAAAAAGGTTGCAGACCCCTGGTATAGACCTACAGAGCTGAGATATTCTTCTAAAAAAAGTGTTATGCAGAAGAAAGAAAGTCATACACATCTGGGATGTCATGAGGGTGAGTAAATGATGAGATTTTCATTTTTGGGTGAACTAGTCCTTTAATGATAATAAGCTGTGGTTGAAGATAGGTCAAAGAGCCTTGAATGAGTTTGGTGGCTTCCCATTCAGGGAGCTTCATATTCATGTTTTTTGCTCTTCCTGTCAAATTAAAATGGCAGATTTTGACATGTTTGACAGATATTACAGCTGTAAATTTTAAATGAGTACTGACAGAGTCTCTGGGAAAACTTCCAACTTAGATTGTCAATGTGTCTTCAAACACAGCTTTGATATTTGAGTGTCACAAATGACAATTAAACATATTTTTCCAATGTTTTTGAGAACATAACATAATTTTCCACAAGAATGAAACTTCTTTCTTCACTTTGTGAGTTTATTGCTTTTGAATGCAGTCAGATGTCAACTGTATGAGAAACAGCCTGCAGTCTGAAATCCAAATGAGCACTAAACACTTCGGCCGTGTAATGAGCGAGCAGACAGCAGATTGGGCTATTCGTGTATAAAAATAAACACATTAGAAGAACCCGCCTCCCTCATCGCCTAAAGCAAAGAATGATGTTCAGAGAGAGACACTTAACGGAGACAGTTGGACAGACAAATATGAAGGACACCGGAGCACAACAAAAGCTGAGAGAATTATGCTGCACCTTTTTCCTTTCACTGAGTGCTTGTTCATCAGTTCATATTTTTGTAATTGACATAACTGGTCTTTATAAAGACTTGCTCTCTGGATGTTCAGCTGGATCAGGAAATGGTGATAATTGTCATTTAAACTAATAATCCATTAACCGATTAATTGTTAATACTGTAAAACGCAATTTGCACACCAAATACTCTGGGCACTACAAAGTAAAAATTACAACTACTTTTAAATAAATGTATTTAATTAAAACAAATTGGACCGCTACTTAGATCACACACAAAAGAAAATTCTGTTATCATTTACTCACCCTCATGTCATTTTAAACCCATATATATCTTTCTTCTGCATAGGAATTTTAAAGTATGTCCCATTCGCTGGTATAAATAAAATGGCAGTTGTGTGACTCATTTTAAAGCTTAAAAGTAGTCAATGTGGCTCAAGCATCATATTCCATGTCTTTTAAATGCATTCAAGTTTTTAAAGTTTAGTTTAAAAAATAAGTTACTTTACAGTAAAAATCAGTGAAAAGCAAAAGTAAAAAGTGCTGTTTTTATTGTAAAATGATATTCAGCTCGTTTCTTACCCAAATAAACTCAGAAAAAAAAAAAGTCCTCTCACTTTCAACTGCTTTTATTTTCAGCAAAATTAACATGTGTAAATATTTGTATGAACATAAAAAGATTCAACAACTAAGACATAAACTGAACAAGTTTCACAGACATGTGACTAACAGAAATGGAATAATGTGTCCCTGAACAAAGTGGGGGTCAAAATCAAAAAGTAACAGTCAGTATCTGGTGTGGCCACCAGCTGCATTAAGTACTGCAGTGAATCTTCTCCTCATGGACTGCATCAGAGTTGCCAGTTTTTACCCCACTCTTCCACCAAGGCACTTGCAAGTACCCAGACATTTCTGGGGGGAATGGCCCTAGCCCTCACCCTCCGATCCAACAGGTCCCAGACGTGCTCAATGGGATTGAGGTCTGGGCTCTTCGCTGGCCATGGCAGAACACTGACATTCCTGTCTTGCAGAAAATCATGCACAGAACGAGTAGTATGGCTGGTGGCATTGTCATGCTGGAGGGTCATGTCAGGATGAGCCTGCAGGAAGGTTACCACATGAGGGAGGAGAATATCTTCCCTGTAACGTACTGTGTTGAGATTGCCTGCAATGACAACAATCTAAGTCCGATGATGCTGTGACACACCGCCCCAGACAATAACGGATCCTCCACCTCCAAATCAATCCCGCTCCAGAGTACAGGCCTCGGTGTAATGCTCATTCTTTCGACGATAAACGCGAGACCGACCATCACCCCTGGTGAGACAAAACCGCGACTCTTCAGTGAAGAGCACTTTTTGCCAGTCCTGTCTGATCCAGCGAAGGTGGGTTTGTGCCCATAGGCGACGTTGTTGCTGGTGATGTCTGGTAAGGACCTGCCTATAAGCCCCTCAGTCCAGCCTCTCTCAGCATATTGCGGACAGTCTAAGCACTGATGGAGGGATTGGGTGTTCCTGGTGTAACTCGGGCAGTTGTTGTTGCCATCCTGTACCTGTCCCACAGGTGTGATATTCGGATGTAGAATATAATGTACGAATCACATGGACTAATTTTATGATACTTTTGGGTCCTTTTTTTAAGCTTTAAAGTGAGTCACTATCAACTGCCATTGTATTGAAATAAGTGAACAGGACCATTCTTTAAAATTCTTTAAAGATCTACAGAAGAAAGAAAGTAATTTGTGTTTGGAATGAGATGAGAGTAAATGATGACATAAATTTTTGGGTGAACTACTCATTTAACACATGTCCCTAGCCTTATAAACAATTTGTCAGTGCATGTTATTCCAAATAAAAAAAAAAGTAATTTTCTGTAATTGTGGAATTCCTGGTGAAGAAGAATGTTGTGAGTCATTTCAGCTAGTTGATTTGGTTCAAGACCTTAAAAGACCTTCAAGAACTTTATTGAAGAATTTTTTTTAATGCCTATGGAGAAAATAAATGATAAAAATACTTATGAAAAAAACTACTTCTGCCCTCTTTTGCTTAGCAATACCAACAGAAGATGTTATTAAGTAAACACAGAAGCTCCCTAAATGGGAAACAAATTCAGTTGGAATGAATCATTAGGCTTGTTAAATTCATATCCATAAAAGCCCACTCTGCCAATGTCAATTTCAATTCCACAATCATAAATACACCATCTTGGTGCTCTTTGTGCATGTTACAACATTTATTCGTCTATATGTCATGGTTTCTGGGGTGATGTACAGTACCTCTCTGGATGGTAGGCTGCAACGAGAGTACATGAGAGCACTAATCCTGAAGTGAACTGGCCCTGACTGCCTGCAGAGACCACAGATCCAGCAGACATCCTCAGATCTGAAGTTGCCAGTAATAGATTAGCAGCACTAAGCAGTATATGATCCGGGCCTAGAGGAAGACATGTTCAGCACCCCACTGAGCACTAAAGAGCTCTAGCGTTCACAATCACAGTGTGATGTCTTGTTCATGGAGGCCAGCAGAAAGCTTAAAACTTAAAATATTTGTATTTTTATTTCACTCTTTGAATATTAAGTGTTTTTAGAGTCCAATTTGTACAGTATATGCACATTCTTAATTTTCTTCAAAGTTAGAATGGTTTCATTAGAATAGCTGTCAGTCATTACTTTTTTAATTAGTAATGACTATGTAATGGGTAAGGATGGGCAAGGAGGAGATGGGAGCTGGCTGAGCAGTCAATGAAACTTTTAATGACATAAATCAACTTAAATCAACTTAAACACAAAGACACACACGCACACAGCGGCCACGTGTGTCTCTCTCGAACTGGTGCCTCCGGCTCATCTTTATTCTCCTCCCTGCTGATTAGAACAATTCAGGGCCAGGTGTGCATCCTCGCGGCCTGGCCATGCTCTCCTCCTCATCACACTCCTCCACGACCCATCATGCCGGAAACATCCGGCATGACATACTCTCCCTCCCCTCCCTTCCTTGAGGGGAGGTGTTGCCCTTCCGGACGTCCTTCTGCTGGCAGGTCTTCCCCACCTCTCTGGAGCCCTGGGAGAGATGAGGGGAGGGAGAGGGAAAGAGCGAGGGGGAGAGACAGAGAGAGAGAGAGAAATTCGCTCGCCGCTCCCTGGACACGCCGTCGCCTGGTCCTCAGCCACTCCTCCGCCCTCTGGCGGATGACAGCCGCTCCTCCCCTGGTGGATGGCAGCGAGTCCTCTGACCCCTGGTGGACGGAATGGCTCCTCTGTCTCCCGGCGGCTGGCAGAGACTCCTCCTTCCCCATCCATTGATTTCGCCATCCATTTGTGGGCCATTGCGTCTGCTCCCAGCGGGGCTTGGGACTTCGAGTACCAGAGGAGACGGTGGGCATTCTCCACTGAGGCAAATAGATTGATTTCTGCTTTGCAGAATATTTTCTAAATCCTCAGGACAGTTTGAGGATGAAGTTCTCATTCGCCCAGTATCACCCCTTGGCGTGACAATAGGTCCACACCGTAATTCAGATGGCCTGGGATATATGTCGCTTTCAGGAAAAGGAGATGACGCTCACTCCACAGGAGGAGGTGACGTGTTAGTCTCATCAATGGCGGTGAATTAATTCCGCCTTGGCAGTTTACAGTATATATGCCACAACTGTAATGTTGTCTGAGCAAACCAGAACATGACAGTTCGCAATTCCTGACTGAAAAGCCTTCAAGGCTAGGAATACAGCCGATAGCTCTAGGTGGTTGATGTGCCACGCCCTCCTTGCACCTGTCCAGTTGCCAAAAGCCGGGTGTCCATCATACACTGCCCCCAACCTGTGTTGGAAGTGTCCATAGTCACCACTTTCCACCTGAAAATCTGCCCCAGCACGACACCTTGCTGGTAAAAGGCAGGAGCTGTCCAAGGTGCTAGAGCAGCTATACAGCGGTGAGATATAGTGATGCGCATGCACCCATGGCAAGAGGTCTCATGTGTAAAAGACCTAATGGAATGATGGATGCCACTGCCATAAACCCCAATGCTTTTTGAAACAGCTTCAGTGGAAATGTTCTCCCCAGTTTGAACTGAGACAGACACTGTAGAATGGCCTAAACGTACTCGCTCATGAGGTCCACATGCCCACTCACAGAGTCGAGGCGGGTTCCCAAAAAGATTTGTTGGCTTAGGGAGAGCATGCTCTTTGCTTAGTTGACACTGAGGCCCAAGCTGTTTAGATGCAGAAGCAGTAAGTCTCTGTGCTGGCATAACAGAACCTCTGATTGGGCCAGTAACAGCCAATCATCGAGGCAGTTCAAAATGCACACGCCGCTCAGTTTCAGAGGGGCGAGATCCGCATCAATGCACTTTGTGAATGTGCGAGGAGCCAGAGACAACCCAAAGGGCAGGACTTTGAATTGATACGCCTTGAACGCGAATCTCAAAAACATCCTGTGATGTTGTACAATTTGGACATGAAAGTACACATCTTTCAGATCTATCGATGCAAACCAATCATGTGGGCAGACGTGCGATAAGATCCGTTTCTGAGTAATAATTTTGAATGGGCATTTTGCAAGTGTGCGATTCAAATGTCTCAGATCTAGGATTGGCCGAAGCCCGTCCTCTTTCTTTGGGACAAGAAAATAACGGCTGTAAAACCCTTTTTGGGTTTGACCATCTGGAACAACCTCTATCACGCTTTTCGAAAGGAGGTTGTGTATTTTGGCTCGTAGAACTGCCGCGTCTTTGGACTAATTAACCTTTGTATTCCACAGAAAAAGTAACAGCATTTGGAACAACATAGGGGTGAGTAAACAATGACAGATTTTTTATTCATGGGTGAACTATTCCTTTAAGTAGTCCAGGGAGTAACTTTAAGCTCAAGTCAATCTTATGCATGCTTGAGTCTTTCCATTGTGGAAAGCAAGCCAAATCTGTTAACCTTTACTACTCTCAAGGATTACATGAACTTGTGAGCTTATGAATAAACCAGATGTCTACTCTACCTTCGAGAGGTTGAATGAATTACAGCATGTATTACAGCACATAGAAAATATTAGGAGAGCAGTTTGTGTTGCAGTGATTCTAATATAAATAACTAATAAAATAATATAAATAACTCCTAATACTTCTGCAATTTGTACAAATTCTCATTTACAGAGAAGATGAGGTAAGGATTAGGTAAGCCTTTTCTTCCCCTTGCCTTCACCATCCCTATGTCCTCTCATCCTCGCATGGCTGCCCCCCTGCCTGTCCTTATGGCTGTGATTAATTCGACTGGGATCTGGGAACCGCTCGCAACAAGGGAAATTTAAGCAGCTAACGGCAGATCAGCTGTTCAGCAGTGTCCTGTGCGAGAAGGAGGACCATGCAGCACAAATGATAAATAACAACACATGAGGGTAAAAAAAGAGGGCACAGGAGAGAGGTACGGACGAATATGATGAGGAAAAAGGCTTTCAGTCTCCCTCTGCACCTGCCGAGTGTCTCTGGAGAGCTGATTCTACCGCACAGCAGTATAGATGAAGCACATACCAGAAAACAGCACACCAATGAAGACACCAGAAAACTACAACTAGGTGGAAGGGAAACGGAGCATAAAAAAGTGAAAAAGACAAGTGAGAACAACAATAACCCTTCTGTAAGTCTCTGTGTAGAACAATGGTGGACCTATAAAGCAGCAAATTTACACAGTTACCACTTACCAGCCAAACATATCTTCTATGGTCTTTAAATACTAATCCTGCCTATCTGTTATCAGTTGGTTCTTCATGTCACATTTTATGTGTACACACTACAGCTAAATATGGCTGTGACTCTTCTAAATATGGCTGTGTGTGCTTAAAGGACTATTTCACACAAAAATTTAAATTCTGTCATCATTTATTGTTCCAAACTCAAATTATTTAGTTTCTTATGCATACGCAAAAGGAAATGTTTTATTGAATATCCCACTCCGTCTTTTTAATACAATGGCAGTGGGGTGTGACTCACTTTAAAGCATAAAAAAGGATCCAAAATTATTATAAAAGTATTCCCTTCAGTTCGTGCATCATAATGTTTTCCAAGTCTTCTGATGGCATACAACAGGTTTTGGTAAGAAATAACACAAAATTTTACTGATGTCCATTGCTCGTTCACGAACGTGAACACACAAGCCAATGTAAACAAGCTTCTGTTATCCATGTATGTGTGGTACACATTATGTTCTGATTGTTGAATATTTTTAAAATAGCTCTAATTACAACAAAAAAAAAATTAAAAAAAATAAACATGGTCCGAAAACTAGTTTTTCTTTAAAAATTAGACAATTCTACATAAATTAAATTCATATTTATTTAGTAAATTGATGCTTTTATACACTTGGAACTCCTAAAAACCTTATCATGCATTCTTCAATATTGTCAATTATTATCACTGTCACTCACTGTTCTCAGTGTGCACTCTTCTTGTCATTTCCATAAAACATTGCGACATTAATTTTTGTCGGGAAAGAAGAAATACAAATCATAAATTTGTTATTTATGTATAAATTAACATACTGTATTAAGCTAAACTACTTAATGCAGTAATATAAGTTATTCCACCATCTATAAAAATTTCCAATCAGAAAATGCATTAGTGCAATTCCAGTGTGGTAACATTGCAATTTTTACATATAACTACGTTCATTTTTTCTCAATTTTCTGTAAAACTATGTTAGAGAAAGTTGATCAGTAAACAATATCTACTTAATTTATCAAACATGCAGACAAAAAAAAAAAAATGTAGAAGAAACATAACAAAATATGTTTCATCGAGCAATTTGTGGTGCACTTCAGCAGTCTCCCCACTTCAGTCTCCCCTCCTGTCTTGGAAACAAAATCAAATGTCATGTGCCTTAAAAACAGCATATTATTAGTAACTTTAAAGACTGCCCTTTCATTTCCAACAATGCATTATGTTGTCGTTTTTTCTGAAAGGTGAGAAAGTGAAAGAAAAAATGGTTGCTATATGGCTACCCACAACAGATGTCAGATTTTCACAAAAAAATTACTTACATTTTGGGTCTACACTACCTTATTAGATAATTACCTTTTGACCATATACAGTAAATGTAACATTATAAAAAATTCTGTATTTATTGTGTGATTTACTTGCACTGCCTTTGTCATGGAGCTATTTCAGACGTATCGAAATTTAATAAACAATATATATCAACCAGATATCACAGATCACATCTCAAAGACAGCACGATCATGTAGATTTACACTCTACTATATAAGGAAAATAAGACCCTTCCCCTTTGACCATGCCACATAACTCCTTGTTCAGTCACTTGTCATAACTAGACTGGATTACTGTAACACTCTCATTGCAGGCCTTCCTGCATGCGCAATCAGGCCCCTGCAAATGATCCAGAATGTAGCAGCACATCTGGTTTTAAACGAACCAAAGAGAATACATGTAAGCCCAAATTATACTACACCTGTCTGCGTTCTGCGACAGTCCGCGCACAGTCAGCTTGACGTAATTTTCGTCATCAGGAGTGTCCGTGGACATCCGCGTGCAGCCAGATTTTTCTGTTCACACGGACTGTGCATGGAGAAACGTGCATACGCAAGTTGACTGTTGAGATAGAAGAGTCCACTAGGTGGCAATACACACAGTTGGGCTGTACTGTCAAGCAGTAATCAAAGAACATATCCTTCTCCATCGTTTTGTTGTTGTTGTTCTTGCTTCCTCTAATGGCGGATTCTCAGTTTTTCTTCTTCTTTATCCTTCAGAGCGGATGTCCTGTAAATGACAGAACTTGGTGCTGCCCTCTAACGTCTGGTAGAGTATAACAAAGCAGTTGTACTGTGCATGTGTCAAATGCGTCCATTCGTGCTCATCCGCGTGAGGTATACTTTCAAAGCTGTGCACACACAACTGTGCGCGAGATGGAACGGAACACGCAACGTGAAGTATACCTGGGCCTTATTCCTTTTCTCTCTTCACTGTCTGCCGGTTGATGCACATATCAAATTTAAGGCTCTGATGCTGGCATACAGAACAGTCACTGGGTCAGCTCCAGCATACCTAAAATCATTCCTGCAGAGCTACATTACCACCAGAAGCATGCGGTCGGCTAATGAGCGGTGCCTTGTTGTACCAACACAAAGAGGCACCAAATCACTTTCCCGGACATTCGGTTTCACTGTACCTCGTTGGTGGAATTACTTTCCCAACTCCATCCGTGAAGCAGACTCACTCTCTTCAAAAAACAGCTAAAGACACATCTTTTCCATGAGCACTTGACCATGCACTCATAAAAAAATAAATAATAATAATAATGATAATTCTATATATTCTTGTTGCACTCTAATCTGTCTTGAATACCGCTATTCTGATGCAGGTGAAACTTTGTAATGCAGCACTTTTCATACTGCTGTCTCCTTAAGATGAATCACTTATGATGTATTATTCCTATTTTGTAAGTCATTTTGGATAAAAGCGTCTGCCAAATGAATAAATGCAAATGTAGATATAAGAGCAGTTTGTATGATATGTGATACATAAAGTAGGAGATTATCTGCTGTAAATTGTGATCATTTTTTAGCCCCACTCCATCCCTAAATATTGCAATGGAAGTGAATGCAGACTGAGGCTAACATTCTGTCTAACATCTCCTTTTGTGTTCCACAGAAGAAAGAATGACATAAAGGTTTGGAACGTCAAAGGAGTGAGTAAACGATGAGAGAATTGTCATTTTTGGGTGAACTATCCCTTTAAACTGTTGGCATTTACAGCCATGAGATGCATCATCTCTACTTAAACCATAATGAGTTGGGAATAGTAGGAATAGGAGTGAGTCTTGAATTTTGTACACACAGAAAAAAAAAATACTATCTAATAACTTTTAAATAAAAAATATTCGGTTGTCACATTTTGCAGTGTCTGTGGCCACTGAGATTCAAATTCTAATTTACCGAAAAGACCTCACAGAACCCCCGAACACAGCGAGGAACTTGCATGTGATCTGAATTGTTCTGCTTATTATTAGCCAGAAAAGAACTCGTGACAAAAGGCCAAGAGTAAACAGAGACTACCACACTAATGAACAGGAATATCTCAGAGAGCACACTGAGGCAGGGACAGGGGGCTCATCCAAGCACGCAGCCAGTCTGAATGGAGATGAATGGGTCCATATATCATTAACCCTGCCAAGGAGCAAAGAGCAGTCAGGCAAAACAAAAGCCTGCGGTTTTCGGACACTATTCATTCCATTTGCAATATTAAGCGCTGTAATCTCAATGTGGCATGGAGAACAGCAGTGAGGAGAATAGGTTTATCAATAAATAAGACCGTACAGGGTGAATCTCAGAGCCTCTGCTCTCAATTTAGAAGCTCATCATCTTTTGACAGCAAGGAGAATGTGCATGCAATGTCTAGGATCTCTTGTGTGCTGTTCATTACAGAAACCCATCAATGCAGAACATTTTTAGAATCTCAGTCGTAATAAAAGGCAAGCTTTATTTGCACCAAAGTGTGATTTGAAAACAGTGGCAATTGCTTTAAAAGAATAGTTCACCAAAAATGAAAATTTTGTGAGCATTTACTCTTTATAAAATAAGATATAGAATATTAGGGACTAACAGCCTGTCACCATTCACTGCCATTGCGTCTTTTTTCCGTAAAATGAATTTCACTTTTTGAGTAGTAGCTTAAGAAAAAGCGTTTGGGAACAATATTGCACCAAAAATCCCAAATAGTCTGTACTTCCCCAATCTCTACAAGCACAGGTCTCCACTGTTTGAAAACCAAGGGAGATGGCAATCTCCCATCACATCCTGAGTGAAAGGTAACAGAGAAAGAAACTTACAAGCATTTCATCATTGTTACTTCATGCTCATCATACCATTGAGAGATGTCTATGTGATCTAACTTAAAATTTCACAATGAGATGAACCACAGATTTCTGAAAGACCACTTTTATTTCATTTGAACAAACTGTCACAAACGGTCACATGATTTCCTATAAAACTGAGAAAACTGGAAAAGGAGCTTAAAAACAATTCACACTGAATTCAACCCTATTTGATATTCAAGATGTGCTCTTGGAAAAAAAAAAGCATTAAAAGTTCAAAACGGATTCAAGACATGCCGTGAAAACATAAACTCATCAAAACCAACCTAAAGAGTCGTAAAGTCAAGAATGCCCAGGTACATCACAATCAGTAAAAGCAGTTACAACAGAGCAGAAATAATCTAACTTCAATGTGATGTGTGTAATTCATAGTTAAAATACTTACTATCCCAGTACAGAGACAACTATAAGTATGCCATTTGTAGGTTGAATTCCCAATAAAGTGTAAACAGGGTGGCATTACTCCTTCAAAACATTCCTTTGTTTGTTTGAGCATCCCGTTACAGCAACATTAATTGGCTCAAACAATGGCGTGAGTTTGAGGCGAGACAGTAGCTGGACTTGTGGTTTTGGCTTCATAGTGAGCTAACACCCAAAACAGATAATCAAACCCTCTAACAGATAATATGTTATATGATACCCTCTCTTTTGCTGCTTTTGTAAAGTCAATAAACAAACATTTGCGGCTATTTGCACTAGGTGTAAATAGCACAGGCCACACAGTGTGGCTATCTGCACTTTAAAAGTCTAGTGGAAACACAGAAATTATAGACAAACCACCCACCCAAATGCTGCTGCAATGGTGTAGTGTGTAAAGACAGTGTGTATGTGCTTTTTATCATGCAGATGACCCAAGTTCGATTCCCACTTTTTCCCATCCTGTTTCCACTCTTAATATTTCCTTTAACACCACTTATAATAATGAATAAAAATTACTATAAAGATTGATTGTCTCGCTGTGATTTGGCCACGGTAACGGACCGGGAGTTTGATCCTAGTAAAAGTTTTTTGTTTTTTTTTTTTTTGCCGAAAGCCATAGTTTTAATGCAATTCACCATGGTGTTACTACAGAAATATGGTGTTACTATAACCTTGTTTAATTTTGTAGTTACTATGATTTTACTACAAAATACCATGTTGATACTATGGTTACTGTAAAGCCATATTAAATATTTGTAAAGTAAGTTTATGGTTAGGTTTAGGGCTAGGGGTTGGTTTAGGGTGTCTGTGGGCTCTAAATAAACACAATAAACATGCTGCAGTGATAATCTTTGTTAGTATTTAATTAGGAGTGCAAAAAAACAGCATCTTCTATATGCACTTAGGGCAAAGAAGATGCTTTTTGTTTCTATTTACACTTATTGCAAATAGCCTCTGCCTTTATTTGTTTTGGTCAGTTCATTTTTAGCGATGTTCTTAGTATTGTTTTAAGTAATGTAAGCACTTGGGTGTTGATAATGTTGGGTCAATGTCCAGTAGAGAAAACACAGAATCTATAGTTGCAGAAACCAGTTCTGTTTTATCACCACTGTGCCCTCAAAAAACACAAAGTCACTTTCCTTTGACTGTCTAGTTGGTGTAAAGAAAAGTGCTGAATAAATCAAATTTTATGTCTTTTGTTACAAAGGTGAGAAAAGTCAGAAGCAGGTGAATTTATTTCTTCATAACAAACAAATTGTCACTGCAATGACTCATCGGGTAAGACCTAACAAGATCTAATTGTTATATGAGCAAAATTTAATTCAGCAGTTAATTAGCATGGTAAATCAGTTTGTACTCTGCTGAAATACTCAGTGGATATTTTGTCCTCATAAATATTAAGAGATAAGCAACTGCCACAAGTATGGGTGCACTAATTTGGTGTCAAGGAACAGATAATTCTGTATATTTTGTATCACATTGTGTCCAGACACAATTCCTCGTAAAGCCCGTCTCACAAACATGGCAGATCTCTGTTTAATGCTCCTGAGGGTGCAAGATGACTTTTGAGAGAGGTAATTTTCCCCTCATTTGATGAACATGAACATCAGGAGTTTTCTAAGTGTAAATTAGGTTGCTTGAGCATTCAGTGTCAGATCAAGTTTTGAAAAGTTTCCTTGGTTCTGGCTTTCGTGCGTGGACGTGTTTTTAAAATGTCAGTTGGTATTATTAGCTGCCTGCGACGTAATGTATGATAGGTTGTCTTATTCATTGTGAAACTGTGTTTTCTTAATGGCATGAATCGCACTGAATGCCTAGTCTTAAAATGCACGAGCCGCGGCTGATGAAAGTGAATGGTGACTGAGGCTGTCAGTCTTTAGCATTCAACATACTGTAATATCTCCTTTTGTGTTTCACAGAAGAAAGGAAGTCATACAGGTTTGGAACAAGATGAGGTTGAGTACATGATGACTGTTTTTTGGTTGAACTACCTCTTTTACTTACATTTAGTGAAAAATAGGTATTATTTAACTGCTTTAATGAAGCAGTTGCACAAGCAGTGTTGCTACAGGGGCTCTCTGAGGGTTAATTTGATGACAATTTCAAGGGACTACAAGTTCATATGACTTTCATGTGCATATAAAATAACCATAAGCTACAGACACAATAGCAGCCCTCACCCACGATAGCGGCCCTCACCGCTGGAGGAGCCTGAATAAAGATACATGAGTGTAAAGCAGTGTGTTATCACCTCTCACACAGAGAGCACTGCAATCTTGACCCAATTATACAGCCACACATATCAGAGACTGCACGTGAACTCACACCAGAATCTCTGCCAGCAGCCACTGAGGCAGTGGACAATGAGAATGATAGTGGAGAGAGAAAGAGAGAGAGAGAAAACTATTCTGAAAACTATTTGCATCAAAACTATACTATATATATATATATATAACTAAACTATATACCATATAGTAAATATGCCTTGTATAATTCATAAAATAATTTCTACTATTTATAATAATAAATATTATTATTATTATAAATATCTTTCGAAGCATCAGCTAGATGAAGTATCATTACATGGGAAGTGCCGGCCCTAAAAGAAGAACAAGACGTTGGCCGTGTTCGAAATGGCATACTACTATACTACTTTTACTATTTCTGACCTATTAGATATGGCAGAAGCAGTAAGATTAGTAGGGGTAGCATACCATTCCAAACTCGGCCGTTCACTGAAGCGCTTTACATTTTGGGATCAAACTTCAAAGTGGCGCTTGATGCTGGCATTGGGCGGTGCGTTGACACCCTGATGCGAATCATGTGAATGCGGCTTCATGATTGCTGTAGCAAAATGGATAGCCACAGTCTGCTGGCTGATTAATATTGTAGAGTATGAGGGTTTAATAGATTTAATGCGGGACCTATGGGGACTAGATCTTTAATTAGTCAACCTACCACTCACACTTAGGGAAACTTTTAACTTCTTCAACTCTGGGGACCCGCCAGCGGATCCAAAATGGGCACTATGTTACGAAAAAAAAGTTTACGCTTAAAATGTTCATGTCTTTGAATATGTAAGTCAGGCATACGTGGTATCGTTTGAAAGTTTAGAATTTGAACTTTTCATAGGTAACATCTATCACTTCTGCATTTTTGTAACATAAAATAACAAAATAAGGCCATAAAACATTCGCGTTGCAAATCAGCGCCACCTAGAGGTCATGTGGTAGAAATATTAATATAAAAAGTCTTATGTAGACAAATCATATATCCAATGAAAGCTCTAATTCTCAGGAATGCAACTGTTTAGTTTATTTTGTTGCTCAAATACCAATGTTCAAAAGATTTTCAAAACAATCACAAAGTGAAATATGATTTCTGTAAGACATCAAATTCAAACGTCTCTTTTATGCAAGTAGGTATAGCTGCAGGCCAGAGACCTCCAAAATGGGGCGGAATCTTCCATTCACGGTTAAGGTTATGGAAAGGGTTAGATTAGGGGCTCCTAGGTAATGGTCTTTGCTGGCAGCTTGGAGCTCCTGCCCTATTTTGGAGCTCTGCCTGCAGCTAAATCCTTCTCCTTTTATGCACCGATCACTGCTGATGTAAGCCCCAAATAGCTAAAAAACATATATCTGCTTGGACCTTAGACAGTTTTCTTAAAAATAAGCCATTTTTACTTGTCTGTGAGCTTGCTTGTGTGAATAATCCAATGTTATATCTTAGATGTCCAGAACAAAATATGCGGTCCAGCAAGAAAAGTATGCTAAACAAATCATCGGAAATATTTGTTATCAACTAATGATGATACAATGTTATACATCATCGCAAAGGGGAGGATTTCAGCTTTAATGACACCTAGATTGAGCTTCTAGTCCACTCAGGGACCGAGATATTCAATGAAACAATGGGGATTTACATTTACATTTATTCATTTGGCATGACTTACAAAAGAGGAATAACACACCATAAGCCATTCATCTTAATGAGACAGTAGTACGATGAGTGCAAGTGCTCTTAGAAAAGATGTGTTTTAGTCGTTTTTTTTAAAGACAGAGAGTGAGTCTGCTTCACGGATGGAGTTGGGAAGGTCATTCCACCAACAAGGTACAGTGAAGCCAAAAGTCCGGGAAAGTAATTTGGGATGGTGCATGAATAGATAATTAGACTGTATGTCTATGGACGAGCACATCTGTGATGGCTAAAATTCTAAAATGCCTCATATCACCTACATTTTAGATCAGCATTTTGTGACAGAAGGTGATAGAGGAAAAATTATTTTTTCTGGTACTTGCTGCTATCTAGTGGAATAAGAGTTTTTGGAGGGAGATACAGTAGAGTGAACAGAACCAGAATAACATGCTTACAAAATGAAAAAGTTAGACACATTTTTGGCAGTTAGTCCACACTATGTGTAAAGGGTGAGCTTTTAAATTTGAGTGTAAACAAAATCCAGACGGCAGCCCAAAAATGGTCCAGAGTTGAAAAGGTTAATATAACTTGAATTGGTGCTATTTTGGTGCATTTCCATTCTGCCTAACACTATCTCACTGTGGAAGGCTTTGTTTGGAAAATGTTAATAAACATTATTGTGACATGTTATGTTTTCTTTTGTAAGAAGGAACTAAATGCATTTTGACAGAAAAAAAAAAAAAAAGTATCTATAGAGTAACATTTTAGCACTTTCAAAATCTGCAATTAATTGCGATTAACTATTTTAATCATTGCTGGCAAAAAAAAAAAAAAAAAAAAATTTTTTTGATTTTGTCACAATACACAGCTTATTGCCCACAAAATTATGTAGTTTTCATTTAATTACCTGCAAAATTGGGTAACTACAGACAGACAAACCCTGATCCCTGGCTGATGTCACAAATCACTTTCTTTTCAACCCCTACCCTCCCACAACCTGGCACAATTTTGGTATGCCACACCCACTTTTCAGTATCCAATCAATTCATGATGGATAAAATCATCAAAAAATTTCTCACCTTAAATTATTTTTCTGATTTAATATGGGGTATTACTCAGTAATACGTCAGATCACAAAAGTAAAATAGGTTGCAAATGGCATTTCAAGTTTACTTTTAAAAAACAAACAGAGCTTATATCCAACTTTTAACAAGCTTGGCCTTTCGTCCTCAAGGTTTACGAACAGATTTAATTAACAAGTAGCCTGGGTGGGCTTGATGACCAAATAAAGTCTGAGACAGGTTCATAATCACTGTGGAGCAAAGCAGCCCTAAATTAAACTTACACACAGAGAGAACAAGACGAAGATCCTGTCAGCCCAAAAGCTAATTAGGCATGAAATCTCCTCAAACCAAAATAACAAACACACTTAGTTGGTTTTTAATGGAGCCAGTCCTCAATTCAATTCACCTCACATAAACTCCAACATTTCACATCTCTGAAAAACAATTAACACAAACACATTCAGCAAAGAGCTTTAAAGCTACAGTACACCCACCATGGTCGGTCAGTCAATTTTCTGTCTTTTCTGTCTGTCTGACATTTTATCAGCAAGACTTTACAGTAAGGTTCAATTTGCTAACATTAGTTAACATGAACTAACAATGAATAATACTTTTATAGCATTTATTAATCATTTCAACTCATTTCAAAATATCCTAAAACATTTTTCAAATGAAAAGTTTTAAGTTACTGCATTATAAGCTAACATGAACTAACAATGAACAACTGTATTTTTATAAACTAACATGAACCAAGATTAATAAATGCTTTAAAAATATATTGCTCATTGTTAGTTCATGATCCCTAATGCATTTACTAATGTTAACAAATATAACCTTATTGTAAAGTGTTAGTCTTTCTTTCTGTCAGACTGTCTGTAAGACCATAAAACCTCAAGCTTTTAAAACTTTTAAACTTTCACACAAGGCTTTTTCAAGCCAAGTCTTGACAAGCTTTACCTATCTTTTTATATAATTAAAATAGCTATATTTAATATATAAATATATGTTATATATTTAACTATATATTTAAAAACCAAAAACCAATTAAGTTGCATTTTTTATTTATTTATTTTTTATATCAAAGCAGTATTTGTTTGCTTTTTGCTCTTGTTGATCTAGCTGTAGTTATAGTGCTATCTTCAGTGCAACTGTTATGTGCTATATATGCTGGTGTTTGATTGATTTTTGCTTTCATTGTTAGTGCCTTTGGAAGGAGGAGATTGGAAATTGGAGGAAGGGAATTAGGTAAAGCTTGCAAAACAAAACAGAATAAGAATCCAATTTTTTGATGGAGAAAATGTTGTGTTTGGAGTCTTTTGTCCTTGAGGGAAAATTATCATCTGTGTGCAGTCCAAAAGGAATTCATCATTGTGTTCACCGGAATGATTATAATTAGTCTCTCTCTCTCTCACTCTCTGTAGCATTTGCAGAGAAGCTAAAGTTGTGTACTGAGGAACTTCCTAAGTGCTTCTTAAATGCCCAATTAAAGGGCAAACAGTAGGTTTCAGTGGATGAATGTTTCTTTTAATGGCCACTCAACGTGGAACTGGTATTAAACTGAAAAAAAGAAAATCTTCAAAATGTTTAAATAAAATGGAGCAATTCATCCTGCTACTCTTTTTACATGATGGCTGCTGAGTCATCGTTGCTGTTTTATTATATGGTTATATTCTATGGTTTATTCTATAACTTTTATTATGCTCTCTAGTGTCATCACACCTGCTCAAGCCTCTAAAAATCTAGTTTACAGGTAGCTGCCACGCACACAGCACCTGTAGAAATGTATCAGTGGGTTGGTGGTCTAAGAAAGTTTGTGTCTTGGGGAAACATAAAATTCCCCATCTGTCTCTCCTCTTGTTATTTCCAAAAGCATTTTCTTGCAGTTGTCCTCGTTTGTCATTTCACATTCTTTGTTCTCACAGGTTCTCTGAGGCGTTCCTCCAGCTATGACCAATTAAAACAACTTCTGTTTTGTACAAACATTTGAATATGAAACAGACATGCTAATGTGTTTATCCTTTAAACTGCACAGTACATTAAACTGCCAAACCCTCCAAATGTTTATCTGCAAGGGGGGAGAAAAGGGAGAAACAACTGTTTCGCCTATAGCTCAGAATAAATGAATGTTAATAGTTTTGTGAAAGTGTCAAAAAATAATTTAACCTCAAAAAGGTGCTCCTGACTATTTCAGTACATTACAAAAAAAACTCAGAGAATGCAAAAAAAAAAAAAAAAAACCTTTCAAAATATTTAAGAGATCCCGAACCATATGAAAATAACATCACAGATGAGGTTTCTTCAATATCTTTTTTTTTTTTTTTCTAGGGAAAACATAAGATTAAATGGAGAGAAATCTCAGATTTGTCTCCAAGAGTTTTAGAATAGATCTCAACAATGTCTCAAACTGTGCTCAGATTTGCCAAGATCTGCAATCAAAAGTCAGAGATTTCAGTATGAACAAACATTTCTCATCCAATTCTTCCCAGAGCAAATTATCGGAGTTATGTGCTCCACATTAATTTATAGCTGTATATTCTTGCTGTTTCAACAACTGTCTCCTTTGTTTTTATTTTTATGTCACAAGGAAATTAAACATTCTAGGTTCAATACAAGTTAAGCTCAGTTGATAGCATTTGTGGCATAATGTTGATTACCACAAAAATAATTTCGACTCATCCCTCCTTTTCTTTGAAAAAAGCAAAACTAGAGGTTAAAGTGAGATGCTTACAATGGAAGTTCTATCAGAAGGACTCACAGACTTGGTAAAGTTGACAAGAAATGTATTTGATGAAATAATATTGATCTACAGAAAATATTTTGGTGTAAGCCCTGTCTGGTTGTCTGATGAGATTGCTACTCGAACCGTCAGATCCTGACAGAGATAGGAGGCAGGGGGCGAGGAGCCTATCCCAAAAGGAGAAACCAGATACTACCCCCCAAAGAGGGAAGTTTCAGATGAGTTACGAACAGGACTTCGTGGCTGAAGTTCCATTCTGGAGAAGAGAAAAGGAGATGTGATAACTGAATATACAATGGTACATGAATTATGCAATATCCCAGGCATGGTTGTGCGAAACCTTAGCAATAGGATAGCCATGCTTGCATTTGCTGAGGACTCTTATGGGAAAGGGGGAATTGTTTATGTGATATCCTTGCTTGAAGATAGCCATGCTTGCGTATGAACTTTAGTTGTGTGATATCTGTCAGAGGATAGACAACGTTTCGTTTGAGCCCTATGATGGGGTGACACTGTTGTGCGATCCCTTTGCTGAAAATAATTAACGTATGGTATGAGCCCTCTGACAAGGGAGGTTATTGCCAAAAGATTGATGAAGTATGATTATGATCCCTCCAATGAGGGTGACCGTTGCTTGTGCAATATCTTTGCCAGAGGATGAACAACATGCATAAAGCCCTACAATAAGGGTGGCTTTTTTGTGCAATACACTTTGTTGAAAGATAAACAACATTTGATTATGAACCCTCTGACGAGGGCGGACGTTATATGTGGAGTATATTTTCCAAATGATGAACAATGTAGCATAAAGCCCTATGATAAGGGTGACGATGTTGTGCAATACTGTTTGTTGAAAGATAAACAACGTTTAATTATGAGCCCTCCGACGAGGGCAGATATTGTTTGTGGAATATCTGTGCCAAAAGATGAACAAAGTAGCATGAAGCCCTATGATAAGGGTGACGTTGTTGTGCAATACCCTTTGTTGAAAGATGAACAACGTTTATGCATGAGCCCTTCGATAAGGGCGAGCTAAGCTTTTGCAGTACCTATGCGAAGGAAAACCATGCTTGGGATTGTGTAAGCCCTGGTGAGGAGGGCAGATATGACTGTACGTTCCCTATCTGTCACTCACTCGACGTTGTGTCGATGTAGTGACACTAGGGGTCACTCTTGGGAGCCCAAGACACATCTGGTTTTTGATAAAAGGCCAATGAAAATTGGCGAGTGGTATTTGCATGCCACTCCCCCAGACATCCGGGTATAAAAGGAGCTGGTATGCAACCACTCATTCAGATTTTCTGTTTGGAGCCGAACAGTCATGCTCACTGAGCTGAATTCTACTGTTCATTCACCTCTGCTGGATCTGATGGCGCATTTCAGTGGCTTCTCCCTCCTCTGCACTGGTGCACTGCAGAGAACGCCCCTGGGCGCTTCGGCAGAAAAAAGAGAGTATATTTTCTGAAAGAGCTTTTTCCTCTAAAAGAGTATATTTCTCAAAAAGAGCGGCACACACGGAACGTCTTTTTAAAGATGCGTCTTTTTAAAGATGCCTTTCCGATTGTGTGTTATTCCTGGTTGCGGTCGTCATCTCTCAACTTCGGATGGTCATAATCGCTGTCTTTCGTGTCTGGGTGTGACCCACATGGAGGCAGTGTTTGTGGATTGTTCATGTTCTCATTGCGAGAACATGACCATGGCAACGTTGCGGTCGCGGCTTGCTTTCGTAAGAAGGCTCCCCGCCTCGGTCCTTCTACCTACTGGTATGAGGCTAGCGCGGCTAGCACTGGGGGCGATTTGGGGACCCCAATGGGATCACCTCCACCGGGTATCCCCCAGTGGACCTCCTATTCCCAAGCATGCTCGTCTGCCCCAGTCGGGCTTCCGGATGAGTCCGCTGGCTCGTCTCACGGCAAGTCTGGCCTCTTGTTCGGAGCCCGCGAAGATGATGAGCTCTCGAGCGCAGCATCGGAGAGCGGGCTTGTCCAGTCGGACGCAGAAGCCTCAGCTGGGCTCCCCCACTCGGGGACGATTGCCCAGTCACAGGCTGATGCAGAAATGATGGACATGGGCGGCCGCGAGCGTCGGGTTAGAGTGGAACCTCGCGGCTTGATGATTGGTTCCTGGGCTCGTGGTGCCGCTCAAAACAGCCATTCCCCGCTCCAGTGCCTTTCTTCCTGGAAGTGCACGAGGAGCTGACAAAATCGTGGAAGGCACCTTTTACTGCCCGGCCCCGATTCCGCAGTTCCCCCGCCCTCACTACCCTTGATGGCGGGGCAGCCAGGGGCTATATGGCGATTCCCTCGGTGGATAAGGCGCTTGCGGTGCACCTATGCCCGCAGAGCACCGCCACCTGGCGCGGATACCCTAAGCTCCCGTCCAAGCACTGTAGGTTCACGTCGTCCCTGACGGCTAAAGCCTACAGCGTTGCTGGACAAGCCGCCTCTGCCTTGCACGCCATGGCTCTCCTGCAGGTCCACCAAGCCAAGGCATTGAAAGAACTGCACGAGGGTAGTTCTGCCCCAGATTTGATGCAGGAACTGCGCTCGGTGACTGACCTCGCTCTCTGAGCAACAAAGGTCACAGCGCAGTCTCTCAGGCGGACGATGGCCACGTTAGTGGTCCAGGAGCGCCACCTTTGGCTCAACCTGGTCGAGATGGGTGAGGCCGACAAGACACGGTTTCTTGCTGCCCCCATTTCCCAGGCTTGCCTATTCGGCGACACCGTCGAGGACTTTGCCCAGCAGTTCTCTGCGGTGAAGCAGCAGACGGAGGCCATCTGGCACATCCTGCCCTGGCGCGGCTCAAGATCCCACACCCCGACTGCTCGTCGCCAAGGGCGTCCCCCTGCGGTGACTGCACCGGCTCCGCCGCAGCCCGCCTCTTTGGCCCGGCCCGGCGTGGAGCCCATCGCAGGAAGCAGACACCACCCGTCTCACAGTCGGCTGCTAAGAACCCACATAGGTCATCAAAGCGCCCCTGAGACGGGCGACCCAGGGACGACGAAACCCACTCACCTGGAGCTGGTAAGAAGACCACTCCATCCCCTGGTGGAGGGCCGGGTGGAAAATCTTTTGTTGCCTTTTTCTTTGATTTCGCCACATGCCCAAGTGGCTGCGGTACCCAACAGTTCAGCAAAAGAGTGGTTTCATTCCTCCCTGGGTCACATACCTGGTCATCATCACAACTACCATCCACGGGTTTTTCCTTGCAGGATTGGTGCTCCAGCGGTGATCTTCCCGCCCCTGAGTGCCCAGCTGTGGCACACAGCCACCCCCCGATGTGGCCCTGTGGACGGGCCCATGACTGCATTGGCACATCAACTGCCTCGAGTTGTTGGCAATTCTGCTCGCCCTGCATCGATCCAGGCCAAGCACATGTTAGTTCGGACAGACAACATGGCAACGGTAGCATATGTCAACCGCCAAGGCGGTCTGCGTTTTCGTTGTATGTCACAACTCGCCCGCCGTCTCCTCCTCTGGAGTCAGCAGCACTTCAAGTCACTGCGAGCCACTCACATCCCGGGCAACCTCAACACTACAGCGGACGTGCTGTCACGGCAGGTTACCCTCAGGGGAGAGTGGAGACTCCACCCTCAGGTGGTCCAGCTGATTTGGAGTCGATTCGGACGGGCACAGGTGGACCTGTTCGCCTCCCAAGAACGCCCTGACCGAGGCCCCCCCGTCGTCCTGGTAGCACCCTACTGGCCCATCCAGACGTGGTTCTCGGACCTCACGCTCCCACGAAATAAGACCCAAGTGGACAGGAGATTGCATATGGAAACTAATGATCTGTCTAATTTATAGAGAGGCAGGGAAGCTTGCGTGTTTTGGTGAGGAACCTTGGACTTAGGATAGACCTCACCGAAATTACCTGCCAGGTTTAACTGCGATGCACCTAACTGATCTCTGCCTACATCACCTCGGTCTAATGATGGACTACACTCTTGAAATGGAATCCATAGACAATCAATTAATTGCCAACAAATTAACTGTAGCGGAATTGAAATAATGAGCTTTGGAATTTCAAACACTGTGAAAAAACTAATCCGGCACAGGTTTCATCCAATAAGGAAACGAAACCTAACTTACCTGCTACTAAATGTAACTTACCCAACCATGAGCACATTAAAAGTGAACGGAGCAAAGACTGAAATGCATTGATACTTAAAATAAAAATATAATGTAGTTAGGCTAATGTGGTTGTTAAACTCGTAATGAGCTTTGAAATTTGGAACATTGATAAAGCCTCAATACTTAGAAAGTCACCACTGATTGAAACATGGTCCAACAGTGATAAAGAATAAATGATTTACGGAGAGCCATATAATGCAATATGTGCACTGTAATGATGCCTGAATGAGTAATAAAACAAACATAACTGTGGAATAGGAATTAGACCCCTGTTTGACTTGATCATATAAGGCAGCAAAATGCATTGCACTACTAAAGAAATGTGCTGTTCAAATACGGAAATGTAATGAGCGGAGCCAACCACTATATGTCAGAGGCGCGCAACAACAAGTGGTGCTTCCTTATTTGGAGAACGCAGAAGTAGACGTATGAAGTAAGAAACACATCGTGATTTAACGTGATAGGAGCGACCAACAAAACAAGGCATCATCTTAACTGAATGGGGTATTAAGACCCCGTACGATAAGTACTTCTGCATCATGACATGCATGAATAACAGATCTTGTTTCCCCGATAGAGGTACATTCAGACATACAACACAGTGAATGAATCAGCATTGTGAACCTTAAACTCTGTTACCCGCATGGTGTGGCCGTCACATTGTGGAACATGTGATCGCCTACCAAAAACTATGAAGACCGAATGCTCTATTGAAATGAAATATTGCCGCTTGAATTTTATATTGATGCAGATGAGGGTTATGATGAACAGACAACATTGGCAGCAGAAAGCCTAAGACCCTTAAACCATCCTCTAAATGCATTTGATGAAGATGAATGAGAACTTCGCGTATTTCTGATGGGGACCAGCTGCTGCCTTGAGGCGATGATTTTGACAGACTTGGCGAGGAGCGCATGCCTTCCAGCTTCGGGTCGTACATTCTGGTTGCGGTAGATGCAGTGGCTCGACTGAGGGAGGTGTTCTACGTGACTGAGATCTGGATGAAGATTAGTTGAGATGGAGCGGTGGCATTGTCGGGGAGGGATGGTGGGCTTCCAAAGATGTTATGTATGAGCTGGATCACCTGTGACCTGGAGAGATCGGGGTTGATGGAGATGTGAGGGCTTCAATCCCACTGAGACTCCGGAAATTGCAGGAGCACACTGCGGCGAGGAGCTGCTGATCCTGGATATAAGGTAAGGAGCAAGTGACTAAATCCATGTCCAGAGCTGGATATTAGCTCATCGGGGAGCGAAGCTGACTCGATGTTGGACGTAGTAAGCTGTCGAATAAATTTCCATGTTGGCACACTGAAACTGCAGAGAGGTAGATTTAAAGCAAGCTTTTAAAGCAATGGTTTATGTATGATTAGCTAAGAGCTAACTAGATAATGGCGTGAGGATGTACAGCTGCAACTCTCCCGCTAGAACTACGCTTACATTAAATGGGGCCAATTTTTGGATGGTTTAAAGGCAGAAATGTGAAGCTTATAATTTTATAAGAGCACTTATATTAATTCTTCTGTTAAAACTCATTTAATATTTAAACTGTAAACTTGTTTAGATCTTCATTTTTACTGTCGTTTTAGGGTTTACATTGTGATGTCGTCATGCAACGAAGTTGTAAAATAGGAAATAACTTTACACAGAAAAGGTTAGTAAGCAATTTTAACACACTAAAATCATGTTAACACACCTAGTGTTTACATCTTGTGACTATGCCTTTGAAACAGTGAGTATGTTAACATTAACGTATTAGCCCCATTCACTTCAATTGTAAGTGCTTCACTGTAATCCAGATTTTTTCTTTAAAAAAATAAAATAAATATATATATATATATTTTTGTGGTAATCAACATTTTGCCACAAATGCTGTCGATTAAGCTTAACATGTATTGAACCCGGAATATTCCTTTAAGCTTGAATTGTCCGTCAATGTTTTTTTTTTGGGAAAATGGCAAAAAATCTTTCAGGTAATGTAACCTTTGGTGTTAGCCCGAGGCACTGCTTTTTCTATTTTTAATGTTTTTTTTTTTTTTTTTTTTTTTTTTCTCTCTGTAAAACTGCTTTGGAATAATAAGTATTGTAAAAAAAATAAAAAAATAAAAAAAAAAAATAAAAAAAAATCTATACACATAAAAGCAAATTGAATTGAATATTCTGCACTGTTCGTGAAAAATAGAAAATGCAGGATTGATTTTGACAGCCAAACATCTATAGACCAACAGAAATGCTTCTTCCTTCTTACCTACTTTTCTAGACTTCATCATGCAGTCTGGCCAAACAATCCACTATCTAATGGACTCATATGGTAAGAGAAACAATTTGGGATTTCTGTTGTGGATCCATATTTGATCAGCAGTTTTCACCAAAACCATAGCCCTTGGCATCTTCAAGCCAATCCATGTAGGGGAGCTCATTTGTCACAATGCAGAACCTTGCTTTGATTTGAAGGTCATGCTTTGGTTTGCATTTTTCATGCATGATTGCAACATCCAATTCGTCTGTTTGAAATCATTGTTATCATTCTTGGTGCTTGTTTTGTGTGTGTGTGTCTTGACAAAAAAAGTGTGTGAGAACAGTCGGTATGTGAGTGTGCATGTCTTCCCTTTGAGCTATGGAAACAGTCAGTTGTGTGACTCCTGTGTGCAGCAGATAGCAGCAGTGGCTGTGAGGAATGTTCTTTGCAGCTGAGCAGAATACCTGCACATCTCTCAAAAGTCCACACAGTGTGTGCTGTACAGAGCCAACAGTTCACATTGCAGCAGAGACAAAACCTACACTAAACTGTATTTGTCCTTGAAACAATCTCTGTCTCATTAAACCTTTAAAGGAATAGTTCACCCAAAAATGAAAATTTGCTGATAATTTACTCACCCTCAGGCCATCCAAGATGTATCTGAGTTTCTTTCTTCATCAAAACAGAATTTAAGATTTTTAGGATTTCATTTCAGGCCTCCTACTATAAACAATGCATGTGAATGTCCTCCATTTTTTGACGGTCCAAAATGCATATTTAGGGTGCATCAAAATAATCCACACGACTCCAGTCAATAAATAAAGTTATTCTGAACCCAAACGATTGATTATTTTTAGAAACAAAACAATACTTATATACTTTTTAACTACAAATGTTTGCTTCCGTACATCTCTGTGACGCGCGCTCCTAAGAGGGATGACATAAGCTCGTTGGTAAGGTCACGCGTCACGTGGCGGAGGAGACAGCAAGCGGGACATTGTTTACAAAAGAAGCAGCGCTGTACAAAAGTTTAATTGTCTTTGCTGTAGTTTTGTATATGTATAAGTGTATTGTTCAAAATGGTCGTTTGGCGTGTGTATCCTGGATGCTTCAACCTTCAGAAACCCCAAAGAAAATGCACGCCGTGAAAAATATTAACTTTTCATCGATTGCATATACATGATCATGAAGCTCTGGCTTATTGCGCTGAACCTGGATATCAGTACACCCCTACATTCTCTCAAATATTGGAGGGTGTGCAGTGAACATTTAAAGAAACAAAGGGTCGATATCTGAATTCATCTGCTGTGCCCGTGCTGTTTTTCCAGCGAACTCAGGTTTGTGTGAAAACTTTGTCATTGTCACGCCTCCCTCGGGCTCTGCACCTCCTTCAGCACTCTGTTCCTCATCACCCGAATTGTAATTACCCACACCTGCACTCAATTCACTCACTTCAGTTTGTTAAGCTTCTCTTCTGTGATATCCTGTACCATTGATCTCACTGTGTAAATCCTGTGAATCTCAGTAAATGCTCTTGCACTTGGTTTCACTAACTACAACTTGTGTGACTTGAATTCCTGACAGTCATATAGCCTATATATTTCTGCTAAAGAAAAAGCACAAGTAGATAACGCATCGGCATTGCTCCGAAATAAAGGATGATGCAGAAATGTTTTTTTATTATTATTTGGAAATTATTTTTTATTTTATATTGTTTTGAAATTGTTTTGGACTGTTTTGGTTTGTGAACGGCACTTGGACTGTGGTCTGTGCAAGTTTCTCTTGTAAACAATGACACGCTTCCTGTCTCCTCCTTCACACGACGCGTGACTTTACCAACGCGCTTACGTCATCCCTCTCATGAGCGCGTGTCACAGGGATGTACGGAAGCAAACATTTGTAGTTAAAAAATATATAAGTATTGTTTTGTTTCTAAAAATATTCAATCGTTTGGGTTCAGAAGAACTTTATTTATCGACTGGATTCGTGTAGATTATTTTGATGCACCCTAAATATTCATTTTGGACCATCAAAAAATGGAGGACATTCACTTGCATTGTTTAGAGGAGGAGGCCTGAAATGAAATCCTAAAAATCTTAAATTCTGTTTTGATGAAGAAGGAAACTCAGATACATCTTGGATGGCCTGAGGGTGAGTAAATTATCAGCAAATTTTCATTTTTGGGTGAACTATTCCTTTAAGCTTGGATGGGCCCGCAAGATTTTATTTTATTTTTTTCAAAATAGTAATAACTACAGTCTTGACCAACACAAAATAGGTATCGTTTGAAAGCTTAGAAGCTCTGCTTTCCTCAAAACTGAACAAGTGCTTTGAAATTTGCAGACAAATCAGAAGTTTTCAGTTTTTATAATTTATAAACAAATGTGCACTGTACATATTATTGCAATCAGTAAAAACATCAAACTCATCAAATAGCCATGTGCCATATGTTGTTGGAAAGCTATCAAAGAGCAGAATACAACCAGCCCATTTGTGTTACTCATAGACAAAATATAGTGAGTAATAGCTAAGTATATGTCTTTGACATTTATGTTTCATGTGAACAGGTGTTGCTTATATGAACATAAACATAAAATATCACATACCATTAATTAGAGGAGGTGATTATCTTTCAAAGGAGCCCACACACAACATAATCAAATGCATATATCATTAGATAATTAGATGGCGACAAGTAAATGACAGACTCAATGCAGACTCATTGAGTCAAAAGGCACTCATTCTGTGAAATCTTATTACTAAAATCATGTCTGCAAGATATGCAAAACTTTAGTCATTGTTGTGTTTGCATGTGTAATTAGTTCTTATGTACAATTATTATGTTTTATTTGTTTGGAGAGGCTTTTGGATACTTGGAGAAGTTTTTGGACACTATGATAAATTATATTTGTAATTGCTTTGTCGTATCAACACAAACATTTTCTCAGTTACAGTTGAGATGATTGGGAACAAAACAAACAAAAAAGCAGGGGTTAAACGAATAGTTCACTCAAAAATGAAAATTCCATCATCATTTACTCACCCTCATTTCATTCCAAACCGGTATGACTTTCTTTCTTCCATGGAATACAAAAAAAATTTTTAAAAATATATATCTTCACATGTTCTTTCACACATCACAAAAATGAAATGTATCTGGGTTGTCCAAAAAATACCATAAAAGCATAGTAAAAGTAGTTAATATGAAGTGTGCACTATATTTCAAGTCTTTTGGAGTAATACAATCACTTTGGGTTAACTAATTAGGTTTTATGTTTATGGTGTAGTCATCATATTTGAATTGAGCACTGTAAACGAGAGATGATCAGTGATTTGATTTGAGTGAATAATAAATTTAATTTCAGTTTTACACAAAGTGATCAGCTTCAAAATACTAGAAACATAGTGTATGAGTCGTATTAAATACTTTAACTGTTGTTGTATGTGTTTTTTGTTTTGGTCCTTTTTTGAGCTTGACACCACAGAGTCACTATTCACTTATCATTAAATGGTGAAAAGACATGCAAATTTCTTTTGAAAAAGAAAGAGTCATAAGGGTTTGGAGCAACATTAAAGGAATGGTTCACGCCAAAAAATTATAATTTTCTCTTTTAATTGCCCTTATGCCACTTCAAACACATTTAACTTTCATTCTTCTGCAGAACACAAAGATATTGATCCATACAAAGCAAGTCAATGGGGTCCTACATTTTCAAGCTCCAGAAAGGACATAAAGGCAACATAAAGGTAATCCATACAACTCAAGTGGTTTTATTCAAGTCTTCTGAAGAAATATGATCAGTTTTGGATCAGAAACAGACCAAAATGTAACTCCTTTTTCACTATAAATCTTGACAACTGCAGTGTCCTAGGCGCGACCATGATTTGTAGCTTGGTTGCACTTCCTCGCACTTGACGCATGCACAGAACGCACGTACAGACAGTTTAAGGGTAAGTAAATGATGAGAGAATTATAATTTTTTGGGTGAACTAACTGATGCTGTATGACTGTAGAATGCTTTGCAATGGTTTATATTGTGGTAAATGTGGTGTTGCAATGTACATTCACCCTTTTTCGGGTCATTTCATAATAAAAGCAGAACTGGTTAATGATGTGTGTATACAGCCTCAGGTTTGTGATATCTTGGGTATTGACGGGTCAAAGGAGCATCTTTAAAATCAACTGTGTAAAGAGCTTCTTCTGATGAGTGCGTCTGGGGATGTTAATTTAGAGTACTAAATTTAATGTTGGTGGAAAGAGGTATAAAAAAAGAAAAGAAAAATAAGATAGAAAACCCTTTGTCAAATTCATTGAATGTTTCTGAGGGCAGCAGCTTCACAAATAAGCATGTACAAGTGTTCATTCTTATGTTTGCTGCAAACATTCTCATGCAAAATTTCCGTTAGATTCAAAAGAGGGGCAAATGCATATAAATTAAGATCAACATGGATAGTTCGAAATTAGCATAATACACCCCCAAACCATCTTCATATAAAGGCCTTCTGCACAATCTCACCTGCACTGGTTCAAACGCATCTTAATTAAACTCTCTTAAGATTTGGCTTGAGGACACCTAGCAAACTCTACATTTAGAAAAAAAAAATTAAGTGCAAACTTATTTGATAAATCATGATTTCTACCTGAAAATATTCATATATGGATTTCATGCACAAACATGTTAAGATGCTCGGTTAGTAAATGTGACCCATAGACCTTAGTCAGAATAGACACCATCTTGAATTATAGACTGTGAGAAATATACTTTAAGTCTGTACAATGGCATGCACTCAGGCCTCAGATCACATCTACTTTTCATAACTCGTGTTTACCAGGGCTGGTTTGGGGCTGATCAGGGGCGGACTGGCCATCGGGAGAACCGGGACAAAGCTGAAATGAGCCGCTACATTATGCAGAACAGGGCACAAAACGGCGCCGCGATATGCCGAAGGGGGCAGCGATATGCAGTAAAGGACAGCGACCCACGCCCCCCCCCCCAACAACTTTTGGGCCAGTTTCTATGTAAAATCCTGGGCCGATTTCTCTTCCCAGTCCACCCCTGGTGTTTACTGAAATTCTTTGGAAAGATTTATTTTCAGTGTTTCATCAGCTGATCAACACTGATTTAAACAACAGTACAACCCATTGAACAGACTGTATTTCAATCCCTCAAAGCCTCATTTTCATTACAGTGAAAAATGAAATATGGCACTAGTCTGACTAAGGTCAATTTTTATCAGAAAGGGAAGGGAAGAGCCTATTCACCAAAATGATATGCATGAGTGTTCTCAAATCTTGGCCTGATGATTGGCTTGAGATTGGAGCCCAGAGGAGATGGAGAGAGACAAGCTAATAGTGACTGATGTTTAGAGAGGGCCCGCCTCATCTCTGGATCTCTCATCTTTCTCCTCTCTCATTCTTTCAGACTGACAACCAATACGCTTTGGTAAACAGCATAAAAATCTGAAGGCCTAGATTCATTCATACGTGTTTGAAGGGGGCCAATTCTTGCTCCTCCATGATAGCTGGACAGAAAAAGAGAGGGATTTGATTGGAATGATGGAACGGAAATGGGAGCAGATTAGGAGGGTGAGACGGAGTGACAGAAAGTAATTACCCCAGAGAAAATGGGTGGAATAGAAGGAGCATCACTGCCTCGGCAGAGGTGCAGAAGATTTAATGTCCGATGATCATGAAAAATCACCATCATCTCATGAATACACAGGAAAAGATAGAAGACAGGAGACAGAAAGAAGAGAGAAGAAAAGAGAGTCTGTGCAACCCATGAATGTGTGACAGGTCACACTGATCTTACAGTGTAATCGGAGTCAGGAGGTGGACTTTTCCTTAGCTAAAATCTGTGAATACCATAGAACACCATACAGAAAACCATACTTAAGTAATTGTTTAAAACACGTGTCAAGTTCATTGAAAATGTTATCTTTGTGTCCATGTTGGTTTTATACATTTAAAAAAAAAAAAAAACATTATTTAATTTTCTACAAATGTAAACATCAAGTAAAAGTTATTATAATACTTTCCTTGCACCTTGTAAACATGTGAGTTTACACAGCTTAATTAATTTCACAAGGAGATATACAGTATATATATATCTCTTTTAAAGGATCCTTTCATTTTGTTTTGTTTTTTCAGCTACTAAAAACAGTATAGCTACCTGCATGTTGGTTACACCACCTGACTTTATTTTATATATATTTTAAACCTAAATTTCTTCACCATTTTTTTTTTTTTACAAAAAAAATAGCAATATATTATTGCAAAGTACTTATTCCAACATTTCTTTTTTCCCAAGACTTTCAGCTTTTAATGACTTTTTTATTTATTTATTTATTTTACTGTCTACAGATGGTTACACTAAGACATTTTTTACTTTAAGCCGCAGAAAAAGTATTAAAATGACTTTGAACAGTAATTGAAAAGGTGAGGATAAAACATATTGATCATAGTTGAGATGTATTCAAGTAATTATTTAGTGTGAATTGTATATTTAATGTATTTAAATGTAACTTAATAGATCCCAATAAATAAATAAAATAACCTGAGCGTCACATCATTTATCCACTTAACAATGCTTTAGCAAAGAATCAGAACACCCTAGCTACCACAAAGCAACACACACAAAAAACAATCTTAGCAACCATATAACCATACGTGTATAGTGGCCCAGCAACCACTTACAGCCAAAGGCGTAGCCAGGAAATTACTTTTGGGTGGGTCTCGATAAAATGGATGGGTCAATTTTTCGCTCAAATTTCTTTTTTACCAAATTTTCTTTAACAAGAGAGAAGTTTTTTCACACTTTCAGAAATCAGAATTTATGCATTTTTTAAACTATTTTATAAATATATATTTGAAGTCAAAGAATAATCTCCCAGTGGGCCTGGGTCTAATCTGGGTGGGACCAGGCCCACCCCGACCCACCCTTGACTACACCACTGCTTACAGCACCCTAGTATCATGGTGGGGAGTTTTGTATAGGCAGGCAACACGTATTTTCTCCAGAAAACTTAAAAATCTAGAAGAAATAAGCATTGCAAAAATGGATTAACACATGGGCCTACCGGGCATTTGCCAAGACTTTAAAAGGTAAGTTCAACCCAAACTTCTGTCATCATTTACTCACCCTCATGTTACTGGAATTACTGAAGTAATGAAGAGTGTGACAACTATCCCCATTCTCCCCTATCTGTTCTTCATTCTAATGCCAGATAATAATTTCTGAGAAACAATGTCTGGCAGCAAAACTCTGGACTGGCGTGTCTCACCGGAGTCCATGAAGATGAAAAGCAAGAGTGTTTGTGATGGCTGGGGATGATGAACTTGTCCTGTCTGCCTCTCGTGGTTTTGGGAGAGATGTGACAGCGATGCTTCCTAGCACCATCTGGCTCTGGGGATGAAAATCATCAATGCAAAAACCTTCCCACAAAGCAGAGTAATGAATGAACAGCTTCCTTTGGCAGAGAGCTGAACAAAGCCCTGTCCAAACATTCTCATCTCCCTGTTCCATTTCTTGTGTTTAGGCAGGAACATGATAAAAACAGCCTCTGAACAGAAAAGAACAGAACCAAGAATTTGCCCATAGCTCAGTCCAACTCATTGTGAAATTAACATTTAAAAAATCAGCGACTTTCTCAAATGAGCCAAACCAGACTCAAAGGTATGTTACATCCCCTAGGGGTGGGACGCAACAAGGTGAAGGAAGGTGTTCTCCCTGCTCATCCGTCAGACTAAGAACCCCAGACAACAGCGATAAGATCCAATATTGTTTTTTATTAAGAGTAATGATTTCCAAAGATGTAACAAAAATATGCACAGTAGGTATGAGCTTCAGGGTGACCCCTGGCCCAAAATAATAAACAAAAAAGGTCTAGAAAGAAAAATGATAACTTACCTGGAAGAAGAAAATAAAAATACAATTTAACAAACTTAACTTCACTAACAGAAACAGAGCAAACAATATCAAATAAACAGGGCAGGGCACCCATACAAACCTAACTGCTATAGCTCAGAAAACACTCTAATTCTGAAGAGCAACAATGTAACAAACTCTCAGCTGGAGACCACGAGGGATTGGTCTGGCAGCTGGTGAAGGAGTGTGATCAACCCAAAGCCACAACAGCTCACATTTGAAAGGCAACACAGGGATTTTATAGGCGCACAATCAGAAATGGCCAATCTGCAAATCAGCAGCACCGACAGACACAGACAGAGAGTAAGAACACCGGACAGCACAGCCAAAACTGCACACATTATTACGGAATGTAACAGGTACCATAACAAAATGAAGAAATCCCCACCTACTTAGAAATAATTATTTATTTCTTCACATATAACTCAAGTTTATACATTTATAGGAGAGGTAATTGTGAACCCTACCTTGGCTTAAATTGATTTTTTGTTTTTTTGTTATTTATTTCAAAACAGTGGGGCGAAAATTCTAAACGGCTCAGCCACTTTTGCATGCTGTTTAGGCGTTATTCTAAATGACAATGTGACGTATTTAATTCTTGACTAATCAAAATTCTCAAGTTCCAATCACTATACTGCATGTTTGAAAAAAAGGTCATAATGCAGTCAAAATTTGAGTTTTGTAGCTTTAAATCCATGTCTATTAGCTCTGAGGCCATCTAAACGATAGTGTACTTTTAAATGTTGACAACAATAACTTTTGGCACACTGAAATAAATATTTTGTGGTGAAGTAAATGTAGCAGAAAAGATTAAATACTTTCTACATTGAATAAATTAAAGAGTAAACTTGAAACTGTTAATTAAATTCAAAATTTTTACTTAAATTCAAACATCTAAAAATTAATGCTTAGCTTCTAAGTAAATATTATTCATGATTGTTTGTTATCTTTGCAATGTGTCATCATGTATCAATCTTAAAGTAGAAAACCTTGTCATATTTATTTGCTAATTTAAGTAAATTTCACAGGTAAATTAAATAAGCACATTTTACTCAACTTTTCGAAGCTGGTGTTCTCAGCATGCACAGGCTTGAATAATTAATGAGCTTTCATGGTTTCACTTCACGTTTGGTAACTTCTTGATTTGTGAAGTCTGAAGTTCATTTTCTACCTAAAATTACCTGTTCATGATTAAAAAAAAATTACCTTTTCATTGTTATCGTCATCGTGTTTTGCGCACCAAGTGTTGAGGTCTGCATGCGCAGCCATGTACTGTATCTAGTTTCTATTGCCTGTAATGCAAGATGATGCTGTCTAATATCCTACATGGCATGCATTATACTTTCCTCTGGAAGGCTTCTGTATGTCATGTGGTACAAGAATAAACGTGTTTATAAGGTAAGTTAAAAATGTGAAATGTTCCAATAAAATGTACATTTAAATTTTTACTAAATGTAAATCAGATTTGCAAGTAAACTGTATTAACTGAAATGTTTAAGTTAAATTTACTCACTCACTTTAATCAATAATATATCATGAAGTAGATTTTACTTAATTTTATACCATTAAAATGTATTTAGAAAAACTGTGTACAAAAACTTGCAAATAAAAAGTCATTTTTTCAGTGCAGATTCTGAATACATATTCAAATATATTTTCTTTCTGTCTTTCTCTCAGAAAATGGACAGAAATATTGATGCACTCAGGGGTGTATCCACATTTTAGTCTAATAAAATGCTTTCTAGAATGAGAATTTCCATTCTCCTAATATTACAGGACTGTTATATTACTCTGTGAATCTTTATCTCTACACATTTATCTCAATATCTGTTAATTAGGGTATGCAAGAAAAAAGCTAATGTTGAACATGTTGTTTGTTTGATGTTATCTCCTTGCGACACTGAACCTCTTTTTAGGTTATTAACACTGAAAAGTACTTGATATTCTGAAAGACAACTTCATTTTAGATCTAACAGATTCCCACCTGTCTCTCATGAATATTCATCTGATTGTTTTAATAGGAATTAATGACTTGCCAGATCCAGCAGATGTACCTTAACGGCTGACTTCATCTGTTTTACTATATAAATGCATATCCCATCTCTTTGATCCCCAAAAAGGTGACAGAAAGCATTTGTAGTGTACATTTTGTTTGAAATATTTTAGAAGTTATCTATGAGCTAAGCACGTTATTTGGAACACTATGGTCCTAATAAAGTTCCTGACGTGGTCTTGTACTGTTGTAGCCCATCTGCCTCAAGGTTCGAAGGGTTGTGCAATAGCATGAGATGCTATTCTGCTCATTACAATTGTCAGTGGTTATCTGAGTTACCATAACCTTTCTGTCAGGATTGTTCCAATCTTGATGATAAACAAGGCAACCTGGTCTCATAGAATAATGTTACTATACATACATTTCTGCAAAATAGTTTTTTATGTGGCTCGTTGTATGTATCGCAGCAGTTTCCTGGTGAAATGACCACTAGATGCACTACAACAACGATTTATGTTCTGTCAAAAAAATCAGGAGTAAAACGGTATATTGTCAGTTCAACACTTACTTTTCACCTTGCTTCTCACACAATGCTATCTTATGACATCAAAACACTTTAACTGTAGTGCATGACTTGATACATTTTAATGTTTGCATTAAGTTACTAACTACATCTACAAGCTTGTTCAAGCACAATAGCTTGTTGTGCAGTAGCTCAACTGATGCAAAGGACCGGGGTATGAGTCCTGAAAAAACATGCAAGTCGACACATGAGCTGAAAGTGTCATAAAAAGAACCACAAAATGTGGTTGCTTCAGAAATTGCGTTTTTCATCTTACACTTGATTTTATGGCACTATATGCAGGGTTGGGGAGTAACGAAATACATGTAACGGGATTACGTATTTAAAATACTAAATATAAGTAACTGTATTCCACTACAGTTACAATTTAAATGGTAATTAGAATACAGTTACATTCAAAAAGTATTTTGATTACTGAAGAGATTACTTTGTATTTTATTGTCATTTGTTTCATTTAATATTTAGTCCTTTCAGATGGAAAAATGTATACATATAAATTATGCGATCCAAAGTGCATTTGAACAGCAGTGAAACACTTTCTTATGATGTGTTACATTCATACGAGCAGACAGAGAAGTACGTTTAAAGCACTAGAAAAAGAAATAAACCTTGTGTAAATTGTCAACTTTATGCTAAGCTAAAATGCTATTTCTAGCCATTTTACATGCACATGTTACCAGCCACGATCATATTTTTAATCAAGAAAATTCACGTTAGATCATAATTTCTTTTTTTCTAGTAAGACCTTTGATATTAGGGCAAAAATCGTATTCTTGATAATAATTTTTGTATTGTTTTCCTGTAAAAATATCTAAAAATCTTAAAACAAGATCAATTTGATTTATCTTGTTTTAGAAACAACACTGCATAAGATATTTAGGTTTTTCAGAGAATGTATTTTTAACATGTGGATTTTGTCTTACTGTACTGGCAGAGTTTTTATAGTCAAAACAAGTGAAAAAATCTACCAGTGCTGAAGAAGTAATCCAAAGTATTTAGAATACTTTACTGACCTTTACTGAGTAATCTAACGGAATACGTTACAAATGACATTTTACAGCATGTAATCTGTAATCTGTAGTGGAATACATTTCAAAAGTAACCCTCCCAACCCTGACTATAGGTTAGGTTTAGGTTTAAGCTGAAGTGTAGGGATGTAGGTTTTGTTGATTTAAAATTTCATCTGTTTGTGAGACATTTAACTCACTTTAAGCACCACACAGTGGACATTTCACCACGGAACTGCCGTGATGTGTAATGATTCACTAATTGCAAAAATATCACCACAGTTAAGCAATTTTAATGAGATCAGGCTGAAATAGGCAAATAATAAAAGGCAAGTCATTGAAAAGGAAACTTATTAAGCTGAACTTTTCTATGACTCTGTTGTAAGCTTATAAGGCAGACACAAGCCACTCTTTTATGGTGTCACAGAGATAGTGCTTACTATATTTTCGGGTGAACTTAGCCTACGAATGGTTTACTTATAGTTGTCTCTGCATATTAAGCTGGCATCGAAGTATTTTAACATCAGAAAAATTACACTCATCTTTAACACTAAACTAACTTGTCTTTCACTTTTACAGAACTACTAAGTTGTTAAAAAGCACAAAGTGAGCTATGACTGCCATTGGTTCTATTTAAAAAATAGTGCATGACATGGCATGACATTTTTCATGTAAAATGTTGTTCATATATCAATCTTGATTTCACTTTAAGTATATTATCTGTATGTTTTTCCTACTTGACATTGCAGATATTAAATAATCTCTAGTTTACACAGCCCACTTTATTCCCCCAACCCCTCTGAAACAAACATTATTCCATATGAGGAGAGCAAAATCAATGTGGAACTGTAAACACCCCACATAGTTTCATATTGAGGCATCACTTAGTGACTGATAATGCTTTTCTAAATTGATATTTTGTTAAAGGCATTACTGATCAGCCATTATGCAGATGACAGCAATAGAATCTCAATATCCATATTACTTTCAGAGGGCATGAGCAGTCTTGTCTCACTCTGTCTTTGCCAACATGCAACACACAACAATGCATAAAATATGTATGTCTTCCATAAAATTCATATTGATTTCCCACCCACTCTGAATGAATATCCAATAGGTTTACACATGCTGTATCCATAATGTCAAAATACAGCCATATGCATTGAAGATACATGAAAAATATAAGGTGTTAAAGGCAATTCAACTTATAGGAAAACATTTTTGCCAAACTAAATTCAAATTAAATCGGTCGATAATACATGCCCTGTAGTCACCTGGTAACATCGACCTGCCTTTCGCTATCTATTCACACATGATGGAATATACTGACATAAAGGGCCCAAATCTGCTGCAGGACATGTCACCCCGGACTGCTGTGATCACCCATCACAAGCAATGGATATATTGTCTGATTCACCAGCAAGGATCAAATGAATGAGATCTGGAGCAGAGTTAATGATTTGCCTTCAGGTCTGTAAACAGATATTTTAAAAGGCTTGCCATATGACCAACATGTTTATAAGTGGTTGGCAAATGGACATGGACATTTGATAATTTATAGGTTTATAGATACTGTGAAATAGAATATTAACATTTTATTTGATATTAGGAGGTGAAATGCTTCTTCCTAACTTAAACGCTTGAAAATGTTTTATTTACTTGCCGTTTGGGTCCTAATTAGCAAAATACCAAGGATCCCCAAGAGATTGCACAATTGGAATTTGATTTTGTTTGTTGCGCTGCAGGACTGAAAAAAATTTGACAAATGAAAGCATTTACTTACTTTTTTAGATAAATATTTAAATTCATGACCAGATTTGAAAGTTGAAAGTGTTTATATACAAAATCTGTTATTTGATGTACAAATAACTTTTGTTTCTTTATTATACATAACCATTTATTCTACATATGGTGGCCATCATGTAATGTGATCATATGTCCAGTTGAATACTACTCACTTTTTTTTTTTTTTTGGTAACCCCCCTTTATTGGGAACTTCTAGACCAGGGTATTTCTACAGTGCCAAATGAATAAATGAATATTTACATGATGATGCATCCATGTTGTAGTCAGTATAATTTGCAAGGCCACTGTCATATCGGCTAACAAAACAAAATAAAAAATTACCTCGATAGGGATAGTTCACCCAAAAAATTAAAATTCTCTCATCATATACTCACCCTCATGCCATTCCAGATGTGACTTTCTTTCTTCTGTTGAACACAAAGTTTTTTAGAAGAATATCTCAGCTCTGTGGGTCCATAAAATGCAAATGAATGGTGGCCAGAACTTTGAAGGTCCAAAAAGCATGTAAAGGCAGCATAAAAGTAATCCAAAAGACTCCAGTTGTTAAATCCATATATTCAGAAGATATATGATAGGTGTGGGTGAAAAACAGATCAATATTTAAGTCCCTTTTTACTATAAATTCTCCTCTCTGCCCAGTAGGTGGCGATATGCACGAATAATGTGAATCGCCAAAAACAAAAGAAGAATGTGAAAGTGGAGATTTTATACTACAAAAGGACTTAAATACTGATCTCTTTCTCACCTACACCTATCTAATCATTTCTTAAGACATGGATTTAACCACTGGTGTCATACAAATTACTTTTATGCTGCCTTTAAATGCTTTTTGGACCTTCAAATTCTGGCCACCATCCACTTACATTGTATGGACCTACAGAGAGGAGATTTTCTTCTAAAAATCTTTTTTTGTGTCCAGCAGAAGAAAAAAAAGTAATACAAATTACAGCCCAACCGATATGTGATTTTTGAGACCGATACCGATTTTAGAGGGGGAAAATTCACCGATTATCAATGTGGTAGCCGATATAGTTAATTTTTTTGCTGGAATGAAAACAGACCTTTTCTATGTGGATTGTTCACCGATTTTGCACCGATATGACTATGCAAATGTACTCAGAAGGCTGCTTTCTTAAACAAATATTTTTATCAAAGAATATTTGACATTTTTATTATACATTGTCAACAATTTCTAGAAATGAACACTGAGAAAATAAAGAATAAATTCAAATAAAATAAATAGCTAAATAAACATCAGTACTGTTTAGTATCAGTCAAATGCTGACCATTAAAATAAAGAATAAATAAAATAAATAGCTAAATAAACATCAGTAGTACCGTTTAGTATCAGTCAAATGCTGACTATATTAATACTGCCAGTTATTGGCAGGTTGTAAATCAAGAAGCATTTACACCTGCCGAGACAAGAGATCAACAGTGGCAGCAGTGTTACACCGTATGCTGCTATGCAAGTTGAGGGGAAACTTTCAACGGTGGAAAACCAGACTATTAAATATTACATTTTATAAATGCTACAACTGGAATTGTTTGGTTGAAGGGGGTACCAAACTGTGAATTCTGAACAAAACAGTTTGGTGAATACATGTTTGCACATTAGCTTCCACTCAGCTGACAAGCAATGAAAGTAGCTACATGGTTAGCTAGTTAGCTATAAGCTCATCATGGAGATTAAAAGATGGACCAGCATTATGTCTCACCAACTAGGTAACAGCGTAGCATGAAATCAACACTCAACAGATACAATCCACCACCACACTGTTGTCTGCTGAGCTGCAAAAAGATGCTCTGATGTTTACCTTTCAATCTGCTACATTACTTACTGCACTGACAAACTTTAGATGGCTAATATAGCAAACAGACATGAGTGACATGGTTGCCAGGGACAGGGTTAACGTTATATTAGTTATATTGAAAATGGAAAATGATGGGGTCATTGTTTATTAATTTTCCAGTATGTATTTCACAAACTAGTTAGCAACCTACAGAGAAGACACTGCTCAACTCCGCACGGCTTAACTCTGCCCTGTCTGCAGAGCCACCGTCAGCTCAGAGTCAGCTCTGTAAACAATGGAGTCAGAGCGCGCTCTGCTGGACAAACTACGTAATGACACTAATTCTAAAGCATTGTTTTCTGCATTATATGTTCTGAAAAAAAGTTTTCATATCTGCGTATATCGGTAAACCGATACCGATATATCGGTGAAAGGCTAATATCCGATATACTGGTCGGGCACTAATACAAATCTGGGATGGCATGAGAGTGAGAAAATGATGAGATATTTTTTTAATTTCTGTGTGAACTATCCCTTTAACAATGTTTGATGACTAATATATTTAACTGAAATGTTTCTGCCTTTTTGTTATTGCATTAGAGGTCAATAGTTATTGATGACCTTGCCCTCAATTCCAGCATAAAGGAGAAATTAAATAAATGACTCACAAATCAATAAAGCCAAGCTAAAATCGACATGCAGCATCTTAATATGTTCCTGCTGTTATGATCCAAATGTGCGTTTTGGTCATATACTGCATTGAATTTTAAGTTAAATTGTATTGGCTAAATAATACTTTATTAAAAAGAACAAGTCTTTTGAATTGAACACTCACATATAAGTCACTGCTCCAGCACAGCATGTCAAATCAGTGAGAGACGCTGACTCATCAACTATGAGCTTTTTTAGTGTGAAACTGGTGCATGGTATAAACATGGTTTTATTGGTTTTATTCCATCAGTTTTGCTTCATTACACCCTCCAAGGCAAGCACTCAATACCCTTGTGTGATAAATCTCTAGCTTGGTTGTGAAGGAGGAAGCGGGGGCCAGGTGAAAAGTGCACGTAAATCTTTTATTACTTTGAACAATCTCCATTTTACATGCAAAGGTTTGCTTTTCAGCACAACAAAAGTGAGCACACACAGAGTCGGCCCCGTGCATATCACTCTCTCTCTCCTCCGGCATTCTGGACTGCCCTTACATCCCTCTCCAGCACTCACTGCAACACAGAACAGCAGTTAGAGATAATTTCCCGCAGGTGTCAATCCTTACTGATCTTCCTCTCCCGGTCTCGCTCTCCACAGATGTCGCTCGGCCATGCCCCCCATCTCGCCCGACTCAGGCCAGGGAGCCATCCGGCCTGTCACCTACTGCCCCCCCAATTCCAGAGAGGAAATCCGTGACAGCCATCTGCGCCCCCGGCCTGTTGACCACCTCGAACTTAAAAGGATAGAGACAGATACCAACGGGTGATCGGCACATTGGCATCCTTCATGCGATGGAGCCACTGGAGCGGGGCGTGGTCTAAACAGAGGGTGACAGCATGCCCCAACAGATAGTACCAGAGGGTGAGGACCTCTGGCCACTTGATGGCCAAACTCTCCTACTCAATCGTTCTGTACCTAGTCTCCCTCAGCTTTCGAAGAGCTTTCGACTAATGTACAGCACGGGGCACTCCCCCTCCACCATCTGGGACAGTACCACTCCCAACCCCCTGTCTGACACGTTCATCTGCAAGATAAAAGGGAGAGAAGTGCAATAATGGCCCACTGCAAAGTGCAGCTTTCACCCGCATGAATGCCTGCTGACATGGCTCCACCCACTGGACCGGATCTGGTGCTCCCTTTTTAGTCAGATCTGTCAGCGGGCTGATGACAGTCGAATAGTTAAGCACAAACCTACGATAATAGCCAGCCAGCCCCAGGAACTGTCTCACCTCCTTTTTGGTCTTAGGTCTCTGGCAGGCTGCAATCGCTGCAGTCTTATCAATTTAGAGCCGCACCTGCCCACGACCCAAGTGGAAGCCCAGATACCGTACTTCCACCCACCCAATTGCACACTTCTTTCAGTTTGCCATGGGTCACGCCCCTTTCAACGACCTCAGGACAGCCCTCAGATGCCACGGCGTGAGCAGCATGCGGTCTGAGGATTATGTTCATGAGCCACTGAAACGTAGCCAGGGACCCGAACAGAAGGGTTACGAATTGGTGTAATTTAAACAGTGTAGAAAATGCCTTTTTTCACGGGACATGGGAGTTAAGGGGATCTGCCAATGTCCCTTCGTCAAATCCAGTGTCGAATAAAAGTGAGCTGCGCCAAACCGATCGAGCAGTTCATCAATCTGAGGCTTCAGGTATGCATCAAATTTAGACACCGCATTGATTTTCTATAATCCACACAGAACCGGACCAAGCTGTCACTCTTAGGAACCAGAACCACTGGGTTGGCCCAATCACTGTGGGATTCTTCTATTACCCCCATATCTAGCATGGCCTTCAATTCTTCCTGTACCACTTCTTTTTTGTGTTCGGGTAGTCAGTAGAGACGACTGTGTACCACTACCCCTGGGGTTGTTTCGATATGGTGCTCTATGAGATTCGTACAACCAGGGAGAGGCGAGAACATGGAGAACTCTCCTTGCAACCTGGCAACTTTGACTTGGGACAGTGAGAGGTGGTCTCCACAAGTAACCGGGATGACTTGATTGGTGGCTTTTAAGTTCACCTCTGGCTCTAGCTCCTCCCTCTCACTGTCGCCGAAGTCACGGGAACTTTCTCTCTCCTTGGTTTTAGGAGGTTGAGGTGGTAAATCTGGTGTGCCTCTATCCATTCGTTCACCTCATAATCGATTTCCCCAACTCGCTGTGTGACCTCAAATGGCCCTTGCCACTTGGCGAGTAATTTAGAGCTCGATGTGGGGAGCAATACAAGGACTTTATCTCCCGGTGTAAATTCCCATAGTTGAGTGCCCCTATTATACAGCCAGCTTTGACATTCTTGAGCCAGAAGCAAATTCTCCTGTGTTAGTTGCCCCAGTGTGTGGAGATTTGCTCTCAGCTCAAGAACAAATTGAATATAATATTTACTGTTTGAATGTCCCTCCTCCCAATTTTCTCATAGGACGTCGAGCATGCCACATGGTCGGCGCTTATACAATAATTTTAAAACCCCGTGGAGGCTTGTGGGACCTCTCGAACTGCAAATAATAGGGGCCCGAGCCACTTGTCCCAATTCCGAGTGTCGGAGAATCTTCTGAATCATGTTCTTTAGGGTTTGATTAAAACGTTTGGCCAAGCCGTCCGTTTGTGGGTGGTAAATGCTGGTCCAAATCAATTTAATCCCCAATAATTCGTACAGTTCGAGTAGTGTGCGTGACATGAATGTAGTGCCCTGATCAGTGAGGATTTCTTTCGGAATCCCCACTCGGAAGATAATTCTGAAGAGTGCCTCTGTATCACTCCATGCTGAGATGTTGAACAGAGGCACTGCTTCCAGTAATTGCGTTGTGTAGTCCACCAGAATCAACACAAAGTGATGCTTGCATGCCGTCCATTCTAATGGCCCGACAAGGTCCATACCAATTCTTTCGAAGGTACCTCGATCAATGAAAGGAATGGCACTTTTGGGGTGGCTGGCTGATTCACAAGCTGACATACGCGGCATACCGCACACCACCTGCAAATGCCTGGCCTATTAGACAGTTCAGTGTTTTTTTCTGCCCTGCTGCCATTGGATTATAATGAGCCATCTGTAATAATATTTCCAGATGGCTCTTCGGTACTAACAATTGGGTTGTATCTTCCTTTGTCTGAGTGTTCTGCGTCACTCTATACATCCGCTCCTTGATAATCAAAAGATACGGGTATGAGAGTGCAGTGTCCGGCTGAAGGCGTTGATAATCGATCACTTTCACTTGGTCGAAGGCGTGCCTAAGGGTCTCGTCTCGCATCTGTTCCAGAGGGAAATCCCCTACAGGGAATCCTGTAAGGGCTGGGGAAGCTGGGACTTCCCCCTCCTTTGCATCCTCCTGACGCAGAGCTGACATAGACGGCCCTGGCACAGCCTCCCCAGCCAGCGAATCGCAAACCACACACTGATACGCTTGTTTGCAGGACTATTCCACACATATTCCCCTCAGAAAAGTTGTAAATTCCAGCCAATTTGTATCCAAATATAGTGGATGGGAGAGACAGGGACTAACCGCAGCCTTGACATTATTCCTTTGTCCCTGAAATTGAATGATGACCATCACTAAAGGGTCCTTTTGAATATCCCTGTGCACACACCTTACCTTCACCCACCAGCTTGTATCCAAAGCCTTGGATTGAACAAAGTCTTGGTGAATGGAGGTTTGGTTACAACCTGAATCCACCAAGGCTTGGTATGTGCCCCCCTTAATACTCTCAGGTATCCGGTACCAATTTTGGGGTCGTAATTCCAGGAGAGACAGAAGAAGAGGGCTCGCCGGCCCCCAGATACTCCGCCACATGGTCCTCAGCTAGCTGGACCGCCTCATCCGTTCCTTTAGCCGGCAGATGAATTGATCCCTCCTTTTCTTAAAAAAAAAATACAATAAAAATCAAGGTTAAAGTGAGGCACTTACAATGAAAGTGAACTGGAAGATTTTTGCAGGGTTTAAAAGGCAGTGTGTCTTTAAAATGTGAAGTTTTGTCATTTTATAAAAGCTAATTTTATTTAGCTGTAAAGTTGTTTAAATAATCATTTTACAGTCATTTTAGGGTTTACAGTGTCATGTTGTCATTAATTTGTGAAATCGGATATAACTTTACACAGAAAAGGTTAGTAAGCGATTTTATCACACTAAAATCGTGTTAACATGCATATTGTTTTTTGTCTTGTGGCCATACTTTTGAAATAATTCGTATTTTAACATTTTTAAATTGTCCTCATTCATTTCCATTGTTTGTGCCTCACTGTAACCACTGGAACATTGGCTCAACCAATGGTGTCAGGTTGGGGTGGGACTTTTTCTTTGTCTGACCAATGGTAGAGTATTCAGGATATCTGTTTGTAAACAGGTATTTTTTGTAATTCCGTTTGGTGTCGCTAGAGTCCCAGAAACTACACAACTTTAAGCATAGGGATTTAGTTTTTAAGACCATGAGAAGCATACAGTGGTGGCCAAAAATATTGACACACTTGATAAATATGAGCAAAGAAGGCTGCGAAAAATATGTCTTTGTTTATCCTTTTGATCTTTCATTCAAAATATTCACAAAAATATATCCTCAAATGGATATCAATCAATTGCAAACACAACACAAGTTTTATCAAAAAACTAATATTTTTGTCAAATATATGTGTGGCACAATTATTGGCACCCTTTTATTCAATACTTTGTGCAACCTCCCTTTGCCATGATAACAGCTCCAAGTCTTCTCCTATAATGCATAATGAGGTTGGAGAACACATGGCAAGTGATCTGAGACCATTCCTCCATACAGAATCTCTCCAGATCCTTCAAATTCAGAGGTCCACGTGGTGGACTCTCCTCTTCAGTTCACCCCACAGGTTTTCTATGGGGTTCAGGTCAGGAGACTGTGATGGTCATTGCAGAACCTTGATTTTGTGGTCAGTGAACCATTTTTGTTTTGATTTTGATGTGTGTTTTTGGAACACTGGAAGATACAACCAGGGCACATTTTAAAATTTCTGGCTGAGGCAGTCAGGTTTTTATTTTTTATCTGTTGGTATTTGATAGAGTCTATGATGCCATGTATCCAAACAAGATGTCCAGGACCTTTAGCATTAACCGTGGCCATGAGGTACTTTCATGTGGTTACCTCTCTGTGTGCGCCAAACACATCTGTGGTGTTTGCTGCCAAAAAGCTCTATTTTTGTTTCATCTGACCATAGAACCCAGTCCCATTTGAAGTTCCAGTAGTGTCTGGCAAACTGAAGACACTTGAATTTGTTGTTGGATGAGGAGCAGAGGTTTTTCTCTTGAAACCCTCCCAAACAACTTGTAGTTTTGGACACTTTCTGATCCCAAGACCCAACTAATTTTTGCAATTCTCCAGCTGTGATCCTTGGAGAACCATCCTCCTTACCGTGCTTGGAGACAATATAGACATGCGTCCTCTTCCAGGTCGATTCTTAACATCTCCAGTTGATTGGAACTTCTTAATTATTGCCCTGATTGTGGAAATGGGCATTTTCAATGCTTTGGCCATTTTCTTATAGCCATTTTCTATTTTGTGATGCTCAACAACCTTTTGTCGCATATCATAACTTTATTCTTTGGTCTTACCCATTGTGATAGATAACTATGGGAATTTGGCTTTTTTGTTACTTCATATTTATATCCCTCTGAAACAGGAAGTCATGGCTGAACAATTTCATGTTCCTAGTCACTCAGGTATACTATAAAATGTAAAATATGAATGGGAATATACTTCAGATATATTATACTCATAAGAATTTCTAGGGGTGCCAATAATTGTGGCAAACATGTTTTGGAGAAAAATTTGTTTACTTCAATTAAAGGTTAGATTTTTGTGAATATTTTGAATGAAAGATCAAAAGGATAAACAATAAAGACATTTTGTACAGCCTTCTTTGCTTATATTTACCAAGGGTGCCAATATTTTTGGTCTCCACTGTAAGTTCAGCCAAGTGTGTCCAAACATTTTACTTGTAGTGTACACATAAGCTCTGAAACACAATCAAGTTATTTCTGTTTGTGTTTCTGTGATTAGAGCATATTTGTGTTTTGGTTGTGGAGGCCTGCAGGAAAATTCAGTCTCTTTCTGTCTCTTTTCAATCACCACTAAAGATGAATATTTCAGCGGATGATACCAAACAGGCCCAGTAAAAAGCCACTCCTCTAACACTGTCAATTAAAAATCTAAGAAAAGAGGTAATGTATTTTTTTCTCTACTTCCTGTGGATCCAGGATGACTTATGTCAGAACCTTTCACGTGCGTTAAAGGGATAATTCACCCAAAAATGAAAATTCTCTCATCATTTACTCACCCTCATGCCATCCAAGATGTTTATGACTTTCTTTCTTCTGCAGAATACAAACGAAGATTTTTAGAAGAATGTTGCAGCACTGCAGGTCCATACATTGTAAGTGAATGGTGACCAGACATTTGAAAGTCCAAAAATCATGTAAAGGCAGAATAAAAGTAATCCACAGTGGTTTAATATATTCCTTCAGAAGCTATGCAATAGGTGTAGGTGGGAAACAGATCAATATTTAAGTCCACTTTCACTTTCCAAATTCTGAAAGTCAAAGTTAAAATTGATGGTAAAAAGGATTGAAATATTGATTGGTTTCTCACCCAAAATGATTGTATCGCTTCAGAAGACATTTATTGAACCACTGGAGTTGTATGGATTACTTTTATGCTGACTTTATGACTTTTGGAGTTTCAAAGGTCTGGCCACCATTCATACACATCTGGGATGGCATGAAAGTGAATAAATGATGAGAGAATTTTCATTTTTGGATAAACTATCCCTTTAAATACTACAGGCCCAATTCTGTATGAAAGATCAGCTCATCTGAAGGTCCAGCTCTCTCATTCTCTCTCCCATTTCACATACTCTTTCCAATCCATTTCCCATTTAACGTGTCCTGCGTGTACTGCAATCTTCCTTCAAATGTCAATTAAAAGACAAATAGATTTTATCTTCTCTCTCGCACTCCTATAGTAATGTCGAATGAATCTGACCTTTCCATCCTATCAATGTTGATATTATTTGATATTTTCTTTGTTTGTTTTGCAGGGATGCTTAACGGTGTATGTTGCTTCAGGTTGTTGTTTTAGAGTTTCACAATCAATAAAGCAGCAAATGCACAGTCCCAAAATTATAATGTGTTAAGCACCAAATGAGAGTAAAATTGGCTTTGGCGAGTAAAGAGGCTCGCCAATCGGCATTTTATTAGGAAATATAACATAATACATGGATTAAATGGAACTGTAATAATGACAGCCTGACCTTCGCTGATGTAAGAGAAAGACTGAAGAATTCAAAGAGAGAGGCTTTTCAAAAAATGTTTGGGAATGACATCATTATTTGATCTTTTTTCATGAAATATTAATAAAGAACGAGCAGGACACAATGCCCGTTGTGTGTGTGTGTGTGTGTGTGTGTGTGTGTGTGAGATATACTTGAGCACTGAGCTTGTGTTGCTGCTCTTCTATAATTCTGTTGTCATGCTCTTAGTCTGTCAAATGATAAAAGATACTTTAAAAACCTCTCACACACAAACACAACCTGCCTCACATAGTCTAACTAGAATGATGCTCACACCTAAACAATGGTGCACTATAGCAATGAGCAAATGAACTTTAATACTTACATCTGATTGAGTGATCTGAAAATACACAGAGAAAGTGTTACTTTTCAGATTTTTCCCTCCATCATCTGATTCTGGACATTTTTGCATTTGCTCTGTAAAAAAATAAAAAATAAAAAGAAATTTTTTGTACCAGAGTACTGTGGTGGTATCATGGTACAGTGATGGTCTCAGAAATCAGTACCATGGTACTGAATGATTACAATAACCATATAGCCTACCATAGTATTAATAACATATCATTGTTCTCCATGGAACTGTAGCTTACCATGGTAGTTTTATGTACTATTTATAAAAACAATTATTTTTACCAAAAAAAAAACAAACAAAAAAAACATGATAATATGGTACTTGGTATGTTTTTCATAAGTGACATAAATGAAGTGCCTAAGAGCTAGAATTAAATCATTATGGCAAATCATCATAAGATAATTACATTCTACTGTAGGGCTTTACTGGTTGTTTAGATCAGTGTTACTATCAGAAATAATTGGTAATTATTTCTTCAACAAGCTGCTTATTTTGAGATAATATTCATGTACATAGCAGAGCGGGACAAGTTACATGCCAAATATTAACACTTTGGATTATTAGGGGTTTGTTCAAATCCCTATCTAAATATGTACAATAGTAATATTGATACTAATAACTATAATTATTAATACTCATCTGAAACTATACAAAGAGGTTGTTGTTAATGAGTGAATTGCACAAAAGACCAGAATTTTGTCAGTTCTAACCCCATGTTTAAGAGTTTATTAACCTGTTCTGATACCTTGACCTCTACTATAATTTTTTTTTTTTTTTAAACAGCTTGGTTTCATTACCATTATGTGACTGTGGCAACATTTTTGCAAAACAAAATTACGTGCTACGTAATTACACGTTTAGCTGCACTTTCCTAGTGAAATGTGACAAAATCGAGTGAAATTATGTAATCAGGCGAGGTTTTTCAGGTGAATATTAGTCAAGGGTTTTAATGAGTAAAACGTACCTAACTAACCTAAAACATCAATCTAAACCTAACTGATAGTGTTTTAAAAGCAAATGCGAAAAGTACATTTACTGATGCAACATTGTAATTTCTTGTCACTTTTACTCATGTTTCAAGCATGCGTGCTGGACTGGTCTCCCGGTCTTCCGAGTCCAAAGTCCAACACAGTCAGGTGAGCTACTGCGGAAGCTAATCACATTTAAATATGTGTGTAAATGTAGGTGAGTCTGTAATACATCCATTTAAATTTATTGTTTTTCAAATGATGCATTACAGTAAAGGTGTTTCAATATCATAACATAGCAGTGTGTGAGTAACAGAGCAAAAATGTGTTTATTAAGTCATAATCAGCTGTTGTTGTGATTTGTGTGAAAGTAAATAAAACGCATAGTTGTTGTAGTGCCTCTAGTGTTAATTTCAGTAAACTGCAACAAAATGTAGAATTCAGCAGCTAAAAGTCAATTTGCAAAAATGATGTTTTAGTAATGTTCATTCTATGAAACTAGGTTAAACACACACACACACACACACACACACACATACACATACACACACATACACACACACACACACACACACACACACACACACACACACACTGGTGTGGCTATCCTTATGAGGATTCTCCATAGAAATAATGATTTTATACTGTACGAACTATAGATTCTATCCCCTAACCCTAACCCTAACCCTCACAAAAAAACGTTCTGCAATTTTTCATTTTCAAAAAGGGATTTGAATTATGGGGACACTAGAAATGTCCTCATAAACCACATTTATAGCATAATACCCTTGTAATTACCAGTTTGTAACCTAAAAAAAAGTCCTCGTAAACCACCCAAACACGCCCACACACATACACACACAAGGAGAGACATGTAGTATTTAATTTCCTTTGCTTTCCTGTCTTTCTTTTGCTTATTTTGCCTTGGTTTTCCTTATTCTTTATTTTAGGTAATCTACAACATGGACAACAGAAATGTTTACAGTTTGTTCTGTTACTTATGTTTTGACCCTTTTCATGACCCTTCCATTACAACAACCATAAATCCACATCATATATAAAATCCATTGAGCCTTCATGTTTTGCAGTTCTGAGTGGCATCTCAAACCAAGGTCACCCACAGAGCTCAGGCTCAAATGACTGACAACTTTAACCTTTTTTTTTTTTTAAAGGGGGCCAGAAAAAAACTGATATTTGTCCTTGAGAGCAATAATGTAAACTGCTTATAGACACTACCTATTAACAAATGCTGAAATCATTTTGCTTTTCTGCTAGAGTCAATTGGTGAAACGTTTTGAAAAAAAAAAATCAAACACTGTTGGAAAAGTCAAGGCTGTTCCTTCAGAAAAAAAAAAAAAAAAGATATATATTTAATTTGAATTAAACTTTGTATGTTAAGGTTCAAGAGTTTCTCTACAGAAGAAGATAAGGAAATAAAGAGTTACATGAATATTATTTAATTTGATTGCAACAGCAACCAAATTTGTGACTATCAATGAGACCTAACATGATTCAACCAGAACCTCAGAAGGACAATCATAAAATTCAAAAGACTCATCTTCTAGAAAAGATAAACAGCAACACGAAACTGTCATCACACTCTAATAAGTGACATTCTTTAGAATCTTTATCTTAATTTATTGCCACACAAGCAGACCCAATGGACGTTTTTGTATTAAAGTTATTGTATTGCTTTAGAAGAGCTGGAACATAGCGCACAAGTCATACTGACTGCCTTTTGTTTAGTTTTTTTTGTGAGTGTGTGTGTGTGTCATTTTTGGAATTCTTCAAATTCTACTTTTGTGTTCCACAAAAAAAAAAAAAAAAATAATAACATCATACTGGTTTGGAACAACATGAGGGTGAGTAAATAATATCATTTTAATTTTGGATTGAACAAATCAATTAAGTGTCTTCAGGGTTGGGAGGGTTACTTTTAATATGTATTGCACTACAGATTACAGAATACATGTTGTAAAATGTCATTTGTAATGTATTCCATTAGATTACTCAAAGTCAGTAATGTAATCTAAATACTTTGGATTACTTCTTCAGACTGTTAAAAAAAAAAAAATGTTTCCAACTGAATAGACTAAATATTAAATGGAACAAATGACAATAAAATGCAAAGTAATCTCTTCAGTAATCAAAATACTTTTTGAATGTAACTGTATTCTGATTACCAACTATTTAAATTGTAACTGTAGTGGAATACAGTTACTAATATTTTGAATTTTAAATACATAATCCTGTTACATGTATTCTGTTACTCCCCAACCCTGAGTGTCTTGCTCAAGAGCATAATGGTAATAGCTCATGGCTTCATCTTTTTAGTGGGGATCAAACCAGCAACCTTTTGGTTACCAGCCCTTCATGTCTTCATCTTTGTGTGGGGATCAAAACAGCAACCTTTTGTTTATCAGCTCTGAGACTTAAACACTACACCACACCATAAGTGGCATAGCAAACTCTGGCATGAAAAGACCCACGGCACACATTCAACCAACTGAAGCTGGAAAAGAGAAAGCTATCTGCTAATTAACGATCATATAATTCCAGAAAAAGCAGACCAAACATCAGCATGAATCAAATAATAGCTCATCACCAGATTGTTAAGCAGCATTAAGCTGTTCTGTTGACAAAGATTTTCTATTGGTCTCATTCCCCAAGACACTTTTGCCCAAGGCAATTAAGAGCTTTCAAGACCACAGCATGTGTCCGGATCCAGTAAATTCATATTTTTTTTTATTTATTTTTTTTCATATAGCGAAAGTGCAACCATCACTCAATGGAAAAGACAATCTATATACCTGAGTTCTGGTAGAAAAAGGTGAAATTTCCCTCCTAGTGAAGCCTATGATATTTTTTCAGTTGCACTTCACAGCAGATATAATGAAGCATCTTATATCCAGGAACTACTAGGGAAGGTTTGTCTGAGCCATCTAATAGAAAGGATGAACCACTTTGATTGTCTCTGCTGAAAATACAGCCAGATATGTCTTTTCTCATTATGCATGGAGAATTTTCGCATTTGACACCAGCAGCGTCAGAAAAATCACATCATACTGTAGAGCCGAGGAGGGCGGGGCCGGGCTGGAATGAGACACACCCGGTCCCCAATCAGCCTGATGGGGCGCGCGAGGGATAAAGGCAGCCGGGGACGACAGTTCGAGAGAGAGAGAGAGAGAGAATTGCAGGCAGCTGTACTGTGTGGTTTTGGTTGTTTATTAAATTATTATTTAAGTTGTCAAGCTGGTTCTCGCCTCCTCCTATCCACTAAACCCCCTTACACTGGTGCCGAAACCCGGGAAGGAGGAGGGATTCCCGTCGCAGAGTCCTCGACACTGCCGTCCACCCAGGGGAGTGCCGCTGCCGTCCGACGGGAGACGGAGTAGCCCGACCACCCGGACGCGGGGAATGGCCGCCGTCCGCGAGGCGAGTGGGGACGGGACTCCCCGACCGCCTGGAGCAAGGGAGCCGCTGCCAGGGGCGGAGGAGTGCCCTACCGTCCCCCGGGAACACGGAGGGGTCGAGAGAAGACCGCCGTCCGTGGGGGGAGGAGGGAAGCGACTCTCCGACTGCCTTGAGTGGTAGGGCCGCTGCCAGGGGCGGAGGAGTGTCCCCACGGGACGCCGGGAACGTGGAGGGGCGTTCTGTCCGCTGGGGGTCGGAGGTCTGACTCCGGTCCGCCCGGGGAGGAGCGGCTGCAGTCCGCCTGAGAGGGTGGAGTAGTGATTGAGGACCACACGACGGCGCATCAGAGAACCGGTGAGTCTCTTTCTCTCTCTCCTCTCTCTCTCTCTCTGTCGCTCCGTGTTGGCCTTTCCCTCGCCATTTTGTTTTGTTGTTTTTCCCCTTCTGTCTCCTCCCAGGTCGAGGAAGGCGGGGATGACCCGCCGGCAGTCGGGGCATAAGGCACGCACCCCCCCCGGAGAGGAAGGGTGGGGGATGTACGTCATGCCGGGGGCTCCCCGGCCTGAGGCAACGCCGGGAGGAGTGTAGAGCCGAGGAGGGCGGGGCCGGGCTGGAATGAGACACACCCGGTCCCCATTCAGCCTGATGGGGCGTGCGAGGGATAAAGGCGGCCGGGGACGACAGTTCGAGAGAGAGAGAGAATTGCAGGCAGCTGTACTGTGTGGTTTTGGTTGTTTATTAAATTATTATTTAAGTTGTCAAGCCGGTTCTCGCCTCCTCCTTTCCACTAAACCCCCTTACACATACATTCAGTGTTGGGTAAGTTACTTTAAAATAGTAATCCACCACAATTTACTAATGATTTCTCTCAAAATTGTAATCAGATTACTTTACTAATTACTTAATTGAAAAAGTAATCACATTACTTATTACTTTACATTCAAGTTACTTTAAAACAATTTTTCGCTCAACAAATTCAAAAAGTCAATATTTTTACCATGTTCATTGATACACACAAGTCATACACTCAACAGCTCACATGTCTCCTTCACAATGACTCATTACTCGTTATAATTAATATATTAGAAATAAGCATAACCCTAAAATGTACTTAAAAGTAATTAAATTAATAGAAAGTCAGTAACAGTAATCTGATTGAAAGAATTTAAAATGCAATGCATTACACTACTTTTTTTACTTAAAATTCATTAGATTACAGTAACAAATTACTTTGTAATTGGATTATACTCAACATTGCACACACCCTTAAAAATAAATGATCTTCAATGGTTCTTTGTAGTACAATAGGAAACCTCTTTTTATCAAGAAACATTTATTGCTCTATAGAGTTTTTTTAGTTGACCATATGGTTCTTCGGAGATTAATCAAGTTTTTTGTTAAATTATTGGTTCGTTAGATTAGCATATTCATTTCTGAGTTTTCTATAGCATCAATATAAATGAACAGTGGAAAACTTCTCCTATGGCTTCAGGATGAAAATGAAAATTCTCTAATTTACTCACCCTCATGCCATCGCAGATGTGTATGACTTTCTTTCTTCTGCAGAACACAAACAAAGATTTTAGGAAAAATACCGTAGCTCTGTAGGTCCATACAATGCAAGTGAATGGTGACCAAAACTTTGAAGCTTCAGAAAGCACATAAAAGCAGCATGAATAAGAGTAATGAATAAGACTCCAGTGGTTTAATCCATGTCTTCTGAAGCAATCTAATCGGTTTTGGGTGAGAACAGACCAAAATATAACTCCTTTTTCACTACAAATCTGGCCAGTGGCGTCTCTAGGCACAATCATGATTTCAAGCTCGATTACACTCTGTTACGGGGACACTTGTCCCTCGAGCACGCGCGCTTGCTGCAGCTAGATTCTAACATGATGGCTCGCAACTTACTGAATCATAATATATGTGTCACTGTGCATTTCTTATCGTGAAGGAAATTGGCAATACGCAGCTTTATTAATAAGAGAGAGTTTGTATTTCTGTGAGTTAAAGATGGATTGAAGTGAACGTAAAGGTGAAAGTGGTAGTCTTCTGCCATTATACATTGCAACAAAATATGTTTTTGATTTGTTTTTGTTTTGGCTTGTTTTCCAACATATCTTAAAAAAAACAAATCATTTAAAACACTGTACATTTACTTTAGCAACTATACTGCAAATGAAAAAAAAAATAGTTATCTGAGAATGTTGAATATAATACTAAAAATACAATTATTTTAAAATATCAAAAATCCTTTAAAAAAATGCATTCACCTGAGCAGCATATAAGATATTTAGACTACAAGTATATTTTGTCTTTACTGCACTTGCAGAAGTATAACCAACTGAAAAAATTAGACATATACAAAATACACTTATATTTAAGATACATTCTCTTAAAGCAAGTCTAAAAATCTTATATGTTGCTTCTCAAGTAAATGTATCTTGTTTTAAGGATTTTTTGACAATTTTAAACAGAAAACAAGACAAAAACACTTGATAACAATAGAATTTTTTACTGAATTAAACTTAATAAAAAAGTGTTGTTTTTTCCTTTAATACAGTGAATGTCATTTAGAGGTATTTTTAAAAGATGATTTTGTCCTCTTTATTGTTAGCAAGCACGTTTAATACAACCTTTTAAGTTGGGACACAAGCTGAATAGTCGGTTAAGAGCTAATAATTAATCATTGCAATAATCGCCTGAATAGTCGAATAATCGTTCTAATAATCATTAGATTAGTCAATTATCAAAATAGTCATTAGTTACAGCCCTAGCTCCAAGTCTGAACCATGCACATACAAACACACAATACAGAAAGACTATGGTAAAGCCATATCCAGCATTTTAATAATATGGTGTAACAGGGTTTTCTCTGCATTGTGTTGAATTAAGCACTCAATTGACACCATCTCACAGTCCCAATAATCATGCTCACACATGTTCTATAATGAGGATGAACATTACATCAAACATTACTACACATATAAGATGGTAGCATGAGAGTATACAATACACCTTCATACATGGCAAAACAAAATACATGTCAATATTGACAACAACATCAAAAAAGATACAATTAATTAAAATTATCACTCACCCACCACAACCACTCTCTCACTACACAGCACACTACACAACACCAGCCAATGGGTGGAGAGTGCAGGTTGAATACAATTAAAGGGCCATACACAAAATTAAGTAAAGCAAGTGGAAACACCTTTTTTTGACCCTGTTACAATGGCATATATTTATGCAAATTAAATGGGTTTCTCAAACCCACCTCTGTCTTATGTTCATCTTAACGCATGTAATCAACACACAACAAAGTAATATAACAACCACATGAAATACACTGCTACAAATATCAAGGACTGCTGAATCTCTAACCCAGATCTGATACCACTGGATTGAGTTTTGTGTTACCACCATTTCCAGAGTCCTTCAATGGTGTGCTGGCAAACAAGAGCCACAGCGCCACCAAGTGAAGCTATGTGGACCTACATACATACACCGACAAATAACACATTGTGGGAACCAATTACACAGCCTATAAAGATCAATATCAAATATGTATGACATGTATGATTTTTTTATTCAAAATTGTGAGAAAAGCGTATGAAATGTTTACCTGTCTACAAATGCCTTTCAAACACTTTAAACATGCTTTGAATATAGAGATAAATAAAACTGGACTAGGAAAAGCATTAAAAGAGCCCACAAGCATCCTTTTTTCTCTATTTCTGTCTTGTTTGCTCTCTCTCTCTCTCTCTCTCTCTCTCTCTCTCTTGAGTTGTTGTGTATTGACTTGCTGTTGCAATATTATTAATAAATGCAGAAATCCATTATTTTGGGTCTAAAATGTGTGTGTGTGTGTGTGTGTGTGTGTGTGTGTGACCAGCAGACCAGTAACTGTAAAAAACATACAGACTAGTAACTGTTTGTACTCATGGAACATGAGCATTTCAAACCATTAATATATATGGAATCCATGTGGTATATGGAATTTATATTTTAAATTATACATGTTAGCCACAATACCATAAAATCATAATTATGCATTTTTTGTTGCTCCTAGAGACATGTTTTATGGAAAATAACACAATCTTCAGAGAAAAATGAAATGCATTACAGAATGCATTAGGGAGGCCAAAGTATAGAACAGTCCAGTTGGAACATTTAAATGCGAGAATGTGAAGCTTTCTGCAAAGCAAAATCCTTTAATCCATTATGGGCAAAACCGAGACATTTTTTTATCACTGAGAAAGAGTGCTCATCCCATTTTTAAAAGCTATACATGGAACCACTATAAAATAATAATCAAGTTTTCTGTCAGTAGAATGCATTCAGAACGCTTTAGGATAAATTGCACTCTTTGAAATTTAATGTCTGATCTTTCTTTACAAATCTGAACATTTCGAATTCTGCACATTCAATGTCATATGAATCAAATCTTTAATAACGAAGCAGATACAATCAGCATGTCATTCAGCCCGTTATATAAAGAGTTACATAAAGCTGAAAAAATAGTGACTGCTTGTTGCTCATACTGTTTTATTCAGTGGTGCATTAAGAATATAATCAAAATCCTCCATTACTATACTTCAAACATGCATTATTTCAACTTGATTTCTTGGGATCTTAAATGAAGTTTTCTTATATTTACAACAACAACAAAAAACTTCCTTAAAATAATGAAAACCATTTTTTTTTTTTCATATCTGTCAAAAAGAATTACTATAAACTATAGTATTTTTTTAACTATTAGATTTAAAAAATAGATTTTGTTTTAAAGACACGAGAGTGGATTTTTTAGCAGTAAATGAAAGTTAACATTAATCAATTTGCATAAATATATTAATTTTAAATAAAGTAATTTCTGTGCAACTAGTTGCACTAAACAGAATCGCAAAATAATTACTTTTTCAAACAAGTTTCTAACACTTCATCATCTACCATTGCTCAGTCAAACAGCTGGAACACTGGAAACAGGAATTACACATTTCATTGTTAAATTAAGATAAATTCTCATTTGGAATTTATTTTAAAATCAAAAGTGCATTATATTAGCTGTTTTAGAAGACAGACATCATGTCTTCATCAATAGTTAAGTCATGAGAAGTCAGTACTTGCATAGTAAGTGTGTTCTGACAGCACTGATAAAACTGCTTTAAAAGTCCAAACACATTCTACTATTCAATTTAAGACATCAGTTAGGTCTGTGCATGTGTGTGAGATTATGTTGCACTGGATTAAATGGATAGTTAACCAAAAAAGAAAACCCTCATACCATCCCAGATGTGAATGATTTTCTTTCTTCTGCTTAACACAAACAAAGAAAATAAATTTTCAGAAGAATATCGCAGCTCTGCAGGTCAATACAGTGAAGTGAATGGTGGCCAAAACTTTGAAGCTTCAAAAAGCACACAAAGGCAGCATAAAAGTAATCCATATAACTCCAGTGGTTAAATCTATATCTTCAGAAGCGATTTGATAGGTGTGTGTGAGAAAAAGATTAATATTTAAAGATGCTGTAAGCGATTTTCTACTAATTGAGTTGTTGGATTAGCTACGCCCCCCTTTTCCAAAACGCAGCACTCCAAAGATACCAAATGTGCTGTTGAGACCGACACAAGCAGAAACTGTTGTTAAAAAAAATAATAAAAAAAAGTAGCAAAATAGCGCCCTCAACTGACAACTGTTATGAGCAACATTGCATAAAAATGGCAATATGCCTCAATAATTCGCTGTAACTACAATACTATGAGAACGCGCATATTTGTTTGAGCTGTCACAGAGATATCTCTGGACACTTATTTCATTAATATCTTTCAGGGAGAAGTAAAGTTTTTTGCATACATTTCCATGAAAAAAATCACTAACAGCACCTTTAAGTCCTATAGTTTACTATAAATTCTCCTCCCTGTCCAGTACAAAAGAAAGGGAAAGTGAAAGTGGAGATTGATAGTAAAAAAGGACTTAAATATTGATGTTTCTCACCCACACATATCATATCTCTTCTGAAGATATGGATTTAACCACTGGAGTCATATGGATTACTTTAACACTGCCTTTAATTGCTTTTTGGAGCTTCAAAGTTCTGGTCACCATTCACTTGCATGGTTTGGACCTACAGAGCTAAAATATTCTTCTAAAAATCCTTTTTTGTGTTCTGCAGAAGAAAGTCATACAGTACACATCTGGAATGATGAGAAAATTATGAGAATTTTCATTTTGGGCTAAACTATTCCTTTAAGAACAATTAAAAAACAACATTTAACCTGTTTATCCCCTTCAGCCCTCATTTTGCCAAGTGAAAATATAATATTGGAAATAACTATTAAAACTGATAACAGATTTTTTTTTTCTTCATTGATTGTCATATGGCTGCATTTAGAGTAGAAATGAAGCATGGCCATGCATATGTGTCCCTGGAACACAATTCGGGTCTGAACAGGTTAATGTCTAAAATGCTAACTCTGGGAAATTGCTGGGCTGATCACATCAGATTAGACAGAGCAAGAGAGAAAGAGATGTCACTGATCTCATTCCTTTAGTATCTGTTCTAAGGTTGCAAGGAGGTTCCTTAGTCCATATATGTAGCCCTCATCTGCACTGTCGCTAGGAAACACATGAGCAAAATCGATCATTTTCACATCCCCTGCATCCTCTTCCTTATAATCTATTTCAATTTCCTCATCTTCCTCCTCTACACTCCCTCCACACATTCCGTTCATGGTCCTGTCATGCTGGAGGTTGTGGGGAAGATCACTGCAGTTTGGTTGACTGCATTTCCTGCCCACTTGGGTTAAACTGCACTGAACACTCAGAGCCTCATGTGGGAAGTGACCGTTGGACTGCAGAAGTTGTCTTCCAGTCTCAGCTCTCTTGTGCTTCATTCCATTGACTGTGTGAGGTGAGCCTTCATACACCAACAGCAGAGAGCTGGCGTAGAAATGCAGCTGTGTTTGGCTCTCAAACCAGTGGAGAATTTGTTGGATTTTAAAGATACTCTGGGAAATTGCGTCCTTCCTTAAGCATTGACCATTATGGAAGAATCGAGTCAAGCCTGTACAGAAAATCAAGACAACATCATTTTTGTTACTATGTGATAAATGGTAACCACTTGATTTTTTTGACTGACTAACTTTGATGACTTTTCCAGTTGCTTATGATTGCCAGATATGGATTTTAAAAAATATTTATTAGAGACTGCATTCACAAAGAGCATATCAATCAATGACATATATACACTTTCAATACACACTGATGAGCCAAAACATTATGACCATCTAGCCGACAGCACCTTTTGACAAATTAATTTCTATGATTTTTCCATAATGTTATAGAGCTTGAATTCAGAAAGAACAATTTCTAACTGATGAAATATTATAGAGCAGAGAATAACAAAAAAATATATTCACTATAGAAATTTTCATAAGTCTACCATGACTCTTTAAAGGGATAGTTAACCAAAAATGAAAATTCTCTCATCATTTACTCACCCTCATGCCGTCCCAGATGTGTATGACTTTCTTTCTTCTGCAGAACACAAGCAAAGATTTTTAGAAGAATATCTCATCTCTGTAGGTTCATTCAATGCAAGTGAATGGTGAACTTTGAAGCTCCAAATAACATATAAGGCAGCATAAAACATACAACTCCACTGGTCAAATACATATTTTCAGAAGCAATATGATAGGTGTGGGTGAGAAACCATTTTTTTGTGGGTGAGAAATTATTTTTTTTAACATTTAAGTCAATTTTTTACTTTAAATTCTCCTCCCTGCCAGGTAGGTGGCAATATGCACGAAGAATGTGAATCGCCAAAAACAAAAGAAATACTTGGAAGTGAAAGTGGAGATTTATAGTAAAAAAGGACTTAAATATTGATCTGTTTCTCATCCACACCAATCATATTGCTTCTGAAAATATGGATTTAACCACAGAAGTCGTTTGGATTACATTTATGCTACCTTTATGTGCTTTTTGGACCTTCAAAGTTCTGGCCACTATTCATTTGCATTGTATTGAACTACAGAGCTGAGATATTCTTCTAAAAATCTTCATTTGTGTTCTGCAGAAGAAAGTCATACACATCTGGGACGGCATGAGTGTGAGTAAATGATGAGAGAATTTTCATTTTTGGGTGAACTATCCCTTTAAGGTTGATTAAGATTAATTTCCATGATTTTTCCAGGCCTGGAAATCACAAATCTAAAATTCCTTGACAGTTCCAGGTTTCCCATGACCATTGGAACACTACTCTGATTAAATATTTCAGCGCTGAGCATAACTATAAAACACAACAAAATCACATGGGACATCAACATGTTTCTTCCAAAAGTTCATGTACTCTGAAGTAAGCCGAATCAGACATTTTTGCATCATTTCCAGCTTGAACACATCGCTTTCACATAAACCATGGTGAGCGTGATTTGGAGGTTGCATTTTAGCTCTAAAATTACATGTTTACTCCACTGACGGTTAGGTTTAGGGTTAGTGTTTGGGTTAGGGGGCAGAGTTAATAAAAGATGCATTTTTGTTGCCTGTATTACATAATTTACAACTTAAAATGCAACAAGCTTTTGGCGCCACTCTGTGGACATTTCATAAGAAAACAGGGAGCTCACAAGTGCCCATACGTTCAACGACACTTCCGGCTTCGGCCACTGGAGGGCAGTGATTCTGATTTCTGTAAGCCCAGACCATTTCAGCAGCAAAAATTTACATCTACTGTTGCCGAATTCAGTGTGACCAGTCTGTAAAACATTATATTTATTTAAGAAATTTCCATAACCTTGATATTATTTTACAAATTTCCATGACTTTTCCAGGCCTGGAAATCACAATTTTAAAACTCCACCAGTCCACACAAGTCAGCTATGAAAGTGGAGCTGCACCATTTTTAACGGTGTCCTTTCCAAGACTGCGTCCATATGACTGGTCATGGGTGATGTAACTGTCTGAGTTGATCTGGTACACCTAAAATGAGAAGATGAGAGAGAAGAAAAGAGGAAAGACATCACCATGAACAAAAACAGGAACCGAGAGACAGAGCTATTCCCACTGCATGGATTTTTACCCTCTTACAGCCACACTACAAAAAAAAAAAGAAATAATAATAATAATAATAATATATTTTTTTAATTAAACAAAGTGAAATAACATGGCAAGCACAGCGGGGGGGGGGGGGGGGGGGTTGGGCTGACAACAGATAGCAAAAAAAAAAATGTCTCAGCCTAGAGACACAGAAAATAATAAGTTGAGAAATAACAAGTGCCAGCAGAGTGCTGAAACAGAAGATGATTTACTGAGGGGTTTGGAGGAAGGAAACTCTAAACAAAGAAGCTCATGAAATATAAGCTACAAAAACCTTCAATAATAAATATCACAACCTAAAATACATTTCATAAGATGCTAAAACAATCAATGACATATATACACTTTCAATACACACTGATGAGCCAAAACATTATGACCATCTGCCTAATATGCTTTTGGTCCTCCACGTGTCGCCAAAGCAGCACCGACCCGCCGAGGCATGGACTCTACAAGACCCCTGAAGATATTTGTGAAGAAGAATTGTGACTTGTGCCACAGTATACCTTCTGTCGGTTCGGACCAGATGGGATAGCCTTTGTTGCCTCGCGCATCGATGAGCCTTGGGCGCCCAACACCCTGTCGCCGGTTTGTGGTTTGTCCCTCCTCGTACCACTGTCGGTAGGTACTCACCACTGCTCAAGGTACTCTAACTGGACTGCTGTCATTCAGCTTCAAAACAAACTGTTTATATTATCTTTTAATATTCATGTCCAAATGCCCTCGACTGATGAAATCTTATATTTTAATCTTTTGGTAGAAGATCCTTCAGACCCCACTACTTTGGCTGTCTCTGGGCCCCCAATGTCCTCATCCCTGCCCAGTTTTTAAGAGACTATTTTGACTGTTTAGGATTTATTTGTAATTTTTTTTACTAAGTACTATTGCTGCCAATGTGGCAAGTTATAAAAACTATTCAAAAATATATATTATATAGTTTCATAGCCATATGACTACTGACACCATGTAAGCTACGTATTATTATCCAGACATTTGCTGGGAAGGAAATGTAGAGAACGGACCTCCTGGAACTTTAATTGAATACCCCTGCTATATACTATACACTCGGCCATCTAGTGTATGAATTTTCAAACACGGTGTCCCAAATGGAACATTAACAGTCTTTCAATTGATCAAAGTGACGTTTCAAACACACGGTCTGTTGTCGGTAGGTTTAGCGTGTTAGCCAAACTCAATCCAACACTCATATTTCAAATAACACTTATATTTACACAGCATGTGGTGATGGCAAAGCATTCAACTCACATTTGTCAGCTGCTGTCTTCACAGAAGTTTCAGTAGGTGCCACATTAATCATTAAAGGACTAGTTCTACCCAAAAATGAAAGTTCACTTATCATTTACTCACCCTCATGCCATCCCAGATGGGTATGACTTTGTTTTTTCTGAGCACATAATCAAAGATTTTTAGAAGAATATCTCAGCTCTGTAGGTCCATACAATGCAAATGAATGGTGACCAAAACTTTGAAGCTCCAAAAAGCACATAAAAGCAGCGTAAAAGTAATCCATAAGATTCCAGGGGTTTAATCCATGTCTTCAGAAGCGATCCAATCAGTTTTGGGTGACCAAACAGACCAAAATGTAACTCCTTTTTCCACTATAAATCTTGACATGAGTCTGCTTGGTGATCATGATTTCAAGCTCTATTACATTTCCTAGCGCCATCTAGCAAGCACTAGGAAGTGTAATCAAGCTTGGAAATCATGATCATGCTTCAAGACTGCAAAGGCCAGATGTTTTTCCAAAAACCCTTATCCAAGACTAAAATGATCAATTGTAACTCCTCTAAGAGCTTTTAAGCTACCTAGCTTAGCACAGAACAAGGCACAGAACTTCAGACTGTTCTGACTTACAGTACTATGACTTTTCTAAGTGATCAACACCCTGTCTTCACCGGAAGCGAGTGGCACATCACATCAAAAGCAGTTGAACCCCATTATAATCAATGATACTGTCTACACTGGAAGAATCCGTTGCAGTGCGTCCATCACGCTGACAGTAAACAGATGTCGAGTTCCATTTTGCGCTGCATGTGCTGGTGCTACTACTGCCAACAACACAAATAAACGGTTTAGAATGTTCGTATCGACGCGTTCAGTGTAGTCAGTCTCAAGCCGTTGTGTCATGTCAATGGACCCGCCCAGTGTAGACAGGGTGTTGCGGTTTTCCCTTAGAGGGCATTAAAAAATCCAAAAGACTTACATAGACAGAATTTTCAAATGAGCCAAACCACTAATATATATACAGAACAATATATATATATATATATCTCCAAGGCCAAAACTATTCAAACTCCAACTGTCAAAAAATCCTAATGTAACCAAACACACACAAGGCTACAAAAGCAAGCAAGCAGACAACAATCAGATGATTTAAAAACTCATGTAAACACGGTTGAATAAGCTGCTTTTTGGTAGTATCAGCATAATGGTGTGCATGTAAATGAATCGGTGATTCAAACGTGAGATTACAGAGGCAAATAGTCTTAATTTGAGTTTGACCTTGTTTACCTGCATAATTGCAACACAGTGAGAAAAACTGTTGGGTGCAGAAACCAAAGCAGAGCCGGGAACTGACCACTGGTTTCACTACAATCTTATCATCAGATATCTTATCAAAATTCCTCCGAGGTAATTAACAGAGTGTGTGGATAAGATCTGAAAATTGATCATGCCTTAATGGGAGGACAGATGGGAATTTCTTTTTTGCAGCACTGAAACTGGACCTTCAGAAACCTCACTCAGGTGATCTGAAGCTTCATATTGTGTTTATGAACCATCACATCTCATAACAATGAAATCATTTACTGAGAAGAGAATGCAGAGAGAAAAAAGCATGCAGGACTGGGAATAAAAGAATGTGGAGAAAGAGGAGAAATAAAGAGGATTAGGAAAGTTCATAAATACACTGAGCTGATGAAGACTCAGGCACAAACACACACACACATTATGGTGCAACTGTCTGTCTCACCCTCATGCCCAGTAATAGGAAGCCGATCTCTTCCATTAGAGGATACTTCCCAATCTGCTGTTCACGTTTCTCTTGTGATGCAAAAGGGTCGTAACTTCTCCTGCCAATCTTCACATCCATGATGCAGGGCCGTAAAAACCTCTGTGTCACGTCCTCCAGCTTCAGATACTGTTCTGAGAAATACGAGACAGATAGGAGACACATTTCTGAGACATATGAGACATAAAGACACAGCTCTGAGACTCATGAGACAATGAAAAGACAGCTCTGAGACAAATGATACAAAAAATGCCTATTATGAACTTTGTGAGCATGTGATGTCTTTAGATTCCATGTATTAGATGCTGTTTTTTGATAATCCTGTTTATTAGTCTATAAAGCAAAGTAAGTTTTTGAGGACATCATTAACACATCATTGTGATTTTTCAGTGTTGTCAGCCAACTGCACCATTCAAACATGGTACTTTATTGTATACCCATGCTTGGCAAACATAAAAAGATGCACAGAGACATGGAAAAGCAGTTTAAAGTCCAATATATTGATAGAGTGAACACTCCTTTATTGTACATACACTATATACGGACCAAACAAACATCTCACACTCACCAAGCACATGTACTTTGGACACATGACAACACCCACAACTGATGCCAAGAACATGATAACATAGGAAAGGTTTTATAAGTTTCTGTTTTCTTTTAACTCCCAAAGAATAGAGTAACACTGCTGGAAGAAATCCAATAATAAATACCAAACTATTGATCAATTATCATCTAATTAGTAACTAAAATTAACAAACATAGATAACATTAACTTGAGATGATTTTCAGGGAAAATAATTCAAATCTGACTTCTGAAGGAAAAATTGTACATGACTGTTGATTTCAACCAGGAATGACACAGCAGATTATTATAGTTTCAAGTCAACTTCAACGAAAATTGACCCATTTTAGTTTCTCAATGCATGTTCCTGACCTTAATGCAAAGAATTTGCTAGTGCATGTTAAAGTAAACGTTTTTCAATTTTTTAAAAATTAAACATTTCAATGAAAAAACTTGCTCCGCCCTTGAAATGTTGTTTCTTTTTGGATGACATCACGAATCCCTCTCAGTCATGAAGCCCCTCCCCTCCAACCTATGTCCTGGTTTGTAATGCCCACTTTTCAAATGGATAAAATCAAGTCTGCCCTACATTTTTTCTTTAAATATCACGTCTTACTCGTAAATATATTAGAGTACAAAAATGAAATGGGCTACGGACAGTAATATTTAAATTGGTCTGAAATTCAGTAGTGAATGTAACAATAAGTGTTGGGTAAGTTACACAAAAAGTGATCCAATACAAATTACTAATGACTTTTCTTTAAAAAATGTAATCAAATTACTTTACTGATTACTTATTTGTAAAAGTAATCACATTACTAATTACTTTACTTTTTAGTTAATTCAAAATTTAAAATATTGTCTATATTTACTTCTTGTTCCTTGTCGCACACAAGCCATAAACTCAGCGCCACATTTTTCTTCCTTACAATGACTTGCTAGGGGGCGCACAACCTCACAGAAACACAAACAGACATGCATATGAACATAGTTCATGTTTTAAATGCATTCTGCATAAATAGTATTATTTTAGAATATGTGTAACCCCACTAATGTAATAACTGTAATGTGATTACAAGAATTTAAAATGTAATGTATTAAATTACTTTTATTACTTTAAAAGTAATTAGATTAGACTTTGTAATCCGATTACACCCAACACTGTTAACAAACCCATTGGACATTGCTGTTTTATCTCACCGTTTGGCGACTCCCTTGGTGCCCATGTGCCATAGAACTTTGGTATATGTTGTTGCAGGTCCATTAGCCTCTTATCTGTGCAGTCTTTAGCATATACCTGCAGAAAACAGTAACATGTACCAAGTAGCTTTGGATCCAGATAAGTTCTGGACCACATTTATAGTTACCAGAGATTCCAGACTTCTACTCTTTCAATTCATTCTGACCCCCACTAGCAGCCTATCAAAAACTGCACAGTCTCTATTTAAAGCAGTGGATGTTTACTGTGAATTATTATGAAATTGATGTCTTAGAAGCAGTGTTGGAGAATAGTATTGTTAAAAGTAAGTTGCATTATTGCATTACCCCCAAAAAAGTAATTTAGCAACAAGATGATAAGAATGCATGTGGGATCTCACATCTGAACATGTGCATGTCTACAGCAGAATCAGTTTATTTACCTGCTTGTAGAATAGCATCTCTCGTGGGCCTCTCGGAGGAGGCTGTAGCTGTTTGAGTATTGTGCCATCAGGATGCTGCAGAACACCTGTGTCAGTATAGTGAAGCAACGACTGAGAACCTGCTAACATTTCTTCATTATATTCAACTCATAACTATTTTGTTGAGTGTGACAGGAAAACATCTGAAAGACTTTGGAGAAAATAAAGCTACATAAACTCATGAGTGTCACTTTAAGTAGAATCACATTAAAGTAGAAATATCAAATGTTGATGGTGCAGAAGAACTTTTAATTAAAAAATTATTTAAATATGGTTTCATATTAAAATGAACTGAAAAGAAGGGAAAAATATGATTCCTCATGATTTGACCCCTTTAAATTATATCTAAGATGACTATTCAATCAATCTGAGATTCCAGCCTAATGATATTTGATGAGCATTGTAGGGTTTGCAGCTTTTAAGCTGTGCAATCTTGATATCTTCCACTCTAACATAAGATCATGACTCTGCTGCTTTAACACAAGAAAAAAAAAAAAAGTGCTGACCACTCACAATCTGACAGTCCACACAGTCCATCAGATAACAGCTCTCAGTGCGCTCTCATTCATCAGTAAATCCCCATGACAGAATCACAACTGACACATGAGAGTTACTACAGCGGAGGAAATGATTTCATCTGACTGCTGGGCAGCGTGATTGTTTCTTTTCATCAAAGACATCGTGATTTCACATTAAACAAGAGTGACAACAAATCCAGTGACTTTTTAATTAAGTACTGAATAATTTTAACTCAATTTTAGTCTCAATCAGAAACATTTTGCCCAGGAAGCCTAGAGGAAAACCTGTGCAAATTATTCCAAGAGTGTCAAAGTTTAAACTGAATTTACCCATGTCAAAATATCTAAAACACAGGATCTCCATTGGAATCATTAGGCTATTTAGTAACCAGTCCTAAAGGATCCAAATGGGAATTTTCTCATATACTGTACAATAGACACAGTATCAAATAGGACTCATAAGAATCATATAAGAAAAAAGAAAACAACTGCAGGAATTTCAGTTTATCCAGTAGAATCTTATTTAATTCCATTATGATCATTTTAAGATCCAAACTGTTCCAATAGTAATCCTCTATAAAAAAAAAAAAAATAAATTAACCACATTTGTTCATCCTAATCTAATCCAACCTACGATAAACCTATGTCCTTCACTAACAAGTATTCCGGGTTTAAACCAAGATGAGCTCAATCGACAGCATTTGTGGCATAATGTTGATTACCACAAATAAATAAATAAATAAATAAATAATTTTAACTCTTATCTCATTTTCTTAAAAAAAGGTGAGGTTACAGTGAGGCACTTACAATGGAAGGGAAAGAGGCCAATTTGTTTAGTCATGACAACAAGTTGTAAAACTGGTTATGCCTGTAACTTTAAACAGAAAAATTGTAGTAAGCGATTTTATCACACTACAATCATGTTAACACACATATTGTTTATGTCTTATATACAGTGAGTATTTTAACCTTTAGAGATTTGCCCCATTCACTTTCAGTGTAAGTGCCTCACTGTAACCCAGATTTCTGTTTTAAAAAAGGAGGGACAAGTCCAAATATATATATATATATATATATATATATATATATATATATATATACAGTATATATATATATATATATATATATATATATATATATATATATATATATATATATACAGTATATATATATAATTTATTTATTTATTTTTGGTAAATCAGCATTATGCCATAAATGCTGCCAATTAAGCTTAACTAGTATTGAACTCGGAATATGCCTAGTTTAAACCAGTTCTAATAATTTAATTTTCAGTTTTGATTAAGTTTTTGTTTTCTAATTTCTTTTTTTTTCTTTTCTTTTCTTTTATTTTTTATTTTATGTGTTTTAAGTGTCTGATTTGTTATTCGTTTGATTTGTTGTTTTCCGAACAAGAAATGATCCGAAACATTATGACACATTTTAAGAACACAATAAATAAAAAGTCTATAAACTGACCAGTGTTATTGATCCCGCGTTTATGTCCCGCCACCTGATGAGAGAACGGCACACATCCATTTATCATCCCGTGCTCTACAGCCCCGTTCCCTTTATTCCAAACATATTCTATATTTATTCTTTCCACTTTTTCCAGCATTAGAGATGGTGAATCCATGATCTGACCACCGCCAACTTGTTCAGCATCGGATTATCCAAGTTTGAAAGGCGAGAGTTAATGAGTGGCCAGAGGATCTGAAGTCATTTAACAGGAAGACAAACATGTTCATGTAAAACTAAGAATCTCTGTGCTATCAGATCAGAGCCACCATTTGGAGCCCTTTAATTTGGCGCTTATTTATCACTGCGTGCGTAAATGAGCGCAATATACTGTGGCTTTCTCTAAAACGTTGGCACAGAACGCGTCTTTAGAGTTCTGAATGGAGCCGTGACGTCAGCGCGCAGTCCTCTAATCAAAGGGAGTGTTCACACAAGACACGTTCTTACGTTCCGTCAGTGTACACGTGAGTCCGACTGGCGTCTTTGGACGTAATTTAGAGCTCCATGGTTGTGACACGTCTTGTTTTTGTTTTTTTGTCTCGCGCCATGAGAGTTGCGTTTTTAAGTTGTAGGCTATTTAGTTAAAACAGTCCAACCTACCTGTCAAAACGCATTTTGAGACCCCACCATTATTCTGTAGATCTTATCCACGGCAACGCCATCTTTGATTTTTGACGGTAATGACAACGAGGCTGTGAGGGAGAGATGCACAGTCTCTTCAATGGGTTGTACAGTTGTTTAATGTGTTTTTGGATTGTTCCGTTGACGAAACATTGAAAAATTATCTTTCCAAAAAATTCCAAACGTTTTTTGATAGCTTTATACAGTGCATGTCATTGAAGAAATTGTACACTGTAAAAAGGTTGCTGTAAATTTTACAGTAACTTACTGGTAGTTGGATGCCAATATGTTACTGTAAAAGTGTTTACAGTATTATTACTTTATTTTCATTTAGGCCTACTGTATTATTACTGTATTTTCTTTTATAGTATTATTACTGTATTTCCATTTGTAGTATTATTACTGTATTTTAATTTACAGTATTGCCATATTTTCATTAACAGTATTATTACTGTATTCTTATTTACAGTATTATTACCATATTTTCATTTACAGTATTAGTACTGTTTTTCAATTACAGTAAAAGTACTGTTTTTCAATTGAGAATTCAGTTTCAATTTAAACAAAATTCATTTTCTACCTGTAAAAAACAGAATCCAATTGCAGTACAGCACAGCAAACCATGATTTATTTATTTTGTACCCAAAAAAATTACAATTACTCATGAACATTTGTCCTTAAAATATATTAATTGTTGAACATTTACAAATGTGTTCATGTACTCTCTCTCTCGCTCTCTCTCTCTTTATCTTGTTCTTATTATAAACTGGTTGGGAAGCTGACAACATAACTTTGTCTTAACATTAATAACCATCACAAGAAACGATCATAGTTTAAGTCTATCCCTTACAGCCTTGTTTTCATTCCCATCAAAAATCAAAGATTGCGCTACTGTGAATAAGGTCTATTAGGTTCTATTCTATTTGCTTCGTTTAGATTACTTTTATTATTTTAGCTACTATTATTTTGGTAGCTTAGGGATAGTTCAACCAAAAATGTTAATTCTCACATAATTTACTCACCCTTGTGCCATATTAATTCTTTCTTCTGTAGAACACAAATGAAGATTTTTAGAAGAATATCTCAGCTATGTAGGTCAATTCAATGCAAGTAAATTGTAAGCAGAACTTTGAAACATAAGCGTAAATTTAGGTAGGGATAATAGGGACATGTTCCTATCAACTTTCAGAAAATCTAAAATGTCCAGATTAACATTTGGACAATTTTGCCACTGAGAAAATTCTTTAACTTTATGTGTTTATTTTCATTTTATTGATACTTAAAAATTCTCAGCATCATTATTCATGTGTAAATTATTGTCAGACCTATTCTGAAGCGGCGCAGAACAGGCATTGTCATGTGGCACCTGTTACTTTTCTCTGCGTTGTTCAGGATGCACCAATCACAGTCGTTTGTGATTACTGTATAAGGGCCTTTTTTTAATCATTATTTGAAGATTACACGGGCAGATTTCTATTTGTATTTTAGGCCCAATCATTTAAAATAATGGATTTCTATTTGTATCTTAGGCCCAATCATTTAAGATAATAGATTTAAACAAGCATACTTTTCATGTAAAAATATTTCCTATCTAATTCTTAATCAAAACACGTCCTGAGTTTTGTGAGTATTTGTAATATTTTAACTAAAATTTCATATTTTCTGCACACAATGTATAGCATTTAGCCAATACATGCTTTATTTTGCATATTGGAGAAGAACATTGGGGTAGACAGAAAAATAATTCTTTGTCTATAACATTTACATTTATTCATTTAGCAGACGCTTTTATCCAAAGCGACTTACAAATGGGGCAACAATATAATAAGAGCTGTAATACAAGTCTCACATAACTTAGAGCAGTACACATGGAAAGGTGTTTTGTTTTGTTTTGTTTTTTAAAGAACTACAGGAAAATACAGGAAATAATATAAAACATTTGTTATCAAATTAGTGCTAGTAAAAAAACAAGCTATTACTTATTGTGGGACAGAGGAATAGAAAACGAGACTTGTTATATGAGGAAATATTGTGCCTATAGACACTATCGCATTCTTAATATCTTAACATTTTGAATAATGTCCTACTTGCACTGTATCTGTACCAACGTTCAAACCAAACCTACGTCCTTGCTTTGAAGCTCCAAAGAGCACATAAAGGCAGCATAAAAGTAATCCATACGACTCCAGTGGTTAAATCTATAACTTCAGAAGCAATATAATAGGTGTGTGAGAAACCGATCAATTTTTAAGGCCAGGAGATGTGAATCGGCAAAAATAAAAGAAGAATGTGGAAGTGAAAGTGGAGATTTATAGTAAACAAAGACTTAAATATTGATCTGTTTTTCACCCACACATATCATATTCTGAAGATATGGACTAAATGACTGGAGTCATATGGATTAATTTTATGCTGCCTTTATGTGTTTTTTGGAGCTTCAAAGTTCTGGTCACCATTCACTTGCATTGTATGGACCTACAGAGCTGAAACATTCTTCTAAAAATCTTCGTTTGTGTTCTGCAGAAGAAAGAAAGTCATACACATCAGGGATGGCATGAGGGTGAGTAAATGATGAGAGAATTTTCATTTTTGGGTGAACTATCCAATAAGGGCACGTTCAGACCAAACGCGTACTTGCAGGGGGGACGCATGTTTACACTGATAAACAAAAAACACAACGCAAAAAAGTCTTAGGGGTGAACAGCCCCTCACTCAAGCCCGCAAGCTAAATCGATGTTTAAGTCGACGATAGCATGGCAAAAATGTCATTTTATTCCAACAATTTGGACTGTGAAATTGTAAAGTATTTGAATTTTGTGTATTTTTTAAATAGTTTTTGCACCCTTAGTTACATCATGTTGAACCGGGTTGCACCTGTGCCTTTCAACATCTCACAAAACTGCGCAGCAGCTCTTCATCATCTGTTTGACAATGTTTATTTAATATCAAACCCTACGTACAGTGTACTTTTCTGAGAGAGAGTGAGAGAGAGAGAGAAATACAATCATTAAACAGAAAAGGTGCTCAAAAACCTGATTTTGCTCCATGTAAGCTTTTTTGTCTGGCTATAGAAATACATTTCCTCACATCAGCAAATATATAGAGCTATTCCACAAGCACACATTTCTGAATGACAGAGGGTAAAGTACAATTAGGGTGAATAAATAAGTCTCATCTCACCAAATTAGATTTTAAATACCATAAAATGGTACCTTTAATATTTAGTGACTATGGTTCAAAAATATTGATTAGAAGAAAATGCCACTTTTATCTTTAAATACATAATTGAGAGATAAGGTCACATGTGAAGTTTAATAGGCAATACAAGCAAAGCCAAATGAGAAGGTGGCCGTTTGGTTTTCATTCAGGTTTGACATTTATCTCTTAAAACACAAAACTCAGTTCAAACCTCCACTAATGTGTTTCCAGTCCTCCAAGGAGTACAAGATTTCAGCTACTGTAGCTACAGTGACTTCCACCAGTGTTTAAGCAGACATATATCACATCATATTCAGCAGAACATTTGGATAAACCAGTACACATCAGTCACCCTATGAAGTTCAAGTAGATAAAGGAGAAAAAATATATGTATACCTCAACAATTATCCCCAGATGCTTAATTCAAAGATCAAAATTGATCAAAGTACCAAGACCCATGTTATACTTCTGGTTTGAGAACAGATCACTGGAACCAGTTAAGCATATACGTATGATCAAACTCACACACACAGGATAACATAATTAACACATTTAATATCATCAACCCTGACCACACAAATAAGCGAAGACACACTAATCTCTATAACTGAGAATGGACTGTTGTGAGCGGTGGGAATGCCTTAGGCCTCCTTGCGTTTTATGATCAGAGGACCAACGTTGTCTCCAGTTTCCTGATTGTGTTTCGCATGTGCGCCATCACAGTATGGAAACTGTAAGAAAGAAAACAGAGACAACGTTCACAGTGCCTAATGCTGTATTCTACAGAATAACATGATACTGAGAAAAATACAATTTAAGGGGCCACACATAAAAAAAATGCATGAATGTCATTGCATACCAAAATATCAGACCAGATGGCATTTATTTAAAAGAAAGATCAAGCAAAAGATTTCACATAAAATATTTTTTAAATGTTTTAAATGATGAAGCATATAATATACTGTTCAAAATTAAGACAAAAATTAGAGTAATTGGTTTAAAGGAATATTCCCGGTTCCAAGCTCGGTAGAATTTGTGGCATAATGTTGAGTACCACAAATAAATTGACTGATCACTCCTTTTCTTTAAAAAAAGTAAAAATCTGGGTTACAGTGAGGCACTTACAATGGAAGTGAATGGGGCCAATCCATAAACATTAAAATACTCACCATTTCAAAAGTACAGCCACAAGACGTAAATAATATGCATGTTGGCATGATTTTAGTGTGATTAAATCGCTTACTAATCTTTTCTGTGCAAAGTTATAGTCAGTTTGACAACTTAGTTGCCATGACGATGTAATGCCCTAAACCCTAAAATGACTGTAAAAATTACAATTTTAACAGAAGAATAAATGTAAGTGCTTTTGTAAAATTATGAGCTTCACATATCTGCCTTTAAACCTTCCAAAAATTGGCCCAATTCACTTCCATTGTAAGTGGCTCACTGTAACCTTGATTTTTGCAGAAAAGCAGATGGACAGATGAGTCGAAATTATTTTTTGTGGTAATCAACATAATGCTACAAATGCTGTCGATTGAGCTTAACTTGTATTGAACCTGGAATAGTCCTTTAATTACATTATTTGTACATAATAAACCATTCTCCTGATTTCATGAAGGTTAATTACAGATTGGAGCCAGATTTCTAACCCAAAATTCTCCAGCACTGTTCCTGCACATTACTTTAGTTTTAACTTGCTTTGGACACAAACCTAAATGAGCAGCTAATGAACAAATACCCACATTTCTTATAGAAAGGATTCTATATTTTGAGTTTTTATGTTTTAGGGTTAAACAAACGCTGGTTGTTTGTCGTCTTAATGATCACTGTAATAGTGACGCATTGCAAGATGCACTGAATTCGTTTCTGAGATGTGTTTCTCTCACCTTTTTGGATCTCCAGCATCTACAGTATACGGCTTTGTCGCCCAGGTCCTCAATATCAAATGCATGCACCACTTTGGGGTTGTCTTTCTGAAGATCAAGGTTCACCTTTGGCTTCACACATTTGTCTTTGTTGCAAAATGTTTTGTAGATGAGAACTCCCACTGCAGCAGCTCCAAATGACACAGAGATTGCAGTGACGAGCTCAGCTGGAGGGGAACAGAACAGATCGTACCAACCAAACATTCTACTAATATATATATATATATATATATATATATCAGTTGTGCTCAAAAGTTTGCATACCCTTGGAGAATTGGTAATATATGTACTATTGCTAAAGAAAACATGAGTAAGCAGGCAAAACACATTTCTTTTATTTCTTATGGGATTCATATTCAACTGTAGGTTATAAAAGAATGGCACAATCATATAACAAAATATGGCAACCCCTGTTCAAAAGTCTGCATACCCTTAGTTCTTAATAATGTGTATTGCCCCTTTTAGCATCAATGATAGCATGCAGTCTTTTGTAATAGTTGTCTATGAGGCCCCAAATTCTTGCAGGTGGTATAGCTGCCCATTCGTCTTGGCAAAATGCCTCCAGGTCATGCAAAGTCTTTGATCGTCATGCATGAACCGCATGTTTGAGATCTCCCCAGAGTGGCTCGATGATATTAAGGTCAGGAGACTGTGATGGCCACTCCAGAACCTTCAACTTTTTCTGCTGTAACCACTGGAGGGTCAACTTGGCCTTGTGCTTAAGGTCATTGTCGTACTGGAAAGTCCAAGAGCGTCCCATGCGCAGATTTCGTGCAGAAGAATGCAAATTTTCTGCCAGTATTTTCTGATAACATGCTGCATTCATCTTGCTATCAATTTTCACAAGATTCCCCGTGCCTTTAGAGCTCACACACCCCCAAAACATCAGTGAGCCACCACCATGCTTCACAGTGGGGATAGTATTCTTTTCACTATAGGCCTTGTTGACCCCTCTCCAAACATAGCGCTTATGGTTGTGACCATAAAGCTCTATTTTGGTCTCGTCACTCCAAATTACAGTGTGCCAGAAGCTGTGAGGCGTATCAAGGTGTTGTCGGGCTTTTCTGTGGCATTGGCGCAGTAAAGGCTTCTTTCTGGCAACTCGACCATGCAGCTTATTTTTGTTCAAGTATCGTCGTATTGTGCTCCTTGAAACAACCAAACTGTCTTTTTCCAGAGCAGTCTGTATTTCTCCTGTGGTTACCTGTGGGTTTTTCTTTGTATCCTGAACAATTCTTCTGGCAGTTGTGGCTGAAATCTTTCTTGGTCTACATGACCTTGGCTTGGTGTCAAGAGATCCCTGAATTTTTCACTTCTTAATAAGTGATTGAACAGTACTGACTGGCATTTTCAAGGCTTTGGATATCTTTTTATATCCTTTTCCATCTTTATAAAGATCCATTACCTTGTTACGCAGGTCTTTTGACAGTTCTTTTCTGCTCCCCATGGCTCAGTATCTAGCCCGCTCAGTGCATCCATGTGAGAGCTAACGAACTCATTGACTATTTATACACAGACACTAATTGCAATTTAAAAAGCCACAGGTGTGGGAAATTAACCTTTAATTGCCATTTAAACCTGTGTGTGTCACCTTATGTGTCTGTAACAAGGCCAAACATTCAAGGGTATGTAAACTTTTGATCAGGGCCATTTGGGTGATTTCTGTTATCATTATGATTTAAAAAGGAGCCAAACAACTATGTGATAATAAATGGCTTCCTATGATCAATATCCTTAAATAAAAGACAGTTTTGTTTTGCATGATCAGTCATATTTTCAAAATCAATGCCAAAATTTCACAATTTCTGCCAGGGTATGCAAACTTTTGAGCACAACTGTGTATATATATATATATATAGCTCTGGAAAAAATAAAGAAACCACTGCAAAATTATCAGTTTCTCTGGATTTACTATTTATAGGTATGCGTTTAGGATCAGTGATGATCTGGGGGTGCTTCAGTAAGGCTGGAATTGGGCAGATTCGCCTTTGTGAAGGACGCATGAATCAAGCCATGTACAAGGTTATCCTGGAAGAAAACTTGCTTCCTTCTGCTCTGACAATGTTCCCCAACTCTGAGGATTGGTTTTTCCAGCAGGACAATGCGCCATGCCACACAGCCAGGTCAATCAAGGTGTGGGTGGAGGACCACCGAATCAAGACCCTGCCATGGCCAGCCCAATCTCCAGACCTGAACCCCATTGAACACCTCTGGAATGTGATCAAGAGGAAGATGGATGGCCACAAGCCATCAAACAAAGCCGAGCTGCTTGAATTTTTGCGCCAGGAGTGGCATAAAGTCACCCAACAGAAATGTGAAAGACTGGTAGAGTATGCCAAGACGCATGACAGCTGTGATTGAAAATCAAGGTTATTCCACCAAATATAAATTTCTGAACTTTTCCTAAGTTAAAACATAAGCATTGTATTGTTTAAAAATCAAATCAAATCACTTTTATAGTCACACAGCCATATACACAAGTGCAATGGTGTGTGAAATTCTTGGGTGCAGTTCCGATCAACATAGCAGTCATGAAAATGAACATGAACTTGTTTTCTTTTCATTATTTGAGCTCTGTAAATGCTGCATCTTTTTTGTTATTTTGACCAGTTGTCATTTTCTGCAAATAAAAAAAAAAACAAAACAATATTTTTATTTGGAATTTGGGAGAAATGTTGTCAGTACTTTATAGAATAAAACAAAAATGTTCATTTTACTCAAACACATACGTATAAATAGTAAATCCAGAGAAACTGATCATTTTTCAGTGGTCTCTTAATTTATTTCTAGAGCTGTATATATATATATATATATATATATATATATATATATATATATTATATATAATACAATAATAAAAAAATATAATTAATAATAAATTCTATATTTACTTATAAATGTAAATGTAATATTTTATATATTGACATTTGTAATAAATAACTATATCATATCATAATATAAAGTGGCTGATTAATGTTTTTACCATACAAAGATTCTACATGTCTCTTTTTTCTCCAACAATATCACAATGCCAAATCGACAGTTTGAACCATAAAATGTCAAAATAAATCATAAGTAATCATACATATATATATATATATATATATATATATATATATATATATATATATATATACCTGATGTGAAATAGTAATATATCAGTTTATTTAATTCTTTATGTATTGGACTAAAAGTGAACACACAGAGAAATCCAGAGACCCACATTTAGATTTAACAACCTGCTGAAATATGTTTGTGACTCACATCTGAGATATTTATGTTTATTATATTAGTTTCTATTAAAACTCCTGCAGAACAATGCCCATATACAGAACACCTAGAGCATGACCAAACAGCGTCTTTACCTCTACGAAACACTCGCACATTTACGTAACACATTAATCTTTAAAAACAGCTTTACCTTTACTGAAGGTGTTTGAGGCGCTCATGTTTGATTGTTTTAGTTATATTAGCCTGTTGTTATTTGCTCATAATTTAGAGATCTATAAGCGTCTTCAAGGCCAAGCAGAGAGTCCAAAGTGTTTAACGAAGCGCTATATTTGCGCAGTGAACGCGAATAAAGTGGGGTACTTCACAAAATTGACTTTTATTTTGACTTGATGGATGTCCTTGGTTTGTGCATGTGCTCGGTTATGTTTTTGCCTGTCAAAACAAGTCTGTTTTTTCAGACCATAAATACGTGAGACTGAAACAAAGTTAATTAATTTAAAAATGATAACCCCACCATAACCTAAAGAAATAACCCTTTTAAAATCCACTTTGAAGCTGACATTTATCATTTAGCACCGGCCTTTTTCAACTTTTATTTTGAAATTGAGTTACAGGAAGTCGGACCTTCTTCCGTCGGCATCACGTTGACGAACACACGTGTGTGCACACTGCACAGAAATATGGATCTCTCGAAATGGTGTAATTTATCCTCTAGTCCAAGTTTAAAGCACCTGACAGAGGCAGGGTTTGGTGTCCCTAAAGAGAAACAGCATGTGCCGGTACAGGAGCTGGTGAAAGCGCACATTGAGTCCTTTGATCAGGCAGTGACTGATGGATTATGTCGAGTTGTTGAGGTGAGCAGCAGAGATGCGTTAGATTTTGCAGCACACATGTATTCCGATAGGATATATATATATATATATATATATATATATATATATACACAGGGTTGGGAGGGTATTTTTTCCACTACAGATTACAGAATACATGCTGTAAAATGTAATTTGTAACGTATACCGTTAGATTACTCAAGGTCAGTAACGTAATCTAAATACTTTGGATTACTTCTTCAGCACTGGTAGATTTTTTCAGTTGTTTTGACTATAAAAACTCTGCCAGTACAGTAAGACAAAATGCACATGTTAAAAATACATTCTCTGAAAAACCTAAATATCTTATGCAGTGTTGTTTCTAAAACAAGATAAATCAAATTGATCTTGTTTTAAGGATTTTTTGATATTTTTACAGGAAAACAATACAAAAATTATTATCAAGAATTTGATTTTTGTCCTGATATCAAAGATCTTACTAGAAAAAAAGAAATTATGATCCAACGTGAATTTTCTTGATAAAAAAATATGATCGTGCCTGGTAACATGTGCATGTAAAATGGCTAGAAATAGCATTTTAGCTTAGCGTAAAGCTGACAATTTATACAAGGTTTATTTCTATTTCTTCTGCTCAACTTCTGTCTGCTCATATGAATGTGACACATCATAAGAGTGTTTCACCGCTGTTCAAATGCACTTTGGATCACATCATTTAAATGTGTAAATGTTTTCTATCTGAAAGGACTAAATATTAAATGAAACAAATGACAATAAAATGCAAAATAATCTCTTCAGTAATCAAAATACTTCTTGAATGTAACTGTATTCTAATTACCAATTATTTAAATTGTAACTGTGGTGGAATACAGTTACTTATATTTTGTATTTTAAATACGTAATCCCGTTACATGTATTCCGTTACTCCCCAACCTTGTGTGTGTGTGTGTATATGTGTGTATATATATATATATTATATTATATTATATTATATTTAGATTGCATGCAGATGCTGGCTAATAACAGCAGTATTCACTAAAATGTCTTTGTGTTTAGGCTATTCCTCCACTGGAGTTCATGTTCAAGGGAGACCGAATCAGTCTGTCTTTTTTGGAAGCCACCATTCACAAGCCAGCAGTTGCTAAGGGAGGAATCAGCAAAGACCTGCGGATCTTCCCAGCTGAGTGCAGGGGCAGGCGCTGTACATACAGAGGGAAGCTGGTGGTAAGACTGGCATGAATGTGAGGGGAATAAGGCTTTAGAAATGAGTACATCTGGTTTGTTGTGACTTCATTGGTATTTGAAGGCAGACTTGTTTTTTTTCAGTGGCAATTTAATAAACACCAGAGAGCCCTTATAAACATTATACAATTTAAATTTGCTGTAAGCTAGGGTGACCAGATGTCCCCGTTTTCTAAGGACAGCCCCGGTTTTTGGTGGGCTGTCCCCATTTTTACAGAGCGTTCAAGACAGTATTCATAGTGAAATATTATATTGCAAGAAAGCCTGAGCAGGAAAGCCTACCATGTGGTGTTTATTTTGACCAACAGGGGGGGCTGCTCGCTAAAGCAGCTTCAATTCATTTGTCTTACTTCACTGATTACTTGGTCCAGCCAGTTTTGCCATTAAGAACTGGACCAGGCAACTGAAGAGAATTATCATAATTGTTATAAGCTTAAAAGTAAGGCACATACTAGCTATTTATGTTATAAAGTTATATTGTTATGCATTTTTTATAACAGGTTCTGAATTCGGCGTGGGATAGTATTGAACGTTTGGCCTTCATAATGTGGGAATTCCCACAGAGACTGCACAATATATAACATGCTGGTGAAAAGTAGTCAAATTAATTCCCGCAGATGAACAAATAAAATCAACAATTTTATCTTTGTATTGGACTGTAAAACCAATCAGTGTGATAACCTCTTATTGTGATCAATGTAATATTCACACACTAAAGGAAGCACCTTCTCACATATTTGCTCATTTGTTGTTTTAACATATACTTGCAATAAATTTCAAAGAAGAATATGACATTAATAACATGGAAAAATAAAAATGTATAATAAAATACCTGCAAAGAAATATACAGTAAATCAGCACATCAGAGCATAGATTTGCAACTTGCAGGGAAACAAGTGACTGAAACGGAGCACCATAATACATAAGACTTGATCAAAATAAAAGGTAGTAATGAAGAAAAACGGGTCCATATGAGATACACAAACAGTTAGGTAAAATAGTATTATGATAATAATAATTACTATTATTAGACCACTAAAAATGATCAACTTTTACCTCCGTGTTTGAATTTCATTGAGACTAAGGCATGATTCAGTAGAGCATGATACACCACAACGTAAATATTATTTCCATGATTTGTTAACTTTATATTTTTTGCCAAATCATCTTGCAGATTCACTAATGTGTTCAGATAACATAAGAATTTGTTTTTATTGAGTAAACTAATGGCATAATGGCAATGCACTGATATAATGTAAAAAATTAAATACAAATGTATTTACTATACCTTTTTATTCAAATTATTATTTATTTTATTGTATTTTCAAATTTTGTTTTAAATGAACTCAAAATTTTAAGGCTACCATGTTACTTTAAGTTAAACAAAATCATTTCTTACAGTGCATAGTTCAGCACATTACCACATTCACCATGGTCAAAATACATAAAATCCGATTTGTCCACTTTTTTTAGTAGGTAACATGAAATTTCAGTGACCTATTGACCACTGAACTTGAAATGTCCCCGTTTTTTCATTCCAGAAATCTGGTCACCTAACTGTAAGCTGTGTTTTGGAATAGCTCTCACAAAATGTTCCTGTTACCTGACAGATATTACTGAAATACACTGATCAGCCACAACATTAAAACTACTGACAGGTGAAGTGAATAACATTTATTATGTCGTTACAACGGCACCTGTCATGGGGTGAGATATATTAGGCAGCAAGTGAACAGTCAGTTCTTGAATTTCATGGGTTGGAAGCAGGAAAAATGGGCAAGGGTAAGGATCTGAGCGACTTTGACAAGGGCCAAATTGTGATGGCTAGACGACTGGGTCAGAGCATCTCCAAAATGGCAGGACTTGTGGGATGTTCCCAGTATGCAGTGGTTAGTACCTACCAAAAGTGGTCCAAGGAAAGACAACCGGTGAACCAGCGACAGGGTCATGAGCGCCCAAGGCTCATTGATGCACGTGGGGAGTGAAGGCTAGCACGTCTGGTCCGATCCCACAGAAGAGCTACTGTAAAACAAATTGCTGAAAAACGTAATGCTGGCCGTGATAGAAAAGTGTCAGAACACACACTTCATCGCAGCTTGCTGCGTATGGGGCTGCATAACTGCAGACCGTTCAGAGTGTCCATGCTGACCCTGTCCACTACCGAAAGTGCCTACAATGGGCATGTGAGTGTCAGAACTGGAGCAATGGAAGAAGGTGGCCTGGTCTGATGAATCACATTTTCTTTTAGATCATGTGGACGGCCGGGTGTGTGTGCGTTGTTAACCTGGAAAAGAGATGGCAGCAGGATGCACTATGGGAAGATGGCAGGCTGGCGGAGGCAGTGTGATGCTCTGGGCAATGTTCTGCTGGGAAACCTTGGGTCATGGCATTCATGTGGACGTTACTTTGACACATACCACCTACCTAAAGATTGTTGCAGACCACATACACCCCTTAATGAGAACGGTATTCTCTGATGGCAGTGGCCTCTTTCAGCAGGATAATGTGCCCTGCTTCACTGCAAAAAAATGTTAATGAATGGTTTGAGAGACATGACAGAGTTCAAGGTGATGACTTGGCCTCCAAATTCCCCAGATCTCAATCCGATTGAGCATCTATGGGATGTGCTGGACCAACAAGTCCGATCCATGAAGGCCCCACTTTGCAACTTACAGGACTTAAAGGATCTGCTGCTAACATCTTGGTGCCAGATACCACAGGACAACTTCAGAGGTCTTGTGGAGTCCATGCCTCGATGGGTCAGAGCTGGGACCTACACGATATTAGGCAGGTGGTTTTAATGCTGTGTCTGATCTGTGTAAGTGTCCTGAGAAATCACAACTGTCTCTGTTACTGGCGTAGTCTCCGTAGTAAACAGCCAAAAAGAGTCAGGGTTACGGGGAGCACTTTTTTAGCTTGTCAGAAAGCTTAGCCAATTAGAAACGCGCTCTGCCTGGCAATCATTTTGTGCATGTGCCGGGTTGGCTGACATGTCTTTGGAGGGCGGGGTTTTGGAGAGAGGTTGTGTTTAGAAGGAATGGGGGGCGGTATAGATGAGTGGTAAATTAAAGGGATAGTTGACCTAGAAATTAAAATTCTTGTCATTTACTCACCCTCATGCCATCCCAGATGTGTATGACTTACTTTCTTCTGCAGAACACAAACAAATATTTTTAGAAAAATATTTCAGCTCTGTAGGTCCATACAATGCAAGTGAATGATGGCCAGAACTTTGAAGGTCCAAAAAGCGCATAAAGGCCACATAAATGTAATCCATAAGACTCTGCTGGTTTAATCCATATTTTCAGAAGCGATATGATATTTGTGGGTGAGAATATAAATGTATCTCCACTTTAACTTTCATGTTGTTCTTCTTTTGTTTTTGACGATTCGCATTCTTTGTGCATATCGCCACCTACTGGTAAGGGAGGAGAATTTATAGTAAAAAAGGACTTGATCTGTTTCTCACTCACACCTATCATATCGCTTCAGAAAATATGGATTTACCCACTGCAGTCGTATGAATTACTTGCTGCCTTTATGTGCTTTTTGGACCTCACGGTTCTGGCCACTAATTACCTGCATTGTTTGAACCTACAGAGTTGAAATGTTTTAAAAATCTTCATTTTTGTTCATCAGAAGAAACTCATACATCTGGAATGGCATGAGGGTGAGTAAATGAACTATCCCTTTACAAATGGATGAAATCGCTTACAGCACCTTTTAATAGTAGTAAATGTACACAAAATTGTTTAAATAAAACACTTTTGTATGTTTAAACAATATAATACTGTTATCAGCTGATGCCAATAATCTCAGAATAGCCAAGTTGTTAGATGGTATTTTTTAAGTAACAAGTGTCAATGTTTTGTCTTTTTACAGGTGGATGTGAGTTGGTCTTTGAATGGAGTTCCTAAAGGAATCATCAAACAGTCTTTGGGTCAGGTGCCCATCATGGTTAAATCTAAACTGTGCAACCTTCATGGTCTATCACCCAAAGAACTCATTGAGCATCATGAGGAAGCTGAGGTGTAAATCACAAACCTTCTGAAACTAAAGCATGCAAAACAATGCAAACAGTGTATGACTTTAAACAATCCATTTTGCTTTTGCAATTCAACATATTTTAGAGAGAACCGGTATATTAAAAAGATTTAGGACAGGACTTAATTTTATCAACTGGGATTAATTGGATCAGGAAAACTGGGTGTGACAGAATGGAAGAATGTGGTTGGAGGGGAGGGGCTGAAAAGTAAGAGGGATTGATGACATTATCAGAGTTTCAGAGGTTAACATGCACCTGTGAATTGCACACAATAAGACCAGGAACATGCATTGCAAATAAAGTGAATTTTGATTTCATGTTGACTTCAGTTGGAATCTTGGATGAAATTACACTTTTGTCTAAGTGTTATGTTCTCATCTAATGTCAATGTCACTTTCGCAGGAAATGGGTGGTTATTTTATTGTGAACGGCATAGAGAAGGTGATTCGTCTGCTGATCATGCCAAGGAGGAACTATCCCATCGCCTTGATAAGACCAAAATTTAAGAGCAGAGGACAAGGCTACACTCAATATGGTGAGTAATGCCTGTGTCCCATAAAATATTACAAATCTGGAATTCTCAATAATTTGATAGAACAATAGATAGTGTTAGAGGCCCTGATTTATAAAAATGCACAGATTGATTGTGTTATTAACAGTCTCACTTTGTGTTCAGCTATTTCAATGCACTGTGTAAGAGATGAACACACAGCCATTAATATGAATCTTCATTACCTGGACAATGGAACAGTCATGCTGAATTTCATTTACCGGAAAGAGCTGTTCTTTCTTCCCTTGGGCTTTGCGCTAAAGGTAAAATGAATCAAGTATACCAGTTGGCTGTGTATTATCTATGTATATTTTTATGGAGAACATTTCAGTATCACTTATGTCATCTACCTTTTTTTTTCTCAAGGCTTTAGTGGACATCTCAGATTTTCAGATCTACCAGGAGTTGATCAAAGGCAGGGAGGAGAACTCTTTCTATAAAAGTTGTGTGTCAGAAATGTTGCGTCAGGTCATGGACGAGGGCTGCACAACTAAAGGGAAAGTGCTCAGTTATCTGGGCGAACGTTTCCGGGTCAAACTCAACCTCCCAGAATGGTTCACTCATGAGCAGTGTGCTCATTTCCTCTTAGAGTAAGTCCCAAGTGCTGTTAATCACATTTCAGTTTTGACTCATTAATATACTATATATACTGTGTGTGTGTGTGTGTGTTTCACCTTTTGATGTTATTCAATATTTTTTGGACTGAACTGGTCATATTTATTCAATGTATTTTTGCCAATTAAATAAAAAATAAGAGGCAACATACAGAATTATTTGTTTTTGTTTTATGCATGTTTTCTAAACCAGTTTTTAATAAATGAACAAGGATTACTCTTTATTTTTATTGATATGTCTAAATTTAATAACACAAGAAACTGTAATATTTGATTTAATTAAAACATTTTAATTTATGAACAATTTTAAGCTGGGATTTCCTTGAACATTTTTTAAAGAAAGTTCTCCCAAAAATAAAAAATTCTCATAATTTACTCATACACGTTATCACAGATGTGTATGCCTTTTTCTTCAACAGAACACAGACGAAGATTTTTAGAAGAATATCACAGCTCTGTAGGTCCGTATAATGCAAGTGAATGGTTACCAAAACTTTGAAGCTCAAAAAGTGCATAAATGCCACATAAAAGTAATCCATAAGACACTAGTGGTTTAATCCATATCTTCTGAAGCAATCCAGTTGTTATTTGGTGAGAACAGACTAAAATATAACACTTTTTTCCCCACTATAAATCTTGACATAAGCAGTCTCCTTGGCGATCATGATTTCAAGCTAACTAGTGCCATGTAGCGATCTGTGCATTTGTCAAGAACTAGGAAGTGTAATCGAGCTTGAAATCATGATTGTGCCTAGAGACTGCAATGGCAAGATGTACAGCTACATTTTGGTCTGTTCTCACCCAAAACCGATTAGATCGCTTCAGAAGACATGGATTAAACCACTGCCTTTGTGCTTTTTGGAGCTTCAAAGTGTTCATCACCATTCACTTGCATTGTCTGGACCTGCAGAGCTGAGATATTCTTTTAAAAAACTTTGTGTTCTGCAGAAGAAAGAAAGTCGTATCGTATACATCTGGGATGGCATGAGGGTGAGTAAATGACGAGAGAATTTTCATTTTTGGGTGAACTTTTCCTTTAAGTGGTGATGCAAACGAATTCATTCATTATTTTCTACTTTTTGCAGTGAATGTCTGTGTATACACCTGAAGTCAGATGTGGAGAAGTTTTACATGTTGTGTCTAATGACACGAAAGCTCTTCAGCTTTGCTAAGCAGGAGTGTATGGAGGAGAACCCTGACAGTCTGATGTGTCAGGAGGTGCTCACACCAGGACAGCTCTACCTTATGTTCATGAAAGTAAGCTCACTATTATCATGTGTTCACCTGTCTGTCTAGCCATAATAGTAAATATTAGAGAATGTGTTTCTAAATCTGTCGTGAATGCTTCTCAGGAGAAAATGGCAGGTTGGTTGGTGTCTGTGAAACTGGCATTGGCCAAGAGAAGTCAAAGAGTGGGAGGCCTGACCTCAGATAACCTCACTAAGATCTTCAATGCGGGCACAGATCTCACCAAAGCCTTTGAGTATCTGTTAGCCACAGGAAACCTGCAGTCAAAGACAGGTACAAAACTGTATGCTTGTGTGCATTAAAGGAATTGTTTGCCTAAAAATGAAAATTCTGTCATTATATAATACGGTCTGTAAATAACGTTATATGTACTGTATGCTGTTATTTATTTCTGTGGAACACAAAATTAGAAATTATTGGAGAATCTTTGTGTATTGAATTTCCATACAGTAACAGTTCATAGCGACAACGGCTGTCAAGCTCCAAAAAGACCATCATTAATATGACTTGTGCACTATATTTAAAGTTTTCTGAAGCCATTGATAATTTCGGACCGTTCCGTTTTATCAGAACTCAGATCTGTAATTTTAACCCCTGGATCTCCTGCAGGTCTGGGCATGCTGCAGGACACAGGCCTGTGTGTCGTGGCAGACAAGCTGAACTTCATCCGTTACCTGTCTCATTTCCGCTGCGTGCACAGAGGAGCCGCCTTTGCTAAGATGAGGACCACATCTGTGCGGAGGCTGCTGCCAGAGTCTTGGGGTTTTGTGTGTCCTGTACACACTCCTGACGGAGAGCCGTGTGGCCTTATGAATCACATGACAGCTCACTGTGAGATTGTGGCCCCAGTATATCCCACAACCACACTGCCAGCCTTGCTTTGCTCTCTGGGTAATGTCTGATTCAAAATTCCTTTAATATTTAAATATTTAAAAATTACCCTTTTACAATTTATAGACAACTGAATATAATATCCCTTACTAATACTTGGGCAGTTCCATGGTACAGTGTGGTACCAGATGCTAATACTATAGTTGGGGTAATCGAGTTTGGACTCGAGTCCGAGTCACAAGCCCAATTTTAACATACTTGTACTTGCCACGGACTCGGATGCATTTTTACTCTGACTTGACTCGGACTCGAGACTTTAGGATTTGGGATTTTTTCCGAGTCCATGGCATTTGTGATGCAATGACAAAAAAATAACGTAACATAGGGTGACCATACATCCTCTTTTTTTCGGACCTGAAAAAAGCATCTGGCCGGGATTTCAAAATTGCCTCTGGGATTTTTCTTTGTCTTCATAATGATGTGCTCTCTACAGTTAGTACTATCATACATTCTGTGTATTTGATACTGCATATCAGTTTTCACGCGTAAATGTCCTTATATGTGATTATTCTGGCTGAGAACGGCAGGGTGCACTCTTTCAAAGTACTTTCTCTCGCTCTCGCGCGTATTGTATGTGTGTGCGCGAAATAGGTCACCACACGTGCTCTGCCACTCTCACCCAGAAATATCAATAAAGTAAGTACACTTTTAAAAGTACGTTCCCCAACTCTGCAAATTATTAAATAAAACACGTTTTATCAGACTCACATTATTACGCAAAGCCATTTCTAACTGAAAATGTTGACTATATTGAGACAAAATCAAATATGCTACGTATTAGGGATATTTAAACTAATATGACGGATGAAACGGACCATGATGGAAATTGTACAACTCAGTCCGTTACATATTTGTAGCGCAACCTCTGTGTGTTACCTGTAAAGCTGGCACTTGCATTTCAATGGCAAAAAGTCCGAAAATACAATGAAGAACACAAGTGAGGGGAGAAGTCTCTATTCACCTATTATCCATTACTAAATATAATGTGAAAAGAACGAAACGTCAGCTCAAGTAGAGTTTGTCATAAAAAAATGTGAAAGTTTCTTTAGTCTGTGTTTGAGTGGAGGGGAAAAATCACCAAATAATTGAAAAAGTGAACCGAACACAATAAGAAGTGTGTTGAAGGACAGTTTTGTCTCCATATACCTAAAGCATATTCTTTCAATCTGAAACCACTTTGAAGTTTGTTCAGCAGAATGCTAATCATAAAATGTGAAAATGAAATGCAACAGAGGTGGTTGTGTTGCATTTATATTGACAAAAAGGTTAAAATAAGCTTTAAATATTGATGTTGAGTTTACGGTTACAATTTTAATTCAGATTCATGAACAGATTCATTCGGACTCGACTTGGACTCGGCCTGTTATGGATTCGGTCTTGAGTTAGACTCGGCCCCTTTTGGACTCGGACTTGACACGGACTCGATTGTTTAAAGACTCAGACTTGAGTCAGACTCGACTAAGGTGGACTCGAACCCAACACTAGCTAATACCATGGTGCTGAATAACTACCATATTCACATACTATGGTACCATGTCCAAAAAAACATATTAGTGCCAATGTACTATGTTAGTGATTGTACTACAAAAACTATTTAACAATTATGTATTCTTATAATTGTATACTGTGTAAATGGGATTCTTTTTGCCCATTTTATAGTCTGCCAGGAGAAGATATACAATAGTGAAGTCCCCAAGCCATCATTCAATTTGAGATCCTTAGTAATAGAAATGGTATTGCTGAATGACAATAAATCAGATTGGGAGATTCAAAGTTATCTATTTTTGAGTATGTAAATGAGTTTCTCTATCACCAGGTGTGACTGCGGCAGACGGGACCCCTGGTCAGCCGTATTCTGACTGTTATCCCGTCATACTGGATGGGGCCATGATTGGCTGGGTGGAAAGAGAGGTGGCGCCATCTGTCGTCGAGTCTCTCCGTAGGTTTAAGGTGAGAAATAATTTGGTCTCAATCTATTATCAAGCTTAAGGCAATTTGTATAGTAGATTTTATAATATTTATAACTTGAGCATATTTATATCTGCACTCATTTTGTGTTTTTCTTTAGGTGCTGAAAGAGAAAAAGGTGCCGCCCTGGACTGAGATTGTTCTGGTTCCTCAGACGGGTAAAGCCAGCATGTACCCCGGCCTCTATCTGTTTACCACACCCTGTCGCATGGTGCGGCCTGTCCGGAACCTTGCACTAGGGAAACAGGAGCTTATTGGCACCTTTGAACAGGTGAGAAGAAGAAAGATAATGTAGAGAATGTGTTGAAACTCAAGTACCACTAGTAATCAAAAGTCTTTGTTCATGTATTGTTTTTGTGCTGACATGACAAAGCCAGCATACTGTTATTGTACATACTTGGGTTAGGGTTGTTTTTAAAATCCATAACCTAAGACCCAGATTTCTAGGCCAGCATACTTTTTCAATTGTTTGCAATGGTATTTAAAAAAGCCAGCAGTGTGACGAGGCGCTGAGCATCTATTCCTCGTCGAGAGTTGAAAAATGTTCAACTTTGGGTAAAACGCAGTGCTCGTCACTGTCACTTTTTACCCAGCTGTGCAATCACAGTGGAGGAGGGGCGGGACAAATGGATATTCCGTATCATAGCAACCGAAGTGTCGCAGCTTAAAAAATGCTGCGCCTCCAAAGCGCTCCCAGCTGGCCGTTTTCAGAAAAGCACCTGGCATTTTCAGCTGGCAAAAAACGCTTTGGTGGACACGGCCTAGAGCTGCATCAACCAAATGTAGAACTCGGCACAGTCCTTCAGCCTTTTTTTGGTTGGTTATATCTTTTCTAGATTTCTGTAAAATCTTTTAGATTCTTTTCTGATCTGACTGACAGTTTTCAAACAACTATAAAATATCCAAAAAAATCCCGTAGACTTCATTCGAAAACATGGACTTTTCAAGGCTTTGTCAAAGCAACATTCAAAATGAGTCTTTATGAACTTTTATTTTCTAGTTTGCCGCTGGTTTCCTGCCACTTTCATCACTGACCCTGACAAACCTTTTAACTCTAAATTAAGGCTGGGTATTGATTAGAGGTAGACCAATATATCGGTAAAACCAATTAATCATTGCCGATAGGTGATTTTTTTTTTTTTTTTTATTTATTTTTTTTTTACTATCAGTTATCTGCAAAAATCTATGCCGATAGTTGCCGATACTTTTTTTATTATTATTATTCCACTGTGTTCCTTTTGCTACGGTTTTTAAATTGAAGCTGTGGGCATGCAAAGAAAAATTTGACTATATAGAAACGTCCCTCTTCAGCACATGCAGAACATTGCATCTCCAACTTCATATATTGTGAATAATAATATTAATATATAGGCTGTAAAATGCTTAATTTGGTAAATATTAAAAATAGAGCATTTTAACAGAGCCAAGTCTCCATCATTTCAAAATAAGAGTCCCCGGTGTGTTTCAGGCTTGTTTAGTGTTAAAAGTCCCATATTATGCACACAATCTTTTTTCTGATTATTATTGGTTGAAAAATAACATCTGGGATTTTATTCATTTTCTATTCTGGCCTCTATGTCTTTGCTGACTAAGAAAATGTTGTAATACTCTATTAATCGATTTTTAAAAACTATCGACCGATTAATCGGTTAATGGCCTTTTCCAGCCCCTTTAGTGATTGGTATCAGCAAAATCCACTATCAGTCAACCTCTAGTATTGATACAGATTTCCTGATTCGATTCCAATTCACAAGCTCTCGATTCTAATTGATTCGATATCGATTCATATGGTTTTATTTCCGATACAATGTCCATTTTGCTTACATATGAAAGAAATTCTCTCCCGGCTAATGCTGTTAATTATTCAGGGGACCTTCTAACTAGGTACATTTATTAAAAAAAAATAATTAAAAATCAAAGAAAATCAAATCAACATTTTGGTCACATTTTAGCTTTTTAAAAATGTATTATTATTATACATAAATTCATGTATTCCATCATTTAATATATTATAATATTGAATATATTTTGTTACATTTATTGTTTAATGCATAATTATTTACATTGATTTGTAGTGCTAAAAATCAGAACTGTCGCTTTAAGAAAACCAGCACTCGTCTGCAAATTATTGCAAATTAACAAGAGAGGACCTGAATGGCTTCTTTACCTCATCCGTGCAAAGGGTTTACCACAAAGGTTATTAAAAGAGACATTATTCAATGACAAGTGGATTGTGTAGCTCTTTGGACAAATTACACGGAACGAGTCAAATCAAATTTGAACTCTCAACATGCAGTGAAAGGACATGCAGCTAAATAACGTCTCCACTATAGAACTCAGTTACTGGCGAGTGAAATCTGAACATTTACCGGCTAGTGGCTTCACAGACCTTTTTAGTACCATAGCAAGACTTTTGGTCTCAAATGTGAGGGATATGATGAGAGTTGCGCATATAGAAAAAAAAAATTAACAATGCATCGGAAAATCGCTATATTGAAACCATCCTACTCTAAATGCGTTTGTTTTATGCTCAGGTGTATCTGAATGTGGGGATCTTTGAGAAGGAGATAGAGGACGGTGTGACCACACATCAAGAGCTGTTTCCTCACAGCATGTTGAGTGTGGTGGCAGAATTCATCCCTTTCTCTGATCACAACCAGAGTCCCAGAAACATGTACCAGTGCCAGATGAGTAAGACAACTTCCTCTGTCCTTATGACCTCTTTCTGTTGTAACATTTGCACAAACATCAGTGTTGTAAAACTTTAAAGGGATAGTTTACCCAAGTCTTTCATCATTTAATTGACTTCCATTTAGTTTCAAACCCACTTATATCAATGGAACAGTATGACAGTCACTTTTATTGCACTTTTTGTCCATACAATGACAATGAATGGTGACTGAGGCATTCTGCCTAACATCTTCTTTTGTGTTCCATGAAAGAAGAAAAGTCATACAGGTTTGGAACAATGTAAGGGGTCAGTAAGTGTTGTCAGAATTATAATTTTCAGGTGAAGTACCCCTTTAAGAAAAAAGAAAAAAAGAACTGAATTGCATCCTTGCCTCACGTATTATGTCAATGTAAGAGTTAAAGCGTAATCCTGCTTTTATTAGAAGTTCTACTCTTATGATCTGAAGGTAAACAGACCATGGGCTTCCCACTGCACTCGTACCAGGACCGATCTGACAATAAACTGTACCGTCTGCAGACGCCCCAGAGCCCTCTGGTCAGACCTGTGATGTACGACCACTATAACATGGACAATTACCCCATTGGCACCAACGCGATAGTGGCTGTAATTTCTTACACTGGCTATGATATGGAGGATGCTATGGTAAGCCTAAATAAAATCTAAATTGTGTTGCTTTGAGGCCAACAACATGCTTGTGTACTTTTAAAGTGGACAAAAGAAACTTTTAGCACATGCAGTATGAATATTTTGTCAATCGATTTCAATCGAGCCCTAATATATATGGAATTTTATTTCCTGTGTAGACATTATCAAACCATTTTATGGGGTCTTTAAATTACTGAATGTTCTTCTGCATTTCTAAACGTTTTCTGTAACTTTCTCCAGATTCTGAATAAATCCTCATGGGAGCGTGGCTTTGCCCATGGTACTGTTTATAAGACGGAGATCATAGACCTGTCTGAGAAGGTCAAAGGTGAGGATAGCATTGTGTTTGGGGTCAAGCCAGGTGACCCAAAAGCAATGGATAGACTGGATCCCGACGGACTGCCATTTATAGGCTCTGTGCTGAAGTATGGAGACCCTTTCTACAGCCACATCAATCTCAATACGGGTCAGAGTCATGTGACCTTCTACAAGTAAGGAATCACTTTACTGTCATTTGCTGGGTTTCCATCCAACTATTTTTACGTGAATTAAAAATTTGTGCTTAAGAAAACCTGAATGGAATCGCTTAATGTGTGCATAAAATTTGTTTAAAAGTTTACGCGATAGGCAGAAGTGGATTTTCAATAGTTTGGCGTAAGTCCAATTGCACATTACTGTGATTGAAATGGTTTATTTGCAAAACCATTTGTGCACGTGCTTCGCTCCTTCTCACAACAGAGCAATTCTTCGAACATAGCCCTTGACATTCGGAAGTATTTAACCCAAAGCTGGTCGTTAAAGTGGCTCCTCAGAACCAGCCAGGACAGTTATGAGCGCGGGCCCTCCCAGGTATACAGAGGCTGATGGCATATGGTCATAGCAGCCATTTCAGCCCCCATTATATGAGTTTACACTCATTCTATTCTACTGCGTCACCTGGCAGCATTTAATAAAACAAAGTACAGTTGCTCCAGTACCACAAATACAACTCTCCCTAAAGCAAGGAGGTCATTCAGGCCGGCTCCATCAAGATAATGAGCATGACATAGTGGATGGAAATGTGCAATGATTTGCATTTTCTTTAGTCTCATTTTTAGAAATGCGCTTAAAAAATCTGAAACATTTGGATGGAAACCCAGCTAATATTTATTCAGTCCTATTTCAAGCCCAAATGCATTTTGGCACTTCATTCAGTGAAGCAGTGACTGTCTTTTTATACATGTTCTGCAAACATCCACTGATGGACTGGCATTTTGTTTGCTTACAACACTTAAGTCTCAATTAGCATATGAGGTTTAAATAAATGGATATTGTCCCTTATTTTCCTAAAAAGAAACAGAGTTTCCCTTATTTGACTTCAAAGTTACTTTTTTGTGATGCAGTATATTGTGTTTGTGTGTGTTTTATGTAAAGTGCCTGTATTTTTTAAAAGCACTGTGTGCAAGGGAAAGGTATTATATAATTAAAACGAACTTGGTGGATTTTGTAGCTACTGTAATTTTCATATGTTTTTTTTTGTCTGAATTTGAGTGTAGTTGAGCCAAATCTTTTGTTGGTCACTAGTCAAATCATCGTCTGAGAGAACCAATTCTGGTCATAACTCAATTGTGCAGGTACTGCATTTTGCCTTTGCACTGCAGTATAGTCCAGCTTTAGCTAATTTTGTTGATTTCTGCACTTTGTAACTGTTTCTGTACAGGTACCAAGAGAGTTGTGTGGTGGACAACATCAAGGTGTGTAGCAACGACACTGGAACCGGCCGCTTCAAACGTGTGTGCATCACAACCCGCGTTCCTAGAAACCCCACTATCGGTGACAAGTTTGCCAGCAGACATGGTCAGAAGGGAATCCTGAGTCGCCTGTGGCCCGCCGAGGACATGCCCTTCACTGAGAGCGGCATGACCCCTGACATCCTGTTCAACCCTCACGGTTTCCCCTCTAGAATGACTATCGGAATGCTGATTGAGAGCATGGCTGGCAAATCAGCAGCCCTTCACGGGCTGTGCCACGACGCCACACCCTTCACCTTCTCCGAGGAGAGCTCTGCACTTGAGCACTTCGGTGAGATGCTGAAAGCCGCGGGGTACAATTACTATGGCACGGAGCGGCTTTACTCCGGCCTCAGCGGCTTGGAGCTCGAAGCGGACATCTTCATCGGGGTGGTTTACTACCAGCGTTTGCGTCACATGGTCTCCGACAAGTTCCAGGTGCGAACTACAGGAGCAAGAGATAAAGTGACCAATCAGCCCTTGGGAGGGAGGAACGTGCAGGGAGGAATCCGGTTTGGAGAGATGGAACGCGACGCTTTGCTGGCTCACGGGACATCGTTCTTGCTTCACGATCGGCTGTTTAACTGCTCGGACCGTTCCGTGGCTCAGGTTTGCATGGACTGTGGCAGCCTGCTGTCTCCGCTTCTTGAAAAGCCGCCGCCTCATTGGTCAGCTACACGGCATCGGAAGACTATCTGCTTGCTTTGCAACAAGAGCGACTCCATTGAGACTGTGTCCGTTCCGTATGTGTTCCGATACTTTGTAGCAGAGCTTGCAGCCATGAACATTAAAATCAAACTAGATGTCAAGTAATATTATTTGACTGCGTTCAGTTGCTTTGCCTGCATGGTAAATAAAGTGCCTCAATGTATAATATTTTTTCACATGAGTGTTCACATGTCTCACCCTGAAATGTCTGGATTCAAGTGATGGTTATAAATGGTTCCATTTATTCATTTAGCAGATGCATATATCCAAAACAACATAAAGAGTGCTATTTTGTATTATTTGCTGCTGTTTTCTCTGTGAATAATTTTACTATGTGGACTGTTTTAAATTAACAGATTTCATACAGTAGAGGAGACGGAGGGCAGTTGTAATGCTCTAAATGTCCTCAATCACAAGCTGGAGTAATGACAATTATTCTGTATATGCACAATAATGTTCTTAATCTGCCTGAAAAGATTGTGCAATCAATTTGTAGAAAAAGAAAAAATGTAAGGTATAAAAAAGATATTTTTCTTCTGCTGTCTGAATTTGTTAGGCCTTTTGAATGTACATTTTTATAGCAACTTATTTAGGTTGGTTTAAAGTCGATGACACTCACGTGTAAGCTTCACGATTTTATCTTGTCTGTTAGGTTGGGGGCAATTGTTAAACTAGCATGAAATGAACATTGACTAAATTGAAAGATTCATTCTTTAAAATATGTTATGATCATTAATCCTGACAGCTAAAATAAATGCTATTTTATAGAGAATCCTATTCAGTAATATTAATTATTAAAGCAGTTCTGTTATTACTTTGATGTGTGCTCTAATTTGAAATATTTTTGGTTAATTGTCTTTTAAGTAACATTCTGACCTTTTCGGTACTATTACTGTTGGCACAAAATATGTGTTTCTTACACCAAATGATGGCAGGTAGCTTTGTATTGGACTGTGATTCTGTGAAAAAAGAAAAAAAAAAAAAATTACAATTGCCACAGTTTTCCTTGACTAGAATAATATGATCACAGCACCGGCTTATGGTAGACCAGAAAGGAAAGAAATTAACCATGTGAAGAGTGTTCATGGATGATGATATAATAGCTGTTAAACAATTGCATGAGAAAAAGAACTTAATAATTATCCAACTTTTAAGATAGAAATATATTTTAAACGTGTAATGAGGCAGAAATATTTAATTCATAATATTCACTGGCCAAACAGAATTAGTGCAAATATTTGTCAAATCTTCTAATTAATTTCCTACAGCATGTTGAGTGAGGTGGCAGAATTTGAGAGAATATACACTATATTGCCAAAAGTATTCGCTCACCCATCCAAATAATTTAATTCAGGTGTTCCAATCACTTCCATGGCCACAGGTGTATAGAATGAAGCACCTAGGCATGCAGACTGCTTCTACAAACATTTGTGAAAGAATGGGCCACTCTCAGGAGCTCAGTGAATTCCAGCGTGGTACTGTGATAGGATGCCACCTGTGCAACAAGTACAGTCGTGAAATTTCCTCGCTACTAAATATTCCACAGTCAACTGTCAGTGGTATTATAACAAAGTGGAAGCGATTGGGAATGACAGCAACTCAGCCACGAAGTGGTAGGCCACGTAAAATGACAGAGCGGGGTCAGCGGATGCTGAGGCGCATAGTGCGCAGAGGTTGCCAACTTTCTGCAGAGTCAATCGCTACAGACCTCCAAAGTTCATGTGGCCTTCAGATTAGCTCAAGAACAGTGCGTAGAGAGCTTCATGGAATGGGTTTCCATGGCCGAGCAGCTGCATCCAAGCCATACATCACCAAGTGCAATGCAAAGCGTCGGATGCAGTGGTGTAAAGCACACCGACACTGGACTCTAGAGCAGTGGAGATGCGTTCTCTGGAGTGACGAATCACGCTTCTCCTTCTGGCAATCTGATGGATGAGTCTGGGTTTGGCGGTTGCCAGGAGAACGGTACTTGTCTTACTGCATTGTGCCGACTGTGAAGTTTGGTGGAAGGGGGTTATGGTGTGGGGTTGTTTTTCAGGAGCTGGGTTTGGCCCCTTAGTTCCAGTGAAAGGAACTCTGAATGCTTCAGCATACCAAGAGATTTTGGACAATTCCATGCTCCCAACATTGTGGGAACAGTTTGGGGATGGCCCCTTCCTGTTCCAACATGACTGCGCACCAGTGCACAAAGCAAGGTCCATAAAGACATGGATGAGCGAGTTTGGTGTGGAAGAACTTGACTGGCCTGCACAGAGTCCTGACCTCAACCCGATAGAGCACCTTTGGGATGAATTAGAGCGAAGACTGCGAGCCAGGCCTTCTCGTCCAACATCAGTGTCTGACCTCACAAATGCGCTTCTGGAAGAATGGTCAAAAATTCCCATAAACACACTCCAAAACCTTGTGGAAAGCCTTCCCAGAATAGTTGAAGCTGTTATAGCTGCAAAGGGTGGGCCGACGTCATATTAAACCCTATGGATTAAGAATGGGATGTCACTCAAGTTCATATGCGTCTAAAGGCAGGTGAGCGAATACTTTTGGCAATATAGTGTATATATATATATATATATATATATATATATATATAGTTGAAGTTTACATACACTTAGGTTGAAGTCATTGAAACTCATTTTTAACCACTCCACAGATTTCATATGAGCAAACTATAGTGTTGGCAAGTCGTTTAGGACATCTACTTTGTGCATGACATGAGTAATTTTTCCAACAATTGTTTACAGACAGATTGTTTCACTTTTAATCGACTGTATCACAATTCCAGTGGGTTAGAAATGTACATACGCAAAGTTAACTGTGCGTTTAAGCAGTTTGGAAAATTTGAGAAAATGATGTCAAGCCTTTAGACAATTAGTTTTGATAGAAGGTGTACTGAATTGGAGGTGTACCTATGGATGTACAGTGCATCCGGAAAGTATTCACAGCGCTTCACTTTTTCCACATTTTATGTTACAGCCTTATTCCAAAATGGATTAAAATTCATTATTTTCCTCAAAATTCTACAAACAATACGCCATAATGACAACGTGAAAGAAGTTTGTTTGAAATCTTTGCAAATTTATAAAAATAAAAAAATGAAAAACACGTACATAAGTATTCACAGCCTTTGCTCAATACTTTGTTGAAGCACCTTTGGCACCAATTACAGCCTCAAGTCTTTTTGAGTATGATGCTACAAGCTTGGCACACCTATTTTTGGGCAGTTTCTCCCATTCTTCTTTGCAGGACCTCTCAAGCTCCATCAGGTTGGATGGGGAGCGTCGGTGCACAGCCATTTTCAGATCTCTCCAGAGATGTTCATTCGGGTTCAAGTCTGGGCTCTGGCTGGGCCACTCAAGGACATTCACAGAGTTGTCCCGGAGCCACTCCTTTGTTATCTTGGCTGTGTGCTTATGGTGGTTGTCCTTTTGGAAGATGAACCTTCGCCCTAGTCTGAGGTCCAGAGCACTCTGGAGCAGGTTTTCATCAAGGATGTTTCTGTACATTGCTGCATTCATCTTTCCCTCGATCCTGACTAGTCTCCCAGTTCCTGCCACTGAAAAACATCCCCACAGCATGATACTGCCACCACCATGCTTCACTGTAGGGATGGTATTGGCCAGGTGATGAGCGGTGCCTGGTTTCCTCCAGACATGATGCTTGCCATTCAGGCCAAAGAGTTAAATCTTTGTTTCTCATGGTCTGAGAGTCCTTCAGGTGTCTTTTGGCAAACTCCAGGCTGGCTGTCATGTGCCTTTTACTGAGGAGTGGCTTCTGTCTGGCCACTCTACCATAAAGGCCTGATTGGTGGAGTGCTGCAGAGATGGTTGTTCTTCTGGAAGGTTCTCCTCTCTCCACAGAGAAATGCTGGAGCTCTGTCAGAGTGACCATCGGGTTCTTGGTCACCTCCCTGACTGAGGCCCTTCTCCCCCGATCGCTCAGTTTGGCCAGGTGGCCAGCTCTAGGAAGAGTCCTGGTGGTTCCAAACTTCTTCCATTTACGGATTATGGAGGCCACTGTGCTCATTGGGACCTTCAATGCTGCAGAAATGTTTCTGCACCCTTCCCCAGATCTGTGCCTCGATACAATCCTGTCTCGGAGGTCTACAGACAATTCCTTGGACTTTATGGCTTGTTTTGTGCTCTGACATGCACTGTTAACTGTGGGACCTTATATAGACAGGTGTGTGCCTTTCCAAATCATGTCCAATTAACAGAATTTACCACAGGTGGACTCCAATCAAGTTGTAGAAATGTCTCAAGGATGATCAGTGGAAACAGGATGCACCTAAGCTCAATTTTGAGTGTCATGGCAAAGGCTGTGAATACTTATGTACATGTGATTTTTTTATTCGTTTTTTTTTTTTTTTTTTTTTATAAATTTGCAAAGATTTCAAACAAACTTCTTTCACGTTGTCATTATGGGGTATTGTTTGTAGAATTTTGAGGAAAATAATGAATTTAATCCATTTTGGAATAAGGCTGTAACATAACAAAATTTGGTAAATGTGAAGCACTGTGAATACTTTCCAGATGCACTGTATTTTAAGGCCTACCTTCGAACTCAGTGCCTCTTTGCTTGAAAAGAAATCATCCAAGACCTCAGAAAGAAATTGTGAACCTCCACAAGTCTGGTTCATCCTTGGGAGCAATTTCCAAACGCCTGAAGGTACCACGTTCATCTGTAAAAACAATAGTACGCAAGAATAAACAGTGGGACCGCGCAGCCATCATACCGCTCAGGAAGGGGACATATTATGTCTCCTAGAGATGAATGTAGTTTGGTGCGAAAAGTGCAAATCAATCCCAGAACAACAGCAAAGGACCTTGTGAAGATGCTGGAGGAAACAGACAAGTATCTGTATCCACAGTAAAATGAGTCCTATATTGACATAACCTGAAAGGCTGCTCAGCAAGGAAGAAGCCACTGCTCCAAAACCGCCATTAAAAAGCCAGACTACAGTTTGTAAGTGCGCACGGGGACAAAGATCTTACTTTTTGGAGAAATGTCCTCTGGTATAATGAAACAAAAATGTAACTGTTTGGCCATAATGACCATTGTTATGTTTGGAGGAAAAAGGGTGAGGCTTGCAAGCCAAAGAACAACATCCCAACCATGAAGCATGGGGGTGACAGCATCATGTTGTGGGGATGATTTGCTACAGGAGGGACTGGTGCGCTTCAAAAAATAGATGGCATCACGAGGAAGGAAAATTATGTGGATATATTGAAGCAAAATCTCAAGACTTAGCCAGGAAGTTAAAGCTCGGTCACAAATGGGTCTTCCAAATGGACAATGACCCCAAGCATACCTCCAAAGTTGTGGCAAAATGGCTTAAGGACAACAAAGTCAAGGTATTGGAGTGGCCATCACAAAGCCCTGACCTCAAATTTGTGGGCAGAACTGAAAAAGTGTGTGCGAGCAAGGAGGCCTACAAACCTGACTTAGTTACACCAGTTCGGTTTGGAGGAATGGGCCAAAATTCCAGCAACTTATTGTGAGAAGCTTGTGGAAGACTACCCAAAACATTTGACCCAAGTTATACAATTTCAAGGCAATGCTACCAAATACTAACAAAGTGTAGGTAAACTTCTGACCCACTGGGAATGTGATGAAAGAAATGAAAGCTGAAATAAATCATTCTCTCTACTATTATCCTGACATTTCACATTCTTAAAATAATGATCCTGACTGACCTAAGACAGGCAATGTTTTCTATGATTAAATGATAGGTCTTGTGAAAAACTGAGTTTAAATGTATTTTGGCTAAGGTGTATGTAAACTTCTGACTTCAGCTGTATATATCAGGGCTGTGAATTGATTAAAAACATTTGAACTAATTAATCGCACAGTTTTATGTAATCAAGATAGATCATGGTTCATCGTACAAACATTAAATATAAGTTGTCTCAAAGAACTTGCAAGAAATTGGTTAGTCATCTTATATTTTAACCGTTTACATATACGTTTGTAATTGTTATATGCTTACATGCCATAAAATTAGTGGACATGTAATTAAAGGTTTGGCAAAAATCTTCTGGTGCTTTCCAATGGACTTTTTTTTAAATAATTTATTGGCAAGATAAATTTACATTCCCAATGCATTATTAGACACTTCATACAGATACAAACCAAACTGAATGCTAACGCATTCAATTTCCCAGCCCTACTATATATATATATTTAAGTGAAAATTCACATTAACAAAATACACCAAGATTTTTTTTATGTTTGTTTGTTTCAATAGCCAATACTACAGTAGCCTTGGACTTTATATTCTGACATGTATCAGCAAGGTAATGCGTGTAATTTTTTTGGTGGTAAAATACTTTCTCCTATCCCAGCTTAATATACAAACCTAAGTAAGCCATTCATTGGTTGATATCCTCAAAAAGTTTAAACCAATGGTAGACAAGGGAAGTGTTTGGCAAAACAATTTAACAACAGTCATTAATTTTGCAAATACATTACACACATTACTTCGCCTTTAAGTGGAAACAATTACTTGGTGTACCTTCATGTCCTCATAAGCTGACATCATGTCAGTTGAGCTAGAACATCAGTCAGATTTAGTACACTAGGTAGAGTGTAGTCTGGAGTCACAGAGCCTGGTGGGAGAGATTTACCATCACTGTTGATCCACACGGTTGCCTTCACTCCTGCATTAATGCCCCCCTGGATATCTGTACTGAGAGAATCACCCACCATGATGCAGTCGTGCGGTTGGACTCCCAGCGACTCAAAACAGTGACTGAAGATAGAGAGTGCCGGCTTTTGCTCAGGGTGCTCTCCACCCACTACCACCGCACTAAAGAGGCCTTCACATCTCGTTGCCTCGATCTTGTCCCGCTGGGTCTGAGCATCGCCGTTGGTGAGCAGCAGCAATTTGTAGTTCTTCTTAAGTTCCTCCAGCAGAGATCGAATCTCAGGAGACAGAGTCAGCGCCTGTAGACGTGTGTTCTTCCATGTGTAGTAACAGCTGGAGGCCATGGCTAGATCAGGATCTGTGCCCAGCACCTCCTGTAGGGCTTCATACCATTGATGGATCCTCACTTCATTGATCGTTCTGCCTTCTGATGGGTCGAATGTTCCATGGAAAAGCTTTTGTAAGAAAAGCTCACAGATGTCTGTGATGTGGCTTTCTGGCACAGATGTAGACTTCAGCACCTCACACACCTAAAGGAAATCAAACATTAAATGGATTTAAAGATGTAATGAAATGGCTTGATGAGCAGTTTTCTTTCCTGTGATGACATATATTTGACACACCAAATAGGCTGTGAACCATGTGCTTGTGTCCATATAAGCAGTCTTGGAACGCCACTTGTTCAATCAAATAAGATGTCCAGATCATAGACATGGACTAAAAGGCAGAAAACTCCCATTTTTATTTCATGCGATTTAAATCAAATCCTCATTCATTAGTTAAACCCTGTCCAAGAGACTTCTAGCAATCCCCATGTGGCATTACCATGAATTAAAGATTAATTTTGTTATTCTATTAATAATTATTAATCTATTAGAAGGTACAACCATGTTACTTTGAGGTATACCATGGTGCTGAATGATTACCATATACATACTGTATACCGTGGTATTTATTTAAAGGTAAAAAAAAAAAAAAGAAACTTTTTTGTTAATGTTATCTATCCATTTTTTAAACTACATTTTAAAACCATATTTATATATTCTACATTTATAATTTTTGTGTTATACAGGTTAGTTTCATCATAAACTACATTGTGCATCACAAACTAAAATGAAAGTTAATTTGGAAAATGAATATGTACTGAAATAAAAATATGAATATGTACTGGGGGAAAAAAAGGAATGGGAGAAAAAAATAAATGCAAATTAGTTTTACTGTAGTGTTACAGAAAGGTAGGGCTTTTAGATTCCAGAAATTTAGCTATAGAGTCAGATCCCAGGTCAATGGAAGTCGATTCAAAACTAATTCTCTCGATTCGAAGAAAAAAAACGGGAGTTAAAGTGAAATCTTACAATAAACATTGCAATGTAAAGCCCCATTCACACCGCCAGCGACACCATCCCATTCATTTCCACTAGGCTTGTTCGAGATGCCAAATGCCTCGCCTTGAAAGTAGAAGAGAGTAGGCAGCTGCAGTCAGGGGAAATAAGAGCTGTAAAGTCGGACAATTCTCACTTCTCGTACTGGATCAAACACCATCGTGATATAAGGAAGATATCACGGGATTCACGTTCATACGCTGTTGCATTTTCTTCTTCTGTTTTACTGGTGGATCGCAACTTAACAGTGCATTACCGTTACCTGCTCTTACACGCTGTTGCTGATAAAGTGGAAATAATTTAAATTCTGTTTCTTTAAAATGAAAATAAATATAATGAAAAAGACACTCAATGTACATGTAATTTGATTCCCCCCATAAGACGTGTCTTTTCATCAGTTTTTAGTTTAATAAAAATACTATTTTAGATATTTCAGAAATATGATAATCACATATCTCATACAGAGATTGCACTGTCAGAGTGTTGGGAATATTCAAAAATAAATTTTACACATAAATACATGATATGAGAGTTAAAAAAAATCAAACTTTTTAAAAGAGAACGAAACATCATGGTTGTTTAAGCCAATGAGCATTAAGCTGTGTCGTCAACAAGTCGATTCCCATCATGCCTTGACACAGTCCGGGGAGAGCTACTGCAGCCGCCAGGCATGGCCTCCTCTGTGTCGCGAAAGTTTTTTTTTTTTAGATACGTCAGCATGACATCAGAGCAAGTCGGACCACACTCGGACACATTTCTAATCAGCGTGCACCTCGCGGTGATCACCGGTGATCAGTGCTGTGCAGATTTTGCTCATCTCGAACGAGCTTAATGAGAGCAGAGCGACTTCCAGCGACACGAGCTGTCACTGCCATTGGTGACAGAGATCGCCGTGGAGAGCGACAAGACAAGTTGAGAAAATAGGCTTGTTAGCAATGAGCAAGTTCTGCACAAAATGATCACTGGTGATCAGCGGCAGGTGCATGCCGGTTAGCAATCTGTCTGACTTGCTGTGATGTCATGGTGAAGTACGCCAAATAAGTCTTGTGAGAGCTGTAAAGCTGCGTTCACACTGCCAGCGACTTTGTCGCTGCATGTCACCAGTGGCTGGCGGTTAGGTCGCTAGTGGTGTGTATGGAGAGTCTAAACAGCACTGTTTCTTTACAATTAATATTAATACAATTAATATTGTTATTAAAATATTAGTAAGGTTATTAATATGGTATGTTAATTCACTATATCTGATCATTTATATGGTTTCGTTTGCTGTCATACATGTAACACATTTTCAAAAAAAATTATTTAATAGTTAATTTTACAGGCTATTTGATGATTTAAACCTACTTGGAATCCCCGCAATCTCAGATACGCCTTTCCACGCATCATTTTTCTTAAATATGTCCCTGTACGTATAGACATATCATATAACACTGGTAAATTGCTAAAAGCAAGGATTAGCCTTTCCTCCATCTTTCCATCACTGCAGGAGCTGAGAGAGAGAAGGATCACGTGAGCTCTACCATCTTCTCTCGTATTGGCTGTCGCTCCCGAAAGTCACTTTTCATTTGCATAAAGTTAAACATTTCTCAACTTTGTCGCATCGCTGGACATGCCCACATCCGGTCGCCAATGGTCACCGTCGCTCCTGTCGCCAGAAGTCGCCAGGTCTCATTGAAAATGAATGAGATGAGGTTGTTTTGTCGCTGCGTCACTGGAAGTGTGAACACAGCTTAAGAGCTAGGCACACAGCTGGATTTTTCCAGCTTGCTGACGACACCGCTTAATGCTCATTGGCTTAAACAACCATGATGGAAAACAAATAACAAAAAAGCACTGAAAACATGTAAAGTTTTAAAAGAACTAAAATGTATGTAAAATACTGTGTCTGGCAATGTAACTTATATTATTATGGTGACCATGTATAAATACCTTTTGTTCGTATGGCACTTAACGAATAAAAAAAAAAAAAAAAAAGTGATGTGATGTGATGTTTCGTTCTCCTCTAAAATGTTTGATTTTCTTTCTCTAATATCATTTTTTATGTGTATAAATTATATGTGAATATTCCAAACACATGTTTCTGAAATATCTAAAATACGTGTCTTTATTCAACTAAAAATGGATGGAAAGACACGTCTTATTGGCTAAATTAAATAACAGGTACATTGAGTGTCTTTTTCATCATATTTATTTTCATTTTAAAGCAACAGAATTTAATTTATATCCACTTTATCAGCAACAGCCCATGAACGTGAATCTCATTTTGAACTCGAAGGTGTCTGATCCAGTGCGAAAAATGAGAATTGTTGGACTTGACAGCTCTTATTTCACTCCTCCCCAGACTGCAGCCGTCTACTCTCGTCTACTTTCATGGGGAGGCGTTTGGCATCTCAAATGAGTCTAATTTCAACTTTATGAAATTAGGCTCATTTACAAAATGACAAGCATTTGTGAGAGTGAGATCACCGCTTCACTTCAGTGAGAGCGAAGACAGCAGAGCTCATGTCATCCGTCTCCTGGCAGACTGGAGACGAGTGCAGAGAAGTTTCAGACAGAAGAGAAGTTTCAGTGTCGTGAGGGATTTTTACTTGTCTGTAACCACATGCATGGATATAGACCATTTCAAGGACTGTTCATTGGTGACGTCATTGTTCCATTTCCTGCTTGTCAAAGCAGAGATTATTTAGTGGAGACGGGCCACTTTTATCAAAATGAATGGGAGAAATTAGAATGCCCAACGGCAGCCAATGGTCAACCCGACTAACAGGTAAAATAGCCAATCATTTTTTTAGATACAGAAATCACCTGTCAATCAACTTGAGAACAGGCATGCGCATTAGCTATACAAGACGGTATAATTGCGTTTTTAGCGTAATCTGAGGTAAAGAAAAACAATTTATTATCCCAGTTGTGACGACGCCCTTCCCGTGGATCATCGTCGCCCCGCCTCGCAATATACCAATGAAGAGCCTCATCACTGCTGCCTTTAAACACTGAGTGTGCCTCTCCTTGGGAGACTTGTCTCTACCTGCTGGCATCTTTACAGGTCCAGGAACGGAGCGGGGAGGGTCGGGTATGAGTTAGATACGTCGCCGGACCCGCACCCCGGCAACAGAATTTAATTTATATCCACTTTCAGCAATATAGAAAAAAAGCTGCCAAAACTGCCCAAGAACGTTCCAAAAACAGCTGCCGAGTTGACTAACTTACCTTGAAAAAGAGACTTTGTTGAAAGGACCCAGAAATACAGCTGGACCATGCTAATTCCTTTGTTTTCGTTTACGATGCATAGAAAAGCGTGTCAGAAACTGTCAGCATTCCGAGTGAGTTTCATTCATTCATGATAGATTGATCGTCTTGTTAATGATTTATATTGACAGATTGATCATCTTGTTAATGATTTAATGCACTGAACACCGCACGTTTTATAAAACATACTAGACTGCAGAATGTACATTTTTAGAGACAAGATAACTGATTCCTTGTGAATATTGTAATAATATCTTAATTTTACCAGTATTATGCTGCATTCCATTCAACTTGGAAAGTCAGATTTTCCAACTTCCTACAAGTGCAATGGAATGCCACTGGAAGTTGGAATTCCAACTGGGAAACTTGTGCAGATATTAAAATATTAAAAGTCTATGGCTACACATGTAACCTCAGTTGCCTGAGATGAAGGGAACGAGACACTGCCGTGAGCACTATGGGGAAGTTTCCTTACACGACCTTGTTGAAACTAGGGATGGGCATTCATCAATAATTTGGTATTCAAATATTCAAGCTCATAAAAAAACAAATACTCGAATATTCTATTATTTAAATGAAGGTAATTAATGAGAAAGAGATGTTGTAAGAGATGTTTTTTTAGTCATAAATGTTGCGTCACCATTTAAAAAAACAAGCTTCTAATTATATCCAAAACAAGCTTATATAATGTCCTGTGATTTTTTGTTGAAAACCCTTAAGCAATGCGTGAAAACAAAAAAGAAGAAAAATTATAGAATGAAAGCATTTAAGCTCATGCAAAGCGAAGAAAAAGAAACTTCAGTCTATAAAGTAGACTGATGCAATTAATGTACAGGACAAATATAAACACTCGACAAATAAGTTATGTTTATATTGTATCTCATGTCAGGCTTTTGCTGATAAAAACAAGCATATCCATGTGCTCAGTAAACTATACTCATTTGTAAACACCAGTTTAAATGATGGAATGTCCCTTACCTCAGCTAGCATAGTCTTTCTCAGATGCTATGTTTGTTGTTTACAGAAGCATCGCAGGGATTAGGTTGCTACAGGGACGCTGATTTCTGTCGAGCTGCACATTTATGGGAGCAAAGAGTACACCGCTTATACAGTACATTCTGGCAATAACCCGCTTTTTGGTGTCCATCTAAACGTACCGACAGAACAGTTTGCTCATCAAATGTGATCAACTTGTGTCCATACTCAACAGCACCACCCAGTGCATTCTGTTATAACTGCCAGTTTTAGTTTGTGTGTTCAGGATTTAACATGCTTCTCACTGTATATATGGCCGGCAAAGCAAAACTTTGTGAAATTCAAATAGTATTTTTACTTTTCGAATAATTATTGCAGAACGAATACTCGAGTATTTGCCTATTCGTGCACATCCGTAGTTGAAACCCTTATACAATCACGCCAATCCACACCTGATTTGCAATGGTACCCCCTGCCCTGCCCCTTTAGGCACACATTAGGCCTATATATGCAGGCACTCAGTCACCATTTCTTCAGAATTTTCTGACTGAGCGACGAGAGTGAGTCACTTGATATGAAACTCTGAAGTAGTAGTGCGGCCAGCTTTGGCAATGTCTCGTTCCCTTCATCTCAGGGAACTGTTGTTACATGTTGATGTTCCCTATCAATTCAGTACACTCGACATTGCTGTAAGCACTATGGGGAATGTAATCCCATCACGTCGCACTATGTGACATTACACTCCCAGAGTTATAACACTAAATAGAGATATTATAAGGATTCACAGGCCACAGGCCAATGACTATTAAGTCATATTAAATGAATAGTCCCACATGGCTTATGCCAGATGGAAATTAATGCAGTCTGGAATTTATACTGGAATTTCATACACAATATGGTTTATTAACCCTCTCACAACATAGTTGGAAAAGTAGCTTTATTTGCTATGGAAGTACTTATTGAAAGAGCATGACGCCGCAGTCCCGTGGGGCAGCGACCGACATAAGAATACCGCAAGTGAATAAACCTCATGGTGAGCCAGGAGGGGAACACTTAGAATGGATATATGAACTATATAGTCATATCGTATGAATAAACCCCTTCACGAGCCCAGTTGGGAATTCTGGCTTGTCCGACGTGCTTTGTTCAGAGGCCACACGTATAGGTTCCACAGCTCTGGCTGGGGATGCCAAATTGTGCCTTGTGCTTGAGAAAGTCTCTCCTCAGTGGTATTTCCCACGGAGAGCCATCTAGTATTTCTATCATCTCCGGAAACCAGGACTGACTGGGCCATTTCAGCGCAATTAAAAGAACTGATTCAATGTCCTCCCGTACTTTGCTGAATAAAGGAGGCACGCCATTTGTGAGCCAGCGCTTCGAAGCCCAGTGCGGCTTGGGATATGGAGTACCAAAGGGGACAGCTGCCGTTCTCAACAGAGGCGAATATTTAGACTTCCGCTTTGCCAAATATTTCCCAAATCCGCATCACTGTCTGAGGATGAAGTTTCCATTCCCTTGGTAATGCTACCTGGCATGACAACAGATCCGCTCCTAAATTCAGATGGCCAGGACGTGTCGCACGCAATGAGAGGAGATGACGCCCGCTCCATTAATTGCTCATTAATTGTGCCGATCGGAGTCCGCCATGGCTATTTATGTATGCCACTACTGTTGTGTTATCCGAACAAATCAAAACGTGGTTATTCACACTGTCAAAATGAAAAGCTCTTAAGCTAGAAAGACAGCCAGTAGTTCTAAGCAATTGACGTGCCACAGCAGTTTCACACCTCTCCAGTTGCCGAAAGTTGGGCGTACATCGCAACCTGTGTTGGATGCGTCTTTGGTCACCACTTTCTTCTGAAAATTTGACCCAGCATAACACCCTGTTGGCAGAAGACCGGCACTGTCCATGGTGCTAGAGCAGCCAGACAGTGGTGAGACACCATGACACGCATGCGCCGGAAGCACCAGGCGCGATGTGGAATGTGCAGCTTGAGCCAGTACTGGATAGGTCTCATGTGTAACAGACCTAACGGTATGACGGTGGATGCTGCTGCCATAAAACCCAGCAATCTTTGAAATGACTTCAGTGGCAATGTATTCCCCAGTTTAAACTGAGACAGACACTGAAGAATGGTCTGTATGCACTCGTTCGTGAGGTGTGCATGCATGCTCACGGAGTTGAGACGAACCCCTAAAAAGGAGATTTGCTGGCTGGGGGGGAAGTGTGCTTTTCGCCCAGTTGACATTCAGACCCAGATTTTTCAGATGGCAAAGCAGCAAGTCTCTGTGTTCATTCAGTAGTGCCTCTGATTGGGCTGGTAATAACCAATTGTCGAGGTAATTCAAAACACGCACACCGTTCATTTTCAATGGGGCGAGCACCACATCGTTACATTTTGTGAACATGCGGGGAGCCAAAGACAGCCCGAAAGGAAGGACTTTGATTTGATATGCAGTTCCCTCAAACGCGAGTCTCAAAAATAATTTGTGATGCAGTGCAATTGGTACATGAAAATACACGTCCTATTGACGCAAACCAGTCCTGAGGACGGATGTGCGATAAGATCTATTTCTGAGTAAAATTTTAAAAGCAATTCAAGCATCTCGAGATCAAGAAAGATCTCGTCCTTCTTCGGAACGAGAAAATAATGACTGTTAACCCCGCTGTGTGTGTCGCAGTCTGGGACAGTCTCTATCGTGTTTTTTGCAAGGAGACTGTGAATCTCTGCATGCAACATCTGCACATCCTGTGGTCAGACCACAGATTGCAAAACACCGGTGAAGTGGGGTGGCCGGTGTACAAACTGAATCAAACTGTGTTCAATCGTTTTTAGCACCCAGTCTGACACGCTCATGAGGGCTCGCCATGCTTTTTTGTTTGATTCACTTGCTATAGACGATAAAGTGCCGCTTACCATAGGGAAGCGGCTGAGCATAACATGCAGGGTGCATGATACGTGAAGAGAAAACGGCCCTTTTTCTAAGAATGTGTGAATGTCCCGTGCTTGTATAAAGGGCAGTTTTTACCTCTTTTTACATGAACTCTGAGTAATACACACAGAAGCAACATTTTGAACAATGTGCCATTCCTGATGAACAGTAATAAGGAAGAGGGGAGAAACACTGTGTGCCTCTAATCGAGCCTTCTTCGGCTCTGGGCCGTGAACAGCAAGCTCTGGGCTCCTGTTCACAGGGCTGGGCATGTCAGTAACGTTTCTGTTACCCAGCCGGAGTTTTTTTTGTCAGCGCGTTTTCACACTGAGATGGCAGGTGCTTAAACTTGGGCCAGAGCTTGCGTGGCTTCACTGACAGCTCATTAGTAGCTTTCTGCTGTGCTGGGGCCTGAAAAGGGGACGTGCTACTTCTCTTTGGTAGAAAGTGTTTTAACGCTTGAGATTGCTTTTGCGCTGTGATGAAGAGCTCTGAAAAGTTTTCTATGGTGTAGCCAAAGAGACCGTCGGGTGACACCAGGGTGTCGAGGAGGGCGGCTTTCTCTGCGTTACGCATCTCTGTGAGAGTTAGCCAAATATGCCAATCCAAAACCACCAGGTTGCTCATCGTTTTGCCGATGGCCTGAGCGGTAGCTTTCGTGGCTTGCAGCACCAAATCTGTAGCAGTGCGGAACTCTTTGAACAGCTCTGGATTGGAGCCTTGCTCATTAATTTGTTGAAGAACCTTAACTTGAAAAACCTGGAGCACCGACATGTTGTGGAGTGCTGAACCAGCTTAGCCCGCTGCTTTATACGTTCTTCCAGCCAGTGCGGACGTCAATCGTCACAGCTTGGAAGGGTGGGCAGGGTGGGATTTCCACCTCATTGTAGTATTATGGCAGAGGTGAGCTGCAACCAGCTGTTCTACAGGAGGACGTTTTGAATAGCCTTATTTTTAATCGCCGTGGTCAATTTTAATGAGGACGGCAGCACCTCCGACCTGAATGCGCGAAGAGTAAGGCGCACACCAGGTCTTTGTGAGATCCGCATGGACCTCAGGGAAGAATGGTGTGCTCCTCCGGACCGCGGTCTGTTGACGACGGCCGGGTCTCAAAAAACATTCATCCAGGCAAGACTTTTCTGGCTCTTCTGGAGGGGACCACTCAAGACCGAGCTCTTCAACCACCCTCACGAGGACACGAAGAAGCTCCTTGTCCGAGGTGTGTGCATGCTCTTCACCCTCGATGGGGAAAGAGGTGGCAATGTCCTCCTTGAACCACTTGCCTGAAGCTGCGAGTGACACAGTATCATTCTCATCATCACAGCTGCCAAACATAATGAGGCCATGCGCTCCAATAGAGGGCCGGAGCTCATCACACGCATATTGCACAAGCAAGGACATTAGATCGTAAGTTTGGGAGGCTCGCAGGGTTTGAGCCGGCACAAGATCCTCCTCTAAGACTTCCAGCTCAACCTCACTGCCCCGCCATGCCTCCTCATATGGTCCCTCGGGACTTAACACAGAAGAGGTGGGTGGGAGGGCACGAGAGGTTGGACCTTCCCTCTGAACGAGGTCGATCCTAGAGCGCAACGTCCGGAGATTCATACCCTCGCAGTGAGGGCAGTCTGTCTCCATGAGAACTGCTTGTGCGTGGGCGCGGCCCAGACAGCGAACACAGCTTTCATGCTCATCTGGCGGTGGGATGTTCCATTTGCATAGAAAACACTTGCGGAAGGACATCTTTAGAAAGACGTGTATCACACAAGCGACTCTTTTAGTCAATATTGTGTGTGTGTACATATATATATATATATATATATATATATATACACACACACACACATACATATACATATATATACACATACATATACATATACATACACACTGTATATAAAAAACAGATACAGTAACTCCAGCCAGAGCACTGTGGAATGCAAGTAAAAGTCTCCGCTGAAGCGCCGCGTTGATAAACGACGAGAATCTGAATCGAAGAACCTGTTCACCCAGAGCGTCTTCAGTGGTGATGTGGAGAACACTTCACTAGAACACACAGGGGAGCGGAAAGCCTCTCTGTGCCTCTCTCTCGCTGAGGAGTTCCATCCACTGTAAGTGTATATCGACAGTGAAGCAGAAATGGTTCCAATACGAAGACGAAGTTCGCAATCTTGAAGGAAGAAAATTCTGAAGAAATGGTGACTGAGCGCCCGCTTATACAGGCCTAATGCGGGCCTAAAGGGGAGGGGCTCAGACACCATTGCCAATCAGAGGATTGGCGTGATTGTATAAGGGTTTCAACAAGGTCTCAATCTCAAGTGAACTGAATCGATAGGGAAGCCCCGATTTCGCCAAGATGCAGGTGCGTGACGTCACACAAATCTGTCAACACTCAGGGAGATTTACAAAGTTAGTAATATTCACTTTTATTAAGTAATATCGATAAATTAGTCAAAGTTCTTACATAACATGATATTAAAGCTTGTTTAACAAACGCCTGCAGAAACAGGTGTATAAATGGTATATTATACTCTCTTTTCATAATCGTACACCTGTAGCACAAATGCTAGCGTTGCAGCATTGTTTATCAGTTGTGTTGCTAGGAGACATCACTGGTGACAGTCAAAAACCTGCTAAGCTAACGGGAGCGTTACAGTTTTGTTTCCTTACACGTCATCATCCGAGCATCTGGCAATGGAAGTGCTTTATGGTCGGAGATCGGAGATATCTAGTAGGAATATCCCAAATCCGTCTTGAATGTGACGCAGCATTGTCTCATCCGTGGTAATATTTTCAAAAGCTATGGCCAGACTTGCAGTCCCCCAATAACGTCACAGCGATGGTAGGGCTACACGAGTTACACAAATCGCAGAGTCTAGCGACACCAAACTACAAAGTCGCTTTGAAATCGATTCCCTGTCCTAAAGTAGGCTACTGCAGCGGTACCATACAGTAATGTTACGACATGCCATGGTACTATGATATAATGGTATTTACATGATACTCCAATGTATTTCACAGAATACCATGGTGTGTATAAAAAAAATAAAAAAAAACCCGGTACGTTTCAGTAATGTTTTGATTTGGTAGTGTGGGTTCATCGCTTTAGCAGTACAATATTTTTTGGTCCATCTTCGAGCAGCTTTTTAAATAAAGTTTCAGCGTGAGAATTATTGATGTTCATTCATTGATTTAATTCCATTCATTAATTTACCTTCTGAATGGCCACTCTTCCTGCGCCGGCTGTATCGATCAGCGTGTTATCCAGATCAAAAATGATCGATAAAACTCTTCGATTTTCCATCATATTTTACACACGAGCCTTCTGTCAACAACAGTTCCGAACTCGCGGAACTCCGGCTGCTGACGTAAGCCAGGTGTTGTGACGTCATTTGCGCTTTGCATCCTGGTACTTGTAGTTACCGAGAAAAATCTACAAGGGCAGGATAAAATAACTGTTCTGGGCATGAAAAGATAGTTTCACGAGTTTTAACAGAGGACATCCTGGGGATTGTCCTTTTAACCCATCAGACAGAAGAGACACAATCTTATATTTAAGGTTATGGACAAAAACACAAAGCTTTCCAGCCTTGTAAATAGTACCCCAATGCATGCATGTACCAGCGTTTTGTTGGAGATTAGTAAGTGTGATTTTCCTTTAGAATTTTCTTTTATGGATTTACCGAAGCTGATGTGATACTGACTTTCCAGTATCAGATTTAGACTTATGGTTCTATATTTATTATTATATGCCTCTTGCAGTGAGCTGCATTCTACGACAGCAGTTGAAGCATTTTCATATTAACGTTTGAGATAAAGATTTTTCTAGCATTACCAAAATGGCACAAAACATTGTAATCAGGTGGAAAATCCGAGGCAGCTGAATGCAGGAATACGTGCAGCTATGAATGAGGTTACGTGGAAACCTTCACTCTGATGGCTGGCTTTCTACAAACATGCTCTTTTTCAGGTTCTTATCAGATTGCATGTACTGGTCTTTAAGAAACTCCTGTGTGTGCACTCCTGGCTGAGGTTCCATCTGGTGTACGTGTGAGATGTGCCCTCTTCATGCAGATAAGTTGGTTGTATAACATAGGCTACATCAAGACAGGGCATTAGGTGATTAAAAATAATGTAAAAAGATATGTGGACCAGTCACAGCACCTAATATACAGTATATACTGTATACAGGGTTGGGAGGGTTATTTTTGAAATGTATTCGACTACAGATTGCAGAATACATGCTGTAAAATGTAATTTGTAATGTATTCTGTTAGATTACTCAAGGTCAGTAACGTATTCTAAATACTTTGGATTACTTCTTCAGCACTGGTAGATTTTTTCACTTGTTTTGACTATAAAAACATGTGTATTTTGTCTTACTGTACTGGCAGAGTTAAAAATACATTCTCTGAAAAACCGAAATATCTTATGCAGTGTTGTTTCTAAAACAAGATAAATCAAACTGATCTTGTTTTAAGGATTTTTAGATATTTTTACAGGAAAACAATACAAAAATTATTATTAAGAATATGATTTTTGCCCTAATATCAAAGGTCTTACTAGAAAAAAAAAAAAAATTATGATCCAATGTGAATTTTCTTGATAAAATGATGCAGCTGTGGCTCAGGTGGTAAAGCGGGTTTCCACTAATCACAGGGTTAGTGGTTCAATTCCTGGCCACATGCCAGTGTCCTTGAACCCCAAGTTGCCCCCAATGGTGGGCTAGCACCTTGCATGGCAGCTCTGCTGTGAGTGTGTGTGTGTGTGTGTGAATGGGACACAGTGTAAAGTGCTTTGTAGAACCGTTAAAAGGCTCTATATAAGTGCAGACCATTTACTTTAAACGTACTTCTCTGTCTGCTCGTATGAATGTAACACATCATAAGAAAGTGTTTCACCGCTGTTCAAATGCACTTTGGATTGCATCATTTATATGTATAAATGTTTTCCATCTGAAAAGATTAAATGAAATATTAATGAAACAAATGACAATAAAATGCAAAGTAATCTCTTCAGTAATCAAAATATTTTTGAATGTAACTATTCTAATTACCAATGATTTCAACTGTAACTGTAGCGGAATACAGTTACTTATATTTTGTATTTTAAATATGTAATCCCGTTACTCCCCAACCCTGACTGTATATAAGCATTATATATATATATATATATATATATATATATATATATATGTATATATATATATATGAATATATGAATATATATATATGAATATATATATATGAGAGAGAGAGAGAGAGAGAGAGAGAGAGAGAGAGAGAGAGAGAGAGAGAGAGAGAGAGTATATAATCCTAAACACTTGTCTTAATCGCACAAAGAATTCAGGGGATGTCTGTTTTAGATTAGAATTAAATTTATTTGCCATTTGCACAGTTACAGGGCAGTACAGGTACATTGGAATTCTTGTGCAGATCTTATAGTCAACTTTGTAAACATAACTTAAAAAGAAAAGAAACACTATACATATTACATTTAATAATTAAATAAATAGAATAAAATGTATATTCTGAGGTGTTAAGTGATCATGATGTGAGTGAGGTTGGGGGTGTGGTATCTCCCTCCAACCTTAATGTCCTTTGCAATCAATCTGACAGTGGCTGGAAAAAAACTACTGTAAAAGCGTACCTTTTGAGTGGTGATACTCTGGCCTGTGGTGTCTCAGGTTGTCTCCCGAGTTCTTCCACCTGAACAGAAAATGAGCTGGGTGATGTTGATCACTGAGGATGATCTGCGCTTTTCTCCTACAGCGTTGTGTGTAGTGTGTGTCCATGGAGCGGAGGTCAGAGCCGATGATTCTCTCTGCAGTTTTGATGACTCGCTGAAGAGATTTCTCTCCTCCTGAAGTCCATAATTATTTATTTGGTTTTGTCTATATTAAGAACAAGGTCATTGTCCTCTCCATAGACCATGATTTTGTTCACCAGTTCCCTGTACGATGACTCGTCCCCACCCTTAATGAGGCCAAGGATGGTCGTGTCATATTTAATTACGAAATTGTTGTCTTGGGTGGAAACACAGTCATCATTTATGTGTACAGGTCATAGAGTTTGGGGCTGAGGCAGCAGCCCTGGGGGGGTTCCTGTACTGATTGTGAGCTTGGCAGAAACCTTATTCCCCATTCTTACCACATGCGGTCTGTCTGTAAGGAAATCTAAAATGCAGTTACAGGTGGGTGTTGGCACTCCAAGGTCTGCCAGCTTCCCAATCATTTTCATTGTTCGGATGGTGTTAAAGGCAGAGCTGTAATAAAAACAAAAAGCATGCGTGCATATGTTCTGTTAGTGTCCAAGTGTAGAGTGAAGCACCAAGGCCACCGCATCATCCACTGATCTGGTCAGGTGGTAGGCAAACTGTAAGGGGTCCACTGTATCTGGAACCACAGAGTATATGGATTGGAGAACCAGCTTTTCTAAACACTTCATGGTGACCTGTGTAAGTGCCTAAAGTCATTCATTGTAGATGTGTTTGGTTTTTTAGGGACCGGTACTATAATGGAGGACTTAAAAGTCCATGGGACTGTTGCCTGTATGAGAGAGATGTTAAAAATATCTGTGTACACACCTGCCAGCTGTTCAGCACAGGCATACAGGACTCTTGGTGACACTCCATCAGGTCCTGTTGTTTTGCAGGAGGTTACCTGCTTCAGAGCCCTAAGAACCTGTGTGTGTGTGTGTGTCACATGGAGCACAGTCTCCTTGGGGTTACAGAGGGATTTTGAAGGGATGTCTCTTATCAGTCTGTCAAATCTGGCATAGAAATGGTTAAGGTTGTCTAGTAGTGTGATGTCTCAGGTCTCTATCCTGTTTGTGTTTCTCCTGTAGTTAGTGACAGATTGAATTCCTTGTCACATACTACATGTGTTGTTATCCAGGTAGCAGCTCTCAAGTTTCGGGAATATACCCTTTTTGCAGCTCATATCGGGCCCTTTTATACTCTATAACTTTAAACTTTTTATACTCAAGTCATGTCCCCTGACTTGAAAGCTGCGCACTGTTTCCTGATCTTCATACATATATCCATGATGAACCAGGATTTCTGATTGGGAAAAACACGAAAAGTTAGGGAGGGAACACAGATGGAAGTGCACCAGTTAATATAACTCATGAATATTGTTTGTAGCCTCCTTAATTTTTCATGTCCGTAGCCTCTAGGCAACCCTGCAAGTCTGCCAGTGCACTACCAGTCCATATCATAACAGTTCTAACTGTGACTGGATTAGCTTTCAGCCTTGTGATGTAAGTGGGCTGTAACAGGATTGCAAGGTGGTCCTACTTACCGAAGTGGGGTTTAGGGACTGCAGTGTATGCATTCCTTATGTTGCTATAACAATGGTCCAAGGTGTTGTTTCCCTGGTAGGGAAAGTAACAAACTGGTGAAGTTTTGGAATGTTTTTCAGAAGATTACAATGATTAAAATCCCCCAAAATAACAATAGTGGCATCCGAATAAGTATTCTCATGTCAACTGATCATGTAGTGCAGTTCTTTGAGTGCATTGTCCTCGCTGGCAGAGGGATGGATGTACACAATACACAGTATAATGCACTGTAGTCCTTTGGGTAAATAAAATAGCCTACACTTTAAAGTAATATATTCCACATCCTTGGTACAGGACTGGGATATTACCCTAGTGTCTGTACACCAGGACTGTTTAACGAGAAACGCTGTTCCTCGCCCATGGGTATTGCCGAGCTCTGCAGCATTGCGGTCAGCTCTGAAGACCGAGTAGCCTGCCGGTGTTATGGACTCATCAGGGGTTCTCTGTCCGAGCCACGTTTCACAAAAGCACAGCACGGAACAGTCCTGAATATACCTTTTGTGTAGCCATCCAACTGAAAATGTCGTCCATTTTATTTTCCAAAGACTGTACATTGGCAAAAAGTATTACCGGGAGGGTTAACCTTCCTCTGTTAGCCAGGTGCCAGAGTCTCCGCTCGGCACCTCCCCGCCAACCACGCTTCTATGTCAGCCTCCGGTTGCTGGGAGGGCCCCCTGCTGCGGCCTGGCTAGGCATCACTCCGTCGTGGCGATGTAACTCTGGGAAGGATTCGAGCACAGTGAGGTTAAAATAAGTATTTTAGTGCCGGTAAATACATTACCTTATTAAATGGTCAACAGCATTCAGAAATTTCAGAGCTTCAGAAGAGATCTCAACAATGTTTCAAGTTGCAGTGGTGTCAAGATACCAAAGTCTGCAGATATTCCAGTATGAACTCATTATGAATTTTCCATCTATTTCTTCCAGGGCCAAATTATCTGGGATATGCTATCCACAATTTTATCTTGAGGTGTGGCAATGCAACCTCTTTGTAACATTTTTATTATTTTATTTTCCTCTAGGATTTTGCCAATTCGTTTCATTTAAAGGATTTCCATTTAAGCCCAGGAAACAAACTTGTTTTACTCATGGATGAATTCTGATGTCTGTCTGGATGAATTTAGTTACAATTATTTTTTCAAGCAATTGAGAAGCACTTGCAATTTTGACCACATGAGGGCCTCCAGCCATTACTACATGACTATCTTAACCACACCACTATTTTTATCTCGTTTTCCAGTAAAATAAATACCTATCTACACATCCTTAAAACAAGGTAAATTTGCTTAAGCAAAATTACACAGTTTTGTTTTCAGAGAAATCTAACAAAATGTTGTGAGGTTTAAGCCATATATATATATATATATATATATATACACACACACACTGATGAACCAAAACATTATGACCACTCTCAGGTGAAGAGAATAACGTTGATCATCTCCTAACAAGGCCACATGCCAAGGTCTAGGTAGATTAGATAGTAAGCGAACAATCAGTTCTCAAAGTGTGTTGAATGCTTGAGAAATGGGCAGGACTAAAGACCTGAGTGACTTTGACAAGGCTTTCCAGTCTGGTCTGAATCGACAGAAGGTCTACTGTGGCACAAGTCACAGAAAAGTGTAATGATGGTTACTGGAGGAATGTGTCATAACACAGTGCATCGCATCCTGCTACGCATGTAGGGCTCAAGTTGAGGGGGGATGCAAGGGGTTGACATCCCTCTTGTTGCAATAAATACCAAAAATCATCCCCCTTGTAAAACCACCATCCCCCCCTTACCATCCCCTTTAGATCAGTTGTGTCATGTATTACTTAGAATTAATCATGCAAGTGAAATATGTAATTTTCTACGTTTGATAACAGACTTTAAATAAGGGCAATTAGCCGGTCAGAATTAGATTTCAACGTGTGGTGTTGCTAGAGTTCTATAGGTGAAATCCCACAATTAGATCACACTTGAACAGTTTTGAAATATTCTGCCAGGGTGATGCTTTAGTCACGCAATCTGGCCACTATGAGCATGCAAATTCTCTCCACAGAGGAAAGACGCCGGATTTCTGAAAACATCGGCAAACAGGTATTTCAGAGTTTAGCCATGCGTTGATTTGTCCTTCCTATTGTTCACATGAAAGTTATGTCACTGAAGGTAATGCAAATTTTCAAAAGTTTTGCACACTTCCAAAAATGGCCAAGAGAACAGTTCAAGAAAATGTTTAGACTTTCATTAAAAAGAACATAAAATGGAAGATATTGCTATGACGAGAGTTCAGTTACAACATTCAAACAATTTTCAGGGTTTCATCCATAAAACGCTTGTGTAGAACAACTTTTACACCACTGTTTAAGCAATCTTCATAGAAACAGCCCAAACTTCCTTTACTAGTTCAGTTATTGGAGTAGAAAAAAAAAAAAAAAAAAAAACCATGTCTGTGACAGTGGGCGAACGAACTAGAGATCAAACTTTATGCTCTTAACGTGGATTCTTTTCACAAAATTAGTCAAAATATAATAACGAGAGTAACAGGCGCATATTATGGCAATGTGTAAGGGTCAATGAAGTGTCGCTAATTTTTGTCCTGATCTATTAAATAAAAATTTCACACAAACCATTTACTTGAATATACCTCTTCTATGAGGAGAATATTTCCAATTTCTGACTTGAAAGTTATTAGTATTTTTTTTTTTTCTCTCTGGGGCTTGAAGTAAAAAAATGCCATGTGGTGTCCAGAGACTATAAAACAATTTCTGAAAAAATAAATAAATCTAGTGCAGAATAATCTTATTTCTTAAATTAAACAGTGAAAATTGTTCTAAAATATAATTCATATTTAAAAATGCTTGTCCACCAAAGCAAAGTCATCAGTGGAAGTCAACATGGTAGCCATTTTTTTTTATGTTGACCATAAAAACCATTAAACAGAGCACACACCTTTAGACCCTCAAGACCGAGCGTTAAGTTTATTTAAAAAAAGAAAAACCCCTTCCCCTAGAAAATTGTTTGAAATCTTTTTGGAAATTAATGTTTTTACTCTGTCATGACACAACACAGACGATTGGTTGAACCCAGTAGCGGGAGCTTTATTGAAGACTTTTCAGGTAAAACAACAGTTGTAGGAGGGATTGGTAACTTAGCTTATAATGACAGAGTTCGTGTTTCCATGGAGATTGCATGAGGAGTGCCACTCCAGGAAGTCGAAGTTTGAAGATGAGCCCTTGGGATATCGTAGACAAGGAATTCAAGGACACAAATGAAGTTTCACTTAAGTATAGTACTTAAGATGAGCAGGTAAGTCTGAGTGTTCCTTGCGGAGACTAGACCTCAATGGAGTGGCGGGGTGAATATTTATGCAGGGAATGTGATTGAGTGCTGGATTGGGATCAGGTGTGAGCCATTAGTGTTTCAGGGAGAGAGAGAGGAGTGTGGAGTGAGAGAGGGAGTCCGGTGTGGATGTGACATACTCTCATGTATTCAAGGTGCAAAAAAGTATTATTATACTTTTTACTTGATGGTTACACCACATCACACTTTTTTTTTATTTTATTTTTTTTTATAAAAAATGCTATAAAGTTTTTCAGAAATGTATGAAACCAAATTTGACAAAGATTACATTTCTGAGAATATGCCTCAAGTGTTTTTAACTAGATTTATAAAAGATTTATCATTTTAACACCTTGGACAACCTTGTCAGTGACCCATAAGTATTAGGAAAAAACACCATCCCCCTTGATTATTTTTTACAAATTGACCACTGTACATATGGGGCTGCGTAGCCACAGACTGGTCAGAGTGCCCATGATGACCCCTGTCCACCGTCGAAAGCGCCTACAATGGGCATGCAAAGCATCCAAACTGGACCTTCAAGGAGTGGAAGAAGGTCGCCTGGTCCAATGAGTCCCATTTTCTTTTACATCACGTGGACAGCTGTGTATGTTTGTGCCGTTTACCTGGGGAAGTGATGGCACCATTGTGGGAAGATGACAAGCTGGTGGAGGAAATGTGATGTTTGGGCAATGTTCGGCTGGGAAACCCTGGGTCCAGCCATTCATGTGGATGTCAATTTGACATGTGCCACTTATCTAAACATCATTGCAGGCCAGGTACACCCCTTCATGATAATGGTATTCCCTGATAGCAGTGGCCTCTTTCAGCAGGAAAATGCAGCCTGCACATTTTTTGGCGGCACGCGGAGGACCGACAGCGTGTTAGGCAGGTGTTCATAATGTTTTGGCTCATCACTGTATATAGTGTGTGTGTATATATATATATATATATATATATATATATATATATAAACTTAATTAAAACAAGTTTATTGTTTCTTAAGCATGAGTATCACTAACGTTTCTTAGATTTCTTTGAAAACATGACTTGATTCTCAAGTAAATGTATCTCATTTTAAAGGGAAAGTTCACCCATCAGTTACTCACCCTTATGCCATCCCAGATGTTTATGACTTTCTTTCTTCTGCTGAACACAAACAAAGATTTTCAGAAGAAAATCTCAGCTCTGTTGGTCCATACAATGCAAGTGAACGGTGACCAGACCTTTGAAGCTCCAAGAAGCGCATAAAAGCGACAGAAAATAATCCATAAGACTCAGGTGGTTAAATCCATGTCCTCAGAAGCGATATGACGGGTGAGAAACAGGTCAATAGTTATATATATGTGTGTATAATTAACTAAATTCAAAGGTGAAAACAAGTTTATTGTTTCTTAAACATGAGTATCACAAAATTTTCTTAGATTTCTTTGAAAACATGACGCACAATCTTATGTAATTTTGATTCTCAAGTAAATACATATCATTTTAAGGATGTTTAGATATTTTCACTGAAGAAAAAAATAATAATACTGAGTAAGAAAATGATTTTGTGCTGTGCAGCATAACATTCTTTTTCCAGCATGGCTGAAAGCTTTTGAGTTATTTTATTTAAGAACATATCTTTCCACTACACTGGAACAAAAATGAATGCCTTGTAGCTGACAGGGGAAGTACCACAATGTCAATATGGTATCATAGAGACTGGAAGCAGCACCAATTGGGTAACCACCCTGAAACTGTGCATTCCCTTAAAGTGATACACTTACTTATAAGCATGCCCATACGGAATTTGTGTGCAGATTTTTAACGCATGTCATTCACAAAGTTCTTCCACCCCTTACATGTTATTTTATTACATATTTTAGCTAAACTGACTGTTAAATTGACTATTGTAAGATCCATTTAACACATTTTACCACAATTCTTCCCCAAAATGTCCCCAATTTTCAATGTTGATTCCCCAAAATTAGCACTGAAAATGTGAAAAACCACACATATACTATGTGGTGTTTTACAACTGGGTTGCAAAATGCAAATTTTGAAGCCCTAAACTAATGCCACGTCCACAGTAGGCCTAATACGTTTATGTTTAGCACAGTAATATGTTTTATGTTTACGTCATAGTTTTGCAAAGTATACAGTAATGACATGCATAAAAGTAGCTAAATTAATGTGTTATCAAATGAAAAATATTAGTATGGATGTGGCCTAAGTGAAATTCATAAATTTTCATAATACAAGCAATCAAGAATACAATGATACAGTGCATCCGGAAAGTATTCACAGCGCTTCACTTTTTCCACATTTTGTTATGTTACAGCCTTATTCCAAAATGGATTAAATTTATTATTTTCCTCAATTCTACAAACAATACCCCATAATGACAACGTGAAAGAAGTTTGTTTGAAATCTTTGCAAATTTATTAAAAATAAAAAACGAAAAAAACCACATGTACATAAGTATTCACAGCCTTTGCTCAATACTTTGTTGAAGCACCTCTTGCACCAATTACAGCCTCAAGTCTTTTTGAGTATGATGCTACAAGCTTGGCACACCTATTTTTGGGCAGTTTCTCCCATTCTTCTTTGCAGGACCTCTCAAGCTCCATCAGGTTGGATGGGGAGCGTCGGTGCACAGCCATTTTCAAATCTCTCCAGAGATGTTCAATCAGGTTCAAGTCTGGGTTCTGGCTGGGCCACTCAAGGACATTCACAGAGTTGTCCCGGAGCCACACCTTTGTTATCTTGGCTGTGTGCTTAGGGTCGTTGTCCTGTTGGAAGATGAACCTTCGCCCCAGTCTGAGGTCCAGAGCGCTCTGGAGCAAGTTTTCATCAAGGATGTCTCTGTACATTGCTGCGTTCATCTTTCCCTCGATCCTGACTAGTCTCCTATTTCCTGCCGCTGAAAAACATCCCCACAGCATGATGCTGCCACCACCATGCTTCACTGTAGGGATGGTATTGGCCAGGTGATGAGCGTTGCCTGGTTTCCTCCAGACATGACGCTTGCCATTCAGGACAAAGGGTTCAATCTTTGTTTCTCATGGTCTGAGAGTCCTTCAGGTGCCTTTTGGCAAACTCCAGGCAGGCTGTCATGTGCCTTTTACTGAGGAGTGGCTTCCGTCTGGCCACTCTACCATACAGGCCTGATTGGTGGAGTGCTGCAGAGATGGTTGTTCTTCTGGAAGGTTCTCCTCTCTCCACAGAGAAATGCTGGAGCTCTGTCAGAGTGACCATCGGGTTCTTGGTCACCTCCCTGACTAAGGCCCTTCTCCCCCGATCGCTCAGTTTGGCCAGGCGGCCAGCTCTAGAAAGAGTCCTGGTGGTTCCAAACTTCTTCCATTTACGGATGATGGAGGCCACTGTGCTCATGGGGACCTTCAATGCTGCAGAAATTTTTCTGTACCCTTCCCCAGATCTGTGCCTCGACACAATCCTGTCTCGGAGGTCTACAGACAATTCCTTGGACTTCATGGCTTGGTTTGTGCTCTGACATGCACTGTTAACTGTGGGACCTTATTTAGACAGGTGTGTGCCTTTCCAAATCATGTCCAATCAACTGAATTTACCACAGGTGGACTCCAATCAAGTTGTAGAAACATCTCAAGGATGATCAGTGGAAACAGGAGCTCAATTTTGAGTGTCATGGCAAAGGCTGTGAATACTTATGTACATGTGATTTTTTTTCGTTTTTTATTTTTAATAAATTTGCAAAGATTTCAAACAAACTTCTTTCACGTTGTCATTATGGGGTATTGTTTGTAGAATTTTTAGGAAAATAATGAATTTAATCCATTTTGGAATAAGGCTGTAACATAACAAAATGTGGAAAAAGTGAAGCGCTGTGAATACTTTCCAGATGCACTGTACAGACTAAGGTGAAACTCTTGTAACATAAATTATCTAGGAATGTTATACACTTGTAAAAAGTTAGATACGTTTTTGTATCACATTAGTTGTATTAATTGTGCATCATCGCATAATTATATATGTAAAGTCATGGAATGTTCAGGAGGAGAAGCAGGTTGTGGCCAAGCACAATTTACCAGCATTATTATATCAAACTCACCTCATATGACCTCGTTGTGATCTGGAATTCTCAGTATTTTTCCTTTTTTGCAGTATCAACACACACACACACACACACACACACACATACCTTCAGGGCTCTTCACTCACTATGATGAACACTGAAAGTTTTCACATTCAGTTTTTGTGGTTTGATCTTACTAAAAAGTTGAGATATATGCTTAGCCTTTCTTTACATATGTATGTATGTATGTATGTATGTATTGATTTGATTGACTGATTGATTGAAAAAACTAATGGTCATCATTTGAAAGCACCTTCAGTGCTCAGTTCTGAGGTTAGGAACAACCCGATCTCATGAAAGGTCATAAATTATTTACGAGTTGGCAATTTCATACGGTCTTGCACAATATTGTTCGCATAAACTCGTACGACTTCATCACATGCAAATTCCTGGATGTCTAATGCGGAAGTACGAGGCGTTAATGACATGTTTATTAATAATATGACCTAACCCAAACCCCTTATCTAAACTTGACCAATCAGTAGAGTGTGTAAACATGATAGGAAGCTGTTGTGTGTGACAGAAGCAAGTAATTGTCGCGTATTAGATGGAAACGATGTCCAGCGACGTCACTGGCTGTAGTGAAAGTCGTAGGAATTCAAACGAGTGCAGTCACACGATATCATATGAATTAGCCAAATTTAGAAAAGTCGTACGAATCCTGATGATTTCGTCATGAGAGTGTGTTGGTTAGGAACAGTTGAATTGTTATTTTGTTTTTTTATTTTTTATTTTTTTATTCCAACACATAATCTCACAAAACACATCTAGGAATGCATTCTGGTACTCATTTTGGTGCTAAATCAAAACACCTGTCTGAGTTATGACAAGTGTGCATGCAAGTCTGTTATCTGTTTATCACTTATGTGCAACGTTGCATGTATAGAGGAAGACATTGCGAGCTGTTAGTGTATCAGGAGGAAGTGTCATGTATTGTTACTTCAAGCATTAAAATGACACTTCTCACTTGCTCTTTAGTATCTCTCATTATGTAACCTTGCGTGCACTTACACCTGGCCAGGCGCCAAACGTTGACACGCAAAAATGTGTCACTGCATTCTGCTCTCATTCTAGGCACGATCAGAAATTGGAGCATTTCTCACGCATATGGATTCTGCTCATAGCACGGATACCAGCCTCTGTTTAAACAATTCCTGTTCACGTAACGTCCCATAGAGAACATGTTCTGTAAACAGAGGTTTCAGGGAGTGGAAGTGTGAGAGAGTTGGAGAGTCTGATGATGGCTACCAAAACAAACATTACAGCAATTATAGCTATCACAGATTGAGCAGTGCACGCTCAAATCTCAGTTTTCTAACCGAGACTTGATAGTTTTGTGATGCACGCACATGTTAATTTAACGCAAGACATTTTATTTTTTTAATGCCCCAGCATTAGCCTTCTGATTGAACATAATAATTATACTAGTTATTCTAATAGTAATTGTAATATCATTTTTATGGTAATTGTTTATTTATTTATTTATTTTTTATTATTTTTTTACGGTGACTTTTTTTTTTTTTTACCAGTAAAAAAAACGTATAATTCTAAAAAAAAAAATATTTGTATTGTTAAAAAAAAAAAAGAAAAATTATTCTACACTATAGATATGTGCAGTTTCATTTTGGCTGTAGTCATAGTTACATTTTTTGTAAGAACGTCATATTTCTTGTCAAAACTGAGTTGCAGATATCTTAAATTGAATTGCAGGTGGCAACAAATACATATGCACTAGAAACAATAAATATCATTGATCTCGATAATGGAGTTACAACTCAAGTTTTACTTGCAAAACTTTAACATTTACATGTTTGACTATTACATTTTAATTGCATTTTGTCTAGTGAAAACTGAATTATGTTGACCTGAATCAAACAAGTAAAAATTGTATTGTAAATATCTTCAATGTGAATAATTACTTGTCAAAACTGAGTTACAAATATCTTAAATTGAATTGCTGACAGCAACTTATGTACTAGCAACAATAAATTTCATTGAAGTATCAATAATGGAGTTATAACTTATAGTCAGACACTTGCAAAAATGTAATTTTCTAAATAGCAAACCACTACATTGAACAAAATGATTGTAGTAAATATAGCAGAAAATATTAAGTACTTAAATATACTTATTCTAAAAACTGAATAAGTTAAAGCATGAATTTGAAAATATTAAGTACATTCTACAAATTCTATAAAAAATTATGTTTTTGCTAATAAATATTATTTATGATTGTTAATTATCTTTACAATGCGCCATCATGTGTCAATCCTAAAGCAGAAAACCTTGTCATATTTTTAGCTAATTTGAGTGAATTTTACAGGTCAATGAAATAAGAGAATTTTACTTCCCAGCTTGCACCGGGCTTGAATAATTAATGAGCTTGCGTGGTTTCACTGTTTGCAAGCTTATTTACACCGTTTTATTGTTGATTTTGTTGTTACGTTTGGTAACTTCTTGTTTTGTGAAGTCTGGAGTTAATTTTCTACTCAAAATTACCTGTTCATGATAAAAACAATTATCTGTTGATTGTTACCGTCATCGTGTTTTGTGCACCAACTGTTAAGTTCTGTGTGTGCCACTCAGGTTTTTGTGTTTATTACCATTAAAGTAAGATGATTTTGTTTAATAGACTACATAGCATGCATCAAGTTTTCCTATGTGTCATGCAGTGTTGGGTCTAATTGGATTACAAAGTAATTAGTTGCTGTAATCTAATTACTTTTGGGCATTAAAAAGTAAAGCGTTTCATTTTAAATTCTTGTGGTTAGATTACAGTTACTGACTTTCACTGAAAGTAATTACTTTTAAGTACATTATTTGGGTTACAAATATTTTGAAAATTTGCATTCATATGTTCATATGTACATCTGTAATTTGGCAATGAACAAGGAGAAAATAGACGTTATTTAGTGTTTTAGAAAGTAACAAAGTAATTAGTAATGTGACTACTTTTCAATGAAGTAATCAGTAATGTAATCTGATTTTTTTTTTAGAGTAGTAGTTAGTAATTTGTAGTGGATTACTTTTTTTGTAACTTACCCAACACTTTTGTCATGTGGTGCATGACTAAATTTGTTAAAAAATAATTGAAATGCTAGTACACTTTTAAAAGTATGGCTTAATTCAGTGCTACATTGCTTGAGTAAAATTTACTTGAAACAGAGTATTGCAAAGTAAACTTTACTTGAGAATTTCTGTTAAAGTCACCAAGAATTGTGTGTAGCCTTTACCTGCAAACGGTTTGTTAAACTTACTATTAATTTCTGCGTGGACATTTTTTCCTAGATTTTTTTAAGTAAACCCCACTCCATTTATTTATTTTTTATTTTATTTTTTTCAGTTTAAGATTTACAATTTTATATATATATATATATATATATATATATATATATATATATATACACACAATTTAGTTTTGAACAGTCAATATAACACTTGTGAGAAATGCATGTTTTTTTGTAGTAACATTTTTTTTTTTTTTTTTAAACAAGTCAAAATAGCATTTTATGTGTATTTCTATGTGTATTTTAATGATAGTCCAAACAAAATTAGACTAGAATTTTGGTGCCAGATAGGCTGGTTTGAGTATTTCTGTAACTGCTGATCTCCTGGGATTTTCATGCACAACAATCTCTAGAGTTTACTCAGAATGGTGCCAAAAACAAAAAAAAACATCCAGTTAACAGAAAGGCTACGGTAACTCAGATAACCACTCTGTACAATTGTAGTGAGCAGAATAGCATCTCAGAATGCACAACACATCAAACCTTGAGGCGAATGGGCTACAACAGCAGAAGGCCATGTCTTACACTTTATTTGGACCATAGTGTTCCTAATAAAGTGCTCAGTAAGTGTATACTTAACAGCACATTAATGCAGCAGGAAGCATTTCTCTGATCCTCCTGTATTTGCATATTAGTGGTCGACCAATAAGGGTTTTTTAATGGCCGATGTCAATACCAATATCGAGAAAGCACTGTGGCTGATGTCTGATTTAATGCCGATATACAGTATGTAATACAGTTTATAGGAGAGTTACACAAAATTGCTGAAATGAAATAAACACTCAATTTACAAAATATTTACTGAAAATTCATGAAAAATTTTTTGTTAACAGATATTGTTTAATACCCATTGAAAAAGCTGCTGGTAGATTTTGGAACTTCCACAAAGGAGAACAACTTCTGTTTTTTGCCAAAATGGGCATGTAATCGGGCAGAGACAATCATATAAAAAAAGAAAGGCCAACAATAATTAAATATTTAGCCTGGCTGATATATCAGCTTGTGTTTTTTTAAATACTAATAATTGTATTTATTTATTTATTGTGAAAATGAATGCGCATCAGAAGCTTTGAAATGAATTAATGTGAACTTTGTTTTCTTTTACAAAGAGCTGTGTATTGGAGCTTTATAGGCCAATACGTTTTTGCGGTATTTGATATCAGTTTAAACCACAGAAGTTGTTAAATGTCTGATCATATTCTTTAATTGCTATTAATAAATGGAAAACAAAAGGAGTCTGATCATTTGAAATTCAGGCCTATTATTAATAATGGCAAAACCCTTCCATTTAATAGAGGTATCGTCTTGGTACCGATATTGCGAATATTGGCTTTGATAATGCTCGGGATCATATCAAAAAGAAAATAAGTGTTATCGCCTATCCCTAGCGACCTGCATGTACACACAAAAACAACAGCAAGCAGTTAGCATCAGGACTGTGTCACTCTGATTCAATGTGTCATTTATGTAACACAAGATCGGCAGATATTGTGCCATTTTCAGCACCTTACATAAGAACATTTTGCACTTTTGGAAGGAATATCAATGTACACATACACATCTGTTCTCATTCATGACAAAACATACGACTAGTGTATTTAGCAGGAAAATATTGCCTCAGTACACACCACAGTGTCTGTTTGTGAGGAACAAGTGAAAACTTGTATTGCTGACAATTATTCATTAAATTGCGTTGTTGAAATATTGTAATCCTCTTTGTAATAAACTCATATGATGACACTACGAGTGATATCATCACAGCCAGAGCCAAAACCATCAAAAAAGAGCCAAAATCCAGTTTCCTTTTTTTCACAATGTCAACATTTGCAGGTTCGAGGGTGCAAATTTGTTGAGTTCATTCTGGCATTTAAATGCAGTTGTCCCCCTCAAAATGTTTTTTTTTTTTTTTCTTAAGATTTGTTTTACTGCCTAATATTTAAATTGTGTTATTATAGTAACAGAACATGCCAAATATAGTCTCTTACTCTACTATTTGCATGCAATGACCTTTATTTTTTTTACATGGAAATGTTTTGTTTCACACAAACATTGTATATTTCCTATGAAATTCACTGGTAATGCATTTCATTGGTTTAAAAATATTTTGTCAGAAGAAAAAAAAAAACTGCTTTGAATAGTTGTCTATGGGGAAAATATACTCCACATAATGTACAGTAGTTATGGCATCTACCAGTTGAGGCTAACCTGCCAAAAGAACCCCTTTTTTAGTGCACCATTAAGAGACATTAAGTTGAACAAAAGGTTTTTATCTCAAAACGTACTAATCAAAACTTAAAATACATGACAAAAACTGCATTACTTCTCATCACAGGGCTGTTGTAAAAAATGAACAGACAAGATTTATGCTCTGGGCTGATTCAGTAGGAACAAGTGTGTGGTGTTTTCAGTCAGTTGGCCCTCTGCCAGTTGGGAGCCTCTATCTCGTGTCCCCTCCTTTGCTTAACAGAGAGCTCTGTTCCAGATGAGCTGCCTTGACCAACCACTGAACCCCAGCTGCGGTCAGAAGATCAGTGTGTGATCACTGATTTATAAGCTCTATTATTAGTGGTGCTCACTAAGGCACCCATTACCATCACCATTAATCATACTTATGGTTCAAAGTATTACACTTTGGTGCTTAACTCATCCCAGCGTCGGAACTGGACCTTGGAGCAGTGGAAGAAGGTTGCCTTGTCCGATGAATCCTGTTTTCTTTTACATCACGTGGACAGTTGTGTACATGTGCGCCATTTACCTGAGGAAGTGAAGACACCAAGATGCATTGTGGGAAGACGACAAGCCGGTGGAGGGAGTGTGGTGCTCTGAGAAATGTTCTGCTGGGAAACCCTGGGTCCGGCCATTCATGTGGATGTCAATTTGACACGTGCCACCTACCTAAACATTGTTGCAGACCAGGTACATACCTTCATGGCAATGGTATTACCTGATGGCAGTGACCTCATTCAGCAAGATAATGCTCCCTGCCACACTGCACACATTGTTTGGGAATGGTTTGAGGAACATGATGAAAAGTTCAAGGTGTTGCCCTGGCCTCCAAATTCCTCAGATCTCAATCCAATTGAACATTTGTGGGATGCTGGACCAATAAGTCCGATCCACGGTGGCTCCACCTCGCAACTTATAGGACAAGTCAAGTCAAGTAATTTTTATTTGTATAGTGCTTTTCACAACACACATCATTTCAAAGCAGCTTTACAGAAAATTATGCTTTAACAGAAAAAGCTGTAATATAGTAATGTCTTCGAGTCATAATAGTGTGGTTTAATAAAAAAAACATGATAGTAAATTGCGCCTTAAAATAAATAATAGAAAATAATTATATTTACATTTAGACCCCCAGTGAGCAAGCTTAAGGCGACTGTGGCAAGGAACACAAAACTCAATAAGATGTTGGTTAATGGAGAAAAACAATCTTGGGGGAAACCAGGCTCACTGTGGGGGCCAGTTCCCCTCTGGATAAGATTTAAAAATTAGTCAAGATTTAAAATGAGTAAACTAAATTAGTGTTAGGGGGCAATGTTTAATCAAGAAGCTTTTGTATTAATTATAAGAGTAATGACTTAAGTCTTAGAATTTACATTCTTAATTAACTGCAGAAGTTCAAACAGATGCATTTTCTTTTGTTATTTGGCTGATGGCGGCTGCAATTAATTTATTATCTGTGTATTCCATTTTAAGAGTGTAGTCCATCCTTTGACCAAGGTGATGCAGGCAGATGTCAGTAAGGTGCACTGCAGTTCAAATGCAAGCTTGTGGCAGATTAATTTCCGGTGGAGTCCATCTTAAGTCCAAGTTTCAGGCAGTGTCCAGTGAAGTATCCCATTTCTGACGGCTGGTGCTGGCATCAGTTCATTCTCTGTGAAATCCATCGTAGTAGACTAAAGTGATATCAGGCTGGCACAGATTGCAGTTAGTCATTATGACTCAGTAACACGTAGTAGTGGGAGTTGGACATCAGGCAGGACCAGAGCTGGATCTGGCAGGCTCTGGTAACCTCAGGATATGTATCCCGAGGTTAAGACAACGAAACAGATACAATAATATTAGCGTAGATGCCATTCACTTTAAAACAGGATTATAGAATATGGGAAGTGTTTTGGTTCCAGCAGACCTAATTAATGCAGACATAACTATGAGTTAATAGATAAAATAGGTGTATGCCTGGCTGAAAAGATGAGTCTTTAGTCTAGACTTAAACTGAGAGAGTGTGTCTCAGCCCCGAACCATCTTCGCAAGACTATTCCATAGTTTAGGAGCCAAATAGGAAAAGGATCTACCTCCTTTTGTGGATTTTGATATTCTAGGTTTTATTAACTGGCCAGAATTTTGCGATCTTAGTGAACGTGATGGAATAGAGCGTGATAGAAGGTCACATAAGTACTATGGAGGTAGACCATTCAAAGCTTTGTAAGTAGTCAGAAGTATTTTAAAATAAAAAAGAAATTTAACAGGTAGCCAATGTAGTGACGCTAAGATTGGGCTGAAATGATCATATTTCTTGGTTCTAGTCAGCACTATAGCTGCTGCATTTTGAACTAACTGAAGTTTATTTATGGAACCTGCAGGACATCCTCCCAGTAATGCATTACAATAATCTAATCGTAAGGGTCATGAATGCATTAATTCGTTTTTCGGCATTTGAAACAGAGAGCATGTGTCGTAACTTAGCGATATTTCTGAGATGGATGAATGCTGTCCTGCAAACACTGGAAATGTGGTTTTCAAAGGACAGACTTCGATCAAATATAACACCTAAGTTCTTTGCTGTAGAAGACTTGAAGGATTTGCTGCCTTGGTGTGTCTTGGAGCCAGATACCACAAGACACCTTCAGGGGTCTTGGAGAGTCCATGCCTCGGTGGCGGCTGTGTTTTGGTGGCACGTGGAGCACCAACAGCATATTAGGCAGGTGGTCATAATTTTTTGGCTCATGAGTTTATATTGGAGGGACCTGAGCCATATCTAGGGACCAGAATATCAGGAGACTTAAAAGAGACCTATTATGCCCCTTTTTACAAGATGTAATATAAGTCTCAGGTGTCCCCAGAATGTGTCTGTGAAGTTTCAACTCAAAATACCCCACGGATCATTTATTATACCATGTTGTAAATGCCTCTTTTTGGGTGGAATCAAAAACACGCTGTTCGTGTGTGTCTCTTTAAATGCAAATGAGCTGCTGATCCCCACCCCCTTTCCGGTGCTTCGGATACTATAGTAAAAACAAATCAGAACCAATATGACTGACACCGTAAATACTGGAGTTCAGCCATATATGTATGAGCAACCGTAAATGACGCAAAACATAGGCATTTTGAGTTTGTGATAGTGCTTCCTATGTAGAAAATCACTTCCTGCCCTCCATCTGCATTTCATGCCACAACAACGCAGTGACGTGACGTCATGTGCAAATAAGCTATAACGACATAGCTTTGTTTTCCGTGAATACAATCAGAGACAGTGGTAACTTTAGCTGCATTAGCCGTGGAATCAGCTAACAAGCATATTCAGAAAGGCGATTTGCAAACATTCACAAAATATAAAGTGCGATAATACATCTTCAGGATATAAAGCTGGAACACGAACAGTTGACCTGATCCATGCTTGAGAGTCAATGTTTTTTAAAATCCTGCTTTATATTGACCCTCATTCACAAAGCAGTCCGGTGTAAAATGATTTGCACAAACATACACGAATTCTGGTATGTTTTGGCTCACATTTTCTTCAAAAACAAAACTTGTCCACTGCGTCTTCAGTGGCTCTGATGCCAGGAGTACATGAAGACTCTTATGTTCACTTTTACAGCCAACAACAGAACACTTGTGATGACGAAGCTGAGACATTATTCTCACTGTAGCTACTCCAGCGCCGAAAAAAATGGCGCAATGTGTGTCGATCACTCAGGGGAGGATCTATGATAATAGGGTGGAGTCCGTCACCAGTCGTGGGCATGGCCTGCTCTAAAGTGACGTCACTTTAGAGCGGATACGAAAACCAGCCATTTTGAGACACTGTTTTTGATTAATAGAAATATAAGAAAGAGGAGTGGGTGGACTTTTAACATTGTAGGGTGGTTGTGTACACACACTGCCGACTCACATTTATGTTCAAACACCATGTAAAAGTGAATTTTGCATAATAGGTCCCCTTTAAGGGTGGGCTCCTTTGACTTGGGCCAGTAAGCAACTGCATAGCAACACCCTGACAACCACCTACAACACTTAAGCGTCATTGCAGCAAGTTTTAAACGGACAGGCACACCCACAATTACTTAGGAAAATTTAAAAGTCTAGTTGTAATAGTCATTGCTCCTGTTACATGAATAAAGCAGGTCACTATTTACCTGCTCAACTGCACAGAAGAAAATGTAGCCCACAGTCAGAGACTGAGAATGCAGACTGCAAGTTCCTGTAAACATTATGATCAGTGATTGTATATCACTCAACACTAAAGTCACTCCATCCGAAGATGGGCTGTTTTCTCCTTCCTGAGGCTGTTTTGGCTACCTGAGTCAAGTTTTCCAATAGAGTCATGGACAGAATGTGATACGTAAACATAATAAACCAGGTGGGTTTATGGACAATAACTATACACTCATACATGCCCAATAACATTGCACCAAAAAACATCTACATGATCCTGCTGAAAAGACCATGAACTTCCATGCTGGTCCAAGGGTTGGTTTCTTGAACAAAGAGTCCTGCCAAACTCATGCCATTGGTTGTGCAAAATGATGCTATATTGGACTGGTTTTTAACATATAGAAAAATTACGCACAGCACCTTTAACTTTTTTTTATCTGCATAAACCAGAAGAAGCTTGTTTAAGCCAACTGCAGCAGACATTGAGGCAAAGAAAGAGGCACCAGGCAGATGTAATTAGAGTTTTTTATGGTCTCTCTGTTTCATTATGAGCTTTTAGATGGCCATTGATAAGGTATCTTATGACAGATGTCTTCCTAACACTAGATCTCATTCAGTGAACTCAAGCTTGAGCGATAGAAACATGAACCTGATGTGAGGGAAACTCCTGCTGCTGTCATGACTGTGAACTTCAGTCCAGGAACAATGATGCCCTTTCTTGGTGTTTTATCACATCACTGGCTCATTTTCTAAGATACCTACACAGAGAGGAATATTGTACTTAAAATAGAATGAGAAACTGTTTGTTTTATCAAATATAAGGTGTTTATTTGTGTCAAATGCTGACGTCTGAATGATATGCACGTGGAAAGTTTTATCTTGATGGCCTTTCCTTAAAACACAGTGATGTCAATGCAAATCATATTCCCCAGAGGCATGATCTACTTAATATGTATACGACAATTGTTTGTCTGTGGTCCATTATGATGATCAACTTTTATACAAGCTTAATTTTTACACAAGAACTGATTTTTTTCTTCATAATAAAAGATGTCTTTCAATAACATACACTTTTAAAAATAAAGGTTCTTTATCGGCATGTATGGTCCCATGAAGAACCTTTAAAGAATGTTTTTCCACTACAAAGATCCTTTTGTGCAATGGGAAGATTCCATAGATGTTAGAATATAAAAGGTTTTTCATAATTGTTCTTTTAAAAATGGTTCTTCTATGGCATTGCTGCGAAAACTGCTTTTTGGAAACTTTATTTTTAAGAGTGTTACTCCTAATTAGGCAATATATATATACTGTACAGTTGTGCTCAAAAGTTTGCATACCCTTGGAGAATTGGTAATATATGTACCATTTTTAAAGAAAACACGAGTGAGCAGGCAAAACACATTTCTTTTATTTCTTATGGGATTCATATTCAACTGTAGGTTATAACAGAATGGCACAATCATAAAACAAAACATGGCAACAAAGAAAAAAATGAAATGACCCCTGTCTGCATACCCTTAGTTCTTAATACTGTGTATTGCCCCCTTTAGCATCAATGACAGCATGCAGTCTTTTGTAATAGTTGTCTATAAAGCTCCAAATTCTTGCAGGTGGTATAGCTGCCCATTCATCTTGGCAAAATGCCTCCAGGTCATGCAAAATCTTTGGTCGTCTTGCATGAACCACACGTTTGAGATCTCCCCAGAGTGGCTCGATGATATTAAGGTCAGGAGACTGTGATGGCCACTCTAGAACCTTCACCTTTTTCTATGTAACCACTGGAGGGTCAGCTTGGCCTTGTGCTTATGGTCATTGTCGTGCTGGAAAGTCCAAGGGTGTCCCATGCGCAGCTTTCATGCAGAAAAATGCAAATTGTCTGATAATATGCTGCATTCATCTTGCCATCGATTTTCACAAGATTCCCCATGCCTTTAGAGCTCACACACCCCCAAAACATCAGTGAGCCACCACCATGCTTCACAGTGGGGATGGTATTCTTTTCACTATAGGCCTTGTTGACCCCTCTCCAAACATAGTGCTTATGGTTGTGAAAATAAAGCTCTATTTTGGTCTCGTCACTCCAAATTACAGTGTGCCAGAAGCTGTGAGGCGTGTCAAGGTGTTGTTGGGCATATTGTAACTGAGCTTTTTTGTGGCATTGGCGCTGTAAAGGCTTCTTTCTGGCAACTCGACCATGCAGCTATTTTTGTTCAAGTATCGTCGTATTGTGCTCCTTGAAACAACCACACCGTCTTTTTCCAGAGCAGCCTGTATTTCTCCTGAGGTTACCTGTGGGTATTTATTTGTATCCCAAACAATTCTTCTGGCAATTGTGGCTGAAATCTTTAATGTCTACCTGACCTTGGCTTGGTATCAAGAGATCCCTGAATTTTCCACTTCTTAATAAGTGATTGAACAGTACTGACTGGCATTTTCAAGGCTTTGGATATCTTTTTATATCCTTTTCCATCTTTATAAAGTTCCATTACCTTGTTACGCAGGTCTTTTGACAGTTCTTTTCTGCTCCCCATGGCTCAGTATCTAGCCTGCTCAGTGCATCCACAAGAGAGCTAACAAACTCATTTACTATTTATACACAGACACTAATTGCAATTTTAAAAGCCACAGGTGTGGGAAATTAACCTTTAATTGCCATTTAAACCTGTGTGTGTCACCTTGTGTGTCTGTAACAAGGCCAAACATTCAAGGGTATGTAAACTTTTGATCAGGGCCATTTGGGTGATTTCTGTTATCATTATGATTTAAAAAGGATCCAAACAACTATGTGATAATAAATGGCTTCATATGATCACTATCCTTAAATAAAAGACAGTTTTTTTGCATAATCAGTCATATTTTCAAATTCAATGCCAACATTTCACAATTTCTGCCAGGGTATGCAAACTTCTGAGCACAACTGTATATAATATAGTAAACATGAACAGTACGTGCTGTACTGTATTTGTTTTATTTATTTTGTTTTTATAGCTATAAAAAACAAATGAACAATTAATATCAGCAGTCCGGTTTGCCTATATGCACTGTTTGACTTCTTAGACATTGTGTGTGAGTGTGTGTGTGTGTGTGTGGGCGGGTTTAGGTGGTTTATGAGGACTTTTTTTTTAGGTTACAAACTGGTAATTACAAGGGTATTATACTATAAATGTGGTTTATGAGGACATTTCTAGTGTCCCCATAAATCAAATCACTTAAAAAACATACTAAATTATGTTTTTTTGAAAATGTAAAAATGCAGAACGTTAGGGGTAGGGTTAGAGGATAGAATCTATAGTTCATACAGTATAAAAATGATTATGTCTATGGAGAGTCCTCATAAGGATAGCCGCACCAACGTGTGTGTGTGTGTGTGTGTGTGTATGTGTGACAAGCGCTAGTAAACAGACTTGGCTGCGTGCATCAGATAATCTGTTATCGTGGTGCTTTTGTGATAGTTTGGCTGTCTGTTTCAAAAAACAAATGTATTATATGCCTGAAAAGACTGTTTGAGTTGCCGTTTGTGTGAATGAAAACCGCATCTGCACCTAATAATAAGCAGACATGGCTGCGTGCATGGGAAGATCAGATACACAAGGTGTGAACTGTTATCGTAGTACTTTGGTGACAATTAGGCTGTTTGTTACATAAAATAAACATATTATGTGCTTGAAAAGACTCTTTGAGTAGCTGTTTGTTTGACGAATGACAACCGCTACTAATGTGAACTAGTGGCAGCACGCATCGAAGGAAGATCGCGTTTGATGTATTGACAGTGCATATAAGTGCTGTTAACTTTTTATCGTGGTACTTTGGTGACGAGTTGGATGTATGTATATAAAATAAACCTATTCTGTGGTTTAAAAGACTGTATGAGTAACAGTTTGAGCGAATATAAATTACAGACGCTTGACCAGCACAGCCGGTTTGAATCTAGCAGCTTGTAATGTAACTGGCTGTTGCAGAAACACACATGTGTGATGCTAGTCTGCGGGGCCCAGTTATTAAGAAGAAGAGATGTTTTTGTATATAATCTATTGATCATGGCAGCAGCAACTCATCAAATGGTGTTCAAATGATGCAGAAGCAGCATTATACACACTTTTGGCTTATTTGCACCATTACCTGATTTGCATAATTTGCGAATTGGGAGCTAACACAGAGCAAACAGTGTGCACAATTAAATAAGTCTATCAGCAGGCAGTGTAAAATTACTATAGTGAACTTGTGTGTAATTAAAATGAAAATGACACAAGATACTTCAAATCCTCAGCAAATGTATTCCTCTTCTTTTTCTAGAAGCTCAGCTTTTTTCTTTGCTTTTTGGGGTGACATAACCAAATACAAAGAAGTTTTGAAATCGCTTGATAACAGACAGACAGAATGGCACCACAATGATCTCTAGCAGCTATTGGGATGGGTTGCCTTTTTTCCCCCATCCAAAGCAAATTCACACTGCCTGCCACAAACAAGTCCATACAGTCTTCATCCAGAAGATCTGCCCAAAACAAACAAATAAATCTGCTTGAATATCTCTCATGGGTGCTGATGTTTGTGTTTAAGAATAACAGAACCTGTAAATGAAATTAGAGAGGGTGTCTGGACAGACACCAGACAAGTGCCATGACGCAACTCTACAATTTTTCCCCAAAAAGTTAAGATATGATATCAGTTGAAATGTGAAAAAAGGAAAACATTCCAGAAATGTCGGTACATAATAAGATAAGTCCATTATCTGATGATCTGATGGCCTGCTTTGAACCCACAAATAATTTAAGTTCATCTGAACAGTGTTGGGGTGGTTTGCTTCATATAGATTTCACCGGATCTATTTAGAAGAACAAGCTCTACATAAGCAATCTATTTTAGACCTCAATTGCAAGGGAAGTAAAGTAAGCCTACTGGTGTAGTTAGGTGAGGAAGGATATAACAGTTCTCTGATATATTTGTCATTACAAAAATAATTTCCTTCTCCTGGCTTGAGCATTTTTGGAACTGCTGCGTAATGTCAAACCACAAAAAAAACTAAATGGACACCATATATGGTCCAGTATTGCCTATGGCTCTGGTAGTAATATAATCAAGGTTTATACTAACTTGTCTTATGAACTAGCTTAGGTCAGCAACACATGAGCTAGTATCATCTAAGAGCTGTGTTCAAAGTATGTTTTTTCTCGTTTTTGTATCGAAAATGTTCTTCCAAATGATCTTGCAATGTTGCCATCTGTTAGCAGCACACAAACAAAGACAAAACAAAAATCCATCACTAGGCCCAAATAAAAGTGTTGAATTTATCATTCTGCTGTAAATTAGAGAGATTTACCACAGTGCAACTGGCAATGCAGAATACAGCATTTATACTAAAAGGAAGGCCAGTATTACTCTATGTAGTCAGAGGAAAATTGAAAACATGTTTAGAAATATGAGTGCAAAATTAATGTAAAGAAGATGGTAAATTGAGATAGATGGATAATGCTACACCCTTTTGTGGATAACTTGAAGATAACACATTGAAAGTAATTAAATAGTAAACACATTAGCTTGTTAATGCATGTAAGAGTGTCTCATTATCATGTCAGCAAATAACAGGCAAGTGTCTGTACTGTGCTTTAGTATTTGTTGCATTTTTTTAACTTGGCCTTTTTTTTACACATCTGTATTTACGCACATCTCAAGACTTAAAGGAATATTTCGGGTTCAGTACAAGTTAAGCTCAATCGACAGCATTTTGGGCATAATATTGATTATCACAAAAATAAATTTTTACTAGTCCCTCCTTTTCTTTAAAAAAATCAATAATCTGGGTTGCAGTGAGGCACTTACAATGGAAGTGAATGAGGCCAATCAGTAAACATTAAAATACTCACTGTTTCAGAAGTATAGCCACAAGGTGTAAATAATATGCATGTCAACATGATTTAAGTGTGATAAAATCGCTTACTAACCTTTTCTTTGTAAAGGTATATCCAATTTTACAACTGCGTTGCCATGACGATGTAATGTCAACAAACCCTAAAACAACAGTAAAACTCTTTCTAAAGAAAAGGAGGGACAAAATACATTTTTGTGGTAATCATCATTATGCCACAAATGCTGTTGATTGAGCTTAATTTGTATTAAATGTGGAATATTCCTTTAATGAGGAGTCACAAGTATAAGTTACTTTCTCAAAAAAATAAAAAAATAAAATATGGACTGAATAAGTAAGTAGAAACCACAAGAGAAACAAGATCAATGCAGAGACGTCTGAACATTTAAAGGGGTCATGAAATGCTCTTTTTTTATATATATAGTTTTATTATCTTCCCTGAGTCCACTGATAATGTTAGTTAATTTTTTATTTGTATTTATTTTATTTTTTTTTGCATTAAAACAGTCATAATTTAGTAATATATTATCATTTTCCACCCTCCTTAAAACTTCAACGTAAACGCCCACTGTTATGATTGGCTAACTTCGTGCAGCCCCTCGAACAGAGTCATTTTTGAAACTCAATCAGAAGAGAATGAACCAGCTCAACAACATTTTAAAACTAAATGTCAGGGTTTAAACATAACGAACATCCAACATATTGCATTTGAATATATTAAACTGTTCATCTCAAGCACAGCTGTTAACATTCACACCCTGTCTACACTGGACGCGAGAGTCAAGTCAAAAGCAATAGAACCCATTATAATCAATGATGCTGTCTACCATAGAAGTGTCCGTTACGGTGCGTCGGGCCGACAGTAAACAGATGTACCATTCAATTTTGAGCTGCATACGGTGGTGCTGCTAACAACACAAATAAACAGTTAGACAGCCTCAAGCTGTTGCAGTTTAAGTAGAAAAACATTTAAATCTAGACAGACACATGAAGGTGTCCTGTGTAAGTCCACTTAGGATGAATCTCCCATGACAGGCCCCATCTCTCTCCACTTCAACTGTGTGACTGACTGAGAACCAGTGGGCGAGGCCAAGGGTGCAATGAAGGAAAAATAGGCATTGAATATGCAGATGTATTTAGTCCTTGTGACGTCACAAGTTCTGCAAATTCCAAACGAGCCGTTTTTGCAGCTTGATTTAAATAAATGCTCTTTTTCTGTTAAGGAGGAAGTTTTCAGTTCTGAAACTTACAGTATGTTTTTATAATACAATGACCTCAAAACTGTATTGTCAAAATGTCAATGTCAATGTCAAAAGATCAAGGAAATTTGATTCCTCATGTCATGACCCCTTTAAGTGAGTGTTTTGGAAACCTGTTTAAAAAATTTTGCAATTTTGTTTGGTTACACTACTGGTGCCTGAAACATACTTTATGCGAATACGTAAACGCAGACGCGTCTATCTACGCATGCTTGATTTCTGTCAGAGTTGTGTTTGGAAATGTACGCATTGCATTCTCTGCAATGCCGCAAGGGGTGCTATTGCGTACATTATTGTGAACTGTCCACTTCTATGGTGAGTTATCTATTTCAAGTCAACTACTGAAATGCCAGAGCATTAGTTTGAAGAGAATATTGCTGAAGAATTAAGCTAAAGTCAATATATAAATAATAACACATCTGGTTATATGGCACAAAGTTTTGAAGGTAACTCCCCATTGAGTACTGAGGTTTATTCCCACCACAGTAAAGAAAGAACGCACGTTTAGTGTGTTCAACCAGACAACACTTTGGTAATTGGCCATTTGACCAAGTGCTCATCAGCATTTGCGTGCTTGCATAAAATATGTTTCTGGCCTTAAGTTTTAAATAGCATGCAAATCATTCCTGTGTGTTCCAAAAGCCCCAAATTTAAGAATGAGGGAGCTTAATGAATTTAAGGAAATATATAATTCTGCAGCCATTGTTGTCTCTGCCGGATGTCTAGAGTGATAGCTTTGTGAATAGAGGTTATGGATCTATGCCAAGGAAAACAGTCAGTGTTGTTTGATATGAATTAACAAATGAGAAAATGTCATTTTAAAATGCGGATACAGCAAAGACGCACAGTATAACTGATAAACACTTTTTTGTAAGTAAATATATATAATATTAATGGTTAATAACAGAGAGAATACTACGCTGATGTCGGCAGTACAAATGAAGACTTTTTTCCTTGTTACTGCCTGTGTAACTGTAAACAGTGTGAAATGTGATATTGTTGTTATGTTGTTGAACGGGAGACTGAAGTAATAGAAGTTCACTTTGCAAAGATCACTGTACTCATATTGGTGAAATTTGTTTAGACTAGCCAGTTGCAGAGTTATAACTACACTGGGGTCGAAAAGTCTGAGACCTTTAGTGAAAATGCTTCTATTTTGCTTTTTTTTTATCATTTAATACACATTTTTTCCCTTTACAAGTTATGTTATCAGGATAACAGTGACTGAAAAGTTTAATTAAAAATGTACATTAATTTCTTAGTATTTGGTATGTTCACTTTTTGCTTTAATACCAGCATGCATTTGAGCTGGAATAGATGCCACAAGATTGTGCAAAATGTGAAATTCTATGTTAAACCAAAGAGTGTCTTTTTTGCTTAAATGGAAATGACACAATCTAAACTTTTTTATAATGAAAAAGTGCTTGGAGACCTAGAAATAGTGCAGAAATAGAAAAATATCTTCTTTTATTTGTTTACATGTTTTTCAAAATCCTTAAGCTTTGTATTTATTTGTAAAAAACAAAAACAAAACACATTTTCAATATGGTCTCAAACTTTTGGAGTCCAATGTATATTATTTAAAACAGACTAATATAAATAACGGCAAATATTTCACAGAAGAACTATAAATTCATCATATATTTACCAAACAGAAACATTATGTTTATAATTAATTGCGGCATGCGCAAAAATGTACAAGCAAATGAAATGCCAATCAAAAAACAAAACAAAATAAAAGATGCTATATAGTGTATTGTATTTATACACTTACTGAGCACTTTATTAGAAACACTATGGTCCTAATAAAGCGCAAGACGTGGCCTTCTGCTGTTGTAGCCCATTCGCCTCATGGTTCGACATGTTGTGCATTCTGAGATGCTATTCTTCTCACCACAATTGTACAGAGTTGTTATATGAGTTACCATAGCCTTTCTGTCAGCTCAAACCAGTCTGGCCATTCTCTGTTAACCTATCTCATCAACAAGGCGTTTCTGTCCACAGAACTGCTGTTCACTGGATTTTTGTTTTGTTTTGGCACCATTCTGAGTAAACTCTAGAGACTGTTGTGTGTGAAAATCCCAGGAGATCAGCAGTTACAGAAATACTCAAACCAGCATGTCTGGCACCGACAATCATGCCACGGTCCAAATTACTGAGATCACATTTTTCCCCCATTCTGATGGTTGATGTGAACATTACCTGAAGCTCCTGAATAAGTAGGTGTACAGGTGTTCCTAATCAAGTGCTCAGTGAGTGTATATTACATACATACTGTATACAGAGTATAACTCTGCAACCAGCCAGTCAGTTTGGTCTACAATGATTCACAAAAAACATGACACCATGAAAAGAAGAAAGATTCCTTCCTCTCCCTCCCTCTCTGGATCTTTCATGAGAAGATAGATGCTAGGGAGTTGCTAGAGTGGAGCAAACACGAGTGATGGCAGTACAGTAAAAATGAGGACACAATAGCAGCCCTAATTCAGCTTGCATGTGCACTAGCAAAGAGCAATAACAATACAGCAAAGTTTTGTCTAACTGACTCACACGGCATGTGCTTTTACGTGCTTGAATTAGTATATTAAACATTGCAGTTTATGTGAAAGCTTTCAGCAATTTTTTGCACATTTCATTGATTTCATTGTTTGTACAGTCATGGTGGCGAGCACAGAATAAAATGAGAGATAATTAAAGAAAGCAGTAATGTGGGCGTTTGTTGGTGTGGTATGTGTGTGCATGTGAGTCTCTCCAGCCCCCCCACCAACACCTTGCCAATCCAGTTTGGTATGTTCCATTCATACTGACACCGATTCTATTACCTGGTTGCATAAGTTATAGTAATGCAAACTACAAAGAACAAAATGTGCTTATTTGTAAAAACATCCACAAAGCTTACATTGACTGACACACACTTACACACCCACATGTACTCCAGTTCTCGCACACATCAAAAAGCCTTTTATCAATGGAGACAAGAGGGTCCTTTCTCATGTCATTCATAAATTCACGAGAATGTTGATAGTCAGACTGTTGCTGCAGCACATTGTGCAAATGTGCTTATTAGAGCAAATTCTTTTTTTTTAAATCCAGTTTTCAAATGATAATCACACCAGATTATAAAATTTAAAAATGTCTGAATGTCATTGTGTTGCAAAGCAAGTGGCATCTGCAAACAAATGATGGTAGACCATTTCTCAGAACTTTTCTGTCAAGATAATGTTTGTGAAATATTTTGCCTGAAAAGTGAGCCTGTGCTATATTTCATGTTTCTTTAAAGGAGTAGTTCACCTAAAAATTCAAAGTCTGTCATAATTTACTCACCCTCATTACATTCCAAACCAGTATGACTTTCTTCATTCTGCACTAAAAAAAGTTCTCGCATAAGCACACGAAACAACTGCAAACAAGCCTCTCTCATTGTGCTTATGAATCGTGAATAGTCTACTGAAGATTTTAACTAAAAAATAACTTTAATTTCAGGTTGTTTCTCATCATACTGATCATATACCTTCAGAAGACTTGGAAAATGATGCATGATTTGCATGAACTACTTTTAAGATGCTTCTGTGGCCTTTTTGAAGCTTGAAATTGAATCACTTTCCACTGCCATTGTATTGAAAAAATAAGGATTTTTAATAAAATATCTCCTATTGTGTTCCACAGAAGAAAGAAAGTCATAGGGGATTGGAATGACATGATGGTGAGTAAATTATGACAGAATTTTTATTTTGGATGAACTATTCCTTTTAAAAGAAATGCCACTTGGTTTGAAATTTTGCTATACAATGCAAAGACATTCACACATTTGTAAGTGTGGCTTAAATTCCAAAATACTTTATGGGGCCACTGACTGAAAAGATGCTTTACCAACATGCTAAAGTCACAACTCCTTTCAACATGATAATTAGCATGCAAATGCATCATAATATTTATTATCTAATCATTTCTAGCTTGGAGAAAGTTTATTAAACACACACACACACAGGCCAGCAGTGGCAGGGACCGATTTGTGTGTGCACTGCCTTGAACTGTCATGGCACATGAAAGTGCATCGAGACAGATGTAATCCAGACTGACAGGTCTGCCACTCTCCTTTTCAGATTACCTGTGGCAACACCTCTCTTGTCCTGCTTTCTGCAGCAACAAAGCAATCAAATACACCCTTAGCAACTGTTACGAAGGTGACCGAATTTAAACATGCATGCTGATAGAATTCACAGATGTAGGAAACTGCTCTAATGTGCCAAATATGAACCAATTTTGTTTTTGTTAACATTTAGAAATGTATTATTTCAAATTTGTGATATCAGTTCTTTAAAAATCTAGTACTTTACAGTATAATTCATATAATGGCCCAGAAGACAATTTTATCGCTCAGAGGTTGCTCTTGCATAGAGTTTATGAGACATTATGGAGTTTTCAGTTAGGATACATAGAAGTATCAACTTTGTCTCAGATATTTCTCCTAAAATTCCACAGAAACAAATGGCACGATTACTGACAAGCAGTAAGAGTACAGAGCTATAAAATAAAGGTGTATAGCAAAGCTCAGATAATGTTATAGTCCAGATAACTTAGCTTTAAAATTAGAAATGTTGATATTGAAATGAATGGCTGTTGATCGCAGACTTTCATATTTTGGTAAATATGAGTGTAACAGTTCGAGAAAGGAGGATGTGGGAAAAGGAGTAACAAACAACAAAACTTTAATCAAACAGAACATCAAACTGAAAACACAGCAACATAAACACACACACAGAGCGGTCGCGTGTGTCTCTCTCTCCCTCCCTGGCATCCCCGGCTCTTCCCTTATCTCCCTCCCGCTGATTAGGTAACTCAGCAACGGGCGTGTATCCTCACTGCCCGGCCACGCCCTCCTCCTCGTCACACTCCTCCACTGCCTAATTCAGGCCGGGGCGCCATCTGGACTAGCTTACCCCACCCCCCCCATCTCTGGAGGGGAGACGCTGCCCTTCCGGCCATTCCACCACCCGATGGTCCTCCCAGACTCCTGAGAATCTGAGAGAGACGAGAGGAGGGAGGGGGAGAGAGAAAGAGCAAGTGGGAGAGACAGAGAGAGAGAGAGAGAGAGAGAGAGAGAGAGAGAGAGAAAAGAAATGCTCTTCTTTGGCTCCTGCGGGCACTCCACCCACCCTGTCCTCAGCTGCTCCTCCATCCCCTGGCGGACGGCAGCAGTTCCTCCACCTCCCGACTGTCGGCAGCGAGTCCTCCATCCCCAGGCGGACGGCAACGGTTCCTTCGCTTCCTGGCAGATGACAGTGGTTCCTCCGGTTCCTGGCGGATGGCAGCGACTCCTCCGTCCCCTGGCGGACAGCAGCGGCTCCTCCACTTCCCGGTGGATGGTAGTGGTGAGTTCTCCTGGACAGCGAGTCCTCCATCCCCTGGCAGACGGCATCGGCTCCTCCACTTCCTGGTGGACGGCAGCGGTTCCTCCGGCTCCTGGTGGATGGCAGCGACTCCTCCGTCTCCTGGTGGATGGCATCGGCTTCTCCACTTCCTGGCAGACGACAGCGGTTCCTCCGGCTCCTGGCAGATGGCAGCGACTCCTCCATCTCCCGGCAGACGGCATCGGCTCCTCCACTTCCTGGCAGACGACAGCGGTTCCTCCGGCTCCTGGAAGATGGCAGCGACTCCTCCGTCCCCTGGTAGACGGCAGTGGCTCCTCCACTTCCCGGTGGATGGCAGTGGTGAGTTCTCCTGGACAGTGAGTCCACCGTCCCCTGGCGGACGACATTGGCTCCTCCACTTCCTGGCTGATGGCAGCGGTTCCTCCGGCTCCTGGTGGATGGCAGCGACTCCTCCATCCCCTGGCGGATGGCAATGGCTCCTCCTTCTCCTGGCGGACGGCAGTGGCGAATTCTCCCGGACTGCGTGCCCTTCCTCCTTTCCCAGGTTTTGGCACCAGTGTAACAATTTGGGAAAGGAGGATGCGGGAACCTGAGTAACAAAAAACAAAACTTTAATCAAACAGAACATCAAACTGAAAACTTTCTACTTGCGAATGCAGAAAATTATTGGGGGGGGGGGGTGCTTGCGAATGCAGAAAATTATTTGGCCACACAGCGTGAGTAACAGCTGATCTAACACCCAAAGTTATTAACTTATTATTGCAGCCTACCATCAGAATTAAAACTCCTTAATGTATCTTCCCTCATATACCATATACTTTTAAAAGAGGAGCGTTAGTTATTTTTGCATTAAAAGCTCCTTTTTTCACTCTCACATGGCTGCGAGTGCTGTCCTCTCCCTCAATCTCTTTCTATCATGCACACGCAGAGAACGAGGGAGAAATATACCATGTGAAGATGGTTTAAGCGGAGTTTCTTGCTTGTTTTTATGTGTCAAAATTACGGACAGCATTTTGAATAATGACAGATTAATCTCGTGCTCACACGCAAGATTCTGAGAAAAATAGCGAGTCAAATTAAAATGTGCGAATCCATAATATCATCATGTCAGCATCCTCGTTTAACTCAGCGTGATAAACAAAATCTCAAACATACAAAATAAATAAATAACAGCCTCTTTGCACAACTGCGTGAGGATGACGCATACCAAATTTGTAGTATTCTGCTTCTAACGCATGTGCGCTGGCTGTCACGTAGACAAGTGCTTGTGGGTTTCTTTTTCTTGGATCTTCAATGGTCATGAAAATTCTATAACATCATAACCATGCACTGCAAGACTGTAAAAACCTCTTAAAACCACATACCTCGTTGATGCTTTATAACGAGACCATCAAGCAGCTGCATGGATCTGCGTCAATGTGTAATAGACCAGTAGAAATGTCAACCACTAGAAATGTATCAAGTATCATGTCTATCGCGGTTATGCAAAATCCGTGGCAATGCATGTTCCCAAAAATCATTGTATTATAATCATAATTTTGCATTTCTCATGGCCATCGATGATAGTGCTGTCTCACGCGCACACACGAGCAAACACATAGAGCACAAGGAGAGAGAGCGCACATCCATGGCGGTGATATGTATGTGCTACACACTCTCACAGTGAAACCGTAAGGATTCATGTAACTTTTCTAAATTTGGCTAATTCGTATGTTATCGAACGACTGCACTCGTTTGAATTCGTACGATTTTCACAACAGTCACTGATGTCGCTGGACATCATTTCCAACAATTACTTGATCTGTCACACACAACAGCTTCCTATCCTGTTTACACACTCTACTGATTGGTTAGGTTTAGATAAGAGGTTTGGGTAAGGGCATAATATTAATAAACATGTCCTTAATGCCTTGTGCGTGAAACTTGCGCTTATTTCCGCATTAGACATCCGGGCATTTGCACGTGATGAAATCATACGAATTCATATGAACGAACTTGTACGAAATCATATGAAATATCCAACTCGTAAAATATGTACGAATTTTCATGAGACTGGGTTGGTGTGTGTAGACTTATATATAAGTAGAGGGGGCTTCAAAGTAAAAAGGTTGGGAACCACTGGTCTGACGAATATTTTCATAGAAAAACAATTTAAAAAAACAGCATATACAGATGCAGAATTGCTTCTTTATGGTAGTTTATGTCATATAAAATATGTTAGGCAAAAAGAAGTGCTGCGCCAATTCATAAAGTCACAAGTATTAAGTGGGTGCGTAGTTACAATTCAAATAGATCAAAGAAGGCAAAAAGGAATCCGCACACCAGGTCATAAATGTTGCACATACACACACACAAAAAAAGGAAAAAATACAGTTCAAAGTCCAAGATCCATTGAGAAGAATGTTTTACTGAAGATTTACCATGTATAGTAGCAAAATGCTTTGTACACTTTTGTTACTATACATGATAAATCTTCAGTAAAACATTTTTCTCAATGGATCTTGGACTTTGACATTTTTTTTATTTATTCCATCCACAAGACAGATAAACACAACATAAAATCGGAATCAGTTATATAAATTAAACCCCTCCCCCCGAACATTCACCACCCCCCACCCGACACAAACACGCACTACAGTGGTCACTTAAATTTATAACATAAAAATATATATATATTTTTTTTAAAACCTAAAAAAATATACTTTCAAAAAACAAGAATGCACATACACTTCAAACTAAAAATTTAATATCCTTCTCCACTGCCCCTCCCTGAGAACCCTCCAAAAAAGCCAAATATCCACCCCACTTCCTATTAAACAAATCCCATTTTCCCAACCTTCTAAAAATCGCCACCTCAAGTGCTGCCACCCCGCCCATCTCCCCGCACCACTCCTGAAACGAGGGTGCCCCAGCCGTCTTCCACCCTCTAAGAATAATCTGTCTGCCAACCATAACTCTGGCTAGGACCCAACTTTTTAAGTGGCTATCCCCAAAATTAATGGCCACCCCATCACCTGAGATGCAAAGTCTGGGGCAAAATGAAAATTGTGTGTCCAATACGTCACACATAAATCTCTGAACCCTCAACCAAACTTCTTGTATCTTAACACATCCCCAAAAAACACTGGTTGTGTCCCCGTCTTCTGAATTGCATCGCCAGCAGGTGGGTGTGTCTTTAAGACCAAGTCTACACAATCTAGAGGGTGTCCAATATAATCGATGCACAATCTTAAATTCCATCAGACGCACCCTTGAATCTCTAGATGTAGACTTGATGTTTTTTAGAATCCAAGCCCACACTCCCTCCTCCAATACCAAGTTTAAATCTCTCTCCCATAATCTATTGAGAGAAGTTGAAGCTCCATCCCCCAGACTCTGAATTAACAGTGAGTAATACACTGATGCCCCATGGCATTTTCCATAAGCAGTAATCACCACTTCTAGAGTATCTTCCCCTTTAGGGGGGTGTATACTATCCCAAAAATAGTACAGAGCAGGTGGCACAGCTGTAAATACCTAAAGAACTGAGATCTGGGAATCCTGAAATGTTGGACCATATTTTCAAACAATTTCAACACTCCACTCTCATATAGGTCACCAAGTGTATTAACCTCCCTCTCAATCCACTCTGACCAGCAGAAAGGGGACTTATTAATATGTATTTTTAGGTTTAACCATATGCTCGAGGCAACATTTAAATAAATGTCTGAATTAAAATCTCTGGACACTTTTGTCCATACCGCGTGCAAATGCGAGATAACGGTGTGACAACAACTTCGGTTAGTTTAATTGAAAGGCTTTGTAATGGCAAAATAGGGGCAAGAACTTTCTGTTCAATACCAAACCAGGGAGGCGCTCTCTCAGTTGGAAGCGACCAATGAGCCAAATGTCTGAGACCGAGTGCATAACAATAAAACAAAATCTTGGGTAGGCCTGGCCCAGCTTTGTCAACCGGCCTATGTAACTTATTGAAATGTAATCTGGGACGCTTACCATTCCAAATGAAGGACTTCACTATGCTAAAAAATTGCTTGAAATAAGAGAGGGGGACATCTACAGGGAGAGATTGTAGCAGGTAGTTGAATTTTGGAATACAATTCATTTTAATAACATTAACCTTCCCAATCATAGATAAATGTAATGAAGCCCACCTGCCCACATCGCTCGAAAACCTTTTTATTAAGGGGTCAAAATTTATATCAAAACTAAATAAATCACACAAATTTGCTGGGAATAAAATGCCCAAATATTTAATGCCCTGTTTGGGCCACTGGAAAGCGCCCAGCTGAAAAGCCGTTACTGACCAGTTCGCTGTCAGAGCCAAAGCTTCGGATTTAGACCAACTGACTCTGTATCCTGAGAACTTAGAAAAGGAATTAATAATTCTGTGGAGGCAAGGCATAAATCTAGTGGGGTCGGAGATGAATAATAAAATATCATCTGCGTAAAGCAAAAGCTTATGTGCGATACCTTTCCGCAATCACCCCTGGAAAATCATCTTCCCTTCTTATTGCAGCTGCTAATGGTTCCAGGGCAAGACAGAGCAATAATGAGGAAAGAGGGCAACCCTGCCGGGTGCCCCTGTCCAGAGTAAAATAATCGTTTGTACCGCCACTACCGGATGTCTATAAAGTTACTTATTCCATCCAATAAAAGTCTTCCCGAACCTGTATATTTCCAAAATCTTAAAAGGATAATCCCATTCTACCATTTCAAATGCCTTTTCAGCATCAATTGAGATGGCAGCGACCGGAGTCTGCTCATTCGCCACTGACCACGTGATATTAATTAGACACCTGACATGATCAGAAGAGCTGCGGCCCCGAATAAACCCCACCTGATCTATATGTATAAGAGATGTCGTAACTTTATTAATCGGTTAGCCAAAATTTTTGACAGAATTTTAACATCTAGCTGGATAAGGGAAATTGGACGGTAACTCTTACACTCGCTTGGATCTTTGTCCTTTTTAAGAATCAGACTGATCCGGGCTTGTGCCATGGTTGGCAGAAGCTTTCCATTCTTTAATGATTCTGTATAAACTTCTAACAAAAGTGGAGCCAGTTCTGTAGCATAAGATTTAAAAAAACTCAGCGGCAAAGCCATCTGGCCCCGGAGACTTGCCTGTAGGCAAGGCCTTGATTACCTCGCCAAGCTCCTCCAAGGTTATCTCAGAATCAAGATAATTTTTTTGCTCAGTCGTCAGTTTAGGGAGTTCTAAAGGTTCCACAAAGTTTCTAATATCTTCAACGGTGGATGAAGATGTAGAACTATAAACATCAAGATAGAATTCTTTAAAAGCATTATTAATATTAATGGCTGAGGTAAATATTTCACCACCAGCAGATTTCTCTGGAAAAAGATCCTCTCTGCTTTATATATCTAGCCAAAAGTTTCCCTGCTTTGTCCCCCAACTCAAAGTATGACTGTCTTGCCCTGAATTGCCAAAACTCCACCTTCTGCGACAAAATAGTGTTATATCTGTATTTCAGCTAGGTCAATTCTCTGAGGCCATCAGATGACATTCGGCGCTTCAGCTCTCCCTCAGCATTTTTAATATTCTCTTCTAACTCCACTAGTTCTCGTGCTTTGGATTTTTGATGAATGAGGCATACTGTATGATCCAGCCCCTAAGAACTGCCTTAAGTGCCTCCCAAGCCACGCCCACAGTGGATACTGAGGACCAGTTGGTCTCCATATAAACATTGATTTCAGCCTTTAACATTTGTTGGAAATCAAGATTTTGCAAAAGGGATACATTAAAGTGCCAACTATATGATTTATTTTTCTCCGTGTGTGGCAACACCTCTAAACTCACCAGGGCGTGATCCGAAACTAAGATGTTTCCAATTGAGCAATCAACAACAACAATTTATTCTAGAATAAATCTTATGGACTGATGAAAATTTTATAGTCCCTCCCAGATGGGTTTAAGAGTCTCCAAATATCTGTAAGACCAAGATTTTTACACATTTTTGCACACTTTTGTTTCACTGTGATCAAGGACTGAGTCCATCAAAAGATTAAAGTCTCCTCCCAATATTATATCATGAGGGGTGCCAGCGGCTTGCAACATCCCTTCAAGATCTATAAAAAAGCCCTGATCATCAGCATTAGGTGCATAAATATTAGCCAAAATCAACCTTTGCCCCTCAATTTCTGCTAAAACTTCCTAATGTATCTTTAATCTGTTTGAGACATTTGAATTGTAGATGCTTACTTATCAATGTAATGACTCCCCTGCCCTTACTTGAGACAGCACTAAAAAAAACGTTCACCCCATATTTTCCCAAATTTTTCTGCTTCCTGCGGGGAAAGATGCATTTCTTGAAGAAACACTATATCAAATTTTTTAAGTTTCAGAAAATAAATAACCTCCCTTCTTTTTATGGGGTGCCCCAACCCATTCACATTCCATGTGGAGAGAGATAATGCATTCATATTAACATTTGATATTTTGACATATCAGACAAAATGCATTGTGTGTCAAAAATTAAATTATAAAGACCACATTCCAACATTAGAGCAACGATCAAACCCCAAACTTCCCCCCGAACCAAACAAACAGAAAAAAGAAAAACGTGTGCATTAAGCCTACATGCGACAGCGCCAACTGGCGTCCATCCCTCTAAACTCAAAAAGTCCATGTACGCCTACGAGAGTCCCCGCAATTTTGCCGTTGGATTGCTCAAGTCCGGTGCTTCTATACAAATTCTGCAAGACAGAATTACATAACAGAAAATAATCTATAAAACAAACTCCAGCCAATAGGCAGAATAATCACAAAGAAAATGAAGATTCATTCACAAAACTGTATCGAAGGTGTGTTCCACCACAAAACATACTCCAGCCGCTAGCGGAACCAGCACAAAAAACAAAACAAAAATCAGTTCAGTTCCCTCGGACAGTCAAACGAATGTTCAGTGAGCCGGCTGTTCATGAGTGCAGCAGATGACTTAATCCTTCCAATGTCCTACAAAAAATACTCCACAAAACAAAGTCCAGCCAACAGGAGGCACAAGCACAAAGAATGGGCATACTCATCCACAACTGTCCCAAAGGAGTGTTACTCTACAAAACAAACTCCAGCCGCCAGGCAGAACCAGCACAAAAAGAAACAAAACAGGCGCCCAGTTTCCTCGGATGGTTAAGTGTATGTTCAGCGAGACAAGCTCACTTGGGGGCCATATGAAAATCACCAAATGGTTTACTCACCCAATTGTCTCTATGAAAGGAAATGCTTGCTGTGGGCATGTAAATATTTTGCAGCCATCCTTATTATCGATTCTCAGTTTGGCCGGGAACATCAGTACAAAAGCGATCTTCCGTTGATGTAAGAGTTTCTTGCATTCCTTGAATCAATCACGTTTCTCTCTTGTCGAATTCGCAAAGTCTGGAAACAAGAAAATGCTGTGATTCTTCCGAGAAAGCTTTCCTTTGCTCCTCGCCTCGTGTAACACAAGATCTTTATCGGATGATCTCAGAAATTTGGCCAGAATTGATCGGGGCCTGTCTCCCTCAGCCGATCTCCGAGCTGGGACTCTGTGAGCTCGCTCGATTTTCTGTTTATGGCCTCCTCATGCTCAGGAATTCCAACAATTTGGACGTTGTTTTGCCGATTAAGATTCTCTAAATCCTCCAGTTTTTCCCAAACGCGTTCCAAGTCTATCTTGGTCGCTAGCGGATTAGCAGCTAATTCCCTCTCCGATGACTCCAGATAATCGATCCGTCTCTCGACGTCCCCGATTCTTGTAACCAACGCAGAGAATTTAATTTCCATCACAGTAATCGATTGACGTATTACAGCAAGACCCTCAAAGTCAGCAACAACTTTCGTCAGCATCACAGACATGCTCGCCAGTTTGTGTTGAAATTCTCCCGCCGCACCATCCAAACCGAGTCCCTGGTCTGTGGGCCTGTCTAAGGTATCAGCTTGAGCACGTAAGTGTCTTTTCATATCTTCAGAGCCCGAGGATTTTGAATTCTTTCACATGTTCACTTCAAAGAACAGATATGTAGCAGGGTGTATCGAATCTCACTGGTTTATGACATAAAAATAATTAAAAACTAGCAAAGTGCGCAGAGCTCACCGTTTACAAGTCCGCTCCTCACATGGCGTCACATCACTGAATAATGTGTCTTTTAATATCCTTCCTGTTCTTTACAGTCAGATAAAAAAGTAATAAGAAATATAAATTTTAATCACAAATTGCATGGATGTGCTAAAAAATGAGAGACTTCTCTCTCGTTAATAAACCAGGGCACCTGCGTGAATCTGTGAGATGCTCGTTGTTTGGTAAAGTGACAGTGCCATTTTTGCACTTGTTAAAGGAATATTCCAGGTCCAATACAAGTTAAGCTCAATCGACAGCATTTTGTGGCATAATATTGATTACCACCAAAAGTAATTTTGACTCGTCCATCCTTTTCTTTAAAAAAATCAAAAATCTGTGTTACAGTGAGGCACTTACAATGTATTTGAATGGGGGCCAATGTTAAAATACTAACTTTTTCAAAAGTATAGCCATAAGACATAAACAATACACGTGTAAGCCTAATTTTAGTGTGATAAAATCGCTTACTAACCTTTTCTGTGTAAAGTTATAGCCAATTTTACAACTCCATTGCCATGGCAATGTAATGTCAGCAAACCCTAAAACCCTAATATGACTGTAAAAAATGCAATTTAAACAACTTTACAGCTCAAATAATACACAGGTTTTAATAGAAGAATTAATGTAAGTGCTTTTATAAAATTATAAGCTTCACATTTCTGTGTTTAAACCCTTAATAAATTGGCTCCGTTCACTTTCATAAGACCGATGAACTACAGAGAACAAAATGCTGTCGCTAGCATCCGAAGGCAGAGACACTATCTGCTGCTGAAAAGCACAGTAATGAGTATGTATATCTCTACAAAGAGGTCTGCGCGTTCCTGAAGGAGGCTGGTGATTTTATCGTACATAATGGAATCACTTAGTGTTCCCTTCAGCTGCTCGGATGAAGACAAGCACTCTAGTTTCAATATCTGACCAATTTGTTGACATTTTACCTACTTCCGATTAACTGGTGTTAATCGGAAGCAATCCAGCGTGACCTGACCTCGTACGATCTGAAACCGGCAATATATGGCTCTTTTCACACATACCATCCATCCATCCATCCATCCATCTTCTATAGCCGCTTGTCCCATGAAGGGTCGTGGAGGTGCTGGAGCCTATCCCAGCTGTCTCGGGCCGAAGGCAGGGAATCATCCTGGACAGATGGCTAGTCCATTGTTTCTTTTTGCAATTCCGATCGGTGGAGCTACGAACGCAGAAATTACACACTTCTGCTTTTGGCTAAAGTCTCCATTTACTTTTCATTTAATTTTAATGTTGTATAAGTTATAGACTTCAGGAGAAACAAATGAGATATCTCCTTTGTAATTTTTCTTTTCTGTAGGGGATTGAGGCCTTCTAAAAGTGTAAAAATAATGTCCAAGTGTTTATGTGCAGAGAATTTGATATGAGGTGAATTGGGGTTTCTCTTGGTGGGGCCACAGAGGGGCAGCTGTTTTCCCCTTCTGTTCCATTGAGACTGTTTCAAAAGTTCAGTTCAACAAACAACAGAAGGACTGAGCTGCACTCCACATTGACAAAACAGATGACCAATCTAATTAGAGATATATCAGAATTATTAGAGCATAGTTCTTGGTGGCCTTTTGAATGCAAAAACCCAAACAAAACGATTATAAAGGGTTTTAGTCCCGTAGCTCTATCCTCCACTCTGTCTTAAAAATAGGGGAACATAACATTATTTAACTCTATTAGATATTCTAGGCTCATTCTCAGAAAATGTGCCATTTGTGTTCCCATAATTGACTTTAATTATTAGAACTATAATTAACAGGAAAAATCACAGATAATTAACTGTCACATTACATGATGGATTTAAAGCAACAGATCTCTCATCAGTTACTCACTCTTCTTACCGTTTCAAACTCATATGACTTTCTTTCTTCTGCGGAACACAAACAAAGATATTTTGATTGAGATATGATCCATACAGTGCAAGTCAATGGGGTCCAATACTTCCAAACTCCAAAAAGGACATAAAGGCAGCATAAAGGTAATCCATAGAACCATGTGGTTTAATCCATGTGTTCTGTAGTGATACAATTGGAGATAATTTTTTGAGTGGATATTGTACATATATATATATATATATATATATGATTTGGGGGTAACAGTTTAGGAATTGGCCAATTGAAAAATCCATTTGGTTGACCACTAATATTGGATGGATGCATTCCCCTGTAGTGGCATCAAGTGTCTATGCTGGTTGCAAGGAAAATGTATTGCTTTCCTCAAGTAGGAGAAATAATAAAATGCCTTAATGAATACCTTGAAGGTGCTGCACCCCAGAGTGATGCAATAGTTACTATTTACCATGGCAGCATAATGTTTTAATGAAAAAATGTTATACATGTCATCTTTTAGAACTTCTCCCTTATAGGCAACTTGTGAAAAGATTTTGTGCAGGAGCAAAAACTACTTGTTGCTATCAGACTTCAGCATTTTATCACAGGAATCTATAGCAGTGAATCAACTGGCGATCCGTCACATACTGTTCTACATGTGTGGGTTAGATAAAAGTCACTGTCCTTCAGAGCATTTCTGTGAATCATCTGTGACATCTGTCCTGAATCAGCTATAGAGTTCCAATTGACTGATTTCAGTATAAGTGCTCGTGACATTCTGGCCATATTATGGCAACAGCGAGAGAACGTCTTGCTTGAGCAGTCTGAATCATGCTGTTAGCGGAGATTCATGTTTCCCTAACAGCACAGTGGGAAAGGAGACAGATTTTACAGCCAGTGAAGCTGAACGCTCATTAGTGCCTGGGTGTGCAGGTACTGTATATACCAGTTCAGCAGCGGTGAATCTCATTAACACAATACAAAATGTATAGGAAGGCCTGCTGACTTCATTGACATTTTTCTTTGCTGATTTCATTTTTTTTAAGTCTCCAAAAGCCTAAATTTCACATTAGAACATATACAGTAGGATCCAAAAGACAAATACAATTAGTCATTTGTCCATATTTGCTTTTGTCTGTTTTGATGACTCTGTCCTCCCCCAAAATTCTGCAAACTTTATCTGGAGCCAGATTTCCCACTGCTGCACGACTCTCCATTTATCATCCCGGTAAAGGGGGATGTGGGTGGAGAGGAAGTGGCTTGTTTTCACTGGGACCTCTGGAAGTTTGGGACGGAGTGGACTCATGCCAACTGGTCGTAATATTGTGTTTGTGTAAGTGTACGTGCAAATTTAGCACTCACCTTGGATTGTTCTTATTATGGCATAGTGATTTATATCCGAGGATCACGCTCATGATACCAATACATGATTGTTCCATAACCTCTCCTACCAAACCTGAGGATAAAAATACAATATCAAAAACAAAAGCATTAACAACAACAGTAACCACAATGGCAGACATTGTTTTACACACAAAGGTTAATGTATTTATTGGCCTGTAAAACAGGGGTGTTACCATGATGCAAATTTCTAAATCTTACCACCATATCTGATTATCTAAATGAATGACACCTTCATGACAACAAAAACTCCCAAAGGAAATGATACACATTCCTTCCTGAAACAATACTATGCGGGCAGGCAGCACCTCAAATATTACTAGCTGCAGGGAATGTTCAGTATGTAGCGTCTCTCGACAAGAGGGGATTTTTTTCTTCTCCTTGCTCCGTACAATGTCACGCAAGTTCCTTGAAAAAGAAACAAGACAGAAATAACAAGGGAAGAAATGCAAGAAAAACAGAATTCATGCCAGTGCAACATGATGTCACACCTTTGCCCTCTTTGCACGCAACGGAAGATCATTTCTGCATTATGCTCTGATGCTTTTGTAAGATCTGTTGACTCATTTGATCAAAATCCAAAAATGTAATGTATTTAGATATACATATGTGTGCATGTATGTTTATTTGTATATGAAATTAAGTGTTGCAAATATAAATAAAAAATATATATACTATATACAGTATATATTTACGTATGTGTGTGTGTGTGTGGAGGGGGCTAAAGATATTTTTAACTGAAGAAATTAATCTGTAACGTAAGAAAATGTGGAGAATAATCATGACTTGCTTTCCTAGAATATTAATTGTTTTTGAAGCACACAGAAGTTCTGTGCTCTTCCTGATTTCAAAAAATTCTTAAACGATGTGTCCTCTGTCTTGAAGGCCTTGCGTGACTCTGCAGGCTGGTGCTGCTCATGCATGACCATCCGTCATCATTAACTGCTCATGAAAACACTGCTGTTGTGTCTCGTAGTTGGGAGACAGAACTTCTCTTTGAGCACTGTGTGACCTCTGACCTCTTGCAAGGGGGCTGGATAAATAAAGGAGGTGAAGAGTGGAACCCCACTGACATGTAATAACTCCATTTGTTCAGGATGGAACTCAAACAGATTGCTATTTAGCACCTTTTACTCAACACATTTGATACAGTCGGCAAAGCAGGTGTAAGGAACTAATGGTTATACAACAGAATGTCTTTTGCAAAGTAAAACTCAGTATCATGCTGCAAAATCCAGCCTAATCTAATAATGTGACTGTGGCAAATAAAGTGAGTTATATGTACTCCCAAAAAGAGAATGTTTTTAAGATTAATGCTCTATGGAATTTTACAGGTAGAAAACCTTCCTCCCTGACCTAAACCTTTAACCAAAATGTAAACAATAGTGTCATGAAAAGCAAACGTGAGATGATAGAGCATAAACCTTAAACCTCTAATCTGTTTTTGTAGTTTTATATAAACAAAATTGACATCCCTTCCATAAACCTGACAACTAAACCTAACCATTAGTGTCATATAAGCAAATGTGAGATGAAAAACGCAATAGCTGAAGCAACTATGTCAATTCGTGGCACTACAATGACACTTTCAGCTTACATCGACTCTTCATTGCATTCAATGTCCAACGCTGTATCAGTTGTGCCAACACACAACTTAATCATGCTTGAACAAGCTTGCAAATGCAGTTGGTTATGTAATGCAAGCGTTAAAATGTATCGTCTTTTAAATAATGCATTATAGTAAAAGTGTTTAGATGTCATAAGATAGTATTGTAAAATAAGTGTTTTTGAAGTGTTAATCTGCCGTCTAACCTCCCCAAAAAGTGCATGCCTGCTTTATGGTACAACACAGAGATACAGCTTCAATAATATCTGTCTACTGGTTTTTGAGTCGGTCAGAGTATGATCAGAGAATAAGGGTACTTAACATCTTTCGGTGTAACAGCATTTTGCTAATTGTCTTATTATTATTATGCATGCAGTTTTAAGACCTCATATTAACTGAAAGAATTCAAAGAATATTTGAATTTTTAAAAATGATTTTCTCACACCACAGGGCCACTTAAAGAATATTCCTTCAATACAAGTTAAGCTCAATTAACAGCATTTGTGGCATAATGTTGATTATCACAGTTAAAAAAAATAATCATTGGAATAAGGCACTTACAATGAAAGTAAATGTGGCCAGTCCATTAATGCTTAAATACATACCATTTGAAAAATATACCTACAAGATGTTGGCTGCTAACCTTATCTGTTCAAAGTCCTATCCAATTCCAGGATTACAGGGATTTGTTGTCATGGCAATTTTGTAATATTGAATGTAACTTTAGAAAAATTATGTTAGTAAATGATTGTATCACTCTAAAATCATGTTAACATTTATAATGTTTACATCTTGTAGTTATATTTTTGAAATGGTATCTATTTTAGCATGTATGGACTGGCCCCATTCACTTCCACTGTACTGTAAGTGCCTTACTGTAACCATGTTTTTTGCTCTTTTTGTTTTTTTTAATAAATGAGGAACGAGTCGAAATGCCAACATTATGCCACAAATGCTGTTAATTGAGCTTAATTTACGCTCACCCTAGAATATTCTTTTAAAATGAACAAGTGAAACCAAAAGGAGACTAAAAGTTGTAAAAAAAAACTTTTTAAAAAATGGTGACCGGTCACATCACCTAAAATATACACTTGCCCTTATACATTTTGCTTCAATACATTTTTACCTGAAATCTTGATGTTTATGTTATCTGTTAAGCACCCATAAAATAATCTTTAGGTATTATTTTTACACATACAACATTGGGATCTTTGGGACTGCAAACATAAAGAATGTTTAATCTCAGAAGAAAATGAGGGCTGATGACAAGTTTTGTGCGTGTGTGTGTGTGTGAAAGTGTTGTGGTATATGTACGATTTTTCGCATGTACAGTATTAATCGGACCCACTGAGACACCTGTAAAGAGATAAAATAAGTAGTAAACTATACTGTTCAGTTATGCAATACACTGACTAATGCTTTCTGGAACAAATAGATAATTACTTATAATTAAGCAATAATGTTTCACAAATTTCTTAAGTCACAGCTATGACTTACTTTACTTGTCATCATCTGATTTACTCTCCCATGATTTTTGTCATGTTTCCAACCCACTGTGTAAGTGTTCTGTTAAAAAGAAGAAGTTAAAAACAGCAAACCCATAGTGGGAACAGTGCGCCGGCATTTGTGTGGGCTGAAATTAAAGCGCAGTCATGCGGTTGGTCACGTACCACCATGTAGCTTCACGCACATTCTCCCCAAAGAGCCCATTTCAGATGTCCACTGCAAACTTTCCCTCAACATAAATAGAACCGAAAGAAAAGAAACAAAAAGGATGAAAATCTGATGTGAGTGACAGTTCAGAATTCTGGGGGAAAATGCCCTCTTAGTGTCAGGAAGAGGGAGACGCCTTCACGGACTAGTGACTGCGCTTTGGCAAGAGCCTTCACAACAGTTGGCTAGACAAAAAAAGCAGCAGAGCAGCCCGATGGAGCAGGCTGTACTTCAATTGGTTGTTAATTTGTGGGGTCATTAGGATACTTCGAAAACTCATTAGCATTGTCTGCCTTTTCAATCGTTTTAGTATGTTTTTGAGCTTTTGTAGAGGGGAGAAAAGGAAGGGTTTTATCATTTTCTGGGAAACTGTTGGTTGAGGAGTGTGTGGCATCAGGACCGTTATTGTGTTGTAATGAGGGAAACAGGGCTGTACACAGTGGCAGGGTGATGCTCTGGGCTAAACTCACTGACACCCTCACAACAACGAGTGATTTACAGGAGGAAACAATAAGGAAGCTGGGATAAATCCAAATATCCTGCTTGTGAGAAATCAGAGAGACAAAGAGGAAAAATCAGACAGTGTGACTGCAGAATAGTAGCACAAGTTGCAGAATGGTGAACTCAACAAATATCATTTTAAAAAGTTCAAGTCACATATGGGGTCCAAAATTCTAAGACCACCACACTGATCAAACTGGTACCTTTTTCATTTAAACCAGGGAATAAACATAAGATTTTAAGATTTTTCAAAATTTTAAACAAAGTAAGTAATGACGTACCAAATATGAAGGAAATCTGAAATTCAGGTACATTTTTTTTAATTCAGCCTTTCTCTCAAATTGTTACTGACAATACCATTTATATTGAAAATGTATTAAATTATAAAATTGCAAACTAGAAGCATTTTCATGTGTTCTCAGACTTTTAGACCTCAATGTATTAAAAAAAAACAAAAAAAAAACCAAAACTTTAATTTCCACATGGCACGTTTAAAAAGAACATTCCTCATACAGAAGGCTCTACTTAATCAGCTTAACCATCAGCAGCACAGAAAAAAAGCTTTAATGTTTGAGCAGACAGCTCTAGTTGTGTCTGATATCACCTCTTATGATAAAGTGCCTGAGCGTGACTGCAGCACACAACTCAACGCCCCATGGTGTCCAACTTTTTTCTCCAGAAGTTGACTGTTCTGACTGAGAACAGAAGATAGGCCTTAGCAAACACCTAACAAACACTAAACACCTTTTTAAATGAGGACAAAGTCGTGACAAAACTACCGCAGGCAGTTTAATTACTGTGTTCAAAGTCAAGAGTTTAGGGCTGTTTATGGTCATTGAATATGGATGGTTCTTAGCAAATGCAACACAAAAATGACATTTATGCTCAGGTTACATTTAGTGTGAGCTAAGTGTGTTGCTGAATGGATCTTAGTTTATAAAGTCATTGAATAAATGTCAGGTTTTTCTAGTTCCTAATCATTACAGGAATAGGTAATTACCTCACTAAAATATGTGCAATCATCCGGATGACTTATAAATAAAAGCACTCTCATGCTAAATGCCTTAAATGTGAGTCATAGCAATTCTTATGACTTACTCAATAAGAGAATTTATTCAATTCTTTTTCTAAACATACATCTAAAGAAACTCGATTTAAATAACTTTATGTTGACCATAGTGTAAATCATACATTAGGATTATATATATATATATAATCCTAATTTATGATTTACACTATGGTCAACATAAAATTATATATATATATAAATATATAGGGTACATTGGGGCTAAAGCACACCTTTGTTTTTTATTTTTCTGGTCACAAAATGTATATTGATGGAGCGGCATAATTTGTGTGAAAATAAATAATAACTGAAGGTTGTTTTGATTAAAATTCAGTTTTTAAAAAAGTGGTGAAAACTGAATTTTAATCAAAACAACCTTCCGTTATTATTATTTTTCACACACTTGGGGTAAAAGGCCCTTAGAAGTGTTATAGTGATATCCTGTAGATATAGGGGCAACAGTTATAGTGCAAAATTTATCAACAAATGCAAATAATTTTGAGACTGCAACATGCTTTGAGTAACAAATTAATATAATGCATACTGAAATTAACTACTTCAGAAAAGGTTGCACAATTTACTTTTAATTTCAAACACATTTGGCATTTTATAACATCTCAATTATTATATAAACAAATGAATCTCCATTGATTGGATCAGTAAATGTGAGCCCACTTTGAGCAAACCTATTCGCCACACTTAATTAAAGCAATGCAACAGGGGGGACTTTTACCCTAAATACTATCCTTTCACTTACTGGACAGTTATTAAAAAACTTTTGATTTAATGATCTTGAACAAAAAGTTACAAATAAATAAGCTATTTTGTCTAAAAATAAATGTGATTTTTCATAGCTTCATAAATTTGCAACATTTTAAAAGATAATACAAATGAGATCAAATTGCCTTGAAATCAAACTTTAAACAATGTTGGTCAATACATTAAAGTCGAAAAAATAAAATTTGATAGGCCTATTTTAGGTATATCATTTTCTTATATCATTTAATTCTATTAATTAATTATAATTTAAATAATAATAATAGTAATTTAAATCGAGTTACATTAACTTTATTGAAATAAATTAAATCAAATTAAAAATAAATGTAATTTCTCAGTGTCATTTATTGTTTGAGTGCGTGCTGCATGAATGTGTGCGTGTGGGATTTTTGTCATTACACAACCGCTCGCACGCGATCTCTGCTGGGTCCTAAAGCCTGGGCCATTACATCACTTTATTGCCTCTGGAGTCTCCGTGCGTGTTTTTTTTTTTTTTTTTTAAAGCCGTTGTTTGCTTCACTGCCGGTGGTGCTGCTGCCTGTCACCGAGTTTGGAGACGAATTTAGTTTTTAGAAAAACACAATAAAACCATTTATAAAGCCTAACATTTATAGACTGGCCATAAATGTGGCATTTTTATTCTATTGCTAAACTCCAGTGATCGAAGTAATTTAACATTGCATCAAAGAGAAATATTTTGATAATTTTCTTCAATGTTAGGGCCATAACAAAAATGACAATCAAAGGAATAACACTAGCAAGATTAACTTTTTTGTTGGGTTCCACTGATTTAGCCTATAAATCGCACTTGTTAAGAATCTTTTAAGTTGATAATACATTTATATTTTGAATGATTGTTTTAAATAAAATTATATATATATATATATATATATATATATATATATATATATATATATATATATATATATATATATATATATATATATATATTACATTTCTGCCCTCAAGCACATTTGTACTGTTCTGAAATCTGTAATAAACAATTAATCGTTTGTTAAAACTTCGACGAGCGACCAAAATTAAATAAAAAAAAAAAAAAAAAACATGAATAGCACTAATATTAGGCTACTGACCGTCACATTAACAGAGACATAGCAATAAAGCAATATCACATTAACAGAGACATAGCAATAAAGCAATATCACATTAATGAAAAATTCAAATAATTCTACAAAAGGTTATTTGCATGCCTATCCAGGAGAATTCTCTTATATTACCCATTAATATAGTTTAATATTTCATAGACTTCTATTTTGTTTAATTTGCAGTTATTTTATTCTTTCTAATATCCTATTTGTGCCTGCTGTTCGTACCTGGCTGCAGTAAAGAGACAGTTTTTCTCTGGGGATCAATAAAGTCTGATTATCTGGTTTGATATGATCCCTTCTGTGTGCAGAAGTGTTCGCGCGCTGTCCGTGGTACTGAAGACTCGAGTGACGAGATGCCGCAGATCTTATTTGTTATTTGAATTTAAATTCATTTAACTTATAAGGATTTCTCCTTTTCAATTTATGTTCATATGTAATGGGTTTTTAAAAAGTCACATATAAGATTGTTTTTTTTTAAATATAAGTATTTTTATTTGTTAAATAAACACACTTCCAAGTTGTCTCACGCATTTCAACTGGGTTTAAAATAGCCTATTAATCAACTTGAATCGAATTTGAAAGATGACTCACTTGAAACACGTTAATTGACACTTGTTTACCTCAAGCACAAACTGTAATTTTGCAACTGCTTTGTGCAAAAAAAAAAAAAAAAAAAAAAAAAAGAAAGAAAGAAAAGAAAAGTGGACTATGACCATCATGATAAATATGTACTTTGTATAGCCTAATCATCATAATAAATAAATCAGTACATCAACGATTATTTAAAATTCAATATATATATATATATATATATATATATATATATATATATATATATATATAATTTAATTAAAATAAAGATAATAACAAAGACGACACAGTTATAGGCTACTTATAATCCCCGGCACCCCATTAAGACGAGAAATACAAAATACTGGCGACAAAGTTTGTAAAGGCCTAATCAAAAATAATAAATAGCCTATATACAAATTGTTCTTTTGCGCTGTTTGGACAGGTGGAAACAGAAGAGGAGGGAAAAAAAAATTATCAAAAATGTCCAGGGACTAAACTGTCTCAGTGCTGTCAAACATTTGTTACTTTAAAGAGAATTTCTGATCCATTTCTTATTAGCCTTATTAGCTGTTCTGTAGCAGTGTTCAAAACAAATACATGTTTTGTTTAGAGAAAATGTAATTAGGCTTCTAATTAATTCCCCTTCATTTGACAGCTGAGACTGCATATATTGTAAAGGAGATAGAAAGACTGTAAATGTCTGTAATCTTTGTATTTAAATGCTCTTGAAGCATTTTTAATTTACTTTTACCTTATTATTATTATTATTATTATTATTATTATTATAGTATAGTAGTGGGAATTATTTAGCAATTGTATTCGTCGCTGTTGCAATTGCTACATCATTTTTCCGATATGTGATCACATATTTATCTAGTAGCTATGATTAATTCACTTATTCACGTTTAGAAAGCCATATTTGAAGAGCTTAATACATTCACAGCGCATTCATCAGAGATAGAGAGAGAGAGAGAGAGAGAGAGAGAGAGAGAGAGGTGATGTGAGAGGGGAGTGTATGTAAAGGAGGAGACTCTCAGTGTAGTTCTGATGTTATTTAGTAGTGGATAATATTCTTGGATAAATTCATTCACTCTGCACCGACTAGCGCAACACCTCAAACCCGAGCAATTATTTCATATGAATCACTCAGACACGCCGCAAATACTGAAAACTTTATAATTAACGGTCCGAACAATTCATTCTGACGCTGATAAACTACAGGTAGCCTTATTATTATTATTATTATTATTATTATTATTATTATTATTATTATTATAAGCTCATACTGAACCTGCATTGATTTTTGGTCTTCTAAATATATTGATGGTGGCTTTCTATGCAGGTCTATGATGGATTTACTGGCAGTTCTGGGCGAATTTAGCCAGCTGTCATCACGGAGTGCTTTCTTATCGTTGTTGGCATGTTTATTGCTCATGTTCTTCTTGCGTCGATCCGGTCAGCGGCAGTTACCGGGTCCGTGGCCGTGGCCGTTAATCGGTAACGCCGCTCAGCTCGGCACTTCGCCTCACTTTTACTTCACCCGGATGGCTCAGAAATACGGCGACGTGTTTCAGATCAAGCTGGGTAGCCGAACTGTGGTGGTTCTGAACGGCGAAGCGATCAAAGAGGCGTTGATTAAAAAAGCCGTCGATTTCGCCGGCAGACCCGATTTCGCGTCGTTCCGATTCGTGTCCGACGGGAAAAGTTTGGCGTTCGGAAACTACAGCCAGTGGTGGAAATTGCATCGCAAGGTCGCTCACAGCACCGTGAGAACCTTCTCCACGGCCAACATCCACACCAAACAGACGTTTGAGAAGCACATCGTGAGTGAGATCAGAGAGCTGATTCATCTGTTTCTGAATAAAACTCGCGAGCAGAAATACTTTGAGCCGCACAGTTATCTGGTGGTGTCGGTGGCGAACATCATGAGCGCCGTGTGCTTTGGAAATCGATACTCGTATGATGATGCAGAGTTTCAGCAGGTGGTGGGGAGAAACGATCAGTTCACGAAGACAGTTGGAGCTGGAAGCATCGTGGATGTGATGCCCTGGCTGCAGTACTTCCCAAATCCGATCAAAACTCTCTTTGGGCAGTTTAAAGAGCTCAACAAGGAGTTTAATGTGTTTATCAATTCCAAAGTGGTTGAGCACCGCAAGACGTTTTCGTTGAGCCTAATCCGCGATATGACTGACGCATTCATAATTGCTCTGGATAAAGGTCTGTCCGGGGGCCCGGGGGTCTTTCTGGGTAAAGAGTTTGTGCCACCGACCATTGCAGATATTTTTGGGGCGAGTCAAGACACTTTATCGACAGCTCTGCAGTGGATCATTCTGTTACTAATCAGGTAAATGCTTGTTGTGAAAAAAACTAAAATAGAACATTCTGTCATCATTTACTCACCCGTCATTCCAAACGCGTTATATTTTCTTTCATCCCTGGGAAAAATAAAATGAGATACACAACAGTGGTAAATACTCAAAATCCTCACTCTTAAAAAAAATGGCATGGTTCCATGAAGAACCTTTAACATACAGTATATGGAATCTTATTGAACAAAAGGTTTTTCAGACTATAAAAGGTTCTTTTAAGAACTTTTAAAGGAAAATTTCGGGTTCAAAACAAGTTAAGCTCAATCGACAGCATTTGTGGCATAATGTTGATTACCACAAAAATTTATTTGGTCCTTTTCTTTAAAATAAATAAATAAATAAATAAAAATATGCGTGTTAACATGATTTAATTGTGATAAAATCGCTTACTAACCTTTTCTGTGTAGTTATATGCATTTTTACAATTTTGTTGCCATGGTGATGGAACGCCGTAAACTGTAATCCCGCAAAAACGATGATTTAATCAACTTTACAGCTCCAATAATACACAAGTTTAAAAAAAGATTATGGTAGATTAAGTACTTGTATAATATTACAAGTTTCACATTTTTACCTTTAGCCCTCCAAATATTGGCCCCATTCACTTCCATTGTAAGTGCTTCACTGTAACCTTAATTTTTGCTTTTTTAAAAGAAAAGGAGTGACCACTCAAAACAAATGTTCGTGGTAATCAACATTATGACACATATGCTGTCAATTGAGCTTAACTTGTATTGAACCCGGATGGGGGGCAAAAGTGGTTTTTGAAATTTTTATTTTTAAGAGTGAAGTCATATAGCTTTGTGAGATAAACATCCAGATATTTACATTTAACAACCAAGGGGAATATATTTCTGCCATACCCATCATTCATAAAATTCTGCACATCTTCTGCCCCTTACCTGCTTGTTTATTAAATGTTTTAGCTAATTTGATGATGCTTTTAGCAGTCATTAAGACTGTAATAGCCTAATCTCAACTCAGTTTATCACATTTTACGATGTTTAAATCCATTCTGCAGTAATCCAAAGATTTCCCCAAAGATTTAGCATAGAAAATGTCTTTTTTTTAAGCCTGACAGTAAAAATCACCATACACTTTAATTGCGTGGAGAAGAGCAGCGTGGACATTCTGTAATGTACTGGATCTCCTTTTGTGTCCCACGGAAGAAAGAAAACAATAAAGGTTTGGAATGGCATGACGATGACTAAATGATGACAGCAATGCGAGGAGCAAGATACAACTAACAAATTGTCCACAAGAGACAGACAGATCTTAATAACACAGAACTCTTTGAAGTATGAAACAAGTGGAGAGCAGCACTCGCGTGTTATGTAACTCTTCCATGCAGGTATTGGTGGCGAATGAGAAGGGCAGGTTACAGCAATACAAAATGAAATTTGACCCAGTAACACTTTTAAACATGTAGGCCACTGAATGAAGCATAGAGAGCACAATGGCTGCTTCATGTATGCTACCAATTTTATTTATAAATAGGTGTAATATAGTAAGTAATAACTTGCATTACATTAAAATAAGCTACAATGCATAATGTTGTTTATTTTTCTGTTACTATTTGCAACAATTGTGTTTTCAATGTTTGGTTGCAGTTGTCAATATTTTGGAGTTTTCAAAAGGTTTTCACTTACACTGTAGGTATCCAGAAGTTCAGAAACGTCTACAGGAGGATATCGACCGAGTGGCGGATCGCAGTCGCCTTCCAACTATTGCAGACCAGCCTCATCTTCCATACATCATGGCCTTCATCTACGAAGTCATGCGATTCACTTCGTTCGTCCCCGTAACGATTCCCCACAGCACGACCACAGACACGTCCATCAACGGCTATCCTATCCCCAAAGACACTGTCATTTTCATCAACCAATGGTCTTTGAACCATGACCCGAACAAATGGGATCAGCCAGAGGTATTCAACCCAGAGCGTTTCCTGGATGAGGATGGAACTCTCAACAAGGACTTAACCACCAACGTGCTGATCTTCTCTGTGGGAAAGCGCAGGTGCATTGGAGAGGACTTGTCTAAAATACAGCTCTTCCTCTTTACTTCCTTGCTGGTCCATCAGTGTAATTTTACAGTAGAAAGAACTCCCAGTATGGACTATATATATGGGCTCACACTTAAACCAAACGCCTTTAAAGTGGCTGTCACTCTCCGTGACAATGCAGAACTTCTGGAGAACTTGGAAGGAGCATCTCAAACTCCTACACAAAAGAGACAAAGACCTCAAGTTTGAAGTGAAATTAAAGCACACAGTTAAAATACTAAAACTTTTCCAAATGAAGGTTGCAAAGAAAACAAACTCTGAAGAAAACGTCAAAGCACTGCTGAATACCAGCATGTGTGAATGAATATCAAGATATTTCTAGACATCATACTCAGGGCAAAAACTATGCTTTTACCAGAATGAGCTACAGAAAAGCATTTGTTTGTCAAAATGTCATTACACGATGCACTGATTTATGATATATTCTGCAAAACTAGCAAAGCTTATCCTACACAAGTCCAAGCAGTTCTCACAGACATTATATGTAGTTAACTTTATTCAGACAAATAGACGAATAGCTTCCATGTTTGATTTACTTGCATAGCATTATTCAAATGAGAGATGTGTATGTTACTAATTTAACATTAACCAAAGTTGTAGTTGCGCTGTAGCAGACACATATGTTATTCCTCAATTAGAGGAGATTTGCCCTTAAGATACTTTAGTCTCTTTATGTCACACATTTGTAGTTAGGCCAAAAGAATTAGAGTTGAAGGTAGTGCTCACAAAAATTAAAGTCAGTGTGAAATGTTGTTCGCAACCCATTTTGCTTCCGTAATCTGACGTATTTCTGAGTGAAAAAGGATATTCAGTGAGAAAAAAAAAAAAAAGTAGGGTGGGGCTTGACCCACCAGGAACTGACTATATTGTGAGAAGTGGCATATCAGAATGATGCTAGGAGGGAGGGGTTAACAAATAAGAGTGATTCGTGATGTCATCCAGAAAGCAAAGTTGTTTCAGAGACGGAGCAATTACATTTTCATAGAAGGTTACAAAGGCAAACAGTTTTTTTTATTTGCAATTGCACGCAACAATGAATCGTGCACAGTTAAGAAATCTTGTCTCATGGAATCACGTTACTATACGTACATTTTTGCGAAATTACATTTACTTGACTCGTTGTATGTATCACAGTAGTTTCTTGGTTAAATAAACACTAGAGGCAAACAAAAATACTTTTATTCACTTTCAAACAAATCACGAGTTAAAACGGCAGATTATCAGTTCATAAACACTTAATTTTTGCCATGTTCCTTACACAATGCTATCTTATGACATCTAAACATTTACTTTAGTGCATGACTTATAAGGCTATAGAATATACACTGAGCACTTTATTAGGAACACTATGGTCCTAATAAAGTGCCCGACGTGGTCTTCTGCTGTTGTAGCCCATCCACTTCAAATTTCGACGTGTTGTGCATTCTGAGATGCTTTTCTGCTCACTACAATTATAAAGAGTGTTTATCTGAGTTACAGCAGCCTTTCTGTCAGCTCGAACCAGTCTGGCCATTCTCTGTTGACCTCTCTCATCAACAAGGCGTTTCCGACTGCAGAACTGCTGCTCACTGGATGTTTTTTGTTTTTGGCACCATGGAAATCTAGAGACAGTTGTGCGTGAAAATCTCAGGAGATCAGCAGTTACAGAAATACTCAAACCAGCACGTCTGGCACCAGTAATCATGCCATGTTCAAAATCACTGAGATCAAATTTTTTCCCCATTCTGTTGGTTGATGTGAACATTAACTGAAGCTCCTGACCCGTATCTACATGATTTCATGCATTGCACTGCTGCCACACGATTGGCTGATTAGATAATCGCATGAATATGTAAGCGTACTGGTGTTCCTAATAAAGTGCTCAGTGAGTGTGTTTTAACGTTTGCATTGCATAACCAACTACATTGACAAGCTTGTTTACACATGATGAAATTGCGCGGTAGCTCAACTGATAGAGCGCTGCACTCGCGTTGGACTGGTGTACGAGTCCCACAGAGAATGTGAGTTGACACATGAGCTGAATGTGTCATAGAAGCACCACAATATGACGTGGTTGCTTCAGCAATTGCGATTTTGATGTCACATTTAATTTTTATGACACTAGCAATTAGGTTTACATTTAAGGTTTAGGTTAGGTTGGTAGGTTTAGTTGATTTAAAACATAAAAATCTGTTGTGAGAGAAAATTTTAACCGCTTTTAGCACCACAAAGTGGACATTTCACCTCGTAACTGCCGCGATACTTGTAAGGAGTCAAGTAACATAATTTTGCAAAAATTTTGCGATAGTCATGTAATTTTCATGAAATCTGGCTGTAACTGAGACCATATGTGTGCATTCAAAAAAGTAAAATGGGTCGATTTTAATTTCATGCTGACAAACATAGTTGTTTCTGCAATGCACAGAAACACTGCTCTGTCACTGCTCTGTTATTACTTTTAAATGACTGCAACGCATGTTTTTTTTTCCCAGCTGTTTTTGAGGGCACTTTAGTTCAAACTAGCCCTGTGCTGCATTGTAAACATCACTATATAATGCTTATCAAATGAGAAATTTGTAGAGTATAATCTTACAGCACTTTACACATTGTTCTTGTAAATCAATGTGCTCCTTAATAATGTTTCCTGATTCGCAATTCAGCTTTTTTGAGGTCTGTGCCTTGTTATTATAGGCTTCTTAGCATTAACCTATAACTAACAAAAGAAAATACAGTGGGCGGGTTTTACAAAGTCCTCTTTCACTGATATCTGGCACATGACGTCCCCTGAGCAGACAGGATATACATTTTGCATCCCTTGGGTCGCTCCTATCTAAGGGAGTCATGAAGGTGAATTTCAGGGTTTGTTAACTAACATATAGGCTATAGTATGTTATGGTTACTAATTTTAGCTTGTTTCTACAAACTGCTGCATATATACAGTATTTAACTGTATAGTGATGTTTCATCTGCTGTAATATATTTTTTAACTGTAATAGCATTATGTGTTTTTTCTGTTTTAGAAAATGACATTTTACGTGCATAAAGATTGATATAGGTTTGTAACTGAATAAGTGATATTTAGATCCCATTATGTGATACAAACACGTAATATTATATTTTTCTACTTCATGTAAGCTCTGACATTTGGCTGCTCTGTGAATTCTAAACTGCATACTGTTTACAGTTTTTGTGATTAAATGTAGTGCAATTTTAAATATGTTTTATATCTTATGGCTAATAAATGCATTCTTTGTTTATCAGTCAAAAAGATCTTTTCATACTTTAAAGGCTTAAATACACGGAGAGAGCTGTAAGACATTTGGCTTGTTGAGAAGTGCATTGATAACACTGCCCTGTTTGTTTGAGCATCCCAACCAGCCCCACATACAGTAGCAACTTTATCAACCAATTGTGTGAGTTTGGGGTCGGACGATCTGTTTGACTAACCAACGGCAGATGGGGAAGATGTGCGCGATACCGGTTTGAAAACAGACATTATTTTTGCAATTCAATTTGGTGATGCTGGTGGCACAGAAATTACACACTTCACCTTTAATGTATATTATTGCATTCACTTTTAACCTGTTTCGTTTTGGCAGTGGTTTATTCCATGCTCAAGATCTAGATACAATGTGAATGGTGCAAAGCGTGTCTTTTTACTATATAAAAACAAGTTAACTGATGCTTACTGTTGCTATTTTTGCAAAAAAAGAGAAGAACCATTCATATTTTACCCATTGCCCTTATCATACAGTATGTGTAGACTAATTTCAGCAATTATAAAGCAGAAGGAAAGTGTCTAGGATAGAGACTTCCATGCAAAGTGCTTTTTCTTGCTTTCTCAGCACATCCTGTTCTGATCAATTTGAGATTTGTAGACAGCAGCCAAACTTTGAGTGCGTGACAAGTCCAGAAAAAGCCAACTGATTACTGATTATTTTTCTGGACTCTGTCCAACAGCAACACCAACAAATAAGGTTCAGATGGAGGCAGCATCTCTTTGTCTCTCTAAGTTCATTGTGTTCTCATTGAGATCTTAACACCTCTTTTAACCCTTATTTTGTGTTCCGGTCAAAACTAATGAACTTTAGTAGCTTATTTGGACCCACTTTATATTAGGTGGCCATAACTACTATTTCCTTAACCATTTGATACTATGTGCTTATGTACATACATGTTGTTGCACTGTAACTACATTTAAATTACTTGCATTTAATTACATTTGTAGTTACACTGTTAACTTTACCCCTAACCCAACCTTTAACCCAAAACCTAACTCTAACCCCTAATCCTAACCCTAACTCTAACCCACCCTTACTCCTAAACCTACCTGTACCTCAACCTCAGTAAAAGCAAATGTGGGAATTTTGCAGAACAACATGCAGTTACACAGTAAATACATAGTCTTGTTGTATGTATTTAATGTTAGTACATAAATAATGCCACATAATATAAAGTGTGACCATTTATTTTATCCAGTTGGAATAAAATTCCATGAATTTGTTCACACAGGGCATCTGAGCACACTTTTTATTTTTTTTTAGATGATTTTCATTAAATTTGATTGGTTTTATTTCACTTTGCTACACCTGTGGTGTTCCCGGTCTAAAGTGACTGGCCATTGGAAATTAATGGATTAGACTACAAAATACAGAAATATTAAGTGTTTGGGAGCATCCCAATCCTTTAGATGAGCACATACGTATGTGGATGTGTGTCTGCACACACAAAGTCCTCGGACATGTGCATAAACAAAACACACACACACACACACACACACACACACACACACACACAACATGTGTTAAGCACCCCTTTGTGCATCATCTTTCATGTACACTCTTTGAGATATATTTCAAGATCTACTTATATTATGTTGTGTTTGTGCTTGTTTGAATCGGGATAGTCAACTGTATGTTATGATACCTCATTGTCTATGTTATATGTGTTTCAGGAAGTTTATTATATTTATGTGTTTCCATAGGAGTTTCATACACTATTACTTGCTGCAGTTTGGCCTCTGAGTGAAACAAATTTGCTCATTGCATTTTCCTAACTGAAACCTTTCCAAAGATATAAAGCACATGGCTAAATCATCTTTTTTGTGTTTTTCCCAACTCTGAATAAAACTGTTGTGATAAATTTGCAAATTATGACAACAAAACAGTTCTAATTTCTCAGCAAATTAAAAAAGCATTATTTAAGAATTGTTAGGATCAACAATATGCATTGTAAGGTTCAGATTCTAAGCTTTAAAATGACACTTATTTTGTTTAGATCAAGCAAGTGGTTATTAATTTATTACATATTATTATTTTTATTATTTTTTTCTGCAGGGAGTGCCCTCCACTAGCCCAGTATGAGCTCAGTTCAATAAATATTTCTATCAATAAAAAATATATATTTTTAAAACATGTTCAAAAAAGAAGTACAAAACCTGTCATAATTACTTAAATAGAAGTTGACAAGATTATATAATGCAATATATTGGGATAATATATCCAATATGAGAGATTTATTAACAATCTTAGTGGCCTGGTCATTTTTGACCGGGAACACAGCAGATGTTAGCACAAACGAACACAACACAAGGGTTAAAAGCCTTTTAAACATCACTTTTTGTGTTCCGCATAAGAAAGACGCCTTTTAATAAAAGGCGTCTTTACACAGCCGCGGTAAGCCTGCTCTGTGCCTGCTCAAAACTCTGTGTAAAGACACAATGGTTCATAAAAGCCAGACTAAATTATGCCTGCTCTGACCCACCTCAGCCTCTTGTATAAAAGGCAATTCTGATGCTGCTTTGGATCTGTGTAAATGAAATGCAGCATCAGAGCAGCCTTAAACTTTGTTTTTGTCATGAAAGAGCATGTATTATTAGGGGTCCAAGCACCAAAGGTGCAGGAACCCTATTGTATTTGTTCCAATTTTCTAATTACAAAAAAGTTGAAATTTCGAATCACGGTCGCTAAGGGGTGCCAAAACGTTGGAAAAGGGTGGGCCATTTTTACTAAAATGGCTATAACGGCCAAACGAAATGGGATATTTTCACCAAACTCGGTACAAATGTGTATGAGCTCAATCTGAGGTCACAGTAAAAAACACTTTGGCCACTTGGTGGCACTATAACAGGAAAAAACATGAAAACAGCTCTAACTATGCAACCGTTAGTCTGATTGAGTTGAAAATGGGCATGCAGTGTCTTTGTCCAAGGTGCCATTACTGTCTATGAGGACATTGGCGTATCTCAAAAAACATGGCCGCCATCGGCCAATGAAGTTTGAGCACCTATTAGACAAGGTTAACGGAGGCCGATCGGCACAAAACTCGGTGGGCCTGTTCCACTCCTGGCCCTAGAGGTCTGTGAGAAATTTGAAAGAAATCGGCAAATGGATGGCGCTAACGAGTTTTACGCATCTGTAATCAGGTGGTGTTTCACACATACACACAATGGCAGTGTCCCAGTTCAAAGGCTGCATCCTTCGAAGGACTCAGACTTCAAAGGCCACGCCTTCGAAGGCCGTGAAGGTCGGACTGAGCATTGTTAATTGGGACAGTTTAGCCTACGGAGGACTGTTCTTGTCACCTAACAACTGTGACAGCTGCCGAGTGACTGTAACGTTTGTACTGGACTTTTTTGAAAGTTATATTAAACTGTCTGAAAACAAAACAGGTTCACAAACTGTCTAAATATTTTTACCATGGTCCATTTCTGTATTTAATAAAGAGTATAAACTATATATAATCGCATCTTAGTAAGATACAAGTCAACATTTGAACCACTTTAAAGTTTTTTTTTTTTTACATTTGTATCATTAGATATTTGAGTAAGCTGAAAGCCAATACTTACGTTTAAAAGTGTAATTCGGCAATTTCTCTCAAAAAAATCATATAATTTGTTAGATCTCCTCATACTGATCAACTTTGCCTCAAGAACCACTGCTGTCAATCAAATCGTTCATTAAATATTCACGATTATGTAAAAAACCTACTTTTGTGAACTAGTCCTAGGTTTTTCGCTCAACCCCAATAAAACCAATGCAGTACAATTCTCTGGACTCTCTAGGTCAATAATTATAAAAAAAATATGTTGAACTTTACCCTTTGGTTAGCTATAACAGTGTCATTTAGAAAATGGCCGTGGTCAAGTGTACAAATAAGCCCATAATTCCTAAACAAAAACTCAGAACTTCACAAAATTAGGTGAGCACATGCGACATATGATTCTAAACAAGCATGCAGACTTTTATAGAGACCGGACTGTAGGTGGCGCTATGAGCTTTAAAAAGCTTTAAAAACCATGTATTTCCTTAGTAAATTGCCTGTATTGGCTGTAAATGGTCTATTCCATCTATGATCTAGGTGGTTACATGCTTGCTAAATAAAACATAATACCTTCTTACGCATGTACTTAAAGGCCTTAAACCGCTTGAACCCCGTTAATTGCTGCTCGCAGCTATATTTTTTCTTCTTATTATTTTTTTTTTTCTGCCCTAAAAGTGTCTGGGCGTCAGAGACCATACATCGTAGAGATTCCAAACTTGGCAGGATGGTTCCACACAAGATGAAGTCACACAAAAAAATATTGCACACCTTTGCCTCTTGGTGGTGCTATAATAATGAAAAGAAATGGCTCTAACTATGGAACCATTGGTCCAATCAACTTGAAATTTTGCATGCACTGTCTTTGTCCAAGGTGCCATCAATTTCTATGAGCACAGTCGCATATCTTTAAAAACATGGCCGCCATTGACCAATCAGCTTTCAGCAGCTTTTATATAGTCAGTTTGTGTAATTTGGCATCTACTGGATCGTTTCTGTCAATTCTGATTATTTTGGTTATTTCTTCACATGTGCTTGGACCCCGATGCTTGCCGCTTGTGGCTATATTTTAATTTAGGTTCATATTTAAAATTATAACTTCATATATGTTTCATATTTCTATATACATGATTTTATATTTAAAACATTAATCTCATAAAATTATTTATGCAATTGTAATTGCTGTGTAAATGCATTTATGCCTGCTCTGAGCAGCATTAAGTCTGTGTAGATACACCTAAATGGCACTTCAGAGGCAGCTTTTGTGCCACCTTTTCAGTGTAAGGTTTGCTTAAAGTGTTGTGACTTTGCCTCATTTCATAAGTCCACTGCATTGTGGAATATATCTGCAGTGTTGTGGAAGGTCCGTCAAGGAGCAACATAAGCATTGGAACATTTTGTGAGTAGTTTTCATCATTTTAACCTTTAACAAACAGAAATGACATAAAATATAGTTCAGAACTGAATGCAGAAAGGAGCGCAAGAACCATTCATCACAACAGTTTCCCTCTGAAGTTACTGAAAGACACACCTCATCCATCCTCCTCTTGTAGGGATTTAAATCTCCTCATTTTTATCAGATCCAGAGAAGACTTCCAGGAATCCAGGTCATATCATGCATGTATGTATTTCTGTGCTGTGTGTGAGATAACAGATTTACACACATCAGGTAATGACAGACTATGAGATGCTTTTAAGTCCCTGTGGACAAACAGTTGTCCTGTTATATTTTGTTTCCACAGACACAATCAGCTGTTGGGAAAAATGACTGATGAAAGTCTGTAAGTCAAACACATCACATAATACAAGACAGCAGCTTTACACAATCACATAATTGAAGTGTCCACAGTAATTTGATTCCATCAATTTCATACAGAAATTTTATGGGCTGTAGTTTTTAATCACATTGATAAAATGTGGTTTCTTAAGTAAACAACAAGGTTATAAAGAGCATACAGCTCTCTGGAATACTCTGATTCTGATTGGTCTGTTGAGGCCTTCAGCAGTTAATGGAATATTCCATGTTCAATACAAGTTAAGCTCAATTGACAGCATTTGTGGCATAATGTTGATTACCACAAACAATAATTTTGACTTGTCCCCCCTTTAAAAAATAAAGCAAAAATATGGCTTTCATTGAGGCACTTATAATGGAAGTGAATGGCACCACTTTGTAAACAATTTAAAAAAAAATAAAAAATCACTGTTTCAAAAGTATAGCCACAAGACATGAACAATATTTATGGTAGCATAATTTTAGTGTGATAAAATGGCTTATTAACCTTTTCTGTGTAAAGTTATTTCCAATTTTACAACTTCATTGCCAATGCTATAAACCCTAAAACAAAGCAAAACAATGATTTAAACAACTTTACAGCTCAAATATAATACAAATGTTTTAACAGAATAATTGCTTTTATAAAATTCTAAGCTTCACATTTCTGCCTTTCGACCCTCCATAAATTGGCCCCATTCGCTTCCATTGTAAATGCCTGATTTTTGCAAAGCTGTATAACTAACCATTCGTCCAGGGTAATCTATTGTGTTTCATACATAGCTTTGCTCAAAATGGTTTCTCTTATTACTCTAGTCTCTACAAGTAAGCTAATAAAATATGCTAGAGGGGTCCCTGGGTCTATAAAGATGGAAAACTCCTGCCTTATAGAATGCACTGAAAACGCCTGCTTATGCTTGGATGACTCCATGCCAGTGGACAAGTACGGTGGTGAATTGATGTAAAGGAGTGGTAGATGTCGAGACATGAAAAGTTTTCTGTTTACAGCTGATGGGTGTTGACTCAGTCTGAGTGCCCTGTAATATCACCCTCTGCTCGACATCTGAAAATCAGCACAGCTTTTTTCTTTCTTCCTTACTGGCATTCCCCTGGACAAGAGTGTACAGGCATAAAACCATTTGAAAACTACCTGCACACTCTGACCTACATTTAAGACCTTAAATGTGAAGTGAATAATTTTTTCGGCGTTAAAATACTTCCATTCTAACTTAATGCGCAAAGATAACGGCGAGTAAGCCATTGGTAGATCTGAAAAGTGTAAATGCTTTGGTGCTTTTAAAACATTGCTCTGAGCATCCCAACCAGCCCGGCACAGCAACATTGGCTGGATCAATGGCATGAACTTAGGGACTATCTGTTTGGCCAATGGCAGTCAGGGGGAGTGTTCGGGAAACCTGCTCGAAAACAGTCTTTTTTTCTTTGCAATGCCATTTTGTAACACTTGTGGCACATTAATTACACACTTCTTGTACATGGAAGGAAAGCAACATGAATAACTCAATTCAATAAATCACTTTATAACACAGTCTGAATTCACCTTATTGTATATTATACTGAGCAGCAATGATGAATTTCAATGTAATGTACAGATCATAAACAATCTAAAATGTACCACTGTTATAGAGCAAGTGCAATCACGTAATATTACAAAACCTTTTACATTCTTAATCCTAGATTATCATTTTAAATACAATTTTTTTTTTTAAAACAATAAAGTATTTGCAATGACATAAGGGGAAAAAAATACAACTTTCCACTTACAGTATATGGTCCCCACAATTTCTCTAATGCAGTGGAGGAGGGGTGATTTATCAATCATCTTTGGTCAAACAAAACTTGATATTATATTAATCAAAATCACTGACTAATATTCAATACAAACAATAATATCCTACATATTCCACAGAAAGAACCCAGAAAAATGATTAAATCCAGATGGAGCTATTTGGGCATACTTAATCAAAGACTTACAAAATTGTAAAAAACAAAACAAAATGCATATCCACTGCGAAAACCATTATACAAGCATTTCTAAAATAAATGAGAGAACTTCAGGATAGTACAAAGTCTCATATCAACATTGCCTTTAGAAGATGAAGGCAGTTGACAGCAGTCAAAGGAAATTCACCTAAATAAGCCAAACTACATTGATTTTGACCGCCTTTGAGTCTTTGCTTTCTTTACAGAACCTAAAAAATGACATCATCCCTTGTGTCTTGTGGATATTTGAAGAGATTAGGTGTTATTAAAGGTATGAATGAAAGAACTGTAACAACAGCCAATGGAAAGCATGTCGTAGCCAATAGGAGACAGCCATGTTGAGTATTGTAGCCACTGCTGTTACTTTTAAAATGCTCTGAGAGAAAAAAAACAAAACAAAAAAAAAAACAGAATAGGAATGAACCATCCTAAGACCATCCTGCAAAACACATACAGTATTTGATGTGTAAACTAAAAACAAACAGAAATTTCTGCCTGCCACGTAAAATAAAATATTGCCGATGGATTCCCTTTTAGTAGGGGCACTAAAAATGCCAATAAATAGTTATTTTTCGCAAGTCTACATCACATGTTGCCCAACATTTGTAGTTTATGTGTTGCTGCAGTATGTGGATAAACAGCTACAGTCCAGTCACAGTTGAGCCTAGAGAGGAGATGGAACAAAGAGGAAGACAGCTTTTGTGCCCTTCTGCTAAATTAAAGTGATAAAAGCAGAGAGTCCAATTCCTTCTGTGCTTCCTCGTCCTTTAGAGAGATCAAAAACAATTCAGTTACTGGGAAGGAATTACAAGAATTTTAAAGTATAGAGTACAGTGAAAAATACAGTGCTTTAAGTAGGAAAACATTGGTGCTCCCAGATAATATATACACACACACACTCACTGACCACTTTATTAGGAACACCTGTACACACACTTATTCATGTGATTATCTAATCATCCAATCATGTGGCAGCAGTGCAATGCATAAAATCATGCAGATACGGGTCAGGAGCTTCAGTAAATGTTTACATCAACCATCAGAATGGGGAAAAAATCACTTGATCTCAGTGATTTGGACCGTGGCATGACTGTTGGTGCCAGATGGGCTGGTTTGAGTATTTCTGTAACTGCTGATCTCCTGGGATTTTCATGCACAACAGTTTCTAGATTTTACTCAGAATGGTGCCAAAAACAAAAAACATCCAGTGAGTGGCAGTTCTGCAGACAGAAATGGCTTGTTGATGAGAGAGGTCAACGGAGAATGGCCAGACTGGTTCGAGCTGACAGAAAGGCTACGGTAACTCAGATAACCACTCTGTACAATTGTAGTGAGCAGAATAGCATCTCAGAATGCACAACACGTCGAACCGTGTGGCGGATGGGCTACAACAGCAGAAGACCACATCAGGAACTTTATAAGGACCTTAGTGTTCCTAATAAAGTGCTCCATGAGTGTATATATGAAGTGTAATCTTACAAAGTAAACCTTTACACTTTGAGGAATTGTATTCATTCAAACTGAATTAGGAGGCAAATTTCAGTGCATAAAGATTAAAGGACTATTCTGGGTTCAATACGTATTCAGCTCAATCTACAGCATTTGTGGCATAATGTTGATTACCACAAAAAAAAAAAAAAAAAAAAATCGAGGTTATAGTAAGGCACTTACAATGGAAGTAAATGGGGAAAATCCGTAAATACTCACTTTTTCAAAAGTATATCCACAAGACATAAACAATATGCATGTTAACATGATTTAAGTGTGATAAAATAGCTTACTAACCTTTTCTGTGTAAATTTACATCACATTTTACAACTTCATTGCCATGACGATATAATGTCAACAAACCCTAAACGACTGTAAAAATTACGATTTAAACAACTTTACAGCTCACATAATACATTAATTTTAACAGAAGAATTAATGTGTGCTTTTATAAAATTATAAGTTTCACATTTCTGCCTTTAAACCCTCCAAAAATTGGCCCAATTCACTTCCATTGTAATTGCTAACCTCGATTTTTGCATATTTTAAAGAAAAGGAAGGACGAGTCAAAATAATTTTTTTGTGGTAGTCAACAGTATGCCACAAATGCTGTTGAATGAGTTTAACTTGTATTGAACCCATAATATTCCTTTAACTGCATTAACTAAAATAAAAACAATAATAATAATAATAAATAAATATATTGTTAAGACCTTCAATTTGCTGGCTAAGTAAAGCTATGGTCTGTCCATGACATCAAATCTTTTAAAACAATTCAATAATTTTGTTTGTGGCATAGTTTGCATGTTTAATGAACTATCACTTTTGATGCATGATCTATTGTCTGCCCTTAAATGTCAATAAAACCATCTGTCAGATGGCCCATCATATCTAAATGGGCAGTTCTTGGTCAAATTAAGTTAAAATATACACCAAATTTAATGCTGATAGTCAAAATTCAGTCCACAAAGAGAGTACCGGCAGTTTATAAGAGCTTCCAGTACGCAAGAATAATGTTGGGTACTATTAATAGCGCAGAATTTGGGGTTCTCCGTAGAGGTAACAGCCCACTTCAAGCACCACTGTTACACCAAAGAGTTTCTTTATCAAAAAGGGATTCATCTGAAAAAATAAAACACCTCTTTAGTCACAATGCTCATTGAAGAAGCAGCGTCACACATCTGTCTGGCTTGAATCCTCTGGCCCAAGTCTTTGTAACACTGACAAGATAAAAGTGATATATGGTGTTATATTAAGCCATAACTAGATGATATAATGCACTCTGGTTCTCAATGTTTCTTTATGGCAAATCTTTTATGGCTTTGTTCAAAAACCTAATGAGCTCCTTAATAGTCTTAATTTTAGGGTGTCTACATTGCTTCCTATGTAGATCGTTCCAAATCGGTTCTAATTCAGTTAAAATGCTGGTTTAGAAAGCAGCTGCAGATGTAGGTAGTAGACAGCAAGTCCGCTCAAGGTTTTGAAACAGAGTCAACATACTACCAATATCACTTAATTATTTATTTGTGATCAATATTAAATCAATAAAACAATAAAGATCGTGAACAAAAGTGTTGTTACCTTGGCTAAAAACACGTAGTTGAATTTTGAGTACTTGGGACTGATCTCTTCTGTCTTTAGAATCGAACAAAGGACAAAGAAAACAAATAGAATTAGGACACGTATCTTTAATTTACAGACATATATCTGTGCATCTTCATTAACCAAACATCTTTTGGATCGATGGCTACAGACTGTTGAGAGGAAACATCTAAGCATGTGTTTATGTAACAGTTTTTTATTTTATTTTATTTTTTTATTAATGTAGTTATTTCACACAGGAGATGATGAAAAAGCAGAAATAAGGAATGTAATGCTTACAGCCAGAAGTCTATAGCACATTCCACAACACTTTGCGTGTTAAATGAGATACTAAACAATTATCATTGCAGGTCGTAAAACCTCCACTCTGTAATCAGGGCAAGAAATAACACTGCCAACATTTACAAGACTTACACAATCACATGAAAGATAAACGCTGCTGTAGCCACGTAGAGCTGATATTGGCAATTATCATCTTGGAAAATTGTATAGGGTGCAACAGTAGGTTCCTGGAGGTAAAAGTGTAATTAATTTTCTGCATAGAGAAACTGATTTTTAGCGATAAAGTGTAGTGAAAAACTATGTAATGTAACCACAGCTTTCCTGAGCAACCACTGGGCAGTGCCATGATGATTCTAATTGCTGCTGGTTATGTAAGCGCAGCGTAGTTCTAGTGGGAAGACTAGCAGCTGTACATCATCGCACCATTAGCTAGGTAACTCCTAGCCAATCACATGTAAGCCAATGCTTTATAAGTCTGCTCACAATCTATCACATTGCTGTTTCAGTGTGCTAACACGGCAACCTCCACCACCCCACCACCACCAGTTGAGTCCCGTCCTGCACGGGGGTAGGCTACTTGCCGCTGCCTCCTATCTCCGGCAGGATATGACGGTTCCGAGTACAACTTCTTCGGACCGCCAGACGGGGCTTACACCAAAGAGAGACATTACATTTCTGTTTTATATTCATCAAATAAATGTCAGCTTAAATTTCACTCAAGTCTGTGAGTCTTCCTAATAGAATTGTATTTCCTGTGTCCATAAGAATTGAAGTAAAAACTACCGCAATGAGCAATCAACTTATAGTAATAAATTATATTAACGCAACTAACTTTTGGGCTATCGCTTCATATCATCTACCCACTCCTTAAACTTTGCCAGATGAAGCACTGTCAAAAGACGTTCATCGCGACCCTGTAAAGTATCGGCATTATGGAGCCAGATATTTTTATTTTTATTTGGCAGTTTTTAAAAAGTTAATATACTAAACATCACAGTATCTGCTAAAAACAAATGCCAATGCGAGTGAAAACACTGAAGACTGGAAAACAAAAACAGGCTTCATATTTTCTAAATTGGAATACTTTGCAATAAACTTTAAATGTATTATATTTTATACTTACTATGACTTGTAGTGAATAGTTTTATATTGGACAACTGTTTCTGATTTGATTAAGACATTCAAAAGCTTCAAAAGTGGCATAAGTGGTTCACTGCCTCATGTTCAGAGAGAGTTCATTGTCCCTTTCGGTGCTTGAAATATTTCAAATATTTTCTTTATTTTATTTTTTTTTGTGTGTGTGCTTTTAATGAAATGTTGTAATTAATCTCAGAATAGTTGTTTTTTGTTTATGAATCATGGCTTGCAACTTTTTATTTAAGTATTTTTTACATCACTATGGAGAAAATGAATAGGAAATATACTTCCAGAACCAAAGCAGTTAAAAAAAAAAGTGGGCTGTCGCTGTTGCGCTCTATTATTCATGAAAGCACTCATTTACTGGTAATATCAGTTATATCAAGCTGGTTTCTGCATGAAGGAGGATGATGTAATGTGTGTATGAAGAATCATCATGTTGTTTGGGCATATGTGCAGTTCTGTTGGTAATCTGATTATTAAACATTACTTATGATAATACTAATAATTAAAGGTAAATAGTAACAGCCTCCCTGATTTTCTCATTCTCTCTGTCTAGCTGTTGTATAACACTCCAGAATGTTTGTTAGACAGATCTTAGCAGAGTTGTCTTGGCAGGGTGCAACAAGTCGAAGCACAGGCCACTTTAAAAAGAAATGATGGGTGAGATATAAAGGATAGAAGAACAGAGGCAACTTCCATTATGTAAATGTAGGTCAATAATAAATGAGCAGGACTTGTTATTTAAACTTGGACCCCTAGACAAATCCCTCTGCAGCACTTATTAAGCGGATCTCTGTATAATTATGCCCAGTCTATGACAGGGAAAGTTGGATTGGTTGGTTTCATTGCTAAGATTGTTAGAGCAAAAGAGGTAATAGTTAAGATGACTTAAGGTGATTTATTTCAAGGTTAAAACACTTTAATCCCAGTTTAATATGCAGAGACAACTATAAGTAAGCTGCCCACCTTGAGAAAGTTCTGCAAGGCTTCCTGGACTGTGGCGCTGGGTGGTTCTCCGAACAGAGTCGCAGCAATTTTCCTCTCAATCCACGTACACTGTGACACCTGAACACGCAACGCAGTGAATGAGAACTCACCATATCATCAAGTAGATAGACTTTGTTACACTACAGCAGTGTTCCCACACTTTTTCACAAATGAATTTCATGAGTTAATGACTGCATTACATGCTCAAGAGCTTATTTTTTCTCAACATCAATTATTTTAGGTAAAATTTCATATGAACGTATATGGGAAAGTGCATATTTTAGGTCCTGTAAAACTAATTACCATTTCTTTAAAGTTAGAAGAAACCTTCACTGATTCATTTTAAATGGTCCTGTAGTGTGACAAACACATTTTAAGTACAATTTTGTTAGTAATCTTGTCTTTCAATTAATATGAGTTCATGAAAACTGCATCAGTAATTATAAAAGAACTAGCAAAATGCTGTTTAAAAAGTTAAGATGGAGTATTGTATGCCACATTGGTAACACTTTACAATAAGGCTCCATTCGTTAACATTAGTTAATACATTACGTATCATGAACTAACAATGAACAATATTTTTAACATTTCAACATTTATTAATATTTGTTAATGTTAGTAAATAAAAATATAATTGCTCATTGTTAGTTCATGTTAGTTCATTATGCATTAAATAATGTTAACATGTACAACGTTTGGGTTTAAAAATGTATTACTATACAGTGGCATGCAAAAGTTTGGGCACCCTTGTCAAAATTTCTGTTGCTGTGAATAGTTAAGTGAGTAGAAGATGAATCTCCAAAAGGCATAAAGTTAAAGAAGAAACATTATTTTTAATATTTTAAGCAATATTGGTGTATTCTTTTTATTTTGCACAATTTTAGAGTGAAAAAAGGGAAAGGAGCACCATGCAAATGTTTGGGCACCCCAAGAGATTTGAGCTCTCAGATAAATTTGACCAAGGTCTCAGACCTTAATTAGCTTGTTAGGGCTATGGCCTGTTCACAATCATCATTTGGAAAGGCCAGGTGATGCAAATTTCAAAGCTTTATACATACTCTGACTCCTCAAATCTTGTCCCAACAATCAGCAGCCATGGGCTCCTCTAAGCAGCTGCCTAGCACTCTGAAAATTAAAATAATTGATGCCCACAAAGCAGGAGAAGGCTATAAGAAGATAGCAAAGCGTTTTCAGGTAGCCGTTTCCTCAGTTCATAATGTAATTAAGAAATGGCAGTTAACAGGAATGGTGGACTTCAAGTTGAGGTCTGGAAGACCAAGAAAACTTTCAGAGAGAACTGCTCATAGGATTGCTAGAAAGGCAAATCAAAACCCCTGTTTGACTGCAAAAGACCTTAAGGAAGATTTAGCAGACTCTGGAGTAGTGGTGCACTGTTCTACTGTGCAACGACACCTGCACAAATATGACCTTCATGGAAGAGTCATGAGAAGAAAACCTTTCCTGCATCCTCACTACAAATTTCAGCATCAGAAGTTTGCAAATGAACATCTAAACAAGCCTGATGCATTTTGGAAACAAGTCCTGCGGACTGATGAAGTTAAAATATAACTTTTTGGCCACAATGAGCAAAGGTATGTTTGGAGAAAAAAGGGTGCAGAATTTCATGAAAAGAACATCTCTCCAACTGTTAAGCACGGGGGTGGATCGATCATGCTTTGGTTTTGTGTTGATGCCAATGGCACAGGGGAACATTTCACTGGTAGAGGAAAGAATGGATTAAAATAAATACCAGCAAATTCTGGAAGCAAACATCACACCAACTGTAAGAAAGCTGAAGATGAAAAGAGGATTGCTTCTACAAAAGGATAATGATCCTAAACACACCTCAAAATCCACAATGGACTACCTCAAGAGGCGCAAGCTGAAGGTTTTGCCATGGCCCTCACAGTCCCCCGACCTAAACATCATCGAAAATCTGTGGATAGACCTCAAAAGAGCAGTGCATGCAAGACAGCCCAAGAATCTAACAGAACTAGAAGCCTTTTGCAAGGAAGAATGTGCGAAAATCCCCCAAACAAAAATTGAAAGACACTTGGCTGGCTACAAAAAGCTTTTACAAGCTGTGATACTTGCCAGGGTGTTACTAAGTACTGACCATGCAGGGTGCCCAAACTTTTGCTTTGGGCCCTTTTCCTTTTTTGTTATTTTGATACTGTAAAAGATGAATATAAAAAAGTAAAATAGCTTAAAATATTAAAGAAATGTGTCATCTTTAAGCCTTTTGGGAATCAGGCCATCTTTTGCTCGCTTAGCTATTCACAGCAACAGAAATTTTGATCAGGGGTGCCCAAATTTTGCATGCCACTGTATGTTGAAATTAACATTCACATTGTTCATTGTTAGTTCATGTTAACTAATGTTAAGTAATGTTAACAAATGGAACCTTATTGTAAAGTGCTACCATGTTAGTTTATAAAAATAAAATTCTTCATTGTTAGTTGTACATGCTGAAATTAACATTAACCAATATTAATAAATGCTGAAAAGTATCATTCATTGTTAGTTCATGTTAACCAATGATGTTAGCTAATGTAAACAAATATCACCTTATTTTAAAGTGTTAACATCACATTGCAGGACATGCTAACTTTCCATGAATTATGGATTTTATCAATTTACAGGACTTTTCCAGACCTTGAAATCACTTTTAAAATTCCCAGACATTTTAAGGCTTTCCATGTCCATGGGAACTCTGATACAGGTTTAAGCTACAACACTGTGAATGAACATCCCAAAACAGACTAATACTGGAAGTTTTTACACTCACAGCATAACACCAGCGACCCAGCAGGTAATATGACAGAGGATCCTTCGGTTTCAACTCAATTGCTCTATCCAGATGATCCTTAAAAAGAGAGAGAGAGAGAGAGAGAGAGAGAGAGAGAGGGAATAATTTACCTTATGTCTATAAACTCATTCACAGATTTTATAAAAGTCTTCTCCACATGTAGTGGAGGAATAGACTATAATTATGTTAGATCATTTAGGTCTAACCTTGTCTAATTGTTTTTCATTGAGGGGACATTAAGTAACTAAATATGCCAATTCCAAAGCTTTATATCTAGGAGTATCTTTGTAGCAGGAGTACAGAGTGACTATAGTGGGAAGCAGGAGTTTAGCAGGAGTACAGAGAGAAGCAGGAGTACAGTATACAGTGTATATATGTACTGTATATAGGGAGTACAGTATGAAGCACCAGTATAGTATGTGTATAGCTTTATAGCACGAGTATCATGTGAAGCAGCAGTAGAGTGCGACAAGAAGCATCGTTCGCCGTTGTTGAAAAGACTCTCCTACACTCACCTTAAAAAGGTAGCCATTTTTTATTTTATTCTGGATGGATTCATATTCCGACAGGAGTCCACAAAGTATAGCATACCTATGGAGTGAGAGAGAGAGACAGAGAAAAAGAGAGTACCCAATATTTAGATACATAACCAATGAAAACACATAGTAATATACAGATGTTCTCAAGGAACTTGTAAACATTTTTGCAAAAAAAACTCTTTTTTTCATGATGCCATGGGCCTTGCAAACTTGGCAACTTAAAAATTAATTAAAAGATTTCAGTGATTTCGACCATGGCATGACTGTTGGTGCCAGACGGGCTGGTTTGAGTATTTCTGTAACTACTGATCTACTGATTTTCATGCACAACAGTCTCTAGAGTTGAATTAGTATGGTGCCAAAAACAAAAAAACATCCAGTGAGCAGCAGTTCTGCGGACGGAAATACCTTGTTGATAAGAAAAGTCAATGGAGAATGGCCAGACTGTTTTGAGCTGATAGAAAGGCTCAGATAATCACTCTGTACAATTGTAGTGAGTTGAAAAGCATCTCAGAATGCACAACATGTCAAACCTTGAGGCGGATGGGCTACAACAGCAGAAGACCACGTCGGGAACTTTATTAGGACCATAGTGTTCCTAATAAAGTTCTCAGTGAGTGTAAATAACACCTCACAGATGTAACATCTTTATTTCGCCCCATACGTATCCACAAAGGTCTGGGCTATGCCCCAAATATCCACTGACCCTAGAACCGCCCCTGATAAGATATTTAACAAAATATTTAACTTTCCTATATTAGGAAAATAATTGTTTTTCCCATGCTTCAATCTATGCAGCACTGAACACTTAAGTGCAAATCTTCACAACAACATTACAAGCTATTAAAACATTACAGAACACTTTGGATAGTCCCAGACCTGGATGCGATTGGTCAAATTTTCCTACCAAGCAAGCCCTGGATGGCAATTGGCCGATACAATGTTCAAACCAAATGTAAATATTTTTTAAATTGAAATTTGTCTACTTTATATATTCACTGAGAAGTAATGGTTTATAAAAGCAATAAAGCACTTGAGGCCTATGCAATGTTGTGAATATATAGTCACGGCTGAAGGGGCTGCTACATGTCGTGTCCAAAAACAACCGTTGGCCATGACTATATTCACAATATAGACGGCCTCTTGTACCTTATTGCATAATTATACATTATACAAACATCTTTCAACAACAACAGCTAAGAAAGAAAGTTTAAAATGACTAATCAGTGTCTCTGGGCTAAACCAGCATTTATTTCTCTTTCCTCGTCTTTGTCCAAACAGATTTTCACAACACATCGTTTCAAAGCGGTTTTACAGAAGATCATGCTGTAACTGAAAATGAAACTTTAATGTCTGTAATGTCTTAAAGTGTTACATTAGCAATGTGCTAATGTAAACTCTACTAGAATCCATTTTTCGTTGAGTCTCCTGTATGTTTTGTGTGAGTTGTTGCCAATGCAAAGCACTCCCAGTCGCTTACGAGGTTCCATTTTAGTAAGGGTGGGTAGATGGAACCGTCCATGTAAACAGCTCATTAGGTTTTGGGAAAGTACTGATGTAGTAAAACCAGCCAATATTAAGAATTTTACCATCTTGATTACTTAAAAATTTAATGAAAATGTAAAGGTGGCCATGTTTGGACAGAAAGAGCTATTTTGGTCCACATTCCCAACATATTCTGTCAAAAAACATGATGGATTGCAAATAATTTGAACTGAACATGGGGTGGCCACAATAACAAAGAGAAATACCAGAAGTGATTACAAATAACAACTCCTGTTAAGAGATTGTACAGGTGTGGAGAAGGTTGCTCAATGTTCCTAGGGCTAATTCTTTCCCCCTCCTTTCACAGATTGGTTTTTGAAGTGTTTTTATTCATAGCTGTCATGTTCTGGCAATGCCTGGAGGCCTGTATATTTTACAGCACAGCAATGGAAGCCAGTGGCAGCACCTCTCCTGACTGACTGAGCACATCACAGAATTGACACATCTCCCCAATCCAAGAATCTGGGGTTTCCCCACACAGGGGCATTGTGGGTAAACATCCCTAATAATAAAAAGAGTTTACCATATGTGGTTATCATATTTGACTGTGTGTTTTACATACTGCTTAACATACAGACTCCATTCAAACTTAAATGAATGTTCCAGCTTAATACAACTTATTCCGGAGCGCAGAAGTGTTCCATGATTCATAATAGCCTGTTTTGTTTTTTGTTTTTCGTTCATCTCCAGTGTTTTCACTTGCATCGGCATATCTTCTTAGCGTATAATGCAATTTTAAAAAATAGTCAAAAAAGTATGTGGCTCCATGGTGTCTCTATAACATATGCAGTACATACAAGAGATACATGCAAGAGAACTCTGCACCTCTGCTGCAGCCTTAATACAGAACTAAAGTGTATAACCTAAACTTAACTAAAACTTTAACATGATTCTTTTGTTACTTTGCATTTGCTGGTATTTTCTTGAGGAAATGAAATTGAGCTCATTGGAGGACTAAATTATGTCTAATTTTTGGTTACAGTATATCCCACGTGTGTTTAAGAAAACAAGCAGGTATCTGTTGCTCTAACTGTGTAAATCTTCATGCTTAAAACAGGTTGGGGAAGTTTTGAGAGCTTCAGGCAGTTTTCAGTAATCTGGAGTGAAACTTCTGTAAAGTTTATTCAATCTGGAAATGCGTGTGTGTGTGTGTGTGTGTGTGTGTGTGTGTATGTGTGTGAAAGAGCGAGTGAAGAGAGAGAGAGAGAGCAAGCAAAGACAGAACGAAAAGATTGGTTTGGCCAAGGATTGTTTCTGACAGTTGTTTTAAATCCTTTCAGTAAGTTGAAATATTATATAGACACAGACACACTCAACCCAATAGGCACACATACACACACACCAGACAGAAGAAAAAGAGAATGAAAAAAAAAAAAAAAAAGAGCAGAACAGTAAGAGTTGTGGTTGCCAGAAGATTATGTAAGTTTAATCAGTATTTTCCTCATGGGCTTCAGAAATCCCCTGAGCAACTGGCCACAAACAAAGAGGTCTAATAGTCAAACTGCTTGACATAAAGAACAGATTCCTTTCACCTCTCCACTCTGAACAGAAAGTTCTCTCTCGTCACCTTGGGCTGAACATTTACTGTACCAAAGTCTCAATGACAGGAGCTGCCATTGCCATTCAAGATCAAACTACATCTCTGTGAGCAAGAAAAAAAAAACAGCTGGTATGCAGGATCGAAGGATAAATGTCCAATTTCTAAAACTTGTGAGAAACTAACATACACCTAAAGCTCAGAATCTGGATAAAAAAATAAAATAAAAATAAAATTAAAAAAAAATTCAAACAACATCAAACCTCTTTAAATGGAACTAATTACATGTAAAAAGGAGTGTTAGAATAGGAATGGGTTTTGCCAAACATCTCACGATACAATACGTACAGAAGCGCGAAACATACTTCACATTTCCAATTCAATATCACGGTTAAAACAACATAAATAATTATGCTAAAAACAGCTCATGTTCTGCCACTGTGAACGAGCTTGTTGCATGCACTTATGAATGTGCAGAAAAATGACTTACATTTAGTATCGTAGGCCTTGAGAAGACTTGCAATAAGATGCACAAGCCACAAGGACTACTTTAATGATACTTTTGGGTCCTTTTTAATCTTTAAAGTGAGGTACTATCAGTAGCCACTGTATGGGAAAAAAATAAAGTTATTTGGGTTTGGAACAACATCAGGGTGAGCACATAATGACAGAATTTTCATTTTTGGTTGAACTATCCCTTTAAATAATTAATGTCATAATTCACATTACACTTGCCAAACCTGCAGATTTATGTTTGGCCTGGACTGATCCTTACGGAAGTAGTTTTACAGTTTATAAACACCATTTTTTTAAAATGAAGCTGTGGCTTCTACAGAAGAACATACCATCATTTAACAACACACTGCACAAGGACAAGACAGAATTCTCCAGAGCTGAAGACCACATCGTCAATTAGAACCAACCATAACATCAAGAACATATCACATCACAGCGGCAGTAACAGAGGTGTGTGTGTAGGTCATAGCGACCCTCCTCTGAGCTCTGTTCTGTTAATCCTGCTCTCTGTGCGGCATTGCACAGGGATTTACACTGGCAAAATACAGACACAGAGATCAGTGAACATACCTCCATTAAGCCTCCCTACAACAATACAAACATAATCACACGCAAAACAGCTTCTAAACACTAAATCAAACAAATTGACCTCAGTAACACTGCTAACTACAGTAAAGAGCACACTAATGACCGCCCACTTTTTCAGCTGCTTTGTTCCGCCAACCAGCCCTAAGATGAATCACATGCTACAAATTTTGAAGCAAAGAAAGTGCAAGGTACAAGACTGTGTACTTAATTATTTTATGAGTTAATAAAACTTAATCCCATGAATAACTGCAAATGATGTAATTGAATCAAAAATGATGGGTACAACATAAAACTATTGACTTATAGTCATAGATTCTAAGTACAAAAACAACATATTTTAAGTTTATTGTAAAAGATTCAGATATTTACACTCACTGAGCACTTTATTAGGAACACTATGGTCCTAATAAAGTGCCCGTCATGGTCTTCTGCTGTTATAGCCCAACTGCCTCAAGGTTTGACATGTTGTACATTCTGAGATGCTATTCTGCTCACTACAATTGTACAGAGTGATTATCTGAGTTACTGTAGCATTTCTGTCAGCTCGAACCAGTCTGACCATTCTCCGTTCACCTCTCTCATCAACAAGGCGTTTCTGTCCACAAAACTGCTGCTCACTGGATGTTTTTTGTTTTTGGCACCATTCTGAGTAAACTCTAGAGACTGTTGTGTGTGAAAATCCCAGGAGATCAGCAGTTACAGAAATACTCAAACCAGCACGTCTGGCACCAACAATCATGCCACAGTCGAATTCACTGAGATCACATTTTTTCCCCATTCTGATGGTTGATGTGAACATTAGCTGAAGAAGCTCCTGACCCATATCTTTATGATTTTATGCATGAATAAGTAGGTGGGTGTTCGTTATGAAGTGCTCAGTGAGTGTACAAATACAGAAGTAATTTAAGAGTGAGAGGAAACTGACTCAATTATTGTCTACAAAAAATAATTTCACTCTGGAAAAAATCAATGGGATTTTACTTCCAGTACCCTGCTGTTGTGCTTTCTAGCATTACACCTCTTAAATTACTGAACTAAATGAATAAGGTACCAAAACCAGTGTTTAAATAAATCACACAGGTTTTACTCTGTTTGAGCAAAAAGAAAATCTAATGAATTAAATACTGCACCAGGCTACAGCTTGGTCTGTGCATGGTTTTATGCACTGCACTGCTGCCACATGATTGGCTGATTAGATAATCGCATGGATGATTGTTGGTGCCAGACGGGCTGGTTTGAGTATTTCTGTAACTACTGATCTCCTGGGATTTTCACGCACAACAGTCTCAAGAGTTTAATCAGAATGGTGCCAAAAACAAAGAACATCCAGTGAGGGACAGTTCTGTGGATGGAAATGCCTTGTTGATGAGAGAGGTCAATGGAGAATGGCCAGACTGGTTCCAGCTGACAGGAAGGCTACAGTAACTCAAATAACCACTCTGTACAATTGTAGTGAGCAGAATAGCATCTCAGAATGCACAACACGTCAAACCTTGATGCAGATGGACTACAACAGCAGAAGACCCCATGGGGCACTTTAGTAGGACCACAGTGAGTGTAATAATTGTGGTCTCTTTTGAAAGTAGACACCTGGGAGTTTTTTGTCCAAATTAAAGTCAGTAAGTAAAATGGTAAAAAAAATAAAAAAAATGTATAGTAAAATTATCTATAATTTAAATGCTTTGAGAATGCATACCTTTATGCTTTTGTATCTGATGAACACATATTAGTTATGCAACACACGCACGCACGCACACACAAAACAGACATTTCCAGCAATTACATAGGTGTGTGTGTGTGTGTGTATTTGCATGTTAGCTCGTGGCTGTCTTTGCATGTGTTTACATTCCTGGGGGGTGGTGATGCTATCAAGAGAGTTTTGTAAGATGGGCGAGTGTATTGGTAGGTCTAAAAAACCCAAAGAAAACACCTGCAGGACACCCACACACACACACATTCACACAAACCCACGAGCCCAGATGGTAAACAGCTACAAAAAAAAGCATATGAATTGTGAACCTGTAGTGTTGGGAAAACTTTTCTGTTCTCATAAATATAGCAAAGCCTCTTTACCTCCTGAGACCCGAGCGTGACTGCTGTGTGCATTTCCCATGTCCCTTTTTTATTTGTAACTAGTAGCACCTAATAAACATGCAAAAAGAAAAAAAATTCTTGAGAAAATAGTTTTCCTAAAAATGTATGTCCAGATTTGTGGACATCGGGACTAAGTTGTGAAAATGTAAATAATACCAAGCTACAGAAAATCTTTTTTTTTTTTTTATATCAAATTGTTTATTATGTTTCTAGGAGTGTTGGTTATTCATGTTTTTGAGACGTTACAGACATTACAGCTTATTTCCTGTAAAGCTGCTTTGGAACAATGTATATTGGGAAAAGCACAAATAAAAAATTATTTTATTTGACTTTTATGTTACAATGTTTTTGCAACCAATGTTCTCTCTTTGCACTGTCAAACAAACAAGTTATAGCCAATGCTGAAGCATGTTACCAATCAGAAATTAGCATAAATAATTCTGATTCAAAGTAATGGCCAGCATCATCCAATCATTGCCAAGCATTTTCAAATAAAATGATACATTATAAATTCTGAATCTAAGTACTGATTGCCATTGTCCAATGTCTGCCAACCATGCGGAGTGGTTCAAACATCATCTGCAGCCTGAAACTGAACTTTTGATAGGTAGTTTGGATTGAATGCACTTCACAGGAAAGCTATAGGATGCTCCCTTGTTCCCTTGCTCCCTATTTAGTGAATGACTTAACCTCCAGTGTGCTGTCTCTGCACTGGTCTCTGAACAGTTCGAAATGCACCGTATTTTCATCCTAACTCCATATAAAGCCTCTGAAATAAAAAATAAAAAACTTTCTCAATGTAAAAATGCACAGTTCATATAGGATTTCTAAACAAAAACCTTGTACCTTTGTACACATTAGAGAACACTGTGTTTAGCAGTGTGGCGTTTCGCGATAAATCACTCAAATTTTAAAAATTGCATACTGGATGAAACTAGAGACTCTAACCTTTTGACTCAAACTTAATTAGGTTTCTTACCAGATGTAGTTTTATTGGCGTTTCTCTCAAAGTCAAACTCCGCTTTGATTTGCGGCATGTTGTTTTGTCACATTTTAACCCTTTAAAGTTTAACCCTTTACTGACAGGCCAGAGTCTCCTGAACTAGTCGGTTTAAATGTAATTTAATTATGCGTTGCTTATAGCGAAGCCAAAGTACAACGTCCACGCATGTGTATGCAGGGTCGAACGAGGTTAAGCGAATAATTGTTTTTATTTTAATTCAAGCTCCTTTAATAATGTTTTGTGAGGAGTGTCCCTAGATGATACTGTACATGCCAAATTACATGGGGAATAATGACAGAATTGTAATTTTCAGGTGAAATATCCCTTTAATGTCTTTCCTGTTTGAAAATCTTTGATAAATTGTTAAAGGGATATTTCATCTAAAACTGAAAATTGTCATAATTTACTCACCTTCATATCATTCCAAACCTGTACAACTTTCTTCCATGGAAAACAAAAGGAAATGTTAGGCAGAATGACAGCCTCAGTCACCATTCACTTTCACTGCATCTTTTTCCCATATGAATGAAAGTGAATGGCAGCAGACGTGTTTGAGCTCATAATGTTAATTTTATCGCCTGTTGGGGGCCTGGGTAGCTCAGCAAGTATTGACGCTGACTACCACCCCTGGAGTCGCGAGTTCGAATCAAGGGTGTGCTGAATGACTCCAGCCAAGTCTCCTAAGCAACCAAATTGGCCCGGTTGCTAGGGAGGGTAGAGTCACATTGGGTACAGTTAACCCAGTGCAGAAAACTGGATTTAGATGTGTTCTAGGAGCTCTTTGATAGCTTTATACAGTGCATGTCATTCAAGAGCGGTAAGTCTATCCCTCACAATCTTGTTTTCATTCCTCTCAAAAATCAAAGATGGTGCTATGGTGAATAATTATGCACATCTGTCATATGAGCCTGTTTTGTTTCAGCCAGTATAGACTTGTTGACAAAACATGTTTAGACTTTGTCATGCCTATTTGGTCACTTGTTTGACTCATGCCGGTTATTAGATTAATAGAATTTGATTCTATTAATTCGTCCCGCATTGTTTGTAACACACATGAATGATACCTCATATTGTGCAGCTTGTTGAGGAGAGGTGTGCTGTTACTGTCAAGCGATCAGGCTCTTTTGATTTGGGCCAGTAAGCCACCACCTAGCAACGACCTAGCAACCACCCACAACACACTAGTATCTTAGTTGTGACTTTTTCATTAGCAAGCACTACTCACGTTTTCTTCAGAAAATGGACAAGTCTTTTAGGCATTAACATGCCAACATGACTTGTGCACTTTATTGTAAGGCATTTTGGTGAGTAATATTTACCAGTAAAATACAAATGTAAATAAAAGAAAATAAATGTAAGATCACTTTTAGAGGTTTAATAGTAATAATATGATGATTGTAAAGCATTCTGGATATAATGAGATTTGAAAACACTCCCTGTCTCTCAGGCATCACAAACTATGACGAATATTCGCTGGTGCGTAACTTGGGAGAGGAGAAGAAAGAAGAAACCACCGGGACGCTAAAGAGAGACAAGACCCTCCTGAGAGATGACAAGAAAATGGAGAAACTTAAACAGAAACTTAACACAGATGATGAGTGAATGTAACATTTTGCTTATATAGTGATTCATATTGTTTGCTACTTTAGCGGCTCTGCAGTTTAAAATACAAATAAAATCGGTGTTCCTCACCACAGTACATACACTAATCGGCTCACCTTCTAAATTTCCATATCGGTCGACCACTATTATGTATAATGTATATTTATGTACAAACTCACCACTGATGACTTTCAGCACACAGTGGATTGATGGAAATTGCCTGTTCACCGACCTTTTTCCCTGGAATTAAAAAGACAAACAAATTCAAACACATTAACAAGAAATACAAAAGTATAGCAACATCCAGTCTGTTTGCGCTACTGTAGCCTACATATCAAACAAAATTAAAGGCTCACTTTTCAGAAGAACCGATCATACATCTGCTCACAGCTGGACTAATATAACAAACTTCCTCTGCTCTCACTAAGTTCTGTCAGGGCCACTGATGGTTTAAATAGAAGTGATAATTTATCTGCTTCCAAACTCTTTAACACTGAAGCCTTCAAACAGAGAGCTGACTGGAGAACAGTGATTAAAGTGTATTAGTGAAGAAGGATTAGAAACTAAACTAGTTGATCCTGTCCCCTCTATTCAGACAAAGACTGAGCTGCTATTGTGTTGCATTTAATTGTCAGGGTCTTACATCTCACTGTGACTCAAATATGAACAGAAAGAGAGAAAAAGAAGGCAGAGATGGCAAGTACAACCAGATTAATAGCAAAATATAGGGTAGGCGGGCATACATAACTTAAAGATAGCCAACAATGCTCTTCTATCCAACTTTAGGTAGCTAGTTATGTTTTTGCAAACAACTCAGGAACCATATGTTGTTATAATGTCAATTCCTATTTTTTTTAAGCACTGCTGTTTTTAAATTTCCAGTAATTTTTTTTGCAATTTAAATATCTTTTTTTATACCTCGGCCTCAGGTGTTAGTCCTATTTGCATGAAATTTTGCATTTAACATTGCATAAATCTAAAGACCCTCGTGTCAAAAAGTTACCAAAGAATTTTGATTTGTCCAGTCGTTTCGCAGAAAGTGTGGTCTCTTTTGACTAGTTAACCCATTTCTTCTGAATGCTAATTCATCAGTTATCAGTTTCTGTAGTTAAGGGATGCTTTACCTAAAATAATCTATATCTAAACAATAATAATAATAAAAAACAATATTCATATATATGTGGATGTCTGTGATTATGAGCCTGATCTCATAAAATTTACATGACAATGGCAAAATATCTGCAAACCAAAATGACATGCTTCATTACACATTTGACTGCAGTTTCCCAGTGAAATGTCCAGCAGGGGGCACCAAAAATGAGTGAAATGATGTTGTAATCAGATGAGGGTTTTTAAGGTGAATATAAGATGGAGGATTTAATGAGTAAAACATAACTTCCTAACCTAAAACTTTAGCTAAACCTAACCAATAGTGTTCAAAAATAGGCTCTGTCTTCTAGTCCAAAGTCCAACACTCTAACAGGTGAGCTAAAGCTATTGTGCAAGCTAATTATGTTGGAATACGTGTGAAAATGTAGGTGGGTCTGTAATACACGTGTTAAAATGAACCTTTTTCAAATGATACGTTATAGTAAAAGTGTTTTGATTTCATAACATAGCAGGGAGTTACAGAGCGAAAAATGTGTGTTTATGAAGTCATAAACAGCCATAGTACCCGTGATTTGTGTGAAAGTGTATAAAATGCATAGTTGTTGTACCAACTCTAGAGTTCATTTCACCAAGAAAATGCAGCAAAACATAGAACCGGAACGTACAACTCAGTTTGCAAAAATCTTGTTATAGTAACGTTAATTTTTATTCAAGTGTTTTTAAAGTGTATAAACATCTCTGAGCAGCCTTTCTTTATTAAACAACCACAAAATGGGCTAAACTGAAACTTTGAAATTATTAATTAAATGTTTATATTAAATTCAGATTGATTTACTTGCTGTGTCACGATTACATTCTAACACAAGTGTCTGCAAAGAACTTACATATTTTTATCTCTTTTCAAAATAATGCAAGGCAGTGGTCTCAGAATTGTGTATATCTGCATAAGGTGCATTTGCGTGAATGTCTACCTGTAATAATAAAAAGCTATAATTACCATTCTCAGCGCAGCTCTTTTTCTCTGCAAGGTCCACGGCGACATCATGGGCATCTGCATAGGCTCTGGACAGCCTCCAAAGGTACTGGTCCTTCTGCTCAAACTGTAAACACAAACATGACGCGAGTCTCTTAAAAGTTTGTTTTTATCTATATGCCAGAAGTCACTGTACGCACCTCTCCTTTCCTGTCCAGCAGAGCATCCAGGCCTTGTGCTTTCTCTGCCCCGTTGCAGGTGTGCAGTCGGTCTGCTTTCTGCAGCAGTGCTGTGAGTTCATCGACTGGTTCATGCACCGGCTTTCCATCATCTTCACTTTGCTCTTCCTCAGAATCTGTCAGTGCAGTTATATACCTGCAGCAAAGAGCAGATAGGACAGTTAACAGGGGTTGTAATTTTCACTTATGTTGTAATGTTTGGTAGGTGGATGACGGTTTCTAAAAAACATCTCCGTTTACACATGTAACCTCGGCTCACTTAGATGATGGGAACGAGACATTGCGGTGAACGCTTTTGAGGAATTCCTTCTCCGATGACCTAGTTTGGCAATGGTGTTTGAGCCCCGCCCCTTTAGGCGCACAGGTGGCCTATAAAAGCGGGTGCGCGAACACCATTTGTTCAGAATTTTCTGACTGAAGGACAAGAACGCATTGCTCGTACCTCAAAACTCTTAAGTAGTAGTGTGGCCAGGTTTCGCAATGTCTCATTCCCTTCATCTCAGGGAACCAAGGTTACATATTATTCAGTTCACTCTACATTGTGGTAAATACTTTTGGGGAATGAAGTCCCATCACGTTGCATTACATGACATCATACCCCAAGAGATACACCAGGGTATAAACATTTGTGAAAGAATATGTCATATTCAAGTAGTGTAAATTTAACCCCTTGATAACCAGAGGTAGGGAGGGAGGTTTATTCTTATTGGACGTAAATTCCCATGCTCGCACAACAGAGCCTCTGATCGGGCTAATAATTGCCCATCACAGAGGTAGTTAGAAATGTGCACGCTGCTCAGCTTCAACAGAGCGAGCACTGCGTCAATACACTTCGAGAGTGTGGAGAGCCAAGGAAAAGACTCTGACTTAATAAGCTGTTCCCTCGAATACGAATCTCAAAACAGCCTGAGACGAGGTGCAACTCGTACATGAAAGTATCCGTGCGTCCTTCAGATCTATTGACGCAAATCTGCCTGAGGGTGGACGGGTGGTAAGATCTGTTTTTGAGATACTGTTTTGAATGGAAGCCCACCATCTTACTCCGGAAGACATCGGCTGTAGAACCTTTGTGTGCACTGCAGTTCGGAACAATCTCTATCACGTTCTCTGTGAGGTGATTGTAAGTTCTTGCACGCAACATAGGTGCATCCCGAGCCGGGACCATAGATGACCGAACGCTGTAAGCGAGATAACGGTAAAAGAAGCGTGAAGGGCTTCTTCAAGTTTATGCGCCTCGTGCAGTGCAATGCGCTTTTCTCTTTATGAGAACATCCTTTATTTAAACACAACACACAGAAGCAACATTCTATGTAATATCCAATTCCCAAATAACTTCAGCTGGGAAGGGGAGAGAAATGAGAATGTTTGTGTGTCTCGTGAAGGCATCACAAGCGCTTTTCTCTTTTTTGTAAGAATCATTCTTCATTGTAAGAAACACATCACACGGAAACAAAATTCCATGTAACATCCCAGCAAACTCTGGTGGGGAGTGAACAGCATATGATGTGTGTGCGTCTCATACAGCGAATGCTTTCTCTTTTATGTGAACACCACACACAGAAACGTGTGTGTATCATCCCAGTGAACTCTGGTGGGGAATGAGCAGCGTGTGAATGTGTGTGTGCGTCTCTTGCAACAAGCACTTTCTCTTTTGTGTGAGAACATTGGTTGTGTAAACACAACACACAGAAACACATTTATGTATCATCTCATTTACCTATGGCAGGGAATGAGCAGCATAAGAATGTGAGCGTCTCAATATTTGCGACTAGCACATATTAGATTTGTATGAAAACTTAGTTTATGTGAACACAATACACAGAAACAGCCTGTGTCAAGCCTCCCGGCGAACACCAGAGGGGAGGGGAAGTGAACAGCGTGCAAATGTGTGTGTGTGTCGAGCATGTGCAGCGCGAGCAGACGCAACAAGCACTTTCTCAGTTGTGTGAGAAGATTGTTTATGTGAAAATCATCACACAGAAACAACACACATACAATTTCCCAGCTGATCTGAAATAGTGCAGTAAGTCATCAAACTGAGTCACTGGTGACTTTTTGTGACCCGCAGCGCCATCTTGAGGCAAACATATCCATGACTCTGTCATGGCATGTATCAGCACAATATGATGATACTTGAACAAAAATGAGCTGCATGGTCGAGTTGCCAGAAAGAAGCCAATGCCACAAAAAAGTCCGGTTACAATATGCCCGACAACACCTTGACACGCCTCACAGCTTCTGGCACACTGTAATTTGGAGTGACGAGACCAAAATAGAGCTTTATGGTCACAACCATAAGCGCTATGTTTGGAGAGGGGTCAACAAGTATTGTGCTTCTTGAAACAACCACACCGTCTTTTTCCAGAGCAGGCTGTATTTCTCCTGAGGTTACCTGTGGGTTTTTCTTTGTATCCTGAACAATTCTTCTGGCAGCTGTGGCTGAAATCTTGCTTGGTCTACCTGACCTTGACTTGGTATCAAGAGATTCCCGAATTCTCATGTTTTGGTAAACTATCCCTTTAACTTATTTTTTATTATTTCTGGGCATTTTAAGACCAAGGCATTAGACTATTTCCACAATCCCCTCGTTTCGTGACTTGCGAGTGTATTAAAGCAAAGTTGTACGCATTTCTTATTTAAACATCAGTAGCAAAAACAGTGTAAGTTTGTAAGTTTGATTGATTTCCATTAATCAGTTAAAACTACTAAAAAGTAACTTTGACTGATGTGTTTTTTGATTCACAAAAAAAAAAAAAAAACTCATAAGAATAATTAATTCGGTAACCACATTACACTGGTTGCACTCTGTTTTGCTCCTTGGATTCAAAATAACCAGCTCATAAGAGTCATTCGTTTAGGTATCAGACTACACTGGTAGTCCAAACCTATACCAACCCCAATATAAAAAAAACAAAAACAAATTGCCAATGTCAATGTTTGATTTTAAGGGCATTTTCATTTACTTAGTACGATAAACAATTTTTCTTGTTTCATATCCTGTTTCCCTCAGAAATGTCACATTAAGGAAGTAAATTGGGTTGGATGCTTTTAGGATCTCATCAATCACAAAAACACCTTTGGGGAAGCTCAGACTTAATGAAAGAGCAATTCAAATGACATGCTTAAAAACATGAGGTTAAACTTCAACAGGATAACACACACTTTGCTCTCACTCTGTGCATTTTTCCCCAAACAAACGGCCAGAGGTGAAGGAATTCAATCCAAGGCCAAGCAAAAATTGGGTAATGTTTACATACAAACCATCCACTTGGTCTATTTACACTTAAAGTGGAGCAATTAACTGTTTATTGGCACCAGTGGATTACAAACTGACACCTGAAGATTTGCGTGTAAAAACACTGTGAGGTTGTTTATTTCTCTCACAACGAGGCACGCAATACCTGCATAACATTTATAGCCTTCAAAAAAACACATCTTATTTCAATAACTATAAGTATGCACTCAGTGCTCTCACCAGACGAGAGAGAAAGTGTTTAAAAACACAGCGTTAATTACAGGATCAGGTCTAAATGAAAGACTTGAGTGAGGAAGAGTGAAAACATAAAAGGGTTCCATTAAGAGCTGGCACCAACAGCATTTGCGTCATCTGTGGTTCACAAGAACATTTGAGACTTCGAGCGGTACTTCTGCAGGGATGTGTTGGAGCTGGAACCTCCAAGGGCACTTAAACATTACACATATGGAGGGTGCTCATAACAGTCAAAGGAGATCATCTACCGCCCTAGGAATTAAAGAAGGTCTTAGCTGTTTATAACTCCATTGATTGCGCCCATATCCACTCAAAACATGAATGTAGTTTAGAGTCCTCTATAGTTTGTGGAATGTTTATAATGAAAATCATGTTGTTCTAAACCCATCTGAATTTTTTCTTCCACTGAATACAAAAGGAGATGTTAAGCAGAATGTTCACACTGCTCCTTTCTATACAGTGAAAGTGAAGGGTGACCAAGGTCTGGTAAGCTCCTCTGAGGGTGAGTAAAGGATGAAAACATTTTCATGTTTGGGTAAACTATCCCTTTAACATTTTTTTTTATTTCTGGGCATTTTAAGACCAAGGCATTAGACTATTTCCACAATCCCCTCGATTCGCGACTTGCGAGTGTATTAAAGCAAAGTTGTAAGCCTTTCTGATTTAAACATCAGTAGCAAAAACAGTGTAAGTTTGTAAGTTGATGTAAATGAAATGGCTTAAATATCATGCTTCCTTGTTTTTCCAAACCGTTTTTCACTAAATGAACATGCCTTGATAACATTAAATGTCATGAGAAATAAAATTTCCCTTGATATTTTGACATAAGAGGTCTTTCAACTATAAAAACATAGTGTAAATTTCAGAACTCAAAACTTAATCCCCAATGCAATAAAAGCATTTATTGAAACCAAGCTGCAAAATCGCCCTGTGCTCTATTTCCGCAACTTCCCTACATCACTAGGAGGCCTATTAATTCATGAGCGCTTCTACAGCAACAACATCAATGCCTACTTTACATCATCGCACCCTTGGCCCCACCCACTAGGGCTCACTTCGGAAACAGAGAGCGAGCAGGACAGACAGGCCTAGTGTGGCCTACTAACTATTCCTGAACACCAAAGGGGAACCATCTGGACAATTTCAAATTATTTTTGTACATAAACATGCACTAGACAGATGTCTTTGTCCGTTGTTATGCATTTCATACTGCTTTTAAAAGACGTTACAACTCTGAAAAGGAGACCCTGTTTCATTCAGCTGGTGCATCTTGTTGTTTTGATCACAAACGCGTCCTGGGTCCATTCTTGCGCCCGTCTGCGCTTTTGTTAATTGTTGGTGTATGTAAACATGCACTAGATGGATGTCTTTGACAGTTTTGATGCATTTCCGGCAATGTGCACCTCAGTGCACGATGATACTGTACAGTATTTGTGTGCGTATCTTGTTCATCCTGCTTTGGAGTATGTATGTATATTTTTTTCGGCTCATATCAGCATTGATTGGTTGAGAACCAGTCATAATACGATTTAAGCTATGCAAAGGAACTGTTATTGAAGCATAGGGCTGTTATAAACACTACTGGGCCTGATCGCAAAACCGTGAGTAAACAGTTTCATTCATGAATATTTAATATGTCATGACTGTTTGATAGTTAATGGCGCTGCTGTGCTTACAGTAAGTGAACTATTTAATATATTCGGATGCACTGTGTTGGATGTGCATTGTGTAAACCCTAAAATTTAGTTTCATAATGTTGTGGAGCTTGTTCATTCCCTTCCGACTGAGTTTCAAACATGGCTGTATTCGAGGGGCTGCACGATGTTGTTAGCCAATCATAACAGTGGGCATTAAGTTTTAAGGAGGTGCTTAGGCCAAAACCGAGCGGTTGAGGGCCAGAGACAAGGTGGAAAATGATCATATATTACTACATTATGACTGTTTTGGTAAAAAAAAAAAAAAAAAAAAAAAAAAACTTTATTAACATTATCAGTGGACCTCAGGGAAGATAATAAAATAAAATAAAGAGTATGTTATGACCCCTTTAAATATTTTGTATCTACTTGGCTGCTTGGTTGTTCAACATTATGGTTCCTCTGATTGAGGAAAAAGCCCACTATTTTAAGCAATTTCAGAGATAAATAACAGAGATTCAGAGATAAATAACAAATACTGTAAAATGGTTGAAAATGTTGAGAATGTTTTTTTTAGCTAAATCGTTGAGCTCGTCTGATTGAAGTTGAATGAAGTCCTCTCTCTTTCTGAATCATCTGCTATTGTATATTACAGTTTAAAGGAAAGTAATTTATGTTTAGAGTAAATAATAACACAAAAGTAGTTGTACACAACTGAGATGTTAGGCAGAATGTTAGCCTCAGTCACCCTTCACTTTAATTGTATGGAAAAAAAGATGCAAAGGAAGAAAATGGTGACAATCTGCCTAACATCATCTTTTGTGTTCCATAGAAGAAAGAATGTCAAATGGGTTTGGGACAACATGAGGGTGGTGACAGAAGTTTCATTTTTGGGTGAACTATCCCTTTAAACACAGACCTTATTATAAATCTAAAGCCACCATTTAAAAAAACTTCAATATTCCCAAGGAAACCACTGGCTTATAAATGCTCATTCTTATATGGATTATTTGACTACAAACTTTACAGCTCCATTATGACTGGCAAAAGAACATATGAATGACTTTCCACTGTAAATCTTCATTTGAAATGGATCCAATATTTCCATCTGCCAATGCTTTTTTTTTTTCTTTTTTTTTTGTAAAAAGGCCACGTGGGAGATTTGCTTTCTATACGTTTTCATTCATTCAATCCTTTATCCTCTCATTCAGCAGCTAAAGTCTTCTCTTCTGCCCATTGAGCACATTCTCTCAGTGGAGGTGCTAATGAACGTTGCTGAACATGGAAATAAATCAGCACATTCCAGCACTGAAGCTTATCTTCTCATTCCTCTGTGACCCTCTCCTGTCAGCTTTCAACACTGTACATTTATTGCATATCTCACTGGAGGCAAAGAACACAGTGTCTCATAAAAATCTGGATGAGAAAATAAGACAAATAAAACAAGAGAAATATTACAACATATGATTTTTAAAGTACTAATTGTTTTTAAACTAACAGTCTCCATAGTACTATGATTGGCTGATTACCCTGTAAACATATTCAGAACTGGTCCACAAATCAGAATTAGAGGGTCATACTGGCGCAAATGAATGGACTAATTATGAAGAAACCCACTCGTCACCCAAAAATCACAATTTTCAATCACGCTGAATCAAAAATGAACTTGATATTACTTGTTCTGTGAGTGGACCGGATTTTAGCGACCACTCAGCTCGATTAAATTAACAGTGCACCTCTGTGCCTGCCACTATATTACAAGTTTTTCAGTGTTGACTAAATGCTCATTTATACTTACTAGGCAAACAGGCTTCGTTTAGTTAGCCTAAAAATGTATGACGATTTTGTTCTGCCAATTTGTCTGGTAATATTTCTCTTGTTTGCATACATCCCTGAAATTCTTGACCTGGGTAACTCAGCTAGTCAAAGAGCGATGATAATTCATTAAAACTAATTGTGGGTGTGGTTTAGACTTTCTTTTTTTATTTTCCTCAGCGACTTCGTTCACCGGCTTCATTCAACTAGGGTGCTTTAGTTCTTACAATTATTCTGTGTAGTATTAAATAAAAGATACTCAAAATACACTTTTAGGCCACGTCTACACTAATACTAATACTTTTTCTCTACGTTTTAGCCTTCCGTCCACACTGGGACATTGAAACAGTCTTTTTGACAGTGAAAACTTAGTTTTTCAAAAGCGCTCTCCCAAGTGGATACATTTTAAACACTGTCTTTGCATTGTAGTGTGGAAAGGGGAAATTAAGATTTTTGAAAACGACGTAATTTTTGTCATTTGATGCAGTCGTGTGACCCATTCAACCCAAAACAATCAAGATGGCGGTCTATGTTGTAGCGGCATTGTTGTGTCTGTTATTCACTTTGATAGTGTTGTTAAAGATAAATGTCACTTTGAACAACCTTTATCACTGCATTCCTTCAAAAGCGACGGGAAGGTTACTTGGAATTTCTGTCTGGTGACGGAACACAAGGACAACTGGGTTTCAGACCCTACACAGAATGGGGATTTTACGCATGCGCAGTAAGGGGATTTAAGTTTTCATACGTTTCTGTGTGGATGAGAAACTTTTGGAAAATGCTTGTAAACGGCAGTGTGGACGGAGAGCGTTTCGACAATGAAAATGCCGAAATGTAGACTTAAATTTATGATTGTAGCAATTATTTTTGGCAAAGCAAATTTTAAACGCATAATCTTGATAATAAATGCATTGTGTGTGGTTGTGCACAAAGTTTTATTAGGCATATACAATAAAAGATTAAAAAATGAATTTTGTTTAGAGAGAACCAAAAGAGAAGCAGTAAAAGTTTGTACTGCCCAAAGTAAGTTTTCAACCAGAACTAATTAAAACTCCAGCCTCTAGCCTTTAATATGCATAGCAAATCTCAGGCACTTCTAATTGGAGATTTGTTCAGGGGGAACTCGGTTGCCATCCCAACAGTCACTGGCTGTGCGCACATTCAGATGACTCCATCAACAGCAGCCCCATGGAGTATACAGAAAATTCTTTATTTCTGTGCAATGGTACCAATCCCCACAGCTCAACAGAGGTGACAGCTTGATCCTGAAGGAATGTTCTGCATGAAATCTGTTTGAAAATGGTGATTGTTTTTGCGTTTGGTGATGCTAGTGGCACAGAGAGTCAAAAAGAAATTGCTATTGTGCATAATTCAAATGTGAATGTTATTCCAAAGAAAAACAATGATTGTCTTCGTAATCTTTCATCAAAATGTAATAACGTGCTCTGCCTCCGAAACGACTTTCCTTTTCGGATGATGTCACAAATCCCTCTTGCTTTTTTACCCCATTCTCTCAAACCACCTGTCTCCATTACTGGATAAAATTAAGCCTTGTCCTACTTTTTTTTTTTCTTCATGTTCAATATTGTTTCATTCAGAAGTACAGTGCAGTTAATTACAAAACAAAGTTTAAATGGAGTCTGAACGTCAAGCGATTCGGTCTGAATTAATTGGAGAAGTTTAATACTTAGGGTTAGGGGTTTAAAACAAACCCTGGCCAAAATGTTTCAGGAATATCAATACAGTGCTGCCCTTTGAAGAATTATTTTTTAGAGTAAAAATACAAGGAAGTTTCTTGTCATAGCCATGAGTATCTGTATGTCACGCCTCATTGAGTCTGCACATATAATCTTTCATGATCTACACAATGATGTACTGTCTGCATTTTTAAAAAACTATTCCAATATAGCAATACTGCACAGTCTCACAAATAAACGTCACAGTCCATCTAGCAGAACTGCTTGCAATTGTCTTGAGTTCATTTATTAAAGTGTGTATTCATTCATCTCCCAGATTGACAGATCTGACCTGTCTGCCTCTATATAAACAATAACTGTCTTTTTCTAAATCTACAGCAATCAAAAATAATAAATGGTATCATTTTAAACACGCAAGTTTTAACATCCTTCAAAAACTAATGTGAGCTGTGGCGTGATTACTCTCCATTGCTGTTGGAACGGTGACAGAAAACACACGTTCCTACTTGAGGCGGTAAAAATTAGGCAATGATAACTCAGCAGTCACTACTTTAGATACTTTAGATTGATCGGCCGCTGCTTAAAGCGAGACATAAAGGAGGAAACTGTTTTGACAGATAAAGAGATCTTTGAATCCCGTGCAGCTCCAGGACCAAAAAACACATGCTCCTGAATTGTTCTGCTCTCAATCGCCGCATTGTGGTCATACTGGAATAGTTCACCGCAGAATGAAAATTGTGTCATTATTTACTCATCCTCATGTATGATGTTCTTTCAGAAAAGGTGAATTTTTGAAGATTTTTGTTTTTGTTGAAGAATATCTGTTTAAGTGTACTTGAAGAATCTTATATAAAAAAATTAAAAATAAAAAAATTAAAAAAAAAACATTATTCGGAAATGCTTTAAAAAATTACTTTAAAAAAAACTAAACCAAAAGGTTAAAAACAGTGATACTATGAAAAATAAAACATATTTATTCTAAATGGCTTCAGGAGCAGAATTCAGTGAGACTGGAATGGACTTGTAAGTGCTTAGTGCTCAATGAAATGAACAATCATTTATATGAATGACTGGAGGCAGTGGAGTTCACCTCCTCTATACAGATGACACATGATTTGAACATTTCATCCAAAACAATTCAATCCTCCGAAAGCCTTACAGATATTAACCTGCTCTCTCCCTGAATCATGCATAAGTTATGTGCACTAGTAGTGGGAAATATGACTGAAATCTTATATCACAGTATGAGTGAATTTATATAACAGTAATCACAATAGATACTTTTTCTGGAAACTCAACAATTTCCAGCGATTTAAGGGTGTTTCTTCAACTTCGGGCACCTTTAGCACTGTGCTAAAAAGTCTAATTAAAACATTTTACAGACTCTCACCAATTTTTAAAAAATGTGTCAACTAGTAATCTCCAACGAAAACTGTTATTTTTATAATTATTCTGAAAGTCATGAAAACTCCCATCACAGTGCTATTTCCACCACATCTCAAATTCTGTATTGTGTTGTATTGGAATTCCATTGTGGAAATTATGGTGATGGATTATTCTGTATATCACGGTAATTAACATGCACAATATTGTTATTGTGGGCACTTCAAAATACCGTAAATAATTCTAGATAACCTTTTAGCCAAGATTTTTTTTCTTTTTTTCTGATCGCACAATAGTTTGTTTTTTTTCATTAACGAATCAAGATTCACAAGAGTTTGATGTAAAAAAAAAATTAAATAATAAAAAAAAAACAACATCATGGACGAGAAGCATGGCTGAAGGAGGAATGCAGCTGACCCTTTATCCGCCTTCTAATAGGGTAAAGTAAGAAGTGTGGAAGTATTTTGGGTTCCATAAAAATGCGGATTGTTGGTCGAAGATGGTTTCCCTTTGTATAAAAAATGTGGCAGAAAGGTGACAGTGAAACACGGGAACACCTCCAACATGTTCGCTCATCTGCGGGACAATCATCCAATGCAATTCAGCCAGATAAAGGTAAGTTGTGACAGTTCTGCTTGTTTTTCCAAACTGTTTTTTAAAAAACTCAACTCTAAGGCTAATTTCAGACTGCAGGCAAAAGTGGCCCAAATTCTTTTTTTTTTTTTTTGCTCATATGTGACTCAGATCTGTTTTTTGTTTTTTTCATAACAGTGTGAACAGTACAAACCACATAGTATCTGATCTTTTCGATTCTGATTTGGGCCACTTCCATATGTGGTCCTAAATCCGATACAGGTCTGATTTTTTGCAATGTGACCCCAGTCTGAACAGTCATATCGGAATTCATGCAATTTTTACGTCACTCTACAATGACATTCATCACAATTCTGCACTCATTGTGCTGGCGGGAGTCATTCCAAACATTTGCCATTCAAAGAACGGCAGTTCGAATTCGCTGGCTTCCGCTGCACATCACCTTATAAATGAACGTGTAAACCCTGACTTAAGTGGACTCCATGTTTACTTCCGTATGACAGTGTGCTGCGTGTGACATCTTTGTTATTGTTCGTTTGCGCATGTGGGTCAGTTCAGGACCGTGACCAGTTCACACTGGAATCTGATATTGGATCTGAGCAATAAATCCGAATTGAGCCCTAAGGCTTGCAGTGTGAACGTAGCCTAGAAGACAACTAGCTAAGTGGCAACTAAGACAACAAAGAAAGTGAACTGTTCCTGCCATTTGCAGATAATGTGTAGCTTGCTTTCAAGTGGCCCAAGAGTAATTTGCTAAAACTCCGCTAGCTACACAGTAACGTTTGCATCTTGTAGTGATAACTAAAACACAGTTGTAATCAGCTAATACTAATTCCTGTCATTAATAATAGCGATGTGGCACAATGATGATTTCAATATTAAGTTCAAGTTGGAACGCAATGCAATCGTACATTGCCATACAGTGTGAGTGAACTTATGGTTATTAAATCTGTAGTTAGCGTCTAGCTATATATTAGCAACTGGCTTGCTATCCAGAAAAAAAAAAAACATGCATTTGTTTTTTTAAATATAAAGGGTTCTTTTCAAAGTTTTTTGTTTTCTGTTAATTTAAAAAGCCAGTTTGGTTTTGAAAAAAGTAATTAAACTTCTTATTAAGAGAACAACATGTTTGTTTATATTTCAACCCATTTTTGTAATGTAATTCAATACTGTGATAATACCGTACACCATGATAAAAGCTTCAGCAATTATCGTGATGTGAAAATCTGATAGTTACATGCCTAGATGGAAATTACATTCTCATTGTCTAATATTGAAAGTATGGGTCTGGGACAAGGCTACAACAGTAAAATCTGTACATAAAAGGCATTTTAAAATGAAGCCCTAGTACAAAGTTACCAAGTCCATTTTAATGTGAACTTCATTTAACAAAAAGAAAAATGTTGAAATCTGTTTGTTAATAAAAAAACAACCCCTGGGACATGAAATTGCATGAAGCTGAAGAAAGATCTATATACGTTGCTTTCAAAAAATCATTTCCTCAGACTACACTGCTACTTTTAAATGGAAAAAGATGCTATTTGACCCCAGATGGTGTAGAAATGGCATATAACCAGCCAAACCGTGACCTTTGACCATTGAAAATGCTTTGAACCCCAAGCATTTCCAGGACCAAACTACTATATATTGCTAAATCAACGTCCTGCTTTCAATCACCACATTGTGGTGTTAAAACACATACCAATTGCTCAAAATAAAAACATGATATTCAGTTAGCACACAAAAGCCAGTCATGGTCTGAAAACGCTACAAACACTTAGACAAACAGAACTTCTGGCAACTGATCACGAAGGTATATATCTATTTAAGCACGCTTGCAGTATATGGAGGGAAAGTTGCATAAACCAAACACTTAAAATAACATGTCATTTTGGGGATGCAAGGTGCTTAAGAGAATAATCTGCTAACTAAAGGTTGTAATGTTATGAAAAACAAATGTTTTTAGATGTATTCTAAATGGTTTCGGGAGCAGAGTTTATTGAGACTGGAATAGACCTGTAAGTGCTTAGAGCTCAATTTAGTAAACAATCATTGAAATGACTGGAGGCAGTGGAGTCACCTCTATACAGATGACACATGATTTGGACTGCACCAGCAGAGAGAGGCATTAATTACATTAAAAACAATTCAATAACTCAATAGGGTTGTGTTCAAAATTTCGATATTACGATACATTGCCATGTTCTCCTTGCCGATGCGGGTTTTAATGTGGCTGCATCAATATCGATATTATGCAGCACACTGAAAGTTTTAGTGTAGCCCAAAATGCCTGTCAAATGGTGCAAGTCACCTGAGCAGTAGTAGGCCACCACATTTAAATTGGATGAGATTCTTGCTACCGCTGACAGAAACTAAAATCTAAAATATATGTGCATTCTGGCTTTTTGCCTTAACTCGCCAGTTGGCTGGTGCTCCTGTCTGACTCGCAATTTGTTGAGATGTTCAATGGCACTGAAGAGTTTTCTTTCTTCTGTGTCAGTGGCCTGACAAACACTTTTGTTTTTTATGCGAGCACTGCAAATGATCTCAGGCAATCTCAGGAGGAGTTTAAACAGAGAGACGGGCCACTTCTATTAAAATGAATGAGAGAAACTGGAACTCCCAATGGTCAACAGATGTAGAAAGGAAGTCCTGCCTTACAGATAAAAGAGCCAGTCACCTTTTAGATAAAGACATTACCTGTCAATCAACTCGAGAGTGTGCATGCGCATTAGCTAAAGCCAGGAAAATTACGTTTTTTGATGGCTGCCAGTAGATGGACTTGCTAGAAAGACTTTGGTTTAAATCACTTTAAAACCAGCAGTTCACATTTTACTGTACATGAACTGTGAATAGCCAATATCCTGTATATTTACGAATCATAAAAAATCAAAGTGGCTGGTAAAATTGGTCAAAAAGGTTCGTTTTGTACCCTGCTCTCAACCGAGATGTGGAAAATACCAAAAAGTATGGGCACCGTGGATATCACACGCGAGGGAGAGTTAGACTAACTAGGAACTCACATGGTCCATCCACACTGAAGCCGTTGTGAAGAAGGCTCATCAGTGCCTCTTCTTCCTGAGACGGCTGATGAAGTTTGGAATGAACCGCCACATCCTCACACGGTTCTATACCAGCACTGTAGAGAGCATCCTGACTGGCTGCATCTCCGCCTGGTACGGCAATAGCACTACCCACAGCCGCAAGCACTGCAAAGGGTGGTGCAAACTGCCAGACACATCATCGGAGGTGAGCTTCCCTCCCTCCAGGACATCTATACCAGGTGGTGTGTGAAAAAAGCTCGGAGGATCATCAGAGACTCCAGCCACCCGGGCCATGGGCTGCTCTCACTGCTACCATCAGGCAGGCGGTATCGCAGCATCAGGACCCGCAACAGCCGACTTCATGACAGCTTCTTCCCCCAAGCAATCAGACTTTTGAACTCTTGATCTCCCACGATCAATATACATCAGCACTGCACTTTATTACTCTTATACCTCACTGTCATAAATTATATTATTATTATATTATATTCTCTTTTAACAACACACTGGCAACTTACTATCAACCGACAGCCTCAATGTCAATACAGTACAATACAACCTACTGTATATTTTCTATATACTTTTTTATTGTATTATGTGTATTCTATATTGTGTGTATTGTATACTGTACACTGTATGTTATTATTTGTATATTGTGTTATGTGTAATTATGTGTATATTAGATTTTAAATTGTGTTGTAAATCTGATGTTTATTGTAAATTGGTATATGTCCCATCACTGTCACGACTACTATGTTGCTCGGACCTGCACCCAAGAATTTCACAAACTATTGCACTTGTGTATATGGTTGTGTGACAATAAAAATTATTTGATTTGATTTGATTTTGATTTGAACTATATTAAGAAAACGCAACTGCAGGCTAATATGATTTTAGCACAGTTTGGACACTTTCACTCTTGGATTAAATGAATCACGGCTGACTGTGAATAGTAAATTTCTACAATGGCATCTTGTGTCCTAGATGACACAAGTAAAAAGTTACTGAGTGCACCTTTAAAAACAAGGTTTGATTTTGAGCCACAATATTTTAAACTATAGTAAATGTAGCACAAAACACTTTTAAAGCAGAAAAAAGAAAGGGCCAATAAAATTAATGTGCTTTTAGGTAAAATAATTATTTATTTAGCTTTTCTTATCTTTATGGACCTTATTGTGTTTCAAATGGCACAAAATGATGAAAACTGTTAAATAGTTTACTATAAACAACTGTTATGCTAAATAATGCTCAGGAGAAATTCAGTTCAAAATTAACATGTATCATGATTCGTATCATACCGTGGCCTCTGTATCGTGATGCGTATTGTATCGGGACGTTGTTGGTTATACTCAGCCACATACCTCAAAGATTTCTATTCACAAAAAATAACACCTGTTTCACAATATGTATACATAACACATGAGTTAGAAACACAGTTAGGATGAGTATATTTTGATGAGCAGATTTTTTTATTATAGGACATTTTTTCTTCCCTAATTAATAGCCAAATTAAAATCTTATTAGATCTGTTTTGGAATTCCAGTTGAGTTTAAATACTCCTATATAAATACCCCCATCATTTAAAGTACAATTTCAGTAAACTCACCCTCCTTCACTCTCTGCCTCTTCTGAGCTTTGTCCTTCACTCCTCATTGGGGCACCTGCTCTTTTTCTCCTGGTAGGAGTCCTATGTAGAGGACCCACCTTGCGAGCACCAATATCTTCCACGCTTCGGCCTCTCAGTTGATCTCTGACATTGTCCTGCAGGTGTGGAAGAGCATCCTTCAGGGCTTTCACTTCCTCCTTGAGTTCAGAAACACACTGTATCAGAGCACCCAACCGATCCAGCACTTCTGCCTGGCCTGACCGCAGAACCACACTGCCTCCTTTGTGATCTGCGGTACTTCTCAGTTGCAGGACTCGGCCACCACTGGTTCCAGATTTGCGGAAGAACACGATGGCCAGGCTGATCCCTGCAGCCCCGGCCAGAACTCCCAAAGCCAGAGCCCTGCTGTCTGCTTGAGCCATTCTGAACAGCTGCAGAGATAGGAAAACAAGAACATGCTGATTAGCAACCTCACATCTATTGGAAACAGGTTATCAAGATAAACTAATGCTAACAAGTACCAAATGACCATAAGTGGTAGCTATTTACACACAAAGAGCATTACATAGTAGATGGCAAAAAACGTGGACATTAACTTTTGTTTTGCACTGTAAAAAATTTCCAAAATTGTACCTGAAAAAGAAAGACTTTTGTAGTTACAACGGTAATTAACAACACATTTTAGAGTGAAAAGCAGACTTTTATAGTTCTAGAAGGTTAGTATATCAAGTTTATATAATTTTATATTATAAATGGTAGTGAACCTTAAAATATACAGGCATTAAAAATTACATCCCATAAAACCTGAAACATGGTCAATATATTTTTTTAATGTCAATTTCTGTCAACCACAGCTGGCGGTATTTTAACGCAAATTTAACATCATTTTTTTAAGTGTTTTCAGGATTTAGGTTAAAAACTCGCAATATTTTACAAAAAAAGTCTCAATAAAATGTTAAACTTATTAAACTTTGAGAATAAATTTGTTGTGTTTTGAGAAAAAACTCGTTAAATTTCAAGAAAAAAGTCTAAATAAAATATTGTGAATAAACTCAATAAACTTTGAAAATAAATTTGTTGTGTTTTGAGAAAAAACTCGTTAAATTTCAAGAAAAAAGTCGAAATAAAATGTTAAGAATAAACATTTGGAGGGGTGGGGGGGAGACTAGTTAAATTTAATGAAAAAGGTCGAAAATACTTTTTAGAAATACTTCCTTAAATGACTACACAAGCACATTTATTTAAGTTACTGCATGTACAGGTGCTGGATAACAGGAATAACCACTAATGTGCTTTCAATATTAATAGTCACTTCATACTTTATATAACCCAGTTGTTTCACTTTATGACATGACAGCAGCGATAAAGATAAAACTTAAATTCATTCTTCATCCAAACAGGGTCTCCATTCATCCAGTGGTTGAATTATAACGTACAAAACCGATTTTAAACAGCACTAGTGTTCATAATTATCAGCTGTCAAGGTCTTTCCAGGCACTATGAGAACTACTTATATGTACACGTGAGGCAGAGGTGAATAGCCTTCTAATAGCACTAAAAGAGAGCAGTTCGCACTACCAATAATCTTATTAAAGCGTAAAACAGCAATAATGTCATAGTTAAAAGCAATAATCACCTACATAAGCTCTCCTGGGCGCAGCGGTGTGTCTGGAAAAACAGTCCGTGTTGCTCCAGCGCTCGATACTGAAGGTTCCGCCCTGGTTTTGAAAACATTTACAGCTTCAGTCAAACATGACAAATAAATATTGTGCAATAACAACCAAAGATGTTTGATATCGGGAGGACATTACGATATGGTGATTAAAAAACTGGTGGATGAATGTAAAAATGTTTTGGCTTGCTATGAGAAATTAATTTAACGGTAGCTAGCCTATATACTGAATGCTAATTTTCTTTTCATTTTACCTCACAAAAGGATTTTGGTGGTATTATAATGTTTTTAGATGGTAATGCCATGGTACTTTCAGTGCTGGGTAGATTACTTCTGAATTGTAATCTGGTACTGATTACAAATTACATGACTAAATCAATATCATAATCTCTTGGATTCATTTTTAAGGTCTGTTTGGTGTCACATGCATTTGAGTAGGATAAGCTGGTACCATTTTGACAATGTTGCTTGAATGCATTAAAGAAAATTTACTTAATTTATCAAAATATGAGAGTTGATATGATTTGTGTGTGCGTGGGTGGGGGTGGGTAATCACTTGTTTCTGAGTGAAATAAAAAGACGCTTAAAATGGTCTTACTTTTGGCAATTTTGGCATTACAAACGCCATCAATGTGTGGTAAAAGATCAGATAAGTTATATTTGTGAATCAACATAAAAAAATAAATAATAATAATAATCTGTCACAAAGGCAAAATCATATTCATGTACATTTTTGAAGTGGCGTTCAAAAACAATTTGCGGAGCTAAAACTAACTTTACCGCACTATTACAATCGGTTTGGCTTTTTATGTATGGATTACCGCTCCATCTTCGGTGTAATTATAGCCACATGCCTGATGGCTCGTATCAGGTCTGTGTATGCAGTTCTACAACCCCCAACACTTAGGCTACCAAATGTTTATCAGTGAAAGGCTGATTTAGAATGAAAAAATTTAAATATTTAAAAAGAAGAATAGTTCGAGGGATCAATAAATGATGAACAATTTACTGCAGTGGCCTGATTAATAAGTAATCATGTAATTTATAAAAAAGTAACTGTATAATGATTCCGATTATTTTAAAATGTAATTTCTGATTATTATTTTTTTTTTACTCCCCTTTTCTCCCCAATTTGAAATACCCAGTTCCCAATGCGCTCTAAATCCTCGTGGTGGTGTAGTGACTCGCCTCAATCAGGGTCGCCTCCGCATCTGAGATCGTCAATCTGCGCATCTTATAACGTGGCTTGTTGATCGCGTTACCGCGGAGACGTAGCGCGTGTGGAGGCTTCACGCTATTCTCTGCGGCATCCATGCACAACTCACCACGCACCCCACCGAGAGCAAGAACCACATTATAGCGACCACGAGGAGGTTACCCCATGTGACTCTACTCTCCCTAGCTACCGGGCCAATTTGGTTGCTTAGGAGACCTGGCTGGAGTCACTCAGCACGCCCTGGATTCGAACTCGCGTCTCCAGAGGTGGTAGTGAGCGTCAATACTCGCTGAGCTACCCAGGCCCCCTTAAAATGTAATTTGATCTAATTACAAGTTCTTGATTTTTGTAATCTGATTATGTAATACAAATTACATTTAATCCATTACTACCCAGCACTGGGTACTTTGAAATATACAGTGGTAGCAAATGGTTATTTTATTCATGAACCATTGCATTTACACACATCACATGGTTCTCCAAAAGTACTTCAAAGAAAACAAAGGTGCTACCATGGTACTAGTCAAAGAAGCAATAACATTACCATAATACCATGTCCAAAAGCATGTTATTACCATGCTACTATGTCCCAAATTTTTTTTTGAAAAATTCCTTTTAACCTATTCATTTCCATGACTTTTCCAGTTCTTCATGAGTTCTGGGTAAGGATTTTTTTTTATAATTTTACAGAAATTGCACACGATGATGATGATTTATTTTTTTAAACAGAAACATTTGTATTACAGTATAATTCTCACAATTCTTTTATTGGATAGCAGCTACTGTATATATCAGTGTACTTCACATGGACCCATCTTATTTTATCTCTATAAAGTGGGACCATCAGCATGAAATTGTTCATACAGAATATATGGAAGTCTGTAGAATCAGATTAAAGCTAGACAATGTTAATGACCCACAAATATCAGATGAAACAAAGAACCAAAGTTCATCTGAATCACTCATTAACAGAGTCACACAAGCTTTTCATGACCACTACTTTACAATTACACAAACTCAGAAATAGACCTTTATTTAAAATGTACAATTTAAATGGTTTTGTAATCTAACTGCTATGTATTTAAATAGTCTGTACACTAAAAAAAATGACTAGTAAGATGTACTAGATTTTTCAGCAAGATGAGCTAGATATTTATTTCTCAAGTTGTTGCACACAGTTTTACTTTTTAAGTTAAAATTAAGTAAAATCTGTTTAACTTCATGACATAATGATTAAAGTGAGTAAACTTAAACATGTTAGTAAATACAGTAATTTTACTTAAAATATGATTACTAGAATAAACTTAGTAAAATTGAAATGAACATTTTATAAGAACATGTCATATTTTAAACTTTCCTTACAAACACTTATTTAATCATGTAACACATGAGTCGTGACATACAGGAGCCTCCCACAGGAACACTTAGTGCATGTTTGGTAGTCTATAAGATAGCATCAGCTTACAGTATAGGCTATAGAAACAAGATACAGAGCACACAGACCTGAACACTTGGTGCACAAAACATGATGAAGGTGACAATCAACAGATTTATTTTGTATTTTTTATTTTATTATCTTGAAAGGGTCATTTTGAGTAGAAAATGAACTTCAGACTGCACAAAACAAGAAGTTACCAAACGTAACCACAACATTAGCAATAAAAACGGTGTAAATAAACTTCAGCAAACACTGAAACCATGCAAGCTCATTAATTATTCAAGCCCAGTATATGCTGGGAACACCAACTTGAAAAGTTAAGTTAAATGTACTTATTATATTTACAAGTGAAATTTAAGGTTTTCTACGATAGGATTGATACATTATGACACACTGTAAAGATAACTATCAATTATAAATAATATTTATTAATAAGCAACAGTGTAGAGCATTAATTTTTTTACACGTTTGAATGTAGAATTTACTTAATATTTTAATGTTCACACTTAAACTACCTTATTCAATGTAGAACATACTTAATCTTATCTGCTATATTTACGTCACCACAAAGTCATTTTATTTTCAGTGTATGACATTGTTACACAAAGAATATCTTGAACAAAATCCTGTATGCTTAATCTCAAAATAAATACAATTAAATGAATCATTTTTTTTTAAATAGAAGTTTGAAAGATATATAGTGTTTGGTTAAATTAAGGAAAACTTACTTTAATGGAACAGTCCTGTGGCCTTGTCTTCACTGCTGTGGAGCTTTGCTGTAATGTGTTTCTCTCCATAAACACAAGTATCTGATAAACCTTGAACTGTGATACAAGTTTCAGGGCTGCTCTGATTGGCTTCTTGCATCCTTGGAGTTAATTAACAGCATATTCATTAGTCTTAAAAAAGGGCTGTATCACTTTTTTTTCTGTAACTTTTTTTTTTCACTTATAAATGTGGTTTATTTTATCTTACCATTTTAAGCACCTTTAAGCACCAACAATGTTTTTCTCAATTATTTACTTGTTGCTCTGTCTCTTGGGCATATGGGACACCCTCCTAAATAATAATAATAAAAAATGATTAACTACTAATCAATTAGCATACTGTAAAGCAAAACTATTACATGTTAATATTACATGAGACTTTAGCATGATAGCACTGAGTGAGGAAAGTTGCAAATTTACCTTCTAAGTTTTAATTTGCAGTGGAGATTGAGCAGATGCTCACCTTATTTGCCCTTTGCGGCAAGGTAACTGCCACTGTCTCAGACAATGTTGTCAACTTTTTAAAGGTATTCAAAGAATGTTTTAAGCAGATGCTAAAGTAGGTTTACAGCAATAATATACGGTACCTCAGTGCAGTAACTCTTAGCAAAAACAACCATATTCAAGTTTTCATGAATTTTAATAGCAAAGGAAGTGCAATTAGGAGGGATTAGGGGCCAATGTTTGTGATTTACAGAGGTAGCACATTTCACATTTCACTCCTGCGACTTTTAAGTAAGTTGGTACTGTTCCTAGACAATGTCAATGGAGCTATTTTCATGCACCCCCTCAAAAGCTAACTGTTTTTGAGAGGTTTAGCACTGAGGTTAGTGTTAGCTAATAGCTACTTAACTAATTTATAAGATTATGAACTATTTCCCAGGTCTTCTGGCAGTCAGTTTATTTTTTATTTTTTATTTTTTTTTTGTACCTTGCGTACTGGACCAAGGCACAGAGAATGGGACAAGGAGCTTAATGAGCACCAAGTCCTGGACGGAAAGTCCAACTCATGGATGAGCTTATTCATCTTTTGCTGCCGTATAGCTGCTAGCTAAAGGAGCAAGTCATCACTGACATCTTCAGTTCAAGCATGGCCATAGTAACAGGAACATCATCACCTGTTCTTAGTATTAGGTTCAGTGCCCATTTGGATGTCAAGGCAACAAGTTGGCTCCTCTATGACTGTGAATTTGAGTTTGTTCAGTCCAAACCTACGAGATATCCAGAGTGTATTTACATTTGTTCGGGTAGCTGACATTTTTATCCAGAGTGACTTACAAATGAGGAACAAAAATTGCTTAGAGGAGTGAAGGCTAAAGCAGATGTTAAAAAAAGACATTATGAAATGAGTGGTTTGAATTTGTATTATTATTATTTATAATATTATTATTATTATCATCATCATTTGAGTGTTGGGTAAGTCACTCTAGTACAGATTACTAATTACTTATCTAAAAATTGTTATAAGGTTACTTTACTGATTACTTCATTTAAAAAGTAATCACATGATTAATTAATTTACTGCTTTTTATTTTCTGAACTGTTACAAAGGGTTAACTAATATAGATAATTAACAAGACACGCCTACGATTGATCTGTCACAGCAAAACAAGATACAATCAATTCAAATGAAAAATTAAAAAATGACCATCATACATAATGATAGCAAGGTAAACTTGTATAGAGGTGAATGGGGGACCACAGCAAATATAATTTTTGCTTACCTGTTTGCTCCAACAGCAGAAAAAAAAAATCCACTATTACGCTTTCACAGCTTTCCCAAAGAAGAAAAAAATAGAGAGCGGTGGATTACAGCAGTCAGAAGAGAGAAAGTGGCTAAATTTTCTTTCACTTCCTCAGCAGCTGTGTTAGAAACCTCATCGTGGTAAATTGTTGTTTAAAACTTATTCCAAATTAATATAATAAATTTCAATGTTATATATTTACACTAAATAATTAAAAAATGACAAATATAAAATAGTTGGCTAGATTTACGCTGCTAAATAAGGCGGAAATGCGTCATCACAGTCTGTGAAATGGGTCCATTAATTTACTTTGAAGTTACTACAAACACTTTTCATGGAAAAGTTTTTATGTTTACGCTCAACAAATTCCAAATAGTGTTTGTAATTTTCTTCTCATCTATTTACATTTACATTTATTCATTTGGCATATGCTTTTATCCAAAGCGACTTACAAAAGAGGAATACATTATAAGCATATATATATATATATATATATATATATATATATATATATATATATATATATATATATATATATATATATATATATACACTATATTGCCAAAAGTATTCGCTCACCCATCCAAATAATTGAATTCAGGTGTTCCAATCACTTCCATGGCCACAGGTGTATAAAATGAAGCACCTAGGCATGCAGACTGCTTCTACAAACATTTGTGAAAGAATGGGCCGCTCTCAGGAGCTCAGTGAATTCCAGCGTGGTACTGTGATAGGATGCCACCTGTGCAACAAGTCCAATCGTGAAATTTCCTCGCTACTAAATATTCCACAGTCAACTGTCAGTGGTATTATAACAAAGTGGAAGCGATTGGGAATGACAGCAACTCAGCCACGAAGTGGTAGGCCACGTAAAATGACAGAGCGGGGTCAGCGGATGCTGAGGCGCATAGTGCGCAGAGGTCGCCAACTTTCTGCAGAGTCAATCGCTACAGACCTCCAAAGTTCATGTGGCTTTCAGATTAGCTCAAGAACAGTGCGTAGAGAGCTTCATGGAATGGGTTTCCATGGCTAAGCAGCTGCATCCAAGCCATACATCACCAAGTGCAATGCAAAGCGTCGGATGCAGTGGTGTAAAGCACGCCGCCACTGGACTCTAGAGCAGCGGAGACGCGTTCTCGGGAGTGACGAATCACACTTCTCCATCTGGCAATCTGATGGACGAGTCTGGGTTTGGCGGTTGCCAGGAGAACGGTACTTGTCTGACTGCATTATGCCAACTGTGAAGTTTGGTGGAGGGGGGATTATGGTGTGGGGTTGTTTTTCAGGAGCTGGGCTTGGCCCCTTAGTTCCAGTGAAAGGAACTCTGAATGCTTCAGCATACCAAGAGATTTTGGACAATTCCATGCTCCCAACTTTGTGGGAACAGTTTGGGGATGGCCCCTTCCTGTTCCAACATGACTGCGCACCAGTGCACAAAGCAAGGTCCATAAAGACATGGATGAGCGAGTTTGGTGTGGAAGAACTTGACTGGCCTGCACAGAGTCCTGACCTCAACCCGATAGAGCACCTTTGGGATGAATTAGAGCGAAGACTGCGAGCCAGGCCTTCTCGTCCAACATCAGTGTCTGACCTCACAAATGCGCTTCTGGAAGAATGGTCAAAAATTCCCATAAACACACTCCTAAACCTTGTGGAAAATCTTCCCAGAACAGTTGAAGCTGTTATAGCTGCAAAGGGTGGGCCGACGTCATATTAAACCCTATGGATTAAGAATGGGATGTCACTTAAGTTCATATGTGTCTAAAGGCAGATGAGCGAATACTTTTGGCAATATAGTGTGTGTATATATATATATATATATATATATATATATATTATTATTTTTTTTATTTATTTTTTTTATTTATTTTTTTTTAGTGACTGGTTATGTGCTCATGGAAAAGATGTGTTTTTAGCATATTTTGAAGAGAGAAAGTGAGTCAGTACACAGATGGAGTTGGGAAGGTCATTCCACCAACGTGGTACGATGAAGCTGAAAGTCCAGGAAAGTGTTTTGGTGCCTCTTTGTGTTGGTACAACAAGGCGACATTCCTTAGCTGACCACAGGCTTCTAGTGGGCGCGTATCTCTGCAGAAATGATTTTAGGTATGCTGGAGCAGACCCAGTGACTGTTCTGTATGCCAGCATCAGAGCCTTGAATTTTATCCGTGCATCAACCGGCAGCCAGTGGAGAGAGATGAGGAGTGGCGTAACATGCGCTCTCTTTGGTTCATTAAAGACCAGACGTGCTGCTGCATTCTGGATCATTTGGAGGGGTCTAGTTGCACATGCAGGGAGGCCTGCAATGAGAGCGTTACAGTAGTCCAGTCTATTTATGACAAGTGACTGGACAAGAAGTTGTGTGGCATGTTCAGAGAGGAAGAGTCTTATCTTCCTGATATTGTAGAGTGTAAATATACATGATCATGCTGTCTCTGAGATGTGGTCTATGAAATTTTGTTGGTTATCAATGGTTACCCCTAGATTTCTGACTGTTTGGTTTACACGCGAGCCATACCCTCATCAGCAGGGCTGTAGCAAGGTAACCTGGGCCCCCTGACTGTATCTTGCTCTGAACCCTTTTCGTATTAAAAAATACAGTTTAGAATTTGTTGTAGGACCTTTGGGCCCCTAGAATCGTTACAACCTTTCACCCCACTAGCTACGGCCCTGCTCATCAGCACCACGATGACTCGTTATGTCTTAAATGTATATTATTTTATATCTGAGAAATATGAAAAAAATTTAAGTCAACCTCAAAAATGTACTTATGTGGTAACATTTCAGTTTTCCGGTTGTATTCAAGTCAAAGAAATGATGCAATGTTAATGATTAAACCTTAAAGCTCTTTTATTGTTCGTGGTTGTTTACATGTTCTGTACTTTCTGTATTAATTCCCTGCCTGATCAGACTTGCTTCATTGCAAGGACCCTATGTTCTTTTATAGTTAACAGTCATGCAAAATTTTCATCCAACATGAAAAATTAACAAATATACAAAGTAGATCTAACATATAGTACATAATATCTTACATAATTCTTAAGAATCAATTATCTACAATTATACATACATAATTATATTATATATAAATGATGTTGGAAATTATATAGAGGGAGAAAATGTAAAGGAAGAGATACATTTAATTTCTTCAGCAGCTTTACAGCTCTTTTTCTTTAGGTTAAATCTCACAATTATCTACTGTTTGTTGTACAGTCCATTCAACATCCATTCAGGCTTCTTATCACTGGAACGATCTTTCCTCTCTGCTTACACCTTTGGAGTGCACCCTCAAAGGCAGTGTATTTAAAGGTATAATTAAGAACCATTGATGACAGTCTCTAAACATAGCCTGTTTTTACTTTTTTCCTTATCAAGAATGCTCTAAGATTTTCTTAAGCAAGCCTCAGTGCAGGACAGTATCATCTACAAAATGGGTTGTAGGTCTGTTCTAATAGGTTCACAGAAAGCGGGTAAGAAACAATGCTAAATATAAATAATAAAATGCAACTAACATACAATTGTGCAGAGTTTGTACAGCCAAATAAAAAGGCTTGTCAATTTTTAAAGAGGAGGAGAAAATGTTTTGTTGTTGACATTAAAGGCTGTATTTCCAATATAAATGTTATTTTTTTATTTTATTTTATTTATTTATTTATTTAGCAAATTTATCTGTCTCTATAATATGACTAATGCTAATTCAATATTTGGCTCAGTGTTTGTTCCTTATGTTAGGCTGGTAAATTAAGGAGGTTGTATAATACCTATACTAAGCTATACGTATATCTTATGGCAGTTGTACGACTGGCAAATGCCTTGAAAAAAAGATGCTTTCTGGCAGCAATGGTGCAGTTACGGCCCCTTGGGTAAATCACATTTCTGCTGTTGTTAATACATAAAAAAATTAATTAAAAAACAAACTCAGAAATTTTTAATTTAGCCTGTTATGCCATGTTTATAATGTTGCATATTGTTGGGCCTATGCAGCTCATGGTAACATTAATACATTTCAGTGTTAAACTTTTTTTGTCTTTTTTTACACTGTTAACAATTCTGTTGTCACTTGATGTCCAAAGTAAAATATGGGTCCTGATGCAAAACAGGAGTACAGTTTATTTCCTACTGGATGTGCCAAGCATTTTTCCCTCACACTTCCAATGTTGTCTATAAAATCAGAGCACACATTACACAGCTGTCTGTTGCTGATGAGTGTTCCTTTATGTAACAAGGGCTATTTGTGGAAAAAGGCGCAGCACAGCCTGCACCGCCCCATTTATACACAGTACTGATGGTGTAGCCCTCATGAAGGTGTGGCAGGTGGAGCTTGCATGCATGGCTACGATTGCTACGTGCAGATTCATGGATGTGCCTCCTGTCACGAAAACACTGCATTGTTCCAGACCAACCTTAATTCGTTCGCCCTATAAACACACGTAGACACACCGTGCCAACTCAAGGCACTAGAATGTGCTGCTTCAAATGAGATTGGATGATAGATTTCATGCACCCAAGACCTCATTCTGATCAGGCCAAAGCTTCCAGATTATTCACTATCATCAATGCAACATTTTGTTATTCAAAAACACACATGCTGAAACTATACTGAAGTTATATATAAAGATCAACAGCTATCTGAGCATCAGACGCCTGCGGTATGAATGGAAGACTGATAGCAAAATAAGGACTCACTTACATAAAATCATCCAGGATATTTTGTATAACTGAAATCTCCCATGGTGGTTTTGAAAGATGGCAGATATACAACTAGATCATAGAGTTCATCTCCTGCCCCTTTACACCATTTATAGTTCCTGTGCACTATTAATTTCACGTACTGTTGTGATACAAAATGTGTCGGAGTGCAGTTTTAGTTCAATGCAATTAATTTAACTTATGATAAATAAATACAATAAAAAATACAAAGAATGCATAGCAGCCAGCCAGTCAACACTGGAATTGGCTTTTTAAGCCAGCTCTTGCCATTTTTGCAGGAAATGTACTCTAAACAGTCAGTGGGCACAATGTCTTACTTTTGTAGGTTCAACATCCACCAATTTTAAAGCAAATTACAAGATATTTACATTGGCACCAAAATATGGCTTCATACGCAACAGATACAGGCTGTTAGGGTGATAACATTTAGCACAAGACCATCCTGTTTGTGTAACTAGTTGTGATACATGTATAATCCTGTAAATACCTCCATTATAATCTGATATCTGAATGTCTGTTGAAACATGTAAGGGCAGCGAAATGTTAATCAGCGACATCAGATTTAACAAGATCTCAGCACTAGTTAAAATCACCACTGAACTTCCTGAAGATATTTTTCAGAAGCACAAATATGCTGCTTAGATCTGCTTAAAGGTCCAGGAATATTTTTCACATACCAGAGCTATATGTTTTGAGATTAAAATAACTGCCAGACATACATTTGGAATTAAAAACCTAATTTTAACTCGGAAATAAACAGAAAGTGTAGGGAAATACTTAGGATTCTGCACTATTTAAGTCACTAAACAAATGTAAGCAAATTTGTGACATTTAGCATGCTAACGCCTTTGGTTAAAAAGTCAGATTGCTCAAAATTCTCAAATCATTCTGGGATTACATGGATTATCAGGTTTTGCACAAACTTGTGGGGTCCATTTCAGCTCGAGTGCATGCTGTCAGTAAAGGGATAGTTCACCCAAAAATGAAAATACTCTTATCTTTAACTCACCCTCATGCCATCCCAGATGTGAATGACTTTCTTTCTCCTGCTGCACAAAAACTAAGCTCTGTAGGTCCTCACAATGCAATTGAATAGTGGCCAAAATTTTGAAGTGCCAAAATGCAAATAAAGGCAGCATAAAAGTAATCCATACGACTCCAGTGGTTAATTCTATATCTTCAGGAGCGATAAGATAAGTGCGGGTGAGAAACAGATCAATTTTTATTTCCATTTTTACCATATATTCTCCTCTCTGCCCAGTAGGTGGCGATGTGTACAAAGAATGCAAATAGCCAAAAACAAAATAAGAAGTGTGAGAAAGTGAAAGTGAAGATTGATAGTAAAAAACGACTTAAATATTGATCTATTTCTCACCCACCCCTATTATACTTCTTCAAAAGACATGGATTTCACCACTGGAGTCATATGAATTACTTTTATGCTGCCTTTATGTGCTTTTTGGACCTTCAAATCGTTGGCACCCATCCACTTGCATTGCATGGACCTACAGTGCTGAGTTATTCTTCTTAAAATCTTTGCTTGTGTTCAGCAGAAGAAATAAAGTCTAGGATGGCATGAGTGTGAGAAAATTATGAGAACATTTTCATTTGTGATTGAACTATCCCTTTAAAGCAAAAAAGGGACATACCAAATACTAAGATATTCTGAAATGCATGTTAATTTAACTCAACTTTTTACTCAAATTGTTATGCTTAAAATGTAATTTGTAATGATAATAAAAAAAACTGAATGAGATATATTCATATTTTTCACAAGTGGACTCAGCCTTTTGAACCCCACTGTACATTAATAGAAGTGCATGAACTGACATGCTAATTTGAAAGATTTCGGATGTTTTCAGAGTAAACATACAGTTGCATTGTCCTCACCATGACCCTGTTTAGTAACCCAGTACCCACATGATGACATTATTCGCTAAAATAGATCCCCGTTGGCAGTGAGCCCATGCAGGAGAGAGAGAGAGAGAGAGAGATGAGATGATTGGCTCCTTTTCTCTTCTCCATGCACAGATGGAGCGCAGGACGTACGTGATACATGTCAGTGGCCTCACATACCACCAGCAGCAGATACACATCGGCATCTGTATGCCTGTAATGTGTTGTTAAGTGCTGTAATACATTCAATAGCCTTCAACCTCTTTCTCTTTCTGTATGTGAGTTTGTGAGTTTGTCTAACAGTCTCTCCCTTCTTTCTTGTGTTTCTACAAAAGTTTAAACATTTTTGGATTATTCCATAAACTAACATTCAAAGGTTGGATGCATTTGACTAAATTTATGTTTGTCATCATTATAAAACTTTACGATCTATAGGCTTAAATGCTTGAATTTGTTTTTAGACAAATTCATTTTGAAGACAAATATAACTTGTGCAATATCTTTACCAAAAACAGACTTTGTTTGTATCGAGATGTAATCCATGCGAAGGGTGGGTACTTTGAAGAAACTAAAACAAAGAGATTTCATTTGTTTAACTTTTTTAACTCATGCCATAATTATACTTCCTTTTGTGTTAATTCATAGTTTAGACTTTACTATTACTATAAAACATGGAAAATAGTAAAAATAAAGAATAAAGAATAAATCATATTTCTCTTAAAATTCCTTAGGAGAAATAAAAACAGACAAAAAGAGACAGTTGTTGACATAGCCTACAGCAGAGTATAGAGAGCTAAAATGAATGTGGATAGCACATAGTTCATATCATTTTGTCTTGAAAGAGTTTTATGTGAACTGTTTGAGTTCATTATAAAATCTCTGACTATTAATTGCAGACTTTGAGACATTTTTGCTGACACGGTTTGTGACACTACAAATTCTGTCAAATTTATTGCAAAATACCGGCAGCTGGGGTTGCCAGAAATTTACCTGAAAAAAGATGGTGACCATGTTTCAGGCTTTACGGGATGTCATTTTGATGCCTGTATATTTTAAGGTTCACTACCGTTTATATTAGCCTCTTAAATGATTTAAACTTGATGTAGGGCCTATTAACCTTCTGAAACTATAAAAGTCTGTTTTTCACTTTAAAATGTATTATTAATCACCGTTGTAACTACAAAAGGCCACATTATGACTTAAAGTTCATCAAGAGTGGCCCTTCACGGAGTAATAATTAATATACATGTATAGACAGTGCACAGTGTCACCCAAACACAAAACACCATCAGGGTAAGACATGTGACACTAAAATAATGCAATAAAAATGAACTAAACTACATACAATTTAACAGACCACCCCAGTGTAAATAACTGATATTAAAAATAAGAACAAGCATAACTATTCCCAAAAATATAATGAAATGTGATGGGACACACATGGACTTCTGGGAACGCCCCATTATTTTTTTTTCACTGTAATTTTAACAATAGTTTACAATAAAATTCTACATGTATTCTCTTGTTATATATACTGTATATATATATATATATATATATATATATATATATATATATATATATATATATATATATATATATATATATATATCAGTTTCTGCATATGTTGAGTTAACTACCCGTTAACCAATTATTTATTTATTTATTTATTTTTACTGTAGCAATTATTACATTCTTTTACTGTTAAAATTACATACCTGACATATGTTATAAGGAATACCTGACGAAGGTCACCAGAATAAATATAATAAATTGTTTATTCGCCAGCTGCAGCAGTGTGCAGGATTTTGTTTCTTGTTCATTTACTACTGTTAAAATGACAGATTTTTTTTTTTTTTTTACAGTGATGTGACGTGAGATTACTGGGGTCTACTGGGGGTTTTTTCTCATTAGAAAAATTGTCTGGGAGAAACAGTTAAGATATCAAAGACATCACATGTATCACTTTTCATATGCTCTTTCCCATGAGAACACTTATAAATAGATGATAAACAAGATCTTCTAGTGGAGTGGACTAGAGAATATTGGGGCCAAATCTTTCATGAAAGAACACGTGTGCATGTTTAGACACAGCCCAGCAGAGGGCGCTTGCAGTACTGTCATTGACTAGCCTATCTGCAACACAAAAGATACCAAACAAGTGTTTGTTGTTTGGCTGTTGTCTGCGATCTCTTTCTTTTGGTCATTTTAGTGTTGCACTAAACACTTTCAGCTTCCCACAGATGCATATTTGTGGGTCAGTGAAAGTGTCAAACTAATTCCTGTGGGAATGTGGTGTTGCACAGAATGCAGAGATTTGCAGAGGTTGTTTGTCTTTTTGGAGGGACTGAGTCTATTAATGGAGCTGCTGTTTCCTCTCTTTACAAGGCTGAGTTGGTTAGGTGTAATTTGGATTTAGAAAACCAAACAACTCTCAGCCTGTCAAGACAACACAAGCTTTGGCCCATCAGTAGATGGGTGATGTTTTCATCGTAACACCGAGAGGCTCAAATAATGTTACTTTTCCCCACTTTTTCCAACGTGTAGCGGTGTAACGTCACACTGCTTCGAACCAAGGCAGTAAGACCTTATCCACAGCAGCGCCATATTTGATTTTTGATGGGAATGACAACGAGGCTGTGAGGGATTGACGTAAAGTCTCTTCAATGGGTTGCAGGGCCGTAGTAAGTAATTCTGGGCCCCCTGACTGTATATTGCTCTGGGCCCCTTACCTATTCCAAAAATACAGTTTTGAATTTGTTGTGGGGCCCCCTGGACCTTTGGGCCCCTAGAATCGTTACCACCTTTCACCCCACTAGCTACGTCCCTGAGGAGCTGTACAGTTGTTTAAAGTGTTTTTGATGAAACATTTAAAAATATATTTTTAAGGAATTTCAGTAGACAAAAAACTCCAGACAACAGGAGTTGTGGAAAATTAGATGTGACCTAGTGCTTTTTGATAGCTTTATACAGTGCATGTCACTGAAGAGTAAGAGTGCATCTCAATCAGCTCCCTACTTCAGTTTTCAGAGCACTGATCTCAGCCATTTTTTGGGCTGTCTCAATCACAAAATCGTTCGCTCTCTTAAATATCTCACAATGCACCGTAAAAACCAGGTAGCATCATTGCTCATTATATTACCTTATAGGAAACGTCGTCATGTCTTCTGAAGTCTCTCAAGTCATTAGAAGATGAGCACAAGTGTAAATAAATGATGTCAAAGCTTTATTTTCTCTTTAAAAGAGATGTTGTTTGTAATGTCTTTCCATAATGACCAAGGGAAACAATCTTTTAAATATTAGAGTTGTTAAAAGGTTTAAAATGCACTCCTATATATTGTTATTTCTTTATTTATTGTCATTTATCTTTCATAATAACACTGTAGTTTGAATATCTTCAACAAAAATGAACGATTGCGTCATTTATACAGCGATGGTGCTAATTAATAGCAGCTGCTGTCTGCTCATTCAGACAGTTCATGGAAATGAACCAGTTCAAATAACCAATTCACTGACTCACTTGAGTCCCTGTGAAGAAGTCACAGCCTCTTCCTTTCTGAAGTGATATATTTGGGTAAGAGCTGCTGTTAATCACTTTGTTTTCTGCTTAGTTGTATAAAATGGTGTGTTTTCTAAAGTTTTATTAGTTCTATTTAGAAGCCTATAAATCTATTTATGCTTGATTATAAATGTTATATACTGTAAGTTGTATTTGGTATTTATATTGTATTTCTGTTGCTTTTAAGGTTGTAACCTTAAAGGAATATGCCGGGTTCAATACAAGTTATGCTCAATTAACAGCATTTGTTGCATAATGTTCATTACCACAAAAAATCATTTCGACTCATCCCTCCTTTTCTTTAAAAAAAAGCAAAAATCTGGTTTACAGTGAGGCACTTACAATGGAAGTGAATGGAGGCCAATCTGTAAACTTTAAAATACTTACTGTTTCAAAAGTATAGCCACAAGACATAAACAATACGCATGTTAAAACGATTTTAGTGTGATAAAATCACTTACTAACCTTTTCTGTGTAAAGATATATGCAGTTTTTAAAATTTTGTTGCCATGACGACGGAACTAAAACTAATATCCTAATATGACTGTAAAAAATTATGATTCACTCAAATTTACAGCCCAAATAATACCCATATTTTAACAGAACAATTAATAAAAGTGTTTTTATAAAATTATAAGCTTTACATTTCTTGGCCCCTTTCACTTCCATTGTAAGTGCCTAACTGTAACCTCGATTTCTGCTTCTGCTTCTTTTTTTAATTTTAATTTTTTTTAAGAAAACGAGTGACGAGTCGAAATTATTTTTTGTGGTAATCAACATTCTAACACAAACGCTGTCAATTGAGCTTAACTTGTATTGAAACTGGAATATTCCTTTAAGTGAGATCTTCATTGTTTTTGTACCATATCCTGTTCTGATTGTACCAGATACTGTTCTACTTAAAATGAATTAAGTAGAATGTTAATTTATTATTAATATTGAACAATATATCAATATATTACTAATATTATTATTATTATTATTTAATCTTTCTTAAATAGCTTCAGTGTAGATAGTGACTTTTCATAAGTAGCTTAACATCTAACTACTTTTTTTTTTTATTATTATCTTAAAGGAATATTCCAGGTTCAATACAAATTAAGCTCAGTCTCAGTATTTGTGGCATAATATTGATTACCACAAAAAAAAAAAAAAAAAAACATATATATATATATATATATATATTACACTCGTCCCTCCTTTTCCTTAAAAAAAAAAAAAGCAAAAAGCAAAAACACTGGGTTCCAGTGAGGCACTTACAATGGAAGTGAATGGGGCCAATCTGTAATAAAATCGCTTACTAACCTTTTCTGTGTAAAGTTATAGCCAATTTTACAACTTTGTTGCAATGAACCCTAAAATGACTGTCAAAAATGACAATTTAAACAACTCAAATAATACATGCATTTTAACAGAAGATTAATGTAAGTGCTTTTATAAAATTATAAGCTTCACAATTCTGCCTTTAAATCCTCCAAAAATTGGCCCCATTCGATTCCATTAAACGTAAGTGCCTCACTGTAACTCGATGGACGACTCTATTTTTATTTATTTATTTATTTTTTTGTTAATCAACATTGTGCCACAAATGCTATTGATTGAGCTTAACTTGTATTGAACCCGGAATATTCCTTTAACTGTAGTTTAACTATGTTAAGTTGTGAGCTTGGGAAGCTAGTTTTAAAGTAGCCAAACACTGCTCCTAATAAATGTAACTAATTAAGCTACATCATTATTTATTTATTAGGGTGACCAGATGAACATGATAAAAAACTGGTACAGATCAGAGATGTGGTCTGTTGGGTATTGCATGTTTTGATGGGTGGGCAAGATGAGTTCACATTGCGCTGTAGCCAGTTTCTCATGATAGAAAAAAAAATTAATCACAGGATATGTGATTCTTGAGATAGTTTGCATACAAGAACTATTCCCTTGTATACATCACGACATGTTTCTTTGGTAAGAACGCACCTGCTAGGAATATAAATGTAAATGTAATTTCATGGATGTATAACTGTACACCAGAAAAGGTGCATGACAACGTCTTTTACTTGGATTAATCATTTGTGTAATCACAAGCATGTCTCTCTTTCTCAGTGAAGCAGCCATGTCCTTCTGTTGGAGGGAGGCCTGTTTCCTGCTGCATGCCAGTGGTTAGAGCTCAGCCTACACACCCTCAGATATTTCAGTCTCTCTCTCGCCCTGCCCCTCTCCAGCCCCACACAAAAAAGAAAGAGAACAAACAAAGAGCGAGAACCGTAAGACATAAAAAGATACAAACATGAAGGTCCTATTTTTATTTTCAGATAAGACAAGGAGACACACAGACAGATGAAGAAAGCTACGAGACCTTTAAAAATCAAAGTCATACCCAGGGAAGTCTCATAATACAGATGTTCCCAACGTTTTTTGTCAGCCGAACCCCCATGACTTAAATATTTACAAATAATTATAAACTATGAACAAATTAGATACAATTATATACATATTTTTGAAAGAAAGCACCATAAATGTAGCCCTTACGACCCATACACAACATTGAAAGTGTTTAATATATATGAATCTTCCCCTCCACCATTGCTCTCAAATTTCAATCAGAAATATATATTCAAACATGAGTCTGAATTTAAAAACGACTATTTCATTGTATTTTCTAGGCTTGTCGCGATTATTAAATAATCGTCTGATCACGGTTATTTTATCTAACCACGGTTATTGTGCACTTTAAATTCCTAGCACTGAGTGCAGCTCCTGAAGAACGCGTGAAGAAACCGCTTCTGAGCCGGACTTGAAGCTGTGATGCACGCACCACCTGCAGAGGTTCATGCCAAACTTTCTCAAAAATATCACTGAGGATTTTAGTGAACCCAAAGCACACTGGTTTCACAGTGTAATGGCAGATGTCATTTGTCATTGTGGGTTCATACTTGCAGCGTTAATGACATGCAGTGACACAGGGGAGCCCTGTGTCATGCCCGAGATGATAGAATGAAAAAAACACAGAATCTCAAAGGTCTCTCTTCATGTGAAATAAGGACTCGTGGGTTTAATTGGAGAGCCTTAGAATAACGTGTGAAAGCGAAACATTTTGGAAATATTTGTATTATTGCATAATATAATATAATATAATATAATAGCTTTTCAGGTTGGCTGGGTTCCAACAACAACAGTGCAAATGCGAAATGGACCAAGACTAAAGTTTACCAAAAAGAGAATTATATAATACTAATTTTAAATATTTTTATATTTAAAATATAATTTTGAACATCATTCATACGTTTTTAAAGCCTTAAAAATTATGTAAACTTTAAAAATTAATTAATTAATTTCTAAAGTTCATGAAGCACACATACACCAATGACAAAAGCATGACAATTTGTATGACAATTAATCGTCATAATCGTGAGAGCCCTAAAACGGACAATTAATTGCCATAATTACGATTACTTGTTTGACAATTAATTATCAGCCAAATTTCATAATCGTGAAAGCCATAGTATTTTCATTTTAACCACAAATTTTTTTAGCCTTGGGTAAAGTATTGAAATCCTCCAAAGAGAGCTGAAACTGGCACAAGAGTGACATGTTGGTGATACGGGATGAAAGCAGCTATAGTGACGTTTCCTTATGAGAATGTGTTATTAAACCACATCAAATTAAAAAGAAAAAAAACAGGATTATAAATACTTTGTCAAAATAAATGCAATGCTCTAAAATAACCATATGTATTTGCACATGCTCAGTGAAGCATCTTTTTTCTTTAACGTGGACACTGAATGATGGATTTGATGGAATGAGCTCCACACACGCAAAACATCAGCAGATGAGACACGACGCCATGCTGAATGTGGCTTTCTGGTGATGTAACAGTTCCAAACAAAAGAAAAATGATGAAAATTCCTGAGTGAGCTACTGCATGAGCCAGAGGGGACTAGACTGACCCTTTGGGGCTTTTGTGTATAGATCAGAAGATAAAAATGGTAAGACATTTCAGACAGTATGTCACAAGCTTCTGTCTGTTGAGTCATAAAACAGCTGTCTGTCAAAAGTCACAGGATTTCATTTCATTATTGTAGATGTTGCCAATGTGATCATCCACAAAAATTACCACCAGTCAAAGCTGTAAACATGTCTGTAGGGCCAAAAATGTAAAATTTCTACAACATCACAGTAAAATCATCACATGATGATTTTTACTTATGTTTAAATATGGAAGAAGATCTTTTGCATGCTAGTGGTGGTCAGATGTGTGAGAGGGGAGTAATGATGTCAAGATGCTGTTTAAGATTCGTCTTTAGATGAAAAACAGCGTAGATTCATGTATGGTTGAACAAAAGGATGTGAGAAAGATCTGTGCAGATGGTTTGGTTGCTTGTAGACAGAAGAACAGTTTGCAGGAACGGAGAGGTAAACAGTATGTCACATTACAGGAATGCAATTCATGTTAGACCGTAAACATCTGCTAGACTCCTCTGGATTTTCTTTGGTTCATTACACTTCTTCCAAAACATAAACCCCTATTTTCTTTCCAGCATGTGAATATAGTTTCTTAAAACTGATAGCTGTTTGGCAGTTCTCAGGTTGGGAAAATAAACTATTGCCATTATGGAATTGCAAGCAGAAGCTGCAAGAAGAGGGTCATTCCAAATTCATCATTCAAGCATCTGCAGAAATGTGTTTCACTTTTTAAAGGTCAATTGTATTATTTCTACACCACTAAATGGAATTGCAAAACTAATGAAAGGTTTCCCAAACCCTCTCCCTGTCTGCCATTGGCCATGCTCACATATAGTATGGCATACATCCAAGATCAAAAATGTGTTAACACTAGAAAAAAAAGTATAAATATATTAGGTGTGTTGTTATAATTTATCCCTAACCTAGTTATCCCAAACCCTAACGTGTGCTAGCTGTTTTTCAACTTTGAGCAAGATGCTCAAATCTCACAGGACCAGACAGGCTGTAATATCACAAGAAGTCCATGTGGTAAAATGCTTCCCTCAGATGCCCTCAGATTATGAATAGTCCATAGCTTGTTGTATGTGTGGAATGGTGGTTATGTGATTATCAAACGTCTCCCGCTTCAAACACATGATAAATGTTACAAACATTGAAAGAATGTTAATTACGTTCTGGGCAGGCATATTTATTTACTTTCCACGGCATGTTGGGGCGTTATGCCATATTATGCACTATTTCAGTCAATGCAGAAACTCTACTCCCATCATTTTTCATGTGACCTTTCGGAGAACTCTTGTTCAAGAATCTCTTTGTCATGCTAAGAGTGGAAAACGTTTATTTATCTCACAAAATGCCTTGCAGCAATGTGACACCATAATTCTGCAGACTGAAATTCATAATACTTGCCTGAAGAAAAACATTATATACAGTTATGTCTGAAACCACTAGTGAAAATACTTGTATTTTGCATTATTTTCTTATTTAATACTTTTTTTTATTTTACTAAATATATTATTTAGATGACAATTTTACTGAAACGTTTAATTGAAAATTGTTATCTGAGTTACCGTAGACTTTGTCAGTTCGAACCAGTCTAGCCATTCTCTCTTGACCTCCCTCATCAACAAAGTGTTTCCATCTGCAGAACTGCCCCTCACTGAATTTTTTTTTGTTTTTGTTTTTGTTTTTGGCACCATTCTGAGTAAATTCTAGAGACTGTTGTGTGTGAAAATCCCAGGAGATCAGCAGTTACAGAAATACTCAAACCAGCCCGTCTGGCACCAACAATCATCCATGCGATTATCTAATCAGCCAATCGTGTGGCAGCAGTGCAGTGCATAAAATCATGCAGATACGGGTCAGGAGATTCAGCTAATGTTCACATTAACCATCAGAATAGGGAAAAAATGTGATCTCAGTGATTTGGACCGTGGCATGATTGTTGGTGCCAGACGGGCAGGTTTGAGTATTTATATAACTGCTGATCTCCTGGTATTTTCACGCACAACAGTCTCTAGAATTTACTCTGAATGGTGCCAAAAAAAAAAAGAATCCAGTGAGTGGCAGTTCTGTGGATGGAAATGCCTTGTTAATGAAAGAAGTCAACAGAGAATGGCCAGACTTGTTCGAACTGACGAAGTCTATGGTAATTCAGATAACCACTCTGTACCTTTATGGTGAGAAGAATATCATCTCAGAATGCTATTCTGAGATGTGGGTTGGTGCTGTTTTGGCGGCACGAGGGGGACCTACACAATGTTAGGCAGGTGGTTTTAATGTTGTGGCTGATCGGTGTGTGTATATATATATGTGTGTGTGTGTGTGTGTGTGTGTGTGTGTGTGTGTGATTTTAAGAATAATTCAGATAATTAAAATATACATTACATTATTGTGGCAGACAAGTAAAGCACTGATTAGGCAATAAAAATGTTGCTTTAGAAGGTAATACTGTTTATTATTTATGTCCATATCATTAAGCAAGCTGCAGTCCACAGCAATCCATTTTGATGAAAAAGAATTTGTCAATCTGTCCGAAATAGGCTTATTATAAGGGCTTTCTAAGGATGTGTCTAAGTGCATGCGTCAAACGGACGCTTTTGGAGCATCTTACTTTGCATGCGTCATGTCATAAACAGTATTTTGACTCTGTGTCAAGTTAAACATAGTTTGAAACATAGAAAACAAACCTTGAGACCCCTGCATTCAGAGCTGCGCTCCGTCCAGCTGTATTTGAAAGAAAGAATGCGTTTTCATCTTGTGCTGTTTGCTGTGGTTTGTTGTCTGTACCAGTGTTGCCAGATTAGTTTGATGATTTCCAGCCCAATGATTGTTAAAAAAAAAAAAAAAAAAACCCGCCCGAATGTATAAAAAACTGCCCAAATAGTTTATCTGAAAATCAAGTGCATTTTAACAATAATATCAAAGCATAGCCTTTCCAACCTTAATGACACAATTAAGCAATGGAACGATAAAGTTTTCAAAAACCTTAACATTCACCCACTTTTTTCATGTTCACACAAACAGATAAACATACACACACACACACACACTGAAAAGGAACAAAGATGCTGCCCTGGGATATCAAGAAGCCAAATAATAACTTAAATCGTTGTGCTACAATTGAAGTTATGTTTTTGCCTCTCAATATTTTATAAATATGTCATATAAAGATTATATGTAATCTATTCTACCTTTTTACACTGATATGGCTCATTCCAAATTCCAACTTGAACATAACTGTAACTCTTTGAATGTATGTATAAATATATATATATATCTATGTGTGTGTGTGTGTGTGTGTGTGTGTGTACTGTATATATACACTGATGAGCCAAAACATTATAACCACTCATAGGTGAAGTGAAAAACATTGATAATCTCCTAACAAGGCCATATGTCAAGGTCTGTGTAGATTAGCGTTTGGGACTGCTTAGCCACAGACCGGTCAGAGTTCCCATGATGACCCCTGTCCACCGTCGAAAGTGCCTACAATGGGCACACGTGCATCTGAATGGACCACGGAGCAGTGGAAGAAGGTCGCCTGGTCCGTTGAGTCCTGTTTACATCACGTGGAGGACCGTGTATGTGTGCGCCGTTTACATGGGGAATTGATGGCACCAGGATGCACTATGGGAAGATGGCAAGACGGTGGAGGAAGTGTGATGCTGTGGTCAATGTTCTGCTAGAAAACCCTGGTTCCGGCCATTCATGTGGACGTCAATTTGACTCGTGCCACCTACCTAAACATCGTTGCAGACAAGGTATACCCCTTCATGACAATGGCATTCCCTGATGGCAGTGGCTTCTTTCAGCAGTATAATGTGCCCTGCCACACTGCACACATAGTTCGGGAATGGTTTGAGGAACATAATGAAGAGTTGAAAGTGTTGCCCTGGCCTCCAAATTTCCCAGATCTCAATCCAATTGAGCACCTGTGGGATGTGCTGGACCAACAAATCCGATCCACTGTGGCTCCACATCGCAACTTACAGGACTTGAAGGATCTGCTGCTAATGTATTGGTGCCAGATACCACAGGACAGCAAAAGCAGCAAAGCAGCAAAGCAGCCCCAAATCATGATGCTCCCTCCACCATACTTCACCACTGGGATGATGTTTTCATGTTGGTATACGGTGCCTTTTTTCACCATACATAGTACTGCGTGTTCTTCCCAAATTATTCAACCTTAGTTTCAATCCACAAAACATTTTCTAAGTAGCATTGTGGAATATCTGGGTGGTCTTTGGCAAACTTCTGGTGCGCAGCAATGTTTTTGTTGGAAAGCAGTGGCTTCCTTCATGGTGTCTGCCCATGGATACTATGCCTGTTTAATGTTTCCCATATAGTAGACTCATGAACTGAGAAATTAACCAGTTCCAATGATTCCTTCAAGTCTTTAGCTGTCATCCTAGGGTTCCTTTTTACCCCATTAAGCTTTCTGCGGTGTACCCTTTGAGTCATCTTGGCAGGATGACCACTTCTAGGGAGAGTAGCCACAGTACTAAATCGTCTCCATTTATAGTCAGTTTGTCTAACTGTAGACAGATTAATAACTTAGCCCTTCGAGATAACTTTGTTACCCTTTCCAACTTTATGCAAAGCAACAATTCTTGATCGTAGTTCTTCTGAGATCTCTTTTTGTGAGGCATGGTCCACGTCAGCAGATGCTTCTTGTGAATAGCAAACTCAAAATGCTCAGAGTGCTTTTTATATGTCAAAGTAGCTCTAACCCACACCTCCAATCTCGTTTCATTAATTGGATGCCAGGTTTGCCAACCCCTGACTCAAATTAACTTTTGTTGATGTCATTAGCCTAGGGGTTCACATACTTTTCCAACCTAGACTGTGAATTTTTGAATGATTCAATGTATACAAGAACAATACAATAATGTGTGTGTTATTAGTTAAAACAGATTGTTTTTGTTTATTATTGTAACTTAGATGAAGACAAAACCAGATTTTAAGACAAGTTTATACAATAATGCAGGTAATTCCAAAGGGTTCACATATTTTTCTGACCACTGTATGACCAGCTCAGTTCCAGATAATTTTTCATTAGGTTTTGTACTGTATTGAATACAATAATCCTGTGACTAATTTCTTCTTGCAAACAAATGATCAGTTCAACTGCACACGCTCCAGAACAGCTGTCTTACATGCGCTCTGTGGCTTTGTGTGTGCTCCGAGACATCACTCAGTGACCGTTGATACAGTGAATGTTCAAGTATCTGTGGCACGTAGCCTGCGTCTGCCCTCTCAGGCATACACACACATATATTTTACAAGTCAAGGGTAAAAGGAGGGCAGACACAGAAACGGTAAACTCATTACTCAAGGGATTCATTGAGCTTATCCTTTTTTTAGTGTTTTCCAAGCCAAAGATCACTATTACTATTGCTCATACACTTCTTTGAGCAAACCCTGAACCCTACATATTAAACTTTGGCATATAACTTGTCCCACACGTTTGTGCTACAGACATGAATGATTCCTCAAATCATGCGGCTTGTTAAGGATAGGTATGCTAATACTTTTCTAAGTCATTGGCTGGTGGATGATAAAACAGGTAAAACATCCCATAGTCTTACACTGAAGTAGGAAAACAAGCCATGTCTAGAAAGCAGAATATCATGGAGACTTCATCCACCTAACAACCATGATAAAATCCATTCAAAACATCACAGCAACCACACAGCCATGCCCTAGCAATCACCGTACCATTAAAAAGCAAGCATTCAAAGCAATAATTTCCATAAGGGGGAAATACTTGGCTCTCAGATGTACTAGCATGGATTTGAATAATCACTCTGGAAATCGTAAGAGCATAAATATACTGTAGGTTTGAAAGGAGTGTGCTAGGAGTTTTCTGATGGTCATCTATTGCTCTTTGGAATGTTATTTACTGACTATACTAATAAAGGAAATGTTGACTTTTCTGGATATTCCAAAGGGAGTGACATGCAATTTCCCTATGGGACACAGGAATAGACTTTTGGAATGTACAGATAAGGACTGCAAAATAATTATCATAAACCGATTATCCCTTTCAGCATGCAAAGACAAGAAGAGCATTCCAAAATCAGCATTATATCTGGGATAATAAAATGAGTGTGATGAGTACTGGTATTCATGTAAAAATTCACTTGATCTAATTAAAAATAAACGTGAAAAATAGTAAGTGAAAGCAAGGCCTTATGAAACTTCATGTGTAAACAATTCCAGGCTGGCAGATTTTGTGTCCTCTGACCATAACTTGAACTCAGAACTGATCTAATGAAAACCAGATTGTATGCTGGTCACCATTCACTTTCATTGTATCTTTTTTTCCATACAATGAAGGTAGAATGGTGAACATTCTGTCTAATGTCTCCTTTTGTGTTCCACAGATGAAATAAAGTCATACAGGTTTTGGAACAAAATGAGGGTGAGTAGGCCTAAATGATGACATCATTTTCATTTTTGGGTGAACTATTCCTTTAATCTATGCAAAAGAAGTAAATAGAACGGGCGTTGTGGGCTGCAAAATGACAAAAGTATCTGTTAACCTTAAGTATTAACAAACACATCTAATGTTAGGCTATGCTTGGAATGGAATACTAACTTAGTGATTACTAAATACTGCACACCATAAAGTACATTGTATACTACCTATCTCTCTCTCTCTCTCTCTCTCTCTCTCTCTCACTCTCTCTCTCTCTCTCTCTCTCTCTCTCTCTCTATATATATATATAAATATATTAAGTATGTGAAACAGTAGGCGTTATGCAACAATACACATTTCAGAAAGTAGTATGCAACATTGTAGTCACATGTAGCCTCATCATGTTGGATGTGAGTGATGTCCAGTTTTCATCTCAGAAATAAATATGGTTACATTTATTTTATTTTTATTTTTTTTATAAAATAATAATAATAATAATAATAATAATAATAATAATAATAATCATTGTCTAAATGTTTGGCAGTCTGATTAATTAAGAAAAAAAAAGATTATAAAAAAGATTTAAAAATTGTGGCTGTAATTACAGTTCATACGTACACTGGAAATGGAAGGTCAAGCACATTACACTGTGAGATACAGTGTGCTATGCTGCACATTTAGAAAATATAGTAGGCCATCCATGTATTCCATGCATACATTTCACAGTATACATACTATTTACAGCAGAAATAGTAAGTGTAGTATGTTGGAATGCCATTCCAAGCTGTAGTTCAGGTTGTCACACTTCAGTCACGCTACACAAAGATACAGAGCTAAAAATAAGTCCAGTCTGAAAAACAGTTGTGGCCACTAAGGATTAGGCAAGAATGTTCTCATATACTATACTTTACAAAGCCCTGATCTAAACAACACTCCTACTGTATTTATTATTCACATGGCCAAGTATGTGATCTACAAAGATGTTTTCTTTTATTTATACTATGTGTTAAGCTAAATGTTTAACATAGACCTGTATTCAAACTCTTTATTCTAAAGTACAATGCTGAGTGTTACTCTTGCAGAAATGCATTTTGCGATCTGACAGCACTCATACCCTTTAATCAGTATGACTCCCACTCTGTAACCACACGTGCCCTGTAATAAACTCTGTGTGTGCTGCCTATTCTCATGGAATAAATAGATGCTCTCTGGATTTGTTCTTTCGGGCAACTTTGTGGCCAGTTCTATTCGCTGTACCACAATCTGATTACAAGACGACATGATGCCGAAAATGGCTACCGGAATTCTTTTGGGAATACAGTACTGACCTCCTTCATTAGCCATCCCTCTTTAAGGCTGAAGTGCATCATGGTGCCCTCCGAAAATGAAAGATAATGTGTACAATTTTTTAAACATTAAAATACTTTCTCAAATCCCAGCTTAATGCACAGATAAAAACTCACACTTTATATTAGGTGTCTTTAACTACTATGTGCTAACATTAAAATACATTCAATACAATGTTTACTGTGTAACTAAATGTTGATCTCATTAAAAAACATTAATACTTTGAAATTCTCACAAGATTCACATTTGCTGCTACAAAGATTGAGGTACAGGTAGGTTAAGGGTTAGGATTAGGGTTAGGGGTTAGGGTTAAGGGAAAGGGTTGGGGTAGGGTTAGGTTTAGGGCTAGAGGTTAAGTAAACAGTGTAACTACAAATGTAATTAAATGCAGGTACTTTAAATGTAAGTACAATGCAACAACGTATTAACATAATAACTACATTGTAGCAAATGCTTAAGTACATAGTAGTTAAAGACACCAAATATAAAGTGGGACCAAAAACTTTAAGCCATCTGTGGGTTGATTACCCTGAAAAGTGTAAACACTGTGGTGGTTTCTTGACCAGCCCAAAATAGCAACATTGGCTCAACCAATGGTCTGAATTTGAGGCGGGACTATCTGTATATGTATGTATAATTATGCTGCCTTCTAAGATACTCTATTTCAGTCAAATTCTAAGGCAGCATAGCATATCTTTCGCAGAAAGGACAATCCTATAATGTATTCCAAAGATCTTATGTATTCCAAAGATCTTAGTGGAAAAATCAAGGATGGCAGATAAAGCGAAAAGAGAGAAATGTTGATTGTAAACACATTTCGTTCAGCAATGAAAAGTATCGCTAAAAGTAGTTTCATCTATTTAAAAATTAACGTTTTCTCCCCGTATTTGTGTGTTACGTAATGTTTGCCTATTGGAGTATCTGGGGCATTTGTTCAGCTATCAGTGTTTCTCAACAGGGGCGGTACAACTCCCCAGGGGGTGTTCAAAGGATGCCAGGGGGCGCTGACAGCAAATTAGTAGAGAGGGGGGCGTTAGGTTACAAATGGGGGGCGTTTATCAGTCATAATAATCAAATCTATTGTCAAGTTCTTCTTTGCATTAAAATGTTTATCTAGACTTGGAATATATCAGCTGGTTCTCAATTATACAGATTGGTACGCATTTGTACCGCGACTCATCTGATTTTGAAGTCTAGCGATGCATCTGGAGAACCTGGTTTAGCAGCGTCAAATACACAGGCGGAGGCACAACCTCGGCTAATGCACCTGTATGGCTCTGTAGATGGATACGGCTCAATGGACAGAGCAGCGTGAGCGCAAAGTTCTTAAAGCTCAAGCTCTTAAACTCGCAGCTTTGCGAGAATCAATGAGAAGCAAGGCGCAAGAAGTGGAAACCATTTGAATTCGGCACAAAATTCTACATCACCGCCCTTGGGCGGCTGGGTTAAGGGAATGAAGTAGGGGGGCATTCATCAAAAAAAGGCTGAGAACCATTGAGCTACATGCTAATTCCAAACTCTATTGAAATCTATTTAATACATAAGTCTATGTCTATGTAGTGTGTTCCAAACTGGTCATTTACGAGGTTCCATTTCACTTACGATACTGCCTAATAACTACGTGCCTATGAAGGCAGTAGACAGCAAGACAGCTCACTAAGATTTGAAGCCAATATGTTAAGGAAATCGCAACTTCTTAGTGACTGGACTAATAACATCTGTCTTTAGGACTGGATGAGTAAACAATGAAAGTGGGAGGCAGAGAACATTCTGTACATGAATTTGATGAATACGAAAATATTCTGTTTCAACATCATGTGAGTCTGCCTTGGGCTTTTTTTTTTTTTTTCTATATTAAATTTTAACTGTATTTACAGTGTTGAACCTGATGGTAATGCCTCTCATATTTGCTTTGTCTCTGTGTTCACACTAACATAGATGTGAGGATCAAAGATGCTATTGAAATTATACATGTTGGTGGCACATGTAGTGTCAGTAGGGAAAAGTGTTGCGTTAGGTGTGAAGCATCGATTTAAATTTGGAGTTTAGGTACTATAAAACATTAAGAGGATAGAAAACATCACCAGCCTGTGACTTGCAGTCTCTTAAAAATAATACATATATATATATATATATATACTCAAAAAGGATATGGAAACATTGTGACCCAAACAGAACCTGAAACACTCTTACTCACTTTCAAACCCATAAGGAGGTTTTAGAAAGGTCAGGAAAATAAAAAGAACACTTGTTATGTAACTGGTTGGAATTGCAGAATTCAAAACTCATTAAATGAAAATAAGACAGACAGTTATGTAAATATTTGCTTGGAGGATAGAGAGCATGAAAGCATTTCCAAAGAAAAAGAGGAAACTAATCAAACTGATGAGGACATCCATTGGATTTGATTAAATTCTTCCCAAGCTCTTCCATTTACAAAAAAAGGTCCTACTTATATTTGGTTTCTTTAACCACTATGTACTTACATTAAACTACATATACACATACATACATTGTTCTGCACAATATTGTTCTGGGTTAGGTTTAGGGGTAAGGTGAACAGTGTAACTACAGATTTAATTAAAGGATTAGTTCACCCAAAAATTTAAATTCAGTCATTGTTTACTCATCCATGTGTTGTTATAAACCTATATGACTTTCTTTCTTTTTCTTAACACAAAGGGAGACATTGTGAAAAAAGTTTGTGCTCAGTGTTGTCAAACAATGGCAGTTTACGGTGTCCATCTCTTCAAGCTTCAAAAGAACACAAAAGTATAATTCAGAAGCCTAATAAATTATTCCATGAGACTCGTGATTGTTATGAAAGCATACAATAAAATTTGGTGAGAAACAAACCGAAATCTAATGTATTATTTAGTGAAAATGTTCACTGACCATTGATCTCCGTGTGCGTTCATGATAGTCACGAGAGCAACAGTTCATGCAGCGCCCTAGTGACATGGGCCATTCAAGCAAAAACTTGTTTTGTTTATCTAAAAACAGGTCCTCCACAGTGATAGCAGCAACAGAACACAACACAGCTGCACACAAAACAGAACAAAACTTACTAAACATGTCTGAAGAGTTTGTAGTCGAATAATTGATGCATTTCTATGCCCAGCATTTTTTTTTTTTTTTTTTTTTTTAATGGAGTACTCTGAAATCAAACAGAAACATACAGGAGGCTACAGGCCACCACAATTTGACCGTATCCTATCTTGACGGCAAACGACACAATAAAAGGTATATTTTCTATGGTAATCAGAGTTTTTGACCTCACCAGCAGTGACAAGTGACTGTACATTCTATCAGTCGCTTGTTTTCTATTTTCAGCATCGCGTGGGTAACTCCGTCCGCTGTGAACTGACACCGATCCAAAAACTAATTTAAAAATAAGGCTGGGCAGATAAATGCATAAATTCTTCAACTACAAACTCTTCAGACATATTTAGTAAGTTCTGTTCTCTGTTTTGTGTGCAGCTGTGTTGTGTTCTGTTGCTGCTATCACTGTGGAGGGCCTGTTTAAGTAAAGTCTAGTGTGACCTTTGCTTTAGACTTCTTACACAATGTTTAACCCTATTTTTTTAATCTAGGGATATGGTCACTTTTAACCCTTGGTTAAAGGGATAGTTCACCCAAAAATGATAATTCTCTCATCATTTACTCACCCGCACGCCATCTCAAAGTCGTATGACTTTCTTTCTTCAGCGGAACACAAACAAAGACAATTTGAAAGATGTACAGTATGATGTGTTTTTGTCCATACAATGAAAGTCAATGGGGTTAAAAACTTTCAAGCTCCAAAAGGACATAAAGGCAGCAAAAAAGTAATCCATATTTGGAAGTGTGTGAATGCACCAATTAGACTTTGGATGTCAAGATTTATAGTGAATAAGGACTTAAATCTTGTATTTTTCTCACCCAAAACTAATCGTATCTCTTCAGAAGACATGGATTAAACCACATGGATTATTTTAATGCTGCCTTTATGTCCTTTTTGGAGCTTAAAAGATTTGGACTTACATTGTATGGATAAAAACATCATATATCCTTCAAAATATCTTTGTTTGTGTTCCACAGAAGAAAGCAAGTCATTCAAGTTTGAGTCTTGAGACAGAATGAGGGTAAGTAAATGATGAGAGAATTATTATTTTTGGGTGAACTATCACTACTTATAATTCTCTGCTCCAAAACAGCGTTAGAAACAAAAAATCACTGTGGATTGCTGACCCAGGGTACAGTATGTCTCTATTAGTTTCTCAAAGGAGTACTGTCTATATAATACCTCAAAACCACTAACTTTTGAGGAAGTGACATCAATGGAAGCAGTTAGTCAGTTTGACAACATGTTCACAGGTTTTGCTCTGTTCGATTCTCCATCTGAGCTCCAAAACAAGCTTATTTGAAACTGGGAAAATTGAGTAATTCTTTCATAAACAGCACCGCATTTCCAACACTAAGTCTGCACTGAATTCTAAACTCTTTGTGTGGGAGGAACTGGAGGTGTTTGCCTCAGATTCCTCTAAACTCCAGATCTACAAGCATATTCACAGTGTTTATAGGGTGACTACAGTTTGGCAAAGATGAGGACAATACTCAGTATTCTTCCTAAGACCATGTGCTCTCCACATGCACAGAAAGACAAAAAGGCTTCATTCAGAAAGCTTGCTTCAATGTTGTTAAATTGTGTCTGTTCCATTTCACTGAATGATGGTTTTAAAGTAACTGACCATTTACAAGCCTAGGATGTGGAAAGCCAGGTCAGCCTTTCTGTAAACGATCAATTAAAGTGTCAGATCTTTTACAGAGGAGCTTGACACTGAATCAAGAAGCAAATTTATTTTAGATGGATTTCTTCACTGAGTTTGTGCATTATAGGATTGCCTTCTCAGTGAAGGATACATGCAATACTGCATACTGATTTGAACAGCCTTCGTGTCAGCTACAGGCCTATGATGTCTTAAAATGCTGTCTAGGTACATGTAGGCAGCTCACTAGGTTTTGTAACAGAGCTGATATCTCTCATTTTCTCTCTCTCTCTCTCTCTCTTGGGTAGGATACACTCCCTGCACACCCTCCTCATCCCTTTCAAACATGAGCTCACTGCAGAGCACCATGCTGCATGTTGCCAAGGAAACCTATTTTAGAGTTTAGAGTTAGACGATGGGAAGCTCTTCAGCACTACAGAGATTTACAGGATAGCTAAATAGAAGGGAAACAGAATGGTATTTACACATATGGAAGCTTCTACCCCATATAATAATTTTTTATTTATTTATTTTAATTTTTTTTTAATAACTAATCAAAAACAGTCCTTGAGATCTGTAGGTCTAAATAAGAGTCATTGAGGTGAAAAAACTGCAGGAAATTTCCTGCAATGATTCCGGCAATTCTGTGTTTCACCTTCACCTGATGTTTTCATGGTGTCTGGTGCTGCAGATGTTGAGCATCAAGATGAGGCATAGATGCTTAAGTCAGCAGAAATAAAAGCCTGAATAAGGGGCTGTTCACACAGGACATATTTGACAACTTTGACAGCGTCTTACATCACAAGCACCACATTTTTAAGATTCTGTGTCAAGTTAACCCTTAAACGCATACCTCGGGTCTTTAGTGACCCGGGACCTCATTCCAACCCCGTACCTCATCCATTTTTTGGAGTTGTGCCCACATCTCTGTATTACTTCTCAATCTTTCTTTTATAAATAGTGTAAAAAAAATTTTTTTAAAAAAGGCAAAAATCGCAAAAACTTTACCAAGTACCAAATGTGTATAGGGTCATTACAGACCCTATTTATGTAATAGTGTCTGGGTTTTTTTTTTTTCTTTTTTTTGCACTTTATAAATTATATTTTTATGATTATTTCATATCGATATAAGTTTAGTATCACTTGATTTATATTTCTTTGTTTATTACAAGAGAAATGGGTACTATATTCATAAAAATAAATACTATATCATGTTGATTTTCTGTTCAGCAATGGTGAATTATCAGTATTCTGCACGCATTTACACATACATATTATATATGCTATTTGTTACTCAAGGTGGTGCTGTTGTTTCAGTGATTGACTTCATTTACATTTGACCTTACTATTTGATGAAGAAACAACATGGAAGTAAACTATAGCACATGAACAGTACAACACATGAACAGTATGATATGACTATTTTCATTTGGGTGTACTACTGAAATTATGCGTCTATTTAGCCTGAGAAAATACTTATGTGTAGCTCATGTGTTATGTGTAGCTCAATATGTGTTTGACAGCCAGTTGCCTCTCATGAAATTTGGTGGTTGTTGGTGTTGGAAGACTAATTAAATTGTGCCCAAGACAAAAGATGACCAAAACGGCAATTACGAGTGGGGTGGCCAGTGGTGTCACTGGTTTCTAAACATATTTAGGCTCTTAGTTTTTCATAACAAATACTATTGTTGATTTTTTAGGAAGACTATCTGTATTCGCCTAACCACAGAAATGTGGAACCATCCATGGTCTTACCTGTGGCAATGACTTTATCATTACAAATGCCACTGTTAAAAAAAATGGTAGAACAATGGTAAACTTTCATAAAGGCAAGTACATTTTATAATGGTTAATGGGGTTCAAAGGGGTTCAAATCATTGACAAAGTTTTCTTCCTGTTCTGTCCTACTCTGTTTGCCTTTTGATATTCTAAGAGATTATTAAAATGAATCATTAGGCTTGTGTCCTGCTGAACACATATCATTATTGTTCAAGTAAAATGTCCAAAACAAATGCATGCAGTTACAGTCTCCAGTTAGTTTCATCACTTTTTGTGGGACAGGGGATTTTGGACAGTGAAAATACTGAGTGGCTAGTGACTTTGGAACACCACTAGCCACAGTGGCCAGTTAGCCAAAAAGTTCATGTTAAGCCCTGGACTTTGGAGAAAAAGTCTAAGGTGTAAGACTGTGTACTTAATGTTTTTAATGAGGGAATGATGAACTACAATCCCAGGAAACACTGCAAATTACATTAAAAAAAAAAAAAAAAAAAAGGAAAAATATAAAACTATTGATTTAAAAATTGCGAATAACGAAATTTGTTTACCTTGATTCTCTGATTCGTGGATCGTTTCCCTTCAGGATCATGGGTAGTGTAGTTCTGCCCTAGAAATTCCACTATTAAACATGATTTTTAGAAATGAAGATGAAATATCATAGACTGGTGGTTTCAGCAGAAGCATATGCCATCAATTAGCAACTCTGAAGCTCACAGCAGGTCTGTTTTTAAAGGTTTTTTAAAGTTTTTTTTTTGTTTTTTTGTTTTTAAGTAATCATTAAAAATCTATTCCCTTATGGAGAAAATGAATGGGATTTTTACTTATGGAACCAGACTGTTGTGCTCTATATACAGTGATATGGAGCTGGATTTTGGACCAATGAGATTTTACTATGGCTACCCAGCACATGGCAACATAAACAGAATCCAAGTAAACAAAATGATATACTGTCTTTCATTGATTTTTGCAAATGGTTAGGCTAAAACCTCAAAATGTACATAAAACAGAGTATTTTCGACTGGTTAGGACGTGATGTAAGAAATACAGAGAAGAAATCAGAGAATGTATAAATGTAAGAGTGTGAGAACTGAGATAAAGGAAAGAGGAAACATTGGACAGAGATGCAAAGAGAGAGAGAGAGAGAGAGAGAGAGAGAGAGAGAGAGAGAGAGAGAGTAGGTGGGAAGAGGGAGTAGAGAAGAGAAGAGAAAGATAGAGACTCTGCATTTCTTCCACTCTGTTTAAGAAAGGAAGGACGCGCAATATCAAATAGCAATAGACTCTGCAGGAGTCTTCGTTCTCCTCTTCCCATGACTGAGCACTGTCTGTCTCTCCAGGAAATACTGCCAGCTCCGGCAGATCGGGTCTACAGAAGACGGCAGAATTGTATTTCAAAGCTGCTATCAGCGGTGTAGGCACACTAGTAGACAGGCAGGGACAGGTGCTGCAGGCGGAGAAAGGAGGAGCAAAGCAAAGAGGAGACAAGCCGCACTGCTTCACAGAAGGAATTCTGAAACAGCTGTCCGGCAGACGTCCTGCCTGCGAGAAGTAAAACCCTCAAGGGCAGAAGTAGGGAGAGAGTGAGAGAGAAAAGCTGAAAACGGCAACACACCGCACTACCCAGAAGCCGACTACATTTTGGGTCAAGGCAGCTTTGGGACGGCAACCACAGTGTGAGAAAACAGGGACATTAATCTTCAAAGACACACAAGCAGGTAAAAATGGATACAGTAGATTTTCACAGGTGTGTGTGCAAGATATCAAATTATTTTTTAAATGATCAGATGGAGAATTTCAATGCTGAATGCACCAGCTTAGACTTTCAGTGCTGGTTTAGCTGGTGGACCAGTTTGACCAAGGGAGGCTTGCTGATTAAAGGGATATTTCACCCAAGAATGAAAATTCTGTCATCATTTACTCATTCTTATGTTTTTTACAAACCTGTATGACTTTCTTTCTTCCGTGGAAAAAAGGTTAACACTCTCATTGCATCTTTTTATCATTCAATTGAAAGTAAATGGTTACTGAGGGTAAAATTCTGAATGTTGAGAGAATTTCAATATCTTTTTCCCTTTGAAAAAGAGGCTACATGCATTGTGTACTTATGAAATATGGTGTTTCTGTTACATAGTTATCTGCTATGTAGGGTTGTAAAAAAAAATCCACATGCACACATGGCTGTCATTATGACATGAGAATTTGTGGTGCTGAATGTGTCAAACAAATTCTCTCACGCCACACAACAAGGGTCGAGGAGACCAAAGCAACCCGACACCTGGCAGTTCTCCCTCTCTGCTGTTTTATGTTCTTCTTGCACATACTCAGCAAACCATTGCACTCGAAGAGAGCTTCTTTTCAAATTCCTCAGATACATTCCTCAGTCCAACAGAACTTGGAAAGTCAACTCGCAAACAGCCAGCAACTCTTTCATTCTGCTTCTGCATGGAGCCAGCCAAAGACAACAGCAGCTTGAGAACAGAAGCCTCAGAAGTGGGCAGCAGGGTGTAAAAACAGAGTAAAACATTACGCTGAAGAAAAGAGACCTTGCTCCACCCTGATTCCTCTAAAACACAGCAGCAAACACAATCCCAGAGTGTAATTAAAGGTTCCTTTATGTAACAACCTGGAAACCTCAAACTGGAAGAAGTGTGAATACTCTTTAATCATTTTAAACATTGTCCAAAAAAGAGGGTCGTTTGAACGTTTGTGGTTGGAGAAATTTGAAAATATAAAGGGGTAGGCCTGAAACACCCAAGATTAGACCCAGAGGAAATTATTATTGCTCAGAAGTTGCTTTTTCAATGCTCAGGAGATGTTTCTCTTAAAAATGAAATAAAAATAGACAACTGAGATAATTGCTGACATCAGCGATGTCAAAAGTACTGGTACTTCGGTACCAAGTCAATCCAAAAAATAAAAAGTATGTCACGACACCAGTGTTTTTTCAATAGCGGTACTACTAAGTATGACTCAGTACGATCGACGCTCGCTGCCTGACTGACACACGACTGCTTTCAAATGCTCACACAAGAATTTGACACTTTAGGGGAAAAAATAGAATGCACTATTAATCAAATTAAAATCGTGATATGTCCTATTTTAATTACCAAACTGCAAAAGGATGTGATTTAATTAATTTACTGTCTGCATGTGCAGCACGTTTTACAGTGAATGTATTAAGCTGCTCATATGCTAAAATGCTACATTATGAGCATCACACGCGCTGTGTGTGTTGTAGTAGATGACAGAACAGAGCGCTTATTCACTGTGACACAAGTAGCACCTGCAGAATATATATATATATATATATATATATATATATATATATATATATATATATATATATATATATATTAGTTCTGTCAGTCAATTAAAATTTTTAATCACGTGTAATCGCATAATTTTTTGTTTAGTTAATCGCAAATAAAGTGCTGAAATGTGACACTATATATACTTATTTTCCTGTCAAAATGCATTTATTTCCATCTTAGGAAAGAAAACAAATCAATATGTAGCAATATAATGCTTTATTAACATATTCCAAACAAAGCCTTCAACAGTACAAAGACAGAATTGCACTAAAATAGCACCAATTCAAGCAACACTAAACGTTTCCCAAAGTCTAAGTGTGAGTTTGACTAATTGAAAGAACTAGTCTCCCATATATGTTCCATATTCATTGCAATGGGCATTAAATCTCTTAAACTCTCATCCTACACAATATTAATCTGCCGGTAGACTGTGGATATCTCTTTTGTTACAGCAATCGTGAAGCTGCGTTAATGATTCGCGTCAGAGTGGCAATGCCAGCGGCGCTTTGAACTCCACAACGCTCGTTTGCAAAAGCGCTTGCAAACAAAAACGTCTCATTCTGCGTTTTGGTGATAGTTAAGATTTGACGTGCTTCTGTGGTAATTAAAATGCGCCTTATTTCTATCACAAGTCCTATCTGGGCTTGATTTGCTCATCATATAGTGTTACAAGCTCCTGTCTTCATCATTTTAGCAGGGAAGCGCTGTTGTATGTGTGAGCAGAAATTATTTTATTTAATGAGATAACAGCTTACGCTGCTCTATCATAGGACAGAGTGTAATGGTCAACTAGTTTGTTACCATAGAATGTCTATGGGACTGCTGCGTTATGCTATTTTATGCTAAGCTTGTAGTCTCCACTTGGTAGAAGGGCTCTGGAGTGTGTATATAGTAACTCCAAATTATACGCTGCAAACCAGTGTTTATGCTGGTGTATTAACGGTAAATGCGTTAATCGCAATTAAGAAAATTAACGTGTTAAAATCTTTTAATTAACTGCATGCATTAACGCATTAATTCTGACATAATTAAATAATTAAAATTAAATTGCAGCATTTCACGCTTTAAAAACTGCACTCCACTTTTCCGGAGATATGAAGCTACTGTCAAAAACACACAGATACTAAAAATCCATCACATCAAAATAAAAGCCAGATTAAACTTGCAACTGAAACATAGTACTCCTGTATATTAAAATGTAATATTCACTGTAATAATAAAAGTAATAATTATTAATATTATTAATAAATAACTATTATTATTATTATTACTATTATTATTATAAGAAATTATAATAATAATCACTATCCTCATCTTATTTTTCACACAAGAGTGCTGTTTCACTGAATAAAAGTTTACACCAATGTTCATTTATACTGTGATGCTCTGTTGTACAGTTCTTTATTTGATATAGAAATAAGACCAATGTTGTGTTTTAGATGCTGTGAGAATCTTTACAGAAGCACTTTATTTGATTAAAAAAAAAATAAAAAATGCAATGGTGTGTTTAAAAGTTTTATTAATTAATTTAATTTGACACCATTTTGATGATGAAATGTTTCATAGGGCCCTACTTAAAAAAAAAAAAAAAAAACTGGAAGCAATGTTTACTTAATTGAGATACACTTAAAACTTTTTTTTTTTTTTACATTGATATTAAACTTTTTCAAAAGCATATTACCCACTTTTTCTTGTGGTATAAAAATTGGTACCAAGAATCAAGAAATTTTACTGGTATCAGTACCGCAAAACTGAAATTTTGGTATCATGACAACCCTAGTTGACATATAGTAAGAATATAAAACTGTATCATTTAAATAGATAGCATAGCTCAGCATAAGTTGGCCTTGGAAACATTTGATGAGAAATGTTTGTTATTATTCAAATCTGACTTATGATTCCAGACTTTGGTATCTTGGCAAATTTGAGCACAGTTTGAGACATTGCTATTAGATATTAGATATTAGAGAGTTCTCATTTGTCATTTTTCTTTCCCGTGCATGCAATTTGAGATTGCACCTGTAAAAAGATTGCCCAAAAACATCATGCTGTGATTTCCAGATGATGCAGATTTAAATACAGCATCACCAGCAACAACAACAACTGCTTAAACCGGACCAGCCAGGGAAGACGGTTGGTCCAGTTTTCAGCCAAAAAAGGCTATGGTTAAATAGGTCATGGGGAGAATCAAAACTAGCACAGTTGCAGGGCTGAAGAGGGCTCTGTCCTCTAAACACATCCCTGTGTAAAGTGGGCTGTGACTGGAGAATGTCATCATTGGCCATGTTTAGATTACCAATCAAACTTGCTCTAAAAATAATCTGACCCACTTACTCCTCACGTGAGCTGTTTACTGAGTGCCAGCAATACTGAGAAAGCATGCAATTATATCTGTCATCAAACCTCATTTCAGCCCATGGTCTCACACTTCACCCTATTTTGCGCTTCTCTAAAGTCTCTCTGTCTCATTCTGTCTTTTTATTAAGTGTCATTCTACCTCATGCTGTTTAACTGTCTCATTCTGTCCCATTTGACACATTCTGTTTCATTCAGTCATTCTTATTCTGTCTTTTTTTAGTCTCATTCTGTCTCATTCATTCTCATTCTGTCTCATTCTGTCTCATTCTACCTCATACTGTGTAACAGTCTCATTCTGTCTCATTTTGTTACATTAATTCAGAAAATCTCACTCTGTCTCATTTAGTCTCATTCTGTCTCATTCTGTGTAATTCAGTCTCGATCTGTCTCATTCAGTCTCATTCTACCTCATACTGTGTACTGTCTCATTCTGTCTCATTTTGTCCCATTCATTCAGTCAGTCTCATTCTGCCTTATTTAGTCTCACTCTGTGTCATTCTGTCTCATTAAGTCTCGTTCTGTCTCATTCAGTCTCATTCTACCTCATATTGTGTACTGTCTCATTCTGTCTCATTTTGTCCCATTCATTCATTCAGTCTCATTCTGTCTTATTTAGTCTCACTCTGTCTCATTCTGTGTCATTCTGTCTCATTCAGTCTCAATCAGTCTCATTCTACCTCATACTGTGTCACTGTCTCATTCTGTCCCATTTTGACACATTCTGTTTCATTCAGTCATTCTTATTCTGTCTTTTTTTAGTCTCATTCTGTCTCATTCATTCTCATTCTGTCTCATTCAGTCTCATTCTACCTCATACTGTGTAACTGTCTCATTCTGTCTCATTTTGTTACATTAATTCAGAAAATCTCATTCTGTCTTATTCAGTCTCACTCTGTCTCATTTAGTCTCATTCTGTCTCATTCTGTGTCATTCAGTCTCGATTTGTCTCATTCAGTCTCATTCTACCTCATACTGTGTACTGTCTCATTCTGTCTCATTTTGTCATTCATTCAGTCAGTCTCATTCTGTCTTATTTAGTCTCACTCTGTCTCATTCTGTGTCATTCTGTCTCATTCAGTCTCATTCTGTCTCATTCAGTCTCATTCTGCCTCATACTGTGTCACTGTCTCATTCTGTGTCATTCAGTCTCATTCTGTCTCATTCAGTCTCATTCTACCTCATACTGTGTACTGTCTCATTCTGTCTCATTTTGTCCCATTCATTCATTCAGTCTCATTCTGTCTTATTTAGTCTCACTCTGTCTCATTCTGTGTCATTCTGTCTCATTCAGTCTCATTCTACCTCATACTGTGTACTGACTCATTCTGTCTCATTTTGTCACAGTTTGTTTCATTCAGTCAGTCTTATTCTCTCTCATTCAGTCTCGTTCTGTCTCAGTCAGTCTCATTCTACCTCATACTGTGTCACTGTCTCATTCTGTCTCATTTTGTCACATTCATTCAGTCAGTCTCATTCTGTCTTTAGTCTCACTCTGTCTCATTCAGTCTCGTTCTGTCTCATTCAGTCTCATGCTACCTCATAATGTGTCACTGTCTCATTCTGTGTCATTCAGTCTCATTCTGTCTCATTCAGTCTCATTCTACCTCATACTGTGTACTGTCTCATTCTGTCTCATTTTGTCACATTCATTCAGTCAGTCTCATTCTGTCTTCTTTAGTCTCACTCTGTCTCATTCTGTGTCATTCTGTCTCATTCAGTCTCGTTCTACCTCATACTGGTACTGTCTCATTCTGTCTCATTTTGTCACATTTTGTCACATTTTGTTTCATTCAGTCAGTCTTATTCTGTCTCATTCTAACTCATTCTTTCTCATTCAGTTTCTGTATCATTTTTGTCACTCGATTTCATTTAGTCAGTCTCATTCTAACTCATTTGTCTTGTTCTGTCTCATTTATTCTCATTCTAACTTATGCTGTCTGATTCAGTCTCAATCTTTCTAATTCAGTCTCACTCTGTCTCATTTTTGCATCATTTGATTTAATTCACTCTCACTCTGTCTCATTCTGTTACATTCTATTTCATTCAATCTCATTCTAACTCATTCTGCCTCATTCAGTTTCATTCAGTCTCATTATATTCCATTTAGTCTTATTTTATCTCCTTTAGTCTTATACTTGTCTCATTCTATCGCATTTAGTCTCATTTAGTCTCACTCTGTCTCATTATTGTCTCATTTTGTCACATTCGATTTCATTCAGTCAGTCTAATTCTACCTTTTTCTAATTCTACCTAATTCTAACTAACGCTGTATAGTTCAGTCTCAGTGTGTCTCTTTTTTGTCACATACTATTTCATTCAGTCTCAATTTCTAATTTTGTCACATTCTATTCCATTGAGTCAGTCTTATTCTAACTGATTTGTCTCATTTTGTCTCATTCATTCTCATTATGCCTCATTTTAACCCATGCTGTCTGATTCAGTCTCATTCTTTCTAATTCAGTCTCACTCTGTCTCATTTTTTTAACATTCGATTTCATTCAGCCTCACTCTGTCTCATTCTGTTACATTCTGTTTCATTCTGTCTCATTATATTCCATTTAGTTTTATTCTTGTCTCATTCTATCTCATGTAGTCTCATTTTGTCTCAGTCTGTCTCATTCTTGACTTATTTAGTCTTGTTCTTGTCTCTTTCTCTCATTTAGTCTCATTCTATAGGAATCTGTCTCATTCGCTCTCATGCTATTTCTATTAGGCTCATTCTGTATTTCTGGTGGATGGAGCTCAGGCTTTGGGCTCTCATTTAGACAGTCAGATGGGAGAAACACTGCAGACATGCTGACATGCACTTCTGAAGGGGGTGTGCATTCTGCAGGGGCGACAGGGCACTTGGGTGTAACATTTGGCCCTGGACTCATTCCAGATCTAAAATGAAAGCTGCATACAGGATAAGGCCCAGAGATAAATCCATATCAAGGGGATGTGAGAGACAGCTGCTCTACTTCAACAGCCCAGCTTGACACATCACTCATAGTTGCTTTGAATGGCATTGTTTTTACTGTATATAGCAAGTCATGATACTGACCCATTTAACTGAGAATAAAGAGGACTGAGAAAGTGTTATAATTTACACACTCTCATGTTGTTCCAAACATGCAAGACTTTCTTTCTTCCATGAAACATAGGATATGTTAAGCACTATGTTTGTCTCATTCACCACTCACTTTCATTGCTCATTTTTCAGTTATCTATCCAGTTAACCCAAACCTTAAACCTCCCTCCCCCATCTTCAACTCAAAGCTAGCCTTAACCCCTAACCTTAAACTCAACCCTATTCTTATCCTTAGCCATAACTCTAACTTGAGCCTCACGACATGCTTCCTCTTTGGATTTACTTAACCCCACCCTGGCATTCACACACCTGCTTGCTTTGATCTGGCTCTGACAGGTGGCCTTTAGAATTGTGTGAGCTTTGTCATCAGTGTAACCAAACAAATTTCTTCATGTTTCTGTATTTGTATCTGCAACAACAGTCAAGGTCAAATACAAAGGGGTTTGGTTTAAAGAATGCAGTACATAGAACTGATTACTGGGAATGACTTTACATAGAGAAAAGGGGAAATGAGTGCTTTAGAGAGTGTATGTTAGAAAAGGAGGAAGGAGAACAGAAGCATCCACTGCAGAATATACATCAAAGCTCAGACATAATCCAGTCCCCTTCAGTTGTGACACCCAAAGCACTGCAGCATTCCCTGCACACACACTTTCCTCTATCATTGACTCACTCATGCAGACACATTTCTCAACCATCTCAATGATGTTTGTCACGTTTATAAATAGTTCACTGGTTCAGTGAGGTTTATTTGCGTTTTACTGCATCAGTGTCCAAAAATGCCTGTAAAGCCTGTGAACTCATCGCCCTCTGAGTTGGTACTAAAAGTTTGCTCATGCACACACGTTTACTTAGCTATTTGAAAATGAAAAACAAAATGTAAATAATGCTTTGAATGTTGTTTTTTCATTTAAAAAGAAATAGGTGAAAAAAGAAGAAAAACAGTTTGTTTTATATTATTAATATTTTTTATTTTTTTTAAAACAGCAGTTTTGGCATAGTTTATATTTTGTTTTTCAATTAAAAAAAACAAAAACAAAAAAACAAATGAACTGACCATCATACCATTAAACTGACTTTTATTGTTTTTCAGAAAGCCAATTTGAATGACTATAAACTAACCCTACCCTTAAAAGACATCTTTGGCATTTTTTGCCAAATATATATTGTTATTCCAAATGAAAATATCCCTAAAGCAAGGGTACACTGTATGTCAGATTTAGATCACTTTTGGGAATAATTTTGTGGCAAAACTACAGGGAGCAAAATATGCTCATGGAAATGTAAGACTGGAATAATGGCATTCGTTTAGGGTTTCCCAACTTTTTTGTCAGCTGAACTCCTTTGTCCTAAACGATGTACTTGAAGTACCCCGTGATATTTTGAGTACTGTTAAACTTTCGAAATCTAATTAATTTTACAGATTTGCACTTCGTTCTTCTTACTATGGTTATATTTGAATGAACCTTTATTATATAATTTGTTCTTTTTATAATATTTATCCATTTCATTTCATTTCATTCACCATTGGCATGTCTGTTCCAATCAAAGATTGTCAGAACTTTGTATGAATAGTAGCTTGTGATTTACTTTTAAAGTGCCCTTTTCTCTCCTTCAGTGGCATGACTCTCTTATAGGGATAGTTGACCCAAAAATTAAAATACTCTCACTATTTACTCACCTTTATGCCATCCCAAATGTAATGACTTTCTTTCATCTGCTGTACATAAACAAAGATTTTAGAAATATTTTGGTCAATATTTAAGTCTTTTTTTTTTTTACCATAAATCTCCAATTTTACTTTCACTTTCAAAATGTGAAAGAATGTTTAAATGAAAGTGGAGATTTATGATAAAAAAAAGGACTGAAATATTGATCTGTTTCTCACCTACACTTTTCATACAGATTCTGAAGATATTGATTTAACCACTGATACTTTTATGTGGCCTTTATATGCTTTTTGGACCTTCAAAGTTCTGGTCACCATTCACTTGCATTGAATGGACCTACAGAGCTGAGATATTCTTCTAAAAATCTTTGTTTGTGTTTAGCAAAAGAAAGAAAGTCATACACATCTTAGATGGTATGAGAGTGAGGAAATGATGAGAGAACTTTCATTTTTGGGTGAACTATCCCTTTAAAAGGAAAATTAATGCGATTGGTTTAAGCTGTGTTCTTTCTTGTTTTTTATTTGTCAAATGATGAACATTTGGAATAATCCGTCAATGTTTTTTAATATCCGGTAAATGACGGAAATTCACTCTCCCTCTATACTCTCTCACAAACCCCCTGGAGTTCCCTCATGAACCCCCAGGGGTTTGCGAACACCCGTTTGGAAAACCCTTAATAAGGGGAAAACACAGACTACATCGTTGTCTGGGCACTGTTTTCAACTGTATTGCAGCCTCCTTTTATCTTAGTTCAATTTTTTTATCAGCTGTGTGATTTGTTAGGATTTTACCACAGGAGAAACATGTACACAGAGGAAATGGAATTTCTAGAGTTTTGTAAACAGTGTGCTCCCTGACTGTCTCTAATGGCGATCTTCCAGCAGCTATGGATCATAGAGCTGTGACACTGTTCAGACCAGAGCCATTACCATCATAAGCACTAACATCCTTTGTTCCGAATGGCAAGTGCTATGGTACAGTGATGGTATTAGATGGAAATGACATGTTTATTTGATATGTACCATGGTACTGAATGATTACCCTATTAATGTACCATTAGTTTTACATATTATTCCAAGGTACTTCAAAGAATACTGTGGTACCACCATGGTATACTGTATATCCAAAAAATATATACATATATTTTTGTAAGGGAAATTTTTTATTTAAACAGCTTGCAACTGTCGTTTTATCCATCTTCTAAACTTAGCTACTGAATTAAACCGCCCTCATCCCTTCAACCACAAGCCCACTCTCCAAAACCCCACCCTCCAAAGGCATGCCAGCAAACCCAAACACTCAAAATGATTGACAGGCAGAGAGCACTTCTAAAGGGCTAAAAAGTGTGGGCAACTCCCTTGACAATTTTTTGCTGTTTACAAGGCCCAGGACTGTCACAGAAGACAGGTGTGCTATCTCAGGATACCTGTTTCAGTGATATACGTCACATAATAGCGACATGTTATGGGTTGTAAAATCGCTTACATCACCTTTATCAGAACACCTGATGCAAACAATACATCAACAAAAAATGAAAGTTCTCTCTTGAAATGAAAATGGCCTCAGGTCTAGAGTGGTTTATTTAAGTGGGTCTTAAAGGAGTGAGAGGACGTCGTGCTCTGCCGCCAGGGAATGTGGATGTTTTTACAGTCATACATATTTGGCTAGCTGTGGGCCAGCCTGTGCTTTAGTGATTGTTTGCAGTCTGTCGGAGAGGGTCAGTGTTTAAAAATCTCTCTAAAGGATATATGTCCATAAATGGGCAAGAACTCTCCCTCTCTCTGTGGTTACCCTCCTCTCTCTCTCTCTCTCTTTAGTCCTCTTTCTATGCTGTCTATCCCTGCTCTCTTCTCTCTAAGCCTCTCTAAACTCTCTGCTCTTTTTTACTCATCTTTGTCTCTAGAAATCCTTCCTTTATCTTTAAAGCTTCTTGACTCGTGTGGTGTTTACCAAAGTGACAGAAATAATGGAAAGTTACTGTCATTTTGGAATGAATGACAACAACTGATGTACTTTGTACAGTATGTTGGCCTTGCAAAACCAGCATACTGTTGTTTATTTTCCAGAATCTATCTATCTATCTATCTATCTATCTATCTATCTATCTGTCTGTCTGTCTGTCTGTCTGTCATTCTATCTATCGTTTGTTCGTTCCATCCATCCTTCCATCCATCCATCTGCCCATAAACCTCTTAGAAACCACTCAGATTATCTGAGCAACCACATAGCAAACACTCAGACCATTTTAGCAACAGCCAAACAAACACACACACACACACACACACAAAAAAACATCAACCACGTAGCAAGGCATATATAACTGCAAGCTATCTTTTGTTCGTTCATTCGTTTCATCCATCTCTCCATCAGCCTATAAATCACCTAGCAACCATTCATACCACCTTAGCAACCACCAAGCAACCACTCAGACCACCTTAGTAACTGCCTAAAGCAACCACGTAGCAAGGCATATATAACTACAAACTATCTTTTTTCATTCATTCATTAGTTCATTTCATCCATCCATCCACCCATCCATCCCTCAGCCTATAAACAACTTAGAAACCACTCGATTACCTTAGCAACACCCTAGCAACAACTTAGACCACCTTAGCAACCACCTAGCGACCACTCAGACCACCTTAGCAACCGCCTAGCAATCAGTTAGTCCACCTTAGCAAACACCTAGCAACCACTCAGACCACCTTAGCAACAGCCTAGCAAACACTATGACACTCAGCCAACGTTCAAAGTCTGTCTTGATGAACCTTCCTTTTCTACTTTGAATTTATTTTTTTCTCATTATACTCGTAAGCTTTTCTTACTCTCTCTTTCAGTCTGTGCCCCACGGATCACCCCACAGATCCAACCAAAGTCTCGCTGCCCATCTTAAACCAGACAGAAATCCAGCTGTGTTACATTAACGAGTGTTAAACAGGAGCCAACTTCCATTGCTATCTGCGCTGTCTAACTGTATCCCTTTTATTCTTTTTAGGTAGTTTCACTATCTCCAGTGTGATGATTTAAAATGAGAAACTGCTCTTAGATCAGTGGCAACAAAATGTTATGCAGATGCACATGTGAGAACAGCCTCTGAGTGTGATTAGATAAAGATATTATTTGATCTGCGTTTGGAAGGATTACATTCAGTTGCCCAAGATAAATGTTGAAATATAGTTAAACAATTAAATTAATGAAAAATTGTACAGCCTTATTTATGAATGCAATAAAGGACTAAATCTTTGATGTTAAGTGCAAAGAAAACTAAATTATTTATCCTTCTATTCAGGTAAAGGACATTGACCAAACATTTGGACTGGATTATCTTCACTAAAGGTTGTGGACACATTTAAAACAGCTGCTCTCTGAGAATGTAACCCCTGCCCTTCCCTTGGGAGACTTCGGCAAGTTTATCACCCAGCTGAGGAATTCTGAAGTTCAAGAGTGTGTCCCTTTCATATCCATACCTGCTGGACTCTTCCATAGCAGGGATGCCCGCCAAAACACCAATCTACCTGAAATCCACCAATAGTAAGAAGGGAAAGAAATGTCGTTTGAGGGACATCTTGTCCCCTGACATGATCAGTCCTCCTCTTGGGGATTTTCGACACACTATCCACATTGGAAAGGGTGGCGAATGCGATGCCTTCGGCGACATGTCATTCCTACAAGGAAGATTTGAGCTTCTACCTGGGAAAGGTGGTCTTATTCGGCCACAATATAACAAAAATGGGGAGTTTACGAGGGCCAACAGTGCCTCCGAAGCCTCTCATGTCGAAACTCCATCACCAGTCCTGAAAAATGCCATTTCCCTTCCAAGTATTGGTGGAAGCCAAGCACTGACCTTACCTCTGATCTCCACCACTGTGTTTCCCATGACTCAGAATCCTCTGGATAACCTAGATGAGCTATCTACTCCTCCAGCCAGTTCTGATGTGAACGAAGATCTGGAGATCCTGCAGATGGAGACCTTTCTTCAGTCAATCAGCGTCTTCAGAAGTGACCCCAGCCCCGTTCCGGAGGAGAACGAATGCTCAATCAACTATGTGGAGATACCTGAGAAGTCACCTGCCAAAAAGAAGAAGATCCACAACAGTGAAAATGATCTTGAGAAGTTCTTATCCATCTTTGTTAACAAGGATACTAATGCCAATGGGAATTTCAGCAATGGTAAAAATCACAACAACAACTTCCAGTACAAGCAGAAATTGTATGACGTCAAGGGCGATTGGGTGGACAGAGATAGCGGGGTGGAAGAGGTTTGTTTATGTGATTCAGACTTTGAGATCTCCAAAAGCAAAAGCCACTCACAGGAGTCGCTCACACAAATCACAGGATCCCTTTGCTCGCTTGAACTCGACTTAGGCCCTTCCATTTTGGATGACATACTCAATATCATGAATAAGCCTGTGCAGTAGGCCGTGACTTTTACTGAGAACCAGAAGAGAATCTAATTTGCTTGTACCCACAGAGAGACTTGCTAGTCAAATGAAGATATACAATGTGACATGGCAATGTTGGGTGTTCATTTTTTAAATGAACTGAAGAGACTGAACTGACTTTTCTTTCTCAGAAAAACTCCTTTTTCAGTTTGTTATCTTTAGCTTGAGAGCAAGGAATTCACTAAGAAGGAACTGCGGATGCTGATGCGTTTATTTGCACGGTGACTGCATAGTTTTAGCACCTGATTCACTGAAAGGAATTATGCAAATCACGAAACACACCCAAAAAATTTGAGTGGTTGAGTGCTTGGTTGTGGAGGATGCAGCATACTTTACTGGGACTATACAGCATGTTCTCCATCATATGATTAATTATTGCCATGAAATCAAAAGAAACACACAATCATCACTTTTTAATAAAATGTTGTTTAAAATAATAGTACAGTGTTAATTGCGCCAGGCAAATAGCATTTTTTAGAATCAGGTGCATTCTATAACAAGACTCATTTGCATTTGCACTGAAAATTATGAAAGTTATTCATTTTAATATGCCTGACGCAGGGATAAACCAGCGCATATAGTGCCTAGCCAAGTTGGACTGCGGGTGTATAATAAGATGCAGGTTTTTACGCTGAAGTCGTGCAACTGTTTAGTGAATTCTCCCAGTGTCTCTGCATACTTTGTTTTTCTGTTTGGGACAGAGCACAAAATTAACAACACAGCCATTGTGCGTTTTAAGTGGCACAACACAAGCAGTTTTAGCATGTGTAGACATCAATGCTATTGTAAATGCAGATAAAATTAGGTTAGTTCTGTTTATGGCTGTTCATGCATGATGTCCTTAACATCAAATAACAGTGAGTGTGATAACATTTTATCATCCAGATGCCTGTGAAAATGTATGCGAACATATACAAGGCATGTCCCCATTACAAAACCAATTCATGCACCAATATATTTATACTGACTATTTCAATAACTACACTACCAAATCCTATATGTACTGTATATACTTTAAAGCATATATGTTTTTATGTTGTGAAACTAAATATGAAATAAATAAATGAATTAATAACACTCTTTTGGTTAGTTATTTTGTTTTTTATTTTTTAGTTATTTATTCAATTTTTTTCAAATTTAGTTTAAAATTCAATCACGTGTATTCAGTTTACTGTATATTTTTTTCCTGGGCAATAACGGTGAAAATGTTCAATATCTTTATAAGACTTTAAGGTATGTGTCTCTACAGAAATGAACTTTTAAAAGTTAAATGGCCCATAGAAATATTCACTGGAGTAAAAAGTGTGACAATTAGCCCCGGTCTGTTCTACTGTATATGATGCTATATGATGTGTGTAATTTTTTGTTGCATTCTAAAATCCCTCTTCCTGATGACAGACTGAATAAGCGTCAGACACTGTGGCAGATGTGACTGTAGGTGGAGAGACAATGAGAAATTGACCCTCTTGTAAGCATCCTACGTTCCTCAGATTATGGCCTGATGTCCTGCAGTGGGATTGGATGTGGGTGATATTGTGTCTAAAACGAGATGCCACTACTATTCGTTTGTGTCTTGTTGGGACAGAGAGAGCCAGTAGCATTCCCAGCATTCCTAAGAGAAAACAAAGACAGGCCATAAATAAAATATTTAGACTGAGGCAGGTGCCCTACATGATTGTAAAAGCTAACAGCCCAAAGACATACTTTGTCCTGTACAAGGAGATCTCACTGCTTCAGTGTCTTTTTTTTTGTTTGTTTGAATTTGGAGTGCCAGACAGCTGCAACGCAATCAAACAATGTTCTCGATGATTAAACTCTTTCCTTCTAGTGGGTTAGAATACTCCACTGTTGTCTTATTAGCCTTTCGAGCTACACAGAAAGTGCTGCAGATTTCAGCAGAATATTGAACACCGGTCATTCGCACAGTTCTACACATCGCCCGCCCCTTGAATGTTTCCTTATTAAAGGTAAAGTGTGTAATTTCTGTACCACTTGCAGCACCACACAGAAAGGGTATAAAAAATGCATATCACTTTTAAATATTTTGGCTAATTTGGTTATGCTTTCATCAACCAATAAGACTGTAGATCTCTTGTCTCCAGTACTCACATTTTACCATGTTTTAATACATTATGCCGAATTCCAGAATTTTTCCCAAAATCAATCAATCAGAGCACAATTACTTTAGGTTGCACAGTCACTCTAATACTGGAGAATCAGCAATAATTAAGAAGAAACCAAAAGTCATTTTTTTTTATGTCTCTCTTTTTTCACCGTCTATTGGCTGATTCTGTTCAAAAAATGGCTTTTTGAAGTTACTCATTTTTTACGGTAAGTAGTTATACAAAATTAATTTACATGAGTTATACATTATACATAATTTTTTTAGTTAAAACAGCTCAATTATATTAGTAAATCCAATTTACAGTTTTTCTCAGTCGCTTTGGCTCATTTTTTGAAACAGTCTTAACATTATCTAAACTGTAAGTGCAACTGTCACAATGTTTTTTGGGACATCACAACTCTATTGCATGTCTGCAAAATGTAGTAACTCACCCAAAACATTTAATTCATGCTTCAAAACCTAGTTATTGTGTCAGTAAATTGGCCAGTGTCACCAAAATGAAACATTTTTTTTGTCATCGTGTGAGCCGTACTGGCCAAAATGTTTAGATGTTTTTTCACCATGGCTGTCAACCCTGGAAATGTTTGTTATACACAAATTTCATTTTTGTTCTACATTTTTGTTGACACGGACTGCTTACTGTACTATACAAGAATGTCAGTTTTGTCTAGCTGAATGCTGTTGTGTATCACACTGAGCTTTTTAATAATAATAATTCCTTACATTTATATAGCACTTTTCTAGGCACTCAAACCACTCTACATAGTAGAGGAGGAATCTCCTCAACCACCACCAGTGTGCAGTATCCACCTGGATGATATTGGTGGAGAGAGAGAGAGTAGAGTGATGTAGCCAATTCAGGGATAGAGATTATTAGGATAGATAGGGGCCATTGGGGGTATTTGGCCAGGACACCAGGGTTATACCCCTACTCTTTACAATAAGTGCCCTGGGATTTTTAATGACCACAGAGAGTCAGGACCTCAGTTTAACATCTCATCTGAAAGACAGTGCATTTTTGTTTTTTAAAAGTATAGCATCCCCATCACTATACTGGGGCATTAGGACCCACACAGACCACGGGGTGAGCACCCCCTACTGGCCTCCCTAAGACCAATTCTAGCAGCAACCTTGGTTTTCCCCAAGAGGTCTCCCATCCAGGTACTGGCCAGGCTCAACCCTGCTTAGCTTCAGTGGGCAACCAGGCAAGAGCTGCAGGGTGATATGGATTTTAGATACCAATTTCAACAGTAGGTAAAAGTTTACTGGGAAAAGTCAATACTGTACAATACTGTAGTACACAGAAAAAGGATATGCAAATTTGTATGTATACAGTAAAGTTATTTTTGTAGCAATGTGTTACTTGTAAACAGACATTTTTACACATTTCTTACATGTAAAGTCATATATATATGGAACAGAAAATTGCCACAAAATGAAACAAAAAAACAACAACCCCGCAACAATGAAAAAACCTGCGGTAGTTCTGTAAAAAACAATAAACTGTACCTCCTCACAGTACATAACACTACTAGTTCCCATCTTCTTGGTGGCCATCCTGTCACTCTTGTTGGTCTGGCCAGAGATTTAGCAGACATCACAAACATTCCATGTCATAGATATTTATAGAATATACATGTATGTCTGACAGATTTTGATAACTGAATGGATCATTTTGCATGTGATGGCTCACACGATGAAAGAATGTTTAGAAGCTGTGAAGAGTATGACAATTTCACTGAGAATCAACTCCATGTGCATTTAGTTATTGTGCAAATTGTAGACAGTTGTACTCACTCTTTTGCACACGTGCCAAAACACGTGCAGTTTGCTTAAATGAAAAAGAATTTCGAATCTGGTGTGAAATAGAAACTAATAGTTCAGAGATATGAAACTTAATGTTTTGAAAAAATTATTCTCATTTGAGAATTGAGCCAAAGCGATTGGAAAAAAAATCTGATTAAAATTTAATCATGTTCATTCTCTTAATTCAAATGTATACATTAGGCTTCATATAATCTTTTTTTAGATAAACTCTCTGTGCATTGTCCAGCAGAATACAGCTGTAACAGCATATGAAGGAAACTGTTATTTTCTAAAAAATCTCTCCTATCAGATACTAACAAAACTGTAGGATCTGCTCTTCGATACTGAACATGCATTCAGTCATTTAACATTAATGGGATATTTCACCCAAAAATGAAAATTCTCTCATCATTTACTCACCCTTATGCCACCCCAGATGTGTATGACTTTCTTTCTTCTGCTGAATACAAAGATTTTTAGAAGAATATTTCAGCTCTGTTGTCCTTTCAATGCCAGTGAATGCTGGCTAGAAATCTAAAGGTCCAAAAAGCAGCTAAAAGCAGCATGAAAGTAATCCATAAGACTCCAGTGGTTAAATCCATATCTTCAGATGTGATATGATAAGTGTAAAAAAGAAATAAAGGTATGTTGTAAAAAAATGTTACCCCTAAAGAAATGAATGGTATTACATTTATTACATATACAAATATTAATATAAAAATATGTTTAAAATGATGTGCACCCACATGACATGAAGACAACTCCAAAGTGTTTAGATAAAAACAATGTATATTTTGCTTCATGAAAAGCCATATGACATATGGAACAATGGATCTTCTGATAGAAAGACATCTACTAACACAACTGGATCTAACATGAAGGAACGAAGACATGATATGGTTTGGCACATTTATTCGCCGGACTACATGACAGCAGCACAGCTGAGACATAAAATCCACTTTTTTGTTTCGTCTAGAAACTACCCAAATATGAGCTACAGTTGAATATCACAGTATGAGTTAGAGACATACAGTTCTCTCACTATGATCACTCAGTCTGCTGTATCTGTCCTACTCAGGCTGAACTAATGAAGGAAACATACCAGTGAGAAAGGGCTTATTTTCTTTTGTCACACACACCTCATAGTGTTAATCCAAGCAAGCAAATATTACTGGAGATAAATAAAAATACCATGGAAATATATTTTCCCCCCAGAACAGCTTTTATATGGTGTAGGTGCTCTGTCATATGATTCACAAACTGACTAGAACTTAAAAAATTCGGTACATTTAATGACTAGAAAGCTATAACAGGCATACAAAAGATCAAGTGTATTTTTTACATATATAAAAAGACAATATTTCCTAGTCTCAGTTTAAAGTACAGAGACAACTATAAGAAAGCTGTACACATTGACTTCCTGAAAAGTGTAAACACTGTGGTAAAACAATGTTCTGTTTGTTTGTTTGTTTGCTTGTTTTTATTTATTTATTTATTTATTTTTTTACTTTATGCAATTTTTAGTGTTTGGATAGGAATCTGACCATAAAAATACAAGTGTAAATAATAAATTAATAATTTGGTGGGCCGGAACGATGGAAGATGGGGCCGGGCCAGTAGTTAACGTACATTCAAATATGGATATGTCTTTAAACATATTAAGCAAAAAGTTTCGTGACATTTTTAACTATTTAAATATATATTAAAGATGAAGAAATGTTTGATTATTTTAATTGTTTAATTTTTTTATTATTTAAATTTGCTTTTAATAATTAATTAAATAATGTATTATTTCCATGTTAAAATATCATCTCCCATACCAGCTTAAAGGAATATTCAGGGTTCAATACAAGTTAAGCTCAGTCGACATCAGTTGTGGTAGAATGTTGATTACCACAAAAATTCATTTTGACTAGTACCTCCTTTTCTTTAAAAAAAAAAAAAAAGCAAAAATCTGGGTTCCAGTGTGGCACTTACAATGGAAGTGAATGGGGCCAATCCGTAAAAATTTAAATACTCACTATTTCAAAAGTACAGCCACAAGACGTAAACAATATGCGTGTTAACATGATTTTAGTGTGATAAAATCACTTACTAACTTTATATCCAATTTTACAACTTTGTTGCCATGACGTCTTAACACCATAAACCTTAAAACCCTAAAACAAACACAAAAACAATGATATAAACAACTTTACAGCTCAAATAATACATGACTTTTAACAGAAGAATTAATGCAAGTGCTTTTATAAAATTATAAGCTTCACAGATCGCCTTTAAACCCTCCAAAAATTGGCCCCATTCACTTCCATTGTAAGTGCCTCACTGTAACCTCAACTTTTGCTTTTTTGAAAGAAAAGAGTGATGAGTCAAAACGTTTTTTTGTTGGTAATCAACATTATGCCACAAATGCTGTCGATTGAGCTTAACTTGTATTGAACCCAAAATATTCCTTTAATATGCAACTCTTCCACTTGCCCAGCACTACACTCTATGAAGCACCAAAGCAGCAAAGCTCCATTTCCTGGAATAAGGTGTGACAGTTAGACTCTTGATAAATAAACTTTGGTGCCAAAGAAAGCATCATTCAAGCTTAAGTATTTTTTCAACTGGTCCAGTGTTTGCTTAAAAGCTGGCGGCTTTTTGTTTGCTTAAAAGCCACCACTGTATCTGACTTGAGGGTGTTACACACCAAGTTCAGGGCAAACCTCTGATACAGCAGTTCACAACTCCTAGGGAACTTCAAGACTGATCCTACTGTTGGCTCTTGTGTACTGAAGGGACGATGGATGAAAGACATGTCCGTTTTTGAAAGAATGAATGCAATTTCCTTTCCAAAGCACTTAATGAGATACATTCTGAAAAGGGGAAAGATTTGGTATGGTGTTAGTTGATGTCTGGATAGAGTTCCAGTTACAGGAAGGGCACACTGGCTGTGTCTTGTTATGATGAAGAAAGAGTTGGAATCAAATATCCTGCAGAGTGTCACATATTTCAGCTAAATAACTATATCCAAAGTCCCTATTAAGGCAAGTCAGTTCACTGGGTGGCCATATTAACGATGTCACCAGGCAGTTATTTTCCAGTCATAGAAGTACAGCTCCTATATCTACTTGAATGGGGCAAGACTGAAATCTCCAAAGAATTTTGTCTGTATTATGTTTCACTGAATCAAATCAGTAATAGAATGTGATTGTGTTTCTTTAGCTCAAATCATGCTAACCTAAAATCTTCAGACTGCACCACTGTGGCTTACAGTAAAGGAGGTAAACAACTGAACCAAATATTACAAACTAGTAACAAAAGGGAGTGCGAAAAGCCATATGGAAATGTTGGAAAGATGAAACAAGCAAAACAAGATTTACTTTTTAAACCTGCACAGCACACACTGTTTAGCCACCACTGTTACAAGTGTTTATTGGCCATTGCCTTGGACATGAGATCTATGTCTCCGGCACATGGCAGTAGTTTTAAGGATGGGTCAAATGTCACAGGGCTGGAGGTTTAAAAAGAGCCACATCATAGACAGCTTGAAACAGTCCAGATGTCACATACTCAACCAACTACAGCCTGAATCCCAAACCAAGACTCCTCAAAGCTATGTAGGAATGCCTTCTTCTCTGTGTGTACAGATTGCATTATAAACTAAATTCTTTCAATTCCTGAAGAAAATATGAATGGTGCTTGCCTGTGCAAAACTCGCTGCCATAATGCTAGGGTGTTGTGGGTGATTGTCAGGGTGATGCTAAGCTGTTGCTAAGGTTTTCTGAGTGTTTTTAGCATGTTCTCATATGGTTGCTACAGTAAATGGTCATTTTTGTGTCATCTGTCTGGCAAAAATTTAGAGTCTGATATAGCACAAGTGGTGCAGGGTGAGTTACATGCCAAAGTTTAATTCTTAAGGTTTAGGGTTTGTTCAAACAAAACCTTTGTTCACGTCTATGAGTTTCCAGTAGATTTCTGTGGAACTGCTGCCAGTGCGTGTGTCTCTTTATGTTTTGTTTAGAGAAGCTTTCACACGTTCAGTCACTTTCACAAACCTGCGGCAGAGGCCATGAACTATACAGCTAAACAGACCCATTTATGGCAGAACTCCTACCTCAACACACAGCTTCATTTAAAAACATGAGGACTATGAAGTATTACTGGTAACACTTTACAATAAGGTTGTACTTTTTAGTGCATAAGGTATCATGGACTAACATTTAACTAATGTAAACGGATACAACTTTCATTTATGTATTATGTATTTATGTATTCATTTATGTATTAATCCTTCAAAGGAGACAGACAATGTTATGAGAAAGAAATATATTCTGATATAGTCATCTTTGCTAAAAATAAATGTTCATGCAGGGGTAAAAATCTACATGACTATATTTACATTTACATTTATGCATTTTAGTTTCATAACAAAATTCCATCAAATTGAATTGAGTAAACTTTAATAAAATAAAACCCTACGTTTTATTAATTTTGTTTTGTTAAACATTACACAATTCAACGTGATGGAATTTTGTTATGAAATTGAAATGAGTAAATCTTAAGAATAGGCTAAAATATTTTTTGGAGTGTAACTTGTATTTTCATGTAATTTTCAGTATGAATCCACACAAAGTTCAATCTTTGATGTTTTAAAAGAAAGCTGAATCTTCAAACCTTTAAATTTGAACACATGAGCCCCCTGTGGGTTCAATATAGTATTACACCTGCATAAAGATTTACAGTAAACGTCACAGCAACTTTAAAGGCTTTCCAATCATTTAAAACTCAGAAGTGCAGAACATGCTTCCATTATAAAGCCCTGACACCCCATTTGACTAAAAAAGCCATATTATTATGAGTAATGTAATGATCACTGACATATACACTCAAAACATATTTTAGCCTACTTTTAAGATTTTTTTCATAACAAAATTCCATCAAATTGAATTGTGTAACGTTTAACAAAATTGCATTAATAAAATTTAGCATTTTTTATTTTTCATAACTAAATCATATTTTAAGTTTGATTTATTTTTTGTTAAAGATTGCTCAATTCAATTTGATGGAATTTTGTTATGAAATAAAAAATATTGTTTTTAATGTATCTAGTAAAGTATGATAGTGTTGTTGTCTTTTTAAAAATATGACATCCATGCATTAAGCAAACACTTTATCCGAAGTGACTTACAGGGTATTCAAGATATGCTTTTCATGCTGAACCACTGTTGGATCCTGAAATTGTGTTAAATGTTTGTTGAAAAAGGTAAGTCCATTCTCCTGTACTCATAGTCTTTTTCTAACTTTATTCAAACTTTAAAAAAATAAATATTTGAGGCACAGTCAAAAAAAAAATTGGAAATTGCCTTTTCATTTTTTCAGAATATTTAACATACTTATTATTTCTATAGGTCATCAGTCACTCTGATCTTTGGCTTGACCCTCCTTGACAGGAACACTGACTTTTAGAGGTCAGTTTCTGCACTCTAAGAAGTAAAACATGCCATTCTGTTAGAGAGCAAAACTCAATTAGCAGATCTTCAAGACTGTATGTTATGTAAAGAATAATAATAATAATAAATGTTTTCATTAAAAAATATGTTATCAGCATAATGGCCCTTGAAAAATCTTTGAACATTCAGCCCACACTTGGTATGTAACACAAATGTGCACACATGCCATTATACAATACATTTCATAAAGTCAACATTAACTACATTATTAACCACCAAATTGTTTGTAACTTGCAAATGGTCATAGGTGGCCTTAAACATGAATTTTATGTTTATACAATGAAACCCTGCATGGCACATATTGTAGCTTTAAGCCTCTGTGAAATGCGGCCAAAGATTTTGACATTCTCTGAAATGTTTTGTTAGACTAATGAGATTATCTGATTCTGTGGCTCTCAGGGGTGAAGTGAGTCAGTGGGGGGAAAAAACGATATTCTGCGATTTGGCTCAAACTCAAAAGTTTTGCATGCAACCTGCTAATTTAGCCTGCTAGTTAGTGACCTCATTGCGTGCCAGCAATTCATTAGACAGTAGCGGCTGTCCAGGATCTGTCACATGTCCAGGTCACCCTGATTCAGACCTGACAGATACACAGAGCATAATGTACGCGTGATCAGGGCCACAGAAGCCAAGAAATTTTAATAAGTGGTGAGAGAACACAACACTCTTAAATTAATGCAGAGGCCGAAAGGGAAATATTTGCTGTTGTTTGAGAGAGTGATTGCTATACAGAAGGTGAGAAAGAGACTGAAGCCTCCAGAGAAAATAACACAGGTCACACTGACATGGACAATGTTGTGTTTCCCCTGGGAGGCACGTCACATAAATTCAGGTTCAGGTCTGTTATGCTGCATTCAAATCAGACTGATTCATTCTGTCACATTTTTAGTGTGAGAGCTGAACAAGGTTTGACGCATATACTAATTCTGCAAAACACAAACAGATTACACCTTGCATGCTACATGATCCCTTTAAGCTCCAGAATCTTGTTTTAGTACTTCTTTGCTAAATTACATAAATCCTATTAAACAAGTTTAACCTCTTGCCAAAAAGAACAGACAAAACAAAACAAATCTTCATTATTCTCAAACTCACTGAGCTTTACAATACAAAAGAACTCCCTCAACTGACCTCTAATTAAGTGACCCTAAAAGTATTGGACCCTTAGGTCACACGTAAATGTAGGAATTTGATCAGATAACAAAATGATCTTAGATCACAAACTGCATTACATATCAAAAACTAACTGTACTTTTCCGAGCCATTTTTGCCTTTATTTTTGACTGACTGAACACAGGTGTCCTAGCAGAGTGACCACAGGTGTAGTTTTCCACATTAACTAACTGATCAACTACATTTTGCAACCAGAAAGTGTTCAAATATTTTTTTGTCTTCATTTTGAACAGTATGTATATTGTTTTATCATTTAAAACCTAACAAACGTCTTTTTGTGAAATATTTAGCTTGAAAAGTGTGCTTTTCTTTCTTTAAAATAAATGCCACTTGCTTTGATATTTTAATATCAAATGCAAAAAAATAAAAAAATACAAAAATAAAAACATCATACCTTTTCTAAAGTGTGCCTTAAGTGTTCAAATACTTTTGGGACCACTGTATATCACTCTGTATTTTAGGGTTTGCTTGTTTAGTCTTCAGATGTGTTTGCAAATGTATAAATATGTAAAAAAAAAAAAAAAAAAAAAAAAACATCCAATTGAATATGCTGAAATAATAAATACACAAAGTGAAGTTCCTGGGATAAATTCATGAGTAATGTTTAGTTGGTATTTTATTGTAATGATCTTTTTTTAACTCTCAGTTACTTGTATATTAAATCATACACTTCTGCTAAATAACAAAAACAAAACTAACACAAAATTCTACTGAATAATACACTTGTAATAAGCCTGTCTCATAAATGAATAATCTGATTTTTTATTTATTTATTTATTTATTTATTTTTTGCTTTTAGACTCCAGCACCACCATGTGGCAAAAATTAACAACATGAACTAAAACCTTTATTTCTCTTCTCATAATAAGGCTTTATTAATACTGGGGAAATATCTGGAGCCTTATGTACCAAACTTCTCAGAAATGCTTTTAAGAAGAATCTTAAAGGAATATTCCAGGTTCAATACAATTTAAGCTCAATCAGCAGCATTTGTGGCATAATTTTGATTACCACCAAAATTTATTTTGACTTGCCCCTCCTTTTCTTTAAAAAAAAGCAAAATCTGGGTTCCAGTGAGGCACTTACAATGGAAGTGAATGAGGGGCAAATCTGTAAACGTTAAAATACTCACCGTTTCAAAAGTATAGCAACAAGACGTCAACAATATGTGTGTTAACATGATTTTAGTGTGATAAAATCTCTTACTGACCTTTTCTGTGTAAAGTTATAGCCAATTTTGTTGTAAAGTTTGTTGCCATGATGATGTAATGTCAACAAAACCTACAATGAAAATTTAAGCAAATTTACAGCTCAAATAATACACAAGTTTTAACAGAAGAATTAATGTAAGTGCTTTTATAATATTATAAGCATCACTTTTCTGACTTTAAACCCTCCAAAAATTGGCCCCATTCACTTTTTCTAAAAGAAAAAGGACGAGTCGAAATTATTTTTTGTGCCACAAATGCTGGTCGATTGGGCTTAACTTGTTGGCCTATTGAGCCAGGAATATTCCTTTAAGCTTTAACTTATGTGTCAAATAATTCTTAACAAAAATAACTTTTGTAAGAGTAGGAGCTTTTTATGAAGAATATAAAAGTTACTTTTAGCAAAGTGATTCTTAAGTGCTGACTGAGGTGACACAACTGCTGCAAAATAATATAAAACAAAATGTACAGATTGCAGATATCCAACAAATAAGGAAATGTATCGTCTATTATTTCAATCAATTATTTGTATAGTTTTAGTGATGCTTAGATTTGATCGATTAGTTGTTGCAGCCCTATGAAGCTTAGGCATGTAGCCCATTCAAATTTTTCAAATGCTTAATACTTTTATGCCTCCACAATAATGAGTTTCAATGTATTCATTAAATGAAAAAAATGGGACGTGATATAAAAAAATATGTTAATGGGTTTCACTTGTTTGTTCAAATACACAATTTGCCCAAATACTACTATCATATAAGTCCAACACATCCTTTCTTTGATGGAGAGTGTGTTCTCTAGCTCTGCCATCGTGCTACTCTTAACTATAGGATACCTCTCCAGTGCTCTTAAATAATTTAGGAGCTGAGACCAAGTCTACACACTTCTGAACCTTTATGAATGACACTTATTCTTGAGTCTAGGAATACAATTCTAAGAGTTTCGACACACACTTAAGACTAAAAGTACATTAGACTGGCTTTAGAAAGTGGTTTCTTTAGAATTATGCAGGAGATGATCTCTCTAACATGCAATGTTACCTGTACCGTAATCACTAGTATACAGTTAGGAAGATAAAGTTCAGAAATACAAATTGAATTGATGTTGCAGAGATTAAATCAATAGTTACAGTGTTAATAAAGTGCAAATAAGTGCTTTTGAAAAGTGGTTTGTTAAGTGGCTTCCTGGAATAAATGTTACAAGATGGCGCAGCAGATGGCAGCCTCGGTGTGGAGCTCTCCAATTCTTTGTTGTTTTTTTCATTATTGCTGATCTGTAGGCTACCTACAGATACACAGAGATCAATAAAATGGCATATTCAGAATCAGCTATGAAAAACTGCCCAATTTCCTGCCTTCAATCAAGTGATGCTTCCTCTGACTCTGCATTCATGTCTCCATGACAGCCATATTAGTGTTGTTCACATTCAAATGAACTCAGGTGAGTTCAAGGTAAGAGCCCTATATATATATATATATATATATATATATATATATATATATATATATATATATATATATATATATATATATATATATGTGTGTGTGTGTGTGTGTGTGTGTGTGTGTGTGTGTGTGTGTGTGTGCAGCTGTCAGCAGTGTCAGAAGTGTGAGTGCGCGAAGTGAAAAAGTGCTTTGTCTCATAGATACTGAATTTGAGACGTTACAGATGTAGTTCATCTGCACATCTCCATCTCTAGTTCCATCCAGGGTCGGTAATGAACGGAGGCTCTGGGTTAAAAAATCCCCCTGCATTCTGATATAGTTCAAAATTAATATATCCATCGCGTTCTCCATTTGAATTTTCGCTGAACATTATTTGTTTCATGCCGTCTGTTGTGCAGATGGTGGTGGCAGATGCTCGCGCCATATACGAGCACAGACGGGCACTCCACTTCACACACTTTGCATCAGTTCGGTGTCATGCTCACGCTCTAAAATTGTAAAATGCTACAATGTAGTTAATAATAATATTAACAAAAATAATATCTGGATGTGTTAAATAGACTTGATGTTAAATAAAACGTTATTAATGATACAATAATAATTTTGCAGAACATTAACCACTTCTATCAAGTCATATATATGACTAATGTTCATTGTTTTATTAAATTTGGCTTATTAATTTAATAGCCAAAATATTTGGAAATATGTAAATGAGAAAAAAAAATTTTTTAGAAACAATGCGTGTTATGCAATGCCCCCCAAATGTAAGGAGGTGAATCCCCCCACAGCCCTCAATCAAGATTGATTTTTGGCCCTCAGTAGGAAAAAGTTTGGGCACCTCTGCCTTAGGTAGCTTACAGCCGCTGCTTTCAGAAAACGTGAAGCCTTTACATTTAGTGAAGTTAATTCCAGATTTTTAGGTTGAAGCCCCCCTAAATAGGTGTCTAGGAGCGCATATGCCTTCTATTTATTGATTTTGCACTTTAACACTTTGGACTTCCAACCTGTATTTTATAGCTCCATGCTTTCAACACAAATGGTGTCACCACCTTACCACACAAACTGTCCATGGCAAGAGGCAGCCAGTCCCCGGAGACTATAGACAACACATACAAACATGCTGATTGCTGCAGCTCACCAGTCCAACTCAGACTCCAAATAAACAGCTGAACACTCCCTCACTCCCTGTGCAACATAAAAGGTAGCATGTCTCAGAGGTAGCTGGCCCTGGTTTTCTTTCTCTTTAATTTTACTCCTCATGTCAGCAGAGTCAGAGACAGACAGGGCACTTCAGGAAAGAGAGAGAGAGGGAAGAGTTATTTAATGATGGGCAAGGAAAGCGCTATTAAAAGAGAAGCTCTGTTCCATCTCCTGGGGGCATTTTCATTACCCTCTGCATGACAATTCAAACAGTGAAGCAGAGGTACAGACAGAAGTTCAGAAAACTGCTCTATGATGATCATGATTAGATTAAAAAAAAAAAAATGACTTAAAGTCTAGGCCTAACACAGTGACCTTTCACCCCCACGAAAACAAGTTAATCTGAGCCATATCATGTGTCTTAGCCTTGACTGGAATAACAGCACAGAAACAGCTACAGGAAAGGAAAGGGAAAGGAAAGGAAAGGATGAGATAGGATAGGACAGGACAGGACAGGACAGGACAGGAAAGGAAAGGATGAGATAGGATAGGACAGGACAGGACAGGAAAGGAAAGGATAGGATAGGATAGGATAGGATAGGATAGGATAGGATAAGATAGGATAGGATAGGATAGGATAGGCTAGGCTAGGATAGGCTAGGCTAATTGGATAGGATAGGATAGGATAGGATAGGATAGGATAGGATTGGATAGGATGGGACAGGACAGGACAGGACAGGATAGGATAGGATAGGATAGGATAGGATAGGATGCTGTCTGGCAAATACTGATGTAAATCTATATCTTGAGTGTGTCTGTATGTAACAAACAAACAGGTGAAGAAGAACTGATTTGAAACAATGAGAGGCAATAAAGACATGGCAAGTGTTTTTCTTCCAAGTCTACTGATGGACTTCCAGACTCCCTCCCATTTTTCAGTGAGATCTCATTAGTATTCGTAAGTATTCATGTGGTTCTAGTGCAGTGCATTTTCGTATGTTCGTATGTAGACACTGATGCATAAAATATCAACATATTGATATTGGCAGCTTCTAAACGGAAACCCTTTAACCTATTAAAAATGTTCTCGCTATTCAAAATACATTCTCGATATTGCATTGTTGGAATTTAAGGGTAGTCTTCATTTGCATGTCATATGTTTACTAATCCTTTGAGGTTCATGGAATACTGAATTGAATTTAAGGCTGATTTTATTGCATTCAATTTGATTCATTAATTATGCTTAACCGCATCACATCTTTTTAACACAGTTAACACATTTACATAAATTGACATTACAGCATCACTGTGCTCTTTGTGAATTAAATAATAATAATTATAATGCATTGGAGCTACTGTAATATACTGTTAATATAGCAACTAACGAGCAAAACCTTGACCCCCTGGGAGCAACAGTCAGTCAGTATGTCAAGTCAGACCAAAAAATAAACCATATTATATGAGAAAAATTATAACTGAACATATTATTTTCATTTTGTCCTATGAATTCTGGCCTAGATTTTAATGCGCATATTTTACTTAATTTTGTCTAACATTGCCCTGGAGAACACTAATAAACCTTTTAATTATTCTTTTATAGCAATATCTTACTAAATGGCCACAATGTTTGGATTTTTTGTGTGCACACAATTGTCCTCTCACTTTATGATTTTGGTTTTACAGGAGATTATTAATGCAATAGTTTGCCCCAAAAATGAAATTCACCCTTATGTCTTTCCAAACATGTATGCCGTTTTTTTTTTTTTTTTTTGTTTTTTTTTGTGGAACACAAAATGAAAATATTAAAATCTTTGCTCTTTTTCATACATTGACAATTCATAGTGACCACAGTACATGACTCTAAATAGGATATATAAACATTTTTGTTTATAATAATAGCAACTTCAATTTTGACACATTGACAAGTGGTGTGACGTTTTGTGACACATTGAGACGTTTTGTGACACCTTTTGATAAAGGTCTTACATAATATCAAAACAAACTTATAAAGGGTTAATTCACCCCCCATAAAATGTAAATTCTGTCATCATTTTCTCACCCTCGTGTTGTTCCAAATCTAAAGTATATGATTTTCTCACCTCTGTGGAAAACAAAAGAAGAAGTTTAACAGGTTGTCCAAGGTGCTCTTTTCCAGTACAATGAAACACAGTCGGGAAAAGGTGCTTTCAATGCATTTCAGCTCCTAAAATGACAAATACCATAAAAGTTGTCCATATGTCTCGTGACCTATATTTCTGAAACCAGCTTTTCCTCTTACAAAGGTATTGTATAGCTTCTTTTATGGCACTATGTTGTTGTTGTTTTTTAGGCTTGACAGTAGGGCTGACATGATTATGAAATTTGGCTGATAATTAATTTTCAAACAAAAATTGCGATTATAACGATTTATTGTTTGTTTTAGCGATTTCACGATTATGATGAGAACTGTCATACTTCTTAAGGTGTATGTGTGCTTTATAAACCTTAAGAATTAATTTGTTAATATTTAACTTTGAATCATATAACAAAATAGGACGTTGAAGTGTGTTCCGAATTATCTATATTTTTGAGCCCTACCCCCTTAACCCTGAAGCCCTCACTAAGCAAAATGTACATTTGCTAGAACCACACTTTACGTAAGAATACACACGAGATCACCTTGCAAGAACATTTGCCATTACGAGAATGTTAAAATAAAGTGAAACCATATCACTGTCAAAATCACTTATATTTTCACAGGAGTTTGTCGCAAAGCTCGACGCATGTATCACAGCGCCTTAGAAGCAGTTAAACTTAATGTGCTCTTCTGGCATGAAGCTGCTCGGAGTGCGGTCTGCAGTGTGGCTCAGTGAGACTGTCAGAGTTCATTTGGATTGCTCATATAATGCAATTATTGTGGAAAATGAGACACAAAAAACAGCGTTTATGGCATTTCAATATTTGCTTAAATTTCCCTTTACTTTGGAAAGTAAAATGTGATTGGAATTTAAAGTGCACAATAATCGCGGTTATCTAAAAAAATCATCATGAGATCAAATAATTGTTATCAGATGATTATTTAATAATCATGACAGTCCTATTTGACAGCCACCTGTCAACTTTTATTGTGTGTTAAAGAGTATATTCAGAGGGGCCTGGGTAGCTCAGCAAGTAAAGACGCTGACTACCACACCTTGAGTTGCAAGTTCGAATCCAGGGCATGCTGAGTGACTCCAGTCAGGCTCCCTAAGCAACCAATTGGCCTGGTTTCTAGGGTGGGTAGTGTCACATTGGGTTAACCTCCTCGTGGTCACCATAATGTGGTTCTCGGTGGGGTGCGTGGTGAGTTGTGCATGGATGCTGCGGAGAATAGCGTGAAGCCTCCACATGTGCTAGGTCTCCACGGCAACGCGCTCAACAAGTCACATAATAAGATGCGTGGATTGACAGTCTCAGACGCGGAGGCAACTAAGATTCGTCCTCCACCACCCAGATTGAGGCAAGTCACTATGCCACCACATGGACTTAGAGCACAATGGGAACTGGGCATTCCAAATTAAAAAAAAAAAAAAAAAAAAAAAAAGAGTAGATTCAAACTTGATGCTGTCCAAATTTCAGGCAGACAGACAGAAACATTACAAGTACCTGACAACCTTTTCCTACCTTTTACACAGGCATAATAAAAATTAATGTCCCCATAGTAACTGAGAGTGAATAGAGCATAGAGGATAAAAATGATGTTCAGCCATTCAAAGCCCAAAAGCCCAAAATACAACATTCAAGATGTTTTATACATACTGTACAAAGATGAGCCAGTTTTGCCACCTCATTATCTTATATTCTGTGATCCAAATCATCTCTCCATCGACCTTGTATAAGGCATTTTGACGTCAGAATTTTTCATTTGCTTTTTTGCATTTTGTATTTGTTGTACACTGTGTATTTCTTAATACATTTGCGTATTTTATATTTCCTCAGACATGGGGGAGGGTTATTTTGACCTTTGCCAGTAAGCAACCACTGACTATCCACCCAGAAAACCACAGCAACCACATACCTAGTATCTAAAATAAACTTATGGTTATTTGGTGTAAGTCTCAAGGCTGCATACAGGACCAGCAGCAAATGGTATTTCAAAAATGCATCAAGGTAAAACAGCGCAATTACAGTAGTGTGAAAAAGTGTTTGCCCCCTTCCTGATTTCTTATTTTTTTTGCATGTTTGTCACACTTAAATGTTTCAGATCATCAAACAAGTTTAAATATTAGTCAAAGATAACACAAGTAAACACAAAATGCAGTTTTTAAATGAAGGATGTTATTATTAAGGGAAAACAAAATCCAAACCTACATGGCCCTGTGTGAAAAAGTGTTTGCCCCACCTGTTAAAACATAACTTAACTGTGGTTTATCACACCTGAGTTCAATTTCTTTAGCCACACCCAGGCCTGATTACTGCCACACCTGTTCTCAATCAAGAAATCAGTTAAACAGGACCTGCCTGACAAAGTGAAGTAGACCAAAAGATCTTCAAAAGCTAGACATCATGCCGAGATCCAAAGAAATTCAGGAACAAATGAGAAAGAAAGTAATTGAGATCTATCAGTCTGGAAAAGGTTATAAAGCCATTTCTAAAGTTTTGGGACTCCAGAGAACCACAGTGAGAGCCATTATCCACAAATGGCGAAAACATGGAACAGTGGTGAACCTTCCCAGGAGTGGCCGGCCAACCAAAATTACCCCAAGAGTGCAGCGACGACTCATCCAAGAGGTCACAAAAGACCCCACAACAACATCCAAAGAACTGCAGGCCTCACTTGCCTCAGTTAAGGTCAGTGTTCATGACTCCACCATAAGAAAGAGACTGGGCAAAAATGGCCTGCATGGCAGAGTTCCAAGACGAAAACCACTGCTGAGCAAAAAGAACATTAAGGCTCGTCTCATTTTTGCCAGAAAAACATCTTGATGATCCCCAAGACTTTTGGGAAAATACTCTGTGGACTGACGAGACAAAAGTTGAACTTTTTGGAAGGTGTGTGTCCCATTACATCTGGCGTAAAAGTAACACCGCATTTCAGAAAAAGAACATCATACCAACAGTAAAATATATTGGTGGTAGTGTGATGGTCTGGGGCTGTTTTGCTTCTTCAGGACCTGGAAGACTTGCTGTGATAAATGGAACCATGAATTCCGCTGTCTACCAAAAAATCCTGAAGGAGAATATCCGGCCATCTGTTCATGACCTCAAGCTGAAGCGAACTTGGGTTCTGCAGTAGGACAATGATCCAAAACACACCAGCAAGTCCACCTCTGAATGGCTGAAGTAAAACAAAATGAAGACTTTGGAGTGGCCTAGTCAAAGTCCTGACCTGAATCCTATTGAGATGCTGTGGCATGACCTTAAAAAGGCAGTTCATGCTCGAAAACCCTCCAATGTGGCTGAATTACAACAATTCTGCAAAGATGAGTGGGCCAGAATTCCTCCACAGCGCTGTAAAAGACTCATTGCAAGTTATCGCAAACGCTTGATTGCAGTTGTTGCTGCTAAGGGTGGCCCAACCAGTTATTAGGTTTAGGGGGCAATCACTTTTTCACACAGGGCCATGTAGGTTTGGATTTTGTTTTCCCTTAATAACAACAACCTTCATTTAAAAACTGCATTTTGTGTTTACTTGTGTTATCTCTGACTAATATTTAAACTTGTTTGATGATCTGAAACATTTAAGTGTGACAAACATGCAAAAAAATAAGAAATCAGGAAGGGGACAAACACTTATTCACACCACTGTAAATATGCATCCTGAAAACCTCATTGCCTGCATGATTCTGATAGAATTAAACATGCTACATGCACTGCAGGGCAGATATAAATAAATTTAATTCTGTCACCTTTCTAAGGGTTTTATTTAAAGTCTATTCTCTCAAGGCCGCAGGTGAGTTTTAGATTAAGCTGCTGTCAATCAGACATTTATATTTCAAGAGTTCTGCACCAGTCATGAGATGTTCAGCTGCAGAAAAAAGCTAAAATGAATCTGAGAATTTCAATTTTTGATTTCTTCCAGGACTTATTTATTTACTTTAATGGTCTGGATTTTGGATGTGGATATTTCTTGCACTCGTTCATGCACAATCAATTCATCAGTGTTATCCTGCAGATGAAATGGCAGATGTGATTTTGTTTAGTGTGTAATGCAAGTGTACTTTTAAAGTAAAACATGCGTTTTATATTTTAATGTTTGTTTTTCGCTGGCATATTTGCAATTTTGCAATTCCGGATTAGACTGCATGTGAAATCATGATGGTTTGTGTGCAGAATAGAAGTAGAAGAAGACACGGAAGTTGTCCAATCCCTCTGAAAACTCTTCCTGACCCGCATCTTATTGACATTTGGATAGTAACAATTGTCTGGCCTATAAACTTTGTATACAGCGCATGCATGCACATGACTATAGCTGCCTTACAATTGACCGACATGATCACACGGGAAGTCGGTTGTTTTTGAGTTCCGGTATGCTAGGAACGGCCACATTATGCCACCTTACCAGGTGCGGCTCGTTTATTTGGGCAAGTAGGGCAGAGCACCACCTAAATATTCATCCACTCGAAAACATAGATCCATACTATAAACTGTCAATAATGTAATTTGTTTGCCCGTAAATGTGTTAAAAATGCTAACATATGTATTTAAAAGTTTTGATCCTGTTCCTAAGTCGTACAGTATCTGAAAGCTCCGTTAGACAGTGTTTGATATAGAGTGTTTGATACAGAGTGTTTGATATTGCTTGCGCACTAATACTAAGGTTAATAATTTTTATGCTCGTTTCGAGGGAAATAACACCGCCCTCGCGGAGAGAGCTCTCGCGGCCGAAGCTACAGAGGTTAGTTCACTCTCTGTCTCTGCTGCGGATGTAACCCGATTCTTCCGACGGGTGAATATCCGCAAAGCCGCGGGTCCAGACGGCATTCCGGGCTGTGTCATCAGAGCGTGTGCGAACTAACTGGCTGGTGTTTTTACGGACATTTTCAACCTTTCCCTCTCTTTGTCTGTAGTCCCCACATGCTTTAAAACATCCACCACTGTGCCTGTTCCAAAGCAATCCAAAATCACTTGCTTAAATGACTGGCGTCCTGTTGCTCTGACCCCCATCATCAGCAAATGCTTTGAGAGACTAATCAGAGATTACATCTGCTCTGTGCTGCCTCCATCACTGAACCCATTGCAGTTTGCTTACCACAACAACCGCTCAACTGATGATGCCTTTGCATCTACAATACACACTGCTCTCTCCCACCAGGAAAAAAAGAACACTTATGTGAGAATGCACTTTATTACTCTTATATCTCACACCGGACTGTCATAAATTATATTCTCTCTTAACAACACACTGACACTGACTATCAACCGACAGCCTGAATGTCAATACAGTACAATACAACCTACTGTATATTTTATATATACTATATATACTATTTTTATTGTATAATGTGTATTCTATATTGTGTGTATTGTATACTGTACATTGTTATTATTTGTTATTGTGTTATGTGTAATAATGTGTATATTAGATTTTAAATTGTGTTGTAAATCTGATGTTTATTGTAAATTGGTATATGTCTCATCACTGTCACGACTACTATGTTGCTCGGAACTGCACCCAAGAATTTCACACACTATTGCACTTGTGTATATGGTTCTATGACAATAAAAAGTGATTTGATTTATCTTTGGTTTGACACATTTTTACAGCAGTGTGACAGATTGCGAACATGGCGAGCACTATCAATGAACGTGTGTAACAGAGTGTCTTTTCTATTGCAAATTCAAGACAAATTGGCCATCAAACAACTTGGTCCTGACAAGTCAGACATAAAAAATAGTTTGGCTATCAAAAGATAAGGGTAGGTGATAATACATTGCATGTTTTGTATGATGACATATTGTATGTCAAAAAGCCTTAGCTCTTGAAACATTCTGTTTTAAATTTAAACAAGAAGAATTATATATATATATATATATTAGGGGTGTAACGGTACACAGAAGTCACGGTTCGGTACGTACCTCGGTTTTGGGGTCACGGTTCGATACAAGTTCGGTACAACATAAAAAGCAACAAATCCCAAATGCTAGATTTCTTTTAATTTATTTTGAACAGACAGTAGCGCAAATTACAGTTTGTTCCACCTAGCCGCATTTAGTCCTCCCTGAGGTAATTGGTACAGTACAGCCTCCTTTAGTGTATTAAGCACTAAGCAGTAAACAGAATGCACTCTTGCATAGGCCATATTTTTTTGCAGGGTTGATAAAAAAACAAAAGGTATTTGGTCACAAGCTGCTACAAAACTGAAAAGCATCTCTTGTGTTATGAAAGTACAAAATAAATAGAATAATGAAAAATAAAACTTGTGCGTTAGGAGAAGCCATTCTTGTTTTGGTTTGGAGCATAGATGGTCTCTTCTTCTTCTGCTCTTTTTCATGTTGTGGCGGTTAGCAAACAGTGTTACATTACCGCGCGCGCCCCCTTCTGGATCGGAGTGGATCGCCTGTGACTGATGTATTCTTCGTCTGACTGCATGCACCGAACCGTGACGGGAAGAATACATGTACCGTTACACCCCTAATATATATATTGTATATATATATATATATATATATATACAAGGTTGGGGAGTAACGGAATACATGTAATGGGATGACATATTTAAAATACAAAATATAAGTAACTGTATTCCACTACAGTTACAATTTAAATCATTGGTAATTAGAATACAGTTACATTCAAGAAGTATTTTGATTACTGAAGAGATTACTTTGCATTTTATTGTCATTTGTTTCATTTAATATTTAGTCCTTTCAGATGGAAAACATTTATACATATAAATGATGTGATCCAAAGTGCATTTGAACAGCAGTGAAACACTCTTATGATGTGTTACATTCATACGAGCAGACAGAGAAGTACGTTTGAAGTAAGTTTGGAGCAGAAGAAATAGAAATAAACCTTGTATAAATTGTCAGCTTTATGCCAAGCTAAAATGCTATTTCTAGCCATTTTACATGCAGGTTACCAGGCACAATCATATTTTTTTATCAAGAAAAGTCACGTTAGATCATAATTTCTTTTTTTCTAGTAAGACCTTTGATATTAGGGCAAAAATCTTATTCTTCATAATCATTTTTGTATTGTTTTCCTGTAAAAATATCTAAAAATCCTTAAAACAAGATCAATTTGATTCATCTTGTTTTAGAAACAACACTGCATAAGATATTTAGGATTTTCAGAGAATGTATTTTTAACATGTGTATTTTGTCTTACTGTACTGGCAGAGTTTTTATAGTCAAAACAACTGAAAAAATCTACCAGTGCTGAAGAAGTAATCCAAAGTATTTAGAATACGTTACTGACCTTGAGTAATCTAACGGAATACGTTACAAATTACATTTTACAGCATGTATTCTGTAATCTGTAGTGGAATAAATTTCAAAAGTAACCCTCCCAACCCTGTGTATGTATATATATATATATATATGTATATACACAGTGTGGTGTGACCGGAAGTGTTGCGTTAGCAGTGTGGGTGACCCAGGTTCTGATCCTGCATTGAAACTAGGAAGTAATTGCGTTTGCATAATCAGTGACAAATGCGAAACTAAGGTTGCATTTTTTTTCCACTGTTGGATAGGTTTGGGTTGGGGGAATCAGTTTATAAAATATGCTTTACTCTTCACTGTATTACATCCTGTACAGCTAAAAACCAATTTGGCATACTTGAAACCCCTAGATTTAGTGAATAATCATGGTTTCAGTGTTTAATATAAAAAAAATAAATGTGATTTGACTAACTTACAATATGTGTATGGGCACTATCAGGTGATTAGAACGTACCATTTATCTGTTTGAGCCCTATACTTTGAAATCTTATCTTTCTGCTCTGTCTGACCTTGCTCTGATTTCTCTCTCTCTCTCAGAGTGACCAGACATCCCTGTTTTCCAGGGACAGTCCCAGTTTTTGGTGGCCTGTCCCCGACTGGAGCTGTCACAGGAAGTGTCCCCGTTTTTCCCTAGTGTTTAAGACAGCATTTGTAGTGAAATATTACATTGCAAGAAAGCCCGAGCAGTAAAGCCTACCGTATGCTGTTAATTTTGACCAACAGGGGGGGCTACTCGCTAAAGCAGCTTCAATTCATTCGTCTTCCTTCACTGATTACTTGATCCAGCCAGTTTTGCCATTAAGAACTGGACCAGGTAATTGAAGAGAAGTTTCATCATTGTTATAAGCTTCAAAGTAAGGCACATACTAGCTATTTATGTAATAAAGTTATATTGTTATGTATTTTATAACAGGTTCTGAATTCAGTGTGGGATAGTATTGAACGTTTGGCCTTCATAATGTGGGAATTCCCACAGAGACTGCACAATATATAACATGCTGGTGAAAAGTAGTCAAATTAATCCCCGCAGATGAACAAATAAAATCAACAATTTTATCTTTGTATTGGACTGTAAAACCAATCAGTGTGATAACCTCTTATTGTGATCAATGTAATATTCACACACTAAAGGAAGCACCTTCTCACATATTTACTAATTTGTTGTATTAACATATACCCGAAATAAATTTAAATTAAGAATATGACATTAATAACATGGAAAACTAAAATACCTGCAAAGAAATGTACAATAAGTCAGTACATCACAGCATAGATTTTCACCTTGCAGGGAAACAAATAAAATATGTTTTAGATGTTAAATGTTTACATTCTTCGCTGTACTCCATGAAATGATTAAGATGCTCAAAGGGCAGGACCCCTATATTGTGGAGTCAGCTGCAATAGTTCCTCAATAGTTTGTTCACTTTTATGCCACAGTGGCATCTGTACAGCATAGAAAAGAATGAACTCATTGAAGATGAAACAGAAGAGCACTAAAAATTATCAACTACAGTATTCAATAGAGCATGATATACTACACTGTAAAAAAAATATTTCCATGATTTGTTAACCTTATATTTTTGCCAGATCAACTTAGATTTATTTTAACATAAGAATCTGTGTTTTTGAGTAAACTAATGGCATAATGGCAATGTACTGATATAATGTTAAAAAAAAAATACAAAAAAATAAAAGTTAATTCCACTAATTGTTATTTACTATACATTTTTATTCAAATTATAATTTATTTTATTTTATTATCTAATTTTATTTCAAATGAACTCAAAAATTTTAAGGCATCCAGGTTACTTACTTTTTTAAGTTTAACCAAAATCATTTCTTACAGTGCATAGTTCAGCACATCACCACATTCACCATGGTCAAAATACATAAAATCCGATTTGTCCCCTTTTTTAATAAGTAACATGAAATGTCAATGACCTATTGAACACTGAACTTGAAATGTCCCCGTTTTTCATTTCAGAAATCTGGTCACCTTACTCTCTCTCCCTTTTTCTTCCTTTCACCCTCTTTTTCTGCTGCAGCAGTGCACATATGAAAGAGCAGCTTACAGTATATGATTTGCACATGATTAAACAAAACCCCATTAAAGGAACAGCTAAAAGTGCTAGAGAAAGAGAGAGAGGGAGTGTTATTTAGAACAACATATCAATCTTGTTTGTCACTCACACACACACACACACACACACACACGCACACACCATTTACTGCTTCACAGGAAAATTTAACTTTAATGAAATTTTGGCAAAATGAAATGGCCCAGTCAAGATAATGTTATATGAATTCAGTGTTGCGTCAATCTTAAGCATCTTTCCTTTTTTAGAATCCTTGTCTGAGTCACCACTTTCAGCTCTGTGTATGGGGCTTATTGCTTATTGCAGCAACACCAATATGGTAAAACACACCAATGTTAAATAAAAAGTTATATGAATTACAATAAGAAGAATAAGCCATATAATTGTCTCAACAATATTTTCAGAACTGAGTGCCCATTAAACAAAGATTGCTGCATCCAAGTTACATACTTCCTGTATGTGCCAGTTGAGAAACTACCTTTGGGATCGCTTTCTCCAGGTATATTAGAACTTCTTACATTTATCAGCATTTCAATGGCTCATCAAATCAGTATTTAGAGTTGAAACTATCCCTTTATAATGTCTATTTATCATTCAGATCTAACCTCAGTTAGAGGCAGATTATGAAAAGGGTTTTATGATCAATTAACATTGAGGGGACTTAAATACTTTAAGTGATTATTTATAGAAAACTGTTATGATCAAATTTATATTCAAGTGTTGATCAGACATATTCTCCTTCACTCACTGTGTCTGTGTGTGTGTGTGTGTGTGTGTGTGTACGCGCACGCTTGCATGTTGTTAGAGTTTGCCTACATTGTGGGCCCCACAAGGTTAGTAAAACCTGAAATCACCTTGTAGGCACCAACAGTCCCCATGAGGAAAATGGCTCAATAAACATATGTCTTAATTAAAATTTTAATAATGTAGAAATGTTTATGTGAGGGTTAGTTTTACATGGTTAAGGGATAGAAAATAACAATAAAAGTAAATGAAAAGTCCCCACCATGATAGAAAAACAAATGTGTGTAGGTCAGGTTTGCCTACATTGTGAGGAAAAAATGGCCCCACAAGGATAGTGAAATCTGAAATCACCAACGTTGTGGGCACCAGCCAACGGTCCCCATGGGGAAAACAGCTTAATACTACAAAAATATACTGTGAATGTGTGTGCGTGTACTAGCATCTATATACCAGCTTTATATTTCAGGGATGACTGTGACGGGGGTGTTTGATGTTCCTGTCAGCTCCACAGGATTGTTTATATTCCTGCTGTTCGTTTTGAATTTTCATGGATTTCAATTTCACACAGAGGGATCAAAAGAAGGAACTTTTTAATGCTTGTCATGCACCGTGACAGCAATCCCATGAAGAATCGTGCCATCTAAAGGGAATTACATTTAATATTTTAACCCGCACAATATTTAGCACCATCTCCTGAAGCTGATGACCAGAACCACCTGCCCTAATTAATGAATGCTAGTAAGGGATTGTAGCCATGTCTTTTTTCACTCATTTGGGTGCCACACATAAATCAACCCTTTATGAAGGCTTAGTTAGCCAGTTAATTTACAAGCATTGTGTGTTCAGAGATTTTATTTTGATACTGTACAAAACCGCTCTTAAAATCCACATACACTGCAAAGCAAGAATCAAGTGAAACTAGAGAAGGGATGGATGGATGGATGGATGGATAATAAAGAAGGATAGATGAATGGGTGGATGATAATGAAGGATGGATGGGTGATAATGATGGATGGATGGATGGATGGATGGATGGATGGATGGATGGATAGATGATAATGAATGGATGGATGGATGATAATGAAGGAATGATAGATAAATTGATGGTGATAATGAAGGATGGATGGATAGATGATAATGAAGGATTGATGGGTGATAATGAAGGATGGATAGATAGATAAATGGATGATAATGAAGGATGAATGGATGAATGGATAATGAATGGATGGTTGATGATAGATGGATGGATGATAATGAAGGATGGATGGATAAATGGATGATGATAATGATGGATGGATGGATGGATGATAATAAAGGATGGATGGGTGATAATGAAGGACGGATGGGTGATAATGTAGGATGGATGAATGGATGGATGGATGGATGGATGATAATGAAGGATGGATGGATGGATGGATGGATGGATGGACAGATGGATGGATGGATTATAATCATTATAATAATAATGAAGGATGGATGGGTGATAATGAAGGATGATAGATAGATAAATGGATGATAATAATGAAGGATGAATGGATAAATGGATAATGAATGATGGATGGGTGATAATGATGGATGGATGGATGGATGGATGGATAGATGATAATGAATGGATGGATGGATGATAATGAAGGAATGATAGATAAATTGATGGTGATAATGAAGGATGGATGATAATGAATGATGGATAGATAAATGGATGATGATAATGAAGGATGGAAGGATGGATGGATGGATGATAATGAAGGATGGATGGGTGATAATGAAGGATGGATAGATAAATGGATGATAATAATGAAGTATGAATGGATGAATGGATAATGAATGGATGGATGATGATAATGAAGGATGGATAGATGGATGGATGACAATGAAGGATGGATGGATAAATGGGTGATGATAATGATGGATGGATGGATGGATGGATGAATGATAATAAAGAATGGATGGGTGATAATGAAGGATGGATGAATGGATGGATGATAATGAAGGATGGATGGCTGAATGGATGGATGGATGGATGGATGGACAGATGGATGGATGGATTATTATCATTATAATAATAATGAAGGATGGATGGATGGATGGATGGATAATAATGAAGGATGGATGGATGGATGGATAATAATGAAGGATGGATGGATGGATGGATGGACTGGTGATAATGAACGATGGATGTGTGATAATTGAGAATGGATGGAAGGATGATAATTAAGTATAGATGGATAGATGGATGTGATGATAATTAAGGATGATAATGAATGGATGGTAATTAAGGATGGATGGATGGATTTCCATTCAGCAGCATTGCATAAACAAGCCATTATGCTTTGAATGTGTATAGATGTGTTCTTTTCACAGTCACAGTGTATAGAGATCCACAACGATTACTGAAAAATTAGTGATTTATTTTTGATGAGTGATATCAATAGAGTCTTTTGATATGTTTTCTCTCTATAAACTGTTGTTTCACCCATATGACAAACACCCTTTGAAGTTTACTGCATCAGCACACTCCCCAATTTTGCCTGTTCAGATCGCTGATGTGTGAAATAAGGTTTGGGTGCAGTTGAATAGTCTCTTACAGTAATTATTGTGTAAAGAACCTTCTGTGGTGCAGTTGATAATAATTTAGACCCAGGGGGTCATGGTTTGGCTGGTTAGAATTGGCTGTTAACCCTTGTTGGCAGATGCCGTAACTACACCATTTTGCGGACAAAATGTGGCATTTTGTGGACATCATTTTTGATGGCCATTGATGGTGTATTGATGCTTTGAAAGTAACTGTGAATTATAGGAGGAAAGGGTATGTTGTGTTAGTTTAATAAAATAAATTAATGCATTAACTTACAGTGATCTTGTTGCAAGCCTAAAGGAATAATTTACCAAAGATTTCACCTAATGTTCACCAAAAAAAAAACTTTGTTTGACATCAGTGATGCCAAATGTCACAGCAGTCACAGCAGTCACAATGCATGAGTCGTATGGACTATTTTAAGGCACTTTTATGATGCTTTTCCATCCTTTTTGGAGTTTGACAGCCAAGCAGCAGACTTGTAGTCCACAAAAACAGTCATACAGTAAAGTATAGTTGTATGGGTAAATGATGAAAGAATTGTCAATGCAAATTTGAGATTTTAAAGGGATTGTTCACCTAAAAATATTATTTTTGTTACTTTTCAAACACCTTTTCTGTAACATATTTTACTGTTTTAGCCTTGTCCCAGACCCAATTAGTGAGAGTGTGAAAAAGGTTTAAATGGGATTCTACTTTCTAGAGGGTCCAGAGTGCTTAAAGTGCCCAAAGTTGAAGAAACACACATATGTTTGAATATACTTGTTTGTATGCATACAAATAGGAACAATCAATAAGGGTAATCTAATTATTAAAACTAAATATACTGAAGATTAAGATTAGGATTTTAATTTAAAAAGGTGTTAATTCCTTTAATAATCAAACATGCAAAAGATAAACTCTAAGGACGTATTCAACAGAACAACCCAGTGCATATACAGTACATGCTGTAAACAACCTTGGATGGTTTTCATCTTTTCGATGCAGGACTATTGGCATGCAGAAAGGACAAGTCACCCACTGGGTCCATGCATGCAAATTTGCCATTATTATGCTCTTCGGCAGATAGAGTTGAATCCGACAGGCTGAGCAGGCAAATCATTTGCACATTGCATCCGGAGGGGACCAAGCCTGACAGAGGAGCACATGGTATGAATTATCAGTCTAATGTCAAGACATCCTCTGCATTTCAATGGTGCTTCATGCCAATTCCCTGCGTAATTAAGAAGTGGAATCCACGGTGCCGAGCTGGGATAGAGGGAACAGGGAAATGGAAAACAAACAGATGACAGGAATAGGAATGCAGAGCACTAGAGGGAAGAGATGCACAGGGAGAGAAAAAGAGATCAGAGAGAAAAAACAGAGTAGAAAGAAAGTGATCTGTTTCAACAAACTGATTGACTCCTGTCAGAGAAAACAGGTTGAGTGTGTTTCTTAAAGAATTAGTTCACCCAAAACTGACAATTCTGTTATTATTTACTTATTCTCATGTTGTTCAAAAACCATACTACACAGTCTGCGTAGGGCACCAACTCCCATTCTTACTCTATCTTTACCAATCTTACTCTAAGGGGCACTAGAAAGTCCACTGGCTGTCCACTGCCCCCACCCCCTCCATCTGTCCGACGATCACGGAGCTCTGCGTAAGGCATCAAAATGGTTAGCGGTGGCCCTAATGTTAAGTCAGAATATTCCAAGTCTTCTGTAGACATATGACAGCTTTGTGTGAGAAACAAAACAGGATTAAGATTGTCATTAGCTTTGCACTATCCTATAGGGATGTGCACAGTTACCATTTGTAATATTCAGTTAACCGTGAGGGTTCACAAATGGTTATTCGGTTATTTGTCAGGAGTCGGGACTAAAGAACATTTATTGCAATCGACAGGTGCGTCATTTGGTCAAAACATTCGGGGCTCAAGTCCTGACTGATTTTGGTCCAGCCCCGAATGTTTTTGTTTGGAATTGCAGGTGTTTGAGTGGAACTAAAGCCTGAGTTAAGTAAGTGTTAGTTATTGTAGTGATTCTCCTGGAAATGTAATGATATTAATTTACTGTTCATTTGCATCTTGCACACACAGCTTCCGATGGCCCGAGGCATTGACGCACACCACAGTTGCACTCTTCTCCAGACGAAAACCAGGCTTGATGCGCTCTGCTCTATCCTACTGTTTCTCTGAAGAGCGCATCGTCTGGGTGTCCCTCGATATCTTGGTGCTATCCACAAAACTATTGCGACCCATTTTAATTTTACTCAGAATTGTCTAGTTTAAAACGCTATGGAGGAAATCAGATATCTCAAACAGTTAGACAGCACTGACGAGATAATGACTAAAGACAAGCTACATTGATCCATCCACGGTCTTACCTTCTTATGGTATTGCACTGTAAATATGGGTGAAAGTAAAAGGCCTTAAAGTCTGTCACTCCCAAAAAAATTATGGATAAAGTTTTCCTCTTGTGTAATGAGTGTTCTTCATGAATGATGTTTAATAAATAAACTGGCCTTGAAGTGAAGTGATGTGAAGTGAAGTGTAGTGGTCTTGGGTAGGCCTACAGTAAGATAATTATTTTTGTCTCATAACTAATCTCATAGAAACAAGGTGTTAATTAAATTTAGTTTGATTTCACATAGCACCTTAAAGTAAAAAAAACAAAAATGATGTCTAGGTGGAAAATAAATAAAATATTTCTGATACCTTTTAGAGTATCATTTAAATAACATTGTTTAAATCAAAATACCATGGTTCTGTCACAGCAAGCTACTTTTTTAAAGGCCATTGTAAGAAACTTCAGCTAGTGAGGTCATGTAAATACTTTAAGTCTAGAGATTCATTGTATCCCATATTTACATTCAAGCTACACAATCAAGGGGTAGCATGCCCCCCCCCCCCCTCACTATTTTACGTCATAGGTGAACAATCGAAGGCTAGAAGGCCAAAAACGCCCCTCCAATGGGGAAAACAAAATATAATGTACATCTTTTTTATTTCTATGCATTCATAGATTATGGTTGGATACTAGCCCCTTGATGTTTTCAAATCCTAAACAAATCGCCCCTGGCAATTTATACGCATCAAACACTTCCATCCAGCATGTGTTTACATAGAAAAACAACGCAGATACACACACACACACACACACACACACAAAAAACACTTTTGAACAGCCCCTAACTCGCCCTATAATTGAAAAAACTGACACGAACCTGGCCCAAAGCCCAGGTAACATCAGGCTTGGATCGTGTTGAAGACCTCTATTGCACGTGTAGAATAACTGAATAGTGATTTTGGAATCCGAATATAAGCATGTCAACGGTTGACAGAATGACGACTATCAGTGCGCATTCCTAGTATCGTAGTGCTTCAGAAGACTCCAGTGGTTAAATCTTTATCTTTAGAAGTGATATGATGTGAGACACAGATTAATATTTAAGTCTTTTTTATTATCAATCTGCACTTTTACTTCCACTTTCACTTCTTTTGTTTTTGGCAATTCCCATTCTTTGTGCATATCACCACCTGCTGGGCAGAGAGGAGAATTTCTAGTAAAAAAAAAAAAAAAGGGCTTAAATATTTATCTGTTTGTCACCCACATCTATCATATCTGAAAACATTGATTTAACAACTGGAGACATTTGGATTACCTTTATGCTGCCTTTATGTGCTTCAAAATTTTAGTACCCATTCACTTGCATTGTGAGGACCTACTGAGCTGAAATATATTTCTAAAAATCTTTGTTTGTGTTCAGCAGGAGAAAGAAAGTCATACACATCTGGGATTGCATTAGGGTGAGTAAATGATGAGAGAATTTTTCATTTTGGCTGAACGATCCCTTTAAGTGTGCAGGTGTAAGGATCAAGTAAGACACAGAGAGAAAGATGACTCAAAATAACACTTCTTAAAATGTCTTGCAGTGAAGGTCTGGTGCTCCATTATGGAGTTAGTACCATATGTTGTGACAGACGCTTCAAATAGCAGAGCAAAGCCGAAAACGTCAGATACAAAACTAACAAGACAAAGCACTTTGCTGTCCTCACACCCGAATGAATTTCCCCCACTTGTGAGAACAGAAGAATCCATACCAGTCTGTAGACACATACTGCACACTCACCACTGTCATGGATTCTTGGATTAATCATTTTCTATTGTATATAATAGGTTTATCTTCATCAGGTAGTACTAATTTATATTTGTATAGTTAGTCCTGCCTTTCCCAGTAGATAATCTTATGGACTGTATTATTTGCATTGTCTGCTGTTGACCATGACAATCTAATTTGTTCAGTTTAAAACAACGATGAAATCAAAATTAGACTTTTGTGGCTTTTAGTTCATGTCTGATTGCCATCAATATGCTAGTGTACTCCTAAAAATTGATGATAGTCACTTTCAACAGAAAAACAAACATATATAGCATTTAAAATTTGCAGTCTTTCTCTTCTAGGAAAACAGACCAAAAATACTGATGACTCATCTTGCAATCTAGGTGGGTACAAATGTAAGACTGTCTGCTAAATGCCTTAAATGTAAATGTCTTTATGAACCAAGCATAAAAGCAATATTAATTTTGTTCACACTTTATATTAGGTGTCTTTACCTACTATGTACTACCATTTAAATACATACAATACAATGTATTTACCGTGTAACTATATGTTGTTCTGCAAAATTCTCACAAGATTCACATTTGCTGCTACTGAGGTTGAGGTATGTGTAGGTTCAGGAGTAGGGTTTGGGTTGGGGTTAGGGGTTAGAGCTGGGTATTAGGGTAAGGGTTGGGTTAGGTTTAGGGTTAGACATTAGGTTAACAGTGTAACTATACAAATGTAATTAAATGCAGGTACTACAAATGTAAGTACAATGCAACAACAATTATGTACATTGTATCAAATGCTTAAGTACATAGTAGATAAAGACCCCTAATATAAAGTGGAACATACATTTTTTTCTTAGCAACTGAAATACCAGTTGTACTTGCTAGATATTCTATTAGTCCACAAAGAGCAACACTTCCTGCACTCAAAAAAATAAAATAAAAACATGGTTACCTCCAGAATCTATGCCCCTGTGTAAAATTGTTTAAACCACAGTTTTAATGGTCATTTTAGGGTTTACGGGGTTGTAACAAGCTCTAAGTTTGGGGAAATGGAGGAGTCAGGAGACAACAAAGCAGGATCAAGGTCAGTCCTTTTATTGTCCTTCTGCACTGTACACACACAATCGACGGTAACCATCGATAACAAAGGAATATGAACTCTAATAACTAAAATCACTCTAAACTTAAACACAATATCTCTCTCTCTCTCTCTCTCTCTCTCTCTCTGAGTACGGGCTGTTGTGCTTGGCGAACACTCTCTCCCCCTCTGATGCTTTGGTGTGCCTTGTAAGCCTCCCTCCACCATCACTATAATGAGAGACAGGTGTTAGAAATAATTATGAGCCAGGTGATGAGCCTTACCGCTCTCCCTCTCCCGCAGACTGACACATGACCACGCCCCCCATGCCATATGCCCCCACTGCTGACTCAGGCTGGGGCAACATCCGGCATGCCTACTCCCGCCTGTCTCAGCGTTCTCAGCACAGCCCTCAGATGTTGTATATGCCGCTGCCAATCATTACTGTAAATGATTATGTAATCCAGATATGTGGCGGCATATGCCATGGGCGGTCTGAGGATCTTGTCCATAAGGTACTGAAACATGGCCGGGGCTCCGAGCAAACCGAACAGAAGAGTCACAAATTGGTGTAATCCGAACGGTGTGGAAAAAGCCGTCTTTTCTCAGGAGTTAAAAGGATCCGCCAATAACCCTTTGTTATGTCCAGCATTGAGTAAAATTGAGCCGCGCCCAACCGATCAAGTATCTTGTCAATTCGAGGCATTGGATAAGCGTCAAATTTGGACACCGCGTTCACTTTCCAGTAGTCAACACAGAAGTGGACTGTGCTTCGGTACCAGAACTAACGGGCTGGCCCAATCACTGTGCGACTCTTGTATTACGGCCATTTCGAGCATTGCCTCTTAATTCTTCCTGAACAATCTTTTTCTTGTGTTCAGGAAGATGACAGGGGCGGCTACGAACCACCACCCCCGGGGTGGTCTCGATATGGTGCTATATGAGGTTTGTGTGAATGGGTAGGGATGAAAACACGTCCGTGAATTCCGCTTGCAACCTGGCAAGTGAGAGATGGTTTCCGCAAGGGACCAGGGTGAATGAACTTGATTTGGGAAATACCTCCAGCCCGAGCTCCGCCCTCTCCGGAACTACCGTCGCCAAGGCTACAGGTACTGCCATCCTCCATGGTTTGAGGAGGTAGAGGTGGTAGATTTGACGTGCCCATCCCCTATCCGTTCGCCTAACCTCATAATCGAGATCTCAAACTCATCGAGTGACCTCAAAGGGTCGTTGCCACTTGGCGAGTAATTTGGAGCTCGAGGTGGGCAGCAATACAAGCACTTCATCTCCCTGTGCGAGTGCTTCGTCGTACAGTCGGCGTTGCCGTTCTTGTACTTGGAGCAAATTCTCCTGTGTTGCCCGCCCCAAAGTGTGGAGTTTTGCTTTAAGGTCAAGAACGTATTGAATTTGATTTTTACTATTCAAAGATCCTTCTTCCCAAGCTTCCCATATGACGTCAAGCACGCTGCGCGGCCGGTGCCCATACAGTAGCTCAAACGGGGAAAACCTGGTGGAGGCTTACGGGACCTATCGTACTGCAAACAGCAGGGGTTCGAGCCACTTATCCCAGTTTTTAGCATCTTCATGTACGAACTTACGAATCATGTTTTTTGAGGTCTTATTAAATCGTTCGACCAACCGTCAGTTCGCGGGTGATAAACGCTGGTGTGAATCGATTTAATACCTAATAATTCATACAGTTCGCGAAGTGTACGTGACATGAATGTTGTGCCTTGATCAATGAGGATTTCCTTTGGAATCCCCACTCGGGAGATAATTTTGAAGAGTGTCTCTGCGACACTACGTGCTGAGATGTTGCTTAGAGGCACTGCTTCCAGATATCGTGTTGCATAGTCCACCAGAACTAATACAAAGCGATGGCCATGTGCAGTCCGTTCTAATGGCCCGATGAGATCCATGCCAATTCTCTCGAAGGGGATCTCGATCGATGGCAGCGGGCGCAATGGCGCTTTTGGGGTGGCTGGTGGATTTACCAACTGACATTCACGGCACGCCGCACACCACTTGCGAACATCCCCGTGAATGCCCAGCCAAAAGAAATGGGACATTATACGGTTCAACATCTTTTCGTGACCTAAGTGGCCAGCCATTGGATTATAGTGAGCCACCTGGAAAAGTGTTTCCCGACGGCTTTTTGGTACTAACAGCTGAGTTGTATTCTCTTTGGTTTGAGTGTCCTGCGTCACTCGATACAACCGCTCTTAGATAATAGAAAAGTACGGGTATATGAGTGCAACACCAGGCTGGATCTGTTGACCATCAATTACTTTCACTTTGTCAAAGGTGTGCTTAAGGGACTCATCACGTGACTGCTCCAGAGGGAAATCCCCCTCAGGGAAGCCCCTGAGAACGGGAATTCCACCATCTGCGTCATCCCGACGCGGAACTGACGTTGATGGCCCAAGCACCGCCTCACAAGCCATTGTATTGCACACCCTGTGCCACTATTTTGCTGAACCCATCCACACATATTACCCTCAATAGATTTTTAAAGCCAGGCCAATTGGTTCCAAGAATTAGTGGATGGGTGAGGCAGGGATTAACCGCAGCCTCGACTCTATGCCTTTTTCCCCTGAATCGTATCTCAGTGGTAACCACCGGATACATGTGAATGTCACCATGCACACACCTCACCCTCACCAGTTTATTTTTATCCAGTGCCCCGCCTTGCACCAAGCATTGGTGGATCGAGGTTTGAGAACAACCTGTTTCCACCAAAGCTTGATGTGTATCCCCTTTTACTCTTACCGGTCTCCGATATTCCCCTGCCCGATCGGGGGCAGCCTGTGGAGTGTCGGGGATCCGGACCAGTGTCCCCACCTCCATTACTGGACAACGCTCCTGGCTGTGTCCTGTTTCCCCGCAGCTCCAGCAGACCGGCCCAGGTCCTCCTACCGCAATCGTGGGGGTGGTCTCGCCAACCTGGAGGGGATAGCGGAGGGAGACAGGGTGGTAGGAGAGACAGACAAGGGGAAGGGTCCTCTAGACCGGGGACAGGGTTTGGACAGGCCTCCCCACCTCCGCGGAGCCGGAACTGGGTGAGAGTGAGGGTAACGTGGGGAGGGGAGGGAACATGAGGCACAGGGGGTGGAGAGAGAGAAGAGAGAGGAGAGAGAGAAGAAGAGACTGCTTCGCCGCCTCCTGGGAACACCACCATGAAGTCCTCTGCCAGCTGGATGGCTCCTTCCAACGACACCGGGCAGTGGCACTGGACCCACTCGGGCATGCCACAGGGGAGTTGGGAGACGAACTGCTCCAGTACCACTAGATCGACCACTTCCACAACGCCACGGGTTCCCCCCACCAGCAGCCATTTCCGGCAGGCATCACAGAGCTGCTGCGCAAAAGTGAACGGGCAGCCGTCCTTCTCGAAGCTCAACGAGCGGAAGAGCTGCCGACTCTGCTCTGGGGTCCAACCGACCCATTGCTGGATGGCCTTCTTCAGGTGATTGTTGTCCAGGAGGCTGGCGGTGGGGAGTTATTGTACCGCCAGCTGCGCCTCCCCGGAGAACAGGGGCAACAGGTGGTCCGCCCACTGATCGGGAGGCCACCTCCAAACTTCCGCGGTTTTCTCAAAGAGGTCGAGGAAGGCCTCCGGATCGTCATTTGGCCCCATTTTCATAAGGGCCACCGGTGGGACGGGCTCTGAGGAGATCGCAGCACCAGCCCCTCCCTGGCGATCAGGCTCCAGAGCACCTGCAGGTCCTCCGCTTGTGCCTGGAGCAGGACTTGGAAACATTGTTCCTGCTCCCGGCATACCTCCTTGAGGGCATGGTGTTGTGACTGCTGGATGCTGGTGAGGGTCTTGAAGACCTCGCCCAGTGGTGAAGACTCCATAGCAGCGTTCTCCTCCAAAGCCGGGCTCTTGGCACCACTGTAACAAGCTCATAGTTCGGGGCAATGGAGGAGTCAGGAGAAAACGAAACAGGTTCAAGGTCAGTCCTTTTATTGTCCTTCTGCACTGATAACAAAGGAATAGGAACTCTAATAACTGAAAGCACTCTAAACATAAACAAACACAATATCTCTCTCTCTCTCTCTCTCTCTCTCTCTCTCTCACTGAGTATGGGCTGTCATGCTTGGCGAACACTCTCTCCCCCTCTGATGCTTCAGCGTGCCTTTTAAGCCTCCCTCTGCCATCACTATAATGAGAGACAGGTGTTAGAAATAATTATGAGCCAGGTGACGAGCCTTACCGCTCTCCCTCTCCTGCAGACTGACACATGACCACGCCCCCCATGCCACAGGGGTTAACTTTACACAGAAAAGGTTAGTAAGCGATTTTATTGCACTAAAATCATGTTAACGCATTATGTTTATTTCTTGCAGCTATACTTTTGAAAGTGCCCCACTGTAACCCAGATTTTTCCTTTTTTAAAAAAAAAAAAGGAGGGACAATCCAAAATTAATATTTGTGGTAATCAGCATTATGCCACAAATGCTATCAATTGAGCTTAACATGTATTAAATCTGGAATATTTCTTTAATCAAATTAAGGAAAACAGTTCCACGCAATTAAATTACTTTATTTCAACAAAACTTTATTTGTTTCAATGGATTTTATCTAGTTTTGTTGAAAGAACTTGAATTTATTTACTTATATTTACTAGATAAAAATATGTCACGGTCATCCTTTTAATTTGTAACGTTTTGGCTTTTTGACATTTTATATTGCTAATTTAACAAGCTGTGAGCTCAAAGTCTCAAAATAAAAGCAATAACTTGCCAAAGAGCTTTAAAACAAAACTTTCAAACAGGCATGTGGCATCCTTATCATCCAACACACAAACTACAAAGATGGGGACACTCAATCCCCACATTTATGGAAAAAGATACACTTTAAGCTAACACCACATGACACATAACTCAAGTGGGCAACAAACACACCACCACCAGTGTAAATACCGCAGTTCAGTAAACTGAAATTCACTTGTGACATACATATTCAAGAGTTGTTATATTAGCTGATTTTAATTAACTAAATTCAACAAGGAACAATCATCAAATTTTGTGTGGGTCCTTGACTGTGTATTTAGTATTCCCATATCCACAGAAGTTAATATGTAGAGCATACTGTATACAATGTAGAAATGGATGAATGCCCTTTGCATTTCTTGCCTTCTGTACGGTTTTTAGGTCTGTTGGCATATCAGGTCCAGTATCTGGTACCCAGTGGGCAGAGCAAAGATACACAGCAAACTCAGCTATGCTGACACCAGCTACCACCTCACAAGGTCACTTTGATACATCAGCTTATGTCTCTGAGTTCAGATGTGCATATCACACACTTCCCTTCAGTAACTGCTTGTTATGCCAACCTGCCCGGCCAACAAAGACATAGCTGACACAAACCCATTAGAGCTGATTGGGTCACTGGCATGATGAAGCTCAGCTCGAGTTTCTTCTTGGACCCTTGTGTATATTTAATTTGCCGTCATTCACTGAGCATCAGTGGAAACTCGTCATGTGCAATTCCAGAATGATGCTCATGGTTCTGAATCAGGCCCATGCTAGTCTGACGCAGTAGCTCTGTTTCAAAACCTTCTAAGAAAGCTTGCTAACTGAAATGGAACCTGATATGAAATGCTCTACATCAGCAGCAACTCACAAGCTACACTAGGAACGCTCCTCATGTGAAGCATGCGAGAGACTCAACTCACAGCTGATTAGAATTTGATGTTGACATGTTGCAAAACTAATTTCGTGAAGCTCTAATTAGCACAAAAATACATCACACATAAATATTGGGTAAAACAGTCCGTTTAGATTGTTAGATTTAACTAATATTAGATAGTCAATTAGAACTATATTTTATTGATGCGTTTTAGTATAGGATAAAATATAATCTATAATCCACTGAGATTACATTTTGACAGCACTGATGGTTAGGGTTAGGGTTAATAATATATTAACTCCTGTTGACTTTATTACATCGTTTACAACAACAACATAAAACAACTCGCTTTACAACTTGCTTTTGGATCCACTCTTTGGACATTTCACCTGAAAACTGGAGCTCACATGTGCCCAAATGATCAACAATACTTCCAGCTTCGGCCACTGGGGACAGTATTTGTCAGATCCCTGCTGAATCGAAAAGGTCTGTCTGCTTCTTCAAGACTACTACATGGCATGCCCACTACAAATTACGCCCCCTTCAAATAACCAGTTAAATGCTGATTTATTTAAAGTCCCACAGCAACCCTACAACTACACCTACCCCTAACCCTATACCTAGTCCTAACCACAAAGTTAAAAAAAATTAAATGTTTGTCAAATTATTCAATATACCACAACTTAAAAGTTCTATAGAATACAATCATTCTGCTGTATCACTAAGTGGTTGACAGTGAGGAGAAACATTATAAAATGAAGAGAAGAAACTATGCAAAGCCAAAATGCTAACCAGTTAGCTTGTGAGCTAACTGGAGAATTTTTTGGTTTGTGGTTTAATAATACGATATGTGACATTTAAAAGTTTTTCTTGTTCATGTTTACAGTACATAGAATCATACAGCAATTGCATAGGAGTTTAAAAGTTCTTTCAGCCAATAGAATCACTTTGTGATCCAAGGAGGGCGTTACTGGGAGTGGCTGTGTCATGCAGTGGGGGTTCCTTGTTGTCTTGCCACACAGACAGATACACTTGGCTGAATCCCACCTCTGCTCCAATTCACTGTATTTTAAACAACAAATACGTTCTGATTGGCTGTTATTGTGCCACGTCACATAGCATTTTTACTTTAATTACGGACAGACACATTACTGGAAACGTATCGTACCATGCCTGGTTAATACACATATTACAGTATTATTGCATGTTCACAAATCAAATAGTATTTCCAGTCAGGAGTGATAAAAGAAAGGATGTGAGCTGATGAAACCATTCACCTGAACACAAATCCCATGACAGAATCTCCCCTGCTGTTTGTTCTGTGACATTTACCTGACTTTTAGAAAGGGATTTGGTGCTGCTGGATATTATTCTGGTATCTCAACATTTCTGTGACCTGTCCTCACTAACACTTTCAACGTCCTCATGTGTACAGAGGGTGAATCTGACCAACTAAACAAAAAATTGTGTTCAGGTCACTGAACTGTCAGATCTACAGCATTTGAGGCTATTCACACAGGATGCGTTATGCGCACAAAAACCACTTGATTCAGTGCAGCAGAATAGAATAGAATAGAATAGAATAGAATAGAATGCTGGGGTCTCGACACACTTTAAAAAAATTAACTGATACTAGCTTGATATGGCGTCTTAAAAACATTGTGCTTATTGCATTAAATGCTGAAAAAACAGTGCCACAGTGTTACACTTTTTGGGACCAAAGATATTTTCTGCTGTTTGACAGTTTTCCGGTGTCCATCTCAGAGTTTAGAACTTAATTAATCTCAGTCTGTACGATTCTGTCTCCCATCACTCATCACGACAGTTTGTAGATGGGTTTGTAACATTGGGATCCTCAGTTGTTCTGCATTAATCAACCACCTACTCTAGCATGGCACAGTTCCTGTCATTCTGTGATTTTGGAGGAGTGTGTAATGTGCTTTTCTTTTAACGGAGGGTTAGTGGAGCAGCGCTGTCAGTCGGGTGAGACAGAGCACCGTGGGACCAGCACGCTCGAAGACTTTAGTAGCACATCATGTCACAGTAGATATGACAACAGAGACACTTTAATCCTGTCTGTCACACAGCAAAGGGACATCAAGAAAGGAGTAGTACTGGTTATAAACAAATGAGCAGAAAGATGAGAAACTTTAATAAACAATAATGAACTGAGCATATATATTGTGTGTTTGTAACTGCCTGCCGGTTTGTCAGCGAAAGAAGAGGTCAAAGACAGTAACTTTAAAAGGATTGTTCGACCAAAAATTTACTCATCTTCATTTCATTCCAAACCTGTATGACTTTTTTCTTTTCTTGGAAAACAAAAGATATTTAGCAGAATATTTACGCTGCTCAGTTTCATACAGTTAAATAGAATGGATTCAGACTGTCAGAATTTACATTTTTGGGTGAACTAAAATGACTAAAAGACTATGTACCATCAAATTTAGAGACTCACTAGTTATTTAACAATAAACCTGTCTACAATGTCATAAGACTTTGAATAATGACATCAGCTTGCGCTGGGCTTTATAGCAACAGCACTGAGCTCTTTGATGTGTCAAGGTTGGATGGGACTTGCTGAGGTGCTAATGGATGACAGAGGAAAGAGATGAAGTGAGAATGATGGCTTCTCTGAGGAGCCGCAGGCAGTAAAGGCTTTTCATGTTAGCCGAGCAGGACAGTGAGGTGAGAGAAAGATGAGAGATAGTGAGACAGAGAAACAGGGACAGGGGAAGATGAGGAGGAACAAGCCAGGAGAATGGTGACATTTACATTACATTTACACATTTGGCAGATGCTTTTATCCAAAGGGATTTACAGTGCACTTATTACAATCCCCCTGGAGCAACCTGGAGTTAAGTGCCTAAATCAAGGACACAATGATGGTAGCTTTGGGGATTGAACCGGCAACCTTCAGCTTACCAGTTCTGTGCTTTATGCTGCCTTCATGTGCTATCGGAATTATCCTACTTCCCACTTCTGAAGTGGTAATTACAAGTACGTTGTATTCACGTACTTTGTTGTTGGAAAGAACAGGAAACATGGACGACGGCAGGTTCATTCATACTATATTTTTTGGAGGAACTTTTATTTTGACACCATAACACATATTACTCAGTTACCTTGCTGATGATAATGGAATTTTGGTCAAATACAAGCTATTTTCACTGTGTAAAAATGTACAGCATGTATAGAATGGTTGCGGATATACATAAATGAATATGACCAAAACAGCAAACGCTTACCATTAGCTTTAGTTAGAAAAATGCTCAAAACCTGTCATTCACTACAGAAACTGTATTCTCCTCCGCCATGTTGAAAGTTTAGGACTCCTCCCATCTCGGAAACTCGGGTATCAAAATTATCTCAGAGTTTCCCAGTCATAATTACGACTTGAGGAGTCCTTCATGTGCAACTTCCGAGTGGGAAACTCATATTTACGATAATTCCGACAGCACGTGAAGACAGCATTAGCCCACTTTGCCACCACCACTCCTTCACATCATTTCAAGGGTTAGTTCATTTAAAAATAAAAATTCTCTCATCATTTACTCACCCTCATGCCATCCCAGATGTGTATGTCTTTCTTTCATCTGCTGAAATCAAACTAAGATTTTTAGAAGACTATCTCAACTCTGTAGTTCCTCACAATGCAAGTGAATGGGTACCAAAATTTAAAAGCTCCAAAAAGCACATAAAGGCAGCATAAAAGTAATCCATAACATTCCAGTGTTTAAATCCATGTCTTCATAAGCAATATGATAGGTATGGGTGAGAAACAATCAATCAAAATTTAAGTCCTTTTTTAATATAAATTCTCGAAGAATGAAAATGCCAACAAAAAAAAAAGAAAAAAAAAAGAAAAAGAAGAATGTGGAAGTGAAAGTGGAGATTTATAGTAAAATATTATTTAATATTGATCTATTTTTAGATTCTGTTCATATTTTAGAAGTGTTGTAGTGTAATCCAGCCTAAAGGCACTTTGTTTCATCCGGGTGGATGAAGAAATTTGTCAACTGATAAAATAACTAACTACTTCTCAGAGTTTAATGGCATTTTGGTGCTGATGTGTGAGTGGTAGCAAAACAGAAATAAGACAGAAACCGTTGCATGTGTGAATAGCAGATAATACCATAATGTTATTTCTAATCATCTAAAACTCTTTCAAGTGAGCTTTAGGTATGACCAAGCAAAAAATTAGAAACCACATTGTTTATTTCTAGCTATAAAAACCCTTATAAACACTTATAAACTAATTACTGCTTTCATCCACTTCATCAGACGCCATATTTATTCCTTTAACCAACCGCATTTTGGGATATCAAAGGCAGCAAAGGCTGGTTCAAAGGTATTTAAGTTGACAGGTCTGACGCAAAATCTGAATTTGGACTTGTCTTGATGCTTACCTGTCTCCGTAAAGAGCCTCTGAAGGCAGCAATTTTAAGCTTTCGGGCGCAGCCTATGACACTGATCAAGCTTCTTAAGGAATTCACAGTCATATAGTCAAGAAATATAGATTAAAGTAATAAGCCAAGAGACGCCAGACATTACAGTGATTTTACCATGGTTAAGGTATGTTGTTATGTTTTAGTGTTTTAATAAGCTACGAAAGGCTTAAAGGTGAGGTTTGCAATTTCTGAACCACTAGCACCTCCAGATAGAATTGCAAAAATATTGACCTTGTTTCCTGAGGACATGGGACCATCTCCCATTGGTTGGACAAAGAGATAGTCCCACCCCAATCAGCTATTCCATGCTTGTATTTACACTTGACTCATACAGAGCACTGTCTTGTAGAAATCACTTCTTTGAAAATAGCACATAGAGATCAGTGTTGTGGCATCTTAAACATCACTAAATACCAGTCTGACCTCTTAAACACACACACATAAAGTTTCATACATTAATGAATTATTTATACAATTGCTCTCTGAAACATGACAAAGGTTAAGGTCTTAATTTGTTCACATCAGTGACTGTTTAGATCTTAAAATAACATACTTAAAAGAACATTCTGTGGATATTTGAAGAATTATCTAATTGATTGGGTTGATTGAGTATCTTCCACAAAACAGCAGCTGTTTCTTCTATAGATAAATCCACATGTAATGACAGACATGACAACAGGAGTACATTTTAATAGCATACTAGTAGTTCATTATATGTTAGAACAGAGGATGCTTCTTAGGTTTTGCTTCAAGACCAATATTTTAGTTACGATCCAACAGAGTACCAAACCCATATTTACTGTAATGTAGTCTGGGTTACTTTCCTATACCTTGCATAATTTTGTTAATGGTTTTAACGGATGAAGGCATGTCACACAGCCTGTCCATGTTTGCATCACTGAAAAAGCGGGAAAATACAGGTTGTCCGATTTACTAAATCATATTATTTGTGATGCACAACAAAATTGTGTTTCTCTTCTAAACTTGTCTTCTTTGCTTTTGATTCATGTAATTCTCTAAAATGTGCACTCTAGATTACATTATGTAGGGGGAATCATGTGAACCAGTCAAGTATGTTCAACAACATGGGCAAGGAGATTTAGGCAGGGGATTTTTAGTTCCCAGCATGATTTGCATGAGAACTGATGCAGAGAATAAATGTTGAATTAATGTTGAAATTATGTTATAATGTTATTTTTGGTATTTAGATCCGATTCTGGTATGCTGGGTTACCATTGTGGTGAAGAGTGCTTAGTTTGAGGATGGGTACCCAAACAACATGCTGTAAGTTGCTTTTTTCAAGGAGCAATTACAGCTTAGAATTTGTCATGTTATTGTATGCAGTTGCTAGCGAAAAGGTAGCTAACTAGCATAAATCAGTAATGTGACACAAAAATATTTTGTAAAACTAAAAAAGTGAATCATTTTAGGGGCACATATAAAATCACTCTAAAGCTACAATTGTCATTTAAAAATATTTGATAAAAATACTCCATTTTGTTGAAATTACGTGAACAAATTATGTTTCCCGACAAAGAATTAATGAGCTAAACCAAAAGGGAAAAATATGTTAATGCAACTCACTTCATTCATGTGGAACCATGTACATGATTAAATCATGTCAATTCAAGGTATTCTTTAAGTGTGCCTTACGACTTTAAAAGTATTGTTAATGAAACCGTTAAAGAGGCCCTGCAAAGTTTCAAAGCACAAAGTCCACGCAAAGAGTTATTCTCTCCCACAGACAACACTGCTCAAGAACTAAAAGAAACAGCTGGATTGTAGCCAGCCATTTCTTTAGTAAAGTATCTACATCACTATGTAACACATTTGCAAAATGCCCGCCTATGGGCTACTTTGGCCCGCCCTCAAACAAATGTAGTTATAGCAAAGGCCAGAATGAGTTGGGTTAGTGTTGTCACCATGTCGAGAAGATGCTGTTTTCTTCACTGCAAAAGCAAAACCTCTTTGTTTGGACTTCCAAAGGCAGACGAATTGAAGTATCAGCGGTTAAAATTACTTTTTACTACTATTACTTAGCAGTACAACCAATACCGGATTTCCAAGTCGGTTACCCCTGAAAGAGGGTGCAATTCCCACTTTATTGGGACAATCTGGCGCTTCAGGATCACAACCTATAATGCTTGATTATTTGTGGATTTATCTGCTACCGAGAGTTCAAATGCAGAGTTTTGTGTTGTAGCTACGGTGTACACCCAGTGCACAGCTGTAGGCCTCTGCTAACCTGCTAGCTAATATTATTGTGTTGAAATAGTTTTGCTAATCAGCTGCGGGCCCACTTTTACCTACAATTGTGTAGAATTATGCAGATTGTTTGTCATTCTTACTATCATGAATAGTGATCATGTGTGGAGATGGATTTATTTTTACAAACGGTCATTTTACATCTGCAGTCCACAGTAGTGCTCGGCTAACTTGCTACGTAATGTTATTGTTTTGGTAAGGGTTTACTATTCAGCTGTGGGCTGGCTTTTACCTAAAACCATTTAACAAAATGGTCGATCTCAAGAATCTTATATAATTATATAATTACAAGCTGTAATGTTACGGCCGCTATCAGTAGTCCACAGCTAACTTGCTCAATAACTGGGAGTAAGCCTCTGTTCTCTGTTCATAGCTCGGGCGATAAAAGTTCAGCTCCACCCATTCCAGCAAAAGATGACTTACTTCGATGCACTACGTGTCTTTTACTTGAAGCTTTGTTAGGTTCACAATCATCAACAATGTACTTGTAAGAAAGCTACTAAATTAAAACTTACCACTGTGAAACGTCCTGCTCAAGTCGTGCTTGCGAAAGTGGTACGAGTCGATCAGCTTGTTCTTCCAAACTTTCATTATCGGACTCGGACTCAAACTGGTACGGCAAAAACCGACGCCACTGTTACCATAGTTACAGTAGTGTTAACAGCTGCTCAGGAAGACTCGGGAGCTGAAACTCAGTTATGGTAAGGGGCGTTACATTTCCGACACACGCTCTACGCGGTTGACCAATCACAACAGATTAGGCCAGCTGACCAGTCAGAGCAGACTGGGCTTTTCGGAAAGGGGGGCTTTATAGAAACAGGAGGTATATCAGAGCGTTTGAGCCAGAGGATGAAGAGAGGGGAAAAGAAATGTACAGTATGAGAAAAATAATGTGTTTTTTGAACATTAAAGCATGTAAACCTATTCTAACCTACCCCCAAAATAAAATTATGAACCTGTAAATTAGCATAATATGGGCTCTTGAAGGAACTGTATTCGTTAAATTCCTTATGATTCCCATTAATAATACAACAGCCTCTTGAACCATATTACATAATCAAAATTACATTACAACAGTGTTAAGTTCATTGCACTTTGAATGTATTTACTGATGAAGAAAATCAAGCTGAAACTCTTAAAACTCATACAATAGAGTTGAAATTGCAGACTTTATTGACATGACTTTTAAATTGATGTAAACATAGATCTTGTTGCAACTTCTAATGAAAGTCTTACAGAACAGGCTGAAAGGGCAATCAATAGTTTTAAACATTGCACTGACTGACAGGTCATCTAATCAATTACCAGCAACAAATAATCAGTTATCAAAGGCAGAATCTCTGAGAAAGAGATCGCATTTTTTTTTTCAGCCCTGCATGAGAGCACATAAACGGATAAGAAATCAAAGTTAGCTCAAAGCATGGAGGAGACAACCTGCTTAAAATTAAAAATTAAAAAACAAAACACTAAAAAAAAACATTTCATCAGCCATGGTGTTGGCGCTATTTAAATAGATTTTACCCCATTCTATAAAGACAGAACATCACAATTCTATAAAGAAGACCATCATTTATATATAAATGTATATATAAATACAAAACATAAGGAAGGGGATTGTGTCTTCGGTGTGCTACATTACTAAAGCCTGTTGCATCACGGTAAAAGAGAAATAAATAAATAATTAACACTCAGAGGACCTGAATGCCTCAAGGCTGTTGCCAGGATCATTCAGTGTGAGAAATTAATGAGTCTTTAGACTCTTGTGCCACAACTTGTTTAAGTGATTTGAGAGACATGGATGAATTTACAATAGGTACTTAACAATCAAATCAAACCCAAGAGTATAAAGGAGTGACAAGGATAAAAGCAGTTAAACTGAATGCTTACAAACATATGAATACACATATTTACATGAACTATCCCCTTTCTAAAAGAATCAATAAGCAATAAGAGGCCGTGCATGATTTTACCATGGGTAAGGGGTGTCCTTAAAAAACAAATTTACACACAACCTCAAGTGGCTCATTTCTGTATAAAACAGGCTCTTCTCTTTTTTTAAATAGCAAATAGGCAATAGAGCCAAAAGTGCCCGCCTTTTTCAGCCATCTGGGTTCCTTCATAAAAGGCACTTTAAAAAATGTCTGTAATTTTAACGGTAAAAGACAGTAAAAATGCTACAGAAAAAACGTTAATTGATTAACGAGTATTAACTGTAAAATATACAGTAGCATTTTTTAATATATTTTAAAAGACAATACAGTAGTTTTTTACAATAAATTGTTGTACAAAATTACATTTTTTAGATGTAAAAAGTGTGATTTTCCTGTATAATTAATGGTAAAAGTTTACATTATGTTTAACAAGAGAGTACATGTACTTTTTACAGTAAATTATTGTTAAAATTACAGTAAAAAACAATAATCGGCATTCCCACAATTCCCTGCATGACCCATTACATTTCATTATATTTTATGGAAATAGTTATGTTTCTTCTTATTTTTAATATCAGTTACGTATATTGGGGTGTTCTGTGTTATATTTGATGTCATTTAGTTGATGTTTATTGCATTATTTAAATTTCACATGTGTTACCCTGATGGTGTGTATTGTTTGTGTGTGACATTGAGCACTATTTCTACAGTTTATTGGTCATTGCTTCTGGAAGAGCCACTATTGGTGATCTTCATGTAATCATGTGCTCTTCTGTAATTTTTACGGTGATTAACAATACCTTATAAAGTAAAAAGCAGATTTTTACAGTTTCAGAAGATTAATATCAAGTTTATGGTGTTTTGTATTGTAAATTTTATAAGTGTGGAGGCTTCACGCCATCCACCGCGGCAACCACGCTCAACTCACCACGCGCCCCACCGAGAACGAACCACATTATAGTGACCACGAGGAGGTTACCCCATGTGACTCTACCCTCCCTAGCAACCGGGCCAATTTGGTTGCTTAGGAGACCTGGCTGGAGTCACTCAGCATGCCCTGGGATTCAAACTAGCGAACTAGTTAACTCCAGGGGTGGTAGCCAGCGTCTTTTAACACATAGCTACCCAGGCCGAAACAACAGGATTTTTTTACAGAGGAGTTCTAAGCCATTAACCAGTGGCACAGTGAAACAGCAATGTGACAGTTGTGAGCAGACTTATAAAGCATTGGCTTACATGTGATTGGCTAGGAGTTACCTAGCTAATGGTGCGATGATGTACAGCTGCTAGTCTTCCCGCTAGAACTACGCTGCGCTTACTTTTCCAGAACCAGACTGTTGCGCTCTAAAGCCTTTAGTTTACATCATGGCCATAACCATAATTTATATAACTTGTATAAGAGGAAGGAACGTGTACATTTTAGAGAGCATTTGACTGGACAAATATTTGGGATACACCCATGAGTGCAAGATGAGTCATCTAGATTTTGGTCCGTTTATTATATTGTAAATGTTAAATGTATTGTAGAATATTGTACAAATGTTAACTTTAATAAGCACCCTAGCATATGACATCTTGTATTACGAGTAACGCGAATGGTATTTACTAGTCGGAAACTTGTAATTACTGTACTTTTGTTTTGGCGTGAACAGACCAAATAATAATTGTATAGAAGTGGAAATGGCCATACAAAGTAAAGCACTGTGTATATATATATATATAGTAGCCTATGTGAAAATGTATTGTCATCATTATTATAATTACACTTTAGCGTTTTAAAAATTTGCTAATTCTACATTCTATTAATTAATATTATATCATGAAATAGCATATAATAATTAGATGAGACTGTTTGAAATAAAGTTTACAAATAATTTTTAATTAAAATTGTTTACTAAATATTTAGTCCTTTATTCCATGAATGTAACCTACATTTTTACTATCAATAAATTCATCAAAATTCTCCTGTTAAACTATTTCCTCATACTAGTATGCAATGATGTTCTGTGTCTTCCATGATGTGCAGCTGAGGAACTGTCCTGAAATGCTTATTGCTCTTAAAGTGAGGTGTTTAACTGGGAATTAGGTAAATTTCACGCTTGTGGAGCGAAAGCTCTTCCCAGTTTCCTGCCAAACAGCTCCTCACTAGCATCTCATATCCCACTGGAAATCCATCCCAGCTTTGATTTCTTATCACTGGGGCTGCTACATCAACCTGAAAAAGCATGCCATCACCTTAACATAGCACGGATGTATGAAATATTTCTGAAAGAGAACTGGGCCAGTGTAGTTTATTTCCCTCCACAGATTGGGGAAATTTTATTCAGATCCCAACTCATAATTAGACTCCATTCACCAATCCATGTGCTGAGCTGTAAACTGTAACATTCACTTTTTTATTAGAGAGAGAGAGAGAGAGAGAGAGAGAGAGAGAGAGAGACGAGACTGGAAAAAAATAATAAATGTATGGATGGAGTGACTCAGATGAGAATCTGGTTTCTAGGTAATCACAGACAACACAGCATGTGAAATTTAATCATCAAGGGAGGACAAAAGCATCTATTATTATCACATGAAAAGCCACACAAACATGTAATAAATGTGGGAATATCACAATAAAAAGATAAACCTATTTCTTGAGCTATTGTCTTAAGAACAAAAATGTGTATTTAAAGGAATAGTTCAAGCGGTGAAACAGCCTACAGAGAGGAGGTTCAGACTCTGACACACTGGTGTCAGGAGCACAACCTCTCCCTCAGTGTCAGAAAGACCAAGGAGCTTGTGGTGGACTTCAGGAGAAAAGACAGAGAACACAGTCCCATCACCTTCAATGGAGCACCAGTGGAGAGAGTCAGCAGCTTCAAGTTCCTCGGTGTCCATATCACAGTGGAACTCACATGCTCCGTCCACACTGAGGATGTTGTAAGAAGGCTCACCAGTGCCTTATTTTGTGTATACTGTATATATATATATAATTATTATTATTATTTAATTTCTTCTTATTTTGTGTATACTGTATATTGTATATTATTAGGTGTTTATTGTATATTGTGTTGTGTATCAGATGTGTAAACTGTGTTATGTGTAAATCAGATGTTTATTGTAATTGTCATACTGCTATGTTGCTTGGAACTGCACCCAAGACTTTCACCCACTGTTGCACTTGTGTATATGGTTGAGTGACAATAAAGGGAATTGATTTGATTTGATTTGATTTGAAGCAAAAGTGAAAATTCTGTCATCTTTTACTCACCCTCATTTCGTTCCAAACCTGTATGACTTTCTACTGTGAAACACAAAATGAGCTATTCTACAAAATGAATAAAGTATGTTGCTCTTCTCCATTACTAAAGTGGATAGTCTCTGGGGCTTTCAAGATCCAAGAAAATTACAAAAAAAAGTGCACCATAAGATACCATAAAATTGGTCCATACTGTGTGCAATCATCCAAAACTTTGGAAGCCATACAATATAGCTTTCTGTGAGGAACAGACTGAAATGAAAGTTTTTTCAAAATATTCAAGCATGCAAGAACACAATATGTGACAAGAAATGTGAGAAACAATGGCGTTTGACGTCATTGACCATCTTTGATGTGCACAAGGGCTAATGGGATTTGAGAACTAGAACAGCCTTTAATGTTCTGTTTTCTCGCTGCTTCTGATTTCAGAAACAGGTTCTCCAAAAAGGTTGTAAATAAATCAAATCTTTCTCAATTTCTCTTTATTTTTAGTTACTTGAGGGAGCTGAGAAAATATGATTGGCCAAGGAAACTGTATTTTTCAGAATTTGTGCAAAATGCATGAATGGTATAGTATAGTTGGTATATAGTTGACCTAAAAATAAAAATGATGTTATTTTGTCATTTATTGTTGTACCAAACCCATATGACTTTCTTTCCTCTGTGGAACACATGTTAGGCAGACTGTTAGTCTGTGACATTCTGGCAGTCATTCGCATCTTCTTTTTGTTCCACGGAAGGGGGAAAACGTTGGGAACACCATAGGCAATAATACTGTAAATGATTACAGAATTGTAATTTTTGGGTGAAGTGTCTCTGTAATTATCTATTTAATAATGGTTTACATGTTAGAAATAATCACATGAGGATAATTCCTCTATATCAGTTACAAAACTGATATAGCATTAAATGAGCAATATTCTGTCTCACAAATGTAGAACTACTGAGGAAAACACTTTATGAAACACATTTTCAAATGCTTCATAATTTATATATATATATATATATATATATATATAATATTTACAGCATATATATATATATATATATATGCTGTAAAATCCAATTAGTTGATCTTAGATGGCAAGGCAATCTGTTTGCATGCTTTTTCTAAGTAAATGTACTTATTTGGCTCAAGTAAACTTAACAGATTTTTTTAAGTAACGTTAACTAGTTACTAGTAAACTTAACTTATCTGTGATAAAAGTTTTGTTGTTAAAATTTAAAAGGAGTTATCACGTCTTATACAGACTAAGTGAAATTATGACTTGACTTCTAGGTTAGCCATAAGGCACAATGGATGTATGCATCTTAGTGCACATGAATTGCACTTTTGTTAAGTATTAAACATTGGTGAAATAATTGTACAGTTTGTGCAATTACATGTTTATTTGACAATGGATACTGCAAATCCTAATTTCTGCTGTAGAGGCAAAACCACACAATCAAAAAGTGGGGTTTAAAATAACGAGTCAACCACACTATGGCTATGTTCGTAATAGCATACCACCATACTGTTCTTGCTATGCTGCAGTCTATAGTATTTCCAGTATGCAGATTTTCTGTATGCATAGAAAACATTAATGCCAAAATGTGGAGTTAACAGAAAAGAACAAGCATGAAGTTATGTTCACTGATAACCTGTAATGAGCACTCAACTGAACCAACCTTTTTTTTTTTTAAAGCTGCAGGAGTGTTATTAATCAGAATGATGCTCCCTAATCACCTATGCTTCATTAGCCTGTTTGTAATTAGTGAAACAAAAGCCATCACCACTGTGGCTGTATTTGAGGTTACTTTAATTACGTTATGCAGTATGAAAAGGATACAGTGAACTCATAGTTTCTAAAATATCACACCTTTCACCCTGTAGTTTATACATTAAAGGAGCCACAACATGACTTTTGAATCATTTTGATTTTTCCCTGTGGTTGACTTATACCCTAATGTTAGTCAAGGTTTCTTAAACCAAAAACAATCTTTTGGTTTTTCATGGCCATTTTCCACCCTTTCTCTGACCCTTAGAAATAAATATACTGTTTTTTTGCTGCTGTGCCTTTAAGATGCCTGTGTAATTGCTCTCTGTTGTGATTGGCAAATGATAGTTAGAGATAAGTTTTTGGACCAAATTTTATACTGCGTTGTATTCAAAGTCAGATGTGAGAAATTCCGACTTGATATCCCCGACCTCCAACCATAAAGGCATTCCAGTGCCTGATGGTCGGTTTATGACCTTTAAATAAACGTAACTGCAATGCTCTCATTAGCTTTCCAGGTGTTCGATTGTCACCAGAGATGTCTCCTAGTAACCAGTTTGATAATCAATGCTGCAATGTTATCATTCATTTTGTACATTTCCCTGGGTGTCGACTAGGCTTGGGATTAGGGATGCTCCGATCAGGAATTCTACAGCCGATACCAATCACCAATCTTCTTGTCACCTGATCGGCCGATACCGATACCAGTCATTTCACCTTTTATCAGGATCTCTGTCCTAACTGGCTATATGCAAGCCTTCTGCACACTGTCACTTTTAATTGAATGTTCCTCTTCCCGGTAATATCACCTTGCCTTGTTTTTGCTGACAAAAACAGTTTAAATAGTTTAAAAGACTTATTACAAAAGCTTTTTTTTAAATACGACTTTAAATCAAGTAGAGGCTAACAAAATATTTTCTATATTAAGATTAAAAATAATAATAATAATAATAAAAATAAGCTTGGTGTCAATGTGAAGACAAACTGATAACCCATAGGTGCAATTAAACTTAATGTGACATTTTTGGTTATTGATTTATTGTCATTATTTCATATAATTATCGCTGTGCTTTTCTGCATATCGCGGCGCTGTTTTGCGGCCCATTCCGCCCCGGTACATCGGCCAACCGGGAAAGGTCCCGGTTCTCCCGATGGCCAGTCCGCCCCTGGCTTGTACTCTGCGCTCAGTCATCAGAGAGAGTCATTCATTTTAAAAGCTGAAGAGGTCTCGTGTGCTTCCAGTATGAACTTTCATTCATTTCTGTGGATGTCTGTGACGCGAGAGGAAGGACTGCATGGAGAATTCAACATTACTGACACAGTAAACTAAAATCACTATTCGACAGCCCTATTTATTCTAGACGAGCTGGTGAATCTGGTCACTGAACATCAGGAGCTTCAGAAGTCAACATGCTGGAAATTTACTTGGAAAGGAAATGAATTCTGTTAATGAAACGTTTGACGAGACTAATTTGTATAACTATATTTTCGACAATGAGACTTATAAACTCCTGGCATTCACCATCGGATCCATCGGAGTCCTGGGCTTCTGTAATAACATAATTGTCATTATTCTTTACTACAGATTCAAAAGACTAAGAACACCAACGAATTTATTAATACTGAATATAAGTGTCAGTGATCTGCTGGTGTCTATTACTGGGATTAATTTCACCTTCGTCTCGTGCGTAAAGAGAGGATGGATCTTTAATTCAGCCACATGTGTTTGGGATGGATTCAGCAACAGTTTATTCGGTCAGTACTGTCTTTAGTCATTTGTACACATTCAAAAACGCGTTTTTAAAAGTTATTTTAACTTGAACGGCGTCTATAAAACGCGGAGCTCCTGCGCGAGACGTGCGCAACGGCTAAAGACGTCCGTGTAGTGCATGTTTACATAGAAAAACAATTAAAAACATCGCGGGCGGACGCAAAAACGCGTTTGGAGGGGGCGTTCAAATTGAACTCGTATTTACGCTAAATATATATATATATATATATATATATATATATATATATATATATATATATATATATATATATATATATATATAAAGAAAAAAGAAGAAAAGCTAAACGAACCCAAGTGTCTCGAGACGCGTTTTTAACAGTTGACACGGCGTCTAAAAAACGCAGACCTGCTGCACGAGACGTTGGGAAGAAAATGTCACTATCGCATGTTTGCATAGGAAAACAATTGAAAAACAGCGCGTGCGGACGCAAAAACACGTTAGGTGGAAACGGCCCCTTACCTCTTTCTTAAATGTTTCCTTCTAGCCTACAACGCAAATCAAGCCCGATTGCACGAATATGAAGAATTGATTATAAATGGACTCACACACATGCTTATTTGTTCAGCTTTTTAATGGTCTTTGATTACTTTACCATTTCTTTGTCCATCTTGATATTTTATTTAGTTAATTACGTAAAACTAAAGGACATTGGAACGTTTTTCAAGCCCTATTTAAATGACTTTCATTTATTTGTAAGTTTTCATTAAAATGGTCTTAAAGTGAATGTAAAGGGAAATGTTTTTGCTCAGAGATTTACTCAGAAGGAAAAGTCTTCTGAAGTCTCCATTTGCTCTCCATTTAATCTAATTGGTGTTTAGAAAAACAGCGGAGATATTAAAGAGATCTAATTAGTGATTTATTTATTTATTTATTTTTACCTAAAGGAAATGAGCTCATGTGATTTAGCGTTAATTAGAGACTCGTGCTTAAACGGACAGTTCACCCAAAAATGACTCACCCTCGTGTCATCCCAGATGTGTATGACTTTCTTTCTTCTGCTGAACACAAACGAGGATTTTTAGAAGAATATCTCAGCTCTGTAGGTCCATACAATTACTTGCTTTTATTACTATGTGAATGTGTTGTTTTACTATGTGTGGTTTTGATTTTATGTTTTGTGAAGCACTTTGTGTTAATAACTAAAAGGTGCTATATACATAAAATTAAATAACATTGTCCGGAACAGAACATTGAAGGTCCATAAAGCATATAAAGGCAGCATAAAAGTAATCCATAAGACTCCAGTGGTTAAATCCATTATCTCCAGAAGTGATACGATAGTTGTGGGTGAGAAATAGATCAATATTTAAGTTCTCTTTTTACTACACTATATACACTGATGAGCCAAAACATTATGACCACTCACAGGTGAATCGAATAACACTAATCATCTTCTAACAAGGCCACATGTCAAGGTCTGGGTAGATTATGTTAAGCGAACAATCAGTTCTTGTACTCAACGTGTTGAATGCCTGAGAAATGGGCAGGAGTAAAGACTTGAGCGATTTTGGCAAGGGCCAAATTGATATTGCCAGACGACTGGGTCAGAGCATCCCTGAAATAGCAAGGCTTGTGGGGTGCTCCCGGTCAGCAGTGGTGAGTACCTACCAACAGTGGTCAGAGGAGGGACAAACCACAAACCGTTGAAAACACTGAAAATTTTAATAATGGTTACGGGAGGAATGTGTCACAACACACAGTGCATCGCACCCTGCTGCGTATGGGGCTGTGTAGCCGCAGACCGGTCAGAGTGAACATGATGACCCCAGTCCACCGTCGAATGTACATACAATGGGCATGTGAGCATCGGAACTGGACCTTGGAGCAGTGAAAGAAGGTCACCTGGTCTGATGAGTCTTATTTTCTTTTATATTCCATGGACGGCCGTGTACGTGTGCACCGCTTACCTGGGGAAGTGATGGCACCAGGATGCACTGTGTGAAGACGACAAGCCGGTGGAGGGAGTGTGATGCTCTGGGCAATGTTCTGCTGGGAAACCCTGGGTCTGGCCATTCATGTGGATGTCAATTTGACACGTGCCACACCCCTTCATGGCAACGGTATTCCCTGATGGCAGTGGCCTCTTCCAGCAGGATAACACGCCTTGCCACACTGCACACATTGTTCGGGAATGGTTTGAGAAGCATGATGAAGAGTTCAAGGTGTTGCCCTGGCCTTCAAATTCCCCAGATCTCAATCCGATGGAGCATCTATGGGATGTGCTGGACCAACAAGACTGATCCACGGCGGCTCCACCACGCAACCTACAGGACTTGAAGGATATGCTGCCAATGTCTTGGTGCCAGATACTACAGAACACCCTCAGGGGTCTTGTATAGTACATTCCTCTGCAGGTCTGCGCAGTTTTGGTGGCAACCGGAGGACCAACAGCATTCAGTATTAGGCAGGTGGTCATAATGTTTTGGCTTATCAGGGTATATATCTATTTTCAATATCACATTCTTCCTCTTTTGTTTTCGGTGATTCACATTCTTTGTGCATTTCGCAACCTACTGGGCAGGGAGGAGAATTTATAGTAAAAAAGCATAAAAAATATTGATCTGTTTCTCACTCACATCTATCATTTCACTTCTGAAGATGTGGATTCAACCACTGGAGTTATATGGATAACTTATATTCTGCCTTTATGTGCTTTTTGGAACTTCAAAGTTCTGGCCACCATTAACTTTCATTGAATGGACCTACAGAGCTGAAATATTCTTCTAAAAATCTTTATTTGTGTTCTGCTAAAGAGAGGAAGTCATACACATCTGGGATGGCCTGAAGGAGAGTAAATGATGAGAGAATTTTCATTTTTTGATGAACTATTCCTTTAAGCTGCATTTTCTTAAGAGTCTGTTTTCTATAGCAACACAAATGAGAACACATTTGTTGGTCTATGGTTTCCTTATCTAATCAGTTATATCAGACTGCCACAGTTTCACAGACTGTAATTCCTCATTTATACATCCTCATTTGATTTGAATGATCATTTACAACAAAAGGCAAAGAAAGTAAACAACCCCAAGCGAGTGTAAACAACCATGGCACATTAATTGAAGAAGAAAAAAAGTCCATCTGGCGTGGGTAAAGATAAACTCGAATAGAGTCAGATAATGACACTTTAATGGACCAGAAATAACCAGCAGAACATCAACAATGCATTTGTAAGATTGAGAGGTTTTGCCTTGTGGAGAGCACCATAAACACATTAATGATGGTCACTCATTTTACACACCTGCTCTCCTAAGGTCACTTGTGATATAATCAGGAATCAAAAGACTATCATCACAGGGTATTACAGTATTTAAGGATGTGAAATTGGCTGCCTTTGATGCTTTGGCTTGAACAGTTGTTCGTGGAGGCATTTGGGACTATGTCCTCCATTTTTTGTCCTTTGAGAATTGGATTAATTTAAATAAAAACTGCAGTTATAATGATATTCAGCTCAGTGTGTAATACCGCATCATATTCCTTCAAATTCCATCAAATTATGCTTGGAATAAACATTGCATAGTGATCTAGCTAAACTCTACATCAGTTGCATAGTTTTTATTCAAACAACTATTTTTATCATTCATTTCTCTACAATATTCTCATTCCAAGCTTTTGGGTAAAACACACACACAAAATCATTACCATAAACTGGTCCTATGAGCTCCCCACCGGCCTGTCTCTGTCAGGGAGGACTGTGAATATCTCTGGCCTGCAGAGATACTGCAGTTGCATTCAGAGAGACAGTTATTTACTTCTAGAAGCACAGTGGGAGAAAAGATAGAGAGAGAGAGCATATCACAGTGGTTTGCTGTTATAGATGTGTAAATCTCCTGAATTCTGTCAAGAACGTGTCATACTGTACCTCATACCAAAAAAGAAAAAAAATACAAACTATATTTTATGTAATATTATTAAAGGAAAATCCCAACCAGCCCGACATAGTAACATTGCCTCAAACAATAGCGTGAGTTTGGGGTGGGACTATCCGCTTGTTCGACCAATGGCAGATGGGAGGAGTGGTTGGAAATCCAGTCTTCAATTTTGCAATTTCGTTTGGTGACCCTAGTGGCACAGAAATTACTCACTTCAATTGTACAATTTTTATGCATTGTGAAATTCTTTTAATGACAATTAAACACACCCCCTCTGTAATGTGAATTATTTAAATTACAGATTATTTATAAATCATGGTAGTATTTGTTGGACTTCCTTAAATTTAATGGTAATTAATAATAGGTAGGGATACACTGATATGAAATCTGAATTTGGCCGATACCGATTTGAACAAAAACCTATAGGCCAATACCAATACCGATATTTTGCCACTTACCTTATTTTGTCATCAGATCCCTGTTTTACTTAGGAATTATGCTTTAATATTGTAGAAAGAGGTACAAAATCTTTTTTTACTGTTCTAATAAATAATTTCCACTGAACATGGATTGGATCTGGGTGAGCTAAATATGATAACATGATGATTGATATAAAAAAATATATAATTTGTACTTCTAAAAAAAATTTGCACTTACGTGTTTGCCATTTAAAACAACAGAACTGTATATGATAGAACAGTACAAATTTATACTATGCATATATTGGGCATTTCCACAAAAATGTCAACCACAGCATGGAAAAATAAAAAGTTTTAGCTTCTGTATTATAGTGGTATAATGGATAATGCAATCCAGACTGCTAGAGGGCGCCACTTGCTTACACAGCGCTGAATACAGACTGTATTTTAAAACACAGCCTTTTAAGGTTTAGTAATCGCGCAAGGCCATATTGCGATTTCAATCTTAATTCAATCAATCATGCAGCATTAATGGATATCAAACCAGTGTCTTAGGAGTCTGTCACGAACTGCCTCATGTTTTCCTCACCTTCAGTTCTCTTTAGTGTCTGTTTAGTTTTCCCCTGTGCTCACGGACTACACTTCCCAGCATGCACCTGTTGATAACTCTCACCTAGCTCCATCTTCCTCAGCTGTTCCCTGTTCCCTCATCAGTCATCTGTTTGTATTTATACGCTCTAGTTTCAGTCACTTATGGTCAGTTCTTATGTGCCTATGATCGTTGTTTCCTTATGTGTTATCATTTAGTTCTTTTCTATTGCTCAGTGTAGTTTGTATCACCTTCTTCATCATCTCCATTTAAAAAGCCTGTGTTTAGATTCATCATTTCTCATCTGCATAACGTTACAGAGTCAAAGTCTTCTGGTTTTAAAGCATTTTGAATGGTTTCCTTCATCATGTAGCCTACAAGTTAGTGTCGCTTTCACAACTTACATGTCCATCTATGGTGGTCTTTCCACATTCATGTGTATGAGTTTTTGTGTTACTAATAAAATTATAAATAAACCATCGTTTTTCATATCGCTGTTTTTTTTTTTTTTACCACTATGCCGATGGTTTTAATTTGGTCAATATTGGCCGATATATACCTGCTGCCAGTACATTGATGCATGCTCAATAATATGTAATCATTGTGTCTGAACAGGATGGTCATCATTAGTGTATAACAGAAGAAAATCGTCATTTAGAACAATAAAGATTACAAACAAATTTGACATTTCTCTGTCCTTTAAGGTATCGTGTCCATCATGACTCTCTCTGGCCTGGCTTATGAGCGCTACATCCGTGTGGTTCATGCCAAGGTCGTTGACTTCCCCTGGGCCTGGAGGGCCATCACACACATCTGGCTGTACTCTCTGGCCTGGACTGGTGCTCCTCTCCTGGGGTGGAACCGCTACACGCTGGAAGTGCATCAGTTAGGCTGCTCTCTCGACTGGGCTTCCAAAGATCCCAATGATGCTTCCTTCATTCTCTTCTTCCTGCTTGGATGCTTCTTTGTCCCTGTGGGCATCATGGCCTACTGTTTTGGGAACATCTTGTACACAGTAAGAATGGTAAAGCAATTTTCTTTTAAAAGTGTTGCGCGGTTTTCTTTAAATGATGTGTGCCGTTCCATATCTAAAAACAGTATTCATATTGTAATAATAGTCATTTTAATTTGTTTTTGCTGGCTTTGTCTGGGTGCATCAGTTATACCTACTTCTATCTGATGAGCTACAAACACTCTAGCTCTATTTCAAAACCAAGTGAGCTGCTTACATAGACAGCGTTTTGATGCACCATTCACACTGACAGCGATATTAAATTGCTGTATTGTTAGGCATGATGGTCATTCCTACTACTGGATGCCCTAATGTAATGGTGTGCTGCAGAAGTGGCCATAGCTTTTGAAAAATTTGAAAAACCCAGAAATGGGATATTTTATTGGTAAAAATAAGATGTTATTATAAGATTCTATTTCGTTATATTATGGTGCCTTTTAACATTGTCAAGATCGAAATTTTGAAATGTTTTCAATTGTTGAAAGGACCCATTCACCAGAATCTCTAACTTCTCCTTAATAATAATTGTATAAAAAGTGTCAAATCAAGACAATTCTACTTTTCAGGATTTCCTAAGAACTGCAAAATGTTAATATCATAAGTGTACAATTTCCAGGATGAAGGTTGATCTAGACCATGATCAGATCTGTATTCCTTTATAAGACAAAATAATGTAGATTAAACAAAGTTTGAAGAAGTTTAATTTTTCATTAAAAAAAATAACCCATGCACATTTAAAGGAATAGTAAATGATGAGAGAATTATCGTTTTGGGGTGAACTATTCCTTGAATACTGTACGTAGTCTTTTTCAAAGGAAAGCATCTGTGAAGTGCATTTTTTGGCCTGACTGTATCATTCGATTTTTAAAAATAATTAATGATCATCAGTTCTGATCCATGATTTTTATGTTGCACCTCACAGTTTCTTCCTTTCTGTCATCTTAGACCTTCATCATTCTCTCTTGTTCTTGTATAAACACACTGTAAAGCTGCTGTGATTAAACAGTGTTGATGCCCTGCTGTATAATAAGCATTTCAACTGAGAGCGTATTGTCTGAAGGTGCCTTCTGTACATAAGGAGACACTGATTGTGCACATAAATAGCTTGCAGTTTTCATTAGCACAGCTCCTGTGAATCAGATCTTATCAAGTGTGTCAGCCAGGTGGGGGAGAGCGGGGCTGTTGGGATATTATCCCAGAACGGTGATATAACTGCTATAAAAATGCTCTGCCAGTGATTATGATTGTTAATCTTAAGGTTGAGCAGCTACTGTAGTGTAGTGGTGCTCAAGGATAGCGGAGTATATATACACTTGGTGAAGGTGAAGTGCGTCATTTCTGTGCCATTATTGTTACCAAAACATAATTTAAAAAATAATGCAGCATGAAGAATTTACCCATGTTTCCATTGATCATGGTATAAATAATTGGGGGGGGGTTGTACTTGCTCATTTTGATTATTGGGTAGTTAACTCCCCCACCCACCCGGAATCTACGTCCCTGTCCATACTTCTTTTTTCATTCAGTGTTTCTTCCTTTTCTGTGTTTGCAAATCGAACATGTACAAAGTGCTCTGACATTTTTTTTTTAACTGCACAATTAGTGTACAAATCATTATTATCCATACTAACACGTGCATACTAACATGCTTGCCTTACTGTTTCTGCTGTATATATACTATGCATAATATGAAATTTTTTTTGTATGCATGGTATACCTACTGGATGACCTATAATATTTGACTAAATGTGCAGTTTAATGTGAGAAACAGATCAACATTTTAGTCCTTTTTTACTATAAATCTCCACCTTTGATCAGCCCTGACCAGTAGTTGGCGATATGCACAAAGAATGTGAATTGCCAAAAAAACAAAAGAAGAATGTGGAAGTGAAAGTAGAGATTTATGGTTAAAAATGACTTAAATATTTATTTGTTTCTCACCACACCTATCATGTCACTTCTGAAGACATGGATTAAACCACTAGAGTCATGTGGATTACTTTTACGCTGCCTTAATGTGCTTATGGAGATTCAAAGTTCTGACCACCATTCACTTGCATTGTATGGACCTACAGAGCTGAACTATTCTTCCATACATATTTGTTTGTGTTCTGCAGAAGAAATAGTCATACACATCGGGGATGGAATACTTTAATACACTGTGTAGTGGGGGTCCTCAAAACCGATTTTTAACTAGTATGAGCAGGTTTCTGCAAAAAAAAATGTTTTAATTCCACGCATAACGTCACTTTGTAATATAACATATGCTACTGTAATACTGTAACAATCACTGTTTATGAACGTAAGCACTAGTGAGATTTATTCTTGACCGTACAACAGGTAACAGGCTACATGAAGCTAACAAACAATTCTCTCTCACACACCCCAGCGCCGTGCACGTGCACACACACCGAATCCCCCAGAAGGGCAGCTTTCCCATTATGATTCCAGCATGAAGGCACAGTCAAACTTAGCGTATTTATATCATCAGTGCATTCAAAACATTAAAATACTTGCACATAATCTTAAAACATGCTACAATATCAATCAATTGTATTCCAGTTTTGCAACTACTAGGTCCCGTTGTGCACAGCAGACAAGAACATTTCCAAATTTTAAGTTCAAAAGCCCAAACTACATGGCACGCAAGAACATAGCCCAATACGTTTTAGCAGGAAGAGTATAGCCTATCAGTGTAATGTTAAATGGTACTGACAACTGTTAAGATAAAACTGCTTGTCGGCAGCTTATAATAAACCAAATAAATTACCATAAGATGCGCGGCTAGGTGCTCCAATAGTTTCCAATACAATTGAACATGAAGCTTGGCGTTGAGAAATATTTATAAATAATTATTACAGTATTCAGTGTTGTAAATTATTTCTCAAGACTTCCTCAAGCATGTCGTTTTTAGGAAAACATATCCATAAAAAAAAAGTCAGACAGACAGACAGAAAGAAAGAAAAGAACAATCATTATCTCGACACCAGGGGATGCTGCAGCAAGTATGCTGGTATTCCATTCTGAATATAGCCAGCCTGAATAAACACTTGCACTTGCATGAATGAATCAGCGAATCAATAAATGCATGAATAATTCCGAAAATACATGAATGAATCAGTGAATCGTTGTTTTTGAGTAAGTGTTTTAGTGTATATCAGCAGCAAATTTTAACTGATGAACAGCACAGGGAAAAATGACTGTTACAAATAAGACTGACTGTTACATTGTGTTTAGAATCTTCAGATTCACAAATGAGCGCTTCAACAAAGCACAATCTTTGGCTGCCTTTTCACATCAACACTACTGTGCCCCCAAGTGGTGACCAAGTTCTGTTTTTGTAACACAATGTCCAGCGCTCTGAGAGATGCTTTGTCAGACTTAGATAATTTTACCGATGTCCTTGAACAGATGTGTTCTCTGTTATAATAAATGAATGAATCAGTGAATCTGAGAAAATGCTTTTTAATTACAGAGGCACCATAAGAGTTTTTTAGGACATTCTGCTTTTGAAAAGGGCGCTTCATGAAAACATCTTTCTAAAGACATAATATAACTAATATGTGGGTGGAAATGTATGTCTTGAACATGTGAGGAGATGCAGGTTGTATTGTCTTAAATTGTACTGGTGCTTATTTATATAACATCACTGTTTTACCAATGGACTTAAAGAAGAAAAAAAGAAAATATAGAAAAATAATAAAAAAATGGGTTCTGCTTTAAAACCTAGTGAGCTGTCTTAAGCATGCATTTTAAGGCAGGTGTGCTCCAGAAGCGAAGGCTGTTCCAAAAGTTAGGCAGCATGATTATACTGCCTTCTAAGATACTGTACCTTGGCCAAATTTTAAGGCAGCGTTGCGTGTATCCTTTGTGGATACAGCAATTCAATGTAGATAGCAGACAGCAAGGCAGCTCACTAGGTTTTGGACCAGAAACGAAATTATGTTCTATTCTGTAAGGTTCTGTGGAGGGTTTATTGTTCATTCAAGCATGAAGTAAAATGTCCTCTGTTCTCCTATATAGCTGCGCTCTATTCAGGATCTGCAGACTGTACAGACAATTAAAATTCTGCGGTATGAGAAGAAAGTGGCGGTTATGTTCCTGACGATGATCTCCTGTTTTCTGGTGTGCTGGACGCCCTATGCTGTGGTCTCTATGCTGGAGGCTTTTGGAAGGAAGAGTGTCGTCTCCCCCACAGTCGCCATAATTCCCTCTTTCTTTGCCAAATCCAGCACTGCTTACAATCCCGTCATCTACGCCTTCATGAGCCGAAAGGTCAGGAAGGGTCACTTATTTCTGATTGCTAAGCAGGGGCATATAAGGAGGGTATTTATTATATCATAGGGGCAGGGCCCAGTTGCAAGAAACCCGTTAAGAAAATCCTTAGTTATAATTATAAGGGTAATGACACTCAGGGTTTTTCTAAATTAAGGGGTTTCTTGCAACTGGCCCCAGGTCTTGTCCACCCAGACACAGGCTATAAATATGGGGGATTCTGTGTTAACTGTTACAAATAAGCTGAGAAATTAAGATCTGAATTAAATGTAATGGCTCTACAGTTGGCAGCACTCTACAATTATCTTTACATGAATTTCAAAGCTTAATGATGTTTAAATTATTATACATTTTTAAACAAGTTATACATGGTTTGTGTTGTGATATCTGCATCAGTATGAAAATGTATTCAAAAAGAGCACAACCAGTTTAGCTAACATGTAGGGAGCATGTGGAAAAATAAAATATCTACAAACATTTAGTATAAATGAAAAATGTATACTTTGTACATAAGTATAACAAAATGTAACAATTCTACAGTTTGTAGCGAACACAGACAAGTGAAGTGATGAAAACTCTAGAAATGTCCAGTTCCAAAATGTTCCAGTGTTCTTGTATGAAATATCAGAACTCTTGGAATGCCACTTATCCAGTTAAATTGGTCAAATTAATAACTTTTATCCTTAAATTTTTTATAAGGATGTCATCCAGATATTTATAATATAATAAAATGTATCTTACAACACTAAAGAAAAAACAAAATTAATAAAGTACTATACAGTTGTGCTCAAAAGTTTGCACACCCTGGCAGAAATTGTGAAATTTTGGCATTGATTTTGAAAATATGACTGATCATGCAAAAAAAACTGTCTTTTATTTAAGGATAGTGATCATATGAAGCCATTTATTATCACATAGTTGTTTGGCTCCTTTTTAAATCATAATGGTAACAGAAATCACCCAAATGGCCCTGATCAAAAGTTTACATACCCTTGAATGTTTGGCCTTGTTACAGACACACAAGGTGACACACACAGGTTTAAATGGCAATTAAAGGTTAATTTCCCACACCTGTGGCTTTTTAAATTGCATTTAGTGTCTGTGTGTAAATAGTCAATGAGTTTGTTAGCTCTTACGTGGATGCACTGAGCGGGCTAGATACTGAGCCATGGGGAGCAGAAAAGAACTGTCAAAAGACCTGTGTAACAAGGTAAAGGAACTTTATAAAGATGGAAAAGGATATAAAAAGATATCCAAAGCCTTGAAAATGCCAGTCAGTACTGTTCAATCACTTATTAAGAAGTGGAAAATTCAGGGATCTCTTAATACCAAGCCAAGTTCAGGTAGACCAAGAAAGATTTCAGCCACAACTGCCTCACAGCTTCTGGCACACTGTAATTTGGAGCGACGAGACCAAAATAGAGCTTTATGGTCACAACCATAAGCACTATGTTTGGAGAGGGGTCAACAAGGCCTATAGTGAAAAGAATACCATCCCCACTGTGAAGCATGGTGGTGGCTCACAGATGTTTTGGGGGTGTGTGAGCTCTAAAGGCACGGGGAATCTTGTGAAAATTGATGGCAAGATGAATGCAGCATGTTATCAGAAAATACTGGCAGACAATTTGCATTCTTCTGCACGAAATCTGCGCATGGGACGCTCTTGGACTTTCCAGTATGACAATGACCTTAAGCACAAAGCCAAGTTGACCCTCCAGTGGTTACAGCAGAAAAAGTTGAAGGCTGTGGAGTGGCCATCACAGTCTCCTGACCTTAATATCATCGAGACACTCTGGGGAGATCTTAAATGTGTGGTTCATGCAAGACGACCAAAGATTTTGCATGACCTGGAGGCATTTTGCCAAGACGAATGGGCAGCTATACCACCTGCAAGAATTTGGGGCCTCACAGACAACTATTACAAAAGACTGCACGCTGTCATTGATGCTAAAGGGGGCAATACACAGTATTAAGAACTAAGGGTATGCAGACTTTTGAACAGGGGTCATTTCATTTTTTTCTTTGTTGCCATAATTTGTTTTATGATTGTGCCTTTCTGTTATAACCTACAGTTGAATATGAATCCCATAAGAAATAAAAGAAATGTGTTTTGCCTGCTCACTCATGTTTTCTTTAAAAATGGCACATATATTACCAATTCTCCAAGGGTATGCAACTTTTGAGCACAACTGTATATAGATGCTGGTATCAACATAAAATTCTCGATTTTATTAGATTCCGAGTCACAAGATCTCGATTCAATTTAGTTTTGGATTTTGAGACAATTTGACTCTGTTCTGATTCATTTGGGTATATTTTAGTTATAATGTCCGTTTTGTTTAATTATGAAAGAAATTCTCTCACAACTAATGCAGTAAATTATACAGGTAACCTTCTAACACTGTACTATGAAAATATTCATTTAAAACATTTACAACAGGGCCCAAATGATGCAGTTCAATTGCAATTTATTTAACAGATATAATAATCAACACAACCAAAACTAAAGTAAACTTTAAAGTAAAAGGAAAATCTCTGCATTTTAAGAATCAATATCAATATTGTTCAAATGAAGATCGCAATTACTCTGAAAATCGTTATTTTTACCAAGCCTTAACTATATAATATTTTCTTTCAGTTTTACTTTGTAAAAATGTATTTGCATCCAGTAAATGCAGCTTGCTGAATGTATGTCAGTGAGTTTTATTGAACCTATTTCCCGTCTGTCTCTCTCTGATTGGTCAGTTTCGCAGGTGCATGTTGCAGCTGCTGTGTTCCCACCTTCCCAGTCTACAGCTCAGCATTAAGGACCGTCCCCTGGCACACATCGAACATCCTGTACGCCCCATTGTAATGTCACAGAGCCAATCTGGCCGGCCCAAAAAGAGGGTGACCTTCAGCTCGTCCTCCATCGTATTCATCATCGCTACCAATGACACTCATCCTCTGGACATTACCTCCAAATGCAATGGCGTACCAGAAATCAATGCCATTCAAGTTAGGCCGCTTTGACCCTTCTTGTGACTCTTTCCATGGTGATGTTTAAGAATAAAGTTGAAGTGCGCAAACATCACGCCAATTTGAGATGCCTCTAATATGCCGAAGATACAGCCATGTCCCTTTTCTCTTCGCATAGACTGTACATTAAAAGTATTTCTTTATTGTTGCAGCAGTAAAGCAGCATAAACTGACATTTGTCTTTGTGTTCCAAAACAAGTGACTTTTCCACAACTTGTGTAAGTTGTATTGATTGACAATGTAATTTGTAACCATTGTAGGTCCTTCATGGAACCCACTTTAAGCTCTTATTGATCAATTGTGTAAGTTCTGTCTTTTCTGACACTGAAACATCAACCTTCACCCAATTCAATGTGACGATGAGATATCCTACGGCTTAGATTGCAAAGAGAGTGGACAGAATACATTAGTGAGTGTGCTCAGAAAGATTAAGAACACTGTGTTAGTACAAGGACGCTCCTAGAGGACAGGACATTTTTAATGGATGTAACATCATATCTCTCAGGCTGGTCCACCACGACACTTCCCTTTCAACTTCCATATTAGTGCAGTGACTGTGAAATGACGTCAAATGGTAGAAAAAATAACTCTGAGGTTTAAAGTATGTCTAAATGAAGAAATAACCCACATAACTGTCATATACATATCTACATATGATTTTGCATAGTGTAATTTAACTCAGGACTGCTGGCACACAGCACAGCTGGGTTATTTTTAAAGACAAACTCAATATAAAAAACTAAGTAATAAAAACATAAGCAGAGTTAAGAAACAGCTGTGTTCACAAAATTTAACAAAACATTTTGATAATAAAATATAATTTATCATTTATTTATTTCAAAGACATTAATTTAAAAGAAGTTTGCTATTTTTTAAATGATAAAACAATAGATATACTATTCAAAATTAAGATTAATCTCCTGAGACCCCACGTCCACATGCGTGGACATTATATTTTGGCTTGGCTATAGGCTATGTATAATTTGATTTTATTTAAATGGCATGCTGTTAAACACAATGACCACGTACGTGGACTATAGGCCAATTTTCCATAAAATATCCTATACTCACTGTGCATTATCACATTGAGAATCAATGGATGCATTCAAAAGCTGGAAAATGTTGCTTTCAGAGACTGTATATGGAGTTAGGATGAAAATAAGGTGCATTTTGAACTGTTCTGAGGCCAGTACAGACAGACAGCACAATGGATATTAAGTCATTCTCTAATTAGGGAGCAAGGGAGCATCCGACTGTATAGCTTTCCTATGGAGCCAAGTGCATTTACTCCTAACATCCAGTCAAAAGTGTAGTTTCACACTGCAGAGGATGTTTGGACCACTCAACATGTTTAGCAGACATGGCACAATAGTGATCAGTTCATAGATTCAGAATTTTTCACGCAAACTTTTATTTTAACATGGTTGGCAGTGATTGGATGATGCTGGCCATTAATTTGAATCAGAATTATTTATGTTAATTTCTGATGTAATGTCTGTCACGTCTCAAAAACATGAATAACCAACACTCCAGGAAAAATTTCACAACTTAGTCCCACTGTCCACATATGTGGACATCAATTTTCAGGAAAACTATTTGGACTAAAACACACACACACACACACACACTCACATACATACATATATATATATATATATATATATATATATATATATATATATATATATATATATATATATATTGCCATGTTTCTTAGGGGCTACTAGTTACAAATCAAAAAGGGGAATGGAAAATGCACAGCAGTCACGACTGGGTCTCAGGAGGTTAAATAAAATATGTAGACACTTGTTGGTTGTCAAACGTTAGTGGAACATTTTCATGAACTACACTTGTTGTTACTCTGCTTGGACACCTGTGTGAACTTGAAGGGAACTGACTTCATGTATCCACTAAAATGACCCAGTTTGTTGAAAGTACTTCCAAAATAAAGGAAAAGTGAAGTTCTGAGAAAAGATCTAACATGCCAATTGTTGTTTTGTGATTTGATGAATTTCATGTATTTTTGTGTGTCCAAAAGCGTCTTTTTGGGATCACTGTATATACAAAAAATAATAATAAAGGCATGCTGAGAAATGCATGGTTAAAAATGCAATTTCAATAAGACTGACTGCCCATTTGACTAGTTAAGGATGGGAAATGTTGCTTGAGAGAGGGCATCTGTTATCTCTTTCGTGGATTATGAGTTGCAGAGGATTTGTAGGTTAAATGAAAGTGAGAATTAATCTGAGATTTTACATTACAAGGCAAGACCATCATGAGGACTTAACATTTCATAAAACAAAAGAAAAAAATGTCACAACCTTTTTTTGTTGTACTGTAAGTGAGAGATGAATAGACAGGCCCATGTAGCAACCAGCATTTGCTTTTAACAAATGAATTATTTCAGACATACTGAACTCTTGGATCACAACATGGATTACAGAAATTACTTTGACATTTTCTTTAAATTAATAATTAAAAACATGGAGCAAATTCCACACACAGGAATTAGGTGGGTAAAGCATGACCAGATATTTATCCAAATTGCATCACTGAAAACTTTATGGCTCAAATAATAAAATGGATTTACCAAATAATTAATGTGAGTGCTTTTACAAAAGTATGAGCTATACATTTCTGCTTTTAAAATGCAATTTTTGCAAATGAGTTTTAAACAAGAGTATACAGAAAACGATGTAGATGAAGCTTAACTTGTATTAACCCCGAATATTTCTTTTAGACTTTAATTTCGGTCTACTGCTTGGGTCCTGTATGCAGACATACGAAAGGACATCTTGGTCATCTTTGCTTAGATAAGACAACTACTACTAAACAACAACGCATTGTCTTATGCATTGTTATTCTCCCTGTTTTAGAACCATTTTAAAGCAAGTGCATGATTCCACAAGTGCTCTGCAGAGATGTTGGGAAGTTTGTGAGAGTATCTGACCAATAGATATGCCCCTCCTGTTGCGGACACAACTCCAGACAGCCACAGACCCTGAGTGATCAGCTGCAAAAGGCAAACAATACATTTACTGATGGATCAGTTTCTATTATATTTGCATTGTTAAAGGAGGCTCATCAAACACTCTCAAACTATTCACCTTATCTTGCCAATGCCAGCGTTTCACAGCTTCATGGTATCGTGTTCTGGTGAATGTGACCTAAGAGGAAAATAATGAAACACATGAATTACTGGAATTCCATTTACTCACCCTCATGTTGTTCCAAACCCATGACTTTCTGTCTTTCAAGGAGCATAAAAGATGTTAGGCAGAACTGAAGGCTCAGTCACCATTCACTTTCATTGTATGGATTAAAGTTCTACCTAACATCTCCTATTGTGTTCCACGGAAGAAAGGAAGTCATACGAGATTGGAACCATATGATGGTGAGTACTATCCCTTTAAACAATATTCAACATTATACAGCTAACAAAACAACGGTCCCTGATGACAAAGCGATCCAAAAGGTCTCACCATTGTATAAAGTGGGATGATTGTTTTTGGCATGATGAAGTGAAGGATGTTGTCCAGGTATTTTCGGAACAGGAAGTATTTGGAATTTACATGTGCCCTCATCTAAAACACAAAGCACATTGTGAGTGAAGCTGGTGGCAGTATTTAATGGTCTAGAACAGAATTGTAATGGTAACTGGTAATGGTTAAAGGTGAAAATAATTTCCTGTGTGTGTATGTGTGAGTACATGTTTATACTACATTGTGAGGACCAAATGTCCCCACAAGGATAGTAAAACCTGAGATCACCTACCTTGTGGGGCCCAGCCAGCAGTCCCCACTAGGGAAATGGCTTATTAAACATACTAAACAATGTTTTTTTGGTTTAGGGGTAGGGTTAGGGTTAGGGGATAGAAATATCATTAGATCTGTATAAAATCCATAAAATGCATGGAAGTCTATGGAGAGTCCCCACAATGATATAAAAACAAGTGTGTGTGTGTGTGTGTGTGTGCATGTGTGTGTGTGTGTGAGAGAGAGAGAGAGAGAGAGAGAGAGAGACTATATTTATCACTCTGTCATCACTAATGAGGTTGACCCATGTGTCACTGCGGTCTATATATCACGTCTGATCAGCAGAAACTGGTAGAGGTATTTAGAGTGATTACTTCTATACTGTGACTGCGTATGTGTGTGTATATATGCGTAAATGTGGGTGTGCATACTACTTAATGAACAGAAACGACAGGGCCGCTTTGACTAACAACCCTGATAAAGAAGCTTGTAAATACAACCCACCTCTGAGAATGTTTTAAACCCTCAGTAATACAACACTCTAAGTCCTTTGATCCCTTCTAACTGGACATTCCACCCCACCATTTATTCATCCATTCATATTATCCTTGCGTTATTATTATCATCTACAGTATCAATCTATCTATCATTATCCATCCATCCATCCATACATCCATCCTTCACTGTCATCCATCCATCCATTATCATTCATCTACAGTATCATCAATCCATCCATCTGTCCATCCATCCATCCTTCATTATCATCCAACCATCCATCCATACATTCGTCCATCCTTCATTATCTCCATCCATCCATTCATCCATCCTTTATCATCATCCATCCATCCATCTATCCATCCTTCATTATCATCCATCCATCCATCCATATCATCATCTCTTATCAGTAAAGCCCCAAAATGATGATTGTGTTGGACCCTGTTGGTTCTCTAAAAATCTTTTGTCAGACAGTGTAGCAAGTTGCACAACAATGTAAAATTAACTACACTTTTAAAAGACAGCTAAAGAGATTTGGGAGGTCTTATGGGAGGTCATCTGACTGCATCAAGTTTTCTGATATCATTTTGTTGAAGTTAATGGCCTACCTCTATGTAGTTGTACATGGCCAGGTCAGCTATGGCATGATCGTCAGGTACACGAACACTGGTGTATTCTTGAAGTACAGCAGCTGCAGGTATATGAATGAAAATGGTTACGCATCCGTTATAACTCCAATAACCTTTTGCATAAGAAGTGAACACTTTTTATACACCTGCAGTTTGAGACTAAATATTTTGCCTCCTGGTCTCTCTTAGTTCCCTCAAGTTTCTTTGAAAACTGATGTCATAAAATGCTAATAAGTGAGTTTTTTTTTTATTAACATTTAGGCCTACTGCTAATTGGCAATCAACAAATCTTTGCAGTGGCATTAGTTGCTGTGATTATAGGGATAAAATGTAAAACAATGACCAAACAAGATTTTTTTAGATTTCAAAGATGAATGTACTTTTATCATAGAGCATAAATAAATAAAATTAAACTAAATTATTAAATTAAATTCAGTTTGAATTGTCTTGTGTAGTCTTACCAAAGTCTTCATTAAAGTGTTCCATAATCTCGTCAAAAACTAAACAATCCTCAAACCCCTGTGATTAAACAGTAAAGTTATGAACATTAGTCATGTTAAATGTAAAATCACATTAGTTTTCTCATTTCCTGCTGTAGGATATAATTTATGATCATTCAAATTCTTATTTATAAACTTTCAAGGGTCCTTTTAGTATAGTTTCAACTGAATCTATCACACAAACGTATATCACAAAGATGATGGTTTTAACTTGTGTTGCTAAAACTTTACATTTAACTGCTACAAGTAGGTTAGTCAATATCATTCAGATGGACATTAGATAATTACACCATTAATTACATTGATTTTTATGTGTCAATCAATCAAACTCCACTTACAGCGTTCATGCCTTGACCATAGAAAGGAACGACAGCATGAGCAGCATCTCCCATAAGGACACACTTATCAAACAGATGATACGGGGAACACTTTACTGAGACCATAGCCTGAGCCGGCAGCCGGAAGAAATCCCGTTTTAGAGCATCACTGTAAAACACAAACACTGTGTATAGCCTACAAACTTAAACATGGTCACACTGATACATGCATATGAACATATCATACATATAGGCCTACTGTATATATCTGGACATACAATCACTCCACCTATTTTTGCTATACTTTGTTGTACGATGACTTACTGCTTAATTATGTTAATCGTGACATTTTATGTATGTATATATATATATATATATATATATATATATATATATATATATATATATATATTAGTATTATTAAAGCCACCGTTCATTAAAAAAAGACTACATTTTTCAGCATTCCACCCTATAAAATTTCTTTGCACTTTCATTACTTACAACAATTATGACATTTTTTCCTATAAAAATTATGAAAAGGAAAATCTTTTAAAAAATGTGTTTCAAACGCACGTGTCAAGATTTTATAAATGTAATATCTGCATTCATGTTGGTTTCATATAGTTTTGAAAATCTTTTATACTATTATACACTACAATTATTACACTTAATTACACTATAAAGTGGTATAATCATCAAGACATATTTTCCTCAAACTTAAGTTTTCAAACATATTTTCCAAAGTAAAATGCAAGATTTTTTGAATAATGAATATCATCAAGTTTTCTTGGGGTTAAATTCAAAACTTACTGACCTTGAACACAGTCAATCTGTCATATCATTTTCTGTTTTATGGTTTTCTTTTCACATTGCAATAAAATAACTTCTTACATGTTTGTTATACCACATTGATTTTGATTTGGAGGATGAAAGATTTTTCAAATATTAACCATTTTCAAAGCAAGTCCACTCATTCATATTCTTCACTAATTCATATTCATTTCAACAAATTACAATATACAAATGACATCCTTCTGCAAAAAAAATAAATAAAAAAAAATAAAAAATCTGCCTTTTAATGAACAGTATTAAAGTCAGTATCAGTATGAATTAAATTTTTTATGCTTTTTTTAATAAATCAATTCAGGCATAAAAATTAGCATCATATCCATTACTAAAAAGATAATTTCATCATGCTGTAAAATCACAATAGTTTGATGAATCTTTCAGTACTTAAGTATGTGTCATTTATGTCCATGAGAACTGTACAATCATTTCGACAAGCAAAGGTAAATGTTTCAAATGACTCACTATCCTTACCACTGTCAGCTCAGTACTGTACTGTATCTACCCATCACCTGCAGCATTCATATTAAAGAAACTGTGTGTCCGTTAGACTGCAATTTCACACTCACAAAGCAGTACTCAAGAACTGAGAGCGATAAAACAGTAGAGATAAAGAGAGCTGTCCTCACACTCCTATTAGAGGTATAGAGTCAGGGAAGTATTTCTGGAAGAACTGAATGACCTCGTCACCAGTGTGAATCTTCTCAAAGTCTTCAAAGGGCATGAAGAGGGTGCATGTGAACGTCCTGTCCTTCAAAACGAGAAATGAAAGAAACAATGTTTTCCACGAGGAAACTACAGCATATAACCAAAACAAAAGAATGCTTTTGGAGGCCAACGTCAAATTATTGGGAAACAACTTTCATCAAACTGAGTAACTCTAAGCCAATTAAAATATTATTACAAGGGCTGTCGAATTTAACGCGTTAATTCAGTGCAATTAATTCTATAAAAAATAGCATGTTAAAAATATTAACGCTATCAATCATCTCCCTGCCCAGACCATAATAAGGAATATCCCTACCATCGGAGCAATTCAAGCTTGAAGTACCACCTGTTTTCATCAGGGGGCAGTAAGCGAAACTCCAACGTGCAGCTATTCAGACAACAAAATCACACTCAGGCTTGCTTGACACTAGCGACAACACAAGATGAGAATATATTCTTGCATTCAAACAGATGGACAGAGCGCAATTCTGAATGCAGGGATCTTGAGACGTGTTTTTCTAAGTTTCAAACTACGTTTAACTTGACACAGTGACCTAAAAACGCTATTTATGACTCGATGCAACCAAAGTGAGACGCTCCAAAAGCATCCATCTTATGCATGTGTACATAGACGCATCCTTAGAAAAGCCCTTATAAATCTCGGACAGACTGAAAAATTAAACTCCAAAATGGATTGCTGTGAACTGTTGGCCAGTGAGAGGCTTATGTTTAATAATATGGAAATAAACCATATATTGCTTTCTAAAGCCACATTTTGTATTGTCTTTTCAATGCTTTACTCGTCTGCCACAATAATGTAATGAATTTTAATTGTCTGAATTATTATATTTAGAATATATATATATATATATATATATATATATATATATATATATATATATATATATATATATATATATATATATATTATATTTATAATTATTTAAATCAAATTGTTATTTGGGGGCCTTTCTCTGCAAATATTTATACATGCGATTAATTCCAAATAATTCAATTAATTAATCAGCATATCATGTAATTAATTCGATTACAAAATTGAATAGATTGACAGCCCTAATTATTGCCAAAAATCGAATTCGCTGGAATAAATAAAAATGATCTGTCAGAACAACATGATGGAGATTAAATGGTGACAGAATTGTAAGTTTTGGGTGACCTATACCTTTAAGATCTACTAATTAGGACAACTTTACAGGGAAAATGTTAATATTTAATATTTACTGAAAAAGGCAACCTCAACCACACAAATATTAGAGCATTTTACAATTTTTGAAAAAATGCAAACTAGTCCTCCTTTTCCAGAAATTGTTTAGCATTGTATGTCAGAGGTTATTTATTTACAATAATAGGTCAATCATAAAAATTATGTTAATAATAATAATACAGAAAATTATGAACTGGCCTCACCAAGTTGGGCAGGGCAATCATCATAAAAGTGTTCCTGGGCCAAATGTGCAAATAGTTGGGCTCCATCGCAAACTTACAGGACAGAAAGAGAGAGAGAAAGAGATGTGATCACAAAAAAGGAAGGCAGGTGTGTAAGGCAGACTGCCATTGGACATTTCTGTTCTACTTACATCTCCATCTTTGGGAGGCATAGTAAGCTCCATGTACCCGTGGGGAATGTACGTCTGGCTGTAATTGAAACGACTCTGCCGTAGGAACTGCTTCCTGACGGCAGAGAAAGCTCCATCACAGCCTACAATCAGATCTGCCTGGATCTCTTTCATATGGCCATCAGGTCTGTTAATAACGAGAGAAAAAAAATTATTTGCCAATCTACTAATGTATTAATACCTAATTCATACTGAAAATCTCTAAATTGTAGAAAGAACTATTTCTGGAAATAGTAGGATTTGAATAAAAGGTTTAATTTGTATTTATTTAAAAATGCCTTTTTATGGGGGCCTGGGTATCTCAGCGAGTATTGACGCTTACTACCACCCCTGGAGTCGCGAGTTCGAATCCAGGGCGTGCTGAGTGACTCCAGCCAGGTCTCCTAAGCAACCAAATTGGCCCAGTTGCTAGGGAGGGTAGAGTCACATGGGGTAACCTCCTCGTGGTCGCGATTAGTGATTCTCGCTCTCAATGGGGCGCGTGGTAAGTTGTGCGTGGATCGCAGAGAGTAGCATGAGCCTCCACATGCTGTGAGTCTCCACGGTGTCATGCATGACGAGCCACGTGATAAGATGCGCGGCTCGACGGTCTCAGAAGCGGAGGCAACTGATCCTTGTCTTCCACCTCCCGGATTGAGGTGAGTAACCGCGCCACCATGAGGACCTACTAAGTAGTGGGATCTGGGAATTCCAAGTAGGGAGAAAAGGGGATTTAAAAAAATAAAATGCCTTTTTATATCAAAATATAATATACTGTAAGTTTAATTGATGGCAGAGCAGAGTCAACACCAGACTGCATTTACTTTAATAACATATCTCCTCTTTGACTAAATTAAAGCCAAATGATTCAAGGCAACTGCATAAGTTAGATATTTAAAGGGCAATGAACATACACTTATTAAAATGTTTTAAAATGTTTAAAATGTATAAACTCAAATCGCATGATCTGAAACTGTTTAAGTTTAGTTATTAGAATTTATATAAATGTATATATTAAATTTGATTAAGCACTAGTTCTTTTAACAATTTATAATGCTTAATTCATAATATATGCAATATTTAAAGATTACTCAATTCAGTGTGTTCCCAAACGTATCATACTATTGAAATGTGTAAATATTTTAAATAAATAAATTTGAGTGTACAAACTTTTGTGATGCTCTCAGGCAGCCAATCCAGAATGTACTCCATTTAAAAAAAAAAAAAAAATCTAACCAAAGTAACATACAGTGTATTTAAAGGTGCAGTATGTAAGATTCAGAAACCCTTGTTATTAATGACAGCTGTGGCCATTAAGTGAACTGCAGCCAGCTACCTGTTGCTCATGCTCGCGCTTGTGCACACACTCCATAGGGACACGAGTGAGCGAGCATCAGCCAAAACAATGACGTAACGTACAAGACTGAACGTGATCCACCGGCATCATGCTGACAGATGAGGTAGCATAATTCAAATTACACTGTTATGATTGTTTTACTACAAACTTTGAGACTAAACTAAAACTACTTATCAGCTAACATAGCATACTGATACACACATACAGCTACATGCTACCGAACTATACCAGACAGTTTACTGTTGCACTGCAATTATGTTGCACTATTGCATGTTTTGTATGTCATATGTTGTACTACGATCAAGAAACCAGCGTATTTGCTTCAGTTTATCCTGTATACCTGACTTTTAGTATAAACAGAAGATCGTTGAAAGTATTTGAAAGTTATAAGGCAAGGTAGCTTGCAATTCGTCAGCGTTAGCAGGCAAGATCAAGTTAGCTAAAATTACACAGATCAATCCTTATGGCACTATAATTCACATGCTTTGCAGTTATGTAAGCTTACGTGTCCAATAAGAAGGACACCAATTCAGGGTCGGTTTTGATCCCCAAAACCGAACGAAGGTTCCTCCAGGAATCAAATGTCCTGCCGATGTTCACTCTAGTTTTCGCTCGACCACGATCACGTTCCCGCTTAGCCGACTGGATTCAGTAGATACATTTTTTTTTTTTTTTTTTTTGGCTTACTCAGAGTTTGTGTAGGAGTCAGTGTTGTGCTGGGAGCCGGATGTTTGCTGGATTCCATCTCTAAGATAATGTTACCTAGTGTTGCAGTTTGAAGAGAAGCTATTACTGTCTGACGCAAGGCTCTCTGGAGCACGCATAAACGTCACATCCTTTGGATTTTCCCGGCAAAACCGACCCGCTCCCTTCGCATGAAAATCAGTCTACAGACTTTAATAGGCAACCTAGGAAGTCCGGGAAGGGCTAATTTTTTAAGTCGCGTTACAAGTCGTTCACACATTGGCAAAAAAAGGGCGAATATTACATGAATATTGTTACATATTGCACCTTTAAGTATGCATGAATAATGTGGAGTATGTGTCTTACAGCTACCGGGCCAAATCATCACCTGCACTTACAGACATGTTTACAACTTTACAGGTGCTTATACTGTTAAAGATTGTTGTTTAAAAAAATAGGGTTGACTGGCCGCCCATAATGGAAAACTTCATACGAGACATTAATTACAAGGGGAGGGAACACATTCATTTAACTAGAAAAAAGAGAGAAAGAGAGAGAGAGAGAAAAGGTCACTGTTTACCCAAGAAATGTCATTGCTCCTTTTTCTGGACTCCAGTCCTGCAGCTTGTGACTAAAGTTCAGGGTCATGTTTGGATATGCCTCTGCCGCTGCAAGAAGTCATTTTAAATGCACATGTTTGCTTCAGTCATAAGAATAATATCTATCTATCTATCTATCTATCTATCGTAAAGTATTCAAAGTACATAAGACCTACAAAGCCAACATTCAGTGTTTGTCTTGATGAGCTTTCCTTTTCTAGTTTTATTTGAAATTTATAATTGGTTGAAAGTATGTCTACCTGTTAGCAGCTCCTTGTTTAGGTTGGCTCTGTCCACAGAAAGGATGTACTACAAAAAGCAAAAAACATAACTGAACAACCATGTTTAGGTTTGGGTTTGTATTCAGAAGGAATATGACAAATGTAACCTTTATTAATTGTATGTCCTGCATTATCAGTAATCTTTTGAGACTGAAATGATGGATAAATGGCATTGCTGTAATAGATATAAAGTTCACTCATCTGAAAGGCACTATAATCTACCGCTTGACATTGCGTTTTAAAAGCACCATTATGCAGATCACCGGCATTATTCAATCTCTTTCTGTGTGTGTTCTGTGAGAGATTACACAGCAGTAGTAATACGCTAATGATTGCATTATAGCTCAGTTTCTGTCCATCTGTTTAAATCTTGCTGTAATGATAATCCCTGCAGATATTATGAAGGTCACTGTAATAAATTGTAGTAATTTTTATGGTAAAAGACTGTAAAAATGCTACAGTTAAAAAACATTTATTGGTTAACAGGTAGTTACCTTAAAATATACAGTAAAATTTTTAATATATTTAAAAAGACAATACATGTAGTTTTACGGTAAAATTTTGTAAAAAAAAAAAAAAATTAAATGTAAAAAGTATGATTTTCTGTACAATTAACAGTAAACATTTATATTATGTTTAACAAGAGAGTACATGTACTTTTTACGATAAATTATTGTTGAAATTACGGTAAAAAACAATAATCGGGAGTTCCCAGAATTCCCTGCATGACCCATTACATTTCATTATATTTTATGGGAATAGTTATGTTTCTTCTTATTTTTAATATCAATTATGTACATTGGGGTGTTCTGTGTTATATCTGATGTTTAGTTGATGTTTACTGCATTATTTTAATTTCACATGTGTTACCCTGATGGTGTTTAGTGTTTGTGTGAGTGACACTGAGCACTGACTCTACATGTTTATTGATCATTGCTCCAGGAAGGGCCTCTATTGATGAACTTCATGTCATCATGTGCCCTTCTGTAATTACTATGGTGATTAACAATACATTATAAAGTGAAAAGCACATTTTTACAGTTTCAGAAGGATAATATATTAAGTTTATTATTTAATAATATAAACGACGGTGATGCACCGTAAAATATACAGGCATCAAAAGCCTGGAACGTGGTTACCGTATTTTTTATGGTGAATTTCTGGCAACCACAGCTGGCAGTTTTTTACCGTAAATTTAACAGGATTGTACAAAATGAACACATACAATCTGGGTCAGAGAAAGAGAGTTTTCAAAATGTTCTCTTATTTATGGGCATTTTGCTATTAAAGTCAACATGAAACAGTGTTCGCAACCCACTATACTAAGTGAAACAGGATATTCAACAACAAAAAATGTAGGGCTGGCCCCAATTTTATCTTGCAGGATTGGACCGGATATTCAAAAGTTGGAAAAGTGATTGGAGGCCAGGGGTTGAAAACCCTTGGGGACAGGGTCAGACGGGCCATAGGGAGAACCGGGACCCCCCCAACCCCTATAGAAATTCCTATTACTCCTATTATTTCCGGGTCTTTAAAAAAATCCCTGATATTTCCAGGTTTTCCATTAGACTGGAAACTCTATAAAAGGTGTGGTAAATACAACATGTGGATCTGCTGATTTCTCACAAAAAAAGGCAAAAGATGGGGGAAAAATGCATTCCAAAGTCCTTATTGCCCCTATTATCTGTTCATTATGATTGTAATGATTAACATACTGGTTTACAAGGAGAAGGTTGTATATTGACTCTGCTGGTGTCACAGGTCTTTGTACTTATGTTATATGTCAACCGCAAATGGACTCGCAAGTGCATAAAAGTATGTCTGATGTAAATGTTCTCAACTAGTAGGTAAATAACCCCATTACTATGCAATGACTTGTTAAAGACTTTAAAGACTGTCACGTGACTAAGCATTTCTGAACTGCAGAGATAAGCATACACAGGGTCACATACACAGGGTCACAGTATGTGTGTTGGAGGTACTATCAGGACATACTGTATTTGCGAAATTTTTATTATTACCTGTCCCTTCCGGCCGTAGGGTATAGGAGAACGTTTTCCATTCACATTGTGGATCATACGGGCGTGCATTGGAATGCCTTTGGAGACTATCTACAAAAGAAAACACATTTGACTAGATTTGACTGCTCAAGACATTTTATATCAGCAAACAATGGCTTGTGGAAACAAAGAACAGATTTTATAAGATCAACATTCCTATTAGACAATCATAACCCAAACATTACCTAACCTAACCTAACCTAGTCTAACCCTAAACCAACTCTAATATCAGATTAGATCCAATCTGACTGGTTGAAAAGAATGCTGTTGAAGCCTATAACCTAAGCATAACCCTTCTCCTAAAATTTGATTGGTGGATCAGAACGTATCCTACTTGGGTAAATCATATAATGCATTTCAAATAAAACGGCTCACAGCTGCCCTATCCGCCCATCCATCCATCCATCCTCTGCCTCTATTGCCTCAATCTAACTGTCACACTCTGTCAGATGTTAAAACTAAGTCATGCTAACTCAGGGTTCTGTTATGCTCTATTCCTGATCTGAAATTCTTGGCTCTGTCATGCTGAAAATTCATACAAGTGTAAATAAAAAGATCATAAAGTCACTGGACTCTATGTCCTCACTTTAGGCCAACAAAATACATAAAAATCTTCCAAACCTCAGTACTTTCTGTATTAACAGTAAGTTTGACTGTATAAGTATTGACTGTTAGTAATATTTGACCTTGTTTCACATGGCCACACTTCCTCATGGCAAGTTCCTAATTTCCCTCTGTGGAGAAGCTTGAGAGACTGGCTCAGCCGACACAGAACACATGAATTGTTCCAGAAAATGCGGCTTTACTAGTAGCCAGCAGGTGAAATCTTTTAATACTTTGTGAAGAATAAATAAAACTGAACCCAACACAATTTGGATAAAAGTGTCTGCTAATGACTACTTACTACATACTCAAAATACTGTGGTGTGTATTATGTGGTGAAAATGTCTTATTAGGAACACAAATTGATGTAAAATAAGAATAAATTGGCACTACAGACACTAAATTGTGCATTAACTTTCACAAGCAACACAGGTAAATGGCAGATTAAGTAAATATGGACTAAACAAACCTTTTCCTCCATTCCCACATGTTTCAAGGCCTGGCGCCCCCTATGGGAGAGGGCCAAGTTGATGCTTCGACCCTTTACGACTTTGGCCTTCCGAATATCTAATGGGATTAAAGTTCAAATGCACAGGTTATAAAAACACAACATAAGGAGACATTTGAATGCTTTACAGTAAATTTACAAAATGAGAATGTGGTTTTCTACAGTGGTCCAGAAAGCCAAATTATAAAAAGATAATAAAAGTATAAATGTCATTGCATTAGATTACAAAATATTAAAGCAAGTGCAATTTATTTCAAAGACAGCACAATCTCACTTTTCAGGCAAAGCATTTCACAAAATTTTGTTTTTAGGTTTTAAATGACAAAGCAATAGAAATGTTGATGGCAAAATGTATTTGGACACTTTCTTGTTGTCAAATGTTAGTGGAACATGTTCATAGTTAATGTGATGAACTACACAGAGGTAACTGTGCTTGGACACCTGTGTGAACATGAGGGTCTTCATACATTCTCTAAAAATGACTTTAACGCCAGTGCAAAAACAGCTCAGAAAAGTGAAGTTAGTTCTGAGATAGGCTGTAGCATCATTTGATTGCAGATTGGTTTGATATTTCACAATCTAATGCAATAACATTTAGACATTTTTAAGAATGGCTTAATTGTCCAAACATCTATAACTGTCCTAAAGTCCTTCAACAAGATTATTGTGTACTTAAGATGTTGAATTCTAAATCACTGTATTTGTGAATATTGAGAATACATTCAGAATGTTTACAAACGAACAAAAAATGTGGAGTCATATACTATGCTAGTGAGATAGCATGTCTTCTTCACCTTCTCGAGATTCAAAAACTGCAACATGAAATCCTCGTTTTGCGAAGAAGCAGGCGTTCAAAGATCCAACCTAAATTCAGAGGATTAGAATAAGAAATAGACTACAATAACAATATCTGTGCATGCACTAAAAGTACCAGAAAATACCATGGCTGTTGTTTTCAAAATGTTATTGGATCTAAATAATATGAGGTTGAAGATCAGTGCCAAAGTGTCAATTTTAAAAATGTATGTGTCTATAAGTGTCTTTTTTATAATGTCACTCCGTAAAACAAAGTGAGAAAGGCCAAAACATCTTTAACCTTAAACGCATACCTCGGGTGAGTCGGGTCTTTAGTGACCCGGTACCTCATTCCACCCGCTGTACCTCATCCATTATTTCGATTTTAAATTCACTATTGTTTTATATAGAATTGTTCTGTAGTCTATACAGTATTTAATGCAATTACATAAGAAGTAACTGTAATTAAATTACTTAAAAAATTAATAGTAATCCCTTACTTTACTTTTTCAATCAAAAGTAATTTAATTACAGTAATTAATTACTTAGTAATGCATTACACCCAACACTGATCAAGACACTTGGACTCAAACACACTGGATTCTTTCATGAATATTATATTCTGAGCTTTGATCAAGGTAAATCGTAGGGATGCCCATGCCATGCATATGTGATATTAAGTTATTTACAGAGTTTCATAATGACTTTGTAAATCATTAACATGCTCCTCATGTCTGTTATATTAGAATGAACCTACTATCTCTGATTTAAAGATACTGACAATAACAAAAGTTACATTGTAAAATATTTTTATCATTTGTTATATAGGCTTTATACAACTTTCTAGCCAACATACATAACGTGTGTGCAGAGAATTTGTCAATTTTTGCCTGTGCGTGATTGTTCAATACACAAACATCCTGGCAGATAAATTAGTGTAGAGGCTTTAATACAGATTGAATGCGTTATAAGCATTTTAAGATATGTAATCAAGTCATAAAGATGAAGTGATTCTCACCAAACCGCCTCCCACCACCGCTATTACTTTGCTCTGACTGCAGCTTGACAAGGAATTATGTGAGGAAACAGTCTCCATGTTTAATGCTCCTGAGATATTAAATGAGTTTAATAAGTAAAAAATGATCTGCTGGTGTCAGACTGTGAGTGACTGGGTTTCTGAGAGTATTTAAGCAGGGTTATGTGGTTATGAAGGAGGAGCGATACAAAGTCAAGTCAAACATCGACCGTCAGATCAACCCCCATTAAAACTCCTGTAACTATGATCATTAAACCCAGCTAAACACTTCACACACAAAAATGCAGTTTGTGTTTAATGCCATGGGAATAGTTGTATTTTACTGTATATTTCCAAAGAACTTTAAACTGATTTCATCATGACAAAGAGAGATCAGTAGTGTCATAATAAATGAAACCGCCTGTGTACGCGTAATAACTCAGTTATAAAACAAGTGTAATATCACCCCCCAGTGGAAATAATCAAAAACGACATGAATATGATGTACTTCATGTACAGTATGTGGAATATCAGTATTGATATTCAAATCATATATAGCTAGCCATATATCTCGCTGTCTAAAAAGCTGTGACCCACTTTCTTTCTATGAATAATGCTTTTATTGGATGACGCTGTCCTGTACAACTAAATAAAACATCTCTTCCGTCTCCTTTCAAGTCTTGGCTACTTAAAATTGATCGTGGCTTGGTTCGGAATTGCATACTACATATACTAGTCTTACAACTTACATTTAAATACATAAATACATTAATGCAATATTTTATTGGGGGGAAAAAATGCCGTGACCCGGATTCGAACCGGGGTTGCTGCGGCCACAACGCAGAGTACTAACCACTATACGATCACGGCGAGCCATCTAGCTGATGCACTCTAGGGGCAAAATTAAGATAGTTGTTTTATCAGTACATTTCATAAATTCTATATTTATAACACCTTTTATGGGTCAAACTAAACTGATTCTCCAACTTATTTTATCAAACAATTTGTGGATAAGAATGTAAAATAGCCTAAAGTAAAGACTGCTTATTTTTAAAATTCAAGAACAAATTATGTGACTGTTCCTAAATTGCACCTTGAGATATTGCAGCACAGAAAGTTTGACCTCTAGAACAGTTGCAAGCAGGTAGTTTACAAGATAAGCTGGTAGCTGTGTTTTGACACGTTAGCTGGTTTAAACTGGTCATAAGGTGGTCGAAGCAGGTCCAAGATGGTCATGAGCTGGTCCACGCTGGTCATAAACTGGTCGACCAGCTACCATCTTCCAGCTTGAGCTGGTATGCTCAGCTGGTAGATCAACTTCGACCAGTTTAAGCTGGTTTTTCCACCACCAACAAGAACTGCCTTTGTATGAGGACTTGGGACTGTTTATAAAGGACCCTGGCCTGTTGTGTTGTGAGAATGATAATTGTTGTTATGAACATTTAATAAAAAAATAAAAACATGTCAAAATATTTTTCGTATTAGGACCCTTCTACACAGTAGAGCCTACAAACTTAGCATAAAATAACACAACGCAGCGGTCCCGTAGACACTGTATGTGCGGTACACTGGTGAGAAGGCAAGAGGCCGTTTTTTTAATAAATGTCTGTGGAGGAGATGCTTCAGTACGCTGAATAAACTGCTTTTGAAAGGAAACAGCTCATCACTTAATGAACTGACCGCATGTATGCTAATCTTCAACATGTTTTACATTAAACAGTCCCTTTGGAATGAACTATGTGTGAAGTTTATGACGATAAAATGGATGTTTTATGAGAGAAGACACGGACAATTTTGCGACAAATAAGCATCAGTTTACGGCTCTCCCCATTCATTTGTATGGTATCCGCAAACGGTGACCTACTGTCGTAAGACGCTAGTTGACCACTACGCTCTCTTGTATGGTAAAAGCCAAGGAGCTCTAAAATACGGTAAAAGTGTAGGTAATAAAATAATCTCTGATTGTGTTCTGCCTTAAACCTGAATGTAGGTGTGGTCTGTTTCGTAACGTCAAACGTAGGCAAGGCATGACTAAGCAATTCCAAATGTTTCAGGAAACTAAAAGGTAGTTAAAAATATATTGTGATACAAATTCATGTTATATGTGTTTATATATTATAAACTAAGTAAAATATAACGTTGGATGTAAATTATTTAAATATGCAAAAAGCCGTTCCTGAAATGCTCTGAGATTGATTGCTTGTGCCTGCAGAAATCATGGCGTCATGACGTCTTCACGAGAGTTTTGTTGTACAGCACTGAAATATGCTGAAATGTGTTAGCCGGTGGGCCCTTACAGCGAGATATTGTCCGATTGTATGATATTGTCTACGGTTTTCATTCGAAGTATTAGGTAAGTGACAAATATATGTTTGCTGAGTGTATTGTTTTGCTTTTGATTGCTTTACGGGCGGATTGGCTCGCACGCGCCGGGCTCGTGTGCCGCTCTCGTTATTAGCCACTTTGCGGGACGCTCGCGACGCAGCGATTCATCACATTTCATCATCTGTTTCATGTTTTAAGATGGAAGATGTTTGAATCTCAATTTTTTTGTTGTTGATGTATAAATCAGTCAATGTAATTTTAAAAGTTACATGAAGACGCTGGAAGCCGACTGTTTCAAACCGGGCTATACTTGAACTAAAGCACTAAATTTGCTCATAATGAAAGGACTAGACTTATTCTTGACTAACTAAATTACTGGACGTAATTTACACGTAAGTAAACTAATGGACTAAATTTAAATGAAAACACTGTCCTTAATCTTAAACTAACATAAAGCTCTAACGGTCTAAACATACACTTGAACCGAATCACTATAATTACGCCCAACTAATGGCCCGCATTTATACTTAACTGGAACTATTGGCCCTCATTTACACTTAACTGGAACTATTGGCCCTCATTTACACTTAACTGGAACTATTGGCCCGCATTTACACTTAACTGGAAGTAATGGCCCGCATTTACACTTAACTGGAAGTAATGGCCCGCATTTACACTTAACTGGAAGTAATGGCCCGCATTTATACTTAACTGGAACTAATGACTTACACTTAAACTGAACTAATGGCCTACATTTTCACTTAAACTGAACTAATGGCCTACATTTTCACTTAAACTGAACTAATGGCCTACATTTTCACTTAAGCTGAACTAATGGCCTACATTTTCACTTAAGATGAACTAATGGCCTACATTTACACTTAAGCTGGCCTACATTTACACTTAAGCTGAACTAATGGCCTACATTTACACTTAAAATGGCCTACATTTACACTTAAGCTGAACTAATGGCCTACATTTACACTTAAAATGGCCTACATTTACACTTAAGCTGAACTAATGGCCTACATTTTACACTTAAGATGGCCTACATTTACACTTAAGCTGAACTAATGGGCTAAATTTGAACTGGTTCACTAAACTTACACTTTAACTAGTCTAAAGCACCAAACTAATGGACTAAACGTACATATTAATCACTCAACATTCAAAGGACTAAACTGTGTTTTTTAAACTAAATTGTTGACCACCGCTTTCTGTCTTGTTTGTGTATGTTTGTGGATTTACGTGTTCTGGGATTGAAATTTGTTCCTTGTGTAGTGTTTTTGCCTTTAAAATGTGTCTTTACAGCAATATATGGTACTGCCATATTTAACTAAATCATATACAGTATATGCTGATAAAATGTAGACTAAAGTTTTTGATGGAAGTGTCTAAGTGCATGAATGGGAAGTGTGATAATATGGCAATCTGTAAATAATACACCTAGCGTATTGTAGTGTAGTCTTTTTTTGATTAGATGTATCATTTTGAGACAGGCTCGGGAGTAGTGAGCCAATAAGAGTGGTGGTTTTTTATTTTTTTTTATTTTTTATTTTTTTTTAAGTCTTTTTTGGATATTTACTAACCTCTTGTCTGAACTCAGTTATCATTAATGAATGTCTTTATTTGTCTGGACTAGAGGTGTCTCGACTCTGCCCGTCAGAATGAGTGATCCGGCTGTGAAGAGGGTGGTGAGCACTATCATTCGCTCTCCAGAGGACAAACGGGAGTATCGCGGACTTGAGTTTACAAATGGCCTGAAAGCCATTCTGATCAGTGACCCCACCACTGACAAATCATCAGCTGCAATGGATGTCCACATAGGTAAACAGAACTTTTTTTATCATTTGGTCCATGTAGTTTATGGGTCCCCTCACATACAGTGCATCCGGATAGAATTCACAGCGCTTCACTGTTCCACATTTTGTTATGTTACAGCCTTATTCCAAAATTGATTAAATTCATTATTTTCCTCAAAATTCTACAAACAATACCCCATAATGACAACGTGAAAGAAGTTTGTTTGAAATCTTTGCAAATTTATTAAAAATAAAAAAAAGGGAAAAAAAAAAATCACATGTACATAAGTGTTCACAGCCTTTGCCATGACACTCAAAATTGAGATCATGTGCATCCTGTTTCCACTGATCATCCTTGAGATGTTTTTACAACTTGATTGGAGTCCACCTGTGATAAATTCAGTTGATTGGACATGATTTGGAAAGACACACATCTGTCTATATAAGGTCCCACAGTTAACAGTGCATGTCAGAGCACAAACCAAGCCATGAAGTCCAAGGAATTGTCTGTAGACCTCCGAGACAGGATTGTATCAAGGCACAGATCTGGGGAAGGGTACAGAATAATTTCTGCAGCATTGAAGGTCCCAATGAGCACAGTGGCCTCCATCATCTGTAAATGGAAGAAGTTTGAAACCACCAGGACTCTTCCTAGATCTGGCCGCCCGGCCAAACTGAGCGATCGGGGGAGAAGGGCCTTGGAGAGAGGAGAAACTTCCAGAAGAACAACCATCTCTGCAGCACTCCACCAATCAGGCCTGTATGGTAGAGTGGCCAGACGGAAGCCACTCCTCAGTAAAAGGCACATGACAGCCTGCCTGGAGTTTGCCAAAAGGCACCTGAAGGACTCTCAGACCATGAGAAACAAAGATTGAACTCTTTGGCCTGAATGGTAAGCGTCATGTCTGGAGGAAACCAGGCACCGCTCATCCCCTAACCAATACCATCCCTACAGTGAAGCATGGTGGTGGCAGCATCATGCTGTGGGGATGTTTGTCAGCGGCAGGAACTGGGAGACTAGTCAGGATCGAGGGAAAGATGAATGCAGCAATGTACAGAGACATCCTTGATGAAAACCTGCTCCAGAGCGCTCTGGACCTCAGACTGGGGCGAAGGTTCATCTTCCAACAGGAAAACGACCCTAAACACACAGCCAAGATAACAAAAGGAGTGGCTCCGGGACAACTCTGTGAATGTCCTTGAGTCGCCCAGCCAGAGCCCAGACTTGAACCCGATCGGACATCTCTGGAGAGATTTGAAAATGGCTGTGCACCGACGCTCCACATCCAACCTGATGGAGCTTGAGAGGTTCTACAAAGAAGAATGGGAGAAACTGCCCAAAAGTAGGTGTGCCAAGCTTGTAGCATCATACTCAAAAAGACTTGAGGCTGTAATTGGTGCCAAAGGTGCTTCAACAAAGTATTGAGCAAAGGCTGTGAATACTTATGTACATGTGATTTTATTTATTTATTTTTAATAAATTTGCAAAGATCTCAAACAAACTTCTTTCACGTTGTCATTATGGGGTATTGTTTGTAGAATTGAGGAAAATAATGAATTGAATCCATTTTGGAATAAGGCTGTAACATAACAAAATGTGGAAAAAGTGAAGCGCTGTGAATACTTTCCGGATGCACTGTATTAGCTTCTCATATTAGTGGACTTGCTTTCTGCTGCTGTGTATTTTAATTCCAGGCATTTTTTACTGACCTGAAGGACATCTAAGACTCAAGTCTCCATTATTGACCATCAGTTACTACATTTAATAGAATTGTTATTTTCTCTCTGTAACTTTCCCCCATGCTTGCTCCTGTCTACAAAAAGCATTTTTTAAATAACCTTGGCGACCACGCTTGTCCTGGTTTTATGCCTTTTATATTTAGAGACACTGAAAATCCCATGAGAATTTTGAATAATTTAGTTTCGAAACAGGCCATTCTGTAAATGCCAGTAACACATGCCAAGTTGCATTTTTTCAGGGGGAGTAAAAAAACAAGAATAAACTTGTTCAACCAAACAGTTAATTTGGTTTATCCTGGATTGCTGTCCACTATGTCAACATAGACCTGTCGGTGAGGTTACCAGAGATGTTAGGAAATACAGATTTTAACAACTTGGTCACTTTTTAAAACACAGTACGTAAAGAATGATTCTAGGGATGCACCATTATGAAAATTTTGGGCAGATACAGATTTTAACAAATGCCTATTGGCCGATACTGATATTCACAACATCACAAATTGATATTATGCATATGTTGTGCAATTCCATGGAAATGTCAACCACATCATGGAAAAATAAAATGTTACCAAAGGAACAAAACTCATGATGGAAAATGCCATCCAGACCACTAGAGGGCACAGCTTGCTTACACAATGCTGACTGAAGCACTAAATGCAGTCTGTTTTTAAACGCAGCCTTTCAAGCTTTTGTAATCGCACAAGATCAATCTTAATCAATCGTTGAGCCTTAATGGATACTAGAGTTAGACCGATATATTGGTTTTACCGATTAATCGGTGCTGATATATTTTTTGGAAATATCGGTCATAGGCAAAAATCTATGCTGATAATTGCTTTAAGTATTCCTCTGTGTTCCTTTATGGCTGGTGCTATTTTGTTTCGATAATCAAGTTAGGGCTGCCCCCGACCAAAGATTTTCTTAGTTGACTAGTAGCCATTAGTTTAAGCCGTTAGTTGACTAGTTGTTGCACGTTTATGATATTAATTTAATTATATATTTTTTGGGGGGCATCAGAAAATGGTTTGAGTTCCAGAGCTGAGAAAGAATAAGTAACATTGCTAACACTGTTCTACATTATAGAGAAATACTAAACCGTAAGAATGAGCCTTTAAAATAGAAATTTTACAAGCGCACGCACGAAGCAAAATTGTATTTAAAAACTATTGGCTGATGAATCAGTTTTTTGCCTTTTCCACCACCTTAGTTATTGGTATCAGTAAAATTCACTATTGTTAGACCTCTAATGGATATCTCTTTGGAGTGCTAACCCTTCTACAATGTGGGGCTATCATTATTTCTGGATTGTGCATTTGAATTCAAAGAGTTTTTACAAAGTGTGATGATAATTAATTATAAATGAACCATTGGTTTTTCATATCAGCCTTTTCATGCTTAAAGGCCCAAACATACTTCACGCACGTACGTGAATGCAGATGCACCTTGCTATGCAAGCTCGATTCCACACGTTGTTGTGTAGTGAAATGTGTCAACACTCAATTCATAACCCAACGCAAGTACGCGCTGCATTCTCTGCATTGCCACAAGGGGCGCTAGAGCGGATTTTCTGTTTTCAGCCAACAACTGTCATGGCGGAGCAGCAATTTGATGAGAGTCTTGCAGAACAAGTTAGATTATACAAACATATTTAAATGCCCTCTCCATTCAAATAAAACAGGGGCTGAAAATGCTTGGCAAGAAATTGCAGCTTCCCTAAATTCTGTTAATGACACTGTAAAGAGAAAATGGAAACAACTACAGGACTGATTTGTCCGAGCCAGGAAGAAATGGAAAGGCGTCCGCAGCGGAGATGCCGCAACTAGCTATGGATATCCAGTCATTTTGGACATGTTGGGATGCCTTTTTGACTCTTTAAAACACTGGACCACAGAGTCAAATTTTCGTGATTCGGTTTCATGGCGCCTAAAAAAAAACTCTATTGTCCCCTTGTGGTGTGAGGTTTGCAAATGCAAGAGTGCACATAAACTATATACAATGGGACCATGCATTGGCCAAGTGCTCACATCTGTGTTCGGGTACTTGCGTGAAGTATGTTTCGGCCTTTAAACCGATTTGCCCATGGTTTTAATTTGGTAAATAATTAGCTGATAAATATCATTGGCCGATAGATCGGTGAATCCCTAAATGATACTGTGCATGATTATCTCATCTGTGTTTAAATGTTTGTTGTTTCTAAGGATGGAGGTCAGCTGATGTTATCCTGTCATTGATTATCTTTATTATTCACTCATTGCACTTTTAAAGAATCCTTTCGTTAAGTCAAAGTACACAACTGAATGGATGAGGTTGTGTTTTTCCTCTTTGTTTACATTGCACATAATTCAGATTTGTTAAAGGAATAGTTCACCAAAAAACAAAAATATTGTCGTCATTTGTGATTTTCTTTCTCATGTGGAAATGAAAAGGAGATGTCAGGCAGAATGTTTGGTCTCAGCCATCATTTACTTTCATTAAATGAAAAAAAAAAAAAATGCAATGAAAGTAAATGGTTCTAATTAATTCTACCTAACAGCATCTTTTGTGTGCCACTTAAGTCACACTGGTTTGGAACAAGGGCTGAGTTAATAACAATTTTCCTTTTTAGGTGAACTACAGTTGTGCTCAAAAGTTTGCATACCCTGGCAGAAATTGTGACATTTTGGCATTGATTTTGAAAATATGACTGATCATGCAAAAAAAAAAACTCTTTTATTTAAGGATAGTGATCATATGAAGCAATTTATTATCACATAGTTGTTTGGCTCCTTTTTAAATCATAATGGTAACAGAAATCACCCAAATGGCCCTGATCAAAAGTTTACATACCCTTGTAAACACAACTGTATATACATTTTTATGTAATAATGATTTAAGCATGATGCCAAGTGTTCCTGTCAGTTTAGAAAGTCAGGATGGATAACTGGACATTTAGCCTCCACTCATGTCCGTCATGAGATCTGCTGTGGTGCTGAACTCATGAGGTTCATGAGACCGCATAAGTGCCTGAGGCATTCCTGTTTTTGACCGAATACAGTGGTCAAATGCATTCATTAACTATTCACTACTTGGCGAATGCCACATAGTTAATTAAATGGGAATAGAACAAGCTAAATTATGTAAATTCGGACATAAACCCTTCTTATCAATTAATGATGTCATGTACATGCCTCGACCTGAAAAAAAAGAAACTACGGAAAAATAGCTTGATCTCATTTAACTATCAGGCTGAACATCCAACCATCCATCCATTGTGTATATATGATACTCACTTAACACTTTATTAGGAACACTATAGTCCTAATAAAGTGCCCGACGTGGTCTTCTGTTGTAACCTATCTGCCTCCAATGTTCGACATGTGCATTCTGAGATGCTATTGTGCTCACTACAATTGTATAGAGTGGTTATGAGTTACCGTAGCCTTTCTGTCAGCTCTAACCAGTCTTGCCAGTCTCTGTTGACCTCTCTCATCAACAAGGTGTTTCCGTCCGCAGAACTGCCGCTCACTGGATGTTTTTTGTTTTTGGCACCATTCTGAGTAAATTCTAGAGACTGTTGTGTGTGGAAATCCCAGGAGATCAGCAGTTACAGAAATACTCAAACCAGCCCGTCTAGCACCAACAATCATGATATGGTCGAAATCGCTAAGATCACATTTGTTCTCCATTCTGATGGTTGATGTGAACCTTAACTGAAGCTCCTGACCCGTATCTGCATGATGTTATGCGTTGCATTGCTGCCACACAATTGGCTGATAAGATAATTGCATGTGTATGTAGGTGTACAGGTGTTCCTTATAACATTCTGAATGAGTGTATTAGGGATACACAGATCCAATACCTGGATCGGTATCGGCTCCAATACTGACGTTTTTAAATGGATCGGGTATCCGTCCGACAAGCCCGATCAAAATCAGATACTGTGTGTTAGTCATGTTCGTTACTGTCAAGCTCAAAATGACATAAAAGAACCTTAAAAACACAAAGTAGTTCATATAACTCGTGCATTTTATTCAAAGCCACTTGAAGACGTGCGATAGCTCTGTTAATCACAAAAGGCTGTGTTTAATAAGTAAATATATAAAATGCACACGCAGCTCCAGTGTGTTAGTGAATGGCGCTGCTCTGTTTACACACACACTCGCAGCCTTCACAGCTGTGCACAATATTTGAGTGCTATTCACAAACAGCATCTCGGCTGTAGATGCTCAAAAGTTTGGTTCACTTATAATATGCATTTAGAATGGCACTGGAGGTGCTTTTTTTTATTTTATTTTTTTATACCAGAATTTGAATAAAAGCGAATTAAACTACTGTGAACTTGCCTACAAACAGACACACTTACAGGTATTCCTGGAGAGTTCAGAATGTCAAAATGAAAGCGTGAGGGTTTAAAAGTTAAAGGTGCACGATTGAGATATTACTATTATAATATATTATTACTATGATATTTTACAACTAAATTGAACAAAAAAGAGATCTGAATCCTTTAAGGTCCAGATACAAGTTGAAAAATTTGACAAAAAAAAAAACGTCGTCTTTTCTACTGATGACTTGTACTGGAATTTCTGTTAATTTTGCTGCTACATTATCCAGTATACTAGATAACAATAAAGTTACTTAATAAGCTAGACATTTATATTGAAATAATGTGTAGTTAGAGGTTTATGTTTCTTTACATATTCAGGAGTACTCCCAATTAGTTCCACACAATAATATAAAGATATTCTAAACTGATTATGCAAAAAAAAACAACACTGGTATCGGAACGGTATCGGCCGATACTGAGATTTCCTATATCGGAATCGGATCGGAAGAGAAAAAGTGGTATCGGTGCATCCCGTGTGTGTGTGTGTGTGTAAATTCCAAAAGAAATGTACATGAAATAAAAGATTACATAGGACCTCAAACTGCATACCGATGTGGTTTAAATAATTCCAAAGCCAATCCTTGGTAAACTCCTAGGACTTGAATGTAAATTTATGTAACATGGTTTTATGAACAGTTTACAAAGAAATGAGTTCATATTGGATTTGTAAAATGAAATTAATGTATTTTTTGATTTTTCTGGTAAACCTACAAACAACTAAATGGTTTTGAGTGGGTTGCCAAAGAATATTTGAATATTTTATTCTATATTTTATTAATTTTATCTAAATATTTGCTTGCTTTCAGAACAAAGTCTAAAGGGCTGTACACCTGTTAGGCAGACTAGTATATTATGAAGCACCTGGTTGTCTTTGTGTTCTTATTCCTTTAATACTGTAGCTTACCTTCTTGCTGACCTTTTGTGTAAATATAAGGATTTGAATAAGTATGATGCTTTTGAATATGCCTGAACCTGCTGTCATTTAGTGAAGAGTTAATTTGGCATGCAAGTTTGTCTATTGCTCCAGATTGTCTGTTGTTGTGGCAAAACCTACAAGCAAACTACGTTTTGTTGATCCTCTCCTCTTACTGTCCTGCAGGTTCTTTGTCTGATCCTGAAAAAATTTCAGGACTAGCACACTTCTGTGAGCACATGCTGTTTCTTGGTACAGAAAAGTACCCCAAAGAGAACGAGTACAGCCAGTTTTTGAGTGAGCACGCCGGCAGCTCCAACGCCTTCACCAGCGGAGAACACACCAATTACTACTTTGATGTATCCCATGAGCATCTGCAAGGGGCATTGGACAGGTAAATTAATCCCAAAAAAGGTGGAATTAGTGAATTATTAAAAAGTCATCTGGAATGCTGGCTTGTTTTAAATGCCCATGTGAGCCAGAGTTTGAATTTATGAAAGAGTGAAAAGGGTTCGAACCTTCAGGTGTCAAGCTCTCATTTGGTGTGGAGTTACATGTTCAGGAGGAATCATGTTGCTCTGTTTTGGGATATACACAGGAGAGTTCCCTCAGACCCCTGCTGTTCCTATGACCCAGAACACCACCTGCTCATTGAAACATTTGAATGATTCATGAGTAATCTCCAACAACTTGGTCATGACTCAATATCTTAAATGGAATAATTCACTCAAAAATAAAAATTCTTTCATTTACACTCCCTTATGTCATTCCAAACCTGCATGCTGTCATTTTTTTCGTGGAACACAAGAGACATTTTAAAGAATGTAAATCTTCCTCTTTTTCACACAACAACATTTTCCATTGACCACGGTTTAGTGTCCATTCCGCATATACACATTAGCACCTCATGTTCGGAAGGCTAATATTTCGACACATCTAAAGGCACAAACATGTTTCTGTCTCCTGACAAAAACGTGAAGTTCCTTTGTTCTTGTATTTTAGTTTTGCTGATATCATATTCCAAATCTGTGTTACCATGTTGGAGTTTTAGAGGAAAAAAGGCATCCTAGATAAACCTCTAGTGCTACATTCACATTGAGGTAAAAGTTAGACCCACTTGTTGCAACAGTCACCAAGGCTGTGCTGGTGTCGAGATAATGGTTGTTGCTCGAATAAAATCGAGCAGTGCCCAACCGATCGAGCAACTCATCAACGCGAGGCATTGAGTATGCATCAAATTTAGACACCGCGTTGACTTTTCTATAATCCACACAGAACCGCACAGACCTGTCGCTCTTAGGAACTAGAACAACCGGGCTGGACCAATCACTGTGGGATTCCTCTATTACCCCCATATCGAGCATTGCATCCAATTCTTCCTGGACAATTTTCTTTATGTGCTCGGGTAATCGATAGGGGTGGCTACATTCCACTACCCCCGGCTCGGTCTCGATGTGGTGCTGGATGAGGTTCGTACGACCCGGTCGATGGGAAAACACGTCTGCAAACTCCTTTTGCAACTTGGCAACCTCTGCGAGCTGACACGGTGAGAGGTGGTCTCCGCAAGTGACCGGGGTGAAATGATTGTATTATGTATTCACCTCCGGCCCGAGCTCCGCCCCCTCCAGAACTATCGTAGCCAAAGTCACAGGGACCGCCTCCCTCCACAATTTCAGGAGTGTGATATATTTGACGTGCACCCCCTCTGTCGGTTCGCTTTACCTCATAATCGAGATCCCCCACTCATCGTGTGACCTCAAAGGGTCCTTGCCACTTGGCGAGTAATTTGGAGCTCAATGTGGGGAGTAATACAAGTGCCTTATCTCCCGGTGCAAATTCCCGCAGCCGAGTTCCCCTGTCATACAATCGGCTCTGCCGTTCTTGAGCTTGGAGCAAATTCTCCTGTGTTAGTTGCCCCAAAGTGTGGAGTTTTGCTCTAAGATCAAGAATGTATTGAATTTCATTCTTGCTGTTTGAAGGTCCCTCCTCCCAAGCTTCGCGCATAACATCAAGCACGCCGCGCGGGCGCCGCCCATATAGCAGCTCGAATGGGGAAAATCCAGTGGAGGCTTGCGGGACCTCTCGTACTGCGAATAACGAGATCGAGCCATTTGTCCCAATTTCTAGCATCCTCGTGCACGAACTTACGAATCATATTTTTAAGAGTTTTATTAAATCGCTCCACCAGGCCATCTGTTTGTGGATGGTAAACGCTGGTGCAGATTGATTTAATGCCCAATAATTCATAAAGCTCATGTAGTGTCCGTGACATAAAGGTTGTGCCCTGATCGGTGAGGATTTGTTTCAGAATCCCCACCCGGGAGATTATTTTGAAGAGTGCCTCCGCAACACTACGTGCTGAGACGCTGTGTAGAGGCACGGCTTCCGGATATCGCGTTGCATAGTCCACTAAGACCAATACAAAGCGATGTCTGCATGCTAACTGCTCTAATGGCCCGACGAGGTCCATTCCAATTCTCTCGAAGGGGACCTCTATCAGCGGAAGGGGGCTCAATGGCGCTTTTGGGGTGGCCGGTGGATTCACCAGCTGACATTTGCGGAATGCCGCACACCACCTGCGGACATCACCGCCAATGCCCGGCCAATAAAAACAGGCTATTAGACGGTTCAGTGTTTCCCTTTCCCCTAGATGACCCACCATGGGATTATAGTGAGCCTCCTGGAACACCATTTCCCAACGGCTCTGCGGTATTAAGAGCTGGGTTGTATTTTTCTTTTGTTTGAGCGTCCTGCGTCACTCTATACAACCGCTCACTTATAATTGTGAAATAAGGATATGAAAGGGCGACACCCGGCTGGAGTTGTTGACCATCGATCACTCTCACTTGGTCAAAGGCGTGCTTAAGGGTTCCGTCTCGCAATTGCTCCAAAGGGAAATCCCCTGAGGACGGGAGGGGCTGCAGCCTCTCCCCCCCCACATCATCGTGACGTGGAGCAGACGAATGTGAGAGACAAATGAGTGAAAGATTTTGAGAGAGAATTGTTCGTTAGCTTCGTGTAGCCTGTTACCTGTTGTACGGTCAAGAATAAATCTCACTACTGCTCACGTTCATAAACAGTGATTGTTACAGTATTATAGTAGCATATGTTATATATCAAGGTGACATTATGCATTTTTTTGCAGAAACCTGCTCAAACCAGTTAAAAATTGGTGTGTACCCCCACTACACAGTGTATTAAAGTGTTCCATCCTAGATGTGACTATTTCTTCTGCAGAACACAAACAAATATGTTTAGTGCAAGTGAATGGTGGCCAGAACTTTGAATCTCCATAAGCACGTTAAGGCAGCATAGTAATCCACACGACTCCAGTGGTTTAATCCATGTTTTCAGAAGTGAAATGATAGGTGTGGTGAGAAACAAATAAAATGTTTAAGTCCTTTTTAACCATAAATCTCCACTTTCACTTCAACTTTCTTTAGTTTTTTTGCATTTCGCATTCTTTGTACATATCGCCACCTACTGATCAGGTTTGGTCAAAGGTGGAGATTTATAGTAAAAAAGGACAACAATGTTGATCTGTTTCTCACCCACACCTATCATATCTCTTAAGAAGACATGGATTTAATCACTGGAGTCTTATGGATTACTTTTATGCTGCCTTTTATGTCCTTTTTGGACCTCCTCAGTTCTGGTCACCATTCACTTGCATTGAATGTGCCTACAGAGCTGAAATATTCTTCTAAAAATGTTCATTTGTGTTCCGCAGAAGAGTCATACACTTCTGGGATGGCATGAGGATGAGTAAATGATGAGAGAATTTTCATTTTTCCCTATCCCTTTAAGTCTATTTGTCTGTGCCAGTGCTATGAGCGGCCCTTAAAAACCCATGCACACGCAAAAATGCACTTCCCACTACAGCACCCCCAACTTAAATCATCTTCCCACGACCCTGACACTCACTGATGTTTTCTTAAGCGGACAGCTGACTTTTGATTTTGAATTGCTCATGTATGTTAGAAAGTGTCATATTAGCATAATTAAAATTAAACATGAATTTCTGCAGTTCCCAATAAAGTTACCACCCCAGTGGTAGTATTTAATTTACTCGACAACCACATGTTTTTTTTTTTTACTCTCATTTGGTGCTTTGCGAATACCCCTGGTTCAGTTTCAGTTGCCCTAAATGCATCTTTTGCACTTTGGTTTGATTGTGCTTGTATTCTTCAGACTCTGAGTTGTGTTCATTATTTGCATGGCAGTTGCAATCTGACAATGACATCCATGTCAATTTGCATATGTTTAAAATTTTGAATAAATTATTTATTCAAAGTATTTCTAACAGAAACATTTGTGGTCTGCAGCTGTAGGTTGACATATGTTGTCTGAAATGCCAGTGCCTTATCTTAATTTCGAATCTTCATGTATTTATTTACAATGGCTGTTTGGGTGAAATAGTTTTTCACCCAGACCTAATGGCATTTGACTGTCTCCTCCCCAGGTTTGCCCAGTTCTTCCTCTGTCCTCTCTTTGATGAGAGCTGTAAGGACAGAGAGGTGAACGCAGTGGACTCTGAACATGAGAAGAACCTCATGAATGACGCTTGGAGGCTATTTCAGCTGGAGAAAGCCACTGGGAACCCCAAACACCCCTTTAGCAAGTTTGGAACTGGTATGGAATTGCTACACACCTGATATAATCGCATATCTTTACTTGCACCACAACATCCTTTTTCCAGATTTTATTAAAATCAGATTTTAATCACCAGATTTTGGTATGAAAAGAAAAAAAGTGTCCCTGTCCCATCTCTATTTAAAAAGAAAACATTTCAAACTTGCCACTTTCCCCAGAGAATGCTGTAAAAGGTGCCTATACTTTATCCTCAGTGAAGGACAGTAGAAAGCTGGAGGATAATGTCTAGACCGATTTAGCTTAATCTGCTTTGAGAAGATTTATCTGTGCTCAGAATAGCCAGATGGTGGCGGCCTTGAGTTATATAAGGCTTGTTTGCTCAAGGTTTGTCCTTTACCTGCATGTTACCTGCAGTGCCATTAAAAGAGAAGCAGATGTGTTCATTGATTAAATGAATACAGCCTAATAGTAGTTGACTGAAATGGGTTGATACTGTGATATAGAAAGCAGAGTGGGTGATGGCTGATATAATAACAGAAAATACCCTTCAATTGTATACACAAAAATTGCTAGTATTTGTGTGAGATACACATGTATTTGCTTTAACAATGTTGGGTGTGGGGGGGGGGGGTGACCTGTACTAAATGTGGTGTTTTTCAATTGTTTATTTGTATTTTTATGATGTTTTGTTGTTGTTTTATTTAGGCAATAAGTTAACCCTTGAGACAAGGCCATCTCAACAGGGCATTGACATCCGTGAAGAGCTGCTCAAGTTTCATTCCACCTACTACTCATCCAACCTGATGGCACTGTGTGTGCTGGGCAGAGGTCAGTCACCATCCATTTTTTGAACGTATGATGAAGAGTGCGGTGGTGATTAGATGTGTTTATCCAGAGTTTAATATTGTGTCTCTCACACTTTTTTCAGAGACATTGGATGAATTGACATCTATGGTGGTGAAGCTTTTTGGAGAGGTGGAGAACAAGAACGTTCCTCTTCCAGAATTTCCCACACACCCTTTCCAAGAGGAACATCTAAGGGTAAGATGTAATGCTTCTTCCTAACCTTGCACCCTAAAAGCCTTCTTATTGTCTCTAGCATCTGACATACCCCATTTTGCCTTCTTCCTTGCAGCAATTTTACAAAGTCGTGCCCATCAAGGACATTAGAAACCTGTATGTGACCTTCCCCATCCCAGACCTACAGAAGTACTACAAGTCAAACCCGGGTCATTATTTGGGCCATTTGATTGGACATGAAGGTCCAGGGAGTCTTCTGTCTGAGCTCAAGGCTAAAGGTGAGAGATAATCAAACGCTATCTTATTCTCTTTTCTACTGAGTAGTGCTGTCTAAGGCAAGTATAACTGTTACTACTGTTCATACTTGGCAGTCTGAACAAACCGTTAACCTTAAAGTTGCACTCAGTCATTTTTTGAAAGAATGTCAAAGTATGGTTTACACTGACACCTAGTGCCCTGGATGCTGCATCATTCAAACTGTAGTTTTCAGTTACCAGTGCCATTGTAGAAATTCACTATGCACAGTAAACCAGGATTAATTTAATCCATGAATAAAAGTGTCCAATAACAGGGCTGTTACTGAGATTAAGCAAGCAGTATTCAACTGGTCATGTGGTGCTAACATGGCTGCCCCCATGAGGCGCCCCTGCTCCATGTAGAATAAAATAACTTTTATAAGGTTATTGATATGACTGAACTCATCATCTCACATGAGTGTTCATGATTTTATATTTCAAAATGACTATTAATATCTTAAGAAGTAAAACCTTTTAAATGTTAAGTATTTAAAAAAAATACTGAGTGCACCTTTAAGTCTTTAATTTCAGCATGCAACTGAATTTTGTGGTGGGAGGATATTTCACATGTAAAACAGTAGAATAGGGCTGCCACTAATGATTATTTTTATAAACGACTGATCTAACGATTATAAGAGCAATTAATTGACTATTAGGGTGATTATTGCAGTGATTAATCATGAGCTCTTAACCGACAATTCAGCTTGTGCCTTGAGTTAAGAGGTTGTATTAAACGTGCTTCCTAAAAATGTAAGTGGTTGAAAGTATCTTTTAAAAATACCTCTAAATGACCCGCACTGAATTACATTTTAAAAAAAATGTTGAAGTTTAATTCAGTAAATAAAAAAAATAAATATATCTTATAGTGTTTGTCTTGTTTTCCATTTAAACATATCTAAAAATCCTTAAAGATACATTTACCTGAGAAGCAACATACAGTATAAGATATTTAGACTTTGTTTTCTGGGAATATATCTTGAATATCAGTGTATTTTGTATGTATATATGTATTTTTACTTGTTTTTCACTTGTTTATCTCTGCCACTGCTGCAAGACAAAATACACTTATATTCAATATTATATTCAGTATCCTCTAGGGTCCCCCAGCCACTGGGGGTTGCATCAGGAAGGGCATAAAACCTGTGTCAAGTCAAATATACGTATCACGGATGGTCCGCTGTGGTGACCCCTTACGGGAGTAGCCGAAAGATGATATTCGATATTCTCAAAAAATAAATTATAATATTTTCTGCAGAATAGCTCCTCAAGTAAATGAGTTTTAGATATTTGTATTGGAAAATAAGCCATTTTTATTTTATATTGATCCATCTTTAACTCACACAAAACAAACTCTCTCTTCTTAATAGTGCTGCATATCGACAATTTCTTCACTATAAGATACACACTGCGTCATATTATGATTCAATACATGGCGAGCCATCACATATCATCTGATGCTGTGGCAAACGCACAAGAGACGAGCGAGTGAGCACATCAGCCGGGATCAGTTTCAAACTCGCTGTTTGTGGTACTTCACGTGACTTATAGAAGCAGCTCTGACTGCACAGAGAAATTCCAGTTTTAGAGTTTGTGCTTATTTAGATAACCTGCTTCCTTATTATTTGAACTTAAATAGAGGATGCATTAAAGATAAAATGTGTTTCCTTTTTAGACACTCTAAAATGCAAGTTTTGCCCCAGCGGAACGACAGCTCCGCTTTATTTCACGACAGCACTGATGCTGTTTACTTATCTGGTATTTTTATATATTTCCCTTATAATTTGCAATCTACATCACCTTAAGCTGTTTGGAAAGATTGGAGTGCGTCTGAACTGTGAGCTATGTTTTTTTCTCTGCATGCCTCTATCAGGCTCTCAAGCAGCTGGATACTATTGCCCCTGCAGTGCTTTCGCACATCATCATTAGGGTTTCATATGATCTCGTGTTACTTCCAATGAAATCAAACGACTGTTGGACAACAAAAAATATTAGTAATGTTTTCGATAATTTCGACTAATCATTTCAGCCCTACAGTAGATTGGATCCATATATACTCAGTTGTTTTGTAGTCGTTATTGATTCATGGATGCTCTTTATCTCTTCTCAGGATGGGTGAACACACTCGTCGGAGGCCAGAAAGAAGGAGCCAGAGGATTTATGTTCTTCATTATTAATGTGGACTTGACGGAAGAGGGACTCTGTAAGCATCTGGAGTGTGTGTTTGTGTGTCTTTGTTCTTGACAGTATGTTTCCCATTGTTTGAGTTGTTTTTCCTGTGTGTCTAGTGCATGTCGAGGATATCATCTTCCACATGTTCCAGTACATTCAGAAGCTGCGGACGGAGGGGCCTCAGGAGTGGGTCTTTCAGGAGTGCAAAGTATGAATATGTTTATATGCTGTACATTGAAATGTTAGATAAGGTCAACCAAACCTCAATGGGGAAATTACTGCATGTATTTGACTTTTTCTAGTCAAAAGGTTCCTAGGGTCATGAAAAACCAGGTCTGAAAAAGTCCTTTAAATTTCTATAATGAACATCTACTTTTCTAGTTATGCTCTGCTCTAAAATATTTAATTGTCTAAATATTTATTCTGGGTAGGATAAAACTTGCTCTCAGGTCAAGGTCTAATTTGTGAGTGAATTATCATTGGGTCATTGGAACCAGCCAATGCATATCGGTCTGAATTTTAATATTTACAAAAATCCTTATCTAGTAGTCACAAATGACAGCAAATGGCATGGAAAACGTTCAGTAAAGTTCATTGTTCAATAAGTCTGGCAACCCTATAATGTCTTTTTAAAATGCTACTCTTATTGAAGATAAAACCATAAAAAGTTTGCATGGCAACACTGATTTGTGTTAATGTTTTTTTTATTTATAATTGTATTTATTTATTCTTGCAGGATTTGAACACTGTGGCTTTTAGATTCAAAGATAAGGAACGTCCACGTGGATACACGTCTAAAGTGGCTGGACTACTGCATGTAGGTGTCTCATGAAAGGCTTGAAAAGTTGTCACCATGGTTACTGTTGCTTATCTCATCAGCTGTTGTCATCAGGGTGCTGCTCTGTGTTTTGTCAGGCGTTCATAGCCAATTGAAATACTGGTGTACTGCATAAGGCCTCTTAATTTTTTAAATGGTATATGGAGCAATATACGTCAATAATCGAATCAAACAGTACTGTGTAACATAGTGGTCACACAACCTCACTACGTTGTTGCATGTTTAATTGTGGCATCCAGAAATAGAGATTTTGCTTTTTTTGTAAATTTTTTTTATTTGTATTATTTGGTTTAGCAGTCTGATTAAATAATAAGTGAAGAAAGATGCCAAAGTCACGGTTGAGATTGTTTCCAATTATTTTGTCTATTTGTAAATGGAAAATAGAGTGCATGGCGTTGTGGAATAGTGTTTGCAATGCATTGTAATCTGGTTGCATACTGCACATTTTGGAAAATGTAGTACGTCATCCAGCTATTTCATGCATGTAGAAAAAAAGCTGTGCACCGTGTACATACTGCAAAAGTAGACTAGTATAATGGATGGTATTCCGAACATACATATTCTCTATGCAAAGAATATACCTATTCTTTAAGTACCGGTAGTCTTATTGCTAACATGGCAACAGAGATGAGTGCTAGAGGAGCATACATGTCAGCTTTAAAGACTATGAAGATGGGATAAATTTATTATGAGCAGAACACACCCTGTTTCTGTGTATAATGCTGAAATGTTTCTCTTTGTGTGTCAGTATTATCCACTGGAGGAGGTGCTAGCTGCTGAATACTTGCTAGAAGAATTCAGACCAGACCTCATAGAGATGGTACTTGATAAACTGAGACCAGAAAACTTCCGGTAAGCAGACACAGACATATATTCAAGGTCTACATGCCTGGCAATGCTTTGGCAACCCACCCTAGCATCATTCAAATTTTCTAAAAGTAAACATTTGGAATTTATTCTGAGCATGATGGTCGTGAATGTTTTTGCTTTATTGGTTTTGCTTTAAAAATGTAATTCATTTATTGAAACATGAAAAACATAAGACATTTCTAAATTCAAATTGCACTTTAAACAAAATAAGCAATAAAATAACAAATTGATAAATCTTATTTAACCTCCTCCCCAAATCCAAACATTTACCGTCTCCAGCGGCTCCATTTGCCATCATGCAAGCATCCATCAATGACAACAGGTGGAAAATTACTAATAGCCTACAGATTAAGAACTAAAGACAATTATAGATGTAAAGACAATAATGATCATAATAAATAAGCCAATAAGTTCCCAAAATAATGCTGCCGAATGTGTGTTTGTATTGCGTTTTGGTAATACAGTTAATGCTGCCGAAAGAAAATAAAATAAAACAAAATTTTAGGTTCAAGGTGAATGTGTCTTGTATTACTTTGATTTAATCACTTTCGTCTTTGTTTCATTAATACAAATATATATTACTGAACCTGCAGAGTTGTGTTCACAGTGCATGCTAACCGTGTGGAAATTAAGCGAACTAAACTCACAGCACCTCCTGAGATGATCAGAGATAATTTGCAGCATTCTCATAGACAACATTATTCTTGCAAACAGTTTTCAGATGAATGAAATGGAGAAAAAGAGTGAAGGTTCTTTACATATGCTTGTTCCACAGGCTTGCGTTGCACGCTGACATGCTTGTGTTCCACATGACGGGCTCGTGCTGCACGCCTCTGAACAAACAGCGAATCAGACACAAGCATTGACGCTTTTCTTTTGTCTGTTCTTAAAAATATAATAAAGTGTGTTTCTTCAAGCGCATGTCTTTGTGACTAACAGCATTTCTTGTCACGTGTCACTCCGAGACGTCTTACAGGTCGCTCTCCTGTTGCGGGTAGATGAGCAAAATTACCCACTCATAATATACATTTGGACGAGGAGCTTGCGAACTGGATTCAGCCTTGTCGCATTTTGCAGGTGGTGGGTGCTGGTTTCACACCCCGACCACTGTTTAATATATTTGCCGACTTCTCAGATCCATGGTTTTGCCATTTCCCGATGTTGTCGATCATCGTCTGTTCGTAATCGGCATCTTGGTAAGACATCGTCGATATTTGATTACATCGTCCTATCGCCCAGCCTACTCTGAACCTCAGTTTTCCAATGTCCTCGTTTTCAAAAGTCTTGGGTTTTGGTGCAGGAAATGTGGTTCTAGTGTGGATGAGATGCATAAATGTAACAATTGCTGCGTTTTCAAACAAAAACATATTAATGTGGATGTGGGCTAAGCATAATAGCTAAGAGAATATACAGTATATGGTTTAAACTGTCAATTTGTTGCCTGCAAGGTCATGGGGATTTTTAACAGGTCATTGGCAGCACCTGATTAAAATAGTGCTAAAAAGATCTAAAGATTTTTTGTTTCCCCTCAAGATGAGATTAGTTTAACAGACTTTCAGCAATTGGACACGGTCTTCAAAGAGCCACAGAAGGAGCATCATATTTGAACCCTTGCAAAGCAAATATCAGCGGCTTTCATGAATCGCTGTTCAGGGCCAAACTGGCCACAGATTCTTTACAGTATTTTTATCTGGTTTAGAAGTGTGCTTTGAGACTGGATCTCTGAAGAAGGCATACAAATTACATTTTGCTTCCAGCTTTCATAGCCTCTCTCTTTGGACTGCATCTCAACACGTGCACTTGCTTTCACATCACTTGCTTTCACGTGTTTTCTTGGGAAGAAAGAATGCAGATATACCAGAATGAAGCTTGTAGAATTTCTCTGTATTGTCATTGTGATTGCTGTTGAGTGATCATTTAAGTCTTAGCTCGTTAAATTAATAAACTCAAAGTATGATGGAATGTGTTGGTGTTTCCAAACCATCCAGAATGTGATTTCATGAAGACACTGACTACCACCTCTGGAGTCACAAGTTCGAATCCTGGGCGTGCTGAGTGACTCCAGCCAGGTCTCCTAAGCAACCAAATTGGCCCAGTTGCTAGGGAGGGTAGAGTCACATGGGGTAACCTCCTCGTGGTCGCTATAATGTGGTTCACTCTCGGTGGGGCTCGTGGCGAGTTGTGCGTGGATGCTGCGGAGAATAGCGTGAAGCCTCCACACATGCTATGTCTCTGTGGAAATGTGCTCAACAAGCCACGTGATAAGATGCGCGAATTGATGGTCTCAGACGCGGAGGCAACTGAGATTCGTCCTCCGTCACCCGAATTGACGCGAGTCACTACGCCACCACGAGGACTTGGAGCGCATTGGGTATTGGGCATTCCAAACTGGGGAGAAAATGTGAAGAATGTGATTTCAGCTTGCTGCTTGTCAGCTTTCAGAATATTTCTGCGAACAAAGCCGACTGCACAGTTGTGCTCGGATATCCTATTTACCTGCTGTGTTTAAAACAAAACTTTTATATTGTTTGTTGTCATCTGCTGGTTACCTTAATCACTGAGTTTGGCAGAGTCTGTGTGTAATGAACTAATTCAGGAAACCATGTTCTTGCTTTTAGTCGGAACTTATTTTGGGCTTTCTTTTGTACTTGATTGTTTGCAGGTGAGTACAGAATAGCAGGACATTGTCCCAAAAGTTTTCTATTGATCAGGGCAGCCTACGTTTTCCAGAAATAGAGCATTAATCTAGAGCCCTGGACCGTAGATTGTGAAGCCGCTGGAAACATAAGTCTTTGATTGATGTAATGACCATGCTTTATCAATTTACTGAGCAAGAGATATGATAAAAGCAAAACTGCACACAGAGTGGGAGGGAGTTGGTGAGAAATGGACAGGATCATGCCGTGTCTAGTGCAGTGATCTATAACAATTCCTCTGGGTTCACTTTTTCCTCTTAGGGTTGCTGTTGTCTCCAAATCATTTGAAGGACAGACGGACAGGACTGAAGAGTGGTATGGCACACAGTATAAGCAGGAAGCCATTTCTGATGAGGTCATTAAGGTGAGACTCATTGATTGTGTTCAGTTAATTTTCAGTTTTAGAGGTTGCCTCTTTGTGTCATGATACTCAAACTAAAAAAGAAAATGGCATTTGAATGGGTACATTAAATTCTTCAATTCAGAACTTTAGTCTCGTGGTTATTGTGTTGTCAACTATGAGATGTTTGTTGGTTTGAACCCTGCAATGGGCAATTTGTGAACTATCAGCGTTGTCCTTAAGCAAGGGGACTGTCTTTAAGTGATTTGAATAAACATGTCCGCCTAATGACTAATTAGTTATTTAGTAAAAGAAGAGTCTTGATTCTCTTAATGACTGCTCTACCAACATCTCCTAATTTGCAAACGTAATTTTAAATGTGCGGTTTCATTCATTCAATTTTACCTTCAGTCACAGTATATTTTTCTTGTAATGCAAAAAAATCGAATTCCCATTACTGTAAATTTGTCTTGAAGTATTTGTACCAGGATACACAACGTATACATATATACCATTATCCCATGAAGTATTTATATCATGATTGTATTTGTTACTTTATTTTTTACAGTATCTAGAATCTCTGGTTACTCTGGGTTTTAAAAAAATAAGAATTGTCTGTTTCAGAAATGGCAAAATGCTAATCTCAATGGAAAATTCAAGCTACCAATGAAGAATGAATTCATCCCAACCAACTTTGAAATATACCCTCTAGAGAAGGATTCCCCTTCTGCCCCCACTTTAATCAAGGTGCATTTTTGTTAATTTCTTATCATAATTTTTCTGTTTTAGTTCCATATACTTTCATGAATGTTGTTTTTTGAACAAATACAAAGTGTGAAATCGCAGATATTTGAGTGATGTCAAATATGTACGTTTTGTAGAATCTAATGTTTATACTGCCAGTAATTTGAACTGTCTCTTAAACTTCTGTTCAACATCTGTCCAGCTGGCTAATTCCTTTATCTGTCTTGTCTTTTCATAGGACACAGCAATGAGTAAAGTTTGGTTCAAACAGGATGACAAGTTTTTCCTGCCAAAGGCTTGTTTAAATTTTGAGTTCTTCAGGTACGTTCCCACAATATATCACCTGTAATGTCATGAGTTGTAGCACATGTCTGAGTAAAGCTGCTATTCTCAAATGCTGTTCGTACTTGTTTTCACTTGTTTTCATCTTCTTGCCAGTGTCCTGCTAAAGATATGTCCTTTACTGAAATTGGTGTTTCAGCCATATTTAAGGTGTTTCAGTGCTGTTCAGCAGACAGATAGAAGTCGAAATCCATAATTTTTCATGCATTAGTTTAAATGTTACTTTTTGAATTTACAAATGTTAACTGAACAGCTCTAGAAACCAAACCCTTTTTTTATAATCCCATTACAGTTACTGTTTTTATATTACGTGTTACATGTAGGATTTCAGTTGAACATGGTTCAATTTAGAAGTCTGATGTTCAATATATCAACAATATTTGATCAAAATCAATATTTTAGTCAAAATAATTGCAGTTTCTCTGTAGGTTGTGCTTCATTTGGTTGACACGCATGTGCGCACACTCCGTGAAGTACGCTTTTTTGAAGTTACGACTCGCTTGCTTTTAGGACAAGTTGTTTTGCAAAATGGAAATAAATACTTGTATGACCTTGAGTTTAAAAAATCTACAGATAAGAAAAAAAACATTAAATGTAAGGTTTACAAGTAAAACTTAAAGTACATTAAATGGCAGAAGGAATCTGTCAAAATACCTGACACCCCACAAAAAATGTGAGCTTTTTCTAATGTCTTTTTTTCTTTTTCATAGAAACATGTTTTCACTACTGTAAAGGGACATCACTAATGGAGCATCTCCATGCCAGAGCACAAATATTCGACTAATCATAATGAAATTCATTGATTTCTCATCATTGGTTTTTATGGTTTTAATGGTATATAGATTTGATCAATTAGTTGTTGCAGCCCTCTGAAAGCTTGGCATGAAGCTTAAAAATGTTCTAATGCTTAATGTTGCTGTACATACAATTATGAGTTTCAGTATATTCATTACATGAAAAAAAAAGTGATGCAATAAAAAAATTAAGCTGATGGATTTCAGTTGTTTACTCAACTTCAAATCACGTTTGCCCAAATTCCACTATCATAATGTCCAATACATTCATTATTTGTTGTAGAGTGTGTTGTCTTTGCATAACACAATGATTGTGCTACTCTTAACTATGAGGAATTCACTATTAGTTGCATCTCAGAACATAATGATGTTTTGGTGAACGTTGACGGGCTTCATCACTTGCGTTTTCTCCACAGCCCATTTGCATATGTGGACCCGTTGCATTGTAACATGGCGTATTTGTACCTTGAGCTGCTCAAGGACTCCCTGAACGAGTATGCATATGCAGCTGAGCTAGCTGGCCTCAGCTATGACCTCCAAAATACCGTCTATGGAATGTATGTAAGTATATATATCCAACATGCTCCTCCAGTGAGGAAAATCATCCATCGAAGCAAATGGCCTTCAATGGTTGCTGTCCTTTTAGGAACCCTAAAATGAAGCTGTGTTTGTACTTCTACATGGCAAACTCTCTTCTCATCCTTTTTCATTATGTTTAGCTGCATACGTAGAAGTAGAATAGTGTTAGAATACTGCCGGAGCTGAGGCTGCATATTCATACTCTGTCTGTTGTACCTTTCTTAATCCATTTCTCTTGTCATGTCCGTTAACTTTCCAATTGAACATCACTCCATTTGTTCTCCTCCCCCCCCTTCTTTCTTCCATCCTGGTAGTCGCTACCTATATGCAGACCCGCTGCACTGCAACATGACTTACCTGTTTCTCAAGTTGTTGAAGGATGATTTGAGAGAGTATACATATGCAGCCCGCCTGGCAGGGTTGATCTATGGCATAGCCTTTGGAATGAATGCTCTCATTGTAAGTATGTTGTTTAGTCTCTTCGCCTGTTGGAGAGAGAGGCGGGGCATTGGGAAAAGGGTGGAGCATGAGGCTTTGGAGTGCACAGGGTTGCCTTTCTATTATATTCTGCTGCTTTCTGCCATGTGGTGTGGTGTGAAGCCTTCTAAATGTCCAGCCCTGATCAGTCTGCTGGGATAGTGTGAAATGTTTGTGGTATTTAGTGACTAGAGATGGGATTGGTCATTTTTACAGATACACGCTCAAAAGAAGAAAACAAACGTGGCCAATCAAGTTCATAGACAGTAAGACCTGTGTGTTATTTTGAATGGGGACTGATTCATTTATGACTTGTGCACTTGGGGGAATTCACAACGATTTTGCCACTTTTGAGCGTGGTATTGTGGTGCAAATGCCTGCGTCTTAATCACTAACCACCCACAAATTTAAATGGGCACAATATTAAAAATGTAAATCAGGCTCATGAAACTCTGCTATTTGCCTGCCGCAAAAAAATCACAACGCAATTAATGCCCAAGTAAAGCAGGCGGTAAAGTGAATTTTATTCAGAAGAGATTTGTGTGCATTTACTATTAATCGTGGCAACAGTAATTCATCAAATAATGATAAAATAATTGAGAAGAGCATTATAACCTGTCATAAGTCCAGATGTGTGGTGTAGTCAAGCACCCTTTCAGCATGTTAAAGAGATGATTCAGGTGTCTATATAGTATTCAGTACCGGCCCGCAAGATCAGGAATTGCGCTGTGCAAATTGCGTTGGGCACAAATTTTGTGGGTGCATTTGCACAGTTTCCTGAGCTGAATTTGAGCTGTTTTTATCCCTCATTCTCATAAATATTCACTGCTATTTGTGTTTGTGTGTGTAAGCTGTCAGTGAAGGGTTATAACGACAAACAACACATCCTGCTGAAGAAGATCATTGAAAAGATGGCCACATTTCAGATTGACGAGAAACGCTTTGAAATCATTAAAGAAGCGGTGAGACAACTGAAAATGAAGATCCAAACTTACCCAAAGAAAATCTAATCATTAGCTCTGTAATATTTCATCAGATGAAACTGTTGTGTGTTCTATTTGCAGTATATGAGGTCTCTGAACAACTTCCGTGCTGAGCAGCCCCACCAGCATGCCATGTATTACCTGCGGCTGCTCATGACAGAGGTAGCCTGGACCAAAGACGAACTCAGAGACTGTTTAGATGGTGAGAGACACTCCTCTTTCATCTCTCACTCTCTCTCTTTTTAAGTAGGATTGTGAATTAAGTGTTGTGAATGTGTTTTTTTTTAGATGTCACATTGCCTCGTCTCAAAGCGTTCATTCCGCAGCTGCTGTCACGGTTACACATTGAAGCTTTGCTGCATGGCAACATCACCAAACAGGTTGGTTTTAAAAGTGTTTTTGGATGATGAAAGAGAAATGACCTGCTAAACAGTCTTGGTAGTTTTTGGTCAGGTTTACACTCTCTTAAATCTATATTTTGTGAGTATGAATCTTTGGATTGATAACAAATCGATTTGATTCACTATTCATTGGTTTTCATTTTGATTCAAAAGTGATTTTTTTTCTTAAGTAAAAAAAAGAATGACTTATTTATGTATCTTGAATATAAAAGTATTGACTATATTTTAGGTCTGGGTAAAAACATAAATTTTCCAATGCATCGCGATTTTCGTTTGAACAGTCTCGATATTGATTCTTAAATCCCAAGATCGACCTTTTACTATATGCACTGTGGGACTAAAAATGTCTGTTATTAGCCACTGGCTGGTAAACATTCAGATTTCACTCACCAGTGTTTGACTGGAATAGTGGCAAAAAGGTTCAGCACAGAGATCCTTTCACTGTGTGTTGAGAGTCTTTGTGTCCAAAGACGAGATTCAACTGATCACAAAGTATAGTCAGGACATTAATAACATGAAAAATTACAATTTGAATTTTTTTTAAAACTTAAACTACTTCAAAGAGTTCTCATCAAACAATCCTCCACGTGCAGCAATGTCAGCTTTGCAGATCCTTGGCATTCTAGCTGTCAGTTTGTCCAGATACTCAGGTGACATTTCACCCCACGCTTCCTGTAGCACTTGCCATAGATGTGGCTGTCTTGTCGGGCACTTCTCACGCACCTTACAGTCTAACTGATCCCACAAAAGTTCAATGGGGTTAAGATCCATAACACTCTTTTCCAATTATCTGTTGTCCAATGTCTGTGTTTCTTTGCCCACTCTAACCTTTTCTTTTTGTTTTTCTGTTTCAAAAGTGGCTTTTTCTTTGCAATTCTTCCCATAAGGCCTGAGTCTTCTCTTTACTGTTGTACATGAAACTGGTGTTGAGCGGGTAGTATTCAATGAAGCTGTCAGCTGAGGACATGTGAGGCATCTATTTCTCAAACTAGAGACTCTGATGTACTTATCTTCTTGTTTAGTTGTACATCTGGCCTTCCACATCTCTTTCTGTCCCTGTTAGAGCCAGTTGTCCTTTGTCTTTGAAGACTGTAGTGTACACCTTTGTATGAAATCTTCAGTTTTTTGGCAATTTCAAGCATTGTACAGCCTTCATTCTTCAAAACAATGATTGATTGAGTTTCTAGAGAAAGCTGTTTCTTTTTTGCCATTTTTGTCCTAATATTGACCTTAAGACATGCCAGTCTATTGCATACTGTGGCAACTCAAAAACAAACCCAAAGACAATGTTAAGCTTCATTTAACAAACCAAATAGCTTTCAACTGTGTTTGATATAATGGCAAGTGATTTTCTAGTACCAAATTAGCAATTTAGCATGATTACTCAAGGATAAGGTGTTGAAGTGATGGCTGCTGGAAATGGGGCCTGTCTAGATTTGATCAAAAATGACTTTTTTCAAATAGTGATGGTGCTGTTTTTTACATCAGTAATGTCCTGACTATACTTTGTGATCAGTTGAATGCCACTTTGGTGAATGAAAGTACCAGTTTCATTCCAAAGCAGCAAAATTTGGCTGTGTGTGTATGTATGTGTGTGTGTGTGTGTGTGTGTGTGTGTGTGTGTGTATATGTATATATATATATATATATATATATATATATATATATATATATATATATATATATATATATTTATCCTTTGTTATTAACAGTCAGTTGTTGATTAAAAATAATAAAAAGAAACATTTAATTCTAATCACACAAAGCACGGATGTGCTAAAATAAATTGTGCATCCTCATTAATATGAACTCACTAGCTGATAGTCTTAAAGAGACTGTACCAATTTAGTAAGTGTTCTACATATCAATATACAGTAAATAGTACAACTTATGCATGCCAACAATAAACTTCTAACCAAAAGTATATATGCAATATAATATCTGCAATTTCAAGGCATATTTTGATGGCGTACACTGAATTTAAACATTTTTCAAAAGCTAAAATGTGATCAAAGTGATAACAAATTTCTGTCTGTTGTCTTCAGTCCGCTCTGGGCATGATGCAGATGTTGGAGGACACACTCATTGAACATGCTCGCACTAAGCCCCTCCTACCAAGTCAGCTGATTCGCTACAGGGAAGTCCAGGTTCCTGATGGTAGGTGCTTAAAGACAACAAAAACACTTTTAATTCTGTTGAGCCTCTCTCCTGTGTTTTTTGTTTTTTTGCATCCACAGCTTCTGTCCATACTTGATGCTCGAATGCAAGATCAGGGGGTGGGGCATAGCAGGCTTGTTCCCTACTATGTGGTGGTGTTTTACATATAAACAACGCTACTCAATTTTAAGCCTGAATTTATGGTGTGAATTCGGAGGTCCATGATATTTGTGTGTTTTTTTTTTGTGTGTGTGTATGTGTGTGTTTGTCATAGTTCTTATGTTTTAAGTCCAGTTCTCTGTGGTTATCAGGTGGTTGGTATGTTTACCAGCAGAGGAACGAGGTTCATAATAACTGTGGAATTGAGATTTACTACCAGACGGATATGCAGAATACTCATGAGAACATGCTACTGGAGCTCTTCTGTCAGATCATCTCTGAGCCCTGCTTCAACACGCTACGCACCAAAGAACAGCTGGGTAACTCAACACATATACACACACAGTCTTATGTGGAAATAACAGTTCTTTTTCTGTGAGTCTCTATGTGGTGATTGGAAGATTACCACTGATTGTGCTAATTGTGCAGAATATGTCTTTTTTTCTGACTGTTCTTGTCATACTGTTGCTCACAATGATCTAAAGAACAGTATTTATTTATTTAATTCTGTCTGTCTCTCCAGGTTACATAGTGTTCAGTGGTCCCCGCAGGGCCAATGGCATCCAGGGTCTGCGTTTCATCATCCAGTCTGAGAAGGCTCCGCACTACCTGGAGTCTCGTGTGGAGGCCTTTCTCAAGACCATGGAGAAGAGTGTGGAGGAGATGGGAGAGGAAGCATTTCAGAAACACATTCAGGCACTGGCCATCCGCCGACTGGACAAACCTAAGAAACTGGCAGCTGAGTGTGCCAAGTACTGGGGAGAGATCATCTCTCAGCAGTACAACTTTGACAGGGGTGAGAGTCGCTTATATGAATGGTGATAAATGATGGTATCAAGCTGGAGCCTTTTTCTAATTTTTTTGTGTCTATTGTCTGATCCAGATAATGTTGAAGTGGCTTACCTGAAGACACTAACGAAGGAGAACATTATGCAGTTTTACAGGGTTAGTGAGGATCTGACCTTTTTATCATTCTCACTGTGTTTGTGAACTTTACATAAGTCAAGAACATATTTGGGTCATATTTCACCCCTTTAAATTAGTATTAGTGCTGTCAGAATTAACGTGTTAATCGCATGCTATTAAAGTTTAAAGGTGCACTCAGTAGTTTTTTTTCCTCATTAAAAAAAAGTTTAACTCCTAAAAACATGAATTGTAATTTTGCAATATACACCGATCAGCCACAACATTAAAACCACCTGCCTAATATTGTGTGGGTCCCCCTCGTGCCGCCAAAACAGCGCCAACCGCATCTCAGAATAGCATTCTGAGATGCTATTCTTCTCACCACAATTGTACAGAGTGGTTATCTGAGTTACCGGCGACTTTGTCAGTCCGAACCAGTCTGGCCATTCTCTGTTGACCTCTCTCAACAATGAGGCATTTCCGTCCACAGAACTGCCGCTCACTGGTGTTGAGCGGGTAGAATTCAATGAAGCTGTCAGCTGAGGCATCTATTTTTCAAACTAGAGACTCTGATGTACTTATCCTCTTGTTTAGTTGTACTTCTGGCCTTCCACATCTCATTCTGTCCTTGTTAGAGCCAGTTGTCCTTTGTCTTTGAAGACAACCTTTACACCCTTGTATGAAATCTTCAGTATTTTTGGCAATTTCAAGCATTGTATAGCCTTCATTCCTCAAAACAATGATTGACTGATGAGTTTCTAGAGAAAGCTATTTTTGGCCTAATATTGACCTTAAGACATGCCAGTCTGTTGCATACTGTGACAACTCAAAAAACAAACACAAAGACAATGTTAAGCTTCATTTAATGAACCAAATAGCTTTCAACTGTGTTTGATATAATGGCAAGTGATTTTCTAGTACCAAATTAGCAATTTAGCATGATTACTCAAAGATAAGGTGTTGGAGTGATGGCTGCTGTCTAGATTTGCTCAAAAATGACTTTTTTTGAAATAGTGATGGTGCTGTTTTTTACATCAGTAATGTCCTGACTATACAGAATGTGACCAGTTGAATGCCACTTTGGTGAATTAAAGTACCAATTTCCTTCCGAAACGGCAAAATCTGTACATTATTCCAAACTTTTGGCCGTGTGTGTGTGTGTGTGTGTGTGTGTGTGTGTGTGTGTGTGTGTGTAAATAAATATATATATATATATAGATATCATAAAAATACATATAAATATATATAGTGTCAAATTGCAGCACTTGCAAAATCTGCGATTAATCACGATTAAGATGCTTTAGTATATATATCATAAAAATACATATAAACGAAATGAAACCTATTTCAGGAGCTTTAAGAGTTGGTATTATATGGCCAGCAGCCATATCACCCTGTAGCTCAAGACTGGTTGCCCACCGAAGCCAATCTGGGTTGAGCATGGCCAGTACCTGGATGGGAGACCCCCTGGAAAACTAAGGTTGCTGCTGGAAGAGGTATTAGGGAGGCCAGCAGGGGGTGCTCACCCTGCAGTCTGTGTGGGTCCTAATGCCCCAGAATTGTGACGGGGACACTATACTGTAAAAAGGCTCCGTCTTTTGGATGAGACGTTAAACCAAGGTCCTGACTCTCAGAGGTCATTAAAAATCCCAGGGCACTTCTCGTAAAGAGTAGGGGTGTTACCCCGGTGTCCTGTCCAAATTCCATCCTTGGGACCTGGTGTGTGGCAAGCGTACTGGTGCACTATGGCTGCTGTCGCATCATCCAGGTGGATGCTGCACCCTGGTGGTGTTTGAGGAGAGTCCCCTGTTCACTGTTTAAAGCACTTTGAGTGTAGTGTCAGAAAAGCGCTATATAAATGTAACATTTATTCATTCATTATATTCATCAAAATTATGTGCACTGTCCCCTCAATTCTCATTACTTTAATGCAAAAAAGTACATTTAAAGTGTCGTGTTTTACATTAAGGTGATATTTGTTGTACTGCCTTTATACTGATGATGTTCTTGTCTGTATTACACTTGCGCGTTCGGAAAGCAAAAGTCATCATAGTTGAGTAAACGCAACTATGGCCGCTGCCGAAGTGTATATGTTTTCACATACACAGTTTTAAAAGTTTTGCCTGCATTTACGTTTGGAGACGTTAACCGCATCATCCATCAGCGGTTAAATCTAAACTCGACAAAGGTTACAAGTTGTTTTTCGAGGTTACCTGCACGAATGCGAAGGTAAGTAGATAAAAATAAATTATTCTTGTGAGGTTTTGCATTAAATCAGCAGGCACATATTTGTTTATTAATGGAATGATCTACAAATCTGTCACCGTAAATTGCAAAAATGCACAAAAGAAGGCACAGTTAACAAATCTGTGAGTTGTACTTGGTGAAACTAATACCTGATGGGGGGCGACGAATGATTTGAAGGAGTGGAGAGACCCATGTCCCGCTCCATCTGACTTATAACCCTGTCAAAAACACTCGTGTCGCTTGTGTAATCATTCCAATGAAACCGTGACGGTACAGCTCCGATTTCAAAGCGTTTTACAATTCATCTTGTGAAACAAGAGTCCTCATCTTGACAATACTGTCCACAAACAAAAGTTCTTCTTCGTTTTATAACGAAGTTATCTTCTTCGCATTTAATTGCCTGAACCCACCAAGCTCGTACAAAGTTCAGCATCTTTTGGAAATTCATGCAAACACAAATCCAGACATTTTATTTTAGAATTTGTGCAAACAGGAACACTGTAGTGGCACTGGTTATTACCGTTCTTCCCGATCGCTGGCATAGTTTACCAAGATATGACCGCTTTCGCTTTGCGAAAGTGTGAAAAGGGTCCATAATGAGAATGAGAATTTCTTTTTTTTTTTTTTTCACTTTCTGTTCTCTCCAGGACCTGTTGGCCATTAACGCTCCAAGAAGACACAAGGTGTCAGTGCACGTGCTGTCCAGAGAGATGGACTCCTGTGAGTACTAACACAATGAGATTCTTTGACTGAACCGACTGACTGGGCAGATTTATTCACTGGTGCTGTGTGTGTCCTGCAGGTCCTCTGGTGGGAGAGTTTCCTGCACAGAATGATGTCAATCTGGCTCCTGCTCCCTCACTTCCTCAGGTACTGAATGGAAATGTATATGGCTGTACAGTAATGGTCAACTGATACAGGCTTTTCAAGAACCAATGCTCATATTGTATTTGATATTTTAATAACATAATTGTATTGTATTTTATATAATACAATTAAGTAGATATTAATGTTATCAAATGAAATGTAATTTTATGCAGTATTTACGCAAAATATACAAAATCCCGAAAATGTAAAATTTTAATTCACCCATTGATTTGCTGTATTTTGTGTTTTTAGCCGGTGTTGGTAGAGAATATGACTAATTTCAAAAGGAGTTTGCCGCTGTTCCCTCTAACCAAACCTCACATCAACTTCATGGCTGCCAAACTGTGACCAGCATCATGAGGTTACCAGAGACTCCCGAATCTGGAGCCAGTAACACCGTTATCTGTGTGTGAGTGTTTTGAGTGTTTCTATGCAGGCAGGGCCATAATAGTGCCGCTTGCAACATTTTATTTGTGCTCTGTGTCAGACATGTAGAGGTCACACAGTCACCTAATATCTCATAGATACAACGAACATTCGTTGTGAAGACCGTCTTAGTGGAGGGGAAAAATCATGTTTCTGTCAGGAAATTATTTTCCCTGTATAATATAGGACATACTCACTGGGGACGAAGACACTTATACGTTGTGATTCTTCAGTTCCTAATGGGTTTAATATTTCGTTTAAAAATGCTGTTTATTTACTGCTGCTCAGCTAAACCATCACAAGCTGGGGCAACATATCAAGTGATTCTGGCCTTAAAATTATTTTAAACAGTGATCAGGTTTTCTGGCACCTTTTTATATACATATATATATAAAAAAAGAAAAGTTTAATTTAAAAGAGTTGCTTTTGAAGAGTTGTTTTTAGGCTGTTGTTTTCATTGCATGTTGACAGAGTTTTATCTTAAGGATAGTGTTGTAAATTCATCTGCGCAAAGGTGGTTACGATTGGTTTTGATTTTATTTGTGGTTGAAGGAATATCATAATAAACCATTTTTTAAAATAATTTTCATTTGTTTATTGTTAATTGTTTTTCTTTTGTACTTTTTAGCTTCCAAAATATCACCTCTAAAACTGTTTTATTATTTTCATTACCTAAACTCAATTTCATTGTAGAAATATATATGTCTCTTAATTGTTTCGCCTCATTTATTAAACACAAATTTGTGTAAATCGTTCGTAAAACTCTTCTTGCATTATTTGTTGCGGGAATGCATGAATGTAAGAGTGGTTTTACGAATGTTTTACGTAAATCGATGCATTGAATGCGGCAGTTTATGCACGAGAACAATTGAGGTAAATTGCTGCGTTGAATGTAGCAATGGTTTTAGGAAATTACTTCATTGAATGCGGCAATTTACGCAAGGAGTAGTTTTCAGAACATTTTAGGTAACTGTTGCGTTGAATGTCACTGTTTACGTAAGAATTTTACTGTTTACTGAAAGAGTTTACTGTTTTGCGAAAGATTTTACGCACATTACGCTAATGTCGCATGAGGCCCAACATCTTTTTGGAGATATTTAGAATGTGCTAATTTCAATTTAATGAGATCCACGTCAAACAAGGGAACATTTACACTTTCAGGAAGCTGTAAAGAGAAATTTCCTTTTGAGTCAGGTTAAGTTTAAGTCTATAGTCCATGTCAGTCTCTGGGCTCCACACTGGTGTTTGAAACCCCTTTAAATAGGTTTTTTTTAACGTGACTTGTGATTATGCACTCTTCACAAGCAATAATATGACTTGCAGGACCTTTGACTAGTGTCTCAAACTCTACTGGACATTTTTCTGGAGATGGTTTAAGCTAAGTCTTAAAAAAAAAAAATAACAAACAAAAAAAAACAGATTAAACCACTACTAAGATGTTTCTGTTCTCAGAAAACCCTCCTGTAAAGTTTCTGCTCTCGCTAAAGGCAATAAATTACCTGCTCTAAAGAAGGAACATCATGATAGTGTGTAGTTGTTTAGTCTCTGCGGGTCTCATGATCCATTCTTGTCGTCATCTCTCAGGTGTCCGTTAGCCTCGGCTAGCCAAACCTTCACCAACTCTTGTGTTTCTACTGCAAAGATAAAATTGATTCTTGACTTACTCAGGCATATCAACTATAATGCTGCATTTTTAGAGAGAAATGTAATGACCCTGCCCAGCAAAACGGTGTACAGACATCAGCATTTTAAATAAGTTTGGTTCTGCCACTGAGATAGATTTACTCAGGCATCTCAATGCATTCTTTGTGTGTTTCAAAAATGAAATTGTCTTTTACTTTAATGCAGAATGCCCTGTATGGGGACACCAAAAATGATAAAGTACCAGAACAGTAATCCATATGACTCCGCTTTGTGTTAGTCTTTATTTGTTTTCTGAAAATCTGTGCCATAGCTTTTAAATCTTATTTGCGCAATTTAAATATGGCTCGTCAAAATGTATTGCACGTGTTAGTCTTTTCTCTCATCGTTGATGCAAAACCTTGTGCAACGCATATTGACGTTCCAATGTTTTAATTGGAACGCGAACAAGATTTGAGCTCTTGTGGAAGCAAAAATATTTCGCTTGACTGCCCGTGGTCACTATATGCTTTCTTAGAATGGAAAAGAGCAACTTGTATGTTCTGCTTAACGTAATTTTTGTGTTCTGCGGAAGAAAACCCATTTGGGTTTGGAACGGCATGAGAGTAAGTGATGATTTTTATTTTGGTTTGAACTATTCATTTTAAAACCCAAAGAGCATTTGTGGAGCATTCATGTGCCCTAAATCCTTTTTAACTGTTCTAGAATCTGCTCAGTTAGGTCAGTGACATCCCAATGTCACTTGTTGCTTGCTCATATACTGTGGTGAACATTAGGTTGTAAAATAATGTAAAGAAAACTAGAGGACCAGGATTTCGGGATTTTGGATCCAAATCTTTAGTCTTCATGAGATAAAACAGAAATGAGTGTGTACGTACCAAGCTGTGGTCATAAAGTAGAAACAATTCTTAAGTTGAAATCTCTCATGCTGACTGACTGTACTGCATTTGGTTTATTAGGTGGTTTTGAAGTGCAACAGGAAACTTGGGAATGGAACATTGCACAGGTGTTGTGTGTATCTGTGGGAGAGTTTTCTGTGTTTTATTATAATTAAACAATTGTTTGAAATAATTTGTGTCGTCATTGTTTTTGCTCTCCAAAGGTGTGCACTCATGGTATTTTATTTATTTATTTATTTTGGAGAATGTTTAACCAGTTAAACATTACAAGGATATTTTCAAGCATAATAGGCATTTAAATAAATATTCTAAATTTAATACAACAGTATTGACAGCATCTGTGACATGCTGACCATTACCACAGGAAATAATTTGCATTCATCCCTGTTTATAAAAATAACAAGGGATCACACGTTTACTAGTGATGGGACAATATGGATATCTCATGATTTGGTACAATATACTATATGAGGTTCATAATTCAATATAATCTTGATTCAATATAACGCTTAAATGACAAAGTATGACAATGTTTTTTTTTTTAACTATTTGCGCAAAATGCACAATTTCTCATCAAAATAAAGTTCTTTAATACACTATTATTGCTCAAAGTTTAATAAGAGTTGCTCACATATCTTTATAAGAAACGATAACAAATAAGCCTTCAAAAATAGTGGCCTGAAAAAGTACGTGAAAGTGTATTTATTTTTTAATAATTTGTTTGTCATCATTAATCAGTCACATTTGATTTGTTTTTTTTTTTAAATAAAAATTCTATATTCTATCATTTAATATTATATCATGAAATTTTATATATATAATAATGATATGAGCTATCAATTTTTGATATAATGTGTACAATTAACAAGTAAAACATTGAGTATACATTCATTTGTATTACAAGCGCTAAAAACGGTTACTGTCACTTTAAGTGTTCAACGTGCATTTGTGTTCCGGTTATTGAGATAATTCCCTTTTTTTTTTTTTTTTTGTGCATCTGTGCTATTTGTGATTTAAAATATTTATTTTTACTTTTTATCTGACTGTAAAGAACAGGAAGGATATTAAAGATACATTATGCAATTAAAGTGGAGTGCATAGATTTAATCTTTGATGGACACACATTACACGGAAGAAATGGTCTGTTTTAATCTCAAGCACTTTTATCAAAACAAGTTTCCAGGTATTCCTGTACTTACATTTCTCAAAGCTAAATTCAAGCACTTTAAGGACCTTATGTGAACCCTGTGAACAGTGTAGAAAAATAAAGCGTGGTAGGGGTCAAACCAAGCAACAGATTATGGTGTTTTATGGGTCATTTTCATTTATGATCACATGGACAGAAAACAATGTTGCAAATTTCGAAATATTGAGTTTTGCCTCGATATGGTTCGTAATTTCTTGTTGGTTCGTGATATATCGAAATTCTATCTATTGTCCGATCCCTATCATTTACAGTAATGCACTTAAAATGGATGTCTATGTGACAAGTTTACAACATTATGAATAAACAATGCAGTAGTCACACTGTTTTAAAAGTACACTGCCTAGCCAAAAAAAAACAAGTCGCCGTTTGGATTAAAATAAGCACACACTTAAGATCCTATTATTGGATCATTATTGCAGTAATTAACATGTTTCAGCTGGCAACAATTCTTTTAACCCTAACTGATGCAGTGTGTAGCTTCTCATTTCTTAAACAACGATGTCAAGAAATATCCCGAGGTCGTGGAAAAGATGTTACTGTGTTTCAGAAGTGGCAAATTATTGGCCTGCATCAAGCACAGAAAACAACTAAGGAGATTGCTGAAATCACTGGAATTGGGTTAAGAACTGTCCAACGCGTTATTAAAACCTGGAAGGATAATGGTGAACCATCAGCTTTGTGGAAGAAATGTGGTCGGAAAAAAAACTTGAATAATCTTGATCAGACATCACTAAAACGCTTGAATTCGCATCGTAAAAGATCGACAGTAGAACTCACAGCTATGTTTAATAGTGAAAGTAAGAGTATTTCCACATGCGCAATGCAACGAGAACTTACAGGATTGGGACTAAACAGCTGTGTGGCCACAAGAAAGCCACTTGTTAGTGAGGCTAATCAGAAAACATGACTTTACTTTGCTAGGGAGCATAAAGATTGGACTGTGGAGCAATGGAAAAAGGTCATGTGGTCTGATGAGTCCAGATTTACCCTATTCCAAAGCCATGGGCGTGTCAGGGTAAGAAAGGAAGTGATGCATCCATCATGCATAGTGCCCACTGTACAAGCCTCTGGAGGCATTGTTATGATCTGGGGTTGCTTCAATTGGTCAGGTCTAGGCTCAGCAATGTTATGCAGCACTAAAATGAAGTCAGCTGACAACCTGAATATACTGAATGACCAGGTTATACCATAATGGATTTTTTTTCTTCCCTGACGACACAGGCATATTCCAGGACGACAGTGCCAAGATACATCAGGCTCAAATTGTGAAAGTGTGGTCCAGGGAGCATGAGGAATGATTTTTACACATTAATTGGCCACCACAGAGTACTGACTTTAACCCCATTGCAAGTCTTTGGGATGTGCTGGAGAAGACTTTACAGAGTGGTTCGACTCTCCCGTCATCAAATGCAAGATCTCAGCCAAAAATGAATGCAACTCTGGACAGAAATAAATGTTGTGACATCGCATAAGGTTGTCGAAACAATGCCACGACAAATGCACGCCATAATCAAAGCTAAAGGTGGTCCAACGAAATATTAAGAGTATGCAACTTTTTTTTTTTTGGCCAGGCAGTGTATTTTAAAGGTTATAAAAAAATTGTTTGTTACAAACAAGTAGCCTAGGTCATTAAAGTTGAAGCTTCCACAAGTAAATAATCTGTCTATTGATTTCACAATATTTAAAGCTGAAGTATGTAATATCTGTACCACCAAATGGATTTGCTAAAAAATTAAAACCGTTTTCAAAACAGCTTTCTGAACATGCCCCCGTCTTCTGCCGCTCAAACAAACATAGTCCCACCCTTAAATCACACCATTTGTCAAGTCAATGTTATTGTCTCTCTTGACACAGGTCACAGTGTTTACAGTTTTCAAAAAAGTTAACCTACAAATAGCTTACTTAAGGCTATCTCTGCATATTAAGATGGGGTAGGAGAAAGTATTTTAACAACGAAAAATTATTTCAGCTTTAATTCTTCAGCAGGTCTCAAGAGGTCATCCCTATCTTCACAGATTTCAACTTGAAGTGCAAATTTAAAAACTCAAACTGGCCAAAACACAGCCAAGCATTGGAAAAATACATTTATTTACATAAATTCAACCAGGAAACTATAAAATCAGATTTATACAACATCCATATTTTGTATTTGGCATTATGCTTCATCTGTACAAACGGAGACAAGTGAGAGGAACTTTATGGACTTTATGGAGAACATTCTGAACTATAAACACTGCATGGTGAAAGAGTATTTTAAAATTACATTTAGGCAACTAAGAACACTTGCCAACTGCCAATATCAGTTGTACAGTTGATGTAGAAAAAATGAATTTTCTAGCAACTTTCATGTGCATGTGCTTTCAGGGTTATAGCTATCAATAAGCTTTAATGATGTGCTTTAGCTCTATTGACAAATAATTGTACTCAAATTTCTAATCAGGTTTATAAGCCTGTGATTTATTTACAAAAGGTCTTTCAAATAAAGCAATTCAGACCCTTACCACACATTTGATCACAAACTCACTGTAGTGTACTGCTGCTGGGCATGCCTTTAAATAACTGTCCTAGTATGTATTTATATACTGTTTTCTAATTTACATACATCAGATACACTACAGTCACAGATGAAATATGATGGAGATAAAACAAATGCTCTTGATAAATCATCAAATAGAAATATTCAGAAAAGGAAACACAAATCCAAACATTTAGCATGTTCAGCCAAATACAGTTGTCCATCTGGACTACATGGCCTTTATTAAGACATCATTTGTCCTGGTGTAACTACAAAGGCCACTAATACTTCAATAGCTTGCACCACACAAGACCAAATATCTCTGGGAATATATAATAAAACAGGGTTATTAACAAAAGTTATGAGGCATCAGGTGCCAAAGTTACATATCCCTCAAACACTAATTGTAAAGTGCATTAAAAACTAATTATAGAACACATTTCTTTGGCGTACAAACTGAACCAAGTTGCTTTCAACATGGTAAAAATGAACACTACAATGGAGGGAAACAAAACATAGTTGAGCGCTTGCTTGAATGTAAAAGCAAGAGATAAGGTGAATCTTACGAACACTGTCAAGAAATGTTTGGGTCATACTTCACCCCAAAATCAAAAGAAAATATGTTTTATACAAAAACAATGAAGCTTATTTGCATTATCATCATTATTTTCATGGCAATTAATTCTTATTACTATAACGTTAAAATGTTGTTTCTAAAAAAATGTATCAGTGTGGAAAATTTAAACTGTGAAGTTGATCTGTAAAGTATAATCGTAAGTATACACCTTACAATTACTGTACGTGCTAATCTGAATTTAAAGGGATAGTTCACCCAAAAATGAAAATTCTCATCATTTACTCACTCTCATGCCATCCCAGATGTATTACTTTCTTCTGCTGAACACAAAGATTTTTAGAAGAATATCTCAGCTCTGTAGGTCTGTGAATGGTGACCAGACCTTTGAAGCTCCAAAAAGCACATAAAGGCAGCATAAAACTCCAGTGGTTTAATCCATGTCTTCTGAAGCGTTCCAATCGATTTTGGGAGAGAAAAGACTAAAATATAACTCCTTTTTCACTGTACATCTTGTCATTGAAGTCTCTAAGCACAATCATGATTTCAAGCTCAATTACACTTCCTAGTGCTTGACGCATGTACAGAGCACTAGATGGTGCTATAGGAAATGTAATCATGATTGCCCGGGAGACTGCTGATGGCAAGATTTATAGTGAAAAAGGAGATATATTTCAGTCTGTTCTCACCCAAAACCGATTGGATCGCTTCAAAAGACATGGATTAAACCACTGGAATCTTATGGATTACTTTTATGCTGTTTATGGTCTTTTTGCAGCTTCAAAGTTTTGATCACCATTCACTTGCATTTTATGGACGTACAGAGCTGAGATATTCTTCTAAAAATCTTTGTTTCTGTTCAGCAGAAGAAAAACATTTATTAACATCTGGGATGGCATGAGGGCGAGTAAATGAGAGAATTTTCCTTATTTGGGTGAACTTTTCCTTTAAGCGGATTTTCCTCAAAAAACGGTGTCCAGACAGGAATATTTATATTACTGTCTTTTTCTCATAATGGTAATGAGAATTTGGGGGGAAATGTGCTTAATTGTCATGAAAATAATGCAAATGGGCCTAAAAACAGGCTTCATTTTCTTTAGATAAATTATAATTAATTTTTTCTTTTAATTTTATAAGCTTCTTACAAGCAAATCCCAGCTTTTATTTATGTTTGCCTTTAATATTAGAGCATAATGCATTCACAAGTCTAATTATTAATGAGGGTAGAATATTAACATAAGTGCTTTATGTGAAACGGGACGTCATCTTGAAACAAGAAACCAAAGGTTAAGCGGTCACATCGCAAAGCAGTCACACTTTAATGATAGTGATTCAGTTGAGACATTTTGAATTCATTATAAAACAGCCACTATATCATATAAAACCTTAAATTATTACTCTTTCTAAAAAATGTCAAAGCCCATAAAATGAGAAGCACACAACTTCCCAGGTCTGATTATATCAACAGAAACATAGTTCAATCTCAATTCGCACTCGAAATGCAATTGTCACATTCTCAGGGAATAGAAAACCAAAACCAGCATCTGTGAAAATGTCTGAATGTGACGGTATTGTGGTGCAGTAGTGACTCTTCAAACTGAATGACAGTGGATGTAGTCGTGCAGAGGTGTGATGATGAGCTCAGGCCTCTTCAAGCTCTGGAAAGTTGAGGATCTTGCGATGAGCTTGTCGGAGATACTGTTGCTGCTTGAAATAAACCTTGAATGCCCCTTTAATAGCCACAAATGCAATGCCACCCTAAGAGTGAAAGATATAAAAGTCATCAGTAAGATGATACAGGTGTATATCACAGAAATACATTTTTCCACAAGTATTTTCCTACCAGAATGGTCCTCTGAAGATTAGAGTTGACACTGCTGAACATCAGTTTACCCACGATGGTGGCGATGGTGGGGAACACCAGGGCTCCGCACAGGATCCGTGTGGCCGACACGTGATCCGCCAGCGGACTGGCCTCCGCCGGGATCCTCGGCACTGGACAGCCAATACCTGCACATGGCGGAACGACAGAAACATCATTAGTCAATTTTTTCCACATACTTCCAAAGAACAGAAATGTATATTTTTTAGTGCATTATCAAATCAGTGTTTCTTTGAATAAAGCAGAATTTTAAATTAAGAATGCCTATCGACTACATGTTCGCATTAGGGATGGGTAAGAGTACAGAACTGACAGAAATGTATTGAAACACTAACTGAAATCAAGCTATATCCTATAAATACATGCAGATGCTCTACTGTGGGTGTATTGTATGTAAATGAAATGCCGCAAAGCGCAGTTTGCTATTTTCCTGAGAAATAGGTCATTGCGCCAAGACGTTTTAATACCACACCTGTTTTCAGCGCAAAGTCCAAATTCAGTTCCTACATTTGCAGTTTGGAGATTCCACCAGCAGGTGGAAATACAGCTCATGTCCAAACACTGAAAATATGGTGGAACATTCAATTATGTCCCTGACGATCACTGTTGTAGTCGTTTTATGAAACAAAAATGTATCTATAGGTCATGGTTTATTTCTTATTATTATTTACAATTATTATTATTATATTTACATTTACAATTGTATTTATGATCTAATTTGTATTGGTATTTTTCCACCTGTTGTTGTAGTGATTTTTAAGTCACTGCAAAAGAGGCCAGTGGAAGATGATGAAGAGGGTAACATTTTGACCACTTTGTTATTTTGATGTGCAATTTAAATGTATAAATATTTTTGGTTTCAATAAATGAATAAAATTTTTCAAAATCAGAACCGACTGGTGTAAGTGAAGTACGTGGCAATACAATCACTGTTTATACTAGCCATGATTTGTGTGTTAGTAGATGAAAATTATTATTAATAATAATAATAATAATAATAATATTATTCTCTCTAATTTAACGGTGCCTCCATTTCCTGAACCACATTTTCCATACGCATAAAAGGAGCGTGTCCAATTTAACAAAGACATAGATAATGTACAAAATGATGTAAGTCCATATTTCTATTCATCTAATTCATTGCATACGGTTCATTTATACTACCAGCTTCTTATAAATGTGCTGTCTTTGTTTATATCGCTGGTGCTTGACAGGGAATGGACTATATAATGGATCCTTTTCACAGACCTGCTATGATGCATTTCTGCCTGCTTTAACAACGTAAATGTAGCAAACTTTTGTATATTTCCAATTTTAAAAATATTTAGTGGAAATTTGTAACATTGTAATTTGTAAAAGGCTTACTTCTAACTTCTAACTTTTGAAAATTTGGTCTATTTCTCTCTTTTTACTGCTGTTATCCAGCGCTCTATATTTGTATCTTCTTTTGCAAAGCTGTGAAAGTGTAATCGTTGATTTTTAGGGGTTCAAGCCCAAAGGGCTGAAACCCTATTGTAATTGTAAGGATTTTTATTATTATTTTTATTCTGCCCTAAAACTGATTGTGCAGACCAAAGCATAAGTCGTAGAGAGCTGAAACTTTGAGAGAAGGTAGTCCCCCAGAGTACTACAGAGTATCAAAGTTTGGGCCCGATCGGCCTCAAGTTGGCACTATTGATCATTTGTACGTTTTGGCCCATAACTCCTAAACCGTTTGTCGCACACTCAAGTGACTTACATCGCTGGATTCCTTGGCTCAAGGAATATATATCCGATTTCATTTCCATCATGTAAATTGTCATGTTAATTTGCATAATTAGAAAAACCTACTTTTTCGAACTCCTCCTAGGCCGTATGTCCAATTATCAGGAAAATCTGTGTTTGTCTACTACGGAACCTCCTGACAAAAAGTTATCAAAAGAATTTCATGAAAAATTTCACCTATGGGGGCGCTGAAGTTGAAAATTGGTATGCTTCTTGTAGGGGCCAAATGCTAACATATTCTACAATATGACTCAGACAAATAAAAAAACATGGCCGCCAGCAGTCAATCAAATTTCAGCAAAATGGCTGTATAAATGGTGTGTAAATTATTGTATATTATCCAATGTTACCTGCTATTGTGAACTACATCTAGGACTCCCTAGGTCGATAATTATCAAAGAAAAGTTGAACTTCAGTTATTTATGTAGTTATTTAGGGGTTGCATTTATCATGTGGGTTTGAACAGGTGTATTCAAAAGCCTATAATTCCTAAAATAAATATTCAAATTTCTAAAACCTTTTTGGAGATTGGGTGCTTTGTGGCTTTATAACAGTTAAAAAGTAAAAAAAAAAAAAAAAAAAAAAAGGACCACCATAACAATTATCCTGTTTCAGGATCGTTGAACACAAGACATCAGAGTCATATTTAACACCAGTTTGGAAATTCAGCAATTTACAAAGTACATATACAAATACATGCCTTTTTTGCATACTTTGAAAGTTCTTAAAAGGATTGAACCCCGATAATTGCTGCTTGCAGCTATATTTTTCTTTTGCTGTTGGAGCAAACGGGTAAGTAAAAATGTAATTTGCTGTGGTCCCCTATTCACTGCCATTCAACTCTCCAACCCCGATATGTGAAAAGGGTCCATAGGACGCAGATGCTGCAATAACTGGAGAAGAACCTCAGAATTAAATTGCACTTGACTCGATAAGCGCCTTGCATGCGCAATTTCGCCAGACCCACTTGCGCCAAGACTTAGTTCATGCTTGCACGAAAATACCAAAAACTTCATGGCCATGCCCATTGACTTTGCGCTTATGACTTATGGCACAATGCTGCACTTATCTTAAAATAGGGCCCTTAATGTAGTGTTTAGTTACAGCGCGGCCTCGAGACGTGTTTTAATATTATTTGTAATATTAATGCCTTAAAACGCAATCCTTGTAGTGAGAGACATTGAAAACAACTGCGCGACATGATGCAGCGGTCAACAGACCCACAAAAAAATTAAAACAAAGTGTAACTAGATCCATCACTGTTTGAGCTGTCACCACTGACCTGGGAAGATACTGTTGAGGATCTGAAGCTTATTGGAGTATTTCCTCCACAGGCGGAGCACGTAATCTTCCCAGCGAATCATCTTCCCCAGAATGAGCATTACTGGGATGGTGGGTAGGCCGATCAAAAGGAAGAGAGGATCCGCCCGTTCCATCACATCCAGACCTTCCTTATGACCCACAACCTGAGAGATGGAGAAAGAGTAAGTCTTAAGAATCAAATAATGTTGTGTACATATGAAATCATTCCATCTGTGGGTCAAGTATCCCACCTGCATAACTGTAACAGCACCGTACGTGACGGCCGTCCAGTAAATGGATCCCACCATGATACCAGCAGCAGCAAATGGGCAGGCCTTTGAGATCAGTCTGTCTGCCAGATCCAACACGTATACAACTGGCCCTGCACACACACAGCGAGACAGTCTGACATTTGAATACTGTTCTCATCAGATGTTGAAAAAGTTGATGAGTTTTGATTCATGATGAACAGAAATTAAATGAAAGAAGTTTAAAATGCATCTGCCAAGTTCTTCCTAATGTAATCTCTGTATTCATGTTGGTTTCATAAATTTTTGACAAACAAAACTCTGAGTGACTTTCTGCCTGTCCAGCAGGGGGCGGACGGCGCAATTATGACATGCAAATTTGTGTTGGGTCTCACTAGGCTTTCAAACCCTTTTCTGAATAAATCAATCATTAGACTTTATTATTAGTCAGGATTTTAAGTTGTCTAATGTCTATACAGACATATGTCTCAGTGCTGAGAGCAAGTACTGCACATCATGTGGTTTCAATCACAATGATGACAAATTCTTAAACCACTTGTTTTACACTCACTGCCCTTACAGAGCCATGAAAGCAATGAGGAAACACTCAACGTGGAAATTAGAAGGAACTCATGCAATATTTACAGACAGGCACCTGCTTTCTTTTCTCAACCTATAAATATTCACCACTGCAGGAGATCTTTAGAAACTGAATAGCTTATTTTCACATTCATTCCCTTTTTTCTCTAATGTATCATGGCTTCAGAACACTTTGATTTTCACCTTCTGCATTTATCATTCAGAGTATTTTAATGCATTACTGTAAATGAAACTGGAGCTCACACAAAAGGTGAACTACATGAATATATAATGGCAGAATTTTCATTTTTGGGTGAACTAACCCTTTAAAAACAGGCGTTTCGAGTGAAGCACATGACCAAGTCACATTTCAAACCCCAAATTCAAAAGTAATTATATTTTGCATACAGAAGCCTATTTTTAAAACCATAGATTGTTTGCATTGTGACTATTTTCATTTCAATTAAGCACAAAATAGTTCATTATTGTCATATGTCTGGACGTTTTACTTTTAAGCCATTATTCTCAATGGAGGTTTTCTCAGTGTTGAATCCGAGATTTACATTACTCCAATACAGTATTTTTGTACACTATTACTGTAAAAAAATATTGTATTTCAGGTTTTTCTTTTAAATAAATTTGCAAAGTTATCAAAAATCTGTTTTTAGCTTTGTCATTATGGGGTATGGAGTGTAGATTGATGTGAAAAACATTTTTAGCATTAGGCTGCAACATAAAATGGGAAAAAATGAAGGGGACTAAATACTTTCTGAATGCACTGTAAATATTTTACATATATATATATATATATATATACCAACAATCACCCATGCGATTATCTAATCAGCCAATCATGTGGCAGCAGTGCATACAACCATGCAGATATGGGTCAGGAGCTTCCGTTAATGTTCCCATCAACCATCAGAGTGGGGGAAAAAATTTGATCTCAGTGATTTGGTGCGTGGCATGATTGTAGGTGCCAGATGGGCAGGTCTGAGTATTTATCTAACAGATGATCTCCTGGGATTTTCACACACAACAGTCTCCAGAATTTACTCCGAATGGTGCCAAAAACAAAAAACATCCAGTGAGTGGCAGTTCTGTGGATGGAAATGCCTTGATGAGAGAGGTCAACAGGAGAATGGCCAGACTGGTTCGAACTGACAAAGTCTACGGTAACTCAGATAACTGCTCTGTACATTTGTGGTGAGAAGAATAGCATCTCAGAGTGCTATTCTGAGATGCGGGTTGGCGCTGTTTTGGCACGAGGGGGACCTACACAATATTAGGCAGGCGGTTTTAATGTTGTGGCTGATCGGTGTAATATTATATATATATATATATATATATATATATATATATATATATATATATATATATATATATATATAGAGAGAGAGAGAGAGAGAGAGAGAGAGAGAGAGAGAGAGAGAGAGAGAGAGAGAGAGAGAGAGAGAGAGAGAGAGATTTTTGGAATAAATCTTTTTACTTTCTGTGTAAAATGACCTTCAAAATACATTAATTAATCTCGCAAACTCGAGAGGTTAGTGAGGCACTCTCCAGGTGTGGGTGTGTGTGTGTGTGTGTGTGCCAAGATCATTGACCCCTTTTGGGAAATTAGTATGGAACACTGTGATGACAGTCAGCACAAGAATCTGGTGCACGTTCTTCCTGAAAAGCACTGCAGCATGAAGATTGGAGCTGAGCAGGTCACACCTAATGGCTACTGGCAACCAAAGATTCAACCATTTCTGCTGCTGGCCACAGATTCCAGTATCAAGATCATTCAAAATAAACTCCACTCAGCAGTTATATACTTATATGGCAGTCTCTTCTCTCTCATCTACCACCAACTAAACAGTTTTGCCAAAAAACACAGTGGAAAGGAACAAGGACTCACTGTTCCCAATGAACCATACAATGCCAAGCTACATAGAACAACTTTAATGTGATGTCATCTCACTGCTTTGAAGAACATCTTGAAAGTTGAGCAGAACATTATGTATTAAAAGTGTTTTTTTCTTCCACATGCATAGTAAACAAATCACGTTTCTGAGCAAAGTGACAGATCTGTTTAACAACCAATATATGTATTCCTCTATGGTTCTGTTGCAACATTTTTAGGCATCTTGGGTGTGGTTCTAATGCAAAGTTATAGTATAGTATATAGGTTTGTATAGTAGGCAGCAAAATTATGCTGCCTTCTTAGGTGACAATAAGACCGTTCTGGTCAAATTCAAGCTCACAACTCAGCTAAAATATAAAATAGTTTTGACGTTAAGCAATAGATTCAGCAGCAATGCAGGAACTCTCATGATGGAGCAGTGAAATTCGAAATTTCTCTCTGTCTGACTGCATTTGTCTGCCTCTCTCAAACTCTCTCTCTCTCTCTCTCTCTTAAAGTTTGAATATTTAAACAGGAGACATGATTGGTGCAATTTCACAGCGGGCCATGGTCACCCTGACAACCGTGTCCCAGAATAAACCCATCGCTATGGCAAGAGACTGAGAGCGAGAGAGGCCGACAGATTGGCCCTCATGAGATGCAGTCTAAGGAAGATTATTAGCACAGCATGAAGATTAACTACTGCAGTCATACTGTAAAACCTGATCAATTTACATAACAGTAGAAACACGAGAGGATGAAAAGTGACATTTAGTTTTATGAGCAGTGGATTACATGAATCACAGTCAAATCCCCAGCCAACATCACCGATATCAAAAGAGGGATTTCTCTGGAATCAGGATTGACCTATAAAGTGCAAAAAAACATTTTTAACTATTCATTCAACTAATGCAGTGACATTTCATTGATAAAGCTTCATTTGCGTTTCAATAGAAACTTTGCCAAGTCTGTAGTGTAAAGTATGTGAAAGTGAGAGAATGGCAAATATTTCAAGAATTATGCTTGTAATTCAAGTTCACATACTATTTAATCTGAAAGTAAAAGTTTTTTTTTAGAATTCCATCTGGATCTGGGTGCTATATTGAATACTTGATATACAGTATTCACAATGATTTTGCTGGCAATATAAAAAGCAAATCCGTGAATATCGCAAAGATTTAAGTCTGTCATTAGACTAGTTTTGTGTCAAAACTTAGAGTCTCTTCCTTGGTGGGAAAGTAATGGTGGGAATTTTGATTCACCCTAGTGACTCGAGTCTTTTGAATCTGTAGAATCTGTTCATCAAAAAGATTCATTCAGATTCGTTCATTTGATTCATTCATTGAACATTTCTGTAAATTAAGCCTTTGTGCCAATAGATAGTGATTTTTATTTTATTTTTATTTTCTGCCCTTTTTCTTCCCAATTTGGAATGCCCAATTCCCAATGTGCTCCAAATCCTCATGGTGGCATAGTGACTTGCCTCAATCCGGGTGGCAGAGGACGAATCTCAGTTGCCTCCGCGTCTGAGAACGTCAATCCGCGCATCTTATCACGTGGCTTGTTGCACACGTTACCGCGGAGATAGCATGTGGAGGCTTCACGCTATTCTCCGCGGCATCCACGCACAACTCACCACGCGCCCCACCGAGAGCGAGAACCACACATTATAGTGACCACCAGGAGGTTACCCCATGTTACTCTACCCTCCCTAGCAACCGGGCCAATTTGGTTGCTTAGGAGACCTGGCTGGAGTCACTCAGCATGCCCTGGATTCGAACTCGCGACTCCAGGGGTGGTAGTCAGCGTCTTTACTCAATGAGCTACCCAGGCCCCCAACAAATGAATGTTTTTTATGTTTTGAACGAGTAATTGCATTGAACTAAAAGCACAGAGACATTCACGACCAAAAAAAGTCTAATTATCCTTTATTAAAATGTGTGTCTACAGTTCTACTAAGAGCCATCAGCACCGCAATGTGTTTAAGCATTATAAGCATTTCCCCATAAATGACAACAAAACATAGTTATCATATTGTGAACTGCTCAGCACAACTTTTTATCAAGCTGTACAAAAATGACAAAAATACTGGCCTAAAAACTAATTATGAGTTTCAGTAATGTCCGTATGTCATTGTTATGTGTGGTCATCACTCACTTTTATTCATAATTCATCCATTGTCTTGTTGAATGAGATTTGAATGAACGACTTGCCTCCTCCTCTCGTTCAGCCAGTCAGCAGATCCTCGTTCATAAACAAAATGACTGATTCATTTATTTAGTTCACGAACAAGTGTACCAGTACATTCAGTTCATTCATGAACAAGATGTCTCGTTCTGACTCAAAAGACCGACTATTAGTTCAGTAAAGGGTGTATTCGTTTAGTCGGTCAAACCAATGACATGCTGCTTTACAGCCAGCACTTGAATATTATTGGCTCACGCTGTAGTCAGTCTTTAAAAGCAGGACAAAGCAAAACAAATAAAATTTGCACATCTACAAATGTACGAAGACACTTACCATAACCCTATGCGCTACAAATGACAAGAAAGCAGGTCTCATTTTTCTTCTATTTTGTCAAATGCTGGGCTTCACTTTTATCAAGTAAAAAAAAAAAAAAAAAAAAAGCCTAAATATCTTACACTGCACAAAAGCACAACATTTCCATGCATAATTCATGTCATTTTAACTGTATTGTCATCAGTCATTTTTACACATTCAAGCATTGGGGAATATGTGCACACCTATAAGCTTGTAATGGTGCATTTCTCCCCTTTCTCTCCTTGTTTAACATGAATGACTTACATGCCGAACTGAACGAACAACATGCCTCCTCCTCCTCTTGTTATATCAGTCAGTAGATCCTCGTTCATGAACGAGATGACTGAGTGATTCATTCATTGCGCTCGCTAACAAGTATACCAGTACATTTTGTTCATGAATGAGACAACTCATCTCGTTCAGACTCAAATGACCAACTCAACTGTCCAGTGAAGGATGTATTCGTTCAGCAGATCAAACCAATAATATACTCAAACCTCCACAGCCCGCACTCGTATACTATTAGCTTGTGTTATAGTCAGTCTTCACAAGCATTAGAAGCCACCAAAGCAGTCTCATGCTGAGCTTGTTGGCTTCAAAAGTGAGAAACTTCAGTGAACATGAAATATGAGTCAGTGTATGGAGGTGAACAAGAATGATTTATTCAAAAAGACTGATTCGTTCATGAACTAAACATTACTACACGAGTGTAAGTGTCATGACTTTATGACACAACAAACAATGAGGTTAGATGTTACTGACGTGTCGCCATATTTGATATTTGCTGTTTACAGGAGCTGATCAGTGTTTTTATTTGATTTGAGAGTAAATAATGACTTCAATTTACGTTTGTTCTTGATACAAATTAATCATATGCCTTCAGAAGACATGGAATATGACGCACAAGTCGGATGCACTACTTTTATGACACTTTCGGGTGCGTTTTTAAGCTTTAAAGTGAGTAAACTCCTATTGTATGGAAATCAGCAAATGGAACATCCTTTAAAATATCACTGTTTCTGTTTCATAGAAGAAAGAAAGTCTTATCAGTATGTAAATGATGACAGAATTTTTGGGGTAAACTATTCTTCTAGGCAGCCATAATGTCTAAACATCTTTTGTTATTTTGTCATACCAAGTTTGGGAAACATGATGAGATACTCTGCATTGCACTGCGGACAGGCTACGCGTGCCGTGCTGTTGCCTCTTTGTTTCTCATCCACCCAACGCTGCAGACACGACTGATGAACCCACTTAGTGGAACCACGGCAACGGCATGGACGCACCCACTCAGCCGTACGGTCATCCTCATCTGTGGCAAAACACACCCAACAACTCCTGTAACAAACACACACAGAAAAAGGGAAGAGGAAGTCAGTGAAGTCTAACACACAAACAAACACATATACAGCACTGACCGTAATATTAATGTGGTGTGTATGTAGTCCAGAGCCAAGTCTCTAAATATAAAGATGAGAATGTTTGTGTGTCATATAAGTCACTTTATGAAACTCAAGGCTCCGGGAACAGAAAAATCTGCATTCTTAGTTTAATAGTTTAACTCTAAGAAGTATTAAGGGACAGTAGACAAAAATAAAATAACAGAGAGAGACAGAGGGGACAAAAAAACAGCACAGTAATGTGGGTCAGTGACTAAGCACAAACTTAAGAAGAACATGAACTCAAAGTTCAAAGAAAAAAAAATAGTACTTTTCTCTCAATCTAGTAAAATAATCTCCCATTTTAATCTTCTGAGGATGGAAAAACAGATAGTCTCATCCAAAAATACTCACTATTTCAATAATACAGCCACAAGGCATAAACAACATTTGTGCTAACATGATTTTAGTGTGATAAAATCACTTACCAACCATTTCCGTGTAAAGTTATAGCCAATTTTACAACTGTGACGTTGCAATGTCCATGTAATGTCAACAAACACTAAAGCGACTGTAAAAATTACAATTTAAACAGCTTTACTTGATTTTAATGGAATAATTCATGTAAGTCCATGTATAAAATTATAAGCTTCCCATTTCTGCCTTTAAACCCTCCAAAAATATGCACCATTCAGTTCCATTGTAAGTGCCTCACTGTAGCCTCGATTTTTGCCTGTCCTTTTCTTTAAAAAAAGCGAGTCGAATTTTTTTGGTTTTTTTTGTGGTAATCAACATTATGCCATAAATGCTGTCAATTAAGCTTAACTTGTAGTGAACCCGAAATATTCCTTTAAAGATCATTCAAATTATATTTATTGTTAATTGTATTTAGCGATACATTTGCCATGATGACTGTAGGAGGATGAGCATCAGTGTGACAATGTCTAATGAAGTAAATAATCCATGTGAAATCTCTTCGTGTTTCAGCATCACTACAGAAGACTACAGAGACTCTATCAGCTCTTCTCTCAGGTTCCTGCATGAGTTTTTCCATTGTATTTTTTTAATAAAACATGAGGGATGCCAAGCTGCTCAGGTAACCAAGATCAGTCGAGTGTTCCTGATCAAGAACTTCATGTAACCATCAGAGTGAAATGGATGTTCTCAACACCATCATACTACGTTCAAAGATCCACACACCACTCTCTAAGGTTAAGTGTGCAATTTCTGCATCATTGGCATCAAACAGAAATGCAAAGACTATTCCCCACTATTCATCAGTGGTGTTTTAAAGTTGGTTCAAGTGAAAGTGTCGTAATAAGACAAGGCTTTTAAGGTGAATATTAGATGGAGGTTTTAATGAGTAAAACGTACCTCCCTAACCTAAATCTTTAACCCAAACCTAACCAATAAAGATCTAAATGACATGAGACATACCCTTACCCAACGCATAAACCTAGCCGATAGTGTCCAAAAAGAAAATGAGAAATAAAAAGCACATTTTCTAAAGCAACCATGTCATCTCGTGTCGCTTCTATGACACTCTCACCTCACATGTCAGCTTGAGTGCTTGACTGGTCTCGAACAGGGCTGCAACTAACGATTATTTTGATAATCGATTAATCTAACGATTATTTGGCAATTATTGAAATGATTAATCATTAGCTCTTAACCAATTATTCAGTGTGTGCCCCGACTTAAAAGGTTGTATTAAACGTGCTTACTAACAATAGAGGACAAATCATCTTTTAAAAATACCTTTAAATGACATTCACTGAATTAAAGGGGAAAACATTTTTTTTTATTATGTTTAATTCAGTAAAGAAATTCAATGCAAAAATCCTATTGTTGTGTTTTTATCTTTGAAACATTTAAAATTGTCTAAGAATCCTTAAAACGAGATACATTTACTTGAGAAGTTAAGAGAATGTATCTTAAATATAAGTGTATTTTGTATAAGTGTATTTTTTCACTTGGTTATACTTCTGCAAGTGCAGTAAAGACAAAATATACTTATATTCAAGATCTATTCTCTGAAAGCAAGTCTAAATATCTTATGTGCTGCTTCTCAGGTTAATGCATTTTTTTTTTAAAGGATTTTTTATTTTTTTTTATATTTAAAAATACTTGTATTTTTAATATTGTATTCAACATTCTCAGATAACAATTTTGTCTTCTGCAGTATAGCTGCTAAAGAAAATGTACATTGTTTTAAAGGTGTTTGAGATATTTATATTGGAAAACAAGCCAGAACAAAAACAAATAAAAAAACGTATTTTGTTGCAGTGTATAATGGATGAAGACTACCACCTTCACCTTTCCGTTCACTTCAATCCATCTTATTAATAAAGCTGCGTATTGCCAATTTTCTTCACGATAAGAAATGCACAGTGACATATATTATGATTCAATAAGTCGTGAGCCATCACGTTATAATCTAGCTGCATTAAGCATGCACGCTCGAGGGATGAGCATCCCCGTGACAGAGTGTGCCTCAGCCGGATGCAGTTCAATCTCTCCCCCTTAGATTGGGACACTTCACGCAACTCATAGAACAGGTGCTGACCGCACAGAGAAATGCCAGTTTCGGAGTTTGTAGTTATTTACATGATCCGCTTCCATATTATTTGAACATAACATAAAGCTATAACGCATTAAATATAACTGCATTTAAGATGGGTGATTCCTTTAAAAACGCTCAACATGCAAGTTTTGCTTCCGCGGAGCGGCAGCTCCAGCTCCACTTACTCCACAACGAGTGTGCTTCTGCATTTACTTATTTTGTATTTTTGCATTATAATTCCCTCATATTTTGCGATTTACATCACCTGAAACTGTTTGGAGTGCATCTGGACTGCGAGTTGTTTGTCAAGCGCGAACTGCAGTGCAGCACTCGCGCACCATCATTAAAGTTTAATGTGATCTCATGTTACGTTAAATGAGATCAAACGTCTATTCGACAACGGAAATGTTTGTCGAAATTTTTTTATTTTCGATAACGTCGACTAATTGTTTCAGCCCCAGTCTCAAACCGTGGTCTTCCAAGTCCAAAGTCCAACACTCTATGAGGTGAGCTACCGCGGAAGATAATAAGTTCGGGTTAAGTGTGTAAATGTAGGTGACTCTGTAATACAAGCGTTAAAATTTATCATTTTTCAAATGATGCGTTATAGTAAAAGTGCTTCAATATCACAACGTAGTAGTGTGTGAGTAACAGTGCGAAAAAGAAGTCATAATCAGCTGTTGTAGTCGTGATTTGTGTGAAAGTGAATAAAATGCACAGTTGTTGTAGCACCTCTAGTGTTAATTTCATCAGTAAACTGCGGCTAAATATTGGACGCAGCATGTAAAAGTCAGTTTGCAAAAATTTAGTTATAGTAACGTTAATTCTTTAAGACTAGGTTGGCTGTGATACGTGTAAGGTGCCACGTGATATCATTTTACAAAAATGTCGTCACATTCACATAATTTTCTTTAGATCAGCCTCGCCACATCGAGGGACCCGAATATCAGAGACTTGGAGAACATCAGCTGAATTTGAGTGTGCATTTGAGGAGCGCTAGCTGATTGAAGATCTCGATAAGAGCAGAGCTTTGGACAAAGGACAATTCTCCATGGTCTCAGAGTAGAATATGCTTCTCTTGTTTCTGTAACCCTGCCCCCATCATGACAACCTCTAGAAACACAATCATCCTCGTGAAACCCAAGAAACATCTCGTCGTCGCCCTAGTGGCCTCCCGCAAACACACACAGAGCATGGTTTTACACACTAAGAGCTGTGTTCATTAAGGTGTACCGTCAAGGTCAGACAACCCAATTATCAGCCAATAAAGGAGGTAAAAACAAATTGTGCTGTGAAACAGTATCTGATTTAGACTTGTTTGCCTTCACTCTATGAGGGTAAAGTTTCAAACTACAGGCTATATTATCCACAGTAACATATGATATGACTGATGATAAGATGATGAGATTTCCATCTGATTCTTGAGGCCCAAATTCTTAAGACTAGAGTGCTGAGTTCTCAACCGATTTACTAACCTAAAACAAAATCTAAACTGTTTTTAGAATGAGTATTTAATAGAATATCCGCCCGTCTTAAAATGTAATGATATGCAATTACGCATTCAAACATACACCAAAACAAACCGAGAATAATTAGGCTAATAAAACTTTGACTTTGTCCTGTAGAACAGACCGTAAACAAACAAATATTCTTGGTTCTTGACTCATTTACTTACTCTCATCTCCAAACCTGTATGACTGACTTTCTTCTGTGGAACACAAAAGGAGGTGGTTTGCTGAATGTTCAAGCTGCTCTTATTACATACAACAAAATCACATATTGACCAGGGGCTATTAAGTAGAAGTAGACCGATAAATATCGGGTTTACAGATTAACTGGTGCAGATAGTTGCCTTTTGGATCTATCGGTCATCTGCAAAAATCTATGCCGCTCATCTTTATTTTTATTCTCAGTTCCTCTGTGGCCGACCCTGGAGGAGTCTACAGTCTGCGGCCACCAGTGCTGGGTAGTAACTGATTACATGTAATCTGGATTATGTAATCAGATTACAAAAATTAATCACTTGTAATTGGATTAAATTACATTTTAAAATACTCATAATTGGACTACAGTTAATTTTTATAGATTACATGATTACATATTAACAAGGCAATGGCAATACATTGTTAATAATTGATCATTTTCATATCAGTATCATCATATTCTAACCCCGAAGCGCAGTAGATATGCACCTCAGTTTTGGAATAGGCTATGGACTATCAGTAAGCAGTAAGTGTTAAAAGTGTTTCAGTGTTTTAAGATGAAAGCTTTGACCTAGTCAACGTTGTCGCTGTTGATTTTATGGTCATTCATTTTAGTGCATTTTATGATAGTGTTTTATCGATTTTATGGTCATTAATGTTCATAATGCTGTTATTGTTTTATGCACTTAAAATGAACTTGATGTCTCAGTGTTCTGAATTATAAACTTTAGCCATGCTCTGTCATTACTGTTTGTTATACTTAATGTTTATTTAATTCATGTAATATTTAATGCACTTTTTTAAAAATGTTAGTAATCTTTTTGTTAGTAAAGAATGGAATACATTTTGATTTGTTAAAATGATTATCCTCCTCAAATGCATGTGACAAAATAATCCAAGTAATACAAAAGTAATCAGATAAGATTACCCCAAAAATCTAATCTATAAGATTATGTTACTGATTGCAATTTTTGTCATGTGAATTGTAATAATACACAAGTAATCCGCCAGCACTGGCGGCCACTAAAAGTGAAATAAAAACTATCACTGACTAGGGATGTGCTTACACTGCTTAAATAAACAGTTGCAGTAAAAAAACGGTTTAAACCGCTTGATGTTGTGAACTAGATGTGTATCCGTAATATTATCTAGCAGTTCTGCGCTTTTGAATGTGCAGCGAGGATCAGCCAGAAGCACTCCGATTACACTGAAGCATGTCATTCTATGTTCAGGATACACAAGCGGTTTTGTGCCATTTAGGGTTGCCACGGTGTACGGTGTTACCGGTTTTACTCGGTACAAGGGATAACACCGGTGTGAAATTTTACACTGGTGGAAACATTATGAATGGAACTTCCAATATCAATACAATAGCCTAACGAAATGAATAACCTTAATAAAGAATAGTTGCCTAATGAAGAGTTTGTGACCCATGATAAATGAACCTAAAAATCAGATTGAAAGCCAGATGTTCTTTACCAGCATATCAAATTACACAGGCAGCAAAGTACACGCACTGACAGAAGCCGTTTAATTGAAGGTAGCGAATATAACGTACATGGTGGGTAACTGTAAGACGTCTCAGATTCGGAATGACACAAGAAATGCTGTTAGACACACAGACACGCACTTGAAGAAACACACTTTATTATATTTTTAAGAACAGATGACAGAAAAGTCGACTATGTGCATGTCTGACGTGCTGTTTGTTCGGAGGTGTGCAGTCTCGCGGAACAAAAAGGTTTTCACTCTTTCTTTGTTTCAATATTCTGACATTTTATTACAAGACCAGTATTGTCTATAAGAATGCTGTAAATGACCTCAGACATCTCAGCTCTGGAGGTGCTTTGAGATCAGTTCAATTTATTTCAACAGAGCAGTTCGATGTGAGCACAACTCTGCAGGGTCACTTTATATATAGTCTATACATCTGTAATCATAAAATAATACAAAAACACCTTCACCTCGAACCATGATTTATATTTCAGTGATTATTATCATCATTATAATTATGTTTACATTTAGAAATGTTTTTAGTCTTAATATGTATTAGTAATTTTCTACTGTTGTCATAGACGGATACTTTCCTGACGGTAAATGGAAAGGTGGTTATATATGTGTGTTTTTTTTTTTTTACCACTTCGTTATTTTAATTGCTTTTTCTTTTCGTTTGAAGTGAAACTTGAATTTAGAAATGTCTTTGGTTTAAGTTTTTCGTTTTGTAAATTAATTTAATTTTCAATGCAAAATCACTAAAGCAAGAATATTCACCAATCCCTCAGTCGGGGGGGTCGATGATGTAATTGAATATTGCGATATATATATATATAATTTTTTTTTGCATATCGCCCAGCTCTAGGAGGGAACAAAACAAATGTATTCACACATTCAAAGTCATTACCCTTCCGAAACAGCTAAACTGGGTCTTGGGATGAAAGGTAATAAAACACCAACATTAAAATCGCAACAACCCACAATAAGTGATGTATTTGCCCGGACAACGAAATACCCGACCGGTAGCCCATGATGGAGAGAATGCACAGAATAAATTGGTTCGTTGCCAAAGAGATGTTGCCCTTCACAACTGTTGAAAAACCATCTTTCAAAAAGTTGAACATCACACATTTTAATTGCATTTCAGTTTTTTCAGTTTCATTTGAAATTTTTGTTAAAATAAATAAATAATAAAGTTCAAAGTTTGAAATCAAGCTGCCTTTCGTTATTGTGTCGGCTATTGCTTAACAAAATTACCCAATAGTACCACCTAGCATCCAACCATTGGTAATAGCCGTGTTAGTCATTCATAAGGAATATAAGCCTTTCTTATTTCTTACTTTTATTACTTTGACAGTTTTGTGCAATGAGATATTATAGTTATTTAGCCTATTTATTTGTTGAATATCTGTTAGTCACCATGTTGAAGTGCTGCACTTAGCATCCGTATATCCCTCTAAAAGGCGTCTAATCAGGGTCACGTTTACATAAGAGCCTAATTATACATTATTATTATTAGGGCTGTCAGAATTAATGCGTTAACGCATGCGATTAATTAAAAAAGTTTAACGCGTGAATTTTTCTTAATCGCGATTAATGCATTTATCGTTAATACAGCATAAATACTGGTGTGAAGAGCATAACCTTTGTAATGTGTCCGCACGGAGTTATTACAATGACCCCCACGCCACAGCGCCAGAGCCCTTCTCCCAAGAGGAGCCTACAAGCTTAGCATTCCGTGGTGGTCCCATAGACATTCTATGGGTGGTACTGTCGTAACACGCTAGTTGACTGTTACGCTCTCTTCTATGATAGAGCCACAGAGGTTGTTATCTCTTAGTGCTATCTGATGCACAAAACAAGCCTAAATGGGACTTGTGATAGAAATCAAGTGTTTTTCAGCCTATGTAAGGTGCATTCTAATTACCACAGAAGCACACCAAGTTTCCACCAACTATCACCAAAACGCAGAATGAGATGTTTTTGTTTGCAAGCACTATTCATGGTGAGTTCAAAGCGGTGCTCGACGGTGGCGTTGATGCTCTGACGCGAATCATGAACTTCACGATTTCTGTAACAAAGCGGATAGCCACAGTCTACCGGCAGATTAATATTGTTGAGGATAAGAGTTTAAGGGATTTAATGCCCATCGCAATGAATATGCAACCTATGTGGAGACTAGTTCTTTCAATTAGTTAAACTCACACTTAGACTTTGGGAAATGTTTAGTGTTGCTTGAATTGGTGATATTTTAGTGCATTTCTATCTTTATACTGTTGAAGGCTTTGTTTGGAAAATGTTAATAAAGCATTATATTGTTGCATATTGTTTTGTTTTCTTTCCAAAGATGGAAATAAATGAATTTTGAAAAGAAAATAAGTGTATATAGTGTCAAATGTTAGCACTTTTAAAATCTGTGATTAATCGTGATTAATCGTGATTAACTACAAAAACAAAAAAAAAATTGTATGTGATTAATTGCGATTAATAATTTAATCGACTAACAGCACTATTTGTTACACTTAATGACTTGTCGACTAGTCGATCAAACAACTGACCAACTAGTCAATTATGAAAATTGGTAGTTTTGCACTACTGAAACCTAGTGGGGATTTGTTGTATCTAAATCTTTCATCATTGACAATATTCATCCATATTTTTATCCTAAATTCAATGTATTTTTTTGTATTAGTTAATCAAGCTTTCTAAATTGAAGAGAGGGCATGCAAAAAAAAAAAAAAAGAAAAGAAATGCAATTTTATGGAAACGTTCCCTGTCAGCACATACATAGTGTCTCCACGATTATTATTCATATCTTGTGAATAATAATAAAAAACCTCATCTGGTGAATATTTATATAAAAATCCAAATTTGGTAAATACTTAAATATAGAGCACTGTAACGGAGGCAAGTCTCCTTTATTTTAAAACAAGAGTCCCAGTGAATTTCTGGCTTTTTTACAGTTAAAAGTCCAGCGTTATGCACCAAATCTTTCTTTTTTTCTAGTTATTATTGGGATTTTGGTTGCACAATAAACTACATCTGGGACACAAATAGCCTCCATATATGTGCCTTCACAGTAAGGAAAGACTACAATTGTTTTACATTCTATAAATCGATTAAAAAAAAAAACTATTGTCTGATTAATCGTTTATCTGCCTTTTCCACCACCTCAGTTTATCAGTATCTGCAAAATCGGTTGACCAAAATAAAATTAGTCCATACAATTTGTGCATCAAGTCGTCTGAAGCCATCTCATAGCTTTGTGTCAGAAACACGTAAAAATGTAGTTATGCAATATACACAGAAAAAGGATTTGGGGGAAAGGTTTTCAGTGAATAACTTACACTTTGGTCCTTTGTTCCTCATACAAATCTATCATATATCTTCATAAGTAATATAACGCACAAGTCATATGTTACTTTTCAAACTTAAATGTTACTTTTTTTGTCCTTGTTGAAGCTTGACAGTCCCAGTATATATCCACTTTCATTGCAGAGAAAAGCACAGCCTGGACATTCAACCTAAATTTTATGTTCCATGGAAGAAAAAATCATATGGGTTTGGAACGTCATGAGGATGAGTAAATGATGACAGAATTTTTATTTTTGTGTGAGCTATTCCTCTAATCGAGGCTGTCCATATGACACTCAACAGTTAAATTTCAGCACATTTTGTGCTAATACATATTATGCTCGAAATATCTCCAAAATCCTGGTAGCAATTTCCCATTAAAGCATGCCAGTATTCCAGGAATCACGCTGCAAAAATCCATCTTAGTTGCCCAGCAAACAGGCTTCTCGTCCTCTAGATTTTCCATTCAGTTCTTGCAGATTTTATCTCTAATGTCTATGAGATACCATCAGCAGTCAAAAAGTCGATACTGTTCAACTCTCTGTACCTGTTAGGAGCCCAGTTAAATGACACAGAAAGGCAATCTACAACAGTAAGGGGGTTCTTTGGAACTGAAAACTCTGATAATAGTTTAGATATCCTTCCACCAGCTACTACTGCACTTGGATACGTTTTCATGGATGAAGTGGCATCTTGTAACTGAGGCTGATTTAAAATCGTGAGGAATGACTCTATGGAGGGGTTTAGATGTTTCTGCTTGGTCAGATAACATGGAAAAAGTTTGAGAGAAACTGTCTAGCATCAAAGATGGTGTTTAAAATAACAGAACTAGATATTCTGAGGTTAGGTGTTTGTTCAAATTCACAACTCTAAGTATGTGCAAGTGTAGGCTAATACTTATGCTTATCGAAGCAAACACCACTTATAAAAATGTCCATACAGAAAAACGGTTCAAAGACAAGTTCTCCTGCATGGTCGTGTTCTCACTGCTACACAGGTCAGACTGAATTTAAAGAGGCAATAAACCCTCAGCACAATTACTTAATTCATCCGGGCGTGGTCACATGACTGTGGGAACCTGAAAGATCTTCTAGCCAACAGCCAGGGAGCCGATACAAAGCACAGCGTCAGAGTTAACACTGAGATCATGGCCATTTCTGCTACATCCTGGCAGATTGAGATACAAATAGGGCTGTTCGATTTATGCAATTTTGGCTTGAGATGAATTGTTCTACAAATAACTGCGATTAATGATTTAACCGTCCACTTTGTTCATATCAGTTAGGGTTTAATACACATACACCTCAAAAAGTAATTTACTCACATTGAAATTAAACATAAAACATATGAAATTCTTTAAATGGATAGTTCACCCAAAATGAAAATTCACTCATTTACTCACCCCTCACGCCATCCCAAATGTGTATGACTTTCTTTCGTCTGCTGAACACAAAGATATTTAGCAGAATATTACAGCTCTGTAGGTCCTGACAATGCAAGTTAATGGGTACCAAAAATTTGAAGTTTCAAAAAGCACATAAAGGCGGCATAAAAGTAATCCATAAAACCCCAGTGGTTAAATCTGTCTTCTGAAGCGATATGATAGGTGTGGCTGAGAAACAGATCAATAATTAAGTCCTTTTTTATTATAAATGCTCCTCCCTTCCCAGTAGGTGGCGATATGCACAAAGAATGTGAATCGCCAAAAACAAAAGAAGAAGAATGTGAAAGTGGAGATTGACAGTAAGGAAGGACTTAAATATGGATCTGTTTCTCACCCACACCTAGCATATCACTTCTGAAGACATGGATTTAACCACTGGAGTCTTATGGATTAATTTTATTCTTTCATTATAAGATTTTTGGAGCTTTAAAGTTCTGGCCATCATTCACTTGCATTGTATGGACCCACAGAGCTGAAATATTCCTCTAAAAATATTTGTGTTCAACAGAAGAAAGTCAAAGAAAGACATCTGGGATGGTATGAGGGTGAGTAAATGATGAGAGAATTTTCATTTTTGGGTGAAATATCCCTTTAAGACTTTGCAAGCAAACATTGCACAAGGTAGAATAAAGTAAATAATAAAAATATTCTAAATATGAAAATATTTGTACTTATACTTTAAATATTAAAATACACATTACATTCACAACCAAATTATTATTATTATTATTACAGTATTATTTTATTAAATAGCATATTACAATATTACTATTCAATATATTCTTATTTCTATATATTTCAAATTTTCTTGTTGGATGGCTATGTAAATGCGATTGGAATTTAACGTGCAGTTGTGCACAATCATCGCTGTTAGCTCAAATAATCCTAATCAGATTAAACAAATAGTTTTATTTGTTTTTCCTCCTGCTTGTTTTTTTCTCTGCTCTACAAATATCAAATCCATCAGCTCAAACTGCATCAAAGTGCTAACATTACTCGCCTAAATCTATAGATTTCGGACAAAACATTTTTTTAAACAGAATTATTATTGTGCATGTACTTTAGATTACAGTTACATCTACTATCAGAAAGACCAGCAACATTAAAGTTCATTGTGTAACTACAGTCAATGTATCCATTAAGGCCATGTCATCTTGAACTTGTAGTCTATATTTGTACTTGAGGGGGCTGTGACCTACTGCTGATCCATAAACACACACTCTCTCTCCCCTGTGGTCACAGAGTCACAAGATCCATCCACAAGATCATGTTTCACTAGTAATGTATAAAGCCAACAGGAACATGCACACAGAATCTCCAGCATTTCTGAAAGAATCCATCTTTCTTTTTCAAATCAACAGTAAAAGTTACACATTCACATTACAGTTATGGCTCCTCAGACTGAGTTTAAATTTTGTATGTTTAAAAATAATCTTGACAGACATTTCCTGTTAAAGGTGCACTCAGTAATTTTTTCCTCATTAAAAAATGTTTTCCTCCCAAAACAATAAATAGTACATTTTTAAAACAAATAAAATCACTCACATAGATGAATACTCCAGTCATATCAGCAATTAAAACAGTTTTATTCTACACGGAGAGGGTCCCCTCATGGGGGCTGCCATATTAGCATCACATGACCGGCCGAATACTACTTGCTTAATCTCAGTAACCGCCCTCTTATTGGACACTTTAACTCGTGGATTGAATTAATCATGGCTGACTGTAAACACTGAATTTCTACAACGGCATCTGTAACCGAATACTTCTGTGTTTGAATGATACTGCATCCACGCCCCTAGGTGTCAGTGTAAGTCCAAGTCAACGTAAAAACGACTGAGTGCACCTTTAAAACATGTGGCTATTCCAGGAGAAATACTGCATAAAATCCAGCAAAAAGCAAGAAATTACCCTAAAAGTAAAAAAAAAAAAAACCTGTGCAACCTGACTTCCAGAAATTGCATTTAGCCAGCCAATCAGATCAGAGCTTGCCATTTGGTGTGCAATATGCATTGGACAGTCATTGCGTGTTTTGTTGGTGGTCCGGCAACCATTGCAAAGGCAAGAATTGCTTTTACAATTGCTCATCCTTAGGGTTCAGGAATTGAACAAGTTTTGTACTCGTTTGAGCTACAGTCATGCATATTTCAAATCCTGCAGCATGTTGAGTTTAAATGCTAAATTCACAGGCATTCTGTAAAAGATACAATTAATTGCCATTTAAATAGAATATACCAATAAAGGTCCAAATGTGGTGGATTATTTCCAGACACTTTCAAACTTGATTCTGACAAACACACATTAAAGCTAGGGTGGGAAAAATAAGGAAGAGAAAGTAAGGTTTAAAAAAGGGCAAAATAAATGAAACCAGCTTACTGAATACAGACAAGAACAAAAAGGGGTGATAGAGTGTCTGCCACGTGAAAGGTCATTCAGGATTTAAGAATGACCCCCATCCTTTCAGCCGTAGTGAGGAGCTGCATTGCAGAGAGAGCAGCTGCAGGTGGCAGGCCTTGATAAGAGCGCTCTCAGCTGTGTGTTACAGTCTGATAGAGCTTCATGCTGGAGTACAGCTATCTGCCTCCACACAGGCCCTGTTAAGGTTGTTACCTTAGTGACATTAGAGATGTGTTCAGGAGATGAGAGTTAGCAACCCATTCCAGAGAGACGAGGGGAGCTTTCACCGTGACAATTTTAAATACTGACAGAAACTTCTACAAACAGGCCAATGTTCCATTAGAGCATTTTAGTAACATAAGGCTGAATTTCATTGGTTTCCTCTTAGAGGATTGGTTCACCCAAAGAAATGAAAATTCTGTCATCGTTTATTCACTCTCATGTTGTTCCAAACCTGCGTGAATTTCTTTCTTCCATGGAAAACAAATGTACCGGTCGCTCTTTTCCAATCTATTACAGTGAATGTGGACTGAGTTTTTCAAGCTACAAAAAGGACATAAAAGCGGTCAATGTTGGGTAAGTTACTCAAGTAATTCACTACAAATTACACATTTTTTCTACTATAAAAATTGTAGGAAAAGCTTTTCACAGAAAAGCTTTTGTTTTTGCACTCAACAAACTCAAAATAATGTCTATTTTTCTTCTCATTCTTTGTTTAAAGGGGGAGCACAACTTCAGCGGTCACAGAAATGCACAGATGTACATCAGGGGTGGGTAAAAATATCGATTTTCTGATGCATCGCTATATTTATTTGAACGACATTGATTCTCAAAAGTCATGGATCAATCTTTTACTCTATGCGCAACCCTCCACTACAATGAGAGAAAATAACTCATTTGCAACCAAATTTATTTATATATATATATTTTTTTTTTTTTTTTTTTGCAACTGGATAGTAAGATTTCACTCGCCAGTGATTGCGTAGCAATGAGATCCTTTCACTGCGTGTTGAGAGTAAAAGTTGTTTCATGTAATGTGTGTCCAAAGACGAGATCCATGCGACCCATTTGTCATTGAATAATGTCTCTTTTAACACCCTTTCTATTTTTACAGTCAGTTGTTAATCAAAAACAACAAAAAAATAAACATTTAATTCTAATCACGCATAGCACGGATGAGATAAATCCATTCGAGTCTCTCTAGTTAACGTGTACTAATTTACAGACGCTCTTTACAGAAATGCTGGTTTTCTTAAAGAGACAATGCTGTTTTTTAACACATGTTAAACAATTCAAATGTAAATACTTGCATGTAACAAGTATTCTAAACATGTAACAAAATTTAAATTAATAAATACAATTTAATATATGCAATATAATATCATATTTATTGATTGAATACATTTAATTATTTTTTAAAAGCTGAAATGTGACCAAAATGATGAAAAACTAACAAAATATAATTAGTAAAATTAATATTTTTGTAATGTACCTAGTTATAAGGTCCCCTGTTAACTAACCGCATTAGCTTGGAGAGAATGTAAGCAAAAGGGACATTATAACTGAAATATACCCATATGAATCGATATCGAATCAAAATCGAAAAATCTTTATCAATACCTAGCCCTAATGTGGCGCTGTTTTGGTGGCATGAGGTGGACCTAGACAATATTAGGCAGGTGGTTTTAATGTTGTGGCTGATCGGTGTATATAATATAATTTTAGAAATATATGTAACCCCAGGAAAGTAATTAACTGATTGAAAATCAGTAGCTGTAATTGTGCTACACTGCTTTTTGTACTAAAAAAGTAAGATAGATTACATTAATTAGTTTGTAATTAGATTACACCCAACACTGAAAGTGGTCCATACGACTCATGTGCTATATTCCAAGGTTTCCGAAGCTCTGTGTAAGGAACAATCCGAAATTTAAGTCCGAGTTTAGGTACAGGTTTGGAGCGACATGAGTGCGAGTAAATAATTTTGGGTGAACTATTCTATTACGGTGCTGAGACACGATCCTTATTTAACAATACATTAAAGCATATGGAGGGTGTAACACAAAGATATCTACATTTCTGGCAATCTTGTTTTGAAGTGGAAGGATAGAACTGTGTCCAACCAGCAGACAGTACAGATATCTGGTTTATTTTGTGAGCACTTGCCCTCAGGCAAACAGGACAGCCTCAATGGAAAAACATGGACAAGGTCAGGACAAAGAACAGCTCAGCCCCACGCAGTGACCCAATGAATAATTATTGAAACAGGACCTTGTCCATGTCATTTATTGAAAAAAATACTCCTATACTTAAAAAAATCTGTGATTAAAGGAATTAGCAAAAATTATTGCTCATTGATAATTCCTGAGGGTCCCCCGAGACGTCAGTATGTAAACAATGACCAACAACAACAACAGTGTTGTTAAAACCTATTGTTATTTTGCTGGGTTAGCCATCAGGTTCACTGTGGTAAAGAATATCTTTGGTACAAACTAGGGCTGTCAATCAATTAAAATGTTTAATCCAATTAATTACATGGTATGCCGATTAATTAAATTAATCAATTAGTCACATATGTAAATATTTCCTGAGAAAGCTCCTCAAATAACAATAATTCAATATATAATGATTAAATATAAATAGTTATATTTAAATAATCATTAATAAAATATATACTTATATATTATAAAATCTTATAATTCAGATAATTAAAATGCATTACATTATTGTGGCAGACGAATAAAGAACTGATAAAACAAAAACAAAAAATTGCCTTTAGAATAGAATACAATTTTTAATTTTTTATATCACTGGCCTACATTTCACAGAAATCCATTTTTCACTTGAATTCATCAATCAGTCCAAAATAGATTTATTATAAGGGCTTGTCCAAGGACAGAGACTTTGAGCATCTCACTTTGGTTGCGTCTTGTCATAAACATACCGTTTTTAGGTCGCTGTGTCAAGTTACAGGTAGTTTGAAACTTAGAAAACATGTCTTGAGATCCCTGCATTCAGATTTGCCCTCCATTAAGCTGTGTTTGAATGCAAGAACGTGTTCTCATCTTGTGCTGTCTGCTGTCAATGAGTGGGGTTTGTTCTCTGTATAAGCTGTGCATTGCCTACAGAGCTGGAGTTTCGCTTACTGCCCCCTGGAGAAAACAGGTGGTACTTCAAGCTTCAATTGCTCCAATGGTATTACGGTCCAGGGACATGACTAACTGCATTTATCTTTTTTATAATCAATCGCACTGAATTGACGTGTTAAATCAACAGCCCTAGTATGACTTAAGCAGGTATAGTCAGATTAAACAGGGAAACAAGCCTCTTATGACTTAAACTGTTTTACTATTAAAGGAACGTTTCAGGTTCAACACAAGTTAAGCTCTGTGGCGTGCTGTTGATTTCCACAGAAAATAAATTTGATTCGTCCCTCAGTTTGTGCTAACAAACAAAAATTGTGTTCACAGTAAAGTACTTACTACAGAAGTCCATGGGGCAGGCACTGCACCAGAAAAATTTCTAAAACAAATTTCAAATACACGCTGTTACGACAGTATAGCCACAAGACGGAAATATTATACACATTCATGTCAGACTAATAAAAATGCTTACTAACCTTGTCTGTGCAAAATTATATCCAGGATAAACCTGGTAACTTTCACATGATACGCAGAAGGATCACAGAAATTTAATGTTTACATGAAACAAACTCCACCCACCTAGAGTCGGTAAAGCATAACCAGACTGAACAAGAAGTGTTGTCTCCAACCACTAAAAGGACAATTTAGATAACTTCCCAGCTCAAATAACACAAATTTCTGTATGAAAGAATTAATAAACATTGGCGGCCAAAAGTCTGGAATAATGTACAGATTTTGCTCTTATGGAGAGAAATTGGTACTTTTATTCACCAAAGTGGCATTCAGCTGATCACAATGTATAGTCAGGACATTAATAACGTGAAAAATTACTATTACAATTTGAAAAAAATGTTCAGAACTTCTTAAACTACTTCAAAGAGTTCTCATTAAAAATCCTCCACATGCAGCAATGACAGCTTTGCAGATCCTTGGCATTCTAGCTGTCAGTTTGTCCAGATACTCAGGTGACGTTTTACCCCACGCTTCCTGTAGCACTTGCCATAGATGTGGCTGTCTTGTCGGGCACTTCTCACGCACCTTACAGTCTAGCTGATCCCACAAAAGCTCAATGGGGTTAAGATCCATAACACTCTTTTCCAATTATCTGTTGTCCAATGTCTGTGTTTCTTTGCCCACTCTAACCTTTTCTTTTTGATTTTCTATTTTCAAAAGTGGCCTTTTCTTTGCAGTTCTTCCCATAAGGCCTGCACCCCTGAGTCTTCTCTTTACTGTTGTACATGAAACTGGTGTTGAGCGGGTAGAATTCAATAAAGCTGTCAGCTGAGGACATGCGAGGCGTCTATTTCTCAAACTAGAGACTCTGATGTACTTATCCTCTTGTTTAGTTGTACATCTGGCCTTCCACATCTCTTTCTGTCCTTGTTAGAGCCAGTTGTCCTTTGTCTTTGAAGACTGTAGTGTACACCTTTGTATGAAATCTTCAGTATTTTGGGCAATTTCAAGCATTATATAGCCTTCATTCCTCAAAACAATGATTGACTGATGGGTTTCTAGAGAAAGCTGTTTCCTTTTTGCCATTTTTGTCCTAATATTGACCTTAAGACATGCCAGTCTATTGCATACTGTGGCAACTCAGAAACAAACCCAAAGACAATGTTAAGCTTCATTTAATGAACCAAATAGCTTTCAGCAGTGTTTGATATAATGGCAAGTGATTTTCTAGTACCAAATTAGCAATGTAGCATGATTACTCAAGGATAAGGTGTTGGAGTGATGGCTGCTGGAAATGGGGCCTGTCTAGATTTTATCAAAAATGACTTTTTTCAAATAGTGATGGTGCTGTTTTTTACATCAGTAATGTCCTGACTATACTTTGTGATCAGTTGAATGCCACTTTGGTGAATTAAATTACCAATTTCTTTCCGAAACAGCAAAATCTGTACATTATTCCAAACTTTTGGCCACTATTGTTAAGTGCTTAAACAAAAATACAAACTGCACATTTCTGCTTTTAAAGCCTCCTGAATGTCTTGCCCCCATAGACTTACATTGTAAGTGCACTACCGTAAACACAATTTCTGTTTGTTTTTACATTTTTGAGTCTAACTCATTTTCTATGGTAAACAACAGCATGCCACGGATGCTGTCGATAGAGCTTAACTTGTACTGAACCTGGAACATTCCTTTAATCTAGGCCACTTCTATATGAAGCCGAGTCTCAGGTTATTACGGTGTCATTTCAGTAGAATGTGGAAAACAAGATAATTTCCAGAAATAGATAAACAACATAACAACATAAAAAAAATTGCATAAAATGATTCAAACTTCCAGTCCAACAATCTCAGTTTCAGCACCCATTGTACATGACAAATGTTATGAAGCACTGCAATAAACTACTGTAATATGTAAATCCATTAGTCCACCCATTCATTTAATTTCCAAATACGCACTGTGATAAACAATTCTGACACAACTGCATGTTTTCTACTTAAGTAGGTATGAGGTGGAAGTATCAAAAGAGGAATAGAGGCAGATAAAGAAATTACAAAACACATAAAACACAACAGAAGCCTCTAAGTACATACAGACTTTGGTAAATAAAAGACAAGATCTACACAAAAACTAAAGACAAAATCGAAGTCACGCCCCCTCGTATATGACGTGGCAAGGCAGCTAAAATGCCTAGCACCACTATTTAAGCGCTGAAATGCTCTAAACCTTTAAACAATCACTCATCAATCTCTCTATTAAGTAATTAAGAATATGATAAGGCCCAAATCTTAAAATGTTTGTGTATCTTAACGGACAGGTCGATATCTAGCTGACATTATTAGTTTGTTTACATTGTTTATCTTTCACTCACCTGTCCACAATCTGCTGCATAACAACCGCTCCCTCTTCTGCCATAGTTACATGGGTTCACAAACTTAAATAAAGATTAACAATTATTAAACTATAACAATTACAAATATTTTAAAGACGTTTAATCGTCAGGCCGCGGTGTCTCTCGACGCCGTGTTAAACACTGATATGAGCGGCTTACTAACGCAAGCAACCGCACAACTCCGCTAACAGACGACTGATATAAATAGTTATTAACCGATCTATCAATGAATTATCATAAATGTTTATATTTCCAAAAGCACACATCGACTCCATTGACTGCGCGTGAGCAAGCGCGGGCGGACTCGTGTGAGAGCGTTCACTCTCGCGACTACAGATGCACCCTGGGAGATGTAGTCTTTGTGGCACGTAGCCAAAAATATACAATTTATGTTCTAACTCGCTCAGGCAGGCAGGCAGGCAGGCAGCCTAGAGCAAGAGGGACTACGCCTGCTTGAGCAACATGAAGATACATATTTGGCTTCAGAACACCTCATACTGTGGTAAGGAGAGTCAGCCTATTTCAATGTAATGTAGCCTATATAAGTTGTGATGAGTGAATGCTTAATTCATTTCCTATTTACCATATAGTATATTGTAAGGGAATTTAAAATTGATTGTTTGTTGATGATGTGGTTTTCATTTGTATTTTATTCTTTATGTGTGCATATAATGTAATGGAGTTAATTATTATGTAGGATATATAAAGTGTACACATATTATCTGTAAACTCAGTGGGGAAATACTGTTTTCCTTGTTAGAACATTATATGCGCTTTACAGCGTGTCATGCAGTGCATTTTATTTTGTTACCTAAAAACTACAATTCCCATAATCCTTTAGTGCATCAGCCACGCGCCGCAGTCGATCAGCTGTTAAGGCGACTGCAAAAAGAGTAGCTCATCTGTCATATCAAAGCCCAGACGAGACAAACAGAAATAGCCTTATTTACAGAATCCCAAAAGGTGAACGATAAGGTAAAGTCTGATTCATGTACAAAATGAAAACGAAAGAACGAAAAGACAGAAAATCATCCCATCATATGCATGTTATAGGTGTTTAATAGTACTATGAGTTGTGTGCGGTGGATTAAAGGGGTGGATTTGATCTCCTTCCCTTTCCCAACCCGGTGCATTTTAGAAATGCACTATAATATGCATTCAGTTGCTGTGACGGTATGCGATGATAATGTTTATTGTGATTTAGTTGGTCAGCGCGTGCTCTGATGTAATGTTTTCTAAAATGACCTTGGATATGCAGCAAAAAACGAGGATTAACGGTCAGAGTATTTGACAGAATCGCTCTTTATCTCGGCACGATCGGCCATTTAAATTAAAAATTTGATCAAAGATTGAGTTCTTAAACCAGTTAGACTCGCGGAAACTGTCGCATTCTCGGCCTGTTTTTCATGGGGGAGTATGTTTGACTCAAACCAGCGTTGAAACCCTCAAAAGGTATGTTGCTATATAGTGCATTTTTCTTAATTTGAAGATAAATCTTTATTTTACAAAATGTTTGGGTGCCTGCTATGCACAGAAATTGTAACAATTCACAAAACAGATGAAGAATAGCTACTTGAGACTTAGTTCGTAAAGGACTGTAAATAACGAGATGTCTAGAACTTGAATTGTTATGGAGATTCTCAGATATTACATTAAGTGCAATACAGCCAGACTGGGAGCCATGAAGTGGAAAACACACAAGAGCTGTTGAAATTTCGAGACTTGGATCTCTGCAGAACAAAAATGGGCTTTTCCCAATCAGTGGGCGTTTTCAAACCATTGAAATTCACTACTTTCATTGGATAGTTTAGAAACGCCCATCCTGTTTGGAAACGCCCACTGACTACTACACTGAGATTCTCTACAGTCATTGGATAGTTTAGAAACGCCCACAGATTTGAAAACACCCATTACTGTTCTGCAGAGACCTCTACTTAGAAATTTCAGTTGCGTAGATGTTTTGTGCAGGACTGCTGGGTGTAACCCAAGATCTTGCAGCAAATATAACCTCGTTGCTGAGCTGTGCAATGTACTTTTGTACACCATCCAAATCTGAACATACACTTTGCAATCTTATGCTTAGAACTGTGCATGTTTTATTGTTTCTTTATATAAGTACCCTGAGCGCGTCAAAACTGTACAGTCCACTTGGCAAAAGTGTTGCCTCTTTTTCTATATGTATTTAGGTCGTTAAAACACTCACATTGCAAAAATAAAAATGGGTGCTTTTATATTATTGTTGCACATTACATAAAGAACATTGAGCACTGCATTAAAGAAATACAGGAAAGGTAGAAAAATGCCAAGGCATCAGAAAAACACACATATCGTTTAGAATATTATAATAATAATAATAATAAATAAATAAATAATAAAGAAAAACTAAGTCATAATACCTTAGAAATGTGTCATTCATACCATTATTTATTAGTTTAATAGATTATATATTATGATATATTTAAACTAAAAAGACTTCTGAAATGTGATCTCATGTACAAAGTTTTTACTCCGCAAAACAAAAACGCATAGTAAAAAATGTCTCTATGTAGCTTTTAACCTTGCTGAAGGACGCAGCTGTATTTATCGACGTATGCAAATTTGGGGGCGGAGCTTACAAAAAAAAAAAACAGGAACAAGAATCAGTTTCTTATTTCTCACTGGAGTTCCGGTGAGAGAAAAACGAGACGTGGCGAAAATTGGTGAATATCGGTGACCTCCAAGCGTTTCTCTTTAATTTGTGTTTGGGCACATGAGTGAGGGGGATAAAAAGGGGAATACAGACAGATCCCGTGCTGCCTGATACATGGGTGATCAGAGGTCCATTAATAAAAATCCCAGTGATCAATAAAAACTGATCATCTGTGTTTCAGCTCAAAACATGCAGGATGATTTATTGATGGACAAAAGCAAAGCTCAGCCACACCAGCAGCAAGACCCGTCAAATATAGAGCCTCCAACCACCCCGACCCCCTCCGACCCGCCGATCCCGGACGAGCCGAGCCACGGTCACTCCAAGCGAATCGCCATGGAGTCTCCGGTCCTGCGTGGTTTGGGTTTCCATCAGGATTCCGTCGGATCCTCTCTATCACCGTCGTTCAGTAACACTTGGTCCACGAACACCGTGGACGAGAGCTTTTTCCAAGGGATTCCCTCGGTAAACGGGACGATGATGTTTCCAAACTTTCCCCATCACGTCAACCCGGTGTTCGGAGGGAATATTTCCCCGCAGATGCGCAGATCTCCGGTCGGTGTGAACCAGAGGAACCCCTACAGTCACCAGACCCTCATCAATAAAGTGTCCGCATCTTCCGCCTCTTCGTCCGCCTGGAATAACCACCAGAACGCCGTGTGGAGCTCCGCGGCGAACCCCTGGAGCGGCAGAGACCCGCGGAGAGCGCTCGGGCTGGGGGTCCCGTCTGCGCTCAATCCCATCTCCCCGACGAAGAAGCCCTTCCCCAGCAATATCATTGCGCCCCCGAAATATCCGAGACCCGTAGCCCTGCAAAAACCCTGGATGATATCAGAGCCTCCAGAACCCTTCAGAACCGACAACGGCAACAGCATATTGCCATTTCAGGTGAGATTTTCACCAAAATTGGCATAATGCATCACATTAGACATAAGGCATCAGCGTTTATACATCTTAAATATAACAGGGAGATTCTGAAATGTATTTTAAAAAGGTCGGTTTGATTTTTGCATGTTGTTATGGTTTATCATCTTATGCATTGGAGGTCATGACCTTAAGTTGATTCGCTTTATGACATGATGTCCCTTAAAATGCATTTTTCTTGCTATAAGGGAGAGGTGTTTTGAATTCTTTTCCAGCTGTTTCTATAAATGTCATTGTAAGGTGGAAAGGTTCAAATTCTCATGTAAAGCTCTTCTGCATCTCATTTGGGGGCGTTTAAAGGGAACAGCACTCGAATCTGATTGGTGGTTATTGAGGTGAGGGGCGTGGCTCCAGCTCTACTGAACGGAAACATTGTAGCGAGCCACTGTTGACACAGTGATATTCTCAGTTTGAGGACAAATTGATATTTTTGTTTTAACGAAGCAAATCTGTTCAACATGTAGTTTTAAAAGCAGAATCTGATTGTGTTTAATTCAATAAAAGTGTTTTCCTTCATAATGTTTTTTTTTTTTTTTTTTTTTTTTAATAAGTCATGCACACTGTCTGTTCTGATATACCTGATGATGAAAATGTCACTTAATGTTAATACATTTAAGTAAAAGCCTGGAATTAAATAGAGCTTTAAAAGCAATTTAAGGGAAGGTTTTTTTATTTATTTATTTTTTTATTTTTTTTAATTGATAGTTTCATGGCTCCATTGAAGTTGCTGCACAGTAAAGGGCATTTTCTTACAGAAAAATGGAAAAATAAAAACATTTCAAAACATACAGTGGGGTCCAGAAGTCTGAGACCACATTAAAAACATGGGATTCAAAAACCTGGGAATAAACAGATAATGTTTTCAGTTGCGTAAGAAAGTTTTGGTATAATTTCTTCTTTAAAGAAATAAAGTTTTGGTATTGAAAAACCAACACAAAGGTATATAATGAATAAGAAATATTTTTGATTCTGAACTATTTCTAGGTCATCTAATCACATAAGCTAATTTTGACATTGGTTATGTTAAAGGTGCACTCAGCAATTTTTTATGCACGTCATCTTGGACTAACGCTGCATTCACGTTGTGTCGGAATTACTGTAATTACGAGATGGCAACTCGGCGGTTCTACTTGGAGACATTCACGTCTTGGGAACTCGGACGTTCTCTGTTTCAATGACAACACTCGTAACACCAAAATGGCTTTGTTGTTAATAACAGCGAAATATTTATCTCTACATTAATTCATTAATTCACCACTAAATGTTTTTGCTAAATGTTTAAAAACAAAGATAACGATCCAGGTAACAATGGGATAATAAAATGGCATATCAAACCGAACTCTGTGTTCACTACCTTTAACTGTTGAGAGCACTGCCATATTGGTTCTTTTCACATGACATCACAACTGTCAAGTCGGAGCTTTCATAGAAATCCGAGTTTACAACTTGTAATAACGAGCTCTACGAAGACGTGAATGCTTTTTACAAGTCGGGATCTTGTAATTACGGTAATTCCGACATGTCGTGAATGCTCAACTACACTGACACCTAGGGGCCTGGATGCAGCATCATTTAAACGCAAAAGTTTTCAGTTACCAATGCCCATTGTCGAAATTCACTATTCACAGTCAGCCATGATTAATTTAATCCAATCCATGAGCGAAAGTGTCCAATAACAGTCCGGTTACTAAAAGATAAAAGCAAGCAGTACTGGGCTGGTCATGTGATTTTCCCCATGAGGGGAATACTCTCCATGTAGAAAAAAACAAAACAGCTTTTCTAAGGTTACTGATATGACTGTAGTCTTCATCTCACGGGAGTGCTCATGATTTTATACATATGTTTCAAAATTACAATTTGTTCATTAAGTAGTCCAACTTTTTTAATGAGGAAAAAATACTGATTGCACCTTTAACTCCTTTTGTACAAAAGTAGAGTGCATGCTGTCATCAAATCAAAAGGAGGACATACCAAAATTGTACAAAATTTTGAAATGCATGTTTTTTTCCAATTCAGCTTTTCACTTAAATGGTTATGCTGATAGTATTATTTGTAATGAAAACAATTGTGTTAAATTAGAGAAATTAATTTTCATTAGTTGTCTCAGCCTTTTCGATTCCTCTAAATGCCGTTCAGCTTAGAGGATACAATAAAAGTAGTGCAAGCAGGCTGCAACAATACAAGATATGGCATGTGTGTGTAGTTGTTTAATGCTGAGATATGTGTGGCTTGTGTCTGATAGCTGCTGAAGTGAAGAGCTCAGTGTTTTGATTGCTCATGATTCTTTCAAAGTGGGCAGATTTTTATCTGGAACCCGAGAGGGGAAATATCGCTTTTTGAATGCTCAGCCAGTTGCCTGACAATAGGCTCGATGTGCAAACAATGTGCTTCCCTCTGTTGGCCTCTACCCACTGCTGTATTCATCCCCACACTTTCACTGGTTCATTCTCTTTTTCCCTTTTCTTTTATTCCCCCGCTCACTCACTTTAAATTGATTAATTGGAGTTCACAGTGGACAGGCCATCTCACCTGATGTTCTTCAAAATTCACAGCATTTGGGAGCAAATAACAGATAATCCTGCCTTAAGTCATTATTTCCAATCTGAAGTTTAATACTTCTGTTCAGAAAACTTTTTCCTTAAAAAAATAATATTCTGGGTTCAATACAAGTTAAGCTCAATCGACAGCATTTGTGGCATAATGTTGATTTCCACCAAAATTAATTTCGACTCGTTCCTCCTTTTTAGTTAAAAAGCAGAAAGCGAGGTAACAGTGAGGCACTTACAATGGAAGCGAACGGGGCCAATTTCTAAACGTTAAAATACTCCGTTTCAAAAGTATAGCCACAAAATGCAATCAATGAATGTGTTAACATGATTATAGTGTGCTAAAATCGCTTCCTAACCTTTTCAATGTAAAGTTATATCCAATTATACAACTTTGTTGCCATGTCGATGAATGCCGCAAACACTAAAACCCTAAAATGACGATTTAAACAACTTTACAGTTCATATAACACATGAGTTTTAACAGAATAATTAATGTAAGTGCTTTTATAAATTTATAAACTCTCCAAAAATTGGAGGTCTGCGTAGCTCAGCAAGTAAAGACGCTGACTACCACCCCTGGAGTCACGAGTTCAAATCCAGGGCGTGCTGAGTGACTCCAGCCAGATCTCCTAAGCAACCAAATTGGCCCGGTTGCTAAGCAGGGTAGAGTCACATGGGTTAACCTCCTTGTGGTCACTGTAACGTGGTTCTTGCTCTCGGTGGGGCACGTGGTGAGTTGTGCGTGGATGCCGCGGAGAATAGCGTGAAGCCTCCACATATGCTACGTCTCTGCGGTAACGTGCTCAACAAGCCACATGATAAGATATGCGGATTGACGGTCTCAGACGCGGAGGCAACTGAGATTCGTCCTCCGCCACCCGAATTGAGGCGAGTCACTACGCCACCACGAGGACTTAGAGCGCATTGGGAATTGGGCATTCCAAATTGGGGAGAATAGGGGAGAAAGAAAAAAAAAACTAAAAAAATTGGCCCCTTTCACTTCCATTGTAAGTGCCTCACTGTAACCTCGATTTTTTATTTTTATTTTTTTTTTATTTATTTTTTTTTAAAAGCAAAAAAAGGAGAAACGAGTCAGAATTAATTTTTGTGGTTATCAACATTGTCACAAATGCTGTTGCTTGAGCTTAACTTGTACTGAACCCAGAATATTCTTTTAATTTTCAGTACCATACGTCATTGCCCCTAAAAATTGATTGGTTTATGTATGGATATGATGATCACAAACTATAGGTCTAAATCATAATTGGCTTCAGAAACATTACTGCCAAACACTTACAGTAAATTCAGTACTAGGGCTGTTGTGGTGGCAAATATTTACCACCGTGGTGTTTAAGGGTCAACCACCGCCGGTAAACAGTGTTGTACAGTGGTTGGAGGGCAGGGAGCAAATTACATGTGTAATGTGGATCGAATTTTAAAAAGTAACAGATTTTCGCAAGTCTTATAAGTTGATACATTTACGTGCACGTCACCGTCGGTGGTACTCCACCATCGTGATGGGGTGGTTGTTATGGTGTTCCTAGCAGCCCTATACAGTACATTGATCAATTTCTATCGAATGGTCAAAATTTCATTTTAAAAACATACTGTATGTAAACAACATTTTACAGGATCGCAGTCATAAAGTTTTTGTGTGTTTGTTAAATCTTCTAAATAAACTGAACTTGACCCTTATCTCAGCCCTGGCACTCAAGAGGTTGTGAAATGGGCTGGTGTTGTGGTGGCTTGTCTTCTGACCTTTGACCTCTTTGTTCTGTTTTTAGGAACGGAATCGACCCTTTGACCCCTTTAACTTGCAAACCTTGGAGAATTCCTTAATGGACATGATCAGGACCGACCATGACAAAGGTAAACAACATCCTGCCGTTGGCCCACCAATGACTATCGCTGATATTTTATGGAGGAATCATTTTGCAGGTTAGGACTCTTAGTTTATACATCCATATGTACTGTATTTGTTCTTTTGGCTTCATCCATTAAAATCATTAGGCTTTGGCTGATATGACATTGTTTCTTATATGCCTCATCTGCAAAATATTGCATACTATTTCTATATACTGTATCTCTAAGCTTTTGCAACAAGTATTTTTTATGTATTTTAAGTGTTTCAAATCACTTCGTTCACTGAATTCTGGTCTGTTTCTGATGTTAGTCTTTAGCAAAGCATTAGCTGAAGAGAAAGTTGACAGTAGTTGCTCTCATCTGTTGTGGGAAATTCTCTCGCAAGATGTTTTAAGATCACACTGCAGTCTCGGGGGAGATCATGAGAGATGGTTTTCCTCTCTTAGACAATGGAAGCGTGTGAGTGTTTAGACAAACAGGAGGAGAGAGAGTGTGAGGCAGAGCGATTGTTTTTATGTGCTGGATGCATGGAGAGACAGAGCAGGGGCCCTGTCACGTTCTCAAGTGTGGAGCTGTTTTTCCTGCTGTGGGATTGAGAGGAGCTGTGAAGAGCTTCATTGTGGAATTAGTTTTGGGTGGTTCAGTGTTGACTGTGTCTCTGAAAATTAATCTGGCAGTTGGAGGGCTGGATTCTTGAGGGATTGTTCATTGAAATGAGAGTAGAGAATCCTGACTAACAAATGTCTTAGTTATGGCAAACTGTTCTCCTCCAACACATAATGGCAACAAAGAGAAAAGGAGATGACAAAATATTTGTATGGAGCCAAACTTTCTTATGCTCCTGGTTTTTGGCACTTGCTAAATGATTCAATTTATATTGCCAAAGAAACCCTTTTCCACATCCCAATGAGCAGTGATTGTGTTTCTCATGTGTGTTTGGGAAACGTGGGGACTCATTGCAGTTGTTTGGCATCTACTTGTCATAGATGTTGTTTTTGAATAAGTTACTACTAGAAATCAGTGGTGGATAAGGGCCTGTGGAACAGGTTCTTCAAACATGAAAATGTGTGTTGTATTACCCTTACTTTTTCAACTCCCCATCCAACCACCTGGCTCCTTTCTGGTATGTAAGCCCCACCTTTCATGATTAAATCCATACCTGATGGATCAAGTCCTGCCCTTCATATTTTGGTTGAATATCCTGTTTCACTTGGATATACAGTACTGTGCAAAGGTTTTAGGCACAAAATAATGCCATAAATATTTATCGTCATACGAAGTCCAGTAAACATACAAAAATCTAAATCAATATTTGAAGTTTTCACCTTCTGATTGGACGAGAGACATTCCATGAGTGCTGATGTCTAGCACCATCAGCACTTGAAAGTAGTGTTGGGTTTGAGCCCACCTTAGTCGAGTCCGAGTCAAGTCCATGTCTTTAAACAATCGAGGCCGAGTCGAGTCTGAGTCCGAATGAATCTGTTCAAGAATCAGAATTAAAATTGTAACCGTAAACTCAACATCAATATTTTAAGCTTATTTTGACCTTCAAAACTAAGAAGAACATTTTGTCAAAATAAATGCAAAAAACAAATGATTAGTATCCAACTGAACAGTTTCAGAATGAAAGCATTCTGTTGACATTTCAATTATTTGTTGATTATTTCAAATTTTAATTTAGTTTTAATTTCTACTTCATTTTCAGTTTTTCCATTCAATTTAGTTTAGTTTTATCTAAAATTATGGGTGAAACACATTTAATGTAGTTAATACATTTAATAAATGGTAATATTAAAACATTTAATAATGCCCATAAAATGAAATACAACAACATAAAATAAAAAGAGAAAAGATCAGATACCATTAAAAAAAAAAAAATTATATCCCACAGTACTACACTTCACACTTTTCAGTCCTCCTGCTGTGTCCAGGTGTAGCCTATTTCCCTAAAGTCAAGATCAAACTCACCTCGGGCTGACGTTTCGTTCTTTTCACATTATATTTAGTATGGATAATAGGTGAATAGAGACTTCTCCCCTCACTTGTGTTCTTCACTGTATTTTCTGACTTTTTTGCCATTGAAACACAAGTGCCAGCTTTACTGGTAACACACAGAGGTTGCGCTACAAATATGTAACGGACTGAGTTGTACAATTTCCATCATGGCCTATTTCATCCGTCATATTAGTTTAAATATCCCTGATACGTAGTAAATTAGATTTTGTCTCGACATAGTCAACATTTTCAGTTAGAAATTACTTTGCGTAGTAAGCGTGCGTCTGATAAAACATTTGTTCTATTTAATCATTTGCAGAGTTGGGGAACGTACTTTCAAAAGTGTACTTATGTTATTGATGTTTCTGGATGAGAGCGGCAAAGCACATGTGGCGATCTCTCTCTCTCCCGCACACACATACAGCGCGAGCGAGAGAGTTAGAAAAGTACTTTGAAAGAATAATCACACATAAGGACATACGCTTGAAAACTGATGCGCAGTATCAAATACACAGAATGTATGATAGTACTTACAGTATAGAGCACATCAGTATGAAGACGAAGCCAAATCCCGGACATTTAGAGGCAATTTTGAAATCCCGGCCAGACGCTTTTACAGGTCTGAAAAAGAGGACATGTCTGGGGAAAAGAGGATGTATGGTCACCCTATGTTACATTATTTTTTTTTTGTTTTTCATTGCATCACAAATGCCATGGACTCAGCCGGACTCGGAAAAAAATCCCAAGTCCGAAAGGCTCGAGTCCGAGTCAAGTCCGAATAAAAATGCATCCGAGTCTGTGACAAGTCCATTAAAATTGGACTCGTGACTCAGACTCAAGTCCGAGTCCGAACTCGAGTACCCCAACTCTACTTGAAAGCTTTTTGAATCACTCCGCTTGTGTTTGTGGTGTTCTAAACTAAAGTGTAAGAGCAGCGCACATATGTAAAAGAGCTAGATGGGTGTCTTTTAATTTTTCCCTGTGACATTAAAAATTTTAGCTAGCAGGTGGTGACAAAAGACAATTTTTATATGTTATGAGCCAGTAAAGTGTGACGGCCCTGTCTGGTGTTTTCGCTGTATTCCATTTCTCCTTCGCAGTGTGGCAGCAGGTGTGGGTGCTTTCCTGATTGCTCTGCTGATGGGCACTAGGATAAAAGATCTGTTCCTTTCAGTGCTAGCTGGTTTCCCCTTGCTTCTAGTACTTTTTGGGGACTATTGTTTGGACGCTTTGAAAACCTTATTTTTTTTCCTTTAAATAAATTTATTACTTTATGCTAATTTGGGTATTGCCTCTTCTTCATGTTGCCCGCCAAGTGCCAGGCATGTTTAACAAAAGTTTGACGTGCATTGAGTCAGTGCACGTCACTCAGTGGGCGGTTTCTTTGAAATCATCGATATTGTCTCTCACTCCATGATTGCTCTGATTACTACTACAACATTACAGATGGGAAATACAGTTATTAAGGCTTATCACAGCTGAGAGACACAACAGACGGAGTAATCAGAAACATACGAGGCACTTACCTGATACCGTAGTTTCTGCTGCGATGAGATCTAATCAACATGTTGGAGGAGAGAATGGTTTCTATAGTGAATGACTCTTGTGCACTGGTTACCACAAATTCTCAGAACGGCTATTTTTACACAGAAAATACGATGTATTTGACAAGAATTCCCATTATCTTAAGCAAGCTGACTAACACTACACTATTGCTTGGGAGTCGCAACAGACGCAGGTAATCTCGCACACTCAATCATGTTTTCTTTCTTTCTTTCTCTCTCTCAAACACACACATCCTTATTTCTCCAATAACTTGTTAGAAACAGCCCAAGCCATCATTACTAGTTCTGAAGTGACGTTTTTTTTAATTAGCATTGGAGGCTTGTGCAGATCTTTTGAACTAGCAATGGTAGATCCTGATCCGTGGCATAAGAATGTAGTTTCATGCACAAATGTGTGTTTTTGTTTGTTTGTTTTTTGTGTGTGTGACAGTGCTTAGTTTTTTCTAATTTTTTAATTTACTTGTTCTTTTAACTGTTGTATACAAGCAATATCACACTCTCAATTGTGCTGTGATTACCTGCGGCCAAATTACAGCCGTACTGATGTAGGGCCATTCAGCACTCTTGCTCGTGTGATATTGCTTTACCATCTTAAACAAATGTTTTTGTGAAACATCATAAGTGCCTATAACTTTTGCACAGTACTGTATGTTAAATTACGGAAGTAGCATAGGTTGCAAACACCATTTCATGTTGACTTTTAAAGCTGATGTGTGTAATAATTTTTATCGCCGCTTATTATGCATAGTCAATTGTAACTAAGCCATTTGAAGGTTAATTTCACCTAAAAGTGACACTGTGGCTCTGTGGTGCTATTCAAACATTCGTTTGTTTGTTTGAGTGGCTCGACCGATTGTGTGAGTTTGGGGTGGGACTCTCTTTTTGTACAACCAATGGAAAATATTGGGAGTATTCTGGAATCTGATTAAAAACCGTGAGCACATTTACATGCACACCAATACGCTGATAACTACCAAAAATCCACTTATTTAAAAAATCTGACAACGCAAAAAATCATCGGGTTATTCTCTGCTTTTGATGTTAAAGTGTAAACAGGCATGCGCGCAACACTTGCGCACACTGGATGAGCCAGTTAGAATGCCGGTAAAGTAGTTTACATTTAATGCAAAATCGAGTTCATGGGAAAAAACTACAGTTGGCTGCATAAGTTTGCATTCCCCTTGCAAAATCTGCAAGATATTTATCATTAAAAAAATTAAAGGATCATAAATGTTTTTATTTTTTATTTTTTAGTTCTGCCCTAATGAGGTTATTTGAATTTACAGATATTTACACATATTCCACAACAAAAAATAATTGAATCTACACAAATGATCCTGTTCAAAAGTTACATCTGCTTGGCTCTTAATATAGTGTGTTGCCTTCTTGAGCATCAATTTGGTATCTTAACTGGTAGAGCATGGCGCTCACAATGCCAAGATCATGGGTTAATTTGCCAGGAAACGCACTAAATGATAAAAAGATATATACCTTGAATGCACTGTAAGACGCTTTGGATAAAAGCGTCTCCCAAATGCATAAATGTAAATGTAAATCAATGAATGTATGCACCTTTTGTAATTATTGTGTTGTCAAAAGCTGGATGTCAACATCATTTGGCCACTCTTGGGAAGAACTAAAATGTGCAGAAGATGCTGGGAAACCAAAGAACATGCAGTTCCTTGTTGTTTTATTGTTAAAAAAAGTGGACAGCTTCACTGCTCACGATTTATGCACAACTATCACAAAAAAACAAAACAAAATCCACATTAATCTCAATCCACATTAATCCGATAGCTATGGAAAGTGGATGAATTTGCTTTGTTTTGAAATGCACAACCAAGTAATGGAGATTCTAACATTTGCACAAACGAACACACACAAATCGCATGATCTCTATTGTGTAATTGTAACCAAAGGTTTAAACCAAATCAGTCATTTCCTATATGTGAGCGGTTTGAAAAATCTACCAAGGCTTGCCTGAGACTGTGTTGACTGTCACTGCTTGGCAGCAGATGCAGTCAGTGGTCAATAACTCTGTTGTAATGGTCATACTAAACTAGCTGATGATACGAGTATATTTTAGGATACTTTTTCTTCACATCTGCACAAACAGGTTCCTCTCATTCAAACTAGGAAATGCTTGATTGGGCAACATGTAATCTAGGACGCTGAGATGAGTTGGGTTCAGGCAGAGCTAATGTTGTAGGTTTGTGCAGGACAAAGTTTAGAGAGTGGCTAAGACTGTGATGCAAGATGTTTGTCAACCCTAGGCTAGGTTGACTTTGAACTTTAACATTGAAAAAAGTACCTAATGGTTCATGGTCCAATTTATCCGTCATAGAAGGCCCAGTATGAAAAAATGTCTGTATGAATAGTGTAAGCCATAATTTCTCATTTCATGAACTGCCTCTCGTTTTTGAGGGAATGTGTAAGGACAATCATAGATCAGCTTTTTCAGTTTGCTGAAATAATTTGTTTATTCTGCGTTTCGGAGTTCTTACTAAATGTTGAAGAAAATAAAAATAATCTAAACTGCATAATTTCAATAAATTATGTGTATTAAAGAAATGTACATATCTTTGGCATTCTATTAGAGAATGAGTTTGTAGTTGAGAAATAATTCTCTCAGATTGTTGCACAGTTTCCTGCAGCAGTTTGTAGCAGGACCAGATTTCATTGTAGGATCTTTTCTATTAATAGTTTAACATTGTTTGTCTTTCCCCAAACAGACCGTGTGAAGCACAAGGTGTGCGTGATGCTGACGTGATAATTATTGACCTGTGAGCTGATCTTTACATGCTAGAATACCAGTATGATAATCAGCAAGTTTGTTTGATCCATCCAGGGATTTTTTTTCTTAGCCATCTCAGTTTAAGGGATGTTAAAAAATACATCAATGCATCATGATTAGAGGTCAAACGATAGTGGAATTTACAATACCGATAACTAAGGTGGAAGTAAAGGCAGATAACCGATTAGTTAGTTAATCAGTTTTTCCTAATTAATTTATAGAATATAAAACAAATGTCTTATTCTTAATTAATTATGGTGGGAAAAGACAGAGTCAAAAATGAATAAAATCCCAGTTGCAGTTTTTTGTTCAACCAAATTCCTAATAATAACTAGAAAAAAATTAAGATTTGGTACATAATGCGGGACTTTTAAGTATAAACAAGCCCGAAACACACTAATATGAAAAATATTGGCAACTATCGACAGATTTCTGCCTATAACCGATAGGTCCAAAAAGCGACTATCGGCACAGATGAATCGGTAAAACCGATAGATCGGTCTACCTCTAATCATGATGCATTGATCTGATGATGAAAATCCAATACGTGGAATTTAATAATCAATTAGCCTACAATTGAGCACAACAGTGCCCGTCTTGGTTCCTGAAGTGTTATTCCTATTCATTTTTTCCATGGGGATTTCATTAAACTCATAAAAGTGCCATAAAAGAGTCATGAAGCAAACCAACCACAGTGAAAAAAAAATTGTTGGTTTAACTTGATTCAATTGTAAACACTGGTTCCACACCAGAAAATGTGTTTCTTTGATATGAAATTAAAATGTAGTTTCTACTCAAAACTTTGTGTAGCAAAAACCTAAATTAATTGAGTAAACCAAACATTAAATTTCATAAAATGCTTCAAATATTAATCACGTAGTCCCAACACAGTTGGGTTAAGTGAACATAGATGGATTGTACACAATGGCCACGTTCACACAGCAGCAGAATATGGTTGTCAGACCTTTTTTGAGTGCTTAATACGGCTGCATTCACACACAGGACGGTTATTTACGAGTGTGACAACCGCATTTTATAACCGAACTGACACCTGCAAATTTTCAGGTCTCACAACCGCATTCTCTGTAAACTTGTGCTGTGTGGACAACTAGTTGTCAGTCACGTCAAATAATGTAAAAGCCACGCTGCACTGTACAATCGTGTGTCTTGTGTTAATCATGAGGGGTTTTGTTAACTTACTGAGATGGAGAAATGAGCTGTGTGTCATCCGAAAATCCAACAGCTGTCTTTCACTGAAGCTGCTCGTCATTGCGAGTCGCGTGACAAATGCTTCACTCTTAAAAAAACATTCAAAGCTGCTGTCGATTAATTATGATCTGATTAATGAACTTGCACCTCATTTGGACTTGTTTGTTTAATAACGCGGCTTCAATTGCGATAAGACATGCCGGTGTTATGGAAGTCACCATCCTTGATATTTACGTTAGTCACTGTCACTATGGTTACAGCTGTCAGAATACGGGCTTGACTTTGGTTGTTTGTTTATACAAACAATATTCAAATGGCTAATGTAGGCTGTTGTATGAACAGGACATTTCAAGACTCACACAAGTAAATGCGGTTGTCAATCCCAAACACTGACTGTGTGACCATAGACGATGAAATTTAGTTGACCAAATGCTAAAGAATTGTGTTGCATTAACTCATTTTAAATAAGTTAATTGAGCAAGCAATAAAAATCACATTGACTGAACACCATCAGTTAGAAGTCTGAATCCATTTAATAGCAATGTAATTATATTACTTTTTGATGACTGTTGAATATCACTTAGACTTTACACAATATAATTAAGTTCTCATCTCAAACATAAATGTATTAAGTTGATTTCAAGTTAACTGGTTTAGTATTTTCAATACAGCTGCAATACAGTATTTTTTTCATTGCAGGTGGATCACAAGAATACAAGCTTTAATTTGAAGCAAAAAAGTACTTTAGACAAAGGTACAAAACAGTGTACTTACCATCTTTAATAAGAGCATGAACTACAGTCCCATTATGCATTGAGAATGATGTAATTCAATTAAAAATGATGTTTTGAATCATACCAAAATAAACATCCCTTAGTTTGTGATGTGTAATGAGTATAGGAGCAGATTAAATCTGTGTACTTTTATTGCATGTGCTGCACAGATTTTGGGGGGAAATCTGCAGAATTATGCAGAATGGATTTAAACATGGTTAAATGTGTTAAACGGAATTGAGCGTACAGCCCTACTCATATTCATCAATTCAATTCTGACCAAATCTGCAGAGCTTTTTGCTCTGTTCGGCGCATTTAGATTCTGCGTGGACCTGCTAATGGTATGAGGTAGTATATGGATGACCTGACCTTTACTTAAATTCCACAGAAATTGTGGCATGTGCTTTGCATCAGTTCTTGCTGTAGCCTGTTGTTGAGTGGATTGATTTGAAAGCTCCAAGGTCCAAGTTCTCAGAAGTTGTATTGTAACTTTTATTTCAAGCAAGTGTGTCAGCAGGGAAGACGACTTATGTGTATCTGTCATAAGACTAGAAAACCACCCACTTTCATGCTGAAGGAAAGACTTTGACATTTACTTCCAGTGTTCTGGTTTGATCAAACAGCGAAAGGGCAAAGGTAAATGCATAATTTGTATAAGCACGGACCCCAGTGAGGAAATGTCAGCATATATCAAAAGAATGCTGATGTTAATCTTAGTTGAGTGTGATCTGTAGATTGCCATTTAACAGTTTAAATGAATACTTCACCTAAAAATGAAAATTCTGTAATTTACGCTCTTGTTGTTTCACAATGTTGTTTGACTTTTCTTCTGTGGTACACAAAAGGAGATGTTGGGCAGTATGACAGCGTTAGCCACCATTCACTTTATTTTGTTACATTCCTTTGAAAGTGTCAAAGTATTGTATTACAGTTAGGTTTTAAAGGGGTCATGACATGCCTTTTTAATTTTTTTTATGTGTTCCTTGAGGTTCACTTATAATATTAGTAGGCTTGGGATTGATGACTTTTTACCCATCAATATATATCTGAAGATTTTTCTGATGATTATCTATATACAGTATATCGGGATTTTTTTCAGATATAAATATGGCTGTTCATTGCACAATAGACTTTATTTATTTTTTCAAAACAATTTCTCAACACAACTTTGTTAAAGTGTGAGCGGCAGGGTAAATTAAAGGGTGTCGCACACTGGATGTGTCTCTCTGACATCATGGCTCGTTATAAAATTTGTAAAAATTATTTTCTACAAAGATACATTGGTACTCTGAAGTGCACGGAGCGCAACTCGCATAGTTTTCCATTATATTCGACCCAAATAATTATCAAAGGACAAAGATTATTTACTCCATCGCTGGATGATGTATTGTGTATAGGCCTATGTATCTTTTATAGAGCGTTTGGGAGTTCTTACTAAATGTTGAAGAAAATAAAAATAATCTAAACTGCATAATTTCAATAAATTATGTGTATTAAAGAAATGTACATATCTTTGGCATTCTATTAGAGAATGAGTTTGTAGTTGAGAAATAATAGTTGAGAAAAATACAGAAAATGATGTATTTTCAGTTACAAGTATGTTGTTTTGTGGTTTAACCGCTTGAATGAAAGACCTATTCAAGGCTACATGCAGAGAAATTGCGTAATAAACGTCGCCATTTCTAATCGTTCAGTTTGCACAGTTACAGCAGTTTCATACACTAACCTGCAAACTCATCAACGTCACTTTGTTCATTCTTGAAGTACAAAAACCTTCATAACTTTGGACTGCCATATGCTGTGCCGCCTTAACTCGTCCTGTGTGTGTGTGTGTGATCGTGACTGCGACCGGCTTCAGTAAATTTTATATCACCCTCTTGTGGTCTCCCAATGCTATTACGCCATATTGTTAAACAGAGGCCAACTGAGTGAATTGAAAAAGCATGCGAATTAGGCTTCTAATTTAAATGTCGGCTAATTTTAATATATCAATGCCTCACAAATAGATCTATAAAATAGCGTGCCGATCAGTAATCAATATATCAATGTTTTATGACATCCCTAAATATTAGTAAAGTTTGTAAAAGTACAAAAACAGTCATATATTTGTAAAACATAATCACTTTCCACCCTCATTCTGAAGCTCTGTCAGAAACGCTCGGTTTTGCTGCTGCTTCTCCTTTAGGACTTGACAGTAAACGCCCACTGTTTTGATTGACACTCTGCTCTTGAGTGACCAGCCCTCTCTTCTCGCAATCTCACTGCTCCTACTGGAGAGGGTTACGGAAGGGATAAGGGAAAGTAGGTGTTGATGTGAAGGCGGTCAGATGCAAATGCCTACCACAGTGTGACATCACAATGTGGAGGAAGTAACGAGTCGTTTTGGCAGCTTGGTTTCAACAAATGCTCTTTATGCAGTGAGAAGAAAGTTTTGAGTTCTGAAACTTACAGTATGTTTTTATAGTACAATGAATATGTCGAAAGATCAAGAAAAATGTAATTCATATCAATTATTATTTTATTTGTATTTTTTATGGTAGTATTTTTAGTTTGTGTATTGCATTTGCAGCTTGACTTCAAGGAAATTTGACCACAGTGTCAATGTTTCGACAAAATGAATGTTGGAAAAAGTTTTAGTTTTTATTTTGGTGATTTAATGGAATATGATTAAGTGATTATTAATCACTTTGTTCCAGTAAAAATCTGAACACCTGTAAAACAAACAATATACATTTGCCTGAGAAGCAAAAACATAATTTATTATCAAGACGAAATTGTGATGTTTTTGCTTAAAACAAGTCAAACAAAAGTGCTTGTGGACAAGACAACATACATTCTCTTTCAAGATGCAGTCCCTGAAATCTTTATCTTGTTTTAAAATAGTAATATTTACTGGAAAACAACACAGAGATACTAATTAAGAGTATATTTTTGCAGTGTATCTAGTTGTTATTCAGTTAAAATGACTCAGCAGTGACATTTAATTCAGCCAAATGCGTATTTAAAGTGTACTCTCTTTAAAGGGCAGATAGAGTTTTGAGCCGTTTATTGCACTGATGAACAGATGAATCATGCGTCTCTTCAAACGTGTCAATATTTCATGATGAAATCGTGATGGGGCATTCATTTACAAATCAACTTTACACCTTTTTATTGTTGTTTACCTTGGCTACTGTTGGTACACAGACTAACGGTTGAGCTGTTGTCGTATTGATTTGAATTACTGAGAAAATCATCCAAATGTGCATGTGTGAATGATTTGCTCTCTGCACAGCTGCAGATTTTTACCAGAGAGTTGATATATAGCAAAGCACATGAACCCTAACAGCGCACACAAGCTGGGAAACATTCGTCTTGCTCTCTCACAGGGCCAAATACCTGTCAAAACCATGTTGTGCAAATGTCTTATCACTTGCCATTATTTGACATTGGTTGCGGCACCGAAGGGCACAGCGTCTCTGGGAATCTCGTTGTGCTGTAGGGAAGAGCTTTGCAAATGTGACTAGCAGAGGTTCTGAATTTGCATGTGAGCCAGTCAAGGCTTGCTCGCAGCGTTTCCTGGAATCCCACCAGAGCTTTGCTATCATTTACAACCAAAACTGCTAATGCTGCCACATTAGAGCTCTCATTCTTAAAATACAACAACAGCTGCTTTACACTCATGCAAATTAAGACTTCATGTAGTTACAGTGACTGTATGTGTTTACTTAGCTATACTTTGGGGACCAAATTGTCCCTAGATGTTTGCTAAATTTGACTATCTTTTTTGGGGGGCATTTGGGGACATATTTATTTAGAAATACTGTGTGTCATAAAATGCATATATACTGTTTATATATTAGGGCTGTAAATCGTTTTTGTTTTATTTTATTTTTATTAATCATAGTTTTCTGTATTTAATCGCAGTTAATCATGGTACATGGTAGGCCTATGTTAAAACATTCAAATATAATCAGAAATATATTTAATTACACTTTGTCTCAAATACCTTGCAAGTAATTGGTTAGTCATCACTTATTTTAATTATTTAAATATGTACATGTTAAGATGTTCAGTTTTGGTGCAGAATGTGGATAGAGTTAATTAGACACATTTTTGCAGGTATAAATATTTGACACAAATATATGTAAACATGCCATAAAATCAGTGAACATGCTGTAATTAAATTTACAGCTCAATTCATATCAAGCTTTATTGGCAAGATAAACTTAAGTGTACATATCCAATGCACTATAAGACACTATACATACAGAAATAAAACAAATTGAACGCTGAAGTTTAATTTGCTGAAGTTCAGTCTCTATCGTGCACATGCTGGTTCTCTCTTGCACGGTTTTGCTTTTGACACTGGTTCAGATGATAGTGAGTGAGCGTTTTCGGTCGACGCAAAGAGATATCTTGCCCGTATCTCTCCCACATCTGGCTAACCGTTTGCGGGTGAAGTCTCTATTTTCCATACAGTAAATCCGCTCCCGTGTTTATTATGCCTGTGACATGCATTGCACGTAATGAAGAAGCGTGCACTGCTCCACACAATCAGTTTCTGTGAACTATTAATTAAAATTAACATGTTAAATTTCCCAGCACTGATATGTATATTGTGTGTGTGTGTATGTATGTATGTGTGTGTGCGTGTATATATGTGTGTGTATGTATGTATGTATGTGTATATATATATATAAAAATATATATATATATATATATATATATATATATATATATATATATATATATATATATATATATATATATATATATATATATATATATATATATATATATATATATATATATATATATATATATATATATATTAGTGTTAGTATATAGTAATTGTAAAACAAGTCAAAGTTAGCATGTTGTTAATTTGATAGCCAAGTAAAAGTAAACATGTGAGTAAAAAAGGGGAAGGCTGCAAAATGTCAGGTGTCTCCTTGGTGTTTATTTCATTACTGTAATGGTTTATGTTTTTCTCTCCCCCTTTGTAGGTCGCATGGGTCTGAACTTTCACCATCCAGTAGCTGAGCATATATTGCCACTAAATAGTGAGTATCTCTTGCTCATAGTACTTTATTAATGTAAATGAGCATGTACTTAACTGTTCAGATGAACAAAGTGTTGGATTTCAGTTGTGAAGCAAACACATCTTGTTATAAATTCCCTCTTATTTGAGTTGAGCCAAATTATTCAAATGTGTGGGTCTTTTTATACACTGTCCCAGTTCACAAGTGCTGACCTGAGCATTGTACACCAGCACGTGGGACTGTGGAGGCTTATATGGCAGTTTTTTGTTGTGACAGAAGATAAACCATTTCTGACCATTTTTATATTAGTAGCATCGACCAATAAACATACTCGCTTGGCCTGTTAATAGAAGTCATACTATCATAATATCCCTTTGTCTGGGAGCTACCGGTATTATTACTGCTATACTATGCTATGCTATACTATACTACAGTAAAATTTACTTTTATATTTTTTCCACAGAATGTGTAGCATATTTAATATAGACCTACATTTGCACATTATTTGAAGGAGAGCATTGGCCAAGGAAGTGCTTTTTAAATATAATGCTGAAAATTTGGCTTTTTATCAAATTATTTGAAGAAATAATCAGCAGATTAGTAAATTAGCAAAAAAGTAGTTAGTTGTGACCCTAGTACACATTAATACACACTATGTTTCAAGGAGCTTCCTCATAAGCCACGTCAGCATGGCGAATAAATTTAAATCTTTGGAGTGGAGCATCTTCTTCAGCAGTGCAAACCTCAAGTGTTTCAATGAGGTGCTCACAGTTGAAAGAATTTCAACTTTGACCTTTCAAAACGTCAGCAAATGTTTTCAATGTTTACTCTGAACACCCCTCCTGCTTTTTGGCCAAGCAAACTCTTAAAATCCCTATTCTGTGATGATATTTGCAATGCATTTCATGTGGAGCTCAAAGCGGTGCTTGACGCCTGCGTTGAGTGATGCATTGACGGTCCGACGCAAGTCATTTGGAAGCCGCTTTAAAGAATTTGAGTAAAATGTTACGTAAAACATTTAATTTATGAAATTTTATGTATGAAATTTCATCAAAAATGATATTGATGAAACACTTAATGTTATCAGAAGAGCTCCGACCCTGAATAAACCCCACCTGATCTATATGTATGAGAGATGTTATAATTTAATCGGTTAGCCAAAATTTTTGACAATTTTAACGTCTAGCTAAATCAGGGAAATTGGATGGTAACTCTTACACTCGCTTGGATCTTTGTCCTTTTTAAGAATCAAACTGATCCGGGCTTATGTCATGGTTGGCGGAAGCTTTCCATTCTTCAATGATTCCGTATAAACTTCTAACAAAAGTGGAGCCAGTTCTGTAGCATAAGCCATCTGGCCCTGGACCCTTGCCTGTAGGTAAGGCCTTAATTAACTCATCAAGCTCCTCCAAGTTTATCCCAGAATCAAGAGAATTTTTTTGCTCAGTCGTCAGTTTAGGGAGATCTAATGGTTCCACAAATTTCCTAATATCTTCATCAGTAGATGAAGACGTGGAACTGTAGCCGTTTTCACTGAGGGAATGGTAGAAAAAGAATGATAGAAAAATCTCTGCTTTATATATCTAGCCAAAAGCTTCCCTGCTTTGTCCCCTGACTCAAAGTATGTCCTGCCCTGAACAGCCAAACTCCACCTTCCACGATAAAATAGGTATTATATCTGTATTTCATCAATTCTCTGAGGCCATCAGACAACATTTGGCGCTTCAGCTCTGCCTCAGCATTTTTAATATTCCCTTCTAAATCCACAATTTCTCGTGCTTTGAAATTTTTGATGAATGAGGCATACTGTATGATCCGGCCCCTAAGAACCGCCTTAAGTGCCTCCCAAGCCACACCCACAGAGGATACTGAGGACCAGTTGGTCTCCATATAAACACTGATTTCAGCTTTTAACATTTGTTGGAATTCAGTATTTTTCAAAGGGATACGTTAAAGCGCCAACTATATGATTTTTTTTTTCTCCGTATATGGCAACACCTCTAAACTCACCAGGGTGTGATCTGAGACTAAGATGTTTCCAATTGAGCAATCCACAATAGATGAAATGACGGACTTAGATATAAAAATGGAGAGAGATAATCCACTCATATTAACCTTTGACATATTAGAAAAATAGATTGTGTGTCAAAAACAAAATTATAAAGACCACATTCCAACATTAGAGCAACAAACAAACACCGAACTTCCCCCAAAACAAAGAAAAACTTGCGCATTAACCCCGCACATGACTGCGCCAACCGGCGTCAATCCTTCTAAACTTAAACAGTCCATGTACGTCTACGAGAGTTCCTGCGACAACTTTGCCGTCAGATTGCGTCCGGTGCTGCTGTACAAATTTTTTGAGACAGAATTACACAACAGAAAATAAACTATAAAACAAACTCCAGCCAATAGGCAGGATAAACACAAAGACATGTAAATTCCTCCACATAACTGATCCGAAGGTGTGTTCCTCCACAAAACAAACTCCAGCCGCTAGGCGGAACCAGCACAAAAACAAAAAAGGCGCTCAGTTCTTTGGACAGTCAAGTGAATGTTCAGTGAGTCAGGCTCACTAGGCTGTTACATGAGTGCAAAAAAATGCCCTAATCACTAGAAATATTCCACAGAACAAACTCCAACCAATAGGAGGCGTAAGAACAAAGAACGTGCAGATTCAACCACAACTGTCCTGAAGGAGTGTTACTCCACAAAACATACTCCGACCACTAGGCGGAACCAGCACAAAAAGAAACAAAGAAGGCGTCCAGCTTCCTCGAACAGTCAAGTGAATGTTCAGTGAGTCAGGTCCACTCGGCTTCATCACACATTTACTTACTCCATTGACTCCTATGAAGGATAATGCTTGCTGTGGGCATGTGAATGTTTTACGGCCATCCTTAGCATCTATTTTCAATTTGGCCGGAAACATCAGTGCGAAAGCGAACTTCCATTGATGTAAGAGATTCTTGCATTCCTTGAATTGATCCCGTTTCACTCTTGTTGAGTTCGCAAACTGTGGGAACAAGAAAATGTTGTGGTTCTTCCAAGAAAGCCTTCCTTTACTCCTCGCCTCGTGTAACACAAGATCTTTATCGGGTGATCTCAGAAATTTGGCTAGAATTGATTGGGCCTGTCTCCCTCAGTGGATCTCCGAGCCGGGACCCTGTGAGCTCACTCGAATTCCAGCTTATGGCCTGTTATGTCGAGCAGACTCGGGAAGAGCTTATCAAGGAATTTCAGCATATCTCTGCCTTCTTCGTTCTCAGGAATTCCAACAATTCGGACGTTGTTTCGCGGGCTATGATTCTCATTGTCTTACAATTTTTTCAAAATGCATTCCAAGTCCGCCTTGGTCGCTAGCGTGTTAGCAGCTAATTCCCTCTCCGATGACTCCAGATAATCGATCTGTTTCTCGACGTCCCCGATTCTTGTAAACAACTCCGAGAATTTCGTCTCCATGGAAGTGATCGATCGATGTAGTAGAGCAAGATCCTCCAAGTCCGCTTCGATCTTTGCCAGCATCACCAACATACCAGTTGACGCTGAATTTCTCCCGTCACACCATCCAAACCGAGTCCCTGGTCTGCGGCCCTGTCTGGGGTATCAGCTTGAGCACGTAAGATCCTTTTAATGTCTCCAGAGCCTGAGGATTTTGAATTCTTTGACATATTGTCTTCATAGAACAGTTATGGATCAGGGTGTATAGAATCTCACCAGTTTATGACCTAAAAAGTATTAAAAACTAGCAAAGTGCTCGGAGCTCGCCATTCACACGTCCAACCCTCACGTGGCGCCACGCGACCACCCTCGACATACTTCAGATTTAACATTTTCATTGTTTATTGTTTACCTTGATATTGTAATCTATTTAGAAGTCTGGGTTTTGATTCTTAACCCATCACAAGGAAAGTTGGAGTCTACTGTTCTTGCTCTGTGTCCCATTTCAAGACTATTCAAGGTTGCATTGTGATATGCCGTGATATTGCATTAAGAATCAGCAAATTGCTGTTTGTCACTCTCGCCCTTGTAAAATTTGACCAGTTATTCTTTAACAGAAAAAGAAACTCTATTAGATCAGTAACTTTCTATTGCCTGCTGCCCTACAGTCACTTCTCAATTCTCACTCTGGACCAAACACCCCTCTCCCGTCAGTGGTGACTGACTCGAGACACATCGTAGCTCTACTTTCTTGTTGCTAGGAGTTTAAGACCCCCATGACAACGTTCATTAGACATCCCTGTCTGCCTGGAGTTTTTAAGAATTTACACAGAGACGGTTTTAATGAAAACCCCAAAAAAGACTCCTCAGCCTGAAGACAATGTTTCCATCAAACTCTGAAAGTGTCACACAATTGGAGCCTGAAGTGGCAGACCTGTCTCTTCCAGAATAGTTTTATTGTGTTTAGAAAAGAGCTTCCCCTCATGAGACTTTAGTTAACTTCTAATGCTTAACTAATGCTTTTAGAAGACAATGAAATGCAATGAACTGTTGGCCACAACTGGAGTAGTCCATTGCACAGCCACTAACCTTTACTATGAGTTAAAGGAACAGATTACCCAAAAATGAAAATTCTCTCAACATTTTCTCACCCTTATGCCATTTTATGCTGATTTTATGTTCTTTTTGGAGCGTCAAAATTTTGGCACCCATTTGCTTGCATTCTATGGACCTACAGAGCTGAGATATTCTTCTAAAAATCTTCATTTGTGTTCTGCAGAAGAAAGAAAGTCATACACATCTGGGATGCCATGAGGGTGAATAAATGATGAGAGAATTTTCGTTTTTGGGTGAACTATCCCTTTAATGAAGCAGGAACTAATACAGAACCACTGGCTTCAAGAAGTAGTTCATCCAAACATTCTTACATCTTCAAAAAAAAAATGTAATTATGTTTCCAAATTTCCAAACATTCCACCCATTTAATTTTTTGGTGTAAACATCCGAAACTCAAGCCATTGGTTGAAGCAGAAGTTGACAAAGTACTCTACACCAATGGTTCTTTACTGGTTTTGCTTCAGGACCCAGATTATACATTGGACATACATTTGCGACCCAGCAATGTAGCCTGGGTCACATTTTCTTTTGTCTTGTATAGTTTTGTTCGTGGTTTTCAAGAATAAGGGTATGTATCAAGTGACATTATTTTTGGTGTTGATGTCATAAGTCTTGGAGGTCCAGACTTTAAAGCCCTTCATGTACTTGCACTTTTGGGTCGAAACTCACCAGTTGAGAAACACTGCTCTACACAAGTATGCAAACACAGATGTGAATGCTTGGCCAATTATTTGCAAGTGTGCAGTCCCATTGTACATGCTAAACGATTGTTCTTTCATTTCCCTGGTGGTGAAAAATCTCAAGAGGGTGAGTTAACTTCACATTTTTTCACATTTAGGTAGCTAGGTATAAACATATCAACAGTTTAATTAAAGCCGGGTGCACTGAGCAATTTTGACAGTCCTTTACAATTGATGCTTGTTGACTATACGATATGATCCCAGTGAAATGTTTGGTCTTAATCATCCCAATTGACGACGTTGATTGGGTGTTGTGTCATCTGGCTACCGTAGGAGTAGACACACTGCATGACTGTAATGCAGAAGTTTGGACACTGCCAGAACTTTGTTGGAGGTTTCATCGCGAAGGCAATTAATCAGCCGTGTGCCGTACGACTGCTAATTTTGCTGTACAACAAGAAAAATCTTTTACGATCCCCGAAATGTGTCTCAGACAGCCAAAATTGTACAGAGTGAACATAAATTTACTTGAACTAACTTGCCTAAAAAGATTCTCTTCAAACTTGTGCGCCGCCATGACAGGGAAACTGACTGTAGAAGAAGACTTAGTGCCATTTTGTAGCAACACTGTGTACAGCAGTGGCCAAAAATATTGGCACCCTTGGTAAATATGAGCAAAGAAGGCTGTGGAAAAAAAAATCTGAATTGTTTATCCTTTTGATCTTTCATTCAGAAAATTCACAAAAATCTAACTTTTAATTGAAGTAAAACAATTGAAAGAGGGGAAATATCTCATTATTAAACAAATATTTTTCTCCATAACTTGTTGGCCAAAATTATTGGCACCCCTAGAAATTCTATCTGAAGTATATTCCCATTCATATTTCACACTTTTTAGTGCACCTGGGTGACTAGGAACATGAAATTGTTCAGCCATGACTTCCTGTTTCACAGGGGTATAAATATGAGGTAACACACAGGCCAAATTCCCTTAATCATCTATCACAGTGGGTTAGACTAAAGAATATAGTTCTGATGTGCGTCAAAAGGTTGTTGAGCTTCACAAAATGGGAAGTGGCTATAAGAAAATAGCCAAAGCATTGAAAATACCCATTTCCACAATCAGGGCAATAATTAAGAAGTTCCAATCAACTGGAGATGTTAAGAATCGGCCTGGAAAAGGACGTGTGCCTATATTGTTTCCAAGCACGGTAAGGAGGATGGTTCAAGTGGCCAAAGAATCTCCAAGGATCACAGCTGGAGAATTACAGAAATTAGTTTGGTCTTGGGGTCAGAAAGTCTAAAAAAAAAAAAAAACATCAGACATCACCTACATCACCACAAGTTGTTTGGGAGGGTTTCAAGAGAAAAAGCTTCTGCTCTCATCCAACAACAAACTCGAGCGTCTTCAGTTTGCCAGACACTACTGGAACTTAAAATGCGACCGGGTTCTATGGTCAGATGAAACCAAAAAAGAGCTTTTTGGAAGCAAACACCAGAGATGGGTTTGGCGTACACAGAGATGCAGTACCCAGTGCCCACAGTTAAATGTGGTGAAGGATCTTGAATGTTGTGGGGTTGTTTTTCTGCCAGAGGTTCTGGACATCTTGTTCGGATACTTGGCATTATGGACTCTATCAAATACCAACAGATAAAAAAATCAAAACCTGACTGCCTCTGCCAGAAATCTTACAATGGGCCCTGGTTGGATTTTCCAGCAGGACAATGATCCAAAACAAACATCAAAATCAACACAAAAATGGTTCACTGACCACTGGCCATCCCAGACCCCTGACCTGAACCCCATAGAAAATTTGTGGGGTGAACTGAAGAGGAGAGTCCACCAACATGGACCTCTGAATTTGAAGGATCTGTAGAGATTCTGTATGGAGGAATGGTCTCAGATCACTTGCCATGTGTTCTCCAACCGCATTAGGCATTATAAGAGAAGACTCAGAGCTGTTATCTTGGCAAAGAGGGGTTGCAAAAAGTATTGAATAAAAGGGTGCCAATAATTATGGCCAGTGCGTTTTGGAGAAAAATATTTATTTAATAATGATATTTCCCCTGTTTCAATTGTTTTACTTCAATTAAAGGTTAGATTTTTGTGAATTTTTTGAATGAAAGATGGCTAAACAATGCAGATTTTTTTTTTCACAGCCTCCTTTGCGCATATTTACCAAGGGTGCCAATATTTTTGGCCACTACTCTATGTTGGATTGCGTTGCATTTTGGACAATGAACAAAATCGTGCTTGCATAGCTATAAGCGCTTTCACATACTTCCGTAGAATATATTTGGGGTCCTAACAGTGACATACAAGTGGTGGTCAGGACACGTTTGCCCCCTCTGCTGTGGGATGCAGCAGGACTTTCACTGTTGCATTGGTGACTATTCCCATGGGATGCCCACAAAACCTATGTCTCTGTCTCTCGTTTCTCCCCCTCTTCTTCTGTCTGTCCCCTCTGTCATGTCCTCTTGACTCACTTCTCTGGAGCAGCCAGGAGCTATGGTCGCAGAAGAGGTAACCTGTCACCTTCTGAATGTTATGTGCTTGCAAAAATGATGGGGCTTGTGCTTGGGCTGAATTGATATTCATGAGGGTGATTTGGACATTTGTGGGGAGTGGGGTCATAATAACTGCTTCCTTTGATTTGTGATTGAATGAAATCTTTTTAATTTTGCCAATTTTCTGCTAATCATTGAAATAGGGTTTGTTTTTTCATCACTGGATATAAACAAAGTGGTCAGAGAGATATATTAGCCATCAATTTCCTAACACAGTTGTTAACAGTCGTGGTTTTGGGGTTTCGTTTAGAAAAATATGCAATATTGTCATACCAGAGTCATTGTGTTCCTCAGTCAAAAGTGTTTCTTTACAGTGGCTCATACATTTTTCCTGTACAAACATTGATAAATGCTTTATCAATCCTCTTGACCAATGATTCCCAATCGGGGGTACCCTAGGGGGTAAGTAAGCAGGTCCCGGGGGGTACGCGAAAAGAATAGGATTTTGCTATGTTGAACCTAATAAAATGACATGTACAATGTAAAAATAATAAGGATTAGGGATGGATAAAAATTTTGATTTTTCAATTAATCACGATCTTCATTTGAACAGTCCCGATATCGATTTTTTACTCTATGCAAAGTTAGGCGCCGAGAGCTTTTCACTGGGTTGAGAGTCAAATTTGGTTTTGAATCGTCCCGTATAATGTGTGTCCAAAGATGAGACATAACCCTAACCTAACCCTTATCCTAACTCTGGTGTTGTTAAACAAGCACCATTTAGGCGCAAGGAACAATTTTTGTATATACAGTATAGCCTTACAGTTGAAAAGAGCCATCCAACTCTTAGTGCTCCGCCATTTTTGTAAATCCAGCATTTTGAACATGTCGCCTCCAAAGCTGCCAAGGGATTATGGGATAGTAAAGTGTCCAGTCGATCCACACCAGAAATAGTACGGCATATTCTGTAAACAGGTTTTCATATCCGCCATATCACTTAAACTGCATCGTTCTTAACTGCCAAATCAAGTTTGTTATCTTAATGACATGACAGAGATGCTGAAGTTTTAAAGAAGCAGTGCATTTTTGTGACATGGGAGATCAGTTTGCGTGGTCGGCCAAATTATGAGACCACCGATCGAGTCACAGGAAGTGAATATCAGTACCTATCGGTGACCGATCGATCAGAGCATCCTTAGTACTAATGTCAGAAAATGTTGGGAAACACTGCTCTAGACAGTATGATTATGGATTGGAAATCAGTGTTATCAAACATAAAAAAGTTGGCCATTGACTGTAATATCCACCCTGTATGTTTAGAGGAAATCATGTATTCTTATTTTGAGTTTTGTACTAATTCTGTCAGGTCTGCGCTAGAGAGTTCTTCAATTCACTCAAATGTTGGTTTTTGCTGTAGTATGGAAATCTAGTATGGAACATTAGATACATTTAATCAAATACCTTGTAATCCATGCTATTAAAATAAATTATTATTGAAATTAAATTGGTTTAGAAAGAAAGAAATTATTTTTCTTTTGGACCCACTTTATATTAGTTGTCTTTAACTATGTACTTAAGCATTGGATACAATGTACTTATGTACATACGTGTTGTTGCATTGTACCTGCATTTAATAACATTTGTAGTTACACTGTTAACCTCACCCCTAACCCTAAATCTACCCATAAATCAACCTCAGTAGCAGCAAATGTGAATCATTTGAAAATTTTGCATAATATGTAGTTACACAATAAATAAATGGTATTGTATGTATTTTAATGTTAGTACATAGTAGTTAAAGACACCTAATATAGCGTGGGACCACTTTATGGTGGTCCACTTTGATTAATCAATTTCTCTCCTCTGGGTCTCTCTCTCTCTCTCTCTCTCTCTCTCTCTCTCTCTCTCTCTCTCTCGCTCGCTCGCTCGCTCTCTCCTTCCTCCACACACTTTCATCTCCTGTCCTGTGTGATTCCTCTTTTTCTTTTATTCTCTATACTTCGTGTTGCAGGTCGCTCTTCACTGTTTCCTTTTGAGGACGGCTTCCTGGATGATGGTCATGGTGACCAGACCCTCACTCCTGGCCTGAGCTTCCCCACCCGCTGTCAGAATGGAGAGAGGATGGAACGCTACTCCAGGAAGGTGTTTGTTGGTGGACTGCCACCTGATATCGATGAAGGTACTTGGCACAAACACACACTCCGCTTAGTGCTTAACTTGAGTTGGGAGGGTATTTTTGTTAACCAGTTGGTAAATGTCTCTGTTTAATGGTGTAGGGCATTTTTAAGCCTCATTCGTATAATAAAATCAAAACTGATGCTACTTACTTTTTAATGCATGTTCCTGGTCTTACAATGCACGATGTATTGGTACATGTTATTCCAAAGAAAAGGTTTGCTCCTCCTCTGAAATGACTTTTATTTTGGGCTGATGTAACGAATCCCTTTATTTTGGTATGTAATGGCCACTTTTTCACAATCCAGTCAATAGAGCTATTCAGGTTGTAGTCCAAAAAACCCATTTTCGAGCCATGGGTTCCCTCATGATTTTCCTATGGGTTTTTATAAGAGATCTTATATAGATCTTAAAATAAGATCTGTGGTAAACATTACTTGAAGATACTTTGACGTTTTTATCTACAACATAAATTACTTTCGGCCATATCCCAAAAATGAATTTTAACCCACTGTATTTAAAAAAAATAAAGTATGTTCCTGACAATTTGCTAGATAAGGACTACAATGGTTTTCCATTTCGTCAGGCACGTACACTCGCTTGTTGTAGTTGTAGTCCTTATATAGCAACTTGTCAGCAAAACATACTTTTTTTTTAAAACATGGGTCATGGGTCATACTAAGTGTAATTTATGTTGTAGAACAAAACGTCCAAGTACTTACAAGTTATGTTTACCACCTTTACTTACCAGAACTTATTTTACCCGTAAATTGAAAAAAATCCATGATAGAAACCCATAGGTAATTCCAGAAGGAACCCAAGGCGAATTAGCCCTCCATGTTTGCCTAAAAATGTATGTCTCGGCTGAACAGCTCTCTAAAATCAAGTCCTGCACTATATATTTTTTTTCTCATTGAACTCTTGTTGTTTTAAAAAAAAAAAAAAGGCACATGGAAGTAAAATCAGTTGTGAATACTGTTTAAAAAAAAATAAAAAATTCTATGTGAACATATTTTTGCTTGGCTGACAAAACGATCTGTGGAAAATTCCATAGCCATGTCTAGGGGACTAGATTTTCAAAGGCTACGTTAACACAGGCAGGAAAAAATCAGATTTGTTGGCCAATCTGACTCAAATCCTTTTAGGTTTTTGTAGTCTGAACAGGACACAAACACACAAAAAAATTTATTTTTACAAACCTGATCCAAACAACATTCGTAGTTGGTTTAGAATCTGATTAAAATCGGATTTTTGATAATGCGTCTCAGTCTGTATGGTCAGATCAGATTTGTGCATCAATTATTGTGCGCGACGGGTTGTTTCCTCAGGTGTTGTGACAAGAAGACCTGTTCTGCGTTCCAAACGCCATAAATGATGCCTTCACTGGGCACTTCAAAAGGAAAACAATAATGATGGCCACACACATCATTAAATGAGATTTTTCAAAACAAAATTATTTAAAAAGTCAGAATGACCATTTTATTACACCTTTCAGCCCTCCTACAGTGGAAGGCAAAGTCTATGAGGGGAACGGGTATGATCTCTTCTGAATGGAAGGCACCCACGTCATGTACACTGGCGGCCAAAAGTTTGGAATAATGTACAGATTTTGCTGTTTCAGAAGGAAATTGGTACATTTATTTACCAAAGTGGCATTCAACTGATCACAAAGTATAGTCAGGACATTACTGATGTAAAAAAACAGCACCATCACTATTTGAAAAAATCATTTTTGATCAAATCTAGACAGGCCCCATTTCCAGCAGCCATCACTCCAACACCTTATCCTTGAGTAATCATGCTAAATTGCTAATTTGGTACTAGAAAATCACTTGCCATTATATCAAACACTGCTGAAAGTTATTTGGTTCATTAAATGAAGCTTAACATTGTCTTTGTGTTTGTTTTGAGTTGCCACAGTATGCAATAGACTGGCATGTCTTAAGGTCAATATTAGGTCAAAAATGGCAAAAAAAAAAGAAACAGCTTTCTCTAGAAACTCGTCAGTCAATAATTGTTTTGAGGAACGAAGGCTTGAAATTGCCAAAAAACTGAAGATTTCATACAAAGGTGTACACTTCAGTGTTCAAAGACAAAGGACAACTGGCTCTAACAAGGACTGAATGAGATGTGGAAGGCCCAAATACAACTAAACAAGAGGATAAGTACATCAGAGTCTCTAGTTTGAGAAATAGACACCGCACATGTCCTCAGCTGACAGCTTCATTGAATTCTACTCGCTCAACACCAGTTTCATGTACAACAGTAAAGAGAAGACTCAAAAGTTTCATGTACAACATCAAAGAAAAAGCCACTTTTGAAACAGAAAAGAAAAGGTTAGAGTGGGCAAAGAAACACAGACATTGGACAACAGATGATTGGAAAAGAGTGTTATGGATCTTAACCCCATTGAGCTTTTGTGGGATCAGATAGACTGTAAGGTGCGTGAGAAGTGCCCGACAAGACAGCCACATCTATGGCAAGTGCTACAGGAAGCGTGGGGTGAAATGTCACCTGAGTATCTGGACAAACTGACAGCTAGAATGCCAAGGATCTGCAAAGCTGTCATTGCTGCATGTGGAGGATTTTTTGATGAGAACTCTTTGAAGTAGTTTAAGAAGTTCTGAAATTTTTTTTCAAATTGTAATAGTAATTTATTACGTTATTAATGTCCGGACTATACATTGTGATCAGTTTATTGCCACTTTGGTGAATAAAAGTACCAATTTCTTTCCATAAGAGCAAAATCTATACATTATTCCAAACCTTTGAACACCAGTGTATATGTTACAGGGCAACCAACACAGTGAAAACCTCTTTTAAAATAATACAGACATTGGCTTTACTCATCCAAAGAGATGCGCAAAGGTTCAGTAACATACAGTACTGTGCAAAAGTTTTAGGCACTTAAGAACATTTGTCTAAAGATGGTTATTTATATCTTCAGCTTTAGTGTCAACAGGAAAAATAAATTTTAGACTCCCAAACATTACTTTTGCAAATAGAAAAGATTAGAATTGAAGAACAGGGCGTTCTGCAAGAGATGGCATTGCCCCAACAAAACCCCCCACTGAACATCGTATCATTCTGGGATTACATGAAGAGACAGAAGCAACTGAGATAGCCTAAATAGATAGAAGAACTGTGGTGAATTCTCCAAGAAACTTGGTACATACTATCTGCCAGCAACCAAGAAAAACTGTGTCCAGGTGTACCTAGGAGAATTGGTGCTGTTTTAAAGGCAAAGGTGGTCACACCAAATATTGATTTAGCTTTTTTATGTTTACTGGACTTTGAATGATGTTAATTGATAAATGAAAACAATTTATGGCATTATTTCTGAAGACATCCTCACTATGCAACATTTTTCACAAGTGCCTAAAACTTTTGCACAGTACTATATACCGGCTGCGAGCCACCACAACTTGATAAGGAATGTCTCACGCGACTACAGGACGCTTTAGCATTTTAAGTGCTTCAATATAGGATGGGTATCCTCTTCAAGAGTCTCGTTGTCCAACCCTTTTATGTTTAGTACAGGACACAAAATCTTCAATACAGGATGTTTCGCTGCCGCTAAAACACAGGACAATAGGTGTCCCGTATGGGATAAAATAAGGACAGTTGTTATTTAAACCCTAGGAGCAATGAACATTGCATATGCCACCTTTCCCATTTTTTAAGCCGTTGTCTACGACGAATGTGTTTTGGATCCTACCCTCATTAAAAAAAATCCATTGCTAAACTCTCACGCGTGGTGAAAGTACGTATGTTTGCATCATTACTATGACAACTAATGTGGACGTGCTAATAAAAGGGACTGCTGTCTGAACAGAAAAATGTCAGATTTGTCCACATATAACCTGCAGTTTGAATAGTCAAAAAAATTGGATTAGATAAAAAATCAGATTTTTCCTGCAGTGTGAACAAAGCCAAAGTGACTTGGAGGTGGGTTGTTTTGACTTGGGATAATAAGCAACCACCTGTTGCAGTTATGTGGAGGGAGAACCTATAACCATTAAAGACCATCGAACGCTTGCTTTTTTTTAATATACAATCTTTGGAATCCATATTTTTGGCCTAAAAACTTTCCCTTTTTTCCTACAGATGAGATCACAAATAGTTTCCGTCGCTACGGACACCTGGTGGTGGACTGGCCTCATAAAGCAGAGAGCAAATCCTATTTTCCCCCTAAAGGTAATGACATCAGGACATCAGCTCTCCTGCAGCCCTTCAATACAGCTGCAAACATTCAACAAATCGCAATTATCCAGTGTGAAACCCCAGTCAAATTTTGTTTGAAGATATCAAGAGGCCAAGTTTTGGCTGATAGCTTGTCCGGTTAGACACATATTTTGAAATAAATTTTTTGGTATTCAGTGACTAATTCTTTTTGGGGGGAAATGTGTGAAATAAATTGATATTTAAAAAAAGTGTGAAATAAATTGGTATTTTTCCTTCTGCTGCATTTGACGTCACAGCTCAGGATAGTCGCTAGTAAACCTAGCTTGGGAATGTGTGCATTCTTGTGGTGCAATCAGCTTTGTCATGACAGAGTTATTCGTCACATGGCATTTACAGCTCGGGTCATTGGCTCACACACTTCCGTGCCCATGAGTAAAGATGGCAGCAAGTGCAAAGATTGTTTTTCTTAAAGAAGTTTATTGTGTGTACGCTGGTAGATGTTGTGTTTTGTGCGTCACATTGGTCTCTATCAGTTCAAAAAAATGCCTCCAGGTGTTGCATTGCTGTGGCATGCACAGACACACAGACAAGTACTTGCATATACAGTACACACCTAGAGGGAGAGATCAACTGCATTTCATCATACACCGATCAGCCACAATATTAAAACCACCTGCCTAATATTGTGTAGTTCTCCCTCGTGCCACCAAAACAGCACCAACCCGCATCTCAGAATAGCATTTTTAGGGGGCCTTGGTAGCTCAGCGATTATTGACGCTGACTACCAGCCCTGGACTCGCAAGTTTGAATCCAGGCTGTGTTGAGTGACTCCAGCCAGGTTCCCTAAGCAACCAAATTGGCCCGGTTGCTAGGGAGGGTAGAGTCACATGGGGTAACCTCCTCGTGGTTGCTGTAATGTGGTTCTCGCTCTCGGTGGGAGGCGTGTTAAGTTGTGCATGGATGCTACGGAGAATAGCGTGAAGCCTCCACATGCGCTGTCTCCACGGTAATGCGCTCAACAAGCCACGTGATAAGATGAGCAGATTGACAGTCTCAGACGCGGAGGCAACTGAGATTTGTCCTCCACCACGAGGACCTAGAGCTTATTGGGAATTGGGCATGCCAAATTTGGGAGAAAGGGGGAGAAGAAAAAAAAGAATAGCATTCTGAAATGCTATTCTTCTCACCACAATTGTACAATTGAGTTGTTATCTGAGTACCGTAGACTTTGTCAGTTCGAACCAGTCTGGCCATTCTATGTTGACCTCTCTCCTCAACAATTTCCATCCACAGAACTGCCCCTCACTGGATGTTTTTTGTTTTTGGCACCATTCTGAGTAAATTCTAGAGACTGTTGTGTGTGAAAATCCCAGGAGATCAGCAGTTACAGAAATACTCAAACCTGCCCATCTGGCACCAACAATCATGCCACGGTCCAAATCACTGAGATCAAATTTTTTCCCCATTCTGATGGTTGATGTGAACATTAACTGAAGCTCCTGACCCATATCTGCATTGCTGCCACACAATTTGCTGATTAGATAATTGCATGGTTGATTGCTGGTGCCAGACGGGCTGGTTTGAGTATTTCTGTAACTGCTGATCTCCTCGGATTTTCACACACAAAAATTTACTGCCAAAAACAAAACATCCAGTGAATGGTAGTTCTTTGGACGGAAACACCTTGTTGGTGAGAGAGGTCAACAGAGAATGGCCAGACTGGTTCGAACTGACAAAGTCTACGGTACCTCAGATAACCACTCTGTACAATTGTGGTGAGAAGAATAGCATCTCAGAATGCTATTCTGAAATGCACTTTGGCGGCACAAGGGGGACCTACGCAATATTAGGAAGGTGGTTTTAATGTTGTGGCTGATTGGTGTATAACGCATGCAGATGTTTGTGTGAGTACCTGGAAAGAGTGACTGAGCTCAGAGCACAGGTTTGAGTCCATGTATCACATTATGGAAGCTATTAACAATATAGTACTCTAGGAGTCACGTGGCGCCATGCGAGGGTCAGATGTGTGAATGGCGAGCTCTGCGCACTTTGCTAGTTTTTAATACTTTTTGTGTCATAAACCGGTGAGATTCTATACACCCTGTTCCATAACTGTTCTTTGAAGTCAGTATGTCAAAGAATTCAAAATCCTCGGGCTCTGGAGACATTAAAAGACACTTACATGCCTAAGCTTATACCCCCGACAAGGCCGCAGACCAGGGACTCAATTTGGATGGTGTGGCGGGAGAGATTCAGAGCCAACTGTCGAACATGTCGGCAATGCTGGTGATCACTGCCATGGAGACTAAATTCTCTGAGTTGGTGACAAGAATGGGGGACATCGAGAAACGGGTCGATTTATTTTGAGTCATCGGAGAGGGAATTAGCTGCTAACCCGCTAGAAACCAAGGCAGATTTGCAGCGTGTCTGGAAAAAGTTGGAAGACCTTGAGAATCGTAATTGGTGAAACAACGTCCAAATTGTTGGAATTCCTGAGAATGAAGAAGGCAGAGATTTGGTGAAATTCCTAGATGAGCTCTTCCCAAGTCTGCTTGACATAACAGGCCACAAGCTGGAAATCGAGCGAGTTCACAGGGTCCTGGCTCAATTCTGTCTCACAAAATTTGTATAGAAGCACCGGACTTGAGCAGTCCGATGGAAAAGTTGTCGCGGGGGATCTCGCCAAACATGAACTGTTTGGGTTTAGAGGCATGGACGCTGGTTGGCGCTGTCATGCGAGGGGTTAATGCGCACATTTTTCTTTTTTCTGTTTGTTTGGTTCGGGGGGGATGTTCGGGTTTGATTGTTTCACAATAATTTTGTTTTTTTTCTAATATGTCAGAATGTCAAATGTTAATATGAGTGGATTGTCTCTCTCCATGTGGAATGTGAATGGGTTGGAGCACCCCATAAAAAGATGTAAGGTTATTTCTTTTCTTAAACAAAAGAAATATGATATAGTGTTTCTGCAAGAAATGCACCTTTCCCCGCAGGAAGCTGAAAAATTTGGGAGGATATGGGGTGGGCATGTTTTCTTTAGTGCTGGCTCAAGTAAGAGCAGGGAAGTCATTACGCTGATAAGTAAACATCTACAATTCTAATGTCTCAAACAGATTAATGATACATAAGGAAGAGTCATTATTGTTTTGCAGAAATTCAAGGGCATAGGTTGATTTTGGCTAATATTTATGCACCTTACACTGATGATCAGGGCTTATTTTATAGATCTTGAAGGGATGTTGCAAGCCGCTGGCACCCCTCATGATATAATATTGGGAGGAGACTTTAATCTTTTGATGGACTCAGTCCTTGATCATAGTGAAGCAAAAGTGTGTAAGCACCCTAGAGCAACAGTTACGCTTCAAAGAATGTGTAAATATCTTGGTCTTACAGATATTTGGAGACTTTTGAACCCATCTGGTAGGGACTACATATTTTTTTCATCAGTCCATGAGATTTATTCTACAATTGATTTTATATATATATATATATATAATATATATATATATATATATATATATATATATATCTATATATAATATATATCTTAAGTCCCTCATTTCATCTGTTGTGGATTTGCTCAATTGGAAACATTTTAGTCTCAGATCACGCCCTGGTGAGTTTAGAGGTGTTGCCACAAACGGAGAAAAAGAAATCTTATAGTTGGTGCTTTAATGTATTCCTTTTGCAGAATCCTGATTCCCAACAAATGTTAAAGGCTGAAATCAATGTTTATATGGAGACCAACTGGTCCTCAGTATCCTCTGTAGGCGTGGCTTGGGAGGTATTTAAGGCAGTTCTTAGGGTATCATACAGTATGCCTCATTCATCAAAATATCCAAAGCACAAGAACTCGTGGAGTTGGAAGGGAATATTAAAAGTGCCGAGGCACAGCTGAAGCGCCAAATGTCATCTGATGGCCTCAGAGAATTGACCCGATTGAAATACAGATATAATGCTATTTTGTCATGGAAGGTGGAGTTTTGGCTATTCAGGGCAAGACAGTCATACTTTGAGTCAGGGGACAAAGCAGGGAAGCTTTTGGCTAGATATATAATTCAGAGAGAGTCTTTTTCTACCATTCCCTCAGTGAAATCTGCTGGTGGTAAGATATTTACCTCGGCCACTGATATTAATAATGCTTTTAAAGAATTCTATCTTGATCTCTATAGTTCCACGTCTTCGTCTACTGATGAGGATATTAGAAATTTTGTGGAACCATTAGAACTGATGATGGAGCAAAAAAATTATCTTGATTCTGAGATAAACTTGGAGGAGCTTAGCGAGGTAATTAAGGCCTTGCCTACAGGCAAGGCTCGGGGGCCAGATGGCTTTGCCGCCGAGTTTTTTAGATTTTATGCTACAGAACTGGCTCCAGTTTTGTTAAAGTTTATATGGAATCATTAAAGAATGGAAAGCTTCCACCAACCATGACACAAGCCTGGATCAGTCTGATTCTTAAAAAAGACAAAGATCCAAGCGAGTGTAAGAGTTACCGTCCAATTTCCCTGATCCAGCTAGATGTTAAAATATTGTCAAAAATGGCTAACCAATTAAGTAAAGTTATGACATCTCTTATACATATAGATCAGGTGTGGTTTATTTGGGGTCATAGCTCTTCTGATAATAATAGGCGTTTCATCAATATCATGTGGTCAGTGGCGAATGATTAGACTCCGGTCGCTGCTGTCTCACTTGACACAGAAAAAGCATTTGATATGGTAGAATGGGTTATCGTTTTACGATTTTTTACTAAGTTCTCAGGATACAGAGTTAATTGGTCTAAATCTGAAGCTTTGTATCTGACAGCGTACTGCCCAGTAACGGCTTTCCAGCCGGGCGCCTTCCAGTGGCCCAAACAGGCAGTGGCGAATTCTCAGGACCAGCAAAGCCTTCTCTGCTGGCCTAAAATGCCAATTAAATAAATATTTTTCATCCTTTCATTCTCATTGACCTTTTTGCCTATGTATTTTTAATCGCTTTCCACTCTTAATTGATCTACAAACAAATAGAGAAAAACGAAAAGTTTATCCAGTCAGAATTTATTCCTTGATGCTTACAAGCAAAGTGTGATGGCTGTTTCACAAATCGCATGCCCGAAGCCAATCTCGTTAGCTGAAGCAGCGTGTGAGTCTGAGCTACACCCCGTCAGACCTTCAGAATTTCCACAGAATCCCTCAACAGTGCAAATGAATGGGCAACTAATGTCAGATTGTCAGATTCATCAGCCAATCAGATTGATTTATTTGTTCGTGGTGGGTGTGATCTTTAGGATATGTCCCGGTCGAGGCCTTCTAGCTGGCCTTGAGTGACGCATTCGCTTTAAGTGATGTACATAATTTGAAAGCGAAGAGCGTGAGATCTTGCTGACGAGTCGGAAAGGAGGACTGATTTTCACTTCAAGTAAATTGGTAAGTGCTTTTTGCATTGTTATAGCAACATCAGGAGTTTTCTAAGTGTAAATTAGGCTGCTGGAGCATTCAGTGTCGGATCAAGTTTTGAAAAGTAGTGCTGCGTTCCATTCAACTCGGAAAGTCGGATTTTACAACTTCCTACTAGGAAAAGTGCAATGTAATGCATCTTAAAGACAGAATTACAACTTGTAGGCTCATGCAGAAATTCTCAACTCCGATTTCGCCGAGATGCAGGGGCATGATGTCACACAAACCTGTCGACACTTAGGGAGATATACAAAGTAAGTACTAAACATTCACTTTATTAAGTAATATCGATAAATGAGTTTGTTTCCACATTACATGATATTAAAGCTTGTTTAACAAACACTTGCAGAAACAGGTGTATAAAACATGGTAAATTATAATCTCTTTTGATAATCGTACACCTGAAGCACAAATGCTAGTGCTGCAGCATTGTTTATCAGTTGGGTTACTAGGAGACTTCTCTAATGAGAGTCAAACCCCTACTAAGCTAACGGGAGCATTGCAGTTTTGTTTCCTTAAATGTCTTCTTCTGAATATCGGGGAATGGAATGCATTTATGGTCCGAGATATCAAGTAGGAATATCCCTCATCCAACTTGTATGGAACGCATCATAACCATGTACCCTGACGAAACGAAATGTATTGCAAGCAACAATTAAATCGCAAATATTATTAGATAGATTTTTCCAGGTATTATCCTTGGTAGATTCATATGAAAAATTATGATTTTTGATGTTCATTTCACAAAACAGTCATGCTGCAGTTAAAATTAGGCTTGCTTGAGCATTAAGTGTTGTTTCAAGTTCTGGCTTTCGTGCGTGGACGTGTTTTTAAAATGTCAGTTGGTATTACTAGTTGACTGCCACGTAATATATGATAGGCATACGGCGTCTTATTCATTGTGAAACTGTGTTTTCTTAATGGCATGAATCACACTGAAGGCCTAGACTTTAAATGCACGGCCCACCACTGCAAACAGGGCATTAAGTATTTGGGCATTTTATTCCCAGCAAATTTGTCTGATTTAGTTAGTTAATTCTGACCCCTTAATTAAAAGGTTTTCGAGCGATGTGGGCAGGTGGGCTTCATTAAATTTATCTATGATTGGGAAGGTTGATGTTATTAAAATGAATTGTATTCTAAAATTTAACTACTTGTTACAATCTCTCCCTGTAGATGTCCCCCTCTCTTATTTCAAGCAATTTGATAGTATAGCGAAGTCCTTCATTTGGAATGGTAAACTTCCCAGATTACATTTTAATAAGTTACATGAGCCAATTGACAATGGTGGGCTAGGCCTACCCAAGATTTTGTTGCATTCGGTCTCAGACATTTGGCTCATTGGTCACTTCCACCTGAGAGAGCCCTTCCCTGGTTTTGTATTGAACAGGAAGTTCTTGCCCCTATTTTGCCATTAGAAAGCCTTTCTATTAAACAAACCGGCGCAGTTAAGTCACACCCCGTTATCTCACATTTACACGCAATATGGACAAAAGTGTCCAGAGTGTTTAATTCGGACATTTATTTAAATGTTGCCTCGAGCATATGGTTGAACCCTAAATTATGTATTGAAAGGTCCCCTTTCTGCTGGCTGGAGTGGATTGTGAGGGGGGTTACTACACTCGGTGGCCTATATGAGAGTGAAGTGTTTAGATCTTTTGAAAATTTGGTTCAACACTTTGGGATTCCCAGATCTCAGTTCTTTAGGTATTTACAGCTGCGCCACCTGCTCTGTAATATTTCTGGGAGTAGCTCACACCCCCCTAAAGCGGCAGATACTCTGGGAGAGGTGATTACTGCTTTTTGAAAAGGTCATGAGGCATCAGTGTATTACTCCCTGTTAATTCAGAATCTTGGGGACAGAGCTTTAACTTCTATCAAAAGATTATGTGAGAAAGATTTAAACTTGGTATTGGTGGAGGAAGTGTGGGCTAGGATTCTAAAAAATGTCAAGTCTACATCTAGAGATGCAAGGGTTCGCCTTATCCAATTCAAGATATAACATAAATTCTATTGGACCCCCTCTGGATTATATAGGCTTGGTCTTAAAGACACACCCACCTGCTGGCGATGCTAATCAGAAGATGGAGACACAATCCATGTGTTTTGGGGGTTTGCTAAGATTCAAGAATTTTGATTGAGGGTTCAGAGCTTTATGTGTGAGGTATTGGGCACTCAATTTTCATTTTGCCCCAGACACTGTATCCTGGGTGATGGGATGTTTGTTAACATTGGGGACACGGCTGTGGAGAGGGATTTGTAGTTTAGTTGGGTATGTGTATTATTGATGTTGTTTGAAGGGGGGGGGGGTTAATGTGAATAATTGATTCTGTATTTTATGTTGTGTTTGTATGTTTTATGATTGTAATCAATAAAAAATTGTTAATAACAAACAATATATTACTCTAGATATGAGTTTTTTGGCTGTGGACATGAAGTGTGGTCCATTCTGCAGTTTGTTCTGGCCAGATGATGGACATGAATAGCAATTAATCACAATTTGTTTGTCTTTCATGTCATTTAGGGGCAGGCTTATTTGAATACAGTATAATTGATACTTCATTTTGAACTCTTTGTTGTATCATGTAAAACCAAGCAAAGTTCTTTTTGTGGAATATATTGCTAAAAATGTGCTTTGTGCTGTCTTCCCTTAAAAATAATTGTCAATTGGTTTAATATTCAGTTACATAATGGAATGACATTCGGATATTGTTAAGTGTGGCTTAAGTGTCCAAATACTTTTTGGGTTGTTTTGGGGATTATTGGCTTGCATAATAAACTGCACTTGGGACTTTTATATATCTGGACTCCTGTAGCGTTTGTGCCTGGCCTGCACGTCACGGTGTGTAACTGGAGAAACACTCATCCAGTCTGAGTGAATGGAAGATGCTGGTAATTTTTCCCTCCAGTGTTTTGTAAAGCATCATGACTCTCAGAGGGCAGGATTGAGTTTAATGCAGAGGTCCTAAACATGTTCAATATGGTTAAATGCCTACTTGAGGGGCATATGATGATATATGCTGTTCAAGGAGTAGTTCAGCCAAAAAAAAAATTATGTCGTAATTTTTTGCATTAACCTGGAGTTCATGGTGACCATGTCTGTCAACCTTAAAAAGGACCAAAAAACAAAAGTATCCATAGAAGTATTCCTTCCAGATTTCATAAATAGTGTCACGTTGGGTGCCCTTTTTGAATGTGGATGTGAATGTTGGCAAGGTTCAAGATCTGGCGAAGGGGGAACATTATCAGCGAAAAACAGCTTAAATTTTGTTCTGTTCCTCACACAGGCAGACTTAGAAAATATAGTACACAAGTCATATGGACTACTTTTATGATACTTATATGGTGTTTTTCTTTTCTTTTTTTTTTAAGTCCTTTTTAGAGTTTCACAGAAGTGGTCTCCGGAACTGCCATAATATGGAAATGTCTACTTTTGTGTTTCACAGACCATGTTTACATGCACTTAAGAAAAATGTTTATTCCAGGGTTTTTGCAGAAAGCGGTGTTCTGAAACGTCAACACCATTTTCCTTACGCGATTTAAGGGATTAAGTGGAAGCAGTTTAACACACCCAGGTTTCTCCTGGAGAATGCGGTTTATGTGGCCACGTAAACACATTAGCGTCGTTCTTTATAGGTTTTTGAAGAGTGGGCATGTTCATGGAACAGACTGGATGTCATAGGATGGAGCCTAACAAGTCAACACAGCAGAAGGAATTCAACATTTCTGGGAGTACAGTGGGAGAAGTGCATGCACTATAAAATATACACATTTATACACACCAATTTAAAATATCAACTACTGTTCCTCATGTTTGTGTACATGTGCTCATACATTGGGGGAATCCCAGAGTTTTACGTTAGAGGGAAACCCCACTATTGCAGTGCAATTCCGCTGCAGGTCGTGATGGAAAGTTAAGGAAACAAACACAGCAGCATCAACTCTGGAATATCTGGAAGTAAAGCAAAGCAACGGAGAATAAAATAGTGAAGTTGTCCTCGGTTACCATGTTTGTTATTTACATAAGCGTTGCGGGGAATATACGTTGCTTTAGAGAAAGCTGCTTACTGACCGAGCCGCATGTATACGTGAGTAAAGAGAAAGCCATGAGCACAGTGCATGTAAACGGGAATGCCGGTTTCCAGCTTTAAGCAGCTGTCTCACAATAAACGGCTTTCTGGTGTCCATGTAAATGAGCTCACTGAAAAATAAATAGCATATGCGTTTGGAAAAACATGAGTAAATAATTGCATAATTTTCATTTTTTTGTGAACTATCCCTTTAAGATAAGAAGATGATGTCACTCTTTGTAAATGACACTTCTGACACTGTATGTGTATCTCTCGACAGACTCTTCTGAGGTCTCTGAGTCTTTAATGCACTTTCCCAAGGTTGTTCTTTTTTCTCTTTCCTTTGGACTCACTCTTACACACTTTCTTCCTCTTACTCTCTTCCTCCCTGGGGCAGAACAAATGCCATGTACTTTTCTTCCCTTGGGCCTCTCTGCTGGCTATGATCCTGATGTTCTCAAACTGCAGTCTTCTAGTGAAAAAGAAACCCTCCTTCAGAAAGGGCAGAGAATGATGGACATAATGAATTCAGAGACGAATGGAATATAGTCTCGCTGAGCCAGACCTTTGACCATAGCAAAAGGTCTGAACTGTATTGCAGCTTAAACTGGCCAAGAACTGATATGTAAATCGATCAGTCACAGTCGGTTGTGCTATTTCGTTCCATTGAGGGGCGGGATTTTTTTTTTTTTTTTTAAGATATATTAGATCATAAATTACATTGTCCATTTATTGTCTGTGTCCACCATTTATATGCTTGCTTTGAAAGTGTTTTGAAATGTTCTCCTGATCTTGGCTTCATTGTGACTCTGTGATGAGATTGTCTCATTTCTCATGCTTTTTCTCTTGCAGGTTATGCTTTCCTGTTGTTCCAAGAGGAGAGTTCAGTTCAGGCCCTCATTGATGCCTGTATCGAAGAGGATAGGAAACTGTACCTGTGTGTCTCCAGCCCCACTATTAAAGATAAACCAGTGAGTAAAGCCATGCTTAGTGTTGTGGATCTTTTGCCAAAGAAATAGACCGCTTGATTATATGGTTTGGCATCACAGCCAATCAGAAGATATTTGATGTTTAATATGCTTTTATATGGGGTTGAATTTTGGACCATTGAGATTTCAGGGTGGGTGGGGCTGCTGAAGAAATACACTGGCGGCCAAAAGTTTGGAATAATGTACAGATTTTGCTCTTATGGAAAGAATTCACCAAAGTGGCATTCAGCTGATCACAATGTATAGTCAGGACATTAATAACGTGAAAAATTACTATTACAATTTGAAAACAAAATTCAGAACTTTTTAAACTACTTCAAAGAGTTCTCATCAAAAACTCCTCCACGTGCAGCAATGACAGCTTTGCAGATCCTTGGCATTCTAGCTGTCAGTTTGTCCAGATACTCGGGTGACATTTCACCCCACACTTCCTGTAGCACTTGCCATAGATGTGGCTGTCTTGTCGGGCACTTCTCACGCACCTTACAGTCTAGCTGATCCCACAAAAGCTCAATGGGGTTAAGATCCATAACACTCTTTTCCAATTATCTGTCGTCCAATGTCTGTGTTTCTTTGCTCACTCTAACCTTTTCTTTTGTTTTTCTGTTTCAAAAGTGGCTTTTTCTTTGCAATTCTTCCCATAAGGCCTGCACCCCTGAGTCTTCTCTTTACTGTTGTACATGAAACTGGTGTTGAGCGGGTAGAATTCAATGAAGCTGTCAGCTGAGGACATGTGAGGCGTCTATTTCTCAAACTAGAGACTCTGATGTACTTACCCTCTTGTTTAGTTGTACATCTGGCCTTCCACATCTCTTTCTGTCCTTGTTAGAGCCAGTTGTCTTTGAAGACTGTAGTGTACACCTTTGTATGAAATCTTCAGTATTTTGGGCAATTTCAAGCATTGTATAGCCTTCATTCCTCAAAACAATGATTGACTGACGAGTTTCTAGAGAAAGCTGTTTCTTTTTTGCCATTTTTGGCCTAATATTGACCTTAAGACATGCCAGTCTATTGCATACTGTGGCAACTCAAAAACAAACACAAAGACAATGTTAAGCTTCATTTAACGAACCAGATAGCTTTCAGCCTTGTTTGATATAATAGCAAGTGAATTTCTAGTACCAAATTAGCAATTTAGCATGATTACTCAAGGATAAGTTGTTGGATTGATGGCTGCTGGAAATGGGGCCTGTCTTACTTGAGCCAGCACTAAAGAAAACATGCCCACCCCATATCTTCCCAAATTTTTCAGCTTCCTGCGGGGAGAGATGTGTTTCTTGAAGAAACACTATATCATATTTCTTACGTTTAAGAAAAGTAATAACCTTCCTTCTTTTTATGGGGTGCCCCAACCCATTTACATTCCATGTGGAGAGAGATAGTACACTCATATTAACAACTGACATATTGATATAATAAAAAAAAAATAAACTGTGTCAAAAACAAAATTATACAGGCCACATTCCCCATTAGTGAAACAGTCAAACTCCGAACTTCCCCCCGAACAAAACAAACAGAAAAAAGAAAAATGTGCGCATTAACCCCGCACACGAAAGCGCCAACCGGCGACAATCCCTTTAAATTCAAAAGGTCCATGAATGCCCACGAGCCCCCACGACAACTTTGCCATCGGATTGCTCAATTTTGCCTCACAAATTTTGTGCCAGAAGGAAGAATGAACACAAAGAACATGTAGATTAATTCACAGAACTGTTTTAAAGGTGTGATCCTCCACAAAACAAATTTCAGCTGATATAAAACAGTTCAGTTTCACGGATAGACAAACGAATGTTCAGTGAGCCAGCTGTTATGAGTTCAGCGGATGACGTAATCATTCCAGTGTCCCGTAAACGGCACAAGCTCCAGCCGCTAGGCGGAGCCAACACAAAAAGGAACAAAACTGACATCCCTGTTCCCCGGATGGTCGAGTCAATTCACTCGGAGGCCGCATAAAATTATATACCGTGACTTACTCAATCCATCAACTTTATAAAACGCATCCTTTGTGTGAGCATGTAGATATTTTGCGGTCATCCATAGTGTCCACTCTCAAACTGGCCTGGAACTTCCATGCAAACGTAATCTTCCGTCAATGCAAAAGCTTCTTTAAGGAAAGTGTTATTCATAAAACAAGCTCCAGCCGCTAGGCGGAGCCAACGTAAAAAGAAACCAAAATGTCGCCCAGCTTCCTCAAGAGCAAGTACAGCGAGTCGACCCACTCACATGAGAAACATCCAATGGTTTTCTCACCCATTGATTCAATAAAAGACATTGCCTGATTGGTGGACATGTAAATACTTTGTGACCGTCCTTCGTTTCTATTCTCAGTTTGGCCGGGAACATCAGAGCAAAAGTGATCTTTCGCTGATGCAAGTGTTTCTTGCATTCCTTGAACCGATCACGTTTCTCTCTTGTCGAACTCGCAAAGTCCGGGAACAAGAAAATATTATGATTCCTCCAAGAAAGCTTCCCTTTGCTCCTCGCCTGGCGCAACACGTGATCTTTATCGGATGACCTCAGAAATTTGGCCAGAATCGCCAGCTCGCTCGATTTCCAGCTTGTGGCCTGTTATGTCAAGCAGACTCGGGAAGAGCTCGTCTAGGAATTTCACCGTATCTCTGCCCTCCTCATGCTCAGGAATTCCAACAATTCTGACGTTATTCCTACGGCTTCTATTCTCAAGATCTTCAAGCTTTTCAAGAATACGTTCCAGATCAACTTTGGTCGCGGGCGGATTAGCGGTTAATTCCCTCTCCGAAGACTCCAAATAATCGATTAGTTTCTCAGCATCCGACACTCTTGTAACTAACTCAGAGAATTTCATTTGCATCGCCGTAATTGATCGACGTATTACAGCGAGATCCTCCAAGTCAGCAAGAACCTTTGTCATCATCACCGATATGTTGGACAACTGACGTTGGATCTCCTCTCCCGCCGCGCCATCCAAATCGAGTCCCCTGTCTGTAGGCTTGTTGGGGCTTTCATCCTGAACACGTAAGTGTCTTTTAATGTCTCCAGAGCCCAAAGATTTTGACTTCTTTGCCATGTTTTACCTCAAAGAGCAAATGTGTAACTGGGTGTATCGAATTTCACCAGATTATAACATGAAAATAATAAAAAAAAATTAGCAAAGTGCGCAGAGCTCGTCGTTCACACGTTTGCTTCTTGCATGGAGTCACGTGACCTCATGGGGCCTGTCTAGATTTGATCAAAATTGACTTTTTTTCAAATAGTGATGGTGCTGTTTTTTACATCAGTAATGTCCTGACTATACTTTGTGATCAGTTGAATGCCACTTTGGTGAATAAAAGTACCAATTTCCTTCCAAAACAGCAAAATCTGTACATTATTCCAAACTTCTGGCCGCCAGTGTATGAAAAATCTTATTTCTGCTGGTTGCAGTAGGTTAGGAAAAAAACTCCTAGGTTAGGATTTACAGGTGCATCTCAATAAATTAGAATGTCGTGGAAAAGTTCATTTATTTCAGTAATTCAACTCAAATTGTGAAACTCGTGTATTAAATAAAGTCAATGCACACAGACTGAAGTAGTTTAAGTCTTTGGTTCTTTTAATTGTGGTGATTTTGGCTCACATTTAACAAAAACCCACCAATTCACTATCTCAAAAAATTAGAATATATCATAAGACCAATAAAAAAAACATTTTTAGTGAATTGTTGACCTTCTGGAAAGTATGTTCATTTACTGTATATGTACTCAATACTTGGTAGGGGCTCCTTTTGCTTTAATTACTGCCTCAATTCGGCGTGGCATGGAGGTGATCAGTTTGTGGCACTGCTGAGGTGGTATGGAAGCCCAGATTTCTTTGACAGTGGCCTTCAGCTCATCTGCATTTTTTGGTCTCTTGTTTCTCATTTTCCTCTTGACAATACCCCATAGATTCTCTATGGGGTTCAGGTCTGGTGAGTTTGCTGGCCAGTCAAGCACACCAACACCATGGTCATTTAACCAACTTTTGGTGCTTTTGGCAGTGTGGGCAGGTGCCAAATCCTGCTGGAAAATGAAATCAGCATCTTTAAAAAGCTGGTCAGCAGAAGGAAGCATGAAGTGCTCCAAAATTTCTTGGTAAACGGGTGCAGTGACTTTGGTTTTCAAAAAACACAATGGACCAACACCAGCAGATGACATTGCACCCCAAATCATCACAGGCTGTGGAAACTTAACACTGGACTTCAAGCAACTTGGGCTATGAGCTTCTGCACCCTTCCTCCAGACTCTAGGACCTTGGTTTCCAAATGAAATACAAAACTTGCTCTCATCTGAAAAGAGGACTTTGGACCACTGGGCAACAGTCCAGTTCTTCTTCTCCTTAGCCCAGGTAAGACGCCTCTGACGTTGTCTGTGGTTCAGGAGTGGCTTAACAAGAGGAATACGACAACTGTAGCCAAATTCCTTGACATCTCTGTGTGTGGTGGCTCTTGATGCCTTGACCCCAGCCTCAGTCCATTCCTTGTGAAGTTCACCCAAATTCTTGAATCGATTTTGCTTGACAATCCTCATAAGGCTGCGGTTCTCTCGGTTGGTTGTGCATCTTTTTCTTCCACACTTTTTCCTTCCACTCAACTTTCTGTTAACATGCTTGGATACAGCACTCTGTGAACAGCCAGCTTCTTTGGCAGTGAATGTTTGTGGCTTACCCTCCTTGTGAAGGGTGTCAATGATTGTCTTCTGGACAACTGTCAGATCAGCAGTCTTCCCCATGATTGTGTAGCCTAGTGAACCAAACTGAGAGACCATTTTGAAGGCTCAGGAAACCTTTGCAGGTGTTTTGAGTTGATTAGCTGATTGGCATGTCACCATATTCTAATTTTTTGAGATAGTGAATTGGTGGGTTTTTGTTAAATGTGAGCCAAAATCATCACAATTAAAAGAACCAAAGACTTAAACTACTTCAGTCTGTGTGCATTGAATTTATTTAATACACGAGTTTCACAATTTGAGTTGAATTACTGAAATAAATGAACTTTTCCACGACATTCTAATTTATTGAGATGCACCTGTATATGGTAGAGCTTTTATCACTTAACACTTTAATGCTTTACACCTGGTGTGGACACAGTGGAACATTCACACATTAATTCATTTAAAATTTATCCGTTTCTCCTCCTCAGGTCCAGATTCGCCCGTGGAACCTGAGTGACAGTGATTTTGTGATGGACGGTTCTCAGCCTCTTGACCCACGCAAGACCATCTTTGTAGGAGGTGTTCCACGACCTCTACGTGCAGGTGACACTCTCCTCTCTAATATCTCTTGGTCTTGCTCTGTTGGATGTGAAACGGCTTGCTTGCCCCATTTCATACTTTTTCACAAAAAACAGAAAAGGTTTTTCTGGGTTGGAAAAATTTTTCCTATACTGGCCCCATAAACCTTATAGTTTTGAACCAGGAACTACTGATATCAGGAGATGAGAGAATGTTGTGCAGTGGTGGCTCAGCGGTTAAGGCTCTGTTTTACTGACCAGAAGGTCGGGGGTTCAAGCCCCAGCACTGCCAAGATGCCACTGTTGGGCCCTTGAGCAAGGCCCTTGACCCTATCTGCTCCAGGGGCGCCATATCATGGCTGCCCCTGCACTCTGAGCTTAGCTGGGATATGTGAAAAAAAGAATTTCACTGTATATATGCAAATGTGTGACAGAATAAAGGCTTCTTGTCACCATGTAAAATTTTCAACAACAACAAAACAAAAAAAACAAAACAACAACGTAATCTGGTTAACCACTGTTAAGTTTACCTAGAAAAATTACAGATGTCAAAATTGCACCTGAAAACCATCATTCTTCTTGCAATATAGTTGTCGAGGAGATCCTGGATAAATTGGAAAGCGCTTAAAGCAAGCATAAAATGCTGTTTGTAACCCATTTAACTTGCGTTATCTTGCATATTTTTGATTAAAACATGATTTTCCTTGAGAAATACATGTTGGACGGGGACTTGATTTTATCCATAAAAATGTTATTGGATTTTAAACACTGGTGCAGGCAGGGGTTTCATACGGAAGCCCTGAATCGCAAAGTGAAGAAATTTTTTTTTTTTTTATTCTCAATTTGTTTTCTCTCTGAAAATTTGTTTTTATCTGAAATTTCATTGTCTCTGAACTTTTGGTAAAAAAAATGTTTTGCCTGAGATTTGTTTTTTGTAGGACATAGGATCAGGAAGGCATGAAAACCTGGTGAATTTTCTTTTCACTTTGCAGTTCAGGGCTTCCGTAGTTTAAAAAATAAGAGGGATTCACAACGTTTCAGAGGTGGAGTTTTACATTTACACAACATTTAGAAAATTACATTTTGATTAAAAAAAAATACTAAGACAACCATTTTTTAATTTGGAATAACATGCACAGACATGTTATCTCACCAGCTCTAGCACCATTTTGGTGGAAAAGAAATGTGTGTTTTACAGCTTTCTAAAGTGATTTCATGTTTTCTCCCAATGGTCAGATATGTCATTATTAAAGTTATGAAGCTGTTTTGAAAGCTTGTGAATAATACTGTGATTTTTCTTCTGTGTATGTTTAGTGGAACTGGCTATGATTATGGACAGACTCTACGGAGGTGTGTGTTACGCTGGCATTGACACTGACCCCGAACTCAAATACCCCAAAGGGGCGGGCCGAGTGGCCTTCTCCAATCAGCAGAGCTACATCGCTGCAATCAGCGCCAGATTTGTCCAGCTTCAGCATAATGACATTGACAAACGGGTTAGTCGGCTCATATAACGGCAGCCAGAAAAATATTTTCCATGACAGGGATCTCAAGCAAAACTCTAAAATATATGTCATTATACAAAATGCATGAAAAATCGAAAGGCAGTTCTGACTTAAGGAAGTCCCCAAGAATTAATATTGTGTCATGACTTAACCTTTTCTTTTCAATGCAATGGCAGTGGATAGTGCCTCACTTTAAAGCTTTAAAAAGGGCGCATAAGTATCATATCAGTATGCAGCTTGTGTGTCATTTTCCAAGTCTTCTGAAGTTCTGAAAATCAGTAACACTTTACAATAAGGTTCCATTTGTTAACATTATTTAACAACATTAGTTAACATGGACTAACAATGAACAATACTTTTACAGCATTTATTAATCTTGATTAATGTAAATTTCCACATATAAAACTTTGGATTTAAAAATGTATTACCATATGTTAACATTAGTTAATGCACTATGAACTAACATGAACTAACAATGAACAATTGTATTTTTATTAACTAACATTAACAAATATGAATAAATGCTGTAAAAAAAAAAAAATATATATATATATGTTGTTCATTGTTAGTTCATGTTACCTAATGCATTAACTAATGTTAACAAATGGAACCTTATTATAAAATGTTACCTGAAAATCTTGTCATCCATTGTGCATTTATGAGTTTGCAGTGGTCTGCATTTTCATGCGGGAACTTGTGTTGTTTAGTGCTGAAAATAGTCATATTTGAGATTCGGATGACCCTAGACTTTAGCAAACTGAAAATCAGAATATTGCTGGGGTTATGTCTGCTTATTCACAGACCATTTTAAGAATTTTTCAGCAGAACGCTATAAATGCCATACTTAGATACTTCCCAGAATAGGATTTTATGTTGGACTGTAATTCTAGATGTGAAAGCCTACCGGCAGTTTCTGTACCGTGGTTTTCCTGTAAGCCAACAATACAGGCAGAAACCCAAGAGTAGACTGTTTGTAATCAACATGACCATTGGCTGCTGGAGGACAATTTGAAGTCTCAGTTGTGGTGTTCGTTTATTATAGCTCCATGCTATTCCAGTTCACTTATGTACACACCAGAGTTAATGGACTGTTTTGGGAATGTCATTCAGAATTAATTAGTTGATGAAAACAGGACTGAAATTGGATGCCCACCAGAATCCCCCCCCCCCACCCAAACCAATATATCAAACAGTTGCAGCATTCATTGCTCATTTCGGCTGCATTTGCACTGCAAGGTCTAATGCACAGGTTCGATATTTTGACAAGTCCGATTTTTTATTTATTTATTTTTTCAGGTGGAGGTGAAACCGTACGTCCTGGATGATCAGATGTGTGATGAATGTCAGGGTGCTCGCTGCGGAGGGAAGTTTGCTCCATTTTTCTGTGCCAACGTCACCTGTCTGCAGTATTACTGTGAGTACTGCTGGGCGAGTATCCACTCGCGCGCCGGGCGCGAGTTCCACAAACCGCTGGTGAAGGAAGGCGGAGACCGACCTCGACACGTGTCCTTCCGCTGGAGCTGATGTTGGTCCTGCTACACCCTCAAACTATCCTCTCCACCCAGAAAACACCTTCAACACCATTAGCAGTAACTCAACAACTACATACACATGGATTTTCCTTCTCATTTTGTCTTTTTAGAAACAAATATCATAATATATTTGTCGAGTATATTCTCTGCTTACGAACATTTAGAAAAATACTAATTTTGAGTCTGTGTGCTCAAAAGTTGCACTTTGGCACAAACATATGTGATCCACAGTCGATGTTAACACTTATAAGGATGTTGTGCTTTTAATATCTCATTCTCCTTCGTTTGGTTGGTTAGTGCTCCGTATAGGTAACATTACACAGTGTGAGACTGTATATGAATATACATTTACAGAAATTATATATTTTTTAATTTATATTTATCTATATACACATAGATGAAACATTTTGGGGTCAGACTTTTTTAAGAAGCATGCACTTATTATGACAAAAAAAAACTGTAGGATATTCCCCTTAGAAGACACGGACAAAAAAAAAAAAATTACCAAAGGTCAAATTAATTCATTTACAAAGTCAAGTGGGGTGTTCAAGTGTTCAAAAAAAAACAAAAACAACAAAATAAGAGTAATACACAATTATTTGCTGTCCATTTTGATATATGAATAGTGATACCTCATGCATGCATCTTTCTTTTTGCTTCAATTTATGGACTTTTATTTTTATTACAGTTTTTTTAGTGTTATGTACATGTAATGCTGCAAAAGCTTTTGCTGCTAAATACATGGTATGAATCCATACGTCACACTTTATTCAGGCTGGGGTGTAAAGACAATCGGATCACTCACGAGAATGAGCACTCGACGGGACAAGAGGCAGGTCTGTGTTTGCCCTTAAACTGCATGTTTAAAGCTGCATTGCATGCAGTTGAATGTCTGAAACTCAAATTGGGCCACACTTGGATTTCCCCAACAATACAGACGAATTACATGGAGCACAAACTGAGCACAGCATGAACACTGAAAACAAAAAAAAACAAGTTTATTGGCTCACTGATTATGTTGTGAGCCAGACCAGATGACAAAACTGCAATCATGTTTTTCAAATCAAAATTAGATGTAGGATGTTCTTCTTACGATCTGTCTTGAAGTATTTTTTCGCAGTGATCGTTCATAGAATTGTGCAATTTTTTTATACAGTATATAGTTAGGTTATTATGACGCCTAGAACTGTGACTCGCTTTAACTGTTAATGATGTCTGACATGGAAGTCCTGTGAAACTTCACAACTAGTGTGTGTGTATGTGTGTGTGTGTGTGTGTGTATATATATATATATAATATGTACATGCATACAGTCCATTCTCTTAATAATGCACACACACACACACACACACACACACACACACACAAACATACACATTTATATATATATATATATATATTCTGAATTTGAAATAGTTTTGTGTTCCCTCACAATTATTTTGGGTTTTCGTGCAATACATTTATCCATCCCTTACAGAAACAGAAATTTACCATCAGTTTACTACAGTACCTATAGTTCGACAATGGTATTTGTAGTAAAATTATAGGAACCACAAAATTTACCATGGTTTTACAACAGTAACTATAGTTAAACTATGGTATGCGTGGTAAAATGTATAACTATAGTTACTGTTGTAAAACCATGGTAAATTTTGTGGTTACTATGGTTTTACTACAAATATCATAGTTGAACTATAGTTACTGTATTAAAATCATGGTAAACTCTGTGGTTCCTATAATTTTACTACAAATACCATATAGTTGAACTATAGTAACCACAACATTTACCATGATTTTACTACAGTAACATTCAACTATGGTATTGGTAGTAAAATAATATGAACCACAAAATTTACCATCATTTTACTACAGCAGCTATGGTTCAACTATAGTATTTGTAGTAAAACTATAGGCACCATTAAAGTTACCATGGTTTTACTAAATTTACCGTATTTTAACCATGATATTTGTTGTAAAACCATAGTAATAATATAGGAAAAAATCTAAACTATGGTAATAAAAATCATATTCATTCTGCAAAAAATAAATAAAAATAAAACATGGTTAGTTTTACTGTAGTAACACCATGGTTAATTTGTGGTACATTCTTACCACAAAAAATAATAAACAAATAAATTAGTTACATGGTTACTGCAGGTTTACTATAGTGAAACTATGGTTAATGTTTATAAGGGCATGTTGTTGGTGGAAAAACCATACTTGTACCACAAATTAACCATGGTGTTAGTTACTGTAAAACTGTAGTATACATGTTTTTTTGGCAGAATGATTAGTTTTGATTACCATAGTTTTGGTTGTCCTTTTATTATATTGGTTTTATTACGAGTATCATGGTTTAAATATGGCTGCTGTAGTAAAACCATGGTACATTTTGTGTTTTACTATAAATACCATAGTTCTACTTTGTATACTGTAGTAAAGCCATGCTTAATTCTGGTAAGGGATGGATAAAGGGATTGCAATTTAACCCAAAATAATTGCGAAGGAATGGAAAATTATTTCATCTATTTCAGGAAATAAAACATAGAAATATATATATATATATAATATACATGTTTGGCCCACAACACAAACGCAGTCAGAACCAAAGAGCTCTTCTTATCCGACTCTTAATGACCAACAAAACACTACATTAAATGCCTACAATTTACATTTTACAATACAGTTTACCTACAATACAAAACTAGTGAGGCAAACTGACACTTAAATCAATAACCTTCGTGTGGTTTGTGTTATGACCTCAAAGGCTTGCACACAACTTTGAAATATGGTGGCCATAAGGCTACTGGAATAACCTTGTGTGACCACTGTATTTATATCCAGATTATCCTGCAAAGCTTGAAAAAGAATAATGACCTGCTAATGTTGATGGTGGACATTTAAAAAACAAAAAGTAAAAAAATTTGCAACGGTAGACTAGGGGGTTGTAAGGAGGGAGAGGAACGCAACGCGAAGAAACGCGTCGTGGCTGCTTATTTGGAGTGTGGATGAGTATTATGGGATGGCACGTGGGGGCTTTAGCTGCACTGGGTTTTTTAACTGCAAATCCTCATTTCATTTGTGTGGCGAGCGTCCCGTTGCTGTGAATCCCAAGAGTCAAAAACTGTCCGTTTTTGGGTTAAGTACGTTGTTCCAACGTTAACAAACTACTTTTGTACTGATTGAGAAAACGAAGAGGATTGACGGTAATCGCGAATCCTGATGACAGTGAATTCTGGGTGTCTGTGTGATATATTTTCCCTGCCCAGATTTTTCTGTTTGTTCCGTCTCAATCCGTGTATCATTCGTTCTTTTCATATTCAATTAAGAATTCAAAATCAGAAAATGACATATTTCACTAATCATTTACAAAACTAATATTAAAAAACAAATAACGGCTTGTTTTTCATACTTTCGATTTTATGGACACGGGACACTGTTCGTTTTGATGATTTGATTCCACCTAAAAAGAAACTAAAAGAGGTGAAAAATGAATTCGCACATGTGGGTGGCTCTGAAATGCCCCCTTTTTTTTTTTTGGATTGGTCAACCTGCAACGTCGTCTGTTCTTCCTCAAAGCCGTAAGACAAAATAAGAGTTCACTGCTGTTATATGTTTTGTAATATTGTTTTTGTAAATGATTAATGAAATAATTAGTCATTTTTCGATTTTGGATTCTTGAATCCAAATATGAAAAGAACAAATGATACATGGATTTTTATCTGGATGGTTGAACAGTTAACGTTTTGTTTCTCTTTTTTAACAGAAAAATATGTGTGCTTTCTGACTGATGTAATCTTTTGCAATACCTCAATTTTCAAATATAATAGGAGAGAGATTGATATTTTCTAAGTAAATTTATTCAAATATATATATATATATATATATATATATATATATATATATATATATATATATATGTTCTGCTAGAAGAAATGATTTAACAGATGGTTAATTTTATTTTTGTCATGCTTATTTTCTTTTATTTTTCATTTTATTTTTTGAAAAAAAAAAAAAAACATTAAAAACAAAAACATCTGAAGGAGTTAGAGCTGTATTATTTTAATATAATACTGTAAGAAACTGAAGTACGGATGCTGTCCCCTCTGAAGTCCTGCAGAATCACAGTGTTTCTCATGTAAACATCAGATCTTTCAAATATTATATATATATGTATATATATATATAATGTGTGTGTATTCTATAGGATCAGCAGGCCATCAGGTGCTTATAAAGTCAACTGAACATACTACTAACATTTGTTTATATTTACAATCAGTCCTTTACTATGCTAACCAGAGTTGTGAATCTTTTGTTAATTATATTTTAAAATTATTATTTTTTACGTTTCTTAAAAGATTGTTCCCCTTTTTGTAAAAAGTGCACATGCCCCGATTTGTTAACCTTATATGATTCAGTGAAAACTTTTTATAGTTTTTGGAAAGATGGTGAGAAAACGTGAATATTCAAAAGCTGAAAAGATATTGTTTCATCTTTAACTTGATTAAAAGCCCCCAGGTGCATCCTGATGTGGTGGCCTTCTATTCACCCAAGACTTGAATTAGTCCCTCAATTCTTTGTTGAAATGTGCAATACTGTTTGTACTGTTTGTAAAAAAAAAAAAAAAGAGAGAAAGGCATAAATCTTTATTGCAGATTTATTTTCATTGCAAGCATTGTGATTCACTAAGATCATTTTCTACTGTGTATTTACTCATGCTAGTACCTTCCAGTAGTAATGTAGCCTTTGTACTGAGAAATTTTTTTCATTATTTTTTAGAGATTTTTGCAAAATAAAATTTAAAAAAAAAGAAAGAAAAGAATTAAAACATTTACACATTTTCCATTATTTTCTTATGTTTTCATTATGGACTTATTCCTCAACCGTTAATGTTAGCTATTTCTTGGGGTGAGAATTTCATATCTGGTCAATGTCGTTAATATTATTTTGTATTTTTACGGCGCTAATTCTTAATCTATTTTTGTTCATTGTTTGATATGCAAAGCTTGTTAACTTTGATGTTGCGTACTTTGGTGAAAAAAAAAAGAAAAAAAATCACAAAAATGAACACAATCATGGTTGGTAATATATGATTAAAATGTATTGAATAAATGGGCAATACAAAATAATGGCAGAATGGAGCAAATTTGAGGTTGTGGTGAAACCCCATCAAGATGGATGAATTAATGTTGCTGAAAACCCACTTCCTGCTGGAAAAACTTGTGGCTGAAGGGGATGTCACATGACCATTTCTGAAGCTCTTCAGCTCCACATCCATTCACTTTCAGCAGACACAGTATTAAGTAGAGTGGCCTGAATTATATCATAATGTTTTGGTATGAATGTAGTGGCCCAGCTTGCATTTACAGCACTGACCATTTCACCCATTTAATTGTGAAAAACATCAAAAGGCTCACTTTTTATATAATGCATGTTAAATATTGGAGATTTAATTCAGTCACAGTACTGTGACAGCCTCCTTTGTAAGCTATCAAAATATAAACCAGAGGATGTGGTGTAATGGTCTTTAAACCATTTCATTTCACTAATACCATTTTTTCTTCTAAGTTTAGATTTTGCTAAAGTATATTGCAATTATCTCATACCCCTTAATAAATCTTGTGACTCCTACATTTATACACCAAGATCATTCAAGACTAAAATGTTGTTTAAAAAAAACAAAAAAAAAACACCTTTAATAGATCATTTTTGTCTTGTGGCATCTCTAGTTTACCACACTATTAGCTACATTTGTCTTTACTTACAAAAAAAATATTTATATTGAAAAATGTATAAGGTTATTGATCGGGAACCTCACTACTTTTCCCCCAGTGTAACTTTTGATGTCACACTTTACTTCTGGAGCCTTCTTTACAAGGCTTTGAGATTGTAAGAATTCTTTGAAAAGAGTGCTGCTGATGCTTACTGCTTAAGTTTCGACCTTTATGATTTTTCCTTTTCTGTACTGAAAAACGAATCTTATTAAATGTAGCTATATGAAACATTGTCATATTTTTCAGTTCTCTTCTTGTAAAACGAAAGTGCTGAAATGCAACCAAACACTCAAATGTCTTGCATTTTTGCCTGTTTTAGCATCATGTACAAGTTAAGCTCAATCGACTGTATTAGTGGCATAATGTTGATTACCACAAAAATTGAGGTTACAGTGAGGCACTTACAATGGAAGTTAATGGGGCCAATTTTTGGAGGGTTTAAAGCCAGAAATATTAAGCTAAATTTGACAAAAGCACTAACATTATTTCTTCTGTTAGAACTTGTGTATTGAGCGGTAAAGTTGTTTAAATGGTTGTTTATGCAGGATTATATACTGCAGTATATTATACTATTATAATAGCATAATATATTAACATGTATATTATTTATATATGTAGTACAATATCACTATAAACAGTATAGTAGTCACATACTACTTTTTTACTATTATTTGTACAAATAGCCTGAAAAAAAACTTTCACAGGGACTGCATAATATATACATAAATGCTTTCAGTCTGGTTTATTTGCATATTTTTATAAATGCAAATAAGACATGCTTTAAACAGAGCTCATTAGAATTTATTAAAATTCTACCAGCTTACCCAAAAAAGGCAAATAACAGAAATATTTACAAGTCCTATTTTTTTTTTTCTCTCTCTCCTTTTAAAACTCTGCAAAGTTTCTGCAAACATCATCCTACTGCTCTTCCAGGTGTACTTTAGGATCACAGTCAGTTCATGTAAGACATTTCACATGATGTGTCTGATGAGACAGCAGCTACTAGCCCTTCATTTTCCTACAATAGTTAGATAAGCACCCCCTAGTGGGCTGCAGGAAGCAGTAACTGTCGTTTGCTGACCTACAAGATGTCGGAAGCCTTTTCATTGCATTCCAGTTCTTGACAAAGTCTTCATTCGGTTCTGTCTGGGAATACTGTCACTGCGATACTGATGGTGAGTTCTGGAAATCCTGAGGTTCATATGTTTGAATTCATACACACAGATGCTTGTGCAACACTTAACTTTAAGATTACTCTGGTGCCAAAATAGGAGACAAATTAATAACGGACTGCAGACACAGTCTTGAGCAAATCATAAGAGTCTACTAGCAAGGGAAAAGTTGTAAGACTGTGACAGCCATGAGCAATTTGTAGGCGAGCATTGGACTGGAGTGTTTAAGGGTGATGGACATCTCGCCATCGTCGCTTTATGCTTCAAGTCTTTTCCGGTTGCCTATTGTGCATGTTGTACTAGGTTCATTTGAGTGAATGCATAAAGCCGTCCAGGTCGTATTCATTCTCATACTGCTGCTGGTCCCACAGGTCACCCAGTCCATCAAGAACAGACTTCATACCATCTTTACCAGAGGATGACGACGCCTCACTCTTGTCTGCCTTTTCATCCTACACATCAACAAAAGAGCATCAGTATAAAATGCGTTTCTCTGTGCAAACATCCTTTTAATGTGTAAATGACAGGCTAAACACTGTTTAGGGGAGCACTGTCTCATGGGTTGCTGTGTTTTGTGTAGCTACTAGACAGTTAGGACTAGGGATTAATGGATTCACAGAACTGGTAATGAGGTTTATATGTAGACTAACATTATGTTTGTGCTTTGTCAAACTCATAAACGCAGCAAACAGATTTAAGCGCTTATATGCAATGTTACATTGGGTTGACTGTTCATGCATTTATTTGCTTTAGTGCAGCACAACAATGTGTCTACTACTACGCTTTATTTGTGAACTGATAAATATGGTTTAAAAAGTGCTTCAGGCATAGAAGAAATAGACAGTGATGCTGTAGCAGAAAATAGACAGTACTGAAAAAAAAAAAAACACCAATAAATAAACTGCAAATTAATAATCTATTATTCCTCAGTAGGTATTGTTTAGAAACTAATTAAATTACAAAAACAATCAATTACTAAATCAAATGCATATCTGAACTGTTAAACTTGGCAGTGATCATTACAAATGATTAGTTTCATTTTTTTTCTTTGCCAAAAACAATTTAATTGCAGTACGGAACGTGTCTTTTTTTTTTTTTTTTTTTGTCTAAATTTAGCTTTAACTAAAGATTAAACTGCTAATAATATTAGCAATGCACCATGATACTGTGGTATTTTTGTGACCATTATCACACCATGAAAATCCCATATCGTCACACCCCTAGTTAGGACTGACCTTGTCCAGTGTGAAGAGGTTGAGTAGCTGTTCTGTGCCCATGCTCTGCAAGCTGGCATTCTCTTGGCTGATGACTGTATTAGCAATGGTCATCTTAAACTTCTGCAGACCCATGATCTTCTCCTCCAGTGTTCCACGTGTGATGAGACGATACACATTCACCACACGTTTCTATACACACACACACACACACACACACACACACACACACATTAGGTTAAATGGTCAAATTAGGCTTCATTCATACCACAGTTGAACGTGGCTGAATTAAAAAAAAAAAAAAAAAAATTGTTAATATATATAAAAAAAACAGGGTGGCTGACCATGCCAATTTGTATAATAAATACATATGAATAGTACAAATAAACGTACACAAAAGTGCTTAAATGTAACTGCTATTTTACGCAATTCAATCAAAAATATATATTAAAAAAATCATTAATTAATAAGGTCTTCAGAAGATTGTGGAAATAAACAGGGAAGAAACATTTCTGTCCATCAGACTAATGGTAACTGGCTGATGCTGATAATCTCAAAATGTTCAAACTACTACTTATTAATTTCCAATACATCGGTCTTTTACTAGACAAAATACACACACACTCATTCACGCTCTCTTTCATACCTGTCCTATTCTGTGGGCTCGATCCATGGCCTGCAGGTCTCTCATGGGGTTCCAGTCGTGCTCCACAAACACTACAGTATCAGCCCCCGTCAGATTCAAACCCAGTCCACCCACGTGAGTGGTGAGCAGCAGGACATCTATAGACGGGTCATTATTGAACCTGCAGGAGAATATAGAGAGATCATATCAGGGTTCATACAGGCAAAACTGAATGAAAATCCAATCCAATTTTTAATTTTTAAGGACTTCATACAAGTGAGAACAAGTGCTTTCATCATTCCAAGATTATAACTTGTATTACGAGTGATGTTAATTAGTGGTCAAACTATATGTTTTTTTTAAATGGCTGATGCCGATATCCAGAAAGCAAGGTGGCCGATAGGCCGATACAACGCCAATATCACATAATTTCATACAGTAAATAACAAACATAAAATTGTCACAAAAAAAGCCTATAAACTCTTATTTAGCACTATATTTATTCAATTTCACACAAAATTTTAACTTTGTAAAAAAGAATCTAAAAAAATTATATTGTATTTTAAATGGTTGATAGCAGTTTCTTCTGATTTCTGTTTAGTCATCAAATTTGAGTTATTTAAATTGTGCATAAATTGTTCATATATTAGGAAGGAAATATCAGTACACACAGTAGTCCACGTTAGCAATTGCATTTTCTCAAAAAATACCAAATCAAACCAATTGTACACACAGTGCATAGTGAATAAGACATTTACTTATAGCGCACGTGAAGCGCTTTTACTTTGAAGTTGCACTCGCGTGGATCCAGTGCGAGCAGCAATATCCTGACAGTTTAAACGGCCTGGATCTCCTGCTTGGATAATCACGGACTGATTGTCATGATTTGTGATCCTGAAGTTTTGATTCTGGCTGACATAATACGCGCTTCAGAAGATGATATTACTGTAGATGAGCACTCTACGGGAAGAAAACACTGGATTTTCCTGAGGTTCGTGAATCTGTTTAAACGAGATATCTGCATATTTGCAGATGGTATATAATAGAAGTTTTATTGATATTTGCCTTTTATCATTACAAAAGATAGTTAAGTTACAGGGAACTGTTGAAGAGAGGCTGATAGAATACATGCTTTTGAGGTATATATACGAGCCCTCCACAGGATGCTGGATCTGCTCAAGATTTGTGAGGTATGTTTATTATATCTGTTTAACAAGATATTTGCATATTTGCAGACAGTATATGTTTTATTGATATTTGCCTTTTTATCATTAGACAAGACAGTTAAAAGCTACAGGGAACCGTTGAGGAGAGAGTGAGAATGAAACAGGCGAGCACTTTAATTAGCTCAAACACATTTGCCGTGATTCCGATATGCAGACCGTTTAAATGGCACTGTATTGCACACTGGTCTATTATTGTAGTTACACGATGGCGCGTAACAAAACGAACCATGACTGTTTGTTTACATGTCTCAGTCCCTTCACATGCAAGCAGGCGATTCTCGGCGCCCTCAAGAAATAAGTCGGCCAAATGGGACAATTTATTGGCCGGTGTGATATCAAATCGACCACTAATGTTAATGGTATTTACTAATCAGAACTAAAACCTAATTACAGTAATTCAACATTGCATGAACAGGCCATTACAGCAGTCAAATAACATTTCTAAATGCTAAAACAGGCGCAATGCAGTGAATAAAACAGAACAAGTGTCTCATTTTAAAGTTTTAATTAAACTTTACATTAAAAAAATGCATTGTTACTGCACGAGACGCTGAAAATAAGTTAGCACACGCTTACACAGAAAAAAGACTGTTGCGTTCGGAGTGAACAGTCCCCAGAGGTGAAGGTTTTTGGCGGTTGTGTCTTGACTATGGCTTTGCTCTCCAATCAGCATCTCTCTGCATAAGCATTAGGTATGTACATACAACTGTATATAATAAAACACTATGGTCCTGCTGGTTTTATGAAGCTTAAGTTTGTGGTAGTACTACGGCAATGGTATGTGCAACACTAAGTTAATAGAGAACCATCTGCTGAAGCGATATATGAACTGGCTATATCTTTTGACTTAATGATCATTTTACGCACATTTGTTAACAGCCAGATATGTTCTTTGCAAGAAACAAATCGCAACAACACAGTGCTGATTGGTTTATATCAAGGAGCTCTAAAATACTATATTTATATTGATTTCTTGTGCTCTCTTCTGGACGTAGAAGACAACTTTAATTTAAAAAGATGTCGTTCATATTTTTTCCCCTGCCTGAAATAAATTTGAATATAAATTTTAATTTTGGTAATATTTCAGTTAGAAATTTGAAAAAAAAAAAAAAAAAAAAAAAAAAAGGCATTATTCATTGAAAATGGAGTGCATGGATCTCGTCTTTAATGGACACACATTACAGTGAACGAGCGTTCATACGACAACAGGCAGTGAAAAGACTTTGGCACTAACTTCTTTGCCACTACAAAACTCAATCACTGGCAAGTGAAATCTGAACATTTACTAGGTAGTGGCTATTTTTTTTTTTTTTTTAAGTCGCTCAGCATATAGAGTGCACTTATTCAGCCATCTGGCTTCCGAAAGTATTTTTCCCATAAACTTTTCATTCATATACATATATATATATATATATATATATATATATATATATATATATATATATATATATATATATATATATATATATATATATAGGGAAAATATATATTTTCCCCATTCTATATGCATCACTTGATATAAACTAAAATAAAAACTAAAACGTAATGACAAACTGAAACTAAACTATAAAATATTTAAAAACTAAAACTAAACTGAAGCGAAAAATTTAAAATGAAATTAAATTTAAAACAATTATAACCTTGCCTTAGAATCTACACATTGTATCACGGTGTTATTGGGCTTGTTTAAAATGGGAGAATGTGCTTTAAGAATTTTAATTTCAATAAAAAATGAAACGTCATTTTTTGGGCATGTGAGCTGCGTTTATCAGTGGTCTAGAGTTTGTTAGAACAATAATGTTATGATGACAGAATATTTAAACTGGTTGCATAGAAGTACTTTGTAAAGGCAAAACATTCTTAATTGCAAACTTCAAAATGACTTCAGACAGTCACAATGACTGATGTTTCCATCGCGTGTTTCACCAGCCGACATCAGTTACGTATAAATTATGTATACAATTCGCTTCGGACTATAAGTCGCAAAACCTTTCAGATGATGAAAATCAGACAAAAAGACAAAGGTACAAGACTGTGTACTTGCTGTCTTTCATGAGGGCATGGACTACAATCCCATGAAGTATTGTGAATGATGTTATTGAATAAAAAATGATGGGAATATATAAAACTATTGATTTTAGGTTGCTGATTATAGGTATAGAAACAATATGTTTTATGTTTATTGCAATTTATTCCGATATGTACAGTGCATCCGGAAAGTATTCACAGCGCTTCACTTTTTCCACATTTTGTTATGTTACAGCCTTATTCCAAAATGGATTAAATTCATCGTTTTCCTCAAAATTCTACAAACAATACCCCATAATGACAACGTGAAAGAAGTTTGTTTGAAATCTTTGCAAATTTATAAAAATAAAAAAAAAAAATTAAAAAAAATCACATGTACACACAAGTATTCACAGCCTTTGCCATGACACTCAAAATTGAGATCAGGTGCATCCTGTTTCCACTGATCATCCTTGAGATGTTTCTACAACTTGATTAGAGTCCACCTGTGATAAATTCAGTTGATTGGACATGATTTGGAAAGGCACACACCTGTCTATATAAAGGTCCCACAGTTAACAGTGCATGTCAGAGCACAAACCAAGCCATGAAGTCCAAGGAATTGTCTGTAGACCTTCAAGAGGATTGTATCGAGGCACAGATCTGAGGAAGGGTACAGAAAAATGTCTGCAGCATTGAAGGTCCCAATGAGCACAGTGGCCTCATTGGGACTTCTTCCATCGTGGAAGAAGTTTGGAACCACCAGGGCTCTTCCTAGAACTGGTCGCCCAGCCAAACTGAGCGATCGGGGGAGAAGGGCCTTAGTCAGGGAGGTGACCAAGAACCCGATGGTCACTCTGACAGAGCTCCAGCATTTCTCTGTGGAGAGAGGAGAACCTTACAGAAGAACAACCATCTCTGCAGCACTCCACCAATCAGGCCTGTATGGTAGAGTGGCCAGACGGAAGCCACTCCTCAGTAAAAGGCACATGACAGCCTGCCTGGAGTTTGCCAAAAGGTACCTGAAGGACTCTCAGACCATGAGAAACAAAGATTGAACTCTTTGGCCTGAATGGCAAGCGTCATGTCTGGAGGAAACCAGGCACCGCTCATCACCTGGCCAATACCATCCCTACAGTGAAGCATGGTGGTGGCAGCATCATGCTGTGGGTATCAAGTCAGGCTCGAGGGAAAGATGAATGCAGCAATGTAAAGAAACATCCTTGATGAAAACCTGCTCCAGAGCACTCTGGACCTCAGACTGGGGCGAAGGTTCATCTTCCAACAGGACAACGACCCTAAGCACACAGCCAAGATAACAAAGGAGTGGCTCCGGGACAACTCTGTGAATGTCCTTGAGTGGCCCAGCCAGAGCCCAGACTTGAACCCGATTGAACATCTCTGGAGAGATCTGAAAATGGCTGTGCACCGACGCTCCCTATCCAACCTGATGGATCTTGAGAGGTCCTGCAAAGAAGAATGGGAGAAACTGCCCAAAAATAGGTGTGCCAAGCTTGTAGCATCATACTCAAAAAGACTTGAGGCTGTAATTGGTGCCAAAGGTGCTTCAACAAAGTATTGAGCAAAGGCTGTGAATACTTATGTACATGTGATTTTTTTCATTTTTTATTTTTAATAAATTTGCAAAGATCTCAAACAAACTTCTTTCACGTTGTCATTATGGGGTATTGTTTGTAGAATTTTGAGGAAAATAATGAATTTAATCCATTTTGGAATAAGGCTGTAACATAACAAAATGTGGAAAAAGTGAAGCACTGTGAATACTTTCCGGATGCACTGTACATAAGTATATATTAAGATAAGTAGTTTAAGGGTGAAGAGACACCGACTTGATTATGTCATTCACAGTGCGTCATGGGAGTGGCGGTCACTCTGAGACATGATTCGTGGGCTTTGTTGGCCGTGGTTCTCTGATTGGTGAAGCTTTCTCTGCTGGACTATGGGTAATATAGTTGTTTAACATGAATTCCGCTATCAAACATGATTTTTAAACAATGAAGTTGAAATAACAGGCAGATGGCTTCAATGAAAGCATATACAAGGCTCAAGGTAGGTCGGTCTTTAAAGGTTTATAAACTATCGTTGAAAATAAATTCGTCTATGGAATAAATTCATGGGATTTTTACTTAAATAGTCGCATTGTAGAGGGTTGTGTATCCACATCGACATTCAGAAACAACACAGAAGACCTTTGTTCTTTACCCATCCCTATACACCACGTAAAAAAACAAAAGCTGTGGTTGGTCACTTTTTATGTTAAGAATATAAAAGGGTGTGTGGAAAATGTATATTTGTTTCTCAGGCATGCTAACTGCATAGAAATATTACTTCAATTTCTAAAAGCTAAATTCAAGCACTTTAAGCACTTCAAGGACCTTGTGCGAACCCCATCAAAATTATTAGAGTCCAAAATTATATTAGCCAGAAAATATTATATCCTGAAATGTGGTTGGCATGGTTAAGGCCTCACCTGGAGACTATGGAGTGTCTGAGGCCGGCCTGAACACTTCCATCCAGTCTGAGGTAAGTGACAGTGGGCAGTTGTGGTTTGAGCAAATCCTGCTCAACAATGTCCAGCATGCTCTTCAGCTGGCAGAAGATCAGAACCCGATGCTGAGCCACCACAGCCTCTGTGCCACCATCGGACGAACCAGCAGAACCCAGTCCACAGTCCAACAATAACTGAGAATTAAAATGGAACAAAAATATATGCTCCTACTACCAAGTCTGTAATTTACATAAGATTATATTTATGTTAAAATGTATCTAACTAATAAAAATCAAAAATCTTACATTGGCCGAGACAATATGGTCACTTATGAATAATGAGCTAGGACTTTGGAAATATGGGTATGGGTATGTGGAGAGCACCTGTTTGAGGGCAGAGAGTTTTGGTGCGTGGTGGATGTCTCGGAGGCTGGAGTGTTGGCTGGCCAGCTGCTCGGTGATGTGTTTGTATTCTGGGTGTTGAGGAGTCAACACCAGCGATGGGTGATTGCACAGCTTCCTCAAGTACTGCAGAGCCTGAAACAAGCAACAGATCATTACAGATGGTTTGATTGAGAGAAGAATATCCTTGTCCTCATATCATTTGTTTTCCTGGGATCAACCTGGAAGACGTGTCCAGTGGCCTTGAGTTTTGGCTTCTCTTCCTCCTCTTGCGCAGATGCAGTGGAGATCACGTCATCCACATTCACCTTTGCACGCGACTTTGAAAAGTCTTCATACAGTTGAACCTGAGCAGGCACAGGTGTAAGAAAAAAGAGTGATTGTCACCCATACAAATAATATTTTTATAAATTATAATTTGTTGCATTACTACTTTGGAGTTGCAAGTAGAGCAGATTGGAGATTCTTATTAGTACAGACTACCTGGAGTGTTGAAGTGTTTTATGAGTGCCCATAAATGTTATTTTCAATTGTGTTTAGTGTTATGCACTTTGATTTCCTTTGTGGCTGCTGAAGTCACCGTACAACACTTGCTGTAATGACAATTTAATCAGCCACATCCTTGACAAATGTCCAGTATTTATTTTGTACCTGTAGAGGACTGAGGTTGCAGTAGTAATCTTGTATGATCTTGGGAGGCAGATCTTGAAGAACATCATCCTTCATTCTCCTCAGGAGGAAGGGAAGAACCTGTCTATGCAGTGCCTCCATTGCCAACACACCTGAAACATACACCCCAAATATATACAGGTGCATCTCAATAAATTAGAATGTCGTGGAAAAGTTCATTTATTTCAGTAATTCAACTCAAATTGTGAAACTCGTGTATTAAATAAATTCAATGCACACAGACTGAAGTAGTTTAAGTCTTTGGTTCTTTTAATTGTGATGATTTTGGCTCACATTTAACAAAAACCCACCAATTCACTATCTCAAAAAATTAGAATACATCATAAGACCAATTAAAAAAAATATTTTTAGTGAATTGTCGGCCTTCTGGAAAGTATGTTCATTTACTGTATATGTACTCAATACTTGGTAGGGGCTCCTTTTGCTTTAATTACTGCCTCAATTCGGCGTGGCATGGAGGTGATCAGTTTGTGGCACTGCTGAGGTGGTATGGAAGCCCAGGTTTCTTTGACAGTGGCCTTCAGCTCATCTGCATTTTTTGGTCTCTTGTTTCTCATTTTCCTTCTTGACAATACCCCATAGATTCTCTATGGGGTTCAGGTCTGGTGAGTTTGCTGGCCAGTCAAGCACACCAACACCATGGTCATTTAACCAACTTTTGGTGCTTTTGGCAGTGTGGGCAGGTGCCAAATCCTGCTGGAAAATGAAATCAGCATCTTTAAAAAGCTGGTCAGCAGAAGGAAGCATGAAGTGCTCCAAAAGTTCTTGGTAAACGGGTGCAGTGACTTTGGTTTTCAAAAAACACAATGGACCAACACCAGATGATGACATTGCACCCCAAATCATCACAGACTGTGGAAACTTAACACTGGACTTCAAGCAACTTGGGCTATGAGCTTCTCCACCCTTCCTCCAGACTCTAGGACCTTGGTTTCCAAATGAAATACAAAACTTGCTCTCATCTGAAAAGAGGACTTTGGACCACTGGGCAACAGTCCAGTTCTTCTTCTCCTTAACCCAGGTAAGACGCCTCTGACGTTGTCTGTGGTTCAGGAGTGGCTTAACAAGAGGAATACGACAACTGTAGCCAAATTCCTTGACACGTCTGTGTGCGGTGGCTCTTGATGCCTTGACCCCAACCTCAGTCCATTCCTTGTGAAGTTCACCCAAATTCTTGAATCGATTTTGCTTGACAATCCTCATAAGGCTGTGGTTCTCTCGGTTGGTTGTGCATCTTTTTCTTCCACACTTTTTCCTTCCACTCAACTTTCTGTTAACATGCTTGGATACAGCACTCTGTGAACAGCCAGCTTCTTTGGCAATGAATGTTTGTGGCTTACCCTCCTTGTGAAGGGTGTCAATGATTGTCTTCTGGACAACTGTCAGATCAGCAGTCTTCCCCATGATTGTGTAGCCTAGTGAACCAAACTGAGAGACCATTTTGAAGGCTCAGGAAACCTTTGCAGGTGTTTTGAGTTGATTAGCTGATTAGCATGTCACCATATTCTAATTTTTTGAGATAGTGAATTGGTGGGTTTTTGTTAAATGTGAGCCAAAATCATCACAATTAAAAGAACCAAAGACTTAAACTACTTCAGTCTGTGTGCACTGAATTTATTTAATACACGAGTTTCACAATTTGAGTTGAATTACTGAAATAAATGAACTTTTCCACGACATTCTAATTTATTGAGATGCACCTGTATATTTTTTTAAACGGAAGTTGACAATGTTTTATTAGAGACTTGGAGCTGTATCTGCAGGTTATGCATCAACCCCGTTACCATTTTATGTACCCCTTATTAAATCAATGTACTGTTCCATAAATCATAAATTGTCAAAATGACAACATGCTTTCAGGAAGGATGATTAAAAGGTCTTCCTCTTGTTTAATGACAAACATAAAATCACAACAACGGGGTTGATATTAAGCGTGTCCTCTGTCAATTAGGTAATATATATATATAATATTGCTGTTTTAATGGGTTTCAAAGGGGACATTTTTGTCCTTAAAGTCCTGAGTGTAACTATTTTGTGTACACAGTGTATTATAGATGTATTATAGGAACTTTTATTCCCCAAAAAACACACACCTTTGGCAAAAGTTAAGCCGTTGGCATTAACACAGCCAAAATGTCCCGACGGTCACACAAGGGTTAACTGATCGCGATGGATCTACATTTTCCGGTGAAGTTACTGTAACTTGTTTACTAATATTCATGACTTCTGAGTATTTTAACATTGCTGTAGTTTTGAGATTCCCTAAGTGTGCGCCGTTGTTTTCTCATTTAATTTTACCCCAGTCGCAGAAATGCACAAGTTTTCACTTTCCATTGTCCTGTTAGCAGATAATAGTCCGTTTAAAAGCCCCTATAGGTACGAGTTAGGCTACTAAAAGGTAGTTTCCCATGAAATGAATAATCATCTCAACTTGTACAGATTTCATAGCAAAGTAAATGTACATATTAATTTGTTTAATTTAAACAAACATTCATTTGTTTATTTTGTCTTTAGTACAACTTTACTGCTTAAGGAATTAATGAAACATTGTAATTGTTACTTGATATTTTCATGTTTAATAAAGTATATTTCATCCCCATCATTACAGAATCCTCGTTTACTAGTTTTATTGCGTGCAGTACATAGACGTACTATTGTAGTATTACGCTTTACTTGCATTATCAACTGAGGCTGTACAATATACAGTTGAAGTCAGAAGTTTACATACACCTTAGCCAAATACATTTAAACTCAGTTTTCACAATTCCTGACATTTAATCGTAGAAAACTTTCCCTGTCTTCGGTCAGTTAGGATCACTATTTTAAGAATGTTAAATGTCAGAATAATGGTAGAGAGAAAGATTTCTTTCATCACATTCCCAGTGGGTCAGAAGTTTACATACACTTTGTTAGTATTTGGTAGCATTGCCTTTATATTGTTTAACTTGGGTCAAACATTTTGGGTAGTCTTCCACAAGCTTCTCACAATAAGTTGCTGGAAGTGTGGCCCATTCCTCCAGACAGAACTGGTGTAACCGAGTCAGGTTTGTAGGCCTTCTTGCTCGCACATGCTTTTTCTATCAGATTGAGCTCAGGGCTTTGTGATGACCACTCCAATACCTTGACTTTGTTGTCCTTAAGCCATTTTTCCACAACTTTGGAGGTATGCTTGGGGTCATTGTCCAACTGGAAGACCAATTTGCGACCGAGCTTTACATTTCTGGCTGATGTCTTGATGTTGCTTCAATATATCCATATAATTTTCCTTCCTCATGATGCCATCTATTTTGTGAAGTGCACCAGTCCCTCCTGCAGCAAAGCACCCCCATAACATGATGCTGCCACCATATGCTTCATGGTTGGGATAGTGTTCTTCGGCTTGCAAGCCTCACCCATTTTCCTCCAAACATAATGATGGTCATTATGGCCATTTTGATTCATCAGATCAGAGGACATTTCTCCAAAAAGTAAGATCTTTGTTCCCATGTGCACTTGCAAACTGTAGTCTGGCTTTTTTATGTCGGTTTTGGAGCAGTGGCTTCTTCCTTGCCGAGCTACCCTTTCAGGTTATGTCAATATAGGACTCATTTTACTGTGGATATAGATACTTGTCTACCTATTTCCTCCAGCATCTTCACAAGGTACTTTGCTGTCGTTCTGGGATTGATTTGCAATTTCCCCAAAAAATACATTGATCTCTAGGAGATAGAATGTGTCTCCTTTCTGAGACAGTATGATGGCTGCATGGTCCCATGGTGTTTATACTTGCATACTATTGTTTGTGCAGATGAATGTGGTACCTTCAGGCATTAGGAAATTGCTCCCAAGGATGACCCAGACTTGTGGAGGTGCACAAATTATTTTTCTGAGGTCTTGGGAAAATCAAAAGAAATCAGCCATGATGTCAAGCAAAGAGGCACCGAGTTTGAAGGTAGGCCTTAAAATGAATCCACAGGTACACCTCCAATTGACTCCAATTAGCCTATCAGAAGCTAATTGGCTAATTGTCTAAAGACTTTACATAACTTTCTGGAATTTTCCAAGCTGCTAAACAGCAGTTAACTTAGTGTATGTAAACTTCTGACCCACTGGAATTGTGATATAGTCAAATAAAATTGAAACAATCTGTCGGTAAACAATTGTTGAAAAAATTACTCATGTCATGCACAAAGTAGATGTCCTAAATGACTTGCAAAACTATAGTTTGCTAATATGAAATCTGTGGAGTGGTTAGAAAATTAGTTTTAATGACTTCAACCTAAGTGTATGTAAACTTCTGACTTCAACTGTAATATATTGTACAGCTGTCGCAGAGAGCACAAAGTTCCGTAGTGCAGCTTTAATAACAATAATGATAATAGAAATGATAACTGAAAAATGGATATTACTAAAAATATCTGCATTAACTTCTTTTTAATAAGCATCTTCTAGAGTTATGATCATGAACACAAGGCCAGTAAAAGCTAACTGCACTATAAAGATGAGATGGCATAATGCACCCAATTAAAGGTGCACCCATACATTTTTTTGTTTCATCTTGGACTTACACTGACACCTAGGTGCGTGGATGCAACATCATTCAAACGCAATTTGCAGTTACCAATACCATTTTAGAAATCACAGTCTGCCATGATTTAAAAGTGTCCCATAATAACAGGGCAAAATCGTGTTTAATAGCAGAATTTCTGGTGAACAACTACATTACCCATGGTCCAGCAAAGAAAGATCCACCAATTAGAGAACCCCGGCCAACAAAATATTTAGAATATTAGACATAATATTTACAATCTTACAGAACATTCAAAAAGGAAAAAGCCCTCTTCTCTGAGAATGACCCAAAAAGAAACCAAATAGTCATACAGTATATCTAAATTTAAAATAATCAATGTCTAGTCCACCTCAGTACAGCGTTTATCTCAATACGAACTTGAGACTGAGAAGTGTATATTGTTAAAGCCAGGAAATGGAAAGATGTGACAATCACACCTGCTTCCTGCTCCCGTGAGGAACTTTTAGCATCTCGACTGGCAAGGATAGGCTTCCCATAGCGGGCGGCAAACTGCCGCTCCGTACCAAGAAAGCCTGGCATCAGGAAGTCAAAGAGTGACCATAACTCCAGAACATTGTTCTATAGAGACAGAAAAAGAACAGTTGCTGGTTTGTAACCTTTGCAAATATGTTAGACAAAACAAATTAAGTACACAAGACATTCCAAAAAAATACCCTCACCTGAATTGGTGTTCCTGAAAGGATTATTCTATAGTTGGCAGTTAGCTGCTTGATTGCCTTGGAGAGTTTAGTCTTCCCATTCTTAATGACGTGACCCTCATCAAGGATACAGTAATTAAATTTAATATCCCTGTAAAGGAGGACATTTATATGATCGATTTCCATTTACCCCATTGTACATACGTCTTTGAATGATAAACAATGTTACCTGAAAAAGTCGATGTCATTCCTAACAACATCATATGAGGCAACAACAAGATTGTGTTTTTTCACTTGGTGTTGTAACCTGCAGAGAATGACACTCAAATTACAAACCAAGGCATATTCAGTTTTAAAGGATTAGTTCACCCAAAAATGATAATTCTCACATGATTTACTCACCTTTAACCCATCCCAGATGTGTATGTCTTTCCTTCTTCAGCAGAACCGAAATGAAGATTTTTATAAGCACATTTCAGCTGTTTGTCCATAAAATGAAAGCGAACGGGTGCCATGACACTGTTGGCTGTTTGACGGACCAAAAGGCATATTTAGGCAACATAAAAGCACTCCACACAACTCCAGTCGATCACTGAATGTCTCCTGAAGCAAATTGTTGGTTACTTATGTAACTGTGGTTCTATGACTGGCTCCAGACTGCCAAAGAGCACTACTGAGTGGAAGATGAATAACAAAGATGTCACAAGGGTCTGTTGCTATAGGGACTAGCAAGATTGCAAGTACATTACATTTATGCATTTGCAGACACTTTATCCACAGAGTATATATTAAGTTGTGTGTTCCCTGGGAATTAAACCCATGATCTACCGGAAATATCAGGAAGTATTACACAAGTCCTTCCCATTATAATGAGTGATGACCTGAGTTGATCAACTATTTTGTGAATAAGAAAGGTCACAAAGAGATTACTAAAAAATGAATCAGAACATTAACATTTCCCATTGCTGTCATTGTACAGAGTCAGTTACGCATGCAGAAGGGAGATGTGCATTAATAACGTGTTGAATAAATAAACAACACAAAGCATTCATATGAATACTCAAATTACAAATCTACAGTGAAGGTGGTGATTGATGACTTGCATCCCATCACGAGTGAGTCTGGTTACCCAACACTATTTTATAATAAATGTAGATGTGTACTACATTAAGCCTAATCATAAACATGTACTTTGTGAATTCCAAGTTATTGCCGCAGAACATCAGTGATCTGAACCCGTGAAGCCATGAAGAATGGCATTTCGACGGGTCGACCAGAATTTCATGAATAGGCGTAAAAACCTGTGTAAAATTTTCAATGTGCAAGTCTGTTCTTCGACAGGGCAGTGCCAATGTAACAAATAGATAAAGGTAAAACAAATAGATAACTGACCATAGCCCATCATGTGCTGTAGTAGCAAAAAGCACAAGGCACTGGCAAGACAAGCTGTCAATATACCTAGGGCTCAAAATGATTTGCAGAGTCAAACAACAGCTATACAATGGCACTTTTAATGTATTGGCTTGACCTTCTGTAAAAAGGCCGGTTTGGTCACAGCACAATTCTTGAATCCTCCAGACAAAACTGCATTGCGGAGCCACAGAGCATGCAACTCACTAACACATCTCGTGATGGCAAGCAAAGTTTTTTTTTATTTTTTTTTTTTTTAAATCTCAGGCCCAACAGAAATCCAGAGGGGAAAACACAAAATACAATTTCCCACTGCAGGATCAGGACTCTGCATAGAGGGTTGAAACGACTGATGCCTTTAAGAATGCCACCATCAGTTTTTTTTGCACCCAAGGAACAGCACGGTCACACTCTCAGCAGCTGTAATCAAAACCCCCTCACAGCTGTGGCAATTCCTTTTTTTAAACTAATTCCAGGGTAATATAACAATAACCATAATGTTATAAATTTACACTCAATATTTAAAAAAATGTATAATAGATTTGATTGCTAAAATGCTAGATTTATGTTGCTAAATAAGGCAGAAATGCGTCAAAGTCCATGCAAAAAGGTCTACTGTACATTGTACTGTGTATAGTGAATAAGACATTTACTTATAGCAGACGAGAAGCGCTTTTACCTTGAAGTAGCACCAGAGATGGGCCACTTCTTTAAAATGAATGGGAGAAATTAGAACGCCTAACTGCAGCCAGCGGTCAATGGGTGTAGATAGGAAGTCCCGCCTTACAGGTAAAAGAGCCAATCACCTTTTAGATACAGACATCGCCTGTCAATCAACTAGAGAACGAGCATGTGCATTAGCTATAAAAGCTGGGAAAATTTTATTTTTTAGCATAATCTGAGGTAAAGGAGCACCATTTATGATACCAGTGTTGTCAGATTTTACTGCTGATTTGAAATATGTTCTTTGATCATAATCTTGACCAACGGTTTTGGAGATTTCGGTCTTTCCTCATTCAAGTAGATAGGCGATGCATTGTCATGACTGGAAATAGCCTCCCGAGAGCGTTCCAAACATAGCCGACAGTGGACTGACTTGCTAGAAAGACTTTGGTTGCACTCACGTGCTCGTGCAGATTCAGCGCGAGCAGCAATCTCCTGACAGTTTAAATGGCCTGGATTGCCTGCTTGGATTGTCACGTGCTGACCGTCAAGAGTTGTGAATCAGAGGAACTTTAAATCCTGAAGTTTTGATTCTGGCTAATAGAATACGTGATTCAGAGGTAGATCTTAGTTGAGCGCTCGACGAAAAAAAAAAACAAACGCTGGATTTTCGTGAGGTTCTTGAATTACATCTGTTTAAACGAGATATTTGCATATTTGCAGACGGTATATAATAGAAGTTTTATTGATATTTGCCTTTTATCATTATAAAAGAAAGCTTAAAGTGACAGGGAACTGCTGAGAAGAGGCTGATAGAATACGTGCTTTAGAGGCAAATAATGGGCCATTCATTTTCCTCGGACAGTCAAACGAATGTTCAGTGAGACGGCTCATTCAACTGCTACATGAGTGCAACAAATGACCTAATCACTCCAGTGACCTGCAAGAAATACTCCACAAAACAAACTCCAGCCAATAAGAGGCATAAGCACAAAGAACGTGCAGATTCATCCACAGCGCTGTCCCGAAGGTGTGCTACTACACAAAACAACCTCCAGACAACACAATACTGCAGGGATACAGCTGTGACTATGCCCTAATAGCTGCGCTCACACCACTGCAGGTTCTCAGCATCTAGACGTGCATGATGGGCATTTTATACATGGCCACATCATCAACAAGTCACAAGGTGACAGCATTTATATTAGGTTCTCGGCAAGGAAGGAGATATGAAGGTATACACTCAGTTGTGCTCTTTGGCAGTCTGGAGCCAAGTAAATAGAACGATAGGTTTGTGTAAGAAACAAATCGATCATTAAAACGTTTTTTACCTTTTAATCATTGCGTCCGCCCACCGCTGTATTTCAGTTTGAAATGACATAACTCATGTGTGACGTTAGTTGCTCTGTTGTATACAAAGCATGCTTCCGACTTCTCGCGTGAAAGCGCCATTGCGCTTACGCCACGCAACAGCTCCGTGATGGGTCGACTGGTAGCAGCAAGCATTTTTTAAAAGTTTAAGTTTTAATTCTAGATTTATTTTCTACACAAACCTATCAATTTGCTTCAGAAGACATTCATTGATCAACTGGAGTCATGCGGAGTAATTTTATGCTGCCTAAATATGCCTTTTGGACCATCAAACAGCCAGCAGCATCATTGCACCATTTGCTTTCATTGTATGGACAAACAGAGCTGAAATGTGCTTAAATTCTTAATTTCAGTTCTTCTGAAGGAAAGACATACACATCTGGGATAACTTAAAGGTGAGTACATCATAAGAGAATTCTCATTTTTGGGTGAACTAATCCTTTAAATACAACTTAAGGTCTATCAACAGCCTCTGTGACATGCTATCAATTACCACAGAAAACTTTGACTTGTACCCCAATTAGGGCTGGGCAAATTTTGAATATTCACGATATAATCGTGATGATTTGGCTGATGAAATCAAATTAAGTAATATCGTGAATATCGCAATGATTTTAATGTGCATTTCATGAAACTTAATGGCCAAATAAAAAGCGCATCAGTAACTAATTTCACTATCCTTCTGGGCAGCACAATTAATCAAATTAACAGCAAAATAGCAATAAAGTCTTATGTGTTTATAAAATTGCAATGGACTGCGTTACAAGACAGATAAACATGGTCTGTGTGTGCTTCAGAATGGGTGACGGGCTGTTCTGTGCACGCGCAGGACTCATGCAGGTTTTTAGTGCTTTTAGAGCAGATCACATGCACTGTGAAACAAAGTACTGAATGTTCAAGCATTCGTGCAATACCAAAATTTCGAAACCACTACAAATTATTATACAAATCTACAAAGGCGGCATAGTATAAGAGAAAAGGAGTGGACAACAGCACTTCACCAGATGCAGTGCATTGCAAACAACACAATTTTGAAAGCGTCAAAATAAAGGCTCCATGTGAAGTGTCCAAATAACAGCTTCAGGTGAAAGTAAATAGGAAAGAAATATATCACTTTTAAATAAAACAAATCTAATCCTCAAAATAATAATTATAATTTAGTATTAGAATAATAAACTTGACTGGGTCCCACAGTAATAATTTAGTATCATGCAATATTTAAAAAAAATTCAACAAAGTGCTCATTTACAAAAATAATGATTTAGTAAAAATATATGAAGGTAAATAATGTTTTTTTATTAAGTTACTATGTATCATTGTATATAAAATATAAAAGTGCATATCAATGACAATGATTAGATCTCATTCTCCCTTGTGTTCATTTAGTGCAAAACTGTAGGGAAACATGCCTTTTTTTAATTTTTAAATAGATTTTGATTTAATGCCCATAAAATATTAAATCTACTTGGCTACAATTGATTGCATGAAATTATGGTTCCTCTGATTTAAAAAAAAAGTCATTTCAGAGCAAATACATAATTATCGAGATATATTGAATATCGTCAATAGGCCGAAAAATCGAGATATAATTTTTGAAGCCATATCACCCAGCCCTAACCCCAATTTGTAAAAATGAACAGGAAATGTGTTGAGTAATGCATTTGCAATGAATACACAGCAGGAAAGCTGTCCACATACAAAAGCACTTGAACTACTTAATTGAAATTGTCTAATTTAACCCTCAATATTCTTTTAAATCAGTAAATGTACTTCTTTAAATGGTCATACCGTGCTCTTTCTGTGGGGGGGCCTGTATAGTGCAAAGGATTGAGATACTCTTTAGAGCAAAATTTGCCAACCTCATCCACCCAGTGGCCAGTTAGGGTGGGTGGACACATCACTATAGAGGGCAAAGGGCAACAATCTGGACCCTTCGTCCTAGTGTACTCTTGAGCCCTGAACACACAAAAATTAAGCAGGTCGATTATGATGCACACACTAGTGTATTCTTCACAACAAAACTGCTTGTGTTGCATGAAGCTAGTTTTAGGGTGTACCTGAGGAAATGATCACCCGCCAGTATACAGATGGACTGCAGGGTCTTACCCAGACCCATATCATCACACAAGATCCCATGAAGCTTGTACTTGTTGAGAAACGCCAGCCAGTTCACACCATCCTACACAAAAAAAAAAAAAAAAAAAACAGTAAGAACTTCATATTAAAACCAAGCATCCTTGGAGAAACATACAACCCATGAACCTGCATATGTTCAGTAGCTGTTTATTGGTTTAATTCCATCAGGTCTTTTTACCAAATGTTACCATATTTAAATCCATTCCATATATTTTCCACCCAGGCAGAAAATGCAGAAAAAGTCCACAGATTCTGTCTGGGCCTGCATATTGGCCACAGAAACAACCTATCAGAATTAAGACATGTAAATCTATTTACTCTAGTGAGGATTGGCAAAAAATAAATAAATAAATTTGGACAGATCCACACCACACACCTGCTGGTACTTTCTGAGCTCTGCTTTGATGGGCACTGGAATCTTGTAACTGTCCAGTTTTCTTCCATCCAGCAGCTGCTCGAGGAAGTGCCGCTCTCTGGCCTTCTGGCGAATCAGATCTTCAGACATAGACGGTGGGTCTGGGATTCCAGCCTGAAATAAATTTAAGTGAAATAAGATGAGATTCATCTCCAACATAAGGCCCTGGTATACTCACAGCAAAGTTGTTTTTCGTTCTTCACTTAAAGAAAAAAGATGAGCAACATTTAAACACCAGCCACGCAACTGGGGGAAGGTGTTTAGAGGAGCATTTAAATATGAGGGTGCACGAGACTACATGTAAAACCAATTCTACTCATTCTAGGAGTAGCATTCACACGAGATCAGTAAAATAAGCTGTTTTAACCACGTGATGATGATTTAAAGTAATATACACTCGCTGAGCACTTTATTAGGAACACTATACTAATACTGGGTAGGGCCTCCCTTTGCACTCAACACAGCATCTCTAGCATCACTCTTTGTGGCGTGTTTCCAATGTTCCATGTTGACATGATAGCAATATGCAATTTCTGTTTACAATTTTTGTCAGCTGCACATTCATGCGAATCTCCCGTTCTACCACATCCCAAAGGTGTTCTATTGGATTCAGATCCAGTGACTGGGAAGGCTACTGAAGAACAGTGAACTCATTGTCATGTTCATGAAACCAGTTTGAGACGACTTTTGCTTTGTGACATGGGGCATTATCATGATGGAAGTAGCCATTAGAAGATGGGTACATTTTGGACATGAAGGGATGCACATGGTCAGCAACAATACTCAAACAGGCTGTAGCATTAAAGCGATGACTGATTGGTATTGAATGGACAAAGTGTGAAAACATTTCCCACACCATTACACCACCACCCGCCTGGAATGTTGACACATGGAAGGTTGGATCCATTGATTCATGCTGTTGCCGCCAAATTCTGACCCTTACATTTGTGCGATTCATCAGACCAGGCTACGTTTTTTTAGTCTTCAACTGTCCAGTTTTGATGAACTTGTGCCCACTGCAGCCTCAGCTTTCTGTTCTTGGCTGACAGAAGTGGAACCCGACATGGTCTTCTGCTGTTGTAGCCCCTCTGCCTCAATGTTCGACATGTGTATTCTGAGATGCTATTCTACTCACTACAATTGTACAGAGAGGTTATCGGAGTTACGGGAGCCTTTGTCAGCTCAAACCATTCTGGATATTCTCCGTTGACGTTTCCGTCTGCAGAACTGCCGCTTACTGGATGTTTTTTGTTTTTGGCACCATTCTGAGCAAACTCTAGAGACTTTTGTGCGTGAAAATCCCAGAAGATCAGCAGTTACAGAAATACACAATCTAGCACGTCTGGCACCAACAATCAAGCCATGGTCAAAATCACTGAGATCCAATTTTTTTTACCCATTCTGATATTTGATGTGAACATTTACTGAAGCTCCTGACCAGTATCTGCCTAATTTTATGCACTGCAGCCACATGATTGACTGATTAGAAAATTGCATATGTATGTGTACAGGGGTTCCTAATAAAGTGCACAGTGAGTGAATATGCAGTAGATAATGTGTAAATTGTCATGTTTATGTTCTGCATTCATGGCGCTAATGCACTATACCTAAGGATGGGCATTTTGTCAATTTTTTTTTTCCTCCCCTTTTCTCCCCAATTTTGGAATGCCCAATTCCCAATCCGCTCTAAGTCCTTGTGGTAGTGACTCGCCTCAATCCAGGTGGCGGAGGACGAATCTCAGTTGCCTCCGCGTCCGAGACCGTCAATCCACGCATCTTATTACGTGGTTTGTTGAGCGCGTTACCGCGGAGATATAGCGCGTGTGGAGGCCCACACTATTCTCCGCGACATCCACGCACAACGCCCCACCGAGAGTGAGAACCACACATTATAGCGAACATGAGGAGGTTACCCAATGTGACTCTACCCTCCCTAGCAACCGGGCCAATTTGGTTGCTTAGGAGACCTGGTTGGAGTCCCTCAGCACACCCTGGATTCGAACTCGCGACTCCAGGGGTGGTAGTCAGCGTCAATACTCGCGGAGCTACCCAGGCCCCCATTTTGTCTACTTGAGTATTCCAACTCATTACTCATTGAGTACTCGAGGGGCAATGACATGTACATAACTGTATATATATAATAACATGTCTGACAAACATCTTTGGCTGCTGCATTGCGTCTTGTTGTTCCAGCGTATTGTCTATTCATTATTATAGGCTGTTATAAAATAATCTGTAACAAAATGTACAAAAGATTGCATAATCAAAATATAATGCAACATATTTTGTCATTATGTGAAGATTCGCTGCCCAACTCAATGAAAATGTGCACAACGATGCATCCGTCTGTTCTTCCTTCAGGTTACCGTAGTAATCTTGGTAAGCGCGCACCAGTTTTTTTAGTGACTGTCTGAACAGTCTATTTTCAAATCGCAGTTGGCTTAACAGGAGACACCATAACCATCGCGTTTTTACTATGCATGTTAAGTTGAAGTTCAGTTTTGAAGATGCTGTATTCTGTTACATTAAGCTGCGCTCTGTCTAGCTATTTGAAACACTCGCCTGCTGTTTATGTGCTGCTTCAGCGCGTTGCGTCCACTGCCACACGCCTGGTGTGTGTGTGCGCGTGTATCTCCCCAAGTGTTCGCTCCTGTCGGGAAAGCCGCGATGCTCTGTATTGTTGTTGCTGCGGTGAAGCATTCCATTCAACTCTGAGAGTCGGAATTTCCACATTTCAACTGGGGAAAGTGCAACGGAATGACACATTATGTCGGACTTCTAACTTGGAAACTCGTGCAGAAATCTTCAACTCCCATTTCGTCGAGATGCATGTGTGTTACGTCACGTAAACATTTCGGCACCCAGGGCAGGGAGGTTTACAGTCAGTGACAAACATTAACTTTTATTAAATAATATCCATTAACGAGTCAAAGTTCTTACATTAAAGGATAATAAAACGTTTAGCAAATGTTTTGTAGAGACAGGTGTTCAAAACACAGTTAATTACACTCTTTTGATTATCGTAACGATAGCACTGTAGCGCCATATATCAGTTTGGTTGCAGAGATGTCTCTGACAATCAATGTACCCCTCAAAACCACATCGTAATCAATCTCAAAATTAAAAATAAGCTCCCTCTGACACATTTGTGTTTAGTTGTCAGGTAATTGTCACTGAATTTCAAATCAAGTGAAAAGTCACATCATGCATGATCACCATCGATCATCGTTTTAATGATCGATCATTGCTGCCACGTCCGAGTACCGGTGTTATGGATCGACTGGTGATCGTGTTAACTGGGGGTATGAGCGTGCGCATGAATAATTTTACTTACATTTTCAGCAGATTTGTTCAATGTGAACTGCCAAGAAGCCAAGAAAAGGCGTTTTACACATCATATAAAAAATGTTGGTATCATTATTAACCCGCTTTGTATGATCTATGTCTGTTCCAATGAATTTGACACAGTTTAAGAGTGATTTTAACATGGTTTCACAGGGTAACATTGTTGCTCATGTTAACGTGTGACATTGGTTTGAATGGGAACTGGTGATTACACTTGTCAGAGCAGTAAATTGCATCTGGAAGTATTTTTATTTGCAACACTAAAGCATCATAGGCTTATATGTGTCAACATATAGTGTGTTTGCTAACTATGCATACAGACCAGGGTTCAATTCCCTGAGTACCTGCATTTTTATTTAAATTGTTATAATAGCATCTTTTACTTTTCAATTGTTCTTTGCATAACAATGTTGTATGTTTGACTACCCATGACACTGCCAAAAGATGATCGTTCAGAACAGTGCAATATTTTTGGTGGAGAGCAAGTACAAATACCAAATTGACCAATGGGTAAGAATAAATGGTACTCTGAGAAAGCATGAGAAAGTTCAGATTTCAATCTTAAATTTTCAATTCAATCAATTTTAAAAAGCCTATAAACTTTAGAAAATGTAGTTCACATTTTTTTCCTCAGTAATTCAACCATTCTCAGAAAATTCAGTAGAGTATACTGTAATTACTGTCTGTTAGATTCAGTTGCAATTTTGATTGATTTAAAAAACAAATTATAATAAAATGTGTCTGTGTATGTGATTTAAAAAATTGTTTTCAATAGACCTGTTAACAATACATCATAATCTGCAACATAGCTTCAAATTTGTCCTGATTGATCGAGATTTGAACCCAGGTCGCAATGCTTACTGCCAATATAACTTACCACTGGACCAGTGTCCCATCTCTAATTATTCATTCACTCTGTCTGAGAAAGTTACTCAAACTATTAGTTCATCAAGCCATTATTCATTATAATGAAATAAAACAATTGAAAGTATATTGACACATATCAGCATATGATGCTTTAGTGTAATCGCCAGTTCCCATTCAAACCAATGTCCCACGTTAACATGGGCAACCATGTTAACCTGTGAAACGCTCTTAAACTGTCAAATTCATTAGAACAGACATCAATGAAAAAACTCAGTTTAATAATGATATCAACAGTTTTTATAATGTGCAAAACATCTTTTCTTTGATACTTGACAATACACATTAAACGAATCTGCTGAAAAGGCAAGTAAAATTATTCACACGCACATCCCCAGTTAACACGATCCCTAGCTGATCCATAACATTGGAGTACTCGAGCCCATCCCTAACTATATCCACACATAATATTAGCCAGTTACACTCTGTTATTGTAATTTATGATGGCATGGACACTACTGCAAAGATGTGCATATACGAGTGTTAATGTTCAGAATACAGACAGAAGTATGATAAGAGGCATCTCACTTTGGGCAGATGTGCGAGTGGCTTTCGGCTGCAGATGACACGAGTGAAGTAGCACAAAATACAACTGTGTGAATGGGCACTTAAGCATATTTTAGTAGATTTGACTCTTTTTGTAGACTAATAAAATAAAAACAATTTAAAATCTTTTTCAAAATGACATCACACTCATTCTGCGATTTCATATGAAGTATACCGATGCCTATACCAAGAACAGAACATGGGAAAAAAAACCAGAAGGGGAGGATTTTCAGTGAACAATAATTGAGGAACAGACTGAAATTAAGTCAGTCATAAATCATATGGCTTCAGAAGACTTGGAATATAATGCACAAGTCATACAAACCACTTTTGTATTACTTTTATGGTGATGTTTTTGTTATTTTGACAGCATGTGTACTGTACCAATGTTGGACTGTGCTGGTCACTTAGCTCTTACCTCGAGCGGGAGCAATCTGATGAGAGTAGCAAAGCACTGAGTCGCCATGAATCTCACACTGTCACAGGGGTCACTCATGCGGCCCAGCACAGGGACCACCAGCAGCACAATGTAGGGCACAATATCCACATCCAGCTGCTCCATCACACCTGGATACTGTGGTCAGGGATAATATCTGTGCTCTAAACACCTATTTACACACTTTAAATGCTTGCAAGTCTTACCCATGTTGTAACAGACAGAAGAATGTATTATGTATAGTATGATTATGATATACCATGTGTATTTTAGCAAGAGAGGCAGCAGAGTATATAGCAAAATAAAGACCTTGAGTGCATTATTGCTTTAATACAATGGTTACTACATACACTATATGGACAAAAGTATTGGGACACCTACACATTACACCTACAGGAGCTTTTATGACAGCCCATTCTAAATCCATAAGCATTAATATAGAGTTGGTCCCCCCTTTGCAGCTATAACAACTTCCACTCTTATGGAAAGGCTTTCTACAAGATTTTGGAGTGTGTCTGTTGGAATTTTTGCCCATTCTTCCAGAAGAGCGTTTGTGAGGTCTGACACTGATGTTGGACGAGAGGGACTGGCTCGCAATCTCCGTATTAGTTCATCCCAAAGGTGTTCGATAGGGTTGAGGTCAGGGCTCTGTGCGGGCCAGTCAAGTTCTTCTACACCAAACTCATCCAACCATGCCTTTATGGACCTTGCTTTGTGCACTGGGGCACAGTCATGCTGGAACAGAAAAGGGCCTTCCCCAAACATTTCATTAACATTTCAGAAAATTCTAGTTTGGGGAAGGCCCTTTTCTGTTCCAGCATGAAAATGTGTGCCCTTAAAATGAATCAAAATCATCCATGCTAGATGTGCCATCCTTCCACTAAAAGACATAGTTCCTGACACATAAATTAAGGTTAATAGTTGGCCTCTAGGGGTGCTACGCAGTGATAAAAACAAAGTAGCTTGGTGAACAGGTGAGTTGCGTCGTAGCAGTAACTGTAGAGGAATTTTATCATGACTGCAAAGCTGTACTGACTTATTGGCACCAAGGCCAGACCCATCCGTTTTAACACCTTACAGTGAAACACAAGGACAAGTATAATATAAAAATGACAGCAAGATTTTCATTTGTGTGAAAAAGGATACAGGCCAACGCTTCAATGGCTCCTTCTTGTTTGGTGTTGTCATCAATAGCACCTAACCAGGGCAGCACATGCTCCAGGAACACATTCATGGTCTCCATCGTAGCGATCTTACTGAGCACACCCACACAGCGAGCAGCCATATGACGTACAGCTGTGTATGGATGCTGCAGACAGGTGCACAGGAGAGGCAGCTGCTCCATCACCTGCAGACAAAGAGAGAACAGTAGACGCAGACACACTGGCTACAGGTGGTAACAAGCACATAGTTTGGTTAAATCAAAACACTCCATTGTAACTGCTCGTTAAATTTACTTTGACAAGATATTCTTGAAAGTTTTAAGTGCGAGTACATACTAAAGGGATGAGCCCATGGGTCATGGCTCCAGCTGTGACCTCCAGCACCTGGAGAGAGTTCACAAGCTCCTGAGCAACTGAATCTCCCTGCTTCAACAACTGGCTGGAATCTGCAATGCACACACCCCAAATGAGAAATGCTTTAAAATAAAGCAATTCATCCTGAGAAGGAAGTTTCAAAATGGTCTAGAAAGTACAACCTTCTACAACAATACAAAGTCTAACTCAACAATAATTAATAATTATTCCTGAACTTTACCCATAAAAGCAGGCATATAAAGTCATACAACACACCCAATATCATCCAGCCCACGTATAAAACACCTTTTCACAGAAATCTCAAGTCACTATTTCAACAGACTCCAACTGAAATATCTGTATGTTGAGAACAGCACATCAAAGCAAACGCACCAAATCTCTGAGCATCCAATGTGTTCCTCAGAGGGCCGGTCATGGACTCCCACAAATATGGCAAAGCACTCGTCAGCTCCTGACCGAAATGCCTGCCGATTGTTGTTAAAGAGAACTCTGCTCCTCTCCTCTGGATAAGGTATGGCTTCTTGCTCTACATTGGTATTACACAGATCATTAGCACAATTCATACGAGATTATTGAAGAGAATATGGTTAAGCTATAAATTATAAAAACATTCTAACTACCTCGCCTGTTTCCGCAGCTATGCTGCTTCCGAGGGGCAGGTCATTAGTGGTGGTTTTGGGGGCTTTGGGGGTGGGTCCCCTCTTACTGGTAATGGCAAAAGCTGCTTTCTGGTGTTGGTAAAGAGTGATGATGCCCTTTGTCTTATTCACCATGTGATGCATTGCGTCTTTCTCTGCCACAGATGCTGCAGGACAGATCAAATATACTACACTGCTAAAATCTGTAAAATGTTAGCTCATATTTCAACTGAACTAAACAGTAACACGTTAATAAAATAGGACTGCACCAATATATACATTTTGGATTACGCTTATTATATAGCAGTAGAGGCTACTGCAAATCTAGACAGTTATTCACATTAATGGATGACAATATATCATCCACCAGTGCCCTAAATATAACAAGCTGTTATTGAATGTCACATTCACTATGTACTATATGCATAATTAGAATGATCCAATTATTTTGTGGGAAAATGCTTCAAATAATATCAAGGATAACGGTTTAGTACCTCTGAATTCTGGCATAAAAAGATTAGAACTGGAAAAAATATGTACTGATATCATGTGCTTTTAATATCGTATGTGGCAAGTATTACTGATTGAACAATAACTAAACACCAACACCCATTAAAAAGAACACATTGATCACCATGAAGAGCTTCAATGGATGAATAACACTGAATAAATAATCAGTTCTACAGGACCTGACAATATGAACGGATGTAAACTAGGGCTGGGTATTGATACAGATTTCCCAATTCGATTCAACGTCGATTCATATAGACAAATTTCTGTAACAATGTCCATTTTCTTTCAAATATGAAAGAAATTCTCTCTCAGCTAATGCTGTTAATTATAAAAGGGACCTTCTAACCTTCTAGGTAACCCTTCTAGGTACAATTTACAAATTACATATTTTCATTAGTTTATCATATGGGTCAAATTTTAGCTTTTGGAAAATGTTCAATTCAGTGTATTCCATCAAGAAATGTCTTGAAATTGCATATATATTTTTTGTTACAGGTTTATTGTTTACATGCATAATTTGTACTATTTGCAAGTATTTATATTGATATGTAGAACATGTGCTAAATCAGTATTGTCTCTTTAAGACAACCGGCATCAGCCAGTGAGCACATACTTATGAGGCACTGTTTTTTTGTTGTTTTTTTAGCGCATCTGTGCAGTTTGAGATTAGAATCAAATGTTTCTTTTTTGTTTTTAATCAACAACTGACTGTTAAAACAGACAGCATATTAAAAGAGACATTATTCAATGGCAAATGGATTGTGTGGATCACTTCTTTTGTCAAACCAAACTCTCAACACACAGTGAAAGGATCAACACTACTCAAACACTGGTGAGTGAAATATGAACATTTACCAGCCAGTGGCTACTCAGTGAGTGATTTACTCACATTTAAGAGGGTTAAACAGAGTAAAAGATCAATCTTGGGATTTAAGAATCGATATCAAAATCGTTCAAACGAAGATCAGGATGCGTCGGAAAATCTAGAAGTTAACCCAGTTCTAATGTCATAGCCTTCTCACCTTTACTGCTCTCTTGTACTGTCGGAGTGCTGGTTGGTGGAACAGGACAGGCAGCGCTGGGTGTGAGCATCGGATCTACACACACAGAGCTGCAGAGATTCTTTATGATTTTGGAGTTAGGGCAGGGAGATCTGGAAGCACACAGCTGCAGCAGACGAGCAATGTTGGAGGCTGCGTAACCCTGCACAAGCGTGTTCTCTTCACGGCGTGCTGCCTCCATCAGGGGTCTGACAACAGGGTTGAGCTTGTTTGGCAGCATAGCCAGTCCAACCACAGCACAGGCCGCGAAGGTGTGAACTCTCAGCTGCAGCTGCTGCCACTCTGCACTGGTCTCACACACGGTGGAACGAGCCTGCAGCATTTTACTGTCCAACGGCTGGAACTGACGCGACTTCAGGTTCAGAGAGGAGGTGCACTCTGAGAAGATGGTGGTCACCTACAGAAAATAAGGGGATGAGTAAGTAGTCATTCAGCAGACACTTATCCAAAAGCGATATATACATTACCCTAGGCTTTGTTCCAATACCTAGTGAGCTACCTTGCTGTAAACTGGCAACCTAACCAAATAGGAACCTAACAAGTGACTGATTTTGAACACTCTTCATAGGAAGCAAATCCAAGCGTCATAGTGATCATGCACAGCACATGAAAGACTCCAAATCACAACTGATTGCCGTTAGGTAACAAAACAACATTCTAATAAGCATAAAATAAATTAAACACAAATGTTGAGTTAAATGACTCAACTCTTATTGCACTTTTCAGTATACAGCATAATGAGTTATATCTACCTTGTGGAACAGTCTTCACATTGGGAGAGCTTCTGTGATGCCTAAAAATGCTGTGTTGGTATGAAGCTAGATTTTGGAACAGAGATATAGAACTGTGTTTTCTTTAGTTAGCCTCTTTTACTAACCAGCTCATTGGCCTGATCAATGGTAAACACCGTGCAGTTCATTCGTTCGCTCACGTCGATGTGGGCGTCAGCCAGCAGCGCTATGAGCTGTTTGCATTCGTTCTGCATGCGTGTGAAAGGAATGGCGATCTCATCATAATAAAGTTGTTCAGAGAGGATGACCAGCAAACGGGGCTGAACCACGCTGGACAGCAGCTCACACTCCTGTAAAACAGTAGAGTACGTACGTCATTAACATTAAAAAAAATATATATACCTGTAATTAAAGAAATAGTTCCCTTAAACATGACATTTCTAACATTATTTACTCAACTTACTCAAAGCTATCATGTGGCTTTAGAAGACTTGGAATATAGCGCATCAGTCGTATGGACCCCTTTTATGACACTTTTATCGTGACGGCCCCAGTCCTAATCCACTTTCATTATGTGGAAAAGAGTGGCCAGGATATTTTTCAAAATTGTAAATTTTTTGTTGCACGGAAGAAAATCATACAACATGAGGTTGACTGAATGACAATTTAAATTTTTAGGAGAACTATTCTTTTAACCTTCTCCCGCTCTCACCTTCTGGAGGCCTGCCCACTCACAGATAACCATGGCAACTGCAATCCGCTGCAGGGCCGATTTGGAGTTAAGGTGGAACAGTAAGAGCTGAGCCAGAGACTCAGCCGGGCGGAGTTCTTGAGAGGAGCTGTTCAGCCGCGGGTCACAGATACAACTACACAGCGCCCCCAACAGCCTAGGAGAAGACATAGCAGTGAGATGAAATTTAGCACAGCAAAGCAAGAACTGCTGAGAAACATAACGATGGTGGAGATTTCTACTCATCCCAGTGACTCGAGTCTTTTGAATCAGTTCACCAGAAAGATTTCTTCAGATTCTTTTGATTCATTCATTGACCATTTCTGCAAATTACACCTTTGCGCCAGTAGATGGCAACAAATGGCCGTCTTAAAAGTTTTGAACGAGTAATTGCATTGAACCAAATGCAGAGTCATTCACAATCAGAACAAGTCTATTTATCTTTTAATAAAATTTGCGTGTCTACAACTCTACTAAGAGACTTCAGCACTGCAGTGTGTTTAAGCATAAAAAGCATTTTCCCACAAATGACAAAGCATATCATATTGTGAACTGAGCACATTTTTTTATAAAAAGAAAAAACTAGCCTAAAAAATATTTGAGTTTCAGTAACATCTGTATGTCATTGTAATGACTGGTCACTCATTTTTAGTCATAATTCATCAAGCCCTAACTATACTGACAAAATGAACAAACGGCATGCCTCCACTTATTCAGCCAGTGGGTCCTTGTTTAATGAACGAGATGACTTATTAATTTCATTCGCGAACGAGTGTATCAGTACATTCTGTTTGCTCACAAACAAGATGTCTCATCTTATTCAGACTCAAATGACCAGTAAATGGGTGCATTCGTTAAGTGGATCAAACCAATGATATCCACCTTTACAGCCTGCACTCAAATACTATTGGCTAACTCTATAGTCATATATAGACAGTCACTCTATAGTCTTTAAAGCCAAGAAAAGCTTATTTGAAAGGGACAGACGTCAGTGAACAAGAAACAGGAGTCAGTGTATGGAGGTTAAAGAGAACGATTCGATCACAAATGAAACTTAACTAAAACAGAATTATGTTGACTAAACACATACTTTGCAGCCATTAGACGTGCACGAGTCACCACGTGGTCTCGTGTTGCAGGGTCTTCAATGATCGTCTCTGCTCCACCAATGTACTCCTGGACCATTTCCTTGACTGGAGCAGATCCCTGTCGGGTCTTCCCAGAGGCTTTCTCCTGCAGAAGAATAATAGAGAATGAAGGTAAATAATAGTACTTAAGCTACTATGTCTCATTGTATATGAAATTTAAAATATAAAAAATGCATATCAATGAAAATGATTCATTCTCTCTTGTGTTCCTTTAGTGAAAAACTGTGAGAAATATACCTTCATTATTTTTAAAAAGTTTTTTATTTAATGCCTTTAAAATGTTGAAGCTACTTGGCTACAACGACTGTTTGGATGACATTATGGTTCGTTTACAAAAAAAAAAAAAAAAAAAAAAAAAAAAAAGCCATTTCAGAGCAAAATACACAATTATCGCAATATATATTAAACATTCATAGCCATATCGTCCAGCCCTACATGAAGTTGAGTATATGACAGAATTCTCATTTTGAGCAAAAGTATCAACTTTACACTATCATAAACAATGCAGAAACACATTTGGCAAGCTAATCAATAAGAACTGTACAATCTAGAAGTCAAGTAATAAAACAAACTGATTGTCCATTTCAGTGAAGCACTGCAGAAGAAAGCTTGACCTCCGCCCTTACCTTTAAACGGGCCTTCACTTCTAATAGCATGTTGGGGTCTATTGGGATGTGTGGTGCTTGCATCATCAAACAGAGCCAGGCACCCATCCAGGGACAACTGGCTGCCACCACATACTGCTGCGGGGCCTGTCGCAACAACTCCCCCCACACCTAAAGAACAAACATGTTAATTGCTTGATTTAATATTTTAGTCAGCTAAAACATTTCAAATAGAATGACAGGTTGAGCTTCAGCAGGCGGTACCTTCTGAATCAGCACTAGGATCTCCTGATTGCTCTCCAGGATGCAGGACTGAAAAATGTGTCTTAACATGTCCTGCATGATGGGATTCAGCCAAACCGCACAACTCTGCAGGACAATTAAAAATCAGAACAGGAAACAGGGAATAAAGAAAACTGCCATGAGCTTGCACAATTTGTTAAATATAAACTGCAATCATTTTGACACATATTGTGATTTGAATAAACATAACTTTGCCACTGCTCAAATAAAGGATAAAAAGCATAATCAAACTGACACAGCAGCTCTCACATTCAGAAGAAAAAAAATACATTATACAATATTAATATACAACAGCAAAATATGCATGTGAAACTCTTCCACGCATGAAGACAATATTTGTATTATACTTTTTTTTAGGATTTCAGCCTTTGTGGTTTAGTAATCAGCAATAACCTGATTTAGATTTGTAATGGTTGGTTGATGCTAATCAGTTTAAGAGGTCGTCAAATATACACAGTTTGTCAAACCTGGTCAGCTTTGGACAGCAGTGTAAAGAGGGTCTCTAGGGCTGCCCGACGAACAGATGCAATGGTATGTCTCAGGAACGGCCACACTCGAGGAACCAACACCGTCAGAGACTGCTGCATGCTGGGGAAAGCAACAGAACAAGGTTCGAGATTCTCTTCACATCAGAGTTGGGCAGTTCTGATTATTGTGAAGAAATGAAAGTGTCACAAGTCCTTTCAGATTTGAAGGCGAAATCTCACCTGCACTGGCGGACCTGTGGGTAGGTGAGCAGGGAGGACAGGAGGGTCATGATGCTGTTGGTCGAGGATGTAAGATCATCCAGCTCCAACAGAGCATTCCACAAAGTGTAAACGATGAAGGGAACCTATTCAACATATGAACAAGCATTCACAGATTACTCGAATCTATAGCTGTAAATAAGAGCCAGATATAGCATTAAATCCTTATTTACTCAACTAACAAATCAACTGAGACACGCATGGTTTCAGCATGCATGGGCCACATAGAGATCAGCATAGTTCGTGCCATCTTGGCCAACAGTATAAGTTCCCCATTGTGTCCATTCCAAAATCCACAAGCATCAACCATTTTCCTTTTACAAATAGGCCTATTCCAATGAATTTTTTCTTGTTTAATTTAAACAATTTCTTGTATGTCATTTGCTTACTTGCATATGCACTTTATCATTACATATCATGTAATGCATCTATGCATTATGTCAGCCAACTGCTCTCTAGATATCAGCAAAAATCAAAATATCAACTCAAACTCATGAACTTAGGACCTCAGACCTTAGTAGGCTGTAGCTGAACTAATCCATCCACCACTGGAATTAAAGCTGCTGCTGCCACGGCACGAACATCATCATCCAGATCTTTCAGCCCTTCAGTGATGGCAGGAAGAACTCGAGGCAGCAGCTCCGAGATCAAATCCTATGGGTCACAAAGGTCAATCACAGGTTACAAACAAACTACAATACAACTGGAATATCTCAAGACATCGAATTTTAACATTTCAGCCAATCATTAAAAAGAAGTATAATTTGACACTTGCTTTACCTGTCTGACGGCAAGGGCGTATTTGATGCCCAGCAGGCCTCCGTGTCGAACCTCCCACTGGTCTTCAGTTAGCAGCTTGAGCAGAATATCCACCGTCATGGCAACACCACTGTCCGTCATGTGCCTCAAAGCCACGCCCAGAGTCTGAGCACACGTCTCTCTGACAGGAGCAACCACCTGGACAGTTTAATAAAAATAATTCTTAAGTATTCTTCAGGGTTCCCACTCTTTTCAAGGCACAATTTTCCAGGACATTTTATGTGCCCATCAGGTGTTATATTTACACCCATTTTTGACTTCTGAAGCAAAAACACACAAGAGGTCATGTATATTGTGGTTATTGGGTGGTTGTTCTGTATTCAACAGTTTAATTCAATTTTATCATCAAAAGGGTTTCTAATCAAATGAATCATTTATTAAATTTAACATAACATTGCATTATCTTTATCAAATTAAGTGCTTTTATACAAAATCCTTACAGCACAATCTGAAACACTGGAGATGTTGTTGTGAAATGAAGTTCTGCACAACAGAACATCAAAAATGTTAGACTTTGCTTTAATATATTATTATTATTAAATTACCATAAACATTACTGTTTGTGCTGCATGCTTCAGCGCGCACTGCTCTCTGTCATCTACTACACACACCCAGAGAACGCATAACGAATCATGATGTTTTTTATAGCAGCTGGCTTCACACATTCATTTTGAAGGGATCTGCACATGCAGATTATATATTTATTCCGTTAAATCGCAGCCTTTCATTACACTAGGACATATTGCAATTTTTATTTGATTAAAGCTAATGCCATTTTTATGACTGGATTCAGTGATTTTGTCCAAGTTTTCCCATCACAGAAAACATAGGGCACTACATGTGGTAACCATGGTATAAGCGGACTCGGATTGTTTAAAAACATTTTTTTACTTTACATAGAGGTATAAAGGCCGCATCAACACGCTACCACTTCAGTTTACAACTTAAATGCTTTTATAGTTAACACAACAGCAATGTTGGAATGAAAATTATTTTGTTGGAGTAAAGCAGAGATTACAGCAGATAAGTAGAGAATGTACATGACAGGGCTTTTTTCATGACAGTGAACCATTGATGTTCTTTTACAATGCACAGCCACCAGCAAATACACAAAAACGATACAAGTTTGACACCTTTCCCGAATCCCGATCGTAACCATGTTTTTGTACATGTCTTTATCTAAAAGGTGATTGGCTCTTTTACCTGTAAGGCGGGTATTCATTTCTCCCATTCATTTTAATACCAGTGGTCCATCACTTCTAAACAGTCTCTGTCTGTATGTATGTATGTATGTATATATATATATATATATACACACACACACACACATACATACATACATACATCACACACACACACCACAGCCAAAGGTCCTGCAGTTTATTTATTTATTCTTTCTTATTTAGGGGCCAGGCACCGAAGGTGCATAGGCACCTATTGTTTTGGTTAGTGTTCTTTTTATTATTATTATTATTATTATTATTATTATTATTAGAGGCCAAGCACCTATTATTATTCTTCTATATACTTTATACTCGGAAAGTTATGAAATTTTGCCCACAGGTAGAAGACAGTCTGAAGTGATACCATAATTTGGAGTCTTTCTCAAACCCTCTAGTGCCACCAACAGTTCAAAGTTTCACTCATGTTTATGCTAATAACTTTTGAACCATAAGTCCTAGAGGCTGTAGATTGGAATGCAGGTGCGGAATTTATATGAATAAAATAGTCTATTCCTCTCTCGCCGTTGCTGGCGTGAGAGTGATTACCCCTCCGCGTGCCATAGGTTGCCGACCCCTGCTATAGTGTATAGTAGGTTCGGTTTAATTGTTGTTTATTTGCTTTTGCGTCTTTTCTATTATCTCCTGATTATTTTAGTTTTCTGCTACACCCAGAGAGGCTGAGTTCAGCGTGAGCAGTGTGGCAAAAATAGGCTCAGTGCCAAAACGATCCACTCACTGCCGCATCTGGGACGATTCTGTGACGCGTCACCTCACAACTCACACTTGCAATGTGGAGGGTTTAATCTGTTAACATGGGTGCCATAACGAAAACACGCTGCTCACACCCCACTCATGGAGAATATGTGAAACCGGCATAAATGCCTAATTTCAAACAAACTGTGTTTAAGGGTTAAGTCTAACCACCTTATAGGGATAAGTACAGGTGCAAATGTCCATTTTGTTCTACCACTAGGTGGCTGACAGTGCTTAAGGTTGATAGAAATGAACGGAGGATGACAAACCTCATCTGACACAAAGTCTCCAAATCGGTCCAAAGCAAAGACACACAGAAGGCGTATGACCAAATCCTCCAGCCACTCCTGATGCTGTCGCTCCATCTGAGAATGAAGGCATCAAACGTTACATAATGAACTTCTCTAAACCTCTGACAGTGATGATGCGAGCTGGTAAACACCTGATCCGCTGTATAGCCAACCATTTTTCCTCCGCCAGCACCCTGACACTTCAGCACTTCTCTCAGTCCCGTGCCAGCACCATGACGAACCTAAACATGGCAAATAGAAGTTATGTCAAGCTCTAAATTGGGACCATTTATTTAACAAAAAGCACATGAGCATCACGCATAACAGCAAGAGATGAATAAATGTTAATTTGGCGGGAGGGTGCTGCATCTAGATGTGTTTATGTATTACCTCCCATGAGGGGTTGAAGAGATCATTGCACAGTTCATCACAGAAGCTTTCCAGTGGCCATTCCTGTGTCTATCAATCAAAGACAAATAGACCAAAAAAAAAAAAAACAAACCCATGTTGAATGTGTACAACTCAATGTCTTACAAAACATGTATTGTGCCTGCCACACACCTCCTCAAATAAACTGGAGTTATCAGGGACATTATCAATTAAGACTTTGCTGTCTGTCGCTGGCTGTTCGATGACTACGTTTGTGGTTTTCCGTCGTTTCTCCTCTGGTTCTCCCTCAAAGCTGTCATTGCTGTAAGAGTCACATAAAAGCAGTGGTAAGACTGACTGTCAGCACAAATACTGTGCACCATCAAATACCTATACTGTCTTTAAAAACAAATTCATAAATTACAACGATGAAGAGATCCGTTATCATCCCAGTGAGACAGCTCTACCTCTTCTCATTTGGATCCATGTCTCTGGATCTCTGCTTTGCAACCAGTTTTGCCATCCTCTTGGCCTTGTTCTTCTGCCGATTGCTCATTCCTGGGCGAAACTCTGAATCTATGAGTTCTGCTGCCGGCTAAATAACAGAAAACAGCAAAGCCATAATTTAATTTGATACTGGTTGTCTGTTCCAATAAAAGTTGTCATGAACTCTTAGGCCCAATTTACACCTGGTAGTTAACATGCAATCATTAGTTGGACAGTGTGAAATGGAGGTGTACACAGGGTTCAATGTGTCTTGTGATCAGATCACTCAAACTGCGTTCGGTGGTAGTCAGAAATGCACATAGCCACACAACTATCCAATTGAAACAATTGGAAAACCAACACATACACAAGATTTTACAAAACATTTTTGCCATGTCTGACATCAATATGCATTAAAGCACTGGTATAGGAAAAAAGGTATGTTGTAAGAAAATCTGATCACAAGTCATCACAGGAGACACATTTTAGATGAGTGTTAATACCAGGTGTAAACGTGGCCTTGGACCCTGCTGACAGACCCCAGAGAGAATAACTGTCAGATCAGACAGTGTACTTCAGTATGATGATTCCCCTAAAAGCCTGAGCTTCCTGTGCTCATACAGATTATGTCAATTACATAGAGCATCATGAGACAAAAAACCCCCCCCAAAAAAAACACCTTCTCTAATGTGAGCTATATGACTTGGCTTTTGAAGAAAAACTGAAGGTCAAAGACTCCAGCACAACTCACCATATGGTTTCGTGAGAGGGGGCAACCCAGGCTTTTACTAGACTGTGTTATATTTGTACTGGAGACACAGACATCCTCCAGGTCCTCATCATTAAAAAGCTCCTCTGTGTCCATGCCAATCGCAGCACCTATATCCAATCCCAACTTCTTCTGTAACTGTTTCCTCTGTCGGGCCAAACGTTCTTTTGGATCAGTCTCGTCTGAAGAACAGATCATAATCATTTCAAACTGTTTTGCATGAGGTTATAAGAAAACAGCAATAGTTGTCACAACAATACTAGGTGTTCTGGTTGGTTGCCAGAGTGTTGCTATGCAGTTGCTAAGGTGTTCTAGGTGGTTGCGTAATGGCCCAATTAAAAAAATCCAACAAATCTCGCTCTACATATGGCTCGGTCCTTCCTTCAATGCAAGTCTTTAATGCAAATGGGATGTTTCACCTTAAAAGGTGCTGTTAGCGATTTTTTTGATGGAATGGTTTGGAGAAAACATTTCTACTCCCTGAAAGATATCTCTGAAATAACCGTCCTAAAATACCTCATCAGTCTCTGTGACAGCACTAGACTGCGCAAAAAGGCAATAAAAATGTGTCTGCAGGCCATGGATACAACCTTCGCTCCAGTTTTTTTAAGCATCTTTTAAGCATTAAATATTCTATTAATTTGTTAATTTTAGGCCTATTAAATTTGTTTTTAAAGGGAATTCTATGGTATAGAACAAATGCAGTCCATTCGGAAATATCCAGACCCCTTCATTTTTTTCATCAATCTACACTACATGCCCCATAATTACAAAGCAAAAAACTGATTTTCGATAACTTTGCAAATTTATTAAAAAGAAAAAAACTGAAATATCACACTGACATAAGTATTCAGACCCTTAACTCAGTACTTAGTTGAAGCACCTTTGGCAGTGATTACAGCCTCAAGTCTTTTTGGGTATGATGCGACAAGCTTTGCAGACCCAGATTTGGTGATTTTCTGCCATTCTTCACTGCAGATCCTCTCAAGCTCTGTCAGGTTGGATGGGGACCATCAGTGGACACCCATTTTCAGGTCTCTCCAGAGATGTTTGATTGGGTTCCAGTCCGGGCTCTGGCTGGGCCACTTAAGCACAATCACAGTGTTGTCTCTAAGCCACTCTTGCGTTGTCTTGGCTGTGTGCTTAGGGTCATTGTCCTGTTGGAAGGTGAACCTTCGGCCCAGTCTGAGGTCTGAGCGCTCTGGACCAGGTTTTCATTAAGGATACCTTTGTATTTGGCGGAGTTCAGATTTCCTTCAACCCTGACCAGTCCCCTGGTCCCTGCCGCTGAAAAATACCCCCACAGCATGATGCTACCATCACCATGCTTCACCATTGGGAAAGTATTGCGCAGGTGATGAGAAGTGCCTGGTTTCCTTCAGACTTGATGCTTGGAATTGAGGCCAAACAAGTTCAATCTTCATTTCATCAGACCAGAGAATCTTGTTTCTCACAGTTTGAGATTACTTTAGGTGTTTTTTGTGTGTCTTGCACTGTGGACAAGCTTCCGTCTAGCCACTCTGCCATTAAGCCCAGATCGGTAGAGTGTTGCAGTGATGGTTGTCCTTCTGCAAGTTTCTCCCATCTCCACACATGATCTCTGGAGCTCAACCAGAGTAACCATCGGGTTCTTGGTCACCTCTCTTATCAATGCCCTTCTCCAACGATTGCTCAGTTTGGCTGGGCGACCAGCTCTAGGAAGAGACTATTTGTTCAAAACTTCATCCATTTAAGAATTATAGAGGCCACTGTGCTCTTAGGAGCCTTCAATGCATCCGAATTTTTTGTGTAGCCTTCCCCAGATCTGTGCCTTGACACAATCCTGTCTCTGAGCTCTACAGGCAGTTCCTTTGACCTCATGGCTTGGTTTTTGCTCTGATATACATTTTTAGCTGTGAGACCTTATATAGACAGGTGTGTGCAAAGTGTCTGAATACTTTCTGAATGCACTGTATATGTAGGCTTTTTCTGAACTATTGACAAAACCAGTTTTTACTTGATTCAATATGCCAATATCCAAACATCCTCACACTTAACACACCTCTAAAGCCTGAGAAAGGTGGCTTAAAATCAAAAACTACCATCAGACAAGCAATATGTGTATTTATTGCTTAAATTATTGGTCCACATAGAGTAAATAGTATGACATATTCAACATTCTAACTTAACAGTCAATTTAAATTGAACAAGTTAGTTAATGCATTCAGTAAGCGCCATGGTGGTGACGTGTGCCCATTCTTCCCCTTAGATCTTCAGTGGTGATCTTGTTCATGTAAGCTCATCGTTAGATCATATTTGGCCTTAGGGGTTGCACATTGGGAATTAAAAACAACCATCTGCATTGGAGTTAGTGCGATATGTGAAAATTGTAAATCTGCCAATAGCAGCTGCAGGGCAAATGAGTCTAATTAGAGCAGAGACAATAATGATGGCGATTCGTGATATATGCCATTCATGCCAAATTGCAAAGGCAACACCTTCAAAACAAGCTTAGAACATTTAAGCTGAATTACTTTATTGCCATTTTATTCAAATCAAAGTCACATTAGCCTTCTTATTAACATGACAAAACTGAAGCGTTATTCAATTTTTAATAAACTGTAGACAGAAATCAAGCAAACTCTCCCATTACAATGACTGAAGCGGTCACTCACTTCAGGTTTATACAGGTTGAAACCTGTAGTTTAGTGCGAGCTCACTGGAGCACCAAACAGAGTTCTGCACTCTTGCGAATGTTTTCATTAAAAATGAAGCTGTCTAATCAGCATAATAAATCAATTTACACAGCGTCTATGCCTCGAATAGAACGAGAGCATTTTAGTTTGTCACATTGCTCGTTTGCTGTGTATTTTCCATCTACGTTGCAACCGAGTGGTGCAACATGCAATGAAGCCAAAATAATTCTAAAGTGCTTTTCACTTTTGTTACAGCTTCTTCGAGTGTCAGGTGATGTTTCTTTACTATTAATTTTCATTTGCCACAGCAAACAGAGGTGAACCAAAGCAAGCATGGGTATTGGACTGTTTAAAACTTGCGCATTAAGATCAGTTGTCATTACTGATAGGACGGAGGACTAATTTAAGCATCTCTGATTGGTCATTGCCGTTTCATTGCTCAACTGACATGTCTGTGATTGGTTAGAACACTCAACCACTGCAAAAACACGTAACTGGAAACCACTGACGCAACAGGAGCAGACTTAAATGCTGTAATCGCCAGTTTTCACGGTTACATAATCCTGGCAGCCGTAATCGCAATTTATTTGGAATGCCCGGTTCTCAATGCGCTCTAAGTCCTCGTGGTGGCGTAGTGACTCGCCTCAATCCAGGTGGCGGAGGACGAATCTCAGTTGCCTCCGTGTCCGAGACAGTCAATTTGCGCATCTTATCACGTGGCTTGTAGAGCATGTTACCGCGGAGATGTAGTGTGTGTGGAGGCCCACACTATTCTCCGCGGCATCCACGCACAACTCGCCACGCGCCCCATCGAGAGCGAGATTCACACATTTTAGTGACCACGAGGAGGTTATCCCATGTGACTCTACAATCCCTTGCAACCGGGCCAATTTGGTTGCTTAGGAGACCAGGCTGGAGTCACTCAGCACGCCCTGGATTCAAACTAATGACTCCAGGGGTGGTAGTCGGCGTCAATACTTGCTGAGCTACCCAGGCCCCCTGAAATCTTTATTCTTAAGAATATTCAGACATTGGAATTGGAATGTAAAAAAATAAAAATAAAAAAAAAAAATTGAAATCGGGAAGGCCCCTCTCCATTGCCAACTGCGTTTTTTGTTCCCAGCTCAGAAATTAGGATGGGATGGTTATGGTTTAGATAAGCTTTTAGGTTAGTTATATTGCCACTTTTCTTTGTTTAAAAACAGTGGCAAAGTCGGCATATCGGCTCGTTCACGTTAATGGACTCTCCTCTCTCATTCGGCTTAAAGCTAAAATGTTCCCACACCAGAGCTGTGGAATGCAGCTTTGAAACCATTTAGACTTATTCTTCCAAACTTTCAGGCTGGAATTATGCAGTCATCAGGAAAACCACTATTACAGGGCTCGACATTAAGCATCGTCATGTGCTTGTCCTTCCGACAAATAAATTGGTCATTCACTTGTCCGAGTAAAAAGTTACTTGTCTGAAGACAAAAACAAAAGGACGTAAGAAAAAAAATCCTCCATCGTCATTATTTACATCTGATAGGGATTAAGAACACAGTGCAGAAAGATGGCAAATCATTACTAACCCTCAAGCCTGTATGAATTTCTCTCTTCTGAGGAACACAGAAGTATCTTTTTTTTTTCCTTCCTTAAATAAAAGTGGATTGAATCTAACATTCTCCCTAACATCATCTTTTGAGTTCCACAGAAGATAGAAAGTCAGACAGGATTGGAACAACATGAAGGCGAGTAATGATGTCATAATTTTTGGTAACACTTTACAATAAGGTTCATTAACATTAGATAATGCATTAGGCATCATGAACTAACAAATGAACAATATTTTACAGCATTTGTCAATCTTAATGTTAGTTACTAAAAAAAAAAAAAAAAAAAAAAAAACAGTTGTTCATTGTTAGTTCATAGTGCATGAACTAATGTTAACATATACAACTTTTTATTTTAATGTATGAAAATGTATTAATATACTGTATGTTGGAATTAACATTAACAAAGATTAATAAATTACATAAGTGGTGTTTATCGTTAATTCATGTTAATTGATGTAGTTAACTAACGTTAACAAATGGAACCTTTTTGTAAAGTGTTACCCAATTTTCATTTTGGTGTAAATCATCTCTTTGTGAGTACAAGTCAATTCTCACCAGCTGCATTAAAAGCGGCTGTTTAATATTGACTAAATGCATTGAAAATATGTTAACAGATAAAATCAGTTATGTTGTATATTAAAAACAGATATGCATATTAAAGACAATGTTTTCATTGTAATTTATTAATGTTAGTGTTAATATTATATTGTTATATACTTATTAAAATTGACTGATTCATATGGCAGAGAAAATACCTCGGATACATATATTAGATGGAGCTCTAGAAAGATAAGAGATGTAATGGGTGCATAAGCCTGTTTTAAGCGTTTCTCTTCACTCTAGATTTGGTATTATTACACAAAGCATTTCTGCAATTTCTGCCTTTCTTGCTGTATTATGAGGGAGCACAACGATGTGACGAGACAAAATTAGATTTCTCCAACGTTGCACGCTTGCGATGAAGACAGCTTTGTTGATTATAAACAGGAGCAATACTTTTAAATCGCATCGCTCGCTTATAGAGACGTGGTACAACACAATTCGCATGTCCAATTAACAGGTTTATACCCATTTATATATGTAAAATCTAAAATTCAGTAGATACGTGCACTGCTCGCACTCACATGCCGCTGAACGCTGCACCACGAGCGAAGGCGAGAGGGCGAAGCGATAGAGGAAATTCCCCGCATTCTGAAAGTGAAACATGCGGTTATTATTAAAATTGTGCTCAATCCCCGCTATCCTGCGCTACTGAGCCAACATTCGTTGTTGAGATTTTAATCAAGCTACTTGTCCGGTTGGGCAATTAAAATTCTCTTTAACTTGCCCGTTCAAAATTTCCACTTGTCCTGGACAAGCGTTAATGTCGAGCCCTGTATTAAAACACCTATTAGCCTCGAGTTACACATAATCTTCACTTGTCGCTGTCCGCTCCGTGTGTGTGTGGAGCTGCCTGAGCCCCACCTCCGACAAAAAAAAACAAAAAAAACAGACGCGAGCAGAGACGCAGCGCGAAATGTTGGTGACATTAATTCTTTTGTAACAAACACGCATGTAAACACAATGGGCAATATCGAGGTCGGCAAAAATGAGCAATGTCCATATATCATACGATAAATCGATAACGTAATTATCGTGACAGGCCTATGGGTCACAACCTTTTCTTTGGAGGGCAGGATTTTAAAAAGAGGGGGCATGTCTAATTCAACGGCTCAGTCTTGTGGAAGTTCCAGAGCAGCTAAATGAGAAGGGTATAGCTGCAGGCATGGCTCCAAAAAGGGGCGTGAGCTCCAAAATGCCATTAAAGATATAAGGAGCCCCTAACCCTTTCCCTAACCTTAACCCTTTGGAGTTGGGGCAACCTCCTTTTGGAGTAACCCTGCCTTCTTTTGGCGACTCCACCTCCATTTGGAGGTCTCCGGCCTGTAGCTATACCTACTTGGCTAAAAGAGTTTGCAGCAGCATTAGGAGGAATTGCTTAAAGTGAAAGCACACCTCTTCTCAAGCAACAGAATGAGGTATCATTCATGTCCGAAGCACAAACTGACAAATGCGGGAAGAGTCTTACTTGGGGTCAGGGATATGACTAAGCACAGCTTATGGAACACTGACATGGAAAACCAAGGACAAATGGGTCCATGAATCATTTCCTCTATCATTATAGACATGCAAATAAACTGCACACTTGTTACCTGATTCCAGGAAAAAAAAGAACGTCAATGGAAATAGCTTTTATTTCCTTACTACAGTCAAATCAAAAGCAAAACAATTCAATGCACGTCTTCCTAGCATTTTCTCATAGTACATTTTTTTTTTAGATCTTCTTGTTTTTGGCTGATCAGATGATGGGTAGTTGGCCAATGCATTAGAGTTCTTCTAATACATAATAAAAGAGCAAGCCATACCAAGTGCTTGTGGAAAAAAGTTTGATGATCGTGTAGCATAGCTATTTTTAATCTTAACCCAAGGCACGATCTGTGTGACCAGACCTTCACACCCAATAACAAATGTACTAATAAAATATGCAGGAGATCACACAGGACCTGCTGAGAGGAAGACAGGTGGCATCCACAGGAAGCACTCAGAAGATCCCAGCAATGGGGTCTCACAGAAACCTCCGGAGGATAACCCAACCAATAGATAGGCTGGCATCGAAGGCTCAGGAACAATGTTAAATATACACATAATCTTTCAAAATATTATCAGCACATACCCAGGTAAACATCAATAAGCTCCAGTTGCATCTGCCACCCAAAGTTAATTGGTGAACAAACAAATAAAATTAGATTCGTAGTGTGACAGTGTAACGCTTTACACTTTTTTTTTTTTTTTTTTTAGACCAGAGGTGCCCAAACTAGGGCCCGCAGGCCAAAGTTGGCCCGTGATGACCTTTGATTTGGCCTGCCAAATATAAGTGATTTTTTTAAATGTATATGCGTACTGCAATGGAAAATGACATTTCAATGAACGTTCACTCCATTGGCCATCCCAGGTGCCACCCCAAAATATTCACTATGATTGGCCAGCTCCAAAGTCTGAGGTGTGCATTCAGTACCGCCAGACAGAACCTAGTTGGTTTAAAACTGAAGCAGTGTCAAGAAATAACAGGTAACTAGGTGGACTCGTGGAACAGCGCGTACAGTCATCTGAAATAAAACATGGCTTGAACGCGCACTATACATTGTGCATCATTTCATATCCGCAAGAATGTGACCACTGAAGCACACCCGTGAAGCGGGCTTGATAAAGTCAGGTGACTGGCCAATTTGGTTGCTTAGGAGACCTGACTGGAGTCACTCAGCACGCCCTGGATTAGAACTTGCGACCCCAGGTGTGGTAGTCAGCGTCTTTACTTGCTGAGCTACCCAGCACCCCAAGTGTAATGTATTATTTAGTGAAAATCTTCAACAGTTTCTCTCCTTTACGCTTTCATTAGAGTGCACGAGAGCAACAGAATACACAGCAAAATGGGGCGTTCAAGTAAAAACTTTTGTTATCTAAAAACTGTCCACTACAGTATTGTACCAACAGAACACATCACAGCTGCACACAAACCAGAGAACAGAACATACAAAACATGCCTGAAGAGTTTGAAGTCGAAGATAAGAAGCATTTCTATGCCCGGCCTTATTTGTATGAACCGGAGTACTCGGAAATCAAACTGAGAGAGAGATGGAAGAGGCTTTTATAGTGTGTCGTTTGCCTTCTGGTTAGGACACGGTGTGACTGCCTTCAGCCTCTTAATTCTCTCAGTTTGATTTCCGAATACGGTACGTGTCTACTGACACGAAAATAATCCACCCAACGACGCCCTCAACGCTAGAGAGTTGTCGCTTTGGGGGGTGTTTGTAGTATGTAAAGCGAGTGTGTATTGTCTATCACCATTTTCAGGATACCAGCAATAATATAATCTTACATATGCATGATTACAGTTGAAAGAAACAGTGTTGATGTTACACTTTTACTTACCCAGCCACAGTGTTGTCAATGAATGAATGCAATCTCCATTTGATTTGTTTCGAGTCTGAATTAAACAATGATGTGATCAAAACACTGAAAACACCAGAAACATCAGCATTAAAGGCAGATTTTGAATCGCTTATGACAGGTGTCACTGCTTTCATCTCAAAGTGATTGGCTGGCACCCGGCATTTCCCACTTCTCATTTCTCAACTTTTTGATGCTCTCGACTACCCTCAGCACTTTCTCCGCAAAGCTGTCAATCCCACAATCCACTACGCGAGCACGACACTCAAACTCCCATAGGAATGGATTGAAAACGCCTTGCCCAACTAAAAAAAAAAAAAAGCACATTTTCGTTCGAACGGCCCATCTTGTGAGCGGGGGCAACGTAACTTCTGCTTTCGTGCACTCTCATGAACACGCACAGGAGAGCAACGGTCAGGGAAGTTCGCTAAATAATACATTTCATTTCAGTTTGTTTCTCACCAAACCTTTTCGTAATCCTTCAGAACAGGGCATATAATTGCATATAATTTATTAAGACTTCTGAAATATACTTTTGCATCCTTTTTGAAGCTTGAAAAGGTAGTCAAGATAAACTGCCATTGTATGACATCACTGAGCACAACATTTAAAAAAAAAAAAAAATTCACCCTTTGTGTAAAGAAAAATAAAAAGTCATATGGGGTTTTCATTTTTGGGTGAACTTTCCCCCGTTCATGCATACCCTGGGAATCGAACCCATGACCTTGGTATTTCTAGCAGTATGCTCTACCAGTTGAGCTTCAGGAACAAATAATAAAGTAATAGTGATGTTCGCCTCAAGAAGCACCATGAACAACATAAAAATTATAAAGCCAGAGTGAGAAATCTAATCATACCGGATTTGTCATCTTGTATCTCAAATTCAGCACCAGCAGAGCCGAGCAGCGATGCTCCATGCTTGAGCAGACGGGAGATATCGAACCTGTAGAAGCTCAGCCTGTCTGAGGAGCTGTCCTCTGGAGACATGTCTTCTGAAAACACCTCTGAGGACAACACACATTATAAAGCACGTGATCAGCACAAGACACTCACTTAACCAGATATCAGAAATAAAGAACTGAAATCATTAGAGGCCTCCGGCTTGTTAGTTGTTAATGTGTGGCATCACAATTGCAGGGATCAGATTGTTGCGATCTGCAACAGCTTTGAGAAGCACTTGCCAGTGTGTAGGCAGACACATGATGCTAAGCAGATGATGTAACAAGTTACTGCAGCAATGTGCATTCCTGTAAAAATGTATACAGAATTCCAAAACGTCAAATTCTTTGGTTATGCAATCTGACAATATTTAGCTAACCATCTTTTGGCTTTGGAGCGGGGTTCCATTCTGGAATATTCTTCACTATGGCTTCGACAGCCTGTCCCGCAGCGATTCGCGTATCCCAGTTTGGACTCCTCAAGTATGTTAAAACCTTTTAAGACAGGAGGGAATGAAAACAGATTAATAATCAGAGCGCTGTAACTCGGCAACAGTAAGGCTTGTTGAAATACATTATAGCTTATAAACATCATACTCTCTTATGGCTTTTCACACTTGAAACTGTTAACATCATGCATACTAAATGGGTGTTATATCACCATTAAAAGATGCACAGGATTGTAAGACAAACAAAGTTCCATGGCAGTGCCATGTTTTTTGGATATGAACCATCATGGACTTCCATGTAAATACCTGAATTTTGTAATCATACAGTACTATATATCTGAGAACTATGATAATATCACCATTGTACGTTTTGTAAGGGGATAAAGCCACTGTATGTCTCTTGAAGCCATACAATAGTTTTGTAATCCGCAAGGCTGTGTTTAAGTAAATAAATATACAGTCTGCATGCGCAGCGCCATTCAGTGAATGAGCACTGCTCTGTTGTTGACCCACACACAAATCATGTGCGCGGCTTGTGATGTGCTGCTGTTTTTTTTTTTCAGTGCTGCAGCTCGCAATATGCGTGCGCTCCACATGAACTCCATCTTAGATGTAGATGCTTGATAGTTTGGTTCTCTTAAAACATGCATTGAGAATGATGAGAAGCATATTAAAACTACTGTCTGTAAACTAGCCTACAGACTGAAACTCAAAGTTCTTCCTGGAGTGTTTCGACAAAATAAAAGCCAGAGGGTTTTAAAGTTATGAAATAACGACTTCAATTTTATTACTGTATAACTATTTACTATTTTTATTATTAATAACAATAGTTAATTTTGTTGCTGCATTATCCAGTTGAGTAGTTAACAAAAGGTTTTCTTAATACGTTTCAAATTTTCTATGCAGGCCCAATTCTTTTGTCTACTCTATTTTATAATGAAATGTGCAGTTATATAAAAAGTGGTTTTAGTGCTTTCCTAATAATCACATTTAGAATTTAATTCTTCCAAACAAAGTCTAACTTAAAATAATCATTTTTAGTTTTTGGCCCAGTATTTAAAAATTTTCATTTTGTTACATAACTAGTTTTAGAATTCAAATTCAACAAATTGTAATTTTGACAGCCTTTAATGCAACAAAATAAAGAGCAAAGCCATGCATTAGGCGTGTAATTAATATATTTTATAATTTTCTTGCAGCGACATACAATGGTGGGAAATGCCTGTTGCTGGCAAGTTTTATCGTTATTCATCATTAACAGTACAGATAATGCATACAAACTAAAATGTTCAGTCCAAATCCACAAGTAAAACAGAATAATTACCAATAACACTTTGCTTCCACCATGATTCTTAAAATCGACACGTCCCCAACTGGGAAAGTCAGGGCTAAAGAAAAAAAAATCTAAACACCGAGCGTAATTTAGACTTTTGTTGGACGATATATTGTCCAAGAAATAATTGTGAAACGATATTATTGTCAATTTAAGACCATTTTATGCCACTAATAGCATAAACACCCTTTCAAAGAGCAATTAACTTCTAATTCTTATGAATATTCAGACATTGGAATCGGAATGTCAAAAACAAATTAAAGTCGGGAAGGCCCCTCTCCATCTCCAACTGCGTTTTTTGTTCCCAGCTTGGAAAACTGGATGGAATGGTTATGTTTTAGATGAGCTAGGGCTCGACATAAAGCATTGTGATGTGCTTGTCCTTGGTCATTCACTTATTGTCCGGAAAGAAAAATTACTTTTTTTTTTTTTTGCTGTTGTGTTTTCTAAAATTAGCAGTTAAAATTGCTGTTTAATGTTAACAAAATGCATTAAAATTCTAACAAATCCTGAGAAAGTACCCTGCTTATTTAATACTGTATGTGGGTTGTTGACAAATAACATAACTGTGAACTTTTATCAACATATGAAAAATCAACAACCCCACACCTTTACACTTAACATGTCCACTCCAGAAACACATCTTACATCCCTGAAAAAACAGAGACATTTGGCATGTCCCAGCAGGATATCAAATGTCAGATGGAACAACCCACCAAAAAAAATGAATATATTCATGACATAACAATTAACAGTATTTGTTAAAATTACTTTTACCTCAACAAATAATGTTTTTATATTTAAATAATAAAATATAAAAACAAAACTGAATCAGGTGTAAGGAAAATATGACTGCTTTTTACTTGATGGTTGTACGACCTCATATTTTATTTATTAAATAAAAAATGTGGATGTGTTCAATACCACATGAAACAAATATAAATAGCATAGTATTACAGTTAAAGATTTATTTTTCTTTTCTTTTTTTAAGAATATGTAGCTTTTCCATTTTCATTATGGAGAACCTTATTTTTGACTGACACATGTATTTTAAAGACATAATATATTTTCATTTTATGTATATTGTTAATATTATAGTGTTTTATATATTACATATGTTTGCATATTATTACATATTAAAACTGACTGATTCACATGGCAGAGAATACCTGTATAGGTCAGAAAGAGCTCCAGAGAGATGGAGATGAGAGATGTAACAGGTGTTTAAACGTTTCTCTTCGTTCTTGTCAAAGGTGTTGTATTATGACTTATGACGGAGCGCCACGATATGAAAGGCTGCAAACCTGGATCGCTCCAACGTTACGCCCTTGCAACGTTGACAGCTTTGTCATTTATAAATAGGTGCAATAGCTTTATCACATCACTCTCTTAACACAGGTGCAGTGCGATGACATTCGCATGTCAGAAAAAATGTGTCCACTTCGCGCGCTCACACCAAATTCAACAAGCGCTGTAGCACGAGAGAGAGAGAGAGAAAGAGAGAGAGAGAGGAAACAAACGCAAAAGCGGATTTCCTGTATTCCCACAGATTCTGGAATATAAAGACAATACTCTGAATCCCACGCAGAATTTCAGACACTGTAGATTATTTTCAACAGCAAGATATGTTTGTTTTAAATAAGTGATACAGGCATATGCTAAAATCACAAATAAACCCGGTATTTTTAGCATTATTAAGGTTTCAATCAGGCAACTTCTCCAGTTGGGCAAGTTAAATTCACTTTCACTTGCCCTTGCAAAAATGTACTTGTCCCGGACAAGCATTAATGTCAAGCCCTGGGTTAGCTGTATTGCCACTTTTCGACATACCGGCTCGTTCTCGTCAATGTTTTGAAACCAAGTCCATTTGGACTAATTCTTCCAAACTTTCTGGCTGAAATTATGCAGTCGTCGGGAAAAAACACCTATTTACCTCGAGTAACATGTAATCTTCACCTATCGCTGTCTGCTCTGTGTGCGTGTGGAGGAAATGCCTGAGCCCCACCTCTGACACAGAGAGCAGATGAGAGGACAGAAGCAGCACAACTGGCTAAAATGTTGGTGACATTAATTCTTATGTAAACAAACATGCATGTAAACACAATGAGCAATATCAAGGTCAGCAAAAATCATCGAGGTCATGTCCATATTTCATACGATAAGTCGTAATTAACGTGACAGGCCTATTGTAATTATGACTTTGTGGTGGCGTTCATGTAAGCTCAACTAGTAAATATGATCATTTCGAGGCCCTGTCCCAAATGGCACCCTACACCCTTGCTGTCTTCTTCTAAGTCCAGACTTTGATGATGTGAGTGCAGACCGGTGGGTCGCTGGTCAGCAAGGCCGAGTGTGCATGAGTTATAGAAGTGTGAATTTGGGATAGACTTCAATCAGATAACGCATTTTTATACATCATGTTTTTCCTTTACATACAATTTTACTAATTATTATTAGAAAAAGTAATGATAGGGTAAAGGAACACATCGTAAACTCACTCTTAAATATTTGTTTTTATTAAATAATTCAAAGCAACACACCGACAATAAAGCATTACAAGATCTGCAATACAAAGCTTACAGAACAATAAAACCCCATATTTATAAAATATTTAGAGAACAAATCAACATGACTTGGACACCTGAATGGCTGGAGGCAGGTGCATGGAACAGTCAAATATACAGAAAGAACATGCGTCTCACGCATCGCAAAAATCATTTAAAAAAAACAAAACATCCACACATCTATACATATACACTATATACAGTATATAGCCGGTAGACCGAACATAGCTATTCAAATAAATATAATGATTATTGCAAGCTATAACTATGTACAGGAACATACTCTCTCATCTTAATATTTTATGGGGCTTCTCCACTGCACGGTACAGCTCAACTCGACTCTGCTCACTTTTTGGGGGGTTTCCATTGTGGATAATATCTGGTACTTTTTTTTAGTACTACCTCGGTCGAGGTTCCAAGCGAGCCGAGCCGATACTAAATATGGCGTAAAAACCCTGCAGATCACTGATTGGTCAGAGATAATCGTCACTACCAGTGTCACTGGATTTGCGACACGGGACATCAACCCGCTAGTTTTAAAGTTAGCAACAGCGATAGCAGTATCATTTGTTCACGTGACTTTCAAATTGTAAAAAAAAAAAAAAAAAAAAAAATGGCTGCGCGCAAAACCACGCCGTGGTCAATAAAACGAGGTGCATAGGTTCCTCTCGTTAGTAGCCGAGGAGAGGATCCAATGAGAGCTGGATGGGGTGACGTGAAACGAAAAAGTCTTTCAGGAAGTATCTCAGCAGCTGTTGGCCGCACACAGCTACTAACGGACCTACTAACAGTGTAGGGAAAAGTTAAAAAAAAAAAAAAAAAAAAAAAACTGACTACAGAACCATCAAGGTCCACAACAGCTGGAATGGTTCAAATAGAAGAAAGTGGAAGTGGTTCGACCAAATGGATGTTATCTATGGCAACAGACCGGCGAGCAATGGGAGGGAGAGTGCCCTGGACTCGGCCACGGCGTTGTTGGAGTCCACGATGGAGGATGGTACGTTTTGTTACGTTAACTCTATATTCTGCTTGAAAGCTTCACTTTATTTAGTTGACCAGCTACTGGAAAACTTGCTTCTAAAACAACCAGGCCAATTTATGTCACGGCAGCAGAGGCGCAACTATGACGATCAGTTTATAATCCCACCCACGTTGAGGCTGCACTAAACAGCAGTGGAAAAGCAAGCTCAGAAAAGTAAAGCGAGCAGAGTCGAGTCGTAACGTGCAGTGGAAAAGTGCCATTAGATACTCACAATAATACTAAAATCATCTTGAAAACAACATTTCTGAGTGATAAAATGACAAATGGACACCCTATGGTCTCATATGGGAACACACAAACACAGGTGATAAGACAGGCAATCCACATCAAGAATGTGTCATTTGGGAAAGGGCCTGACATGACTTGAACACACCTAAAGGCCAGTTCACCCTGCCCCAACAAACACCAACAGACACAAACAATTTAAACATTCTGAATTTGGCTGTTGTATTTAGAAGGTTGAGAAACATAACAGTCGTGTTCACACTGAACAAATAAACACCATCAAACTTACGTCTTTGCGTGTCGTTGTTCGTCTTTGAAGACGACTAACAAGGAAGAGGTAATATTAAGCCTAATGTCTGTCATTTAATATATAAATATTATGTGCGGTTGATTAAACATTCCAAGAGTTCTGTCAGAGGACAGCAATCCAGTGCAAAAAATAAAAATAAAAAATAAAAAAAAACATTTTACACGAGGTTGTCCATAAAATGTGTATAAATAAAAGCCATTTGCATTTTGTGTGATTTGACACCATTTGAAAAATAAAGGATCTGTGTTTTTCATGAGTAAAGAGCACTTCAGCACAAATTAATCTCCATGCCTTGCCTATTTGTACATATTCCCTGACGTGTCATCCACACAACACTTAACATATAATGTTTTGTTTTCTTTAGAAAAGAACTTAATGCTTTAAGTTCGCTACAAAAATGTGATTAATCGTGATTGACTATGTTTCTCCATCTCTATCAATGCAGGTGTGGCCGCTTGCATTATTTTTCTGCGAGTTGACAGGTACGCTTACCTCACTGTCATGGCAACAGTTCGTGATTAAGTTAGATTACATCAGACTTTGTTGGAAAAATCATACCAGACTGCTCAAACATTCAAAGACCTGACAAAACCCGACTGAACATGTTAAATTGGTGAAAGACACCAACGAATACCAACAGGGTGATCACACTGATCCGACAAAACCCAACAAGTGTTGGATGTTGGTGTTTGTTAGGGCAGTTTGAATCGGCCTACAAGCGATGTTGACCATTCTACAACTTCTTGAATTAGATATGCCCTCTGTCCAAAACCCCACCCTACAAAGAAACCAGGGTCCAAAATTAACACCCAACACAAATTTTCTATTTGGCCGGTGAATTTCAGTGTCACACGCCATTCTGGCGGGTGCTTGTAAAATAATTTAACATGTTCCAGATTTGTCCTCAAGGGTGCTCTGTTGGCCTACAACCAGTAATGTTGGAGGCGTTTACATAGAACGGCTCTCATTAGCTAGTACCGCTGCTGTGCTCATCGATAGACTCAGTAAGCTGTAAATCTTGAAGTACAATAATGGCAATGTTCAGGAGCGTTCATGCCATCAGGGTGAAGGGAAGACCATTTTCGGATTTCCAGTGTAAGTTTTAATAACCCATCACCACACATACAAATTCACTGGTAACGATTGCATTATAATACAGGAACCGAATGATTTTCACCTTGGCTGGTGGGATGAAAAGAAAATTTCAGACCCTGAAAGAAACCACTGTACCGTTGATCCCGTTGTAATCAGAGATGGGGCAGGTGCCCATTAGTGTTATCCTGTGTGGTCAAATTCATCAAAATCAATGGTAGCAAAATAGCATTTTGCACGACAAATGTACTGAAACCATGTTCTCAGCTTCCTGCTTCCCATATATGGACTGCCCTTTGAACGTGCAAAATGATTAAAGGAACAGTTCACCCACAAATAAAAATTCTGACCCTCATGCCATCCCAGATGTGTATGACTTTCTTCTGCTGAACACAAAGATTTTCAGAAGAATATCTCAGCTCTGTAGGTCCACAAAATGCAAGTGGATGTTGATCAACACTTTAAAACTCTAAAAAGCACAGACAATAGTTGTAAAAGTTCTCCATAGGACTCCAGTGGTTTAATTAATGTCTTCTAAAGCAAAATTATCGTTTTGAGTGAGAAACAGAACAATATTTAAATCCATTTCACTATAATTGTTTACTTCCAGTCGCTCTCCGATGCGAGTCCACGAGGGGAATCGGTTCACACCACCATTCGCATCACGCAAGCGCGTTGGCATGTTCAAATAAAAGCGAAAGCAAAACAAATGAAGCTTGTGAATAGCGTTCTCTTGTAAACAAATCGAGCTGCATTTCCAGTTGTATCACGTCAGTCCTCATGTGAACATGCCAACACGATTACGTCACGCGAGAGGCAGCGTCACCCGAGTCACCTCGTGGACGCTTAGGAGAGCGACCAGAAGTAAACAATTATAGCGAAAATGACTTAAATATTGATCTGTTTCTCACCTAAAGTGATCGTTTCGCTTTTGGAAAACATTAATTTAACCACTGGAGTCGTATGGATTACTTTTACAATGACTGTCTGTGCTTTTTGGAGCTTTAAAGTGTTGATCACCATCCACTTGCGTTTTACAGACCTACAGAGTTGAGATATTCTTCTAAAAATCTTTGTGTTCTGCTGAAGAAAGTAAGTCATACACATCTGGGATGGCATAAGGTTGAGTAAATGATGAGAGAATTTACATTTTTGGGTGAACTACCCCTTTAATAGGCAGAAAGCACCTTAAAGTCTTCTGAAAAGCAGAACAATGAATCTGACACATTTTGTTTGCTGTTGTTTACAGAGACTAAAACTGTCACAGAGGCATGTGTGATATTGCAGGGCATCTAATTCAGTGACATATCTGGTTAGGTAATATGTACATTTTCTGCATGCACACTGAATGTTTTAGTTTTTGTTCCGACAACTAAATAGATTTGTGTCAGATATGTTTTTTTGCTGCCTGTCTGAACAATGGCAAAACACTCACCTTTGAAATCAGGTTATTAAGCTCATGTGGGTGAAGTTTGACAACATCTCCCAGCTGTTGAGCAGCTGCTTTCCTGGTCACAGGAGTCGTACCTGTATCCAGTAAGATAAACAGACGTTCCAGCCTGGAGAAAGAGAGAGAGGACATTATCATTCACAGAATGAAGACCTGATTGATGATCAGTACTTACCATCAGGAACCAAATATGCTTTAGGAAAATGATTGAGACGGACTACTGGTAAGTCTATCAGGGAGCATCACAATGATAAAACACTCAAGACTGAAAGCCCACTAAAGCCACAATAACACAATTTGGGCCTGGTCGTCTTAATGGTAGGGGTGTAACGATCAATCGATCTGGATCGACGCAACGATTCAAATGTTATCGATACGACGCGTAAATATAGATATAGACATTTTTTTTTAAGATGCACCTTTATTTTAATACTCTCATGTCAGCCACAGCATTTTTCATTACAACTGTGGAAGTTGTAGCCAAGAAAACCACGGACAGCACGGATAGTTGGAAACAAATCATGCGTATGCATGTACTTTGAATTGGATTAAACTGAAAAATAAGATGTAATCAAACGATTGATGATCACTTATGATGTTATTTTTTATATTATTATCTGTATAATTTTTCTTCAACATATTTAGTACCTAATTTTGTTGTGGATACTAAATATACACTTTTCAGAGAGCTCAAAATATTCAGAATTATATTTTGGTTGCATTTGAGGGCAAAACATTTTTTTTTAATTGTGTAAAATAGGCACATAATATCGGAATATCGATTGTAGGGCCCTGAATCGAATCAAATCTAAAGTATCGGCAAATATCGGATCGCAAGCCAAGATAATCGATACAAGATCGTATCGTGAAGAAACATTCGATTTACACCCCTAGATAATGGATGCATTAATTTTATGGATGTTATTAGATATCAGACGATACTGATCATTTTCGCCAAAAAAACATACCTGCTTATGTCTATTTACTCTTAAACAAATCCAACCAGCTTCCCTCACGGCATGAATACAGACGTTATATCACAACACATTAATCTACTGCATGAACCGAAGTGATGGATTAAGAGCAATGAGGGTTTCCTTTAGTCCAGTTTGCAAAATTAATTTGTGATTAACCCTCAGAAGGATGACATTGTATGGGTTAGTCCACTAATCACCAGTGGATTTGCACATTATCCAGAGATTTACCAGGATAAAGGCGGCCCATTTTGGCAAATCACCAACTGTTTAGATTCAATTCATATCACACGTGAAATATAAGATAAATCAATGCTAATACATTTGATACAGCATAAAATAACCGCAACTAAAAGCTGACACGTTAAATATTTATGGGCGTGGGGTGTTATTTTGTTTCTGCAGCCCACAGCTATGAAGAATGTCTTAGTAGCGGCTTATCTGACATCTAAATTCTAATATCTAAAATGAGAAGAATTCAGCAGCAGATACTTTGGAAACCATACATAACCCTCTGACTCACCTAGAAACGGCCATGTGGGCAGTTAGGGTGTCCGGGATATGAACCGGGCCCCGGTGATACCGGTTTCGTGTTCGGGCTCGTGCTGTTGTGCCGCTGATCGTCGCGTGCGCGTCCAGGCCCGATGTCTCGCGCACAGGCTCAAAATCGCAGTGCTCGCCTCTAAAATATCTCCCACAGCGCCCAGAGACGCTGAGTAACACCTAAACCAGCGCAAAGACGAATTCAGCCCTCGGCACTTCCCCAAAGACGATATTTTAATCGAATAAGTGGGGGAAAGTAATTTTGTTGATCACAAAAGGGAAGCCAGGCGGTTGGTTTTATATGAGGAGCCATCTTGCATTTATTCCTTCCTCCATGGCAGGCGCGCCGTGATTGGTTACATGACCTCGAGCTGACCAATCAAAACGCACTTCTAAAGGGGAAGCACGCAGAAGGAGAATAAAACCTACACCGGAAACGCGATTTATTTATTTTATTATTTTATTTTTATCTCGAGACTTAAAATATTTCAGTAAAAATATAATTGAAAGCTTTCTTGGCTTTGATGAATGTGGAAAAGTACTTGATAATTCATTTACAGTAAATCAGACTCACCTAACGTTGATATTCATTTAACAATCGAAATATTGCATGGAAATGTACATTTTCTAATTGCTATTACCTCCCTATGGTATTTAAATAGTTCTTACAAGATTCTCTGTCTGATTTCCGATAAATAGTTAAACTGTAGAGCGAATGCAAATCATAAAAAATGGAGATACAATAGAGCGGGCGTAATACTTGTATTGAATTTTGTGTTGTGCCTTTAAATTAAGATAATTATAAATAAATAAATAAATAAATAAACATTAAAACATTTAGCCAGACTGGGAGCGTTTGTTACTTAACACAACGCTGACAACGACTGACCAGTCACCAAAGAGAACAACTCAAGCGCTGCGTTTTTGCTTCTCGTTTACTTTTTCTTTTTTACTTTTCTTTTTTTTTTTTTTTTTCATACAGGAGGCAGAGGAAGTGAAATAGCAAACGAGGCCATTGTTTTTGCTTTTTCCAATATGACAGGGTCATAACTATGAAGACATGGGAAATGCAATTGCAAATGGACTTTGCTTTTCCATTTGAAATTTGGCATAAATTGTATGTTCGTGTAAATGAAAATGCAAACGGTAAAACGCGATTTGATGGATTGTGTCACAACTTATGCGTCCACAAATAGAAAACACAACTGCAAATACAATTTGCAATTTGTTTTGAAAATAGTCCGGAATATACTTCCATAGGCAATCGGAGCTGAAGTAGCAGGTGAAATCCCTGTGGTTTGGCTCCCTCTGCTGGTGACTTCAAGTACGAGCTTGTGAATTTCAAGTGAAACGTCTTAAGCTTTGGTTAAACTTCATTTAAAGGTGCACTCAGTATATTTTTGTTGATGTTGTGTTTGACTTACTCTGACAACTAGGAGTATGGATGCTGCATCATTGAAATGGAATAGTTTTCAGTACAGGCGGTTACTGAGATTAAGCAAGTAATATTCGGCTGGTTATGTGATCCTAACATGGCTGCCCCCATGAGGGGACCCTCTCTATGTAGAATAAAACAGTTTTTATTAGGATATTGGTATGATTAAAGGCTTCATCTTATGTGAGTTGTCATGATTTTTATAAATGTGTTTAGGAGCAGAACTTTTAATGAGGAAAATAAAATATTGAGTTCACCTTTAATATTGTATTTTTGTTTAACACATATTTCCTTTTTCCCACAAAAATGTGTTTGAAATTAAACAATAACCAGCAAACCCCCTGTTGAAGACCACTGGACTATAGTAATACACAATATTACACATGAGTGCACAGAATATACTCTGTCTTTTACGTTCTATCTGAAATAGTGTTGAGAAAACCCAGCTAAGGCCTGTTTTTCTTGAAACAACTGATATTTACATTCCAGTGTTCAAAATGGAATCCAGGATGAAAAAGTCCAAAGATTTCATCTTTAAATGCAAAATGCTTGGACTGTGCTGATCTTATCTACTATTAATGATGTTGCACTACACTCTTATAAATAAAGGTTTTAATTTGAGCCAGGTTTTACATCCTCATGCTATGTTATAAATAATTTTGGTTCAAGAAAGAACTTTATATTCTCTAGTTTTCAGAATACCATCATTCTACTGGTGCTTTAACCCCACTATTGTATTAATAAACTGCACCCTCCTTTTGTACTTCAGGTCATTTTTGACCCATATTGAAAACCATTCAAAATGGATAAATTCATGATTAGTGTAATGACACTAAAGACCCCCGAAAATGTATTGTATTTATTGTTTAAATGTAGTCTTAAAGCTTATAATAATAGGGGAACAAATAGATACATATAGAAAATTAATGGACTAACTTAATGTTTAAAGATTTCATATATATATATATATATATGGCCAAGGATGTCTCAATTCATGTTTATGACAATCACTATTGGATTACAACAGTTACTATACTACAACATAACTATATTACAACAGATTCTCATTTATTCTGATTGTAGAAAATCCACAGTATACATCTAAAAGTTACAATTTTAGTACATGATCTCACAAGTGGGGAAGCTATTGGGGAAGCTGGAGAACAGTATGGGGCTAGGGGCTAAAGTTGAGATCATTTGAAATATTTTTAGGTCAAACTTGATTCATAGATGTACCAAAGTAAAACTATTTAAAGCTGTAAAACAGCCAGAAACTCAGAAGGTAAAGGTCATAACTGGTTCTTCCCATACGGGTCAAAATTGACCCGTTAAGACAATGGAAGGAACCATTTGTTTTAAATTGTTATTTCTCTTAAGTACATAAAAAAAAAAAAAAAAAAAAAAATTCTCTTTTCTTTTTTGATGGTGCTGACAAAGCCAGTACCAAAAACTATGCAGTATTTATAACTATTTCTTTACCTGTGAGGGTTTAAGAACTCAGAAACCAATACACCGATTTGACCTAATATGTAGCATAAAGGACTTCTTGAATTTCCAGAGAACCATATAGCCACCTCTAGAGCCACCAAAATAGGTTCCTGTTAAGAATATGGATCTTCAAAGGTGCTGCACAGAACCATTGAATAACCTTTTTATTTTAATTTTTATTTTGTGATTTTTAAAGAAAAATGCCAGGCGTCACCTTCCAGTATTTCTGGTCACATGAATGTAGCTTACCTCATATGACTCTACCAGTATCATCTTTACTGACTAAAATAAAAACACTGGGGTCTAATCATTACACTAAACAGCATCAGTAGCATTAATGTTGACACAGAGCTGTGTGTCAATGTGACTTTCCAGTTGTCACAGTGTGTGAACAGCTCAGAATTGTTGTCATTTGATTGGCTTTGTCATTTTGAGGTGTAAAAGGTTCCTAATGCATGCTGTTAAACCTGTAGACCTGGTTTTGTCTGTTGGCGCATGATTGTCTGTCTCAGCTTGTTAAAAATCACAGAGCTCAAAAGAACGCAAGAAGGACCTACTAAGAAACACTCATGTTGTACTTGCTGGGGGTAAGTTTATCTCTTAATAGTTTTTATCATGGTAAACAGATGTAAAAAGTCAAACTAATATTCCATGATCATATTTGTTGTAATAGCTGTTGAATAAATAATTGAGCACAATAACACCATATTGGTCATACATTCAGGCAAACTTAACTACTATTTATATTGTATAATGAAGGTACATTTTAACCAAAAGGTCAACTGTGTTCTTAGGGCCAGGGTATTCGTCATGTCAGATCGGGAGAGTTTATCACATTGGGAAAAGTTGTTACATGTGTATTGTTATGCAGTTTATTCATTACTATATCTGTTGGCCAAAACAATGGTTTGATGTTTTTGTATGTTATCTTTACCAGTTATTGGAAACTATTTTGAATAGCTTCTACATCATTTACATATCATATAATTCTTTTCATTTGGATACACTGTGAACTGATTTTTCGGAATATTAATGCCTATTAAAATGTTCTAACCCACAGATAGTTTTGGGGCTTATCGGCATTATCATGTGCATGTCAAATGGTCTGAGTCAGGTGAGAGGAAATGTTTCAATATGACTTCATAACTTTTTTATTATGGATGTAAAAAGTCAGCAAACAATTATGCATGATCAATTTGCTCTTATATTTATTGTTGGAATAAAGTCGACTTCTCAGAACAAATATCAGCATTGAATATTGAATCTGACTAATTCAGGTGGAGAGGAAGTTAAATCTTCATAAAAAGTTTGTGCTGCATATCTCCTGTTCCGGAAGGGTTTTGCTCAAACCACCAAACCAGTTAAACCTCCCTTTACTTACAACCAGAGACTGTTTTATTAAAGTGACATAAAAATTGAAGTAAAGAAAAACGGAAACCTGAACTTGTAGTAAATCATCTAGGTTGTATAAACGTATTAGTAGTCTACTTTATTTGAAAATGTATCAAAGATATAAATAACCCATATCTTTAGGTAGCTGAACTGTGTAGATAATTTTGCCCTAAGGCTTCCACCTTAATTATTAATTAAAGCCTTTTAATTGCAGAAACGGGTCAGAGGTGGAAATGCCGTCCCAGATAAAAACCCTCCCTACAAAAATAAGGTAAACATATAGTTGGTGTGTACATAGCCTATATAAAGTGGGGACCAATTTTTTTCAGTACAAATTATATTATCAGGAATTTAAGTGACAATTTCATTTTAATTTTAAATTTAATTTGAGAACTTCTTAGTATTTAGCATGCCAACCTTCTTTATTTTATGTCATTACTTTTCTTTAATTTGTCAACATTCTGTCCCACTTTACACATATTAGGTGTCTTTAGCTACTATGTACTAACATTAAAATACATACAATACAATGTACTTATTGTGTAACTACATGTTGTTCTGGAAAATTCTCACAAGATTCACATTTGCTGCTACTGAGGTTGAGGTATGTGTAGGTTTAGGGTTGCGGTTAGGGATTAGGGTTATGGTTAAGGTGCAGGTTTGGGGTTAGGGTTAGGTTTAGGATTAGGGTTAAGGTTAACATTGTAACTACAGATGTATTTTGATGCAGGTACTTTAACTGTAAGCACAATGCAACAATAAATATGTACATAAGTATATTGTATGAAACGCTTAAGTACATATTAGTTAAAGCAGGTCCCAAAATTCTAAGAATTTCTGTGAATTTCCATGTTTGAATTAGATTTTAAATACCAGATTTTCAGTGTGGGCTTTGAACGCCACTGTACTGTATACATATATATTGTGTAGGCCTAAATATATACTTCTCTTATACTCATTCTCTGACCAGGCTACCTAAAAATGTATATTATTATAGATCTATTTTTTTTTTCACAGTGGAAAATGAATGAGCAGGAGCTTCACCTCATTACAAAACTCCTTTCTGTTGGGCTTGTGGATGCAGATCCAAACTATTTGCATCACATCAAAGAATTTAGAGATCTGAGAGGAGGTTCAACCTGAGACGGGAAGTGTCATTCAGAAGATAGCATTCAGACTCCCTTTCATGCCTTTAACTCTGGTTTAAATTTGAGAGAGGAAACTTGAGATAAATTTACTTCGCTTTGGTTGTTGGCGCTCCAACTAACAAAGATTTTAGCCATTGTCCTTCCAAATGAATTTAATGATCGTGAAATGCTTGGACTCCTGTTACTAATCTCAAATGATGTTCAAAACATCTGGATCATCTATTCTGCAAGACTCCAGTGGAACGGGCCAAGAGGGAAAAAGAAAAGTTTGTGATGAAGTTTATGTACCCATCAATTCCCATGAAATAGAAGGGTACAAAATCACAGCACTATGAATTATCCTTATGTTCCTAATATTTGCATCAGCAATCATTAAGAATATGTCATTTAAATATTTAATTCTGTGTGTGAAACAGAACAGATTTTTGCCTTTTTTTTTTTTTTTTTTTTTTAACAAAAATTGCCTTTAGATAAAAATTGCAATGGCCAGTTAAAAGTAGATTGACAGATCTAATTAAAGCAATTAATTTGCGCATATAAAGATATGTTGATGTTATTATATAATAAATAGTTATAATAATAATAATTTGTGAATAGTGTAACAAAGTCTTAAGCTTTGTATATGCATGCTAATGTTCTGCAAGTTACAGTAACAAATTAGTTGTTCTTGCTTAAATAACTTTAATGCATTTCTTTTATTATTATAATTATTATTAAATGAATGGTACCATAAATGATAGAGAACACAGTGTTGCCATTTATTTTTAGTGATATGTTCCCAAAAATGTGTATGACATTCATCACTTTTCAATATGAACTGATCCATCTGGGATTCATAGGAGCAGTATAACAAAACAGAGCAAATACAAGAAACATTGTCATGTTTTAGTCTGAGGAACATTTCCTTGTAAAACATCATGCACTTTTAATCTTTGGATGGTCTTTCCCTGTTGGAGTAAAGGAGACAACATGAGTTGGTATATTGTTATATATGCCTTTATACAAACAGTATAATGAACTGATTGCAATGTATCACAAAAAACATCACAAAATGATGCTGGTCTTTTCTCACCCCAAACTTTTTTGTTCAAAGTTTGTCCCAGTAAGTACAGCAGCGACAACACAAGCATGTTTTGAAAGAAGAAGAAAGTCAAGCCTGAGTGGCTAAACAGCCCCAGTAAGGGGTAAACCCAGATTCCCACAGTCAGATACACCCAAATGACCCTAACGAAAAGAAAACAGGTAAAGACATTAATTCTGTGTCTAGAGTCGTACCAAGTAAATACAGGTATTTAGAACTCTATAATAAATGTCAACCATGATAGTTTCATTACTTTTTATTGAATTCTAAGTTAATTTATCAGAAGAAATACACTTACCATCCCAGGTAAGAAATTCCAACAATTACCAAAGCAGCTAAACCATTTTTGGTTTTAGGGTAGATATGTGGTTCCAATAAGATCTCACCAAGCAAGATGGGGAGAACAAGAGTGTGCTACAAATGAAACATTCAAAGTGATTTTCATCAGTAATTTGCAGGTCAATGTATTTATCAAAAGATCAATTTATTTGTAAAGTTCGGCAGAGTATTAACTTATTTATTATATATATATATATATATATATATATGCAGTATATTATTATTATTATTATTATAAATGATATCAAACCAACCATAGCATGATTCATCCATGGAGGGAAGAGGCTGTCAATTGAAGCTGGATAGACCAGTTGTCGATCATAGGCAAAAATCAACCAAAAAAGAAGCACTACAAACTACACAGAGCAAGGGGGGGAAACAGTTATAGTTAAAAACAACAAATAAAAAATGTGCATATCTTTAACCATAGTAATGTATAATTAACTGTTCATTACTTCAAGCTTAAAGGGATAGTTCACCCAAAAATGAAAAATCTCTCATCATTTACTCACCCTCATGCCATCCTAGATGTGTATGACTTACTCTCTTCTGCAGAACGCAAACAAAGGTTTTTAGAAGAATATTTCAGCTCTGTAGGTCCTGACAATGCAAGTGAATCGGTACCAACATTTTGAATCTCCAAAAAGCACATAAAGGCCGCATAAAAGTAATCAATAAGACTCCAGTGGTTAAATCCATACCTTCAGAAGCATATCAATATTATCAAATATTATCAATATTAATATAATATCAGAAGCAGATCAATATTTAAGTCCTTTTTTGCTATAAATTCTCCTCCCTGCCCAGTTGGTAGCGATATGCATAAAGAATGCAAATCGCCACAAAACAAAAGAAGAAGAATGTGAAAGTTGAGATTTGAATATTGATCTGTTCACCCACACCTATCATATCGCTTCTGAAGACACGAATTTAACCACTGGAGTCGTATGTATTACTTTCATGCTGCCTTTATTTGCTTTTGGACCTTCAAAGTTCTGGTCACCATTCACTTGAATTGTATGGACCTACAGAGCTCAGATATTCTTCTAAAAATCTTTGCTTGTGTTCAGCAGAAGAGAGAAAGTCATACACATCTGGGACGGCATGAGGGTGAGTAAATGATGAGAGAATTTTAATTTTTGGGTGAAGGAAACTGATAGCTATTGATCCTTCAAAAAGCGAAACTCAATAATCTCACCAATAGAGGGCAGCATGCACATTAATACATTCATAAATATTAGGTAAAGCTTTATTTATATTGCACCTTTTTAAACAGTGTTTACAAAGTGCTTTACAGATGTTCACATACATAATATATATATTTCATATTATGAAATAATATGGGGAGATCTCTAAGGTATATGTAAGACTTTTTCATTGGTGTGTAAAGCACATCAAATACAAGACATTAACTGGTGCATAAATGTAATACTTGTTCTTTGGCACCTGTTTGTCTATTGCCAATTAATAGCATGTTAAAAGGTTTCATAAAGCCTAAGAATTTAGACCATACATTCAGAACGAGATTTTTATGACACATTTCTCTTACCATCCCCACTGGAAACACAAAGACAGAAAAGAGCAAGTCCTTGCATAGGCAGAGAAGAGATATTTTTCGGCCTTTACCCACTGGCTGAAGGTCATTAACAGATGCCAGTCCAAAAAACACCATCTGTAAGACCTAAGAAATAAACGTTTACAAAATGTACAAGTTACTTTCAGAACAAAAAAGTTGCCTTTCAAAGAATTAGAGATTAGACATTAGACATTTCCACCATCTTAAAATATTTAATCTTACCAGGTTTAAAAAAGTGAGGTATTTCCAGGGTCCCCCATAGACAAATATTCCATCTGGTAGATCTGAATCTCCTTTTGCATAAATAGACTGAATAACAAAGGCATACCAGCTGAAAGCAGCTAAGTGGTAAACTTTCTTTAAAATGGAAGTCATGTCTGCAATCCAGTCCAGTTCTGTTGGTAAATACAACTTTCATTACCATCCAGTGAGTTCTGAAGTGTAGAACTGATCTCGGCCACACTAAAAACCAGGGGAACGAATTCTGATTTATGAGGAAAAAAGCTTACATTGAGAGCTTAGCCTAAATTGACATGCTAATTTGCCATGGTCTTATAAAAGTGCAAACCCTGACAAAGGGCCCATTGTTGTTCTGGTGACATCTAATGCTTTTTTATTTTTCCACCAAAAGTCCAATTTTGTAACATGGTCTTAAATATTGTGCCCTAAAAATAATATGTTTTGTAATTTTGTTTTGCAAAGTGGCATTTAAGCTTAACTGCATGGTTCACATATTTTGCAGCATGACTCAAACTGCAAGAGTAGCTAATTAAAGATTGATGATGTCACAAAGTTAAGTAAGTTTGATCCAAAGCAAGCACCTAAACACAATGCAACAGTCTCTCTGAAAGCAGGCATTACCATGTTTTTCCCATGTTGTTATATGACTGCTCTATTCACTGTGGTATTTCCTGACTTAATCTTTGTTCCCATATATAATATTCATAATGGCACCAAAGGGGAAGAATTAGTTCAAAAACAGACAGACACAGTCTAATCAGATATTATGCTTTTTCTTGATAACAAATCCCTTCCTAGCATACATATTTGGTTCAATACTTAATCAGTAGAGATTACATTGATATTTGGGGAACATGTCCTATGTTCTACCTTTTTTTTTTTTCTTTTTCATGTCAGTGTAAAAGACCTCACTCTGCTTTGAACATAATTCAAACTTACAACTTTTGGAAGGGACGGCAACATAAACAGATTTTTAAGACATTATTGGTTCTCTTCAAATGCAGTTCACAAAGTCCAGCCTGTGAACCCTTGTCAAAAAACAACTCTTTACAAACATACTTCACAGTTTAAATAAATCAATATCATTATCTCATCCTCTACTCACAAAACTGCACATTTTATTTTAATTTCACAGTAAGTGAATTGTGTCAGACTGGTGTCTCCTGTTTTCACATTAATGTACCAAATATCTTAGAATATGACAAGTTTTAAACTGTGATCTCTTTTTTCCATAAAATTATTTTGTCTTTCGGATTTAATCATTTAAGATGTACTTAACTCAAATACACAGACATAATAAACTTGTTGCTTGTTTCTACTGTATTTACATAGTAAATAGTTGTTTGTGTCATCTGAAAATAATTGGAGATCAGATCACAATTTCTGGATATAGAAATCCAGATAATTACAATGTCATCAGCTATGCGTTTCACTATACAATAGGAAATACCAGCCCTCTCTGAACCTTATTCAAGCAGGAAGTGGATGTGGTCTGGTCTTCTGTCACACAGTCCATCTGCATAGCTGCTCTTGAGTTCAGGGCTAGTGCAAGAGTTAATTTCAGTCTTGTCAAGTCTTGCATTGGTTTCCACTCCGTCAAGGTAGGAGGTGCTATTTGTTCGAATTACGTGTTGTGAGATACTCTGACCGAAGTGTGCAGGTTCACAGTAATGAGGTAAGGCTGGAGGAAAATACGTACAAATTGCTTTCCTTTCATTGTCCAAAACTGGAGCCACTCTTCCAAAGGTTTAGTCCCAATTTATGTAGCCTGTGAAAACACCAATATATATATTGTTCTTTAAAATGAAGGGAATTTGAAATTGCAGCACAATTAATTTTTTTTGCCTTTAGTGTTTTTTTGTTGTTGTTTTGTTCTGTAAACTATCATGTATCATACTTTAAAATGTAACAATTATTTGGGGAAAAACAATCTATCAAATCAATTAAATAATTAATTAAATTTAAAAGTATTCAAATGTACATTGACAAATACGCACACACTATGCAGAAAAATTATAAAAGCTTTAATTTAAATCTCTGCTAGGCCTACAAGTACATGTTGAAGTTCATATAACAAATTCTACCTCAAAACGACTGTAGACCTTTCTCTCTTTACGCAGTACATCCATCTTTTGTAGTAACTTCGCCCGGTCTTCTGCTGTAGCCTTGGATGACCAGGGCCTTCCTGAATTTTTATCTGCAGAGTTAACCTCACCCTCTTTGGTTTCAAAAGTCTGTTTGGACTGGGATGCTCTGCTTTGGTTCTTTGCTGAAATTTGTTCTAAAAGAACTTTGGTGTCATCTCTAAGGTTGCTGAATGAGAGAACATTTGCAGTAGATGACTGATGGGTGGGTAGAATCAATTTTGGTTTCTCTGTAACAGAAGACTGATTTTCTGCATCATTGTGTACAATCAAGTCACATTTTGATTTTTCGGACACCACTGCAAAGTCTGTCACAGAGTTTTCTGTCTCTGGTGTTGCAGAAACCTCAGCTACCTCAAGGCCTGCGGGTCTAGCTGAAGTGTCATGCCTCTGAGGTTGCTCATCAATGATCTCCTTGTTTTTCTCAGGCTTTCGGTCATTTTCACAACTGTTAGTGTCTTTTATCACAGGAGGTATAGGTGATTTAGCTTGAGCTTGTGTGTGGTTGGGGGAAGAATTTAGTTCCAATTGGCTATCATCACTCTGTAAACAGGGTTTTGCTGTATCAGAATTAAAATTCGAACTGCTCTCTAAGGAAGCACAAGGTGCCAAAGAATCAGATTGGGAATGTTCAGCCGAGGAACCTAAGTCTGTGATGATTGTATTTAAAGATATGCTGCTGTCTGTTTGAGTAATGTTAACAGCTGGGATAGGTCCTTGTTTGCTCAAGACTTGACAAACTCTGTTGTCTTTTTGCTCATTCATGTTAGGTGACCTGGGTTCTTGTGACAGGCTTGTTTCTGATGAAGTGGTGTCAATGGGCAAGGTTATCTTAAGACATGATGCACTGTCATCTGCTGGACCATGTTCAGGGGATTTGACTTCAGCATTTTGAATGGTGCAAGCTACTGGGGTCACGAGAATTTTCTCTGAGTTAGTTTCAAGTATAGATGTGCTCACTGAGCCTGTCAGGAACAATATGTGACCTCTTCCATTGGTGTGCTGGGAAGGGTCTATGTCTGTTGCACTGGGGTGTTGGGAAGAGTCTCTGTCAGTTGCATGGGTATACTGGGAGGGGTCTGTGTCTATTGCACTGTGGTGTTGGGAAGAGTCTGTGTCTTTTGCAATGCATTGTTGGGAAGCATCTGTTGCAGTGGGGTGTTGGGAAGAGTCAGTCCCTGTTGCAGCAGGGTGTTGGGAGGAGTCTGTGTCTATTATAGGTGGCTGTTGGGAATAGTTTGTGTCTGTTACAATGGCCTGCTGGGAAGAGTCTGTGTCTGTTGCAGTGGGGTGTTGGGAAGTGTCTGTGTTGGTTGCATTGGGGTGCTGGGAAGAGTCTGTGCATATCAGAGTGTAGTGTTGGGTAGAGTCTGTGTCTTTTGCAATGCATTGTTGGGAAGTGTCTGTTGCAGTGGGATGTTGGGAAGAGTCGGTCCCTGTTGCAGTGGGGTGTTGGGAAGAGTCTGTGTCTGTTGCTATGGCCTGCTGGGAAGAGTCTGTGTTTGTTGCATTGGGGTGCTGAGAAGGGTCTGTGTCTGTTGCGGTGGGGTGTTGGGATGAGTCTGTGTCGGTTGCACTGGGGAGCTGGGAAGAGTCTGTGTCTGTTGCAGTGGGATGTTGGGCAGCATCTGTGTCTATTGCAGTTGGGTGTTGGGAAGAGTCTGTGTCTTTTGCAGTGGGGTGATATAAAGAGACTGTGTTTGTTGCATTGGGGTGCTGGGAAGAGTCAGTGTCTGTTGCAGTTGGATGATCTGTATATTTGGTGTCTGTTAAAATGGGGTGTTGGGAAGAGTCTGTGTCCGTTGCAGTGGGCTGTTGGGAAGAGTCTGCCCCCATTGTAGGGGAATCTTTGGAGGAGTCTTGACCAGTTGCAGTGGGGGGCTGGGGAAGTTCATTTCCTTTTGAAGTTTGGTCTGTCCTCATTGTAGTGAGTTGTTGGGAAGATTCACTTTCTGCAGCAGTAGGCTGTTGGGAAGAGTGTTCTTCCATTGCAGTTAGCTGTTGGAAAGAGTCTGTCCCAGTTGCAGTGGGGTGTTGGGAAAATTCGCTTTCTGCTACATTGGGCTGTTGGAAAGAGTATGCGCCCATTGTGGTTTGCTGTTTGAAAGAGTCTGCACTCATTGCAGTGGGGTTTTGGGAATGCACACTTTCTGTTGCAGAGGGCTGTTGTGGAGCGTCTGTGTCTGTTGCAGTTGCCTGCTGGGAAGAGTCTGTGTTTTTTGCACTGGGGTGCTGAAAAGAGTCTGTGTCTGTTGCAGAGGGGTGTTGGGAAGAGTCTGTGTCTGTTCCATTGGGGTGCTGGGAAGAGTCTGTGTCTGCTGCAGTGGCCTGCTGAGAAGAGTCTGTGTCTGTTGCAGCAGGGTGTTGTATATCTGCCCCCACTGCAAGGGTTTTTTGGGAATGTACACTTTTTGTTGCAATGGGGTCAGCAGAAAAATCACATACATGCTTTTGTATACAGACATTTAAAATGTGAGTTGATGAGCCAGACTCTTCTGCAATTTTTTTCTTCAATCGAATTTTTTCAGCATCTGTGGCTCTATGCGAGAGGTCTTCCCTAGATTCCCCACATTCAGGGTTATCAAGAGTTTCTTGTTTCTCTGGTGCTCTGAGGGTGGCATTTGATGACTTAACTAAGGTTGCTGGGGCCTTGAAAACAGGTCCAGCCTTTTTAACTGTGTTACTAGTAAAAAGTTTCTCAGGTGCATCAGACTTTTGGGGGGATTTACCGAGATCGCTTTGAGAAGCTTTGGCTGCTGTAAGTTCAGCTTTACGTTTGGCAGCTAACTCTTTGAAATACCTCAGTCTACAGTCAGGATCATTCATGTCTATGAAAGAAGTTGACCTTTGAAATACTTTTGATGCCCATTCATCGCTTTGGCTATTTCCTTCAAAAACTGCTGATTGTACTTGTTCAGGCAGATCTTTCTCTTGCAGAGGGCCCTTTATTGTATTCTTTTGTGAATTTTGGGAGTTCTCAACATTATTTACATCAGAATTTGCACAAACTTTGTTCAGTACTTCCTCAGAGTGTGCAGACTCCATGACTGGGTTATCAACGGTTGCTGACCTTGCAAAACTGCTCCACTGAAAAGGCTCTCTTGTGCTAGACCTTCTTTTATCCAACCAATGTGACACACGAGCTGAAAGTTTTGAAGTCTCATCTCCATCTTTTTCTCCTAAAGTATCTTTCATCTCCGAAGTATTCAACTCCAAATTTGAATTGAATATTTGTGAGTATCTTAGTCTGGAGCTCTGGACAGTGCGAGTGGGTTTCTTCCTGTGGAACTCTTCAATAATCAGATTGGTCTCTTTAGGTTCTCTGTTATGTGTCTCCTCTACTTTGCCACCCTCAGTGTTGCAAGATGACTCTGAAGTTGTTGTAGGCGTTGTTTTGATATTTGTTTGTGATATGCCTGCTGGGTGGTTAACTGAACTGTCAAGCAGAGCGGAAGTGTTTTGAATCTGGAGAAATGTGGGATTTTCCCTAGATGAAGATATCCTGTTAAACTCCCTGTTACCTGGTCTGATTTTGGCACCTACAGGGCCACAAGACCCTTCCTGCATAAAATAAGGAACGTTATCACACGAGTCAGATCCTTCAAGTTCAGACGAATCCACTTCTCCTGCATCATCATATGCACTAAGGTAAGAGCTGATCCTCCAATCTCGCAGCCCCTGCTTTTGGCTCATATCCTGTGGTTTGTGGTTAACATTGAAGAAACGTTTCTGGTCTGGTAGGTTTGGTTGTGTTGGGGAGGTCTGACAAGCATAAGACTGACCCTTGTTATGTCTCCTGAGATTAGATTGCACAGGCGGCAATAAATTCCTGGCACCGTGTCCTTCCTCCATAGGAGAGTGAGACTGCAAGTATCGTTGAACATGATCATAATCACCTGGTGGTCCAGCCTCATCTCCCTCATGAGGGTAGCCAGACCCTGAAAACTGATCTACATGGTAGCCTTGGCCTCTAATCCTGCCATACATGTCATAACCAGGCTGTAATCCAGTTCCCTGTTGGTAAAAACATGGTTCCCTTGCAAAGTGGGTGCCCTGGGCCACTACTCCCTCCTTGTACTGTTTGCCTCTAATTGTGGCATGATTTTGAGGGGGCATGTATTCATAATTAGGTACGTCTTTGAAGCTAGCTATATCAGTTGGCCCTTTTATTTGTCTTCCATGCTCTATTAATTGATGGTCCCCACGAAATTGTTGAGTGGCATACAGATTCTTGTGCCTCTGAACAGAAGGATTTTCCTCTACTGCAGTTTGGATGGATTCACCCCTCCTAAAGGGTAGCATTTTGTGACCAGCATTCATATAGCCCTCTGCAGGATATTCAGTCCATTCCATGTCCACAGTTGGATATTCTCTCTTAAGCATGTGTGTCTTATCTGTGTTGTGGTAACTTCCTTGCTCACTGCTGTAGTGTGGCATATTTGCCAAAACATTTTCAACTACTAGTGGCTCTGAGTGGGCAAACAGAATCCGAAACTCTTCATCAAAAGTAGTCACAAGCTGTCCAAGAAACAGATGTGCTAGGCAGCGATGTATTTTCTCAAATGACCACATGAAGCTGCAAAGGAAATAAAAATATTTTAACAAATGTATTTATGCCTGAAGCCAACCTCCGACAATACTACAACACCATAGCAAAACTTATTAAAGTGTAAAAAGTACAGATATTGACATTATTTAAAAAAATAAATTTATAAAACGGCAAAATGCACCTACCTATAGTTGCCACTTAAAACAGCCCTGCAGTCTACCAGTATGAAGCGATCCATCATCTGGCCTTTGAAAGACTTACCTGTGCGGCAGAAATAAGTACTGCCAGACACAGTTCTTACTCGCATGAACTGCAAGTAAAAATATGTTAATGAATTTGTACTCATCTGAACAATTACAAGTGACTCTTAAAGTGTACCATCTAAAGGTAAAAACTAAAAAGTCCCTCTTACCCTAACATGTATTGTTTATACCAAAATACTCAAAATAGAGCAAAAAGTACCAATAAGATATTGATTGCAAAATCCAAAAATGCTGATACTGTTGCATTGCTTGATATAATTCACATATTAATCGAGAGTCAAATCAATAGGCCGCAAATTCTAAAGAAGTCCACAATTTTTTTTGTGTTTAATGTCATAACTTTTGAAAAGCACCTACTTTTATCTCATCCAGATTCACCCTACAGTTGTTCACCATTGCAACAAAATGGTGAGCATTCAGTTCATCAAGAAGAATATAAACAGCTACACCACGCATTGCTGCGCCAAGGATGTCGGCAAAGATATCAACATCTGTAAACATATCCATCACCACGGCAACAACCTAGAGCAGAAAATAAAGGGTATTCAAGAATTGTGCAATATGAAAAGCAGTCTATTTGAGTTTTTATTATTATTGGCTTTGGTACTGCTTTCACAAATAAGTGGTACATTTTCAAAAGTCTTGGTTCTAATCACCTAATACAATCATCAAGAGGAGTTTTTAGCCAATGATCACCATTCTTTTTCAGTTGCAATAGCAGTTTTTACATTTTGATCTGCACTTTCATGTTCCACCCAGTTGAAAAACAGTCATACTAGTTTGTAGCACAATGAGGGTGGGTAGATGATGACAGAACATTCAATTCAAAGTCAATGATCTGTGTAAAGTGAAACGTGATTGAACTGAGCAAGTTACAATGGGTGATTTCAGGGCTTAAAACAAGCACTTTTTTTTAATACATTTTAAAACTTAATTATCAAAGATACAAATATATACATATATTGGAAGTTGCATTCAAAATTCAATTGGCTCAAAAAGGGTCTATGTGGAGCAGGAAAGATGTATGGGATAAAAACAAAAAGCGTGAAAAGAAACCCATCGTGAGCCCTGTCAGATAGGTCAGAGAAGTGGGCATCAGAGGAAGGCAGAGGTCAGGGAACTGTGTGTCTACTGTAATGCAGTGTGGGCCATTATTTGTTGATCTTGTGGTAAACAGAAGCTTTATCGTGCTAGAGGCAGCCAAATAAGCTTACCCCAATCTGAAAAAATAAACTGTCAATTCCATCTCGCATAAGAACATTTTTGCATAAAAACAAGTCTGCAATATTCTTTTACAATCAAGAAGCATACAGAAAATTACACTACTGTATAGAACAGTGCAAGTAATTATAGTATCGTTTCATTGATCACTCTTTTTGATGACGGACTGGATAGATATTACAGGCATTACGGGTTTTATGTTGATTTGCCATTAAAATAGACATTTTTCATTCAAAACATGTACTGTATCTTGTACTGATTGTTACTGAATTAACTGGTAGTTAAATAGATTTAAATCTAAAGAAGATCTAAATTGATCTCATTACATATGCTAAACTTCTTGTGACCATTGTTTAAAAGCAATGTTTTCAAACTTGTTTTGAAACACTGGCAGACTGAGAGGAAATACCAAACCATTCATGACAAGTTTTGAATGAAAGACTTGTTTACCAATTGTTACCATAGGAATTTTGCTCTAAGCTTTTTAAAATCATTCAAATTAGGGACTCAATACACTACTGCACGTCTTTGAAACATATTTAAAAATTTGACACTTTACAGCACATAAAACCCACTTGTTGTGCACTCTTGATCAATCTGCGGACTTGCTCCTTGATACTGGGCATCTCAGGCTCAGATGGGTTGACCAATGTGGTGACCTCTGTGGGTCCAACAAATATGTACTGCTGTGGCCAGCCTAAGTCAAGGCTTGGAGCATCGTGGTCTGAATGAACCGGCCAGTAGGTGTCGGACGAGCCATCTGCATCTTCAGCCATGTATCTCTTTTCTGGTTGGGCTGTCTGTTGATGCGGAGCCTTCACCATGCATTTGATATACTCAATCTCTGGATGGGATAAGAAATCAACCACATCTGCTTCCTGAAGGAATCCATAGTATCCCTCTAAGTCAGCATCAATCAGGGCATCAATAGCCATTCGGTATTCCTCACGATAGTGAAGGGGCAGATAGTTGGGGTCCAGGGGGTTGTCCCCCGCTGAGGAGCACTGGGACCGATGGGCCATATTTAAACCTGCACAGATGAAATTAGAGTTAAGCCACTGAGTGCGTCTCATTTATCAGAAGAAAGAAGCAATGCACATCAATTCCACATGAGGGCAACCCCCTGTTTCTTCAGCACAATCCACTGGAGAAAAAAATGTGTACATAGAATATAAAGATATTGAAGATAAATGATAGGAAATACACTTCACAATAATGGTAATGCTTTAGGTACCTTGAACAAACAATAAGCTATTCTTAACTGCATATATAATCTTGTTTATTGTTAATTTATAAATATAGCTACAATTGTTCATTGGTAGTTCATAATGCATTAACTAATAATGTTGTCAAAGCAAAAATGTATTAAACAGTAGGTAGAAACAGGGCCGTAGCAAGGTATTCTGGGCCCCCTGACTGTATATTGCTCTGGGCCCCTTTCCTATTAAAAAAATACAGTTTAGAATTTGTTGTGGGGCCCCCTGGAAGTGTGGGCCCCTAGAATCGTGTCCACCTTTCACCCCACTAGCTACAGCCCTGGGTAGAAATGAACATTAAACAAGATTCATAAAAAAAATTAAGTATTGTCCATTGCTAGTTCATGTTAACTACTGCTGTAAAGAATAGTAACATATACAAGCTTATTGTAAAATGTTACCAAAACTTAGGCCTATTTAGGCACAAATTTCCTAATTTAGGATCACCCACGTTCTTGTAGGCCTATATAGACTATTATTAAGTTTATACACATTACATTTGATTTAATTACAAGAATCGCTGTTCATAAAAAATAAGTAAATATATAAATAAATACAATTTTGAGGCCTTTTGTTTCTTTTTTAAAGACAATAAGCAATAAGCTAATGTTAATGTATAATAATGTAAAACCAACACTATACTGTATGATCTCTATTTCTATTTAAGACATAAAAAAGTAACATCAGATCGACAGCATTCGATTAGATTTTTTCTTAAAAATCTGTGTTACAGTTATGCACTTACAATGGAAGTGAATGGGGCCAATCTGTATACATTAAAATACTCACTTTTTCAAAAGTATATCCACAAGACATAAAGGAAATTTGTGTAAACATGATTTTAGTGGGATAAAATCACGTACTAACCTTTTCTGTGTAAAGTTATATAAAATTGTACAACTTCGGTGCCATGACGACGCAAGGCCGTAAACCCTAAAACCACAGTAAAATGATTTAAACAACTTTACAGCTCAAATGATACACAAGTTTTAACATAAATATTAATGTAAATGCTTTTATAAAATTATAAGCTTCACATTTCTGCCTTTAAATCCTGCAAATATTGGCCCCATTCACTTCCATTGTAATTGCCTCACTGTAGCCTCGATATTTGCTTTTTTAAAGAAAAATTTGAATTTATTACTTTTTTTGTTTGGTTGTTTTTTTTTTTTTTTTTTTTTGTGTGGTAATACACATTATGCTACAAATGCTTGTACTGCACCCGGAACATTCTTATAAGATATCAATATGTATCTCTCGAACGTGACGTCGTTTTCTTTTTTTTAAATAAAAACTTAAATAAATAAATAACGTTCAATAGTTTCAGATGTGTTCTGTTTGAACATATTATTATCAGTCAATCCAAATGAATCTGAATCGATCGAGTTCATCACATTAACATCTGCTTCAACCTCTGGGTGTGTCTCGAAAAACAGAGAGACCACCATTTAACTAAGCGTGCCAACTCCTCTTGTAATTATATAGAAATCAATATTTCCAACTTTGTTACAATCTAAACACGTTTTTTCCCCCCCGAAGAGGATCGACGTGACTCCGTTAGATTGTGTCGTCGTGAATCCTGAAGCTCCAACAATTTCGCAAACTGACTGCCAGAAAAACATATAAAGTACTGATTATGAAATATGATCACGCGATAGTTTCCACATATGTAAAATGAAAACTTACCACTTTAAAGTGAAGTTTCCTCCCTTGTTTTACTGTATGAAATACTTTCATGGATGTATGACCGTCATGACGAGCGACCGACGCTGTAACTTTCACTCGATTGCAGAAGGATACGCACATCTCTGCCACACACGCACGCGCGCACACACACACGCACGCGCACGCACTCTGGCAAAACCTGTTTGTTGTCGCGCGTAAGTGAAGAGAAGCATCTTTTACCAAAAGGAAATCACCTCAACGAGCCTATCATGTGTGTGGAAGTTGTTCGGGATACGTAGACTACATGATATGATATTGATCTCTAATTGGGTATTATTAGGTTATAGCTTAGGTAAAGTTAATAATTCTCAGTCTTGGGTCAATTTTTAACTATGTGGACATGGTCTTGACTGCAATAACTTGACCTAGAACTACAGATCAGAGAATGTGCGTTGGCTGGACATCCAATAAGTCAGAGGTCACTCCCACTTAGCAAGACGAAAATAGCCACTATAAAACATCACACTGTATGTTTAAAATATGCGATCAGTATTTAGACCTTTCATTAATACATTTCACAAATATGAAACATTTTGTGCTGAATAACTAGAGTTAGACTGCTCTAACTCTATTAGGTTGTTTTTATACTACAGGCAATGCATTTTCTGGCATTGCACTATTCATTCAATAGCAAACAATGCAAGATACAGGTTTCAAACTAAACAAAAATATACCAAATGAGATATGTTACAGTTTTGTCACATTATAAACACACTTACATGCCTAATCAAATAAATACAGAATACCAACTTCATAATGCTTATAATATTTTTAGAATTTATAACTAAACGTTGTGATCACTGAAGATCCCGCCATAAGGTCCTTTCTGTTTTTAGAGTATACTGAGTATACTGTCAAGATTATAAATATTGCTGTAAAAATTGTGCATCAAATACATGCACTACTATAAACAGTAACTGCATTTACTGTATACTAATGTAAAATAATAAATACCATGCTATAAAGAGAACAGATATGGAGGCTACAAGAGTCCAACATGAATTAAATTCCTTATTTAGTTTATTGTTCAACTAAAATCCCAATAATAACAAAAAATAAATAAAGATTTGGTGTATAATGTGGGAATTTTAATTGCAAACAAGCCCAAAATACACAAGGGACTCTTATTTTGAAATGACAGAGACTTAGCTCAGTTAAAATCCTCTATATGTAACAAGTATTTAACAAATTAAGGTTTATTAGACTATATACTGTATATTCACCAGATGAACAGTTTGTATATATATTTCACCTGATGAGGTTTAATGAGGAATAAGGTTTATTATTATTCACAATATATGACGTTAGAGACACAATGTATATGCTAATAGGATACGTTTCCATATAGTCACATTTTAATTTGCGTGTACTCGCTTCAATTTAGATTACTTGATCAGCGCAGGCCACAGAGGAACATGTAGGAATAATGAAAAAACTGTTGGCAAAAGATTTTTGCAGATAACCGATAGTTCCAAAAAGCAACTATCGGTACCGATTAATTGGTAAAACCGATATATCGGTCTACCTCTACTACAGAATACTGGTTTTACTGGTTGTAAGACATTTTTCTTAGACAGTTCGGCTGATTTGAGGGAATTTCTTCTTCTCATGTCCACATTTTTAACGGCACCCATGCCCACCTCTGTGATACACACGTTTACACTGATATATTTAATACTATATAGCTAGGGGGCCTGGGTAGCTAAGCGAGTATTGGCGCTGACTACCATCCATTGGAGTCGCGAGTTCGAATCCAGGGTGTGCTGAGTGACTCCAGCCAGGTCTCCAAGCAACCAAATTGGCCCGGTTGCTAGGTAGGGTAGAGTCACATGGGGTAAGCTCCTCGTGGTCGTGATTAGGGGTTTTCGCTCTCAATGGGGCACATGGTAAGTTGTGTGTGGATTGCAGAGAGTAGCATGAGCATCCACATGCTGGGAGTCTCCGCGGTGTCATGCACAATGAGCCACGTGATAAGATGCGCGGATTGATGTCTCAGAAGCGGAGGCAACTGAGACTTGTCCTCCGCCACCAGGAGTAACCGCGCTACCACGAGGACCTACTAAGTAGTGGGAATTGGGCATTCCAAATTGGGAGAAATGGGGATAAAAACAAAAATAAATAAATAAAATACTACATATAGCCAATGACATGCAGCTCTTATGAACGTATGCATGAAATATATCAATGCATCTTTTGCCTTTATTTTATAGCCAGTGTTTGATTTCACTTTATATATGACTGTATTATGTGTGTGTGTGTGTGTGTGCATGTACAATCCATGTGTAGATAGAATAATGAGGGTCATACAAGCACATAGTTAAACTTGTTTGGCTGGAACAAAGTAAATCTGTCGACATGCAGTATGTGCACAAACTTCCTCAAACAACAGCCACTTGCTTTAATGAAAAACGCACAGAATAAAAATATGCAAGTTTTAATTGCACATACAAACATGCAAACCTTTAGACTGAGGGTGACTTTTAGCATGATTCTTTAACACCTACAAAAGATTAGTATTGTTTGATGAATAATTACGCAACACAGATGCTGCTTTCTTTTCTTGAACACCCAAGTGTGGCAATGAACCCACCGGAGTGATGTCATGTTTTGCAGGGTGTATAAAGTTCTAAGATAACTTGCACAGAGCAATTGTCGATTTTTTGTTTGCAAAGTTTCAGAAAGAGGGAGTGAGCTTTATGTGCATGCCAGCATCACCCTGGGCAACAGAGATCACACCTAAAATCTCATCAGATGGTCTTCAATGTGGTTTGTTTTTGTCTCTGGAAATGATTAACCTTAGCCACCAAGTACTAAAAGAACCACCTCTCAAAGCCACATGGACGGATCCCCTCAAACATCCAGATGGATCTTACAGTAAAATCGGATACAGTAGGTTGACTTTTCCTTAGCTAAAATCGATCTGTGCTTACCGGAATTCAAAACACTGCACCCAGTGGCCAAAGTGGTAAGTGTTGTTGGGCGTATGGGCACGTGTTAGCTCAAATTTTTCAGATGAAATGTCCATGGAGGGGTGCCAAAAGCTAGTTGCAGGCTGTAATGGGGTTAGAGGAATGTATATTTTATCACGGTGCTCCTCAACCCAAGCCCTAAACCTAACCATCAGTGGAGTAAAAATGTAATGTAAGAGGGAAAAATGAAACCTCCGAATCGCGCTCATCACTGATTATGCGAACACGATTACTTCCTGGTTTCAGCGCGGGATCTGAACCCGGGTCTCCCATGCTGCTGACGCGATACAAGAGAGAGAAACAAGCAGGAGCCGAAGCAAAAATGTTTGATAGGATATGGTGCTTGTCGGTGAGTCGGCATTGTGTGGCCAAACCTAGGGTACCGGAACTTTTGGAAGTCAACATGTTGTTTCCAATAGTTCCGGTACCCTAGTATCGGCCACATTATGCCTTTGGCTTGCTCACTGTGGAATTTGTAAAGCACTATTCTCTGTAAAGCTGCTTAGGAACAATATGTATTGTAAAAATTGCTATACAAACAACTGACATTGAATTGAAATTCTAGTGTCGGATGACACAATTTTCAATAAAAGTCCCTTGGGTTAATTTTAAACCCCATGGTTCACCATAAAATACTTACACATTCCTAATACCGACAGTAATTGTAATTTTTATCAAAACTGAAAATGTAATATAAAATCCATCTGAATGCCAACACATAATCTAAATCTATAATGTAAGACTTAAGCCTTTTTACACTCTCAGATAAAGGCATAATAGTTTAATCTGTTCATAATTTTGGGGCTGTGCTCATAGTGCCAAATAGCTATATTTGATTTAGCTGACAGTTCCTCAAACTTTAACTCAAGAGTGGGTTAATTTGATTTATAGACTATACAACAAATACACAAATGCTAATTCTTACAACTTTGAGACATAAGCACTGTTATTTACAGTTTTAAACATGTTTGTAAAGCACTAAAATCTTGTTTATTTGAAAGGCTGCTTTTTATGTTTCCCTTCCAAGGAAAAATCAGAGGGCTACAGGCAAGGGCGTAGCAGTTGCGGGGGACATAAGGGACACGTCCCAATACTCTTTAAAAAGGTGATTTTTGTCCCTCGCACTTTTCCAAGCTAAACCCATACTGAGTCCAAATGGTGGATTTTTATACAGCATTCTTTGCGTTTTGTTACTTTGGGCTGATTGAGCAACCATCCATCCAATCACAGGTGAGTTTCATGAGCCAAAACAACCCTTACGTAATAGGCCGTCAGTCAGTCAGTCTAATCAGCGCAGCTCTGTTTCTACAGAGTTGCTTCCAACAATGCTCATTTATCCATGTTTTTTATCGCCATTGATGTTGATCTAAATTAATAATCTAGAGATGAGGAACACACAAACGAGAGTTATTTATTGCCATATCGTTCTTGATTGGCAGCATTACGTGAAATGCGCTGCAGAAAAAAAACAAAGGACAATACTTCTTTTAGCACACATTGTAAGTGGAGTTTATTTCAGCGCCCGAGTCTTCATTAAGTTATGCTTTTTACATTATGCTTGTGAGGTAAATGTTTGATTTTTTTTTTTTTTTTTTTTTTTTTTGCCAATTTAAGCAGATTGCTAGATCTGTGTTAAATATGTAAAGCTATTTTTTTATTTTTTTATCCCTTTTTATTCCCAGTTTTGGAATGCCCAATTCCCACTACTTACTAGGTCCTCGTGGTGGCGCGGTTACTCACCTCAATCCGGGTGGCAAAGGACAAGTCTCAGTTGCCTCCGCTTCTGAGACAGTCAATCCGCCCACCTTATCACGTGGCTCATTTTGCATGACACCGCGGAGACTCACAGCATGTGGAGGCTCATGCTACTCTCCGCGATCCACGCACAACTTACCACTCGCCCCATTGAGAGCAAGAACCACTTAATCGTGACCACGAGGAGGTTACCCCATGTGACTCTACCCTCCCTAGCAACCGGGCCAATTTGGTTGCTTAGGAGACCTGGCTGGAGTCACTTAGCACACCCTGGATTCAAACTCGTGACTCCAGGGGTGGTAGTCAGCGTCAATACTCGCTGAGCTACCCAGGCAACCAATATTTAAAGCTATTTTTAATATCAGCTCCTGTTTTTTGCCTCTATTTTGGTGTGCAGTCGACAAACTGTAGGAAAAACTTTTATCTACGTGAAAATGTACAGATGTTATTGAAACTCATTATAATTATTATAAGACTATTATTGTTGTCTTTTGATAAAAGTCATGTCAGCAGCTCACAAACTGAAGGGAAATGATAGATTTGATTTGTTCTTATAATGCTTAAAACTTCTACTAAAGTCTCTTTGTAGGTCTGTAGACAAAGGTCGAAAATTTTCTTTTGATCGTTGATTCAGTGATTAACTAATTTCACACAAGACACTCATTTGTCACCACCTTCTGGCATCACCAGAAATGGTCACTGAATCATTAATTGAATCTAAATGAATTTGGTGAACATAGTCAAAACACTCCAGCCACTTCGATACATTTAAATCCCACAATGCACAAGCACAGAGTAAAAAATTGAATTGTGCACATGCACAATTGTCATTATTGTCTTTTATTGTCATGTGTGAAACAGAAGCAAGTGCTCCACAAGATGCCCTTTATTTTTGCAGCTAACTTTGCAAAATTGTGCAATTATTTTGCAATACTTGAATCTTTACAATACTACAAATATTAAAAGTAAATAATATGTATATATTAATATAATACTTATATCATACTTATATATTAATATACACTATAATATATTAATATTGCACTGTAAGTTGTGGGTCTGTGCAAGCCACCTACTGACAGCTGTGTCCCCCCACTTTTAAAATGTCTTCTATGCCCCTGGCTACAGGATATGATGTCATTTTTCAAGTGCATGTCTAAACAATCCTGCATTGTTTCAACAGACACTGCCTGAAGCGTATCATGCAAGCAGCGTTAAGGGTGAAGAGGCGCATGTCCTCATACCTTTGCGCATTCAAAGTATAAAAGTCACATGTTTTCACAGCTATCACTTCACTTCTAATTCTTCATGATGTGCTCCTTACTGAAAGTGTTTGCCATGTTTTGTATAATACACACATTAAAATACAATTTCTCATCAGAAGCAGTCATTCTGCTTACTTGAAATACAGAACTGATATTTTGGGGGGAAAGACATAAAGTAGGTTTATTTAAAATAAAATACTTTGACGTCACTGCTCAAGGCAAGTTAGGGTTAAGTTAGTAAATGTATTCAATGATTTGAAAGTGTGTCTCTGTGTGTAGAGATAATGTGAAGGCAATTGGCCTTGTCACACAACACTGATAATATTAAAGCAATATTCTACATTGTGCCTGCAAATCATTCTGGTTCTCCAAGTACAAATGAAAACTATTCCACAATAGGGTAAAATATCATTATTGCATTCAAATAATATGAAAATAATGGCTTGGACAGCAGCCAGATCCATGCAAATTAAAGCTCTCCATCAGTTTGTCAGAATCCTGTTGAATATTATTTGCATGCATAGAAAATAGAGGCAGGAATGTATTGGCAGCCTTAATGCTAATGCAAAAGCAGTTGAATCTGAGCAGTCAAGGTCTAGGTCATCAAATGTATTTTTATATTTCTCCTCTGTCCTTCAGCTGTCTGTCTGCTGACAACTTTTGTCACTTTGTCACCGCCATCCTCTAATTCTCCACTATCTGAAAACCAACCACCAATCACAGGAAACATGTGTTTACCTCTGATGGAGACAAAACTTCTGATGTCTCCAAACTTCTCACCAGTCCTCTAGAACCCAAATTTGGGTCGCAAGTCTTTCTGAAAGGGTTGCGGACAGCAGGGACAAAACAATAGCTAAATCTTAATAATATACTTAATTGTGTATAGTCAGAAAAGCTAAATAAATAGGCTTATTAACACTTAGGAAGACAAAATGCTTCCCATATAATTTGTTGTTACCATCAAAGGCTGTGCATCCAATCAAATGTGAGTCTGAAAATAAAAACGGTGTTTTGAATCTAATTTATCAGTAACTTGGAAGAAGCTAAAATCAGTCATATTCAGCAGATGCTAATATGGGTTGCTTACTTGACATCCCATCATCTTCGAAGACCATGAACAAAACTACACAAGGTAAAATAACGTTAAACCCAGACTACATTAAATACTTTTTTAAAATGAGAATAAACATGGTTTGTGCTGTCCATAATATGTCTTGTACAGTGTCAACTAATGGTGGCTTGAAACAATAAATATTAAAGAAATGTTAAAGCTGCACTCAGTAATTTTTGTCTTTGTGTCATCTTGGACTTACACTGACTATAGCAGCTTGGGTGTAGCATCATTTAGAATCAATAGTTTTCGGTTTCAGATGCCATTGTAGAAATTTAGTATTCACAGTCAGCCATTGTTACTTTAATCAATGAGTGAAAGTGTCAAATAACAGGACGGTTACTGAGATTAAGCAAGTAGTATTCGGCTGGTCATGTGATTCTTACATGGCAGCCCCCATGTGTGGACCCTCTCCATGTAGAATAAAACAGCTTTTATAAGGTTAAATATATGACTGGTGTCTTCATTTTAATGTGAGTGGTCATGATTTCCTACATGTATTGCAAAATTTAAATTAATGTCTTTAGGAGTTAAACTTTTTTAATGAGGAAAAAATTACAATGCACCTTTAAACAAACTCTAACAACAAGCTATCTATTCAACACTCACACACACATCAACATGTCTCTACTGCTATCGCTGTTGGCATTTTCCCACCACATCTCACTGACGCAGATTCAGGCTTAACAACATCAGGAAATTAGACCCCATATGAATGCGCAGCACAACCAATCTAAAGACTGGACTAGATACGTAAATGGTTTAAACTATTTGTGGTTAGTTATGTATCAACAACTAAACTTCATGATTGAAACAGGATAACCAAACATTATAGTATTGAGAATTTATTTCACACGGTTACTATAAATGTAAAAGTAAGTACGTTTACATGCACTTTAAAAGTTTGTTTTCAGATTAAAACAGTAATTTGTCTTTATAAAATGTCATGTAAATGCTTTAGTCTGACTGAAATTGTATCAATCCGATTTGACATAACTCCAGTGGTTAAATCCGTATTTTCAGAAGCAATATGATAGATGTGGGTGAGAAACAGATCAATATTTAAGTCCTTTTTTTATATATATTTAAGTTCCCTGCCCAGTAGGTGGCGATATGCACAAAGAATGCGAACTGGCAAAAACAAAAGAAGAAGAATGTGAAAGTGAAAGTAGAGATTTATAGTAAAAAAGGACTTAAATATTGATGTTTCTCACCCATGTATGCCAATAATTTGGTTAGACAATCTAGTCTACGTGTATTGACTATTGTAGTATTTTCAATTCAACACCTGCCAATTTAAACATGTATCTTGCATTGTCTGCTATTGAATTAATAGGTAGTTAAAATGACTAATTTTAAAGCTCACTCTTTTGTATTTGGTGACTAAACCAATGTTCTAATTAAATGTAACATAAATGATGGCCTTGTGAAAGGAAACATTTACAACCACAATAAAAGCTTGACAGCAGGTTCAGAGTAGCTGTGTGACAAGTGGGACCAGTTTTGAGTTTTGAGTTTTTACTTAGCTATACTTTGTGGACAGTGTTTTTCACAAAGGTGAGCTAAATTAGACTAAACTTCCCTTTCGGGCAATCCTCAATTGGAAAATCGCCTCACAAAACCATTCATAAAATACCTGTTTTTTGTTTTAACTCTCAAAATGCAAAACGTTTTCTTTTACGATTTGGGTTAGTCTTTAGAAATTATAATGCTTTATTTAAAACAGAAGTCTGTGGCATGTCCTCATTTAGCCAAGTAAACATGGGATACTAAAAATATTCAGAAGATAGCAAAACAGACTGAAGCACAGATTGACAGAGAAAGGCATCACCTTCATTCATTTACAGAAAACACCTCATAAAATAACGTGATATGGCATGTTCCTTCTCAGGTTATATGCCAATCTTCGTACTGCACGTAAACATATCCAGGTCGCTTGAGCACTGGTTATAGAAATATGCTTGCATTATAAAACAGAGAGGTGTTGTTGACTGAATATGATCCACTTTGAACTACTTAGTTTAAACATGACCTGAGACATCATAGAAACACAGTGAGAGGAAGCTGTTGGCTTATGAACGGTTGGATTCTTGATATTTATTGACCTGACTGACCACAAATTCCTTTTCGGTAAATTGTTCAAAGCTGACTAAATTAATTTAGCCCGTGGCTAGTTTGACATTCACCAAAAAGCAAACATACTTTATGGAACCAGGGCCTTAGTGAGAGAAAGCAGGAACAACGTGACAGAGACTTGACAAGAGAATGTTGCTCACATAGTTTCTTGTTCATTGGTCAGACCTGTTCATTCAGCAGGTATCTAAAAAGGCTCAGTGTACTGTTGACTTAGGGCCAGCATACATACAGCAAACGTGGGACAATGTTGAAGAGAAAGGTTTACAGCTTAACCCAGGGGGGAAGGGTGTTAGTTTCAGGTATTGCTCACATTCGCATTCAAAATATGAAACAACAAAGAAACACAATTCTTAGCATACCTACCTGTGTGTGTTTGGGTGAGTGAAAAGACATATTTGTCCAGCTGTAGGAGGACCATGTGGAGCTGAACAATAGGATTTCAGAACATGATAAGAGTGAACTGAAGGGTGAACTCTGGACAGGTCATCTGTAGCTCTTTATTGTCCATTTCCCCAGAACTAATGACTAAAGTGGGGAAAATAAAGAATATACATATTAGGACTGCCAATTGATTAAAACTTTTAATCAAATTATTTACATGATGTGCCGAATAATTAATCGTGATTAATTGCATATAATCAATATTTACTGAGAAAAGCCCCTTAATAAAGATCATTTGGTATGTAAATATTAAAATTATTTAAAGCTAATATAAAATAAATAGGATAGTTCAAATACATTACATCATAGGCCTATCTTGTGGCAGAAAATACAAAAAGTGTCTTAAATGTCAAAGTACTGTTGGCAAACATCCGTCTGCGCTATTTTTAGTTGTTGTTCTATGTAGGCTACTCATGCGGCAGACAGATGCTTTTGGAGTGTCTCACTTTGGTTGCGTCGCATCTCACTAGTTTCAGCGTCTCCAGTCATAGGTGCTGTTTTTTAGGACGCTGTGCCAAGTTAAATATAGCTTGAAACTTAGAAAAACAGGTCTCGAGACAACTGAACTCTGTTGTGCTCGGTCCAGCACAAGAGCGTGTCACCTATGGAAGGTTATACTACCTGCTTCTTGGTTTGACGAGGTATGATGCCTGTAAAGCTGTAGCGCTGACTGCCCCCTACTGCTTGAATTGGTCTGATATAGAAAAATTCTTTACTGAGGTTGCCAAATTTATGTAACGATCGGGGGCATGATTAAGTTGCGTTACTTTTTTTAACACATTCTTTTTCATATAATTAATTGCACTAAATTAACACATTTGACAGGCATAATATACAGTATCTATCTATCTATCTATCTATCTATCTATCTATATATACATACAACGATGAGCCAAAACATTACTACCTGCCTAATATGCTGTTGGTCTTCCGTGTGCCGCTAAAACAATGCCGGGCCGCTGAGGCATGGACTCGACAAGACCTTTGAAGTTGTCCTGTGTTATCAGGCACCAAGACATTAGCAGCAGATCCTTCAAGTCCTGTAAGTTGCGAGGTGGAGCTGCCATGGATTGGACTTGTTAGTCCAGCACATTCCACAGATGCTCAATCGGATTGAGATCTGGGGAATTTGGAGGCCAGGGCAACACCCTGAACTCTTCATCATGTTCCTCAAACCATTCCTGAACAATATGTGCAGTGTGGCAGGGTGCATTATCCTGCTGAAAGAGGCCACTGCCATCAGGGGATACCATTGCCATGAAGGGGTGTACCTGGTCTGCAACAATGTTTAGGTAGGTGACACGTGTCAAACTGACATCCACATGAATGGCCAGACCCAGGGTTTCCCAGCAGAACATTGCCCAGAGCATCACACTCCCTCCACCAGTTTGTCATCTTTTCACAGTGCATCCTGATACCATCACTTCCCCAGGTAAACGGCGCACACATACACGGCCGTCCATGTGATGTAAAAGAAAACAGGACTCATCGGACCAGGCGACCTTCATCCACTGCTCCAAGGTCCAGTTCCAATGCCACTGAAGGCACTTTCGACAGTGGACAGGTGTCATCATGGGCACTCTGACCGGTCTGCGCCTACGCAGCCCCATACACAGCAGGGTGCGATGCACTGTGTTGTGACACATTCCTCCGTAACAATCATTACAATTTTCTGTGACTTGTGCCACAGTAGACCTTCTGTCGGTTCAGACCAGACGAGATTGCCTTCGTTGTCCTCACACATCGATGAGCACTCTGTCGCCGGTTTGCGGTTTGTCCCTCCTCTGACCACTTTCAGTAGGTACTCACCACTGCTGACCAGGAGCACCCCAAAAGCCTTGCTGTTTCAGAGATGCTCTGATCCAATCGTCTGGCCATAACAATTTGGCCCTTGTCAAAGTTGCTCAGGTCTTTACTGTTGCCCATTTCTCTTGCATTTAACATGTTAATTATGAGAACTGATTGTTCGCTTACCATCTAATCTACCCAGACCTTGACATGTGGCCTTGTTAGGAAATGATCAACGTTATTTGCTTCAACTGTGAGTGGTCATAATGTTTTTGGCTCATTAGTGTATATTAAAAGATGGGCAAGCTCCAAAATAAAGCATCATAAATGTAAATTAAATCCAAATATTTGAACTGGTTTTGGGTTAGGGCAAGATTTTAACAACGACAAAAAATGTGTGTGAAGACTTGGAATATACCAAACAGTATAGCACAAGGTATATGGACACTTTTATAATATTTTTATTTTATATTTTTATGCCTTTTTGGCATTTTGGAGTTGACAGCACAGTCTCCACTCATATACATTATATAGAAGAGAGCGGCCAGGATATTCTTCAAAATATCTCCTTTTGTGTTCAGTGAAATTAACAGAAGTATGTAGCAACATGAGGTTGAGTAAATGATGCAATTTTTATTTATATGTGAACTATTCCTTAAAACATTTGTACATTTTTTGTTTATTGCGCTATAAGAATTGTGTTAAGAGCCCTAAATGCTAAATGAAATGCATAAATAGTTAAAGTAGTTGTAAAAGTGTATAATTCCTTTAAACAGAAAGATGAGTTGAGTTTTAGGTTTATTGTCATTTAATCATATGCAGATGCAATATAGTTACACAAGATATCGTTTCTCATGGACCACAGTGCATACATAAAACAAAACTTTTTTCCCCCATACACATTAGATATGATATGATGATAAGATATGACTAGATGCATGCTTGCATTTCAGTCTATGCCTTAAAGTTCATGACACATTTGCACAGTAAATTTGGAGACCTGTCAGTTGTGTGAACCAGAAGTCAGCAGCTTCCTCAGGCAAATTAATCCACTTTTGTTAGAGATTTTTATTGAACTAGATCATCAACAGAACTTCCCTTAAATGGGAAGTATTACACAATAACTCTCGTCTCGCGCCAGATTTGTGCCCCCTGCTGGCTGTAGGTTTTGTGATCATCCCATTGCTGAAATGAACAAGATGGCAGAGATTGTGAAATGATTTGCCAAAGACTTAATGATATGCTGCCTGTATAATACAGCATAGATTGCACCACTGTGTGGTGTAATACAGAAATACAGAAAATATTGCTTTAAACACATACACAAACAGAAACTGAATACAAATTATGACTGATACCAGTACTTCAAATAATTGCACTAATAATGTTTCGAAATATTCTGTTTGGCCAACAATGAGCAAATAAACCCTTTTCAACTTTATAGTCAACTCTTTTTTATATTTGCACTCACTGAGCAGTTTATTTGGACACTATGGTTCTAATAAAAAGTTCCCGACGTGGTCTTTTGCTGTTGTAGCCCATCCGCCTCAAGGTTCGACGTGATGTGCATTCTGAGATGCTATTCTATTCACTACAATTTTAGTGATTATCTGAGTTACCGTAGCCTTTCTGTCAGCTCGAACCAGTCTGTCCATTCTCCGTTGACCTCTCTCAAAAACAAGGCATTTCTATCCACAGAACTGCCGCTCACTGGATGTTTTATTTTTTTTTTTTTGTTTTGGCACCATTCTGTGTAAACTCTAGAGACTGTTGTGTGTGAAAATCCCAGGAGATCAGCATTTACAGAAATACTCAAACCAACCGGTCTGGCACCAACAATCATGCCACGGTCTAAATAGCTGAGATCAAATTTTTTTCCCAATTCCGATGGTTGATGTGAACATTAACTGAAGCTCCTTGACCCCTATCTGCATGATTTTACTCATTGCACTGCTGCCACACGATTGGCTGATTAGATAATTGCATGAATAAGTAGATGTACAGATGTTCCTAATAAAGCGCTCAGTGAGTGTATATTACATGAACAAAAGATGAATACAGGCACTACATTTAAAAAAAAAAAAAAAAGGAGAACAAATGCACAGCTAGATATCCTCATCAATGCATTTGAGATCAAGCTACGGCCAAAGTGATTGTAAAGTATAATTCATTTATGTGAATTAAAAAGACTTCAGATTTAGGTAAATAATCAATAAATTTGTTCTTATGTAATACGTTTCTGTTTGAAATGATTATAAAAGCTCCCCTCTTATCCAATCTATTGTGTCTAACAAAAATCATTCAGTTGTATGAAAAACATTTAGAATTTCTACCGCTTGCACAACTAGCTAAGCATGTTCTTACAGTTTGAACTGGTCCTACAATGATTCTTTCTGCCTGTCACTGATAATCAAGCCATTAATACTGGGATAGACCTGTATAATTCACAATTGCATCTGATTTTTGAGAAAATAGCCAATATTTTACATCCAGAAATAAGTCATAAATAAGTCATTCAATTGCAGGCATGAACTGATGCAATATCTTTAATATTAATGTCCTTTCATTTATTTGTTATGATTTAATCCAGTTTTAAATTAAACATAAAAAATAATAATAATAATAATAAAATAATAAATAAATAAATAAACCCTACTCTGAGTGCCTTGGACCATTAGAGCATCTGAACAGAATATCCCTTATCCAAAGAGCACCAGTGGGGATTATTATACACCCAAGTAGCACTCTTTGCATGCTGTGTTTGAATGTTAAACATGTATTTCTACCTCTTTACTTATTTTTTATTTCTTAAATCATTTAAATATGTAATTTGTAAAGTATTTATTTTGCTTCCTCTTTATCATGTTCGTGTAATGCACTTTGAATTGCCATTGTGTAGTGTATGAAATGTGTTACATATCATTAAGGCCTTGCTTAAATCTGGAACTTGAGACACTAACAAGCTCCTTAATTTAAACTCATATATTTGTTACAGGGGGATGTCGAACTGTTGAATAAAATAACTGAAAAATGGAAACCTATGACACTCACGCAGTTTGAGATGCCATTTTGTAATGTTGTAGTGCATGTGTGGAGTATTCTTTCTTTTTTTCGCGGTAAACTTTACTTCCTGTGTGACGTCAGTTGATGTAGTGATGCTACCGACCAATCACAGCGCGCAGGAGTCAGGAGGCGGGCGCTGCTCTCTGGCGCCTAGAGTGCCGCGGTCCGCGGGCGCATATGAGGACCTGTTTGTGTTTATTTTGTGAATGAATTACAGTTCAGCATGGCGGGAGTCATCCTCAGTCTCGACGAGATTGTAGTGAACCGCATTGCTGCGGGAGAAATCATCCAGCGGCCTGCCAACGCCATTAAAGAGATGATGGAGAACTGGTGACACTTCATTTACTAATAGATAACGTATAACTAGTGACTGATTCATTATTTATGACTAATAACCGGTGTCACCCATGTATATCACTAATAAACATGGTGACACTTCTTTATTGATCACCAGTAACCAGCGACATTTTAATATGTCATTTATATCTGCTGTTAGTTAAGTTTATTGATTACGAATAACTTGTAACATAATTATTTAACATAATTTTACACAGTCATTTATAACAAATAGCTGACGTCACTTATGTATCACTAATAAAATAATGAGCAGTGACATTGTTTGATCACTAGTATCAGTGTTGGGAAAGTTACTCTAAAAAGTAATGAATTACTAACTACTAATTACATCTTCTACAATGTAATTAAATTACTGTACTAATTACTCTGTCTGAAAAGTAATTGCATCACTTATTACTTTTTAAAACCCATTTCAACCTCAACCAGATGAAAAGTACAAGGATAGACATGAAACTGTTCTTTTAATTCTTTCAAATAAATCATATAAAATCAAATAAATTATTTCATGAACTGGCCAAAGAATTTAAGGGGGCAGCGTTAAATTAGAAAACGTATATTTTAACATTAGATGTTAAACTTCGATTTTAAATTCACTATTTTTTTTTTAATATAGAATTGTTCTATAGTCTATACAGTATTTCACAGAATTACATCAGAAGTAAATGTAATTAAATTACTGAAAAATTAAAAGTAATCCCTTTACTTTTTTCAATGAAAAAGTAATTTCAGTAATGAATTATTTAGTAATGCATTATACCCAACACTGCTAGTAATCGGTGACACTTGTACACTAACTGGTGTTTATTTATCATGTTTATCGATAACTAATCAAATTGTAACTAGTGACACTTATCCAATTATTTATAATCAATAACCGGTGTCACTTATGTTTATCAATAATAACAAATGACTGCTGACACTTTATTGATCAATAATACCTTTAATGTATGTTTATTACTAACAGATACTAGAGACTGTTTTATTATTGATCGCAAATGAGTAGTGTTACTCATGTTCATCATATTGTTAATATGATTGCTGATATCACTAAGCTTTTCATGTGTATTTGTTTTCTTAGCTGTCTGTTTACTAATATATAATTCCATTAACAATCCTTGAGTTTGAAGGCCTTTGTGATAAAATGAGACATTGATATTGTGTTTTTAATCCTCAGTCTAGATGCGAAGGCCACAAATATCCAGATAATAGTGAAAGAGGGTGGACTGGAGCTCATCCTCATCCAAGACAATGGCACTGGCATCAGAGTACATCACTTATTTACACCACACACGGATAGACATTTTTAAATGGCAGATGTCCTGTTTGGAGATTGAATTTTTTGTGTGTGTGTTTTGCAGAAAAAAGATATGGAAATAATTTGCCAACGTTTTACAACCAGCAAACTTCAGTCTTGAGGATCTGTCATCAATCACGACGTATGGATTCAGAGGAGAGGTATATAGAATTTCAGCTGATTTAGAGGATCTCTTTATCAACTTACTCAATCAGCCATTTATCTTTTATAGGCTTTCGCCAGTATAAGTCATGTAGCCCATGTTACAATAACCACGAAAACAGCTGATGCAAAATGTGCCTACAGGTAATTTATTTTTGCATTTTAACTTTTACATATTTTTGCTAGATATGCAGATTGTAGAGTCAATATAACAATTAAGTTGATTAAATTAATGATGTATTATGTTTAAAGGAATATTTCGGGATCAATACAAGTTAAGCTCAAACCACAGCATTTGTGGCATAATATTGTTTACCACAAATAAAAATTTTGACTCGCCCCTCCTTTTCTTTCTTTCCTTCTTTTTTTTCTTTCAGAAATCTAGGTTACAGTGATGCACTTAGAATGAAAGTGAATGGGGGCCAATCAGTAAATGTTAAAATACTCACTGTTTCAAAAGTATAGCCACAAGACATAAACAATATGCATGTTACCATGATTTTAGTGTGCTAAAATCACTCACTAACCTTTTCTGTGAAAAGTTATATCCAATTTTACAATTTCGTTGCCATGACCATGTAATCCCTGTAAATGATGATTTAAACAACTTTACAGCTCAAATAATACACAAGTTTTAACAGAAGTATTAACGTTAGTGCTTTTATAAAATTATAAACTTCACATTTCTGCCTGTAAACCCTCCAAAAATTGGCCCCATCCACTTCCATTGTAAGCGCCTCACTAGCTATGTTTCCATCCAAGTTGCAAATTTAATTTATGCGGAGAACCATAATATTGCAAATTGCAAAAACAATGTGTAAAGCTGCGTTTCCATCCCATGTGCTCAAAAGAACAAAATCGCCACTTCCAGAGAAATTGTAGCCACTTTTATTAATAAAATACTCACAATTTAGAACACGCAGACAAAACACTCTAGAATGACTTTGGCTGAGTTCGGAATGGCATACTACCCATACTACTCTTACTACTTCTGCCATGTTTGTCTATGGTAGAAATAGTAGGAGTAATATGGTACTATGCCATTACAAACTCTTTGTCTCATGTCTGGGAACGACAGCTCATCACACGCGAAAGTTCTGGGAGCACTATGTGTGTGCGTTCCTCTTATGTCTTTGTCGTGCAGATTCATAATATATTTTTCACAATTGTCTATGAACCTGCTCTTCGGCACAGTTCAAGTTTGTATTCGACTTATTTGCTCTGCAAACTTTTTGCAGGCTTTGGATTTTCAAGACACCGTTATTTCAGGATGACCAGAGCAACATTTCAGATGCGACGACTGGTCCTGTGGTTAGTCCAGTTTTAGGAAGAGTCATTCATTCACATTACTTTTTTGATGCGCATCTTGTTTCCATCATAATTTATGCACATTCTTCTTATATAATCAAAAATGTATCCACTTCAAGCGAGTGTATGCATTTTTATGCGATATCCCAAAATGTGCATAAAAAACATTGATGGAAACATCGCTATTGTAACCTCAATTTTAAGAAAATTTAAGAAAAGGAGGGACGAGTTGAAATTATTTGATGTGTTAATCAACATTTTGCCACAAATGCTGTTAATTGAGCTTAACAGGTATTGAATCCAGAATATTCCATTAATCTCATTGTGATTGGATGAGTTATATTTGAAGCATTGTAAAATGCTAAGCGCACACGTTTGACTGCACATTCTATATTTACATAAGTTGCTGTGTTACTTGGCAACTGTTAACAGCCATACTGTTAGGCCAATAGACTGTTATTTGCGGAAGAATTATTATGATTGTTAATATAAATAAATATTTATTGAATATTTTTGTCTTTTACGATATTGATGTTGCCACCATTTTATAAAAGATTAGGCCATTGTAATGCATGTTATACAGCTTATTGCTTTAGTTTGCTGTCATCTTTCAGTACCTCTCTGGAGAGTTTATGATTTAATATGATTTTAGTTTAGTTTCAGTTTTAATTTGATCTTTATTTTCTGGGCCAATTACTGTGATGGGAAGCAGAAGTCTCCACCCAAACCCTGAGCTGGAAACCAGGGCACATTGATTTCTGTAGGTTTACATGGCATTACTGCCAATGCAACAATTTCATATTGATTTTGTTTCAAAGAAACTGGTTTTCTTTAGGTTGAGGATCTGTTCTATAATGTGTCTACATGACGGAAAGCCCTGAAGAGCCCCAGTGAAGAATATTCTAGAATCGTTGAGGTTGTAAGTAGGTGTGTTCATCATCACTTATTTCAGAAGGTTTTTTTGGTTTTAGAAATAATTTTGCCATGAGATGCTATACGATTGTCCACATGTATTTCTTGCGCTACAGATATGCCATTCACAACTCCGGGAAAAGTTTTGCAGTCAAGAAGTTGAAGTTATATCATTAGATCATTAGACTTTTTTATTATAATATTTAGGGCTGGGCGATGTGACAATGTAATCGGATATCGATGATGTCTTACAAAGATCCCAATGCCGATTACGAACAGACGATGATCGACAACATCGGGAAATGGCAAAACCATGGATCTGGGAGGTCACCAAATATATTAAACAGTGGTCAGGGTGTGAAACTAGCACTCGCCACCTGCATAATACGACGAGGCTGAATCCAGTTCGCAAGCTCCTCGTCCAAATGTATTTCATTCGTGGGTAATTTTGCCCATCTACCCGCAACAGGCTGGTAGAAAAACAAAAGAAAAGCCGCCAGTTCTTGTGTCTGTTTCGCTGTTTGTTCAGAGGCGTGCAGCACGAGCTTGTCATGTGGAATACGCATGTCGGCAGGGCCGTTTCTAGGCATAGGCGAACTAGGCGGTCGCCTAGGGTGCCACCTGCTGCGGGGGGGCCCAGAGAGGAGGCCGCTGCCACGCTCCTCAAACACCCCCTCACCCCCCCAGAACAGGGGCACCAATAGGGATCTCGCCTAGGGCGCCAGAATGGTCTGAAACGGCCCTGCATGTCGGCATGCAGCACAAGCCTGTGGAACATGCGTATGTAAAGTGTTTTTTCTGTTTAATTCATCTGAAAATTGTTTGTAAGAATAATGTCGTCTATGAGAATGCTGAAAATGATCTCCGATCATATCGGGAGGTGCTGTGAGTTTAATGCGCTTTATTTCCTTGCAGTTGGCATGCATTGTGAAATCCGTGATTCAAATGGAGCCGCTGGAGACGGTAAATGTTTGGATTTGGGGAGGTGGTTAAATAATATTTTTTGATCACTTCGTTATTTTATTGCTTTTTTTGTTTAGTTTCAAGTGAAATTTGAATTAGATTTGTCTTTCATGTTTCAATAAATGAATTACATTTTTAAATCAAAATCAATAAAGCAAAAAATTCACCTGATTCGCTGTTTGTTCAGAAGCGTACAGCACAAGCCTGTCTCATGGAACAAGTGCATATAAAGAGTTTTCACTCATCTGAAAACTGTTTGCAAGAATAATGTCATCTGTGAGAATGATGCAAATTATCTCTGATCACCTCAGGAGGTGCTGTGAGTTTGATTCGCTATATTTCCTCATGGTTAGCATGCACTGTGAACACAGCTCTGCAGGTTCAGTAATATAAATCTTTGTATAAAATAAACAGACAAATGTGATTAAATCATAAAGTAAAGGTTCACCTTGAACCTAAAATTGAGTTTTATTTTATTTTCTTTCGGCAGCATTAACTGTATTACCAAAACGCAATACAAACACACATTCGGCAGCATTATTTTGGGAACTTATTGGCTTATTTATTATGATCATTATTGTCTTTACATCTATAATTGTCTTTAGTTCTTAATCTGTAGGCTATTAGTAATTTTCCACCTGTTGTCATTGATGGATGCTTCCGTGATTGCAAATGGAGCCGTTGGAGACGGTAAATGTTTGGATTTGGGGAGGTGGTTAAATATGTTTTTTGATCACTTCGTTATTTAATTGCTTTTTTCGTTTAGTTTTAAGTGTAATTTGAATTTAGAAATGTATTTTATGTTTTTCGTGTTTCAATAAATTGATAAAATTTTTAAAGCAAAATCAATAAAGCAACAAAAAAAATTCACCGACCCTCAGCAGGGGGGTTGACAATGTAGTCGGATTTTGCAATATTTTTTAAGGCGATTATCGCTAAAATATTTTTTACATATCACACAGCCCTAATAATATTTTATAATATATATATATATATAAATTTTTTTTTTTTTTACTTTTTTAATTGTATTTTTATTGTTAGCAAGGAGAGATGCTTTCCCTTCCTAACACCTCTGTGCTGGACAACATTCGTGTTGCGTTTGGAGTGGCTGTTAGCAGGTACTTTTAATTTAATGTTAAAGGCCGAAGTTTTTTATTTTTTTTACTGTGAATGTTTTTAACCTCACCGATTGGGCCATTCCAAAACAGCGCACTTCATGTAGACTTGCCCTCTCATGTGTCCATGAGACTGTATGGTGTCCGTATGAGGTGCTTAAAAATACAATTAGCTAGCTCTGACATTGCAAGGTAATATTTCCAGACTGTCATGTCCTGTTACGTAATTAAAATTCACAAGCCAAACCTTCGGCATCGCTTGGTATTATTCATGACATGGTGTCCTGTGTAGATGTGCATGTGTTTTATGACCTTGCAGACTTTCTTTGCTGTTTTGGCATTGATATGCAATATAAAGCCAATTTTGCATTTGCAAAGATATTTTTTCATTACCATTCAATATTAAATAATTAAGTGATCAAGTCTCAATTGAGAGCCTACCCTCAGTTCCCAGCGCCCCTCCTCTTGACATGACCTTTTGCAAATCCCATACTTTGACTTTAAAGGTGGAGGGTGTCATTTGGAACAGGGCCAATATGTCCCATGATGTTTAACAATGAGATTTGCCAGGTCAAAATCAGCTCAAGCATTTCATCTCATGGATTCATCAAATTGACATTAAATGAGAAATTAGTGAAAGTTTGCTGTGTGTTCCAGGGAGCTGATAGAAGTGGAATGTGAAGATCAGAAACTTGCTTTTAAACTGAAGGGCTACATCTCCAATGCCAACTACTCCGTCAAGAAATGTGTCCTTATCCTTTTCATTAACCGTATGTGTTCCAAAACCGTTTGTGCATATAAAATATCAATATCATTTGAATACCAGATGGTCATTATGGTTTCTATATCATTTGGTGGAGTCTAGTGCCATAAAGAAAGCCATTAAGAGTGTCTACACTGCATATCTTCCAAACACTCACCCCTTTCTTTATCTAAGGTAAATCTCATTTCAGTTTATGAAAGTATTTTTCAATAAAAATGAAAGGTCACACAGAATAATTTAAAGGAATAGTTCACCCAAAAATTAGAATTCTCTCATCGTTTACTCACCCTCAAGCCATCCTAGATGTGTATGACTTTCTTTTTTTCCACAGAACACAAAGATTTTTTAAAGAACATCTCAGCTCTGTAGGTCCATACAATGCAAATAAATGGTGACCCAAACTTTGAAGCTCCAAAAAGCACATAAACGCAGCATAAAAGTAATCAATAAGACTCCAGAGCCATCTAGTGCTCTGATATGTGTCAAGCACTAGAAAGTGTAATCAAGCTTGAAATCATGATCGTGCCTAGAAACTGCAATGACAAGATGTACAATGAAAAAGGATGTACATTTCGCTCTGTTTTCACCCAAAACCAGTTGAACCAATTAAGAAGACATGGATTAAACCACTGGAGTCATATGCTGTGTTTGTGGTTTTTTTTTTTTTTTTTTTTTTTTTTTTTGGAGCTTCAAACTTTTGGTCACCATCAGCTGCATTGTATGGAGCTACATAGCTGAGATATTCCTCTAAACATCTTCATTTGTGTTCTACAGAAAAAAGAAAGACATATAGGTTTGCATGGAACACAAAGGGTAAAGAATATCTGATATTTGAAGAATATCCTGGCTACTACTTTGCATATACTGAAAGTCAAAGCCCCAAAAAAGCAGCAAAAAAGCACTATTAAAGTGGTCCATATGCTTTGTGTACTATAATCCAAGTCTTTTAAAGCCATACAATTGATTTGTGTGAAGAATAGACTGAAATGTAAGTTATTCAAGGCAAATCTTGCTTTTGCCACCATTAGGAACATCACTTTGGGTTTGACATCAAAGATGTCTATGGATATAGGAGCTTTGTACTACCTATATAGACAGCTGCCTTCTGAGGCAGCATCCTAACTGAAATGGAATGTCATAAGTAACTGATTTTGAATGCTCAACATAGGAAGCAACTCCATGCATCACACCATCACGCTGCTCATGCGAAGTACAGAAGACTCGACCATTAATTGATTCTTGTAGAGTTTGATGTTAGCATGTTGCTAAGCAAAAAACACAATACTGTAGTAAGCATAAAAATACTTGCCATTAATACTTTTTTCTGGCTCAAAAGTTTGGAGATCGCTCCTCAAAACATTGATGTGAACATTGATGCACCTCATGCACCCTACCAAGCAAGAGGTGCACTTTCTGCATGAGGACTGCATCATCGAGAGCATTCAGAAACACAGAGCGCAAACTTCTCACACACTTATTTCACACAGGTACACTTTCGATTAAAGAATGTTTTACACCTATGAGGATCTTTTAATTGGAATATTTTGACAAATCAACCAATGCCTGACTGACTTGCCTTATGCATAGACTCTCAGTGTCCACCAGCTGGACTGTCAGTGTCCACCAGCACTGCGAAAGCTTCAAGTTCTTCAGCAGATTCCCAGGAGCATGTATACGCCCACCAGATGGTCCGCACTGACAGCAAAGCCCAGAAACTGGATGCTTTTCTCCAGCCATCAGTCTCCACCAGCACTTCTGCCCAGAGTAGGCTAGAGAAAGTATCCAGCCCTCCAACTGCTGCTCAAAGTTCAACTGAGCAAGATGACTTAGAATTGTTGAATACCCTGGATGTTCTGGAGCCGTTTGTTGCTGAAGATCCACAGACAGACAGTCAACATTCTTCTGATGATTTACCACCCAGGTTAAATGCCCTTTTGACAGCTTGCCCTGGTCTCCCATACAAGCTCCTCTGCTTGCATGGTTTCTTTTTTCCATGTATTCTCGCTTAGGAGAAGGCTCTGGGCATAAGATGGTTTCAGGGAAAGGCCTCATGTTGATGAAGTAAAGGAGGATTTGACAGCCGCTTCTCTTTCCAGGAGACGCGTCATTAAACTGACCAGCATAAAGGAACTTCGGGACGATATTGAGCAACAGACTCACAAATATATATATATATATAAATTTAGTGCTGTCAGTTGATTAAATTGTTTATCGTGATATTTTTTGTGGATAATCGCGATTAATCACAGATTTTGAAATTTGACACCATATTTACTTCTTTTCTTTCAAAATGCATTTATTTCTTAGGAAAGAAAACAAAACAATATGTGACAATATAATGCTTTGTTAACATTTTCCAAGCAAAGCCTTCCACAGTATAAAGACAGAAATGCACTAAAATAGCACCAATTCAAGTAACATTAAATGTTTCCCAAAGTCTAAGTGGGAGTTTGACTAACTGAAAGAACTAGTCACCCCATAGGTTGCATATTCATTGCAATGAGCATTAAATCTCTTAAACTCTCAATCTCCACAATATTAATCAGTCTGCAGACTGTGGCTGTCCACTTTACTACATCAATCGTGAAGCCACGTTCGTGATTCACATCAGAGCGTCAAAACCAGCGTCAAGTGCCACTTTGAACTCCACATGAAAAGCTCATGCAGACAAAAACATCTCATTCTGCATTTTGGTGATAGTTAAGAATTGACGTGCTTCTGTGGTAATTAAAATTCGCCTTACACTGACACAGAAGCACTGTTGTGAAGTGTGCGTCAGTGTAATGACTCCGGGCAGACACATCGCAAAGGTTCTGCCCTTCCTAACAACTGTTAATCCTGTTTTTTGCTGTATTAATGGTAAATGGATTAATCGCGATTAAGAGAAATTAACGTGTAAATTTTTTTTTATTAATCACATGCATTAACGCGTTAATTCTGACAGCTCTAATTTATATGTATACAGAATATATACTGTGTGTGTGTGTGTGTGTATATATATATATATATATAATTTTTTTTTTTTTTTTTAACATGTACCGGTAATTAGAAATAGAATGTTTACTATATGTTATGTCTGAATCCATTTAAACTAAGTTGTTATTTCAGAATCCAGCTCCGCTTTATGACTTGGCCATGTTGGCTCTGGATTCAGAGGAGAGTGGATGGACAGAGGAGGACGACCCAAAAGAAGGACTGGCCCAGTGGCTTCTGTGATTTCCTGAAGCAAAAAGCTGAAATGCTAGAAGAGTACTTTTCCTCGGAAATTGATGAAGTGAGTGACAAACCCTTCACTTGCCTCAATATACACTGATGAGCCAAAACATTATGACCACTCACAGGTGAAGCAAATAGCATTGACTCATCTCCTAACAAAGCCACATGTCAAGGTCTGGGTAGATTGGGTAGTCTGGGTAAGCGAACAATCAGTTCTCGTAGTCAGCGTGTTGAATGCAGGAGAAATGGGCAGCAGTAAAAGCCCGAGTCTGAGTGACTTTGACAAGGGCCAAATTGTTGTGACCAGACAACTGGGTCAGAGCATCCCTGATACGGCAAGGCTTGTGGGGTGCTCCCGGTCAACAGTGGTGAGTACCTACCAACAGTGGTCCGAGGAGGGACAAACCACAAACTGGCGACAGGGTGTTGGGTGCCCAAGGCTCATTGATGCTCGAGGGCAATGAAGGCTACCCCATCTGGTCCGAACCAACAGAAGGTATACTGTGGCACAAGACACAGAAAATTTTAATGATGGTTACGGGAGGAATGTGTCACAACACACAGTGCATCGCACGCTACTGCGTATAGGGCTGCGTAGCCGCAGACTGGTCAGAGTCCCCATGATGACCCCTGTCCACCGTCGAAAGTGCCTACAAATAGGCACGCGAGCCTCAACTGGACCTTAGAGCAGTGGAAGAAAGTCGCCTGGTCCAATGAGTCCCATTTCTTTTACATCACGTAGACGGCCGTGTATGTGTGTGCCGTTTACCTGGGGAAGTGATGGCACCAGGATGTATTGTGGGAAGATGACAAGCCGGTGGAGGGAGTGTGATGCTCTGGGCAATGTTCTGCTGGGAAACCCTGGGTCCGGCCATTCATGTGGATGTCAATTTGACACGTGCCACCTACCTAAACATCGTTGCAGACCAGGTACGCCCCTTCATGGCAATGGTATTCCCTGATGGCAGTGGCCTCTTCCAGCAGGATAATGCGCCCTGCCACACTGCACATGTTGTTCGGGAATGGTATGAAGAACATGATGAAGAGTTCAAGGTGTTGCCCTGGCTTCCATATTCCCCCGAGTGTGGTCCGACTTGCTCTGATGTCATGCTGATGTATGCCAAAAACTCTTGACGGCGAGGTGGCCGTGCCAGGCGGTGCAGTTGGGTGCAGTTGCTCTCCCCTGACTGCGCTGACTTAAGGCATGATGAGAAACTACTTGCTGACAACACAGCTTAATGCTCATTGGCTTAAACAACCATGATGTTTCATTCTCTTTAAAAAAAAATTTATTTTTTTAATCTCTAATATCATGTTTTCTGTGATTTAAATTACGAGAAGTGAGAACTGTCTGACTTGACAGCTCTTATTTCACTTCTCCCGACTGCATCAGCTTACTCTCGTCTACTTTCAAGGCGAGCCGTTTGGCATCTCAAACAAGCCTATTAACTGAAGCTCCTGATCTGTATCAGCATGATTTTATGCATTGCACTGCTGCCACATGATTGGCTGATTAGATAATCGCATGAATAAGTAGGTGTACTGGTGTTACTAATAAAGTCCTCGTGAGTGTATGTAGATAACTGAACTGCAGTTTTTTGTAATAAGGGATTAATATTCTAGTACTTCATAATTGTTTATAAATTAAGAATGGTTTTGCAGTTAATCCTGTGTTTCATTATAGGAAGGGAACTTGACTGGTCTACCGATGCTGCATGACAATTACACTCCTGCCATGGTGGGTCTTCCAATGTTCATTCTACGTTTAGCCACAGAGGTCTGCATTTCATGATACCATGGTATATTGGGCTGTGTATAATAGACATTAATGTTAAAATGAGAAAGATCTAGAACTGTGGGTTTTAACCACATAACTGAAATTTCCTGTTGCTCTATATCTAATGGATGATGCAAGTGAACTGGGATTGAGAGGAGTGTTTCCATGACTTCAGTGTAGAATGCAGTCACTTCTATTCCGTAAGGAAACAATACATGCTGAAGACAGACGCAGAAGAGCCTCAGGTAGTGCGCTTCATACAAATAGCAGGCAAGGAACTGTGGATAGTTAGCATTTTTCTGAATAAAATACTACTACTCTTACTATTTCTGCTGTATATAGATAGTATGTATACTGTGCATAGTATGTAAATTTCCTGTGTGCACAGAATAGCCTACTAAATTAGCTAAAATGTGCAGTATACAACAGTGCAAACTGCCCTTGGTATAGTATCTCACAATGCAATGTGCTCAACCTTACAATCCATTTGATGAATGATTTGGAAGTAATGTCAGCCCATAATTTGGCGACCCATAATTTAGACTTTGGCAGTAATGTAATATATATGTTACATTTTGAACATAACCTGTCTAAAACCCAAACAATTTTGTGTGAGACTTTAATAGTTTAATTACTTCTAGGATGTGGAGATGAGCTGGCAGTGGAAGGTGGAGCATGTGCTTTTCAAAGCGCTTCGCACTCTCTTCAGTCCTCCAAAACACTTCAGTGAAGACGGCAGTGTCCTCCAAATCGCCAGCCTGCCTGAACTCTACAAAGTGTTTGAAAGATGCTGAAACTCAGCACTTTTTTTATGTAGAGTTTAAAGGTTAGCTCACCCAAAAAAAAAATTCTCATCCTTTACTCACCCTCATGCTATCCCAGATGTGTATAACTTTTTCTTCTGCTGAACACAAAGATTTTTAGAAGAGTATCTCAGCTCTGTTGGTCCTTAAAATGCAAGTGAATGGTGACCAGACCTTTTCAAGCTCCAAAAAGCACAAAGGCAGCATAAAAGTAATCCATATGACTCCAGTGGTTAAATCAATATCTTCAGAATTAATATAATAGGTGTGGGTTTCTATAAATCTCCACTTCTGTTTCTGAACACTCCACATTCTGAATGTGAAAGTGGAGATTTATAGTAGAAAGTACTAAAATATTGATTTGTTTCTCACCCAAAGTGATTACATTGCTTCTAGAATCGTATGGATTATTTTATGCTGCCTTTGTGTGCTTTTTGGAGCTTCAATGTTTTGGTCACCATTCACTTGCATTATATGGACCTACAGAGCTGAGATATTCTTCTAAAAATCTTTGTGTTCAGCAGAAGTCACACACATTTGGGATGGCATGAAATTGAGTACAAAAGAGAATTTTCATTTTTGGGTGAACTATCCCTTTAAATGCTATACTATGAAAAATGTCAGTCTGGATTACAATGCACTTTTATTTTGTTAAACATACTGTCATTACCCATTGCAGACAAGCTCTCGTATGGCCAGCAAACATTAAACTGTGAATTTGCAGATATTTGTCCTCCAGATGAATAAGGAAAGTGACTGTATCAAACTGTTTTTGAAATTAATAAACAAACATTTTTATATTATTGACCACTGACTGAACTGCCAACCCATATACATGTTCCTCCTTGATTCAATGTCAGCATAAAAGAATTCAAATGCACCATTTAACACACTGAGACTGATTTCCACAAAGCACTTCCCTTATCAGACTCGTAACGTACTGTTTTACAAAGCAAGCTTTAGATGCCAAATAAAATGCTTAAGTACACAAAATCCTGTCAAAGTAAAACGTATAATTTCTGCACTGCTAGCATTACTAAAAATCAATATATAGAAATTGCAAAAACTGATTTGCTGATTGCAAATCCATTTGGTAATACATAAATTACACATTTTGCCTTTACAGCTTTCTTTTGAATGTCCAAAATAATTTAGGTAAGGCAGATCAGTTAACATTGTAAATTGTGTAGTTTATTTACAGTATACTTTTGCAGTTGCTTAAGTCACAATCACTGTGCGTATGAAGTGTCAGACAACTGAAAGTTTCTAGTGTGATTAAATGCTGCACCAAACCTGAATACATTAGCATTGTGAAGGCATCAAGTGGCATTTGGGACATAAATCTTAAATCTTGCACAGTAGAAGCACCAGTCTCTTACTGAGATTTACTAAAATCTTCGTATTTTGTGTAGAAATGATGTAGTCCATTGTGACAAAGTACTTAAATCCCAATAAAATTCAATGTACCCTTCAATCAATCACAATTCATGAATAACCCACCCATTCCTACTGCATTTTCATTTACACATTTATTTTAAAGAAATATTTTAAATATTTGGAACAAAAAGAAACAACAAAACAACTGAAATCATAGCAGACATGATTGATTTTTATATATTTTTAGCTCACGGCTGTACCCTTATTAAACGAATTGTTTCGTACCGGTAGAAATACGTTTATCCTGTATAGTGTTATAATGCATATAACCCTCAGTTCTCCCTGTAAAGGCACATTGCTGTGTAAGCATTTATGTTGAGGGCTCTAAAATAGTGTGAATTTACATGTTTAAAAAGCGCTTTCATATTCGTGCAACTTACAAAAAAGCTCCCAGTCTGAGCAATGAAACCTTGATGGCAATCATGATGTACAAAGCTTTCAAAAACAAAATTAGTACAATGTTCTCAGGTTGAGAAAAGAAAAAATGTGTTTACCACAAAGTTTAGAGGCTCCCTACCTGACCGTGCCACCTTAGTAGGGAGCATTATCAATATTTTTACCACGAGAGGCAAAGAGACGAGGTAAAGGGCAGGACTGCACATTTCTTTTTGGTTTCCTATAGTGTTAGTGAGCAGTGCTGGCAGAAGAGTTGCTTTACTGTTGGGACAGAAGAGCATTTCTGTTTGCTTTCATCTTTTCCAGACGCTTTACAAGATGGTTGTTGGTCATTTCCATTTCTTCTATCTTGTCCAAGGCTGTACGAAGCTGCAAAATAAAAAGAAATGTGTCAGGATGACTTGGTATCACTTGGACTGTAAATATTATAATGAAAAGTGTCTGATGATTGTATTTGGTATTGGTTTATTAATATTCAGGGCTCCCACACCTTTTGACAGATTCATTTCCACGACTTTTTTTGAAAATTATTTTATAGAGATTGCTGAGGTAGATTTCCATTTTTATATCATATAGCATTCCCTGGAATTAATAGATTTAAGCGTTTATACTAGTGTAGATACTTTATACATTTATACTTTGTCTACAAATGTCTATATTAAGCAAAAAAAAAAAAAAAGATTTCAAAGTGACTCAGTGAAGGATTTGGCTTTCTAAACTCCCATGCAAAGTATAACTACAAAAATCACTCGGAAATTTCCATGACTTTAAATATTTTATTAATTTCCATGATGTTTCAATGCCTAAAAATCACAGTTCCATGATATTTCCAGGTTTTCTATGACTGTGGGAACCCTGATATGGGTCTAGATTATTAGCAGAGATGATCATCTGAACAGCAGGTTTCTTTAGTGTTGGATTCATACCTCCCTCTGAAGTTTTCTTTTCTCTGCTTTTAGTTCATCTTCTACTTTTTCTGCATTATCTGATGCAGCCTTATATCTAGACACCTGTCCTTCAAGTCTGTTTATCTGCAAGACACATACAAAAAACCAATCACAACACTTACTTATACACTAAAATCAGTGAATCAGTTCAAACTGTCAATTTCAGTGATCGATTCACAACTCTTGATTAGTTTGTGTCATCACTCAAAAGTGTTTATGGAAATCCCTGCATGGTATTTTTCATACACTCTCTGAGCACTTTATTAGGAACATATGGTCCTTATAAAGTGCCCGATGTGGTCTTCTGCTGTTGTAGTCCATCCGCCTCAATGTTCGACATGTGCATTCTGAGATGCTACTCTGCTCAATACAATTATACAGAGTGGTTATCTGAGTTACCATAGCCTTTCTGTCAGCCTGAAGCAGTCTGGCCATTCTCCGTTCACCTCTCTCATCAACAAGGCGTTTCTGTCCGCAGAACTGACACTCACTGGATGTTTTTTGTTTTTGGCATCATTCTGAGTAAACTCTAGAGACTGTTGTGTGTGAAAATCCCAGGAGATCAGCAGCTACAGAAATACTCAAACCAGCCCATCTGGCACCAACAATCATGCCACAGTTGAAATCACTGAGATCAATTTTTCCCTATTCTGATGGTTGATGTGAACATTAACTGAAGCTCCTGACCCATATCTGCATTATTTTATGCATTGCACTGCTGCCACACGCTTGGCTGATTAGATAATCACATGAATAAGTAGGTGTAAGTGCTCAGTGAGTATATATTAAAATGTTTAAATAAAAATATATGTAGGTAAATATTGCTATTTATTACTATGTATTGTTATACTGGTGCATATAAATTAAAATTATTCAGTATCATTGTTCCTGAAAGGCCTTTCAGTTAAAAAAAAAAAAAAAAAAAGAACTGAAAAACATGCCTTGATTGTTTTTAGCTAGTTTTATTTATTGCTTCAAACTTTTGAAATTTTGCAACAATGGCTGTTTGGTTCTCTTTTAAATATTACTATTATTATCAATAATAATAAACCCTTAAATTATACATTTCACACTATTTAAACACTAACAAAAACATTCAATGTCTAATGATTTTATTCACAAAACACCCACTGATAGTCACACAGTCTAAAATATAATTTTAATCAAACTCACATTTTGTTCCATTGTTGCCATTTCCTGTTCAGCCTTTGAAAGCTTGAATTTGTATTCACATATCTGCCTATTGGAGTCCCCTACAGGAAACAGAGAGAAATGTTAATGCATGTGTGTGTGTGTGTGTGTGTGTGTGTGTGTGGTAAATGTGAAGTATATTATTGCAGACATCAGTGTTTGAGTAGTTTGTGTCATACTCTGCATCTCGATGAATTGTAGATCAGTGCCGTTCTCCATTCGTTCTCCCTCATTGTAAACACTGTCAATCTTTGTGTGTTTCTGTCTCTCTTCATCCAACTGGATCTTCAGTTTTCTGATCTAATAGAGCACACGTTACTTTAATTCAGCTGTGCCAAAAATCTGCTATATTTCTAATCCTAATTTCTTTTTATATACAGTGGGGTTCAAAAGTCTAAGATGACTTTAAAATATGGGATTTTTTTTATTTTTGATTTGAACCTGGAAATAAAAGTTTTAGGATTTAAAAAAATAATTAAATAAATATAAAGGAAAGAGTTGTGACGGAATAAGAAATATTTGAAAAATATTTTCAAATCCTGCACTATTTCTAGAGCACAAATCAAATCCACGTAAATTTGTATTTGATACCAAACACTGAGAATTTTTGAAATTCCTCAGAAAAGTTTCAATTCAACTTTTTACTTAGAAAATAATGCAAAATGTAAGCATTTTCCCTAGTTATCTAAAACTTTTGGACCTCCCTCTATATTTATACCTGTGCCAAAAGTTCATCCTTTTCATCAGCAAGTTTTCGTAGTCTTACATCTGGGGTATGAGCACAGGAAAGAAGTGTTACCATGTCATTGTTACATACTACAATAATAAAATTCCTGACTATATATTCAGAGGCTAACCCAAAGGTCCATCTCCCGCTGACTCCAACACCTGCGCTGCCTCCTGTGTTACCACAGTGATGCCTGAGGAGGGGGATTCATGATTGACATCTCCGTTGGGCATGTTTTCGGGTATAATGACCAGCCCGTGTTCCTGTAAGGGGCAGGAGAGGACTCAATGAGGAACAAGCCTCATGAAAGCACAACAACCTTTTGTTAGTGGATAGTGCAGTGTGTGTGTGTACGTGATCAGTAAAATTTAGGTGAAATGGATACAAACCTAGAATTACCAAATGATAGATACAGGCAGTAATCCAAATATTTTCCAGTCACTAGATCTGTTTTATTCCGTGCAGAACCGTTTTAAGAACGTACCTCTCCCATTCGGCTTTTCCCCTTGAGATCAGCCAGCTCATTCCTGAGCTCATCTCTTTCATTCCTAATGCAATCAAAGTATTCTTTCTGTCTCTCTAACGCCTGGCCACACACAGGGCAGGAAAACAGAGAGAAGGAGTGAAGAGAGCAAGAGACAGGAGCAAACACAGAATGAACACTGGCTGCAGTCATAATATGGCTGGGTGAAAACAGACCATGCTGACAAATGAGCAGTACAGGAAGTGAAGGCGTAAGGACAGCACAAATATACTCGACAAGTCTGCTTTTTCAGAAAAAAAGTATTATGTATATTTTAGTTTATATTATGAACAATTCATGGATTTTAAGCAACTGAAAGTAGCTTTGTCAGCAGTAAAGGTAACTGATTTACTGAAAACAAGTAAATCTAATATGTAATAACTTTTCATGCACTATGCAGCTTCAGTAGTTTAACTCAACAGTATTTTGTGGCACTTTACTTTTTTCATCAACAATAACTCCACAAATAAATTCCACCAACACCACTGGTTTACAGGACTGAGGCTTACAGGTAACCAGCAGAGGGCAGCACTAGGAACAGAGGTGCAGTAAAACTACTGAAACTGCCCAAAGATTCAGTATTAAACGGGTCATATCATACCCCCTTTTATCGTTTATGTTTACAATGTACTGTTATTTCAAAAGATCAAGGAAAATGAGATATGACCCCTTTAAATTCACCAAAAACACAAGCCTATGAGCACAAACTATAAAGACAATGTGTAAATGCTTACATGCACATTATATAAACAACACATTAATCCTTTTAGAAAGGCATTGTTATTAATATATGACTATAACTATAATTTTCTTTCTATAGAAATATGGCTGTCTGGCAAAATTAAGAGCTTAAGTGTGTAATTTCTGTGCCACCAATGGCACTACACGGTATAGAAAAAAATAAATCCCCTCATCTTCTATCGGTTGTATAAACAGATAGTCCTGCCCCAAAACTCACCATGTCAGGCTAGACAAGCTGCTCAATCAAACAGAGTAATGTTTTGATAGTGCCACTGTGTTAAAACCTTTAGGTGAAATCAACCAACAGTGGCTTGCTTAATAGTTGATTCGGCATATCTACATCGAAAAAATTACACACAAAAGCTTTAAAGGAATATTATAGGTTCAATACAAGTTAAGCTCAATCAACAGCATTTGGGGCATAATGTTGATTACCACATAAAATAATTTCAACTCGTCTATCCTTTTCTTAAAAAAAAAAAAAAAATTCAAAAATGGAGGTTACAGTGAGGCACATACAATGGAAGTGAATGGGGCCAATTTTTAAAGGGTTTAAAGGCCGAAATGTGAAGCTTATAATTTTATAAAAGCACTTACATTAATACATCTGTTAAAACTCTTGTATTATTTGAGCTGTAAAGTTGTTTAAATCATCACTTTTACAGTCATTTCAGGGTTTTAGGGTTTGTTGACATTACATCGTGATGGCAACGAAGTTGTAAAATTGGCTATAACTTTACACTGAAAAGGTTAGTGATTTTAAGAACACACATTGTTTACATCTTGCGGCTATACTTTTGAAATAGTGAGTTACTTAATGTTTACGGATTGGCCCCATTCACTTCCATTGTAAGTGCCTCAATATTTATTTATTTTTTTTTTTTAAGAAAAGCAGTGGAAAGTCAAAATTTATTTTTGTGATAATTAACATTATTCCACAAAGGCTGTCGATTGAGCTTAACTTGCACTGAACCCGGAATATTCCTTTAATAGATGGCTAATAGATGTATCAACAGTTCATTTCATGAGGATCATCAGTAATAGCAGCCTACGCCCCCCATCAATACAAGCAACATCTCCTAAACCCTCCTACCGCAATCTTTCTGTCCTTCCAGTTAACCGTTTCCTGCAGGTCAAACACCTCCCTCGTGAGGGTATCTAGTTTTTGCTGAATTTTCTGGTTCTCCTGGAGTCGAGTTGTTGGAAAGGTGTTTAATAAAGCAGAGGAAAAAAAAGAGGACAGATTCAAGATAGACACAATGAGACAGAAGACATGGAGGAGAACAGAAGGATCTGAATGGAAAAGTGTTAATGATATGAGGATGTTGAACCTAATTCTTTTACCATCCTTCCTTCTATCCTTGAAGAACTTTCAAAAAACAGTTTGAAATTAAATAATCTATAGCTTGATTTCTAACTCTTCTGCAATAGCTTTTAAAAAGTCTAATGCATCCTTCCCTGATGCGTTCAACTGGAATTTAAGGGTCAGATAAACCATTCGTGTTTTGAGATCTACCTCAATGAGTTCATCTCGCTGGCGGATACCTTCCTTCAGCTCCTCTTGTTTGTGCTGTAGTACTGAACATGTGTGCTTCTGCCTTTCTAGTTCCTGTAAATAAAAACATAAATACCCCAGTCTGCCAAAGCCTGCATCTTTACTCTGCAAACAAGTAATCCATATGCTAATCGAAATAGTAGAAAATGAATGCCATTCTTAATAAGCTGGGTCTGTGCACAGTGGTGATAAATTTGCTGGACAATCATATAAAAACATTACACTTTCTATCCGATTAATCTTCAACAGAATAATAGAAATTGTTTTATAACACATACAGTTCTGACACTGAATTATTATTGGACGAGCCACATCTGAAGCTATTGTAAAATAGCCGATATATATATATATATATATATTTATACACACCTCGATATGCAGTGGCTAGGGTATAAAGAGCTCACCAACAACTCTCTATTATATTCTGGTTTCTAGATATGGCTCGGTTCTCTCTTTTAATGTAAGTCTATGGAATTTTTTATCCCGTTTTATCATTGGCCAGACTTAAGTCGCAAGTATGATCACTTAAATATAATAGCAAATCTCTGCTTAAAAAGCTGGAGGATTTGAGGTATAATTCATGTCTGTAATACAACGAGTTATACATAATAAGGGTAAAAGGAATAGTTCACCCAAAAATGAAAATTCTCTCATCATTTACTCACCCTCATACCATCCCAGATGTGTATGACTTTCTTTCTTCTGCTGAACACAAACAAAGATTTTTAGCTCTGTAGGTTCTTACATTGCAAGTGAATGGTGACCAGACCTTTGAAGCTCCAAATATCACATAAAGGCCACATAAAAGTAATCTATATGACTGCAGTTGTTAAATATCTTTTGAAGAGATATGATAGGTGTGGTCGAGAAACAAATCAATATTTAAGTCCTTTTTTTTTTTTTACCATAAATGTCCAATTTCACTTTCACTTTCAAAATGTGAACTTTTATGTGGCCTTTATGTGGTTTTTGGAGTTTGAAAGGCTGGTCACCATTCACTTGCATTGTAAGGACCAACAAAGCTGATATATTCTTCTAAAAATCTTCATTTGAATTCAGCAGAAGAAAGTAAGTCATATACATCTGGGAGAATTTTTATTTTTGGGTGAACTATCCCTTTAAAGGTTTATTCAAATAGTAGCACATCTATCAGTACAAGGGATGCTTTCATGTACAAACACCACTACCAAATGACACATTATCAGTCAATCAATGAAACAATAAAAAAAAAAAAAAACAACAACAACAAAAAAAACAAAAAAAAAAACATCTGGATTTCACAGGCTTTCTTTAATCTCTTCTGTGTCTTAAATACATGGAAAACTAGAAGCTACTGTTAGCTACTGTGAGATAAGTGTCTAACACAATCTCCAAAATGTTTAGTCATAGAAATGAATTCAGATGAGACTTTTTGACTGAAAGTACCTTTGATTTCTCATCCGTTTCCCTGCGTAGCTCTGACATTTGCTCCTCCATCTCTTCTATGACATCTTTGAGTGTGTCCACCTGGTAGATGAGGTTTGTCTTGTCATTGTCCAGCTGGGCGTTAGAGACCATGGCCTTCTTATACTTCTCCTCCACTTCTGATAGAGATTCCTAAAGGAAAGGGAGGGACAATCCTCAACAAAATGACTGGAACAGCATTAGATGCTGATCACTAAAAACACCTTATACCAGGCAAACCAAACCACACAATGACCAGTGCACTGAAGATTAGAGTCAAATGTGAAGTGCACGTAAAATTGAAGTAAAAATGTAAAACCAACAAACGCTACACAAAAGTTGTGTAAATGTTTTTACCGCAACGACTTTGTGAAATCTGTTGGCTCTAGTATCAATACTACAATTTAGATATTAGGAGGAACATCAGGTTTGATTGTCACATGAACCCTTGGTTGCTCATATTCAGTTTATTCACAGGATCTCAATGTTATCAGGACATTTAAAAGTGAGATGCAGCTTCCCAAAGTAAACTGGACAAGCACTGAAATTGTTCATATAGCTACAGCTGAAATGTCCTGATTAAAGGCGTGCACATATGTGTCCTCTTCCGTAGTCTTCTTAACACAGCAGTGGGGAGTCAGACAGGAAGACTTGCTTGTTACTTTGGCTCCATTTCAGGAGTGATTCTCTCTGCAGGCAGCACAACTGTGGGCTAAAAGTGACTGCAAAGAGCTAATGGAGTGAGTGAAATTCTCATGCAAGGCTCATGCAAAAGGAGTTCTAAAAGCCTGGTGGGTTAGTGGAGGATGAGGGAAGGCATGCAGTGAGCTCAGGACCCTCTACCTTCAGCTCTTTAAGACCCTGCATGTATCGGCCCTCTACATCCTGAATCTGGTCCTTTAGATCATAGATGTCCTGTTGAGATGGAGGAATGAATCATGGGAAAGGTTTTGCATTCATGGAAGGTCAGAGCGTTGACCTCTAATTTTACATTTGCATATAGAGAGGGAGAGAGGTTCCCAAAAGGCATTCAGACACAAAGAGGAAAGACAGGCATTTTAATGAAAGCATTAATAAAGACACACACACAACACAGGTGGATTCTCTGAGATCAAATGCATTCAACAGGTAAGCAGAATGTATGTGATTGGAGCTCATCATGAGATTTAACTGTGTGTGTAAATGCTTCATTTCAATGGGTCCTGTGCTTGTATGATGCTCTACTCTCAGCCAAACTACCGGTATGTTTGAAGGCATGTAGATCATCTTGCTTAATCAAAAAACCGTGCAATCCAAGTCTGTGTCGAATCTTTCTTTAGATTAAGAGATGATGCCTGTTTTTGTGTCTGTCTTCAGCGCATGCAGAGAAAGAGCATTTTTACCTTTAACTCACTGAGCGAAGCCTCTGGATCCATAATGACACTGCCAGTGTCTCCACTGCCCCTCCTAGAAGAACTGCCCCCTAGAGATGCCAGGGCAGCTGCAGACAATGCCGGGGTGGCACATCGAGAGGATGGCTGTAAGAAACGAGAGGACAGATCCCCCATTAACACTCATTAAATTAAGTATTATTCAGGAAACCGAAAACAGGTTCATGTTCAGAAGCTATTCCATTATATATATATATATATATATATAAAAACACCAGAACCATTTGATTTATGGTCTCGTTAACAGTTCTCTCACGTGCAATATTCCGCCAATGCAGACGAACACTGTACTATAATACAGTGTTTCCTGCACCACACTTCAGCGGCAGCATTGACATCAACTGAATCTACAGCTTGAAACACACAGCAAATCCATTCTATTCTGATGCCTGAAGGAATGATTCTAATGAGCCGACTCTTTTGAATCTACAGCGCGAAACACACAGCTCGGCCAGTGTTCCGAAAGTTTGGCTTGCAAGTCACAATGGATGTTTTTAAATCTGTGCGTGCTTGCAAGATATTTTCCCACCGAGCGGGCTTTTTCAAGTGCAGAATAATTGCCTTAGGTGAGTCAGGTCCCGTCTTTCACCGGATCATGCTGACATGTTAATTTTGTTCATCAAAATGTATACTTTTGAGTAAGTAGCCTAAAAAAATGACTATTTTAGGCTAGGTATGCAAATAATTTTTATCCAGCTGATCAAGAAGGCTATTTTCATTCTGTGTGCATGCAATGTTTAGAACAATACATTAGGCTTATTGTACATTTCTGACAGGCCTATTTTTAAATTAAAATTCTATTTTTTTTTTTTACATCGTAACTGTTTAGTTAACCAGTGTCAACCAATGTTAACCAACTGTCATATTAGATCATAGGCTAATGCACGTCGTGAAATACAGGCACCTTTTCAGCACATTTTTTCTCTCTCATAGATTTGGCTTGCCTGTGAATTATTTTCAACAATGCCCTGACTGTTTTAATATGTTAAGTTACTTTTACTTGGTGATTTCTTCTTAGAACAGGCTATTAGGGTTGCTCTACTGGTCCTGCACTATTCATTCAATTGTTTTCAATAATTATGCCTGTATTTGCTAACGTTGATTTATTAAATGCATGTCATGTTCTATACTTAATGTAGCTTACAATGTAGCCTACAAAGATAATGCAAGTCAAGCACGTCACAGATAAATGCCCCTTTTTCAGCAGAATTTAGGGTCGGATTGAATCATTAAAGGCAACAAAAATATGAGAAACTGAAACCTTCTCTGGCCCCAATTTGGAAATGTTATTTAATTGGCAGTGACTAAGGAAATTGACCAGAGACAATTCATGCTCTAATTGGACAAGCATAGTTATCAAATAAATTATGAGGCAAATGTCTGAACACACTCTAAGAAGGCTAATGGAAGAATATCTCTTGCTCTTACCCGACTGAAGGGGTCTGTAAACTGCTTATCACATTTCTCATCCAGCTGAAAAACAAGAAAACACTATTATTCTCATCAGTTATTATTACAAATACATAATGAGCGAAACGTGAAAGTGTATTGACTGGGTTTTGGTTTCATCCTGAAAATAAAACAGAAAGAATAAAGTGAGTGGGATGCTAATCACTACAGTTAAATGTGTTAGATGCGTGTCTATGAATCACATCTTCACACACATCAACCAGAAACATTTAGAATTAGTGCTCTGGCCCCTCCCTTTATCAAAATTCTGAGCTTTAAAACCAAACATTAACAAGGTACAGCCACAAACATTATAGTGCTCAAGGCTAGAAGTATTTATGCAGGAATGTGTTTCAGTATCAAAACAGTTCAGAGCTGATTAGCCTGCTATTAGAATAATGCATGTAAGTGAATGGTGACTATAGGTTCAAATCATGGACTGAGACATTGGATTGTTACACATTAGATGCCTTCTTAAAAATAATCATCCACAAACTAAAATAAAAGAGTTAACAAATAAAGTCAGTGTCACTGTTTCTATTTTTAAACCAAGTATCAAACCATGCAGAATAAAATAACTTCAATAACTTGGTGTTTTACAGGAAAAGTTCACCTAGAAATGAAAATGATGTCATCATTTATTCAGCCTCTTGTAGTTCCAAACTGGTGTTAATTTCTTTCTTCCGTGGAACACAAAAGAACAGGGGTGGGCAATTATTTTGGTACAGAGGCCACATCGGGCTTTAAGTAGTGCATGTGGGGCCACATTGTACACCTTTTGAGATACAAGGGACTCCTTTTGAGGTAAAGGACAAAAAAGCACCATAAAGGACCACAAAGTAAATCCATACAACTTATGTGCTTTATTCAAAGTCTTCAGAAATCATACTACTTCTGTGGTTGTTTTGTTTTGTTTTTTTGGCCCTTTTGGGAGCTTGACAACCCCCTTTGGTCATTGCATGCTTTTTTTATAGTCAGATTCTTCAGAATATCTTATTTTGTACTCCACGGGAGAAATGTCAGGTTTGGAAGACAGAATTTTCACTGTTGTGTGACCTATTCTTTAAAGTCATCATTCAGTGCTCTTCAGTGACTTTGTCACATTGGTTAATACAGAGTTCATGCAGTAGCTGATGCCATCTTGACTTACATTGTCCAAGTCTGGAATGCTCAGATCATCAAGATCAGAGACAATGCTGCCTCTTCGATTAGAGCGGCTGAAATAATCAGCAGCTGTCTCAGAGAAATCAGACAACTACACAAAGATGGTGACGGCCAAACAAGATCACGAGAAAAAGACAGAAAACAGAAACAGTTGCAGTGGTGAACTGCAAAGATATGAAATTAACTTTGCAATGTGCAAATAATCAGCTGTGTTTGTGATATCTTATTGTTCTACTAATAACAGGATATGCGGGTGCGCAGTCTGAACACTAGAAATGCGCAGTCACAGTTCTATTCTGGCTCACCACACTATCCCTTCTCCCACGTCGACTTTGGGACACAGAGCTGGAAGAATCGTCATCTGATGACTGAAAAAGTTAACAATAAAATGATTCTGAGATAAAAAGCATGGTGCATAAACAGTGCACATCTAACCAGAAAACTATTGGTCATCAATTGTTAAGCAGAAAACACAATCATTTTAGGAAAAAACAAACTCTTTCAATAGCACTCAATCTATCACAGTATTATCTGTCATAAATGTCTCATTCTGCCATACATATTAGTATTAGTGAAAATGGCAAGTCAGCAAACAATGTCAATATGTTACTAAAGAAGTTTTGGCAAATGCACCACAAAAGTAACAAAGACACCAGCTGCATTTCTGCCCCACCTTTAGATTACAGACTAGCAAAACACCACCAGTACTTAAGATTCAGCTAACACATTTAAATTTGCTGTTGCTATGTTTTTAGGACAATTTCTGAGGGCGTATTTAAAAGTGATGTGTAATTTCTGTGCCACTGACTGCAACAAACAGAGTAGCACATATTTCTACATTTCATTTTCTGAAGAAAATATGAGAACTGCTTCCCCATGAAAAACTCACCACTACGATTGCTAGGGTGTTCTGGCTGGTTGCTAATTTGCCTTACTCAAAAAGCCCACAACCAAGACTCTTTAATACTTTTGTCCCTAGATATCGCTTGAGTCCCTCCTTTAATGCAAGTCTACAGGATTTTTTGGTTGTTTTATTATCTGCAAGGTGAAAATTAAAAGTTAAATTGCTCAGAAATAGCACACCTGTCCTCTAGAAGTCACATAATTTAATAACTCATGCACATAGCACAAACAATTCAGGACGACACACTCAAACTACGTATATTTTTGTGTGTATATATGGTTTCAAAACCTTCATATAATCAACAACTTTAACTCTTCTAAATGTTTTTTTAAATATATTTTTTAATTTGTCATTCTCAGTGCTTTATGGGATTGTAGTTCATTCCCGAATTTAAAACATTAAGTACGCCGTCTTGTACCTTTGTCTTTTTGTCTGATTATCAAATACTTTTTTGCTTCAAAAGAGAGCTTGTAATGTGGTGATTGATATCGGAACTGGTTGGTTTGGTTCATGGCTTAGCACTCTTTTATGAAGGATTTTATGAAATCCCAAAAGACAAAAAGAATTGGAAAAATACTTCCGGAAACAAGTTGACTGAAAAAGTGAGCGGATATAGTGATCCTTGCATTAACAAACCCCACTAATAATGGTTTTCCAAACAGGTTTTCCGTTGAGCCAGAAGTCAACACTTAAACAAACAGAGGAATGTTTTGATAGTGCCACAGTGTTTACGCTCTTCAGAAGGTCAACCTACAAACGGCTTCCTTATAGTTGTCTCTGCTATTAAAATTACACACTTCCCCTTTAGTCTATGTAATTAATTCATACAAACTAGGGTTAGACTGAGGGAACATTTATATTTAGAAGGTGAATTTTCTGACTTGACCACACAGGAGAGATTTGTGAGCAGTATATATAAACACACGCTGATGTTTGAGAAACAACACATGCATGAGCAGCTGCAGAGCGTCAGGCTGCAGTTCTGTGCTGTGTTAAGAGGACACATGCAACGCTCACCACAGGGCTGCTGCGTGTGGAACTGGCACCAGAAGAATACCAGCTGCATTCAGATGGCTGTGGGGAAAAGCACTGACCACTGAGCTAACATTGCTCTAGAGAGGATATAATTATTATTTCAGTACATACAGTTGAAGTCAGAAGTTTACATTTAAACTCAGTTTTTCACAATTCCTGACATTTAATTTGAGAAAACATTCCTTGTCATAGGTCAGTTAGTATCACTATTTTAAGAATGTGAAATGTCAGAATAATAGTAGAGAGAATTATTTATTTCAGCTTTTATTTCTTTCATCACATTCCCAGTGGGTCAGAAGTTTACATACACTTTGTTAGTATTTGGTAGCATTGCCTTTATATTGTTTAACTTGGGTCAAACGTTTTGGGTAGCCTTTCACAAGCTTCTGACAATAAGTTTCTGGAATTTTGCACATTCCTCCAGACAGAACTGGTGTAACTGAGTCAGGTTTGTAGGCCTCCTTGCTCGCACACGCTTTTTCAGTTCTGCCCACAAATTTTCTATCAGATTGAGGTCAGGGCTTTGTGATGACCACTCCAATACCTTGACTTTGTTGTCCTTAAGCCATTTTGCCACAAATTTGGAGGTATGCTTGGGGTCATTGTCCATTTGGAAGACCAATTTGCAACAGAGCTTTAACTTCCTGGCTGATGTCTTGAGATGTTGCTTTAATACATCCACATAATTTTCCTTCCTCATGATGCCATCTATTTTGTGAAGTGCAACAGTCCCTCCTGCAGTAAAGCACACCCACAACATGATGCTGCCACCCCCATGCTTCAAAGTTGGGATAGTGTTCTTCGGCTTGCAAGCCTCACCCTTTTTCCTCCAAACATAACAATGGTCATTATGGCCAAACAGTAAAATTTTTGTTTCATTAGACCAGAGGACATTCCTCCAAAAAGTAAGATCTTTGTCCCCATGTGCACTTGCAAACTGTAGTCCGTCTTTTTTATGTCGGTTTTGGAGCAGTGGCTTCTTCCTTGCTGAGCAGCCTTTCAGGTTATGTCGATATAGGACTCGTTTTACTGTGGATATAGATACTTGTCTACCTGTTTCCTCCAGCATCTTCACAAGATCCTTTGCTGTTGTTCTGGGATTGATTTGCACATTTCGCACTAAACTATGTTCATCTCTAGGAGACAGAATGCGTCTCCTTCCTGAGCAGTATGATGGCTGCGTGGTCCCATGGTGTTTATACTTGCGTACTATTGTTTGTAAAGATGAACGTGGTACCTTCAGGCATTTGGAAATTGCTCCCAAGGATGAATCAGACTTGTGGAGGTCCACAATTTTTTTCTGAGGTCTTGGCTGATTTCTTTTGAATTTCCCATAATGCCAAGCAAAGAGGCACCGAGTTTGAAGGTAGGCCTTAAAATACATCCACATGTACACCTCCAATTCAGTACACCTCCTATCAGAAGCTAACTGGCTAATTGTCTAAAGGCTTGACATCATTTTCTGGAATTTTCCAAGCTGCTTAAAGGCACAGTTAACTTAGTGTATGTAAACTTCTGACCCACTGGAATTGTGACATAGTCGATTAAAAGTGAAACAATCTGTCTGTAAACAATTGTTTGAAAAATTACTCATGTCATGCACAAAGTAGATGTCCTAAACGACTTGCCAAAACTATAGTTTGCTAATATTACATTTGTGGAGTGGTTAAAAAATTAGTTTTAATGACTTCAAACTAAGTGTATGTAAACTTCTGAATTCAACTGTATGCTCTGGACAAATCACTTACAGCTCTGGAACTATATGAACCATACTGACCATCATCACATATGGAAGCCTGTGGACAGAGAGGGCAAGTGCACGCTTTAGGACGACCTTAAAAACATGAGCGGTAAATCTGCAATGTCTTCTTTTTCAGAGGTGTCTCACCAGAGCAAAAGAAAGTGAAAACAGACCAAAACAGCACCAAAACAAGTTGGAATCCAGCTACGACATTCCATTAAAGAACCTATTCAATGAAGAAGTAAACACAAACTGTTCCCAGTCCAATTCTGTCAATAAACTAAAACAGATGATCAAGAGGCTAATAAAGCAAAACAGCTCGCTTACATTGGATCAGTGGTGTTTAGTGTTATGAAACCCCACCAAGTTCAGCACCAGCCATCCACACCACAGACTTAAAGGGTTCATGTCAAACATTTCTTTTAAATAGTTATATTAGTATAGAAATAACGACCTTTTTCAACCCCATGTCCGAGGCCTCTTTCTAAAACACATAGATTTCTGTGCTGTCCCCTTTAAGAGATCAATATACACGGCCACTGTGTTATGATTGGCTAACATCTTTAAAGTGCAAACATCCCCTGCCAAAACATTTTTTTTTTTATTTACAAAATCCCCTGAAAGCACTAAGTCCAGGCAATCATTAATAGCTATATGTCCCAATTTATGTGAAGTAAATTACTAGTCATTACAACTGAAATAATCGAAAACCGAACAAAGTCGACATACTGTTGCTCATATACATGAATATTAAGTATACAAGATATGGTGATACAATAATGCTATATAAAGCTAAGAACAGTAAAACAGTCCAGAATAACACAAATTGCGAATGTGCAGGGTTAATAAATCTGTATCCAACTAATGGAACCCGGGTGTTTGGCTCTGTAGTGTGGCCGCTTAAATACACATTCCATGTAATGGGAAATAAGATGTTCGCCGTCGAACGGGGGAGGGGATCGCCCTGGACTGTTTGGCTGCTTAAATACGGGATAATGGGTTCCTCTGATGCATTCATTTCGGCCCAAAATATGGAACGTCCTTGCCAAGAAAAGACAGATGAGAAGGCAATCACTAGCCTGTACTACACTATTTTCTTTCGTTGCACTCTACACATTCTTCTTACAGAATAAAATCATTTAATCTCACATTAATATTTCTTGAGCAATTATGCTAAATATCCTAATTAACAATACTATCATTATATTGTGCAATGTGTACATAACTGTTAACATCTCAAAAAATGCCCCTTTTAAGAATTAGTTCACACAAAAATGAAAATTCTGTCATAATTTAATCAGACTTTTGTTCCAAACGCATATGACGTTATTTCATCCACAGAATACAAAAAGAAAAATAAAGAAGAACTGAACTTGTCTTTTTATGCAGTTACAATAAATGGGGACTAAGGTTTTCAAGCTTCAAAGAAGGACGCAAAAGCACTAGGCTTGGGATCGATGCCTTTTTCACGCATCAATAATCAGAAGATTTTCCCGATGATTATCGATATATATATGTGGCGTGTTCTAAAATTTGAAACAGTTATTTTCTATTACAGTACTACGCACACTGCCACCAGCAAGTACTCTGGAGGAGGCTGTTCAAAATTCTGCAGTGCTACTGAGCATAACTCGCAGTTTTCCATTAAATTCGACACAAATCTAGCTATTACTGGATGATTTTTTGTGTATGTATCTTTAAAATAGCCTAAACAATGTATTTTCAGTTACAAATATGCTTTTTTGTGGTTTGACAGCTTGAATGAAACCTATTTACAAGTACATGCAGATAAATTGCACAATAAATGTCAATTTCTAATCGTTCATTTTTTGTCACAGTTACAACAATTATACACTAACCTGCAAACTCATTAACATCACTTTGTTCACTCTTGAAGTACAAAATCCTTCGTAACTTTAGTGTCTATGGTGTTTCACAACCTAATTCGGACTGCAAATGTATCTGTAACTGTACCTAAAATGCCAACATTTTGGTCTGTTCCATTGTATGGTTTTATAAGACTATATATATGTATGTATGTATGTATGTATGTATGTATGTACAAGTTGTATAAACTACTTTTTGGTGTTTCTGCATCAATTTTGAAGCTTGAAAGCTACAGTCCCCATTCTTTGTAATTACATGAAAAAAAAAGTACATTCTTCAAAATCTCCATTCTTGTTTTGTATGCAAAGGAATACAGAAAGTAATTTGCATTTGTAACGATATGAGGTTGAGTAAATAATGACAGAACTTTTATTTTTGGGTGAACTGTTCCATTAAAGCACATCTGATCATATGCCATGTGTGCTGAAGATCAGACTGACCACACTATAGCTGCGCATCAGACCTGCAGAACTGCTGCTGAATGGAGCCTGTGAAGGTCAAACAACAAGCAACAGCTGTCAGAGATCTCCTGTTGACCACTGAATTAGACCATCATCAGATCATGCCAAACTGGCTTAAAAAACAGCTTATAAGACCTAAGTAACTATACAAACATGACAAGGGACCTATACTGGGTCTTCAACTTTACCCGTGGTGTATAGGTAGAGACAGTAGAGGGAGGAGGTTTGGGAGTCTTTAAGCTGGTGTAGTTCCTTTGGTCATGATACAATCCAGTCTAAGAAAATGGTGCAAAGCAATGAAGAATGAACACAGATATCTGACATATAAATCAATCACACAGTCACGGTCATTCAGCTTTTTCCTATACACTTTAAATCTTCAATATCATGCTCTAAAGCAGGAAGACACTGTTTATGATGATGCATCCTGAATGAAGCAGCACTTAAGTTCAAGATATTGATCAGCACTGACCAGCAGGTCCTTTTTGGAGCTATTGCCAACAGGTTTTTTGTGTAGATCATTATATACAGAGCTCTGGAAGAGAAGAGCACAAATGTGTAAAGCTTTTGCTTACAGATTGGCTCATTCAGCACATTACATAATACATTCTCAGTAATTATTTTGAAAGAGAATGCTGGCAAAAATCAAGAACCAAAAGATCCCAGATATGGGCCTCTGTCTTGGAACGGACACATAACTTAACACTTAAAGGGTTAATTCAACCAAATATGAAAATTGTGTTGTCATTCCCTCTCACTCACTTTGTCTTTCCAAGCCGTATTACTTTTTTTCCATGAACCACAAAATGAGATGTCAAGAAGAACGTTCCGCCTCAGTCACCTTGCGCTTTTATTATATGGTGAAAAGATGCAACAAAAGTGAATGGTGACTTAGGCTAACATTCTGCCCAACCTTTTTTTTCTTAAGAGTTTGGAACAACATAAGGGTGAGTAAATAATTACAGAATTTTCATTTTTGTGTAAACTATCCCTTTTAATTCAAAACACTCAGGTGGTTAAAAATCATGAATATATAAACTGGACTGCCATATCGATACATACAGTGGAGTAGGAGCTCTTCAAAGAGGAACTACTGGAGACACCAGACTGCAGAGAAAACAGCGGTCAAGACCATCACCATCCCAAATAAATGCTGGATATCACAACAAAGTAATCCATTCCACATGCCATGTGCACTAATAAGGGCACGTTGCACCAAATAACACCAAACACCTAATTTTGTTAGAGTACAACGTTAGAGAAAACTTCAAAACCCACACTTGACCATGCTAGGCAGCAATCTGATCATAATGTTCTGCATACAACTGTTACACATTTGGCACCTGCATGCAAATCAAATATAGCTCTCGAAATGTACTAGTTGAGTTTTAGTTTTTTTTCTGCTTTTAGAGCACCATAAAATGTAACTAAGAACTAACCAGTTTAACTAAGATTGTCAGTCTATGATAGCAAAGAATGTTAGTCTGTAGTCAGTCACACAAGAAATATGCAGTGAAATGAACTGACATGTTGCCGAAATACACACAACAATGCTGGCTGAAAACACACACACACACACACACACACACACAATAATGCACACAAAGTGACATACCACCAAGTCTCTTCTCCTGGAAGAACTAGCCCGACTCGAGCGTTGGGAACTGCTCAAGTCTCTTAAAGAGGACGAATTTGACTTTAAAAGTAGAGAGAAATCCAATAGGCAATAGTTCAATTTCAACGGCACAATGAAGTAGCCAACACAGTAACAAGGATATCAATTTAGTTAGTTCACACTAAAATTAAAGTTTAAAAAACTTACCCTCATATCATTTCAAACCCATATTACTTTCTTTCCTCCATGGAACACAAGGATCAATTTTGAATAATGTTGATGCTGCTCTTGTTTTCATACAGTAAAAGTGAATGGTGACTCAGGCCAACATTCTGCTTAACATTTCTTTTTGTGTTCCACAGAAGAAAAAGTCATATAGGTTTGGAACAACATGAGGGCGAATAAACAATGACAGAATTTTCATTTTTGTGTGATCTATTCCTTTAAATGTGGCATGTAACAAGTAACATGGATGAGCCTTTGAAACTACTTTGATGTTCAGAAAAAACACTATTAGTTTCTTGATCTTAAAGGAAATGGGTAACACTTTCATGTCATCTGAACACTCCATCTACTGAAATTCATAACACACCCTGTAACTTCCAACACTGCGGACCGATGCTGTGTCATCATTCAATCCCTGTTCATGAGAAATAAGGAGGAAAAGGAATGAGACAGAAGAAATAAAACAAGAGGAGGAAAAAAACAGGAGGCAAGGAGCAAGATCAGGAGATACAGACCCGTCGACTGTGGCTACTGGAATGATGACCATGACGGGCCTTTTCTGCATCAGCCTGAGGTGATGACGAGAACATAAACATAAGAACGCTCCATGTTCACTGTTAGTCTTCACCAGCTGTCCTAAACAAACTCTAAATACACATTAAACACACTGGCCTGAATGGGGCCCATTCAAAAATATGCTTTTAATATTAAATAAAGAAGAGCATAGCAGCTTATTAGCAGAATTTTGACAATAATGCTTTAAAATTCCATTATTTGGTTAAACTAAAATTTTCATAAATCATCAGCCCATCTGGGCAAAATTTATTTTGTCTGTGGATATATAACCTTTCAGCCCATTTGAAGACAACAAAGCAACGATTAGGGTTGTCAAAAATACCGGTAATTTGGTAGCAAGTCAATACAAAAAAAATCAAGACATAAATTATCTAGGGATGTGCAAGAGTATTCGACTAATCGAGTACTCGTTCTAGTTGACTTTTAAAAACACTACTCGAATACCACAAATAGAATTTTCTTTGCGCATTTGCCTACCGTGAAGCGCTGAAAACGCTACTTTCCCACTGAATCTTTCACCAAATCTGACAGTAACAATTGTAGGTCCACTGGGGGGGCACTGTGGATGTGTGTCGTCGAGGTGTTGGATGAGAGAAGATATGATGGCGTCTGTGCTTTTGAAGGCAAAGCTAGTGTACGTTCCATTCCGAAGTGCTCATCCCTATGCCCTATTCCCTTCAAAGACTTTACAATCCACTGTGAGAGCTTTGGAAGGCTGAAAGTTGTGAGCCTCAATAATAAAGTTTATTTGGAACTCACCTTTGGAGTCATTTTTATTGGAAATTCAGTTTGAAGCGATCTTACAGCATGACTATCATGATCGTTCTCCCTTCTAAGTGCCCTTTGGAGGCTGATTTAGCCGTTTGGAACACAGGGCTAGTGTAGCACTAGCAATACTTGTTATAATTTGATTCTTATTGAATTCTACTCTATTGATATTCGTTTCTTGTTGTCTTGTGAAACAATGGACAAGGATCTGCTTTTATGGTGGAAAGAAACTGCATGCGGTACGAGAAACTCGGAAGCTTATCTGACAAGTATCCCTGTGTTTCCAACTGTATGAATCAGCCCCCGAAGGGCACTTTGAAGGGAGAACAATCATAATAGTCATGCTGTAAGATCACTTCAAACTGAATTTCCAATAAAAATTACTTAAAAGTGAGTTCCAAATTACTTATTTTGGAGCCCTATAACTTTCAGCCCTTTAATGCTCTCACAGTAGATAGTAAAAACTTTGAGCATAGGGATGATCACTTCTGAATGGAACTGTACTATGCAAGTATGTGCGTTAAATCGCTTAACATGGGCAGAGCGAAGCCATCTTTCACAAATTGATTTTCTGAATAATAACATATGAAATTATAAAAATGTAAAGGCCTTTATGTAGATTCAGAGTTTATATATGTGCATAACCCTAACGCCATCAGCATTGGTTTCTATGTTTCTGAGCTCCGGGTGAGTGCAAATGTTATTTACTCTTAAATCCTTTTTTATTTTATTTAATTTTTTTATTAATGCATATTTCATTTTTTCCTCCCAAGAAGAAAAGCATAGTTTGTTGAAGTTACCTTATTTTGAAACTGTTCTTGCTAACGTTTGTGAATTAAACAAAATTTAAATGTCCCATATGTGTCAAACTTTTGTATTTTAACTAACATTTAAATTTATGAGTAATCGATTACTAATTTTTCGTGGGTTAGAGTATTCGACTACAATTTTTTTTTTAAATACCCATCCCTAAAATGATCATCACCACTATTTTGACAGCGTGTTTAGTTGAATAGTTAATACTGTTGTTAGATACCTGAAAAACTACTATAAAAACCTGAAGTTTACTTACTTGAGAAAGCTTGAAAGCTACAGGCCATTGTTTAAATTTGATTTCTATATATTAATATTAATATTTAACTTTTTAAATAAAGCAGTGTATTCAATCGGATATTTGTTTTTGCCATGGTATCGAAAATGGTATCAAGATTTGTGAAATTTCACTGGTATCGGTACTGAAATTTTGGTGGTGGCAACTATAGCTGCTTTCTTATAGAAACTGTTGACAGAAGTCAAATACCAACCTTTAGCTACTTGTTTTTATTAAGACCAGGGTTTCTGCAGGTTTTATGAAACTAAATTTAAGACTTTAAGACCAACTAAAGAAAATTTAAGGAATCAATGTGTGTGTGTGGGGGCGGGGTGTTTGACATAATGATTTACACACATGATCCTGTTAAGAAGTTTACATTCCCTTGGTTTCTAATATGGTGTGCTGCTTTCTCGATGATCAATGACTGTTTGTGTAATAATTGTTCATGAATACCTGCTCTGTCCTGAGCAGTGAAGATGTCCACTTTTCTTAAGAAAAAACCCAACTACAGTAAAATTATTTGGTTTCTCAGCATCTTCTGCACATTTGAGTTCTTCCCAACAGTGGCTATATATGAGGTCCAGATTTTGACAACTGAGGGACTAATACACGACTATTACAAAAGGTGCAACAATTATTGACGCTCAAGAAGGCAACATAAGAAGAACCAAGGGTTTTGAACAGGATGATTTGTGTAAATAAGAGTAAATTTTGTGTTATGTAGCTTTTGAAGGGCAGTACTACATAAAAAATATAAATCTCTTATAGGCTATTTGTATACATTCTGAAAGGGGTGTGGAAACTTATAAAAACAAAAGGGTTATGCAAACTTCTGCACTTAACTGTACAGGCTATATAGTTTGTGAAAATTTATATTTTATTTTAGATTTAGTTTTTTCACAATTAACCACATTTCAGCTTTTTTTAAATGTACAAATTCCATGTAGCCTATCCTATCCATATGATGTCATATTGCATGTGTAATTATGAAATGACTTGTCATGTCAGGTACATATTTTAACACAAAATTCACAACATTGTAACCAAAAATTCAAAATACAACCCCCACATCTGAACATGTAAAGTGCTTGTACTATGTAAAAAGTCAGTGTAGCTGTCTAAATGTGACATTGTCTGATTTACCTCCGTGCTCATGGGGAAATGAACATTACAGAAAAATACTCGCTTACATATTCACGTGCTGCACGAAGAAACGGATCGGCTTCTTTCAGCTTGTTGTTGAAAAAAAATTTTTATTGATGCATTTCTACTTGTGCTGACTGACAGGATGACAAAGAGTGCGTGCAAAGCGTATGACGTCATTGCCATGGTATCCAGATACATTTCAGCAGATTTGCAGAGAGACTAGAATGAAAGTATTGTCAAATCAACGTGCAACGCTTCGAAATTGCTTCTCTTCTCTGCAAACGATACCAAAGACAACAGCGAGAAGGAAAATGAGTACATCAAATGTAAGTAGAAAAAAATCAGTGAGCCTACCAGCTGAAACCAGGACATAATTACAATGTTTAGAGAATTGTCGGGACACACCTCTTCAAAACGGGACGTCTGGTCACCCTACTTAAATGCAACGAGAGAACAATCCCGCAACGAGAAAACAATCCCTCATACAACATTTAATGCCATGACCTTATGAATTTCACTTATGAAATGACCTTTTTAAGGTCTTATTTTGCAGAAGGGCGAATTAAGACTTTTTAAGACCCGCGGAAACCCTGGAAGACTGATAACATTCAGATTCTGTTACAAAAAACTCAAAAAGGGTATATTTCTTTTGATCAGATATTATGTTTTTTTTTTTTTTTTTTTTTTTTGTCATTGCTAAAACGTACTGTAGATGCAGGCGGTTTTACTTTCTTTTTCAATACAGTCAGACAGTATTTCACATGCAGTCATCACAGATAAGCTGTGAGCTTTGGTGTGCTTATCATCCATCAATAAACTGCATGTATTTCCACATATCAAGATAAGCTGGACACTGGATCATGTGCAAAAAAAAAACTCTCCCAAAAAAGAAAATCCAATGCTACCTTAACGGAATACTATTCTGAAAGACATAAACACAACAAAAAGGACAAAAGGCATAAGTCATATTTTAAAAACGCATGCTTGTAAGCCACATACAGTTGATTCAGTGTAGAAGAATATCATTAAAGACTGTAAGAGAATACAGCTAGCACGCAATTCCATATTATTAGTTAAAGGCAAAAGTACATGCATGTCCAAACTGGCCTAATCTGTCTCATACCATCCATTGGTGGATTTGCCCCCATTTTCTGCTAGAGGAGGAGTGCTGATGGTAAGACAGCTGTGAGAGAGAGACAGCCACAACACAAACACCAAGACTTCTATTGCAACTCAATGTGACAGAGCAGATTGTATGGTGATAGGAAAGCACATGTGAATTATTTTCTTGTGAATTTTGACAATCATAACATTTGCACAAACATACATACAGTATTGGTAAATAAACACAAAGACGCAATTACGCTTACTAAAAATATGTACTTAATAAGAAACACAACTGGAACCAGGACTGTAAATTCATAAATACACAAAATACTGACAAATCCAGCTGACACTAGCTATGTTTCCATCAACGGTTTTTTATGCACATTTTGGGATATTGCATAAAAACTGCTGTATGGAAACACCAAGATGCGAATAAATCTCCAAAATGTGCATAAAAAAATTTATACGCTCGCTTGAGGAGGATAAATGTTTTATTCGATAAGAAGAAATGCGCATAAACTATGATGGAAACACATTTACCGAATAAACTCCTATTGAATTTGTTAGGAATAAAAGTTGTGCATCAAAAAGATCATGTGACTGAAAAACTCGTTCATTACTGGACTAACCAGCGGGCCAATCATCGCATCGAAATGTTGCTCTGGTCATCCCGAAATAACGGTGTCTAGAAAATCCAAAGCCTACAAAGAGTTTGCAGAGCAAATAAGTCGAAAACAAACTCAAACTGTACGGAAGAGAAGGTTTATTGACACTTTTGAAAAATATCTTATAGATCCGCACGATACAGTCGTTAGGATGGATGAATGCACATTTATAGTGCTCAGAAGTGTGTGATGCGCTGTCGCTCCCTAACATGAGACAAAGTTCTTTAGAGTGTTTTGTCTGCGTGCTCTAAACCAACAGTATTTTATTACAAAAAAAAACAAAAAACACTCACAGTGGCTACAATTTCTCCGGCAGTGACGATTTCATCCTTTTGAACACCCTTGGATGGAAACGCAGCTTTATTCACACATTGTTTTTGCGATAATATGGTTTTTCACAAAAAATTTAATTCGCAACTTGGATGGAAACATAGCTATTGACAACTGAATCGTTCACATCTATCTTAAACCACTGGAAACACACTGTATTGTCAAGTGTCTGTTTCCACGTGTGTGCTTAGTTGGTCAGCTAGCTAACATTTGATTCAGGCAACAGAGAGTAACTATTTTGGGTTGTGAATCTGGAACTGTTTGCAATAGCAGTTTTACTTTGTTTTCTCAACATAAATGCTTAAAACAGACAAAGTTATTCTGAAGCCAACTCAGAAGAACTCTAAAAACAATATTCTCTTTCAACTTTAGCTTCACTGCATCAATAGGTTGCTGATAATCTCTGGAAGATCAGGCATATTCTAAACAAAATACAAAGGTTCTGTTCCAAAACCTAGTGATCTACATATGCAGCACATAAATACATAGCACACACAAACATTGTGTAAAATAGTCAACTTTAAATTAGATTTACTTGAACTAGTTTCATCGCTACTTTTCAGTATTATATTAATTGCCTTTTCCCTGAAGGATACATACGATACTGCCTTGCAACTTTGCCATAATTTTTCTACCTAACTTTTGGAACAGCCTTCAAGCTGGGAGTGCACCTACTTTAATTTACCTTAAATTGCTGCCTACTAGTTCTGCACAATTAATCGAAAAACTAATCGCGAATACGATTACAGCTGCCACAATTATGTAATCTTGAAAACTGATGATTATAGCGTTCAATTTAAGGCTGCTCCTGTTGCATCAATGGTTTCTATTTACAACGTGTTTTTGCAGCGGTTGAGTATTCTAACCAATCACTAACATGTCCGTTGAGCAATGAAATGGCAATGGCCAATCAGAGATGCTTAGATTAGTCCTTCATCCTATCAGTAATGACAACCGATCCTAATGTGCAAGTTTTAAACCGTCTGAATGCCCAGATGCTTGCTTTATGTTCCACCTCTATTCGCGGAGGCACACGAAAATGAATACTGAAGAAACATCACCTGACACTCGAAAAGATGCTGTAGAACAAGAGCAAAAAGCAACATGACAAAACTAAAATGCTCCCGTTCTAATCAAGGTATAGACGTGGTGTAAATAATTGATTTATTATGCTGATTAGACAGCTTTGTTTTTAATGAGAGCATTTGTGAGAGTGCAAAACTTTGTGTGGAGCGTCATTGAGCTCGCGTCGAAATGCAGGTCTCAACAGTGTAAACCTGCAGTGAGTGACAGCAGTCTTTGTAATGGGAGAGTTTGTCACGTTGCTCGATTTCTGTGTACAATTTATTAAAAATTTAATAACAGTTTTGTTTTGTCATGTTAATAAGTAGGCCAATGTGAATTTGATTTGTACAAAATAGCAATAAAGTAATTCAGCTTAACTGTTCTAAGTTTGTTTTGGAGGTGTAGTCAACATATACAATATGGCATGAATAGCATATTTCAGGAATCATCGTCATTGTTATCGTGTCTGCTCTAATAAGACCCATTTGCCACACAGCTGGTATTAATAGATTTAACATTTTCACAAATAGCACAAACTCCGAGCGCACATGACTTTTTTTTAATTTCCAAAGTGCAACCACTGAGGCCAAAAATGATCTAATGATGATGTTACATGAACAAGATCACCACTGAAGATCTAGCGGGATGAATGGTCCCCTGTCTCGCCACCAAAGGGCTTACTGAACGCAATAAGTAACTTGGTCAATTTAAATTGGCTGTTAATAAGTTTGAATATTGAATATGTCATATTATTTACTGTACGTGAACTAATCATTCAAGCAGTAATTTAGCAATAATTTAATTTATTCTATACCATAGTTATCCATTTAAAATCAATTTTATTTGGCCTAACATTAACAAACATTATTACAATATTTAATGCTTAAAAGAAACTGGAGAGCAGCTCATATCCACCATTGAAATCTACTACTCTGAAGAACCGCACGGTTGCTTACTTTGTGACGTCACGGTAATTTAATATTTTAATCAACATTAATAATCATGATTACAATATCAAGGGCAATAATCGACAATTATGATTTTTGCTATAATTGTGCAGCCCTACTGCCAACTTAGGCAGTTCTTCAGGTTTTGGAACAGAGCCACAATTTTCATATCAGTAGATCAAAGAAGGATAGATCTGCAGGGTTAGCAGATCTGAAAGTAATAAGTCTAGTAAACACATAGACATGTTCTGGATACAGGCCAGATTGTAGCTCTGAAGCCCTTCAAGAGAAACTGCACATTACAGTACACTTAACATGAGCAGCTCAAGTTCAAGTGTCTGTTTTCATCCTCTGCTCTAGAAGACTCACCTCTTTCTGTTGCCGCTCAAGTTCTTTCATCCGGATGTCCCGAGCCTCCGCACGAGCAGCTCTTTTTGCAGCAAGTCTGGCCTCAGCCTGCAAAAGAAAGGCCAGATCTTAATAGCTCTAGCATCGAACAGTCAAAGAAAGGAGGATTCTGTATGGAGACTTAAGCTGCAAAATCCAAATCCTGCAAGACATTGTACACAGGACAGGAATGATAATCAAGTGATTGTTTCCTCTGATCCTTAGAACACAGAGGTAATGTCCTTCTGTAGCTCTTAAGGAAACATGATTGCGTCTCCATTAGGGATGTGCCAGGGTGGTCGACTAGTCAACTAACAACTTACTAGTCAATTAGTGGGGTCGACTACATACATTAATATTTTTAGTGGTGGTGATTTTAATGGGAGATGCAATTCTCTGATTAATTTAGAGATACAACCTCTCAGAGAGTGTTTTTGCATGGTGATGGCTTGCTGTGTTTAACAGTGCATTACAGTGAGCACAGTAAAACCCTCTGCAAGAAGTTTTGTCTTTTTAATGCTTTAGATTTAGTCTTTTTATGCACTGTTGTTACAGCAAAGCGCTGCATCAACAATACATTTCAAGACGATCAGACATGAAATCCTCTGAAGTGAGTAATGTTCCTGTATTTCTGAGGTGCTGTGGAGAGATTAAAGTCTTTAAGACACTGCTTAAATAAACATTTGCAATAAAAAAAGGTTTAAACTGCTTGGTGTCGTGAACTAGATGTGTACCCGTAATATTATCTAGCAGTTGAATGTGCAGCGAGGATTGCCCAGAAGCATGTCATTCTGCGTTCAGGATGCACATAAATGGTTTTGTACCGCTCTGTTTTGGAACATTTTGTATTTCTTAATTCTCTTACTTTGCAATAAGATGCTATAGTCAGGGTCTGAAATTAACTTTTTTCGGTTGAGGTGGCTGGTAGATTAAATAAATTACCAGACAGACAGATTTCTTGCAGGCCACTTTTTACTGCATTTTAAAAGTGGATTTGATAGTCATGAGACAACAAATAAACAATACCATTTGAATGTTTAAAAGTGAGCTGCTTTTTAAAAGAACTTTAATATTTTATTATGTATGAAATATTTAAATGCCTTAAAGTCCATTTAGATTTTTTTTCCAGATTATTCAATTACAACAAAACTACATGTTAAGTACATATAACACAGTAACAGTTCTTAGGTTATTTAGAGTGAGTCAATTAATTCAGTCAGATATTTATCCAGTGTGCTCAGACTGATTCACAAATCTTGTTAGTTCACTAACAAGAGCCAGCTCATTAGAGTCATTCGCTTGGGAATCGGACAACACTGGTCACGCTGTAGTTGTTGATTCTCTTAAAAAAAAAATAATAATAATATATTGTGCTGTGTTTTTAGTTGTGTGTTTTTGGTTGGGTTTTTGGTTAATAAATTATTATTTAAGTTGTCAAGCCGGTTCTCGCCTCCTCCTTTCCTCGAAACCCCCTTACATTGGTGCCGAAACCCGAGAAGGAGGAGGGATTCCCGTTGCAGGATCCTCGACACTGCCGTCCACCCAGGGGAGCACCGCTGCCGTCCGACGGGGGACGGAGTAGCCCGACCACCCGGACGTGGGGAGCGGCCGCCGTCCGCGAGGCGAGTGGGGACAGGACTCCCCGACCGCCTGGAGCGAGGGAGCCGCTGCCGGGGGTGGAGGAGTGCCCTGCCGTCCCCCGGGAACGCGGAGGGGTCGAGAGAAGACCGCCGTCCGCGGGGGGAGGAGGGAAGCGACTCCCCGACCGCCTGGAGTGGTAGGGCCGCTGCCAGGGGCGGAGGAGAGTCCCCAAGGGACGCCGGGAACGCGGAGGGGCGTTCTGTCCGCTGGGGGTCGGAGGTCTGACTCCGGTCCGCCCGGGGAGGAGCGGCTGCAGTCCGCCTGAGAGGGTGGAGTAGTGATCGAGGACCACGCGACGGCGCATCAGAGAACCGGTGAGTTTCTTTTTCTCTCTCTCTCTCTCTCTCTCTCTGCCGCTCCGTGTTGGCCTTTCCCTCGCCATTTTGTGTTGTTGTTTTTTCCCCTCCTGTCTCCTCCCAGGTCGAGGAAGGCGGGGAGGACCCGCCGGCAGTCGGGGCATAAGGCACGCCCCCACATCCCCCCCGGGCCTGAGGCAACGCCGGGAGGAGTGTAGAGCCAAGGAGGGCGGGGCCGGGCTGGAATGAGACACACCCGGTCCCCAATCAGCCTGATGGGGCGCGCGAGGCATAAAGGCGGCCGGGGACGACAGTTAGAGAGAGAGAGAATTGCAGGCAGCTGTGCTGTGTTTTTAGTTGTGTGTGTTTTTGGTTAATAAATTATTATTTAAGTTGTCAAGCCGGTTCTCGCCTCCTCCTTTCCTCTAAACCCCCTTACATATATATATATATAATAATAAATTAAATAAATAAATACTGGCTCGAAGAGTCATTTGTTTTGGGAATCGGACTACACTGGTCTCACTCTGTAGATTTAGTAGCAGCGTTGCAGCGCTGAAAAACACAGTCTGTTTATTTTACAGGCCTACAGAGCCCCTTTGAGGACAAAACTGGAACATTACTTTTAGAAGCTGACACAGACACTAATAGAAAGGAAAAGCACCTGCCAGAATGGCGGGTGACACTGCGAAATTAACCTGCCAAATACAAGATACAGTGCATCCGGAAAGTATTCACAGTGCTTCACTTTTTCCACATTTTGTTATGTTATAGCCTTATTCCAAAATGGATTAAATTCATTATTTTCCTCAAAATTCTACAAACAATACCCCATAATGACAACGTGAAAGAAGTTTGTTTGAAATCTTTGCAAATTTATTAAAAATAAAAAATGAAAAAAATCACATGTACATAAGTATTCACAGCCTTTGCCATGACACTCAAAATTGAGCTCAGGTGCATCCTGTTTCCACTGATCATCCTTGAGATGTTTCTACAACTTGATTGGAGTCCACCTGTGGTAAATTCAGTTGATTGGACATGATTTGGAAACACACCTGTCTATATAAGGTCCCACAGTTAACAGTGCATGTCAGAACACAAACCAAGCCATGAAGTCCAAGGAATTGTCTATAGACCTCCGAGACAGAATTGTATCGAGGCACAGATCTGGGGAAGGGTACAGAAAAATTTCTGCAGCATTGAAGGTCCCAATGAGCACAGTGGCCTCCATCATCCGTAAATGGAAGAAGTTTGGAACCACCAGGACTCTTCCTAGAGCTGGCCGCCCAGCCAAACTGAGCAATCGGGGAAGAAGGGCTTTAGTCAGGGAGGTGACCAAGAACCCGATGGTCACTCTGACAGAGCTCCAGCGTTTCTCTGTGGAGAGAGGTGAACCTTCCAGAAGAACAACCATCTCTGCAGCACTCCACCAATCAGGCCTGTATGGTAGAGTGGCCAGACGGAAGCCACTCCTCAGTAAAAGGCACATGACAGCCCACCTAAAGGACTCTCAAACCATGAGAAACAAAATTCTCTGGTCTGATGAAACAAAGATTGAACTCTTTGGCCTGAATGTTAAGCGTCATGTCTGGAGGAAACCAGGCACCGCTCATCACCTGGCCAATACCATCCCTACAGTGAAGCATGGTGGTGGCAGCATCATGCTGTGGGTATCAAGTCAGGATCAAAGGAAAGATGAATGCAGCAATGTACAGAGACATCCTTGATGAAAACCTGCTCCAGAGCGCTCTGGACCTCAGACTGGGGCGAAGGTTCATCTTCCAACAGGACAACGACCCTAAGCACACAGCCAATATAACAAAGGAGTGGCTACGGGACAACTCTGTGAATGTCCTTGAGTGGCCCAGCCAGAGCCCAGACTTGAACCCAATTGAACATCTCTGGAGAGATCTGAAAATGGCTGTGCACCGATGCTCCCCAACCAACCTGATGGAGCTTGAGAGGTCCTGCAAAGAAGAATGGGAGAAACTGCCCAAAAATAGGTGTGCCAAGCTTGTAGCATCATACTCAAAAAGACTTGAGGCTGTAATTGGTGCCAAAGGTGCTTCAACAAAGTATTGAGCAAAGGCTGTGAATACTTATGTACATGTGATTTTTTTTCATTTTTTATTTTTAATAAATGTGCAAAGATTTCAAAGAAACTTTTTCACGTTGTCATTATGGGGTATTGTTTGTAGAATTTTGAGGAAAATAATGAATTTAATCCATTTTGGAATAAGACTGTAACATAACAAAATGTGGAAAAAGTGAAGCGCTGTGAATACTTTCCGGAATGCACTGTACATTTTTGAATATCCGTTATTCACCATGTTGAAGTTCTGCACTTTGCATCCACATATCCCTCTCAAAGGAGTCTGATCGGGGTTACGTGAACATAACGGAGCCTAATTATACTATATTATCCTTAACACACCCTAGTCACTTAAACAAACAACCGACTAGTCGATTATGAAAATGGGTGGTTTTGCACATCCCTAAAGATCTCTGTTTTTGCTGGCATCTCAGGCTCATGGTTCAGAAGTCTACAATCATACCACAAATGGGAATAGTCATAAAAGCCATGGCATAGTTGATAGCACACATTCGGAGGCCTATATAAGAGCAGTTTAAATCCGAGTCATGTCCCGATCCCAAACTTTCCTGTCTCTGTTTACGGTCCTATAAATAAATAAACGGCTAAAAAATATCTAAAAGAAAAAACCAATGCGTGTGTGTGTGTGTGTGTGGGGCGGGGGATTAGTCATATTTTCCACAGGATCACAGTAATGGGAAAGCAACAACTTTATAATACTGTCATCATTTTGCATTCATGTGCTCTCCATTATGATTAGGCTGAAAGATGTCAGTTAGGATGGATGTACATGACAAATGAGGAGAGAAACCACGGTTTGTTGGGCATCCTTGTAAAACTGTACTGAACTGTTAGGTAAAACTTTTGGTGGCTTGAAGGAAGTGTCTAATTCAGCAATATCCTTGGATCACTGAAATAGGTGTCCCGAGAAACGTTGAGAAATCAGAGGAGCGGCCCGTGCTCATTTAAAAACGTAATCAATCTCAAACACTCTCGGCTTGTCAATTATTGTGCATCTTTTGTTGATATGTCTCTGCAGGACCAGGTTTTGGAGAGTGGCCGTGTAGTTTAAGAAATAGGGTAGGTCTAAATTAATGGAAGCTAGCAGCAAAACAGCTGAAAATCACTTACAGCACATTTAACTAGATGAAAAACAACAAACATGATTCAGCAACACTGTCTAATTTAAGATCAACACGTCTTACCCTTCACCAGACTCTGGACATTGCAGGTAAACACATGCTGTCTGATATCTGACTTATATTTCTCATGTGATACATGTGCACAATCTGACCCTCCTCTATTGCCCAATTACCAACACAACAATTAATAACATTACAATACTGGAAGCAATTACGATCTGAGAGACATCAGTAACTTCACAAATCAGGTAAACTGACAACAAACATTTAAAGAAGGCTTACGCCAAATTTTTACACATATTGGGAGGGCAGTGAGGGTGGACTCAGTGTGAGTGATTCAGACCTGGCTCTTATACTCAGCACCTGTTGAGCTGTCTGACAGTTTGACCCCCTCACCAGAGCAGCTCAGCTGAGCCCAGTGTCTCCAGCTCTATCTATAGACCAGCAGAGCCTCCATCATGAGATTGCAACAAGAAATCTGAGCAGAGGAAGCACACTTACACACACACACACACACACACACACACACACACACACACACACTGAAACATAGCATTTCCATTTATTAGAGAGAGTCTTACTGTATTCTTCAGAACAAGAGCTCTATAGTCAGACAGACCAATGAGATGCCACAGACTGACAACACAATATTACTTCCGCTTATCAAAGTATGATATTGAAATGTTTATGACTATTTCTTACTGCAGGTCACAATAAAATGCAAAGCGTCTTTATTGCTCTGGTTCGTTATTCATAGAGCACTCGGAATGTTAAAATATCTTGCCATTTAACACACACCAAAAAAGGGGCTTTACAGAGCAAACGATATGGACACATTTGTGTGAAATATTACTGTGCGAATGTGGAAAATAACTCAAGCCCACCGATGTGAGTGGCTTTTGATACCTAATCGAAATATAGAAAGGCATCTCCAATATTTATCCTTGTTTTACTACGCCTCTGGTCATGGTGGTTTTTAGACAGATGGCGAGGCTTTTTAGGTCAGGTGGAATCTGTTATCTCTGATCCAGTTCGTTTGCTGGCTTCCATGGTTGTAGCACGCAGTGTTGTTTGCCTGCAAACTTGTTCAAATCTGGCAACCCGGCGATGTCAAAATACTATTTGTGAATGGGCAGGGATCACACAGGCCAAAACATAAACAGAAATTCCGGCCCGGAATGGAAACTTCCATGTAGAATACACTGGCTGTAGCACTTATCGGAGAAGCCAGTATTTCAACTTAGCATGTTTCATAATTCTCTAATGACATATTATGGTCATTTTAAGATTTAGTACAGTAAAAATATTACATATAGCACCTTTAAAGATTGTATTACTCTTAGTGAATCTAAAAATCACTGTTAAAACCAAGGAACTTGACTATTATGTATGTTGCTGATTTATGTACAGTATGGTGCAAAAGTTTTAAGCAGTTGTGAAAAATGTTGTATAGTGATGATGTTTCTTAAAAGAAATAATGTCATGAATAATTTTATCAATTAACTAGGGCTGGGTATTGATACAGATTTCCCGATTCAATTCCGATTCACAAGCTCTCGGTTCGATTCCAACTCGATTCATATGGGTATATTATAATATCAGTTATAATATCCTGTTTGCTTACTTGTGAAAAAAGTCTCTCCCATCTAATACTGTTAATTATACAGGAGACCTTCTAACTAGGTACATTACGAAAACATTCTTTTTACTAATCATATTTTATTAGTTATTCATCATTTTGGTCACATTTTAGCTTTTAAAATAAACAAATCCATGTATTTAATCAATAAATGATAATATATTGCATTTATTATTTTTGTTACATGTTTATTGTTATAACATAATTTGTACTATTTACAGGTATTTACACTGATTTGTTGAACACGTGTTAAAAACTGGTACTGTCTCTTTAAGACAGACAGCATTTATGTAAACAGCATCTGTAAATAAGCACATTAACGAGAGAGAATTGAACAACTATCTTAACTGTCCTGCGAGTGATTAGAATTAAATGTTTCTTTTTGTTGTTTTCGATCAACAACTGACTGTAGAGAACAGAAACGGTATTGTAAAATAGCCATTATTAAATGATAAATGGGTTGAGTGGATCTCGTATTTGGACTAACACGGAACAACTTTTACTCTCAACACGCAGTGAAAGGATCTCACTGCTGAATACTCCACCACTATACAACACAATTACAGGTGAGTGAAATCTAAACATTTACCAACCAGTTGCCAATATACAGTGTGAAATTTGGTTGCTAATGGGGGAAATGTTCTCTAATTGTAGTAAAGGGTTGCATATAGAGTAAAAGAACAATTGTGGGATTTAAGAATCAATAGCAAGATCGTTCAAATGAAGATCGCGATGCATTGGAAAATCGATATTTTTACCCATCCCTACAATTAACTTCATAAAAAAAAGTAAACATAAAAAAACTCAATCAATATTTGACCACCCTATGCCTTTAAAACAGCAACAATTATCCTACGTATACTTGTGCAAAGTTTTTCAAGGAAATGCGCTCTCACGTGCTAGTACGGAACCAGGGAACTATTTGACAAGAGAAAGAGGGAGAATGAAATACGTGAGGTTTGTGAATTAAATCTGTTTAAACGAGATACCCGCACATATGCAGACAGTATATAATAGAAGTTTTATTGATATTTGCCTTTTTATTAGTAGACGAGATTTAAATGTGGAGTGTGTAATTTTAATACACTTTATTATATTCCGTGAATATCTCTTCACGGTCCGCTAGCTGTCTGTTCTGTGTGTGCGCTGAAAAAAAAAAATCCGGTGTTTGTACAAAGCCCTGGCTCTGTAAATGGGAAAATAAACAAAGTGGATCGGACCGATCCACACAACACTCTTGCGATCACACAGTATTGGCAACGGGCGTGCATGAATTTGGGGGGCAGAACTTCAGAAGGAGCACTGAAGGGAGGGGTGTGTTTGTTTGGTTGTTGAATTCAAATATCAACAGTCATCCTCAGGAATTGCTTTCTCCATCTTTAACATGAAAACCAGTTGAACCATAACACTTGCAATGTTATTGGACAAGCCGATTCCTCTGCAACGATTTCTGTCCGGTGTGTTTGTTATAGTGGTCTTGTTTATTACGACGTTAAAAGTTTATCATCTTTTATTTAGAATGGCCTATTTGTTCACAGAGAATCAGAGAGTGCGAAAGGGTGTGATGAGTCTGAGGGTGTTGGCAAAGGTTGTTTGAAAACACTTTATTCTTGTAATTCTATTTGGTGCCACTAGTAGCGCAGAAACTACACACTCCACCTTTAATATTTACAGGGAACTGTTGAGGAGAGAAAAAGAGAGAAAATGAAACAGAAAACTGTAACATCATGAGCTTGTCTGGCTCTGATATGCAGGACCGTTTAAATGAGACTGTGTTGCACACCAGTCTATTATTGTGGTTACACGATAGCACGTAACCACAAAACAAACTGTGAATGGTCTTTTACCTGTCTCAAATGGCTCATTCACTTGCAAGAATTTGATTTTCGGGGACCTGGGTAGCTCAGTGGTAAAAGACGCTGGCTAACACCCCTGGAGTTCGCTAGTTCGAATCCCAGGGTGTGCTGAGTGACTCCAGCCAGGTCTCCTAAGCAACCAAATTGGCCCGGTTGCTAGGGAGGGTAGAGTCACATGGGGTAACCTCCTCGTGGTCACTATCACGTGGTTCGTTCTTGGTGGGGCGCGTGGCGAGTTGAGCGTGGATGCCGGGATGGTGTGAAGCCTCCATGCTTCCATGAAGTCTCCGTGCAACGCGCTCAACAAGCCACGTGATAAGATGCACGGGTTGGCGGTCTCAGATGCGGAGGCAACTGGGATTCGTCCTCCGCCACCCAGATTGAGGCGAATCACTACGCAACCACAAGGACTTAAAAGCGCATAGGGAATTGGGCATTCCAAATTGGGTGAAAAAGGGGAAAAATAAAAAAAGGTGATTTTCGGCGCTGTCGCAGCTTAAGAAACTAATCGGCCCAACTGGAAAATGTATCATTTATCAAAAAATATCATAATTAATAATTGAGAGTGAACAGAACAAAGTGTAGTGTGACCGCCCCTTGAGGACGATTGCATTCATATCAGCAGCGAACTTTACCAGAGTTCATATGAACCGAAGCCCAGACCACCTTTACAAGCAGACTTCAGAAAACAGCGTTCACATCATCCAAACGAACCGAACTTTGACATCAAACGAACCCTGGTGCACACCAAAAATGCTAGTGGGTAAGCACCCTTAGTGGCACAAGTGCCACCAAACAAAAATGTGCTGTAATCCAGCTCAAATTGACCTCCCCTGAACCACAGTACTCCTGACCATGAACAGAGAAATTGAATGCCATGCTTTCAGTTAACTGAACTTTCCGTAAACAATTAGGGAGTTTCTTCCGCAGCAGACATAAGATGGTTGGACTCAAAGACACGTTCAATTAAACAAGCAAGTGCATAAAGCATGTCGTTGGTAGACTATGATTCATAATCTTTGGACTGCATGGATGGAGTGACTCCAGTTTCAGTGACACTTCAAGATGATGACAGCACATACAGTATCTAGCAGAAAATGTCCTAATGGATCAGCTTGTAATTCAGCTTCTCTCAATTGTAAAAATAGTGTATCTTGGGTTAATTCACTGTCACTGAATTTTTTTTATAAATCTGGAAGATGTGAACTCAAAAGTTTTTTTTTTGTCAACTTGGCTGTAAATCATCTTTAAAGGGTAGTTTACCCAAAAATAAAAAAGTACAACATAATTTACTATGTCAACCCTGTAGAAAAGAAGATGCTATGCAGAATGTAAGGAACTGAAAGCCATTCACCAGTCACTTTAATTGCATCTTTATTCCATTCAATGAAAGTGATTGGTGATCGAGGCTGCCTAAAGCCCAGCGCACTGTACGATTTTGGCCACGATTCTGCCGTCTGAGACAAATTTTGTAGGGCAAAATCGGCAGTCTTACAACGTTTAGTGTGACATGCTCACCAATGGCCGATTAATAACCACTGTGATGATCTTTAGCCTCTGACGAAGTTCTGGCAGTGTCAGAAATTTAGCATTGCATTCGTATAGTGTGACTGCAATTAAGATGGCCAGATGTGATAGTCCGCTCCTCTCTTGCTCCCCAATTCACTGTTTTCGGAGAAACCCCACAGAGCTCCTCTGTAAGAAACCTGCTCCGCATCTGCACCATAGCAACATTTGCGCCCAGTTATCACTCTACTCAAGCTCTTTCAATGTTTTTTCTTCTTTTAATTTTATATAAAAAGTTTTAATAAATAAATAAGCAGAAAATACTCGGAGAAGAGTGTAATACTTCAGCAATATGAAAACATTATTCCCCAAATTAAATACAGAGCAAAACTAAAATAAATGATTGCATTTTCTTAACACGTTTTTTCTTTACATTTATCAAGCATTTTCTTTACAACTTTATTATAGTTATTTTAATAAATTTACTTTAAGCATCTGTAAACTTCTAGTTAAGATTCACACCACTCCAATTTCATAAAAAAAATCTAATAAAAAAAAAAAAAAGAACAATTTATATTGTTAAGTATTTATGAAACGTTTTAATCCAAATCAGCAGATACAACTGGATACAATAACAGAAATCGATGTCATGTTTGTCCATTATCCATAGGGAATTTGCAAGCGCGATATATTATTAGCCTACATGAATTTCGAAATTTTGTGTGGCCTATAGGTTACTAATCTAAAAGTGGAGAAAGACATACTATAACCCACCTTTTTTGGTTTCCCTATGTGAACGCAGAACTTTGTAATTTTTCGGGCCACAAGTCTTCTTTTTTTCACAATGAATCTTTGCTCGTGGTAGCTAATTATTACTGTAGGCTACCTCCCCCACTGGCGTTCATTCTCAACATCTGTAATTTTGTGTTTTTGTGATCAGGATGTCTTATTAAAGGCCTATTTGACAGGTGATGGAGTGGTATTTGAGCAACGGAAATGCTGATGCCCTGACTTTCAGAAAGGAAAAAAAATGTTGTTGCTCCTCCGGGCAAATCTTGTTGTTTCGCTTCTATTCATTATTAACGATCTATATACTTCTATTATATTAACAATCACGTTCACTGATCGGGACGATTAGGACCACCGATGTGTATCATACAGTCTGACAATGTGACAGTGTGCCATTGCGATCTCAATGTGTTTATATCATACAGTCTGACAAGTAACAATCTTAAAGGACTATAAAAATCCTACAGTGTAAAGCGAGCTTAACATCTCCTTTTGTGTTCCATGGAAGAAAAAAAAAGTCATACAGGTTTGGAACAACATGAGGGTGATTAAATGATGACAGAATTAAAATTTTTGGGTGAACTGTCCCTTTAACAGTTCTGATATTTCACAAATAACAATGGCTGCAGTTTCACTTCTGCAGTGCAACCCACACCCTTTAGCTTTAGATTTCTCTGTTCCCTCTTTTCAAATCTTATATGGTCCATATTCAGGTGAGGACAGATTACTGCACAAACTTGCTAATTCTGTGACAGTATCAAAATTAAACAACGGTCTTCCATTTCCTTCACACTTTCCCATACGCTAAACACTTAACAAACAATTGGGTTCTATTTAATGTGACAGCAACCAACCTCTGATTTGATTGCCTTACTACACTGCTGCATAAAAAGTTTGCTCTTACATCAAACGCTTATTTGAAGGTATGTACTTCGCTTCACTTCGACTTCTAATTTCACAATTTTCAGTGATAGATGCAGGTTTCCACTCATGTTTATTTCCTCAGCTGACACTGTCTTATCACAGCAACAAGAAATGCATAAGTCATGGAATAAGTTAGAGTTTTATAATTTAGAAAATGTGATATCAAAACTGACAATAAGGCTAAGCAATATGGAATACTCAGGTCATCCAATTTAGTCACATGAGGGCTCTGTAATTATGAATGTGGGTCATACAAGTTAATTTCAGCAAGAAGAGTCCCAGAGCGCAGAGCTGATAGCAGTCAGAGCTTTCTGCTCATGAGAGTGATGGGCTCACACGTGTGCTGTTGAAAAATCTACAACAAGTCCATACTGGCTGCTCCCTGCTTAAGATGTGAGTCAAACTACATCAGCTGCAGCTCCAACTGGCAGAACCTGAACGTCCACATATCAACACATCACAACAGGGCTGCTGACTGACATTACAATCCACTTTCAAACCTTTTGGACCTCAATGTAGAGATGAGATCCATATCAGATTTTTTGTCATCTTTGGGAGTCACTTGAGTTCAACTAGGACACATATTTGTAAAGTCATAATTACTGGAACAGAATTTGCAACATAAAATTAAAGGGGGTACTGTCATATTTTATTTATCCAGATACAAGTGCAGAAATGTACAGATGTGATTTAAGCTATTTTGCTAACTTTCGCCAGACAATGGAGAAAAAAAAAAAATAATATATATATATATATATATATATATATATATACACACACACACACACACACACACACAGAGCTGTGCTAAAAAGTTTGCATACCCTGGCAGAAATTGTGAAAATTTGGCATTGATTTTGAAAATATGACTGATTATGCAAAAAAACTGTCTTTTATTTAAGGATAGTGATCATATGAAGCCATTTATTATCACATAGTTGTTTGGCTCCTTTTTAAATCATAATGATAACAGAAATCACCCAAATGGCCCTGATCAAAAGTTTACATACCCTTGAATGTTTGGCCTTGTTACAGACACACATGGTGACACACACAGGTTTAAATGGCAATTAAAGGTTAATTTCCCACACCTGTGGCTTTTTAAATTGCAATTAGTGTCTGTGTATAAATAGTCAATGAGTTTGTTAGCTCTCATGTGGATGCACTGAGCAGGCTAGATACCGAGCCATGGGGAGCAGAAAAGAAATGTCAAAAGACCTGTGTAACAAGGTAAAGGAACTTTATAAAGATGGAAAAGGATATAAAAAGATATCCAAAGCCTTGAAAATGCCAGTCAGTACTGTTCAATCACTTATTAAGAAGTGGAAAATTCGGGGATCTCTTGATACCAAGCCAAGGTCATGTAGACCAAGAAAGATTTCAGCCACAACTGAAAGAAGAATTGTTCAGGATACAAAGAAAAACCCACAGGTAACCTCAGGAGAAATACAGGCTGTGTGGTTGTTTCAAGGAGCACAATACGACGATACTTGAACAAAAATGAGCTGCATGGTCGAGTTGCCAGAAGGAAGCCATTACTGTGCCAATGCCACAAATGACAACACCTTGACATGCCTCACAGCTTCTGGCACACTGTAATTTGGAGTGACGAGACCAAAATAGAGCTTTATGGTCACAACCATAACCGCTATGTTTGGAGAGGGGTAAGCAAGGCCTATACTGATAAGAATACCATCCCCACTGTGAAGCATGGTGGTGGCTCACTGATGTTTTGGGGGGTGTGTGAGCTCTAAAGGCACGGGGAATCTTGTGAAAATTGATGGCAAGATGAATGCAGCATGTTATCAGAAAATACTGGCAGACAATTTGCATTCTTCTGCATGAAAGCTGCGCATGGGACGCTCTTGGACTTTGCAGCACGACAATGACCTTAAGCACAAGGCCAAGTTGACCCTCCAGTGGTTACCGCAGAAAAAGTTGAAGGTTCTGGAGTGGCCATCACAGTCTCCTGACCTTAATATCATCAAGCCACTTTGGGGAGATCTCAAACGTGCGGTTCATACAAGACGACCAAAGACTTTGCATGACCTGGAGGCATTTTGCCAAGACGAATGGGCAGCTATACCACCTGCAAGAATTTGGGGCCTCATAGACAACTATTACAAAAGACTGCATGCTGTCATTGATGCTAAAGGGGGCAATAAACAGTATTAAGAACTAAGGGTATGCAGATTTTGAACAGGAGTCATTTCATTTTTTTCTTTGTTGCCATGTTTTGTTTTATGATTGTGCCATTCTGTTATAACCTACAGTTGAATATGAATCCCATAAGAAATAAAAGAAATGTGTTTTGGCTGCTCACTCATGTTTTCTTTAAAAATCTCTAAAAAAATTCTCCAAGGGTATGCAAATTTTGAGCAATTATATATATATATATATATATATATATATAAAAAAAAAAGAGTAGTTCAACCAAAAATGAAAATCCTCTCATTTTCTCACCCTCATGCCATCCCAGATGTGTATAATTTTCAGACCTGCCAACCTTAGGAAAATATATTGAGTACCACAATAGTGCAACGCTTAGTTCACATGCTTTTGCACCACTTCGCTTTGCACACGGTCATTCCCCACTCACTGCCATATCAAGTTATTCAACATATAAATCGGCTATGAAGAAAACAATACAATCATACATGCTTGAGAAGAACTCTTTTAATCTTTTACTCACTTGCACTGCACTGGGCTATATTATAATATACAGTGAAAGTCAAAAGTTTCAGTACACCTGCTTAAAACCATTTTTTTTCATGATTAATATTTCATTGTATGATATGTGTGCTTATACAAACTGATAACCATAAGTGAATTACATTCAATTATTTAATAAAAATGGAAATAATTGATTTTGTATATTGTAACATGTTTTCATTTTCAAGTATTTACAGAAACTTATGTTGTGATGTAAAACAGCCAATTATGAATAAAACCCAAGTTTCTGTTCAGGATTTCCATTTTATTTAATAATTAAATAATTGAATCCGCTTATATAGGCACACATCATATAGGCCTAATGAACAATATTTAGCCTATTCAATAAAAAATGTATCTAGAAATGTTGGCCTTTGAAACTAGAGGTTTAGCTACATTATTACCTGAAGCTCCTTGGTGGCTAATGTAAAAATCATAATTGCACAATGTGCAAAATGCATGAGGGGCGGAGGCAAAGCCACTGCTCTTGATACTTTGTGAGGAACTTCTGGGAGGCATAGACTCGCTTCTTTTTAGGTCTGCTTCTCGCTCTCTCCCTGCCAGTTCCTCCTAATCTGATGCCATGTTTATTTTAACTGCAAGGCGCACACACACACCTCCCGGTAAATTTGTAGGTAACGTTATTTATGCGGCATGTGCTCTCGCATTTTTTTTATCCTGCCATGATCTGCTCCTCTCATTACGGTGATGGGTTTGCCTGCAATAATAATTATGAATACGGTACTATGAAAAGTCACGTTTAACAATCTGCAACACACCTACCATATAACTTAACGTTACTACCAACTTAAATGCCCGGTGAACAAGCAAGCTATCTTGCAAATTACATAATGTTAGACTAACGTTACTAACGTTAAATATTTTCCCCAAGGTTGGCAGGAATGCGTTAACTCAGTTCATAATTTCAACTTTCCACATCCACCCCAGCCCATTTACCTTTGCAAAGGAGTTAAAAGCACCGTCCTCATATGAGGAACCAGCCAGACGGAGTGAGGAGGGGAACGAGAGGGATAAAACCTCTTTCATATTGCTGTCGATTTGCAGTCTCTTGAAATGACTGACATTACGCATTTGTCAATCATCCCCGCTTGATATCTGGGGGAATGTACCCAGCGCTATGATTGGTCGAACTCTTCTTCTTCTTTTGCTTTTCGGCAGACTAGAAGCAGATGCTGTAAGACTTGAGTACTGCACGTACACAATTGAACACAAAGGCATCACCAGCTTTTTGCGTAGAGTGACAAATCGTACCAGCGTACTTTGATGTCAAAATGCGTACCTGCTATGCAAAATGTGTACAGATTGGCAAGTCTGAATTTTCTTTCTGCTGCTGAACGTAAACAAAGATTTTTAGAAGAATATCTCAGCTCTGTAGGTCCATATAATGAAAGTGAATGGTGACCAAAAGTTTGAAGTCCAAAAAGCACATAATGGCAGCATCAAAGTAATCCATATGACACCAGTGGTTTAATCCATGTCTTCTGAAACGATCAAATCGGTTTTGGGTGAGAACAGACCAAAATATAACTCCTTTTTCACTATACATCTTTCCATTGCAGTTTCTAGGCACATTTGACCCTGCACTCTGACCCCAGCTTAGCTGGGATATGTGGAAAAAAAAGAATTTCACTGTATATGTGCAAATGTATAATGTGTGATAAATAAATTTAAATTAATTAAATTGTTTTATGATTTCAAGCTCGACGCATGTGCAGAGGGCTAGATGGTGCTAGGAAGTGTAATCGAGCTTGAAATCATGATTGCCAAGGAGATTTTAGGTGTCAAGATTTATAGTAAAAAGGAGTTATACTTTGGCCTATTCACAGCCAAAACCAATTGGATCGCTTCAGAAGAGCACAGGAGTCATATGTATTACCCGTTTGCGGCTTTTATGAGCTTTTTAGAGCTTCAAATTTTTGGTCACCATTCACTTGCATTGTATGGACCTACAAAGCTGAGATATTCTTCTAAAAATCTTTGTTTATGTTCTGCAGAAGAAAGAAAAGTCATACAAATCTGGGATGGCATGAGGGTGAGTAAATGATGAGAGAATTTAAATGTTTGGGTGAACCATCCCTTTAACCCAAAAATGAAATGAGTCATAATTTACACATCCTCATGTTCCAAAGCTGTTTGACTTTCTTACATCAGACACAAAATTAGATATTTTGAAGAATGAACATCCTGGTCTTTTCCATACAACGAAAGCATAGAAACCAGCGACTGTCAAGTTTAATAAAGGTTGGATGTCAATGGCTAACACTTCGTCTTGTAACCAAATATGACATGCCAAGATTGAATATTAAGTGACAAAGATTTGGAGTGAAAAACAAGTTTTGGTCTGTTCCTCACAAAAAAAACATTATATGGCTTCATAAAAATGGGAATAGAGCTGTTCAGCTGCGATGTCAATTTGTAGGTGAACATGGAAGTGTAATTCTCCATGGGTTCCCTCAGGATTTGCCTATAGGCTAATGGGGTTTTTGAACTTACGAGTAAAATAAAGTCTGGGGTAAACAATACGTGGACGTTTTGTGAATGTGAATTTTGAAGCCGCAAAGTGTTTTTTAAAAAAGTATGCAATTCAATACGGCTTAAACATTCACGTTTGAGGTATGAAAGTGTGTAATTTATGTTGTAGACGATACATGGACGTTTCTTTCAAGTAATGTTTACCACAGACCTTACATTACTCATAAGTTGAAAAACCCGACTATAAAAGCACATAGGAAAATCCCGAGGGAACCCATGACGAATTCTCTTCCGGGAGCTGAACAGTTCTATACAGCGCACGAGTCATATGGACTACGTTTATGATATTTGTAAGGTGCTTTTTGACTGTTATGGAGCTAGACAGTCTCTGATATGCGTTCCACAGAAGACAGAAAGTCATAGTCTAGTTTGAAACAACATGAGGATGGCTACAGGAAACTACCAGCCACAAGATGACATTATGGCGATAAACAGTGTTCACAGAAGAAGACCTCTTACCTCTCTGGCAATGCTGCTCAAAGCGTCATCCTCCGCTGAAAAACGATTTTTAATTTGGGCTCGTTTTCGTCCGGATCCTGGCGTCCCCATGTTAGCAGCAGCTCCACGGCCAAATAAGGATCAATTTACTTCCCGTAATATTCTGCGGATGAAGACAAAAATTATTGCTTACAGTTTTGTTTGAACAAAGTTGAATAAAATAAAAACGTAGGATCAAATGTAGGTTAGATAAGCCTGACATCACACACTCTATCTCCACACACCCACAAATAGAGGCTTAAGTCATGTGTGTCTGGGCTCAGTGCTGATCAACACCAGACACACAACATACACCTAATAATAAAATTCACATGCATGAAGCACTAGTCCTGCAGGGGTGCAAATGTTCCTAAGGCTTTATTTTGATTCATAAAAGGAAAGCAATTTCATATGCTCTCTTGTGAGTGAGTGACCATACGATGAGCCTTGAAAAGCACTCAATTTTATATAAGCAAATTAGAGGACAAATACATCAGTCATAAAAGGGTTTACACCTTACACTAAGATATTTATTTTAAAATTTATTAGATATCACCTTTGTCTTTGTCATGTATTAGCCTATTGTGTGACTATAAACGCATGGCCAGTATGTCAGAATATTTTAAGTACAGTTAAATGTGTAAATTCTATAAATACAAATCTATATATTGATATTTCTGCAGATGTGCTATATATAAACCAGCACTCATTCAGCTGCGTGACAGACTAACTTGAAGCACTTTATTTTCCAGAATACAAAGATATAACCAGAGAGCTTCAGTAAACAAATTAACTATAATTTAACGATGTTAAACGTAATTAAATATAATAAATACTTCATATATTAAGTAAAATTCAATGTTAGTGACATCTAGTTAGCGGTTAGCTTGCTAGCATGTCCTTAGAGGCATAAAGTATGTAAATGTCACAGAACTCTCGTGCTGTTAATTCACGTATTACACTGCAGTGACCTGATTGGACTTTCGTCACAGTTGGCTCCGTTAGTGCCGTTTTCTTACCGTTTCTGTCCGTCACTGTTCCGCTCGGCACTCGGGTCTGTTCTGACTGACTGGGACCCGGGCGCGTTCCCGCTGACTAGCACGAGCGCGATTCGCGTGCACCCCGCGCGGCTGTTCGAATGTGCGCGCGTTCCCGCGTGATAGTCAAAACTGGCACTGTCCGTCACCTCAAACCTTTCCAAGAATACGGCTTATGTTATGTCACGGAAGGCTTGAAAGCACCGTGTCAACGCTAGTTTTTCTGAAACACGCTAAATCACTGGAAAAGTTGATAAATTGTGTTTGTGGGCGTTTCTGAAAGTCAGAAGTGTTTTCCAGCTTCGCGCTGAAAGTCCCGGATGCTGGAAAAGGGGTGTAGCGTTTTAACACGCCTAGATAAACTAGTAATCAGTAGTAACCACTACTAATAAACTAGCCCTAACCCTAACCGATATACCCTAGTCCCGAGCCCAAGCCTAACAACTAACTTTAACCCCTCACCATCTAATCATAGTCCCACACCTAATTTAAACCTAACCCTATTATTTACTGTTTATAATCTCAACTCTAAAACTGACAAGTCTCCTTTTTTCTTAATGAGAATACGAATCATTTACAGAAGAAAACATATATTTGTTTTAACCTAAAACAAGAGGACAGACTGTCCAACCACTAAATAAAATGTTCTGTGTTACCATTACATTTCCAGTCTAATAATGACCTCTAGCTGTTAAAGGTGCACTCCGTAATGTTTTTCCACATTAAAAAAGTTTTTCTCCTAAATAAATAAATATTAATTTTGAAACATATATATAAAGTCATGACAACTGGCATGAGATGAAGATTCCAGTTACATCCGTAACCTTATAAAAGCTGTTTTATTCTACACGTAGAGGGTCCCCTCATGGGGGCTGCCATGTTTGAATCACATGACCAGCCGAATACTACTCGATTAATCTTCGTTACCGCCTTGATATTGGACACTTTCACACATGGATTAAATTAATCATGGCTGATTGTGAATGGGGATTTTCTACAATGGCATCAGAAAATGAAAACTTTTGTGTTTGAATGATGCTGCATTCATGTCACTAGGTATCAGTGTAAATCCAAGATTACTGAGTGCACCTTTAAAGACGATGGAGGACAATGGATATAAATAAAATTAAACAATGGCTGTTTCTCTATGTGCGTTCTTTTGTGTTCTTACATTCTCTGGACTCGTTCTACGTCATCATCCACTGCTGAAGTTCGATTTCAATCATCAAGAATGGCAGTACAGAGAATGCAGGAAATGACCTGGATGTGTCCTTGAAATCGAGGGTGCATTGAATGGTGACTTGTGGGCAAGAACTCAGAACTATGGTGACAGACGAAGGACATTTATCGTTTTGTTTTTCCTCAAGAGTTTCCCGCTGTAAGCTTGCAAAAGTCTGATGGCTCGTGAGAGTCGTTATACTTCGTCACCATTCTTTTTTTTTTTTTTGAGGGGCATCATTTTAATACAGTAATAAACATAGAGAAAATGAGTGTTTACAGACTTTATTCTTTTAATGTGTCACTAGTCCTGCAAAACCTCACTGGTGTGATGATATTAGCTGTCACTGGTGTGATAATGCCAGTAGTTAATTGCGCAGTAGGAAGATCGCAGCACATCTCAAAGATCGCAATAGATGCGTTCTACAGTGTTGGTTGTAGATGGGGAGCCCGGGGGAGCAGTGGCCCCTCTTGACAGAACCCCTCATGTGCCCACCCACTCACAGACTGATCCTGCACGGCCCCCCCATGAAAAAATCCTGGCACCGCCCCTGGCATTCCACTTTCTGTCCTTCCGAGTTTGTTCTTCCAAGGTAGCTTAGCAAGACTGGTCTTTATAAAAACACAAGTCATTCTCTGCGTTCTTAGAATTGAGAAATAATAAATACTCATCCCAATAAATACTTATATAATACATATATAATATATTTATGTAATAAATACAGAAATAAATCAGTCAACGGAAGAATAACTAAATGTAATCATTAGAGAATTGAATCACTAAAGATGTAATATAATACAAATTTTGTGAAAATGTAAAGGCATTTATACCATTGGGCCATTTATTTATTATTTTTTGACAGGTTTGGTTTTAAAGGGATAGTTCACTCAATAATTAAATAAAATTCTCTCATCATTTCCTCACCCTCATGCCATCCCAGATGTATGACTTTTTTCTTCTGCAGAACAAAAAGGTTTTTAGAAGAATATCTCAGCTCTGTGGGTCCAGACATTGCAAGTGAATAGTGACCAGACCCTTCAAGCTCCAAAAAGCCCATAAAGGCAGCATAAAAGTAATCCATATGACTCCAGTGGTTAAATTCATCGCTGTGTCCGAATATCCATACTTCTCTACTATATAGTATGCCAAAAACAGTACACCAATGGAGTAGTATGTCCGAATCCACAGTATTCATGAAGCAGTAAGCGAGAAATACCCAGATGACCTACTATTTCTGGCAAGATTTCACGTTTAAAACACTGGATTTAAAAGAACGGCGGTGAATCTCGAAATAGCTGGCACTTCTCAAGTGCTATAAGATAACTGATCCTTGTGCTTAAATGGTGCTTGTTTAACAAAACCAAAGCAGATCTTTTTCAGGGTTGTTATTATTACATCATATATTCGGGTCACGAGACAATACCAACATCCCCAGATGAAATTTGTCTGAAATCTATTCATACTACTCGCATGCATCCCTAAAATAACCTACTGTTTTGCTGGCAGATAAGTTAGTCCTTCATCAAATACAGTACATACTGTAACAGTATGCGGCTTCGGACGTAGCACATAACTTCAGAAGCGATTTAATTGGTGTGGATGAGAAACAGATCAATATTCAATTTTTTTTTAACTATAAATCTCCACTTTCACTTTCACATTCTGAAAGTGAAAGTGGAGAGTTATAGTAAAAAACGGATTGACATGTTGATCTGTTTCTCACCCATGATTGCATTGCTTCAGAAGACACTGGAGTTGTATGGATTACTTTTATGCTGCCTTTATGTGATTTTTGGAGCTTGAAAGGTCTGGTCACCATTCACTTGCATTGAAAGAGCCTACAGAGCTGAGATATTCTTCTAAAAATCTTTTTTTGTGTTCAGCAGAAGATAGAAAGTCATATACATCTGGGATGGCATGAAAGTGAGTAAATAATGAGAGAATTTTCATTGTTGGGTGAGCTATCCCTTTAACATCTGATGCACACTGTGACGCACTGCGGGAGGCGCTAATGAGCTGAAAAGGTCCGTTCGCTGACGTCATTACAAGAAAAAGAACGAACGTCGCCTTGTTATGACGCGAGTTCAACGTGTGTGTGACATTGGTGTGGTGTGAATTATCTGAACAGGTATTCTATTACGTTATTTATTTATAATATCTAACATCACTTTAAAAGAACGTTTTGCCAGTATTTAAATAGACCGTGATTTACTGCTTTTGAAAGCATTCGAAATAGCATGGAACAGTTAAATAATTGAAGGGGCGTTTTGCTATTTAAATTCACAAAAATATTTTATCTTTATCTTTGTTTTGACTTTCAGATCAGTATGGCCCTGTTTCAGTCAGGATTGATTCTGCCCAAACTGATGCAGCAAAAGGCTTTCAGGTAAACACTATATTATCGTGTTTTATAAGCTCAATGTCGATTTCTTAATCTTTGAGGGTACCTATTTATTTATGTCAAAACCTTGAAATTTACAAACTAATGTTACACATATTGGTCAAGAATCATTTTATCATGATAGCTGTACTGTTTGTATCATTATCATGAAAGATGTACTGTTTTTAGCCTTTGTAATTCACTTCTATCCAGACATGGCTCACTGTGTGATGTCTACTTGAGTGTATGTTAAATGTTGCACTGTAGTTCCTAAAAGAACGTCATTTTGATTCTGTTCATTGCACTGCAATGTGTAAAAATGACATTAGCCTTGACTATAACCTCCAAGTACAATCATGTCTCACAACTTCTGAATACCTAATGTCATATTAAGAATCTCATGTCATTCCAGTGTCTCAGCAGCTATGGCTGCAATTCAGAAGTTAACACGAGTAAGAGTGGTCGACAACAGCGCTCTTGGGAATGCCCATCATCACCGTCCACCAAAGGTCATTCATGTTTACACCAAGAATGGAGTTGGTAAAGTGGGAGACAGAGTTTTGCTGGCTATTAAAGGACAGAAGAAAAAAGCTCTCATAGTTGGTCATAAGATGCCTGGTGCTCAAATGACACCACGCTTCGATTCAAATAACGTTGTTTTGATTGAGGAAAATGGAAACCCCACAGGAACTAGAATTAAAGCTCCTTTACCAACCCAGCTGCGCAAAATGGAGGGAGACTATTCTAAACTTTTAGCCATTGCTCAGCGATTTGTGTAGATCAGCGTTTTCTGTATTCTGGGAGGGAAAATCCCAAATGAGTCTCCTCTATCGAACTTCCTGTTTTTGTAAATATCAAAAGAACTGTTCTTGCTATTCAAGACATTTGTTCTCATGGTTGCTTGCTGAATAATTTATAATAAAATATATGAATGTAACTATATTTCTTTTGGTACTAATGTTTTTAGAGATTGTTACAGTAAACCGATTTCACTTGTTTCAGGTTTCCAGTGCACACATCGTATCCGAACATGTTATGAAATAAAACATGGTCTGATCATTGTAGATCAGTGACAATATAGACACAGAGTGTATGCATTTGTTTGCATCTAAGGCTTTTTTAATAGGATGCAGTGGTTCATCTTGTAGGAAAACTCAGTGGCACTCAGTAGACAACCTTTTGCAAACACTGGTCTTTTAGGGAAAAATGCAAAACTTGATGCACACTTGATATTCATTTCATGCACATGATTTTTCTCAGATATTCCAACAGCCATTACTTGAGTAGTAAGAGGAGGCCCTCTTTAGACATTTAGTGTCTTTAGTGTATTTTTCACCTACAGTGGTTTTTCTCTGTAGTGTAGCTTAGATTTAGAAAAACTTAAGAAAACAAGCAGCACTTTTTTCTAATGAGGTAAAAGCATTTCTATAGATCACAGAAATGGGATTGTTGCATGAAGAGTTCGGGCACTTCACAGCACATTCTCGTGTTGGACTTTCACCAGTTGGTCACCTTAACTGCACATGGTCATGAAGAGCCACTATGTAAAAGGGAAAAGTAAGAGTAATAAGTAAGGTGTTCATTTAAATATTTGCATGGTAACAATTCAAGACAATTCACCTCATTTATGTTCATCTCAGCCACTCCTGTTCCATCTTTATCCAGCTGCTGAAAAGATCCTACAAGGAAGCACAAGACTATATCAGAATCAGAATGAACTTTATTGCCAAGTATGCTTACACATACAAGGAATTTGTCTTGGTGACAGGAGCTTCCAGTACACAATACATAAACAGCAACAAGACTTTTAAAAAAATAATTAAAATTGAATAAAAAATAGATAAATATTGAAATGAAAAAAGTATACATAGAATACACAATAGACAATATATATATATATATATATATATATATATATACACATACATACATACATATACACACACACACACATATACATGCATATACATACATACACTCACAGATACACATACGTAGTGCAAATCTAAATACAAATCGGTTATATACAGTGCAAGGGAATGTAATGGCAGAAGAGGTAGAATGTGTTGGATAATATAAAAAGACTAAACTGTGTATTGCACATTAATTATTGCTCAAAGGGGCAGTTTGAACTGTTCATGAGATGGATAGCCTTGGGGAAAAAAACTCTTCCTGTGCCTGACTGTTCTGGTGCTCTGAAGCGTCGGCCAGATGGCAACAGTTCAAAAAGGTAATGGGCAGGGTGAGTGGGGTCCAGAGTGATTTTCCAGCCTTTTTACTCACTCTGGAAGTGTATAGTTCTTGAAGGGGGGGCAGGGGGCAACCAATAATCCTCTCAGCAGTCCGAACTGTCCTTTGTAGTCTTCTGATGTCTGATTTCACAGCTGAACCAAACCAGACAGTTATTGAAATGCAGAGGACAGACTCAATGACCGCTGAGTAGAACTGTATCAGCAGCGCTGATGTGGCAGGTTGAACTTCCTCTACTGGCGAAGGAAGTACAACCTCTGCTGGGCCTTGTTTGCAATGGAGTCAATGTGGATCTCCCACTTCAGGTCCTGTGAGATGGTAGTGCCCAGGAACCTGAATGACTCCACTGCTGCCACAGTGTTGTTTAGAATGGTGAGGGGGACAGTGTTGGGGGGTTCCTCCTAAAGTCCACAATAATTTCCACCGTTTTGATCGTGTTCAGCTCAAGGTTGTTTTGGCTGCACCAGACAGCCAGCTGTTTAACCTCCCTTCTGTATGCAGACTTATCGTCATCTCGGATGAGGCCGATGACAGTGGTGTCATCTGCAAACTTCAGGAGCCTGACAGAGGAGGGGTCCTTGGCAATGCGGTCGTTGGTGTAGAGGGAGAAGAGTAGTGGGGAGAGCACACATCCCTGGGGGGCACCAGTGCTGATGTACAGGTGCTGGAAGTGAATTTCCCCTGTCTCACAAGCTGCTGCCTGTCTGTCAGAAAGCTGATAATCCACTGACAGATAGACGTGGGAACAGAGAGTTGGTGTAATTAAGTCCGGAGAATAGCTGGGATGATGGTGTTGAAAGCTGAACTTAAGTCCACAAAAAGGATCCTTGCATATGTCCCTGGTCTGTCCAGATGTTGCACGATATGATGCAATTCTATGTTGACAGCATCATCCACAGACCTGTTTGCTCAATAAGCAAATTGAAGGTGATCTAGAAAGGGTCCAGTGATGTCCTTCAGGTGGGCCAACACCAGTCTCTCAAATGACTTCATGACCACAGATGTCAGGGCGACAGGTCTGTAGTCATTAAGTCCTGTGATTTTTGGTTTCTTTGGGATGGAGATGATAGTGGAATGTTTGAAGCAGCATGGGATTTCACATTGCCCAGTGATCTTTTGAAGATCTGTGCGAAGATGGGGGCCAGCTGGTTAGCACAGGATCTAAGACATGCAGGTGAAACGCCATCTGGGCCCTGTGCTTTCCTTATCCTTATATGAAGATCATGCTAGTTTAAAGAGTTTCAGTATATTTTAAAAACATTAAAGGAATAGTTTACCCAAAAATGAAAATTATCTCATTATTCACCCTGATCCCATCCCAGATGTGTATGACTGTCTTTCTTCTGCAGAACACAAATTAAGATTTTTAGAAGAAGATAGAGCTCTTTCAGGTTCTTATAATGGAAGTACACGGGTGCCAGTACTTTGATGGTCCGAAAGTCATATTAAGGCAGCAAAAAAGTAATCCCAACGACTCCAGTCGATCAATGAATGTCTTCTGAAGCAAATTGATATGTTTGTGCAAAAAATAAATCGAGAATTAAAACATTATTAACTTTTAAAAAGCGCTTTTGGCCAGCAGCTGATGCGAAGCGTGACGTAAGTGCATCGGCGAGTTCACGTGAGAATTTGGAAGTGGCACTTATTTACAACTTGTTCGAGACAAGCAAAATCTGTGCAGCACCGATCACCGGTGATCACCACGAGCTGCACACCGGTTAATGTATCCGAGTGTGGTCCGACTTGCTCTGGTCATGTCTAGGGCTGCGTTCCACTTAAAATTTTTATCCCCTCCCCTCACAAACTTCTACTGTGTCTCGTTTCGAAGGCTGCGTCCTTTGAAGGCTGCAGTATACCGAGCGTCCTCCTTTAAAAAAGCCTCGTTTAAACGAGATGGCCTTCGTAGGACAAATGGAAACAGAACGTAACATGGTTGCTATGACAGCAAGCCACTTGCCTTTCTCTCCCCTTTTCTCCCCAATGTGGCATGCCCAATTCCCAATGCACTCTTAAGTCCTTGTGGTGGCGTAGTGACTCGCCTCAGTCCGGGTGGTGGAGGACGAATTTCAGTTGCCTCCGCGTGTGAGACCGTCAGTCCGCGCATCTAATCACGTGGCTTGTTGAGCACATTACCGTGGAGACATAGTGCGTGTGGAGGCTTCACGCTATTCTCCGCGGCATCCATGCACAACTCACCACGTGCCCCACCGAGAGCGAGAACCACATTATAGCGACCACGAGGAGGTTAACCCAACGTGACACTACCCACTCTAGCAACTGGGCCAATTGGTTGCTTGGGAAGCCTGACTAGTAAGAGTTTTCGAACTTGCGACTCCAGGTGTGGTAGTCAGCATCTTAACTTGCTGAGCTACCCAGGCCCCCCAGGAAGCCACTCTTTAAGCGGGCGTGAGCGCTTTGAGTAAGAAGGGAACAAAGTCCCTATGGAAGGGAATGTATGAAGTAAATTTTAGGAGAGTTATAATGATGTAGAGAGAAAAGAAAATAGATTTTACAGGTGTAATTTTAGTCTATAATACATTATTTTAATCATATATTACTATAATTATACATATTATATACTCTACACCCTTCTACTGAGGTACTTCAACTTGGGAATTAACATTACTTGCATTTGAACATCATATTTCAAGCAAATTGGCATCATTTTATTTAGACAAATGAAAAAATTTGGGTTGTGAGTGCCTACGAAGGATACACCTCATGCATCCTCTGAATTCCCGTGAAAGACGGTCACATTCGAAGGCTTCGTGTCCTACTCGCTTTTCTGAAATGAGACAGCCTTGATGACGGTTGTGGCAGACAAATGCGGCCTCTGGAGGATTCAGCCTTCGAAATGAGACACAGGCTGCCTTCCACTTCACTTTTAACATCCACTCACTTACTCCCTTAAGCACTTCTCCTTGTGGGAATCCTCGCCACGATTTTGGAAGTCTCTTCCACTTAATTAAGTGAGCGAGGGAAGTTTCTGTTGACAGACCCTCAACCCGTCGATTCTGACCGAGGGAACGAGTCTACTCTGATGTACGCTTCAGGCAGCTCCATATCCCACAATGCAACTCGATTGTGACATAACAGCATATCGTGATTCATCAACCCTAACCCTACACAACTCTAATTTATGATAAAAGAGAAGTTAGGTCAATTAAGCAGTTTAGAAAAGTTATATTGAGATTTAACAGCATAATACTTCTAGCTACCTTAAACTGTTTATCACACAGTTATAGCCTATGTGTTCATTGTTATGTTAACGTTTTCGTTTGTGTAAATCTTGATTAATCCTTTCTAACAATTCATACTAATGAAAAAATAAAAATAAATAAATAAACATACGAGATACAACATACGAGCCTCTGAAATCAATCTCCGGAAACATTGTTTTCTCAGGTGCAATCTAGGGGTAACCATCGACAACAAACTAAATTTCACAGACCACATCTCAAAGACCTCAAGATCATGTATATTTACACTCTACAATATCAGGAAGACCCTTCCTCTCTGAACATGCCACATAACTGCTTGTCCAGTCACTTGTCATAACTAGACTGGACTACTGTAACACTCTCATTGCAGGCCTCCCTGCATGTGCAATTAGACCCCTGCAAATGATCCAGAATGCAGCAGCATGTCTGGTCTTTAATGAACCAAAGAGAGCGCATGTTACACCACTCCTCATCTCTCTCCACTGGCTGCTGGTTGATGCACGTATCAAATTCAAGGCTCTGATGCTGGCATACAGAACAGTCACTGGGTCTGTTCCAGCATATCTAAAATAATTTATGCAGAGCTATGCGCCCACTAGAAGCCTGCGGTCGGCTAAGGAAAGTCGCCTTGTTGTACCAACACAACGAGGCACCAAAACACTTTCCCGGACTTTCAGCTTCATCGTACCACATTGGTGGAATGACCTTCCCAACTCCATCCCTGAAGCTGACTCACTCTCTGTCTTCAAAAAATTACTGAAAACACATCTTTTCCATGAGCACTTAACCAGTCATTTAAAAAAAAATTTTTTGTTTTTGTTGCACATTAATCTGTTTTGAATACTATTCTGATGCTAGTGAAACTTTATAATATGGCACTTTTCATACCACTGTCTCCTTAGGATGATTCGTTTATAACTTCCTCTTTTGTAAGTCGCTTTGGATAAAAGTGTCTGCCAAATGAATAAATGTAAATGTAAATGTCATTGGCTTAAACAACTGTGATGTTTTGTTCTCTTTTAAAATATATGATTTTTTATATCTAATATCATGTTTTTGTGTGTATAAATTAGCCTATATGTGAATATTCCCAACACTCTGACAGTGTGAACTCTGTATGGGATATGTGATTGTTATCTTATTTCTGAAATATGTAAAATACGTGTTTTTATTAAACAACAAATGGCGCAAAACAGCAGTTGTGGTAATGCACTGTTAAGTTGCGATCCGCCAATAAAACAGAAGCAACAGCATGAACGCGAATCCCGATATCTGCCTTTGATCTCGAAGGTGTCTGATCCACTATGAGAAGTGAGAGCTGTCTGACTTGACTTTCATTCCTCCCCTGACTGCACCTGCCTACTCTCGTCAGCTTTCAAGACGAGGCATTTGGTGTCTCAAACAAGCCCAAGAGAAGAACGAATGTCACGTGAGAATTCAGCCATTTCAAACCACATCAGAGCCCTGGATGGAAGCACCGATTTAAAGTTCAAAATGTTTTAATTTTCGACTTGTTTCTTACATTAACCTATCGATTCGCTTCAGAAGACATTCATTGATCGACTGGAGTTGCGGGGATTACTTTTATGCTGCCTAAATGTGACTTTTGGACCATCAAAGTGCTGGCACCCGTGTACTTCCATTATAAGGACCTGAAAGAGCTCTATCTTCAAAAAAATCTTCATTTGTGTTCTGCTGACGAAAGACAGCCATACACATCTGGTATGGCATCAGGGTAAGTGAATAATAAGATCATTTAAATTTGTGGGTGAACTTTTCCTTTAAAGGCGATGCAAGCGATCTCAGCCGCTTTTTTAACATCTGCGAGTCTCTCTCTCCAAAACTCCACCCTCATTTCAGCAAACCCAAACACACATTGTCTTATAAACTAAAACATACAATTACAGCACCTTGCACCATGTAATACAAATAGAAACACTTACTGAACATGGTCTCCAATTTGATCAAGCAACAGATGAAGTTATCAAAATCGATGACCTCGTTCTCAGCATATCTGGCTACAAGGATCTGGTTCAGTCTGTTGTTGAGCTTGAAACCTAAAGAGAAGGCAAGCAGGATTCATTTGGACAAGGGTCAGAAATTATGAGGGGCTTGTGGCAAAAATACCACCAAAAGTGAAAAAAATGCCCTTGAAAATTAAAATGTGGGGGCAATAAATGCCTTGTAATTAAATTTTCTGTTTTTTTTATTTACAACATTATATAGTTCTTAATATTCCATCTAAGCCTAGTTATACACATTAACACATAAAATATGATTTGATGTTGAGTTAATTTTATGGGTAGGCGGTAATATATTCTTAATTCTAATTATTCAGTTTGACAATTTATTTTTTTTAGAAAAGTCCCACATAAATGTAAAAAACAAATGCCCTTGAAAATTAAATCCACGGGGCAGTTTTGCCCCATTTTGAAAAACGTTTCTGACATTTCTGACACTGATATGGATACAGGATTTCACTTTATTCGCAAAATAGTTTGTTTCGGAGAAGGGTCCAAAATGAACACTCGTCAAGTGCCACATACTAGTAAAAATGGGCTTTTACTTCAGTTAGCCTGTAACTTTTCTAGGAATTGTAAAATAATGCATGGTTGAAATGGCAAATTATGGAAAAGGACAATATAAGAATCAAATCACAGAGATTAAAACCTTTATAAATCAAACTTATTTACATCAATCTTATTCATTCATCATCATATGCTTATATATGAAGCCAAACACATATTTTCTTTTACTGTCATAACTCCAGAACTTTACGAACATTCCTGGCATTAAGGCACCACAACAACAATATGAGGAACAAAATCACAATCTCAGTGTTTTTGAGATTGAGAGGTAGCATTTGACAGAGAGATACAGTGAGTGACACTAAGACTTGTTCAAATATACAGGAAAACAGCCAAAGAATTATTTTGTCATAGGAACAAATATATATATATATATATATATATATATATATATATATATATATATATATATATATACACATACACACACTGGCGGCCAAAAGCTTGGAATAATGTACAGATTTTGCTCTTATGGAAAGAAATTGGTACTTTTATTCACCAAGGTGGCATTCAACTGATCACAATGTATAGTCAGGACATTAATAAAATGAAAAATTACTATTACAATTTGATTTTTTTTTCAGAACTTCTTAAACTACTTCAAAGAGTTCTCATCAAAAAAAATCCTTCATGTGCATCAATGACAGATTTGCAGATCCTTGGTATTCTAGCTGTCAGTTTGTCCAGATACTCAGGTGACATTTCACCCCACGCTTCCTGTAGCACTTGCCATAGATGTGGCTGACTTCTCACACATCTTACAGTCTAGCTGATCCCACAAAAGGTCAATGAGGTTAAGATCCATAACACTCTTTTCCAATTATCTGTTGTCTAATGTCTGTTCTTTGCCCACTCTAACCTTTTCTTTTTGTTTTTCTGTTTCAAAAGTGGCTGTTTCTTTGCAGTTCTTCCCATAAGGCCTGCACCCCTGAGTCTTCTCTTTACTATTGTACATGAAACTGGTGTTGAGCGGGTAGAATTCAATGAAGCTGTCAGCTGAGGATATGCGAGGCATCTATTTCTCAAACTAGAGACTCTGATGTACTTATCCTCTTGTTTAGTTGTACATCTGGCCTTCCACATCTCTTTCTGTCCTTCAGAGCCCATTGACCTTTATCTTTGAAGATTCTTGTGTACACCTTTGTATGAAATCTTCAGTTTTTTAGCAATTTCAAGCATTGTATAGCCTTCATTCCTCAAAACAATGATTGACTGACAAGTTTCTAGAGAAAGCTGTTTCTTTTTTGCCATTTTTGTCCTAATATTGACCTTAAGACATGCCAGTCTATTGCATACTGTGGCAACTCAAAAACAAACCCAAAGACAATGTTAAGCTTCATTTAATGAACCAAATAGCTTTCAACTGTGTTTGATATAATGGCAAGTGATTTTCTAGTACCATATTTGCAATTTAGCATGATTACTCAAGGACAAGGTGTTGGAGTGATGGCTGCTGGAAATGGGGCCTGTCTAGATTTGATCAAAAATGACTTTTTTCGGGTGCCTGGGTAGCTCAGCAAGTAAAGACGCTGACTACCACACCTGGAGTTGCGAGTTCGAATCCAGGGTATGCTGAGTGACTCCAGCCAGGTCTCCTAAGCAACCAATTGGCCCGGTTGCTGGGGAGGGTAGAGTCACATGGGGTAACCTCCTCGTGGTCACAATAATGTGGTTCGCTCTTGGTGGGGTGCGTGGTGAGTTGTGCGTGGATGTTGTGGAGAATAGCGTGAAGCCTCCACACGCGTTATGTCTCCATGTTAACGCGCACAACAAGCCACGTGATAAGATGCAGATTGACGGTCTCAGAAGCGGAAGCAACTGAGATTTGTCTTCCGCCACCCAGATTGAGGTGAGTCACTACGGCACCACGAGGACTTAAGCGAGGACTGGGAGAAAACCCTCCCCCAAAAAATGACTTTTTTACAAATGATGGTGCTGTTTTTTACATCAGTAATGTCCTGACTATACTTTGTGATCAGTTGAATGCCACTTTGGTGAACTGAAATACCAATTTCCTTCCAAAACAGCAAAATCTGTACATTATTCCAAACTTTTGGCCACCAGCATATATATATATATATATATATATATATATATATATATATATATATATATATATATATATATAACTCAGCAAAAATAGAAACATCCTCTCACTTTCAACTGCTTTTATTTTCAGCAAATTTAACATGTGTAAATATTTGTATGAACATAAAAAGATTCAACAATTAAGACATAAACTGAACAAGTTTCACAGACATGTGACTAACAGAAATGGAATAATGTGTCCCTGAACAAAGGGGGGGTCAAAATCAAAAGTAACAGTCAGTATCTGGTGTGGCCACCAGCTGCATTAAGTACTGCAGTTCATCTCCTCCTCATGGACTGCACCAGATTTGCCAGTTCTTGCTGTGAGATGTTACCCCACTCTTCCACCAAGGCAATTGCAAGTTCCCAGACATTTCTGGGGGGAATGGCCCTAGCCCTCACCCTCTGATCCAACAGGTCCCAGACGTGCTCAATGGGATTGAGGTCCGGGCTCTTCGCTGGCCATGGCAGAACACTGACATTCCTGTCTTGCAGGAAATCATGCACAGAACGAGCAGTATGGCTGGTGGCATTGTCATGCTGGAGGGTCATGTCACGATGAGCCTGCAGGAAGGTTACCACATGAGGGAGCAGGATAACTTCCCTGTAATGCACAGCAATGAGATTGCCTGCAATGACAACAAGCTCAGTCCGATGATGCTGTGACACACCGCCCCAGACCATGACGGACCCTCCACCTCCAAATCGATCCCGCTCCAGAGTACAGGCCTCGGTGTAACGCTCATTCCTTCGAAGATAAATGCAAGTCCGACCATCACCCCTGGTGAGACAAAACCACGACTCGTCAGTGAAGAGCACTTTTTGCCAATCCTGTCTGGTCCAGCGAAGGTGGGTTTGTACCCATAGGTGATTTTGTTGCCGGTGATGTCTGGTAAGGACCTGCCTTACAACAGGCCTACAAGCCCTCAGTCCAGCCTCTCTCAGCCTATTGTGGACAGTCTGAGCACTGATGGAGGGATTGTGCATTCCTGGTGTAACTCGGGCAGTTGTTATTGCCATCCTGTTCCTGTCCCACAGGTGTGATATTCGGATGTACTGATCCTGTGCTGGTGTTGTTACATGTGGTCTGCCACTGCGAGGACAATCAGCTGTCCTTCCTGTCTCCCTGTAGCGCTGTCTTAGGCGTCTCACAGTAAGGACATTGCAATTTATTGCCCTGGCCACATCTGCAGTCCTCATGCTTCCATGCAGCATACTAAAGGCATGTTCACGCAGATGAGCAGGGACTCTGGGCATCTGTCTTTTGGTGTTTTTCACAGTCAGTAGAAAGGTCTCTTTAGTGTGAAACCTGTGACCTTAATTGCCTAACGTCTGTAAGCTGTTAGTGTCTTAACGACCATTCCACAGGTGCATGTTCATTAATTGTTTATGGTTCATTGAAGAAGCATGGAAAACATTGTTTAAACCCTTTACAATAAAGATCTGTAAAGTTATTTGTATTTGTACAAAATTATCTTTAAAATACAGTGTCCTGAAAAAGGGACGTTTCTTTTTTTGCTGAGTTTTATATATATATATATATATATATATATATATATATATATATATATATATTTAAGGAAATAATAGTTTCATGTCAGATAAAAAAAATATTGCCAGGAAATGTTCTCAATTCACCTGCCATTGTCAAGTTGTTGGACCCTGTTTGTGAGTGTGTGCCAATTACTGAAATGAATGCTTGCATTACCTGCTGATTCAACTGCAAGACGCATCTCATAAGAATTCATAGTGCCTGACATATCAATATCAAATTCTCTGAAGATCCCCTGAGTGGAAAAGTGCATAAATTATTATTGAACACTTCACAGAAACATCTATAAAATGTTAAGTGTGAAACTTCCAAAAACACAACAACTTACAGGCGCATTAAGATTATTAAGCAAAACGAAATGCCATTTTTTATATGATTTTGATTCGATGCAAAAAAAAAGAAGAAGCTAAATCTCCACTCACCAGCAACTTTCTGATTTTGTTCCACAGCATCTGAAACTCAACTAAGCCCAAACGTGCACTACCATCTTTCTGAATAACAGCCAAGTCAAGAGTAAAAACAGACACAGTTCAACTGATCACAACATGCTGCCGATAGACTGTAAACATGATTCTATTTCTTGTTTTTAACATACTAAATAAATACATTATTTTCTATGGTAAATTTCTGTGGAATTTTTGAAATAGTGATGGATACATCCAAGAGGTTGACCATAGTCCTACAGGACTCCATGCAGAAGCCATCTGTCTTGATGTCCTTGTCTGAAAGAACACAGTTAAAGAGATTGTTTACCCAAAAAAAATTCTCTCATAATTTACTCACCCTCATGCCATCCCAGATGTTTATTACTTTCTTCTGCAGAACACAAACAAAGATTTTTAGGAATGGCTGGTGAAAGTGTAGATTTATAGTTAAAAAGCACTTAAATATTTATCTGTTTCTCATCCACACCTATCATATCGCTTCTGAAGATATGGATTTAACCACTGGCGTCGTATAGATAACTTTTATGCTGCCTTTATATGCTTTTTGGACCTTCAAAGTTCTGGTCACCATTCACTTGCATTTTATGGACCTACAGAGCAGAAATATTCTTCTAAAAATCTTGATTTGTGTTCAGCAGAAGAAAGAAAGTCATGCACATTTGGGGTGGCATGAGGGTGAGTAAACGATGAGAGAACTTTCATATTTGGGTGAACTATCCCTTTAATTCAAATCTGATAAAGATGTTTTGATAAATGGGTTTATTTTGATTGAATTAAGTTAACCATACAGAGTTACTTTGAGAGGTATGAGTGGAGAAGTGTGTTACTTACGTTTGGACACTACTCGATTGAGAATGGTCCTGAGTTCCCGGACAGATATCTCCATATCCTAAAACAAAAGTTTTGATACAATCCTCTAATACTAGAGGACAATTTTATGCAGCCCTAAAATTTTAAAGTAGAAAAGGACACTTCGTCAAGACAAACTAAATGTTGGCTTGACAAAGCTTTGTCTAAATGTTAAAAAAGTTTAAGAGCCTTGAAGTTTGAAGGTTATACTCGGCTATGTGAGGTTTGGTGGATGTAGCTTAAAAGCTCTAAGAGTTGAGTGGTTTTTGAACAAAAGCAAAATAATCCCTCACCTCTCCAGCCAGCTGTGCAAACATGGACTTAAAAGAGTCATCTATGTCATCCTCTGTGATTTCATCCTAAAGGGAAACCAAAGGGGTTCACTTTGTTCAACAGTTTCATGCACATGGCTTCTGAATTTTGTCTGAGGTTTATACTTTGACACAATGTAGATGCAAAAACCCACCTCATCCTCCAAGTCTGCCAAAATCTCATCATCCAACTCCCTTGCAAGAGAAAAAAACAGATAACACATAAAGATAATTCAAGATGAAAATTCTGTCATCAATTCTGGCCATATGTATAAAGCCGCTTAAGGGTAAAATTTTAGTCTTAAGTGTGTCAAAATCCAAAGAATTACGTCATTTTACTATTATTCCTAGACTTAATAAGTGCGATTCATTAAGGTTCATAAGTGTTAAGACTTAGGTCTCAGCACCTAAATTGTTTAAGAGTGCTGGAGAGGTGTTCCACGGAGATAACACACTCTACAACAAAGGAACAATGTGTTGGACTTATGAAAGTGGAATTTGGGCAGATGTGTTTTGTAGTTGAGCGAAATGAAATCCATCAATATAATTTTTTAATTGCAGCACATTTTTTCATTTAATGAATACATTGAAACTCATTGTTTTGAATTAAGCATTTGAAAAATGTGGTGGGCTACATACCTAAACTTTCAGAGGGCTGCAACAACTAATTAATAAAATCTAAATATCACTTAAATTATAAAAATTCATGATGAAAAAATAATCAACAAAGAATTCTTTGAATATCTTTGCACTAGCACTGCAACCTCCGTCAGTGACACCACTTTCACAGTAGTGAAATTGTGTTTCTATGGGAAAAAAGACATTTAAAAATGGTACAGAACTGCATCTAAAAAGAGCCCAAACACAAACACTATATAAAACAATTAATAAGCTCATAGTTTTGTTGGGGTTTCAGGTGCAGATTCCTTCTGCAGTTTAATGTGCTTGAGAGATGTTTAACTCCAACTCATAACTTACATTTTACTGATTTATTCTTATTTGTAAATATTATGAACTTAAAGTCATGCAAGTTTCCATTCCCATTTTGTAAAACAACTGGTCCAAAACAGTAAGCGAGTCATTATTACTTAAAAAAAAAAAAAAAAAAATAGGCTTACTTCATGGAGTGTGTGCCAGTGCCGCTCAACCAAATGGTGTGCTATGATAAAATCAAATTTCCCCCAAAATGGAACCGTGTTTAACAGAAATCTTACATGTAGCTGTAATGGGATTACAATAGTTTGTTTTATTCTCATTTCATTGTGTGATTAAAATCGTCCATCTACATTAAAACTGTGGAGAAATTTTGTTTCGATAACACGAGAAGCATATGTGATTATATTGCAAGATTTTGCATTTTGATTTTTTGTTGCCATCAATTTATACATTGCTTGAGGACAAAATTCGTCAATATGTGGAATAATGTTTAAAATACAGGAAATTAAATGTGGCTTTCTCATTTGATTTATCAAATAATTAATCAACAGAAAATAACCTTTTATCAAAACATTGTTTTATAATGTGTTGATTTGAATCATGAATGAATGAATGGTGTCATACCAGCTGGGACATATTATCCTTGCAGGCTCACTATTGGCTTATTCATTGTTTGAGGGTGGCCATTTTGGGTCAACATCATTGTAGTCCTTATTTCACAACTCTTAAGTGTCACCTCGGTCAGCACTTAAGTTGTTCTTTAACAAAGCTAAAGACTATTCTTAAGAGCATTTCTGAGAAGCTTTACACATACAGCCCCAGATCTAACTCTACCACAACTACAATAACATGACTACATTGTTCACATGCAAACACAAACTCACTCTGTCTGTGACTGCTTCTCAGTGAAGACCCGTAGGACAAAATCAGCCTCCTTGCTGGGTTCATATGTGGATGGGACGATAATGTATTCCCCGGGTGGTAGGCGGAGACGGTTGCTAACCTCCCGCAGGTTGATGAAGGTCTCAGAGCGAGCACATGATGAATGTTTCAGGAAGAAGTTCTTTTTAAGGTGCACATTCTGACAGCCTGCGTACTGCACACAGGTGGAAATGTCAAATCTGTGTGGTATGCAACATTTTGTTTCTGTTATTCCTCTTTGAATATTCTATAGGATGAAACGCATTACCTTTAGTACCTTAAGTACAGCTTAAAATAAATTACAAATGCAGACAACATGATAACTAAGAGGCCGTTCACACAGAACACGTTCTTGTGTTCAAAATAGTTCGATGGAAAGTAATGGAATGGAACAGGTGTCTTGAGACATACAGTACTGTGCAAAAGTTTTAGGCACTTGTGAAAAACTTTCAGTGTTTTCATAAATCAATTAAAGTCATACAAAGTCTAGTAAACAGAAAAAGAGCTAAATCAACATTTGGTGTGAACACTTTTGCCTTCAAAACAGCACCAATTCTCCTACTTAAACCTGGATACAGTTTTTCTTGGTTGTTGGCAGATAGGATGTTCCATGCTTTTTGGAGAATTCGCCACAGTTCTTCTATCTATTTACTATTTTCTATTTTCTTCTTCTGTCTTATTTACTTCTGTCTCTTCGTGTAATCCCAGATTGACCCGATGTTCAGTGGGGGGGCTCTGTGGGGGCCATGCCATCTGTTGCAGGGCTCCCTGTTCTTCTATTCTATTCTATTCTATTCTATTTGCAAATGGAATGTTTGGGAGTGTAAAATGTATATTTCCTATTGACACACTAAAGTAGCAGATATAAATAACCATCTTAAGACAAATGTTTTTGTGAAACATCCTATGTAACTTTTGCACAGTACTGTATGTATCAAAGTTGACACTGTCTTAAAACCAACAATTAAAAACAGCGCAGATGGAATGCAATAACGCCTCCGGTGTGAATGGCCATTAACTGTCACTGTGAAAACCAAAAAATCACCTATAAATGGAAGTATATAATGTTGCAGGCAAACCTATTTGTGACAGTATTTGATATCAGTCCATACCTCTTCAGGAATCTGCAAAGGTGTAAGAAAGAAAAACAAAACAATCAATGTTGAGGTAGAACATAATGTAGATACAGTTTGATCTAAAATCATCACAATTTGATCAGTTCAATAAATGTTATGTAACTCTAATGCTGCATTCCACCAATATCCATCAATGCTCTTCTGAATCGAAGGCAAATGTTTTATCTTAACTATCTTTTTAATTGGGTAGAATTATTAATAATAATTATTCATAATTATCAAAATAAATAAATAATAATAACTGAGGAGAACATCGCACCAGTTTTCTACATCAGACCCTTCATGACACTGTATATCCAAGTAAGTGACAGTAAAAATGTATGGTCAACAGTTTATAAAATAAGCAAAAAATCTGAATCAGAATCATCATTGGCTTTCAAACTTTTTGGCAAAAATCTAACAAACAACATTTAAACATTTCTGGTCCCCAAACATGTCAAAGAATCCTAACAAAAAACAAAAAACTGGGGGCCTGGGTAGCTCAGTGAATATTAACGCTGACTACCACCCCTGGAGTCACAAGTTTGAATCCAGGGTGTGCTGAGTGACTCCAGCCAGGTCTCCTAAGCAACCAAATTGGCCCGGTTGCTAGGAAGGGTAGAGTCACATGGGGTAACCTCCTCGTGGTTGCGATTAGTGGTTCTCGCTCTCAATGGGGCGGGTGGTAAGTTGTGCGTGGATCACGGAGAGTAGCATGAGCCTCCACATGCTGTGAGTCTCTGCGGTGTCATGCACAACGAGCCACGTGATAAGATGTGCGGATTGACGGTCTCAGAAGCGGAGGCAACTGGGACTTGTCCTCCGCCACCCGGATTGAGGTGAGTAACTGCGCCACCACGAGGACCAACTAAGTAGTGGGAATTGGGCATGCCAATTTGGGAGAAAAGGGGATAAAAAAATTAAAAAAACCTACAAAAAACTGGCCAGTCTACATTGTAAAAATAACATTCCTTTGTTAAAACGCAGTGTTCACAGTGTACTTTTGTCAAACTTATTATTAAGTCAACATGTTAAGCATAACAAACATCCTGAACACACTGAAAAAAGCCAGAACTACTTCAACATCAACAAAACACAATTTTAGCCTGTTTGCTGTTCACCTCGTAGACTGCAAAGCCAATGGTGTGCATGTCCTGTCCATGGCGCCGGTACTGTCTACGGTCTTTCTGCATTAAAGCCACCAGGAAGCTGCAGGCCACCTCTTCATCCTCCGGGTCATCATCTTCCTCCAGCAGAGTGATCTTATACTGCGGATTGATCCAGAATGTGTCTACCAAACAGGACAGCAACACACATGCTCAACTATGCTGAGGTTCAAATACCATCAAATGATATCAATGGCAGTGAGATTTGTTTGCTTGTGTGATGCCAACTCTGCTAAATTGAGCTTTGAGGCCATATATGCTTGTGTACTCTCAGTGGTACACAATGGTTCTCTATATAACAAGCTAGACAAAACTTATAATATAATATTCTTCCATGTAGTCTTTATGGTGTAATATTATAAAGTATAGTGCAAAACGTAGCTCAAGATTATCAATTGTGTTGCGAGGGCCCTGTATTCGATCTCGTCATGGGCCCCAACTTTGCTTGGGACAACCCTGATTGTGTTATATTTATTTTGAGTGTAAATGTAATAATGGCATAAATGGAAAAGCATAACTGCAAATGTCTCTTTAGTTTCTTTGTTACGATGGTGTTTCAGTGCCAAGTTACAATTAAAAGAATATTTTGATTCCAAGAGTAAAGTCTTAACATAACAAGAATAAAGTCATAATGTTTTGTCGTAATATTACAGATTAAGAGATTAACAGTGCAATATTGTGTGAATATAATTATTCTCGTAAAAGGACTATTATGAGATTATTCTCATAACATTTTGACTTTATTCCCGTAATGTTATGATTTTGTTCTCGAAATCTTAGATTTTTTTTATTTATTTTAAAGTGGCACTAAAACATCTGCATACTTTATATACTAAGCTATAGCTTTGAATATATTACTCTTCCATGTATTTTTTTTATGGGATAAAATTATAAAAATATACCACCAATTAAGCTTAAACATAAATAAAATGTTAGTGTTCCTCTTTTCCTCACTGGGATGGTTCCGGCAGCCTCCGGCGGTGCTGCCTCTTCTCCAGGCACCGTGAAATTTGGTGGTGTTCCAGTGACTCAAGTCATCATCACTCAGAGCATCAGGTGTCAGATTACAGATCTCCAGCCTGGAGAACTGCTTTAAAAACTCACTAAAAGACATCCTGGTGGAGAAAGAAAGCCGTTTCTTGATGCTGCGAGAGTACAGAATGCTTTGTTGGTCTATAAATGCATTTCATTTTATTTCAGTCACTGATAAATCTCACCAGAACTCTCCATCCTCCATTTGTAAGTGAAAGTCGTCTTTCTCAGATGGATCTATCTCATCCCATTCAGGGGAGCTGGAGGGGGAACATACAGTGCTCTTCTTACTCAATGATTTGGACTGAAATGAGAAAGCCTGTGTGAGCTCTTACTCACTTATCGCTCCATGCCCCTGTCCATTCTACCTGACCCCAAGGGTTACGGATACGGATAAGCCTCTCCAAATGACCCCTAAATTCCAACTGTTAAAGAGAAGAGAGATCTTGCACAAGAAGGAATACAGAATCAAACCAAGGCATCTATAATCAACATACACTGAGGGCATTACCTGTTTGAGACCAGTCACTGAATAAGCATGACCCTTAACCAGCTTTTTAAACGTCACAGCTTCCATGTCAAATGCACTGGTGATCTGGTACAAAATCATAAATAATGGAGTTAATCTAAATCTAGAATGAGGCAAATAAATGTCTAGAGCAAACTATAGTATTATCTGTATTACTGCTATTACAGTAATACATCCACGTGTGCAATTGAAATGTACATGCACAAGTACTTAAAGGAATATTTCACCAAATAATGATTATTCTGTCAATATTTACTCACCCTCATGTTGTGCCAAACACTAATGACTTACTTTCTTCTGTGGAACACAAAGGAGATGTTAGGCTTAATGTCAGCCTCAGTCACCATTCACTTTCATTGTATTTAAAAAAAGATGCACTGAAAGTGAATGGTAACTGAGGCTATTATTCTGCCTAACATCTCCTTCTGTGTTCCTCGGAAGAAAAAAACAAATCATATAGGTTTGGAACAACATTAGAGGCTGAGTAAATGTTGACAGAACTATCATTTTTGGGTGAACTATCACTTTAAACTTATACTTTACCCAAAAATGAATTTTTTTTACACTCATGTTGCTTGGAAAAATCTGTCTGTTGATCACACAAAGCTATCAGATGACTTTAGACAATACAGTGCAATATAGTGCAAAGTCATATGGACTACATTTGTGGTGCTTGTTGTCCTTTTTGGAGCTTGATGGCCCCAGTCCCTTTCCACTTTCATTGTATGGAAAAGAAAACCTTGGACATTCTGTTAAATTTTAGTGACAATTTTCATTATTGGCTTAAGTATGACTATCAATGATTTTCTCACATCAATTGAGCAGCCCAGCAGGGAGCCTCTCTCCAAGGCTTTGCTAATGATTCGGTACAGGTCTCTGGGAGGCTTCTGGAGCTCATACATCTCTGAGACCCCACCAGTGAAATCCTCAAAACCCTCAGTGGTGGAACCTCCAGACAGAGCTTCATAGGAGCCATTTAGCCTGGCACAAAACATTAACAAACACATCTTTATCACTGTGATTCATGCTATACATTTAGCAATAAGTGTAAGTGGGGGAAATTGTGTCCTTAGACCATGAGGGATAACAATTGAGTTCTTAATACATTTAAATGTTATTGTAAATTAAAACTTATTTCTCGAGGCAACACTGGCAAAGAGAAAACTACCTTTCAAAGAAAATTATCAACAATTTTTCAACAATTGTTTCACTACATAATTGTTTCACTGCAAAATATTCAGAATATTAAAGAGACAGTTCACCCAAAAAATGAAAATTCTCTCATCATTTATCTCATTCATCTCATCTCTCATCAAAAAATCACCCTCATGCTATCCCAGCTGTGTATAACTGTCTTTCTTCTTCTGAACACAAAGATTTTCCGAAGAATATCTCAGCTCTGAAGGTCCATAAAATGCAAGTGAATGGTGGCCAGAATTTTGAAGCTCCAAAAAGCATATAAAGGCAGTATAAAAGTAGTCCATCTATTCCTGTGATTTAATCCATATCTTCTGAAGTGATATGATAGGTGTGAGTGAGAAACAGATCAATATTTTAATTCTCTTTTACTATAAATTCTCCTCCCTACACAGCAGGTGGCGATATGCTCGAAGAATGGAAATTGACAAAAACAAAAGAAGAAGAATGTGGAAATAAAAGTGAAAGTGGAGATTTATGGTAATAAAGAACTTAAATATTAATCTGTTTCTCACCAACAACTATCATATCACTTCTGAAGCTATGGATTTAACCACTGGCGTCATATGGGTCACTTTTATGCCACATTTATATGCTTTTTGGAGCTTCAAAGTTCTGGTCACCATTCACTTGGATTGAATGGACCTATAGAGCTGAGATATTCTTCTTAAAATCTTTGTTTGTGTTCAGCAGAAGAAAGAAAGTCATACACATCTGGATTGGCATGAAGGTGAGTAAATGATGAGATTTTTGGGTGATCTATCCCTTTAATACTTTTCATAAGGATTAAGTATGTATGCTAAATATGTAAATTCGGACATACTTAGCATAGGCTTTTTCAACCAAGGCGCTCCAGAACTCATTCCCCTCTGCTGAGTGGACAAACATGAGCTCTCCACCTTTGACCGGGAGCCGATCATCAATCACAACATCCACCCACTCACCAAACTGCCAGAACTGCACAACAGAAGAAGCACAACCATAATGAGCTGAGCATTGTGGATAGACAACTTGAAGAAAATGCTGCGAGGTACTGCAAAAACAAAGAACTATAAAGCTACAGTAGATACAGTCTTCAAAACTGTCATCTTAAAGGGATCGTTGGGTATACCCAAAAATGTATGTTCTGTCATTATTTTCTCACCCATATGTTGTTCCAAACCTGTATGACTTTCTTTCTTCCATATGGAACACAAAAGATGATGTTAGGCAGTATGTTAGCCTCAGTCACCTTTCACTTTCATTGTATGGCAAAAAAAATCAACATCCTGCTAAAAATCCCCTTTTGTGTTCTATGTAAGAAAGAGAGTCACATAAGTTTGGAACATGAGGGTGAGTAAATGATGACAGAAGTTTCATTTTTGGGTGAACTATCCCTTAAAATGCTCACAAACTTGTATAGAATATACTAAAATGAAATAGCACTTGTAATATGGCTACTTGCCAAATAAATTTATAAATGGACGAAATATTGATTTAACTTTATACTATTTTATTATGTGTGATAAAAGAGCCTGCAGAGTGATACAAGAGACATTAACTAGCACAACTATGAAGGAAATGGGTGCTGGGGACAATGGTCAATTGCAAAGTTCAGCGGTCCATAAACAAAAAAAACCGATTTGCCCCCAAATGATCAGAATAAAGTATTCCAGAGAGCCATCTAATAATTTCCATTAGCTCTAGAATATGCATAGTGTGTTTCAGAACCTGAAAGTGGAAAATTCCTGCATAGCCATCCTGAAAGCTCTGTCCATGAGGCACGACCCTGTGGAGAAGTTTTTCATTTAGAGTCAGCGATCCTATAGCAGCGAGGAGCCAGCAGTCACCTGACCAGAGAAGAGTATAAAAAAACAAAAAAAAAACAGATGAGTCAAAGAGGAAAAAAAGCAATTAGAACTGTGTCATTAGAAACCCTGAATAAAATGCCAACATGGATATTTTGCCTTCTGATCACAGCACAGCAGTTTAACTGCCTTCTACAACCAGCAGGGGGACAGAAGGAAGGATGTGGCGTTTATTTTCCCTGAGGCCTGTGCAAACTCATTCCTGTTTACATCTCCTCCTCAGAGCAGTGGAATTTTCCAGAGCCTCAAAACTGTGTGAGGGCCAATAGCAGACTGAATGTATTTGATACTTTTATACCAGCTGACTGCAAAGAAGCAATTTAGATTGGCCCCTAAAGTTATTTGGATACTTAAGCACACTTAAAAATGTTGGAATGTCATTGCATTAGATACAGTTTTCAAAGAATACATTTCACCAAAAAAAAAAAAAAAAAAAAAAAAAAGAAGTTTGTTAGGTTTTAAATGATAAAACAGTGTTAAAAAACTTTTGTCAAACATTTTGGAACATGTCCACAGTTATTGTGATGAATTTGGGGTTTCCACACCTTTTTAACAATGAATTTCCATGATTTCTCCAGTCGTTTGTGATTACTGGATAAAAATGTTTAAAAATCAGATAATAACGACTGCACACAAAGAACAATTTCTGATCTATTTTTTTTCTCACCTTTTCTCCCCAATTTGGCATGCCCAATTCCCAATGCGCACCAGGTCCTCGTGGTGGCGTAGTGACTCGCCTCAATCCGGATGGCGGAGGACAAATCTCAGTTGACTCCACGTCTGAGACCGTCAATCCGCACATCTTATCACGTGGTTTGTTGTACCGCGGAGACCTAGCGCGTGTAGAGGCTTCACACTATTCTCCGCAGCATCCACGCACAATTCACCACGTGCCCCACCGAGAGCGAGAACCACATTATAGCAACCACGAGGAGGTTAACCCAACGTGACTCTACTCACCCTAGCAACTGGGCCAACTGGTTGCTTAGGAAGCCTGACTGGAGTCACTCAGCATGCCCTGGATTCAAACCAAGACCTTCTCATGAATTTGTAAGACTTTATTATTTTTCAAGACTTTTCAAGGCCTGGAAGTTACAATCACAACATTTCCAGTTTTCCAACATTGCCGTTAACACGGGAACCCTAAGAACTACACCTGTTGTTACTCTACTAAGGCACCTGTGTGAAGCTGAGTGGAACATCAAGCATCATTTGCACTCAAAAAAGTCATTGCCCTTACTTAATTGAATTAGAGAAAGTTTTTACATAAAATTTAAAGGTGCACTTTAATCAAATAAAGATTACTTTAATCAATGAGTGAAAGTGTCTAATAACAGGGCAGTTACTGAGATTAAGCGAGTAGTATTCGGCTGGACATGTGATTCTAAGATGGCAGCTCCCATGTGTGGACCCTCTCCATGTAGAATAAAATTTTATAATTTTTTAAGGTTACTGATATGACTGGAGTCTTAATTTTAATGTGAGTGGTCATGACATTACAATTCATGTCTTTAGGAGTTAAACTTTTTCAATGAGGAAAAAATTACTGAGTGCACATTTAATGTTTTTCAGTCTGATTAGGTCAATTTAATTGAGCCAGCATAATTTGGGTGGATTAGGTCAAATTCTTTTTTTTTTTTTTCATTGTAAAGATGTCAGAGTCTTACAAATACAAAAACCAATCATTTCCAATAATAATGAAAATAATAACATTGGATGACATTGAAATGGAAAATAAATAAAAAGGCAAAGGAAAGGATAAATAACTACTAAAATGGATTAGGCCAAATTCATGTACTATTGACCTGTTTCAGTGACGTCACTTTTCCCCCGCAGCCGCCATATTTGTGACCATCAGTGGGATGAAACAATGGTGGTGAATGGAAAAATACCCATAAAACTATATCAAGAAAAACCTAAAAAAATGCTTCTGATCCATGCCAAGTCCAAGGAAAGTTGTATACATGTCTGAGGTCAGCACAAATATTACCAAATTTGACTTTCGTGGACATTTAAATTGATTTTATCCACGATTTACCTCCATACGGCGGTGAGTCTGTTGTGTGACTGGCGAGATAACATCTCTCATTCAGAAGTTATAAATGTTTGTGTTGTTTTCTGATCTGATTTGGTTAAAATATTGCAAAATCCTGTCCTTCTGAATGTAAGAACTGCTTTTAACTCATTTTACTGAATAAGACTAATATGTTTACATTGTAGTCAGGTGGTGTGAATAAAGTCTGTGCTTCATAACATTACAATGTGTTGTTTATTGATTAACATTAGTATATACACATTAAATACATTGCAGCACAATGAAGGTAAATGGAATTTTGGTCACAAACATGGAGGCGTGTCACCCAACTTAATTAGGTTTGTCAGACTCGATTTACTAAGGTTTATTTAATTAATTTTCTTATGTTGGTTCAATTTAATTGATCGTATTAATCATTAGTATATGCCCGGTGAGAAAGTGTAAGAACAGTGAAACTGTTGCAGTCATGTAATTAATGTAATGTCAAGTAAATATGCAGCACTCAAATCAAGTATACCCTTGAAAGAGAAAGTCCATCTTTAAACTAAGCACAAGCCCTTCACCACAATGGTAACCTCCAAAACTCCACCATAACAGACACTCTTAAAAAAAAAAAAAAAAATATTTAACAGAACATTAAACATTAAACAAAATCTCCTCCAATTCTCATCTTCCTCAAAAATGCATAAAATAACACCTAATTTCAACACCTGTTCTCTATCCAGTCCCATGCAAAGCATGCTGGGAAATGGAAATCCCCTGCCCAGTTTCATCAATGCTACATTAACACCACAAAAAGTGTTCATGTAGTCCCAACTCAAATGGATTAAGTAAACTTCCTTTTTTTTTTTTTTTACAAATAGACTGAACGCAATGAAATCAAGTTATAACAAAACGGTCTAAAATTGTGTTGCTTTAGTTCATTTTATTTAAGTAAAGTGAACAAATAGCAAAAATAAATGTTTTTGGAGTGTGCAGATACCAGTTGGTTTGAAATTTTAGTATCTAATCCTGGACGTTTACCTTATTTGACACACCCAGTGCAGGTCATGAAGCCCGTTAGATAAGGGAAACATTCGAAATGAGTAGTGCTGGTGATCCTCCAGAACCAGGATTGTGAAACACTGATATATTGCAATGGAAATGATAGTGTGGATTAAGTGTGCAAATCCTTTTTGGGGCCACTGTATAAGGCCAGTAAGGTAGTAAAAAGAAGGAGAAAAAAGAAAAAAACTTGGAATGATTACAAACATGCGCTGACTCAAGGTCAGCAGGAAGCGGGTGAGTCACATGCAGACACGCCCCAGGACAGTTATATGAGCAGCTCTTTCTGTCATGACTAATGCTTTGAGTTTGCTGGTAGACCCAAGTAATCATTTTCACAGGATTCCATGTTATATAATACCTGCAGAGCACCTAATAAGAGAAACCTGGAGAACTCATGTAAAAACATAAACTTACCCAGAGCTCCTTGACAGATGTCTGTCCTTGTGGCTCCGCCCAAAATGAACTGCGGATCATCACAGAGCTCCTGTGGGAAAAGAAGGAGTAGAAGGGTCCAAACTGGAATCAGGGAACCCTAGGGTCTTTGTTCTTTACGTGTTAAGCCCTCTAGGTTTAAATTAAGCAAGATCTTTAGTTTACCCAAAAATGGAAATTCGTTCCACACCCTTAACTGCTATTTTTTTTTATGGAAATGGTGCAATGCATAATTGTTTTTTTCTCTCAATGCATCATTTTTTTAATCAGATTTTTTTATTTTGCATGGAAAAGAGTGGCATAACTATTTCTCCTTTAGAGCTTCACAGAAAAAATAGCAGCATACAAGTTTAGAATGACCACCATGATCACACAGGAACTCAACATTGCTTCCAAAGGTCTCGGTAGCCTGACATCAACCCCATTCTTCTGAGTTACTGACAAGCGACATCTCCCAGCAGACATCTTTGCATCAATTCAAACTGAGTTTACTTTTTTATGTGGCACTACTGATACCGCATTGCACATACAGCCTTAGAGGCAAGAGGTCTGGTCTGTGGAAACCAGGATGTAACTGTGTTCACATAATCAGTGCAATTACGAGGCTGCATTTTTTTCCCTCTAAGATAACACTTTTACTCCATGGACGGTCAGGTTTTGGGTTAAGGTGTGGGTTAGGGCATATAGTTAAAAAAATATATCCCTTCATGTTTACTGTATTACATCATTTACAACTAAAAACAACTCCCTTTACAACTCTTTTGGTGCCCCTCTGTGGACATTTCAACCCTGAAACTGTCAACAACACTTCCAGCTTTAGCCACAGGGCTGATTTCACAGACTGATTTCAGCTGAAGAATTTTGACCTTCTGTCGTCGATTCAAAGTGAGATCAGTCTGGAAGGACATGAGAGTAAATAATGACAGAACGTTCTTTTTGGGTGAACTATTCCATTCTGTGCACGTTTTCAAGTTTACGTGTAAGAGACAGCTGCCACACCTATGGTGTCAGGGCAACATTCTCATATTCAGCACAAAAACAGTAATACTGCCACCCTTGAAGCCCTTGATATGAATCACATGTTCGATGACTAAGTGTGGCTACAGAAACTTTATTATGCATGCGTGTGTGACAACAGCTGCAGTAAAGAGAGAGAAGGGAGGGGTCAGCTTGGTTAAATGTGGGCACATTCTCATTCTCTGTAGCAGGATGTGTGTGCCCACGCTCACAGGCATGTTGTTATCTAGACCTTCTATAATGCGCATTGTTTGTTCAGTGTTATGGATGAATGCCTTTAAATTAAAGTACCCATTAGCACATGCTGCATACTGCAACAGCACAGAAGCTCACATACTATTTAACAGCAAGATTGTTTTCTGTTGTAAGGTCACAGGCTAGATTTAACTGACTGAATGTGAGTTAAATCTAGTCAATCAATTTTATCCCTTAAAGGTGAAGTGTCAATTTTTTTATGTTAAAGGAATCTTCCGGGTTCAATTAAAGTTAAGTTCAATTGACAGCATTTGAAGTATAATTTTGATTACCACAAAAAAATTATTTCTACTCGACCCCCATTTATTAAAAAAGCCGAAATCTGGGTTACAGTAAGACATTATAGTTGAAGTGAATGGGGTCAGTACTTAATCACTAAAATACGCTGGCTACCACCCCTGGAGTTCGCTAGCTCGCAAGTTCAAATCCCAGGGCGTGCTGAGTGACTCCAGCCAGGTCTCCTATGCAACCAAATTGGCCTGGTTGCTAGGGAGGGTAGAGTCACATGGGGTTACCTCCTCGTGGTCGCCATAATGTGGTTCGTTCTCGGTGGGGCGTGTGGTGCATTGAGCGTGGTTGCCGCGGTGGGTGGCGTGAAGCCTCCACACGCGCTTTGTCTCCGTGGCAACGCACTCAACAAGCCACGTGATAAGATGCACAGGTTGACGGTCTCAGACACGGAGGCAACTGGGATTCGTCCTCCGCCACACGGACTGAGGCGAATCACTATGCACCACAAGGACTTAAAAGCACATTGGGAATTGGGCATTCCAAATTTAAAAAAAAAAAAAAAAGAGTACAGCCACAAGATGTAAACATTATACGTGTTAACATGATAAAATCAGGGATTTACCAGCATTACAGCATTTACCAGATTGCCAGTGTTTTGATGTCATGCAATGTAGGTGAAATATTGGATATACACCCAGATAAGGTTAGTAAGATTTTGTCACACTAAAATCATGTTAACACGTATAATGTTAATGTCTTGTGGCTATACTTTTGAAACAGTGTGTATTTTAACGTTTACAGACAGATAATAAAGTGATCAGTGAGTGTATACATATTGGCAAACCTGTTCGGCTAATTATTTTTGCAGTTCCCTTTGATGCCACTAGTGGTGCTGAAATTACACACTTCGCTATTAATAAGAGCAAACATCTCTTCCAAAATATCTTGGTTATGTTGGAAATGTTTGTTCCTTAATGCAACATCTTAAACATCTTTATCCAATGATTATTTTGAGAGCAGAGAATATTTGACAACATAAGCATGGCCAACACCCAAAGCATTATCTTTTTCCCCTCACCGTTGGGCGCATCCACTCCACATCGCGGGTTTTGGAGGAAAACGGGGCGAGTTCTTTGAAGCCAAGAGAGGGTGGCTCAGCGGGGAAGAGGGGATCTTCAAAAAGATATCCCCCTTCCAAACACTCCTGTCTGAGGGCCTCAAAGTCCTGGTTCCGGAAGTGTATGGCCTGCTCAAAAGAGCCCATGCCCTCTGCCTTCAGTCTGTTGGCACTGATATGTGCCGAGATCCCTCCATATGAGTACATGCTGGAGTGGTGAGATGCAAAGCGGGTATAAATAGCAAAACTGATACCAAGATGATTCACACTCACTCAACATTTAAGCCTCACTCTAAGTTTCTCATCCTTTTTGTTACATTGTAAAGACATTATGAAGAGTATTGTCTGTCCCCGTATTCAATAAGGATGTGCAAGGGTGGTCAACTAATCGACTAGTTGTCTAACAACTGACTAGTCGATTAGTGGGGTCGACTACTAACATTAATATTTTTAATGGTGGTGGTTTTAATGGTAAACGCAAATCTCAAATTAACTGAGGGACACAACTTCTTACAGAGTGTTTTTGTGTGATGACAGCTTGCTGTGCTTAAAAGTGAATAACAGTCAGCACAGTAAAAACCATCTGAAAGAAGTTTCATCTTTTTAATGCTTTAGGTTTAGTCTTTTTATGAACTGTTACTGCAAAGCACCGCATCAACAATACATTTCAAGACAATCACTGTTGAACATGAAATCCTCTGCTGTGAGTATGTTTCCGTATTTGTGAGGTGCTGTGGAGAGATTGAAGTATTTTGCTGATTCTGTCTGACACTGCTTAAATAAATCGTTGCAATAAAAAGGTTTATGTCGTGATCTAGATGTGTACTCAAAATATTATTTTGCATTTCTGCGATTTTGAATGTGCAGCGAGGATCGCCCTGAAGTGCATCATTCTGCGTTCAAGATGCGCATAATGACGGTTTCACATATCCTCCATGAGCAGGGCGTGAGCAGCGCATTTTTGTTTTGGCGCCCATGTTAACAGATGACACCCTTCACATTGCAAGCGTGAGTCGCAAGGTGACGTGTCCCAGAAGCGTCCCAGACGTGGCAGTAAGCGGATAGTTTTGGCGCCGAGCCTATTTTTGCTGTGTGGCTTATGCTGAACTCAGCCTCTCTGGGTGTAGCAGAAAACTAAAATAATTAGGAGATTATAGAAAAGACGCAAAAGCAAATAAACAATATTTAAACCAAACCTACTATACACTACAATGTATAGGTCTGCATACACACATTTTTGATACTATTGTTGTCAAATTTTACTGCTGCTGACTTTAAATATGTTCTTTGATCGTAATCACGACAAACCGTTTTGGAAATTTCAGTCTTTCCCCATTCAAGTAGATAGGAGCTGTACTGTTATGCCGCTAGTTTACAAAGAAAAAGCTGCCCAGCCTGCCTGTTAGCGTTCCAAAAATGACCGCAGAGTGGACTGACTTGCTTTGAAAGAGGCTTTGATATTTTAACCAATCACGACCAAGTACGCTTATAAACAAGTGCAAGTGACTGCCCGCCGTTGCCGTAGGAACCTAGAAAAGAGACGCGGCCAATGTGAAAACCCAAACGCGACGCCCCCGCAGTATGTGTGAATCCGGCGTAAGTGGTTTTGTGCCACTCTGTATTGGTGCCGTTCTTATTTCTTACATTGATAGTTTTGTGCAATAAGATATTATAGTTATTTAGCCTATTTATTTGTTGAATATTCATTAGTCACCATGTTGAAGTGCTGCTCTTAGCATCCGTAAATCCCTCTAAAAGGTGTCTGATCAGGGTCTCGTTAACATAACAGAGCCTAATTATACATTATTATCTTTAACACTGACTAGACGACTAGTCGTTCAAACAACCGACCCATTAGTCTTTAGTTTTGCACATTCTTAGTATTAAACAAACATGTAAAATGTCAATTTTGTACACCAGCTTAAGGACATATGTCAAAGACTATATTAACATTTATGGTCAACCCGATCTCATGAAAATTCGTACATAATTTCACATGGTCTCGCACGATGTTGTTCGCATAAACTCGTACGACTTCATCACACGCAAATTCCCGGATGTCTAGTGTGGTAGTAAGCGCGAGTTCCACGCACGAGGCGTTAAGGACATGCTTATTAATATTATGCCCTTACCCAAACCCCTTATCTAAACTTAACCGATCAGTAAAGTGTGTAAACATGATAGGAAGCTGTTGTGTGTGACAGAAGCAAGTCATTGTCGAGTATTAAATTGAAACGATGTCCAGCGACGTCATTAGCTGTAGTGAAAGTCGTAGGAATTCAAACGTGTGCAGTCGCACGATATCATACGAATTAGCCAAAGTTAGAAAAGTCGAAGGAATCCTGACGATTTCGCCATGAGAGTGTGTTGACTACACCACTATTAACTCTGCTAGGACATCCTCTAAAAATTACCATGGGACCAATTTGTTTTAATGCTAAAAAAGTTCTGGAATAATTTGCTTGCAGATGCCACATGGGTTGATATTTTGTTATCTAATGCAAAAAAATTGAATACTAAATCTGGCTTTAAAATGTATTATTAGAATGATGCCATATATATATGGATATTATCTCAAATTAAATGGTGTATTTCAAGAAAAAAAACAAATATCCTTTAACACTTAAAGTAATGTGGATGGAGAGAAATAAAAGACTCTCTTTGATAACTATGATGAATGCAGATTCATCTCTATGGCTCATGCTCAGTGAAATATGTAAATATGTGCACAATGTCTGTACAGCTCTTTCAATTTTCAGTGTCAGACAGATAATGTACTTGTATATTATATGCATGGCAAATAACTGTGTATTCATACTGGCAAAAACATTTACACCTAGTATTTGCTATCTCAATCTGTTTCCAGCAAACAGTTAATGTCAATGGTTTCATTGTGCAGCTGGTCTCAAAACTCAAGATAAATGCCTCCCATTCATTCAGCACATAAATCAGACACACACCAAAACCCAAATGCTCTACAGTAAATCCAGTAATAACTTAGATAGTAATATAGGCTATTACAGGACTGTTTCAAATGGTATATTTTGGTTAGATTTAACATTATAAAAGATTGTTCACTTCGTTTCTTTTCCAAAAGCTACTTAAGGAATGCAAAACATTTGGTCGTTGCTGTTGTCTTAATCCAACTACCATTAAATCACGGCGGTCGAATTAATCCTTAATTTTAACTGGGTTGACGCGAAACTACACCAAGGATTAAAGTTTACATTTCTGATCATAAATGCGTCAAACACATTCACATAGGACATTAAAAACAATGTTAAATACGACAGAATAACAGCAGGCCGACGGAGAACCAACACTGACTGACTAAAATAACTCCCGATATGAATCATTCATAGCAACACAGGAGACTTGTCAACTTGCCTTTTAACTGCGGTATTGTCAGTCTCTTCTGTTAGGGTGATATGTTATACTGTATATACCGTTATTTTGGCCCGAAAGACAAGCGATACACTAGTATGTATTAGAGAGGCGCTCAGTGGGTGTTTGAGTACAGAGGAGGCGGAGCCACTGCACACATCAATAACACCGACAAGAACACTTGAAATGAAATAGCGGACAAGTGCATTACAAAATTAAAATCAGACTTTATTTGTTGCAACAAGGCTGCAGAGTGGACACATTTATAAATTTCAGGTGGCACACAATACAAACTATATTTGCATTTACAGAAGGAAATACCAGTGTTTGTAAGTTTCCAGCTTGGTTTAAAAACTTTAATTTAAAATTTCATATAAAACTAATATATATATATATAGCAAGTTTAAGACTTAAACCAAGTTTGAGCCACAGTAACAGCAAGCACCTCTAAAAAGAAAAAATTGAATACAGTGATGACTAGCACTGCAATAACTGTAAAAGTGCATTACAAATAAAACAGGTAACTTTACTTGTTTCTCCTTGCAAACATTTACAAAAGTCAGGTGGTCCACAATACAAATGAAGCATTTAGGTATATAATTGTGTAACTAATAGAATACAAGTATATTTCAAAATCCTCTGTTCCTTTAAATCATGGCAAATGTCAGCCACTGAAAAAAAGATAAAGAAACATGTTAAGCATATACTTAAACACACACACAAAAAAGAAAGACTGAGACATACAGTACATGTACTGTGCATAGTGAGATATACAGTACCTGGTAGAAGTCTAACTCAATAAAGCCACTGCTGTCTATGTCGATCTTCTTGAACACTTCTACAAAAAGGAAACCAGAAGAATTTGTTGCTTGACAGTTATAAAATATTAAAGCATACAAATAAAAAGAAAAACAATACTTATTGTTCTACAGTCTGTCTGTCTGTTTGTCTATCTGTCTTAATGTACTGTACCGTCAACTTATCTTTAAGCAATATTAAACTAGCATATCTATGTAGGAAATGGTTGCCTGGGACAACAGTCAATTAAACAGTTTTGCATACATTATACAATAATATTTAAAAGGAATATTCTGGGTTCAATACAAGTTAAGCTATATCGACAGCAATTGTGGCATAATATTTATTACCACAAAATGTAACTGACTCGTCCCACATTTTCTTTAAAAAAAAAAAAAAGGCACTTACAGTGAAAGTGAAAGGGGCCAATCTGTAAACGTTAAAATACTCACTGTTTCAAAAGTATAGACACAAGATTAGGCCTGTTGCAATTATTAAACAACCATCTGATCGTGGTTATTTGATTGAACCGTGGTTATCGGAGATAACCGAGATTATTCGGCATACTTATTCCAATCACATTTTAATGCACAAATAAAAATAAAAAAATTCTCCCCTTTTCACCCCAATTTGCAATGTCCAATCCCCAATGCGCTCTAAGTCCTTGTTGTGGCGTAGTGACTCGCCTCAATCCGGGTGGCGGAGGACGAATCTCAGTTGCCTCCGCATCTGAGACCGTCAATCCGCGCATTTTATCACGTGGCTTGTTGAGCGCGTGGAGACATAGCGCATGCGGAGACTTCACGCTATTCTCCGCGGCATCCACGCACAACTCACCACGTGCCCCATTGAGAGCGAGAACCACACATTAGTGACCACGAGGAGGTTACCCCATGTGACTCTACCCTCCCTAGCAATGGGCCAATTTGGTTGCTTAGGAGACCTGGCTGGAGTCACTCTCGCATGCCCTGGATTTGAACTCGCGAATCCAAGTGTGGTAGTCAGCATCAATACTCGCTGAGTTACCCAGGCCCCCACAAATAACGGAATTTTAAGCGAATATACTGTATAAATGCCATGAATGGTGTGTTTCTGTGTCATTCAACTGAACTCCGAGTCCTAGTGTTACTATCTGAGCCGCACCATGGACGTCAACCAGCTCCTGTCCTGAAGAGCGCATGAAGTGCTCTGATGTGCGCACTGTCAGCAGAGGCTTGCGCCAAACTCCCGCGAAAATATAAATGAACAAGTATAAACTGTGACAGTAAATGCTAAGTGCTCCGGTTCCACTTTAAACGATCATGTAATGGCAAATGTTCCTGGTTCATACACATGCAGTGACAGCTGAGGAGACGCACACTTACTCTATTTCAGTGGAGTGATGAAAAGATGAAACGAAATCTCAAAGGTTTTGCTTCATGACAAATAAGGGCTCGTGGGGTTTATCAGAGCATTAAAATTACACGTGAAAGTGAAGAAATTAGGACAGAAATATTGTACTATTGCATAATACAATAAAATATTTATTTTTTATAAAAATATATAATGTAAAATATATGAGTAAAAACAGCAACAGTGTAAATGTAAAATTAACCAAAACTGAAGTTGATCAAAAATAGAGACATATTTTAAGTATTTAGAAATATTTTGATATTTAAAACATTAATTTTCATGTCATTCATAAGTTTTTAAAGCCTTAAAAGGAAATCACATATCCCTATTTTATTATTTGATTTATATATTTCAAGGTAAATTTGTAAAAATCACTTCTTAAGGTGTATGAAGAGCATATGCAGAAAAAAAGCACACCTTAAGAAATATGACAAGTTATTTGACAATTAATCATGAAAGCCCTTAAAGAGACAATTAATCGTCATAATCGCAATTATTTGTTTGACAATTAATCGTCAGCCAAATTTCATAATTGTGACAGCCCTACACAAGATGTAAACAAAATGCATTTTAACATGATTTTAGTGTGATAACATTGCTTACTAACCTTTTCTGTGTAAAATTATATGCCATTTTTTTGCGTTTCTCCCCTTTTCTTCCCAATTTGGCATGCAAATTCCCAATGCGCTCTAGGTCCTGATGGTGGCGTAGTGACTCGCCTCAATCTGGGTGGCGGAGAATGAATCTCAGTTGCCTCCGCGTCTGAGACCATCAATCCGTGCATCTTATCACGTGGCTTGTTGAGCATGTTACCGCGGAGACCTAGTGCATGTGGAGGCTTCACGCTATTCTCTGCGGCATCCACGCACAACTCACCACGCGCCCCACCGAGAGCAAGAACCACACATTATAGCCACCACGAGGAGGTTAACCCAACCTGACTCTACCCACCCTAGCAACTGGGCCAATTGGTTGCTTAGGAAGCCTGACTGGAGTCACTCAGCACGCCCTGGATTCAAACTTGCGACTCCAGGTGTGGTAGTCAGCGTCTTTACTTGCTGAGCTACCCAGGACCCAGTTATATGCTAATTTAACAACTTTGTTGCCATGATGATGTAATGTCAACAAACCCTAAAACAACTGTTGAAATGATGATATAAAGAACTTTACAGCTCAAATAACACACGAGTTTTAACAGAAGAATTAATGAAAGTGCTTTTATAAAATTATAAGCTTCACATTTCTGCCTTTAAACCCTCCAAAAACTGGTCTCATTCACTTCCATTGTAAATGTCTCACTGTAACCTTGATTTTTGCTTTTTTTAAGAAAAGGTTGGACGAATCAAAATAATTTTTTGTGGTAATCAACATTATGCCACACATGCTGGCGATTGAGCTTAACTTGTATTAAACCCAGAATATTCCTTTAAGTGCAGAATGCCACAATTGGCCAATCAAAATGAAGAGTTCCAGAGAGGCGTGAATAAATATATTCATGTGACTGTGTTCTTACTAAACATCATCTCCAGACGCATCACACAAGCCACAAAGTTATCAAAGTCAATGGTCATGTCGTCTGCTCCATAACGTGCAGCCAGAATCTGATGAAGGCAGTCATTCAGTGAGAACCCTGCGCAGTGATCACCAATAAATCCAGTTACTTTCATAAACAAAATTCATTACAAAAATTCATTACAAAACGATTTTGTTCATGCATCAGGAATACTGACTGCAACGGTCTGAGGAAGAATTACAGTAAATTGTTTTTTTTTCCCTATTTATGGAAACGCTCATTTAAAAAATATATATATAAAAAAAGTCTAAATGAAGGTCAAAAGGTCAGTGCACCTGCTTCCTTCAAAGCCATTCGCATCTCTGGTGTACTCATGCAGCCAGACCCATCCATATCATTCTTCTTGTAGATTGCCTAAAAATAGGAGGATGATGACGAAATTAGTAAGACAACCAAATTTGCAAGTCGACTTTTTGAGTCTGAATGCTGCTTTTGAGACAAACATACCAGATACTTTTGAATTTTCTTCCAAAGAGAGGCAAACTCAGCTATACCCAGTTTACCATTGCCACTGTCCTGTACTAGAGTTAAGTAAAAACTGATTCAGACTTTCAAATCCTACCTTATTGGACACCTTTAAAAAAAACTGCTTGGTTGACAATTTGTAAAGGATACATCCATAAGGTTCACCATGACCCTACACGTATCCATACTGAAACCATCCGTCTTTATATCGGTCCCTGTACAGAGAAGACAAATTGTTTCATTAATATCTTTAAATCTGAAGATTTTTTTGCTATTAAAATCCTCCTATCCCACTGTAATATGCAGAGACAAGTAAAAGTAATCCAAACATAGGCTGATTCCTCAAAAAGTATAAACAGTATGGCACTATCGAAACATTGCTCTGTTTGTTTGAGCGTTCCAACCAGTCTGACATAGCAACACTGGCTCAACCAATGGCGTGAGTTTTAGGCGGGGCTATCTCTTTGTTGACCAATGGCATTTTTTTGCAATTCTGTTTGGTGAAGCTACACACTTCACCTTTGAAAATATGATACTTGTTCATTTATCAATGATGTATAAAGAAAAAAATGACAACTCACGTTTTGCAACGATTTTGTTGAAAATTGTCTGCAGCTCAGTGGAAGAGATCTCCATGTCCTATGGCAAGAACATACATGAATGATTACATATTTATATACTGAATTTTTCAAACATGTTTCATAACTATTAAGTAAAGTAATCCATCAGCATTAAGCATGGTCTGATATAACTCACATCTCCTGCAAGTTTGGTAAATAGTCCCCTAAAGCCAGCATCCACCTCCTCTTCAGACACAGTCTCCTGAGGAGACAAAACTTATATCAGCGCTATCCACAGTAATACAGTCAATTGTTAGATTATAAGTGAGGCACGGGGAAAATGTGACTTACATCTTCTATATGTGCCTCCACAGGGTCATCACATTGTCTGGAGGAAAGACAGATAATAGCTGGTGTATCACATAGAATCACTTGTAATATTCATTATAATTACATATTAACACAGATTTTTTGAGATCTTATCAATGACCAGTGTTGGGTAAGTTACTTTAAAAAAGTAATACACTACAAATTACTAACTACTTCTCTAAAAAATTATAATCAGATTACTTAACTAATTACTTCATTGCAAAAGTAATCACATTACTAATCACTTTACTTTTAAGTTAATTTCTAAAACACTTGTCGCAAACATTGTTTTTCCGCTCAAATTCAAAATAATGTCTGTTTTCTCCTTGTTCATTGTCGCACACCCTTCAGCTGTTACAGAAACACAAACAGGCATACATATGAACATATGAATTCACATTTTGTATTCCGCATAATTATTTATTTTTTTAAATATTTGTAACCCAAGTAATGTACTTAAAAGTAATTACTTTCATTGAAAGTCAGTAACTGTAATCTGATTACAAGAATTTTAAATGTAATGCATTACACTGCTTTTTGTGCCTAAAAGTAATTAGATTACAGTAACTAATTACTTTGTAATCCAATTACACCCAACACTGTCAATGACTAAATTTTGAATTCTTCAATATAAGTTTGTGATTTTTTTCGCCCATTTTATCATCCGCCATAGTGAAAATTGTAAGTTTGATTCTTTAGAAAAGTAATTGCACACCTCAACAAGCCACATCATTTGTGGTATCATTCATGTCTGTTTCACAAACAGTGTGGACAAGTAAGACACTTACAGTCTAAGTCTAATACTTAGGGTTAGGGGATAGTTAAAATCTCAATATCCCATAATCCAAATATCCTTAATAAACCCCCCTAAATATAAACATAAAAGGTTTTAGGGTCCTTACTGCATCTCAGACTGTTTCTCAGAGAATACACGCACACAGAAGTCTCCATTCTTGTTAGGCTCAAAGGTAGAGGGAACGATGAGATATTCTCCAGGAGGAAGTTTAAAGCGGGTGCTGACTTCTCTCAGGTTAATGAAAGTCTCAGATCGAGCTTTCTGAGCATGTGTCAGAAAATAGTTCTTATCCAGATGAACCTCCTTTTGCCCATGGAACTGCAACGAGATGATCAGAAAGAATGTAAAAAAAAAAAAAAAAGAAATCAGAAAGAGCATTTTATGTAATAATGTTTTCTTTTTACTATAATCAGTATGTTGATGCTCCATTTGCAGAAATCCTGACTTTTAAATAAGTCCATTGCTCACCTGAGGAGGCACCTGGAATAAAAAGGAAAAAAATTGGATAAACGGCTCCCATCACGTTATGTCGTAAACACTACTACAAATAACTAATGAAATGATATCTTAGCAACTCTACCTCATAGATGGCATAGCCAATGGTGTGCATGTCCTCTCCAGCCTTCCTCATTCTGCGTCGGTTCTTCTGGATCAGGCCAATGACTAAACTGCAGCCCACTTCATCATCATCCGGATCATCATCTTCCTCATCCAGTTTAATCTTAAACTGAGGATTCATCCAGAATGTGTCTGTGGAAGAGAACACACTATGAGCTGACAATAAATGCAATGGGTTACACTGCATAATTTCTTATAATGCATCTTTTCACATGGATTTATGCAGAAAACATTACACACTAAACATTTAAAGGGATAGTTTACGCAAAAATAAAAACCTGCATTTCTTTCTTCTGTGGAACACAAACACATAAACATGCCTCATGACAGCCTCAGTCACCTTTCACATTCATTGTATAGAAAAAGATGCAATGGAAGTGCATGGTGACTGAGACTAACATTCTGCCAAACATCTCCTTTTGTGTTCCACAGAAAAAAGAAAGTTATTTAGGTTTGCAACAACACCAGGATTGCTAAAATAATGTCAGACTTTTGAATTTTTAGTGAACTATCCCTTTAAGATAAAATCATAAACATCCATTAGAGATTCTCACAGGGATGGTTCCTGCAGCCACCAGCCGTAGAGCCTCTTCTCCAGCTGCCATCAAATTTACAAGCACTCCAGTGTTTGACCGAGTCAGAGGTCAGTGTGTCCGGAGTCAGAGTGCAGATCTCCAGACGGGTATAATGCCTCACAAAATCTGAAAATGACATCCTGCACAAGAAACAGAAAGTAAATAAATCTACCAAGAAGAGCTTTGGTGATGCCAAATCCAGCAGGGTTTTTAAATGAATGAGATTTTTACCAGAACTCTCCATCGTCTGCCTTCACATTCTCACGTTCAGATGGACTGACAGCGTTCCACTCAGAAGAGCTAAATGTGTATTAATGCAGATATATATTACCACTGCACAACAGTTTAGGTAGTAGTACTGTGTGATAATAGTTCCCTTACAAGCTCATGCAACTGTATGATATAGATTTTGATCAAATGAATGTCTCTTGTTGTTTTGAATTGTTGGATATGCACTTACTTGTCACTCCAGGCCCCCGTCCATTCTACCTGACCCCAAGGATTACGAACTCTAACCAGCTTCACCTTTTGGCCTCTGTAATTAACCTGATAAGGTCAAATTCTTACCATTAGAATGTGGTTATACATAAGTTAACAAGTTAACACTTGTCAACAGCAAAGAAAACACATTTAAATTGACTCAAACAATAAGCCAAAGATACCCAAAAATTAGGAAACACTCAGATAAATAACCTCAATTGCCCCAGTTAGAGAGTAAGCATGTCCTTTCACTAGTTTCTGAGAAGTGATGGCCTCAGAGTCTGCAGCACTGGTGATCTGTAGGAAGTATTAATAAAGGCACTATTTATATACAGTATATCTTTACCTATCTTTTCTATATCTTTCTTAAAGGAACTCACTCTCATGTCGTTTCAAACCCATATGTTGTTATTTTTTTCATGGAAAATTTATGCAGGACAGTTCATAGTGACCACAACTATCAAGCTCAAAAAAAAAAAAAAAAAAACCCTGACAAAAATACCACCACCACCACCACAAAAAAAAAAAAAAGTCTTCTAAGTCTTCAGAAGACATACAATAGCTTTGTGTGACAAACCAAGCAAAATTAAACTCATTATTCACTGTCAAAGTTCTGAAATCTCATTCGTGTTTGCGTTTAGATTCAAAAATAGCATGGACACATCATGTCAGGTCAAAGAAATGTTCCGAGTTCAATACAAGTTAAACTCAATCGACAGCATCGGCATAATGTTAATTATTACCTAAAAAATTAATTTAGACTTGACCTTCTTTTTCTTTAAAAAGCAACAATTGAGGTTACAGTGAGACACTTCCAATGTTAAAAATCAAAATAACTTACATTAATTCTTCTGTTAAATGCTTGTGTATTCTTGTTTTTTGTGGGATTAGATGGTTTACGTCTTAATAACATTAAGTTCTACTTTTGAAATAGCGAATATTTTAACGTTTACGGATTGTCCCCATTCACTTTCATTGTAAGTACCTCACTGTAACCCAGATTTTTGCTTTTTTTAAAGAAAAGGAGGGACAAGTCCAAATTAAATGTTTTCTTTGGTAATTAACGTTTTGCCACAAAAGCTGTTAATTGAGCTTAACTTGTATTGAACCCGGAATTTTCCTTTAAAAGTCAATGTGTGTCATAATTTGGAATAGAAATTGTATATTGTATAATGGATGAATTATATGGAATATTTTATGGTGGGTTTTCTTTTTTGTCCTTTTTGGAGCTTGACAGCATTGGTCAGTTCAGTAACAGCACTGAATCGTTGTTGTATGGAAAAGAGCTGCGTGAAGACTCTTGAAATTTCTCCTTTTGTTTCCAATGAAAAAAATCACAGCATACACGTTTGCAACAGCATGAGGGAGAGTAAATAATGACATAATGACATAATTTTCATCTGTATCCATGCTAAAGAACTCATACATCTATGGAGCATCCCAACAGAGCTCCAGAGTCCAGAGCCTTCCGGATGATTTGAAAAATGTTGGGTGGAGCACTTTTCAACTCATACATTTCTGCAATTCCTCCAGTGAAATCCTCAAAACCCTCTGTGGTGGAACCTCCAGACAAAGCTTCATAGCATCCATTCACCCTAAATAACAGAAGAGATGACAAGCAAGATGAGGTATCAAAGAAAGAAAGAAAGAAAGAAAGAAAGAAAGAAAGAGAGAAAGAAAGAAAGATTGTGGTTGAAATTCCAAACCCACTTGGCATAGGCCTTCTCCAGCAGGGCACTCCAGAACTCTGAGCCTGTGACTGAATGAACAAACAGCAGTTCCCCATCTCTTGTAGGCAATCGGTCATCCACCACCACATCCACCCATTCCCCAAACTGCCAAAACTGTAACCATTAAAATAACACATACTTCAATTAAATAGGAATGCACAGCAGATTACAGCAAAAAAATAAAAAAAATAACAAATAAATAAATAAATCCATGTGTGAACACTATTTTACAGCATCAATAGCCAAAGCACCATCTGATATGCCTTCTAAATCTGAAAGACCTGTGAAACCTCTACACTTCATCACAGCTTTGTGAAACATGTATAGCAAGGCATTACTTACAGTAACAATCTGGGAATTCCTTGATATAATAGGCATAGGAAATACAAATGCAAAGTAAAGCTCAGTACAGCCCACACATTCGGTGGGCTCTTGCTCTAGGATCAATGTTGTTCAGTTATCTGAGTCACTATGGCTTCCTGCCCTGACTAAAATATTTCACCACCCCACCCTTTAGAAGAAAGCAAATTCTGAGTGAGAACATAAGGGGAAGTTAGTCTCTCTGTCTATCTAGGAACTGCCTGGCAACCAGCCATAAGCACCCTAGCAACTCCCCAGCAACCACTTAGAACACTTTATCAAACTCCTAGCAAGGCCTACATCCCTTCACACTTTAAAACTCTCTTCAAACAATCCAAGAATTTAATAATTTAAAGAATTTATAATTTCAAATCTCACTCCAAACTTGCCACGTATTCAAACTACAAAAGGCCTATATAACCTTCAAACTAACCTTCAAATAGTTTTAAACTTCCAGACAAGGCTTTAAACATTGTATTGGTGTGCATGTAAATACAGAATACCTCTCAAGAAAAATTTGAGAAATGCTAGATGACTCGAACTCCACCAGTTTGCTAATCTACTAAATTAACTCTTTTTACCTGAAAGTGGAAAATACCAGCATAGTCTTGCCCAAAGCCCTGGTCAGATGGTACGACCCGAGCCAGAACCTCCTCATTGAGGGTTAGGGAGGCAATGGCCGCTAAGAGCCAGCAATCACCTGTAATAAACAAACTCAGTTGTGGAGGTTTGATCAACTTTACCATGTTGGAATAAACAACTGCAAAGGTATTATGAATTTTAATAATCATGAGTAACACTTAATTTTTTCCAAAGGACAGACATAAAGGAGTTAAGTTAGTGAAGAAATCATTAAGTCAATTAACAGTTTCACCACTTTTGAGTGCAGTATTTCAGCACAGAAAACTGTCTTATTCACTCATTAACCATTCGCCATCCAGTTTAACCAGGTGTTAAATGTATTGAAATACCACTGCGCCATAAGTATTTAAATGACTTTAATACTTTTCAGTGCAAACACACCTCCTTCAACGTACACTCACTTAGCACTTTATTTGGAACACTATGGTCCTTATAAAGTGCCCGACGTGGTCTTCTGCTGTTGTAGCCCATCCGCCTCAATGTTCTACATGTGCATTCTGAGAAGCTATTCTGCTCACTACAATTGTACAGAGTGGTTATCTGAGTTACCATAGCCTTTCTGTCAGCTCTAACCAGTCTGGCCATTCTCTGTTGACCTCTCTCATCAACAAGGCATTTCCATCTGCAGAACTGCCGCTCACTGGAAGTTTTTTGGCACCATTCTGAGTCAATTCTAGAGACTGTTGTGTGTGAAAATCCCAGGAGATCAGCAGTTACAGAAATACTCAAACCATCCCATCTGGCACCAACAGTCATGCCACGGTCGAAATCACTGAGATCACATTTTTCTCCATTCTGATGGTTGATGTGAACATTAACTGAAGCTCCTGACCCTTATCTGTACGATTTTATGCATTACATTGCTGCCAAACGATTGGCTGATTAGATAATCGTATGAATAAGTAGGTGTACAGGTGTTCCTAATAAAGTGCTCAGTTAGTGTAAATTACATTTATTATAGATTTTACTTTATTCACAAAACTCAGCCTTATTTGCCCGCTTTAATTAACATTGCGCTTTTACCACCCATGGAAAACAGGAGGTAAACAGATTTTTTTTTTAAGATGTTTTTTTTTTTTTTTTTTACTACAGTGTGTGCAGATACTTCACGCAATCAGTGGGCACAGTTCATTCTTAGTGAACTCCCCCTATGACTTTCCCAATTTTCAGAATTGAGATTCTATCCTCTAGCAGTTTACTGTTCTGTAGGCCTGCGCTGTTTGTCCTGCCCAAGAGTCCTTCACTTTCCACAATCTTCACAAAGAAAACTCAGTTAAGCTGGCTTCCTCGATATAAGCATGTTTCAGATTCTCCCCTGCTATATCAGCTTCGAAATACCTATAACTATATATGCCTAACTACTATTTATTTTACAGTAAGTATACTGTAAAATAAAATCCTTAAATATTGTGCTTATGCACTGTATGATGCAAAATCTGGACCAAGTTGCAAATTTCATTATCACATCACAGCTTGCACGCCCAGCACATTTATATAAAACACTGGGGAAATCGGTTTCAGTTGTCAAATACAAACTTGAGGGTTTCTGTCCCAATTTCTCTTCCTGTTCTTATACAATGGTACATAAAGACAATCCTCTTTAATAACAGATACAAAAAACAAAAAATGTCTCCTTGTGACTAAACAAACAGAATTTATATTCTGGGGGCTGAAAACAGCAGCGGCTGGGATTCAACCCAAAAAATGCACAAAGCCTTCTCTGATGTGTGAGCAACTACAAAGCATGCGTTATTAGACATAATTAGACATCAGTGCAATATTACTTCATTATGAAATTGCACAAGATGTACAATTTGATGACATCAGTTTAAGTGATTTAAAAATTGGTTTAATAATAGTGGAACACAATAGTCAAAAATAGTGGATGTGTGGTTAGATGCTTCTTAAAATGTTTCCAGATGTGTCGAGAAGGGATTTACGAAAAAGACAAATAACTTTTCAAAATGCAAGGCATGCCTGGTAAAAGATGTGCAATGTCACATGCACATCTTCCTGTCATTCTTCAAAAAAGTACCATTTTGTTTCTGGACAGTTAGAATTTTATAGCAGTACCTATACTATACATTGAAGAAAAAAAAAAAAAAAAACACAATTTTGTGGTGAAGTCAGTACAGCAGAAAAGATTAATAACTTTCTAACTGAATAAGTTAGTTTAAGCTTAAACTTGAAAATATTAAGTAAATTCTACATGTGTACTTAAATACTTAAATTCAAACATCTAAAAATGAATGCTCTAGTTAAATTGACTCACTTCAATCAATTTTATATATCATGAAGTAGATTTTACTTTAAAACCATTCAAATTTACTTAGAAAAACTGTGTGCAAAAACGTAAAAATAAAAATTAAGTAAATCTTACTAGACATTTTTATCTTCAGTGAGGAGCATATGAAACACTTACCTAAACCTCCTTGGCAAATATCTGTTCTTGTAGCCCCTCCAACAATAAACTCAGGACTGGAGGTCAGTTCCTACAGGAAGTGGAAAAGCACTGACATGAACATACTTTCCACAAAAATCAATAAATCAATAAATTACACCCCATGTTTTTGAGTTTTGAGCAATCAGTTTTAACAAAAGAAGCATCTGGATTCATGGTTAAAGACCCAGTGATGCATCTTTTCCATTCAAATACTTCAATTATAAGTCATTTGTTTGCATATATTGCAAAATATCTCTTTCTGAGGAAGAGTTTAACACTGCTAAAATTAAGAACTCCCCCCGGTTCTAATTCCGCTAATAAACGGGAAAACTGCGCAATGACAATTTACACTTAATTACACTGATTTATATTGAATTATAGCTAAATGCATGCTGCATTACTGTGGTCACCCTACATCAATAGCTATGATGATCTGACAGGAACTCACCCCAGGTCTTTTCCATTGAATGCCTCTGGTTTTAGATGATCTTGGACCGAGTTCGTTAAAGCCCAGAGATTCAGGTACGGGTGGGAATGTGGAATCACAGAACAATTCCCCGCGGCTCAGACACTCACTTCTGAGACCCTCAAAGTTCTGGTTCAAAAATTTCACGGCATTGGTATTCGTCCCAAAACCAGCCGCCAAGGCTCTCTTTTTGGCGAGTGTGGATGCCACTCCGGACATTTTCTACAGAAAAGTTTTATCCAGTGGCTTTTCTGACAGTGAAATGTTTCTTTTTACTCCATCTACTCCTCCTTCTAGGACAGGCGTGGTCGCGAGTGCCTATAATTTTTGGGCCCGTCCACATACACATTACGCGATGCTGCGTTCAAAAACAGCTGGACGGAGTTCAACGGAATGCAACAGGGGAACGAGTTTGTCCAAAGTTTGGACGCGTTGTTATCATATGTTGTCCAAACTTGGGAGCCGTTCATACAGGACACATTCTTACACACTTTTAATTGTTGTTAATGTGTCTGCGTTCAAAATGCAACAAATGAAGAATGCTGAAGGTATTGTTGTAGTATAGGCTACATTATCAGACCCTCTGCGGGCTAAGCTCCTAACCTCTTCCAACCCTAAAAAAAATAATAAAAATAAATAAATAAAAAAAAAAGCCCCTGGACACAGCGTCTCAAAAACGCAACGCAATCTGACGCATGTGTAGGACTACAGCGCAAACGGAAGAATGGCAAGTAGGGGGGCGTTCACACCAAACGCTTTTGTGGTATTTTTCGATTCTTTTTATGTATACATGCGCTAGTCTGACATCTTTGGCCGTTGCGCTGCGTCCACTTGTTTTTTCAGCGTCTCGCAAAAAAGCCCCTGCGTCTCAACAACGCGTTTGGTCTGAACGGCCCTTTAAGCGTTTTTTCTATCCGCGCTACGTACACGTCTGACATTGCGTTGCGTTTTTGAGTGTGTTCAAAATGATCTAGACCAGAGTTTATTCAACGGATGTAGAAAGGAAGTCCCGCCTTACAGGTAAAAGAGCCAATCACCTTTTAGATACAGACATGACCTGTCAATCAACTCGCTAACGCGCATGCGCATTAGCTATACAAGCCGGGAAATTGCGTGATATGAGGTAAAGAAGCACATTTTATGATTCCAATATTATCAATTTTATTGCTGATTTGACATATGTTCTTTGTTCGTAATCTCGACCAACCGTTTTTGAGATTTATGTGTCCCCCCCATTCAAGTCGATAGGAGCTTCACTGGCATGACCGGAAAAAGTTTCCCGAGAGCGTTCCAAAGATGGCCGACAGTGGACTGACTTACTAGACAAACTTTGGCTAGACGCAGCACAACGAAATGAAACATTATGAAGGGAACTCGAGACCACTTTTTCAAAGGTGGAACTTCTTGACACGCCATCTTTTAAACGCGGCGCTAATGACGCAAAACAAAGTCCATTAACTATGTACACACATGTTTATTATAAATGTTGAAGAAAGCTGAAGATAGATCGTCTTTTTATGTGATGGGCTGCTACTGCCCTCTTGTGTACTGTACACAGCAGACCAGAAGGTGGGCAAATTTACATTTAGACTACTGGTATGAACTACTACATTAGGTTACACTAACGAAAGTAATTTTAAGGAGGGTGAGGTATAGCTCCTTGGTGATAATTGCAAAATTTACAGTGTTTTCTCATGGTGATTACCATAGACAAGAAAACATGTGGATGATACCACACAAGTAACCTGTGACCGTGAGAGAGGTTACCTGTGACAAATTATGGAGTTGCTTAAAATATGTAAAAGTGGGACATGATCAGAAAGTATAATTATAAGGAAGTCTGTACAATAAACACAGTGATTTAGAGGAGGAGAGACAATTATATAGTCAATTTGAGAATACGTTTTTTCTAGGAGAGAAAAAAAAAGTATAATTCTTCTCAACTAGGTTCTGTACGAGCCATGCATCAAGAATACTTAAATCTTTGTACAACAAAAATAAATTCCTTAAAATAAATTAACATATACACTGGTGGCCAAAAGTTTGGAATAATGTACAGATTTTGCTGTTTTGGAAGGAAATTGGGACTTTAATTCACCATTTTATCACATAAAAATCATGTAAACATGCATATTGTTTATGTCTTGTGGCTATACTTTTGAAACAGTGAGTATTTTGAACATATATGGTTTTGCCCCATTCACTTCCATTGTAAGTGACTCACTGTAACCCAGATGTTTTTTGTTTTGTTTTGTTTTTTAAAGAAAAGGGCAAAGAAAAGTTGAAGGAAATTGGTAATTTAATTCACCAAAGTGGCATTCAACTGATCACAAAGTATAGTCAGGACATTACTGATGTAAAAAACAGCACCATCACTATTTGAAAAATGTCATTTTTGATCAAATCTAGACAGGCCCCATTTTCAGCAGCCATCACTCCAACACCTTATCCTTGAGTAATCATGCTAAATTGCTCATTTGGTACTAGAAAATCACTTGCCATTATATCAAACACAGTTGAAAGTTATTTGGTTCATTAAATGAAGATTAACATTGTCTTTGTGTTTGTTTTTGAGTTGCCACAGTATGCAAAAGACTGGCATGTCTTAAGGTCAATATTAGGTCAAAAATGGCAAAAAAGAAACAGCTTTCTCTAGAAACTCATCAGTCAATCATTGTTTTGAGGAATGAAGGCTATACAATGCTTGAACTTGCCAAAAAACTGAAGATTTCATACAAAGGTATACACTACAGTCTTCAAAAACAAAGGACAACTGACTCTAACAAGGACAGAAAGAGATGTGGAAGGCCAGATGTACAACTAAACAAGAGGATAAGTACATCAAAGGATCAGCTAGACTGTAAGGTGCATGAGAAGTGCCAGACAAGTCAGCCACATCTATGGCAAGTGCTACAGGAAGTGTGGAGTGAAATGTCACCTGAGTATCTGGACAAACTGACAGCTAGAATGCCAAGGATCTGCAAAGCTGTCATTGCTGCACGTGGAGGATTTTTTGATGAGAACTCTTTGAAGTAGTTTAAGAAGTCAACTTTTTTCAAATTGTAATAATAATTTTTTACGTTATTAATGTCCTGACTATACATTGTGATCAGTTGAATGTCACTTTGGTGAATAAAAGTTCCAATTTCTTTCCATAAGAGCAAAATCTGTACATTATTCCAAACTTTTGGCTGCCAGTGTATATTAAAATCCTTCCTTCTCTTGCTTCTTCAAGTACTATCTTTCACTCTCTTTTCCAGTAATTTTGATGTGTGTCCAACAGAGGGCAGTAGAGTGTCAAAGACCTTGAAATTCTATGTTAACTTAGATATAATGCCATTATCTGTGTGAACTTAGAGCTTCTTGGATGTAAAAGACGTCTTTGAGGCAATCTGCCCTGCTTGGTGTAATACGGGTGGTAACACTCCAATTCAAGAGAAAAGTTTCTCTTCAGTGCTTGTCTACTCTTTAGCTTCCATTTGTATGTTGCAAAAGTATTATTATGATAATAATAATACTATGGGATTATACATTTTGGTATTTTGTATGTTATATTACAAAATAACACACACACATACACACACACACACACGTATATGTCTGAAAAACCAAAATGGCTGGTAAAAAATCAAAGTGGCAATTTTTATTACAAGGATAAAATATCTAGTGTATAAAATATCTAGGGTATTTTGTATGTTATATTATAAAATAACACACACACATACACACACACACACGTATATGTCTGAAAAACCAAAATGGCTGGTAAAAAAATCAAAGTGGAAGAGTGCAAGGATAAAATATCTAGTGCTGTCAGTCGATTATTTTTTTGAATTGCGATTAATCGCATATTTTGAAAGTGCTGAAATTTGACACTATACAGTATATACATATTTTCTTGTCAAAATACATTTATTTCCATCTTAGGAAATAAAATAAAACAATATGTAACAATATAATGCTTTAATAACATTTTCCAAACAAAGCCTTCGACAGTATAAAGAAAGAAATGCGCTCAAATATCACCGATTCATGTAACATTAGCCTAAACGTTTCCCAAAATCTAAGTGTGAGTCTGACTATTTGAAATAACTAGTTTCCCAATTGGTTGCATATTCATTGAAATGGGCATTAAATCTCTTAAACTCTTATCCTCCACAATATTAATCTGCCGGTAGACTGTGGCTATCCGTTTTCCTACGGCAATTGTGAAGCTGCATTCATGATTCGCGTCAGAGTGCCACTTTAATTTCAAAGACATCACGATCATGTAGATTTACACTCTACAATATCAGGAAGATAAGACCCTTCGTCTCTGAACGTGCCACACAACTTCTTGTTCAGTCACTTGTCATAACTAGACTGGACTACTGTAACGCCCTCATTGTAGGCCTCCCTGTATGTGCAATTAGACCCCTGCAAATGATCTAGAATGCAGCAGCACGTCTGGTCTTTAATGAACCAAAGTAAGCACATTACACCACTCACTGTCTCTCTTCACTGGTTGCCGGTCGATGCACAGATCAAATTCAAGACTCTGATGCTGGCATACAGAACAGTCACTGGATCTGCTCCAGCATAACTAAAATAATTTCTGCAGAGCTAAGTTCCCACCAGAAGCCTGCGGTTGGCCATGGAATGGCACCTTGTTGTTCCAACACAAAGAGGCACCAAAACACTTTCCTGGACTTTCGGTTTCAACGTACCACGTTGGTGGAATGACCTTCCCAACGCCATCCGTGTAGCTGACTCACTTTCTAGCTTCAAAATATGCTAAAAACACATCTTTTCCATGAGCACTTAACCAGTTACAAAAAAAAAAAATAAATCTTGTTGCACTTTAATCTGTCATGAATACTACTATTCTGATGCTAATGAAACTTTGTAATGCAGCACTTTTCGTACCACTGTCTCCTTAAGATGATTAGCTTATAATGTATTCCTCTTTCGTAAGTTGCTTTGGATAAAAGCATATGCCAAATGAATGTAAATGTAAATGTTTAAACTTGAAAAACCATTAAAAGCACGTGCAGATAAAAACGTCTCATTCAGCGTTTTGGTAATAGTTAATATTTGGTAATTAAAATGCGCCTGACATTGGTTGAACAATACTTGATTTCTATCACAAGTCCCATCTGGGCTTGTTTTGTACATCAAATAGTTATGAGAGCTCCTTTCTCCATCAATTTTATCACTGATAGGGATGCGCTGTCAGAGATTCTTTTATTTTCTGATATAAACTCTGTGGCTCTATCAAAGGAGTGTGTTACAACAGTACCACCATAGAATGTCTATGGGACAGCTGCGTTATGCCATATAATGCTTAACTTGTAGGCTGGTAGGAGGGCTTTGGCGCTGTCTGTTTGTGACGTGTGCGTCAGTGTAATGACTCCGGGTGGAGACATTACAAAGGTTCTGCCCTTCACACCAGTGTTTATTCTGTATTAACGGTAAATGTGTTTATCGCGATTAAGAAAAATTAACACGTTAAACTTTTTGATTTAATCGCATGCGTTAACGCATTAATTCTGACAGCTCTAAAAAATAACACATAAAACATTCCTGTAACGGTGCTCTTTTTTCACACCATGCACAAGAAACCCTGAATTCAATACAAATATGCAATAATTAAATAAAGAAAAGACCATGAGGCTGTGTGTTCTTTTATATTATTTTACATTTTATGCACAATACCTTATGCTATACCTGTTTTACTTAATGCACAATACATGTATTTATATCATGTGTTATATTATCCAGGCATAAACTCACGAGTTCACGTGTTCATATAATCTTGAGATAGCGGTAAGCGGTTAAACTGGTTTGGCTTGCTGTCCGCAATGGAGGGTCTTGAGAGCAAGACTTGACTCGTGCTCCAAGTTTTCCCCCCAGACTATGTGAAGAGATATATTGAATGATAATGGAGGATATGGGGTGGAGAAGGGATGCCTGAAGGATTGTCGCTGGAGAGAGGTAAGTGAGTCTTATATACTCTAGCGGAGATTGCGAGATTAGATGAACATGCTCCTCCTGAAATTTCATTTAGAACTCCAAAAAGAAGCTGGGTTCGGGAGTTCATTTTGAATATACCCATAGCAAAAACATGCATGAATACACTCACCGACCACTTTATTTATTGGTGCCAGATGGGCTGGTTTGAGTATTAAAGTGGAGTGTGTATATGTAGCTTGCAAATGACAGTTTAAAGGTGCATTTGTTTTTCCTCATTAAAAAAGTTTAACTCCTATAGACATTAATTGTTATTTTGCTATATATATATTGCAAAATTCCAATTCATGTCTTTAGGAGTTAAATATTTATGTAGGAAATCATGACCACTCACATTAAAATGAAGACTCCAGTCAAATAAGTAACCTTATAAAAGCTGTTTTATGGGGTGGGGGGGCCTTGGTAGCTCAGCGAGTATTGACGCTGACTACCACCCCTGGAGTCACGAGTTCGAATCCAGGGTGTGCTGAGTGACTCCAGCCAGGTCTCCTAAGCAACCAAATTGGCCCGGTTGCTAGGAAGGGTAGTCACATGGAGTAACCTCCTCGTGATCACGATTAGTGGTTCTCCCAATGGGGCACGTGGTAAGTTGTGCGTAGATCGCAGAGAGTAGCATGAGCCTCCACATGCGGAGCCTCCACGGTGTCATGCGCAACAAGCCACATGATAAGATGTGCGGATTGACGGTCTCAGAAGCGGAGGCAACTGAGACTTGTCCTCCACCACCCAGATTGAGGTGAGTAGCTGCGCCACCACAGGGACCTACTAAGTAGTGGGAATTGGGCATTCCAAATTGGGAGAAAAGGGGATAATAAAACAACATAAATAAAAGCTGTTTTATTCTACATGGAGAGGGTCCCCCTCATGGGGGCTGCCATGTTAGAATCACATGACCAGCTGAATAATACTCGCTTAATCTGAGTAGCCGTCCTGTCATTTGACACTTTCACGGGTGGGGTGCATCATCTCCCCTCTAGCCTTCACCATGGCAATGGAATTGATCATCCGAGCCTCCAAATGGGTTGTAGGAGGAGAACGTCTGCAGTCTGGACAGCAACTACCTCCCATGCACGCCTACATGGATGACTTGACCACCCTGACCTCAACCATCGCATGTACCAAACGTCTACTGGAAAAGCTTCATGCCAACATAATGTGGGCACGGATGAAGTTCAAACCCAACAAGTCCAGAAGCATATCCATCGTCGGAGGGAAACTCGTAGACCAGAGATTCCACATCGATGAAACACCCATCTCGACGGTATTGGAGATGCCAGTCAAGAGCTTAGGGCGATGGTACAATGCAAGCCTCAAGGACTCAGATCAGAGTGACCAGCTGAGGGAAGAAACTATCAAAGGCCTTGTTAGCATAGACAAGACCTTGCTTCCTGGTAAGTTGAAACTGTGGTGTCTGCAGTTCGGATTGCTGCCCCATCTGATGTGGCCTCTAACAGTCTACGAGGTCCCCATTACCAAAGTCGAGAAGCTGGAGAGGACAGTCAGTTCATACATCAAGAAGTGGCTTGGACTCCCGCGTTGCCTCAGCAATATCAGCGTGTATGGGAACGGTGCTCTAGAATTGCCTGTTTGTAGCCTCACTGAAGAGTACAAATGCACCAAAGTGAGGCTGGACATGACCCTGACCGAGTCTCAAGATGCTATGATACAAGCAGCGGCTCCCAGACTGGCAACTGGGAGGAAGTGTACCCCGTCTGAGGCCAAGCAAAATCTGCTTTCAGGCATAGAGACATTGTATGACAGGTGCAGCAGGGAAGAGGGGGTTTTGGACTTGGGGCAAGAAGACCCATATGGCATAAGACGACAGCCACCCAGAGAAGAAAGCTGATAGTAGTCGAGGTCTGGCAGCAGGAGGAGGCAGAGAGATGCATAAAGGCAAATTCGCAGTCCAAACAGGGCCAGTGGACTAACTGGGAAAACCTGGAGCATCGTAAGCTCACCTGGAAGGATCTTTGGGAGATGGAAGGAAGTAGACTTAGTTTCATCATTAGAGCCACCTATGATGTCCTTCCCACACCCAAGAATCTAAACCAGTGGGTTGGAGAAGATCTATCATGTCCTCTCTTTCAAACCACAGCAATGCTAAGGCACATCCTCGTCGGCTGTAAAACCAGTCTTTCCCAAGGCCGTTACACCTGGAGGCACAACCAGGTCCTGAGACAACTGGCGATCACCCTGGAGGGAAAGAGAACTACTACCAATGCCCTCTCTCCCCCAATACCTGGATTCTCAAAAACCACCACCTTCAAAAGAGCAGGACAACTTCCAGTGAGGCCAACTGCAAGAAGGGAATCGACCCTGCTGGAGGCTGCCCGGGACTGGAAAATGCACGTTGATCAAGACCAGAAGCTCATCTTTCCGCCTGAGAAAATTACAACTAATCTCAGGCTGGACCTGGTCTTGTGGTCAACCTCGCAAAAGTCCCTGTTCATTGTGGAACTAACTGTGCCATGGGAGGCTGCAGTTGGTGAAGCGTATGAACGTAAAAGGCTGAAGTATTCAGACCTAGCAGCTGAGGCAGTACAATGGGGCCGGCGAACCCAGTTGTTCCCCGTAGAGATTGGTTGCAGAGGTTTTGTAGCTACATTAACAACTAGGCTGCTGAAGGGGTTGGGAGTCAGAGGGCAGGCTTTCCGACAAGCCGTCAGGTCGCTGTCAGAGGCTGCTGAGCAAAGCAGCAACTGGCTATGGCTAAAATGAAAGGATCCCAACTGGGCTGCAAAATGACCAAGAGGGGTAAAAACGGAGGGGGGCGCACCTGGGACGACAGGTGTCGCTGTTGAGCCCTTTGGAGGTGTCATGGGCTTATCAACAAAACACCAAGGAAGGAGGGTGCCCACCTGATGACCCCAATGAAGTTGGTACCCCTATCCCCCACCCAAGATATCAAGAAAGTGTTGATTATTCTAAGGGATTGTACTATCAAGTCCTATAAGCTCAACTCATTGAGCATGTTTACATGCACACCAATATGCTGATTACTCTCTAAAATCAGCTTATTTAAAAAAAAAAAACGGACAAGGCATGAAACCTGCGTTTCCCTATCTGTCACTCACTCAAAGTTGTGTCGATGTAGTGACACTTGGGGTCACTCTTGGGAGCCCCAAACACCTCTGATCTTTGAGAAAAGGCCAATGGGAATTGGCAAGTGGAATTTGCATGCCACTCCCCCAGACATACGGGTATAAAAGGAGCTGGCTCGCAACCACTCATTCAGATTTTTTCTTCGGAGGTGAGTGGTGTTGAATCAGTGAGTTCCACTGCCATTCCATTCACCTCGTGATTGTATGCTGTTGGATATACGGCACATTGCAGCTGTTTCTCCCCCTTGTGCACATTTAATGCAGAGTACGCCCCTGGGCGCTTTGACAGCTACTGTAAAAGTATATATTCTGATAAAGAGTATTTTCTCTAAAAGAGTGCGCACTGACTGAGAGCATCTTTTTAAAGATGCCTTTCCGTCTGTGTGTAGTTCCTGGATGCGGTTGTTACCTCTCCGCCTCTGACGGCCACGATCGCTGCCTCACATGTCTGGGCCTTAGTCACGCTGAGACAGCATTCGTGGGTTATTCATGTCCTCACTGCGAGAACATGACCATGGCAACATTGCGGTTGCGGCTTTCCTTCTTCCGGGGGAAAGCCACTCCAGCCGCTCCCTGCCCCAGTCCTTCTGCCTGCGGGTACATGGCCGTGACGGTTAGCGCTGGGGGCGATTTGCGGACCCCAATGGGAGTGGTTTCACCGGGTGATCCCCCACGGACCTCCCATTCCCCAGTGCGCTCGTTTGCCCCAGTCGAGTTCTGGGATGAGACAGGCAGCTCGCCCCAGGGTGAGTTTTATGTTTTGTTCGGGGCTCGAGAGCAGGATGAGCTTTCGATCGCAGCATCGAAGAGCGGTTTGGCACAGTCGGACGCGGAGGACTCGACTGGGTTCCCACCTTTGGGTGTGGTCGTCCAGTCTGAGGCCGATGCAGAGCTGACGGCCACGCTTGCCTGAGCTGCCATGAGTGTCGGGCTGGAGTGGAACCCTCCACCTTGCCCTGAGCCCTCGCGGCTTGATGACTGGTTCCTGGGTCTGGGAGTGATGCAGAAGCTGCGCTCGGTGACCAACCTTGCCCTACAGGCGAAAAAGGTCACAGCACGGGCTCTCGGGCAGGCGATGTCCACCATGGTGGTCCAGGAGCGCCACCTATGGCTGAACCTGGTTGAGATGAAGGATGCCGACAAGGTCCGCTTACTCAATGTCCCCATCTGACACCGTTGAAGACTTTTCCCAGCAGTTCTCAGCGGTCAAGAAGCAGACGGAGGCCATTCAACATATCCTGCCTCGGCACAGTTCAAGGTCCCTCACCCCGTCTGCTCACCGCCGAGGGTGTCCCCCTGTGGCAGCAACTCAGGTGGCTCTGCCGCAGCCCAAGCCAACCACTCAGCCCCGGCATAGAGTCCCCCGCAGGAAGCTGACGCCCCCTGTCTCAATATCCCGCACTAAGAGCCCCAGGAAGGCCTCCAAGCGCCCCTGAGACGGACGACCCAGGGATGAGGAGACCCGCTGGAAACCCGGAGGTGGAGCACAGACCACTCCGTCCCCCGGTGGAGGGCCGGGAGGAGAATCCTTTGTTTCCTTTTGTACTGATTTCGTGTGGCACCCACATTTTCAAAAAGAAGAGTGGCTTCCTCACTCCCTGGGTCATACACTCAGTGTTTACGGCCGCCGTTGTCACGGTCGCTGTACATCGAACATTCGCGACCAGGGCTCTCCGAACGCGGGCTCCCTGCCTTCACGCACCCGGCCATGGCTCACACACACCCACGGTCAGGTGGTTGTGATGAGCCGCGAGGGCGCCCAGCCTTCTCCCCCGTTGCTGACCGGTCCTATGGTGGGTATGCGGAGCAAGGTAAGTGCTTTGACGTTTCCCTCAGTACAGCAACGAGTTCGGGACATGAGGCTGCTTGACATGGCAGTTCCTGCTCCTCCCCACCACGAGGCCCCACCCGCAGGTACGTCAAACACGACTGTCCCCTTGGTGCCCCTCGCTCGGAGTTTGGAGGCGTTGGTAGCCCTCTCCAACTCGTTGCGTGGTTGGCCAGGATGATCCGACTCGGCTATGCGATTCAGTTCACCAGGCGCCCGCCCAGGTTCAGCGGCGTCCATTTCACCTCAGTGAGGGGCAAGAACGCCGCTGCCCTGAGTGCGGAAATCGCGATCCTTCTGCAGAAGGACGTGATAGAACCTGTCCCTCCAGCTGAGATGAAGAAGGGGTTCTACAGCCCCTATTTCATCGTGCCAAAGAAAGGCGGTTGCTTGTGGCCAATCTTGGATCTGCGAGTGCTGAACCGGGCCCTGCACAGACTCCCGTTCAAGATGCTGACTCAGAAGCACATTCTGTCACACGTCCAGCATCAAGATTGGTTTGCGGCGGAAGACCTGTAGGACGCATACTTCCATGTCTCGGTTTTACCTCGGCACAGACCCTTTATTCTGTTCGCTTTCGAGGGCCGGGCGTATCAGTACAAGGTCCTCCCCTTCGGTCTGTCCCTGTTGCCTCACGTCTTTATGAAAGTCGTAAAGGCAGCCCTTGCCCCACTAAGGGAGGTGGGCATCTGCATCCTCAATTATCTCGATGACTGGCTGATTCTAGCTCACTCTTGAGATCTGTTGTGTGCCCACTGGGACCTGGTGCTCAGGCACCTCAGCCAGTTGGACGCAGAGGAACGGCTGCCATCCGCGAGGGGAGGAGGGGCTCGCTGCCGGCCTCCTGGAGCGGTGGAGCTGCTGCCAGGGGCGGAGGGGCTCGCCACCGGCCGCCAGAACACGGAGGGTGTTCCATCTGCCAGGGGTCGGAGGACTTGCTCCGTTCCGCCCGGGGAGGAGCGGCTATCATCCGTCAGAGGGTGGAGGAGTGGTCGAGGACTAGGCGACCGCGTGTCGGGGAACCGGCGAGCATTTTTTTTTTCTCTCCCACCCCACCCCCCATGATGTACGTCATGCCGGGGGTTCCCCGGCCTGAGGCAAAGGAGGGAGGAGTTACTAAGCACGCCCGGCCCCCAATCGGGCTAATCAGCCGAGAAGAGGGATAAGTGCAGCGGGATGCAGCAGTTCGAGAGAGAGAGAGCCACACGCAGCTGCCGTGTGTGGATTTGTTTGTGTCTTTTTAAGTTTTCATTAAACATTATTTTGATGGTTCTTCTGGTTCTCGCCTCCTCCTTGCCCGACCTTAACTTGTTACACGGTGTAAGAACGTGCATGTATATGCGCTCAGATTAAAGTAATCATGGCTGACTGTGAATACTACATTTCTACGATGGCATCTGAAAAGGAAAACTACTGATTCTAAATGATGCTGCATCCAAGCCGCTAAGTGTCAGTGTAAGATGACACAAAGACAAAAGTTACTTAAAAATCTGTGAAACTCATAAACCAAATAGCTACCCGATGTTCAAAGATAAGATAGTTGACTTTTTTTTCTTTTTTTTGCTGTAAAGAGGGCTGACTAACCAAAAACTAAAAATGACATGCCAAATTACAGTCGACATCCCATTTTCATTTAAAAAAACAAGCACCACTTACGTTTTTTGACAGTGGAGGATAATTTATAACTGTCTGCATGGGACTCGAACTACAGACATAATGTGCTCTCAGAAACAGGCTCAACCGTCAAACTGAATGTGGTAAGCAAAGGTCTATACCAGTGGTTCCCAACCCTGTTCCTCGAGAGCCCCAACACTACACATTTTGGATATCTCCCTAATCAATCACACCTTATTCAACTCATCAGCTCGTTAGTGGAGACTCCAAGACCTGAACTGGTTGTGTCTGAAAAGGGAGATATACAAAATGTGCAGTATTGGTGGGCCTCCAGGAACAGAGTTGGGAACCAATCTATACAATATATTGTATGTATCAGCATGAATAACCTGTTAAATTGTATGTCAAGGGTGTTGTTAGCACACAGTTCTTTTTTTCAGCGGATTTTTATGACTAGCTTTTGATGCCAGTGACGTCAAACCTGCTTGTTAAAAGGTGCCATTTTTAAATCGTAGGCTGATGGGAAGATTTGTCCATGAAAAATGGGTTCACTCTGTTTTTTGAGCTATGATATGACTCCAGAACAAGACTTGAAAAATGGCACACGTGTTGTAAGCACTACTTTTATGATGCCTTCATGGTGTTTTTGTACTTTTTAAGCTTGAATAAATCACCTTGTGATCTTATGTATTCTACAGGGTGGCAGCAAATGAACAGAATACAGGCGTACCCAGTCACGGGCTGCGGTTAGTCACATCTAAAGAAAGCGGTTGACCAATAAGCGATAACGGTTTGGCTGTTATATGCACAATATAAAGTAGGCTAATGATAGCAAAGATGTACACTATTTTCTTGAATATATATGAACACGTTTTACACTTATTTACTCAAACTTATCTCAAATATTTGAAAACAGAAAATGTTCAAATGTTGGCAAAGCTGTGGGTATGTTTTGGAACTGACACATAAACGAATGACCACTTCTGTTAATCGGCCAAACAGGCCTGACTGACAAAAATAACCAAAATGTCTATAGAAATGTAAACACAGAACGTTCCCCTAATGTTAGCATTTAGTTTTCCCATTAAGTTTTTTGGGAAACAATTCCTTATGTTCTAGAAACGTTCTCTTTAGGTTCTATTTTTTATAACCATAAACTAACATTCCCTGAACGTTGCAGGGAGGTTTTTGTGTGACAATCTGATAAGATCCTACACAGAACGTTCTGGGAAATTAATAAAATGTAATAAAATTTAACTAGCCTCCAATTTTGTTTTGTTTTGCAAAAAGAACAAGACAATCGCTAGGTTTATATGGTGTAATTTGTATCGCAGGAGATTAATAATGTTTTTAGCTGCCTTGTGAAATGTAGTGTAAGAGGACAAATTACCTGATGATGCTCTCTAGAGTTCAACTTGTTTTAAACTAGAAACTGCAAAATGATGAGAGAGAGATCCTCACCAAATTCAGACTCAGCGATCACAGTCTGGCCATAGAAAAAGGGAGACACAGACAAACATGGCTTCCAAAAAAAAAAGAAAACGAGTCTGTGCTCACTGTGACACTGGTGAGGTCGAGACAGAGACACACTTTCTCCTTCACTGTGAGAAATTTACAGAGGTGAGAGAGAAATACTTTGACAAACTCTCAAACCTCATGCCACAGTTTTTCAGTTCAGCAGAAACAGATCAAATGCAGGTGTTACTGGGAGAGGACAATAATGCATCAGTTGCAACAAAATTCATTTTTGAAGTGCACACCCTCAGAAACCAATTACTGCCTTAATGTACTTCAGTCACAGTATTTTTTAGATGTTCATAATGTCTTGTTAAATGCTTATTTTATTTTGTATAGTGTATATTGTTATTATAGTTTTTATTTTATTTGATTCATTACTTGGTACCTTATTTTAATTCTATTTGTATTGTTATTTGTTACTGTTTTTTTTTTATTATTATTTGTCTTGTCATTATCTGTTTTGTGTATTAATGCTTTGGCAATAATGTATGTAAACACAATCATGCTAATAAAGTACTTTAAATTGAAACTGAGAGAGAGAGAGAGAGAGAGAGAGAGAGAGAGAGAGAGACTTTCTTCTCATCTGTCCCAAGTATCACACTGTGAGAGAAATGTTTTCCCCCAAATTTGAAACACTGAATCCATCATTCCTTATACTCAGTGATACAGAGAAAATCCCCTATATACTCGGAGAGGACGACAGCACATCCTCACTAGCTGCTAAATATGTGTCTGCCATTCACACTGTTGGACATGAATAATTCACTGTATACATTTCATTCATATGGTATATATTCTCCTATTTTGCATATACTATATATCTTTTTATTCTATTTAATCATTCTTAGTATTTAAATGTTTAAATTGTCTTTTATTATTACCACTAATTGTTGTATTGTATTTATTATTATTATCTTATATAAAACCGTTTGTATTTACATAACCTTAAAATGCTTTGGCAATACTATACTCCAATTGTCATGCCAATAAAGCTGAACTGAACTGAATTGAGAGAGAGAGAGAGAGAGAGAGAAAGTGAGAGAGAGAGAGAGAGAGAGGCACGCGGAGCATCAGCACTCTCTCAGCAGCAGGATCAGCGATCGGTCGGTCGGTTGTCAAGCACGCTCGGGTCGGACTGATCAGGGGGCAGCAGGTAGGAGCTCAGATACACAAATCAGACAACCTTTAGCATCTGACTCGCTCTCACTGGAAAACTACTGATCATAGATAACAGCTACTTTTAGCTACTTCAGTATCACATAGATTTGTTAGAAAATTAGACAATAATGATATAACTAATCTGACCATTGGCCGTTCAGTTTCTATGAGCTCGTAATATTTTTGGGGATTCTTTATGATTTCTTGTCAGAGACTTGAGACGCTGAATTGAAAAAATAAAAAGACAAAGTCAGGGCTCATCGCCTCCTATAGTCACTGTGTGTATTCTAACAAGTTAATGCGTTATTCTCGCTTGGATAATAAATGTTGTTTTTTTGTTGTTGTTGTTTTTTGGTTTTGCGTATGTTGGTTAGTTTAATGGCTTTTGTGTTTTTTTAATCATTGTTCTTTTTTTTTTTTTTTTGCGTAAAGTTTTCAGTGTAGTAAGTTGCGGGGGCCTGCTGCGCGTGCCGTTATTTATTAATGTGTCATCTGAGTGCATGAGGGTAAACCAGCGGGTTGCCATGAGCGCGTGAAGTTCACGAGGGTTTTCACCCCTGGATACTTATTGAAGAAGCAAATAAAACTCTGTTAATTGCTAAACATCTAGAATGTGTTCTTTTGATTAATGACAAATGAAAGAGGAATTGCTGCCAGTTCAACGTACAGTAGTAGTAGTAACACTCAGAGTTTATAATGTTGTGTTAGGATGTAAGTTTGGTGATGCATGTTATCAACATGCAAGCGTTAGCCATCCATCTGCACAACAGGTTGACTTTTGTAGGTTGTGAGGTCTACTCTTTTGGATAGCTTTGTTGTCATTCTCTGTTTTAGCAACGGAACTATTAGTTCATAAGTATTAACTCACTAAAAAAAAAAAAAAAAAAATGAGATTACATTAAAAAAGCACTTTCATTAATTCTTCTGTTAAAACGGTTGAATTATTTGAGCTCTAAAGTTGTTTAAATCATCGTTTAACGGTCATTTTAGTGTCAGGGCAAGGAAGTGGTAAAATTGGAAATACCTGCACAGAAATGGTTAGTAAGCGATTTTATCACATAAAAATCATGTAAACATATTTTTATGTCTTGTGGCTATACTTTTGAAACAGTGAGTATTTTAACAATTACGGCTTTGCCCCATTCACTTCCATTGTAAATGCCTCACTGGAACCCAGATTTTTGTTTTTTAAAGAAAAGGTTGAATTAAAGTTGAAGGAAATTGGTACTTTAATTCACCAAAGTGGCATTCAACTGATCACAAAGTATAGTCAGGACATTACTGATGTAAAAAAACAGCACCATCACTATTTGAAAAAAGTCATTTTTGATCAAATCTAGACAGGCCCCATTTCCAGCAGACATCACTCCAACACCTTATCCTTGAGTAATCATGCTAAATTGCTAATTTGGTACTAGAAAATCACTTGCCATTATATCAAACACAGTTGAAAGCTATTTGGTTCATTAAATGAAGATTAACATTGTCTTTGGGTTTGTTTTTGAGTTGCCACAGTGTGCAATAGACTGGCATGTCTTAAGGTCAATATTAGGTCAAAAATGTCAAAAAAGAAACAGCTTTCTCTAGAAACTCATCAGTTAATCATTGTTTGAAGAATGAAGGCTATATAATGCTTGAAATTGCCAAAAAACTGAAGATTTCATACAAAGGTGTACACTACAGTCTTCAAAGACAAAGGACAACTGGCTCTAACAAGAACAGAAAGAGATGTGGAAGGCCAGATGTACAACTAAACAAGAGGATAAGTACATCAGAGTCTCTAGTTTGAGAAATAGACGCCTCACATGTCCTCAGCTGACAGCTTCATTGAATTCTACCCGCTCAACACCAGTTTCATGTACAACAGTAAAGAGAAGACTCAGGCCTTATGGGAAGAATTGCAAAGAAAAAGCCACTTTTGAAACAGAAAAACAAAAAGAAAAGGTTAGAGTGGGCAAAGAAACACAGACATTGGACAACAGATAATTGGAAAAGAGTGTTATGGATCTTAACCCCATTGAGCTTTTGTGGGATCAGCTAGACTGTAATGTGCGTGAGAAGTGCCCGACAAGACAGCCACATCTATGGCAAGTGCTACAGGAAGCGTGGGGTGAAATGTCACCCGAGTATCCAGACAAACTGACAGCTAGAATGCCAAGGATCTGCAAAGCTGTCATTGCTGCACGTGGAGGATTTTTTTATGAGAACTCTTTGAAGTAATTTAATTCCAAATTCCAAATTTTAATAGTAATTTTTCATGTTATTAATGTCCTGACTATACATTGTGATCAGTTGAATGCCACTTTGGTGAATAAAAGTACCAATTTCTTTCCATAAGAGCAAAATCTGTACATTATTCCAAACTTTTGGCCGCCAGTGTATATATACAACATTAAGCTCCTTTTTTTGACATCAAATCCCACTCTTTCACTTTCGGATGTGAAAGTGAAACTAAACAGGCACCACATGTGGCTTTCGGATGTAAAAGTGAAAGTGAAGATTTAGAGTAAAAAGGACTTAAATTGTTATCTTTTTCTCACCCACATCTATCATATCGCTTCTGAAGATATAGACATAACCACTGCAGTCATATGGATTACTTTTATGTTTCCTGTATGTAAATTTTGGAGCTACAAAGGTCTGATCACCATTCACTTGTATTGTATGGATCTACAGAGCTGAAATATTCTTCTAAAAATCTTTGTTTGTGTTCTGCTGAAGAAAGAAAGTCAAACACATCTGGGATGGCATGAGGGTGAGTAAATGATGAGAGAATTTTCATTTTTGAGTGAACCATCCCTTTAAGGCATCATGGACATATTCCAAATGGGAAGGCTGTTTCTAAAGACATTCTAATTAAAAATGGACTATTTTACCCAATATTTGGGTGTGATAAGTATTTTTATGTTTATTGGAGTATAGCCAAAGTCCCTTTCTAAGCAAGTCAGTCCACTCGGCAGTCATCTTGGGCACACATTAAAAAATACAGATCCAATCTACTTGAATGGCCCAGCTAATACCCATGTGTGTTCTCGTTCTCGAGTTGACTGACAGGCGATGTCTGCATCTAAAAGGTGATTGGCCTTTTTACCTCTAATGTGGGACTTCATTTTCTTCACCTGCCATATTGGATGTTCGTATTTCTCCCATTCATTTTAATACAAGTTCTCCATCTCGGGCTAAACAGTCTCTGTTATAGCATAATAATCTTAGCAACATGCTAATGCCATTGAATTCTATTCAAAGTAATTTGTGTGTCGAGACTCAAGATTTGAATGACACACAGAATTGACACCACATTCCAAATCCGTCAGCTATGAGCTCCCATTACTGCTTAAAAGGCAGCTGCCATTGTCCTTCATATATTGCTTTAAAATCCTGTTTTTGAGCTAAAAGTATTTTGGTTGAAGTGTTTCCAAGTCGACCCTGGGTATTATGGCTGATGTGAATACTAATGAGTTTGTGAGGATAGAATGTCTTTATACATCAGAATGACATCATCAGGACCTTCGGTTACATTAGCTTTGTAAAAATAACAAAAATGATGAATGCTCAATGGAGATGTGTTTGTATGTGTGCACAAGTGTTTCTGTTTGATACAGAATCTGCTTGCTCCTCTGCCATGGTTTCTCACTCTGCATGTCTTTCACTCTTTTTAAATCCACTCTAAAATCGGGTACAGAGAACGAGAAAAAGAGAGAGAGGAATGATCATTTGAAATGAAGGCTTGGGATGGGACAGATATTTTGAGTGACAGACTGAAATGAATGGCTGTATCTGAGAGGCAGAGAGGAATGAATTGCAGATACAGTGACACTAAAGCTACAGGAGGAAGGACGAAGAGATGAAGAAAATAAAAGATGAATCTGAGGAATAAAACAGTGATATAGTGTGGGATAATTCTGAACTGTGAATATCTGTAAGCAGCGATGATTCTCACTTCTCTTGTTTTAGGTTTTGGTCCACATTCTGTCTCTCTTTCTCTCTCTCTCTCTCCCTCTCTCTCTCTCTCTCTCTCTCTCTCTCTCTCTCTCTCTTTTCCTCATCTCTTTTTCACCCATTCTATTTGAGTGTCCCGTCTGTGTGAGGTCATTAAATCAGGAGGGTCAGTCAGGCAGAACACAGTGAGGTCAGATGGACAGAATAAAGAAGATGATGGGTGTAGAAGGAGAGGAGAGTGGATTTTGGACAGGAGTTTCACATCAAGCCAAAACATTGGCTATTTGGAATGGAATTATAATGTACTGTTTAGACTACTGAATACTGCTCAGTAGTGGCAGACTGATATATCGGCCAGGCCAATATATTAAATGATATTTGGCCATTTTGAGACATCTGCACTGGCTTGGCCGATAGTGTTATCAACCCCTTGTGTCAATTACAAAATCTAGCCAAAGCCAATGGTTAAAGTCAATGGACAATGCACAATTGCTGTTTTCATATATCTGATTTGAATTCAAAGTAATATTGTTAAAAAAATCATTTAATGTCAACATACATTCTGTGCTCAACGTTAAGGATTATTTTCTGCTGGCCCAGTTGGGACAGTAGTTCAGATTTTTACTGCCAACCTTTTCACTGGCTCCACCACAAAAAAATTAGACATTTTATTTTTAGCAACATGTTTTGGTTTGTATATGCACCAGGAATAATATGTATTATTATACTGTATTATTGTAAAATTGAATAATATGTATTATTATATTGTATTATTGTATAATAGAATACTATGTGTCATTATATTGTTTTATAATATAATAATACATGATATGTATTACGTATTGTTATATTATATTACATATTAAATAATATGTAGAGTTATTAAAAAAGTCACAGGCAGATGAGAGAAAGAGAGAGAGAATGGCCTTATTGATATTTTTGTCCTCACTCATCTCAGTATTTTGTTTTTGAGCTGAAAGCCTCTCCTCGTTATGTGTTATCAAGATTTTAATTGAGCACAGATGTGAATGTGACATGTTGTTCAGAAGAACAAGCTGTTTAGTCGGTCAGTGAGGATGAACTAATAGCTGCTGCCCGTGAGTTTTTATGATGGTAACTGGCATCAGTGCTGGCTGGAGCTGAAAACGTAATGGGCACAGAAATCAGAGTCTTATTGAGTATCCTGATATTCAGGAATGGCCCCAAAAAATACTGTGTTTGGACATAAATGTATTCATTGTCATTAAACCAAGTGGCATTTGCAAACAAATAATGCTAGACAGTTTCTCAGAACTAACTTCACTTTTCTGAGCTATTTTGGAGATTACTTTTCACCAAGGGGTCTCAAGGTCATTTTTAGTGAATGTATGAAATCAGTTCTCCTATAGCAGAGTAACCACAGGTGTAGTTTGCCACATGAACTATATGGACAAACTAATGTTTGACAACCAGAAAATGTCCAGATGCTTTGTTGTCTTCATTTTGAACAGTAGAATAATAATAATTCCTTACATTTATATAGCGCTTTTCTAGGCACTCAAAGCGCTTTACATAGTATAGGGGGACTCTCCTCAACCACTACCAGTGTGCAGCATCCACCTGGATGATGCAGCGGCAGCCATAGTGCGCCAGCACGCTCACCACACACCAGCTATTGATGGAGAGGAGAGAAGAGTGATGTAGCCAATTCAGGGATAGATTCATCGATCCATCCCTCCTTTTTCTTTAAAAAAAGCAAAAATCGAGCTTAAGTGAACGGGGCCAATTTTTGTAGGGTTTTATGGCAGAAATGTGAAGCTTATAATTTTATACAAGCACTTACATTAATACTTCTGTTAAAACCTGTGTATTATTTGAGCTGTATAGTTGTTTAAATAATTATTTTTACAGTTGTTTTAAGGTTTACGGCGTTACGTCATCATGGCAGTTATAAAATGGGATTTTACTTTACATATAAAAGGTTAGTAAGTGATTTTATCACACTAAAATCATGTTAACACACATATTGTGTTGTGGCTTTACTTTTGAAACTGTGAATATTTTAATGTTTACGATTGGCCCCATTCACTTCCATTGTAAGTGCCTAACTGGAACTCAGATTGTTGCTTCTTATTTTTAAAGAAAAGGAAGGACAGGTCGAAAATCATTTTTGTGCTAATGCCACAAATGCTGTCGATTGTGCTTAACTTGTGTTGAATATGGAATATTCCTTTAATTGCACTTATCTTCAGAATCTTGTTGATGTTTATTTTCTTGTCATGTAAAAACGAGAATCAGTAAAATTTGTAGTGAGAGAGGAGCTTATGGAGAACACTTACGAACGCCCTCTCCTGTTCATCCATTACTCAAAGCTGCAGTATTTGCTGTGTTCAATTACAGCGCTGCTCATAAATAATCAGACGGCGGCTGGTCATAATACCCCATTCACTGTTGGCTTTATAGCGTGACAAATCCTTGTTGTTGGTATTTATGTACAGAATGCAGCCCAGGGAACATTTGTCTGTGTGTGTCCTCCAAAGAATCCTCTAAAGATTTGTTTGAGCTCTTAATCGTAAATGACACCGTTTATCTGCTTCTAATGACCAAACAAGAGAAAAGAACTAAAGTAATTTGTTAGAAAAAGATGAGATTGTCGCTGTTTTGTTTTATACCAGTGAATTTTAGAGCAGTACGAAGTTCCTCACAGCTCTCCGACAGAATCCAGCTATGTATGTGAAGTGTGGATTATGTGTGCCAAGGAATATGGGTGAATCAAGGCGCTCTAAAATACCCGGAGAAAGCTATCCATTAATATTCCTATAAATTTCAATGGTGTCTTCTCGGTGTGCAGAGGGTTCCCTGGAAGTATGTGATCTGGAGGCTGCCATCTTTGCTTATGGGTGCTCAGTTCTGGGAGCGGCTGTCATGTTACTGATCATTCTTCAATGGCAGCAGATAGGGGAAAATATAAGTCAGTTTCATACTTTTCAGAGCCCTGTAAAACAATCAATGGACAAACATGAAATATAATGTAATGAAATAATTGCTGTTTAATTAGTTTTTTGTTTTTTGCTACTTTTGAATGCTTGGCAGTGGAGAAACATGCTGCTTGCCATTTGGTGTAGTTACAACACCTACCAGCAGGGGCTCACTGGAAATGCTGGTGTACTGTATATGTGTGCATTTGTGAGACATAGTTGAGGTTAATAAATAGCATGTGTGATTTTTGTTGAGAGGTAGACGGACTTGAGGTAAAGGTGGTATTTTTATTCCCTGTTTGTATTGTTTCACTCATTTGCTGTCAAACAAGCTGCAAGTTTCCCTCGTCTGATGGGTTTATTGTAGCAGTGGACCTCTTTACAATACCAGAGCTGCCCTCTCTTTCTCTCTCTGTTCTCCCTCTCTCAGAATTCTGACAGTTTTGCAATGCAATAATCGAGGAAACAAACTCTCTGTGGAGAGTGGGATAAGGCAGAAAGTAAAAGAAAGAGATCAAGGACAGAAAAGAGAGAATATCAGTTTTTCTTCAGCTTTCCTCTCCTCTGACAGGATATTGATTTATGCTTATTTGTCAGCACAGTGAGCTTGTCTTGCCTGTCTCCAAGTTTTTCCATACATAAAGTGAAAATAAACCTACAGCACTGATACATAATGAACATATTTGTCTGTACGAATCATTCAGTACTCTAGTACTCGGTAGTCATTTTCTGTCATTCATCTCACCAAATCTCACTCTTTTCTGCAAGCATGTTTTATCTTTTGGAATTTAGACTGAAGTCATCTATTTTAAAATATGCAGACATTTTCTGTATGCATGTGCTTTGTTTTTCCTTTTCTGGTTTAAAAATGTGTCGGTAATACTCTATAATAACTTGGTTATAAGTTGTGGCACTCAATTGAGGGTGCAGGTTTGAATCCGGCTTGCAACTCAAGGACTCAATCTGACAAATGGCAGATGGGGGAAGTGTTCATGAAGCCTGTTTGAAAACAGTTACTTTTTTTTGCAAGTACAAAATGGCTGTATAGTTCTTTTCAGATTTTGTTTTTGTTCCTTAAAGGTGGGTTGCTGTGAAGTGATGCCAGTCATGGTTAGTCTGTCAGTGGTGGATTTCAGCTCGGTTTCAGCATTACAGTACACCTGAGACGTACACACACACACACACACTCTCAAGCACGCTAGCCTGCTCCACTCGCTCTCTCTACAGGAGATAAGGTAGAATTAATTTAGTCCTGCAGTTAGAGAGACAGAAATAAAAAAAAACTAAAGATTTGAGGAAAAAAAAGGAAAGGACAGAGATTGAGAGAGAGAAGGAGAGACCTCACACAGTTGTGTCTGGAGGAACAGAAGAACTTGAAAGATTGTGACAGGATGAACTGTAGTGTGGCGTCTCGCTGGGACGCCATACTGTCACAGTAATTACCGTCTCTACAGGTCGTCCAAATTCACACACTCTCACACATACATACAAAATTATAAACACTTACATTATGCTCCCTCAGAAATGTGAAAACCAGCATGTATTTACATGCAGATACCTACATACTAACACATACACACACGTAGCCATGCACAGCTCGGAGTTGTCATCTGTGTCCTAATTTTTTTGGAGGCTGGAGGTGAGAAAGGTGTGTATGTGTGTATTTGTCTTGCTGTTTGTCTTCTGCTGTTTCTGTTGTATTGTAGGTTGGCAGTCTGGCAGTAAGCGTTTAGTTCAGAGCAAGATGTACACCTGTGCGTGTCACCTGCAGAATACTGTTTTTGCAGTTCCATTTGGTGACTCTAGTGATGCAGAAATCACACACTTCACCTTTAAGTCATATCTCAGATAGCCTAATATTACTGTAACCAGTTTAAAGGGAAGAATACACTCATGTACTTTAAAAGTTCAATTTTTGTCTGAATTAAACAGTAATTTGTCTTTTAAGGAATGTCATGTAACAGACCTAGAAAATGCAATTGTATCTCTGCTTCGTCAAGCATGTATACACGCTAATCGGACCATTGTTGGCGTCTGTGTTTTGCGCATGTATGCTCTGAAAGACAGGTGACTCGCAACATGTATTAAAGCCGGAATATTTGTTGTCCACCCTTCAAATATTTGATTATGCACCAGCCACTTTCACACATGAAACTAGGGAAGGGCATTTTCAAAAAATGTTGTAGTCGAGCATTCTAACCCACAAAGAATGAGTAATCGATTCATTGTAAATTAAAAATAACAAGTATGACACGTACGTGAAATTAAAATTGTTTTTATTCACAAACGTTACCAATAACGGATACAAAATAAGGTAACTTAAAAAAAACTATGCTTTTCTTTTGGGGGGAAAAATATTAAATGAACAATATGCATTAGTAAAAGTGAAAAAATAAAAAGTTAAAAGTAAAAAAACTTTTGCACTCACCCAAAACTTACATAGAAACCAATACTGACAGCATTATGGTAATGCACATATATAAACTCTGAGTCTACACAAAGGCAATTGCATTTTTATAATTTCACATTATTATTCACAAAAACAAGTGGTGAAAGTTGACATTTTATAAAATTGCCCGTGTTAAGAGTTTTAACGCACATACACATACTGGTCTGATAAGCTTCCAAGTTTCTTGTACCACTTCGCAGTTTCTTTCCACCATAAAAGCAGATCCTTTTCCATTGGTTTGCATAACTCCAACAAGAACGAAATATCAATAGAGTTTAATAAGAATCAAAATATTACAAATATTGCTAGTGCTACTCTTCGCTTTGCTTTCAAAAGCACGGACACCATCATATCATCTTCTCTCATCCAACACCTCAACATCACACATCCACAGCGCCCCCCATGGCCCCCCCCCCGTACAATATTCAGCGCTGCTTACTGCAGGCAAATGCGAAAAGAAAAATACATTTGCGATATTCGAGTAGTGTTTTTAATAGCCAGTGCAGAATGAGTACTTGATTAGTCAATTACTCGTGCGCATCCCTACATGAAACCAGTTAAACTGCAGTAAAATTGACATATTGCCTTTTTTGGTTAATGTACCACATCTGCTATTCACACATGCAATGGCTTTCTGTCTTTTATCCATTTTGCTACTATTCATACATCAGCATGGGAAGGAGCAAATCTCAAGGAAGATGTATTCTGCTCTGCTTTAAAAGAAACGCCAGAAAACTCTCAACATAATGGCTTATACACTGTATGACAAACAAATTGTCAACCATTTTTTAATCAAGAATTATATACCATTGTACATGGTTGCGTTTATGCAGTTAATTGATGAAGTAGTCACATTACAGTCTGCAGATGGCTTTGTTGTGTTAAGAAGGTCTTTATTGTACATTTGTAATTGTGAATAATGACTGATTATACTCCTAGTTATGTGCTAATGAATGTTCGATCTTTCAACTGAATTTTTGACTTTAGCTGGCCTCTGAGACAGAAAGAGGAAGAAGAGTGAAAGTGTATGAGAAGAAGACTAAGGAAGGAGGCAGGGCTGATGAATGACAGGAAGAGATTTGCAAGGGTAAAAGAAAATGAGTGAAAAAAAAAAATAAAACAGACCTAGACAGGAAGTTATACAGCAATGAAAGTATGGAGATAAATGGTGACATTGTAAAAATGATACAGAGAGAGGGGTGAAGTGAGGGAAAGAGAGGTTATGCATTAATGCAGACTGTATTCAAGCTGCTTTTGTTTGGAAGGACATTTTGAGAGTCATGCCTGTTATTAAATATGGTGTCAGTCCCAAAATTTAACTGTGTGAATGTAACCATACACTCTACCACCCACAATCCAGTTTAATAAATCAGTATTGAAAAACATCAATTCCAAAAAAAACAAAAAAAAAAACAAATGGTGAAATTACTGCAATTTGCCGCTATAGAGCACAACAGTGACCGCCCACTTTTTTAGCCATTTTGGTTCTGGAAGTGTTTTTCCTATTCATTTTTTTCCATGGGGATTTCATAAAGGTCTTCATAAAAGCATTCTAAGCCATCATTTTGCTGAACAAAATTCAAAGATTCAAGCCAGTAAATTGATCAAATTTTCACATCACTAAATCAAACATGAATGAGCCTCAATACTTCACACGCAAAACACAATGATTGTGACAATCATCAAACACATCATTGAGTAAAATATGAGCATATTTATTGCTACATGACAGATAACTGAAAGAGACAACAAACACAACAACCAGTAAAAAAGTTAAACAGTAAGACAAGTTATACAGTAATACTGCAATTTGCATAATTTATTCAAGCCACAGTGCATGCTGGAAATAAGTAAGCATGATGTGCGTAGTTCTCTTGACTTATATTTTTGATTTCAGCAGAATAGTTTTTCCAAGTTCAGTGACTTATCACTAGTTCAGCCAACAAATTCTTGGATAATTGATTTATCTCAACAAGATCAATCCAGGGCAGTTATATGAACTCTACATTTTAAGTTATGATAACTAAAAGGCAACACACACACACACATATATATATGTATATATATATATATTTTTTTTTTTTTTACAGTGGAAACGATATATATACTATTATATAGATTATAGCTAAATATTCAGATATATACAAATATATTGCCACGACTCTAATTGTTCTTTCTCTTCAGAATTCATGGGTAGTGTAGTTATTCATCAGGAATTACACTATTAAATGAGATTTTTAAAAAATATATTGAAATAACACTTCAACAGGAGAATATTACATTGATTAACAATCTCAGAGCTCACGGTAGGTCTGTCTTCAAAGGTTTATATTTTAATGTTAAAAATCAATTCCCCTATGTAACAAATTAATAGGATTTTTACTTCCTGAACTAGACTGTTGCACTCTATTACCACCCACAGACACCACACGGTAAATTAAAGTTTATTTTAATGTTTATTTTTAAAGTGTTTGAAGATGAATATCGTTTTTGAATAATCATTTTGGGGTTCTTTTTTCCACATGTTCACACACTTGCATGTTGCATAAACAGTACAGACGTGCATGTTTGTGTGTACTTTTCGTATGTGGACATTCATCCATTTAAACGTTTGCCTCATTGCAAATTGCGGTCAGATTTTGCAGGCATATTTGCCCCATTACGTGTGCAGCCCTCAAATATCAGTGTCGAACGCACATTGATGACACTCATCTGACATTACAGAACTGATGTGGCAAACTCCCATAATTCCATCAGCACATTTGGGCTTATTACTCTTTTTGTTTACTGGAGTGTAAAGGCACTGGCACACTCACGGGGAAGTTTGAAAGAGATGAGCAATGGTATACTGTTTGCGGAAATAATTCAGACACCGTCAACACTGCTGGGGGAGGGTTTAATCCTTTAGACGAGGATTTAAACATGAGGATGGACAAGATTTAAAATTTAAAACATTAACTAATGTGACATTTAAATGTGTTATCAATGACTTCACGCTTTATTTTATATGTAGTATTAAAAAGAGATCAGGAAACGAAGCTGTTTTAACCACTTGATGGTGATTTAAAGTAATATACCCTCACTTAGCACTTTATTAGGAACACTATGGTAATAATAAAGTTCCCGACGTGGTCTTCTGCTGTTGTAGCCCATCCACCTCAAGGTTTGACGTGTTGTGCATTCTTAGATGCTATTCTGCTCACTACAATTGTACAGAGTGATTATCTGAGTTACCATAGCCTTTTTGTCAGCTTGAACCAGTCTGGCCATTCTCCGTTCACCTCTCTCATCAACAAGGCGTTTCCGTCCACAGAACTGCCGCTCACTGGATGTTTTTTGTTTTTGGCACCATTCTGAGTAAACTCTAGAGACTGTTGTGCGTGAAAATCCCAGGAGATCAGCAGTTACAGAAATACTTAAAACAGCCCATCTGGGAATTAGTTGTCGACCTCATAGTAGGTGGAGCTCCAGCTCACACTTACTGATGTCATGGACCAATGTCATGGAGTAGCCCTTCATTTTGGCCAGATTTAGTTCTAAATGACATCACACCCTTTCATTCTTCTATTTCGTCTATTGTGTTTTATGTCACAGTACCTGCATCAGGATGAGTACAGCATCGTAAGAAAGCTCCAAACAGCATGTGCTCTCAAACGGATCTTCATAACTGATGAAGATTAGATTGCGTCAAAAAACCAAAACAAACTATTTAATATTTTGCAGATATGCATTCTCTTTTTGATATCAGACCTAATATAAATTATATACTGGATAGCTAAAGTTGTAGTGTGTAATTTCTATGCCACTAGCATATCCAACAGAACTGCTAAAATATTGACTGTTTTGAAAGTTTCCCAAACATGGATCACGCTCTTGCTCTGTCATGGTGTGACACAATCGTTGAACTGTAGACCCCAGGCCCCTGTGGGTTTCTCATTAGTAAAATGAAGTTTAAATAATAATAAAATATTTTTGCTGAGCTGGATAATACTAGTCACCACTTGCGGGCAAGTAACCTTTTTATATTGCCTGATACATTACAAGGAAGGCTCTCAAACTATAATCAACCAATTTATTGCATGAAAGCATCTTGAAAATGAATAACATTTTATTTTTTTTTCACCCAATTTCCTTAGTTAGACATGAGTGGTTTTACAACAAAAAAAGTAGAGAATCCATGTACTATTTTTCGGCCTAGAGGTTGTTAGTTTTGTAAACCTAATCTTTTTGACTCATATTTAAACATGAGTTGACAGAGGGCATGTACATTAACTGTGGTCTTTAGTATCTGCATTAGCCTGCTTTGAGTCCATCACAAATGTTTATTGAACAGGGCCCGTTTCCCGATAATGATCGATTTTGGCTCTTAAAGGTATTGTTCACCCAAAAATGAAAATTCTCTTATCATTTACGCTTATGCCATCCCAAATGTATTGACTTTCTTCTGCAGAACACAAACGAAGATTTTTAGAGGAATACTTTAGCTCAGTAGGTCCATACAATGCAAGTGAATTGACTCCAGTGCTTAAATATAGGTCTTCATAAGCGATAATAGGTGTGGGTGAGAAACAGATCAATATTTAAGTCACATTCTGAAAGTGAAAGTGATTTATAGTAAAAAGGATTGAAATATTGATCCGTTTCTCACACAAAGTGATTGCATCGCTTCAGAAGACCACTGAAGATTTAACCACTGGAGTCATATGGATTACTTTTATGCTGACTTGGATGTGTTTTTTGGAGCTTGAAAGGTCTGATCACCATTCACTTGCATTGTATGGACCTGCAGAGTTCAGATATTTTTCTAAAAATCTCAGTTTGTGTTCAGCAGAAGAAAGAAAGTCATACACATCTGGGATGGCATGAAAGTGAGTAAATGATAATAGAATTTTTAATTTTGGGTGAACTATCCCTTTAAGAACATTTTCAATGTGCAAAGTTATGAACATTCTTTCCTTTTTCACATGCGTTTCCCAAAACTACACTTTGCAACGATATACTTTAAGTGCTTTTTAAGAGTTGCTGTCCCTGTGTGAGTGCTGAAATCATAGCTTGGTGTGTAACTTTATTAATACATGTAAGTTACATTGCTGGAAAATGTTTAAGTTATTCTCTTAAATAATCAAGCTAATTAACTACACAATCACGGCTTTGTTGTTCATCATGTGCGTTTGCAATGCTTCACAAATTCATCTGTGGGTCGAGGTATATATAGTATACAGCTCTGGAAAATATAATAAAATAAGAGCACTGCAAAATTATCAGTTTCTCTGGATTTACTATTTATAGGTATGTGTTTGAGTAAAATGAACATTTTTGTTCTATAAAGTACTGACAAACTTTCTCCCAAATTCCAAATAAAAATATTGTCATTTAGAGCATTTATTTGTAGAAAATGACAACTGGTCAAAATAACAAAAAAGATGCAGTGTTTTCAGACCTCGAATAATGCAAAGAAAAGAAGTTCATATTCATTTTTAAACAACACAATCCTAATGTTTTAACTTAGGAAGAGTTCAGAAATTAATATTTGGTGGAATAACCCTGATTTTCAATCACAGCTTTCATGCGTCTTGGCATGCTCACTACCAGTCTCTTGGGCAAGGAGGAGGAAAGAACCAGCTGAACAGTAAACATACATTTTTAATGAGAAACTCAACTTAAAACAAATGTAAACAAACACAAACACATATGCAATGCAGCCGCGTGCGTCTCTCTCTCTCTCTCGAACCGGCGTCTCCGGCTGCCCTTTATCTCGCTCTAATCAGCTGATTCAGTGCCGGCCGTGCTCCATCACGGCCCGGCCACGCCCTCCTCCTCATCACAGTCTCTCTCTCTCCTCCGGCGGTCTGGACTGCCCTCTTATCCCTCTCCAGCTCTCACTGTAACACAGTGACAAATATCTCTCCCATTTATCTCAATGGTGCTGTCGCGCACATGCAATGTGCTAGAAATTGCTAATTATAATGTAATCAAAGCGATCTTTATCATGTCGCGGCATGTTCTTCAAGTGTAATGTAGATGAATGGATGTCAAAGATCCACCAGTAGCAGCACATTTTCCACAGCATTGTTTACATGTGTATCGCCCTTTAAATCACATTTAATGACAAGAATGCGTGACGGGGAAAATGTACACATCACACCGCATTTTAACGATAAGACAACAAACCGGCTTATGCATTATTACATTTATTATCAGTATCCACTATAGATTTAACACCTCTCCAGATCGTGCTATCATAAGACGATCAAAACTGGCATGTTTAATGTAAAGTTTTTGCAGCTAGCCAGGGCCCCCTGCTGGTCGGAGGCCCTGGGCAAATGCCTGAAAGGCCCGTGCGTTAATCCGTCCCTAGAAACTGCACACTTGATGTGGACTTGCAATCTCAATTCCTTTGATTGTGCATGACCATGAAGTCCATGAGACCGCAGAGTGTCCCATTTGTCACTTTAGGTTTCAGAATGGTGCTCACAAGTATCCCCTTTGCAGCTGTTATGCGCCCTTTATGTGTCCTTATTACCCAACAGTAATTGCAGCGAAGTGTAGACTGGGAGGTGGCTATGAGTGTAAATTGCATGCTAAATTACTATTTTTGCAGTATATAGTATGTATACAGTGCACAGTATGCAAATTTTCTATTCACATGGAATTGCCGGATGACCTACTACATATGACAAAATTTTAATTAAAATGCTTAATCATTCTATTTATTTCCAAGATTATACTGTGACTGGACAGCACTCACAGGCAATGTAGCATACTACAATTAGAAACATTTATTACTGCACAATGCCTGCTTTACTTTACTATTTTTAAAGAAAAGCAGGCAGTGTACAGTTTACTGCACAATAAGCTAGTATTATATTCCAAACACTGCCTCTTTCTTTAAGAGTGCTCCTATACAGTAGTAAATTAATTAAATAAAATATTATATTTATGATGCATAAAGAAATGGGTATATCTTAGGTCCTGTAATTGAACATAATTTCCATTTTAAACACCCTCTTTCTTGTCCTATGGTATGACAAATGAATTTTTAAAAGTACAAATATTCCAAGTAGTCTTTCTATTAATATGTGGTTATAAATACTGCATGTATAATAATAATAATATAAGAAATGGGAAAAATAGTTTTTGATGATTTATAGCATGTCACACCCCAGGGCAATGATTAAACTGCTTGAAAGTTTATGTCAACTATACCCGTATTCACAAAATAGCATAAGCGTAATATAAAATAAGTTGAATTTGTAAATGTTCCCGCTGCAGAAGCAGGTGGATTGAGCCCCACGTGACAGCCCTTTTCCTGTGGCAGTATGTTCTGCTCACTGCGGGCTGATAGAAGGTTTATGTTGGTATGACGCCAGGGAACTCTGTGTGTTATATCACTTAAAAAACTGCAAGATGCCAAATGAAAACAAATGTGACTATTTCTCCCTTCTCCAGCTCTCTATTTCTCCTTCTCTATTTGGTCTCTCTTCTGTTTCTCTCGAAATCCAATTCTCTGCCAAGGTTGTTGCTTAAATTCCGCACCAGGGATTGCCATGCTAACCAAAATATTATCATATGCAGCCTGCTCATTTCATTTTGTTGAAATGTTCATGTATTTTTGTCGCTTAAATTTCCCTCTGCTGAGTCTGCAGGGACAAACACAAGATGTGTGCTTTTCCAGTTTGACTTTAATTTGCTTAGCTGAAAACAAACACCCATGATGTCAAACACTCAGTGAGGAAAACAAAATCAACTTTCAGATTTTTTTTAGACTTGTATCATTCATTGAGGGCTGAGCTTATTCAAAAAAATTTTTTAGAAATGCAATGTGAAAACACAATTATGGGATAGATGAACAAGAATATTTTTGTGCATTGGACAACACTGGTCATAGAAAGACATGTTGTCTATTTATTGTCTATTATATTGTGGTACATAGTCACATTCAATTTACAATTTTCAAATTCACAACTCAAATTCACAAAATTATTGCAGATTCTGCTGAATAACGGTGCAGGCAACAGTGAGATAGATAGGAGGTGTGCCATGGGTGAGGTAGAACCTCTGAATAATTAATCCGTCATGGACACTGAGAAGGTAGATCAAGTATTTTTTTTTTTTTTTTTTTTTTTGAGCAAGTGTTCTGCCAACACACATACACCTTCTCACCAAAGTACTTATCATCAAGCACCTGTTGTGAACAACACAATCCCACAATGCATTTCTGTTAGGTCTGCTGTGTAAGGTGGGTTTGTAAGAAGCCTGAATCATGATGAGAGATCTGGATGTTCCTGTGTGTATGGAAGAGAGAGATTAATCAGTCTATATCAGGAGACCAAATGAACTCAATCATAATGAGTGGAATGCAGTTTAGTATAAATGACTAAGGCTGTTTTCACACATTTGATTTAGTTGATTTGGTTCCCTGCAGTTCTTTTCAAGTTGCATTATTTGGCTCTGGTGGCTGTTTACTTTATTATGGTAATATAGTAAAGAGGTACTGATGCTATAATCCAAGACCAAAGTTTTCCGAAGGACCTGAGGATTCCCACAAATATGAAAAACCTGGAAATATCAAACAATTTTAGCCAGTATCTTTACATTAGATTTCAGTCCGAATTAAACAATAGTATGTCTTTTTTATGTAGGTCTATGCACTTTTGTCTGATTGAAGTTGTATCGAACAGATCTAGCTTTGTCCAGCATGCATACACGTTAAAGGAATAGTTCACCCAAAAATGATCATTCTCTCAGCAACTACTTACCCTCATGCCATCTCAAACTCATATCACTTTCTTTGTATGGATGTATGATGTGTTTTTGTCCATATAATGTAAGTCAATGGGGTCCAAATGGACGCAATAGCAGTATAAAAGTAATCCACATGACACGGGTGGTTTAATCCACGTCTTCTTAAGCGATACAATTCAGTCAAAAACTCATTCAAAAAGTCTTTTTGTTCAGCAGAATAAAGAAAGTCGGAGTTTGAGATGGGATGAGGATGAATAAATAATGAGAGAATTATTATCTTTGGGCAAACTATTCCTTTAATCGGACAACAACTGGCCTTAGTGTTGTGCACATTTACGCTCAGAAAGACAGAGTGCGATGTACATGGGGTCCTATGATTTCCGCCATGCAGAAAACACGGATGGAATCCAGTCATGAAAACTGAATTAACTGTTAATGCAGAATGTAATGGAATTTGACATATTTGGGATAAAATGAATGTATTAATGCTCAATTAATGAAATTAAAATTGTGATATGTCCTAGTGTGATGATTAAACTACAAAATGCTGATATTTGATTAAATGAATATACGATCTGAATATGCTGCGCGCTTTAAAGGGAATGTGTGAAGGTGGCCACTAATACACTGATAATACCTCATCATAAGCATAAGCATCACATGCACTCTGTGTTTGTATTAGATTATAGACAGTAGGGTGTACATCAAGCGTGAAGCATCCAGCACATGCAGACTATACATTTATTTAATTAAATGGCAGCCATTTCTGAAGGTGTGAAGCTGTCGTCAGAAACGTACCAACTCAAATTGCTTAATTCGGCTTTCCGCCAATATGAAAGCTCAGTTTAAATAGATTTGTGAAATTGAAGAAATTGCGACAGAAAATCTACTACTACTGTATAGTCAAATGTTATATTCAGTGTAGTAATAATTGATAATAATAATTAAATAATAATGACATTATATTTAAGCAATATCTCACAAGCAAGAATGCTGTTGTACTGAATAAAATATTTATTTTATTTTCATAAATGCTATAATTAATACTGTTATGCTCTGCTATGTGGCAAAAAAAAAAAAAAAAAAAAACCTACAATATTGTGTTTTAGATTGTGCTGTGAGGATCTGTATAGAAGCACTTAATTTAATAAAAATAATGTAAAAGTGTGTTGAAAAATATATATTTTTTAATTTGATTAAAATTATATAAATGTATTTTAATTAATCTTTTTATTAATTATTAATTAATATATTTAATTATTAATAATTTTTTTATTAAATTGAAAAACTATAAAAACATGGAATGCAGAGGGCCTTGGTAGCTCAGCGAGTATTGACGCTGACTACCACCCCTGGAGTCACGAGTTCGAATCCAGGGTGTGCTGAGTGACTCCAGCCAGGTCTCCTAAGCAACCAAATTGGCCCGGTTGCTAGGGAGGGTAGAGTCACATGGGGTAACCTCCACGTGGTCGTGATTAGTAATTCTCGCTCTCAATGGGGCGCGTGGTAAGTTGTGCGTGGATCACGGATAGTAGCATGAGCCTCCACATGCTGGGAGTCTCCGCGGTGTTATGCACAACGAGCCACGTGATAAGATGCACGGATTGACTGTCTCAGAAGCAGAGGCAACTGAGACTTGTCCTCTGCCACCCTGATTGAGGTGAGTAACCGTGCCACCACGAGGACCTACTAAGTAGTGGGAATTGGGCATTCCAAATTGGGGAGAAAAGGGGATAAACAAAACATGGAATGCAGAAACATTTTTACATATGAGAAAAAATCAAATGGATTTCATAGGGCCCTATGTACATTTAACACTTCCTTAGCCAACGTCCTTACTTGAAATTTTCGATTACACAATGTGCCATGTCTTAGACCAACAGATAAAGACCTTAGCTCAGCTATGCTAAAACCTGCTGTAGCTTGATTATAACTGCACATGTAAACAGACTGAATGTTATTTCCAGTCCTTGAGAAGTAATGGAAATTGATTTAATCTTAAAATTCATGGACAGATAATATACATTTTTATAGTTATCTATTCTATGAATATTTAATAAGCAGAGCATATTGCCCTTTGTGAGTGCTTATGTAGAGTAAAACTTGCAAGCAAGCCACCGACCATGATAACATCGGTCAGTTTGTTAAGGATAATTGCCTGTTGTTCATAAAACAGCAAATGTTACTTGCTAATAACCTATGGGGCGCAAAGTGATTTTCCTCAAGGGTTTTAAATCTATTAAGAAGATTTCAAGTTCAGTTAAGAATTGGTACATGTACATCTCATATAAATTGAAATCTTCTCCAAATCTCTTTAAAATGATCAGTGAAAATCTTGATGCAATATTCCCAAATGACTGGAAAGTCATTGAAATTCACTGGTCAGAATGTTTTGTAACCTTGTTTCTGATATACAGTGTGTGAAAAGTAAACATTATTACTTTCTACTTTATGTAAACCTGTGTATGAATATAGTCAGACACATGATTTGATGCATTATTGATCTACTCTATAAAATAATCAATTATTATTAACCTAATATTAATCAAGAAACAAAAACTTGCCAATCGCTCCACCGGGAGATCCATGCTTTACGATGGGAGTGCTAGAAGTGCTTCATGTTCTCATTATGGAATTAAATCCGAAGAAGCTGGGCTGAGCTTTATCTCATCTCTGACCCTGCGGACATCTTTAACGGCACCAGTAAATTACCAGTAAATACCAGCAAAACAAAAAAGTTCAGCCAATCCCAGCTCGGTAATTAGCCTAATTAAACAGAGGTTGTGCATGCCGTGATTATACATCATTAATTTCGACCTCACAGTTTCTGTAGTTAAGTCGCACGTCACATCAGCTCCCTTGTAAATATCATTTTCACTCCTCTCACTCAGATATTAATTAATTTATTTCATTTATTTATTTTTTCGTCAGAGAGTGAGAGATGCCGACGAGATGATTAGCAGCACGTGTCTCAGTTAGCTTCGAATGTGTGTGAGTGGTTCACTCTCTGGGAATTCCTTGTCGAGTGAACTCTCCCCCTCACTGGAGCGAGTGTAAAACTATTCTTCATTTTAATGCATAAATTATATGCTTATTTAATCATTAATACTGTTGATATAATACTCCTCTCCTCAAGCCATTTCGCCAATTCAAAGAAGTCGCAAAGAAAGACTTCTTAAAGTGCATTTAGCATGCAAAATTTTGAAAATAGGGTTACTCAAATTTTGTTTGATTTCTCTGAAAACTAGACTATATGTCTTATGTCATTTTGCTTACCATGTACTGTATATGTATTTTGTTTTAAAGGTGTTTATAGGTATTTTACTGGAAAGCAAGACAACAATACTGAGAACAAAAGAGCAAAATGTCATAAAATCACATTTAAATAATGCGTTTGTTTGTGTGCCACAGGTGTTGGTTGGAGATGACTTGGCGTGAAGGTTCTGGAGGCAAGATGACTCTGGTCAAGTTGCTTCTCTCCTTATTGCTGCTTCACACACTTTGTGAAGGTAACCACACACTCACAGATGTTTTTTCTTTATCTCTCTCACAGGTCAAATGTGTCTCTCAGGCTTTCAGATTCAAACTCTGATTTTGCTGAGCTCTTCTGTCCCTCTTCTTTCACTCTCATCTGTTTCTCTCATTCGTACAGCTTCCTCTCATTACCACTTTTTCTCCTCCTTGTTGTCCTTCCTTTTTCCGACATCTCACTCCATCACTGTTCTTGCACGCCTGTCATTCCTCACTCTTTGTGTGTGTGTTGCTGTGACTGATGTCTGGAATAAGAGCAGGACACCTCCAATCTACCACGGCACGTTTAACAACATGGTGTCACTGCCACTTAACATCAGGCCAGAGGAGTTTATAATTCACTCCCCTCTTGTCCCTCTTACTGCCTGTGTCCTTTTCTTTTGCTGAAACTCTCTCAATCATTTACACACGCTATCTTTCTTCATCTACCCCTCTCTCTTTCTCTCTGTGTCTCGCATTGGTCCAGTGGGAGCTGTGCTCTGATAGTTATTAAGCTGTCTGCGATTGGTTAAGGGATTTGTGGGTTAAATGAAAGCGAGGTAAATTAAGGAGGGAGTTTGATCCCTGTTCAGCCCTGAACCCCTCGGCACAGAGAGAGAATGCTTAAAGGGATAGTGCATACCAAAAACTGGAGTGGATGGTGGACTGCTCCAAAAACGACAAAAAGCACCTTAGAAGTAGTCGACACGACTTTTACAAGTCTTTTGAAGCAATAAGACAGCTTAGTCTGAGAAACAGACTGAAAATTGTAGTCATTTTTCACTGATAAACTTGTCTTCTGCACTAACAAAATTAGCAGAATTTGAATATATTGCACGGGCATGCAAAACTATTTCAGAAAAAAAATTCCCGCCCTGTCTAAGGACTCCGTAGATTTCACATAGCACCTTAAAGTAAAAAAATTATGTGTGGTATTCAAAAGGTTCCATATACTTGAAACATAACTCATATCCAATGTAAACATGAAATGCAATGAAGTAATTATGTTATATATTAATTACAGTAAATGCAATTATGTAAACTAACTTCAAGTATGTGGATGAGGCGTGTATATATCAGTCACAACCAAAGACCATTTTTGACTCAGAAAAAACCCAAGTATGTGGTTGTGGAACAAAAAGATTGGGTGAGTAGAAAATTATTATTCTTTTTTTTAGAACGTTCATTTTTGGGTGAACTATTCCTTTAAAAGGCAAGGGGTAAGAGGTGGAAGGGAAAAATACAGAATTTGTTAAAGGAAGAGAGGTAGGGTTGAGGTGTCTTCCTAATAAATGATGATGGCTATGTGAAGACATCTGATATGACATGAGAGTTTCTGTTCGACCCCTTCATTTAAAAGGCCCTCAATCAATGTCACATCCAGAAAATCATGAGGTACAACGTGAGAACATCAGCTATTAAGCCTGTTTTAAACATCCTGCATTTACAGCATGTAAGCTACTCTGCAGTGTAGCTGCAACAGCAGACACACTTACGCACGTTTTACACTAGATGCGTAGCAGTGCGTAAGCAGTGCAGATGCGGTGCGTAGGCGGAGTGGAAGTAGCACATGCTTGATTGTGCTTTCACATAAGACGTATTTGCAGTGACCACAAATACAACAATGGATAAGTAGTTCACCATTGGGGATGGTTGTGGGGTATGCCTTTGGCATTCTATCATCCAGATGGAGAGTACCCCATACAAGGATTAATGTGAAGCCTAAAAATGCTCTGTGGTCAATGCAGCATGCATCCTGTACAATTACCTCTTAAATCCATCAGAGAACCAAAGCTGGCTGGATGAGGCAGAAGAAAGACGGGAAGTGCTACCACCTCTGAGAAACATGGGTGGAAATAGGGGATGCAGAGAAGCCTATGATGTGTTTGAGAGATTTATAGTGAAATTGCTACATTTTCGTGTCAATCCATGTTCATTTTGACCACGAACAACGTGCTATCACTTTAATTCAGCACGTGCAGCACAGCAAAAATAGACTCGGTGCAGAAATGACCGATGCACTGCTGCTTCTGCACCACTTCTGCAACGCATTGCCATGCTGCACCCACGTGCAGTCTGAATGCTCTAACCTGTTAACATGGGCACTGAAAAAAATATATACTGCAGACGTACTGCATATGCATCATGTGTAAAACTGCCGTTAGAGCTTTTACAATGACATTGTGTCTTCTGCGTAACAGAGCTGCAGCTCTATCTGTAAAATAAAGTGATTTTATGTTACCACATTGCATATTTCCCTTAATAATGGCAATTAATTATGTAATTGTTATTGGGAGTGGGCCATTAAGAACTATTAAAAATGTTATGTCACGTGTCACTGCATGTGTAAGTCCAAAATACATATTTTTAAAACAATGGGTGACTCCGTGTTTCCGACGCTACACTTCTTTTGAATCTAAAGCGAAAATAATTTTTTTTGTAAAGACATTTTCCCAGAGTTGTGATCTTGCAGTCTAAATTGAATGCAATGAGACCAAAAGCAACAGTGTATAGCAAAATAATGACAAAAGAATACATCTTTCTAATGAGTTATCCTTGCGGGCTTCATGCAAAAACAGTGTGACCAGTGTGATTCACAAGCAAATGACTCTTTTGAACCGGTTCTTTTAATGAATAGTTTAAACGAATCCAACTCAGGAGTTTCCAATTTGAATCAGTCTGATGAAATCTTCACTGAATGAATCAGAGTACCGTCTCACATGTCACATGTCTCATGTTAATTACATTACGGTTACTGAATCAACATTACAGAAAACTCACTGAACTGAAGTTATTAGAACTTGCAGAAATTAAGCAAGAGGTGTTTTGTATACTTAAGACTCGTGAAACTTAAACAGTATCATTACTGACAGGTTGTATATATGACAACCTGCAGTTTTCAAAAATAAACATTTGCTTTTTTGTAATACATAATTTAAGTTAAAATATATGTACAGTTTAAAAAATATATTTGTATTTTATTTGTTTTCAAACTAATATGGCTCAGCAGGGGCTCCCCCACTGCAAAAACAGAATTCTGTAGCAAAAACTGAGGATCCATTATCATATGATGCTGCAAAAAAAGCCTGTATTGCAAAATATTATGTTGATGGATAGGTTTGCTGTTCATATATTTTAATATTTTTGCTGAAATAGTCAGTGTGAATGCTGTAAGCTGTTAAAATGGGTGCCTTAGATATGTGCCGCTTGCATTCAACAGATGCAAGATATGTGAAACAGGCTTTAGAGTGTTATATTGGAACAGTTTTATATTTCAATTAAGTCCTATTCATTTCAGTATTCATTTCAGTTTAATTTCAATGCATGGTGGCCATTGAAAATTTCATTAAGCAGCAATAATGAGCTGATTATTAATTCTATCATTGCAGTGTAAAGATCATAAGCAGAAGACGGGACACATGTGGCAGAATTATCTTTTTGGCAGGAACTCTCATCAAATCTGTGAAACAGTTTGTCACTCACCTAAAACCGAGCGTTTTAATCTCTGCTGCCAGTCTGTAATGGTCCAGTAATTAACACAGGTTGATGTGTTACTCTAGATTTATTCTGGTTAGCGTGTATTGGCGGATGCACAGTCGATGGCTCTAATTTTTCGCTCTGCATCTCTCCCTCTCTCTCTTTCTTTGGCTCGTTCACTTGTTCAAAGCCGAGTCAAAGAGGGATTCACCCTATCTAACACCAGCACTTCAAACACACACTCACATACACACTGCCTCTAGTGTGTGTTGTCTCAGTGGCTCACTACCCATGCATATGATCAAAGCTCTGATCTTCCTGACAAATCAGCTTGTCTCCTGCTGCCCCTGGAAAGAGAACACACATGCACGCACGCACACACAGGAGACACACGTCTCATACACAACAAGCATGAATGGAGAAGTGTTCACATGTCAGAGTAAAGTGTGTTGTAGTAAAATATTGAGTACTCAAGCAGAAATTCAAAGGAGAATCTGTAAGAAACAATATTGTACTGTAAAAATGTAAAAAACCTTTAACAACATTTGTTTTTTTGTTTGTTTTTTCTTCCTTTTTTCTCCCCAATTTGGCATGCCCAATTCCCAATGTGCTCTAAGTTCTTGTGGTGGCGTAGTGACTCGCCTCAATCCAGGTGGCGGAGGGCGAATCTCAGTTGCCTCCGCATCTGAGACCGTCAATCCACGCATCTTATCACGTGGCTTGTTGAGCGCGTTACCGTGGAGACATAGTGCGTGTGGAGGCTTCAAGCTATTCTCCGCAGCATCCACGCACAACTCACCACGTGCCCCACCGAGAGGGAGAACCACAATATAGTGACCACGAGGAGGTTAACCCAACCTGACTCTACCCACCCTAGCAACCGGGCCAATTGGTTGCTTAGGAAGCCTGACTGGAGTCACCTAGCACACCCTGGATTCGAACTTCTGACTCCAGGCGTGGTAGACAGTGTCTTTACTTGCTGACCTATCCAGGCCCCCATTTAACAGCATTTGTGGCATAATGTTAAATTTCGCCCTGCAAAAATTGCGGTTACTGTAAGGCACTTACAATGGAAGTGAATGGTCCATACTAAAATAAATATTGTTTCAAAAGTATAGCCACAAGACGTAAACATTATACACTGTTATACACAAGATTTCAGTGTGATAAAATCACTTGCTAACCCTATCTGTGTAACTTTGTTGTCATGACAATGAAACCCTGTAATCCTTGTATTGGACATAACTTTACATTGAAAAGGTTAGTAAGTTAATTTATCACACTAAAATAATGTTAAGAATGTATAATGTTTTCGTCTTGTGTAGTGTTGTCAAAAGTACCGGTACTTCGGTACCAAGTCGGAACTAAAATCAAAAAAGATGTAATGATACCAGTGATTCTACAAGACCGGTGTAAGGGGGTTTAGTGGAAAGGAGGAGGCGAGAACCGGCTTGACAACTTAAATAACAATTTATTAACCAAAAAAACACAACCAAAACACACAACTGAAAACACACAGTACAGCTGTCTGTAATTCTCTCTCTCTCGAACTGTCGTCCCCGGCCGCCTTTATCCCTCGCGCGCCCCATCAGGCTGATTGGGGACCGGGTGTGTCTCATTCCAGCCCGGCCCCGCCCTCCTCGGCTCTACACTCCTCCCGGCGTTGCCTCAGGCCGGGGGGGGCGTGCCTTATGCCCCGACTGCTGGCGGGTCCTCCCCGCCTTCCTCGACCTGGGAGGAAACAGGAGGAGAAAAAAAACCCACAAAATGGCGAGGAAAAGGCCAACACGGAGCGACAGAGAGAGAGAGAGGAGAGAGAGAAAAAGAAACTCACCAGTTCTCTGATGCGCCGTCGCGTGGTCCTCGATCACTACTCCACCCTCTCAGGCGGACTGCAGCCGCTCCTCCCCGGGCGGACCGGAGTCAGACCTCCGACCCCCAGCGGACAGAACGCCCCTCCGCATTCCCGGCGTCCCGTGGGGACTCTCCTCCGCCCCTGGCAGCGGCCCTACCACTCCAGGCGGTCGGGGAGTCGCTTCCCTCCTCCCCCCGCAGACGGCGGTCTTCTCTCGACCCCTCCGCGTTCCCGGGGGACGGCAGGGCACTCCTCCGCCCCCGGCAGCGGCTCCCTCGCTCCAGGCGGTCGGGGAGTCCCGTCCCCACTCGCCTCGCGGACGGCGGCCGTTCCCCGCGTCCGTGTGGTCGGGCTACTCCGTCCCCCGTCGGACGGCAGCGGCGCTCCCCTGGGTGGACGGCAGTGTCGAGGACTCTGCGACGGGAATCCCTCCTCCTTTCCGGGTCTCGGCACCAGTGTAAGGGGGTTTAGTGGAAAGGAGGAGGCGAGAACCGGCTTGACAACTTAAATAACAATTTATTAACCAAAAAAACACAACCAAAACACACAACTGAAAACACACAGTACAGCTGCCTGCAATTCTCTCTCTCTCGAACTGTCGTCCCCGGCCGCCTTTATCCCTCGCGCGCCCCATCAGGCTGATTGGGGAACGGGTGTGTCTCATTCCAGCCCGGCCCCGCCCTCCTCGGCTCTACAACCGGTAGTACCGAGCACCGCACATACTGTCTTACTGACACATGACTGCTTTCAAACGCTCACACACTTATTTGAGCATGTGCTCTGTTACTCCTTTTACACTGAAATGCACAGCTAATCAAATTAAAATCATGATATGTCCTAGTGTGATTATTAAACCGTGAAATTCTGCAATCTTAGTCTGCATGAGCTTTAAATGAATGTGTGAAGCAGACCGCTCATACACTGGAAACTACACAGAATATGAAAATCATTCGCATTGAGAGATGACAGAGCAGAGCACTAATCCACTCTGAAACATTATTTTTATCTCATTTGTATAATTAAATCACAGCATTTGCACATTTATGATCACACTGGGCCATTACATGTAACTTTATATTCTAAATTTAAGTGCCTTAGTGTTAATAACACTGTGTAACAAAATTTTATTTTATTTTTTTCTGGGTAGTAAGTGTTATTTCCTAATTGCTTATGCCTCAGAAGTATAGAAAATGGCTATTATTCCCCACAAACTTTGCTTTTGTGACCAGGACAGTGATATTTTGAAATTTACCTATTTCCAATGAGAAAACAGGCGAATTTGTGTCTTTTCGTTCACATAAAGTCAGAAAAAACTGCATATGAATCCAAATTAACATGTATTTATACTAAAGTAATATTCAAAGCCGTGCTGGTCCATAATGGTAACAAGTGCCCGTCTCTTCCCCTGGCTCACTCGGTGCACCTCAAAGAGGATTACAACAGCATCAAGACCTTGCTGGACGCCTTGAAGTATGATGAGTACGGCTGGGAGGTCATAGGAGACTTCAGAATGGTGGCATTCCTGATGGGTCTCTAAGGCGGTTTTACCAAGTTTCCCTGCTATCTTTGCCTTTGGGACAGCACGGACACCAAGGCGCACTACCACAGGCGGGACTGGCCACAGCGGACCGAGTTCTCTGTGAGGAGGAAGAATGTCAAGTAGGAGCCACTGTTAGACCCCCGGAAGTTGATGATGCCACCACTGCACATCAAATTGGGCCTTATGAAACAATTTGTCAGAGTTCTAGATAAGGAGTCGGCAGCCTTCAAGTACCTTCAAGACTTCTTCCCTAAGCTGTCTGAGGCAAAGGTCAAAGCCAGTGTCTTCATCAGACCACAGATAAAGAAGGACTTTGGATTCATATATTGTTTTTTTTCTGACTTTATGTGAACAGAAAGACACAAATTTGTCTGTTTTCTTACTGGAAATAGGTACATTTCAAAATATCACTGTCCTGGTCACAAAAGCAATGTTTGTGGAGAATAATAACCATTTTCTATACTTTTGAGGCAAAAGCATTTAGGAAATAACACTAACTTCCCAGGAACAAAAATTGTGTTACATAGTGTAATTTATTATAAGAATTTGTTGTATTAGGCAGGCCCAGTGCCTTGTACTGTGTTTGTCTTTGTTTGAAATAAAAGCATAAAAAAAAAAAGTGCTATGTAGTGAACGGTTTATCCAGATTAAACTTCCATCAAAAATACACATCAAAATAAAAGCACGATTCAAAATAAAAGCCTGAAATTGAAGAAATTGCAACATAAATATATTATAACTGTATAGTAAAATGTAAACTTCACTGTAGAAATAATAATAATAATTATAATAATAATAATATTAAACAATGATTAATGAATAATGATTTTAAGAATAATAAAAATAAAGCATTATATCAGAAGAAAGAGTGCTTTTGTACTGAATGAAAGTTTGTTAAAAAATGCAATGGTATGTTGATAAGTAGTTGTTATGTTTTTACTTGTTAAAAGTTTTTAAAAGTGTAAGGAAGATTTTTTGATTAGACACTATTTTATAATGAAATCAAATTAAACTTTAAAATATGGAATTCTGAAAAAAAAAAAAAAAAAAGGAAAAATGGATTTGGGGAAAAAAAAAGATTTCAGTAGGGACCTGCTTAAAAACAAAAAATTGTTGGAAGCACTTGAAGGAAATATGATTCAGAGGTGGGTAGAGTACCCAATATCTTTACTCAAGTAAAAGTACAGTTACTTTAAAAAAATATTACTCAAGTAGAAGTAAAAGTAGTAATGTAAAAAACTACTCGAGTAAGAGTAAGAAAGTATCCAATTAAAAGAATACTCAAGTAGTGAGTAACTAGTTGCTTCAACATAAAACGTAATGGATGAATACGTCTGGGAATTACGGCTGACAATTATGACAGAGCGTTCATTTATGGTTGAACTATCACTTTAAGGATGCTTGTCAGATCTGGATGAACCTGTCAATTAGAAGAGAAGTTCGGAAACCAGTTTCTAGTAATTATTATGGTGAAAAACGTGAACAATGTCCACAGGTCCAATTATAAGCAATGCTGAATATACTGTTGCTATTTCAAAGGTCCTGATTGGATTCTTAGTTCAGTGTAGTAACAGTACTTTCAGTGTCTAAATAATTTAGATAATTAGTTCTGTACACTAAGGGTAAACTGCACCTTATCTCTGTATCTGAAAGCGTGTTAGGCTTATTTAAGTTCAGAGCTCTGTTGTCCATGAGAAAAACGCGGAACATCTGTCAAATGCAGAAATGCTGCGCACGTGCAGACAGCTCGTACTCCAGAAGTCAAGCACGTGATCCGCAAAGCATTTACACCTAACACAGATGTTTACATGGATTTAGGAACTGATATATTGCAACAGTGATATAAAATATATACTTATAAACTGAGGTCATAAGAGCCCATAGTTACAAAATCACCTTGAAATTGACAATGACACAGACAAGCCCACATTATCATAATCGCTAAAACTTACCATGCTGCAATTTTAATCTTGAAATATCCACTTCTCTTGGTGTAAAATGAAGCCACTGCATGACAAAACTACTATTTTTCATGGTGTGGAGCGAAGAAAGTGTTTATTTGGTACAGTTGCTGCTGCTGCAGTGGTGGACTCGACTCCAGTGACAGAGCGTTTATTTACACTTATTAAATTAAAACCAGTAATGTAACTACAGGAACATTGGCCATTGTAACAAAGTAAAAGATTCATTAGAAATTAACTTGAGTAAGAGTGAAAAGTACCCACCTTTAAATATTCTCATTAAAGTAAATTTTTTCCAAAAAGTTACTCAAGTAAATGTTACGGAGTAAATGTAGCGCGTTACTACCCACCTCTGACATGCATATCTTTTATTTACAATAAAATGTAACTTTAAATAGGCTAATGGAGTGTGTTCAATAGCACATTACACAATGTAACACAATTTTTGTTCCTGGGTAGTAAGTGTTATTTCCTAATTGCTTTTGCCTCAAAAGTATAGAAAATGGCTATTATTTCCCACAAACTTTGCTTTTGTGACCAGGACAGTGATATTTTGAAATCTACCTATTTCCAATGAGAAAACGGGCAAATTTGTGTCTTTTCGTTCACATAAAGTCAGAAAAAAACAACATCAACGTCTATGTTTATAGACTGGCCCCATTCACTTCCATTGTAAGTGCTTTACTTGAACTGCTTTTTTCGAAGTAAACGGGGGGAGTCAAAATGATTTTTTGTGACAATGAACATTATGCCAGAAAGGTTGTTGATTGGGCTTAACTTGTATTTACCCTGGAACATTCCTTTAAAAATTTACATATGGTAACATCTACATTAAATAAATACATTTGCAGTGTAGAAAGGTAAGCACATACACTTACTGAGCACTTTATTTGGAACATTATGGTCCTAATAAAGTGTCTGACGTGGTCTTCTGCTGTTGTAGCCCATCTACCTCAAGGTTCGACTGGTTGTGCATTCTGAGATGCTATTCTGTTCACTACAATTGTACAGAGTGGTTATCTGAGTTACCGTAGCCTTTCTGTCAGCTTGAACCAGTCTGGCCATTCTCCGTTGACCTCTCTCAACAACAAGGCGTTTCTGTCTGCAGAACTGACACTCACTGGATGTTTTTTGTTTTTGGCACCATTCTGAGTGTAATGTTTAATGTGTGTGTTCATGTATTTCATGTCTTTTATTTTGAAAAGTTTAGTTCCTGTTCCCTAGTCATGTGATGTCCTGTTTTCCCTCCATGTTCATGTGTCTTGTTTTCATTGGTTCATTGTTTAATTATCTTGTTTAGAGTTCTGTTTGTTCATTGGTTTATGTTCTCCCATGTCCATGTATTTAAACCCTCATGTTTTCCATTGTCAGCTGTCAAGTATTGAATGTGATTATAGATGTTTATGGCAAGCCATGTTTAAATCTAGTCGTGTTCGTGTTCGTGTTCGTGTTCGTGTTCGTGTTCGTGTTCGTGTTCGTGTTCGTGTTCGTGTTCGTGTTCGTGTTCAGTTTAGTTCACGTGTAGTTAGGGTTTTGGATTTCACATTTATTTAATAAATTGCACTTGGGTTCTCACTTCATCGTCATTGCCTATGCCAGCTACAACGTTACAGAATACTTGACTGACTATGAACCCAGCAATCCGGCTCCTCCGCCTATGTCAGGGGAATCGTCCCCTGGAGGACTATGTGGAGGACTTTTGCGCTCTGGCCTACCGGGTGTATTTTAATGAGGTGGCCCTCAAGGACTGTTTCCGATTTGGACTTTATGAGCCCATCTCTTCTCTGATGCCAGGCAGTAAGAGTACCCTCACCCTCGCCCAATATATCGACCTTGCCCTGCAGATCACTGGTTCCACGTCATGGCCGCCAGCGAGCCGGAGTTCCACGTCATGGCCACCACCGAGCCAGAGTTCCTCGTCATGGTCGCTGAGCTAGCTCCGCTTTCCATGGCTCCACCCCTCAAGTCTCTCACAAACCCACCTTCCACAACTCCACCCCTCGAGCCTCTCAGGGCCCTGGTCCCATGCCCCACGCCATGCCTCAAGTTGGGAGCCGCCCCTAGTGGGGGGGGATATGCAATGTTTAATGTGTGTGTTCATGTATTTCATGTCTTTTATTTTGAAAAGTTTAGTTCCTGTTCCCTAGTCATGTGATGTCCTGTTTTCCCTCCATGTTCATGTGTCTTGTTTTCATTGGTTCATTGTTGAATGATCTTGTTTAGAGCTCTGTTTGTTCATTGGTTTATGTTCTCCCATGTCCATGTATTTAAACCCTCATGTTTTCCACTGTTGGTTGTCAAGTATTGAATGTGATTGTAGATGTTTATGTCAAGCCATGTTTAAGTCAAGTCAAGTCAAGTCATGTTTAGTTTAGTTCACGTGTAGTTAGGGTTTTGGATTTCACGTTTATTTAATAAATTGCACTTGGGTTCTCACTTCATCGTTATCGTCATTGCCTATGCCAGCTACAACGTTACACTGAGTAAACTCTAGAGAATTTTGTGGGTGAAAATCCCAGGAGATCAGCAGTTACAGAAATACTCAAATCAGCCCGTCTGGCACCAACAATCATGCCACGGTCCAAATCACTGAGATCACATTTATTTCCCCATTCTGATGGTTGATGTGAACATTAACTGAAGATCCTGATCTGTATATGCATGATTTTTATGCATTACACTGCTGCCACACGATTGGCTGATTTGATAATCGAATGAATAAGTAGGTGTACAGGTGTTCCTAATAAAGTTCTTAGTGAGTGTATACCCTTCAAAATAATGGTTTCAATTAGAAGCAAAAGGGTTTTACAGCCTGATATGATTAAAGAATCTTTATGTTTCACAAAGGACTTTCTAGACTCTAGTTCTTTAGAAAACAATCAGAATTCTTTCCACTGATTTTCCTCCAAAATCACTACCAATTATGGAGTTGACAGATTCCAATCTGGCCTGACTGTAACGTTACATTTAGAACTTTATGTTGAAAAAAAAAAAACCTTATTCAGCAAAATAAACAAATAAATAAATAATCTTTATAAAAAGGACCTTTTGTTTTGCTGCAGGTGCTGCAAGGAACCATTGATTAATGTTTATTTTTAAGAGTGTAGGAGTGGCTGGGTGTCACTTTTAAATCACACATCCACATGCTTTTACTCACACACACACAAACACAGACACACATACTTGGCCCTGGTATTGATTGGAGAAGGCTCCGAGAGTGTTCATTTGATGTGTTGATCGATGTCATCTCCTATTTGCTGTCTTATGTCGCTGCTGCTGCTGCTGTGTGTGTTCTTTTATTAAGACCTGTGTCTCTCTCTCTCTTCTCTAGCCTCTAATCAGCCTCCCCGTTTCCAGAATTACTTCTTCCAGTCATACCTGCTCATCTATGAGGACACACCAGTGGGTGAGTGTCACTGCCCTACATCTGAATTCATAGAGATTCTTACTGTATGTTGTATCCACACTCAGGGTTGGGAGGGTTACTTTTGAAATGTATTCCACTACGGATTACAGAATACATGCTGTAAAATGTAATTTGTAACATATTCCGTTAGATTACTCAAGGTCAGTAACGTATTCTAAATACTTTGGATTACTTCTTCAGCACTGGTAGATTTTTTCACTTACTGCCAGTACAGTAAAACAAAATACACATGTTAAAAATACATTCTCTGAAAAACCTAAATATCTTATGTAGTGTTGTTTCTAAAACATGATCAATCTAATTGATCTTGTTTTAAGGATTTTTAGATATTTTTACAGGAAAACAATTCAAAAATTATTAATCAAGAATATGATTTTTGCCCTAATATCAAAGGTCTTACTAGAAAAAAAGAAATTATGATCCAACGTGAATTTTCTTGATAAAAAATATGATCGTGCCTGGTAACGTGCATGTAAAATGGCTAGAAATAGCATTTTAGCTTAGCGTAAAGCTGACAATTTACACAAGGTTTATTTCTATTTCTTCTGCTCCAGACTTACTTCAAACTTACTTCTCTGTCTGCTCGTATGAATGTAACACATCATAAGAAAGTGTTTCACCGCTGTTCAAATGCACTTTGGATCGCATCATTTATATGTATAAATGTTTTCCAATTGAAAGGACTAAATATTAAATGAAACAAATGACAATAACATGTAAAGTAATCTCTTCAGTAATCAAAATACTTTTTGAATGTAACTGTATTCTAATTACCAATGATTTAAATTGTAACTGTAGTGGAATACAGTTACTTATATTTTGTATTTTAAATACGTAATCCCGTTGCATGTATTCCATTACTCCCCAACCCTGTCCACACGGATGTTTGGCTTTCATAGAATATGCATTTTATAAAGTGCTGTATGACGTGGCCAGTATGACGTGGCACGTTTATGCATTTCTATATTTATGTGTGTGTGTGCAAACAGTATAAGTCAGTTTGTCCTCACTGTAATATACTTCCCATCTTTTCTCTTTGTATATCTCTTTATCCCTTATTCATTCTCTTCCTGTCTTAAATCCCTGTTTCCCCTTTTCCAGTCTCTAGGTCAAAGAACATGCATGTTTATTTAACTGTGACCTCTTGTTATCATAAGCTGCTTTTTGCACTTTTATCTAACCCTCAGTTTCCAGTTTGCCCTACTGTTTGTTAATCGCTTCGGTTTTTATCCTCTCGGTTGTTATGAACGGAATAATTAAATGCTTATTTGGAATTTCTGTATAATTGCTAGAATGAAGCACCTTTGTTGTGTTTTGGGCCTAGAAAATAACTTCCCTCCCTTATAAAGACCAGTTATCTGTCTAAGACACTATTTTATCCAGAATAATTTTTTTGGGAGAGTTTCTCTTACATTGTTTCTGTCTCCTTGGCATTTCAAAACACTCAAATACATTGACTTTATATATTGTAAGCTTGCAAAGCTACACTTTTTGTGCATTTGATACATTATACAGGATATCCAGCATTAGTAAACATAGTTTGCACTATGTTTGAGTTCTTTTGTACTTTCTAGACAGTAGTCGGAACACAGAGAATATATTTATTAATTGAAGAAATGTTAATTATAAATTATTCATTAGAATTATTAACCCTCGTTTTTTGGGGGGGTCTCAGAGACCCCAGCTGAAACATGAACAAATGCCATGAATTTTCCCATTCTTACATTTCCTAATTAATGTACACACTGTAGTAGTGCACTCCTGTCAGCTGTTTATTTTGATTCATTTCATAAGTGTTTTTGATGTCTTTGCAAACAGATACAGTGTTACCAGAAAGGATAACAGTCCCATTTCTATAAAAAAATATATAGTTTTAATTAGTTCAGGGGTACCATTATTATTTTAAACATTGTCCAAATAACTATTGATTTCTTTTGGAATAAAACTTTTTAATTGAAATATCAATAGACATTTAAACACTTTCCTCAAGAGCAGTATAGTGTCAGCTAGCAAATCTACTGCCAGCTTTGATATTAAACAACACGATCTCATGAAAATTCATATGTATTCTTACGAAAAGTGTGGTTCTAGCAAATGCACATTTACTTATGTTTTCATAGACATAGAAACGCACAATCAAATATTGAATCCATAGAATTAATCTGTCAATTTTATTTAATTAATAATCAGTGAGATTAATTCAATGTTCAATTCCATCACATTTATTTAACACATTTTATTTATTTGACATTATAATGGTTTCATTCTGTTCTTTGTGATTTCTGGTGCCGTTTTCAACTCATTTCAAATGGTTATATCACTTTAACCAAGACTAAACTTTGAAGTGTTTAAATGACTTAAAATTCTATAATTGATTTAATCATTCACTAAACATTTAATTTTGATTTTGTTTGCTATGGAACACAAAATAGCTTTATGACCTTAATGACCTCAGAATATGCTGCTGCACGAAAAATCAAAACATAAAATAAACCACAAGAGCACAATAAAAACAATCATAAAAGTAATACATTTTATTTGTGTGCTACAACTCAAGTTGTCAGATAGCTCTGTGTGAGGAATATACCCAAATTTCAAATTTTTTGTTTCCATTCACCTTAGCGGCTTTAGCAACTGTAACTGTCACCACCTGCATTGATTTAAAAACTGAACAATTGCCACATCAAGAAGTGTTACGACGCAGGTTTTACAGCAGTGATGTAAAATGCTCACTGGCGATCACATGTTTCGTGACCGATTGCGATATGCCATATTCTGTGATGTATTTATTTGAATGAGATATGACAGCGCCTTCACGGAGTAGATCAGGAGAACATTTTTCAGCATTTAAAAACTTACATTTAAGTACATGATTGCAGCACAATTAGCATACAGTTTTCTGATGTGTTGTTGTATTGTCTTTATAGATTTAACTTTGTGTTTGTGCTTAGTTTCAAGCAGCTCTTTGCTCTAACAGTCTCTGTCTTTAAGTCTATGTCTGTGCCTGTATTTATTTCAGCATTTTTAGGGACTCTGATGATTGACAGGGCAATTTGAGAGTGTCAGGGTTTTCATCACCTTGCCGTTTGTTGTCGTGAGTTGGATTTAAAATAGATCTATCAGGCCACTTCACTGATAGGATGCTCTCTGAACTGCAAATACACTTATGCTCATACCACACTTATCCCAAAAATCTCAGAATTCTGCCAGCCAGTCCTTTAAATCAAACAGTCAGCAGGGGTGTGTTGCATGTTTACAGAAGAGCTGAACATCTGTGCAGCTAATATATAATAACTCATTACAGTGCTTGCTTGCAAGGCAGCACTTTAACATTCTGGTTACAAACATTCTAACCTGAAGTATTAATCTCATGCAATTAATTCAGCCTGAACTGTTTAACATACAGACTCTATTCAAACATTGTTGTTGTTTTTTTGTTTTTGTTTTTTTTTTATAAATTATTTCAGTGTTAATTGTGCTATATTGTTGGTGTTTGTAAACTTTATAATTTTATTGACATTTAAGATTAAGTTTGAAACATTTTAGTATGATTTTAAGTTAATATTTAAGTTTAAAAATCTCCCATTGACTTGATAGATAGATGTTTTGTAGCCAATCATTTTGATGACAGGCTTTCGCTCCAGCATTTCATAATGACCATAGCAACATTTGAGATTCTATGCAATGATATTGGCCCGCTGGTTAGTCTAGCTATGAGTGAATTGATCAGTTACATGACTTGTTTAGGCAAAGTCACGTGTCTTCATTGATGCACGTGTTACGCTTCTGTTCTACCCGCTCCGTACGGGACTCAAACCGGCGTCTCAGGCATGGGAGGCGGGTGCGCTAACAAGGAGGCTAAAGGCTACAGCCCCTAGTGTCAGTCACTAGTGCACCTCTTGAGGTCAGGAGAGTGAGGCTTATACACATTGCACAGCTATCTATTAGCTGGCCACCATTACACACATCTAGGAATATATTCGGTAAATGTGTTTCCAAAGTAGTTTATGCGTATGTCTTCTAACTGAACAAAAAATGTATCCACCTTAAGCGAGTATATAACTTTTATTCGCATTTTGATGTTTCCTAAAATTCGCAAAATAAAATAAAATAAAATAAAATACGTGGATGAAAACCCAGCTACTGATTAGAATGTTCGCCAATCAGTATCGGTCTTCTTTCGGATATCTTTTTTCTGAATCTATTTGCTGAACTGTGACTGGTCTTTTTCTTCTTTAATCATTTTAACTGTTGATAGTTACCTTTACACTGCAAAGATGATGCAGTTGTGTGTTGATACTTGTACACACTCGACAGAATGCTTTCGACAGATGCAAGCTGAGTTTCATAACAAGGGCCAGCTGGCTTGGAGCAACATTTTATTTACACAGAACCAAAGCCTAAAATGTAGGGCTGGGCGATAAAGCAATATCGATATTATCGAGAAAAAATTCCTCGACATTGATGATAAACTTTTGAATAATTTTTTATATTTAAATATTTATATTTCTGATTGGATCAGTTGTGTGTTGCTAAAATGCAAAGTTTTACACAAAACTAATCTACTGAATCACAGTCATTAAATCAGCCGGTTAGGAATTATAAGGCTAGTTGGCTAGCGGCTGCATAGTTCTGTTGTCATATAAACCAGTAATGAGGCTTGGTAGCTGGTAGCTAGCACCTAGCTATATGGCTAATGTGATATCATTGTGTACTGAACAAGACAGCACTGACAATGCAATACAGCTATCGACTGAACATAACAGCAACCCTGACATCAGCACCATTGGAGCGTCACAAGAAAGTCTTTCAGTGGAGTCAAACGTCTGCTGAAGACGATTAAATTGGCGAAATTTCATCGAAAAGAGGACTGTAAGGGGGTTTAGAGGAAAGGAGGAGGCGAGAACCGGCTTGACAACTTAAATAATAATTTATTAACCAAAAACCCAACCAAAAACACACAACTAAAAACACAGCACAGCTGTCTGTAATTCTCTCTCTCTCGAACTGTCGTCCCCGGCCGCCTTTATCCCTCGCGCGCCCCATCAGGCTGATTGGGGACCGGGTGTGTCTCATTCCAGCCCGGCCCCGCCCTCCTCAGCTCTACACTCCTCCCGGCGTTGCCTCAGGCCGGGGAGCCCCCGGCATGACGTACATCCCCCCCACCCTTCCTCTCCGGGTGGGGGGGCGTGCCTTATGCCCCGACTGCCGGCGGGTCCTCCCCGCCTTCCTCGACCTGGGAGGAGAAAAAACAACACAAAATGGCGAGGGAAAGGCCAACACGGAGCGGCAGAGAGAGAGAGTGGAGAGAGAGAAAAAGAAACTCACCGGTTCTCTGATGCGCCGTCGCGTGGTCCTCGATCACTACTCCACCCTCTCAGGCGGACTGCAGCCGCTCCTCCCCGGGCGGACCGGAGTCAGACCTCCGACCCCCAGCGGACAGAACGCCCCTCCGCGTTCCCGGCGTCCCGTGGGGACTCTCCTCCGCCCCTGGCAGCGGCCCTACCACTCCAGGCGGTCGGGGAGTCGCTTCCCTCCTCCCCCCGCGGACGGCGGTCTTCTCTCGACCCCTCCGCGTTCCCGGGGGACGGCAGGGCACTCCTCCGCCCCCGGCAGCGGCTCCCTCGCTCCAGGCGGTCGGGGAGTCCCGTCCCCACTCGCCTCGCGGACGGCGGCCGTTCCCCGTGTCCGGGTAGTCGGGCTACTCCGTCCCCCGTCGGACGGCAGCGGCGCTCCCCTGGGTGGACGGCAGTGTCGAGGACTCTGCGACGGGAATCCCTCCTCCTTCCCGGGTTTCGGCACCAGTGTAAGGGGGTTTAGAGGAAAGGAGGAGGCGAGAACCGGCTTGACAACTTAAATAATAATTTATTAACCAAAAACCCAACCAAAAACACACAACTAAAAACACAGCACAGCTGTCTGCAATTCTCTCTCTCTCGAACTGTCGTCCCCGGCCGCCTTTATCCCTCGCGCGCCCCATCAGGCTGATTGGGGACCGGGTGTGTCTCATTCCAGCCCGGCCCCGCCCTCCTCAGCTCTACAAGGACACACACACCTTATGCAGGATTAAATCCTAAACTGAGTATACTTCTTAAACTTCAAATAAAAAGGTAGCTTACCCTGTGGAGTTTACTTGTAAACAAACAAGTTATGTATACATTTATTCTTGAGGTCTAACAAATGAATGAATTTTCTTCCCCATTAATATTATGAAATGTATAAAGTGATAAATATCGATATTGAATGATATAAAAATAAATCTAGCGATAATAGTTTTGGCCCAGTCCTACTAAAATCTACTCGTATCTAAACATTTGAACACTATTCTTTTGCTGCCTTAAGCCCCGTACACACATGCAGCGAATTTCAGCGACAAAGTAACCTAATCTCATTCATTTTCAATGAGAGCGACTTCCAGTGACACGATCGATAGCGACCTCTGGTGACTAGATGTGGGCGTGGCGAGTGACACGACAAAGTTGAGAAAAGTTAAACTTTATGCAAATGAGGAGCGACTTTTTGCAGCGACAACCAATAGGGCGGAAGAGGATGTTCAGTGGAGGTCACGTCATCTGTCTCCTTTGAAATAATGGCGTAGAGTGCAAACTAGACGGAGCAGCGTTATGATGTTTCTGTGAGAAATTTCACTGTTCTATGATTTGTTTGTAACAACATACATGGATATAATAAAAATTGGGGTGCGTTGCGGCGGCCTCCTCTTTGGTGCCCCCCAGCAGGTGGCGCCCTAGGCGACCACCTAGTTCGCCTGTGCCTAAAAACGGCCCTGAATACAATGAAAATCCCTGAAATCCCTGAAATCCCTGAAATATAAGTCAGTTTTCGATATTAATTGCAATATTAAAGCATCTCCTTTTTATTTCCGCACGTGAAAGAAAGTCATACAGGTTTGAAATTATATGAGGGTGAGTAAATCATGACAGAATTGTCATTTTTGGGCGAACTATTCCTTGAAGCATTTAAATCTCCATTACATAATCTTTATCTTCATGACATCATCATTATCAATTACATTGTTTATTTTGGACATACTTTATAAAGTTTTCTTCAGGTGTGGCACAGTATTAGCTAAAAGACAACAGGCAAAGTTTGTTTGCAAATAAATCAACATCTGCCAGTCCACCACCCCCCCCCTCCCTCCCTCCCTCCCTCTCTCTCTCCCTCTCTCTTTCTCTTCTTTCATTGTATATGTTGTTGAGATTAATTTATGCTTATTGAGATTAATTAGTTTGTGAAAAGCTGTTCCCAGATTAGCATAGCTTCAGTCAGGGTTCATTTCCACCTGCAGCAGTGTCAGCATGCCCTGTGTGTCCTCTCTGCCCGGTCTGACTCTGATTGGTGGCTGGAGCTGTCAGCCATGTCTGATTGGATGACTCTGATGGCTTATTCATGGAGAGGGCTGATGATTAGACAGTACCAATTTGTCGGAGTTATTGTTTATTAGTGGTGCAGATGTCCTCGTACTGGAGGACTTCCAGAACACACACACACACACACACACAAACACACACACACACACACAATGCAACCCCAACCCAAACTCACACATTTGCATAAAAATTACATACAAACCCACACATACACACTCAGACAGACAGACAGACGTGTCTGGAGACAAGACATTTTTTCTGTGGTGTGTTTATACACATATAAAAACGTAATGCTAACAGGATCTGAGTTTGTACAGGACATTGGGCGCCTGCAGGCAGTGGCGGATTTAGGTATGGGCGACATGGGTAGTTGTACAAGGCAGATTTCTGTGCGTACCCTCAGATGAAATCTTGGTACAATCTTGCAGGGTCCCCGGTCAACAATATTGGGGGTGTGTTGCAGTGGGTTTTGCCCAGGGCGCCATACCTGCTAGAACCGCTACTGCCTGCAGGATTTCATCTAAGGGTACGCACAGAAATCTGCCTTGTACAACCTTATATCTAGGGGAGTCCGGGGATTTTTTTTGCAAAAACAACACCAAAGCATTCAATTCTGGTGACTTTGAGAAAGCATTTTTTTCTCTCGAGTATGAGTAGCGTTCATGTAACTATTGGCTAAAGCATTTCTTCCAGTAACTGTTAAGAACAGACGTGTTCTCGTACTAAAAAAGCAAAACGCTGTTGGGCACATCATTCAAGAGTGGGTTTGGTTATTAGCAATAATTAATAATAATTATTAGAATAATTATTAAAGATAATTATTAATTATTCAAATCAATAGAACATTTATTAGAATCAATGTTAGCTTTTTAATCCTTTAAATCAACAATCATCAAAGATAAACATCATTTATCAAATTCAATAGAATATGAATTATTATCAAAGACAACCATCAATTATCAAATTCAATAGAATATTAATTATTATCAAAGATAATTATTAATTATTAAAATCAATAGAACATTGATTAGAATTAACGCTAGCTGATTGATCCTTCAAATCAACAATCATCAAAGATAATTAACAATTATCAAAATCAATAGAATATTAATAAGGATTAATATCGCCGGGGCACCACCCTGGAATCAGGGACTAATAACCAGACACTATAGCAGTCACACTATAGGATTGTTCTCTTAGGAAAGTTGATGTTCAGAGAACATCGACATTCAAAAGGAAAACAATGAAGGCTTGAATCCAAGCACTGACATCCCCTGCCAGCCCTTGACACAGGTGCATGCAAAACAATACCAAAACACTTCTCTTTAAAGTATAACAAGTTTATTAATGCAGTAATATAAATGAATAATCAATACAATGCAGTCAATAAACTTCCGACTTCCAACTACTAATTAAACAGTAACATGATTAGATTATGGTAACAAATAAGCCTACAATACATGAGAGGAAGGTATGTATATGTGTGTGTGTGTGTGTGTGTGTGTGTGTGTGTGTCTGTAAGGTGGGAAGGAGGGCACAAAATAGTGGACGTGGCTCTCGTGGAGAGTACGTCACGCGAATGTGGGCGGAGAGACTGGTTAATGGCATCTGCCCGTTTAACCTGTGTCTCCGCTGGTCATAAATTTAGGGACAAAGCTGAGCTTTATCGCCAAGTTATCTACTCGCCAAATGTGTGTGTGGGTATGTTTGTGAGGGGTCGTGTGTGTGTGCGCGGTTAGTATGAGAGAGAGAGAGAACAGGGTAACAGCACTGAAGCCGGTTTTAGCGATCGTGGTTGAGAAAGCAACTGTTAGTTTATCACTCAGAGATGCGGTGAACGGCTTGTAATCCGTCCACCGCGGTCGTTGGTTCTTCAATGGAAAACTCAGTGTGCTGGTCTCACCCGCAATGGCGGAAATACACAACAGTCCAACGTGGTTGGACGACAACACAGCAAATCTCATTCGTGGTAACAGTAATTTACCGTAATGCCTTGAGTATTATTATTAGCAGCAATGAAAACTGTACAAGCAATAGCCGTGATACACAAGAATAACACACTATAATAATCTATCTCTGCCCAGACGTAAACCTCTTACTTGAGTCATGTGAGGACGTGGATAGAATGTGTGTTCGTCCATCTTTTGACTCCGACTCGGTTCCTCGAAGCTCGGGTGATGATGGGAGGCCGTTTCCTTGCTCAGTCGGCGAACGGTATGGCAGCTGATTCTTGGCAGGTCGGCGGAGAAAACAGCGAAGTCGACTCGGTTGAAGAAGGTAGAGAAATCTTCTTTCTTCACTTCTGCAGGCAAAAGGGTGAAGACGCGGATTGCCTGGAAGTTTCAGGTACGTACGTTACTTCCTTGGGCAACAAGGCTACACCTGGGAGCAGCAGAGCTGTATCTAGATGCGGCACAACGCCCAGAAAGATCTCCGAGGTTTTTATACTCCCGATAATGTCATGGTTGAGGGACGCGTTCTGTCGTGCGCCTCATCCAATAGGAGTTGAGAGTTCGATTCTGTCGATTCTCGACACATAGGTGTAAAGTGAGCAAGGCTTCATGGGATCTGTAGTCTGTTTTGGACTCCCTTTGTTTGATTTTGGCACGGTTGTTATCAGGCTGTATATAGGCCTCAGTCAGGCTTTATGATGGTATGTAGGCCTGCCTTTGTCTCATATCTGAAACCACAACGAATAGAGCAGAACGCAGGTGTCTCGAGATGTGTTTTAATCAGTTCTTTTTTAACTTAACGCGGCTTCTAAAAATGTAGTGCTCCCGTGAGAGATCCTAAAAACACAGTGAAATGTGACACAGTTGTCAAAAGACATCCATCTAGCGAATGTTTACATGGAAAACGATTGAAAAACAGTGTGAGTGGACGCAAAACACGTTCAGTTTGAACAGCCCTCGTTCACATGACACAGCACTAGCTGAAGTTACCTCTCAAAGTTACCTCTCGAAAAGACAGCCTTTTGTCTCAGTTGATTGTAGGTACATTTTTACTGTATTCGTAAATATCCCAATACTGTTTTTCTGTGAGAAACCGCTCCAAATGATTTCGTGAGAAAGCGCTCTAAACGAATTGTACTGAATCACGAATCGATTCAGACAGGTTTGCAAGCCTGTTTGGCCAATTCACTGAAAAAAACCGACTCAAAAGAATTATTCATTCGCAAATTGGGCATCGCTAGTTCTTTTAAACTGCCATGGGACACACTTCATGATTGATGAAATATTCTGAGAGTAAATATCTCTCAGGTCAGTCGGAGCGCTCATGGTACGCACAGTGCGTACGGCCGTATAGCTGCAGGTGCCAATGTACAGGCTCATGTGTTGTGTGCTGATTATTAGGGGTGCAACAGTCCCAGTAAATACCAATGGCTCAGTACGTGTTTGAACTTTGAACTATAATGATGCTTCTGAACAAATAAATATTAATTGTTGATGAACTGTAAGGTTTCTGTTTTCAATAGTATTTACAATTGTTCTCTGTATCGCTGAAATACTGTAGTCAGACAAACAGTGTGTCCTGCACTAAAAGTACTGTGATGTCTACTACAAATGCTCTAATATTACTGATTTGCATTTAGGGATAGTTCACCCAAAAAGAACAATTCTCTCATTATTTACTCACCCTCATGATATCTAAGATGTGTATAACTTTCTTTCTTCTGCTGAACACAAACAAAGATTTTTAGAAGAATATCTCAGCTCTGTAAGTCCAAACAACGCATTTGAATTGTGACCAGAACTCCAAAAAAAAAAAAAAAAGAGATGAAGTCATAATCACTAATAGTAAAATTTCATGGAAATTGCATCAAAACAGATTCATTTACTAAGTCAGTTACCAAAACAATTTGTTCACTTGATGCAGAAATCTTTTTAAAATTAAAAAAAAAAAAAAAAAAAAAAAATCTTTGTTTTAAGTATAATCATATTAAACAGTATCACATGTAACTCAAAGGAACACTAATCTCACCCACGGTAACTAAAAAAAACAAAAAAAAACAAAAACAAAAAAAAAAACAAAAAAAACATGTCATTACATAAAATGACATAATTAACATTAAACTGAACTTAAAACATAACTATAACCCCTAATAACTTTTAAATGTTAATTAATAACACCCCCAAACAGTCCCCAAAACCTGCACAGATGTACCTCATTAATTATGCAATGATAACAGCCAATAGCAAGTCCTCAAGCATAAACAACAACAGACGTTAAAGTATGTTCCTGGTAAGGACTATAATTCGGTGTAGTTTTAGCATCTGAAATTCATTTAAATAGGTATACGTGCCATTTTGCCCTTTGCACCAAGAAAAGTGAAAAAAAAAACAAAACAAAAAAAAAACAGTTTGATCGATCCGATCGATCCATCTAACCACTGATCTACAAAAGCCCCGGACCTGAATAAAACAAGCAAGAAATGAATGAAAGTAAATGAGGGCCTGCTGGCTGTCACTGCCATTCTTTGTTGTTTGTAGACGCGTGTTGAACCATAAGGAGATGTTCCATTGTACACAAGTCCAGATGTTTATGTAAGTAGTTAAAACTTGCATGATATGACTTGTAGGATAATCATAGAATGACCATGTACTGTTTGCACAATGTTATCAAGCTTAGCAAGTAAAATAATGGTGTTTCGTGTTATTCTTCTTTCAAGAGGTAAATTTGACTTAATTCACACTAAGACAAGATTGATATCGAAGATCAGTCATAAAGTCAGCAGAATTAGACAATGTAGGATAATGAACAAATATTATAATAATTATAATTATAATTAATAATTTTTGTATAATAAAAATATTGCTATAATTAATAATTTTTAATAATAAAAATATTGCTTTGTATCCTATTATTGGGGATGAGGAAATAATTTAACCCTTACCTCTTCAAGTCACACAATGTCGAATGCAATATGCTGTTTTAAAAATGATATAAAACACAGGGCATTTTGTGCTTGTTTAATGCTGTTGAATGCAGAAACAAACAATTAAACAACTGTCAAACGATTTAATAGATTAAAAGAGGGACCATTACACAAGAACTGTATTGAACCAATACAGTTTTCCAGTAGTATCTGAAACCGAAGACAGCTGCCTCGTCAATGGTATGTGTGAACTATGAATATAATGCAGTCTCTCTCTTTTCAGTGATCAAGCATATTTGAATCTCTTTAGTTAGATTACTTCAGCATTCAAACTGTGTTTGTTGATAAATAACTAGTCAGTCACCGTGATTTTGACAGTCTTGGAAGTTGGTCTGGGATAAATTGGCCATATTAATTTTTTAATTTTTTTAATAAATTGTCCATATTGACTGCGGAATGTAGTTGTGATAACATCACAACCAGCCCAGTTTGCTGCCGACCCACTTCAAAACTATTTCCGGCACTGGTGGGGACAGTAATTCAAATTTCTAGTAATTAATTAACCAATTTCAGAAGCAAACATTTTGAGCAACTGTTGCCGAATTCACAGTGTGATCAGTCTGGGTGTTCACTGGCATAGTTGCCAATTCTGCTTATTATAAGCGGCTTTGGGCTTGTTTTTTTTTTTTGCTTGCAAATATGGGCAGTTTTTGGGCTCGCTGGGGCTTATTAACATTTAGCACAATATGATCCACCACTAGTAGCAGCTGTCAAATATCTGCATCTACTGTTCAAGCCGCACTCTACATCAAGCATGTCAATCATACGGCGAGTGGAAGAGTCCAAACCGACACGCGCAGCTCTCGCGGTCTCGCGCATATTCGCGCTTTACACTGGAAACTGGATTAGTGAGTGAAACTGTCACAAGGCAACCCACAAATGACAGCATGATGAAGGTAAAAAGTGAGTTTCTCCATTGTTTTCAAGTCGTCACTGGATGATTATTTGATATGATACTGTTGGAGTTTGACTGAGAGACCTGTAATTAAAATTATCCAAACATTTTATTTTTATTAAGGCCTTACTTTGTGTTAAAGTACGCTTAGATGACCCATCCTCCTCTGGCTTTAAATCATGAACATATATCAATATTATTTATCTATGGTATGTGTAATACAAATTATGTATTCATTAAATAGATTAAGTGATTGCAATTGTGTAATTATCAAGTCATTTAATATATATATATATATATATATATATATATATATATATATATATATATATATATATATATATATATATATATATAATATCAGTTGTGAGCAAAATAAAACCACACTAGCCTAATGCCAGGGAGGTCACATGTTTTTTTAATGTCATAAATATTTCTTGTCATAAATGAATATATGTTTTATCAATTACAATTTTAGATCAACAAAAATGGTTTGATATTTTGTGATTTTTTTTTTTTTCTTGGATTATGTTGACTGATTTAAAATAAATACGATTTTAATGAATATTAATAATCTTTTAAATAAATAGCTACTGGAGTAAAAAGTGTGACAACTAGCCCCGGTGTTGCCTAAACTTCTTAATTCTCTGATCCCCCTCCCGTCTGTCTGGAAAATTAAGGGTTGCTCATTTTGGGTTTGTTTTTCCAGCCCAAATCGCTTGTTTCTCTTGTAAAATCTGGCAACACTGTTCACTAATTGCCAGTGTGTCAAAATGATCTTTGACAATAATAATAGAATATTCATATCAAAGTTATAAATATTTCAATAAATGTTGACTTTCCACAAAATGTAAGTGGTTGTCTGTAAGTACAGTGTAGTGTATTTTGCTGTATAGTATATGGCTTACAGTAATGCTTGCCATGTTTAAAGGGGCTCTTTGAACAAATAAATACAGCTCGATGAACTATGAAAAACATGCTGAATTACAACCTTCCTAATCACTGCATCAACTGGGATTTTTATTTTTTATATACATTGCTTTATGCAGTAATAAAACAGTTTATCACAGTTTCAATTGTCTGTGCCTGTATATGTGTTCATGAGTGTGTGCTTATGTATGTATACTATTGTGTCTCACTGCAGTAGTTTATAATGCAGCCAATATATGACTCTCTCCTTCTCTCTGGACAGTTCCACTGAGATGCCACTGTTTGCTCACTTCCAAATGGGCAAGTCACTTAATTAGTCAATTAGCCAACCGCAGCACGTGCATTCATCTGTTTAAATGACAGAATACTTCAGGCCTGTTTGGCATTGAATATAGGGCTTACTGCAGATAATTATAATGTTAGTTTAACAGCAATCTGCTCTTGCCTCTGAGCAAAGTTTGAAGACTTAATTTAGAGCCCCAAAATGTACAGTTTATATGAACTGGAGGCTGATGTTTTCACAGGCATATAAAGAGAGGTGGCCAGAGTATTTATTTTGTGGTCTTGGTCATGAGACCTCTCAAGACAACAAACGTGGCCTTGGTCTGGAGCTCAGAAAGTCTTTGTTTGGATCTGGATCTTTTACAGTTTATTCTATACTGTATGTACTAAAGGTGATAATTACCTTGGCCATCTTCACCATTACAGATCATTTGACCGAATCCCAAAAGCTGCTTGGGCAAATTTACAAAATGTCTCCATCTAAATGGATCGCCTGGATCTTGAATCCGTCAGGCTTGGGTCTTGAGGTTTTTTGGCAGATGTTTTTATGCAAAGCTACTAAAAATGTATTCAAGATATACATTTATCAGTTAATGTATTTCCTGGGGATCAAACCCTTGACCTTGGCATTGTTAGCACCATGCTTTACCAGTTGAGCTTCCAGTTGAGGATTTTGGCCTATTTGTCTGAATGTGGGCCTTGAGAGTTTTAGGCTTGGCCTGGGTCTTAGGGGTTCTGGTATTGGTAAAGACACTTACTGTGTTATTTGTCAGGTTTTGCAACGAGTCCAAACTGGAGTTTGATACTCAATCTTCACTGGTCAGATTTCCAGCACAAAGTGACCTCTGATTGGTGGAATTAGGTTACCTTTCAGTCAAGCTGAGTCATTGTGATGTAATTGGTTACTGTGTGTGCCTATTCAATAGCGCTTACATGAGTGTGTTTGGATAATGTTTTTGTGCTGTTTTTTTGTATCTGTCCATGTCTATAGAAGTATATACTATGAATGTTTCAGTCTGGGTAAAGCTTTCTTATGTTTATTTTTCAGACTGGATGAGAGGCCTAGAACTCCATACAAATATGTTTTTCTTTGTACACTCCCACATGATAGTTATTTCAGTATTACAGAACCCTACAATTATACAAACATTAAAAAACAAAAAATCAAAAACAAAGGGGAAAGCAAATAAAAAAAACCATGAAATTAAATTTTCAGTACTGAGTTATTCATATAAATAACTTTTTTTTTTTTTTTTTAAATAGAATGTTGTTTTAAATGCAGTATGTGAACAGACACACTGAGGGGCCGTTTACATGACAACGATGTACTAAAAACGGAAACGTTTTTCCTTTGCATTTTTGAAAAGTTTCGCGTACAGACGACAACGTTGTCAAAACGATCCCCATCACACGGATCCGCGTTAAAAACGCTGTATTATGCATGCCAGGCCAGTAGTTGGCGATGTCACTTTGTAAAGAAACACTACATGCCTGCGCACATAAGCGCTTTTTTTTCTTTTTTCTTTTTTTTGTTTTTTTATTGCTTTAATCAATATAACATGACAGTCATACCAACTGAAAGCATAAGAAATAAACTAAAGGAAAACTTACAAAAGGTATGTTGACAATATACAGAATACAAAAGGCTATAAATTATACAATATACAATGCATATAATATTAAGATTCAAAAGGGAATATTCAAGGCTTTATAAAAGTTAATACTCTTTAGCGCTTTACTGTTTTTTACTCCTGTTAACATATTAAAGTAAATCTTCTATTTTGAAGTGTGTGAGGTTTGGTTTCTGTGACGACCATTTACATTTATGAATAATTTATTTTCCATAAATCAACAATAATTTTATAATATACCATGCTTTATGTTCAATTTTACTATCAAAATAAAACAAAACAAAACATCCTCTTTCCTTAAATGCATATCAATACCTGTATTCATCTTAATAAAATATCCTAAATCACACCAGAACATTTTTGTATAGATACAGTCAAAAAAAGAGGTGTACAATGCTTTCAATTTCAATGTTACAAAAAGCACATTTTAAATCAATATCTTTCCTAAATCTTGCAATAACTTGTTTAACAGGGTAAATCCTGTGAATAATCTTAAATGAGACCTCACGAATCTTATTGGTCACACAATATCGTCTTGTAATTTTAAAAGTTTCTTCCTTCCCAATTAAAAACATTTGGCTGAAGGAGCTGCGCAATTTTGACAGATTTTCCTAAGATAGTTGTTATTAATTTTTTTTTATCCGTAATACTTATACCTTCCAACTTAACAGTAAAGTCAAACAATGTTATATTTTAATAATTCAATAAGTTCAAAAGGTATAGCATCAATCACAGTCATAAATTCCTTAAAAGATACTGGGAATATTTTCCAGAGAATTCAGAGTGCGTAAGTAAATTACCATTGCTGTTAAATAGTTGTGACACCAATAAAATATATTTTTTAAACCAACTGTCAAAAAAAAAAAAAAAAAAAGATTTATTTCTGTGCTTAATGTATTTATTGTTCCAAATTAAACATCACATAAGCATTCTTCCACAGAGCGGTGAATACAAACAATGAAGATGGCGAAAGCATCGAGCAATTTTGTCTGGATGGACAGTGAGGTTGCTTTATTACTACAATTACTTTGCTGGAGAAGCGTCAATAAACTCAAAATCTTGAGCAGCACAAACACAGTCCTGTAGTCCGCCATTGTAGTTTTGAATGTCTTGCGCGTTGTTTTGAAGTACTCGCGCGCATGCCTATAGACTGAACACGTAATACGCGTGCGCATGACATCATCGTTTTCACAAATTCGAGTTTTTGTATGTTTACACGGAGACGATAACGGCATCGTTTTCAAAAACTTGCACTTTGAAACCCATTTTTTGCGTTTTCAGACCCCAAAACGCCGTTGTCGTGTAACGAACAGCCAAAACGCATAAAAAGTTTTCCGTTTTTAGTTGAAAATGTCGTCGTGTAAATGGCCCCTGAAAATGCAGCACTTTTGGAAGAATGCTTGAGATCCCATATGGAGAAATTTCTCACATCAGTTAAAACACCTGAAACGTTTTATACATGAAATCAAATGAACATGATTAACACCTGTTGAATAAAGAACATTTAGCCAATCGCTTGCCTTTATTCTTATTTTTGCTGTGTGTGATAATTTAGCAGTGTATAAAAAGTGTTGAATTCAGGGGAAATTTAGTGTGTATTTAACTAAAGCGCAGTGTCAAAATCCTTTTAATCTACTTTATTGTGATTTACTTTTTTGTTCACTCAGTCTCAACAGCAATAAAATGCCACTTTCTCTCTCTCTCTCTCTCTCTCTCTCTCTCTGTGTCTCATATTTATTTTGAGTATTTTATTACAATTATTTACAGTTATTTTTAGCATTATAAAACAGTTTTGCCCTTAATTTCTGATTGAATGCGCTGTGTTACAAGCTGTTGTAAAATGCTGATGAATTGGGGACTGAATCGATAATTTTTTTTAAACTAATTTAACGCACAGTTTTCTGTGATTAATCGCGATTAATCACGCTACAATAAAACAAACATTAAAATATAATCATAAATGTATTTTCTTTATACTTTGTCTCAAAGAACTAGCAAGACGTTGGTTAGTCATTAATTTTAATGATTTAAATATTTAGGCCTACATGTTAAAATGCTTGTTTTTTTTTGCAGATAGAGTTAGACACATTTTCACAGGTATAAATCTTTGATAAAAGTATATGTAAACATGCCATAAAATTAGTGGACGTGCTGTAATTAAAAGTTGGGCAAAACATTCTGCCATTTTTCAGTGGACTTTTAATAATAGGATCAAATGGGCAGACTCAATTTGTATCAAGCTTTATTGGCAAGATAAACTTAAGTGTACATTGCCAATGCATTTTTAGACACTATACATCAGATGTAAAACAAACTGAAAGATGACATTTAATTTGCTGAAGTTTAAAATCTCAAAACTTTTATTTTCTCTGGCTGCTGTTCAGACCCTATCGCACACATGTTAGATCTCTCGCCTGGTTTTGCTTTTGACGCTGGTTCAGATGACAGCGAGTGAGCGTTTTTGGGCAATACGAAGAGATTCAGCAGCTTACCCGTATCTCTCCCACACCTGACTCACCACTTTTTAGGTGAAGTCTCCATTCTCCATATATCCAGGACATGTGTCGCGCTTAATGAATAAGCATGCACTGCACAACACAATCAGTTTCTGTGCTAGGATGTGTAGTCGAGTCAAGCGTGTACCTCCTGAAAATGTATATATGCCAATTTTAGCCACAGGAAGTGGGGAATAACATTAGTGAAGTTTCAGTAAGTTTCAGTAAGCCTTTTATCATTACTGTTGTTAACATTCAGCCTCTTGCAGCTTATAGCTTTAGTATCATTTACAGGAGTTTTCAAACTAAACCTTCATAGATGATTGTGTTTGAGCCAATGACTGATTGTTAACACTTTAAATTTAGAGAGAAATGTGAGAGTTTGGTGTGCAAGACTGCATTTCCACTCAAGAATTCATCCATGGAATTAAATTTAGTCATTTAGAAAGTCTACATATAAATGTATAACACTGTGGAATGCTTTTCAAAACTAGTTGAATTAAAAAAAGAGATGATTCATACCTTTTGGAAAGACAATCACTCCAAAGCTTTTGTGAGTTTATTTGAATGAAAGGAAATGTCTTTTTTCTATCTGAACTTAGTGGAAAGCTCTCCTTTGAGAATTCCTGCTCTCTCAAATGTAAATGACTTTGTGATTGACAGCTAAATGAGTGGTCTGGTTAAACAGTTAATTTCTTAGAGCTTAGAGCAATTATTTCAGTTGTAACAGCCTCAGGTATGGCGTGGCAGTGTGTGTGTGTGTGTGTGTGTGTGTGTGTGTGTGTGTGCGTGTGCGGACAATCTAATTTAAAAGCTGGTTTAAACAGTGGTTTGTGTTTGGGAACCTTACCTTGGATGAACTTTTGTTGATGATGAAGAAAGTGATTTATTTGACTGCTGAATGATGTGCTGGTGTGGATCAAGTGTATGTAGTGTTGTGACAGGATAATGGTTAATTTGTAGAGGTATTGTTCTTATTGGCAAATTACTTTAATTAGTTGAGGCTAAAATAATTTTACACTCATGGCTGTCTGGCTGACATAATTTACTCACCCTAATGTTGTTCCAAACCTGCATGACTTTCGTTCTTCTGTGGAACACAAAAGGAGATATTTTGTAGAACGTTCCTCTCCAACACCATGTGCTTGTGCATATTCAAACATGGCAAACATTTGATGTCTTTTTCGTCACTCATAATTGGTTATGGCAGAGGGGAAGTTTTTCAGTAAATGAAAACTTAAAGAAACCCAAAAATGACAATTCTTTTATCAATAACTCAACCATAATGATTTATGACTTTCATTCTTTAATGAGTAGATCTAAAACTTTCAAGCTTTACAACATAAAGGCAATATAAAAGTAATCTATACGACTTGAGTGGTTTAATCCTTGTCTTCTAAAGCGATATGATAGCGTTGGCTGAAAAGCAAACGTTCAGTCCTCATTCAACAAAACACTTCACTTCACTTCTTTTTATGCACGCTTATGAGAGAAGCTTTGTTCTTGCGTTCTCGCGCTTGACAGATGCGTGTTTGTATGTTCATGTGAAAATGGACGCGTGTGCGATACAAGCATGAACATGGAGCACACACGTGTCAAGCACAAGGACGCTTGAACTAGCTTCTCTCATGAACATGCATACAAGAGCTGGGTGTAAGTGAAGTGTTTTGGTGAATTAGGATTGAATTTCTGCTTTTTTTTCTCACCCAAAGTGATTGTATCGCTTAATAAGACTTGGATTAAATAACTTTATTTGAGTATGGATAACTTTTATGCTGCCTGTATGTCCTTTTCGAAGGTTGAAAGTTCTGGACACCATTGACGTGCATTGTAAGGGCAGAAACACCTCATACATCCTTCAAGAAAATCTTCATTTGTGTTCTGCGGAAGAAAGAAACTCACATAAGTTTGAAACCGCAGGGTGAACTTTTCATTAAAATATCGGTGTGCCTCACACAGCTGTATGGACTTGTTTAATGATGCATTTTTTGTCATTTGTTGTTGACCACAATTCATCGGTGCATGTTATTTTGTCTTTGTAATGGTTTATGAAATTATTAACTGGCTTTGTATCTAAAATGACTTTACAATAAAGATACTATTTAAAAGTAAAAACAAAAACAAAAAGAGGTTATGTATAATAGTAGTAAGTTGGTAACTGGTAACAAAAGGTTGTACGTTTGAACCCTTGAGCTATCACCATTGTGCCCTTGGGCAAGATACTTAACCTCATATTGCCCTATGGGGACTGTTCCAGTAACTTAAAATGGTGAAGACATTTATGCTCCCTGTCTTGTTCCTGGAGATAATACTGTACGCTTGAGTGGTATCTGTAAACACATCATCCATCAGGCCTGTGCTGTGTATTACAACACTTTCCTTTGTAAATGTGTATTTGTGTACATGTGGGTATGTGTGCACAACATATGGGTACCTTTTTATTAAACTGTAAATTGTTAATAAATCCATTCTTAAATGCATTGCCACATTGAATTGAATGGGAAAATAATGTAAGAATGAATTTATGAGCAATTTACACAGAAATTTGTTCACTGTGGCGGGGTGAAAAAACATGTCGTATTTTGACCATTGCCCACCCTGCTGTCTATATTGACATCAGTAATTGGAAACCCATATTGGTCGACCACTTGTATGCAGTACTTGTTAAGAATAAGTGGTAACAACTAATGGTGACATTGAGTAAACATAACTGGATTAGTTACATAGAGTATCAGGGTTTACGGTGTTGAGACGGAGTGTCCTTCAGCTCCTCTACTTCTCATGGTAACTCCATCATTGTCTTTCGATTTATAAGGGCTTGCTTATTTTTGATGCGAGCTCTAATGTGTAATTGATTGGGGTCATTTGGAAGTGTTCACACGAGCTACTGCGGTAATAAGATGAGTTCACATTACAGACACTGCAGACCCAAGACAAACTTACCACCCCAGCCCTGGTCTGATTTTAAAGCAGATTACTACAAAAACAACATGTCCTTAGTAAAGGTGAAGTGTTTCTGCACCACCAGTAGATCTAAACAGAATTGCAAAGATAATGATTCTTTCCAAACAGGTTTCCCAAACACTTCGCCCATCTCCCACTGATCAACAGTTAGTCAAACTCATGCCATTGTTTAAGCTAGAGGTTGACATGTTGGACTACTCAAACAGAGCTATGTTTTGAGCAGAGCCACAGTATTCACACTCTTTGTGGAAATCAACCAACCAATGACATACTTCTAGTTATTTCTGCATATTAAAATTGTATAGAAGAAGGCATTTTAACATTGGAAATTGCACACATTACACACATCTTCTTTATGCATCTGTACAACTATTCACACAGAAGATCCTGACATATGAAAGTGTGTTTAAGACAATTGTGTCTATTTGAAACCAGGTACATTATTTTTTATGTATATTCTGTAGAGATTCTTTAAAGTTTATGTGTATGTGATCACACTGCCCATTGCTACAGGTGTGTAAGGTTACACTTTTGGAGAAACCAAAGACAAAAGCCATTTGAGAACCCATCTTCATGCTCTGTTACATCACTCATGCACACACACACACACACACACACACACACACACACACACACACACACACACACACACAAAAACAAGTATTTTGAAGTCTGATGGAAATCGTAATGGTGCGTAAGTGTGACTTGTCATATTTCGGTGCTCATATAATGGTGCTTGATGAGGCAGGCATTACTATTGTTACTAATGTGTTAATGAAAATAGTAATTAATGATAATAATTTGATGACATATATTACCAGCCTGTAATATAAAGCAGCATAATGTAGTATTTTTGTATTGCTAAAATAGCTGGAAATAGCTTATACTGGAAGTGGTCCACATTCAAGGTTGTAATGACGGCACCCTAGTTATGTTGAAAAATAAGCCAATTTCTGAAACTTAAAATACTATCTTTTATAAAAGTATAGTCACAAGACATAAACAATATGCATGTTAACATGATTTCGGCTTGATAAAATCACATACTAACCTTTTCTGTGTAAAGTTATAGCCAATTTTACAACTTTGTTGCCATGATGAGGTAATGTCAACAAACCCTAAAACCCTAAAACGACTGTAAAAAAGGACTTTTTAAAATGACAAAAATTACAACTCAAATAATACACAAGTTTTAACAGAAGAATTCATGTAAGTGCTTTTATAAAATTATAAGCTTCACATTTCTGCATTTTTTGGTAATCAACATTATGCAACAAATGCTGTCGAATGAGCTTAACTTGCATTGAACCTGGAATATTCCTTTAAGGGAGAACCCGTCAGACAGTGAAAAGTCCTGTATTGAAGTGGCAAAATGCTCAAGTGTTCCCGCATTCACGTGGTGAAACGTTGGCAACCCTAGACCAAAGTTAGTATTATAGGTTAGGTTTATCCATATTTCTTAACCTCTATCTGTTTCTTAATGTCGTTAAAAAAAACTCTTTTCATTACATTTTTTGTGAACTAAAAGAAAATTAAAGCATGACTTACTGAATTTAACTACATTACTGTGTGTGTGCCATGTAGTTGTGCATGGACATACTTTTGTGTGTTTGTGTGTACATGTTTATACTACATTGTGGGGACCAAATTTCCCCACAAGGATAGTAAAACCTGAGATCACCTACATTGTGGGGACCAGCCAGCGGTCCCCATGAGGGAAATGGCTTATTAAACATACTAAACGATGTTTTTTTGAAAATGTAAAAATGCAAAAAGGTTTCTGTGAGGGTTAGGTTTAGGGGTAGAGTTAGGGTTAGGGGATAGAATCTATAGTTTGTACAGTATAAAATCCAAAAAATGCATGGAAGTCTATGGTGAGTTCCCACAATGATATAAAAACATAGTGTGTTTGTGTGTGTGTGTGTGTGTGTGTGTGTGTGTGTGTGTGTGTGTGTGTGTGTGAATAATGTATGTCGTGTCCGTGTGTGTGTTTGAGATCATTTTGCAGCAGCTGCTTATCAGAGGCAGGTGTGTGTCAGCTGATACCTGCTAGAGCCGCTGAGAGCAGCCTACCTGGAAATTGATGTCTCACATCAGTGACCAGCTCTCTGCCCAGCAGACAACAACCACCCATGTGGGCTTCACGTGTGTGTGTGTCTTTGTGTCTGTCATGGCACTTTCTTGCATTTGTGCATATTTGCATCCATCTGATAATGAGAGGGTTAACGTGTGTGTGAATTGTGGTTTAGGAGCACAGTGTCAGGCAGAGTGTTGTGTGTGCTAAAAGGTTATCATGTCCTTCAGTGCTCCGATGACATTTAGAGCACCGTCGCCTGATGGGATTAATTCACAGACCTTGCGTCTCCACTGAGAGTCACCTCATCATCTCACAGCCCAAATCTCAAGCCTCTTTCTTGGTTTGTTTTGCTGCTGTTTATCTACACTTCATTCTTTTAACCCAGTCCTCTTGCATTCTATCTCGCTCATGCTCTATTGATTGTTATTTTCATTCAGGTTAAGTTGCGAAGACCAATCAATTATGTCTTCAATCTGACAGTATCTAGCAATGCAGTGCGTCACTATATTAAATGGAATAGTTTGCCGAAAAATTACAATTCTGTCACTATTTACTCACCCTCATTTTGTTCCAAAATTACTTTCTTTCTTCTGTGGAACAGAAAATTTGATATTTTTAAAAAATCTTCATGCAGGTCTTTTCCATACAGTGAGAGTTCATAGTGACCATGGCTGTTAAAGCTGAAGTGTGTAATTTTTTCAGTGTTAAATTCTTTGTTCTGTCCCAGCTTAATATGCAGTGACAACTATAATTAAGCCATTCATAGGCTGATTTCCTCAAACTGTAAACACTATGTCTCTGTGGTGCTATTAAAAATATTGCTCTATTTATTTGAGAGTCCATTCGGCCTGACACCGCAACATTGGCTCAGCCCATTAGACTGATCCGGTTTAGCGAATATTGATGTACATTTTGGTCTATTCCTCACACAAATCTAACGTATGGCTTCAGAAGACTTGGAATATAGCACACAAATCATATAGACTACTTTTATAATATTTTTATGGTGCTTTTTTGTCTTTTTTGGAGTTAAACTATGTGGTCATTGTGAACTGCTTTGCAGAAAACATTTGTTTGATATTCTTCAACATTTATTCTTTTGTGCTTTGAGGAAAAAATAGCTTCATACGGGCTTGGAACAACATTAGGGTGAGTAAATAGATAAAATGTTAATTTTTGGCTGAACTATTCCTTTGAGCTTGCAAAGACCAAGCAATTATGTTTTCAATCTGACACTATCTACCAAACTAGTGTGTCTCTAATTTCGACCTGGCTAAGGAGTGTGTTTGTGTGTTGCAGAGGTGGAGGAGATGAGAGTTTGTTTAACTGGTTGGGAGGGAAGTGTGTATAATTGAGGCTCTTCCTCTTATCTCTCACAGGAGAAACTGTTTGACATTTAAAAAGCCTATCTGTCTGTGTCTCATAAAATTCTAAACCATAATTAAACATCTCCCAAGTCAGAAGCCGGACTAATAAACATATGATACTCTGTTCTATTCAAAATTCATTCAAAAGTGTTTAATTTAAAGCCAAAAGTATGTGGACACTTGAACACCACACCCATACTGTATGTGCTTGTTGAAGATTTAATTTCAAAATCAAAGTCACTCAACAATAGAGAGTCTTAAAGGGGACATGTCATGAGGAATTACATTTTCCTTGATATTTTGACATATAAGTGGTCATTCTACTATAAAAACATACTGTAAATATGTTAAAGAACTGTAAACTTCATCTTGAATGCAATAACAGTATTTATTGAAACCAAGCTGCAAAAATGCCCCATTTCCTACTTCCGCAACTACCCTACATCACTGGGGGGGTCCATTAATTCATGATTGCCTCTACAACAAAAAACATCGATTCCTACTTTATGTCATTGCACCCTTGGCGCCGCCCACTAGCGCTCAGTTTGTACTCAGAGAGAGAGAGAGAGAGAGAGAGAGAGAGAGAGAGAGAGAGAGCAGGACAAATAGGCTTAGTGTGGCCTAACTATTCCTTTACACCAAAGGGAACCAATCTGAAATAGTTTTGATTATTTTTGTATATTAACATGCACTACGCAGAACGTTAACATGTATCTCGTGCCACTTTTAGAAGAAGCGGTGTCAAGTTACAGCTCTGAAAAGGAGATGCCATTCTCTATCATTCAGCTGCTGATGCTTTCTCACACCCATCTGCTCTATTTTGTTTTTTTGGGGGGGAGGGGATTTTCTCCCCTTTTCTCCCCAATTTGGCATGCTCAATTCCCAATGCACACTAGGTCCTCGTGGTAGCATAGTGATCCGGGTGGCGGAGGATGAATCTCAGTTGCCTCCGTGTCTGAGACCATCAATCTGCGCATCTTATCACGTGGCTTGTTGAGCGCGTTACCATGGAGACTTAGCGCTTGTGGAGGCTTCACGCTATTCTCTGTGGCATCCACACACATCTCACCACGTGCCCCACCGAGAGCAAGAACCATATTAGAGCAACCACAAGGAGGTTAACCCAACCTGACTCTACCCACCCTAGCAACCGGGCCAATTGGTTGCTTAGGAAGCCTGACTGGAGTCACTCAGCACGCCCTGGATTCGAACTTGCTACTCCAGGTGTGGTAGTCAGCGTCTTTACTTGCTGAGCTACCCAGGCCCCCCATCTGCTCTATCAGCATGGATTGTATGTGTTTTCGGCTCATATCAGTGTGGATTGTATGTGTTTTCGGCTCATATCAGCGTGGATTGCTTGTGAACCAGCCATAATACGATTCAAGCTTTGCAAAGGAACTGTTATTGAAGGATGAGGCAGTTATAAACACTTGGACCTGATTGCAAAACCATAAGTAAACTGTTTCATTCATGAATATTTCAAATGTCATGACTGTTCGATAGTTTATGGTGCTGTTGTGCTTGAGTGAACTGTTTAAGATATTCGGAAGCAATGTGTTGTGTTTGCATTATGTGTGAACCCTGAAATGTAGTTTTGTTTTATTGTTGTGGAGCTTGTTCATTCTCTTCCGTTTGAGTTTCAAATATGGCTGTATTCGAGGGGCTGCACGATGTTAGCAATCATAATAGTGGGCGTTTACATTGAAGTTTTAAGGAGGCGCTTAGGCCAAAACCAAGTGTTTCAGACAGAGGGCCAGAGAAAGGGTGGAAAATTATCATATATAGACCTTTTTCACACTCCAGGTTTTGGAACGCGGAACTAAACCAGTGAATGGGAGACCACAGCAAATATTATTTTCACTTTCCCATTTGCTCCAAGAACAAAATAAAAAGTCCACTATTACATTTGAATGACTTTCCAGAAGAAAAAAATAGAGAGCGGTGGATTAAGATGGGAGAAGATACCAAATTTACTGTCACTTTCTCAGCAGCTGTAATCAAAACCCCCTCGCAGCTGTGGTAATTCATTTTTTAAAACGAATTCCAGGGTAATATAACACAAAGAATAATGTTACAAACTTACAGTCAATATTTAAAAAAATTATCATATAAAAAAGTTTGTCATCACAGGTCTATTATTAAAATGCAGAATACATGTAGTGTTGCCTTACAATTTAGCCAAAAGAAGGTGTCTTAGAAGGCAGCAAAATCATGCTGCCTACCTTTTGGACCTGCCTTGGCATCGGGAGTGTGCCTATGCAGCCTTAAAATGCTGCTTACTTTGGCAGTTCACTAGGTTTTGGAACAGAGCCTGTGTGTGTGTGTTTGTCAGTGTTTCCTGCATCGTTAGTCAGCACCGGCGCTCTGCCGCTACTGAATATCCAACGCCATGGCAAGAGAATGATACTCAAGTTGTGAGCTTGCAGTCTGAATTCAATGTGATGAGATATAAAGAACAATCCATTGAAATAAAATCGAAATCAAGATATGACCCAATGAACATTAAACTGCAAAGGGCTGTGATCTAATCAAGCAAACTGTCTGCACCCACCATGCGCTGCTCTGCAGAGCTCTGTTCTGAGCGCACGTGAGGTGGTTCTGTCTGTGCTTCCTCCACGGATCTCATCTCATGCACAGAATAACGGATGTGTTGCGTTCATCTTATTTACAGCACTATGAATTCACTTTAACTGGCCACTACAAGTTACTATACAATTACAAATCGAAAATCTTATTACACCAGGTTTTTTTGTGGACAGAAGCGACGATGAGAGCATTTTACCATATTGGAATTAACAGGCACTCATTCAAAGGCTTTTGTTAACGCGACTTCACACAGAAAATTACTGCATTTTTTTTAACCAGTTCCCATAGCAATGCCGAGTACAAATCAAGAAATTATTAGAGAAATATTACTTGTACAATAATAATAGGGTTGTTGTTGTCATGTGTATTTTGTTGATTCATGTTTTTCATGTCTTTTATTTTGAAAAGTTTAGTTCCTGTTTCATGTCATGTGTTCCCTTGTCATGTGATGGCCTGTTTTCCCTCCATGTTCATGTGTCTAGTTTTCATTGGTTCATTGTCTTGTTATCATGTTTAGAGTTCTCAGTGTTTATTAGTTATCTTTGCATGTGTTCTCCCATGTTCATGTATTTAAGCCTCATGTTTTCCTTTGTCCATTGTCAGGTATTGTTGAATGTTACTTTGGTTGGATTGTTCATGTCATGTTTAGTCAATCAAGTTAAAGTCAAGTCCATGTTTATGTTTTGTTCATGTTTGGATTTACGGTTTTGGGATTTCACATGTATTAATACATTGTACTTGGGTTCTCATTTCATCATCATTACCAGTGCCAGCAGCATAGTTACAGAAATACCTGACCAAACAATGAACCCAGCAATTGAACTCATACGCCTATGTCAGGGGAATCGTCCCCTGGAGGATTATGTTGAGGACTTTTGCGCTCTGGCCTACCAGGTGGACTTTAATGAGGTTGCTCTCAAAGACTGTTTCCGATTTGGTCTGAGTGAGCCAACTTCCTTCCTGATGCCTGACGGTCGGAGTACGTACAGCCTGGTTCAGTATATCGACCTTGCCCTGCAGATTACTGGTTCTAAGTTCACTGTGGGGGAAGCGGATGCCGAGTCCCACGTCATGGTCGACGAGCCAGCGTCCCACGTCATGGTCGACGAGCCAGCGTCCCACGTCATGGTCGATGAGCCAGCGTCCCACGTCATGGCTGCCGAGCCAGAGTTCCACGTCATGGCCGCTGAGCCAGAGTTCCACGTCATGGCCGCAGAGCCAGAGTTCCACGTCATGGCCGCCGAGCCAGAGTTCCACGTCATGGCCGCCGAGCCAGAGTTCCACGTCATGGCCGCCGAGCCAGAGTTCCACATCATGGCCGCCGAGCCAGAGTTCCACGTCATGGTCGCTGAGCTAGCGCCATCTTTTGCCCCAACGCCTCAGCCTGCTCCATGCCATGTCACAGCCACGCCTCAGCCTGCTCCATGCCATGTCACAGCCACGCCTCAGCCTGCTCCATGCCAAGTCACAGCCATGCCTGAGCCTGCTCCATGCCACATCACGGCTACGCCTGAGCCTGCTCCATGCCACATCACGGCCACGTCTGAGTCTGTTCCATGCCACATCACGGCCACGTCTGAGTCTGTTCCATGCCACGTCATGGCCACGTCTGAGTCTGTTCCATGCCACATCACGGCCACGTCTGAGTCTGTTCCATGCCACGTCATGGCCACGTCTGAGTCTGTTCCATGCCATGTCATGGCCACATCTGAGCAGTTTGACCTGGAGATGGTTCCTGCCCTTATACCCACCCTTAGTTCTCTTGAGCAGGCAAGGGGAACTTTCAACCCTCCGACCCCGCCTGGAGCCTCCGAGCCCTGGATTCCACCTTGGTGTGTCAGTCCCACGACATTGCCTCAGCTCTGCGTTCCCTCGGCTCCACTGCGGTCCTTCAGCCTTTCGGTTTGCCGGGGTCCCTCGTCCCTCTGGCTCCTCCTTGGTCTGTTGGTCACCCGGCTCCGACTACTCTCCGAATACCAAGTTCCATGGTGTCGCCCTTCAAGTCTCTCACGGCTCTGCCTTCCATGGCTACGCCCTTCAAGTCTCTCAGGGCCCCACCTTCCATTGACTCTGCCCTGGTCCCATGCCCCACGCCCTATTTCTCCAGGCCACGCCCCACGCCATGCCATTCTAAGCCATGCCTCAAGACCCCCCCCAGCTCCCTACAGAACTTCGTAATTATGTCATGTTTTATGTGTTTGTTCATGTGTTGGGGCGTCGGGAGCCACCCCTTTGTGGGGGGGATATGTCATGTGTATTTTGTTGATTCATGTTTTTCATGTCTTTTATTTTGAATAGTTTAGTTCCTGTTTCATGTCATGTGTTCCCTAGTCATATGATGTCCTGTTTTCCCTCCATGTTCATGTGTCTTGTTTTCATTGGTTCATTGTCTCATTACCATGTTTAGAGTTCTCAGTGTTTATTGGTTATCTTTGTCATGTGTTCTCCCATGTTCATGTATTTAAGCCTCATGTTTTCCTTTGTCCATTTTCAGGTATTGTTGAATGTAACTTTGGTCGGATTGTTCATGTCATGTTTAGTCAAGTCAAGTTAAAGTCAAGTCCATGTTTATGTTTTGTTCATGTTTGTATTTTAGGTTTTGGGATTTCACGTTTATTAATACATTTGCACTTGGGTTCTTCATTTCATCGTCATTGCCATTGCCAGCAGCATTGTTACAGTTGTTATTAATTATTATAATACATTTGTAATTAGGTCTCAACATTAATGCTTGTTTTGTATTTTGGCCGGACAAATAGCCTGATTAAAACTTCAATAACAAAAAATAACTGGCTATATTTGTGATATTGTCTAGGCCTGTGCCACATATTATAAAGTTAATATTCTTAATAATAATACAGAGTGCATAACTGTATAATTCGCTATGTGTGTGTGCTGAACATGCAGGTGTGTTTTGAGAATGCTCGTGGTGATGGTGATAAGCGCCTGAACAGTCAAATAATTTCAAAATTCCGCCAAAATGCCCGTCTTGGTGAGGTATTCATATAAACACAGTGAGTTATGTCTAAAGTGAACATAAACAGTTGGGGAAAAAGCAGATTTTTATCAAACTGTCGGACTTGTAAGTATAAATGTAAGCTAATAGACCTGCTGCTGTTTAGTGTGTCATTATATTAATCAAACAACCATAACAAAAAAATGAGAAAACCACTCACTGCTCTTGACTGGATAACTTTAGTAGCTTTAAAAATTATTATAATCATACAGTGAAGACCAGTAGTAATTTCATATTGCATTTCATTCTGAATGTTTACTTGAATACTTGAAACTGCTTTTAAAAACTTACAAAGCTGTTAAAAAAGCAATGTTTTCTTAATTTGTATATTTTGTTAATTTTTTTTTTAATCTATTTCTATTCATAACTGTTTTTATTGATGTTTACTTTTTTACTGATGGTTCACTAGTCTTGAATAATTACTTGAGAACTTGAAACAATACATAGTTAACAAATTAGTTAGTGTTTTTATTTGTTGTGGTATTAAAGCTGGTATGAAGAATTGTCAAATTAAATTACTGACTACTAAAATTTTGTGCATTGTGACAATGTATCATAATATAACGGACAAGTAACTTTTTTCTCGGACAAATGAATAACCAATTTACTTTTCCGAAGGACAAGCATAATAATTATAATTAATTTTAATTTTATTTATTTATCACACATTATACATTTGCACATGTACAGTGAAATTCTTTTTTTTTCACATATCTCAGCTAAGCTGGGGTCAGAGCGCAGGGTCAGCCATGATACGGTGCCCCTGAAGCAGATAGGGTCAAGGGCCTTGCTCAAGGGCCCAGCAGTGGCATCTTGGCAGTGCTGGGGCTTGAGCCCCCAACCTTCTGATCAGTAAACCAGAGCCTTAACCGCTGAACTCACTGAATCACTGTTGTTCAATGTTCAAATGAGAGTGTAGCTAGCTACAGATACACTTTTCTTTTTTTAAAATAAATGTAAAAATTAAAATGTTACTCATATATAATACAAATATAATAAACTATATAAATAATATAGGATAAAATTATATGGGGGGGGGGGATTCTGTAGGAAACACTGGTGTGTGTGTGTGTGTGTGCGCGTGTGCGTGTGTGTGTGTGCGCGTGTTTCATTGACTCCAACTGGCATGCTGAAGTTTGTCTTTTTATCCACTCTCTCCTCTCTGTTTCCTTCTGTAATTCTCTCTCTTTCTATACGTTTGTTCTGTCTCTCTCATTCGCTGTCTGTCTCTCTCTTTTTCTCTCTCATTCTCTGCCGGAGCCAGAGAAGGTCAATTGCCAATTTGCCTCAGCCATTGTCTTTATCAAAAACAATAAAATTTCTGATAATTAGGACCTGAAGCCAATGAGCATTACTCATAATTACTTCATTTATAATCCAAAACATCCGTGGTTTGGTAAGAGATCAAAAGCGATGGTACAAACTCAAGCAGATGTCATCTGTTGAGGTGGGTGGAAAGGTGCAAGCCACACACACTTACACACTCATTCCCACATATGTCAGTTTAGTGGCTGTTGACTCGGACGACCTGGAGACCCAACCTGCCCACCTGCTTCCTTCATTCTCCTGTTCCTGTGGCCGCCCTCATGACCTCACCTTCAGCAGTGCAGCCATGGATAACAAGAGAGAGTCATTGGGTCAAGAAATAAATAAAGAGGCAGTGCATCCCAACCTGTACATATACACTGCGTACTTTTGGCAACACAGCATTTCAATATAAACTCTTTGTAATGTAATATATAAATGATTAAAATCTGCGTTGTGAGCAAGGAGATCGATCTATCAATCAATCTATTGATCTGTCTGTCTGTCTGTCTGTCTATCTATCTATCATTATCGCTCCGATAATGGAATTACCAGCGATATTTTCGCTGATAATTTGTTACAGTTTATTTTGCTTGCAGCTGAGATGCCTGCGGCATCTTTCATTCAGGCAGAGACTCAGCCAATCTGAAGCGACAGCGTGCGTGTACACACACGGCGTGTCTGTGTGAGTGAGAGGAGGTGAGAGCCAAACAGATCTCGCTCTGTGTGGATTATTTCAACATCTCTGCACCTTGCTACGTTGTTTTGGGTCTGGTTTTAATTCGAGATCATCTGCTGTGAGTAACGACATGCTATATCCTGTTTATGTTTCATGAGGCAATAAACAAAAACGCCACAAAAACATGTATGTTACTTGGGGGCGATCATTTTAGCTTATTACTTTATGAAACATAAACAGAATGTGGGAAATTGCACATCGTTACTTGCAGCACGTCATTGCGATTAAAACAAGCCCCAAAACAACCTAACAATGTTCATAGATCTTGAAAAAAGTTTCACAGAGTGACTTGAGATGGCTAAAAACATTAGTTTGTGATTTATGACACATGGCTATTCAATCTGTATGATGTTACCTATTCCCGTTATGATTGTTGTGTTTCATAAATGATACAGTGTAACTGTTAAGGATGAGCGCTGTAGTAAGCATTTGTGAAACACACACACCACTGCTGCACACACAGTCTAGCTGCTATCATAAATATTACACCATGTATAAAGAGTTTAGGGTTTGTATTGTATGTTTTGTTGTTTTAATGTTCGTTATATGCTGTTTATCACCTCATTTTGGTTTAATGCAGTATTACAGCTCTCTGAAGTTCATTATTCTCTCTGTTAGCGAGTCATCAGGATTACTGTAAACACGCATATTAATTGGCACCATATCATTTATGCAAGTGTATTGTCATTTATTTCTCATTCAAATCAGCAAACTTTTGTTTTATAGGCACATTTCTGGTTCATGTTAATCAGCCAAACCTTAAATAGCAGCAAGTCCAAATTCTAAGCTTTTACATGACACATATTTTTCAAATGAGAAGCATTTAATAAATTAGCTAGCAGTTCCAGGTTAAAGGATTAAACTGATATTAAAATATCAGTTATCGGTATCGGCCACAATGAGCTAGCTTGCTTGATATCTATAAACACAAATGTTAGTGATGTTAGATGATTCAGCATGGAATTATCTCATTTATTAGAGTATTGCATCATTACCTTAGAAAAATGCTAATGCCAAACTTTTAAAATGAATAGTCGAGTTGAGTCTCCCATCTGCTTCTTGTGAGGAATATTATTTGTATGACGCCCAGAGTCTATGTAGAGTGTTCCGAATCAGTCACTTCAGAGGTTTCATTTGAGTTAAGATGTTTCTTTATGGGGGGCCTAGGTAGCTCAGCAAGTAAAGATGCTGACTACCACCCCTGGAGTCGTGAGTTTGAATCCAGGGCGTGCTGAGTGACTCCAGCCAGGTCTCCTAAGCAACCAAATTGGCACAGTTGCTAGGGAGGGTAGAGTCACATGAGTTAACCTCCTCATGGTTGCTATAATGTGGTTCTTGCTCTCGGTGGGGCGCGTGATGAGTTGTGCGTGGATTCCGCGTAGAATTGCGTGAAGCCTCCACACACGCTATGTTTCTGCGGTAAAACACTCAACAAGCCACGTGATAAAATGTGCGGATTGACGGTCTCAGACGCAGAGGCAACTGAGATTCGTCCTCTGCCACCCAAATTGAGGTGAGTGACTACGCAACCACGAGGACCTAGAGCGCATTGGGAATTGGGCATTCCAAATAGAAAAAAAAAAAGATGTTTCTTTATGGGTTGTTCACACTGAATGTATTTTTGTGTCAGTCTGCGCTCTTTTTCCATTGTTTTTCTATTTTCTCTGTTTCTGCTAACTGGGCATCTTGGACCGTTGTGCTGAATCTCTCTCATTTTTTTAGCATCTTGCGCAAAAGTGCAGCATTTTTTCTCAGGTAAATAAGCGAGTCATCTTTTAAAAGCGCGTCTTGAGACACCCGCGTTCTGTTTTATGTGACGCACCATGTCTAGCTTTTTTTAGGTCAAGAACAGGTTTGGTCTGAAAAGCTCCTGAAAATTAGTGGTCTATGTTAGCAGTATACAGCAAGACAGGTCACTGGGTTTCGGAACATCTTTGAACAAATATGTCACACACGCCCCATGCACTCCATAGGATGAACGCGCTCTGTTGGGACAGCCCTGCTGCAACGGAAACCCTGAGTGACAGACAGCTCTGCAGTTGCCCAGCAGTGACGGCTGCCATGGCAAAAATTCTCCAAGTGTTCGTCTTTTAAGTGAATGGGAGTAGAAAAAAGGATGGGGTGAGAGAATAGAGGAAGGATGACTGCAGCGATTGAGAGGCATGAAATGGCTGCACCTGTGAGTGAAAACATGCATCAGAGTTACCGCTAGTTTTGATTTAACTCCACTCCAGATAATGCACAGTTCCAAGAGGTCAACAACAGAGCAGAGGATTTATTAAGCGAGAGAAAAGTATGTGTATGTGTTTGTGTGTACAAAGAGAAAGACACATATTGTAGATCTTTCTCAGATTTGTAATTGTGCTGACTTGTGTGCTGAAACAGAAAGAGAAGTTTGGTGGTCATACAGCATAGACAGATGTTTCTGTCTTCTTTCGTAATGAATCTCACAAAACATGTTCCAGCCATATTTCACCCCACACTGTAAAAATCCCACTCAGCCCTTTAAAATGGAAAATTAGGGATGCACCGATGTATCGGCTGGTGCAGGGGTGCCTGCAGGATTTAATCTGAGGGAACGCACAGAAATCTGCCTAATAAACGTTATATCTAGTGGGTCCGGTGTCATGCTCCCCCGTGAGATGTTTTTTTGTTTTGTTTCTTTTGCAAAAAACAACACCAAAACATTCAATTCTGGTGACTTTGAGATAAGCATTTGTTTTATTTTCTTGAGGATGAGTATCATTTAACTATTGGCTAAAGCATTTCTTCCAGTAACTGTTCAGACAGATGCGTTTTTGCGCTAAAAAGGCAAATTGCAGCACAACAAATAGAGCAGATCGCAGGTGTCTCGAGACGCGTTTTTATTAGTTGAAGTTCTAGACACAGCGTCTAAAAATGCAGCGCTCCTGTGAGAGATGCTAAAAACAGTGAAACGTACGCAGCTGTCAAAAGACATCCATCTAGCGAATGTTTACATTGAAAATGATTGAAAAACAGCACGAGCGGATGCAAAAACACATTCAGTTTGAACAGCCCCTTGTTCACATTACACATCACTAGTTGAAGTTTCTCTAAGTTACCTCTAAAAAAGACAGGCTTTTGTTTCAGTTGATTGTAGGTAAATTTCCACTGTATTCAGCGCTGTTTGTTCTCTGTATTCGTAAATATCCCGATACGCTTTTACTGTGTGAGAAACCAAACAAAATGATTCAGTGAGAGAGTGGTCCGGAGGAACTGGCCCGAATCACGAATCAATTCAGACCGTTTTGCAAGCCAGTTTGGCCAATTCACTGAAAGAACCCACTCAAAGAATCATTCATTCACAAATTGGGCGCCACTGGGCTGGCGATATTTATCGGCCAATCATTGACCAAATGAAAACCATCGTCATCTCAGTTATAATCATGAAAACACTGAAATGAAAAACAGATGGTTTATTTATTATTAATTAGTAACACACTTTATAAAAACTATTTAAATATAAATGCACAATCCAGAAATAATAATAGCCACAATATGTAGAAGGGTTGGCAAGAAAATGTAATATTGAATTTTTTTTCGTTCTCTTTCTCACATTAATGTGGAAAAACTGCCATGATAAACTGATGTGACAATTGTGAAAGCGAAACTAACCTTAGGGCTACATAATGAGGGAAACCAACAAAAATGCTTTGAAACTAGCAGACTTTGACTTCTGTGACATTGGTATGATATCCATTAATGCTACATGATTGATCGAATTAAGATTGAAATCGCAATATGTCCGTGCGCAATGACTAAACCTTAAAAGGCCTTAAAAAACCGTAATTTTTTTTTTATTTTTCCATGCTGTGGTTGACATTTGTGTGGAATTATCCAACATACAGTATACTGTACATGGTATACATTTGTAATATTCTAACATATACAGTGCATACATGTAAAACGTGTATTCTGTTGTTTTGAACTGCAAAAACCGAAGTGCCAAAATAGCCTTTTTGCATACCATTCATCGTGTTATCATATTTAGTTATTTTTTGTGTCTTTTTATCTTCTATTTATCTTTCACTGTGGCTCTCTTTATAATTTTGGACTGTTATGTGTTCAACAGATCCAATCCATGTTCAATGCTAATTATTTATTGTTTTGGTACTAAAAAAGCTTTTGTACCTCTTTTTTAATTTTTAAAGTATAATTCCAAAGTAAAACAGTGATATGATGATAAAATAAGATAAGTGGCAAAATATCAGTATCAACCTTTTTTTTTTTGTTGGGTTAAAATTGGTATCGGCCAAACATTTTCATATCGGTGCATCTCTATTCAAAGCTTATGTTTATTTGCTGCCTTAATTGCATTTTTTCCCCTTTAATTTATGCTGATTGTAATAATAAAACATTTTATAGTAGTATTACAAAACTGTATTACAGTAAGTTTTACCATTTAGAATAATGGTTTATAAACAAACAAACAAACAACAACAACAACAACAAAAAAAGGAGAGGGCGGATGTTGAGCGCATGTGAAACTAGAAAAAATTAATTTGATTAAAAAATTATTAAAAAACTAATTGAGAGTTTAGTTAAAATGAAACTCGCCGCTAAAATTATATCCTTCTCCATTGTGAATATTCAGTGTAGCTGTGTACGAAGCACCGCCCACACAGTGGTCACTGCCAAACCGAGCAACTTCCTCTTGGTCAATGCGGTGAATTCGCCTGCCAAAGTTCAACAAACTTGAACTCCACGTGAAATCCGTGGGGGGAAATTATTTTCCACCGGAGGTCCTTCACATGGATTCCCACTGAGATAAATGTATTTTGCCTGCTGAATTTCGTTGTGCAAAGGTAAATGTAAGCGCTCCTTTACGGTAAGTCACAATGCAAACGTCCCATCCCTACATGTCCCTCTGTGTTCTGCCACACTAAAAGACATTGAAAGACGGTTATAGAAGGATGAGAGAAGAGAAAAGCGAGTGTAAAGTAATGTGAGTGGTGTTAGTGAGGTGTGTGATAGTTCTTAGATGGGTTTTTAAATGCTCCATACTTCTGACAGCTAAATGGGACCTGAAAAAAGGGTGTGTGTACGTGCTCTTATGTCTTTCAGCCTGTATCACAGTGTGGGTCAGTTACAATCTTTAATAACACATTTATGCATGTGTGTGTGTATGTATTATCTTCATCACACTCATTGTCTAACAGACCCATTCCAGGAACAGACACATTAAACCCCAGAACACAATCTAGACGATCTAGCTTTCCACCACACCTAGTTAGTCTTACATCATCCTGAATCCTGCACAGCACAACTGCTTCCTGGTAAATCAAGTGGTGTATGTGGTTTCAAGTTGGTCGAAGCTGGTTATAGTTGGTCCAAGCTGAATTTCTCATGAAAATACAGACAAATCACATGAAAAGCCACAACCAAAAAAAAAAATAAATAAAAAAAATCCAAAGGTACTCTACAAGGCCAAAAGTAGGGATGAGCATTTTGTAGTAATTTTGTAGTCAAGTACCCACAAAAACGAATAATCAAATACTCATGAATTAAAATGTACATGAAAAATACCAGGCATGGCAAGTACGTCAAATTTATATTTGTTTTATTCACAAACGTTGCAAAGAACGGTTTCAAAATAAGCTAACTTCAACAACCTATGCTTTTATTTTCTTTCCTGTACACATACATATACATGCGGTTATCTAATCAGCCAATTTTGTGGCAGCAGTGCAATGCATAAAATCATGCAGATACAGGTCAGAGGCCTCAGTTAATTTTCACATCAACTGTCAGAATGGAGAAAAATGTGATCTCAGTGATTTCGACCATGGCATGATTGTTGGTGCCAGATGGGCTGGTTTTATTTCTTAAAATGCTGGTCTCCTGGGATTATCACACACACAACAGTCTCTAGAGTTTACTCAGAATGGTGCCAAAAACAAAAAACATCCAGTGAGCGGCAGTTCTGTGGACGTAAATGCCTTGTTGATTAGAGAGGTCAACGAAGAATGGCCAGACTGGTTCGAGCTGACAGAAAGGCTATGGTAACTCAGATAACCACTCTGTACAATTGTAGTGAGCACAATAGCATCAGAATGCACAACACATTGAACCTTGAGGCAGATGGGCTACAACAGCAGAAGACCACTTCTTGTACTTTATTAGGACCATAGTGTTCCTAATAAAGTTGTATATAAACTCTTCTATGTTATAATTTAGAAAAACAAGTGGTGAAAGTTAGCTTTTTATAAAATGCACTCTGTCAGTGTTCAAATATTTAACACACAAGCACACATACTGATCTGATAGGCTTCAGAGTTTCTCATACCACTTTGCATTTTCTTTTTAACATACAAGGAGATCCTCGTCCTCGATCCTCGACTCTAACAAGAACCGAACACCAATAAAGTAGAATTCAATGAGAATCAAAAAAGTACTGCCTTACTTGGCTTTGCTAGAAAACAACCAAAGATACCATCATTGTTCCTCCTCTCAAGCAACACCTCAATGACACATTTCTGCAGCACCCCCACTGTAACTGTGAGATTTGGTGAGAGATTAACAGGAAAAATAGTCGACTAGTGGTGCAGAACGAGTACTCGATTAGTTGAATAATCGTGCACATCCTTAGCTAAAAGTATGGGGACGCTTCTTTTAATCAGCACATATGGTGGTTGTGTTTAGGTGTCCAACATTTGGGCATATTGTGTTAGTGAGGGTATACTGAATCCTCCGAAAAGGATCTGAAGCTTAACAGAATTCTTCGAAAGGTGATTACAGCAACAGAGTTATAAATTGATGGTTAGTGGATAGGCTAAACACTAGTAGAGTAAAAATTCTATATGAACGAGGGTTGAGCTGGGCCACCTTGGCTAATCTGCTGGGAACCTGTTTGAGCTCAGTAACTGTTTAAAAAAACAGCTAGTTGACCAGCTTGATCACTTTAAAGGGAAAGTTAACATTAAAAAAGAAAATTCTGTCATTATGACCCTCATGTAGTTCCAAAAACCTAAATGACTTTCTTTACTTCATGGAACACAAAGAAGATGTTTGACAGAATGGTAGCCTTTGACTTTCATACTTCTTCCATACTATGAAAGGAAACGGTGATTGAGGTTAGCATTCTGTCTAACATCTCCTTTTATGTTTCACAGAAGTGCATCATGTATGTTATTGGGTATGTCATGTAATTCTGTTTCACAAATATGCATGAGCAATGTGTAAAAGAATGTGCAGTGAGTGTGTGTTTGTGTATGCTTGTATGTGTATTGTTGAACTATAAGGTGATGAAAGAGGCAAAGGGTACGCTCTCTTGAAGCGTGACAGATTTAACTATAAATCAGCAGAATTAATACACACTGGCCCAAGGTCTCTCGCTCTCTCTCTGTGTGTGTGCGTGTGTGTGTGTGTGTGTGTGTGTTAAAACACAAGAGTCACTTAGAGCTGGACTTAGACATCCATCAGTCTCCTATTCAGCCATCAACATTAATGCACTCTACTGAAACCAGACAGAGAGAGAAAGATACTTTTTTTTTACTTTGAAGATCTCCTTTTATTCAATAAATGACATGCATATTGGTATAATAATGGCTGATTCCACACACAATATGATACACACTATACCAGTAAACATTTACAGCAAATACACTATATGTATAGGTATTATGAAGTTACAGTGACCAACTGATTTTATTTAGGGATGTCCCGATACTGGTATTGAAATTGGGTCATGGTCCGATACCAAAAAACAATATGCACTATTTAGCGTGCAGCATATACAGACTACATATTTCTTTAAAGAAATAGCAGCCTTTTGTGGTATAATAATCACCTTTGTTCACATAACAACCTGCTTTTCGGGAGGTGAACAACTACCTTAAAAAACAAACAGAAACGGAAAGGGCTTAACTCTGATAATAAAACCTTCTGCCAAAATAAATGCTCCATTAAAATCAAATAAAAATAAATAAATAAATAAATAAAAAAAGACAGAAATTCAGTACTGCTGTATATGTAATATTCACTGTACTACTACTACTACTGCTGCTGCTACTACTACTCTTACTACTATTGCTACTACTACTGCTACTAATAATAAATCCACAATAATTATATTACATTTAAGCAATGTCTCACATATGTGATGCTTTCTTTCTTTCTTTCTTTCTTTCTTTCTTTCTTTCTTTCTTTCTTTCTTTCTTTCTTTCTTTCTTTCTTTCTAATAAGTCATTAAATATAAATATCACCTGAAACTGGCATTTCAGATGTCAAGCTGCTATATTGTTGATCTCCGAGTACAAGGAACATAATAAAGCATTTGCCCCAACATTGCCCTTTACACTTTGTACTGTATGACTTTGCAAGTAGACGAATTGCTTTGACTCGTTCTTCTTGGTGGTAATAGGTCTTTTATGAAGTTCTGCATAAATGGCTGGCAGAAGCATATTCATCCTTCCACCACCCCTTCATTTCTTTCCTAAAATTAATAAGGAGACTCAACTCACAATTCATTCCAATAGAGTTTATAATCAACATTATAATCGAACAACAAAATGCTGTCTAAAAGGCCACTCATACCAAACCTATTTTTGTGCCCGTCTACGCTATTTCTCCATTGTTTTTCGATATAAACATGCACTAGATGGATGTCTTTGTCTGCTGTACCACAACTGTTTTTTTAGACCACATGTCAGTTTAAAATGAATGGCAACTCGAGACACCTGCATTCTGTTATATGCATCTAGCTTTTGTTAGCACAAGAACGTGTTTGGTGTGAATGGTCCCTATGTTGGCAGGTCACTAGGTTTTGGAACAAAGAAACTATGTCTGCTTTCTGTATCTAGCAGAGTTTAATGCCTCTGAAATACCAAAATTAACCTAACCCTAACACCCAGGGGTGTGTTTCCCGTACAACGACGTAACTCACTGCTTAACCACCATAGTATGATACATCGTTGGAGAAATTAATGAGCTAATCACAACTGTTTCCTGAAACCGTAGTAACTATATTGCACACCCATCGTTTGAACCACGTTGGTTTAACAATATAGACCTGTCGTTAATGAGGTTACGCAGGGGGTGGAGTTATAATTTGTGGGGTTATTAAATTATAAAAGCTCATTTACATGTACACCAGAAAGCTATTTAATGCACAAAAGCTGTGTGCACAGATACACTGCACGTTTATGTGACATGTCATTTTAAAACTTTACTGATAACTTTTGGGCAAAAGCATTCATAATTTCATCACAACACAGGATGAAGTAGACAGGAAAATTATTGTGAAACAGTATACAGAATACAGAAAAACAGTAAAAGCAGGTTTCGTTTCTGCAACAGAATCTTACCTCAACCTCTAAATTCCTGCTTCCAGTTCCAGACCTAATTATTTCGAGGCATTATTTGTGCGGTGTACTCAGTTCCTGCATACAGTGTGTAGAGCTTTCAAATTAGTGAATTGTTTAGTCAATAGTCAGAAATTAGTTGCCTATGTAGGCAGTAGACAGCAAGACAGAGTAGAACTAGCTTGTGTGTGTGTGTGTGTGTGTGTGTGTGTGTGTGTGGGCAGGTTTAAGTGGTTTACGAGGACTTTTTTTTAGGTTACAAACTGGTAATAACAAGGGTATTATGCTATAAATGTGGTTTATGAGGACATTTCTAGTGTCCCCATAATTTAAATCGCTTACAAAACATACTAAACGATGTTTTATTGAAAATGTAAAAATGCAGAAAGGTTTTTGTGAGGGTTAGGTTTAGGGGTAGGGTTAAGGTTAGGGTTAGGGGATAGAATCTATAGTTCGTACAGTATAAAAATCATTATGTCTATGGAGAGTCCTCATAATGATAGCTGCACCAACGTGTGTGTGTGTGTGTGTGTGAGAAAATCCTGAGGTTGGGGAGTGTGAGTACATATTGGGCCTTACACTGACATTTAAAGTCATTTATGGTCGGGGCACAGCCTGTCACTGAGAGGGGTTTGGTCAGATTAGATTATATTGACTCCTCAGGGGTCTATCAAAAGGGATAAACTCTGGATTGCAGGTCAAATATGCATGGAAATATGCTCACGTAAAACATGAACAAAACCAGATTTGCACAGATCATGCCTTAAGGGACCCATCATCGCCTACATGCAACATTTGAAACAAACTCAATCATTCATGCTGCATACACATTTTCTCCCCTGCAAACTCCACTCATGGTATTTGCCTCATCCCTGAACACATTAGGGAGGATACCATAACTCATGCTCTAGGGGGGACTAACCTTTTTCAATAGCCTATAAACAAATTAGGGCCCCAGTGCTTCAGTGGCTGTGCTCATTAGTGGAGAGGAAACTCAGGCTTTAAGACATTACGGGCACACAGATGAAGAACAGCTTTAGACAGAGATTATGACACAAAGCCAATTAACAGCCTCTTTGATTTACAGTTCAACCCTATTAATGAAACACCCGCCATTAACACAATGGTTAATGAATTTGAGGCTGTGAATCATGTTTCAGAGTCGCAGTCGCGGAACACGTGCGCTTTATCGCCAGTGTGAGAGGCATCGCTGTCGATACTGCTAAGACTGATGATATCTGTGTGATTGTACATGTTAGTGGATTGTCAGATACAACGCTACACTAATTCATGTTTATGGCTTGTGTTATTATTAATCATGTTGTGCGATAATATAGTGAATTTTTTTTCCTCGTGCAGTGATAATGTATCATGTTTTATTCTCCATTGTTTTTCATTGTGACGTCACAGAAGCCTGTTTAAAGAAATGTGTTACTAATACTTTATGAGTACAGCCTCTGTTGAAGAGATGTGTGTACTCAGAGCAAAATTATATTGTTCAGAACAAAAGTTGATTTTTCAAGAGACTTAATGGAGTTCTCAGTGATGTTTCCTTTACGTATCAACTTTATCTTTAAATAGACACAAATGGGACAATTGTTGACATATGGTAAAAGTATAGAGCTTTAGTTAGAGACTTTTGATTACAGTCTTTAGTATCAGGTCTGAGCACAGGTTTGAGACATTGTTGATCTCTTCTAGGGGAGACACATGGGAGATTATTGGGGTCTTTCTCATTGGAGACTGAGAAACATCTAAGAAGCAAGACACTGCAGCAAAAGTCTTTATTTGTTTTCCACTTAAAGGGATAGTACACCCAAAAATGAAAATGTTCTCATCATTTATTCACCCTCATGCCATTCCAGATGTGGATCACTTTCTTTCTTCTGCTGAAGATTTTTATAAGAATATCTGAGCTTTGTAGGTCCATACAGTGCAAGTGAATGGTGACCAGACCTTTCAAGCTCCAAAAATCACATAAAGGCAGCATAAAAGTAATCTGTGTGACTCTAGTGGTTAAATCTATGTCTTCAGAAGCTATATAATAGGTGTGGATTAGAAACAGATCAATATTTAAGTCCTTTTTTTACTACAAATCTCCTCTTTCACTTTCACTTGAAAGTGAAAGTGGAAGTGGAGATTTATAGTAAAAAAGCATTGAAATATGAATCTGTTTCTCACCCAAAGTGATTGCATCACTTTAGGAGACACATATTAAACCATGGGAGGTGTATGGATTACTTTTAAGCTGCTTTTATGTTGTTTTTGGAGCTTGAACGTTCTGGTCACCATTCACTTGCATTGTATGCACCTAAAGAGCTGAGAAAAATTAAAACAGACACAAATGGGATAGTTGTTGACATGCGTTAAAAGTATAGATCTATAAAATAAATGTGGATAGCATAGCTCAATTCATTTTTTGCCTTCTGAATTTGATAAAAACAAAATCATTTTCATAATGATTGCAGACTTTAGTATATTGACCAATCTGAGGACAGTTTGTGATCTTATTAAGATCTCTTCTGAAACTATAGAGACACATAAGAGATTCCTAGTGTCTTTCTCTCAGGAGAAACATCTGAGAAGCAGGAGAATTTGCTCTCAATTTGCTCTCAATTAAATACACCGCCGTTTAAATGATCTCATTTGTAACTTTTCTGTCCTATGTGCAATCCCACTGCACTGTTTGTGTGCATTCTTTTGTTTGTGTATGTGCGTGTGTGTGTTTGTCTCTGTATTGCAGTAAAACATTACAGTTGAGATGATAGTAATAAAGTGGGGGGTGTGATGAAGGTGTGGTGTCCCCAGGCCCATGTGGGCCCCAGAGGAGCTTTTGTGTAGTCACAGGGGCTGAAAGACTATTGATCTAGCCAGGGATAGATGCCCTCTCTGAGCTGATTTACTGGCCCCAGTGGTCTCCTCCTTAACACACCAGCAGCTTCATAAAACACTTGGCTGCCAGCATCTCTACACAATCACATCTCATACTCACTCTGTCTTTCTCTCATTCTCTTTCTGTCTGTCTGTTTTTTTTTTCTCTCCAACATGCACACACACTCACCTCACACATACTCAGACCGAATGTATCCTTGCCCTAAAAAAATCTAGATGCAGCGCAACTAATTGTGTCTCGAGAGGCATTTTTAAAATGTCTAATTCAGTGGTTCTCAACCTTTTTTTGATGAACTGAGTTGGATGCAGATGTAAATTTACTCGTATCAACAACAGTAAGGTTATCTATAACATCTAGTAAAAGTTAACCAGTTATTTTTTCTTACACAAAAATAGTTTAGCCTATATTTTAGAACAAACTATGGCATTTTTGAAATTATAAACAGTAGACCTACTCTACACACATGTAAAAACAGTAAATACAAAACATAAATATAAGTTGTAACAAAAATGTATTATATTCTAATTAATTATAGTGTTACTATAGTAAATTCAAGGGTGGTGATGTTGAATTCTGTGCCGAATTCAAATAGTTTCCTCTTCTCGCGCCTTGCTTCTCACTGATTCTCGCAGAGCTGCGCGTTTAAGAGCTCGAGACCTGTCTGCGAGTAAAAACGCACCTTCTTTGCCTCGCGCTGCTCTGTCAATTTAGCCATATCCACCTACAGAGCCATACAGGTACATTAGCCGAGGTTGTGACTTCACCTGTCTATTTGACGCTGTTAAACCAGCTACTCCAGATGCGTCGCTAGACTTCTGCGGTACAAATGTGTACCAACCCGTATAATTGAGAACCAACTGATATACTCCAAGTCTAGATAAACGTTTTAATGCAAAGAGGAACTTGATGATAGATTCGATTATTATGAGTGATAAACGCCCCCCATTTGTAACCTAACACCCCCCTCTCTACTAATTTGCTTTCAGCGCCCCCCTGGCATCCTTTGAACGCCCCCTGGGGGGGCTGCACCACCCCCGTTGAGAACCCCATGTCTTAACGCATAAATATATATATATTACATAAATAGACAAATATATATTATTATAAGATAAAAGTGCAGCCCTTGAGGCTACAGGGATCCAGCTTTGCAGCCTCTGAGCTTTCCAAATTTGAGTTGCTCTGGTCTAACGCAATGAATATAACAGACTCCAGGTGTCTCGAGATGCGTTTTTTTATTTTTTATTATTGACAACGTTGTCTAAAAATATTGCTTCTTAAATGTAATGGGCTATGGATTACAAATGACACAATTTAAATTGTAATTCTTTATATAATCTTTTAGATTACACTTTTAGATAATCTAATCCGATTAATTTGTATTTCTTTTGGATTACTCATTGCATATTTTTATGAAAATATAATAATTTTAAATGTATTACCAATTAACACTTCATTCATTAAACATTAGTAAACATAAAATCAAACAACTTACTATTTGTCAGTTGCTGAGTAAAAAAAGTGCTTAAATTGTCATAAAAAATTATGTTACTCAGTATAGAATTAAATAAAAGCATGCTTTAATTTTAAAAGAATTGTTGTTATTAGAAAAGTAGGAATAAGGATTGGAATTTTTATTATCCAGTTTTGAAATCAATAATGAGAGAATGTCTCTTGATATGAAATATGGATTTCTTTAGATATGCACGATTTGTATTTCTGCATAATTATTCATGAGAAGATGTGGCCTTAACCTAAAAGGGACACTTTTTTTGAAGCATGAACAAAAGTGCATTTGCATGCAATCTGTGCATTCATTTACAAACAAAATTTCTCTATTTGTATTCGTGGATTGTATTAAGCACTTTCAATGCAGTGTATCAATTTTGGTAGCTACATGCACACATGGCTAGATGATACATAGAATAAATATTAAAATACCTTGTATTGAGAGAACATGTACAAATATAGAGAACATTCAGAACCTCCAAATGCTTCTTAAGATTGGATACGGAGTCTACTTCAGTGGATATAATTTTTGTAAGGCAAAGATTGCATTGGTCATTAGTTAGTTACAAGTTATCTTCCCACATGTGTGTATGGTTTACCTGGTTAGGTCCGCCGCACATATTTCAGGCTCTGGCTCAGACCTCTCTTTTAAAATTTAGGAGCATAATTAGTAAGTTATGCACTAGTTATTGCCTTTGGCTGATTGGTGACGTAATCAAGAATGTAATCCTGTAATCCATAAAAATATGACTGTAATCTGTTTATGCACATTATAAAATGTAATGTAATCCAATTACAAGTAGGCCTACTTGATGTTTGTAATCTGATTACATGATCCATATTACATGTAAACCGTTACTAATAAGCACTGAGTATACTTCCTACTTCCAAAACATGGTCTCTTAAAACATGGAAACTGTATAATTAACATCCCTACCTTTTGAAGCAGCATTTGCATCAGGTGCACAATTACAGTATGATGCCTTAAAATGCTGCCTACTTAGGCAGCTCACTAAGTTTTGGAACAGAGCTACAGTGTCATCCACTGTAATTTTTATGTTTTAATTTAAATAAGTTCCAGCGTTGTCCAGTGTGGCGGACTGACTCAGTGTTGTTTTGTCCTGGTATGTTTCTGTTTGTGTAGTGTGACCAGTGTTGTACCAACAACATGACTTACATTCTTTGAAATAAAACATTCTTTGCACTCACTGAGACGGGCCTGTGACCAAGAGAGAGATAGATGAGCCCGGAGGCACATTGCTCTTGTCACTTCTTCTCGGCTCTGGGGTGTGTTAATGTGCAATGTATCAGTCATAAGCATAATACTGGCCTCAAGGAGGCCTAAATAGCATCATCTATCAGCCCAAGCCAAAGAGATGCAGAGAGAGAGTGAGAGTGTCACTGCTTTACAGATACACAAAGCCATCATTTTAAGCATCATAGGCGTGTTCCTGATGTGAATGGAGTTCTGAATAATTATTTTGCTTTCTGATATCTATTTTTTGTCAGAATTTTTAATTGCATATATCCTTCTTGAAGAAGACAATCCCATGATGACATAATGTAATGTCAATATATTTAATAATGAATAATATAGAGATAGTTAAATCTTTAAAAATTGACTGTTTTACATTATAGCTATTTGTTTGTGCTATGTATTTTTGTGCATATTAGTGTATCTTATTGTTTTCTTAGCAACATGCTAATGCCAAATCGAGTCTCTCGTGCACTTCACATGAGGAGCGCTATTTTAGCCCATGTCCACACTAATCCATTTTTGTTTGAAAATGCGTTAATTTTGCTAAATGAACACCTCTCATCCACACTAGAAAACGGAGCGTTTTGAGAATGCTCTCCATTACCGCATACTTTGGAAAACTACACTCACCGGCCACTTTATTAGGTACACCTGTATATCTACTTATTTGTGCAATTATCTAATCAGCCAATCGTGTGGCAGCAGTGTAATGTATAAAATCATGTGGATACGGGTCAGGAGCTTCAGTTAACGTTCACATCAACCATCAGAATGAGGAAAAAATTGTATCTCAGTAATTTGGACCGTGGCATGATTGTTGGTGCCAGATGGGCCGGTTTGAGTATTTCTGTAACTGCTGATCTCCTGGGATTTTCACACACTACAGTCTCTAGAATTTACTCAGAATGGTGCCAAAAACAAAAAAACATCCAGTGAGCGGCAGTTCTCTGAGCGAAAATGGCTTGTTAATGTCAGAGGTCAGAGGAAAATGGCCAGACTGGCCCAAGCTGACAGGAAGGTGACAGTAACCCAAATAACCACACGTTACAACAGTTCTATGCAGAAAAACATTTCTGAAGATACACGTCGAACATTGAGGCGGATGGGCTACAGCAGCAGAAGACCTCCGGGTACCACTACTGTCAGCTTAGAACAGGAAAGTGAGGCTGCAGTGGGCACAGGCTCACAAAAACTGGACAGTAGACAATTGGAAAAACATCGCCTGGTCTGACAAATCTGGTCTCAGATTTCTGCTGAGGTACACAAATGGTAGGCCCACTACAGCCTCAGTTTTCTGTTCTTGGCTGACAGAAGTGGAACCCTTGTGGTCTTCTGCTGTTGTAGCCCATCTGCCTCAAGGTTCGACATGTTGTGCATTCTGAGATGATATTCTGCTCACTACAATTGTACAGAGTGGTTATCTGAGTTACCGTAGCCTTTCTGTCAGCTCAAACCAGTCTGGCCATTTTCCATTGACCTCTCTCATCAACAAGGCGTTTTCGTCCACAGAACTGCCACTGACTGGATGTTTTTTGTTCTTAGAAGAATCTCAGCTCCACAGATGTCCTCACAATGCAAGTGAATGGGTACCAAAATTTTGAAGGTCCAAAAAGGACATAAAAGTAGCGTAAAAGTAATCCATATGACTCCAATGGTAAAATCCATAGCTTCAGAAGCGATATGATAATTGTGGGTGAGAAACAGCTCAATATTTAAGTCCTTTTTACAGTCAGTCCCCACTTTCACTTTCACATTCTTCTTCTGTTTTTGGCAATTCGTATTCTTAATGCTTATTGCCACCTACTGGGCAGGGAGGAGAATTTATAGTAAAAAAGGTCTTAAATATTGATCTGTTTCTCACCCACACCTATTATATCACTTTTGAAGACATGGATTTAACCACTGGAGTCTTATGGATCACTGTTATGCTGCCTTTATGTGCTATTTGGAGCCTAAAATTTTGGTACCCATTCACTTGCATTGTGAGAAATTACAGAGCTGAGATACCAAAAATCTTGTTTGTGTTTTGCAGAAGAAAGAAAGTCATACACATCTGGTATGGCATGAGGGTGAGTAAATGAAGAGAGAATTTTCATTTTTCTGTGAACTGTCCCTTTATGACATTGCTGCCTATGCAGAGTGTTCCAAAACGGTCACTGAGGTTTTATTTCAGTTAGGATGCTATAGAAGGCAGCTGCTTATGTAGCAAGGCAGATCACTAGACGGTTAGTGCCACAGTTTGTCTTGCAGATAGACATCCCCTCTCAATTTTGCTCTCCCCCTCAACATATCCCACAATCTCCTTGTGCTCAGAGACACAACACTGACTCAGAACAGCCATTTGTTCCCCAGCATTGACTTTACTGACCACACACGGTGAATCCCCCCATCCCTAAAAAGAGAGAGAGAGAAGTCAAGAAAGAGAGGGGGAAGTCTTTATTATAAAGGAGTGTAACGTAAAATGCTTAATTTGCACCGTCTTCAACCAAATTATAACTCGCACTGAAAGCAGCAGAATTTGCATAAATCTCATTATACTATAAACAGAGAAGGCAGTTCATAAATTCTTCCATTAATTAGAGGTGTTTTCACCTTTCTTTCACACAATATTGTGTATTAATAAAAATTTGGTTTAAGTACTTGACCTTTTAGGTTGCTGGATGTGTCTGGATATGACAGAGGTTCATCTATTAGTGCTTCTGTGTGCATATTGTGTTATCACACACCTCATATTTTTGATGTATTTGCGTGTGTATCGCAGGGTTTGCATGACTACTCATTTTTACTAATCGACTAGTTGGCAAGTAAATGTTTACCTTATGCAAATAACTCATCACGTTGTGTGCAGCATCCGCAGTCTGATGGCGATGTTGCAGTTGAGAAACACTTGCATTTCTCCACTTTCAGATTTATGCTGCTTTCATTGTCATAATGGGCCAGAAAACAAATCCACTCGCTTATAGTTTGCCTCTGGACGGCACTTACTTAGCTTCACAGGTCGGTTAGTCTCAGACCAGTTTAAACGAACTCAGAGCATCTTTGAAAATTGGTGTGTTTATAAAATGCTGTGTATATGCAAAATGCTCTGGTTTCACTTTTTCAAATTCATGTAATTGCAAATATATTGTTAAAGGTTAACATACAAAAGCTCTACAGGTTTACCTTTCTAAGTGACTTTTGAGTGTAATATAACATAGGATGTCTGTACTGTATGTACTGATTCAGGATTTGGATCTGTGTAGTTATGACTAAGTTATAGAAGGTACATGTACAGTAAGTGCTTTGGATATGTTCTAGATTGTGAAACCTATTGAAATGATAAAGACTTATATACTATATATCATTAATGAAGGAAGGGATAATGCACAGTCAGCCGGTCATTATCACAAAATACTTTAAACCCTGACAGTAAGTCTGTGGAACACCTGAAGGGGTTTATTTTGTGATAATGCACTTCTCACTGATTATTCCACTTATTTCTTACACTTATTCTTGGCTACTTACCAAGTAAACAATTAAATGGGTATGGGTTTAAATAACGTTGTTATGTGAGCAGGAAGAGACCGCAGAGTCTCCAGAAACAGCTAAATTCAACCTCTGGTTTGCATCAGAGTTTATATTGAGAAAATGGCCATCGGACTGCACATTATACTAGAAGTGGGTAAAAATATTGATTTCTCTGATGCATCGCGATCTTCATTTGAAAAATATTGATATCTATTCTTAAATCCCAATTTCGATCTTTTACTCTATGCACAACCCTTCACTACTGTAGGGAAATTTGGTTGTATAAATGTACACGGTATGGGTTAAAGTGCCCGTGTACCTCCATCATCATGTAAGGAATTTATTATGGAATTAGTCGCATTCGACAACCATTATAAGAAAGATACATGAAGATAAACAGGTTTTGAAGTGAGGCCTTCCGCACGGAAGACTCGCAGCTTCTGTCACGTGTGTAGGTCGTAGTGCAGAGAAGAGCTATCTTGGAACTTACGCACCGAGCTTTCTGGGACTTCTTCATTGCACGGAAATTTAGGGGTGCCGGGGCGAGGCTGCAAGCCACGAGGGCAAGAGCGCAGAGGATGCAGATCTGCGGAGAAAGGAGGAGACTTCCTTGTAGGAGAGTTTTTTTAGATGAGGCTGGCCTCACCCCAAAGGTGTCCCGAGCCAATCAGAAGTGACTTTTCGGAGTCACATGGTCATTTCTGTCCCTCCTTCTGATTGGTGATCGATGAGCCTTTGTCTGTTAAGTCTCCCATTTCCCGCTCAGAATAGGGCATTGTTTAATCATGAACTTTTGTATCTTGAAAATGGTGCAAGAGACATGACATTCGTTAACATCAACATTCTCTACGTAAACAAGCAAGCATTTACATACAAAATATGACATACTTTCATAAATATTCAATGTGCAAGCAACAAAACAGGAAAATACCTGATTAAAAATCATAATGGTTAATTTGTTGGTTTTACAACATGGATAATACAAGATTAAGGATTATAATCATCGATTTGTCAGTTATAAGTGATTACAAATCACTACACATATTTTAAAAGGTGCATCAGGCTATAATCATCAATTTGTCAGTTATAAAAGTGATCACAGGTCACAACATCACTTTCATAATTATCTAGCAAGGCTAGGTATTGTGCACATCCTGGTATGAAAAGGCAGACTCTGCGCATCTAATAGGGTTAACTCACAAGTACTGTGACCTTTTTGTGAAATGTTCATGGATTAAGATGAGAGGTTTTAGTATTAGAATTGTGTCAAGGTTCATAAATCCTTTTTAGCTGCTGTTTACAGAATAATGATCATGATGTCTCGTGATCTCCTGATGAGTCTAGTTTAAGTGTAGCAAATTGGTTTATATCGAAGGACAAAAGGAGAGTGTCTTAGCTTTTCCCAGGGTTTCCAGGGAGTGTGTTCTACTCTGTCTTTTATTGCCCGTCACATCTGTCTTTAAAGCGGTAGGGGTCTTCTTTAGAAGAGTAGTCTTTAAGTCATGTGAATAATTATTAACATGAGTGTTTTTGGTATGTGCTAGCTTGGACAAGTCTTCCTTGTTCATTGACAGTTTTATTGGCCAGATGTGAGCTTCAGCTAGACTCTTCGGTGCAGAGCAGAGTCCTTATGATGTTGAGGAATTTTGGGTTAAAAGGTTGAGTTTTCCTGGACCCCCCTCCCTTGTTTTGTGACAGTTACATTTTAGGCAGATGTACAACTTCACATTTAGCTGGGCCATGCCAGACTTAAGGGTGCCATTTTGGCAGTCTCTTAGTTTTATAGCTTTAAGGAATGTCTGGTGTGGACTGCAGGGCCTCTGTATTATTCTCCTAAAAATTTTCCTACCTTCACTACACTACAATGAGAGGAAATCACTCACATTTGCAATCAAATTTCATGGTATGCAACTAAAATGAATATACTGGCAACTGGCTTATAAATGTTTACATTTCACTTTGTAAGCATCTGGTTCTGTTCACTCTATCTCCCTAAAAAAATTCTATTTTATTCCACTGTATGGCAGCAAGTATTCCTCTATCATCTTCCACCACAATATGCAGATCTGAAATGTAGGTGGCTCTCACAGTGCATTTTAGCCCTCACAGAGGTGCTCGTCCATGGACATTCAGTCTAATTTTCAGTTCATACACAACCCCCATTGTTTCATATAATATCTAGGCCTCTGAGTGGACTAGAAGCTCAATCTAGGTGTCATTAGAAAGCTGACATCCTCCCCTTTTATGTATAACATTGCCATCAATAGTCAATGACATATATTTTGGATGATTTGTTGAGCATGCTTTTCCTGATGGACCGCATATTTTGTTCTGGACATCTAAGATAAAACATTGGAATTTTCACACAAGCAGGCTCATAAAGATATAAAGTTTTTGCTATTTGGGGCTTACAGCAGCAGTGATCAGCATATAAATAAGATGTTTATGTTTGATGTCTTATAGAAATCATATTTCACTTTGAGATTAATTTGAAAATCTTTCAAACTATGGTATTATGGCAACAAAATAAACTGTACTGTCGCAATTCTATCAGAAAAGACTCAGGATTATTGGGATTAATAAGGATGTAGAAATGCTTATATTATTAGCCACAAGCCTCGTCCTATGGTTCAGCATTCTGATAATTGCTTGAACCATCGCATACTGCCCGAAGCACTGACGGCAGGGGAGCGGACCTTAACCCCACCCAGGATGGGACCTAAACTTGTGGGGATGGGGTGGAGGGGGGTGAAACAAAGGAAGTAAGCAGCAATAAAGCAGTGACCTTATAAAGCAGAGGCTGTGTTGTGATTGGATGAGATGTCTGATAAAATAAATCCCGAGATCTTCCTGCTAGAACTACGCTTACACTTACATTTCTGTCAGAAAATACTTGGGATTATTCAGATTGATAAGGAATTATCAATACTTATATCATTTGGCGTAACCCCCATCCTATGGTTCAGTGCTCTGATACTTGCTTGAATTGTCGTATCCTGCCGGAAGCAATGACGGCAGGGAATCGGAGCTGACCTCAAAAGGAAAATAACATATTTTAAAACCTATGCCCACCCAAAAGAAAATATAAAACCAATAAAATAGACTCAGAATAACAACCAGGTCTTCTGAAGGTGAGGGACAAATCTGAAAGAAGAAGAATTATAATTGAATGATGTAAACATAAGCCTGTATATGACTGTACAAATATACTACTGTTGTGCCATACCCTGCAGAAGGGTAGGCTAGTTTATGGTAATTTAATATTAGCCCCTGCTAAATAGGTGAGCCTTGTTTGTGCAATATCATTTTAAGAAGGGTAAACAATGCTTGTAATTGAGTACTTGCTTTGTGATTGAGCCCTTGCAAAAAGGCCAGGCATAGTTTGTGCAATACCCCTGCAGAAGTACAAACAACGTTTGCGTTGAGCCCTATAATACGGATGTTGTTTGTGCAATACCCCTGCAGAAGGCAAACAACGTTTTGTGTATGAGCGCTACGATATGGGTGACACTGCTTGTGCAAACCCTGCAAAAGGACAAAATACATTCGGTTTGAGCCTTACCATAAGGGCAACACTGTTTGTGCATGCCCTTGCAAGGAAACAGCATATTGCATTTGAGTGCTACGGGTGAGCATTGTAATAAGGGTGAGCATTGTTTATGCAGTTCCCCTGCAAAGATAAACAATGCTTTGACATGTGAGGGGAGAATAAATGCTTTATTTATCAACCACATTTGCGATGTCATAAGCCCAACCTGAAAGACTTGCCACAGTTGCGGAGCCTGGACAGCACTTTTGCACTGCTTAATAGATGTACTGAGTCGATAGCAAAAACATGCCACAGTTGCGGCACCTGGACAGCACATTTGCACTTTGGAGATGGATTGAACCAGTTGCGGTGAAGCATAGACAAAAAGCTTCATGATTGCATTGCATATGGCCCTTGTGAAAAGGGCGAGCATGGATGCACTTACCAGAGAAACAAAGGGAAAATTACATGTGAACTTTATATTTAATAAAAACATCTGCCAATGGAGTAAGCAAAATAAACTTTCCCTTTGATTAAAGTTTATTTTACTTACCCTGTTGGCAAACAGTTTTTTCTTGTTTTATGCATAAGCATAAATCTAAATTTGATTAGATTTATCTCAAAACAAGACTTTTTATGTCAGATCTTATGCCAGTTTGCTTGTCAAGTAAATAAGTCACATTCTAAGAATGTTTAGATATTTTTACTGGAAAACAAGACAAAAATAATTTTTTTGCAGGGTAAAATGAATCCTGAGATCTTCCTGCTAGAACTATGCTTACGCTTACATTTCTGAGAATGAGAGCTTTTATTTTTATACATGATTTGTCTATTTAATGCTTTTTGAAAGACTTCTATAGTCATAGTAATATTTCTGCCACATCACCTCTAAATGCCGCTGAATTGCAACATTTTTCGGGCCTTATTTTGTTATTTATGTAACATAAATGCAGAAGTGATGGTTATCTATGAAATGTTCATATTCTAAGCTTTTAAACTATACTTCATATGCCTGACTTATGTATTCGGAGACTTGAACATTTTAAGTGTAAACTTTTCCCGCGACATAGCGCCCCCTTTTGGACCAGAAGGCGGGTTCGCAGAGCTGAATAGGTGTAATATACCGTAATCAAAGACTTTCCATCACAGATTTTCTGTTATTTTTACTGAGGTTGTGTGAGAAAACGGCGCGGTTACCATCGTAACCTCCGTTCCCTGATGGAGGGAACGAGACGTTGTGTCGATGTAGTGACACTAGGGGCCTGAACCGTGTAACGTGGACTGCCGCTGCAGGTGCAAGCAAGCTGCTGCGTGCGTATCTGCACGTAGCCAGCTGCGGCCTTTTCTCTCTCTGTTTTCTCTCTACAGAGTATTCAGTTATTTGGCTGTGGCCATTTTAACGCTCAATATATGCTCTGGGGAAGGTGTTCTTTTCCTATCCTATTCTTTCAGGGGGAAAGGACCCCGCGGAGACCACATCCTGCCCGGAGGGGAGGTAACATGTGGCAAGCACATCATGTGGGATCAGAGCCGCACATGGAAGTGGCGCGGTGGTAGGTCCTGCCTGAAAGGGGAGGAGCTCTACAAACACAGCGACTGGGACAGAGAGGGCTCTGTCGAAGGGAGACGCAGGTCTGCCGACAGGGAGACCATACTGCGGAAAATACATCACAGGGGGTTACCGGAGTAACCGGCACCTGTGGAGCACCTACCTCAGTAAGGGCATATTAGCACACGTACTGGTTCCGGCTGTCAATTCCTCCACTGAATTCATGAGCCACAGGGCTAGGGAGGAAGGACATCCAGGGTTCACGGGTTCGTGAACTCGCATGGGAAAAGAAGCGCACATCTTCACCTCTTTGGAGGCGCTATACACAAGCGATACACCCGGCCAGCTGTCTGTATTCCCGAACGTACCTGTTCGTACCTGACAGAACATGTGACGAAACTGACTCAACCCGGAAATTGTAAAATCTCGTGAAGGTATTGGGTGTCGCCCAGCCCACTGCCCTGCAGATGTCTGCTAGAGCGGTGCCATGGGCCAGTGCCCACGAGGATGCCAGACTCCTTGTGGAGTGTGCTCGTATTCCCGAAGGAGCGGGCACGGCCTGGGCCTGGTATGCCATAGCGATGGCATCCACGATCCAGTGGGCAAGCTTCTGTTTGGAGACAGCGTTCCCTTTCCTGCCGGGGTCTCAGGATTACGTGAGAGTCACCCAGATCGAACTCCAGGCAGGTATCGCTGACAGAGAATGCTTGAAGGCACCCGATACTGGAGGTGAGCGCAATCAGGAGGGACGTCTTCAAGGAGAGGGCTTTCAACTCAACTGACTCTAACGGCTCAAAGGGGGCTCCGCGAAGGCCCAGGAGGACCATGGAGAGATCCCATGAGGGGAACAGGTGTGGCCTAGGAGGATTCAGCCTCCGGGCGCCTCTCGAGGGGACCCTCGAACACTTACCTTGCTCCATGTACCCGGTGTTGGAGGGGGTCGGCGACGGGGGAGGAGGGACTTTTTGACTGTCCTTGTAGTCCATCACAACCATCTGGCCGTGGGTGTGAGTGTGGTGCTACCGGACACATGAAGGCGGGGGGCCCGCGTTCGCGGTGTCTAAGTTGCAGGTGCTCAGTGCCCGGTTGCCTTGATAACGGTGGTCGTAAACACTGGCTATGTGACCCAGGGAGTGAGGAAACTGCTCTTTTGAGAATGTGGGTACCCATTCGGGGTGTGGCGAACATAAAAGAAAAGGAAACCAAGGATTTACCTCCCGGCCCTCCACCGAGGGATGGAGTGGTCTGGATACCAGCTCTGGGTTTGCAGCAGACATCTCGATCCCTGGGTCATCCGTCTCAGGGGCGCTTAGGAGCCTTCCGGATCCTCGTGCCGGCCCGTGAGGCAGGGGGCGTCAGCTTCCTGCAGAGGGCTCTATGCTGGGGCCGAGAACTGGGTTCGGGCCGAGGCGGAGCCACCTGGGCTTTCGCCGCTGCAGGGGGACGCCCTCTGCGAGCAGACGGGATACGGGATCTTGAGCCACACGGGGCAAGATGTGTTGTATAGCCTCCGTCTGCTTCCTCACCGCCGAGAACTGCTGGGCGAAGTCCTCGACAGTGTCGCTGAATAGGCTGATCTGGGAGATGGGGCGTTGAGAAAGCAAACCTTGTCCGCGTCCCTCATCTCGACCAGATTCAACCACAGGTGGCGTTCCTGGAACGCGAGGGTGGACATCGCCTGCCCGAGTGCTCGTGCCGTGACCTTTGTCACCCGGAGGGTGAGGTTGGTCACCAACCACAGCTCCTGCATCACATACACACTTGCTAGCAGCCATATAATCCTGTAGTTCAAGACCAATTGCCCACTGAAGCTAAGCAGGGTTGAGCCTGGTCAGTACCTGGATGGGAGACCTCCTGGGGAAAGCTAAGATTGCTGCTAGAAGAGGTATTAGGAAGGCAAGCAGTGTTCATCCTGTGGTCTGTGTGGATCCTAATGCCTCTGTATAGTGATGGGGACACTATTCTGTAAAAAGGCTCTGTCCTTTGGATGAGATGTTAAACCAATGTCCTGACTCTCTGTGGTCATTAAAAATCCCACTTCTTAATGGAAATTTTCAAACTTCTTGAAAGGAGTAGGGGTGTAACCCCAGTGTCCTGGCCAAATTCCCCCCACTGGCCCTTATCAATCATGGCTTTCTAATAATCCCCATCCATTAATTGGCTCAATAACTCTACTCTCTCCTCTCCACCAATAGCTGGTGTGTGGTGAGCGTACTGGTGCACTATGGCTGCTGTCGCATCATCCAGGTGGATGCTGCACACTGGTGGTGGTAGATGAGAGTCCCCTTTTCATTGTGTAAAGCACTTTAATGGGCTTGTGTCATCTAGTTGTGGATCATGTGATATGTGTTGTGTGTGTTCTTTTTGGTGACAGCAGGAGGAAAATTCTTCTGCCCACAAACTGCATCCCAGTGTATTTGCAAGTCTTTATGGTTAGGTACACAGACGAACATTGAGATTGTAATCCTGTACAAATTGAACACATCTGTGTTTCCCCTTTTGTCACTCACTTGACGTTGTGTCGATATAGTGACACTAGAGGTCGCTCTTGAGAGCCCTGAACACCTCAGTTCTTTGAGAAAAGGCCAATGAGAATTGGGGAGTGGAATTTGCATGCCACTCCCCCAGACATACGGGTATAAAAGGAGCTGGCTCACAACCACTCATTCAGATTTTTCCTTCGGAGCCGAGCGGTTGTACTATCAGCGAGCTGAATACTACTGCTGTTCCATTCACCTCTTAAGAAGCGTATGCTGTTGGATATATGGCGCATTTCCAGTGGCTTTCTCTCCTTCTGCACGACGAGTACAGATTTCGCCCCTGGGCGCTTCGACAGCGCTAAAAGAGTGTATATTCCTGCTAAAGAGTATATTTTCTCTATTAGAGCACACACATTGTTGTTGAATGTCTTTTTAAAGATGCGTCTTTATAAAGATGCCTTTCCGTCTTTGTGTGATTCCTGGATGCGGTCGCTATCTCTCCGCTATCTCAGCGATCACACTGAGGCAGCATTCATGGATGGTTCATGTTCTCATTGCGAGAATATAACCATGGCAACGTTGCGGTCACGGCTTTCCTTCTTCCGGGGGAAAGCCACTCTAGGCGCTCCCCACGTCTTGCCTTTTACCTCCGGGTACGAGGCCGGCCTGGCTGGTGCTGGAGGCGATTTGGGGGCTTCAATAGGCGCGGCTCCGCTGGGTAAAGCGAGTTCCGAGAGGAGACCAGCTCACCCCAGGGCCAACTTAGTGTCCCTTTCAGAGCTCCGGAGCAGGATGAGTGCTTGATCGTTGCATCGGAGAGCGTACTGGCGATGTCAGATGGCGAGAACTCGACTGGGCTGCCACCTTCGGGTCGGCCCGCCCAGTCTGAGGCTGACAGCAAGATGACCGCCATGCTTTCCCGGGCTGCAGTGTGTGTCGGGTTGGAGTGGAACCTTCCACCCTCCCCTGAGCCCTTGCGGCTAAATGATTGGTTCCTGGGTTTGGAGCGCCGCTCACAGCCACTCCCCCCTCGGTCCCTTTCTTCCCAGAAGTGCACAACAAGCTGACGAGGTCCTGGAGGGCACCTTTTTCTGCCCAAAACCAACCTCCCAGCTTGTCCACTCTCACTACCCTCGATGGCGGGGTGGCCCATGGGTATACAGAGGTCCCTCAGGTGGATAAGGCAGTTGCAGTGCACCTGTGCCCGCAAAGCGCAGCCACCTGGTGGGATCGCCTGGCACTCCCTTCCAAGGCCTGTAGGACGACGTCGTCTCTGATGGCCAAAGCCTACAGCGCCGCTGGTCAGGCCGCCTCTGCCCTGCATGCCATGGCCCTCCTACAAGTACAACAGGCCAAGGCACTAAAGGAACTGCACGTGGGTAGTCCTGATCCTGATGTGTGTTATGACTATGGAAGGGATTCTCGGTGATCTCTTTGTTGGCCTTTGTCATTAAAGTAGTATTTGCAGCATCAGGCGTCTGGCACTGTCACCAGAACTAAAGCTGGAATGAGTCAGAGACCCCCCTGCAAGGTGTCTTCATAAAAACACACCTGTTCCTGAACATATACACATATAGTATGTTTGATTTATAAAGAGCTCAGAGGAGCTAAAAGATGTTTATGCTGAGGTTATATTGTAGCAGACTCTCTCACAGTGAGATGTTTAGACTTTTGAAGACAGGGAATGAGAGAAAACCATGAATTCACTCCTGGTTTATTTTCTGTAATATAATATTGTCTAACATGTCATTTTTTGTCACTCTATGTGTGTGTGTGTGTGTGTGTGTGTGTGCACAGGTACATCTATTACACAGCTACAGGCGGTCGATCCAGATGGTGAGCCGTTGATTTTCGGTGTGGTCGGGGAAGAGGCCATGCGCTACTTCGCTGTGCAGCAGACGACCGGGGTGGTGTGGCTAAGACAGCCTCTCGACAGGGAGGTGTGGAGAATTATGATTAAAGGATGAAATATATAAATGAGGCACTGCTGGAAGCTGACATTATTGATATAATGTTGCTGTTTGTTTTTCTCTATTCAGACTAAGTCAGAGATGCAGGTGGAATTCTCTGTCAGTGACAGTCAAGGAGTGAGTACATTGCATTAGTCATATCTGTTAGTCTCTCTGTAAAGCCTTTAAAACAGTCAAACTTTTCTAAAATGTTAGACAAATATTTAAAGTTAAACTTTGCTTTTCAAGTTTTTATTACTGCTAACCCTAACCCAAAGCCTAACCATAACCCTAAAATAAAATGTTTTGCATTTACAGATTAAAAAATATTTAATTTATTTATTAATAATTTTTACCTTAGAGGATGTCAGAAATGGGATATTTGTCAGATTTATCTAACTTCTTTGGATAGTTTTGTCCTCAAAGTATAGCCAAGCAAAATATATAAATAATAATAATAATAATAATAATAATAATAATAAAAATCTAATTTACATAATTACAATTTAATGTTAAAAAAGTTGAATGTTGGAAAATCTCCTAAACTTTTGTCCATATTTTTATTTAATTTAATTTCACTTTTAGGTCGTCAAGGATACGGTGAACATACAGATTGGAGATGTAAATGACAATGCTCCAACATTTTACAACCAGCCCTATGCTGTTTCAATCTCAGAGGTAATATACAACACATTCTTTACTTAAAGTCAACATGAATGCCATTAGCAACCCATCTGATTTCTGTAATGTGACATATTTTGAGTGAAACATGATATCCAATGAGACAAAATGTAGGGCAGGACTGTATTTTAAAATCTGGAATTGATTAGATCATGAAAACTGGGCTTAAAGGGATAGTTCAACCAAAAAAGGAAAATTCTCTAATCATTTACTCACTTTCATGCCATCCCAAATGTGTATGACTTTCTTTCTTCTGCTGAACACAAACAAAGATTTTTAGAAGAATATCTAAGCTCTGTAGGTCTATACAATGCAAGTGAATGGTGGCCAGACCTTTGAAGCTCCAAAAGGACACAAAGGCAGCATAAAAGTAATCCATAAGACTCCAGTGTTTTACCATACACTGATCAGCCACAACATTAAAACCACTGAGAAGCGAAGTGAATAGCATTTATTATCTCGTTACAATGGCACCTGTCAAGGGGTGGGATATATTAAGCAGCAAGTGAACAGTCAGTTCTTGAATTTCATGTGTTGGAAGCAGGAAAAATGGGCAAGTGTAAGGAACTGAGTGACTTTGGCAAGGGCCAAATTATGATTTCTTGATGACTGGGTCAGAGCATCTCCAAAACTGCTGGTCTTGTAGGGTGTTCCCAGTATGCAGTGGTTAGTATCTACCAAAAGTGGTCCAAGGAAGGACAACTGGTGAACCAGCGACAGGGTTATAGGCGCCCAAGGCTCATTGATGCGTGTGGGGAGTGAAGGCTAGCCTGTCTGTTCCGATCCCACACAAGAGCTACCCCCCCTCCCGATCTTGTTCTGCCTGTCCACACTCTTCCAATTATCAACTCATTCCTTTCTCCTTTTCCCATCATCTCTCTGGCCTGTCCCTTTCTAATCCTTGACATGAGGTAATTTGGTAAAGCAAAGTAGACAACTCTCTGTCCCTCTCCCTCTCCCTCTCTCTCTCTCTCTCTCTCTCTCTCTCTCTCTCACACACACACACACACACACACACACACACACACACACACACACACACATACGCACACCTCAGCCAATGTTTATATTGTGTGTCTATGCATCCCACACTCCTCCCCACAGTAAATCTTCAAAGCCACACTTATTTTTCATTTTAATCCTCAACTCTGAGTATATAAAAGTGGGGTGAGAGAAAGACGAGAGAGCTGTATTTAGCTGTTGTTGTTTACCTGGGCTTGATGATTAAGCTCTCTACAGTTAGGAGGACAGAAGAGGACATTCATGTTTGGCCAGTTACCCATAATTCTCAGTCTTCATCAGAAGTACGGAAAACTCAAAGAGATTTGTATTGTACATTTTAGATTCGCTCTGAAGAGTGCTTAACTTTTAGGTACTATGAATCATCCTGTGAGCTTGTATAGTTTCTCTTGGCCATAACAGTATAGAGGCGAATCTCGCGAAATGTGCAGGTCACATTTCATACATTTTCCACATAAAAATAAAAAATAATGGTAACACTTTACAGTAAGGTTCTATTCGTTAACATTAGTTAATGCATTAGGTATCAAGAACTAACAATGACCAATATATTTTTTACAGCATTTATTAATCTTTGTTAAAGTTAGTTAATAAAAATACAATTGTTCATTGTTAGTTCATGTTAGTTCATAGTGCATTAACTAATATTAACATTCAACTTTTAATTAAAAAAATGTATTAGTGTTTTGAAATGAATTTATGCTGTTAAAGTATTTTTTTTATTGTTAGTTCATGTTAACTAATGTTAACAAATGGAACCTTATTGTAAAGTGTTACCAAAATTATAAATATACACTGGCGGCCAAAAGTTTGGAATAATGTACCGATTTTGCTCTTATGGAAAGATATTGGTATTTTATTCACCAAAGTTACATTCAACTGATCACAATGTATAGTCAGGACATTAATAACGTGAAAAATTACTATTATAATTAAAAAAAAAAAAAAAAAAGAAAATTCAGAACTTCTTAAACTACTTCAAAGACTTTCTTACTTTCTCACGCACCTTATAGTCTAGGTGATCCCACAAAAACTCAATGGGGTTAAGATCCATAATACTCTTTTCCAATTATCTGTTGTCCAATGTCTGTGTTTCTTTGCCCACTCTAAACTGTTTTAAAAGTGGCTTTTTCTTTGCAGTTCTTCCCATAAGGCCTGCACCCCTGAGTCTTCTCTTTACTGTTATACATGAAACTGGTGTTGAGCGGGTAGAATTCAATGAAGCTGTCAGCTGAGGACATGCGAGGCGTCTATTTCTCAAACTAGAGTCTCTGATGTACTTATCCTCTTGTTTAGTTGTACATCTGGCCTTCCACATCTCTTTCTGTTCTTGTTAGAGCCAGTTGTCCTTTGTCTTTGAAGATTGTAGTGTACACCTTTGTATGAAATCTAAATTTTTTTGGCAATTTCAAGCATTGTATAGCCTCAAAACAATGATTGACTGATGAGTTTACAGAGAAAGCTGTTTCTTTTTTTGCCATTTTTGACCTAATATTGACCTTAAGACATGCCAGTCTATTGCATACAGTGGCAACTCAAAAACAAACACAAAGACAATGTTAAGCTTCATTTAATGAACCAAATAGCTTTAAACTGTGTTTGATATAGCAAGTGATTTTCTAGTACCAAATTAGCATGATTACTCAAGGATAAGGTGTTGGAGTGATGGCTGCTGGAAATGGGGCCTGTCCAGATTTGATTAAAAATGACTTTTTTCAAATAGTGTTGTTGCTGTTTTTTTACATCAGTAATGTCCTGACCATACTTTGTGATCAATTGAATGCCACTTTGGTGAATTAAAGTACCAATTTCCTTCAGAAACAGCTAAATCTGTACTTTATTCCAAACTTTTGGCCACCAGTGTAGGTATGTGTGTGTGTGTGTGTGTGTATATATATATATATCTTAAACTTAAAACTTCCCATTATTCTCAAAGGTGATTTTCATTACTGTATAATTTTTTTTTTTTTACTGTATTACAACGTTATTTACATAAGCATAAAGTACACCAAATACTATCATGATGTTTAAATTTGTTGCAATTTAAACAAAATAACATAATTTAAATTGCATTATGGCAATTAGATTATGGGTGGGGTGATTAAGAAGAACAAAATTCACAATAAAAGTATCACAAAAGTAGTCTATATGATGTGTCAAGTCTGAAACCATATGATAGCTAACAGATGACCATATGATAGCTAACAACATGAGTAAATGATAAAAGAAGTTTATTTTTTGGGTGAACTATTTATTTAAGAAATACTGTACTGATTTTAGCTTGGTACTGAAAACTGAATGCTATGCTTTAAAATGTCACTCTTCATTCCAGCCCACACTGTAAAAATTGTTTTGTAAAAAACACATGTGAAATTAAAATAATGCAATAAACATGAGCTATACTACATAAAATAAAACACAGAACACCCCAATGTAGATAAGCGATATTATAAATAAATCTAACTATTCCCATTAAATGTAATGAAATGTGATGGGTCATGCAGGGAATTCTGGGAATGCCCGATTATTGTTTTTTACTGTAATTTTAACAATAATTTACTGTAAAAAGTACATGTACTCTCTTGTTAAATATAATATAATTTTTACCATTAATTATACGGAAAAATCATACTTTTTACATCTAAAAAAATTTAATTTTTTACAACATTTTACCGTAAAATTACATTTTAAATGTATTATCATTTTTTACCATATATTTTAAGGTAACTACCCATTAACAATTTTTTTTTTTTTTTTACTGTAGCATTTTTACAGTCTTTTACCATTAAAATTACTGAAATTTTTTACAGTGCACGTAAGAATATTTTCAATTTCATTCATGAGAATATTTTTCCAAAAACTACGCAGTTCACAGCAATCTCCCATTCATTACTGTGTGAAGCTCTGCAAAGCTTATCAGAACGAGCAACGATCAATTGACCCTTTGCTATGCTCCGCCCCCTCTGATTTCATTTTTAAGGATCTTTAAGCAACTCTTTTCCTTACAGTGTCAGTTTATTGTGGCTATGTCTGTCAAGCTCTGAAAAGTATAAAGAAACACAATTAAAGAAAAAGTAGTCAATATGACTTGTATGCTATATTTGGTGTCTTCTGAATTCTTGCTGTTTTGTCTTTTTATCTGTGCGAGAAACAGAATTTACATCATCGTTCACTGAAAACCTGGCCCTCTGCTATGGTGCTTTTCAGTGCATCGTGTCGAGTTGGACACCATATTTGATTTGAAAGCTATGGCAGAGGGGAAGGTTTTCAGTGAATTTTGAGAATTTTCAGTTTTGGTTACACTATTTCTTTAACCTGGCAAAGAGAGAAGTGAAATAGACCCTCCCCCCACCTCCTATTCCTGTTTTAAAGTCTTTCCGTTTCTGCATTTTGATGGCCTCATTACCTCCGCTGACCTCAGCAGACTCTCTTGGTCTGAGAAAACACACTGCAGCATCACTCTATCAACCTGTCACTCAAAGTGTATTCCACCAATCAGGGATTATCCTGACTTCACTGCTCAGAGAGAAAGAGAGAGAGAGAGAGAGAGAGAGAGAGAGAGAGAGAGAGAGAGAGAGAGAATGAGTGGGAGGAATAGTTTGAGAAATAGTGGGAGATAGTAGGAATATATGTGTACAGTTGGATTAAAAATAAATTTAGGAAAAAATCATATTCACTTTGGAAGGATAGAATCGATCAAAAGCATCAAATAAAGATGCTGTAACTTTGTCTTTGTGTCATCTTGGACTTACACTCACCTAGCGGCTTGGATGCAACATCATTTAAAATCAATTCAGTAGTTCGCTAGTTAATGTAATCCCGCCATGATGATAGTGTAAAAGTGTTTGGCTCGCTGTCCCTGGAGGAGGGCTCGAGGCTCAAGACTTGACCTGAGCTCAAATACCCCCTGGACTTATGGAGTTATTCATGAATAGATGGGAGGAGTTGGGGTGGTGGAGGGATGCTGGAGGAATTGTCGCAACATGGATGTAAGCAGCTGTTTATATACGCTTACTCTGGCGATGTAATTGGTCGGATTAAACGAACATGCTCCTCTCAAACTTTGTTGTGAAACTATGAAACTAGTTTTCAGTTTCAGATGCCATTGTATAAATTTAGTGTTCACAATCAGCCATGATTACTTTAATCAATGAGTGAAAGTGTCTAATAACAGGACGGCTACTGAGATTAAGTGAGTAGTATTCAGCTGGTCATGTGATTCTAACATGGCAGCTCCCATGTGCAGACCCTCTCCATGTAGAATTAAACAGCTTTTATAAGGTTACTGATATGACTGGAGTCTTCATTTTAATGTGAGTGCTCATGATTTCCTACATACAGTATATTACAAAATTACAATTCATTTCTTCATTAAAAAAGCTTTTTTAATGGGAAAATTTTTTACTGAGTGCACCTTTAAAAAAAAAGTGCAATTATATTGTTTGGGTTTCCACGGTCACGGAAAACCTGGACATATTAGGGAATTTTTAAATTATGATTTCCAGGCCTGGAAAAGTCATGTAAATCAATAACATCTTTAAAAGTAATGGACATTTCTATAGTCAATATCGTTTTCCAGCTATGCTCATCTCTAAAATATTCCACAGGCTAGAAATTGCTCTTTGTGAATGCAATATCTGTAAAATGGTAAAAAAAAACCAAAAAAACATCTGCCTTACCTGCTGTCTAGTAATGTAATTGGTGAAAAGACTGGATGAATACCCTGCATATATGATGATGATGATCATGTGTGTATAGGTTATATATCATAGGAGGTTGAAGGAAAGAAATTGTGTGTGTGAGTGTGTGTGTGTGTGTGTGTGTGTGTGTGTATTTATGGGCCTATCATTGGCAGTGTATTTTGTAGGGCAGTAACTTTCTTATGAAAGAGAACAGGTGGAACAGTATTGCCTCTGGCAGTTATAAAGAGCCTCTTAAATTTACTACTGTATATGTACAAAAACATGCATATGTGTATGGCAAAACTGTAGTTTGCAGTTGTAATGAACAAATTTTAACCAGAAGAGAGGAGAGGTGCATTTATATGCTGAAGAGTGAACAGATCCTGGAAGAAATCTTTCTACTATTAGTGTTATAGTGTAATACGAAAGGATGATGAATAACTCTCATAAATAAACCGCTGTGTGTTATAGACTCACGCCCTGCATATGAGAGTAAGCAGGTGTTCCTGAGTTTATCACCACTGAAATAGACCCACAACTTGTGTGTCTTCATTTAAAATAAATTTACTCTGCATGTACTGCAAGTGACAGTGCCAATGTAAAGCTTTATTTACACTTGGCATTTACAACGATTTCGAGGTGGCGATCACAAGTGGTCACTGAATATCGCTGTAAACAGCATCCAAACTTGACATAACAACCTGTCACACAATGAATAATAATTTTTTTCTGCCTGTTTGAACAAGTAGTTAGAGTATGGCCCATATTTTTATGGTCATTATGTTATACTGTAACAGATAAAGGACGGACAAGGAGGAGGCAGGAACTGGCTGAACAGTAAACATAAAGTTTAATGGTAAACTTAAACCAACATAAAACAAACATAAACAAACACACACACATGCAGTGTGGCCACGTGCGTCTCTCTCTCTCTCTCGAACTGGCACCTCTGGCTCCCCTTTATCTCACTCTCCCGCTGATCAGCTGATTCAGTGCCAGCCGTGCATCATCACGGCCCGGCCAAACCCTCCTCCTCGTCACAAATACATTTTATAAAAGGACTGAAAAAGATTAGAGCTGGCAAACATGCACAAGCCAGCTCAAATGATAAATAAGCTTATCTGTTTATGTTTTCTCTTTCTATGCATGCATTTGAACAATCAGACAGGCAATGCTGTCTCTTAGTCATTTGAGAATCCTGCTGCTTTGCTTTCCATAGCCTGTAGGCTATATGTATGTGCTAAGAGATCAAATTGGAACCTTCTGGGATTAATATAACAACACAAATAAAGATGTTTAAGCATAAACATCATTCAGTTTCATTCAATAAAACTTAATTCAAGGTATATTCTCGTCTTATTATCATGCATAATTTTGTTTTTTCTAGTAAATACACAGATGAGCCAAAACATTATAACCATCTGCCTAATATGCTGTTGGTCCTCCGTGTGTCACCAAAACAGCACCCGACCTGCCAAGGCATGGACTCTACAAGACCACTGAATATGTCCTGTGGTATCTGGCACCAAGACATTAGCAGCAGATCCTTCAAGTCCTGTACGTTGAAAGGTAGATCTGCCGTGGATTGGACTTGTTGGTCCAGCACATCCCACAGGTGCTCAATCGGATTGAGATCTGGGGAATTTGGAGGCCAGGACAACACCTTGAACTCTTCATTATGTTCCTCAAACTATTCCCGAACAATGTGTGCAGTGTGGTAAGGTGCATTATCCTGCTGGAAGAGGCCACTGCCATCAGGGTATTCCATTGCCATGAAGGGGTGTACCTGGTCTGCAATGATGTTTAGGTAGGTGGCACGTACCAAATTGACATCCATATGAATGGCCGGACCCAGGGTTTCCCAGCAGAACATTGCCCAGAGCATCACACTTCCTCCTCCAGCTTGTTGTCTTCCCACAGTGCATCCTGGTGCCATCACTTCCCCAGGTAAATGGCACAGACGTACATGGCTGTCCATGTGATGTAAAAGATAATGAGGCTCATCGGACCAGACAAACTTCTTCCACTGCTCCAAGGTCCAGTTCTGATGCTTGCGTGCCCATTGTAGGTGCTTTCGATGGTGGACAGGGGTCATCATGGGCACTCTGACTGGTCTGTGGCTACACAGCCCCATAGGAAGCAGGGTGCGATGCACTGTGTGTTTAGACACATTCCTCCCATAACCATTATTACAATTTTCTGTGACTTGTGCCACAGTAGACCTTCTGTCTCTTCAGACCAAACGGGATAGCCTTCGCTGCCCTCGTGCATCTATGAGCCTTGGGCGCCCAACACCCTGTCGCCGGTTTGTGCTTTGTCCCTCCTCAGACCACTGTTGGTAGGTACTCACCACTGCTGACCGGGAGCCTTGCCGTTTCAGAGATGCTCTGACACAGTTGTCTGGCCATAACAATTTGGCCCTTGTCAAAGTTGCTCAGGTCTTTACAGTGCATCCGGAAAGTATTCACAGTGCTTCACTTTTTCCACATTTTGTTATGTTACAGCCTTATTCCAAAATTTATTACATTCATTATTTTCCTCAAAATTCTTCAAACAATACCCCATAATGACAACGTGAAAGAAGTTTGTTTGAAATCTTTGCAAATTTATTAAAAATAAAAAACGAAAAAAATCATGTACATAAGTATTCACAGCCTTTGCCATGACACTCAAAATTGAGCTCAGGTGCATCCTGTTTCCACTGATCATCCTTGAGATGTTTCTACAACTGATTGGAATCCACCTGTGATAAATTCAGTTGATTGGACATGATTTGGAAAGGCACACACCTGTCTATATAAGGTCCCACAGTTAACAGTGCATGTCAGAGCACAAACCAAGCCATGAAGTCCAAGGAATTGTCTGTAGACCTCCGAGACAGGATTGTATCGAGGCACAGATCTGGGGAAGAGTACAGAAAAATTTCTGCAGCATTGAATGTCCCAATGAGTACAGTGGCCTCCATCATCCGTAAATGGAAGAAGTTTGGAACCACCAGGTCTCTTCCTAGAGCTGGACACCCGGCCAAACTGAGTGATCGGGGGAGAAGGGCCTTAGTCAGGGAGGTGACCAAGAACCCAATGGTCACTCTGACAGAGCTCCAGCGTTTCTCTGTGGAGAGAGGAGAACCTTCCAGAAGAACAACCATCTCTGCAGCACTCCACCAATCAGGCCTGTATGGTAGAGTGGCCAGACGGAATCCACTCATCAGTAAAAGGCACATGACAGCCCGCCTGGAGGACTCTCAGACCATGAGAAACAAAATTCTCTGGTCTGATGAAACAAAGATTGAACTCTTTGGCCTAAATGGCAAGTGTCATGTCTGGAGGAAACCAGGCACCGCTCATCACCTGGCCAATACCATCCCTACAGTGAAGCATGGTGGTGGCAGCATCATGCTGTGGGGATGTTTTTCAGTGGCAGGAACTGGGAGACTAGTCAGGATCGAGGGAAAGATGAATGCAGCAATATACAGAGACATCCTTGATGAAAACCTGCTCCAGAGGGCTCTGGACCTCAGACTGGGGCGAAGGTTCATCTTCCAACAGGATAATGACCCTAAGCACACAGCCAAGATAACAAAGGAGTGGCTATAGGATAACTCTGTGAATGTCCTTGAGTGGCCCAGCCAGAGCCCAGACTTGAACCTGATTGAACATCTCTGGAGAGATCTGAAAATGGCTGTGCACCGATGCTCCCCATCCAACCTGATGGAGCTTGAGAGGTCCTGCAAAGAAGAATGGGAGAAACTGCCCAAAAATAGGTGTGCCAAGCTTGTAGCATCATACTCAAAAAGACTTGAGGCTGTAATTGGTGCCAAAGGTGCTTCAACAAAGTATTGAGCAAAGGCTATGAATACTTATGTACATGTGACTTTTTTTTTCGTTTTTTATTTTTAATAAATTTGCAAAGATTTCAAACAAACTTCTTTCACGTTGTCATTATGGGGTATTGTTTGTAGAATTTTGAGGAAAATAATGAATTTAATCCATTTTGGAATAAGGCTGTAACATAACAAAATGTGGAAAAAGTGAAGCGCTGTGAATACTTTCTGGATGCACTGTACGTACTCCTAACCATTTCTCATGCATTCAACACATTGACTACGAGAACTGATTGTTCGCCTATGATCTAATCTACCCAGACCTTGACATGTGGCCTTGTTGGGAGATGATCAACATTATTCGCATCACCTGTGAGTGGTCATAATACTTTGGCTCAGTGTATATCTTTATTTTAAGGATGTTTAGATATTTTTACTTGAAAACTAGACACAAATACTGAAAATAATAAAGAAAACAATTTTCTCGCAGTGCAGGGGCAGTTTCTGGTTGTGGTGACCACAAATTGGTTAGGGTTGAAGAAAGTGAATAATATTGGCTTTTAAAATCCTTTCCTCTCTCTATTAGCTCTCGTTAATGAATATATGCTTGGCTGCCACTTAAAGTGAGTTTCTGTTTGGCTAATTAAAGATTGGTATGAACGAGTGTGTTGTTAGTGTGTTTATGTGTGAGTGTGTGTGTAATGGAATCAGTCTGATATTTTATTGAGTGATTTGTCTGCAGTTCACACAAAATTTTGGACTTATTGGCTTGCATTCATCTGCAGGAACACACTTTGCATTTGCAGCTTGACCTCAAAAAGAGAGTTCAGATCCTCCTGCAGTGGTGAGCAGCCTACAATGGTCAGACCAAATCAATGTGTCATTTCCCCACTGTCTTTTGTGACTTTTAAACATTACGGCAAATGTTCAGGTGCTACTGTAGAAGTTGAAAGCTATTTGTTATAAGATTTGAACAGCCCCTTTGATTTTGGCAAAGATATTTTTGTTGTCTACTGTTTTGAATAGCCCTCGCGTTGGAAGCGCATGATGCCTAAAAATTATGTCTAGCTTGGCAGCTTGGTTTAAAACAAAGCCAGAATTATCATACTTAATCCAGTCAGGATTATTGAATCAGATAAACACTCATAAAGGATGAAGCAAATTTTCCAGAATATTTTCTTGCTAACAAGATATAATCAAAGGTTTGATAGTAATGATAGGGGGCCAGTGCTGCATGTCATACAATGTTGAGTGTATTAACTGTTTTGGGAGGAAGCATATGATATTAACAAACACTTTGAAGGGTAAGCTCAGCCCTGTCAGAAACAAAATATGACATCCACAAAGTGAAAGTGCCCGCTTTCAATTTACATTCAATGACAAATGGAGATGCAGGAAATGAATATTGGTGGTGGACAGTGATGACATGGCCTCTTGATACATTTGGCAGAAAATGGCCTGCCAAATGTAAAGCAGGGAGTGTTGAGGGAGCAGAGTTGGTCTTCCCAGTCAGTCATTACTGATTCACTGCTGGAGCGGTAAAATGGAGGCTTTATTTCTGTTGCTCTAACTGAAATCTATTATGAACACACAAACACACATACATTCAAGGAAGATAGAGAGCGATTTCACAGCAACTCTAAAATTATGAGCTTTGAAATGAGAGAAAAGGGTAGAAAAAAAAACAGAGATAGGAAGTAATGCTCTCAAATGCTTAGCATTTTTCCTTGTAGAATAGATACATTTTTCACAGACGTTTGTGTGTGTTTATGCCATCTGTGTGTGTTCATTATTGCTAGAAATCACTGGCTAAAGTGGCTCTGTTTCTTTGCCCCTTCTGGTATAAGATTCCCAAACCCTGTCCAAGGTTATGGAGATGATGTGGTGTTGTCATCAAGGCAGGAGAGTGTAATTACCAACATGATCTCATGTAGAAACAAATTCTTACAGTGATCGGGATTGGAAGTGAAGAGTACCAAGTGTGCTGTTCTCTATGATAGGCGCAGCGGAGGAAACAGGTGGTACAAAGCCAAAAGTGACAAGCTTCCTGAATTCTTAGTTCATGGGTAATGCCTAAAAGTACAGTATATGCCTGACATGAGAACTATTGTTATCTGGGTCATAAATTTAATGTTGCAGGAGACTGGGAGGAACAAATCAGTGATATAACTAATAAATACTTAAACAGGTTGGAACTGATTGATACATCCCCGTTACCCTTGATCATGAAACTACAGGCTGTCCGGGAAGTTGCGCTCGTTGAAATTCAGCACTTCTTTTGTAATGTACATATTCCTAAATGTAATCTTGACAAGATGGACAATAAGACTGTGAGTTTTGTTTGGAAATGGCTAGGATTAAACACACTTTAATCTTGTTTGCGTTTGCAAACCATTCACTTTCACTGTTAAATTTCACAGTTCCATTCACTCTTAAACTGTCACTGTTGTAGAAGTTGGGTGTTGTTTCGACTTGTACATGGAGGAGAGTTTTAATACTAAAATGTTAAAATACCAACCACTTAGAGAAGCATTGAATGCTTGTGGCTATAAGTGTACAGTAGTCGTATTAATTTTTGACAGTCTTGGACATGTACACAAACTACGTGTACATGGTTTACAAATTGCTGGACTAGGAAAAGGAAGAGCTAAATAACTAGCAAAGTATTGCTCCGTGTCAGCTGTTATAGGTAGTTTGTCCAAATGGAGAAGGCGCTGTTACCTTTACCCATAGTGATTGTGATTGATTGTGATTGATTATAACTACCTATAGTGATTTTTTTCTTGACTGTCATTTTATCAGTAGTATGGTAAATAGCACAACGTGAGTAGTTTCTCTTGTTGTAAATTGTCCCTTAAAAACATCTGAATCCTGTAAGAATATTCTTGATTTTAACTGTGAATCCAAATAAAGCATTTAAATGTGTATGCTGATGGCTATTTAGTGAGATATCACAGGTGCAGACTCATCTGAGTGCAGTTTAGCACACATCATTTACACTTCAATAAGTAATACTAACAACGCCTGTGTCCTGTCCGTCAAACTCCGTCTCTCTCTCTGTCCTGTATCTGTTTAAGCATGAAGAGCACCTCTGATTTGTGTTTGGGCTTTTAGGAGTGTAATTTCACCTGTCAGGAGGGAGGGTGGGAGGGAGGAGAGAGAGAGAGAGAGAGAGAGAGAGAGAGAGAGAGAGAGAGAGAGAGAGAGAGAGAGAGAGAGAGTCAAACCAGCGAATCATCCTCCAGTTCATGCATACACTCATACACCCTCATACAGTCATATAGGGCTTGGTGGTATGATGGTATATACTGTGCGATGGGAGATGTGTCAACAGGTAAAGATTCTGCTACACCATTTCTATCAAGGTAGATATATCTGTGTGGCTAGTTGACAGGATTGCTTTATGATATTTACACTTGAAAGCTAATACAGAGTGGAACGTGTCCCAAACAAGCAACCTTATCTCATAGAAGCACGTAACTATACCTACATTTTTGTTTAATGATTTTTATAGATTAAATTTCTCTGACGTCACAACACAGGCAACCGTGCTTCCGGGTTCTTTTAAGCAGCAGACTTTAATGGTGAATATAGTTTATTATGCACTAACAATTTTATTAATCTTTTAAGCATTATTTAGTGTAATGATAAATGTTATAAGTGTTAATAAAAGTTATTATAAATGGATTTCTATTGTTTATAGTGAAGAAATTATGTGGTTTCTTTCGGAAATATAGGCAAAAACAAGTTTAAACATGGTTCAATGGGCCTGCGTGATTATGTCGGACATGTAACAGGTTGATGAATACACATCATAACAAGATATACACACGTCTAAAGCATGAGAAATTGAGTATTTATAAATGAAAACTACCATCATACATACAATATGCATCTTAATGGCTTAAATTATAAACCCATATACAGTAAATAATATTTGACTTCAATATCACCAAATATTGAACATTCAGGTTTAATATAACAGTCGTTTTCGACTGAACAGTTGTTACATGCTGCATTAAAAATAAATGCAAAGACATCATTTAGCAGTATGACATAGTTTCTATTCACGTATCTTTTGATTCCTTTCACAAATGGTGGAAACGTTGTCCGTTCTTCCTGTTAGATCTTAGATGGTGGTCTTGTTCATATAAAATCATCATTAGGTCATATTTAACCTCATATCTGTCACAGCGGTTGCACTTTGGTTATTCAAAACAGCCATTTGTGATCAGGGGTTTACACGATATCTTCATGAAAAGTTCAGATCCACTAACACTAGCTGCAGGTCATTTGGGTTTAATAGAGCAGATGCGATAACAATGACGATAATCCGTGGAATATCATCATTTATGTAAAATCCTTTTTTTCTTGATCCAAAGTGGAAATTTAAAGAAGCCCAAATCTCCAATACTCTGCAGGAAATGGGTTGTTTTAACTCCATAAACAGCACTTTTGGGGCATTTTCACCTCAATTTGAGCAAAGTGCCCAAATGTAACGGTAGCAAGCTGGTACGTGATAGCTGTACGGGATGTGTAAACCTCACACCCCTAGCCTCAAGAGGCACACTAGCGACTGACGCTAGAGGCTGTAGCCTTTAGCCACTTCTTTAGCGTGCCTGCCTCCCATGCCAGAGACGCTGGTTCGAATCCCATTTGGAGCAGGACGAACAGGACCAGTTTCAGTGGTGCCATGACCCAAATGGGAGTGAGGTTTAGGGGGTTGAGTGTAACGGGAGCCAGCTGGTACGTGATAGCTGTGCAGTATGTGTAAACCTCACTCCCCTGGCCTCAAGAGGCACACTAGCAACTGACGCTAGAGTCTGTAGCCTTTAGCCTCCTCATTAGCGTGCCCACCTCCCATGCCGGAGATGCTGGTTCGAATCCTGTTAGGAGCGGTTCGAGCAGGACCGGATTCACATAGACAGCAGTTCTTTTGTTGGCTACTAAAAGAAACTGGAAGTGGCATGGCAGAGCGTTTGTTTGTAAACAGTAACTTAATCTAAGTGGCTCATTGTATGTATGTAGTATCCTGATGAAATGAACACTAGAGTTGCTACAACAACAATGACTTTTATTTCCTTTTACAAAAATTCAGAGAAACTCACAGTAGCTCAACTGATAGAGATTTGCTCTTGCAATGCAAAGGACCGGGTTAGAAGTCCTAAAGTCGACACATGAAACAAAAGTGTCTTAAAATGACGTGGTTGTTTCAGCAATTTTATTTTTCATCTCACAGTTGTTTTTTATGGTACTAACGGTTAGGTTTAGGTTAAAGTTTAGGGTAGAGAGGTACAAAGGTTTTGTTGATTTAAAACTCGATAGACCATTACACTTAAAAACCTCATCTGTTTGGGAGAAAATTTTGCTTGTTTTTTGCGCCACTCAGAGGAAATTTCTCCTGGAAACTGCTGCGATATGTATAAGGAACCATGTAATATAATTTTGCAAAAATGTCGGCAAAGTCAGGTAATATTCATGATGTCAAGATCCAAACAGGTCAAGATTAGGTAGAACTTATTGAACAAAGCAGAGTTGGCATTGTTTATGTGGTGCAATGTTGCAACATGACAAATTAATATAAGATTAAATAGATACGAGGCCCCAGGTGTGTGTTTCAGCTCAGTTACAATGGCTTGCATGAGAACACCCAGAAACTCACTTAACTGCTCTTAAATTGGTCTTAAAGTGAAGTGAATATAGGTTCAGCCAGAAAACAATTACACACTCACAAGCTGTTTATTTTTGTGGCATATAATGTATAACACTTTCATGAGTATGATTCATTGTTCAGCAATGAATTTTGACTCTGAAGTGAAGGTCAAACAATTATGCATTGCAATGTTTAATCTATTAGAAATGTGGACTTGGATGAACATAACTTTAAACAGATTTAAATGTAATTGTGACTCATTACTGGTGTGGTTTGGTTCAGGCTTTTCCAGCAACTGCACTATCAACAAATCATGAGACATTTCATTTAATTAACTCTGAAAGACATGCTATATTTCAGTGACTCTCAAATTTCTGCCATGGAATTTAGTGTTGATGAAATCAATTCTCCCAAACTTTTCAAAGACTGCAATCATTTTTAGATGCTCTTTTAACTTTAAAACAAACTGATATTGACTGTAGATTGTATTATTTATATTGATGGTAGACTACAATTTAATTTGAAAATGTAATTCACTGATTTGTGGCTTGGTTATTGGATTTACATGTGGGTCTCAATTATGTGTAAGTGCTTAGATTTTCTTATTTTAATCCACGCAATCCCACCAAGCTCCAAAAATGACAAAAAAGTGCCATTCAAGTATAATGAAAGTAGTCCATTATGAATTGTGTGGTATATTCCGAGTCTTCAGAAGCCATACGATAACTTTTTATGAGAAACAGACAGAAAGTTATTATTCACTGAAATCAGGCTCTAAAATCTTATTTGCATTTGCATATTTAAACAGTATATGTTGCGCCAAGTGTGACGTGAATGAAACCAAACAGCATTGCTTCTTGCATGTTTTGTAACCGATCCCGACATGCTAAATTTGAATGAATGACATTTTTGGTGAGCTATTCCTTTAAGAGATATGAATTTAACATATGTTTTATAAAATGGGCTGACACTGTGTGGGGAATTTTGTCATGTTTTGATTAAATCATTCCTGTTTCTTTCTCTGTATTTCTTTATTTCTCTATGTCTGTCTGTCTGCCTTTCTTTCTGTCTCTCTGTACCCTTGTGTGCAGAGCATAACCACTTTGATGTATAATTGAGTCCTCCACCCTTTTCCTCTTGCACTGTCTTTCCACTCTTTCCCTGGAGATAGCGAGAGAGAGAGATAGCAGGTCTACCACACACACACACACACACACACACACACACACACACACACACACACACACACAGAAAGTCAGAGAGAAAATATAGTCCCTATGATGTGTGAGGAGTTTTCATGAGTAGTGCATAGTGGAAATGAAGATACAAGCGTTTTTTTTATTTATTTATTTTTTTTAATGGATTACACTATGTAACAAAATTTTTGTTCCTGGGTAGTAAGTGTTAATTCCTAATTGCTTATGCCTCAAAAGTATAGAAAATGGTTATTATTCCCCACAAACTTTGCTTTTGTGACCAGGACAGTGATATTTTGAAATGTACCTATTTCCAATGAGAAAACAGCAAATTTGTGTCTTTCTGTTCACATAAAGTCAGAAAAAAACATCTTATGAATCCAAAATCCTTCTTTATCTGTGCACCGGCTTTGACCTTTGCCTCAGACAGCTTAGGGAAGAAGTCTTGAAGGTACTTGAAGGCTGCCGACTCCTTATCTAGAGCTCTGACAAATTGTTTCATAAGGCCCAGTTTGATGTGCAGTGGTGGCATCAGCACCTTCTGGGGGTCCACCAGTGGCTCCCACTTTACATTGTTCCTCCCCACAGAGAACTTGGTCCACTGTGGCCAGTCCCGCCTGTGGTAGTGCGCCTTGGTGTCCCTGCTGTACCAATGGCAAAGATAGCAGGGAAACTTGGTAAAACTGCCTTGGAGACCCATGAGGAATGTCACCATTTTGAAGTCTCCTATGACCTCCCAGCTGTACTCATCATACTTCAAGGCGTCCAGCAAGGTCTTGATGCTGATGTGATCCTCTTTGAGGTGCACTGAGTGAGCCAGGGGAAGAGACGGGCATTTGTTACCATTATGGACCAGCACGGCTTTAAATATTACTTTAGTATAAATACATGTTAATTTGGATTCATATGTTGTTTTTTTCTGACTTTATGTGAACGAAAAGACACAAATTCACCTGTTTTCTCATTGGAAATAGGTAAATCTCAAAATATCACTGTCCTGGTCACAAAAGCAAAGTTTGTGGGGAATAATAGCCATTTTCTATATTTCTGAGGCATAAGCAATTAGGAAATAACACTTACTACCCAGGATATAAATAATAAATAAAAAACACAGCGTTATTGTCATGTTTAAGAAATCTGGCTTTTTTCGAGGGGGATACTACAGTACAGGCATAAATTATGATTTTTTGTAAGATTTTACAATTTTGACTTTTGACAATATTTTGCAATATAAGTTTAACTACCAAACCTGCAATATAAAACCCATTGTATTGTATACATTTTTTGATACATTTCAAAACTTTTGACTATTTTATAATTGTAATTTATATTACCTTGCCATTTTATTAACAGCATGCAATTTAAATTGTTCCAGTTTACCTCCTTAATGCACATTCCAATTAATTTCTGATAAAGTCACACCCTACATTTATTTTCTTGTTAAATATCTTATTATACTTGTATGTCAGATTACGGAAATAAAAAAGGTCTGGACAGGCCACTCCAAACAAACAGAGGAATTTTTATAGCACCACAGAGCCCCAGTGTTTACAGTTTTTGAGAAAATTAGCGGCTTACTTATAGTTGTCTCTGTATATTAAGCTGGTATAGGAGAAAGTGTTTTAACACAGAAAAAGTTACACACTTCAGCTTGAAGTTTTTTTATTTTATTTGTTTTCCTGAATAGGTAAGTGAGTAGAACCATATGCTTACCACATTGTGTGTATTTATTTATTTGTCTTTTAAGTTGTGTTCAGAAACATTTACTTTAATTCAAATATGACTTTTGATAATATGGCTAAGGTTAATAGATTTAAGAGAAAATCTATGGGATATTCCAATGATTTACACTATTTAAAATCCGTACCATTTATAAGACCCTAACACCCCCTAATGTAATAAATCCAAATCTATCCAATGTGTGCCCCTTTTATGGTATAAGAGAAATCATTTTTCATAGTTTTATGAGAGTGTATGAGGTTATGTGGTTTGTTTGTGGTTCTGAAGGACCTTTTTGAAAAGTCTGGTAAGGTTTTTTCTTCTCATGTTATTTTTGGTCCTCAATATAAGGAGTCTCATAGATCAAAAAGCCAACTTTTGAATTTTTTAGTTGGTCAGTCTAAATTTTCCATCTACTTAAGTAGGAAAAATAAAGTAGAGGGGAGAAAAGGACAAAGTGTGGTGACAGTTTTTAAAAACCGTGTGAAAGGAAGAGTTCTGATTGATTTTCGTTTTATTTTTAAATGATGAAAGATTATGAAAGCTTTTTATTTCATTGGGGCTATAATGAAGTTATATGTTCTGTGGTAGAGGAAGAGTTAGTATTTTCTTTCTTGTTGGTGTAAATTTTTATTTTTTGTATTTATTTGTTAAGATATTGACTAGGGTGTGTGTATTTATGGTAATATTTTATAAAGTTTTATTCTGGTTGGTTTGTAAAAGAGTAAATGTTGCATTTTAAAATAAAATAATCTCTCTTATCGCTCTTTCATATGAAAAATTCTCTTCATAAATGAGACGAGGTTGAATTTATTTTAGTTTGAATATTAAATCACTTTTGATTGGTTTTGTTTCACTCATAAATCTTGCTAAATAGCTCCTCGGTCTACTGTCTGCTGCAAAGCTACATGGACTGATTGCAAACGGGCAATCAGATCTACAGTACACACACACACACACTCACACACCTCAGCTCAGTATACAGTGCATCCGGAAAGTATTCACAGCGCTTCACTTTTTCCACATTTTGTTATGTTACAGCCTTATTCCAAAATGGATTAAATTCATTATTTTCCTCAAAATTCTTCAAACAATACCCCATAATGAAAACGTGAAAGAAGTTTGTTTGAAATCTTTACAAATTTATTAAAAATAAAAAACGAAAAAAAAAAAAAAAATCATATGTACATAAGTATTCACAGCCTTTGCTCAATACTTTTTTGAAGCACCTTTGGCACCAATTACAGCCTCAAGTCTTTTTGAGTATAATGCTACAAGCTTGGCACACCTATTTTTGGGCAGTTTCTCCCATTCTTCTTTGCAGGACCTCTCAGGTTCAATCAGGTTGGATGAGGAGCGTCGGTGTACAGCCATTTTCAGATCTCTCCAGAGATGTTCAATCAGGTTGAAGTCTGGGCTCTGGCTTGGCCACTCAAGGACATTCACAGAGTTGTCCCGTAGCCACTCCTTTGTTATCTTGGCTGTGTGTTTAGGGTCGTTGTCCTGTTGGAAGATGAACCTTCGCCCCAGTCTGAGGTCCAGAGCACTCTGAAGCAAGTTTTCATCAAGGATGTCTCTGTACATTGCTGCATTCATCTTTCCCTCGATCCTGACTAGTCTCCAAGTGTCTGCCACTGAAAAACATCCCCACAGCATGATGTTGCCACCACCATGCTTCACTGTAAGGATGGTATTGGCCAGGTGATGAGCGGTGCCTGGTTTCCTCCAGGCATGACGCTTGCCATTCAGGCCAAAGAGTTCAATCTTTGTTTCTCATGGCCTGAGAGTCCTTCAGGTGCCTTTTGGCAAACTTCAGGCGGGCTGTCATGTGCCTTTTACTGATGAGTGGATTCCGTCTGGCCACTCTGCCATACAGGCCTGATTGGTGGAGTGCTGCAGAGATGGTTGTTCTTCTGGAAGGTTCTCCTCTCTCCACAGAGAAATGCTGGAGCTCTGTCAGAGTGACCATCGGGTTCTTGGTCACCTCCCTGACTAAGGCCCTTCTCCCCCGATTGCTCAGTTTAGCCAGGCGGCCAGCCCTAGGAAGAGTCCTGGTGGTTCCAAACTTCTTCCATTTATGGATGATGGAGGCCACTGTGCTCATTGGGACCTTCAATGCTGCAGAAATTTTTCTATACCCTTCCCCAGATCTGTGCCTCGATACAATCCTGTCTCAGAGGTCTACAGACAATTCCTTGGACTTCATGGCTTGGTTTGTGCTCTGACATGCACTGATAACTGTGGGACCTTATATAGACAGGTGTGTGCCTTTCCAAATCATGTCCAATCAACTGAATTTACCACAGGTGGACTCCAATCAAGTTGTAGAAACATCTCAAGGATGATCAGTGGAAACAGGATGCACCTGAGCTCAATTCTGAGTGATATGGCAAATGAATACTTATGTACATGTGATTTTTTTTGTTTTTTATTTCTAATAAATTTGCAAAGATTTCAAACAAACTCCTTTCACATTGTAATTATGGGGTATTGTTTGTAGAATTTTGAGGAAAATAATGAATTTCATCCATTTTGGAATAAGGCTGTAACATAACAGTGATTCAGTGAGACGGTCGAGTTCAATTGGAATTTAAAGTGCATATTAATTGCGGTTATCTCAAATAACTGCAGTTAGATCAAACAACGCCGATCAGACGGTTATTTAATAATAATAGGCGACATGCCTAGTTCATATTGTAATCTCTCTCTTTTTTTTATGAAGTTCCAAACATAAATTCGGCAGGAGCTTTTTCATCTAGTCCTGCAGATCATATCTCAAGGATACTAAGCGGCTGCTTCCCACACTCCGGTGATAAACCTTCTAGCATTCCTCCACCTCCCCATCGCCACCTTTATATTTCATAATGCCTTTACTGTATTAATTATTATTTCAGAATTGTTTTAGACACACAATTTCCTTGTTTTAGTCAGATTGTCCATGGGAGATCTCAGAGCTCAAGCCCAGTCCTGTGTTCGAGCCCTTCTGTTATGGGCAGCATTCCAAATCTGTTCCCTATCTGTCACTCACTCGACATTGTGTTGATGCAGTGACACTAGGGGTCACACTTGGGAGCCCCAAACACCTCTGCTTTTTTGAAAAAAGGCCAATGAGAATTGGCGAGTGGAATTTGCATGCCACTTCCCCGGACATACGGGTATAAAAGGAGCTGGTATGCAACCACTCATTCAGATTCATTCAGACTGGCTAATCCTAGTTCACTCTCGAGAGTTGCTGTGCGCACACAAGGACCTCATGCTCCGGCACCTCAGCTGACTGGGGCTTTGGGTCAACTGGGAAAAGAGCAAGCTCTCCCCGGCACAGAGCATCTCTTTACTCGGTTTGGAATTGGACTCAGTCATGATGACAGCGCGCCTCACGAACGAGAGCACGCAGTCGGTGCTGAACTGTCTGAAGGCGTTCAGACGGAGGACAGCGATTCCACTGAAACTTTTTCAGAGGCTTCTGGGGCATATGGCATCCTCAGCGGCGGCCACACTGCTCGGGTTGATGCATATGAGACCGCTTCAGCATTGGCTTCAGACTCGAGTCCCGAGATGGGCATGGTGCCACAGTACACATCGCGTGACCATCATGCCTATCTGTCGCTGCCTCTTCAGCCCTTTGACCGACCTTGCATTTCTACGGGGATTTCCCTAGAGCAGGTCTCCAGTGGTTACAACAGACACCTCCAAGATGGGTTGGGGCACCGGATGCAATGGGCAAACAGCTGCCAGCTCCTGGACTGGCCTGCGGCTGCGTTGGCACATCAAATGCCTAGAGTTGTTGGCAGTACTGCTCGCCCTGCGGAGGTTCTGGCCATTGATCCAGGGCAAGCATGTGTTGGTCCGGACGGACAACACAGTGATAGTAGCGTACATCAACCGTCAAGGCGGTCTATGCTCCCGTTGCTTGTCACAACTCGCCCACCGTCTCCTCCTCTGGAGTCAGCAGTGCCTCAAGTTGCTACGAGCCACTAACATCCCGGGCGACCTCAACACTGCAGCGGATACGCTGTCACATCAGGTTACCCTCAGGGGAGAGTGGAGACTCCACCCTCAGGTGGTCCAGCTGATTTGGAGTCAATTTGGTCGAGCACAGGTAGACCTGTTGCTTCCCGGGAATCCTCCCAATGCCTGCTTTGGTATGCCCTGACTGAGGCATCCCTCGGTAAAGATGTGCTGGCACACAGCTGGCCCCCTGGACTATGCAAGTACCCAGTGAGTTTCCCCCAGTGAACCTACTTGCGCAGACCCTGTGCAAGGTCAGGGAGGATGAGGAGCAGGTTGTCCTAGTAGCAACCTACTGGCCCACCCAGACGTGGTTCTCGGATCTCGTGGTAGACACAATCACTCAGGCTAGGGCTCCCTGAGGCGCCTGTACGCCTTGAAGTGGCGTCTGTTCACTAAGTGGTGTTCTTCCCGACACGAAGACCCCCAGAGATGCGCAGTCGTATCAGTGCTTTCCTTCCTGCAGGAGAGGCTGGAGGGGCGGCTGTCCCCCTCCACCTTGAAGGTGTATGTAGCCGCTTGTAGAGCCGAGGAGGGCGGGGCCGGGCTGGAATGAGACACACCCGGTCCCCAATCAGCCTGATGGGGCACACGAGGGATAAAGGCGGCCGGGGACGACAGTTCGAGAGAGAGAGAATTGCAGGCAGCTGTACTGTGTGTTTTTGGTTGTGTGTTTTGTTTAAATTGTTTATTAAATTTTTATTTAAGTTGTCAAGCCGGTTCTCGCCTCCTCCTTTCCACTGAACCCCCTTACACCGCTATTTCGGCTCATCACAATGCAGTAGATGGTAAGTACTTGGGGAAGCACGACTTGATCATCATGTTCCTGTGAGGCACTAGGAGGTCGAATCCCTCCAGACCACGTCCTTCAGGGTCTACAGGGAGCTCCCTTTGAGCCCTTAGAGTCAGCTGAGCTTAAGGCACTCTCTTTGAAGACTGCCCTCCTGGCTGTGCTCACTTCCATCAAAAGGGTAGGGGATCTGCAGGCGTTCTCTGTCAGCGAATCGTGCCTGGAGTTCGGTCCTGGTTACTCTCACGTGATCCTGAGACCTCGACCTGGCTATGTGACCAAGGTTCCCACGACCCCTTTTAGGGATCTGGTGGTGAACCTGCAAGCGCTGCCCAAGGAGGAGGCAGACCCAGCCTTGGCGTTGCTGTGTCCAGTGCGAGCTTTACGCATTTATTTAGATCACACGCAGAGCCTTAGAAGCTCCGAGCAGTTCTTTGTCTGCTTTGGTGGACAGCGGAAAGGAAGCGCTGTCTCCAAACAGAGGATCGCCCACTGGGTCATTGACGCCATCACGATGGCATATCAGGCTCAGGACGTGCCACCCCCTGCGGGGTTACGAGCCCACTCTACCAGGAGTGTGGCGGCCTCCTGGGCCATAGCCAGTGGCGCCACTTTGGCAGACATCTGCAGAGCAGTGGGCTGGGCAAAACCCAACACCTTTGCGAGGTTTTACAATCTCCGGGTTGAGCCAGTCTCGTCCTGTGTATTGGCAGGCACGAGCAGGTAAGTTCCGGGACAGCTGGCCGGGTGTACCGCTTGCGTATAGCACCTTTCCCCTCCCTTGAGGTGAAGACGTGCACTCTTGACTACCAATCATGTTCACAGACTGTGATCCCTGGATGACTTTTCTCCTTAGTCCTCTGGCAGTTGAGTTTGCGGAGAAACTCGCTGACCGGCCAGTACGTGCGCTAATGAGCCCCTATACTGAGGTAGGTGCTCCACATATGCTGGTTCCCTGAAGGCGACCCCATGTGATATCTTTAGCAAAATCGTTTCCCTGTCGGCAAACTGCGTCTTCCTTGGGCAGAGGCCCCTCTGCCCCCAGTCGCCATGCTCTGTAGAAACTCCTCCCCCTTCGAGTAGGACCTACCATGGGACCTCTCCACATGACATACTTCCGACAAGACTCGGTAAGACCATGTGAAGTTTAAGTTCCACTCAAAATACCCCCCCCCCCTTTTGGGCGAGGTGTGGTCCCCGTGGTGTCTTCCCAGACACTTATGGCTCCCAGTCAGAAATTCCACTCTTTTTGGGGGAGAAAAAGAGAGGGAAAGAGACCTCGGCTGGGCTAGCCTGTCCCTATAGTTGGGCAGTCGACTTGTTCCTGATGGACCGTTCGACGCTCATAAGAGCGTTGGGAGAGGTTAAGTGACGGCCTGGTGCGCTGGCTACAAGGCACACAGTGGTCTGCCTGTCACACACCGCCAGTTCACGTAACACAGTTCAGAGAGTTTTGTATAGGGACCCCTAGAGTCACTACATCGACACAACGTCGAGTGAGTGACAGATAGGGAATGTCATGATTACTTTCGTAACCTTCGTTCCCTGATGGAGGGAACGAGACATCGTGTCCCTCTTGCCACAACGCTGAACTACCCGCTGAAATGGCCGGGACCTGGTCTCGGCTCCTCAACACAAAACCTGAATGAGTGGTTGCATACCAGCTCCTTTTATACCCGTATGTCTGAGGGAGTGGCATGCAAATTCCACTCGCCAATTCTCATTGGCCTTTTTTCAAAAAAGCAGAGGTGTTTGGGGCTCCCAAGAGTGACCCCTAGTGTCACTACATCGACACAATGTCTCATTCCCTCCATCAGGGAACGGAGGTTACGAAAGTAACCATGACATTTACTTTAGTATGCTCCAGGATTAAATGAACCAGTGAATTCATGAATTGCAAACTTTGTGATCCTGGCAAATCTGAACACAGTGTGAGATATTACTGAGAAGTTTTCAGAAACTCTAGAGGAGACGTATGAGATTACTGGGGTCTTTCTTTCTGGAGAAACATCAGAGAAGCAAGAGACTTAAAGTAAAGTCTCCATTTGCTCTCCTTTACACCTCACTGTTGTCTAGAAGAAACATTGAGGATATTAAAGATATCTAATTTGCAATTTTAATTTCCTACATTCATTTTTCTGCACTTGAACTGTCAAACTTTCTCTCTTGAGGTGAAAAAGATGAGAATATGCATTTGTTTTGATAAGTATAGGTTTCTTTTATCCCTGAAGATCAAAATAAATTTGAAGCTTTAGTCTGCAAAACATGGAAAACTTCATTATGCTGATAACATTGCAACATCATAGTGTAAACATTACAATGCTCATATTCTTTTTTTTTTTTTTTTCCTTCACAGCAATGAAATCCAGTGTGGTTGAATATTAAGGGTAAAAGCAGATTGGCCCTATAATTAGCGATTTTCTCCATGGCCACACTGGTGGTCTCTAGCACAGTGGGTTTAATTAGGTGCTGATAATGCAGCCCAATTAGACAGGACACCCATCTAATAGACAGGAAATAGACCTCACCCCAAAGAGCAACCATAACAGCAACATACTTCTCTTCAATTTCTCTTAACGTCCCCTGCTGATCTGAACATTTCAATGCACCTGCAAATGAAATTAATGGTTTTACAATACAGTAAACAAATGTTTTCTCAAATATACAAAGCAATCTCCCACCGACCCATGCTAATTTGAGTCTGTGCATGTACATGCTGTTCAAATTATCTGTTACGGAAACAAATAAAACACATATACATACACACACATTGATAATTGCAAATGCATCAGTATCAAATAAGTAAATGAAGCTGGATTGCGGCGTTCCCTTACACGATGCCCCTTTTGTTTGACAATCAGCTCTCTTCCCATTTGCATTTAATTCTATTAAAAATGTAATTCAGCTCAGAATAAAACGGAAAGAGAAATGAGACCTAGAGATAAAGAGGAAACAGAGAGAAGGGAAAATGCTTTCTATGTGTGGTAATTTCTTTATTTAAATTGGCTTTTGAAGATACTTTCAAAGCTGTTCTATTTGTTTGTGTTGTTTTTTGAGAAATAGTTCACCACCTCATGCTGTAAAAAATTGTCATTTGTGGAACACAAAAGGGTATATTTTGCAGAATGTTCAGTGCCGTCAATGATGGCAAGGCCATTGGTTCTTGCTTACCAATCACAACACACAAATTTTGAACAAGCAGAAGTGTAAATGAGATTTGAGAGAACAATTTCAGTGAATAATAATTTAAAGGAATATTCCGGGTTCAATGCAAATTAAGCTCAATCAACAGCATTTGTGGCATAATTTTGATTACCACAAAAATTTATTTTGACTTGCCCCTTCTTTAAGAAAAGCAAAAATCTGGGTTCCAGTGAGGCACTTACAATGGAAGTGATTGGGGCCAATCCGTAAACGGTATAGTAAAGTATAGTATAGCCACAAGACGTAAACAATATGTGTGTTAACATGATTTTAGTGTGATAAAATCGCTAACTAACCTTTTCTGTGTACTGTAAAGTTATAGATAATTTTACAACTTCATTGCCATGACAATGTAATGTCAACAAACCCCAAAACCCTAAAATGACGATTTTTACAGCTCAAATAGTGTATAATATTTAACAGAAAAATTCATGTAAGTGCTTTTATAAAAAGGCAAGCTTCACATTTCTGCCTTCACACCCTTTAAATTGGCCCAATGTAACTTTTATTTTTGCTTTTTTAAAGATAAGGACGGATGAGTTGAAATAATGTTTTGTGGTAATCAACATTATGCCACAAATGTTATTGATTGAGCTTAACTTGTATTGAACCTGGAATATTCCTTTAAATATCTGCCTGTTCATGACACAAAGCTATCATATGGCTTCAGAAGACTCAGAATATACATTAGTGCATGAGACAAATGGAATACTTTTATGCTACTTTTTGTCCTTTTTGGAGTTCATTGTATGGAAAAGAGCAACTAGGACATTTCTGCTTAAGAAAGTAAGTCAAACTGCTTTACAACGACGAGTAAATGATAGCAGAATTTTCATTAACATAATTTTCCTGTCCATTCCGTAGTGTTTCTATGGCGTGTTCATGCCAGGTGTGTGTCTGACCCTGAATTTCTCCCACTGAGACACTAAAATAGGATGAATGAGAGAATGAAAGAGTATGAATGATTTAGACAGAGGGATGGGAGATGGAGGGTTCTTTCTTTGTGGTGTCCTTGTTCTCTCACCATGAGGTACCTAAATATCTCTCTTTCTACATATCAATTCATTTTTGAATTGTGTTTCATTCTCTCTCCCTCTTTCTCTTTCTGTTTCAGTCTCTCTTGGCCTCCCAGGCTTTTTCCTCATTGTCTTTCTTCTTAAATACACAGACCAAATGCCCCCACAATGATAGTTACCTAAAATCACCTACATTGTGGGCACTAGCAAATGGTCCTGTAGCCCCAGCGGTGCAGGTGGCCCTGACCCTAAACGGAGACCCCCTCAGGGCATTTTGAACCAATTATATCATAGTTAGATTTGCTTACCTATAGTGCTTCTGTTTTGCACTTGATAAAAGCTGCTTCTGTTTACATATACTGTATACACAGACTTTTTAATTCTGTACAGAGGTGGCCTAAATGTATATACACACAATCACAGTTGCAAGAAACCTGATGTGCACTAACTGTCATGGCTAACTGGTAGTGTTGACAGTGGACTGAACAAATTCGCAAGAGGTAATCGTACTATTTACCAACATTTCAGCTAATCAGTTAGGGCGAACGTCATGTTGCATAGTTAATATTCATGAGCAAAGCTGATACGTTTTGTATTGTGAATATTGTTATATTTATATTGTGGGGGTGATACTAATACTCATGCATGATGTCACTGCTAGTGGCTCACCAAGATTTGTGGTACACCACTGTGTGTTTTCTGTGAAAGCTCTGATTATAGGAAAGAGGGATGAGAAAGATGGACTAAAAGAAGGTGGAGATGTGAGGCCCCTTCCGTTAAGAACCATTTCCATCAGATGGAGGAGGAGTGCTATTCTTCTGCTTCATTACTCATCTATCTCTCTCTCTGGTCTGTTTTTCCAGAGTGAGAGAGGGAAAGTGGATGTGGACAAAATGACCCAAAAAAATAGAAGGAAAATGAAATTTAAGAGTAAGAACAAGAAAATTGAATATCACATCTCAAGTAGTTTAGATGCAATGTGAATGAGAATGGGAATGCCAGTTTAATAGCATTTATAGAGACCACACACATACGTACTTCTCAAACACAAACTATACTTACAAAAAAGTATTGTGATAGTACCATTGTGGTAATACCATTGTATTTTGATACTGTTAAGTATACTATGGTGCTGAATGACTACCAAATTAATATACCCATTATGGTCAAAGTCATTTGTATTGTCTTTTTTTTCCCTTTGCAAACCGAAGCACGTGAAAAATTAAATGTAGTTTCCCAGGAAAGCTTCTACAGCCCTTACTTTTGAGGGAGGGGAGGATGAGCTGCTCTGTACCATGTGAAGTTCAATCAACCCAAATGTTTTGCTGATATTAAGGGATTGTTGTCCACACACCAGGTCTTGAGCTGCCTCATCTCGTCCCTGTGAGATGTCTTATCACTGGTAATGAGTCCCACATTTGTAGTGTCGTCAGCAAATCTAACAATGCGATTGTTCTCGTGTTTAGCGACACAGTCGTGGGTCAGCAGGAGCGGTGGCCCTGTGGAGCAACAGTTTCAGGGATAGTTCTCCCAAAAACAAAAATTCTTGATTATAAATTTTTTTTCATGTTGTTCCAAACCCGTAATACCTTTTCTTGTGTGGAACACAAAAGAAGATATTTAGCAGAATGTCCAACCTGCTCTTTTTCATATAAAAGGAAGTGAATGGGGACCAGTGTCAACCTTGGTATGGATAAGTGTATGGAAAAATTGAATGGCCTGTAAATTTTGGTCTTTTTCTCACACAAAGCTGTCATATGGCTTCAGAAAACTTGAAATATAGTCACATGGATTACTTTTATGATATTTTTATGGTGATTTTGTGTCCTTTTTGAAGGTTAAAAGTTTCAGACCCCATTCATTGTAATGGCATGGAAAAATGTAAAAAAAAAAAAAAAAAAAAAAAAAATACAAAATAATATACAGGTGCATCTCAATAAATTAGAATGTCGTGGAAAAGTTCATTTATTTCAGTAATTCAACTCAAATTGTGAAACTCGTGTATTAAATAAATTCAATGCACACAGACTGAAGTAGTTTAAGTCTTTGGTTCTTTTAATTGTGATGATTTTGGCTCACATTTAACAAAAACCCACCAATTCACTATCTCAAAAAATTAGAATACATCATAAGACCAATAAAAAAAAACATTTTTAGTGAATTGTTGGCCTTCTGGAAAGTATGTTCATTTACTGTATATGTACTCAATACTTGGTAGGGGCTCCTTTTGCTTTAATTACTGCCTCAATTTGGCGTGGCATGGAGGTGATCAGTTTGTGGCACTGCTGAGGTGGTATGGAAGCCCAGGTTTCTTTGACAGTGGCCTTCAGCTCATCTGCATTTTTTGGTCTCTTGTTTCTCATTTTCCTCTTGACAATACCCCATAGATTCTCTATGGGGTTCAGGTCTGGTGAGTTTGCTGGCCAGTCAAGCACACCAACACCATGGTCATTTAACCAACTTTTGGTGCTTTTGGCAGTGTGGGCAGGTGCCAAATCCTGCTGGAAAATGAAATCAGCATCTTTAAAAAGCTGGTCAGCAGAAGGAAGCATGAAGTGCTCCAAAATTTCTTGGTAAACGGGTGCAGTGACTTTGGTTTTCAAAAAACACAATGGACCAACACCAGCAGATGACATTGCACCCCAAATCATCACAGACTGTGGAAACTTAACACTGGACTTCAAGCAACTTGGGCTATGAGCTTCTCCACCCTTCCTCCAGACTCTAGGACCTTGGTTTCCAAATGAAATACAAAACTTGCTCTCATCTGAAAAGAGGACTTTGGACCACTGGGCAACAGTCCAGTTCTTCTTCTCCTTAGCCCAGGTAAGACGCCTCTGACGTTTTCTGTGGTTCAGGAGTGGCTTAACAAGAGGAATACGACAACTGTAGCCAAATTCCTTGACATGTCTGTGTGTGGTGGCTCTTGATGCCTTGACCCCATCCTCAGTCCATTCCTTGTGAAGTTCACCCAAATTCTTGAATCGATTTTGCTTGACAATCCTCATAAGGCTGCGGTTCTCTCAGTTGGTTGTGCATCTTTTTCTTCCACACTTTTCCCTTCCACTCAACTTTCTGTTAACATGCTTGGATACAGCACTCTGTGAACAGCCAGCTTCTTTGGCAATGAATGTTTGTGGCTTACCCTCCTTGTGAAGGATGTCAATGATTGTCTTCTGGACAACTGTCAGATCAGCAGATTGTGTAGCCTAGTGAACCAAACTGAGAGACCATTTTGAAGGCTCAGGAAACCTTTGCAGGTGTTTTGAGTTAATTATCTGATTGGCATGTCACCATATTCTAATTTTTTGAGATAGTGAATTGGTGGGTTTTTGTTAAATGTGAGCCAAAATCATCACAATTAAAAGAACCAAAGACTTAAACTACTTCAGTCTGTGTGCATTGAATTTATTTAATACACGAGTTTCACAATTTGAGTTGAATTACTGAAATAAATGAACTTTTCCATGACATTCTAATTTATTGAGATGCACCTGTATATATATTTTGTTTTTTGGGGGGTGAACCAGATACCATGCGAATTCGTAAGAATAGTACGAGATGGTGAAATTTTAAGAAATAGAATGACTTTGTTCGACAAGAAACGTACAACTTATATACCAACCAATCACATACGCTTTCTACGTGTCCTTGTAGAGCCCGTTGCTTCGTTTCTTCTTTGTAAAACTAAATGTGTGTCAAGGAAAGGCAAAACTAATAATGAAGTGTAACACGTTACCCAGCCCCTTAACCTAACCATGATAGTACTGAAAAAGCTGTGTTGGACAGAAGAAAGAGAAACTTCCATGTTTCGAACATGCTTTAGTGATATTTTATTTCTCATTTTAACCCCTAACCCAAACCCCATATCTAAACTAACCATAAAATGTAACACCTTACCCAGACCCCAAACATAGCAATTATAGTAATGTAACTATACATATACAGTGTATATACCCTGCCGTTTACGGAAGAAAGCAAAACTTTCGGGTTCAAAATGTGTGTGTGTATGATATGTTTCATAATTTTAACCCACAATACAAACCCCATACCTAAACCTAACCATAAATTTGAAGCTGTGACCTTGATTGTAATTGATAAATATGTTTTAGGTTAAATAGGCTAAATACCAGTGTTTTGAAGGAGATAAGGGAATGTGATTGGTTGGTGTATATGTTGTAAGTTCAAAGCTTTCGAAAGTTGTAAGATTTCTTAAGAAATCTACATATTGTACTGTTCTTATGAATTCACATGAGACTATGTTGGCATGCATTAAGTGGGCTACTTTTTTGTCTCTGTCATTAAAACACACACACTTCTGCAATGTTGGTCTGAAGGGCATTGTGTTTGTGTGCATGTTGGATAAGGTGTTGAATAATTGATAAGCTCATTTCAGTGCTGATTTATGAGGTATCTCTCTCGCTCTGATGGATGACGGTGCAACACAAGACTTAGAAATACAAGTATGCAATTTGGAAAATGATTCAATTTTTCGGGGGGAAATAGAGAGGAATATATGTGTATTTGAAGTGAAAAACAAGCACTATAATGTATTAGAATTGCTTGTGTTGTATATCGCCGGCATTTGCCAACTCACAGACATTGTTGTTCTCAGGATGAAGTTCTACAGCATCAAACAGATGTTTATTCCATCCTGTGTTGTTTTCATAACACAAACTGAGCAGATTTTGAACAAAAGGAGGGATAATATATTCATTTACATAATAATTTCCTTGTCTGATGTAGGCGTCAAATTAAAACGTATATAGTTGCATTATAATTGGCATAATTTGGGAGAAAGTATCTTCAGCAAGGGCAACCTGCTGTCTGTGTCTCTGTCATTTCTCTTTAAACTCTGACGGCTTGCAGTGAAACTCACACAACTGACAATCTAGTAGTGTTAGCTAGAGAGTGAGAGCGAGATAGCGAGAGGAAAAGAGAATTAGTCAAACTATGAAAGTCAAATAAGGAAAGTGACATTACAAAGTGAGAAAAAGAAAGAGAAGGAATGAAAGTAGAGAGAAAGAGAGGCGTAATCATGAGTCCTGTAGCTTGTGGAGTGGGCGTTTGAGTCCAGTCTTTTAGCGGGCATAGCTGTAATCAGTGCATTATTGTTGGCAGTGCTCGGCCAGCTCTGCTTGTACCCTGCAGGGGTTTGCAGCTTTAAGCTAGCGCACTGCGTGATCATGCCACCGCACCACGCTGGCTCTGCAAATTAGCCCTTTTACTTTAACAGAGCTAGCCTCAGTTTCACACTGTACCTAACCTCCTCTATCACACAATGTCTCTATTAACCCTCCCAATCACTGAAAACCTACAGTACGCTACTACACTCAGACATCCACTCATGCTAAACCTTTACTAAACTTGAACTTTGTTCCTAACTTGCATTCACTCCCCCGCTTGCCCTTTAACTTTGAACAGCCAGCTGTTCGTGCCTGTATTGCAATCTAACTTTAATCAGCCCCCCTTGCCAAAGCTAGCAACAAGAAAGCGCTAATGGCCAGCCACGATGAGAGAGGCGCTAAGTCGCTAAAACAACTTTTCAGTTGTATAAAAAGTAAGACAATAGCTGGCTAACCACATACGTTTTAGTGTTTAAAGAACATCAGAGAACAAGAGAGTATGATAACTTTTTAGAGTGGTAGATTAAGGGGCGTTCACACATGTAGTGAATTACAGGGATAAAGTGACCAGATGTCATCCATTTTCAATGAGAGTTGGTGATTTCCAGAAACATGAGCATCAGCAATAGTTGGTGATACAACAAATGTGAATGAAACTCAACTTTAGGCAAATAAGCAGCAACGCTGTGCAGTGAGTACCAATGGGAGTGAAGACATTGCAGCTCACGTGATGAACGGCTACTTGAAACCAAAGGCACGAACTCCAACTATTTATTTGCTAATTGAGTCTTAGTGAGTATGTAGTGCCCTGCTGAGGAGGTTTGCTGGTCTTACCTGGTTTAAGCTGGTCTGTCTGGTGTTAAGATTGTCTAGCTAGTGTCCCGGTCTGACCTGCTGACAAGTGCACCAAAAAACCCCTCAGAACATACCTTATCAGCTTGGCCAGTCTGGGAGACCTTCTAACTACCAATGTGTTTTCAGGGTGAGTGCTCAATGAGTTAAATTGCTAATGTGTCTCTGTTGCATCAGGTTAATTGTTTAATGCACAATGTAATGGTCGGTGAACTGGGTACTGTAGAGGTGATACAGACCTTTGAGGGCCACTGGATTTAGCACATAAACTGGACTAAAAGATCTGTTCCAGACATTTTGTGGTTTTAACTGATATTTGCATTTTGTTGTGCGTAGCTCAGTATTTGTCTCTTGCATAATGTAAAATTTCACTTTTGTACATGAGAGCAAAAATGTGGACGGGTAGATCTAAATTGGCATATACTGTATAGCACAAGGGTCTTCAACAAGGGGTCTGCAACCCCTAGGAGGTCTGCGGTGGTGCTGCAGGGGGTCCGCAAATTTCTGTTTGATCCACCACCGGCACTTGTAATAATCACTTGCACGCGAGTCAGTACCGCCACTCCCTATATGCATATTACGCAGTCTGCGTAGGGCACCAACTCCCTAGGGGGCACCAGAAACTTTGATGGCTGCCCTTACTCGCACGTTATACATTATTCAAGGACCCGGTAGTAGTCATGGAACACAAACGATCGCGTCGCGCTCGCACGTCCCTGGCGAGAGAAGATTTTTTAAGATTTTAGTCCATCCACATTCTGAAGCCCCTCGAACCTGCATGCCAAATCTTCCTCTTGCAGTAATCCTTCCTCATATTCCTGCATCCCGTTTTATTTTGATATGAACTAAACGGAACGCCGAAAATTGTTAAAATTTGCTGAAATTAGCCTATCGCCCATGCTCATTACGAGCCACTCATAACGCAATGCATATCATGTTAAGCAGTGCTGCAGTAGAGGGTTGCATAAGTAAACGCATCTGCTATGCATTTTTCACTGTGTGCGAATGTCAACCTACAGTTTCTTGTATTATTAGTTGCTTTTTGCTTTCAGAACAATAGGCCTATACTTAATATACAGTATGGACCTACGTATGTATATGTAATATGTCTAAATACATAGTTACTGCTGAGATTATCAAGCTGCCATAGGCTACACTGACAGTGACTGTCAAATCAACATAATTAAAGGTGCATACAGTCATTTTGCAACACTCAATTTTCAGACAATATGCAAGGGGGGTCCTTGCTCCATCTCTCTACATACCAAGGGGTCCTTGGCCAGAAAATGGTTGAAAACCCCTGGTATAGCAGATTTAAACAGAGCTTTTAATACATAGGGTTTACAATCATAGAATATAGTGCATTACATACCTTGGATCCACAGTTCTGTCTAGGGATGTGCACAGTAACTGTTTGCAATATCTGGATGATTGCAAGGGTTCACGAATGGTTATTCGGTTATTTGTTGGGAAGCGGGAATAAAAAACATGAAAGATCTCTTGCACTCTTGTGAAGGAGGAAGCGGGGTCAGGTTAACAGTACACGTGGGTCATTTATTATCAACACTTGTCAGTGTATAAAAATGCTTTTCAGGAGTACACTGAACGCAAACATGCACACACAACTTTGTGCGTCTCTCTCTCTCTCTCTCTCTCTCTCTCTCTCTCTCTCTCTCTCTCCTCCGGCAGTCTGGATTGCTCTTTTATCCCTCTCCAGCTCTCACTGCAACACAAAACAGCTGTTAGAGATAATTTTCCACAGTTGTCAATCCTTACTGCTCTTCCTCTCCCGGCCTCGCTCTGCACAGACGTTGCTTGGCCACACCCACATCACCACAGCCTCAAACACTACTCAAAATTGCAGGGAATAAAGTGCACAGGGAGCTACTGCATGAGCCCAAATAGCACAATACATAGATATTCAAATGATCAAATCATTCACATTAAAGTAAAAAAATAAAAATAACTAAACTGTCACTGCCTGCGACATAGAATTGTTAACCAATGGAAAATACATCATATGAGAGTCAAACCTGATATGTTCACTGCCTGGACAGGTTCACATTTCAGTGTGGCGTAAAACGCTAGTACTGTCATGTGCGTGGAGTTATGCTGCTGCGGTTTATTAGCCTCTTTGGGGTGGTTCAATTTTTAAATGGTTTAGCATTTAACTTGTGGAATTATTGTCTTGCACACCAGAGCAAAGGGGAAAAACATTAGCTTACCATTTATCAAGCGCTGTAACTTTTCCAGGTGAAAAACATTCTGGAATGATGTGTAACTGTGTAACAGTCACATGAAGTCCTCTTTGCAACCTGAACTTCTTCAGAATGTCGAATCATTTGGCACCTGCACTAAAAAGGCTAGACCTAGCGCAACAAATGAAACAGAACATGGGTGTCTTGAGATGTGTTTATAAAAATTAAAGTTCTTTTTAACTTGACACGGCATCTAAAAAATGCAGTAGTCCTCCTATGTGAGACACTGTGAGACACTCTGACCGTTGACAATGGTCAAAGGTGTCCGTCCAGCGCATTTTAAGATAAAAAACAGTGCAGACGCACACAAAAACATGTGAACTGTCCCTAACTGCCCCTATAATTGAAAAACTGACCCAAACCCTGCTAAAACCCACTGGTTTATCGAGTCTCGTTGGACTCAGGTCGGGTTGAAGACATTTATTGCACATGTAGAATAACCGAATAGTGATTTTGGTGTTTGAATACAGGTGTGTCAAATGGTTAACCAAATGACGGCTATCCGTGTGCATCCCAAGTTCTGTCCAGATTATAGGCTGCAGTTATTTTAAGTGCTTCAGAAAAGCATAACATAACATAATTTTTTGCTCTCTGCAGAGGAATCATTTATGCTTCTTTGCTGCTGAACACTTGATGATAAGGATAAATTCAAGATGTAGGAGGGAGAATCCCTGTGAACACTCCTAATTCGTATCCACAGATAGACTGGGAATTCTTCAGATGTGTAAATGAGCTGAAATGGGGCTTTTGATCATTTAGAAATATGAGATAATAGTAATTATAAAGCTTAAGAACATGTTTAACCGAGTGTGTAGTAAAGCTGTGTGTGTATGCACGCCTATACAGTGCTCTTCAGCTGAATGTGTTGCTGCCCTTCAGTATTTGTTGTTCATGTCTCACTCCATATCTCACTTTGAATTTTGCTCCACTCATCAATCTGAATCTTTCATGTCTCAGTGTGAATGATAGTCCATGGGTCACACTGAATCTCCCTCCACTTGCTACTCTGAATCTCACTCTCATCTCTGAATCTCACTCTACGTCTCACTGCACTTTTCACTCTGAATCCGACTCAGTTTTTCACTCTGAATCTTGGTCTCACTCCATTCTGAATTTCACTCCATTATTCACTCTGAATTTTACTCCCATTTTGACTCTAAATCTCCCTCCACTTTTTATTCTGAATCTCACTCCACTTTTCACTCTGAATCTCACTCCACTTTTTTATCTTAATCTCAGTCTCGCTTCACTATGAATATTAATCCTCTGTTTACTTTGAATCTCACTCCACTTTTTATCCTGGATCTCGGTCTCTCTCTACTCTGAATTTCACTCTACTATTCAATCTGAATTTCACTCCCTTTTTGACTCTGAATCTCCCTCCACTTTTCTTTCTGAATTTCATTCCAGTTTTCTCTCTGAATTTCACTCCACTTTTTATTCTGAATCTCACTCAAATTTTCACTGAATTTCACTCCACTATTCACTCTGAATTTCACTTCCTTTTTGACTCTGAATCTCCCTCCACTTTTCTCTCTGAATTTCATTCCAGTTTTATCTCTGAATCTCATCTTACTTTTCATTCTGAATCTCATTCCACTTTTCACTCTGAAACTCACTCCACTTTTCACTCTGAACCTCACTCCACTTTTCACTCTGAACCTCACTCTACTTTTTATTCTGAATCTCACTCAACTATTTACTCAGAATCTCGTTCCACTTTTCAGTCTGAATCTCACTCCACTTTTCTCTCAAAATTTCACTCAATTTTTCTCTCTGAATCTCACTCTACTTTTCATTCTGAATCTTGCTCCACTTTTCACTCTGAATCTCGGTCCACTTTCCCCTCTGAATCTCAGTCTTGCTCCACTCTGAATTTCACTCCACTATTCCCTCTCAATTTGACTCCCTTTATGACTCTGAATTTCACTCTACTTGTCATTCTGTATTTTGCTCCACTTTTCACTCTAAATCTCACTCCACTTTTCAATCTGAATCTCACTCCTCTTTTTAATCTTAATCTTGGTCTCGCTCCACTCTGAATATTAATCCACTATTTACTCTGACTCTCACTCTGCTTTTCTCAGTGAATTTCATTCCAGTTTTATCTCTGAATCTCACTCAACTTTTGATTCTCAATCTCGCACCACTTTTTACTCTGAATCTTGCTTCACTTTCCCCTCTGAATATTGGTCTCACTCCACTCTGAATCTCACTCCCCTTTTCACTCTGAATCTCGCTCCCCTTTTCACTCTGAATCTCGCTCCCCTTTACACTCTGAATCTCACACCACTTTTTATTCTGAATCTCACTCAACTTTTTAATCTCTGTCTCACTCCACTGTGAATATCAATCCACTGTTTACTCTGAGTCTCACTCCACTTTTCTCTCTAAATTTCACTCCATTTTTCTCTCTGAATCTCACTCTACTTTTCATTCTGAATCTCGCTCCACATTTCACACTGAATCTCACTTCACTTTTCACTCTGAATCTCACTCCCAAGGGTGTAGATTCCAAGGAGGATGGGGGGAGAGGTAACACCCAAATAATCAAAACAAGCAAGTACAACCCCACCCCCCCACCCCAAATATTTATACCATGATCAATGGAAACATGTAAATGCTTCACGCTGCAACCCCCCACTGTTCAAGCCAAATCTACGCCATTGCTCACTCCACTTTTCATTCTGAATCTCACTCCAATTTCCACTCTAAATTTCACTTTACATTTCACCTGGAATCACATTTTTTCCACACTTTTTTCTCCTTGGTGTTTGTGTAATCTGATTTACACAAAACATCGATCACTCTCAGTGGGTGAATCTCGCTACACATTTTACTCTGAATATCACTCCACCTCTCCACTTTTCACTTTAAATGTCAATCCACTTACATTTGACAATGAATCTAACATCACATCTCACTTTGAATCACATTTTTCTCCTTGGTTTTTGTGTAATCTGATATACACAAACCCTGATTGCTCCCAGTGTGTGAATTTTGCTTCACTTACTCTGTATTTTGCTCCACATCTCACTCTGAAACACATTTTTTACATTTGTGTAATTGCTTTTTGTGAACTCATTTTCTTGTGCCACAATGTTTAGAAAGGCCACAAAGCTACAGTAATAATAAGTATCCTCTTTACTCTTCTCACATCTTTCCCTCTTTCTCCTCATGGTTTGGGAATAATCTTCTCTAACATGCCACAGTTGAAAGAGGCTGGGGAGTCCCTGCTATATTTGCAGTTTTTAATGCTATTAGATATGCCCCATCTCTCACTTATGCATTCTTCTTCTACCATCATTCTTCATATTTTATACTCTTGTCTGTTTTTTTTTTTATCTCAAGTGTTATATTTGAATTCAAATTTCTTTGTCAATGCAGATTGATGCTTTTTTTTGTATAGGGGTCACTAATTATTCTGAAATGTTTTTTTTTTTATCATCAACATCCTGTATATGTCATTTAATTGGTGAATTTCTTAGGCACTTTCTTGCTAGTGCTTTTGATGTGGACATGAATGTGTTTGATGTCAGACTTTGGTTTGTTTGTTTGTTTGTTTGTTTGGTTGGTTGGTTTGAAAGCTGTCTGAACTCGAGTGCACACCATCTTGAAATGGTGATCTGCTATTGATGACATAATTTGCCAATTCATAGTACATTTCTCACATTTTTCACATCTCTTGCAATGTATCTGCAGCACAAAATGTTGGTAGTAAAAGCAAAGGGATAAAACATGACTTAAACAGTGAAGTTGCTGTCTTCACCTCCTGAGTAATTTTCTAGATACAGTGCTAAACAGCTGACGCTAGTATTAATGGTGGCACTCACATTGATGATGCAAATGTACTGCCGTTTAGATTAGGGATGGGCACGAGTACTCGAGTACTCGGGTACTCGGACATGGCAGCAATGATCGATCATGAAAACGATGATTGATGGTGATCATGCATGATATGACTTTTCACTTAATTCGAAATTCAGTGACAGTTACCTGACAACTAAACACAAATATGTCAAAGAGGGAGCTTATTTTTAATTTTGAGATTGATTACGTTGTGATTTTGAGGGGCACATTGATTGTCAGAGACGTCTCATAGCAACCAAACTGATATATGGCGCTGCAATGCTATCGTTACGATAATCAAAAGATAGTGTAATTAACCGTGTTTTGAACACCTGTCTCTGCAAAACGTTTGCTAAACACGTTTTATTATCCTTTTATGTAAAAACTTTGACTCATAAATGGATATTATTTAATAAAAGTGAATGTTTGTCACTGACAGTAAACCTCCCTGCCCTAGGTGCCGAAAAGTTTGCGTGATGTAACACACACATGCATCTCGATGAAATGGGAGTTGAAGATTTCTGCACGAGTTTCCAAGTTAGAAGTCCAATATAAAATGTCATTCTTTTGCACTTTCCCCAGTCGAAAGGTGGAAATGATGACTCTCAGAGTTGAATGGAATGCTTTATGAATCATCACAGCAACAACAATACAGAGCATCGCAGCTTTCCCCACAGGAGCGAACACTTGGGGAGACACACACACACACACACCAGGCGTGTGGCAGTGGACTCAACGCGCTGAAGCAGCGCATACAGCAGGCGAGTGTTTCAAACAGCTAGACAGAGAGCAGCTAAATGGAACAGAATACAGCGTCTTCAAAACTGAACTTCAACTTAACATGCATATTAAAAATGTGATGGTTATGGGGTCTCCTGTTAAGCCAACCACGATTTGAAAATAGACGGTTCAGAGAGTCACAAAAAAAAAACTGGTGCGCGCTTACTAAGATTACTACGGTAACCTGAAGGAAGAACAGACAGATGCGCGTTCTTTCATTGAGTTGGGAAGCGAATCTTCACATAATGACAAAATATGATGCATTATATTTTGATTATGCAATCTTTTGTACATTTTGTAACAGGTTATTTTATAACAGCCTATAACAATGAATAGACAATACACTGGAACAACAAGATGCAATGCAGCAGCCAAAGACGTTTGTTAGACATGTTATACAGTTATGTACATGTCATTGCCCCTCAAGAACTCGAGTAGACAAAATGACCAAAATGCCCATCCCTAGTTTAGATCCAAATCATACAATTTGAAAAGAACCCTGCTGGTGGAGAGGGTGTAATCGAACTTGGGTTCATACCAAGCAATTGAGCCAAGTGTGAAAAATACAAACAAAGAAACTTTGAGTTGTGTTGGAAACGATGCATTGTCATTATTAAAACTGTTGTGAGATATGTCACTGACTTACCAGATTTGCAGAGAAAACATTGCTCAGATATCTTGTAAAATACAGTCTGTATGTGCTATAACTTTATGGCCATTATTAAATTGAATGACTAAACAAGTGTTCCTATTTCCTAAATTTCAGTTAGTCTAAAATGTTTTTTGAAAGAGTATGAACTTTAGCATGGAGGAGTTTAGGGCAGTTGAACAGTATGAGTGTGAGAGAGTGTTATCAGGGCAAGCCAAAAAGCAGAAGTGAGAATTCACTGTCCACATCTATCTTCATTCCTTCTTACCATTCTTCTTTTTCTAATCCTCTTTTCTCTTTCTCTTTTATCTTTTCCCTTCTTGTACCTCTCACGCTTTCTTCCTCTCCAATAGTTTATCTGAATCTTTTCTAATCCTTTTTTTTCAAAGGATGGATATCTGCTGCGTTATTGAAAGAGATAAAGAGTGAGCACTTGCAGAAGTACAACTTCTTCCTCTCAGGAGAGATCTGGTTTACTTTTGTGGAATAGGATGTGTCTCTCTCTCTTTCTCACTCTTTTCCTCTCTCTTACTTGTGCCTTAGGATTCTGGGAGTGGTGCATTAATATTGAGTCATTTATGTATACATGCATTTACAGTACCATATTATAAGCAGGACCGGACGAAATCTATGCACGCACAACTCCTGTCACATCATGGAAAATCTTTTATTCATATTTGTTCTACACATTCTCCTCCCTTTATTTGTTTGTTTATAAAATAATTTATCTTATTTCATGATGATTTCAGCTACCAATAAAAGTAATCTCAGCTCCATTTAACTGATTTTACTGTTTACAGTAAATCCCTTTTGCACAATTTTACAGATGTTCCCTCAAAATCAGCACATAAAATGTGGAAAAAGTCCACCGTTTCCACCTAGGCCTGATTATAAACATGAATAATGCAGCTTACTATTCATAGTCAGTCAAGACTTTAAACAGGAGTAGCATGAGTTTAAGTGCACTTGTCATTCCCATATAGTGTTGTTGTGTTTGTTTGTTTATAATATGTACATTTATTGTATGAATTAAAGATTTAATGATTTATCTATAATTTATGTAATCATGAAATATAATCCACAAAATCCTATAAAACTGGTCAAGAAACGTTAAATTTCTTCCAAAAACAAAAAAAAATACTTTTTTTTTCTTTTCTTTTTTTTAATAAAATCAAAATGAAAAAGATAAAAAATATATTTTAAGAATAAAGAAAATGAAGCTATTTTAACCATTTAAGGTGTTTTTAAGGATTTCCTGTTTCAGTGGCATAACCAAAATTAAAGGCTTATAAAAATAAATTAAAAAATATATAAATAAATAAAAAATAAAAAAAGGAGGGTAAAGTGTTTGGTGTCATTAGAAAGAAAACTTTTCAAATTGTTTAATGATATAAATTATGATACATTCTCAGACTCTCAGCCTAGAAACTGCTGGGGAAAACAATTGAGCCAAAAATTTTTTCTTATTTTTCTTATTTGACATGATATATCTCTGGTTGTAAATAAGGTGGCTCTGAAAAACTGCTTTTGTTTTGTTCCCAATCATGTCAACTGTATCTGAGAAAATGTTTGTGTTGACACGACAAAGCAATCAAAAGTTATAACATTACAAAATAATTTATCATAGTGTCCAAAAACATCTCCATGTGTCCAAAAGCCTTTCCAAACAAATTAAACATAATAATCGTACATAAAAAAAAAAACTAATTACACATGCAAACACAACAATGACTGAAGGCATGCATAGCATGGAGACATGATTTTAGTAATGAGATTTCACAGAATGAGTGCTTTTTGACTCAATGAGTCTGCATCGAGTCTGTGTCATTTACTTGTCGCCATCTCCTGGTGGCCATATGTAACATTGTGCTTTCTGTGGATTATCTAATGATCCACAGTTTGCATCCAATTACCTTGTGTGGGCTCGTTTGAAAGATAATCACCTCCACTAAATAATGGTATGTAATATTTTATGTTCTGTTTATTTTTCGTGAAATTATAAGCGAAAACGCTGCATGTAAGCAACACCAAAATAATTGTCAAAGAAATATCCTTAGCTATTACTCGCTATATTTTTGTCTGTGAGTAAAACAAATGGGCTGATTGTATTCTACTCTTTGAGAGCTTTCCAACAACATACGACACATGGCTGTTTGATCAGTTTGATGTTTTTACTGATTGCAATAGTACAGATGTACAGTGCAGTTTTTTATAAATTATCAAAACGGAACACTTATGATTTGTCTGCAAATTTCAAAGCACTTGTTCATTTTTGGTCATAATGCCTGCATGCATTGGAAAGTAGAGCTTCTAAGCTTTCAAAAGATACCTATTTTGTGTTGGTCAAGACTGTAGTTGTTAAAAAGTTTGACGATAATTATATTTTCCTCGCAGGCCTGCCAGGCTTAAAGGGTTAAGGGTTTTTTTTTTTTTTTTTTTTTTTTGCATTATGAAATTGTTTTCCTTACCAATACCAATACCAATGCTCCTTCTCGGGCTAAATCTCTGGGGGAGCCAAAATGAGGAAAAAAAGAATGATCTTTAAGATTCTTGTTATTTGTGTAGTGTTCTATCTCTAATCCCTTTCGACCTTTAAACAAAGTCCTTCAGCAGTTGTCTTGCGATCAACTGGTCGATGTTATAAGCACCCCTGCTATAAGTGTATAAATATATTTTGTTGTAGCATTAGGGTCGGGGTTAAAACTTCGAGACTGTTTAAATGCACTCTTCCAGCTGTTTAGCTCTGGGCTCTGTGTATGTTCTGAGTAAGTTTTATGGCACGTGTGTGCTGTTGTGCTGGCCGGCTGCATCATGTCTCAGTGAACATCTCTGACGTCTGTCATTTACTGACATGTACAATGACAAAAACAAGAACTGTCACTCATCTGAAATATGCTGAAACACAGCATTACAAAGTATTCCTCATGCAATAATCTTTCTTTCTTTCTTTCTTTCTTACTTAATTAATTAATTATGTGTTTCATTTCTCTCTGTGTGTGTTTGTGTACAGAGCACTCCAGTGGGAACATCAGTGTTTATGGTGAACGCCACAGACCCGGATCAGGGCACGGGCGGCAGTGTGCTGTTCTCCTTCCAGCCTCTCTCTCCGTTCTTTGCCATTGATGGGGCCAGAGGAACAGTTACTGTGACCAGAGCACTGGACTATGAGACCACAACTGCCTATCAGCTCACTGTTAATGCCACGGTTAGAAAACACATACAATTCAACAGAGCTCTAGATTGTACATTTATTAGTAAGTAACCAACATTTATTAGTAAGTAACCAACCAACCAGAATACCTTAGCAATGCCCTAGCAACCATTCAGAACATCTTAACAACCTCATAGCAAGGCCCTGGTAACCACTCACAACACTCTAGCATTGTGGTGATGACATTTGCATGGAAAAACATAATATGTGTTTGTGTATTTTTTTATTTTTATTTTTATCTTTTTCTCCGTTAAAGGACCAGGATAAACGTCGTCCTCTATCCAGTCTGGCTAATTTGGCAATTACCATCACTGATGTTCAAGACATGGACCCCATCTTCACCAATCTCCCATACAGCACCAATATAATGGAGGATGCACCACCAGTCAGTATATGCACACACACACACACACACACACACACACACACACACACACACACACACACACACACACACACACACACACACACACACACACACATACACACACACACACACACACACATTCATGTTGGTGTGGCTATCCTTATGAGGACTCTCCATAGACATAATGATTTTTATACTGTACAAATTATAGATTGTATTCCCTAACCCTAACCCTAAACCTAACCCTCACAAAAAACTTTCTGCATTTTTAAATTTTCAATAAAACATCGTTTAGTATGTTTTTTAAGCGATTTAAATTATGGGGACACTAGAAATGTCCTCATAAACCACATTTATAGCATAATACCTTTGTAAATACCAGTTTGTAACCTAAAAAAAAAGTCCTCGTAAACCACTTAAACCTGCCCACACACACACACACACACACACACACACTCACACTCATACATATACTGTAAATGTGATAATGCACTTGTGTAATATATAAATGGTGAATCTCATAAATACAAGGTCACATTACTCCCCAAAATCAAAAGAAAAATTATTTTGCATATAGAAAATGAAGCCTTTGTAGGACCATTAGGGTGTTGTTGACAGTTTGACATTGTTTTCATGACAGTGAAGCACATTTTCCCTCCACACATTCTTGTTACTGTAATGTATCTGAATATCTTTCTGAATATCTGAATGTTTTTATAACTCTAATTGTTCTCAGTAGTGTTTCTCATTAGATTCCTGTTACTATAACTTCTTTCTTTCTATAGAGTAAAAAAAAAAAAAAGTAGTACAATGTTTTTTAATTGTAATGAATATAATATCACAATGCAAAAAAAAAAAAAAAAAAAAAAAAATCTTATTGGTCCTAAAAATAATTTCTCATTTGCTCTAAGTGACATACAGTTTATTTTCTCTTTTCATGTTGGGCTGAAATATGACCTGTACTTGTTCTTGACAGGTTTCATGAGATTCATTCTGATACATTAGCTGTTTCTCAAAACCAATGAGCTGCCTACCTTAAAACATCATGGCATTTTGGGACATTAGATTGAACATTTGAGCATTTTGGGACATTTTGATTGGTTTTTAGACACAGCAATAGACCAAAAGCAGGAATATGCAGTTGAAAAGAAAGTAAAGATTTTTATAATACATAAAAGTCTCAAGGGAATAAGAGAGAGAAACAGATAGAGAGACAGTTTGGCTGAAAATGTATGTGTTCACTAATTAGACAATTATTATGAGAGAAGCAGCCATTATACCCGCGAAAACTCGCTGGAATATTCGTGTAATTACAGTGTTAGATTTATACTCTGACCTGCTCAGCATGAGAGCCCATGAAAAAGGTCATTCAGACCAAGATTTAAAGATATGATTCACCACCAGCCATTCATTCCTGTGCCAATTTACTCACCGTGTCAAACACACCGCTGCAGGCCATGTGCATAAATATATATATTTAATGTGCATGTTTATTTCCAAGCATGTGTTTCTGTCTGTTTACTTAATGATCCAGTATGTCTTTCTGTATTACAGAATACAATGTTTTTAAATGGTAGTTTTAAAGGGATAGTTCACACAAAAATGATAATTTACTCACCCTCATGTCATTCCAAACCTGTATGACTTGTTTTAATGTACATCGTAGTCCATCTCTTCATTACACTGGCATTGGATAGTGACTCACTTAAAGCTTAATAAAGACTCAAAAGTATCATAAGGGTAGTCCATGTGACTCGTGTGTCATTTTCCAAATCTTCTGAAGGCAGTTTTGACACGAAATGTAAGTACTTTTTCAGTGAAAATCTTGACATCTTTTGCATGTTCATTTGCGCTATGAGAGAAGCTTGCATTGTTTAGAGCTAAAAACATGAACGTGCAACACAATTTCACTGAATATTCACTGGAAAATTATTTACGTTTTGTGTTGTTTCTCACAAAAACCTATCACATGCATTAGTTTCTCACAGATCTGTAGGCTTCATAGTTATGTTTATAAGCCTGGGATATGTCTCTGTCTTTCTGTCTCTCTCTCTTCCTCCCCTTGTCTCACTCTTGTCCATTTGCATGAACATTAACTTTTGAGAGTGTCAAAAGTGAATTGTAGTGACACAGATCTATCAGTTATCTCAGAGCAGGTCAGGAATAGATTTAGAGCGAGAGAGAAAAAGTGATGACTTCAGTCCAGTTGTCCTGTCTAAGTTAGCCAATCAGCATCAAGCTCTGAGTGGACACGATTGATTTCGACATTTAATTTCTTATGTACGAAAGTGTCATCAGTACAACCTTCCTGGATGCAAACCGATAAGTTGCGGAAGCACTCTTCGAAAAGACAAGAGGCCCTTGTGCTGAAAATTAGACATTCCAAACATGTATCCCCTCATTAACGGCACACATCACACTGGCATGTTCATGTAAAATGATGTTGACGTGTACACTTAGCCACATGCTGAGCGCTTAAACCTTATCTTACCTCTCACACACACTCATACACAGACAGAGGCAAGTCAGTGTTAGCTCAGTTGACGGGCCTCAGGCTAAGTGACTGAGTGGGTGTGGATAAGGGCTGGGCGATATGTCAAAATATATTTTATCGATAATTGCCTTAAAAAATATTGTAATATACGATTACATCGTCAACCCCCCCCCCCTTTGACATTTGGCGAAGGAGCTTGTGGACTGGATTCAGCCTTGTCGCATTTTACGGGTGGCAAGTTCTTGTTTCACACCCTGGGCTACTGTTAATATATTTGGTGACTTCCCAGATTCATGGTTTTGCCATTTCACGATGTTGTCGATCATCGTCTGTCAATGAGTGTCGCGATCGGCGATCTTTGTAAGACATCATTGATATCCGATAACATTGTCCTAACACCCAGCCCAAATGTGGATGGTTTTCAAGGCTGCTGGCATTTACACACAAACAGATATCAAACATGCAGCGCTGTCATGGTTCATCTGTCAAAACAAAGATCCTTTTGCCCTCCCTCCATCTCGCTCAACCTCAGGTGCGTCTCTCTTGTGCAGTGTTGGAGAAGCTACTTTGAAACTATAGCCTGCCAAGCTAGAAGCTACTCAGAATTTACAGCAGTTAACCCTTTAACCAGATAGCATGATGCCAAATAGCCAGATATTGTGTGCACATTGTGCTTCGTGTGGGTTATCTAATGATGTATCCATTTGATTACTTTGTGTGTGGGCTCGTTTCATAGATAATTGCCTCCTCTAAGTAATGGTATGTGATATTTTATGTTCTGTGTATTTTTCTTGAAGTTATAAGTGAAAATGCGGCATATGAGCAACACCTGTTAACATGAAACAGGTATGTCAAAGACATATACTTAGCTATTACTCACTATATGTGAGTAAAACAAATAGGCTGGTTGTATTCTACTCTTTCAGAGCTTTCCAAAAACTTATGACTCATTGCTATTTAATGAGATTGATGTTTTTACCGATTACAATAATATGTAATATGTACAGTGCAAAATTTGTAATAAATTATCAAAATGGAACACTTCTGATTTGTCTGCAAATTTCAAAGCACTGTATGGTCATAATGCCTAGATGCATTGTAAAGTAGAGCTTCTAAGCTTTAAAACAATACCTATTCTGTGTTGGTCAAGACTGTAGTTATTAACCTTTTGATAAAAAAAACAAATTCTCGTGGCCCACCGGCAGGGTTAAACTAGAGTCAAACTAATCATTTAATCAAATCTGTGCCTGCATAAACAGCCTATTGCAGTCTGTGCAGCAAAATGTAAAATATTAAAACATTGATGAGGCACAAAACGATTCATGAAACAACACAAATGGAAAAGGTAATGTACAAAAATATATTTAAACATTGTTTTGGCCAGCAATATTGTAATTGATAAATTCTATGACATTTAAAGCACATGTGACAACATGCCCCATTAAAAATGTGACTGCATGTTCCGACCTTTCAGGAAAAATACCTTTGTCCTAAGAACAAAATTAACTTTTCGGTAAATATCTGACCCTTGCCTTAAAGTTGACCAGTGTAGTTGGATTAAGTTTGCGTGTTTACCCAAGAGCTATGACAAAAACTATGAAAATTTACTTAGGAGGGTAGAATTCACAAAAATCATTTTGATTTAAGAGGGTTTTGAAGAAAATTGAAGAAGAAAACACAAAACCTTTAGCACCTTTAGACTTTTGACTCAAAATATTATCGTTAATGTGATATAGCCCTTATGACAACTTCCCAGAGTAACAAATAGCCTCAGTTTTTCAAATTTAAGGAGAGCCATATTTTTCTGGCACAAAAACAACAAGGTTTTTAAATGAATAAACAGTCGAATTATATGAACGAATGAAATCATCCTAAAATATAAGAATTTCAATAAGGTTGACACCTAAAAACTAGAATGCTGAGAATAATAATGTATATTAGGGCTGTGAATCAATTAATTTTTTTAAACTAGTTAATCGCACACTTTTCTGTGATTAATCATGGTACATGGTACATTAAAACAAACATTAAAATATAATCATAAATAGATTTATTTTATACCTTGTCTCAAAGAATTAGCAAGAAATTGGTTAGTAATAATTTGTTTTAATTATTTAAATATATATATATATATATATATATATATATATATCATGATGGCACCGCGGATGGCCGCCTCGGTGTGGAGCGCTCCTATTGTTTTGTTGTTTTTGTTTGTTTGTCCTGTGTTTAGTAATCTTTTTCCAGTTAGTTTTACCAGAGAAGAACTGCTGAACATTCGACAGCATACACCAGTCAATCTTTTCCCGGATTTTGAATAATCGGATGTTTTGTTGGACATTTTAGTTGGAGGCACGGCTGTGTTGTTTAAACACGCTATGAGATGCAGGCGAGGGAGACGAGCAGGCACACTGGTCAGGCTCCGTCAACGTGGCTTTCGAACAGCACTGCCAAGCATTCATCTTGCGAATCTCCGCTCTCTCCCTAACAAAACGGACAAACTACATCTCCTCACCTGCACAAACAAGGACATTTCAACCTCTACTGCCTTGTGCTTCACAGAAACCTGGCTGAATGAAGCCATTCCAAACAGCACGTTACATCTGCCGGGCTTTCAGCTGTTCAGAGCGGATCGCATTGCAGAGTTAACGGGGAAAACGAGAGGCGGTGGAACATGCTTTTACATCAATGAGTTGTAAATGAAGTTGGTGTACAGATGTAACAATGTTAAAGAAGATGTGCTGTCCTAATTTGGAAGCGCTCTTTATTAACTGTAAGCCTTTCTACTCGGCGTGGGAGTTTTCCTAGTTTATTCTGGTGAGTGTGTATATCGTGCCAAACGTGTATTTGAATGCCGCACTGCAACAGCTGGCTGATCAAATCACAGACATGGAACAACAATACCCGGACTCAGTTATTATCATTCTTGGGGATTTTAAAAAGGCAAACCTCACACGTGAACTGCCCAAATACAAACAGCACATTACATGCCCAACCAGAGACAGAAATATACTGGATCACTGCTACACAACAATAAAGGATGCATATCGCTCTGTTCCTAGAGCAGCTTTGGGACTATCTGATCACTGTCTGGTTCATCTTCTTCCAACCTACAGACAGAAATTAAAATCTGCTAAACCTTTATTAAGGACTGTAAAGAGATGGACCAATGAATCAGAGCTGGAACTACAAGCCTGCTTTGACTGCACTGATTGGAGTGTTTTTGAAGCTGCAGACACCAATCTGGATGAGCTCACAGATACTGTTATATCATATATCAGATTCTGTGAGGATATGTGCATTCCTACTAGGACTTATTTAACATTTAACAATGACAAAGAGGATGCTTACAGAGTTGGGGATAAAGTCTTGTACAATCAGGCCAGGAACACACTGAATAAGGGAATCAGAGTGGCTAAAAGAAGATACTCTGAGAAGCTGAAAAAAAAGTTTTCAGCTAATGACCCTGCATCAGAGTGGAGTGGCATGAAACTACTTACAAATTACAGGACTCCTGCCCCCAACCCTGTGGTGGACCAACAACTGGCTGACAATCTGAATGTGTTCTACTGTAGATTTGAAAGGCCCGATCTCACACCCCACACCCAGTCTGACCTTCACTTCACACAAACACCAACACCTCCTGCAACCCCCCTCCTCCCCCCTCCTGCTACTCAACCTGCACTTAAGATCTGTGAAGATGATGTGTGCCGTGTCTTTTGAAAACAAAGGATAAGGAAAGCACAGGTCCCAGATGGCATTTCACCTGCATGTCTTAGATCCTGTGCTAACCAGCTGGCCCCCATCTTCACACAGATCTTCAATAGATCACTGGAGCAATGTGAAATCCCATGCTGCTTCAAACGTTCCACTACCATCCCCATCCCAAAGAAACCAAAAATCACAGGACTTAATGACTACAGACCTGTCGCCCTGACGTCTGTGGTCATGAAGTCATTTGAGAGACTGGTGTTGGCCCACCTGAAGGACATCAATGGACCCTTTCTAGATCCCCTTCAATTTGCATCTGTGGATGATGCAGTCAACATGGGATTGCATCATATTCTGCAACATCTGGACAGACCAGGGACATATGCAAGGATCCTTTTTGTGGACTTCAGTTCAGCTTTCAACACCATCATCTCAGCCATTCTCCGGAATAAATTACACCAACTCTCTGTTTCCACGTCTATCTGTCAGTGGATCACCAGCTTTCTGACAGACAGGCAGCAGCTTGTGAGGCAGGGGAAATTCACTTCCAGCACCTGTACAATCAGCACTGGTGCCCCCCAGGGATGTGTGCTCTTCCCACTACTCTTCTTCCTCTACACTAACGACTGCATCACCAAGGACCCTGCTGTCAAGCTCCTGAAGTTTGCAGACGACACCACTGTCATCGGCCTCATCTGAGATGACGATGAGTCTGCATACAGAAGGGAAGTTAAACAGCTGGCTGTCTGGTGCAGTCAAAACAATCTTGAGCTGAACACGCTCAAAATGGTGGAGATGATTGTGGACTTAAGGAGGAACCCCCCCAACACTCCCCCCTCACCATTCTAAACAGCACTGTGGCAGCAGTGGAGTCATTCAGGTTCCTGGGCACTACCATTTCACAGGACCTGAAGTTGGAGACTCACATTGACTCCATTGCGAAAAAGGCCCAGCAGAGGTTGTACTTCCTTTGCCAGTTGAGGAAGTTCAACCTGCCACAGGCGCTGCTGATACAGTTCTACTCAGCAGTCATTGAGTCTGCCCTCTGCACTTCTATAACTGTCTGGTTTGGTTCAGCTACGAAATCGGATATCAGAAGACTACAAAGGACAGTTCGGACTGCTGAGAGGATTATTGGTTGCCCCCTGCACTCCCTTCAAGAACTATACACTTCCAGAGTGAGGAAAAAGGCTGGAAAAATCACTCTGGACCCCACTCACCCTGCCCACTACCTTTCTGAACTGTTGCTTTCTGGCTGACGCTTCAGAGCTCTGAGCACCAGAACCATCAGGCACAGGAACAGTTTTTTCCCCCAGGCTATCCATCTCATGAACTGTTAAAACTGCCCCTTTGAGCAATAATTAATGTGCAATACACAGCTTAGTCTTTTTATATTATCCAACACATCCTACCTCTTCTGCCATTACATTCCCTTGCACTGTATATAACCGATTTGTATTTAGATTTGCACTACGTATGTGTATCTGTGTGTGTATGTATGTATATGTATTTATATATAGATATTGTCTATTGTGTATTCTATATATACTTTTTTCTTTTCAATATTTATCTATTTTTTATTCAATTTAAAAAAAAAATTTTAAAGTCTTGTTGCTGTTTTTGTATTGTTGTGTACTGGAAGCTCCTGTCACAAAGACAAATGTCTTGTATATGTTAGCATACTTGGCAATAAATCTCATTTTGATTCTGATTCTGATAGCACATGCTATAATATTCCAGGTTTTTTATTTATTTATTTTTTTCAAATGGAGTTAACTAGACACATTTCTACAGGTAGAAATCTTTGATAAAAGTATATGTTTACATGCTATAAAATCAGTGGACATGCTGCAATTAAAGGTTGAGCAAAATCTTCTGCCGTTTCCCAGTGGACTTTCTTAATAATAGGATCAAATTGGCAGATTCAGTTGATAACAAGCTTTAATGGCAAGGTAAACTTAAGAGTACATTGCCAATACACTGGTTCAGATGACAGTGAGAAACATTTGCTGGTGATGCAAAGAGATACGGCAGCCTCCTGGAAATTTATATATGCCAATTTTAGCCAAAGGAAGTCGGGAAAAACATTAGTGAAGTTTCAGGAAGTGAAAAAAATGGATACTCCATTATTTGCTTCATTTTTTATTTTTAACACATTATATTTCCCAGCCCAAATTTATATACTTTGAAAACGTAAATATGTGTCTTCCCTAGGAATCGAACCCATTTGGGTACTCACATCAGTTGCCTTCCAGGAGGAACATGACATCAATGGGCAATGTAACGCATAGAGTCATCTTATTATTATTATTATTATTTTTCTATTAGTTGACTCAATGAAAAATAAAAAATACAATTACTGAGTTCTCTCAGCAGTTTCAGTTGTAGTTACTATTTAGCACTATTTAGCATTCCAAATGACTTGGGAAAATGAGTGTGGGCAAATAAAATGCATGTGTACACACACACACGCACGCGAGTACATGACTGCACACTTTGCTGCACATTCATACTGTAGAAAATAGAATCAACCTGTCAAATTGACAAAAGTTTGACAAAGGCTAAAACGGAGAGAACAACTATGTTTTGCAGGTAAAGTGGGGAGTTTGTGCACCGTTGTTCGCCGTTTTCTTTTGTCAGGGTGACATTTAAAGGTTTTTAAGGGGCTGTCAAACGCTTGATCTAAAATGGATCTAAAATGAGAAAAGACAGAGGGATGGAGGGAGGACAGACAAGTGAACGAAGAGGTGCAGGGAGAATGTTTAAGGATGAAAGGACAGCAGCGAGAGAGAGAGAGAGAGACATGTGCATGATTGAACATTCCACTTGTGTGGAGAATAGCTCGCAAATTACTTCAGCCACACTTCATCCCTTCTGTTCAGTCGCTCACTCCCTACTTTTGTCACCCATTTTTCCCTCCAATCTTTCTTGTGTTCTGTCTCTAAACGTGCTGTAATTGATTGTGTGCTGTAATAGAGGTGGAGTGTTGGCCCAAATGAAGCATAAACTGCTCTCAGACACTATTAGCTGGATCAATGACAGACACTTTTTCTCTATCTGTTCTCTTTAAGCATTTTTACCATTTCTCATTCAGGATCAAAGAATCTTTTAATTCTCATTTCTGTGTATTTCTCTGTTTGTTGTTTTTCATGTCTCATTTCATTTGTTGGTTCTTGAAGCTGATGTCCCTGTAACGGCATTATTTCGCCAGGTTATTTCCCCTATGTCTCTTTATGTGATTATTTTGTACATTTTTAGCTTTGATGGACTCAATATCTTTCCTGAACAGTTTGAAAATTATAAACATTTGAGAATTTAGTATGCTTAAAGAACACGTGATCTTTCTAGTTTTTATAGGAATAGTTTACCCAAAAATGTTGTTCCATTGTTTTTGTTATTTTATTATTATTTGGAGTACAAAATGAGAATTTTTGAAGAATCTTTGTCAACTCTTTTCCATTCGACAGTTCATAGTGACCATAGTGTAAGCTCCAAAAATAACAAAAAGTCGTCCATAAACCTATATATTCTCTCTGAAGTCTTTTGAACTTCAAAACTTTTTGGAGCTGACCTTTTCTTTGTAAAGAAAAGAGCTGCTTAGAAAGGGGGGTGGTGGGAGGAGTAAATAATGAGTAAAGGCTGAGTAAATAATCACAGAATTTTAATTTTTGGGTGAACTATCACAAACATGATCTTTCTGTTAGTCTCTCTTTCAATCTTGAAATAGTATATGTTAGTATAGAGTTAGTGAAAGGATATAGGGATATTTTCATTCAATAAAGGAAGAACCAAGAAAAATTTTGCTTGTAGTTCACTTAAACACAGAGGTTTTCTTTCATGTTTTATGGAAGTAATCTGGGCCATAGGAAATAGGAATTTGAAAATTGTGATTTCCAGGCCTGTAAAAGTCATAGAAATTAAAAAAATCTTACAAAGTCATAAAAAACTCAGCTCTTAAAAGAAATAGCTGTTGTGCGAGTGCAATCTCAATAAAATTATTTTAAAAAACCCTTATCTTGAAATCATGAGTGACTGGAAAAATTACACTGAGCAATTTGTTTGAAGTGTGTGTGTATACAGTGCATCCGGAAAGTATTCACAGCGCTTCAATTTTTCCACATTTTATGTTGCAGCCTTATTCCAAAATGGATTAAATTCATTATTTTCCTCAAAATTCTTCAAACAATACCCCATAATGACAATGTGAAAGAAGTTTGTTTGAAATCTAAAAAAATGAAAAACAAAAAACAAAAATCACATGTACTTAAGTATTCACAGCCTTTGCTCAATACTTTGTTGAAGCACCTTTGGCACCAATTACAGCCTCAAGTCTTTTTGAGTATGATGCTACAAGCTTGGCACACCTATTTTTGGGCAGTTTCTCCTATTCTTCTTTGCAGGACCTCTCAAGCTCCATCAGGTTGGATGGGGAGCGTCGGTGCACAGCCATTTTCAGATCTCTCCAGAGATGTTCAATCAGGTTCAAGTCTGGGCTCTGGCTGGGCCACTCAAGGACATTCACAGAGTTGTCCTGTAGCCACTCCTTTGTTATCTTGGCTGTGTGCTTAGGGTCGTTGTCCTGTTGGAAGATGAACCTTCGCCCCAGTCTGAGGTCCAGAGCCCTCTGGAGCAGGTTTTCAACAAGGATGTCTCTGTACATTGCTGCATTCATCTTTCCCTCGATCCTGACTAGTCTCCTAGTTCCTGCTGCTGAAAAACATCCCCACAGCATGATGCTGCCACCACCATGCTTCACTGTAGGGATGGTATTGGCCAGGTGATGAGTGGTGCCTGGTTTCCTCCAGGCATGACGCTTGCCATTCAGGCCAAAGAGTTCAATCTTTGTTTCTCATGGTCTGAGAGTTCTTCAGGCGCCTTTTGGCAAACTCCAGGCGGGCTGTCATGTGCCTTTTACTGAGGAGTGGCTTCCGTCTGGCCACTCTACCATACAGGCCTGATTGGTGGAGTGCTGCAGAGATGGTTGTTCTTCTGGAAGGTTCACCTCTCTCCACAGAGAAACGCTGGAGCTCTGTCAGAGTGACCATCGGGTTCTTGGTCACCTCCCTGACTAAGGCCCTTCTCCCCCGATCGCTCAGGAAGAGTCCTGGTGGTTCCAAACTTCTTCCATTTATGGATGATGGAGGCCACTGTGCTCATTGGGACCTTCAATGCTGCAGAACTTTTTCTGTACCCTTCCCCAGATCTGTGCCTCGACAATTACAGACAATTCCTTGGACTTCATGGCTTGGTTTGTGCTCTGACATGCACTGTTAACTGTGGGACCTTATATAGACAGGTGTGTTTCCAAATCATGTCCAATCAACTGAATTTACCACAGGTGGACTCCAATCAAGTTGTAGAAACATCTCAAGGATGATCAGTGGAAACAGGATGCACTTGAGCTCAATTTTGAGTGCCATGGCAAAGGCTGTGAATACTTGTGTACATGTGATTTTTTTCGTTTTTTATTTTTAATAAATTTGCAAAGATTTCAAACAAACTCCATTCACATTGTCATTATGGAGTATTGTTTGTAGGATTTTGAGGAAAATAATGAATTTAATCCATTTTGGAATAAGGCTGTAACATAACAAAATGTGGAAAAAGTGAAGCGCTGTGAATACTTCCCGGCTGCACTGTATGTCAATGTCAATGAGCGTATTTATCACAGTTTTTGTTTTGATGTTTGTATCATGATTTAATGTTTGTTTATGTGTATTTTTTATGTGTTTCTCTCTCTCTCTTTTCCCCTCTCTTTCTCTCTCATTAAATGTTTTTGGTCTGTGTGTGTCTGCAGGGTTATGAAGTGCGTAAGATCAGGGCGATCGATCAGGACTTGGGTCGACCACGTGGAATCGGATACACTATCATATCAGGTCAGTCAAATTCAGCACTGTCACGATTATGACATTTTGGCAACTACTAATAAAAAAAACAAAAAAACAAAAAAATGTCATTTGAAGTGCTCACAGTACTGCACCAGAAAGAAAGCAATTTTATGAAGTTTCTTTTATTTTTAATTTAATAATCGCAACCTGCCAAGCCACATCTGTGCGCATGTTATTACGCAAATACCACACATAACACTGAATGCACCACATAACAATAGTCACTGCACAAAATAACCAAAATAAATGCATTTTTTGTCATTATTTCAATTAGATTTTCTATTATCATTTATTATTGTACTTGGTCAAAGAAAGAAAGTCAGGCTGATACAATGCTTTCAAATTCTACTAATTGCACTAATTCTTTACAAATTTGTCAGGACTGATTCTTTACAATAGTTTAATTACACTTTGCTACTTTGGTCATTTTAGTCTAAAAGCACACAAATTGCTGGGAGTGTTTTTTCTGGAGTAAAGTGACTTTAAGTGCTTCACTCAAGAGCACATTATGATCACAGTAGCTCTACAAGGGATAACTGAGATCAAACCAGTGAGCTTTATGTTACCAGAGGGGCCTCATGCACAAAAATATGCATATTTTCCATGCTACAGTTTTTTTTAATGTTTTTATTTTTTTATTTTTTTTTATGTACAAATGAAGTGTTCCTCTGGAGTTACAAGGGACATGTAAAAAAAAAAAAAGAAGAGATAGTTCCCAAAAAATGCAAATTCTGTCATAATTGACTTACCCTCATGTCTCAACCCATATGACTCACAGTCTTATGTGGAACACAAAAGGAGATGTTTTAATGAAATATTCCAGTCTGTCTTTTTTTATTACAATGGCAGTGGATAGTGCTTCACTTTAGAGCAAAAATGACCCAAAAATACCATAAAAGCAGTCCATGCTACTTGTTTGTCAAATTACAGCTCCTCTGAAGATTGTCTTTGTTGAGAAACAACCTGAAATGTAAGTCATTTTGTTGTAAAAATCTTGAAGCTCATCAACACAACAGACACTCAAACAATTAGTGCTGTGAATTTATCAATATTTGTGCTTATTTTATGATTTCAGTGTTTAGTGTACATGCTCCAGTTCAGCCAGTCTGAAGGACAGTAGTCTATATGCTTCAGTAAACACACATACACGCACGCACGCACGCACGCACACACACACACACATGTTGGTGCAGCTATCATTATGAGGACTCTCCATAAACATAACGATTTTTGTACTGTACGAACTATAGATTCTATCCCCTAACCCTAACCCTACCCCTAAACCTAACTCTCACAAAAAACGTTCTGCATTTTTACATTTTCAATAAAACATCGTTTAGTATGTTTTTTAAGCGATTTGAATTATGGGGACACTAGAATTGTCCTCATAAACCATAGGTATAGCATAAAACCCATAATTACCAGTCCTTGTAAACTACTTAAACCTTTTATACAGATCTAATGATAATTTCTATCCCCTAACCCTATCCCTACCCCTAAAACTAACCTTCACAGAAACCTTTTTGTATTTTTACATTTTCAAAAAAACATTGTTTAGCGTGATCAATAAGCCATTTCCCATGCTGGCTGGGCTCCACAATGTAGGTGATCTTAGGTTTTACTATCCTTGTGGGGACATTTGGTCCAAATATAAACATGTACACACACACACACACACACACACACACACACACACACACACACACACACACACACACAGAGACACTCTCTCTCTGTGCTGTAAGCCTCTTAAGGATGTGATAATGAACTTGTTTACATGGACACTAGAAAGCCGTTTATTGTGAAATAGCTGCTTAGGATATGAAAGCAGCATATGTGTTTACATGCAATGTTATCGGCTTTCTCTTTACTCCCGTATACATGCGGCACGGTCAGTAAACTGCTTTCTCCACAGCAACACGATGCTTGTGTAAATAACAAACAAGCATCTGAGGATGACTTCGCTATTTTTTTATTCTCTGTTGCTTTGCTTTATTCTCAGATATTCCAGAATTGTTGCTGGGTTTGTTTCCTTTTGTGATCTGCAGCGGAATTAGGCTGCAGTAGTGGAGTTTTCCTCTTATGTCAAACTCCAGGATTCCTCCAATGTACATAAGTGCATGTATGCGGATGTGATAGACAGTAATCAATGTTTTAAAATGGTGTGTATAAATTGGTATAGTTTATAGTGTTTGTAATTTTTCATTTTTCCCACTGTACTCACAGAAATGTTGGATTCTTTCTGCTGTGCTCACTTGTTAATATGATGATGCTGGGCTACATCCTATGACGTTTGTTATCCGGTCTGTTCCATACACATGCACACTCCTCAAAAATCTGTAAGAACGCTGCTTATGCATTTACATGGCCACATAAACCACGTTCTCTTAATCCATTAAACAGCATAAGGAAACTGGTGATCTCATTTACATGACGTTTCAGAATGCTGCTTTCTGCAAAAACCCTGGAATAAACCATTTTCTTAAGTGCATGTAAACAGGGTCAGTGTGTGTATGCGTGTGTGTCTGAAACGCTTTGTCAGTTGGGTCCATACATGAGCTTAACACAGCAGGGCAAACCTTCCCACAGTGCACACACACACACACACACACACACACACACACACACACACACACACACACTGTGGTTCTTGTGTGCACTTGTGTGTGTCTGGCCTCCCCCGTAGATCACTTTCATTGCTATCAGCATGAGGCAGACAGAGAAAAGAGAGTAACAGAATGGAGTGAATGGAGAGAGAGAGACCTAGAGAGCAAGAGAGAGAAAGGGAGAGAAAGCATTACACCATTTGTTTTCTGTGATACTTTTCAAATATAAGATGGACTTTTGAGAATCTTCTGTGACTGTATGGCTCTATGTGTGTATGTTGAATGGGTGTTTGTGTGCTGTATGTATATATATACATGCATATTTATACAGTGGCACCAGAAAATATTTGGGCACTAAAGCTACTTTTAATAATGTATGAATGTCTTTGCATTAAATAGCAAATTATCAAACCACTTTTAAGTGTAACCAAATACTTTTTTGGCTACTGATCATATACATCGATCAGCCACAACATTAAAACCACCTGCCTAATATTGTGTAGGTCCCCCTCATGCTACCAAAACAGCTCTGACCCGTCAAGGCATGGACTCCACAAGACCTCTGAAGGTGTCCTGTGGTATCTTGCACCAAGACGTTAGCAGCAGATCCTTTAAGTCCTGTAAGTTGTGAGGTGGGGCCTCAATGGATCGGACTTCCCAGCACATCCCATAGGTGCTCAATCGGATTGAGATCTGGGGAATTTGGAGGCCAAGTCAACACCTTGAACTCTTTGTCACGATCCTCAAACCATTCCTGAACAATTTTTGCAGTGTGGCAGAGTGCATTGTCCTGCTGGAAGAGGCCACTGCCATCAGGAAATAGCGTTGCCATGAAGGGGTGTACGTGGTCTGCAAAAATCTTTAGGTAGGTGGTATTTCTCAAAGTAACATCCACATGAATGCCAGGACCCAAGGTTTCAAAAATAGAACATTGCTCAGAGCATCACACTGCCTCCGCCGGCCTGCCTTCTTTCTATAGTGCATCCTGCTGCCATCTTTTCCCCAGGTAAACGATGCACACCCACCCGGCCAACCACATGATCTAAAAGAAAACGTGATTCATCAGACCAGGCCACTTTCCTCCATTGCTTCATGGTCCAGTTCTGATGCTCACGTGCCCATTTTTGGCGCATTCGGCGGTGGACAGGGTCAGCATGGGCACTCTGACCGGTCTGCGACTACACAGCTCCATATGCAGCAAGCTGCGAAGCACTGTGTTTTCTGACACCTTTCTATCATGGCCAGCATTAAGTTTTTCAGCAATTTGTGCTACAGTAGCTCTTCGGTGGGATTGGACCAGACGGGCTAGCCTTCACTCCCCACGCGCATCAGTGAGCCTTGGGTGCCCATGACCCTGTCGCCGGTTAACCGGTTGTCCTTCCTTGGAACACTTTTGGTATGTACTAACCACTGCATACCGGGAGCACCCCATAAGACCTGCCGTTTTGGAGATGCACTGACCCAGTCGTCAAGCTATCACAATTTGGCCCTTGTCAAAGTCGCTCAGATCCTTACGCTTGCCCATTTTTCCTGCTCCCAACACATGAAATTCAAGAACTGACTGTTCAGTTGCTGCCTAATATATCCCACCCCAGGTGCACAATACATGTGTGTAGTGTGTGAACTTCTCTCTCTCTCTCTCTCTCTCTCTCTCCCTCTCTCTCTCATGCTTTGGGCAGGACTGAGAAATGTATCCACTATTGAAACTGATTTTCACAAAAGAAAAAAGAAAAAGAGTGAAATAAACAGATAAAAGAGAAAACACAGAGTGAAAGAGAGATGACAAGAGTGTCTTTTAATACAGCAAAAATGGGATCTCAGAGGGCCACTTTTAAATATTCCTTGTTATTAATAGTGTTAGGAAGTCCGACTTTGGAAACTAAGACATGTTTAGGAAGTCCACTGGAAAAGAGTGTCACTAGAGATACGTTTCCTTGTGTGACTGTGCAGAATCAGCACTGGTTTACTCATTCATTCTGTATTAAGGGACTATTTTAGCAAGCAAACTGTCTGCACTCTAGCTATGGGTAATTGTTCCAGAGGCCTCTTTAAATTCGCAGAGAGTTATTATATTTTAGAAACAATACATAAGAAGTGCAACCCTCTAAATAACAGCCGAAATGTACATACAGAGTTTTGGATGAGATCTAAGAATCAGATGGATGAAAATTCTGGAGAAATCTGATAGCTCTGGCGTTAAATTGCGGAACATTAATGCAATGATTTCGAATGGAAAGCGGATTGTCTCAATTTCCTCAAAGCGTTTCTAGTCTAATGGTCTAATCAATAGGACAGCGATCCCTGATGTAGGTTAAACATTCCCGCAGGCTGGTGGAGCACTGCTATAACCTGCACCTGATTCCAAACTCAGTAATAATAAGAGCTATTGCATGAGCGCTGATCCTAGATCAGCCGAAAATCCCCAGTTATCATTCATAATGGTAATTGCTCTATTAGAATTCATATCCTTTACTCTCTCATAGTCGTTGTGTGTGAATCTAAAGAGGACAATCAAAGAAGGAAAGGAAAAATATGTTGCTCTCTCTAGGATTCTCAGGTCAAGTTAAAAACCTCATGGAATGACTTGATAAGCAGTTTTCCTTCCTGCGTTTACATATTTCCTATTAAAACGTGAAGTTGGGTCTGGAGATATTGAAGGTCATGTCCCTTTTTTATATCCAATAGGCTCTGGTTTACACCACAGCCAATAACCATGATTTGGTACCAAGGGTGTAGGTTTGGTTTGAAAGTTAGTAGAGACATATTGCAAGGATAATATTAAAAATGTTGATATTAAGAAAATACAAGAAAGCCAGTCTGGTAATATAGGCAAAATAACATTATTACCTCATATAACAAGTCTCATTTCTTATTTCTCTGCCCCATCATATTAAATATTATCCTTTTTTTAAAATCATTTCTGAATAAACAAATGAAGAATTGAAGACTAGGAGGAAAAATGTGATGTGTTATAAATTTGAATAATGTGACAGCGATATGCGATACACCTAGGATTAATGGGTTAAAATTAAATGTTATCTTTTTCAAGAAGATTTACCTCAAGAAAATTATATCCAAGTGACATGAAGTGACATTCTGTACAATGTATTATCCGGCATTAAACAAATGGAAATCTAAAAAAAGGGTAGGGTAAATTAACAATTTACATGTGCAAAATGACATCACAAGATAAAAAAATTATGGCGAGACTGGAACATTGAAATTTTTTGCCACTTTCTGTTTTTCAACACTCCTCAATCCCACATAATCTTTTCTCATATTGCTTATTTATATGTACTTGCATTTTTATCTGAAAAAGTAGGCCTCCTGAACAAAGTAGGCTTTAGGCTAAGCCTACAGCTTTTTTGATCACAAATGCCTTATTTTATTGACAAAACATTATTTTCCAATCAATCCCAATATTCTTCTCCAATGTGCAAAATAAAATATTTTTGGGGAGTTATACCGGCATCTTAAAATCATGCACCTCGAACACAGTCGTTAAAATTTTAAGGTGTCTTCCTCAAGAAGGCATTTGTCAATCGAAAAAGCAGAATCCTCCATTGGGCTGTATGCAAAACATTTTTGACTCTTTAACAGGAAATATTTGTACATGAAAAGTATACTTGTTTAAATCTATTAATTTCAAGGATTGGACAAAAGATACCAATGGACATCCGCCCGTGTAATTTCCAGAAAATTATTTGTAAAAAATGTTACAAACGACTGTGACTGGTGCAACCTGAACAGCGCTGAGAAAAGGAACAGGTGCCAAGTGACAACATTATGCGCTGCTTCAGAAGAGGTAGGACAATAATTTACTCATGTGTAATTATACTAAGAACCTTTAATAGTAATAATAAAAATTTTAAATAAAAAAAATGTTTAAAGTTTAAGTATTTTCTGTGTGGTAAAATTGCCCAAAAGTTGGTCGGGAAATGTCCTACCTAAATTTACGCCTATGTCTGATACTTCAAGTGGTATTGGGGGAGGGACATTCTCATTCTAGAGAGCATTTCTATTGGATCAAAAAATTGTATACATCCCTAAGTACAAGATGAGTCATCAATAGTTTGGTCAGTTTTCCGGAGGAGAAAGACTGTATATATATATATATATATATATATATATATATATATATATATATATATATATATATATATATATATATAAGTAAATATATTTTAGGCCATAAACATACTCTACGCAAGTATGTGAACTTAGTTGCTTCTAGCTACGCAAACTCGATTTTCTGCGTATTTGTGTTCTAAATTGTGTCAGGCCGCATTTAATAACACAACATGTTGCATTCTCAACATTGCAAAAAGGGACACTATAACGGACGAAGTGTGAACTGTTCACTTCTACAATGAATTTTCTTTCAACTTCTGTCATGCTGGAATAAAAGTTTAAGGAGAATATTTCTGAGCAAGCAAGTTAAAGAATTTATTTATAGCACTTACATAAATAACAGCACATCCAGTTTAATAGTGCAGACTTTTGAAGGTAACTCTATCGCCCCTTGAGTACTGAGGTTTATTACCGCCTCAGTAGCGTACGTTATGTATGTTCAACTGGACCACATGTTGGCAATGCATTGGCCAAAGACTCACATCTGCGTAAGCATACTTGCATAAAGTATGTTTCTTGTCTCAGTCTCCAATTCTCAAAAATGTGCCAGTTCACTAAGCCTACATATCTGACTGTTTCTGCATTCAGTGCATAGAGGCCATAGATATGCTACAGCTGTTCAGAAAGTACTGCCATCCAACTTCAAGTAGATCTGAAACAACTTTCGGAAATACAAAACTTTAAAAAAATAAAAAAAGTTTAGAGAGGTAATCCATCAAAAGAAACATTTTAAACCTCCTCTGATTTGGAAAGTGAATTATGTTAGTGTAAAATACAGATGCACACTTTAGAACTGCCTTTAAATCCACAGGCACACACACAGACAATGACAAAAAATGTCATTAGTTATCTCTGAGATTCAGTGGTAAATTCTTGGCACATATATGTAATGAATGACATACAGTAATATCTCATAGAGGGGTAACAGCATATCGCATCAGAACTGAATTGTGTGTTGTGCAGAGAGATAGGATGTGTGTTTAGGCTTCTCTATGAGTGCTGTTGGGTTTTCACACATACAGTATTTTTGTGCGTGTGTGTACTGTATGTCATTGTGGTTGTCCTTTGAGGGAGTGTGTGTATGCGTGTGTGTCTGCAGGGATTCATCCCATTAGTTGAGTAATTAAGATAAATACGTTTTTAATTGCAGGGTGATGTGTGTTAATGATTTAGAGAGTAGAGATCACTGTAGTCTCCTGCAGTCTCTCATTCTCTCCCTCAGAGGTGTGATGATGGAACTATTGGTGTTATTATTTACTGACAAATTACTCCTCTACTCCTCAGGCCTATAGCTTCCTCTCTAATCCTGCGACTTGACCTGGAATGTCATTATTTCATTGCGATCATGCACACATCATCTTCTGCTTTCATTTACTGTGAAGCAAAAACATTTAATAAAAAATATAGAAAAGATTGGTTAAAGAAATATTGGTTTAAAAAAAATATTGCCCAGAGGTAAAGTAACATGAAAAATAATATTTTAAATATTAAAATATTTCTAAATACTTTAAATATGTATCTGTTTGGTCAACTTTAGTCTTTATAATCCAATGTTATCCTAACTGTTACAGTGTTGTTTTTGGAACTTGGCCAACCTGAATATTATATTATATTATATTATATTATATTAATATAAAGACAGCTGGACTGAGCACAACAGAAAGCAGAGCTCTCTAGACGGGATTTTCAATGTTTCAAACCATGTTAAACTTGACACAGCATCCTAAAAACACAGCACCTATGACTAGAGACCAGTGTTGTAAGTTAATTAAAATAGTAATGCACTACAAATTACTAATTATTTCTCTAAAATTGTAATCAGATTACTTGGCTAATTACTTCATTGAAAAAGTAATCACATTACTAATTATTTTACTTTTAAGTTACTTAAAACAATTTTCCGCTCAACAAATTCAAATTAATGTCTGTATTTCTTCCTTGTTCATTGTTACACACAAGTCACACACACAGAACCTCACATTTCTCCTTCACAATGACTCATTACAGGGCCATAATTAATCTATTCTACATAAATAATATATTAGAAAGAAGCATAACCCTATAATGTACTTAAAAGTAATTAAATTCATTGAAAGTCAGTAACTGTAATCTGATTACAAGAATTTAAAATGTAATGCATTACACTACTTTTTGACTAAACAAGTAATTATATTACACTAAATAATGACTTTGTAATTGGATTATACCCGACACTGCTAGAAACGCTGAAAACTAGTGAGAAGAGACGCAACCGAAGTGAGACGCTCCAAAAGTGTCCTCCTTACGCACGAGTACATAAACAAATAAAAATAGCGCAGAGGGAAGTAAGCCAATAATAAGGCTATGTTCAGTGATATGGAAATAAAACAAACAACATTTTGACTTTCAAGACACTTTTTGTTTTGTCTAAATTGTAGGTCTGTTGCCACAATATAGTATGTATTTGATGTACTGTATTTGAATTATCTGAATTAAAATATTTAATATATATTTATAATTATTTTAGTTATTATATTCTAAATTATCTTTATTTGGGGGCATTTCTCAGTAAATATTGATATTCGATTAATTCTATTAATTAATCTGCACATCATGTAATTAATTTGATTAAAAAATGTTGATAGCCCTAATTATTATATTATATTATATTATATTATATTATATTGTATTATATTATACAGGGGCCGTGCGTCCACTGTCTTCTATGGACATATTCATGTAAAAAAACACATTGCATGAACAAAAACAGATTTATAAAATGTTATGGCATATGAGATTTTAGGGGAAGCTGTGCTTCTTGTTTAGTGTTGAAGCAACACTGTACAACACTGGTGTGTGCATGTGAATGGTTGGAATTAAAGGACTGCTGATGGCTTGTTATAGCAGCTGTAATCCTCAGCTGTGCCACCACCCCAGGACAAGTTGTTACAACTGTGGCTACAGAAGTGAAAATGGATGTGTGGATGTGTGTGAGTGTGTGAGAGAAAGAAAGACTTGTGAAGGTCTTTAACGTGCTCTCAGGCCTGTCAATTCATTATAAAGTGCAAAAGGAAAAAGTGTCCTGAGTATTAGCTCTGTAAAGTCATGAACCCTAGCTCTCACAGAGACACCTGATAGCCCCTTCAGCTACGGCGGCTTTAAAAGGCCAAAGTTAAAACCTCATTATAACACCCTGCTCTTTCAGAGAGTCTTTAGATTTGGTGTTCCCAAAAGTAAAAGTTCTACAAAACCTTGCCTTTCTGTGACTCTAAGGCCAAAGGTTCCCATGGAAACCATGGAAAGTTGTGCTGAAGTGCTTTATGGGTCTACTTCCAACCGATTTACACCCAGAGTCCTTTCTAATGCAGAAAACTGGATGGTCACCAATGCTGAGGTTCTACAAGGAGAGATTCAGTTTATATGTTCAGACGCCAGTTTAGGAGCATCTCATAAACTTTAAGAAATATGGCCACACATATTGGACCACTGTGTCATATGCAGTCGACAGCTTGCAGGTCCATTCTATAATATTTAAACTGGGTGGATAGATAAGCAAGAAATGTGATGTTTACAGACAAATTGGCAAGAATGTGGTAGTAATAGTGGTTGAACCAATCAACTAGTCAAGGTTACCTAAAGGAATATTCTGAGTTCAGTACAAGTTAAGCTTAATGGAAAGCATTTGTGGTATAATATTAAGAAACACAAAAATTATTTTGACGTTTCTTAAAAAAAACAAAAAAACATTTGGGTTAAAACGAGGCACTGCCAATGGAAGTGAATGGGGCCAATCCGAAAATGTTATAATACTCGTGTTCAGAATATTTCAAAAGTATAGCCACAAGACATACACAAAGTTACGTTAAGGTTATATCCAATTTTACAACTTAATTGCCGTAAACCCCAAAATCCTAAAACGACTGTAAAAACGATGATTTAAACAACTTTACAGCTCAAATAATACACACATTTTAGCATAAAAATTCATGTAAGTGATTTTATAAAATATAAGCTCCATAGCCTTTAAACCCTAAAATAATTGGCCCCATTCACTTTCATTGTGAGTGCTTCACTGTTACCTCGATTTGTACTAGTTGAAATTATATTTTGAGGCAATCAACATTATTCCACAAATACTGTTGTTCACCTTCTGTCACTCACTCGACGTTGTGTCAATGAAGTGACACTAGGGGGTCACTCCTGGGAGCCACAGCCATCTCTGATCTTTGAGAAAAGGCCAATGAGAATTGGCGAGTTGAATTTGCATGCCACTCACCCGGACATACGGGTATAAAAGGACCTGGAATGCAATCACTCATTCAGATTTCTTCTTCGGAGCTGAGTGGTTGTGTTCATTCAAGCTGAACTACTACTGGTCCATTCATCACTCTTGCTCTCTCGAGCTGTTGGCCTTACGGTGCATTAAAGCGGTTCTCCCCCTCTTGCACCGGCGTTGTGCAGAGTACATCCCTGGGCGCTTCAATAACGAGAAAAAAAAGAGTATATTTTCTCTCTAAAAGAGAGTATTTTCAACTAAAAGAGTGGCACTCACGAAAGCGTCTTTTTCAAGATGTCTTTTCATTTGTGTATCCTTCATGGTTGCGGTCGCTATCTCTCCACTTCTGACGGCCACGATCGCTGTATCTCGTGTTTGGGTGCTTCCCACGCGGAGACATCGTTCGTGGATGGTTCATGTCCTCATTGCGAGAACATGACCATGACTACGTTGCGGTCGCGGCTTTCTTTCGTCAGAAAGACGGGGCTTTCTCCCCGTCTCGGTCCTTCTACCTACAGGTATGAGGCAGAGTCGGTTAGCACTAAGGGTGATTTGGGGACTTCAGTGGGAGCTTCTCCGCTTGGTAATCCCCCACGGACCTCCCATTCTCCTGCATGCTCGTATGCCCCGGCCGGGTTCTGGGATGAGACCGCGGGCCCGTCTCAGGGCAGGTTCGCGGCCTCGTTCGGAACTCGCAAAGAGGATGAGATATCCATTGCAGCATTGGAGAGCGGGCTTGCCATGTCTGACATGGAAGACTCGGCTGGACTCCCACCCTCGGGTACGGTGGTCCAGTTGCAGGCAGACGCGGAGCTGGCAGCCATTCTTGCCCAGGCAGCCGCGAGTGTCGGGCTGGATGGAACCCTCCACTCCCCCCTGAACCCTCGCGGCTCGACGATTGGTTCCTGGGGCCGGAGCGCCATTCACGGCCACGTTCCGCCACCATTCCTTTCTTCCCGGAGGTGCATGAGGAGCTTACGCGGTCGTGGCAGGCACCTTTTACTGCTCGCACCCGATTCTCGAACTCCTCCACTCTCACTACCCTCGATGGTGGGGCGACGAGGGGGTACTTGGTGATTCCTCGGGTTGAATCCGGCGGTCACGGTGCACTTGTGCCCGCAGAGCGCCGCCACCGGGCGGAGTTGTCCGAGGCTCCTGTCCAGGGCCTGTAGGCTCATGTTTTCACTGATGGCTAAAGCCTACGGTGCTGCTGGACATGCTGCCTCCGCCCTGCATGCAATGGCTGTCCTGCAGGTGCACCAAGCCAAGGCCCTTACAGAACTGCACGAGGGTAGTTCTGACCTGGGATTAATGCAGGAGCTGCGCTCGGCGACCGACCTCGCCCTCCGGGTGACGAAGGTCACGGCGCAGTCTCTCAGGCAGGTGATGTCCTCCTTGGTGGTCCAGGAACACCACCTTTGGCTCAACCTGGTCGAGTCGAGAGAGGCTGACAAGGTTCAATTCCTTGACGCCCCCATCTCCCAGGCTGGCCTATTCGGTGATGCCGTCGGAGACTTTGCCCGGCAGTTTTCGACGGTAAGGAAGCAGACGGAGGCCAGACAACATATCCTGCCCCGGCGCAGCTTGAGGCCCTGCACCCCATCTGCTTGTCGCCAAGGGCATCCCCCTGCGGAGGTAACACCGGCTGTGCCGCAGCCCGCCCCAGTGGGCCGGCCTCGGCATGGAGCCGCCCGCAGGAAACAGATGCCACCCGTCTCACGGCCGGCCGCCAAGAACCCGAGGAAGGCTTCGAAGCGCCCCTAAGACGGGCAGCCCAGGAAGTCGGGAACTCACCCTTCAGGAGCTGGTAAAGAGACCACTCCTTCCTCCGATGGAGGATCGGGTGGAGAATCCTTATTTTCCTTTTCTTTTGATTTTGCTGCACACCCAACGGGCTGCGGTACCCACTTTGTCAAGAAAAGAGTAGTTCCCTCACTTCCTGGGCCTCACAGTTGGTGTTCACGGCTGTCGTTATCACGACCGCCGGATGCCATTTCTCTCTGGCAGGTTCGGCGCCCCGGAGGCGGACCTTCTGCGAGTTCCAAACTGGGCTTTGCACAGACTCCCGTTCAAGGCAGTGTTGGCACATCAACTGCCTCGAGTTGCTGGCAGTATTGCTTGCCCTGCAGAGGCTTTTGCTGTTGATTCGGGGCAAGCACGTGTTGGTCCGGACGGACAACATGGCGATGGTTGTGTACATCAACCGCAAAGGCGGTCTACGCTCTCGTCGAATGTCGCAACTCGCTCACAGTCTCCTCCTCTGGAGTCAGCATCGGCTCACTCATATCCCGGGCAACCTCAACAGCACAGCGGATGCACTGTCGCAGCAGGTCATGCTCTGGGGAGAGTGGAGACTCCACCCTCAGGTGGTCCAGCTGATCTGGAGTCGATTCGATCAAGCACAGGTGGACCTGTTCACTTCCTGGGAATCCTTCCACTGCCCGCTCTGGTATTCTCTGACCGAAGCTCCCCTCCGCACAGATGCATTGGCACACAGATTGACCCTGGGGCTGTGCAAGTATGCGTTTCCCCCAGTGAGCCTACTTGCACAGACATTGTGCAAGGTCAGGGAGGACGAGGAGCAGGTCATCCTAGTGGCAACTTATTGGCCCACCCGGACTTGGTTCTCGGACCTCACGCTCCTCGTGACAGCCCCCCCTCCCCCCGGTGAATTCCCCTGAGGAAGGATCTTCTTTCTCAGGGACGGGGCACCATCTGGCACCTGCAACCAGACCTCTGGAATCTCCATGTCTGGCCCTTGGAAGGGACACAGAAGACTTAAGTGGCCTACCACCGGCAGTGGTAGACATGATCACTCAGGCCAGGGCTCCCTTGACGAGGCACCTGTATGACCTGAAGTGGCATCTGTTCGCTAAGTGGTGTTCTTCCCAACGCGAAGACCCCCAGAGATGCGCAGTCGGATCAATGCTTTCTTTTCTGCATGAGAGGCTGGAGGGGCGGCTGTCTCCCTCCACCTTGAAGGTGTATGTAGCCGCTATATCGGCACATCACGATGCAGTTGACGGTAAGTATTTGGGGAAGCATGACTTGATCGTCAGGTTCCTGAGAGGCAAGAGGTGGTTAAACCCCCCCAGACTGCGCCTTGTTCCCTCGTGGGACCTCTCCGTGGTCCTTCGGGTCTACTGGGGAGCTCCTTTTGAGCCCCTAGAGTCAGTAGAGTTAAAGGCGCTCTCTTTGAAGACTGCCCTCCTGACGGTGCTTACCTCCATCAAGAGGGTAGAGGACCTGTAGGCGTTCTCTGTCAGCGAACTGTGCCTGGAGTTCGGCCAGGGTGACTCTCACGTGATCCTGAGACCCCGACTGGGCTATGTGCCCAAGGTTCCCATGACCCCGTTCAGGGATCAGGTGGTGAACCTGCAAGCACTGCCCCAGGAGGAGGCAGACCCAGCCTTTGCGTTGCTGTGTCCGGTGTGTGCTTTGCGCATCTATTTGGATCGCACGCAGAGCTTTCCGAGCAGCTCTTTGTCTGCTTTGGGGGACAGCGCAAAGGAAGCGCTGTCTCCAGGCAGAGGATCACCCACTGGGTCATTGATGCCATCGCTATGGCATATCACGCCCAGGATGTGCTCCCCCTTGTGGGGCTGCGCGCCCACACTACCAGGGGTATAGCGGCTCCTGGGCTCTGACCAACGGCACCTCTCTAGCAGACATTTATAGAGCAGCAGGCTGGGCAACACCTAACACATTTGCGAGGTTCTACAACATCCAGGATGAGCTGGTTTCCTCCCATGTGTTGTCAGGTTCAAACAGGTAAGTCTCGGGATAGCTGGCCGGGTGTACCGCTTGCACATAGCGCTTTCCCCCTCCCTTGAGGCGAAGACGTGCGCTCTTTCTCCCAGTCGCGTTCACAAAAGTGTGGACCCTGGATGTCCTTCCTCCTTAGCCTTGTGGCTGGTGAGTTTTCAGAGAAACTCGCCACCGGCCCAGTATGTGTGCTCATTAGGATCTGTACTGGGGTAGGTGCTCCACATGCGCTGGTTACCCCATTGTTAACCCCATGTGATGTATTTTCCGCAAAGTGGTTTCCCCGTTGGTAAACCGTGTCTTCCTTGGGCAGACACCCCTCTGCCCCGGGTCACCGTGTCTGTATAAACTCCTCCCCCTCGGGTAGGACCTACGACGGGACCCTTCCACATGATGTGCTTCCGACTAGACTCGGTAAGACCATGTGATGCATTTCCACTTGAAAGCCCCCCCCCGGGTGGGGTGTGGTCTCCGTAGTGTCCTCCTCTATGGAGGGACACTCCCCGACATGGACCTTATATGGCCCCCACGGCTGGGCCGGCCGGTCCTCATTTTTTTTGTGCAGTTGACTTGTCCCTGAGGTGCAGGGGACCATTTGACGCCCAAAAGAGCATTGGAGGAGGTTACGTGACAGCCGGGTGCGCTGGCTACGAGGCACACAGAGGTCTTCCCGTCTCGCCCTGCTAGTCCACGTAACACAGTTCAGTAGTCGTGGCATTTTGTATAGGGACCCCTAGTGTCACTTCATTGACACAACGTCGAGTGAGTGACAGAAGGGGAATGTCTCAGTTACTGTTGTAACCTCCGTTCCCTGATGGAGGGAATGAGATGTTGTGTCCCTCCTGCCACAACACCGAACTACCTGCTGAATGGGCCGGGACCTTGTCTCGGCTCCTCAGTGCAAAACCTGAATGAGTGGTTGTATTCCAGCTCCTTTTATACCCGTATGTCCAGGGGAGTGGCATGCAAATTCCACTCGCCAATTCTCATTGGCCTTTTCTCAAAGATCAGAGATGTCTGGGGCTCCCAGGAGCGACCCCCTAGTGTCATTTCATCGACACAACGTCTCGTTCCCTCCATCAGGGAACGGAGGTTACGACAGTAACCGAGATGATTTAACTTTACTTGTATTGAACCCAGAATTTTCATTTAACACATAAACACACAAAATGGTACAATATGTCCACTAAGTTCAGTCATACAATAACACTTCAATTAGCTTCAGCAGATACACTTGTTTCTGTGATAAGCTTGCTTTCTCAAATACACAAACCCACACATACACACACATGCACGCACGCACGCACACACACACATATGTTGGTGCAGCTATCATTATGAGGACTCTCCATAGATATAATGATTTTTATACTGTACAAACTATAGATTCTATCCCCTAACCCTACCCCTAAACCTAACCCTCACAAAAAACTTTCTGCATTTTTACATTTTCAATAAAACATCGTTTAGTATGTTTTTTAAGCGATTTGATTTATGAGGACACTAGAAATGTCCTTATAAACTACATTTATAGCATAATACCCTTGTAATTAACAGTTTATAACCTAAAAAAATTTCCTCATAAACCACCCAAACCTGCCCACACAGACACGTTGCTTCCTGCAGTACACTCACTCACTGTCTGTGTGGAGTACTTAAAAAGCCATTATCTGTTCACACACAAGTCTGCTCACAATAGCATGACCTGTGAAATCCACCTGCAAAGACATGATGTGTGATGAACAAATAAAGAGCTTACTTTCCTTTATTTTGCCATCTGAGTCCCATCTTTAATCAGATCTTATCATGGCATCGCATCTTACTCTCACAGGAAAAGCTTAATGTCATCTGAAGTGGAGAGCATTCATACTATCACAGTGCAGGGAGATTTTCTCGCTATCTATTGTTTGGCAAGGATATTTCCTTTAGGAAATTTCAATCTAATTTACTTTGAGATACATTATTTGTGAGTCACATATTTACAGCCATTTATACGCCAAACTTCACATCGTTCGTACGTCCTCACATTCCAACACATGGACACACTCATATAGATCTGCAATGAAAAGTTCAATATGCCTAATCATCTGTGGATCTTTTTTAAAGAATGTACTTGACTCTTTGAGCAGAGAGATCAAAGTTGTTTCCAATCTATCTCTCTGGGTTTGATTATTCCCCTTGAGACCTAATCTCTCAGATCGATATGCACCCTGTGACCTGGGTTACAATAAGCTCTAGTTGATAATGAAATGTGTGTGTGTGTGTGTGTGTGTGTGTGTGTGTGTGTGTCTGATGGCTGACAGGTTGTGAGATGGGTCACTACTCTCGTCTGAAGAACACACACATTTCAACACCTTTGATTCTTTATTCATTTACTCCCACGATTTCCTGTTAGCTGGACTTCACTCTGTGTCCTCTAGAGTTGGCTATGAATAACTGGTTCTTATTAAGATTCAGTTCCATATTTTAAATAATAATAATAATAAAATAAAACTATTATGACGTTCAATTCAGTTAATATTTAGGAATGTCTGCATAGTTCCACCGATGTAAACAGAATGGCATAATAAAATATAAAATATGCAATTTACTAGGGCAGTCTCATGACAAAGTCATAACCGTAATATAATTTTGCCTGCATAATGAAAACGTCTTTGTAATTCCATTCTCACTCCAGTTTAGAGAATTCTGTGATAAGCTCTGTAATCTTCAGATTTATTGCATGTTTAACTACAATAGGTTTTATTGTACTTATAAATAAATATTAGTTTAGTTACATTATACTATAATTTTGATATTTTAGATCCCCTAACCAAACCCTATTCCTAAACCTAACCACATATAAACAGTATAAAACATGTAACAGACAGGCAAATCTAGTACACAATTGTGTACATATCTACCTAAGCACCTAACACCGTCCCTGTGCCTAAACCTAACAATCCTCAACAATATAAAAGAGGTAAAAAGCAGATAAAAATAGTCACAATAATTTATAAAATAAAATAAAAAACACTAAAATTATTCCAAATGACTCATGCTGCATTTATTTTGACTTCTGTAACCATATGATATCTCTGTGTGATAAACAGAGTGAAACTTCATGTTTTAATTGCTGGAAATCTCCCTCTCCATGAAGGCAGTCATATCTAATTTAAAATATACTTTCAAATGTTGGAATCGGTCACTAGACATGCAAGAGCCATTGGCATTTGTCATACTGTAAGTGACGTCAGAGCTGTAGTAACGCTTCATTAAGTGGGATTTTTTAATGTTTAAATGAGTGTGAGTCTGTATCTGATTTTTAGGGCAAATGGGAACACTAATCATTAAATAAAGACTTAAATTTGGATCTGTTCCTCATACAAAAGCCATCACACAGTCTCAGAAGATCTGGAAAACAGTGCAGATTATTTATATGATTGTTTTATGGTGCTTTTATCAGTATTTGAGGGACAGCTTGGAAAAAAGCTGCAATGCGTAACACACTTCACGCATGTCACACTTCAAAAGTCTGGCAACATGACACTAGATTAAACTTTACCGTTGTCAATGTAGCATTTATGACATCAGTGTGCTTCTTATTTCCTGTCGGCCTTTGGGATTCATTGTTTCTTGCAATTAAAAGTCTGTAAACACATTTGTAGCTGCTTGGTATATGAGTGGTATATCTGACTGTTCTGTTTGTTTGTTAGTGGTTTAACACCATACCAACTTCTGTTACTATTTTCATGGTTCTGACTGTAATGACATATAAACCTGTGCCTCATACATCCATGAACTGTATTTAAAATGTTTCACATTTTGTGGTTGCTCTTTTGGATAGGGTTTTGAGTCAGGGTTAGTGTTTGATTTCATTATCAGACTCTGTTCTGACTGAAGAATTTCAAGTGTGTGCTTCTCACTAATCTGGATTCTGCATTTTATTATCTGAGTGCATAGATTGGATTATGTCACATAATCCATAAAACAGCCTTTCATGACAAATGGAATCAAATGACTTTTTGACATCTTTAAAGCAGGAAAGTTTTAACAGATTTTGGTGGACTGTTAATGTTTGTTGATTCAGTTGTGTTGAGTGCATGAATGGTTGATGGTGCGGTGATGCAGAAAACCAATTTGATTTTTGCTCAGGACTGCTTGTTCATTAATGGAAGGTTATGATTTGGTTATTTAGTATGCTTTTAAATGTATTACTCAGATCACTGCTCACACATTTGCCTTTACTGTTGGTATCAATTTTGCTGCTGTTTTTATATAGTAGGTTGTCTTAACCAAGTCTAGTAGTTTGAATATTCCCCTCTATCAGTCAGGCAAGCTTTTTTTAAATTTTTCTATCCCCCTTTCTCCCAATTTGGAATGCCCAATTCCCACTACTTAGTAGGTCCTCTTGGTGGCATGGAGGACAAGTTTCAGTTGCCTCAGCTTGTGAGACAGTCAATCCGCGCATCTTATCACGTGGCTCGTTGCGCATGACACCGTGGAGGCTCATGCTACTCTTTGCGATCCACGCACAACTTACCACGCGCCCCATTGAGAGCGAGAACCACTAATCGTGACCACGAGGAGGTTAATCCATGTGACTCTACCGTACCTAGCAACCGGGCCAATTTGGTTGCTTAGGAGACCTGACTGAAATCACTCAGCACACCCTGGATTCGAACTCGCGACTCCAGGGGTGGTAGTCACCGTCAATACTTGCTGAGCTACCCAGGCCCCCATGCCCCTAATTTTTAAATGTTGCTCCTAAATTTCTGCGTTAGGAGCTACTTTAGTCTTAAGATTTTCGGTGAATATGGGCCCTGTTCTTCAGAATGTTAGACAGTGAAATTAATAACTTTATACTTATTGTATTTTAAATTCAGGCTATTGTTACAATTTATTTGTGAGTTTGGAAGTAGGTTAAACAGTGTGTGATATGTAGGATTGTTGATATGACAGTGTCTCTGACCACTATCGCTCTATAACAAAAGAAAGTATTTGAACAACTGTCAAATGCAGATCACATGTGCTAACCTGTATTAATATGAGGGCATAAATATGAGACATTTTTGTTTCAAAATTTTTATGCATGTGCCTCCCTGTGAGTGTGTTTGTGTATATGCGTTTATGTGTGGGTTGTATTTATATGACTGTCACTTGAGACTCTATGATGTCTTTCCTAATGCTCTGGAATTATTCTCATTAAATGGATGCTCTCATAATACAGTGCATTAGCCTAGAGGAATCACAATCTTTTAATCATCTGAACTGAGCATATCCCAAATCCTCAAATCCATAAATGCTTAAAAGAAAAACACTGAATTTGGAAAATAATTAAACAGAATTTTGAAGAAGAAAAAAAATAGGATTTAATCTGCTGCATTTGTACCATCATGCAAGGAGTTGTGAAAGCTGTGCACGTACGTATGTTGACGGTGATTAAACTTCAACAGATAGGGTGTGATGGTTTGTGTGTGTATGTTGAGCACGAGAATCTTTTGGCTCATCACACACCTGATCACACACATCAGATTATGCACTTGTCTTTTTCTCTTATAATAGCTACACATGCTTGATTCCCTCTCTCTTCTCATGTGTGTGTTTTTTTTTAGAGAGAGGGGACAGAATTTCAATAAGTGTTTATCGGTGATCCAGGGAGAATGCTGCCTTAGTCACTCACACATGTACAAACACGAAACAGATATTTTATAAAGCTTTAATATCAGTGTTATTTATAGCATGTGGAAGGTTTCCTCCTGTAAAGCTGTAAGTAGTCTCATGTAGCCAGACTTTTTACTATCTGCATAAATTCATGTCCAGTTTACAACTTATTCTGCTCACTTAGGCTTTGTTCAGACAGGCTGCAACAATCTGATTATTCTGTGTATTTGACTCAAATCTGTTTCTTTGCTTGTAGTCTGAACAGCAAAAAGCCACATGAAATCTTTTTTCTTGTTGTTGTTTTGTGTTTGGTTCAATCCTGATCCAAACCAAATTTTTATGTGGTTTTAAATTTAGGAAAGTCTGGCGGACCAAAATTAAAAGCGACTAATCTAAGTGTGTTTCTGTATTTGAACTTGCATAGATGAAGTTACTGCTTACAAACAAACGTTTGGCTGTGGCACTTCCAGGTTCTTTTATCACCCCTGTAAAGAACTGCTTTCAGTGGGTGAGGATTTGACATAAATTATAATATTTCACAGGTCACTCTCATTGTCACATCTGCTCTAATAAGACCTAAAATCAGGTGTTATTAAGTTTGAACATTGAATAAGTCAAATATTATAATTTATTGTATGTGGGGTGTTAATTTAAGCAGTAAAGTTGCATATTGTATGCCTGGCATTTTTATTGTTATATGCCACATTTCTCAAGGTTTAGAAGTCTGTTAACCATGTGAGGATTTATGTTCATCAACCTGTTGCATGTCTGACAAAATCATACAGGCCTTTTGTTTCAATTGAAAATGATAGTTCAAAAATAACTGACATATTGTATATTTCTTCACTATAAACCATTAATATCCTTTTATAAAAACTTGTATTAATGTTAACAAACATTATTACTTGTGCTTTCAGTCGATTAAAATATTTAATCACAATTAATTGCATGATTTTTCAGAGTTAATCTTGATAGATTTTGAAAGTGCTTATATTTAACTCTATATATACAGTGGTGTGAAAGTGGTAATAAAACATTATTGTTACATGTTATTTTGTTTTCTTTCATAAGACAGAAGTAAATGTATTTTGACAGGAAAATAAGTATATATACAGTGGTGTGAAAAAGTGTTTGCCCCCTTCCTGATTTCTTGTTTTTTTGCATGTTTGTCACACTTAAATGTTTCAGATCATCAAACAAGTTTAAATATTAGTCAAAGATAACACAAGTAAACACAAAATGCAGTTTTTAAATTAAGGTTGTTATTATTAAGGGAAAACAAAATCCAAACCTACATGGCCCTGTGTGAAAAAGTGTTTGCCCCACCTGTTAAAACATAACTTAACTGTGGTTTATCACACCTGAGTTCAATTTCTCTAGCTACACCCAGGCCTGATTACTGCCACACCTGTTCTCAATCAAGAAATCACTTAAATAGGACCTGCCTGACAAAGTGAAGTAGACCAAAAGATCTTCAAAAGCTAGACATCATGCCGAGATCCAAAGAAATTCAGGAACAAATGAGAAAGAAAGTAATTGAGATCTATCAGTCTGGAAAAGGTTATAAAGCCATTTCTAAAGCTTTGGGACTCCAGAGAACCACAGTGAGAGCCATTATCCACAAATGGTGAAAACATGGAACAGTGGTGAACCTTCCCAGGAGTGGCTGGCCGACCAAAATTACCCCAAGAGCGCAGCGACGACTCATCCAAGAGGTCACAAAAGACCCCACAACAACATCCAAAGAACTGCAGGCCTCACTTGCCTCAGTTAAGGTCAGTGTGCATGACTCCACCATAAGAAAGAGACTGGGCAAAAATGGCCTGCATGGCAGAGTTCCAAGACAAAAACCACTGCTGAGCAAAAAGAACATTAAGGCTCATCTCATTTTTGCCAGAAAACATCTTGATGATCTCCAAGACTTTTGGGAAAATACTCTGTGGACTGACGAGACAAAAGTTGAACTTTTTGGAAGGTGTGTGTCCCATTACATCTGGCGTAAAAGTAACACCGCATTTCAGAAAATCATACCAACAGTAAAATATGGTGGTGGTAGTGTGATGGTCTGGGGCTGTTTTGCTGCTTCAGGACCTGGAAGACTTGCTGTGATAAATGGAACCATGAATTCTACTGTCTACCAAAAAATCCTGAAGGAGAATACCCGGCCATCTGTTCGTGACCTCAAGCTGAAGCGAACTTGGGTTCTGCAGCAGGACAATGATCCAAAACACACCAGCAAGTCCACCTCTGAATGGCTGAAGAAAAACAAAATGAAGACATTGGAGTGGCCTAGTCAAAGTCCTGACCTGAATCCTATTGAGATGCTGTGGCATGACCTTAAAAAGGCAGTTCATGCTCGAAAACCCTCCAATGTGGCTGAATTACAACAATTCTGCAAAGATGAGTGGGCCAAAATTCCTCCACAGCGCTGTAAAAGATTCATTGCAAGTTATCGCAAACGCTTGATTGCAGTTGTTGCTGCTAAGGGTGGCCCAACCAGTTATTAGGTTTAGGGGGCAATCACTTTTTCACACAGGGCCATGTAGGTTTGGATTTTGTTTTCCCTTAATAATAACAACCTTCATTTAAAAACTGCATTTTGTGTTTACTTACTGCATTTTTTGTTATCTTTGACTAATATTTAAACTTGTTTGATGATCTGAAACATTTAAGTGTGACAAACATGCAAAAAAATAAGAAATCAGGAAGGGGGCAAACACTTTTTCACACCACTGTATATATACTTATTTTCCTGTCAAAATACATTTACTTCTGTCTTATGAAAGAAAACAAAATAACATGTAACAATAATGTTTTATTAACATTTTCTAAACAAAACCTTCCACAGTATAAAGATAGAAATGCACTAAAATAGTACTAGTTCAAGTAACGTTAAACGTTTCCCAGTCTAAGTTATTCCCCGTAAGTTGCATGTTCAATTCATTGCAGTGCACATTAAATCTCTTAAACCCTCATCCTCCACAATGTTAATTGGCCGGTGGCACAGTAGTTACCAGGCTGTAGCTACCCACTTTGCTACAGCAATCGTGAAGCTGCAAATTATTAGTGTCAGGGTGTCAGCAAACTGCTCAGCATCATCGTCAAGTGCCTCTTTGAACTCCACATGAAAGCGCTGCAGAAAACGGCCGAGTTCAAAATGGCATACTACATACAGTAGACTACTTTTATTGCTTATATGTATGGCAGAAATAGTTAGAGTAGCATTTCCTAACAATTCCTAACACGGCCAACGTCTTGTTCGGCTTTTAGCGCTGACACTGCACAGGTAATGATACATCATCCGAACTGTTCTGTATTCATTAACTGAGGCTTTGAAAGGTCAGCAGCAATGGGTTCAAAGTTGAAATTATTTTGAGCTGCGCATCTACAATAATTCAGCGGGAGAACTCCAACATTCTTTCACCAATGTCTCTCATCTTCCTCCCTACTTGTACTTCTCTGAGCAATTTGAAAATTTGTATTGCAGCACTTCTCATGTTATTGCCTCCTTAGGATGAATCGCTTTTGCTGTATTCCTAATTTGTAAGTCGCTTTGGATAATTCTGCATTCATTTAGCATTTGCTAAATGAATACTTGCAATTTAAATGTAACAAGCTGTGCATCAGTCCATCATCTGTGTCATGTATCATGTGGTTGGCTTTTAGGTGATAGTTAAGACTTGACGTGCTTCTGTGGAAATTAAATTCCGCCTTACAAAGGCTGCAAAGCACTTGATTTTTGTCACAAGTCCCATCTGGGTTTATTGTGTTCAAAAATTACACTTAAGAGGGCTTTTCTCTGCCACTTCATCATTGACATGGAATGAATGTTTTGTGACTGTTTGTGGTGTGTACATCAGTGTAATGTCCCCAGACACATCACACATTTCGCCCTATTCACCTTATGCGCCAGAGAAACTAGAGCGCAGCCACCTTGAATATTTTGTCTCTGAACTTCCGGTCTAGCGGTTGCTATATAGATATCTATGTGTTGATGTCAAAGTGTAATTAGCTAGCGAAGTGGATTTACAGGTTAAAGAGTTGTCAAAAGTTATCATGAGTATTTTAAAGTGTTCAGGGGATGTCATAACAACTGGAAGCAGAGCGGGGAGATCTAATTTATTGCCTTAAGTTGGATTCATTTTATTAACCATTAATGCGCCAGGTGAGCAAGTGTAACGACAGTGAAACTGTTGCACTCTCAGTTTGATAGCATCTGCTTATAGAGCTAAGCAGCACTCAAATCAAACATCATCGAAGGTGAGAGTCCATCGTCAACCTAAGATCAAGTACCAATCTTCACCACAGTGGTAACTCCTAAATCTCCTGCCTAACAAACAATCCTTTTAAATGCCAATATAACACAACACTAAACATGAACAAATCTCCTCCTATTCTTATCTTACTCAAAAATGCATAAAATAACACTTAAATTCAACATTTGTTCACCCATCCAGTCATCTGCAAAGCATGCTGGGAAATGGAAATCCCCTGCCCAGTTTCATCAATGCTACAAAAAGTATTCATGTAGTCCTAATAAAATTATTATCAATAAAATTGATTAAGCAAACTAAATTTTTATACATTTAATTGGAAAGAATGCAATGAAATCAAGTTAAGACAACATTTTCTAGAATTGTGTTGCTTTAGTTCATTTTAATTAAGTAAACTGAACAACCTGCAAAAATCCTTTTTTGAGTGTACTGATATGCCTCTGTCCTCATGAAAGTCCAAGAGACAACACAAAGTCATTAAAAATATCTCTGTAAGACACCTCTGACCATCTTCTTGTGTCATTCACCCATCGTGTTATACCCATCGAATACACATACACACATATACATGTGAAAGTGTATGTTTTATTTTATATTCCGTTTACAACCAATTTTAATCACATTTAAGCCTCTGAAAAATGTAGGGTGACAAATTAATTTTAAAAAGTACAATTGTAATTTTCTTTAATGTAATGCATGTTAACTTGCATGTGAAATAATATAAGCTGTCACTGTTGGAAATTTCATGTCAACTGCACATTTTAACACAAATTATTGAAACCTAAAAATTAAGCAGAATTACACGTATAACAATTAAACGCTTGTATCATGAAAAACTACAGTGTGTCATAGCTGTCTGAATGTGATCTTCCATGTCCAATTTATCTTTCTCGTGAGTGCTCAAAGCGCAGTGCTATGCGCTATGACCGTGCACAATGTCTTATCCAATTTTCGTTAGATCGCTAATTCTAAGTGCAATTTTCGTGCCAGCGCAAATGGGCATAGGTGGGAGTGTTTGCACTACTGTGGGTGTAGGCGCACAAATTGTGGGTGTATTGTATGTAAATGAAGTGACGCAATGTGATATTTTAATACCACCTCTTATCTCAGTGCAAAGTCCAAATTCAGTTCCTGCATTTGCAGTTTGGAGATTCCACCAGCAAGTGGTAATAAAATTCATGCCCAAATTCTGAAAGTACAGAATATCAAATTATGTCCCTTCAATTGCTGTTGATTCAACTGAATTGTGTTAAAATTTTTAGAGGTCATGGTTTATTTTTTCAATTATTATTTTTATTGTTATTTTTATATGTATTATTATTCTTGTACATTTACAGTTGTATTTATGATTTAATTTTGACTAGTAATTTTTCACCTGTCGTAGTGTGATTTTTAAGTCACTGCAAAAGGGGCTGGTGGAAGAAGTTGGAGAGAGTAAAATGTTTGGATTTAGTATGATTTTTTGACCATTTAGCTGTTTTTATTATATTTTCATTTAGTTTGAAGTGGAATTTAGAAATATTTTTGGTTTGATTTTTGATCGTGTTTCAATAAATTAATAACATTTTTCAAAATCAAAATCGACCAGTAGAAGTGAAGTTCGTGCCGATACAGTCACTGTTAATACTAGCCATGATTTTTGTGTCAGTAGATGAAAATGATTTATAATAATTACTTAATTAAATGGAGCATACATCCAACGTCTGACGAGAATCACATTTTCCATGCGTATAAAAGGAGCATGTCGCTGTCATAGAAATATGTCTGACATTCATCAAGGACGCAGTTAATACACAGAAGAACGTACATTTCAGTTCTTCTAATTCATTGCATACAGTCCATTTATTCTACCAACTTTTTATGAATTTTTTGTCCTTTTTTATATTGCTGGTACTTGAGGGAATGGACTATATAATAGGACGCAGATGGTGGAATAACCGGAGAAGAACCTCAGAGTTAAACTGATCTTGGTCCTGCCCTTTTGCGCACTGTGCGCATGATTTCGCCAAACCCACTTTGCGCCAAGACTTAGCGCATACTTGCACAAAAATACCAAAACTTTAAGGCCATGCCCATTGATTTTGCGCTTATGACATAAGGCATTTCGTCGAGCATTTTCACATTGTAAAGGGGTGCTGTAGACTCACACCATCAACTCTAGTGGAAAAATACTTTCTGTGTTCCCACATTTTGATCAACTCTTCTCAGTAGCTTCAATACAAACAGGAAGTTAGATGAAAAAATGCGGAAGAGCGGAGCACGGAAAAGAGGCGGGGCAGAATTAAGGTGAATTCCAACCAGGGTTTACAACTCACACTGAGCTGAATAAAATGTCAGAAACGAATGTGAAATTTGGTAAACGCATTTTTCACGTTAAAGAAAAATTTACGCATTAAACTATTTAAATTAATCGCATGCGTTAATGCTTTCATTTTGACAGCTCTAATTATTAATTTATATAATACTTAACAGATTATTAAAACTGAGGCTGAGACTGAGCTGCGGGTGGCAGAAGAGTTTTTATATGACAAACATCACAATACTGTATATTCCTTTCTCAGCAGTCATATTAGTATTGGAATAAAAGAGACAGGGTCTGTGTGTGCGTGTATATACTATGTATACAGCATGTTTGTGTGTAAGTTGTGGTTGCTTTAGCTTCTCATTTTCCAGCTCACTACTAGCGGTAATGTGAAAATTCTAACAAAACACTCACACACAATCCACTAAATGCAAAAGTTAATTCAAGCAGCTTGCAACAGTGATGGTTGCAATTCTAAAGGAACCTCAGCTCCAGTAGTTTCACTCAACATACTTGCATACTTACAAGCATTTGACTGTATTCGTTAGATGTGCTGGCTGTTTGTTGTGCCTGTGAAAGTTGAAAAGAAACCCAAGAAGACACTAAAATAATGCTATGATAAAAAAACAAAAAAAACAAACAAACAAACAAAAAAAAAAAAAAAACATTAATTATACTTATTTATAATATAAGGAATAGTTCACCAAAAAAATTAAAATTCTGTCATAATTTACTCACCCTCATGTCGTTCCAAACCTGTATGACTTTATGTCTTCCATAGAACACAAAGTGAGATGTTTTTCAGAATGTCTATATTCCATACATTGAAAATGTATAGTAATTTATACTGCGAAGCTCCAAAAAGGACAAATAGTTTTAATTTACGATTATTTTAAATTGTTCAAATGCTTCACAATCGATCACGATCTGGTATGTAGGTAATGATAAATCATTAATTTTTGTGTTGTCTGAGTGCATATGTGACACCCATCAAGTAAGTATTTGTGTCTTATGTGTTTTTCTTTTAGAATTACATGGTTTGTACATGTTCTGACAAAGATCTGTGTCTAAGGTCTAGAAAAAAAACGAATGTGTGAATTATGTGTGTTTTTGTGTATCAGTATTGTCAGATCTCATCCTCCGCATTTGTAGGTGACAGGTGAGGGCGCAGTGGTCCGTATAGTTGTCGGCTGTTGCAGTATATTGGCAGTTTGGTCAAGCCACTGAAGCACACAAAGCAATTTAGAGCCATCATGGCTGCTTTGAACACTCATGGATGACCAGTCGCAGAGCAGCTGTCACTCAGCACTCTCTGTCTCTCTGATTAGACTGCCACCAGTGAAGGGGAGGGGCCACAATGAGAGCGAACAGTGTACCAGCTGCCATAGATATTCAGCTGGAGTTTTTGTCTTCCATGGAACACAAAAGTGATGATTTGAAGAACGCTCACTCTGCTCTTTTACTTACAATGAAAGCATATAGTGACCAGGGGCTGTTGAGCCCCAAAAGGACAGAAAACATCTTGGTTACTGATGTAACCTCTGTTCCCTGATGGAGGGAACGAGACATTGTGTTGATGTAGTGACACTAGGGGTTCGCTCTTGAGAGCCCCAATCACCTTTGCTTTATTCAGAAAAGGCCAATGAAAATTGGCGAGTGGAATTTGCATGCCACTCTCCACCCCGGACATACGGGTATAAAAGGAGATGCCATGCACCACTCATTCAGAGTTGTGCTGAGGAGCCGAGAGAAAGTCCCGGCCATGTCAGAGGTCGGTTCAGCGCCACGGCAGGAGGGACACAACGTCTTGTTCCCTCCATCAGGGAACAGAGGTTACATCAGTAACCAAGACGTTCCCTGTCTGTCACTCACCCGACGATTTAGTGACACTAGGGGTTCCTATAAAAAATGCCACAGGCGCTGAACCGTGTCACGAGGTACAGAGGAGCAGACACGGGCATGCTGCTGCATGTCTCGCATCGAGCGCTCGACCACGTCGTGACCTTCCAGCGAGTTAGGTAAGGCATCTCCCTGGTCACAATAAGGGTGGGAGGAGGCACTTACCCGTGGAGGCTACAGGCGGTGGCCTTTCCTGGTTTTTGTGTTAAGCAATTTCCCGCCGAGCACCTGCAAGAATAGCGCTGGGGAAGTGCCACATCCTACCGGAGGGAGGATAACATGTGGAGAGTACTTCACCTGGACTTACCAACAAGGAAGTTCACATATGGAATGATGCCACTGGGGAGGACCCTATCTATGGAGAGGGTACACAGCAACAGTGGCTGAGGCAGAGGAGAGCCCTGATGAGGGGAAACACAAGGTTCACCTGAGGGGAAACCGAACAGTGGAAACGCATCATATTGGATTACCGAGGGGGGAATCACCACATATGGAGCACTAAGCCCAATTACATGGGCTCACCTGAAAAGGGGTATACCAAGAGTACTGGGCCTGGCGGCATGACTCCTCCGCCAAGTTCGCCATGAATAGTGCTTAAAGAATTAAAGAGGTGTCCAGTATTCACCAGTTGCGGGGAACTGTTGTGGACAAGATAGTGCACATTATCACATTAAAAAAGGGGAAAGGCACAATGCAAGCGATACACCTGACTGGCTGCCCAGCCCCGTAACACTTGGGTCGAAACCGGTTCTATTTGCAGGTTGTAGAACCTTGCAAAGGTATTGGGTGTAGCCCAACGAGCTGCTCTGCATATGTCTGCTAGAGACACGCATCTCACCAGTGCCCAGGAGGACGCAACACCTCTGGTGGAGTGCGACCGGAATCCCAAAGGGCACAGCACTCCTTGTGATTGGTAAGCCAGAGAAATGGCATCCACAATCCAATGGGGCAACCTTGTTTGGAGACAGCTTTCCCCTTCTGCTGCCCTCCACAGCAGACAGAAAGCTGCTCTGAGCATCTAAAGCTCTGTGTGCAGTCCAGATAGACGCGCAGGGTGCGAACTGGACACAGCAACGACAAGGCCGGGTCTTCCTCCTCTGAAGGGAGCGCTTGCAGGTTTACCACCTGATCCCGGAAGGGAGTGGTGGGAACTTTGGGCACGTAACCAGGCCGGGGTCTCAGTATCACGTAAGAGTGTGCCGGCCTGGACTCCAGGCATTCACTGGTGACAGGTGGCACTTACTTCTATCAACCCTCTTGATAGAAGTAAGTGCCACCAGGAGGGCGACAAAGTGCTGAGCTCGGCCTGCTCCAGGGGCTCAAAGGGGGCTCTCTGTAAAGCAGGAAGGACCACAGAGAGGTCCCAAGAGGGAACCAGGCGTGGTCTAGGTGGATTCAATCACCTCGCACCTTTGAGGAACCTTGTGATCAGGTCGTGCTGGGGTCTCCCATCCAGTGTATCGTGATATGCTGCTGTAACAGCCACGCACACCTCCAGGGTAGAGGGAGACAGTCATCTCTCCAGCCCCTCCTGAAGGACAACACAGACCCGACTGCACATCTCTGTGGATCTTCCCCGTGGGAAGAACACCAATTTGCGAAGAGACGCCACCTCAGAGCGTACAGCCACCTCGTGGAGGGGGCTCTGGCCTGAGTGATCATGTGTACCACCGCTGGCAGAAGGCATGCTAGGTCCTCTGCATCCCATCCAGGAGCCAGACATGGAGATTCCAGAGGTCTGGCCAGGGGTGCCGGAGCGTTCCCTGCCCCTGAGTGAGAAGGTCCTGCCTCAGGGGAATGCGCCAGGGAGGGTCTACTGCCAGGAGCATCAGGTCTGAGAACCAAGTCCAGTTGGGCCAGTATGGCGCAACCATCAGGACATGTTGCCCATCCTCCCTGACTTTGCACAATGTCTGTGCAATGAGGCTCACTGGGGGAAATGCGTACTTGCGCAGCCCTGAGGCCAGCTGTGCACCAAGGCATCTGTGCCGAGGGGAGCCTCGGACAGGGAGTACAAAAGGGGGCAGTGAGAGGACTCTCGAGAGGCAAATAGGTCCACCTGCACCTCCCTGAATCTCTCCCAAATTAGCTGTACTGTGCGGGGGTGGAGCCTTCATTCACCACGGAGTGTTACCTGCCGTGAGAGCGCATCCGCTGCATGGTTGAGGACGCCCGGGAGGTGAGTGGCTCGCAGAGACTTCAACGTCTGCTGACTCCAAAGGAGGAGGTGGTGGGCGAGTTGCGACTGTGTTGTTTGTCCGGACCAACACGTGCTTGCCCTGAATCAACAGCCAAAGCTTCTGCAGGGCCAGCGATACCGCCAGCATCTCTAGGCAGTTGATGTGTCATTGCAGGCGGGGCCCTGTCCAGAGCTCCGATACTGCCTGCCTGTTCCACATGGCGCCCCAGCCCGAATTCGAGCCATCCGTCATGCCTCGAGACCTGCTCTAAGGGAACCCCTGCCCATAGAAATGCCAGATCTGACCATGGGCTGAAAGTTTGGCGGCACCGTGGTGTGATAGTCACGTGCTGGGTGCCGTGGTGCTATGCCCACCTTGGGACTCGAGTCTGTAGCCAGTGCTGGAGTGGTCTCATTTGCATCAACTTGAGGGGAAGTACCGCCGCCGAGGATGCCATATGCCCCAGGAGCCTCTGAAATTGTTTCACCGGGATCGCTACCTTCTGCCTGAAGGTTCTCAGGCAGGCCAGCACCGACTATGCATGCTCGTTCATAAGGTGTGCCATCATGGTGACCGAGTCCAAGTCCATACCGAGAAAAGGGATGCTCTGCGCAGGGGAGAGCTTGCTCTTTTCCCAGTTGACCTGAAGCCCCAGTCGGTTCGGGGTGCTGAGGCACAAGGTCCCTGTGCGCACACAATAGTGGATCAGCCAGTCATCGAGATAATTGAGGATGCGAATGCACTTTTCCCTTAGTGGGGCCAGGGCTGTCACTGGGACTTTGGTAAAGACTCGAGGGGACAGGAACAGACCAAAAGGGAGGACCTTGCACTGGTATGCTCGTCCCTCGAATGCAAACTGAAGAAACGGTCTGGGAAGTATCGATATGTGAAGTACGCATCCTTCAGGTCGATGGCCACGAACCAATCCCGATGTCGTACAGATGTTAGGATGCGCTTCTGCGTCAACATCTTGAAAGGAAGCCTGTTTAAGGCTCTGTTCAAGGCACGCAGATCCAGGATTGGGCAACTCAGCTAAGCGAATGGGTTCTATCGCTCCCTTCGCCAGAAGGGTGGCGACCTCCGCCCGAAGAGCTGAGGCATCCTCGCCTCGCACCGCAGTGGAGAGGACACCACTGAACCTGGGCGGTCCTCTGGCGAACTGGATCGCGTAGCCGATGATGAGCCAACGCGACGGGCTGGAAAGCGCTAAGCAGGCTTCCAGCCTCTGCACTAACGGCACCAGGGGGACGATAGGATTTATCACGCCCGGGGTGGGTGGTTCGTGGCGAGGCAGAGCAGACGCCCCACGGGGAAAATCGTCCGGGGGAGGCATGCTGTCCCACGAGCCTGCAACGGTAGCTGGTGGCTGGGGCGGGCAAGCGGCCCCAAGAACCACCGTACTTACCTGTTTGCTGGCTTTCCTTCGCAAAGATAAATTGGACATGGAAAATCACATTCAGACAGCTATGACAAACTGCAGTTTTACATGTTACAAGCGTTTAATTGTTATACATGTAATTCTGCTTAATTTTTAGGTTTCAACTTGTTAATAATTTGTGTTAAAATGTGCAGTTGACATGAATGTCTTCTGATTTATGCTGTATTAATGGTAAATGCACTAATCACTTTTAAGAGAAGTGACGCGTTAAAATAGTTTTTAAATTAATCGCTTGTGTTAACATATTAATTCTGACAGCTCTAGTTGAAAATTTTATTGTCTTGTAGCTATACTTTTGAAAGTGTTTATTTTAGTGTTTATTTACTGGCCCCATTCACTTTCATCGTGAGAGCCTTTTACTGCAAAGTTTTTTTTTTTTTTTTTTTTTTATAAATGAGGAATGAGTTGAAATGACTTTTTGTGGAAATCAACATTTAGCTTCAAATGCTGTTAATTGAGCTTAACTTAAATTGAACCCGGAACATTCCTTTAAGAGAGAGTGTATGGGTGTTTGTATCTGTAAAAGAATGACACATCAGGGGCTACACAAACATATCCTGTCACATTTGCCAAGACTCAATTTGTCCTTTTCCCCCATCTTTCACCACCTTTTGCCCCCAATTGTCCATAATTACCCTGAGGGCTGTGCCCCCTCACCCACCTGCAGTGGCCCTGTTGTCACCCCATTCTCTGGCCAACAATGGACTGGCATAGGCCCAGTATGCAGTGACTACAGACAGGCCTGGCCTGGGTTAATCTTCTGCACCCCAGCCTCTGTCAACATGCCCACCCTCTTTATTACACTTGTGGGCTAGGCTCTGACACTATTGCAGCAGACGTTCAGAAGGCAACTCTCATGATGCTGTAAAAGTGTTTGCCAGGGGAATATGGGAAATATGGCATTCATTAACAGGTGTTTGTTCCAAATGATTTAATGATACATATGTCATTCTGTTAATTTGTTAAGTACTGACGCAATAAATGAATCACAATGAATTGGAAAATGCAGGGCCATAACCACCATTGACATGGAGTTGGACTTGTTCCCTAATATTGAGATCGATTAATAGTATATATATCTATCTCTCTCTCTCTCTCTCTCTCTCTCTCTCTCATATATATATATACAATATATATATTGGCAAAAAATAAAATATACAAATTTTACAATCATTTTCAAGGGAAATGCAAACTGAAATAAATCTTTGGCATCAAACGTTACATTACTGGACAGCTAATATCATAATTTGCCATTTTAAAACACATTGTTCATATTTGAAATATTCCCTTTCAGGCTTATTTCAATTTACACTAAGCCACACCACTCGCCGTGATTCCTCGCCTGCTTGTTGACAGCCTAATGAAATTATTCACTAATTCACGGCATGTCCACTAATTTGTTGCCTGACTGGCTTGATAGATGCGACAAAGCATGACTATCTGCTGCGCAGGTTCGCTAACCCACAACTGTGAGCTAATTTGCATCGCTCTAGCATGGCGGGTGGCGTGGTAACAGAGGCTGAGGTTAGTGAAGACTCATTCCTCTTCTTTAGTGCACGCTACAGCTAAACTCAGACATACAAATGATGGACTGTGACTTTAATTGATTTTTATAGCTCCTTCACAAACAGAAGGATAAGAGGTGCTGTCTTGGAGGAAGAGTGTCAACACAAACAGGGCTGAGTCTTTAAACGAGAATATTTAAGGAAAGCTCTTGTACATACAGAATGGCATTTATATCGCATGTATGGAAATGTATCTACATCAAAGTATAATGATTGTCATTACCCTTCTTGTATTTTAATTTAGATCAGATGTTTTAGGGAGTAAATAACTGCACAAATAACATTTTACCCAGAAATGCTGGTATTGTTTTACTATTTGACATGTATATCCGCCATATTTCTTCAAATATATAATAAATTGATTTTCCTGAATCGTATCTTATTCTGTATGGTTATGCAATGCTTGTATACGCAATACTAACTTTGCTAGCTTGCTAACATTTTCAACTATAATCATCAGCATGAAATGGTGTTTGCATCAAGTGTTAGTTACGTAGCTGGATGCATTTACAAGATATAAGTAAAACGAGATATTTAATTAGAGTAAAGGGATTATTATTACAAGGAGATAAAGGATTGTGAAGACAGACTTTTTGTTTGTTTGTTTATTTGTTTGTATTTTTAATAATTTGCACAGTGCACTGATGAATTATGCACAATAAGACCAGAAATGGACATTAAGGAAGTACATTTATTAATTTTTAATTTGATCTGAAAAATGTTTAGCCTCGAAAAGTTTGAGAGATGGTTCCATGCTGACCAGATAGGAATGTAATTCTAGCTCCAGCATTTATTTCTGATAATAATGATAACAATATTAATAATAATAATAAAAGTAAATACTATTATTATTATTTACACTTACATTTTGTTATTTAGCAGATGCTTTTAACCAAAGCGACTTACAAATGAGGAGTGTTGCAATAGCCTCTATAATAATAATATTAATAATATAATAATAATAACAATACATATAATAATAATAAATAAATAAATAGTTAAATACAATAAAATAATATAATGTTTTTTATTAAATAAAATACATAAAAATAATACATAAAATAAATTAGTATTTTATTATAATAATTATTATTAATATTCAATTACTGTTGTTGATATCTAGTGTTAATTTAAATTTAATGGTTTGTATCAGTTTGAAAATTGATAGCAAAAGGTTCCTCTAATAGACAAATAATTCAGTTCCATTAAAGGGGCATAATTATAGGGTTTACCCAACCATCTCCAGCAGCTAATGTGTAATAAACGGTAGTTCTCTGTGGCTGGCTGGCTGGTCCTCTGGAGTGTTGGTGTGGTTGTCTTAAGCTGCAGTAGGTGAGCTTTCTTAACTGCTGGCTTTCAGCAGGATTAGAGTGAGTGAGCTATCTCCTCTCCTGCAGAGCTCACCTCACTCACACTCTTCGCTTTATTCTCTCCATCAACTTAGGCTGAGCTTGATTTCTCAAACAGAAACAATTCTCTCTGCTGTCACTTTGTGTGTTGATGAGATGTCAATCCCTGTGAAGGAGAGTTTTTGTTCTTTCAGGCAGAACTTAGCATCACTCTAGTCTTCTAAAGAGTGTACCTTACTGATGCTAATATAACAGCTTTTAAATAAAAGCTCTTGTGTACTGTGTATTTATACCGTTACAAAATTATGAAGCAAACCTAATCTGCACTAGCCCCAAGTTAAAGGAATATTTCACCCAATAACATTTGTTCATTTCATTATTTAATAACTCCCTTGTCATTCCAAACCTGCATGCTGTCATTTCTACTGTGGAATTAATTAGAAATGTGTTTTAAAGAATCTTTATGTAGATTTTTTTCCATCAAATTACAGTTCATAGTGACCACAGCTGTCAAGCTTCAAAAAGGTTGGTCTATCCCTTACACAAAGATGTTTCTGTGGCTCCAGAAGATGTGGAAGTATCACACATGAGTCATATAGAACTTTTATGGTATTTTTTGCAGCCTGGTCTCATGAATATTACGTGACTGTGGCAAGCACTAAATTACGTGTTTCATTACATGTTTAGCTGCAGTTTCCCAGTGAAATGTCCAGCAGAGGGCGCAAAAAGCGAGTGAAATGGTGTTGTTATCGGACGAGGTTTTTCAGTTAAATATTAGTCAGGGGTTTTAATGAGTAAAACTTACCTCTCTAACCTAAAACTTTAACCTAAACCTAACCAATAGTATTTTAACAAAGCAAATGAGAGGTGAACAAAACAGACATCCTTACCCTAAACCAACACTTAAACCTAAGCGATAGTGATGTAAAATGAAATACGACATGAAAGCAAATTTTTTGAAGCAACCACGTCATCTCGTGTTGCTTCTATGACACTTTCATCTCCCGTGTCAGCTTGCGTGCTTGACTGGTCTTGAGCCGCGGTCTTCTGAGTCCAAAGTCCAAAACTCTATCAGGTGAGATACTGCGGAAGCTGATCACATTGGAATGTGTGTGTAAATGTAGGAGGGTCTGTACAAAGATGTGTTATAGTAAAAGTGTTTCGAGATCATAACATAGCAGGGTATGAGTAAAAGAGCAAACAATTAGTGTTTTTAAAGTCATATTCAGCCATTGTAGTTGTGATTTGTGTGAAAATAAATAAAATGCACAGATGTTGTATAAGAATTATCATTTTTTGGAAGAATTATTCCTTAAATTTAGTTGTGCAAGAGAACCTTTTAGACATTTCATCGACTGTGCATGTTGAGAATATATTTCAAGTCCATAAATTTTCTCCACATCAACATGATGTGATCATAAAACTATAATGCAAAGTCTATGAATAGTGCTTGCTCACAGCCATCTCCGAAATTACTCAGTGCCTCCTCCTCACCTTAAGAAATATATTTACATTGCCAGATAAGGATTATTATCATTTTCAAATCAGCCAGCTCTTCAGTGGTCTTACTCCAGTGAACAGCCAAACATGCTAATTTTAATGAATCCATCAGGTCACCACAGCTCTCAGCCTCACATTTGATCTCACACTGGGCATTTGGGAAAGTGAATTAAAGTGTGTGTTCTAATTGGCTGCTGATGCCCAGAGGAGCCAATATATTCATGCTTGCATACACTCAGTTCAAGCGCTCTCAATCAGTCTGGGTACTCCCATTGTTTGATTTCCATTACGCAGATGGTTCAGATTGCTATTTGAATGTATAAGTCACAGCTCTCTCTGCAAGGCGGATCTGACTTGCTCATGCATGCTCAACAAGCTCAGTCTCAATCCAATACCAATGCTGCAATCATGTGGCTATGTCCAATTTGGCATAACAGTAGTGAACACCTGAGATGAGATGGGCCTAATTGAAGAATATATTGAGAGTTTGAGCACTGGGGAATGGGAAGAGACAGGAAGGTGGAGGAAAGGCATTTTTACCGATAACATATACATCTTTAAAGACAGACCTACCATAAGCTCTGAGGTTGGTTATCTGTATTGTATGCTTCTGTTGATGCATTCAGTCCGCATTTTTAAATTCATTTAAAAAACAAAATTCACATTTAATAGTGTAATTTTGGGGTAAATAACTACACTACTCATGATTCTGAAGAGATAAGATCCACCAATCAGAGAATCGTGTCAAACAAAGTGCGCCATAAGAGATTTGCAGCGACTGCCCACTTCCATAACCCACTACAAATGACACAATCGGGTCATTCTCACAACTACTTATGTATTTGTATATACACTCACTGAACACTTTATTAGAAACACTATGGTCCTAATAAAGTGCCTGACGTGGTCTTCTGCTGTTGTAGCCCATCCGCCTCAAGGTTCGACGTGTTGTGCATTCTGAGATGCTATTCTGCTCACTTTAATTGTACAGAGTGATTATCTGAGTAACCGTAACCTTTCTGGCACCTCGAACCAGTCTGGCCAATCTCCGTTGACCTCTCTCATCAACAAAGCATTTCCATAGAGACTGTTGTGCGTGAAAATCCCTGCAGATTAGCAGTTACAGAAATGCTCAAACCAGCCTGTCTGGCACCAACAATCAAATGTTTTGTAGTCCTTTCTTTCAGTAAAGATGTTAAGTACACAGTGTTGTACCTTTGCCTTTTTATCAGATTGTTTAATAATTTTTTGCTTTAAATCAAATTTTGTAATGTTGTTATTCACCTCAGAGCTGGTTGAATGGGAAAAATACTTCTGGAACCAAGATGGCTGAGAAAGTGGGCGGGCACTGTTGTCCTCTATAGAGAACAGAACGATGGAGTGGTGGATGAATGGAGTAATGGGGGGCTGATGATCTTTAGTAGTACATGATTTATGGGTTGTGAGGTCTCAGAGACCACAGGAAGGCTGTAATGGACAGGATTTGTATTGCTCTGTATGTGCCCTCTGCATCTGCTGGACTAAATAATTGTGCAGTGAATAAACACTGCAGCTGTGCAAGATGGATAGAGAACAAAAGATATGAAATGAAAATAGACTTATTACTGACGTACCATAAAATTAGGCAAAGTGAGGTTTTAATGAGATGAACAGTTTATAGAGGGAGAATCAAAATGAAAAACCACAGTTTAACATTCTATTGTAGGCCTAAAATTTGGGCCACTGCTTCTGAGCACTGAACTAATTACCCACAACCAGCATGATATCTCAGGAGTAACGGATTATTTAACAGTACAGCTCTTCCCAGAGTCTGAAGATATTATTCTCTCCTATCCCAGACCAGGGACAGGTCCACTTCCAAAGCACACGCTTGCTGTCTGTAATGCATTGCATAAGAGGAAGCATTATTTTTTTCTTACTTTGTCCAAGTCTGCGGTTTATAGGAGGATATTTGTTGACCTAAACACTGTTAAAGTGTACAAAAATCCTAAAATGATTAGGAGGCTCTTTATGATAGAAGTTTTTGAGATCCCAATGAAAGTGAATGATGACTGAGGCTTGCATTCTGCCTAACGTCTTCTTTTGTGTTACATGGAAGAAATGGGTCAAATGAGTTTGGAACAACATGAGGGTAAATTATGAGTTAATGATAAGTTGAAGGTAAAGTGTAACTTCTGTGTCACAATATGTAATTACAAAAGGGTTTTCAAACACACATCCAAATATATCTTCTGGTATATAGCGAAATCTCAACTATTTGAAACATTTCTACCATTGCACACTATCTATATATCATCATATCACGCAGTCCTAATTTCCAGGAGAGGAATGACAAGATTAATTCCTTTAAACCCCAAAATCACAGTAGATGAGAGTCACAATCCCTTCTGGAGCTGAGGTTAGATGTCTTACTCAAGGGCAGAATTGTAATAAGGTAACTCACTTCACAGATTGCCTCTGAGGGTTTGACCTACAACCTTTGTGTTTAGGCTCAGATATTTAACTACTCTACAATTATGACCAACCAATAATTAAAATGTGAAAAGCTAAATAGTCAAAGTGCAATCAGAGCACAAACTTTTGGGTTAAATATGGCAGTATTCAATGCAAACAAAAACAAGTTTTGACCCAAATGGTGCCTTTAAATGTTTGAAATAAATTCTGATTTGTCCCTGTTTTGACTTTTCAATTTCATTCTTTTAATCAGGTAACACCAACAGCATGTTTGCTCTGGACTACATCAGCGGATCGCTGACAGTAAGCGGACAGCTGGACCGGGAAAACCCGCTTTACTCATCCGGATTCACCATCACAGTGAAGGTGCGACTCAAATCTAGATGAGGCGGGGTGCTCATATGAAGCCATACCAAGTGTGTTTGAGCTGTAATATGATTTCACTAAAGGATTTGGTCAAGCAATTCTCAACTCCACTTCTGATACGTTTTATTATAAGGCTTTCAACGCCTAACGATATGCATTACTAAAATCTAGATTTTTACTAAGAGAATATCTCTAGGATCTACAAGAATTGTCCTCTGCTGGAGTTCTGGTTAGCCTCCTGGTCCCCAGTACTGTACTCACTGGGAACTCTGCCAAATTCGATATTGATTCTACAGTAAATGTTTGCAGACTGTGACTGTAATGTATCAAGCCATTTACCCATATTGAGCATATTAGAATCAGTGTGTGAAGAGGTCTTACTGACACAGAAGCTTTAAATATAATCTTCAACACTCATTACATAAATGGGCATATATATAGTATGGGTGTTTCTTCAACCTTGGGGACTTTTAGCACTTCTCTTTAAAACAAATTCACACTCTTAACTTAGGTAAATGTAACTTTATCTAAGTTAACACTCTTAACTAAGGTTAAATTGATATCTAACATTTTGTGTATCCTAAATATGCCTAATTAAATTATATTAAAATTACAGCTTGATTGGAATGACGCCCCAATACTCTGCTCACAAGTGATATTTACATTGAATTTTCTTTGTTTTCTTCAAACATTACTAGTTTCATATTTTATGGCATGCATGCTCTTCACCGACATTTTTGTTTACCGGGTAACCAAGTACACTAACTTTTGAAAAAATTATTGGGGACAAAAATTGTTTGGTGTGCTGGAAATGACATCACAACTGTGGGGAAACATTTATAGAAATAGTTTTCACACAATAAATATTAAAATGGTTTGTTTTATTTCACTCTTTGTTAGGATTATCAAAGTTGTAAACATGCAATAATTTGTATTTTTACAATGGATTTAACATTGAAATTCTGGGACAAGGATAAAATAGGAAAATCTATACATGAAAGGCATTTAAAAAATACCAAAGATAAATGATGAAGGCCTGGTGAAACGCTTTCAATTTCAAGTTTTTCAGTTTTAATGAGACCTTAATGTAACAAAAGAAAAAAGTTAAAATCACTCGTTTTGATAAAAAAAAAACAACCCCTTGGACATGAAATGGCCCAACGTTGATGTTCCTGGATGCTGACTGGTCAGTGCAACATTCCATCCATGATAACATTGACAAATCGGCATCCAGGAACAACTATCCATTATATATATATATATATATATATATATATATATATATATATATATATATATATATATATATATATATATAAAACATAAAATGTAATAATGTTAATTAAAGTTATTATAAAGTGTTATCATTTTATCAGATCACACTCAAATGAGAAGCAGTCTTGTGTGTAGTATTTGTGTATTTCGAGGGTTTTTGGTGATGTATGGATGAATGAATTTTTTTGTAATGTCACAAATCTATTACACCTCTCTCAGCCTGTGGGGAAGACTAACCATGTGAGAGAAAATGTGTGTGTATCTGTGTGTGTGTCATGTCATCGTTATCTCAGTGCCCCGCTGACAGTTCCAGGGCCAAATGCTGGAGGAGTGTATGTATGTTGTAATGCCCCTTTAGACCTGAGCGATGGAAACGCTTTGTTCCTGTCTTTCCATCTCTGAGAGCTCAGTTTAGCAGAGGCATTTAGGCCCCTGAAAGAAGAGAAAGAAGGGCAGGCAGACTTTGGTTTAGAGAACTTTTAATATAACAACTTAACAAACTTAATTCCTTTGAAATAATTTAAATAAAGACCACATATCCTCTCTCCATCCATCCATCCTGCTTGTTGTCTGTCTGTCTGTATATTGTTAATCCATTATAATAATCAAACTTCAAGACTTTTTAAAACATTTTAACTTTCCATTATGCAAAGTTTGCATTGACAAACTTTTCTATTCTAGTTAATAATAATCAGAAAAAAGTGATTCTTCTGCCAAGTAATATACTTAATTAGCCTTACTGTATTGTGTTCACAGTTTACAAGCAACATACTGTAGCAACTAGCAATAATAAATAGTGAGAATAAATAGAGTGCAACAGTGCCCGTCCACTTTTTCAGCCACCGGGGTCCTGGAAGTACAGTATTTTCCCCATTCATTTTATCTATAGGCTTTTCATAAAATCCTTCATAAAACAGGTCTAAGACATAAACCAAATCAACCAGCTCCGAGGTGAATCACAACATTACACACTATGATTTGAAGCAAAAAAGTATTGGAAAATCATACAAAAAGACAGCGAATGATATAATCGAATTAAAAAAATGGAAAAATGGAAAATTATTGATTTAAAGTTGTTGAATATAAGTATATAAACAATATTTACATTTTTATTGCAGAATATTCAGATGTATTCAGTAGTTTAAAAGTGTTGGGACACTGACTCGATTTGTGGAGCGTTTCTCCTCAGGATCATGGGTAGTGTAGTTCTTCACCAGGAACTCCGCTATTAAACATAATTAAAAAAAAAAAAAAATAATACATTGAAATAACATGGACTGATGGCTTCAACGGAAGCATATACCATAGACTAACAACCTTGGAGCTCATGGTAGGTCTGTCTTAAAAGGTTTAAAAGCTATCATTAAAAATCAATTCACCTATGGAAAAAATTAAAGGGGGTTTTGCTTCAGAAACCAGACTGTTGTACTATATATACCTGATGTGCGGTCACAAGTATGCAGAAATCAGCAATTTTACAACACCTCATGCAATAAAATTTTGGAACCAGAACTATCTGTTTTAGAACAGTAATTCTGACATATAATTGTTGTTCTTGATTGCTTTAGTATCTTGGCGCTGTTTGCATAGACTTCTTCTCACAATATTACAATACAGAAGTTACATTTACTGTAGCTATTTCCTGATTATTGGTCCCTCTTTCTCTGTTTGCGTAATATTATATACATTCCCATTCTGACACTTTCATAAATGTACTCTTTGCTGTTATAAACCGCAGCTGTGGTTCTCTAAATGGAAATCAATGATCACCACAAAAAGTGCTACTCAAAAAAAAAAGCGAAAGCATTAAAAATCTCCCAAAATATTCATAACTTATAGATTTCTACTATCTATTTCACTCTCCACCATACCAAGTCTCAGCTCCTTTATGTTTTTCTTTTTACCCTTTTACCTTATTACTCTCTCTGTCTCTGTCGCGCTCTCTCTCTCATTGGTGGCATTATTGATTTTGAGTGAAAAGTAATAAAACTAATTTCTCAGCTTCACAGAGCTTGGATAGGCTAAAGTACATCGGGCTGGAGGTCAGTGCATTCATTAGATCTATGGATAGAGAAGAGATGGGAAAGGGGGTGTTAAACTGCACATTTCCATGACTAACCTAGACCTGCAGCATCGCCCCAAACTCCATCCTCAATTCACCTGGCATCCCTCCATCTTAAAACACCATTATTCATTTTTATTTCTGTCTGATTCTGAGGCCGTAGTACAAATAGGTTAGGAGAGAGAATGAAAGAGAAAGAGAAAAAAGAAGTAAGTGAATGCGAGCAATTGTTTGCTGTCGATAAGACTTGTTTATCCTAAATTGTATTGCTTGTGTCTGTCTTCCTCCGTTGGCCTCCATGTGCCCCCACTTACCGCAGAACCATGGGATTTCTCTCAGAATCCTCCCCTTTGATTTAATAAAGAGGTCGTGCTGAACAAATGGAAGAGATTGAAGACTAAATGTTAACGCTGCTTACTGCCACTTTTCTTCTTTTATCACATGTGTCTCTCTCATTTCCTATCTCCTACTGCCTCTCTCTTCATCTTTCTTATGCTTTTTCTTTCTCTTTTTATATCTCCTTTTTAAGCAGTTGTTCAATCCTAAATGAAGATTCTGTGCTTATTTACTCACACTAATGTTGTACCATACCTGTATGCTGTTATGTGTCTGTGGAAGACATAATTACCATTTTTACATAGCATTTTTCCATATACTAACAGTAAAAAAAAAAGAAAACACCATATTCGTTATTTACTGAAAATCTTCCCCAGCACCAAAGCTCCAACTGTATATTTCACAAAATGTGATATTCAGTGGCCTCCAAAATGTACGGACACTTAAGTTACACTAAAAATGCTTACATGTCATTGCATTAGACAGCTAAATATCAAACCAAGTGGCATAGATTTTTAAGAAAGTTAGCACAAGCGAATTTGTCTAGCAAAATATTTCACAAAAAGAAGTTTGTTAGGTACTATAGATATACTGTTCGAAATTCAGACAAAGTATTTGGACACTTTCTGGTTGTCCAATGTTAGTAGAACATGTTCAAGTGATGAACTACACCTGAGGCTCCTCTGCTAGGACACCTGTGTGAACTTCATATATCCAATTACCTTGATATCAGTTAAAAGTAATTGCAAAAGTTAGCTCTGAAAAAGGCTTAGTATCATTTGTTTGCAATTCATAATTTTTGTAATGTCCAAATACTTTTTGGGGGGCCTACAGTACTATGCAAAAGTTTTAGGCACTTAAGATGTTTGTCTTAAGATGGTTAGTTATATCTTCAGCTATAGTGTGTCAATAGGAAATATACATTTTAGACTCCCAAACATTCCTTTTACATTGAAAGTTGGTTTAATATTTTCTGAGATTGCATCATAAATACTCCACTCGCCTCTCTTAATGTTTCTCTATAGGCCACAGAGCTGAATGACGATCGTACACCCTCAGCAGCCACGGTCATGACCACCTTCACCATCCTGCTGATCGATAAAAATGATAATCCACCCAGATTCAATAGCTCTGAATATCGTGTGCTGATCACAGAGCTCGCCCAGGTCGGCTTCGCTCTGCCTCTCTTCATTCAGGTCGAAGACAAAGATGAGGTGAGACACACAAACAAACAGTTATGTTTTAAAAGAGAATAATTTTCTCACATTATTTTATTTCTGACACATTTAGACATGTTTGTCTATATTGCCTTCATTTCTCCTGAAAGTCATCTGAGTGAAAAAAGCTGTTTGCAAAAACATCTTTATGGTCTTCACGAACATGACATTTTCGCCCATATAGACTTCTCTGATGTCACTGAACACTGCTACCCTTCATAACTCTGGAAGTTCAGATCAGTCAGATGTCAACCTTTTTCACCTACAGCATCTTGCTCGATCCCTGTCTGTCAAGCGTCAAACCTAGTCACCAGTGGTGTAAAGTAACAAAGTACAAATACTTTGTTACTGCACTTAAGTAGCTTTTTTCAGAATTTGTACTTTCTTGAGTATTTAAATTTGTTGCAACTTTTACTTCATAAAATTGTAAAAAAAAATTCCATTCCCAAAATGTCCTGGAATTTGACAATCTTTCTGACACGTTTACCCATATGAACATTTGTTGTTTATGTGCACAGTATTTAAGGAGGATATATATATATTTTAATAAAGCTAATACGTCAGTGTAATTAGGCCCTATTGTTAATAGCTTGTAGTGTAGTAACTACTTTTTAAAAGGGTAGCTTCAACTCGAAATTGCTCAGGGATACATTAAGTAAATATTTTAAACTTATACATTATACAATGATTGATATTATTATTTGAAATAATTATATGCTGTTCATGTTCGTTTCCATGGACTATAAGCTACAAACTATTTTTTGAAATAAAATGCCATGTCCTTATCCACCAGCAACTAAGCTTTACTTACACTGAACTGTCACTTATTGTATTCAATATTACCTGTAAGAGACTCAATTATTAGGCTATAAATATAACAACATGACTGGGTCATATTTTTTAAGATTTGAAGATTTGAATTTGCAGTATTTACTTTTACTTTTAGATACTTAAGTATTTTTAAAACCAGGTACTTTTTTTACTTTTACTTAAGTAGTTTTTTAATGGATGACTTTTACTTTTACTTAATTAATACATTTGTGTGGTATCTGTACTTTTACTGAAGTATGGAAATTAAGTACTTTTTCCACCACTGCTAGTCACCCTTCTGAAACTTCTCTCTTTGCTGTAACCAGAGTGTTCAAGTCAGCAACAGCATCATAATATAACTCCATGCTAATTCTTTTGCATCTGAAAGCAGATTTTGACACGGTCAACCAGACACTTTTCATCTCCAAGCTGGCAGAGATAGGCATTTCAGAATCAGCACTTTCTTAGTGCTTTCACCTAGTGTACCACTATAGCTGAGCAATATATCGAATATTCACTATATATTCGCAATGATTATGCTGCTGATATAAAATGTTAGCAACATAGTCAATATTGTGATGAGTGTAATGCACTTTTTAAGTTTCTGTGCCATTATACTTGTTTTGACATCCTTAAGAGTTTGATTCTGTTTCGATAATTCAATTCAAAACTGTGAATCAACAATTAATTTGCATCATCACTCAAAAATGTTTGTGGAAGTATGTGTCATTTTTCATGTAGTAACATTTTTGTAAAAATATGTATGTAAAGAAATGTGTTGTTAAATTGTAATTTAATTCTTAAACTATGTGCATAGAATAATAGCACGTATACATGAACAGCAATACGCTGATACTGTAGCTATCCAAAATCAGCTTATTCAGAAAAGCCTCTATCTGCTTTTGACCTCAAAACGTAAACAGTCATTCATACTTGTGCGCATTAGATTTGTGCAATGCAAAATCAGGGTAATGGGCAAAAGTTTATGTTTAACCGTTTATGATAAAGCAAAGTCATTTAAGGCATTTGCAGAACTTGACCTTTCATGTTGCCGGCTTATTAAGCATAATCATGTAAGATCAATACATTTTCCATTTTGTATCTCAATATATTATCTTTAGCATTTTAGGCATAACTTAGCAAGTGTTGTGAATTATCAGCTACCTAATTATTGAGATATTATATATGTTGTGCAAAGAGAGTACCAAAAGAGACTATATTTTTAGAAAGAGTTTTGCAATTAATGGTTTGTGGATAGGTAAGTATTTTTAAGCTGATCTACCCTGTATGAGACATAAATTATTACCTGGGATGCTATGCAGAGCAGAGTTACAGTATATAAATGTTAGATTTAGTTGGGATCAAAGGTTTGTAGGGAATGCTTGTTAAGGTCCACATTTAAGAGATAAAATACTCATGACATTTGTTGCTTTCATGAGCATCATTTGAAACATTTTGAAACCATACTTGTGTAAATAGTGTAATTTTTTTAATGTAATACATTGAGAGAGCAAGAGACACATGCACAAACAGCCTTGTTCGCTATTTAATCATCTTTTTAAAAGATAGACTCTAAATTCTGAATGGATGTGCCACATTCAAAGTTGTTGTAAAATGCAGATAATTGCACACCTGTAACCACACATATATTCATTTAACTTTGTCAGTTTACTATGTTAACTAAGTTAAGATTTTACTTGGCAACCGCAAACAGCTTACAGTTAGGCTTTAAACTGTATTACTTGGCAGAAGATTGTTTATCCCGATTATTAATATGAATTAATGTAACTATTTATTATGTTCATTGGCACAGTGATTAACAAGAAAAATAAAAAAGGCACTTTAATTAAAAAAAAAAAAAAAAAAGGTTGCCGACCCCTGTTTTAGGCTGTTCGCTTCATGTCATTACCTAAGAACACTCCTTACCCATAGTGAAATTACTGCATTGCATGGCCTATCATGGAACACCCCAACTCTGATATATATTTACAGTCTTTCACATGCCAGCTTACACACACCAGGACTCCCAATCCTTTTAGGCTGGACCATGTTTTAGTTTGCTTTTAAATAGGTGAGATAGAGCATCAAATTTTTACTTACAAGCAGAATCAATCAGAGCACAAACAGATAAGTGCAGCACAAGGCTGCTTAGATTGATTCCTGCTGAACAGATAAATAGAAAGAGTGACAGATAAGTGGAGAGAGAAAAAGAGGCCATGTTTGGAATGGAATACTTAAAGAGCACCTATTATGGTTTTTCAAATATTACCTTTCATGTAGTGTGTTATATAGCTGTTTGTGGATGTAAAAAAGTCTGCAAAGTTTCAAAAATCAAAGTACTAACCTACGTAATTTGGTAACAAAAAACCCGCCTCTGGTCTTCATTGGCTGCTCACGAACAGCTTTGACCTGCCCTCAAACACTGCAGTAAGCGGTAGACCAATCACAACAGACTGGGACATCTGACCAATCAGAGCAGAGTAGACTCTCTGAAAGGAGGAGTTTAGAATGAATCCTTTAGAACGGATCATTGAAGGAGTCATTTTTTGACACTGGGAAAATGCTGCAATTTAAATTATGAGCAAATGAAAGTGTTTTTTGACCTTGGATGCATGTAAATCTATTGTATGAGACCTCTAAAACAAAATTAGGCACATTTAAAAACCATTATAGGTGCTCTTTAACATACAACTTACTGAATAGTGTGCAGTATACACTGTGTACTGCATATTATTTTTTGTTTAAATAGTAAATGAAACGGCAGGCATTTGCAACGATAAATGTTTAAAAAGTAGCATGTTACATTGTTGTTACATGACCTCATTATGTTGCATATGAGTAGCATCTAGTTATTTTCATGGAGTTGGATATGGTTATTTTGCATTTGAATTCAATTTTGTGTAAAAATGCCTTAATGTCTGGCTATTTGATCAAATAATGAGTCAAAATAGAGATGTCCAAAATCGCAGATTTATCTGCTTCAAGGACATTCGTCACACTATAAATTGAAGGTGGGATACTAGAATTGCTTTATGAGAGATAATATTCCAGTGTACTCTGTTGTATACCCCACAATTATAGTAGTCAAATATAGCAGGCCATCCAGGTATTCAGTGCATACAGAAAATGTACATACTGTGCATACTATACATACTATAAACGGTAGAAGTAAAAAAAGTAATATGTTAGTACGCTATTTCGAACGAAGCCAGAGAGAAGTAATTAGACAGGGAAGAATTATCTCCACCAGTTGGTGCCTATTTTACCGTCCTGTTACTTTTGATTGCCAAATCAAAATTATATTAGTCTCCGATTATTATCCTCTTTCTCCTAAAGTAAGTGTCTTTACCCTACACCATTTGAGAACCCAAGAACATTGATTTTATTAAAAACTGAATATTATCCCTACTAACTCCTAACTCCTGCTAATTCCCATTTAGAGCAAGAGTGGTTGGAGCTAGATCGAATCCGACTTGCAGCATTTCCAAATCCATTCCTCCCTCCACTGTTCTGATCAATAAAAGAGGCAAAAAAGGAATTTGTTGTTTTCTAAAGTGAGGGCATTTCCTCTTGCAGAGGAAGTAAAACATCAGTTACATATTACAGCTCTTTCAAGACAAGTCTTTGCAGACAGCAAGCAAACACACAGCTGAGTAGAGATAGCTGACTCTTGATCATAGTGAATCTTGACTCTGATCCTAATGAAAGATCAACAAGAGTCTTCAAGAGTAAAATAACCACTTCAGCCTCTGTGTGCATGTGTTTAAAGAGGATTCTGGGGCTCAAGTTGAGTGTTTTATTTTGGCTTGAAATATAAGAGTTGAGGAAAGAGTTTAAGCTGTTCTCTCTCATTTCTTGACAGATTATAGCTTCAATCCATCAAGCTACATTAATAATGGCAGTTATGATGTGTAGACACACACACCCCTGCTGACTCCCCTGATGAAAAAATAAAAACAGCCTGAGCTGGTTTGCTGGTCTTAGCTGGTCTCTCAGCTTGGACAATGTTAGGGTTAGGTTAGCTGACAAGTGCCCATGACCACTCTAAAACCAGCAAACCAGATCATCCTGACCAGGCTTGGGGACCAACTTGGGCTTAGGCCATTCTGCGCTGTTTCTTTTTCAGCAGGGCTGCCAATACACACACTCAAATACCTGAGGAACTTATAGTAGTATTCCATACTATGCGTTTTCTAAACTTTCTCTGCATGGTTCATCTTCAAACTTTCCTGCTGATGTTTGTGTGACAGGCAGCTTTTATCTTCTCGGTAGAGGTTCAGGCAAATGGATGGGCAATTGCACTTATGGCCAGTGAGCGCTGACATCCGTACATATTGGATGGCTCTTTAAATAGCCCCCATCAGCCACAATGGCTCTCTAAGTGCTCCAAACAAAAACAAGGTGTTATTTTAACCGCCGTTGTAATTCCGCCATCGATCTAGGGGGGCACGCCTCCCCAGGGGGGTGCCAGGGCATGTCAGGGGAGGTGCGGAGAATTATGATAAATTCACCAAGTTAAATCAAAAGATAAATAAATGAATACAATAAAAATTTATTTTGAAGATAAATGGCTTGATAGACCATAGTCCAGCTTAATAGACAGTAGCTCTGTGGCTTTATAATTCTGTTAAATATCATGAATGAATGCATATCATGGAGAACGCATTTGTGCCGGTTGCGTGAGCACTAATCTCTCTGCTCGCACGTGGATTTACTATACGCTGCTCTATGAAATCTCCCTGCTCTCTTTCAGAGAGTGCGTGTATGCTCAAACCAGTCATGTGCACTCACAAATCTATTATAAAGCCATATAGCTCTGTCTTTGTTCATTCATCCAAATATTCTGCTCCTGTAGACGTGTTATTTAGAGGAAGAAACAACCGGAGTTTGAGGAATCAACTCGCCATTTACCCGGTAACGATTACAAGAAATGCAGTATAATACATGGTTAAATTTGTATTGAATAAGAATTATATTCTGATGATCGCTGATGAGATGTGAGCAAATCAAATGACATAAACGGTCAATTAAGAACATCTGTTGCGACTCTCATCTTCTGTCACCACAGTGGAAAACATAGCTGGACAAGTTTATATAGGACGCAGAAAATCCGAAAATGTGGAACAAAATCATGACGTTCAAAATGATATCAGGTCGACGTGTCTTCATGTGTTTGTGTTTGATTAACATAGAGACTCATGTGATGTGATTTTATCACAAACATAGGTGAAAAAATGTCAATAATCCCATTGCCATAAGGACAAACAGGTAGGCTATTTTTTACTAAAAATAATGCAAAATACTGTTTCATATTATTAATAGAATACTTACTTCACTTACTTCCGGTGTATGACGCATTGCTAAATGAGTCTTAATTTAAGGTTATTGATCATTATTGGTGAATTGCTCCAACGCCTGAAATATGATGATTTTTAATAATATAATATATATATATATATATATATATATATATATATATATATATATATATCAATAAGAGACTGAGAGGGTGGGGCTTACTGTTTAACACTTTGAAAACCCCTGATCTAGAGCGTCATCCACTGTGTCGCTTAGGTGTGGCCATGTTCCGAGGCTTTTGAAAACAAAAACGTGACAAAAGGTTTCTTATCTCTGAGGATGCTTGGCAGTTAGTTTATTAATTGTGGATAAAGATGTGTTCTGGATAGTTTGCGTTTACTGTGAATTGAACTGTAGAAGTTGACAGGTGGATGCGTAGTACTCTGTGTAATACACTCTGTTGGGCGATAATGAGCTGGTTTGGGTGACCCGATCAGTTTAGGTTTAGTTTTGGATTTGAGATGGGTGCGATGGCCATATTTCTGGTTCTGGTTTAGATGGTTACAGAGAGGAACATTTTACGTTCGAGTTAATATTGAAATCTCTGACTTTTGATTGCAGACTTTGGTATCTTGGCAAATCTGAGCACAGACTGTGATATTGTTAAGATATCTTCTGAAACACTAGATGGTACACAATACTGGGGTCTTTTTTCAGGGGAAAAATATGAGAAGCATAAGACTTCAGTCTTACAGTTAGTCATAAGACTTATAGTTTGATTTCTATGTTATTTTGTTGTTTTGGAGAAACAATTGATATTTTAAAGAGACCTCATTGTGATTTTATGAACATAGATGCATTAAAATGATGCCAAGATGACTTAAAAACAATCTGCTGAAGGTTTTTCTACAGTATTTACTTTACTGCAGTTTGGTGGTTTACTTTAGCTGCAGAGTTGAAATCTTAATCTTGTGGTTTTGGTCTTGAGACCTTTCAAGATCACATAATCATGGTCTTGGTGTGGCCCTTTTTTACTCAGTGTCTTGGTCTAGATCTTGGTCTCAGTTTATAGTCTCAGACAAGACCTATTTCCAGTGTTCTAGGTGATAATTACAGTACTGCAACCACATTTTGTTACAGTATCTTCACCTGAAACAAAAATTCCAGGTCTCTGAACAGCTACTTAGCCATTACACTAAGTGGCTCAGCACTCAACAAATAGATTTTTATTTTTTTTATTTTATTTTTTTTGCTCCTTGTTGTGTTGCTTAAAATATGCTAATGTAAGACAATTCTTGAACATTTTTGTCACAAGCTAATATCATTGCATGCAATTAATTAAAATGTGTAGAATAGAAGTCTGTCTGATCCATGTACCTAAGCAATTTTAAATATAAATTACTTAGAAATAACTTAAAGAATTTTCATTGGCCACAACCATTGGCCACGGTCATTGTGGTTTGTGTGTTTAGGACTCTGCATGCATGGTTGAAATGCTTGATTTAAAAACCATCTGCAAGATGTTGTTTCCTATTGCAGAGACTGCAAGTTTGCAGCTTGTTACACTTGCAATAACAAATATCTGGCAAAAAGCTGAAAACTGTAAAAATTAAGTTACCTCAATATAATTAAGATGATGACTTTGACCATTTTTATCTAGTAGATGTGACAAAATGAAGTTCGTACAAGACTTGATTAAATCCATTCAACCAAATTTGTTTTTTGTTGAACATATTTAATTTGATTTTTTGGATAAGTTTTCCTCAATTTTATTAAGTTCGATGAATGGTTCTTTTTTTTTTGATAAATACTACAATAAATTAATTATAATGGTAAGCCTTGTTCTTGGTCCAGCAGGTCTGAATTGTGGCCTTCAGGGGTCTGATAATGGTCTGGGTCTTAGGGGATCTGGAATTTTTCTGGGTATTAGGGTGTCTCCTATTGGTCTGGGTCTTCATCTTAGGGTGTCTGGTATTGGTCTGGGTCTTCATCTTATGGTGTCTCCTATTGGTCTGGTTCTTCATCTTAGGGGGTCTCCTATTGGTCTGGGTCTTCATCTTAGGGGGTCTGGTATTGGTCTGGGTCTTATGGGGTCTTATATTGGTCTTAGTCTTAGGGGGTCTGGTAATTCTCATGAACTTAGTATCTGAGTTTGGTCTGGGTCTTAGGTGGTCTGATATTGGTCTAGGTCTGGTTATTGTGGGGTCTGGTATAGGTCTGGTTCATAGGGGGTCTGGTATTGGTCTGGTATTGAAGTGGTTGTTTTAAAGTACGCTATGTAACTGCTGAAAATGATAAGCTGCACTTAAACCTTAAAACTAAAAAAAAAAGAAAAAAGAAAAAAACAAACAAAAAAAAAAACAAAACACTTATTTAGTCCATTACAGCCAGTGTGCTTTGTTGATTTGTTTAGAGATAATGAGGTGTTATGTCAGCAATTGCATTCTGCATCTTTTCAATAGCATTAAGGTTAATGTAGATCTGAATGCTTAACTCAGTATTAATGATTGCATCAATCCAGACACAAATTAACCAGCAGCTAGCTTGCTAATTAGTACAACAAACTTTTAACTTTTAAGAAAAATATTGTTTGTCTGCAGATGATGACATTTGCAGCTGTAGCTTTGTGTTTATGATCTTTTGCAGATCATAAAACAGAATGATTCAGACGAGAATGTTTGAACATATTAATCTCTTGATTATGTTTGTCTACTAGGGTTCAACTCTGATACGAAGCAAAATATCTCCATTACTTTCTCCTCATCTGTTTAGTGTCCGTTTATTCGACCAGACATCCCAATGCGATGCCTATGGCCTCCTTTTCAAATCCTCAAAAACAACGTACTGCCTGAGGAGCAATGTGATAGAGAGATTTTCATAAAAGAGAGATATAAAAGAAGTGAATATCATAAATTAACCTGGAGTTCTGGTCTTGTGCTCCCTCTTTAGCGTGGGCCACTATTCAGTTATTATCTTTATTTCACACATCCAGTCTCTCTCTCTCTCTTTTATTTTCTTGTTCATTTTGCAACTATTATACGTAAGCAAACACCCCAGGTTAAATGTTTATTGAACTCTGAAACTATTTTCTCTGTCCGGATCATTTCCCCACGTAGTCATCACGAACGGCATTGCCTGCAAATGGAATCCGGCGGGGATGTGTGTGTGTTTGTATTTGTATTTGTGTTAGCAACGTCCTTCCTTAAGCATAGAGCATTTGTTGTGTGTATACAAATATTAGGTCTGGGTAATATAGCTAAAAAATGATCAAATATCTCAATATTTTTTGTCTTTTGCTTGAATATAATATAATTGTAGCAAGTCACTGGATCTGTCGGAAGGAGGAAGTGGGACTCGGCGTATTCTTTTCCCAATGATGCCGTTTATTTATAATAAACAATGTGGCTTTTCAGCACACACACTTAAACGCACGTGCACACACACACTCAGGTGTTTGAAGCGTAGCTCTCTCTCCTCTGGTGTCTGGCTCCCTCTTATACCCCTCGAGCTCTCACTGCAAAATAGGAAACAGCTCTCAGAAATAATTCCCTCCAGGTGAAAATCCTTACCACTCTCATCTCCCGAACTCGCTCTCCATTCACAAACCGGCACTCGACCACACCCCCATCACCACAATAATATAATATAATATAATATATGCTCTGAATTAGCTTAAAAGGATTTATTTATTTTTTTCAGTCAGAGGAACCATCATTTCGACCAAACAGAAATTGAAGCCAGTCTGATTCAAAATGTTTAAAGTAAGAATTAAAATACAGTAAAAATCTACTTGAACATAATTAAGTCGTGTTTTCCACACTATTATTAACTACTGTATGAATGGAAGGATGAATTATATTTAATAATTTTCATTTATATGCACCAATATAGCAATGCAGAACAGTAAACAACAATATTTATCTATATATACATGTACTAAAACATTTGAATGCATTAAAAAAGCCACACATATGTATACCGTTAAAATACTGTTCATATAAGTTGCTGAAAAATGAACAAGGTGTCAGTATTTCTGATGAGAGAAGGCAACACGTGGATACGGATGGATACATTTTTCAAATGTTTGGAAGTAAAGTAAATACACCCTTATCTGTAAAATGCATCTCTAATATTAAAAGCATTCTTACACGCAAGATCACTGAATGTTGTGAGAATATTGGTTGAGGGACCAAAGACGAAAAGATGTTAATGGGACAAAACAGGTAAGTTCGCAGACGTCCCATGAAAGTGGTTATTTGAATTTTCACCCGGACGAAAATGGGACCTGTAGGGAACGTCTAAAATGGCCTGGCAACATCCTGTGTCGAACATTACAATATTAACAGAATGCAGACCTTAGCGAACGTCCCCTGTTTGTTGGGCCAATGTGTTGTGATATAAGTGCAGTACATTTTTATATCAGCAGAAAAATCAGCACAGATATATTGTGAATATTCTATATATACAGTACAAGTATATAGGGTTTTCAGGTGAACCACATACTGTCAATGTGTGTGTGTGTGTGTGTGTGTCTGTGTGTGGCGATCTGATAAGCCCAAAACCTCAACCCATCTTCTCCTTTTTGTGTGGTAGAGAGAGAGATTTTGCTAAAAAAGAAAGAGAGAAGAAGACAAGAAGGAGTGATTGTAGAGGCAGATAAGTGTGGACTTAGTAGAGATAAGCAGCGAGTAAACACCACGATAATCAATCAGAGTTTCTCCTCACCATGCTCAACATCATTGCTTTTTGAGTGTGTTTGTGTATGTGCTTATGCCCATGTGTGTGGGGGGGTCTGTATATTTACCTTGCTATCGGTTTGAGCTGTTATCCAGATATTTCTTCTGGTCTTAACTTGTTGTGACAGCTCACACAACTCTGTGGTTTGGAGTCAGCAAATCGCTCTATCACTATAACTGCCTCTTTCTCTCTCTCTCTCTCTCTCTCTCTCTCTCTCTCTCTCTCTCTCTCTCTCTCTCTCTCTCTCTCTCTCACAAAAACACACACATAAGCATTTTGTTTCAAGACCTCATGAAATCTAAATTATTTAATGTCTGGTTGCTTTGAGATTGTTGACTGTCGGCTAGCCGTCTAACACCAACTAGTTGCTTATTAAAGTAAACTAGTTTATCAAAAAAAAAAAAATAATATTTTTCTTTCTTTCTTTATATAGGTTTTATATTTTTAGTTGAGTTGCTTCTCAGAAAAGTTTGAAATTCATCTCATTTAAAGCACTGCTTCTACAGCCATACAATAAACAGATGTTTTTGGCCATTGTGTCGAATCTCTTGCTGTTTTTGAACATCCCATCACAAGCACTGCTTTTTTAAAATGGTGTGTCAAGTTAAAAATAGTTCAACTTTTAAAATAGACAAAATTAAGCAGATATATGCTTTTAAAATGTACAGTCTTTGCCTTCTAGGAAACGGCAAAAATATGCCACACTTAAGTGTGTATTCATCATTATTATTTTATTTACTAGAATCCTTAATTGTGAATGCCCCTCTAACTTAATTATAGAATCCCAATTATTTTCTCCATAGACAAATACATTTTTAATGATAACTTACAAACCTTTAAAGACAGACCTAACCATGAGCTCCGAGGTTGTTGATTGATAGTATGTGCTTCTGCTGAAACCATCAGTCTGCGTTATTTCTAATTCTTTAAATAATAATAATCGTTTTCAATAGCACAATTCCTGGTGAAGAACCACACAGAATGCTGAAGATAAAGATCCACCAATCAGAGAATAGTGTCAAACGAGCCCTGCAGTGACCACTCACTTCCATGATGCTCTGTTAATGATGCAACATACACTCTCAAACTACTTATATATTTGTATATATATATATAAATAGTTTGCAATAAAATATATTGTTGTATGCATCAATAACTTTAAATCAATAGTTTTACAGCTTTCCATAATTTTTAATTCAATTACATAATTCACAATGCTTCATGGGATTGTAGTTCATTCCCTCATTAAAGATGTTAATTACACAGTCTTGTATAGAAGGAACCTTTTAATATGTCCCATGTCAACTCAGTAGGAGTTTCAATAGGAAATATGTCATCACCGGAAAGATAACTGCACTCATCAAGCAAATACATGGGGTCTTTCAGAGTGTGATACAGTGTGTGTTTGAAGAATTTTCTTAAATAGTGATGAGTCATCATGGGGTTTACATCCTGCCATATGTCCTCTCTTCTCCTCGCCTGCCTCTGCCACACTCTCTCACGGAAGAGAGAATGACACTAATGAGGGATTTCCTATCATCTCTTTATTTGCTCTGAGTCTCTGTGTAACTGTGACAGCAACGTTTGTGTGAGAGACAGTGATGATTATTGCTAAACATTGTTATTTTATTATTTGAAGTGTGAAGTTTTATTCTGAGTCCATCTCTGTCAAAACTCACACCCACATTTGTTTAAAAGAACTGTAAAGGAACTTTTTGGAGTTGTAATGTGCAGTGGTTGTTAACTCTACCCAGAGGTAGTTGCTCAGAGGTTGTTCTTTCATACTTTATGAAACTTCATGGAGTTCTCAGTTATGTTTCTTTTAAAGGGATGGTCCACTCAAAAATGAAAATTCTCTCATCATTTACTCACCCTCATACCATCCCCAAAGTGTATGACTTTCTTTCTTCTGCTAAACACAAAAAAAAGTTTTTTTAGAAGAATATTTCAGCTCTGTAGGTCCATAAAATGCCAGTGAATGGTGATCAGAAATTTGAAGGTCCAAAAAGCACAAAAAGGCAGCATAAAATTAACCCATACAACTCCAGTTGTTTAATCCATGTCTTCAGAAGCGATATAATAGGTGTGGGTGAGAAACAGATCAATATGTAAGTCCTTTTCTACTATAAATAACCACTTTCACATTCTTATTCTTTTGTTTTTGGTGATTTGTAGTCTTTGTGCATATCGCCACCTACTGGACAGGAGAATGTATAGTAATAAAAGGACTTAAATGTTGATCTTTTTCTCACCCACACCTATTATATTGCTTCTGAGAATTAAATCACTGGAGTCGGATTACTTTTATGCTGATTTTATGTGCTTTTTGGACCTTCAAAGTTCTGGCCACCATTCACTTGGACCTACAGAGCTGAAATATTCTTCTAAAAAACTTAACTTGTGTTCAGCAGAAGAAAAAAAGTCATACACATCCGGGATGGCATGAGGGTGAGTAAATATGAGAGGATTTTCATTTTTGGGTGAACTATCCCTTTAAGTATAAACATTGTCTTAGATGTTTCTCATCAAATTCCTTAAGATAAAAGACAGAAACAAATTAGTTGACATACAGTAAGAGTATAGAGCTATAAAATGAACGTGGATAGCTCAGAAAATATGGTCATTGGAGAATTGGATGAGACATGTTTGAGTTCATATTAAAATATCTGCACTCAAATGCAGACTTGCAGACTTGATGAGTGTCTTGGCAAATCTAAGCACAGTTTGTGACATTGTTGAAATCTCTTCTAAAACTGTAGAGAAGACATATGTAAGAATACTAGGGTCTTTTAGTCAGGGCAAATATATATATATATATATATATATATATATATATATATATATATATATATATATATATATATATATATATATTGCTCTCCTTTTAATCTCATTGCTGTTTAAGAGACAATAAAGAGATTTTTTTTTCTTTCCTACTAATTCTGCCTGCCTCTGTCTCTCCTTTTCAGTTTAATTTGCTTTATTTGGCCTGACAAATAACTTATATGTATTGCCAACAAGTTTGCTGCTTAGTTGCAGACAGCTAAAATCATACAACGTGTAATCCCTCTCTCTGTTTCTGCAGGGAGTGAACAGCATGTTTCAGGTGGTACTGACAGGGAATAACTCAGAGCACTTCAGCATCTCTCCCACCTCAGTACAGGGCAGAGCTGATATCCGTGTGCGTGTGGCTGTCCCGCTAGACTATGAAACCATCAGAAGCTACAGCTTTTCTGTAAGTGAAACGTACACACACATAAACACACACACACACACACACACACACACACACATTCATTCATCGAAACTGCAGTTCCTTTCCAAATCTCATTTATTCATTTCCAATATGATCTGGTTAATATTTGTAGGTAATTAAGTAAAGTGTAGTTCTGGCACAAGTGTTTTTATTTGGGTAGACACTGATTCGCACTGTACAATGGACCTTTTTACATTTACAGGTTTGGAACAAGAAAGTAAATTATAGGAGACAACAGCAAATATAATTTATTATTTGCTCCAACAGCAAAATAAAAATTCACTATTACGTTTCCATAGCTTTACAAAAGAGAGGGAAAAAATATAAAGCAATATGGATTACAATGGTCAGAAGAGAAAGCAGTCAGATGCCAAGTTTCACTCACCTTATCAGCTGTATTTGAAATGCCATCACAGCAGCACCGACTAGTTTTTATTTTTAATTTTTTTTTTATTAATGCCAGTTTAATATAACAGAAAAAAATGATGTTAAAAACGTACATTAAATAATTAATATATATATATAAAAATCGAAAAAATTTATTTAATGGGGGGTTTCTGGGTAGCTCAGTGGTAAATGATGCTGGCTACCACCCCTGGAGTTCGCTTGTTCGCTAGTTCAAATCCCAGGGTGTGCTGAGTGTCTCCAGCCAGGTCTCCTAAGCAACCAAATTGGCCCGGATGATAGAGTGGGTAGAGTCACATGGGGTAACCTCCTCGTGGTCGCTATAATGTGGTTCGTTCTCGGTGGGGCACGTGGTGAGTTGGGCGCGGATGCCGCGGTGGATGGCGTGAAGCCTCCACATGCGCTATGTCTCCGTGGCAACACGCTCAACAGGCCACATGATAAGATGCTCGGGTTGATGTTCTCAGACACAGAGGCAACTGGGATTCATCCTCCGCCACCCGGATTGAAGCGAATTACTACGCCACCACAAGGACTTAAAAGCGCACTAGGAATTGGGCATTCCAAATTGGGTGAAAAAAAAAAAAAAAATATATATATATATATATATATATATATATATATATATATATATATATATATATAATGTAAAAAGTTTCTTAGATTTACGCTGCTAAATTAAGGCGGAAATCTGTCATCAGTCTGTAAAAAGAATCCATAGCAATAGTATAAAAAGCTGGTATGTACAATATTTATAATTTCATAGGTGTGTTGTGAATACATTTTATACATTTAAATACATACAAATATATTATAAATACAATAAAATCATTATTATAATAATTATTATGAATTTAATTAATTTGGTATTCTGTGAACCTAAACAGAGGATTTGTAAAGATCTGTGCGTTTCTTTACGGAATACTCCACGTTTCAATACAAGTTAAGCTCAATCGACAGCATTTGTGGCATGGTTTTGATTACCACAGAAATGTATATGAACATGTCCCTCATTTAATTTAAAAAAATAAAATAAATATGGGATACAGTGAGACACTTACACTGGAAGTCAATGTAAGTGCCTCACTGTAACCTCGATTTAAAAAACAAATTTAAGAAAAAGAGTGATGTCAAAAAAAACAATTTGTGGCAATAAACATAATACAACAAATGCTGTTCACAAATGGAATATTCCTTTAAGTTGTATAAAAAGAATCTGTTTTAGAAGCTGTTCCTACATGATAATGTATATAACAGCATACGTCATATGTGCAAATACCTATAAATGAGATCACGTAGTCATTTCGTATGTGTGTAAAATCAGTCATTGGATTCAGGGTGCCTGGAGAATTTCAACTGAAACTTACATTATATTAGACATTGCATGTATATCAATTTTCTCTAAATCCTCAAGTGCAATGAATCTGTGCCCAGTTTATTTTAACATTTAAAATAGTCTGAGAACAGATTGATATACTAGGACAGGGTTTCCCAAACGAGGGTTCGTGAAACTCCAGGGGGGTTCCTGAGAGAGAAAAGAAAGAGATACATTTTCCTTTTAACTATCTTTGTGTCTATGCAGCTTTACACTCTATCTCTCCCTGTACATGCTGCATGTGTGTGGGTGAGTCAAAGAGTAAATTACGAGTTACTTCCCATACAAAGTTATGATATTAAATTCATTTTACATGTCATTTTTACTTATTGAAGATGTATATATTGACTATATAATAATTTCAAATGTACATAAACAAATGCAATGACATACGTTTAAAAAATTATCTGGGAAACAAAAAAAGAAATAAGAGATAAAAATGTTGTAAAATTGTTGTATATTTTACTTCAGTGATGGATAATGATTGTATGGATAGAAATGCCAGTGGTGAAGTAAATAAAACAATATGTATAAATATTGTAAAAAGAACAATAGATGTATTAAAGGTTCATTTTAATGTAACCATGATAAGAAAAATTAAGTGCAAAGACGTACAATTAATTATACTTCAAAAGTTTAACATTACTTAAAATATCAGGATGTACTTCAAGGAGTTAGAACGGAACAAAGGAGTTCAGCTGACCAAAAAGTTTGGGAACCCCTGTACCAGGGCATTGGTTTTACTGTAGGTAAATGAAAAACAGAGGGTTAGAATAGTAAAAAGTAAATACTGAATAATTACATACATATAAACAGAGCAGTGCTGTCATGATAGTTGAGTTTGGATGTGTTTTTACAGTTGATTTAGTAGACTGAAGTTGCTCCTCCCTCCAGCAATAGAGTTACTGAACTGACAAATTACTGCAATCTACACTAGTACAAAACTCAAACACACTCACATACAGTTTTGTAGACCAAGACAGGCAGTTAATTCAACACAATGGTACCTCAAGTAATTTGTATGAAACTGAATGTTTTCAGAAATTTTCCAATATGAAATTTGGAAACTGAAAAAAAAGACTATGGACTTTTTTTGAGAGTGGCTTAGAAGGCAGCATAATTATACATGAGAGGGACTACATAAATAATGTAGGGTAGGACTTGATTTGATCCATTGGGATTTGAGTGGATCATAGATGTATGATGTAAGTGATATTACTGGTTAATATTAAGTAAAGACGTTTTAGAGGTGGAGAAGTACATTTTGGTAAAAGATTATGAAAACAAACATTTCGTTTTCTGTAGAATACATATACATTGTACAATTAAACAATAAAGCCTGTACATTGGGAGTGTGCATATTAATGCCTTCAAATGCTGCCTATGTACTGTAGGCAGCTCTCCCGGTTTTGAAACGGAGCCATTGTGTGGGATGTTTTGATGCTGAAGATCTAATGGTAGCTGTTGTCACTCTGCTGTTCTCATCTCCAGCTGTATGCGAATGAGTCTCTGGCTGAGCATGTGGGGTTTGCTAGAGTCTTCATTGACCTCATGAATGAGAACGACAACAGGCCGATATTCAGCCAGACGCTTTACAACATCAGTTTACCAGAGAGCACAGATCCTGGGGCATCTTTGGTTCAGATAAAGGTGAACACACACAAAATTTCCACACACACGTTCTCTTTACAAATGTTGACTACAAATAATGCCAAGAGCACACTACAAGACTAAAGCTAATTTAAAAACTCACAGTTTCTTGTTTTTTGTCACATTGATGCACACTTTACACAACTAATCGCACACTAGGTGTGTGGCTTTAAAATGTGAAGTTGCTTTTTACAAAGACTTGTAAGGTTTCCCTTTCAAACATGCGTTTCGGATGCCAAAGACGTGATGATACATTAGGATGTAAGGAACCTCACTGGCTCTCTTCTACAGCTCAGACATCTGTTACATTTCTCTCCCTTTCACTGGGTCACCATCATTAATTTGATTTCAACACACAGAGTGTCTAACAGCACTAAAGGTCATCACACACTATGAGCAGAACAGAGCATAAATCACTGTGAACAGCCACATGCAGCTCATAAATTCAGCCTGTTATCACTCTCTCTCTCTCTCTCTCTCTCTCTCTCTCTCTCTCTCTCTGTCACTCTTGAACTGGCACTGTTGGATGGTATGGAAATCAATACTGATCAATACACAGTCCAGCTGGATACATAAGGAAGCTCCTGGAATACTGTAGGGGCTGTACTGGTGTCTGTGTGCACTGATACTTATCATACAAACTAATTCTACATCAGTGCTTATGCATTCTGACAATATTTATGAAGAGCATTCCAAGGTCTTTGAGGAGAAACTTTAAATGCAATGACCATGCCTGATATGATGGTGATATTTGCTAGGAAAACCTTCTTAAGACATATTACTAAAACTTTTCTCTCTTTAATTTTAAAGGAATAGTTCACCCAAAAATTAAATATGTTCATTATTGAATGACCCTCATGTTGTTTCAAACCTTTATGACTATACGAATGTGTTGTGTGGAAAACAAAAGTCGAATTTCCTGTCTGCTTTTTCCATTTAATATACACTCACTGAGCACTTAATTTGGAACACTATGGTCCTTGTAAAGGAGATCAGCCGATTAGCAGTTACAGAAATACTCAAACCAGCCCGTCTGGCACCAACAATCATGCCACGGTCTAAATCACTGAGATCACATTTTTTCCCCATTCTGATGGTTGATGTGAACATTAACTGAAGCTCCTGACCCGTATCTGAATGATTTTATGCATTGCACTGCTGCCACATGATTAGCTGATTAGATAATTGCATGAAGAAGTAGGTTTAAAGGTGTTCCTAATAAAATGCTCAGTGAGTGTAATTCTTTTCTGTATATTCTTATGTGTAATTTCCATATAAGAACGTTAAAGGTGACTGGGTCTGTCGAGCTCCAACATGACATAAAAGCATCATAAAAGTATAACAAAAATAACCATATAACTGGCCTATATTACAACATTTAAACCTGACACAATGCATCTATTTGTGCCATTTGATTTGAGAGCTACAGTGGAGGGCACATGTAATGCTACATGTAACAGCTTGTGAAATCAATAGTGGTAACTTTACACTTAGTGCCCTGGAGCATGCTAACACAGACAGTTATGAAGCAGTTGCTTCATGTTTACACACTGGTTTTCTTTTTTCTCTCTCACTCTCATCATGTCTCAATTCACTCTTTTCTTTCCAAACATCATCTCTACCTGTAATGAAACTTCAAACAGCTGCTTTAAAGTGTTTAATGCAGCCTGATCTCATGAAATTTACGTTGCAATGGCAACATTTTCACAAACCAAAATGATGTGCTTCATTACACGTTTGGCTGCAGTTTCCCAGTGAAATGTCCAGCAGGGGGCGCCAAAAGCAAGTGAAATAATGTTGTAATCAGATGAGTTTTAATGAGTAAAACGTACCTCCTTAACCTAAAACTTTAGCCTAAACCTAACCAATAGTATCCTAAAAGGTAAATGAAAAGTGAACAAAACAGACATTCTTACCCTTAACCAACATCTAAATCTAATCGATAGGGTTTTAAAAGCAAATTCGACATGCAGGCCCATTCACTAAATTTCGTGTCACTTCTATGGCATTTTCACTTCACTTTTACTTTCATTTTGTGCGTCTTTGGCTGGGTTCAAGGCTCAGTCTCCATGTACAATGTCCAATTCTCTATCAGGTGAGCTAAAGCAGAAGCTAATTATGGAATATGTGTGTAAATGTAGTTGTGTCTGTCATGCAAGCGCTAAAATTTATCATTTTTCAAATGATGCGTTAGAGTAAAAGTGTTTCGATATCATAACATAGCAGGGCATGAGTAATAGAGCGAAAAATAAGTTTTTATAAAGTCTTATACAACCATAGTACCTGTGATTTGTGTGAAAGTGAATAAAACACATAGTTGTTGTAGCGCCTCTAATGTTAATTTCACCAGGAAACTGCACAAAACGTAGAAAGCGGCACGTGAAACTCAGTTTGCAAAAATGTAGTTATAGTAATGTTCATTCTGTGAGAATAGGTTGGTTTATTGTGAGCTTTAATTTGTCGCTTAGTTATTATTAGACACAGTTCACTATTGGCTAAGTCCAATTCCATCTCTGTCTGTCTCCATTTAGTACATTTATAAATAATTGGACTTGCAATTTTCACCTGGTAGACTATTAAAGAGACAAAGAAATCCCATAAACGTACATTGAAGGACGGACCCAAGCCATATCTAGGGACCAGAATATCATAGAGACTTGGAGATTAGGTCTTAGCAACTGCATAGCAACACTTAACACCATTCAGAACACTTTAAAAACTGCATGGCAGCCTGGCAATTGCCAAGAACACCTTAGCATCAGGACAGAGAGTTTTGGTGGGCAAGCACCACTTACATTTTCTTCAAAAAATACAACATTTAATTGTGTCTGCTCCTCTTTTGAAAACATATGTTGTCTTCCCGGTGTGTATGTGTTTCTGTGTGAGTGATATCCTGGGTGAGTTGTGTGTTTTTAAACAGATGTTTGGACTGCTGCTAATGTGCTGCCTGTAACTGACTAGAGCAGTTTATGAAAGGACTGTCACACACATATCCATATGTTCTGACATACACAATTACACACCTGTCAGATACCTGTCAGCTTTGGCTCATTATGATGGATGCTCATCCTATTTATCATCATTTATTTAAACTTTAATTTCATTTAAATGTGTTTAATCTTAATTTAGATACAGTATCAGAATAAAATGCATTTTTGCTTTGAATGGTTTCCAGACAAACATTAAACTGAGTGCAGGAGCAGATCACACTGTCAGAGCTGATTGTTACTTTTAAATGCCATTTTTAGTCCAACTTTCAACTTAATCTCTGCCTGGGAACCCAGCCTAAAGAGCTTAGACTGCTGTAGAGTTGCTGGATTCTGTGCCATGAGTGTGTGATAGTGTTTGTAAGAGAGCTGGAGACACTTTAACTCATGACTGAAGTGCATGCAATCACAACATTATGCCACTCTATACTTATCACTACTTTCACACTTCTGTTAGTTCTGTGAAGATTAAGTTTGTCATCTCTGTGGCAACAAACTGAATTACATTCTGTTTAAGTGATACAGCTGGGCTGGACATAATTAAATTTGCTCAACCAATGGTGTAAGTTTGGGTCGGGACTACCTTTTTATATAAACAATAGTGGGTGAGGGGAGATTGAAACTAGTTTGAAAACAGTCATGATTTTTGAAGTGCTGCTAATAGTGCAGAAGTTACACACTTTAATTTTAAAGGGGCCATATTCTTAAATGTTCTGGCATTTTTTTTTTCTTTTCTTTTCTCTGAGATAATGTTCACCTCTGATTACATTAATATCCCCTCATTTTTGCAAAATTATTTTACAGGGCTCGTTGTACATACTGCGACAGTTTCCTACACTAGACATTACAACAACAATTACTTTTATTCACTGTCAAACAAATAACGAGTCAAATGGCAGATTAGTTCATAAGCACAATTCTATCTTATGACATCTATACACTTTTACTAAAGTGCATGACTTAGTAAGGCGATACATTTTAACATTTGCATTAAATAACCAAATACATTTACAATTTCAGGCATGATGAAATTTTGCGATTGCTTAACTGATAGAGCATTGCAATTGTGAAACACAGGACCGGAATACAAATCCTGAAGAGCATGCAAGTCGACACATGAGGCAAAAGTGTCATACAAGCAACACAGAATGATGTGGTTGCTTCAGCGATTGCATTTTTCATGTCACACTTTCTTTTTATGACACTATGAGTTAGGTTTAGGTTTAAGGTTTAGTGTAGGGAGGTAGCTTTTTTTTTATTTTAAACTTGATAGAGCATTAACCTTAACCTCATCTGTTAGGAGAAAATGTAGTCTTTTAGCGGCACACAGTGGACATTTCACCTCGGAACTGCCGCGATATGTGTAAGAAACGTTGCCAAAGTCACATAATATTCATGAGATCAGGATGAAACAATCTGCGCTCAACTGTGCAAACTGTTTAGGTCATATTGAATCATCAGGTGTCTTGTTAATAATAAACATCAGCAATTCTTTTATAATACAGGAATTGAAAGGACATGCAGAGCAGCAGGTGCTACACATAGCCAGGAGCAGCACATTGTTAGCCTTTCCAGAAAATAATCTGTTCAATGACATGGCCCCTTTAACACCCTTTCAAACAAGTTCACCCCATTTAGCCTCTTTATAGCTTCCTTAATCCTTTACAATCACTTAGCATCAGCTCATATTAATTTGAATTGTGAATCCATACTGTCTGTCTAACATCGTCATATTAAAGCTCTGTTTTATTTCATTAAGTGAATTGTGTAGTGTTGAGATCCTGCTGTATAGGACTAGCAGTAGATTCCTGGCTCAATACTATTAATTATCTTTCACAGCGTGCCATTTTTCAGTGAGCTTCTAAAACAGGTGTGATACAACACACAACTACTGTGATACAGGTAGCTTCAATTAATAGCTAAGCAGTCATTTAGCACACTCTTTTATCCGAAGCAGCTTATAATACACTAACAAGCACTGGAATCAACAGCAACTAAGCCTTACATTTCACACACACATTTTACTGAACTATAAGGTGGCTGTGGTTTCAGCACCACAGGGGTGGACAGCTCCCCTCACATTGTCAGCAGAAACAATCCTCATTACAGAATCACTGCTCCCATGGAATAGCTGTGTGTGTGTGTGTGTGTGTGTGTGTGTGTGTGTACCTTAAGCTTTCTTACATCGAGAGACAGTTCAGACTGAGGGCAGAGAAAAGATCTGCTGTAGGTGGAGTCAGAGGTGAACATTTCTCTGCAGGATCCAGTGCAGCAGGGGGTTTCCATATCCTGCCATGTCACCTACAACTGTGGATTTTGTCATGTATTTCAGGTTAAGGAATGATTAGGGTTTCATCCTGATTTGAATTAATTTAGCAAATGAAAGGCGGCTTCAAATTTGTAAAAAGTACTTTTACCAGAGCTGTCAGTATTTTTATGAAAATTAACTATATCATCTGTCATCAATGAGACATATAACTGTCTCAAATGCTACTCGCAGTCAGTATCTTGGTCTTCTTTGGAACTACTGAATATACTGGCTATATTGTGTCTAAATGTAAGGAAACTCTACAATCCTGTCTTATATGTTTAGTTACCATGCCAATTTTGGATAGGATCTCATTTAGAACAATGAATTATTCTTAATACTTAAGATAGGAAGATTCCGTAATAAAACCCCAGCTGTATATTACACTAGCAAGCATGCATTTATGCTGTAAATGTATATACTTAAAGAGATCGTTCACCCCAAAATGAAAATTCTCTCATCATTTACTCACCCTCATGTCATCCCAGATATATTACTTTTTTCCTTCTGCTGAACACATATTAAGAATATTTCAGCTCTGTAGGTCCTCACAATGCAAGTGAACTGCTACCAAAATTTTGAAGCTCCAAAAAACACATAAAGGCAGCATAAAAGTAATCGAAACAATATTTAAGTCCTTTTTTGCTATAAATTCTCCTCCCTGCCCTGTAGGTGGTGATATACACGAAGAATGTGAAGTGCCAAAAACAAAAGAAGAAGAATGTGAAAGTGGAGACTGATCTGTCTCTCATTGATCTGTTTCTCTCTGTTCTCTCTGTTTTTCACCCACACTTATCATATCACTTCTTAAGATGTGTAGCTTGAATATAGGGTGCAATTTGGCTAAAAGCACCCCTTAAGGAAAATCAGATTTTTCCTGTTTGCAAAGAGTATCAAGATTGAAAAAAATAAAATATATATTTATTTTTAATGAACATATTTTGTGTGAAAATAATAATAAAAGAACTTTGTTTTGATTAAAAATTATTTAAAAAAAAAAGGTGGTGAGGGGTCATTTTACCACACACTTATTCAAAATAACCATTTCAGAAAAGGGTGCACCATTTTCTGTTCATTTCAATGAACCCCCCCAAACTCTCCTTTTACTTATTGGATGGTTATTTAAAAACGTTTGATTGAATCAACTGATTTTTTTTTTCACTTGTTGTAAACATAAATCTCCCAAAATGTTCTTATTATTTTCTAACATGTTTGCAGTGGAACAAAATAAAGTCATGCATGCACAACCCCACACTGTCTATTGGGGGCTTGTTAGAGCATGTGTCCTTATGCGTGCATGCACACACACACACACACACACACACACACACACACACACACAGAGGCATTGTTTAATATTAATCAGTGATGGCAGTGGTTATCATTATAAATATTTATAGTGATTTAGTGCGTATGTGTCTCATGAGATGAGGTCAGCTCATATCTGCTAAATTGCTTCTTTGTTTTCAGTCTGGCTTTTGGCTGCAGTTTGTTTGCATTTCTCCATGTCCTATTTATTATACACTCTCTTTTCCTTCAGCCATTATAGCACTAATGGATTTCCATCCCTTTGAGTGTCTGTGTGTTTGTGGTGATTGTGTTGGTTCATTCATTGTTTCTGTTTCTGTGTGTCGGGCAGTGCGTTATCATGGTTTATTTATGTTTGTATATTCCTTTGTTTGTTTAATCACATAATTTCTCCTTGAGGTGAGAGTTTTGATTAGTATATATTTGTGGGTAAATATTCATATGTGGACATATGACCATGTGTTTCTTTTAATGAAACACAAAAGGGGATATTAGGCAGGATGTCTAAACTTTTCTTTTCCATATAATGAAGGAGTAGAGAAGAGGGTCTTTTGTTTTGACAAAAATTTTCATTTTTCTTTATCTGTCCTAGTTTTCTGATCTCATTATTTTATCAGCTGTTCTTCACCTCCTCTCTCTATTTTTCTTTCCCTTCAGTCTTATTTTGTTCTCCTATAATTATAAAGAGTAGGATGGTGGAAGACAGTTGCTGATGATGGTCTGTCTATAAAATGTAGCTGCTGGCTATACAGACCTCATATTCATACTGTCAACTCTCAGTTTTGGTAAATTGTTTCTTTTGCACTCTCTCTCTCTCTCTGTCCACGTCACTTTCTCATTTTCTCTCTTTTCTCATCCCTTTCTTCATGTCTCTTTAAATCACTATTTTACTCATTTTCTTATCACTGCTCTCCAGTCTGTTAAGACGATCATCTGTGTGTGTGTGTGTGTGTGTGTGTGTGTGTGTGTGTGTGTGTGTTTGTTTATCTAATTGCTGTAATAGGTTTATTCAGTAAACAGTTGATAAGACTCAGACTTAGCCCTGAGGCAGCACTTGTCTTTCCTGTTCTGTGATGTTTTAGCTATTTGAAATATATATGAAAAATACATTCCTCTAGTTAATTTTGAATCATAGCCATTTCTTCTGCCCACTTATTAAAAAGGCCGCTGAATGCTGATGTACATTTTGTGTTTGGTTCCAGCTAGATATAGTCTCACCAGCTTCTGGCAACCTTCTGGCAACTTTATGACAACTTTTACGCCTTGTCATCATTTTGACATGGAGCTGTCTGATTGTGCGTTTGGTCTAATCCTATAAAACCGGAACAATATTCATTTCTGTCAGATGGCTTTAGTGAAACAACTCACAAAAGTTAAATGCATGTGAGATAAATTTTTGGCTTTCTTACTGCATTCAGCAAGATAAACTCTCTTAAAAAGAGTACAAAATAATTTCTACAGAGTAAAAGTTTGTTGTTACATTCTTATTACAGCATTACTGCATTGTTATTACATTGTCATTACATATGCTGATAAATTTCAGTGGAAACCACTGAGTGTAAAATAGCCGCTGCTAGTGGAATGTTTTTAATACAGAAATGTAAGAGATTTACTGTAGGCTACGTCTACATTATTCTGGATGAATTTGAAAACAGCATTTTTGTTTTCGGAACGCTCTCTGTCCACACTGCCATTTTCAAACTTTTTCCAAAAGTTGCTCATCCACACTGAAACGTATGAAAATGCTTAAATTCCCATACTGCACATTCGAAAAAATTTATGAAGCATCATTTCCATGTATCGTTTGAAACGCAATTGTTCTCTTGCTCCACCGCCGCAGAGCAATTCCAAGTAAATTTCCCATCACCTTTGAAGTAATGCAGTGTGAAGGTTATACAAAGTAACACTGATCTTTAAAAATGCTATCAAAGTGGATAGCAGGCACAACAACGCTGTTACAACATGGATCACCATCTTGAATGTTTTTGGTTGAATGGATCACATGTCTGCGACAAATGACAACAAATATGTCATTGTTTTCAAATATCTCTGTTTTCCCCGTCCACACTATAACGTGAAAACAGCGTTTTCAAATTTATCCACTTGGAAGTGCCTTTTCGAAAAGCTCTGTTTTCGCTGGACAAAAACGAAGTCTCAGTGTGGACGGAAGGCCAAAACATAACTAAATTAATGTGTTTTCAAACGTATCAGTGTTGACATTATGTGGGCCTTAATGACAGGGATGTAATTAACTAGACATATTGGAGGACAGAGATTGAAGAGAATGAAAGAGTGGCAGAGAGAAGGGAAGTAGATTCAAACCAAATTCAAATTTTTTTTTTGAAAAAAATTCAAAAATGTTTTTATCATCCAGGATGTCGGTAAGGGTATATTTTCATTGGATGGTGAGCAATTGTTGGTGTGTGTGTTTATGTAAACTTTGTGTGCACATCAGTTATATTGTCACAGATTTGTATTTAGCAGGATTTGAATAGATGTGTTTAAGTGTGCGTGTGCATTTGTGTGTGTGTGTGTGTGTGTGTGTGTGTGTGTGTGTGTGTCTGTAAAATAAATGTTCTTATAACACTAAGCAATCAGCATCATGCTACTGTGATTTGAAGAAGATAAGGGGTATTCCTCAAACATAGCTTTCAAACAAAATGCTGTAAATATATGTTTGATATGTTCTGGTATGTTTGGCATACATTAACATATTTACAAACACACCCATATACACATGTGTTTCTCTAGCTATCTAAATGGGGATATAACATATATAGTATATAACATAGGAACATGAAGACTAACCCCAAACTTTCCCATACAATAATTTTTTTTGCATGTTTAGAATAGAAATAAACAGTATATATGAATCACTTTTCCCTTTGAGGATGTACCCAAAATAATCTTTTGTCAGATTTAGTTTACTTCTGAAGAGATTTTTTTTTAGCTAATCTCTGTAGATTAATGAGGCCCTCTGTGTGTGAAGTGTGTGAGTGTGTTTTGGCAGATTACTCTGTCACTAACAGGTCTATACAGCATTTACTCTGACCACAAAGAATACTCTTTCTATCACACACAAGTACACACAAAAGTACACACTCACTCACTCACTCACTTAAGTGTCTAGCCCTTTTAGCATCAGGGCTTAACAATAAAAATGAGGCCAGTGTGCAAGAGTTATGGGCCAGTTGACAGAAGTGTCACTTGCTGTACAGCGTTGATACTACTGCATGTTTTATATGCATTTATCATGTACATGTCTTTTACGCCATGAATGCTTTAACATTTTGTTTTAACATTGATGTATTTTGTTCATTGTTGTTGCAAATTCTGCTGATTAAAATATTTATATTTACAATATACCGAGGCAAAGTAATCTAGCTGACAAGCACAGATTTTAGGTTTTGTCAAAATTGTGATTATGACTTCTGTTTGTTGTGGAAGCAATAGTTGGAATGCGTTGAAAATAATAAACCAAAATTTGGAAAAAGTTTGGATAAATGCTTTGGATAAAAGCATCTGCCAAATGCATAAATTCATCGTATGCCATTGTTTTTTCAGCAAAAGTGTGTTTGTAATTGAGTTACATTATAGCTGTGTAATTTATCGATTTTGTTGTAATTTAAAACCTAGTAATATTTGTGTTGTTTTTGTAAAGAAAATTTGAAGGGATAGTTCACCCAAAATGTGTTGTCTCATCTGCCACAGGTGGACCTCTTTGCCGTCACTCTGCTTTAATGCACACTGAAATGTTTCTGACATCTGTCATTCAGAGAGAATGGTCTTTTCAGGGTTGGGTCCAAAATATCAGGTCCTCGTTCAATGTTGTCTCCATTCCTGCTCTTTGACTGAAGTTTAGTGTCTTTGTGTTTTTGTTGGGCTGCTGTCTGGAGTTTGACGTGTGTATTTGTGTGTTTCTTTGTCAACTGAGGAGAAAAATGGGGCAGGAAGGAGGGATGGATGGAAGAGAATGAGAGAGATGGCTATCATCTCTGCCATCCTCTCTCAATTCTGATTCCTGGCTATCTCACCTGCCCTGCATTAAGCCCCCTGTCATCATAGCGACTGATGTCATGCTAACACCTTGAGCCCCAGCACTGTTATCACTGCACTTATGGGCCTGTCATTCCCACTGAGATAGAGAAAGGGGGAGAGAGATAAAGAAAGAGAGAGGAGATAGGAAGAGAATGATGAAAAGGGGAGGACTTTGTGGAAAAGGGGACGATGTGGGGACTTTGTGTTATTTTAGTCTTTGTTTGTTTGTTTCTTGTTTCTGTAATTTGTCTTTTGTTCAATAATTCTTTCAATTATTATTATCAATTATTATTCTTTCTTTTGGTTCTTTTTTGTTTGTTTGTGTATTCTGTCATTTGTTTGTAAGTTCTTTGTTTCTGTCTTTCTTTTGTTCTTTTGTTTGTTCTTTCATTTGTTTACTTGTTTTTTCTTTTGCTTGTCTGTTTGTTCGTTTGTGTGTTCTTTTGTTTCTTTTATTCATTAATTTGTTCTTTCTTTCATTTGTTTGTTCCTTGATTTGATTGTTTGTTCTTTTTTTCTTTAATTTGTTTTTTGTTTGTTCATTTATTTTTTCAGTGGTTTGTTGGTTGGTCTTTTGTTTGTTTATTCTGATGTTTGTTTTCATTTGTTCTTTTTTATTTCATTTGTTCTTTGTTTGTTCTTTCGTTTGTTTTAGTTCAGTTATATTCTTTCAATTGTTTGTGTGTTCTTTAATTCTTTTTTATTATTGTTTATTCATTTGTTAATTGATGTGTATGTTCTTTCTTTGTTCTTGGTTTCATTCTTTCCTTTGTTTGTTTTTTCATTTTTCCCTATATTTTGCTGCTGTTTCTTTCATTTGTTTTTGTTTTTTATTTGTATTTTTCTTTTGTTTGTCTGTTTGTTCATTTGTGCCTTCTTTTGTTTGTTTTTGTTCATTATTTGTTCTATATTTCATTTGTTTGTTTGTTTGTTTGTTCATTCCTACTCTCTTCACAGTTTCACTTTTAGTTTACTCAGAGGTGTACGGTCATTGGGAGGCCTAGACAGAATCAAAAATTGTTGCCCTGATTTTGAAGGAAAATCTGCAGAATTCTGCAGAATGGATTAAAACATAGAACATTGTATCAAACAGAGCAAAGAGTACTAAACTCTAGCTGAAATCATTATGAAATGAGCCACACTATTTAATAAACAAACATGCAAGGGGTGGGGGATGTGTAGAACTTTTATGAATGACCGATGTTGGTATTCTGCAGAAGCCTGCAAAGTTTTATGTAGACGTCTGAGCACGCAGATTCTGTCTGGGCCTGCTTACTGGCTATTTATTTGATTATTAAGATGAGAGAAGGGAACTTTATGGTCCACCACTATTCTACCCATATTCTGGTCAAACTCTGCTGGCAGTCTTTGCAATAAACTGCTTTGGTCGGTTGGCTGAATACACTGTTGTGAGTTGTCAGTCGGGCAGTGGCCATAATCCATACACACACACACACACACACTCACAGGGTGAGATCGTCATCAGGGCATGTTTGAATCATGGATTCTAATAGTGGCACTGACAGCAGTCCACACTCACAACACTCTATGACCCTGTACAACAACAGCACCACCAGTCAACTGAAACCTCATTACCAGAACCCAGCCGTGATCAATCAGACACAGAGAGAATGAGAAATTAGACAACATGCCCTTACACCATACACTTACCTTGACGTTAAAGGAACAGTTCACCCAAAATATAGCCTACGGATCTAGCATTAACACACTATATAGTTGTTAAAGAACTCATTTAGGACTATGCACAAATTGTAAAAGTGATTACAAACAGATAGGTCCGGTCCTGGATGCTGATAGGTCAATGCACTGTTCTAGCTGTTCTCAAATACACCGTATAGTAATAGTCACAGAAACACATTACCATACCTGCATTTTTGCAAAATAATTTTTATGTGGCTCATTGCGTGTCGACACATGAGACGAAAGTGTCATAGAAGCATAAGCTACCATGTACATGACTGCACAGCTCCTATAGAGGCCAGCTATTAACCTTTAATAAAAACCTTGGCATTAGGTAGGCATGTGGCATCATTGTGTTCAGATTTGTATCCTACTAAACGTCATTTTAAAAAATTAACTGTGATTGCTCACTTTACAGTCAGATGGCCTCTTGCTGTCTTAGTTGGCGATTCTTAGTCAACACTTAGCAGTGAGAAACTCTGCTTCACATTTTCAAGACATAAAACTGCAGAGATCAGTGTAAGCCCCAACAAATGGAGCCCCAACAACACATTCACAAAGAGCTGAAATCTGCTTGTAACACACCTGCACATCTGATGGATTATCATTTGTATAAGAAAACTAATTCTCTCTATGTCAGGATATAGCAGATGTTAAACTGTGTATGTGTGTGTGTGTGTGCATGTGAGGGAAAAGCACCATTTCTCATATTCTATTTTTCTTTGACACACACAGCTGTGCTGTTGTTTCTGTGGTAGCTTTTTTTCCATTTTGTATTAATTTGCATAAAGATACAAGTGAGGTCTTGAATATGCTTCCCTTAGCCATCTCTGGATCACATCACTCACACAAACACACACATATATCGCACTCTTTTTATGTCATTCGTACCCTGTTATTTATTACATACCAACTACATCACCAAGATGTCTGTACATGTGTTGTACTTATAACAAAATGTATTGTCATTTTGGAAGTACGTGTGTTGTTGATTAGATACCATATTTGACTTCAAGCAATTCAGCATATGTCAATGACAGTGTTTGTGTTTTCACCTGTCAGTGCTGGAGTAAGTTTTTACTGTGTTAATATACTTCCTCTTATCTCAGTTTAATATTCAGAGACAACTATAAGTAATCCATTCCTGGATTGATTCATTGGAAAGTGTAAACACTGTGGTTCTGTGGCATTTTGAAACATTGCTCTGTTTGCCTGAGTATCCAGACCAGCCCTTCACAACAACAATAGAAGATGTGGGGAGTGTTCAGGAAACCTGTTTGAAAACCATTATTTTTCCAATTCCATTCAGTGACGCTAGTGGCTTAGAAATTACACACTTCAGCTTTAAATTCAAGACTTTTGGCACTGTTTTATAAAGGCACTTCTGATGATTAAGCGCAAATGAATAGAACGGAATTTAAAGTAAGATAAAGGTGAACTAAAAGTGAGCTTTTATTGTTTTAGGTTAGAGGACAGGGTGACTAGTTCATGCCAGCCCATCTGCTGTGAGGAGAGTTCCGGCCCTTATGGTCTATCCTGAAAGTGTGTGTGTGTGTATGTGCATGTTTGTGTGTCAGTGTTAATCGTGCAGAACAGAGTACTTTGTAGGGTTGGACAGGAGATGCAGACACCCTCATCTCAATATTAAAACACTCACTGGTAAATTATTTCCCACAAATAAACAGTCATGTGTGTATATGCCTTATAGAAGTTCATTGCTTTCTCTATCTCTCTTTCTCTGTCACTCTATTTCTCCCTCTCTCTGCAGGCCACGGATAATGACTTTGGCACATTTGGAGTGGTTCGCTATTTCTTCAGCGATGAGCCAGACCAGTGAGATTATCATTTATTAACATACTGTTGCCTTTCACACTGATACAGCGTTCTGTTTAATTTATTATTATTTTGATAGATTCGCATGCTTTTCTTGCCCGTTCCTATAGACTGATTTATTTTAAGGATAAGATTGTTTTATTGGCTATGTGTTTGGAATGAAATAGTAGTGCACTGCCTATTGCATACTGCACTTTATTAACTGTAGTGTATAGGCTACTGTACACCGATCAGCCACAACATTAAAACCACATTAAAACCACCTGCCTAATATTGTGTAGGTCCCCCTTGTGCCGCCAAAACAGTGCCAACCCGCATCTCAGAATAGCATTCTGAGATTCTATTCTTCTCACCACAATTGTACAGAGCGTTTATCTGAGTTACCGTAGACTTTGTTTGTTTGAACCAGTCTGGCCATTCTCTGTTGACCTCACTCATAAACAAGGCATTTATCGTCCACAGAACTGCAGCTCACTGGATGTTTTTGTTTTTGGCACCATTCTGAGTAAATTCTAGAGACTGTTGAGTGTAAAAATCCCAGGAGATCAGCAGTTACAGAAATACTCAAACCAGCCCATCTGACACCAACAGTCATGCCATTGTCCAAATCACTGAGATCACATTTTTTTCCCCATTCTGATGGTTGATGTGAACATTAACTGAAGCTCATGACCCATATCTGCATGACTTTATTGCTGCCACACGATTGGCTGATTAGATAATGGATGATTGTTGGTGCCAGACGGGCTGGTTTGAGTATTTCTATAACTGCTGATCTCCTGGGATTTTCATGCACAACAGTCTCTAGAATTTACTCCGAATGGCGCCAAAAACAAAAAACATCCAGTGAGTGGCAGTTTTGTGGACGGAAACGCCTTGTTGACTGGAGAGGTCAACAGAGAATGGCCAGACTGGTTCGAACTGACAAAGTCTACGATAACTCAGATAACTGCTTTGTATAATTGTGGTGAGAAGAATATAATCTCTGAATGCTATTCTGAGATGCAGGTTGGTGCTGTTTTGGCAGCACGAGGGGGACCTACACAATATTAGGCAGGTGGTTTTAATGTTGTAGCTGATCGGTGTATATACTCTCTATGGGTGAATGACATGACGCTCATTTTTTTGTCCTTTTTTGTTAACAATGCTATTCAAAAATACATTAAAAATGCAATTCACACAAAATAATTACTTAAATACATCTACTATCATAAACATGTTTTCAAAGTCATTTTGATATTTTTTTCAGAGGCTTAAAGTAAAAAATGTCTTAAGTGGTGTAACCGTTTAGAGACAGTAAAAAAAAAATCATTAAAATCGGAATAAAAAAAAGAAATGTTGGCATAAGTAGTTTGGAATTATCTTTTATTATTATTATTATTATTATTATTATTATTATTATTATTATTATTATCATGAATAAGCAGTGGAACAACTAAAATATATATATATATTATTAATATTTGAAAAAGTTTTGTCCAAATTCAGGACTTTCTTTGTGAAAGCACATTTTTGTAATATCATTAAATCTTTTTTGTTTTACTGGTGCATACTGTGCACCATAAACATGGATACTGTTAAAATAGTAGTAAAAAGTATGGTAGTATGCTATTCCAAACATAGCCTTTGCATTATCCTACTCTCTTAGAGTTAATTAATTTGTCATTTCTCCCTTGCCACATCTCATTGGTTAATGTTAACACTTTTCTGTGTGTCAATTCCGCCCCTAGGTTCTCAATGGATGCTGAGACAGGCTGGGTGACTCTAAGAGGCCGGTTGGACTATGAGCTAATGAGACGCTTTACTCTGACAATATTGGCTCGTGACGGAGGAGGGGAGGAGACTACAGGTCGACTCCGCATTAATGTGATGGATGTAAACGACAATGCGCCAGTCTTCCAGAAGGACACGTACATGGGCTCACTGATGGAGAACGAACAGGCACCACAGCAGGTCGTCCGGGCCCGGGTGAGAAACAGTGAGATGTGAAGTTTAGAAAAACAGGAGGAAGATAAACCAGAAAAACGAGTGTGCATGAATCCACTACCTACTATTCTACAGCGCTGTGTGTGGATGTGTGACATGTAACTTGTAGTACTTAATGGATTATGTCAGTTAAGTCAATGTGAAATGCTGTTTGCAACCTATTTTACTTCTGTAATCTGATAAATATACTGTAAAAGCACAATAGTATATTTAATGATAAAAATATAGGTCAAGACTTGATTTTATCCATTAGATATTGTATGTATTGTTTGGAGCCAAATCTCTCTCTTTATAAGTGGTCTCATAGTTGGCCCAATCCTGTCGCTGAAATAAGCCTGAGCTCTGTTCTGTTCCATGACTGTGGGTCATTAACTCTGTTAGTGTTCAGTATGTCTGTGTTAAGGTTTAATTGTCTCCGTGTGCGGACATAGCAACACTAATTTCAGCTCTCTGCTCTAATCTATGCTGTGATTGACAGTTTGACAGTAGGTGCAGTTCTGATTTGTGTGACCAGCAGGGGGTGTTGTATGTGTGTGTGTGTGTGTGTGTGTGTGTGTGTGTGTGTGTGTGTGTGTGTGTGTGTTTCTTTTGTAAGCGGATACAAATTAAACACACACACACACACACACACACACACACATTTTTAAATATATAAAAATCTGATTATATTATTTAATTCTGCAAAGAGAAGTTATATATTTTATTAAGGTGACATTAAACACTTAGGGGGACAACATTCAGAAATACTGTATTTCGCTTAAAAAAAAAACAAGACTGCAAATTTATATCTGCTTCAAATGAATCTTGGAGGGCATTTATAATCTGTCTTTTCATGATCAGATAGATATTCGATCAGATAAAACGCATGAAGTGACCTAGTGTAAATACTCCTCACATGAACTGTACGTAAGAACCGATTTACTTAAAGGGACAGTTCACAAGAGACTGCTGTCAATATGTACAGTGAAAAAGGAGTTACATTTTGGTCTGTTCTCACCTAAAACCAACTGGATCGCTTTTGAAGACATTGATTAAACCACTGGTGTCTTATGGATTCATTTTATGCTGCTTTGATCTCCTTTTTTGAGCTTTTGGAGGTCACCATTCACTTGCAGTGTATGGACCTATAGAGCTGAGATAATCTTCTAAAAATCTTCGTCTCTGTTCAGCAGAAGAAAGGAAGTACTGGGATGGGAAATGATGAGAAAATTTTAAAGGGATAGCTCACCTAAAACGTATAATTTTCTCAAAACAATGTAAATTCTCTCAAAGTCTCAAGCCTGAATGACTTGCTTTCTTCTGTGGAACACAACCATAGGTAGTTTGCTGGATGTATGATGTGTTCTTGTCCTTACAATTTAAGTCAGTGGGGTTCAAAATTTTCAAGCTCCAAAAAAGACATCATAAAGGTAGCGTAAAGGTAACACATATGACTCAAGTGGATACAATCACTTTGGGTGAGAATCAGAACAAAATGAGTCCTTATTAGCTGTGTTTCCACTATCGGGCCAAATGAGGGTGTGCTAGTGTGTACCAGGGCAAATTGCGTTCCCACTGTCACTTCTGGGGCTTCATCATGCCTCCTCTGGGCTTTCTCAGGGCCAATGGCCTTTGGCCCGCTGATTACCGATTGATTTTGTTCTTGCTGCTCGAGGTCCAAGGCTACTGGCCCTGGCTGGCCAGTTGATAGCCCTTGCTCGTACTGGCCCGATAGTGGAAAAGTGGCTAATGACTATTATATACTGGGAGAGGAAGAAAGTATTTTGACATAGAAGAAATGACACACTTTAGATTTAAGGTCTATAGATGACATTTCTGAAATAATGTTGATTACCACAGTGATTTAAAAAATGATAAAGTAATTTAGACTTTTCCGGTTCCAGACTTTTGCATTTAAAGTCAGGCACTTATAATTAAAGTACACAATGCTGATGTAATTACATTTGTCTCTTTATGTTTCTCACAGGCGACGGACGAGGATTCTCCTCCCAATAATATCCTGACATATTCCATCATCTACGCCTCTCAGTTCAGAACATATTTCAGTATCAGTGTGGTGGAGGGCTATGCAGGTCTGTGTAACAAATCAGAGTTTTCCCCTAATAAGATTTCACTGGTTGTTCAGGCTGTTCATGGGTTCCATTAACAAGGCCAGCGTTGCTCAGTGTGTTAAATGCTTTAGGGGGAATCGGATTTGGGTTTAACACCTTAAAGCATGCAAATACCTTTAGAGAAGCCTTTGTGACCTCTGGTGTTTTATAAATGGATTATAGATGGCTGTCTAATACACATATGCTTTTTTTTCTTTATTTGTTTTATTTTTCTATATTGATTCAATGTGTGTGTCATAACCTGTTTTTTTTATTTCATTTATGTATCTTCTCAGTCATCACCGTGAATCGTCCTCTGGATTATGAGCAAATTCCTGGTGGAATGATCTATCTGACTCTGATGGCCAAAGATGGGGGGAACCCATCCCTTAACAGCACCGTGCCCATCACCATAGAGGTGTTGGTGAGTACTAAATCCCCCTCCTCTGTTAATGGAACATTCCAGAGTGGATGTCCAATGTATACTCTTAAAAAATACAAAACAAAGGTTCTTCAAGTGAACTTTGCAGCAGGGTCAACAAAGAACCCTCCTCCTATCAAGAACCATTTTTACTCACACAAACACACCCCCACAGTTTGGGAATTCTGGATTCAGTGGTTTTCTCTGAGCTCCATTGACTGGGACGGTTAATCCACAATTAATTTCACTCTGACATTTTATGCTCTCTTATTACGATTACAATTAGACACATTTCATCTGAAATACAGCAGGAGTTTGGCACATACAGCTTACTGTTTGTGTGTGTGTGTGTGTGTGTGTGTGTGGAGGGGCAGGTTTAAGTGGTTTTGAGGACTGTTTTTAGGTTATAAACTAGTAATTACAAGGGTATTATGCTATAAATTTGGTTTATGAGGACATTTCTAGTGACCCCATATTTCAAATCACTTAAAAAAACATACTAATCGATGTTTTTTTGAAAATGTAAAAATGCAGAACGTTTTTTGTGAGGGTTAGGTTTAGGGGTAGGGTTAGGGTTAGGGGATAGAATCTATAGTTTATACAGTATAAAAATCATTATGTCTATGGAGAGTCCTCATAATGATAGCTGCACCAACATGTGTGTGTGTGTGTGTGTGTGTGTGTGTGTGTGTGTGTGTGTGTTATACAGTAACTAAACATTAAGCTGAATTCAAGTGGTAAGTCAGTGTGTATCTGATATTTAATAATTTCACATCGCCACAGCCTGTGAGTTTCCATTAAACCCCAAAAGCACTCCATCACTTCATCCAATTACATCTGAGAGCAGTTTGTTCCCTGTGGAAAATTAATGAGTTAATATTTAAAGCCTTTTTAGATATTCTGTAAAAAAAAAAATTAACCCCCTCTCTCCCTCTGCAGGACCAAAACGACAACCCTCCCGAGTTCAGCCTTTCGTCTTATATCATCAACATACAGGAGAATATCGTAGCAGGTATGTTATCAGTTATATTACCAAAAAAAAAGAAAAGAAAAAGGAATACTGTATCAACATATGGCACATCTACAATGCTCAAAACCTTACAACAACATAACTAGATTCCTGTCAGCAATGATTTACAGTGATCAGCCATCTGTGCACTAGTTCTGTTCCACACCAATGTAATATTTTGTTTGATTAAGTGCCATTTTCTCACAGCTATGGCACAGTTTTGTTTTGATGGTTTTGTTTCAGTTTCCAGTTGTTTCACCCCCAAAAGCCAAAACAACTAGAGTATGTAAGAGAATAATTACAGTTTTGCAAGGCAGCACTGCTTTGATATTCCTCGAACATTCTAGTTAGGGTATTCAAGCATGCAAGCTGATGCGTGAAATGAAAATGTCAAAAACACTATATGAGATGACGTGGTTGCTTAAAAAAATTTGCTTTTCATGTCAGATTTCATTTTACAAAAATATTGGTTAGGTTTAGGTTAAAGTTTTAGGTTAGGAATGTGCATTTTATTCATTAAAACCTCCATCTAATATTTACCTTAAAAACCTCATCTGATTACAACACCATTTCACTCGCTTTTGACGCCCCCCTCTGGACATTTCACTAGGAAACTTCAGCTAAACGTATAATGAAGCACGTAACTTAGTTTTGCAAAAACGTTGCCACAGTCACGTAATGTGAGATCAGTCCAAAAGATGGTGTCGTGTTGATTCTCATACACAGAACAACAGGAAACAAGACAAGTACTGAGTGTCATGACAAGTTAAAAATGGTGATGCTGCATTTCATTTATGCAGAACTAAAGCCTGAAACCTAAACTTACCTAAAACTAACACTATTCTTTTACTGCCTTTAAAGCACTGCTATTTCATTCATGACATGCAGATCTAGTGTTTAAACAGGTTCCATTTATTCAGTTACCCTTTGTCTGTGTACTGCATCACTTTGCACACTCTACTATGCTTCAGATCTTCAATATGTTAGTTTGTATCTTACTTTCACATCTAACAATTTCTTTCCTTTTATTTTCTTTCTTTATTTCCTTCTATATAATTGTATTTATTTTAATTGAGCAAGAAGGTCAGTTGAAGAGGAAAACAGAGAAAGAAACAGCAATATGCATTATTCTTATGCATTTATTCACTCAATCACTCAGTGCTTTTGTTCTACACAATAGACTTGTCTCCAATCTTTAGAGGAAATTACATTTGCTCTGACCAGCGTCTGTTTAAACCTTGCATGCTGTTATGCGTTTATGTGAGGGTGTCACTCTCAGACTACTATTCGCACTTCACTAAACTCTGATAATCCTGAAATCCATAAGGCTTTCTCCATCAATGCACAGTAATTTAAACATTGACCACTTCCTGTCTAAAGAACATCTCTCAAACCTTGCCTGTCTGTTCATACTTTGCCTATTTCTTCATACAGCTGTCTGTCTCACACAATTGTTATCTGATGATGTATTTACATCCTCTTACCTTTATCTTTATCTGTCTTGTTCATAATTCTTCAACCCCTTCTCTCATTCTTTTAGGAGCGACAGTGTTGTTTGTGAACGCCACAGATCTGGACGCGTCTCGGGAGTTTGGGCAGGCCTCTCTCATTTACTCCCTGCAGGGCAGCTCTCAGTTCAGACTCAACACTCGCTCAGGTGGGCAATGGGAAATTTAGGTATTCTCTTTAACCTCCTGAGACCCAAGCGTGACTGCTGTGTGCAATTTCCATTTCCCTTTTTGATTTGTAACTAGTAACACCTAATAAACATGCAGTATGTGGTCAGTGAGACTACGTTGTGAAATTTTAAATAACACTAAGCTATAGAAAGTCAGATTTTTTTTCATCAAATTGTTTATTTTGTTTCCAGCAGTGTTGGTTATTCATGTTTTTGAGACATTACAGACATTACAGCTGATTTTCTGTAAAGCTGAATAAATAATTCTTATTCAAAGTAATGTCCAGCATCATCCAATAACTGCCAACCATGGTAAAATAAAATGTAGCATTATAAAATTCAGAATCTATGTATTGATTACCATTGTCCCATGTCTGCCAAACATGTTGAGTGGTCCAAACATCATCTGCAGCCTGAAACTGAACTTTTGGTTGGATTTTAGTATTGAATGCACTTAGCTGCATAGAAAGCTATAGAATGCTCACTTGCTCACTATTTAGTGAACAACTTAACCTCCAGTGTGCTGTCTGTCTGCACTGGTCTCAGAACAGTTCAAAATGCACCTTATTTTCATCCTAACTTCATATAAAGCCTCTGAAAGCAACATTTTTCAGCTTTTGGATGAACCCAATTATTCTCAGTGTGATAATGCACAGTAAATATATAGGAATGCATTGACTAATGTTAATAAATTTACTATTGTTAATCGATTGCACAGATATATCAAAATTAAACATAACAAAATGTATATTAAAATGAAGCTAAATGACCCACAGATGTGTTCGAGTTGCAAGTTATTCTAAATAACTAACATGATTTTTCTACCTTTGAGGAAATGCAGTGCCAGTGTCCACATATGTAGACATCATGTTTATCAGCATGCTGACACGCAAAAAATGAACAGATTTTTTAAAGAGGCATATCAAACGAAACTAGCGATGCTAGTCTTTACAACCAAACAGGTTTCAATGAAAAAAAAATGATGGCATGCTGTTGTCTCGTGAACAGTATTCAGTCAGTTTTTATTCATTTAAATTATTCATTGCATATAGCGAAGCCAAAATACAACGACTACGCATGTGGACGTGGGGTCGCACGAGGTTAAATGTGAATGATTTATCAGCCAGGCCAATTTTTAACCAATATAGTATTTGGCCATTTTGAGATTACTGGCACCAGTCAATAACTTTGCCTACCTGACTAATTAACAGAAGGGTTAGTTCTCCCTTATGCCAGTTCCCAAATCTTATAAACAACCTTTTCAATGAATAATGCATATTTTAATATGTTTTAAGTGATTTTTCAATAAATACAATTATTTGAATGGTTTATTTGCTATCCTTAAATTATATAAAATGTGAGGGTATAATATACTGTATAAAGCTTAAATCTCCCCAAAATAAGTAAAAAAAGTTCTTGTATTAACCATTTATCATAAGTTCTTATATTAAACATTTGTAATTCTACTTTTTACATAATGCATATTTCAATAGCATTTTTCAAATAACATATTATGAGCAGTTAAAGTTAGATTAGCTAGTTAGTAAACAAATACAGTATTTTATCGTGGCACCAAATAGACACTTACAAACAAATTTGCATGAGGAGGAGACCATAACTGTCAGTTATTGTGTGTGTGTGTGTGTGTGTGTGTGTGTATAGGAGAGATCACCACCACTGCTCTTTTGGATCGGGAGATGAAGTCAGAGTATATTCTGATTGTACGGGCCGTGGATGGAGGGGTTGGGCCAATGCAGAAGACTGGCATCGCTACGGTAACTGCTGAGTCTTTGATCCAGTTCAGACAGACGTTTCTGCCTTTATCCCTGATAAACCCATCACTGCAGTCTCTCTCTCTCCTCTCTTGTTATCTCCCCACCATCCCACCCGCCCCCCCGCCGCCCCTCTTTTTATTGCTCAGAGTTTCAAATTTAAAATTTAAAGGGATAATCACCAATATTATAAATATTTACCATTTTAAATTGTAAAACAGATGGTTCTAGGTCTAAAATCTCATGAACTCCATACAAAGTCATTGTAAATTAGGCAAAATATACATGCCTGTGACAGTGCATCAGTTTAGTTCTATATTAATGTACCAAGTCTATATCTAGATGTCATCATCAACATTAAGTTTATTATTAATAATAAATGTAATTATTTATATAAAATCTGTGTCTTTTATGATCTGTTTCATCATTTTATAAAAGCAATAAGCCATTCAAAGGCCATGCTTTACAGTGATTTTACGCAAAGCGGATCACTGTATCACTGTAAACACTTGGCTTCTCTGGGCTTAAGGCACAGCAGGCCATTTATTGTAAAATTTAATTGTGAAATATAATGACAGTACAAATAAAAGATATGTATCTCTCCCTGCAGGTGAACATCACTATACTGGATATAAACGATAACGCCCCTTTGTGGCGAGATGAGCCATATCAAGCAAATGTTGTGGAGATGAGTCCTATCGATACTGACGTCATTTCTGTGAGTGCATTTACCTGACCTTAACCCCTGTTCTGACCCTATGAAATCAAAATCTTTATACACTTCTTAACGCTTTTGTGACCTAGACGACCTGAACTTTGACCTATACATAAAGATCTCTAATGGTGTATGTATAAATATGTATATTTCTGTTCCTGTCTAGCAAACTTACAGCTATAAATACTGTACATAAATATTAAATTCTTTTTTTAAAGGAATAGATCACACATAAATAAAAATTCTGTCATTATTTGCTCACCCTGATGTTGTTCCATACCGGTATGCTTTTTTCCATGGAAAACAAAAGGAGGATTATTTTAAGAATCTTCATGCAGCTCTTATCCATATAACGATTAACTGTTAAGCTTCTAAAAGGGGTGGGGTGGGAGGGGGGGTGGTGGGGGGGGGGGACATACAACATATAATAGTAGTCCATATGACGCATTCCCTATATCCCAAGTCTTCTGAAGCCATACCCACATTGTGTGAGGAACAGACCAAAATGTAGTTGTTATTACCTGAAAATCCCCTTTTCCTGCAGCTCTCAGTTCTCATTCTCCATTCAGCATATTTAATCTGGTTAGCCACATTTGGTTACAACATATTCGAGAACAAATGCTCTTTGGGATCCATGATGTCAAACCTGCATCACACTCCTAAAGATGGCATTTTAAAATTGAACACAAGTGCGAATGAGATTTGAGAGCTGTGGCAGAGGGGAAGATTATCAGTGAATAATGACATAGATTTATATCTTTTCTTCACACAAAGCTTTCGCACTGCTTCAGAAGACTTGGAATATAGCGTTTAAGCCATAAGGACTACATTTATGGTTCTTTTATTGTGTTGTTTTTGCCCTTTTTGGAACTTGACAGAAGTTGGTCTGGTTAGACTCTAGTGCCATCTACAAGATGTTTGTAAAAAGCAACATATTAAATGAAAAAATACAGAAATAAAAGAATTCTGAAGTAGAGTTCTGATCCTAAAGTCAGCAAGTAAACATAATTAGTGGTATTGATTTTATGAGTGATAATCCCCCCTGTACCCAGAGGAGGAAGTTTCCATCTCCTCTGCATCTAGAGAAAACCCTCTGTCCCTGCCTTTGATCGGCTAGTGTTTTGCAGCTGAATTCAAAGTGGGCACTCACCTCTGTGTCCTTGGACCATTTTACTGAGCTCTCTGTATGGTTATATTATTCTAGTGCATGAAATATGTGAAAAATCCCAGGTTTTTCCTCATTTGGTGAATTAAAAATTATTTTATGTTAATTTCAATCACACCATCTCCAGTCCCGGCCTTAGCCTTTGGTCATTGCACCATGTCTCACTGTAAGTTTTTAGTTTATTGCACCAAGATTGTTGTGTTTTTAAGATGCCTTGTCAAGTTAAAAGTGGTTAAGACACCCAGTGTAGCAAATTAATGTAAGTTTTAAAACAATGGATTAAAATGTTAATGTGCATATTAACACAGACGATTTGTTTCACTCTGCTGCATCTAACTGTTTTTATCCAGAAACGTGTCCTGCATGAACACCCCCTTATCTGTTCAACCCTTTTCCAAGACTTCTGCATCATTATTCGAATGAACTACCACTTTGTTGCACACTTTGGTCTCTATTTTCTTGAGTGCGCAAAGCGCAGCGCTATGCGCAACGACCGTGCACTACTTCAAATTCAGTTTTCGTAAGAGCGAAAAGAGCAAGTGGCTGTGGGTGGGAGTGTTTGCGCTGTCTGTGAATGTATGTACACAAACTGTGGGTGTATTGTATGTTAATGACGTGGCACAAAGTGCAATTTTCCTGAGAAATAGGTCATTGCGCTAAGACGTTTCAATACCACGTCTGTTTTCTGCGCAACGTCTAAATTCAGTTCCTGCATTTGCAGTTTGGAGATTCCACCAGCAGGTGGTAATAAGTTTCATGTCCAAACTCTGAAAATATAGTAAAAACATCAAATTATGTCCTTGATAATCATAGTTATAGCCCTTTTATAAAAGAGATTTGCATTAAACTATCTATAGGTCATGGTGTATTTTTCAGTTATTATTATCATGTTGTAGACTCTTTGTAATCTAATCTGTATTGGTATTTTTCCACCTGTTGTCATAGAATGATTTTTAAGGCACTGCAAAAGGGGCCGGTGGAAGAAGATGGAGAGGGTAAAATGTTTGGAATTGGTATGATTTTTTTGACCACTTCGTTATTTTGATTATATTTTCGTTTCGTTTTTAAGTATAATTGGAATGTAAAGAAAGTTTGGGTTTAATTTTTTAATGTTTCAATAAATGAATAAACATTTTCAAAATCGACCGGTAGAAGTGAAGTGCGTGAGGATACAATCATTGTTAATACTAGTCATGATTTGTGTGTCAGTAGATGAAAATGATTAATAATACTTACATTCTATATAATTTAACAGAGCGTACATCCAACAGGAAACACATTTTCCATGCGTATAAAAGGAGCGTGTCTCTTTCATAGAAAAGAACCTCATTTTCTATTCTTCTAATTCATTGCATGCAGTCCATTTACATTACCAACTTCTTATGAATGTGCTCTGTCTTTGTTTATAGTGCTGGTGATGGCAGGAAATGACATTTATAATAGGAAGCAGATGGTTTAATAACATGAAAAGTGCATGCTTGCACGAAAATACCAAAATATCATGGCCATGCCCATTAACTTTGCACTTATGACTTATGGCACAGCACTGCGCTTAGTTCTAGCACTCTTAAAATAGGGCCCTTAGTTGCCCATTACTGTAAAATCATTGATTTTAGATTTACCTGCCACAAAATGTCACATAACAAAAGCACCTTCCTGTCTAACTGGGCAGTTAAAGTTTTAGCCTGTTTCACAAATGCAGCCCTAATCCTGTGTTGCATTCCTAACCTAACAATGGTTTTCTATTGGTAAAAATGTGAATTTGAGAGGTGGATGTAATGTGCACCATTGAGAGCCTGAAGTGTTCAGGTTAAAGGTGATCTTTCCTCCAGAACCCCAGACAAAAACCCTCTGCTTGTTTAGATGTTTCATCCTGGCTTTGGCTGAGAGTATTTGCTAAATTTGCCCCTGATTGTCCATTAATTAACAAGCCAGTGCTGAACTTCATTAAGAGGTTCCGATGACTAATTAAAATGTAGCCTAGAGTCAAGCGCATACTTGATTACCCTTCTGGACACTGTGCAGGAGAGAGAGAGTGATGAAAAGAGCAAAGAAAGAAATGGATGGGTAATTTAAATCACAGAACTCCGGCTGTAAAAGTTTAATTTCTTTAAGCATGTGTTTTTCTCAAGCTCTGAGTTAAGTGATCTAGGATCAATCATTTAACTTTTTGGCCAGCAAACTGGCATACTGTGTTAAAATCATCTGTTTAAAGGAATAGCTTATCCGAAAAGGAAAATGTAATTATCATTTAACCATTTAATTTAATGTCACTCCAATCCTGTACGAGATGCTTTCTTTCATGGAACACAAAAGGAGATGTTTTAAAGACTCTCCCAGATGCTCTTTTCCATACAAAAAAGCATAAAGTGACCAGCGGCTGTCAAATTCCCAAATAAATTAATAAAATAGAAAACATAATTATCATAAAAATAGTTCACATCTCCTTTTGTGTTCCACAGAAGAAAGAAATTAATATGGGTTTGGAACAAAATGAGGGTGAGTAAATGATGACAGAATTTTTATTTTTAGGTGAACTATCACTTTAAATGGAATTGAACCTGGAACATTCATTTAACAGTGTCTGTAAACACACCTGTATGCTAAATGTCTGTGTGTATGTGAAAAATATCCTCCACAGAGTTCAAATCAATTAGATCAACTTTACATTACACCTGTGCTCTACATCATCCGTTTAAACACTCTCTAATCAATGGAGAACAGAGACGTCTAGTCCTTCGTATTTTAATAATTAAAGACCTACAGAACCTTTGTTCTCTAATGACCAATTAAGTGATTTCAGGGCTTCTCCTTCAGCACAGTGAATAATTGATTGAGAGTTTTAGACAGTCGGGCCACATGCATAAATCTCCCATCATGCTGTCTGTGGGGAGAGATTGGTGTGATTTAATTTCTGTCATGCCTTTGGACTCCGTGCTGGGGGAAAAGAACAAGCCTGGCCAAGGTGGTCTTCAGCTGGACTAGCTGGTTTCCCGGCCTATTAAAGTTGGTCATCAGCTGGTTTAGCTGGTCTCCGATCCTAGCCAAGGTGGTCTTCAGCTGGACTAGCTGGTTTCCCAGCCTATTAAAGTTGGTCATCAGCTGGTTTAGCTGGTCTCCGATCCTGGCCAAGGTGGTCTTCAGCTGTTCTCACTGGTCTCTCAGCCTATTAAAGCTGGTCTTCAGCTGTTCTCGCTTTTTCCCAGCCTATTAAAGCGGGTCTTCAGCTGGTCTAGCTCGTCTCCCAGCCTGGCCAGTGTGGGCTCTGAGCCTGGCCAAGGTTGTCTTCAGCTGATCTTGCTGGTCTCCCAGCCTGGCCAAGGTGGTCTTCAGCTGGTCTTGCTGGTCTCCAATCCTGGCCATTGTGGTCTTCAGCTGTTCTCACTGGTCTCCCAGCCTTTTAAAGCTGGTCTTCAAACTGGTCTCCCAGCCTGGCCATGGTGGTCTCTGAGCCTGGCCAATATGGTCTTCTGCTGGTCTAGCTGGTCTCCAAGCCTGGCAAAGATGGTCTTCAGCTGGTCTTGCTGGTCTTCCAGCCTATTAAAGCTGGTCTTCAGCTGGACTAGCTGGTCTCCCAGCCTGGTCAAGCTGGTCTTCAGGTTGTCTAGCTGGTCTCCCAACCTGGTCAAGCTGGTTTTAACCTGGTCTTGCTGGTCTCTCAGCCTTTTCAAACTAGTCTTCAACTGGTCTAGCTGGTCTCCCAGCCTGGCCAAGCTGGTCTTCAGCTGGACTTGCTGGTCTCTGAGCCTGGTCAAGGTGGACTTCAGCTGGCCTAGCTGGTCTTCCAGCCTGGTCAAGCTGGTCTTCAGGTGGTCTAGCTGGTCTCCCAGCCAAGCTGGTCTTCAACTTGACAAGTTGGTTGGCCAGCTGGTCTCTAAGTCTGATCAGGCGACAAGTACCTGATACCCCTCTAAAACCAGCACACAGGCTAGGCTGACAAGGCTTGGAGACCAGTTAAGACCTGTAAATCAGCTCAGTGGTGTTTCCTACTGAAAAAAAAGAAAAAAATGAAAGAAAAGTTTAACCAGTCTAAGAAGGTGGTTTGCTGGTCTTAGCTGGTATTTAACTGGTCTATCAGCCTGGCCAGGCTGGTTTTCAGCTAGGCTAGCTGGTCTCACAGCCAACCTACTATTTAGCTGGTTTAGTGGGTCGACCAGCTTACAAGTGCCCCAAACCCCCTTAAAACCAGCAAACAGACCAGCCTGTCCATGCTGGGAGACCAGCCAAGACGTTTTCTAAGACTAACTTGTTTTCAGGGATGTTGTGTCTCAGGACTTTTTTCACCTCCTTTTTTCACCCCTCTCTCTCTCTCTCTCTCTCTCTCTCTCACTCTCTCTCTCTCTCTCTATAGGTTTTAGCAGTGGACCCTGATTATGGTGATAATGGGACAGTGGTATACTCTATAAATCCAGAGAACCCGTTCTACACCATCAACCGCAGTACCGGTAAAATCCGCACCAGTGGGGCAGTCCTAGACAGAGAGAGTCGGGACACCAGAGCCGCACAACTTATGAGGACCATCGTCGTCTCTGCTACAGACCGTAAATTACTCTAACCTGTCCCATAATGCCTTGCTCATTCTCTGAGGTCATAACAAAGATGTAAAGTTTTACAGTCACCTGCACTCGCTCTCTTTATCTCTGGACTGGGTGTCTGTCTGTCTGTTTAGTCTGTCGTGTTTGGCCCAAACGACACACTATACACTATGCACTTTTAAAATATACTATGCACTCAGGCATGTAGTGTATGAATTTTCAAAGTGTAGTATCATCCCAAATGGAACACTTAACTCTTTTTTACTACATGGAAGCGTTCGCCGTTTAACAGCTGACGGAAGTGACGTTTCAAACCAAAACGTTATTTATTCAGTATAAAGTACGGTTAACAGTGCATAATGCATTTTTTTTTTTTTTTTTAAAGACTTAAAAAAAAATAACAGGTAGTATGCAGTATACAGTATATTGTGCAGTAAGCTAGTATTTGATTCCGAACATTGCCTTGTTTGTCCTTCTTTATAAAATCTGTTTTTGTCACTCTATTAGTCTGTTTTGAGCATTTGTCAGAGATGTTTTTGACAGTATAAACTGACATTTCAGTTTTAAGAATTCTTCCCCCTCAGTGGATACAATGACTAAAGTAAGCTCGTAAGTTCAAGATGCTGTGTGAGAGCATGTGTGCAAGGATTCATATCACAGTGCTGCCATCCTCAGGTGGGACTCCTCCACTGCGCTCTTCAGCAAGTGCAACAGTGTATGTGAACCTACTGGACCTCAATGACAATGATCCTGCCTTTCTCAACCTCCCATTTGTTGCTGAAGTACCGGAGGGGATTCCTATCGGTTCTTCTGTGTTCAGTGTAAGCATTTGATTGGTTGAGATCTTTACAGGGACTGAGATTATTCAGTTTTAGTACTGTGTGCTTTGTTGTGTTTTGCACATTTTGGGAAAAGTTATAGGTCATCTGAGTATTCCATGCATACAGAAAATTTGAATACTGTGTACTGTAGTATACATACTGCAAAAATAGTAGTATGTAGTGTTCTATTCCCACAATAGCCCTTGTAATAAAACTATCCTGTGCTCTGCTTCCCCCTGCTGTTTTACTCCCTCAGGTGCAAGTGCAGGACCCTGATGAGGGTAATAATGGGGCAGTTACCATGGCGCTTCAGGTAGGAATGCCACGCCTTGACTTCCGACTCAACACCACCACGGGAATCCTGGTTTCCACGTCAGTGCTGGACCGTGAGCAGATCGGGCATTATTATCTGAGGATCATTGCATATGATGCAGGACAGTTTCCACGAACATCCACCAGTACTCTCACAATCACAGGTACATAGCAGGGGAGCCAGTCTCTGTCTAGCTGTCAATACCTTGTGTTCAGATAAAAATAATAATAGGTTTTAAATCAAATAAAAAAAAAAATATTTTTAATTTCTTAAAATAATTTAATCGCCTTCATTCGTTCTAAATCTGTATGATTTTTTTCTTCTTCTGTGAAACACAAAATATATTAGGTAAAATGTTTGGAACTGACAACCTCAGTCAACATTCGTTTTCATTGTATGGAAGAAAAAAATGCAATTAAGGAGAATGGCGACTTAGACTAACATTCTGCCTTTGCAAATGAGAAAAACTATGTTTTTTCAAAATCAACTAGTCAGTGGGCTAACTGAATGACTAGTCAACTAATTGGTCTTAAGGAAGCCCTTTAATCCTTGAGCTGTGTTCATTTTGTGCTAACAAATTATGTGTTCACAGCCAAAAATGACTGGCCCACTAAGATTGTTTATAAATCTCTCATATTGCATATATTTTCACAAGATATTGCATTAGATCTTTTTGTCAACTTCTTTTTCAGTAATTATGACAGGTTTTGTACTGATTTGAACATACTTAAAAAATATATACACTGGCGGCCAAAAGTTTGGAATAATGTACAGATTTTGCTCTTATGGAAAGAAATTGGTACTTTTATTCACCAAAGTGGCATTCAACTGAACACAAAGTATAGTCAGGACATTAATAATGTGAAAAAAACAGCACCATCACTATTTGAAAAAAGTCATTTTTGATCAAATCTAGACAGGCCCCATTTCCAGCAGCCATCACTCCAACACCTTATCCTTGAGTAATCATGCTAAATTGCTAATTTTGCACTAGAAAATCACTTGCCATTATATCAAACACTGCTGAAAGCTATTTGGTTCATTAAATGAAGCTTAACATTGTCTTTGGGTTTGTTTTTGAGTTGCCACAGTGTGCAATAGACTGGCATGTCTTAAGGTCAATATTAGGACAAAAATGGCAACAAAAAAAAGAAACAGCTTTCTCTAGAAACTCGTCAATCAATCGTTGTTTTGAGGAATGAAGGCTATACAATGCTTGAAATTGCCAAAAAACTGAAGATTTCATACAAAGGTGTACACTACAGTCTTCAAAGACAAAGGACAACTGGCTCTAACAAGAACAGAAAGAGATGTGGAAGGCCAGATGTACAACTAAACAAGAGGATAAGTACATCAGAGTCTCTAGTTTGAGAAATAGATGCCTCACATGTCCTCAGCTGACAGCTTCATTGAATACTACCCGCTCAACACCAGTTTATGTACAACAGTAAAGAGAAGACTCAGGCCTTATGGGAAGAACTGCAAAGAAAAAGCCACTTTTGAAACAGAAAAACAAAAAGAAAAGGTTAGAGTGGGCAAAGAAACAGACATTGGACAACAGATGATTGGAAAAGAGTGTTATGGATCTTAACCACATTGAACTTTTGTGGGATCAGCTAGACTGTAATGTGCGTGAGAAGTGCCAGACAAGACAGCCACATCTATTGCAAGTGCTACAGGAAGCGTGGGGTGAAACGTCACCTGAGTATCTGGACAAACTGACAGCTAGAATGCCAAGGATCTGCAAAGCTGTAATTGATGCAAGTGGAGGATTTTTTGATGAGAACTCTTTGAAGTAGTTTAAGAAGTTCTGAAATTGTTTTTCAGATTGTAACAGTAATTTTTCACGTTATTAATGTCCTGACTATACATTGTGATCAGTTGAATGCCACTTTGGTGAATAAAAGTACCAATTTCTCTCCATAAGAGCAAAATCTATACATTATTCCAAACTTTTGGCGCAAGTGTATATTTTTATTGATAGAAGGATTTTATTGAACTGAGCTCATACCGAGCAAGTTGGGGGCACTCCCTGGGAAAACAAAACATATATAATAATTACATAATAATTAATAACCACTTGCTTGATCTGCCACTTGCTTGATCTTGGAAATAGGTATCATTTTAAAGCTTAGAATCTGGACATTACAATGCATATTGTTGATCCTACCAATTCTTAAATAATGCTTTTTAATTTGTTGACAAATTAAAGTTTTGTTAATGAGTTTTGTTCTCATCATTTGCAAATCTTTTTACCACAACAATTATATTCAGAGTTGGTAAAACCATAAAAAAAGATGAGATAGCCATGTGTTTTATATTGTTAGAAAGGTCTTAATTTGTAGAATGCAATGAGCAAATTTGTTTCACTCAGAGGCCAAACTGCAGTGAGTTTGAGTGTATGAAAATCCCAAATGCACAAATCAGTGTCTTTTTGTCACATTTTCCCTTTTACTTTCTGAAACATACATATAACATAGGCAATGAAGTATTGTAACTTACAGCAGACTATCTGAGCACATGTCCAAGGACTTTGTGTGTGCAAACACAACACATTCACATATGTGCTCAATTAAAAGATTGGGATGCTCCTGAACACTTTGTAAGTGCCTCACTTGCATTCAAAAATAGCATTTTAAAAGTTGAGCTGTATCTAACTGGACATGCCACATTAAAAACGCAACACTATACAGTACATTCTTGGATGACTGTTTGACCATCGTGACTAATCCCAACTTAATAACTGTTGCTCTGTCTGTCTCTCTTTGCAGTTTTGGATGTAAATGATGAGACACCCACCTTTTTTCCCACTGTTCATAACATATCGTTGGAGGAGAGTGTGCCACGTGATTATGTGGTGGTCAGACTCAACTGCTCTGATAATGATGCAGGTCTTAACGCAGAGCTGAGCTATTTCATCACAGGTCAGTTCAGAAGGTCACTTTAGTGGAGTAACACTGTGGGAATTACGTTGATACTACAAAATGTCCCATTTTCTACAGATGCGTGACTAAAGCTCTGTTCTGAAGCTTAGTGAGATGTCTGTCTACATAGGTAGCATTTTTAGGCAGCATAGATGCACTCAAGATGCAAAGGCTACCTTCTATTTGGCAAACTACTAAAAATAGCTTTCCAAACCAGTCACGTATGAGTTCCCTATCTGTCACTCACTCGACGTTGTGTCGATGTAGTGACACTAGGGGTCACTCTTGGGAGCCCAAGACACCTCTGGTCTTTGATAAATGGCCAATGAAAATTGGCGAGTGGTATATGAATACCACTCCCCCGGACATACGGGTATAAAAGGAGCTGGTATGCAACCACTCATTCAGATTTTCTCTTCGGAGCTGAACGGTTGATGTTTACTAAGCTGACTGTTCATTCACCTCTGCTGGATCTGACGGTGCATTTCAGCGGCTTCTCCCTCCTCTGCACTGGTGCAATGCAGAGAACGCCCCTTGGCGCTTCGGCAGAGAAAAGAGAGTATATTTTTCTTAAAGAGTATATTTCTCTAAAAGAGCGGCACACACAAAACGTCTTTTTAAAGATGCATCTTTTTAAAGATGCCTTTCCGTTTGTGTGTTATTCCTGGTTGTGGTCGTTTCCTCTCAACTTCGGACGGTCACGATCGCTGTCTTTCGTGTCTGGGTGCAACCCACGCAGAGACAGCGTTCATGGATGGATCATGTACTCACTGCGAGAACATGACCATGGCAACCCCAGCGGCTCCCCGCCTCGGTCCTTCTACCTATGGGTATGAGGCCAGCGCGGCTAGCACTGGGGGCGATTTGGGGACACCAATGGGACCACCTCCGCCAGGTATCCCCCCGCCGGACCTCCCATTCCCCAGCACGCTCATCTGCCCCGATTGGGCTTCCAGATGAGTCCGCCGGCTCGTCTCACAGCGAGTTCGACCTCTTGTTCGGAGCCCGCGAAGCTGATGAGCTCTCGAGCGCAGCATCGGAGAGCGGGCTCATCCAGTCGGACGCAGAAGCCTCAGCTGGGCTCCCCCCTTCGGGGACGATTGCCCAGTCACAGGCTGATTCGGAAATGACGGAGATGCTTTCCCGGGCGGCCACGAGCGTCGGGCTAGAGTGGAACCCTCTGCTCTCCCCTGAACCCTGGCAGCTTGATGATTGGTTCCTGGGCTCGCGGCGCCGCTCAAAGCAGCCACGCCCCTCTCCAGTCCCTTTCTTCCCGGAAGTGCATGAGGAGCTGACAAAATCATTGGAGGCACCTTTTACTCCCCGATCCCGATCTTTCAGCTCCCCCGCCCTTACTACACTCGATGGCGGGGCGACCAGGGGCTATTCGGCGATTCCCCCAGTGGATAAGGCACTCGCGGTGCACCTATTCCCGCAGAGCGCCGCCACCTGGCGTGGATGCCCAAAGCTCCCTTCCAAGGCCTGTAGGTTCACGTCATCCCTGACGGCCAAAGCCTACAGTGCCGCTGGACAAGCCACCTCCGCCCTGCACGCCATGGCTCTCCTGAAGGTCGAGCCAAGGCACTAAAAGAACTGCACGAGGGTAGTTCCACCCCTGATTTGATGCAGGAGCTGCGCTCGGCATCCGACCTTGCTCTCCAGGTGACGAAGGTCACGGCATGGTCTCTCGGTCGGGCGATGTGCACCTTAGTGGTTCAGGAATGCCACCTTTGGCTCAACCTGGTTGAGATGGGTGAGGCTGACAAGGCACGGTTCCTTGCTGCCCCTATCTCCTAGGTTGGCCTATATCCAGCACTCCGCCTGCTCGTCGCCAAGGGCGTCCCCCCCTGCGGTGACTGTACCAGCTCCGCCGCAGCCTGCCCCTTCGGCCCGGCCCCAGCGTGGAGCCCACTGCAGGAAGCAGACGCTACCCGGCTCACGGCCGGCTGCCAAGAACCCACGGAAGGCTTCGCAGTGCCCCTGAGACGGGTGACCCAGTGTCGACGAAACCCACCTTGGAGCTGGTAAACAGACCACTCCATCCCCCGGTGGAGGGCCGGGAGGAGAATCTTTTGTTGCTTTTTCATTTTATTTCGCCACATGCCCAAGTGGCTGTGGTACCCAACAGTTCAGCAAAAGAGCGGTTTCCTCATTCTCTGGGTCACATAACCGGTGTGCACGGCCGTCATTATGATCACCGTCCACCTTTTTATCCTTTCAGGGTTGGCGCACGAGCAGTGGTCTCCCCGCCCCTGCGTGCCCAGCTGTGGCACAAATCCGCCCCCAATGTGACAGTCTCCACAGGTCGCGAGGACAGGCCTCTTCCTTCCCCGTCCCAGGCTGTTCCAGGGGTGGTCACAAGGAACCAGGTACAGTAAGTGCTTCGATGTCCCTGGACTCAGCACGGCCACAACATGGTGTGGCACCTCGGGCTCCACCCCACCACGAGGCCCCACCTGCCGGTATGTCTGACGAGATTGTCCCTTTGGTCCCCCTCGCTCTGAGCTTGGATGCGTGACTTGCACTTTCCAATCCGTTGTGATGGCTGATCCGGACCGTCCGACTCGGCTACGTGATTCAGTTTGGCAGGCGTCCGCCCAGGTTCAGTGGTATCCACTTCACCTCAGTGAAGGATGAAAATGCTGCTACCTTGCGCACGGACATCGCTACCATCCTACAGAAGGATGTGATAGAACCTGTCCCTCCGGCCGAGATGAAGAAGGGGTTTTACAGCCCCTACTTCATTGTGCCAAAAAAAGGCGGTGGGTTGCGGCCAATCTTGGAACTGCGAGTACTGAACCGGGCTTTACACAGACTCCCATTCAAGATGCTGACGCAAAAATGCATTCTGGCGAGCGTCTGGCATCAAGATTGGTTCGCAGCGGTAGACCTGAAGGATGCGTACTTCCACGTATCGATTCTACCTCAACACAGACTCTTCCTGCGGTTTGCATTCGAGGGTTGGGCATATCAGTACAAGGTCCTCCCTTTCGGTCTGTCCTTGTCCCCTCACATCTTCACGAAGGTCGCAGAGGCAGCTCTTGCCCCGTTAAGGGAGGTTGGCATTTGCATTCTCAACTATCTCGACGATTGGCTAATCCTAGCTCACTCTCAGGATATGTTGTTTGCACACAGGGACCTGGTGCTCTCGCACCTCAGCCGGCTAGGGCTACGGGTCAACTGGGAAAAGAGCAAGCTCCTCCCGGTTCAGAGCATCTCTTTTCTCGGTTTGGAGTTGGACTCAGTCTCGTTGACAGCGTGCCTCATGAATGAGCGTGCACTGTCGGTGCTGACCTGTTTGAAGGCGTTCAAACAGAAAACAGCGGTTCCACTGAAACTCTTTCAGAGGCTCCTGGGGCATATGGCATCCTCAGCGGTGGCCACTCCACTCAGGTTGATGCATATGAGACCGCTTCAGCACTGGCTTCAGACTCGGGTCCCGAGATGGGCATGGCGCCGTGTGGTCATCACGCTGATCTGTCACTGCCTCTTCAACCCTTGGACCGACCTCACGTTTCTACGGGCAGGTGTTCCCCTAGAGCAGATCTCCAGGCACATTGTGGTCACGACAGACGCCTCCAAGATGGGCTGGGGCACAGTTTGCAATGGGCACGCAGCCGCCGGCTTATGGACGGGCCCGCGGCTGCATTGGCACATCAACTGCCTCAAGTTGCTGGCAATTCTGCTCACCCTGCGGAGGTTCCGGCCTTTGATCCAGGGCAAGCATGTGTTAGTTCGGACAGACAACATGGCTACGGTAGCATATGTCAACCTTCAAGGCGGTCTGCGCTCCTGTTGTATGTCACAACTCGCCCGCCGTCTCCTCCTCTGGAGTCAGCAGCACCTCAAGTCGCTGCGAACGACTCGCGTCCCGGGCGACTTCAACACTGCAGCAGATGCGCTGTCACGGCAGGTTACCCTCAGGGGAGAGTGGAGACTCTACCCTCAGGTGGTCCAGCTAATCTGGAGTTGATTCGGACAGGCACAGGTAGACCTGTTCGCCTCCCAATAATCCTCCCACTGCCCGCTATGGTATACCCTGACCGAGGCACCTCTCGGTATAGATGCACTGGCACACAGCTGGCCCTCTGGACTGCACAAATATGCATTTCCCCCAGTGAGCCTACTTGCACAGACCCTGTGCAAGGTCAGGGAGGACGTGGAGCAGGTCATCCTGGTAGCACCCTACTGGCCCACCCAGACGTGGTTCTCGGACCTCACGCTCCTCGTAACAGCAAACCCCCCCCCACCCCTGCCCCCAGCGAATTCCCCTGAGGAAGGACCTTCTTTCTCAGGGAAGGGGCACCATCTGGCACCCGTGACCAGACCTCTGGAATCTCCATGTCTGGCCCCTGGACGGGACGCAGAAGACCTAAGCGGTCTACCACCCATGGTGGTAGACACGATCCCTCAGGCTAGGGCCCCCTCTACGAGGTGCCTGTATGCCTTTAAGTGACACCACGACACAGTGGACGGTAAGTCCTTAGGGAAGCATGACCTGATCATCAGGTTCCTAAGAGGCACCAGGAGGCTGAATCCCTTCAGACCACGCCTAGTTCTCTCATGGGACCTCTCTGTAGTTCTTTAGGGTCTACAGAGAGCCCCCTTTGAGCCTTTGCAGTCAGCTGAGCTTAAGGCACTCTCCTTGAAGACTGCCCTCCTGACTGTGCTCACTTCCATCAAGAGGGTAGGAGACCTGCAAGCATTCCCTATCAGCGAAACGTGCCTGGAGTTCAGTCCGGGCTACTCTCACGTGATCCTGAGACCCCGACCGGGCTATGTGCCCAAGGTTCCCACGACCCCTTTTAGGGACCAGGTGGTGAACCTGCAAGCGCTGCCCCAGGAGGAGGCAGACCCAGCCCTGACATTGCTGTGTCCAGTGCGCGCTTTATGCATCTATTTGGATCGCACGCAGAGCTTTAGAGTCTCTAACCAGTTCATTGTCTGCTTTGGTGGACAGTGGAAAGGAAGCACTGTCTCCAAGCAGAGGATCACCCACTGGCTCATTGATGCCATAACTATGGCATATCACACCCAGGACGTGCCGCCCCCGGTAGGGCTATGAGCCCATTCTACCAGGGGTGTAGCGGCCTCCTGGGCCTTGACCAGGGGCACCTCTCTAACAGACATTTGCAGAGCAGCGGGCTGGGCAACACCAAACACCTTTGCGAGGTTCTACAACCTCCGGGTGGAACCGGTTTCATCCTGTGTAATGGCACGCACAAGCAGGTAAGTCCGGGACAGCTGGCCGGGTGTATCGCTTGCGCATAGTGCCTTTCACCTCCCCTGAGCTAAAGACGTGTGCCGTTAACTCCCAGTAGTGTTCACAAACTTTGTTCCCTGGTTGATTTCCTCCAAGCCCTGTGGCAGATGAGTTTTTGGAGAGACTCGCTGCCGGCCCAGTACATGTGCTAATTAAAGCCCTGTACTGGGGTAGGTGAACCCAAGTGATGGATACCTTCCGCCAATTCGTTTCCCTGTTGGCAAACTGCGTCTTCCTTGGGCAGAGGCCCCTCTGCCCCAGTTTCCGTGCTTGTAGAAACTCCTCCCCCGTAGGGTAGGATCTACCATGGGACTTCTTCACATGGCATACTTCCGACATAACTCAGCAAGACGATGTGACATATTTCCACTTAAACCCCCCCCTCCTCTCTGGGCAGGGTGCAGTCTCCGCGATGTCCTTCCCTTGGTTGGGAGACCCCCCCCGACTAGACCTGGTCCGCCCAGTTGGTTAATCCCCCTTTTTTGGGGAGTGGAAAAAAAAGGGGATAAGAGGCCACGACTGGACTAGCCCGTCTCTATCTTTTGGGTAGTCGACTTGTCCCAAAGGGCCGTTCGACACTCATAACAGTGTTTGGGGAGGTTACGTGTTGGCCTGGTGCGCTGGCTATGTGGCACACAGTGATCTGCCCATCACACACTGCCAGTTCATGTAACACAGTTCAGCCAGTTGCGGCATTTTGTATAGGGACCCCTAGTGTCACTACATCGACACAACGTAGAGTGGGTGACAGATAGGGAACGTCCTGGTTACTTGCGTAACCTCTGTTCCCTGATGGAGGGAATGAGACATCGTGTCCCTCCTGCCACAACACTGAACTACCCGCTGAAAAGGCCGGGACCTTGTCTCGGCTCCTCAGCATAAAACCTGAATGAGTGGTTGCATACCAGCTCCTTTTATATCCGTATGTCTGGGGGAGTGGTATGCAAATACCACTCGCCAATTTTCATTGGCCTTTTATCAAAGACCAGAGGTGTCTTGGGCTCCCAAAAGTGCCTCCTTGTGTCACTACATCGACACAATGCCTTGTTCCCTCCATCAGGGAACGGAGGTTACGCAAGTAACCAGGACGGTTCCATTTCACTTAGGATTCTTTCTCAGAAAGCAGATGCCCTTGTAGACAGTAGGCAGCAGACAGCTCACTAAGTGTGAGAAGAGAGCCATAATGTGTGATTTTTCTCAAAAAGTGTTTTGTGTCTCTATAGGAGGGAACCAGGATGGCAAGTTTAGCGTGGGTTTCCGGACTGGTGTGGTCCAGACTGTGGTAAGTCTGGACCGGGAGACTCAGTCCTCGTACAGGCTAGTGATTGAAGCGATTGGTGAGTTTCATATAGGTGTTTAAAAACAATTGGTATGTGTGTATGCATGCACATGTGGCATGATCTTTGCAGCTTCCTGCCAAAATGACACAGAGTTGAAAGCAGTGTTGTGGTTTCCTGTTTGAGTTATGCCTGTTTGATTTATGCAGTGAATAGTTATAAATACCAGTTCAATGATCTTCTTTGAAAATACAGTGCCCTATTCATCCACTTCATCACTGCTTTGATCTGATCATGGACTTTAAATATGGAGAAATTAAACAAATGTTTTGGAAAACATTTCTCAGAGTACATTCTCTGTAAAAAAAAAAATTCATCATTATCTTATTACATAGTCTTTGTTTCCGTCCATTTAAATTGTCATCATAATAAACTATTTTATGACTTTCAACTTGACTTTTGTTTTGACTTAAAAAATTAAAGCAGAAGTTAAACTTAATTTTTTATTTTAAGTGGTTTGAATTCTTATTACAGTGTAACCTCAGAGCAAAGTGTGCTGATATTGACAATGTACTGTATGAGGCACAAACAAACACACTCTTGCAAGTAATTTTAGATTGCCTAAAAGGAATATTTATTATTATTATTATAAATTTAATTTGATTGTAAAGATTAATTGTGTTACCCTGAAACATATGCGAAATATCAGAGTGATTTTAAAATTGTTATTTCCAGGCCTTGCTAAGTCATTTATATTCATGAAATCTTAAAAGTAATTTAAAATGCCATATTTCATATAAATGTTTCTAGGTACTCTCAACTTTAAAAGTTCCATCAGCTAGAAATTTCTCTTCTTGAGTGAAATCTCCATAAAATGATTTAAAAAATCCTTTTACAACAATCATGAATGACTGGAATAGTCATTGGCATTTATAAGTAAAAAGGTGTGGAAACCCTGAACTATATTTAATTTGTACTGATGGTAGCATTTCTTGGCCATATTACACAGACTGTTGTTGGTTTCTCATAGATAATGGTCCAGCTGGGGGCCGAAGAACAGGCACAGCTACAGTGTATGTGGAGGTGCTGGACGTCAATGATAACAGGCCCATATTTCTTCAGAACAGTTATGAGACCAGCGTCCTGGAGAACATACACGTAGGAACTAGTATATTACAGGTACACATTCTCATATTCACGATTCCTTTATAACTTTATATATGAAATTTATGCTCAGGTAAAGAAAAGCCTTTATTTAAGCAACAGAAATTTATCACAAAACTGTGTGCATAGAAATTACATCATTACCATGACTTTAATGTATCTTCTGTTATGTCACATTCCATTGTGCTGGTAACAACAGCAGTCTCTAGGCTGTCAACAGTTGTCTTTAAAGGGCAAGCATGACAATGTTTCAAGAGTTTTAGAAATGACAAAGTCAGCAGAATCGTTTCTACAATGCAGTTCCCTCTTTTTCAAGATGGTGAATTTACTGATGACTTAAAGGAATAGTTCACCCAAAAATAAAAATTCTCTCATCATTTACTCACCCTTAAAGCCACCCCAGATGCGTACAACTTTTTTCTTCTACAGAACATGAACTAAGTTCTTAAGAAGAATATTTCAGCTCTGTAGGTCCGTACAATGCAAGTGTTGACCAGACCTTTCATGCTCCAAAAATCACAAAGGCAGCATAAAAGTAAACCATATGACTCCAATGGTTAAATCCATGTCTTCAGAAGAGATAAAAACTGGGTGAAAAACTGAGCACTATTTAAGTCTTTTTCTCTTTTCTTTTTTATTTTTCTTTTCTTTTTAAAAAAAATAAAAATAAAAATACTATAGCTTCTCACCCAAAGTGATTGCATCACTTCAGAAGACATACACTATATTGCCAAAAGTATTTGCTCACCCATCCAAATAATTGAATTCAGGTGTTCCAATCACTTCCATGGCCACAGGTGTATAAAATGAAGCACCTAGGCATGCAGACTGCTTCTACAAACATTTGTGAAAGAATGGGCCGCTCTCAGGAGCTCAGTGAATTCCAGCGTGGTACTGTGATAGGATGCCACCTGTGCAACAAGTCCAGTCGTGAAATTTCCTCGCTACTAAATATTCCACAGTCAACTGTCAGTGGTATTATAACAAAGTGGAAGTGATTGGGAATGACAGCAACTCAGCCACGAAGTGGTAGGCCATGTAAAATGACAGAGCGGGGTCAGCAGATGCTGAGGCGCGTAGTGCGCAGATGTCGCCAACTTTCTGCAGAGTCAATCACTACAGACCTCCAAAGTTCATGTGGCCTTCAGATTAGCTCAAGAACAGTGCGTAAAGAGCTTCATGGAATGGGTTTCCATGGCCGAGCAGCTGCATCCAAGCCATACATCACCAAGTGCAATGCAAAGCGTCGGATGCAGTGGTGTAAAGCACGCCGCCACTGGACTCTAGAGCAGTGGAGACGCGTTCTCTGGAGTGACGAATCACGCTTCTCCATCTGGCAATCTGATGGACGAGTCTGGGTTTGGAAGTTTCCAGGAGAACGGTACTTGTCTGACTGCATTGTGCCAACTGTGAAGTTTGGTGGAGGGGGGATTATGGTGTGGGGTTGTTTTTCAGGAGCTGGATCTTGGCCCCTTAGTTCCAGTGAAAGGAACTCTGAGTGCTTCAGCATACCAAGAGATTTTGGACAATTCCATGCTCCCAACTTTGTGGGAACAGTTTGGGGATGGCCCCTTCCTGTTCCAACATGACTGCGCACCAGTGCACAAAGCAAGGTCCATAAAGACATGGATGAGTGAGTTTGGTGTGGAAGAACTTGACTGGCCTGCACAGAGTCCTGACCTCAACCCGATAGAGCACCTTTGGGATGAATTAGAGCGAAGACTGCGAGCCAGGCCTTCTCGTCCAACATCAGTGTCTGACCTTACAAATGCGCTTCTGGAAGAATGGTCAAAAATTCCCATAAACACACTCCTAAACCTTGTGGAAAGCCTTCCCAGAAGATTTGAAGCTGTTATAGCTGCAAAGGGTGGGCCGACGTCATATTAAACCCTATGGATTAAGAATGGGATGTCACTTAAGTTCATATGCGTCTAAAGGCAGATGAGCGAATACTTTTGGCAATATAGTGTATATTAAAAGGTCATATGGATTACTTTTATGCTGCCTTTATGTGATTTTTGGAGCTTTAAAGGTCTGGTCACCATTCACTTGCATTGCATGGACCTACAGAGCTGAAACATTCTTTTAAAAATCTTTGTTTATGTTTAGCAAAATAAAAAAAAAATCATACACATCTGGGATGGCATGAGGGTGAGTAAATGATGAGAGGATTTTTATTTTTGGGTGAACTATCCCTTTAATAATGATCCTGCATTCTTTTATTGTTTTGTTCAAAGGGTTCACAAGCACTTTAAACATTCATCTATATTAGTTTAAGCTAATATATGGAGTGGTGGTGGCGTAGTGGACTAAAGCACGAACTGGTAAGCAGATGGTTGTTGGTTCAATCCCCACAGCCACCACCATTGTGTCCTTGAGCAAGGCACTTAACTCCAGGTTGCTCCAGGGATTGTCCCTGTAATAAGAGCACTGTAAGTTGCTTTGGATAAAAGCGTCTGCCAAATGCATAAATGTAAATGTAAGCTGATACTGAACTCTTATTAATGTGCTGTTATCATACAGTATTTACTAGCATACATCCCTTCAAATCAGTCTGAAGTTCCCCCAAATAAATTGTATTGGAAATACCCAGACAAAATAGTCAGAATTATTCACAGAGAGAGAGCACCTTGTCTGTGTTGGTTGTCCAACAAGGAAAGGGCTTGAAGACCCATACATGTGTCATAGTGCTGATGTCTGGATTCAAGCACAGCAGAATGTGTCCTCTGTTGGTTCACATCAGGTCTTTAAGTTTCTACAGCAGCAGAAGGTGTTGTCGATAGGAAACGTCCAGTTGTTTATAGAGCTGCGGTTACCATATGGTTGAATTGTTGAGTCACATCTGGTTTCAGTTGTAGCTTATGTTAGTATACAACCTGATTACTATCAGTTTTTATAGTAATCATCTGTCAGCTATCAGCTGCATTCACAGTATCTGCTCTCATGTTTGCATTGTATCACTGCAGATGATGTAGGCAGCTCACTATGTATTAAAACAGAGCAACATACTGTAATACTTAGTGAGCTGCCTACCTAAGAAACATTTTAAGGTATCATAGGTGAACTCTAGATGCAGGCTGTTCTAGCCGCCAGCCCACAGCCAGATACCTATTCTAAGGCTAAACTGTAAGGCAACATCCACACTAATCCGTTTTCATTTGAAAACGCATTAATTTTGCTATGTTTGCAGCTCTCATCCACAATGTAATGGTAAAAACACTCTCTAGTACCGCATTCTTTGGAAAACAATGACGTTAAGAAACTGAAAATAGAGTTTCAAATGAAAACGGATTAGTGTGGATGCTGTCTGAGGTAGCATTGCATGCATCCTTCACAAATGTATTATTGCAATAAGCTCAAAGACAATTGACAAGAGAAATGTCAATTTTGACATTTATTTTGTTTGTTACCAAAAAGTATCAATTAAAAAAACTAAACCTATTTAAACATTTACTATTTCACCCCATATTTGTGTGTGCTATGTGTTGTCAGGCATATAAGAGAATTGCATTAGTAACTTAGCAACATGCTAATGTCACATTCTATCAAAATTAGTCGAGTGAGTGGAGTCTCCCAAATGTTCACCTATGATCTGCCATATACTTTACATATGGAGTTTCACAAATGGAGAGTTTCAAAACTGTAACTTTTAAAGTTCCATTTTAGTTGGAATGCTGCCTTAGGCTCTGTCCCAAATGGCACACTTGATGTAAACTTGAAGTGTTGTAGATCTGCGATGGCCATCATGTAAGTGTGTCCGTGAAGTCAACGAGATGGTAGGGTGTCCCATTTGTCATTTTATGTTTCAGAAGGGTGCACAAGCTCCTCCTTTGCGGTCACTATAGGCCCCACTGAAGCCGACTGCTACCTGATAATGTACATGGCATTGCATTACCAAAGTGGAGGAGGGCTGCAAAGGTTTGGGAATGGCATTTGGGACAGGACCTTAAAAAAAGCTTATATTTCAGTGGCATACTGCAGCAGAGATGGTATAGTAATATATGTAGGGGAGTCATTTCTCTTTGACTCTGTGAGTTTTGTTGACCCTGAAAGCTTCCTGCTCTGTGCAACGCATGGCTGAACGGGCCTTCTGAATGTCGGCACGGAGGAGAATGACTGCCTCATTGAGCCCAAGCGCTTCCATAGCTTCAGCTGTGGCTCGCTGGAAAGATCACGTCCACATGAGAGACTGACTTCTGGACCACAGTCCCAGGACCCTCCTGACCTGCAACCCACAGCCATAAAGATCACACAGCCCCCGAACATGGTGAAGAGAAGGACAGTGATGATGATGGTTGTGAGAGGATGATGGAGGTCCAGAGGTGGAGATGTTGGGGAGACAGGAAGTGAAAGATTCGAGAGAGGGAGAGACAGATTGGAGGGGACATCCATGTTGCTCCAGGATCTGTGGAGATGAAGAATAGGAAGAGTTGAATTTGGGTTAGGTGTTGTGTGTTGTGAAGGCGTAGGTGTCAGTTTTTTTGTAAAGCTCAGGGTTCAAGCTTGTGCTAAAGTGTGAATGTGTGTCTGTGTGAGACAACCTGATGCAAGGATGTGGTTAAAAGTTAGGCATGTCACGAATCACAGATGAAATCTCTTGTTATTGAGACATCTTGGTTGTTTCTCCTAGACAGCAATGAGATTAGATAGAGGGCAAATTAAGAATTAGTAATCTAATTTGTGTCTCTTCAGGTGTTTCGGAAGAGATCTCAACAATGTCTCACACTGTTCTTAGATTTGCCAGGATACCAAATCAAATTGTCTGCATTCAAATGATTTTCATATGAACACTTCTCTTTAGTTTCTTAGTTAAACAACTTATTTAAACTTTGCAATCCATATTAATGAATTATATTGGTCTATAGTCTTACAGTTTGGCAACAATTGTCCATTTGTATTTCTCCAAAGAAATTTGAGGCTACAGATTTGTGACAAGTTTGATACCCATGTCTACTGAGCTATCAAACAGCAATCTCTGAGCAATAACATTTTCCTCTTGGTACACACAGTGATTGTGTGGGGTTGTGGTATGCTACACCTACACACATACAATCTCTGCCATCTACCAGCTCTAGATACAGAGCTTTCAAGTACTTCTCGGCAAGAGTGTCAGAATGACTGAGCAGGTTCTGTTAAGAGGTGTCAAGAAAGGTCAAAGTATACTAGATTTTTATGTGCTATATTGATTACAGAGTCTCTTTCTTACAAAGCATGCAAACATCTATACATATTTGCACACTAAGCCCAGAACTACTCTACGCAACTATGTGAACGCAAATGCTTCTATGTAGCTACACAAACTTGATTGTCATTAATATTCATTGCATTCTCAGCATTGCCTCAAAGGACGCTTTTGGTCCAATTTTCAGGTCAACTATTGTTTTGGCGGAGCAACCATTTGTAGAGGGTCTTACAGAGGAAGTTAAAGTTATTTAAAAACTGTTTAAACATTAAAATGTGTTTATAACTAGCTACCTGAATAATAACACATCAAATTTAATGGCCCAGATATTTAAACTCTCTGAGTACTGAGGGTTGGTTACAACCACAGTAATCCAAAAGCACACATTAAGTAGGTATAATGGTTAAATTGCAATGCTTCGACCAAGCATTAACGTCTACATTCGAGTATGTTTCTGGCCTCACCCATAAACACAAACACACATTGGGAACTAACACACTGGCCTTTGAAATATTTATGACACACCAAGTAAGCAGTTAGATAAGGAAAATGGCTAGATGGTTTTATTTATTTATTTATTTATGTTTTTTTAATTGCAATAAATATCACACACACACACACACATCACACAATCACACACAGCCTATCACACCAGTCACCAATTACTCTGCCTCTCTGCTCCATAGTGTTTGTAAATGTCAGCATGTTAAATTCTGACCACACAAGTGTGACTTATCACTTTAGTGAAAACACACTGGGACATGAAATTATTCTTCACCTTAAATGCCATAAACAGGCTGAAAAGGCCACTGAGATGAGAACTGTTGTTAGAGAAACACTTCATTAGTTACCATAATATGGATCTGCTAAAATTGATTTATGCACACATCATCATATTTTATGCTTTGTTCAGACACAGAAAACCATTTCAAACATTTTTGTTTGCATACCCGACTCAAACCTATTTAGTTGTTTGTAGTCAGCAAAAAAAAAAAAAAAAAAAACATGCTATCCACTTCCTACAAACATAATCCAAAACATAGTTAAATGTGCTTGTGTGGTATTGTTCTATTACAACAATTCTATAATACAGCAAAAAGCCACAAGAGGCTGTGCATATTATGTAGTATGTAAGTGTGACAAGGAGGAGGGTGGGGCAGGGCCGTGACTATGCACACTCGGCCCCCATTCGGGCTAATCAGCCGAGGAGAGGGATAGGTGCAATGAGATGCGGCAGTTCAGGAGAGAGAGAGCTACAGGCATCCTTACTCTGGAGGCCGGCCGTGCATAGTTACTCTATGCACGGCCTAGCCCCGCCCTCCTCCATGTCACAGTAGGATATTCATAGTATTTTATGTAGCCTATATTGTACGCACATTTTTATTAGAATGTTATTTTGTTACAGGAATTTTCCGCGTCCAAAACAAGTGCAATACAGCTCAGTTAACACCATTTGTGGCATAATGTTGATTTCCACAAAAAATTATGTAGACTCATCTCTCATTTATTTAAAAAAATAAAATAAAATCGCAGTTACAATAAGGCACAATGAAAGTGAATGGGGCCGGTCCATAAATGTAAAAAAATGTATAGCTACAATAATACAATACATTATACGTGTTAACATGATTTTAGTGTTTTAGTTACTTAATCTTTGTAAAATTACTTCCAATATTAAAACTTTATTGCCATAACAACGAAACCCTGTAATCCCAGTATTGTAGGAGCTTTACCGAAACACGATTTTTTTCTTTTTTTTTTTTTTTTTTTTTTTTTTTTATAAACGAGGGACCAGTAAAAAAAAAAAACATTTTGTGGTAATCAACATTATGCCACAAATGCTGCTGATTGAGCCTTACCTGTATTGAATGCGGAACAATTATCAATTATCAGCAATTCATTCATTGCCATCCTTGCCGTGTATACTAAGGTTAATACTTGGCCTCTATTGATTTTGCACAGTGATATAAATAATAGCTAGGTGAACAGATGTTTTGCATTATAGCTGTTACTATATTGTGTATTTAAGCATGGATGGAGTGCTGTGTTGACCAGTCAGCATCCAAAACAGGAACTATCTGTGCTATAATATTCAATTTAACATCCTTCGCCACATTAACCATAACCTTCTGTACTGTTGTTATTTCACAAAAATTACTCATGATACACATGGATACCCAAAAGCAAATGGCAAATAAGATCACTGTTAAAATCAGACACAGTTAGGATTAAACAAATTCAGGCCAGTAATTTAAATTCTATTTTTGTTTTTGTAGTTTAACTGTACCTTCAGTGGTAGATGCAGTGTATGACTTCTCCAAAGTTTTCCCCTTGTTTTCAATCACGGTGTCACCAATGCGATGAAGAGAAGAAGACAAGAGGCAGAGACAGCCGGGAAAACACTTAAAGAGTAAGACAGAGGGCTGGAAGACAGGGATCAAGACATATGCAAAACCTCTGAGCAGATACCTGTTCAGAGGGTTCCAAAATCCATCCCTCCTTCTGTTTCATGTTTATTGTGGTCAGCAGACTGTGGTAGTGTGTTTTATGAGCTAAACTCTCAGTCTTGAGAGTCACATTTTTGAGCCAAACTTTCAGTCTCAACTTTTAAACCCCCGTGTGATGGTACGGCCCGGTCTGCTTGCCCTATTCATCTGTTTCCAGGAGACCCCCTCAGCTCCCCTCCCCATCCTTCCAATCTCCTTTCTTCTCCTCTCTACATCTTTTTGTAAAGCTAATGAATCTTAAAGAGGGGCCCTCCCTCACACTGTGTGGGGCTGTCAGTAGAATTTGACTAATATACAGATGAATTCAGCGCATGCTAACTTGTTTTACTGTCTGAAATTCAACAAGTTTGACTCTAAATCCTGATTGGAGGAGCCATGTTCAAACCTATGACCGCACATTCAGCAAGTTGCTTTGTTGCTTGGTAACCGTAAACAGCGTACAGTTACAGTATGTTAATAAGCCATATAACTTGGTGGAAGAATTCTAACTAAAATATTAATTGATTTATTCTAAAGAATGCAACTATCTATTGACCATTGGTGACATTTAGCATGTTTCTTTTGATTGCTTTTTATAAAAGCCATGAATCACTTGTGGCTGTGTGTTAGTGATTTTATGGTCAAAGGAGATTTTTCTTGTTGTTTATAGCTTTATCAAACAATCTTCCCTCTTCCATTTGTAAACAAACAGGAAGTACCACCCCAAACTCACACCATCAGGTGAGCCAGTATTGTTATGTCGCGGGCAAACAGACATACTGCAGTTGCCATGAAGTGGTGCCGAAATTAGACACTCAACCTTTAAACACACATGACAGTAACAAGAAACAGATTGTAGTTTGTAATATGTGTGTAAGTTATGTAATATTGTTTACAGATGTGTGCGAGTGTTACTTTCACTCATAGCAGCAGATGTGTTTGTTTATGTCTGCAGGTTCAGGCCACAGATGCGGATGCAGGGGAGAATGGAAGAGTACTGTACAGGATTCTTTCTGGTGAGTACAGTATTTGTTCTTGTTTCCTGATGACACACCTCAGTGTACAACAATATAATGTACAAAAAGAGTGGTACAAATATTCTACAGTGGCAAGAAAAAGTATGTGAACCCTTTGGAATTAGCTGGTTTTCTGCATTAATTTGTCATAAAATGTGATATCATGTTTATCAAAGTCACAAGTATCGACAAACAACAATGTGCTTAATCTAACTACACACAAACAATTATAATCTTTCATGTTTTTATTGAACAAATCTCATTAAACATTCACAGTGCTGTTTAAAAAGTAAGTGAACCCTTGGATTTAATAACTGATCCTACTTTGGCAGCAATAGCCTCAACCATTCATTTCCAGTAGCTGCGGATTAGACCTGCACAACATCCAGAAGGAATTTTGGACCATTCTTCCTTGCAGAACTGCTTCAGCTCAGCCATATTCTTAGGATGCCTGGTGTGAAGGGCTCTCTTGAGGTCATTCCACAGCATCTCTATTGGGTTAAGGTCTGGGCTCTGACTGGGCCACTCCAAAAGGTGGATTTTCTTTTTTTGAAGCCATTCTATAGTGGATATGTTTAGGGTCATTGTCCTGCTGCATCACCCAACTTCTACTGAGCTTCAGCTTGTGCACAGCCACCTTGATATTATCCTGTAGGTTGTCTTGATAAACTTGGGAATTAATTTTTTTCTCGATGATGGCAAGCGGTCCAGGCCACAAAGCAGCAAAGCAGCCCCAAATCACGACACTCCCACCAGCATACTTCACCGTTGGGAACGGTTGGGATCACCGTTGGGATCATGTTGGTGTGCGGTGCCTTGTTTACGCCATATGTAGTGCTGCGTGTTCTTCCCAAACAATTCAACCGTAGTTTCATCAGTCCACAAAACATTTTCCCAGTAGCGTTGAGGAGTGTCAAGGTGTTCTTTGGCAAACTTCAAGTGCACAGCAATGTTTTTGTTGGAAAGCAGCGGCTTCCTCTGTGGTGTCATTCCATGGACACCAAGCCTGTTTAATGTTTTCCATATAGTAGACTCATGAACAGAGATGTTAACCAGTTCCAATGATTCCTTCAAGTCTTTAGCTGTCACTCTAGGGTTCTTTTTTACTTCTTGGAGCATTCTGCGGTGTGCTCTTTGAATCATCTTGGCTGGACAACCACTTCTAGTGAGAGTACACACTGCACTAAATTGTCTCCATTTATAGACAGTTTGTCTAACTGTGGACAGATTAATAAGTTCTTCAAGATAACTTTGTAACCCTTTCCAGCTTTATGCAAAGCAAAAATTCTTGATCAAAGGTCTTCTGAGATCTCTTTTTTGCAAGGCATGGTCCACATCAGCAGATGCTTCTTGTGAATAGCAAACTCAAAATGGTTGAGTGCTTTTTATAAGTCAAAGTAGCTTCACCCCACACCTCCAATATCATTTAATTATTTGTATGCCAGGTTTGCCAACTCCTGACTCTAATTAGCTTTTTTTTTTTTTAATGTCATTAGCTTAGGGGTTCACATACTTTTTCCAGTCTACACTGTGAAAGTTTGAATGATGTATTCAGTATGTACAAATACAATACAATTTGTTTGTTATTAGTTAAAACAGATTGTATTCATTATTGTAACTTTGATGAAGATCAAACCAAATTTGAAGACAAATTTATACATTAATGCAAGTAATTCCAAAAGATTCACATACTTTTTCTTGCTACTGTATAAGGAAAATTCAGTGTTATTTTCAACATAATTTAAAAAAAAAGAATAAACATTTTAAAGTAAAAATAAAAAGTAGATCCTAAATCGACATAGCCTGAAAGGCTGCTCGGCAAGCAAGGAGCCTCTGCTCCAAAACACATGGCACAAGAGCACATGGGGACAAAATCTTACTTTTTGGAGAAATTTCCTCTGGTCTAATGAAACAAAAATTTTACTGTTTGGCCATAATGACCATCGTTATGTTTGGAAGAAAGAGGGTGAGGCTTGCAAGCCGAAGAACACTATCCCAACCATGAAGCATGGGGGTGGCAGCATCATGTTGTGGGGGTGCTTTGCTGCAGGAGGGACTGGTGCACTTTACAAAATAGATGGCATCATGAGGAAGGAAAATTATGTGGATATATTGAAGCAAAATCTCAAGACATCAGCCAGGAAGTTAAAGCTCGGTCGCAAATGGGTCTTCCAAATGGACAATGACCTCAAGCATACCTCCAAAGTTCTGGTAAAATGCCTTAGCACAACAAAGTTAAGGTATTGGAGTGGCTATCACAAAGCCCTGACCTCAATCCGATAGAAAATCTGTGGGCAGAACTGAAAAATCATGTGCGGGCAAGGAGGCCTACAAACCTGACTCAGTTACATCAGTTCTGTCTGGAGGAATGGGAAAAATTCAAGCAATTTATTGTGAGAAGCTTGTGGTAGGCTACCCAAAATGTTTGACCCAAGTTAAACAATTTAAAGGCAATGCTACCAAATACTAACAAAGTGTATGTAAACTTCTGACCCACTGGGAATGTGATGAAAGAAATAAAAGCTGAAATAAATCATTCTCTCTTCTATTATTATGACATTTCACATTCTTAAAATAAAGAAGTGATCCTAACTGACCTAAGACAGGGAATGTTTTCTATGATTAAATGTCAGGAATTGTGAAAAACTGAGTTTAAATGTATTTGGCTAAGGTGTATGTAAACTTCTGACTTCAACTGTATGTAGTAACTATATGTAAACGAATATTTATAACGAATAATATTAATATTGTAGTATCTATAGAAAGTAAGCGAAGTAACCATGTTTTTGGTGGAAACCATGGTTTTAATACAGTATACTGTATCCATATAGTAACCATGGTTTTACTGTAAATTTACCATGGTAATTCTTTTGGTTACTATGGTTTTACTACAATTAGTATTGTAGTCAAACCATAATAACCACAAAATGTTGATTTTATTACCAAAGTTTTAGTTTTCCTGTATTATTACTATAGTATTACTATGAATATTAAGGTTAAAATATGGTGACTATAGTAAAACCATGGTAAATTTTTTGCTAGGGAACTCAAACTATTGTGAGGGGAAAGCAAAACTTATTGCGAAGGAATGAAAAATGATTTCATAAAAATGATTCCCGCCCTGTCCTCTAAGGATCTCTGTAAAATTTAGACAACTTTTTTAGAACGTTTAATTTACGTTCTTCCCAACCTGGTCTCATTAAATCAAGTTACTATTCCTACATTTTTGCAAAATGATTTTTACGTGGCTCTTTGTACCTATCATGGTACATTCCTGGTGAAATGAACACTAGAGGTGCTACAACAAATACTTTTATTAACTTTCACACAAATCCTGCGTAAACAGCAGATCATTAATTCATAAACACGTACTTTTCACCCTTTTCTTTAGACAATGCTATCTAATAACATCTAATCACTTTTACTATAGCGCATGATTTCTAAGGCCATATATTTTAACATTTATATTACATCACTAACTACATTTACATACTGGTTCAGACAATATCAAATTGCACAGAAGCTCAACTGACAGCGTTGCACTTGCAATGCAAAGTATGAGTCCTGAACAGCTACCGAGTGGACACGTGGTGAAAGAGTCATAGAAGCACCACAAAATGACATAGTTGCTTCAGCAATTGTTTCTCGTCTCACATTTGCCTTCTTTGACACTATCAGTTAGGTTTAGGTTTAAGGTTTAGGGTAGGGTGGTGGGTTTTGTTGATTCAAAACTTGAAAGAGCATTAAACTTTAAAAACCTTATCTGTTTTGTAGAACATTTAACTCACTTTCAGCACCTCTCAATGGACCTATCACCTTGGATTTGCTGCGTAACATGTAAGGAACCACATAATATAATTTTGCAAAAATGTTGCCACAGTCATGTCATTTTCATGAGATCTGGCTGGTTCTTTAAAAAAATATGAGCTTCACGTTTGGGTTTTCAAACTACTTCAGAATGCTTGCTTGCTAGGCTTCCTTTGTACTGTAAGTGTATTATTATAAGCACATTTTCAGATCCAAACTAAGGGATGAGTCGATATTCATGCAAGGCAGAGACAAATTCTCCTAGTTGAAACAAATTATTATTCAGAGTTGTGCTTTTGCAATGTGACTTATGTGTGTGTGTTGTGTGCTCTCTGTAGGAAACAATGGTCAGTTTAACATTGACCGTCTGTCTGGACTCATCAGCAGGGGAGACAGAGCTCTGGACAGAGAAACCCGCAGCTCTCATGTGCTGGAGGTTGAGGCCTATAACAGTGACCAGGGCAGCATGCGCAGCTCTGTTAGGGTGTGTGTGTGTTTTAATGCTCCTGTGTAAAACATAAAAATTTAATTTTTAAAAACAGCATGAGCTAATAAATGGCACTTTTACCACATGCAGTTCATTTTTAGTAAATTCCCCCCATTGTGTTTTATCAAAGACAACACAGGTCTTCTAATAACTACATATTTATATTTATTATAACTGTAAACATTATTTTTTGGCAGACCCTTTGGAAAGTCCCACCCCAAAAAGCTGTGTGTCCATGTAGCAGTATGAGTTTTTTGTGAATGTGATTGTGGATATGTGTTTGTAGGTGATTGTGTATGTGGAGGATGTGAATGATGAACCTCCAGTCTTCACTCAGTCGCAGTACAATCGTCTGGGGCTCAGAGAGACCGCTGGGATCGGAACATCAGTGGTAGTGGTCCGAGCTACAGACCCCGACACAGGTACAACACAATAAACTCTCTGCAAAACAGACTTCAGGAGTGCAGCTGTGCCTTGAAATAATGCAAATACTGATAATACTGTAAATAGTCCACACAATTTTCTAGTGTGTTGTCCTGATTGGCTGTACGCAAAAGGAACATACAGCACAACTTGAGGCCCTGTTCATACACAAGCTGCCTGATTGGAGAGCTCTTTTAATTAATATGACAGACTCATGGGTGAATTAGTCCAAATCAAACACAGGAGTCATCTGTCCAAATCATGGATGAATCAGCCAGACAGTTCACCACAGGTTGTCAGACTCCAAATGAACAGATAACCATTACTGTGTATGTTTTGTACTATCAGTGTTAGTAATATACTTTTTTATTAAGTGGCGGTGTTTTCCCCTGAATTTTATTTTCAGTGGCATTTTTACCTTTTATAAGGGCTTATTTTTCTATACATTTAAGACAAACTGTCTCACAAGTTGACTTCGTTTTAATCAATTCATTAATACAAATTAATTTATAAACATTTTCAAGATTGAGAATTTTCAACATTAAATCAACATCAAATCATTGTATACCATAATATGTATAACCAGGGGGGTACTTACTCTTAGTCACTTCATGTGTTTTTACTGATCGTAAAGCAACATGATCATGAAAAGACAAAGTGTAAATGCCTTCGAGACAATCCGATCACTCCAGGCAAAACTTGGTTAAATGTACGTACATCTAGCAGTTCAAGCTACATATGTAAACTTTACTCTGTTTTATTTGCATATAGCATGGGAATTGAAGATCGGATTTATATCAGTTTGGCGGAGACACATTTATGTGGCTTTTTTTGTGTGCTTATTCAATGAGATATCAGTCCATTCAGTTAAAACGCATGAAGTGACCAAGTGTAAATACCCCCTAGGACTATAATAATATATAAAGAACTATATCAGACATTCCAAAAAAACAAACAAAGAGAAGAATTCATTACAAGGCATTTTCTTATCCCTAAAATGTCTGGGGTATTTATTTTTTTATTATTATTTATTTTTATTAATTTTTTTGACATTTTTGGTGGCATTTTTGCTCTGATTCCCCCTTAATGTCTAACCCTGTGTTCTATAAAAATAAATAAATAAATAAATAAATAAATAAAACAATATTAAAAGTGCAAAATTTAAAGATTAGTGCAACTTAAATCAGTCTAATTACTGACTAGTTGTTCACATGACATTTTGTTGTAACAAATTCAAGTTGCAATAGACGGTTAAATGGTTAAAAAAATAAATAAATAGATCAACCATGCCACACAGCAACAAAACACACTACACACCAACCATCTCTGAAGAAACTTTGGACCATTTCCTCTCTTCTTGACATTTGCAAATGTACTCTAAATGTTTCTATGTGTGTGTGTGTGTGTTTGTGCATGTCATATACTGCATCACAGCTTGGGCAGTGTTGTATTTTTCCATTAATGCTCAATGCTAAACAATATCACAACACTTCTGTTGCACTTCTGCTTGTGCCCATAACTTCTTCCCTGTTTCACTTCCTCATGGAGGCTGACCAGAGCGTCAGGTGCTGGACAGATTCCCACTGCACGATTCAGGCTTACAGTGTAGTATGCTGGGGTTCTGTTTCAGCCTTATGTAGATACTGAGCTGATAGATGAAGATCAGTTTCAGGTCATGTTATGGTCCTGTCTGCCTTTGAAACTGTCATCTCATAATTCAAAAACTTCTCCGAAACTTAAATCAGGTCACCTTTAGAAAAAAGTTGTTGACTACACAAGATGCTATTACAACATTTTGAAGGTGGTGATGTCTTTTAAAATATCTAAACATCAGGTGATCTTATTCATGTTTTTACAATCAAAACAGTATTTATCTGACACAGTGGTGACTCTAAACAGCTATATCTGGGGGTTTCTTCATGTCCTGGGGGGTTGATGATTTTTGTTGAAACAGATTTACTTTATATATAGATATATATATATATATATATATATATATATATATATATATATATATATATATATATATATATATATATATATATATGAAGGTCACATTAAAACTGACTTGTTTTATCATGTCTTAATCATTACTTTTTGTACAGCTTTTTTCGTTTTAGCCTTGTCCCTGGTGTTCAATGTTAAACATTGAAAATCCATATAAATCCATATACAAATGATTAAATGTTTAAAGGTGTGATAATCTAAATAAAGAGTGAAATAAACATTAACCATTTCAATATTTATTTTGCTAAAATTATTTCTGTCATTGTTTTTCAAAAATTACGACTGTACGACTGTCATTCCCACCACACCAACAATTTTGCGCCTAGCTTTTTTAAAACGTTTGTGCACTTCTTAAACAATTAGACAAAAATGTCAGTGAAAAGCATGCCTGAGATGAGATATGAGACAAGTGATGTTCAAGGTAAATGTCAGTTGTGAAGAGAATATTTTCATTGGGAGTTTTTAAGACTTTCTGAAAAAAATTGAAAGCATGTACATACACTGTTGGACATTATCAGTAGACAAATACCAAAATGATAGTGACTTTATTTTCTAGAAATTCACAGTGCTAAAAGAGTCCAGAGTTGATGTTAAAAAAAGAAAAGAAAGTAAAATTATGCACAAGGGCTTCTGTGCAGGACTAAAATGAATTGGTGAAGATTTTTTGAACTGGTTCCTTTTAAAAGACTTTGCAGTGCCACATATGAGAACATTTAAGGAGAATATGTTTGATTATTGCCACACCTTTTATGTGCAATTCAGTGTGACAAAACACTACATTGCCCTTGTTTGCCTCACAAGTGCATTGCTACTTTTTGGAAACTCCGCTACTTGTAGGGAAATAAAGTAGCTTGTTACTGTAAAATTATACTGTTTTTAAAACAACTGAGCCACTACTGAATGTGGATGTAAATTTAGAAGCATTTTTACTTTTAGTTAGTTACTCCCAACACTGCTGTCGGTATATGATGCATTACTGAATTCCTTTGACTATCTCTGTTTCTCTTTGTAGGGGATGGCGGTGCTGTGGCATATGCCCTGGTCTCAGGATCTGATCGTAAATTTGACGTTGATATAAGTACAGGTCTGGTAACCACAGTGGATTACTTGGACTATGAGACCAAGACCAGCTACCTAATGAATTTGTCAGCAACAGATCAGTCCCCACCATTTTACCGGGCATACTGCACCGTCTACATTACTTTACTCAATGAAATCGACGAAGCCGTGGCCTTTCTATCGGCCGGTTATGAAGCTTTGCTGAGGGAGAATATTGCCACCGGAACAGAGGTCGTCCAGGTGAAGGCACAGTCGGCCGATAATCTAAACCAGCTGACGTACAGATTTGACCCTAACACCTCACCTGCCGCCCTAGCACTCTTTAAGATTGACAGCGTCACGGTGAGGAAACATACTATATATGTGAATAGTCAGGTCAGGCACTGACTGAAGTCTCTGAGTTTGGTCAAAATTATTCTAAGAATGATTACTCTAGAACAGATTTTGTTCCTTTCTCTACATGCGTATATAAAATAAGGAGGGATGTGTGCTCTACAGGGTCGTATTACAGTGACAGGACTATTGGACAGAGAGCAGGGTGACTCGTACACACTCACTGTTGTGGCTGATGATGGAGGACCCAAGAGAGACTCCACTGTGGTAATGAGCTCCTCCTTAACATGCCTTAAAAAATGGTCCTTTTGTCCAATAGTTGCAGATTAGATTGTACTAAGCAGGAAATAGTGTAGGGTGGGACTTAATTTGATAATTTGGGATTTCATTGGATCGTGAAATGTAGGCTGATATTATTGGTTAATATTATTTTTCCTCACCGATGTGGCCTTGGGGACATCAGCAAAAAAGACAATTTGTTTCAGAGGTGGAGAAATTTAGTGCATCATAATGAAACATTGTGAAAACAGGCATTTCTTTTTCTCAAGAATAAAATGCACTGATGAATAATGCACAATACTACCAGGAATGATTCTTAAGCCCTGTTCACACCGCCAGCAACATCGCGTGAGACAGCGACACCATTCATTTTCAATGAGAGCACAGCGACTTCCGGCGACACGAGCTGTTGCGAACGTTGGTGACAGTGATCACTATGGCCAGTTGTGCAGTCCACCAATAACATTAGAGCGGCGGCAGCAGTAGGAACGCCCACCAGCGACACAGATCGCAAAGTCTAGCAACATGCCGCCCGCGGTGTGAACGGGGCTTTAAAAGAATACTCGGGGTTCAATACAAGCTAAGCTCACTTGACAGTATTTTTGGCATAATGTTGATTCGACTCGTCCCTCCTTTTCTTTAAAAAAAAAAAAAAAGGAAAAAAAAAAGAAGAAGCAAAAATCGAGGTTACAGTAAGGCACATATAATGGAAGTGAATGGGGCTAATTTTTGGAGGGTTTAAAGGCAGAAATGTAAATTTTATCATTTTATATAAGCACTTGCATGGATTTTTCTGTTAAAACTAGTGTATTATTTGAGATGTAAAGTTGTTTAAACTGTCAATTTTATGGTCATATTAGGGTTTTAGGGTTAAACTTGGATATAACTTTACACATAAAAGGTTAGTAAGCAATTTTATCACACATATTGTTTACGCCTAGTGGCTATACTTTTGAAGTAGTGAGTATTTTAACTTTTATGGATTGGCCCCATCCCTTTTTGAAGAAAGGAGGGACAAATCGAAATACATTTTTGTGGTAATCAACATTATGCCAAAAATGCTGTCGATTGAAATAAACTTGTATTGAACCCGTAATATTCCTTAAAGAAAGTAAAAAGGATCCGTTTTGATTTCATGTTGTCTGTAAAGATGTCAAAATGATGTAATGTTATTACTAGGGATGCACCGATATGAATATTTTTAGCCGATACCGATTTTAACAAAAACCCATAGGCCGATACAGACATTTTGCAACTTACCTTATTTTGTCATTATATCACTGTTGAATTTGACAAATTCAATGAAAAACTTTGGAATTATGCTTTAAAAATTTACAAAGATGTACAAAAGCTTTTTAACTGATCTGACAATAACTAATTTGCATTGAACATGGATTGGATCTTTTGAACACATGACAGGCCAAAATTTTAAAGAGAGCCATAATGAAAGATAAATAGAAGACCAAAAGATAAAAAGAAAAAATAACTAAATATGAAAACATGATGATTGATTAACATTTTTTATTTTGATAGTTACTTTGACTGAATCGCTGAATGCAGAAACGCAAGGTTTAGTAATCGCACAAAGCCGTGCAGTCTTTTTTCAATCTTAATTCAATCAGTCATGCAGCATTAATGGATATAATACCGATAACTCAGAAGTCCAAGTCTGCTGGTTTCAAAGCATTTTGAATGATTTCCCACGTCGTGTGCCCTATAGGTAAGTGCCGCTTTCACAACTGTCACGTTTGTTTTTTGTTTGTTTTTTCACATTAAAGTGAGAACAAGAAAGAAAAAAAAAATTATACTTACATGTTCTGAGGAGTGCCAACCTAATACATATTGTGGCTATTATTATTTCTGGATTATGCATTTTAATTCACAAAGTAAAAAAAAATGTAATCATTTTTTATATCAGCGTTTTCATGCTTATTACCAATATGCCGTTGGTTTTCGTTTGGTCAATAATTGGCCGATAAATATCGGCAGCCAATACATCTGTGCATCCTTAGTTATGACATGATTGTATCCAGCATCTAGCACAAGAATGATCTTATAATATAATTCTGATAGTCTGTATTAACATTTAATTCAACCTGTTGTATTCTCTCTTTTCTAATTTCCTTCCTGATGCACACTTTTAGAAGGTAAATAAGTCATACTTAGTTATCACATCTATTCTTGATGCAACAAATTGCAATGATCTAGCAAGATAATTTAACATTTCAGGTCTCACTGCTCTGTTCTTTTATCAGGTGTCAATCACCATTCTTGACGAGAATGACAACAGTCCAGAGTTTGACATTACTTCTGATTTGTTGGTGAATATTCCAGAGGACACACCCATTGGCAAGAGAGTGGCATTGCTGCTGGCACGGGACAAAGATGCTGGAAGAAATGGACTGGTGAGGGGGAGAAAGAGATAGTTAAAGAGAGAAAGAGTGAATTATATATAATAAGTGATATGTGACATTGCAAATATTGCACACTTTTATTTGCCATTTTCAATAAATACATTTTTAAATGACAATTTAACATGATTAAAAAGGGATAAATACACTGTATATCATTCCTTTGTGCCCAAGCAACAATTCTTTTGCTGTAAAAACTAAATCCATGCACACAGGACTTCCATAGACTTACATTACAAAAGATCAAAAGCTTGTCTAATACTTTGGTGGGTGGAGAAAATTTGCAAAGAAACTATTGGCCAGTACTGTTTTTAAAGGTGAATCTAGCAAATGGTCATTTATATGCAGGTATGCAGTATGCAAAGAGACGAGAATGAGTATGATAACGAAATAAACAGTCCACCATCACTCAAATTAACTGTCAATCATTCTTAACCCCACCTCCACTATCCTCTTGTTTTCTTCAGGTAAATTTCACGTTGATTTCGGGGAACATGCAGGACGTGTTTAAGATCAACACAGCCAATAATACGTATGGAGAGGTTTACCTGAACGCCCCTCTGGACCGTGAAGCCATGGACCGTTACCTGCTTAAAGTGAGAAACATTACAAATACACACTTTGGCTCTGTGCCAAACTCTAGTGCCTACCTAGACAGCACTATTAATAAATAAATGTCTACTAAATGCCTAATAAATTATTAACACACAAGACAGAGCCTTGCATTCAGCCCTGATAATACCTGCCTCTGATCACAGTGTGTTACATGACTTTGCACATGTTTCCTTGTACAGTTAAACATAGTATGTTTTGCATAATAGTCATAGTAGAATATGGGTGTTTGTTTGCTGAAGTCCATGTGGATGCGGTGTGTGTTACGTTTCTATCAGGTACGGGCAATGGATAACGGCTCCCCTTCAAGGTTCACGGATCTCTCGCTCACTGTAAATATTCTGGACGTGAATGATAACCCTCCCGTACTGCAGAGCCCTCGTGGCTACAACGTCAGCATCAGTGAGGTCAGAACCACAGCACCTCAAACCAGTGATGTTATAAGCACTAGTGGTCAACCGATAAGTTAATCGTTAAAATTGCCCTAAAAGTTGCCCAAAAGACTTAATAATTAAACATAATATAAAACTTATATAAAACTATGTTTAGTTTTAAAGTGTAAAACCTGGTGAGTTTATAATCAAAGAGAGCAAACATCACAATGCAGGAGGACTTAGAGGGGACATGGCTATGTTTTCCTTGTTCATGTTCATCAATTATTTTATATAAATAATTGTTTTCCAGTATTTTATTTATGAGAAATATTTAGATGGTTTTAGTAATCACATTCAAATTTGTTAGTATTTTGTTAATACCTTGGAAATGGCAAAAAAAAAAGAAAAAGAATTGATTAATGTTAGTTTTTATAATTGGATTTATAATTTATTTTGTTTAATAATTACATTTGTTTTTGGGTTTCAGAATGTGGGGGGTGGTACATCAGTCCTGCGTGTTGTAGCAACAGATCGTGACATCGGACCCAATGCCATGCTGTCGTACTACATCACTGGTGGTAACCAGGACCTGACCTTCAGAATGGACCGTATGACGGGAGAGATAGTGACACGACCCTCACCTCCTGACAGAGAAAAACAACAGCAGTACACACTCACTGTGACAGTGGAAGATGACGGCACACCACCTTTATCAGTAAGCGTGTGTGTTTAGCAGTCAGAATAGATTTGTACACACATTACAGTTGAAGTTGTGAAGAATTAAAGGTCCATCTTTAAAGTCAACATGAAATGCCGTTCGCAACCCATTTTACTTCCATAATGTGAGTGAAAAATGTAGGGCGGGACTTGATTTTATTTAATATATTTATTTATTTATTCATTTCATTTTTTTTCTTAGTGAAAATAATGTAAAACAAAAACCAAATAGCTATGCAGGTATTGTTTTGGGCTACTGTTGTGAATTTGTGGCAAAATATTGATTACCACAAAATAAAATAAAATAGAGATGCACTGATACCAATTTTTGAAGATCGATACCAAGTAGCTAGTTTTAGGGATCGGTCGATACCAATTACTGATACGATATTTGTATACGTTTGCCATTCTGTTTGTATTTAATATCTTGATATAGCCAATAATGGTGTTTTCAGTAATTAAAGGTTCACTCAGTAATTGTTTTCCTTATTTGAAAAGTTTTAAATATGAATAGTAATTTTGAAACAAATGTATAAAATCATGACCACTCATGTGAGATGAAGAGTTCAGTCATATCAGTAACCTTACTGTATAAAAGCTGCTTTATTCTGCATGGGACAGGGGCGCCTCATGGAGGCTGCCATGTTAGCATCACATGACTAGCTGAATACTACTTGCTTAATCTCAGTAACTGCCCTGTTATTGGATACTTTCATTCATGGATTAAAAGAATCCTGTCTTACTGTGCATGGTGAATTTCTGCAATGGCATTGGTAACTGAAAACTACTGTATTTTAATGATGTAGCATCCAGACCACTAGGTGTCAGTGTAACTGTCAGTTGCAATTTTTGAAAATGTAAATTGATTGAGTGCACATTTAAAATGGACAGTTGAAGACAGTGTAGCTTACCTTTAAAAGTTGACCAGCTAAAAAGTATGATGCGTTATTCATGTTATTTTATTCATATCGTTCTGGGCATTCACGGAGTGGGCAATCCGGCCTTAGTTTTGATTCAGCCTAGGTTTGTTGCATTGAGCCTGACAGCGTATGACGCTCGTTTGATTACTTTATCCTGTGTTGTGTTGGGATAAGTAAAAGTGACAGACAATAACTCATATCTTTTTTTCCAGCATCTTCTTTACACATAACGCATTTGATTTTTGAAGTTGCATTGTTTAGGACAACAACGACTGTTCAGCGCGAGTCTAAAGAAAACACTATTTTGCTCTCCCTCAAACACAAGCGTGTGGAGCAAGAGAGAAGCTGCACATATCACGTAAAAATGAAGGAAATTAAAACTCGTGCTAGTTTCAAATGGTTTTCTTTCTTTCTTTTCTTGATGTTTCTTATCTGTCAAAATGACGGAAAACATTTTGAATTATCAGTTAAAAAAATCATGGATGACTGACAAGTGCTTGGGAAATCAATATCTCGTCCACACACAAGCACAGGAGGAGAGACAGTTTTTAAAAAATAGTTTAAACACCAAAATGTTTCTCATGTTTTCAAACCGGTCTTAGAAGTGCCATGCACAGCATGTGCAGCCACGCCATTATGTTAATGTACTCATACTCTGAAATATGGAATGATGACACCAATACTAAGTGCAACTATTCACCCCTCAGTATCGGCCCGATATGAGTACTACAGTACTACTTTCAGTGCATCTCTAAAAAAAAAAACATTTAGACTCTTGCCTTCTTTATTTCAATTAAATAAAAAAAATTAAGTGAATACCCACTGTTTCAAAAGTATAGCCACAAGATGTTAACATTATGTGTTAATCTGCTTTTAGTGTGATAAATTCAGGGATTTACTGGCATTACAACATTTACCAGATAACAGGGTTTACTGGCATTACGCTATCATGACAATGAAGTTGTTATATTTAATATAACTTTATACAGATAAGGTTAGTCAGTAATTTTATCACACTAAAACCATGTTAACAAGTGTAAAGTTTACATCGTGTGGCAATACTTTTAAAACAGTGTGTTTTTTAAACATTCATGGACTGGCCCCATTCACTTCCATTCTACAGTAAGAGCCTTACTTAAAATATAAGGCATATTGTAAGGCACCTGGAACATTCCTCAATGGGGACATAATGTGTGTTTTGTAATTTAATGCTAACTGTGTTTCATAAAGGGGAATACTCCTTCACCATCGACTGCAAACTCGCATTCAGGTCTGGCTCTGTTCTTTTATGGAACACCTACTTTTCATGATCCAATGGAAAAAAGTCCTGCCTTCCATTTTTTTTTTCTATTTGAATATTCTGAATCGCTTGGAAATCTGTTACATTGTGGAAATAAAATCGGCTATGAATGCCATTTAATGTTGACTTTAACTTTTAGTTGGTTCAGAAGACCAGAAAATGTCCATATTGCAGGCCAAACTGCCCTCAGTAACTCCATCCACCATCACTAGCTTCTATGGCTTCTTGTAAACAGATTTCAAAAGTTTTTTTTGACACCACATAAAATACTACATTTACTCTTTTTAAAGCCAGTGCGAACAACTGAACATCAAAAACAGGAAACCACCACCTGCCTTACTTTTGAAACAGGAAGTTGCACTCTCAAGAGCTCGCTCAGATCTGCTGTGAACCTCACAGCGGTCTTGGTTTCATCATGTGTTACTTTTGGGCCTCTAGTGTCTGGATCGACTGTCATGAACATTCTTGCATCTGCTGAGTGAGCAAAAAGTGATATTCAGGTATTTTCAGGCAAATACTTGAAGATCAAATTATTAAGATTATATGAAGACGTGGCACATTTACCAATTATCTCACACCTTGGTGGTTCAGTATGATTAAAGAGGTTGATCACTGCCTAAACACAGCACAAAGACTAACAGCTTCCATCAGAATATTTTATTTATTTGTATTTAAAAAAAGATATAAGCAATTTTTGGTTTTTATCAGCAGTTGTATTACATTGCACAGTATCATGTCTGGAGCTACATATATGGGACTGTACAGGCACACAGAAATCTACAATCTCAAAATGCAATTAAAATGTACAAAAAATGTTATATTTATCAGCATATGTACAAACGCAAGTTCACAAACATTTACCTATAAATCACCTATACATTCATTTATACAGCCTTCCATACATCCATCTACATAGCAAAGTTTTGGCACTTTTTATGGCAGTGGGTTTAAACTTTTAAACTTCTAAAAAAAAAAAAGGTTAAAAATAAAAAAAGACCTAAAAATAAAAATACTTTTGCACGCGCACACACACACACACACACACACACACACACACACACACGCGCACACACACATATGTTGGTACGGCTATCCTTATGAGGACTCTCCATAGACATAATTTTTATACTGTACAAACTATAGATTATATCCCCTGACCCTAACCCTACCCCTAAACCTAACCCTAAAAAAAACATAGCTTTTAGTATGTTTTTTAAGGGATTTGAATTATGGGGACACTAGAAATATCCTCATAAACCACATTTATAGCATAATACCCTTGTAATTACCCGTTTGTAACCTACAAAATTTCCTTGTAAACTAACCAAACCCGCCCACACAGACACACACACAACATAAGGCATAAGGCAATGTATAAAAAAAAGAAGATTTGGATCAGACAAAATCTCCATTTATAAACTCTCAATCTGACCCTTAAAGCCACCAGTAGCATGAGAGACTGTCGATTTGATTGTCACAAATGAAACATTTACCACAAGACACTGCGCAAATTCTGAGAACATGCATAATCCAAGCAACATACATGATTCACACACACTGCGAAAAGGTTTAAAATAGCCCATTGTTTCTCAGCATGTCTGACAGCAAGAGCACTGTGAACTGAGTACTTGGGCTTTGAGATACAGAGTTCAGGGAGATACTCAGTACTGACACGCTGACGTACTGAGAAGTACGATACTGATAAATTGCACACACTGGTTTAGCACCACTAAAACAATTTTGCAGATAAGGCAACAGTGCAAACGCACCCATAGAAACTGCTGAACTAAAATTGCACGGTGCAGTTCCCATCTTGCAGGCCAGTTCTGAACTTTATATAGCGGAGGATACAGCAGACCACCCCAATCTGGATTACTCTGCTGGGACTGTACAGCACCCCTCCACTACTGTGATCCAGACAACTGAATCTCTTTAAGATGGCGAAAGTGTACTTGACTAAAATGTGCATCATATTACTGTTTAATCAGGCAGTAATAGCGCAATGTTCATTGCTCTGGGGATCTATAATGAGCCGATATGTACAAAGCAAGGAGGCGTGAGCATTGAGGCACTTACTACTGAAGAACTGAGTACTGGGATACTGAGTATTGACACACAGAGCACTGACTATTAAGACACTCAATCTTGAAATGAGGAGAGCGGGAGAGAATGAGGTATTAATACTTCCCTGACCTCTAAATGGAGGATGAACAGAATCTTTCAGTGGAGGGGGGAGGATTGGTATAGACTAATTAGAAGAAAATGAGAGGAAAAATGCTCATTTACAGTAAGTGCAATTGAAGCCACAGTCTAACTGACACATGTAGCACAAAATGAAGAGAAATCTACAGTTTAAGTGTGCAAACAGCTAAGCTCAGTCATTTAAATAAAGAAAGGACATGCCAAATAGATTGTCCTCTTTGGATCCCCTTTATGAAAATACCCTGTTACATCCGTGGTGATCATAGTTTCCCTGTTGCCCAAAGTTCTGGAATATTCAGTTCCTTCCCATTACTGAGTAGAAAACCTGTTTGAAGACAGTCAGCATACAGGCAAAGAAATAATCAGAAAAGGTGCCCCACTGCAATAGTGGAGAGATTAGTTGAATTCTCCTTTTGGGGGGTCTCTTCTTATCATCTGTGCAGAAGACAGGTAGAATAGAGGCATGATGATGTAGAGGAGAGAAGGTAGAAGCACCAGTTGTTCCTGGGAGTGAATGTGATGGCTCTTACTCATGCAGCAAGTTGGGAGACTCGGGAATAGGTTCTGGGAAAGAAAAAGTACAATCCTGATTATGAGGGCCATATTCAACACCTTTTATAGAGAAAATGTTGATTACAAAAGCCATATTTAAGACCTTTTATACAGAAAATTCTGATTATAAAGGCCGTATTCAACACCTTTTATAAAGACTATTCTGATTATTAGGGCTGTATTCAACACCATTTATACAGAAAAAAATAAATAAATCTGGGAATTTTACAGTTGTGTTTTCCAGGCCTGTAAAAGTCATGGAAATAAACAAAATCTTCAAAGTAATAAAAAAAAAAAATAATGGAAATGTCTATAGTGAATATATATTTTTTTAGTTGTTCTAAAATATTGAATCACCTAAATATTGCTCTTGATGTAGAGTTGCTCGCAAGCCAAAGTGGTGTTCGATTTGTGAACAAAACCTTTTGAGTCAATTGACCCTTCGCTAAGCTCCGACCCTTGGTTACCACTGTTTGCTCTGACAAGCTTTGCAGAACTCCTCATAGGAATGAATGGGAGATTGCTATGAACTGTGCGGTTTTTGGCAAAACATTCTCATAAACTAAACTAATCATATTCTTACGTGGGCTGGAATGAAGAGTGAAATTGTAAAGCATATTTATCTGACATTTTTTTCAATTAAGAAATTGTTAAATTAGACAGTACTTTGATTTAAAACAGTGGAGACTGTGAATCAGAATCGAGACAAACGATTATCACAGTCACTTGAAAAGAGAAACCTCATTTCTAGGTACCCCGTGTCACTATAAGAAATGACCCAACCACAATGTTTCTGTTTTTATTTTTCGGATAATTTCTTTAAAATTCCACTTTAAACATTGGAAAAAACAAACGCTTGTCAGAGAAATGGCGCACAGCAAAAGTTGCTAAGACAGGATTGGTCAGAAATACTTTTAGGGCGTTTATTTTATTTTTTTTGGTCAAAATGGTTCACAAATCATTCTGAATGATTCATTAGTGAATCAGTCTGAATCAAAAGGATTTTTAAAAATCGTTTTCCAGGTGTCACAGATGTCTGTAAAATCACTTAAATAAATTGCTCAGAAAGGGTAGGAACCCTGTTTGATTGTGTTTTTTTCCCCTTGAAGTCCACTTGTTACATTAGTAAAGGTTTCTTGTTTGACATTACCATTTTCCACCCTCTCCCTGACCTTTTTTTTTGACTGTATATTTAAGATTTATATATGTAAGTCTGTTATGATTGGGTGATCTCTTCACATGTGAAATGAAGAACAGCGTCCCCACCAAGCTGCTGACACTAATATGTAAACATGGGTGATCATATTTTTAAGGTGACTGAATATTAAGCTGGGATAGGAGGAAGTATATTAACATCTTCTTCAAGTTTTTGCAGTTTAGTTTTAATGAATGTTCTTGGTGGGCTTGGGTGGACTTAGCATGAATGTTAATGTATGTCTACAAAAGAGCAAGGAAACCACTGTTTTTCATGATATGACCCCTTAAAGGTCTTTAATGTGTCTATAATTGCCAGATTGGTCACTTTGGGAATACAGAACTGTGTGTACGTCCCAGTTGGTCACGTATAATGAAGAAACACATATGAAAGCAAGCACGCATGTGCACACACACGCCCTCAACATTTCTCAGAATCCAACTTACTGTAAGAGAAGCAGAAATAAGTGTTGTGAAATGAGGGAGAAAAGGGGTAATTGACATTCTGTAAATTCCGCTGAGTTAAAAACAAGAGGAGCTGTGTGTGTGTAGAGAGAAATGCACACAGAATGTTCACCTACACACATGAGACTGTGACATTTCTGCGTGTTTTGTCATAATGTGCAGAAATGTAGAAACCGTGTTGGTACAAGCTGTACTAACTAATACAGGAAGAGAAATGCAGTAAAAAAAATACAGAGAATGTCTGTTCTTCTGGAGTATGTGCATTTTTGTTTGAAATGTGAAACCGTGTGTGTTGCTTGTCGCCTGCTTGGTAGTGACAGGCTTTAGCTGGAGTTGGATTACAGTCTTGTGTGAGTGTTTTCGTGTCTTACCCTGCGCAGGGAAGAAGGCGTCCCCTAGTATGCAAGGAGAGAAAGGCGTTCCGGGATCGGACAGGAGGTGGCGTCCTGTTTCTGATGATTGCCGCATAATTTGGGATACAGTCCGAGTTTTAGGCTGTGGAGAATCGCCCAAAAATACAGGGTTCTCATGCCCTTGCGCTTCACTAGAGAGAAAATCAAGGAATCAAGAAAATTAAATGGGCGAATCTCACACAACTTTCAAGAACATGTCGAGACCCATAATTCACCCCAAAATCAAATGAAAGAAATTATAGGGTAATATGGTTACAATAAGGTTGTATCTGTTAACAACATTAACAAATACATTAGTATAACGTTAACAATAGACATTAGTTAACAACATTAGTTAACATGAACCAACAATAAACAATACTTTTTCAGCTCTTGCTAATCTTTGGTTATGTTAATTTCAGTATATAAAATTAATACAATTAGAAGCTGTACATGTTAACATTAGTTAATGCATTTTGAACTAACGTGAACTAACAATGAACAATTGTATTTTTTATAAATTAACACAAACCAAGATTAATAAATGCTGTAAAACATTTATTGTTCATTATTAATTAATGATACTTAATGCATTTACTATGTTAATAAATACAACCTTATTGTAAAGTGTTACCAATTACATTGTGCTAAAAGAATATGAAGCCTATTTTTGGGACCATTAAGATTTTTTGCATTTTCATGAAAATTTGTTACATTTGAACCCAATTCTCATTACTGTGGGGGGGGGGGGTTGGGGGTCACTGCAAACTCACCTGTCCATACGCACTAGCTCATGTGCACCTGTGAAAAACAGGAAGAGGAAGTGGGTCACAGTGAGAAGGGAAATGCAGTCTCAATAAAACAATTAGTGCACTTACTATACTACCATTTGCAAACCATGCATAGGATATGTGCACACAATATGGGTCAGAGTAAGTGTGTGAGTAATGCTTGAGTAAGTGTGCTTGTGTATGTGTGTACTTACGTCTGCTTCTCACTGCTGTTTGTCTCTGTCTGTAAATCAGCATCAGTATGAGAGGGAGACACAGAATGAAAGCAATACAGGCTGCAATTGCCAAACCTTCAGCCACAGAGTCTGAAAGAGAGAGATCAAAATGTAACAGGTGCAATAAAAGAAATCTGTAGTGAATTTACAGTGACCCCAAAAAGTATTTGGACAATTAGGTCACACTTACAAATTGATGAATGTCATTGCATTAGATAACAAAATATCAAACCAAGTGGCATTTTTTAAAGACAGCAAAATGTATTTTTAAAGCAAAACATTTCAAAAGAAGAACTTTGTTAGGTTTTAGATGATGAAACAACAGATTTACAATCTTACAAAATTACATTAAAAGGTGTCTGGATACTTTCTTGTTGTCAAATTGTTGTTGTTCATCAATTCCATAGCTAATGTGCTGAACTACATCTGTAGATAACTGTGTGAACTTGAGGGGAACTGACTTCATGCATCCATTAAAAATCACCCAATTGGTTTGAAAGGTCAGAAAAGACCGTTCTAACAAAATGTCTAGTATAATTTATTTGTAGATGCCATTTGGTTTGATATGTTATGCAATGCAATGAAATCTATATGTTCTGTGTAACTAAGTTGAAGTATTTTTGAGCTACCAGCATCACCACACAAAATTGCAAAAATAATGACCGTTTTCAAAAAGGTTTCCCTACACAATTCCCCCATCTGCCATTGGTCAGGCAAGCAGATAGCCCCGCCCTAAACTCAGGTCATTGGCTGATCCAGTCTTGTTAAAGAGTGATGTTTTAATGGTGCCACAAAGTAACACTTTTCACTCTTTTGAGGGAAAGAAACCTACAAATGGCCTACTCGTAGTTGTCTCAGCATATAAGTCTAGAATCATGTTTTTAGCAAATACACGTACGCAGATGCGAGCGCTTGGCCAGTGCATTGCCAATGTGCACTCCAGTTAAACATGCTGAAACTGCATGCAGTACTCAAGGGGGTGATTAGAGTTACATTTAAAAGTTTGTGCCATTAAATTGGATGTGTTATTTTTATGGTAAGTTACTATTATATTGACTTTAACAGTAATATTCTTCTCAAACTGTTGATCCACCATGACATACAGTAAGTTGACCTGAATTGTCCTAATACTTGTTGGGGCCACTGTATGTTTTCTGTGTGTTGTTGCACATACCATCTGAAGAATTGTGGGCCATCTCAGAACACGTCAGACTGCCGTTGTGAGCTGTGGAAACATGCTGTGTTAAAATCACGCTAAAACGATGGATCCATGAATTACATCACTTGACCTCATTCCTCAATCACTTACTTTTTGTTACTGGCATCACAGTCAGGTAGATATAGTTATGGGCCACCTGTTCAATCTTGTGCTTGTTCTGGATGTCCAGAAACATGCAGCAGTATCTGCCCTGGTCCCGGTGCTTGACGTTCTGCAGGGTGACCAAGTAGAGCTGCTCACTGACGCCATATTCTACACCCAATGAGTGATTGGTGGAACTGACCCCACGTGGATGTACCCCCTTGTGACAATGCTCCTGTGTACGAGATGTAAAGAGCCATGTGCGCCATAACCTGTCCTCTGGGTGAGCCTTGGATCCGGACTGGGTACATGTCAGAGTGACATTGGCACCCTCGGGACACTCATATATCCGATGGGGCACGCTGACAGTTAAAGAGTGTTGCTCAACGCTCGCTGGAGAGAAAGAAAGAGACAACAAGAGCTTAAAGGGATAGTTCATACAAAAATTTAACGTTTTTACTCACCCTCATGTTGTTTCAAACCCATACGATTTACTTTATTCCATGGAACATAAAAGGAGATGTTAGGCAGAATGTTAGCCTCAGTCGCCATTCACTTTCATTGCATATTTGTTTTTCTCCATACAATGAAAATGAACGGTTACCAAAGCTGACATTCAACCTATCATCTTCTTTTGTGTTACAAACAAAGTAAGTAAGACTTGGGAGGGGAAGGCAATCAAATATGTTTGATATATTACCAATTTTATTTTTTTTCATGACAGTGTAATGGTGTAAACCATAAAAACTACGATTTAAACAACTTTACAGCTCAAATAATACACAAGTTTTTTTAACAGAAGAATTAATGTAAGTGCTTTTATTAAATTATAAGCTTCACATTTCTGCCTTTAAACCCTACAAAAAAATGGCCCCATTCATTTCTATTGTAAGTGACTCAATATAGCCTCGATTTTTGCTTTTTTAAAGAAAAGGAGGGACGAGTCGAAATACATTTTTGTGGTATTCATCAACATTATGCCACAAATTAACATGATTTGAACCCTGAATATTCCTTTAATTTATAAGAATAAGATATCAGCACAGGATTACAATGTCTAAGTGGATTTCTAGATTTGAGAATGGTACTTGAAGTCAGCTGTGTATTTCCTTTAGTGTGTGTGTGTATGTGTGTGTATGTGCGCATGTGCGTAAAGTCAGCTGACCACATGTGCATCTCTATTCTTCTATCGAAGTTTGTTAACAGTGGTGTCTGTGTGGCTTGATTTTCTAGACTTAAGCGGTTGTCTCTGTCTTAATGTTTTTTTTTTATTTTACTTTTTTTATCAAATACCAAATCAAGTTGACTTCACTACCAAATTACACAAAGCAGTTGAATGAACCCCTTGCCCTTCTCGACACTGGCCCCATAAATTTGGACATTTAAGCTGCACTTAAACGTGCACAAATGTCATTGCATTCGAAAGAAAACATCAAACCAAGTGGCATTAGTAAACAAATGCTGCTAAAGCTTTTCTCTTCTCTTTTCTGAGAAATGTTTTCAATTATTTTATTTTATTTTTTTTTTATCCCCTTTTCTCCCCAATTTGGAATGCCCAATTCCCACTACTTAGTAGGTCCTCGTGGTGGGGCGGTTACTCCCCTCAATCAAGGTGGTGGAGGATGAGTCTCAGTTGCCTCTGCTTCTGAGACCATCAATCCACGCATCTCATCAAGTGGCTTGTTGTTCTTGACACCGCGGAGACTCCCAGTATGTGGAGGCTCATGCTACTCTCCGCGATCCACGCACAACTTACTACGTGCCCCAATGAGAGTGAGAACCACTAATCGCGACCACGAAGAGGTTACCCCATGTGACTCTACCCTCCCAACCAGGCAATTTGGTTGCTTAGGAGACCTGGCTGGAGTCACTCAGCTCACCCTGGATTTGAACTTGCGACTCCAGGGGTGGTAGTCAGCGTCAATACTCGCTGAGCTACCCAGGCCCCCTTTTCAATTATGTTTAACCAGCTGGAAGTGGTTCCCCTCAAGTTCACAAGGATCCTAGCTGAGTAATCACAGGTATAGCTCATCACATAAACTATAAACATGTTCCACTAATGTTTGACGACCAGAAAATGTCCAAATATGTTTATTTTCATTTTGAAGAATATATCTATTTTACATCATTTTAAACCAGTGAAATGTTTTGCTGTGTGATTTTGTTATCTAATGCAACAACATTCATACATTTTGAAGTGTGGCTTAAGTTGCCAATATTTGGGAGATGACTATATACTATTAAGTTTTCTTAATTTTCTTTTTTGGATTTCTTCACACTTTCTGGAATAAAACCATTCCCACTACATTATTCAGTAAACAACAACACAACATCCTGTATGTGATTGCTCTTAACTTACAATAAACTTACAAACAATATTAACTGCAGGTGTTACTTTACACTGTAGCTCACTGATACTATTGTTTCTTGTATCCGTGTGTGTGTGTGTGTATGTGTGTGCGCCTGCGTGCGCCTGGGTTTTATTGTGTATGCATGTTATTGTATTGAGAAGAAAGGTGGTGCACATAGTTCATTGTTGGCTTGTTTCCTATCCAGTTATAGACAATAAATGTTCTACACCTTAACCACATATACACAAGCCCTGTTTCATAGTGAACTATGAATTCAAAATCAACATTCAACAGAGCTGAATGTTTATCAAAAAGACAAATGAATTGCGAGAGACACAGATTTCTCATGAACATACATATTTCCTACAGTATATTTATGAATAAATGAATAAGTGAGAAATCTTTTGTTTATATAAATGTGATGTAATTTTTTTCGTTGTTAAAAAACTATTTCTCGTTTCCCAGCTTAATATGCAGAGACAACTTTAAGTAAGCCATTCTTAGCTTAATTGCTCCTAAAATCGTAACACTGTGGCTCAGTGGCTCAGGGTTTTTTTTAGCATCCTGACACAGCAAAATTGGATCAACCAATGGCGTGAGTTTAGACTATCTGTTTGTTCAACCAATGGAAGATGGGAGGAGTGTTCAGAAAACTTTTCTGTAATTCCATTCCTAAAGGTGCAGAAATTACACCCTTTACATTTAAGATGCACTGTATGTGTGTGTGTGAGTGTGTGTGTGTGTGTGTGTGTGCGTGTGTGTGTCTCGGAAAGACCAAAGTCTGTGTGTTCCTGTCTCTCATAGTCACAATACAATTCAAACCCCTCTTGCCCTATTATTCCCTATAAACTTCATCCGCCCTTATATTCCCAATCAGGCTCCATAATTATCCGGCCCAGGGCTCCATTTCCCTATTTCCCACCCCGTAAGATCCTGTGCTGCGAATCTGGCCAGCAGACAGCAGCCTGGGGCCTTAACACTGCTTTGTTGTGACTGGCTGAGAATATTCCCCTGCACTCTGGACATAAACGTCCTGTCTTTGAGTACTGGGTCATTCTTGCATAAAAGGCAAGTTAGGATGTGTTTTGGGAATGTTTTGGAGCCAATCTAAACTGTTTAAAGCCACCAGACTAGTCAAGAAAAACTGCAAGACTTTTGAGCAAAGGTTGCTCAAAACAACTACTGCAAGTCTATCAACTGTGATAAGAGTTCTCCATCGAGGCATGCTGTTAATTACCACAGAAAACAATCTCACAGTTTGTTCTTATAAACAAAAATGGCAGGAAATGCATTCTGAAGGATCAAAAAGCAGAAATGTGCAGTTCTTATTTTTGTTAAAGTGCTTACATTAATTCCTTCAGACATTTGTTTTTTTAGCAGTGAGACTACTTTTCTAGGTGGAGGGATTTATTTTTAAATTAATTCCTGTGGGTGGAGTTTGGTCCATGTAAAAATCACTTTACAGTTACATCATGTCTTTTTCTGGTATCTTTAACACACAAAGTCTTGTGGAGATACTTTAAAAACGTAGTTTTTTTCTTTTTTTCCTTTTTTTACTAATAAGGTTAGTAAATTAATGTTTAAAGCTGGTCTCATAGAATCACGTTACTATACCTCCATTTTTGCTAAATTATTTTTGCATGGCTCATTGTCCGTATCATGGCACTTTCCTGGTGAAATGAACACTAGAGGCGTGACAACAACAACAACTTTTTTTTTCCCTTTTACCATAATCACGAGTAAAACAGCCAATTATTAGTTAATAAACACTTACATTTCTTCCGGTTCCTCACACAATTCTATCTTATGACATCTAAACACATTTACTAGCGCATGACTTGTAAGGAGTTACATTTTAACATTTGCATTACATAACCAACTACATTTACAAAATTGTTCTTGTTTAGGGTAGGGAGGTAGGTGTTGTTGATTTAAAACTTGATAGAGCATTAATCTCATCAGTTTGAGACAAAATTTTACTCGAGTTTAGGACCACACAGTGAACACATTTCACCTAGGAACTGCCGTGGTATGTGTAAGAACCCACGTAATATAATTTTGCAAAAATATCGCCACAGTCACGAAATGTTCATGAGATCAGACTGGTTAAATGTAAATGTTTAAAGTTAATCATACTAGTCTTGTGGCTATACTTTCATTATTATATGTATTTTAATGTTTTTTCTTCATTCTGGTGTAGTGCATTGCCCCTTAGACTTCCACTGTACAGTATGTACATTACTGTAAACACGATTTTCAAACTGAGGGATGAAAATGCAATTCTTTTTTTCAAAATTATGTTAATCGACAGAATGCCACAGATGCTGTTGATTAAGCTCAACATATATTGAACCCAGAACATTCCTTTAGGGTGTGTTCACACTTAGCATGTTTGGTTCGATTAAAACGAACTCTGGTGCGATTGCTCTGTCAGTGCGGTTCATTTGAACAAGTGTGAACGCTGCCATCCGAACCTTGGTGCGCACCAAACAAGCGGACCGAGACTGAATAGTGGGTCTTGTTCCGCTTCCAAACGAACTCTGGTGCGGTTCGATTGATATATGAACGCAGCATGGACCAAAGACGCCTAAACGGACCAATAACAGGAAGTAATTTGCCTTTAATACTGACCTCAAGCATATCTGGTTCTTCTCATCATAGGAGCTGTGTTGCCCATTACAGTTCGGAACAGGCGTCGGAACCGCCGTCAACCGTCCTTGCAGCATATCTTCATTTGTGTGTGCAACGGAGGAATTCCTGCAGATTTTTTGACTCCTTTACACATTTTAATAGCTCTTCGTTTGTTCTCAACTGGTAAAAATACCACCATGTATATACATAAATCCAACGAGCACATTTAGCCCAAAAGCCAGCATTGTTTTGGATGTTCGGCAAGTTCCATTGCAAAATATACATCATAAAAGCTGTCCAATCAGGTTGTGATTTTATCCTTATGCCTTTTGTTTTGTATCCTTAGGTTCGGTGTTAAAAATGCCAGTGTGAATGCTAAGCGAACCAGGACTAAATGTATCATTTTCTTTTTTGGTCCGGACCAGGAGAACCAAGAGAACCGAACATCAAGTGTGAACACACCCTTAAAAAGCCTCAGATTCAGCTAAGAGAGAAATAGCAATAAAAATGTTCACTGCCTGAGGTAAAACATGTTTATCTATGAATACACAAAGGGTTCTGTGTTGCTGACTGTCACTGAATTTACATGGATATCAGAAACCATCCTGGGCTGAGTTTCCCAAAAGCACTGTAAGCCTAAGTAGATCGTAGAAACCATTGGCGCCAATGGTCGCAGGAATTTCCATAGTGCCACAGAAACACAGTGTTTACAGTTTTCGAGAAAATTAATCTATGAATAGCTTACTTATAGTTGTCTCTGCATATTAAGCTGGAATAGAAGAAAGTAGTTTAACACTGAAAAAGTTATGTACTTCAGCTTTAAAGGTACAGTATTTAAAGAATGATCAGCATTAATTTACACACCACTGAAGCATGCTGCATTCCATAAGCTGCTTCATTTTCTAGAGACGGAAGATCTATGAATGTAACAAAACTAAAGAAACTCTAACAGAAAGAGAGATTTGCTCCCCCAGCTAGAGGGACTTTCCCTAGAATTTCCCTCTATAGTGTTTGTGTAAGAGCCTCATTAAAAGGTGTTAATGAAAACCGTGGGGAATTGACTGAGAACCCTCCTACTGTCTGCAGAGAGCATGACTGTGAGGGACTGTCTCATTTCCCAGCCTAAAACCTCCTGAAGATCTCATGCAGACCAGTATCTGTCCACCAACACAGAAACTCCTCCAGTTTCAAGTGTTATAAGCTCTGCCTTTGAAACTAAAGGCCTGAGTATATTTCGATTGTCCACGTTGCTGATCACTCCGCGCACAGTATGCATGATGCAAATTTCGTCATCAGCACAGTCCACGCTCCACAGATTTTCTCGACACATATCTGTGCGCATCGTCGGCACATATGTCTGTCACTAACTGTACTAAAAGAGTATCACAAAACAGTCGTAGTGTGCATGAGTCAAACAAGTTTGTATTCAAGCGTGATCAAAAGAGTATATTTTGAATGGCAACACGGTTGACCGGGCACGATCCAATCCAGAACGCAGAAAAACGAAGTATACATGGAACTCTGCTTTATAAAAAACAAGGTTGGCAAAAAGCCAACTGCTGTCTACCAGTTTCAAAGCTCACTCAAACTAGATTTTACATTTATAAAGCTGTGTTTGCAAAAACTTAATTTCTCACTCTTACTCTCTCATTATTTTTCCTCTCTTTAGTAGTTCACAGTTAATCAGCTTGTCGCCTTCTCATTCTTACTAAGAGGACAATGTGGCTGTATCCTCTCATGAGGACCTACAAACCAAGGGGGTTGAGGAATGTAATCCAGGAGCAATATGTAGACATGGTCTGCCTGTCTCATTTAATCTTGGATAATTCCTTTCTGTCTGTCTTCCTCTCTCTCTCTCTCTCTCATTATCATCTTTAACACTATGCCAAATACATACAAACATGCTATTCACAATTTCACATGCATGCTGGATTCTCAGGGCTGGTTAAAGGTGAAGTGTATAGTTCTGTGCCACTAACATCACCAAACATATTCGAAAAATAACAACCATTTCCAAACAGGTTTCCTGAACACTCCTATTGGTTGGAAGTTTAGGTCTCTGCAGAACAGTAATGGCCTTTTCCCAATCTGTGGGCGTTTTCAAACCGGGATGGAAGTTTTTCAACTATCCAATGAAATTTGGGAATCTTAATGTAGTAGGCAAATCGTGTAAAATGGTTGAAAAATGCCCATCCAGGTTTAAAACCGCCCACTGATTGGGAAACAGACATTTTTGTTCTGCAAAGACACAAGTGTCTTAAGTTGGGAAAACCGATAATCCCTCCCCATACTTACAACCAGTGTTGCTGTATCGGGCTAGTCAGGATACCCAAACAAACAATTCAGTTTCTAAAGTGCCATACTTTTTGGTGATATTAACCTACAAATGATTTACTTATGGTTGTTTCTGGATATTGAAAGCATTTTAACCTCAACAAAATTACACACTTCACCTTTCAGACTGTAACCATCAGTCTTTTCAAAAAGATCACACATCTTCATTGTGATGAGGAAGTAGGGATGGCTAGGAATTGATACCTCCTCGTAATGGAGAACTGATCCGATGCATGCTGGGCTATAATAGCTGCCCGCTCTACACAAGCCTTGCACAACCAGCTGGAGTGAGCCACTTCCTGTGAACCCAGATCTACACCTCAAACCATCTACCTTTAGACCTAACGTTCTATAATTGGCAAAAAAACTATATTAGCTGAGCACAGCTGTGGTGTGTGGGTTACTGACTACATTATCTTAAAACGGAAGCTGTGTAAAGGTTTGCTTGGTGGATGGAACCTTTATATTTAGACTGGTTTGGGATCCACAGGCAAAAAATTGTCATGGTATTATTATATTTTTGGACATGTTTGTAATTCAAGGGTACTCTTTAAAGTACCTTGGAGTGCAATGTAAATACCATTACATTTTGATGCCATCACTTTTCAGTTTAACCAGAACAGTGGTTACAGGTGTTTTGTAAGGGTTTTCTGATTAACTGATAGTTGAGCTGTTTTTGTGCCTTAAATGAGGAAGACAGTGCCTAAACAAAGTGATGTCTAAACATGTGCTGCTCATATAGACAGGGCTGAGCCACATCAACTACTACAAGAGATCACAAACAAAAGATTCTTTATATATCTGGATAATCACGTGGACTATGAAAACATTGATTTCGGGTAGCGAAATTACGAGTCATACTTGGGCAAAAACAAAATCTCATTAATATTAATTACGCACGTTGAAGTTCTAAGTAAGCTTCCAGGAGCTCACGTAATACAGTATGACTTTCAATCAATCAGTACCTTGCGTCACTTAATATTCATAAGATAAGCAGTTAGCGTAGTCTACGTTAGGGCGTTCGCTTATATCAAAAGATCTCAATAGACATGCCGCTCCAGATGTTCCAAACAATCCACAACATGTAAGCAGGAATCTGATATAATGCGTTGGGAAAGAACTAAACCGTTCTGTATGTAATTTTTACCACTCCGTGCTTGCTTTGACCAAAATTTCCGTTTTAAACCAAGGCAGAAAATTAAAGGACCAGCACACCCAATCAGCCTGAGAAGAAAGACAACATTTTGCGAGAAAACAAATGTCGAAATAAGGGGCTGTTGACACAGGAGTCGTTAAAGCCTCCAAAACAGCTGGACGGTGCGCAACGAAACTGAACTCAACGCAGGGGGCTCGAGACGCGTCTTTCAAACTGTAACTACTTAAAAGGGTAGTTCACTCCGAGGGCGTTTTGTGTCCATCTGCGCTCTTTTTCCATTGTTTTTTCTATATTTTTTTAGCACAAGGACACGTACGGTGTGAACAGCCCTTAACAACAGCGAAACGCGACGCAACGGCCAAAGACGTCCGACTGACGCATGTGCACACAGTGCAGATTAAACGCAAGAACACGTCCTGTGTGAACGACCCCACTCCACTACAGAAATAAAGTCAAGAGAAGATTTACCTTGAACCGCAGTACACAGATGAACGCAAATCAACAGAGCTGAAAGTACATCCATCAGTCCTAATCTCCTTTAACTTTCACAAGGACTCTTTAAACGTTTTCAGTTGAGTGCCAAATTCCTCTAGCTCCAACTATGATGATAGAAATGTTGTTTAGTCTTTCTCTTATTCCAGTGTAATGTGAACTCTGCTGCTGTGTAGGCTGTTATTGTAACTTAAACTTCTCAGAATCACTTCAGAAGTGAAGAAGCAGAGAAACAAGAAGCTCAGCTTCACTGTGTCTCCCCTCCCTTCAGATCACTCCACCCACCAGAGACTAAATGCTTTAAGTCTTCTCTTAAATATATACAAATTAAGACGTTTACATCTATGACATTAATATAAAATAATTGAATAGGACTTTGTTATATATATATATATATATATATATATATATATATATATATATATATATATATATATATATATATATTTAACATTTATCTATTTATATTTATTAATTAATTATGATAATAATTAATATATGACTTTAAAAAACATTTATCTGTTTTAATATTAATTATAATAATTATTAAACACATTTTAATATATAACGTTTACTTTTATTAAGTTATAATTTATTTATATTTTTATATTTATTATTATTTTTTAAAATAATGTATCAATTTTTATTTATAAATTATACAGAAATATAGTTAAAATAATTATGATTACATTTTTCTTAAAGTTTACATTTTAAGATTTAACAAACATTTTCTGTGCTTTATTTCTCTTTTTCTGCATTACTAATATTAATTAATTGTAAATTAAAATAATTACAAAATATATATATTTAATTTCAAAGATACCAAAGACTAAGTATGAGCTCTTCTGTTCAACTGGATAATCGTATTAACGTCAGTTATATTTCAGACCAACTATGCTGTAACAGCAGTCTTGAGCAGTCTTAACATAATCTGAATTGATCATAATTCAGAATTTATTTATTTATGTATTTATTTATTGTAGTAGAAAACCTCCAAATTTCAAGTCCAGTGCTTGCTGGAATTATTGAGTTTTGTTGGTAGACATGTCACTAGTCTGAAAGTTTAGATCTGATAGAGTACCTGCTGATAGCATCAACTACCACACACACACACACACACACACACACACACACACACACACACACTGTCACACACAGTATCAGGATATGCAAGTTATATTCAAACTCGCTACACCAGTTAAAAATTACACCATGATACTTCACACTGATCTACATAATGTTTAGATAAAAATAATGCAAATACTTTTATTCAAAGACTTTAACTTAGCCCTACAAACTAACTTTGCTGAAAAATTGCAAATTTTTTTAGTTATGAATGAAACAAACGAATTACAAAGATTACTGAGAAAATAGTTTTTATTTTATTTTACTAACTATAGGCAGTACATTTGTATTAAAATAATCTATTTTAAGTAGTTCTGAATTAATTTTGTGGTGTTTATTGTTTTTGTTTCACTAATACTCGTCCAACTTGTATTTATATTGGATATTGACTATTTATATTTCTGTTTTTGATTACCCCACTTACACTGAGTAATATATTAAAAGGTGATACAGATTGCAAAAGTGTTTCAGCTGTCATTGAGTTTTGTTGTTGTCTCTGCAGATGTCCACCACCGTGTGGGTGCGAGTCATCGATGAAAATGACAACGCGCCTGAGTTTCTGGAAGAAGGGTATGTAACGGAGCTCAGAGAGGGGCCAAACACTGCAGGAGCCACCATTGCCACAGTAGCTGCCATCGACCCTGACGAGGGGCTCAATGGAACCATCCGTTATGCCATTCCCAAGGGCAACCTGGCCCAAACGTTCCAAATCAATGACATAACGGTGAGGGAGTGTGTGAGTCTCTCTCTGTGTGTACAAATCCGTGTGTTGGATGTGTTCAGAATGGCATTCTATCTTCTGTTTTTGAAATAAAATAGTATGCAGTATGTTAACCAAGTGCAGTAGGTGAACTTTCTGTAGGCATAGCATACCCGGATTACCTACTACTACATTTGCTAAAATGTGCAACCAGAGCATGCTGTGTGAAATACTGTATTCCACAGTGCAGTCCACTTTATTTGACCTTCCATTCCCAGTGTGATTAATAAAATGAAAGGAGTATGTATTTCATTGAACTGCCAAAATGTAAGGCATTTTTACATAAAAGGAAAATGCAGCAATTTAGCATACTACTGTTTGAAACGTTTATCATTGCATACTACATAATGTTTCCCATACTATACTGTATGTTAAAATAGTACGCAGTGCACAGTATATTTTGCACAATATGCAGTAAGCAAGATGCTAGTATTCCAATCCGATTGTAGCTCTTTATTTGTTTACTTGTACATACAGTACATTTATCGCATCTTTGTGTGTGTTCACAGGGTAAAATTGTGGCCATAAAGGAGGTGGATTATGAGATCAGTAGTGGTCATTATGTGCTGACGGTCACAGCCACAGATCAGTGTCCTATACCTCTGTTTAGACTCACCTCCAGCACCACAGTGAGTTCATATCTGCTACACACACATTTGTTAAGCCTGCATGTTTCCTTTAAATCACTGTCACTGATGTGATGCTCCTGTACTGTAGGTCCTGGTCAATGTGGTAGATGTGAATGATAATGCGCCCATCTTCCTGCATCAGTTTGAGGGTCCATTTGAAATCACAGAGGGTCAGCCGGGCCCACGTGTCTGGACCGTTAAAGCTACGGATGCCGATTCAGGATCTAATGGAAAAGTGGAGTACAGCATCACTGCAGGGGACCTGAAAAGTGTGTGTGATCAGAAAAAATCAGAAAAAATCTTTGTTGATCTGTTGTGCTTTTTGTCTGCTATGAAAAATGTGTTGTTCCTGCTTGCTGTCTTTGTCTTGGTCTCTTCATGTCTCTGTCTTTCTCCCTCTGTCTTTTTTCTGTCTCACTCCATTGGTTTTTGTCTCTGTCTGTCTTTCTTTGTCACCTTATGTCTCTCTTTGTCTCTTGCTGTCTTTCTCTCTTTCCCAGATGAGTTTGTTGTTTCATCAGTGGAGGGCGAATTGAGAGTGAGGAAGGATGTAGAGCTCGACAGAGAAACTATCGCCTATTACAACATCACCATTACTGCCAAAGATCTGGGAACGCCAGCACTCAGCACTACGGTATACACTTGCACACATACACGTATTAAAATACATTCCTGTTGGAGCTTGTTTCGCTAATTTCATGTGATTATTTGTCCATGTCAGATGGTGGTTGGTGTACAGGTGTTGGACATTAATGATAATGATCCCGTCCTGCTCAATTTACCATATAACACCAGCGTGAGCGAGGGAGCACCCATTCAAACCTCCATTGCTCAAGTGCGGGCACATGACTCTGACAGTGGTCGCAACGCTCTGCTCACGTTCAACATCACTGCCGGAAACATAGACGGAGCGTTCTACATTAATGAGACGGTGAGAGAGTGAGGAATCCAGGGGAAAAAAACAGAATAGTTTATGGAGATAGTGTCATAATAGTTCTGACTGATTTGCCCCTCCCCCAGTCAGGTGTGGTTCAGGTGAACAGACCGCTGGACAGAGAGAGAGTGCCTGAATACAGTCTGACCATCACCGTCAAAGACAACCCAGACAACCCCCGTATCGCCCGCAGGGTAAATTACACAACACTCGCATCCCCCATAGGGTAAATTACACAACACCCGCAACGCTAGCAGGGTAAATGACACAACATCCGTATTTCCCGCAGGGTAAATGACACAATGCCCACAAGGTAAATGACACAACATCTGCATTTCCTGCCGTTTAAATGACACAACACCAGCATTTCCTGTAGGGTAAAGGGCACACCACCTGCATTTTCCGCAGGGTAAATAACAACAAAACACCCACTTTGCCCACATGGGTAAATAATAAAACAACACCCGCATCGCCCGGAAAGGTAAAAAACAGCACAACACGCACATTGCCAGCAGGGTTAATAACAACACCTGCATCGCCAGCAGTGTAGATAACAACACAACACCCACATCACCTGCAGCGGTAAATAACAACACAACACACATATTGCCTGCTCGGTAAATAACAATACAACACCCGCACTGACAACAGGGTAAATGACAGCACATCACACGTATCGCCCGTGAGATAAATAACAGCACAACACCCGCATCACCAGCAGGGTTAATAACAACACTTGCATTGCCAGCAGGGTAAATAACACAACACCTGCATCGCCTGCAGGGGTAAATAACACAACAACTGCATCGCCCGCAGGGTAAACAGCAACCCAACAACCGCAGGGCATGCAGGGGCGCATAACAACACAACACCCACATCACCCGCAGGGTAAACAACAACATCCGCATCGCCTGCAGGGGTAAATAACAAAACAACACACGTATCACCCACCAGGTAAATATCAACAGAACACCCGCATTACAAGCAGGGTAAACAAATACACAACAACCGCATTGCCTGCAGGATAAATAACACAACACCTGCATCGCCTCCAGGTATAAATAACCACACAACACCTGTTTCACCTGCATGGTAAATAACAACACAACACCACATCGCTTGCAAATTGAATAACAACACATCACCCGCATTGCCCACAGGACAAATAACAGCACAACACTCAAATCGGCAGCAGGGTAAATAACAAAACAACACCCACATGGCCTACAGGGTAAATTAAAACAACACAACACCTGCATCGCCCGCAGGGTTACTAACAACATCACACCCGCATTGCCTCAGGGGTACGTAACAACACAACACCCATATTGCTGGCAGTGTTAATAACAACACAACATCTGCATAGCTCGCAGGGTAAATAACACAACACAAAACCAACATTGCCCACAGGGTAAATAACACAACACACACATCACCGGCAGCTTAAATGACACAACACCTGCATCAACCGCAGGGATATAACACAACAACCACATGCCTGCAGGCTAATGACACAACACCCACATCACCCAAAGGATCCCGCAGGGTAATAAACAAAACACAATACAGCCCTGACACAGCCTCACCCAGAGTACACACAGGGTAAATAACACAACACCACTCTCCTTATAAGGACTTCATTTGTGTATTTTATTTACTTCTGTATCTTCTTAACAAAGTACAAAATAAACAAGACAAGAATCATGTGACCCAAAATTAGATGGTTTCCCACAATCCACCTGTGTTAACTTGACAGTTCTATCATGCTTTCACTGAACCTATGAATTACAGGTGAAAACTGTAATCACAAACATCTCTGATCTTTCTCCTCTCTCTTCAGGACTCAGAGTTGTTGGTTGTCACAGTGCTGGATGTGAATGACAACAGACCCATCTTCACACAATCCAGCTACAGGGGAGAGATCAGTGAAAACTCTCCCACAGGTACCAAGCATAACACAGTGCCTCTTTCTGTGATCTTGGCTCTCAGCTGTAACAATTCTTAATAACAACCACATCCTGACTTTTAGCAGTGAAAGACTGTGTAGAGTTTGTCTTGTCAAAGAAAAGTGTGAGGTATGTTTACTTTAAGCAAGTTCCCTGATCATTTTAGTCTTAACATAACAGTTTGTGCAGCATATGTCTGCACAGAATGTTTTATAAAACTGTCACAATTTAATGCAGGCTTTGCAAGAAGGCTAGTATTTAAAGTAAAAATCTATATTTGACCATCAGCAAACCCGTAACCCACAAGTAAGCATTATAACTAAATAACTGATTTATGAAGAGGTAGCCCATCTTAACAGAGTGTGTTTACATCCATTTTTTAAAGGAACGGTTGCAAAAATGGCCCATTTAATTGTAAGGGTCAAAGAGGGAGTATAAAATGGTTGTGAAAACTAAATAACAACAGAAGAAATCTAGACTAATATTATAACCGGACTAATATTGTAACCGGAAATTAAGTTGTTATTATGATAAATCCCCTTTGTCATTACATTGTCAGATCAAAAGATCTCACTGTAATACATTCGTCACATCTGTGCCTATCTTTCTTTTTCTCGCTTTGTCAGGCACTACTGTGTTGATTCTAAACGGGCCCGTTTTGGCAGAGGACAGAGATATTGGGGAGAATGCGGTGGTGAGGTATCGTCTCCTGGGGGCCAGAGTTGACCTCTTCTCCATAGACCCTCGCACAGGTCAGACTCTGCATTTCTCATATATAATTGTATAAAACCTTAATCTGTTAAAAATGAAGTTGGAAAAATATGAATACGGATGTGTGTCTGCTAAAAGTTAAATTTGTCAACTTTTAGGAATACACTAGCTTATAGATTTCATCAAAGCCAAATGGAAATGGACTAAAAGCCACAAAACTCCTATTTTGATTTCATGGGGTTTTTAAAGAGTCTTAAGAGGTGTTAAATATAATTTTACATAAACATGCAGGTACCCAGATTCTTGTGGTGTCAATTCTAAATGATAACAGTCTTTAACACCCACACAGTTTCTTGTAAGCAATCACCACCCCCAATCATGACACATTTATCACCTCATTCCTCCATCAAACTCTCCCACCCTCTCTCTCTCTGTGTCTCTAGGGGTGGTCTCAGTGCGTGGGGGTGCTGTGCTGGACAGGGAGGCGTACTCTGACCCTCGGGTGGAGTTGTTGCTGCTCGGGGAGGATGTGGGAGGTTTAAACAGCAGTGTTCCGCTCACCATAACCATCCTAGACAAGAACGACAACCCACCTGTGTTCAATCCTTCCAGCTTTACTGTACGATTGCCTGAGAACAGCCCCACAGGTAAGAGAGACACATTATCAACTGATGCAAACGGATGAACTGGTAGTAGATCTAGTTTGGTCTGTTCTATAGAGTGTGTAGTCACCAGAGGGTGTTATGGAGGACCAAACCTGCAATATATATATATATATATATATATATATATATATATATATATATATATATATATATATATATACACTATATTGCCAAAAGTATTCGCTCACCCATCCAAATAATTGAATTCAGGTGTTCCAATCACTTCCATGGCCACAGGTGTATAAAATGAAGCACCTAGGCATGCAGACTGCTTCTACAAACATTTGTGAAAGAATGGGCCGCTCTCAGGAGCTCAGTGAATTCCAGCGTGGTACTGTGATAGGATGCCACCTGTGCAACAAGTCCAGTCGTGAAATTTCCTCGCTACTAAATATTCCACAGTCAACTGTCAGTGGTATTATAACAAAGTGGATGTGATTGGGAATGACAGCAACTCAGCCACGAAGTGGTAGGCCATGTAAAATGACAGCGGATGCTGAGGCGCATAGTGCGCAGAGGTCGCCAACTTTCTGCAGAGTCAATCGCTACAGACCTCCAAAGTTCATGTGGCCTTCAGATTAGCTCAAGAACAGTGCGTAGAGAGCTTCATGGAATGGGTTTCCATGGCTGAGCAGCTGTATCCAAGCCATACATCACCAAGTGCAATGCAAAGCGTCGGATGCAGTGGTGTAAAGCACGCCGCCACTGGACTCTAGAGCAGTGGAGACGCGTTCTCTGGAGTGACGAATCACGCTTCTCCATCTGGCAATCTGATGGATGAGTCTGGGTTTGGCGGTTGCCAGGAGAATGGTACTTGTCTGACTGCATTGTGCCAACTGTGAAGTTTGGTGGAGGGGGGATTATGGTGTGGGGTTGTTTTTCAGGAGCTGGGCTTGGCCCCTTATTTCCAGTGAAAGGAACTCTGAATGCTTCAGCATATCAAGAGATTTTGGACAATTCCATGCTCCCAACTTTGTGGGAACAGTTTGGGGATGGCCCCTTCCTGTTCCAACATGACTGCGCACCAGTGCACAAAGCAAGGTCCATAAAGACATGGATGAGAGAGTTTGGTGTGGAAGAACTTGACTGGCCTGCACAGAGTCCTGACCTCAACCCGATAGAGCACCTTTGGGATGAATTAGAGCGAAGACTGCGAGCCAGGCCTTCTCATCCAACATCAGTGTCTGACCTCACAAATGCGCTTCTAGAAGAATGGTAAAAAATTCCCATAAACACACTCCTAAACCTTGTGGAAAGCCTTCCCAGAAGAGTTGAAGCTGTTATAGCTGCAAAGGGTGGGCCGATGTCATATTAAACCCTATGGATTAAGAATGGGATGTCACTTAAGTTCATATGCGTCTAAAGGCAGATGAGCGAATACTTTTGGCAATATAGTGTATATATATATATATATATATATATATATATATATATATATATATATATATATATATATATATATATATCAGCTGATCAGTGGGAGAGCGAGATAAAGGGCAGCCAAAGACGCTGGTTCAAGAGAGAGAGAGGCGCACGTGGCCGCATTGCCTATGTGTCTGTTTTTATGTTTAAGTTGATTTTCTCATTAAAGCTTTGTTTACTGTTCAGCTGGTTCCCACCTCCTCCTTGCCCGTAATTTACCTATTACAATATCTATGGTGTTGATGTCAAAATGTAATTAGCTAGCTAAGTGGATTTACAGGTTACAGAGTTTTCAAAATCTATCATGAGTATTTTATAGTGTTCAGGGGATGTCATAACAACTGGAAGCAGAGTGAGGAGATTTTAAAACAAGAGTACTTCATTCATAAATCCACAAGATCCTACCTTCAAGCTGTGAACGTATTGATGTATGGAGGACGAGGACTGCCATTATTAAAAATAAATAAATATATAAATATATTTGCAAATAAATGTAAAATATGAAAAAAATACATAAGTGTACATATAAATACATACAGTTATGGCTAAAAATATTGGCACCTTTGGTAAATATGAGCAAAGAAGGCTGTGAAAAATGTCTTTATTGTTTATCCTTTTGATCTTTCATTTAAAATATTCACAAAAATCTAACCTTTAATTGAAGTAAACTAATTAAAAGGGGGAACATTTTATAATTAAATATTTTTGTCCAAAAAACATTGGCCACAATTATTGGCACCCCTAGAAATTCTTATGAGTAAAATATATCTGAAGAATATTCCCATTCATATTTTACCTTTTTTAGTACACCTGGGTGACAAGGAACATGAAATTGTTCAGCCGTGACTTCCTGTTTCACATAGGTATAAATATTGACTTAAAAATTCTTTAAGTCATTCATCACAATGGGTAAGACCAAAGAATAAAGTTTTGATGTGCAGCAAAAGGTTGTTGAGCTTCACAAAATGGGAAGTGGCTATAAGAAAATAGCTAAAGCATTGAAAATACCCATGTAACACTTCTCAGTGTAAGGAGGAGGCGAGAAGCAGCTTTCCTGGTTCAGATAAGGATTTTTATTTTCTCTCTGCAGCAGAATTACACTCTCAGAGTCTTTGCGTTGTTCACTAAGCTAGTCTAAAATCACACACACCACTTCACAAAATAAACTCTCAGCATTTATAATAACAAACTCTTTGCTTCGTACTCGGCTCTCTAGTACCCAGGCTCTCTCCCTTCTACCTGCGGTGTGGCTCTATTTATGCCGCTTTTCCCGTGCTCACTGAAATTAGAGACAGGTGTTAGACATAATTTAACTCAGGTTTAAGTGCCCTTACCACTTTCTCTCTCTCGTGAACGCCCGCTGACACTGCTCCATCCACTGGACCGGATCTGGAGCTCCCTTTTTAGTGAGATCTGTCAGCGGGCTGGGGACGTCCGAATAATTAGGCACGAACCTTCTATAATAGCCAGCCAGCCCCAGGAACTGTCTCACCCCCTTTTTGGTCTTGGGTCTCGGGCAGGTCGCAATCGCCGCTGTCTTGTCAATTTGGGGATGCACCTGCCCGTGGCCCAAGTGGAACCCCAGATACCATACCTCCACCCGTCCAATCACGCACTTCTTTGGGTTCGCTGTGAGTCCCGCTCGGCGCAGCGATCTCAGAACCGCCCTCAGATGTTGCATGTTCTGCTGATAATCATTGCTATAAATGATGATGTCATCTAAATAGGCAGCGGTGTAAGCTGAATGCGGTCTGAGGATTCGGTCCATGAGATGCTGAAACGTAGCTGGGGCTCCAAACAAACCGAACGGAAGTGTCACAAATTGGTGTAATCCAAACGGTGTGGAGAAGGTGGTTTTCTCACGGGAAATTGGTGTCAAGGGGATCTGCCAATAACCCTTCGTCAAATCCAATGTCGAATAAAATCGAGCAGTGCCCAACCGATCGAGCAACTCATCAATGCGAGGCATTGGATATGCATCAAATTTAGACACCGTGTTGACTTTTCTATAATCCACACAGAATCGCACAGACCCGTCACTCTTAGGCACTAGAACAGCTGGGCTGGACCAATCGCTGTGGGATTCTTCTATTACCCCCATATCGAGCATTGCATCCAATTCTTCCCGAACGATTTTCTTCTTGTGTTTGGGTAATTGATAGGGGCGGCTACGTACCACGACCCCCGGGTCGGTCTCGATGTGGTGATGGATGAGGTTTGTACGTCCCGGTAGAGGGGAGAACACGTCCGCAAACTCCTGTTGCAATCTAGCAACCTCCGCGAGTTGACTCGGTGAGAGGTGGTCTCCGCAAGTGACCGGGGTGAACTGTTTATGTTTTGAACTCACCTCCGGTCCGAGCTCCGCCTTCTCGGGAACTACCGTAGCCAACGTCATGGGAACCGCCTCCCTCCACAATTTCAGGAGATTGAGGTGGTATATTTGACGTGTGCCCCCTCTACCGGTTCGTTTAACCTCATAATCGAGATCTCCCACTCGTCGTGTGATCTCAAAGGGCCCTTGCCACTTGGCGAGTAATTTAGAGCTCGGTGTGGGAAGCAATACAAGCACTTTATCTCCCGGTGCAAATTCCCTTAGCTGAGTTCCCCTGTCATACAGTCGGCGCTGTCGTTCTTGAGCTTGCAGCAAATTCTCCTGTGTTAGCTGCCCCAAAGTGTGGAGTTTTGCTCTAAGATCAAGAACGTATTGAATTTCATTTTTGCTGTTTGAAGGTCCCTCCTCCCAGGCCTCTCGCAATACATCAAGCACGCTGCGTGGGCGTCGCCCATACAGCAGCTTGAATGGGGAGAAGCCAGTGGAGGCTTGCGGGACCTCTCGTACTGCAAATAACAGGGGGTTGAGCCATTTATCCCAATTTCTATCATCATCATGCACGAACTTACGAATCATGTTTTTGAGGGTTTTATTAAATCGTTCCACCAGGCCATCCGTTTGAGGATGGTATACGCTGGTGCGAATCGATTTAATATTTAACAACTTGTACAGTTCGCGTAGTGTCCGTGACATAAACGTTGTGCCCTGATCGGTGAGGATTTCTTTCGGAATCCCCACCCGGGAGATTATTTTGAAGAGTGCCTCCGCAACACTGCGTGCCGAGATGTTGTGAAGAGGCACTGCTTCCGGATATCGCGTTGCATAGTCCACTAGGACCAATACAAAGCGATGTCTGCGTACTGAATGTTCTAATTGCCCGACGAGGTCCATTCCAATTCTCTCAAAGGGGACCTCGATCAAAGGGAGAGGGCGCAATGGCGCTTTTGGGGTGGCCGTGGGTTAACCAGTTGGCATTCGCGGCATGCCGCACACCACCTGCGGACATCGCCGCCAATGCCCGGCCAATAGAAATGGGCTATTAGACGGTTCAGTGTTTTCCTTTCTCCTAGATGACCCACCATGGGATTATAATGAGCCGCCTGGAATACCATTTCCCGACGGCTCCTTGGAATCAAAAGTTGGGTTGTATCCTCTTTAGTTTGAGTGTCCTGTGTCACTCTATACAACCGCTCATTTATAATCGCAAAATAGGGGTATGAAAGGGCGATGTCCGGCTGGAGTCATTGACCATCGATGACTCTCACTTGGTCGAAAGCATGTTTGAGGGTTTTGTTTCGCGACTGCTCCATAGGGAACTAACCGCGGCCTCCACTCTATGCTTTTTACCCCGGAATTTAATCATCAGGGTCACCACCGGATACTTGTGAATATCCCCGTGTACACATTTCACCTTCACCGTTTTAGTTGTGACCAATGCCTCGGGTTGAACCAGGCGTTGGTGGATAGTGGTTATATATACCACCTGGTGTCCACCAACGCTTGGTGAGTACCCCCCTTGACACTTACCGGTATCTGGTACGCTCCGGCTCGGTCAGGGGCAGCCTGTAGGAGGTCCGAGACCCGCACCACCGTCCCCAGCTCCATCAGAGGGCACTGATCTCGGAAGTGGCCCGGGTCTCCGCACCTCAAGCAGGCCGGCCCAGGCGCTACGCCCGCACTTGCGTCGGCGGGCGCCCCCCCCGAGGGGGAGAGTGGCGGGGCATTGGGATAGGGGAAGTTGTCGCCTCCCACACCCAGGGAACTGGTCTCAGGGGCTGAAGTCCTCCTTGTCTGCGTGGGGCAGGAACGGGACCTGGAGAGAGAGCAGAATGAGAGGAGAGAGGGGAGGGGGAAGAGACAGAGGGAGGAGAGAGAATTTAGGAGGGCTCTTCCACCCTCGGGATCGCCGCCATGTGGTCCTCCGCAAGCCGGACAGCTTCCTCCAATGACACCGGGCGGTGGCACTGGACCCACTCCGCCGTCCCTTTTGGCAGTCAATGTGTTAATTGCTCCAGTACCACCTGGTAGATAATTCCTTCAACGTCGCGGTCCCCCGCTAGCAGCCATCTTCGGCAAGCGTCACGGAGCCGCTGGGCGAAGGCAAACAATTAGAGTGACAGAAAAAACACCTCGCTAGCATTTTCACGTAGTAAAATGATTCACACCATCAACTCTTGGGGGAAAATACTCACTGTGCTCCCACACGTAATCCATTTTGATCAACTCCTCTCAGGAGCTTCATTATAAACAGTTAGTTAGATGACAAAATGTTAAAGAGCGGAGCAGGGAAAAGGGGCGGGACTGAATAAGGTGTGTAGAGGATACTCTCAAATGTAACTGTCCAAATTTGGGGTCTCTCACTCAAACCCTCTAGGGCTGCCAACAGTTCAAAATTTCACTTACATTTCGGCCTATAGATTTTGAACCATAAGTCCAAAAGTTTTTTATTCTTCTTTCTTGGGTCAATATGCATCTCTGCATAGGTTGTGTAGTTTTTGAGCTCCACCCACTAGATTTTCAGCCATTTTTAATTTTCTGAAAAACTTGCTTTTTCAGGTTCCTCCTAGACTGTATGTCAGATTTGCTCTAAATTTTACACATATCATCTAGAGAAACTCATGACATAAATTTATGAGATTTATTGTGATAGACCAAACCATTCTCCTATAATGCTTCAACAAGTTCAGCAGTGAGCACGGCAAAATGTAACGCTTTAGCGTATTTACTCGAAACTTTGTATATGTCACCACAAGCCTGACCTGAGGGTACCAACACAGATTACTACCTAGTGGTCAAGAAATATGAAACATTTATATTTTTGCTTATAGCTTCTGAATAGTTTGGCCTAAAATCATGATACTGGTCTCTTTAGATTCCTTGGGGCATATCAAGTCGAATGTATTTTCCTATGTCGGCTACACTGGGCGTTGCCCATTTTTTGTTTAAATTTCCATATATTACAAACGCATTGGCATATCATTACGAAATTTGATATGTGTAATTGGGGCCATGTCTTGAAGGTACTCATAAAGTTTGGGGACAGCGCCACCTAGTGGTCAAGAGATACAAAGAAATGCTGATAACTTTTGATTCATTTGGATTATTATCATGAGACTTCTGCTTTCTTGGGTTATGCAGAGTACGTTGATACCAAATTTGCTATGGTCGGCCAAACTTCCTGTCCGCCATTTTAAATGTAACTTTTTCAGATTCCTCCTAGAATGTAAGTCTGATTTGCACGAAATTTTGCATGTATCTTCTAGGGACACTCATGACAAAAATTTTATTTGAAAAGCTTTTGATAGACCAAACAGTTCTCTTGTAACCAATCAACGAATTTAATGGCAAGATGCCAATAAGGATCTAAGGCTGTATCTCTTGAACGCTTTAGTGTATTGACATGAAACTTCAAGTATGGCATTGTGACCAAGCCCTTATAATACCACATCAATTTGACAGTGCCACCTATTGGTCAAAAGTTATAAGCATTTGTATAACACTATAAGTAATAAACCTAATTTCTTTTTTCACCACTCTGCTTGAAATCATCACCGGAATTCTATATTCAATCGAAATGTTTGCCATTGGAGTGCTTGGCCCCATAATTGCTGCTTGCAGCTATATTTATTCATTTTTGTCTGTAATTAAATATTTTTATATCTCCTAAATCATTTATTTATTAATATAGGTAGTTGAAATACATTTGTTTTGGAGAGCTGAGGCAGCAGTGTTATGCAATATTTTATGTAAAACTATTTTAAACAGCATTTTGCTAATTCTTATACAGTACATAATAGTATGCATGCAGCTTGTATGACTACATATTGAGAGATTACATGGAATATTTGTACTTTTCAAAATTGTTGAAAAACTGAAAATAAATGGTGTCCTTTTACAGGATACATACTTTTCCATGTACATCCATGTAAATTCTAACCTGAGATGATGTTAATAAATAAAAAAGTCCATGGACATGTTATGCATCAGCCAGTATGTATATATTTATATTTTCAAGGGTTGTCTGTGTGTGAATAAGTTTTATTGTTGTTGCATTTAAGGTATGTTATCTACCTGTGTGTGTTTTCAGGTGTGGTGGTAACACAGCTCTCGGCAAGTGATGCTGATGCGGGCTCCAACGGTTGGCTGCAATATCGGTTAGACAGTGGCGCTCAAGACCGTTTTGTCGTTGACGCTCTCTCCGGCGCTGTTCTGGTTGGTAATGCTACGCTGGACAGAGAAGAACGTAGCTCGTATCGCTTGGTTGTCATAGCAACTGACCGAGGCACGCCCTCTCTCTCAGGGACGGCGACGCTAACAGTCGTCCTTGACGATGTAAACGACTCTCGTCCTCGTTTCATTCTGCCTGTGCAGACAATCAGTGTTAACGAGTCAACTCCACCAGGAGAGGTTGTTGCCACACTAACTGCCGAGGACCCTGACCTACGACCCCGCCTGGAGTATTACATCATCTCTGTGGAAGCAAAGGATGATGGGAATAATGCGGTGGATGGGCTGCAGGAATCTTTTGGGATTGACTTTCACACAGGTCAGTTCAGGTTGACTCTATTCTAATTTTGACATATTATACAAACTAAGCTTATTCGTAATGAAAGTTAGTAGCAGGGGGTAGCACACATTCATATAATCCCATTATTCACAGTGGTACAGACACATGAATTGTGTTCTTGTAGCTCAACAGGTTGAGCATGACGGTTGAACCTACAACCCTTCATTTGCCAGCCCAGATCTTTTACTATTAGGCTACATCACCTCATTAACAGTGGTGGAAAGAGTACAGATTTTTTTTTTACTTAAGTAAAAGTAATGCTACTGAAGAAATAATTCACTTGAGTACAAGTAGAAGTACTGAGAAATATTATGACTCAAGTAAGAGTAAATAAGTAGTTTGCCGAAAAACTACTCAAGTCATTACAAGTTACTCAAGTAACTCAAGTTACTTTATGAAAACTATATTATATATAGGATATACACTTCCATTTTTAGAACACAAAGACATTTTTGTTCTTGAAAGAAATCGATGCTTCCCTTCACCAAGGATGCATTAAATTGATCAAAAATACTGCAAAAATCATTAATTGCAAATTATTATTATGGTTTGAAATAATTGTTTTAAATGGTATTTGTTCCATTTTTTCTTTACCCATGATGGCAAACATATACTGTGTCACCTATTCCTTAAAAAAGCATTCTAAAGTGCTAATTTGGTACTCAAGAAAATGTTCTTATTATTAGAACAATTGAAAATGGTTGCGCAATGCGGAAATCACAATACAGTGGGTTTTTTCCCCATTTGCTGAAGTATTCTTACAAGTTGCTTTACACTTGCAAATCAAATTTTGGTTTTAAAAGTAGGCAAAAAGAAACACATTTCTCCTGAAATTCTATTTTCTCTTAAAGTCTATTGTTTTAGAGAGATGAAGGCTATTCATGCATTACTGTTTTGAAAAAAGAATCTCTAACTAGGATCGAGAGGGCCAGATGCACAACAACCACAAAATGTAAATCACAGTCTCTAGTTTGAGAAACAGACTCCTCACAGGTCCTAAACTAGCAGCTTCTAAATGCCAAAGACCTGCATTGCTGCAAGAGGATTCTTGGACAAACAGAAAATTTTAAGAACACAACATTTATTTAAATAGAATTAGCCATTTGTAATATCCTAAATGTCTCTAAATCGTCTCTAAACTACATAATGTGACTTAAACAAACACTAAAAGTGGTTGTTCTGTATATGTATTATTGTATTACAGTTGTAATAATATAGTCTTAATTAACATTACGGTTATTTAACATATTGAGATATTATTATTAATTAAATTGTAGCATTTGGTTACATTATGTTTTGTGATTCCTCATACATTCTTTATATAACATCCTTCCCTTGCGCACTTTAGGCTTTTCAGACAGCAGCACAGGGCAGGGAAGTACAGTCTAACACCGTAAGCGAGAGTGTTACCCGCTAGGACAGTTTATTTTGAACAAGAGGGGCGAACGGTTACGGAATTTAACGCGGGAGTACAATACCAAGCTGATGCAGACTGGTAGAAGCAGAGAGCCCATCTGTGCATGATGGTGCGAGGAAATAGATGGCAGGGAAAAAAATTATGTTCAGTCAAAAGAACATCGCAATGTATGTAATTGTAACTATATCAGATATTATTAATAAAACAAGGGAACTCGTTGCGTGGGCATTTTTTGCCCCCATATTTTAAATTTTGGGGATATTTTTGTCAATTACGGGGGCATTTTTGCTAGGGCTGCCCCCAACCAAAGATTTTCCTAGTCGACTAGTAGGCGTTAATTTAAGCCATTAGTCGACTAGTCGCACGTTTATGATATTCATTTAATTACTTAAATATATTTTTTGGGGGTGCATCAGAAAATGGTTTGAGTTCCAGGGCTGAGAAAGAATGTTATAAGTAACATTGCTAACACTGTTCTACATTACAGAGAAATACTAAACCATAATAATGAGCCTTTAAAATATAAATTTTACAAACACAGGCACGAAGCGAGCCACAGTGACACCGACAAAAGCGGTAATGATTCTGAATGTGCCGGAAAAACCAGCAAGGAGACTGTCTGAACATTTAATTAATTTATAGAGAGAAATGCACATTAGGGTTGTGCCGACAGATGATGATCTCGGGGATCGACGATGGTCAGAGTGATCGCCAATAGCTGATGCCTTTGACGATGTCAAGACGATATTTCCCATTAATGTATTGAATTATAATTATTATTATTAGGCTATTATTTTTATCAAATTCATATTACAAATAATTTGCCCATAGACACACAGACACGTGCTTGAAGAAACACACTTTATTATATTTTTAAGAACAGATGACAAAAAAGCCGTCAATGCGCATGTCTGACACGCTGTTTGTTTGGAGGCGTGCAGTCTCGTGGAACACGCGCATGTAAAAGGTTCTCACTCTTTCTTTGTTTCTGTCTTCTGAATTATTTTTGCAAGAATAGTAGCATCTATGAGTGCTGCAAATGACCTCAGACATCTCAGCTCAGGAGATGTTTTGAGTTCAGTTCACTTTATTCCCACAGAGCAGTTCTTTGTGACCACAACTCTGCAGCCTATACATCTGTGATTAAAACATAAAATAATACAAAAACACATTCACCTCGAACCATGATTTATATTTCAGTGATTATTATCATCGTTATAATTATTATTTTTACATTTATAATTGTTTTTATGTCTTCATTTGTGTAAGTCATTTTCCGCCATGATGTTAAGACGGATTCTTGCCTGAGAGTAAATGGAAAGGTGTATATATATATATATTTTATTCTTTTGTCACTTCATTATTTTAATTGCTTTTTCATTTCGTTTGAAGTGCAATTTGAATTTAGAAATGTATTTGATTTAAGTTTTTCGTTTTTTAAAGAAATTAATTTAATTTTCAATGCAAAATCACTAAAGCAAGAATATTCACCGATTCCTCAGTACAGGGGTTGCTGATGTAATTGGATATTGTGATATATATATATATATATATATATATATATATATATATATATATATATATATATATATATATATATATATATATATATTGTGAAGGAGTGAACAAAACAAATGTATTCACACACATGATGTATTTTCACGGACAACGAAATACCCATCTGGTAGAGAATGCACAGATGAGGTTCTTTGCCAGAGAGATGTTGACAACTGTTGTAAAACCATCTTTCAAAAAGTTGAACAACACACATTTTAATTGCACTTTTTTTTTTTTCCAGTTTCTTTTGAATTTTTTGTTAAAATAAAAAAAAATAAAGTTCAAAGTTTGGAATCTTGCTTTATTGTGTAGGCTTAACTCTAACCCTGCTTAACAAAAATTACCCATAGTACCACCTAGCATCCAACCAGCGCTAATACGTTGTATTACGTTACAACGTAATGTCGTTGTTTTTCTGTGGAGTTTTTTTGCGACCAACCGACCAATCAAAACGTGGTCGACCAAAACTCTTCTCATCGACTAAGGTTTGGTCGACTATCAGGGGGCAGCCCTAATTTTTGCCCTGAGTCCCTGTTAATTTCTGCCACTATTGGATCTTTCTAAGGTACAACCCCAATTCTGAAAAGTTGGGACAGTATGAAAAATGTTAATAAAAACAAGAAAAAGTGATTTGTAAATTATATTCACCCTTTGCTATATTGAAAGCACTTCAACTAAACATTATATGATCTTTTACCTTGTGAATTTCATTGTTTTTTTTTTTAATTTTTTTTTTATGTACAGTAATTTCAAATCAGATGATTGCAACACGCTCCAAAAAAGTTGAGACAGGCGCAATTTAAGACTAATAACAATTTGACGAGTTGAAATAACAAGGCGATGTGAAACAGGAGATGTTAAACAGGTGAGGCAATCATGTCATAGTATAAAAGGAGCCTCCAAAAACAGCCTAGACCTTCAAGAGCAAGGATCATTCGAGACTTGTCCATTTGCCAACAGATGCTTCAGCAAATAATCCAGCACTTTGATGAACAATGTTCCCCAAAGACAAAGTGGAAAGATTTTGGGCATTTCACCCTCTACAGTGCACAATATATTTAAAAGATTGAAGGAATATGGTAAAATCTCGGTGCGTAAAGGGCAAGACGAAAACCACTTCTGAATGTGCGTGGTCTCTGATCCCTCAGACAACACTGTCTTAAAAACATCATTCATCTGTAATAGATATCATGAACATGGGCTTGGGATTACTTTAGTAAACCTTTGTTAGTCAACACCATTTGCCGCTGCATCCAAAGATGCAAGTTAAGACTTTACTATGCAAAGCAGAAGCCATACATCAACACTGTCCAGAAGCGCTGCCAACTTTTCTGGGCTGGGTCTCATCTGAGATGGAAAGTAGAACAGTGGAATTGGGTTTTTTGGTCCGATGAGTCCACATTTCAAATAGTTTTTGTAAAACATAGCCGTGTTCTCCGGGCCAAAGAGGAAAAATACCATCCAAGCTGTTATCAGCATCAGGTCCAAAAGCCAGTGTCAGTATGGGCCAGGGGTGTGTCAGTGTCCATGGCATGGGTAACTCGCACATCTGTGAGAGCACCATTAGTGCAGACAGACATGTAAAAATTTTGGAGCAGCTTATACTGCCATCCAGCACTGTCTTTTCCAGGGATGTCCCGGAATTTTCAGACCACATACTGGCCGAAAAAGCAGAGAATGCAGGTGCTAGATTGGCCTGCCCGCAGTTCTGACCATCTCCAACTGAGAATGTGTGGTGCATTATAAAGCACACAATATAGCAACGAAGACCTCGTGCAATTGTGCAGCTGAAGACCTGCATAATGGATGAATGGGGGAAACTTAACAAACTTGTGTCTTCAATGCCTGAAAGTGTTATTAGAAGAAATGGTGATGTTTCACAATGGTAAACACTCGACTGTCCCAACTTTTTGGAGTGTGCTGCAATCATCTGATTTGAAATTACTGTACATAAAAAAACAAACAATGAAATTCACAAGGTAAAACATCATATAATGTTTAGTTGTAGTGCTTTCAATATAGCAAAGGGTGAATATAATTTACAATTATATTCCTCATACCTGAATGAATGGCTCCTTTCCAGAATAAAATGAAATATGCAGAAAATCACAGTATTACAGTTATTGTATAGTGACAGGGCAGAAAGTCTTGAAAAAGCTAGAGAAGAGAGGACACTGGCGGCAGTTTATGCAAGCTGCTGTGCTCATGATGCTGTTCCCTGCAGGCTTCTGTCGTGACGCGCACAGTGCATTTTAGTTTATAAACAGATTTAGCACTTATAACTTGCCAGTTTCTTCTTCCCCAAAAACTTCCCAAAAATTCAGAAATATTATATATTGTTTTGTACTTTGTAATTGTGGTGACAAATTACTGTAGTGAAGTTGAATACTTCATTTTTAATCAAATCAAGTAAAAGTAAATGTACTATTATTTATTTATACTTAAAAATGTGAAAAATGTGAAAAATGTTCACAAGTACTGTAACGAGAGTAGTTGTAATTCGTTACTTTCCACCTCTGCTCATTACATGCAAACTATGCAATCGACAGAATTAATATTTGTGTCCATCTTTGTTGTCAGGTTCTGTGTTTGTAAGAAACCCCTTGAACAGAGAGCTGGTTGCCACTTTTGAGATCATCATTTCAGTGCATGACAATGCCAGCGATGTCATTGACATGTCTGTCAGTGTACCCAACGGTAAGAAAGATCTTTCTGTCTTTTATTCCATGTCTGTTATTTTTAAGAACATCTGTATGCTAGTGTATTATTCAAAGTTGACAAAATTAACTTTTAGCACATGTAAAATGCACAGTCCTTTTATAAAAGGAAAAGGGACCCATATTGATGATTTAACTTGCATGTTTGTCCAATTAAATTCTCAATAGAATAAGAATGTCCTTTCCCCTAATACCACCTGCAACCAGCAAGTAGGTTCATAACTGTAACATAACTAAAGCATATTGGCTACTTTATAAAAGGAATGAGCCATTTGATATGCTTCTGAATTGGCTTGACAAGTAAGCTCAACCAGTTTTGCCAGTTAAAACCACACTGGAATACCAGCTTTACTAGCTGGTTAAGTTTTGCTCGTAAACATCATGAATGTTCATGGCAGCATGAAAGTAATTATTAAGTCTTTCTTTTTCTCTTGCCATTACCTTAAACACCTTTTTTCAATTTCTCCCTCTCCGTAGCCAAACTGACCATCAATATTTTGGATGTTAATGACAACGCTCCTCGTTTCCGTCCCTTTGGTGTGGCAAACTTCTCTGAGAGGATTTTGGAGGGTGCTCAGCCTGGAACCACGCTGTTGTCAGTGACGGCTGTTGACCCTGATAAAGGACCTAACGGACAGATCATTTACCAGCTACTGCACCTGCCCCGTGGAGACTACATAAGACTGGAAGACCCATCTACAGGTTACACTTAAACTTAAACACACATGAACACATAAATCATCCCCAAACATGATTTATAAAAGTATGACATGTTCCTGGAGCAATATTCCTATCAATCAACGAGGTTCAAGCTCTAACTCTAAAATTGTTGGTTAACAAAAATGGAACAATATCTAAATGCACTGAAAGATTAATAGGAATGTTGTTCCAGAACCAACAAGGAATGTTAATTGAGGAATGTGTCCTACTTAATAATGAACAGTGAAAATTCAATCATTTACTTTCCCTCATGTTGTTCCAATCCTGTATGCTGTTATTATTTCCATGAAACAAAAATGAAGAAAAAGAAAACACTCTAGTCACTGTATGACTGTACACAGAATAATTTAGAATTATCTCCAAGGTCTATGTGAGTGTGTTTTACTGATTACAGCTTGAAAAATATATGTCAGTTTAAGGAAGCATCTTGCTGTTTTTAAGTTCCATCCTAGAGTAATCTACACAATGTCTTCCAGTATCACAATTTAATACAAACATGTACGTAATTCCCATCCACAGGTAAAATTGTGGCCAATCGGACGGTGGATTATGAACAGGTGCAGTGGTTGAACTTTACGGTGCGTGCTCAGGATCACGGCACACCTCCACGCTTCGCTGAGCTTCCAGTCTATTTGCGCATAGTAGATGTCAACGACAACAACCCAGTCTTTCAAAAACCTTTGTACCAGGTACATCAGACTAGAGAGTCCTGCTATCTTGCAGACCTCATGTTATTTTTTATTCAGAAAGTATTTTAATGCTGATGAAGGAAATTAGAGGTGTGAAGCTCACGTTTTTCTAGTTTGAAGCAAAATAAAAGTATTGTAAGTCACGCACTCCCTTTATCTGTTGCGCTCTGTTTGATTGACACGCATATGCATACTCTATGTATTTGAAATTCAACAAAGACAACATTTAATCGATTGCTTGGCGATCATTTTCTGTCTCACAAGTTTTGTTTTGTTTGCTAGTATCTTAATATCCAAACATTCTTAAAACAAGCAATACAGTACTGCGCAAAAGTTTTAGGCACTTGTGAAAAAATGTTGCATAGTGAGGATGTCTTCAAAAATAATGACATAAATAGTTTTCATTATTCACTTAATGTCTTACAAAGTCCAGTAAACATAAAAAAAGCTAAATCAATATTCGGTGTGACCATCTTTGCCTTTAAAACAGCATCAATTCTCCTAGGTACACCTGGACACAGTTTTTCTTGGTTGTTGGCAGATAGGATGTTCCAAGCTTCTAGGAGAATTCACCACAGTTCTTCTACCTGTTTAGGCTGTCTCAATTCCTTCTGTCTTTTCATGTAATCTCAGACTGACACAATGTTCAGTGGGGTGTTTTGTGGGGGCCATGCCATCTGTTGCAGGGCTCCCTGTTCTTCTATTCTAATCTTTTCTATTTGCAAAAGTAATGTTTGAGAGTCTAACATTTATATTTCCTATTGACACACTAAAGCTGAAGATATAAATAACCATCTTTAGACAAATGCATTTGTGAAACATCTTATGTGCCTAAGACTTTTGCACAGTACTGTAACTGTTTGAGAAGCAAGATTATTAAAGATATAAAAGTCTTGTTTTGAGAGAGGTTTATGTTTAAAATAAGACAAAACATTTTGCTAATCGGGTAAGAAAAACAAGTCTAATTTAAAGGGAAAAACAGTTTTCTTATTCTAACCCCATTGGGAAATATTTGTGTCTTTTTTTAAGCATAACCGTCACTAAATTTAATTATTTTTGTTCGAACAAATTTTTTATTTTATTTTAAGGTTGTTAAAGGAATATTCCAAATTAAATACAAGTTAATCCCAATCGACAGCATTTGTGGCATAATATTGATAAGCACAAACATTTATTTTTACTTGCAACTCCTTTTCTTAAAAATAAATTTTGACTTGGGCTTTTACCCTCAAAAATCTGGGTTCCAGTGAGGCACATACTGCACAATGGAAGTGAATGGGGCCAATCCGTAAACATTAAAATATTCAGTTTCAAAAGTAAAGCCCAAAGACATATAAACATTATGTGTGATAACATGATTTAAGTGTGGTAAAATAACGTACTACGATTTTCTGTGAAAATATATATCCAATTTTACAACTTTGTTGCCATGACAATGTAACGTCGCAAACCCTAAAACAACTGTAAAAATGACGATTTAAACAACTTTACAACTCAAATATTAGACATGTTTTAGATGAAGAATTAATGTGTGCTTTTATAAAATTATAAGCTTCACATTTCTGCCTTTAAACCTTCCAAAAATTGGCCCCATTCATTTCCATTGTAAGTGCCTCACTGTAACCTCAATATTTTATTTTTTGTAAAGAAAAGGAGGGAGTTGAAATAATTTGTCTGTGGTAAGCAACATTACACCACAAATGCTGTCAATTGAGCTTGACTTGTATTGAACCTGGAATATTCCTTTAAGATTTTTTACTGAAAAACAAGTCAAAAATACTGACTAACAAAATTATATTTCACAGTGTAGCAAGCTGTTTTGGAAATTATGAAATGGAAATGATCAATTTATAAGATTTGTTCATAGAAAGTTTTTTCTTACTACTGCAAAATGTTACTGACAAAGGCGTAATCGATACTGATCTTACCGATAATAACTGTGTTTTTAGCGATTTAAATGATTAGTCATGGCAACCCAAGTCTTCTATGCTGATGTATTTCTCTGTATGCGTGTGTATGTCCAGAAGTCCATATTTGAGGATGTTGCTCTTGGCACCATTATTGTAAGTGTGAGTGCGACAGATGCAGATTCTGGCCTGTTTTCTGTCATTGAATATGGACTAGTGGATGGAGAGGGCAAGTTTGGTATCACACCCACTACGGTAAGTGTGTGTGTGTGTGTGTGTGTGTGTGTGTGTGTGTGTGTGTGTGTGTGTGTGTGTGTGTGTGTGTGTGTGTCAGGGTGAAAACACAGCAAAGACAAGATTAAGAAAAAAACTTTTTTTGCATGTCAGTAAATCACCAGAATGTTCATGTATACATTCAGTTACAATGTTTTTTGTTATCAGGGTGACATCTACATTCTCTCTCCACTGGACAGAGAGACCAAAGACCGCTACACTCTCACAGCCTACGCTAGAGACAACCCAGGTGGAAGCCCCAATAACCGCCGAGAAAACTCAGTCCAGGTGCAAACTATGTATGGATGAGCTAATGCCTGGAACTGTGTGAATTTTAGGAGAACTGACTTCATACATCCATTAAAAATGACTTTGACACAAGTTGGATAAAAGTAATTGCAAAAATTGCTAAGATAGGAAAAGTTGCTGCTAAAACAAGTTCTAGCATCATTTGTTTGCAGATACTCATTGCATCATTTGTTTGCTACTTGGCTTGATGTTTTGTCATCTAATGAAATTCATCAATTTTAAGTGTGACTGAAGTATTTAAAGGTCTCCAAATATGTTTTAGGACCACTGTGCATTTAGATTGTATATGTCAGTGTTAAATCAACATTCAAACAAGTGTTTTGCGATCTTACAGACTCATAAAGTCAAAGCAAGCATGGATAAATTGAGCCATCAAAAAGAGACATCCTGGTACATTTAGATGTACTCGCCTTTGCTTCTAGTTCCTGTTTAGGGAGGATATGAAGAGAGCATCAGCTGTGCAAATGAGGTTTCACAAGGTTTGGGGAGTGTGAGGTGGCGAGCGTTCAGCTCACACTTCCTCTATTCAGACGCTGATGGTATGCGGAAGGAGGAAGGAGGAAGCATAACAAGCAGAAAATAGAAATGCCATCAGCTGGGCCAGAAGCTTTGTTTCACTTCCACACATCTATATTCACAGCAAAAGTCGCATTATATTTAGAAAATATCTCATAAAAGCAGTTACTCAAAGGCAGAGAAACTGTCATATTGTCGAGCTTTGGACAATTGGTTTAAGGGTCCTGAATTAAAATTTGCAAAGCGCACAAGGCAAGGTTATCATTTATTTTCATTATTTAAATATTTACATGGTAAAATATTCAGTTTTTTGTGAATAGAGTTAACTAGACACATTTCTGCAAGTATACATTTTTTATAAAAGTTTATGTTTACATGTCATAAAATTATTTGACATGCTGTAATTAAGGGTGCTTTCACACTAGCACTTTTAGTGCGCACCTGGGGTCAAGAGATATGGCAGCTTGCCCGTATCTCTCCCACACCTGGCTCACCACTTGCGGTGGAAGTCTCCCGTGTATATTATGCCCGGGACATGCATCGCGCCTAATGAATAAGCGTGCATTGCTCCACACAATCAGTTTCTGTGCTAGGATGTGCAGTTGAGTCTAGTGTGTACCTCCTGGAAATTTATATATGCCAATTTTAGCCATGGGAGGTGAAGAAAACAATTAATTGCAGAAATCAACACATTACATTTCCCAGCGCATATATATATATATATATATATATATATATATATATATATATATATATATATATATATATATATATATATATAAACAGCGCCAACCTGCATCTCAGAATGGCATTCTGAGATGATATTCTTCTCACCACAATTGTACAGAGCGGTTACCCGAGTTACCGTAGACTTTGTCAGTTCGAACCATCAGAATGGGGAAAAAATGTGATCTCAGTGATTTGGGGCATAGCATGATTATTGGTGCCAGATGTGCTAGTTTGGGTATTTCTATAACTGCTGATCTGCTGGGATTTTCACGTACAACAGTCTCTAGAATTTACTCAGAATGGTGCCAAAAACAAAAAACATCCAGTGAGCTGCAGTTCTGTGGACGGAAACGCCTTGTTGATGAGAGAGATCAACAGAGAATGGCCAGACTGGTTCGAACTGAAAAAGTCTACGGTAACTCAGATAACCGCTCTGTTTGCCATTCTGAGATGCGGTTGGTGCTGTTTTGGCGGCTGATGGGGACCTACACAATATTATGCAGGTGGTTTTAATGTTGCAGCTGATCTGTGTATATATATATATATATGTGTGTGTGTGTGTGTGTGTGTGTGTGTGTGTGTGTGTGAGGCATGTGTGGCAAAAAGTTAAGTTTCAACCTTGACTTGCTGTATCCCCAGGCAGTGTTTAAATATCAAAAACTTATGCACACGTTTGCTTTTTTTTTTACACAGGAAATTTCAGTTTCATGCAGTTTTGCATGAGCTGCACTGCAGTAAATCAAACCTCAGATACTTGAATAAACAATACATTGCTTCTTTTTTTTTCGTTTCTCCAAAGTTATCACCTCTGTATCAGCACATAGCCCTGACATCTCAATCTTTCTCTGTCTCTTTCTCTATGTCTCGCTCTCAGTTAAATTTAAATGGCTTTATTGGCATGATTGTTACCTATACAATATTGCCAAAGATGAGAATGTATGCAAAAAAAAAAAAAAAAAAATAGAACGTCATTTTAATATATAATTAAACTCAAGTTAAACAGCATGAATCAGAACAATGTCTCCATCTGTCTGTCTTTCAGGTGCAGTTGACAGTTCTGGATGTGAATGACTTTCGTCCTCGCTTCTCAGAGAAAGTGTTCAGCACTAGTGTGTTTGAGAATGAGCCTGTTGGTACATCAGTGATCACACTGACAGCCACAGACCTTGATGAGGGAGAGAACGCATTACTCACCTACAGTCTTCAGGGCCCTGGAGCGGGTACAACACACACACATACAAGAATATGGACACAAGGGTTGGGTAAAATTCTGAAGTTAAGTATTGCCTCCTATTCACTTTATGAGATGGAAATGGCCAAATGTAATTGTCCATGGCCTGCAGGATGTTGAAATTGAATTTGAATTGAAATAACAGGAAGATGAATTTATGGAATTGCAATTGCCACACAGTCACACAACAGATGAATTTCACTAGTCTAACACAACAACAAAAATCTTCGTGTTTTCTTACATTTTTAAAACTACTGAAAAATAAACTGTGACCTGCTCCATCATCTTGAGTCACTTTGAGTTTTACACACAATAGTAAGAAGGAAATTCTAAGCTTTCTAATGATATAATTATGTTTCTACCCCAAACCGTTGTCAAAATATAATCATTTATTACACTACTCTCTGGAATACATTTAGCAGCCTGATATTTCTGAATAACAATCGCACATCCGTGGATAAAGATACATCAGACTGGTTATCCGGGTATTACGAATCATCTTTTCTACTTCTCATATCACTCTGCGATCTCTACAATTAAGCTAATAAGATAATCCCAACTCAAATCAGTATTGCATGTCCATTTATTTATTTATTTAGCAATTAGTCTTGTAATAAGCTGGATAGTGAGCAGTCAGTCATTTTCGCAAAATAAATACCAGATAACAGAGTCAACAGTGATTTCTTTCTTCTCACATAAATTGAAATGCAAATCAATATTTAATGTTCATTTATTTATTTATTTGGTTGGTAGCCGTTTAATAAGCGGGATAATGTATGGCCAGCCGATAATTATCGCAAAATAAAACCCTTCGGTGTGATACAACCCTTTCGTTGTTTATTTTGTGATAGTGAACGGCTGACTGTACATTATCGCTTACTTAAATGTTGGCATATATAATCATTTAAATGCTTTTCATTTTAATTTAGTGCATTAAACTCAAGATGTGTCTCTGGGACAAAGTGCCTTAAAATAGTGGAGCAGGTTATAAATGTATTCTTAAAAACTACACTTACATTAGTTATATGAATTTCTTTTACCTTAAATTCCAATTACAGATCTGCGTCCTATTTACTACCTCAGTTTAAATTGAAATCCAGGAAATGGATTGTAATATGAAAGGCATTTTCAGTTAAATTCTGAATGTTGCTCAACCCTGATACAGTAGATACAATCCAGTACAGCTACAGCGTTTAATGATTTTGGGGATGTCTCTTCCTCTCTCCCTCATAGATGCGTTCTCTCTGAATCCTGACACGGGGCTGATGCGCTCACTGCGGTTACTGCAAAGTTTTGAGCGGTTTAATCTGACTGTGGTGGCGACCGATCATGGCAGGCCTCCGCTCTGGGGCACAGCTAGTCTCCAAATCACTGTCATAGATGTCAATGATAATAGGCCTATCTTTGTGCGACCTGCCAATGGCACTATCATGCACATACTAGAGGTGTGTAACGTGTTTGTGTGTGTGTGTGCATGCACATGTGTCAATTTGTTAAAAATATTCAGTTTATTCATCCTCCTATCTTTGAAGTTAAATTAATTTGTACATATACGTATATGATATTGTTTTTTTTTGTTTTTTTAAGTATTTAAATCAGTTTTTATATGTTGTCCGGCATCACATGTAATGTTTGGCTCAGCAGTCTCTCATGTTTTCTGTTTGTCTTTGCAGGAACAGCCTCCTGGGTTAGTGGTGTATGAAGTGTTTGCCACAGATGAGGATGAGGGGGTGAACGGAGAGGTTCGCTACAGCTTCCTGCAGACAGGAGCAGGAAACAGAGACTGGGAGAACTTCCATATTGATGCAGTGACTGGAGTGATCACCACTGCAGTTAAACTGGACAGAGAGAAACAAGCACTGTACAGTGTGAGTGACCCAAAGAAGTCTCTTTCTTTCTTTCTTTTTGTTTGTTTGTTTGTTTGTTTGTTTGTTCATGTTAGTTTGGTCTCTCTTTCATTTGTTCTTTTTCTTTATTTGTTTTATTTGTTCATGTTGTTTGTTCTTTTTGTTTGTTTATTCCTATTAGTTCATTCTTTCTTTCGTTTGTTATTTCTTTCTGGCTTTCTTTCGTTTGTTCTTTTTCTTTATTTGTTCTTTTGTTCATGTGTTAGTTTGATCTGTCTTTCTTTTGTTTGTTCTTTTTCTTTTTGTTTGTTTGTTCATGTTAGTTTGTTCTTTCTTTTGTTTGTTCTTTTTCTTTATTTGTTTGTTTGTTCATGCATTAGTTTGTTCTTTCGTTTGGTCTTTCTTTCTTTCTTTCTTCTTTGTTCCTCCATTAGTTTTTTCATTTGATCAGTCTTTTCTTTCTGCCTTTTCTTTTGTTCGTATGTTAATTTTTGAATTTGTTTGTTCATTCTTGATTTCTTTCTTTTGTTTATTCACATGTTTGTTACTGCATCTGTTCATTTGTACATTTATTTGTTTGTTTGTTCTTGTTTTAGTTTGTTCTTTTTTTCTTTTGTTTGTCCTGTCTATCTATCTTTCTTTCTTTCTTTCATTTGTTCCTGCATTAGTTTGTTCTATTGTTCTTTTTTTATTTGTTTGTGTATTTGTTTGTTTATTTCTTCTCCTTTCTTTCTTTCTTTCTTTCTTTCTTTCTTTCTTTCTTTCGTTTGTTCATTCAAATACACTGGAGTATTTACAGGGTTGGGAGGGTTACTTTTAATATGTTTTCCACTACAGATTACAGAATACATGCTGTAAAATGTAATTTGTAACATATTCCGTTAGATAACTCAAGGTCAGTAACGTATTCTAAATACTTTGGATTACTTCTTCAGCACTGGTAGATTTTTTCACTTGTTTTGACTATTAAAAACTCTGCCAGTACAGGAAGACAAAATACACTTGTTAAAAATACATTCTCTGAAAAACCAAAATATCTTATGCAGTGTTGTTTCTAAAACAAGATGAATCAAATTGATCTTGTTTTAAGGATTTTTAGATATTTTTACAGGAAAACAATACAAAAATTATTATCAAGAATATGATTTTTGCCCTAATATCAAAGGTCTTACTAGAAAAAAATAAATTATGATTAACGAGAATTTTCTTGATAAAAAAATATGATCGTGCCTGGTAACATGTGCATGTAAAATGGCTAGAAATATCATTTTAGCTTAGCATAAAGCTGACAATTTACACAAGGTTTGTTTATATTTCTTCTGCTCCAGACTTACTCCAAATTTACTTCTCTGTCTGCTCGTATGAATGTAACACATCATAAGAAAGTGTTTCACCGCTGTTCAAATGCACTTTGGATCACATCATTTATATGTATAAATGTTTTCCATCTGAAAGGACTAAATATTAAATGAAACAAATGACAAAAAAATGCAAAGTAATCTCTTCAGTAATCAAAATACTTATTGAATGTAACTGTATTCTAATTACCAATGATTTAAATTGTAACTGTAGTGGAATACAGTTACTTATATTTTGTATTTTAAATACGTAATCCCGTTACATGTATTCCGTTACTCCCCAACCCTGAGTATTTATATACATAACTAAAAATGGAACAAGACACAAGTGGACACGGCTGGTGTAGGAACAGGGTTCCTATTGCCATGGAAAGTATGGAAATATCAGGGAATTTTAAAATTTTGTCAGGAATTAATAAAATATCTACAGTGAATAGAATTTTTTCTAGTTATGCTTAGCTCTAAAATATGTCATTGGCTAGAAATTGCTCTTTGTAAGTGCAGTCTATATAAAATAATTTATAAAGAAGCTATTCCTGTAATTACAACGGCCGGAAAAGTCATGACAATTCTTTGTTGAAAAGGTCTGGGAACCCTTTTGGAAATAAATGACAAAAGACAAGAAACTTTCAAAACTTCAAGGCACAACTTCAAAATAGAGGACTGGCATGAATAAAAAAAACAAGACCCTCAAAAATATACTGTGTGTGTTTATCTCTGTATGTGTGTGTGTAGCTGGTCGTTGTGGCATATGACCTTGGACAACCTGTCCCGTATGAGACCATGCAGCCACTGCAGGTGGCACTGTCTGACATCGACGACAATGAACCTGTCTTCCTCAAACCTCCGGTAACATTTCAGGGTCACTCACTGTTACTTTTATTAAGTGATCTTATACATTAATTGTGATGAATTTTCACAAACTGTTGAGGTCGGATTGAAATGATCAGGGACTATGTTAAAAGTAACTTAAGTTTCTAACGACAGTTAAATGGCCCATTTTTGCAGCTTTGTTTCAGTAAAGGGTCTTTTTAGACTGGGGAGGACATTTTGAAGTTATTTAGAACTGTTTTCATGTTCAAATGAACACTTTTATCTGAAAAGATCAATGACAATTTAATTCATCATGGTATGACCCTTTTAAATTATGAAATGAGAAAGTTTCCCATCACTTAAGGCCATTTGTGTTGTTTTGCATGTATTTTGTTTTTTCAGAGAGGGAGTTTGTCATATCAGTCTCTGTCTGTACCTGAGCACTCGTCTCCTGGGACTGTTGTTGGTAATGTGACTGGTGCAGTTGACGCGGACGAGGGCTCTAATGCTATCGTCTACTATTTCATCGCAGGTGCAGACACAACACAAACCACATAAATTAAGATGTAGATGTGCTTACATCATTATCCCATGATTATATAACATTCAGCAAGTAGAAAATGTTTTTTATTTCTATTTTAAGAATGTAAATTGTGATTGGACCAAATGAACATGGAATTGACCCATTTCACTCAGGTCCAGTACTAGATGAGTCCCATATGTTCAAATTGAAATATGTATATTAATGACCCTATTTCAAAAAATTATAATATTCTTAATCAGTATTTTTATTTCATTTTGCTGGTTAAAAAAAAATAAAAATAAAACAAATAAAAAAAAATCTAAACATCCGAACTATCTTTAAAACAAGAATAATGACTTGGTAATAATAAGAATAAAATTATAAAAAAAATCCTTGCATTTCTTGAATTAAGCTAAATTTCTTACCCAAATGGCAAATGGTTGTGTCTTTTTTTTAAACATTAATCTAGCTAAATTTAGTGAGGTGGCACTTAAAACAAGAAAAAACGATTTGCCAGTGGGGGGTAAATTCTCGAAACTTAAATTCAAGAATTTAAGTTTGAAAACTAGTCTTATTATCTTGATGATGTTATCCGTTCAGTCGGATCCGACTCTCTGCAATTCTATGGGCCATCTCTCGCCACGCTTTCTGGTCTTGGACTTTCCCTTTTAGCTGTTCTGCGCCTAGGCCAGTGTCTGTTTTGATGGTGTCAAGCCAGAGCATTCTTTGGCGGCCTCGTCTTCTTGTTCCACTGACCATTCCAAGCATCATTGCTTTCTCCAATGAAACTGATCGCATAATGTAGCCAGAGAAAGTGAGCCTGAGTCTGGTGATATTTCCCTCAAGTGACATTTCTGGCTTGTTATCTTACACAGTTACAAACACAAGTAAATCTATCTTCTTTAGGATGTTTAGATATTTTTCACTGCAAAATAAGACAAAAATACTGATAAGGAAAATAATTTGCAGTGTAGGTAAAAAAAAAAAAAAAAAAAAAGACAGTCTGACGTAGGGTTGCCACCCATCCCGTAAAATTAGGGATCATCCCGTATTTAAAGATAAAATGATGCGTCCCGATTTGTCCCTTATTTAAGCTGATCAGATGCCATCATGGGGGAATTGTTCCAGATCGCCAATTTAACATTGATATAAGTTGGAATATTTGCCTGTGGTGGGTAAGGTACCGTCTGAAAACTCCACACATTGTGCTAAAACGTGCGAATACTGTGGAGGGTGTGGTAAGGGACCGTCTGAAAAGTCCACAAATGGTGGTGAAACTGTGGAGTTTCTTCTATATAAATGTTCAGTAAGATCAAACAATGTATGAATACAATCATAAAGACAAGTACAGGTGAAGGAAAAAAATAAATAAAATTATTAAAAATTATTTAAAAAAGTTTTTTAAATATGTATAAACCATCCAAAATGTATACATAAATAAGATAAAGAAGACAAATAATCGAAAAAATTAAAATAAATATATTTTTAACTTATAAATTATGTATTTTTTTTTTTATAAGTCATAGGTCAGGAAAGTTCTCATTTTAGCATATAAGAAAGGATATAAAATGTTTATTAATAATGCACACTAACTCAATGCATTTATTGCTAAAACTGTTGAGGATGTGATTAGGGGCCGTGAACCCAACCCCCCCCCCCCATTTAATTGTCCCTTATTTTAAAACTTCAAAAGTGGCAACCCTAGTCAGACGTCTCTTTCTTCGTATGACGTTTCTGCACGCAGTTAGAAAGTTGCTCAGATTGCACAATTTTATTGCATCAGCACAAAATGCCAAAATTCACAGTAATGAGGAACTTAAATTTCCCTTGAGAAACAATGAAACCACATAACACTTTACTAACTGCAGTGCTGATTTTGCTCTGCAGGGGGAGATAGCGAGGGAAACTTTGGTATGAGTGTGGCCGGTGTTTTGCGGGTCAAGAAAGAGCTGGATCGGGAATACATTCCGGTGTATTCGATCATTGTTAAAGCCTCCAGTAACCGCAACTGGTCCCCTCCAAGAGGTCAAAGATCACAGAGAATCCAATTGCTTGACCCAAGCCGTGACCCCACATTACAGGAAGTAAGAATCTTCCTGGAGGACATCAATGACCAGCTTCCCAGATTCACCAAGCCGGAGTACACAGCAGGTAACACATAGTGAATGTACTTGTGGATTCTTAAAGACAATAAATGATGTTTTTTAAATTATTAATATGAAAATACAAAATATTTTTAGGGGTAGGTTTTTGATTTGGGTTTAAAGTGACCCCAAAAGGAACACTTAAGCCAAACTTGAAAATACATACATTTTATTTTATTAGGTATCAAAACAAATGATGCTCTTTGACCTCTTTGTCAGAACTAACTTCACTTTTCTGAGACATTTTTGCAATTACTGGTTATTGCAAAACAACTGGTCCCAATGCCATTTTTGGAGGACATAAGTCAGTTCCCCTCAAGTTTTTAAATGTTTTGCTAATGCCATCTTTTTTTACATTTTTATTATTTATTTTTTGGGGGGAAAAAATGCCCAATGGCTTGGCGTTTTGTTATCTCATGCATTGACATTCATACATTAAGTGTGGCTTAAGTGTTCAAATACTCTTTGGGGCCACTGCATATAACAGGTGTGTGTGTGTGTCTGTTGTTTATGTGTGAGCTTACCTGTTCCCCTTCTCTCTTTCTGTCAGGTGTGGCTGCAGATGCCAAGGTGGGCTCTGATCTGATCCGAGTTCAAGCAATTGACAATGATATCGGCAACAACAGTCTCGTTCTTTATCACATTCTGTCCATCCGTTACATCAAACTACAGTCCAATGACTCTGAAGACATGGGCAACGTCTTCATAATTGGTCTGTGTGCTTTTTTAACACTCAACTTTTGAAATGTCAAATAATTAGGTGTTTAGTAAAGGTATTTGTATAGTACAGTATTTGCTAAGGCAAGCATCAGAGATTTGTGTACCTTGTCCCGCTATTACTGCTTTTACTTTTCAAGTGCCTTGCGGTTAATAAAATGGGCAAAAAATCCTAGACTATCATAGAGACATACTAAGTAAGCAACTACATAGTAACAAACTAACAAACAGTCTGAACACCTTAGAAACCACAACGCAACACTCTGGTAACCACCTAAACTTTTCTATCTTTATCTTTTCTTTTCAGGAGAAACTGACGGCATCATCCGGACATATGATCTGTTCATGGCATATGCTCCGGGTTATTTTGTGGTGGAGGTGTTGGCGAGAGATCTTGCTGGTCATAGTGACATGGCAATAGTGGGCATTTACATTCTTAGAGACGACCAGCGGGTGAAGATCGTCATTAATGAGATACCAGAGCGTGTGCGGCTGTTTCAGGAGGAGTTTATAAGCCTGCTCTCAAACATCACAGGAGCCATAGTCAACACTGATGATGTGCAGGTGAATATGTGTGTTGCAGTGATTAGTATCTTTAAATGTTAACAAAATCAACTCATAGGGATATTCTGGGTTCAAAAACAAATCAAGCTCTCTTACTACTGAATTACTACAGAAAATAGTTCTGACTTAAAGGGGTCATGAACTGTTATTTTGTACTGTTCTCTGAGGTCCACTTATAATGTTATGAAGATTTTTACATAAAAAAACATCATAGTTTAGAAGTAATAGGCTATTTTCTGTCCTGTTTTGACCCCCCTCATTGTAACACACCATTTGAATAGGCATGGCGGATTGTAGACTCGGAAGTAAACGCCCACTGATATGATTGGCTAACAGTTTTGCATATTTAAAAAATCTTTACTTCTATGATTAGGTCCCAGAGTTCCAAAGGACATCTGTGTGCCCACCGATGTAAACTTCTGCATGTATGTTTGACAGCCTACATCCTTCATAGATGGACGCTGCTGTGATTTAGATTAAAAACGCATAAATACTCAGTACATATCAAACGATCTGTAATAACAGCAATAGTGACCACGTAATAAAAAACAGTTACTCACACTTATGTGTTGCGACATTACTGTCGGATCCAATATAGTCGGCACAGCATCGTCTTTTAGTTTCAATCTTTCTGAAAATCCTGCGTCGAATTGTGCCTTGTTTGTAAACGAATCTGCGGTAAAATGAAGTGAACAAAGGACCAAGTTCTTACTGACACGGTCTGGAACTTCATTAAAAATAAAGTTCATCCACACTTTCCTAATGTTGGGATCAGAAGGAAGGGAATGCAAAGACTGTGTTTTTCCACAACTTGGCAATGCACAGCGTCTTGTTGTCTTCGGAGCCATCTTTATCGTTTGGTTTCTGCGTAGACCTGCGTTTGCCTCTCTAGTTATTTACCTACTACATGCGTGAATCGGTGGGCGGGGCTAAACAGGCAGTGATGTAGAAGCATGCGTTGATCTTCTTCTGCAGAGGCGTTGTTTAGCCACACTATTACGTAATAAAGTGGCACATTCCACATCCTGTCGTTTTGGCAGATTGACTTCAGTATAAGCTGTTTTTAGACTAACGAGAAAGTTTTGAGTTCTGAAACTTACAGGCTGTTTTTATAGCACAATGACCTCTTATATGTCAAAAGATCAAGGGAATTTTGATTTCTCAGTTCATGACCCCTTTAACAATGAAAGTTATTGCACTGGAACAAATGTTAAAACACAGGGGAAGATTCTCTAAACAGTTGAGCCACTTTTGCGTGTGGTATTTCAGTGCAAATACCTGCATTATATTCACTAACCACACGCAATCAAATTTAGTGGGCACAATTAGTGCTGAAATTGCGCTGTGTCTTCAATATTTAAATGAAGTCATTGTCATTCCTTTCCACGCAAACACGCCTCCTTTCTATGTAAATTAAGCTCATTACAGATTACGCTTCTTTCAAAAAACTCTGTGCAATTTTCCCTGCGCAGTTTGCACTATTAACGCCAAATGAAAGTAGGCAGTAAACTTTTATTTAAAAGAGATGTTTGTGAACATTTTCAACCGATCATTTCAGCAGTAATTAATCAAATGATGTTGAAGAGCGTTATAACCTGGCATATATCCAGATGCACGGTGTCGTCACACACACTTTATGCATGCTTAAGAGATAGTCCAGGTGTCTGGATCAAAGTGATGCTGTTCAGTCCAGGCAGGGTGGGTCAAATATGGTGGTGTACGGCATCCTCAGCTATATTGCACTCAGAATCGGACTGCAAGATCAGAATTGCGCATGCTAATTGCGTTCAGCGGCAGTTTTGTGGCCAGGTTTTGTGGCCACGTTTGTGCAGTTGCCTGATCTGCATAATTCTTTTAATGAATCGGGCGCTAAACGAGCGCAGTTAGTGCGTGCAAATAAACGACACTTTTAGTGGTCGCAATTCATTCTTAGTGAATCTGCCCCACACTGTTTGGAAAATATATCCACAAGACTTAAACTTTGTAAGTGTTTATATGAGACTAACATATTAAAATCACTCTATAACCTTGTCTGTGCAAAGTTATATCTAATCTTTCAACTCCTGTCAAGACCATGTAGAGCCATTAAATCCGGTAACTTTCTCATGATACATACAATGACACCAGAAAGGCACTGTTTACATGGAGTAAACTCCACCAACAGGAATTACACTGGTAATGAGAAGTTCATCCATCTAGAAAAGTAGTCCCATTGGTAAAAGTATGATTTAGACAATTTTATTACTCAAATAACATTTTAAGCACTTTAACAAAAACACAAGCTGCACATTCCTGCTTTAAATCCTTCAAAATTCCTCACCTCATAGACTTCCACTGCTTGTGCATTACTGTAAACCAGAGTAAGATGTTACTTTCATGCTACATTTAAGACATTACAGTATGTTTTTCTGTAAAGCTGTTTTGAAGCAGTGTGTATTGTGAAAAATGCTATATAAATAATAATTACTTTCTATGAGTGAATCAAATGTTTCTTTCTTGTAGTTTCATGTTGATAAAAAGGGAAGAGTGAACTTTGCTCAAACCGATGTTCTGATTCACGTAGTCAACAAGCAGACCAACCGAATTTTGGATGTGGAGAGGTATATTCCAAACACGACCAATAAATTATGACTTGCATTATGAATGGTGTCATCCACTCTGACACCATTCTCTTTGATCATTTGAGAAAGGATTAATTGATTTATTCATTCAGGGTGATTCAGATGATCGATGAGAATAAGGAGCAGTTGAGGAATCTGTTTCGAAACTACAACATTCTGGATGTTCAGCCTGCCGTGACTGCACGTGCACCTGATGACCTCACCGCCTTACAGGTGTGTGTGTGTATGTGTGTGTGTATGTATTTCAGCTTGTATTTGTTATAGAAAGAATATATTACACTGTATAAACATACATATTTATCTTTCAGATGGCCATTATCATTTTGGCAGTGTTACTCTTCCTTGCTGCCATGTTGTTTATCTTGATGAACTGGTATTACCGCACAGTGTGAGTATTTCTCTCTATTTTGATGCCTCTTAATGTTTGCATTTTTATAACTTTCCTTTTTAAACAAGCCGATTTTAGTGCATGTAATATCCTGAATAAACTGAGTTTAGAAAAGCCAGAGCACAAAGTATTGTGATAAATACCTAGATCCTGTTCTGCCACTTTCAAATGCCACTGTCCTATTCAATCGCTTCCTATCTATTGAAATGGTCTCCTCAGAAATGCATAACCAGGTATCTCACCTAGTTGTGTGATAAGCATCTGTTTGTTTGTGTTTGAATTTTTGACAGACACAAGAGGAAGCTGAAGGCAGTCGTGGCTGGCTCCACAGGTAAGCGGACGGGAATGTTCTGTACATCCATGAGGAGGAAACTGGGACGAGCCTTGCACAAACCAAGAAGACAAACTTGGCTTTGTGTTTGTGTTGTCATAGTAACAGCATGTTTGTTCACATTCTCTCTCTCTTTTTCTCTCGGCAGGGAATCAGGGATTGATGGATATACTGGATATGCCCAACACTAACAAGTACACATTTGAAGGGTGAGAGAGATAACAGATACTGATACATATCAACAAACAACACACACGCATACCTATTTCCAGTTACAGTGTGGTCACAATGTTATTTTCTTTATGAAGTCACACCCAGACCACAGGTCACCAGTGAGTTTCAGCAGAATTCACACAACGTCATTAGTGTGGGTTTGTGTATTTTTACATGCACAGCTACCCTGCTGAAAAGACCAGCTTAACTAGCTATTCCCATGCTGGCCTAGGCTGGTTTAGTGATAAGTCTATGTAGCATAGCCATGTTATTCACCAGCAAACCATCCAGAACACTCTAGCAAAAATCTAGTTATATTTTTTAGTGCTTTTCAGCATCTTGCTTTGATGCCCAATTCATAGCTCCTCCCACAGTGAATTCTCATTGGTCCAGAATTTTGTCAGACATAGCTGTATATTGTAATAACTTCAAATATGTTCCGATTGGCTGTGATTTTTGTCACTTTGTTGTTGGCTCTATTTTTGCTATTTTTTATTTTTTTATGAATCAGTCAAACAGATTCATGAATCAGTTTAGTTTATGAATCAAGATTTATCGGTTTGAATCTCACTCACTCACTGAAGCGCAAGTCATTTTCAGTCATGTCCGATTCAAAATTATCCAAGAATTTTTACTGTGATTTGAAATTTAGGTTTGTGAGACTTACATCAGTCTAATAACTAACTAGTGGTTCATACGACAATATGTAGATGAATGTACACATAGATTCACAAGAAGGTTGTGTAACATATAATATGTTTGTTATTATCAAACACAGTTAGGCCCAATTGTAAGCTTTAATGGACTATATCAAACCAAACTGTTAATCTTCGTGTGTGTGTGTGTGTGTGTGTGTGTGTGTGTGTGTGTGTGTGTGTATTTTAGAGCAAATCCAGTGTGGCTGGATCCTTTTTGCAGGAATCTGGAGTTAGCTGCGCAGGCGGAACATGAGGACGACCTGCCTGAAGACCTGAGTGACATCACTGACCTGTGGAACAGCCCGGCTCGCACACATGTAATACACACAGCTAAATATATTGTTATGAGAAGAATCTACATTGACATATTCTCTTTGTATTGTAGTAAACTGGTGGTTTGACTTTGTAGGGTACATTTGGACGGGAGCCTCAGGCCTCTAAACCAGAGGAAGACAGATATCTACGAGCTGCTATTCAGGAATATGACAACATTGCCAAACTAGGGCAAATCATGAGGGAGGGGCCCATCAAGGTGAGAATATTCACTACATGGACATGGGTTTTTAAATATAACTTCATAAAAGCCTGTTAAGGTTGGAGAACATTACAAACTAGCAAACTAAATAATAACTTTTGACAGAAAACAACAAACAGGTCATTCGATCATCCATTACACCATGTCCTAACCAGGTACCACAATTCATGGTCAGCTGATATAGATTATTTTTAAGGTGCATTCAGTATTTATTTATTAAAAAAAAAAAAAAAAAAAAAATTGCTAATTGCTAAACTTTTAAACAGAAAGAAACAGTAATAGTTGAATAGTATTTTTGAAAAATACTGTTTAAATTGGCTCACTCTTGTTAGATCCGCCAACAGTGAAATCTCATTAGTCCAAAATCCTGCTTGACATAGCTGTACTGTATATTAAACATAACAAATGTTCCAATTGGCTGTGATTTTGTGACTTTGTGCAGTATTTCACTTTCCATGAGGACAGTAAAATTACAGTTGTGCTCAAAAGTTTGCATACCCTGGCAGAAATTGTGAAATTTTGGCTTTGATTTTGAAAATATGACTGATCATGCAAAAACTGTCTTTTATTTAAGGATAGTGATCATATGAAGCCATTTATCATCACATAGTTGTTTGGCTCCTTTTTAAATCATAATGATAACAGAAATCACCCAAATGGCCCTGATCAAAAGTTTACATACCCTTGAATGTTTGGCCTTGTTACAGACACAAATGGTGACACACACAGGTTTAAATGGCAATTAAAGGTTAATTTCCCACACCTGTGGCTTTTTAAATTGCAATTAGTGTCTGTGTATAAATAGTCAATTAATTTGTTAGCTCTCACGTGGATGCACTGAGCAGGATAGATACTGAGCCATGGGGAGCAGAAAAGAACTGTCAAAAGACCTGCGTAACAAGGTAATGGAACATTATAAAGATGGAAAAGGATATAAAAAGATATCCAAAGCCTTGAAAATGCCAGTCACTTATTAAGAAGTGGAAAATTCAGGGATCTCTTGATACCAAGCCATGGTCAGGTAGACCAAGAAAGATTTCAGCCACAAATGCCAGAAGAATTGTTCGGGATACAAAGAAAATCCCACTGGTAACCTCAGGAGAAATACAGGCTGTGTGGTTGTTTCAAGGAGCACAATACGACGATACTTGAACAAAATTGAGCTGCATGGTCGAGTTGCCAGAAAGAAGCTATTACTGTGCCAATGCCACAAATGACAACACCTTGACATGCTTCTGGCACACTGTAATTTGGAGTGACGAGACCAAAATAGAGCTTTATGGTCACAACCATAAGCGCAATGTTTGGAGAGGGGTCAACAAGGCCTATAGTGAAAAGAATACCATCCCCACTGTGAAGCATGGTGGTGGCTCACTGATGTTTTGGGGGTGTTGTGAGCTCTAAAGGCACGGGGAATCTTGTGAAAATTGATGGCAAGATGAATGCAGCATGTTATCAGAAAATACTGGCAGACAATTTGCATTCTTCTGCATGAAAGCTGTGCATGGGACGCTCTTGGACTTTCCAGTACGACAATGACCCTAAGGACAAGGCCAAGTTGACTTTCAAGTGGTTACAGCAGAAAAAGGTGAAGGTTCTGGAGTGGCCATTACAGTCTCCTGACCTTAATATCACCGAGCCACTCTGGGGAGATCTCAAACGTGCGGTTCATGCAAGATGACCAAAGACTTTGCATGACCTGGAGGCATTTTGCCAAGACGAATGGGCAGCTATACCACCTGCAAGAATTTGGGGCCTCATAGACAACTATTACAAAAGACTGCACGCTGTCATTGATGCTAAAGGGGGCAATACACAGTATTAAGAACTAAGGGTATGAAGACTTTTGAACAGGGGTCATTTCATTTTTTTCTTTGTTGCCATGTTTTGTTTTATGATTGTGCCATTCTGTTATAACCTACAGTTGAATATGAATCCCATAAGAAATAAAAGAAATGTGTTTTACCTGCTCACTCACATTTTCTTTAAAAATGGTACATATATTACCAATTCTCCAAGGGTATGCAAACTTTTGAGCACAACTGTACTTGACGCTGGAAAGTTGTAGCATCGCACCTGTTTAGGACATGGTGTTACAGTACTTATATTATACTTTTACAGTTTTTATTTAGCTCCAGTAATTTGTGAGGCCCAATTTCCCGACACAAACTCAGATAACAAAATATAACAAAAGGTATTTTTAATTTATAGTTGTTATTTGTGGTGCAATTTTGTCAAAAACAAGATTTTTTGGGAAACTGATATATGTGAGGTGAGATCATGTTCTTAGTGAAATGAATTATCAGAATCGTGTTTAAGAATTCAGTTCATAAGACACAACATGACCAATCCTGCCATCCAATCAGGGCTCGCTACTCAATGTGGTACTAGATGATTACCTGAGACTCAAAAAGCTGTTTGCTGCTCGCTTGGTCACCAAGTCAACCAGCCATGGTGACCAGTCATCTGTGACAGAGGTGGGCATTGTGACAGGGTGCTGTGTTTGCTCTTCCTCACTGCTGGCTGACTGTGTCTTCACCCTGTCCTATCAGTAGAAACCCTGGGTTCTCCTGCTGACTTTTGCTTCTGTTGTTCTTCACACTGAGTCATGTGACCCGGCTGATGTTTCCCCAGACTGCTGCTGTACATGAGCTCAGTTTTCTCTGCTCACCGTTCTTCACTGCTTCACTGATGTGTTGTTGCTCTCTCTTGGTGTGTTCTTAAAAACTGGATTCAAATTGTGAATCTTCTTGTTGTTAATCTTTATTTCTCTCTTCCTCCCTCACATCCATCCACCAATCCGCAATTCCATTTATCATTCCATCCATCTCTCCATTTATCATTTCATTCATGTATCATTCCATCATCCATCCATCCATCCATCCATCCATTCATGCATCATTTGATCCATTCATCATTCATTTAATCTCTCCACCAATCAATAATTCAATGCATCCATCCATCCACCAATCCATCATCTCCATCATTCCATCCATAACCCATCCATCCACCAATCCATAATTCCATGCATCCATCCCTCCATTCTTAATCCACCCATCTCCTTCATTCCATCCATCCATCCATCCATCCATCATACATCCACCAATCCACAATTGTATGCATTCATCCATCCACCAATTCATCCATCCATCTGTCAATCCATAATGCCATGCATCATCCCTCCATTCAATAATCCACAATTGTATGCATTCATCCATCCACCAATTCATCCATCTCCATTATTACATCCATCCATCCATCAATTCATAATGCCATGCATCATCCCTGATGCATGGCATTCACTGATTGACCCATCTACTTCATTCCAATTATCCATCATCCACCAATCCATGAATACATGCATCCATCTATCCTCCAATCCATTCATCTCCATCATTTCATCTATCCATCATCCACCTGCTAATCCATAATTCTATGCATCTATCCATTCAACAATCCATCCACCTCCATCATTCCATCCATCCATCTGCCAATCCATAATTACATGCATCCATACATCAATCCATCGATCTCCATCATTACATCCGCCAATCCATGATTCCATGCATCCGCCAATTCATTCATCTCCACTATTCCATACACCATCCATCCATCTATCCATAATTCCATGCATTCATCAATCCATCCATCTCCATCGTTACATCCATCCATCCGCCAATCCATAATTCCATGCATCCACCAATCCATCCATCTCCATTCCATCCATCCATCTGCCAATCCATAATTCCATGCATTCATCCATCCATTATTTTAAACACCCACACATCCATCCATTCTCCATGTCGTCTTCTCTTAGTTGATCCAGAGTGACCTGGATGATGACGATGATGACCGTGTTGGTGGAGGTCGAGGAACCATTCGCTTTAAGCACAAGCTCCCGATTGAGCTGAGGGGTCCTGACGGGGTGCACGCTGTTCACGGCAGCACAGGCACTCTTTTGACCTCTGACCTCAACAGTCTGCCTGAAGATGACCAGCGGGCTCTGGCACGCTCGCTCGAAGCTTTGCACGCTGACGGCGGACTGTATGCCGAAAGAAACGCCCGAACCGAATCTGCAAAATCAACGCCTTTACACAGAAACAAGGGCAGCGATACTCTGTCTCAGAGTCCATTAGAGATCACGGAATTATGACTAGCAGAGGCCTCGCTGGTCTGAGACAAGTGACAGCGTGCACACCACTCCTGGCTCTGTATTCTTCTTCGTAAATGCTTTACTGCGGTGTGGAGAGGAGTTCAGGTTTGTTAGGGCCAGGTGTGAGGAAGGTGTAGATGTGTGTGGATAAGGAATACCCAAATAAAGGGTGGCCCAAAGACCTCGAAGGGCTTATTCTGTCAGGGCTATTACAAGAGTGACGATACTCTAACCACACACACTCACACTGCAAATGATATACGAATGCACTCTCAGACCAGTGGAAGGCCAAACATGGACACAAGTTTTAATGTAGTTAGTTATTTCATATTTGAAGGGGCACCAGGGAAAAATATGATGAAGAATATGAATCATTTAAACTGATTTTGATCATATATCTCAAGGGCTTTTCACACTACACATAACCCTGGGTTAATATCTGTTTTAATCTCATTTTAAAGCCACCTCCCAAAAAAGGTATGAAGCGGTGTCAGGGGTGTACAGTGTGAAACAGCAAAGTGCTAGCAGAGTAGTTTAGCAACAGAAAACCAATCAAAAGTTAAACTACTTTCCTCATTCTATTCATGCACATCTACAGTCGCAAAAACAGTCTTTAGTTTCAGAATCTGATGAAAACGTTGAATGCTTAAAAGTGGCACAGTGACATCACCGCTTTAGAGTGAAGAGACAGTATTATTTATTTTTTTACCATTTATTTTTTTGTTTTAAAAGACTAAAATGTGATGTAATTTTTTAGATGTTTAAACACTATCTTCTTTCCCTGTTTAATTGCAGAGACAACTATAAATAATTGATTTCCACAAAAAGCACTGTAGTGTTTTAAAACATCGCTCTCTTTGTTTGAGCATCCCGACCAACCCAACATAGCTACATTGACTCAGCCAATAGTATGAGTTTGGGGCGGGGTGGGACTATATGTTTTGTCATTTTCAGCAAACCTAATTTTGCATTTTGTTTTAGTGATGCTAGGACCAATTCATACAAATTCATACCAACTAACCCTGGGTTAAGTAGGAACAGTGCGAAACGCTGAACAAGATAACCCTGGATTACTTTAACCCACGTTACCTTGAAAATAAACCTGGACCTTTCTAATGTGAAAAGCCCATCAGATATAAAGAGAACAAAAGTCATAAAATAGACTGTACAGCACGCTGCTTTTTAGTGCTGTTCTTTACAGACAAGAATCAAAACTATTTGTGGAGTCAAAAATAAATTTAAGACATCCTAAACATTTTTTAAAAGCAATCCATCCCCAAAAGTTATGTAAACTATCTGAACAAAGAAAACTGAAAGACTACAGTACATTCTAGATGAAAATATATTACAGACTAATGTGGAAAGCAGTCCAGACACTGTTTCCACTGAACTTAGGCCAGAGGTTTGTCTGGTCAAATAGACAAAGAAAACATATTTCATTTTTGATTTGACTGTGGGACTATCGTGTGTTTCAATAAACAGCAGTGAAACTGAACTAGGGCATTAAAGCTCATAAGGTTACAACAAATCTTTAGACACTTCAGCTTAACTTGAACTTTAAAAAAGGGGAAAAAATAAAAAGTCAAGCTAAAATATTTCCGCACAGCCATTGACAGAACACTGCCTAAGAGGGGGGAAAACCATTTCTTTATTTTCCTTTACATTTATATATATATATATATATATATATATATATATATATATATATATATATATATATATATATAAATAAAACAGAGTACAAAAGATATTTTTGAAAAAATGCTGTCCTACCAAACTGAGTTGTGTAGATTGTTGTATTTAAGTGTATTTATTTTTCAACTTATTTTATACCAGATTGTTTTAACAGTTGTGTATGTTGTATGGCATTTATTTTTTTTGTATTCCCCTTTGTAAACTTTTTTTTGTTGTTTTTTTTGTCGTTATCGTCTTGTCACTAGCGATGAGGCTGTAGATGGAAAAACCTTTGTGGATCATGTTTGAATAAATGAAATATGCAACAGTTTTGCCTTAAGGTTGTGAAGATGATATTAACCAAACCAAAAGTCGTCATGGCGACAGCATTCCTCTTTGTATTAGTGCACACTGAAAGGATATTAAAGACAGTTTATAACATGTGTTTTGCAGGACAGAATTATGAATCAAGTCCTGTTAAATATAATGACTTGACCTGATAACAGCATTAAAAATAAACTTTTTTTTCAACCTACATTTCATTTATATATATATATATATATATATATACACATCTGTGTGTGTTATATTGGTATATATTTTCAGCCCAAAGTTGTTCAAAATTAATAATAATAATAATAATAATAATAATAATAAAAGGTTTAGATTTACATTGCATTGAGATGTGATATACTTTTGTTTTATACAGATATTCTTCTGCCATCTTGTGGCACTTACACAATCATACAATACTACTTCTCGACTGGTTTTCCAATGGTGGGAGAGCACTGGGCAATAAATATAATTTCATATATTACAATTGTATGATCGCACATTATATGCATACAGAAAATTGCTGAAGTTTTCTTTTTGTAAAATTTAAAATGTGAAAAAGATAACTTCAAACTACATTTTAGCCACATCAAACTTTATTGACTTACTGAGCTTTAGAATGGCTATCACTGACTTTACTTTGTTTGGTACCAAGGCAAGTCAGCAAAATGAACTGAATGAGATAATATTTTAGGACAAAAATAGCCTCTGATTGGTTGGAGTAACAGAGGTCATTCCTGATTCCTGGTAAAGATGTACAGGGTCGGCATGTGATTGGTGAATATCAAAGTCTGATCAAATCAGGTTCTGATTGGTTGTGCATCAGAGTAACTTTTTGTAGGTCTGGTGGGAGTTCCGTTATGTGGCACGTGCTGTGGAGCTGCCAGAACCAGAGGAGCTGCCCGTCAGAGGCATTTTCTTCAGCGTTCGATTAAGCTACAAAGAGAGAGAGTGAAAGAGGTAAAATAAAATGTGACGCAAATATGTACATGTTAATTCAAATATAGATTTACAGATGACTGTATAGGGAAACCATGCTGCATTGTGTTTTGAAAAACAGTGTAAGAGCGTGTACCTCCTCAAACTTGTGGATCTGTCGGATAAAGAAATCTCCATAGCGACGGGCAACCTTGGTGTCTGCAATATGGATCATGTCCTGATGGGAGTGAGACAGAGTGGTAATGAAAGCATGTTACACAAACAAACAGGTTAACATTAAATATACACAATGTGTAAAGACTTGCCTAACACAATATCGAAATCTGAATGTTCAAAATTAGTTTTATTTACCTCCTAAATAAAACCAATGACACAATACTACATTTTATGATTAAACTAGGGCTATCAATTCATATAATACATTTTGGATTATTTATTTATTTTTAGTTCACATAATCTTAAATTCAGAATTTATAAAAATTTGCATCTAAATATTTTTTTTTTTTTTCCTGCAATGTTCAACATATATAGAGTGTTAAACAGTTACAAGACTCCCCCACACATTTTGCCCAATGCATTTCCATGACTTTCAGTTGTTTTTGATTATGGGATAAGGATTTTTTTTATCCCCTTTTCTCCCCAATTTGGAATGCCCAATTCCAACTACTTAGTAGGTCCTCGTGGTGGCGCGGTTACTCACCTCAATCCGAGAGGTGGAGGACAAGTCTCAGCTGCCTCCGCTTCTGAGACCGTCAATCTGCGCATCTTATCACGTGGCTCATTGTGCATGACACCGCGGAGACTCCCAGCATGTGGAGGCTCATGCTACTCTCCGCGATCCACACACAACTTACCACGCGCCCCATTGAGAGTGATAATCACTAATCACGACCACGAGGAGGTTACCCCATGTGACTCTACCCTCCCTTGCAACCGGGCCAATTTGGCTACTTAGGAGACCTGGCTGGAGTCACTCAGCACGCCCTGGATTCGAACTTGCGACTCCAGGGGTGGTAGTCAGTGTCAATACTCGCAGAGATACCCAGGCCCCCTAAAAATCATTTTATAGAGAATGCGCTCACAAAGAGTAGTTTCTTGGCGAATACATATTTTAAAGCTGAGCATAATTATTTCAAAATGCTCTGAAATTTCCAGGTTTTCTACAACTGTTGCAACCCGGTATTTAAAAAAAAAAAAAAGTACTAGTTTAACCCCTTACACCCTGAAGGAATTTTTAAGGATTTAATACTTAAATGGCATACCCAAAAGTAAGAGCTTATAACTCTTTTATAAAAAAATAAAAAATAAAATAAAAAAAGCAAAGAGGGTCAAATGCATGGCATTAATTTTTGGAAAACCTTTCAAAATTTGAAAAAAAAAAAAAAAAAAAAATTTTTTTTATTTTGATCACGCTCAGACTCTCATGATAAAACACTGCTGACAAAACAAAACATAAGCGCTAAAAATACACTTTTCAGTTATTATTCATGTTTGACATACCCTTTAGACATTACGTATGGAAGGTCATTAAATTAACTTGGGTGTTGTTCTCAAACATGTCAACTATACCAGGAATTTTTTTGTTGTTGATGATAGTATAATGCAATCCAAAGATATAGCATTTGGAACCATGGTTTCCAAGGTGGACTTTTTATTTAGGTGTCCAAAAACATCGCCAAGCAGGTTTTATTGAACACTAAAACAGAACTGAAAACTAGGAATGCAAAAAAAAACAAAACAAAAAAAAAATAATAATAATAATAATAAAAATAATAATAATATATGAAAATACTTGAATACTTCATGAAAGTCCATAATCATACATTTCAGATCACTTTGAGCATCCTCTTGTTTGCAGTCTATGTATGTGCGATCTGGGTCTGTTTAATCACGTGGGACACTTCAATTATGGAATCGGCCAATGATGACGATCTGACACCTCTATGACGTAAAAGATCATGTTTCAGGTGAATCCATCCCAGAGAAACTGTCGCCATAAGCGATTAGCCACCATAACTTATAACAGTTGACTAATCTTTGACTAATATTTCAGGATCTACTTATCCTATTACGCTGAGTGTGGGCTTGTTTTATTCAAAGCCATCTGCTGCAAGTTTTGATGCCACTTTTTATATCATGTTAATTTTTAATGAAGTTATAAACCAAAATATGACGATGATTCTGTTTTCTCGGTTTACCATAGATGTGCATTTCACACGCTAATACTCCCTGTAGTTTGAACACTAAATGAAACAAATCTGCCCGTTATATTCTACTAAAGACCTTTCCAAAGATATATAACATATGGCTGTTTGATCTTTTTACTGGTTCTAAATATGATTATCGCAAATTTGCAAATTATGAAAATGGAACAGTTCTAATTTATCAGCAAATTTAAAAGCAGTATTTGAGAATTGGTCAGATCATCTAAATTCATTGTAAAGATAAGAGTCTATGCTTTAAATTAAAACAACACCTATTTTGTGCAGATCAAGCAAGACCGTCAATCCGCGCATCAACCCTGTTCCTGGAGGCCCCCCAACGCTACACATTTTGGATATCTCCCTAATCAAACCAAACCCTGATTCACCTCATGACAAAAGCTCTTTAGTGGAGACTGAATTGTGTATGTCAGAAAATGTATAGATTAATTAAATTACTCTGATGTCACACCGAAGGAAACCACACTTCAGGATTCTTTCAAGCAGCAGATTTCAATGGTGGAAATAGGCAGCGCTGCAGTTTTAATAATCTTTTAAGCTTTATAGAATGTAATAATGTCTGTTAATGTTAATAAAAGTTATAAAGTAGGCATGTGATGTATTCGGTAATACGGTATATCGTGGTAATTAACATGCACAATATTGTTATCGTGGGCACTTCAAAATACCGTAAATAATTCTAGATAACCTTTTAGCCAAATTGTTTAGATTTTTCTGATCACACAGTAGTTTTTTCCCCATCAGCAAATCAAATTCACAACACTGCGTGTACGCAGCACAAATGACACATGCGCACTGATGTAAACGAAAGCAACATGGGCAAGAAGCATGGCTGGAGGAGGAACACAGCCGACCCTTTATTCACCTTCTAATAGTGTAAAGTCAGAAGTGTGGAAGTATTTTGGGTTCCATAAAAATGTAAAGGATTGTTGGTTGAAGAAGGCTACCCTTTGTGTATAACATGACAGAAAAGTGGCAATGAAACACGGGAACACCTCCAATGTGTTCGCTCACCTGCGGGACAGGTAAGTTTGGACAGTTCCGCTTGTTTTTCCAAACTGTTTTTGAAAACTGAGAGACAACACTCAACTAAGACGACAAAGAAAGTGAACTGTTGTTGCTTTTTGCAGATAATAGCTTGCATTCAAGTGGCTGAAGAGTACTTCGCTAGCAACACAGTAATGTTTGCGTCTTGTAGTAACAACTAAAATACAGTTGTAATCAGCTAATACTACGTCCTGTAATTAATAATGCCAATGTTGCACAATGATGATTTCAATATTAAGTTCATGTTGGAATGCCATGCAATCGTACTTGCATACAGTGTGAGTGAACTTGCGGTAATTACATTTTTAGTTAGCGCCTAGCTATATATTAGCAACTGGCTTGCTATCCAGAAAAAACATTCATGCTATTGTTGCATCCTAGTAGCTGGCCCAATAAAATTAGTCTAGCCTTACATTATCATTGGCCTCAACAAGATAAGTTGTAGGCCTGCACTGATCTGTAATGATCAGTGGCCCCATGGCATAGTGACCATTTAAATATTAAGACCAACTTAAAGTAATATTTGGCTATGTACAGTACTGTGCAAAAGTTTTAGGCACTTGGGAAAAATGTTGCATAGTGAGGATGTCTTCAAAAAGGATGTTTTCATTATCAATTAACATCATACAAAGTCCAGTAAACATAATAAAAGCTAAATCAATATTTTGCCTTTAAAACAGCATCAATTCTCCTAGGTATACCTGGACACAGTTTTTCTTGGTTGTTGGCAGATAGGATGTTCTGAGATTCTTGGAGAATTTGCCACAGTTCTTCTATCTATTTCGGCTGTCTCAATTGCTTCTGTCTCTTCTTGTATTCCCAGACTGACTCGATGTTCAGTGGGGGTCTCTTTGGGGGCCATGACATCTGTTGCAGGGCTCCCTGTTCTTCTATTCCATTCACAAAAGTAATGTTTGTGAGTCTAAAATGTACATTTCCTATTGATACACTAAAGCTGAAAATATAAATAACCATCTTAAGACAAATGCTTTTGTGAAGATTTTGCGCAATACTGTATCTATGGTGTTGAAGGTATTTTTTTATTTTATTTTTTTTTATGTTATGGGTTCTTTTCATAGTTTTTTGTTATCTGTTAATTTAAAAGCCCAGTTTGGTATTGAAAAAGTAATTAAACTAGTTATTAAGAAAACAAAGTTTTTTTTTTGTTTTTTTTTTATCATTTAACCTGGTTTTTTTATGTAATTTAATACCGTGATAATACCGTATACCATGATAAAGCTTTAGCAATTATCGTGACGTGAAAATCTGATACCGTCACATGCCTACTATAAAGGAATATCTATGGTTTACAGTGAAGAAATTGTGTTTTTTTTTTCAGAAATATTGGCAAAACAAGTTTAAACTTGGTTCAGTTAACAGACAAACAATGTGTCTTAACTGCTTAACCCACATACAATAAATAATCATATTTTACTTCAATATGATCATATTCCATATCAAAACTTAATAACAGCCGTTTTTTATTGAACCATTTTATTTACTGCATTAAAAATAAATGCAAAGACATAAAATAATTTTAGCAGAATGACATTATTTTTATTTCACAAACAGTAGTCCATGCGCTGTGGTGGGTGAGACGGGTCCCGTTCCTCACGTTATATCATATTATATATGGTGGTCTTGATCATATAAGATCATCATTAGAGCATATTTGACCTCATATCTGTAACAACAGCAGATCGGTGATCAGAGTTTGCGCGGTTTCATCGTAAAAAAGCTAATATCCGCCAACAGCTGTTGCGGGTCAGTTGTGTCTAATGGAGCAGACGAGATAACAACGACTGTGGCAAGTGAAATATAATAATTTATGTAAAACCCTGAGTTTTCCTGATGCAACAATCTGGTGGAAACATAAAGAAGCCCTAATCTCCAATAATCTGTGGAAAAGGGGTGTTTCAATCCCACAAACTGCACTTTTTGGGCAGTTTCAGATCAATCTGAGTGAAGCATCAATAGACAGCAGTTCTTTTCTGGGCTACCGAAAGAACCCGTTAGTGGCGGGTGGAGCATTTGTTTGTAAACAGTAACTTCATCTATACAAAATGTGCAGTGTTGGGGGGCATCCAGGAACAGGGTTGAGAACCACTGCCATAATATATATTTTTTCGTGATCTGCACCCCCCTCAGCCCGATACCGGGCCGCTCTGAGTGTAAGAGGTTAAAGACAAATAAATGGTTAACAAACACACACCTTGTCAATGTAGAAGTCGACCTCAGAGGCAGACTGAAACTCTCCGTCTAGAGCAGAGATACCACTAGTCCACACCAGGTTCTTCATCTTGTGTTTGAAGACCAGCAGCTGGATACGGAACTCCTGCTCGGACATGTCCAGGAATCCGGCCAGCTTGGCCACAGGCATGGTGGTGTAGAGCTTCAGGAAACTGAGAGATAGAAGTCATATATGAGCTCATGTAGAAGCTTCCACAAAAGCAGATTCTGGTGTTGGAATATAGTTTTCAAATAATGGCCATACGGAAATGATTGCTCGATGCACTTCAAAATTCTTGTTTTACCTGGAAATTGAAACAGAACTGCCTTTAACACTTAAAACTAGGGATGCACCGATGTATTGGGCATTATTTACCAAATTAAAACCATCGGCAAATCGGTTTTAAGCAAAAAATGCTGATATGAATTAAAAATAGACTGAAGTCAGCACTTCATTCTGCACTGTGTAAGCAATTGGCACCCTCTAGCACTCTGGATGGCATATTCCATGATCTATTACACCACAATAGAACATAAAGGAATAGTTCACCCCAAAATGAAAACTTACCCTCAGGCCATCCAAGATGGATCGGAGTTTCTTTCGTCATCAAAACAGAATTTAAGATTTTTAGGATTTCATTTCAGGCCTCCTCCTCTAAACAATGCAAGTGAATATCCTCCATTTTTACATCTCTGTGACGTGCGCTCATGAGAGGGATGACGTAAGCTCATTGGTAAGGTCACCCGTCACGTGGAGGAGTCAGGAAGCGCGTCATTGTTTACATTGTTGTTTTATTATATTATTATTTGGAAATTATTTTTTTATTTTATTTCTATTGTAAACAATGACACGCTTCCTGACTCCTCCTCCACATGATGCGTGACCTTGCCAATGAGCTTACGTCATCCCTCTCATGAGCGCGCGTAACAGAGATGTACGGAAGGGAACATTTGTACTTAAAGTATTTAAGTATTGTTTTGTTTCTCAAATAATCAATCGTTTGCGTTCAGAAGAACTTTTATTGGCCTGAGGGTGAGTAAATTATCAGCAAATTTTCATTTTTGGGTGAACTATTCCTTTAAAAGGGCATTTTGTTTCTTTGGTAACTTTATATTTTTCCATGATGTGGTTGACAATTGCCAAACATATGCATACTATGAATTTGTGATGTTCTACAGTTCTGTTGTTTTGAACTGCAAATACAGAAGTACAAAATAACCTTTTTTCATATCAATCATCATGTTATCATATTTAGTTATTTTTTCTTTTGATTTGTTTTATCTTCTATTTATCTTTCATTGTGTCTCTCTTTAGAATTTTGGCCTGTTATGTGTTCAACAGACCCAATCCATGTTCAATGGATTTTGTGCCTCTTTGTACATTTTAAAAACACAATTCCTAAGCAAAACAGTGATCTGATGACAAAATAAGGTAAGTGGCAAAATAACGGCTTCAGTATAGGCCAATAGTTTTTTGTTAAAATTGGTATAAGTCAAACATTTTCATATTGGTGCATCCCTACTTAAAACTCCATAAGACCGAACAAAATGTGTTTTACCTGCGGATGGTGGAGAGCTGCGCCTGCTGTTGTACCTCCTCCGCAAACACTTTGAGCTGCTGTTGGAATGGTTCTTTGTGGTAATTTGGATGAACGTTGTCATAGTTAGGAACTACAGGCGACAGGAACTTGGGGCAAGCAAAACTGAACAACTCCTCAAACACCTGAAGATCTCTGAGAGAAAACAAGAGAAACAATTGTACATTACCTCATAATATATATTAGGGGTGTAACGGTTCTCGGTAAAAAACCGAACCGTACGGTTCGCCACCCATCATTCGGGAAGCATTGGCACCGCGGTTTACCTCAAGTTTATTGACGCATCTGGAGCACAAGGTTTTGTGAAGAAAATAAAGCGTCAAATAGATACGCACAGTTACAACCTCCGCTAATGCACCTGAATGGATCTGTTGTAGGTGGATACACTCCGCCAGTGTTTCACGTGGGTCAACCTGATGACATCACTGTTCTGCAAGAGTTGTGTGTAGTTGAAAATGGCAAGTGGAGAAAACGAGCCGCTGATAGAGATGCCCCCTGCGTTATTCAGGTCTCCTGTCTGGAAACATCATCTTTTTGCAGTTAATTATAACAGCAATGGTCAAAAAACTTTTACAAAACAGGCACTGTTTGCAGACATCACTCGACAAGAGCGCCGTCTACTGGTAATACATCGACATATGATCATTTATGCCGAAATCACCGGGGAAAGAGCCAAAACTGCACACTCTCCCTTTTGTTTTTAAGCAAGCACTCAGTGCTGATTCGGACAGGCATAAAATAACTTAAGCGATTGGGGTGTTCATTGCCAATGATATGTTTCCCTACTCACTGACGAAGATGTGTGATTTCCGCGTATGATTAAAACACTCGAGCCGCATCACAACATCCCTCGTATCCATTTTAATAGCAAAGTTCCTTCTATAGTGATGTACAGCTTCCAAATATTGAATATATGTGCAATTAAATGCATTTTATGTCGATGCATGTAGCGTAATAGTGCAGGTATGAAGTTAAAATGTTGATTTATTAATTAGAGAAAAGGGTTTTTTAGTTAAAGACCCAGCCAAAATTAACCATGGTTTTACTATAGTAATATTGTAGTAACCATGACTGCTATCACCATGGTTTTCTTTGCAGAAATCATGGTTTTGATACAGTTAACCATGGTTTTACATATAGTATAGTAACCATGATTATACTATATATTGTAAACATGACAGTAACAATGCTGATTTTGTGGTTACTATGTTTTGACTACAAATACAATAGTTAAACTATGGTTACTGTAAAACAATGATTGATGAATAACAATGAAAATGTTTGTTACCAAATAGAGTATTCTTACTTTGGATTTAGCAGTATTTTTTTTTTCTGTACATTGCAAATACCGAACTGTACCGAAACAGTGACCCTAAAACCGTGATACAAACCGATCAGTGAGAAATTTGAACCGTTAAACCCCTAATATATATATATATATATATATATATATATATACACAATGCATACCAGTAGGGCTGGGTGATATAGCTATAATATTTTCTCTGAAATGGCTTTACTTACAATTTATACAAATTTGTTCTCACGTTTTGTGGATAAGGCCAATTCCTACACAAACAGTCACGTTAAATTGAATGCAACAATAATAGTTATACAAAATTTAGTGTTTCAGAAATGAGGCTCATTATGTTTGGTATGTAAACAATTTTCTAAATGAACACATGGAGGAAACATATCTGTAGTTGTGCTCTCATACTCATGAATAACATAGTCAAGGAAGGATTGCGAAACTAGTGAGATGTCACTAAATGGCCAATTAAAGTGTACACTAAAATCAATGTTGCTTAATTTTATCCAAATATATAGTGAATATCCAATATACTGTCCAGCTCTACACATTAATAATTACTTGAAGGCAGAATGTGTGTGCTTTCTTACCCTTTCTGCATGCGGAGCATCTTGTCGCCGTATTTTTCACGCAGTTGTGTGTGGATGCTCTCGTCGATGCGCATGGGGTACATGGTGAGAGCGATAGCCAGCAGCCCGTGCATCTGCTCGTTCTGTTTATTAATCTGAACATAACAGAATATTGATTAAACATCACACCAAATCATAATGACAGCACAGACTAAATCTGATGATATAATGAAATGAATTCAACTTTACAAAGTGTAACATCAGAAATTTTTAAGCACAAATTAACTGAATTTCACAAAAACATGTCCAAGATTTTTTTTTTCTTGCATAAAGAATATAAAGCCTATTTTTATGACAATCATTTTATGATGATTTGTTGCATTGTGACATTATTTTTAAGACAATTAAACATTTCTCCCCCAAATTTCTCATTCTCATACTAGCCAAGTGGACCCAGTGGGCCTGCAAAACCACTTCATTGTCAACCAAAATGCGTTAAACTGTCCTACATGGTGGAAAAGTCATCGCTAACCATCTCGTATTTGTAGGTTGTTCTCTGGAACATGTTTCTGGTCCTCTGGATGTACAGCAGGATGTTGGCGAACACGCGGATGGCATCCTGATAGCGTCTCATCATCAGATACGCGAAACCCACGTAGTAGTAGGTGGTGATCTGACACTCAGGCACACGTGAGTACATGCTCTGAAATACAAAGATACAAAACTAATTTATAGCCATTGATTATGAATACAATGTTTGCATGATAACCTAATCAAATACACTGTTTTTGTGTACTTTTTGTAATTAATTACAATTAAAGCTGAAGTATGTAACTTTTTCAGTGTTAAAATACTTTCTTCTGTCCTTAATATAACTTAATATGCAGAGCCAACTACAGTATTAGTAAAACATTCATGGGTAATTTTTTTTTTTATGGCGCTATGAAAATTGCTCTGTTTGTTTTGAGTGACCTGCTTAGTCATGCTGTAACAACGTTACTCAACCAATAGCATGAGTTGGGGGCAGGACTATCTCTTTGTTTGACCAATGGCAGATGGGGGGTGTATTCAGAAAGCCATTTTGAAAACAAAGGTTTTTTATTTGTGGTGCAGAAATTAGCTTCAGCTTTAAGTACTTCATTTTACACCTCAGTAAGTTTTACTGCTTGTAATTTGTGTATTTTTTTATTTTTACTTGAATAAATGATTGTGTTTCATAGCTTACAAATTTTCACTGTGGTTTCGAAACTGGTATTGAGACTTGGTATCAGCTACTGAAATCTGGATTATTTTATTACCTTTTTGTTGAGTTCAATGTTCTCCAGGACTTTGATGGCCTGATAGTAATCCCCCAGCAGAGAGTGAAGCCTGAGCAACCCCACCAGACTGAAATAACCCAACATCTTATAGAGAGAGTGACGGCCGTATTCACCAGCCACAGACTCGGGATCACCTGTGATAAACAAACAAAACCATCACACACAGATCTGAAGACGACCAACAAGAAAGCCAAAAGCTGGTCTATGAGGAATCACTTCAGTCCTTCACCTCCGCTGGTGTACACCTCCAGCTGACCGTTGATGTTGCTCTTGTCCACCAGAGAGTGAAGAACATTCAGCACGCTGTGTACATTCCAGATCTTGGGATTGTTCCTCAGGAACTCGATCTCCTCCTCAGATTTCTTGGCCGTCTTACAGCGATACTGACTGAACGACTGGAACTACAGATCAGAGAACACCTGAGTTTGTACTAGACAGGTTCGTTTCTTTAGAGACATTGCAAAATACACTTTACGTAAAAGTCTTTTCAGATTTGTTTTATGCTACTTGTACGTTAGCAACAGCAGTCCAAACAGAGAAAGTGGCAAAACAAGAGGGCTTCTGAGACTTTTTGCTCTTACCTGGTAAATGAACTCATCGATAATGTCCCACAGCCACTGGTTTGGAAGCTCCAACGGTGCTGGTCCATCAGCATCTTCGAAAAATACAACCACATGTAAATACCATTACATTTGTGAAACTAGTCTAATGAAAAAACGCTTTAATTATTAACAAACTACAAATGCTGAATGAATAGTTTGGACTCACTGAGGATGTAGTTGAAGAGGTTGCAGTAATTATAGTATGACTCGAACCTCTGGTCAAGAGTTGGACCTCCCTACACATGAGAAGATGATTCATTGTTTACAAGCATGAAAGATACAAGAAACTAGGCTAGTTTGAGATTAACAAGTTCTGCGCAGAACCGATCACAGGTGATCACCGGCAGGTGCATGCTGGTTAGAAATCTGTCCGACTTGCTGTGATGTCATGGCAACGTATGTCAAAAATACAAGGCGGCCACAGTTTTTAGAGCCAGGAGGCCAAGTTGCTTTCTCCCAGCTGTGCAAACTGCAAGCACAACAGAAAATGACTTGCCGATGACACAGCTTAATTCTTATTGGCTTAAACACCCGTGATATTTTGTTCTCTTCTAAAGTGTTTGATTGAATAAACTCTGATATTATGTTTTCATTAGGGCTGGGAAATTTAACGCATTCATTTCTGCGATAAATTGTTGACTGTTTAATGTGTTGAAAATAAAATTAATGCAATTAATGCAGTATCCGTTTTTTGCACTGAACTTCACTGTTTTTCCACACTTCCTATGGCTAAAATTGGCATATATAATTTTTCAGTAGGTACACGCTCGACTCGACTGCACATCCTAGCACAGAAACTGATTGTGTGGAGCAGTGCATGCTTATTCATTACGTGCTGCGCATGTCCCGGGCATAATAAACACAGGAGCTGCTTTACTGTACAGAGAATGGAGACTTCACACGCAAGCGGTGAGCCAGGTGTGGGAAAGATACAGGCAAGCTGCTGTATCTCTTTGCATCGCCCTTAAACGCTCACTCGCTGTCATCTGAAACAGAGTCAAAAGCAAAACAGCATGAGAGAGACCCAGCGTGTGCGCTAGAGACTGAACGGAAGCATGTTTACATATACTTGTATCAAAGATTTATACCTGTAGAAATCTGTCTAACTATATTCGTAAAAAAAATAAAAAAAAATTAAAAAAATAAATGACGATTTTAACATGTACATATTTAAACAACTAAAATAAATGATAAATGATAAAAGTATGAAGTAAATATATTTATAATAAAATTTTAATGTTTGTTGTAATGTACCATATACCATGATTAATCACGATTAATCACAGAAAACTGTGCGGTTAACACTCTGACAGTATGATCTCTGTATGGGACATGTGATTGTTGTCATATTTCTAAAATATCTAAATTACATGTGTATATTCAACTAAAAATGATTGAAAAAGACACTGCTTTAGGGGGAAATGAAATAACAGGTCCATGGGGTAACTTGTTCATCATATTCATTTTCATTTTAAAAGAAACGTATTTAATTTAAATAGCATCCACTTTTTCAGCAACAAAGGACACTAACGCGAATTTACACGACATTACGCTGATCCACTTCGAGAAGTGAGTACTGTCCGACATGACAGCACTTGCTTCACTCCTCCCCTGACTGCAGCCACCTACTCTTGTCTTCTTTCAAGGCGAGACATTTGGCAACTCAAACGAGCCTACTTTCTTCACGTCAGACAAGAGCTGATACTTAATCTAGGGGGCTAAATCTATATTCACAGACACTTTCCTCCAAACAAAATGTAAGAAAGACTTCAAAAACATGTTTAACAAGATATATGAGCAGACATACGCTGACTTTGGCATAGATGTGTCTGTAGTACAGCTCTTTGTAGAGGATCAAGAAAACAGCATCTGTACAAAACAGAACAAAACATCATGCCCAGGTCAACAAAGAAAATTATTCCTTCAAATTGCTCAAACAATGGACCCTTTTCACAGACTGTGGCAGCGGATTTCCACCTTAATTTAGCAGGATAAGTCTTGTATGATATAAAAGGTTACCCTGCTATACTTTACATCCGCATTCCAAACCTGGAAATGTGGAAAGGGTCCATTCAGATTTTCTGCTTCCTGAATGCTCCAGAAAAACCCAAATCATTTCACTCACCATTACCGACCAGGGAAGCGATGGCTTCTGCCTCTGGCCATGGCGATGTCTTAAAGAAACGTTCTGTAAGCTTGTTCCAGCTAAAATGAGTAGAAAGCGAGTTGAGATCAATATTTTTTTCATACGTTTGAATACAGTCTATATAAACTGTATGGTTGTTCACCTATTCTCATAGACATCCTGGATCTCGTAGATCTTCTGCTCAATGCTCTCGCTGGACACACGGTTGGCCTGCAGCTCGTAAACCTTCTGGTCGATCAGGTCAGAGATGGTTTTATGGAAATACTGCAGGAAGTTCTTAATGACCTCAGGGATCACATGGTACGTCTGCTGATGCTCATACTGACGTTCATAAGCCAGATCAGCTTTAGGGTCACCTACACAAGACACACAGTTTATACAGCTTTGGTTTTCAGTTTTCTACATGCTTTACATTTAAGGTGCTGTAAACGGTTTTAGCTGTTCAGGAACTTCCACGAGACTGTGCTGTAAAATTAGACATGCCCCCTCTTTCCAAAACACCACTCTCCAAAGATCGCATTGAGACCGAGTGTGTCTTCTCATGGTTGTCGAATACGACAGTAGCAAAACAGCGCCCTCAGCTGACAATTGTTATGAATCTGAATATGACAATAAACCTGAATGCTGCATCAACTACTACACTATGAGAACTTGCAAAATTATTGACAGGCAGAAAGCACAAAGTCTTCTGATTGGCTATCAAAGAATGTGTCACGGTTACATTTTTGTTTGTTGATTACACAGTCTAGTGCTGTCACACACATAGGCAGACCGATATATCGGTTTTACCGATTAATCGGTGCCGATAGTTCCTTTTTGGAACTATCAGTTATTGGCAAAAATCTATGTCGAAAGTTGCCAATTTTTTTTTTTTTTTATTCCTCCATGTTTCTCCTCCAGCAGATTCTACAGTTCTAACAACTTAGTTCTACAGTATAACAGCTGCCTCTAGAGGTGAAATAAAACCATAACTGACTAGCAATATTCATACACGTATATTTTTATCCTCACTTCAATGCAAATTTGGTTATTTTGATTAGATAAAAGAAGTGTTCTAAATTGAAGTGAGGGAACGAAAAGAAAACGTGACTATGGAAACGTGCCCTGTCAACACATACATCATGTCTCCAACTTCATATCTTGTGAATAATAATACAAAACACACATCTGATGAAATTATATCTATATACACTGGTGGCCAAATGTTTGGAATAATGTACAGATTTTGCTGTTTCGGAAGGAAATTGGTACTTTAACTCACCAAAGTGGCATTCAGCTGATCACAAAGTATAGTCAGGACATTACTGATGTAAAAAACAGCACCATCACTATTTGAAAAAAGTCATTTTTGATCAAATCTAGAAAGGCCCCATTTCAAGCAGCCATCACGCCAGCAACTTATTCTTGAGTAATCATGCTATTGTAGGTGCGTGAGAAATGCCCGACAAGACAGCCACATCTATGGCAAGTGCTACAGGAAGCATGGGATGAAATGTCACCTGAGTATCTAGACAAACTGACAGCTAGAATGCCAAGGATCTACAAAGCTGTCATTGATGCATGTGGAGGATTTTTTTGATGAGAACTCTTTGAAGTAGTTTAAGAAGTTCTGACATTTTTGTTTCAAATTGTAATAGTAATTTTTCACATTATGTCCACTGTGATCAGTTGAATGCCACTTTAGTGAATAAAAGTATCAATTTCTTTCCATAAGAGCAAAATCTGTACATTATTACAAACTTTTGTCTGCCAGTGTGTGTGTGTGTGTGCGTGTATATGTATATATATATATATATATATATATATATATATATATATTTTCTAAACCCTTCATCCGATGAACAAATAGGCTATAAAAAGCTTAATTTGGTAAATACTTAAACATAGAGCATTGTAACAGAGCCAAGTAGCCATAATTTCAAAATAAGAGTCCCGAACTAAGTAAGTGTATTTTGGCCTTGTTCACAAGTGCCCTTAAAGTGGAGTCGGAAATATCATAATTACGAGTTCCAGTGATACAGCAAAGTCGTATTTATTAGTGGGTTAGATGAAATTCTAGAAGTTACACGAGTTTCCAAGTCTGGACTTTGTAAGGGGAATGTTGACATGAACAATTATGGAAACCAATGATTTTGCAAAGTTATTTGAACTTATTGTAACTGTAATTTATTTTAAAAAAATACTAATTTGTTATTTATGACAGTAAACTAATGACTCACCATTCACGGTTTATTTTAAGCAAATACCATGCATTAATAAATCGTATATGTTGTGTATACGTGATGCAGGTTTATCCACTTGTGTTTATTTACCGGTACAACATAAAAAGAGCTCTTGCCATCGTTCATTGTGTATTTGTTTAAGTTTGGCTTCTTCAGTGATATCTCACTGAAAATCTAATAAAAAAATAACTACTGATAGTAAACCAAAGACTTACTATATATGCACAGATGTGATGATCCTGTTTGATCTGATACTCACCGGTGTGATAGTCGTAGTCACTGGGATAAGTATAAGGGTCATACTACAGACAGAAGATAAGTAAACACAAAAGAGTTTAGTAAATAACAAAGCAAGACGACTATGTTCAATGAGTGAAACTGAAGCCTGCTCAGCATCCTTCTCTTTATTAGCCAACATGCTCTGAGCGCGTTCATGTATCAAACACTCTCTCATGTTCCTCACTGTAACACCGGGAACGTACACTCGCATCCTCATCCTCAACCGGGTAAGACATGATGACGTTTATTCCTCTGTTTTCAGTTTAATCCGTAAATAAACCTCGACGCTACCGGCCAACCGTGCAGCGCGGAGGAAAGAAAGGAAGTACACCGCAGCTCTTTCCGGTGACGGAGCCGCCATCAAGGAATTGTGGGACAGTGGTGGTATATCGGCGGAATAACTTGAGCTGTTTATCTTTGGGACTCATTAACTAAATATAAGTTGTGTAAAATAGCAAAAGGTCTGCGTTGGTATAAAGGTCTGGAGATAGTCTGAAATGAGCAGACGCTTTTATTGAAAACGACTTCGACTTTTATTGAAAGCGAGAGATTCATCCTGAGGAAATGACGTGAGAAGTGCCGCAAAGATGAAAGCGTGAAAGAACAATTTAAGAATTTATCGCCATTTTTCCCCCCAATATAAAGAATTTATATTACTGATCTATCATGTTTGCATTATCGAGTTGCCATGGTTATTAGCTAAGTTGAGACACTGTGGTATTCCTCCAGGGGGCGCTCGCAGAGATCTATACCAAAGTAATAATAATAAAATAAATGTAAAGTAGTAGTTTACTGGCATGGTTGTTATAGAATACAGTATTGCCAAGGTATTAATATACATGGCAAATATGTACCAACAACGTTGCTAAAGATCTCTGGGCTTTTACCATAGGAGAAAGTGTACCGGTCAACTAGGCTCGTGTCTAGAAGGGATCCCTCTCTCGTCAACTTCTCGCGCATGCGCATTCTGTTAAGATGGTTTCGCCTGTGCTATTTTATCTCAGCGTATTAATGATGGAAAGCATTAGAAACTTCAATAATATAACATTATTATCATCATTATCATAGAGTGACTATTTGCACTAGGTGAAAATACCTGCCACATAGTGAGGCTATTTGCACTGAAATAGTCTGGTGGAAACAAAGAAATTAAAGGCAAACTGTTCTTTGAATGTCTGTTCAATAGCTTAGTGTGATAAAATAGAGTGGATGTGCTTTTTCTATGTGGATGACCTGGGTTCTAATCCTCCTTTTGACCTAGTTTTCTGTCACCACTCTTAATATTTTTCTTTAAAACTACTTATAATAATAAATAAAATGAATATAATGGTTGGTTTTATTGCAGTGATAGGTTGGGGTGTCTGTGGGACTCTAGATAAACACACTGCGGTGATGCCCTGTTTGTATTTAATTAGAGGTGCAAATAGTATCTGTCTAACACTATTTGCACTTAGTGCAAAGATGTTGCTATTTACACTTAGTGCAAATAGCCTCTACTTTATAATTATTAAGAAATCCTGTTGTCATTTTGAAATCTCATATAGCATCCCATGTTTCTTGGATACAGTAATATTTTCACATAAGTTAATGTTAAGGCACATATTACTTTCAATCTTAGATTCTGTTATTGTGACTTGATTGACATTAATAGTAATTCATGAATTAAAAAGTGATTGTGTTGAAAAAAAAATTATTATCTGCTGTTTAAAGACGTTTATCTCTTTTAGAACTGGGAAATGTCAAACAAATGTTGTGGAGATTTAGTTTGTGTTCGGCAGTTCACACTCCTATTCAGTCGAATTTTGTCCCCACTCAAGGAACCTTTGTTTATTAAAGCATATATTTGCATTTGAGTGGATTAGAACCCAGTGATTCTTATATAAGGGGCGAAATGTTACCACTTGAACACCGAGTCAAACTCTCATCAACTGAGCTGATTGATGTACTTCTCCAGTGACCAATAATATCTCATGCCCAAATGTAGCAAACGTAAAGCTAAAGTTATCAAATTTATTATGTGAATATTTATTTTTTAACTTGAATTGATCATCAAATCTGACAGTTCATCAAAACAGACCATTTAAAACAATCTTTTACGAGCGCTCCTCGTTTCTGTGCGACTTCAAATTAACGCCATGTAAGAATCTCGCGAGATTGACGAAAGAAGGATCCCTTCTAGACACGACCGTCAACTAGCGTGTTACGACAGTAAGTCACCGTTTGCGGATACCATACATTTGAATGGAAAGAGCCGTAAACTGACAACTACCTGTCGCAAAATTGTCAGTTTCTTCTCTTATAAACAGCAATTTTATATGAGTAAACTCCACACATAGTTCATTCCAAAATGATTGTTCAGTGTAAAACATGATGAGGATTAGCGGATAAGCGGTCAATTCATTACATTTCCTCACAAAAACAGCACACTGAAGCATCTCCTCCATATACATCAATTCAACAAAAAACAAAAAGCGGTCTCTTGTCTCATTACTACGGTACGGTACTACTGACCACCCCAGTGTTCCGCCATAGAATGTGTAATGGACCGCCGCGGTCTATATGCATTGCTATGCTAAACAACGCTTTTTATGTTGATTTCTTGCAAATATTTGAACACTAATAAGTATAATAATTTAAATGAAATAATTGGAAGGATTTGTACCATATAAATGAAATTCTGGCGTAGCGAATACTATAAAAAAGATTTAGTAAAATTCTTATTCAAGGAGAAAAAAAAGGCGACTGTGATTGGTACATCCTGACCAGCGCTGAGAAAAGTAACAGATAACATGTGACAACGCCGTCTGCGCTTCAGCACCTGACCAATTAGAAACAAGTTCTGGGCCGCTTAACCGTGCTGATCGGTCTTAGTAATAATTTTAGTTGTCTTGTCGATTAAATGGATATTAAAATGTTTTATATAACTATTTTTTTTAAATAATTGTTACATTAATAAGATTTAAACGCGGCCGGCGTAGTCATTTGTTATTCAATGCATTTTAATGTAATATATTTAGAGCTGCAGTACCATGAGTGTCCTGAAGATGGTGCGAATGTTCCTATTTTTGAGCACTAACATTTGCCCATCAGCTTCGCTTTAACATTTTGTAGCTGAGTTTTATTGGCTTTTATAATGAGGAATAGCTCAACAAGATAAGCGATGAAACACCGCGGAGGACAGCGCTTTGTTAAACAACACGACTATTGTTCCACCCAAACTATATATAGTGTGCCGCAGTTCTCTGATGATTTGAATGAGGGAATTCACGCTTCACTGAGCAATGATTTCACATGAGAGGCAAAAAATAGAAACTGCGCCCTTTGAATTAGCGATAAATAAATAAGCTAGGCTTTGAAATCCCACGTGTAGTTTTGTCTCAACACTCGTGGGAAGGAGGCTGTTATGAGTTTCAATAACTGGTGCCATATGTCTACTTGTTTGGCTTGAAGAGGATTGGAGAAATGCTGTTAAAAGTGTTTGTTTTGAATTCGTTTAAGCCACTTTGGCATGTAAGTGCAAACAAGCTAAAATGGTTAAAGAAATTCAAAACACACACAAAGAGACACTAGGGAATTTTTGTGATGATGATGATGATGACGATGGTAATCCTAAATGAAGATGAGAAGGGCCAAAAGTAAGCATACTTTAACGTTGAGTAACAGGCATATAAGGACGTTTGATATCACTTTATAGGAGCCTACCTTTAACAACATTAACAATTATTTTACATTATTTATGGTACAACTGGGCTAAATGCTCACCTTAAGGAAAATGTGCGTTTTTCTGGTCACAAAGTGTATTAAGATGGAAAAACGAAATTTCTTTTTATTGAATATTGATGGAGCAACATAATTTGTGTGAAAAGAAATAATAAGTGAGTGTTGTTTTGATTACAATTAATAAAAAAATGGTAACATTTGGGATAAAAGCCCCCCAGGTGGGGGTTATAGTGATATTGTGTAATAAGGACAATATAGGGACACATTTCTCAACTTCAGAAAATACATTTGAAACAGCAAGATGCTTTTTTGAGTGACAAATTAAGATAATGCTTGTTCAGAATAACTACTTCAGAAATGGGTTAACCATTTTTTTGTTAATTTCAATCATATTTGGCATTTCATAACATCTCATATATATTATAAACAAAAAAAATCTCCATTATAATTGGATCAGTCAATGCAAGTCCACTTTGAACATTCTTCATAACAAATTTATTCGCACCACTTTAAAAAAACAAAGTGTTTTATAGGGGTGTTTAGCCCCTGCAATTGGGGCTTTTTGCCTCAAATACTATCCTTTCACTTATTGGACAGTTATTAAAAAAAATTTGACTTAATTACCTTGAACAGAACTGAAAATGACAAATAAGTAGTATATATTTCTCATTAGATACATACATTTGCAAAATTGTAAAAAAAATAAAATGAATAAATATTAGATCAAATTGCCTCAAAATCAAACTTTAGACATTGCACACATTAATCTCATGGATCAGGAAAATACACTCACTGAGCACTTTATTAGGAACATGGATTATGGATTATGTAATCAGCCAATCGTATAGCAGCAGTTCAATGCATAAAATCATGCAGATACGGGTCAGGAGCTTCAGTTAATGTTCACATCAACCATCAGAATGGGGAAAAAATTTGATCTCAGTGCATGATTGTTGGTGCCAGATGGGCTGGTTTGAGTATTTCTGTAACTGCTGATCTCCTGGGATTTTCACACACAACAGTCTCTAGAGTTTACTCAGAATTGTGCCAAAAACAAAAAACATCCAATGAGCAGCAGTTCTGCGGAGGGAACACTTTTTTGATGAGAGAACAGAGAATCAAAAGGTCAACAGAGAATGGCCAGACTGGTTAGAGCTGACAGAAGGCTACGGTAACTCAGATAACCACTCTGTACAATTGTAGTGAGCAAAATAGCATTTCAGAATGCATAACATGCCTAACCTTGAGGCGGATGGGCTACAACAGCTGAAGACCACGTTGGGCACTTTATTAGGACCATATGGTGAGTGTGTGTGTGTGTGTGTGTGTGTGTGTGTGTGTGTGTGTGTGTGTGTGTGTGTGTGATATATATATATATATATATATATAAACCAGCACAGGATATCACTCATTCCCAAACAGTAAGTGATTTACGTGTGTTCATGCAAAGAAAGAACAGAGAGAGAGAGAGAGAGAGAGAGAGAGAGAGAGAGAGAGAGAGAGAGAGAGAGAGGGGATAAGACGACAGAGAAGAGTTTTTAAAATCCTCAGCTACCAGCATCTTTAACAGATTCCTCACAAACTCACCTCCCGACTACAGCACGGGCATCCGATAAGACCTGCGCGGAGACACACACACACACTCAGAGAGAGGGAGCTGCACACAGGCAAAGTCGGGACAGTCCAAACAGAGCGCTTCACTTCATTACGCACAGATTGCGAAGAGGAAAACAGGACACACTCCACACTAACGCTACTGCAGATATATCTCTTATCAAGAGTGCGAAGGACCGGATTTCAGGAATTAAGCTTCACTTTGGAAAAGAGTTTTTGTGGATTTTGTGCGTCTGGAGAAGTTTGAGGATGCGCGTCTCGATCCTGCTGCTGCTCTGCGCTCTTTACGCAGGAGACGCGCACAAACTATCCGCGCTCACGGTGAGTCACCAAACACTTTATATACTAGGTTTCAGTGCGGCACTTACAATGGAAGTGAATGGGGCCAATCCGTAAGCATTAAAATACTCACTGTTTCAAAAGTATAGCCATAATACATAAACAATATGCATGTCAACATGATTTAAGTGCAATAAATTAGCTTACTAACCTTTTCTGTGTAAAGTTATATCCAAATTTACAACTTTGTGGCCATGTTGATGTAATGTCAACAAGCCCTAAACCCTAAAATTACTGTTAAAATGATTATTTAAATGACTTTACAGCTCAAATAACACGAGTTTTAACAAAATAATTAATTTGAGTGCTTTTATAAAATTATAAGCTTCAAATTTCTGCCTTTAACCCTCCAAAACTTTGGCCCCATTCACTTTCATTGTAAGTGTCTCACTGTAACCTCGATTTTTGCTTTTTTTTTAAAGAAAAGGACAGACAAGTCGAAAGAAATTTTTGTGGTAACCAACATTATGCAACAAATGCTGTCTATATAACTTAACTTGTATTGAACCCAGATTATTCCTTTAAAACAGACCTATTATTATTAGGGTTTTATATATTCTAAGTCTCTCTGAATCATTGGACTTTTAAAATCTGGAATTGTCATCCATTTTGCTTTTTAAGCTTATGCATATGCACATTATTTTGTCATCTTAATTAACTGGTATTTAATATTAGTCCAACATTTTTTCTATTTAATATGACTGAATCAGTCATGGCAACATTAGGTTACACTTACTAAAGTAATTTAACAAAAGTCATTTTAAGTGTCAGATAAGGTAGAAATAGCTTGTTAAAGACAAACAGCAAATTTCAAATTTACTGTGTAGTAAATTATGGTCAGTCCGACATTAGCCTGACATCAGAATCAGAATTCATGTTTATTGGCCAAAGGACACAATAAACAGGCCAGGTGCTTAAGGTTGATAATTACAGGATGATTTAAATTTGGGTGCAGAGCATCTTGGCTGTTTATACAGTATGTGCTTGTGTGTTTGTGTTGTAAAATGAGAAGCTCAGATACTAGAGTAAGATGACATGAGCAATCTTGGGAATCCTATTTGGGCTCAGGAGTGGTGATGTTTGTGAACTCTCAGACTCTAAATTCTTCAAGAAGGTAATCAGAGCTCCACAAGCTTGCTTTCACATCTGTGTGTACAGTAAATCACTACAGGTGCACTCCCACCCCATACTTTGCCTTATGTGTGACAGGGGCTTGGGTATTTTTGCCCACTGAGCGCTGGGAACTTGGTGAGATTTTCTCCCCTCCCTGCGGTCGCTGGCCTCTACATGGACGTCTGCCTGTGTACACAGGGTTAGGGCCGCTGATTGCGGGAAGCCGCTCCCCATTAACCGAGTGAGAGAGTAAGTGTCGTCTGGCCACGAGAGAGAGAGAGAGAGAGACAGACCCACACAGGTCCATCCAGAGCTTGGACACAGAGCAGCTTTGATAGACCACGAAGCCCAGGCATTTATGTCCAACCAAGTCAGCCCTTGCCGAATGCCTGAGTGGGTTTGCACTTTCAATAGAGAGACAGGAAACGGCCCACTTTCTAATCCATAAATGTTGGTCAATAGTCAATATTTGTGTACCTGTCAGGGATTGCAACAAATCTAGTATGTAATGTGTGCTTGGCAGCTAATTGTGGATGTTTTTTTTTTGTTGTTTTTTTTTGTTTTTTGCAGCTAATATTTGCATTTGAGGTCACATTTTAGTTTTTTTCCCTAAATGCACAGACAATATGCAAAGAAATAAAGAAAAAAGGACTAATTATTTCATGCGTGACAGTATTCTTTGTTGAATGCATGTGATAATCATATTGCTAAAGGACAGAACCTTGGGTGACACAGATGTGTTTTGTTTCTGTAGTTCTGTAGGAACGAACATCCTAATTCTAGACCCCATGAACTCAAAACTGTCTATTAGTACATGCATATTAGCTTTGAGGCCATCTACGTATATGCTGGTTTACTCTTAACTTTTAGCATGTATATATATAGCATATAAGCATTTAAAATATACCCTTTCTCTTATGAGAAACTGAACCAGAATTTTTTATTGACTTATCTTGCAATACACTGTTTTTTTTTTTTGTTTTTTTTTGTCTAATTAAATGCTCTCTAGATTGAAAATGTCCCTCCCACTAATACAGACCAACTAGCAAGTAGGTTCCTGGCTCTGATGGAACTAAAATCTTATGGGCTATTTAGTCCTTCGATATGCCTGGGCCAAACATCTGAAAACAAGTCAACACAGGACAGAAAACAGCACTTGTTAAGCCATTTCCAGCCTAAAATGAAAATCACATGACTGTGGCGACATATTTGCAAAATTATATGTGGTTTACTACGTATATCGCGGCAGTTCCGAGGTGAAATGTCCACTGAGTGGTGCTAAAAGCGAGTTAAATGTTCTCCCAAATAGATGAGTTTTTTAAGGTTAATTCTTTATCGAGTTTTACATCAACAAAACCGACCTCCCTACCCTAAAACTTAAAACTAAACATAACCTAAGCAAATGTGAGTAAAAAAAAAAAAAAAAAAAAAAAACAAAGTTGTCATTGTTGTAGCGCCTCTTATGTTTATTTCACCAGGAAACTTCCGTGGTATGTACAACTAGCCACGTAAAAATAATTTTGCTAAAATGTTGGTATAGTAACATGATTTTATGAGATGAGGTTGGCCATTTCATGGTGTTTTTAATGGGATAGTTCACCCAAAAATATAAATTCTGTCATCATTTACTTACCCTCACATTGTTCCTTACCTATATGACATTTTTTGTTCTGTGGAACATGAACAAATGCACTACTATGGATAAAGGATGCAATGAAAGAGACTGAAAAGTGACTGGGAATAATATTTCGCCTAACATACTCTTTTTGTGTAAGAGTCATACAGGTTTGGAACAACATACACTCACTGAGCACTTTATTAGGAACACTATGGTCCTAATAGAGTGCCAGATGTGGTCTTCTGCTGTTGTAGCCCATCCTCCTCAATTCTGAGATGTTATTCTGCCCACTGAACTCTACAGAGTGGTTATCTGAGTCACCTTAGCCTTTCTGTCAGCTCTGAGTAAACTCAAACCAGTCTGGCCATTTTCTGTTGACAAGGCGTTTCCATCCACAGAACTGCCGCTCACTGGATGTTTTTTGTTTTTGGCACCATTCTGAGTAAACTCTAGAGACTGTTGTGTGTGAAAATCCCAGCAGATCAGCAGTTACAGAAATACTCAAACCAGCCCATCTGGCACCAACAATCATGCTACAGTTGAAATCACTGAGATCACATTTTTACCCCATTCTGATGGTTGATGTGATCATTAACTGAAGCTCCTGACCCGTATCTGAATGATTTTATGCATTGCTCTGCTGCCACACAATTGGCTGATTACATAATCACATGAATAAGTAGGTAAATTTTGTGCAGTCCAGTTTCCTCTGGTCTTTGAGCCGCAGAGATTTTGCCTGGCATACCCATTTTGGTGCTGATGGAGGCTGTTAGCACTGTGGCCAGTGATACAGTTGCTGTCAATGTTTCTCTGTTGGCATCTGCAACAGCTGGGCCTTCTGGGATGGCAGCTATGTGGCATGGGCAGATATGCTGTTATTTGAGACTGAGTAAACAGGGGAGTTTATTTCATGCAAGGCTTTAGGTACGAGCCTCTCGCTTTCACAACATTTCAGCAGAGCCTTGTTTAAATAAGCCAAGTGTCCTGAGATCTCTGATTCATCTGTAGTCAGTCGACAGGCTCGGTTGGTGAGAACAGGTAGAGACAAATTTTGTAAACGATTACACCACTTTTGCATGCGGTATTTCAGTGCACAACCCTGCATCCCAGGCCACATTCATACTATTCTGTTTAAGTTTAAAACCTCTGTTTTCAGTTTCCTAATGCAATAATTTTCCAAAGTATGTGGTTAAAGAGAGCATTTTTGAATGTCTGTGTTTTCTGTGGAGGAAAACGCCATTCCATTGTGTGAATGAGAGGCGTAAACGTAGCAAAATCAATGGATTTTCAAATGAAAACGGATTTGTGTGGATGTGGCCTTATTCACGAGCCCCCCCGTAATACAGCTCGACCAGACGCTATTTGCACCGGTATAGCGCTGTGACATGCATATTTAAATTAAGTAATTGTCATTCTTTAGTGCGAACATGCCTCCTTTCCATGTAAATGAGGCTTATAAATGTTTGCATTATTCACAATAATCAGCGCTATTTGGCTGCTGCAACTAACATTGTGCTATTACTGCCCGCAGAAAGCAGGCGGTAAACTGAATTTTATTAAAAAGAGATGTTTGTGTAGTACATTTTCTGTTGATCATAGCAGCTGTAATTCATCAAATAATGGAGAAAAAGAGCATTATAACCAGCCACTTCATTATTTGTTATTTTATTTTGCTGCACAAAATTGTATTCAGCACTAAAGTTTGTTAATTTCCTTTGGTGAATTTGTTGCTAAAACATATATTATTCAAAGAAATGAACTATTAGCGGGCGTAATTCATTCTAGTGTATTCTCCCTGAGTGTGTGAATGTCGCCAGCATTTTTGGCTTAAGAGTTGCCGCAACATAGTCTCATCACAATTAGAAATAATTTGTATGAGATGGCGAAATCATAAGATATCGTAACTTGGTTCATACGATAAGGAACGACTTTTATTCCCATAGAGACTAACCAATCAATAAACACAATTTCAAATCGTTACAATACAGGCATCAAATTTTAGCTAGCCTACACTGTAAAAAAAATCCTGTTGTTTAATTAAAAAAAAAAAAAAAAACTGCCAGCTGTGGTTGCCAGAATAATTATGTAAAAAATACAGTAAAAAAAAACTTTACAGAACAACCTGTACATTTTACAGTTTAAAACTGTTGTAATTTACATGACCACGATGGCACTGTAAAAAACAAAAAAACAATTCTGTTAAATTTACAGTAAAAAAAACATCATAAACTCGATAGCCTTCTGAAACTGTAAAAATCTGCTTTTTACTTTATAATGTATTGTTAATCACCGCAGTAATTACAGAAGAGCACACGATGACATGCAGTTCATCAATAGTGGCCTTTCAAGAGCAATGATCAATAAATATGTAGAGTCAGTGCTCAGTGTCACTCACACAAACACTAAACACCATCAGGGTAACACATGTGAAATTAAAATAATGCAGTAAACATCAACTAAACTACATCAAATATTAAACAGTACACCCCAATGTATGTACTGTTTTATTAAAAATAAGAAGAAACATAACTATTCCCGTAAAATATACTGAAAAGTAATGGATCATGCAGAGAATTGTGGGAATGCCCGATTACTCTTTTTTACTGTAATTTTAACAATAATTTACTGTAAAAAGTACATGTACTCTCTTGTTAAACAATGTAAATTTTTACCATTAATTATACAGGAAAATCATACTTTTTACAACATTTTATTGTAAAAACCACTGTATTGTCTTTTAAAATATATTAATTTTTTTACTGTATATTTTACTGTTAATACTCGTTAATCAATTAACGATTTATTTCTGTAGCATTTTTACAGTCTTTTACTGTTAAAATTACAGACATTTTTTACAGTGTAACATCTGCGAACAAATTTGGTATTTATGCAATACAAATGACTGATGCATGTCAATAACTTGTAATACGCTTCTCTCGTATCGTTCCAAATCCCAATATATTCTTTCTTCCGTGGTATACAAAAGTTATTATCCTATTTAAAACATTGTTAGGTGTAGGGTTTTGGTAAGGGGTAAGATTTTATGGTTAGATTTAGATATTGACTAGGGGTTAAACTTAGAAAAAAACCTAAAAAAACACACAGTAGTTCGTGGGTTTGTTTATTTTTCTCTATAGGAGTAAACGAGCCAACTCGTACAATTTCTTAAAATTTTTCCATCTCGTACTGATTATTATGAGCTGTCATAAGAGCAGGTTGGTTGCAGTGTTGATCCCAGCAGAAAAGCTATCACTGATGTGCGAGACGTATCCTGAAGCATAAGAAAAGGGTTACAAGACAATATTTGAAGACTAAATCTATCCAACACAAGTGCAGTGGATTATGTGAAAGAATGCACAGTGTCAGGATTTGAGCGCTGTGATTTACGGAGAAAAACTCAGGCCGACGCCCTTCTCCTCATTATTTACAGGATGAGCAGGGATGCTTCTACAACTAAATGTTAACAAATGGCTGTGGGTAGTTCACCTGGGGGTCAGAGGTCATCTCATCACACTCCCCTTTACACAGCCTGGCAAAGTGGAATGTGGGAGGCAGAGCAGCACAGTGGAAACCCTCACTCTCTCTCTCACACACACACACAAATGTGTTGTAAGCAATTAAGCTAATCTGAGAGCTGTTAATTGATGTTACATTGTGATGTGAGATGATATTATGATATTATATTATATTATATTATATATGTCCTGTCCCTGATCATTTCAGTCTGACCATAACAGTTTTATAAGCTTGTCGCAATGTAATGCAGGCTTTGAAAAGAGGCTGTTATTGAAATATGAGGCAGTGCTAACTATAGTTGACCCAACTGCAAAACCGCAGCCTTTGAGTAAGCTGTGTTACTCATTTCATATGAGAAGAGGGAGTTTAAATAGCACAAAAAAAAAAAACAAACAAAAAAAAAACAAAAACAGCATATATATAAATACATTAAAATGCAAAAACATGTGTGACATGATACCTTTAATAAGCCTGCTCTGTTTGCTACAGTAAAGCAGATGTACATGAATATCAAACCCCATTCATAACTCTGCTGTGCCAAGTACCTTTAAATATCATTAGAGCCATTACAGCTAAAATGGTTCTGTTTCCCACATTTGCTTTCTTCAGTATGACTCAAATGTGTCTGGAGGTGATCTTTTCAGAGGTTTCCTAATTTTAGGCTGTGCTGTGCACGTAACAGACAGACAAAGCTGGTAAAAGCAAATGTTTTGGTTGTGTCAGACTAAAAGAGACAGGGAGATGATTTGGTGTGAATTTAGTTTTGGCATTACTGTCTCAAGAAAGCCCACTGTGGCATTAGGTGCATTTTGTTTGTCATTCCTGTGTGATTTTCCATTTTTAAATTGCTCAATGTGTCATCCCTTCCATACCTCTCTGTTGAAATCCATGTACAGTGGCTCCTAAAAGTATTTGGACAATTAAGCCACTCTTAAAATGTATGAATTTCATTGCATTTGATAACAAAATATCAACTCAAGTGGTACCTGTAAACAAATAATGTCAGACTTTTCCCTCAAGGACTAACTTCACTTTTCTGAGGCAATTTTGCTATTACTTTGAACCAACTGATCTTAAAGGGATATTTCACCCAAAAATGACAATTCTCCCAAATGTGTATGCCTTTCTTACTTTTGCTGAACACAAACAAAGAATTTTAAAAGAATATCTCAGCTCTGTAGGTCCATACAATGCAAGTGAATGGTGGCCAGAACTTTGAAAGTCCAAAAAGCACATGAAGGGTCATAAAATTAATCCATACGACTCCAGTGGTTAAAGCCATATCTTCAGAAGCGATATGATAGGTGTTGGTGAGAAACAGATCAATATTTAAGTATTTTTTACTATAAATTCTCCTCCCTGCCCAATAGGTGGTGATATGAACAAAGAATCCACAATTCAAAAAAACAAAAGAATGTGAAAGTAAAAGTGGAGATTAATAGTAAAAAGGGACTTAAATATGGATCTGTTTCTCACCCACAGCGATCATGTCACTTCTGAAGATATGGATTTAACTACTGGAGTCATATGGATTACTTTTATGCTGCCTTTATATGCTTTTTGAACCTTCACATTTCTGGCCACCATTCATTTGCATTGTATGGACCTACAGAGCTGAGATATTCTCCTAAAAATCTTTGTGTTCAGCAGAATAAAGAAAGTCATACACATCTGGGACAGCATGAGGGTGAGTAAATGATGAGAGAATTTTCATTTTTCGGTGAACTATCCCTTTAAGGTTTTTAGTGGATGTACATTTACATTTAAATTTATATTTACATTTAGTCATTTAGCAGATGCTTTTATCCAAAGCGACTTACAAATGAGACACATAACAAGCAATTTGTCATACAAAGTTTAACAACATCTGCAGTATAGGACAGCCAAGTTCTCAGAGGCTGGAGTAGTAAAGATGCTAGCACAGAAGAAAGAGACAGACAAGGATTTTTTTTCTTCTTTTCTTTTCTGTACATTAAGTTCAGGTTAAGTGCAGTATTACGTGCAATTAGTGTGGGTTGGTTGAGTGTTCGTGGAACAGATGTGTTTTCAGCTGGTTCTTGAGAAGGTAACAGCAGATCGTATGGAGGTTGGAAGTTCATTCCACCAAAGAGCAGCAGAGAATGTGAACGATCGCGAAATAGACTTTTCTGTAGCCTTTAGCCTCCTCGTTATCGTACTCGCCTCCCATGCTGGAGACCCCGGTTCAAAGCCCGCTCGGAGTGGGTCGAGCAGGACCGGTTATACATACTGCAGATGTATGAAGGAAGTTCCCCTCAAATTCACATAGGATCCTAGCAGAGTAACCACAGTTTATGTAGTTTATCACAATAACTATGGACATGTTCTACTAACATTTCATAACAAGAAAGTGTCCAAATACAGTATATTTTATCTTATTTTTAAGAAATATATCTATTGATTTATAATATAAAACCAACAAGCTTCATTTTGGGAAAAGTGTACTTGTGATATCTTTCTTTAAATTCAATCACACTTGATATTTTGTACAATGCAATGAAATTAATATATTTTTAAAGGGATAGTTCACCCAAAAGTGAAAATTCTGTCATCATTTACTCACCCTCATGTCCCTGAAAGAAACCTGTATAAGTTTCATGAAACCCAAAAGGAGATGTTAGGTAGAATTTTCAGGCAGCCTCAGTCACAATTGACATTTATTGTATGTAAAAAAGATACAGTCAAAGTGAATGGTAACTGAGGCTTTCATTATGCCAAACATATCCTTTTGTGTTCCAAAAGAGAGTCATGTGGGTTTGGAAAGGCTTTAGGGTGAGTAAATGATGACAACATTTGAATTTTTAGGAGAACTATACCTTTATGTGCAGCTTAAATGGCCAAATACATTTTGGGGGCCACTGTATATCAGTCACTTCATAACAGGGTCCGTTCAGATGATGCCATATTCATCCGCAAAACTGTGCACCTGCAGAAGACGAAAACAAAAATCTTTTTTTTCCCCCATCCTTCACATGACTACCAGCAGGTTGTCCCTTTTCTTGCTGATTTTTCACAGCAATTACAGGCTTTTCTCTTTGATTGAGTTAATAGCCTGGTTCTGTGCTGTCACTTTCTTCCTTTTCCACTATGCTGGAGACTAACGATGCCTAGGCAATCCCAGGAAGCCCCCGTTGGGGCCCTTTCACACGTCTGCACACGCTCTCTCACTCTCTGCCGGGCCCCCATTGACCCTTAGCGGCCAAGGTGTGAGGGGCCTCTCTGGGTCTGTGGTTGGGAGGCACCCCTTTCCTTCTGGGCCCCCTTGGCCCCCATGTGGCCCTCTGTTGGGCACAATGCACGCTCTGCTGGAGGTTTTCCCCTGGATCACTGCTTTCAGTCCTACAATGCCTCACTGGCAAAAGGGGGTAATAGGATTTTAGGTTTGTGTGCTGGTGGGTCCCTTGAAAAATGTCAGTTTTTTCTCTCTGTCTTTTTGTCTTTCTCACTTTTTATTTTTGTTTCTCTTACATTCCCATTCATCTAAAATGATCTTGCTTTGAGAAGGAATGATAAAAAAGCATATAGATTTGTTTTATATGTAGCTAATTGTAATTACAGTAGACTTTCCCTAACACACATGCCATTACTCTATCCCTAAACGATTTTTGTTGTTTTAGAATATATATATATATATATATATATATATATATATATATATATATATATATATATATATATAAAAACAGCATTTACTTTATTTATGAATACATTTTAAAAATGTAAAGGTTTTCTAAATGAGGACGTCCCTAATGTCTCAAAAGTGAGGTATTGGCAGATTTGGTGAAAACTGGTCGACCAGCTTGGCTTTTCAGTTGAAACTGGTTGACCAAAGCAATCGTGCTGGTTAGGACACTTAAAGCAATAGTTCACTCAAAAATTAAAATTATCTCGTTATTTACTCACTCTCATGCCATCCCAGATGTGTATGAATTTCTTTCTTCTGCAGAATACAAACAATGATATTTAGAAGAATATTTCAGCTCTGTAGGTCCACACAATGCAGGTCAACAGGGCCAAAAACTTTGAAGCTCAAAAAGCACATAAAGGCATTATAAAAGTAATCCATACGACTCCAGTGGTTAAATCCATATCTTCAGAAGTGATATGATATGATATGATATGATATGATATGATACATGGGTGAGAAACAGATACAAATTTAAGTCCTTTTTTTTACTATAAATCTCTACTTTCACTTTTACATCTGAAAACCACATGTGGTGCCTGTTTAGTTTCACTTTCACATCTGAAAGTGAAAGTGGAGATTTAGAGTAAAAAGGACTTAAATTTTGGTATGTTTCTTACCCACATCTATCATATCGCTTCTGAAGATTTGGATTTAACCACTGGTCTTATGGACTACTTTTATAATGCCTTTATGTGCTTTTTGAGCTTCAAAGGTTTTGGCCCTGTTGACCTGCATTGTGTGGACCTACAGAGCTGAGATAAATATAAAAATCGCCGTTTGTGGTCAGATGATGAAATGTTCAAGCCCCAGGCCCCCATGGTACTTTAATGGGGCCCTGTGCTGCTGTGCATTAGGCGGAAGAATGCTCATTCGAAAACCATGAGAGTCATTCAGTTTCTGTGTTTTATTTTTTAAAGGGAACCGTTTTTTGGATCCCAACTCTTATAAAAAGGTTGTAACTGTCATGAGTGCAACTTTATACCATGTCAATTCATCGCATCACTCTTCTCAAGATGCCGTCTGCATCTGAGCTCTATTTGGACTGGTTTTGGCCATTCTCTAGTGCTACTGTGGTGTCTCTGTGACCAGCTGTTGATGCTGTATACAGACAGCTGTCGTGGGTGGTTTAAGATTCCCCGGTGATTTTCAATGGACGTGTCTTGGTTTGGCTGAGGCTGAATTGATAGGCGATTATTTGGCTGTGTCTGGGTTTGTGGGGTCTAGTTTGGACAATCTCATCTGTCGAAGTGTTGAAACGCTGAATACATCTTGGCTGTGATGAGCCCTCTGTGGTGGTCGTGTTGGTTTTGTCCATGTCTTGGACACTGACTGTGACCAAATCGAATTGTGTTGGCTGCGAGAGCGCTTCAGCAATAGCTTGACTGAGTTTGAGCCGCCCCGTTGTGAGGATTGTGAGCTCTCCAATGGCCATGGTCGTAAGATGACCATCATGGATGATTTTGGATTCGCTCTGCAGCGCTCCGGGTACAATCTGTTTCCTGACATCTCTGTCGCGCCTCCCGCAAGCTCCCTGACAGCAGAGCGGAGAGTGACGGAGCGGAAGGGGCACGGGGTCACAGCTGCGGAGAACAAGAGGGAGTGAGGGCGATGGGGTGAGAAAAAAAGAGCACACTGAAAAAAAAACGGGTTTTTTTGTTTTGTTTTTTGTCTTCATCTTCTTTATTTTCACAAGATATTTTTTTTTTTTTTTAGTAAAAATATCTAAACTTTCTGAAAACAAGATACGTTTACTTGATAAGCAAAATGGCTATAATATTGAAGGGATTGTTTACCCAAAAATTAAAAATGTGTCATCATTTAATCACACTCACGTTCTTCCAAACCTGCATGACTTTCTTCCATGGAGTAAAAGGTATATGCTAGGCAGAATGTTAAAGGTGCACTCAGTCAGTGTAAGTCCAAATGACACAAAGACAAAAGTTACTGAGTGCACCTTTAAGGACTGACAGCTTCATTCATCATTCACTTTCATTGTATTTTCCATACATTTTCCACAAGATGCAATGAAAGTGAATGGTGTCTGAGACTCATTCTGCGTAACTTCTCCTTTTTTTGTTCCACAGAAGAAAGTCATACGGTTTGGAACAACATTAGGCTGAGTAAATAATGACAGAGTTTTGGAAATTAAAAGCAAATTAAAAATGTTTGGGTGAAAAAAATGTAGCTATTATATATTATAATACAGTATATAGTAAGACATTTTTTGCTTTTGTGGTGTGTGTAAGATAGACACAAAGAAAAAGCAAGATGAGAACAGATAGAAAGACAGTGTTTTTGTCAGAAACTAAGAGAAAGTACGAGATGGGCCAGAGAGTTTCAATGGGGGGGTGGGGGTCAGTGTTAGCCCTGATCCCAGACAGCAAGAGTCTGTATGTCACAGACTAGCACACACAGACCACAAACATGAGACCCTCTTATTCATAAGTTAATGTGCATTCATTCATAAAGATTCTGAATTAAGAGTGAAAAGTGGGTCGTCATGGCAGGGTAATGGGTGATGAAGAGAATCATTGTCCTTTTTTATAACACTTTTTACTGTCACACACAGAGACAGGATGTACTACAGCTGCTCATTTACATGTTGAGTTTTGTAGTGTGGTCCATGTAAACATCAGTAGCATACTGCCAAATGAAGCAATAAGCCATGACAGGCCTTGTGTTACAGTGATTTTGACACGGATGAGGGGTGTTCATAGACACAACATGAAGCATGAGTTTTTCATTGCCATTGATGGGTCGACCCAGAGGAAAATTTTATTGCTCAGATGTTGCTCTTTCATACAGTGGTTCCAAAGACTTCTCAGTTATGTTTCATTTAAGTTTAAACTTTGTCTTGGATGTTTCTTCAAAAACTATCTAAAAAAGATAATGTCACTATCTTTTAAAGTGTTTCGTATTCGCCAAGTTGAGGCAATAGGTCACGTAACCAATTGTAAGTCATCCAAACAGTAAACCCCGCACCTGTGCAGCTAATGTTCTAATCACAAAAGAAGAAGAATGTTTGCAATATCATTGAACATTCTTGTAGTGCACAAAGAGTAAAATACACATTTATTCAATCAATGTTTGTGTGGGGGGACACTTGTGATTCTACCTGGGCAGGTGTGAGTCTGAGCGTTATAGAGGCAGCCATCACCTCTGTCTTTCTCCCTCAATCCCTCATTCACAAACAAGATGTAACATGGAAGGAGAGAGGGGTCAGTGTGTTTGAATGCTATTTGTCTGTCTGTGTCAGTCTGTGTTGTGTCTGGATGTACCTTTGTGTATGTTTTATTCAATAAATGAATGTAACACTGGAGAATGGAGTTTGTCAATAGCTCTAAAAATGGACAAAATAAAGAAAATTGGTCTCATAGAATCACTTTACTATCCACCTTTTTCCTAAAGGCGGATGGGTTCCAAGGTTGACGCCTGTTTTCAATTTCCTGTCTCCACTGTTTTCACTCGCATCGCCATATGTTCTTAGCGATCGTGTGATTTTTAGAAGATTAAATCTGTAAAAATTTCCCAAAATGCATGTGGCTCCATAGTGCCGACACTTTAGAGTCACGATGACTGTTTTTTGACAGTGCCTCACCAGTCAACTTTTAAGGAGTAGGTGGATGACGTGAAGCTATGAACCAAGGTGAGTTACGTTGATATCATAAACTACTTCGATTTGTTATGACAGACAACAACTGCACAAGTTGAGCCTGAAAAATTTTATTGCAACTAACCCTTAAAATGGTTGTTGTTTTCCATCTGGAATGCTCGTATTGGTAGTTTTACCTTGCTTCTACCGGAACTAATAAACATTCCAGCAGTTAGAATCATCATGGCGGTGCCCTGTGTTTAGTCAGGAAAACTGTTGATACCTACATTTTTGCAAAAGTATTTTTACATGGCTGTACGTTATTCGGCAGTTTCCTGGTGAAATAAACACTAGAAGTGCTACAACAACAATTACTTTTTTCACTTTCACACAAATCTTTTTTTTTTTCTCCCCATTTTCTCCCCAGTTTAGAATGCCCAATTCCAAATATGCTCTAAGTCCTCGTGGTGGCGTAGTGACACCTCAATCCGGGCGGCGGAGGATGAATCTCAGTTGCCTCCGTGTCTGAGACCGTCAATCCGTGCATCTTATCACATGGCTTGTTGAGGGCATTACCACGGAGACATAGCATGTGTGGAGGCTTCACGCTATTCTCCACGGCATCCACACACAACTCACCACGTGCCCCACCGAGAGCGAGAACCACATATTAGCGACCACGAGGAGGTTAACCCATGTGACTCTACCCTCCCTAGCAACCGGGTCAATTTGGTTGCTTAGGAGACCTGGCTGGAGTCACTCAGCAAGCCCTGGATTCGAACTCACGACTCCAGGGGTGGTAGTCAGCATCTTTTCTTGCTGATGTACCCATCTTTCACACAAATCTTGAGTAAATTGGCAGAGTATCATTTAAACACTTTTCATCATGTTACTCCCACTATGTTATCTTATGACGTCAAAACACTTTTACAAGCAGTAGCTCAGCTGATAGAGCATTTAACTTGTGATGCAATGGTATGAGTCCCGAAGAGCATGCAAATTAACACTTGATTTCAAAGAGTCATAAAGGGACCACAAAATGACGTGGTTGGTTGAGCAATCGCATTTTTCATCTCACATTTGCTTTTTATGATGCTATTGGTTAGGTTTAGGATTAAGGTTTAGGTTAGGAAGGTATTGGAAAACATTTAACTTGCTTTTAGTGCCACAAAGTAGACATTTCACCTAGGAACTGCTGTGATACGTGTAATGAACCACGTAATATCATTTTGCAAAAATGACGCCACAGTCACATCATTTTCATGAGATCAGGCTGAAATAAAGAGTTGTGCGTGTGTGTGTGTGTGTGTGTGTGTGGGGGGGGGGGGTATTTATCGATTCTGTTTCCAGTTCCACTCAATGATTCAGGTTCCTTCACGATTCCATTAACAATTCTTTTAGTACTTTTGATGAAGCACCTCTTTAGACATATTCAATCCTTATAACTTATTAGTTCGAGGGTAATTTATTAGTGGTTTTTACCGATTCATTGTAAAGAATCAGCTCATAAAAGTCATTTGTTTGCAAATCTGACTACACTGGTCACATTGAATATTTGTTGTTTTTCCGATTCCCTGTTTTTCCTCCGTTCTAAGTGGTTTTGTTTCTGTAACTCTTGACTCACCCTATCTCCTCCTTATCCTCTCTATCTCTTTGTAGTTTCTACGTGTCGAACAGGATAAAGAATGCAACACGGATTGTTCTGGAGCTCCTCGCAAGCAGCTTTGTGCATCGGACGGACGGACCTTCAGTTCCCGATGCGAGTTCCTCCGCGCAAAGTGTCGCGACCCTCAGCTGGAGGTCATCCGAGGGCCATGCAAAGGTTAGAGATCACTGGTCATGCATGAGCTGCTGCTTGTTGGGCTGATGCCCTCTGAGGGTCAGGGTCGAGGTGGGCAGGGTTAAATCCATCCAAGGATAAATGATTATTTTAGGACAAAGCAGGACACTGTCTTCTATACAAATCTATATACAATATACTTTCACAAAAGGATTTTAAAAACACATTAAATCAAAATTGTCCCCATTTACTTTCTTATGGTCTTATTGTTCAAGTTTCATCAGTGCATTGCTTTCATAATCTTTCCTCAAGATGTAAGAACTTTCTCCACCTCATAAACAAGTTTTGTTTTCTGCTGATGTCATCAAGGCCACATGGGCAGGTAAAAACATATGAACCAATTATATCATAGTCTAACAATCTATCCAGTCAAATCTTGATGAATGAAATAGAGTCCATCATACATTATTTCACTCGGAAATACATCACATTATGAAAGTAATATGCGTTAAAATGCCATTTCATGTTGTCTTTAAAATCATTATGAGAATTAAACAGGTAATGTACACTCACTGAGAACTTTATTACAAACACTATGGTCCTAATAAAGTGCCCGATGTGGTCTTCTGCTGTTGTAGCCCATCCGCTTTAAGGTTTGACATAATGTGCATTCTGAGATGCTATTCTGCTCACTATAATAGTACAGAGGTGTTATCTGAGTTACTCTAGCCTTTCTGTCAGTTCGAACCAGGCCATTCTCCACTGAACTCTCTCATCAACAAGGCGTTTCTGTCCGCAGAACTGCCACTCAGTGGATGTTTTTTTATTTTTGGCACCATTCTGAGTAAACTCTAGAGACTGTTGTGCATGAAAATCCCAGGAGATCAGCAGTTACAGAAATACTCAAACAGCCCGCCTGGCGTGAAAAATCATGCCACAGTTGAAATCACTGAGATCACATTTTTTCCCCATTCTGATGGTTGATGTGAAGATTAACTGAAGCTCCTGACCAGTATCTGCATAGTTTTATGCATTGCACTGCTGCCACACGATTGGCCGATTAGATAATCGCATGAATAAGTAGGTGTACAGGTGTTCCTAATAACATGAAAAGTGAGTGTATTATTAGGGGTCAATGACAGGTAAAATAACCTCATTTCGCTTAACCTTAAATTACCCCGGAAATTATATGGAGACTTCTTTTTAGTTGTTGTTTAATGTGTGTTTTAAACATTGGAAAAGATCTTTGTCAAGATGTTGATAGGGATCTTGTCAGTGTAAAAATAATTGTACTCATTCATATTGTATATTCATATGTGTGAAAGATAGGCAGTCATTTGTGGGGGCAAAATGCTGTCAGTACCGATAGAGGTCAAAGGTCCAACAGCTCACAGACACTCTCATTTTATTGGACTCGGCATGAAGACTGTCATGCCCCGTACTGTTTCTTTTTTTCTATGGAATTTTCCTTTCTCTCTGTCTTTCAATCTCTCTCGTTCTCTCTCTCTTTCCTTCTAGTAAGCACAATGTGTCATTCTTACATTGAGATTTAAAGGGTTTGAGAAAGCTATGGTCTGGTCAGTCAATGATTTCAAGGGCAGTGTTACGTGTATAATAGTATCTCGAAAGGACACTGGTTTCAGACAGCCTTCCAGTCACATCATGTCTAATCATCTAAAACAAATTCAAGTGAGCTTTAGAAATAACCCATCACATATTTAGTAACTACAATGCTTATTTTGTGGTAGAAAAACAGCCTGGATATTTATTAACTAATTTACTGCTTTCAGTTGCTTATTCAGATGGCAATTTTATTCTTTCAATCAACCACAAAATTGCATGCACAGGATTGTAGAATATCAAAGGCAGTTGAGAATGCATCTTCAAAAATGATAGATGAAGGCATTTTTAGTAGACAGGATCTGACGCAAATATTGGATCTGCCTTGAGGCCTTCCTAACTTTTTGTTGGTGATAAATAGAGTGAAAGAAAAGGGAAAAAGAAAGATTGGAAGATTATAAAGGGGAGAAAATGCAGGAAGCGTGTCAAACCTCAAGAGATTGGGAAATTTTGTGAAACTGAGCTGTCATATACGTAGATACTTCCAAAAATGAAAAGCTGAGGCTTGCCCAGTGATGCAACAAAGTTGTGAAAAATGTAACTTTATGCAATTGTGCAGCAACGCGATTCAGTGACTACCAATACAAGTGAATTAAGACACTGGAGCTCACATGATCAGTCTACTGTCAGATACTGTAGTCTAGTGTAGGCAGGACAGAGGAAAAGTCTTTTTGGCTATTTTATGTGTTCATCCTCTCATGCCATCCCAGTCTTAGACTGTTTTAGTGATTTGCCAAATGGAGAAAGTGAGTGAATGTCTCTGCTGAAATGAAATTTCAAGACTGGTGAGGCTTCAGTCTGTGGGTATTTCTGCCTAGCTGTATCAATGACACACACACACACACACACACACACACACACACACACTAGTGTTAAGGAGTAACAAACTATTATTAGAGACGCTACATTATCAGTTGTGTGACTGTAGTTTAGAAAATAGTGTCGCTTTTCCAGTAACAAGCTACTATTTCCACCAAGAAGCAGTATTGCACGACAAAACGCTACATTGCTGTTTTTTTGTTACACACAGCTTTACAGTCGAATGAGCCAAGGTAACGTTCTCAGCTAAATCGTCTTCTTTGTGATGTCAGCAAATTAAAATCTTTTTAGTAAGTAAAATGTTTTTCGACATGAACTGATTCAAGAACGAATTCACTTAAGTCCCTCTTCATAAAGGGATAGTTCACCCAAAAATGAAAATTCTCTCATCATTTACTCACTTTCATGCCATCCCAGATGTGTATGACTTTCTTTCTTCTGCTGAACACAAACTGAGATTTTTAGAAGAATATCTCAGCTCTGTAGGTCCATACAATGCAAGTGAATGATGATTAGGCCTTTGAAGCTCCACAAATTAGCATAAAAGTAGTTCATACGAATCCAGTGGTTTATGTCTTCTGATGCGATGCAGTGAGTTTGGGTGAGAAGCAGATCAATATTTCAATCTTTTTTACTATGAATCTTCACTTTCACTTTCAGAATGTGAAAGTAAAAGTGAAAGTGGAGATTTATTGTAAAAAAGGACTTCCATATTGACCTGTTTCTCACCCACACTTATCATATTACTTCTGAAGACATAGATTTAACCACTGGAGTCATATGGATTACTTTTATGCTGCCTATATGTGATTTTTGGAGCTTCAAATGTCTGGTCACCATTCACTTGTATTTACATTTATGGACCTACATAGCTGACATATTCCTCTAAAATTATTTGTTTGTGTTCAGCAGAAGAAAGAAAGTCATACACATCAGGGGTGGCATGAGAGTGAGTAAATGATGAGAGAATTGTAATTTTTGGGTGAATTATACCTAAGTCTCTGTTTTGTCTTTTTTTGAAGATACATTTTTAGTTAAATGCTGCTGTTTATAACTGTATTTTAAAAACTGTTTTGATTGTTTTGAAATTTGTTTGCAATTTTTTTTTATATTATTATTATTATTATAATTTATTTAATGTTTTTTGATGGATACACTGTATACATATGTTCAGCTTTAATGTTTTAACCCTAATTAAGATCTTTATTGTTTTTGTGCCAGATAAATACTGCTCTGATTTCTGAATTAAATGATATCATATGATCGTTATATATGTAAAAAGATTTTGCCCCCAAGTGAAGCTTGACTGAAGTTGAACTACTTTAAATTATGAGTAACTGTAGCTTGGAAAGCTGCATTATCAAAATGCCTTCCTCATCATTGGTACACACACAGGCACTCCAATCTGCTGGATACTGTCATTTCACAACCACTTAATACAAAAGGACAGAGAGAGAAAGAGAGCGATCTGTAATAGTTTTAACTGGTATACATATACAGTGACCAAAACATCTTGAATTCACATGTCATTGCAAAAGAAACCAGTCCTTATTTCCTGTTTCATTTTCTTTAGCCATTACCATTCTTTCCTTTCCTCCCAAAAAACACCAATGCCACATCAGTCAGAGAGAGAGAGAATGCCAGAGGACTGGCCTGTCGGGTTGAATTTAATGCACTCTCTCTGTTTTCTATATTATGCTGACAAGATTAGCAGAGCAATGATGGGAAATGAAGGTTAAGGTTAAATATAGCAAGGAACATTTTGAAGATGGAGAGAATTTGTGAACAAATGAATCATAAAATTTATAGTACATTTCAAGATCTCCTAAAATTGTTTCTCGACTTACACCTACATAGCGGCACCTAGATGTTGGGAGGACAGTTAACGTTAATTAAAGTAACAGTGATTCTTTCACAATAATACAACATTCTGTTGTTGCAATGCAAAACTGCAATAATTGAATAACATCTTTCCCCACACTTTATGGACTCAACCTTAAATATGCTGGCTGGCCAAAAAAAAGTCACATACTCTGATATTTCATTGGACCGCCTGTAGCTTTGATTACGGCATGCATTTGTCGTGGCATTGTTTCGACAACCTTATGCAATACATACATTTATTTCCATCCAGAGTTGCATACATTTTTGGCCAATATCTTGTACTGACGACGGGAGATGCAACCACTACATAAAGTCTTTTCCAGCACATCCCAAAGACTTTTAATGGGGTTAAGGTCAGGACTCTGTGGTGGCCAATTCATGTGTAAAAATTATTCCTCATGCTCCCTGAACCACTCTTTCACAATTTGAGCCTGATGTATCTTGGCATTGTCGTCCTGGAATATGCCTGTGTCGTCAGGGAAGAAAAAAATCCATTGATGAGATAACCTGGTCATTCAGTATATTCAGGTTGTCAGCTGACTTTATTTTATTGCTGCATAACATTGCTGAGTCTAGACCTGACCAATTGAAGCAACCCCAGATCATAACACTGCCTCCAGAGGCTTGTACAGTGGGCACTATGCATGATGGGTGCATCACTTCATACACTTCCTTTCTTACCCTGACACGCCCATGGCTTTGGAATAGGATCTGAACTCATCAGACCACATGACCTTTTCCATTGCTCCACAGTCTAATCTTTATGCTCCCTAGCAAATATTTTCCGATTAGCCTCACTAACAAGTGTCTTTCTTGTGGCCACACAGCTGTTTAGTCCCAATCCTGTAAGTTCTCTTCACATTATGCATGTGGAAATGCTCTTTCTTTCACTATTAAACATAGCTGTGAGTTCGACTGTCGATTTTTATGATATGACTTCACCAAGCATTTTAGTGATCTCCGTTCATGATCATTCAAGATTTTTTTCCGATCACATTTCTTCCATGAAGCTGACGGTTCACTTCTATCCTTCCATGTTTTAATAATGCATTGGACAGTTCTTAACCCAATTCCAGTGATTTCAGCAATCTCCTTTTCTTTGTTTGATGCAGGCCAATAATTTGACCCTTCTGAAACACAGTAACAACTTTTCCACGACCACGGGATATGGCTTCCGACATGGTTGTTTAAGAAATGAGAAGCTACACACTGCATCAGTTAGGGTTCAAATAATTGTTGCCAGCTGAAACATTAATCACTGCAATAATGATCCAATCATAGGTTCTTAAGTATCTGCTTATTTAAATCTAAATGGTGACTTCCTTTTTTTTTGGCAAGGCAGTGTATGTAACAGATGTTTTGCTGTCCTCTAAGGGTCTTCTCATCAACATTTGCTGAACTGATGGGTTTCATTAGTTTCATATGAATTAAAAGGGACACATTTCTAGTTTGGTGTAGAAAAAGAGGTACTTGAGTCCTACTGATGGGGCTGAGAGGGGATCATGCAACATAAAAGGTTGGAAAACACTGATATAGTATCATCTAACCTTGTGGATTTACTTGTTCTGTGTCTCCAGATACATCCAGGTGTGTGGCAGAAAAGAAGTACACAGAGCAACAGGCCAAGAAACTCTTCCCACAGGTGTTTGTACCTGTCTGCAATCCAGATGGAACCTACAGCGAGGTATTGTGATACTTCAGATAGATTTTACTCTCTCAGAACTTCAAATTCCCTCCCCAGTCCAAAGAGACAATTTATTTAAAGTAGGCTGCAAAAATGTCTTGTGCAGTAATCAAAATGTTTAAGGTTGTGGCATCAACTAAGCATGCACAGTAGATAAAGTTAAAGTAGATAAAGGTAGAAAAAATAGCCCTATTAAATTCAAAATATCAGATAAAGAGAGAGAGAGTGGAAAATGGTCATGAAAAGTTTAATTGTGACTGTTTAGGGGCAAAGAACCTTGACTAACATCATAACATCGGGGGGGAGGGGGGGGGGACTAATGAAAGTATATATATGACACCTTTAACTGCATTAACTGCAAAAAACTGCATTGTAAGAATTAAAAGGCCAGTATTTAAAGAAACCAATAATATGCTGTTTTTAACCACATTAAATGTTCTACATTTCTTTGAAGTATGAATTTAATACACAAGAAATTAATACTTTTAAGAAAATCTAGTTTTTTGACCATTGGCCATATGGCAACATTTCCCAATATTTTTTCCCCAAAAATTCTCTACACTTTTGTTTTCTTATCTATTTTATTTCAGAAAGTTTATTGGGAAAAAGTATTCCATCATTAGAACATAATGTGCACCATAGAGGGTTAAAGGGTTCATGACATACTTTTTAAATCATTTTATTGTCTTCTACTGATAATGTTAGTAAACCTTTTTTGCTCCATAAATTAGTCATTTATGACCATTTTTCATATTGTCTCTGGCCCTCTGTCTGAAATGCTCGTTTTTGGCCTCAGCACCTCCTTTAAACGTCAACATAAACGTCCATTGTTATGATTGGCTAACATCGTGCAGCCCCTCAAATTTAGCCATATTTGAAACTCAATTGTAAGAGAATGAAAAAGCTCCACAACATTATAAAATTAAATTCCAGGGTTTACACAACTAGGGTGGCCAGACATCTCGTTTTTTCCAGGACAGTCCCGTATTAAAGCACTTTTTCTAGTGTCCCGCCTTATTCTGAAATAAGTCCCGTATTATCCCTCTCCTAAAATTTCTCTATGCGGCTTTCTCAGTCACATGAGTATTCAAATAAAAAGTAGCAAAGGATACGGCTCGTAAAACCAATAAAATCACACCATGTTATTTAAAGTACATGACTGGATTATCCTATCCAATCACAATCCCCTATCAATAGACGTCCATTTAGTGAACTGATTAAAGAGTCAGTCTTGCAGGCCAGGCTGGAATCATTCATACCCTCTGACATTACCTGCCTCATCCTTCAATAACAGTTCCTTTACAAAGCTTGAATCGTATTATAACTGATTAACAAGCAATCTCCTCTGATATGAGCTGGAAAAACATGCAATCCACACTGATATGAGCCAAAAATAAAAACAGCACATACATAGCCCAAAGTATGGTGAAACAAGATCCACACACATTCAGTATCATCCTGCACTGAGGCGCACATAGTTGGAAACGCATCAAAACGGTCAAAGATATCCATCTAGTGCATGTTTTCATACACCAACAATTAAAAATAGCGCAGATGGGTGCAAGAAAAAACAGTAAGGCAGGGCAGCTAAATGAAACAGAATGGGATCTCCTTTCCAGAGTAACTTGACACCACGTCTTTTTAAAAGCGGTCCGAGATACATGACAATGGTCATAAACATCTGTGTAGTGCATTTTTGTATACAAAAATAATTCAAAATAGTGCAGATGGGTCCCCTTTGGTCTTCAGGAATAGCTGGTAGACCACACTAGGCCTGTCTGTCCTACTCTCTCTCTCTGTTTACAAACTGATCACCAATGGGCAGGGCCAAGGGTGTAATGATTTAAAGTAGGCATTGATGTTGTTGTTGTAGAGGTGATCATGAATTAATGAGCCCCCTAGTAACGTAGGGAAGTTGCGGAATTAGAGAACGAGGCATTTTGCAGCTTGGTTTCAGTAAATGCTTTTATGGAATTTTGAGCACTGAAATTTAAAGTGTTTTTTTTATTTTTTTATAGTAGAATGACCTCTTATATGTCAAATATCAAGGAAAATTTGATTCCTCATGACCTGACCCCTTTTAAGGATTTCACTGTAAATTCTCTTAATTTATTGTCTTTCTGCTGTATTTGAATAATAGGTTCAGTGCCACAGCTACACTGGTTATTGTTGGTGTGTAACACCAAATGGCAGGCCAGTCAGTGGTTCAGCAGTAGCAAATAAGAAACCTCGATGCCAAGGTACTGTACCACATCTACCTCCATGGATTATGTTTACTCTTTTATTCCACTGTGTGTCTTAATGATGTTTTCTTTGGTTTGTTTGCAAGAGAGATTTTCACATCATCAGTAATATTACAAAGTGACTCCAAAAAAGTAATATTAATGTTGATGACAGATCTCAATGTTTTGGCAACAGAAAGCCAAACTATCTCCATTTCTCTAGTCACATGCACTTTGTTCAGGAGTATAAATCAAGAGACTACGTCTTCAAGAGCTCCTTGCACAAGCGATGGCATTGAGTAATGCCAGAACACTCTTAATCCTAATCTGCAAAAATGTTCCAGCATAACAATGCCACATAACAAAAGCCACATGCAAAAAACTGCCCTAGAACAGTATTAAACACAGACACACACAAAACAAGCGAAGCTCTATCACTGCAGACCACGAGTTCTTGGATCATGACATTGTTGGCTTGGCTTTGCACAACAACCGCAACTTCACTCGAAAAAGACCAATTAGATTTAATTGCACATGCAACAGCTTAATCAGTTAGGTCTGGGGGAGCATCACAAAACGAATGTGCATTTGGCAGGCAAAGTGGCCAAGCTCAAACATTGTTGTTCTTTTACTCCAAGATAGTGTCATGTGGCTTTTACCCCCTGCAGCCTCCATAACATTATTCTGTTCTCTCATAGAGGTTCGAAACATAATTGAAATCGTAAGTCAATTTTCATGAATAAAATTTGTGCACAATCAACAGCTCTTGAAAAACAGATTTGCTCTGATGTGCAGGACTGTTTAGTGGTTTTAGAAACCCTCCAATTCTCTTAAATGTATATCTTCCAGCTGACAAATATACATTCTAGTTGTTGGTTTGCTAACATGTTACCAGGAGTAACTTGTGATTATCCCATTGGTTTTCAGGGTCCAAGATTGATAAGGTAAATCCAAGGGAACCAGGAAAAGCAGGTAAATGCCCTCAACATCACAATTTATAGGACTTTGATTAGTAACGCAATTGGTAGACTGCACACAAAAATTATTTTCTTAATCAGTATTTTTGTCTTTCTTTTTCCAGTACATATACTGTATCTTAAATATATAATATTTATAGTATAAAATAACAGGAGTGGTGGTGGTGTAGTGGACTAAAGCATTGAATTGGTAAGTGGAAGGTTGTTGGTTCAATCCCCACAGCCACCACCATTGTGTCTTTGAGCAAGGCAGGTTGCTCCAGGGGGATTGTCCCTGTAATAAGGGCACTGTAAGTTGCTTTGGATAAAAGCATCTGCCAAATGCAAAAAAATGTAATATTATATATATTTTCTAAATCAAGATAAAGTTACTTGCAAAACAAATGTGTTTAACATAAAAAGAATTGTTGTCAGAGAATATATATTGAATTTATGAAAATAAGTCTTAATATCTTATATAGTTATATACTGTATTTAATTGATCTTTTAAGGATGTTTACATATGTTTATTGGAAACCAAGACAAAAATAGTGATTAGGAAATTGATTTTTGTGCACTGACAAGTATGTTTTAGTGTGTGTGTGTCTACGTACTACGGGTTACGGCTTGTCATTCTAATATTTTGAGAATGGAGAGAACTGCTTCAGGGCTGAAAGTAATTGGTCGTATGTTCAAGTCGTTAAACAGAGAGACGCCATAATTACAGCCTTTGCCTTTACAGTCGTTAAAATGACATCGAAGGGCTTCACGGTTTTGTCTTAGTCCCACAGTGAACATTAACCACTTCACCTGGATGTCATTCCTTTTCTTTCCAGATAAAGACCTCTCTCATGCACTTTACTAACAGCATTGATTTTCCTCCTCTCATAAGACAAAACAGACCACCTGATCTCCAGATGAACCTAGTGTTTTTTTTTTCTCTCCTATATTTTAAGGGGGAATGTCCTATTTAAAAAATACACAGTTCTCGTGTTGGAGTTGAATTTAGGGTTGCCACCTTCAAAGTTGAAAAATACGGGACATCCTGTCCAGTGGCACAATTCGACCCGGGGGGGATGCGTCCCATTTTGAACATCTGGGCCCGGCTAACAAATACAGGACAAATCTTTTCATCTTTAAATATGGGATGATCCCGTATTTTATGGGACGGGTGGCAACCCTTGTTGAATCCATAGTAGGTGTAGTAGATGTAATTTCAATGCTTTTGTTGAAGCTGATATCTTAGAGATGTCTTTCGTACCATAAAGAGCTTGTTAATAAAAATAATCTTCTTTTGCTTACAAAATGAAAAAATTCCAAGTATACCTGTAAAAACAGATTTGCATATTTTAACATTAGTTAATGCATTACAAACTAACATGAACAAAAGTATACTGATAAATTAACACTACCCAAGATTAATTAATGCTTTATAAAAGTAATTGTTGACTGTTAGTTCATGATACCTAATGCATTTATTAATGTTAACAAATAGAACCTTAGTGTAGACTGTTCACACTTATGTTTAGAAATAGCATGTTTGCTTCTGATTGAGTGGGTAGTGTATGTTTGAAAAACATATGTTCTCTAACTTGTTTGTGCTTCCAAGACATTTGACCATGTTTAAACCGGTTCCACCAATTTTCTCCCGAAATCAGCACAGAAAATGTAAAAAAACCTGCAGATTCCGTCTTGGCCTGACAATATGTTGAGCTACACTAAAAGTCATATAAATAACAGAAAAAGATCTGGTGACAGACCAACAGTAATATGTTATCACTTCATCAGTGTACTGACAGTGGTCAGGGTTCAACTGCTGCTGTTTCCCAAGGATGCTGGAAGTGAATGTTTTCATAAAGGAGAGAGAAACACGCACCACACAAGAGAAAAGGGCAGTTTGTCTGCTGCCCTCTGATGAGTTAATGGTGACCTTGCTGAGGTTAACCACAACTGCATCTCTCAGCGGTTCAGATTCCTGTGGCCAAATCTTCCACTCATTACTCACCATACCGTCCACTCTGTTGGAATTATTACTGCTTTGTGTGTGTGTGTGTGTGTGTTTTGCATGTATTCATGCATGCCTTTTCTTGGGACCGTCAGAATCTTAACCAAACAAAACATTTGATTTCACAGGGCTGCAGTTTATTTTTGCACACAGGGTTCAAAATTAACGTTTTGCCACACCTACCAATGGCAGATGAATTTTCAGGAGGTGTGAGTCTCAAAATGTCCTGTTCATACAACAGCTTACGGTAGCGGCTCGAATACTGTCTGTATTAATGAATTACCGACCCACATTCAAACACCAGTAACCATAGTAACAGTGACTAAATAGAAAAGATGGCGACTTCTAAATCGAAATGTTTTATTACAATTAATGTGATGTCATTTAATAAACCAGTTCAATCGAGGCGTGAGGTCATCCGTTAAAAAAATGAAGATACATTGTGATTTTGTTCCTCATGTATTCGTTTTGGTTGCTTAATGTGAGGAACATTCTACATATATGTCGCCACATGGAGTTCTGGTAGGGGAAAAAAACTTGCCTAGTATCCTAGATAAACTTATTTTGGTAAAACATGTATAATGTTGTTTGTATGCAGTTCCTTATAAAATGACAAAACAGCTGGAGACAGTAACTGTTTTACTTGCATTTGGTGCTTGGCGAGTGATAATTTTGGACCCTGGCTGCAAGTACTCCTCAACTTTCTCAACTTCTTCATTTACAGATTTCTATATCACACTGTTGTTTGTCTTTCTAAACATTAGACTTTTTTTTTTTTCTGCTGTCAGGCAAAGTGAATGTTTAAATGTTTTATTTTTTCTTTCAGTGAGTCAGTTACAACCACTAAACCACTTATTAGCCTTTCTCTTTCTGTCTGTACCCAATTTCCTGCTTCAATTTCTCCAATTTCTCCATTATTCTCCCTTACTTTTTCTCTTTCTTCCTCTCTTAAATCTGTCCTGGCCGGGCAATGTGCAAATGTTTCATGGCTGATGTTATGTCACTGTCTAGCTGACTGTCGTAATTGTAGTTTCCTTGCAAATCTTCTCCATTCTAAATGCAGATGAATTGGCTGCTCCCATAGTTGAACACCAGCCGTCTGCCGATGAGGAAGGTGAGTGTCATTGATCTTCATAATCATGCTCCTCTTCCTCGCTGTCATCATTAGCCACCCACCCTGTTGAAAAACCCAGTTAAACCAGCCTAAAGGGGTTTGCTTGTCTTAGATGGTCTAGCTGGTCCAGGCTGGCCAAGCTGGTTGTCATCAGAACCCTTCTAAAACCAGAAAAAAAAAAAGAAAAAAGACCAGCTTAGCCAAGCTAGGAAACCAACTAATCACCTTATATTGGTTAGAGCTTTTTCTGGGTTTATGTATAGTGTATAATCTGGTCCGGCTGGTCTGTTTGCTGGTTTTAGGGGGTTTTATAGGCACATTTCAGCTGGTCAGGTTTGTAGACCATATTAACCAGCTGAGAACCTGCTTGGCCAGACTGGAAAACCAGCTAAACCAGCTAAGACCAGCAAGCTGGTTTCAGCAGTGTGGTGGTAGCATATTGCAGCGATAATGAAACAAGATTTTATTTATATTTTACATAGATGGTCCTTTTAAATGGAGCAGTTTATTTAGACAAATTGCAGTACTGATTGGAATTAAGGATTAAAAAAGTATTTGTGTAAGGATCACCATGATGCCTTAAAATGCTGTCTAGGTAGACATCTCAGTAGGGTTTGGAACAGATCTAATGTTTTGTGTATTTGTGTGTGTGTGTGTGTGTGTGTGTGTGTGTGTGTGTGTGTGTTTTAGACCTTATCTCCCAGTACCCTACACTGTGGACAGAACAGGTCCGCAGCCGACAAAACAGGACCAGAACACAGTGTAAGTGACTGACAAACATCTGTTACCATTCTGATATATATATATATACAAAAACTTGGACTTTGACATCAGGTCTGATCTCGGTCCATTTCCAGCTCGTTTTCTCCATTTGACTCCACAGTTGGTGAGTGAATGAAGACTTTGACAGTATATGAGAATAATGTGATGGTGGTTTTGGAGCAAAATTTTATTAGCTCAGTAGATGTTAACGAATTATCAGTTATGTTTAATTTAAGAATCAAATTTTTCTCAAATTGTTCAAAACAATGTCCTTACCCCGATTCACTATGGTAAACATATACAAATTATTTGTATTTTGAGCTGTCGGGTAGGATTTGGTGCGAAATCGCTGACTTATGACATTCATCCTTGTGTCATTACGTCATGTCTTTAACACAAGACAGAAGTACCGGCTGTCTCGTGTTCTGACTGGAGAAACTACGTTCAGTTCAGTCACATTCACGCAGTTCAGGGCAGCATTGCTGCAATCTGGATGAATGTTTATCTGTTATCCGTTTGGCGAAGTTGTTTACCTCTATAATGCTTGGATATGTTGTCTGATATGGTTGTTGTAGCTAATATTGCATGTCTTGCTTCTATGAATCGAACATAACTCGTGTTAACCGATCGTGATGTATCTAAGTTGTTGGAGGAAGTTACTGTGACATGTTTACTAATATTTACAACTTCTGAAATTGACTTCTTGTAATTGTTAAATTGCATATTAGCATATTAATTTAATGTTTAATAAAGTATATTTTATCCCCATCATTACTTAATCTTTGTTTGATGTTTTTAGTTTATGGTGTTATTGTGTGCATTGCATAGACATAATATTGTAGTATTACGGCTCACTTGCATTATCAACTGAGGCTGTACAATATAATATAAAAATAATAAAGTCTTCCATTGAACTCGTATCAGCTATATCACAAGTATCACCTCTAAAATTGACATGTGTAGTACAATACTAACATAATATAAGATAAAACACTTGTGTATATGGTTGAGTGACAATAAAGGGATTTTATTTTTTATTTTTATTTTGAATAATCATATTAAAATATACTGGTAATATATCCTGTTCTCTATGTAAAAGTGCTTTCGTGTCAGAAAAGCACTATAAGTGTAAAATTCATTCATTCAAAATATGTAAATACGAGTGTTTTTTTTTATCTTCATAAAAGCAAGTAATATTTCAGTTTTAAATGTTTCATTGCATAAAATAATATCAACATAAATAATAGCACGTTATGGCTCTGAATATCTCCCAGTCATGATCACACACAGGCGATGTCCAGGTAAGCTCAAATCATGAGACTCATCTGCCGGAAGAGCAGTGCCGAAACACGATTCGTGTAATGTGTTCTTCCGCAAAATGCTTGTAATTTTAACTTTCAAACACAGATGTCACTAGAGAGCACAAAGTTATGTAGTGCAGCTTTAACATATAACAAGAGAATAGAGTTACAAAAAGAGTGTGGTCCAGCATTGCCCAGATAATTCGATCCTAGAAAAGTTTGATGAGAAATGCAGTTTGTTTGGAAATCTGTTGATCACAGACTTGGCACTGGACACTTGGTTTGATGGTAGTTTGAGACACATTTGGGGAAACTTGTGTTAGATTACTGGGGTCTTCTCAGGAGAAAAATCTGAGAAGCAGGAAACTCTTACAAAAGTCTACATTTGCTCTCATTTAATAGACAATAAAGAGATCTCTTTTGTGTATCTGTAAACTTCAAGAAATTGTCCATTGCTTTAGTCACTCACTCAAACACACACAGCATTGTATTCTCAAGCACGTATGTGTTGGTCCTCACAGATCCAACTAAATGCAGAAACCAGCCACTGCCTGACATGTTGATCTAATAAAGGTGTCAACAGAGATGCCATTAAAACCCATCTGGGGAAAAATGATGGCATACACTTACTGTAGGTCTGATTCTGATGACATTATTACAGAGTTTGTGGATTTCAGCATTAGACTAATTTTGCGTGTGTGTGAATAGCTTGATTGTAAAGTTCTCTTTACTAAAAAATCAGCATAGCGCAGTGAACGCCGATGGTTTTGATTACGCCTGATTCGTTGGGGCCTAAAGGGTGATTATCACTATTCAGAGAAGCTCAGAATAGAACTGAAAGAAAGATTGGGAGACAGAAAAGTCTAGGTTTAAAAAAAGAAACAAGAAGATCAAACTTATGGCAACATTTTCTGACTGGAACTATGCTATCATGAAGCCAAAGACCTGACAACACCACAGAAAAAGGATAACTATAAAAGAATGTGGGAGAGAGTCAAAAAAAAAAATTATCCTTTACAAAAAAAGTTATCCTTTACAAAAAAAGAAATATGGCAGTACAATGGTTCAGTGATGGTAACAGATGGTAATACTGTGGTACTTTGATATATCATGTTTGATTATAATAGTCATGTACCATGGTACTTAAATAGTGCTGTAAGTTTCTTCTAAGAGTACCATGGTATCACCATAATGTTAGTGTTAAACAGCATGGTATTTTAGTGGTAGCACCACCTTTTTTCAAAATGATATTACACAGCTCCTTACACGTATTGCAGCAGTTTGAGGTAAACGAGGGGCGTTAAAAACGAGTGAAATGTTCTTCCTATCAGATGAGGTTTTAAAGGTTAATGCTCTATCCAGTTTAAAATAAACAAAACCCTAACCTAACCCTACCTTCCTATACTAACCCTCAGTGTTGGGCAAGCTACTCAAAAAATGTAGCAAACTAAGCTACAAACTAAGCTAAAAGCTACGCTTCAGAGAAAGTAGCAAGTTACCTGTCAAGCTTGCTACATTCAACCGCAGATGCATGGAACATACTGTCATAGACAAAGCATCTAAAAGACTTATTCACATGATGTTTATCAAAGCCTTGGTTCAGTATATTACAGTTTAGTGCAATACAGTATACAAGTATACAGTAAAGTGCAATATACTGTATGTGCACTAAAATTAAAAAATAAATAAAAAAATGTAAATTCATATTTAGACATGCTACTTATACAAACCCATGTGTTCAACATTTAAAGTCACTATTTTTACATTTTATTTTTCAGATTTAGACTACTACCTCTGCAAACCCATACCCATTTAAACATAATTTCATTTGCACATTCCTGTACAAAAACTCTGCATGCATACAGTATACTATTCATCTATATATTCATCTATACAATACAGAAAAACAGCAGCTAGACACAGAATTACAAGATATATCATCAGAGGCCAAATTTCTTTACTAACCGAGCAAAATGGCAGTAAGAGAGAAAAAAATTCTGAAACTGCAATTGCTATGGAAACCACGTCATTTTATGGTGCTTCTATGGCACTTTCAGCTCACGTGTCGAGTTGCATGTTCTTCGTGATTTCTACCCAGGTCCTTTGGATCGCTCCATCAGTTGAGCTGCCGCTCAATTTGATCGAACACGCTTCTAAATGTAGTTGGTTATGTGATGCAAACATAAAAAAATATCACCTTACAAGTTATGCACAATATTAAAATGTTTTGATGTCATACGATAGCATTGTGTGAGGAACAGGGTGGAAAATAAGTGTTTAGGAACATGTAATCTGCCCTTTTATTAAACAAAAGTAATTATTGTAGTGCCTTGTGTTAATTCACTAGGAAACTGCCGCAATACGGATAACAAGACACATACAAATCATTTTGCAAAAATGTAGGTATAGTAACATGATTCTGTGAGACCAGGTTGGAATAAAATGTACAAATCTAGTTTTATGTTAATACCATGATACTTTATAGTTAAGAGAAGTTGAGAAACAAAATCTAGAAAGAAAAAACTGATGATACTGTGAAGCTGGAAAGAAATTCAGGTAATGTTGCTGGCATTAGATGAGGTGGCTCAAAGCTTTGCTGGAGAGTTCTGTTGTCGCACAGGACTCAAGAGATGATTGGTTCCTGATGCAGAGAAATCTTAAAGCTCAAAATGTTGTGCTCCATATGGATCATTCATGTGTTTCAGGGTGTCTCTGTATGGATATGTTTGAGCCTCATAAATCTTTGGGTTAGCCCATGTTTAAAGTTCAGGATTCAAAAAAAGCAATGAGACGCCACAGTTTTCTCAACACAATGCATTTTATGCAGCGATTCTCTGCCCAAGGTCAATATCTTCATTCAAAGACACTGAAAGCAGAGGCACACAGAGACAATGTGTAAATATTTATGCTGGTTAAGCCGCAGGAGCCCTGTGCAGTCATTAACTTAATCTCATAAACATTCCCGCAGGCACAAGTTCTCTTTCTTTTCACTTTCACTCTCTCGAACTGTTTTCCTCTTTTACCCTCTTCTTTTCCCCCTTGAACACTCTCTCCATCCATCTCCTCTATTTCTCTATCCAGTTCACAACGTCCATCTCTGTCTCTCCTTTCTCTCTTTCTTCCCTTCCTGTTTTTAGGGGATTTGTAAAATGTTTTGGATTTGAATGAAGTGGAATTAATGGTGTTTTTTTTTACTACTTCAGAAAATTGTGAATCTTCAGACAAAGCCTTAAAAAAATTGCTACGTAGATTTTTTTAGTTTCTAAATGGATGACCGAATGGATTTTTAATTTTCTCGGCCCTTCAAAAATCTGTAAGAAATTTTATGGCGAAGCCGGCAAACAGGAAGAGAGTGTATATTTTGGCAGTGCTTTGGTAAATTGAATTAAAACTTTGCATATCATTGAGCATGTTTACATAGACAGAATTTGCTGATAACTAACAAAAAATCAGCTTATTAAAAAAACAAAAAATAAACAATTAAGCAGGAAACCTGCGGTTACATGTATTTGGACAGTCATTGGGTTATTCTCTGCTTTTGATGTCAAAACGTAAACAGGCATGCACACAACGCTTGCACAAATTGAATAAGCTGGTAAGTTTTTGCTTAGACCATTTATGACCTTACCTCATTAAAGAAACGCCGTTTAAAGGTGCACTAAGTAATTTTTTTTCTCTTTATTTATTTATTTGTACTCCTAAAGAAGTTAATTGTAATTTTCAAACATACTGTATGTATAAAATGATGAGCACTCACATGAGATGTTGACTCTTGTCATATCAGTAACCTTATAAAATATATTATATTCTACATGGAGAGGGTGCCCTCATGGGGGCTGCCATGTTAGAATCACATGACTAATCGTTTAATCTCAGTAACGGCCCTGTTGTTTAACGCTTTCACTCATGGATTAAAGTAATCATGGCTAACTGTGAACAGTGAATTTCTACAATGGCATCTGTAACTGAAAATTATTGTTTGGTGACAGCCACATAGTAATTAAAAAAATAAAAAATTAAAAAAAAAATGTTCTAAAATAATTTTTCTTTGTTAGTGCACAAAAGTAAGAACACTTATATAGATTTATTAGTGAATGAAATCCATTGTCTTGTTTTACCCCAGCGACTTCATGCGATCAGGAGCAGCTGTCGGCACAGGAAGAGGCAAGACAACATAAAAACGAAGCAGTTTTTGTGCCCGATTGCGCTCATGGTGGCCTCTACAAAGCTGTCCAGTGCCATCCCTCTACTGGGTACTGCTGGTGTGTCCTGGTAGATACTGGGCGGCCCATACCTGGCACGTCCACCAGGTGAGAACATGCACTTCACTAAATGTCCTAAATCAGTGGTTCTCAACTGGTGGGATGCAACCCAAAAATGGTTTGCAGATGTGTTTTTGAAGGGTTGCAGACAGCAGAGAATAATAGGTAGAAGAACAAAATAAATAGACATATATATTTAAAATGGACTAAAACTGCTTCCCATTTCTTTCATTGTTGAGATCAAAGGCCGGGCATCCAATCAAAGTCTACTGTATTTCAGCGCAAATTCATCTATCACATGGGAGCTATAGCCAAATTTTGCAGATGCATGACATGTCCTGATCCTTGAAAACCAAAATATTAATTTTGACATTTGTTTACAATTTTGTAAACCTTTTGGCACTTTTTTGTAACCAGTTTTTGTCCTGAATCAAAACCTGTTGTGAACCACTAAATGTCTTTAAATGTCATGTTTTTTTTTTACTGTACTTTGGATATTCAGTTGGTCCTTATTACATAAAAATCAGAGCTCTGGTTCCATCCTACAATTTGGGGTGAAATTTCTCCAATACAACTGCAAGGGCAAACAGATATTATTTCAACATGTCTCTTAACTTTAGCTTTAACAAAATGTTATTTTAAACACTTTATAATATCTCTGGCACCCCAACGAAACTAATCCCTCCATATTTAGTATCCAAAATACAACTTAAGCAATTCTTCTGTATTGAAAGGAGAAACCCACCACTTGGCTTTTAAAATGGTTGGTGCCAGTCAACCTGTTCTCTTATAGTACATCTAATATACACCCAGGGCAGCCCTCATTATTCAAGTTACTGTGGGGTACACAATTGAGCTTTGGTATTCCTCAGGGGCCAATACTGGGCCCAATCTGATTTAGTCTCTTTTGACATTTAGGTCATTCTGAGAGGTAGCGAGAGTACATTTCTGCTGTGTAGTTGATGCTAACATTACTTATGAAGGTAAACCAGCCTTCACTGGTTTGCTGGTTTAAGCTGGTCTTAGCTGGTTTAAAGTGGGCTGACCAGCTGAAAAGTGCCATTCAACCCCCATCTAAAGCCACCAGCCAAAGAGACAGCTAAAACCAACTTAAACTTGTTTAAGGGTTATGAAGCTAAATATACCATCAAATCAATGAAATACTTGCTACCAGGACACTTTATGTGGTTAACAGGTGAGCTGCTCCGCTAGCCAAAATCTGTTGTGGCCTTATGCTGTTGGAGAATGACATAACTTTGTTAGTGTGTATGATTTGTGTGGGTGTGTTGGCTAGGGGTCAATGAAACTCAAAAAGTGGGAATGGCTGTGGATACAGGGGCATATTTAATGAGTCACAGGAGCATTGCAGTGGATTGCTGACCATCACAGAATGTAGTATTGAGTTAACAAAGACCCAAGCAGTTTGCCAGACAGTGCAATAGAGCATGCATGGAAGTGCTACCTTCCCAACTTTTTACTTTTGAAATGTATTCCACTACAGATTACAGAATACATGCTGTAAAATGTAATTTGTAACATATTTTGTTAGATTACTCAAGGTCAGTAACGCATTCTAAATACTTTGGATTACTTCTTCAGCACTGGTAGATTTTTTCACTTGTTTTGACTATAAAAACTCTGCCAGTACAGGAAGACAAATACACATGTTAAAAATACATTCTCTGAAAATCCTAAATATCTTATGCAGTGTTGTTTCTAAAACAAGATAAATCAAATTGATCTTGTTTTAAATATTTTTTGATATTTTTACAGGAAAACAATACAAAAATTATTGTCAAGAATATGATTTTTGTCCTAATAACAAAGATCTTATTAGAAAAAAAAGAAATTATGATCTAATGTGAATTTTCTTGATAAAAAAATTTGATCGTGGCTGGTAACATGTGCATGTAAAATGGCTAGAAATAGCATTTTAGCTTAGTGTAAAGCTGACAATTTACACAAGGTTTATTTCTATTTCTTCTGCTCCAAACTTACTTCAAATTTACTTTTCTGTCTGCTCGTATGAATGTAACACATCATAAGAAAGTGTTTCACTGCTGTTCAAATGCACTTTGGATCGCATCATTTATATGTATAAATGTTTTCCAACTGAAAGGACTAAATATTAAATGAAACAAATGACAATAAAATGCAAAGTAATCTCTTCAGTAATCAAAATACATTTTGAATGTAACTGTATTCTAATTACCAATTATTTAAATTGTAACTGTAGTGGAATACAGTTACTTATATTTTGTATTTTAAATATGTAATTCCGTTACTCCACAACCCTGAATGGGGCCATGGAGTCCCCACACCATATTCTCTCCCTCCTAAACCTTCAAGCGATCACATCCTCCTTCTAGGGTCATCATGGCTTGTCGAAATGGATAAGGGGAATAAAGATTCATCAATAACAGTCTTCAGGACTTTTTATTCAGTTGGCCTTTTAAATAATAATAAGTTTATTACAAAAGTTAGAGGCCAGTAGAAAAGCAGTATCTTCCTGCTTTCTTTCTGAACAGGTTCTAAAGCAAAGTTGTTCAAGATTTGTGGGTGGCAAATTTATGTTTTAATACAACATGACTGGCATGAGATTTTTGGTGATATTTTTGGGCTTTCTTTTATTTAAAAAAAACAAAACAAAAAAACATGGCATATACATAAAAATTAAGTATCATTTTGATTGAAATGATGGTTCCTCTGATCAAAACAGATGAAGCCTATAAGCCTTCTTAGAGCAAATACATAAATATCAAGATATACTGTACCGTTCAAAAATTTGGAATCACCATGATATTTTTATGTTTTTGAAAAATATATATAATTTGTAAATTACAATCTTACAAAGAATTGCAAAGATGATTTTCTTGACCAAGAATGCTTTAAATTGATCAAGAATTGCAGTAAAGACCTTTCGAATGTTACAAATGACATATTTCTAAGTATATAAATGCTGTATTCTTCAAACTTTCTGTTCATCCACAAATCCTCCACTTGCAGCAATGACTCCTTAAGCATTCTAGCAGTCAGTTTATTAGGATATTCAGATTAAGTTTCATCCTATGCTTTCTCTAGCATTTCCCAAAGATGTAATTGTTTGTTTTTTTCAGTTCAGTTCAACACCTCAAATTTAGACTTATTCATTTACAGTACCATCCAGTTCTTTTGCCCTTTCTACAATTTTCTTATTTGCCTGTTTCAGATTTGGCTTTTATTGTTGTTGTGCTTCTTTCTTTGTTTTCTTTTTTCTATCAAGTCAGCAGTGCATGGAATAGCCTTCATCTAGAGACTGAATCTTTAGAAAAATGTGTTTCTTTTCGGCCATTTTTCAAACCAAAATTTGACTTGGAAGTGCAAAGTGACTTGAAAGTGTACTCAATACTTCAGCAACTGCAAAAGACACTGTATTTCAATGTACAGATTTATTAAATAACACAACCCTTTTCAACTGTTCTAATAATACGAAACGTTTCTTGAGTACCAAGTTAGCACATTAGAATGATTTCTCAGTGATTAGGTGACAGTATTTTCACAGTAGGCTGGAGTAATGACTTTACTTGAGTAAGGGCTTTGTCATCATGGGCAAAAATTTAATTTTGAAAATATATAGAAATATAAAACAGATATGTCAAACAGTAAGAATAATTTTCAACATTGCTAATGTTTTTGGCATTTTTTTTGGTAACAATTTACAATAAGGTTCCATTTGTTAACATTAGTTAATGCATTAGGTATCATGAACTACCAGTCAACAATATATATTTTACAGCATTTATTAATCTTTGTTAATGTTAGTAAATAAAAACACAACTGTTCATTGTTAGTTCATGTTAGTTCATTGTGCATTAACTAATGTTAACAAACACAAAATTACATTTTAAAAATGTATTAGTATAAGTGGAAATTAACATTTACAGCTTTTATTAATCTTAGTTAAAGTATTGTTCATTGTTAGTTCATGTTAACTAATGTTAACAAATGGAAACTTATTGTAAAGTGTTACCGTATTTTTCCAATGTCATGCATCCTTGGTGAACAGAAGCATACATTTCTTTCAAGTTAAAAAAAAAAATTTCTTGGTTCGCTCTTAACTTTTAAGCAATAGTGTATATACTAAATTGTCAAAAGGCTGAAAATGTAGATATTTAAATAAAATTAAATAACTCCATCAAACTTGTTTTGTTTTAATGCCTAAGGTTTTTACCCTTATAATTAAAAATAAATAAATCTAAATACTTTCTCAGCAGTAGTGGAACATTTTATCTGTTCAAATTCCCATTGATTAAACAATCAAATTAAACAATAATGCTTTGTATTCACTCTCATTCTCTCATTTCTCTCTCTTGCCATAGATACGAACAACCAAAATGTGACGGGAATGCTAGAGCACATCCTACCAAACCAAAGGACCATTACAGGAGCAGACACCTGCAGGGTGAGTAGATGTGGAAAGTTTATGCAAAGTGTGCTAAGAAAGCAAGGTTTAAAGATGATGTAACAAGCAGACACTGCAACATTGACTCAACCCGTGGTGTGAGTTTGGGGCGGAACTATTTGTTTGTTCAACCAATGGTAGACGGGGTGTATGAAAACATTATTTTTGCAATTCTGTTTAGTGAAGCAGAAATTGCACAGTTCACCTTTAAAATACCTATCTAATCTAATCTAATTAAATAATTATATCCAGTCCAAGTCTTTGTGTGTGTTGCATGTGAACTCAAGCATGCACAGGTATGTGTGTGTACATCTACAATCCAAAACCATCTCCAGGTTTCCCACGACCCCAAGGCCTGTATAGACCACAGATGTTAACAGATCATCTCACTGTGGAAAGGGGGAGGTAGCAAAGATAGATTACAAAAGATAGCAAGGAGGATGACAAGGAGGGATGAGTGTGGGGGAGTGACCATGACAAAAAAACAGAGGATAAAGGAGTGAAGCAGGGACAAATTAAACAGCAGAAAGGAAACGAGGGAGTGACTTCCATTTACAGCTTGAATGAAGTCGTTGATTACACTAAAATGACAATGAGCGACAGTATTCTGCTTCTGAATCCACTAGGGGTGGGCGAAATATAAAATATTTACAATTTATTCTATATACTTGTGTTGGCAATATGAAATGAACCAACACTGTGAATTTAACAGTGAGTTTAGAGGTGAGGTGTACAATTTTTGTGTGGCACCATTGCGTCACTAACTGGCATTGCAAAATTAATGATTGTTTTCAAACAGGTTTCCCGAGCACTCCCATTGTCTTCCATTGGTTTAACAAACAGAAATTCCTGCCCAAAACTCTTTTTTTTTTTTTTATACCTATATTAGGCAACCTTAATATCCATTTTTACAAAACATTACTGTGGTGGTACCATGGAATAAGATAGCACCATGGACATGGTACTTTGATATTTACCATGGTAATATCAATACTGAATAATTACTGTATCCATTAACCATTGTATGTAGATGGTACTTCCAAAAGAACTGTATTATTATGGTACCATGTCCAAGAAACATGCTATTACCATAGACCAGTTAGTTAGTGCAAACACATGAGAAATGTTTTTTGAGTTTTTACTCCATGCCAGATAGGAGAATGTGGAGGTACCCTGGCCAGACTTTGACTAATAGGATTATCTACATACTTTAATAAAGATTAAAAGGAGGAATAGTGTTTTAAAGTGCAAGAGGTGTGAGAATGCGTCTCTGTGTGTTCTTAGGTTTTGTGCATTTGTGTGTGTGTGAACACACATGTGTAACTGCATGTAATTTGCATAACATTTCGAACTTAGTACCAAAAGGTTACCAAAACTATGGGTCTGTTCCAAAACCAAGTGAGCTGCTCCAAAGCCAGCATTTTAAGGCGCTCTCCCGGCTATGTATATTAATGCTCATTAGAGTATTGCGTTGTTCCTCTAACATCACCTGTATTGAAATCAGCAGTATTTGAATGACTTGGAGTTGTTGCTTGTGTAGAGCGTTCCAAATCGGCCTGTTATGAGGCTTCATTTCAGTTAGCTTAGCCTAATTTTCAAAACCAAGTACTCATATTAATAGTTAATAGTACATTTTAGGGTTAGGTTAAGGTTAGGGTTTTGTGTTATAGGCTACTTTGGACACAAAACTGCCCCAATAAGTTAGCTAAATGTGAAATACTCCCATTGGGGATGCTTTTGAATGTAAAAAAGGAATCATATATATATTTTATAATTCTAAAAATTGACACTTAATTACATTTATTAATTTAGCAGACACTTCAATCCAAAGAGACCTAAATCATAAATCCAAATATTAGATTTTTAGGTTAAAGCTGAAGTGTGTTACTTTTTCTGTGTTAAAATACTTTCTCCTATCCCAGCTTAATATGCAGATACAATTATAAATAAGCCATTCATCGGTTAATTTTCTCGAAAACTGTAAACACTATGCCTCTGTAGCGCTATGAAATTCCCGTGTTTGTTTTGAACGACTGGTCTAGTTCTACACAATAACATTGACTCAACCAATGGTGTGAGTTGGGGGCGGGACTATCTGTTTATTCGATCAACGAGAGACAGGGGGTGTATTCGTAAAGCTGTTTTGAAAACATTATTTATTCCGTTCTGTGGCGCTAGTGGTGCAGAAAGTACACACTTGAACTAAAAAATAGTGATAACCTGCAATTGTTACCTCAAAGATACATTTTCACTTGATACTATCCATAAAAATGACTTTTGTTGGTGTAACCTAATTTGTCAGATCAAATAAACAAATATTTCATTGAATAAAACCAGTTAATTTAGATGTTACCACATGACACACAATTTTTTAGGCAACCTGACAAAACATTTTTTATACAGTGTAGGTTGAGTGTTAAGGGGGATTAGTCTTTGAGCATGCCCAATTAACCGTGTTACTACAGTAATATGGTGTTAATATAATAACCATGTTTAATTTTGTAGTAATGATTTAACTACAAAATACTATGGTGATACTATGGTTACTGTAGTAAAACCATGGTTAAGTTTTGTAATAGAAGATTAGGGTTAGGTTTAGGGGTAGGGGTTGGTGTAGGGTGTCTGTGGGACTCTAAATAAATGCTATACACATGCTGCATTGATGCCACTATACTGTGTGTTAGTATATACAGTATATTTAAGGATGCAAATAGTATTTGCCACTATTTGCACTTATTGCAAAGAAGATGCTTTTGGTTGTTATTTACACTTAGTGCAAATATCTTCTGCCTTTAATAAATCATAAATCACAAATAGCAAACTATATTATATTCAAAATGTTATAATGTACTGTCTACTCACTTTCCTGCAACAATAAAAACATGCAGCTTTGAAATATGTATTCTTTGAATTGAGCTAAGAGGTCACCATGTGACATTTTAATCTTCTATTGGTCACATCTTCTCGTCATCTGGATTCATTGGTCAGAGTTAACCAAACAGTCTTTTGTCCAAAGTGGAATGCAAAATTTTAAATGTGAATGCGGAATGTGAAAGTCTATATAGTCATTTCAATTAGCTTTATATGAAAATAATAGAAGTCTATGTTATGTCCTCATCTAGATAACTAGGTAAATGTGCAAGTGTGAGACAAAGATGGAGAAAACTGAATTAGGGAAACTGAACTAATTGCTGGTCTTAACCTTTACTACTCAAAGCTGTTTGCTAGCTTTGCTACAGTGAGCTTTGGACGCTTTGGTAAACATGCTAATAACTTAAGGTGTTAATGAATAAAGCTCTCTCTGTTCTTCAGGTGTATGTGGATGGTAAGGCTGCCAGCAGCATGTGTACTGGTGCTGTTCGGTGAGCAGCTCTCAGGTCACGGCTGGTTAATTGTGGTGTATGGGGGGGTTGATAGGGGCTGCTGGCGGCTAAACATCCACAATTCACAGCCAATTCCACAATCTTCATGACTGCTTGAATCCGACAGTTTTTATGCAGCTTCTGCAGCAACAATTTTAGGACACTGAGTAACACTGAAATGCTTTGAAATGCAGGGTAGTGATGGGTTTCACCATTGAATTCTCACAGTGAATCCTTTAATCAGGTGTATGTATGTGGTAATGTATAAATTTGTGTTGTTAACTGGAGAGTTTGACTGAATGTCTGAATATGTATTTTATTTCTCTTGGTCTCAAATTTAGAGGAGCCTTAAAGGGATAGATCACCCAAATATGAAAATTCTGGCATCTTTACTCACGCTCTAAACCCATGTGACTTTCTTTCTTCAGTGGAACATAAAAAGAGAAATTTTGAAAAATGTTCACGCTGCTCTTTTCCATAACACATACAGTGAGTATGGCTGTCAATCTCCAAAAAGGAAAAATATGCATCATAAAAACACAATTGAAGTTGTACGGAACACTTTTTTGGTAGAAAAGGTCTTCTGAAGCCATACAACAATTTAGTGTGAGAAACCAAAATTTTGCTTTGGACCGAAATTAAAGCCGCTAGTCACCTAAAATCTTCCCCTCTGCCTTATCTATCAAATCCAACTTCAAAGACGTGTGGCCAGGGGCCTTGTGAGACTCTAGCTGTGTCCCAAATCGGATACTACTGCACTATACACCATTTTGTAGTGCTATTTGTGTACGTTGTGTGTTTACACTGAAAAATGCATGAAAAGTACTCGGATAATGTTGGACACTTCATGTACACAGCGGTTGCAGCTTGCACTATGTAGCGGAAGGGACAGGGTTAACAAAACAATTGTAATTAATGGTGAAAGTGGCAACTACCGAAACTTCTTTGAAGACAACACTTTACAAATGTGAGTTGAATGTTCTACCATCACCTCACGCTGTGTGAATATGTACGTTGTTTGAGATATAAATGTTGAACTGAGGTTGGCTAACGTGCTAATGCTAGTGGCAACACATCACATGCGTTTGAAATGTCGCTTCCATCAGCTGAAAAACTGCTCTAAACGTAATGTTGTTTTTATTTAAAAAGCATGAGTGAAAGAATGCACTCACTCGTATGACATTTTATTGTTTCTGGGCCCAGTAAAGAGCAGAAACTCACACAGGTATCACAGCAGAACATGTGTTGCAGAAAACACTCAGAAAATGTCTACACTTATCTTGTTTAAATGTCATTTTTTCTTTTCTTTTCTCTCATGAGAGGTCATCTGTTTACCTTATCACTCACTCTCTCTCACTCTACACACACACACACACACACACACACACACACACACACACCTGTTCACAAAGTCCTCAGCATGCTATTATCTCCTGCACCAGAGAATCTGTCGCCTCTGGGCCTGACTGTAAACAGCTCAGCATGCAAAGACTCCTTGAGAATACACACACTTTCTCTTTCTTTCACTGGACAGAGATTACTACTTTGCTTTTAGGATGGGGGTTTTGTCCTTTTTGGAGCTTGACAGGTGTGACTCTCTCAGCTTCTTGACTAGTAGGTGACTGATGTGTTTTTCAGTGGCTGAAGCCGAAACCAATATCTAAAGAGCAGGGCAGACCTTACAAAAATTGAGAGTTCAGTGCAAATTTGCCGCTAACTTGCCGCAAATTCGCCACAGATAATTTCACATGCAAATGAGCTTTGCGGCAAACTTGTGGCAAATTGTCCATTGTTGCCAAAGGTTTGCCAGAGGCTCACCACTACCGGTAAAGAGCTGCAAACATTTGCGGCGAATCACAAGCTCATTTGCATGTGAAAATAACGAGCGGCAAGTTTACAGCTAGTTTAGATTTTTTTGTAAGGGAGTCCATATAAATGTCAGTATATAGTATACATAATGCAATTTAAATGAGAGCAAATAATATGTATACAAAACTGACATGAAACAAACAATTATTTTATTCCACATTTACTCAAATTCACAAAAAAAAAAAAAAAAAAATGAAAACAGACATTATTTACTATCCAATACATACTATTCATTGCTATTATTTAGCCAATAAATATTTTTTTATTTTTAAGTAATTCCCATTAGTTTCAATGGTGATTTTCATTAGATTCTTATTACTGTAATCTATTGTTTTTTAATTGTAATACAGTTTTATTTTTGAGTCAGCATCAATTAAAGGCAGTTCAACAAATACTGCCTTGATGTGTTTTTTCATTTCTTTTTTCCATCCTCTTTTTCTCCCAATTTGGAATGCCCAATTCCCACTACTTAGTAGGTCCTTGTGGTGGCACAGTTACTCACCTCAATCCGGGAGGTGGAGGACAAGTCTCAGTTGCCTCTGCTTCTGAGACAGTCAATCCACGCATTTTATCACGTGGCTTGTTGTGCATGACATGAAGGCTCATGCTACTCCCCGCGATCCACGCACAACTTACTACGCGCCCCATTGAGAGCGAGAACCCCTAATTACAACCACAAGGAGGTTACCCCATGTGACTCTACCCTCCCTAGCAACCGGGCCAATTTGGTTGCTTAGGAGACCTGGCTGGAGTCACTCAGCACACCCTGGATTTGAACTCGTGACTCCAGGGGTGGTAGTCAGTGTCAATACTCGCTGAACTACCCAGGCCCCCCTGTTTTATCATTTCTAATTTTTTTATTTCTATTGCACTTTTCACAACAAACATCGTTTTAAAGATTTACAGAAAGCTATGCTGTAACAGAAAATTATGCTGAATGTTTTACTGTCCTCACTTAAATGAATAACGTGATTGAAAATCACGTCGTACTTTTTTTTTTTTTTTTGAGTATACATGTATATATTTTATGTGTATAAAAGTATAAATACTTTCAAATTGAAATAATACATTGTATAATAGCAAAAACGATTATACAGTGAGCTTTGACGATTATAGGGGTGTGTGCTTAATTGCCAAAATAATATCACAATCGTAAAGGAATAGTTCACCCAAATATGAAAATTCTGTCATTAAAAAAGCACTACAAACAATGCATGTTCTTGAACGAGTTTGTCTCATCCACATTAATGAACACACAAAGGACATCAAGATTTTCACTAAAAACTGACTTCAATTTGGGTTGTTTTTCACCAAAACCTATCTTGTATCTTCAGAAGACTTGGAATATGATGCATTAATCCCACTGACTACTGTTATGATACTTTTGGGCCTTTTTTTTTAAAAAAAGCTTTAAAGTTAATCAGTATCAACTGCTATTGTATTGATAAGATGGACCAAGAAATTTACTTAAACATCTCCTTCTGTGTTTTGCATAAGAGGGAAAGTCATACGGGTTTGGAAAGACATAAGGGTGAGTAACTTTCAATTTTGGGTGAGCTATTCATTTAAGGGTCCTACAAATATGCTTCATTTTCTTTAAGCAAAATACATGTTTATACCTGGACATGTTCTTGGCAGGTTTTGTGAGATTCACCCCAGACAAAAGTCTACAGAGCACAGTTCCCACACACAGTAGGCTTTTACCTGCGTCTATAAACACAGGACACACGGCTCGTCCTCTGTTTGATTGGCAGCTGTCATCTTCCTTAGACAGGATAGGGGAGGTCTGATTTTTACGACAGTGTGGCAAAGAATGTCTGAAGCCATGACAGAGCTTAACTCTCCTCCTCTCCACCATCTTTATATGCAGTTGGTGTAAAAACAGTGAAACGTCTGTTAGTTTTACATCTTTCAAGTGTTTATTAGACCACCTATGGTGACAATTCCCAACATAGCCACCAATATTTTTTGCATACCAGCAGTAACCTTCATTTACAAGAGCATGTACCATGGTAGTTCAGGAGCCTTCATCCAGAGCTCATTTAAAAGAAATGTTTTAAACATATATACATATATAAATAAAAAAAATTGCAAACAAAATTGTACAGTGTTAAATATTTTAAAATGTCATGCCTTTTCTGAGTAAGAACTGTGTTATAATGAAGGTGCTAATATACAGTATACAGTGTTAACATGCTTGCTTAGTTTCTGAGTGTCAAAATAACATATAGTTCAATAATTAGGACCAGAGCAGCAGAGTTACATGAGGTACTTCAGTCCCAACAGCTGTTTATGAGGTTTCATAGCTGTTTATACTGGTAACTGCCTGAAGGTACAAATGTCACATGAAAGGAAGCTTTGTTCTCTTTCAATCTTTTTTTGCCACAGGACTTTATTTAGAAAATGCTTAAAGGGATAGTTCACCCAAAAATGAAGTTCTGTCATCATTTAAACACCCTTTTGCCATTCCAAATGCATGAATTTCTTTCCTCGGTGGAACACAAGAGGTTATTTTTTCCATACAATGAAAGTGAATGGTGACTAAGGCTTACATTCTTGAGAGCTGCAGCAGAGGGTAAGATTTGCTTTGATTAATGACCTAAATTTAGTTCTGTTCCTTACACAAAGCTATTGTATGGCTTCAGAAGTCTCACAATATAGCGCACACGTAATATGAACTAGTCCTTTATGTGCTATGTGAGGGGCTTTTATTTTTATTTAAATATTTCTACCCCATTAGCTCTGGGGGATGCTAATTTTCAACGTGAATGTTTTGATGCCTTATTTTGTTATTTTAAGTAACATAAATGCAAAATTGATCTCTGAAAACTTCAGATTCTAAGCTTTCAAATGATACCTCATATGCCTGACTTATGCATACGGAGACGTTTAATGTTTTAAGCGTAAACGTTTTTCGTGATATAGCGCCCCCTCCTTTGGATCTGCCAGTGATTTATTTTTTTTTGGTCCTTTTTGGAGCTTGAGAGACATGGTTGCTATGAACGGTTGTTGTATAAAAAAGAGCTGCAAGAGGATTCTTCAGAAATTCACTTTAGTGTTCCACCAAAAAGAAAAAACAAAAAGAAAAAACAGCATATTAGTTTGAAACGACATGAGGGTGAGTAAATAATGACAGAATTGTCATTTTTGGGTGAACTATTCCTGTTGTATAGAAATATATTTAGTGTTATTTCACACATTATTATTTATTTATTATTATTACTATTATTTCACGCAAAAATAGAGAGTTCATGGCAAATTCACTGCAAAATTGCCGCGAATTCGCCACTGATAATTTTCACATGCAAATAAGCTTTGCAGTAAACTTGCGGCAAATTGTCCATTGTTGCCAAAAGTTTGCCGGAGGTTCACCACTAGCAGTGAAGAGCTGCAACCTTCTGGCAAACATTTGTGGCGAATCACAAGCTCATTTGCATGTGTAAATAACGAGCGGCAGACTTGTGGCAAATTTGCGGCAAGTTTAGTTTTTTTGTGAGGGAGGTCAATACTGATTCAAAATAAGTGCTTTTACGTTTACAGGTGTTTAAAAAAACACATCCACTGTTTCTATCATGTAGGTCCTTTTAAAAGTGATGTGAAAGTAATTCTTGCATCCATGTTTTTCAGGATGTCCTGGGGAGAAGAAGACAGAATTTCTGACGAGCATACTGGACGCATTGTCCACAGACATGGTCCATGCGGTAACTGACCCGGCGTCTGCTGGCAGGTAAACAAGAAATTGATAATTGACAGATTTAGATGTAATGGTCTGGTTCATGAAAGTAACTGAACTGGCCTCGCTGTGCATAGTAAAAATATTTACTCACTTCATTAGCTGTCTGGCTAATTCAGGTCCTTCACCTTCAACAAGCAGTTAAAGAGAAATTTCATTTGAAATAAACTTCATCTGCAGTTTTAACATGGCAGCAAAACTGCTGCAATGTTTCACTTGGTAAACGGTTCACTTGTTGCCATTCAGAATTAACTTTCACATCCAACTTGTAGAAACATACAAACGCTATTAAACTGTCAACCTGAGAATTTTCACATTAACAATGTTTGCATCATGACAATTCCTATTAAAGGAGTGTTCCAGGTTCAATAAAAGTTGAGCTTGATTAACAGCATTTGTGACATAATGTTTTCCACAAAAAATTATTTTGACTTGTAAACTTAAAAAAGCTAAACTTGCGGTTACAGTTGTTACTTATAATGGAGATGTATGGGGCCAGTCCATAAACGCTAAAGTCCACATCATTTCAAAAGTATAGCCACAAGATTTTAGTGTTTTAAAATCGCCTACTAACCTGATCTGTGTAAAGTTATATTCAATATTGCAACGTTGTTGTCATGACGACAAAACACTGTAATCCCATTATTGAATATAACTTTACACAGATAAGGTTAGCAAGCAAATATTTCACACTAAAATCATGTTAACATGTATATTTTAGCGTTACACTTGCTTCATTCACTTTCATTGTAATTGCCTTATTAAAGTCCGCTTTTTGTTTTAATAAACAAGGGATGAGTTGAAATAATTTTTTGTGGTAATCAACATTACGCCACAAATGCCGTTGATTAAGCTTAACTTGTATTGAACCCGGAATATTCCTTTAAAAGCACAATTGGGTCATATTCTGATTATGCTTGTGACAATTTACATAAGAATGGTTTTTACAAACGATTTACACAGTTCTTCTGCTTGTGCTTCAAGGGATAGTTCATCCAAAAATGAAAATTCTCTCATTGTTTACTCACTCTCACGTCATCCCAGATGTGTATAACTTTCTTTCTTCTGCAGAACACAAACTGAAAGCTTTGTTACTCCTTACAATGCAAGTGAATGGTGGCCAGAACTTTTAAGGTCCAAAAAGCACATAAAGGCAGCATAAAAGTAATCCATACAACTCCACTCCACTTAAAGTTAAATTTCTGTCTTCAGAAGCGATATGATAGGTGTGGGTGAGAAACAGATCAGTATTTAAGTCCTTTTTTTTACTATGAATCGCTACTTTCACTTTTATATTCTTCTTTTGTTTTTAGCGATTCGCATTATTTGTGCATATCGCCACCTACTGGGCGGGAAGGAGAATTTGTAGTAAAAAAAGGACTTCAATATTTATCTGTTTCTCATCCACACCTATCATATCACTTTAGATTTAACTACTGGAGTCATGCGGATTACTGTTATGCTGCCTTCATGTGCTTTTTGGACATTCAGAGTTCTGGCCACCATTCACTTGCATTGTATGGACCTACAGAGCTGAGAGTTTCTTCTAAACATCTTTGTTCGTGTTCAGCAGAAGAAAGTCATACACATCTGAAATGGCATGAGGGTGAGTAAATGATGACAGAATTAAAATTTTTGGGTGAATTATCCCTTTCATGAATAAGGCCTCTTATTTGGAATACATCACATTTATTTAAACCAATGCATGTCCAAAATAAAGTTATTATGCGTGATGTGCACGTAAATGCCGCCAATGATTATTTGATGAAGTGTTATTTTTTTCTGCATTCAGGATGTTGGAGCCTGACCCCAGTCACACTCTGGAAGAACGAGTTGTCCACTGGTATTTCAGCCAACTTGACAAAAACTCAAGTGGTGACATTGGAAAGAAAGAAATCAAACCATTCAAACGGTTGCTGCGCAAGAAATCCAAACCGAAGAAGTGTGTGAAGAAGTTTGTGGAATACTGTGACGTCAGTAACGATAAGGCCCTGTCTCTACAAGAACTGATGGGCTGTTTGGGGGTCACTAAGGAAGAAGGTGAGCTGCATTGTTTCATGTTGGATAACCAAGCAACTCTGTCTTGATGTCAGTTTGTCGGTGTAAATCACTGTCAGAGCAAATCACTGCTGCAGTGTGACATTCGCAAAAACCTTGCGTTTTTTTCTCTAAATCATTGCGACACACCATCCCAATGGAATTCAGTGGATTTGTAGCATTCTCTGATGTTATGTAAACTGTAGTGTGTAAGGGGCTGTTCACACAAGATACATTCTTGCGTTCAGACTGCAGTGTTATTTTATTGTCGGTCTATGTAAACATGCTTGATGGCAGTCTTTGTGTCATCTGGCAAGATTTATTGACCAATTATTGACCAAATTAAAACCACTGGCATAATCATGAAAAAGCAGATATAAAAAATGGATGGTTTATTTATAATTAATTATGTAAATATAATGCTTGTATAAAATTTATAATATTATTTTTTCTGAGTGTAATTTAAAGAAACACATTCCAAACTAGTAATGCATGTTGAATATGAACATTTGTAATGTTCTATCATAACATGCTATTATATGAGTTTTATTGTTTAGAACTGCAAAAAACAGAAGTGCAAAAAGTGCTAAATAAACTTTTCCCCCATATCAATCATCATGTTATATATACAGTATATATATATATATATATATATATATACTGTGCATCCCTAGGACAAACAAAATGTTAATATTAGCAGTCAACAATAGAAATATAACTTCTTTTCTGTTGCACTCGTCTAGCTAAGTGGCCTAAATTTTCTGACTGGATGAAGGAAATAATGACAGCGTTCATTTTAGTTTCAGGCAAAAATGGTTTAAGATTATGTGGTCTTTTCAATGACCATGAGTGCTTGCATTTGTTAAATAACTTTCTCAGAAACAACCCATATCACTGTCATGTAATGGGAAACTGTCCTGTAAAACTCTCATTGTTTTTTTATTTCCTAGGGGCTAAAACAGGTGAAGGCACAACCTCTAGTAAACTGGTGAGTTAATGTCTGCGTCTGTTAACTTTCACCACATGCATTCCAGCCCACCATTTTTTTACTGAGCAGTACATTGAAATCAATTATACAAGACATTTAGAAAACTTCCAATATTCGTTCAGAAATTTCTCCTTTACTAATATCAGTGTGTGTATATGGTGACCCCACAGCAACAAAAAATGTACACAGACACATTTAAGACCCTAAGAAATAGCTTGAAAAGAACAATTTTCATCCCTGAATTTCTTTCTGTACATATTACATATTGAAACATGAAGTTGAGGAGGGACATATAGGAGGGCTTGTCCCTTTAAATAGCCAATAGCCAATAGCCTTTAGTTTACGTCATTGCCGTGAACCATGATTTGCTATTTGCCATTGCTAGCTTGTGTTGCGTGAGATTAGGGGGAGGGAAATCTCATTCTAGAAAGCATTTGATTGGACAAGAATTTGTATATGCTATAAGTTCAAGATGAGTCATAAATATTTTTGTCCACTTTCCCAGGAAAAAAAAATACTTTTGATTTCATGGGGTCTTTCTGGGGTCGAATGCTACAGTATGAGATGATTACAAATAATGGTGGGGGAAATTCACTAAGAATACATTGTACCCACTAATAACGACATTTATTTGCATGCACTATTTGCGTTTATTTTGCGCTCAATTCACTAAAGACATTATGCAAATCAGGTAATTAGTGCTGACTGAAATTTGCAATTTTAAATGTAGAATGTGTACTTGACTGCACGATGCGTCTGGATATGTTGCCGGTTATAACGCTCTTCACCATTATTTGATGAATTACTAGTACAACAATTACTAGAAAATGTACACAAACATAGCATTTTGTGCTAAAATACAACACACTGGACTATAGTTCATGGAAATGATGACAGCATTAAGATTATATTTGCATTGCTTTCACTGTCATTTTAATGTTGGTCTTGCTACTTGCAGAACCTGGCAAAGAAACAAGGCTAAAGTCGCCTCTGAGATCGGATTGCACCAGCTCTTGTCCCGCAGATCACATCCCCACCAAAATGACGACAGAAACCATAGTCTTTGCACTTTGTACTTTAAAACAATGTAAATTCACTTTGTAGAAAGAATAAGGTATTTAAACAGACTGCTGAATATGTGAATGATGTAGTTAGCATTTGTATGTCCTTACAACAACAGCAAAAAGAATAATAATAATTAACACATACAATGTATGTGTCCTTTGTGAGTCTAAAATAAGTATTCTTTTCTAAGTTGTACAAGTTGTATCACATGTTGCTTCAAGGCCATTTTTGTTGTTCTATTACGTATTTTGTTTGTCTTTTGGCGAAAATCTGAATAGTTTGTAATGCATCTAAACTGAATTTTAGAAGCTTTGTTTTAGTTTATATATATATATATATATATATATATATATATATATATATATATATATATATATATATATATGAAACCCCAACTACTGCCTTGAGTTTGGAAGTACAGATTATAGTCCTGTGCCATGCATGGAATGGGATGCAATTTTTTTTTTTTTTGTTGAAACTGCTTCATGATGATTAGAAATAAAGACGTCTTTTATAAAAAATACAAAAAATTTATTTTTATTATTGTACTAATGTTTGAGAGCAGGATCTCCGTGACCTCACAGACTGACCCCCTTTTTTTTGCTCTGTGTGTAATTTATGATACGTTGATCTGGTGGTGAATCTGAGAGATTAGATGGTTTATGCTCTGGTTTAAACACCACAGAGAACATTTATCAGGGGATTAGCTATTGACGCTTCAAAGATGACAAATTAAGGACTTCAAAACTGTCCAGATACTACTTGAACCCCTCCTGCATTATCTCCACAACCCTTTTCACTGCTGCATACAGATACAGGAGATAACAGCAGGGTGAGTGTCTGAACGAGTAAGGCGCTGTGTACACCTGGTATTAAAGGGATAGTTCACTCAAAAAATGTAAATTCTCTCATCATTTAATGACCCTCACTGCCATCCCAGATGTGTATGCTTTCTTTATTCTACTTAACACAAACAAAGATTTTTAGAAGAATATCTCAGCTCTGTAGGTCCATAAAATGCAAGTGAATGGTGACCAGACCTTTGAAACTCCAAGAAAGAGATAAAGTCAGCATAAAAGTAATCTTGACAGCAATCTCCTTGGCGATCAAAGTGTAATTGAGCTTGAAATCATGATCATGCCTAGATACTTCAATGACAAGATGTACAGTGAAAAATTAATTACATTTTGGTCTATTCTCACCCAAAACCAACTGGATTGATTCAGAAGACATTGATTAAACCACTGGAGTCTTATGGATTACCCTTTAAGATTCAATCATAAGTCGTCAGGTGAGACGCATCACAGTTTACACCTGGTCTCTCAAATGCTTCTCCTGTGACGACTTGTGTTTGGATTTCGAGAGGAGGGTCTTTGATTTCATGACTGCATACGTCACTCAATATGTCAGTGTGCTACTGCATGAAAATAAAGTGCAAAAGTTTAAATTAGACAATTAAAATCACAATAAAAATCGGCACATGGTTTCTCACTATTATACTGAAATTCAATGTAATCAAACATGTGACATTATATACTAATATATGGGTTATTTTAGTTGAGTACTTGAATAACTGAGCTTTGGGTGTGTGTGCTTCTCATCTGGGTCACTGGCATGTTGATATTGGGCACACTGTTCCGTTAAGTTCTTGTGCATGTATGTACTTTATCCAATTTTCAGACTGTTATTTCAACATGATCACACAGAAAGTCAACATGTTGTTTCTGAGTATTCCAGTGTCCCTAGAATCAGTCACATTATGCCGACTCACTGAGAAGCTTTATCTCCAAGACATTTTTTTCATCAGCTCAAGTGTGTTTGCCTTCCCTTGTGGCGCAACCAAAAGCGCATTGAAACCAGGAAGGAATCATGTTCGCATAATCAGTAACAAGTGTGATTTGGAGGTTGCATTTATCCCTCTAACATTACATTTTTACTCCACTGATTGTTTGGTTTAGGGTTTGGGTTGGAGGGTTCAGTTTATAAAGTATGCATTCCTCTTTACTGTATTAAAGCCTGAACAGCTAAAAACAACTCGTTTCACAACTCGCTTTTGGCGCACCTCGATGGACATTTAATCCAGAAAAGGGAGTTCACTCGTGCCCATACGCCAAACAACACTTACAGCTTTGGCCACTTGGGGCAGTGTTTCAAATTTCGGTAAGCACAGATTGATTTTAGCTAAAGAAAAGTTAACCTACATCAGGCCTGATTAGCATTTACACAACAAGTGCAATGTGTCATATGTGTTTCTGACTACGAATGTAGTTTGAGTGATTTGATCGCAAAATGTTTTGGACCCCTTCTACACCTGTATTTAGCGACTTACACAATGCTCATACTTTTTTGAAACAGTTTACCATAGTTCATTTTTAATACTTATTTTTTAATATTTATTTTCTTGGATCTGGGAAGAGAGAAACGGTTGCGTTCACTCATCTCACAAAAAAACACCCCTTCAGTTGCGCAAGCTGATTTTCAACCACCTCGCTAGAAATTCCACCAAATTTCCCCAAGACAATAATCAGCGTCAACAGAAAGTATGAAAACATATCGACCATAACTGGGCTAGATTTGTTTGTTTATATATCTGTGGGTGTGTGTTTGTTTTACAAATGTGTATGTTTATTTGTGTGCTTTCATATATTTTATTTAGCCAGTAGTCAGATCTGAGTCTTTGTGCCTGTATGTGTGTGTTTTCCCTCAACCATGTGTTTCTCATTACTCAAGCACCTGCACCAGACTCTAAATGTCCATCTACTGCAGTCAATACTCAACTACTCTTACAACAACAAACTAAAATGTGTAAACAAATCTACACCTGACATCACAAGTTTATATTCCTCTTAGAGCAAAGGTTTCATAAGGACACAAACTACAGCTCCACTGACTCTCTCTGGTGTCTTTAAACTGTCCATGATGAAGGTTTATTAATTTCTGCACCACTAGTGGTACCCAACAAATATATATATATATATATATATATATATATATAAGATTTACTTAACATTCCAGCTAATCTATCATACTGTAGTTTGGTCAAAAAGGTTTCCAACACCTTTTGAACAATTAATTTCCATGATGTTTCCTGATAACTAGATATGGACTTTTTATAGAGTATTTTAAAATTGTAAAAAAAAAAAAAAATGTCATACTTTGAAATATTTATACTTAAAGCTACACTATGTAACTTTTGGCCCTCTAGCGGTTAAAAAATAAAACTGCATGCATCTTGTGTAAGAACATTGTTTTGGTTGTACTTCAGCTCTGTTCCTCTGTGCGGATGAATGTGGTTTGAGGCACCGGTGTACACATGAATTCAGGACATGTAACAAGCGAATAGACAAATAAATAACAAAAGAAAGGAAAAGACAGATACAATATAAATTACGTTACAAAAATTAGGCAACGTTTGTTAACATTAGATACAATGATTGCTAGTCTGATAAGGTCAAACATTGTAAAGTTTTTATAACTGCAGGATATTCTGGCAAAATAGACCACGATAGAAACTAATTTATAGACTGTCATTGTTACCAACCAGTGGTCAACATCATTTCAAGACTCACATGTCCTTGGCAAGCCTGGGACTAAAGGATTTATTTATATAAATTATTGCCATTATAAAGAAAAATACACATGTGTGCTGGCAAGTGAAAAGTTCTGCACTGATTACAGTATAATTACTGTATTTCAGACGTGTGTGTGTGTGTGTGATTACACATAAACTTTATACATAAACCATATCAATATAATATCTTACCTGTTGAGTAAGAAAAAAGCCATCTCTGGGTCGCTTTTAAATCCTTTCAGATCTTGGAGTTGTCGCCACCTCTGAAAAGCCAAGCCCATATTGATTTGGGTTTTATTACGGACTCTGTCGCTTTCACTTTTTGCTTGTAGACTGTGCTCTGTTCGGGGTTTCCTTGTTTTTACAACTGGTGATTCCCCAGAGGTTTGCCATTTTGAATGATCCATGGTCAGTTTTTCTCATTCACTGTGACAACAAACTTTCAGCTTCATGCTACTCACACACCATACACGCGCTACAGTAGTCGGAGCTTATTTTCCCTGTGTACGGATATGACGTGAAAACGCACGGGTGAATGACGCATGTACACAATTTCCCACAGGTTTATCAAAGTAAAGACATGGTTTGGAAGATGGATTTTTGTTGCATTCTCTCATTAATAACATTTTGTTATTTTTTTTACAAAAAAAATTTACATAGTGTCGCTTTAAGCATACCTTAGCATAACTAGAAAATATTATATTTACCATAGAATTTTCCATTATTTTTTAAAAAGATTTTATGAAATCACAAATTTAATAATCCCTAATAGTTCCAATATTTCCAGGTTTTTAATGGCCATGGAACCCTGTATTTTGTGCTGTGTGTTTTTATATGTGGTCTTTTAAAAATTCTTCAATCAAATTCTAAAAATCCTTTGTATTGATTACTGAATAGATGCCATTGTCTCTGTTCATTTTATGTTGGTGTGTCTGTCTGGTTGACACTGCAGCTCAGGTGGGCTGTGCGAGTGTGTGTGAACAGGTTTGAGGTCAGGTGACCCCTCCAAGCACACCTGTGGCTGTTTATAAGACAGGCCGTTTGTTGTGACATACTGGACAAATACCACAGTGTCTCCATCAACATGACCAGCATCCCTCAGAGTCATCGCCATGGCAGGCAGACGCTCACTGACAGATCAGGTTGCTCCTCTGTCTTTCCCACTGCTTAATCTTCTCATTCTTCTTTTACTATATTTCCTTCTTTGTCACAGTTTTACAGTCAACAATCCCTGGGTCTCTCCACAATAAGCGTTGTAAACCATGTCTGAACATTACCACATTCTATAAGAGAAAATAAAATATTAAAGAATCATAAAAATATTTTTTTATATATATATTTTTTTATCCCCTTTTCTCCCAATTTTTGGAATGCCCAATTCCTACTACTTAGTAGGTCCTTGGTTACTGACCTCAATCCGGGTGGCAGAGGACAAGTCTCAGTTGCCTCCGCTTCTGAGACAGTCAATCTGCACATTTTATCACGTGGCTTGTTGTGCATGACACCGCGGAGACTCCGCATGTGGAGGTTCGTGCTACTCTCCGCAATCCACGCACAACTTACCACGTGCCACATTGAGAGCGAGAACCACTAATCGCGACCACGAGGAGATTACCCCATGTGACTCTACCCTCCCTAGCAACCGGGCCAATTTGGTTGCTTAGGAGACCTGGCTGGAGTCACTCAGCATTCCCTGGACTCCAGGGGTGGTAGTCAGCATCAATACTTGCTGAGCTACCCAGGCCCCACCTTCTGGAGCCCCTTTGAGGACAGGGAGTGAATTTATTTTCTGAAACAGTTTTGCATTCCATCACCAAATTTTTGCTTTCCCTCGCAATAGTTTGCGTTGCCTCGCAATTATTTTGGCTTCAATCGCGCAGAATCTCCAAGTGTCTGTATATACTGCCATACTCTAAAAAAGAACAACAGAAGTAATCTAACTTTGAATAAGTAATAGACTGTAGACATATTCACTACTTTCTTAATGATTATTTGTCTTTTTTTTTTATCACTATCCACTTTTGTTGTATGAAAGAGCAACTTGGATATTCTGCCTAATATTTTATACTGGTTTGAAATGGCGTTCCGGTGTGTAAATGATGACAAAATGTTTATATGTGAATTAGCTATTCCTAAAGCTAAGAATAATAGTAGGCTACAATGCCACTGAATGTATTCCCTTTAAATTAAACTCAAACCTCAAATTTTCTCAGGTTTTCTAAGAATTAGCCCCGCCCCTTTTCTCTCTCTTGTTCCATCTGAGTGATTCAGTGACTGGTGTCCAACTCTTGCTGCAGCGGTTCCTTTGTGTGTCTTGGATCGGGTCAGTTCTTCTGACACATGTCGGGTCTTTGTGTCTGCCATGCTATTCCTCATTCCCACACTTTCCACATTCTTCTTATTCATTTAAATCTCTCTTTTTTTCTCCAAGTCTAAAACACGCTAAGACTTTGGCTGATGTTCTGATGAAGAATTTGTGTGTGTGCCACAGTATTTTCATAGCTTATCACAAAATCTGCTGCCAGAGAGTACTATAAACACCATTATGAAGAGATCTTTGTAATTTAGTTTTTCGATTTGCTTTTATGAAATTGATTATACAAAAGGTGTACATTTAGTACAATCGGTCACATACATTAAAGGAATAGTTCACCCAAAAAAGAAAATTCTGTCATTATTTACTCACCCTAAAGTAGTTCCAAACCTGAATACTGTTATTTATTCAGTGTGGAACACCAAGAAGATTTTTTTTCAAGAATCTTCACACAGCTCTTATCCATATATTAGTTCAAAGTTACCGTGTCTGACTATAGGTCCATCTATTGTGTGGTTCAACCACTGCGGCCAATGGAAACAATTTAAATAAAATTATTTTAAACAAAAATGAGAGAACTTAATTCATTTTTAAAGTTGACTCATTGGTTTTATGAAAGTAAGACTTTGTTATATAGTAGTAATTTTATCTGAGTTATGTAGGACCTACTTTTTGTTCTTAAAGTACAAAAGAATCATGGAAATAAACCAAAAGAAATCCATCAAGTAACCTTTAGTTTAATAAACTTAAGAGTTTAAAAATAATCTACACACACACACAGTCAGTTGGGTAACTTCCTTAAAATAAGTAATACCCTACAAATGACTTTGCTAAAACTGTAATCGTATTACTTTACTGATTATTTAATCTAAAAAGTAATTTCATTACTAATTATTTTACTTTTTTAGTTACTTTCTAAATGACTTTTCTTAGAAGTTTTTGGCTTTCCACTCCGATTCAAAATGTCTATTTTTCTTCCTCATTCATTGTCGCACACCCTTCAGCTGTCACAGAAACGCTAACAGATGTACATATAAATGAATATTTTAAATGTATAATACATATTACTTTAGCGCAAGTAAGTAATGTACTTAAAAGTAATGTGTTTAATTGAAAGTCAGTCATTATAATCTGATTACAAGAATTAAATTGTAATGTGTTACTCCGCTTGTTTGACTAAAACGTAATTACATTACAGTAACTAATTACTTGTAATTGTACACACCCAACACTGCACACAGTGCCATAGAGTAACCTGATTAAAAAAATGGGTGAAAACAAGCATTATACAGTGGGTGGTTACGTTTACCTAAGACCAAAAGCAACCAAATAAATTATTCATTGAAATATATAATCTGAATCCATTAACACAAGCTTTTAAGTCATTTTTGTCTTTGTCTCCCTTGTTCAATAAATTAAACTTATGACTGTATAAAGAGCAATGTTAACAGAGGAAATGGTTTATAATTGCAGAGGCCAAATCTCAGGGAAAGTGCAGTTATGATACTTTATATTCCTCTTAGAGCAAAGGTTTCATAAGGACACAAATACAGCTCCACTGACTCTTTAAACCGTCCATGATGTAGGTTTATTAATTTCTGCACCACTAGTGACACCCAACAGAAAAATTATGAAAAAAAAAAAAAAAAAACAAACTGTATAAAATGAAGGGAACATTGAAGCTTAATTATGCCAATAAAATTTCAGAGTTCCTTCAGGTCCAATACTGTAAAGGTAGATAAAAATCTTTATTTATTTACAGTTTTACTATTAGTATTTAGTAAAAGTTAGTTTTGAATAGCACTTGTTTTAAAGCCACGTCACAGAAAATAAAGCCTTGTCATTCCAAGCCTGTATGTCCTTCTTTCTCCTGTTGAACACAAAATCGAAAATATAAAGGATGTCTTGTTGACTGATCTCAACACAATAGTAGTTGATAATGATACACTTTAAAGCTTAAAAAGGACCCAAAAGTAGTCCATGTGACTTATGCATCATATTCCATGTCTTGTGAAGGCATACAGTTTTGGTGGGAACAACCTTAAATATATACTCACTGAGCACTTTACTAGGAACATCTGTACACCTATTTCTTTATGCGATTATCTAATCAGCCAATTGTGTGGCAGCCATGCAATGCATAAAATCATACAGATGCGGGTTAGGAGCTTCAGTTAATGTTCACATCAACCATCAGAATGTGGAAAAATGTGATCTCAGTGATTTGGACTGTGACATGATTGTTGGTGCCAGATGGGCTGGTTTGAGCATTTCTGTAACTGCTGATCTCCTGGGATTTTCACACACAACAGTTTCTAGAGTTTACTCAGAATAGTGCCAAAAGCCAAAAACATCCAGTGAGCAGCAACAAAGAAAGAAAGACAGACAGACAGACAGACAGAAAGAACAAAAGAAAGAAAGAAAGAAAGAAAGAAAGAAAGAAAAAGAAAGAATGAAATATCACAAAAGTCACAGTCTCTTACTTAAAGGAAAATCTAATGCTGCTTTCACATGCTATCAGAATTATTGAAATAATTCCATCTGGAAGTTGCACATGAAAATCCTTTAAGTCAAAATAATAGCTGTAAAATTAATAAAACCTATTGTGTTAGTGCTTGCCAGTTCAGACACATACATTTGTGTAATCAATAACCATTTAATGCATGTTGTAAATTTTTTACACAGAGAAAATAGCATGTATTTGACCAAAATTCAATCATTTTCAGTAAGTTAACTAACATGTATTACGGTGTAATCATGATTAATGTTAATCTATAGTTTTACCATTGTTAGTTCAAATCTTTCTTTTTTGTGTGTCCCTGGAAAAACATACTTTGTTACACTTTTGATAGAGTCTTGTTAATATATCATTGGACATTGGATTATTGGTATATTTTTCTGTCTGATTTTATTACTGTTGATCTTGATTTTAATCTATTGCATTCTGCTTATTCATTTTATTGTGAATTTGGATCACTGATTAATAGTCTCTTGCACATGGACCAAAGCCCATCCCCGTGTCAGTCGTGTTACATATGGTTAAAACATCTACATTACAGGAAGATGATTAATGCTTAATGCATGTAAGATGTTTAATGCAGCTTTGGGGTTTTGTTTTCTGTCATTATCTGACACAACCACAGTCCATTTTAAGTGATGTTTCGTAGGTGAATTCAGACTATAAAAGAGCTGTGATCAGCTCATAAACGGTATCATCTACTGAGCTTCAGTCTTCTGATTCCAGGTAAGGTCTTGTGTGAACTGTCTTGTCAATATCATCAAATATATATCATCATTGTGGATCTTTATGAATAAAAGTTAGCAGTTGTAGTACAACTGTACATCTATTCTTTGAGGAATGTTGCTTTTCCTAAACAGTTTATGTTGTTCGTACTGAAATAATCTATAAAAATGTAAAATGTATAAAAATATTTTGTCTGTTGTACTTGTTGACTTTAGAGTATTTCTTCATGAAGAATCATGTTGGCAAAATTTTTAAGAAAGTCAAACGTAATTGTTTAATGTAGCTTTACTTGTTTTCTTTTTAGGTCCTTATCTGAAAGAGCTACTCTCCATTTTCAGTGACGTTTCCTGAGTTAATTCGGACTGTAAAAAGAACCATTATCAGCTCATAAACTACCATCATCTACTGATAAGCAACATCTTCAGTCTTGTAAGTATCCACAGTCTGATGCAGGTGTTATTTGTGTGTTCATATTGTCACCGCTCTTTGGGAGTAATAGGTTTTTCAAGATTTGTTATCTGGCAACAATTAAACAGGTACAGAAAAACATACACTCACCGGACACTTTTATAAGGTACACCTGTACATCTACTTATTAATGTGATTACCTAATCAGCCAATCATGTGGCAGCAGTGTAATGTGTAAAATTATGCAGATATGGGTCAGGAGCTTCAGTTAATGTTCACATCAACCATCAGAATGGGGAAAAAATGTGTTCCCTATCTGTCACTCACTCGACGTTGGTGTCGATGTAGTGACACTAGGGGTCACTCTTGGGAGCCCGAGACACCTCTGGTCTTTGATAAAAGGCCAATGAAAATTGGCCAGTGGTATTTGCATGCCACTCCCCAGGACATATGGCTATAAAAGGAGCTGGTATGCAACCACTCATTCAGATTTTCTCTTCGGAGCCGAACGGTCATGCTCATTGAGCTGAATACTACTGTTCATTCACCTCTGCTGGATCTGACGGCGCATTTCAGAGGCTTCTCCCCCCTCTGCACTGGTGCACTGCAGAGAACGCCTCTGGGCACTTCGGCAGAAAAACTAGAGAGTATGTTTGCTGAAAGAGCATTTTTCCCCTCTAAAAGAGTATATATTTCTCTAAAAGAGCGCACACATGGAACGTCTTTTTAAAGACGCATCTTTTTAAAGACGCTTTTCTGATTGTGTGTTATTCCTGGTTGCGCTCGTTATCTCTCGCCTTCTGACGGTCACGATCACTGTCTTTCGTGTCTGGGCACTGCTCACGTGGAGACAGCGTTCGTGGATGGTCATGTTCTCATTGCGAGAATATGTCCATGGCAATGTTGCGGTCACGGCTCACGTTCGTAAGAAAGCGAGCCACCCCAGAGGCTCCCGCCTCGGTCCTTTTACCCACGGGTATGAGGCCAGTGCGGCTAGCACTGGGGGCGATTTGGGGACCCCAATGGGACCGCCTCCGCCGGGTATCCCCCCGCGGACCTCCCATTCCCCAGCATGCTCGTCTGCCCCGATCGGGCTTCCGGGCCCGCGAAAGTGACGAGCTCTCGAGCGCAGCATCGGAGAGTGGGCTCGTCCAGTCGGAAGCCTCAGCTGGGGTCCTCCCTTCGGGGTCGGTTGCCCAGTCACAGGCTGACGCAGAGATGACGACATGCTTTCCCGGGCAGCCGCGAGCATCGGCTAGAGTGGAACTCACTGCTCTTCCCTGAACCCTCGCAGCTCGGTGATTGGTTCCTGGGCTCGCGGCGCCGCTCAAAGCCATGCCCCGCCCCCGTTCCTTTCTTCCCGGAAGTGAATGAAGAGCTGACAGGGTCGCGGGAGGCACTTTTACTGCCCGGTCCCGATCTTTTCAGCTTCCCTGCCCTCACTACCCTCGATGGTGGGGCGGCCAAGGGCTATGCGGCAATCCCCCGGTGGATAAAGGCGCTCGCGGTGCACCTATGCCCGCAGATCGCCGCCACCTGGCGTGGGTGCCCAAAGCCCCTGTCCAAAGCCTGTAGGTTTATGTCGTCTCTGATGGCCAAGGCCTACGGTGCCGCTGGACAAGCCGCCTCCGCCCTGCACGCCATGGCTCTCCTGCAAGTCCGCCAAGGTGCTAAAGGAACTGCACGAGGGTAGTTCTGCCCCAGGATTGATGCAGGAACTGCGCTCGGCGACCGACCTCGCTCTCCGAGCAACGGAGGTCACGGCGCGGTCTCTCGGGCAGACAATGGCCACACTAGTGGTCCAGGAGCGCCACCGTTGGCTCAACCTGGTCGAGATGGGTGAGGCCGACAAGACACGATTCCTTGCTGCCCCCATTTCCAAGGCGGGCCTATTCGGTGACACCGTCGAGGACTTTGCCCAGCAGTTTTCGATGGTAGAGCAGTAGAGGGATGCTAGCCGGCATATCCTGCCCCGGCGCAGCTCAAGATCCTCACCTCATCTACTCATCGCCAAGGGCGTCCCCCTGCGGTGACTGCACTGGCTCCGCCGCAGCCCGCCCCTTCGGCCCGGCCCCGGCATGGATCCCACTGCAGGAAGCAGACGCCACCCATCTTGCGGCCGCCCAAAACCCGTAAAAGGCTTCAAAGCGCCCTTGAGATGGGTGACCCAGGGACAACGAAACCCGCTGCTCTGGAGTGGTAAGCAGATCTCCATCTTTTTGTTACCTTTTGCATTTAATTGCACTGCATGCCCAAGTGGCTGCAGTACTCAAGGGCTCAGCAAGAGCGGTTTCCTTGTTCCCTGGGTCATGTATCCGTTGTGTACGGCCGTCATCACGACCACCGTCCACCACTCTATTTGGCAGGTTTAGCGCTCCAGCGGCAGTCTCCCGCACCTGAGCGCCCAGCTGTGGCACAAATCCGCCCCCGATGTGACAGTCTCCATGGGTCACGAGGACAGGCCTCTTCCTCCCCCGTCCCAGGCTGTTCCGGGGGTGGTCACAAGGAGCCAGGTAAGTGCTTCGATGTCCTTAGACTCAGCACGGCCACGACGTGGTGTGGCACCTCGAGCTCCACCCCGCCGCGAGGCCCCACCTGCTGGTGCGTCCGATGACATTGTCCCTTTGGTCCCCCTTGCATGGAACTTGGACGCATGGCTTGTGCTTTCCAATCTGGCACGAGGGCTGGTCCGGACCATCCGACTCGGCTGCGCAATCCACTTCGCCGGGCATCCGCCTAGGTTCAGCGAAAACGCTGCTACCTTGCGCGGAGATCGCTACCCTCCTACGGAAGGGCGCGATAGAACCTGTCCCTCCAGCCGAGATGAAGAAGGGGTTTATCAGCCCCTACTTCATCGTACCAAAAAAAGGTGGTGGGTTGAGGCCAATCTTGGACCTGTGAGTTCTGAATTAGGCTGTACACAGACTCCCGTTCAAGATGCTGTCGCAAAAACGCATTCTGGCGAGCGTCCGGCATCAAGATTGGTTCGCGGTGGTGGACCTGAAGGATGCGTACTTCCACGCCTCGATCCTTCCTCGACACAGACCCTTTCTGTGGTTCGCGTTTGAGGGTCAGGCGTATCAGTACAAAGTCCTCCCTTTCGGCCTGTCCCTGTCTCCTCGCGTCTTTACGAAGGTCGCAGAGGCTGCCCTTGCCCCGTTAAGGGAGGTGGGCATTCGCGTTCTCAACTATCTCGACGACTCTCGAGACGTGTTGTGCGCACACAGGGACCTGGTGCTCTCACACCTCAGCCGGCTAGGGCTTCGGGTCAACTGGGAAAAGAGCAAGCTCCTCCCGGTTCAGAGCATCTCTTTTCTCGGTTTGGAGTTGGACTCAGTCTCCTTGACGGCGCGCCTTACGAACGAGCATGCCCAGTCGGTGCTGACCTGTTTGAAGGTGTTCAAACAGGGAGCAGCGTTTCCACTGAAACTTTTTCAGAGGCTCCTGGGGCATATGGCATCATCGGCGGTGGCCACCCTGCTCAGGTTGATGCATATGAAGCCGCTTCAGCACTGGCTTCAGACTCGAGTCCTGAGACGGGCATGGCATCGGCCTCTGGACGGATCCACGACTGCATTGGCACATCAACTGCCTCAAGTTGTTGGCAATTCTGCTCGCCCTGCGGAGGTTTCGGCCGTTGATCCAGGGCAAGCATGTGTTAGTTCAGACAGACAACACGACAACGGTAGCATATGTCAACCGCCAAGGTGGTTTGCGCTCTCGTTGTATGTCACAACTCGCCCGCCGTCTCCTCCTCTGGAGTCAGCAGCACTTCAAGTCGCTGCGAGCCACTCACATCCCGGGCAACCTCAACACTACAGCGGATGCGCTGTCACAACAGGTTACCCTCAGGGGAGAGTGGAGACTCCACCTTCAGGTGGTCCAGCTGATTTGGAGTCGATTCGACAGGCACAGGTGCACCTGTTCGCCTCCCAAGAATCCTCCCCACTGCCCGCTCTGGTACGCCCTGACCGAGGCCCCCCTTGGCATAGATGCGCTGGCACACAGCTGGCCCCCTGGCATGCGCAAATATGTGTTTCCCCCAGTGAGCCTGCTTGCACAGACCCTGTGCAAGGTCAGGGAGGACAAGGAGCAGGTCATCCTGGTAGCACCCTACTGGCCCACCCAGACATGGTGCTCAGACCTCATGCTCCTCGTGACAGCTTCCCCCTGGCGAATTCCCCTGAGGAAGGACCTTCTTTCTCAGGGAAGGGGCGCCATCTGGCACCCGCGCCAAGACCTCTGGAATCTCCATGTCTGGCCCCTAGACAGGACGTGGAAGACCTAAGCTGTCTCCCATCTGCGGTGGTAGACACGATCATTCAGGCTAGGGCCCCCTCTACGAGGCGCCTGTATGCCTTTAAGTGGCGTCTGTTCGCTAAGTGGTGTTCTTCTCGTCGGGAAGACCCCCAGAGATGCGCAGTCGGATCAGTGCTTTCCTTCCTGCAAGAGAGGTTGGAAGGGAGGCTGTCCCCTTCCACCTTGAAGGTGTACGTTGCTGCCATAGCAGCACACCACGACTCAGTCGACGGTAAGTCCTTAGGGAATCATGACCTGATCATCAGGTTCCTAAGAGGTGCCAGGAGGCTGAATCCCTCCAGTCCGTGCCTCGTTCCCTCATCGGACCTCTGTAGTTCTTCAGGGTCTACAGAGAGCCCCCTTTGAGCCTTTGCAGTCAGCCGAGCTTAAGATGCACTCCTTGAAGACTGCCCTCCTGACTGCGCTCACTTCCATCAAGAGGATATGTGACCTGCAAGCGTTCTCTGTCAGCGAAACGTGCCTGGAGTTCGGTCCAGTTTACTCTCACGTGATCCTGAGACCCTGACCGGGCTATGTGCTCAAGGTTCCCACCACCCCTTTAGGGACCAGGTGGCGAACCTGCAAGCGCTGCCCCAGGAGGAGGCAGACCCAGCCCTGTCGTTGCTGTGTCCGGTGCGTGCTTTACGCATCTATTTGGATCGCACGCAGAGCTTTAGAATCTCTGAGCAGCTCTTTGTCTGCTTTGGTGCACAGCGGAAAGGAAGCGCTGTCTCCAAGCAGAGGATCGCCCACTGCCTCATTGACGCCATAACTATGGCATATGTCGCCTAGGACATGCCGCCCCAGGTAGGGCTACCAGCCCATTCTACCAGGGGTGTAACGGCTCCCTGGGCCCTGGCCAGGGGTGCCTCTCTAACAGACATTTGCAGAGCAGTGGGCTGGGCAACACCCAACACCTGTGCAAGGTTCTACAACCTCCAGGTGGAACCGGTTTCATCCCAGGTAGTGGCACGCAACACAAGTGGATAAGCCCGGGATAGCTGGCCGGGTGTATCACTTGCACATAGGACCTTCCACCTCCCTTGGAGCTGAAGACGTGCACTGTTAATTCCCAGTAGTGTTCACAAACTTTGTTCCCTGGTTGACTTCCTCCGAGCCCTGTGGCAGTCGAGTTTTCGGAGAGACTCGCTGCCGGCCCAGTACATGCGCTAACTAAGAGCACTGTTCTTGGGTAGGTGCTCCGCATGTGGCGGTTCCCTGTAAGGCTAACCCCATGCGATATATATCTTCCGCTAGTTCGTTTCCCTGCTGGCAAACTGCATCTTCCTTGGGCAGAGCCCTCTGCCCCAGTCTCCATGTTTGTAGTAACTCCTCCCCCATTGGGCAGGATCTACCTTGAAGGCTCTCCACATGGTTGGAAAGACCATGTGAGGTATTCTTCCACTTAAATATCCCCCCCCTCTTTGGGCGAAGTGTGGTCTCCGTGGTGTCTTCCCCTTGGGAGGGACACCCCCCGACTAGACCTGGCGGCCCAGTCGGATAATCCCCCTTCTTTTTTAGGGAGTGGAAAAAGATAAGGGGAAAAAAGGCCACGACTGGTTTAAGCCTGTCTCTATCTTTGGGTAGTCGACTTGTCCCCAAAAAGGGCCGTTCGACACTCATAACTATGTTGGGGAGGTTACATGTCAACCTGGTGTGCTGGCTATGAGGCACACAGCAAGTCTGCCCACCACACACCGCCAGTTCACGTAACACAGTTCAGCCTTGTGGCGTTTTGTATAGGGACCCCTAGTGTCACTACATTGACACCAACGTCGAGTGTGTGACAGATAGGGAACGTCATGGTTACTGGTGTAACCTCCGTTCCCTGATGGAGGGAACAAGACGTTGTGTCCCTCCTGCCACAACGCTGAACTACCCGCTGAAATGGCCGGACCTTATATCGGCTCCTCAGCATAAAACCTGAATGAGTGGTTGCATACCAGCTCCTTTTATACCCGTATGTCCGGGGGAGTGGCATGCAAATACCACTCGCCAATTTTCATTGGCCTTTTATCAAAGACCAGAGGTGTCTCGGGCTCCCAAGAGTGAACCCTAGTGTCACTACATCGACACCAACGTCTCGTTCCCTCCATCAGGGAACGGAGGTTACACCAGTAACCATGATGATCTCAGTGATTTAGACTGAGGCATGATTGTTGGTGTCAGATGGACTGGTTTGAGTATTTCTGTAACTGCTGATCTCCTGGGATTTTCACGTACAACAGTCTCTAGAGTGTATAGAGCAGTGTATATTAACTAGCATTAACAATGATACATTCTGTAAAAATATATTGTTCATTGTTAGTTCATGATAACTAATGCATTAACTAATTTTAACAAATAGAACTTTACTGTAAAGTGTTACAATGTTAAATTCTTAACATTATTAGTCAAAATGGACAAACGGACAAACATTAGACAGTAATGTAAACCCACTTCGCAATGCATTATCGGCTGACTGGAATGCAGCCCATAAATGTAATTTTTTGTCTCTATAGTCGCAATCACACATACTGTATAGCCTTTTCCAGAAAATTAACTGCAATTGTAAATAACGGAAAATAACGGTAAATTTAGCACTGGTTATTTTCCTGAATGAGAAGTTGTAACATTGCCTGAAAATTTCAGTTTTGATGCTATGTGTGAACAGTGTCGTAAGATTAATGGTTTGAGCACGTTAGGACGCGCTGATGTAATATGGATATGGTTCCGTTACTCTTGAGTAAAAAAAAAAAAAATCTTAAAAGTAGACGGATACTGAAATTATTCCATTTAATTGGAGGATGTAAAAATGTATAGAGGAAATCTGGTAGTGTATGATGCTCCATGACTCAAATCTGAAGTTTTATGGTGAGCAGCCAATGGAAATCGACTGCATGCGGGCACAACGAAGAAACAGAGATGGCGAACAAGCACTCATAGTCAAGAGAAAACATTTAACACCAATCACTTCCAATTCATGTCGCAAAATTTGTCAACTGATAGAATAACTAACTTCATCTAAGAGTTTAATGGCATTTTGGTGCTGATGTGTGAATGGTCACATAACAAAAAAAGGGAAACTGTTGCATGTGTGAATAGCAGATGTTGTACATCTACCAATAAAGGCAATCCAACAGTTTCTAAATCTAACGTCTTCTAAATGACTAAATGTGACTGTAAATGTAAATTGCTAGTGCATACAGTATCAGATATATAAAAAATTATGTTTAATTAGGCTGAATGTTTTAGAAAATAACTTTAAACATTTCATTAGCAAGGTAAATTCCAAGACTTTATGTATGCAAAAAGCTATAATGAACTTACAATTGACCAGTATTTTTATTTGACAATTTAGCACTTATAAAACAAAGAGCAACACTTAAGTACTGTAGCACATAATGCTCATTCTCGCCCGTTCATGTTATATGAAATTTTGGGAAATGCTCCAACATGATCACATGGGAATTCAGCAAGCTGCTTCCAAATTTAGCCTATTCAAATGTGCCAGTACCCTGGCATCGGATTCGACCCCATCATGCAGCAGTGTTGTAGTACTCGAGATCGGTCTGATCTCGAGACCACTTTTTGAAGGTCTCGGTCTTGTCTCGGAATCGACTGCATTTTTACTCGGTCTTGTCTCGGTCTCAGACAAAGAGGACTCTGGATTTTATTTCAAGACCGGTCAAGACCACAACTGCGGGGATATCACTCAGTTGCCTGTGCATTGTCTGATTTATTTGTTAACATCATTACTGTGATTGGATGTAAAACTTCCTGCTTCAAATGCAAGCAATAACTTTCTAATTTGAAATTTTTGTTACTGTTAACGGCTGTCACTCCTCCCCATCCCCCTTCACGCACTCCAACAAAGTGAATGCGGGAGACAGAAGAAGAAACAGTGGCTGTCTGAGAGATGACAGCCAAATCTTCTGTAATACAATTTGGCCACCTAAACCAATATTTCCCAACCACTGTGCCCACTAGTGTGCCGTGAATGATTGTCAGGTGTGCCATGGAAAATGATCAAATTCCTCAAAATAAATAAACCGTTTTTTTCCCCTGGTATTTTAGTGAAGGCATAGAGACGGTAGAAGAGTTTTAAAGTTGCCAATTCAGTATATTTTCCATTACAAAGTATTTTATGCAACCAGTTTAAATATTTTGTCCATCATAACATTATTGTTCTAACAAACTCTAGTCCGCTGTCAAATGCAGCTCCTCACATGCCCACAAAATGATGCTTCATCATCACACTTGTAGTAAAAACATTCAGTCAGTGAACCGAATGAATGAATAGAATTCAACAGGTGTATTGTTTTACTCAAAGACTAAAAGCTGTTTATTTGTGCACAGCATAGAGACAGATGTTATGAACAGATGAGGCTTACTTGTCGTGTTTCTCTCATGAAACATAAAAAGAATATGAGAAACTGTTACATACAATTACTAAAAGCAAATTCTCCTGTTTTAAACAAGTCCAAAAACACAGTGATTCAATGTTTAGATTCTGAGGTACTGTAATCTTCACTGAGTGCGTTTGACATCTGAACTCTGTCAGTGCGACTTATGTGTTTTTTTTTCTCTCTATGAATAACACGATTTTGACGCGGATCATGAAGTTGATGAGTTTAAGTTACTACGTGCCTGTGAAGCTGACGAGTTTGTGAAGTTGTAAAGCACTGAAGTGGCTGATTAAAAGTCTTACCTGAGCCTGGACAAGTCAGAGATCGGAGATATCAAGTGGAATATCCCACATCCAATTTGAATGGAACGCAACATCTGTACCTAAACTCATCTTCACCCCTTAAGAGATTTAGTAAGTATCAGCTATACATATTAGCTACCTAAGTATTTACTGTTTGTTAGGGTGATAGTTTCAGTTGCTTGCTAGCTATTTGCCTCCTAGCTAGGTGCGCAAGCTACCTAATTTAGTTAACATATATTGAAGGATGTAGCTAATGCAGTATTAACTTTGTGAGAGACTGAGGGGACAGGGCATGTAGTGACAAATTGTTGTTCCCAAGTTACATTTTTGCTTGTGATAAACAATGACGAGACAGGCCACATAAAGCTATGTAGCTAATGTGTATAAAGTTACGTTACATCAACGTTAGCTAATGTCAGCTCCGACATAAACGCTACATGCCGCAGTAACGCTCCTTCATTTGGGTGAGAGAGCTAGAGATGTGACAGCAGAGAGTGGAGACCGAGAAATGCGCCTCCACTTATATGACAAATGTACATTTTAAATAGGCTACTTTGCTTATGTTTGGCATACTTTGTTCTATTTTCTAGATTTAACTATGTGGTTAGCAAATTGCACACATTAATACAAGGCTTGTTGTCGGTTCAAATACAACAAAAAACTTACTAGGCCTATATTGTTTAAAAAAAGACAGAGAAAAGTGTGGACTTAAGTATTGAATAATTGTTTGATATATTCTGTACTTAATGGTTTCTAGGGGAAGAGTCATCCAGAAAACCTGATGCAATGCTTGCACAAAATTTTTGTTGTTTTAGGTGGATGGTAAAACTTAGGTGGAGTGTTGAATAAAGATGGTTCAGCTGATTTCAGCTCCTTACTGTTAGTTTGTATTTGTTTGCTCATAGAAAACAAAGGAAAATTCACACACATAAAATTCACTTCTGCAATGCCTTTTGATTATTTTATCAAGACATTTCTCATAGTACACTGATACATACACACACACACACACACACGTTGGTGCGGCTATCCTTATGAGGAATCTATATAAACATAATGATTTTTATATTTTACATAAAAAAAAAATTAAAAAAAAGATTTAGTATTTTTTTTAAGCAATTTGAATTATGGGGACACTAGAAATGTCCTTATAAACCACATTTATAGCATAATATCCTTGTAATTACCAGTTTGTAACCTAAAAGGATGTCCTTGTATACCACCCAAACCCTTTTTTTTTTTTTTTTGCATGTTCCACATTTTATCGTAAAAGTGTCATGCAGTGTGGGACTGGTCTGGTCTTGGTCTTGACTCAGTCTCGCCCTGCCTTTGTCTTGGTGTTGACTTGGTCTCAACCCCTCAAAGTCTTGGTCTTGTCTCGGTCTCGATACACTCTGGTCTTGGTCTTGACTTGGTCTTGTTTTAGGTGGTCTTGACTACAACACTGTCATGCAGAGTTACTGACAAGGGCATTTACCACCAGAGATTTTTGCATCGGTTCAAATGTGTTTACCTTCTCCTGTGGTGCGCCCAGGTTTGGGAGGGTTATTTTAAAATGTATTCCACTACAGATTACAGAATACATGCTGCAAAATGTAATTTGTAACATATTTTGTTAGATTATTCAAGGTCAGTAACGTATTCTAAATACTTTGGATTACTTCTTCAGCACTGGTAGATTTTTTCACTTGTTTTGACTATAAAAACTCTGCCAGTACAGTAAGACAAAATACACGTTAAAAATACATTCTCTGAAAAACCTAAATATCTTATGCAGTGTTGTTTCTAAAACAAGATAAATCTAACTGATCTTGTTTTAAGGATTTTTAGATATTTTTACAGGAAAACAATACAAAAGTTATTATCAAGAATACGATTTTTGCTGTAATATCAAAGGTCTTAATAGAAAAAAAAAGAAATTATTATTAACGTGAATTGTCTTGATAAAAAAATATGATCGTGCCTGGTAACGTGCATGTAAAATGGCTAGAAATATCATTTTAGCTTAGCATAAAGCTGACAATTTACACAAGGTTTATTTCTATTTCTCTGCTCCAAACTTACTTCTCTGTCTGCTCGTATGAATGTAACACATCATAAGAAAGTGTTTCACCGCTGTTCAAATGCACTTTGGATCGCATCATTTATATGTATAAATGTTTTCCAATTGAAAGGACTAAATATTAAATGAAACAAATGACAATAAAATGCAAAGTAATCTCTTCAGTAATCAAAATACTTTTTGAATGTAACTGTATTCTAATTACCAATGATTTAAATTGTGGAAAAGTAGTGGAATACAGTTACTTATATTTTGTATTTTAAATACGTATTCCCGTTACATGTTTTCCGTTACTCCACAACCCTGGGCGCGCCCCAAAGCATGTTGTGTTAGTAGCGTGGGAGACCTGGTTTCTCATCCCATGTTAAAATAAGGAAGTAATTGCGTTCACATAATGAGTTATGACCGCAATTCAGAGGTTCCATTCTCTCTCTAAGATTACATTTTTACTCCACTGACGGTTAGGTTTAGGGTTGGGGGTTGGATTTGGGGGTAGAGATATGTTAAATTTTGCATTCCTCTTTAGTGCACTATATCCTTTACAGCAAAAATAAACCTCACTTTACAACTTGGTTTTGGCACCCCCCTGTGAAAGTAGGTATAGCTGCAGGCTGGAGACCTCCAAATGGGGGCGGGAGCTCCAAACCACCAACAAAGATATAGGGAGCACCTAACCTAACCTTTTCCCTAACCCTAACCGTGTGTGGAAGTGACGCCCCCTTTTAAAGCTGGTGCAACCCTCTTTTGGAATAGGGTAATTCCGCCCTCTTTTGGAGATTCCTCCCCCTTTTGGAGATCTCCGGCCTGCAGCTATACCTGCTAGGGGAAACTGGAGCTCACACATGCCATTACGTTAAAAAAATACTTCCAACTTTGTCTACTGGGACAGTGCTTCGAATTTCGGTAAGCACAGACAGAGTTTAGCTCGAAAACAAAATGTCAACATTTTATTTCCGAATTCACTTTGCGAACAGTCTGAACTCTCATAGAAAAGGAACGCACGTTCATAACCTCGCACATAGAGAATGCTCTTAAGAGCTAAGATCCATCGTTATTGGGAAAAATAGGCAGTGCTCTTAGTTCTGTGGCCTTTGAAACATAAGTGGTTTGACCAGTTGCATGATATTGTCTGAAAGCATCTGTCAGAAATGAAAGTATATACTTCTGTTTCAAAAATGTTTCTTTATGGAGTAAAACTAATGACATAAATGATCTGTTGTTCTTTCAGTGCTGACTGTGAAGAGTTTGTGAAGAAATGGCACAATACAACATCAGCATCAACAAATCAGATGGATTCAGTCCATTCTTTGATGATGAAATGCAAGATTCTATTGAAAAAATAACATTCGCAAAGTCATTATTGATCTGGATTCTTTCCATTTTTGAGATTCCAGTCATCTTCTTAACTCTGTTTGCATTGTGTTTTCACCAGTCTCATCATGCTGCTTCAGTTTATGTCCTGTATTTGATTCTTTCTGATCTTGTACAGATTGTTTTTCTGTTATTATTGTCAATAACTGAATGGATGTCAGAAGAATTGTGGAGTGCATATCATTATTCATTGATTACGGGTCTTTATTTTATGGCGTGTATTGCATTCGAAAGATATCTTTTGGTTTCTCATCCTCACTGGTACAAAACTCACCATTCACTAAAATCCTCCTGTTTGGTTTCCTTAATCATCTGGTTTGTGCCTCTGATCTTTGCAACAATAGATGGGCGTACTTTGTACTTTCCGAGTCTGAACCGATGTATAGCATTTTTTATTCCGTACATCATAATCATTCTCTGTTTTGTTGGTACTTGGAGGGGTCTCTCTCACTCAGTATCAATCACTTCTCAAAAGCGCAAATTAATTTTGGGCAGTCTCTTCCTAGTGCTTCTGAATTACACATTTGTCATCCTCCCTTATGTAATTAGGCTTTTATTTTTTAACATTATCAAAATGTTTAATCGAACCTTATTAGGTTATAAAGTTTATATATTTATTTCCTGTCTCTTGTATCTGAACCCACTTGCTGACTGTTTATTGTACCTGTTCATGAGGAGTGATATTAATGATTTAATAAAGTTTCTTTACTGCTGGCACAGATCTGACAGACATCAGAATCCACCACAACATACAACCAGAAAAAACGCTCAGCATTATAATGTGCAGTAGACTAACAGGTGTGTAATATGATGAAGTATTGTATAGAAGTGACTTTTTATGTTAACCACCTCAGATTTTATGGCTACAGTGTTTGACATAACTTTTGAAGAGTAGTAAAACAGTAAATAAATAAAATTAGGTCACTTAAAGGTCATAAATCTATATTCAGCTGTATCGTCTGCTTCCTGTTATGAACTGATAATAATCTTTTCTGAACTATCTCAGAATGTTACAGTTACTTAAATGTAATTTTGTGCCTGTATTTGTGTATCACATAGTGGCTTGTTATATACAATAAAACACACTGTTCTGTATTCAGAATGATGACTTGAATGCTGCAAGAAATATTTTACAGAATGGAGTTAATTAACAGAGGTTCAGGAGGAGCATTTCAATTTTAATCTGACAAATCACAGCCCACGAGCAGAAGTATATAAGCCGCTGCTTACCTGCTTCCTGTGACAACTCTCCTGACATCCCAGCTCCATCCCATCTCCACCTATTTTCTAGATTCATTATGTAAATAAATCAGGACTCGAGCCGCGTCTCGCGCTAAGCTATTGTATGGCTTCAGAGATTAAATAATAGCAGAATTTTCATATAAGGGTGAATTACTACTTTAAAGAAAAACAAAAATTACAGTATGTCATGATTTACTCACCCTTATGTTGTTCCAAACCCCTATAACTAATTTTATTATGTGGAACAAAAAGGAGATTTGAGGCAGAATATTAGCCACAGTCACCATTCACCATTCACCATTCAGTTCATGTTTTTTTTTTTTTTCTTTTTTTAAATACATTTTAAAGTCAGTGGTGACTGGAGCTAACATTCTTTCTAACATCTCCTTTTGTGTCCCATGGAAGAGAGAAAGTCAGTAAGTTTTGGAACAACAAGAGGGTGAATAAATGATGACAGAATTTTCATTTTTGGGTGAACTTAACACTTTAACAATAAAACTTTGATCACGAGTCAAACAGGAACACTTTCTCGAGTGCCTGAGGTTTGTGAGGATGTGGGACAGGGGCAAAGTAGCTCCTATGAGAATAAGATGGTGCAGATTACCTGGGCAGCCGCTTTCTGCTGTGATCGAAATGCCATATGATTTGTAGCTTTGTTGGATTTGGCAGATCAAATAATTCTAAATATCACCTTATTTAACAGAGGATCAGAAGAGCATGAGAATGAAGGTATGGAAGAGAGAGGGAGAGGGCTGAGAGTGTGCAGTGCTTTTCCCAAAGCCAGAACGACTTTATGATTCAGACAGGATAAAATGCAAAAAATGTGAATAGTGCTTGCATATGCAACTCTCACTGCCGTGATGCTAGGGTGTTGTTATGAAGTTGTTTATGTGTTCTGGATGGTTTTGAATTTGTTGCTTACAGGCCACAGTCAAAAGAGCCCAACCCAATTCTGTTGCCTAGATATGGCTTGGATCCCACTTTCTTTACAAGTTTAAGGAATTTTTTTTCACCCGTTTTATTGTCTGCCGGGCAAAAAACTTAAATGTTATCGCTTAGAAAAGTAATAGCAAATCTCTCCTTATGCATTTAAGTCAACAGACTGATCACATTGTGAATTTGGCGACAGTAGGTCGGAAGTTTTAATGCTGAAATCTGTCTGAGCTTCAAAATCACTCAAATCACAGCCCCCAGTGGTCGAAGCTGGAAGTATTGATAATGTGAGCTCCAGATTCTGGGTGAAATGTCCAAAGAGTGGTGCCAAAAGCGGGTTGTATTATTTTAGTTGTAAATGATGTAATACAGTCAACAGCAATGCATATCTTATTAACCATATACCCTAACCTAAATCCCAACACTAAAACTACCCGTCAGTGGAGTAAAAATTGGATCTTATAGGGAAAATGCAACCTCTGATTCTCGCTCAGCATTAACTGCGCTTACATGGACACCATGGTATGTAAAACTCTGGGATTCCCCCAGTGTACGTGTATATACAGTATACATGGACATAAGGGGCAGTCGATATTTTACATGGGTGTGAATAAATGGGTATAGTTTATAGTGTATGTGCATTTCCCACTTTACTCCACAAAATGTTGAATTCTTTCCACTTTGTTGACTTATTGTTGGGCTCCATCCTATGACGTTAGTTATCCGGTCTGTTCACGTACATGCGCACTCTTCAAAAACCTGTAACAACATCGCTTATGCGTTTCCATGACCACATAATCCACGTACTTCTGGAGAAGCCTGGGTGTGTTAAACCGCCTTTTCGTTATCCCTTAAACGGTGTAAAGAAATCAACGTTCATGTTTACATGAAGTTTCAGTTCGCCACTTACTGCAAAAACCCTGGAAGAAACCATTTCCATGGGACCATGTCTCTGAGGCTGCTTGCGCAACGCGCTATCAGTAACATATCTGTAACATATCAGAGTTGATGCAAAAATGTCTGATGGAAGTTGCCGCTTGTCAGTAACTCGGTAGAATGTGGTTGATGTCAGGGCACTGAAACATTTGGTAGGAACCGTGTGATCTTGTTGAAGTTTAATGGTTAGGGGTTTTATTCAAAATCCACAACCTTAAGTATGAGGCTAAACATGGTAAAAAACAGAAAAGGGATTGTTCTGATAATGACTCAGGTCTCACAACAAAGCAAAATCTTTAAATTATGAATCCTGAAGTCTTTGATGACTCATTTGTTCACACTGATTGAGGGAGCTCTGTTTTTATACAACAGGAACACCAGTAGCAGTGTCTTTGTTGATAAAGTGTGGTGGTGCTGTAATTAAAAGAGGTTTTTGTCTCTTGCTTTCTCAGATGAAGAACAAAGTCTTGCTTGGTGGTCCTAAGGCACACCGACGGATCCAAAGCGCACCGTGGTAACACACACACACACACACACACACACACACACACACACACACACACCCACACACACACACGCACACGTTGGTGCAGCTATCATTATGAGGACTCTCCATAGACATAATTATTTTTATACTGTACGAACTATAGATTCTATCCCCTAACCCTAACCCTACCCCTAAACCTAACCCTCACAAAAAACATTCAGCATTTTTACATTTTCAATAAAACATCGTTTAGTATGTTTTTGAATTGATTTGAATTATGGGGACACTAGAAATGTCATAATAAACCACATTTACAGCATAATACCCTTGTAATTATCAGTTTGTAACCTAAAAAAAAGTCCTCGTAAACCACCCAAACCCGCCCACACACACACACACACACACACACACACACACACAGACACACACACACAAACACCAACCTGCAGTTTACAGCTGTTGTCTTGAAGTGTGTGGAAAGATATTTGGGCCAGTCTTCACGCTGTGAGCCTTTCCATATCACCCACCTGAGATCTTTAACCATCTACTCCTTTTGATGTAAGAAAGAGAGACCTCTTATAAAACGTAGGAAGAGTTTTTCAAATATATTTCATGCTTTTAAAGGGACCTTCTACGAAGTTGTATAACTGATTTACATTAAAAACAAGGGAGTGTCAAACAAGATAAACTGCACATAACCTGAGGCCTCTACCTCCTCCTACAGTGCATGTGGACATTAAAGTTGATAAGGTAAAGCCGACCCCTGGGATTAGAGGGAAAACTATTTGGTCAGATCAAGATATGTGACACTGGAACTGATAAGACCCTTTGGACCAAAGAAAGTGTTGATGGATGTTGAGATTGATCTTCATCCTCTTTAACCTGAGGTCATTTAGGCTGGAGAACCTGAGGCCATCTTAAACATCTGTCATTTTTATTGGAAATTATAATGATTCCCACAATAGGATATTTGTTACATATAACAGATGAGGATAGTTGCTACACTGCTTACAAGACAGCAAAAAAAAAAAAAAAAAAAAAAAGGAAAAATAAAACAGCAATACAAATTTTAAATAAAAACAATGTAACCTTTTGGTCTAAAGGCAAATGCTTAAATGCTTGAAATTAGTTTTGTAGACAAATAATATGTCTAGAGCTGTAATCTAGGCAAAGGGTGGCTAATTTGAAGAAGCTAAAAAATAAAATAGTTGTGATTTGTTTAACATTTGCTGGTCACTATATAATTCCCATACTTTTATGTGATTTAAATGTTTTGATGACTTTATTATTTTTCTAAAAATGTGGAAAATTGTCAGACTGATCTCATGAAAATTAAAGGTTGTGGCGACAGTTTTTAAAAAATTATATTATGTGGTTCCTTACACGTATCACACCAGAGGTAAAAAGTCCACTGTGGGGTGCTAAATGCAAGTTAAATTTTGTCCTAATCAGATGAGGTGTAAAAGGTTCATGCTCTATCGAGTTTTACATGAACAAAACTGACTTCCCTACCCTAAACCTTAAACCTAAACCTAACCAATAGTGTCCTACAAAGCAAATGTGAGATAAGGAAAACAATTCCCAAAGCAATCACGGCATTTTGACACTTTTGGCTAACATATCGATGTGCTTTTTTAGGATTCGAAGTCTGGTCCTTTGCACCATCAGTGCAACACTATCAGTTGAGCTACATGCAATTTGATCACATTGAAGCTTATAAATTTAGATAAATATGTAATTAAAATGTTAAAATGTAAATAGTATTGCTAATGTAAAAGTGTTTTAAAGGGATAGTTCACCCAAAAATTAAAATTCTCTCATCATTTACTCACCCTCATGCCATCCCAGATGTGTATAAATGTCTTTCTTCTGCTAAACACAAAACGAAGATTTTTAGAAGAATATCTCAGCACTTTTACTCCTTACAATGCAAGTGAATGGTGACCAGACCTTTGAAACTACAAAAATCACATAAAGGCAGCATAAAAGTAATTAAATATTAAATCATTAAATATTGATCTGTTTCTCACCCACACCTATCATATTGCTTCTGAAGATATGGAATAAACCACTGGAGTCTTATGGATTACTTTTATGCTGCCTTTATGTGATTTTTGTAGCCTCAAAGGTCTGGTCACCATTCATTTGCATTGTATGGACCTACAGAGCTGAGATATTCTCCTTAAAATCTGTGTTTGTGTTCTGCAGAAGAAAGAAAGTCATACATGGCACGAGGGTGAGTAAATGATGAGAGAATTTTCATTTTTGGGTGAACTATCCCTTTAATGAAATAAGAAAGCATAAAGTAAAGAGCAGGGCAAAAAGTATGTATTTAGGAACTGATAATCTGCCATTTTACTAATGATTTATGTGATAGGGAATAAAAGTCATTGTTGTTGTAGGGTCTCTAGTGTTCATTTCACAAGGAAACTACTGCAACAATTTGCAAAAATATACAGTAGGTATAGTTACTGTATGTGTTTCTATGAGACCCATTGATCAGCAGTCAAACCATGGGATACACACCAAAACTTCCACTAATCCAAATTGACTTCAGAGGCCCTTCTCACATGTCATGGAATAACTCAAGTTTACCATAAAGATAGAATCTAAGTTTGTATAAAGATATAAGGTTCCTAACCATGGCTATCCAGTCCCCATATAATTACAAGTTATCTACAACCCACTTAATCATAACATCTTTCCTTTGCCAGCATGAACAAGGGGTGGAAAATGTCTTTATGATCCTCAATCTCTGGGATCTTTAATCTGATGTCAAATCTGCACATAAAGTTTACTGAAGTTTGAATTCATTACACTATCAATACTATCTGATGGCCAAATAGAAGTCAGTTTAAATTCACACTAACCCCTAATTTTCTTCAAACAGCAGGATAATGGGTCTACTCACACAAGAAGAGGTGAATCCAAAAACAAAGAATCCCATTTCACAGGCTTCTTATCAAGAAATCACCCCCCAAACAATCTGTTATCTTTTCCAATGAGAAGCACTTTAAGATTCCAAAGAAAACAACTCTGGAAGACCATTTAGCCCCTGCGAAAAAGAAGGCGAGAGCATCTAACTGTTTTATGAGCTTGGAATGGAATAATGGAAGAAAATATCCAATACCTCTTTCACCATTATAGTTACTGAGACATCTGTTAAAATGTTGTCTGCCTACTCTACAAGGTCAAGACTGTGGCTTAATTTATCTCCTGTTTTTTGCAATGTTCTGCTTGAAATTTAGCACATGCAGAGGCAAGCTCCACTGCATTCCCAGCTTTAAATTATGTGCAGATAAATGTCCTTTCCTCTCTGTGCCTGTTACCATAATGACTGTGTTCTTTAGTTAGATTGTATTAAGATGTTACAGATCATATAGTGTTCACTAGTGATTATTTAAAGAGCAGAAGATATTCTAATCATGTCAGTGTAATTATATAGTTTTATTGGGGTGTTTGTTAGCTTTGGAGGGGTCTGTAAGTACAGTGTATCTGTTTCAGCATATGCTCAATACATTATTAAACCAATTATTTGAACAAACGACAGAGACTTTGTTCAACAGAACATCAAAGGCCCTCATTTGGCATGAAATATTTGTCTACTCTATGCAAGTATGCAAATGCTTCTAGCATTGCAAGCACAATTTCATGTGCCATTACATTTAAACATTTACAAGTTTGGCTGACACTTTTATACAAAGCAACTTTATTCAGTAACCTGAATAATAACACATCTGGTTTAAGACAACTTGCATAACTGTTCTACAGCTTCGACACTGACATTTAGTCATTTCGCAGACACTTTTATCCAAGGTGACTTACAAATGAGGAGCATAGCAAGCAATTTGTCATATAAAAGTCAACAATATCTGCAGTATTGCACTGCCAAGTTCTCAAAGTGGCTGGAGTAGTATAGAAACTAGCGTAGAAGAAAGAGACAGACAAGATTTATATATATATATATATATATATATATATATATATATATATATATATATATATATATATATATATAAAGTGTATTACATTCAGTGTTTGGCAAGCTACTCAAAAATTGTAGCAAGCTAAGCTACAAACTACTCAACAGAAAAATTTGTTAAGCTAAGCTAAAAGCTACACTTCAGAGAGTTACACTACAAGCTACACGCCAAAAATAGCTTGCTACATTTAAGCTACTTCATTTCTTTTTTCAACCGCAGTTGCATGGAGCATACCGTCATAGACAAAGCATCTAAAAGACTAATTCACATGATGTTTAAACTGTAATATACTCTACCAAAGCCTTGGTAGAGTATATTACAGTTTAGTGCAATACAGTATACAAATATACAGTATAGTACAAAGTATGTGCACATAAAAAAAAAAAAAGAAAATGTAAATTCATATTTAGACATGCTACTTATACAAACCCATGTGTTCAACATTTAAAGTCACTATTTTTACATTTTATTTTTCACATTTATACTACTAACTCTACAAATCCATACCCATTTAAACATAATTTCATTTGCACATTCCTGTATAAAAACTATGTGTACATACAGTATACTATTCATCTATATATTCATCTATACAATACAGACAAACAGCTGCTAGACACAGAATTACAGGATATATCATCAGAGGCCAAATTTCTTATGTGTGTGTGTGTGTGTGTGTGTGTGAGAGAGAGAGAGAGAGAGAGAGAGAGAGAGAGCGAGAGAGAGAGAGAGAGAGAGAGAGAGAGAGAGAGAGAGAGAAAGAGCACATCTGGGCAATAACAATGTGATTTCTGATGGTATCAGATGGTAATACCATGGTACTTTGATGTAAAATTACAATATTTATGTACCAATCTGTATTGCGTGGTGCTTCAAAGTACTTCAAAGAATACCTTGTTACTACCATGTTAAATTGATACCATATTCATATACTATTGTATTAACATGGTGCTTCAAGGTCATTAAAAAAATACCATGGTACTTCGCTATATGATTACCATATTCATATAGCCTACCATTGTATTAACATAGTGCATCCAGGTAATGGTACATGTCGAAAAAACATGGTAATGCCATGGTACTTTTTTATGTGTTTTCGTGTAGGCTAATATGTGTTTTGATACTCTTTTGGATGGAAAATGTATTTACCTGCAGAAGTCGTTTACAAGCTGCAAACATGTTGAACTTTATAAAGACCTTCTTCATCACTGGCAAATGATAGGATGCATTTGCAGGTTTCATTTCCATTGATTGTAGGTCCAATGCAACCAGCGTTATCTTCATTTTCCGTGTTATAAAATACTCTGTGAGCTTATTGGCAAGTGAGAGCGCGCGGCAAATGATTCAGCAGCACATGCACAAGCTTTCTGAGTCATTCAGTTTGAATCGCAAACTGATTCAGACTGCTTTCCTATCACGTGTGACCAATTCATTTTAAAGAACCGACTCAGATGAGCGATTAATTTGTGATCGGACATCTTTATTTTTTATTCAAACTGGCGATAGTAAACACCTGGTGCACGCATGATGTAGCGGTGTAGCATTTCTCAGCGCTACACAGCTACCTTGTCAAAAATATAGCTTTGCTAATGAAAAGCTACTTGATTTTAAAACTAGTGAAGCTACCACCTTGCTACTCAGAAATGTAGTTAAGCTAATAGCTTCACTATTTGGAGCGAAGCTACTGTCCATCACTGATTACATTGGAGTAGGTTTGTTCTTTATTGGTGGACTAGATCTGCTTTACGCATGCTGCTGCTGCTTGACATGTTGTCAATATGATGCTGCTGTTAAACGAGAGAGAGAGAGAACTGCTACTTGACATTAAGTCAATATGCTGCTGCTATTGGAAACATGCTGCATCTGAGACGAGAGACACACTGCTGCTATACTGAACAAATTCACTTAACGTTACGTAAAGCAGATCTAGACATGTGGTGCTGGGGAGGAGGAGGAGGGTGAAGCTGTGCAAGACTGTGCTACCGGCCTGCACCTTGTAGAGTTTCCTAACTGAACTTAATAGGATATTAATTGCAATTAGTGTGAATTGGTTAAGTGGTCTCGGAACATATGTGTTTTTAACTGGTTCTTGAATGTTGAGATGGTTTCAGCAGATTTTGTGGAGGTTGGAAGCTCATTCCACCACAGATTAACAGAGAAATTGAATGATCCTGAAGTGGACTGTGCCACAGTGTGACGGGACCAGCAGGCGCCGCTTGTTCTATGAACGCAGAGAGCGAGTTGGGGTATACAGCTGGAGGAGTAAATTGAAGTAAGAGGGTGCTGTTCCACAGGCTGTCCTGAAGGCCTTGAATTTGATATGGGCAGCTACAGGTAACCAGTGGAGTGAAATCAAGAGGGGGGTGACCTGAGCCCTCTATGGCTGATTGAAGACCAGACGCGCTGCTCCGTTCTGGATCATCTGTTTCTTAATCATGCTAGCTTGGAGGCCGGCAAATGGAGCATTATGGTAGTCCAGTCTTAAAATGACCAGAGCTTGTACCAGGAGCTGTGTAGCATATTTAGACAGGCCAGTTCAGATTTTTCTGATGTTGTAAAGCACGGACCTGCAAGACCGGGCGGTTCAGATGTAGGCAGTGAAGTTAAGCTGGTCATCTACCACCACTCCCAGGTTCTGAGCTGTACTGGTTGGCTTCTAGTATGTTATTAATACTAGCAATAGAGCAGAAGTTGAATAAAAATGGCTTCTTTAGATGTCTTTGGGACTGTTTGTATCCAAATGATGACAACCAGAAGATTTGTTGCATAATTAGTGACAGAAGATTACACTTATGTAATCAAACTTTCTCAAAGTGAATAATCAAGTCTTAACAACCTGTAATTACATATGCTAAATTGTTAGTCGTAATTCATTTCAAGTATTGTATTTTTTATTATTATTTATTTATTTTGCAAAAACGGATTAAATGAAGCATATAGAAAATCAGTTAGAACTGATTGAAAATTATAAACAAAACAGTAATATTTTGCACTATAGGTACCCATTTTCCATCAAAAGTTTGTTTATACGAACTTATCACTGTAATGGAGTTACATTTTATCTTTTAAATTTCCAGCTATTATTGCAAATTAAAACATAATAATTAGTTTTTTATTATTTTTGTGTATAATAAATGTTTGTATATATATATATATATATTGTATACATTTCAAAATGTATAATATATATTTACATAATTTTTTAAATGCTCAGTTAAAAATATTATAATATTATAATACATATTCTACACATACTGTATATATACACATATATATTCATAATTTTTGGTGGTGAGGCCAGTGAAAATATCAGCTGGGCAAGTTAAATCAGATTTCTCATGATTCTCATCCACTTTTTCGATTATTATTTTTTAGTCTTTCATGCACCTGTCTGACAGAGTGGGAGGGTCTTGGCAGTTGGCTGAACATTCCAGAAGAGAAGTCACCCCATTAATCCTCAAAGCTTCGGCCTGGGATGCCCCCATGCACCCCTTTACACCTCCCCTTTGGCCAATTTCTCTATCTACTCCTACTTTCTGCACTCTATCAATCCATCCAGCCATCCATCCACTGACCCGCCCCATAAAGACCTGGCTCAATCAGACCAGCGCTACACCAAAGGTAGACACTGTGTGAACCAGATTAAGGGAGCCCCTTTAACCCCCCCTGAAGAAAAAAAACCTCCAAAAGGTTTTAATCCTCACAAAAATTCCCCAATGAAAGCAAATATTGTTCATTCCAGATCTGAGAAGGACCACAGAGAAACCGCAGCAAAGTGAAAGAGTAAAAAGAAAAACAAAACTGTGTGTGTGCTACCAATTTGATAGAGCAGACATTGTTATAGACCCAAAAATTTAAATTCTGTCATCATTTAGTCATCCACATGTCACTCCAATCCAGTATGACTTTCCTCCATTAAGCACAAAGGATATAGTTTGCAGAATGATGCTCTATTCCATGAAAAAAAAAATAAACAGAAAAAAGACTAAATAAAAGTAGTTCTCAGTATTTCAGTCTTCTGGTTAGTTCTCTATCTCTCTATATATCTTTCTCACTCTGTCAACCCCCCATCTTTCCCCCCATCCCTAAAATATTACTCACACAAAAAGCTCTTTATCTCCCTGGGAAATTCTGATGTCTGTGTAGATTTTGCTCTTGGCATCCTCCCCACTCTGCTGGATATGACACTGGAAAAAAGAGCAGTTTGAATATACATGACAAACTCATGTTTGCTTCAACAGGCTTTTTCATTTTAAGTAGATAAACATTCAGCTTTAGGTAACTGTCTTTTAGATCTTTATCTGGATATTAAACATGATATATTATGTAAACAGTTTACAGATTGATCAAGCTTTAACATGTTTACATGTATTATTGGCATGGGTCATAAAAGATATGTACAGAATATTGAGCATGCACAATATTTCAGTAGCCTTTATTTTAAGTATACGTGGATGAACAGGCATTACAGACACCTTATCCTTAGGTAGTTTATGCTTCAGTCAGTTTATATTGAAAGTTCCAAAACCTAGTGAGCCTCCTAAGTAGGCATTATAGGAGCGCTATTGCTACAAAGGCTGTTGTAAAAAGTAGGATACTTTCTTTTGGACAGATTTTGAGGCACCATTGCTTGTACACGTTGCGGAAAAGGCAATCCCATCATGCGTAGATAAACTATTGATATGGCTTGGAAACACGCCCCCCCCCCCCCCCTCTTTCTCTTTCTCTCTCTCTCTCTCTCTCTCTCTTTCTTTTCTCCTCTGTGCTTGTTCAAACCTGCTTTCCAGATTTTAGGCAGATGATCAGATTATCTCTACCATCCTTAATAGTCTACAATAAAGTGTTTACAAGCGAGTAGCTCTGATTTTTGCAGGGGCCTGTTTGTTCAGACTGAAACATTAGGTTGACTTTTCTTTTCCTTAAAATTGCTCTGTGCTAAGCGAAATGCAAAACACTTCCCCCCAGTGGCAAACGCAGTAACTGTTGTTGGGCGTATGGGCATGTATGAGCTCCATCTTCCGGGTGAAATGTCCACGGAGGGGCACCAAAGGCAAGTTGTGAATTTAGTTGTTTTTAGCTGTACAGGCTGTAACACAGTAAAGAGGAATGCATATTTTATAAACTGTACACCCCAACCCAAACCCCAAACCTAAACTTAACCATCAGTGGAGTGAAAAATGTTATGTTAAAGGGAAAAAGGCAACCTCCAAATCGCACTTGTCACTGATTATGCATTCATGATTACTTCTTGGTTTCAATGCGGGATCCGAACACGTGTCTCCAACACTGCTTACGCAACACAATTCCGGTCGCGCCACAGGGAAAGTTAAACCTGCTGGTGCCAATGAAAAAATGTCCGATAGGAGATGCCACTTGTTGGTGAGTCGGCATAATGTGGCCGATCCTAGGGAACTGGAACTTTCGGAATGCCAACATCCCGTTTGATCATATTGGTTTGTTAGGGCTTATCAGTGAATAGGGGCCAGATGCACCAGCTATGTGTGAGTTAAAACTTAGACTTGTTATAGTGCAAATGGGCACAAAGTTACAATTTACACACAACTAAAAATTTGAGCACTGCAACATTAAATTTAGTTAAAACGTAACCCTACATGTAAACTAAATATTTACGGAAGCTTCTGACCAGGAATAATGGTTGGAATAAAAAGGTGAACTGATTGAATGACATTAATGAGCTCAGTTTTCGCATGACAGACCACACATTGCTTTACAGAGTGCTAACAACATACTAGCTAAGTCTTGGGTTAAGGACTGGTTGTGCAACCAAATAAGCACTGACTTAGTTTCAAACTAAGTCCCAACTAAAGTAATAACTTACGCACAACTGGTGGTTGCTACCCCCTCCTTCAGCATGATGTGAGGAAAGCCATCAAATATACATATAAGAGTGCTGTCTCCACCTGATTGGAAATCAACACAGTTACATAAAAGCTGATAAAGTGTGGTGATCTTATAGATCTTATCTTTTTAAGGTGTTTGTAGGTGCAACTGCCATTAAAGGAGTAGTTCATCCAACAAATGAAAATGTTGTAATTATTTATCCCCAATTTGTTCCAGATGCATATGATGTTATTTTGTAATTGTAATTGTTTTTTGTAGAACACAAAAGTAGACATTTACATTTAATAGACGCTTTTATCCAAAGCAACTTACAGTGCCCTGATTACAGGGGCAATCCTCCTGGAGCAACCTGGAGTTAAGTGCCTTGCTCAAGGACACAATGGTGGTGGCTGTGGGGATTAAACCAACAACCTTCCACTTAGCAATTCAGTGCTTTAGTCCACTACACCACCACCACTCCATGACATCCATGACATGAAGTAGACAATTTTGAAAAAATTGTTACAGCTCTTCCCATTCAATGTTTTAGCCTGATCTCATGAAAATGATGTGACTATGGCAAAAATTTTGCAAAATGATATTACGTGGTTCCTTACACGTATCACGGAAGTTCTGAGGTGAAATTTCCAGCCTTATCTCTTGAAATTCACTGGACAATGGCAACAATTTTGCGAACCAAAATTTCATGCTTCATTACATGTTTGGCTGCAGTTTCACAGTAAAATGTCCAGTGGGGGGTGCCAAAGTATCGCAATCAGCCAAGGTTTGTATGGTAATTATTAAATGGATGTTTTAATGAGTAAAACTTACCTCCCTAACTTAAAACTTTAACCTAAACCTAACTAATAGTGTCTTAAAAGATAAACAAGAGGTGAACAAAACCGACATCCTTACCCTACACATACACCTAAACCTAACTGATAGTGTTTTAAAAGCAACTTCCATATAAAAAGCATTTACTGAAGCAACCACATCATATCCTGTTGCTTCTTTGGCACTTTAGCTTCACTTTCATTTTCATTTTGAGCATCCTTGGCTGGGCTCAAGGCTCGATCTCTGAGTCCAAAGTCCAGCACTCTATGAGGGGAGCTACACCACAAGTTAATAATAATAATAATTCCCTACAACTATATAGCGCTTTTCTAGGCACTCGAAGCGCTGTATATAGTATAGGGGGAATCTCCTCAACCACCACCAGTGTGCAGCATCCACCTGAATGTGCACCATAGTCCGCCATAGTGCACCAGAACACCCACTACACTCAAGCTATTGGTGGAAAGGAGAGTAGAGTAATGTAGCCAATTCAGGGATGGAGATTATTAGGAGGCCATGATAGATAAGGGCCAATGGGGGGAATTTGGCCAGGATACCAGGGTTATACCCCTACTTTTTACGAGAAGTGCCCTGGGATTTTTAATGACCACAGAGGGTCAGGAACATCTCATCCAAAAGACGGTGCTTATTTTTTTTACAGGATAGAGTCCCAGTCACTATACTGGGGTGTTAGGACCCACACAGACGGCAGGGTGGGCACCTCCTGCTGGCCTCCCTAATACCACTTCCAGCAGCAACCTTAGCTTTCCCCAGGATGTCTCCCATCCAGGTACTGTCCAGGCTCAACCTTGCTTAGCTTTAGTGGGCAACCAGGCAAGATCTGCAGATCTGCTTTTAATCACACAGGAATAGGTGTGTAAATGTAGGTGGGACTGTAATACACGCATAAAAATATATCATTGTTTAAATGATGCGTCAGAGTATAAGTGTTTTGGTATAATAACATAGTAGTGTGTGAGTAATAGAGCAAAAAATAAGTGTTTATAAAGTCCTAAACAGCCATTGTACCTGTGATTTGTGTGAAATAAATGCACCGTTGTTGTAGTGAGTTAATTTCACCAGGAAACTGCTGCAAAAAGTAGAAAGCAGAACGGAAAACTCAGTTTGCAAAAACGTACGTTCATTCTATGACACTAATTTGGAAATGTCCACTGTGTTGTGCTAAAAGGGAGTTCAATTTTCTCAGAAATAGATGATGATTTTTAAGATTAAAGGTCTATCGAGTTTTAAATCAACAAAGCATACCTCCCTTCCCTAAACCTTAAACCTAAACCTTACCGACAGTGTCATAAAAAGCAAACTTGACATACACAATTGCTGAAGCAACCACATAATTTTATGGTGCTTCTGTGGCACTTTTGACTCACGTGTCGACTCACATACTCTTCAGGACTCATACCACAGTCTTTTGCATCACAAGTACAAAGCACTATCAACTGAGCTACTGTGGAGTTTCATTTTGGATAAAATAATTGTTTAAAGGTCTGCACGAAATAAGGATAAAACATTAACATTGGTTTAAAATTGCTTGTTAAGGGTATAAGAAATCTTGGTTTGTTTATTTGCATATTTTTTTTGCAAAAAAAGAAGCATTGCAGTAAAAAAAAAAAAGATACATGTAATGTTTGTGTAAAGAGCATGCTGTACAAAAACAAACAAACAGACTGACTACCTCAGCAGAGCAGACTGGATAATCAGTGTGTTTGCTCACCCATTAGCTCTCTCGTTAGATGTATGAAAGAGCCTGGCCCGCACTCTCTCAGGAGAGCTTTGCAATTAATAACATTTTCACACAAAAGATTTTATTCTGTCATTTACTCACCATCATGTCATTCCAAGCCTGTATTATATTCTCTCTTTTGTGGAATATACAAGGAGTTATTATTTTGCAGAATATCCATGCGGCTCTGTTCCATCAGAAAACTGTCTGTGATCATTGCACATAATAGGGGTTACTGACAATGGGTTAGCTTTCGTGTCTTTTGAGGGCTGTGAGTTTGGTGGACTAATATTGGCTGAAATCACTTTCAGCACCTTTAGTGCAAATATTGTCATAAACTGCAGCTATAGTAAGAGCTGATTGAACTTTAAACATAAGGAGTCCTGAGAATTTCCAAGAAACTTGATGATGTACTACCAATTAAACATAACGAAAGATAATGCCATTGCACAAAAAAAAAAAATTCCCTACACTTACAACAAACAGGTTTTTCACCTACTGTTTACAAAAGCACTGTTAAAAGTCAAAAAAGGCACATGAATAATTTCACATGCTTGGACAAGTCTGTATTGTGAAATTTGTCAAAATACGGGTGATTGACTATGAAAAAGGCTGAGAAAAAACACACTTCTGGAAAAGTGTTGCTCTTAATTATTAAAGCTAACATTTGCAGAGCAAACATACACGATGTCTGCCCACAAACTCTCCCTTGTGAGCAGTGCTGGAAATGGCCGAGATTCACTGGTGGGACGGCTGAATGGCTGAGGTACTCCAACTCTGAAGGTTGTACTATTGTTAATGTAGTTTGCATTTAACCAACGAAAAGATTAAAATGTCAAGTAAGGTACCCGGCGTTGTTGTGTTGCTGGTTATGAAAGAACTGCATCTCTTCATGGTCTTCTGAAGGATCCCAACGTTAGAAATAAGTGGCTGAACACGTCAGTGTGGAATGATATGTTTTGTTTGGCACATTTGTCTAAGGATTCTTTTGAGAACTATTATGATTCAGAATTTAAAAAAGAAACTTATATTGAAAGATTGACAAGCCAGTGGCTACCATCTCATCTGTCTTGTATTAGCCAGGACATCCCGTATTTTGGCCGAAATGATAGCATCGGGACACCCATTAACCTCGTATTTAACAAGCGAAACAGTTGAAGGCAATCCCCTCCCCCGGTCGACTGGCGAACATCCCACATTTCCTATTACATGGGATGCGTATTGAAGCGGCCACATTACAGAGCCGAACACACGGGTCGACCGTCCATTACAGTTGGATACAGATTTATTAAACCCTCACGTTCGCAGCTTGGACTATTTTCACTGTTCTCAGCTTTATATAGCATTATTGTATCACCATATCTTGTATTCTTAATAAATTAGTGCTGTCAATCGATTAAAATTTTGAATTGCGATTAATCACATAATTTTTTGTAGTTAATCACGATTAATCGCAGATTTTGAAAGTGCTGAATATCGACACTATACTGTATATACTTCTTTTGTTGTCAAAATGTATATGATGTTTGTACTTCAAAGATGTTAGCCAATCATAACACAGTGGGCGTGCATATTGACGTCTTAAAGGAATCAGCACAGAAAACTGAATGTTTCAGACAGAGGGCCAGAGACAGGGTAGAAAAAGGTAATTTAATACTCTATTATGTCTGTTTTTTGTGCAAACCCCTTTACTAATGCTACACTCAACTTTGATAATTGCCTTCAATGTCAAATAAATGAAGCAAAAGATATCAAAAGCCTTACGCACTATTTGCAAAATACTCTTGATAAATCCCTCATTGGAAAAACAGCCTTCGAACAAGCATGTTTTACGCTTGTGAATTATTAATATCAGCATCAGCGCGTGCGCACTTCAACTGCACGCAACATTAATTCTGCACAGGTCTCCTCGTGCTTCCCGCTCATCAATCATGTACGGCCGGTCTCGTGGGCCAGCGGAGCTGACGGCTTGACATGAGTTGGCCATCGATGCCGCTTCACATTCCAGGCGTCCATCGTCTAAACGGATTACTTGCACAGCCTAATATTTTGTGGCACAAGAAAGCATTCATACTCGTTCTGCAGCAGTTTATTGGCTTCTCCGTATGATTTATTTGTGTGGGACAACCCCCCTCCCATGTCCCGTGCTCCCCAAACATGCTTGATATTTGTCTTTGGATATTAGCTTTCACTTTCACTTTTTCATTTGCATTTTGATTATGTTTTCGCATCAGCCTTGCGAATGCAAACTCTACGAGAAAGAACGAGATTCATTAAGAACATGATGATTTAATGACAAGCTATTAAAACAAAAACAAATATGTATTTACACAAGTTGTTACTGATTACAAGTGTGGAAATATGACTGACTCAAGATATTACTGTAGTTGTGGAATGCTGTAATTGGGTTTGACAGAAAGTTCATTTTAAGAAGACGTGATCCAAATGTACCAGAACTGAAAATACAGTACCATCATTGAGTGAAGACCCAGAACTGCCAGTAATCTGGTAATCACTGAGTTACTATAGTTTACTGTTAAAAGTTTTCATGTTAAACAACTTTCCATTCATTTAACTTGTCACAAGAAGCTCTCCCATTTCTGCTTTCAGTTTTCTGATTTTCAGCTTAAAGAAATATTCAGGGTTCAGTGCAAGTTACGATGATTGACAGCATTTATTGCATATACTGTTGAGTAGGCTACCACACAAATAATTTTGACACCAAAAAACGCAAAAAAAACAACAAAAATAAATAAATAAAAAATAATAAAAATTAAAAAATGAGGTTACAGTGCAGCACATACAATGGAAGTGAATGGGGCCAATTTTTGGAGGGTTTAAAGACAGAAATGTGCAGCTTATAATTTTATAAAAGCACTTAAATTAATTCTTCTGTTAAAAACTTGTGAATTATTTGAGCTGTAAATTTGTGATTAAAAAAAAACCCAAAAGTGGTCGAAAAAGTGCAATAAACGTAAAATGTGACACCACTTTGTTTTCATTAAAAATTAGGGTGGCAAGTTTTCAATTCAGGGGGTTGAATTTTTTTTTTTTTTTTTTTTTTTTACAGTGTTCAATCAATCATTGATAACATATCATTTTTAATTATGGTTGACATCCCCATATCATTGAGGAAGAATGTGGGTATTTTACAAAAAAATATATATATATAAAATAAATAAAGGTGAGTCAATCTTGCAGGTATACTGGACATGACATAATTCATGGGAAGAAAAAAATAAATAAAAATGATAAAAGAAAAAGAAGGCCCCACCTAGCAACTCTACAATAAACACAACAAACAGTCAACCCATCTGACTTTCACAATTTGAGATTTTCATTGAGGCTAATGGCTACAAACAGTACAAACTGAGGAAAAGAGATTGTGTAACTTGGTTCTCTGTGTGCTCCCTGCTATAAATAAACATCTTGAAAATTCCCTAACTTTGTGACATGTATAATGAAGCCCACAACCATATAATAATCCACAAAAGCTTGTCGTGACATCACAAACAGAGCTTCCATTCTGAAAATGTGTGGGTGTGTTTATGAAAGGATATCGCTAACACATTCCTGTATCCTGAGGCTGATGGAAGAACAATGCCTATTTTTGCTATCCAATAATTTTTTTAATAACATGAGACTCTGCCATTTGCATTTATTAATATGTTTTGTTCCAGCAGTCTTGTTGGAATCTGTAGCGCCTGTTCACAAAAACCTTGGGAGAGACTTTCTAGCTCTTGGCACCTGTGCCCAGACACAAGAGAGGGCACTGTACATGCAGTCTTGTGTAACGGCCCACAGTGGTAAGTTTATACAGCTCAGATGACTGAGGAGATAGCAGGAGATACCCAGCTCACAGAGTCTACCCTTATCACACAAACATCTGATAGTACATCAGCGGAGGTGGGTATGCCGTCAATGAGGGATGGAACTCAACTCAAAAATTCCTTCTGGAAAAGGAAACCTGCCTGAGCATGGAGGATGAGAGATTCCAGAGTAGACAGAGAATCCAAAGCTTTTCAACAGTCTATTACTGCCTTACTCTTTGACTCGTGTCTTCCAGGAGATGGCCTTTTGGTGACATTGATCAATTTCAATACGACTATATTTTCTGTCTATTCAAAATAATTTTCTGAAGAATGTTGCCCTCTTACCCAAAGCGCTTTAAAAATAGTAAATCTGATCATTTAGAAAAATAATAGCACACCTCTCTTCAAGCCAGATGATTTGAAGTATAATTCACGTCTGTAGCACAAACAGTGCAGGACGAGATATGTCAAAATGTAATACTTTAGGTACAAAACTTTGTAGAAAGTTCCACTGATGTCTGCAGTATTCAGATGCCTGCCTTGCACAAAGTTCTACATATACCTGTACCTTGCATGATCGTTTATTGAATATTTAGGCTAATTTGATTATACTTGCAGCTACCACACTCAAATGTTATTAATAAAAATTAAGCCAATTTTTAAGATTTAAGCATTTCAGTTATATGACAAATTTACTTTACCCTGAATTTGGTAAACTTTAAATATTCACTCAAAAAAAAAAAAAAAAAAAAAAAAAAGATGATTGCTGCTTGTCTACTTTACTTAATTGAAATGAACTAAAGCAACACAATTCTATAACATTTGGTCACAACTTAATATCATTGCATTCTATCCATTTTAATTTTAAAATGGAAGTTTACTTAATTAATTTGAGGTGGGACTACAGGAATATTTTTTTATCAGTGTTTATAACATTGATGAATCTATGCAAGGGATTTCCATTACCCAACATGCTTTTGCATTAAGAAAAAGTATTGTTATTTTATGCATTTCTGAGCAAGATGAGAATAGGAAGAGGTTTGTTAAAGGAATAGTTCACCCAAAATGGAAACTTCTCTCATCATTTACTCACTCTCTTGCCATCCCAGATGTGTATGACTTTCTTTCTGCTGCAGAACACAAACAAAGATTTTTAGAAGAATATTCCAGCTCTAGGTCCTCACAATGCAAGCGAATGGGTACCAAAATTTTGATGCTTCAAAAGCACATAAAGGCAGGATAAAAGTAATTCATAAGACTCAAGTGGTTAAATGCATATTGTGATGAGGAGGAGGGCGTGGTGGGCCGTGATGGAGCATGGCCGGTACTGAACCAGCTGATCAGCGGGAAAGTGAGATAAAGGGCAGCCGGAGATGCCAGTTTTAGAGAGAGAGAGATGCATGTGGCCATGTTGCATATGTTTCTCTGTTTGTTTACGTTTGTTTTAAGTTGAGTTTCTCATGAAAACTTTATGTTTACTGTTCAGCCGGTTATCGCCTCCTCCTTGCCCATTCATGAACTGTTACAGTGGTGCCGAAACCCGGGAAGGAGGAGGGATGCGCTGTCGTGGAGTCCTCGCCACTGCCATCCGCTAGGGGAGCAGCTGTGGCTGTCTACCTGGGGACGGAGGAGTTGCTGCCGGCCACCGAGAGCCAGAAGAACCATGGCCGTCTGCCAAGAAGGGTAGGAGCGGTTCCGTCTGCTGGGGGCCGGAGGACTCGCTGCCGTCCGCCGGGGGAGGAGTGAGCTGGCGTCCGCCAGAGGGCGGAGGAGCCATTGAGGACCGAGTGACAGCGCGTCCGGGAGCCGGCAAGCAAGTTCTTCTCTCTCTCCTCTCTCTCTCTCTGTGTGTCTCCGCTTGCCCTTTCCCTCTTCCCATGCCTCCCCTCATCTCTCCCCCAGGTTCGCAGGAGGCGGCTTGGACAGAACAGCCGTAAGGGCAGCGTCTTCCCTCCAGAGATGGGGAGGGAGTTAGTCAGACTGGTGGCACACCGGCCTGAATCGGACGGGGGAGGAGTGTGATGATGAGTAGGGCGTGGCCAGGCTCTGTGATGGAGCACGGCCAGCGCTGAATCAGCTGATCAGCAGGAGAGCGAGATAAAGGGCAGCCGGAGACGACAGTTCAAGAGAGAGAGAGAGAGACGCACGTGGCCACATTGCATATGTGTCTGTGTTTGTTTACGTTTGTTTTAAGTTGAGTTTCTCATTAAAACTTTGCTTACTGTTCAGTTGGTTCCCGCCTCAGCCTTGCCCATCCATGAACTGTTACACATATCTCAAGAAGCTATATGTTAGGTGTGGGTGAGAAACAGATCAATATCTAAGTCCTTTTTTACTATCAATCTCCACTTTCATTTTCACTTTCACATTCTTCTTTTGTTTTTTGGCGATTTGCATTCTTTGCGCAAATCACTACCCACTGGGCAGCGAAGAGAATTTAGAGAAGAAAAAAAAGACAAATATTAATCTGCTTCTCACCAAAACCTATCATATCCCCTCTGGAAATATAGATTTATCCACTGGAGTCTTATGGATTACTTTCATGCAGCCTTTATATGCTTTTAGCAGCTTCAACATTTTGGTACCCATTCACTTGCATTGTGAGAACCTACAAAGCTGCGATATTCTTCTAAAAACCTTTGTTTGTGTTCAGCAGAAGAAAGAAAGTCATACACATCTGGGATGGCATGAGGGTGTGTAAATGATGACTGAATTTTCATTTTTGGGTGAACTATTCCATTCTGTTATATTGGTGTTTAAAAAGAGTGTCTGTTAGGCTGGAGTTTTGGGGATTTGTGGTGAAGAATAGTGCTTTTGCTTAGGTTGAGGATGGACTTTTATTTTCAAGTGATACTTGATTTGAGTGCTGCTTAGCCCTTTAAGCAGTTGGTATCGATTTGACAGTGGAGCATCTGAATGAAAGACATTAAATTACTTGTAAAAACTTTCTACAGTGCAATTAATTAAGGGTAATGACTTTTTTGAGTAAATAATTGTATTAAAATTAATGAGAAGTATGAAATGTAAGAAGTAAACAACATTTATAAGTTTTAAACAATACAGCTTGGAAAATGGCAAAGCTACTACATTATTGGCATTATTTGGACTAATGTTATAATGTATATTTAAATCTGACTTTTCAATGTAATATACACTGAATTGTTTTAAGATTTATGCATTTCAATTTCAAAACAAACTTAAATCAAATTAAGTAATATTTGTAATTTAATTTGTTAAAGATAACACAATATAATCTGATGGAAATTTGTATAAACTTTTTTTGTATAAATATATATAAAATAGGTAAAATAAGTAAAAAAAAAAATAAATAAATAAAAAGAACACCACCACCACCCACAAATTCCTTCTGTATGAGAAGCTAAGTAGCATAATTGTTAAAGAAGGGCCTTATTTCCTTCAAGATATGACAATATCTGGCAGTTGTCACAATGCAATAATTCCTAAATACATGTATTTAAAATCTGATCAGAAACATTTAGTATCATAAAATATTGCCTTTTGAAAAATTAGCAAAGACTCTTGTGAACAATAGAGAGATTCAGACAAATTATGACAAAGAGCAAGTTTCATTAGTAAGCCACTAGTCTTGTATTTTCAACAAAAGTTTTCCACAAAGCAGTGGCGGTTCTGGCTTACTTGGTGCCCTAGGCGAGATCCAACGTGGCACGACTACATAGAAAATCACTTGCCATTATATCAAACACTGCTGAAAGCTATTTGGTTCATTAAATGAAGCTTAAAATTGTCTTTGTGTTTGTTTTAGAGTTGCCACAGTATACAATAGACTGGCATGTCTTAAGGTCAATATTAGGTCAAAAATGGCAAAAAAGAAACAGCTTTCTCTAGAAACTCGTCAGTCTTTCTAGACTTTCTAGACAGAAGGCTATACAATGCTTGAAACTGCCAAAAAAAAAAAAAAAAAACTGAAGATTTCATACAAAGATGTACACTACAGTCTTTCAAAGACAAAGGACAACTGGCTCTAACAAGGACAGAAAGAGATGTGGAAGGCCCAGATGTACAACTAAACAAGAGGATAAGTACATCAGAGTCTCTAGTTTGAGAAATAGATGCCTCACATGTCCTCAGCTGACAGCTTCATTGAATTCTACCCGCTCAACACCAGTTTCATGTACAACAGTAAAGAGAAGACTCAGGGGTGCAGGCCTTATGGGAAGAACTGCAAAGAAAAAGCCACTTTTGAAACAAAAAAACAAAAAGAAAAGGTTTTTGTTTTGGATTTTGGACATTGGACAACAGATAATTGGAAAAGAGTGTTATGGATATTAACCCCATTGAGCTTTTGTGGCATCAGCTAGACTGTAAGATGTGTGAGAAGTGCTCGACAAGACAGCCACATTTATGGCAAGTGCTACAGGAAGCGTGAGGTGAAATGTCACCTGAATATCTGGACAAACTGACAGCTAGAATGCCAAGGATCTGCAAATCTGTCATTGCTGCACATGGAGGATTTTTTGATGAGAACCCTTTGAAGTAGTTTTTTTCAAATTGTAATAGTAATTATTTTTCACGTTATTAATGTCCTGACTATAAATTGTGATCAGTTGAATGCCACTTTGGTAAATAAAAGTACCAATTTCTTTCCATAAGAGCAAAATCTGTACATTATTCCAAACTTTTGGCCACCAGTGTGTGTGTGTGTGTGTGTATATATATATATATATATATATATATATATATATATATATATATATATATATATATATATATATATATATATATATACGTATATATACACACTGTTGATCTACATATATACGTATATATACACACATGATTATCTTATGTTTGTTCAGAATGTAAGAATACATTAGGAACATTCATAATCTTAACCATATAGAGCCTTTAAGGCTGAGTAGCCTGTCAGCAACAACTCGGGACACCTTTCCCCCATCGCGATCTTGTGAGTTCTCTGCAAGGGCGGGGTGGTTAGATTTGGGGCACCTTTCTCACATCGCAATCTTGCAAGCTCTGTGGGGGGGTCAGGTACCCTGTCGTGCCACCCCAGAGCGTTGCTGCCCTAGGCAGCTACCTATATTGCCTATGCCAGGATCCGCTACTGCCACAAAGGGAAAGTTTACAACCCTGGCAAGAAGACAGACTTCCATCTAAACAATGTTAGCACACCTGGTACAGATTTGTGTGACAGATTCACTGATGGCGAGAGAAGTTATGGTTTAATTTCCTTACCAAATCTCTCTACTGTTTAACACTCAAGCATGTGTGGGTGGTCAGCTATGTCATACTCTAAAGCTCGGTTCACACTGACAATGATTCACACTTTTATCTGCAACTGTAAATAGAGGATACATAGTGATAAAAAGATCCCTTTGTTCAGAGCTGTAAAAAAAGAAAAACATTTTTTAATTTTTTTTATTGCTGCTTTATTAATTATTATTTAGGCTTGTTAAAGCAGGTCACTCTGAGGCGGGTCGTATCACTGCAGTTACTGTAAATGATTTTGACAGCAACAATCAATCAAAGCTATGCAGGAGAGACACCGTTAACACTCACTTCACGCACTTGTTTTTGTGTCAACAACTTTTTGAGACAGACGTCTTTGGTCAGGCCAGCAGGGGCTGGCATGCATGATGACAAATGTTGTGTCCATAGTTTATTCAGAACTGTGTGCATGCTAACACTCTGACTGTCGGCATACAGCCTATCCAGGGGTTAAACTGGACCAGAATGTTCTGGAACAGCTTTTTGCCACCTTCGATTTATAAGAACAGAATCTCTCAACAAATAATACCAATTCTCAATTAATAAACCAAATTGTGGGCTAACAGCATTAGGCAGCAGAGTCTGGCCAGCTGAGGCCATTTGCTGGTTACTAGCATGCCACAGAGGGGTTCCCATTGCCTGCTGAGGTGATAAAGTGTACTGGTTGGGTCTGTACACAGTGGGCCGTACTGTACTGGCTGACAGTGCCCTTAGAGCTCTGCATCACAAGTGAACAAGCTGAAAAATGATGCATTATGGTCAGGTTGAGCGTTTGACTGGCTTGTCTTACTACTACCCTCTCTCGCTCTCTCTCTTTTGCTCGTCCTACCTCTCAACCATTTTTCCCTCTCATGAAATGTTGTTCAAGTTGTATTCCTCTTCATGAAAGTACCTCTGTGGGTAATCAGCACCTCGTCATGTTCAGTCACACATTCATGTGATTTAGCACTATATCAAATTCTTGCCACCTGACAATTTACCAAAATTTATGCTTGTTTGTTTGAATGCACTTCTGGAAGGAAAAAAATAAATCTGCCAAATGGTCTGCTACATAATGCTTGAATGTACTAAAAAGCTAAAAAGCTTAGTCAACTATACTATTGAATATGAACTCACTAAGCACTTTATTAGGAACACTGTGGTCCTAATAAAGTGCCCAACGTGGTCTTCTGCGGTTGTAGCTAGCCCATCTGCCTCAAGGTTCAACATGTTGAGTATTCTGAAATGCTATGCTGCTCACTACAATTGTACAGAGTGGTTATCTGAGTTACTGTAGCCTTTCTGTCAGATCGAAGCAGTTTGGCCATACTCTGTTGACTTCTCTCATCAACAAGTTCCTAATAAAGTGCTCAGTGAGTGTATACTTCTTTTAATTTGTTGACAAGTTTAATTATTATTAAGCAGCCACTTATCTAAAGCAACTAACACATAAAAATAAAAATATAGCTGGAAGCAATGCCAACAATGGCAATAATATTGATCACCAGAGATGGTATATTTTAGGTGGTTTAAAAGCAATTACTTAAAATGTAAACAAAAGAGCTTATGACTTTTGATCAATAAGTGGGTCACCAAATTTATATGGTATTTTCACAGCATGGTCTACCAATAAAACATTTAATAACTTTTTTCCAGCATGGTCTGAAGATGATGTGACCAAATTTGGGGGAGATGCAGTGAACGCTGTAGGAGGTGTTAGAAAAAGTAGGTTTTCAATGAAATTCAAAATGGTGGACAGGAAGTATGGCCAACCATGGCGAACTTGGTATCACTGTACTCGGCATGACCCAAGGAATGTAAAGAGACTAGTCTCATAACAATAAGTTAAATTAATAAAAAGCTATTAGCAACTTCAAACATTTTGTTATATTTTTTTTTCGCCCCAAACTTGTCAGGTACCTAGAGAGAATGGTGTTGATGATACATACTTTGTTTCATAACGGTGCACCAATGCGTTTGTAAAATACAGCCTTTTATAACAAAATTCAAGATGGTTGACACCCAATATGGCCGATATAGGAACATTGGGTATAATTCTACTCTGTATGCTACCAGGAATCTAAACAGCAAAAAAAAATGTTTTTAATTTTTCATACTTCTTGACCAATAGGCGGTTCTGTGCCAAAACTGCTCAGGTACCCTCAGGTCATAGTTGTGATGATATATACCAAGTTTGGTTTCAATATGACAAGGCCTTGCCAAGATAAAGTTTCACAATATATTGGGTTTGCTCGCCATCAGATTCGTTTAAGCGTTACATGAGAACAGTTTGGTTTATTAAAAAGTTTTTGACCTTTTTTTTTTTTTTGTCATGAGTGTTCCTAGATGATACATGCCAAGTTTTGTGCAAATGGGACATACAGCATAGCAGGAGTTCGAAAACAGTTTTTCGACGTTTTTTGGAAAATTTAAAGTGGCTGAAAGTCATTATGGTATGCATTAGGAATCAGAAGAAAACAAGCATTTTGTTTCTAGGCCTTACGGCCCACAAGGTATCAGCAAGAGCATAAATGCAACTCTGAACTGTTAGTGGCACTAGAGGGTTAGAGACAGATCGCTCTGGCAAACGAGAGCTGCGATAACGAGATCGCTGCGCAAGTCGCTAATACACTGCCGCCTCCCCCCAACAACATGTTGGTGAGGCTATTCTTATGAGGACTCTCCATAGACATAATGATTTTTATTTTATAATGAGCTATAGATTCTATCCCCTAACCCTAAACCTCACAAAAAATATCTGCATTTTCACATTTTCAAAAAAACATAGTTTAGTATGTTTTTTAAGTGATTTGAATTAAGGGGACATGTTCCCGTGCAATGTTCAGTTATGTCATGCCCGAAACTAAAGCCGTTTTGGTGTCAATGACATAAAATCTGGTGTGAAGTTTCGAGGCTCCATTTTTAAATCTGAACGTGATCGCAAATGAGTGGGGAAAAATATCAGAGAATAACAACTGTTCCTCTCACAAAGCTATTGTATTTCTTTTTGAAACAAATCTACTTTTATGGCCACTATAAACTACCTTTTGTTTTCAAGGGGGAAAAAATAACATTATACAGTTTTGGAATGACATGAGGGCAAGTAAATAACAGAATTTTCATTTTCAGGTGAACTATTCCTTTAATACAGCATTAGTGCTTGAATCTGGCATTAATTTGATCACTAAGTTTGAGTGTTCCATGGCCACACTCTCCATTAAGTCTAACCCATGATATTAACAAAATAGATTTTGTAAAGAGGATCACTATTGACAGAGGAATTTCTTCCAGGAATGAACTTAATCTTTGCCTGGAAAACTTTTTACCCTCTTGCTCTGTAAGGCACATGAGTTGGGCAGCATGCAGGATGTGAGTTTGCATGTGCACAAAATTTCCAACATACAAAAAACTGTTTTGGAATGGGTCTCATTTTAGGTCTGCGCTTTCCAAACTTGATGTGCTACAATCAGCCATGTGACAAGCAAAAACCAACAGATTTTGGCATCAACGACATCCAATCTGGTGCGATGTGTCTCAAGGCATATTTAGATGTGTCTAAATATAGTGCAAGTCCACCTTTAATGATACTTTTATGGTGCTTTTTTGCCCTTTTTGGAGCTTGGCAGTATTAAAAATAAAATCACCTTTCATTTTCCTTCTATGGAACAGAGCAGCTCGGATATTCTGCTTAGAATCTCCTTGTCTATTTCCCAGAAGAAAATACAGGATCTGAGGATAAATTATGACAATTTCATTTCTGGGTGAACTGTTCCTTTAAGGAACGCCATATGTTCGATTTGTCAGACAGCAGCACCAGTTGGTCAGATCTTAGAGATTTGCTCAAATCAACAAGATATTTAATCAAAGAAGATATTTACTTAAACTCAAGTCTCCAGTCCAGGTGGTGGGGAGACAGCTCAGGAATGACAGCTGTATGTGAATGTCCATCAGCGCCTGTTGCATCTTTTTGATGGATGACACTCTAGTGGGGGCTGTTGTCAATCACACCCTTCGCCCTCGAGCTGCTCACGGTGACTGTGTGCAGGTGCTCATGCCCCCAGCTAGGAAAACTCAGATGCTTCAGCAAAAACATCCACATCTGTGTGAGCCCTTGAGTGCATACTATAGACAGCTTCAAAAATATAAGAGCCTCATGAAGTCATTACTATTCCCTTTATTGCCTTCACTTATATAACAGACTCATGAAATATATATATATATATTTCTCCCCTTTTTCTCCCCAATTTGGAATGCCAAATTCCCAATGCGCTCTAAGTTCTCGTGGTGGCGTAGTAACTTGCCTCAATACGGGTGGCTGAGGATGAATCTCTGTTGTCTCCACGTCTGAGACCGTCAACCCGCGCATCTTATCACGTGGCTTGTTGAGCACATTACCGCGGAGACATAGCGCGTGTGGAGGCTTCACGCCATCCACCGCGGCATCCACGCACAACTCACCACGCGCCCCACCGAAAGCGAACCACATTATAGTGACCATGTGGAGGTTACCCCATGTGACTCTACCCTCCCTAGCAACTGGGCCAATTTGGATGCTTAGGAGCATTAGCGGATTTAGGCATGGGCGACATGTGCCGTTGCCCAGGGCGGCATCTTGCGGGGGGCGGCATGAGGCACCCACGCCCACACTTTATCTGTTTGTCCAAGTATACATGACACAATGTGTAAATGGCTATTTGAAGGAAAGACTTCAGTGTTAAATAAATGTCATATTATCTCTCTCTTTCGGAGCACGCACGCAACGTGGTTTAATGTTTAAACCTGCTAGTGTAACAGGAGCCAGCTGGTACTTGATAGCTGTGCGGTATGTGTAAACCTCACTCCCCTGGCCTCAAGAGGCGCACTAGCGACTGACACTAGGGGCTATAGCCTTTAGCCTCCTCGTTAGCGCGCCTACCTCCCATGCTGGCTGATGCCGGTTCAAATCCCGCTCGGAACAGGTCGAGCTGGTCTGTACTGGTTACACTAGACGTAGCAGAGCAACATTGTCTAGTTCCGTTAGTCTGACTTCGCAAAAAACGGACTGCAAGCACTTACATGGCATTTTAAAAATACAAATTATTGTTTTAGTTTGACTGAAATCGAACTTTTAAAGTGCATGTAAATGTACTGCATGATAGAAAAACAAATGTGTGTACCAAGGACACAGCAGATCAAAAGACATTTTTAATCTCTGTAGACCTCTTCCTCTCCCTGCCTTGTCTTGTTTATAAGGGCAATTCAATAAGAAACATGCGTGTGGGGTTTGTACCAGCACTATATTGCAGGACCACACATTTACTGTATTTTACACTGTAAACTGGTTCCAGAGAAGGATGACACCAGAATTTTATCATAAAACTGTTTGTTACAGTACAGACGGGGCAGCTGAACTGCATCTCTTTTTAATAGTCCCGTGTTCACTTTATTTGGTGTCCTGCTTTCCTGTTGTTTTCATTTGACCCCAGTTTGCTCGAAAGATTTGCAAATGATTAATTCTGCTCATTTTTGTTTTTGTCACCCATAAGTCTGATTTAAATGGGTTTTTAAACACAAAATTTCAAAACCTAGTGAGATGCCTTGTTGCCTCTTGCACTCAGTTCATTTAGGCAGGTTAGACAAGAGAAAAATAAACGGTAAAAACTGTTGTAGGGTTACTTACGACACCAACTACAGAGCCCTAAAATAGGCTTAACAAATAAAGAAAACCAAATCTAGCTACATGAAACATCTGCAACTAATCAGTGACTAGAAATCTTAGATTGCATGACTGTCGCTGACGGTCATGCAGTGTGCACACTCCTATGGTGATACAACGGATTGCAAACCTGTTTCAAATCTGGCCCATGCTTTTTGAACAGTCTTAGTGTCTTCATATTATACTCAAAGGTTTAGGGATCTTTACATTGGAGTCGTGATAAAAAAAAACAGGTCTGTCAGTCCACCTCAACTCTGGTATTGGAGATGGCGGCAAGTCAAACTTTCCTGAGCAGTGTGGTCGGTTATGGGATACTCCATCATTAAAAACAGATTAACATTAATTAGGTGACTGTTTTTATGATGGCAACGTGTGGAATTCAAATTGGAGCAACACTTTACACACTCTTAAAACACTCTAGCTCTCTCCTAACCTGAAGAAAGGGTGCTTTTCTTTAAGCAGAGTGTCTGAATACAAGCCAAAAGAGGCTGGCTTGGATAACTCACTCTTGAATGCACCCTGACGTTTTTATACTCGCCATTAAAACATAATCTCCCAGAGCTAAATGGAGTCTTTCAGGTAAACCCTATACGGAATTCTCTCTTTCCTTCTGTCAGCTGCACACAGGCATCTATCCTCTCATGAGTTATATGACAGACCGATGAAATGAAGGAGTGTGGGGAGATGAGCAAACATAAAAATAAAATGACAAATAAAAATAAAAAAGTGTCAATGTGTGCCTGTTTTTCACATTTATGTTTGCTCCTTTGGAACTGTACACATGTCAGAGAGGTACATTTTTCCTTAATAATATGTGTTTTCAAATATGTTGTCCCAGGGATTAGAAGGAAGGGGAGGTATAGGCTATAACACATGTTACGAGTAGATTACTCAAGCAATGATGCCTTTAATGTAACCTTAAAGACTGTTTATCGCCATCCTAAATTTTGAGCTTTTCAGAAAAAAATTATCTTTTACCTGCGATAAACAAACTTTTAGATTATCTGAAATCATGCTTAAACCAGTGCAACATCTTGTGCATGAGAATTAAAGTCTAGCTTCTGTAGATTGAATTTAGAATGATTAGGGCTGTAACGATTATGAAATTTGGCGATTAATCATCAAACAAATAGTTCAGTTTATGACGATTAATTGTCATACAATTTGTCTCACTTTTTAAAGGAATAGTTCACCCAAAAATGAAAATTATCTCATCATTTCCTCACCCTCATGCCATCTCAGATGTGTATGACTTTCTTTCTTCTTCTGACCACAAACAAAGTTTTTTAGATCATTTCAATGCAAGAGATTGGTGGCCAGACCGTTAAAGCTCTGAAAAAACCACATAAAGTCAGCATAAAAGTAATCCAGTGTTATCAAGTAATCAAGACTCCAGTGTTTAATATATGTCTTCTGAAGCGATCCAATCAGTTTGGGTGAGAAACAGATCAATATTTTCAATAAATCCTTTTTTACTATAAATCTGCACTTTCACTTTCAGAATGTGAAAGTAAAAAGTAGAGATTTACATTTATTTATTTATTGGATTATTTGTATAGGGACATGATTTCAGCACAAAAACTAAAAAAAGATGCATTGTAAGAGAATATAGCACATGCTAATTTGCATCTCATGTCCCTAGATAGGCTTTTTTTTCATTAAAAACTACATAAATCAAGCAATATAAACTAATCGTATACAAAAATGTATAAATAAATACTAAGGTTGCTCCCAACCCTGGTAACATATAGCATAAAAGATTAGACCAAATATTCAGTGAGAATTAAAAACGAGTACAGCTCTGGTTTCTATTAAACCAGCACTTAACCAATATTATAAAAGATTTGATGTCTTTTATTGATTTTATTTCAGATGGTAACATGTTCCAGAGTTGGGACCCTTCACAGAAAAAGCCCTTTGCCCCTGAATTGTTCTGCGATAGTCAACCCTACAGTTACCATTTGCCGTGCTCCTTGTTATTCTGCTATAATCCTGTCTATTTAGAAATTTACATAACACCTGTGGGGCCTTATTTTGCAGACATTTAAACACCAATTTATTGTAGGACAAATTTATAAAATAGTGTTATAGATTGGAATTTAAAGTGCACAACAGCGGTTATCTCAAATAACCGTGATCAGACGATTATTTAATAATCTTGACAGGCCTAAGAATGATGTTAAAAGGTGACCAAAACCAATTCAAACCAAAATGTTTATAGTTGTACAAAAGGTTAAAGGGGACATGACATGATTTTTTAAATTATTTTAATATGTTCCTTGAAGTACACTTATAAGTTATTTGCACAACAAAACAGTCATATATTTGTAAACATGATTATTTTCCACCTTCATTCTGTCAGAAACGATCTGTTTTGGTGCTGCTTCTCCTTTAAGACTTGACAGTAAACACCCACTCTTATGATTGGCTCTCTGCTCTTGACTGACCTGCTCTCTCTACTTGCCATCTTACTGCTAACTGCTACTGGATGAGCTACGGAAGTGATTAAAGGTAAAGTAGGCACTGATGTGTTGTTGTGGAGACGATCAGATGCAAATGTCTACCAGAAGTGTGACGTCACAATGTGGAGGAAGTAGAGAACGAGTCGTTTTGGCAGCTTGCTTTCAACATATCTCTTTTTGGAGTGAGGAGGAATTTTTGAGTTCTGAAACTTAAAGTATGTTTTTATAGTACAAAGACCTCTTATAAGTCAAAAGATCAAGGATCTTTTTATTCATGTCATGACCCCTTTAAAGGTATAGGTCACCCAAAACGGAGCAAGTTTGAATATGCAAAACACAAATTAGATTTGAGAGCTATGGCTTTTTTTAGTTTTTTATTTATTATTATTATTATGTAAATATAAACTTACATTTCAGTCTGTTCATCACACAAAGCAATCGTATGACTTCAGAAGCCTTGAAATACAGCCTTCTAATATATAGAATATATATCAGACCACTTTTTTATGGTCCTTTTTGGAGTTTGACAGTCTGGTCACAATAAGCTTTTAATATCAAGACAAGAACAGTGTCAACATTATGTCTAACATCATCTTTTTGTGTTCCATGGAAGAAACATGAGGGTGAGATGATGATACAATTTTCATATTTGGGTGAACTTTCCCTTTAAGCTTTTATAAAGCACAACACACATCAACCACATTCGAAACATCTACCCAATAACAATGTTGATGCTACGCTATAAACAGTACATTATGGTATAAAAACATCACATACTGTACCCTTTAACTGATAAACAAAGAGGAAATAACATATTAGTCATGACAGTAGCTGAGAAACATGTCTGGACATGCTCTTCTAGTATGATCAGTTCCATGTTCATATACACATACATTTAATGTTCTTATACGCATATGTTTACACATTAACATTCTGCATTACACATTGTGTTTATGCCCGTGGCTTGTGTCCACATCTCATTGACATTTCGGAGATGTTTGGCTTTGTTCTTTCTTAGAAGTGGTTTAGCACAAAGAGAATTGTTGGTAATGCTGATAGATGGTTTTACGGGATGACTTCCTTTTCACTGCATGACACTTACAGCACTAATAAAATCAGACAAATGTGCTCCACATGCAAGCACTATAACATCAGAGTAAATCAATACTTCTCATCTTTTCAACCCTAGAAAATTTTCCTTCTTGTGGGTGGCCCCACCTGTGCACACATGTCTTACATTACGATAGAAGCAGGGGGCCTGTACGGTTTTGCCCTTTGTAATATCAAAGCCCAGTATTCTCAAGATAAACTACCCTACATCTGCATGTACACATATCATCCAAGGAACTAGATAGAGAAATTAAAATTGATCAATGTAATTAATTTTGGACTTTTGGACACGTTAAGTTAACATGGCATGAAAACCAACCACATTTATTTTATTAACACACAATCTTGGTCTTATTGTGTATACAGTTTATTGGTGCACTTTAATTTAAGTGAAAAATGTTTGCCTTTGTAATCAGTCATAAAAATGTAATAACTTGCTTCGTCTCTACAATGGCTTTACTTTTCGGTTGACGACACAAATTCGTTCTAACCCTTTTTAACTCCTCTCGTCCAACAACCTGTCTCCTTTCGGGTATGTAACCAGAGAGCGAATTACGAGGGATTTTGGGGGATCTGAACTCCCTTATTAATTCTGCATTCATGTGTTATCGGAATTATCCTACTTCTCACTTCTGAAGTGGTAATTACGAGTACGTCGTGTTCAAGTGCTTTGTTGTCAGAAAAAACTTTTATTCCTATATATTTCTTGAGGAACTTTTATTTTGACACCATAAAAAATATTTCTCAGTTAGCTTGCTGACGATAATGGAATTTTGGTCAAATACAATTTTTTTTTTTTTTTTATGGTGTAAAATTGTATTTAGAAAAATGAACAAAACCTGTCATTCACTACAGAAACCGTACTCTCCTTTGCCGTGTTGAAAGTTTAGGACTTCTCCCATCTCGGAAACTCTGGTATCAAAATTATCTAGGAGTTTCCCAGTTGTAATTACGATTTGAGGGGTTGTTCATGTGCAACTTCCGAGTGGAAAACTCATATTTACGATAATTCCGATAGCACGTGAAGGCAATTTTAGGTTTGATCCTACCCGAAGGACGTCAAAACAAGATGTTAGGGTGGCATTTACCCTCATGCCATTCCAGATGTGTATGACTTTCTTTCTTCTGCTGAACAGAAATTAAGATTTTTAGAAAAACATCGCAGCTCTGTAGGTCCATACAATGCAAATGAATTGTGGCAAGAACTTTGAAGTTACAAAAAGCACATAAGAGGAGCATAAAAGTAAGCCACAGGACTCCAGAGGTTAAATCTGTATCTTCAGAAGCGATTTGATAAGTGTGGGTAAGAAACATATCAATATATAAGTCCTTTTTCTCTTCCCTGCCCAATATGCACAAAGAATGCAATTCGCCAAAAACAAAAGAAGAAGAATGTGGAAGTGAAAGTAGAGATTTATAGTAAAAAAGTTTTAATGTGACAAAAAAGTCACATTAATTTAATCTTGGAGGGTTGGAGCAACCCTTGGGAGATTAAACTGCCTGAAGAAATCATCCCTATGGGACACACTGGACGAAAGGTGAGTTGAATGCTTTTAAGTGCTGTAGTATGTAGAGAAGTGAATGTTCTCTTTTTGTGGGAAAGTGTGTGTGTCTATCAGAGGTGATGAAGGGATGGAGAGATGTTTTTAGGTAAAAAAGGAAGTATTCTTTGATGTCTGAATTCCCATATCTGTGGTTTTGTTGATGAATGAAGTTCTGAGACTCAATCAGACAACCAGCATGGGAAACCCCTCATGACCGAAGCCTGAAAGTTTCCGATCCTTTTAGAAGCTTCGTGCGGCATCTGTGTTTGTCACTATAGTTGTGTATGGAGTCTTTTGTGTCTTATTTGTGCTGTTGTATTTGTGAATGTGCAGAGGAGGGAGAGTGAGAGTCAGATTGACAAAGAGAGAAAAATGTATTGAAGAATAAAGCTTTGCATTAAGGGGAAGAGATGAAAGTGAAATGTTATCTGTATTTGTGTCTGAGCGTGTGCATGCACGTTCGCATGTGTCACTGTAGCTCTGTTTCAAAACTGAGTCAGCTTCCTACCTAGACAGCATTTTAAGGGACCGTAGGCACGCTCCTGATTTGAAAGCTATTCCAGTAGTATAGTTACGCCACATTCTAAGATACCTCATTGTGCACATATTCTAAGACAGCAATACTTGTACCTTAACTGATAATGCATTGTGACAAGCTAATCTGAAATGTTGATTTAAACTAGAGGTTGACCAATATATCGGTTTTACCAGTTGATTGGTGCAGATTATTGCTTTTTAAAACTATGGGTTATCTGCAAAAATCTGTGCTAGCAGGCGCAGCACAGATGTTTTAATATAAGAGTCCCCAGTGTATTTGGGCTTGTTCATAGTTAAAAGTCCCCCATTATGCACCATTTTTTTTTTCTTGTCATTATTGGGATTTTGGTTGCACATTAACTGCATTTGGGATTTTGATCAGACTCTTATTGCCTCTATATCTATGCCCATCACAGTAAGGAAAGAAACTGATTTCTTTGCAGAACCAAAATGGGGTTTCCTAATCAGTGGGCATTTTCAAACCGGGATGGGCATTTTTCAATCGCTTCATTTGATTTGCTAAAATCGAGTGGTCCGTTCCCAATACCTTTCTTCCCTCAATGATGTCTGAGCTCAAATAGAGTTTCCATATTTTGATTAGATGTTTGAAAAGCGCTCATCCCTGTTTGAAAACACCCACTGATTGAGAAACCCCCATTTTTGCAGGGACCTAAACTTCTAAGCAAAGGCTAAGAATTATAATTTTTTTTTTTTTTTTACATTCAATAAATCAATTTTAAATGCTATCGGTCGATTTATCAGTTATCTGCCCTTTCCACCAGCTTAGGTATAATATCGACAAAATCCTCTAATTTAGACATGTTTTATTTATTTATTTATTTATATATTTTTTTATTAAATACAGAAAAGTATTTAAAAAATATTGTTCAATCTAATTCTAAATGGTCTGTTTTAAACAATATATTTGTATTTTTATTAGAGAGATTGCTGTTGCCAACGTGACCCCAAGTGGACTTGCTTTAAATCAATTGTGCGTCGAGTCTCACACTATTTATGTTGCTGCCTATGTAGAGTGCTTAGTATGCCACCTTGGAAGGCAGCTGCCTATGTGGACAGCAGACAGCAAGGTAGCTCACTAAAAGTTGAGGATCAGAGCTTGTGACATAACATCATCGCTAAGAGCAGGGTCAGAAATTTACTTTTCCATTATGGGGCAATATTTCCCTGCTGGATTTGATTTTAGGGGTATTTTATACCTTTTATCGTTTTTTTAACAGTATAAAAATATAAGGTGTCATAATTTTATGTCAACAATACGTAAATGTAATTAATATATTAACATAAATTCTCAATATCCAATATCCATTACCTATTACCCATTAAATTCTATCAGCTCATACTTTTACAATAGTATGTACAATAAGGCCTAAATAGATGTAATCATTATGGGGCCATTTGTTACCCCCATATTTTGATTTTGGGGGCATTTATTTATTTATTTATTTATTTTTACTTTTAGTGGCCCCTCTTAATTTCTGACCCTGATGTATAGATTCATCCTCATCATGAACCTCCTCTTGAACTGACTCTTGATGTCAGTGTTTGGTGTGAGGGAAATACTGAGATCTCAAAAACATTGTGACATCACTATATGAAAGTGCTTTGAAGGGGATAAGGGCACAGGACAATGAAAGGACAATGTAGCAGTATTATGTCCACTGGACCTGTATTTACTTCAAAGAGATTCAAGGCAAGACAAGATAAGCATAATTTCCCCCTTACGGGCACATGCAGTATGGCTGGATTACAGTCCGAGGCCTCTTCCTAACTTTGATCAAAGCATTCGTCTCTCAGACACTGGACCCTCAGCACCGAAGGATGACATTCTCCCTCAGCCAGCATCACACATAACGTCACTGTACAAAGTCAATATTTTAGTAACCACCCTTATCTAAAACTCACAAATCATCTATTCAAAGATCAGGCAGGTGTTTTTATAATCAGGGATTTTATATATTTTACGCAATTATATCCAGGTCACATATTTACCCAGAAAATAAAAAGTAAGAAATTAGAAATAATATTTGTTATTATTTGTTATTTTCCTTAAAGAATGGAAGCATATTTTAGGACCATTCAGATTTTTTTTTTCCTCAGTATTTCTTTCTTTCTTTCTTTCTTTCTTTCTTTCTTTCTTTCTTTCACAGTAATAAGAATATTATGAGATTCATCCTTGAGAGGGGGGTGTTAATGAGAGGGGGGTGTGCTTATTTGTCGAATTGTAAGAAAAAAAGTGCCTAATGGAAAAAAAAAAACATTTATGGTCCTTAAACTGCCTTTTTTATGCAAAATATAATGTCTTGTTAATTGCTATTCTGGTAATTTTGAGGTAAAAATTTGATAGATTAATCCGGAGTGGGGGCAAATACTCCACTTAAATTATTGGGTGATAGCGCCACCTGCTGGTATTAGCACCACAGTACATGAAACAATACATTCAGAAAGCTGCCATTGTTTATTACTAATGAACTTTAACAACAATGTTGGGAATATATGCAAAGTTCATTCTTTGGTGCATAACTAACCATATTTAAATAAATAAATAGCAAATGTAAAGTGCACACAAGCACCAAAAATTAAAAAAAATGTTCAAACACAATAAAAAATAAAATAAAAGTCACATCTTTCTAAACAACTATGTACATTATTTTACACACAGCTGGGGTGTTTCTAGCCTTTCATCATGGGGCAAAGACCCCTACCATGTAAAATAGTGTACAATTCCTAGCTGTTACGAGGGTATGCTCCACAGGATAATTTTCTCCCTCAAAACAACACCAAATCATTCAATTCTGCTGAATGTTTTATGTATTATGAGCATTATACATCTCAGAAATGTATGTTTTATATTATTTTATCTGAAAAACCACATCTTAAAAATATATTTTTATATATTCTAAATCTAAAGACATTCTAAATCATTACATCTCGAAGACATCTGCTGAATGTCTTATTGACATCTGAGACATAACTATTGGCATACGACTTATAGACGTATTGCAGATTAGCAAACAATGTAAAAAATATGTCTTCCAGTTGCACACACACACACACACACATCAAATGGACATCTAGCTGGGTAATGTACATGTGCTATCAGGGTAGTCTGCTGTGACAGGCCCATGATATTTACATCATACACAAAGATACATGTATAAAACATATGGTAATGACATGGTACTTTTTGGTAATTTTGTTCTTTGTGTAGGCCTACTGTTGTTTGTGTTTTGATACTCTTGTGGTTTGAAAATGTAGTAACCTGCAGTACGGAATCGTTCCCAAGCTGAAAGTTGATCTTAAAGGTTCACTCAGTTCAGTAATGATTATTTTTTTTCTCATATAAAAAGTTTTACTTCTAAAGAAATGAATAGTAATTTTGAAACCTATGTATAAAATCATGACCACTCATGTGAGATGAAAAGTTCAGTCATATCAGTAACCTTATAAAAGCTCTTTTATACTACATGGAGCAGGGGCACCTCATGGGGGCAGCCATGATAGCATCACATGACCAGCTGAATACTGAATAACCTCAGTAACTGCCCTGTTATTGGACACTCATTCATGGATTAAATGAATCCTGGCTTACTGTGCATAGTGAATTTCTACAATGGCATTGGTAACTGAAAACTACTGTTTGAATGTTACAGCATCCAGGCCACAGGTGTCAGTATAAGGCAAGCCAATGTAAACCACTTTGACATACTTCAAAAAATTACTGAGTGTACCTTTAAATACCTTTTTCGTAGTTGCCAAACAATAGGATGCATTTGCAGGTTTCGTTTCAATTTATTGTAGGTAAATATTCCACTTAATATTCCACTGTTTGTGTTGTGTTGTAAAGTATTCCGTTTATGTTTTACTGAGTGAGAAACTGCTCCAAACGATTCAGTACATGAGTGAACTGTCCAAATGAATCAAACCGTAGTGTGAACCGATTCATACTGAATCGCGAGCCAATTCAGACTGAATCGTGAGCCAATTCAGACTGAAATGTGAACTGATTCAGACTTATTTAGATTTTGACCTATTCATTGAAAAGAACCAACCCAAAAGAGCTGACTTATTCGGGAATCAAGTCTAAACTGCCGAAGTCTGTGGTAAATCAGCGACCCCCAAATCGAGATGGCACCTTAGTAGTCGTCTTTTTTGCACAAGTTTTTGCACAAAAGTATCCAGCATATTCACACACACTATGCTAAAATTAAATGTTCAGGATTAGGCTATGTATTTGAGTCGGGCAATGGCACTGTTTAGATAGCTGACAAAATCAATCAAACCATCTAGCATTTCATAACATTGTATTTAATCTTTATCAGATTTTGCACCCATGCCTTTACTGCTGATCCTCTGGCATACACATATAAAGGTCTGTTTGTTTTATTTATTTACATTTTTCTCATCCTCTCAGAGATTATGTATCTCTCCTGTATCTCACTTCCTCTCCCACATCATCCTGTAAGAGAAAGACATTGTGGTACAGTCTGACTTGACCTCACATCGCCACTACCAGCGATGAGGACTCATCATTCTGATTGTATCTGTGCTCATCTATACCACATGTTTCTTCCTGTGTTTAGGAGGCTTTAGGAAAACAAACGTGGAGTCCAGATACTGTTCATGTTCTGTTAGAAACCCACAGTTTATCCTATTGTATCTTTTAACAAGTTCCTTAAGTCAAGGACATTGCTATTGTTCATAATATTAAAAACTCAGTGTCCCAGGAGGTCACGTGACACCATGCAAGGAGCAGACGTGTGAGTGACGAGCTCTGCGCACTTTGCTAGTTTTTTAAAATATTTTCATGTTATAATCTGGTGAGATTCGATACACTTATACTTGTTCTTTGAGGTAAACATGGCAAAGAAGTCAAAATCCTCAGGCTCTGGAGACATTAAAAGACACTTACGTGCTCAAGCTGAAACCTCTGACAGGCCTGCAGAACAGGGACTCGATTTGGATGGCGTGGCGGGTGAAATCCAGAGTCAACTGTCCAACATGTCTGTGATGCTGACGAAGGTTGTTGCTGACTTGTAGGATCTCGCTGTAATACGTCGATTGATTACGGCGATGGAAACTAAATTCTCTAAGTTGGATACAAGAGTGGCAGATGTTGAGAAATGGATCAATTATCTGGAGTCATCGGAAAGGGAATTATCCGCTAATCCGCCCGCAACCAAAATAGACTTGGAAAACATTTTGGAAAAACTGGAAGATCTCGAAAATAGGAGCCGAAGAAATATTGTATGGATTTTTGGAATTCCTGAGCATTAAGAAGGCAGAGATATGGTGAAATTCCTAGACGAGCTCTTCCCGAGTCTGCTCGGCATAACAAGCCATAAGCTGGAAATCGATCGAGTGAGCTCACAGAGTCCCAGCTTGCAGATCTGCTAAGGGAGACAGGCCCCAATCAATTCTGACCAAATTTTTTAGATCATCTGATAAAAATCTCGTGTTGCACGAGGCGAGGAGCAAAGGAAAGCTTTCTTGGAAGAATCACAATATTTTCTTGTTCCCGGACTTTGCGAATTCAACAAGAGAGAAACGCAATCGATTCAAGGAGTGTAAGAAACTCTTGCATCAATGGAAGATTGCTTTTGCACTGATATTCCCGGCCAAGTTGAGAATAGATATGAAGAATGGCCGCAAAGTATTTACGTGTCCCAAGCAAGCACTGTCCATCATAAATACATTGGGGTGAGTAAGCCATTTGGTGTTTCTCATGTGAGTGGATTGACTCGCTGAACATACACTCGACTGTCTGAGGAAGCTGGGCGCCATTTTTGTTTCTGTTTGTGTTGGTTCCGCCTAGCGGCTGGAGTTTGTTTTGTGGAATAAATCAAATCAAATCAAATCAAATCACTTTATTGTCACACAGCCATATACACAAGTGCAATGGTGTGTGAAATTCTTGGGTGCAGTTCCGATCAACATAGCAGTCGTGACAGTGATGAGACATACGCCAATCTACAATAAACATCAAATTAACACAACACAATTTAAACATCTGTTATACATAATTAAACTCGACTTAAAACATCAAATTAACACAACACAATTTAAACATCTGTTATACATAATTACACAACTTAAAACATCAAATTAACACAACACAATTTAAACATCTGTTATACACAATTACACTCAACAATATACAATAATAACATACATTGCACAGTATACAATATGCTGTTTTTGTTTTTTTTTGTTTTTTACTATATAGATACTATATAGATACACATTATTCAATAAAAATTAAAATATATATGAAAAAAGTATATATATAGAATGTACAGTATTGTACTGTATTGACATTCAGGCTGTCGGTTGATAGTAAGTTGTTAAGAGAGACATAATATAATGACAGTAATATAATTTATGACAGTCCGGTGTGAGATAAAAGAGTAATAAAGTGCAGGGATGATGTATTTTGATCGTGGGAGATCAAGAGTTCAGAAGTCTGATTGCTTGGGGGAAGAAGCTATCATGGAGTCGGCTGGTGCGGGTCCTGATGCTGCGATACCGCCTACCTGATGGTAGCAGTGAGAACAGCCCATGGCTCGGGTGGCTGGAGTCTCTGATGATCCTCCGAGCTTTTTTCACACACCGCCTTGTATATATTTCCTGGAGGGAGGGAAGCTCACCTCCGATGATGTGTTTGGCAGTTCGCACCACCCTTTGCAGTGCTTTGCGATTGTGGGCAGTGCTATTGCCGTACCAGGCGGAGATACAGCCAGTCAGGATGCTCTCCACAGTGCAGGTGTAGAACCGTGTGAGGATGTGGCGGTTCATTCCAAACTTCCTCAGCCGTCTCAGGAAGAAAAGGCGCTGATGAGCCTTCTTCACAACGACTTCAGTGTGGACGGACCATGTGAGTTCCTCAGTGATGTGGACACCCAGGAACTTGAAGCTGCTGACTCTCTCCACTGGTGCTCCATTGATGGTGATTGGACTGTGTTCTCTGTCTTTTCTCCTGAAGTCCACCACAAGCTCCTTTGTCTTACTGACGTTGAGGGAGAGGTTGTGCTCCTGACACCAGTGTGTCAGAGTGTGCACCTCCTCTCTGTAGGCTGTTTCATCATTGTCAGTGATCAGACCTACCACCGTCGTGTCATCAGCAAACTTAATGATGGCATTGGAGTTATGTGTTGCCACACAGTCATGTGTGTACAAGGAATACAGTAGTGGGCTGAGAACACAGCCCTGTGGGGCTCCAGTGTTGAGTGTCAGTGATGAGGAGATGTTGCTGCCTATTCTAACCACCTGGCGTCTGCTTGACAGGAAGTCCAGGATCCAGCTGCACAGCGAGCTGTTTAAGCCCAGAGCCCGGAGTTTCTCATCTAGCTTGGAGGGCACTATGGTGTTGAATGCTGAGCTGTAGTCTACAAACAGCATTCTCACATAAGTGTTCTTTTTTTCCAGGTGGGAGAGAGCAGTGTGTATTGTAGATGCAATGGCATCATCAGTGGAGCGGTTGTTACGGTAAGCAAACTGCAGCGGGTCAAGATTGAGTGGTAATACAGAGCAGATGTAATCTCTGATTAGTCTCTCAAAACATTTGCTGATGATGGGGGTCAGAGCAACAGGACGCCAGTCATTTAAACAAGTTATTTTTGATTGTTTTGGAACAGGCACAATGGTGGATGTTTTAAAGCATGTGGGGACTACAGACAAAGAGAGGGAAAGGTTGAAAATGTCCGTAAAAACACCAGCCAGCTGGTTCGCGCACGCTCTGATGACGCGGCCCGGAATGCCGTCTGGACCCGCGGCTTTGCGGATATTCACCCGTCGGAATGATCGGGTTACATCCGCTACAGAGACGGAGAGTGAACTAACCTCTGTAGCTTCGGCCGTGAGAGCTCTCTCCGCGAGGGCGGTGTTATTTCCCTCGAAGCGAGCATAAAAAGTATTTAGCTCATCCGGTAGAGAGGCAGCGGTGTTCATGGCGGAGTTTTTATTCCCTTTAAAGTCCGTGATGATGTTAATTCCCTGCCACATGCTTCTAGAGTTGGTGGTGTTAAACTGTCCTTCAATCTTACTCCTGTACTGGCGTTTTGCTGTTTTGATAGTTTTTCGGAGGGCATAACTGGCTTGTTTATGCTCCTCCGCGTTCCCGGAATTAAAAGCGGAGGTCCGCACATTAAGTGCTGCGCGAACATCGCTGTTGATCCACGGCTTCTGATTCGGATAGATTCGCACAGTTCTGGTCGGAATCACTTCCTCTACACACGTTCTGATGAAGCACATTACGCTATCAGCGTAAAGCTCGATGTCGTCATCAGAGGCGGACCGGAACATCTCCCAGTCCGTGCGATCAAAACAGTCTTGTAGCGTAGAGTCTGATTGGTCCGACCAGCACTGGATCGTTCTGAGGGTGGGTGCTTCCTGTTTCAGTTTCTGTCTGTAAGCGGGCAGAAGCAGAATGGAAGAGTGGTCCGATTTGCCAAATGGTGGGCGGGGGAGGGATTTGTAGCCATCCCGGAACGGAGAGTAGCAATGGTCCAAAACCCGGTCCCCTCGTGTGTTGAAACTAATGTGCTGGTGATATTTTGGTGCGACTGATTTTAAACTGGCTTTATTAAAGTCCCCGGTCACAATGAACGCGGCCTCAGGGTGCGCGGTTTCCTGCTCACTTATACTCCCATACAGTTCCTTGAGTGCCCGGTCTGTGTCGGCTTGTGGGGGGATGTACACAGCAGTGATAATGACCGCTGTGAATTCCCTCGGTAGCCAGAATGGTCGACACAGAAGCATAAGAAATTCCAGATCAGGAGAACAGAAAGACTTGATAGAATGTATGTTCCTCTGATCACACCAGGATTTGTTGATCATAAAACATACACCACCTCCTCTAGTTTTACCTGAGAGGTCTTTCGCTCTGTCCGCTCGGAGCATGGAGAACCCCGCGGGTTCAATGGCTGAGTCTGGAATCTCCGCAGACATCCAAGTTTCCGTAAGGCAGATAACGCAGCAGTCCCTCGTCTCTCGTTGGAAAGAGATCCGCGCTTTCAGCTCGCAGAGCTTGTTATCCAGAGACTGAACATTTGCCAGTAGAATAGTGGGTAGCGGGGGTCGATTTGCGCGGCGTCTTACTCTGATGAGAACGCCGGCTCTGTTTCCCCTTTTCCTCCTGCGTTTCCGCGGCCGTGCTGCCCAGACAAAGGGCTCCGCTTGCGTGTTTGTAAACAGCGGGTCGGCATTGAGGAATGTGAAGTCCGGTTTACGGTGTGAGATCGCTGAGCCAATGTCCAAAAGTGTTTGTCTGTCGTAGACAATAAGGCAGGCAACATCCAAGACAAAAAACATAAGAATTGTAAACAAAACAAACAAACCATTGCTAAGTTGTGTCGGAGCTCGCAACGCAGCAGCCATACTCGGCGCCATCTTGAGTCTTGAGGGAGTCTTGAGGAATAACACTTCTCCTTAAAGAAACTTTTTCATTGACGGATGATCGACTTTTGCACTGGGGTTCACGGCCAGATTGAGAGTGGATGCTGGGGATGGCCACAAAATATCTACATGCCCACACAAAGGATGTCTTTTATAAAGTTGATGGACTGAGTAAGTCATGGGGTATTTTTTTATGTGGCCTCCGAGTGAATTTGACTCTTGACCATCCGAGGAACAGGGATGCCTCTTTTGTTTTGTTTTTTGTGCTGGTTCCGTTTGTTTTGTGGAATAACACTGCTTCGGGACAGTTGTGGATGAATCTGTTCGTTCCTCGTGCTTATGCCTCCTGTTGGCTGGAGTTTGTTTTGTGGAGTATTTTTGTGGGACATTGGAATGATTATGTCATCTGCTGTACTCATAAACAGCCAGCTCACTGAACACTTGTTTGTCTGTCCGAGGAAACTGAATGGCTTTATATCGGTTGGAATTTGTTTTGTGGAGCAACACACCTTCGAGACAGTTCTGTGAATGAATCTACACGTTCTTTGTGTTTATTTTGCCTATTGGCTGGGGTTTGTTTTACAAAGTATTTTCTGTTATGTAATTTTGCCTTACAAAATTTGTGCAGAAGCACCGTACTTGAGCAATCCAATGGCAAAGTTGTCGCGGGGGCTCTCGTACATGGACTTTTTGAGTTTAGAGGGACTGACTAAATTGCCGCTTGTCGTTGACAGTTGGCGCTGTCATGCATGGGGTTTAAAGCGCACGTTTTTCTTTTTTCTGTTCGTTTGATTCGGAGGGAGTTCGGGGTTTGGTTGTTGCACTAATGTTGGAACGTGTTCTGTATAATCTTGTTTATGACACACAATTTATTTTGTCTATTATATCAAAATGTCAAATGTTAATATGAGTGGGTTATCTTTCTCCACATGGAAAGTGAATGGGTTGGGGCACCCCATAAAAAGAAGGAAGGTTATTTATTTTCTTAAGCATAAGAAATGTGATATAGCGTTTCAAGAAACGCATCTTTCCCCGCAGGAAGCTGAAAAAATTGGGAAGATATGGGGTGGACATGTTTTCTTTAGTGTTTTCTATCTCTCAAACAGATTAAAGATAAATTAGGGAGAATCATTATTGTTTTAGCAGAAATTCAGGGGCAAAGGTTGATTCTGGCTAATATTTACGTGCCTAACGTTGATGATCAGGGCTTTTTTATTGATCTTGAAGGGATGTTGCAAGCCGCTGGCACCCCTCATGATATAATATTGGGAGGAGACTTGTATCTTTTGATGGATTCAGTCCTTGATCATAGTGAAGCAAAAGTGTGTAAGCCCCCTAGAGCAACATTGACGCTTCACAGTATGTGTAAAAATCTTGGTCTTGCAGATATTTGGTGACTTTTGAACCCATCTGGTAGGGACTATACATTTTGTTCATCAGTCCATAAGATTTATTCTGTTGTTGATTGCTCAATTGGAAACACCTTAGTCTCAGATCACACCCTGGTGAGTTTAGAAATTTTGCCACATACGGAGAAAAATAAATCATAAAGTTGGTGCTTTAATGTATCCCTGTTGCAAAATCCTGATTTCCAACAAATGTTAAAGACTGAAATCAATGTTTATATGGAGACCAACTGGTCCTCAGTATCTTCTGTGGGTGTGGCTTGGGAGGCACTTAAGGCGGTTCTAGGGGTCGGATCATACAGTATGCCTCATTTACCAAAAAATCCAAAGCACTAGAACTTGTGGAGTTGGAAGGGAATATTAAAAGTGCCGAGGCAGAGCTGAAGCGCCGAATGTCATCTGATGGCCTCAGAAAATTGACCCAATTGAAATATAGATATAATACTATTTTGTTGCGGAAAGTGGAGTTTTGGTTATTCAGGCAAGACAGTCATACTTTGTCAGGGGACAAAGCAGGGAAGCTTTTGGCTAGATATATATAAAGCAGAGAGAGTCTTTTTCTACCATTCCTTCAGTGAAATCTGCTGGTGGTGAAATTTTTACCTCGGCCATTGATATTAATAATGCTTTTAAAGAGTTCTTTCTTGATCTTTATAGTTCCACGTCTTCATCTACTGATGAATATATTAGAACATTTGTGGAACCATTAGAACTCCCTAAATTACCTACAGGCAAGGCTCCTGGGCCAGATGGTTTTGCAGCTGAATTTTTTAGATCTTATGCTACAGAATTGGCTCCACTTTTGTTAGAAGTTTATACGGAATCATTAAAGAATGGAATTCTTCTCCCAACCATCACACAAGCGCGGATCAGTCTGATTCTTAAAAAGGACAAAGATCCAAGCGAGTATAAAAGTTTCCATCCAATTTCCCTAATCCAGCTAGATGTAACAATTTTGTCAAAAATTTTGGCTAACTGGTTAAGTTATGACATCTCTTATACATATAGATCAGGTGGGGTTTATTCGGGGCCGTAGCTCTTCTGATAACATTAGGCGTTTCATCAATATCATGTGGTCTCACTTGATGCCAAAAAGGCGTTTGATATGGTAGAATAGGATTATCTTTTTAAGATTTTGTTAATGTATGGGTTCGGGAGTACATTTATTGGTTGGATTAAGTTACTTTATAGACACCCTGTAGCAGCGGTACAAACAAATTGATTAATTTCAGATTATTTTACTCTGAATATGGGCACTCGGCAGGGTTGCCCTCTTTCCCCATTATTGTTCTGTCTTGCCCTGGAACCATTAGCAGCCGCCATAAGAAAGGAGGATGATTTTCCAGGGGTGATGGTGGGAGGTGTGGCGCATAAGCTTCTGCTTTACGCAAATGATATTTTATTATTTGTCTCTGACCCTACTAGATCTATGCTTTGCCTCCACAGAATTATTAATTCCTTTTCCAAGTTCTCAGGATACAATGTCAATTGGTCTAAGTCCGAAGCTTTGTCTCTGACAGTGTACTGTCCAGTAGCCTTCAAGTGGCCCAAACAGGGCATTAAGTATTTGGGTATTTTATTCCCAGCTAGTTTGTCTGATTTAGTTAGAGTTAATTTTGACCCTTTAATGAAAAGTTTTTCGAGTGGCAGGTGGGCTTCACTACATTTATCTATGATTGAGAAGGTTAACGTTATTAAAATGAACTGTATTCCAAAATTCAACTACCTGCTACAGTCACTCCCTATAGATGTCCCCCTCTCTTATTTCAAGCAATCTGATAGCATAGCAAAGTCCTTCATTTGGAATGGTAAACGTCCCAGACTACATTTCAACAAATTACATAGGCCGATTGACAAAGGTGGGCTAGGCCTACCCAAGATTTTGTTTTATTATTATGCATTCGGTCTCAGGCATTTGGCTCAATGTACACTTCCACCTGAAAGAGCCCCTCCCTGGTTTTCTATTGAACAGGAAGTTCTTGCCCCTATTTCGCCATTGCAAAGCCTTTCTATCAAACTAACCGGAGAAGTTAAGTCAAACCCCGTTATCTCACATTTGCACGTGATTTGGACAAGAGTAGCCAGAGTATTTAATTCAGACATTTATGTAAATGTTGCCTCAAGCATATGGCTGAACCCCAAATTATGTATCAACAAGTTCCCTTTCTGTTGGTCATAGTGGATTGTGAGGGGGGTTACCACACTTGGTGACCTGTATGAGAGTGGAGTGTTGAGATCTTTTGAGAATTTGGGTCATCATATTGGGATTCCCAGATTTCAGTTTTACAGGTATTTACAGCTGTGCCACATTCTCTGTACTGTTTTTGGGAGTAGCACACACCCCCCTAAAGCGACAGATACTTTGGGAGAAGTGATTACTGCTTTTGGAAAAGGTCATGAGGCATCAGTGTATTACTCCCTGCTAATTCAGAGTCTGGGGAATGGAGCTTTAACTTCTATCAAGAGATTATGGGAGAAAGATTTGAACTTGGTATTGGAGGAAGGAGTGTGGACTAGGATTCTAAAAAATGTCAAGTCTGCATCTAGAGATGCAAGGGTTCACCTTATGCAATTTAATATTTTACACAGATTTTATTGGACCCCCTCTAGATTATATAGGCTTGGTCTTAAAGACACACCCACCTGCTGGCGATGCCAATCAGAAGTTGGAGACACAACCCATTTCTTTTGGGTTGTGTTAAGATATAGGATTTTTGGTTAAAGGTTCAGAATTATTTGTATGACGTTTTGGGCACTCAAATTTTATTTTGCCCCAGACTTTGCCTTTTGTGCGATGGGGCAGTTATAAATTTGGGGGACAAATATTTTTTTAAAAAATGGGTTCTGACTAGCATGATGATTGGCAGACAAATTATTTTAAGGTGTTGGAAGTCAGACGGAGCGCCACCATTTCTGGAGTGGTGTGCGGAGATGGGGAGGGTGGTGGCTTTTGAGGAGATGACAGATATAAGGCTGGGGTTGGGGGACTTGTTTTTCAGGAAGTGGAGTAGGTATTTGGTACTTGTAATGTATTTAGATCTCCAAAGTACTTCAAAGAATACCATAGTACAACTATATTACTGCATAGTGCAATAATGTAAATACATATCTCATGTATGTAAATTCACATATTTAATTCAATAACTGTTTATACCCCTACCTTGAGCATACATTACCACTTGCACATGTACATATGCCATTCTGTTATATGTCCTATTATTTGTATGTCTATTTATATTCTTACCTTGTTTTATATTCTGTGTCTACTGTAATGTTCACTGTAATGTTCTGTGTGCACTAGTTTCTCGATCACAAAAAAAAAAAAAAAAAAAAAAAAAATCCTTGTGTACATGAGAACACTTGGCAATAAAGCTCATTCTGATTCTGATTAAAAATAAATAAATAAATAAATAAATAAATAATACAAAAAACATAAAAAAAAAGGCCCTGGTACTTTTGGGTACCTTTTCGTTACTGTTGATATGTTTCCATAGGAGTTTTGTTTGTCATTTGATTTTTCATTACATAACATCATCATATAGTTTCCAAAAGGTCATTTTGAGCTTTTCATGTGTTCTGATGTTTGTCAATGTCCGCCAGAAGGCGCAACTGGATAAGTGTTTAAAAATTGTGCATACAATTTCAATTTCACTTTTTTTTCGAAGGGTATAGTCTAATTTAGTTTGATTTAGAAGGACATATACCAAGATTCCATTTGTTTCTTACAAAAAAGTCTTTTTTTATACATTATTTCTTGAAGACAGAGTCTATGTCTCAGACGGAGAATATGGTAAACTGCTTTGCGCACCCAGACACGTAAATAAATTAATATTAATGAGCCAAGCCTTCAGCAAAGTAGGGTTGTTAACTCTGCTATCAACCAATCAGCCATCACTAAGTGGGCGGGGTTTGTCGCGGTCTGCGCGGAGTGGGCGTGGCTTGTCTTTACTCCTCCTCCCAATCATGCTCTTCGTCTAAACACAACAGTGCATTCAGAGGACGCACGCTACTCGGTCGCAGTCAGTAACGGATTTCATTATTTCTTCGTCTCTCTGGGTATGTCTTTACAGCACGCCTGATGTTGGGAAGAAAGATCCTGGATCAGGTGTGTTGAGCGCAGCTGCAAGAATGGACCGGGACAGGATAGGAGAGAGACTGCAGGCATCACTGGCCGGACTGCAAGAGCTGCATTTCCTCCGGCACAAACAGAGTACTAGGGTGCACTGGGCACTGTCCCTGAACAGAGAAGAGCCCGACACATCAAAACATGAGAAGTTAAGCACAGAGGAGCTTAGACTGGAGGCAACACTTACTCTCCTGAAACAACAGCTGGTAAGATGAGTGATCACAGACCTTGCTTAGTGAATTAGTTAGTTGAAGTTAGTGAATATATGTGATTTATTCTTGGCAACATTTGAAAATGCTGGGTAACTACAAAGTCAAATACTGCTCTTTTTTACTTACAAACAATTGAGAGGAAAAAATCTAATGATAAACCAAGAATTAATGTATGTTCATTTTAAATAGTTTAATTAAATTAAAATAATAATAATAATAATAAACGTTGGGATCTGTCATTTCATATTATAAATCAATTGGTTACCTGTTCAGAATGGAGCTCTGTGTTTTCCCACTGGCTACAGATGTAACCACTGTAATATTTACATATCATTTGAGGATTAAATAAACTGGAGCAACTATATTATTAAATCGCAGATGTTGGGTTCGAGTCCACCTTAGTCGAGTCCGAGTTGAGTCAGAGTCCAAAAGGGGCCGAGTCAGACTCATGACTGAGTCCGAATTAATCTGTTCATGAATCTGAATTAAAATTGTAACTGTAAACTCAGCATCAATATTTTAAGCTTATTTTAACCTTCATAACTAAGAAAAACAATTTGTCAATATAAATGCAACAAAAACACCTCTGTTGCATTTCTTTTTCACATTTTATGATTAGTATCCTGCTGAACAAACTTCAAAGTGGTTTCAGAATGAAAGCATATGCTTCAGGTTTATGGAGACAAAACTGTCCTTCAACACACTTCTTTATTGCATTCTGTTGACATTTCAATTATTAAGTGATTTTTTCCCTCCACTCAAACATACACCAAAGAAAGTGAAAGCTGCATTAGTCATTACAACCAGAGTTGTTGTTATTTTAATTTAGTTTTTATTTCTACTTCATTTTCAATTTGTCCATTCAGTTTAGTTTAGTTTTATCTAAAATTATGGGTGAAATACATTTAATAAATGATAATATTTAAAACATTTAATAATGCCCATAAAATTAAACATAAATTAAAAACAGAAGAGATCAGATACAATTAACATTTTATTTTTATTCGAATACACTTCACACTTTTCAGTCCTCCTGCTGTGTCCAGAAAATTAAGATAACAATTTTATGACAAACTCTCCTTGAGCTGACATGTTGTTCTTTTCACATTATATTTAGTATGGATAATAGGTGAATAGAGACTTCTCCCCTCACATGTGTTCTTCATTGTATTTTCTGACTTTTTTGCCATTGAAACGCAAGTGCCAGCTTTACAGGTAACACACAGAGGTTGCATTACAAATATGTGATGGACTTAGTTGTACAATTTCCATCATGGCCTATTTCATCCGTCATATTAATTTAAATATCCCTGATACGTAGTAAATTAGATTTTGTCTCGACATAGTCAACATTTTCAGTTAGAAATTACTTTGCGTAGTAAGCGTGCGTCTGATAAAACATTTGTTTTATTTAATCATTTGCAGAGTTGGGGAACGTACTTTTAAAAGCGTACTTATGTTATTGATGTTTCTGGATGAGAGTGGCAGAGCACGTGTGGCGGTCTCTTTCACGCACACACATATATCACGCGTGCGGGCGAGAGAGGGAGAGAAAGTACTTTGAAAGAGTGCACGCTGCCATTATTAGCCAGAATAATCACACGTAAGGACATATATGTGTGAAAAGTGATGTGCAGTATCAAATACACAGAATGTGTAGACCACCATAATGGTCTACAGTGCTAACTGTAGAGAGCACATCATTATGAAGACAAAGCCAAATCCCAGAAATTTAGAGGGAAATTTAAAATCCCTGCCAGACACTTTTTGCAGGTCTGAAAAAAAGAGGACATGTCTGGGTATAAGAGAACATTTGGTCACACTATGTTACGTTATTTTTTGTTTGTTTGTTTGTCATTGCATCACAAATGCCATGGACTCAGCTAGACTCAGAAAAAAATCCAGAGTCCGAAAGGCTCGAGTTCGAGTAAAAATGAATCCGAGTCCGTGAAAAGTCCAAGTTCATTAAAATTGGACTCGTGACTCGGACTGGAGTCCGAACTCGAGTACCTCAACTCTAGCTAATGCACCCTTTTAATATGATGTGTACCAAATATGGTAGTTGTGTCTGTATTATAACAGGTATTACTTGCTGCCTTTTATGAAGATGGTCTACATCTAATATGTAAAGATCATCATTGACATGGACATCATCTTTTAGAATGCCTGGAATTAAATGGCCATGTAACTATTTACACCACCACCATAATGGTCATGAAGTGAAGACTTTTTATTAATAGTAGAAAAATCTGAAAAATACTTTAGATTTAGACCCTTAAACTCAAAACTGAATTTTGGTCCCAAACACAACTGGTGGGATCAAATGGGTTAAGATTAAATTAAATTGATTGTGTTTGGTAGATTTTGTACTGTACATTCAGCACAGATGTTTTCAGTGGTTTAGGTAGTTAGTTAGTTCTTTCATTTAGTCACGTGGATTTACCAGCAGCAATGTAGAATCTTTGCTCAAAACCTGCATGCCCGTGTGCAGACCTCCTACTGTATTCCTTGGTGTATTTATTGCATGGCTTGGCATGATGCCCTTGATGACTGAATCCAGAGTTGAATCACAGGCTCAGCTGGGGGGAATAGTGAAGGGTCATAAATCAAGGGCTCAGAGGGGGGCCAGCCCTGTTTCTGATGATTAACCCAATTTAATGAGAATGACAACAGAGGAACTGTGGCCCAGTCAGCGACACAGATTTGACCCCGCAGCCGGGCTCGTTTGAACCTTTTGGACTTTTGTTGAACTCTTCATGCGCTCTGTGTTCCAAGTGACTCTCTTCTGTAGACATATAATAGACTGACTGTAGTGTTCTTAAATCCCAATTAAAGAAACCATGTGTGGCATCTTAGTTTTCAAAGCTTAAATCATCTACAGTAAGAGTTCTGCTGTTGGGGATGTAGCTTTTGCACAAAGGTACATATTAGTTGCTGGTAAATACACTTGACTCAGTGGAAAGACATACTAATTAATTTGAATGACAAAAAGCAGGGTTCCCACAGTCATAGAAAACCTGGCAATATCAGGGAAGTTTTAAATTGTGATTTTTAAGGCCTGGAAATGTCATAGAAATTAATAACATTTGGGGAAAGTCATGAAAATTTCTGTTGTGAATTTATATTTTTCTAATAATGCTCAACTCCAAAAATTTTATTGTCTTAAATTTGCTCTTTGTAAGTGCAATCTCTATAAATCCATAGCAGCTGTAGTATAGTAATCACATGCAGCTGGAAAAGTCATGGAAATTCATTGGTAAAAAGGTGTGGGAACTGAAAAAACGTCTGGCAGGTCTGTTTTTTATTTTCATCCAAACATCAGAACTGTACTGGATCTAAAGATTCTAGCCAGTATCAAACATTGTTTTCAGTAATGGTTAATTTGGATTAAGGGTCCTTCTCTAAGATCTAAAGGTCTATTCTGAAAAAAGAACAGGCTCTTTCATTAGAAAGATGGTTTACAGTCAAACATTACAGACTCTATAGACTTGGTATGCAATTGCCTCTTGTTCCTATACATTTGGTTTACACAATAGTTTGTGATCCTCTGCAGAAGAGAGATTAGTAACCTTACAGCACTTCCCCCGGGCTACCCTTTATCCTTACCTAGTTAATAGTCAACCGCTCTCCTTCTTTATTTGCTTCCTCTCTCTCTGTCTTTCTTCTCTGTCTGCATCGTATAACAGCAGGAGTCATATCAGCCATTAAATGTCTAGAGTTTTTTGCAGTGCAGTTTTTCTTGTTCTCCTGTGGTTAGTTTGAAATGAGATAGCTAATGCTCAGATAACTTTAAGAGCAGTTTTGTTGGGCTTGACTGTCTTTTACAGTTTATTTTGTGCTTAAGTCTTCAAAGTTCTAAACATCTTAGTTTAGTATTTCTAGCATGAGTAGATATTGCATTTACAAGCAAAAATTAAATATAGATCAAATAAGTGAAGACAATAATTTCTTTATATTTCATTATTTTTTGGACAGATTTGTAGTTTTTCTGCATTATTCCTTATGCTGTCCAAACCAAAAGGTGCTGTGTTCTCAAATGACTGTTTTATTTGAAAAGCTGTACACTAAGTTGTCCAGCTAAGTATATGTAAAGTTTAAGTTTTCTTGTTGGAAGTTAGCACTGCAGTGTCAGTGTACACTTTGAGTGAATCTGCACATGTGGTCCATTAGGTAACCTACACATACCGTAAGAGAAAGCTCAGATGGAGCATTTGATGGGAAGGAAAATGTAAGATGCATTGTGAGGGTATGGAAAGAGTAGAGTCAGTTTAATGTCAAGCAGGAATACAACAAATTTGATCACAGCACAACTTGACCCGCCTGTCAGAAATACTCATTTTTCAAAGTACGTTGCAGCTAAATTGAAATGTTCTCAATCACAAACTCTTGAGTGTTTTCCTGTATGTCTTTCTGACACAGTATCACCATTGAAATCAATGGATTTGTAGCGTACTTTGAAACAACGTAAACTTTAGTGTTTAGGTGCCCTAAATGCACTAAACATGAATGATGCGTCAGGTCCTTAGTATGTAATATTGCATGATAAGAGGGTGATGTATTTGGCTGGTTGTGGGGCTAATGTGTGTGTAGGCAAGTTCTGGTGCTGATATATGTGAAACCACCATTCTGAACAGCACTGTGGCAGCAGTGGAGTCATTCAGGTTCCTGGGCTCTACCATCTCACAGGACCTGAAGTGGGAGACCCACATTGACTCCATTGTGATAAAGGCCCAGCAGAGGCTGTACTTCCTTCACCAGTTGAGGAAGTTGATACAGTTTTACTCAGCAGTCATTGAGTCTGTTCTCTGCACTTCAATAACTGTCTGGTTTGGTTCAGCTACGAAATCAGACATCAGAAGAATACAAAGGACAGTTCGGACTGCTGAGAGGAATATTGGTTGCCCCCTGCCCTCCCTTCAAGAACTGAAAAGGGTTGGAAAATCACTCTGGACCCCACTCACCCAGCCCACTGCCTCTTTGAACTGTTGTCTTCTGGCTGGCACTACAGAGCACTGAGCACCAGAACCGTCAGGCACAATAACAGTTTTTCCCTTAGGCTATCCATCTCATGAACAGTTAACACTGCCCCATTGAGTAATAATTATGTGCAATACATTACATTTACATTTGTACATTTATTCATTTGGCAGACGCTTTTATCCAAAGTGACTTACAAAAGAGGAATAATACATCATAAGAGATTGGTGGGAACGTAGCTCTGCAAAACCGATTTTAGGTATGCTGGCGCAGACCCAGTGACTGTTCTGTATGCCAGCATCAGAGCCTTGAATTTGATACATGCATCAACTTGCAGCCAGTGAAGAGAGACAAGGAGTGGTGTAACATGTGCTCTCTTTGGTTCATTAAAAACCAGACGTGCTGCTACATTCTGGATAATTTGCAGAGGCCTAATTGTGCATGCAGGGAGGCCTGCAATGAGAGCGTTACAATAGTCTAGTCTAGTTATTACTGAACATGAAGTTGTGTGGCATGTTCAGAGGGGAAAGGTCTTATTTTCCTGATATTGTAGAGTGTAAATCTACATGATTGTGCTGTCTTTGAGATGTGGTCTGTGAAATTGAGTTGTTATCAATGGTTACCCCTAGATTTCTGACCATTTTGGAAGGCATTACTGTAGTTGAACCCAGCTGAATGGTGATGTTGTGTTCAACAGCAGGGTTGGCTGGAAAGACAAAGAGCTCCGTCTTCACTGGGTTAAGTTGCAGGTGGTGTTCCTTCATCCAGGATGAGATGTCTGCTAAACAGGCCGAGATTTGAGGAGTCACCGTGGTTTTGTTGGGCTGGAAAGACAAAAAGAGCTGTGTCATCAGCATAGCAGTGGTAAGAGAACCCATGTGCCTGAATGATGTGTCCCAGTGATGTTGTGTGTATAGAGAAGAAAAGTGGCCTAAGCACTGAGTCCTGAGGTACCCCAGTAAGTTGCTATTGTGACTTGGACATCTCATCTCTCCAGGCTACCTTGAAGGACCTACCTGAGAGATAGGACTTAAACCAGTCAAGCACAGTTTCTGTGATGCCCAGAGTAGAGGGTGGAGAGTAGGATCTGATGGTTGACTGTGTCAAAGGCTGCAGAAAGGTCCAGTAGATTCCGGACGGATAATCTGGATCCAGCTCTCGCCTGTCTCAGCGACTCAGTGACAGACAGCAGGGCAGTCTCGGTGGAATGTCCACTTTTGAAGCCTGACTGATTGTCATCCAGCAGATTGTTCTGTGAGAGATAGGCAGAGATCTTATTGAAAACTGCCCTTTCAAGTGTTTTCACCATGAATGGGATGAGAGAGACTGGTCTGTAGTGTTCTACATGCGTGGGGTTAAGTGCATGTTTTTAAGCAGTTTTTTTTACACAGCTTAGTCTATTATATTTATCCAACATATCCTACCTCATCTGCCATTACATTCCCTTGCACTATCTGCATATAGCAGATTTGTATTTGTACATACGTTATATTTACAGTTATATATACTGTATATATTTTTTGTCTTATTGTGTATTTCTATATATACTTAAATTTTCTATTCACTTTTTATTTTTATTCTATTTTTTATTATCTCTTGTTGTTGTATTGTTTGTGCACTGGAAGCTTCTGTCACTAAGACAAATTCCTTGTATGTGTAAGCATACTTGGCAATAAAGCTCATTCTGATTCTGAAAGTGTTTGTTGTATTGCAGACACGTCTGCGCAGACAGGATGTGGGATTGAAGACTCACCTGCAACAGCTGGATCAGAAGATCAGTGAACTGAAGCTGGATGTGTGTAAAGCATCGACTGAACACCTAGAAAGTGACAGCAGACCCAGTTCAGGTGACTGAACCCTTATATTCACATACCACATACTAAACAGCGTAAGATGGTTTGCTAGTTTTAGCTGGTCTAGCTAGTTACCTAGCCTGGCCAAGCTGGTGTTTAACTGGTCCGCCAGAAAGTCTCCAAGCCTGACTATCTGACAAGTGCCTAAAATCAGTCAACAAACCACCTGACCAGACTGATAGACCAGCTAAGACCAGCAAGCCATTGTAGCCTGGTTTATGGTGCTTTTTTCCAGCAGTGTCTAGATTAATATTTTTACTTTGAGATGTTTATACACATAATCCATCATTGTTAACATACTTTATTTTATAAACAAAATCCACTGCAATTAATATCCAACATGGTCATTTCTGCTCTCAGGGTTCTACGAGCTCAGTGATGGTGGATCAGGCTCACTGTCCAATTCTTGTACCTCCGTCTACAGTGAGAGTCTATCCTCTTCATCTCAAACCAGTCTCCTTCCTCATCTCTCCATTTCATATGCTCCATATGGCCGTAGTGGCTCCGGACAGGCCATTGTGTCCTTCTGTTGTTCTGCTGATGAGAGCACAGCCCAGCCCAACACCCCACAATATAAAGGAATGAAGCTTGGTAGCAGTTGTATACGAACGACACCAGCTGTTGCAGAAAGAGTGAGACAAAGACCTGTTTCCATGGGTGAGCCTGAAAATGTGTTCTTTTGTTTCAAAGTTTGAGCAAAGAAACATGGGTAATTTAGTCAGAATCTTGTATTTCATGTTGTAGTCAAGATACCCTACTGATGATACTGTCTGCTGGTCTCCAAGCCTGCCCAAGCTGGTCTTGCAGCCTGGTCAAGCTGGTGTTCTGCTGGTTTAGCTGGTTGGCTAGCTAGTTTACCATCCTGAACAACGGACAAGTGCCCAAACACCCTAACACCAGCAAACAGACCACCTTGACCAGGCTGGGAGACCAGCAAGCCAGCTTGGGATGGTTGAAGATGATTTTTTTAGCCAGGTAGTCATAGTCAGCTCACATAATGAACTTCTGAAATGTACATCTTCAACATGCTATTTTTCCTTCTGTCCATTTGTTAGGTGACCTCAATCGAGTGATCACATCTGGTTTTGGCTCCTTCAAATCCACTGACGTAAAGACCTCAACCCTCTCTGGAAGCCACCACAACCCTTCAGTAGACCATAAATATCAGAGTAACCTGGTGTCTAGCAATGGGACAGAAGTGTACTGTTACCCAAGCCCCCTGCATGCTGTGGCCTTACAAAGCCCTATCTTTAGTCTCATAAGTGATCAGCAAAGTAAAGTAGTGGCTGAGGGACAGGATGGAAAGCCAGGAGGGGTACTTGAAGAGATAAACCAGAACCCTAACCAGGAGTCTACAAATTCCAGGTCTTCAGTATTCATCAACAAACTCCTGCAGCAAAGCTTCAGTAAGATTAACCTGTTAAACGAAATAAGAAGAAATGACCCCCAGGAGCAAAGACCCAGATCCCTGGAAGTGACCTATGGACAGCTGAATGGTCCTCAACATCTTGGGTCCTTTCAACAGATATCAGTGCCCCCAGAAAATGCACTGGAGACTAGAAAGACATCTTCAACACTAAACATCAGTCAACAGCAGACAGACGCATCTGCTGCTGAGTCCAATTCATATGGGGTCAAGGTCCACACACACTCAGCACCTTCCATGGATTTCCAACAAAATTGCCTTCCTGAGAGGAATATGGAATCTGACAATGGACTCTTAGATAAGGGGATTGGAGTTTCTTCCAAGGAGTCATCTTTGGTCTCAAAGCCAGTAGACAGGAGATCAAGTTTTAACCACAGCAGTAAGGCAGGCACAGCTTCTTTTGGTGATAAGAGTAGTCCACCTCAGTGTGAGTTTGTCCATGCAGAATTTGTTCCTGCAGGGTCTCAGAGGGTGAAGGTGCGCCATGCTGACAAGAAAACAAAATCTTTGAAATTGAGGAAGAGCTCAGAGAAACCCTCATCAAAGAGACTTAATCAAAAACACTTCTCTCGAGAGAAGGAGCTCTGCACCAAAAACCGAGTTGACTTAAAGCAGTTTAGCTCATGCAGAAGTAAAGTGACAAGTCTGGACGAGTCCCATATACACTCTTGCTTAGAATGCAGTCATAACTCGCTTTGCATCCCGAACAAGCCTCTCCTTCAACAAAACCAAACTGCCAAGTCCATCAAGTCTCGCAAAGCTCATTACCCTGAAACTGTGCACCTTGTGGACCAAGCCAGAAAGAAACAGAGCTCTAGCAAATGGCCTTCTACCTATGAGATCCTTTTGCCCCCAACTCTCCACACCCAGAGATCCAAGGAGATGACAACCTCACACAAGGCAGACATGGTAAGGAGCATTAGTGCAAGGCCTCGCTCGAGTCAATGGGGTTGTCCTCCACGACCCCTCACCCACTCTTTCTCCACCTCCTCCTACTTCAGTAACTTGGAATCTAGATATCCAGCAGCTCGAATCTCCAGCCGCCATGCTCCTCGCTGTGAGTCAGAATTTTCAGAGTACTCTGCAGAGTGCGCATCTCTCTTTCACTCTACTATAGCAGCAAGCAGTGACGGGGAGATTAGCGACTTCACCACAAACCGTTTCGGAGACAGTGAATCCAGCCAAGGCTCTCAGATGGCCTCAGATTCAGACAGCAGCCTCTCAATGGATGAAGAGGACCTGTTAGAGGAAGAAGAGGATGATGAAGGCAGCCTGGTGTGGGCCCAGGCTGCCATTGGGCCCACCGCAGCAGGTTTGTCCCTGCAGCAACACCATCTCCCAAAGCCAGCAGCCTGCCGCATCAAAGCCTCCAGAGCGCTGAAAAAGAAGATTCGCCGCTTTCAGCCAGCATCACTCAAGGTTATGACTCTGGTGTAGCCTCACTTAGGATATGATGCTTGAAAAGGAAGCTTCAGTTTACTTCTGTAAAATAACGCCTTTCACAAATAACACAATTCACTTGGCAACTGTACCTGTGATCCAATTAAGTCAAGTCGAGGGTATTTTGAGACTTTTATCAAGTCATCAAAAGCATATGCTAGAAATTACCACAGTGGATCAGTGAGCTTCAGTTAACTTTAACCAAAACATGACTTTGACTTAAGTTTCATACACTTACATGGCAGCTTGAACTGCCCAATCATCACAGGACCTGAGAGATTGAAAAATTGGACTTCTGCACAACCTGTTGATACGAGTAGAAACTGTACACCGTAAAAAAACAAACATTTTTGTATATCTTTACCCAATTATAAAACACCTGTAACTAAAAAATGCTGTGTAAAAAGAGCAATTTCAACTGGCCACTTTTGAAACAAAATGATTCTCGTTAAAAAAATGCAATTCAATAAAAATATTTTGCTTTTAACATTCATTTTAGCTATGCATCTTATTTTTTCTCTCAAAATATGTATTATTTAATAATGAAATCAGTGGTTTTACTTTGTTTATCCATAATGGTTCTTCTCAAAGGTTGCCTGAAATAGAGATTAGAAACAGACATTTTCACTAATTAATTCACATTATGAGGACACACTTAACGAGCTTTCTATTATTAATTTGTGTGCTTTAGCATGCTCTTTATCAATAGGTGATCAGATCCGTATATGGACAAGGGCTGTATTCTTACAATGATATGGATTTATCTAAATATGATAAAGAATTTTGAGGTTGAGATTTTAAGATGACACAGTTGTGGTGAATTTAAAGAGTGGACAGATCTGTAAATATCATTGTTTTACTCCATGTCAGAATCTCTATTAAAATTCCTGTTTAGTCAGACAGAATGGGATTTAGGCCTCTGAATACACTCATACAGGTGAAGACCAGATGGTACTTGGGCCCCTGGATGCATTTTATCTTTGCTAGTCTTAGTTGAAAGGAGCTTAAATCCCTAACAGACCCAAGAATTTCATCAAGTTTTACTTACAATTTACTGCCCTGGATGGTTTTATCACCATGGAAACATACACACACCTCTTCACATCAACCCACTCTGTTTTTGTAGGACAGTTTTTTTTGGATCTGGGGAGTGGATTTATACAGAACCATTATGGCTAAATTAATTACAGTGCTTTCAAGGTTGTACTGCAACTCATTGTTTAATTCACATTAATCCAACTTGAACTTCAAAACACTCAAACTTTTTTGTCTTGTAGACAATTTCAGTCTAAAGTGTGTTTAAATACACTATCTACTAAAAAGGCAATAAAAAAGTGACAACAGCTTGTGCATTTCTGTGACTGAGGACTTTCATTGTATGGAAAAATGTGTTCCATGAAAAAAAAGAATATAAGGGTTTGGACCAACATAAAAGTAAAGACAGAAATTAAAGTGCATTATTTGTCATAAACCTCATAAAAGCCATGTGTCATGATCACATTAGTATGATGCATTACATTTTAAGTTATTGTAATCAGATTACAGTTACTGGCTTTCAATTAATTTAATTTTAAGTACTTTATAGGGTTATGCTTATTTCTAATATATTATTTATGTAGAATACATTAATTAAGTCCCCATAACGAGTCATTGTGAAGGAGAAATGTGAAGTGTTGAGTGTGTGACTTGTAACAATGAACAAGAAAGAAATATAGACAATATTTTGAATTTGTTGAGCGGAAAAGTGTTTTAGAAAATGATGTAAAAGTAAAGTAATTTGTAATTTGATTACTTTTTCAATGAAATAATTAGTAAAGTAATCTTATTATAATTTTAGATAAATAATTATTAATCTGTAGTGGATTACTATTTTTAAGTAACTTATCCAACTTTGGTCGTGATTGTGATGTGCTGGTAAAACAGAATAACTTCTGTAACCAAGAACATCAAGCAAATCACCAGATTAAAGAGTGAGCGAGAGAGATCACAGGTTAGACATATTCTCTTTGACGTTGGGTCAAAGCCAGCAGGCCTGACATTTGTGTTTTTTATTCACCTTCACCAGCTGTCCAGCTGGATCAACTCACACACCCTGATGCCTCACAATAGAGCTAGACAACAGATTCAACACAGAGGTCATGACCACACTCCCAAATGCTTTCTTTACCAGTTTGTGCACTTGTCATGGCCTCTTTTTTTCTCTGAATTAACAGCATTGTATTGGATGCACTTAAAGTAAATGGTAACACTTTATAATAACAGTACATGAATAATCATGAATTAATACCTGAATTAATAGTTACTTCCACATAAATTAATGATGAGTTAAGGAATAGACTAATCAGTAACTAATGAAGAGCTAACATTAACTACAACATGAGTCAAAATCAAATCAAATCAAATCACTTTATTGTCACACAGCCATATACACAAGTGCAATGGTGTGTGAAATTCTTGGGTGCAGTTCCGATCAACATAGCGGTCCTGACAGTGATGAGACAGTACCAATTTACAATAACATCAAATTAACACAACACAATTTAAACATCTGATATACACATAATTACACTCAACAATATACAAATAATAACATACACTGTACAGTATACAATACGCACTATATAGATACACATTATTAATAAAAATAAAATAAAAAAGTATATATAGTATATATAGAATGTACAGTATTGTACTGTATTGACATTCAGGCTGTCGGTTGATAGTCAGTTAAGAGAGAATATAATATAATAATAATATAATTTATGACAGTCCAGTGTGAGATATAAGAGTAAGGGTAATAAAGTGCAGTGCTGATGTATTTGATCGTGGGAGATCAAGAGTACAGAAGTCTGATTGCTTGGGGGAAGAAGCTATCATGAAGTCGGCTGGTGCGGGTCCTGATGCTGCGATACCGCCTACCTGATGGTAGCAGTGAGAACAGCCCATGGCTCGGGTGGCTGGAGTCTCTGATGATCCTACGAGCTTTTTTCACACACCGCTTTGTATATATTTCCTGGAGGGAGGGAAGCTCACCTCCGATGATGTGTCTGGCAGTTCGCACCACCCTTTGCAGTGCTTTGCGGTTGTGGGCGGTGCTATTGCCGTACCAGTCGGAGATGCAGCCAGTCAGGATGCTCTCTACAGTGCAGGTGTAGAACCATGTGAGGATGTGGCGGTTCATTCCAAACTTCCTCAGCCATCTCAGGAAGAAGAGGTGCTGATGAGCCTTTTTCACAACGACTTCAGTGTGGATGAACCATGTGAGTTCCTCAGTGATGTGGACACCCAGGAACTTGAAGCTGCTGACTCTCTCCACTGGTGCTCCATTGATGGTGATGGGACTGTGTTCTCTGTCTTTTCTCCTGAAGTCCACCACAAGCTCTTTTGTCTTATTGACATTGAGGGAGAGGTTGTGCTCCTGACACCAGTGTGTCAGAGTGTGCACCTCCTCTCTGTAGGCTGTTTCATCATTGTCAGTGATCAGACCTACCACCGTCGTATCATCAGCAAACTTAATGATGGCATTGGAGCTATGTGTTGCCACACAGTCATGTGTGTACAGGGAATACAAGAGTGGGCTGAGAACACAGCCCTGCGGGGCTCCAGTGTTGAGGGTTAGTGATGAGGAGATGTTGCTGCCTATTCTAACCACCTGGCGTCTGCTTGACAGGAAGTCCAGGATCCAGCTGCACAGCGAGCTGTTTAAGCCCAGAGCCCAGAGTTTCTCATCTAGCTTGGAGGGCACTATGGTGTTGAATGCTGAGCTGTAGTCTACAAACAGCATTCTCACATAGATGTTCTTTTTTTCCAGGTGGGAGAGAGCAGTGTGTATTGTAGATGCAATGGCATCATCAGTGGAGCGGTTGTTGCGGTAAGCAAACTGCAGTGGGTCTAGAGAGAGAGGCAGCACAGAGAAGATATAATCTCTGATTAGTCTCTCAAAGCATTTGCTGATGATGGGGGTCAGAGCAACAGGACGCCAGTCATTTAAACAAGTTATTTTTGATTGTTTTGGAACAGGCACAATGGTGGATGTTTTAAAGCATGTGGGGTCTACAGACAAAGAGAGGGAAAGGTTGAAAATGTCCGTAAAAACACCAGCCAGCTGGTTTGCGCATGCTCTGATGACGTGGCCTGGAATGCCGTCTGGGCCCGCGGCTTTGCGGATATTCACCCGTCGGAAGGATCGGGTTACATCCGCTACAGAGACGGAGAGTGAACTAACCTCTGTAGCTTCAGCCGCGAGAGCTCTCTCAGCGAGGGCGGTGTTATTTCCCTCGAAACGAGCATAAAATGTATTTAGCTCATCCGGGAGAGAGGCAGCGGTGTTCATGGTGGAGTTTTTATTCCCTTTAAAGTCCGTGATGATGTTAATTCCCTGCCACATGCTTCTAGAGTTGGTGATGTTAAACTGTCCTTCAATCTTGCTCCTGTACTGGCATTTTGCGGTTCTGATAGTTTTTCGGAGGGCATAACTGGCTTGTTTATGCTCCTCCGCGTTCCCGGAATTAAAAGCGGAGGTCCGCACATTGAGTGCCGTGCGAACATCACTATTAATCCAATGTTTCTGATTCGGATAGATCCGTACTGTTCTGGTCGGAACCACGTCCTCTACGCACGTTCTGATGAAGCACATTACGCTATCAGCGTAAAGCTCGATGTCGTCATCAGAGGCGGACCGGAACATCTCCCAGTCCATGTGATCAAAACAGTCTTGTAGCGTAGAGTCTGACTGGTCCGACCATCACTGGATCGTTCAGAGGGTGGGTGCTTCCTGTTTCAATTTCTGCCTGTAAGCGGGCAGAAGCAGAATGGAAGAGTGGTCCGATTTGCCAAATGGTGGGCGGGGGAGGGATTTGTAGCCATCCCGGAAGGAAGAGTAGCAATGGTCCAAAACCCGGTCCCCTTGTGTGTTGAAACTAATGTGCTGGTGGTATTTTGGTGCGACTGATTTTAAACTGGCTTTATTAAAGTCCCCGGTCACAATGAACACGGCCTCTGGGTGCGCGGTTTCCTGCTCACTTATAATCCCATACAGTTCCTTGAGTGCCCGGTCTGTGTCGGCTTGTGGGGGAATGTACACAGCAGTGATAATGACCGCTGTGAATTCCCTCGGTAGCCAGAATGGTCGACACAGAAGCATAAGAAATTCCAGATCAGGAGAGCAGAAAGACTTGATAGAATGAATGTTCCTCTGATCACACCAGGATTTGTTGATCATAAAACATACACCACCTCCTCTAGTTTTACCTGAGAGGTCTTTCACTCTGTCCGCTCGGTGCATGGAGAACCCCGTGGGTTCAATGTCTGAGTCTGGAATCTCTGCAGACATCCAAGTTTCCGTAAGGCAGATAATGCAGCAGTCCCTTGTATCTTGTTGGAAAGAGATCCGCGCTTTCAGCTCGCAGAGCTTGTTATCCAGAGACTGAACATTTGCCAGTAGAATAGTGGGTAGCGGGGGTCGATTTGCATGGCGTCTTACTCTGATGAGAACGCTGGCTCTGTTTCCCCTTTTCCTTTTGCGTTTCCATGGCCGTGCTACCCAGACAAAGGGCTCTGCTTGCGTGTTTGTAAACAGTGGGTCGGCATTGAGGAATGTGAAGTCCGGTTTACGGTGTGAAATTGCTGAACCAATGTCCAAAAGTGTTTGTCTGTCCTAGACAATAAGGCAGACAACATCCAAGACAAAAAACATAAGAATTGTGAACAAAACAAACAAAACATTACTATGTTGTGTCGGAGCTCGCAACGCAGCAGCCATACTCGGCGCCATCTTGAGTCCATCTTTTGAGTCATTAATTCATGCATTAATAACGGTCACCTTAATTACATGTTAGTACATGTTTGATAGTTAATGCATTAATTAACATTAGGGAATAAACTAAATCATAGTTTGTGTTCTGCAGAAGAAAAGAAAGTTATACACATCTGGAATGGCATGAGGGTAAGTAAATAATGAGAGAATTTTACATTTTGGTAACTTTTCCTTTAATGATTGCCACCAATAATTATTCTTAATGATAATAATTGATCTCAACCAGTTCTGTGTGATTTTCCATTCCATTCCCTTCATACGCACCCTACCACTGTGGGTCCTACCACTCAGTTGTCATCCAAATGCAGACCATGTCCGCATCTCAGCTATTACATCATGACAAACAAACCAAATGATGCTAAACAATATGTGATTTAACTGGGATGAACACTTGTTTTGTACATGTGTAGTTGATAGTAAGTTTATAATTATGTGCCCCTCCAAGTAAAGCCATGACATAATGCTGTATTAACAAGTCATCAGTTGATGATAGTTCTTGAGTAGTAGCAATGAGTTAATAATGATGTGCCCCACCAAGTAAAGGCATGACATGATGCTGTATTAACAAGTCATCAGTTGATGATAGCTCATGAGTAGTTAACAATGAGTTAATAATTATGTGTCCCACCAAGTAAAGGCATGACATGATGATGCATTAATCATGGGTTCATGGGTAGTTAATAATGAGTTCACAACAATGTACACCTCTAAGTCATGACATTATGCTGCATTAACAAATCATTGAATACATATGCACCGGTGAAATAATGACCAAGATTTCTTTTAAGATCGGTTTATTTCTAAATACAAATCCACCAGCATATATGAAAAACTTTAAAATTTAATTTAAAGGGGATTCTGATTCTGAAGTGTCAATCCACCAAGAAGCTTTAAATGAATGAAATCTCTTTTAAAACATATACAGATTCAAAAGAAAAACCAAACATACCTGTAAGACATACAAGACACTTTGAAATGATTTATAAGCTGTGTTTTATCTCTCTCTATCTCTCCTGATGTGAAATCGGAAATGCTAAAAATGCTAATGTTAGCACTTAATATGTTCAAATAATAAAATTAATTAAAATACTGCACATAACATCATCAAATGGATATTATGAACACTCTGACTTCAATCCTTAATTCAATCTAACAAAACAACCAACAATTTTAGATTATAAATGTCAAGATTACTATAGGAAATAGTGGAAAGCATCCAGCCAACACCAAGAGAGCGCCGCTTATAAGTGCCCCATCAGAAACAAACTATCCACATACTGTAGTTCAGGGCAGAAATGTAGCGAACTAGCTGCACTTGAAATGGAAGTTCACACAACAAATTATTGAATGTTGACATGCACAAATGTCCACAGAAAAAATAACAAAACAAATTACTACTATTACAACAATGTTGAAGATGATGATGATGATGATGATCCAATCATTATCATCATTCTGAATTTCTATTTGAGTTCTGATGAAACTCACAAAGTAACCATGAAAAAAATTGAGAAATATATATAACAAAAACAAATGTTGATCCAGCAACATAAAGACAACCTTTCCTATTTCTATGGTCTGGATGGCAAGTGAATTGAGTGGTAGGGTGAGTATGAAATGAAAGGAACAGAAAATCATGTAAAATGGGTTGAAATCAAATTATTGGTGATCCTTATTATTTGTGGTTTTCTACGTTTTTTTTTTTATGTCCATTTTAAAAATGGCAGAATTATACTGCGTCATTCAATGACTTTTGTGGCAAAACTGCAGACAGCAAAGTGCATAAAATATTTAAATTATGACAATTTAAATATGCATGTTTAATTCAAGTGTTAATTAAGGCATTAACTATCAAACATGTACTAACATGTAATTAAGGTGACTGTTATTAATGCATGAATTCATATGACTCATGTATTTAATTGTATTTAATGTTAGCTCTTTATTAGTTCCTGATTAGTACATTCCTTAATTCATCATTAATTCATGCGGAAGTAAATATTAATTCAGGTATTAATTCATGATTATTCATGTACTGTTTTAATAGTGTTACCAAGTAAATTAAGGCCTGGTTATTTAAAGTATCTAGCATTTAACACAACTAAAGCAGCTTACCCAAACTAAACAATTCAGATTATGATCTATATAACCCCAACATTTATTTACTGCTCAATTTGGTGTTTGCATTGTATTTCTTTAACTACGTATATGGCTGCATGATTAATCCCAATCGCAGTAAAATCGCAATGAGCATGTGCAGTTTAAAAAAAGCAATTTGATACATTTTAACTCAGAAGTCTTTGATTTTTAATCCGCCATTCTGATTGGTGCACATCTTTTGCACACTGAGTGCACAAAATGTTAAGGACTTTCTTTGAAACCAGGTGCGAGAGTGTTTGAGACACACAGGATTTACAGGATATGCAAGGTGAGATCAAACACAGATGAGATGACACGGGTAAGTAAACAGGTAAGTTAAGGTAAGTAGACTTCTCAGGATGATGAAAGAACAACAAGGTGAGTTTCCAGGTAATAATGTCCACTGAACTGAAGAGGAAGAATCGGGTAGAGAAACTCGGTTTACAATAAACAAACGACAAGGCAAATCTTCAGACTTAGAATAACTTTAGATAACGCAATACTGCATGAGAGCAGCATGGTCAAACTATAGTCCCTAGTGAGACTTGACAGTGAACTGAACTGAAAGTGACTTATTTAAGCAGTCCTTGATGAGTGAGCTGATTGAGTGCAGGTGTGGTGAATTAGAAATCGGGTGAAGAGGAGCGGAACACTGAGGGAGGCGTGACACAAAAAAGGTGAAAAGAGTAAAACAATAAGGCTCAAAGAAATGACCGACTCAATCATTTATGCAACGACAATTTTTTCCCCTCCTGATATGGGTTTGTGAACACTGAAATTCATTTTTGAATGCAAAATGTGTGAATAAAGAAAACCTCTACCAAGGCTGTTACCAAAACCACAGTTTGCTTTTTTTTACTTGATATTTAGGTGTGGATAAATCTAAAATTGATGATATTTTGGGTTCCTTGCCACAGTAGGCTTTGGCTTGATCACTGGTGGCCTAAAGACAAACAATTTTTAAAGCATGATTTTCAGTCATGTTTTTCATTTAAACTGCACATCACAGACATTGCATCATCATTTTCTGTAAAGCTGCTTTGAAACGTGTGTTGTGAAAAGCGCTATACAAATAAAAATTACTTGATTTGTAGCAACTAGACAGATCTTACCATTTTAGTGAACCATATGCAGCAGAACGGTCAGTGGGTGATCCATTTTAAAAATGCAAAATTATAGGTTATACAAAAATATACTGTGTTCATATGGTTATTGTTTTATTTAACAAAAGCACTAAAATTTAGCTTGACATTGTGCTACTGTAAAGCATCAAACAACACCATCAAATGGTGTTTAACAGGGCAAACTTAGCTGAAACTCAATTAAACCCCAACATAAGACCACTCTACACTGTTAATGAGTAAAAGCAGACATAACACTCTTCTGTTGTGCAGAATTAGCACAGAAACTCCAGAAGAGTTAAGGAGAAGGGGAGGATAAACAGGGATCAACACACATCAGGTAGACTGAAGACTGTGTTTGGGAGTTTTCCAAGGCAAAAAAAAAAGAAAAGAAAAAAAAAGATACAGAAACAGACAGAAGGCTGGAGTATAACTTTTCAATCCACAGGAGGCATATTACTCTGCAGGATTACTGCTGTTATTAGGGATCTCATTATGGCTCAAATTTTCCATACACTGACCTGGACAGGCTTTCAAAGATTTATCCACATGGATGATTTGGTGGTTTGATCATGCAAAATGATTCCAAAGAGGTGATTCTGTTACTCATATTTAAATATACACATGCATTTGCACAATAATTGATGCTAGATTCAAATATGTTTTCTTGGCATAATCAACAGTGGTTTAGATTGCCAAAGCATAAATAAAAATTACACATAGAGTGGGGTCCAAAAGTGTTCTTGCTTCTTAAAGCTTCTATTTTGTAAACGTTTCTAATTTAAAGCAGTTTTCACTACAAATTACAGTATATTATCAACTGATGCATGTGGACAGACGATTTCCTTTATTTTATACTTTGCTTATATGATAATCAATTATAATCCACCATTAAGCAATATTCATATATCCATTCTTTATACAATATATTCATATATCTATGCATTCATGTCATCAATGTACTTGATAATACTCAATACAGTGATATGTTTTGTTACTCATGATACCTACCTAAGTGCTAGAATTAGTTAAGGTTATTATAAAAACTGTTACATCTTAAATAATGCTGCTTATGCAGTTTTAGGCCTTGAATGTCACAGAGACCCAGGCTGAATGTGTTGTTTTCTCTGTCAGAACAGAAACATTAAGATAAGCCAAGCTCACATGCAGATTTGTATTATATAGGTTCGGACAAATATCTTTTCAGCGCTTCTCTCGCTGTCTGCAAAGACTACATCTCTGAGGCCTCAGTCTAACTTAATCTTTTATTTTACTCAGTTCATTAGAAGAGAGAACATACTATAGACTTAGTTTAGGGGTTATATATTTAAGACCTATTTACTCAATATACAAAATGTATTTCTTTATTATTTTGCATTTATTCATTATAATTTATTTTATTTCATTTAAGTTATTTTCCATCTGCTGGATCAGCCTGCACCATCAACATAAATTAAATAAAAAGTGGAACTGAAAATGAATTTCTAGTATTTGGTTAGACAAAAAAAATGTTTAAAGACAGCATGCACTTGAGCTGGCATGAACTCCACAAGTTTGTTCAAAACTTGATGATCCATTGAAACAAGGAAATCTGACGTACACCATTGGACTATGCTGAACCACTATTTGCTTATACTGCTGTGTTTAGTTTAAACATGTGCTGCTAACTGCTCTTTGTCAATGTCACATCTCTAATACAATGTTAACATGACAGACAAGCGAAACAGGGTTTTTAAGGGGGGATGAGGCAGAGAAAGAAGCCACAGAGGAACAGTGTCCATCCAACAGACAGGTGATAATTAAAACCAGGATAAAGGTAGGGAGAGGAGGGGGAATGCAAGGGTGAATCTCTGCTTTCTTTCAGTGATGAGGTAATCCTAGTCCAAACACATGGCTGCCCACCGTCATCTGTCACAATTCACTGAGCTTTCCCCCTTTTCAACAGATGTCCCCTTAAGCAATGTCCCCTCTACAAGTCTCCCTGTAATTTTGTGCATGCACAGAGCATGAAACTCGGCTATTGTTGTATTTCAGCACAGATTAACAAGAAGAAAATTTCATACAGGAATCCATTCAGTTTTGAGAAATCTTTTCATACATAGTGTGTCGAAAAAGGGGGGTCTAATGTAAGGTTTGGATTGAATGTGTTGACAAGTGGGGGCTCAGAGATGTCCTTACCACCACAATGACAAAAGCTTTAGGTGATCCCTCTGAAAACCAACACATTATGTAATGACCAAAACGTATATTTTAGATTATTTAAATTAGCCACTCTTTGTCTAGAATATATTCTCTCTGTCTCTGTCTCAGTTTCAGTTTTAAGGTGCTTTATTGGTATGACAAACATTTTTACATTCATATTGCCAAGCATTTACAGCTGAGCTGCATACGAATAAAACACTGCAAAACAAAGACAGTTTGAAAAAAAAATTAAAAAAATAAAAATAAATATGCAGTGTATTCTTGACAAATAAGGTAAAAGGATAATGTTAAACAATAAAAATGTACACAAGTTTAAAGTTACATATAAGGGAAAAATTAAATATTACTAAAAAACTAGAAAGAAAACAAAGTATTTTGGAGATGCAAACTCGTGTCAGTTCATTCACAGTCCCTCATTCTGTGGCAGACAGACACATATTGTGCTGCTATCACACAGCAGTCCTTGTATTCATCTAATAAGAAGGGCAGTTTTTTTATTGTTTGTTAAATGGTAAAATGTGCTGTGAATATGTTTAATTTTGTGGTAAAAATTTTCCCAGATGGCTGTGTATTTTGGGCATTCTGTTAGAAAATGCAGCTCTGTCTCGCTTTTTTTTTTTTTTTTTTTTTTTTTTTTTTTTTATCACAGTGGGGACACAACCTTTCTTCCTGTGGCATCAATGTTTTCCTGTGTCTGCCCGTTTCTGTATTGAGATTGTGTCCACTGAGTCTGTACCTTGTCAAGGTGGCTCTCAGTTTTTTGTCTGTCACTGTGTACAGATAGCCTGCCATGGTGATTCTCTTTTTAGGGTCAGATAGCATTGCATTGTACTCTGTTGTTGTGTTTGAGTTTCCCAATACGTTATATAATTATGTTTTATTTGTGCTGTAATTTGGCTGTATATAATTAGTTAAGCAGTATTGTTCTGGTCCAGGTCTCCAGTGTGATGAGGGTTAGTAGATGCTGGTGAAGCATCAGGACAAAATCTCCAGACCAGCTGAGAGAGGGGATTGGTTTCTTTGCTCAACTCTTGGTAATGCAGGGCTTTATAATGGTGTGAGTGGGGGGTCACTGAGTATTAGATGTTTCCAGAATTTGATTTGATTTTATTTTTCAGGTTGTTACAATTGTCACAAAATCGGTTTGTATTGACAGTCTTCTCGATTATTGTCAGTTGCTTTTGGGTGTATTGTGCTTTTTTGGTTCTGGGTGAATCTCTGTATTTATTTGGATTTCTATGTTTTTGATTAGATAGCATTCTGAGATTTTTACAAATTCCCTGACGATCTTGATCAAATCAATTTTTGTCGTTTTTGGATATGTGATTTTGTCCAGTTTGTTTTTCAATTTTAACTGTTTTGCTGATTTCTCAAATATAATATTTATATCTTTCACAGCCAGATTAACTCCTTCTTTAGTGTGAGCATAGGTGGTTTCCAGAAAGTTACCTAATAGCAGTTGTATTTTTTGGCTGCTTATTGCTTTCTGGTATACCTCTGTGCTGTTTTCAGCCCATCTGTATGGTTTTCTGATATTGTACAGCTTGTTGGGCTGTGTGTTATTAATGTTAGTCCTTGTCTTTTTGAGATACACAGTAATTTGGCTGTGATTGGACAGAGGGGTTAGCTCTCTAACAGTGAATGCTCTGAGAGATGAATGATCTAAGTCTGTTATCATATAATCTACGGTGCTATTCCCAAGAGGTAAGCAAAATGTAAATCTCCCTAAAGTGTCCCCTTGCATCCTACCATTGACAATGTACAGACCCAGACTTTGACAGAGCTGCAGGAGGTCTTTCCCATTCTTACTGACAATATGGTTGTGATTATTTCTGTGAAGATGAGAAAAAGTTTGGTTTATACAAGTCAATTTATTGTTAATATATTTACTCCCCTGTGTGTCCGTGAAGTCAGTCTGTTGTCCTGTTCTTGCGTTCAGGTCCCCACAAATAAGTACATTTCTCTGGTCCTGGAAATGACTTGTCTCTTTTTATAATGAGTAAAACATGTCTTCACTGTAATAGGGGGACTCTGATGGTGGGATGTATATAGCACACAGGAAAGTGTCTTTTTGTGACAGGAGTAGTTCTTTACAGAGTTTAAGCCAGATATGGTATTTGCCCATTTTACAATGTCAATAAAGTTGTGGAATTTAGAGTGGTACCAAATTATTTGTCCTTCTGAGTCTCTGCCTTGCCGAAGTGTGCTGAGTTTCTGTGATGGTAAAATTATTTCTTTATAATTAGGGGAACAGTGGGTGGTGGTGTCTGTCTTGCTCCATGTCTCCAGTAGAATTATAGTGTCCACGTCCTTGATGCTTTTGTGGAATTCTGTGTTTAAACTCTTCAGCCCAAAGGCTGTTGATTTTAATAATTGGATATTCCACACAGAAACTGACAGGGTCATTCTTAGAGTTCAAGTTGTAGAGTTCTTGTTTTCAAAAAAGAGATAAACCTTTTCTAATATACTATATTATGGATTTAATATAAAATATGTTTTAGTAATATAGTAATAGCGTCTGTAATAGATATTAATAGAGTGTTATTGAATATGAATATTTTGACATTCTTGTGCAAAAGTGACATTTGTTGGATGCTGTTATTTTTTTTATCTGTTCATGTCAGCTGCACACTGATGTAGTCCAGCAGCTGTCTGATCACACCCATCTCCAGAGTCTGGGCTGTGGAGTGCTGGGGGTTGGTGGTATAGAGATGGGGTCTCTCTCTCTCTCTCTCTCTCTCTCTCTCTCTCTCTCTCTCTCTTTCACACACACACACACACACACACACACACAAACACAAACACACACGCACACATATTAGTGCAGCTATCCTTATGAGGACTCTCCATAGACATAATGATTTTTATTCTGTACGAACTATAGATTCTATCCCCTAACCCTACCCCTAAACCTTATCCTTACAAAAAACTTTCTAAATTTTTACATTTTCAAAAAAACATCGTTTTGCATGTTTTTTAAGCAATTTGAATTATGGGGACACTAGAAACCAGTCCTCATAAACCACATTTATAGCATAATACCCTTGTAATTACCAGTTTGTAACCTAAAAAAATTTCCTCGTCAACCATCCAACTTAATATTTAAATATTTAAATTTAAAAAACGATGCTTTAAACACAGATGAGTTAAGTTTACTAGTAACTAGTTAACATTACTTAAAAATATATGTTCAGTTTACTTGAGCCAAATAAGTAAATTTACTTAGAAAAAGCATGCAAACCTATTGCCTTGAAATATCTAAGATCAACTAATTCGATTTTACAGTGTGTATATATATATATATATATAATTATTTAGTACAAACATGCTTATTATTTGAGATGTACAGTTGTCAAAATCCTTTTTAAATGACAAATTAAAAAATTTACATTATTTAATAAATTATGTTTAGTTTTTCATAAAAAATATATGATATATTATTATTTGGGCTGTGAATCGATATTTCAAAAAAATTATAATCTCACAGTTTGCTGTGATTAATTGTGATTAATCATGGTACATTAAAACAAACATTAAATATAATCATAAATATATTTTCTTTATTCTTTGTCTCATTGAACTTGCAAGCAATTAGTTAGTCATCATTTATTTTAATTATTTAATTACTGTGGATAGTTTTAAATGACACTTTTTTTTACAGGTATAAACCTTTGATACAAGCATATGTAAACATGCCATCAAATCAGTGGACATGTTGTAATTAAATGTTTGGCAAAATTCTCTGCCATTTTCCAGTGGACTTTTTTAATAATAGGATCAAATGGGCAGATTCAATTCATATCAAGCTTTATTGGCAAGTGTACATTGCCAATGCATTTTTAGAAATAATACATACAAATACAAAATAACTGAATGCTGAAGTTTAATTTGCTTAAGTTTTAGACTCAAAACTATTATTTTCTCTTGCTGCCGTTTAGCCTCTAGCACACACGCTGGGTTTTTCTCAAGGGGTTTCGCTTTTGACACTGGTTCAGATGACAGTGAGAGAGCTCTTTTGGCTGATGCAAAGAGATAAGGCAGCCCATGTCTCTCCCACACTGGCTCACCGCTTACGGGTGAAGTCTGCATTACAGTAAATCCACTCCCATGCTTATTATGCCCGGGTCATGCGTCGCACATAATAATTAAGCGTGCATTGCTCCACACAATCAGTTTCTGTGCTACGATGTACCTGCTGGAAATGTATATATGCTAATTTTAGCAACAGGAAGTGTATAAAAACATTTTTTAAGTTTCAGGAAGTGGAAAAAAAAGTAAACTCAATTAATTGTTTTGTGTTAACGTGTTACACAGTCAACTATTCAATGCAGAATTTAATGGCTTAAATTTCCCAGCCCTCATTATTTATATAGTATTATTATTTCATTCATATTATTACACACACACACACACACACACACACACACACACACAAGCATTTTACAAGCATAGACATAATTTTTATAAGTCTACAAATCTAATTTCAAGCATTTAAGCACAAGCTTAAAGTTTATACAAACTTTGACAGATAAAGTATATGACCACAGACAGGTCATTTCCTATCTACACAAATGTGCATACACAAACACACTTCTCTTTATAGCCTACTAATAACCAGTAGGACCTGCTCCTCAGGCCTGTGTCCTGACTCCATTTATATTCATGAGTTCGGGGGTTCCTGTCCCAGCCTGCGTCCATTCATATGTACAGTAACCAGAAGGAAAAAGGGTACATCCACCCCCACTACTTAACCCGTCTGTGTGTTTGTGTGGGATTGTGTATCCCAGAGAATGGGGGCTGAATTTGGGGTCACACTGTTAAAACAACAAGAAGACATATCCTCTTTCTTTTTACATTGAACTGCTTTCTCGGGCCCTTAAAGGAATTATTAATGTACAAATTAAGCTCTTTCGACAGGATTAGTGGCATATACATATATATATATATATATATATATATATATATATATATATATATATATATATATATATATATATTAACTCTTCCCTCAGTTTAAAAAAAACAAAATAAAACAAAACTGCATAAGTGTGGTTACAGTGAGGCACTTGCAATGGAAGATCATGATCAGAGTTCCAGAGAGTTCAAAAGCAGAAAATGTGAATCATATATTATAAGTTTTGTTAATTACATGAATTGTTCTGTAAAAATATGTTTATTATAAAAGCTGTAAATCATTCTTTTTGAGGTGGGACTATTATTTTTTTTAAGTGGATGAACTTCTGGTTACCCATTCTGGTATCTTTGTACATAAAGTTTCCAGCTATACATTGAATAGTCATGCCATTCAAGTTGAAATATTGGATATAACTTTACACTCGGTAAATGATTCTATCGAACTAGTCTCATGCTAACATGTATAATGTTTAATATGTTGAACATAACGATTATCGATACACATGTTTATTGCCTGGACCTGTGTGCTTCCATTATAGTATGTTAATTTAACTGTGATTTGTGCTTAAAAACAACAACAATTGATGGACGAGTCTAAATTATTTTCAGTGATAATCAACATTATGCCACAAAAGCCTAGATTATATCACAGCATGCCTAGAGACCATTAACACACCAACAACAACATGGCATTTTTTAAAATAAGGATGCAAGGTTTTTAAAACCTTGCCTGCTTGACTGTCAATGTGGTGTTAAGGAGAGAGGAGTATTAAGTGAAGTGGAGTATTATGTCAGAACACGTCTATGGCTCCTCTGTCATCAACAGCTCCAGACAGGTGGTGTTTTGCCCCCCGACCGCAGCGTAAAGAGTCCATCTGAGCTCCTAAACCTCTTACTGCCCTGGAAAGAGCTCTAAACAACCTCCAGATGTTTTTCTGCCACTTCTTTTAAGTCTATTAAGAATAGCAGGAAATGGATTAACAAATAAAGCTCTATTCTCATGTCAATGTTTTGTTTAGTGGTCAGATTACTTTCCAGCATCACTCATAATCCCAGCTCACTCCCTGGGAACTATTCAGGAATACAACATATAACATTTAAAATATAAAAGAAAAATGCTACATATATTATAAGAGCCCAAATTGAAATTGGGCCAAAATACAACAGCTGTGGTCTATTAGACTTGAACAATATCATGGCAGCTGATAGTCTTTACACTAAAACCTCCAAATAAATCAACTGTCACATTTTAACTCAACATCTTAATTATTACATGTATTATCTGTGGATATGGGATATGAATATTTAATTATGGACATGAAAACACTAGCTAGCTAGTCAATTACTTAATCATAGCAGCGTGTACACTAGCATATAGCGCATTAATTAATTAATACTATTTAAATTAAATATTACATCTTATTAAAAATTATTATAGTACATAAATAATATTGTTATATAACTTACAAATAAATACATTTCAATGTACACACACAATCCTGTGTGTGTGTGTGTGTGTGTATATATATATATATATATATATATATATATATATATATATATATATATATATTAAATAATAATAATACATTGAAATGTATTTATTTGTAAGTATATATATATATATATATATATACATACACACACAGGATATATATTGCAATATACAATATATTAAAGTATTTTATAAATATTGATAATATTTACATAATAATAAAGGAAGTAAAAGCGTGTATTCAATACCATTTTTATTTATTTATTTATAAATTTTTCAGGTGGTTGGGGTGCAGTGAAACATAAAATATAAAGGGTTGCCATGGTCTTAAAAAGTCATATTAACATGTACACTAGCATATAGAGCATTAATTAATTACTATACAATTGATTAAAATAAATATTGCATATAAATTATATTAATATATAAATTATAAATAAATACATTTAAATACTTTTTAATTATATTAATTATTTAGCATTATATATATATATATATATATATATATATATATATATATATATATATATATATATATATATATATATTTTTTATAAATATTTATAATATTTAACTATTGTGTTCAATAGCAAATTATCCTTTATTTATTCAATAATTTTTCAGGTGGTTGGGGTACTGTGAAAAACAAAAGTGTGCCATGGTTTTAAAAAGTTTGGGAACAACTGATATAGAAAGTCCCAAAGCTAACACAATGGATAATTTCTAATACTGATTTCATGTGGTCTTCAAATAGCAAGATTTTTTAAATTTCTGAAAGAAAGTGGTGCTTGTCTTTGCAAAACTTGCCACCACAAATCTGAAACTAAACTCTGCAGGACCGTGAGCAGGGTTTGAAACCCCTGGTTTAAGGGATTTTTAACCCATTTTATAATCCGCCAGGTGATCTTAGAAAAGTAATTGCACACCTCTTCTCAACAAGTCACATTATTTATTGTATCATTCATGTCCATAGAACAAACAGTGAGGGACTAGTTTCAGTTCAAAGTTTAAAACACAGGGTTAGTATGAGTAATAAAAATAGTAATGTTTACCTTAGCAAACACCACTGATTAAGTTTGTTTATCCTGCATCCTGATTTGTTAAGTAAGCATTTTTCACTGTTTTTGTGGGCAACAGATAAGGCCCAGCTCCTCAGTGCTAAGATGAGGTCTATGTGCTGGTGATGACCACATCAAACACCATGGAGAGGAACAGATGGTCTTTCCTGCTCTCCACACCACATACGACCTCAAGAGAACAACAGCCTCGGAAGAAATCCAGGATATCCCTCAGAGATCTGAGATCTAACGAAAGATTTCTGCTTCAAACACACAGGTTGATGAATTGTAGCTGCATCTCTGAGGAAAATGGTGAACTGAAGGGAAATAATTAGGATATCCTCTCAAAATCTTCAGTGAGGATTTCCTCTGAAACCTGACAGATCTTTTACACTTCAAGATCTCAATGTACCACAGAAGATGATGGACCATCTGCCATCATTTCATCCATTATTTTCTTCCTTCTTTGCGGAGTAAATTATGACAATATTTTTGGGTGAACTATCCCTTTAAGGAATTTTTTTAAATAATTTTTTTATTTGGCTTAGGTTGTTGTCCAGGGTGAAAACTCATCGCTTCACTTTCAAAGGAGTTTTTTTTTTTTTTCTTATAAAAGCATCTTAAAAGTCATTCCCTCACAAAAAGAGAGTTTTATTGAAGTTTCAACACTCCTGGTTACATCCAAAACATTACAGCAGACAAAAAGCTGACTCGGCAGGAGGTGTCTTTTCATCCTCCCTAGTCAGACACCTCTATCCTCCCTTCCTGCATCTCCTCCAGCACGTGTGAGAGCTTTTGCCTGGGTAAAAGTCATAAAACCGTTGGAAGTGTTGTTATAATGACCGCTTGAAAGCCAAAGATTCTTTAACTCAAGTCCTAATGGATTTGGACACTTGTCACCTGTTAAAAACATGTCTCTTGGGAAAATAAAGTGTCTACATTGACGGGAATACATTTCAACATTTAACATTTTAAGTTTACTCCTCTTCTAGTGTCAAACCTGCTTTGAGAAAAAGCTTTGCCCACAAAGTATTGTGGAGGGGTCTTGTATCACCCTGATGCGGTTTATTTTGTGATAATGACCAGCTGAGTGTACATTATCTGACTTGTACAGCTACTTAACAAATATATATATACAAAATGGACATGAAAAGTTGGAGTAGAAATTATTTTATTATGTGAGAAGAGACAACAGACTTGCAACCATCCAGAAGTAAATTCAGCAACAGTAGGCCAAAAGTTCTTTAGCTGAAATCGGTCTGCGCTTACTGAAATTCGAATCGCAGCTCCCCAGTGGCCGAAGCTGGAAGTGTTGTTGACCATATAGGCATGTGTGAGTTCCAGTTTCCGGGTGAAATGTCCAAAGAGTGACACCAAATGCGAGTTGTATTTTTAGTTGTAAAGGATGTAACAGTCAATAGGAATATTTTATGCAGCCTTATACAACCTTCATATTTTATGCAGTAAATCCAAATTATGCAACAATGCAACACAATAATCAACCAAAATACAACGCAATATTCAATGCAAAGAAATATTCAAACACAACGCATCACAATGTTCAACCACAACACAACACTCAACCACAACACAATGCAGTTTACAAACACAACACAATGCTCAACCACAACAAAATGCAATATTCATCCACAACACAACACTCAACCACAACACAACACAATATTCAAACACAAGGCAATGCTCAACCACAACAAAACGCAATCTTCAACCACAACGCAACACAATTTACAACCACAACACAATGCAGTATTCAACCACAACACAACACAATGCTCAACCACAACGCAATATTCAAACATAATGCAAAGCTCACCCACAACAAAACGCAATATTCAACCACAGTGCAACACAATTTACAACCACAACACAATGCAATATTCAACCACAACACTTTTGCTGTAGTGAAACATCATCTGATGATGGGCAGATCTTCAGTGATGTTTCCTGGGGTCAATGGGTGTTTCGGGTCTTTCGAATATCAGACACTCTCACCCAGGCAACCCAGCTGATGTTGATCAGGCCTCAGCTTCTGCCCTAGCAGTGATTTTCCATGAATCCGCCCTCTAAATCCATAGCCACCTCAAGGCTGTCTCTGCTGCCTCCATGCTGTTTCTGATGGCTCTCCTCTTCTTCTCTCCCATGATGCCAAGTACAGTAAAGGCCCTGCAGAGGGACTTCCCAGCAAAACTTCTACACCCGACCTCTACTGGGAAGCACCTTGCCCTCCAACCTTGTCTATCGCAATCGGTGACTAGGCACTTGTACTTTTCTTTCTTCCTTTCATAAGCCTGCTCCATATTCTCCTCCCAAGGCACATTGAGCTCCAGCATAACCGTGTTCTTGGTTCCCTCCGACACCAGCACAATGTCATGCCTGAGAGTGGTTTTGGTAACATGCTGTGGGAACTTAAGTTGCCTTCCGAGGTCCACCATCAGCTGCCAGTCCTGAGCTGTGTATAAAAGCCCTGCTGCCACTTTAGATGTTTTACTCGGCTTCTCTCCAGCCTTGATGAAGCTGATTGCTGGTTTTGCTAGATTCTCTTTCTAATATTCGACCACAACACAACAAAATATTTAACCACAACACAATGCACTTTTCAACAACAACACAGTGCATTAATCAGCTAACACAATGCAATTCTGAACCACAACACAATACTCAAACACAACACAATGCAATATTCAACCACATCACAATGCAATATTCAACCACAACACAGTGCAGTATTTAACCACAACACTACACAACACAACACAACACAATATTTAAACACAACACACTATTCAACAACAACACAACACATTAATCACACAATGCAATACTGAACCACAACACAATACACAACACAATGCAATATTCAACCAAAACACAACACAATGCTCAACCACAACACAATGAAATATTCAACCACAAAACATAACTGGGCTAACTTAAATAACATAAATACACTATACATTTAATAAGAACAAAATAGACATAATTATTTATATAATTTACAGTAAATGAAAAAAAAATGTTTGGCATCGATCCACACACATACACCTCCACCACACTGCAGTTTTCCATGTCAGTCGGGACAAACTGAATCTTATAGATCTTATATTACATCACATACGAAGTGGGAGACCCACATCGACTCCATTGTGAAAAAGCCCCAGCAGAGGTTGTAGTTCCTTCGCCAGCTGAGGAAGTTCAACCTGCCACATTCGCTGCTGATACAATTCTGCTCAGCAGTCATTGAGTCTGTCCTCTGCACTTCAGTAACTCTCTGGTTTGGTTCAGCTATGAAATCGGACATCAGAAGACTACAAAGGACAGTTCGGACTGCTGAGCGGATTACTGGTTGCCCGCTGTCCTCCCTTCAAGAACTGTACATTTCCAGAGTAAGGAAAAGGGCTAAAAAATCACTCTGGATCCCACTCACCCAGCCCACTAACATTTTGAACTGTTGCCTTCTGGCCGACGCTACAGAGCACTGAGCACCAGAACCGTCAGGCACAAGAAGAGTTTTTTTCCCACAGGCTATCCATCTCATGAACAGTTAGAACTGCTCCACTGAGTAATAATTATGTGCAATACACAGCTTAGTCTATTTATATTTATCTAACATACCATACCTCTTCTGCCATTACACTCCCTTGCATTTGTATATAACAGATTTGTACATACGTATATATATGTATGTATATATTTTTTGTCTTACTGTGTATTTCTATATATACTTATATTTTCTATTCACTTTATATTTTTTATTCTATATATATATATATCTCTTGTTGTTGTATTGTTTGTGCACTGGAAGCTTCTGTCACAAAGCCAAATTCCTTATTCTGATTCTGACATACTGTACAGTATGAATATTTACATTTGTTTTAATATGATACTTTTATTGTTTATTTGCAAAACATTATGTTTTTTTAATCCATTACTAGTGGATTAAAAAAGGTTTGTTGAGGTTATAAAAACAAAAGTGCAACATTTTGTTTATCCCTACCTACTGTATATTCAAATCAAACCTACACCATTATCCTGAGACTCTCAATGCAAACATGGCAAATCTCTCTAGTGTGGACCTTTACTTTGTTAGATGGGGAGCAGAATCTATTCATCACCAATGAGGAATATATGAGCCAAAACAGATTGACCTACAAAAGATTATTTTTCAAACTTTAGGGAATATCCAATTAAGTTTTATTCCTAGAGTACTGTGTTTAGTGCTTGTTAGAGGAAAACATCATCTCCTTTGGGCCGAAGTACTCTCTCAAGAGTTGTTTTCCACAGTCTCGGTGGAGGAGTTCACCATGACTTGGTGCCTTCTTTTCCAAAATTGGGGCGTGTTAGTACATGCCCTGATTTTGGGCCCTCTATCTGTTTAGGATCCCACTTCTGTCATTGCCTCATTTTGAGACTGAAAGAGAAAAGATATTTGAGTGAAAAATGGAACAGAAAGAAGACCACTCTGCTATCAAATGTATGTTCTTAAAACGTTTTCCAAATCCAAAACCATTTTTTTCATAAACTTTCTAATTCAATTCAATGTAATACATACATTTACATAACAATGGATTTATGAACATGATTTCTATCCGTGAGCATCCATTTGGCTAAAGGTGAAAAAACACAGTCTACCAAGTTATTACCTACTGTAACTTTCATGGTTACAGAAACATAAAGTTTACAAAAGTTTAAATGTTCCATTTGTAATATGTAGAATTAAATGAATAGTTCACCCAAAATGTCATTCCAAAAATGTATGCTGTTACTGATTCCATGCAACACAAAAGGAGAATTTTTTAAAAATCTTAACGCAGCTCTTAAATGATAGATCATAGCGACCAAAATGTACATTTTCTTGTCCATTATTTGCTCTGGTTAAATATGTACATAGAGACATAGCTGTAATGTTAGCACAAGCAGCTCTGACTGGCAATATTACACACTCCTCCAGTTCTCCAGCCTGCTCCCTGCTGTGCCCTGAACCTGAGATCACCTGGAGAGGTCAGGGTGCAGCATACGTGATCTTCTGTGTGGCCCTGAGGTCTTTTGCATTTTGTTCCAGCTTAACTCAATATTGAGATGACAGATGATGATGATGTCTGCAAACCTTTCAGCTCTCATGATTCTATTAGAGTTAACAAGCTATGATTGAAATGTCATTCTGCTGAAACATCAAAAGCATCTAGGCTTGATTTTTAAAAGGATAGTTCATCCAAAAATGAAAATCTGTCATATTTTACCCACCCTCGTGTTGTTTTAAACCCATGTGACTTTCTTCCATGGAACACATCTTCCAAGGAGATGTTAGGCAGAATGTGCATTACCACCAATGCATTTTTCCCCATACAATGACATTTTGTCTAACATCTCCTTTGGGAGTAAATAATGACAGAATCTTCAGTTTGGGGCTAACTATTCCTATAAAAACACACATTCGAGAGGGCAGTTCAATGACAAGTAACCTGAATGACTTTATTGTGTGTATTTTCGTCCTCACTTCTCTTTGCTTGTCATTTTGCCCTAAAGTGAGTGTTTGAAGGTAGATCTTTATGTTTGTGTTTGACTTTTTCATTATGTCTCATAAATTCCTGAGCAGATAACATTTTTTGCGCTGACCATAAAATACCATCAGACATTGCCATTAGCACAGTGTTGACACGAGGCATGTGACACTGATTGACAGAAATTAAAGGAACAATATATGGCAAATGTTAGACTAAAAAACAAGGACAGAACAAGAAAGAGAAAAAGGCAAGTCAGTTCACTTGGCGGCTGTCTTTGTAACACCCCTGGGCACTATTTTCTATGCAGACAATAGACATACAAGCACAGCTCGTATATTGAATGGGGAATTCTCCAAAATGAAACTTCCAAAAACTTTAAAACTGTGGGTCAAGGGGGCCTGGGTAGCTTAGGAAGTAAAGACACTAACTACCACACCTGGAGTCACGAGTTCAAATCCAGGGTGTGCTGAGTGACTCCAGTCAGGCTTCCTAAGCAGCCAATTAGCCTGGTTGCTAGGGTGGGTAGAGTCACATTGGGTTAACCTCCTTGTGGTTGCTATAATGTGGTTCTTGCTCTCGGTGGGGCATGTGGTGAGTTGTGTGTGGATGCAGCAGAGAATAGCGTGAAGCCTCCACACACGCTAGGTCTTCGCAGTAACATGCTCAACAAGCCACGTGATAAGATACATGGATTGATGGTCTCAGATGTGGAGGCAACTGAGATTCGTCCTCCGCCACCCAGATTGAGGTGAGTCACTACACCACCATGAGGACTTAGAGCACATTGGGAATTGGGGAGAAAATTGGAGAATCTTAAAAAAATAAATGTGGGTCAAGATTTTGATTCATTATACCTGTTAACTTATCCAGCCTTTTCCAGAAAAATGACTGCAATTTTCAGGTTAGAGGTCATGTGTAAGCACGGCCCTTTTGAAAATACTGCCAATTTTGCTCTGGCAATGTCCCTTAATGAAAAGTTGTATCATTACCTAGAAATTTCCATATTGATGGTATGTGTGAACAGAGCCAGAAGATTACCGGTTTCAGTTCTACGAGGTCAGGACGTGCTGATGTAAGAAAGTTCTCATGGAGATGACGCAATTACTCCGTGCCGTAAGCACCGGTGAGTCGGAAGTAAGAAAAATGTAAACAAATTGGTCAGATAGTGAAACTAGAGCATTTCACTTCATCCGAGCGGATGAAGAAATTTGCCGACAGCTTAAAGGAACAGTAAGCGATTCCGTTACATACGATAAAATCACCAGCCTCCTTCGGGAACTGTCGTGGTAGATTTCTTCAAAACAGCAATCGAAGTGCAGTCAAGTCAAAGATTTCTGGAAACGCAAAGTTCTGATTCCAAAACTTTTTATTCGTACCACCTGGCCGAGGGAGAAGTTCCTGTCTTCTGCCCCCCTTACTTTATGACAGGCTTATATAGGATGTACTTATGTATAGTTCCTTTGTTTATTAATATGTTACATGTGATTTTCTCCTCAGCAGATTTTGATATCAGCAAAATATATTTTAGGATTCATTTGTATACATTCTATATTACTCCAAGTTTGTCATATGATCATATAATAAGGAGCATGCTCTTTATAACAAAGAGACATTTGTCTGTTGCTCAATAACAGGATGTTACAGCAGCCATATCACCCTGCAGCTCTTGCCTGGTTGTCCACTATAGCTAAGCAGGGTTGAGCCTGGCCAGTGCTTGGATGGGAGACCTCCTGGGGAAAACTAAGGTTGCTGCTGGAAGAGGTATTAGGGAGGCCAGCAGGGGGTGTTCATCCTGTGGTCTGTGTGGGTCCTAATGCCCCAGTATAGTGATGGGGGCACTATACTGTAAATAGGCACTGTCTTTTGGATGAAACATTAAACCAAGGTCCTGACTGTCTGTGGTCATTAAAAATCCCAGGACACTTCTCGTAAAGAGTAGGGGTGTAACCCTGGTGTCCTGGCCAAAATTTCCCCCATAGGCCCTTCTCAATCATGGCCTCCTAATAATCCCCATCCATTAATTGGCTATACCACTCTACTCTCTCCTCTCCACCAATAGCTAGTGTGTGGTGAGTGTACTGGTGCACTATGGCTGCCGTTGCATCATCCAGGTGGATGCTGCACACCGATGGTGGTTGAGGAGAGTCCCCCTACACTATGTAAAGCATTTGAGTGCCTTGAAAAGCGCTATATAAATGTAAGGAATTATGTTCCATTTGAACTCATGATCACAATACCATAAACATATTGCTTTTTCTAACTGCAAAGTACCTAACTATTATATTTTCTTTCACAATAGCAAAAGCATAACTATTTCAATTTATATGCATAAAACACACTATAATCAATTCATATAGTTACATACTAAATGATTAAATACAAATATACCATAGAACACGCAGACCTCTTTGTAGTGATATACGTACACACTACTGTGCTTTTCAGCCGCAGATAACGTCTCCACCTTCGGATGCTAGTTCATCAGTCTTATTTGAAGTCACATATGATGTCGTTGAGTTTCGAGCAACTGCATAAATGTACACATTTGCCAAAAAATGTAAAGAAATCATCAACATTATGACCGCATAGGTTCAGATACAAAATAATACCCCGCCATGTTTTCAAACAAGAAGCCTACAGTTTCCGGTGCAGCCGTCTAGATGTCATTTCTGGCAAATGATGTCACAGAATTTAACGGCATTTGGCACTGATGTGTGAATGGTACTAGCAAAACGGAAAAGAGACTAAAAGTCATTGCATGTGTGAATAGCACATATTTTGGGATATTCCTGTAATTTACCTGGTTGCATGTGTGAAATGGGCTATTAACATATTTAAAAAAAAGCTGTCCATAAACACTAAAATACACAAAAGTATAAATGTATATATACAAAAGTATAGCCACAAGATGTAAACATAAACATGTGTTAATATGATTTTAAAGTGATAAAATCAGAGATTTACTGGCATCACCATATTACAGGGTTTAATATTGGATATAAATTTACAATTAATAAGCAATTTCTTTTCCACACAACTTTTTTCCCACTATTTAAATAAACATGGGCGATTCAATGGGTGGTAATCATCATTATGCCACAAATGCTGTCGATTGAGCTTATTTATTTATTTATTTTGGAACCAAGAATATTCCTTTAACTGACTAGTATTCTACCACTACTATACTTAACATGTACCGCCCATCCCTACAAACAAAAACACGAAGACACAGAGAGAGAGAGAGAGAGAGAGAGAGAGAGAGAGAGAGAGAGAGAGAGAGAATTAAAACACAATCCACACTCTCTTATTAGAACATAATGCTAATGTCATGGTTGTGAAAGACTTCCAGAACATACCATAAATATACCAGCAAAATCTCATCAAAAAACAATCTCATTACCATTGCCTATAACATCTGCTGTTACACATTATTTCAGCTCAGACAAGACTGTTTCAAGAAACTCTATGTGGAATTAGAGACACTTTTGTGGCATTGCAATAATAATAGAGTTTTCTATTTTCTTAAAAAGTGTGCCACAATGAAAGTGGAAAAAGTTTTTGGCATTTCCGTGCATACAACCATCCCATGTGCATTTAATTACAATGTGATGGTGAGTAAATAATGTCAAAAGTTTCATTTTTATTTAAACCATTCCTTTAATGGTTACTTGAGACGTAATCAATTCAATTATGCAGTGACATCCACAATATTCCCGGAAAGCATCAGGAGTTTTAAAGCTTTTGGTTTTAGTTGATTGCTGTTTGTGTGAATGAGTCATTAGTAAACATGTCCAATGTGTCATACATCTGCAGTCAATTACACTTCATTAGCCAGAGTCTCTCAATCAAAAAACGCAGCGGTTAATGGCTCTGGGATAACAGCATGTGCATATGACTTAACACTGTAGCACACACCCTAAATAACTGCCATTTTCCATGGAGCTCAATGTAAACAGAAATACAGGAGCACAGCAGGATGGCGTCAGAGCGGCTTACACGAATTGTAAATCATTTCACCACTTTGTTTTGAGCGGATTTTGCCTTTTTTACTATTTGTGTGCTATACAATAATCTGATTTTTGAATTATTTTCTCTAATAATAATAATAAAATAATAATAATATTTTCTATATGTCATAATGCGTAGAATAGTAGATCATTCTAAAGCACACCATAATCAGCTTTGTTAATTATATTGGGAGTGATTTTGTTTTGACACGTCACAACGCACCACTCAGGTCCGGGATAGACATGGTAAAAAAAGTTTTATATTGCTGTTATTTTCATTTCATTTTTGATGACAATGGTGGCTTATACCAAGTTGTCACAGTTTTATTACAGAAACAATAACTTAAGTCACTATGGTATTTTGGTGAAAACTGTTACCATTTAAAAGGGGGAGCAATTTCCTTCATAGCATTGCTACATTTCCTGTTTTCACCAGTGACCCCTGTCTGTCTTAAGTGGTCACAGACTGCTGTCCATACAGCAGGTGACTCATTTGTAGGTTGAACTGCTTTATAGAGTAATATAAACCAGACAGAGGTCAAAACTGTGGCACATCCTCAGGGTGAAGGGCTCAAAGGATCAATCAAAGTTCTGTGTTACATTATGCCGTAAGTCAAAGGTCTCACGTAGCCAGACTTTTCACTAAAAGCATTGTAGTTTATCTGACCAAGAACTGCCCACTTAGACAGGAAGAGAATCTGTGACCGACATGTAAGCAACTAACCACAGTTTTGTTTGTTTGTTTGTTTGCTTGCTTGCTCTAAACATGTTACAGTATTCAGGGGTGGATTTATCTTAAATAAATGATACCAAAATAACAGACAAGTGTTTACAAAAATTAATTAAAATAATGGTGCAGCAGTCTCCACGGACAGTTCTACAGAAAACACTGAAAAGTAGCAAAAAATGTGCATAGACAGTGGGATCAGAATTTTGGTCCATGTAAAGGTAATAATTACAGATTATATCACAGACATAACTGAGAAAACATAGCAGAATATGCATAGATTGGATATCTAGTTAAGTTGCTACTTAGTGCCTCAAACAAAAGCCTTGAGTTTCTTTCAAACATCTGATGCCACTAACCAAGCAAACTTTAGCAAACCCAGTGATTAAACCTTCCTCGAAAGAGTTCAATATATAAAAACAGTACCTTGTAAACAACTTTGTTTTCTTGTGGACTGATAAAACATTTTTTAAAAAAAGAACGCAGCAATTGGCATTGGTTTCCAATTGTGTGCATTTATGCTTCGTATACCATTCAACTCGGAAAGTCTGAATTTCCAACTTCCTATTAGGAAAAGTGCAATGGAATGCCACTTGAAGTCAGACTTCCAACTTGGAAACTCATGAAAAAATCTTCAACTCCGATTTCACTGAGATGGAGGTGCACGACATCACACATGTCAGCACCTAGGGAGATGCACAAAGTTAGTGATAATCATTCACTTTTATTAAATAATATTGATAAACGAGTGTTAGCTCCTACATTGTATGATATTTAAGCTTGTTTAACAAATGTTTGCAGAGACAGGTGTTCAAAACATGGTAAATTGTACTCTCTTTTGGCAATTGTACTCCTGTAGCACAAATGATCACATTGCAACATTGTTTATCAATTGGGTTGCAAGGCGATGTCTCTGGTGACAGTCGAACACCTGCTAAGCTAACAGGAGCATAGCAGTTTTGTTTCCTTACACGTCATCTTCTGAGTATCTGGCAATGGAATGCCTTTGAATGGATTGAACACAGCATTACTACAACTATAATGCGTAGTGCCGGCCAATATATATTTATAGATATATTTGCTAATATATTTGCTGGACGGTCATTTTTGGACGTTGCAAAGCATCTGTGTTTTTCACCGTCTCGTGCTGCGTTCTTAAAATGGCACGGCAATTATCAACTACTTTTAATGTGTTGCCATTTGCCATTTCGGAAAGCTGATTGAAAATGTTTGCAATTCACTTCAGTTTTTGTGTCAAATTAAAAATAGTTGAACTTTACAGTTTTCTGTGTTAAAATTTCCCAAACATTTCTCCTATCCCAGCTTAACATGCAGAGACAACTATAAGTAAGCATTTCACAGGTTAATTTTCTTGCAAACTAAAACTGTGGCACTATGAAAATTCCTGTTTGTTTTGAGTGACCCGTCTAATGAGATACAACATCACTGACTCGACCAATGGCTTGAGTTGGGGGCGGGACTATTTGTTTGTTTAATCTACAGCAGATGGGGGTGTTTAAAGAAAGCTGTTTTGAAAACAACGTTTATTACTCATTTGGTGGTGCAGAAATTACACACTTCAGCTTTAAAAAACATGTCTCGAAACACTGTTGCACGGCATCCAGCTGATTTTAAACGCAATAACATGTCTTGTGTGTATAGACACTAATATGGCTAGCACCTACTTACATGCCTTTCAGCAAATACATTTTATGTCCCCTGATTAGTATTAATGAGTCAGGTTGATAAGCTTTATAATGTGCCCCCCATTTTTCAGATTATTCCTATGCCTCTGCACGTCATCGTTTTATTCTGGAATAGTGTAACATAAGCAGATGTATTGAATGGATCAGATTCCAACAATCGGATCATAAACAAGCTCCATAGCCAGGAAGTTTCAGACTCAGCCTTACATCTGCCCTGCGGAAGGGAACTTAATTGGTGGTAAAGACCGTTGACCTCATAGGGTGGGGTTATATGACCTGAGCCTATATGTACCTGCAGGGTGGAGCCAGAATTTAAGAGCCATGGGGTCATGAGGGGAGAGTTCTCATTAATCAACTTCCTCCACTCTCTCTTAACATGTGTTCCATTGTAAGGTCACAGCCTATCAGGCATGCGTGTGGATACAAGTACTCAGGCATTGATGGGTCAATACTGGGGTTTCCAATTTCACAGATTTTTTGTGGAGACCTTAATATTTCTCAAAACATGGGGTTTGACTTATGCACCAATATTAGATTTTACAGTAAGAAATTTTGACCAACCAACAGCTAGTCTTCTGACTAAACAGGTAAGACAGATCCTATGTATATTGTTTTTAATGAAACAAACAAAAACAGGAAAATACAGTGAATTAATTGGTAAAATAGTGTGTCAACAACAGTACGGCAAATAGGGCTACATCTGAAATAAAAGCAGCACAGTTCTCAATGCATTTATATTACTTATGCCTTAAAAGACCTAAAGTCAATATAATAAACTATGTTGCATTTTGTGTATAGGCTAATACAATACTGCTTTCAATAATGAAGTCAACTTTGTCAGGCTTCAATGATGGTGAACATGATGAACGATGTTTAAACGGATGGATCGCCCAATATACAGTATATATATATATATATATATATATATATATATATATATATATATATATATATATTAATCATTTACTCACCCTCATGTTGTTCCAAACCCGCATGACTTCCTTTCATCTGTATAACACAAAAGGTGAATTCTTGTGAGGAAAATGGTGAGTGAATGAACAGATGTTTCCTGATATTCTCATACTCCTCTAATGCTGCTACTTACATTATACCGTAGGCCTTCAAATGAAATGTAATCTGAAACATTTGACTCTAACATTTGTGGCATATTTTGAGTGTTAGTATAGTTTTGATTGGTCGTTGGGCTGTCTTTGACGAACCGATCTGGCAACGTTACCAATAATGAAGCTTACTTGTAGATCTGGCAACACTTTGCAGTTCAATGATCAATATATGTCTACAGAAAAAAAATAAAAAATAAAATATGTCTATTTAATACACTACACAAAATCCCTCTATTCTTTTAGAAAATGCTGTTTCCTGTCCTCTGTGACATGATGGAGTTGCTGAATCTAAAACCCTCAACAAAAACTATCAATTTATTAATATCTGAACAGTAAGTAGTGAAAAGTCTTAGATACAATATATCAATCTACTTTGTCTTTCATGTTTCATTCACTTCGGGCATGTTCTTGTGTCAGAAATATAAGCACAGTTTATGTTGACACTGTTGCATGAGGGACAGAATAGTAAAATAAACACAGTTAATTCTGTGAAAGCCATTTTGGGTCAGTGTAAAGACATGAAAAAGAATGATGGATCGCCCGGTTTTATTGCAATCCCATCTGCATTATTTTGGTTTATAAACAAAGCTCTACTGAATGCTGGAATCTCACTCTCCTATTCTGAAGCCTTCAATGAAGCTTTAACCTAGTCAGACACCTATAGAGAAGTGTATTTAAGGAAACAAAGAGGAAATGTCTCATCTAGTTTGCATCTATACTGATAAACAGCTGTGCTCTCACGAATCTCTCGTTTAGAAAAAAAACAAACAAAAAAAAAACAAAGTACACATACAGGTCATGCTAGGTTCCAGAGTCATTCACAGTCATGATTCCTATTGAACAAAGAACTTTGTTTTCCACAAATTTGAGGCTCTGCATTTACATGTTACAGTAATTTTAAGCACTGTCTTGAGGGTTCAACTCTTGCCTTGCAAAGTGCAGTGAATCTTTTATTCAATAGATGTTTGGTATCACAGCTTGTGCCCGCAGCAGGAACCCCTATCCAAACACTAAAGGGGACAAATCCCTTCACTTCCTGTGTCAGAAGGTAAAATATCCAAGGGAATTCACAATGGGGCCTTAAAGGGATAGTTCACCCCAAAATTTAAATTCTGTCATTCACTCACCCTCATGTTGTATCAAACACATATTAATTTATTTAGGAAGTTTTAGACAGAATGACAGCCCCAGTCACCTTTGTCTTTCATTGCACAGAAGAAAGAAGCATTGAAAGTCAATAGCCGTGTTTCCACTCTCGGGCCAAATTAGGGCATGCAAGTGCATGCCAGGGCCAGTTGCATTCCCACTGTCACTTACGGGGCATCGTCGCACCTCCTCTGGACTTTCTCGTGGTCAACGGTCAGTCGCCTTTTGCTTGCCGATTACCCTTGGGCAAAAAAGGCCAACTGGGGATTGAGGCATGGTCAATGCCAAAGGTGTGGTTTAGCTCGAGTCAAGTCAGAGAGTCAGCACCAAGATACTCATTTCCCAATTTTTTAAATCTAGCTATCAGCTTACCTCAGTAGATCAATGGAGAATGGAGAATAGTCAGTACTTTTCAGTAGATGAAATCAGGGGTTTAATCTGATGAAAAGCCAACATCAGATCGACGGCGTCTGCTGAATTGTCTCCGAACTTGCCAAGCTGTGTATTTAGCCCACAACGATACAGGTTCGGGAAAAATGTAAAAATTTGTGGGCACAGTAAAAATGAAGGGTGTATTAAGGGCGAGTTTTAGGGCAACGATGCAGAGCTATTGGCCCGATGATGGGAATGCAGATAAATTTAGTCTAGCGGCTCGAGGTCCAAGGCTATTGACCCCGGCTGACAAGTTGATAGCCCCAGCTCGCACTGATCCAGTGGTGGAAAAGTGGCTTATGGTGACTAAGAAAAACATTCTTGCCTAACACCCCTGTGTTCCATGAAATGCTCTGTACAGTTGATGTAATTTTTAAGCACAGCTCAAAATAATTTGCACACCCAGCTCTCATTAGTCCAGCATCAGAGGCTCAGCTAACTAGCATTGGTGTAAGTAGATTTGGTCACTAGGCTATTGTTCATTTATATCCAAAAACGTTCAATCCTATACATGCTTTCTTAATCCGGTCTGATTTAGAAAATTTGTGTACAGGTTGTAGTCGGGCTCTGATGGGACAGCAAAAGCTTGAGGTGATATACTCAGTGGCCCAACGTGTCAGAAGCATTTAGCTACATACCATAAGTACAGTACACACCCTTAATGAGATCAGTCTTAAATAGTAGTGTGAGGTCAGTGTTGTAGATACATGTAAAAATACTCATTAAATCATCCACAGCTCTTTATCTTCACTGGGTTTAGCATAAATGCATCTAACATTTGTAAACAAGGAGTTGATTGGAGAGGTAATGGGCAAAGGGCTCATTCACCATATTGGAGGGTTTTTTTCTTGTTGTTGTTGTTGTTTACACATTTTAACCTGTCTCAACAAGGAGGCAAATTTTCAGTGATCTCTTCAGTCTGGTCAAGTTTGTCTTCATGCACTTTTTGCGTACAACTGCCATAAATAATCTGCAATAGTAACCTTGTCCTGCTGAATGGCAGACACAGGAATTGTTTTATAAGGCCCATTCCAGCTTGGTTTCAAAATAACATGACTGTGTTGACATTTTTGCAAAATGATATTACGTGGCTCCTAACACATATTGTGGCAGTTCTGAGGTGAAATGTCCACTGTGTGGCTCTAAAAGCAAATTAAATTTCTCCCAAATAGATGAGGTTTTTAAGTGTAATGCTCTATGGAGCTTTAAATCAACAAATTTAAAGGGAAAGTTCACCCCATCATATACTCACCCTCATGTCATCCCAGATATGTATGACTTTCTTTTTTCTGCAGAACACAAACAATTTTTTTTTAAGAATTTCTCAGCTCTGTTAGTCTTTACAATGCAAGTGAATGGTGACCAGACCTTTGAAGCTCCAATAATCACATGAAGGCCACAAGACTCCATTGGTTAAATACATATCTTCAGAAGTGATATGTTAGGTGTGGGTGAGAAACAGATCAATATTTAAGTCATTTTTTACTATCAATCTCCACTTTCACTTTCACATTTTGGAAGTGAAAGTAAAAGTGGAGAACATTCACTTGCATTGTATGGACCTCCAGAGCTGAGATTTCTTCTGAAAATCTTTGTGTTCTGCAGAAGAAACATATCTGGGATGGCATGAGGGTGAGTAAATAATGAGAGAATTAGATTTTTGGGTGAAATTATATCCCTAACTTAAACCTTAAACCTAAACCTAACCCATAGTGTCATAAAAAGCATAAAAATAATTTTGCAAAAATGTATGATTCTATGAGAACAGGTTGGTCCATTCTTAAGGAACAGTGCCCTTTGCCCTATGGCTAGGGCAAATTGCAAATTTCCTGAGGAGGAATTTTTTTTTTTTTTTTTTTTTTTTTTTTTTTTTACCATATTAGAGCGGATCTGACTAGCTACCGAGAGTCACTGATAGTAAGAAGAAAGTCATAGAAGACATATACACTGATCAGCCACAACATTAAAACCACTGACAGGTGAAGTGAATAACATTTATTATCTCGTTACAATGGCACCTGTCAAGGGGTGGGATATATTAGGCAGCAAGTGAACAGTCAGTTCTTGAATTTCATGTGTTGGTAGCAGGAAAAATGGGCAGGCGTAAGAATCTGAGCGGCTTTGACAAGGGCCAAATTGTGATGGCTAGACGACTGGGTCAGAGCATCTCCAAAACGGCAGGTCTTGTGGAGTGTTCCCGGTATGCAGTAGTTAGCACAAAAGTGGTCCAAGGAAGGACAACCAGTGAACCGGCGACAGGGTCATGGGCGCCCAAGGCTCATTGATGCACGTGGGGAGCAAAGGCTAGCCCGTCTGGTTCGATCCCACAGAAAAGCTACTGTAGCACAAATTTCTGAAAAACTTAATGCTGGCCATGATAGAAAGGTGTCAGAACACACCGTGCATCACAGCTTGCAGCGTATGGGGCTGCATAGCCCATGCTGACCCCTGTCCACCGCCGAAAGCGCCTACAATGGGCACGTGAGCATCAGAACTGGACCATGGAGGAATTTTTAGAAGGTGGCCTGTTCTGATGAATCACGTTTTCTTTTAGATCATGTGGATGGCTGGGTGAGTGTGCATCGTTTACCTGGGGAAGAGATGGCAGCAGGATGCACTATGGGAAGAAAGCAGGCCGGCAGAGGCAATGTGATGCTCTGAGCAATGTTCTGCTGGGAAACCTTGGGTCCTGGCATTCATGTGGATGTTATTTTGACATGTACCACCTACCTAAAGATTGTTGCAAACCATGTACACCCCTTCATTGGCAACGGTATTCCCAGATGGCAGTGTCCCCTTTCAGCAGGATAATGCACCCTGCCAAACTGCAAAAATTGTTCAGGAATGGTTGAGGAATGTGACAAAGAGTTCATGGTGTTGACTTGGCCTCCAAATTCCCCAGATCTCAATTGGATTGAGCATCTATGGGATGTGCTGGACCAACAAGTCCGATCTATGGAGGCCCCACCTCGCAACTTACAGGACTTAAAGGATCTGCTGCTAACGTCTTGGTGCCAGATAACACAGAACACCTTCAGAGGTCTTGTCAAGTCCATGCCTCAATGGTCAGTGCTGTTTTGGCGGCACGAATGGGACGTATGTGATATTAGGCAGGTGGTTTTAATGTTGTGGCTGATCGGTGTATATAGGTATTTGGAAAATATGTAGTCATATAAGTAGCATATCTGCCACCGGACCTTCTTTCTTTGTTTACAGACATGACGTAAACACGCACAAATGATGGAAGCCTGAAATTACCTGCCAAATCTCAAACCCGACAGCTCTGAATGTAAAATCATTGAACACAGATTTTTTTTTGTATTTGCTCAATAATGGTATTCTGTTCATTTCTAAAATAATAATAATAATAATAATAATAATAATAATTTAATGAGAAATCCTCCATAGTGAACCTTTAAAATATCAAACTTTGATTATGCATTTTTTTTTTTTTTACATTTTTTTTAAATGCTCAAGCAGGCTTGATGTTTATGAACCCAGAGACTTGACCCCGTCTGGTTGAAGGATATTTATCATTGTCAACTGTCTTATGTGATGACAAAGAGACTTAACCATGTTTGCTTTACTAGGGCAACCTTCTCTCACATCATATAATCCATGTATTTTCCAGTGATCCTTTGTGCTCTCTCACTAATTAAAGACACCATAATTAAAAACAGCAAGTGCAATTAAGGGCATCAGATAAATCAATCAAAGAATCAATAGTGGGTCAGTTCTTTTCCTTTCTCATTCTTTCTCACTTTGTAACCGTTTCCTGTTATTGGATAAACTGCACATTTAGTCTTGCTTTATGGAAGAGATAAAATGATGGTCTAAATGTGTTTCTATGGTTGAGTTTGATTTAGGTCTTCCACTTCTAAAACAATCAATAACACTTAATAGACCTACTTAGTGCTTCAGCTCGAGGTTGCTCTTAAAGTCAATGGCGGCATTCATTCAGCATATTTCTGCACTATTATACACTCTCCTCTTCTGCCATTGCTCAGCCAAACAGGTTGTCCCACCCCAAACTCTCACCATTGGTTGAGCTAATGGTTGTTCAGGTTGTCCTGCCCAGTCAGGCTACTCAAACAAACAGATTGCAGTTCCGTTTGTTGCCACTAGTGGTGCAAAAATTGCACACTTCACCTTTAATACCAGGTGTAAACAGATAATTTGAGTTACACCGTGAAACTTTAACTATGGGTTTCATACACCAACGATTACTGAACTCTCCGTGCTACGTTAAAATCAACAAGTCAACAAGCTGGAACAGGACGAAATTATCAGTCAAATGAGAACACATTATATAACACACCTATGTTAAAAACACAAAATGGTGTAATTATTTTTGGTCTGAGGTTAAGACACATTCATCCGCTCTTAGAATCAACATTCCCAGTCTTGTAAATGGACGGGTTTAAGTGGGATAGTTATGAATAGAGGAGTTTGGCGACATGGGTTATGCTCCATGTGTTTTGACTTCCCGGAATAGATGGGTGGAGACGACAGAGTTTCTCTTTTTGCCTCACTGACTGTGAAAGGTTCATGTGACACTCTGACATTTCATTAACGTGGCCCTTTTGTATCTGTGTGTGAATCGTGTATTTGTGCTGTTACGTAAACTTGTTTTTGATTTCTCATTCATTTTGTCTGAAACCAACAATGCTGTGATAAATCTAATGATGTTTTGACTAGAAGCAAGACACTACGCCAACGCAAAGAAATACGTACAATACGTTTGCACGGGTAAACTAGTAAAGGAAAGTTTGTCAAGACAAATGTTGTTTGCTTTACAAAGCTGTGTCTGAAGGTTATGTAAAAGTCGTGTAGATTGAATACTTTGAGATATAGGATGGATGGATGGATGGATATTTTCATATAATTTTGTAAATATATCTGTCCACGCAGATCCGTACTATACACTGCAGAAATAGTATGAGTAGAATGGTAGTATGCTATTCTAAACATAGCCAGTGTTTGATTGAACCTCATGTTTACTGAACCTGTGTCAACTGCTCCAGATCACACCTGAACTAAGGTAAATAGGTTCAACATTCACATTGTCTGGTTAAGAGTAGGGAAGAGAGACAGAGTGAGAAACAGAAGAACTCTACAGCAGTGCATGTACATTTCTTTAGATGCGGATTTGTATAAACGCATCTGCTTAATGACTAAATGTAAATGAAAATATCCTTGTATTTAGGAAAAACAACACATATGGGTAGTTAATGCAAAATGTGTCCATGGACTTTTTTCAACATCAAGAAGTTAAAATCGATTTGAATATACATGTATAAGGGCAAGTGTAGCTTAATGTATATCTTTGCTGGAAAATGGTTTTATTTATTTTAATGACTTCACCACTTCATTTCAAATGAAATATTCCATGTAGTCTTTCAATTAATATGAGGTCATAAAAAACTACATGCATAATACTAATACAATTAGCCAAATGCTGTTTTATAACATGTCACAGTGCAGGACATTCACATGAAGGTAATACAGGAAGTATTTCACATCAGCAAGATTCTCAGACGCACTGCTGTAGTGTCCCATTTGTTCTCATGTGTTCCCCATATTGATAAGTAATGTACATAGCAATGGTTCATTTCATTTGACTGAAGTGATCTGAGACACAGGACAGAAATCACAGACTTGAACAAGAGAAAATGAGACACAAAAACATCAACAGGATGACTGCACATGAACACACAGTTAAAGGAGAGAATTATGTCTGTTAAGCCGGTTTGCTCAGGACAATAACCTCGTCTTTATGGCTTTTTATTATCTGTTTGCTCAAGAGATCCTGCTAATCCAGGTTAACATCTTACTGATAACACACAACTCATTCATTCCTTTCAGTCATTGAGACACTCACACACACACACACACACACACACACACACACACAGTGAGCATTTCTATTACTTTGTCATTAGCATACTAAGACACTGATAGCTGAAGCTTTTAGTTCATTTGATTATGCTCATTATATATTAACAGAGAGTCAAATGCACCATGTTACATCATATCAGACCCAGATTGTTCTCTTTAACATTATCCAGCTCTATATGATTTTAGATGTGCCTTTAAGAAAACAAAAGGTTGCGAAATCCTGAAAGAGATTCAAGATATACTTCATTCTCCACCTTCATAAATTTCAAAAGCAAAACAAAAGGAACTTCAACAAAGATTTTGGGGAATTAACTCTGTTCTCTGTTCAAATCCTCAATCCCTCTTCTTTATGGGTCTCCAAAGAGCAAATAAATCATCAGATCATATAAAGATATTGTGCAACCTTCATCTTGTGCCATTACATCATATAGGCCTACTTGAAAGAAAACTCTGTCAGCAACCTGGGAAAATGTGACACCAGATTTGATTCCCTTTAAAGGTATAGTTCACCCCAAAATAATTTACTCACCATAATGCTGTTCACAACCTGTATGCTTTTCTTCCTGTAGAACAAAAAAGGTTATGTTTTGATGAGTGTGCATGCTGCTATTCCACAAAATAATCAGGAACTAGTGCTTGCAAGCTTAAAAAAAATGACAAAAAACACCATAAAATGAGTCTGTTAAACTGTATACTATATTTCAAGTCTTCTGGAGCCATACGATAGATTTCTGTGAGAAACAGATGGGAATTTAAGTCGTTATTCACTGAAAACCTTACCCATTCCCATAACTCTCATATCTCATCCACATTTGCACACATTCAAATCTTATGTCCTTTTTATAGCTTGACAGGCCCTAGTCACTGTCTGATTTCATTGTATGGAAAAGACCACTGCGAACATTCTGCAGAACATCTCCTTTTGTGTTACATGCAAGAAAACAAACCATACAGGTTTGGAGAGACATGAGGGTGAGTAAATGATTAAAGAATTTCAATTTTTGTGTGAACTTTTGCTGTTGTCCAGTGTATGTAACCTGCCGTCCTATACTGCAGGGGTGAGAGAAGACTAACACTCCTGGAATGGGTAAAACACTCACGGGATCTATTCAAAGGAGGTATAAGAGAGAGAAAAAGAAGTATGTTTGCTTAGGGTAATTACATACCCTGCTGGTTCTGAGCTAGACTAAGGGTGTTATCCAAATGGCATTTTTGCACCCTTGAAGGGCAATGCGGAAAGGGAACGCCACTCGAAGGGTCGTTCTAAACGAAAGTAGGGTGAGTAGGGTTAGTGAGTAGGTCACAGGGATTATCACTCGCGATTGGAATTCGTCCTAAGTCAGCATGTGTTTAAGTAAAGACAGGGCTGTTAATAACCAAACCTATAAAGACACACAGGAGTCACAGAATTGATCACTGTCTGGCAATAAACACACACACACACACCATGCACTCTTATGATGTGTGTAGTGTATGCGCAGAGTCAATGTACACTGACAGTAGAAGAGAGAGGATCAGATGACAAATAGGATTAGTCTGTCTTTGTGTTTATGATCTGAAAAGTTGCAAAACTTCCCCAATCAGCCAAAACCTTATTATCCTTTGCATACCAATGTCCTATGCCATGAATAACGTAATTTGAAGGTGATATTGCAGGTGATATATTCCAAGAGAAAGATCCTCAAAGGAATAGATCACTAAAAATGAAAATGTTGACATCATTTACTCACCCTCTTGTCATTCCAAAGCCAGCACGACTTGCTTTCTTCTGTGGAACAAAAAAGGATAATTTTTTAAGAACCTTCATGCAGCTTTTTTCCATTCAACACTAGTTCATAGTGACCATGACTGTCGAGCTTCAAAATGGACCAAAGTATTGCATAAAAGCACTGTTAAAATGCAGTAAAAGATTCCATACAACGTGTGCGCTCTTCTGAAGCCATATGATAGCTTTGTGTGACGAAAAGACTAAAGTTGAAATGAAGGTTGTTATTAACTGAAAATCTTCTCCTCCATTCTGCATAGCATATTTAAACTGACCCACAATGCTTGTTTACAGCACATGCAAGAACCAAAAGCATTCTGGCCTCAATGACATCCATAATTTTTCAAATCTGAATGCAACTGCAAATTACATTTTAGAATATGATTATCAGTGAATAACAACCAAAACTTACATTTGTCCCTCAGATAGGATTTATGTTAATAAAATTAATAAAATAAAGTGAAAGAAAAGTGGTCACAGTACTTGTTAAAAAAAAAAAAAAAAAAAAATACATTTAAAAAATAAATATTAATTGGTTAGTGGTAATTTATGGGTGAAATAGTTTTTAGTATTTACTAATTTACTTGAGTGTCTATCTTGACCTTTAAGGTTTTAAGTGTTTTTATTTAACATGGAGGTCAAATGATAGGGACCAAGAGGTCAATGGCAGCCGTACTGATTTAATTCAAAAGGATCTTGGCAGACCCTGAAAGACAAAGATTTATATTCGTATGGACAATTTGAGTCACGTTGACATACTGCCCTCTAGTGGAGAACTGCAGTATCTGCTTATCAGAATTATCACTTCTCTTTTATGTGGATTAGTCTTGTTATGCAATACCTTTTGAACTTTTCAAAAATAAATAAGTAAATATGCTTGTGTTGTAATTAAAAAAAAAAAAAAAAAAAAAAAAAAAAAGTGTCTCTATAAATAGGTACATCACCAGACTTAGAAATAACTTGCATATTTATACATTGGCAAACTAGTTATACAAGAAAGCAAATAAAAGTTGTCAAATTGTAAATTTGTATATTTTCTTAGCCTTCTGTAAATTTTTCAAACAAGATGGAATGTTTTGTATTAAGATAAACTAACTCATGCCACACAACATCACAGAATTCATAAAATAATTTGCTAATACTTACTGATTATTCTTTTGTCGTTTTTTCACCAAAAATGTGGCTTCCTGAATGATGACATCATTAAGTGCTCAGCTTGTGTCAAAGGGATATTACAAAAGACCAACTGGATGTATTTACTGAGTGTAATAATAATAAAAAAAAGCTATAAAGACTTTAAATATTTGCGAGCTTTATAAGGAATTAATTTTGAATTATAAATGAACTTTTGTGAAGAAGGCTCAGCAGAGGTTGTAATTGCTGACACAGTTCTACTCGGCTGTCAATGAGTCTGTGCTGTGTACATCTATAACTGTCTGGTTTGGATCAGCCACTTAATTTGACAGAAGGAAACTACAACAGACAGTCAGGACTGCTGAGAGGATTATTGGTGCCCCTCTGCCCACCCTCCAAGACCTGTACGTCTCCAGAGTAAGGAAACATGCAGGTAGAATCATTCTGGGCCCCACACACCCTGCCCACTCCCTTTTTGAACTGCTACAGAGCACTGAGCGCCAGGACATCCAGGCACAAGAACAGTTTTTACCCTCAGGCCATTTTCCACATGAACAATTAAACTGCCTCAGGACTCCCCCATAGTGCAATAATGTAAATACATATCTCATGTACATATGTAAATTCACATATTTAATTCAATAACTGTTCATAGGCCTTAACCCTATCTGCTCCAGGGGCGCCGTATCATGGCTGACCCTGCACTCTGACCCCAGCCTAGCTGGGATATGTGAAAAAGAAGAATTTCACCATATATGTGCAAATGTATAATGTGTGATAAATAAAGAAAATTATAATTAATTAATTATAATTACCCCTACCTTGAACATACATTACCACTTGCACATGTACATACGCCATTCTGTTATATGTCCTATTATTTGTATGTCTATTTATACTCTTACCTTGTTTTATATTCTGTGTCTCACATTAATGTTCTGTGTGCACTTGTTTCTCCTATCACCAAAAAAATAATAAAATAAAATAAAATAAAATAAAATAAAATAAATCCTTGTGTACGTGAGAACACTTGGCAATAAAGCTCATTCTGATTCTGAACTTTTTTGTAGGCTACCTTTATTTTGTTTTATACCGTATATTAGTACCTCCCTCTGGCAATTTTCTTTGTGTGTGTGTTTAAGAAGTTTTATAAATATATTGCTGTATAATATTTAGTATTTGTTATTATACAAAAATAAAAAGGTATAATTCTCATGTTTATTGAATCTGGAAAAAAAAAAAAAGCTTAGGAATCCAGACTTAATTCTAACTTTAAAGTACTGTATTCTGTACCTCCCAGTTTCCACAATTGCATGATATAAAGTTGCAATTGTGAAATACAAACCAACAATTGCATCTTTAAATCTCAATTTTGAGAAATAAAATCAGAATTTCAGGACATTACTGATGTTAAAAAAAACAGCACCATCACTATTTGAAAAAAGTTATTTTTGATCAAATCTAGACAGGCCCCATTTCCAGCAGCCATCACTCCAACACCTTATCCTTGAGTAATCATGCTAAATTGCTAATTTGGCACTAGAAAATCACTTGCCATTATATCAAACACAGTTGAAAGCTATTTGATTCGTTAAATAAAGCTTAACATTGTCTTTGTGTTTGTTTTTGAGTTGCCACATTATGCAATAGACTGGCATGTCTTAAGGTCAATATTAGGTCAAAAATGGCAAAAAAAAAAAAAAAAAAAGAAACAGCGTTCTCTAGAAACCCATCAGTCAATCATTGTTTTGAGGAATGAAGGCTATACAATGCTTGAAATTGCCAAAACACTGAAGATTTCATACAAAGGTGTACACTACAGTCTTCAAAGACAAAGGACAACTGACTCTAACAAGAACAGAATGAGATGTGGAAGGCCAGATGTTCAACTAAACAAGAGGATAAGTACATCAGAGTCTCTAGTTTGAGAAATAGACGCCTCACATGTCCTCAGCTGACAGCTTCATTGAATTCTACCCGCTCAACACCAGTTTCATGTACAACAGTAAAGAGAAGACTCAGGCCTTATGGGAAGAATTGCAAAGAAAAAGCCACTTTTGAAACAGAAAAACAAAAAGAAAAGGTTAGAGTGGGCAAAGAAACAGACATTGGACGACAGATAATTGGAAAAGAGTGTTATGGATCTTAACCCCATTGAGCTTTTGTGGGATCAGTTAGACTGTAAGGTGCGTGAGAAGTGCCCGACAAGACAGCCACATCTATGGCATGTGCTACAGGAAGTGTGGGGTGAAATGTCACCTGAGTATCTGGACAAACTGACAGCTAGAATGCCAAGGATCTACAAAGCTGTCATTGCTGCACATGGAGTTTATTTTGATGAGAACTCTTTGAAGTAGTTTAAGTAGTACATTGTTTTTCAAATTGTAATAGTAATTTGTCATGTTATTAATGTCCTGACTATACATTGTGATCAGTTGAATGCCACTTTGGTGAATAAAAGTACCAATTTCTTTCCATAAGAGCAACATCTGTACATTATTCCAAACTTTTGGCCACCAAAAGTTTGGAAGACACATACGATGGGCACGTGAAAATATAGGTTTCTCCATAGTTGGAATGACACATATAAATTTCCTAGCAATTAAATATTTTCATTCAATGCTATTATAGGTTCCACGGAATGAGAAAGAGAGATAGAGGCAGAGGAAGTAGACTTTCCATTTGGTCCTGCTAAGAATTCAATGTACAAGTGTATTGTGCATGATGAACTCAACAATACAATAATACGACATCTGATTCGATTAGTCAGGGTTAATTAAAACAATTTATAGAGCATCTTTGTATTTGAATGCCTTTGGCTGAGCTGAGAGGTGCACATTGAAACATTTCCCTTTACTCAGAAATACAGATGGCAGTGTGTGTCAACTTTATTCAGGAAAGTCAAATGCAGTTTATTGTTTACCTTTGTATTCTATTATTTAACTATACAGTATGCTAGGGAAAGGACATCAGTATTGATTTTACAATTAAAATAAAACCAGAAAGCTTAAAGTGTGTTTTCTACGCCACTAGTGGCATTCAATTGCAATCTGTTTGTTTGAGGGGCCCAAGTGGGCTGGACATAACAACGACTGCATCAGACGGCACTATCTGTTCGACTGAATAATAGAAGTATGGATGTTTGAAAGTTCAAAAACTGTCATTATTTCTTTTTGGTGCAGCTAGTGGCACAGAAATCTTTAATTAACAGATGTTTAAGAGTCTGATACAGCAGTAAAGGGTGAATACATGGATGGATATGTGCCGATATGGATTAAGTCTCTTTGAAAGCATTCAAAACTGTTTAACATGAGCAGATACAAAGACACAGGCACACACACACACATACACATAGTATTAGCATCTACAATCCCTCCCAGAACAAAAACAACTGATGCAAACAAAGAGGTCTTTAGTGGAACACAGTGAATTAAATAGATTGTAACTACAAATTTACAAAGAATTAGATTATCAGACAACATTCTTACCTGCATGAGCAAGATTGACTAAGATATGCAAGAAGAACATGGAACAAAAAGAGGAAGACTGTTTTCTGGGAGAGGAAAAAACAAACTAAGTGACAGAGACATGAACAAATAGAGAGATGAGAATTCTGCAGTATATCAGCAATGTTTGGATTGAACTGATAACATATGATGATATTGCAGCATGGAACGTTCTTGCAGCTTAATTTTTGCATTTAGCTTTGACCTCCGAGCTTACAACAAAGAAATGAACAGCAGTAAAAAGCATTATGATACATAATGTGAGCGAGTGTAAATGTTTTCTATATATATCCTGGTTAGAAGAGCTTGGCTTTTTTCTTCAATTCATTGCGTTTCCAGAGAGGTAACCTGTCGAATTCCTGAATTTCCATCTCAAAGATTTCAAAGAACATCTCTGGAGCAAGGTGGCGCTAGAAAAGCAGGTGGAATAGTCAAAAAAGCAAATAAAATACCTAAGATATCTTGATTGAATGATAATATACTGTATGTACAGTATATGATTGCTCTGGTGTCATGTGGCACATATTCTGAGTAACTACCTCTAGTCGGGTTCGGTCCACATCTCGGGGCAGTTTAGAGCGACTACGGCTGGTAACCAAGAGCATTTCATATGGATAAACCTATAAAGAATGCATAGAATTCAAAGGTAAATACACTACAAAGAGACAAAACCTTTAAAAGCTTGTTTGATGTCTGAAATGTAAGGTTTTTCCTCTTTCAAAACCTAGTAAGCTCCCCATTATAAAATGATGGCAGATCATTTTATGCTATTTTAACAATGGAACTGGGATTTCACTCCCTGTTTAACGCCTAACATATACTGTATGCTGAGAATACTGTAAGTGATAACCCCAAGTATGAGAATTACTTCAGATTCATAGTGATAGAGAGGAAAATACTTGCTTTTGGTTCCAACATATTAGGCATAGACACTCCTCTGTCCATTCTGGTGGTTGAACGATGGCCATCATACAGGGGCTAAAAACAACATGGACAAAGAGCTTCTTTTCAATAAGAGGTTAAGTGTATCTTACGTACTTTTAATTCTCAAAATGTAATGAACAGCAAAGCTAACATCTCTCATATTGTAGATATGGTATTTAGAGATATGTACAGGACTATTATCTACTAGTCATTATAAGGATGCATTTTAATCTAGTTAGTCATAAATATAAAATCTCTCGTAAAAGAGTTTAATTTCGCATTCACACATGCATGGAATTTATTTTAGTGCTCAGCTTTGTTTGAAAGTTCAGATTAAAATTAATTTACGTACCTGAAACTCTTTACAGAAAGTAAACAAAAACAGAAAACAGAGTTTTTATATTCAAACATTAGAGACAAATTTTTCATAACTGCATGCCTTATTAATATCATCCATATGCATCTACCCTACTTTGATAACACATAGGCCTATATGTGATCCTTATCTGCTATCATTACTTATTACACAGTGGCCTGGAATACTCGATTCTGATTGGTCAATGGCGCCATCTAGCGGTCTGTTATTGCGCTGTTACAGCTCCACGTATCAGACCGCTCATCCGGGTCCTCGCGAGCCATCTCTCTTGCTTCTTTGATCACTGTGCGATCTCTTCAAGTAAAGTAATAAAATATTTTCAACTCAAATCAATGTTTCATGACCATTTATTTGTTTATTTGGCAAGTAGTCCTGTAACAGCCTGAATATTGAGGAGGCAGAAGGCCATTTTCACAATAAGAATCCACCAATCGCTGTTCAGCGATTTCTTTCTTCTCAAATTACATAATTTCAACGCATATCAATATTTTATGTCCATGTCTTTATTTATTTGGTTAGTAGCTGTGTAATAAGTGGGATAATGTACAGGTAGCCAGTTGTTATTGCAAAAAAAAAGGGTCGTGTCACGTCGGGGTCCTGATCACCCTGTCAGTGTTTATTGTGCGATAACAACCGGCTGACTGTACATAATCCCTTGCATACTCAAGGTTTAAATTCACATAAATTAAAAGACAGACAGACAGACAAACTAACCTTTCATCCCACCGCAAACATCTCCATAACTGTTATACTGAGTGAAATCAGTCGACTGAGGCTGGAGCAAAATAAACATTGAAACAAACAAAATGTGTTGTTATATTATATTATATTATATTATTCTGACTCTAATGCTGCCAGTGCTTACAAAACTGTCCTAAATAGTGCTTAAAAATTAGCGACAATAATAGCGGCCATTAAAGGGGTCATATCATCCACTTTTTATTTTTATTTTTCCCCCATTAGATTCATTTAGTTTGGAAAGGTTTTCTTGTTTGTTTGTTTGTTTGTTTGTTTGTTTCAAAACTGTCATAATATATATTTTTTCATTAAAGGTTTTTACCCTCTCTCTCTGACCCTCAGAATTAACCGGGTCATTTTTATGCATTGAAGACAACTGTCTAATATCATTAAGTTGTGGAAGTATGTTTTTGCTCAATTACAGGTCTTTTTACACTGGGAAGGAAGTTTTGAATTTTGAATGCTATAGTACTGTATATTTTTATACAACCCCAATTCCGAAAAAGTTGGCGCAGTATGAAAAATGCTAATTAAAACAAAAAGGAATGATTGGTAAATTATATTCACCCTTTGCTATATTGAAAGCACTACAACTACACATTATATTATGTTTTTCTTTGTGAATTTCATTTTTTTTATTTTTTTATTTTTTTTTATGTACAGTAATTTCAAATCAGATGATTTCAACACGCTCCAAAAAAGTTGAGACAGTCGAGTTTTACCACTGTGAAACATCATTTCTTCTAATAACACTCATTAAGCATTTGGGCACTGAAGACTCAAGTTTGTTAAGTTTAGAAAGTGGAATTTTCCCCCATTCATCCATTTTGTTGGTCTTCAGCTGCACATTTGTACAGGGTCTTCATTGCCGTATGGTGTACTTCATAATGCACCACACATTCTCAACAGGAGACAGGTCAGGACTGCAGGCAGGCCAATCTAGCACCCACAATTTCTGCTTACACAGCCATGCACTTGAAATCTGGGCAGTATGTGGTTTGAAGTGGTCCTGCTGGAAAATGCAGGTATGTCCCTGGAACAGACGGTGCTGGATGGAAGTATATGTTGCTCCAAAATTTTTACATATCTGTCTGCATTCATGGTGTTCTCACAGATGTGTGTATTACCCATGCCATGGGCACTGACACACCACTGACCCATACATACACTGGCTTTTGGACCTGACGCTGATAACAGCTTGGATGGCCCTATTCCTCTTTGGCCCGGATAACACGACGGCTTTGTTTTTCAAAAACTTTTTGAAATGTGGACTCTTCAGACCAAAAAACACAGTTCCACTGTTCTACTTTCCATCTAAGATGAGAGCCAGCCAAGAGAAATTAGCAGCACTTCTGGACAGTGTTGATGTATGGCTTCTGCTTTGCATAGTAAAGTTTTAACTTGCAACTGTGGATGCAGCGCGAGTGGTTTTGACTAACAAATATTAACTAAAGTTATCCCAAGTCCATGTTCATGATATCTATTACAGATGAATGATGTTTTTAAGACAGTGTTGTCTGAGGGATCAGAGGCCACACACATTCAGAAGTGGTTTTCGTCTTGCCCTTTACGCACCGAGATTTGACCATATTCCTTCAATCTTTAAAATATATTGTGCACTGTAGAGGGTGAAATGCCCAAAATATTTCCACTTTGTCTTTGAGGTACATTGTTCTCAAAGTGCTGGATTATTTGCTGAAGCATCTGTTGGCAAATTGACAAGTCTCCAATGATCCTTGCTCTTGAAGGACTAGGCTGTTTTTGGAGGCTACTTTTATACTATGACATGATTGCCTCACCTGTTTAACATCTCCTGTTTCACATCGCCTTGTTATTTCAACTCGTCAAATTGTTATTAGTCTTAAATTGCCCGTCTCAAATTTTTTGGAGCGTGTTGTAATCATCTGATTTGAAAATACTAGACATTTTCAAAAAATAATGAAATTCACAAAGAAAACTTCATATAATGTGCTTTCAATATAGCAAAGGGTGAATAAAAATTACAAATCACTCCTTTTTGTTTTTATTAGCATTTTTCATACTGTCCCAACTTTTTCAGAATCGGGGTTGTAATTCAATGAACTCTTTCACAAAATATCAAGGACATTTTTTATTCATCATGATATGACCCCTTTAAAGCAACAGCACCACGTCTCATAGACCCCACAAGAGCATGGACCTTACCCGATGCAGTCCGTGTCGCCCATATCCAGGAAGTGAGCCTGTTTTAGAAGGTGAACTTTGATCTGTAATTTATAGAGCATAGTACACGTTCACTACAAAAGAAAACAGGCAAAGAGACAGCTTTTCCTGAATAACAAAGAACAGCAAGATACAGAACATAACAGGGGTTTTCAATCTACTGTACAGAGATCTAGTTTACCTGCATTACTGGAGCGTTGAGCCGACAGGCTCTGTGCGTGACGCTCTCGGATCTTCTCTTGCTCTATCTCCTCTTTAAGGATCATCTTGCCCAAACCAGACTGGATCTGGAATCAACATTTTCGACAGGAACACAGTTTCAGTTTTGTACTTGGGTATACAAGGCTGTAAGATTCACTGTAATCTTTACTTTACAAAATAAATGCCTCTCGAAGCAAGATTGGGAACAATTCCCTAATTTAAGAACTGGCTCCCTTTTACAGAAAGTTGGGCCACATCTAACAGGACACTGACTTGGAATTTGACAGGACGAGGAATTTACTGAATTCAAAGAATGTTACACAACAGAGGAATTTAATTAGTCAAATAGACTTAAGTTAAGTTTAGGTTTAAGTTAAATTAAGTTTGACATTTTACGCCTGTTTATTCCCTATATGTACAATGAATTTTTCAAATGAAGTCAAAATGAACCACTTTTCAGATAAATGTATACAAATATAACTTTATAAAAATAAATCTATCAATTATATAGTATACCAAGTAAATTAGCATTCTAGAACGTTTCTATAGGTGTACATATGGCATGTCAAACACTGATTATTCAACTTATATCTTCTAATGTTTCGAGAAATGCATATGTATTTCTACATATTAAAAAAACAACAGCAGTTATACGAATCTCTTTGAAATTCAATCCTTTTAAATTCTACATCCTTTAAAGGAATGTTCCAGGGTCAAAGCTCAATCGACAGCATTTATGGAATAATGTTATTTACCAAAAAATATATTTTCAACTCGTTCATCGTTCATTTAAAAATCATGGTTTTAATTGTAAGGCACTTACAATGGAAGTGAATGGAGCCAGTAAATGAACATTAAAATACACATTGTTTTAAAAGTAGAATCACAAGACATAAACATTTTACTGTACGTGTTAACATGATTTAAATGTGGGGAAAAAATAGCTTAATAACCTGATTAGTGTAAAGGTAAATCAAATATAACAACTTAATACAACGCACTTATATCATGTTAACACGTATAATGTTTTTGTCTTATGGCTGTACTTTAGAAATATCAATGCTTATGGATTGGCCCCATTCACTTCCATTGTAAGTACCTCAACATAACCACAGTTTTTAAATAAGCAAGGGACGAGTTGAAAATATTTTCTGTGGTAATCAACATTATGCCACAAACACTGTCGATTGAGCTTAACTTGTATTGAAATTCAGGAACTGATTTTAAAAGGCATTTCCAATTCAGTTCTGAATGGTGCACAACCCTGATAGTGCCTCCTGACCTTGTTGAGATGTTCCTCCTGAAGTTGTCTGCGTTTCTGTTGCTCCTCTTCATCCTCCTCTCTTGATCTTCTCCTGCCGTCTGTCCCTGAGCAGCACAATAACAAAAACACATTTAAACACACAAACACCTTAAGTCAGGGATGAAGGGGGAACAAGTACAAAAGCCAGACTAAAGCCAGTCTATGTGATATGCAATATGCTGCATTCACTGAAGTCTAAGTTCTGTGTGGCTCTTCATATTGATGAAACATACTTCATGTAAAGTTTTTCTACCTTAAGGTAAGGTAACCTTTATAGAACATATCCACTGTGTGAAATGATCATGTATTTGGGTATTACAGGAAACTGAGACAAACAGATACACAGCAGTTACACATGAACAAAAAGACGACACAAAAAATTTGAAGTCAATCTCAGTACTCATCTTAAAAACATATTTAAATAGTGTACTATTAATACAACACTAGAATTCTCTGGGCAGCGTTAGGGGTAGTATTATTTTATTTTCTCCATGAAACACAAAAGGAGATCTTTGGAACAATTTCTTTGCTTCTGTTTTCCATACATTGGATGGTTATTTATACTGCCAAGCTCCAATAAAAAGGACAAAAAAAGCACATTAAAAGTATCGTGAACGTAGTCCATATGAGGTGTGTGCAGACTTCTGAAACCATATGATAACTTGGAGTGAGAAACAGACCAAAATTTAAGTTGTTTACTGATTATCAAGCTCTCAAATCTAATTTTTTTTCAAACTTTTCACGTAACAATTGGTCACATGACAGGCAAGAACCAATGCCGTCATTGATGTCAAACCTTTTGCAATGCATCTAAAGTAGCCACCAATGAATTGAACATACAAGGGCAAATGAGATTTCAGAGCTATGGTGGGTGTGAATAATGAATTCATCTATTACTTGGAACATGGCAGTATAAATATCTTTCCATTTTCGTTGCATGGAAAAGAGCAGCTCGGACATTCTGCCTAACATCTCGTTTTGCATTTTGCAGAAGAAAGTAAATAATACGGGGCTGGAGCAACTGGGTGAACTATTGCTTTATGGCCGAAGCAATGTATCAGATGTATCATGGGTGACCACAGTACCTATGGCAGCATGGGCGATTGGGAAGGACCAGCACTCTGTCTCTATCTTTGCTGGGTAGTCTGGACCAGGGGCATATGCTGAGGGGAATTTGGCCGATTTGATGATGTCATCAGCAGACTTGCTCTGGGCTGCAAAGGCAGCTGAATCTAGATCAATAAATCAGGGGGAGCTGGACCATCAGAACAGTGTGGCTACTTTAGACCAACATCTAACCAACAGACAATTATGCCTACTGCAAGCCATTTGTGGCTAGAGTTGGGAATCAAGAACTGGTATATGTGCAGATCCAGGTCAATTTTTTAATAAAATAATGGTTCTTGAATGTCTGCATTCTTCAGCTAACGTGAATGGAACAAAATACTAAAATACTCTGAGTGTGTTTTCTAACTTCTAACTGAATCTACAGCGACATGACAAAATAAATCATGTTTTAGCCAAGTTTTGAGTTTGCAATCTGAATTGAATGTGACTGAGTTAAATCTGGACTGAGATAGTACTGCGAAATAATGAAAAATATAAATAGAAAAAATATATTTTAATTGCATTGTCCACACTGGTTGCATGCAACATAAACATACAGCAGTGTATATGTTGCATGCATAATTTAACTACATGCAGTTTAGTACGATAGTTATTTCACAGTACTATCTCGGTCCAGATAGTACGATACACGAATGACTCTTAAGAGCCAGTTCTTTTTTATTAATCAGTAAAAAGACTCAAAAAAGAGTCACAGAGAACATTAACTGATTTAACATTTAATCGCAAGTCACGTTTCAGTCATTTCCAACTTGAAATACACAAAGAACTATTACTGTCTTATGTTGTAAAGGTTCAAGAGGCGAAGATCAGTGTAATTACTGACTGGTTTTTCATATGACATCATGTAGTAAAAGATACACATTGATAGGATCAATTATTTGGGGCTTTCTCAAAAGTACTAAGATTCATAATGGAATAGTAAAGAAAAAGCAGAGTATAACTAGAACCAGAATAGTTAACTTTCCTACGATTCCCATCCCTATTTGTGGCAAATGGTCATGAGTTTAAGGCCTCTCGTGATCCACGTTCACCTTCACTACTAAAAATTTGAAATTCAATATCTATTGAAATTTTTTTCTGCTAAGTAGAGACTATTGGTTGTTTGATTGAGATTGTTAACATTCAGGCAGTGAGATCTGAATCTACCTACAAATGGCTATAATGACTTTAAAGGGGTCATATCATGAGGAAGACCATTTATTGAAACTAAGCTAAAAAATACAGCTTGTGCCTTACTTTCTGGTGTTAGACAGATGAATACAAAAATGAGCTTGCTAACAAATGCAGCAGTGCTGTATCTCATCACACAAATAAAAAAGGGGGCTTTTACAGAAGTCTAAAAGGCACAGAGACAAAAAAAAAAACAGCTTGTTTAGTTCAAAGGGTCAGAGAGAGGGTGGGAAATGTCATGTAAAACTCAATTACGACTGGTTTTTAGTGCAAAAAACTTTGCTAATATTCTAAGTGGACTTTAGGGAAAGATTAAATAATAAATGTATGATTTGGCCCCTTTAAATGTGCATAATTATATGATGGGACATAATACTTAAAGTTTGTGAGTGCTTGTGGAACAGTACTAGGGAATCATTTATATAACACTAAATCAACAAGTTTCAATGTAATCTTTATTTATAATTTTTTTTTTTTAATATAACATAATTAAGTAAAAGTAATTCTAAGTATAGCAGAAACTGTGCAAATCTGCAAACTTGAATATTTTATATTATTGAGAACTATGGATAAAAGCTCATTAGGTAAATATAGACGATTTAATGATGTTTGATTGGTTGATAAATGTCTATAGTGTAATGAGCTCAGTTGAGAAGACTTCAAACGGTACTTACATGTTTACATTGAGGTGGTGTTAAATGGCACACAAGCAGATATTAATGAGGTGGATGGACTCACATTTTCCATATAAAAACAAACAAACAAAAACATATAATTATGGCTAAATGACATACAAACATAAATAGTCATGGGGTAAAATTCAAAATTCTTCATTTAAAATTTCATGTCAAAATAACACTGTTGACCAGTTTACCATTGTTAAGATATACCTATTTTTGTCTCTTATTTGTCATACAATAACAACAGTTTAAAGGTGAAGTGTGTAATTTCTGTGCCACTCATATTCATGTTCACCAAAAGGAATTGCAAAATGTTGCCTATCTCGGGCTGGTCGGCATGCTCAAACAGAGTAATGCTTTGATAGCACCACAGAGTCAGTGTTTATGCTTTTTGAGAATCAACCTAAAATGTCTTATTTGTAGTTGACTCTGCATATTAGGCTGAGAGAGGAGTATTCAAACTTCGGAAAAAAAAAATACACAATTCACCTTTAAGAATAGAAATGCCCTGCTGTTGTGAGCCAGCCTTTATCTTCACAGGCCACATTAAAAAGAACATGCAGCATTTGCATTCTTTAATAAAAAAATAAAAAATTCTTCCATTTTTGTTAAATGTTGCTTGTGCATTCTTTATGTCATTGTAAATATCATGCATATGCTGAATATTGACGTACAACACTGAACAGAACAGCTAGTTCTAGACACAAGTGGTTTAATGTTTGCAATGATAAAACAATATTTGCAGGGTCATTTTAAAATTCGATTACAAAAACTGTATGCTTTTTAGAAAATATTGGCAAGCATTTAAGGACTCAAGCAAATACAATCTTCACAATGCAACCATTTAGAACATAATAACAATCAACAGGCATGTGTCAAAATCTACTTTAAAATCTTTAATGTAAAAATTAATGCGTTGACTTGAAGGATTCTGAATGACTGTACCATGCTGTTTGTAGATCGGTGGTTTTCTGTAGATGTTCAGCCCTTGATCTAAAAGAAAAGAAAATACAGATTTGAAGTTGCACTGAGAGAGAAGGTCCTTCATTTTAAAATACAGATTTTTTAATATTTAACCCATAAACAGAGAAACACAATTAAAAACACATATAAAATGTGGTTGCCAGTGTGTTGCTACTGTATGTGGTTTCTAAAGTTTTCTGGGTGTTTTCGCAGGCCATATGGATGTTAAGCCATTCTGGGTGGTTGCTAGGTGCTTTATGATGACTACAATATACTACAATATTTCAGGGCAGAGAGACGAAGAGAAAAGACAAGCAGACATAGAAATAGCTTTGTATTGTAAGACTGTTTTTTGATATATTTATTATCCTGTTATTGATCTGAAACTGCTTAAAAGGGTGTGATTTTTCAATCAGTGAGACTTTTTGACATTTAAACAGTATATTTAAAATGTTTATATATATATATATATATATATATATATATATATATATATATATATATATATATATATATATATATATATAATGTACGTAAAATATAATAAAAAATCAAGTTTAAAATAATTATGGCAAGTTTTCCTTTAAATCAACACAATCATTTTCATTTAAAGGCACCAACATATATGCATAGTAATAAAGAGTAATAGAATTTTATTAATTAATATATATATATATATATATATATATATATATATATATATATATATATATATATTTTTTTTTTTTTTTTTTTTTACTAAACATTTTAGTAGCCAACATAAAAACATTTCTGAGTGATGACGCAAATGAATAGTTGAATCAGAATTTGGAATCGATTCATTGAAATGAACAGTGTCAACTGATTGCAACTGAAGTTTAACAAGACAAGGAGGCATTGTGGTGTTATGAAACAGATTTAAGGAAACGTATTCACTATGTTATTTAATTTTATATCGGCAGCAAAATAATCTTGAATAAATACTAATTATTCGATATATCCCTCAAGCCACAGTTAAAATGCTTTAGGGAAGATTTAAGACATGATTTGGACACTGGGGGAGAAGCGTGGTGTCAGATCAGCAAAACTGTAATCTATGTATGAGAGAAAAAGACAGATTTATATTATATAATTAAATATTAATTTCAGCCTTTTAAATACACAGACTGATGGCCTGTATCAAACTTTAGATTTGATTTGACTGTGAGAATAGCTCACCAGGTCTGTGGAAGTGCTGAGGCGAGCGTGAAAGGGTGGGTGTGTAATTTTGGCGGCTGTAAATGGGTGAGACAATGGACCCTTGACTCGTAGACCTCTGGAGGATTCGTTCCCTCATGTCATAATAGCCCTGAAGAAACACAGGAAACATCTGGTGTTACAAAAAAATGGTACCATGCAATATCACCTTACATTGAATTGTTACATGTCAAGTTATCTCTGATATTTGAAAATATCATGAATAAATATTCTCCACTTGCAATACTAACTATGCTACTCGCAGGGTCGGGAGGGTTACTTTTACAGTGTATTTAACTACAGAGTGCAGAATTGCTGTAAAATGTAGGTTTTTTTAATGTATTGAGTTAGATGACTCAAGGTCAGTAACTTAAACTAAATACTATGGATTATTTCATCAGCACTGGCAGATTTGACAATAAACAAGAGAAAAAAAAATCTGCCTGTAGTAAGACTAAATACACTTATATTAAAAATATGCTCTCTGAAGTAAAAAAGCCGAAATACCTGATGCTGTGTTGCTTCTCAAGTTAATGTATCTTGTTTTAAGGAGTTTTAGATATTTTTACAGGAAAACATTACAAAAAAAAATTCATTAAGAATAAGATTTTTGCAGTACATCTTTTCCCTAATATAAAACATGAAACTTCTGTCATGTATTTCCCTGTTTTTGTCTAGACTTTTATGTTGAAATTCTTGTTTAGTTCCCCGTTCCTGTTTCCTGTGTTAGTTTTGTAATCCTTTGTAGTTTTATTTCATGATTGGTTCTCCCTGATTGTTTCCCCAGGTGTTCCTTGTTTCCCCTGGTTAGTTTGTCAGTCTTCACATGTTTTGTCATGTTCTGTGTCTGGTTCCCTGTGTTTTGTTTTCTTTATATTCTGAATTACTTTGTTTACTAAAGCTGCACTTAGATCCTCATCTCTCGCCTGCCTCGTTACATCTTCTTAATGTATATATATATAGAATTGCGGCTATACAGTAGTAACTTGTGCATGTATGGGCTGGTAATAGCATTTTAGCTTAGCATAAAGCTAAATGTCAATATGACAATTTACACAAGGTTAATTATTTCTGCTGCTCCAAACTTCAACCCCCCCACATCTTTGTCTGATTGTTTGTGGATTATATTCATAGAATGAGGCAGAACATATATATTTGTAGCTTTCTATATGATGCTAAAGGCTACACTGGTTAGCATTTCTCATATAAACATCCTTTATTCTTGTAAAAATACTCAAATCACATTAAAAAAACTTTATAAGCCATATGTCGTAATATTCATATTTTTATTGGATTCATGTTTCATCTGTCAATGCGTTCCTTACTCTTTCCTTTTAAGCTGTAGAAACATGCTGTAGTTTCTCTGTAAAGTTCTTCAATGAGGCATGTGAAAGCAGACTATATCTGCTTGTATGAATGTAACGTATCATAAGAAAGTGTTTCACCGCTGTTCAAACGCTCTTATATTGCATAATTTATATGGATAAATGTTCTCCAACTGAATAGACTATATATTAAATGAAACAAATGACAATAAAATGCAAAGCAATAAATTCAGTGATTAAAATACTTTTTGAATGTAACTGTATTCTGATTACCAACTATTAAAATTGTAACTGTAATTGTTGTAATAGTGCATTCAGTCATTTTTTTGATAACTGCTAAACTTCCACTCCAAAATATATTTTAGCTTATATTTAAGATTTACACATTTCAATTTCATTACAAAATTCCATCAAATTGAACTTAGTAAACTTTAACTAAATTAAATTAAGAAAACTTGAATAAAAGTACGTTTTCTTACATTTCTTTAAAAGTGTACACTTTCACTAGTGGAATACATTAATCATGGCGGACTGCGAATAGCACATTTTTACGATGGCATTAATAACTGAGAACTTTTATTTTTGTGTGATGCTGCATCTATGCCTCTTGGTTTCAGCACAATGTTACAGAGTTCACCTTTAAACAGTAATACATTTTTAACAACTATAAATGCTTTTCACAAAGTCAATAATATTGTGGAAGACATTTTTGTTTTTTACTCTAAATTAGGGATGTGCACAGATAATCGATATTCGTTTAACTGTTCAACATGCCTGTATTCGAATACCAAAATCAATATCCGGAGATTCAACACGTGCAAGCTCTTCAACTCGACCCAAGCCTGATGGTACCCGACAAACCTGTCGGGTTACAGGCAGGGTTTGGGTCAGTTTTTCAAGTATAGGGGAGTTAGGGGCTGTTCACATGTGTTTTTGTCCATGTCTGCACTGTTTATCAATCGTTTTTCTCTGTAAACGTGCTGGATGTTTTCTTTGACCGTTGCACTGAATTTCACAAAAAAAAAAAATTCAGCATCTCACGCAGGATTGCAACATTGTTTTAGATACATATATAAATAAATAAATTATAAACGCATATTGAGACACCTGCATTCTGTTTCGTTTGTTCCACTGTGTCTAGCTTTTTTGGTGCAGGTGTCACAAAGATGTTCTGAAAAAGTTCAGGTTGCAAAGAGGACTTCATGTAACTTTTACACTGTTACACATAATTCCAGATTGTTTTTCACCTGGCAAAGTTGTTGTGCTTGATAAATGGTAAGCCAATGTTTTTATTTTTTATTTTTTATTTTTTTTCTGGTGTGCAGACAATAATTCCACAATTTAAATGCTAAACCATTTTAAAATCAAAGCTTCCCAAAGAGGCTAATAAACCGCAGCAGTGTCACTCTATGCACATAACGATACTAGCATTTGCCGTCTCACGAAAATGTGAACCTGCCCAGGTAGAGCACCTACCAGATTTGGCACTTAAATTACCTATTTTCTGTTGGGTAAGAATACTGTGTTTCAGGCAGTAACAGTTTGATTATTTTTGTTTAACTTTAAATGTGAGTGATTTTATCATTTGAAGATTTATGTATTGTGCTATTTAGGCTCATAGTTCACAATGCACTTTATTCCCTGCTTTCTGAGTAGTCTTTGACGTATACCCATTACAATAAATGTTCTTAACTCCCGAGTCCTGATGAAAACCTCTCATGGTAATCCAAATATTAGCCTACAAACAGATACCGTGCACATCCTTACTCTAAATCTGACTTACCTCAGCAGTCTGTGTGGGTGATCTGGTCTGAAACAACAGGAAAAAATGTTGAATTCACATTGACACTGGGACACTACTGAAAGGATATTTTTGATACACAAAACTAACTATGGGGGTGAATCTTATGAAATCTGTCAAGAACAAAGTCATATTTCAACCCAAAAGAAAAAGAAAAAATTATTAAATTATGTTTTGCTTGAAAAAATTGAGCAGAAAAGATATATATATATATATATATATATATATATATATATATATATATATATATAATTTAAATTGCTAAGTAATAGGCCTGTATCATGATTTGTTCTACTGCCTCCTTATGCCAATTTAAATAAAAACATTAATGTATTGCAGTAATCTTTTACAGTAATAGAATAAACTATTAATGCATACTGCCAATGATATAAGAATGTACAGCCTATCAATGCACAGGTGAAAGGTCATGTGACTAACTTACTCTGTCATCTGGCATGGGGGAACAGTCTCTCCTGGAGCTCTGCAGCTGTCAACACAACGGCATTATATTGTGTTAATAAAGTCCAGTTCTGTGTCCACAAAATGTGAGGGGAAATTACTGGTTTGGACTAATTTCAGTAAATAAATACCACTTTTGTATAAGCAGAAAAATGCAGAATATTAGTCAACATATTCATCTAACAGAAGAAGTGCCAGAGGTAGTCTGTGTCCAGAACCACAGTGCATTCAATGGCTCTGTTTCAAAACTTAGTGAGCTGCCTACTTAGGCACACTTTCAACACAGAGGCTGTTCCAAAGGTAGGCAGCGTAATTCTGCTGCTTTCTAAGATACCTTCTGTATACCAAATTCAAGGGAAGCATCACATTCATCCTTTGTGGAGAAGACACTCCTATAATGCACTGTGACAAGTGGGCAAAAAAATCCATTCAAGATGGCAGATGGCAGATATACTGAAGCACTGAAATTAAAATTCTTGTCCGAAACCGAAATCCAAACATTATTATTTGAATTTAGAATAATTGAACAAATTCTAGTTGTGATAGGATATCACATTACTCTTTTTAAATATAATTGTAATTTAATAATAATAATGATAATAAAGTTACATTATGCAATAATACAATTTGATTCATAATTTCTCAACTTTTAAACTTTTAAACATTCCAGGAAGAACTTTGAGCTGCGCTAAAAACAGTAGCGCTTAAGCCGTGCATGCTCGCTACGAGTGTGTCATCAACAGAGCAGCGCTCATTCACTGAAGTGCTTTGCACATGCAGATGATATATTAACTTATTAAACGCATCCTTTGCAATTCACAAAACTATTGCATGGCTTAAAGATACTTTGAATATAATGCACGAGTCATATTAACTACTTTAATGGTGCCTTTATGCTTCATTAATGTCATATTAGAGCTTGACAGTAATGGCTATGACACACAATAACACACATTATCAGACAACTACAAAACGCCCTTCATTAATGCGCTAATAACCAAGAGTGCGATCCCTTCACTTCTAGAGATTTTTCACCTATGTGCTTTATGTGCTATGTGCTTCATGTTTATTAGAGTAGCACATTGCTTAGCTTAGCAACATGCTAACGGCAGACTCTATTGAAATCGATTGTGAGTCGAGGCTCCTGTGCACTTCATGTGAGGAACACATTTTGTATGACACACCCATGATATTCTGCTTTCCAAATTAGTCACTTTTAAGGTTCCATGGTGGTTAGGATTTGGCCTTTGATTCCACAAACTGCTACTCTAAGTAGACAACGTACTTGGGTTTTGGAACAGAGCTTATATTTGACTCATTGTTACCTCTCCCACATTCTCTCTTTCATCTGCCTCATCCAGTGAGGTGGTGTAAAGTGGCTCGTAGTTGATTAAATCTGGACGCTCAATGTCATAAATGGCTTTGACCTTGGGAATGGCTGCTAAATCCCTGTAATCAAGGATTTCATTGTCTACTTTTGCCTAGTGAAAAACAAATATACACACAAACACAGACAAGGAGTTACATAGCTATCTACATGACAGCAGTGCAAATCTAAAATTCTCCAAATGCATTCTTCCAGGCCAAAGAGCATTTAAAAATGAGTAAACTAATAATTTTCAGATTTGATGGAAATTGAAAAATATTTTTTGATGGAATGTAACACACATAGTATTCTAGGTATGTTTTATAACATGAGACCATTTATAATCTCTCAAAACACAGCTGTGGATAGTTTACAGAGCATGTAGAGGTTTAAAACAGAAAATATGACAAATGTTACTTACAGTATATTACAACACTGCTGTCAGAATTCACATAGGCGGACAGGAAATCTATGTATCAGAACTATCTATCAGGACATCTATCATTCATACAACATTCTTAAAACAACTACTGGTCTACCGTGTGTCAAGTGTGTAATTTCTGCACCGCTAGTGTTATCAAATGGAATTATAAAAAATTTTGACTGTTTTCAATTAGGTTTCCCTCATTTTCCATCATTCTCTGGATTTGTAGATTAATCGGATTTAATAGCACATATATGTTTAGGTGGCTTTGGAAATTAAAGTTTATACATCTGTATATGTGTGGACATGTATTCACACGGTGGTGCACTTACATATATGGTGTGACCCGGTGAGCTAGGTATGCTTGAACCAGGTCTGGAACATATACTCTCGGACGATGAGCGTGTCGGCTGTGGAAAAAGCAGAGGTTTAGAACCAACATAATACAGTATATTCAACTCCAAGCATGAAACGAAATGACACTACAGGAACATATAAAACAAATACCATTCATTTGCAACAGTCGGATGGACACTACATTGTTGTGACTATTCAGTAAGAGTGATTATTGTTTGGTTTACCTTTGCAAAAAGATTTTTTTTTAGCTGTATTACTTAATTTTTGCTTCATTGCATGTCATTGGAGTCTAATATAGTTGTTTTCTGAATTTGAATATTAAGTAAAATACATTGATACATCTTTTGACTGCTTGCTCAATCTCTTGAAGAATCTCAAATGAGATACATTACGTTATATGAAGATACTCATGGTGTACTAGCACAGAGGTTAGCCAATCATGGCCCAGAAATTGGGTAAGTTAGCTGATCAATTCTGTGACTTAGCAATTGAGTGACATCATAAAAGTTTAAGTGCAAGGAATCCACAACAAATCTGAAATCAATGCAATGTTAATACATAATAAACACATAAATATAAATCCCATTTGCACCTGAATCTACCAATGTTCTAAAACAAAAACATAACTTTGAGCTGTGAACCATGACATATATTATGAAGGGGACACAAGACTGATGACAGAATCCTTGAACCAAACCTAAAAACAAATGTTTACTTATGGAATCATTCATTTGCCTCTTACAAAATGAATGACGCTCATCAATGAGGATTTCATGTTTCAAACAACTGGACATGCTTGAGGATTGAAATGTACATGTGTCTGAAATTACATAGCACACAAGGCTTGATTTGAGGCCTATGTGGTAAAAGCACAATCATAATACAAAGCGTAGCCGGAATGACATGCCAGTCAGGGTTTCCTTTAATTACACTGAAAACTAACTAATTAACTTACAAATCAACTAACGAACTGCGTCACTAACAGAAATGATAACAATAATAAGTCGTACTGTAAATGTCCACTGACAATCGCAAAAATGGACAGGTGACCAGTGTTGGGGAGTAACTTCAAATTGCAATGCTACTTAATAATAGTCTAGTGTTTTCTTAAAAGTCTAGCTATTCATTCAGAAAGCAACCTTTTTGTCTCATTTGTTGGAAAGAGTAATTAATTTCTTAAAAAAAATTATTATAATAAATTCACTAGAACCTGTGCACCATCTTAGGACTTTTTGACGCATGCACACAGCGCTATATGGCACTAGGAAGTGTAATCAAGCTTGAAATCATGATCACCAAGGAGACTGCAGATGTCATGATTTATAGTAAAAAAGGACTTATATTTTGGTCTATTCTCAACCAAAACCGAAGGCATTGATTAAAACACTGGAGTCATATGGATTACTTTTATGCTGTTTTTAAGTGCTTTTTGGAGTTTCAAAATTTTGGTCACCATTCACTTGCATTGTATGGACCTACAGAGCTGAGATATTCTTCCAAAAATCTTCATTTGTGTTCTGCAGAAGAAAGAAAGTCATACACATCTGGGATGGCATGAGGGTGAGTAAATGATAAGAGAATATTTATTTCTGAGTGAACTATTCCTTTAAGTAGCTTCAGTGTAATAACTTAGTAGCTTGTACTGTACTGTAGCTAACTAATTTTTCAAAAGAGTAGCTGACTATAGTTTAACTAATTCTCGGTAACGTGTTACTTTGTCAAGCTAAGTTTCAAAGTAACTTTCCCAAACACTTTGAGTGACAGTACACAATTGACCTCAATGACTCAATCTATGATTACACTGCTATCTGTAGCACCACTTTCTATGAGATGAAATAAACCAGATGTTGATGTTTATGGCTAAAACGGGGTCTGAGCACTGCAGTATCCGGTCAGTGAGGGAGTGCTGCAGCCTGCCACCTTCAGGGGGCAGCACATGGTCATGTGATGCCATGGTGCAGCTAACAGCGAGTACAGTACCTGCCTTTCTGATTTGCTGAGGAGTGCTAGAGATGCAGGCAATAGCTGTGGAGGAAGACACAGGGGTTTGGTTGGACATCAAGCAAGATTCGGAATCACCTATTCTATAGCAGGTGTTCCCGGACAATTTACAACTTTCTTTGAGTGACAGGTCTACTAAAAACCAGTGTGAAGGGCTGCATTGTTCACAAAGAGATAATATCGGTTTACTTTCACGAAAGAGTCAGAATCCAGCACAGACAAACATAGTGACAGCAACAACACAGGACAAACATTAAAACACTGGACATGTAATGAGTTGGATAAGAAGATCTTACCCTCTGTCTCTCTTCGCCTTTAGGTGAATGTTTACAGCTTGGATGCCAAACAGTTGATCCTGTATAAGCAAATGAAACAGATGGTAAAATAAATAAATTAATAAATAAGCTAATTCAAGCCAAGGTAAAATGCACTTTTGGGGTGAAGTTAGGAAATTGGGACACTTTTTGACAAATCGCAAACAACAGAATAAAAATGTCAATGCACACACACACACACACACACACACACACACAAAATATATATATATATATATATATATATATATATATATATATTATTAAGTCAGGTCTCTTCAATCATTCTATGTTGACAATATGTAACAACAACAAAAAAAATTGCTTTCAAGTCCCAAGAGGCATTTAAATGTCACTGGTCCCCCTCCGTGCCAAAATGTGTTCTGCTACAATGAGCAAGTGAAACTGGACAGCAAAAACTTTTTGTTATTTTAAACAAAGGAACATCTGCTCTTTTAATTTATCTCACATTACATTAGTTGGAATATCAAACATTTGGAACAATACTGTACAACAAGAAAATATTTTTGTTCGAAGTAGGCCAGCAAGTCCAAAGCCTTTTTCCAAAAATTAAATTATTAGATTATTTTGCAAATATTGTTTTTTTTAAAGAGCCCATCAAGATAGAATTCATGATATGTTACTTTTAATGGTTCATACACATGTATTTCTCCCCTTTAGCCTATGTAGAAGAAATGTATCTATGCATTATTTGTTTGTTTGTTTTTAATGCCATGCCAGCTTCTATGGCTATTTTCTGGGCAAAATCCAGTTTAAAATATAATAATAGGTAAAACAACTAAAAGCCTATATAAAATGTTTAAAATCAGTTTTTAATATAAACTCTAAAACTGCTGGACAGACTTTTATCTCGCAGCAAACTTTTCGGTACTACATTTCAAGTACTGTTGTTGCAAAAGTCTAAAATTATTTAACATTTCAAAAAAGTTAAAAATTACACTGCTAAATTATCTGGCCCATTTTACTGAATTTCTCCAACTATTTAAAACAGATCATGCTACTTAGACCAGGTCTGTTAAACATTTCTTTATAAAAAAAAATAAATAAAAAAAAAGTTGGGTTAAAATTGTCTGAACATATAACGTTAGTAAAATTACACACGTTCTAAGCACCCTCCTGGAAAATAAGTATACATTTTCTGTTTACTGCAATGTGTATGTTGCTGTCAGTTAAAGTCTCAGACTCACCTTGCAGGAACATCTCCTCTCCTTCAGTAAACATCTGATTACATCTGCTACAACGAGCACAGCTGGGGTGGTAGTGCTTGTCTCCTGCCTGTAGAACGAACACACACACACACACACACACACACACACACACACACACACACAGAAAGTCAGCTGATCAGATAAACATTTGTACACCACAACTACTTAATAGGTTCATTTAAAAACTGTTGGTTCAAAGTTATATCATGTATGACGACAAATATTTTATTCAAATGACCACAACGACTGAGCTTATCAAATATAATACAGAAATGTTCTGTGTTCACAGTCTCTTCAGAGAGAAAAAATCATCGGACAACTCCAGAGAGCTATTCTGCAATTACATCAGTCCCACAACATTCTCTTGTCCGCAAGCAGAAAAGTCTAAATGATGTCACTTCCTCACTCCAAAGGCTCTAACTAACTAGACTGAATGAGCATACCAGAGTATCATGTATCAGAGTATCATATATTACATTAAAAACTTAAATGAACAAACGTGACCCTTCACTTCCACCCTTTGGAAATGTATAGACATTTTATAATTAAAAAAGGAACCCAGCACACACTCAGATACGCTCTCTCACATACACACGCACTGTACTCACTCTGCATATACAAATGTTCAGTCTTACTGCACATCAGGCCTTGTGTAGTATCCTGTGACCTTAATCTACACAAAGTTCTTGGAGTCCATTGTACTTCAGAGCAGCTATACACAAATACATCCTATCATAACAAACAGGAAAGGCTTAAAGTGGCAACTCTCTCTCTCGTACAGCCAATCAGGTTCAATTAGCTGGATTAAACTTTCTGTACTGCGTCCTGTTGCAATACTGCAGAGTCTGTTGCGAAACTCTTGTTAAGCGATCAGATTTTTGTAACATGTATACGTTTGGTTTTGGGACATAGCATGATAATAATGTAGGGTTAGGGTTAGGTATGCTGGACAAGTAAATAATATCTATAACAGGGGTTCTCAATTGGTGGGTCAGCAGGCAAAACAATAACATAATTGTGCATAGTTAGGATCGCAAAATTTTAGGGTTTATATAAGGAGAAAATGCTTCATAGGCTGTGCGTCCAATCAAATGTTACATTATTTTGGCCCAAATTCCTCTGTTATCTGTTAGAAGCTATAGCCAAATTAGGCAGAGGCCAACATGGACAGGTTGTATGACATGCACTCATCCTCAAAAACCATGAACAAAATGACGAAATATGACCCAGACTACATTACATACAGGTTAACTTGCAACTAGGATAAACAATTGAATTTGAACTTTTGTACAATATAAGCAGTTTTGGTCCTGTGATTGGCCACCACTTGATGAAATTCACAATTTTCTTTCCTGTGTTGACAAATTTCCTATTAAAACAGGAAGTTAGACATATCGAAGGGCTTATATTTTCTTTTCTTTTTTTAAATAGCAAATAGCCTTTAGTTTACATCACAAAAAAACAAGCAAAACATTTTTCTGATTTGTGTCACCAGCCCAGAACCTTACAACTGGGCATCTGTTACAGCAGTGTGTCTCTGTGTTTGTTTCTATACCTCCAGTACTTTCCCAGTGATGAATTGCTGACACGCCTCACACTGCACACCAAACAGGACCTGATAATCTTTCTCACAGTAGGGGGTGCCGTCTCTGTGCACATACACATAACAAGTAACTAAATCAGTGCTGCAGAGAAAGAACTGGATACTGGATAGTACTGAACAATGTATTAAATTTAAATTCTTCAGTGATTTGTCTTGCCAAAATTCTACCAATTTGACATTAACCAAATATCTAATTGATTGTGATGGCATAATAGCAAAGTTCAAGTCAGTGTAACTTATGTACAATGTAGAAAAGTCAAAAAGCACATGTACATGGTGGTACATGGCTCTGCCTACATAGGCAGCTGTTTTCTAAGAAAGCACCTTAACTGTCAAGGAACCTATTAAGTAACTGGTTTGGAATGCAAATTCCATAGTAGACTTGACTAAGTCGATTTCAGTAGTGTGGCAATAGCATGTATCTAAGCTAACAACTGAATACCAATAAGCATCAAAATTATGAATGTGTATATGTGTGTATGTCTTACTTGCTGATGTATTCTCCAGTCAGAACTTTGGCACAGGATTTACATTTAAAACAGCCCAAATGCCACTGACTCTCTAGAGCCAAAAGAGCCTGACCATTCTTAATATCTCTGCCACAGCCCGCACAACCTGACAAACACACACGCACACACACACACACACACACAAAAGAGAAAATACAAGTAAAACAGATTTGTCATTCTGAAATACTCCCTTGATGCCTTCATTAAAAAACATCTTCACATGCAGCACAAAACATATAAATGTAAGTTTAACATCACACACTAAAATTTTCAGTAGACAGAAAACTAAATCTAGGACCTTTATATGGCTTTAAATACAGAGCATGCCAAGTCTATCCCTCACAGCAAACAAAACCTAAATATGTTTCTCTGAATAAGGTCAATACAAAAAAGCAACAACAGCAACAACAAAAAATGTCCTATAATATCCTTCAAAAAGCAAAATGACTTCTTAATCCTTCTGTATTATTATTTTGGGGTGAAATATTACTCTGACATGTTCTTGACAGGTTTCATAAGATTCAACCACACAGTAGTTTAGATGTATGTTGCTGTAGTATAATAAGTGTTTTGCACTCACTGCTGGGTCCTGTGACATCTTTGGTGGGTCCAGGAGACATTGGCTCTGCACAGTATTGACACAGACAGTCTTTACCATTGAACGTCACTCTGTCTCCTGCAGGAAACGGCCTCCTGTAGGTCATACAAAAAAACAAAAACAAGCCCCTTTAAAATCCTCCTTAGACTCACCATAAACCACAGTGTCAATTACTGTGCAATGGCCAGTCTGTGTGTGTCTGAGAGTTTCTCTTACTTGCAGACTGTGCACACAAAGCACGCTGGATGGTAGGTCTTTCCGAGTGCGTTCACCACCTCTCCCTCCACAAACTCTCCACAGATGTTACAACGGGTGCCATGGATACGCTGGTAGTCCAGAGTGCACAGGTATTCTCCATTTTTCATGAAGAATCCACCCTGTGCCAGATCGCAGCCACATACTGCAGCAAAGCACACAAATCAATACTGGTTCTCTAAGGTAGTGCATTAATACGACTGATATTGGAGTGGGTAGTATGACCATAATCTTATATCACAGTATGAGTATTTTATGTCAAGGTAATGGTACATGCTCAATATATGACAATCTTTAATTTGTGTGATATGAGCAATATTACTGTCCTGAATTTAAAACAGATTTGGTCATGATGTTCACCACTGTGACATAATTGTTCCCATTGACTGGTGGGTTCTAAGGCAACAATTTACATCTATAACATTTCTGCATCATTACACCCACCTGTATAATGTGTTTTGGGCACAGCGTTTAATAATGTTTATAATATTAAAAATGTTTGATGCTTGCCCGGATTCAAAGCCCACGGCACGTGTCTGTGGTACAGTATACATCACGATATAGGTATGTTTGTTGAAAATTCAATAAAAAATGGTTTATACACTGAAAAAAGGGAAAGCAGCTCTATTGAAAATATTAAACCAGTACAATTGAAATCAACGTAATACATTTATGTTTGAGATGAGAACATAATTGTATTGTGTAAAGTCCAAGTGATATTCAATAGTCATCAAAAAGTGATATGATCACATTGCTATAAATGTTCAAATGGATTCAGACTTCTAACGGATAGTGTTCACTCAACGTGATTTTAATTGCTTGCTCAATTAACTTATTTAAAAGGAGCTAATGCAACACAATCATCTAGCATTTGGTCTCATATTAATTTCATTGTGTACAATCATTATGTTCAATTAATCCAATTGTGAATAAAATATGTGCTATCAATGTATTGCAGCATCATACTTGTTATACAGAGCAAAATAATAATATATATATATATATATATATATATATATATATATATATATATATACATACACACACACACACACACACACACACATATATATATATATATATATATATATACACACACACACACACACACATATATATATATATATATATATATATATATACACACACACACACACACACACACAATTTTACATTTTAAATTTCAATAAGAAACAAGTTTTTGTCGCAACAATATGCAAGGTTCAATAGTTATTTGGACAGATCACATTTAAATTAGGTTAACTCAATTCCTTTAGGTTTTTGCTACACAAAGTATTTAAGTAGAGCCTACAATTTAATTTCTTATTGAAGGAAGTGTGTGTGTGTGTGTGTGTGTGTGTGTGTGTGTGTGTGTGTGTGTGTGTGTGTTTGTGTGTGTGCGTGTGTGTGTGGAACCAATGTCCACAATTGACTTAAGTTAAACCAACAATTTTTCACTCAATCTTTTCCACAATCTTCACTCTTCAACCGGCTAACTGTGCATTATCCTTTGCTTAACAAATAGAGCCTTTATTTAAAGTGTTACCAAAATATGTAACCCAATGTCATGAAGTTCATATATGCAGCTGTAAAAAAACACATTAATCTCAAAGGAATAACAGGTTAATTAGAGTAACTGCGAAAGAGAACACAACAATTCCTTGATGGCCATCATGGCATGGACATGACAGTTTCTCTTTTGAATAAATGTGGAAATTAGCACCGAATCATTTAATCTGATGCATAAATGAATAATTAATCGACTTGATAACATCCTTTGAAACTTTCCTTACAAACTGACTTTGATCTCTGAATGAGCCAGACACAAAAGATTTAATTATCTCTGTGATTTAGCTATTAAACTTTTATTAGTTTTAGTTAAGGTTTTGTTTTAATGCTTTCAGTTCATGCATTTAAGCAGTTTTAAAATCGTCAGAATTAACTAATATATATATATACTGTATAGTATATATATATATTATATATATAATATATATTATATATATAATATATATATATAATACATATATATATATATATAATATATATAATATATATATATAATACTGGTGAGACTATATATATATATATATATATATATATATATATATATATATATATATATATATATATATATATAAATCTGATCTCTCAATAAGAATGCATTTACTGAGAATTAAGGATTTTCTTCTTCTTCTGTTAAAATATTTTCTTCTATCCCAGCTACATAGGCTTACATACAGAGACAACCATATGTAAGCCAATTATAGACTGAATGTTGATTGAGCACTGAATGTTGACTGTAAATGGCGTAACATAATAATCTATTTGGCGGTGTATCTCTCTGGAATGACTAAGGTGATTATTATTACACAGACTTACAGTAAGAATTAAATAATCCTTGAGGGTGTCCAAAACAAAGTGGATTATTCTCAATGCTCTTACAGTAATGTTCCTCACACACTCCGATTAACTGCTTAGAGCACTACAGGCCATGTGGAGCATGTTTGCAAAAAACATTCATTGTTAGCTTGTGTATCTGGAATTCATAACCTAGACAGCATGTTACGGCATCATAGGCACTCCAAACGTGGCAGATGCTCCAAAAGCTAGGCAGCAACCATTTGCTGTCTATTAAGATACCTTGTTTTGGTCAAATTCAAATTCTCATACTTATGAGGTTCCAGAATTACTGAGGTTAGGATACTGCCTTAAAAGGCACCTGCCTATGTAGGCAGTAGACAGCAAGGCTGATCACTTCATTTTGGAACAGAGCCATTAACTGTTTATAACCTGTTTATAAATACTGGTGAGACTTTTTTTTCAGCTAAATCCCTAACCTAACATTGCCAAGTTCCGCTCTTTCTGTCTCTCTCCCTAAGATTATGTTTGAGTCTCTGTCTGATGTGTTAAAGGGCCAGTAAGGTCAAAGAGAATGGTATTAGCTCAGCCTTGTCTGAGGAATAAGGGACTGTTGGCATGGTACATTTTACATATAACAGGCATTACATAAAATATTAATTTTTGAAAGCATAATGAGTATAGTTACTTAAGTAATGCACATTATTTTTGTTTGTATTTATTTACTGACAAGTACAGCTGAAAACCCTTCCCTTCCCCATAACAAGGTATGTGAATTACATACTGCATGTGATTTTTTTCTGGTCGGACACGGTGACATGGCATGCCAAAGTTTTGCTTTTAACTGATGGTTGTATACAGAATATTGTGAATTAACTGATAAAATGCTTGCCTTGTGTGAAGGTAATGCAAAAGTAACACAAAAGTAAGTAACATGTTACTTACCAAAAACTAACAATGTAATGCAATTTTTTTGTAGGAATAACGTGATAATGCAACAAACGATTTGCTGAGAAACAACACAAAATTTATTAAAAAAAAAAAAAAAAAAGCAAAAATCGAGGTCACTGTGAGGTACTTACAATGGAAGAGAATGGGGCCAGTTTTTGGATGGTTTAAAGGCAGAAATGTGAAGCTTATAATTCTATAAAAGCACTTACATTATTACTTCTGTTAAAACTTGTGTATTATTTGAGCTCTAAAGTCGTTTTTAGGGTTTTAGGGTTTGTTGACATTACATCGTCCTGACAATTAAGTTGTAAAATTGGCTATAACTTTACCTAGAAAAGTTTAGTAAATGATACTATCACACTAAAATCATGTTAACACGTTTTGTTTAAGTTTTGTGGCTATACTTTTGAAACAGTGAGTATTTTAATGTTTATGGATTGGCCCAATTCACTTCCATTGTAAGTGCCTCACTGGAAGTCTAAATTAATGTTTTTGGTAATAAATATTATGCCTCAAATTCTGTCGATTGAGCTTACCTTGTATTGAACCAAGAATATTCATTTAACATAGTGCTTGCAGCTGTCTTTATCCTTCTATTTAATACACATATGCGGCAAACTTTATTGCGCACTTGCAGTTTTCCTGCTGCGATTATATAATAGAAGGAAGTAACTGTTTGTAGAGTGTAGTGTAGAGACAAGAAGCGTGATGGGAAAAAGTGGGAATCGAACCCAGGATGTCCGCTTGATAAAAACTCACCCACACTGTCTTTACACACTACGGCTGTCACAGTCTGTCTCCTAAGGACTCTTATTTTGAAGTTTTCCCCCGGACTCCATTTCCCAGGATTCACTGCCCTAATCACTCCTATCAGTTCATCATCATCTGCACCTGCCTTCTACTCCATCCTTTGTTTCTCAGTGTATAAATACCCTCTAGTTTTGTTAAGTCTTTGTCAGTCCTTGAAGTGCTACATTGTGAAGTGTTATATTGTGCTTCGGTTTTGATGTAAAGAGTTAGTATTTGTTCCACTCCAGTGATTACTATTGTTGAGCCTGTTGTTTGTTCCACTCCAACGATTGCTATTAAAGAATTTGAAGTATTTACTCCTGCGTCTCCTCTCTTCCACTCCAGACACCCAACGTTACAACGGCATTGCAGCAACACTTGGTGGTGCAGTTTGACGTAAATTTCTGTGTTTCCACCAGACTACTGGAGTGCAAATAGCCCTGCTGTGTGGCAGGTGTTATTTACACCTAGAGCAAATAGTCATTCCTTTAATATAATCAGAGAACTTCATCAATCTCAATTCTCGCTGCTAAGCTGCTGTTTGTTTTGCATTTCATTGCTTAAAACATGCTGGGTTTTTTTAGGCCTGTGATTGTCCAAAAAGCTCTAAATGTCTGGCCACTATATAAGGACGAAGCTCCTTCAACTAATTCATCTCAGATACACATGAATACACCTAATATTGCCATCATTAGCCACACATAAAATTTCTGTGTGCCACTTAGATTGGCAGTCTAATCACTGAGCAGATCTTACATCATTATGCTGCTGCCTCTGACTCTGGGTTAATTGGATCGCAGCTCAGGCATGTCAGGATTTACTTCTTAACGTACTGAAGGATTCTGTTATATGCAGGTCTTCATCACATGAGCCAAGTATTATCTACAAAATAGCCTGTGTAATCTTAAGTGTTTTCTTAACAGCAGATGGATTTGGTGGACTTACCAAACATTCACCATGACTACATCAGGTCACTATGTCACAGTGTCACAAATTATTATTATTATTTTATTTGTATTTTTATTCACCCAAAAATGAAAATTCTGCCATCATGTACCCTGATGTTGTTCCACAACTGTATGATTTTTATTTTTTTCATCTGTGACACAAAAGAAGATGGTAAGCAGTATGTTAGACTTAGTCAAAATTCACTTTCACTGCAAAAGTGAATAGTGACTGAGGCTGTCATTCTAACATCTCTTTGTGTTCCATGGAATAAAGAAAGTTTTATGGCTCTGTAACAACATAACTATGAGTAAATTATGACAAAATTGTCATTTTTGAGTGAACTATTACTTTTATGGACAATATTTGCTCCCTGGAACTGATTTTCAGGAGCATTTATTACCTTTTGAACAAAGATGTCCCGATACCGGTATCGGAATTGTGTCCGATACTGCGCTTAATTACTTGTACTGGTGCTCGTAAAAATGTTCAGATACCAAAAAGCGATACCATCTGACATAAGAATTAGAGGTCAACCGATAGTGGATTTTGCCGATACCGATAACTAGTGTGGTGGGAAAGGCCAAAAACGAATAAATCGGGCCATAGTTTGTAAAATCGATTTATAAAATTATTTTAAAAAATTATTCTTTCTTTACTATGGTGGGTAAAGAGTCCAAAATGACAAAATTCCCAGAAGCAGTTTTTTGTTTGACCAAAATCCCAATAATAACCAGAAAAATGAAGTTTGGGTTCATTACACGGGACTTTTAAGTATAAACAAGCACGAAACACACCGGGGACTTGATGAAAAACTATCTGTAACTATTGACAGACTTTTACAGATAACTGATAGTTCTAAAAAGCAACTATCAGCACCGATTAATCGGTAAAACGATATATGGGTCTACCTCTAGTACAAATGCCACTGCATAAACATTCAGCGCACAAATTCAAATCACGTTATGTCCTAGTGTGATTATTGATTATAAGTGTGATTATTAAAAATTATAATAATAATGTGATTATTATTATATGAGATAAATATATAGTTTGCATGTGCTGCATGCTTCAAAGTAAATATATCTTGTTTTAAGAATGTTTGAATGTAAATGTGAAGCTGGCTGCTCATACCAAGGAGTTCTAAAACACAATCATGAGCATTGCGCGCTCTGTTTGTAGGAGATGACAGCGAGCAGAGCGTTAATTCACTATGTAGTGCGCAGGACATACAGAATACATACAGGTGCATCTCAATAAATTAGAATGTCGTGGAAAAGTTCATTTATTTCAGTAATTCAACTCAAATTGTGAAACTTGTGTATTAAATAAATTCAGTGCACACAGACTGAAGTAGTTTAAGTCTTTGGTTCTTTTAATTGTGATGATTTTGGCTCACATTTAACAAAAACCCACCAATTCACTATCTCAAAAAATTAGAATATGGTGACATGTCAATCAGCTAATCAACTGTTGAGTGGAAGGAAAAAGCGTGGAAGAAAAAGATGCACAACCAACCGAGAGAACCGCAACCTTATGATTGTCAAGCAAAATTGATTCAAGAATTTGGGTGAACTTCACAAGGAATGGACTGAGGCTGGGGTCAAGGCATCAAGAGCCACCACACACAGACATGTCAAGGAATTTGGCTACAGTTGTCGTATTCCTGTTGTTAAGCCACTCCTGAACCACAGACAACGTCAGAGGCGTCTTACCTGGGCTAAGGAGAAGAAGAACTGGACTGTTGCCCAGTGTTCCAAAGTCCTCTTTTCAGATGAGAGCAAGTTTTTCGTATTTCATTTGGAAACCAAGGTCCTAGAGTCTGGAGGAAGGGTGGAGAAGCTCATAGCCCAAGTTGCTTGAAGTCCAGTGTTAAGTTTCCACAGTCTGTGATGATTTGGGGTGCAATGTCATCTGCTGGTGTTGGTCCATTGTGTTTTTTGAAAACCAAAGTCACTGCACCCATTTACCAAGAAATCTTGGAGCACTTCATGCTTCCTTCTGCTGACCAGCTTTTTAAAGATGCTGATTTCATTTTCCAGCAGGATTTGGCACCTGCCCACACTGCCAAAAGCACCAAAAGTTGGTTAAATGACCATGGTGTTGGTGTGCTTGACTGGCCAGCAAACTCACCAGACCTGAACCCCATAGAGAATCTATGGGGTATTGTCAAGAGGAAAATGAGAAACAAGAGACCAAAAAATGCAGATGATCTGAAGGCCACTGTCAAAGAAACCTGGGCTTCCATACCACCTCAGCAGTGCCACAAACTGATCACCTCCATGCCACGCCGAATTGAGGCAGTAATTAAAGCAAAAGGAGCCCCTACCAAGTATTGAGTACATATACAGTAAATGAACATACTTTCCAGAAGGCCAACAATTCACTAAAAATGTTTTTTTTATTGGTCTTATGATGTATTCTAATTTTTTGAGATAGTGAATTTGTGGGTTTTTGTTAAATGTGAGCCAAAATCATCACAATTAAAAGAACCAAAGACTTAAACTACTTCAGTCTGTGTGCATTGAATTTATTTAATACACGAGTTTCACAATTTGAGTTGAATTACTGAAATAAATGAACTTTTCCACGACATTCTAATTTATTGAGATGCACCTGTATTTATTTAATGAAATAGCAGCCTTTTTCGGTTTAATAATCACATTGGATCACGTAGCGACCTGCTCTGGAGGTGAGAAGTTACCTTCTATAACACATAGAAACGGAAAGGGCTTCACTACAAAATAAAAGTTTCCACCAAAATAAAAGCTAAATTTAAATGGAAGAAAGTATGCGAGAAATAGTTTTGTAATATTCACTGTAATACTACTACTACTACTACTACTACTACTACTACTAATAATAATAAATTAATTAATAATCATTGTTATATTTCAGCAGTATCTACCAACTGTGATATTCTGTTGTGCAGCACTTTATTTGACAAAAATAACCCCACAGTTGTGTTTTGGATTGTGCTGTGACGTTCTGTAAAAAAAAGCACTTAGTTTGATAAAAATAATGCAATATTATGTTGAAATTTAAATGTTCTATTTTCATTTGATTCAGAAATAAAAAAAATAATATAAAAAACCCCCCAAAAAAACAGGTATTGTATAGGTAGGTACCAAAAAGGAAGTATCGAAACTCATTCTTGTTCTCCAAAACATCTTTACCATATAAAAACACACAGCATGTCAATATCCAGTCTCCTAACCAGTGGTCATTTAAATGGTGACCCACTGTAAGTGACCGAATCTGTCCCTACAGAGTTAATGCTATATTTTCACAGTCTGGCAATGACTGTGTCCTCTTCCGTCTTTCTGTGCGTCACGTCTGTTTGTGCCATGTCTGTGTGTGCCGGTGTTTTCCCTCATGTGTTTCAGGTGTCATCGGTGGGTGATTGGCATTTCCAAGGGAATGCTGATTGCTCAGCTTATCAGCAGACCGACGCCACCTGCCCCTCGTTATTTACCTCTTTGGTTGGTCTGTTTCTCTGTATTCAGTTAGTAAGGCTTTGATAGGCCTCAGTCGGTTTCACAGTACTAGTTAGATACTAGTTTTGTTTTGTTTTTTCTCCATTGTGAGTTTTTGTTTGTGTTTTTGCCTTTTTGTTAAATAAAGCTAATTTTAGTTCCATCTCTGCATTTGGGTCCTTCATCTCCACAACACAACTGTGACATATATAGGCAAAAAACACATGTGGGTGGGATTTATTCTAAAGACTTGTTGTAAATGAAGATTCTGAGAAACACAGCTAAATAAGTCAAGCTGGAAGTTATCTTTAACAATTACACGGTCAGCCTGACTTCTGGTGGGAGAGATGAGTCATGAGAGACTCAGGGAAGAGCTTTTAGACATGGCTTCAGAAACATCGATCCAGAACTGCAGCGCCACAGACACAGAGGAGTTTACTGTTAGTATGCAACCAGAAAACCAGCAGGGTGAATCTCCTGTGGTTTTCACTGTTTTGTCAGTTAACTAAAAAAAGTCAAAAATAATATTTAGTGAGACTGAATTAATCTGACTACATTTGGATATACCAACAAAAGTCATTTTTAAGCATCAGATGAGGCAGAAATATTTATTTATGGAAACAAATTTTCAGTTTTAACAGTGTAAAGAACATGCCGGGTCATATTTCACACATGTTTTACCCTTATGAGTTGTTTGCACTTTCGCATTATTTTCATGACAATTCACAGGGTTCCCACTCTTTTCAACCAATTAATTTCCATGACTTTTCTATGAATTTTCCATGACTTGAAAGCTAATTTCCATGCCCAAACATTCAGCCTTTCATTCTGAAAATGGCACCAAAATTGCATAATCGCAAATTTTAGTGCCCAAAGTACTTCGGTAGTGAGCACATAATTTTTCAGAATTATATTTGAAATAGGCTTTTGTGTCTTTACTGCAGAGTTAGAGACTTTTTCTGCAGTTGATGTTTTCTCTGTACCACCCGTGCTAAAATAATCATTAATTGAAGATACGGTAGCTTGAGCAGTTCCTGCACGTTGGTGTTTTTTGCTCCTCATGTGGCTGCTCAAAGACGCCTCCACCATATTAGAAAGATCAAAAGACTTACAACATAATATGCATGCTGACCGTGTAGGATCCCGATCCTTTGCCAGCCATTTTTCATACCTGGCCACGCTGAGCCAGGCATTAAAAAAGGTGCACTTTCATGGCTTGCTAAACTTAGCTGTAAAAGATGTGCTACATGCTAAAGAAGCTTACGTGAAAATTAGCAAAGAGAGACACACTTCACTGAAATAAGCAGGTTAATGACAATAGACCTATATCACACTATGGGTTTTGGAACGCAGAAGTAAATGTTTGCAGGGTAAAATTTGACAGCAGTGAATGGGAGATCACAGCAAAAATTACTTTCATTTACCCATTTGCTCCAAAAGAAAAAATCCTCTATTACGTTTGAATGACTTTCCAGAAGAGTAAAAAAATAGAGAAAGGTGGATTAAGATAGTAAAATGGGATAAGATGCCAAATTTACTGTCACTCTCTCAGCAGCTGTAATAGAAACCCCCTCGCAGCTGTGGTAATTTGTTTTTTTAAACTAATTCCAGGGTAATATAACACAAAGTATAATGTTATAAATGTACACTCAATATTTAAAGTTGCAGTATGTAAGATTCAGAAACCCTTGTTATTAATGACACCTGTGGATGTTAAGTGAACTGCAGCCAGCTAATTGTTGCTCGTGCTCGCGCACACACTCCAAAGGGACGCGAGCGAGCATCCAAAACAATGACCTAACGTACAAAGAGACTGAAGGTGATTCACCGACATCATGCTGACAGATGAGGTAGCATAATTAAAATTACACAGTTATGATTGTTTTACTACAAACTTTGAGACTGTATATTATATTTGACTATAAAAAACAAAGTGTGGATATAGGCCTGGCAATGCGAGACTGTAGTTTGAAGTAATCACTTTTCTTTGCATGATACATTGACTGCATTTATATGTCGGCATTAGCTAGCTAGCCAGCTTTATCAGTAGTTGTTAGCTAAATTTGGTGGATGATGACAGTAGCTGTTTATAAAATAGACTGTACATTATAAATATGTTGACACAATTCTGAAAAGTTATGTTACACTAATGAATGGGTCTTTTTGCATTATCTTGAACATTGTCAAGCATTAATTTCATGTGTTATTGTAGTTTACCTCGCTGAATAATTACAGATTAACCTTGATTATGACTGTGCAGGCAAGATCAAGTTAGCTAAAATTACACAGATCAGTCCTTATGGCACTATATTTCACATGCTTTGCAGTTATGTAAGCTTACCTGTCCAATTAGAAGAACGTCAATTCAGGGTCGGTTTTGATCCCCAAAACCGAACGAAGATCCCTTCATGAATCAAATGCCCTGCCGATGTTCAATCTAGTTTTCGTTCGACCACGATCACATTTCAGCTTAGCCAGATGGGATTCAATAGATACAATTTTTTTTTTTTTTTGGCTTACTCAGAGTTTGTGTAGGAGTCAGTGTTGTGCTGGGAGCTGGACGTTTCCTGGATTCCACCTCTAAGGCCTTGTCCACACTAATACGTTTTCGTTTGAAAATGCATCTTTTTCTCTCCGTTTTGGCCTTCCGTCCACACTGAGATGGCATTTTTGTCCGCGAATACGGAGCTTTTTGAAAACGCACTCCAAAGTGGATAAATTTGAAAACGCCGTTTTCGCATTGTAGTGTGGACTGTGAAAACGGATGCTTTCGAAAACGATGGCGCATTTTTAGTCATATGAACCATTCAGTCCAAAACAAGATGGTGGACGATGTTGTATCACAGTTGTTTTGGCTACTCTCCAGTTCTCTGCAGTTGTTGTTCAGCGGCAGAACGCAAAGACAGTTGCGTTTCAGACCGTACATTGCCGCGACGTTTCAAAGAGGCGGAAAGTAAATAAACGTCTGACAGAAATGACGCATGTCGAAGCATCTTACGATTTACTCATGCGCAGTACAGGGACGTAAGCATTTTCAGACGTTTCAGTGTGGATGAGCAACTTTTGGAAAACGCTTGAAAATGCTAGTGTGGATGGAGAGCGTTTTGAAACGAAAACGCCGTTTTCAAATGTATCTGGATTAATGTAGACGTAGCCTAAGGTAACATTACCTAGTGTTGCAGACTGTTGTCGCTGTTGAATAGCGAAAGAGAAGCACTGAGGCAAGGCTTTCGGGAGCACGCATAAACATCACATCCTTTGGATTTTCCCGGCAAAAGCGACCCGAAAAATACCGTGAAAATCAGTCTACAGGCTTTAATAGGCAACCTCTTTTATTTAAGGATAGTGATCATATGAAGCCATTTATTATCACATAGATGTTTGGCTCCTTTTTAAATCATAATAATAACAGAAATCACCCAAATGGCCCTGATCAAAAGTTTATATACCCTTGAATGTTTGGCCTTGTTACAGACACACAAGGTGACACACACAGGTTTATATGGCAATTAAAGGTTAATTTCCCACACCTGTGGCTTTTAAAATTGCAATTAGTGTCTGTGTATAAATAGTCAATGAGTTTGTTAGCTCTCACATGGATGCACTGAGCAGGCTAGATACTGAGCCATGGGGAGCCGAAAAGAACTGTCAAAAGACACCTTGACACACCTCACAGCTTCTGCACACTGTAATTTGGAGTGACGAGACCAAAATAGAGCTTTATGGTCACAGCCATAAGCGCTATGTTTGGAGAGGGGTCAACAAGACCTATAGTGAAAAGAATCCCATTCCCACTGTGAAGCATGGTGGTGGCTCACTGATGTTTTGGGGGTGTGTGAGCTCTAAAGGCACGGGGAATCTTGTGAAAATTGATGGCAAGATGAATGCAGCATGTTATCAGAAAATACTGGCAGACAATTTACATTCTTCTGCACGAAAGCTGTGCATGGGATGTGCTTGGATTTCCAGCACGACAATGACCCTAAGCACAAGGCCAAGTTGACCCTCCAGTGGTTACAGCAGAAAAAGGTGAAGGTTCTAGAGTAGCCATCACAGTCTCCTGACCTTAATATCATCGAGCCACTCTGGGGAGATCTCAAACGTGCAGTTCATGCAAGATGACCAAAGATTTTGCCAGGACGAATGGGCAGATATACCACCTGCAAGAATTTGGGGCCTCATAGACAACTATTACAGAAGACTGCACACTGTCATTGATGCTAAAGGGGGCAATACACAGTATTAAGAACTAAGGGTATGCAGACTTTTGTACAGGGGTCATTTCATTTTTTACTTTGTTGCCATGTTTTGTTTTATGATTGTGCCATTCTGTTATAACCTACAGTTGAATATGAATCCCATAAGAAATAAAAGAAATGCGTTTTGCCTGCTCACTCATGTTTTCTTTAAAAATGGTACATATATTACCAGTTCTCCAAGGGTATGCAAACTTTTGAGCACAACTGTATGTCCATATATAATAATCATTCACTCACCTTTGCATGTGAAGCACTTGATGTGGAAGTGTTTAGCCTGCACTCGTAATACCTCTCCCTTGCAAACCTCTCCACATTTAGCACAGCATATCAAAGGCTTCTCCGTCTGTTGGTGAGTTTCCTGTGTATGGGCCACTATATAGAAAAAAAGAGAGTCTTATGTCATGGTCTGTTCCAGTGTCTACAGAGTGACTGTGTTTATATTAGGTGTCTTTAACTACTATGTACTAATATTAAAATACATACAATACAATGTACTTATTGTGTAACTCCATGTTGTTCTGCAAAATCCTCACAAGATTCACATTTGCTGCTACTGAGGTTGAGGTTCGGGTAGGTTAGGGGTAGGGTTAGGTTAGGGTTAGGGGTTAAGTTTAAAAGTGTAACTAGAGATGTAATTTTATGCAGGTACTTTAAATGAAAGTACAATGTAACAACTTCATTCCAATAAGTACTTTGTATGCTTAAGTACACAGTAGTTAAAGATGCCTAATATAAAGAGGCTCTTTTTTGGAGGGCTCTTAAAAGCGTGAAACTGACTTATATTTTTCCCTATTGAGATGAATGGGGATGCTAACAGATAGCTATCTCCAAGTATATTTACACTTTGACTAGAATATAGACTTTTTGAAAGGGCTTATCAGCAGTAATACTGTTGCAATATAGATCAAACTAGGTCATATCATATACACTACAGAGAAGTGAAACCCCTCTTCCCCAAATCAGAGTTAATGAGGCAAGATACTACATCACTCACTGTGAGTGTTGCATATAAAACACAGCTAATCCCTGTACTATTGAATTAACATCACAGGGAAGGCTGCATGTTTGTGCTTGCATGTACCAGTACATGTGTGTGTGTGTATGTGTGTTGGATGGGACGAGCCTCATGGGGCAAACACAGAAATTTAATGCCGACATCCATAAATATTTATGAGTAGTCTCTTTTCCTCTGCCCCCTTTCCATGCCCCCTCCACCCTCTGTCACAACCTAAACAAAGCACTGGAAAGACAAAACGGTGCCGTCTCTCTCACTGCCAGAGCCAAAGCATCATTATCCTCTGAACGTATTCTTCATTTGTGGAAATATTATCTGTCATGGGCTTATGTCAAAGAGCATAACATTAAAAACATTAAAAGGGGTAACAACAATTATGGTGAAACTAAACCAACTAAACTAAAACATATGGAAAATGTGAGTGGTGCTTACCCATGCAAAAGTCACAAAATGCTACAGTGTTGTAGGTGGTTGCCAGGGTGTTGCTATGAGGTTGCTAGGGTGTTAAGGTTGGTTGCTTACAAGCAAAATTCAAAAGGGTCCCATTTATGCTGATTCAGCACAATTTGTCACAATATGAATAAGTGTGCTGGTCAGAACATTTAACCTCTGGATATGAGAGGCAAGAATTACTGCTATTACATCAGCATCACTGAGACCATAAGAACACCAAAAACCATGAGCACATTTACAGTATATGTATGTTAAAAAGGCTCTGTGTGACACTATTGGAACTGGTACTAATCATCACATTTGTGAATTCGTATAAACATTGTTTTCAAAAGCAAATCGGTAACACTTTACAATAAGGTTCCATTTGTTAACATTAGTTAGCATGAACTAACAATGAACAATACTTTTACACCATGTTATAATATTGTTTAACATATAGTAATACACTGGTAAAATCAAAAGTTGTATATGATAACATTAGTTAATGCACTATGAACTTACATCAACTAACAATGAACAATTGTATTTTTATTAACTAACATTAACAAAGGTTAATAAATGTCAAAAAACATATTGTTCATTGTCCATGATACATGATAATGCATTAACTAATGTTAGCAAATGGAACCTTATTGTGAAGTGTTACCAGCAAAACAATGTGGGAGATATATCCTCATCATTAATATACCATGTTTGTGATGGATTGTTTACTATCAGTCATGACAGGATATTTTATTGGATGTTTTTCTTTTACAAAAAAGTACTATGGTATTAACATAATATATACCACATAAAAGCCATGACAATACCATGTTTTTGGACACTAGCATGATGGTAATCTTGCATTCTTTGAAGAAACTTACAGTATAATTTAAATACCATGGTACAGTAAGTGAATATAATAAACATTACCATGTGATATATCAAAGTACCAAGGTATCTCCACAGTAGATTTTTGTAGGAGTTAGTCCAGCTCACTTATTTTGCTGTTTTTATGGAACAACCCCAAACCATAGTAATATTCATAATATTGCATAGTATTAAAGTACCTATTGTGACTATTTTAATAAACAATTAAAATAGTAAAAATAGACAAATAACTATTTTAATGGAGTAAAGAATAACACGCTAATTATATTCTCAAACAAATCAATAGTGAAAGCCTATAAGCATATTATAACAAATTGCAGGAAAGTTAAAGTGACAGTTCACCACAAAAAATGAACATTCTGACATCATTTAAAATGTAATTCCAAACCTGCTATGACTTAATTAAGAGGACAAAAAAAGAAGAATTTTCACACTGCTCTGTCCCGTACAACGAAAGTCATACAGGTTTGGGACAACATGATTTTCATTTTGGCTTCCTTTAAGGAAGTCACATTATACTACAACAATACAAAATACAATACAAAAATAAATGTTTTGTTCAACTGCATGTTTGTACAAAGGCAAGTGAGGCTATTAAAATGTCAATGTAACACGGATAAACTTTACAATTGCAGTCTTTCCTCTAAGGGTTTAAAAAAGGCAATACATGTTCCATTCACTCTCTTCATAGGGAAAGATGCTTGAATTCTGCGTCTCTGCAGATGAACTGCAATGGGGATTAGACATCTTTAAAGAGACAAATGCAGGCAAGGCGAGACACAACAATGGACTCTACCTTCTTGCGAGTGTTGCTATGGTTACGGCTGCGGGATGAGCGTGTCTACCTCACGGATCTGCGCCCCATTTAAAACTGCAACACTGCCAAAAACAAAACCAATGACAGAAGAATGGACAAGCCCTTTATTCCAATCACCTTTGCACCTGAGAGGTCAGACTGCAACACAAAGGGCTTAGAAAAGGCTTCTTTCTGTTATTTAACCATTCCTGTGATTAAAATAGATCACACACAGTGGCTAAATCCAAACATGGTGCAACCAGAACACAAGCAAAGATTGTCATTCTACATCTGACAGAGGAAGAGCAAATTACAGACACAAATATCACCTAAAATATCAGATCAAACCAGCAGCTCTGCAGATAAAGCACTATGCTGGGACCATAATTGATGAAAGAACAGCAAATAAGGAACAAATCTTTCATTTATTTCGTTCTACATTAATTGTGGGAAGCAAAACTTGTGTTTAAGTGCTTGGATTAGAAACAACAAAGGTTTAGGTTATGATAAACTTCTTGAAAGATATGAAAGTGACTGTTCTGCAAGCTCATAATGGACTAATTACTCTGAGAGAAGAAAATGAATCAATAACTATCACCAAAACTCACAACCAACCACCGAGCCATAAACAATCAGTTACCTTTCTTCTTAACCATGACCATCAGGGATAATTGAAGATGAATCAATAATCAGTCCTGGTGGACTAGTATCCAGGGAGATGAGAGATACAGCATCCAAAAAGCTGAACTACAAATCCAGCCTACGAATATGTATGGATAAGAGGGATGAAAATGAGTGACATGTATGAGAGAAAAAAAGAAAGCTTGTCTCCAAAATGACAGAGGCAGTCCAGTACCTGCCTGCTCCCCTGTACCCATCCTCTGTCTCCTCCTTCTGTCCCATCCCCCTTTTTGTCTCATTAATCCGAGGACTCACCCATCTCTCTCTGCAGTGTGGAAATTACCAGCATTGCCATGTGACATAAGCAGAATTTATTATACAGACACAGTGGAGTGTAACTGGCTAATTTGGAAAGATTAAGCTCAGTATTAAAAAAGTTTAAATTATCAAAAGCTAAATATAAAATCTACATCTTAAATCTAAATATTAAATCTAAATCTTAAAGGTGTAGACTACCTGACAGATATCACTGAAATCTGTGTCCTGAGAAATAATAACAGCCCTTGGCTCAGTCAAAAGCAATAAAGAGCCAATCAGAAATGCTCTCTACCTGTTTTACCTATTTTATTATTTTTTTAAATAAAAGGAGTACATTATGCCACAAATGCTGTTAACTGAGCTCAACTTCTATTGAACTCGGAATATTCCTTTAAAGGTGCATTTCGTAAAATGTGTGTTTATGTTGCGCTTATAGCTAGCAATGGAGATGCAACACAAAAACAGAAGTTCTCAGTTCCCGATTGCAATTTTTTTTTTTTTATTGCTTTGGTTCTATTTTCTCTACTAAGTAAGTGGTACATTTTCAAAACTCTTAGTACAAAACACCAAACTGATCACACTTATAACAAAGCATTTCATTTAGTCAAAACCTGCTTTCATGCTTTATTAGGATTGTACATGTTTCCTGTCAGAGAATGATTGTTTTTAAATACAAGATTATTGTGATGTAATGAGAACATTTGGTTTAATCGCCAAAACACAACAGAATGATCTTATTTTAATTTAGTAATTTTAACAATAAGTTAATTCAATAGCAAACAATGCAATATATGTTTGCTCAAACACACACAAATGCTCATACACACACTTTGAATGTGGAGCATGCAGTACTGTAAACAACAGTGGTTATGATATAAATTGGCAAGATTGTAACACAAATTCAGAGTTTGGTTTTCGTGTTTCAAACATGAAATTAGATGCTGATTCTTTAAAAACACATAAAATAATCAAACAGTTGAAAATCTTTAGATATACCAAATGATTTATTGATTAACCATTAAGATTATTATTATGCATTCGGTCTCAGATATTTGGCTCATTGGTCGCTTCCACCTGAGAGAGCCCCTCCCTGGTTTTGTACTGAACAGGAAGTTCTTGCCCCTGTTTTGCCATTGCAAAGCCTTTCTATTAAACTAACCGGAGAAGTTAAGTCTCACCCCGTTATCTCACTCTTGCACGCGGTATGGACAAAAGTGTCCAGAGTGTTTAATTCGGACATTTATTTAAATGTTGCCTCGAGCATATGGATGAACCCAAAATTACGTATTAATAAGTCCCCTTTCTGCTGGTCAGAGTGGATTGTGAGGGGGGTTACTACACTCAGTGACCTATATGAGAGTGGAGTGTTGAGATCTTTTGAAAATTTGGTTCAACATTTTAGGATTCACAGATCTCAGTTCTTTAGGTATTTACAGCTGCGCCACCTGCTCTGTACTATTTTTGGGAGTAGCATACACCCCCCTAAAGCGGCAGATACTCTGGAAGTGGTGATTACTGCTTTTGTAAAAGGTCATGAGGCATCAGTGTATTACTCCCTTTTAATTAAAAGTCTGGGGGATGGAGCTTTAACTTCTTTCAAGAGATTATGGGAGAATGATTTAAACTTGGTATTGGAGGAGGGAGAGTGGGCTAAGATTCTAAAAAACGTCAAGTCTACATCTAGAGATGCAATGGTGTGCCTGATGCAATTTAAGATTTTGCATCGATTCTATTGGACCCCCTCTAGATTGTATAGACTTGGTCTCAAAGACACACCTACCTGCTGGCGATGCCAGTCAAAAGACAGGGACACAACCACTGTTTTTTGGTGGTGGGTTAAGATTCAAGAATTTTGTTTGAGGGTTCAGAATTGAATGTGTGATGTGTTGGGTGCTCGGGTTTCATTTTGCCCCAGGCTCTGTGTTCTAGGTGATGGGACAGTAGTTGATGTAGGGGATGGGTTCATGAAGAGTTTGGTCCTGGCTGGTGTTGTGATTGGAAGACAGGTCATCCTTAGGGGATGGAAGTCAGCTGGAGTGCCCTCGTTTCGGGAGTGGTGCACGGCGCTGGGCAGGGTGGCGGCTTTTGAGGGGAGATGTTAAATGTGTGTATGCTTTCTTATTGTTTGTTTTTGGTTTTTTTGTTGTTTCTGTGTTTTTTGTTTCTAAATACTTTGTTTATTTTTGTGTCATTATTAATTTACTATCAGACCACTGAGGTGTGTGTTTGTGTCGGGTTGGTGGGGGGGGCCAAGAACTACCAACTTTTTCACAATAACTGACAGGAAAGTCTGTCGTGAAAAATGACCAATCATAGTTTTTGTTTTATCGTGTCGTTTAGGGGCGGGCCTATCTGAAATATAGTTGATACCACAATAATAGACCAGTTAGAAAATAGTCATCCAAACAGTTATACAGCAGTGTCAGTCTAAGGCAAGCTGTACAGACAATGCCAAAGAAATTAGAGGAAATGTGCTGACATGAATCAGACTATCTCATAAGAAGCACTGTTCTTTTGAATCAATCTGAAACAGCACTGTGCTGTTAAATAATGATGACTCATCGTTATCGACAACTGCACTGTGATAGATTTGTAATCCCATTAACGTTTCCATTAAAACCACTGCAAGACTCCACACTTGCTGTGTCTCTTTACACTACTCAAATATCCCAGTAAAAGCCTTTATATCATTCAAAGGAATATAAGGAAATGACTACGAGAGCTGATTGTTTGCTTATCATTTAATCTACCAGACCTTGACATGTGGCCTTGTTATTAGATTATCAATGTTATTTGCTTCATCTGTGAGTGGTCATAATGTTTTGGCTCATTTGTGTATATATAAATTAAATATGATGACATGGGAAATCGACAAGTTGCTTCTGAATGTTCATGTACCCTAAAATCGACCCCATTTTGACAAATAACTGTCAAGTGGCATTTCGATCAGACATTTAAACCTCTTTACCTTTCCCCATGGCAAAACTGATTGCGAGCAACCACCGAGACATAGGTTCTGGTCCCATGGAAACCAGGAAGTAATTGTGTTCACAAAAACAATGATGAATGTGATTCGGAGGTTGCATTTTCATTCTAAAATTAAATTCTTACTCCACTGACGGTTAGATTTAGGTTTGGGGTTTAGGCTTGGGTTTTAGAGTTAAAAAAAATGCATTCCTGCTGATTGTATTACATCATCTACAACTAAAAATGCAACTTGCTTTTAGCGCCACGCTGTACACAGTTCACCTCCAGGAAACTGGAGCTCACATGTGCCCATACATTCAACAACACTTCCAGCTTCAGCCACTGGGGGCAGTAATTCTAGTTTTGGTAAGCACAGAATGATTTCAGCAGAACCTAGGAATTCACAGAGCAATCATCAGTCTGGTAAATTTTACCCTAAAATATTGATGTTGACTAAAAGAAAAAAATTCTTGGACGTTTTATGTCAAAAAAACCTCCCTTCAAAAAAAAAAAATAAAAATAAATAAATTATGTTCTTTTTCCACATCTGTTTCAACTGAAACTTTACCCAAACAACAGTAACAAGCAAATCTCAGGAAATCTGAAGATTGCATCTTTGGCTGGCTGTGGATGTGGGAAATCTGACAAGCTGGATTTGCCTGATGGTTCCATGTAATACAAGAGTAAAGCCTTTTTTTTTTTTTTGGGTTGCTTTACGCATCTTTTAGATGTTTTTAAATACATAAAATGATAAATTAAAACAATGTGACCGTCAATTTTGGCATTTCTGTACTAATAATATATTGCATAATGCTTTCTCTTCCTCATACACACACAACAAATGTTTTATGTTTCTTCACACAGACTAGCACTACCTTTTGATTAGCATAATTTATTACTTCCATCCTATTAACAGCATGTAATCCCTTTTCACTTTCACAACCTGCTTTAGCCCACATACACTCAATGGAAACTCTAAGCACCACTCATGAGGGAATAAAAAGGGTCAACCTGTCATCAAACATCTGTTAGAGCAAGATGAAATCTCCATTAGAGAAAAAGGCAACTAAAGACAGTAAGGGGCCGTTCATACAGAACTCATTCTTGCATCCAAAACAGGAATCCAACAGATGAAGCAAAACAAGCTTTCTAGTTTAACTACTTTTAACTATAACAGCAAGATATACTGATGACCAACTTTATTTGGGGTGAACCCTCCATTTTAAAATATATAATCAAATTTTACAATTGAACTTTCTCAATTGATCTTCTATAAAACTTTTGGCTCCCAAATGCGGACCTAGATCACACCCAAACTAAATGATATTCATCTGATCTCATGTGATCAAATCAAAGAAGCTCACATTTCTAACTGTGGTGTGTTAATGTGTGATGTTAAGGTTTGAAGAACAATTCTTATATAAAGTTCATAACTGTTCATACCAGGTTCCAGGCTCTCAGTCAGGTAGTAGTCATCAGGATTAATGAACGGCAGCTGTTGCATCATGGACTGTTTTGGGATGAGGTACAGCACCTCCACCACATGACCGTCCTTTATGATTGACATTCGTTTGACAGAGTTCCTGCGTTTGATCCTGGTGCGGTTCACCTGTTGACTGCGTCCCGAGCCACAGATCTTCCCTAGGCTTTTCAGAGTGGGAAGGGAAGGCATGGCTGTGGTTCACACTTAGTCCACACAAACGTGGTGCTTTAGGAAGTAGTTTTACTCCCCTCAATAGATTGAATATCCAAGATAAATAACGAATGATGATCTCACAGAAACACCTTTGACAGAATGGTGAGGGCCATATCTGCAAAAAAAGCCAAACTGCAGGGAAAGCCTCAAATTTTTGGATTAATAAATCTTTAATCTTCAACCATATGCTCACTTGTCATGTGAGTTGATTTTATGGTTGCCAGCCCAAAAATAAAGAGATATTTCTTACTGCTTAGACCACTTAGTCCACACAAACAAACTTAGTGTTTTAGGAAGTAGTCTTACTCGCCTCAATAGACTGAATATCCAAGGTAGATGATGAGTGATGATCTCCCTTTGACCCAGAGGCCACATCTGCAGAAAGAGCAAGATCCCCCAGGTGAGATTCCCCAACTCAGTTCAGATAAATAAATCTTCATTCTTCAACCAAATGTTTATTTGTTATGTGATCTAATTTTGTGGTTGCCAGCCCAGAAGCAATGCTCTTCCATTTGAAAAATGGAATGAATTTCCTACTTTTTAGTTTTTCCACTTAGTCCTCTTAGGAAGGTACTTGGTACCTTAGGAAATCTCACTTCTCACCAGTGAGACCCCCTGCCGAAAAACCTTTGATCTGTGGATTAGCACATTTCCAATTTCTCACTTGTCCCGAAAACGGAATTTTTTGGTTTTCAAAATGCAATGCTCTTCCCTCTGAAATGGATATTTCCTACCTCTTAGTCTACCTAGTCCTAGAACTCGTCTTCTCACTCCCTTGAATAGACTGAAGATCCAAGGTTAAAAACCCAGTGGTCAGGGCTGCATCTGCAGATAAACAGATCTTCAATCTTTAACCAATTGCTCATTTGTCCTTAAGCTGATTTTGTGGTTGTGAGATGCAAAGCTCTTTACTTTGAAAAGCCTATTTCAAAAGTACACAAAATTGGTACCTTAGGGACCAGTCTTCTCACTCCCTTCAAAAGGCTGAATATCCAAGCGAAATGTGTGAGTGGTGATCTCCTAGAAACGCCTTTGACCCAGAGGTCAAAGCTACGTACTGTACCTGCAGGCGAATCTGCAGAAATAGCCAGACTGGCGAGAATCTCAACCGAAAACCTATGATCTTCAGATTAACAAATCTCCAATCTCCATCCAAATGCTTATCTTAGTCCTGGGAGCTGTTGTTGTGGTTGCCAGATGCAATGTTTCTTCATACTTCATAGTCCAATTTAGTCCTCGCACATACAAAGTGCTTTAGGAAATAGGTCTTCTCACACCCTTTAAAAAAAACAAAAACTCAATATCCAAGCCAAATGGGCTGTGATTTCCTAGAAACCCATTTGACCCAGAGGTCAAGGTCATGTACCATCAGGTGAATCAAGCTTGTGAGACCATTGCCCAAAATGGATCTTTAGATTAACAAATCTTCAGTCTTTAACCAAAAGCTCACTTGTCCTGAGAGCTGTTGTTATGGTTCTTCTTTCTTTGAAAATAGTATTTTCTACCTCAAGAGCCTGAACACAACAGGCACATCAATTCAGTGGCCCTGCTTCAGGTGAAGACCACAGGTGAACCCCAAGCCAGAGTGGACAGCAAGCAAGCTCCTTGGCTACTCCTAAGAGGCTTAACCCTGATGTCTACGCCATGATTATCTCTTGGACAGGGTCAGGCAATGCCACCATAGCTGCTGCACAAGCTCCTCGGTGAGAGCAGTTTAACAACACAACTAAAAATACTCTGTTCTAAATGCAAATGTGGATGAACATCTGTGACGAGGAGGAGGGCGTGGCCGGCCGTGAGAGTGCACGTCTGAAGCTGAGTCAATTAATCAGCGGGAGAGAGAGATAAAGGGGAGCCGGAGACGCCAGTTCGGGAGAGAGAGAGAGACACATGCGGCCGTGCTATGTGTATTTTTTTATATTTGTTTAAGTTAATTTATGCATTAAAAGTTTATGTTGATTGTTCTGCCAATTTCCGCCTCCTCCTTGCCCATCCTTTACCTGTTACAACATCTTTGAACCAATTACCATGCCCTTATTTGTACCGTTTAATTCTGTTTCTATATGTAACAAGTAATGCACTTGAAGAATATGTTTTCTTGCAGAGATTAGTTAAGAATGCATCTGTGCTTACAAATATAAGCAGATATTGTTGTGACAAACACCTTTAAATCTTTAATCATGGGATTTTCTAGTTCAGCTGAGGAAAAGCTATCAGAAAGAAAAGATCTGATGGTACAAAGATGAAGAGATTATGATGTTACATTGTGGCAACAACAATAGGCTTTATGAGCTCACATATGCATGCAGACCTAATATTAAAGCTAAGCAAACATGTTTTGAAAAGTGTTTTTTGGTATTTTGAAGTCATAAAAAATTATTATTTTTTTTTTTTTTTTTTTACTTAAAGGGACAGTTAACCCAGAAATGTTTATCTGGTCATCATTTACTCAACCTTATTGTCTCAAACCCATATGATGCTCTCTCTTCCATGGAAACCAAAAAGAAAGGTTAGGCAGAATGACAGCCTCAGTCCCCATTCACTTATATTGTATGGGAAAGTTAATTGTGACTAAGGCTTACATTCTCCTTTTGTGTTCCAATAAAGAAAGAAATACAGGTATGGAACAACATGAAGGTGAGTAAATGATGAGAAAATTCAAATTTGTGTGTAAATCATAACTTCAAATCGTTCACTCATTGCACGAGACGTTAAAAAAAACAAAGGGAGAAAAAAAACAGCGAAACTTGATGCAGCACAACAAAAATGTTCATTTGATGCACTTGTACATAAATCAACAGTGTGTACAAATGCAAAAATACTGATTTTATATAACAGTATATTGGCCATCTTTATAATGTTATTTTTCAATGTTACTGCCTCAGCAGATGGATAAACCTCATCATAGCTAAATGTTTTTTATTTATTACGGGGTAATCTAAAACAAAATATAATGTTATAAATTTACATTACATAGTAAAAATTGAAAATATTAAATTTTTTGCAAAATTTACACTATCATCACAGTCTGTTTACAGGGTCCATATACACTCCCAATTCAGTTTAAACAGCAATCCCAATCTCAGCCTAACCCGTTCATGAGATTACAGACATCCCATATATTAATAATTGTAATTAATCATTTTGAAAACGTTTCCCATCTGAACAGTGCTTTAGTCTAAAGTCACTGTCATTGACTGAGTTAATGCACTTAATGTTAATAGAAAAGCACTAACCTACTGCCTTTATGATATTGCACAGTGAAAAATCAGATTTAACAGACATGTGCTGCTCTTGTGGAGGGTCTTTCTGTGCTCAGATGCATTAGAGAGGCTGTGTGTACTATGTAATTTATTTTTATGCTCATTAGAGTATGGCATTAGCGAAGCAACATGTTAATGCTAAACTCTATCGAAATCAATTGAGATTACAATTACAGCTGCTACAATTAGCCTAATCCAAAAAAAAAAAAAAAAAAAAAAAAAAAAACAGTGCAGCATTAAAGAAATAATTTGCCCAAAAATGAAAATTCTCTCATCATTTACTCACCCTCATGCCATCCCAGATGTTTATGGCTGTCTTTCTTCTGCAGAACACAAATTAAGATTTTTAGAAGAATATTTCTGCTCTGTAGGTCCGTACAATGCAAGTGTATGGGTGTCAACATTTTGATGCTCCAAAAATCACATAGGTCAGCATAAATGTAATCCAGATGACTCCAGTAGTTTAATCCATGTCTTCAGAAGCAATATGATAGGTTTGGGTGAGAAACAGATCAATATTTAGGTAAATTTTTGCTAGAAATGGTCCTCCCTGCCCAGTAGGGGGGCGTATGCATGAAGAATATGAATCGCCAAAAACACAAGAAGAAGAATGTGAAAGTGAAAGTGGAGATTGACTGAGCAGGGAGGAGAATATAAAGTAAAAATTAACTAAAATATTGATCTGATCACCCACACCTATCAAATCGTTTCTGAAGATATTGATTTAACCAATGGAGTCATCTGGATTACTTTTATGCTGACCTATGTGATTTTTGGAGTGTCAAAAAGACCTGAGAAATTCTTCTAAAAATCTTTGTTTGTGTTCTGCTGAAGAAAGAAAGTCATACATATCCAGGATATGTATGGAATTTCCGTTTTTGGGTGAACTATTCCTTTAACAAATAAAAGACATCTCCTTTGTATGTTTACTGTGTATAATATTGTTAAAAATTTAACAACAGTTAGTTTTCAAGCAGTAGAAAATAATTACAAATAATCAAGCATCTTGTTTTGGATGTGTAGTCATATGGAATGCATATACCCCAAACACAAATTACAATATAAAGAGAAATAATGGACAATTATTATTATTATTATTATTATTATTATTATTATTATTTAACTGTGCAGCCCTATAAAGCATTCCAAATCAGTTCCATTCAATTAGGATGCTGCCTTAGATAACAGTCGCCTTGGCAGTAAACAGCAAAGGCAGCTCACTAGGTTTTGTAACATAGCCACACTGTGTTTTGCAAATGCCAGAAAATTTCACAGACATATTTTGAAACACACTGAGCAGGATTAGAGGGAATATAAACTATGTCGTGGGTTTTAGAGATTCTGCATGTAATCTGTAAACTGTCAAACATCAAAAATAATTTACATGTAGATTGAAAATTAGATTTCAAAGGGAGGGGCACAGAGTGATGGAGAAGGAAAAGGTTTGTGAGAAGAAAGAGACAAAGAGGGATGAACTTGCTTTTCTCATGATATTGCTCTGGTTCTGAGTGATATAGTGCTTCATAAATAACAGAACTCTGCTCTCTGTTTCTCAAGGTCCATTCACTTGACTCATGCGCCGCTCTGAACTCCACACGTAAAAGCAGTGGAATTAGCATCACATAAGGGTAGTTTGTAGGGCTTTCAATTGATTAAAATCTTCAATTGAATTAATTACATTATATGCTGATTAATTAATCAGATTAATCACAATTAATCACATATCAATATTTGCTGATAAAGGCCCCCAAATAAAAATAGTTCAATATATAATTAATTAATTTGTATAAATAATCATTTTTAAATCATTATAAATATATACGATAAATATAATAATTCAGATAATTAAAATACATTACATTATTGTGGCAGACAAGTTCAGCATTGATTATATTGACAATTATTATTATTCAGTATTAAAATTCCAAACCCCATTATATCTGCTGAAAGACTAAAAAACTGCTGCCAAGTAATTTCCATATTTTTTGTTCATGTGGTTTCAGCAGCAATCAAAGTAAATACCAACTAAAGTCTCAATCGCTATCATAAGCTCTGAGAACATCTTATGGCATGACATAATAAAAAATAAAAAAAGGCATACTGAAGAGTTTATCGTGCCTCTGAGCAATAAAATCAATCATCCACTGATATGAGCTCAGCATCTGCTGTGATTTAAAAAGACTACAAGCAAAAAAAAACTAAAAAGTAAAGACCCAAACCAGCACAGTGCATCACACTGAATGAATGTGTTTCCTCTTCATGCTACATTCATATATTATTTTTCTTATTTTTTGTATTTACTTTCCCATTGAAATCCCATGCTTTTTATACATACTAGTTTGCCATTTTTCCAGTGAAGTAGAAAATTCAGTATATTAGCTTAGCCTAAATAAACATCAGAGTTAGGGCAGAGGTAGAGTTTGCATAAAGCTCCCTTGCAGGGTTGGGCAAAAATCAGAATTTAGGAATTGGCTCCCTATCATCAGTTCATGAGTTTGGATATGAATCGAATTGGCTATGCCCCATAGGATGTTGAATTGGAATTGGAATGACATGCATTTACGAACTACAATTCAAAGAAATTCAACACAGTCACACAACAGGAATTTCATTGGTTCATTTTTTATTTTATTTTTATTTATTTTTTTATTAAAACATTAAATGAAAACAATCTGATCACCTGAGACTGCCATGGCTGAATCACAACATGCTGATATTTAGTACTGGTGAGCAGCTTTTGTGATATTGCTTACAGATAATAATACTAATAACTATAACCATTTAATATTATATTATTGTTATAATGAGTATTATTTCTACTACTTTGAATATTACACTTTTATACTGTAGTAATATTTTTTCTTCAATTTCATGCATCCAGTTAAATAAAGCTCTCGTTTCAGCGGGACTTTTATTTTGAAAGACCTTTGAAGTTCTTCCTGTTTTTGAAGGGTTCATTATATCAAACTGTAGCGCCGAGGAGGGCGGGGCCGGGCTGGAATGAGACACACCCGGTCCCCAATCAGCCTGATGGGGCGCGCGAGGGATAAAGGCAGCCGGGGACGACAGTTCGAGAGAGAGAGAATTACAGACAGCTGTGCTGTGTGTTTTTACTTGTGTGTTTTGTTTAATAAATTATTTAAGTTGTCAAGCCGGTTCTCGCCTACTCCTTTCCACTGAACCCCCTTACACTGGTGCCGAAACCCGGGAAGGAGGGGGGATTCCCGTCGCAGGGTCCTCGACACTGCCGTCCACCCAGGGGAGCACTGCTGCTGTCCGACGGGGGACTGAGTAGCCCGACCACCCGGACGCGTAGCCCGACCACCCGGACGCGGGGAACGGCCTCCGTCCGCGAGGCGAGTGGGGACAGGGCTCCCCGACCGCCTGGAGCGAGGGAGCCGCTGCCGGGGGCGGAGGAGTGCCCTGCCGTCCCCCGGGAATGCGGAGGGGTCGAGAGAAGACCGCTGTCCGCGGGGGGAGGAGGGAAGCGACTCCCCGACCGCCTGGAGTGGTAGGGCCGCTGCCAGGGGCGGAGGAGAGTCACCACGGGACGCCGGGAACGCAGAGGGGCGTTCTGTCTGTTGGGGGTCGGAGGTCTGACTCCGGTCCGCCCAGGGAGGAGCGGCTGCAGTCCGCCTGAGAGGGTGGAGTAGTGATCGAGGACCACGCGACGGCGCATCAGAGAACCGGTGAGTTTCTTTTTCTCTCTCTCTCTCTGTCGCTCCTTGTTGGCCCTTCCCTCGCCATTTTGTGTTGTGTTTTTTCCCCTCCTGTCTCCTCCCAGGTCGAGGAAGGCGGGGAGGACCCGCCGGCAGTCGGGGCGTAAGGCACGCCCCCCCGGAGAGGAAGGGTGGGGGATGTACGTCATGCCGGGGGCTCCCCGGCCTGAGGCAATGCCGGGAGGAGTGTAGCGCCGAGGAGGGCGGGGCCGGGCTGGAATGAGACACACCCGGTTCCCAATCAGCCTGATGGGTCGCGCGAGGGATAAAGGCGGCCGGGGACGACAGTTCGAGAGAGAAAGAATTACAGACAGCTGTGCTGTGTGTTTTTAGTTGTGTGTTTTGTTTACTAAATTAAGTTGTCAAGCTGGTTCTCGCCTCCTCCTTTCCACTGAACCCCCTTACACAAACTTTCAACTCAAAACTATTACATTACATTACGCTAATGGCAGCATACTTTAATATTGTACTGAAATTAACAACAAGATGATATCGTACTGTTTTAAATTTTTTGGCATCGTGATATTTCGTTAATCGGTATACCGCACAACCCTAACCTACATCACATATTTTGACTAATTAGGCCTATTTATTCCAGATATTTCATTTGCTTAGCTTTATTTGGAAGATTTTGGGGTAAATTATAAGAACATTCTGGGAACAAAGTGTTCTTCCACTAAAATGCAAGTTATTGAATTAAATTAATAAATCATATATTAAATACAAATTTAAAGGTGGCATATACACTCACTGAGAACTTTATTAGGAACACTATGGTTCGACGAGTTGTGCATTCTGAGATGCTATTGTGCTCACTACAATTGTACAGAGTGGTTATCCGAGTTACCGTAGCGTTTCTGTCAGCTCGAACCAGTCTGCCATTCTCCGTTCACCTCTCTCATCAACAAGGCATTTTTGTCCACAGAACTTCCGCTCAGTGGATGTTTTTTGTTTTTGGCAGCATTCTGAATAAATTCTAGAGACTGTTGTGCGTGAAAATCCCAGGAGATCAGCAGCTACAGAAATACTCAAACCAGCCCATCTGGCACCTACAATCATGCCATGGTCGAAATCACTGGAGATCAACCATCAGAATGGGGAAAAAATGTGATGTGAACATTAACTGAAATGATTTGCATTACATGATGATGAATGATGATTTTTTGCATTACACTGCTGCCACATGATTGGCTGATTAGATAATTGCATGAATAAGTACATGTAGAGATGTTCCCAATAAAGTACCCAGGGAGTGTAGATAGCCACCTATAAATTTAATGCAGTAAAAATAAAGTGGCATTTAAAACATGTATTATTCATATAATTTTATGTTACTAGAAATAACTCATATGTTGTGTGCATGATAACGTTTATGGGTAATTGAAAAAATAAAAGAAAAAAATGTAATGTATTCAGCAAGTGTATTAATATTTTTGAATATAATTCCATTTGAATTCTACTTCCTTAAATTCAAATTCCATTAATAGTTCCTGCATCCTGTTTGCTACCTCATCCCAAACTCAGGAATCTCTCTGCTGCAGAGCAAATCATCAAATTTCACCTCACATAACTGATCTAGCTTCAGCTGTAGTGCAGAATTCCCTTACCAAGGAAAACGATAACACATGTACACATGCCAAGCGCAGACACAAAGGGAATAAGTCTCCAACAAATACATTAACATATAAATCATTTGCAAGAAAGACAACTGGCCAGCTCTCCCACGGTCCGAGACCTTGCTTACCGTCAAGTCCGAAGCAGGACGTAATTTTTTGGGCGTAACTGCACAGTCCATCGTACGGAGGCTGTTTTTGCTGCTGCACTGCACTCCTTTCCCCCATGTCTACTGACAAACACACACACGCTTACACACTTGTGTTCCTGCTCAAACACTCACAGGACGGCCCAGGCAGGACATTCTAAGGCTCCGTCCTCATCAATAATTCACATTCACACGTGGCCATCATGTGCGCACACACACCAGACTCACACACTCTCGCGCACACATACACACTCACAAAATGTGCTGAGACAGTGTGCCCTTGCTGTGTGTGTTCTGGTGTCTGGACTGGGAGGAAGTGGAGGAGGAGACTCGGGTTACCGTGGTACCCGTTGCCAAGGATAGGCCGGTGATGCTGCAGTCTCACAGGTAGAAGCGAGCTGGTGCAGAGCAAGGGTGGGGCATTTACGGGATGAGCAGAGCTATCGACTCTTTAATGGACCAGACGGAAACAAAGATACATGCACACACACAAAACAAAGATCAAACACATGAACATTGGCTTTTCTATCATGGTGAAAAAGCAAATTTTCATTTAGTACCTGTTTTTATACCAAGATAAAGATATTTTCTAACCCCTAAACCTAACTGAAACATTTTCGCATTTTTATATTAACAACAAAAATGAAAATTCCAGTATCATTTACTCAGTTACAAACCTGTAAGATTTTCTTTTTTATGTGGAACAAAGAATAGTTCATGTTTTCATCCAATGAAAGTGAATGGTGACTGAGGTTGTCAACATTCTGTCTAACATCTGCTTTTGTGCTCCATGGAAGAAAGCAAGTCATACTGGTTTGGAACAACAATTAAAGTTCATTATAACTATTAAAGAGGTTGTTAATGTTTAAAAGTTGTTTAAACCTGAGACACAGCATGGCAGCATTGCAACAAACCCCATTTCCAGAAGATTTGGGACATTTTGTAAAATGTCAAAAAACAAGAATCTGTGATTTGTTAATTCTCTTGAACCTTTATTTAACTGACAAAAATACAAAGAAAAGATCTCCAATGTTTTAACTAACCAACTTATTAGTATTTAATAGACCCACTCTACCATACAGGCCTAACTGGTGGAGTGCTGCAGAGATGGTTGTTCTTCTGGAAGGTTCTCCTCTCTCCACAGAGAAATGCAGGAGCTCTGTCAGAGTGACTATCAGGTTCTTGGTCACCTCCTTGACTAAGGCCCTTCTTCCCTGTTCGCTCAGTTTGGCCAGGCGGCCAGCTCTAGGAAGAGTCCTGGTGGTTCCAAACTTCTTCCATTTACGGATGATGGAGGCCACTGTGCTCATTGGGACCTTCAATGCTGCAGACATTTTTCTGTACCCTTCCCCAGATCTGTGCCTCGATACAATCCTATCTCAAAGGTCTACAGACAATTCCTTGGACTTCATGGCTTGGTTTGTGCTCTGACATGCACTGTTAACTGTGGGACCTTATTTAGACAGGTGTGTGCCTTTCCAAATCATGTCCAATCAACTGAATGTACCACAGGTGGACTCCAATCAAGTTGTAGAAACATCTCAAGGATGATCAGTGGAAACAGGATGCACCTGAGCTCAATTTTGAGTGTCATGGCAAAGGCTGTGAATACTTATGTACATGTGATTTTTTTTCTTTCGTTTTTTATTTTTAATAACTTTGCAAAGATTTCAAACAAACTTCTTTCACGTTGTCATTATGGGGTATTGTTTGTAGAATTTTGAGGAAAATAATGAATTTAATCCATTTTGGAATAAGGCTATAACATAACAAAATGTGGAAAAAGTGAAGCGCTGTGAATGCTTTCCGGATGCACTGTATGCTGCCATCAAGACAACATCTTTTCCCAGGAAGTCCATGGTTATTTCAGCAAGACAATTCCAGGCCTCATTCTGCACGTGCTACAACGGAGTGGCTTCGTAGACACGGAGTGCGTGTGCTTGACTGGCCTGTCGGCAGTCCAGATCTGTCTCCTATTTAAAATGAATGGCGCATCATGAAGAGGAGAATCAAACAACGACGACCATGGACTGCTGAGTAGCTCAAGTATTGTATCAAGCAAGAATGAGCAAAAATTCCACTTGCAAAACTGCAACAATTTATATCCTCTGTTCCCAAATGATTAAAATATGTAATTAAAAGGAAAGGTGATGTAACAGTGGTAAACATGCCCGTGTCCCAACATTTTTTGTGTGTTGCAGGCATCAAATTCAAAATTTGTTTACATTTACAAACTACAATTAAGTTGGTCAGTGAAAACATTGGTAATCTTTTCTTTGTACTTTTCTCAGTTAAATAAAGGTTCAAGAGAATTAATAAATCACAGATTCTTGTTTTTTTGCATTTTACAAAATGTCCCAACTTTTCTGAAAATGGGGTTTGTATTAAACATGGTAAAAAAACTAAATAAAATAAAAAACTACAAATAATAATAGCTGACAGTATGAACTGTATCATAATGCATATTGAATATTTACATCCTGTGATTATACTTTTTAAACAATGTTTTTTTTATTTTTTTTTTTTATGCACTGGACTCATTCACTTCCATCGTAAGTGCCTTACAGTAATATTTTTTTTTTTCCTTTTAAATAAATGCACGAGTCAAAATAATTTTTTGTAATCAACATTATACCACAAATGCTGTCAATTGAGCTTAAAACTTGTATTGAATCCAGATTATTCCTTAAACATACAGTATACCACATAGTTTTAACTTAGTAGCTGCAAAAACGTAAAGCAAATTTACTTTACTGTAACTTAGTATGGCAACATTTTATTTAATAAACCCTTTGAGATGCTTCTATTTTCCAAATGACTCTCAAAAATCTAAACCGCATACTTTATTATGGTCTACAATAAGAGGAGATGCTAAAATAGAATGAAGGAAAAGTGATTCTCTCTTTTATCAAGATCAGCTCATCAATGATATGTGGTTGTGTTGGTAAGCTGCTTGACTTCTTCAAGCAGTTCACTCACAAGACATGGGAACATGGCCATTGGTCAATAATACAGACTGATTTATTGATTTACTTAAGAGCAACAGCATTAAAACATGTCAAAGTGCTGACCTGTGCAAAAGGAAAAAACATGGACATTCTGTACACCTCTTGCACTTAACGTTGCACCATGAATGTATTATTATGTGCATTTAACAATTACCAGTTTTATAACCTTTAACAGTCTACCAATGGTCTATCTAGTTAATATGTTTGCTTGAGATCTATGGATGAAATTTGCAGGCAAGCTCAATTGGAAACTATTATATACTTTAGAAGAGATGTCAGTACATGCGCTGCAACCCTGGCGTTGCATTCAGCATGCAGTTCCAGTTCATTTACGCAATAGAATACAGAAACTAGTCAGGGTAACACTGCTCCTGATCACCCTGTCGGGGTTTATTTTGTGATAATGACCGGCTGGTTCTACATTATTCCTTGCATATGCACCCAAAACATCTTCCATGTGAAGGTGCACCTAATCATTTTTTTTATTAAATTTTTTTTTTTGAGTCTCCTCGACTTACACTGACTGAGGCAGCATCATTCAAACTCGTGGTTATCAGTTTCCAATGCCATTGTAGAGATTCACTAATCACAGTCAGCCATTTAATTTATCAGTTAAAGTGTCCCAAAAAAAAAAACAGGGTAAATACTGAGATTAAAGGTGGAGTAAGTGATTCCTGAGAAAGACTATTGATACTTGACCTCAAGAGCCAAACAAACACAACCCTCTCTTCAGTGCTCCATCAAAAGCCCCGCCCCCCAAATTCATGCACACGCAATAGTGTTGTGTGGATCAGTCCGATCCACTTTGTTTATTTTCCCATTTACAGAGCCAGGGCTGTGTACAACACCGGATTTTTATCAGCACACAAACAGAACGGACAGTTAGCGGACAGTGAAGAGATATTTGCGGAATTTGACAAAAAGTGTATTGGATTAAAATGACTTACTCCACCTTTAAGCGAGTAGTATTCGGCTGGTCATGTGATCCTAACATGGCAGCCCCCATGAGGTGACCATCTCCGTTTAGAAAAACATATCTTTAATAAGGTTACTGATGTGACTGGAGTCTTCATCTTATGCGAGTGGTCGTGATTTTAAACGTGTTTTAAAATTACAATTAATTTCTTTAGGAGGAAAACTTTTGAATGAGGAAAAAATGTCTGATTGCACCTTTAAACTTGTGCTTTATATACAGCGGTAAGTTCTACCTAAGTCCTTTTTAAAGCTCTACTCTGGCGCCATTTATTGGTGAACTAATTGTAAATTCAACTATTTATCATGAAAAATTCTCCATGCCATCCCAGGTGTTTATGATTTTCTTTCTTCTGCTGAACACAAAGATTTTTAGAAGAATATTTTAGCTCTCTAAGTCCTCACAATGCATGTGAATGGGTACCAAAATTTTGAAGCTCCAGAAGGACAAAAAGGCAGCATAAAAGTAATCCATAAGACTCAAGTGGATACATCTATATCTTCAGAAATGATATAAGTGTAGCTGAGAAACAGATCAATATTAAAGTCATTTTTACCATCACTCTCCACTTTCACATTCTTTTGTTTTTGTTGATTTGCGTTCTTCGTGGATATCGCCACCTACTGGGCAAGGAGGATAATTTATGGTAAAAACTGACTTAAAGGACTTGTGTACTATTTGAGCTGTAAAGTTGTTTCAATTGTCATTTTTACAGTTGTTTTAGGATTTGTTGACATTACTTCATCATGGTAATGAAGTTGTAAAATTGGCGATTTTTGCTTTTTTTTTTAAGAAAAGGAGGAACGAGTCGAAATACATTTTTATGGCAATCAACAGTATGCCACAAATGCTTTCGATTGAGCTTAACTTGTACTGAGCCCGGAACATTCCTTTAAATAATGATTGATGATTCATGAATAATTAAATAATAAATGAACCTATGAAATTCAAAACATTTTTTTTTTTTCTAAAATGTAAGACTGTTAGTTACTAATTACAGGTGCTGTAAGTGGCTTCATGTGCTGTGCTCGTGAATAAATGTGTCCCACTCACCTTGCACAGACATGAACAAGAACAGCTTGTCCGTACAGACAGAGGAATCAATTTCTCATGGCTCTGTCAGAGACTGATGTACACGGATCCACAATGCGCGTTAAACACCATTGATCTGCAGGATGCTCCAGGTCGTGTCTAGAAGGAATCCCTCTCTCGTCAACTTCAGTTAAGGTGCTTTCGCCTGTGCTTTTTTGCTCACACCTCATCGTATTAATGATGGAAAGTATTAGAAACTTCAATAATATCAATAATATTACATTATTATTGTTATTATTATCATTATCATAGAGTGACTATTTGCACTAGGTGAATTTGAAGAACATTAAAGACAGTTTGTGTTAAATAAAGGAGGGTAACAGATTTCGGTAACCTCTAGTGTTGCCTTGTCAGATTTGGTGAATCTGCTGTATCTCTGTAGTGGTTCACATCAGACCAAAATGCTTTTTAGGGAATAAAACAGAGGAGTTTAGACATTGCCAGAATGAATTTGGAGAACATTAAAGACTTTAACATTAAAATGCTTTTTAAGAGATAAATCAGTGGAGTTTAGACATCAATTTTGGGAAAATAATAATAATAATAATAAAGTATTATTATTAATAATAGTAATAATAATACTGATAATAATAGTGATCGTGCACGTGCGCCAAGCGTGTTCTCGCGCCAACATTTGATGAACAGCGACCTCTAATCACAGATTTCTTTAGGTCACCAATTTTGGCACAACAATTTAGCTATTATAGAGAGTTCCCAGTGTCCTGCATATGCAAGCAAAAAAATTAATTAAAATAAAATAAAATAAAATAAATTTAGTACTACATTCTAAAGCATTTATTATAAACAGTGTTTACCAGTGTTCTGCATATTTTTATTTTGGTGTAATAAGCAGATGTCAAATTACATTTAAATAGTTTGAGTAAACGCTTCAGACATGAAATCAAAATTGACCCAACGTACTTTTTTAATGCACATTCTTAGTTTTATTGTGCAAAATCAGTGCATGTCATATAACTAACATAAAAAGTCTTCGCAATCTTTTATTAAAATTAAATAACTTACACTACCGGTCAAAAGTTTTGAAACACTTGACTGAAATGTTTCTCATGATCTTAAAAATCTTTTGATCTGAAGGCGTATGCTTAAATGTTTGAAATTAGTTTTGTAGACAAAAATATAATTGTGCCACCATATTAATTTATTTCATTATAAAACTAAAATGTAATTAAACAAAAAAAAAATTTAAAAAAAGAAGTTTTTTGAAATTGATGACTTGGACCAAATAATAAAGAAAAGCAGCCACTAAGTGCCCAACATAGATGGGAACTCCTTCAATACTGTTTAAAAATCATCCCAGGGTGATACCTCAAGAAGTTGGTTGAGAAAATGTCTGCAAATTCTAGGCAAAGGGTGACTACTTAGAAGATGCTAAAATATAACAGTTTTTATTTATTTTGGATTTTGTTTAGTCACAACATAATTCCCATAGTTCCATTTGTTATTCCATAGTTTTGATGACTTTACTATTATTCTAAAATGTAAAAAAAATAAAAATAAAAAAAAAAAAAAAAAATTATAATAAAGAATGAGTGTTTCAAGACTTACTCCAGCTTTAAAAAAATGTCCTTTGTGCTGTTTCGTTTTGATTTGAACTTGTTAATTTGTTGTGAACAGTCAAAAAAACTGACCAGCTGAGGGAACTGGCACTTGGGTGTCATCTCTTGGTAGGCTGGGGATTTCTGCTGGAAACTTTTTTCACTGGTCACGGACACTGTGAATTTTTGGGAGTGACAACCGCACAAGTCATGAGTGATAAAGGTGCACTCAGTAATTGTTTTCCTTATTAAAAAAAAGTTTAACTCCTAAAGACATGAATTGTAATTTTGCAAAACATGTAGGAAATCATGACCACTCACAATAAAATGAAGACACCAGTCATAAACAGTCAGAAGATCACATACACTTAGGTTGAAGTCATTAAAACTCATTTTTTAAACCACTCCACAGATTTAATATTAGCAAACTATAGTGTTGGCAAGTCGTTTAGGACATCTACTTTGTGCATGACATGAGTAATGTTTCCAACAATTGTTTACAGACAGAATGTTTCACTTTTAATTGACTATATCACAATTCCAGTGGGTCAGAAGTTTACATACACCAAGTTAACTGCCTTTAAGCAGCTTGGAAAATTCCAGAAAATGATGTCAAGCCTTTAGACAATTAGCTTCTGATAGGAGGTGTACTGAATTGGAGGTGTACCTTTGGATGTATTTTAAGGCCTACCTTCAAACTCAGTGCCGCTTTGCTTGACATCATGGGAAAATGATTTTTGAAAAGAAATCAGCCAAGACCTCAGAAAAAAAAATTGTGAAAACAAGTCTGGTTCATCCTTGGGAGCAATTTCCAAATGCCTGAAGGTACAACGTTCATCTTTACAAATAATAGTATGCAAGTATAAACCCCATGGGACCACGCAGCCATCATACCGCTCAGGAAGGAGACGCGTTCTGTCTCCTAGAGATGAACGTAGTTTGGTGCGAAAAGTGCAAATCAATCCCAGAACAGCAGCAAAGGACCTTGTGAAGATGCTGGAGGAAACAGATAGACAAGTATCTATATCCACAGTAAAACAAGTCCTATATTGACATAACCTGAAAGGCTGCTCAGCAAGGAAGAAGCCACTGCTCCAAAACCAAAATAAAAAAGCCAGACTACAGTCTGCAAGTGCACATGGGGACAAAGATCTTACTTTTAGGAGAAATGTCCTCTGGTCTGATAAAACTAAAATTGAACTGTTTGGCCATAATGACCATCGTTTTGTTTGGAGGAAAAAGGGTGAGGCTTGCAAGCCGAAGAACACCATCCCAACTGTGAAGCATGTGGGTGGCAGCATCATGTTGTGGGGGTGCTTTGCTGCAGGAGGGACTGGTGCACTTCACAAAATAGATGGCATCATGGGGAAGGAAAATTATGTGGATATATTGAAGCAACATCTCAAGACATCAGCCAGGAAGTTAAAACTTGGTCACAAATGGGTCTTCCAAATGGACAATAACCCCAAGCATACCTTCAAAGTTGTGGCAAAATGGCTTAAGGACAACAAAGTCAAGGTATTGGAGTGGTCATCACAAAGCCCTGACCTCAATCTGATAGAAAATGTGTGGGCAGAACTGAAAAAGCATGTGCAAGGAGGCCTACAAACCTGACTCAGTTACACCAGTTCTGTCTGGAGGAATGGGCCAAAATTCCAGCAACTTATTGTGAGAAGCTTGTGAAAGGCTACCCAAAATGTTGTGACCCAAGTACAAACAATTCAAAGGCAATGCTACCAAATACTAACAAAGTGTATGTAAACTTCTGACCCACTGGGAATGTGATGAAAGAAATAAGAGCTGAAATAAATCATTCTCTCTTCTATTATTCTGACATTTCACATTCTTAAAATAAAGTAGTGATCCTAACTGACCTAAAACAGGGAATGTTTTCTCCGATTAAATGTCAGGAATTGTGAAAAATGTTTAAATGTATTTGGCTATGGTGTATGTAAACTTCTGACCAACTGTATGTAACCTTATAAAAGCTGTTTAATTCTACATGTAGAGGATCCACACATGGGGGCTGGCATGTTAGAACCACATGACCAGCTGAATACTACTCGCTTAATCTCAGTAACTGTCCTTTTATTTGACACTTTCACTCACTGATTGAAGTAATCATGGCTGACTGTGAATACTACATTTCTACAATGGCATCCGAAACTGAAAACTATTGATTTTAAATGATGTTGCAACCAAAATGCTAGGTGTCAGTGTGAGTCCAAATGACAAAGACAAAAGTTACTGAGTGCACCTAATAAATCAGGGCCTTTTGTTTGAACATTGTTTCTACTTGAAATACGCTGATTGCAAGTTGAGAATATGGTTTGAAGAAAACAGAAAACTGCAATACCACACCAAGAAAATGTTGAGAAAAGCAAATATTTAATATGGACGGACTAAAGTGAATAAAGCAAATCCACAGGAGAGAGCAAATCTCATGGGAGAGATTTACAGCCCCAACAGAATCAAGCAATGGGTTAGATTAAGTCAAATTACATTTTTCTCTAAAATGATAACCGTTTAACCTTGATAACCTTGTTCTCCTAAAAAGTGTCATATTGTGACACCATGGCAGTGATGCTCAAATTCAACAGAAAAAAGTCACATGACTGAGCAACATCTGTACAAGAAATAGGTAGAAATCAGTTGAGCAAAACAAAGTTTTAGCTCTAAGCAGATAAATTACATAGAGAAATCAAGCTTTATACGTTTACAGGAGAAAGCCCAGACTTTTTTTTTTTTTTTTTAAACCAACTGAAATACATTTCTTTACAACTTTAAAAAATAATAATACATTTTTCTTATAACTCAAATTAAAGACTGCAGAGGTCATATTCCAGAGCCATTCACTGCATTTAAAATAAGGCATCACAAATATCCACATAAATAGGCAACTGAAGACAAAAAGAATATTGATGAAGTCAGGGAGTGAAAGGGAAAATACTTTCCTTTGCATATTAACACATATGACCTTGCATGCATTTCAAACCATACATTGCTACTGTTATAACTTTACATTTGTGTATATCCATGGTTCGAAAACGATTCAGTACTTGGTATAAAATGTGCATGACTAACAATAAAAAAAAAGATGCATTATTGTTCTTTCTCTCCGAGACGGACAGTCTGCTCCTATGCTGATCCTTTGTTTTTTTTTTAAAGAAAATAAAATTAAAGACAGACATAATGCTTATGCACATGTAAAATGGACAAATATACACTAGTGTGCAACTCTTGTGGCTATAAATACAAACCTTGATGAAACATTTTGTTGAGGGAAAAAAAAGAAAAAGCTAATTCAAGCTGTGCCTTCTTTGCCAATTGTACACAGTGTGCGTTTTTAGACCAGTGTGTCCCTTTTCAAAGAGGAGCATATGAAGAGAGCAGCCTGATGAATAACACTATTGCTGGTATAATTCCATACTGCCAGATAATACATAATGTATAATGCTATTTATTTCCCCTGTGAGGAAGCAGCAATACTGTAATCTATCTGATCATCTCTGAGCTAGATGCCCTATAAAAGGGATAGTTCACCCAAAAATGAAAATTGTCCCCATTTACTAAGTGATGACATATCATTTAACCCAAATGTTGTTTCAAACCAGTATTATTATCTTTTGTCTGTGAAACACAACAACATATGTCAGGCAGAAATTTTGAGCTGCTATTCTGCATTCAAAGCCCTACTTTGATGATACATCTGTGGTGTGGTGTTATATATGTATCATAAAAGTAGTCCATATGGCTCAAGCACATCAAACAAATCACAAGATAACTTTGCATGAGGAATAGATGGAAATTTAATCATTAATCACTAAAAATCTTCTGCTCAAATCTAATTCGCGGTCGTGTTTATTCAAACTTGCAACGTAAGAGCCAACAGTGTTTGCCGCCAATGACGTCAAACCTGGCACAGTGCATCCAAAGATGCTACTTTTGAATTAAACACTCAGCTCTGGTGGAAGGGAGGATTATCACTGAATAACTGTATAAGGTGTTGGATGTCGTCATAAGACTTTGGATGTATTACACAAGTCATATTAATTACTTTTATGGTGCTTATTGGAGTTTGACTGTATTAATGACCAACACCCTTTTTTTATGGAAAAAGAGTAGCCTGGACATTCTACTTAACACCTCCATTTGAGTTTAACAGGAAAAAGAAAATAATACAGGGTCAGAAGAACATGAGGGCAAGTAAATAATGATAACGTTTTCATTTTGTCAGTGAACTATTCCTTTAAACCAAATTTTAATCCAGTAAAAAAAACATGATGATACAGGATGAAAGACACAGCTACTAGCTTTAACCAAGGCAAACACAAAACATAAATTCAGTTTAACAACTAAAATGGTTTAGGAACACTGTCAAATAAATATGCGCATATAAATGGAGCTGAATCCGGCTTGCATTACGAGTGCAAATGTGTCCGGTCTGATTCAGATCGCTCGTTTCAATTCAGAGTCCACACTGATTTCGGTTTGGTTTAAAAGAGGAACAGCAGCAAATACCACTGGAATGAACAAGAGAGGATTAGCTTAAAAACTTTTTTTGATTCTCCAATTGTTTAAAAACAGTTTGACTTTGAATCCTGAGATATTGTGATTTTACATCTGAATTGTTTTTTATTTGTTACATTTGACATTCGTATTCAGCAACTAGTGATTTTATCTCAGAAGAACAGAGAACGCAAGATAACAGTATCTTCGATACTGTAACCAACAAACAATAAAGAACAATTAAATATTAGGTTTAGCGTGTTAATTTTTAACTTCTTAAAAGTCTTCATTGCTTGTATCGGATTTAAGTAGATTTCATTTTCTACTTACAGACCTTATTGTTTTGGCATTACAATTCGCTCTTTAGTTATTTCGTTTTTTCCTTTAAATATAAACGCTACAAAATCCTCTCTCTCCTCTCCAGCTGGACTGTTCCTGTTAGAGTCACAATTCATTCCAAAATTCAGTTCTTCTCTCCGATGTCTTCATCAGAACAGTTTGCTCAGCTTCAGTTATGGAAACAACCCGAGATAACGTGCAAGAAACATCCTTGAATGCACATCCTGCCGCAGGCTGCAGTCTGTGCTGAGGGTTGAGTGCAGTTTGGTTTGTCATTCCAGTGTCATCCGTCCCCTTTCGTCGGTTTATTAATCCACGTGTGTCCTGCGTACAGCGGCGAAACAATCAGGGAGAAGTGGAGGCAGATGCATGGAATTTGACAAACGCGATAGCGGCAAGCTCTTTACAGAACTCCTCCAGAACAATGACCCCCTCGAGCAATGTCACGTGATCAATGCTGGAACACAAAGATGAACCTCATTATCAGACGAAATTGGATTCATAGTAAAGGAATGAGTCTCTATTACTGCTCATTTTAATATGCAAGTGATAATGTAGTCACAGCTAGTCAATATTACAATTTTGCTGCTTAGGGGTCATAATCAGGATAACAAATAAATACATTCTTTTAATTTGTGAAAAGAGGCCATAGAGTGACAACTATGTTGTCCTGCAAAGCCAAAACGCAGTAACTATGACAACAGTAAAACAGTTTGAAAAAAGTGAAAAAGTTTCTTGATTGTCCAGTCAAATGTGAATTATAAAACAGTCTCACTCCGTTTTCTCTGAAACTGAGCATAGTTGAGCCAAACACATCTAATTTTATTATTTTTATTTCAAGCCATACATGTGATTTTATTTGGTTCAACATAGAAAAATCCAATTCTTTTCACGTACCCCCTGGAACCTGCCTACGTACCACACGGTTGGGAAACACTGATCTAAGAGACCTTATTTTGACTCAAGTTTTGTTGTGCTGATTTCACTGTACAAGGAATTTTTGGGTGAAATATTCCTTTAATTAAAATTTCAAAAAAAAAAATATTATACAAATACACATACAGAGACTCTTACCTCATTCCCTCTGGCTCGAGCCCCAGGAGTCTCTTCCTCACCAGCAGCAGTTTGGTAGTGAATTCAGGGATGCGGTGAATTCTCAACATCAGATCACCAACCACCTGATTAAAGCATCCACACAAACACCATTGCAATGGGTTAAACAGCGTGCATGTGTCTGAATTAATCCAGTTCAGCCTCTTTATACCATGTTTAAGTATCTGAAAAATACATTTTCATGCCTGTAAAACTGCACCGCTAGGATATTTTATATTATCACTAATGGTGTTTAAAGTATTGATTCAGAGAGGAGAAGTGCAGTCATACCCTGACGATGACTGAGAAGAGAGACCTGCAGCCCGGCGCCAGGTTAATGTACGGGTCGAGCAGATACTCATGAAGATGAGCGTGAGGCAATAGAGAAAGTTTAGACAGCACAGACGTCACCTGCAGGTTAACATCATATGGCTGGACAAAACGAGCAAGAGACACACACAAAGAGAAACATCAAGAGGACATCCAACTCTGAATAGGCTTACAAGCAGCAGCTGTTAAATCACACAAATTCTAGACACAAGGACATTTTTATAATAACAAAAAAAAATTAACTAAATATATCTATATATATATATATATATATATATATATATATATATATATACATACACATACACACACACACACATACACACATACACACAGAATATGGGTAAAACAATAAATAAAAAAAAAAATAAAAAAATGAGTCCAGGGCACATTTCCCTCCAATTCTAAAAGAGTAATATAGATATTTAGAATGAAGAAAATTAAGCAAATTTTTTGGACCATTATTTTTAGGTGACAGAATTGATGACAGTCGTACCCTGACGATGACTGAGAAGAGGCACTTTCCCCTCCAGATTTTAATGCATCCACATGTTTAACTTTTAAGTTTTTTTCTAATTCCTGTTATTCTCACAGATGATTTTCATTAATGTAATACAATAATTTTAACTGATTAACAGAAATACTGTAATACATTTTTTTTTTACTATTTAAATCAGCATAAAGACAATACAACAACGACCACCATGTTGTGCAAATACTTCACAATTCAAATTATTTAATTATTATTTATTTTTTTGTACTAACGTAATGTGAATTAGTAATGTAATTTTTCCATAACAGTAATGACATTTTGGGGAAGGAAATGTGCTTAAAAGGAATATCCCGGGTTCAATACAAGCTAAACAAAAAACAAAAACAAACAGCATGTGAGGCATAATGTTGATTACCACAAAAAATAATTTCAACTCATCCCTCCTTTGCTTTAAAAAAAAATCAAAAATCGTTACAGTAAGGTACTTACAATGGAAGTGAATGGAGCCAATTTTTTGAGGGTTTAAAAAGGCAGAAATGTGAAGCTTTTAATTTGATAAATTATACAAGACAAACATACAAGATCAGCCACAACATTAAAACCACCTGCCTACTATTGTGTAGGTCCACCTCATGCCACAAAAAACAGCGCCAACCCGCATCTCAGTATAGAATTCTGAGATGTTATTCTTCTCACCACAATTGTACAGAGTGGTTATCTGAGTTACCGTAGACTTTGTCAGTTCCAACCAGTCTGGTCATTCTCTGTTGACCTCTCTCATCAACAAGTCATTTCTGTCCACAGAACTGCTGCTCACTGGATGTTTTTTGCTTTTGGCACCATTCGGAGTAAATTCTAGAGACTGTTGTGCATGAAAATCCCAGGAGATCAGCAGTTACAGAAATACCAACCTGTCTAACTGGCCCGAAGTAACGATTTAAAGTTAAAATTTTAATTAAACTTAAAGTTTTAATTATCAACTTGTTGAGAAGACATTAATTGATCGACTGGAGTCGTATGGATTACTTTTATGCTGCCTAAATATGCCTTTTAGACCGTCAAACAGCTGGCACCCATTCACTTGCATTGAATGGACATACAGAGCTGAAACGTGCTTATGAAAATCGTCATATCGGTTCTGCTGAAGAAGGAAAGACACACATCTGGGATGACTTAAAGGTGAATCAATCATAAGAGAATTTTCATTTTTGTGTAAACAATTCCTTTAATGTGTATTGAACCTGGAATATTCCTTTAATTGTCATAATAATGTCACAATGCAAAAAATCTTAATGCCCTTTAATGTTTTTCTTCCTTTATTTCTGTTATTGTTTCTTGATTTTGGGTGAAATGTGATCTGAACATGATTTTGAGATTCACCCTTATGTAAACCATATTGCATGGCATACTTCTGAATCAAATTAACTACCAGCAAAACATCAAACTCATACGATACACACATCTTTAGTTCACACACCTGGTCAAGGATTCGTCCCATTCTGTCAAACAGCACTTTGAGGAAGTGTCCCTCGAAAAAAGGACTGTCCAGGTTACACTTCTCAAAGGGTTTGGGACTGCTACGCCAGTCCCACCTCTGACAAACTCCACAGTAGTCGCGAAACTGCAAACATACCTCCATATATTATGACAATGGCATTAGAGCTGTAATTTGTAATCATTCTTATGCAGCAAGAAATGCATCTGGACTTCTTGGGTGGATATGGCACTGTATTAGCAATAGCAGGGTGTCGCTTTTAAAGTATTTAAATGCCCGTAGGAAGAAAAAAAAATTCACTACAAAATGCAGACAAAAGAGATAAGTGAGATAAAATTATTTTCATTAGATGGTTGGGGAGCTTACATTCTGAAAGAATAAACTAAGACTGGGTGATATGTCAGATATTCACAATAATTTATGAATACACTGTGTGTATTACAATGATTTAAATGTTTTTTTTTTTTTAATTTGGCAATTAAGTTTCCTATAGACGGTGTCACTAACTAAGTTTCCATCCACTTTTTGCCCTATTCTGTTATCGACAAAGTGGAAATGCGTAATTTTTTTTGGGCAAAATTTGCTGTCTCCTGCTCGTTCCATTCAAACGGCCTTTTACTGATAAAATGCTGTGCGTGATGACGTCATACTTAAAAAATAATAATAAAAAAAAAAAAAAACACTGGTCGCATCAGTTTTGGTTTAGTGCAAAAAAAAAAAAAAAAATAGTCTCTTTAGCTGTTTCCATACAGAATTTTGAGTATATTGCAAATTGTGTACCTTCTGCATCCCAAATGTCCCCACATGCATACAACGGAGCGAGTATTGAGACAATTTATTGAAATTGGCCAGCTTACTGTCATTTTATTTTCACATGATTGCAGTTGTAAGAAACATCAGAAGACCACGTTGAAATGGAGAAGTATGCTTGTCTGTATCTGGGATTATTAGAAGAAATTGATTGGAATAAATGGCAAAATACAAAACAGGTGGCATTATAGTGAGCCTCTAATGCTATATTACACTCCTGAATTAAAAATATTGAAAGTCCGTTCACATTATGTAACTTTATTGGTCCCTCTGTATGAAATACGTTGCGAAACATGGGACTGCGGTGTCCGAACGACACATAAAAACACTCTTCACTCTGCTTAAATCACACAATTGTGTTTTTCCAACCAAAAGAAATCACGCTCGCTTTCTTTCTCTTTTACATGGGTAAATAAACACTGGATAGCATGAAATGCTTGAGAAACAATGCATTAGTCCACATGCAACAGCCAGCGTTATCTGCAGTCCTTTTTCTGTAAATGTTGAAATTTATAATAAAACTCTGTCTACCTCTTCAAACAAAAATCAAAAAAAACAAAAACAACATTAAAACTTGGAATGTGTGAATGAATTTTGGTCTCTTTATAACTTTTGGTATAATATGACACCATAGCTGTCATTTATCTGTCTCTGTACACTTATGGTTTATTTTTCTTCATTTAAGTTAATTACTCCCTCCATATCCTTTTTCTCTTATGTCTATTTTTATCTGTAGCCTGTATGAATTATTTTGGCACTTTTTTTTTTTTAATCCCATTGGCGCTGAATTTTATTTCTCTTTTTGTTTTTCTGTTCTAAAAACTTGTGTCTGTTATTGCAATACAATAAAACAAAAAGCGTGTTTTTTTTCTGGTGTCTTCTCGTTGGCCAACATCCACTTCAGACACTCAAGGAACTTATAGCTAATAAGGCTTATAGGCCGGACAGTGCAGATTCACTTTTTTTTTTTTAACCAGCATGACAAATCGCACGTGATTAATATAAACTGGGGTTATTTTTATCGGACGTTTTGGTAAAATACTTTTTTTAATCTTTACCGGCGCGCGAATGCGCAGTCCATAAAAAGTATGGAAAAACTTCCTTCAAGATTAAAGGTAATGTCATTGTCTTTAAAGGAATTGAGAAAAACTTGAGTCTCCTCATCAGTTCAAGTGTTCCTCTCCGCTATGCTCTTTGTTGTGAGGACAGATGTGATGTAAATTCTGTCATGTGACACTACATTTGTTTGTGTAAATGCCATTTTTCTTGACAAAAACGGTTTCCAAACTAGCTTTTCTCGACATTTGACATGTCGATTTAGGATTTATGCGCTAAAGTTAAACTGAAAAATATTATGTCGATATTTTACATTTCCATCAGCTTAATTCTGATGCGCTAAACCTTTTTTTGGCAAAAAATCCTTGGATGGAAACGTACTTAGTTTTAGACTAGTTTTGCAATTCTTTCTTGTCTCGCAACTTGCAAGTAAAAGTGTGTTAAAACACATGTTCTGAAAGTGCCTCTGATCTAAATTTCTACAGCAAAAAAGTTCGATTAATTTCCATGAATCAGTTTAAACTGTCTCTTTCAAAGAGCTATCAGTATTAGCAGTTAAATTCCTCACCTGTCTATGTGCATCTCTCAAATAGGTGTCATAGCCTGTGCCCTCAACCTGATAGGATGATTTTGCCTCATCTGGCACCAAACACAAGAAACTGTTGGGGAGAGAACATGAAATGATTACTAGAAAAGTTCAACATTCCTCATAAAATGATGAAAGAGGTGGTCAGATGTGACATAAAAAGATGTGCTGGGGTACCTGTTAACTATTTTGTGAACCTCTGTCTTCCCATCAGGTTTGGTGTTTTCTGTGCTCAGTGGTGGAGAGCAGCTTAACCAATCAGGACTGGAGAGTCTGTTATCAGGGGAAAAGTCTGAGAACAGTGGGTCTTCCTCCAAATCTCTGAGGAAACAATGCAAATCACTTATTAGACTATAAAATGAAAACACGCAGACTACACCTCATAGCAATATGTGCTGATCTCTGAAGACTCGTACATCAGAACCTAAGAAATCCTACAGTATAAAAGATCTCTACAAGAAAACATTAAAGAAAAAAGTGGTAGAATTGATGTGGTGCAACACCTCTATAATGTACAGCTTGGATACAATCCCTTTGGCAACTATATAACTATATATTTGAAAATGCATCATTGTAAAATATAGTTCTGACCCTAAATTCTGATTAGAAGAGACACACACAAATGTGTTGTAAAGAGGAGATAAACACCTGTGACTGCATTTTCTATTTTAATGTGCCAAGTGCTTGGCAACAACATACAGCCTACAGTTTGGCTAATTAACTATATTACTCAGCTAAAGTATTGTTTATTCTGATTATTATAATTGAAAATTGGTGCCTTTTATCCTATTGCTGTTGCAACCATTTTATAAAACAATAACAGTCTTTAGCCATTGTAAAATTACTCTTGTGGCTAATTATATTCTTCAACACTTGTACATTATTGTTTACTCAAACCTCAGTATTAACTAGATACTCAGTATTATCAGTAAGAGGAGCTTAAAATTAAGTTTGTATTTCAAAAGGCCTAAAATGACTTGACACAGGTTAGAAGCCTGCTCTGTCTCTTGTTAACTTTTTCACAGAAATTGTTTTAATGGGGCTTGCTGTGTTGGGCATTGAACTGATTTTGCCTTCAAACAACACTGATTATTCAATAAATACTACTAGAGGTCGACCAATAGTGGATTTTGCCGATACGATAACTATGGTGGTGGGAAAAGCTGATAACCGATTAAGCGGCCGACAGTCTTTTAATCAATTTATAGAATGATAAAAAATAAAAAGTATTTCCTTACTATGAAGGGCACAGACATTGAGGCTACAACAGTCCAAAATGAATAAAATCCCAAAAGCGGTTTATTGTGCAACCAAAATCTCAATAATAACTAGAAAAATTAAGATCTGGTGCATTATGGGGGACTTACAACTTTAAACAAGTCCGAAACACACTGGGGACTCTTATTCTGAAATTACAGAGACTTGGCAAACTTAAAATGCTCACTATGTAAGCATTTATCAAATGACGCTTTTTATAATCTACCACCAGACGAAGAGCTTATTTTTATATATATATATATATATATATATATACACACACTATATATATGTATATGTTTCACCAGATGAGGTTTATTGATGAGGAATTAAAAAAGAAAAAAAGGAACTATCGGCATAGAGTTTTGGCGATAACCGATAGTTTAAAAAAAAAAAAATTGATCGGCACCGATTGATCAGTAAAACCGAAATATACCTCTAGTAAAGACCTTCACGAACAGTAAGGATACACTGCATCCAGCCCAGCATTTCAAAAATATCACTTTGATTGTCATGCATTTAGATTTTATTCATTCAAAATTGTGGTAAATTCATGATCTTGAAGATAGCAGGTTTTAGAAGTGCAGATGGGTTGATCAGAATGGTCTGTCAGTGTAGCAGCAGTGGAGACAGCAGCTCTTACACGGTGTCATGCGGTTGGCCGTTCTCCATGTGTTCTCGCTCCTCTCGTTCCTCTGGCTGTTTGTTTTCCGTGTAGTTGCGTTCCTCTAAGCAGCGCAGCACCAGGTTCTGCAGAATGTGCTGACATGGCTTCTGCAGCAGATGCTCAAAGAGCCTTAGAGTCATGATGCTGATCTAGAACCACACACAAAACCACACCTTACTCAAGTCCTTTAGAAGAACATTAATACGGCAGAAGTATATCTGTAATGAGCTGATGAAGATTCGTGTAGGATGTCTTATGTGATCTAAAGTAATAATCCTATAGAAGCACTGCTAAATTTGATTTAATCTAGATCATCCAGTCAAAGAAGGATAAGATAATGTGTTGATCAATGCAGTCAGGGTTACCTCATCTGACAGGTGGTCACAGTGTTCTATGAGTCTGTGTCTCAGGGGATGCTGGGTAATGCCAGCAAGTGTCTCTGGTCCTGTTTCTTCTCCCAACAGGAAGTGAATGGTCTCTTGCAGCAGGGCCTCTGATGTTACCTGCCTGATGATCCTGTTTAACAGGGCGGTGGACGTAAGAATACCGACCTCTGACCTGGAATGAGACATAAATGAGAAAAGAGCGAGAGTGCATGCACAAGACAGAAAGATAATTTTTTCTTTTTCTACAAAGCAGCATATTGGGGTTCTAGTGTAAAAATATTACATACTAATCCTAAAGCATTTGCAGGGGAAGTGAGAATGACCGCTTGTAACCACAGAGACAGCTTGTAAGTCAACATGAAATCAAAATTCACCCCATTTACTTTACGTTATTTATGTTTATGTCATTTCAAATAAAATAAAATAAAATAAAAACTTTTTGTCTGCATAATTATTTATCATAATACAATTACATGCTCTACCACTGAAATGACTTTCCTTTTCGGATGATGCCACCGAGCCCTCTTAGTTTTGAAACCTGTCCCCTTTTCTGGTATGTAACGCCCACTTTTTACAGTCCAATCAATTCCCGATAGGTAAAATCAAGTTCCACCCTACATTTTTTCACTCAGAAATAAGTCAGATCGTGGGAGAAAATGGGTTGCAAACTGCATTTTATGTTGACTTTCAATAATAGTTTTACTATCTACCCGTCTACCACTCTTTCTCTTGCCAACACACACAATGAACTTTAGAATTTTACAGTATTTAAAGGCCACTTACGTTTGCATTAGCTGAGGCTCCATTACGGCAACAAAGAACCGCTCTCTCACGGCTCGGGCCAGAACTGCAGCAGCTGTCTACAGTACAAAAACAACATTCTAAACTCATAAATGCAACAAACCCAACACTTCGTCCTCTTTTTATGAAATTGTCCATCTGATTTGCACAAATGCTGTATGTGTCCATATATTCTTGCTATATTTGGACAGAGCATGGCTAGTGATCAACGGCTATTTGCTCATTAACCTTCTGCCAGGTTTTTGATTGAATTGTCTTTACCTTCTGAGCCTCTTTGATGAGCTGATCACAGTAGTCCAGCCATGACAAGAAGGAAATGAGCGCACGTTTGCCAGCAAAAGCCACAGCATCCTCCTTTAGGTTATACACATCCAGCCTATACATACACATACAGTACACTCTAAATATTCATTCAAAACAGTTCTAGTTAATTGCATTTGAAAATAGGTAAATTTCCACCCGGTGGCTGTCGGAAAACAATGCAAGGTGGACACATGCATTTGACATTGTTCTAAACAATTTTTAAGCAATTTGGGTAAATATAAGAGGGCCATTTTAAAGTCTGTTGTAGGAGCAACACATCCTGCTTCCAGGTGGTGGCGCTATGACCGTGACCCAAAATAGTCACATCCATGTGATTAGCCTCCAAGACTAAATGTACATCTCAATTTTGATCTAAAATCACACATTGCACACAGAAGATATGAGACACTTCCTTTTTCCCATTTTACGCCATTAATGCCTCGCCATGGCAACACCGTTCGACATATCACAAATTTGTTCACAATTTAACATCTTCAATGTCTTGGCATAATGTTGTCTAAATGTGATGATAGTCTCATGAATCCCCTAGGAGCATTTAAAAGTTCAGAGACTGCAAAATTTCAAGAGTTTTCATGCATGTTAAGTACCCTAAAAGTACCAAAAACCTTGAAAGAAAAATAATAATAAATACAGCTGCAAGCAGCAATGATGGGCCCAAACACTAGAGGTCTTCATGGGTCCAAACATTCGGGCCTGAACCCAAAGAGACCCAGAAATGTACTACCTGGACCCGAACCGGACCCGTCTATTATTTGAAAGCTTGGACCTGTACCCATGCAGAACCGAGAAATGCTACACCCGGACCGGACCCGTCTATTATTTGAAAGCTGGGACCCGGACATGGCCGGGAGACACAGACCCGATCGACACTGATTTCACAGCTGATTGATATTAACAAGTTAATTTACAAGTTGTGAAAACAAAACTTTGTGTCTTACCTAATGTAACGTTAGCAGCCTTCTCCCCTGTGCCTGGCCTTGACACACATATCCATCCTCCTTGCCAAGAAAGTTAGTGAAATACATCCAGGTTTTCTGTGATTCCTCTCTTGCTGATTGAAACAGCATAGCTAATCCACTCATTATTTCAGCTTCAAAAGTCCACTTGTTGTCACGGTGACGGATGACAAACGCGACTTTAGAAAAATTAGCTTTGCAGTTTTTTTGTATCTTGCATAAGATAACTTCAACTGTTTGCCCTTTTGAACTATAATAACGATTGCTCGTTCATTGCCACGGCTGCTAACTTTAGCATTGCTAATTTGCTATTGTGCGCCTTAACTCCGCTCTGCCTCTGACATCACTCAGCACATTGTGGCTCCGCTCCATTTTTCACCTTGCACTTTCTCATCCTAATTTTACAATGTTGCAAGTTACAACACACACAGCACCATCATCATCAGCGCTGCCTGATCACGGCCGGGTCTTCTCGGATCAACTCAGGAATTACACATAATGTTAAACATACCCGGGACCCGCAGCAATAGAATGGGACCGGACTCGGCTGACCGTATAAAACGTGGATCCGAACCCGTACGGGTCCCGGGTCGGGTCTCGAGTACTCGGGTTAGGGTGGACCCGTGAAGACCTCTACCAAGCACCATGTGTCCATTTCCACCCAGTGGCTTCCAGAAAACAATGCAAGGTGGACACATGCATTTGGCATTATTCTAAACAATTTTGAAGCAATTTGGGTAAATATAAGAGGACTATTTTAAAGTCTGTTGAAAGAGCCACACTTCCTGCTGCCAGATGATGGCGCTATGACCATGATCCAAAATAGTCACATCCATGTGATTAGCTCCCAAGACTAAACATACATGTAAATTTTTATCTAAATCACACATTGCACACTTCCTGTTTCCCATTTTTCGCCATTCATTTAATGCCTCGCCATGGTAACACCATTCGATATATCAAAATCTGTTTGCAATTTAGCATCTTCAGTGTCTTGGCATAATGTTGTCTAAATGTGGTGACAGTCTCATGAATCACCTCGGAGGAGTATTTAAAAGTTCAGGGCCTGCAATTTAAAAAAAAATGCACATTCAATCCAAAATGGCCAACATCCTGTTGGGCGGAGCTAATGACTGTAATTTTGAAAGTTGTCCAGCTTGATGAGAACAATATATGTAGCAAGTTTGGAGACCGCAGAAGAAACTAACACCATTTGTCAAAAGGTGGCGCTACAGAGCTCCCAGGCCGTGCCCATGCCTAACTTTTGCCCAGGCCTAATGGCTGACAACTCTGATGTGTGTGCAAAATATCACGAAAATTCAAGCATGCCAAGTACCTCAAAAACATGTGAATATACATAAAAAGGAATAATGACATGTAATGTGTTGCCAACACCATTTAAGATATCAAGAATCCCATCAGAATTTTAAATCTCCACTGTCTTGACATTATTCTAAAAAAAATTGAAGCAATTCAGGTAAACATAAGAGGGATATTTCAAAGTCTGTTTAAAGTGCCACACTTCCTTCTGCCAGTTGGCGCTACGACCGTGACCCACAATAGCCACATCAATGTAATCAGCCCGCAAGGCCAAACATACGGCTCAATTTTGATGTAAATCACATGATGCATGCAAAAGATGAGACACTTCCTGTTTCCCATTTTTTGACGTTACTTTATCGTTTCTGCCATGGCAACACCATTCGATATATAAAAAATCTGTTCGCAATTTAGTTTTGTCAATGTCTTGGCATGATGTCACCCATATTTGGAACCTATAACATGAATCCCCTAGGAGGACTATCTTAAATTCCATACCATGCATTTCTCAAACAATCCAAAATGGCCGACTTCCTGTTGGGCGGAGCTTATGACTGTCAGCACGAAAGTTGTGCGGCTTGATGAGATCTATATATGTACCAATTTTGGTGACTGTAGGTGAAAATGGGGGTGCTACAGAGCCCCCCATATATGCCCATTTTCAAAGGGGCGCTAGAGAGTCCGCCTCCCCCAAACCAACTTTGCCCAGCCACAATGGCCGGCGACTCTGATGTGTGTGCAAACTTTCAAGAGTTTTCACACATATTAAGTACCCCAAAAGTACCGAAAACCTTGAAAAGAAGCCTCCTTAGAAGAACAATAAAGGCCTCTGCACTTTCAGTGCTTGGGCCCTAATAATCCTTAGAAGAACAATAGGGCCCTAATTCCAAGTTCAATATACAGGGTTTTCACACATTTTGACCAATGATTTGACTTTTCCATGATTTTTAAGGTCGCTTGGATTACTGGATACGGGTCATTCATAGGGACCACACTTACAAAGACAAATTTCCAGCCAGTTACATGTTTTAGAATATAGCATATCTTGAAAAATGTAAAAATGTATATTCAATATTCATGAAAATTTCATGACTTTCTATTACTTTTTAAAATTGACTTAATTTCCATGACTTTTCCAGGCCTGGAATAACCATTTCAAAATATATAATTTAAGCTTTATCAACAGCATTTGTGGCATAATGTCAATTACCACAGAACATATTTTCGACTTATCCCCCAGAACTGCCAACATTCCTTTAAAACTTGAGAATGTTTGAGTAAAATAATGTTTTTGACTAGAGAGTGTTATTCCTTTACCCCCAGTTTACAGACTCCACAGTTTCAATGTCAAGAGGGTCCATGGACTGGGGCAGGGCCCGGTAGAACTGTGCCAGCCGGTCTGTGAGCAGTTGACTGAGCTCGGTGTTCTCTGTGAGGCATTGGGCTGCAGCCTGTTCAGGCAAACTGACTATCAGCATCAGCCCTTCACATGCCTTCACCACAATACGACCATCCTGAGAGAAAGACAACAGTTAACACACAAACACATCTGTCCTCAAATGATTCTAATAATCACTTCCAAGCATTTATTAACTGGACCAGTCAAGAGGTTAGAAGATCTGGCTCACACGCACAATTCACATGGATCTAGGCTGCTATCACACTCGAACCCTGGTTACTTTAAACGGGCAGCCCCTGTAAACTATTTATAAGTACACTTCAAGTTGCCTTGGATGGGAAATTGCTGCAAAACAGTAAATTACATTAAAGGGGTCATATATCCTACCACTAGGGAGGATATTTTGAGTTCTGAATGTTACAGCATTGTTTCCCAATCCTGTTCCTGGAGGCACACCATGACTACACATTTTGGATGTCTCCCTGGACTGATGCATCAATTTCAGGTCTGGCGCTGCATTCGAATATCCATACTTCCCTACTATATAGTATGCCAAAACCAGTATGCCAATGTAGTAGTATTTTTATATTCATAAAACAGTAAGCGAGAAATCACGCAAGTCCTACTATTTCTGGTGACATTCTGAAGTGTGGATCGGCTGGGCACTTTATGATCCCGAAGACCTAATCCTTCGGGAGCGGAGGAGACGTCATGTTCAAAACTCTGGATTTAAAAGAACGGCAGTGAACCGGGAGTCAGACAGCTCTTTTTAACTGTAAGCGATATATACACCGATCAGCCACAACAGCCCGGTCCACTAATTGGCTCTATAACTCTACTCTCTCCTCTCCACCAATAGCTGGTGTGTGGCGAGCGTACTGGCGCACTATGGCTGCCGTCGCATCATCCATGTGGATGCTGCACACTGGTGGTGGTTGAAGAGAGTCCCCTGTTCAATGTGTAAAGTGCTTTGAGTGTAGTGTCAGAAAAGCGCTATACAAATGTAATGTTCATTCATTCAACATTAAAACCACCAGCCTAATATTGTGTAGGTCCCCCTCGTGCCGCCGAAAAAGCGCCAACACGCATCTCAGAATAGCATTCTGAGATAATATTCTTCTCACCACAATTATACAGAGTGGTTATCTGAGTTAATGTAGAACTTTGTCAGTTCTAACAAGTCTGGTCATTCTCTGTTGACCTCTCTCATCAACAAGGCATTTCCATCCACAGAACTGCCACTCACTGTATGTTTTTTGTTTTTGGCACCATTCGGAGTAAATTATAGATACTGTTGTGTGTGCAGTTACAGAAATACTCAAACCAGCTCATCTGGCACCAACAATCATCCATGCGAATATCTAATTAGCAAATCGTGTGGCAGCAGTGCTGTGCATAACACCCTGCAGATACGGGTCAGGAGCTTCAGTTAATGTTCACATCAACTTTCAGAATGGGGAAACAAATGTGATTTTACTGATTTAGACCGTAGCATGATTGTTGGTGCCAGATGGGCCGGTTTGAGTATTTCTGTAACTGTTGATCTCTTGGGATTTTCACATACAACCGTATCTAGAATTTACTCCGAATGGTGCCAAAAACAAAAAACATCCAGTGAGCGGCAGTTCTGCGGACAGAAACGCCTTGTTGATGAGAGAGATCAACAGAGAATGGCCAGATTGGTTCGAAATGACAAAGTCTACGGTAACTCAGATAACCACTCTGTACAATTTTGGTGAGAAGAATAACATCTCAGAATGCTATTCTGAGATGCGGATTGGTGTTGTTTTGGCGGCACGAGGGGGACCTACACAATAGTAGGCAGGTGGTTTTAATGTTGTGGCTGATCGGTGTATATACCAAGAAAGCTGTTCCTTGTCCTTAAATGGTGCTTTTTCAACAAAACCAGAGTCGATTATTTTTGCGGTTGTTATTACATCTAACATTCGGGTCATGGGTCCCCGGATTAAGTACTGTCAGTCCGGAATCAAATTCAAATTCTTTATTGGCATAACTTTATACAATGTAGCTAAAGCATTCTATTCATACAACTTGCATGCATTCCTAACAAATGTACTATTTTACCAGCAGAGAAGTGCATCCTATATGAAATACAGTAAATACTGTGACAGTACACAATTTCAGACACAGAGTTGCTACTAAAGAGCCAAAATTGAATCAGGTGTGTAAGATTAGGGAGACATCAAAACATGTACTGTTGGTAAACCTCCAGTAAAAGGGTTGGGAAACACAGCATTACAGTATGTTTTCACAGTACAATGAAGTCTAATCCAAAAGATAAAGGAAAATTGGATTCCTCATGAAATGACCCCTTCTCAAAATCATCAGGATGACCTTTTTTGTTTCATCCAACAGGGGGTGAGTGTGGTGGTGGCGAGAAGTACTTACTGGACTCTTAGTGAGGTTGAGCAAGGAGCTGACTAGGTTGTAGTTGTCATTGTTTGACAGTGTAGAATGGACGGAGGGACTAGCTTCAGCTGGGCTGGTGGCTTTACACACTGCAACTTCCTGAGCGGATTTGACTGGACTGGTATTTTGGCTCTGATTCTGTCCTGTGTCTGGAGAGGATGGATCCTCTTTCACCAAGTCAGCTCCACCATCTTTAGCAGCCTCCAACCTTTTACTCTTATTCTGCAGAAATAATCAAATATAAAGAATGGAGAACATTGGCATTCTGGTAGTAGTTCTGTTCCAAAACCTAGATACAGCTGTCAACATAATCAGCACTGTAAAGGTCCCGGTATACTTAATAAGAAATCGAAGAACGAACGGGTGTCATTATGAACAAAATCTGGCCAAAACGAAGGTGTTTTGAGTTAGTTTCGGTGGTTCATAGCAGCTTGCCAGCACGACCTCTCAGGAAAACTTCGTAGCGGCTGCTAAACACGTCCTTACTGCCATTGGTCCACGTCATTGGTAGGTGCGACCTGGAGCTCCAGCTTCTTTGAGGCCGACAGCTAATTTGAGCTACTTTATTCAGTCAGTTACGATCAGTCATTATGAATACACCGGCATGCAGAGTTGTTAGCGAGCTGGTGCAAACTTACATCTGTACAACTGAGAATTTTTCCAAGAACTTGTTATTTTTTTTGTTTAATTAGTCTACAACAGGAACAACTCCGTTGTTTGATATGCTACTTAATGCATGTGCCATGTGTAGCCGAAAACCATTTATACATCTGCCCAAAGTGAGATATGCCTCTTATCATTCTTTTGTCTGTATTCTGCCCATAAACACTAATTTATACACCAGTCTTTGCAGTAGTATCACTGTCATCATAAATTACAATAACAGAGTATAATCTGTGCATATTATGGCTGTGTATAGCGTGTTAGTGCATTAGCACAATGCATGAAGAATGTAAACATGACAAATTACACATTATCTACTGCATATACTGTATATTACTTTAAATCATCATTGAGTGGTTAAAACAGCTTCTTTTCCTGATCTTATGTGAATTCTACTCATAGAATGAGTTGAACGGGCTTTAAATGTAGTCTTGTGTGTCCTCATATTTAAATGCTCCTCTATACGCCTCCCACAGCGGTGTGACTGGTATCTGAAATGTTTGGAAACAGTATACTGTTGCTCAGCTGTTTCGAACATCTTTTTGGCTCAGAGCAAAGATCAAAGATGAACTTCACTGTGAGTATACCTGGGCCTTAAGGCATCATGGTTGCACTCATGAAGCAAAGTCTGTTCAAAAGCTATAAGATTCCTTGTTTTGTCAAAATTCTTTGACGGATAGACAAAGACAGACAGAGAGGGAGAAAAAAAGATAGAGACTATACACACACACACACACACACACACACACACACACACACACACACACATCCCCCAACTCTTACTTCCAGAAAGAAGTTGACAAGGTAAGGGTCCTGCTTAAGTTTGGCGCAGACGGTACACAGAAATTGGATCTCTTCATTCTCTGTAGGAGCAGCTAGAACCTCCCCACACAGACGGACAAGTTTCTGAGGAAAAAACACCAGATACATCACCCATAGTCAGAAAAACATCTAAGGGATTAATTCTACAGTGCTGTGAAGAAGTATTTGCCACCCATCCTGATTTCTTCTGTTTCTCTGTATATCTTATACTACATTGTTTAAAAAATTCAAACTAAATCTAACAAAAAACAAAGGCAATCTGAGTAAACACAAAATACAGTTTTTAAATGATAATGTGATTTATTGAAGCAAAAAAGTTGCCCAATACCAACTGGGCCTGTGTGAAAAAGTATTTGCCCTCTTAGTTAATAAATCCCCAAATCTATGAAACTGCATTCATAATGAGGTTCAACTGGACAAGACACACCCAGGCCTGATTACTGACAGCCCTGTTCAATCAAATCAACACTAAAAGGACTCACCCAGTAGCACACTATGCCAAAGTCGAAAAAAATTCCAGAAATGATGAGGAAAAAGGTGACTGAAATACATCAGTCTGGGAAGGATTACAAAGCTATTTTAAAGACTCTGGAACTCCAAAGTACCACAGTGAGAGCCATTATCTCCAAATGGAGAAAACTTGGAACAGTAGTGAACCTTCCCAGAAGTGGCCGGCCTTCCAAAGTTCCTCCAAGAGCACAGCGACAACTCATCCAGGAAGTCACAAAAAAGCCAAGGACAACATCCAAGGAACTGCAGGCCTCTCTCGCATCAATAAAGGTCACTGTTCATTACTCCAATATTAGATAGACACTGGCCAAAAATGGCATCCATGGAAGAGTGGTGAGGCGAAAACAACTGCTAACCCAGAAGAACATTACAGTTCATTTGAATTTTGAATTTTGATGATCCTCAAACCTCTTGGGAGAATGTTCTGTGGACTGAAGAGTCGAAAGTGGAACTGTTTGGAAGACAGGGGTCCCGTTACATCTGGCGTAAATCAAACACAGAATTCCACAAAAAAAACATCATACCTACAGTCAAGCATGGTGGTGGTAGTGTGATTGTGTGGGGATGCTTTGCTGCTTTTTTGCTGCTCTCTACCAGAAAATCCTAAAAGAGTACGTCCGGTCATCAGTCCGTGAGTTGAAGCTCAAGCGCAACTGGATTATGCAGCAAGACAATTATCCAAAGAATAGAACTCCACCTCTGAATGGCTCAAAAGAAGCAGAATTAAAGCTTTTGAGTGGCCTAGTCAAAATCCTGCCTAGAATGCTGTGGCAGGACCTTAAATGGGCAGTTCATGTTCGAAAAACCTCCAATGTGGCTAACTAAAGCAGTTCTGCAAAGAAGAGTGCGCCAAAATTCCAACACAGCATTGTGAAAGACTGACCTCCAGTTATCGGAAGCGTTTGGTTGCAGTTGTTGCTGCTAAAGGTGGCACAACCAGCTATTGTGTTTAATGGGGTAGTTAGTTTTTCACATGGGTGATATAGGTGTTGGATAACGTTTTTTGCTTCAATAAAAAAATATATATATATATATATATTTGAAAACTGTACTTTGTTTACACTCCGGCTGCCTTTGTTTTATGTTATATCTCGTTTGAAAAATCCACAAAAACAGAAGAAATTAGGAAGGGGGCAAATACACATCACTGTATGTCTTTATCAATGACATTATGGCTGTATTAGAGAAAGATTTATAAAATCTGGCAACAATCATGATGGCTTGCTGGCAAGCTTGCTGAAACTTTGCATTCAGAACAACATACATATACACTACTCTATTTCTGCAGTATATAGTATGTATACTTCGCATAGCATGCAAAATTACTATGCATAGAAGACCCAGATGACAGCTACATTTGGCAAAATGTGCAGTATACAAGAGAGCACATTGCGTTGGGTACTGAATTTTTACAATGCACTTGACTTGATCTTCAGTTTCCCATGTGACAAATGACCCGTATATTATTTGTAAAAAAATAGTTAACAGTCTACAGCGTGTTTTGCGCTGTATTCTTCTAATATTACATTACGAACATGGGCAGGATGTTAAGTGCGCACACCGTTTAAGAATGTGATTACCTGTACAGGTCTGTGCACATTGATGTGAGGCAGGAGTGGCTGGCGAATTCGACCCAGTAGCTTTGTGTAGAAACTCAGAACCTGCTGTTTCATTCCAGGAGGGCACTGAAGGAGAACACACAGGGAGAACAAATTCCAGTAAAGCAAGGGTTAAAGCTACATAGGTCAAAGTATCACAGGTTTATTAGGCATGCTCCCAATGCAAAGGCTCTTCGGAACAGTAGACAATTTGATGCTGCCATACCTACCCAATATATATACCAATAAAAGCCAGTGAGAAGAATCTTTAAATCTGACACCTCGTATGTTAGTAGAAGTTTTTACAAAGCCAGCATTAACTTTTTTTTCCCCGTCAAAATTACATAAGAAAAAATGAAATAAAATAAAATATTAATTTGAATGAAGTGCTACTCTAAATCAGCTCTTTTCTGGGGTGTCACCACCAAACGTTTGTTTACAAACAATATCATCATCTATACTCACATCAGCCTTGCCCAGGGTGTAGAGCGTCTCCAAGATCTTGTGGTGGAGAAGATATTCCATACAGGGTCCCGTCTCTCCCGACTCTCTCTCCCTCTCCTCCTGGGTAAGAATGTCCAGCATCTGCTCCAGGTGGGAGGGGATGTTCGTATCCGTCACTGGAGCTTTGTCATCTACACAATCAGATATGATATCATAGTGTTTTGGTATTATGCAGAAGCATGTAATACATATTACAGTCATATCTGTCAGCTTAATATGCTTCCATTCTGCTGTTCCTATTAATCATTACAAAAATAAGGCATGGACAAACATATTTCTAGTAAACATTCACAAGGACAGTATGGCAAGTCATTGCAGGTAATCTCTTGCCTGATGTCTCTATGTAGTAATGTGTGATGGCCTTCCAGTGATAGACAAAGTCCTCTTGCAAGGGCAGTGACGGTGCAAGCTGAAAAATGAAATGATCAATCATAAACATCAGTCATTTCTCAACCCAAAATGAAATGCCTACTATATGATGAGCAACACTAAATTACATTAAGAATAAATGTGTGTTTGGTACACTAAGTAATAAAGGTGTAGTTCATCAAATTAACTATGGACGTGTTCCACTGAGATTGACAACCAGAAAATCTATTGTACTATCTATTTTTACAGTTTAAAAACCTAACATTGATGTTAAGACAATTCAATGTTTGTTAGATTTGATTACTAAGTGTGTGCACAGAAACAGCTGTTTGTTTACATCCTGCAAATGTCCTGCTAGCATGCTAACAGCCGGCTAATAATGATACATGCAAAGAGTATTTCACATTATACGTGCAATATCTTAATAGAAAACGTGCTAAATGTTTATTTTATTTAACAACTCGAAAGATCAGCGTAGACGGAGGCATTTAGCCAAATAAACCACAAATTGCGCAAGATTTAGCACAGCTGCTAAAATACACAGCAAACACAGACTGAATGTGATCCGACTGATCAAACAAAACAATTTACGAAAATCACACACCCTCAAACACAAGCCAATAAACAATAAGAGACTTTACATTTTTTTTTTTTTTTTTATATCTGTTATTTATATAATACACCGTTAGCTCGTGTTATGGGCTAGCAGGCCTTTAGCACATCCAAACAAACCGACTCTCACTTTCCTAATTCGCATATTCTTAGTCAAACAGCCATTAAAGGTGCACTTAAAATTATTTTTAAAGGTCTCACCGCCTCGACAGCGTGCTGTAGGATGGAGGTGAACTTGGAGAACATGTTGGTTTTGGACAGGAGGAGTTTGGTTTTGGAGATCTCCTCTCTCTTGCCTCTGCTTCTCTTGCTGCGGTGATCCAGATTGAATACTTACAATAAAACACACGTACATACAGAAACATATATATCCGACACAGCTAGAGTGTGTATTTACATTTCACCATACGTACACTGTTATATAGTTTAGAAAAAACACGGACAGTCACACTGTGAGAATAACGTGGGTTTGTCTTTTTAAGGCCACGGTGGCACTTTCATTGCGCTCAAGACATAAACCCACTGAGATCACTGACAGACCCGAACAGACCGACGGTCACCGACCACTGCCTCCAATGAATGTTAGATTCTTGCAAACTGATATACTGAACATAGAAAAAACAATATTCGTTTACATGTTGTACTAATATTTTATTTTAAACGAGGCTTTAAAAATATACAAACAATAATTACATTAAATTTGAATTACACATTGACAAGACATTTAATAAAAGTTGGGGCCATTGCACAAATAGCAAAAGTATTATTATTATTATTATTATTATTATTATTATTATTATTATTATTATATTGTTATTATTGTTTTTATTATTATTAAAATGCTAATAACAAAAATACTCTTATTGTGAAATTCAAGACTCTTACTGACGTTCACTCAGTGTGTCTGGCAGGATAAGAATTTGTTTATTATTATTATTATTATTATTATTATTATTATTATTATTATTATATTTTTAATTGGACAGTGCAACTATACAAACAAACCCGGCAATGCAAATGTGATTGAATAAACAGTAAAGCAAGGCACATAATTAAAAGACAAAATTTATTAACAGAAATTTAATAAGAGGGAAAAAAAGACAAAAAGCAGCCAGAAAATAATAAATAAATAAATAAATAAAATAAAATAAAACAAAGAGGGATCTTTTTACTCATCTAACATGGCTCAGAAATTTTGCACCAAAAATGCAAAATGTAGGGGCATAAAAATGTCCTCGTAATGAATTCTTCTGTTTGTTTGTTTGTTTGTTTGTTTGTTTGTTTGTTTTTTAATCTGATGTATTAGTATAGTCCTAGTTATACATATTATAGCATAAAATATGACTTTATGATATTGATAGAATTCTAAGGGTAAGAAATTCTCACTATCGAGAATTTGTATTAATGTGCTAGCATTTTATTTTAAATGAGGCTTTTGTTTAAAACATTGAATCACACTATATTTGAATGACAAATTCACAAGAACTTTTATGAAATCTGGAGTTATTGCTCAATGCAAATATCACACACTTTTTACAATGTTGTACTTAAAAAAATTATTATTAATAATAATAATAATAATAATAATAATAATAACAGTAATAATAATAATAGTAAAAAATAGCCTTATGATCACTATTTTAATTACTATTAATTAAATTTAAAGTTTAATTCAATTTGTAATTTTTTTTTTTTTTCAAACCACTTTTTAAAGCCTCATTTTAAATTAAAATTTTAGTACAGCATTTTAATTATTTTATTATTATCGTCATCGGAATACTATCTATTAAAAGGGAGGGACTTTTATAATGAAATTGTGTGGCTGGTAGTGCTACGGATGGCTGCGCTGTTCTCTCTACAGCAGCAACTTCGCACTCAAAAACACAAACATGTCCGTGGTGCCTGGTGGCAAGAAGCTGGTCCGGAGCCCGAGTGGGCTCCGCATGATACCGGAGAACGGAGCTTTCAACAGCCCGTTTGCCCTTGATGAGCCGCAGTGGGTTCCGGATAAAGAAGTAATGAATATTTATCAGACATAATGATGACAATGATTCTGTGGTGGGTCTCTCTCTGACTTTGGGCGTTGTTTGCTCAACAAGAGCCAGCAGAAAATCTCTATAACTTTCTCGCGATCGCAGGTTTTATCTTAGGTACCTAAAAATAACTGCATTTGTTTGAGTGTATATGTTAATACTGTAGACAGTAACAGTAAAAACTGTTTATGTTAATACATAGATGCATTTTGGGGTTACATCCTATGATGTGTCATTAAACCTACTTCTAGGCAAACAAATGCTTATGGATGGCGAAAAAAGCGACTGTCAAAGGAAAAGGCCATGCCCTTTCATGAATTAGAAGTATCGACCAACCGCTGGACTTACAATCGAAGTCTATTGTGCCTGGCATTCCTGATGGTTTAAAGGTGCTTTAAGCGATTTTTTTTTTTTTTTTTTTTTTTTTCCTTCATGGAAAGGTATGCAAAAAAACATTCCTACTCCCGGAAAGATATTTCTGAAATAAGTGTTGTGAGACATCTCCCCTGTCTCTGTGACAGCACTAGACTCTAAACAGCAAACAAAAATTTGTCTGCGGACATTGACGCTTTTCCCCGTCAATAATTTTTTAGTTGTAGAGAATTATTGGGGCTTAATGCCATTTTTAAGCCATGTTGTTCATAACAGTTGTCTGTTGGGGGCGCTATTTTGCTGCTGTTGTTTGAAACAACCATTTCTGCAAAGTAATCCTTGCTGCAGACTGTAGCGCGATGATGTATTTGATTGTAGTGACGTTGTGGATGTTTTAATGCGCATGCGTATTCACATTTTAATGTTTTGTTTTATTACTGTAGCGTACTTAACGGTCATTAATATAGTATATATGCATATAACACACACACACACACACACACATTTATATATTAGGGGTACACAATTAATTAAAATAAAATTGCGATATGACATTGTGCGATTATTGAAACGCAAAGGGCTACGACGATTTAATTAAATTACTAAATAAATCAAGCTGTTCGCTTTAAAGTCCATGCACGCTGCTCTGTCCTGTCTGTATTGTGGATAAGCATTATTACAGTGTATTCAGAGCAGTTCTGTGCTCCACAACTCCATCTCGTGGAAAAGCGCTCCAGATTCACTTTAATTTCACTTTTGCATGTTTCCAAGTATGTTTCAACACTACATGTTAATATACAAATACAAATAATTCACCCCATGGCATTTATGTACAGCAGAGGAGATGTTAAAATGAGGAGCACATTGTAGTGGGTATTATGAGTATATTGCTTAATTCAGATATTTGTTTTCCTTGTTTTTCAGGGTATCCGCGGGTCCTTAAAAAGTCTTAAATTTACTTTTTAAAATTTAAGCCATAAAAAGTCTTAAATATCTTAAATAAATTACAAGAAGTCTTACATTTCGTTTGCTGAGGTCTTAAATTTTGCGGCGTGAATAGAGGAGATGCTTAAAATAGCAAGCTGCATGTTGCTGCGAGTTATTCTGACCAATCAGGGTGAAAGCAGCAGCACGGCGTCTCTCCTTCTCTTTCTCTTTCATAATTTAATCTGTTAACATTTTCAATGCATCTTGTCAAATTTAAACTGCAATTTTTAAGGTAACTGATATTTGAGATATTTCACTCAAAAATTAAAATTGTCATCACTTACCTTCATGCTGTTGCAAACCTGTATGACTTTCTTATTTCAGTGGATATCAAAAGGATATATTAGGGAGTTTCAGTCACCATTCACTTACATTGAATGAAAAACAAGATGCAGTGAATGGTGACTGAGACTAAACGTTTTGCTTAACATCTCCTTTTTTGTTGCATGGCAGAGAAAAATGTATTCAGACTTAAGGGTGAGCAGTGATGACAGAAATACAATTTTTAAATGAACTGCCCTTTAACTACCCGTAAAAGTATTTGTTAAAGGTATCTGCCAGGAAAAAATATATAAATGTTATTCAGCACATGCTAGACCTTATGCACAGGCATCTTTGATGTTTAATGACAATGACAACAAGGCTGTGCGGGATAGACGTACAGTCTCTTTGATGAGATGTACTGCAGTTTAAAGTGTTTTTGGAACATTCTGTGTACAGCACATTGAAAAAAGTTCTTTTCAAGGACACTCAGTAGACAAAAAACTCCAGACAACATGAGCTGTGGAAAATCAGATGGGATATTGGAGCTTTTTACAGATTTATACCGTGCATGCCTTTGAAGAAATGGTAAATCTATCCCTCACAGCCTCGTTTCCATTCCCGTTAAAAATCAAACATGGCACTACTGTGAATAAGGTCTAATAGACCAATCCTCTCATTTACAAAAATGTCAGCGCATGCGCAGTAAGTGGTGGCAGAAAGCCCGCTGATTGTTGTGTTAGATTTGACAGATTAGAGGATTAAATGAAAGTATGACACAAAACCATCATAAATACAAACATGTTCTGAGCAATACAATTACTATAATGATATGAGTAAATAACAAACATGTAATCATGTTCGCTATAAATTTATGCTGCAAAGTTGTGAGTTGAAATGATCTCCTCAGTCCAGTCAGCTCTGTTGATGATCTTGAAACCACAGCAGTCAACGAGAGCCCTCGGAATAATTTTTCAACAACGCAATCCGATAAAAGTTGGTTTTTGCCACTACTTCCGTGTTTGACATAAGTGGTGATATTGCGAAAGCACTGGTCTAATGCGTCATGTCTTGCTAGAAAGCAAGTGACTAAAGAGAAGGGTCACAATATAGGCTACATACTTTAGGCTACATGCATTCTTAATAATTTCATTTAGAGTTTTAATGTTGTATTAACTTATTAACACACAAATGCACAATAAAATATATATATATATATATATATATATAAAAACATGTCCAGATACATTCAAGTAGCCTCAGTGGTTTTGTATTTACCAGCTAATGAATTAATGTTTTTTATTTTTTATTGTGAAAGTGGTCTTAAATTTTTCTTATAGTTGGCCTTAAAAAGTCTTACATTTCATTCCTTCGAACCTGCAGATACCCTGTTTTTCCTCTTCACCCACAGAAAAGTAATTGATGAAATTCATGGTGATGACCATTTTTAAAAGCTAAGCTAAAAGTCTCAGTGTAATACTTTAAAACTAACTAATATACTCACTGTAAAGCATACCAAAACATCCACTATGTCACCAATATCCACAACGTAGAGGATTAGATCAACTACGTCGTTGCGCTACAGTCTGCAGCGAGGACCCTCTCGTTTCTGCACGATGTTGGTCTCAATAAAGCTAATTTGTTATATGTAGAATGCAGAGTTTTGGAAAAAGGGGGCATGGCTAATTCAACGGCTTAGTCTTGTCGAAGGAGAACGGCTAAAATCACATACAGCATCTTTAATGTGCAGCTCATATTTTTGTTAAAGCACTTGTTTTGAATCTTCTGTACAAAAATGCCTGTTATTAGAGCTGTAAAGTTATATGAATCGCTGTTTTAGCCAGTAGGGGTAAAATCTTTCCGTGGCAGCTCGCTGCCAAAGGCAGCTCTCACTCGACCTGCCACCACCACAGGCAGCTCTCGCGCGGCCTGCCACCGCCGGAGGCAGCTCTCGCGCGGCCTGCCACCGCCGGAGGCAGCTCTCGCGCGGCCTGCCACCGCCGGAGGCAGCTCTCGCGCGGCCTGCCACCGCCGGAGGCAGCTCTCGCGCGGCCTGAGATGCAGAGTTTTCATAACACTGATTTTCAATCACAGATTTCATGCATCTTGGCATGCTCTGTATGAAAATGAGTGGAAACAAGTAACGGTGATGGATTGAGGGAAATGATTTTGACTGTGATGCTTGAGTGACAGGCGTCAGCAGGTCAAGTGAGCTGTCTGTGGCAGTGACAGGTCGAGTGAGAGATGCCTCCGGCGGTGGCAGGTCGGAAAGATTGACCCCCCTCTTGTTTTAGCTGTGGGACTACTTTTCAAGGCAGAGTTTGCTCTAATCACTTTCTGGTACTTGCACATATCATGCAAAGGTTACCTGGGTTTCTCTGGTCATGACAGGAGTTTAAATGTTGGATAACTTTACTCAGACAAGGTTAGTAAGTGAGTTTACCACAGTACATTGCCTCATAGACTTACATTGTAAATGCACTATTGTAAACCAGGGCCGATACTAGGATAAGATCTTTTGGGAGGGCATTTGGATCGTGAGGGTGGGTAAAAGGTTATTTAGTTTCACCTTCCGACCAGCGAAAGGGGCTATAAACAGAATTTTTATTGTTTAGGGGATGTCAAAATGATATTTAATTTGGAGCAAAGTAAATATGAATGAATCTGTACCATGTTATGTGAGCCTTTTAATAAATTACAAAGCTGATGATATTTGGGGCATTGTTGTTGAGAATGTGTAATAAGTACTCAGACCCGAACTGTTCTATGCTACTCAAATTGGTTGTATTGTTGAACTATTTCTATTGCAAGTTATTATTAAAATATTGTCCTGTGTATCCTGTCCTCAAAGTTGAAATTTGGCCTTGTTTACATATTTTGCTGCTAAGCCCAGATATGAGACTTAATTTCAGCTGAAGTCTTTTTGCCACAGCTTCATAATGAATCTGTATTAACTCATATTGAGTATACTGAGTTGCCCTTGTTTCTTCTTTTATATGTGTGTCAGTTAATTTTTTACTCTGTTCCTGTCTAAGTGTCCCAGGTGCATGCAGTGTGATACTAAGTTTGACTTCATCACCAGGAAGGTAAGCAGGCATTTTGAGTAGTGGTGTCAGGACTGTGTAATTGGTTCCATCAGTGTTAAACAGAGTTATGGTGCGTTCACACATACAATTATATATAGAGCTAGGGCGGGGCAATATGGGGATACATATTGTGGCGAAGATATAAAGTGTCATTCGATAGAGATTTTACTATATCGCGATATGTAAATATCCATGTGCGCAGCATGGGCTTCTCTATCTGTGGGCAGGGCTTCACGTGAGACTGAGAGAATTGAAGAAACGTGGACAGGGTTTTTCCAGCATTGAACATTTTTCTGCGGCCACCCAAGCAAATTAAAAAACCTTTTTCTTGCATTTGGTGCTTCAAAAGCACTAAATATTCTTCTCATCTAATACGCGAATGTTTCACATGACTCTGGCGCATGCTGTCTCTGGAGCTACGAAGTGCACGCGAGTCTAGCTGGCTTTCCGATATTTGCGCTCCAGAGACAGGAGAACTCAGAGCTGGATCACTCACGCTACTCGGTCATTTTTGACCCAGGAAAACCCCAAGTGGAGAAATAAATCTCCACAGAATGGGATGACTCCAAAAGAGGTCAAGAAAATGAAGAGGAGCTTATTAAAACAGCTGCGACATCTGGGGTGTGGGTTTACAAAAGCTGGCACAGAGCAGAAAAATGTCATCTGCAAACTGTGTTGCACGACAATATAATCACTCGTAATACAAGCAATCTGTTTTACCACTTCGAAATGAAGCACGCAAAAGAATATAATGAAAGCCAAAAGATGAACTCCACATTAATTAATTTAGCAAGAAGTGATTTTATTTGATATTTATTTCTTCAAGAAGTGTTTCTTTTCATTGGATATTTTTTTACTTATGTTTTATTTTATTTGTCGCATTGCTTTGGGAAGATCTTAAGTTTCTTAAGGAAAGTTTTCCAGAAAATGTTTACTTTTACTATATCATTATCGTGATATAAAATTACTCGTATCATGATATAAGATTTTGGTCATATCGCCCACCTCTAACTGGAACTCATAGATTGGCTTTATTGTTGGATGTAGTGGGCGTTCCAACTGCTGGATTCACTAACATTATTGGTGCTTTTTAAAAATGATCAAAATTGGGATTTATTGGGGCCTGGGAAGCTCAGCGAGTAAAGACGCTGAGTACCACCCCTGGAGTCACGAGTTCGAATCCAAGGCGTGCTGAGTGACTCCAGCCAGGTCTCCTAAGCAACCAATTTGGCCCGGTTGCTAGGGAGGGTAGAGTCATATGGGGTAACCTCCTCGTGGTCGCTATAATGTGGTTCTCGCTCTCGGTGTGCCGCGTGGGGTGTTGTGCGCGGATGCCGCGGAAAATAGCGTAAAGCCTCCACAAGCGCTTTGTCTCCGCGGTAACGTGCTCAACAAGCCACGTGATAAGATGCGCGGATTGACGGTCTCAGACGCGGAGGCAACTGAGATTCGTCCTCCGCCATCCGGATTGAGGCGAGTCACTACGCCAACATGAGGACTTAGAGCGCATTGGGAATTGGGCATTCCAAATTGGGGAGAAAAGGGGAGGGGAAAAAAGGGGATTTATTTCAGCTAAAAATGAACATTGCATTGGAAAAGCGTTTTAATTGTATAAATTGTAGCAGTGGAAATTATGAACAAAAGGAACGATTACAAGTGCATTAAATCAGTGAAATTGCTGCATAGTAATATTAACTCAATCTTGCCTACACTTAACTACAGTATTTTACATGGAACATGGAAGTAAACTGTAGCAGAAGTAAAAAATAGAAAACAGTTGATTACGGCAGTCAGAACAGACAAAGGTGCCAAATTTAGAAACCCCATCGCAGCAGTGGTAACTACTTTTTATTTTTTATTTTTTTAAATAATGCTAGGGTAATATACATTTACTAGGGTAATATTTAGTGTAAAAAAAAAATACACCAAATAATAAAAACTTTTAAAATAGAAAAAAGTTTAACAGATTTATGCTGCTAAATAAGGCTTAAACACGTCTTCACAGTCTGTGGAAAGGGTTCATTGATAGTCGCCACACCATTGCACCTCATTTGCATAAAGTAAAAAAAAAATCAACTTTGTTGCGTTGCTGGACACACCCACATCACATCGCCAAATGTTGCTGTCGCCTGAAAACGCCAACTCTTTCGCTTTGTTGCAACAAATTTCTGTATGTGTGAACGTCCCTTTAGGAGAGCCTTTTTTTTGTGTGTGTGTGTCTTTTTCAGCAGTTTTATTTTGCTCCTATTCAGCATTTTTGTTTTCAGTTTTGCACTTCCTGTTTTCATTTTTCCATCTCTTTTGCTTCCTTCTTTTTGATTTTGCTTCCTACTGACTGACTTTTTAAATTTTTTTAATCTGTGTCTTTGTGATAGTGTGCTTGTGTTATATATTTATACATTATTTATATAGTCATAGTTATTTGGTTACACTATGTTTTTGTGTTTTTCTCTTTTGTTGATGTTGTTGTCTGTTTTTTTGAAACTGTTGTCATGGATTTACGTTATTTATTAGTATTTCTTCTGTTTATGTTCAGCATCACTGCCGGCGCTGTGGCCGGTGTTTCTGCGATAAGTGTTGCAGTCAGAAAGTGGCTCTGCCCAGGATGTGTTTTGTGGATCCGGTGAGGCAGTGTGCAGAGTGCAGTCTCATCTCACAGAAAGAGGTGGAGTTTTACGACAAACAGCTTAAAGTGCTCACCGCCGGTGGGTTAAACATACATACACTCAAATGCTTTTAACTCGAGTTTACTGACACACATATACCCTCTCTTTTCCATTTGTAGACTCACTGTTAGTGTTTGTACAAAAGTTTATGATGTTGTTACCAAGTAAATTGTTTTATATTTTTCTATCAATTTTAATTCGATTACGTCATTCACAATGCTTCATTGGGTTGTATTTAATTCCCTCATGAAAGACGTTAAGTAAACAGTCTTGTACCTCTGTCTTTTTGTCCGATTTTCAAATACTTTATCGCTTCAAGTCAAATGTTTTGATTAACATCAGAGCTGGTTGGATTTGATTCACAGTTTAGAACTATTATATGAAGTACTTTATGAAATCCCTGAGGAAAAAAATGAATGGGAAAAATACTTCCAGAACCAAGATTGCTGAGAAAGTGCTTTTTCCTTTTGCGCTCTATAAATATACTAATTGAACAGACGCTCCTCCCATGACGTACAGTATGTCTATACTACAATGTCAATATCAGCCCTTTTTTCCTGCATTGCAGGAGGAACTTTCCTGGTCAAAGTGGGTTCCTCAGAGAAAACAGAGACAATGGTGTGCCGACTGTCCAATAACCATAGGTATGCATATAAACACACACACAACTTGGCCTCTTTGAATGTGATCAACTTGAAATTTCGATGCGTCTCTACTCTTTCCTCAGATATCTCTTCCTAGATGGGGACAGTCATTTTGAGGTGGAGCTGTCTCGCATTTCCAGTACACAGGTGTTGACTGAGGGATCGACCCCAGGAGGTGAGCCATTATGTGGACTGAAGTGCATGCATGATGAAAAATCATGACACAGTGGCCAATGATGTCCATCTAATTGTGTACATGGACCAACAATTCCAAAAATATTTGGAGTCCTACAATAACTGTCTTAATTTATTGTTGAAGGTGGTGGACTTGTTACAAATGTGGCACTTTGATGGCAGTGCTTTTAAGGAATAGTCCATCCAAAAATAATAATTCTCTCATCATTTACTCACCCTTATGCCATCTCAAACTCATATGAATTTTTTTCTTCTGCGGAACACAAACAAATATATTTGTATGTTTTTGTCCATACAATGCAAGTCCATGGGGTCAAACACTTTCAAGATCCAAAAAGGATATAAAGGCAGCAAAAATGTAATCCACACAATTTAAGTGGTTTAATCCAGTGGTTCTCAATTTTTGGCTAAACTTTCTGGCTACGCCCCCCCCTTTAAAACTAGAAGATTTTTAGCGCCCCCCTCCCCCACAACCACCCTATAAAATGATTGAAGAAAAAATTGATTGAAGAAAAATATTTTCGTTTCAGCTTCGTCACAAAAAAAAAAAAAAAAAAATCCAAAACAAAAAACTGAACCCATTCTTTCAGTTTTCACTGATTTTCTGATTAAAGTTACATTCTTCATTAAAAAATCAGAATTTTGAACAAATAATCAAGGAACTTTGTCACTAGGCCTACATCATTCTTCTATTTTCTGTATAATTTCTGAGTTATATAAATAAATAACTTTTCAGGTTTATATACTTAAAATCCCAAATAGAATAAATACCAAAGTGTGCTTGCAGGAGCAATGTTACTATATAAAAGCTCATCATAAAACAAAATTTGTCATAATTTACTCACCCTCCTCGATCCATACTTTTTTCATTTATAAAACACAAGATTGAGGGGTAAGATTATTACTGTCAAGCTCAAAAAAACACCATAAAAGCACCATAAAATTTGTCCATATCACTCGTGTACTATATTCCAAGTCTACTTTGATAGCATTGTGTGAAGAACAGACCGAAATGTAAGTGATAATTCACTGGAATCTGATGCGAGAACATCATTGTTTACATAAGCACAGCTCAGCTAGTGCACCTGACACTACATAAGGGGGAAAAGGCGGAGGAAAAGAAATCGCTTGCATTGGTTCTACCGTTCTGCCGTGCGGTAAATTTGAATGTGAGAAAGTGACTGAGATTTGAGAACGGGGCAGTCTTCTGCGCCCTCCTTACAAACCTCCACGCTCCCCCTTATGGGTCACGCCCCACACTTTGAGAACCACTGGTTTAATCCATGTATTCTGAAGCAATCAGATCTGTATTCTGTGAAAAACATACAAGAATGTAACTCCTTTTTCACTATAAATCTTGCCATCTTGGCAAATGATTTGAAGCTTGATTACACTTCCTCGCGCTTGACGCATGCGCAGAATGCGTTGACCCCCCCCTAGACTTGCATTGGATGCACAAAAACACATCATATCGGCATCAAAATAACTTTGTTCCGCAAAAGAAAAAGTCATTTGAGTTTGAGAGCATACAAGCAAGTAAATTTATGAGAGAATTATCATATTTGGGTGAACTATCCCTTTAAAGTGAATGAAACTTAACTTCAGGGTTTAGGGTCCTTACGGTCACTTTTACGGTTAGCATGCTAAAGCACAGCATGCTGCCTGTTAGCGCACTAAAAACCCTGTCTGAGAAAATGCATCTCTAAACGCATCCTCTTTAGAGCATGGCCACTACAAAACAATTACAGTTAAAACAAAACAGAAGAACTGGATAAACTCCCTAATTGACTAGCCAGTTTCTGAACTAGTCCACCATCCTGACCCAGAGTGCTGTGTGTGTCTGTGAATCACACAGCCTGCTTTTATGGAGTATCATTGTCATAGTCTTAATATTCAAATGGCATAAATAACTTAGAATGGCCGCCTTGTCCTAATGGATCCAAGACGCCCATTCCTGTAATGCTAATCGATAAAGATTTTAACTGACTTCTTACTGTTTCAGAGGAAAGTGAGGAAATGATGCAAGTAGAATGTAAGCAGTTTTGATGAAATTCTCCATTGTGATGAAAAGAAAAGTAGAAATCTAGAATAAATGTTTAATTTTTCAAGTAATGTTCTCCACACCGTTTTTCAATAAATGTTATTTAATAATAGATGGGCAACATGGCATAAGCTGATAATGTGATTTATCAAATAACACATTTCTTTGAAAGCTTTACTAGAGATTTGATGATACATGAAGCTTCATGTAATCACTTGACTATATTTTTGAATGCTGGATGGGATTCCGCTTTAATAGAATGCTGATGGCAATTAGCAAAACGTTTCTTGATAGCATTGCACAACGACTCTGTACAACTATGACATGTACACACTGGCTTCAAAAAGTATTTGGATACTTGAGTTGAACTTGAAGTGTATGAATGTCATTGCAATACATAATAAAATATCCAACCAAGTGGCATCTGCAAGCAACAAGCTTTCCTCAGGACTATCTTTACTTCTAGCGGTGCACCGATCAGGAAATGTGAGGCCGATGCTGATAACCGATATTTTAAAGGAATATTGGCAAATAAGGAAAAAAACAAAAGAAAAAAGCGAGGTACAGTGAGACACTTTTTTGGGGGGTTTAAAGGCAGAATTGTGAAGCTTATCATTTTATATAAGCACTTACATTAATTCTTCTTTTAAAACTTGTGTACAGGGTTGGGAAGGTTACTTTTAAAAAGTATTCCACTACAGATTACAGAATACATGCTGTAAAATGTCATTTGTAACGTATTCCGTTAGATTACTCAAAATCAGTAATGTATTCTAAATACTTTGGATTACTTCTTCAGCACTGGTAGATTTTTTTCACTTGTTTTGACTATAAACAAGTAAAAGTAAGAAAATACACTTCACTGTAAAAATACGTTCTCTTAAAAAAAAAAAAAAAAAAAAAAGGCTAAATATCTTATGCAGTTTCGCTTCTCAAGTAAATTTTTCGTTTTAAGAAAAAAAAAATCAAAATTAAGAATACGATTTTTGCAGTATATCTTTGCCCTAATATCAAAGGTCTTCAATGTGCATTTTAGTCATAGAATTCATCATAAAATATAATTGCATCTTCCATCTGGTAACAGATGCATGTAAAGGCAAGAAATAGCATTTTAGCTTAGCATATAGCTAAATGTTTACATGACCATTTATAAACTATTTTTGCTGCTCCAAACTTTAAAAACCCCCAGAGTGAACACAACAACATCCTTTTCTGATCGTATGTGGATTCTGTTCATAGAATGAGGCAGAAAATATGTTATTTGTATATTTCTATACAATGTTAAAGGCTACATTGGTTAGTATTTCTTGCAAAAATACTCTAACCGCTTAAAAAAATACATTGACAAGGCATGTAATCATGTATTTATTGGATTTGTTTCATCTGTCAAAGCGTTTCTAACTGTTTTTTGTTCATCTGTAAAAAACACAATGTAGCTCCTCTATTAAAAGCTCCCAAGGGAAAGTTCCTCAATGACGTCATATCCACCTTTTCACTCACAACAAAATGAAAGCGCTCGTATGAATGAAACAAATCATAAGAAAGTGTTTCACCGCTGTTTAAAAGCTCCTCGGATCGCATCATTTATATGGATAAATGTTTTCCAACTCAACAGACCAAATATTAAATGAAACAAATGACAATAAAATGCAAAGTAATCTCTTCAGTAATCAAAATACTTTTTGAATGTAACTGTATTCTAAATACCAATGATTTAAATTGTAACTGTAGTGGAATACAGTTACTTATATTTAGTATTTTAAATACGGAATCCCATTACATGTATTCCGTTACTCCCCAACCTTGCTTGTGTATTATTTGAGCTGTAACATTGTTTAAATTGTCGTTTTTTACTGTAGTTTTAGTGTTTATGGCATTATGTTGTCATGGCAACGAAGTTGTAAAACTGGATATAACTTTACACAGAAAAGCTTAGTAAGCGATTTGATCACACTAAAATCATGTTGGCACACATACACATTTACATGTTGTGGCTATACTTTTGAAACAGTGAGTATTTTAATGTCCACTTCCACTTTCATTGTAAGTGCCTCACTGTAACTAAATTTTTTTCTTTAAAGAAAAGGAGGGACGATATATTTTTGTGGTAATCAACATTATGCCACAAATAGTAACTGCTAACATTTATTTGAATTGAAAACAGTTATGAATAGTTCTGGTGTCAATATCAAAGATCATTGTGACATACTGGCAACCAGTAAACAACATGAGAGCATCACACACAGAAGAGATACGTTAAAAAATAAGAGATTTTTTGCAAGATATTGGATTTAAATCGAGGTTCTCACAAAATAGGACCTGGACATGTTCCAGTAACGTTTGACAACCAACAAAAATTGAACTGTACATCTATCGTTTTAACCTAACAAACAACTTTTTGTGTGAACAGCGTACTTGTGTTGTCTTAAAAATAAATAGGATCATATTTGTATATTTAAAGGTGCTGTAAGCGATTTTAGCCGTTCTAGAATTCCCACAAGCGCAGCCATTGGATTAGCCATGCCCCCTTTCCATTACCCGCTCTACAAAGATACCAAATGTGCTTTATTGAGGCCAATATTGAGCAGAAACGTTGTCAAAAACAACAGCAGCAAAATAGCGCCCTCAACTGACAACTGTTATGAGCAACATGGCATAAAAATGGCATTAAAAATCAATAATTCGCTGCAACTACAACACTTAGAATGCAAAAAATCGATTGACAAGCAGAAATCGTCAGAGATCACGGCCCACGGACACATTTTTGTTTGCTGTTTACAGAGTCTAGTGGTGTAACAGAGACAGGGGAGATATCTTATGACACTTCATTAATATCTTTCAGGGAGTAAGGGCAATGTGTATATACACACCTGATATTTAGACAAACGCTAATCTTTTTTTCTGTGTTTCTTTCCATGAATTTTCTCTTCATTTCTTTAATTTCCTCTTTCTCTTCTGGCTTAAGAGAAAGATGTATGCTCTTATACCTGTTTGCTGGACAGTCAAATTTCTGAAGGTCAGCGTATGCTATACCAATCTCTTCTTTTTTTCCCAGTGTATGTGCCATTTAATGGGGTTTCGTTGTTGTTCTACCCTTTATATAAGTATCTTAGCATGCACTCATTTCCCGGATTTAAGTATTACTGCAAAAGCAAGGCCATCTCATTAAAGACTGCATGTGCATGCTCTCTTGTGCTGAGAGTGTTTATTGTGCTGTTGTGATTATCCCTCAGTCCTCTTGGAGGCACATTGTTTCCCATGGATTTCCCATCACACATTTTATGATTGCTGCAGATGTTACCATCTAACTCTTTGCCAAGTAACTATCATATTATCAGTTACATTTTAACCCAAATCTAATATAATGCATGTACAAAGAGTAACTAGAAAGAGAATGCTCAACAAAACCTACTTTGAAAGTTTAAAAGTGTTTTGAAAGGAAATAAACTGTAAGTCTGATAATTTAGAAATGATATAGCACAATATGAGATTTTACCGTAACTCCGTTTCACTTCCCTGGATGTGTTGAATTAATTAGCATAATTTGACATTTTAAAGTCACGTTAAATGTTACTCATATCCATAATTCACACTTGAGCATCAGTGTCTAAAAAGCCTCCATTTAGACTTTCTTTATTAATTCTTAACTTGATGTGTAACTGATTGGATGCATAACAATTCATGTATCTCAGGGTATATACAGGTGCATCTCAATAAATTAGAATGTCGTGGAAAAGTTCATTTATTTCAGTAATTCAACTCAAATTGTGAAACTCGTTTATTAAATAAATTCAATGCACACAGACTGAAGTAGTTTAAGTCTTTGGTTCTTTTAATTGTGATGATTTTGGCTCACATTTAACAAAAACCCACCAATTCACTATCTCAAAAAATTAGAATATGGTGACATGCCAATCAGCTAATCAACTCAAAACACCTGCAAAGGTTTCCTGAGCCTTCAAAATGGTCTCTCAGTTTGGTTCACTAGGCTACACAATCATGGGGAAGACTGCTGATCTGACAGTTGTCCAGAAGACAATCATTGACACCCTTCACAAGGAGAGTAAGCCACAAACATTCATTGCCAAAGAAGCTGGCTGTTCACAGAGTGCTGTATCCAAGCATGTTAACAGAAAGTTGAGTGGAAGGAAAAAGTGTGGAAGAAAAAGATGCACAACCAACCGAGAGAACCGCAGCCTTATGAGGATTGTCAAGCAAAATCGATTCAAGAATTTGGGTGAACTTCACAAGGAATGGACTGAGGCTGGGGTCAAGGCATCAAGAGCCACCACACACAGACATGTCAAGGAATTTGGCTACAGTTGTGGTATTCCTCTTGTTAAGCCACTCCTGAACCACAGACAACGTCAGAGGCGTCTTACCTGGGCTAAGGAGAAGAAGAACTGGACTGTTGCCCAGTGGTCCAAAGTCCTCTTTTCAGATGAGAGCAAGTTTTGTATTTAATTTGGAAACCAAGGTCCTAGAGTCTGGAGGAAGGGTGGAGAAGCTCATAGCCCAAGTTGCTTGAAGTCCAGTGTTAAGTTTCCACAGTCTGTGATGATTTGGGGTGCAATGTCATCTGCTGGTGTTGGTCCATTGTGTTTTTTGAAAACCAAAGTCACTGCACCCGTTTACCAAGAAAGTTTGGAGCACTTCATGCTTCCTTCTGCTGACCAGCTTTTTAAAGATGCTGATTTCATTTTCCAGCAGGATTTGGCACCTGCCCACACTGCCAAAAGCACCAAAAGTTGGTTAAATGACCATGGTGTTGGTGTGCTTGACTGGCCAGCAAACCCACCAGACCTGAACCCCATAGAGAATCTATGGGGTAATGTCAAGAGGAAAATGAGAAACAAGAGACCAAAAAATGCAGATGAGCTGAAGGCCACTGTCAAAGAAACCTTGGCTTCCATACCACCTCAGCAGTGCCACAAACTGATCACCTCCATGCCACGCCGAATTGAGGCAGTAATTAAAGCAAAAGGAGCCCCTACCAAGTATTGAGTACATATACAGTAAATGAACATACTTTCCAGAAGGCCAACAATTCACTAAAAATGTTTTTTTTATTGGTCTTATGATGTATTCTAATTTTTTGAGATAGTGAATTGGTGGGTTTTTGTTAAATGTGAGCCAAAATCATCACAATTAAAAGAACCAAAGACTTAAACTACTTCAGTCTGTGTGCATTGAATTTATTTAATACACGAGTTTCACAATTTGAGTTGAATTACTGAAATAAATGAACTTTTCCACGACATTCTAATTTATTGAGATGCACCTGTATGTTCTGCTTTTGACCAGAAACACTCTTGCTGCTTATGGTATTTTAACTCTATCCTGAACTTTGACTGTAGGCAGTTCCCTCCGTGCCAGCGGCATGATGCTTCAGTATAAGCCACCAGGATCTCAGAACCTTCAGCAGCTTCACATGGAGACTGCAGAAGACAAGCGCATCGCGTCTGCCTGGCTCGCAGCCATGCACAAAGTAGGTGTGAGTGAAAATGTGCATTGTAACTAGGGCTGGGTGATACAGCTAAGAAATGATATCACAATATTTGTTAGCCTTTTGATGATATTAGATAAATATCTCTGCTTGTGGATTTTGTCTGAAATGGCTAAATATATATATATATATATATATATATATATATATATATATATATATATATATATATATATACTTTTTTTTTTAAATCAGACAGTCATGAACCAATTAGATTCAAAATATTTACAGGAATAGTCCAGATTAAATACACATTAGTGTCAATTGACAGCATTTGTGGCATAATGTTGATTACCACAAAAATATTTTTCATTATGTATGACAAATTGCTTTGAAAAAAAAAAAAGAAGCAAAAATTGTGGTTATAGTGAGGCACTTACAATGAAAGTGAATGGGCACAGTCCATTAATGATTAAATGCACACTGTTTCAAAAGTATAGCCCCGAGACGTGAACATTATACATGCTGACATGATTTTAGTGTCATAAAATTCGATTTACTGGCTTTAGGATATTTACCAGATTACAAGGTTTACTGGCATTATGTTGTCATGACAACCAATTTTATATTATAGGATATTTAGACTGATAAGGTTAGTAAGCAATTTTATCACACTAAAATCATCTTACATGTATAATGTTTATGATTTGTGGCTATACTTTTGTAAATTTACATTCACTTCTATTGTACACAAGTGCCTCACTGTAACGGCATTTATTTTTAAAATAAACCCAGGACTTATCAAAAAATTTTTTTAAGCTAATCAACATTATGCCACAAATGCTGTTGATTGAGCTTAACTTGTTGTAAAGGGGTTAGAGGGAAAGGAGGCGGCGAGAACCGGCTTGACAATCTAAATAAAAGTTTAAAAACTTAAACAAAAAGACACACAAACACATGCAGGGCAGCTGCCCATAATTCTCTTTCTCTTGAGCTGCCATCTCCGGTCGCCTTTATCCCTCGCTCGCCTCATCAGGCTGATTGGGTCCGGGCGTGCGTCATTCTGGCCCGGCCCCGCCCTCCTCCACACTATACTCCTCTCTGCGTTGCCTCAGGCCAGGGAGATCCCGGCATTGCCTTGCACCCCGCCTGCCGGCAGGTCATCCCTGCCTTCTTCCACCTGGGAGGAGACAAGAGAAAAAAAAAAAACAGGCGAGGGAAAGGCAAACACAGAGCGAGAGAGAGAAAAAAGAAACTAACTCACCGGTTCTCTGATGCACTGTCGCGTGGTCCACGTTCACTCCTCCACGCTCTCAGGCGGACGACAGCCGCTCCTTCTCGGTCGGACCGGAGTCAAACCTCTGACCCCCAGCGGACAGAACGCCCCTCCGTGATTCTGGTGGCCCGTGGGGACACTCCTCCGCCCCTGGTAGCGGCCCCTCCACTCCAGGCGGTCGGGGAGTAGATTCCCTCCTCCCCTCGTGGATGGCGGTCTTCCCTCGACCCCTCTGTGTTTTCTGGCGGCCGGCAGGGCACTCCTCCGCAGCGGCTCCATTGTTCCAGGCGGTCGGGGAGTCCAGTCCCTCCTCGCCGGAGTCAAAGTCCAGTCTCCACCGGAGTCAAACCTCCGACCTCCAGCGGACAGAATGCCCCTCCGCGATTCTGGCGGCCCGTGGGGACACTCCTCCACCCCTGGTAGCGGCCCTACCGCTCCAGGCGGTCGGGGAGTTGATTTCCTCCTCCCCTCGCAGACGGCGGCCGTTCCCCATGTCCGGGCTACTCCGTCCCCCGGCGGATGGCAGTGCTCCCCTGGGTGGACGGCAGTGTCGAGGACTCTACGACGGGCATTCCTCATCCCTCCCGGGTTTCGGCACCAGTGTAAAGGGGTTAGAGGGAAAGGAGGCGGTGAGAACTGGCTTGACAATATAAATAATAGTTTAATAAACTTTAACAAAAAGACAAACAAACACATGCAGGGCAGCTGCCCATAATTCTCTCTCTCTCTCTCTCGAGCTGCCCTCTCCGGTCGCCTTTATCCCTCGCCTGCCTGATCAGGCTGATTGGGGTCCGGGCGTGCGTCATTCCGGCCCGGCCCCGCCCTCCTCCGCGCTACACTTGTATTGAAGCCGGAAGTAAAAAGTTAGTTAAAATCAAATTTTCTAGTTCAAAAAATCAAAGTTTTTCATTATCTGTTTCATGTTTTACTACAGGCTGCCAAACTGTTGTACGAGTCAAGGGACCAGTGAAATGACAAAGGAAAAATCACAGTGCAAAAGACAGAGAGAGATGGACAGAACTAGAAGGAAAGAAAGAGAACAAAACCAAGTATTTTGTGTTATTCAGTCTTACATGTACTCTAAGATGCTTGTATGATTTGTATCCAATCCTTTGCTGCTTCTCCCTGTCGAGACAGACCAGATGTACTCACAAACTGTCTGTCTGTTGGGGAGGACCAAGTTTTCAGATGACTCGTGCAATATGGACATGTATGATAATATATAAACACCATTTAACAGATGCTTTAAATGTAGTCTCACGTATCAAAGTTTTGTAAACAAAATATATTTTGTCAGATATTCTTATTTTAACACAAAATGCTGTGTATCTACTTTATACTGCCCAAGTATTTACAATATTTAGTGTTTTTCTTTTTTCTTGACATGTTTCAAACACTTTTGAAGAACACTTGTTTTTCCTACACTACAGAATGACATTTCATTTCTTGGTCATGTGTTTTAAGTCTGCAGAGCAAGATTTCCCTTTTTTAGAAAACCTGAAATTAGAGCAGCCAAATTCCCTCGACATACTTTAAACATTCTTCAAGGTCAACTGGTTGTGTTTGCTAATTTTCATTTTTCAATGTACACCAAATAAACATGTTGAATCCACAACTGTCCTGTTTATGTCTGTACTAATTAAAATACAAACACAAACTGGGTATTTTTCTTCCAAGCATGGCACAACAGTACTTTATACTTGCATATACACCTAATGCATACAAATATACTTGACATTTACAGTGGGGTCCAAAATTCTTTAGTCTACATTAAAAATCTGAGAGTCTGAGGATTTTGCAAAATTGAAAACAAAGACAAGTTATGGCATGAAATTAACTATTTCTAGGTCCCTAATCAAATGTAAGCAATCTGTGACATTAACCATGCTAACCGCTTTATACAAAAGGAAGGTCAGATTTCTTTGCTTACACAGAAGCACTCAAGATGATCCTTGTAAAATTCTCATCATGCTGGGATTACATGGATCAACAGGTTTTGTACAACCTGTAATGTTTTCTATGCAGAGGGTTTTTCTTCCCTACAGATTTCCATCTGCCAACAGATGGGTTTCATTTTTCCTCGTTCTGTTGCTGTTCATCACAAGCCTGAAAAGAGATCTCCATAATGGCCTGCTGCTGCACTGTGTTCTGTGCACAACAGACCAGAAGACTAAGCATTGAGAACCTGAAGCCTTACAAAGACATACTGTATACTGTACACTCTGTATTCCACAAACAACCTTTTGCAACAATTTTTAAACAAACACTACAAAACAATACAAAACATTAGGGTTTATAGTTTATCTTGATCGAACATAAACTCTTAAAATGTTCTCGCCTTCTGAAATTACATACTTCACTCTTAATGATCTTGTTACCAAATAAATGTACCAAAATATTCTGCCATTTTCCAGTGCCCTTTTTTAATGATAGGATCAAATGGGCTGATTCAATTCTTAGAGCTTTATTGGTGTACACTGCCAATGCATTATTAGACACTATACATACAGATATAAAACCAACTGAATGCTCCATTTTAATTTGCCCACTATTATTTTCTCTAGCTGCTGTTCAGTCTATTTCGTGCACAAGTTGGGTCTCTCTAGCGATTTCGCTTTTGACACTGGTTCAGATGATACTGAGCTAGCGTTCACGGGCAATGCGTAGAGATTCGGCAGCTTGCCCGCATCTTTCCCACACCTGGCTCACCACTTGCGGGTGAAATAGCTAGTGGCCGTTCCTACTGCTGTTGATCTAAACATTATTGGTTGGCAGCACAACCGGACGTAGCTTTAGAAAATTGAGCTACATTGCCGGTAAAACTAAGATATTCTTATTTGACAAGGAATCATTTGTTTTGCCTCTTAAAATGAACACTCATACAATGCAAGTGAATGCTGACCAAAACTTATAAGCTCAAAAAAAGCACATAAAGGCAGAATTAAAATAATCCATATGACTCCAGTGGTTTTCTGAAGCGATCGGTTTTGGGGGAGGTCACCATTCACTTGCATTTTATGGAGCTGAAATATTCTTCTAAATATCTTTGTGTTCTGCAGAAGAAAGGCATACACTTTTGGGATGCTCATGCATGGTGAGTAAATAAGAACATTTTCATTTTTGGTTGAACTTTCCCTTTAATTTGATAGATAATATCCTCACACATGGTAAACTTTTATTTTATTTTTTTTAATTTTTTTAAATGGCTTTTTTGAGAGAGTTGTAGCACTACTTTCTAATGTAGTGCTAGATAACCCTAAAAGGATTGCACAAAATAACAGTATACATTATAGGCCTACATATATGCTGCAACTGTAAAAGTGACTAGTACACACTAGTAATATTTTATATTATACTGTAAATATTTTATAATTGAGCCTAATTTATTTTTTTGTCAATATTTTTCATAAGTTTATAATTATGTTTGTATGTTTATAAGTCTTTTTTTTTTATACCAGAGCTCTAATCGGAGTGGTTGATGATTTTAGCTATATCATTGCGACACAAACTCATCGATTTTACAACCCGTAACAGTTTACCAAGTCCATTCACAAGCAACATAAATTGACATTGCATATTGCTTTCTACACAGACAATAGCCCCACAGTCCAGCTCACTACACATCTCCATAGCAACTCTAATGAATTGTGTCAGGACACATTGTCCACCATGTTCCATTTCACTGGATCTCAGGTATCCCGGAGCAGGAGCAGAACTTTGAGCTGATAGGGAGAGAGAAAAGAACATTACCAACAAATACTAAAGCTATAAGCCACAAGAGGCTGTGCGGTACAATACATTTACAGTAAAAGGACATTCTTTTTACCATCTTTGGGATATTTAGAAGTCAGTGACATGTTAATATTGTTTTATTACACAGTTCAGTAAATCTTTAAATCTGTAGATTAGTTTAAAATGTATATGTGCAGTTTTATTTACTTCAGTAACTGATTCACATCTGTCAGTTTTACGGATCTGAGAATTAGCATCATATGAATGGCTGACAAATTTTGTTGAATGTCACAATTCAGCATCTGATTTTTAGCCGGTAGCATGTCAGACTTCATTGATCCCTTCATTGATTCCTCTTAGAAGCGAAATTGCAGAAGATATTAAGACTTGTTTTAAGTAAATGTATCTTGATGTTTAGATTTCAGTCATTACAACTCTGAAAGATTTGGCATGTGAATGTAGGTATGACATATTTATAGGATACTGGTCATGGCAGACTGCATCTGCTACGCTGCTGCAGAGCAAGTACAGAGACTTTCTACTGCTAGAAAGTACACATTCATGCTAAGTTAGCATGTGGACATGCTGCTGGTGCTCCACAATTAGACAAAACGCAAGCCATGCTGCATCGAGCATGTGTTACATCTGCTGCACAAATAGGCATAAACAATCCCCCAACAAAGCAGGGAGCTGCACAAAGCGCATAACAAACACAACACAACCCCCCCAACCAAGCAGATCTATCACCAAGACTTATGTACTGTTGCTGCTTCTCGAAGAGCCATGTGCACCAAGTATATGTTAGCTAGGTGTGCCTTGGCCACTGGCCAAATGGTGTAACGCTAATGAAATACATTTCTGTGTGCCTCGTTTAAGCTAGTTCTATGTGTAACTAGCTTAAACGGCTAGAGACCTAACTCATAATGGGTATCTGAGCCAGGAAAGTCCAGCGATTATTTAACTAGTGACTTAGACTAGCTATGTGAATTTATTAAATCTAATGACCTAAAATAGCAATGTGTGCCATCCAGATTTGGCTAAGGCTTGCCTTGTTAAAGACGCGCTTAAGCCAAAAGCAGACCTTACCGTGCAGAATGATAGAAGGAAAACCGCAGCAAACCTTCTGAGCAGATAGCATTTGCAGAGAAACCAGTTTATCAGCAAAACTGAGCAATTAAAAAGTTAAACAAAAAGCGAGATGCAAGTCGATTGGCTACCCGATAACAAGTCAGAGGACCAATCAGCCTATACCATGCAAGCCGATTGGCTTAACATGTCACATGTGAGCAAGCCGATTGGATAACAGATCACAGTCAATCAGCTAGTGCCACATAGAGTTGAATGGCTGAACTTTGGTCATTTGTACAGGAAAACAAGAGAAAAATATTGATAAAAAAATATATATATATATTTTGAAGTTCAGCCACATCAACAGACCAATGACAGCAGAATATTTAGGTGCCTGTGCAATCTGATCACTGTACCTAAAAAAGAGGATGGGGCTAGTTGTAACACTTTTGTAACAAGTTAATTTTTGAGCCAATTTCTGTTTTGGCAACACTTTATGGATATTTGTTTAAATTTCCATTATTATTTGTAGTGCAGCACAGTTTTTTTCTTTATATAGTTTTGGTCTTGGTGAAGATATGCCTCTGAGGAGAGAAAAAAAGGCTTTCTTTAAAAAAAATTGGAATGCCCAATTTCCACTACTTAGTAGGTCCTTGTTGTGGCGCGGTTACTCACCTCAGTCCAGGTGGCGGAGGACAAGTCTCAGTTGCCTCCACTTCAAAGACCGTCAATCTGCGCATCTTATCACGTGGCTTGTTGTGCATGACACTGCGGAGACTCCCAGCGTGTGGAGGCTCATGCTACTCTCCGTGATCCATGCACAAATTACCATGTGCCCCGTTGAGAGTGAAAACCACTAATCGCAACCACAAGGAGTTTACCCCATGTGACTCTACCCACCCTAGCAACCGGTCAATTTGGTTGCTTAGGAGACCTAGCTGGAGTCACTCAGCACACCCTGGATTCGAACTCGTGACTCCAGGGATGGTAGTCAGCATCAGTATTCGCTAAGCTACCCAGCACCCCCCTGAAAAAGATGCTTTCTTGAATCAATTGCTTTGCAAAATGATTTAGTTTAGATGTGCTCTTTTATGTAGGCTATGTTCTGACGTCTTGATTTAGTGTTGTAAAGATGATTTAATGTTGTATATAATGTTGTAAAGGTGTTTTTCACTGTACATATACAAACACTATGAATGTAACATTTCTGTTTTATTGTATTAGTTGTATTAGTTTCACTTGTATTAGTTACACAAGTGAACCAATGACAACAAGCTCAGTCTTAATGAAGACACAAACTACTTTATTGTGCTTTTGTTAAGTTTGGTTGTTACTGCATTTGAGAGGGCGGCAGAGTAAGTGCTGAATTGAGCTGTTAATCACTCGTTACAGTACACCATCTGAGCTTATTGAGTTTGTCTACATGGTAGCAGCACTAAATAGCTGCTTCTGAGGCAGACGCCAGCAGGTTGCTGTCATTTCTTTAACACAGATGTGATTTTGGGGGCGTTTAATAGCATGTTTAGTTTTGCTGTGGGTGTGAAAATATCTTCAACTGGTGCAGAGTCATCCACTTGATGTATATTTATTCATTTTACACAGGTTTCAGACAGGCTCTGTGGGAGAGGTGAATTACAGTTAAGTTTTTGATATGTTTGAAATGGAAGAAAGGGGTTAGATGATAAATTCACAGCCACTTTATTAGAAATGTAGAAAGATTAAACAAAAATTGTTTTCAGAATGAACAGCAGAGGAGAGTCAAGCTCCATGAAATCCAGCAGTGTGCAGTAAGCACTTTGTATCTTTTTGCTGCACTCTTGAGGAGTAAAACTGATTAAAACAAGGCAAGCTTCATATGAGATCATAAATACAGTATATATACAGTATGCCATCATAAATCTATAAAGTTACATTCTGAACCCACTGTTAATTGAAACATTAATAAATAGATATCATAAAACAACCAGATTCAATTCTTATTTTTATTTATACAATACAATTGGGCGTTTCTTTAATTATTTGCACTTTTTCTTACAGCAAACTTTTCACACTCTCTATAGTTTTTTTTTTATTTATCTACTAACAATGTCCAACAGTGCATACAATATACATGCATCACAGGGGAATTCTGTCTTTTTCTTTTTTTTCTTTCTTCTGAAAGTCATGAACATTTCCATCTTATCTCAAATTCTGTATGTTTTTAATACTAATAGCATTCATTTGTAGAAATGACATTTTAAATGTTTTAAAAACCATATTAGGGGCAAAACTGTTTGTTGTAGTAAAACATTTATCCACAACTATGGGACTGTCGGAATTTTATTTTTTAAATTAATTTTATCTTTACATACATTACTTATATATAATACTAATATATATATATATATATATATATATATATATATATATATATATATATATATATATATATAAACAAAATTGATGGCAAAAGCCACCAAGCTCATTACCTCTGCTCAATGAGGAAGGTCGGCTATTCGACAACTTGGCTATTTTGATGTTTTTTTTTGTTTTGTTTGCCCCAGCTTAAAACAAGCACCTGGGTGATGTTTTATCTCCTGGAAATGTTCCATAATTAATCATTATCAGATCCAATTCTGCATGGCAAAGCACAATGCAATATCCCTCTACCTAAGCTAAAAAAAAATAAACAACCCATCAACTCAATATTCGCTTCCTCTCTCCATTTTCTTCTCTCTCCCTCTCTCTCTCTCTCGTTTGCTCTTTAGCCCTGATTAATAAATGTAATTAAATTAAGGCATGAAACACATTCATAATGGGAGTCTAGTTGCAATTACTGCAAGCAGTATTCAATCTTTGTGCAATAAAAAAGAAGCCAGAAAGACTTAATTAGGCACAAGTGTGTATTTACAAGCAGGCATTTGAGGGGTGAGAGGGCCCCCCACCCTGTCACATGAGAATTTCCTGATTGTGGTAATATTAGGAACAAGATAAACATGAGTTGTAAGGAACAGTGCTGGAGAGATTACTGTTAGGCCTTGATGGTGGTGTGCTATGACCCTCAATACATTGCTGAACTGAAGACTGTGCTTGAGCTTACTTTGCCTTGTCACTAAACAAAGTATAAAGCCCAGTTTTTCAAATCTGGTTTTACCACGAAGACTCCACGGTTTGTAGGTAATTAGAAAAAGAAGTAGGCAAAAACAAAACTATGGTATTTGATTTAAAAAGGTAAAGTATATCTGCAAGCAAGATTTAGGGAGAATTTACACTTGGTAAATTCATGTCTTTTTATTTGATCACTAAAAGACCAAGTCCTGAAAGGGACTTTGGAAAAGTTATAATTCTGTCATCATTTAAGAACTATGCCTTAAACGCTTCATCACTGTTCCTTAGAGGTTTACAGTGTTACTGTTCAGGTCAAATTTGACCCAAAATAATTTTTTTTAATTTTTTTTTTTTTTAAAGAAATTTAATAATTCTAACTTTAAGTAAAAACACTAAAGTTATGCATTTTGGGGGGATTTTATGGTATTTTCTTTTTTACCATATTAACCCCTAAATTACTAACTCCATTCATTTTCTTATAAAATAAGCACATTTTATGTTATCTTCACTTCTAAAAAAGATAACTTCAGAAAAGTCAAAATATTGAAATGTCTCACACACTGGGGCCATCTGCTGGAATAAAATAACGATTCCAAAAAAAAACAAACAAAAAAAAAAAACATTTATAACCAGTAGATGGCCTCAGTGCTACTTGCATTGGCTGATCTCTATAACCCAATGCTGTAACAAACGTAATTTCTGATATTGTCACAATATATGCATTTGATATACAGTATATTATGCATTATAATTTTTTTTTAAAACTGTAGCATTTTTTAAAACAACTTGTGTTGAAGTGTAAGATTTTGCAATAATGCCTCAATATGATGTCAAACATGACCATGCTGCCACAGTCAAATCTGACTGTTGCAAAGAAAAGACAGAGTAATTATTTTGTTACTTATCTTTTATTTCAAACGTCAAAATTCTAGCCACACAGGGGTCAGACTCAGACCTGTGTGTTTGGTATGTGTGGACAGGTTTGTCTACACTTGTGAGGGCCAAATGTCCTCATTAGTTAAACTATAAAAAAGACTGCTAAATTGGTGAGATGATGTTTAACTTCAGATCTATTTATGCGCACATGTTTGTGTGATGGATAGGTTTAGGTTTAGGGGTAGAGCTAGGAAACAAAACATATCATTAGACTGATTTGAAATCAGTGGAAGTCTATGAGATGTCCTCACTAATATAGTCAAACAAACCTGTGTGCGTGAGTGTGTGTGTGTTCTGCATTGTGGATGTGTTATAGTCTCACTACTTTATTTTTGTGAGTGTGTGTTTTGCATTGTGGCTGAATTTTGGATTTTTGACCCAAACCTGATGAGTGTTGCACTTTTCTTTTTTTTTTTTTTTTTTTTTTTTTTTTTTTTTTACAACCACTTAGACTTATCGAATCAAGTCCACATTCTTTTTTTGTGTGTTTATGTGTGTGTGTGTGTGTGTGTGTGTATGTGCGTTCAGATGGCAATTGTAGGAAAAGTCCTTAAGCCTTTTATTACTTACTGTAGATGACGGAAACCAATTTTATTAACAAACAAAAATGTTTCGGGTCAAAAATTACCCATACAGCAATTATGGGTTAAGATACTCTTTCCCTTCAGATACAAGATACACTTTTAACCTAACATCTTGATGTTGATTTAAAAAAAAAGACAAGCAAAAACGTTTCCCAATAAATGAGGTCTGTTAAACATTTTAGTTTGTATAATTTTGTTTTCCCAGGAAAGTGTATTAGTATAATCCTATTGCAATGTAATTTTACACTACTCTTCTTTAACAGTATAGTGTTTAAAGTCAAACTAATGAGTGCACTTATTTCATTATCTTTTAAATGTACTGTGCAACACCTGTCTTTTTAACTAAACAATATTATCTCTGCAGTAAGGATGGTGATAAAAGATGTTTATCATTTATAACATGTGTCTGCTGATTATAATGACCATAATAGCAGTGATTGTTGTCTCTTTAATGGCTGTACCCTGTTGTTTCTCATCTAACCCTGTCTATGCGTTCATTATGAATTCCTTACTGCAGTTGTACCAAACCACAAATCACCTACTATTTGTGTCCGGGTCTGTGTTTACTCTGCAGGATGCAAGGAGGGAAAGATAGATTCATACCGTGGTGAAGTGAAATGGCTCTGCCACATTTATGCTGTTAACATAATTTTAAATCATAGTGATTATACTGAGCTGTAAGCAGTTATGAAATATATATGCAATGCCTCCTTTTACACAGGGTTATATGTGCAACATGCTAGCAACCACTTAGAAAACCTTAGAAATAGCTTAGACAGAACACCTTAGAACACCTTTGCACCAAGCAAACGCCTTAGCAATCTGAGAGGACACCTTAGAAATTGCCTGGTAACTTCTTAGCAACTATGCAGAAAAGCTTAGCAACCACCTAGAAACGCCATAGCAAAAATATAGAACATCTTAGTAACCACCTAGCAACTGCTTCTTAGCAACCATGCAGAACACATTAACAAATGTTTAGCAGTGCCCTAGCAACAACATACACGTATAAACGTTGGTCGTTTGATTTGTAAGTGTCTTATTCATTTTTACAGGTCAGCACCTCAGAACACACAACACACTGTGGACGTGATTCGGTATTTAGCATAATGCACCTAAATTGTCCATTATAATAAAGTGCATAAAGGAATGTTCTGGGTTCAATACAAGTTAAGCTCTATCAAAAGCATTTGTGGCATAATGTTAATTACCACAGAAAAATAAATCATGTTAACATGTACAATATTTTCACATTGTGGCTATACTTTTGAAACAGATTGGATTGGCCCCATTCACCTCCATTGTAAGCGCCTTACTGTAACTGCAGTTTGGTTTTTTAAAAACAAGGGCAGAGTAAATTTTTTTTTTCTAAATGTAATTAACATGAACTTAACTTGTATTGAACCCACAACATTTCTTTAACTGTCATGAAAATAATGTCACAATGCAAAGAATGGTCATACAAATAGGCCTTGTCCTCATTTTCTTGCAAATATTGTTTTCTTTCGATTTGGGGGTAAAAAATGTGATCTGGGCATTTTTCACGAGATTCACTCTACAAGCAATTAAATATGCTGTTTACAAGTATTTAGTCTCCTACATGTTCACTGGCAACACAGTGATCAATACTGAATTATACACAGTACAAGGTTATTTGCAAATCTCTCACAATACACCACAATTGTTCTGTGGAACATTCCCGGGAGTGAAATATTACCTGCCAGAGCTTTCAAGAATGCCACACAAGGCCACAACCAGGTTCACATTAATAGCTGGATAGTCCATGTTGTTCACAGCTCTTTGAATTTCAACTATTTCTAAAGCTTTTTCATGAAACTGTCACTTGTGTTATATTCAAAAGGGAGATGAATATGCCTTTGACTGGAAAAGAAACCAAACACTGTCTTGTGGTGTGCCAACCTCTGGAGATGTGCGACTTTCACTCTGTTTTCCAGCCTCATATCTTCAGTCTATTTCACAGCCTAATTTCAGAGTGACAGCAGAACGGTGAAATGAAGGCATCTGATCGATTGCCTAGCCGAGCCGCGTTGAGACGCTCATGGTAAATAACAGCTGCTCAAAGCGGCACTGACAGGAACCTGTTTAAAAAGCTATTACACTTGTTTCCAACTCTTTCTGAAATAATACAATAAAGAGCAGAAAGTATAATGAAATAAGAGGTCTGTAATCCAATTGTGCTGCAGATCCAATTGCATTTATAAAGTCAACAGAGGTTCTGCAGATCCCCCCTCTCTCTCTCTCTCTCTGAACTCTCCTTTCAATCTCCCTGAGTGATTCCAGAACGTTCTTCCACAGAATCATCAGCACAGAGTAGCATGGCTCTCTCCAGGGCTCAATATATCCTAATAGATGTTGTGCTTGTGCTGAATTACATGCAATATCACTGTAACTTTTCTTCATTTTGAGTGCCATTAAAGCAGTTCTAACTGGAGTCTTTGGTTTCCCTGATCAAATCAGATGCCTCGTCCGCTCCCAGCAACAGAGAACCGACTCCGACACACTTCAAGTAAACACGGCATGTTGTAAGAAACACCTAATGACTACGTCCTGTCACTCCTTAAAATTCATTGCTGAGGGTGCAAAATTGGATAACATTTTTTAATTGAAAACACAAAGGTTAAAAAGGCATATTAATAAAAAAATGTATAGCTCTCTTCAGTTATTAGCACAAGTTATATAGACCAGGAGTTTTCTTACTGGGGTCCGAAGAGTGTCGACCTTATTCTGTTGGCTTGCCAAGTTGTCCTACTGTTGTTTTACAAACTTTGTTTAGGGTTTTTTGAAAATCCCTACACAGAGACCAAAATTTCTTACACCAACTACTCCTATAGCCTACAAGCTACGTATAGGGAGTCTGGGAGTTTTCATAGGAAAAATTTCAGAGAAAAAAAAGTGTAAAAAGTGTCAACATTATTTGAAATTACTACCATTTAATTCTGAAATCATGAGATTAATCACAATTATTTTATTTTATTGACAGTTATAATTTTAAACTGTAAGGAGGAAACAAATCTGCATATAATTGCATATATTACGTAAAAAATCTTATTTTCAAGAAATAACGTTTGTAATTCACTATTCTATGTAAAGCTGATTAAACAATATGTGAAAAGGGCTATACAAAAAAAAAAAAAAATGAATTGACTATGTTTCTATTCAGCTTTAAACATCTAACATTAATAGAAAAAGAGAAAGTGGCAACTTAATAAAAAGTAAATATTTTCCATATCAAATTTTAATAATAAATTTAGTTTTAGTACAATGACAAAAGCAAATATAACATTTTGCAAACAGCATGTATTTCATGTGTCCGCAGGTACATATAGTCCTGCAGCTTATTAAGGTATTTGGTGTGCTGTCCAAAGCGGAGGGGCTCGAGCACGGGACTGGGCTTGAGCTCCGAGATCCCCCCCTGGACTATCAGACTAAAGTGAGAAGTGGAAAGACAATTTGAAATAATTGGTATAGGCATTGTTATAGAAATTGGTATACAAAAATAGTTGCCGGAGTGAGGGAAGCAGGCACTTATATATCCTAGGGATATGATTGGCAGGCCTAGATGAACAAGCTCCTGACGAACTTACGTTTGGAACTTCATTTATAATATCACTTTTATTATTTTTCTCACACTCTGGAAGGCCAAAATACTCCAAATTAAATGATTTAATAAAAATGTAAATACATCATTAAATACATAATTAAAAAAAACTATAAAATCATTAAATTAATCATTAAATCACTTAATAAAGCAACGCATGTCCCTTTTATTTCATTTTAGCACTAGAGTGTGGCGATTTTCATTTTAGAAGGATCTCGTCGCCCACTGTCGTTGAATGACATGCAGATAACCGTAACCCTGAAAATTAAAATGAAAAGACATGGAGCTCATGCTTGAATGAAAAATCAACCCGAAGATAACGCTAAACTGAAAATGGTGCGAACTAATGCTAATATGAAAAACCTACAAGGGACATTTATTAATTTATATAGTGATTTAATTATTAATTTAATAATTTAATATATTTTTGTAAACTTTCATTATGTAGGGGAGAGCGGGGCACAAACTAATGTGGGGCTAGTTGTAACACGCATGGTTTAAATGTTTCCACACAAATTGGTAAGACGAAATTTCATTTGTTTACTTGTTGACATTTCAACACTGTGTAGAGAAAAAAATGCGGTAAAATTCAAAAACCTTTAGAAGATGTCACTAAAAGTACATTTTACAGTAGCAAAAGTAAAAATTCACACGAAACGTAATTTTCATCTCTGTTTATACTGTTTATTTAAAACAAGGCAAACTTCGTATCATTTTAATCTCCAATCTGTTAGCTAGCATCTTGCATTTTTAATTCCACCGTGTAAAAATTTCTTCTTTTTTTTTTTTGGGTTCCTGGGTAGTAAGTGTTATTTCCCAATTGCTTATGCCTCAAAAGTATAGAAAATGGCTATTATTCCCCACAAACTTTGCTTTTGTGACCAGGACAGTGATATTTTGAAATGTACCTATTTTACAGAACATTCCAGATAGATTCAGTGCTGAGTAATCTTGGAGTAACTTCTAGAACATTCTAGAACTTTCCAGTAATATAAATAGTAGTATAAATAAAGGGCCTTAAGCCCACCAGTTCATTTTAGTTCCAGCTGCCTAAGTGGATACATATCAAGTCCTTGCTGGACGCCTAGAAGTACGATGAGTATGGCTGGGAGGTCATAGGAGACTTCAGAATCGTGGAATTCCTGATGGGTCTCTAAGGCAGTTTTACCAAGTTTCCCTACTATCTTTGCCTTTGGTACAGCAGGGAAACCAAGGTGCACTACCACAGGCAGGACTGGCCACAGCGGACCGAGTTCTCTGTGGGGAGGAACAACGTCAAGTGGGAGCCACTGTTGGACCCACGGAAGGTGCTGATGCCACCACTGCACATCAAACTGGGCCTTATGAAACAATTTGTCAGAGCTCTAGATAAGGAGTCGGCAGCCTTCAAGTACCTTTAAGACTTCTTCCCTAAGCTGTCTGAGGCAAAGGTCAAAGCCGGTGTCTTCGTCAGACCACAGATAAAGAAGATCCTGGGGTGCAATTAATTCCCCAAGAAGCTCACTAGTAAGAGAAAGCAGCTTGGAACAGCTGGTTCGGGGCTTCCCGGGCAATCACAAGGCTGAAAACTATGTGGAGCTGGTTGAGACTCTGGTGAAGAACTATGGCACAATGGGCTGTAGGATGTACCTCAAAGTCCATATCCTTGATGCTCATCTTGATACATTCAAGGAGAACATGGGAGCGTACTCAGAGGAGCAAGGTGAGCGCTTCCACCAGGATATACTGGACTTTGAACGCCGCTACCAAGGACAGTATAACGAGAACATGATGGGAGACTACATTTGTAGATCTGGTTTGTGAAAGTGATTTACAGTATAATCGCAAATCTCGAAAAACTACTCACTTCTTAATCTTTTGTAGTCATTTTTCTATTACTTTAGTATAAATACATGTTAATTTGGATTCATATGTTGTTTTTTTCTGACTTTATGTGAACGAAAAGACACAAATTTGCCTGTTTTCTCATTGGAAATAGGTACATTTCAAAAAATCATTGTCCTGGTCACAAAAGAAAAGTTTGTGGAGAATAATAGCCATTTTCTATATTTCTGAGGCATAAGCAATTAAGAAATAACACTTTCTACCCAGGAACAAAAATTGTGTTACATAGTGTTCTCAGATAGCCAGCACTAGTGACTAGCCACGTTTAAATCCCTGTTGCGCTGATGGGGCACGTTGTAACACTATATGAAATTCCATGCATTCAGATATGTAATTTACATAATTTCCCTTTATGTGTGTGTGTGTGTGTGTGTGTTGTGTCATCAATAAATGGATTCTGCCAGTGCTGTGGCTTTGTTGTGTATTCACTGTCAAGTGTTAAAATTACTGCTATATTTTATATGACAAAGGTAACAAGTGGCTTTTATTGACATAATATTATAATATTTTAGAATTAGATCAGATACAGTTATTAGAGGGGGATTATAAGATATCATATGGTCATGTTACAATGTGCCCCTCACCTATTACAATGTGCCCTGCATATGGGGCACATTGTAACCTTTCACTTTCCTTTTCTCAGCGAAGATGGTGAAAAAAGTATACACTGTATTCATGAAACAATACCACATATTTGTACCAGACATGTGTAAAATTAATGTGAAAATAGAAAAAATACTTTTTTAACCCCAAGTGCATTTACACAAACTTAAGAAAACCAAAAAGTATTAGTTTTTGCCCCGCTCTCCCCTACTTCATGACTTGTTTAAGTCATTATAAATCGAATTAATGATTTAATTTTTAGTAATTTGGCCCTCCATACAGTACCTTGCAAGGGAATCATCATATAGGATTCCTTGGCATCAAAAAGACTGAAAACCCTTAATATTAGTGATAACATATTCTTGAACAAATTGTTCTTTTGAGCCGATTCTCAGCAAGTAACCGGTCGAGCTGGTTCACAACATCGAATTGAATCGAACTTTAGTTCTGGGTTGATGATGCAAGACGCACAGCTGAAGTAAATGTATTGACTACGCAGCATGACGAACTGTCTGACTCAAAAAGAACTGAATGAGCCGGTTCCACTGATGGTTGAAGTTTGCCGAGGCTTATCGAGGTTTTGCTATGTGTTGAGATGGTAATGGCAGTAGCTGAATAAAACATTTAAAAACCTACAGATGTTTGTTTCTGTGTTATTTTTGAATTATTTACAAATTTTTGCAAATGAAGGTCTTGAGACTTAAGTAGCCTAGGCATTTTTACTCGATGATGTTACTAATTACGAGTTACTAGACTGGTTATTGAACCAAAGAACCCATTCTAAATGAAGGAATCAAACCCACAGGCAGAATCGAAAGTCAGCTCTTTGGTTGTGTCTAACTAAAAAAAACCGAAAGAGCCTGTCTACGAACTGTCGAAGTTTGCCGAGGATTACCGAGGAGTCTGAAGAGTGAGCTGCTGATTCTATATGAGGATGCGTGTACCAAGGACATGAACAGGCATGGAGCGAATTATAGGTTTCTTGTATGACAACCAAAACGTACTGGAAATATTCTTATGACTAGTTTTATTCAATAAAATGTAAGACATGTAAAACATTTAGGTGCAAAACTTTAATGTAGGAAACTTATCCAAGATGTAATCAATATCAGTCGTATTCGACAGGCAGGATTACAGAATGAAACACAGATGACAATAAATACCAATGTTATTATAACTTAATTGAATAAAAGATATTTTTAGGTACTTTATTTTAATGTTTGAGTGTGAAAACCATAGGTTTGTTTGAGATGCCAAATGCCTCGCCTTGAAAGTTGAGGATAGTAGGCGGCTGCAGTCAGGAGAGGAGTGAAATAAGAGCTGTCAAGTCGGACAGTTCTCACTTCTCATAGTGGATAAGACACTTTCGAGATCAAAGTCAGATATTGCGGGATTCACGTTCATACTGCTTCTTATTCTTCTGTTTTATTGGCGGATCGCAACTTAACAGTGCATTACCATCACCTGCTGTTATGCGCTGTTGCTGATAAAGTGGATATAATTTAAATTCTGTTTCTTTAAAATGAAAATATGATGAAAAAGACACTCAGTGTACAAGTTATTTAATTTCCCCCATAAGACGTATCTTTTCATCCATTTTTAATTTAATAAAGACACGTATTTTACATATTTCAGAAATTTGATAGCAATCACACATCCCATACAGAGATCACACTGGGAAGACACACTGGGAATATTCACATATAGGCTAATTTATACACATAAAAACATGATATTAGAGATAAAAAAAAATATTTTAAAAGAGAACAAAACATCACGGTTGTTTAAGCCAATGAGCATTCAGCTTTGTTGTCATCAAGTCGTTTCCCAACATGCCTTTATTCAGCACAGTCGGGGGAGAGCAACTGCGCCGCCTGGCACCTGAGAGTTTTTTTGAATACGTCAGCATGGCATCAGAGCAACACACTCTGACACATTTCTAACCAGTGTGCACCTCATGGTGATCACCCATGATCGGTGCCGTGCAGATTGTGCTCATCTCGAACGAGCCTCATGACTCCAGGATGTTAGAATTACGTGCTAGGGATGTCATTACATGATGATGTAAAAGAACCGCTGAATCAGTTTTTGAACAGGTTCATGGAAAGGAACTGTCCAAAAGAACCAGTTCGCGTAAATGAATCAGACTTCCCATCACTACTTAATATAGATTACTTTTACGGTAGCCTGTAAGGTGCACTCAGAAAGTTTGTCTTTGTGTCATCTTGGACTTACACTGACACGTAGAGGCTTGGATGCAGCATCATTTAAAATCACTAGATTTCAGTTTCAAATGCCATTGTAGAAATGTAGTATTCACAGTCAGCCATGATTACTTTAATCAATGAGTGAACGTGTCAAATAGCAGGATGGTTACTGAGATTAAGCAAGTAGTATTCAGCTGGTCATGTGATTCTTACATTCTCCATGTAGAATAAAACAGCTTTCACAAGGTTACATATATGACTGGTGTCTTCATTTTAATGTGAGTGGTCATGATTTCCTACCTTTATTGCAAAATTACAATTCATGTCTTTAGGAGTACACAGTTTTTAATGAGAAAACAATTACTGAGTGCTAGTGATGGGAAGATCGGATCATTTTACTGACTTGAATCTTTGAGTTTCGTTCAGCAAAATGAACGAATCTTTATTCAAGTAATTTAGTTCATTCCGTTCATTTGAGCAGAATTAAATTAAAATGTTACATTTTTAATAGCCAAATCCCCCCAACATGTCTGCTTACACAAACTTTGATTATAGTCCCAATAAGGAAAAATTGATAATGCAGCCAAGGACAAATTATGAGAAACAGAAAGATTAGTTCACCTCTGGAATCTTCTTGTCGGAGTCGTTCATTCTTTTATCACTGCATAGCGTATACGGCTGTCACGTGACAAAAGAACGAACGACTCGGACCAGAAGACTCGAGAGGTGAACTAATAATTTCTGTTTCCTGTGTGAGCAATGCATAGCGTATACGGCTGTCACGTGACAAAAGAACGAACGACTCAGTCCAAAAGACTCGAGAGGTGAACTAATAATTTCTGTTTCCTGTACAGCGCATATTCGGTTTTTACGCAACAAATGAACGGAGGTTGCGCAATGCACATACGCGGCCAACACAAAATGAACAAATCGCTCTCTGAGACTACTCGTTCTTCTGAGTCGCATAAAAGATTCATTCAAAATGAACGAATCGTTCATGAACGACCCATCACTACTGAGTGCACCTTTAAAAAGAAATATCCCATGCATAGCACAATAGCACATGTACATCTCCCAGATGACTCAAAAACTGACTTCAAAAGTCACAGTTTTCTGTGGAAGAAAACCGTTCCAGTGCGGGTGAAAGGCATAAACTATACTAAATCAATATGCTTTCGAACAAAAACGTACAGCACTGGTGTGGATGTGGCCTAACTCCGTTTTCAATTTCTTAACGTCATCGTTTCCAAATCATGCGGTAATGGAGAGCTTTTTCGAAATATTGTGGATGAGAGGCGTAAGCGTATTACTGTGGACGTTGTCTAAGATAGTTTCAACTAGAAAGCATTGCACTTTTACAAACATCTCAGATAATTTCAGGTAAGCAAACATTAAAAAAAAAGTTGTACAAATGAAAACGCAGACTTGATGTAGACGTCAGGGTGATACAAGTAAGTAAATATTTGTGTTAATTCCAATGTGTTTCTCAAGACAATAAAACACTTCATGAATCCTTTGACCACAGACCAAAATTCACCTTGAATGAATTCACACTGTGCTTTGACAGTTTTTGCTGCTGTTCCCAAACAGATTGTCTCGGATCTCGGCATCACTGTAATGACTGTTATCTGCCATTGAGACGAAATATAAAACGTTCATAGTGATAGCCAATTTTCACCTCTTGCTTTGTCTCCATGCCGACTGAGAACTCTCCAGATGTAATCTGCCAACTCTCTGTGATCTCCGGTCGTGAAAAATGCCCCAGTAGGGTCTCTGTAGGCCTTGTGCAGCACAGAATGCCGAAAATTGGTTTCCGTCCATTGGAAACAGAGCAATTTGCGCGGTTTGGTCCCCTACCACTCTGAGAAATTGTACTAATTTTGCGCCTTTTCCTGAGCAAGTCGCCGTCTTTCTTGAACATGTATCAATGTAACTGTTCCCCATAACACAAGAAGTTAAAGTGACACAACTCTGAATGTAAGGGAGTAAATTAGAGGTGAGAAAGAAATAATAAGGCTTTTTGCCATTGAGTCCCACAACATTTCTCGACACAGTCTCTATGAACTTGATCCAATCTGCAGTGATTTTCACCCTGAGACGTTCATACTGGGCTCATAGAAGACACGGGGCTCATTTTAATGAACATTAACACACTGGTTTTCTAATGTTTTTAATAAAAGAAGGTTTTTGGTTGTGTTTGAAATGGGCTGCTGGGTTATTTGCTGCGGTATGCTCTACTGCATTGATTCTTGAACTTTTTAGGTCAAGAACCAGGTCTGATCAAATCTGAACCACCTAATCACCACCAATGTTCTTTCTAAATTCTTTTTAGCATTGAACAAATTGAGATCTCTATATCTTAAAGGGATAATTCACCCAAAAATGAAAATTCTCTCATCATTTACTCACCTTCATGCCATCCTAGGTGTGTATGACTTAATTTCTTCAGCAGAATACATTTGAAGAAAAATAGAAAATATTTTAGTTCAGTAGGTCCTTAAAATGCAAGTGGATGGTGATACAACCTTTGAAGTTCCAAAAATCACAGACAGTCAGCAAAATTGGCATGTCTTCTAAAGTGAAACAAAAACTTTTGGTGAAAAAAGACCAATATTTAAGTACTTTTTAACTATAAATCATCATTTCCGGTCAGCAGCAGTAGGTGCGACGTAATCGCATTGGCATGTTCATGCGAGAACAGATGCACGTGCGACATACCCGGAAGAGCGGCACTGTTTACAACTGACAAGGAGTAACACTGTACAGAAGCTTCATTGGTTTTGGCTTAGATCTGTATTTGTATCTGTTTGTTTACTCACAATGGTGCATTTGTGTGCTCATCCTGGATGTCTCAACTGAGAGAAAAATGTGAGATTACGTCTGTAACATGCCAATGCATATACTTCATACGAGAGACGCGTGAACCCCGCCCTCTCGTGAATGCGCATATGGCTGCTGACCGAAAGCGATGATTTATGGTTAAAAAGGCATTTTAAGGACCTACTGAGCCAAGACATTTTTCTATTTTTCTTCAAATGTGTTCTGCTGAAGAAAGCCATACACATCTGGGATGGCATGAGGGTGAGTAAATGATGAGAGAATTTTTCTTTTTGGGTGAACTATCCCTTTAAAGCAATAATTCACCTAAAATAGAAAATTATGTCATTATTTACTCACCCCTGTGTCATTCCAAACCTGTGTGCTGTTTTTTTTTTTTTTTTTTTATTCTGTGGAACCAAAAAATAGGAATTTCAATTAATCTTTTTCCTTTCCAACACCAAGTCATAGTAATTTGATTAAGTACCAATGTCAAAGTGCAGTCAATGACGTCAAACTTATGCATCGACATGCCGTTTTAAAAAATCTGAACACAGAAGCAAATTATGAGATTTATGTTTTGTTTATCATTTACTAACAACAATAACATAACATTCTCAATGTTTTAACAACCTTAAATTTAAAATTGACTTGTGACAAACATCATACAAACCTATTGGAATAAATGTCACGTTTAGATTTGTTGTTATTTAGTGTAAATTAGCTCCAGATGCAGTTAGAAGCCTATGATATGCCTTTTGTCATGGAAACTAAATAATAAAATCACATATAGTTTTTGTTTTTACTTAAGAATCAATATTTTTATACGAAGATTGATATTCTCGATAAAACATCAATATCGGAAGTATCGATACTTTAGGATCGATCCGCCCATCCCTAACACTAATCTTTGAGACAGCACACATCTGCAAACATAACAGAACAAAAGAGGATTCATAATATTGAAAATTATATTCTGGCAGAAGAACACCAGCAAATTACTATTACAAGTATTCAAAGTTAACAGTTACCCACAGTCTATTCTACTTCATACTTGTGCACTCTACTGTATTGTTGACAACCAACATTTGACATGAGGCAGCTGAGCTAATCTCTCTGGACTCAAGTAAAGTTTTCCAAACCTTTGAAGGACAGCATGTACGTCTCAGAGAGATATCATGACGGATAACCATCCTTTGCAGTCAAAATGTAAATATTCATTACTCACCTGGCACAGAAGAACGTTACCATGACAGCACAGGGATGTGGGCTCTCCATAAGCTAGTCTTGACAGCCTTGAAAGCCCACAAGTAATAATGTCAAATGAGAGATGCCAAGTGGCTACAGAATATCACACAAAACCATCAGGTTGGCTGTGCAAATATCAGTAAAATATTTTAGAATCTGAATTCACCTGCCTTGTTCAATGAGTGTGTTTACATGCACAAAAATACGTTGATAACTAGCAAAAATCAGCTTATTCAAACAATCTGACAATGTAAGAAGCCGTGTTAACATGAGAATTGAAATTATCAGATTATCTTTTTCTTTTTGATGTGAAAACATTAAAAGGCATGCGCACAAAACTTGAACACATTGGATAAGCCGGTAAGAACACTGGTAAAGATGTTTACATTCGACGTAAAAAATCCACATTTGCTGATTAAACCGTTTATGAACTTACACTGATAAAGGAAAGCTGTTTAATGGGATAGTTCACCCAAAAATGAAAATTCTCTTATCATTTACTCACCCTCATGCCATCCCAGATGTGCTTGACTTTCTTTTGTCTGCTGAACACAAACTAACATTTTTAGAAGAATATCTCAGCTCTGTAGGTCCATTCAATGCAAGTGAATGGTGAACAGATCTCCAAAAGCTCCAAAAAGGAGATAAAGTGAGCATAAAAGTAATCCATAAGACACCAGTGGTTTAATCAATGTCTTCTAAAGCGATCCATTTGGATCTACTTCAGTAACTACTTTTTCACTGTACATCTTGTCATTGCAGTCTCTAGGCACGATCACAAGTTCAAGCTCGATTACACATCCTAGTGCTTCACGCATGCACAGAGTGCTAGATGGTGCTATAGAAAGTTTATTCGAGCTTGAAATCATGATCACAACCCTTACGCCAGATTCACACATACTTCGTGAGCGGGGCATTGCGTTTGGGCTTTCACACTGGCTGCGTGTCTTTTCTAGGTTCCTACGGCAATGGTGGGCAGTCATGTGCACTTGTTTAACAGCATACTTGGTCGTGATTAGTTAATATATCTAAGCCACTTTCAAGGCAAGTGTCTGCAGTCATCTTTGGAACGCTCTCGGGCAGGCTGGGCAGCTATTTTCTTGAGTTCAGTGTGAGCATCGCGGGAAAAATAGGCTCGGCACCTAAACTATCCGCTCACACCTCTCGACTCACACTTGCAATGTGAAAGGTGTAATCTGTTAATATGGGTGCCGAAATGAAAATGCACTGCTCACGCCCCGCACATGGAGTATATGTGAAACCGGCGTTACAAATAAATCTAAACTAGCCGCAAACTTGCCGCAGATTTGCAGCAAATTTGCAGCTTGTTATTTTCACAAGCAAATGAGCTTTTGATTCACCGCAAATGTTTGCCAGATGTTTGCAGCTCTTCGCCGGTAGTGGTGAACCTCTGGTAAACCTTCGACAACAATGGACAATTTGCCACAAGTTTGCCACAAAACTCATTTGCTTGTGAAAATTATCGGTGGCTAGTTTGCGGCAAATTTGCCATGAACTCTCGATTTTCATAAGGGAAAGGAGACTGCTTTCAAGATGTACAGTGAAAAAGGAGTTACATTTGGTCTGTTCTCACCCAAGACTAACTAGCTCAATTCAGAAGACATTGATTAAACCACTGGAGTCTTATGAATTACTTTTATATCTCCTTTCTGAAGCTCTTGGAGTTCTGGTCACCATTCACTTGCATTTTATGGTCCTACAGTGAGCTGAGATATTCTTCTAAAAATCTTCGTTTGTGTTTAGCAGAAGAAAGTCATAAACATCTGGGATGGCATGAGGGTGAGTAAATCATGTGAGAATTTTAATTTTAGGGTGAACTAACCGTGTGCATTTCATACACACGTTGTTGACTTATTAAGCATAATCGGTCAGGCAATTTGAGATGCACAAACAAACAGAGTAATGTTTTGATAGTGCCACAGTGACAACGTGTTGAATTTTTATTCTTTGGGGAACAGGAATTAACCCACTGTAGAGCGGAGGAGGGCGGGGCCGGGCTGGAATGACGCACGCCCGGACCCCAGTCAGCCTGATGAGGCGAGCAAGGGATAAAGGCGACCGGAGACGGCAGTTCGAGTGAGAGAATGAGAACTATGGGCAGCTGCCCTGTATGTGTTTATGTTTGTGTGTTTTTGTTTAAGTTTATCATTAAACTTCATTTATATTGTCAAGCCGGATCTCGCCTCCTTTCCGTTATAACCCCTTTACACCCACAAATGGCTTATCTTTGCACATTAAGCAGAGATTGGAGTAAGAATTTCAATATAAAAAAATACCATCTTTAAAAAGCACTCTCTAGTATTTGCTGTGATCATTGCATAAACACTGCAAAGCGACAGTTGTCTGATATCACTGTTTATGATTGACTCCTCATATTGATGATTATCTCCAAGCTCTCTTGTTCCTCACAAATCAAAATAAGATCCAGGCAATAAGTTCTGCTTGGATTCTTTTATTTGGAGAGGATTTAAACGTTCCTGGAGGCACCATACCTGTGGAGTTAAGTGAAGTCAAGGTGAAGGTTTACAGGCGACTATGGAGATGGTACTTCAGAACTAGTTTATAAAGAAGTATTCTGGAATTGTCATCCTTTGTCTTTAAGAACATTTCCTACATTTTAAACTCATTCTAAAGAATGATGTAATGTGATTGCATAGCACTCTGTGATGATTGAGTGACCTCTTATTAGCAGGATTCATTTTGTAAATTACCCTCTGAAATAATAACTATTTAGCCTTCACCAGCTTTTCTTAGCTTCAAAGTGTTTTTTTTTTTTTTTTTTTTAATCTATTACCTTCCAAGAGGAGCTTTACAATAGAGGTAATGAAAGAGATAATGCTTTGCTGTCAACAACCCACACAACTTTATCTAATAAGGTAATAATAATAATAATTATTATTATTATTATTATTATCATTATTATTATTTTTTTTTTTGCAAAAGGACTGATTACCTAATTTAAACATTATTGTATTATCCAATAATGATGCAAGGATAATCTGATGTGAAATATAGCTCTTAAATTCAGAGCGCACTGCAAACATAGGTGTTCATTGATTGTAATATTTTAATTTAATATTTTTTTTGTTGCTAAAAATCTAAATGCATAAGACAATGTACTACATGCACACACACACTTAAAGGGACAGTTAACTGAAAAATGAACATTCTGTCATCATTTACTCACCCTTATGTTGTTCTAAACCCCTATGACTATATTTATTTTGTGAAGAAATTGAGTAAATGATGACAGAATTAAAATTTTTGGGTGGACTATCCTTTTAAGAACCCTGCTGTGATCATTCTCATATAAAGACCATGATTGAATGCCTTTATTTGATTTCAAAGACTGCACTTCTAATGACATATTTTAAGGCGTATTTGAAAATGTGCTCAGACAGACTCATAGGATAATTAATCCTGACAAAGTTTTTACCGAGCACCTTTTCATCCTGGATCATTAGTGTCTAATTGTATTGTAAAGATTACAATGTGCCGTAATCTTGAACAAAGAGGCACAGACAGCCCACTCATCTGCTCCTCTGACTGTAGGGATTGCACTAATGCATTAAAGCTCTAATTATAATCTAGTATAGCTGTCGGGTTGGGGATTAAAGCTCTTCCTCGACTTTGGCCTTGTGAGCCATGATGAAAGGAACCGGCAATGGGATGAGGCTCATTAATATTCTGTTTTCATGGAGACTAAGGCTTTGTTCAAACAGGCAGCAAAAGTCCTTTGTAGTTTGAACAACAAAAAACAAATAAAATCTTATGTTTGACAAACCCGATCCAAACCAAATCCATTTAAATGTGATTTTTTTCTAACACGTCTTAGAGCTTGGTATGGAAATTCAATTGAAGCCCGAACCCGGCCCGTACCTAAGATCGTGTGACCCGACCCAATCGTTACTGTCAAATTTTATATAACTTCGGGTTTGCATTATTTATATATATATATATAAATGTATTTAAAGAATCTAAATATTTATAATAATAACAAAAGCTGACCCAAAACCCGGCGGTTTGTCGGGTCCCATTGAGCTCGGGTCAGATAGCAGAACTCTAACATGTCTCAGACTGAACGGTCAGATTGGATTTAGTAATTTTTATCATTCAGGACATAATATGTAGCTTCCAAACAAAGTTTGGGAGAAGCATATTCATTTAACCCTTAAATGCATGGGTGTTTCGCCAAACATTATTGCATACTCTGGTCTATAGAGACCCAGCACGTATATATATCACAAATGGATCTACAAAATGCCCAGATAGTGTAAAATTTTCTAAAATTTTTTCAAGACAATTAGACAATAATAGAATAGTATATATTTTTATATATTTTGATGTTTTACTGTATTTTTCATATTTTGATGCAACAGATATAGAATGGGATTTCTTACTTCCAAACTGAAATTTAACTGGCTGACAAACACATATTGAGCTACACATAACACATATGATACACATAAGCTACACATATGTATTTTCTCAGGATAAAAAAAACTAAATAGACACACAATTTACATAATTTCATTAGTACACCCATATGACAATAGCCAAATCATACTGTTCATGTGTTACACTTGCTATAGTTCACTTCCACGTTGCTTCTCCATCAAATAGCAATGTCAAATGTAAATCAAGTCAATCACTAAAACATCAGTGCCACCTTGAGTAAGAAATAACATGTACCTATACATTACTGTATGCATGTTTATACACATATGGAATACTGATATTTCACCATTTTCATGCAGAAAATCAATGTGATATAGTAGTCATGTGTATAAATATAGTACTCATTTGTCTTGTAATAAACAAATAAATATTTATCTTGTGATAGTAAACATCTATAGATATATGCAAACGTCCTGGTTACTTGCGTAACCTCTGTTCCCTGATGGAAGGAACAAGATGTTGTGTCGATGTAGTGACACTAGGAGACCAATGAAAATTGGCGAGTGGTATTTGCATACCACTCCCCAGGACATACGGGTATAAAAGGAGCTGGTATGCAACCACTCATTCAGGTTTTGTGCTGAGGAGCAGAGACAAGTCCCGGCCATTTCAGTGGGCAGTTCAGCATTGTGACAGGAGGGACACAATGTCTTGTTCCCTCCATCAGGGAGGTTGTAGAACCTCACAAAGGTGTTGGGTGTTGCCCTGCCTGCTGCTCTGCAAATGTCTGTTAGAGAGGCGCCACTGGTCAAGGCCCAGGAGGCCACTACACCCCTGGTAGAATGGGCTCGTAGCCCTGCCGGGGGTGGCATGTCCTGAGCGTGATATGCCATTGTTATGGCGTCAATGAGCCAGTGGGCGATCCTCTGCTTGGAGACAGCGCTTCCTTTAGCGGGTAGTCCACCAAAGCAGACAAAGAGCTGCTCAGAGACTCTAAAGCTCTGTGTGCGATCCACATAGATGTGTAAAGCACGCACCGGACACAGCAACGTCAGGGCTGGGTCTGCCTCCTCCTGGGGCAGCGCTTGCAGGTTCACCACCTGGTCCCTAAAAGGGGTCATGGGAACCTTGGGCACATAGCCCGGTCGGGGTCTCAGGATCACGTGAGAGTAGCCCGAACCGAACTCCAGGCATGTTTCGCTGACAGAGAACGCTTGCAGGTCTCCTACCCTCTTGATGGAAATGAGCGCAGTCAGGAGGGCTGTCTTCAAAGAGAGTGCCTTAAGCCCAGCTGACTGCAAGGGCTCAAAGGGGGCTCTCCGTAGACCCTGAAGAACTACAGAGAGGTCCCATGAGGGAACGAGGCACGGCCTGGAGGGATTCAAACTCCTGGCGCCTCTCAGGAACCTGATGATCAGGTCGTGCTTCCCTAAGGACTTACTGTTCACTGTGTCATGGTGTGCTGCTATAGCGGCTACATACACCTTCAAGGTGGAGGGGGACAGCCGCCCTTCCAACCTCTCCTGCAGGAAGGAAAGCACCGATCCAACTGCGCATCTCTGGGGGTCTTCGCATCGGGAAGAACACCACTTAGCGAACAGATGCCACTTAAAGGCATACAGGCACCTCGTAGAGGGGGCCCTAGCCTGAGTGATCATGTCTACCACCGCAGGTGGTAGGCCGCTTAAGTCTTCTGTGTCCCGTCCAGGGGCCAGACATGGAGATTCCAGAGGTCTGGTTGCGGGTGCCAGATGGTGCCCCGTCCCTGAGAAAGAAGGTCCTTCCTCAGGGGAATTCACTGGGGGGGTCCCCCGGCGAGGAGTGTGAGGTCTGAGAACCATGTCTGGGTGGGCCAGTAGGGTGCTACCAGGACAACCTGCTCCTCATCCTCCCTGACCTTGCACAGGGTCTGTGCAATTAGGCTTACTGGGGGAAACGCATATTTGCGAAGTCCAGTGGGCCAGCTGTGTGCCAGCGCGTCTATGCCGAGGGGAGCCTCGGTCAGGGCGTACCAGAGTGGGCAGTGGGAGGATTCTTGGGAGGTGAACAGGTCTACCTGTGCCTGCCCGAATCGACTCCAAATCAGCTGGACCACCTGAGGGTGGAATCTCCACTCTCCCCTGAGGGTAACCTGCCGTGACAGCACGTCCTCTGCAGTGTTGAGGTCGCCCAGGATGTGAGTGGCTCACAGTGACTTGAGGTGCTGCTGACTCCAGAGGAGGAGACGGTGGGTGAGTTGTGACATACAACGGGAGCGCAGACTGCCTTGACGGTTCACATATGCTACCATTGCCGTGTTGTCTGTCCGAACTAACACATGCTTGCCCTTGATCAATGGCCAAAACCTCTGCAGGGTGAGCAGAATTGCCAGCAACTCGAGGCAGTTGATGTGCCAACATAGCCATGGGCCCGTCCATGAGCCGGTGGCTGCGTGCCCGTTGCATACAGTGCCCCAGCCCATTTTGGAGGCATCTGTTGTAACCACGACGTGCCTGGAGACCTGCTCTAGGGGGACACCTACCCGTAGAAATGTGGGGTCGGACCAAGGGCTGAAGAGGCGGTGACAGATCGGTGTGATGGCCACGTGATGTGTCCCGTGGCACCATACCCATCTCGGGACTCGAGTCAGAAGCCGGCGCTGAAGCGGTCTCATATGCATCAACCCGAGTGGAGTGGCCACCGCTGAGGATGCCATATGCCCCAGGAGCCTCTGAAAGAGTTTCAGTGGAACCGCTGTCTTCTGTCTGAATGCCTTCAAACAGGTCAGCACCAACTGTGTGCGCTTGTTCGTGAGGCGCGCCGTCAACGAGACTGAGTCCAACTCCATGCCGAGAAAAGAGATGCTCTGAACCGGGAGGAGCTTGCTCTTTTCCCAGTTGACCCGAAGCCCTAGTCGGCTGAGGTGCGAGAGCACCAGGTCCCTGTGTACACACAACATATCCCGAGAGTGAGCTAGGATTAGCCAATTGTCGAGATAGTTGAGGATGCGAATGCCCACTTCCCTTAGCGGGGCAAGGGCTGCCTCTGCGACCTTCGTGAAGACACGAGGGGACACAGACAGGCTGAAAGGGAGGACCTTGTACTGATACGCCCGACCCTCGAATGCAAATCGCAGGAGGGGTCTGTAGAATCGAGACGTGGAAGTACGCATCCTTCAGGTCTACCGCCGCGAACCAATCTTGATGCCGGATGCTTGCTAGAATGCGTTTTTGCGTCAGCATCTTGAACGGGAGTCTGTGTAAAACCCGGTTCAGTACTCGCAGGTCCAAGATTGGCCGCAACCCACCACCTTTTTTCGGTACAATGAAGTAGGGGCTGTAAAACCCCTTCTTCATCTCGGCCGGAGGGACAGGCTCTATCGCATCCTTCCGTAGGAGGGTAGTGATCTCTGCACACATGGTAGCAGCATTCTCGCCCTTCACCGAGGTGAAGTGGATGCCGCTGAACCTGAGCGGATGCCTGGTGAACTGAATCACGAAGCCGAGTCGGACGGCCCAGATCAGCCATCGCGACGGGTTGGAAAGCGCAAACCACGCGTCCAAGCTCTGGGTGAGAGCGACCAAGGGGACAATCTTGTCGGACGTACCAGTGGGTGGGGCCTCACGGCGGGCCTGAGGTGCCATGCCGTGTTGTGGCCGTGCTGAGTTCAGGGACATCAAAGCACTTACCTGGCTCCTTGTGACCACCCCCAGAACGGCCTGGGACGGGGGGAAGAGGCCTGTCCTCGTGACCCATGGAGATTGTCACATCGGGGGCGGATTTGTGCCACAGCTGGGCGCGCAGGGGCAGGGAGACCGCCGCTGGAGCGCCGAACCTGCCAAAATAGAATGGTGGATGGTGGTCATGATGACGGCCGTGCACACCGGGTATGTGACCCAGGGAACAAGGAAACCGCTCTTTTGCTGAACTCTTGGGTACTGCAGCCACTTGGGCATGCGGTGAAATTAAATGAAAAGGCAACAAAAGATTCTCCTCCCGGCCCTCCACCGGGGGATGGAGTGGTCTGCTTACCAGCTCCAAATCAGTGGGTTTCATCATCCCTGGGTCGCCCGTCTCAGGGGCGCTTCGAAGCCTTTCGCGGGTTCTTGGTGGCCGGCCACGAGACGGGTGGCGTCTGCTTCCTGCGGTGGGCTCCATGCCGGGGATCATCATTAAAAGTGCACTATAGTGTATAAAATGAAAGTTCTATCTTCATCTACTCACTCATGTATTCCAAACCTGTATGACTTTCTTTCTTCTGTGGAGAATTTGGGTAAATTCACATTTACTTTCATTGTATGGAAACAAGATGCAATGAAAGTGAATGGTGACTGAGGCTAATATTCTGCTTAACATCTCCTTTTGTGTTTCATGAAAATAATGAAAGCCAAACAGGTTTTGGAACCTACATGGTTTGGAACAACATAAGGGTAGAAGTAAACAGTTACATAATTTTCATTTTTGAGAGAACAATCCCTTAAGTCATTACAATGGCAACCAGTGTCCTATTAACTACCATTGGTGGCCTTAGCTATGTTTCACCCGTTTCAATTGAAACGGGCCCTGCCCTCCAAAGGGACCCCAACTGACATGCCAGAATTATATTGCGGCTGTGGCGGCTGACTGGTGAGCTGTGATTACTTCATTCAAAGATGACACTGTACACAGCTTCAACCACTAGTAGGTGCTCTTCTGACATCTGAGCAATCACTGAACTTGACTTGGCTGTCCAATACAGCAGCTAGCAAGGACCGTACTTGTGAGAGGAAAATGAAACGCACCTATCCTAGTAGTGCTGAAAAACGTATAAAATATTAGACAACAAAAGTAAACGTCTAAGTAGTGTCCCAAAAAAGACCTCTTTCTTTAGTCCAGCATCTGTAAAAGGCCTGCTGACGACTGCATCTGCACCAAATGACAGTGCTGCAGGTGCAGTTGTCGGCAGGCCTTTTACAGCATGCTAGCCAAACAAGCGGTGGTCCGTCACAGCATGCTAGCCAGACAACTGGGGCTAATGATACTGGAGATGATGCTAATCAGAAGAACAATGGAAATGAGAACTGTTCTACTCAAACAGATGGTGGGGATAATAATGACCAAACATTATTGTTTGATGAACAAGTACCACACAATGACAACCCTACAACTGAGACAGGTGAGGGAGATGCCACCACCAGCACTCCAGACAGGGAGAAGGCCCCACTAGCATTCACAGAGTCTGATCTGGCACGCTGGCCAGCGCATATTACCAGTGACCAAGAGATCGATATTGTTAGGAGAGGTCCCGTTCAGTTAGAGGACATTAACTTTCCACAGAGCCAATCTAGCTGTCATTTTACCAAGGACAGATATTTTATGAAGGTGAAAAATGGAGAAACCATTTGTAGGTCATGGTTAGTGAACTCACAATCATCCAATTCAGTCTTCTGTTTCTGCTGTACCCTATTTGGCAAGCGAAGTTAAAGAATCACCTGCGGAGGATTCAGAATGTGGGAGAGACTTACTCTCACACTCCAGGATCATGAGAAGTCAAATGTACACCATGCCAACATGGATAGCTGGCGCAAGCTGGAAAAGCACTTGAGAACGCACAGTGCCATTGACAGCACTTGACAAGAAATGCAGATGCTGGAAAAAAACACTGGGATGATGTCATGAAGAGGTTCATTGCCATAGTCTGTCACCTTGCAGAACGAAACCTTGCTTTCCGTGGCCACAATTCCACCCCACATGAACCAAATAATGGGAACTTTCTAGGTCTGGTGGAGCTGCTTGCTGAGTTCGACCCAGTGATGAGCGAACACGTCAGACAAGTAGAGAAAAAAGTGATTGCTGACCACTACATGGGGAAAACCATACAGAATGAGCTAATCACACTTATTGGAGACAAGACACTGGAAGCAATAATAGAGACGGTAAAACAATCGAATTACTACTCTGTGATAATGGACTGCACCACTGATGCTGAACACATAGAGCAGCTCTCTGTGACACTGCACATTGTCAAATGCCATGTCGGTGTCGGGGCTACTGTTTGCGAGCATTTTGTTGGTTTCCTACCAGTGCTTGACACATCAGGTGCAGGTCTAACAGATGTCTTCTTGAAGCATATGGAGAAGTTAGGATTGGATATCTCAAAATGCAGGGGGCAGGCATATGATAATGGGAGCAATATGCGGGGGAAAAATAACGGGGTGCAGAAGAGGGTGCTGGATATTAACAAAAAAGCACTGTTCATGCCATGCGCCAGCCACAGTCTAAAACTAGTCATTGTAGATACTACAAAATCAACTGTGAGATTCTTTGGGGTGCTGCAACATCAAAAATATACCATATTGATGAAAACCAACTTGAATCTTTTTATGGGGGTAGGGCCCCAGATTAGCTCTTGAAACGGGCCCCCAGATGCTTAAGGCCGCCACTGTTAACTACACAGTCTGAACAAACGGATCGGATTTCAACACTCACAAAATAACAGTGAGTAAATTCAGTCCTAAAGATCAGATCTGAGTGTAGTATGAACAAAGTCAACAAGGTACTGAGAAACACAATCCCTCTTCCTGTGATTTATTAAATTGTGGGGGAAATGTGGGCCTTACTAACCCATCGTGCTGTTTCTGCAGCTGTTTATTTCAGTCAAGTGGAATTGAACAGTAAATACTAATATATGCTCAGCAAATTTGCCTTGGAGGAAGGAGATGAGGTTTGGGTTTGATTTAAAGTGATTGTGTCTGAGAAAAACCATGTGTGCTCGCTCTCAGGGCTTGGTGTTCATTAGTACGTTTTCAAAAGGAGCGAGCTAATTGTCATCTGCCCTGAAAGAAAAGCCGAGCTCCCCAGTCTGTAGTTCCCCCACACCAGTAATGAGTTTCTGTTTGTAATGAGACACTTGCTGTGTTTGGAAACGGATTTTCCACAGTCCACGGATCAATAACACGCCCAACGAAAACTTTATCTCAGCACTGCAATAGGCTTTCTCTTTTGTCCTCATAAAAAACGTTTTGAACTCCAAACCCAAGGGATCTTTCCAGCTCAGGCCATTAAGCGAGTTTATGTGTCTATGTAAGTTTAAATAACATATATTTTGTCAATGGTCACTTTAATTGTCTGATTAAGACCAGCCATAACAAAACGATGTGACTGACGGGGTGTTGAGGGCAACAGTTTTTGAGACAAAATTGAACTAATGAGATGTAGAACACTGTTTTTTTTTTTTTTTATGTTTGTGGCTGGTATAAAGGGAGAACATTGGAATGTCACTTTACTATACCTGTCCACCAGGTTGCTGGCAGCACCAACAAATGTTTAATGTTTCTGAAAAAGATGATGATGTGATCTGGTAAAGATTATGCTATACCATTTATACCGTTGTACACTACCAGTCAAATATTTGTACACACCTGCTCTTCTTTAAAATTAAAATTGTACACATTTAATAATACTAAAGTCTTCAAACTATAAAATAACACATATATAAATAAATTCTTTTTGAAGGAGATCTTTTTTATGATGTGCACTTGTTGGTAAGGCTTGGTAAAAATGTAGATTTTTCTGATTAATTCCAATCTTCATTTGAACAATAACAACCAATATCGATTCTTAAAATCCCATGATCGATTTTTAATTTTAATTTAAGTTTTACTTCAGACTTGGTTGTGTTGATTATTATATCTGTTAGATAGAAATTGAACTGCATAGTTTGGGCCCTGCTGTAAATTTTTACAATTGATATTTTGTTAATGTACAAAGTTAAAATGTTCCCTGTATAGTTTACAGCATTAGCTGAGAGAGAATTTCTTTCCAGCCTGGTCTCATGAAATTTACTTGAGCTTTGCAACGTTTTTACAAAACTGAAATTATGTGCTGAATAACGCGTTTGGCAGCAATTTTCAAGTGAAATGTCCAGCAGGGGATGCCAAAACTGAGCAAAATGAGTTTGTAATCAGATGAGTTTTTAAAGGTGAATTTTAGATGGAGGTTTAATAAAACGTACCTCCCTAACCTAAAACTTTACCCTAAACTTAACCAATAGTGTCTGAAAAGAGAAATGAGAGTTTAACAAAACAGACATCTTTAACCTTAAACAACACCTTTAAGAAGCTAAATGAAAAGCAAATTTTTAGAAGCAACCACATTAATTTGTGTGGCTTCTATGTCTCTGTCATGTCAAGTACCAGCTTGATTTCTCATCTGGTTTTGAACCATGGTCCTTTGACTCCAAAGTCCATTGGTCTACAAGGTGCGCTACTGAACAAGCTGATCATGTTGGAATAAGTGTATATATGTAGGGGGTCTGTAATACAAGCGTTAAAATATATAATTCTTCAAAAGATGCGATAGAGTAAAAGTGTCACAATATCAGAACATAGCAGGGTCTGAGTAACAGAGAGAAAAATAAGTGTTTATAAAGTCATAATCAGCCACTGAAGTCATGATTTGAGTTAAAGTATATAAAACACACAGTTGTTGTAGCGTCTCTAGTGTTCATTTCACCTGGAAACTGCAGGGAATTGTACCTGGAGACATGTATAACAAGTTTTGCAGAAATGTATATAGAGTCACGTTTTCACTATGAGACCAAGTTGTTTCTTTCATATGTGAGCAAAATGAACCTTATAACTGAAACATACTCAAATGAATCGAATCAAATAGTTTGAGCACTGTTGATAATTTCTACAATTCATATTTTCTTAATGTGCCAAGTAAAATGTTCCCTGTATAATTAACAGAATTAGCTGAGAAAGAATTTCTTTCATGTCTATTCAAATTGGACATTATAACTGAATTTTACCCAAATGAATCAGAATCAAATTCAATCAAAATCTAAATCAAATCAAGACCTTGTGAATTGGAATCAAATCAAATCTGGAAATCTGTATCAATACTCAGCCCAACTTCCACCTCTAGAAGCTAGTTGCAATGCATCCAACAGCAAAATAGTTTTTTTCAAACTCCAACATAATGCTTTTTACTAAAGTGTCCAACTACTAGGTATGTAAATTGCTTTGTTGTTGTGACAATTACCTCAGCAAGTGGCTTAAAGGACAAGCCAAGTACTGAGATATAGCTGAAATGTGCTCAGTGAATTACGCTAAAGTGCACATGCAGGCACAGATACAATCTCCTTACACCAACATAAATGTCATGTTTCCTGGCTAACTGACATACAGAGAGGCTTCTGTTAAGATATTTTCCTCCAGAGAGATGGCAGAGATGGAGCGGCGGCCGTGGATGAATTCAGACCCTCCCCGTGGTGGCGCAAGAGATGATAGAGATGTCTGTGAAACGCTATGCCTTATGGAAGGGCCCTTTGTTGCACACATTTTTAAAGGGCTTCTCTTTACAATCACTTTGATATCTCAGCAGTGCAGTGTTGTCAGTAGGTTTGCTGTTTCCAGGTTCTTTTATACAACAGAAGCCCTAAAGAGCTTTATTTTTCACATGATACATTTTAATACACTCTGACACAGAGGGGAGAGCACACCTGCAAAAGTGGAAAACCATAGGCGTAGAAAGGCTTAGAATGTTTTACATTTTAAAACGAAGAAACATTATAATGTAACCTGAAAAAGAAATATTTACCATTTTGCACTATTTCTATGCAGCGTAGGGGAAGATACTTTGACACTGTAGCTTCCCAAGCTACAAGCTACTCATAACTTAAAAAGTTAGCTACACTATAAACTACTAAATAGCTAACTACATTAAAGCTATTTAATAAAACTAGAAAACCCCCTAGTTTATATAACTGAATCAAAATATAGTGATAAACAGCATCAATTAACCAAATATTTCGCTTCAAAAGAGAAGACTGTGATTCAGTGAAATTAATAATAGCTACTCCCCAGTTTCTGTCATTCAAATCATGCATCATTAGGTTTTGCACAAACTTGTAGCTCTAGTGGTAGTGCATAGCACTAGTAATGCCACAGTCATGCTTTGCTTCCCTGAGAACACATGTACCTTAAATGCACGGTAGGTCGCTTTACTGTAGATGAAAGCGTCCGCCAAATGCAGAAATGTAAATGTAATTTCATTTGAGAGACAGAAAGTGGTAAAAAAATATTGCAGCTACCAGTACACATCTTGCAGGGGTTCGCTGAATGTGGCAGTGGGATGTTTCCTGCAGTTTCACCTCCGTCTCTTCTCGCTTATTTCACTTTCACAGTGCTGGCTGTGGCGGCAGGCCTACAGATGCCTGCTGGGATCAGACGGAGCTGATGGTTGTGTGTCTGTAAGCTGGGCTAATGCATGTGCAGAGAGATACTTTATTTTCTCTGCCGCTCACACTGAGGCACATTTGGATAGATAAAAAGGACTGGCGGTGCACACCGACATGACTAATGCATTTTGAAGCTGGAATGAAAGGTTTCTGAAAAACATAGTCCATGAGTGTTTTTTTGTTTGTTTGTTTTTTCAAGCAGAGCTGTTTTTATTCATCGGTGTGTTTTGCATGTGTGTTATTTGGTGCTTTAACAATGATTTATAAAAAATAAATAAAAATAAAAAAAATAATATATATATTATTTAAAAGGGGTTTTTATTATTATTTTTTCACTGAGGTCTATCTATCTATCTATCTAACTATCTATCTATCTATCCTGATTCTACACTTAAAATTAACAACTTTAAATCAACAGTTTTTTTTTTTTTTTTTTTTTTTCATTGTTTTTAATTCAATCACATCATTAACAATGCTTCATTGGACTGTAGTTCATTCGCTCATGAAAGACGTTAAGTACACAGTCTTGTACCTTTGTCTTTTTGTAAGATTTTCAACTTTTTTTGCTTCAAATTCAAAGTTTGTCACCTCGGAGGTGATTGATTTGGTGGCTTATGAAATCCCTGTGGAGAACAATACTTCGGGAACCAAGCAGCCTGAAAAAGTGGGTGGCAACTGCTTCACTTTATAAATCTGCATTAAACATTATTATATAGTATATAATGTATTATCATCCATAGAGTATCAAACATATTGAGCAACTGCATGTGTAAAGTTCAGTCTGTGTCACAGGTGACTGAAAGCCAGAAACAATAGTCATGTTACAGAGACAAAAGCTTTTCTAATCAGTACCCCTGAGTGCTAATCTTCCAGGCCTCTCCGCTGTTCTCATTAAGCTGGGTCGCAGGTTTCAACCTCTCTTTATGATTTTGACCTTCAGTGCTCTGACCCGACAGCTAACCACTCATCCAATTACACTGACAGAGCAGTCATCCATAAACACACATTTCAATTAGTAGTCTTATCCACTGCTATCTATACCAAATACACAGTCCCAGACACAGCTAGAAAACTAATAACAAAACAACCTGTGCAGGCATCTTCGAAACTTAGACCAAAACAACATGATCACATGGGAAATCGACATGTTGCTTCCGAAAATTCATGTACCCTGAAATCAACCCCATTCTGACAAATTACTGACAAGCGTCATCCCCCATCAGACAGTTTTGCATCAATTCATGTAGTGTTTTCTACAGAATTCAGCTCTTGCAGCAGGTGGAAATTTTGTCATGAAGTATAATTATTTACTAATGTACAACAAACTGTCAAACACATGATCAACATATTGTACAGTTTGGAAAGTTCTCGAGTATATTACAAAAAATATTGTGTCCCTCACATACCAAATAGGCTATATATTGATTAACCCTTAAATGCATGGTAATTTTACCAAACACTCTTACATATTCAGGTCTTTAGACACCCGGCACTTACAGGTGCATCTCAATAAATTAGAATGTCGTGGAAAAGTTCATTTATTTCAGTAATTCAACTCAAATTGTGAAACTTGTGTATTAAATAAATTCAATGCACACAGACTGAAGTAGTTTAAGTCTTTGGTTCTTTTAATTGTGATGATTTTGGCTCACATTTAACAAAAACCCACCAATTCACTATCTCAAAAAATTAGAATATGGTGACATGCCAATCAGCTAATCAACTCAAAACACCTGCAAAGGTTTCCTGAGCCTTCAAAATGGTCTCTCAGTTTGGTTCACTAGGCTACACAATCATGGGGAAGACTGCTGATCTGACAGTTGTCCAGAAGACAATCATTGACACCCTTCACAAGGAGGGTAAGCCACAAACATTCATTGCCAAAGAAGCTGGCTGTTCACAGAGTGCTGTATCTAAGCATGTTAACAGAAAGTTGAGTGGAAGGAAAAAGTGTGGAAGAAAAAGATGCACAACCAACCGAGAGAACCGCAGCCTTATGAGGATTGTCAAGCAAAATCGATTCAAGAATTTGGGTGAACTTCACAAGGAATGGACTGAGGCTGGGGTCAAGGCATCAAGAGCCACCACACACAGACGTGTCAAGGAATTTGGCTACAGTTGTCGTATTCCTCTTGTTAAGCCACTCCTGAACCACAGACAACATCAGAGGCATCTTACCTGGGCTAAGGAGAAGAAGAACTGGACTGTTGCCCAGTGGTCCAAAGTCCTCTTTTCAGATGAGAAGTTTTGTATTTCATTTGGAAACCAAGGTCCTAGAGTCTGGAGGAAGGATGGAGAAGCTCATAGCCCAAGTTGCTTGAAGTCCAGTGTTAAGTTTCCACAGTCTGTGATGATTTGGGGTGCAGTGTCATCTGCTGGTGTTGGTCCATTGTGTTTTTTGAAAACCAAAGTCACTGGACCCGTTTACCAAGAAATTTTGGAGCACTTCATGCTTCCTTCTGCTGACCAGCTTTTTAAAGATGCTGATTTCATTTTCCAGCAGGATTTGGCACCTGCCCACACTGCCAAAAGCACCAAAAGTTGGTTAAATGACCATGGTGTTGGTGTGCTTGACTGGCCAGCAAACTCACCAGACCTGAACCCCATAGAGAATCTATGGGGTATTGTCAAGAGGAAAATGAGAAACAAGAGACCAAAAAATGCAGATGAGCTGAAGGCCACTGTCAAAGAAACCTGGGCTTCCATACCACCTCAGCAGTGCCACAAACTGATCACCTCCATGCCACGCCGAATTGAGGCAGTAATTAAAGCAAAAGGATCCCTACCAAGTATTGAGTACACATACAGTAAATGAACATACTTTCCAGAAGGCCAACAATTCATTAAAAATGTTTTTTTATTGGTCTTATGATGTACTCTAATTTTTTGAGATAGTGAATTGGTGGGTTTTTGTTAAATGTGAGCCAAAATCATCACAATTAAAAGAACCAAAGACTTAAACTACTTCAGTCTGTGTGCATTGAATTTATTTAATACACGAGTTTCACAATTTGAGTTGAATTACTGAAATAAATGAACTTTTCCACGACATTCTAATTTATTGAGATGCACCTGTATATCTATCAAAATAGTTGTACAAAATGCCCAGATAGTGTCCATTTTTTCAAATATTTTCTAGACAATTTGATAATAAAATAAAATATATTTTGATATATTTCGATGTTTAATATTTCATAAATCAAAGAGATAATGCAACAAATCAGGACAAATCAAGTACAGGATTCATTATTTTCACACTGAAATTTCATGGGATGCAACTGGCTTTCAAACACATATTGAGCTACACATAACACATAATCTACACATAAGTCCTTCACCTAAGTTACACATACCTTACACATATGCCTTTTCTCAGGCACTAATTGAGTCTAAATATATGAACAACTCGGTAGTACACCCAAATGACAATAGTCATATCATACTGTGTTACACTTGCTATAGTTTACTTCAATGTTGTTTCTATGTCAGCAAGCAATGTCAAATGTAAATCAAATCAATCACTGGAACAACAGCGCCACACTGAGTAAGAAATAGCATGTATACAGTATGTATGTGTACACGCATATGGGAAACTATATATAATAACAATGCTCCCGAGTCCAAATACAATGTGATAAGATGCATAGATCTTAAAATAATATTGGATAAAATGTGACACTACCTCAGATATATTTTTCGGCATGCTACAAAGCAGAACAATCACAGCTGTTCTGGTCTGCATTGATGACATGAGGTGTAGTTACATTTCTGGAGAGTATACTTCATACAAAATGAAAGAACGAACAGGTGTAATGTCAATTTGTAAATAAATCTGGCCAAAAACTAAGATGTTTTGGAGATCGTTTCGGTGGTTCATAACAGCGTGCCAGCGCACACTTTCAGGAAAACTTCGTACCTGCCACTAAACACCTTCATACGCCAGTTTCACATATCCTCCACGAGCGAGGTGTGAGCAGCGCATTTTCGTTTCAGTGCCCATGTTAACAGATTACACCCTTTACATTGCAAGCGTGAGTCGTGAGCTGAAGTGTCCCAGGCTGCCTGCCTGCCTTAAAATATATTTTTATTCCTCACAGGTTGCTCTTTTATATCTCAAGAGACTTAATCTTGTTCTTAGTTATAAGTTGCATGTACAGATGAAACATTATACTGTATGTGACTTTATTTAAGATATTTATCTTTAATTTTTGTGGGAGACATACATATAGACACAAATGAGACAATTGTTGACATACAATAATAGTATGGGATAGCACAGATGGAGTCAACACCAAATCCTCCAAAATAATAATAGATGATAGATAGTAGATCCCCTAAGATCCAGACCAAGACTAGACTTCCTATTCACTTTCTGATTTATTATTATCTTTGCTTTTGATCATTCTTATCCATCATGCTGCTCATGTGTAGCTCGTTGTTTTGTGTTGTTTGCTGGAAAGACGCTGAATAAATAAAGTGCAAGTTAAATTAGATTTCAGAGGCGTGTAGGTGTGGGAGGGGCATAGACTGTTGAAAGAGCAGAGTAAAGCCAATCACTTCTTCACTAGCCCGCCAACACACACACACACACACACACACACACGCACGCACGCACGTACGCACGCAAACACACACACAGTCTTTTGTTACTAACCCACAAAACCAGTGGAGCAGGTAAAGAAAAGATAGAAAGTGCAGAGCATCTCAATCACTCGCTCTGTGTCTCTCATTCTCTCTCTCCCTCAATCAATTATGTTTTTTACCACTACAGTAGAAGCATCAGAAGTATATAGAGTCCGCAGTGAGCTGAATTGCAAATAAAATAAAAACTGCCAATAGGATCACACAGATCTTGGACAGATAAGATAATGCCCTTGTCCAAAACAAGCAACAGCGGCTTACACACGGAGTATTTTAAAAGATTAGACACGCAACACTGCTACTGACACGGCAGTACAACCAAACAACATCCTAACACTCAGAAAGAGGAGAGAACTCCCTACTCTCTGGGTCGTCCTAGAGAGAGATATTCAAAAATTAAAACAAAAACATCACACATAAGATCTCAGTTTCTCAAGTGTCCTAGACAGTATTACTAATTGCTATGGAAAGAAAATATAAGAAAAGCACCAATAATTTCGTCTAGAGTTTTAGAAGATATCTCAGCAGTGTCTCAAACTGTGCTCAGATTTGACAAGATACCCCCTTTACTGCAAAAAATAATTTTCTTACTGAATATTTTTGTCTTATTTTGTGGTAAAAATATCTAAACATCCTTCAAACAAGATACATTCACTTGAAGCAGAATGACATAACATATTAAGTTTTGTTTTCAAAGAAATCTAGTAGGGTTTTAGTAGGGCTTATGCTTAAAACAGAAAATTATTTGCACAGTGGGGTAAGAGAAACAAACTTGTTTTTTCTTACCCAATGGCATATCGTTTTTAAAAAAAAAAATTTTTTTTTACATGCATTAATGTTACACAATTTTGTTAGATGTCTCTGAAAACAAGACAAAATATCTTATGCCATTTTGCTTCAAGTAAATGTATCTTGTTTTAAGAATGTTTCGATTTTTTTTACTGGAGAACAAGACAAAAATATTCTGTACAAATACTGGAAACAAGCTTTTCTCGTGGTTCTCATGAATGCGTACAGACGTCAAGATTTTCACTGAAAAATGACATTTCAGTTGTTTCTCATGTTCGCCTTCAGAAGACTTGGAATATGATGCATGAGTCGCATAGACTGTTTTTGTGATAATTTTGGGCCCTTTTTTTGCTTTAGAGCGAGGCACTATCAACTGCCATAGTACTGAATAGACTGAGATATTCATTAGTCATTTTTTGTTGTGTTTCATGGGAGAATGAAAGTCATACGGGTTTGGAATGACATGAGGGCGAGGAAATGATGACAAAATTTTCCGTTTTGGGTTAATTATTTATTTTATGACAATTCTCATTAGTAATGTCACAATGCAAAAACATCCTAATGGTACAAAAAAATTGCCTTCATTTTCTAAAGCAGAATACTACTTTGTATTTATTTCTTTAGATTTTGGGCTAAAATATGAATGAGATGCAGTCACATACAAAACTGTAAATAAAAGAATCTTTGCAAAAGAGGCTTACCATAAAGTATGAGTCCACACACACACATACAGAATTGTAAAGGGATCGAATGTCAAAAAAAAACAGACACATTTCTTAAAGGCTGAGTGTGTTCTGAAAAGAGAGAGGGAGGGAGACATGTCCCATGTGAGATGCTGTGTAGAGCAGCTGTCTGTGGAGACGGACAAAAAGAAAAGACAGAAAAGTAAGGTCAGAGATATACGGAGCGCCAGAGGAAGAGAGAGATGAGACTAACGGATAGATACCACCACATTCAGTTTGTCCTGAAAAGAGACACACCACAACACTGATACAGATATTTGAATTTGAGTTTGTATTTGGTGTGAGTACGCCACATCTGTCATAATTTATTGATGAGTTACAACAATGTGATTATTAAAGCTGATTAGTTTATCTAGATTTTTTCTTATATATACTGTATATACAGTATATAGAAGCATAATAAATTATGTATAAGTATAGCACGTTAAAAAGTTGCGTATTAAATGAATCTGTTTTAAAGCACAGCAGCTACAGAAAAACCCTTGCAGACCAATGTCTTTGGCCTTTGCACCACGATTTGTGCTTGTTCTCCATCTCTGACTGTTTTTCAGAGTCTTGCGCCATGAGCACTAAATATTTAAGATGGCATTCCAAGTTAAAAAAAGTTCAACTTTTAAAAACTCGTTATTTTTCCATAATGCTGGACTCTGTCTAGCTTATTTTGAAAGCAGGAACAAATCCTGTGTGAACCGCCCCTAACGTATCTTATTAAAAGGTGTCAGAATGTATGTCTGGCTTCAGAAGACTTGGAATATGATGCATTAGTCACATGGAGTACTTTTATGATACTTTTGGTCTTTTTTTTAAGTGATCCATTGCCATTGTATTGACAAGAGGGCCTAGATAAGCATTTTAAATCTCCTTTAGTGTTTCACATAAAATAGAAAGTCATACAGGTTTGGAACAACATGAGGGTGAGTAAATGAAGACATAATTTTCATTTTGGTGTGAACTATACCTTTAAGTTACATTCAAAGCTGCTGACGTAAGTTTTTGAGCAAGTATTGATGTAGCCTATACAGGTATGTCCAGTATATATCCTGAAAGGATGTGTATTCTCCTCTTCTCCATCATGTTTTTCTTTCAGTGATAGCTCTAGTCTCAACCCTAGTATTTATTATCCTGATGGCACAACTTTTACATGCATGTATACAGCTAGAATAAATGTACCGCAGCCTTACAGTCATCATGGATGCACAGCTCCGACAGACTACATATTACTGATATCTTCAGGGAATGAAATATCAGCTTTACCTGTCATACATCAAATCAATAAGCCACAAATATACCAGATGCTGCTGCCATAAATATCTTGTGAGTCATACCTGAAAAACTTTGACTACACACATACACACCCATATAACTGCTTAGACCATCCTGCATGAATCATAATTTCACTGTGTCAGCTGTTAAATCTCAAGCTATCCACAGTTTCCCTGAGCAACCACTGGGCGACCTGTTTTCTGTTTCTGGTCTCGAGACACAATATAAAACTAACCGAAACGAGCAATCCAGATGGAGAATAACAACCATTTAAGTGCTATTTGGAGTAAAAATGAATTTCATGCTAATTTTGTGCAATTGTTGTCTGTCATTACAACTCAAAGTAGTTAATGATATCAGCGAAACTAACCTCGGACCATTGCTTCATGCCATATAAATACTCAGGTGAGGCACTGTAAAAAAAAAAGTCATCTCGACTCTCTGAAGTGTCAGCACTATAGAGCCTCATGTTTTTTTGACAATTAAAAAAATGTATTACTTTACCTGCTAAGTAATACTCTACCCGCCACTGCGGGTGAAAACACTGGAGACCGGAAATTGAAAACAGGTGAATCGTGGAACACTTCCGCATTCAGGAAAAAGGTGGATAAGTCATCTACATGTCTGCCCTTTAGGGATGGGTTACAACAATGTGATTAGTAAAGCTGATTAGTTCTAGATTTTTTCTTATTTATATATATATATATATATATATATATATATATATATATATATATATATATATATATATATATATATACTGTATATACAGTATATAGAAGCATAATAAATTATGTATAAGTATAGCACTTTAAAGAGTTGCTTATTAAATGAATCTGTTTTAAAGCACAGCAGCTACAGCAAAACACATTCAAACCAATGTCTTTGGTCTTTGCACCACGATTTGCGCTAGTTCTCCTTCTCTGACTGTTTTTCAGAGTCCTGCACCATGAGCACAATTTTTTAAGACGGCATTCCAAGTAAAAAATAAGTTAAACTTTTTTAAAAATGCATTATTTTCCCACATTGCTGGACTCTGTCTAGCTTATTTTGAACACAAGAACAAATCCTGTGTGAACCGCCCCTAACGCATCTTATTAAAAGGTGTCAGATTGGGGTCAGGTGAATCAAAAACCAGCTTCACTATATAGGTCTTCTTTAAGACAGATGTTGATTAGTCATTCACGCAATTGACAAACTTTGCACATGTCTAATTCTCTTATATCTCTTATCCTCTAACCCCCCTCCTTATTATTTTTGCTTTTTTTACTTTTTCTCTTTTGTGTCGTTCAGACTCACAACCTCTGCATCCCTCTAACCTTGAAGGACCTATATAGACACTGAGATGCTCAGAATAGACAGTCTACATCTTACTTAGAGCTATTATTACCATGCCAATGCAGAAGCAAGGCTGATAGCCTGGAGGAGAGACACAGAGAACGACAGAGAGAGAGAGCAATAAAGAGATAGAAGGAAGAAATGGCAGCGTTGTCTTGGAACGTAGAGGCTTGACCTCCTGATTAAACTGCTTTTGAGACCTTCAGTGCTGCATTAGAAATAGTAAAAATTATTTAAAAAAGGGACTTGTAAGATTTGCTAGATTGCTTAATAAAGCCAGCTATGAAGTGAATTTCCGGAGGAAAATGTTATTGCTCAGAGGTTGCTCTTTCATCACTCAGTCAGGAGACTTTAAAAGTTGTTTTATTTAAAGGTGATATGTGTCATTTTTCGATGGTGATATACTTTGTTCTATCCCAGCTTAACATGACCAGCCTGAAATATCAACATTGGTTCAACCAATTGTGTGAGTTTGGGGCGACACTCTCTGTTTTCTGTCTAATGGAAGACAGGGGCATTCAGAAAACCTTTTTGAAAACAGTCATTATTTTTCCAATTCAGTTTGGTGACTCTAGTGGTGCAGAAATTACACACTTCACCTTCAAAGGAATACAAGTTAAGCTCAATCAACAGCAATTGTGGCATAATGTTGATTACAACAACAACAACAAAAATTATAATTTCGATTCGTCCCTGAAAATTTTCACATGCAAATGAGCTTTGCGGCAAACTTGCGACAAATTGTCTATTGTTGCCAAAGGTTTGCCGGAAGTTCAATACTACCGGCGAAGAGTTGCAAACTTCTGGCAAACATTTGTGGCAACTCAAAAGCTCATTTGCATGTGGATATAACGAGCTGCAAATTTGTTGGAAAATTTTCAAAAGTATAGCCACAAGACGTAAACAATATGTGTGTTAACATAATTTTCATGTCATAAAATGTATTACTAACCTTTTCTGTGTAAAGTTATATCCAATTTTACTACTTCGCTGCCATGGCGACACAACACCGTAAACTTTACAGTTAAAATAATACACAAGATTTAACAGAAGAAATAAATTGACCCCATTCACTTCCATTGTGATTTTATAAAAAAAAAGAAAAAAAGTGACGGGTTGATTTTTTTTTTTTTTTTTTTGTTAATCAACATTATGCCACAAATGCTGTCAATTGAGCTAAACTTGTACTGAACCCGTAATATTCCTGCCATCATTTACTCACCCTCATGTTGTGCTAGACCAGTATGATGTGCTTTTTTTATTTATTTTTTTATTATGAAACACAAAACGAAAAGTTAGTCAGAACGACGGCGTCAGTCACCATTCACTTTAACTCTATGGAGAAAAAAAAACAAAAAACATGCAGTGAAAGTGAATGGTGGCTGAGGCTATATATCTGGCCTAACATCTCCTTTTGCATTCCATGGAAGAAGGAAAGTCATACGGATTTGGAACAACATGAAGGTAAGTAAATCATTAAATCATTTTCTTTATTTTTGGGTGATCTATCGCTTTAACAACTTTTGTTTTTATCTGTGAAGTTTCTCTTCAAATTCTTCAGGTGAAACTGAAGTAGACTCGAATCAGACAATAGTTGATGTACAGTACGTATAGAACTATAAAATTAAAGTGGATAGCATAGTCAGATATTTTGTTCTTGGAGGAATTTTATAAGAAATCAGAAATGAGTTAATTTTGAAATCTCTCACTTTTGCTTGCAGACTTTGTATCTTGGCAAATCTAAACACACTTTATTAATACACTTTTGAGATCTTTTCTCAAACTCTAGAGCAGGCGCTGAGAAGCAGCTTCTCAAAAAAGAAAGCTTTTCATTTAATCTCATTTGCTGTCTAGGAGAAACAACTGAGATATTAAAAAGATCTCATGTGGGAATTTTCTTTCCTAGGCTGTGGGTTTTCTTTCAGCATACTAGGCGAAATGTAGGTCTAAACTATTAGTTAACAAATCCCATAATGCTACACTCCTGTGAGGATAAATTATCCAAAACTGAAGTCATTAAGAGGTGATAAGCAGACCTGACTCGAAACAAGCGTTCGTTGCATAAATTATATCGCAGTGCTATCAGCGACAGTAATCAACTAATGATGAATGAACCGCAACGTTTATTCTGATAAATACATAAAAGAAATGTGACTCGGGAGAGCGGGAGCTTCTTTCGCTCCCACTCTTGCTCCCAAATCCTTCCTCTCTCCTTCTCTCTCTCTCTCTCTCTCTCTCTCCCTCCGCTGCTTTCGTAATTACTTCTGAGCTGTGGTGAACTTGGCCGTGGAGACATATAACTCTCCCTTCAAATGTCATCAGCTCATTGCAGCTGCTCTAATTGGGCTGGTGAAAATGCGAGGTTTTTTCTACTCATTCATCGATTTCTTCTCCTTTCCTCACCTTTGTCAACTCACACTGTCTGTGTGTGACAACCACTGCCAATCTTAAAGTGTTTTTTAAAGCTGTTGAGCCTCAGAGGTCTGTGACTGATCTGAAATCAGCTGTGCTGCCTTCAGCAGTGTTATCATAAAAAAAAGCTGAAACAAAACTGAAACAAAATTTTAATAACTTAAAAGGAAAAACTTAAACTAAAATAAAATAAATTTTCATGACTCCAAAGCTAACCAACATGATCACACAGGAAGTTGGCATGTTGTTTTCGAGAGTTCCAGTTCCCTAGGATCAGCCACATAATGGAGACTCACTGACAACCAGAATCTATCAGACATTTTTGCATCGGCTCCAGTGTGTTTAATTTCCCATGTGACGGGACTGAAAACAGGTTGCGTCTGCAGCGTGGGTGACCCTGGTTCGGATCCCGCGTTGAAATTAAGAAGTAATCACATTCGCATAATCAGTGACGAGCGTGATTCGGATGTTGCATTTTCTCCTCTAACATTAAATTTGTACTGATGGTTTGGTTTAGGTTTGGAGTTTGGGTTGGAGGGTCCAGTTAATAAAATATACATTCCTCTTTTCTGTATTACAGCTTGTACGGCTGAAAACAACTCGCTTCACAACTCCCTTTTGGCGCCCCTCTGTGGACATTTCACCATTTCACGCTCATACGCCCAACAACACTTACCGCTTTACACGTAAGTGTAATACGGTAATGTGTTTGCATGTGTGTGTGTGAGAGAGTTTGTGTGTGAGTTTGTTATTGAGGGATTGAAAGAGAGAAACTCAGAAACTGAGAGAGATCGCTTCTGGGATTACCTTTTTTGTTGCAGCTCTCCTCAGAAGAAACATCGCTTTTGCCAACATGTAAGTTGGGGGGGTAATTAAGACACAAGAACAGTCATACCCTCAGGCCATTTTCCACATTAACAGTTAAACTGCCTCAGGACTCCCCCATAGTGCAATAATGTAAATACATACCTCATGTACATATGTAAATTCACATATTTAATTAAATAACTGTACATACCCCTACCTTGCACATACATTACCACTTGCACATGTACATATGCCATTCTGTTATATGTCCTATTATTTGTATGTCTATTTATACTCTTACCTTGTTTTATATTCTGTGTCTCACATTAATGTTCTGTGTGCACTTGTTTCTCCTATCACCAAATAAAATTCCTTAAGTATGTGAGAACACTTGGCAATAAAGCTTATTCTGATTCTGAAGTGTATCTAGCTTTGATACAGCTCAAGCCTTCGTTGCTAGTTCGAAAACGTCACTTTAGAACTAGCAACTGCTTTTCGGCATTGGAGTAACAAGGTAGTGTGTGAGTGTGTGTGTGTGTGTGTGTGTGTGTGTGATATGTGTGAGTGTGTGAGTGTGTGTGAGTGTGTGTGAAAATGTGTGTGAGCGTGTGTAAGTGCGGGGGAGACAAGGGAGCGCGAAGGTGCTTTTCAACCAAAATTTTAATAAATGTAGGTTATTATAGACATTGTTTGACATTCTTAACTGATTTATTTTAACCAATGTCTTTGTTTATATGGTTATTTTGCTGTGGTAGCATATACGGTGTGTGTGTCAGGGGTGTAAAGTAATTGAGTAAAAATACTTAAATATTATACTCAAGTGTTATTTTTGGGGATTTGCACTTTACTCGAGTGCAATTGAAACGGTATACTTATTGGAATTACATTTCCAAAGAAACAATTGTACTTTTTACTCCTTATAATTGTATTTAAAGTTGAAAAGTACACATAACTTATATACTTTCATCTTACTGGACTGAAGCTGCCTTTTCACTGCATCCGACAAATGACAGATGACAGACCAGAGGTCAATCATTTCAAATGGAGTGTCGCACGGCGGCTGTGTGGAGTTCCGACCATCTGTAGAGGTGGAATTTCGTATCTGATTTGAGCTTCGGATACGTTGAAATATTTGTGAATGTGACTGCCTGACTAAATGTGATTTATTCATTCAAAACTACAAGCATGAAGTGAGAAACACTGACGGGTTTTGCCCTAAACTTTATTCTAAAAGCTTGCTACTTCTACAGATTGGACAGCTATGAAGTCACAAATGATCATTCACGTTGCAAATATATACAGTGGTGGCCAAAAATATTGGCACCCTTGGTAAATATGAGCAAAGAAGGCTGTGAAAAATAAAAAATCGGCATTGTTTATCCTTTTGAACTTTCATTCCAAAAAATCACAAAAATCTAACCTTTAACATAAGTAAAACAATTGAAACAGGGGAAATATCTCATTATGAAATAAATATTTTTTCTCCAAAACACATTGGCCACAATTATTGGAACACTTTTATTCAATTCTTTTTGCAACCTCACTTTGCCTAGATAACAGCTCTGAGTCTTCTCTTAAAATGCCTAATAAGGTTGGGGAACACCTGGCAAGGGATCTGAGACCATTCCTCCATACAGAATCTCTACAGATCCTTCAAATTCAGAGGTCCAAGTTGGTGGACTCTTCTCTTCAGTCCACCCCACAAATTTTCTATGGGGTTCAGGTCAGGGGTCTGGGATGGCCATAGCAGAACCTTGATTTTGTGGTCAGTGAACCATTTTTGTGTTGATTTTGATGTTTATTTTGGATCATTGTCCTGCTGGAAGATCCAACCAAGGCCCATTGTAAGCTTTTTGGCAGAGGCAGTCAGGTTTTGATTTTTTTTTATCTGTTGGTATTTGATAGAGTCCGTGATGCCATGTATCCGAACAAGATGTCCAGGACCTCTGGCATAAAAACAGCCCCACAACGTTAAAGATCCAGCACCACATTTAACCGTGGGCATTGGGTACTTCTTCATCTCTGTGCGTGCCAAACTCATCTCTGGTGTTTGCTGCCAAAAAGCTAGTTTTTTTGTTTTTGTTTCATTTAACCATAGAACCCAGTCCCATTTGAAGTTCCAGTAGTGTCTGGCAAACTGAAGATACTTGAGTTTGTTGTTTGCTTTTTTTCTCCCAAACAACTTGTGGTGATGTAGATTTCTGACCGCAAGACCCAACTAATTTCTGCAATTCTCCAGCTGTGATCCTTGGAGATCTTTGGCCACTTGAACCATCCTCCTCACTGTGCATTGAAACAATATAGACACACGTCCTTTTCCAGGCCGATTCTTAACATCTCCAGTTGATTGGAACTTGTTAATTATTGCCCTGATGGTGGAAATGGGCATTCCTTGTCACCCAGGTGCACTAAAATAAAATAATAGAATCCGAGTAAATATTAATTATGAATTTTATTGAATTCATCCATCTGCTAAACAGCCAGTTTGGTAGCAAACCTCAGAAAACAATTCACAAAGCCAATAACATTATTAACTTTCCTTAAAGCTTCATTTGATTTTTTAAAAATCTTTCTCTGTGTCTCAAGGGGATGGGTGCTATGACATCACAATTTGTGAGTGCCTTCTCCCATGCAACGAACATTGCGTGACTGTGGCAACATTTTTGCAAAATAAAATTATGTGGTTCATTACACATCTCAGGGCAGTTCCAAAGTGAAATGTCCACTGTGTGGCACTAAAAGCAAGTGAAATATTCTTCCGAACAGATGTGGTTTTAAGGTTAATATTCTATCGAGATTGAAATCAACAAAAGCGATCTCCCTTCCCTTCCCTAAACCTTAAACTTAAACCTAACTGACAGTGTCATAAAAAGCAAATGTGAGATGAAAAACACATTTTCTTTACCTAATTTTGTGGTGCTTCTATGACACTAGAGTTACAGATACCAGTAAAATGGTTTAGATGTCATAAGATAGCAATGTGTGAGGAACAGGAAATTTTCACTCAATATCACTTTCATTAAAGTATAATTTCGGAGTACTTTTTACACCCCTGGTGTGTGTGTGTTTGTGTGTGTGTGTGTGTGGGTGAGATGAGAGCGAAAGAGAGAGCGGAGAAAGAGAGGGAGCCCAAGGACACTTTTCAATCGAAACTGAAATAAATGTAGGATATTATAGACATTGTTTGTCATTCTTATCCATTGTACTTTACCAATGTCTTTTTTTTATTATTGGTTATTTTGTTGTGGTTGCCTGTAGTGCTCTTTGAAATAACTGAAATAATTTGGCAAAGAGATATGGAACCGTTATGCGGTCAAGACCTGGAACTACTTCATAGCTGTGTGTTTACTTGAAAAATAATTGCACACCTTAGAACGTCCGTCAACCAATCAGAATCAAGCATTCAACAGAGGTGGTATAACTGAAAAGAAACAGCCTAACAAAGAGATATATAAAAAGATAAACCTTCTCTGACCCTTGTTGAACAACCTTCATCTAATGACCAGCAGAGGGCAGAGTAACACAGCTCACAATCGCCATTGACACATTCTTGTACTAAATAAGTTTATGGACTGGTTTATATTGGTTGAGAGCATAGGAGGGGTGATAACACCACAAAGGAAAAAAAAAAGATGACTTGGATGTCATTTGTTTTAGTCCTGGTCGCAGGTCTGTCTGATCAAATGCCTGATATAACAGAAGATCCCACAGGATTACAGAGATTTTGAGGAGAGCCAGATATAATTTTACAGAGATTTCTGCTGTGGACCTCAAAGCATTGCAAATGAAAGGTTGAGTGACTTATCGATATTGTATTTATGTTTATAAAATGTTTATAAAGGACTGTTTAGACTTTGGTCTCGAAAGAATTAACATAGTAATATTCTATCATCCAAGGATAAGATTACATCAAATGTTTTAAAGCAGTGGTTCTCAACCCTGTTCCTGGAGGCCCCCCAACACTACACATTTTGGATATATCCCTAATCAAACACACCTGATTCAACTCATCAGCTCGTTAGTAGAGAATCCAAGACCTGAACTGGATGTGTCAGTTAATAGATAAGGGAGATATGCAAAATGTGCAGTGTTGGGAACCACTGTTTTAAAGGGTTAGTAAACACAAAAATGAACATTTTGTCATCAATTACTCACCATCATGTTGTTCCAAACCCATGTGACATTTTTCTTAAGTGGAATAATAGTATATAGAATATTTTTTTTTAGTCCAAATGTTAGTCTAAATCACCATTTACTTTTAAAGCATCTTTTTTTCCATACACTGGAAGTGAATGGTGACTGAGACTAACATTCTGTCAAACATCTTGTTTTGCGAGTACCACAGAAAAAAAAAAAAAGAAAAGAAAAAGAAAAAAAGAGTGAATACACGATTACATAATTTTCACCCATGGGTGAACTATCCCTTTAATGAGAAAATTAAACAATGTCTTAATAATGAAACTCTTAAAAATAAACATTCCGAATAGGGCATTGTGCAGCGATGCCATAGAAGAACCATTTTTGGTTTCCCAAAGAACCTTTCAGTGAAAGCATTTTTGAAGAACCTTTTAGTAGTCTAAAGAACCTTTTTCAACTATGAGAACATTTTGTGCAATAGGAAGGTTCTATGGATATTAAAGATTATTCATGGAACCATGCAAGCAAAAAAAGAACCTTTATTTTTAAGAAAAGGAGTGTTGAGATCTTTTGAAATTTTGGTTCATCATTTTGGGATTCCCAGATCTCAGTTTTATAGGTATTTACAGCTGCGCCACCTGCTCTTTACTATTTTTGGGAGTAGCATACACCCCCCTAAAGTGGCAGATACTCTGGAAATGGTGATTTCTGCTTTTGGAAAAGGTCATGAGGCATCAGTGTATTACTCCCTGCTAATTCAGAGTCTGGGGGACGGAGCTTCAACTTCTCTCAAGAGATTATGGGAGAAAGATTTAAACATGGTATTGGAGGAGGGAGTGTGGACTAGGATTCTAAAAAATGTCAAGTCTGCATCTAGAGATGCAAGGGTGCGCCTTATGCAATTCAAGATTTTACACTGATTCTATTGGACCCCCTCTAGATTGTATAGGCTTGGTCTTAAAGACACACCCACCTGCTGGCGATGCCAATCAGAAGATGGCGATACAACCCATGTTTTTTGGTGGTGTGTAAAGATCCAAGAATTTTGGTTGAGGGTTCAGAGTTTTATGTGTGACGTATTGGGCACTCTGATTTAATTTTGTCCTAGACTCTGTTTTGGGCGATGGGCCGGTCATCGATGTGGGGAATAAATACATAAAAAATTGGGTTCTGACCAGTGTAATGATCGGCAGGCAAATTATTTTAAGGGGATGGAGGTCGGCTGGGGCGCCCCCATTTCAGGAGTGGTGCACAGAGATAGGGAGGGTGGTGGCTTTTGAGGAAGAGTCATTTAGAGGACTGGGTATCTTAGATTGGTTTGTTGGGAAATGGGGCAACTATTTGGAGTTTTATGAGGGCTCTCGGGGAGGGACAGTGGAGAGAGAGATATAGGTATAAATGTGTGTGATTATATTATATATTGTGGTCTATATATATTTGTTTGTTTGTTTGTTTGCTTGCTTTTTTTGTGCATGTACTCATGTGTGACCACAGGAATGTTTGTTGAGGGTCAGGGCGGGGTTGGGGATTGGGAGGGGGAGGGGTAATTGTGGGGTTTACATGTTTATTCTATGTATATATGTTTTGCTTTTCTTTATTTACTGTAGGAATCAATAAAAAAAAATAATTACAAGAAATGCAAAAAAGTATGTGTGAGGTTTAGGACAGAGGATAGAATAGATCATTCACTCACTATAAAAACAATACAAGTCAATGGAAAGTCTCCACCATGATAGAAAAACAAACTGGAACTGGAACACATCATAGGAAATCCATAAGTCTGTCTTTGAAATATCACATAAATCATAATTGTACAGGCAGGTTTGCTGTTAGCTGCACCTTTCTGTTGCGCTTGAACTTCTGTTTGAATGGGATTGCATGATTTAGTCTGTTTGATGTTGGTATCTGTATCAGTGTAGGAGTTTCCATGAGCTTTAAGAGCTTGTATCTGATCAAGGCACTGTACGCTCGCATTATTAAACACACATAATCGGCATAGTCTTGGGGCAAGGTAAATGGTACATTAGCAGGGAACGCATAAGTGAGGATGAACTAATAGTCAGTTAGGCTGTTTTAAAGCCTCCGTTTTCTGCCCTGAAAGAAGGAGAATTCACAGTGTAGACGTAACTATGTGGCAAACCTAGTGAGTTGCGTTGCTATCTATGCCTACATACACATCTGCCTTCTAAGCACCCATTCACACAGAACACTTTTTTTTTTTTTTTTTGCATTAATCCATCAGACTCCAGTGGTTCATCAATCCTTGGGAAGCAATCCAGTTGGTTTTGAGTGAGAACAGACCAAAAATAAACCCTTTTCACTGTACATCTTGACAGCAGTCTCCTTGGATATTACGATTTCAAGCTCGATTTCACTTCCTTTAGCAATATCTAGGGCTCTGCGCATGTGTCAAGCACTAGGAAGTGTAGTCAAGCTTGAAATTAGGATCATGCCTAGAATCTGCAATGGTAAGATGTACAGTGGAAAAGGAGTTACATTTTGATCTGTTCCCACCCAAAACAAACTGGATCGCTTCAGAAGACATTGATTAAACCACTGGATTCGTATGGATTTCTTTTATGCTCACTTTATCTTCTTTTTGGAGCTTCAAAGGCCTGATCAACATTCACTTGCATTGTGTGGGCCTACAGAGCTGAGAAATTCTTCTATAAATCTTTGTTTGTTTTCAGTATCTTAGATGGTATGAGGGTGAGTAAATGATGAGGGAATTTTAATTTTTGGGTAAAGAATCCCTTTAAGGCTTAAATGGAACCACATACAGTAAGTGATTGATTTGAAATGCTCTACATAGATACAAACTCTGTCTCTTATACAAATGGCACTTGCAATGCTGCTGGAGACTCGACTCTCAAATTCAGTTTCAATCAGATTTCAATAGAGTTTGGCATTACTATATTTCTAAACTAACATACTCTGCAATACTCTAATAAGGGTTAAAATACATAGCACACACAAATATTACAATCACAAAAATCACTTTCTAATCACTTTCTAATCATTTTTTTTTTCAGTACAAATTTCTAAGCATTAAACAATTGAATTCAACTGAGTATCAACAATACATGATATCAAGACTAACAAGTCTTAATATTATATGTAATTTTGTTGCTACTCAAGAGAATTGCATATACAAGAGAATATATCTTGAATTGGGTCTGTTTCTTACCCCAATGGTTAAACTTTTTTTTTTTTTCTTGTTTTAAGCATCAACTTCACAAAATGTTGTTAGATTTATGCTCATCACAATAAATTCTGCAGCCTGACATCATAAAAATTGTGTGACTCTAGCAACACTTTTGCATGGTTTCTTAAACATTTCATGGAAGTTCCGAGGTGAAATGTGCACTGTCTAGTGCTAAAAGTGAGTTACATTTAGGTTAATGCTCCATCGAGTCTGAAATCAACAAAACCTACCTCCCTACCCTAAACCTTAAACCTAAACCTAATCAGTAGTGCCATAAACAAAAAAATAAATAAATAAATATCATTTTTGTGGTGTGGTGCTCCGAGCGGGATTCGAACTGGCATGGGAGGCGGGCGCGCTAATTGGAGGCTAAAGGCTACAGCCTCTAGCGTCAGTTGCTAGTGCACCTCTTGAGGCCAGGGGAGTGTGGTTTACTCATACCGCACAGCTATCATGTACCAGCTGGCTCCTGTTACACTCACCTCCTTAAACCTCACTCCTATCTGGGTCACGGCACCACTGTCACCAGTCCTACTCGACCCGCTCCGAGCAGGATTCGACCCGCCGTCAGCCAGCATTGGAGGTGGGCACGCTAATGAGGAGGTTAAAGGCTACAGCCTCTAGCATCAGTCGCTAGTGCGCCTCTTGAGGCCAGGGGAGTGAGGTTTACACAAACCACACAGCTATCACATACCAGCTGGCTCCTGTTACACTTCCATTACACTTGCGGCTCACATGTCGACTCGAGTACTCTGCAGGACTCATAATCTGGTCCTGTGCATTGCAAGTGCAATGTTCTGTCAGTTGCGCTACACACAATTTGATAGCATTTGAACAAGCTTGTAAATGTAGTTGGTTATGTAATGTATAAACGTTAAAATGAATCACCTTACAAGTCATGCACTGTAGTAAAAAGTGTTTTGATGTCCTGAGATAGCATTGTGTGATGAACAGGGCGAAAAGTGTTTATGAACTGATAATCTACCCTTTTATTCGTGATTTTGTGTGAAAATGAATAAAAATAATTGTTGTTTTAGCACCTCTAATGTTCATGTCACCAGGAAACTGCCGCGATATAAACAACAAGCCATGTAAAAATTATTTTGTAAAATTGTAGGTACAGTAACATGATTCCATAAGACCAGATTGCATTCAGAGATTGCATTATCTGCAAAGGATACTGTACATGCGACACTGCATTCGATTTTGGCTAAAATGAGGTTTCTTTTAATGCAGCATAATTTTGCTGCCTACCTCTTGGGACAACCTTTGTGTCTGGAGCCTGCCTATGATGCCTGAAAATGCTGTCTAGGTAGGGAGCTCACTTGGGATTGTCAATACAGAAAGTTAGTTACAGAGAAACGTTGCTTAGAACTTGGTTTCTTTTTTGTTTTTAGTCCAACAGACATAATTTAAATCTACATTTTTATGTCCTTGCAGTGCAAAACTCAACAGCGGGAGTTTTTCTTTTATCCTTGGAAAGACCAGTGACAGTGTGTGTCATTTTTTGACAGAAGCACAGCGAGGTGTCTGTTTTCATGGCAACAGTCGACACTCACGTGGAACAGGATGAAAAGCTCGGAGATGTTCCACTGTGACTTTAGAGAAAAACAGTATATATTGATTTACATGGCTTATCAAGAATGAGTATTCTTACACCGTGTCCTAATCAGGCATGATGTAAAAAGTTTCCAGCGAGGAAATTTTGTTTGTCCACACTGAATGCGAAACTGCTGCGCAATGCAGCCAATCAGAATGTATTTCATGTTTAATATGCAGTTATGAAGAGCAGGATTTTGGACCATTGATAGTTCACAGTGGGCAGGGCTACCAAGCATGTTTTTATTACAAGCAAACGAAACAAGAAAAACACAAAAGAGAAATAACTAGTGTAATTAGAGTCCTATTAGACTACTTCCACAACAAAGTTTCTTCAGTTTTCTGGATACTTCTGTTAAAAATTTACTAAAACTGCTTACAGACTGATGCTGTTGTTTATAATGAGAGCGTCAACTTCTTCTTTATTGCTCATACACACTGGCTTTATTTGTCCTATTACTGCAAACCCCCAGAGTACATTTAAAAAAAAATGCAAAAATGCAAAAAAAAGTAAAAAAAAAAATTAGGAACAAACTGTTGCGATTCACGTATTAATTCTGCCTGAAAGAGCGAGACTCTCTTTTGTGGCAGTGTCAGGTCAAACTGAAGTTATTTTCTTTGTGAGACATTTGTCTTTTTCTTATCAGAGTAAAGTCTGTTTTTTTTTTTTTTTTTTTCCTGTATTTTAGTCTTACCTTTATTGACACCAGGGAAATTAATACCAGCATTTTGTCAGTGGTTTCTGTCCGGAATGCCTTCTGGATTTATGCAAAAATTACTTGTCTGGTGGCTTTTTTTTTTTTTAGCAAATATTTGTCTGTGATTAATTTGATTGATTAATTGGCACATTATGTAATTAATTCAATTAATATTTTTATCAATAGACAGCTCTAGTTTAAATATGCATCTGTTTCCCTCAACATTCTAGACTCCCAATAATAATACAAAATGGTTCTTGGGGAAAGTTCCCTATTTAAAATTAGCACAAGTGGGGAGCAAGAATGAAAATAAAATATCAAGATGACTCATGATTTTAATCATGAACCTATTAAAACCCCAGTGCATGATTACATGCCCGAGGATGAATCATTCTCATTGGTTGACATCAAAGGTCCATAATTACAATTTTTCTAAAGTTTTTGGTCCAGACTCTGAGGTCATGCATGATAGAAATGCTTAAAAAAAACCTTAATGACACTTAACGACCTGAATGACCTTGTCTATGCATAAAAGATCAGTGCATCACCAGAGTGGTAGAGTTGTGCCCAAGGTCTGCACAAAAACATTAAAGAAATTTTCAGATTTTAATAAAAGTAAAGCTCAATCAACTGCATCTGAGGCATGTTGATTAACACAAAACATAATTTTGACTAGGTCGTTGTTTATAAATAAAAAGCGTTAACAGTAAGGCACTTACTGTGGAAGTGAATTGGGCCAGTCCATAAAGGATAAAATACACACTGTTTCAAAAGTATACAGTACCTTCAAAAAGTACATAAAAGTACTAACCCAAGTAGTATCCAATACTGGACATTTTTCATTGTCATGGCTACAAAGCTGTAATATTTATGTAACCTGTGGTCGATTTATAAAAATATTTCTAGTGGGATGATGTTGTCAAAGGGGGGTCATTGACAAATAAGGTTGTCCAAGGTGTTAAAATGAGAACTTGTGTCAAGTTCTTAAAAATGTAATCTTTGTGTCCAATTTGGTTTCAAATAAAAAAAATAAAATAAAAAATAAAACTTTAAAATTGTCATGTGGTGTAACCATTAAGTAAAAAAAGCATTATAATACTTTCTTTACACCTTGAATACATGAGAGTACAAACAACTTCATCATTCATTTCAAGAATATTTTCAAACAAATTGTCCAAGGAAGGGCTCATTTTTTAAGTTGCGTTACAAGCCGTTCACATATTGGCAAAAAAAGGCGAATATTACATGAAAACTGTGTCATATTGCACCTTTACGCTTAAGAAAAAAAATATAAATATTACTTTAAATTCAGAAATTGAAAATGTGCTCATCATAGAAGATGTGTATTCAAGTAAATGGTTTGTGTGAATTGAATTTTGTATGTTTTTTTTATTTAATAGATCTGGACAAAAATGTGAGTCACTTCATTGACCCTTACATGTGGCCATAATATGCACGTTACCCTCTGTTATTGTAATTTATGATGAATCTTGTGTAAAGAAACCACGTTATGATCATGAAAAAGGTTTTTCTCTAGATCGCTTGCCCACTGTCACATACACAGTTATTTTTCTACTCCAATAACCGAACTGGTAAAGGAAGTTTGGGCTGTTTCTATGAAGGATGCTTAAACAGTGGTGTAAAAAAGTTCTGCACTCAAAAGCATTTTATGGGCGAAACAGTTAAAAATATGTTGTAACTGTACACTTGTCATAGCAATATCTTACCTTCTGTTCTCTCTTTTTTTAATTTTTTTTTTTTAAGAAAGACAAAATAATTCTTTGAACTGTTTTTGAAAGTGCTTGAAACTTTTAAAAACGTGCATTACCTTCAGTGGCGTCAGTTTCATGTGTAACTAGGAAGGACACGTCAACCCATGGCTAAACTCCCAAGTCAGACATTCCTGTTTGCCGGCGTTTTCAGAAAACCGGCCTCTTTTGCAGTGGTGAGGGAGCTCGCGTGCTCATGGTTGCCAGATTGCATAACTAAAGCATCACCCTGGCAGAATATTTCCAAACTGTACAAATGTCAAGATTTAATTGGGGGATTTCACCTATAGACCTCTGGTAACCTCACACATCCAAAATCTAATTCTGACCGACTAATCGCCATTATTTAAAGTCTGTTATTTATCAAACGTAGAGAATTAAATATTTTACGTGCATGATTATTTCTAAGGGGATGGTAAGGGGGGATGTTGGTTTTACAAGGGGGATGGCATCCCCTCGCATCCCCCCTCAACTTGAGCCCTGGATGTAACTTTACACAGATAAGGTTAGTAAGCGATTTTTTCACAATAAAATCATGTTATGTTTGTGGCTATACTTCTGAAACAGTGTGTATTTTAATATTAATGGACTGACCCTATTCACTTCCATTGTAATGCCTTACTGTAACTGCAATTTTTGCCTCTTTTTTATTTATTTTTTTTTTTATAAATGAGTGATGAGTCGAAAAGGTTTTTTATGGAAATCAACTTTATGCCACAAATGCTATTAATTGAGCTTAACTTGTATTGAACCCAGAATATTGCTTTAAACTGAAGACCTAACTTTTCACTTTTGGGTGAAGTATTTCTTTAACGATGACCAAACTTTGACGGAAATTCAGCTTATTGTGAGCTAAAAGAAAAACCCCTTCCCTTCCTCCTGTTCTATCGCCACATTTCCCCCTCACCCAACCACCTCCCTCTTTCTGGTGACTTTCCTTCCAGTCTTCCATTTTTTGTTCCCTATTTCTCTCTCTGTGCCAGGCAGGAGCCCCTTGGCATGTGAAATAAAGAATTTTATGAGTGTTCTGCCATTCGCTGTGCATCATTCAAAATTCAGAAGTTCTGTCTGTGTTTTATTAGCTGGGTAGGAGGAACGTGCTCATACATGACAGCATTATAACAGCCCACTAGTGAGCAATGCTCCAATAGAATTATGCCAAATGCAAATTGCATTGGAGGTGTTAGAATGTCTTTTTTATTACACTAGGAGCTCTGACGATAACACTGAAAATTCATTACACTGAAATACCAATATTACATTTTTGATGTTAAGGGAAGAAAAGCCTGCTAAGCAGACATTTATATGTATTAATAAAAGTATTCCAGTAATGGTCCCTTATTGGGATACTTTTACAGAAGAAAAGCCAAAGACATGGCTCCCTGCTGGAAACAAACATCTAGCCTAAGGAGGTTTGCTGGTCTTAGTTGGTTCAAGCTGGACTCCCATGTTTAAGAGTCTAACTAAAACCAACAAACAGACTAGCCTGGACAGACCAGCAAACTAGCTTAGATTGGTTTAAGCAATTTTTTCACCAAGGATTTGCTGGTCTTTACTGGTTTAAGCTGGTCTAGTTGGTATCCAGTTTTTAGCTAGTTGGCCATCTGGTCTCCCATTCTGACCAGTTGACACATGCCCAAAAACAGCAAACAGACCAGCCCAACCAGTGGTGCGTTTTCCGTACAACGACATAACTCACTGCGGAACCACCATAGTACGATTAATCCTTGTAGAACTGAACTAACCAGTCACGACTGTTTCCCGAAACCGTCGCGCAGCAAAGTTCGGACCACGTTGATTGAGCTGTCGTTAATTACATTACTCAGGTGGTGGAGTAATAATTTCCGCAAATATTACATTATAAAAGCTCATTTACCTGTATACCAGAAAGCCTTTAATGTGAGAAAGCTGCTGAAGACACGAAAGCGGCATGCACTTTGTAATGCAACAGATGCATTGCACTGCAATAGATGGGTTTCCCTCTATATTAGACTTCGGTGTTCCCCTGACGCACTTGAGCATATGCACATGCACACTCTTCAAAAACATATTAATGCAATTTATGCATCAACATAAACACATAAAAGCTGTGTTCTCCGACAGACACCGTCAGGGTCGGTCCATGGCCTAGGCGACATAGGCGGTTGCCTAGGGCGCAAAATGACAGACAGGAGCCACAGGAGAGTTTTTTTGTTTGTTTTTGTTTGTTTGTTTTTTGTCGGAAGTATGCCCTCTCGTGATGACTGTGCACCCCTCTACCCATATATTGAGCAATAACACTACGCGATTATATTATAATCAGATCCTTATCATATGTGGACAAAATGAGTGAAAAAAAGTACCAAATTATCAGTGCACAAGGCAGGAAGCGGCACAAAGAAGAGGAGCAGAAAAAAGAACAATATAAAGGTAACGACTGTTCATGTCAGCCATTGATGTTTATTTACTACTTTGAAATAGCTTATTTAGAACCTCTTAACTGGCATGGACACTGTGGGCCATTTTTGCTTGTTTTATTTAAGTTTAGTGCAAGTTAAGTGCAGTGTATTTTCTTTAAAATAAACTTAAGCTTCTATAATGTTGTTTTAAATTCAGTTATATTGCTGCTTCCTTTCACTTCACCAAAAAACTCCTAATTGTCTTCTTTTAAAAGAGACCATGATTAGGACTGTAGTCTAAAGCATTCATGCTAAGCACCCTCAATTGCAGACCAGGGCAAACTGCTGCCTGTGGGTCAATTTATCATGAAAGTTTTTTATTAGATCTTTCATTTATCTGGCTTTGGGACCTATCGTGCATCCACAAGCTTTTAATTCCCTTAGGGTTGCCAGATAATAGATTCAACACCCCAATCAGAGATTTATACATGCACAAATAGGAAATAGTTCGCCTTATGTCATACTTATGTCATACAAGGACTCAAGATGGCGCCGAGTATGGCTGCTGCGTTGCGAGCTCCGACACAACTTAGCAATGGTTTGTTTGTTTTGTTTACAATTCTTATGTTTTTTGTCTTGGATGTTGCCTGCCTTATTGTCTACGACAGACAAACACTTTTGGACATTGGCTCAGCGATCTCACACCGTAAACCGGACTTCACATTCCTCAATGCCGACCCGCTGTTTACAAACACGCAAGCGGAGCCCTTTGTCTGGGCAGCACGGCCGCGGAAACGCAGGAGGAAAAGGGGAAACAGAGCCGGCGTTCTCATCAGAGTAAGACGCCGCGCAAATCGACCCCCGCTACCCACTATTCTACTGGCAAATGTTCAGTCTCTGGATAACAAGCTCTGCGAGCTGAAAGCGCGGATCTCTTTCCAACGAGAGACGAGGGACTGCTGCGTTATCTGCCTTACGGAAACTTGGATGTCTGCGGAGATTCCAGACTCAGCCATTGAACCCGCGGGGTTCTCCATGCTCCGAGCGGACAGAGCGAAAGACCTCTCAGGTAAAACTAGAGGAGGTGGTGTATGTTTTATGATCAACAAATCCTGGTGTGATCAGAGGAACATACATTCTATCAAGTCTTTCTGTTCTCCTGATCTGGAATTTCTTATGCTTCTGTGTCGACCATTCTGGCTACCGAGGGAATTCACAGCGGTCATTATCACTGCTGTGTACATCCCCCCACAAGCCGACACAGACCGGGCACTCAAGGAACTGTATGGGAGTATAAGTGAGCAGGAAACCGCGCACCCTGAGGCCGCGTTCATTGTGACCGGGGACTTTAATAAAGCCAGTTTAAAATCAGTCGCACCAAAATATCACCAGCACATTAGTTTCAACACACGAGGGGACCGGGTTTTGGACCATTGCTACTCTCCGTTCCGGGATGGCTACAAATCCCTCCCCCGCCCACCATTTGGCAAATCGGACCACTCTTCCATTCTGCTTCTGCCCGCTTACAGACAGAAACTGAAACAGGAAGCACCCACCCTCAGAACGATCCAGTGCTGGTCGGACCAATCAGACTCTACGCTACAAGACTGTTTTGATCGCACGGACTGGGAGATGTTCCGGTCCGCCTCTGATGACGACATCGAGCTTTACACTGATAGCGTAATGTGCTTCATCAGAACGTGTGTAGAGGAAGTGATTCCGACCAGAACTGTGCGAATCTATCCGAATCAGAAGCCGTGGATCAACAGCGATGTTCGCGCAGCACTTAATGTGCGGACCTCCGCTTTTAATTCCGGGAACGCGGAGGAGCATAAACAAGCCAGTTATGCCCTCCGAAAAACTATCAAAACAGCAAAACGCCAGTACAGGAGTAAGATTGAAGGACAGTTTAACACCACCAACTCTAGAAGCATGTGGCAGGGAATTAACATCATCACGGACTTTAAAGGGAATAAAAACTCCGCCATGAACACCGCTGCCTCTCTACCGGATGAGCTAAATACTTTTTATGCTCGCTTCGAGGGAAATAACACCGCCCTCGCGGAGAGAGCTCTCACGGCCGAAGCTACAGAGGTTAGTTCACTCTCCGTCTCTGTAGCGGATGTAACCCGATCATTCCGACGGGTGAATATCCGCAAAGCCGCGGGTCCAGACGGCATTCCGGGCCGCGTCATCAGAGCGTGCGCGAACCAGCTGGCTGGTGTTTTTACGGACATTTTCAACCTTTCCCTCTCTTTGTCTGTAGTCCCCACATGCTTTAAAACATCCACCATTGTGCCTGTTCCAAAACAATCAAAAATAACTTGTTTAAATGACTGGCGTCCTGTTGCTCTGACCCCCATCATCAGCAAATGTTTTGAGAGACTAATCAGAGATTACATCTGCTCTGTATTACCACTCAATCTTGACCCGCTGCAGTTTGCTTACCGTAACAACCGCTCCACTGATGATGCCATTGCATCTACAATACACACTGCTCTCTCCCACCTGGAAAAAAAGAACACTTATGTGAGAATGCTGTTTGTAGACTACAGCTCAGCATTCAACACCATAGTGCCCTCCAAGCTAGATGAGAAACTCCGGGCTCTGGGCTTAAACAGCTCGCTGTGCAGCTGGATCCTGGACTTCCTGTCAAGCAGACGCCAGGTGGTTAGAATAGGCAGCAACATCTCCTCATCACTGACACTCAACACTGGAGCCCCACAGGGCTGTGTTCTCAGCCCACTACTGTATTCCTTGTACACACATGACTGTGTGGCAACACATAACTCCAATGCCATCATTAAGTTTGCTGATGACACGACGGTGGTAGGTCTGATCACTGACAATGATGAAACAGCCTACAGAGAGGAGGTGCACACTCTGACACACTGGTGTCAGGAGCACAACCTCTCCCTCAACGTCAGTAAGACAAAGGAGCTTGTGGTGGACTTCAGGAGAAAAGACAGAGAACACAGTCCAATCACCATCAATGGAGCACCAGTGGAGAGAGTCAGCAGCTTCAAGTTCCTGGGTGTCCACATCACTGAGGAACTCACATGGTCCGTCCACACTGAAGTCGTTGTGAAGAAGGCTCATCAGCGCCTTTTCTTCCTGAGACGGCTGAGGAAGTTTGGAATGAACCGCCACATCCTCACACGGTTCTACACCTGCACTGTGGAGAGCATCCTGACTGGCTGTATCTCCGCCTGGTACGGCAATAGCACTGCCCACAATCGCAAAGCACTGCAAAGGGTGGTGCGAACTGCCAAACACATCATCGGAGGTGAGCTTCCCTCCCTCCAGGAAATATATACAAGGCGGTGTGTGAAAAAAGCTCGGAGGATCATCAGAGACTCCAGCCACCCGAGCCATGGGCTGTTCTCACTGCTACCATCAGGTAGGCGGTATCGCAGCATCAGGACCCGCACCAGCCGACTCCATGATAGCTTCTTCCCCCAAGCAATCAGACTTCTGAACTCTTGATCTCCCACGATCAAAATACATCATCCCTGCACTTTATTACTCTTTTATCTCACACCGGACTGTCATAAATTATATTACTGTCATTATATTATGTCTCTCTTAACAACTTACTATCAACCGACAGCCTGAATGTCAATACAGTACAATACTGTACATTCTATATATATAATTTTTTCATATATATTTTAATTTTTATTGAATAATGTGTATCTATATAGTATCTATATAGTAAAAAACAAAAAAAAACAAAAAACAAAAACAGCATATTGTATACTGTGCAATGTATGTTATTATTGTATATTGTTGAGTGTAATTGTGTATAACAGATGTTTAAATTGTGTTGTGTTAATTTGATGTTTTAAGTTGTGTAATTATGTATAACAGATGTTTAAATTGTGTTGTGTTAATTTGATGTTTTAAGTCGAGTTTAATTATGTATAACAGATGTTTAAATTGTGTTGTGTTAATTTGATGTTTATTGTAGATTGGCGTATGTCTCATCACTGTCACGACTGCTATGTTGATCGGAACTGCACCCAAGAATTTCACACACCATTGCACTTGTGTATATGGCTGTGTGACAATAAAGTGATTTGATTTTTGATTTTGATTTGACTTAATTTATGCAATCTGGCAACCATGTATGTGAGTGTGCGCACTTTCTCTTTCCTCTTCGAAAAAAATAAAAATAAAATACTTAGCGCTCAATAGTGCAATTTTATGCTAAAAGACAAGTGTGATGCAGCCACTTTGTGTCCATACATGAGGCTGCATATGCTGTTTAGTGCCAAGTGTGGAGCAAACCTTTTCAGTGATGAGCTTTCAGAAAATCCCAATAGATCTTCGCATCATTCGCACACGGAGGGGACACGCGAGCAAAACCAAGCGAGAGAGGGATATGTTTGTTCTTTGTGTTATTTGTAAAACGCTAAAGTCCATCACACCTGTATGTGAATGTTACTCTGGCAGTAATCATTGATCAGTGTCATGCAGCCTGTTTTATTCAGTGGTGTGCTGAATGGGATGCCAAACAAACCATTGACGAGACCCACATCATGACCCATGAGCATTTAAACATGTTGATGTTTTCAAAATAAAACAACTTTATCCACTTTGTGGCAAACATTAAAATAAGCTTTTAAAATCTATAATTTCCGAATATTTTATTTTACTATTAAACCAGACTCCTGATGAAGTGTTAAATTGAATACTAAATTTTCACTGCACTGAAGTATGGTAAAATAAACAATTAATAATTATACTCAGTCTTAATTCAGTTTTATTAACACATGATAGAAAAGTAGCAGCAAAACTTCAAGCAATCACAGAATGGTCCCATCAGTATACACTTCAGAAAATTGTGCATCATTCATTGAGTGCATGTGTGCACTTCAGCTTCTGGGCTTAAAAGATACAATTATGCAGAACTTTTTATCTTCTCTCTGCCATGTTCTACTTAACAGCTGATGTGGCCCCTGAACCAAAATAATTGCACACCCCTGCTCACTTGAGTATGTAAGACAAATACTGTAAATTGACAAGCAGATTTCCTTGAATCCCAGCAAAAACACACACACAAATTGTGAACCCACAAAATGCTGCATCAATGTATGTCCTAATCTGCAGGCACAGCATTTTGCTGTCATTTTCAGTCACCGATCATGTGAAAAAAATAAAATAAAAAAAATAACAGAAGCAAAAACTGTTCTTTACGTTCTTTTAGTAGCATTTAAACATGATTTCATCTATTAAAAAATTAGTAATTACAGTACATCTCCACTTTACACAGAACACCCTCAGTGATTTTGATCTGGGGGGCGGCAATCGAAAATCTCACCTAGGACACCAACAGAGCCTGGGCTGGCCCTGGAAACCTTGTGTAATAAAGCTCTTTCTCTTAACTGTCTTTAATTCCTTAAAAGGCTGCACTCGTTTGCAAATAAATGCTTTTCTTAAATGCACGCAAATGTGGTCAAAGTATTGACAGAATGATATACAGGTGCATCTCAATAAATTAGAATGTCGTGGAAAAGTTCATTTATTTCAGTAATTCAACTCAAATTGTGAAACTCGTGTATTAAATAAATTCAATGCACACAGACTGAAGTAGTTTAAGTCTTTGGTTCTTTTAATTGTGATGATTTTGGCTCACATTTAACAAAAACCCACCAATTCACTATCTCAAAAAATTAGAATACATCATAAGACCAATAAAAAAAACATTTTTAGTGAATTGTTGGCCTTCTGGAAAGTATGTTCATTTACTGTATATGTACTCAATACTTGGTAGGGGCTCCTTTTGCTTTAATTACTGCCTCAATTTGGCGTGGCATGGAGGTGATCAGTTTGTGGCACTGCTGAGGTGGTATGGAAGCCCAGGTTTCTTTGACAGTGGCCTTCAGCTCATCTGCATTTTTTGGTCTCTTGTTTCTCATTTTCCTCTTGACAATACCCCATAGATTCTCTATGGGGTTCAGGTCTGGTGAGTTTGCTGGCCAGTCAAGCACACCAACACCATGGTCATTTAACCAACTTTTGGTGCTTTTGGCAGTGTGGGCAGGTGCCAAATCCTGCTGGAAAATGAAATCAGCATCTTTAAAAAGCTGGTCAGCAGAAGGAAGCATGAAGTGCTCCAAAATTTCTTGGTAAACGGGTGCAGTGACTTTGGTTTTCAAAAAACACAATGGACCAACACCAGCAGATGACATTGCACCCCAAATCATCACAGACTGTGGAAACTTAACACTGGACTTCAAGCAACTTGGGCTATGAGCTTCTCCGCCCTTCCTCCAGACTCTAGGACCTTGGTTTCCAAATGAAATACAGAACTTGCTCTCATCTGAAAAGAGGACTTTGGACCACTGGGCAACAGTCCAGTTCTTCTTCTCCTTAGCCCAGGTAAGACGCCTCTGATGTTGTCTGTGGTTCAGGAGTGGCATAACAAGAGGAATACGACAACTGTAGCCAAATTCCTTGACACGTCTGTGTGTGGTGGCTCTTGATGCCTTGACCCCAGCCTCAGTCAATTCCTTGTGAAGTTCACCCAAATTCTTGAATCGATTTTGCTTGACAATCCTCATAACGCTGCGGTTCTCTCGGTTGGTTGTGCATCTTTTTCTTCCACACTTTTTCCTTCCACTCAACTTTCTGTTAACATGCTTGGATACAGCACTCTGTGAACAGCCAGCTTCTTTGGCAATGAATGTTTGTGGCTTACCCTCCTTGTGAAGGGTGTCAATGATTGTCTTCTGGACAACTGTCAGATCAGCAGTCTTCCCCATGATTGTGTAGCCTAGTGAACCAAACTGAGAGACCATTTTGAAGGCTCAGGAAACCTTTGCAGGTGTTTTGAGTTGATTAGCTGAATGGCATGTCACCATATTCTAATTTTTTGAGATAATGAATTGGTGGGTTTTTGTTAAATGTGAGCCAAAATCAACACAATTAAAAGAACCAAAGACTTAAACTACTTCAGTCTGTGTGCACTGAATTTATTTAATACACGAGTTTCACAATTTGAGTTGAATTACTGAAATAAATGGACTTTTCCACGACATTCTAATTTATTGAGATGCACCTGTATATGGAATGAAAGATATACAAACCTCAGCGATGTTAAATGATGTTCACACAGCAAACTAATAAGGAACTATACTTCTAACCATAGGCAAAGAGCTGTAGGTCCAACCACACAACTTTGTGATGCTGTTTACGAATGTTCGTTGGAACTACGGTTTCCGGAAACACCAAATCATTGAACTATGTTGGTAATGATGGAACTTGCAACAATAGCTGGATAACGATGCTTTTGGGAAACGCACTCCAGACTGAGAGACCAGCAAACCAGCTTAGACTGGTTTAAGATGTTTTGTTAGCATGGTTTGCTGGTCTTAGCTGGTGTAGCTGGTCTCCCAGGCTGGCCAAGCTTTGCTCAGCTGGTAAGTTGACCAGCTGGTCTCCCTGCCTGACCAGCTGACAATTGCCCAAAGCCCATCTAAAAAGCAGCAAACTAGACCTGTCTGGGGACCAGCGAAGACCAGAAAACCAGCTTAGATTGGTTTAAGATGCTTTTTCAGCAGCATTTGCTGATTTTAGCTGGTTTAAACTGGTCTAGCTGGTATCCCAGCCTGGCCAAGCTGCTGTTTAACTGATTTAGCTGGTTGGCCAGCTGGTTTCCCAGCCTGACCAGCTGACAAGTGCCCAAAATCCCTCTAAAACCAGAAAACAGACCAGCTGCGACTATCAAACCATCTCAGACTGGTTTAAGCTATTTATTTCAGCAGTGTTTGATGGTCTTAGCTGGTTTAAACTGGTCTAACTGGTCTCCTAGTCTGACCAAGCTGACAAATGCACAAAACCTGTGCAAACCCAGAAAAACAGACCAGTCTTTGAGCCCATTTGGGTTTCAAGACTCTCTGGATCGCATACCTGGAGCATGTAACCACATTCCAGAGAATTTCACATGCAATGCGTTGGCTCGGTGTGTTGAATATGAATGAGTGTGTGCTTGTTAGAAGCAAAGCCAGAGCCATTTGTGTCTGCATATATAGTGTGCATGTGAGAAATCTATTGACACTTATTTGGTTTTCCCATTATACATTGAGAGAGGTAATTAGAAATGATTAAATGGCTCGTGATAATTGTCTGGAGAGGGCTTCTGGGATTAAGAGGTTTTAAATTGGTAGGCTCAAAGTCTAACTGTGTTGTCTCATGCCAGTGAATTGTCTGGCATTCTAGCAGGCAAATCGTGTGCTATAATGCCATGTGAAGTCTCTTCAATGGAAAACATTTCAGTAGTTGCATCTTAAAGTTTCATTATCTACAGTAGCCTTTGAAGATTACATATGTATGCTTGTGCATATGATTACATACCTATATATCCAGGGACATCGTAAACTGGAAATACGGTTCACGCAGTACATGAAACAATGCTTTATAAAGGGTTTGGGTTAGTCTGTAGAACGAGTAATTGGCTTTATAAAAACAATTGAAGTCTATGGTATGTCCTCATTTGGGCAAATAATGTCTGTTTGTTAGGGTATGTAAAAGTCTCCTGTATTACTCTATTTACTTTATCTGGTGACTGTGGAACACTCTGCTGAGAACAAACAACAAAAGGACCCCACAAACACACACAGTTTTGCTTTTTTGGGGTTTCTTGTAGGATATATGCCAACTGTAGGTACCATTTAAATTCCCATTCATATGGGATGTTGGGTTTCAGAAAGAGAAAGAGAGCAAGAAAGGCTTTCTTGACACTTCATGATTCAGACCCACCAGGGTGCCCATGTGTTTGAAACGATATTTGGCCTGGAGGTAAAAAAGTGAAAGGTGACCGCACTCATTCACTCTCTTCTCTCAGGTAATTAACTGCCACAGGGTGTCACGTACCCTCATGCTGAACAATAGTGCTGAAACAGCACTAAACGCAATGAGTGACAGTTAATATCTGTGCACTATTTAGCTTCGCTGAAAACTATGACAGCAGTCGAGAGTATTTGCCAGTCTCTCTGATTCAACTCTCTCTCCACATCTGCCAACTCCTTCAAAGCAGCTTCTCCCGTCAGCGTGTCCCATCTTATCGTATTTCTTGGTGTCAGCCACACGTGGACAGAGCAGATCACCTTACGATGTCACTCTCTTACTCTCTTTCTTCCGTACTTCCAGGCATGGACTGAACATAAAGAGCACTGGGACTTTTCCTGGTGCTGGCTGTCAAAACCAAATTTAAATAATAATTAAATATATAAAGATTTTAACAACATTGTCAGGCCTGTCAATTTAAGCCACAGTGGCAGATCCTGACATAGGCATCATAAGGGAGGTCTCAGAACACAAATGGAGATTTTTAGATTTTCAGCTCTGTAGGTCCTCACAATGCAAGTGAAAGGTTACCAAGATTTTGAAGCTCCAAAAGGACAAAAAGGCAGCATAAAACTAATCCATAAAAGTCCACTGATTAAATCCATATCTTTAGAAGTGATGTGATAGGTGTGGGTGTGAAACAGATACATTTTATGTCCTTCTTTACTATCAATCTCCAGCTTCACTTACACATATTTCTTCTTTTGTTTTTGGCAATTAGCATTCTTCTGCATTCTTTTTTTAACTGAAAACTGAAAACTTTTGAAAGCGCTCTCTAGTACCACATACATTGAAAACCCCAATAAACTGACTTTACTCAATTGATTGAGTAAACTCATTCCCTCAATTGAACTGAGTAATGCTGTCTCCACACTTGTGTAATTAAGCTCACTTAACTTGGTGATTATAGAATGAACTTAACTATTTAAGTTAAGGTAACTAGATGCAAGTAGACAATTCAGATTTTCTATTTAAATGTTGTTGTTGTTTCTACTTAATTTTAATAGAATTGACTCAAATTTAGGTCATACAATAACAAATCTTATATAAAGAAAATTAAAACTGACTGTAGGTTAAAACTAATTTATCTACAGAAATGTATAGACACATGTACCTTAGTTGTACATGCACAAGGAGAACTGAAATAGTGTTAACATTGTCCAACTTGACCAAAGGGGGCTCAGATCACCATGGTGACATTACAAGAAACAACAACAAAACAACATAAATTATACAACAAAAAAGCTAAAACCGGTATGAATTCTTAATAACAACTATTTAAATGCCCTCATATGCTCCCTTTGACCAATGAAATATAATTAAATAATTCAAGCACAACAAGGCATTATGGATATTCCCCATAGCCTCAAATTTGTGCTCAACAGTTTAAGTTATTAACACTTAAATTGTTGTTGTTGTTGAAAAATTCAGTTAAAAGAACATATATATTTGAGTTATGAGCCAAAAACTTCCATTTCAAGTAATGTTTAATCAAGACAACTTGATTTTTCTAGTAATGACAACATTATGGTTTACAGTGTACCTAACCAAAAACGTATTCGTGTGGACATGTCCTAAGTGTCAGGTGATTTTTCTTCAACACTCAATTTTTTGTGCCACTGTGAACAAAATTGATATATAAAATTAGTGTAGGGCTGAAAAATCAGAGAGGAATTTGCTAGATGCACTGCCTAAGGTACACTATATTGCCAAAAGTATTCCCTCACCCATCCAAATAATTGAATTCAGGTGTTCCAATCACTTCCATGGCCACAGGTGTATAAAATGAAGCACCTAGGCATGCAGACTGCTTCTACAAACATTTGTGAAAGAATGGGCCGCTCTCAGGAGCTCAGTGAATTCCAGCGTGGTACTGTGATAGGATGCCACCTGTGCAACAAGTCCAGTCGTGAAATTTCCTCGCTACTAAATATTCCACAGTCAACTGTCAGTGGTATTATAACAAAGTGGAAGCGATTGGGAATGACAGCAACTCAGCCACGAAGTGGTAGGCCACGTAAATTGACAGAGTGGGGTCAGCGGATGCTGAGGCGCATAGTGCGCAGATGTCGCCAACTTTCTGCAGAGTCAATCACTACAGACCTCCAAAGTTCATGTGACCTTCTGATTAGCTCAAGAACAGTGCGTAGAGAGCTTCATGGAATGGGTTTCCATGGCCGAGCAGCTGCATCCAAGCCATACATCACCAAGTGCAATGCAAAGCGTCGGATGCAGTGGTGTAAAGCACGCTGCCACTGGACTCTAGAGCAGTGGAGACGTGTTCTCTGGAGTGACGAATCACGCTTCTCCATCTGGCAATCTGATGGACGAGTCTGGGTTTGGCGGTTGCCAGGAGAACGGTACTTGTCTGACTGCATTGTGCCAACTGTGAAGTTTGGTGGAGGGGGGATTATGGTGTGGGGTTGTTTTTCAGGAGCTGGGCTTGGCCCCATAGTTCCAGTGAAAGGAACTCTGAATGCTTCAGCATACCAAGAGATTTTGGACAATTCCATGCTCCCAACTTTGTGGGAACAGTTTGGGGATGGCCCCTTCCTGTTCCAACATGACTGCGCACCAGTGCACAAAGCAAGGTCCATAAAGACATGGATGAGCGAGTTTGGTGTGGAAGAACTTGACTGGCCTGCACAGAGTCCTGACCTCAACCCGATAGAGCACCTTTGGGATGAATTAGAGCGAAGACTGCGAGCCAGGCCTTCTCGTCCAACATCAGTGTCTGACCTCACAAATGCGCTTCTGGAAGAATGGTCAAAAATTCCCATAAACACACTCCTAAACCTTGTGGAAAGCCTTCCCAGAAGAGTTGAAGCTGTTATAGCTCCAGAGGGTGGGCCGACGTCATATTAAACCCTATGGATTAAGAATGGGATGTCACTTAAGTTCATATGCGTCTAAAGGCAGATGAGCGAATACTTTTGGCAATATAGTGTATATTCACATCGAGACAAATATAATGAAAAACTATTTCACCTCTGCACAGTAGGTGGCGCTGTTCTACAGCATGTTTATTCTGGTTTACTTCACTGACCTTTCAGCAGTCAATTCACGAGATTAATATAGTTAAGGCTGTTCAGGCATTTATTTACTTAATTTGGCATAACTGTTTCATTATGTTTTTTCCATGTTTTTGATGCATTATGAGGAATATAAAATCCTCAAATAGAATCCTTGTTGAATATACATTACTGACCTTGAGTAATCTAACGGAATACGTTACAAATGACATTTTACAGCATGTATTCTGTAATCTGTAGTGGAATAAATTTCAAAAGTAACCCTCCCAAACCTGAGTGTTATAAATACACATTGAGTAATGTACTTTAATGTACAGTATAAAATCTGATGCATCAGAAAATTAAAAAATAATATAAAAGAAAACACGGGTTCATTGTCGATCCTTCATTTAATTATTAAATGTTTGTATTGAATTCAGGGTTTCTTGTGCATGACGAGCAAAAGAGCACTGTTACAGGAATATTCCACATTAAAAATAGCAGTGATGTTTGGCAATTCATTTGGCTACCCTCGTGGTAAAAAAAAAAAAAAAAAAAAAAAAAAAAAATATATATATATATATATATATATATATATATATGTATATACAGGTGCATCTCAATAAATTAGAATGTCGTGGAAAAGTTCATTTATTTCAGTAATTCAACTCAAATTGTGAAACTCGTTTATTAAATAAATTCAGTGCACACAGACTGAAGTAGTTTAAGTCTTTGGTTCTTTTAATTGTGATGATTTTGGCTCACATTTAACAAAAACCCACCAATTCACTATCTCAAAAAATTAGAATACATCATAAGACCAATAAAAAAAACATTTTTAGTGAATTGTTGGCCTTCTGGAAAGTATGTTCATTTACTGTATATGTACTCAATACTTGGTAGGCTCTCCTTTTGCTTTAATTACTGCCTCAATTCGGCGTGGCATGGAGGTGATCAGTTTGTGGCACTGCTGAGGTGGTATGGAAGCCCAGGTTTCTTTGACAGTGGCCTTCAGCTCATCTGCATTTTTTGGTCTCTTGTTTCTCATTTTCCTCTTGACAATACCCCATAGATTCTCTATGGGGTTCAGGTCTGGTGAGTTTGCTGGCCAGTCAAGCACACCAACACCATGGTCATTTAACCAACTTTTGGTGCTTTTGGCTGTGTGGGCAGGTGCCAAATCCTGCTGGAAAATGAAATCAGCATCTTTAAAAAGCTGGTCAGCAGAAGGAAGCATGAAGTGCTCCAAAATTTCTTGGTAAATGGGTGCAGTGACTTTTGGTTTTCATGGACCAACACCAGCAGATGACATTGCACCCCAAATCATCACAGACTGTGGAAACTTAACACTGGACTTCAAGCAACTTGGGCTATGAGCTTCTCCACCCTTCCTCCAGACTCTAGGACCTTGGTTTCCAAATGAAATACAAAACTTGCTCTCATCTGAAAAGAGGACTTTGGACCACTGGGCAACAGTCCAGTTCTTCTTCTCCTTAGCCCAGGTAAGACGCCTCTGACGTTGTCTGTGGTTCAGGAGTGGCTTAACAAGAGGAATACGACAACTGTAGCCAAATTCCTTGACACGTCTGTGTGTGGTAGCTCTTGATGCCTTGACCCCAGCCTCAGTCCATTCCTTGTGAAGTTCATCCAAATTCTTGAATCGATTTTGCTTGACAATCATAAGGCTGCGGTTCTCTCGGTTGGTTGTGCATCTTTTTCTTCCACACTTTTTCCTTCCACTCAACTTTCTGTTAACATGCTTGGATACAGCACTCTGTGAACAGCCAGCTTCTTTGGCAATGAATGTTTGTGGCTTACCCTCCTTGTGAAGGGTGTCAATGATTGTCTTCTGGACAACTGTCAGATCAGCAGTCTTCCCCATGATTGTGTAGCCTAGTCAACCAAACTGAGAGACCATTTTGAAGGCTCAGGAAACCTTTACAGGTGTTTTGAGTTGATTAGCTGATTGGCATGTCACCATATTCTAATTTTTTGAGATAGTGAATTGGTGGGTTTTTGTTAAATGTGAGCCAAAATCATCACAATTAAAAGAACCAAAGACTTAAACTACTTCAGTCTGTGTGCATTGAATTTATTTAATACACGAGTTTCACAATTTGAGTTGAATTACTGAAATAAATGAACTTTTCCACGACATTCTAATTTATTGAGATGCACCTGTATATTCACATTTTAGAATAATAGTAAAGTCATCAAATCTATGGAATAACATAAATGGAAATATGGGAATTTTGATGTGATTAAACAAAATCCAAAATAAATCAAAACTGTTATATTTTAGCATCTTCTAAGTAGTCACCCTTTGCCTAGAATTTGCAGACATGTACTCTTGACATTTTCTCAACCAACTTCTTGAGGTATCACCCTGGGATGCTTTTTAAACAGTACTGAAGGAGTTCCCATCTATGTTGGGCACTTATTGGCTGCTTTTCTTTATTATTTGGTCCAAGTCATCAATTTCAAAAATGTTTTTATTTTTAATTAAATTTGAGTTTTATAATTAAACAAATTAATATGGTGGCACAATTATATTTATGTGTACAAAACTCATTTCAAACATTTAAGCATACGCCTTCAGATCAAAAGATTTTTAAGATCATGAGAAACATTTCAGTCAAGTGTTTCAAAACTTTTGTGTGTAGTGTATATACTGTGCAGAAGATTTAGGCACTTGTGAAAAATGTTGCATAGTGAGGATTTCTTCAAAAATAGTGCCATAATTAGATCAATATTCGGTGTGACCAACTTTGCCTTCAAAACAGCACCAATTCTCCTAGGGACACCTGGACACAGTTTTTCTTGGCTGTTGGCAGATAGGATGTTCCAAGCTTCTTGGAGAATTCGCCACAGTTCTTCTATATATTTAGGCTGTCTCAGCTGCTTCTGTCTCTTCAAGTAATCCCAGATTGACTCGATGTTCAGTGGCACATTCAGTGGGGGTCTCTGTGGGGGCCATGCCATCTGTTGCAGGGCTACATGTTCTCCTATACTATTCTATTCTATTCTATTCTATTCTATTGTATTCTATTTGCAGAAGGAATGTTTGGGGGTCTAAAATGTATATTACCTATTGACACACTACAGCTAAAGATATAAATAACCATCTTAAGACAAATGTTTTTGTTAAACATCTTATGTGCCTAAGACTTTTGCACAGTACTGTGTATATATATATATATATATGTATATATATATTAAATAATGCACATCAAGACAACACACCAGGTATTATAAAGTATGAGTTATCAGCACATTAACTAAATATTCTAAATTTGAAAGTATATGTTTTCATATTCTACATTATTTATTTAATGCATATTTGTATTAAATTCAGTGTTTTTGTGCTTGAGGCGAGTAAAAGAGCACATCAATGCACTCCGGTGTCTTATGCACATTTATAATACATGCACATATATTATAAGCAGACTTTCAAAAACAGGCCAGGTGTATGTTTGTAGTACAAAGGGTTCATGAACTGCAACTATTTAGTTATAAGTATATAATTGTTTGGGAAATGTAACTCCTTTTTTACTATAAATCTTGACATATGTAGTCTCCTTGGCATGATCATGACATATCCACAGAATGCGTGTACAGCAAATATACATGTGCAGAGCGTGTGTACAATGCTCTGCGCATGCATCAAGCACCAGGATGTGTAATGGAATCATGAAAGTGCCAATGAGACGTCTCTGCATTTTCAAATTGGGATGGCCATTTTTCAACTGTCTAATCAAAATAGGGAACCTCTATGAGCTCATTTTTCAGGGAGTAGAGATGTCATTGAGAAGAGAAAGGTATTGGGAACCACCTGCTTGATTTTGGCAAATCAAGTAAAAGGGCTGAAAAATCCCGGTTTTGAAAACACCCTCTGAAATGGAAACCCCCATGTTTGTTCCACAGAGACCTATATTTCAAGGAGACTGCAGATGTCAGATGAAGATTTATAGGGGAAATTCTCACCCAAAACCAACTGTATCTCTTCAGAAGACATGGAATAAACCACTCAAGTTGTATAGATTACCTTTATGCTGCCTCTATATCCTTTTTGAAACTTGAAAGTTTTGGTCCCCGTTGACTTTGGTAGAGATATAGAAAGGCTCTAGCATAATTTGCAGATGCCACTTACTTTGGTATTATTTTATCTAATGAAATAAATACTTAATGTCATAAAAACTTCAAATATTTTTCAGGGCCACTGTATATTAAATATATAATACCACATGCAATAATTTGTTTTAGGCCAGCACTGGTCCCAGACTGTTTTTTTAGTCCCAGTCCATCCCTGCCTACTTCTCATTGTCTCTCAATGAAGTTGTGATTTTAGACAGAGATGCATAATGCAAGCCCTGTCCAGCATAAACGGTCTGCTATGGTCACTCTTTCTCCTCAAATGCCATACTCAATGGGACAAACCACCAACCAGCTCCTGTCATCTTCACTGCCCTGTTCTCCACTGGCCCCCTCTGAGCCTCAGTTGAGGAGTGTATCTGTCAGATAGATGGCTATCTTCTCAGACCAATTATTTGATTAGGCCGCAATCTCGCTCCAGTGGTTTTGCCGGCTAATGAGCAGCCTGGACTAGAGCAGCTAAGCCTCCCAATAAAAGAGGAATTACATAAAAAAAAAAAAAAAAAAAAAAAGATCTTGACACCCTTTCATCTTATGGTTGTATTTGTAATTTTAATGAAGAAGGGAGCAGATTAAAGTCTGAGAGTATAACCCTCTCCTCACCAGAAGAATCCACTTTACTTAAAACAAAAAAAAAAACAAAACAAAAAAAAAAAAAACATCAGTGATCAGTTTTTTTAATTTTGACATTTTCTGAAGAAATTGGGAGAAAATGGGAGAGGTTTTCCATTAGCTCACATGGTCATGAAAAACCTGGAAAAGTAATGGAAAAATCTGTAACATGGCTTTTCACACTTTATATTTGTCAACCCATGGTCATCCTTAACAATGGGTTAACAAAATCTTTCCTTTCCAAAATTTTTAAATGTTTCACTCTGTTCATAATTTACCCTGGGTTAATAATTAATCCTGTGAATTCATGTTCCAAGGTTTCACACTGTACATTCGTCAACACCAGGTTAACTGATTGAAGAAATCAGATTACGAATGTCTAACTTCTAGTTGTCTTTGCATATTAATCTGAGATAGGAGAAAGTATTTTAACATAAAAAGTAACACACTTCAGCTTTAAAGAGATCTCATTTGTGATTTTACTATGGCAATATAGCAGGTATAGTATGGTAGCACTACTTATATTGTGCTCCCCCTTAGATGAATTACGTTTGCTTGTATTATTCTCATTTGTAAGTCACTATGCATAAAAGCGTCTGCTAAATAAATAAATGTAAATTAGACATTTTAACACCATGCCATGTATCAAAAGCAACTTAAACCAATACAAATACAATTAAATCAATTATTAACAGTTCAATGGAAATTGAATCCTGAAAACAGCATTTTACAATTAAACAGAACATTACTTTTGAATAGGCATCAATTAAAAAACTCTTTGAAGCAGGACTCATACCAACAGTTGCACAATACACCCATCCTACAGAAGCCTCACTCTGTGCTGCATGTATTGTCATTTTCTGCTGTTGGGCTTGTTTTAACCTTACTTCTAAATGTCAGGGGGTGAAATTCAGCTTCTTAATGACATCTTGCCCTTTTGCAGACTGTGTGTGGGGGGTGTGAACAGTTGGACATGTCGACATCCGCTACTGAGGAGGTAGATGCACAGTGTCTAAGACTCTCATTTTTCTGGGGTGTTTCATCATGCTGGGGTTTATATCAATATCTATTTCACCAACTGCATGTCTCGATGTTTGCAAATTTTACTCATAATGATTTATTTATGTTCCTATATTTAAAACCCTGAGTGGGTAAAATCAGATAATATGACAGTGATTCTTACATGGGAATCAATGTTCTTCTGTGTGTTGCTGATGATATTTGCCATTGCATTGTTAACAATCAACAATTCAGTGTTCAGTTTCGAGTACTTTATTGGCACGATTGTTTTACACAAATTACCAAAGCATCAATACACAATAAAACATGGCCTGAAAAATGGTGTTAATAAAAATAGATTTTCTGCAGAAAAGGTGAGTGGTGGTAGGTGTTGTTTGTGGGTGGTTGCAAGAGCATTTTTAAATGTTTGCTAGTGTGTTCTGGGTGGTTGCCTTCTTACCCAGGTCAGAAGATTTATACATGGCTCATTATGCATATAGCGGCAGTTTCCAGGTAAAATAATAAACACTGCAACAACTGGACCCAATTTATATTAAGTGTCTTTAACTACTAAACTCAGCAAAAAAAGAAATGTCCCTTTTTCAGTACACTGTATTTAAAAGATAATTTTGTAAAAATCCAAATAACTTTACAGATCTTTATTGTAAAGGGTTTAAACAATGTTTTCCATGCTTGTTCAATGAACCATAAACAATTAATGAACATTCACCTGTGGAACGGTCGTTAAGACACTAACAGTTTACAGACGGAAGGCAATTAAGGTCACAGTTATAAAAACTTAGGACACTAAAGAGACCTTTCTACTGACTCTGAAAAACACCAAAAGAAAGATACCCAGGATCCCTGCTCATCTGCGTTAACGTGCCTTAGGCATGCTGCATGGAGGCATGAGGACTGCAGATGTGGCCAGGGCAAAAAATTGCAATGTCCTTACTGTGAGACGCCTAAGACAGTGCTACAGGGAGACAGGAAGGACAGCTGATCATCCTCGCAGTGGCAGACCACGTGTAACAACACCAGCACAGGATCAGTACATCCGAATATCACACATGTGGGACAGGTACAGGATGGCAACAACAACTGCCCGAGTTACAGTACACCAGGAACGCACAATCCCTCCATCAGTGCTCAGACTGTCCGCAATGGGCTGAGAGAGGCTGGACTGAGGGCTTGTAGGCCTGTTGTAAGGCAGGTCCTTACCAGACATCACCGGCAACAACGTCGCCTATGGGCACAAACCCACCTTCGCTGGACCAGACAGGACTGGCAAAAAGTGCTCTTCACTGATGAGTCACGGTTTTGTCTCACCAGGGGTGATGGTCGGACTTGCGTTTATCGTCAAAGGAATGAGCATTACACCGAGGCCTGTACTCTGGATCACGATCGATTTGTAGGTGGAGGTTCCGTCATGGTCTGGGGCGGTGTGTCATAGCATCATTGGACTGAGCTTGTTGTCATTGCAGGCAATCTCAACACTGTGCATTACAGGGAAGACATCCTCCTCCCTCATGTGGTACCCTTCCTCCAGGCTCATCCTGAAATGACCCTCCAGCATGACAGTGCCACCTGCCATACTGCTCGTTCTGTGCATGATTTCTTGCAAGACATGAATGTCAGTGTTCTGCCATGGCCAGCGAAGAGCCCGGATCTCAATCCCATTGAGCATGTCTGGGACCTGTTGGATTGGAGGGTGAGGGCTAGGGCCATTCCCCCCAGAAAAGTCATGGAATTTGCAAGTGCCTTGGTGGAAGAGTGGGGTAACATCTCACAGCAAGAACTGCCAAATCTGGTGCAGTCCATGAGGAGAAGATGCACTGCAGTACTTAATGCAGCTGGTGGCCACACCAGATACTGACTGTTACTTTTGATTTGGACCCCTCCTTTTTTCAGGGACACATTATTCAATTTCTGTTAGTCACATGTCTGTGAAACTTGTTCTGTTTATGTCTTAGTTGTTGAATCTTTTTATGTTCATACAAATATTTACACATGCTAAGTTTGCTGAAAATAAAAGCAGTTGAAAGTGAGAGGACGTTTCTTTTTTTTTTTTTTGCTGAGTTTATGTACTTAATTATTTGATACAATGTGTTTATGTACATACATGTTGTTGCACGGAACCTACATTTAAAGTACCTGCATTTAATTACATGTGTAGTTACACTGTTAATCTTACCCCTACTCCAACACTTACCCTAAACCTTAAACCTAGAATGATGAAAAAAATATTCCAAAAAAACAAAAAAAAAAAACAAAAAAAAATTCTACTTTTAATGAACAAATGTTTTAGTGTGTCTTTAAAGCTGAAGTATGTAACTTTTTCAATGTTAAAATATTTTTCTATCCCAGCTTAATATGTAGAGACAACTAAAAGTAAGCCATTCATAGGTTAATTTAAACACTGTGTCTCTGTGGCGCTCTAAAAATTTCTGTTTGTTTTTAACGACCCACCCCAACAACGTTTTTCAACCAGTAGTGTAAGATGGTGATGGGACTATCTGACCGTCACAGTCTGTCTCCCTCATTTTCTTCAAGGACTCTTATTTTGAAGTTTTCCACAGGACTACATTTCCCATAGTTCACTTCCCTCATCACTCTCACCTGTTTCCAATCCTCCTCACCTGCCCTCCATTTCATCATTAGTCATTGTTTGTTTAAATACCCTCTAGTTCTGTTCATCCTTTGTCAGTCCTTGAAGTGTTACGTTAAGATTTTAGTATTTGTTCAACTCTGGCGTTTGTTCCACTTCAGCCATTACTGTTGTTGAGCCTTTTTGTTTGTTTCCACTCCAGCGTTCGTTTCCACTCCAACGATTGCTATTAAAGGATTTAAAGATACCACTCCTGCCTCTTGTCTCTTCCACTCCTGGACCCCAACGTTACACTGACTGTCTGAGCAACTGCAGATGAGGGGAATATTAAAAAAAAAGCTGTTTTAAAAACATAGTTTATTTTTGCAGTTACATTCGGTGGCGCTAGTGTCGTAGACATTACTTTAGTTCTAATTACTTATTCCTACTTTGAGTTTTGAAATTTTACATTTTCCAAAATTTCTCCCTCACTGAGACTTTTAAACTTTTCCCATCAAATTTATAATAAGTATCAAAATCAGGTAAATTCTCCATTGCAATTTCTTCCTAAGAACTTAAACACATTATCAGTTAATCTTATATTTATGTGTACAATTTTTTTTTTTTTTTTTTAAACTAAAAAAGGAATGCTGTCCCTATTGCTGTTGTCAATACATCACAAAATCATTTCAAAGAGCAACTTTATAGTTTCAACTTAAGTTATGATGGAAATGAGAAGTGACAGTGGAGTTTCGACATTTGGCGTGCCATGTACGGGAATACGGGCCATTTGCCAAGGGGAGTGGTCATTACTTCGCTTAAATAAGGAACATGTTCCTTTCTGCTGTACCGTCAATGATGTGCAATTCATGTAACAATACTGGCAGCTATTCCTGCTTCTGCGAAATGATTGATGGGCAGTTGAATGGCAAAACTATTAGGGGGACCCTAATAACTAATTTTAGCTAACAGCTCTTATTTCCATGTGGGTCTTACCTTCAAATGCTTCTTTAGATTATATGTCGGTTCCTTGGAAAATGACAGCATCTTCACAGCAGGAAGGCATAAATTGCACTAAACTGTGAGAGAGTGGTGCTTCTGACTTACGTGAGTCATGAGAGAGAACAAAAAGAGATGTTGAGCGTGCATCTGATCAACTGTACCATTCTAAAGCAAGCAGCAGTGTATCTAATTTTATGTCAAGAGAATCTTTTTTCTTTTTTTTTAATAAATTAAAAATTGTCATCCTGCTAGTTATCCCAATTTTTACAAAATGTAACTGTAACGGAGGATGACAGTTTCACATTTTGTTTCCTGATTAAGTAACACAGTGAAAAGTATTACGTTACTCCCCAAGCCTGGGTTTAGGTTTAAGGTTTAAGGTGGGGAAGTAACCTAAATATCTTTTCTGGAGAAAATGTAACTCTTTTTAGACATACAGCCATACAGTGGACATTTCACCTCAGAACTGCCACGATATGTGTAATGAACCATGTAATATCATTTTACAAAAATTTTAATAGTAAATGAAATTAAATGAATGAAGGAATGAATGAATGAATAAATAAATAGCTTTGTAAAAGCTAGTTTAAATTCTTTAAAACTGATTTAGTCATATGTCAGCAGTGTTCAGCAGTGTCAGTTTTGACACAATTTGACACATTGAGGTCCCTATACCTCTCAAAAAGAGAAAGCAACATCAGAGTTTGTGTGGGCATCATTAAATGCCATCTACTAACCTCAACATCTCGATCTCTCAGGGGAGGAAAATAAGCACTGTTGGGAATCTCTCTATTATTTAGAGCTGGAAAACAGATCACAAATCACCCTTATGGAGACGTGAGCACTTACTGACTGACAACTGCAGAGCAGTTTCCTGAGCTAAGTAAACAGGAAATGTCCTGCCAGTGACATTAAACCTGTCATTTATTTGTCAGTGGGTTTAGGGTGACAATATAATCTGCTAACTATGGCAAGACAGACCCAATGCTCGATAAATGAACTATGCTTACTGTATATTTAAACTAGGAATGTCAGTAGATTCATATAATCACGATTAATGTATTATTTTATATATATATATATATATATATATATATATATATATATATATTCACCAAAAAATTATAATTCTAGTCATTATCTTCTCATTGTCAGTGTTTTGGTCTTGTCATGTTTTACTTTGTTCACTAGATGTCGCCAATGTGTTCTCCCTGTGGTTCCCATGCTTGTCTGTCATTATTCATTTCACCTTCGCCTCGTTTTCAGAGTTGTATTTAAGTTGCTGTTTTTTGTTTGTTCATGGCTCAGTTTTTGGATGTGAGTTCACTAGTATGGTTCTATATTCCCAGTTTTCCCTGTGTTCAGTTCTCTCAACCTTGCGTCACCCTCGAGTTCTGACAGAAAAACTGAGCCAAATTCATGGACCCAGCAAAGAACCCCGGTGCTCTGGAGTTGGTAGGTGCGTTAACACATCAGGAGGCCGCTCTAGCCCAACATAATACCCTGATGGCTAGACATGATGGACTGTTGGCTGAGTTTAGGTCTATTTTCAAGGAATTTCTTTCTACGACTTCCTCAACCACCTAACCCATCCTCTGTTTCCGAGCACCCAGACAGGCAACCCTGTCTCAGTCCAGTGGCCAAACCTCGCCTTCCTCCTCCTCAGCACTTCTCCGGAGACCCCACTGCTCTTTGTTATCAGTTTCCTACAGCTCTCAGTTTCCAGCCTTCCACAGCTTTTAGTTCACTGCTCTTTGTTCCCCTTCATGCCGTGTCACAGCCAAGCCTCAGCTTGTTCCATGCCGTGTCACAGCCAAGCCTCAGCCTGTTCCATGCCATGTCTCAGCCAAGCCTCAGTCTGCTCCATGCCATGACTTGGCCAAGCCTCAGCCTGCTCCATGCCAGGTCATAGCCAGTCCCCAGTGTCTGCTCACGACCACGAAGGTCATTCCCCAGTCTCTGCCCATGCCCACGGCCACAGAAGTCGTTCCCCAGTCTCTACCCATGCTCACGACCATGGAGGTCACTCTCCCGGTTCTGCCAGTACCCATCTCCACGGAGGCTGTTTCCCTGGCGCTGCCAGTGCTCCTGACCATGGCGACTCCACCCTCAGAGCCTTCCACAGTGATGCCCAAGCCTCCCACGGCTCCCTCACCCTTCGAGCCTCCCACGGCTCCCTCGCCTCTCGAGCCTTCCGAGCCAATGCCCACGATTGCCATGACCCTAGAGCCAGCGTTGCAAGCCTCGTCTGCCCCAGAGCCAGCTTCCGCTGTGCCTTTTGACCCTGAGTTCTTGCCCATCCATATCCCCACCCTTTGTGCTCCTGCACCTAGTCAGCCTGTTCCTCCCGAGTCAACGGTTCGACCATTGCCTCCTGTGAAACTGCAGTCAAGAGGAACTTCTGATCCTCTGACTCCGTCAAGACCCTCTGAGCCCTGGACTCCACCTTGGCCCTCCGACCCTTCGGTTGTGCCTCGGCTCTTCGTTCCTTCAGCTCCACCGTGGTCCCTCAGCCAATCGGCTTCTCCAGGTTCCCTCGTCCCTCCAGCTCCGCCTTGGTCAGTCAGTCACCTGGTTCCGACTTGCCTCTCCGATCCTTCAGCTCCGCCTTGGATCTTCAATTCCTTTGGCTTCTCCTGCTTTCTCTGCGGCTCCGCCTGCTTTGCCTCAGGAGCTCCCTCCTGGAACTCTAGTCCCTACCCTATGGCCACCCCCCAGGCCTCCTGACCCTGTTCCTGCCCTGTGGCCGCCTCCTGGACCTCCTGGCCCTGTTTTTGCTCTGTGGCCACCTCCCAGGCCTCCTGACTCTGTCCCTGCTCTGTGGCCACTTCCCAGGCCTCCTGGCACTCTTTCTGCTGTGTGGTCACCGCTCTGCCTCCCTCCTCATCTATTTTTGGGTGTCAGGAGCCGCCCATTAAAGGGGGGGTCCTGTCAGTGTTTTGGTCTTGTCATGTTTTACTTTGTTCACTAGATGTCACCATTGTGTTCTCCCTGTGTGTCCCATGCTTTTCTGTCATTATTCATTTCACTTGTGCCTTGTTTTCAGAGTTGTATTTAAGTTGCTGTTTTTTGTTTGTTCATGGCTCAGTTTTTGTATTTGAGTTTCCCTGACCTGTTCTCTGTTGCTCCTGAGACTCAGTGGATTTCTGACTGTTATTGTTTTGAAATAGAATTTTTGTTTTCTGGATTTATGTTTTTTGAAATGTTTCGTTCCAAACCACAGTTGCTTGGTTTGCCAGTCATTAGTTTGCCTGAATATACTGTGTTTTGTATTTTAAAAATGTAGTGAGGAGTAGGTGTATCCAAACTTTTAAATGGATGTGTTTGAAACAGAAGGAGGTCAATATTGAAAAGAGTATCCTCTAAGATTCACACTGTTGACAGTGAGCGTTTGAGAGGGGTGGACACTCACAGAAATGTCAATAAGAATGGAGATGAATAGAACTATGCAGCAGTGAATATGGAAAGAAATAAACAATCAAATAAGCAATAAACAGTTTCCAAGTGTGGATGAGAGACAATCACATATTAAAGATTATTAGCTGACTTTTATTTGGGTTTTATCCTTCACAGTGCAGAATGCCCATTTGAGGACTTAATAATTAATTCATTTATATTGAAATCAAAGTCGTAGCTCTGTGAATGCTGTCTTTGGCCTGAACTGTGAATCTTTTTTTATTGGGGATTTTTCTTCCCAATTTGGAATGCTCAATTCCCAATGCACTCTAAGTCCTCATGGTGGTGTAGTGACTCACCTCAATTCGGGTGGTGGAGGACAAATCTCAGTTGCCTCCACGTCTGAAACTGTCAATCTGCGCATCTTATCACGTGGCTTGTTGAGCACGTTACTGTGGAGACCTAGTGTGTGTGAAGGCTTCACACTATTCTCCGCGGCATCCATGCACAACTCACCACGCACCTCACCAAGAGCAAGAACCACATTATAGCGACCGGGAGGAGGCTAACCTAACGTGACTCTACCAACCCTAGCAACCAGGCCAATTGGTTGCTTAGGCAGCCTGACTGGAGTCACTCAGCTCGCCCTGGATTTGAACTTGCAACTCCAGGTGTGGTAGTCAGCGTCTTTACTTGCTGAGCTACCCAGAACTGTGAATCTTGATTGTGACAGAATATTGGAAAGGATTAAAAATATATTCCAAATATTGAAAAATAGAGCACAGTTTCTCTACTCTGCTGAAAGTTTTGTTTAAGACAGGAATAGTAACTAAAATGTACATGTAAGATAAAGTAGTTTATAATTTTGAAAAGCACATTTTTAAAACATTTGTTTAAAATGGAAAAAAGGGGCTCATATGCCAAACTGAGTTTACAGCAAGTACATGGGTCATTCTCACTATGCAATAATAGATAATCTTGTGCCCATCATATCTTATGTTTTTATATATTGGATAAATTATTATACTAAATTTGTAAAACATGAAAACCATATTAGTTCGTTTCCGTTCATCACAATATCACAATTAACCCTTTAAGCTCTGAAGGTTTTTTTATTTATTTATTTATTTTTTTTTAAGATTTCCTGTTTCTGTGGCATAATAAGGCGTATAACTCAATAAATAAATAAATAAAAACAAAGAGGATCAACTGTTTGGTATCATTTTAAAGAAAACTTTTCATATTTTTTTTTTAATGATAAATGATGAGACTCTCAGCCTAAGAAACTGCTGAAAAATCACAAAAAACTTGAGCCAAAACCAAATATATATATATATATATATATATATATATATATATATATATATATATATATATAATCCCACACATTTAAGAATGCAGTTATTAATATTTTGATAATTATATTTTTCTTGGTGGGCCCATCCGACCTTAAAGGGGTAAGTGAACATAAGTTGTTGTTATTTTTTTTTTATTTTTTTTTATTTTTTTTTTTGTCATGTCATGTCATGCTCTGCACTAAGAAAATGAGAGTGTTAAAAAAAATAAAAAAATAAAAAAACTGGCAATTTATTAGAAATGTTCATTTTCAGGTGTTTTTTTTTTTTTAATTATTATTTATTTATTTATTTATTTGTTTTTTTCTTTAGTTTTTCCTTTCTCCAATTGAAAATTTTCTTGGCAATATTGTTTTAGTTGGTGATAAATGTGTAGGCTTTCCATACATCCTCAATACCACTTTAAATCTTTAAATCTTTTTTTTTTTTTTTTTTTTATAAATCTTTTAACTAACAAAAGCCAGTTCCCTAATGACATCATCCTCCATGATGTGACATCATTTTGGGTGGGAAAACAACTGCACAAACATCAAACATTAGCAATGAATTTTAAAAATCCTCTAATGTGTTGCTACTCTGATGTTGGACATATTGTTCCAGTCGGTTCTCTACTGTCTTATCAAATAACGCCAAAAAGACCTTAAAATATAGTTAAACATCAAAGTACATTTTGAAATACAGTTGGGATGCAAATATGCCATGTGTAATCTAAAGATAAAGAATGTAGAATGATTCTTATGAGCCTAATCAGTTAAGTGGAAAGATTTACAGGCGGTGTAAGAAAGTTATGGATCATTTATTTTTTAAATGTTTTTTCCTGTCTCTTGCAAAAAAAAAGGACTAATGGAATAATTATCAAAATAGCTGATACACAGTGCTATCACATGCCGGCACACCAGAGATGCTCTTGTCTAATTTAAAGACATATCTACTCAGTCACCATACAACAGAATGTTTGTTTCTCTTGATAAATATTCTGCCACTATCTGTCACTCTAAAGATGTGTTGGACCAAAGCAGGGTCTAAAATTCCCATGGCAATGCAACTTTCCATTTTTTTTTATTTTATTTTTTTATTTAACAACAAAAGTCATCTCAGCAAAGATGGCAAATCCCTCAAGAGCTCTGAATAACATAATGACAAAACAGAGCAGAGAAAACAAAAAAATGCCTTGTGCTGTTTGTGTTTAGACTTAATTACAGCAACTGAAGTATGAGTAAATACAGGAGTGGACATGTGTTCCATGATACAATTACAGCATTAACGAAACATCCTTACATGTACACTAATGCAATTCTCTAAAACAAAATGTGTGTTGGCAGTATCAAGGTATTCTTACCAGTTAAATACAATGGTACAGTACATGAGTTTTAGTGGTTTCATGGTACTACCATCTGAACCCATTACTCTAACCTAGTATGGCCACAGTACTTTTTTGTAAGGGAAAGCTAAATAATTTTACTCTAAGGAAAAAAAGAGCATAGCCACTTCCTTCCTGCTGAGAGACACCCCTTGAACTTCTTTAACCTGACCCTCAGCATTTCTGACTCTCTCCAAACTTATTAACTGCTCCTCCAAGGACTTAATTACCAACACAACCAAGAACAATAAAGTCTCGCCAAACAGTTACAACTGTGGCCTGATAAGAAGACCTGGGCATTCGTCAAGGAAAACCTTCAATTAAGTCGTACATCTGACTTTATAGGTGTTCATCAGGCAGAAAACTGCTTTTGTTCAGGCCATTACCTACTAATTGGTCAGACACTATTTTAACTCTGTCACTGAGATTAGCATGATGTAAAGCAAAATTATATTTAATTAATATAAAGCATAACATAGCTGGCCGACCTAAGCATAAATAGCCTTCTGATGTATGAATATATTGAAAAGTGTTGTGATACATTATTATGACAAGCTCATTTTCAGACTGTAGAGGTAGGGGGTGTGAAATTAATTAAGCATACAATACTCATAAAATGGCCTGAGTCATACAGCATTACTTAAAATTTAACTCTGTCCTGTTTTAAATGCTGAATAGCTCTTTCTCTTTGAATACTCTGAAAATAGCATTGTTAAGATTAGAATATCCAGGCATTTTTAATTAATTCTTCAATGGGTTGAAGCTTTGATAGTTGACTGGTTAGCTGTATAAGATGTAGTGGGTATATTCTTCATTTACTGTGGTTATTTGTGAATTATGGGTTTTATCCTTGGACTCAAACAATTAAAGATATTTTACTGTAAGTGCTGGAGTTTATCTGTGATTTTGAAATAAAAATGGATTTACTTTGGTCTACTGTATATGTTAAAAGTAACTGGGAAACTGGGAAAGTAAGCTCACTGTAAACTAATAATTATCTGATAATAATAATAATAATAATAATAATAATAATAATAACTGACTCAATTTAAGCTTTATTTTTATACTATTCATACTAGTGGTAATTAAGTTACCATTACTCACTAAACCCTTAAGTTGTCATTCATAAAAAAACAATCAAGGGGTCCTAATTAAACAGTACTTGAAATGTCACATTTTGGAATCATAACTCAAATATATATAAGCTGATTGATAGTTGTGATTTGCGTGAAGTCACCATTAGAGTGATTAGTGTTACCTCTGGTGAACTTGGAGCCTGTTAAATTTCAATCATTCTTCTCTACTCAGTTGTGCTTTACAAAAGTGCAGATTTTGTGCACTAAGAAGTACTGAGTAAAATCCAATGTGCCATATGGCTAACCTAGTGTCCAGTCATAATTTCCCTTATACTGTATAAGGCCTGCTATAACTATAAATAAAAACAATGATACTTTAATCACAGATGAGTTAAGGTTAATTGTAACTACTAGTTAACTGTCCTTAAATAATTAAGTTAACTTTGCTTGAGGCAAATAAGTATATTTACCTAGAAAAAGCATGCACTGGGTAGCTCAGTGATTATTGACACTGACTACCACTGCTGGAGTCGTGAGTTTGAATCCAGGGTGTGCTGAGTGACTCCAGCCAGGTCTCCTAAGCAACCAAATTGGCCTGGTTGCTAGGGAGGGTAGAGTCACATGGGGTAACCTACTCGTGGTCGCGATTAGGGGTTCTCACTCTCAATGGGGCGCATGGTAAGTTGTGCGTGGATCGCGGAGAGTAGCATGAGCCTCCTGTGCTCTGAGTCTCCACGGTGTCATGCACAGCGAGCCACGTGATAGGATGCACGGATTGATGGTCTCAGGAGCGGAGGCAACTGAGAACTGAGGTGAGTAACTGCACCACCACGAGGACCTAATAAGTAGTGGGAATTGGGCATTCCAAATTGGGATAAAAGGAGATAAAAAAAATGTTAATAAAAAAAGCATGCAATCCGATTGCCTTAAAAAGTCTAAGAAAAGTCAACTAATTAGATTTTAAAGTGCTGTTTGCAGGTGTAACAGTAGCCAGCTGGTAGGTAGCTGTGCAGTGTGTAAACCTCACTCCCCTAGGCTCAAGAGGCGCACTAGTGACTGACGTTAGAAGCTGTAGCCTTTAGCCTCCTCATTAGCACGCCGCAATGCCGGTTCAAATCCCACTTGGAGCGGGTCGAGCAGGACTGGTTACACTGGTATATAGGGGCTCTGTACCAAAATTTAGCATGTTGCCTTCTGAGACAGCATTAGAAGGAAGACCTTACGCTGCCTTCTAAAACACCTTGTTTTGTGGAGATGACAATAACAGAATACATGGCAACAAGCACAGTGAAAAAAATTAATATGAGGACGGAGCACGAGAAATGTTAACTATAAATATACAGCATGTGTCTATATATTTTTAAAAAATGTATTACTTAAAATAGGTGGCATTTTATACATTGATTATTCATATTATTTATTGATTCTGGAAATAGCCCAAATGCTACGTAAAATAACATGTTTATTGGTAATTCATACTGAAAAATGAAATGCATTATACAAAAATCTACACTCAAGCCATTCAACTCAAAAACTGAATTAAAATGAAATTCGAAATGCATTGTCAAGTCAATTCTGAATGACACTTTATTGACATATCTGAAATGGAATAATGTCACAAATTATGTATTAATTTCTAAAACCGAATATTACATTTACCATGTGAATTTTTTAACTTCTATATCAGCTAAGACTAGAGGCAAACTATAACACATGCTTCAATCTGTGATGTGTAAAAGCCACACCATCTCTTATACACCTTATTGTGAAAAAGTCGAGATTTTCTCAAAAGTTTTTTTCATTTCTTGAGAGCTCCTCACACACACACACACACACACACACACACACACACACACACACACACACACACAAATATGCCATAATAAATCATTTCAGTGTGGTGACTGATAATCTATGGTTTGCATGGATCATTGGGATTTTCCTGCGTATGCCAGGCCTCCAGGCGGATGCCAGACAGAGGGTCATTAATATCCATTGCAGTTCAAGAGATCATGGGAAGGCAGGCTGCTTCTGTTCTACAGATACAGACAGGAGGCACAGGTGCCTAATGCGACCCAACACAATGTAAATTTGTGCAAAATCAGTGTTCTATGTAGCAGAGACTCCGGGGAGGCTGTTTTCATACATACAGTGTGAATAAAGTGTGTGAGCTTATACTGGCAATGTTTTTTTCCCCAATTATCTCGATGTATAGACGGTCATCTAGACAAGGAAAACCCGATTAACTGGACCAATGTCAGCAACCTACAAATTTAATCAGACCACGTAAAACAACACAAACAATATTACATCTACTGCACATACCCTGTTCAATCCATATAGTCTTACAGGAATAAACAGGTTTATGGGCAGGTTAATATTAAATTAGTCTACCACAAAAACAGACCCGCATGGGAAAAACTTGAATGCAAAAACAATTGCACGATAATGTCACTCCGGACAGGCTATAATGAATACAAGAAGAAACTGGATGAAAAGTGTGAATATGTAATCAAAATAAATAATAGGTCCAAATTATTTCATGGACTGGTAGAGCATTTTCATGCTAGCAATGCTAAGGTCATGGGTTCCCAGAGAACAAAACTACCAATTTTCATAATGGACTTGTCGGTCAGTTGTTTGAACGACTAGTTGATTAGTTGATGTTAAGGATAATAATGTATTGTGATGTAGTGTGTGGTGGGTGGTTGAATTTGAGCAGGGGATTTCCATTATCCAGGATGCTCAGCGTAGGGCTGGAATGTGTTAAAGTAAGCAGTTAAGTGTAAAATAAGGTGTGTTTAGGAAGAAATTCAGTAAATAGGGATATCTTTTATGTTCTGTTATGTTGGTGTTGAAAAGAGGTATTACCATGACTGAGAATGCTGGGGTGTCTGGTTTAGCTTAGACCTGGCTTGTTGAATGGTAAGACTGTTAATTAAGTTGTATAAAATAAAGTGCTGTTCTTGAATCAGCAAACATGCAATGTTCAATCTCCTCTTCATTTCCACATACACCCACGCCTTATACTACAGTATTATTAGGCTTTGTGACCCCAATCAGAAGCCTTTGAGAGGGATATATGAATGCAAAGTGCATCACTTCAACATAGTGACTAACTGATATTCAACAAATAAATAGGCTAAATAACTACAAGTTACAACATTTTATTGCACAACACTATAAAAGAAAAGTAAGAAATAAGAAAGGCAGCAATACAGAGCATCACAAAACAGCTTATGCGCATCCTGAACGCAGAATGACATGCTTCAATGTAACCGGAGTGCTTCAGGGTGATCCTAGCTGCACATTCAAAAGCGCAGAACTGCAAGATAATATTCCGGGTACACATGTAGTTCACGACATCCAGCAGTTTAAACCATTTTTACTGCAATTATTTAAGTAGTGTCAGACAGAATTATCAAAAGACTTCTCCACATCACCTCACAAATAAGGGAACATTACTCACATCAGAAGATTTAACGTCTGACAGTGATCATCTTGAAATGTATTGTTGATGCGATGTTTTGCTGTAACAATAGCATATAAAAAGAGTAAACCTAAAGCATTAAAGAGAAAAAACTTCTTGCAGAGGGTTTTTAATGTGCTGACTGTTATTCACTGTTAAGCGCAGCCAGAGGCGCGAAAAACATAACATATAAAAAAAAAAAAACATATATGCAATGTATGCAACGCATAGGGGCAACATATTAAGGAGGCACAGGCGTCACACCAAGAAGGTGCAATTGTGGGAAGTTGCGCCCCTGAGCACAGCAAGCTATCATCTAGCAAAAATGTTCTTTAAGAAGTTTCGTCTTTCAATTAATTTAAGAATTGTATTTCCCATTAAAACCACCACCACTAAAATATTAATGTTACAATAGTAGTCGACCCCACTACTATCGTCGTCTAACAACTGACTAGTCGATTAGTCGACCACCCTGACACATCCTAATTGTAAGTTGCTCTGGATAAAAACGTCTGCCAAATGCATAAATATAAATGTAAACAATTCAAAAATCAACATGTTTGAGACAGTACAGTGTACACATTTTCTAAGGGATCAGCACACTGGTATATTTCTCTAAAGACACACCGTTATGAATCAAGCACTGAATCTTAAGCACATAATTGTAGGAACACAACAAGAGGCAAATGCATTAATATCAACACAAGCAGTGTAAGACTGGAAACTAGAATTAGCTATATGCAAATTAGAGGAAGCTATTTAATGTTAGATTAATTTGAGTAATCACACAAAGTGTTTTATACATTTGCTTCCTTATAATATGAGCTCACAAATAACCCTTATTGCTTTTTCCTGAGTTGACTATTTGGCCCATTTTTAGGTTTAATTATATTTTGCTGTGTTGCATGCTGTCGGAACAGTGTTTTTTCTTGTTTATTTTAAACACTCATGCACAGACACCAAATGGCATTAATAATAACTTTTCAAGTGAAATATTGATTACATAGTGAAGATACAGTCTGGTTTCTTTTGATTCTATTACTGAGAGATACAATTTTCAGGCTGGGAAACCAGCTAGGCTGCTTGGCCAAGCTTGGAGACCAGATTAAACCAGCTAAAACCAGCAAACACGCTGGTTAAAGCTGTTTATCAGCAAGGATGACATTTGACATTAGTCAACTACCCATTAAAGTCTACAAATATCTCTATTTCCAGTGACCAATGCCAGCTAAGCAAACTGAAGGTGGAAGACTGACAGATTTTGCACTTTTCCAATATCAAGGGCAGCAGCACCTTCTGTGAACTCTGTACTGTGTGATACATAGACCTATCTTTCCCACCCCAAAGACAAAGTTTGATGAATGAGGTGCTTGGAAATTTCAGTTTTAGAGGACAACGGAAGCTCTGATCCAAAGCCATGTCCTTTCAGTCGAAACAAATCTACTGCTGGTTTCTCGTTTCAATATTTCAACACTTTCAATAATTTGTGACATTTGCAACTCCACAACATTTACAATATTCAGAATAAAATTTTGGTTCTTCACTAGTTCTTCCTTTGGGCATACTACCAAAAATACTTTTAACAACCTTAAAACAAGTTTACTTGAAGCAAAATTGTGCTTCTGAAAAAAATAAAAATAAAATAAGAATAGATATATGCTTGCTTGCAACAAGAAAACAAAATTTGCCTATAGGGTAAGAAAAATAAACTTAAGCCACATTCACTCTGTTACACTTTAGTTTGAAAATGCATTAATTTCGCAACGTTTTGGCCTTCCGTCCACACTGAGACTCCATTTTTGTCCAGGGAAAACAGAGTGGATACATTATAAACGCCATCTTCTCATTGTGGTGTGGACAGGGAAAACAGATATTCGAAAACGATGAGGTATTTGTTGTCATGTGACACAGTCATGTGATCTATTCAGCCAAAATCAATCAAGATGGCGGCCCACGTTTCAGCAGCTTTGTTGTGCCTGCTACTGTATCCACTTTGATAGCGTTGTTAAAGATAAATATTACTTTGTACAATATTCACATTGCATTCCTTCAAAGGCAACGGGAAGTTTACTCAGAATTGCTGCCTGGCGGCGGAACACGAGGACAGTTGTGTTTCAGACCGTACATGGAAATAGCACGCGCAGTAAGGGGATTTAAGCGTTTTCAGACGTTTCAGTGTGGACAAGCAACTTTCTGAAATCATTTGAAAGTGGCAGTGTAGATGGATGGAGAGTGTTTTGAAAACAAAAAAACACAGTTTTCAAATTCAGATTAATGTGGACGTAGCCTTTATTCAAGATACATTCTCTGAGAACAAGTGCTAACATAGGCCTATTATGCAATAAAAAAATTAATTAAAAAAAATCTCAGGTATATTTATTTTGTTTTAACGATGATTTCATATTCAAGACAAACATATAGAACCACCCCCCACCCCCTCCCAAAAGTACCAATTGTTTATTGAACAAAATTTAAGAAACATTTTCTTTAAATCAAACACTGAATTTATTCATATTGTAAATATGAATTAATATTCAAACATTCCATTAGTAGTGTAATAGTATAAAGACAGCAGGCTTGGCTGACTTAGCAGTGTCTGTCTGTTTCCCTTAACAATGTAGTCTTTTTATGAGACCTTGAAGTATGGTGTACCATTACAGTGGCATCATATGACAATAACCTTGAGGAAAAAGCACTTCAAGATGTTTCACTGTAAAGCAATCCAAGTGTTGTATTCATCCAACTTATTTGTAATTACTGGCACAGTGACAGATTGTGATGCTCCTTAGGCCTTGTGGCATTAACATGCTGGCTTTGGGATAGCTCATTACTTTAACATGTTTCTTCAGCCATCCAATTGGGTCCTCACTGCAGCTCTTGTCGGCAGCTAAATATTAACCACAATGTCCAAATGGCAAAATAATCATATACACACATAAAACGTACCAGCTAGAGGCATAAGACATTTTTGAAAATTGCAAAATTGTACATTTTCAAATACGAAAAAGACAAATAATTAAATAACACGATTAATCTAATGGTTAATGGTTAAATTAATAGTAATAGTTCTTTTTTTTATTATTTACTCAACTCTCATGTAGTTCCAAACCCACACAACATAAGTAATTTTTTTAGAGTACCCTGGCCACTCTCAAATCAAATATATATGACATATATTCCATATATATATGAAACTTAAAATAAACTTAAAACTCTATTGCTTTTTAAAACAGTCAAAAATCAATACATATGCAATGTACAGTATGTAACTTTAAAAATTATGTAAATTCAATATGAAACACGCAAATTAACATTTAAAAAACTTTAAAGTATAACAACAATGAAAAGTTATAATTATAATGATTTTTTTTATTTTTTTATTCAGATTTATGTAGCTTTTAGAATTCCGAAAATTATCACATGTATTTTGAGACAAAACTGTAAAAAAAAAAAAAAAAAAAATATATATATATATATATATATATATATATATATATATATATATATATATATATAACCCCCACAAGGGTGTGTGCAGAGGCCCCTCTTGCTGCCATCATTTTTACATGATTTTCAATAAAAACAAACTTATTTGACCTTTTCTTACTATACAATGTTCTATCAACATTTCTTAAAAGTAAATATATTCTTGATCGTTTTGATCACTTTAGCCCTGTTGTGCCCTAAGAGACCGAGAACACAGTCACTTTAAACGAAACAATCAAAAGTGCCAAATGAACAGTTGTTATTTATGTTATTTGGCACTCAGAATTCCATATAGACTATACAACACCAATTAATTTTTAGCAGCACAGTTTTTTTTTTTAGCTCACCTAAAAGGGGGTGTCTACGCCCCTGAGTCATCAGAGGGCAATTTAACACCCTGCTGTCTTCCTCTTTTAACTTAAATGAAGACTATGGATGTTATGTTTAAAGGTATTTGGACACTTAAGTCACACTTAAAAATGTATGAATGTCATGGCATTAGATAACAAAATATCAAACTAAGTGGCAAACTTTATATGCATTTCACACATTGAAGCTTGTTAGGTTTTACATAATAAAACAATAGACAACAATCACAATTATACATTTTTAACTGCAGCATAAGTGTCCAAATACTTTGTCTTAATTTTATACAACTTATGCATTGTTTTATCATTTAAAACAAACCTTGTGTCATCTTTCTTTAAAATAAATGACACTTGGTATTTTGTCTTCTAATGCAGTAAAATGCATACATTAAGCGTGTCATAAGTGTTTGAATACTTTCTGGGGTCACTGTAAATGAAGGATCTCAATTAAACAAATGGCTAATCAGTTTTAATTTGCTCTGCTTTTATGCAGATGTTCGTGATATTGTAGATTGCACCAAAAAATTATTTAAAAAAATAATAAAATAAAGAAGACTTTTAATGGCTCCATGGCTGTGTGCATTTGTTTTAAGATCTGTCTCTCATATTGGATAAAGCTCCCTAAAGTAAGATGCAGTCCTGTGGTCTTTGTGCAAAAACGGAAAGTGACAGCTGTACTGTTCCCATGGACCAGAGTGTATCTTTATATTCTCACACATATGCCGCGTATACTATAAAATGTTGATGACATTCCATGTCCCGCTTCCTATTTTTATCAGTCTCTATGGCCATCTGTACAGAGCACCATTACTCGTGGTCACTCTGCATTTGGGATGCTTATTATGGTGGTGTTGGGGGGGCAATGGACCCAAGAGACTGCTTTGTCCAGATGCTGCTGGCTTTCCCAGACTGCCTCCTTTCCAACTAGCGGGAACACAATGCTCTCATTTCTGAGGTATGTTACAGAATCTGGGGTGCTCAACACATACATACAACCTCAGCTCGCACACATACACACACACATGCTTACACACAAGCATGAACAACTTTTGTGTAGAGTATAACTGGTGCTGTGTTCCAAAAGTGTGGAAACTAAATTGTCTGATTTTCTTCTTTTTTTTTTTTTTTTTTTTTTTCAAAAAGAACATTTCCTTCCTAAAGATGGTTTGAAACTTGGGGAAAAATGAGGTAATGTTATTTGGGCTATTTTTATTATTACTTTAAATTCAGACCTCTAAAATTGGTTTAATTGTGTTACATGTAATTGCACATCAAAGCAAAGTTTACTATATCTCACCATGTATATTCTAATCATTTATTTTTGAATTATGAAATTCAATTGTCCAAAAAGTTGCTCTACATAGAGTAGCCTATTATATACATAGAGTGCATTATATACTAGGAATATTAAGGGTTTTATATAAGTTAAGCTCAATTAACAGCATTTGAGGCATAATGCTGATTTCCAACTTTTGATTAAATGACCTTGAACAAAACTGAAAATGATAAATAATTATTTTGTCTGAAAATAAATGTGTTAATTTCAAGGATTTTGTTTAGCTACATAAATTTGCAAAATGTGCACAATTAATATAAAAAAATATATATATATATATATATATATATATATATATAATGAGAACAATTTACCTCAAAATCAACCTTTAGACACCACACACAAAGATCTCCTGGATCAGGAAAACTGTGCAGTGCATAGTGACAAACAGGTGTTTAGGAAAGTGTGGTAGTTTGTGTGGTAGAATATAAAATCAAAGGAGACTTTTACCCCGCAGGGCCTTAAACCCTGTTGTTCCCTAAGTGTGTTAGCATGATTTTAGTGTGATAAAATTGCTTACTAACCTTATCTGTGTAATGTTACAGTATATCCAATTAATTTTGTTGTCATGTCAACGAAACCCTGTAACCCTGTAAATGTCCATCTGTTCTGAAAGAAGTTTTTATTTTTTGCAATTTGCTCTCCATTTAATACAAATGCTCTCTCTCAGATAAATAATTGAAGTATTATCTTTCTGCAACTCTAGAGGAGGCATGTGATATTACTGAGTTTTTTTCTCATTGTCTAAGAAAAAAGATACTTCATTTTATCTCATAAGGGGATCTAATTTGTAATTATTCTCACATAGGAGTTCCACAAAACTTCAAAACAAGCTTAAAATGTTTATCTTTAGCATTAGTTTTTCTCTGTTCCAGAGATTACTGTACAGCACGGCCAGTAGTCACCTCTCTCAAGTGTGTGCTTTGCAAGAGACTGTCTTTATTAAGTACATCTCAGGAAAGGAGAGAAGACAGCTGTCTACCTCACTTTCTTTCTCTCTGCCTCTTTATTTTTCTCCAAACACCTCTCATAAACATTCAGGTTTTTGGTTTGCATGCTACCAGGGCCACACCACCGACTGTTACATACCCATACTGACAATCCAACACTCTCCTCTCTCTCTCTCTCTATCACCTCTTCCTGTTCTCCTTCAGTCTCTTTCCTGTTTTTCTGCTGGAGTTATTCGGAAGGTTTCGGGGAGAATCTCCTCTATCCTGCTATGAAGTTACTTTGACATTTAAAGGTCACTTTATATTTAACAATGACTAAAATCCTAAGTTTGAAATGGCTATGTGTTTAATAGACACATGGTACATAAATTAACAATAAAGAATCAGAATATTTGGTAACACTTTCTATGAAGCCCATATTTATAATGCATTATACTGCATTCATAATGTCTAATAATACACCTTATAATAAGTTATAACTTCTCCTAAATAATTATAACTACAGTTATAATACATAGTAAGACTTCCTCTATTCATAGTTATATTTAAGAGAATAATGCATTATAACACAAGCAACATCCAATGTTAAAGCAGCAGAAGCTAAGAAAGTTAATCGTATAATTGCTGTATAGTGTAAAAGGCTTTATGATGTGATCATATTATAAGTGGTCTTTGCCTGCTTTAAGTTATTAATGCAATGTATTTACACCCAAGAATATGCATGTGTACGGTATATAACTTCCAGCAAGATTTGTAGTCATATAAACACTTAAAAATATCTTATGGATGTTTATAAGAAGACATTGTTTTTGCAACTTTACTTAAAGCATATATATATATATATATATATATATATATAATGTATTATAATTGTGGTTACAATTATTTATTAGAAGTTATAACATATTATAAGATGTATTATGAGACATTACTAATGCTTTATAATGCCTTTGCAATGCATTATAAATATGGACTTCACAGACAGTGTTACCAAATATTTAAATGTGTTTCAATGCAAAATTGCATTGTTGCAAAGACACATGAAACACAATAAAATACTCAAATGGGTGGTTAAGACGTTCCACATTTTTTCATCAACATCAGGATTTAAGGTTGAACTTTATATAAATGTATAAGAGAATGTGCCTATTTTACGTACTTTTAAGTTTCTCACATTTTTAGTCTCTTCTAAAACTCTAGAGGAGCCACATGTGAGAGTACACAGGTCTTTTTCTATCTGAGAAGGAGAATCCATTTTCATACCATTTAATCCCAGCGCTGTATAGAATTATATGATTGTTGTGACATTTTTACAAATTGATATTACGTGGCTGCTTACACATACTGCGGCAGTTCCTGTGTGAAATGTCCACTGTGTGGCCATCTAGTTAAATGTTCTCCTAAACAGATGAGGTTTCTACGTTTCTATGCTCTATCGAATTTTAAATCGAATAAACCTACCGCCCTACCCTAAACCTTCAACATTAACCTAACTGATATTGTCATAAAAGCAAATGTGAGATAAAAATGCAATTGCTGAAGCAACCACATTAATTTTAAACACGTTAATATCTTGTGCTTCAATGACACTTTCGGTTCACATGTTTGACTCGTGTGCACTTCGGGACTCGTATCCCGTTCCTTGTGCAACACACTATCAGTCAAGTTAATGCGCAATTTAATATCACACAAACAAAATAGTAAATGTAGTTGGTTATGTAATGCAAATGTCAAAAAATTTATCGCCTTATCAAGTCATGCCCTATAGTAAATGGGTTTACTGTAGATGTCATGAGATAGCATTGTGTGAGGAACAGGGTGAAAAGTAAGTGTTTATAAACTGATAATCGGCCGTTTTACTTGTGATTTGTGTGAAAGTGAATAAAAGTCATTGTTGTTGTAGAACCTCTAGTGTTTATTTTACCAGGACACTGCTGCAATACAACAAGCCACGTAGAAATAATTTAGAAAAAATGAAGATATAATGATGAAATAGTGGTGTTTCACAGTGGTAAACACTCAACTCTCCCAACTTTTTTGGAGCATGTTGCAATTATCTGATTTGAAATTACTGTACATTTAAAAAAAACAAAAAAAAACAATGTAATTCACAAGGTAAAGCATCATATAATGTGTAGTTGTAGTGCTTTCAATACAGCAAAGGGTGAATATCATTTACAAATCACTCCTTTTTGTTTTTATTAGCATTTTTCATACTGTCCCAACTTTTTTGGAATTGGGGTTGTCCTTCATGATTACAAAAATATAAAATATGCCTTAATCTGTTAGCATGGGGAAGTTCCTGCCAGTAAAGTATTATGTAATTTAAACAGAAAAACCCATAAGATCACAGACAAACTTCAATCAAAGAAAGCAATAAACATTTCTTGCCGTGGGAAGTGTTAGGAAGACACAAGCTTGCGTGAAGTGACATATTACTACTAGTTTTGACACAAAATTCCTTGCCTTTGATTTTTAACCTGGGGGAAGATTTTAATGAGGATCATTTTAATGTAAAATTACTTATTGCCCTAAAATATTACAGCCCTCGTATTTCTACAGAGATTCCTTACCTAAAACAGCCCCTTACATGATGCATTTTATTCAAAAGTTAATTCACTGAACGTGTTTAAACATTAACATATTGCCCCACTATTGCTTGCAGTATTTCCCCACAAAAAAACTACCCCCCATAGTTTTGACAAAACTACTATGATATGCCACTGAATGATGCTGGTTTACCTCTGAAAGGTTACTGTTTTGATCTCTCTTAACCTTCTGTACAAATCATCGCTGTTCAATTACCCCAAGGCTTAGTGTATAAACATTAAGGTAGAGCATTCACATCTGCGTTCACGACCTGAGGGACACATATATACGGGCATCGGCTGATTGCTGAAGTCTCAGACAGGCAGCATGTTGTCCCCTCTGCCGGCTGAGAGATTGGGTGGAACACAGGCAGAGGCGTGACAGCAAACCTTAATGAAGCCTGACTCCAATTCTCTCATTAAAGGTTGGTATACAGGCGTCCCTGGAGAGCATGCCTTATTACAGACCCCCACTAACCACACATGCAAAGTGAAGTTAAAGAGTAGAGGAGTTGTGCATGGAGACACGAAAAGAGGGAGGCAGAGGGGATAGAGAGAGTATGTGAGTGAATAAGAGATGTATAGAGAGTATCCAGCATGACAAAAAAAACAGCTGCATTGTATTTGAGGACACTCACCCTTACACTCTAAAAAATGCTGGGTTAAAATCAATCCAAACTGGGTTGTTTTTAGCCCAGCCACTGTTTAAATATGGGACAGAACACATGTTGGGCTAAACTAACCCAGCAAGTTGAGTTTTTCATTTTAACCTGGCAAATGGGTTACTTATTCAACAGAATTGCAGGTTCATTTTTACAGGAATGCTGGGTTAATTTGATCTCATAAGTGGGTTAATAATTTTAGATTGTTTTATCCTTAAAAAGTATTGTAAAATAAACCACACCATAAACAAATGCTTGCGTAGAGTGGTGTGTTGAAGCACTGAAGACCATGATGTATGGCGGGAACTCCGTGCCAAAGCCCAAGCATCCGACCGACTGACAGACTGACCGAACGTCTTGTGCTTTGAGCGTCTTACACAGCAGGTGACCTACGTGATGATGTCACGTGACAACCTGACGTAATGTCAACATCTTGAAAATAGCTGTTTTTTTAAATAGGAAAGGAGCCAAACTGTTGTTTAAAGACTATAAATGGACAATACAGGCATTAGATGTAGATATTTTATACCTAGAACAATCCTCAACCATTTTTCCTGCATCCTGCTGTACTTCCCTCAGTAAGCATTTAGAGAAAGGTGTTGTAGGCTATTCTAAGTCATTCTGAGTGATGAACTGATAACTAAAAAAAGCTACCACCTGTCTATCATGACTTTCTCTGATAATTTTGAAAGAAATTACATACCACATTCCATGACAGAAGGATCTCAAGTTCTATTTTCATATTTCAAAGCAACGTGTGTGTGTGTGTGTGTGTGTGTGTGTGTGTGTTTGTGAGTGTGAGTCTGTGTGTGCTTGTGAGTGTGTGTTACTTAAAAAGAGCAAACATACTGTACATACATGCATACTTACAAAGTCTTAATTCATGTCTTTCTATTTTTTCATATTATTTTATTATTCATACATATATCATTTTATGTAATAATTTTTCATATTGTTATTTGTCAAATTGCTTAATTTTATGTTGTGTGCTATATTGTCTCACAAGTTAGAGATAAAGAGTTTAAATTTCAACGTTTTCAATGTCATGGGATGATGTTCATCTCCTGCCTTCTGCTATATTCCCCCTGCTGGCTCTTGGGCTGGTAGGAGAGTGTGTGAACATAACAAGCTGTTGATATTGACTGGTTTTGGATATCAAACAGAACTGTGATATATGAATATCTCCTGACGGTGAGAGGTCTTGTGAACACTGGCTCTAACATGTATTTTCACTGCCTCTCATGTTTTCTTATTCTAAGCATATCATTGAATACTGTACATGGCACCTTTGTCTGTAGGCTATATACATAGACAGTGGGTGAATGAATTGCAGGATAAGGGTACATAAATTAAAATAAGTAAAGAAATAAATAGATAGGTAACATTTAAAATACAAATACAATTTTCCCATCTGAATCCATACATTAAATTCAAGATTGTCAAATTGCAGGTTCTGCCTACTGTGCAATGTTCACACTCCAAATGAATAAATTGTTGATTACTGTTATTTGCACAGACACCAGTATTCATTTTGATAATTATACATCTCAAATTGATGCCTATCAATCCATCATTCTTTATATAGTCAGTTTCTGTATCCCTCTTTCCTCTGTATCCTTCTTTCACAGTTTCTTGGCCAGACGACCTTTCCTTCTCCTGGGTCTCTTGTTTTCTGAGCTTCCGAAGTTTTGTCTGTAAAACATATTCATATATATATATATATATATATATATATATATATATATATATATATATATATATATATATATCATTGTTTACATTTGGAGTACTGCGCAAAAGTCTCAGGAACATTAAATGGTTCTCAAAAAAAAACAAAAAAAACATTTGACTTAAGATGGTTATTTTCTATCTTCTGCTTTAGTGTGTCAGTAGGAAATACCAATTTTAGATTTTCTTTAGAATCTTTAGCACATAGAATTGAATAGAAGAACAAGAAGCCATACTATAAGTCTGGGATTATGTGAAGAGAATGAAGCAATTAAGGCAACCTAAATCCATAGAAGAACTGTGTCAAGTTCTTCATGAATCTTGGAACACCCTACTTTCCAGCACTGTTGAAAAACTTAGTGCAAGTGTACCTAGGAGAATTTGTGTGGTTTTAATGGCAAAGGATGGTCACACCAAATATTGATTTAGCTTTTTTATGTTTACTGCACTTTCTATGAAGTTACTTTATAAATAAAAGCTATTTATTACATCATTTTTGAAAACTACACATTTTACAGCATTTTTCAGAAATACCTAAAACTTTTACACAGTACTGTATATTAAACTTTCATAAACAGTTTAAAGCAGTTCAGAAACTTTTCAGGAATAATATCAAAGCTAATACATTGATACCATCTTCTGGACAATAAAGGCACTACATTATACAATTGTACAATAATGTAATTCTTAACTATAGCATATCAAACTTATAAGGTAAATTGGTAATATCCCTGCTAACACACAACGTACTAGTTCATCCTTTTTGATAATTTCATGATTTACTAATAGGCAACGTAACTGCAGCATCACAGGCCTGTAATTTCATTACCATTATATGACCAATTCACAACGTTGTCTTTACATCCTCCTAATTTTCTAAGCTTACCTAGAATGGTCCAGTTATGTAATGTATTTGTAATATTTGGGTAATTCTGTGACTTACTGGCAACGCAACTGCAATGTCATATGTCTGTAATATAATTACACTTCACTTTCCAATTCCAAATCCATTTTTTTTAACGTTCTCCTATGTGATCCAAAAAAAAAAAAAAAAAGCCCAAGTCACAAAACAGGAAAATTGCATTTCTAAGACAGATCTGTGTTGTAGCAGTTTAATAACTGCTATCATTCAAGTTTTGTACACCTGTATTTGGATGACTAACAGGAAAGGAATTAAACCTTACAAAATGTGTCATTATAAAACAAAATGTTCACATTTGAATTAGGATTTCATGCATCATTTGTTTTGTATCTGTTTGCTTTACAGTCTCAGATTATTCGTTATTTGTACACTAACTATTCTGAATCCTCTGCACAATATAAGAGCCTGCATGTCAAATTCAAGTAAAAAAAGTAATAATTTTTTATTTTATTTGAATTAGATCTGTTGGGAGACATCCACAAAATGTGCATAAATCAGTTGCCTACATATTGAAACCACAATAACTTTGCAATGTGTTATGATGAGCAGATTTGCTATTTTAAATGTTTAAAACGACTCCAGACGCTACACAGAAAAAGAACATCTCTTTGAAGATAGAATGTGTTGTCCAAGAGTCAGCAGGGGGAATACCGCAGAAGGTAGGAGATGAAGTGATGGTAAAAATGAGTTTATTGAATAATCTTAATTGCATCTTTCTCAATGATCAGTCTGACTTTGTCTGACCGGCACAAATTCAACAAGTGTTACTATACCATGCAAAGTCAATGGACAATTACTTCTTCACAACATCGTACCATGAAATTGAAGACCTTGAAATTGAAACTCTTTTTCTCTAACTTGTGTGTGTGAATTATAAAATAATATGAAAAAATAGAAAGACATGAATTAAGACTTTATATGTATGTATGTATGCATGTATGCACAGTATGTTTGCTCTCTTTAAGTAACACACTCACAAGCACACACATGTTGCCTTTGAAAAATGAAAATAGAACTTTAGATCCTTCTGTCATGGAATGTGGTATGTAAGTTTCTTTCAAAATTATCAGAGAAAGTCATGAAAGACAGGTGGTAGATTTTATATAGCTATCAGTTCATCACTCAGAATTACTTAGAATAGCCTACAACACATTTCTCTAAATGTTTATTGAGGGAAGTACAGCAGGACAATTTTTTGAGTATTGTTTTAGGTATAAAATATCTACATTAAGTGTCTGTATTATCCATTTATAATCTTTAAACAACAGCTTGGTTCCTTTCCTAGTTAAAAACCAGGGGCCAGTTGCACCAGCTATACGTAAGCTAAAACTTAGCCTAGTTGTGGTCTAAATGGCACTAAGTCACACTTTACACACTACTAAATATTTGAGCGTTGCACCATTAAACTTAGGTAGAATATAACCCTATGTATAAACTAAATATTTACGGAAGACTCAGACTAGGATTAATGGTTGGAATAAAAAAGGAGACTGATATTTTATGACATCAATGAGCTCATGTTTTGCGTGACAGGCATCAATCATTTTGACATACAGTACATTATGATGTTGACATTTACACTTTTTTACATTTACGCGAGAGAGAGAAATAAAAAAAACTTACTTTTAAGCGACTCTTCAGCATGAAACCTTTCTAACGGTGCAATTTTCAAGGGTGCGTCGCCCGGTGTCAAGTTTCAACACATTCAAAATACAGTGGTGTGAAAAAGTGTTTGCCCCCTTCCTGATTTCTTATTTTTTTGCATGTTTGTCACACTTAAATGTTTCAGATCATCAAACAAGTTTAAATATTAGTCAAAGATAACACAAGTAAACACAAAATGCAGTTTTTAAATGAAGGTTGTTATTATTAAGGGAAAACAAAATCCAAACCTACATGGCCCTGTGTGAAAAAGTGTTTGCCCCACCTGTTAAAACATAACTTAACTGTGGTTTATCACACCTGAGTTCAATTTCTCTAGCCACACCCAGGCCTGATTACTGCCACACCTGTTCTCAATCAAGAAATCGCTTAAATAGGACCTGCCTGACAAAGTGAAGTAGACCAAATGATCTTCAAAAGCTAGACATCATGCCGAGATCCAAAGAAATTCAGGAACAAATGAGAAAGAAAGTAATTGAGATCTATCAGTCTGGAAAAGGTTATAAAGCCATTTCTAAAGCTTTGGGACTCCAGAGAACCACAGTGAGAGCCATTATCCACAAATGGCGAAAACATGGAACAATGGTGAACCTTCCCAGGAGTGGCCGGCTGACCAAAATTACCCCAAGAGTGCAGCGACGACTCACTTGCCTCAGTTAAGGTCAGTGTTCATGACTCCACCATAAGAAAGAGACTGGGCAAAAATGGCCTGCATGGCAGAGTTCCAAGACGAAAACCACTGCTAAGCAAAAAGAACATTAAGGCTCGTCTCATTTTTGCCAGGAAACATCTTGATGATCCCCAAGACTTTTGGGAAAATACTCTGTGGACTGACGAGACAAAACTTGAACTTTTTGGAAGGTGTGTGTCCCATTACATCTGGCGTAAAAGTAACAACGCATTTCAAAAAAAAGAACATCATACCAACAGTAAAATATGGTGGTGGTAGTGTGATGGTCTGGGGCTGTTTTGCTGCTTCAGGACCTGGAAGACTTGCTGTGATAAATGGAACCATGAATTCTGCTGTCTACCACAAAATCCTGAAGGAGAATGTCCGGCCATCTGTTCGTGACCTCAAGCTGAAGCGAACTTGGGTTCTGCAGCAGGACAATGATCCAAAACACACCAGCAAGTTCACCTCTGAATGGCTGAAAAAAACAAAATGAAGACTTTGGAGTGGCCTAGTCAAAGTCCTGACCTGAATCCTATTGAGATGCTGTGGCATGACCTTAAAAAGGCAGTTCATGCTCAAAAACCCTCCAATGTGGCTGAATTACAACAATTCTGCATAGATGAGTGGGCCAAAATTCCTCCACAGCGATGTAAAAGACTCATTGCAAGTTATCGCAAACGCTTGATTGCAGTTGTTGCTGCTAAGGGTGGCCCAACCAGTTATTAGGTTTAGGGGGCAATCACTTTTTCACACAGGGCCATGCAGGTTTGGATTTTGTTTTCCCTTAATAATAACAATCTTCATTTAAAAACTGCATTTTGTGTTTATTTGTGTTATCTTTGACTAATATTTAAACTTGTTTGATGATCTGAAACATTTAAGTGTGACAAACATGCAAAAAAATAAGAAATCAGGAAGGGGGCAAACACTTTTTCACACCACTGTATATACAAGATATTAAAATGAATAAATGTTTATTTTTCCAGTTTGTTGTATTAGTATTTATTTATCACCCCAAATTTATTTTAGATATAGTGCCTATATATTGTTATTTACAGGGCAAATATACTATTTATCAAATCTACTTTTATTATGCATCGTATTTTAATGGGGATATAATTTATTACAGCTGACAGTTACGTGAGCAAGGTTTGAACATCGACCGTAACAAGATAAAACTGAAATTCACGGCTTTTTAACACTTACAAATTTGAAAGCTGTTTATTGGATCAATACAGGTAAACGTCATATTATTCATCTACGCATTACTTTACGGAGAGCTTACAACCTACTAGTTAAGTCTTGCCTTAAGAACAGGTGGCGCAACCAAATTAAGCACTGACTTAGTTACAAACTAACTAGTAGTTACTAAGCCCTTAGTGTGAACTTTACATCCCAACTTATGTGAGAACTTACGCACAGCAGTACAACCCTACCCAGCTAATTTCAAGACGTTGACGTCACGTCAGGTCGTCATGTGACGTCGTCACGTGGGTCACCCTGTGTAAGAGGCTCAAAGCACAAGATGTTCTGTCAGAACTTCGGTCGCTTTGGTTTCGGCACGGAGTTCCCTCCATAGTGACGCGAGTGTTGTGAAAAGGCCTTCGTATCAGCGACGCACCGCTCGCGTCCGGTGTAGACAGGGTGATACAAGGTATGAACTAAATCAATAATGTCGGTGATATATTTTGGATTCAAAAAGGCACATTTAGGCGAAAAGGGGACATTTGCATTACTAAACAAATCAGAAAAAGTAAATAAACCTATTCAGCATCCAGTGGGCATTACAGTCTAGCAAAGCTAACCTGACATCTAATAACAGCTGATGTCATATGAGCTGTCCAGTTCTGATTATGGAACAGTACGTTTGCATTTTCTGGTGTACAGTAATGATAGTACAGATAAAAACACTGACACAAACCTTATTTCACCGAATAAATCCTCCAATCCGCGCTGAGAACCGCTAACTCCTGAAGACGATAAGGGGTAACTCATCAGCTGGGCTGTTCTGACACCGCCGCTGGGTTGTCGCATTGGGGTGCGGGGAGGGGTGTATAGTTTCAGCTGTCAGTGAAAATGACCCCAAAAAACTACCCAACAGAGAGAAAATAGCCCAATAAAAGGACCCAACAGGCCCAACCCAGCGTTTGGGCTGAAAAAATAACCCAGCATTTATCCAAACCTGTATGACTTTATTTCTTCCATGGACCACAAAAGGAGCAAACTTGAAGAATCTTGATGCAGCTCTTTTCCATCCAAAAAGTTCATGTTAATTTCATAGGGACCACAGCTGTCAGTCTGCAAAAAATATCATAAAAGTTGTCCATTGTTACTTACTGCATTCAAAATAACTGCAAAGACATAATTTTAACCTAAAATCTGTCACAGCGATTGCAATTTGGAAATTAAAAACAGCTGTTTGCGATTGGAGTTTGTGCGATTCCTTCGTGAAAAGTTCAAATCCAATAACAGCAGCTGCGGGGTAAGTGGGTCACATTAGAACAGACACGATAACAATGACGGTGATCTGTGAAATATCATTAATTATGTCAAATTCTGAGTTTATCCTGATCCACCGATCCTAATGGAAATTTAAAGAAGCCCAAATCTCCAATAACCTTTCGCAAACGCGCTATTTCTTCCCCACAAACAACACTTTTTGGGCATTTTTCAGTTCAATTTATTGACAGGGTTTTTTTGTCTCCGCTGCAAGAAGTGCCAGAGCTGAGCATTTGTTTGTAGACAGTAACTACATCTATAGTCTTTGCTCGTTTGAACAGTGCCTACCTGAGCCTATGTCCTACAAATATATATATATATATATATATAGCCCATTCTTTTACAAATGTTTGTAGAAGCAGTCTGCATGCCTAGGTGCTTCATTTTATACACCTGTGGCCATGGAAGTGATTGGAACACCTGAATTCAATTATTTGGATGGGTGAGCGAATACTTTGGCAATATAGTGTATATATATATATATATATATATATATATAAGTTCTCAGTTTTTTTTTCTCTCTCAAATAAATTTTTCTCAAAAAAAAAAAAAAAAAAAAAGAAAAGAAAAGAAAATGTCTTCAAGAGGCTACGTATGATACTTATTTTAATTTTTTGCTTGCTAGCTAACAATTAGCATGCGGTACCAACCTCTGACACCAGGTGCCACTATCATTAAGCATTAAATATTACAAGGTAACAGATTACAGCTCTGGTACTTGATCTGTTGATTTATAGTTGTATAATACTCTAACAAGAATGTTTTGCAAATCGTAATCATGAAAAAAAAAAAAGATTGCTTGAAAAAAAAGAAAAAAGTTTGAGAGTCTACTAATACATGAAATCCCATGGTTAAATGAATTTACCCCAGGTTTCATATGTTTCATATGGCATTCATTGTCAAGTGTAGCAACAGGAGTTATTTCTAGTTCCCTATCTGTCACTCACTCGACGTTGTGTCGATGTAGTGATACAGTGGTCTGCACGTCACACACCGCCAGTTCACGTAACACAGTTCATTCTGTATAGGGCATTTTGTATAGGGACCCCTAGTGTCACTACTTCGACACAACGTCGAGTGAGTGACAGATAGGGAACATCCTGGTTACTTGCATAACCTCCGTTCCCTGATGGAGGGAACGAGACGTTGTGTCCCTCCTGCCACAATGCTGAACTACCCGCTGAAATGGCCGGGACCTTGCCTTGGCTCCTCAGCACAAAACCTGAATGAGTGGTTGCATACCAGCTCCTTTTATACCCGTATGTCTGGGGGAGTGGTATGCAAATACCACTCACCAATTTTCATTGGCCTTTTATCAAAGACCAGAGGTGTCTCGGGCTCCCAAGTGTGACCACTAGTGTCACTACATCGACACAACGTCTCGTTCCCTCCATCAGGGAATGGAGGTTACGCAAGTAACCAGGACGTTGTTTGATGACATTCATCACCGGGATTTTTTTTTAAAAATTGTTGGCCCATGTAAACAAAACATGCGCTAGATCAGTGTTTCCCAACCTTTTTTTCTGCCACGGCACACTTCTTACGAATAAAAAATACCACGGAACACCACTATCAAGTCATGTAGGTGTGTAATGAGGTCACAGGTGGCAAGAGCGCTAATTGGGTAATGAAAAAACAACAAATTTGCTTCTTTTCTAATTTGTAGATTTGTTCTTGCAAATTAATTCTTGCAATGCCACAGCAAATTACAGGAATGCAAACTCGTGAAGGGCAAAAAAAGGTGAGAGAATCACTGGTCCACGAAATTTTTTTTTCCAGGAATATTTTATTTTTTAATTTTGTAAAGAATTAACTAAATGCACCAATTCCAGCTATTTTAATGATTCAAGTAAAGCAAGTTAACTGCTCAATTGTGCATAATTAGCTGAAAAAATAAAGGGTATTTTGGTGTGGCTTGCTTCTGTGTCACAAATTTGTTCAATTTTATTAACTGATTAGTTCAGTGACGACTTCTGGAGATGCCACTAGGTGGCGACAAATGAGCATCTTATTTGCTATGAGTGAGTCACTGAATCATTTTGAGATGTTCACAACCAAAATCTACCAAGAGACTTTAGTGGTTAAGCATTAAAAGAAAAAAAGCAAATCTATAGTTTTCCTTCACTTTGTGCATTATTTTTATCCAAAAAGACAAAAATAATAGTCTAATAATAGTGAGTTTCAATAATGTCCTTCTCCTTCATTAAAACTTGCATGACTACAAATCTACTGACTTCAATAGAATGTTTAAGAATAATAAACACAAAGCAGATATACAGAATTGTTTTCCTTTTATCAGAAAAGAGGACAATAATAGCCTAATAATAATAATTTTGAGTTGAATAATTTTCTTTCATCATTGTAAAGCACATTTTACATGAGTTAAGTCGAGGCGTCAGCGCTCTGTTCAATGCCAGCGTCAAGCGGCGCTTTGCCCTCCACATGACAAGCGTTGCTGAAAGCGTCACGGAGGGGCGATTTTACGAGTTTGCCACGCAAGAAACTGCGAGATGTGCACAATAAACATTGAAAAAAATGTATATGAAAGAGAGAGAGAAAAAAACTGCTAGTTTCTTTGATAGCAAAGTAATAAAAGGACTCGTTTATGTTTAGGTCTTTGCGTTTTCTTGGTAAATTTAAATTAGTTCAATAACTGTGGTCTCTGATACTTGGAAACGATAAGGTAATATTTAATTAAAAGAAATTGTGAGACATTCAATATCTCTTCACAAATTTGTACAGTTTTAAATATTTCTTGTTGCTTTGTACTCTCAAAGACATTATTTATGAAGCAAAAACGTGTGTGGAAAAACACTTTGGTGTAAAGTGGCGTCACTTCATAGACTTCAGTGTATTCGGTAGCGCTGACGTGAGTCATTTGAAAGCTACTCTGCCCTTTTCTCTCCTTGATGAACAAGTGAACGAACAACATGCCCCTCTCATTCAGACGATCAGTACATGTCCCAGGTCATTCAACTTGTTTACAAATGAGGAGTTTCATGAGTGCCTCTTCTTCAGAGTTCAAGCTCCATTCCTGTCAGACACAGATTCACTGTGCACGCACTGCTGTAGCCAAGCATGCGATTGGCCGTAGCTGTAACCAATCAAGAAATCTGCCTCGGTAGGCCTGCGGTTGCCAAGCACGCAATTGACTACGAGGGTTTTAATAACCCCTGATTATTAAAAAAATAATAATAATAATTTTATGCATTTATTTATTTTGTGGAATTTGATAATTTTCTACGGCACACCTGACAATCTAGTGTGCCATGGCCAGGGTTGGGAGGGTTACTTTTGAAATGTATTCCACTACAGAATACATGCTGCAAAATGTAATTTGTAACGTATTCCGTTAGATTACTCAAGATCAGTAACGTATTCTAAATACTTTGGATTACTTCTTCAGCACTGGTAGATTTTTTCACTTGTTCTGACTATAAAAACTCTGCCAGTACAGTAAGACAAAATACACGTTAAAAATACATTCTCTGAAAAAACTAAATAGCTTATGCAGTGTTGTTTCTAAAACATGATAAATCAAATTGATCTTGTTTTAAGGATTTTTATACAGAAATTATTATCAAGAATATGATTTTTGCCCTAATAAGGTCTTACTAGAAAAAAGGAAATTATGATCTAACGTGAATTTTCTTGATAAAAAAATATGATCCTGTCTGGTAAAATGGCTTGAAATAGCATTTTAGATTAGCGTAAATCTGACAATTTACACAAGGTTTATTTCTATTTCTTCTGCTCCAAACTTACTTCAAACTTACTTCTCTGTCTGCTCGTATGAATGTAACACATCATAAGAAAGTGTTTCACCGCTGCTCAAATTGGATTGCATTATTTATATGTATAAATGTTTTCCATCTGAAAGGACCACATATTAAATGACACAAATGACAATAAAATGCAAAGTAATCTGTTCAGTAATCTAAATACTTTTGAATGTAACTGTATTCTAATTACCAATGATTTAAATTGTAACTGTAGTGGAATACAGTTACTTATATTTTGTATTTTAAATACGTATTCCCGTTACATGTATTTCGTTACTCCCTAACCCTGGCCGTGGCACAGTGGTTGGGAAACACTGTGCTAGATATATATTTTTGCCTGTTTCGATGCCTCTCGCTGTAGTAGGCTCAGTAATGTCTCGGGTTACTTGACTGTAACCCTTGTTCCCTGAAAAAGCGGAACGAGATTCTGCGCTTGATTAAGCGCTTATGGGAACGTATTTAGTGACCAGCTGTGAATATGTGTGCAACACGTCAATGAAATTGACTAGAACCTTTATAGCCTCTGTTGGTGACATCATCAGAATGCGCCAGTACCAGGGGCTATAAATAGATGTGCCACAGGTGCATCATCAGGTATATTTGTCTGAAGAGCAGTCCTGGGACATCCTCAGTGCGGCAATGAAGCGCAGCATCTCGTTCCGCTTTTTCAGGGAACAAGGGTTACAGTCAAGTAACCCGAGACATTCCCTGTCAAAAGCTACACTTAATGCTGCGCTTGATTAAGTGCTTATGGGAACGAGAATACCCACGCCGCCATACTGTGGGTGTCTGGACCCCTTACGGTTGTGTAGTGTGTGCTCACAAGAACGCGAAAGGTCTCAGACATGAGCTTGTGATGTTGACTCAAGGACATGAGAGCCTGGAGTGGCATGAACATCCAAACTATAAAATCTTATGAATGTGTGTGGAGAGGACCAGCCTGCCGCATTACAAACATGCTGCAGAGGGGCACCCCCCGCCAAAGCTTTAGAAGAAGCGACCCCCCTGGTAAAACGAGCCCTGATGCCTACTGGCGAAGCTTGACTGCGCGCCTCATAGGCAAGGGCAATAGCATTCCTCACCCAATGTGACATTGTCTGTTTTGTGGCGGCCACCCCCCTGTTATGGCCCCAATGACAAACAAATAGTTGCCCTGACTTACGCCACCGGCAAGTACGGTGGACGTAGGCCTGAAGAGCACGGACTGGACACAGTCTGTGAAGTCTCTCCTGATCCGGCATTGTGAACGGCGGAGGACAGAAGGCCTCAAGAGTGACCGGATGTACGGTCGAGAAAGGAACCTTAGGCAGGTAGTCAGGATGAGGATGCAATATCACTTTCGCCATTCCTGGGGCAAAGTCTAAGCAGGGTGGCAAGACAGACAGAGCCTGCAAATCCCCAATTCTTTTAAAAGAAGCAATAGCCATAAGAAAAACCATCTTTAGAGTCAGGAGCTTGTCAGACACCGACTCTAGAGGTTCAAAGGGGGTCTCAACCAGACCCTCAAGGACTATAGCTAAGTCCCATGAAGGGATCCTGGTTCTAACGGGAGGCCTGAGTCGCATGGCCCCACGGACGAAGCGAGCGAGCAAAGGATGTTTCCCCAGTGGCACCCCGTCAATCAAGGCGTGGCAAGCCGACAGAGTGGCCACATAAACCCTGAGAGTGGCGGGGCATGTGCCTACTGATAATTTCTCCTGCAGGAAGTCCAGAACTGAAGCAATCTGGCAATTAACTGGATCTGCATTATGTGCAGTGCACCACCTTTCAAAGACACCCCATTTATTGGCATAACTTTTTCTAGTGGAAGGAGCCCTAGCACTCAGAATGGTCTCAATAACTTCAGGTGAAAACCCAGTGTCCCTCAGTTGGTACCCTTCAGGGGCCAAACATGAAGGTTCCACAGCTTGGGCCGGGGATGAAATATTGTCCCCTGCGCTTGAGACAGAAGGTCCCTCCTCTCCGGTATTGCCCAAGGCGAGCCGTCGAGGAAAGCTACTATCTCGGAGAACCATACCCTGTTCGGCCAACGTAGCGCTATCAGTAAGAGGCATGATCCTTGTTGACGAACTCTGGCTAAAACTCCCGGGAGCAGAGAAACCGGAGGAAACACATACAGGCGCATTTTGGGCCATGCATGCACCATCGCGTCCAGACCCAGGGGGGCTGGGTGACTCAGAGAGAAGTAGAGGGGACATTGCGCTGTCTGTTGGGAGGCGAAGAGGTCCACCTCTGCTTCATAAAACCTTAACCAGATTTTTTTCACTACCTTGGGGTGGAGTTTCCATTCTCACAGCGGTATTTTCTGTCTGGACAGTAAATCTGCTCCCACATTCAGGCATCCAGGGATATATACTGCTTTGAGTGACAGGAGCTTGCCCTGGGCCCAAAGGAAAATCTGCCGTGCTGGTCTGACCTCCTTGGTGATTTATGTAAGAGACTGCCGCTGTGTTGTCCACCTGCACCAGGACATGGCAGCCTCTCAGATGCTGGAGGAAGTACTTCAGGGCCAGAAATACAGCCATCAACTTGAGACAATTGATGTGCCAATCGAGCTGATGACCCTCCCATTTCCCTTGAGCAGGACGACCACTTAAGACCGCTCCCCAGCCCGACAGGGAGGTGTCTGTCGTTAGCAATCTGCGACGGCAAGACACACCTAGAATGGGACCCAAGGCGAGGAACCGGGGTCTGAGCCACATAGAGAGGGTACGTAGCCCGCGGCGCATAACCCTTATCTGCCTTCGGGGATTGGCCCTTGGATGAAATCCCCTGGCTTTGAGCCACAACTGAAACGGTCTCATATGCAAAAGGCCCATAGGTGCCATGAGACCTAACATTCGTTGATTCTGAAGAACAGTGCGATCTTGGCCTAGCCTGACTTTGCTCAGGGTATTCTGAATGGTCTCGATTTGAGCGGGAGACAGCTGTGCCCGCATCGTGATCAAATTCCATGCGATCTCTAAATATGTCGTTCTCTGGGCAGGAGAAAGAACGCTTTTCTTGTCGTTGAGTCTCAACCCCAGAGAAACTAGATGAGCTAAGACGACATTTCCATGCTGTAATGCCAGTTCTTGCGATTGTGCTAGTATCAGCCAGTCGTCTATGTAATTCAAAATGCGGATACCCTGAAGTCACAATGGAGCTAGTGCTGCATCCATGCACTTTGTGTATATGCAAGGTGATAAGGCTAGGCCGAATGGAAGAACCCGATATTGGTAAGCTTTGCCCCTGAAAGCAAACCTCAGGAACTTCCTGTGTTGTGGCAGTATTTCTATATGAAAGTATGCGTCCATGAGATCGATCATGACTAACCAATCGCAATGTTGAATTTGTGACACGATCGTCTTGACAGTGAGCATCTTGAACTTGAGCGCCTTGACTGAGCGGTTCGAGCCTCGAAGATCTAAAATCGGACGCAATCCCCCATCCATCTTGGGAACCAAGAAGTATCTGCTGTAGTAACCTGACTCTCTCTCTGGAAGGGGAACATGTTCTATAGCCCCCTTGACCAGAAGAGATTGCAGCTCTTGTGACAGTAAATGTGCTTGTTCCGGTTCCACGGTAGTGGGGGCCACGCCGTTGAAATGTGGAGGACAGCGAATGAATTGAATTCTGTAGCCCTTTTCTACTGTCTTTAGGACCCACATAGAAATACCTGGCAGTAGCTTCCACACTGCCAGGTTCTCTGAAATGGATACTAACTTTGATAGTTCCCATTGAGGGGATGTTGGGTGTTCCGTGTCCTGGGCGACAACAGGAAGCATTGGAACACTCAACATTTTGCTGAAAACTGCTGCCTCCCGAAACACCAGAGGCGGTGGGGATGGAGAGGTTTCGTGGGGGTGTCGGGAAGGAGCGGGTAGATGTTTTGCGTGCCCCGTCCCAAGGGGGGATACCCCCACAATGCTGAGCGCAAGACCACCAGGACTTCTTTTTTTTGGAAATAATGGTCTTGAGGTCTTGCTTTGGAGGCTGCTGAGCACGACTCGCCACACTTTGTTTTTGAGCCTTCCTTCTAGAAGGACCGGGGCGAGGCTGGGTGGCCGGTAGCCCCTCCCCCTGAATGCGGCGAGGAAGGAATTGCACAAAGGCTTCCTCGTGTTTTTTCACCTCCCGAAACCTGGTGATGACTGTATTCACCGAATCACCAAACAGGCCAGAAGGTGAGACCGGGGCATCAAGTAGGAATACTCTGTCCTTATCCTTGATGCCCGTGAGGTTTAGCCACAGATGCCTCTCCGTGCTGACCAAAGCAGCCATTGAACGACCGACAGCATGAGCCATCTGCTTGGTTGCACGGAGAGATAAATCTGTGGCTCGATGAAGCTCTGAGAATGCTTCCTCATCGATTGTACTACCCGCACTCAGGTCCTTCAACAGATCAGCCTGGTATGCCTGTAACACCGCCATGGTGTGTAGCGCAGCACCAGCCTGACCTGCTGCTTGATAAGCTTTCCCCACAAGTGTTGAGGCGGTACTACACGGCTTTGTGGGAAGAGTTGGTCTTTTTAATGATGATATCGAACCAGGCGAGAGATAGCCCGCGAGCGTCTCTTCTACCTGTGACATCATCGTATACCCCCATGCCTCAGCACCCACGATAGTCGAATATGTTGACGTTGAAGGCACAAAGATATGGGAAGTATAAGGTTTCCCCCATGAACGAGTTATCTCGTCATGGAGATCTTCAAAGAAGGGGAGAGACTGATTTTGTGTTCCCTTCCCCTGGCCACCAGACAGAAATCTGTCTTCTAGTTTCGATCGTTTGGGGGTCTCTTGTTCGCGTGGCCAGTCTAGCTGTAATCTGGCCACCGCATGAGTAACCACCTCGAGTAATTCCTCAACTGCTTTGTCATCATGTGAGGAACGTTCAGAGGTAGCCAACTCAAAGTCCGCAGACCCAAGAGATTCATCGTCCCCCTCATGAACCGAAGAGGCACCAGGGCGCGCTTCGAGATCACGTGAGGGACAAACTGGATCTGGAAAGAGAGCGAGGGATGGACCCATCTCTCGCTCCTCAGCCAGATCCATACAGTACACAAGCCCCACAATGGAATGGTGGCTGCTGGCTCTTGGAAGTAAGCAAGACAAGCACGCAGTGTCTTCACTGTGAACAGCTCACAATGCTCACACTCGCCTCGCTCCAACGCAAGAGAAGCGTGCTCTTCCCCCAAACAAACAAAACAAAACTGGTGTGTGTCCGATTCAGCCATAGGATGTAAGCATGGAAATACACACCGTTTGCTTTGTTGATCGCTCATTTTTTCTTTCTTTTGTCTTTTCCACACATGAATGACAGAGAAAGAGAAAGTTTTCTGCACACTGCCTGACAAATCTAACTCCTGTCAGAAGAAAAATAGAGAGCTGAGAAGCTGTAGAAGCACAAACACAACACAGAGTGGTCTGAAGACAAAAGACCTGATGATGCACCTGTGGCACATCATTTATAGCCCCTGGTACTGGCACATTCTGATGATGTCACCAACAGAGTCTGTAAAGGTTCTAGTCAATTTCATTGACGTGTTGCACACATATTCACAGCTGGTCACTTCTAAAGATGTTCCCATAAGCGTTTAATCAAACGCAGCATTAAGTGTAGCTTTTGACAGGGAACAAAATATATCCTTGAGAATTTCACAGGCCGAGGGACAACCAAACAGCTGGATGATGTTTGAACAGAAAGCGTACACCGTTTCCTCAAGCAGATCTGCATATTCCTTTAACTTGACATTGCGCCGAAGCACTATGAGTTCATTGATTTGGGCAACACTAGCACGAATCATGCCTCTAAACAAAGTATTTAAAACGAATGCCATATGAAACAAAAAAATATATATATTTGTAGGACAGGCTCAGGAAGGCACTAAGACATTTAAAAAATAAAAATAAAAATTTACCTAGTGACATTTTTTTTTTTTTCACATTGCGGTTCAGGGTTTCCGTAGTAAGTTCTTCACTGTAACCCAGATTTGTGTTTTTTCTTTTTATTTCTTTAAGGAGGGACATACATTTTTGTGGTAATCAATATTATGCCACAAATGCTGTTGAGCTTAATTTGTATTGAACCCGGAATTTTCCTTTAAAAGCTCTGAGTTACAGTTTATCTTTTGGTTTTGGTTTAGAGATTTTGGAAAAACCCCTATCAGTAGTTTTTATTTATTTATTTATTTATTTTTTGTCCTGGAGCAAAGCCTCTACATAGATTTGGTGCATGAGAGCAAAGATGTCTTTATTATGAAATGTTCACTTCTCCAAATTATCTGGGTTTATTTGCGGGACTGGTGTTCAGTTAATGCCAGAATGATGCCTGCAAGTATATATCAGGGTGAAAATAATAGAGAAGTTAATAAAACCTTTTGTATCTCAGTGTAGTTTCATTTTAGCACAAAGCCTTGATTTGTTTTCATGGGGGATGCCAGCATAAATGTCTGCACTTTCTTGGATCTCTGTGATGGCATTAATATTGCAGTACGGAGGCTTGATTAAAAACATACCATTGTTTTGTGTCTCCCTAAGATGTGACCAGCATAACTGCAAGAATGCACTTCAAGAATGACAACTAGAAATACACGCATCACCTTTATCACGCTAAAGATCTCACGCTCATGTTTCTCAGTTTCCTCCACCACATAATGTGTTTCCTTCCCCTAATGGGATGACATCCAGTCCGAGCATCTTAAGAGTCTGATCAATAAGAAAAGCAGCATGCAGAGAGATTTGATCAGATCTCAATATCGCGGCTCTGCAATGACCTTCTGAATCCAATTTGATTTTCTTGAGAGAAAGAGAGAGAGAGAAGAGGCTCTCAGGTTCAGATCCGCTGTCTTATTGATTGTGCTGCTAAACTACAGCACTTACCAAAGAACATGCACAATGTCTTCATCCCAGGATGCTAACCACTGAATAAACAGCCAGAGAAAAAATACAGTTGTTAACGGAGGGCCCAGAGGGAACTTTGGCCACATCTGACATCTTAACTGTGTGATCGATATGTGTCTTTGTACAGCTGTGCGCTGGAGGTAATTGGCATCCTGGTGTAGCTGGATTCTAGCTGACAGTATCTGATTCCTGTGGGACCATTCAGTTTGAGTAGTGGCTTGTTACAGAGCACTAGAGATGCTGTGTGATGGACAAAAGCTGAACTTACTACTATCAGACTTAATATGGATGCACATTCCATAGAAAACACAACTTAATATTAAAGTTATAGGCCTGTTGACAAAACCGTCATGCTCATTCAAACTGATAAGTGAAGAAAGCTGATTTTGTGTGCAAATTCCCCCCCCCCCCAAAAAAAAAAAAAAAAAAGATTTGTATCTTTGATAATTAAGTTGATATTTCAAGGAATTGTTCACCCAAAAATGAACATTTTGTCATAATTTTCTCACCCTTATGTTGTTTCAAACCTTTATTAATGTCTTTCTTCTGTTTAACACAAAAGGAAATGCTAGGCAGTATGTTAGTCTCAGTCAGCATTCACATTCATAGCATCTAAGCAAGTAAGATTTCATAAGATGAAAAAGCAGACAAAGTTTTTAAAAGTACACTTTTTTTCTTTTCTTTTTTTTAAGATTCATGTATTTCAATTTCATACCAAAATTCCATCTTATGAATTGAGTAATCTTTAATATATATATATACACAGTACACAGCATAATTGAGTACACCCCCTCTGAAACCTAACAAATTCAGCTCTATCTCTTTACAAATAACCCATATCTGGTGTTCATTTATAATGTAATTTTTAAGCAACTCTGGTTTATCAGATACTAATGCAACATGTCAATATTAAACAAGAAAGAAATGACTTTCTTATCAAAATGATAAAAGGCCATGTTGCAAAAATGAGTACACCTTCCTGAAAGTTATAATATAAAACTTAATAAAATATTTTCTGGTGCTAGATGTGGGACATTGTGGAGATACGGAAAAATCCATACCGTCTCTTTCACTTTTCCAAATTGGCGGGAAACCAATAAGGAAGGAAGGAGAAAATGATATAAGAGAGAGAGAAATGGAAGAGGGGGAGTGAAGAAAATAAAAACGCGCAGGTTATCTAAGCGGGACACACGCTACCTGAAGGCTAGTCGTTGCCATTTGTTACTGGATTCTCTGTGTGCGCTGACCGGGTGCGATCGCAAAGATGACGGAGGAATTGAGCTCTGCACGGTTCGCCTGCCTAGTGCAACATAACTCCAGCCTGTCTCACCTGCCACAGGTATTAGCATTGTTGTCCATCCTCTTTTAACCCCACGCAAAGACTCCAAACTTTTTTCCAGGCCCTGAATGTTCAGTGGTGGGGCTGCTACATAGCTGGCTTCATGCAGTCAACACACACACAAACATACATGCTCACAACACGCACACACAGACGTATTGTGAATCAAGGACTCTTTTGGTGAAATCAAATGAAAGTCTGAACTGAATTTAAGCAGCAATCTCCTTGGTACAGTGTAAAAGGGCCCTGGAGCAGATAGGGTCAAGGGCCTTGCTCAAGGGCCCAACAGTGGCATCTTGGCAGTGCTGGGGCTTGAACCCCCAACCTTCTGATCAGTAACCCAGAGCCTTAACTGCTGAGCCACCACTGCCCACTAGGACCATTACAAAGCGATGTCCATGTGCTGACTGTTCTAATGGCCTGACGAGGTCCATTCCAATTCTCTCAAAGGGGACCTTGATCAGAGGGAGAGGGCGCAATGGTGCTTTTGGGGTGGCCAGTGGGTTAACCAGCTGGCATTCACGGCATGCCGCACACCACCTGCGGACATCGCCGCCAATGCCCGGCCAATAGAAACGGGCTATTAGACGGTTCAGTGTTTTCCTTTCTCCTAGGTGACCCGCCATGGGATTATAATGAGCCGCCTGGAATACCATTTCCCGACGGCTCCTTGGAATCAAAAGTTGGGTTGTATCCTCTTTGGTCCGAGTGTCCTGTGTCACTCGATACAACCGCTCATTTATAATTGCAAAATAGGGGTATGAAAGGGCGATGTCAGGCTGGTGTCGTTGACCATCGATGACTCTCACTTGGTCAAAGGCGTGTTTGAGGGTTTCGTCTCGCGAAACCCTCAAACTCCAAAGGGAAATCCCCGTCAGGGAATTCCCTGAGAAGGGGAGGGGCTGCAGCCTCTCCCCCTCTCTCGTCATCATGATGTGGAGCTGTCGAGGACGGCCCCGGCTCTGTCTCCCCTGCCAAAGCATCGCACATCACACATCTCCCTATTTTCATACAGGACCCATCCGCGCAAATTTCCTTTAATAAAACTCTAAAATCAGGCCAATCAGTTCCCAAAATCAGCGGATGGGTGAGGCAGGAACTAACCGCAGCCTCCACTCTATGCTTTTTCCCCCAAAATTTAATTGTCAGGGTCACCAGCGGATACTTGTGAATATCCCCGTGTACACATTTCACCTTCACCGTTTTAGTTGTGACCAATGCCTTGGGTTGAACCAGGCGTTGGTGGATAGTGGTTTGATTACAACCGGTATCCACCAACGCTTGGTGAGTACCCCCCTTGGCACTTACTGGTATCCGGTACGCTCCGGCCCGGTCGGGGTCAGCCTGTGGGAGGTCAGAGACCCGCACCACCATCCCCAGCTCCATCAGAGGACACTGATCTCGGAAGTGGCTCGGGTCTCCGCACCTCCAGCAGGCCGGCCCAGGCGCTACGCCCGCACTTGCGTCGGCGGGCGCCCCCCCTGAGGGGGAGAGCGGCGGGGCATTGGAGTAGGGGAAGGTGGTGTCGCCTCCCACACCCAGGGAACTGGTCTCAGGGGCTGAGGTCCTCCTCGTCTGCGTGGGGCAGGAACGGGTCCTGGAGAGAGAGCAGAATGAGAGGAGAGAGGGGAGGGGGAAGAAACAGAGGGAGGAGAGAAAATGTAGGAGGGCTCTTCTGCCCTCGGGATCGCCGCCATGTAGTCCTCCGCAAGTCGGATAGCTTCCTCCAACGACGCGGGGCGGTGGCACTGGACCCACTCTGCCGTCCCTTTTGGCAGTCGATCTGTGAACTGCTCCAGTACCACCTGGTCGATAATTCCCTGGATGTCGCGATCCCCCACTAGCAGCCATCTTCGGCAGGCGTCACGGAGCTGCTGGGCAAAGGCAAATGGGTGGTCGGAGCTCTCCAACTTCAAGCTCCGGAAGAATTGATGACTTTCCTCCGGAGCGCGAACAACCCGTTGCAAGATGGCTCTTTTCAAATCTCCGTAGGCCAGGAGGCTCTACGCTGGCAGTTGTTGAGCCGCGAGCTGGGCTTCCCTGGACAATAGTGGGATCAGTCGGGCTGCCCATTAGCCGAGCAGCCAGCCCCAAATCTTGGCGGTCCGCTCAAACAAATCCAGGAAGGCCTCAGGGTCGTCCGCCGCCCCCATTTTCTGTAATGCTGGTGGGGGTAACGGCGTGTGAGTGTCCGGGGTTGTGGCTGAGGATGCCTCCTGGCTGAGGAGGCTCCGGATCGCCTGCCGGTCCTCGGCTTGAGCATGCAGGAGCTTGACAAACCGGCGGTCTTGATCTTGTCAGAGCTCAAGCAGTGTCTGTTGGTGGCTCTGATGTAGGCTGGCAAGGGCTTGGAGGATCTCCGCCAACTGGGAGGACTCTACGGGACGACCTCCATCCATCTTCGACCCAAACTTCAATCCCAGGTTTCGGCACCAGTGTAAAAGATGAGGCGAGAAGCAGTTTTCCTTCTTACGGTGAGGCTTTATTTTTCCTCTTCACCACACCACTTTCCAATTTTCCTTTTTAGCACTAAGCTAAATCCTATCACACACTGTTTTCACAAATAAACTTTCACTAACAATCCTTGCTCTGGCTCGGCTCTGTCGTGTCCAGTCTCTCTCTCTCGTCTGAGTGCTGCGTGGCCCTATTTATGCCGCTCTCCCCGTGCTCACTGTAATTAGAGACAGGTGGTAGACATACTTTAGCTCAGGTGTAAGTGCCCTTACCGCTTTCTCTCTCTCCGGAGAGATGCTTGACCACGCCCCCGCTGCCACATACAGTTTGTGTTTTCATTAGTTTTTTTGTTATTTTGAGAAAAAAAATACAAATACTGTTTGAAAAGTGAACATTGTGTAACTGTTTTTTCTATGTTTTCTTAATGTTTTTCTTTCTTTTTTTTTTTTTTTTTTTAACCTGAAAACCTTGAATTTTTGAATGTGTCATTTAAGTCCATATTCAGTGTGTTATTGTGGGTATTGTGTATCGGTGGTTTATGAGCTATTTACCGGGAAATTGATTTTATATATATATAATTTTATTTTTTTACTTGTCTGGCGCCCAAACAATTTGATTCAATTTACCTTTATTAATTCTTCGAATTTAACTTGGGACAGCCACTGTTACATAAGTGGCGCCCAAACAGGGACCTAGGACACTTGAACACTTGAATACCTGAAGACTTGGAACTTGAACTTTGAATTTGAGTTTCACTAAATGATGACTTGAGGTTGGTCATTGTCAACACTTTAAACTGCTTAATTTTGTGTTTATGACATTGTGGAATATAAACTGAACTGGAACAGCTTTGTTCTTTAGAACTGAAAAGTTTTGTGGGAAAATGCTTTTTGTTTTGTGAACTCAAGTTCACATTGCAAAAAAAAAAAAAATCTTGTTAACCCTTTGTTGAACTGCTGCCAAACTGATTGACCTAACTAAGATGTGAAAGCTGTGGTAACTATCAATTAAGTCATTGATATCTAATTGTTGTTACATGACATTAAGTGAATTGTGGGGTGAATTGTTGGGACAGACACATGTCACACTGAACTGTTGGTGTACTCTGTTGTAATTTATTTTTTCAAACACTCATACGTTCCTTTTATATCCAAACATTAGCTGACATTTCACTACATTTTTACACTCTACACATACATTGACAATCAAAATGGCGGCCACTCCTCCCTCTCCGTCCACTTTTGTGGAGTTGGAACCCCCAGACATTGCTACTCCAGACTGGCTTCCTGCACTCCGTCCTCAGCTCTCTTTGCCTGGACCCCTTCGTGCTCCTCTCCACTTCACTCCCACTCAAGCCAGCACCACCAACTTCCCAGGAACCCATGTGTGGTTTGCATCTTCAAAACTAGCTGGCAGTGCTCCTGTTCAAACCCTCACCTGGGAACAGGAACAGAATGTTGACCTCATGCAGATATGTACATCACCAGAGCTTTCATCTCTATCTTCAGTAGCACAGCAGGACTTGCCTGGCATCCTACCAACTCCTGGAAAAGAAATGCATCAACTCACTCAACAAGTGAAAGGAAACTGGGACACGTTGAGGGAACATATCCAAACCCATGAGAAAACCATTGGTGAACTCGCCCAAGAACTTAAAACAATGTCTGCACCTCACGACAGCCTGATTGCTAACCTTGCTGATAAACTCATGCACAACCAACAAGAAGTGCTCACACACATTTCTGAAAGTAAACAGCATGTGAAGAAAGAGACTGATCAACTCACTAAATCAATTAAAGTTATGATTTCTGATGAACTTCACAAAGCTAAGACTACCTATGTGCATCATCTGCATCACCAGTGACCGCTCTGTTGCCTCTTGCCACTCCTGCTGTAAAGAGTGATCATTTTAAGATTACATTTCCTACTTTTGGGAGACAGTCAGATGATGTGGACCCCTTGCTCTATTTAACCCAATGTCAGGATTTCTTGGTGTTACATCCTCTTACTGATGCTGACATCCTGGTCACTTTCTGCACTGTCCTTTACGGTACTGCCCGGGACTGGTGGGAATTTGCACGATCCTCTGTAACAACATGGGATGAGTTCGAATCTGCTTTCCTCTCTGCTTTCCTCTCAGAGGATTATGAAGACGAGCTGGCTGAGAGGGTCCAAACAAGAACACAGGGAGGAAGGGAGAGCATTAGAGACTTTGCATTTACATACAGAGCACTCTGCAAAAGGTGGAAGCCCACCTTGATGGACAGTGAATTGGTGAAAATGATTCTAAAAAATATTAACCCACACCTTGCGAGCCAGCTACGCAGTCGGGTGAACACAGTCGACGAACTGGTGAAATTAGGCCAACAGCTCGAAAAAGACCACAAACAACAACTACAATATGAAGAACATGTGAGTTTCAAGCAACCCCTATTCATGCCTCAAAGACCGATTTCCAACCACCCGGCAGAGAAGCTGCCTTCAGTGCAATGCTGGCGATGTAAAGGCCATCACTCACCTGGCAACTGTCCTCACTTTGTCTCTTCTCAATCCCAGTCACCTTAGTCCACCAGCCAACACCATTCCTCCAGTAGCAAGCGGACAACATTTCCAGCTTCTAAAACTGCTGGTCCACCTGGCAATCGCTCTGTGTCTGCCACCTTTCCCCACAAGTCACCAACAACTTGTAGGAAACCACCACCTACTGCAATTGTTCCACAACAATTAGTTATACCACTCAGTATTGGTACCTGGAAGGGAAAGGCCATTGTTGATACTGGCGCTAGCTACACCCTTCTACATGAGAATCTCTGGAAGGAGCTCACTTCACAAAGACTCCATCCATGGACCCAGGGTCCGCTCTACCTAGCCAATGGGGAAGCAGAAATTCCATTAGGATGGATAAACATACCAATCACCCTTCACCAAAAAGTATTCAACATACCTGCTGTTGTTCTTACAGCCAAAGCCCTGGCTTATGCAGTCATGTTAGGACTGGACTTATCTTCTCCAGTGAGTTGCAGATCAATGTGGCAGACCAAAGGTATTCATTTAAGTCTAATCCTAAAGAGGATTATCCTTTCCAGCCAGGAAATGCTAGCATACCAGTTATCAGCTCCCAACACCTAAGGGGAAAGGTGGGAAATAAAAATCCCAACAGCCTCTCCTTACTAGCATCTGTTTCTCCTCCTCAACTTGATATATCTCAACCACCAGCCTACCTGGATGAAAAGACACTAATTGACACTGCTGTAAATTATGCCCACTTACTTCCTGAAGGCGAGCAACAGCTATGGCAGATCCTAGAGTCAAACCCTCAAGTTTGTACCCTTCGTCCAGGATGTACTGAAGTTCTACAGCATCACATATATACTACCCACCAAGTGCCTATAAAACAAAGTCTGTACCGCACGACACCTGCCAAACAAGCTGTCATAAAAGAGCAGCTGGAGGAGATGTTGACTGCTGGCATCGTAGAACCGTCACACTCTGGATGGGCCTCACCTATCGTCTTGGTCCCTAAAAAAGATGGAAGCCTCAGGTTTTGTGTGGATTACAGGAAGTTTAATGCCATTACAGAGAATGATGTGTACCCTTTACCCAACATCACTGAGATTTTAGAGTCATTGTCTGGAGCGGCCATCTTTTCCACCATTGACCTTAACAGTGGCTACTGGCAGGTGAGCATGGATCAAGAAAGTAAACCAAAGACTGCTTTCATAACTCCATCCAGATTGTTTCAGTTTAATGTTATGCCATTTGGGTTAAAAAATGCCCCAGCAACTTTCCAACGGCTAATGGAGAGTGTTCTAGGAGAATTGCATGGAAACATTTGTTTTGTCTACATTGATGACATAATTATTTACTCACCATCTGTAGCCCAGCACTTCTTCAACCTCCAGGCTGTTCTACCATCAATTAAAAAAAGCACATTCTGCCTTCAGGAAATAACCTTTCTGGGACATGTCGTCAACGTCAAAGGAATATCTGCAGACCCAAGTAAAGTGGAGGCTATACGGTCTTACCCTGTGCCCACCAATATCAAGGAGGTTCAGCGCTTCCTGGGGTTAGCTGGGTGGTACCACCGGTTTGTACCAAACTTCTCCAGGATCGCTGAACCTATCAATGCACCGATAAAAAGGATGTTCATTCCTCTGGTCACAACAATGTCAGCAAGCCTTTGAACATTTGAAATCCTGTCTTACCTCTCCTCCCATTCTTGGCCATCCTGACTTCCTTTCACTGTCTACACGGATGCCAGTGACACTGGTTTGGGTGCCGTGTTGACCCAGTGCAAGGAACAAGGATTGGAACAGTTTATTGCTTATGCCAGCAGAACCCTGAACAAACAGAGACCAATTACACAGCTACCAAAGAAGAATGTTTGGCTGTAATCTGGGCCCTGGAAAAATGGCACCACTACCTAGAGCACAAACTGTTCACTGTCATCATGGACTACTCAGCGCTACAATGGGTAATGTCTTCCACAAAAACCATGAGTCGCCTCATCAGGTGGGCCTTGCGACTTCAGAGATTTGATTTTATCATTGAATATCACAAAGGAAAACTAAATATGGCACCTGATGCTCTCTCTCGGATTCACACCAGTTGTAGCCTGTACACCAGCCAACAGGAGAATGCTGAACTTCCGATGTCTCCAGCTACCATCTGGGAGGAACAGCACAAAGACCCTGTAATCGCAAACACACTTCAAGCACTAGCAGAAAATGATTCCCCTCTAAAGGACCAGTATGAGATGGTGGAGGATAAACTCTATCATAAAACTCACCTGCCAAACAATCAAGTTCATTACAGAGTGTACATTTCTAGCCTTGTGTCATCCATTCTACACCACTACCACTCAAATCCCTGGAGCGGCCATGTAGGCATTTATAAGACCTATAAGTGTATCCATGATGTTGCATTCTGGCCTGGAATGTGGACTGACATAAAACACCATGTTAAGAAGTGTATTAAATGCCAGACACTTAAGGGAGAGTATCAGAAACCTGTGGGCAAACTGCAACAAATCACCACCACCCATCCCAATGAGATGCTTGGAGTGGACTTTATGGGGCCAATGCCACGCAGCACTCAGCAAAATGAGTACCTCTTGGTCCTTGTAGATTATTACTCCCACTGGGTGGAATTTTTCCCTATGCGCAACGCTAACGCTCAGCCTGTTGCATTACTTCTTTGGAAGGAAATTCTAACCCGTTGGGGGGTGCCGGACTTATAGTCAGATAGAGGTACACAATTTGTGTCATCGCTGTTCAGAGAACTGTGTCAAAAGTGGAATATCAAGCCTAAACTGACAACATCATACCATCCACAAACAAATATGACCAAGAGGGTTAATCGTACACTCAAATGCATGATTTCTGCTTACGTGGACAACAATCACAGAAAACGGGACCAATACTTACTGGAACTTCGTTTCGCTATTAATTCAGCTGTCCAGGAAATGATTGGATGTCCCCAGCAGAGCCTCATTTAGGGAGGAAACTGCAAAGTCCCATGGACAAATTGTTACATGGCAAGAATCTGACTCCAGACTGCACATCTTACAGTACTGTCCACCATCTAACTGAGCTCCAGACCAAAGCCATGGAATGCTGTAAAAAAGCATAATAGAGACAGTTTCGGAATTATAATAAACACAGGATCATGTGTGGATGAGAACCTTTCCCCAGTCTAGTGCAAAACACCACTTTACTGCAAAATTGGCTCAAAAATGGAAAGGCCCTTACCTTGTTGTAAAGCCATGGTGGGTCCATTTAATTATCGAGTAGCGCTAGAGTCCACTGGTGAGGATGTACGCACAGTGCATGTGTGCAACCTGAAACCGTGCTTTCCCACTGCCGCAGAGCTGGAATGCCAGGAGAGAATAAAGCTCCACCAAATATTCAGTGAATCTTCTGATGAAGAGGAGTTCATTGGATTTTAATTTTAATTCACACTTCTACAACCGTGGGTTGTCTTCTCCAGTGGGGGAGAGTGTGGCGATACGGAAAAATCCGTACCGTCTCTTTCACTTTTCCAAATGGGCAGAAACCAATGAGGAAGTAAGGAGAAAATGATATAAAAGAGAGAGAGAAACTGAAGAGGGGGAGCGAATAAAATAGAAATATGCAGGTTATCTAAGCGGGACACATGCTACCTGAAGGCTAGTCATTGCCATTTGTTACTGGATTCTCTGTGTGCGCTGACCGGGTGCAATCGCAAAGTGATGGAGGAACTGAGCTCTGCACGGTTCGCCTGCCTGGTGCAACATAACTCCAGCCTGTCTCACCTGCCACAGGTATTAGCATTGTTGTCCATCCTCTTTTAACCCCACGCAAAGACTCCAAACTTTTTTCCAGGCCCTGAATGTTCAGTGGTGGGGCCGCTATGTAGCCGGCTTCACGCAGTCAACACACACACACATACACGCTCACTACACACGCACACACAGACGTATTGTGAATCAAGGACTCTTTTGGTGAAATCAAACGAAAGTCTGAACTGAATTTAAGCAGCAATCTTCTTGGTACTGTTTGTGTTTTCATTAGTTTTTTGTCATTTTGAGAAAAAAAAAATACAAATATTGTTTGAAAAGTGTAATTGGTTAAAGTGTAAAAGTTTTACTTATCTCATTGAATCACTCTCAGACTCAATGCTGACAACAAATGGACCACATGGGAAAAGAAAATGATTTAATTGTACAAAAGGGAACAATGGCACAAGAGTATAAGCAAACACTGTTACTGGCTGAAAATACAGTAGCAAAAGTAATACAGAAATTCAAAAAGAATGGACTTGTGACAAGATTGCTGAAATGTTCAGACAGTCGCTGTAAGCTTTCACCTCATGATGAGCGATTTTTACCAAGAATTTCCAAGCACGTGCATCAGAGCTGGCAAAAGCTGTGGGAAGCCAAACTGGAGGGATTGTTTCATCTCACACAGTAAGACACACTCTGCAAAGAAGTGGAATGCATGGTTGTTGTCCACACAGGAAGGCACTGCTGAACCCAAAGCATAAAAAGCTTGTTTAGCTTTTGCCAAGGCCCATACTGATAAAGGTGCAGACCTTTGAGAATCTATAAACTTGTCTCATGAGCCCAAAGTCACTTTTTGTTTTTGGATCTGATGGAATCCAAAATGCATGGCATCACACGGGAGTACAGTGGGAAGTGCATGGTACCCACAGTGATGTACATTGGTGGTAAAGTTCTTATATGGGGATTTAGGTGTGCTGAAGCTGTGGGGGAATTGTACTTCGTCAATGGTACAATGAACTCACAGATGTTTTTTTGTTTTGTTTTTTGTTTTTTGTTTGTTTTTACCGTGACAACAACCCTAACATTTTTCCAAAGCCACTGCTGCATACCTATGGATAAATAAGATAGTATGTCACCCAACATCAACCCTATTTAAGCCCCAGTGGGGTGCAAGTCGAGCATAACTCCCCATTAAACAGAGTACATCCTCCAGGAGTGGAAGAGGATGTGCGTGACAATATGTCATGAACTTGTACACTTGATGTCAAGAAGGGTCAGAGCATTATTTAAAAGTTATGGAGGACATTCTAAGTACTAAAATATTGTACACTATTTGAATTTATTCAAGGGTGTACTCATTTTTGCAACCCTTTACTTAAGCAAAACTGCCTAATTTTATTATTTTACAGATATTGATAACAGATATTTCAATTATGTTATTAAGTATATGTTAAATACATTTCAATTTTGTCATCTTCGCATAAATAGTAATAGTGATCATTTAGAAATAGAATTATATCTTCATGTTCAGAGGGGGTGTACTCATGTATGCTGTGTAGTGTGTGTGTATATATATACAGTGCATCCGGAAAGTATTCACAGCGCTTCACTTTTTCCACATTTTGTTATGTTACAGCCTTATTCCAAAATGGATTAAATTCATTATTTTCCTCAAAATTCTACAAACAATACCCCATAATGACAACGTGAAAGAAGTTTGCTTGAAATCTTTGCAAATTTATTAAAAAAAAAAAAAAAACGAAAAAAAAAAAAAATCACATGTACATAAGTATTCACAGCCTTTGCTCAATACTTTGTTGAAGCACCTTTGGCACCAATTACAGCCTCAAGTCTTTTTGAGTATAATGCTACAAGCTTGGCACACCTATTTTTGGGCAGTTTCTCCCATTCTTCTTTGCAGGACCTCTCAAGCTCCATCAGGTTGGATGGGGAGCGTCGGTGCACAGCCATTTTCAGATCTCTCCAGAGATGTTCAATCGGGTTCAAGTCAGGGCTCTGGCTGGGCCACTCAAGGACATTCACAGAGTTGTCCCGGAGCCACACCTTTGTTATCTTGGCTGTGTGCTTAGGGTCGTTGTCCTGTTGGAAGATGAACCTTCACCCCAGTCTGAGGTCCAGAGCGCTCTGGAGCAGGTTTTCATCAAGGATGTCTCTGTACATTGCTGCATTCATCTTTCTCTTGATCCTGACTTGATCCCCACAGCATGATGCTGCCACCACCATGTTTCACTGTAGGGATGGTATTGGCCAGGTGATGAGCAGTGCCTGGTTTCCTCCAGACATGATGCTTGCCATTCAGGCCAAAGAGTTCAATCTTTGTTTCTCATGGTCTGAGAGTCCTTCAGGTGCCTTTTGGCAAACTCCAGGTGGGTTGTCATGTGCCTTTTACTGAGGAGTGGCTTCCGTCTGGCCACTCTACCATACAGGCCTGATTGGTGGAGTGCTGCAGAGATGGTTGTTCTTCTGGAAGGTTCTCCTCTCTCCACAGAGAAATGTTGGAGCTCTGTCAGAGTGACCATCGGGTTTTTGGTCACCTCCCTGACTAAGGCCCTTCTCCCCCGATCACTCAGTTTGGCCGGGCGGCCAGCTCTAGGAAGAGTCCTGGTGGTTCCAAACTTTTCCATTTACGGATGATGGAGGCCACTGTGCTCATTGGGACCTTCAATGCTGCAGAAATATTTCTGTACCCTTCCCCAGATCTGTACCTCGATACAATCCTGTCTCAGAGGTCTACAGACAATTCCTTGGACTTCATGGCTTGGTTTGTGCTCTGACATGCACTGTTAACTGTGGGACCTTATATAGACAGGTGTGTGCCTTTCCAAATCATGTCCAATCAACTGAATTTACCACAGGTGGACTCCAATCAAGTTGTAGAAACATCTCAAGGATGATCAGTGGAAACAGGATGCACCTGAGCTCAATTTTGAGTGTCATGGCAAAGGCTGTGAATACTTATGTACATGTGATTTTTTTTCGTTTTTTATTTTTAATTGTAGAATTTTGAGGAAAAGAATGAATGTAATCCATTTTGGAATAAGGCTGTAACGTAACAAAATGTGGAAAAAAGTGAAGTGCTGTGAATACTTTCCAGATGCACTGTATGTATGTATATAAATATATATATATATATATATATATATATATATATATATATATATATATATATATATATATATATATGGGTGTATATATGGGGTGTAATGCTTTATCCAGTTTTAAATCCACAATCGAACCTCTTCAAGACTCGTAAAACGCTGTATCAGTTGAGCTATTGATGTATCGCCTTTACAAGTCATGCAGTATAGTAAAAGTATTTAGATGTCATAAGATAACATTGTGTGAGCAACAGGGTGAAAAGAAAGTGCTTATGAACTGATAATCTATGCTTTTCACCCGTGATTTGTGTGAATGGGAATAAAAGTTGTTGTTTTTTTAGCACCTCTATTTTCATTTCACAAGGAAGCTGCTGCGATATGTACAACAACGTTAAAATCATTTAGCAAAAAAATAAAAAAAATAAAAACAGGTATAGTACGCCTAATTCACACATAAAATTATTTATAATTATATAAAAAAGATTTTTTTTGTTTTGAATTCTGTTTATACTATAATAATGTAATATGGATGTTCTATCAGAACTGTTCCACAAGATTAATTTAAAAAACATACAGTTAGGGAGGATACAAGAGCATGGGTAATGGGGTACCTTATACTGTTAAGGGTATCATTTGTAGTCCAGTCACAGCAAACAAAGTATGGCAGTCCTATTTTTGTATTTATTACCTGAATCATTTATCTTACAAATCTGTCAGGAGAAGCGATCTATCTACAGGAGTCTGCAGTTGCGTGTAAGTGTGTTTATTTCATTGTTTTACTTTGTTGTAGAGTGGTATTCATTGCTAGACTTGTGCTGTTTGTTTGCTGTCTTGAACTTGTGCTGTTTGATTACTGTCTTGAACTCGCGTCGCTTAAACGTGAGTTGGTGTGTGTGCTATATTGTTTTGACTTGTCCCAGGGTATTCACTGCTAGATTTAGCATTGCTTGTCCAGTGTGTGTAAAACTATGGTGGTTTTTAGTGTCTATAAACAGTGCTTCACTTGTTTTAGAGTATTATGTTTTGCTAAAGCGCAGCATAATTTATTTTTATGGTGTACGGAAGTCGCGTTTGTTCCTGCGCTTGTCAACTCGTGCGACCCTTTGTTTCGGTTGACCACGTGACTAGCTTTGTTGTACTAAGTAGCATTAAGGCATGTCCTGATTTTTTCATTGAACGGTTCGTTATCATCATGTATATATTTGACTTGAATGCTGACGCGGAAGCGGCAGCGGAAGTGGTAGCCCTCGTGTAAAGCCCTCCTCATGTGAAGACCTACTTGTGTAAAGACCAGCGAGTCTACCTGTGCGAGTCCACCGAGCAAGGACACCGACAAGGCGCCACTCACCATAGCACTTAAGTATCTTGTTATTGTATCTCTTTTCTTATTTTCCTTCTATATACTAACATGTCTACTTCACGAATAACACATGCCTTCAAGCACATCCCTGTTATCTGTTACAGACCGTTTACACAATATCGATGCAAGACCAAATGCAACCCACACAACCTACGGCCACTTTGCACTTCAGCACATGCTCCGCTCTCTTTCTCAGTGGGACTCTGGAACTGCCAGTCAGCTGTGAACAAAGCTGACTTAATTCCAGCCTTTGCCACGCAGTCCACCCTCAGCATCCTGGCACTGACAGAAACATGGATATGTCCAGAGGATACAGCAACACCTGCTGCTCTCTCCAACAACTTCTCCTTCTCTCACACCCCTCGACACACCGGTAGGGGTGGGGGAACAGGTTTTCTCATTCATAACAACTGGACTTTTTCACCACACTCTTCACTATGTAACAATACTAGTTTTGAATTCCATGCTATTACTACAATGCAACCCACAAAAATACATGTTGTTGTCATCTATCGCCCTCCAGGTCAGCTGACAAACTTTCTTGAGGAGCTGGATGTCCTGCTGTCCTCCTTGTCGGAGGATGGTAGGCCAATTGTGGTTCTTGGTGATTTCAACATACACCAAGACAAGCCCCAGGCCACTGAACTGAATACTCTCCTGGCCTCATTTGACTTGGAAAGACTACACACCACAGCAACTCACAGATCGGGCAACCAGCTGGACCTCATTTTTACACGTAACTGTACCAACTCAAATATTCTTGTTACTCCTTTACATGTCTCTGATCACTTCTTTGTTCAATTCAACATGACTCTCCCATCTACATTAAAACAGTCTCCACCTTTGGTTTCCTTTCGCCATAACCTCCGTTCTCTTTCACCCTCACGCCTTTCCACTGCTGTCTCTACCTGTCTTCCCACACTAAATGTATTTACCACGCTTAATGTAAAAACTGCCACAGACACACTAAGCTCTACTTTAACAACCTGTCTAGACAACATCTGTCCTATCTCCTCTAGGCCAGCATGTGCTACACCACCTGGCTGTCTGATGTCCTTCATGAACATCAGACCGACCTCAGAGTAGCTGAGAGGAGATGGTGGAAATCTAAAGATCCAGCAGATCTAGGTAAATATCAGTCTCTGCTTGCAACTTTTTCAGATAACGTTAAATCTGCAAAAACCTCCTATTACCAGAACAAGATCAATAGCACCACAGACACTCACAGCTTGTTTAGAACATTCAACACACTTCTCTGCCCTCCCCCTCCACCACCTGATACATCACTGACAGCAGATGTCTTTGCCACATTTTTTACTAATAAGGTTACAACCATCAGCAATACATTCTCAGCACCACACCCTATCAAACACCTGTCTCCTGTATGCAACTCTTCTGTCTCTATGTTCTCTCCTCTGACTGACACTGAGGTCTCTAAATTCCTCCTCTCCAACCACCCCACCACCTGTTCCCTTGACCCCATTCCTTATAACCTTCTCCAGGCCATTTCTCCGTCCATCCTACCTGTACTCACACACATAATTAACACATCTCTACTTACAGGCACTTTTCCCACTACATTTAAGCAGGCTCGAGTAACCCCGCTGCTGAAGAAACCCGCACTTAAGCCCACACAAATAGAACACTACAGACCAGAAAAACACTTGAAAGGGCAGTTTTCAATTAAATCTCGGCCTATCTCTCACAGAACAAGCTGCTGGATGACAATCAGTCAGGCTTCAAAAGTGGACACTCCACTGAGACTGCCCTGCTGTCTGTCACTGAGTCGCTGAGACGGGCGAAAGCTGAATCCAGATCATCCATCCTGATTCTGCTGGACCTTTCTGCAGCCCTTGACACAGTCAACCATCAGATCATACTCTATACCCTCTTCTCGCTGGGCATCACAGGAACTGTGCTTGACTGGTTTAACTCCTATCTCTCAGGTAGGTCCTTCAAGGTAGCCTGGAGAGGTGAGATATCCAAGCCACATCAGCTACTTACTGATGTACCTCAGGGATCAGTGCTTGAGCCACTTCTCTTCTCTATATACACAACATCACTGGGACTCATCATTCAGGCACATGGTTTCTCTTACCACTGCTATGCTGTTGACACGCAACTCTACTTGTCTTTCCAGCCCAATGACACCACAGTGACTGCTCGAATTTCTGCCTGCCTGGCAGACATCTCGGCCTGGATGAAGGAGCACCATCTTCAACTCAACCCAACCAAGAATTAACTCCTTGTCTTTCCAGCCAACCCTGCTGTTGAACACAACATCACCGTGCAGCTGGGTGCAACTACAGTAACACCTTCCAAATCGGTCAGAAATCTAGGGGTAACCATCGACAACAAACTAAATTTCACAGACCACATCTCAAAGACCACAAGATCATGTAGATTACACTCTAAAATATCAGTAAGATAATACCCTTCCTCTCTGAACATGCCACACAACTGCTTGTCCAGTCACTTGTCATAACTAGACTGGACTACTGTAACGCTCTCATTGCAGGCCTCCTTGCATGTGCAATTAGACCCCTGCAAATGATCCAGAATGCAGCAGCACATCTGGTCTTTAATGAACCAAAGAGAGCACATGTTACACCACTCCTTGTCTCTCTCCACTGGCTGCCGGTTGATGCACGTATCAAATTCATGGCTCTGATGCTGGCATACAGAACAGTCACTGGGTCTGCTCCAGCATACCTAAAATCATTTATGCAGAGCTGCGGTTGGCTAAGGAACGTAGCCTTGTACCAACACAAAGAGGCACCAAAACACTTTCCCGGACTTTCAGCTTCATTATACCACATTGGTGGAACGACCTTCCCAACTCCATCCGTGAAGCTGACTCACAATCTGTCTTCAAAAAATGACTAAAAACACATCTTTTCCATGAGCACTTAACCACTCATTAAAAAAAAAAAAAAAAAAAACAGTTCCTGTTGCACTTTATACTGCGGGGAACAGGACCGACTGGAACAAGACCAACCATCAAGACTGACAAGAATACACACAAGACAAACTGGCACTGGACAGCACACACGAGGAGACTAAAATAGGGAGAGAAATCAACAGGTTAACAAGACAGGGCAGGTGTCTAAACTAATAATGGGCAAACAAGGAGGTGGGGTATGATGTAAGACAGAGAGACATGCGGCGATACAGAAACAAAAAAATGCCACATGCTCTCACTAGACAACAAAACACCCGAATGGCATGAGCGCACATCGCCAAGACAATAAGGCAATATACACCCGTGCAACCGACAAACAAGATGAGAGAATGTGTAACTACGGCAAACAAAGCGATGCCATGCATTCTCACACTAAACTAAACTTGAGTGTACATCGTGAGGCAAACGTCACGTGATGCTCGCAACATGCGACAAAAACAAGACAGGACAGGAAAGTTCGGCCACACACACACCCGACACCTTAGACTGAAGTGACCAAACCTCAGCACAACATGAAGACAGCTCGCGACCCGGCAGACATAAACTATTGACACAAGTGCAAGATGACAAAAGCCGATGCAACCACGTCAATAACAGAGACATGGAGCATGAATGTCCAGATCCCGACACAGACTGAAACCGAACCAGACAGGAAGTAAGGACCCAGACACCATACTTCAGACATGAAACAAGACAGACCGAAGAGCGCATGGCAGGGAATACAACTGAAACCGTGCACTCACACAAAGACAGATAACGAAACATAAGACAGACATGGGATGATGATGCCACGGTCCTGTCAGACAAAAACCCAGACTGACAGAGTGACAGGAATGTGACAGTTTTCCAGTCATAGTAAAGTCATGAAAAATGAGGAAAATACCTTAATGTCTTGGAAAATAATTGTTTGTCCAGGTAAATAATTTTAGTATATAAAACTGTTTGCGTCACTGACAAGGTTTTTTTTTTACAATACACACATTCTTATCGTTTTGTCACTGCTGCCGGCTGTGCATTGTGAAACAACATTCCTTAATTGGAGTCCGCTTATTTCGCAGTCACCACATGATTTCCGTAATGCGAAAAACACAGACTAAAATGATGAAAATGAATGTTTGAATGGACAAGTAATCCATTTAAAAAAGTGATATGTCCTAGTGTGATTATTAAACCACAAAAGTCTGTAAATTTTCATTTTAAAAATATAAATTTTGAAGCATGAAGCGTGTGCAGAATATATACTGTATATATATATATATATATATATATATACACATACAGTTGTGCTCAAAAGTTTGCATACCCTTTGAGAATTGGTAATATACAGTATGTACCATTTTTAAAGAAAACATGAGTGAGCAGGCAAAACACATTTCTTTTATTTCTTATGGGATTCATATTCAACTGTAGGTTATAACAGAATGGCACAATCATAAAACAAAACATGGCAACAAAGAAAAAAATGAAATGACCCCGGTTCAAAAATCTGCATACCCTTAGTTCTTAATACTGTGTATTGCCCCCTTTAGCATCAATGACAGCATGCAGTCTTTTGTAACAGTTGTCTATGAGGCCCCAAATTCTTGCAGGTGGTATAGCTGCCCATTCGTCTTGGCAAAATACCTCCAGGTCATGCAAAATCTTTGGTCGTCTTGCATGAACCGCACATTTGAGATCTCCCCAGAGTGGTTAGATGATATTAAGGTCAGGAGACTGTGATGGCCACTCCAGAACCTTCACCTTTTCCTGCTGTAACCACTGGAGGGTCAACTTGGCCTTGTGCTTAGGGTCATTGTCGTGTTGGAAAGTCCAAGAGCGTCCCATGTGCAGCTTTCGTGCAGAAGAATGCAAATTGTCTGCCAGTATTTTCTGATAACATGCTGCATTCATCTTGCCATCAATTTTCACAAGATTCCCCGCGCCTTTAGAGCTCACACACCCCCAAAACATCAGTGAGCCACCACCATGCTTCACAGTGGGGATGGTATTCTTTTCACTATAGGCCTTGTTGACCCCTCTCCAAACATAGCGCTTATGGTTGTGACCATAAAGCTCTATTTTGGTCTCCTCACTCCAAATTACAGTACTGACTGGCATTTTCAAGGCTTTGGATATCTTTTTATATCCTTTTACATCTTTATAAAGTTCCATTACCTTGTTACGCAGGTCTTTTGACAGTTCTTTTCTGCTCCCCATGGCTCAGAATCTAGCCTGCTCAGTGCATCCACGTGAGAGCTAACAAACTCATTGACTATTTATACACAGACACTAATTGCAATTTAAAAAGCCACAGGTGTGGGAAATTAACCTTTAATTGCCATTTAAACCTGTGTGTGTCACCTCTTGTGTCTGTAACAAGGCCAAACATTCAGTGGTATGTAAACTTTTGATCAGGGCCATTTGGGTGATTTCTGTTATTATTATGATTTAAAAAGGAGCCAAACAACTATGTGATAATAAATAGCTTCATATGATCACTATCCTTCTATAAAAGACAGTTTTTTGCATGATCAGTCATATTTTCAATATCAATGCCAAAATTTCACAATTTCTGCCAGGGTATGCAAACTTTTGAGCACAGCTGTATATATTCTGCATGTGCTGCATGCTTCAAAATTAATGTGTGAAGTGCTCATACACTGAAAACACACATCATGATTAGGGCTACATGATAATGGTTAAAAATGATAGACATGATTGTTTGTGCTCAAAATTTGAATCACAATTATTCTGCCATTTGAGAATCTTTTATTTATTTTATTGCAGAGCTGCATGATTTGGACAAATAAATAAATAAATAAATAAATAAATAAATAAAAATGCTGTTGCCACTGCTTAGATATCAATTCTAAAAAAAAAACAAAAAAACAAAAAAAAACAAACAAAAAACATAAAATTACATTGAACAGGAGCACTCATGTTGAACAAGGTGTTAAAAGTAAAAAACTAGTATGTGATTACATTTGACCAAAATTAAGTCATGTTTTGCCCAAGCTTAACTGCCAGTAGAAAGAGTTACTCTGTAGGGTGCTCACACTTGAGTATTTTTTAAAAGATACTTTAAAAAAATATTATTATTAGTTTTATTGCAATATACAATACTAATATATTTCTATATTAATTTAGCATGCGGCATTGCTATACAGTATCAAGTCTTTATTTTTCGTGGAAAACTAAAGGAAGGCCGCTTGTTACGGTGTTTAGTTTCAGTTGACAACAGCTTTGTGCTCCTCCTTCCAAACATTGTCAAAATGCTCTCATCTCCTCCTCAGTCCAAGTAGATATAGCTGCAGACTGGAGACCTCCAAATGGGGGCGAAATCTCCAAAAGAGGGCGGAAGGGAATTACTCTTGAAGGGGGCGTGGTTACACCAAAAAGGGGTTGCGCCAACTCCAAAAGGGGGCGTCACTTCCACTCACAGATAAGGTTAGGGAAAGGATTAGGTAAGGGGCTCCTTATATCTTTAATGGTGGTTTGGAGCTCCCGTCCCTTTTTGCACTGCCTGCAGCTATATCCTTCTCCCTCAGTCCACAAATCCCCGGTGCCATGGAGTTATACTTTAGATTTGATTAGAAACTTGTAATGACCAAACATGTTTGGATTCAGTGGCGCCTGCAGCTGTATGGCCGTACGCACTGTTTGTACTATGAGCACTCCGACTGACCTGAGAAATATTTACTCTCAGAATATTTCACCAATCATGAAATGTGTCCCGAATTTCTGTTGGCTGTTTAAAAGAACAAGCAGTGCCCAATTCGTGAATGAATAATTATTTTGAGTCGGTTCTTTTCAGTGAATTGGCCAAACGGGCTTGTAAAACGGTCTGAATGGATTCGTGATTCAGTACAATTCATTCAGAGCACTCTCTCACTGAATCATTTAGAGCGGTTTCTCACACAGTAAAACAGTATGGGGATATTTACGAATACAGCGCTGGATACAGTGTAAATTTACCTACAGTAACTGAAAAAAAAGGCTGTCTTTTTGAGAGGAAACTTTAAGAAACTTCAGCTAGTGCTGTGTCGTGAACAAGGGGCTGTTCAAACAAATTTTTTTTTCACGCTGTTTTTCAATCGTTTTCCATGTAAACATTCGCTAGATGGATGTCGTTTGACAACTGTGTCATGTTTCAATAAGCGATTTCAGGTTCAGGCTTAAAATCTGACGGCATCGTTCGGGCCAGGTAGAGTAGAACACATGGTCTCGGGTTCAGGTCGGGTTTCGTTTTAAGGCCCGTGCAGACCTCTAGGCAGATTTCTGTGCATACCCTCAGATTATCCTGCAGGCACCCATGTTTGGAATTATGCAAATGTGCAACTGAATTAAATCTGTAGCGATGTAAATATGACACGGTCAGCGCTCGTTAGCGAGCTGCACAAAACGAACTGAATTCCGAGCATCTGTTCTTCGTATAGCACATAATTACAGCACAAGTTGGAATTGGTGTGTATTGAACACAGAACTGCCCTGAGGCTGCCGAAATACAGTATCATGAGCCTCATGTGTATATGTAATACACTACAGATCAGAGCGGCACACATACAAGACACACGATACTCATAAACTTCTGCGGATACAGATTTCAGACCGTGCTCGAAAATAAAACAGTAATTGATCAGTAGCGAATTTTTGAAGACAGCTTGATGGGTCAGTTGAGTGAAAAATGGACTTTGAAAAAGCTTGTGATTTGATCTGTCATCCGTAGACCAGGGGCGGTGCCATGATTTTTACACAGGGGGGGCCGGGTAGGGTATCGTGATCAGTCTGTGGTTGCACCAAAATTCTCTCTGGAGGGTGCGCCAGTATTATATGATGTGGTGAGGGTGAGTGGAGGCAGAATCCATGATTGCGATTAAAATACAATTAATTGTGCAGCCCTAATCATGATCATCCATGAACCCTGAAACAGAACTGAGCAGCCATTTACTGTATGAAATATTTGTCCACAATAATATTTGAGAATTTACAAAATGTTTAGTATGTGAGCGAGGTATGGAAGTGACAACTTTTTATTAATGTGCAATCGAACACAATTCCCTGACCCAAATTCTAACCCTAAACACAAAAATGATAAAGAGAAATTAGGCGTATAGCTAGTTAGCCATCTAGTTAGCAGGTGTTCTCACTTCTTGGTTTGCTGCTATTCATTTAACCAATCCTTAAGAAGAAGATTCATGGTTTGCACCTTGAATATAGGTACTTTCATGGAGCATAAACACATAGTGTTGTGTGATATCTTTCCTCTGGTCTTGTGTACATTAATACATAGATGAATGAGATGTACTGGATTTACAGATAAAACATCTGATGTATAGGCTATATTTAAACATCAAATAGATATTTGTACATGTGGATATGACCTGTTTTATGAGAACATTCTAAACTGGATTTCCTGCATGAGTCAACAGTAAACTAATAAAGATTAAACTGCTCTGAGCTTTATATTCCACTGTAGAGCTGAGGAGGGCGGGGCCGGGCTGGAATGAGACACACCCGGTCCCCAATCAGCCTGATGGGGTGCGCGAGGGATAAAGGCGGCCGGGGACGACAGTTCGAGAGAGAGAGAATGACAGACAGCTGTACTGTGTGTTTATAGTTGTGTGTTTTGTTTAAGTTGTTTATTAAATTATTATTTAAATTGTCAAGCCGGTTCTCGCCTCCTCCTTTCCACTGAACCCCCTTACACTGGTGCCGAAAACCGGGAAGGAGGAGGGATTCCCGTCACAGAGTCCTTGACACTGCCGTCCACCCAGGGGAGCGCCGCTGCCGTCCGACGGGGGACGGAGTAGCCCGACCACCCGGACGTGGGGAACGGCCGCCGTCCGCGAGGCGAGTGGGGACGGGACTCCCCGACCGCCTGGAGCAAGGGAGCTGCTGCCGGGGGCGGAGGAGTGCCCTTCCGTCCCCCAGGAACGTGGAGGGGTCGAGAGAAGACCGCCGTCCGCAGGGGGAGGAGGGAAGCGACTCCCCGACCGCCTGGAGTGGTAGGGCCGCTGCCAGGGGTGGAGGAGTGTCCCCACAGGACGCCGGGAACGCGGAGGGGCGTTCTGTACGCTGGGGGTCGGAGGTCTGACTCCGGTCCGCCCGGGAAGGAGTGGCTGCAGTCCGCCTGAGAGGGTGGAGTAGTGATCGAGGACCACACGACGGCGCATCAGAGAACCGGTGAGTTTATTTTTCTCTCTCTCTCTCTCTCTCTCTCTCTCTCTCTCTCTCTGTCTCTCTGTCTCTCTGTCTGTCGCTCCGTGTTGGCCTTTCCCTCGCCATTTTGTTTTGTTGTTTTTTCCCCTCCTGTCTCCTCCCAGGTCGAGGAAGGCGGGGATGACCCGCCGGCAGTCGGGGCGTAAGGCACGCCCCCCCCCCGGAGAGGAAGGGTGGGGGATGTACATCATGCCGGGGGCTCCCCGGCCTGAGGCAACGCCGGGAGGAGTGTAGAGCCGAGGAGGGTGGGGCCGGGCTGGAATGAGACACACCCGGTCCCCAGTCAGCCTGATGGGGCGCGCGAGGGATAAAGGAGGCCGGGGACGACAGTTTGAAAGAGCGAGAATTGCAGGCAGCTGTACTGTGTGGTTTTTGGTTGTGTGTTTGTTTAAGTTGTTTATTAAATTATTATTTAAGTTGTCAAGCCGGTTCTCGCCTCCTCCTTTCAACTGAACCCCCTTACATCCACCTTTGCTACTTTCCGAGAATATAATTACATCAAAATAATCACCCTTTATCCATAAAGTATCATTTTGGCAGTTCCTGACAGGTTTAGGGTTGTGTCAATAATAAAAATCTAAATGCATCTGCTCCACAGCTGCTTTTGGCCTTCAACTAACAGTGCTGAGGAATGCATTTACCCAATTCTAATGATGTCATTATCTCCTCGTACCGTTACATGACCCTTCTAAAGTAACCCCTAACCCTAAGTATAAAACCAGACTGATCTCACAGAAAATTTGGCAACAGGAGGTCGAACATTTTGTCTGCAAAGATCGATCTATACTTTTTGAACTTCTTTACTCCCCTAATGACCAAAGCTGGAATTACAGATGTGCGAATGCGCAACATTACTGAAAGCAAATTTGCATTCTCTCATGTACTCCTTTGAATGGATGTGAGGTGAAAGGCACAGTGTGTCCGACTCTTTACAAAATTTGATTTGTAATAGTCCTAACCCTAATCCATAACAGTAAGGAATGTTACTTACTTCTTTGAAAATGTAGTCTCTCTCTATGGTCAGAGATCAAAAGGGATGCATTGTCAAAGGCACAGCGTGGGAGAGTTTCAGTGCATGAATATTAGCCATCTGGTGGTGCTTGTCCGGATTTTGGCACATTCGGTCTTTAGGTTGAAAAACATTCGTAAACTAACACACAAATTCCCTGTGCGATCATGTTGATTAAACTTACTGTAGGTGCATGACTTGTCTTGCACCATTTGTACTACTGAATGATACTCTAAATAATGTGCCTTGTGGAAATGTGCTATTTCCTTTCTAAGCGATCAGACTTACAATTTTCTGTGAAAAATACTTACATTGAACATAACATTCTCTTGGGCCAGCAAGCAACCTCTCAGAACACCCTATGTCTGGATAGCACCACAGAGCCACTGTGTTACACTTTTAGGTGAAATCAATCTAAAAATGGCTTAGTTATAGTTGTCTCTGCTTAAGCAGGGATAGGAAAAAATATATAAAACCAGTTCTGAATATTCCAGGTTTTTAAAATAACTTCTAATATGACTGTCTGCATCGTGGAAGTGAATAAAATCACTGGTCTTCCTCCAGTACTTCAGCAAACCGAGACTCTAGGTCCAAAGGACTGTTTAATTATGCACTTTAACATCAAGTGAGTCATGTTATTCTCTCTGTGCATTCAACAAACTCCAATCTGGATTTTGAAAAGTGATCATTAAGGAATAAGCTGTCTGCAGAAGGGACTTATAAAAAGAAAAGATTATTAAGAGGCGGGTGCCTTTGTGACTGTTACACTGTAATTAACAGTTTTAAATGTGAAGAGAGAGGCCGTTGCTCATAATTAAAGTCAGACATGATACACTAAATGCATCCTGAAGTCCCTCCGGGGGACTGTGTGTGTGTGTGTGTGTGTGTGTGTGTGTGTGTATGTGGGGTGGGAGATGGGGTGAGAATAAGGGCTACTTCACTAATGAGCTATTGTACTATGATGAGCAAGTGAGGGCAATGGAATGACTCAGCCAGCACAGAGGGGGGTATTTATTGCCCAGTCATGAGATAGAAACCAAATAAAACCTCTGAAGAAATATTAATATGCTGTGTAAACCTAGACAGCATGCACAATCCTGATATGAAGGTTTTTCTACCAGAAAGAATAGTTTATTTTGGCACAAGTCCATCCTACTGTTCAGCGCATATTCTTGCTCGAACGTTAGATCCTGCTGGATGACAATGTTGGCAGGGGAGAGGAGCTTACCCCTTGCAGCAGGACGGGACCTAAACTTGTTGTGAAGGAGTGGAGGGGGGTTAAAACAAACTGTGACATAATGAAGCGATAGCAAATCTGAGTTTAGTCTACTTGCATCTAGTTACCTTAACTTAAATAGTTAAGTTAATTCTATATGAACACAAAGCTAAGTGCACTTAATTACACATTTTCCTCGTAGAAGAAAAAATTGCCACATCCCACAGCACAGCACTGAAAGTATATGGAGTTTTAGTCACAAACATGGTGGCATGGCTATACAGTGACGTCACATGAATCAGGTCAACATAATGCATTGTGACAATCTAAATGAATATATATATATATATATATATATATATATATATATATATATATATATATATATATATATATATATAATTTGATGATTATATTATACTTTAAATTTCATTCAGTGCCAAACAGCAATGATAAAAAAACGTATTTAAAATGACTATTTCCTGCTATCGTAACCTGCCACACTGCATATCCTTCTGAAGCAAAGCAACATTAGAAACAATAAGCTTAAGTTCTTTGATCATGTCAGTCTGACCTTAAGTGTTTATACGGTACATTTCAGCACAAATTGTTCTATGATTCTGTCACAATATAATGCTCTTTTTCAAAGCCATCAACACATCAGATTGCACATTCAGGTCACACAGCCACACTTTAATCAGGGTGTAGATATCCATTGAAATGTGGCAATATTTTTGTAAATTCACCCCTATTACTAGTGGGTCAAAAGTGCTGAAAATAAGCACTTTAATTGTTGACATCAGAGATCCTTAAAAAAAGCAATGGAAAAAGCAGTATTTGTTTCTGGATCCAGTAAGGCAGAAGGGCAGATAAAGAAAATGTTCCCACTTACCCAATAATAATTAGCTTTGAGAGAAGAATCCTGGAATCACACCATGTAATCATTCCACCATTTCCAGCTTTAGATCCAGAGCAGTACCATCTGGACATCACCGAAAATGACATCTGGATTTTGAAGCATGTATCCCAAGCATTTTGTCCTGTTGTCTTAATTAGTCTGGAAAAGAAAGTGATACTCAACTTAGTTCAACAACCTGGATTCTACCACCCCCCCCCCCACAGGTTACCCTCATGTTGTTTCAAATCCATATGTCTATAAACACATAAGGATATCTTTTTGAAGAATATTTATACAGCTCTTTTCCATGAAACAAGACTTCATAGTCTGACAAATTCCAAAAAGGATAAGTATCGTGAAAGTAGTCCAAACGACTCTATGCGATTCACATGATAGCAAACTTTTGCCATGGTTGAATGTCATTGATGTCAACAGCGCCATTTAGAATTTGAGAGCTACAGTGGAGGGAAAGATTTTCAGTGAATAACTTAAATTTCGGGTTGTTTCCTACACAATCTTGCTATTGTAAGGGTTCAGAAGACTTAAAACATGGCAAATGAGCAATATGAACCACTTTCATTGTGCTTTGGGATGTTTTTACATCCTTTTTTGGAAATTGACAGATGTAATGAACTGTCATTATGTGCAAAAGAGCTGAATGCATATGCTTAAAAAAAAAAGCAAACACCTTTGTGTTCCACAAAAAAAAAAAAAAATATAGCAGCACACAAAATGACATGAGAGTGAGTAAATAATGGCATACATTTTGGGTGAACTATTCCTTTAATCGATTCTCATAAGTTTATAGCTTTCTGTATCTGGAAATCTGAATATAATACCCTTCCATAGCCCTCTCTTGCATTGTGCCAGGAATACTGTCAGTACTGTTGCTGGAGATAATTCAGAGACAGAAAACACCTATTTTGCATGGGCATGACAAGATAAGCACCTGTGATTAATAGGTTTGCACTGAAAGCTGCTACAAATGCCTCGTATTCAGATCTGAAACTATTTAAAAAGAGAGAGAGCCATGCTTATAGATCAAGAGGGCAAGAGGGAAATTGGACAAAAGGAACTCGCTGAGAGAGGATGAGAAACAAATGAGACCTTTGTCAGTGCTTCATTTATGATGGCTTCATCTGAATTTCTTATCAAGTCAGTCATTAGTCTACTCTGAAACTAATGAAAAGTTGCAACACTGGACGTACTGTGTGTCCTCTCTTCATATCCATTAACAATTCCTGTTAGATACTTTAGTTTGAATGATAGATTGACTATATTATCATAATTTTATCATGTCTTTAAACACACTGAATTTCTTAGTTTTTGCAGTTGCAACACCTTGTGAAGGAATAAACCTTCAATGGCACATTGGTCTTTCATATAGACAAGCATAGCCAACTGTATATTTAAATTAATCTATTGGTGACAATAAAATCAAAACTCATTGGTTCTTGCTCGTCTTGTGACCCAATGTCATGACGCAAAAAACAGATTTAATATTTTTGACTGTTTTCCATAGGCCTATTTGATTTGTGTGCTGTGTACGAGAGTTGCTTAATGATTTGATTTGGTTTAAGACTGAAAAATGAATTTAATTTCAGTCTGTTTATCACACAAAGTGATCCTGTGGCTTCAAAAGACTTGTTAAATTTTTTTTAGTTAAGTCACATGCAAATACAATTGAAGAAGTGGACCTCCTTCAAACCCCTCACCCTTGCATTTAACTGTCTGTCACTGGAAGGACTATTGGCTGGATTAAGGCAGATGCCACTTGATCGCCTCTTAATGAAAATCAGGAGCCACAAGCCACAGATTTGAGGCTTGACTCACATCTCTTTGATTGGCTAAATTATCATGATGCCCATCATCAGTCTCATGGGAAATCTTTCAGACCTCACTGCAAAACACACACATCAATAAACACACAGAGGTGGCTGTAGGTTTGAAGACTTCGGTGCAACATTCATGTTTTTATCTGTCCTGTTTGACCCATTTAGGATAAATAAAAAAAAAACAGATCTTAATCTTGTATTTGTTCAAAATGCCTTTTAATTTTTTCACAACAATGAATAAATGGATAAGAGTTTTTTTTATTTATTTATTTTTATTGTATGTTTATTAAAACTAATTACTTGAGTAAGAGTAAGAAAGTATCCAATTAAGAGTACTCAAGCAGTGAGTAACTTGTTACTTTCACAATGACATAATGGATGTTAACTCCCATTAATTCCCATGCAATATACATTTAACATGCATTACAGAATTATTATTATTTTTATTATTATTATTATAATTAATGATGGAAATTCTGTCATCATTCACCATCATGTTGTTCCAAACCCGTATTACTTTCTTTCTTCCATGCAACACAATAAGGAGATTTTATACAGAATGTTAGTCTTGGTCACTATTTACTTTTAGTGAATGTTTTTTTATTTTATATATATATATATATATATATTTGAAAGTGAATGGTGACTGAGACTGTCATTCCCTAACATTGTGTCTAACATATTTTGTTTTCCACAGAATACAGAAGGTCACAGGGGTTTGGAACAAAATGAGGGCAGGGAAATGATGACAGAATATTAAATTATGGCTGAGCTATCACTTTAAAGGGATAGTTCACCCAAAAGAAAATTCTCTCATCATTTACTCACCCTCATGCCATCTCAGATGTGTATGACTTCCTTTCTTCTGCAGAACACAAATTATAATTTCAGGTCTGTAGGTCCTTACAATGCAAGTGAATGGGTGCCAAACTTTTGATGCTGCAAAAAGCACATAAAGGAATCATAAAAGTAATCCACACAACTCCAGTATTTAAATCCATATCTTCAGAAGTGATATGATAGGTGTGGGTGAGAAAAATGTAAGTCATTTTTTGCTAGAAATTCTTCTCCCAGCCCAGCAGGGGGTGATATGCAGAGAAGAATGTGAATCGCCAAAAGCACAAGCAGAAAGTGAAAGTGAATCGTTTCTCATCCACACATATCACATTGCTTCTAAAGATACTGATTTAACCACTGGAGTCTTATGGATTACTTTTTGAGCTTTAAAATGTTGGCACCTATTCACTTGCATTGTGTGGACCAAAAGAGCTGAGAAATTGTTCTAAAAATCTTCATTTGAGTTCAGCAGATGAAAGAAGGTCATATACATACATCTGGCATAAGGGTGAGTAAATGATGAGAGAATTTTCAAAGGGCATCACACGCAGAAATGCTGTCTGTTCGTGCTCCAGTTGTCAATCAAATGTTCAGTAGAGCAAAAGGCATTTACACTTAACATGGATGTTTACATGGATTTATACAGTTAATTGGCCCGAAGTAGCAGCGATAGTTTCCAGTACACCCAAATGGTGCGGGGTAAATGTGTAAATACTGCTCATAACATGCGGAACGTGGGACAAATCTCACTCATATATATTACTGCACTGATTTAAAAATGTACACTTAAAAACTGATGTCTCAAGAGCCCATATTTACAGAATCAACCTGAAAATGACCATCACCATGACAGAAAAGCCCTCGTTATCATTAGATCCACAACTCCCCTCAGCGTGCTGCCTTAGATTGGATCTGTAATTTTAATATTGAAATATCTGCTTGTCTTGGTGTTAATGAAGGCATTGCATGACAACACTATTTTTTATCACTGTGTGGAGCAAAGTGTTTTACTTTGAAGAGCTTGATGCTGCAGCAGTGATGGACTCAGCTTGAGTGACAGTCTGTGACAGCGCGCGCAGCTGTGTGAACTTCTGCTGTCGTAAAAGTCCAGTTCAATAATCTTTCAATAAATTACGCATAAATTAAAATTACACCCAGTAATGCAACGACAGGAATGCCGCCCATTGTAGCGAGGTAAAAGTAAAAAAAATTCATTCGAAATTTACTTGAGTGAGAGTAAAAGGTACCCACTTTTAAACCTACTCTAAAAGTACTTTTTTTACTTTTTCCCCCAAAAAATTACCCAAGTAAATGTAACGGAGTAAATGTAGCGTGTTACTACCCACCTCTGCATTAAAGTAGTCTATATGCCTCATGCACCATATTCCAAATCTTCCAAGCCACACTTTAGTGTGAAGAACAGACCGAAATTTAAGTTGTTATTCACTTTTGAGATCAATGGCAATGCTAGTAGATAGCTATTAGCTACAGTATTAGACCTCCTAAGTAAAACCACACATACAATGGCAAGACAACATTCCCTCTGTTTTATGTTTTTATGATTTGTAACTCTTTAAACATTGTGTCTTTCTCTGCCCCCACGTATTTGACCTCTTAACCAATCGTGAATGATATTATCTCAACCCCAGTATTTGTAATATCGAGCGCATGGACATAATCACAATAGAAGAAAAACAGCACTGGTTTTGTTTTTGCAGCACACATTTATGCTTTTGTTTTTTTCGCTTTTTGATTTGTTTCAGTTAATTTTAGCAGTCAACACCATTGTCTCGTTCTTGTCAGGGTCCTAATTGGGATTGACCAGGGCTCCTTCTCTCGCTCCCCTGATCACTTTTGTGTGTGTAAATCAACGGCACATCTGTGTTGCAAAGGGCAGGCCGCAGCTAATAACATCTGTGTTTGAGAATAGATTTTGGTGCTCTTCATCACCGAAGGGCAGTGGAGAGCTGCAGGTCACAGCCTTACACAACCACAATGAGAGAAAATCCACAGAGAAACACAAACATATACTCTCCATTTATATTAAAGAGCCCATACAATCACAATTAGGGTCTTGTGGCTTTTAGTCCATGTGTGTTAGCTTTAGACTCTCTACTGTATATGCATAAATCTATACCTGCCCTGATAGCAGATGTACAGTACATCACCCAGACGTCTATTTGCTGTGTGTTTTCATCTGGAAGATGTATTTTTAACATTGTTTGATCATCTGAAATATGTCTATAAGACATAAATTATGTCAATAATTATGGCTTGGATGTCAAAAAGATACTCAGCAGATGTCATTGTTGCATCTAGGATTTAAAATGTTTTTAAATCTGATCTTTTTCAGATGATTATCAGATGTTAATTAGATAGTGATGCTTTCCTGATGAAAAGATCTAAAACAGACATCTTGGAGATGTAGGCTACGTCTACAATCTAGGTGTACTTCAAGTACTCCTAAATGCTGCTGACAATTAACTATTAGCAGATACTATACCTACATTTTTGGCAAAAATAATTTTTACGAGGCTTGTTATGCATATAGCGGCAGTTGCCAGGTGAAATGTACACTAGAAGTGCTAAAACAATGACTTTTATTCAATTTAACATAAATCACAGATAAAATCGCCCTGCTCCTCACACAATGATATCTTATCACATCAAAACATTTATACTATAGCGCAAGAGTTGTATAGCGATACATTTTAATGTTTGCATTACATAACCAACAGCATTTACAGGCTTGTTCAAGTGCAGTCAAATTGTACAGTCGGTCAACTAAAATGCATTAAGTGCACACACATTTGCTTTTATATCACTATCAGTTAGGTTTAGGTTTAAGGTTTAGGGTAGGTCTGTAGGCTTTTTTTAAAATTTAAAACCCCACATGACATTAACCTTAAAAACCTCATCTGTTTGGGAGAGCATTTAACTCTCTTTTAGCACCACACAGTGAACGTTTCACCTTGGAACTGCCGTGATACGTGTAAGGAACCACATTATATAATTTTTCATAAATGTTGCCTCAGTCACGTAATTTTCATGAGATTATGCTGAGATCTTTCTCGTCCTGCAAAATGGACCAAAAATGTTGACTCATCATGCACTACACAGATTTTTGTCCAATCAAATGCTTGCTATATAAAAATGCAAAATAACTGTATTTCTAAGATGATAACTGGACGCTACTCACAAGCACCATGATGAGGTCATGTGACAACAATGTAGCATACTACAGCTTGAAATGTTTATCTTGGAATAATGCCTACTATTTACTTACTGTTTAAAACAAAAAAGAAGGTAGTATACAGTGCATACTGCACAGTATTCAGTAAGTACTAAGCTAGTACTCTTCAAAAGAAACATTCAACCTTTAACTCTCTTGATCCATAAGCTTCCTAACAGGTTAACACGAGAGCAGAACTTATCGCCTTATGTTCTCCTTTGCCCTCTCTCACTAACCAAGACAGGAATCAATTAGCTGTTAACACATGGGCTACTTCACATTAATTGACTGGGTCTGAAATGGGCTGAGTATTTCTTGATTGATTTTTAAATGCTTGGATGATATTAGACCACATCCTCACGGGAATCATCATGGATTTGTTCAGAAAGGCAGGGAAAAAAATCTGATTTTTGGCTAATTCAACTCAAATTCTTTTTTTTTTCTTTCAAATGCAGAATTCACTTTGTATTAAATGGTTAAGTGGATTCAGACACAGTATATGTATGAATGAGTAAAGACAGTATGACGTGAATGCGGCGTGGGATTATCCATTTGTCCGACCAATGACAAATGGAGGGAGTGTTCAGGACATTTGTTTGAAATCAATCATTATATATATATATATATATATATATATATATATATATATATATATATATATATATATATATATAAATACATATATTAGAATACTTGATAACTTTTCTCATCTGGAACTAAAGGGCAGCATTTCTAGCCAAATTCTCAAGACTTTAAAAGGTGGTTGATCTATCAGTGAGAGCTGGCCTGCTTTTAACCTTGTTACACTGTATGACCTACAAAAGCCTATAATTGTACTCAAGCTAAAAGAAACCAGAAAAAGACTGACCATGCACTACACGGACGGGTTTAGCTGTTGCGCACCGTCTCTGTGTTTACATTAGCATCTCCCGTTGAACGTGTTTACATACACATCATCCTGCGAGTGTAGACTGGGGAGAATACGGTGGCAGATGCCACGACCGGGCCCCCCTCCTGGGAGTTCGGGGCTCCCCTGCAGCTGCGGGCCCTGGGGCTTAAGCCTGTGTGTTAATACGGCCCTGTGTATAACCCTTTTCCACGGAAATGGTGCTGGTACCATAACCAGTGCAGAGCCGAATAATGACATAACTGTGTTACTACACACCTGCTCAGAAACATATATTGACAACAGGGTTTTTGTATATGAGTCTGACTCCAAGTTCTGCAAACTTATATTAACATTAAACAAATAAATTACTTTAAGTGTATAAAATGTAAAAAGCAATTAAATTCTGCATTTTTATGCCATCACTTATCTTTACATAAGGGAATCATCTTATCTGATATATAGTAATCAATTCACACATATGATATTTATAAATAAGATCACTATATTTCAGACAGACGAGGTAAATAGTTGGCGGAGTAGCTGTGCAGTGTGAAAAAAATACAAAACAGGATGTCATCAACTGAATAAATTTGTTGGTTATAATCAGTGTTGGATGTAATCTAATTACAAAGTAATTCGTAACTGTATAAAATTAGTTTTAAAGTAAAAAATAGTGTAATACATTTTATATTCTTGCAATCTGATTACAGTTACTAACTCAATTAATAAGTCAATTACTTTTAAGTATATGACTTGGATTACACATTTTTAAAATAGTATTAATAATGTAGAATGAAAAACAATATTATTCTTAATAAAATTATCTTCATATTTACATCTCTTTTAGTTTATGTGACAGCAGAACGGCGTACACCCCCTAATAATACTGCCTTCATGTGCTATGGGAATTGTCCTACTTCCCACTTCTGAATTGGTAATTACGAGTACGTCACAAGTGCTTTTTTGTCGGAAAGAACAGGAAATATGGATGACACCATGTTCATTCATACATATTTCTTGAGGAACTTTTATTTTGAAAGCATAATACATATTACTCATATTACATACCTACATACTACATATAATAGAATTTTGGTCAAATACAAGGTATTTTCACTGTGTAAAAATGTACAACATGCATCAATTGGTTGCTGATTTACATTAATGAATATGACAGAAATGGCAAGCGCTAATATTTTGCTGAATTTAGAAAAATTAATAAAACCTGTCATTCACTATACCGAAACCACACTCTCCTCCACCATGTTGAAAGTTTACAACTCCTCCTATCTCAGAAACTTGGGTATCAAATTATCGATAGAGTTATTGATTATTGATAGAGTTTCCCAGTCATAATTACGATTTAAGGGGTCGTTAATGTGCAACTTCCGAGTGGGAAACGCATATTTACGCTAATTCCGATAGCACTTGAAGGCAGCATAACTCATTGTAAGGGAGAAACGTTTAGTAGGTAAGGGAGAAGTGTTTTAGAAAGTAACTTAAAAGTAATACAATTTGGAGTTTGATTACTTGTTCGACAAAGTAATCAGATTACAATTTGAAAAGAAATTAGTAATTTGAAAGGGATTACTTTTTTTGAGTAATTTACCTACTGGTTATAATCATGGTTATCTAGTTTCCCTGCTGAAAGAAACCGCTTTAATCGGCCTAAGGTGGTTTACTGGTTTTAGCTGGCCACCAAACTGGGTTTTGGATGCTGGAAAACCAGCTGGCTGAACAACTAAACCAGCTAAACACCAAACTGGCCAGGCTAAGAGACAAGCTAAACATTTAAACTAGCTAAGATCAGTAAAGCAAGCTGGTTTGAGCTGTCTTTTCGGGGTTAGATGTCACCTCTATCTTCAGTGCCACATACAAACACAAAACATCAGTATATACGTAATGTCAACATTATGCTGAACGTGTTGCTGTGCGTACACAGCAGGGCAACAGCAGAAAAGATTCAAATGGGTCTAATCCTACAATTACCAGACCAGTGGTGACCTTGTTCACAGATGGAGGCCTGTGTATGCTCTGACTGGGCTTGTTCTATTTCCAGGGAACAATCTGTGGTGACGCTGCCAACAGCCAGTGATAAAGTAGGCTATCAGACCCAGTGGGCTTCAAGGCTGGTTTGGATCCCTTTTTCTCCTCGAGTCTGTATAATTCTCTTTCTTGCAATGGAACTGTGCTTGGACACGTTATGGTCAAGCTATGAGTCATAGTGTGACCATAACGTGTAAATGGCCTATGACACATGGGTCTCTGCAGGCCACAAGAATGAGGACAGTGTCCTATCTGTGTCTATACAGTAAAATAGATCATATGTATTCATTTAAGTAGTAGCTCCAGCGCGTGCAGTGCAAAATGGAACTGGACACCAGTTTACTGTCGGCGCAACGGACATGCCCCAACAGACACTTCCAGTGTATAATCATTGATTATAATGATGTTCTATTGCTTTTGACGTGACACTCGAATACGGTGTAGACAGGGAACAGAAAAGGAGATCTTTTGAAGAATGTTCACACTGCCTTTTCCATTTAACTCAAGTAGACAGAGACCGTCAAGTTACAAAAAGGTGCCATAAAAGTAGTTACTTGTGCACAATTTTCCAAGTTTTCTGAAAACCATATGATATATCTGGTCTGCTATCCACAGAAAGCTATTGTATTCTGCTTTTAAATACTTGGAATGTAGTGTATGAATCAAATTGCAAATGAAGACAACATTTACATTTTTGAAGAACTATTCCTTTAAATCTTTATTAAAACTTTCCAGAGCAAGTAAATTCGGGCAGAATTTTCATTTCAGGGTGAACTATTTCTTCAAGTATAATTTCTCAAGAAATAGGGTTTGAGGGTGCTCAGTATTGTGGACAAATGCAAATGGAAATCAATGTTTCATACAGAATTGTTTTAGAATTGTTTAATAGGGACACGAAAGGTTGAAGTTCAGGTAAAAAAATAAAACAATAAAAAGTAATAACAGAGTGGGCAGCAGACTGAATTTCAGGTCACAAGTTCATTCAGATTCAAACTGAAAACTGAAGACTGGAGTCTTTTTGAGTGATTCATCAAAACAACTGGCGATTAAGCATCGGTCTGATTCAGTCAATATTGAAGTGCCAGTATTGAATAGCTGTGTATGAAACAGTTCTTATCACCAAAGACATTCAACATTCTACTAGTGTGATATTTTCTGTGCCTTTGTTTTGCCTCTAGTGACCAGTGATACAGTAATTGACCAATTGATGGGGAACTAGTGGATAGTTGCCATGGCAGGAGGGAGCATGAAGCCAAAACAATATGACCAATACAAAGCAAATACGATGTCCACTGCTCGTTTATCAATCCAAAGGTCAATACAATAAAGGCACAAAGAAACACAGCTGTGCACAGTCTCATCCCTCACTCTAAACCTCAGAGAGCAGTGAACATTGAGAGGTGCAATTACCCAGCACTCTGTCTTAATAGGACACCTCACTCCACTGGACTGCTCTTCAAAAAGAATAAACATTTGATTTGTTGAACATGACTGTAGTGCTGCTCACAGTAAAATGGTGCGGTATGAACGACCTGCGAGACATTCCGGCCAATTTTCCAGCCCCTAACCTCTAAATCGTACAACAGATAGGTTTCTTCCGATTGGATGGGTTTGAGAGAAAAGGAACCGTGAGTTTATTGGGCTGCATGTTGTGAATACACAGAATGTATCGCATTTAAAATTTCATGTGGGTAGATTCTTTATCGAATCCAATAAATAATTAAATTAAGTAATTATTCGCCCCATCGTTTTAAATCTGTATACTGTTATTTTTCTGTGAAGCACAAAAGGAGATTTTTTAAAGAATCTTTACAAGAATCTCTTTTCCTTACAAAAACACTTCAAAGTGACCATGTCAGTCAAGCGCCAAAAAATAAACAAATAAATAAATAAATACAAAAGAAATACCACTGACCACCATAAAAGTGGTCAATACGACTTCTGCACTATATTCTTAGTCTTCTGAAGCCATATGATGGCTTTTATGTGAGGAACAGAGGGGAATTTAAGTTGTTATTCACTGAAAGCAATAGTTCACCCCCAAAAAATTTAATTCTATCATTATTTATACCTTCATGTCATTTCAAACCTGTATTGTGCAAATCTACATGTTATTTTTCTGTGGAACACAAAAAGAGAACTTTTCTTTATACAATTATTATCCATACAACCACAGTTCATACTGACCATTCCAGTCAAGCTCCTAAAAGTAGTCCTAAATGTAATCCATATGATTTGTGCACTATAACCCAAGTCTTCTGAGGACATAAAATAACTTTTATGTGTGGAACAGAACAAATTTTAATTTGTTTTTCACTGAAAGCAATAGTAAATTGAAAAAAAAAAAAAAAGTAAATTCTGTAATTATTTACCTACCTTCATGTCATTCCATACCCATATACTGTTATTTTTTTCTGTGAAACACAAAAGGAGAGATTAAAAAATCCAAAATCTTCATAAAGCTCTTTTCCGTACAATGACCGTCAAGATCCAAAAGTCAAAATAGGCCATTCAAATAAAAAATATCATAAACATAGGCTATATGACTTTTTTCCAAGTCTTCTGTAGCCATACGATAACTTTGTGTGAGGAACACACCAAAGAAAAAGTTATTATTCACTGATAATCTTCCCCTAAAATGAAGCTTCGTGTTCAGATTAAAAAAATGCATTGATATGCCTACCAGGTTTGACATTATTGCTATCAAACGGCATTGGTTCATGCACCATGCCAGTTTGAATATGTCAAGAATAATCAAGAATTATATTTGAGAGCTGCAACAGAGGGGACGATTTTCTGTAAATAACATCTTAAATTTTGGTATATTGCTCACACAAATCTATCGGTTTCACAAGACTTTGAATATAGCGCATGAGTCATTTGGACTACTTTTTTGAAGTTTTCTGTCCTTTTTTCCATTTTTAAAACAGCGTAAAGCCAGAAACAAACTTTATGCAAGTACGCATACAGAGATACGAGCATTCGGCCAATGCATTGCCAACGTGCTGTCTGGTTGAACCTGGTTAATGTGCATTCTTGCGTTACTGTGGTCGTAACAAACCTAAGTACTCAAGGGGGTGATAGAGTTACCTTCAGAAGTCTGTGCCATTAAACTGGATGTGTTAATATTCATGTAAGTTGCTATAAATATTTTGACTTTAACTTCCTTGCTCAGCAATGTTCTCTTCAAACTGTTGCTCCGCCATGACATTAGTTGACTTCAAAGAGAAAACTCACCGTAGAAGTGGACAGTTCACACTAATGTCCACTATAGAACCCTTGCAGGAATGTTAAAAATTCAACATGTACTTATGTTGTGTTATGAATTGCGGTCTGACACATTTTGGACCTCAACAACACACAAAATCAAACTTGTGTAGTTAGAAGCATCTGTGTTCACGTACTTGCGTACAGTACATTTCGGCCTTAAGGGTTTGGAAAAACAATAGTTGAGTAAATAATGATTGAATTGTCATTTTTGGGTAAACTATTCTTTTAAGGGACTTGTATAATGGAGAAGTTCCACACTAGTTAACTCGACCCAGCCTCAAACTCTTCTGTATTCAGAGCTGGTGATGTGGCTCGCTGTGTGAGACTTACTCGCTTGAGTAGCAGGCCATTTTCTTCTAGTGCCAATTAAAATGAAAAAGAGTAGAGCTGGACATTCCTCCCCCTTATTCTGTTCCAGTTCCCCTCCCACCTTTTTTATTGTATCATGAAACTCTCATTCATTTAGCAGATATTAAATGGAGAGGGAAGAGTGACTTTCTGGTTTCTAATATGCAAACACCTCATTTGTGTAATTGTGTCATGCTTGCATTAGCATGGGGCTTTCAGGTGCCTAATTGCTGTCCTTTAATATTACAGCAAGCACTTGTCTCATGACAGCAGCATCCGTTCGTCCTATAGACTCGCCTCGGGAATGAAAATGAAACAAAGAAACTTTTATAAGCCCACGAGTCGGTAAAGAGAAAGTCTTGTTTAATTTGTTAGTCATTATTTACTCACCCTCATGCCGTTCCCAACTCGTATGACTTTCTTTCTTTCGTGTAACACAAACGGAGCTCATTATGCGATTTTAATGAATGGAGACTGACCGAGGCTTTCATGCTTCATAAAAGGACAGCAAAGCAATATTAAACTGTCATGTTTGGGTCATTTTTGACCCATTTAATAGTTCAAAACAGTGAACTTAATGTTGTATTTTGTCAAAATTCCTTTAGATTCTCCACAACAATTAATAAAATGAATACCGGTAGGTAAAAAAAGAAAATATATATTAAAATTTTTATGATACGTGTTTATATTTATGCAGTGTCGGTGTTTTGGTTGTTACTAGGGCAATGTTAGGGTGTTGCTAGGTGGTTGCTAGGGCATTACTAAATGGTTGCTAGATGGATGTTTACTGACCCAAGTCAAAAGAGGTATTCAGATTCCTAGATATGTGTGGGGACCTTTTCAATAGAAGTCTATGTGATTTTTCGCCAGGCGCACATTTATATTCTGAAATAATATTTTTTTTTAGAATATAAACCATGATTCTGTATTTTTTTGACTGTATATCTACTGTAAAAGTATAGCAGTACCACCAATTACATATTAAATGGAGAGGGAAGAGTGACTTTCTGGTTTCTAATATGCAAATGCCTCATTTGTGTAATTGTGTCATGCTTGCATTAGCATGGGGCTTCAGGTGCCTAATTGCTGTCCTTTAATATTACAGCAAGCACTTGTCTCATGACAGCAGCATCCGTTCGTCCTACAGACTCGCCTCGGGAATGAAAAAGAAACAAAAAGACATACTGGACATTTATATTCTGAAATAATCTTTTTTTTTTAGAATATAAACCATGATTCTGTATGTGTTTGACTGTATATCTACTGTAAAAGTATAGTAGTAACACCAATTACATATAGGTGGCACTCTTTCCAGATGAAACGTTACTATAAAAGTCTATGTTCAGTGTGGAAGAAAAAGCCAATGTTCCTGTCAATGTTCATGTTTGTAATTAAAAGGGAGGTCAGGTGTGCTGTATATCGATTGTACTCTAACGTGTCTTTTTTTGACCCAAACAGAACTGTTGTTAGGAATTTTTGCATAAAACATGCTCAATTATTAGCATTGCGTGACCTGAGGGCTTCTCAAAAAAACAAATTAAGTGATGACATGAACGAAATGAATTAGAATAATTAACATAAATTAATCAGTTTACTTGAAAACCTTACCAGTAACAATGTTGAGGAAGCTACTTTGAAACTGTAGCTTCCTAAGCTTCAATATATTACTAACTGACCATTGTCTCCTATTCAAGGAAAGAAGAACAAGTCAATGTTCATGTTTATAATCAAAAGAGAGGTGTGCTGCATATCTAATGTACTCTAACGGGTCTTTTTTTTACCCAAATAGAACTGTTGTTAGGAATTTTCGCACAAAACAGAAGAGTTAAACATTCTCTTTTTGTGTTTCAAGGAAGAAAGAAAATCATACAGGTTTGAAATAATATAAGGGAAAGTAAGTGATGACAGAAGTTTGAACTTTCCTAACAGTGGCGTCCACTTGTGCTACAGACTAGCCTCAGATATGAAGGAGAAACAAAGACACACAAGATCTGAAAGAACACATGCAGAGTCTTGTTCAAATTTAAGGCCAAGTAAATGTTTTTTTGAGTGATACTTTACCACCAACATTACAGCAAGACAACAATGCGAGTGCACATCACTCTCATCAGGGTACAGCTCAGAGGATATGTGTGATAAAGTCAAGGGTGGTAACAGCGGAGTGCAGACCAGCATGCTGTGGAATCGTCAGGAGGCTCTGGCAGAAATTAGCTGCTGCCCGACTGAGCAAAATAAAAAGGCAGTCAAGTGTTTCCTTGAAAATTGAGTGCTGGGAGAGCAAGTATATATCAGTTTATCAGAAGGCTAATGAAGCTAATAGATGCTCCATTATTAGAATTGCATGACCTGAGGGGCTTCTCAAAAACAAATTGAGAGATGACATGAACCAAGAGGATTTAAATAATTAACATAAATGACTCAATTTATTAGAAAACCTTCCTCAGAAACAGTGTTGGGGAAGCTACTTTGAAACCTTAGCTTACAAGCTACTACTAACTTACAGTAGTTAAACAACAGTCAAGCAGCAGGCAGAGCTAAAAAAAAAAAAAAAAGCTCTGGTTTCACCAGTTAATCCATAATATGCTTTTCTTGGCATTTATTTTAAGTTTTTTTGTTTTTTTTGTTTTTTTTTTTAAAGAAAGAAAAAAACACTGCGTGTATCCTCTCTTGGTACCTCGTGTCACTATTATAAGTGACCGGGCAACATCGTGTTTTAAATTTTTTAGATCATTTCACACACACACAAATCCCATAGGCTGTCAGAGTAATGGTGGCCCAGAAACGTTTGCTAAGACAGGATTGGTCAGAAACGCTTTTAAGGCAAGACTTAGCGAAGGATCAGTTGCATACTTCACATACTTACTACTTTCTGCTATGTCAGTCTATGGCAGAAATAAGAGTAGTATGGTAGTATGCCATTAACAAGGTGATTATTCTGACACCTCTAGTTCTGCGAAAACTCTCACAAATCTGTGTTTTTAGAACAGTACATTAGTAAGAGTAATATGTGAAGTATGCAATTGCAAACGCAGCCCAAGAACCACGTGTAACCGTTGTCACGCTGTGAGTCTGGCCAATCGCAAAAAGGCTGTGTCGTCATTCAGAGCTCATGCAGCCGCTCTGGAGAAACTGCGCTGGCTGAGCCAGATGATTTGACCTTTGTTTTCAGCCAATTGAACATATTTTTCTAGAAAATATTTGAGTGTGTACAGAAAAAGAAAAGATGATCGGTTGTCTCTACATCAACTTGACAAAAAATACAAATGTTGTGGTCAAAATTAAATCAAATTCTTAAGAATTCACTTTATGGATATACATTATTAAGTATTTTAAAGTTTGTTTCCTTTGCTTTAAGAGCCACTGGAAAACTAAAATAATGGGTTTGCAATGTTTTGCAAAAAATACAAATTATTGATTTATTAGTATTACTACTAATGCTAATAAAAAAATAAAAAAATAAAAAATAAATACAAATAAAATTTTATATATATATATATATATATATATATATATATATATATATATATATATATATATATATATATATATATACGTACTAGAATTTTACACATTGCCGTTATAACACAGATATGATATCGCTTTATTTTCAGCACCGTCAATGCAGTGTTTTTGAGGCTGCAGCCACAGACCTGGATGAGCTCACAGATACTGTGACATCATATATCAGTTTCAGTGAGGATATGTGCATCCCTACTAGGATATTTTTATCATTCAATAACAATAAACCATGGTTTACAGGAAAACTCAGACAGCTTCGTCATGACAAAGAGGATGCTTACAGAAGTGGGGATAAAATATTGTACAACCAGGCCAAGAACACACTGACTAAGAAAATCGGAGGTGCTAAAAGAAGCTACTCTGAAAAGCTGAAAAAAATGTTTTCAGCTAACGATCCTGTATCTGTGTGGAAAGGCCTGAAAAGAATCACAAAGTACAAGACACCTCCACCTCTCTCTGTAGAGAGTCAACTAATGGCTGATGAACTGAACGTGTTTTACTGCAGGTTTGAAAAGCCCAGTCTTCCCCCCCCACTCAGTCTGCACTTATGATCTGTGAGAAGGATGTGTGTCGGGTCTTTTGGAAACAAAAGACTAGGAAAGCTTCAGGCCCAGAGAGTGTTTCACCTGCCTGTCTGAAAGTCTGCACTGACCAACTGGCCATTTGCATGGAGTGGAATTTGCATGCCACTCCCCCAGACATACGGGTATGAAAGGAGCTGGTATGCAACCACTCATTCAGATTTTCTCTTCGGAGAGAAGAGTATAAAAGAGTATATTTTCAATTCTAAAAGAACGGCACACACGGAATGTCTTTTTAAAGATGATTTTCTGTTTGTGAGTTATTCCTGGTTGCGGTCGTTATCTCTCCGCTTCTGACGGCCACGATTGCTGTCTTACGTGTCTGGGCACTGCCCACATGGAGACTTGGTTCGTGGATGGGTCTTGTCCTCATTGCGAGAACACGACCATGGCAACATTGTGGTCGTGGCTTGCCTTCGTAAGAAAGCGAGCCATCCCAGTGGCTCCCCGCCTCAGTCTTTCTACCTACAGGTATGAGGCTGCATCGGTTAGCACTGGGGGCGATTTGGGGACTCCAATGGGACCACCTCCACCGGGTAACCCCCCACGAACCTCCCATTCCTCAGCACGCTCGCTTGCCCTGGTCAGGTTCTCAGATGAGACTGCCGGCTCGTCTCTGGGTGAGTTCGACCTCTTATTCGGGGCCTGGGAAGACGATGAGCTATTGAGCGCAGCATCGGAGAGCGGGATCGTCCACTCTGACATGGAGGCTTTGGCTGGGCTTCCCCCTTTAGGTGTGGTCGCCCAGTCTCAAGCCGATGCGGACATGCTTTCCCGGGCAGCCGCGAGCGTTGGGCTAGAGTGGAACCCTCCACTCTCCCCTGAACCCTCGCAGCTCGATGATTCGTTCCTGGGGCCCAGAGCGCCACTCACGGCCACGCCCCGCCTGGTTCCTTTCTTCCAGGAAGTGCATGAGGAGCTGACAAGATCGTGGGAGGCACCTTTTACTACCCGGTCCCAATCTTTCAGCTCCCCCTCTCTCACTATCATCGATGGTGGGGTGGCCAAAGGTATTCGGTGATCCCCCAGGTGGATAAGGCACTCGTGGTGCACTTGTGCCCGCAGAGTGCCACCACCTGGCACAGGCGCCCGAAGCTTCTGTCCAGGGCCTGTAGGTTTATGTCGTATCTGACTGTTAAGGCCTACATTGCCGCTGAACAAGCCACCTCCACCCTGCACGCCATGGCTCTCCTGCAGGTACACCAAGCCAAGGCGCTAAAAGAGCTGCACAAAGGTAGTTCTGACCTGGGATTGATGCAGGAACTGCGCTCGGTGACCGACCTCTCCGGGCGATGAAGGAAACTTTTTGCAGGAAGAGCTTTAGAAGCTCCGAGCAGCTCTTTGTCTGCTTTGGTGGACAGCAGAAAGGAAGCGCTGTCTCCAAACAGAGGATCGCCCACTGGGTCGTTGACGCCATCGTGATGGCATATGACGCTCAGGATGTGCCGCCCCTTGAGGGGCTAAGATCCCACTCTACTAGGAGTGTAGCGACCTCCTGGGCCCTGACCAGTGGCGCCTCTTTGGCAGATATCTACAGAGCAGCGGGCTGGGCAACACCCAACACCTTTGCGAGGTTCTATAATCTCCGGGTTGAGCCGGTTTCATCCTGTGTGGTGTCAGGTACGAGCAAGTAAGTTCCGGGACAGCTGGCCATGTGTACCACTTGCACATAGCGCCTTTCCCCTCCCATGAGGTGATGACATGCGCTTTTGACTCCCAGTCGTGTTCACAAGCTGTGATCCCTTGATGAATTTCTTCCTTAGCCCTGTGGCAGACGAGTTTGCGGAGAAACTCGCTGCCAGCACAGTACGTGTGCTAATTAGGCCCTGTACTGAGGTAGGTGCTCAACATGTGCTGGTTCCCCGTAGGTGACCCCATGTGATATTTTCTGCTAAATCATTTACTTGTCGGTAAACTGCATCTTCCTTGGGCAGAGACCCCTCTGCCCCCGGTCACCATGTTTGTAGAAACTCCTCCCCCCTCGGGTAGGACCTACCATGGGACTTCTCCACATGACATACTTCCAACAAGACTTGGTAAGACCATGTGATGTATTTCCACTCAAAATACCCCCCCCCCTTTTCTCTGGGTGGGGTGTGGTCTCCACAGTGTCTTCCCCTTGGGAGTGACACCCCCCCCCCCGACGTAGACATTTATGGCCCCCAGTCGGTTAACAAATTCCACTCTTTTTGGGGAGAAAAAAGAGGAAAAGAGGCCATGGCTGGGCTAGCCTGTCCCTATTTGTTGGGCAGTCGACTTGTTCCCGAAGGACCGTTCGATGCTCATTAGAGTGTTGGGGGAGGTTACGTGATGGCCTGGTGCGCTGGCTACAAGGCACACAGCGGTCTGCCCTTCTCGCACCGCCAGTCCACGTAATACAGTTCAGCTAGTTGTGGCATTTTGTATAGGGAACCCTAGTGTCACTACATCGACACAACGTCGAGTGAGTGACAGATAAGGAACGTCCTGGTTACTTTCGTAACCTCTGTTCCCTGATTGAGGGAACGAGACATTGTGTCCCTCTTGCCACAACACTGAACTACCCGCTGAAATGGACGGGACCTTGTCTCGGCTCCTCAGCACAAAACCTGAATGAGTGGTTGCATACCTGCTCCTTTTATACCCGTATGTCCGGGGGAGTGACATGCAAATTCCACTCGCCAATTCCCATTGGCCTTTTTTCAAAAAGCAGAGGTGTTTGGCGTTCCCAAGAGTGACCCTAGTGTCACTACATCGACACAACGTCTCATTCCCTCCATCAGGGAATGGAGGTTAAGAAAGTAACCAGGACATTTTAAAGGCAAAGGTGGTCACACCGAATATTAATTTAGCTTTTTTATGTTTACTGGACTTTGTATGACATTAAGTGATAAATGAAAACTATTTATGTCAGTATGCAAAATGTACTGTACAAGGAGAATATCTTTGATCTGTATCCTAATTTGGGTATAGCTTTCAGACTTCTCACACTTCCTGTGACTGTGGCATAGAGTAAGAGAAGCTTCTCTTCTTTGAAGTGTCTGAAAACTTACAGTTCAACAATGTCACAAGACAGGCTGTCTGCCCTAGCAATTCTCTCTATTGAGTATGAAATCAGAAAAACAATAGACATGGAGTCTTTGATAACAAGATTTGCTGAAGCCAAGGCACGCAGAGTCAAGTTTTAGTCTGTTTAATACCCTGTAAATAGTTCATTCAAGTTCAAGTTGATGGAGGAAAAGTGCATTAAAGAAAGAGGGAGAAAGAGACAGAAAAGGTATTGTACTGTAGTTTATGGTGTTTATTGTGTTTTAATGTAACATGTTGTTAATCATTAATTTTCACTCCTATTTAGACAGTGGACACAACAAAGGGACAAGATTCACTGAAGGAAAGGCATGCTGAGTCAAGTTTTAGTCTGTTTGTAGATAGTTGGAGGAAATGTGGATGGAGGGAAAAGTGCATTAAATTAAGAGGGAGAAAGAGACAGAAAGTAGTAGTGTTGTATTGTATTTTTTAAAGCCAGATTGCGTTTTTTTTTTTTTTTTTTTTTTTTTTTTTGTAACGTGTTGTTAATTACAAATTATTATTCACTTCTTTTTAGAAATTAGACATAACTGGGGGATATTGCTTTGCAGCAGCAAGCATAACAACAGAGAAAGGAAGCTCAGGGAAAATCAAGGTAAATGTATGCAATTGAAGAGGGCTCCATTCCTGTACTTTGCCTAGGGCCCCCAGTTCACTAAATCCACCCCTGGGAGCAAGTGATTTTCATTAGTGTCAGCCTTTGTGCGATGGCAGCGGCTCTTTTGACTTGGATAGATGACACTGAAGTGCATTCCGAATTACTGATCTTTTTTAAGCCTACACCCTTCAACCCTTTGAAGCTCTCACTCTGAAAGGCAAACCCTCTGAAGGGATTAGGGCATAGGCATGAGCCCTTTGGAATGGAACACATCCCAAGTCAAGTAGGCATAGCTGCAGGCTGGAGACCTCCAACTGGGGGCAGAATGTACTTTATTATTTGACATACAAATCATAATAATGGTGACAACCAAAAACAACAAGTATAAGATGAGCTCTGAATAATCACAAAATGACAAATAACTGAAAGTTACAAAAAATACAATAGCAGTAGCATAAATAAAATTGGCAAACACAAAATCTAGGAGCAGTACATAGTCATTTGCATAATTTATTCTTACCGCAAAGCATTACTAGGAGCAGAAGTGCAGCTTGTTGAATAATGCTCACACCTGATAAAAATTCAGAAAATAAGTCATGAAAAATATTACTTTGTGGCTATTTGAGTCTTTGAGGCTTACTTTGTTTAAAGGATAGCAGAAACAGCGCTTTTCAAAGCATTGGGCTTTTCACATTTTCTCAAGAATAATCTGAGGAAGGAATTAAAACACTGCGGATATAAAGATGCAACAAACTCACACAGAGTGAAAATATGAGCAGTTCATCTGCAGAATATCTGTAAAGATCAACACTTTAAGAGGTATTTTTATCATTATTATTTTTTACATAGATTTATATTTGTTTATATTTATACATGTAAATATTCTGTCCAACTTTATTTTCATTGATTTTTTATTTTTTTTTAAATAAACATTTACACATAGTTATGTTTGTAACGAGGGCTGGCAACAAGGTAAATAAAGAGACGATGATGAAGTGCGATGAACCCAAGTGCAGTTTATTTACAAAAGTGATATACAATAAACCCTAACACAAAATGTGACTACAAAACATAAACATGAATGACTTAACTAAACTTGACTTGACATGACTTGACTATAGACTTGACATAAACATGACTTGACTCTAGACTTGACATAAACAGGACTTGACTTGACTTGACTTGACTTGACTTGACCATCGAACCAACATTACACAAACAATACTCGACAGTGGACAATGGCAAACATGAGGGTTAAATACTTGGACAAGGGAGAACACATGACAATGAAAACCAATGAACACTTAGAACTCTAAACAAGATAACACGACTGCTAACAACCTAATGAAACAAGACACATGAACATGGAGAGAAACATGAAATCACATGACAAGGGAACCACATGACATGAAACAGGAACCAGAATTTCAAAATAAGACATGAAAAACATGAACCAACAAAATACACATGACAATGTTGGTAATGGAAATTACATTTTAAGCATTGTCATCAGTGTCCTGCTGTGTGACACTTTCTTCATCTAACTATTTTAAGCAACATTTTATGATGCTTAAAATATCATAAAAAGTTGTTTAAAATAGTATATATATATATATATATATATATATATATATATATATATATAATACTTGTTGTTTCCACAACCTCAGATTAACTAAGACAATAGTTTATTTGCACTTCTGGAATAAAAGTTGAAAAGTGATTAAGATCTTTAAAAACTTTGAAGAAATGCTGACTTGTCACAGCACCTAAAATACATACTTTCACTTGTACTTTCATGTACATTTGAACCTATTGGTTTGTTGAACACGGCAGTAGTGCTACTCACAGTTAAATCGTGCAGTATGAACGACCTGCAAGATACTGTGGCCAATTTTCCAGACCCTAACCCCTAAATCATACAACTGATAGGTTTCTTCTGATTGGTTGGGATTGAGAGAATAGAAACTGTGAGTTTACTGGGCTGAATGCTGTAAATACACAGAATGTATCGGATTTAAAGTTTCAGGAGTGTAGATAATTTATCGAATCCAATAATCTAGGCAATTCTGTCATTATTTAAATTTTTCATGTCGTTCCATACCCGTATACTGTTGTTTTCTCTGTGAAACACAAAAGGAGAAATTAAAACATCTCTCATTAAAATTCAAAATCTTCATAAAGCTCTTTTCAATACGATGACCATCAAGAACCAAAGGACAAAATAGACCATTCAAATATAAAATATCATAAATGTAGTCAATATGACCCATGCACTTTATTCCAAGTCTTCTATAGCCATATGATAACTTTGTGTAAGGAACAAACCAAAAACAAAAGTTGTTGTTCACTGATAATCTTCCCCTAAAACGAAGCTTCGTGTTCAGATTAAAAAAGGCACTGATGTGCCATACCAGGTTTGACATTAGTGCCATCAAACAGTGTCAAACAAACCTATTTTTTTCACAAGACTTTGAATATAGCGCATGCGTCATTTGGACTACTCTTTTGATGTTTTTTTTTTTGTCTTTTTTTTTTTTTCATTTTAAAACAGCATAAGGCCAGAAACTTTACGCAAGTACGCATACGCAGATGTGAGCGCTCGACCAATGCATTGCCAACGTGCTGTCTGTTTGAACTATTCTTTTAAGGGACTTGTATAAAGGAGAAGTTCCACACTAGTTAGCTCGACCCAGCCTCAAACTGTATGAGACTTATTCACTTGAGTTGCAGGCCATTTTCTTTTAGTGCCAATTAAAATGAAAAAAAAAAAGAGTAGAGCTGGACAGTCCTCCACACTTTAAAATGAAAAATACACACTTTCCCTTGTACTTTCATGTACATTTTAACCTAACATCTGTATGTGAACACTGGCTGGTGTTTTTACGGACATTTTCAACCTTTCCCTCTCTTTGTCTGTAGTCCCCACATGCTTTAAAACATCCACCATTGTGCCTGTTCCAAAGCAATCAAAAATAACTTGCTTAAATGACTGGCGTCCTGTTGCTCTGACCCCCATCATCAGCAAATGCTTTGAGAGACTAAACAGAGATTACATCTGCTCTGTGCTGCCTCTCTCTCTTGACCCGTTGCAGTTTGCTTACCGCAACAACCGCTCCACTGATGATGCCATTGCATCTACAATACACACTGCTCTCTCCCACCTGGAAAAAAAGAACATGTATGTGAGAATGCTGTTTGTAGACTACAGCTCAGCATTCAACACCATAGTGCCCTCCAAACTAGATGAGAAACTTAGGGCTCTGGGCTTAAACAGCTCGCTGTGCAGCTGGATCCTGGACTTCCTGTCAAGCAGACGCCAGGTGGTTAGAATAGGCAGCAACATCTCCTCATCACTGACCCTCAACACTGGAGCCCCACAGGGCTGTGTTCTCAACCCACTCCTGTATTCCCTGTACACACATGACTGTGTGGCAACACATAGCTCCAATGCCATCATTAAGTTTGCTGATGACACGACGGTGGTAGGTCTGATCACTGACAATGATGAAACAGCCTACAGAGAGGAGGTGCACACTCTGACACACTGGTGTCAGGAGCACAACCTCTCCCTCAACGTCAGTAAGACAAAGGAGCTTGTGGTGGACTTCAGAAGAAAAGACAGAGAACACATCTGTCTCATCACCATCAATGGAGCACCAGTGGAGAGAGTCAGCAGCTTCAAGTTCCTGGGTGTCCACATCACTGAGGAACTCACATGGTCGGTCCACACTGAAGTCGTTGTGAAGAAGGCTCATCAGCGCCTCTTTTTCCTGAGACGGCTGAGGAAGTTTGGAATGAACCGCCACATCCTCACACAGTTCTACACCTGCACTGTAGAGAGCATCCTGACTGGCTGCATCTCCGCCTGGTACGGCAATAGCACCGCCCACAACCGCAAAGCACTGCAAAGGGTGGTGCGAACTGCCAGACACATCATCGGAGGTGAGCTTTCCCTCCAGGAAATATATACAAGGCGGTGTGTGAAAAAAGCTCGGAGGATCATCATAGACTCCAGCCACCTGAGCCATGTGCTATTCTCACTGCTACCATCAGGTAGGCGGTATCGCAGCATCAGGACCCGCACCAGCCGACTCCATGACAGCTTCTTCCCCCAAGCAATCAGACTTCTGAACTCTTGATCTCCCACGATCAAAATTCATCAGCACTGCACTTTATTACCCTTACTCTTATATCTCACACCGGACTGTCATAAATTATATTATTTTTATATTATATTCTCTCTTAACAACAGACTATCAACCGACAGCCTGAATGTCAATACAGTACAGTACTGTACATTCTATATATACTATATATACTTTTTTATATATTTTTATTTTTTATTTTTATTGAATAATGTGTATCTATATAGTGCGTATTGTATACTGTACAGTGTATGTTATTATTTGTATATTGTTGAGTGTAATTATGTGTATATCAGACGTTTAAATTGTGTTGTGTTAATTTGATGTTATTGTAAATTGGTATATGTCTCATCACTGTCACGACTGCTATGTTGATCGGAACTGCACCCAAGAATTTCACACACCATTGCACTTGTGTATATGGCTGTGTGACAATAAAGTGATTTGATTTGATTTGATTTGATGTTGGGGAATTTTTTTTTTTAGCATGTTATGTTAATTGTCTGAGCTATAAAGTGATTATTATAAATATTTACATTATAAACTTTGACCTGAAATTCATAGCACATGGGAGTTAATGGAGTTCTCTCACCCGCGTTTCATTTATCAGCTTTGTCTAAGATGTTTCTTAGCATTTCTTAGAAAACTGTAAATGACACAAATCAGGCAATTGTTAACATAAATTGAACATGGATAATTTGTTACTGGAAGAATTTGATGAGAAATATTTGAGTTCATACTGAAATGTCTAACTTTAGACTGCAAACATGAAGCAGTGTTTACTTAAAGGGATAGTTTAAAATTTAAAATATGTCATCATTCACTCACCCTCATGCCATTCCAGATGTCTAAGACTTTCTTTTTTCTGCTGAACACAAACAAATATTTTTTTAGAAGAATATCTCAGCTCTATTGGTGAGTACAATGCAAATGAATGGTAGTGATAACTTTGAAGGTCCAAAAAACATATAAAGGCAGCATAAAAGTAAACACTCTGGGAATGCACATGCTTTAATATATGCAAGGAATATTCTGATTTATGGATATGGACAGCATCTGTGGCTTGTTGTTGATCACCACAGGCACATTTTTTTTAGGCCTTTAGTTTGTAAAAATGAATAGGAAACGTGTTTACAGTAATACATGTACAATAGAAGCCTAGCATGTGGGTGTGCCGAAGGGTATAAAAGCAGAAATGTGCAGATTGTAGGTTTGTTAAAGCACCCCTCTATTTCTGTTATTTTCTAGCACTGCACCTCAGATGAGCCATTACTGTCCAAAAGAAAGTGCTGTCTGCATTAACTACTTGTTTGTATCTGTACCCACCACAATTAATAGTTAAAAAAAAAAAATTTGATTATCTCTTCCATAAAGCTACACTATGTAACTTTGGCCCTCTGGCGGTTAAAAAATAAAACTGCATGCATTTTGTGGAAGAACATTGTTTTGGTAATGACACAAGATTTGCTTCAGCTCTGCTCCCCTGTGCGGATGAATGTGGTTCGAGGCACCGGTGTACACATGGATGCAGGACATCTTATCAGAGTGAGTGGACAAATAAATAACGAAAGAAAGTAAAAGACGGATATCCGAAAACATGTCACCTGAGCAGGTTAGTGCCATATCTTATGCTGTTATTTTGACTTATTGGTAACATTGATATTTTGAAATAAATTACGTTACAAACGTTAGGCAATGTTCGTTAACATTAGACACAATGATTGCTAGTCTGATAAGGTCAAACACTGTAAAGTTTTTATAACTGCAGGATATTCTGGCCAAGTAGACCGCGGTAGTAGCTAATTTATAGACTGTCATTGTTACCAACCAGTGGTCAACATCATTTCAAGACTCACATGTCCTTGGCAAGCCTAGGACTAAAGGATATATTTATATAAATTATTGCCGTTATAAAGAAAATTACACACGTGTGCTAGCAAGTGAAACATTCTGCACCGATTACAGTATAACTATTGTCTTTCACTACACACACACACACACACACACACACACACACACACACACTCACACACACATTACACAACTATACATAAACCATATCAATATAATATCTTACCTGTTGAGTAAGAAAAAAGCCATCTCTGGGTCGCTTTTAAATCCTTTCAGATCTTGGAGTTGTCGCCACCTCTGAAAAGCGAAGCCGATGTTGATTCGGGTTTTATTATGGACATTGTTGTTTTCCCTTTTTGCTTGTAGACTGTGCTCTGTTTGTGGTTTCTTTGTTTTTACAACCAGTGATTCCCCAGAGGTTTGCCGTTTTGAATGATCCATGGTAAATTTTTCTTGTTCGTTGTGTCAACAAATTTTCAGCTTCACGCTACTCACACACCATACACGCGCAACAGTAGCCAGAGCTTATTTTCTCTGTGTATGGATATGACGTGAACACGCACGGGCGAATGACGTATGTATGCAATTTCCCGTGAAATTCATCCCGACAGCTCTAAAATATAAATCATTACTATAGGTTTATCAAAGTGTATTTGGGTAAAGACATGGTTTGAAAGATGGATTTTTTTTTGCGCTCTCTAATTAATAACATTTTGTTATTTTGTAAAAAAAAAAAAAAAGAAAAGTTACATAGTGTAGCTTTAATTTTTAGAGAGTGAGTTTTTGCTCCCATAAGAGGAGTGAGATCATGTTTAAAAGCAGCGTGTATTATCTCTCTGCCTCTCTTTCTATGCGAGGCACACACACAGTACTCCAATTACAGTAGAAATGAGCAAATTCATTAATAGGCCTGAGAACTAAATGCAAACATGAGACCAAGGAGTGCGTAATAAGATATGGATACTTAACTAGTGCAAAATGATTCATGACATCGATTGTCATGAAAAGAAAAGTCAGGCCATAGGAATTAATCCGCTTTCCAATTAAAATAGAAGTGGAAAGAAGGTGATACTTTTAGAGAGATATGCAACCCCCGTCTTTATTTTTTGTCAGTATAGGGAATAACATTTCTTTTCAAAAAGCAATGAAATTCCTTCTGAATTTATTCACATTTATTTATGAAATAAATCTTAGATCTTAGAGCTAGCACTGCACAGCAATATCGTATGGAAGGGTTACTTTTTATTTATTTATCATTTTTGTAAGTTCAAATGAGGCATTCAATTAAAGGACTATCATTTGTGTTGACCAGGGGGTCAGGAATTGGCCGGTTAGTATTACACAGCAAAAAATAATTTTCTTAGTCTGTAATTTTGTTTTGTTTTTCAGTAACAATAGCTAACAATTTGCAGCTTGTTTAGATTTTTTTGTAAGGGGGGTTTAAAGGCAGAAATGTGAAGCTTATAATTTCAGACATTAATTTTAACATGAATTCCTCTGTTAAAACTCATTGAGCTGTAAAGTTGTATAAATAATCATTTTTTACAGTAGTTTTAGGGTTTTAGAGTTTGTTGACATTACATTTTCATGGCAACGAAGTTCGAAAATTGGCTATAACTTTATACAGAAAAGGTCTGATCACACTAAAATCATGTTAACACACATATTGTTTATGTCTTGTATCTGTAATTTTGAAACAGTGAGTATTTTAAAGTTAATGGATTGGCCTCGATCACTGTAACCTCAATTTTAATTTTAATTTTTAAATGGATGGACGAGCCAAAATTATGTTTTTGTGGTAATCAATATTATGCCGCAAATGCTGTTGATTGAGCTTTACTTGTTCTGAACCTGGAATATTCCTTTAAGTCTTTATTGAGGATGATTAAAACAAGAAAAAGACATTTGCAAATAGAGTCAGAAAAATAAACTTGTTTACCCTTTGAATCTAAGGTTTTCTCGAACCGCACTTATTTTCCTTTTTTTTTTTTTATGTTTTAAGCACACATCTGAAAAAATCTATTTAGATTTCTCTGAAAACAAGACTTAATATCTAATGTTAATTTGCTTCTCAAGTAAATGTGTCTTTTAAGGATGTTTTGATTCAGGGGGGGACTGGGATTAAAAGTAGCCCACCAAACCTGGCCCGCAACAAACAACACCATAACACACCGGCTCATTGATTTAATTTTCCGGCTCAATTTCTCAAAAGGTCATAACAACGGGCCCCACCAGTGCAAAAATTGTCATAACTTTACAACATATAAAACCACTGTAAATGTGATGAGTGGATTTTTTAGAGAAAGCAGTAAAAATTAGTGCTTTATAGATTAGACAAATAACATGTCAGAAAACGTGTTCTCAACACACAGATGTTAGGTTAAAATGTACATTAAAGTACAAGGGAAAGTGTGTATTTTAGGTGCTGTGACAAGTCACCATTTCTTCAAAGTTTTTAAAGATCTTAATCACCTTTCAAATGTTTTCTAGATGTGCAAATAAACTATTGTTTTAGTTAATCTGAGGTTGTGGAAACAACAAGTATTATATATATATATATATATATATATATATATATATATATATATATATATATATATATATATATATATATATACTATTTTAAACAACTTTTTATGATATTTTAAGCATCATAAAATGTTGCTTAAAATAGTTAGATGAAGAAAGTGTCACACAGCAGGACACTGATGACAATGCTTAAAATGTAATTTCCATTACCAACATTGTCATGTGTAATAATAATTATTATATATATATATATATATATATATATATATATATATATATATATATATATATATATATATATATATATATATATATATATATATATATATAGCTATGCAAGTTCATAAAATGTGGTTTAAAATAGTTAGATGAAGAAAGTGTCACACAGCAGGACACTGATGACAATGCTTACAATTTCATGTTTATAACTCACATAACTGTGTAAATGTTTATTTTTAAAAATCAGTGAAAACAAATTAGGCCAGAATATGTACATATATAATACAACTATAAATATATGTAAATAAATAAATAAACATACCTTTTAAAGTGTTGATCTTTGCAGATATTTTGCAGATTAATTGCTCATATTTTCACTCTGTGTGAGTTTGTTGCGTCTTTATATCTGCAGTGTTTTAATTCCTTCCTCAGATTATTCTTGAGGAAAAGTGAAAAGCCCAATGCTTTGACAAACGCTGTTTCTGCTATCCTTTAAACAAAGTAAGCCTTAAAGACTCAAATAGCCACAAAGTAATATTTTTCATGACTTATTTTCTGAATTTTTATCAGATGTGAACATTATTCAGCAAGCCGCACTTCTGCTCCCAGAAATGCTTTGTGGTATGAATAAATTATGCAAATGACTATGTACTGCTCATAGCTTTACTGTTGGCCAATTTCATTTATGCTACTGTTATTGTATTTGTTGTTACTTGCAATTATTTGTCATTTTGTGATTATTCAATTCTTAATATATTGTTTTTGGATGTCACCATTATTGTGATTTGTATGTCAAATAATGAGGTCCATGCCGTACAGAGTTGTTCATATGGATAAGTGCTCTGACATGTAAGTAATTCCAAAATAAAAGCCATAACATTATTTCAAAATAAAACCCATTGTATTGGCTTGTCTTGCGTAGTTTATTAAATAATCGCTTTGTCATGTTCACGCGGTCATGTTGAAGCAGGCCGGTAGGTGCGCAGCGGGCTGGCCCAAATTACACAGCAGCCCACTCGGAAAACGCTCAGTGCTCCTTATAGCCAGTCCAACCCTGTTTCGATATTTTTACTGGAAATCAAGACAAAAATACTGAGGAAGAAAAATATTTTTGCATTGTTAGCTCTTGTGCTGGAACAACACCTCATGGTGCCAAAAAGCATCCATCTTTTTGATGGCCATTTAAAAATAACCACGTATTCTGCTCACTACAATTGTACAGAGTGGTTATCTGAGTTACCATAGCCTTTCTGTCAGCTCGAACCAGTCTGGCCATTCTCCATTGACCTCTCTCATCAACAAGGCATTTCTGTCTGCAGAACTGCCACTCACTGGATGTTTTTTTGTTTTTGGCACCATTCTGAGTAAACTCTAGAGACTGTTGTGTGTGAAAATCCCTTGAGATCAGCAGTTACAGAAATATTAAAACCAGGCTGTCTGGCACCAACAATTATGCCACGGTTGAAATCACTGAGATCAGATTTTTATTCCCCCATTCTGATGGTTGATGTAAACATTAACTGAAGCTCCTGACCCGTATCTGCTTGATTTTAATGCAGCTCACTGGTGCCACACGATTGGTTATTTGATAATTGCATGAGTAAGTACAGTGCATCCGGAAAGTATTCACAGCGCTTCACTTTTTCCACATTTTGTTATGTTACAAGCTTATTCCAAAATGAAATAAATTCATTATTTTCCTCAAAATTCTACAAACAATACCCCATAATGACAATGTGAAAGAAGTTTGTTTGAAATCTTTGCAAATTTATTAAAAATAAAAAACGAAAAAAATCACATGTACATAAGTATTCACAGCCTTTGCTCAATACTTTGTTGAAGCACCTTTGGCACCAATTACAGCCTCAAGTATTTTTGAGTATGATGCTACAAGCTTGGCACACCTATTTTTGGGCTGTTTCTCCCATTCTTCTTTGCAGGACCTCTCAAGCTCTATCATGTTGGATGGGGAGCGTCGGTGTTCCAGGTGTTCCTAATAAAGTGCTCAGTGAGTGTATATATATGTAATAACATTTATTTATTTTTCAGGGTGATGTGACAAAATAAATTAAGGGGCCAGTCTATTAAGTTTGATTTAGCCTGAGATGACACAATACAATTTATTATCATATAAAGACATTCTTTATCTGATAGAATGTTTAAAGTTTTACAGTAATTACAATGAGAGTCACTTATTGAAATGGAAAAGGAACCCGTTTCAGATCTGTTTTTCTTGTTTGTCTTTGTTTCTTATGATGATAACGGACGTCTGCAAGTCTCCTGGTCTTCGGGTGAAGTGACAAGCTGGTAAACACCTGCCTATGTGGGGCCTATGTCATCAGCGTGCGTGTGGTGCTCGGCTCGTTGGCCTGTAGATAATGGGAATACGCAAAGGTGTAAATGAGCTCTGTGCTTGGCTGACAGGGTCTTTATGGATGGTGGCCTGCTATCGCTCGCCAAAGTGGCAGATCCATTTCTGACACCCATTAGAGTGGTGCCCGAGCGCAGGCCTGCAGATGCTCCTCACAGATTCAGTTTAACATGCCGCGCCCACTCACGTCCCAATAACATCAACTCTCATCTTTTGGGTGGCCATCATACGAATATATCATTGTGCTTATCGGAATGAGACTGGTCTAGAATATATGGCGTAGCTTTTTCAGTGATGGAGGCAAAGAGACGATGAATTTCAGTCGTAACACTGTGCTGTGGATCAGAAGTAAAAAAATCTGAGCCAAAAAATTTGGGGTCATGTAATTTGTTTATTCACTTTTTTGTTTATTCGCATGAATTTCCATGACTTTCCTATGACCTTTCCAGTCATTTTTTTTTGCTAATGAATCGCTTATGAACCAGTTTGACCGATTCATTGGAATTTTCTTACAAACTCTACATTTGAGCAATATCTAGCTGATGAAACATTTTAGAGCAGAGCATAACTAGAAAAATGTATATTCACTAGAAATGTTTTTCATTACTTTAAGATTTTATTAATTTCAATAACTCAATTATCCAGGCCTGGAAAACACGATATAACAATTATGTGATATTTCCATTACAATGGAGACCCATTTTATAATGTTAACCAGTCCTACAAGGAATTTTCAAATTTAACCAATCTCTGCATTATTTGCAATTTTGCAAAGTGTATAATTTCCACAAGTTTCTGCATAAACTGTGAATTTTAGGTAATTCGATCACTTTTCTACAAATTGACAGCGGCAAAAAAAAAAAAAAAAAAAAAAGAAGCTTGAAGCAGTCGAGACATATACAAATGCAGAGCCACCATTGTACAACCTCCACAGTAACAGAGAAATTATATCCTCCTCATTTCCTCTTCTGTGTCATTGCATGTCTTTAACCATGAGTGTATGAACCTGCAACAACCAAGAACATCTGCCATGACATGTATGTTTTAAAGTGATATGTTTTGTGTTCACTGTCAAAGGCCTTATCTAAACTTTTAAATGGCACGTGGACATCACAGCTAGCTTTTATTCTTCACGTGCTCTTCAGGAGCTGCTCTAAAAGGTCAGACTCTGTGTTGTGTGTTATGGTGGTGGGGAATTTGATTCATCCCTGTGACTCAAGTCTTTTGAATCTGTTCACCAAAAATACTTGTTCAGATTCGTTCATTGATTCGTTCATTAACCATTTCTGCAAATTTCACCTTTAGGCCAGTAGAAACATTTTTAACGTTTTGAATGAGTAATTGAATTGATCCAAAAGTACAGAGTCCTTCATGACCGGAACAAATCTATTCATCCTTTATTCAAATTTGCATGTCTATAATTCTATAATTCTTCTAAGAGACTTCAGCTCTGCAGAATGTTTAAGCATTATAAGCATTTCCCCACAAATGACAACAAAAAAATATCTGTCATATTGTGAACTATTAAGAACAACTCATATCAAACTATACAAAAAAAGACAAAAATGCTCTCCTAAAAATAATAAGTTTCAATAACGTCTGTATGTCATTCATTGTAATGTGTGGTGATCATTCACTTTTATTCATAATTCATCCGGCCCCTTTTCTTGTTGAATGAGATTGCTGAACTGAACAAACGATTTGCCTCCTTCTATCGTTCAGCTAGTCAGCAGATCTTCGTTTATGAACGAGATACCGGACTCACTGAGTTCGTTCTTGAACTAAAGTGTGGTCTTCTTTAGACTAATGACCAACTAGTTCAGTGAAGGGTGTATTCATTCAGTAGGTCAAACCAATAATATGCTTCCTCACAGCCAGCCTTGTGGCTCGTGTTATAGTCAGTCTATAAAAGCAGGAATTTGCATGTCTACAAATGTATAAAGACACTTTAAAAATACTTTAAACACCACAACTGTTTTTGCTACAAATTACAAGAATGCAGGTCTTTTGTCAAATGCTGGGCTTCACTTTTATCAAGTTCAAGAAAAGCCTAAATATCTTACACTGTGCACCAAAGCACAACATTTCTGTTCGTAATTCATGTAATTTTAACTGTAAGCCTTCAGTCATTTTAACATATTCATAAATTGGGGATTATACGCATACCTATAACTTTTCTTAGTGCATTTCACCCTATGTCTCCTTGTTGAATGCGACTGACTCGCATGCAGATTCGAACTAATGACATGTCTCCATTTTGTTCAGCCAGCAAATCCTTGTTCATGCGAGATGACTGAGTGATCCATTAATTTCGTACTGTTACGAGTATAACAGTACATTCAGTCTGTTCATGAACGAGACGTTCAGGCTCAAATGACCAACTCCACTGGTTCAATAAAAGGGCATATTCTTTCACTCGGTGAAACCAATGAGATGCTCCTTCACGGCCCACACTCGAATGCTACTGGCTCACTCTATAGTCTTTAAAGGCATGACAAGCCAACAAAGCAGTCTGGCACTTCAAACTAGATCTCATTGCCTTCGAAAGGGATAGACATCAGTGAACAAGAAATATGAGACAGTGTATGGAGGTAGACGAGAATGATTTGTTCACTTAAAAGATTCATTCAGAAAGACAGTTTCGTTCATGAACTAAACATCACTAGTGTTGACGGCCTCAGTTCATTTGGAGTGCTCACATAATGCACTATTGAACAGAAAAATGGCACTAAGCACTGACGTGCACAGAACTGGGGCTAACCCTTTCGTTCAGAAATCTTAAGGTGCCCTTTTAAGCGGAAGTGCCCGTAAGAGCACGGAGGTGCCTTTAAGAGCACAGAGATTTAAGCGGAGGTGTCTTTACTACAGCACATGTAGCAATGTAGCAAATATAATGTGCATGGTGGGTAAGAAATGCTGTTAGACACACAGACACGCATTTGAAGAAACACACTTTATTATATTTTTAAGAATAGATGACAGAAAAGCCATCTATGCACATGTCTGACGCGCTGTTTGTTTGGAGGCGTGCAGTCTCGTGGAACACGCATACTCCGGAGCATGTTTTGAATTCTGAAAAAGTACAATATATTTTCAGGAAATTTGATTCCTCATGATTTTTAATAGGACCTCCATTGGATTATTTTAAAGTAAAATAATAGGCAACCTGTTAATCTGTCACCATTCAAAAATATTTTTTAGCTCGTAATTCAATCACAAGGCCATCAAATCAATGAGATCCCAGATTATCAGGTCACTGTGTACAGTTGCAAACTAATACAATTGATGAATAAATCACTCAGCTCACATAATTTAAGCACCACTGGAAGTGTTATTTGTGTAGTACAGCCATTAAGCACTTTTAAAGACATGAGAAATGCAGTTGTTGTCATATCCTAGCCATCTTATAAGGCCTCTACTGAAAAATTTTAAAATTATGTAATTTGTCATCTTAGCTTTAGCTGTCTCATTCACTCTTTCTCTTAGATGTATGTTAATAATGTTAGCAGGTGGTGGTAGCAGTAATATGATAAAGACAGCTTCGAGCTGTCTTCTCCGCTAGGGGAGAGATGTTGTTTAGTGATGATAATCAAGTACAGTTTTACCACAGATAGTAGGGCTTATTGAAAATCAGGGGACAAATATAAACCGAAACAGAACATTTGTCCTATGAAGTTGGTCTAAATCTATGATAGATTAGACAGACGGACGGATGGACAGATAGATAGAACAATTGATTGACAAATGGAATGATGGATGGATGGATGGATCAACAGATGGAACGATAGATAGATAGATAGATAGATAGATAGATAGATAGATAGATAGATAGATAGAACAATTTATTGACATATGGAACAATGAATGGATGGATGGAATGATGGATCAACAGACAGATGGACTGACAGACAGACAGATAGATAGATGTAACAACTGATGGATGGATGGATGGATGGATGGATGGATAGATAGATAGATAGATAGATAGATAGATAGATAGATAGATAGATAGATAGAAACAACAGTTGATGTAAATTAGATACACACAACTGATGGATGGATGGATGGATGGATGGATGGATGGATGGATAGATAGATAGATAGATAGATAGATAGATAGATAGATAGATAGATAGATAGATAGAAACAACAGTTGATGTAAAGTAGATACCTCATGCAGTCAGTTTTGGCAGTGCTCATTGTGACCTCAGAGCTTGTAACTGTGGTGACAGCCACAGGCTCATTGTGAGGGGAGGAAGTGAGGGGTGACATGTTGTTTTGAGCACGCTCAGGGAGGAGCGGTAAATATGGAAAAAGCACATGCATATTTTATAGATGTCAGCACTTATTTAGGATCAGATAAAGAAGGGGAAGACAGAGTGGAGGATGAGGACTGAAGGGAATTATGAGCAGGAGGCAGTGGAAGCGGGTAATTGGATCTTTACATTTTCTGAAGAAAATGTAATGGTGCTCCCCCGTGTGAAATTTGGGGTGTTCTAAGAGGTTGCCAGAGAATTGCTATGCAGTGGTTAAGTTGTTTGAAATGGTTGTTAGCATGATGCTATGCAGTTGCCAGGGTGTTCTTAGTTGTTTCTAGGTGGTTTCTTAAATGGCAGAAGTTAGTAGCAAAGCTATTAATTGATCAATCATTGACATGTTTAGTGATGTTTTCCTTTAAAATTAACTTGATTTCAGGGAATACTGAAAGGATTTCAGATACCAGGTGTCAGGCATTTTCTGTTGGCTATGTAGAATCTGAACTAGCAATGCCCGATTTAAGAATGAATCACTGATTTAATTTCATTTTAGGATGTCTCTTCAACTTCGGGCATTTTTAGCACTGTAAACATCTAGAAAGTAAAGTCACGATAGATTATCATAGATTTTCATAGTTTAATATTGAAAGTCTGGGTGTAGGACAAAAATTGCAAAGTGTATACATAAAGGCCTTTGAAAAGTACCAAAAATGAATGAAGGCATGGAAATAAGTTTCAAAGTTATTTTTAATATGAAGTTGATATCTGTTTATTTTAATAAAATAATAACCCCTGGGACAGAAAAAAAATGCCTAAAGTTGAAGAAACACCCTTTAATGAATTGGTCAAGCAGGTTAGCAAATTAGCTGTTTGCATCTCTTATTCAATAAAATAGGTCTGGGATACTTTAGAATACTGAGAACAAAAAGAATGTTGGACAATGTCGATATTTGGAAATCAAAACTGAAAATGCATCCTGTCATTTGCCAGCAATGAAGAAAGTCTTAATTACATTCAACTTTTAGCTTCCCTTGGAGAATTGTTCTGAAAAATAGCTGTTATTTTAGCTAGCTACATTTTTGAGTAGCTTTCCCAACACTGGTTCTGTGAACAGGTTTAACCGATTAATTGAAAAGAACCGACTGGAAAAAAAGATTCATTCATGAATCAAACTTTGCAACGGTTGGGGGGTCTTCTGAAATCTTTCTTTCTTTTGTAGTCCTTTTCCAACATCCTCTTTCCATGTAGTGCTTTTCTGTTGGTTTTCCTTTTTCTGTCGCTCTGGAACTCTCTCGTCTTTTCCCAAACGGGATTATTTACTTCAGATTCCTGCTGAATTTCTCCATTTGCCGCAGGACTGCCTGGAGCCACACAACAATCAAAGCAGCATCGTTTTCTGTTCACAACCTCCTGAGAGACACATAGAGAGATAGAGAGAGTATGGAAAGATAGATCAAAGGTCATGCTGTGGCTTTGGTGTACTTTAGCAGGAATAGAATAAAGGTCATGAACAGAGTGCAAGAGTATAAGTGGATACACAGTACTGCCATACAAAGGCAAAACACATTAACTACGCCAACACTGAAACATAATTTTTTTTCTGATGTTAAGATACTCTCTCCTATCCCAGCTTAATATGCAGAGACAACTATAAGCAAACCATTTTTAGGTTTATTTTGCTGGAAAGTGTAAACACTGGATCTGTGGTGCTATAAACATATTTTCTGTTTCTTTGAGAATCCCGACCAGCCCTATAAAGCAACATTGACTCAACCAATGGCATGAATTTGGGGCGGGATTATGTGTTTTGTTTGGCAAATAGCAAACGGATTGTGTATTCGGAAAACTGTTTGTAGGGAAAACACATTATATATATATATATTTTTTTTTTTTACCCTATTGCAAATATTTTTTTATTTAATTTTTTAAGCATAAACCCAACTTAATAACTTTTGTTATTCTGCTTCATAAGTAATTTTTTTCTTGTTTTAAATATGTTTAGATATTTTTACAAGTAAATAAGAGAAAAATACTCAAACAAAATACTTTTTTGTTGTTGTTGTGTAGTATAGTGTTTTGTGTGTGTGTATTTGTGCAGTATTTTAGGGAAAAAAAATGGTCAGCACCTTTGGAATTAAATCAACCCACACTCAACTATTTCTCAACTATAAACTCAGATCGAGGTAAGAATATAAGTCCATAAAGGATTTCCACCCATAAGGTGTGATAATGGGTCTTTATGATATTAAAAAGACACTCTAACCAATGTGCGTTATTCCCTCATTAAAAGTGTTTTTTTTTTTTTTTTTATACAGATACTAACATGCATATATGCTACACTACTTCTACACTGCCTGGCCAAAAAAATAAAATAAAATAATAATAGCAGTTTGGATTTAAATAAGCAGATACTTAAGAGCCTATGATTGGATCATTATTGCAGTGATTAATATGTTTCAGCTGGCAACAATTCTTTTAAACCTAACTGATGCAGTGTGTAGCTGTCATTTCTTAAACCACCATGTCGGAAGAAATATCCCATGGTCATGGAAAAGATGTTACTGTGTCCACTGTACAAGCCTCTGGAGGCAGTGTTATGATCTGGGGTTGCTCCAATTGGTTAGGTCTAGGCTCAGCAACGTTATGTGGCAATAAAATGAAGTCAGCTGACTACCTGAATGTAATGAATGACCAGGTTATCTCATCAATGGACATTTTCTTCTCTGATGGGACAGGCATATTCCAGGACAACAATGCCAAGATTCATCGGGCTCAAATTGTGAAAGAGTGGTTCAGGAAGCATGAGGAATAATTTTCATGCATGAATTGGCCACCACAGGATCCTGACCTTAACCTCATTGAAAGTCTTTGGGATGTGCTGGAGAAGACTTTACAGAGTGGTTCGACTCTCCCGTCGTCGATACAAGATCTCGGCCAAAAATGAAATCAACTCTGGATGGAAATAAATGTTGTGACGTTGCATAAGGTTGTCGATACAATGCCATGATGAATGCACACCGTAATCAAAGCTACAGGTGGTCCAATGAAATATTAGAGTATGCAACTTTCTTTTTGGCAGAGGCAGTGTATGTCTACAATGAAGTAAAGTAGGAAGTACAGAACTTGTTATGCAAAGCACCAAAGTTCAAAGAAGATTGAGAAACAAGTGAAATTGCAAAATATCAGTTTCAGAATAAAAACAAATACAATATAATTTTATCGTGGCCCTAATATTGATATAATATCGTATCACCTGCTGATTGTCACCCCTTAGTAGTGATCACTCAAAAATGAGAATCCAGTGTGCTTTCGTTAAATTCAGGATCTGCAGTTATCAAAACGCAAATACTGTTCAACACCTCGTTGAAATTCACCTTGCATTAGCTGTCACCTCATTTCAATTAGCATGTGGAGCAGTGTACTGAGTACACAAATAAATGTTTTATTCATCATTAACAAGTCAGTGTTATGTAACCTGAATTAGGTTTCAATGAATGATTAATAAGCTGGAACATTTAGTCAGTTTAAATACTGCTTATCAGCTAAGGATAGTTTTGGCTGTAAAAAAGTGTTCCAAGTCAGTTAAAACACACTTTAACAATATAATTGCTATCTCCAAATGATTTGGAGAGTGCAGAATTTTACTTGCCAAGGAGGATTTTTGTTGAAAAGAAAAAAAGACACTGAATTATTCAAAATATTGTTGGATGTGATGACTAGTGGTCAAATAATATGTGTTTTTAAATGGTCAATGAGATGTACACACACTTGCTGAAATATAAACTTATTTTAAACAAACTTTACCTAAAATTCACTCTAAATAATGCATTGACTCTAACATTATCGGTAGAGTTTTTAACATGCACAAATTCAACACTGCTATTGGCACATAATCAACAAATTGCCCAATATCGGATGATTAATTAGCCAGGGAAACCTGATGGTCCTTCCATCCATCCATCCATCCATCCATCCATCCATTATTTTCTATGGTGCTTGTCCTATTTAGGGTCACAGGTAGTGTTTGAGCCTATCCCAGCTGTCTCAGGCCTAAGGCAGGGAAACTGGAAGCTGGAAAGGTGGCCAGTCCATTACAGGGCTGAAATGTCCATTTATTTTACAGAATATTTGCTGAAAATTCAATATAAATAATGCATTGACTCTAACATTTTCGGTAGAGTTTTGAACATGCACAAATTCAACACTGTTATTGGCTAATAATTACAAAATGATCCAATATCAGGCGAATAATTGACCATGTGATGTATAGAGTCGATTATTTAATTCAAAATTAAATGAAATTTTAATTTTATTATTTTTAATGTAAATGCTATATCTTAACATATCCCTTATCAATATTCCCAGAAAAGATGCACGCATGTTAAGCATTACTTTGTAAAGAAATTAATGTCTTTGTGAAATTGGCACAGTGAACACTGCACGCATCGGTACAAAACTTTGAGTGAACTTTGACCCTTAAATGAGTGAGTAACCAATTATTTCCATTATCCTAATGCTTTTCACGATATACCTATATTTAAACCTTATAAAAAGTCTGACCTATGGCCTAGCTGGTGACATCCTAAACGTTTAAATTTATTATTACTCTTCTGTTCACAGAAAACATTTATTTATAATTTAAGCAGCAGTCTGCGCTCTGACAGGAGTGAATCTTATCTTCATTAACAAAGGTCCTTATAGATATCGTGACCTTGAGTGAAGTTGAAACTTCAGTGGGGGTTTAACTCAGCTAACCTCAGTGCTAATGTATTGAAGGCCAGGGATCTTTTACCTGTCAAAGCAGATGTGTCACAAAGCTCTTCGAATCACTCTGTGTGAATCACTCTGAAAGGGCAGACGGATCTTCACACACTCCCAGAGACGATGCTTTACAGAGCAAGAGAGAGATTTCCTTGTGGATTGGGAGAGACAGAAAGAGAAAGAAAGAGGTTCTATCAGATACAGATTAGAGAGTGTGTGTGTGGGGTGGGGGAAGAAAGGAATGAATTAAAGATGACAGTGAATCATCTATGAGGGTTTGAGGGAAGAGCCATGTATGAGTTCAGAGGAAAGGTCCCCTGTCAGTCAGTCTAATGTCCCAGTATGCCGCAGAAATGTCTGAGCGTTCACTCACACCACAGCCTTAAGAACTTTTGCTTTTCTCTCTCACAAACACTCATTGTCAATGGTTTCTCTTCCTTTCTGTTACTTTTTGCCTGGGTCGTGTAGCCAGACTTTTGACTTGCAACATTAAGCTGTTTAGTCCACTTTGTAGCTTATTCTGGCCAAGAACCGCCCACTTAGACAGGTAGAGACCACCTGGGTGACCTGTTAAGAGACCATTTTTACTGTATAGTATGTGCCGTTTAGTACTGTAAATCTGAAATAGATGACACCACAATAATAGATTGAAAAAATACAAAAATGAAACGTTGCACACTTTTTTCCCAGTCCGTATTTTTGTATTTAGATTGTCATTTTGCTTGCCAAGTAATTGTTTCGTTGGATGTTCAGATATATTTTTTTACTGGAAAACAAGACAAAAAACTTAAATGATTTTTCCTATGCACAGCATTCTCCACGAATGAAAATGTAATATTTAAATAAAATACACAAAAAATAGTTACCTTCAAATATCTGTGTTTTAAACTGGTTATGCTATTATTTTGGTAGCTGCTTTAAACATATCAACAATGTAACTATAAGTAGCTTGATCAGCAATATTCTCTTTAGATTGTTGCCGCCATGAGAGTTGTTGACGTAAATGAGAAAACGAACCGTATAAGCAGAAGCTTGCACTAATGTACTGTACGCCATATCACCCTAGCAGCAATGAGAAGTTGTATTGTTACGAAATACATTCTGACACATTTAAAAAAGCAACAAGTTTTAAGATCGCAACATGATCACACCGGAAATCGACATGTTGCTTCTAAAGTTCGTGTGCCCAGAAATCTACCCCATTTAGCCCAATTACTGACAAGCACCATTTCTTTTCAGACACTTTACATCAATTCAAATATGAACACATTTCCTTCTAGTGCTACTGTTTTAATGCTGCGTGAGAAACCTCAGAGACACTGATTCTGGTACAATGGGAACCAGGAAATAATCATATTCACTTAAACAATGGTTAGTGTTATTCATAGGTTGCAGTTTTGCTCTGAAATTAAATTTGTATTCCACTGACGGTTAGGTTTAGGGTTGGGGGGCAGAGTTTCTAAAATATGTATTCCTTTTGACTGTATTACATCATTTACAACTAAAACAACTTGCTTTTGATGCCACCGTGTGGACATTTCAATCGGAAACTGGAGCTCACTCATGCCCAAACATTCAACAACGCTTCCAGCTTCGACCACTGGAGGGCAGTTTTTCGATTTTCAGTAAGCACAGACCGATTTAAGCAACAAAACTTTAAACCTGTTTCTGAATTTGCAGTGTAAACAGTCTTGAAATCAAACTTACGTAGCTAAAAAACATTTATGTTCACATAACCCAGACAGGCCAGACAGATCTGTTGTTGCTAAGTTTAAAATGTGTGCTGTGTGTCAGTTGTGTTTGTATCATGCTAGAGTGTGTTGAATAATATAGTTTAAATATCTCTAAATGTCTGCTAAGCCCTACAGCTACCAAGCAAGTGAACATTTTACTGTATAATACAACAAAAAACTGTCTCTCCTTTCACATTTTCATGTACACCTATTTCTTTTAAAAGGGTGACTTTTACATGCTCAGTAAAACGAGGATGACATTAACTGAAAAAGGCGGAAAGGCATTGTTGATTGTATTATGATTTTTTTTTGTGTGTGTGTAAGGCCTGGGCTGGGCAGATCCTCTGTATTCCTGACAGAAGCACAGGACAGTAAAGCATCTGTTAGGAGACAGAGGGATTCATGAGGCTGTGGTCGCCTATATTCAAGATTTACAATGCAAGCTTTGCTCTGCTGGACAGAATTCCTCTCCCACCATCCGTTACCAGTCTGCATACTCCCTCTCCCTTCTCCATTCTCTCTGTTACATTATTTTTTATCACTAATAGTCATGGGTATTTTGATTAATCCCGGTGACTCCAATCTTTTGAATCCATTCATAAAAAGATTTGTTCAGATTCGTTCAGTGTCTCAGGTACTGAAGACTCTGGAGCAGAGGTAAGTGAGTCTTTAATAAAGTCTTTTATTAAACAGACTGGAGCTTGTACAAAAAAAAAACAAAAAAAAAAAAAAGAGACTGCCGGAAGTGGAAAAACAGTTCAGCAAACAATGAATAATCCAGGGCGAACATCCAACGGCTGAAAGTACGATCAGGTCAGGTGATATTCCGAAGGAAGAGATCCGATATTATAGGCCCTTTCCCACCTACAGTCCTGTACTTTTCATTAAGTAACTTTCTAGATGAAAACTCTTATGAGGAATGGAACACCAGAGGAAAGTTTTCCCCAAAACTAGATTTCATGATGGTTTAGTGTATAATAGAGTTTAATGACCCACTCTCGATAAACATCTGATTATTTATATCCGTCATCCCAGGAAAAATTTTATGTAGTAATCCAGAAATCACTTTATTTTCAGTATAGTCACACACTACAAACAGTACAGATGCGATGGAAACTCAAAATGTGTCTCCCGATGACAAACAAGCTGGGTTTCCATTCAACTATTTTGATGCGCATTTTGAAAATGCGTATAATAATCCTGAATGGAAATGTTTGATATGCAAATAAACTTTCTAAATTCGCATAGAAATTGAATGCACTAGGAAAAGGTGGATTTTCTAGAGTTTCGCATTAGTTAAAATTGAATGCACATTAAGGTTATGGAAACAGTTTATTCACATATTGATGACGTGTCTTGACCATTGTGCATTGAAAGCGCAATGGCATTATGCTCGTCAGTTGGTATGGGTGTGCGATAGCTTGAAGTGACTGGCCCAACAAAAGGTCCGACCCAATTCTTCCTACATAGCCCTTGACATTCAGAAGTTTAAACTTACGTCTAGACGTTCTAAGCACGGGCGGATGGGCAGAGCAGCCATTTCAGCCCTTATAATATGAGATATTACAGTCATTCTTCGGTGTCTTCAGGCAGCATTTAATAAAACTATGTCCAACACCACAAAATACTCTCTCCAAAGCAACGGGCTCCATCATGAAGAGGCAGGCTCCCTCAAGATAATGCGCATAACGTAGTGGATGAAAACGCGCAATGATTCGCATTTTCTTAAGTCACATATTCAGAAATACGCATGAAAAATGCTAAACATTTTGAATGGAAATCCAGCTACACATACACACATGTGGAACGGGTGATCCTCTTTGTATACTTTGTTGGTTTTATTTTATTTCTGTTAAGGGAATTATAAAATTAGTGCAATCCTCTGAGTAGCATGCTAGCATCTAGTTTTTTACAATGGAGGCTGTGGACTCCTCTCCATTCTCAATGCTTTATGCTTCATGGGTTTTTGACCAATCACAGGTTGCAGCACCTCCCACAATCTCCCACAGTCCCTATATGCCCCCTTAGTACCTACTCCAGAGTAGGTGCTAAAAATCCCCCAAAAATGGCTATGAGGAACTATAGTCCCTTAGGTGCGAAAGCGATGAAATGTACTAGTCTCAGGGGAAAGTACCTAAAACGGGCTTTAGTACTGCCAGTGGGAAAGGGCCTAATTACGAAAAAACAAGAACAGGGTCTGAATGGGAAAAACACAGACTGAGAAAATAAATCAGCTGACAGAGACAAAACAGACTGACTTTACAAGGTGAAAGGCAAAAGACAATCTGACAAAAGACAGCAAACACAGGGGAACTAAAATAGGGCGAAAAATTAAGAGGTGGTGGTCGACCGATACATCGCAGAGGCCGATAAATCGGCCAGTATTCTGAATTTATTAATAATCGGCATTGGCCAATAAATTTTCCTGTTTGGCCAATTTGTTTCTTGAAGGTGCTCAGAATCCCTGCTTGCATTTGAAGCGACTGAGACATGTAAACGACCAGTCACGGTTCATTTTGTGTTACTACAATAATAGACTGGTGTGCAACACAGTGTCATATAAATGGTCCGTATATCAGAGCTGCGGCAGACACTTTTGAGCTCATTATGTTAAAGTGCTCACCTGTTTCATTCTCCCTCTCTCTCCTCAACAGTTCCCTGTAACTTTTAACTGTCTTGTCTAATGATAAAAAGGCAAATATAGATAAAACTAATATCATACCATCTGCAAATATACACATATCTCATTTAAACAGATGCAACAAACCAACCTCACAAAACTTGAGCAAATTCAGCATCCTGTGAAGCACTCATAAATCTTCCTCTGAATCACGTATTCTAACAGTCTCTCCTCAACAGTTCCCTGTTACTTTTAACTTTCTTTTCTAATGATAAAAGGCAAATATTATTAAAACTCCTATTATATACCATCTGCAAATATGCAGATACTGTATCTCGTTTAAATAGATGTAATTCACGAACCTCAGGAAAACCCAGCATTTTCCTCCTGTTGAGTGCTTTTCTAATATCTTCCTCTGAAGCACATAATCTATCAGCCAGAATCAAAACTTCAGGATCAGGATCAAAAGTTCCTCTGATTCATAAATCATGATGGTCAGTCTGTGACAATCCAAGCAGGCAAAAAGTGCATGAGTGCAATATCAAAGTAAAAGTGTTTCATGTGTGCTATAAGTAAATATCATATTCACTATGCACTGTATGTGCAATTTGTCTGTTTCTGTATTTTTTGAGAAAATGCGATTGCTAACGTGGACATGCCATCTACGGTTGCTGGACTACTGTATGTACTGTTATTTCCTTCTTTCTAATATATTAAAAATGTCTTCATGGGCAAATAAATGACTAAAATTAGATGAGTAAACAGAAATCAGAAGAAACTGCTTTCTACCATTTAAAATACAATATTATTTTTAGATTATGTTTTACAAAGTTAAAGTTCTATGTGAAATTGAGTAAATATAGTGTTAAATAAGAGTTTATACATTTTGTAGCAATTTTATGTTTATGTAATTTACTATATTAAATTGTGTGATATTATTGGCCTATCGGCAACCCTGCTCTCTGGATATCGTCATCAGCCATTAAAAAACCCATATCGGTCGATCACTATTAAGAGGGATAATGAGAGACAGGTGCAGCTGATAATGAATGGCGGCGCTGATCGAGCTGCAGTGAATGAGCACAGAGGGTGAGGGCACCTGTCAAAACAAAACAAACTATCAAACAAAATAAAATCTATCTATCAATCAATCTATCTATCTATCTATCTATCTATCTATCTATCTATCTATCTATCTATCTATCATCTCTCTCTCTCTCTCTCTCTCTCTCTCTCTGTATATATATATATATATATATATATATATATATATAGAGTTGAAGCCAGAAGTTTACATACACCATAGCCAAATACATTTAAACTCAGTGTTTCACAATTCCTGACATTTAATCGAGAAAACATTCCCTGTCTTAGGTCAGTTAGGATCACTACTTTATTTTAAGAATGTGAAATGTCATAATAATAGAAGAGAGAATGATTTATTTCAGCTTTTATTTCTTTCATCACATTCCCAGTGGGTCAGAAGTTTACATACACTTTGTTATTATTTGGTAGCATTGCCTTTAAATTGTTTAACTTGGGTCAAATGTTTTGGGTAGCCTACCACAAGCTTCTCACAATAAGTTGCTGGAATTTTGGCCCATTCCTCCAGACAGAACTGGTGTAACTGAGTCAGATTTGTAGGCCTCCTTGCTCGCACACTCTTTATCAGTTCTGCCCACATATTTTTTTTTTTATCAGATTGAGGTCAGGGCTTTGTGATGGCCACTCCAATACCTTGACTTTGTTGTCCTTAAGCCATTTTGCCACAACTTTGGAGGTTTGCTTGGGGTCATTGTCCATTTTGAAGACCTATCTGCGACTGAGCTTTAACTTCCTGGCTGATGTCTTGAGATTTTGTTTCAATATATCCACATAATTTTCCTTCCTAATGATGTCATATATTTTGTGAAGTGCACCAGTCCCTCCTGCAACAAAGCACCCCCACAACATGATGCTGTCACCCCCATGCTTCATGGTTGGGATGGTGTTCTTCGGCTTGCAAGCCTCACCCTTTTTCCTCCAAACATAACGATGGTCATTATGGCCAAACAGTTACATTTTTGTTTCATTAGACAAGAGGACATTTCTCCAAAGAAGTAAGTTCTTTGTCCCCATATGCTCTTGCAAACTGTAGTCTGGCTTTCAGGTTATATCAATATAGGACTCGTTTTACTGTGGATATAGATACTTGTCTACCTGTTTCCTCCAGCATCTTCACAAGGTTCTTTGCTGTTGTTCTGAAATTAATTTGCACTTTTCACACCAAACTATGTTCATCTCTAGGAAACCTGAGCGGTATGATGGCTGCGTGGTCCCATGGTGTTTATACTTACGTACTATTGTTTTTACAGATGAAAGTGGTACCTTCAGGTGTTTGGAAATTGCTCCCAAGGATGAACCAGACTTGTGGAGGTCCACAATTTTTTTTTTCTGAAGTCTTGGCTGATTTATTTTGATTTTTCCATGATGTCAAGCAAAGAGTCACTGAGTTTTGCCTTAAAATACATCCACAGGTACACCTCCAATTCAGTGCACCTCCTCTCAGAAGCTAATTGGCTAATTGCCTAAAGGCTTGACATGATTTTCTGGAATTTTCCAAGCTGCTTAAAGGCACAGTTAACTTAGTGTATGTAAACTTATGACCCACTGGAATTGTGATATAGTCAATTAAAAGTGAAACAATCTGTCTATAAACTATTGTTGGAAAAATTACTTGTGTCATGCATAAAATAGATGTCCTAAACAACTTGCCCAAATTATAGTTTACCAATATGAAATCTGTGGAGTGGTAAATAAATTAGTTTTAATGACATCAACCTAAGTGCTATACTTAGGCTATTTAACAGAAGTGCATGCTTATCCAATTAAATAATAATAATTTACTGATGAAATCAAATCAGACATGACATTTGACATTAGGATTTTAGGTCACACTTTATATTAGGTGGCCTTAACTACTATGTACTAACATTAAATAAATACAAGACTATGTATTTACTGTGTAACTACATGTTGTTCTGCAAAATTCCCACATTTGCTGCTACTGAGGCTGAGGTACAGGCAGGTTTAGGAGTAAGGGTAGGGTTAGAGTTAGAATAAAGGGTTAGGGTTAGGTTTTGGGGTAAGGGTTGGGTTAGGGTTAGAGGTAAATTTAACAGTGCAACTACAAATGTAATTAATGCAAGTACTTTAAATGTAATTACAATGCAACAACATGTATGTACATAATAAGTACATTGTATCAAATGGTTAAGTACATAGTAGTTAAGGCCACCTAATATAAAGTGGGTCCGGTTTATTCCCCCTTAGCATTATTACATAATGAATAATATTTAGCATTACATATAGTAGATTAATATGGCACTTTCAATAAACCTCTGTAAACTTAAATTTTCTCTCGCACTGTCAGAGTAGATCACTCTTGCGCTTCAAACAGACATCGATCCCTCGCACTGAAAAGGCGCGTCTCCTGGTTTCACTTTCAGCCCATCTAGTGTGCAGTCATATTTTAGAGCTCCTTGTGTCCAATGAAGCGATTTCCATGTGTATGCCCATGTTATGTTGGCATAGGACATCGCACATATTGGATAGAACAGACGCTAAAATCTCTATATATATTTTTTTTTAAACCAAAATGTGCATCGTCACATTTTGAACCACGGTGCATCGTACCACGATAAACCGTTACACCCCTACTTATGACATTTTGTTATTTCAAGGTACATTCTTTTAAAAAAAAAGTCATAATATCTCATGTAATTTTGCTTCTCAAGTAAATTTATCTTGTTTTAAGGATGTTAAAATATTTTAACCTTGGGTGTAGATATGGCTTGAACATTGGGGGGTTTACAGCGTGAAGCATTTACCCATGTTTCCATTGATCATGGTATAAATTATGGGAGGTGAGGAGCCCGTATTTTTACATATAAAACAAAATTATAATTATGTTTTTATTTTATTTTTCACTGTGGCAACCAGTGCATTTTTGTTTATTATAATTTAGTCATTGAATCAATCACTCAACAGATTTGTTCAAATGCGTGATCTCTAACGTTATGATCTAAAAATAGTTTTAATAATGTCCTTGCATAATTTTAATTTTGTATGGTCATCATTGGCCATTTTTTCACATTCATAAATTAGGATAATCCTTCCTCAGAGATTGACTCACATGCTGAACTGAACAAACCACAAGCCCCCTTTCATTCAGTCATTGTCAGTCAGAAGATGTTTGTTCATGAATGAAATGCCTTGTTCACTCAGTTTTTTCATGATAGAGATGCTTTGTTTGTTTGGTTTGTTCATGAACGACTTACCACATTTGTTCAGTTTGTACCAATTTGTTTAGTTCAGATTCATTCACATAAAATATTTGTGCAAAATCACAGAATTGTTTATGACCGAAACACCACTAAATACTGAACCACTTCACTAGCATTTTTGTACAGTATTTCCTTTTACTTATTTCCTTTCACACCTTTTCATTATTCCACCCTTTCTTTCTCTCTCAATCTCTATTCCACCACCCCCATTTCTCTAATTCCCACTTCAATCCCAGCATCCCTCTCCGCTTCGCCACCTCCTCACCCGAGGGTCCCGTAAAGCAGACTGTGACACACTCTGGGGATTTGGATAACAAATAACCTCAGAGATCTGGCTGGATGAGGGATCATGGTTTACCTGCAGCCAAAGACGTGTGACAATGGCCCGGCATGCAACAGGATGAGAAGAGAGATATATTTAGAGTCTAATCCCACAAGTGGCCAGAGTTTGGTGGTATTAGTAGTATAAAGTGTGGATTGGTCAGACCCCAGGTTGTGTCTCCGTCAGTCCTGACAGCCACTCCAAATGGAGAAATATCTTTCATCTTTCATTTCAATGGCTTTTTTTTAGTCCAGTCAGCAAGTTGATATTTTCCATGTTTTTGGGATCATCACAGATTATGACTTACTGAGTTCTTTATGGAGACGAGGGAGTGTGAGGGCTCTTTTTATCCGAAATTTAAATGAATGTAGGATATTTTAGACATTGTTTGACGTTCTTAACCGATTTACTTTAACCAATGTCTTTGTTTTAAATGGTTATTTTGTTGTGGTAGCCTGTAGGACTCTTTGAAATAACTGAAATAATTTGGTGAAGTTATATGGAACCGTTATGCAGTCAAGACCTGGGACTACTTTATAGCTGTGCGTTTCCTTGAAAAATAATTGCACACCTTAGAACGTCCATGAACCAATCAGAATCAAGCATTTAACAGACCCGTGGTATAACACAAGTTAAACTCTATTGACAGTGTTTGAGGCATAATGTTGATTACCACAGAAAATAATTTCATCTCATTCCTATTTTTATAAAGATAGAAACTGTGTTCAGTAAGGCACATAATTAAAGTTAAATGGGTCCAATACACAAAACATTAACTACACACTGTTTCAAAAGTACATCCACAATACTTAAACATAATACGTGTTAACATGTTAACTCTAGTGTGATAAAATCACTTACTTACCTTGTCTGTTTAAAGTTATCCAGTATTTCAACTTCGCTGTCTTGATGACGGCGCGACAATAAACCCTGTAGGCCTAAATCCTGGTAAAAGGAAACCAAAAAGACAGTTTACATGACTGAGTTTTTGGTTTTCATCATTGTATTCTGTTTTTGAACAAGCCGTTGTCATCCAATCCATGATCAGATGGACGGAGATGACTCCATGGAATATATGCGTCTCTAAACTGTTTCATGTTTGGAGCACTAGAGCAGCAGAACTTCGGCTAACAAACGTGTTCGCTTCGGTCCGGTTATCAACTGCGGTCCATTCTGATGAGTGATTTTGATCTCATCACGGTGTTCTGTGTAAAAGTCCACTCTTCTATCTGGGCCAGGAACCACTGTCACGTCTGTGTGTGATTTTAAATTCTCCATTGTAATGCAAGCTCATGCATGATGCAGCACAGTGACTGGAAGAGCAGGCGTTCCTTCTTGTGATGTGGAAAAATGCTCAGAATCAAATTATGTATTAGTGTACTCTACTACCAACCACAAGTCAGATTTATGCGTATACAGTACCTTAAATTTTATGACGTTGCTTCAAGTTTAATTTTTAAACTGGCAGAACAAAATGGCTCAGTAAAAAAAAAAAAAAAACAAAAAAAAAAAAAATATCCACTTTACCCTTAACAGTAACATAATGAGTGCTATAATTGTTTTACCTGTACATATCTGTTAACATAAAAAAAAAAAAAAAAAAAAAAATGGGACGGTTTCATGATGCTTTAAGGACTGTTCCGGGTTAAATACAGCTTAAGCTTTTATCAAAGAAAATAATTTCATCTCGGCCCTCAATTTTAAAAACAATGGAAAAGTGCATGGACAAACTTACAATGGAAGTCTATGGTGAAAGTGCCCTTGATGGTTAAAAGCAGAAATTTGAAGCTCATATTTGTATTTAAGTGTTTATATTAAGGTCGGCATAAAACCAAAATGTACCCTATTTATTTACTTAATGCATGTTACTGGTCTTATTGTAAATTATTCATTAATGCATTTTTTTATTTATTTATTTTATTTTATAAAAGTTTAGCCTTGTAATCTTTAATCAAAATGTCATATCTTGCTCTTCCGTTGATATGACTGACTCTTCTCTGCTGATGTAAGACCGCAGACAATAGTCAAAAGTTTTTAATCAGTTTTAAGCCTGTCCCTTCAAGAGCCTGTCATGTACACAAACCTGGCACAGAGGTGAAGAGGTGTATGTTCGGCTGTTTCCCTCTAAAAACCCAAACCCAATTTCCCAAACTTCCTTGGTTACGGGCCTACTGACTTAAATTTTTTTTTTTACATTTCCCTGGTAACCGGCCCCGACATGAGCAGCAGCACGGTGGAAAGGGGTATGTGTGTGTGTGTGTGCCTGTAAACTAAAAAGAGGTATGAGCCGTACGACATGTTCTGCCCCATCTTCCTGTTTCAGAAGGAAATACATCAAAACACCAAATAGAACTGCACTCGTGAGAGCACTTCACTGTATGCTCTTCGATATATTGATTATTGATTGGCACGTAATTTTTTCGATATGTTTTTGATGCATCGAAATATTAAAATTAGCCAACAATAAATTAGAAACCTAATTTTGTGCTTTCCAATTTACTCAGTTGGCCTTTTGTCCTTATGCTGTCTTACATTTCTTACCTAATTTGGTCTTCCCGGTCAAAAATTACCTGCCTATTAAAAATTACTTATAAATCTCTCATTATGCTATATTATCTACCAAAATGGGATTAGATCTTTTTGTCAACTTGTTTTCTTTCAATTAGCACAGGTTTTGTATTTCTATTTGGAACTTTCTGATCGTAGGGCTCACTGACCTGAGTTTACGCACCTTGGTTTTTGAGTGAAAAAAAAAGCATTATTTGTGGATAATTTTAGCAGTATTAAATAAAATATTAAAACATTCTGTACTATTTATCACACTAGTGTACTTTAAAGTTTAACCTGGAATTTTGTTTTGAAATGCTTTTATTTAGTAAATAATTGCACAAAGTAACACTTGTGGTCTTCCTGGTCAAAAATGACCGGCCTATAAAAAATTGCTTATAAATCTCTCATTATGCTATATTATCACCAAAAATTGGATTCAATCTTTTTGTCAACTTGTTTTCTTTCAGTTAGGACAGGTTTTGTATTTCTGTTTGGAACTTATTGATCATAGGCCTCATTGACCTTGACCTTAGAACGTGCCATGTCTGCCAGACGTGTCCAGTGTGCGACCCCCTTTAATTTACCATGAATATTTGAAACGACAAAAGCTATTGTGCACGAGCAGCCCTATTTATATCTGAATATATATATATATATATATATATTGATAATCATCTTCAAAATCTTCAGATTATTGATGGAAGCATCGATCCCAAGCCTATGTTCTAGGTGGATGAATTTCTGGTTATGTGTTACAGAGAAAAGTGTGATAAATGTATATTTTTAATGTTTATATTTTACATATGTAGACTTCTTTCATGGACTTCCAGTGTAATTGCATTACTGTAAATGCTTTTTATAGTCTGAGGGATGAGTGAAATTTATTTTCTGTCATAATTGGCAGCATGTCACACATTCTGATGGTAGAGCATGAATCATGTTTATACCTAGAATATTACAGATAAAGGCTCTGGTCCACAACCTAGTGAGCTATAAAGCAGGTGGCGGATTTCCGAAAATTAGGATGGCAAGGAAAGACTCATTCTTATTAATGAGGAAATCTCTACCTTGTTTGTTAGGGTTATGTTTAGGGGTTGGGTTATAGTTTCTCTTACCAATCATGTAGTAATTTCCTTATGAATATTACTGAATCGTCTAGTCAGTTATCTGCTGTTTTCAAAGTTCAACGTGTTGTGCATTCTGAGATGCTGTTCTGCTCAGTACAATTGTACATAGTGGTTATCTGAGTTACCATAGGCTTTCTGCCAGCTTTAACTAGTCTTGACATTCTCTGTTGACCTCTCACATCAACAAGGCATTTCCATCCACAGAACTGCTGCTCACTGGATGTTTCTTGTTTTTGGCACCATTCTAAGTAAACTTTAGGGACTAGTGTGCATGCAAATCCCAGGAAATTAGCAGTTACAGAAATACTCAAACCAGCCCGTATGGCACAAACAATCATGCCACTGTCGAAATCACAGAGATAAATTTTTTTTTCCCCCATTCTTATGGTTGATGTGAACATTAACAGAAGCTCCTGACATGTATCTGCATGATTTTATGCATTGCACTGCTACCACAAGATTGGCTGATTAGATAATCGCATAAATAAGTAGGTGTACAGATGTTCCTATTAAAGTGCTCAGTGAGTATAAATGTCTCCTCCCCTGCCATCCTACTTTTCTGAAACTTGCCAGTGGGTGTGGAGGCCAATGACTATGCACTGAAAGAGCAAAGTAGCTGAAATGTACTTTGATAAATATGACACAGATGCTACAGTAAAGGCCATTTTGCAATATATGCTAAATGGCCTTTATATATAACAGACATACTAGTGCTATGGGATGATGACGTCACGTCTGGTCAAATTTGACTCGACTAATGGGCTTGACTTGTCGACTGGTAAAAATCTGAAGTCGTGAAACCCCTAGGGTACAGTTGTAAAATATAATTAGAAAGTATAATTTAATCAACACATTTTTTGTAATAAATAACTTATGTACGCTTATTTTTTATTGACATTTCTCTTTGTCCGCCATCTTTTTCTAAGCTCATTGCATTGCATTATGTATACTTCTCTGCAAAGTATACAACACAGCCTTAGAATTTGGCCTTACCTTAAAATACTACCCATGCAAGTGACTCACTTACTTTTAGAATAGAGACATAGTCTGCTGTGTACCTGTAAGTATGTTTCTGATGTATAACCATAACATTCACAACCAGGCAAATGGAATACTGATCACTTAATACCGTGCATCTGCTTATCAACTCATTATAATAGCCAGAGAAACTCCGGGAGTCCTCCTCACTGTCAGCTATAGTTAGGGGCAGGAGGAAGTGCTTTACACTGACAGGAAACCAGAAGCAGCGAGGGGCTCTAATTGCAAACTGGGACAAAGTCAATAAGGAGAACAAATTAAAAATGGCGGCTAAATAAAAACAAGCCTCAGCTGATTGCACAGGCAACAGAGAGCAGACAGAAAGTTAGTGAGACATATATAGAGATACAAGATGCAATTAATCTTGTTTTTTTTTTTGTGTGTGTGTGTGTGTGTGTGTGTGGCGGGGGGGGCGGGGGGGGGGGGGGGGGGTTAACTAAATCTCTAAATGTTCCCACTTTTCTGTACTTGTTTTAATGTTTTCATAATATAGAGTGGACTTTTATTATCCAGACTTGTGCTATCCCTGTAAACAGCTAAATGGTTTTAGCTGGTCTTCCAGTTGACTGGTTTTATAAGGGTTTATAGCAGGGGTTAAATTAGGATTTTTGAGTGGCACTTTTCATCTGGGCAGGGAGACCATCTTAAACCGTTTTTTTTATTTTTTTTTTTTACTTTGGGCAATTTCACTGTGGATTTTTAGAAAGTAGTCTCATTAAAACATTTTTCACGCTCTATTTTTTTATTTTTATTTGTGTACTAACAATGTCCACAAGTGTATGTACATGCATCGCAGTAGATTTAAATTTTTTTATTTTATTTGTTTTCTTCTTCTGGAAGTCATGAAAGTTGACACCACAGTGTCATTTCCAGCAAATCTCAAATTCTTTATTGTGTTTAATAGAATTCCTTGGTGGAAATGATAGTGATGGAAATAACATTTTTAAAGCTGCACTACATACTATAACGTTGTGCTCTCTAGCAACATTTGTGGTTGAAAGTTAAAATTGCAACCAATTTGCGGAACAACACATGACGTCTGTCATGTTTCTGCACTGCTGTTTGACGGATTAATCTCATGGTTTGAGCTTACCTGGACATCGCCTGTGTGATCATGACTGGGAGATATTCAGAGCCGTAGTCATAATGTGCTATTTTCACCTTGATATTATGTTATACAGTTAAACATTTAAAAATGGAAATATTACTTGCTTTTATGAAGATAATAAAAAAATAAAAATAAAAAAAATAAAATCCTATTTACATATTTTGAATGAATAGATTTTACACTTATAGTGCTTTTCTGACACTACACACAAAGTGCCTTTACATAGAAAACAGGGGACTCTCCTCAACCACCACCACTTACCAGTATATTTTAATATGGTTATTCACGTGTTTTATCTACTATTAAAGTTTGTATTTTACTACACTTATCAATTAAAGAGGTGAAACCAGTGATATGGCAGATATGAGTTCAATGGAAGACTTTATTATTTTTATATTATATTGTACAGCCTCAGTTGATAATGCAAGTGAACCATAATGCTTCAATAGTACAGTATGTCTATGCACCGCACACAATAACACCATAAACTAAAAGCATAAAACGAGGATTCAATAATGATGTGGATAAAATATACTTTATTAAACATGAAAATAATATGTTTAGATATGCAATATAACAATTACAAAAAGTCAATTTCAGAAGGCATACATACAGTAAACTTGTCACAGTAACTTCACCCTACAACTTAGATACATCACGATCGGTTAACACACAAGTAATGTTTGATTCATAAATGCATGACAAGCAATATTAGCTTCATCAACCCTACCAGAAAACATATCCAAGCATGACAGCAGGTAAACAACTTCAAGAAACGGATAACAGATAAACATCTATCCAGACTGCAGCGATGCTGTGAACTGTGTGATTGTGACTGACTGAACTGAACAGCTTAGTTTCCCCAGCTGGAACACGTGACAGCCGGTACTTCTTTTCTGTGTTTACAGACATGACGTAATGAAGCAAGGATGAATGACATAAGCCAGCGATTTTGTGCCAAATCCGACATGACATTCCAATCATTTTTATATGTTTACCGTAGTGAATCGGGGTAAGGACATTTTTTTGCAGTGATTATGTACTCGATCAATAATGGCAATTTGTTTATTTTTAACCAAAAAATCTTACATAGTGCAGCTTTAATATTTAAAAAAAAAAAAAAAAAAATTCTGAGTAATTTGTCTTGCCAAGGCTAACTTTTTGGTGTGGTGGAAATGGGACAGCCATATTTTCTTTTTTTTTTAATTAATTAAAAATAATTTTCACATAACAAATATTAAAATGATTTATTTGTATTTAATTTTATTTCACTCCATACATAAAAGGCATTTGAAAAGTACCAAAAACAAATCATGAAGATAAAAAGTTTCCTATTCGGTTTCAATAAGTCTTTCATATAACAAAAAGGTAAAATCTCTTACATTATTAAGAGGCCAGAGGGCTCTAATAATGCAATGTAACATAACTCTGAGAGCCCTTACCTCCCACCCTCTTCACAGTGTTTCTCAGATGCCACCAATTAACAATATCTCAAACAGCAAACACACTTCTGAATATAATGCAATAAATCAGACATGCAGCATGCTGTCAGTGTAAGCCATTTCCCTTTTGCAGCGAGAGAGCGAGAGAGAGAGAGAGAGAGAGAGAGAGAGAGAGAGAGAGAGAGCGAGAGAGAGAGAGAGAGAGATGAAAAACATTGGATTTTGCATTATGAAATAGATTACATTTTAGACCAATTAAAATTAAATGGGCTGCAATGAGTGTTGACCCTTACTAAATTGGCCACCACTGATCTCATAAGCATTGTAGCTCCTATTGGCCAGACAGAGGGCTTTGATTCTATTGGCCGTCATGGTAAGAAAACAAGAGGAAAAAGAGGCTTGATAACAATGCTGGCAGGCCTCTGGAGGAGTCTGTGTGCATCTGTGTGACTTCACTCCTTTCACAAATAATAGGATAGTAAGTGTATAATACAGATTTAAAAGGTTAATATATATTCTAGTTTCGGTGCATTTTAATTGTTTTCTCCAATTCTTTAATTGTTATACATACAATATTAATCAAGTTTTCTTGCACTAAAAACAGTCGTAATTTAGTTTTACGTGTCACAAAATGGCAATGCTTAAAGGGACAGTTCACCCAAAAATGAAAATTCTGTCAATATTTATTCACCCTAATGTTGTTCCAAACCGCATGAGTTTCTTTCTTTGGTAAACAGATTGTTAGGGACTGACAGCCAGTCACTATTCACTATCATTGCATCTGTGTTTCTTCCATACATTGAAAGTACACGGTGACTGAGACTGACTTCTGTCTAACATCTCCTTTTGTTTTCCACAGAAGAAAGTCATACAGCTTTGGAACAACATAAGAGTGTGCAGATGCCTTGATGATAATCTCTTTAATGTAACTGACTTAAAAATCATTGTGAAATATAGTTTGCAATCTATTTTAGTTTTATTTTTTTTCAGTGACATATGTTTGAGTGAGACTAGATATACAACAAACTGCACTTGGTGGCACAAGGTAACAGGAATGGATAGGGAGAGGGGAGATAGTGTAGGCCGTGGTATTGGGTTATGACCTGAGTTGATTATGATATTGGGTCGCCCTCACATAAGTGCTACAGCGGAACATGTCGGAACATGTACACTACCTGCCAGGTCACGTCTCTGACCTGTTTTCAGTAAAAATCCACCAAATCCAGATCCCCAATCTACTTTTGTGGGTAAATTTTCAGCCAGTTAGCAACAAGTCAATACAATACAGGCATCAAATTTTAGCTAGCCTCCTATCCAACATTTTATTTTAAAGCCCTATTCGGATTGGATTAGTTTTATGTAGAGACGTTGGGTAATGTAAGTATTACCAGATCATCTCAGTAATTTTAATTCCGTGCAAATTGGTCATGACAGTAATTTTTCAGGACTTTTCCGGACTACGTGTTCCCGCGCCGCTAAAATTTACAGCGTGTTTTACCTAAAACAGCCTGTAAAAATAACCCCTGGTGATATTAATCCAGTGTGAATTGACATGTTAATAAACAGCCTGTAAATCTGCACTTTCCAGCACTTGAGCCCTTTAAATATAGCTATTTCTAAAGTTCTCTGAGTGTCTGAACTGGATGTTGGTCAAGAAAAGGTGCCAGAAAATGTAAAGATGTGCTTCACAACTTCAGATAATTCTGGCTGTTGCATTTGGACTGATGCATGTTTTTCTTAAGCTTTTTATGCTGTCGAGGGTTTATTTACTCATAAGCAGTTTTTGATTATGATTTGAGCAGACTGAGTGCAGGAAATGATGTTGAGCCCCACGTTTCGGAGCATAAAATTACATAATGTGAAGGGATTGTCCATATTTTTAATTCAAGAGTGTAATTCAAGATTTCTGGCTTGTTAATGTCAACAGTTTTGTTGTATTTAGCCAGATATTCCAATCAATTTCTTCTTATAATCACAGATACAGTATATGCTCATGTTTAATATATAATGCATAATTAATCAGCACAGTATACATTTTCTAATAGGTCAGTTACACGTGCCAGCAGTGTGTAAATGCTGTAGACACACCCATCTCTGTGATTTTTACAGACATCGCTTATCCCGTGCGAATTGACGGTAAATATGACAGACGTCCGCAGTAATAATTATTTTGCGGACATATGTCCGGAAAACTAATCCCGTCCGAATAGGGCTTTAGAAAGGAAACTCATTCCATATTTATTTATGCAATGCAAATGACTTATGTATGTCAGTAACCTGTAATATGCTTCCCTTGTTTTCTTTCTTCCATGGTACACAAAAGTTATTTTCGTATTAAAATCTTGGTTTGGTTTATGGTTTGGGTAAGGGGTTAGACTTTATGGTTAGGTTTGGGTTAGGGGTTAAACTGAAAAAAAATCAAGGCAGCATGATGCAGTAAGATTTTTGAATTCAATCAACAGCAATTTAACAATTGTCCTCAGTAACATTGCTTTGTTTAGTCAGTGTGAATTTGTTTGTTCACTAAATGCAAAAATTCTTGTTGAGATAACTGCTAATTTCTTGTTCAGCCAACTATCAATTTGCAATACTAGAACTTTTATTTTGTCACCACTTCAATTACTTTTACATGAAGTTAACTGCAATTTTTGCCTCCGAAGAGAGGTATGTCCTGCAAGGCAGAACGTACAGTTGATTGACATAGACACACAATGGACCTCAATCTTTAATACACAAACCTCAATAACGGTGACAATCAGCAAATCTCATTAAGTTAAAAGATGAGCTCTTAACATCACCACACAACAATTAACTAAAAGTGGCAAAAAAACCAAAAAAAAAACAAAAACAAAAAACAATTATAACTGCATAAACAAAGTACCTATAACACTAACCACATAATTTATTCATGTTGCAAACTCACAAATCAGCAAAAAAACAAAAAAACAAACAAAAACAAACAAAAAAAACAAATACATATATATATATATATATATATATATATATATATATATATATATATATATATATATATATATATATGAAATTGTTTATTCAGAAAACTCTGTTAGGCTAGTTGGGACAACATTTGGGGGGATATTGTTTGTCTAACATGTGTTTTTATGTATATGCAAAGTAATTCATATTTCGTAGTATCTATGAATAAAAAAACAATAAAAAAAAAAAAAAAAAAAACATAGGCCGTACAAAATGCAAGTACATTTTTTACAGATTAGAGAAAATTATAATAACATTGTTTGTTGGTTCATTTATTTTTCTCCATGAAGATAAAAGTTGTACAATTTGTGATGAGACCAGGTTGGCAGTGTGTAGCACCTGCTGTTCTACATATACTTCTGAAGCTTTTCTAAATTACATTTACATTTATATTTTTGCCGAATACTTTTACCTAAAGCGACTTACAGTGCATTCAGTTTGTGTGTTCCCTGGGACTTGAACCCATGACTGTGGCATTGCTGGCTGTTCATCAAGGAATTGTAGACCATGCACACACTCTCCAGATTGGTTCCTCATTCTCTGAAAGCTGTTTCCATCCTAAGAGGCACTTCAAAAGCAGCGTGCTTACCCGCAACAATTACACAACGCAGCATGGCAGGCGCTTTTTTGATTGCTCATTAAGACAGAGAGGCAGAAGCTATCGCTGCAAATGCTTTTGTTATCATGCATGATAATTAATAAGGAATGAACAGAGATTAATGAAAAGAAAATCAAAGGTGGAGAAGACAAGGATGGTTATAACCATGCAGAGGCGAGCTGTCACCCCTGTCATTAGAGACTCTGTTTAATGTCTCCATCAAGGCAGGATGACCTCAGAGTCAGCATTATCAGGGAGATGCAGTAATTGACATGGCGACCAATGAGAACAGAGCTTTGAACCAAGTTAACCTCATGACCCAGCCCTCATACTAAATTAGTCAATTTACATATTCACGGGATTCAAACAGCATCAAGATTCCTAGGGAATTCCCCTTTGACGTTGTTCCCACTTATACAGGCTAACGCAAGCACTGGCTAAATAGTCACATTTAGCTCTGTTTCAAAACCTAGTGGACTGCCCACCTATACAAAGCGTTTTAAAGCTATGGTTTTGCTGTTCTTAGCTGTTCTTAGCTGATTTATGCTGGTCTCCTAGCCTGGCCAAGCTTGTGTGCAGTTGGTTTAGCCGGCCAGCCAGCCAGATCAGCTGTCAAGTGCCCAAAAGCCCTCTAAAAACAGCCAACAGACCAGCCTGTAAGACCAGCTAAGTCCAGCCTAGGAAGTAGCTTACTAAATTTTAGAACAGAGCTACTATCATAGAGCATTTGTACACACGACAACCTGTATCTCTGCATTAAAAATGAATGGATCAATAAATGTCTGCAGTGCAGGGTAGAAGCTTGCGTTAGACACTTGTGTAAGTGAGAGGATGTGTGTTTGTTTTTGGGGGTGTTTGTGTTAGAGTTTGTCATGACTGAAGGCCAGTGTCTGCCCTTTAGAGGTGTTACTGTGCTAAACATGCACAGCTCTGTCAGGCCAACCCTGTGAAATTCTTCCTGAACCGTGTTATACTTTTCTCACCAGTTTTTCCACTTCGATGAGTACGCACTTTCTCCCTCTCTCTGACTTTTTCCTTGCCTTATGCTTACCTTCTGAGGTACCCAAGAGGTATACAAATTAATGAAGCACTCAAGCAAATAATGAAACATGGATCTTAACTAGGGATGCACTGATGTGAAATTGTTTAGCCAATACCGATTTCAACAAAAAACTAAAGGCCGATAACGATACTGATATTCTGCCACTTACCTTATTTTGTCATCAGACACTGTTTTACTTAGCAATACTTAATAAATGTACAAAGAGGTACAAAAGCTTGTTTACTGTTCTAATAAATAATTTCCATTGAACACCGGATCTGTTGAACACTTGTCAGGCCAAAATTTTAAAGAGAACCACAGTGAAAGATAAATAATAAAAAAAATAAAAATAAAAAAATAAATAAAATAAAATAAAAAAATAAAATATGATAACGTGATGATTGTGGTGTAAAAAGGTTATTTATTTTTGCAATACCATTACATGGTGCTAGTGTTGCAGAAATTACATACTTTACATACAGCTTCACGGTTTAGTAATTACACAAAGCCATATTGCAATTTCAGTCTTAATTCGATCAATCATGTGGCATTAATAGATATCATACCGATATCTCAGAAGTCAAAATCTGCTAGTTTCAAAGGGTTTTGGATGGTTTCCCTCATCATGTAGCCTATAGGTAAGTGCCGCTTTCACAACTGGCATGTCCGTTTATGGCATTTTTTCCACATTAAATGAGAACAAGAAAGAATAAAAATGCAGTATTACATCTGGTGTAATCAATGTTTCTCCATTGACAGCCATTCAAATAAGCCATTGCAAAGCAGTATTTTGACTACATATAATGTTTTTCAAGCAACATATAAATCACAATATTTTTGCAACTGGATTGGTAAAGTTTTTCAGGAGAACATTTTATGTTGGCTTGTTAAAGCCTTGCCTGAAAGTTTAAAATATTTTTTACACTTTATTTTACAGTGTCCTTGTTACAGTGTAATTACATAAGTAAGTACTGAGTATTATTAATGCACAACATGTACTTACTATAGGCTTAGAGTTAGGGTTTGGATTAGGGTTATTTAATTATGCATAATTTACTATTATTTCTATAGTCAGTACATGTAATATGTATAACACGGACACAGTAAAATAAAGTGTTACCTATTTTACAAATGTTGAAGTTTGCAGGTTATCAGACTTAATCAGACCCCCTAGAGACCAGATCAGACCACATCAGACCCTCTTGAGACCACACCAGACCCCCTTAGACCTTATTAGACCCCATTAGACCACAATAGTTCACATCAGACCTCCTTGAGACCACATTAGACATCATCAGACCAAATTAGTTCAAATCAGATCCACTAGATACCACATTAGATCTTATCAGAGCCCCTTGAGACCACATCAGACCCCATAAGACCTCATTAGACCCCATCAGACTGCATTAATTCACATCAGACCCCCTAGATACAACATCAGACCTCCTCAGACCACTACAGATCACATTAGTTCACATCAGACCCCCTAGAGACCATTTGAGACCACATTAGACCTCATCAGACCCTTAGAGACCCCATCAGACCACATCAGAACCCATTAGACCTCATTAAATCAAATGGCTGGCTGGTTGCTAGGCATTGGGAGCATCCTCTAACTGGTTTGAAGGTGTCACTGTTCTGATTGGATGCCAGCTTTTCTGGCTTACTACCAAGCATTGCTAGGATGTTTTTGGCTGGTTGCTAGGCATTTCTAGGGTGTTCTGACTGGTCTCTTGGAGTTTCTAAGGCTAGTTGCTGAAGATCTGAGTGGGCAATTGCATTGCTAGGGTGTTCGAACTGGTTGTTGGGGTGTTATGGCTGGTAACTAGGCGTTCCAAGGGGAAAGACAGAGAAAGAGAGACCAACTTTTTTATCCCACTAAAATCATGTTAGCATGTATAATGTTTATTTCTTGTGGCTATATCTTTAAAACAGTGTGTATTTTAATGTTTATGGACTGGCCCTATTCACTTCCATTGTAAGTGCCTTACTGTAACCCAGATTCATTTCCACTGTAAGTGACTTACTGTTACCCAATTGTTTTTTTTTTTTTTTTTTTTTTTTAAATAAAGGAGGGATGAGTCAAGCCCAGAACACTCCTTTAAAGCAAATCAAAGGCCTTGTGTGGGTTTGTTTACATTTTTTTATTTATTTTTTTTAAGTTGGAGTTTCGTTTTAACATTTGGTAAATTTAAGTCTATGGGATTTTTCCGATTTTTGATTGTCCGCTATGTGAAATCTCTGTAATTTCTAACCAGTTTAAAAAAGTAATGGCCAGTGTTGGGGGTAACGCGATAAAAGTAACACACGTTTAGTAAAGTAACACAATATTTTTTATTTTTTTTATTTTAGAGTTACTTTTTAAATAAAGTAACGCGTTGCTTTTGTACACCTCTACTGTTCCTGTATTGCGAGAAATCAGGAGTAAAAGTGGAGGAGACGTAGTGCATGATGGGCATTGTACTTCTATAGAGTGTGAGGCCAGAGACTATTAGGCAGAGATAGACGAGTCACTTTGATAAGAAGAGATGAGAAATTGGAACGGCCAACCAAGAAGCTCTAGCACCCAACAGTCAATAGATGTAGAAAGGAATTCCTGCCTTGCAAGTAAAAGAGACAATCACTTTTTAGATACAGACATCGCCTGTCAATTAACTCACTAATGCGTATGCGCATTTCGTGTTTTAGGGTAATATGAGCAGTGTTGCCAGATTGGGCGGGACTACTTTCAATAGATTTGTGCGGGAAAAAATGTGTTTGGGCTGCTTTGGAATGATTTTGGCATGTTTTTAAAATGTTAAAATTAAGAATTTCCATTGCCCATGCAACTAAAATAAAGAAAACGTCTCCACACACAATCATTCAAACAAATAGCCAGAACACTGATTGACACTGATTGAAAATGTGTTTAATCCTGTTTAGAGGAGCTACGAGTTGCCACACCCACCAGTAAGTTCTGAATGTGCGCAATCTGCAGGTGTTGCTCGTTGATTTTTGTGATGAGATGAAATGAGACAATCTTAACAATGAAAAAGCAGTAAAAAGAGAACATATCGAAAATGGGGAAATGACCCTGATATCAAGTAGTGGTTAATGCCAGGACTTATCTGTTGAGTTTTTCTTGGAGAAATTGCACCTTTGAGTTTCTCCCATGACCAGACCACTGATGCCTTTTGGCAGAACACTGCGGGATATAATAATAAGTAATAATAATAATAATAATAATAATACCTTTTATTTATAATGTGCTTTTCTTACACTCAAAGCGCTACAAGATTGAATAAACACATAACATACAACAGCAACCACCATACCAACAAATTTAAAAAGACTAAACACAAAATTACTAACATACAGCAGCAACCACACATAAAACTAATATTAATAAATATTAAAAGACTACCTTAAATAAATGAGTCTTAAGTAACTTCTTAAAACAATCCAAGGTTGGGGCATTTCTAATAGTAAAAGGAAGAGCATTACATAGCTTAGGGCCTCTGAAAGAGAAAGCTCTTTCCCCCATAGATTTAAGTTTGCAGGAAGGCTGCTGAAGTGCAAATGAATTGAACAAGGAATGATTGAAAATCAGCTGTGTTACATCCACGATGACAGCTGTCTAGGAACTTTGACTGTTCTGCATATTAGCAAATTCACCTTACTTAGATGACTACAAAGATTTACAGTTTTCTTGGAATTCGGAATGAGCCATAACAGAGTAAAAAGGTAGGACAGATTATGTATAACCTTTATATGACATATTAACTAAAAAATAGGCCTATTGAATGGCAAAACATAAATGCAATCATAGCACATTGGCATACTTTCATTATTTGGCTTCTTGAAATCCCAGGGCAGCATATTTGTTCCTTTTCTGAGCATGTGTGTTTGTTTATATGTGTGAATAAAGAAAAATGGGTAAATGGAAAGGTTTTTGGAAACTTTATCTTTGCTTCGTTTAATTGTGTTGTCAAGGTTGTTAAGGCAATGCTGTAATGGTTAATGTGCATTTCATTTTCATATACACAGTTTGGGCAGTTTTTTATGCATTTGGGCAGGTTTTGAGCAATCATTGGGCTGGAAAATGCCAAACGAATCTGGCAACACTGAATATGAGGTCAACATTTGGTTGAGTGAAATGCGATTGATTCATGTGTTAATACACACTGTATTAATAAATCAGTAAACGTGTTTAGGCAGAGGGATTATAAGAATAGTCTTCCACTGGCCACGACATGATACACAGGGTGAAATACTCACTCAGTTCAGGGACTTATGCAGCCAAATTTCTCTGTGTTACAGCTCCCTGTAACTGGGAGAATGGGATGAGAAAAGACTCTGGATCAGTGACTCCAGGCAACGTTCTACATCGATTGTGTATGCAGAGAAAATGTCTTAGTTTCTAAAAAGATTCTAAAATTTTGTTTTATAATAAACAAGTAGTTTTATTCATGAAACAAACCGTTTTTGTGACATTTTGGTAGCATTAAAAATGATTCCATTCAAGTTGTATCAAAATGCGCATTTGAAGTTGTGTTGCGCCTGTATGCAAAACAAGCGTGCACTGAGATGACTTAAGTGAAAAATATTCATTTATTCATCAGACTTATTCCTCGAACATGTTTGCCTGGCATTCCCCACTGAATTTTATCCTGACTTTTGAAAAACATCTTAAGTTGGCATTGTTGATGGACACAGCACATGATGACATATATAATACAGGTTCAATGCTGGACTCTGCTGCTTTAGGTAAGACAGTGGTTGTTCTTCATTATTCAAATTGGCTGGCTGCCATGTTGATGGAAATACAAATAATGCATATTCATGTTATTGATTCTTTATTATAAATATGACATGAAGACCTACTTTCTAAATATCTGTTTGTTTACTATGTTGTCTTGAAATGAGTGTTGAACAGTAGCTAGCATGACCTGTGATGTTTCTTGTATGGAATGCATAGATTATTTGTATGGAATGCATAGCATAGCAGAAGAGAAAGTGGCTGTGAGAAAAAAAAGTAACGCAAAAGTAATGCAAAAGTAAAGTAACACTTTACTTTCCATAAAAAATAAATAAATAAATAAATATATTAATTAAGTTAGTTTATTTAAGGAGTAACGCAATATTCTAACGAGTTACTTTTAAAAGTAACGTTACCCAACACTGGTCATGGCACATGTAACCCAATTAACTACTGAGTGAGGACAGAGACTGTTCCTATCATCACATATGGACACTTACCACCTCAAACAGAAAAGGAACACTTTTCTCAGGAATCTTTAACCGGTAATACCATACAGACTGTGTGTTTACATTCAGTTCACTGCAAACAGCAGTTGGATTTGCAGAGGTAAAAAACTGATTGTATCAAAATTGTACCAGACTACTAGTGAATGATAAAAAAATAAAAATAAAAAAAAAACGTCAAAGTAAACAAGAAAACAAACTCAAAGTAAATAGGCGAAACAAATAGAACTACATAGATTAGACTCAAAGACCAACAAGATCAATAAAATAGGCGAGCTAAACTATTTGAACTAACCAAATAAAACCTACAGGTAAAAGAGGGAGACAAATAACAAAACAAATTTTAAGTTTTATATCCTTTATTTTTGTATTTTATTTTATTTGTGTAATTGCAATCAAGCTTTCTTGTAACTTGTATTATGGTACCTACTGTTCCATTTATTCTTTAACAATACATGCCGGTAGTTCAACATATCTTGTGTGTGTTCTTTAAGTTTATCACTGCTCCTTTGAATCTAGACACGGGTCCATTGTGCCTTAAGCTTTAAGGAGTCACATGTTACACACACTATTCCAGAACAGTCTGAAGGTCTGTGCCAAGTTCTTTGTCAAGCCAACATAAAAATGACTGGCTACTGTACATTATTCCTTACTTAATTTCTTCCAACTGTTGTGGGGATCACTTAAACAACTTTGATCAATCGCAGTGTTTGTCAGAATCTACTTAAAAGTTACACTGCATAAGGACAGAACATTTTCTGTAATGTCTGAAAAAAAATATTGCTGTAATCGTTGTTAATGTTATATTAAAAATGTATTTGTATCATATTTAATGACAAGGCATAAGATAACATTGGTAAGCTGAAGGGAGCAAAAATAAGGTGGTAATAATGAAGGCGTTGGCTCATTTCCACATTGGGTGAAGGTGTCCTCAAACCCTCTTAGCATTTTATTAAGGGCCAAGGTGCCCTCATAAACTATGCTGATTGGCCTGTTTGAAATGGACATACAATTTAACCTTTTCTCTTAAGGGAAGCGCCAGCAATGACCTCCTTACGGAATTACACCAAAGACCTGCCCATTCTATAACTCCGTATGATCAGTCGCCAAATACAATAGGGATTCAATCAGTCTGATATTCATAACATGATCTTCTTCACAATGTGTTATAATTGGTGCGTTTATGGTTATGTATTCTCATTAATGAAGTTTTGAGAGCAGAATGTTAATATATTCTCTTTGAAACACTTTCAGAACTCTGATCATGCAGATTGCTTTTGGAGATAGATGCTTTATGTGTTACACACAATAAATGTGCCTAATTGTGTTCTTGCTTGCTGGCTTAACTTAAAAGTAGCCAGCAGTAGATATTTAAGCCTGATCTCACCAAAAATAAAGCGACTATGATGACATTTCATGCGGTTCATTACACGTATCGCAGCAGATCCAAGGTGAAATGTCCACTGCGTGCCGCTAAAAGTGAGTTAAATGTTCTCCCAAACAGATAATGTTAATTAAGTTTTAAATCAACAAAACCTACCTCCCTACCTTAAACCTAAACTTTACCAATGATGTCTTAAGAGCAAATGTGAAATGAAAAATGCAACCACATGATTTTGTGGTGCTTCTATGACACTTTTGGCTCATGTGTCGACTCTCATGCTTTTCTTCACTCGTATCCCGGTGCTTTGCATCACAAGTGCAACAATCTGTTAGCTGAGCTACCTTGCAACTTTATTTAATTCTTTATTAAGCTTGTAAATGTTTTTGGTTATGTAATGTATAAATGTTAAAACGAATCACCTTATAAGTAAGTGCTTATGAATTGTTCATCTGCTGTTTTACTTGTGATTTGTGTGAAAGTGAATAAACGTCAATGTTGTTATACTGCCTGCAGTATTCATTTCACCAGGAAACTGCCGCGATATGTAAAATGAGCCACAAAAAAAATTATTTTGCAAACGTTTAGGTATATTAACATGATTCTTTGAGACCAGGTTGTAATATTTTGTTCTTCAGATGACAGTAACTGCAGTTGGTCCTATTCTCCTTTCACACAAGCTATCAAGCTATCTAACAAACTGTGACTGTGTTCGGAATAGCATACTACCATACTACTCTTACTTGTTCTGCAGTACTGTATACTGTACACAGTATGTACATTTAGAATACATACTCTAGAATACCGACTGACCTACTGTATTTTTTTACTTTTCCATAAAACATTTTAGCACAAAAATTTGATAAAAAATGAAAATTAACCTTTATTTATTTATTCTGCAGGATGATAACTGGATGACACATAACAGTTTGGATACACATTTGATTTTAAATGCAAACCAGCATTTAACAAGATTATAACTGAGCACAATTCATTAAATTAAACATGCAACATAGCGAGATTGCGTGACTACAATATTTGAAAAGTTTGTTGTTGCAAAATGTGTTCTGTTTTTACAAACTATGTTTTACAGTTGTAGGCATTACACAGTGTACACTGCACTGTATGCAGTAAGGAGTACTCCGAACATCACTATACTCTACAAAAGTTAAAACATTACTTAAAGCATGATGGCTTTTACAAACATGACTTTGGGTTCTTGTGTTTACTCGTACATTTTAAAACTTGTGCATGTGTGCTAACATGGTTGTTCATGCTGATATCAGCATGTTTGTCAGGCCAGCCTGTCTGGACATCACAGGGTTTCTGTCTCGGTATCTTGAGTATCTCTTCACATACTGACTGCGATCGCCTCTGAAGCAGCTCCCTGCCAATGTGTCAGCCCTCCTCTCTGAACGAGTCCTCTTCACCATCATTCTGTCCACGATTCCCTGCAGTCTCCAGTGAAGGTACAGGGTGTTTGGAAAGGGGGGATTTTGACTGGTAATCATAATGCTGGAAGAAAATAAGTGAGAACAGGAAGTGCATGCAAATACCAGCTTCAGGAAGTGTATTTATAGCATCACATTTATAGCGCATAAAAAGCACAGCTGAAGATGGAAATGAAAACCTGATATTGGCTTATTCTTTTTTTTTTTTTTTTATTTTACCTTAAACTAATGACAAAATGCATTTTGTTCTACCAAGGTGTTAGTTTGGTGATATTTCTCCTGTTTGCACACATCCCTGAAATTGTGGCTAGTTGAATTGCATTTGTGATTTGGATGTGACGTTTTTTTTGTTTTTTTCCTCAATTAATTTTTCCAAAAAGAATTTTGGAATGTAAAAAAAAAAAAATAAATAAATAAATAGGTGTATTATTATAATGGGCACAGACACAGAGGCTACAACATGAATAAAATCCTGGATGCAGTTTATTGTTAAACCAATTTTCCAAAAATGACTAGGAAAAACTAAAGAGTTGGTGCATAATGCAGGACTTTAAACTATAAAAAGCCCGAAACGCACCAGGGACTTATTTTGAAATGATGGAGACTTGGCTCCATAACTATGCTCTATATTTAAGTATATACCAAATTAAGCATTTTATAGCCTATATAGTCACCAGATGAAGGGTGTGCGTGCGTGCGTGCGTGTCTATATATATATATATATACACAGCTCTGGAAAAACTTAAGAGACCACTGCAAAATTATCAGTTTCTCTGGTATTTACTATTTATAGGTATGTGTTTGAGTAAAATGAGCATTTTTGTTTTATTCTATAAAATACTGACAACATTTTTCCCAAATTCCAAATAAAAATATTGTCATTTATTTGCAGAAAATTACAACTGATCAAAATAACAAAACATATGCAGTGTTTTCAGACCTTGAATAATGCAAAGAAAACAAGTTCATATTCATTTTTAAACAACACAATGCTAATGTTTTAACTTATATTCTGATATCAGAAATCAATACTTGGTGGAATAACCCTGATTTTCAATCACAGCTTTCATGCGTCTTGGCATGCTCTTGGCATAATATTAATAATGTATTTGTAGGGCTTTACTGGTTGTTTAGATCAGTGTTACTATCAGAAATAATTAATAATTATTATTAGTTATTAATTAATATTTAAATTAATCAATTGAATCTAACTCATTAAAACCTCATATGGGGCTCCAGTAAATGTAGTGTGCTAAGTTTAGGAGCAAGTTTGTTTATTAGCAATAATTAATAATGATCAAAGATAATTATTAATTATTAAAATCAATAGAACATTGATGAGAACCAATGTTAGCTTTTTTAATCCTTTAAAATCAACAATTATCAAAGATAATCGTTAATTGTTAACATCGATGAAACATTAATTAAAATTAACACTAGCTTATTGATCATTCAAATTCAACAGCCATCAAAGATAATTATCAATTATCAAAAATCAATAGAATATTAATAAGGATTAACATTGACGGGGCACCACCCTGAAATCAGGGACTAATAACCAAATAGTAAAACAGTCTCAATATTAGATTGTTTTCTTAGGAAAATCGACATCCGAAGAATATCGATTTTCGGGAAAAAAACAATGAATGAAAGTTTGAATCCGAGCACAGACATCCCATCAGCATGACACAGGCGTATGCAAAACAAACCAAAACACTTCTCTTTGTAATATAAACAAAGTTTATTTATGCAGTAATATCAATTACTAATTAATATAATGCAGTCAATAAACTTCCGACTTACAACTACAAATTAACAGTGATATGATTAGATATGAAAATAAAAATAATTCTATAACACATAGGGTGTGTGTGTGACAGTGTGTGTGTGACAGTGTGTGTTTAAGGAGGGACGCGCACAAAATAGTGGATGTGACTCTCGTGGAGAGTATGTCACGCGAGACTTCCGGCCAGGGAATATGACCGCGAATGGGGGCGGAGATGGCGTCTACCAGTTACCGCGTGTATCCGCTTGTACGATAGCTTAGGGACAAAGCTGGGCTTTAGCATTTAAGCTATCTACGAGCCAAAATGTGTGCCAGAATGTTTGTGAGGGGTCGCGTGCCTGCGTGTGTGTGTGTGTGTGTGTGTGTGTGTGTGGTTAGTACGAGAGAGAGAGAAGTGACACCCCTAAAGCCGATTTCGCGATCGTGGGAGAGAAAGCAGCTGTTTAGTTCATCGCTCAGAGACGCGGTGGACGGCTCGTAAACAGTCCCGTGTTATTTGACTCTTTAATGGATGAACTCAGTTGCTGTCTCACCCGCGATGGCGAAATTGCACAACAATCCAATTTGGTTGGACCACAATACAGCAAAACAAATCTGTGATAATTAGTACCCTGAGTATTAATAATTAGCGGACATGGCGGTCCGTAAACTGTACAAGCAAAAACCTAGAAACAGAATAACACACTATAATATTCTATCTCTGCCCAGACATAAACCTCTTACTTGAATCGCATGAGGACACAGGTAGAATGTGTTTTCCTCCGTCCTTTAACTCTGACTCGGTTCCTTGAGGCTCGGGTGATGACGGGAGGCCGTTTTCTCGCTCTGTCGGCGGGCGGTACGGCTGTTGATTCTCGGCAGGCTGGCGGAGAATTCAGAAATGTCGACTTGATTGAAGATGGAAGAGAAATCTTTAATCTCTTCACTTCTGTAGGCAAACGGATGAAGATGCGAATTGCTCGGCGGTCTCCTTCGGATCCGTTAGAGTGTTCGGTTGAACACAGAGTAATCTCAACTCGTCCAGCGAGATGGAGATTGTATGGCCACAGTTTCAAGTCGGACGTTACTTCCTTGTGCCATGAGGTTGCACCGGAGAGCAGCGAAGAGCTGCGTCCTCACGCTGCAAAGAAAGTCGCTGGAAGCAACTCACGAAAGCATTTCAGAGGTATTTGAACTCCTGATGATGTCATGGTTTGAGGTGACGTTCTGTTGTGTGCCTCATCCAATAGGAGTTGAGAGTTCGATCCTTTAGTGAGCAAGGCTTCATGGATTTGTAGTCTGTTTTGGACTCCCTTTGTTTGATTTTGGTGTGATTTTTATCAGTAAGATTCAAGACTTGGAAGGTGGGGGCTTGAGTTAGGTTTTTACGACTGTGTTAGGCCTGCCTTTGTCTTCTATCTGAATACATGAGGCCCAACATTTTTCCCCACGTTCCACGAAAGAAAGAAAGTCATACAGGTTTGAATTAGTAAATAAAGTAAATAATTTAATATTTTTTTTGGTGAACTATTCCTTTAAGATAGGAGATGAAAGAGCCAAATAGCTTAAATCAAGGCAAGTGTGAATAAATGTACAGGCGATTTTAACCATGTCCACTCGGAACAAAATGTGCCTGCAAAATGAGAGGATGAGCATTTATATAAAAAAAGAGATGCTTAAAACCTTTGGTGTATTTGGCAGCCCTCCACAGAAATCCATGTCCTGCTGGTCTTCTTCTATGGATCTCCAGGTGAGTGGAGTCAAACAGATGGAGGTGGGAGCAGAATTGTATGACAGCTGTTCTGTGGCAGTCTGGCACGACCAGCGTACAAAGAGCTGCATATTTAGGAGCTTAAGGTGAGAGACGTGCAGTCCCACTGCTAAAACCCCCTCGACCCCATTCAGGACTTCTAACTCCTAATTTATATTTTCCTATTCACACTCGAAACTGACCTTTCACCAATCAGAAAGCCCCAGGCAGCCAGAGCCAGGCTTTCAGCATTGGCCTGTAAATGTGTGTGTGCCTGTCAGAGAGAAAGTAAGTATTTGCTTGTGTGTGCTTAAAGGAATAGTTCACTCATAAATGGAAATTCTGTCATAATTTACTCACTCTCATGTCGTACAAAACATTTATGACTTTCTTTCTTATGTGGAACACAACAGAATTGTTAATAAATATCACTGTCTGTCTTTTTAATACAATGGCAGTTGATAGGGACTTACTTTAAAGGACCCAAATATTCTTCACCCTGCTGTTATGTTTAGGTCATTTTTACCCGTTGAAGTTTTAAAAGAGTGAAAAACTTGAATTTGGTCAAATGCCTTTGGGTTCTCCACAACAATGAATACATGAATAAGTAAACATTGTTTTACATTGTTGTTATACTTGTTTGTATTTATGCAGTGTTAGGGTGTTTGGAGTGGTTACAAGGGTGTTGCTAGGCTGTTGCTATGTGGTTGCTTGGGAATTACACTGGCCCAAGTCAAAAGGGACCATTCCCGTGTCTATATGACATCCCTTGTGAAAAAGAAGTACTCCTAAGTGTAATGAATGTGTATTTGAAATGTTCTTGAAATCCTATATTTACATATAAATAGTATATTTTCAGAGTGATGACGATGCGGAGCGAGGCCAAGGTGTGCACCTGGGGTGAATGATCTCACCCAGCTGTAAGCGATGATGGCATGAGTAGGCGGGGGATAAAGCCGGGAGCAGAGCTGCAGTTGAGAGAGAGACGTCGAGAGAGAGAAGCACCTTGAAGCTGTGTGTTTTGTCACTATGTTTTTAGTCTAATGTGGTGTTTGGATTAAAGTTTGTTGAATGTGCATCCGGCTCCAGCTTCCTCCTTTCCCGAACAAACAGAGGTCTTTCACACTGGTGCCGAAACCTGGGAGCAGAAGAATGTTGCTTGTCTCTTCTCTCTCTCTCTCATGCTTCTCCATCCCCTAGAGTAGTGCCTGATTACCGGAGGCAGGGAAAACCATTCGCCACTGTGATTGTGGAATTGGGAAGGGGGCAGTAAGGACAGGCCTGATAGGTCCCCGGTCTGAATTGGGCGATGGGGGAGTATGGCAGGCCAGGCAGGGTTGAGCGAACAGGGTTGAGAACCACTGGGCTATGCCAGTCACCACGCTCTGCGTCTGGGTCCCACATTGATTCCATCTGGACTGCAAGACATCATGACTATGGTTGTGCCCTCCCATCGTGTCTAGTGTGCAGCACAACAAATCAACAGTGTGTGTACACCAGATCTGATCTTTCTGTGCTGTATTCTTTAATATTTTTCTCCAGCACCAGCACACTTAATTTATGCCCTTTCCCGCACTGCACGCATTGCCTCTTTACCCCGCACGTGGATAGACATAAGCTAATGTGGTTCCAGAGCACCTTTAGACCATAAAGTGTTTTCCTCCCAAATTTAGCTTTATTAATCAGCATGTTACAAGCCTTTAATAATAAACAGATTTCTGTTCTAATTTTGTGAAATTAATCAGATGTCATCATCTCTGGCATAGATGACAGGGAAAGACAATAATATTACTAGTTTGGTGCCTAGTCATTCTCACTTTAATGAAAGTATAAAAATTGCCCATTCAGACTTTTACATCTTCCTAATTGTTTCTCAGGTGATACCCAGTACCATTCCTCAGTCACAAGGGCTTATGCCCCCATACTTGCTATAATGTAATGAAATATACAAATAATTTGAATGTAAAAATGATATGCTGTCATTATGTTTCAAAACGAAGAGATGATCTTATAAACATTTATATCCAGCTGCACTTGATTGATAAACTCTATGAAATATTTTTAATATTTTGGTATTAGATCCCTTAGACACAACTGCTTTGGCTGTCTCTGGGCCCCCAATCCAGTTTTGTAAAGACTATTTTGACTGTTTAGGATTTTTCTTCTTTTCTTTTGCCAACTTGGTGAAAAATGCACAATGGGCAAATGTGAATATACTGTATATTGAGATAAATATAGATATCGAACGATATGAAAAAGAATATTGTGATAATATGTTTGGCCTAAACCGAGGTGCTTTTGCTTGCATATTCTGTGTGACAGGTACACTCTGCTGTACAATTCACTAACAGGCAGAGAGAATGACAACACCACTGGGCTTGAATCTCATGAATCAAGTAACGCCAATCGGGTCAGAAGCCATTTCCCATTACAAATGCCCTATAAATATTCACCAGGTCATATTTAGCCATGGAATATTAATGATCTGTAAAGGATCTATTACCATATATAACACATCATCCACAATTAGATATTCAGCCTGTTTGCAATCCCTTAATTTCTTTGCTTATGTTCTAAAAATGTCCTCTTCTGATCCCCTGCTAAAATCTTGAACTGTTGCTAAAATCTTGAACTGTTCCAATCCAATCTGTGATTAATTATTAATGGCATAGCTCATTAATTAATGGCCCTTTATGAAGGACTAGCGAGAGAGCTTGCTCATTTGATCTGTGCCAGGGAGTTGATTGACAGGTGGCATAGTCAATCACAATCGCCCATCAGTCAGGAAGAACTGCCTGTGAGGTTTGTGTGGCTTGACAAAGGGGAAATTCTGTATTTACAATTTTGTCTGTGTTGTCTTTTTTCATATAACTTCCTGATTACACATTTGAACCTTTTTATTTCACATTAGAATACAATTTATTCTTAATTAAAAGATTAATTAAACCACTATATCCTGTTTTTACTGCCAGCTCCATAGAAGAGCAGAACTACACTGTAGATTATTTCTTTGCTCAAACAAGTGTCCTTGACTTAAATCTAATAACAAAGAGATAGCCAAGTCCTTTCTCGTTCTTGCAACCTAACACTGTACCCACAGAAATCCTTTAAAACAATAAAGTCCTGGATACCATAAATGAAACGACACAGGTCCAGTGTATTACCTCCCCCGGTTGTCATCGACCGCCCTGATGTTAGGTGATAAAAATTCTTTAATTTTCTGGCCTATTGCATTTGAGGGGACAACTCTTACACTAATAACATCCAGGGCAGTTGTGTCCAAACTGGAGCTCGCACACCTGGTGAACTAAAACTTTTAATGTCAAAGTGTTTCGAACCATAGTGTTCTGAGCAGATACAGTGGGGTCCAAAAGTTTGAGACCATTGAAAATGTTTTTGTTTTGTTTTTCATTCATTGGTTTGGTGTGGGCGGGCATCATTGTCGGAGGCGCGTGGATACAAAAATGGAGGGGAGTGGATACAGTGACACCGGCCACCCCTGGCCACCCCTCTAGATACACCCTTGAGGTTACCATTGTGAGGAAGAGTGGAGCTAAACTACTAGAAAATAAGTGTGTATTGCTTTTCTCATGAAGCAAATACTGAGGGATCATCAGTATAATGACAACTGGTGATCTGTTAATTCTCAGCAGCACCATTCTTGTCATACAGTACAAATATAAATACTCACTGAGCACTTATTAGAAACACTATGGTCCTAATAAAGTGCCTGGCGTGGTCTTCTGCTGTTGTGGCCCGTTCGCCTCAAGGTTCGACGTGTTGTGCATTCTGAGATGCTATTCTGCTCACTACAATTGTACAGAGTGGATATCTGAGTTACCATAGCCTTTCTGTCAGCTTAAACCAGACTGGCCATTCTCCATTGACCTCTCTCATCAACAAGGCATTTCCATCCACAGAACTTCTACTCACTGGATGTTTTTTTTTTTTTTTTTTGGCACCATTCTGAGTAAACACTAGAGACTGTTGTGTGTGAAAATACCAGGAGATCAGCAGTTACAGAAATACTCAAACCAGCTCATCTGGCACCAACGAACATGCCACGCTCAAAATCACTGAGATCACATTTTGATGCGAACATTAACTGAGGCTCCTGACCCGTATCTGCACGATTTAATGCGTTGCACTGGTGCCACATGATTGGCTGATAATATAAACACATGAATATGTAGTACAGGTGTTCCTAATAACGTGCTCAGTGAGTATATATATAAAATGCTAATTTGTTTGTCCCTAGCTAGCAGCAAGCTGCAAGGTTCCATAGAGTTATTTAAACAGATCAAATTTAAGTTGGGTTAACTCAGTTAATTTAGGTTTTCACTACACAAAGCATTTGAGTAAAGCCATTTTACATTTTAATTTAATATCAAAGAAACTCATTTTCCTTTGAGTGGAACCTATGTCCAACCAACATTTTTTTTTTTTTCAGTGAATACACGATACTACTGTAAGTAGAGCAACATGCATCCATCCAGAAATCGTTAAAATTTCTGCTTCAGTGGAAGCTCTAACAAACCAAAATAGACAACTTGCCATAGAGTATTTGTGAAATATTCTCAGAAAATGTACAGTGATACTGTAAGCAGATGTAACAGTGGATTACATCTGGAATATGGAGGCTAGAAGATGAAGATACACAGGTGATGCAAGGAGAATGTAAGACAGTGATGCATTGAAATACAGAGAGAGGAAACAACAACACATTAACCCCTTTTCCACCTAAGAGATTCAGGAGCCCGTGCTCGGCTGAGAGGATGTATGAACCTCAGCATTTTCACTGACTTGAGAGCCAAATTAAATACAATACATTTATTTCAGACAGATGGGGTGTTATTAATTTATTAACATTTTTACACCCTGTCTACACTGGACGCAGGCGGCGCGTCACATCAAAAGCAGTAGAACCCCATTTTAATCAATGATGCTGTCTACACTGGAAGCATCCGTCGCGCCGACAGTAAATGGGTGTCCTGTTTCATTTTGCGCTGCATACGCTGGCGCTACTACCGCAAACAACACAAATAAATGGTTTACGTTTGTGTCAACGTGTCCAGTACGGCCTCAAGCCGTTGCGGCGCATAGCGTCAACGGACACGCCCGGTGTAGACAGGGTGTTAGTAATTTAATTCAGCATATTTATAACATCGTAGGGTGGATGAAGTTATTTAAACGTTACTCAAATATATGTTATTCATAATAAATAGTTCACACATATGATATTTGTAAATAAAATCAATTTATTTAAGGCAGAAGGGGAAATTAAAGTGGAAATTATCTAGTTTGGTCTGGTCTGGTTTTATTTGTTTGTTTTTGTCTTGAGTTGTTGTTGTTATTTAGAAAATGTTACAATTTTGAAGACAATATCTTGTCTCCTGGGTCTCTGGCATAACTTTTTCCTGATTCAAGACCAGCACTTTTGAGGGGTCACTGCAGAGCCATTTCCATTTCTGAATAAAATTTTCCTTTTCAGCTGATGTCCCAAATCCCGTTTACATTTCAACCCCTCCCCTCCAATCACCTGGCTCTTTTCTGGTATGCAACACCCACTTTTGACAATCCAATCAATGCCTGATGAATAAAATCAAACCTTGCCTTGCCTTTCTCTCATTAAATACACTGTTTCACTCAGAAACGCATTGGATTACAGAAATAAAATCGCTTGTAAATGTTGTTTCACATTGACTTAAACTTTTGCCAAGTCTTTGTGAACGTCTATACACCACACAAACGCACAAGTGAATTAAAGTAATTAGTATCACTGTGTATGTTTGCACTTTCTATGTTTTAATATGCTGGTATGATAGTAAATATGCATCACTCTTGTTCATGTACAGTATACACAATCCACTCATCAACATTGATGAACAGATGTTTACACCCATGTCTGTCAATCAAGTGAACCCTGGTGTCTGGGAAGAACATATTTCACCACTAGTTTTCACACATATATCTGTTTCTCAGTTTCTTACTTTTCCAACTCTACCAACCCCTGTGCCAACATCTGTTGATCTGCGCTTTATATAGCGGACCAAACACACAGATACATTCACACTAATGCTTTCACACACACTCATTAGCCCATCTAAAGTTGCCATCACAGGCTTGCTGTCAATCAAAGAATGCAATTGCATTTTAATATAAGCAGTTGACAAGGCTATGATTGGTCTGATCATATTATAGAGAATATTTATTCACTCAAACAGCTTTGTCTCTTGGTCAGTATTCATGCAGTAACATTTTTGAGTAATAAGACAGATTTAAAAACTACTAGTGAAGCAGAAGACTGGTTAAGGCTCAGTGCTGGTAACCAGAAGGTTATTGTAACGATGCTGGAAACAGGCAGACGAAGAGACAATGGTGAAGTGACAAACCCAAGTGCAGTTTATTTCCAAACATGAGATCCAAAAACCCTGACTACTAACATGAACAAAACAAAAACATGAATGACTTGACTTGACTTGACTTGACTTGACTTGGCAACAAAGTTACATACACAATCACTGACACTAGACAATGGCAAACATGTGGGCTTATATACAAGGACATGGGTAACAGGTAAACAAGACAACCCATTACAAGACTAAACTATAAACAAGATAACAAGACTAAATTAACTTTAACCAATGAAAAGACAAGACTAATAACAAAGAAATCAAACAATGAACCAATGAAAACAAGACACATGAACAGGGGAAACACATGACAAGATCACATGAGGGAACAGGAAATTACATGACATGACAGGAACAGGAACTAAACTTGAAAATAAAAGACATGAAAACAAGAACAAACACATAAACGTGACAGTTATCTTGGGAATGATCATTCCTTGTAAGGATTGAGTCATGAGCAATTACTACAGTGCCTTTAAACAAGACACTTACAGGAATGTTCCGGGCACAATACAAGTTAAGCTCAATCGTCAGCATTTGTGGCATAATGTTGATTACCATATATAAATATAGAAAAATAATTTAGACTCGTCCCTCATTATTTAAAAAACGAAACAAAACATAAAAGTAAAAATCGCGGTAAGTGTTGGGGTAACGTGATAAAAGTAACGCACGCTACGTAATCAGAGTACTTTCTTTGAGTAATGAGTGAAGTAATGCAATATATATATATATATATATATATATATATATATATATATATATATCTTAGACCATAATATCTGAGTTTCTTTTTAAATAAAGTAACGCGTTGCTCTATTGTCCCTGTATTGCGAGAAATCAGGAGTAAAAGTGTGCAAACTTCGAAGAGGAGAATTAGTGCATGATGGGCATTGTAGTTCTTTAGAGTGTGAGGCCAGAGACTATTTAGCAATAAGAGATGAGTCACTTCTATTTAAATGAATGGGAGAAATTGGAACACCCAACCAAGAAGCTATAGCACCCAACAGTCAATGGATGTAGAAAGGAAGTCCCGCCTTGCAGGTAAAAGAGACAATAACTTTTCAGATACAGACATCGCCTGTCAATCAACCTGCTAACGTGCATGCGCATTTCATGTTTTAGTGTAATATTACATCAACATTCGGTTGAGTGAAACGTGGTTGATTCATGTTAATACACACTGCATTAAAAAATCAGTAGGCAGAAGGATTATAAGAATAGACTTCCACTGGCCACAACATGACTCAATTCACAAACTTATGCAGCCGAACTGCCCTGTGTTACAGCTCCCCATAACTGAGAGAATGGGATGAGAAAAGACTCTGGATCAGTGGCTCCAAGCATCATTCTACATCGATTGTGTATGCAGAGAAAATGTCTTAGTTTCTAAAAATATTCTGTATTATAAGTATTTTGATGCATGAAACAAACCATTTTTATGACATTTTAGTAGCATTAAAAACAATTCCATTCAAGTTGTATCAACATGTGCCTTTGAAGTTGTGGCGCCTCTATGCAAAACAAGCATGCACTGAGATGACTTAAGTGAAAAATATTAATTTATTTATCAGATTTATTCCTTGAACATGTTAGGCTGGCATTCCCCACTGAATTTTATCCTGACTTTTGAAAAACATCTTAAGCTGGCATTGTCGATGGGCACAGCACATGATGACATATATGATGCAGGTTCAAGTGTTGGACTCTGCTGCTTTAGGTAAGACAGTGGTTGTTCTTCATTATTCAAACTGGCTGGCTGCAATGTTGATGGAAAAACAAATTATGCATATTCATGTTATTGATTCTTTATTATAAATATGACGTGAAGACCTACTTTCTAAATATCTGTTTGTTTACTATGTTGTCTTGAAATGAGTGTTGAACAATAGCTAGCATGACCTGTAATGTCTCTTGTATGGAATGCATGGCTTATTTGTATGGAATGCATAACATAGCAGAAGAGAAAGTGGCTGTGAGAAAAATGTAACGTAAAAGTAACACAAAAGTAAAGTACGATTTACTTTCCATAAAAATAACTTTTTATTAGTTAAGTTACTTTTTTTAAGGAGTAACGCGATATTCTAATGAGTTACTTTTAAAAGTAACATTACCCAACACTGATCGTGGTTACCGTAAGACACTATTACAATTGTGAATAGGTTCAATCCATAAACGTTAAAATTCACACTATTTCAAAAGTATAGACACAAGACAAGATGTGTTAACATGATTAATGGACATGATTAAAACACACGATTTGGTGTTTTGAAGTATTTCCTACTGAAACAGGAAGTGGGAGTGGGACATGTCAACGACCCATTTTTAAAAATTGCCAATAGGCTTGAATTAACAGCCACACACACACAAACCCCTTTCCACCAGGCTGCTCATGTCAGAGCCGTTTACCAGGAAACTTGAGAATTGACAGGGTTGGGGAGTAACGGAATACATGTAACGGAAATACATATTTAAAATACAAAATATAAGTAACTGTATTCCATTACAGTTACAATTTAAATCATTGGTAATTAGAATACAGCTACATTCAAAAAGTATTTTGATTACTGAAGAGATTACTTTGCATTTTATTGTCATTTGTTTCATTTAATATTTAGTCCTTTCAGATGGAAAACATTTATACATATAAATGATGTGATCCAAAGTGCATTTGAACAGCGGTGAAACACTTTCTTATGATGTGTTACATTCATACGAGCAGACGGAGAAGTAAGTTTGAAGTTAGTTTGGAGTGGAAGAAATAGAAATAAACCTTGTGTAAATTGTCAGCTTTACGCTAAGTTTAAATGCTATTTCTAGCCATTTTACATGCACGTTACCAGGCACGATCATATTTTTTTATCAAGAAAATTCACGTTGGATCGTAATTACTTTTTTTCTAGTAAGACCTTTGATATTAGGGCAAAAATCGTATTCTTGATAATTTCTGTACTGTTTTCCTGTAAAAATATCTAAAAATCCTTAAAACAAGATCAATTAGATTTATCTTGTTTTAGAAACAACACTGCATAAGATATTTAGGTTTTTTTAACATGTGTATTTTGTCTTCCTGTACTGGCAGAGTTTTTATAGTCAAAACAAGTGAAAAAATCTACCAGTGCTGAAGAAGTAATCCAAAGTATATAGAATACGTTACTGACCTACAGAGTTATCTAACGAAATATGTTACAAATTACATTTTACAGCATGTATTCTGTAATCTGTAGTGGAATACATTTTAAAATAACCCTCCCAACCCTGAGAAGCGATCTCAATACCAGCCAGCTTTTCCAAAGACTTGACCAACCGATGATCTAACTGACAACATTAATACATAACCAGCACAAAACACACATAGCACATCGTATTCTTTGCTTATGATGAGGCTGGAGCCATTGTGCAAGTCATGCAATGCAGATGAAAGGGAAACAACCGAGTAAAAAGACAATATATCTATGTTTTGAATCACAATACACTAAGCATATAGAATAAATAAAATGTATTTGAGATGAACATCCCAAGAAGGTTGCACAAAAAACATAAATAAACTCAGCTCCCGTATTGGTACATCCCATTCAAAAGTCATTAACCCAATTCCCTATTCCCTTCGAAGACTATTATTCTCCACTGTCTGAGCTTTAGATGGCTGAAAAATGATAACAGTCACTCTGTAAGCGATTCTTTTTGGAAATTCTGTTTGGAATGACCCAACAGCATGCATTGTGCTCCCTTCGAAGGCATGATCAATGCCATTTAGAACACAGCCAGATGCGCTAAAAACAGCTGTAGGGGGAAGGTGAGTTCTTGTTCTATAAAGTATTTGATTGGACAAGTTTTCTCAAACTCTATGTGGCGTCATGGATGTTCCTGATTTGTTTTAGCTTGAAGAGAGATTTTAAATGCTTATATCTTCTGAAAACAAATTTTTGTCAATGTTTAGAAGAACACTAGCAAATACACTGATCAGCCACAACATTAAAACTACTGACAGGTGAAGTGAATAACATTGATTATCTCGTTTCAATGGCACCTGTCAAGGGATGGAATATATTAGGCAGAAAACTTAATGCTGGCCATGATAGAAAGGTGTCAGAACACACAGTGCATCGTAGCTTGCTGCGTATGAGGCTGCGTAGCCACAGACCTGTCAGAGTGCCCATGCTGACCCCTGTCCACTGCCGAAAGTACCTACAATGGGCATGTGAGCGCCAGAACTGCACCATGGAGCAATGGAAGAAGGTGGCCTGGTCTGATGAATCACGTTTTCTTTTAGATCATGTGGACGGCCAGGTGCGTGTGTGACATTTTCCTTGCAAAGATATGGCATTAGGATGCACCATGAGAAGAAGGCAGGCCAGCGGAGGCAGCATGATGCCCTGGGCAATGTTCTGCTGGGAAACTTTGGGTCCTGGCATTCATCCACATATGTTACTTTGATACGTACCACCTACCTAAAGATTGTTGCAGACCATGTACACCCCTTCATGGCAACGATATTCCCTGATGGCAGTGGCCTCTTTCAGCTGGAAAATGTGCCCTGCCACACTGCAAAAATTATTCAGGAATGATTTGAGGAACATGACAAAGAGTTCAAGGTGTTGACTTGGCCTCCAAATTCCCCAGATCTCAATCCGATTGAGCATCTATGGGATGTGCTGGACCAACAAATCTGATTCATGGAGGCCCCACCTCACAACTTACAGGACTTAAAGGATCTGCTGCTAACGTCTTGGTGCCAGATACTACAGAACACCTTCAGAGGTCTTGTGGAGTCCATGCTTCGATGAGTCAGAGATGTGTTGGCGGCACAAGTGGGATCTACAGGATATTAGGCAGGTGGTTTTAATGTTGTGGCTGATCGGTGTAGATGACCTTAAAGCTAATAGTTATGGACTAAAAGCAGCAAAAGTTTAATTTTGATTACACAAGGTTTTTTTTTTTTTTACTTTAATTGTCAGTTGTTTTTGTTGTTTTGTTTTATGATTTAAGTGCTATCATAAAGGGGGAGAACAAGATGACAGGAGCTTCATCCTTGGAATTTTGAGTGGGGAAGAGTGTGAAATCATGGGGGAAATTGGAAACAAGCTGGTCTACCACAATGGCCCCAGCATTTACTATTGTGGGACAGCTTGTTGTGTTGATAACAGTGTGCTTTGTGTACACTTATGCTTGTTGTACATTGAGTTTTATTACCCGAACCCCGAGACTTCTGGTGATGGAGGCAGAGGCAAAACTCAAGCTGAAAATATTCAATGCTCATTCGCCAGCACAAAATACAGGTGAGAAACTGAGCTAAATTGGGTACTAAAACCGGTCCCCGCATATACAATGGGGGAACAATGTGTAGTGCTTGAGACAAAGTGCTTTTGTACATTGGAGAGAATTATGCGTGCCCCAAGACACTTGGTCAAGGGGGGAAGAGGCAAGATTTTAGTTGAGAATGCTCAACACTAATTCCACAACGTGATTCACGGGGGGAGACTGAGACACAATTTTCTCATGTGAGATGCAAACATGCAGGGGGGAAGTGTTTGCTAACCTCAATTCCTAGAAGGAGGCACAATGTCCATTGTCCTCACAAACAAAAGCATCACCTTTGTTGCTGCGGGGGGAGATCGAGGAAAAGTCCAAACGGAGCCAGTGAACTCAAAAAGACACTCCTTAATGCGATGCGCTTGGTTGGACTGCTATGCCATCGTGTGTAGAACCAACAGCTGTCTGAAAATAGCGACATCCATGCCACCATCGAAAAACTGAGCAGAGACAGCATTCAGCGTCTCTTCTTTCGCACGAACTCCTGCGTAATCCATGAAACGTGGCAAAAAACAAGTTCAAATACCTCGCATCTCCTGATAGAATCCCGAGGGAATAATGGCACTGCCAAAGCACTCAAAACGTTGGTTTGCCATCACTCATTTGGGGAATTTTCTCTTTTTCCAGCCTCCTTATTCTGCAGCCGGGGTTCAATGGTCCATGCAGGATCTCATCCACCATGAGACAGCACTCCAAACAGGGGAGAGAGAGAAAGAGAGGCTGCCAACTGCCTCATTCATGTGCTTTCTCAGAGCGACACAGAAAAAGACAATGGGGCAAAGGGGCACATTTTGTTTTCTTACTGTCCAACTAACGAAGCCTCTTATACAGCGTTTCTTAGTGGAGGCGGCTCACAAAGTGTGTTGCTTTCGCACGCAGATTCGCCAGAAAATGGCCGCCTTGCTGGGCCAATCGCCAGCCCTCACGAGCATGTCTGACTGGCAAGAGTGGCACTTTCTCTCGCGGGGGAGGACGACAAACACAAAGAAGAGTTCGGTGTCCTTCCGCACTCTATTTTCTCAAGCACAGAGCTGAAATCCCAAACGGCTCAAAGCTCACAGAGCTCCATATTCGGAGGCAGTATAACTAGAACAACTGGGGATAGTGCCTCGTGGCCAGAAAATGTGAGCCTCGTTTAAGTTTTGTCCTCGTCATTTTGTCCTCTAAGTTTTGTCCTCGCCATTGTCCTAGTCGCTCCTTTGCAATGCGGGTTTTCTTAAGCCGAATAGGAAATTTGCTCTGAAAGTTATGCTGTTTCCAACAAAGTCCTTACATGTTGCCACTCAAAAAGGGAGAAAAATTTATCTTCGTTTCGATGTGAGTCATCAGAAACAACACAGGATGAGACGATTTGTGCACTGAAGTAAATATAATTTGAGGGATGGTGCTATGGGCTGACGCTTATAAGGAACCCATAACATTGCTCCTTGGGGGCGTCGCTTAAGGGCCATCAGCCATTAAATTAGCATAATTGTATAAGGGCTTCAGACCACATGACCACATGAGGTGGGTAGAGTAGCCAAAAACTTTACTCAAGTAAAAGTACAACTACTTAAAAAAAATAAAATTTACTAAGTAAAAGTAATAATGTTAAAAAATTACTCAAGTAAGAGTAAGAAATTGCCCAATAAAAAGAATTGAAAAAAGAAGTTTTTCAGCAAGTTACTTTCACAAATAACACAATGGATGTTCCCTGTCTCTCACTCACTCGACATTGTGTCCATGTATTGACACTAGGGGTCACCCTTGGGAGCCCCAAACACCTCTGATGTTTGAGAAAAGGCCAATGAAAATTGGCGAGTGGAATTTGCATGCCACTCCCCCAGACATACGGGTATAAAAGGAGCTGGTGTGCACCACTCATTCAGATTTATGCTGAGGAGCCGAGACAGAGTCCCGGCGATCACAGCGGGTAGTTCAGTGTTGTGGCAGGAGGGACACAACGTCTCGTTCCCTCCATCAGGGAACGGGGGTTACAACAGTAACCTAGATGTTTACTCTCATATATTCCAGTACATGATACACATTTAACATGCATTACAGAATGATTAATAATAATAATTATTATATTGTTAATAATGGAAATTGTCATCATTCACCACCATGTTGTCCCGAACCCATATGACTTCTTTCTTCCATGCATCAAAGGGATAGTTCACCAAAATATTTAAATGCTCTCATTTTCTCACCCTCATGCCATCCCAGATGTGTATGACTTTCTTTCTTCTGCAGAACACAAATTAAGATTTTTAGAAGAATATCTCAGCTCTGTTGGTCCATACAATGCAAGTGAATGGTTTGAACTTTGAAGCTCCAAAAAGCACACAGAGGCAGCATAAAAGTAATTCATACAAGTGATTTTCAAAAGCAATATGATAGATGTGGATAAGAAACATATATATATATATATATATATAAAAAAAAACTTTATAATATATAAAGTCCTTTTTTTACTATTAATTCTCCTCCCTGCCCGGTAGGTGGCAATATGCACAAAGAATTGAATCACCAAAATCACAAGAAGAAGGATGTGAAAGTGGAGATTTATTAGTAAAAAAGTATTTAAATATTGATCTGTTTCTCACCCACACATATCATATCCCTTCTGAAGACATTCAGAAGATTGAACCAGTGTCATTTGAATTCCTTTAATGAAAGGGAATGGTGGCTGAGACTGTCAGTCTCTAACATTCTGTCTAACATCTTTTGGGTTCCACAGAATACAGAATGTTTCACGGGGTTGGAAGAACATGAGGGCAGGGAAATTATGATATAATATTAATTAAAGGCTAAACTATCACTTTAAGGATGTTTTTCAGATTTGGATGAATCTGTCAATTAGAAGAGAAGTTTGGAAACCAGTTTCTAGTAATTATTACAGTGAAAAACGTGAACAATATTACACAGTCCCAAGTTATATATAATGTTTAATTATACACTGAAGCAAGATCATGCTTTATTCATGCCTTCTGTCGTTATTTCAAAGTTTTTTACATCCTGCGTGAATTTATTTGTGGTGGTCCAGCATTGTCAGTGTCAAAAAAATGTAGATAATTAGTTCTGTACACTAAGGGTAAATTGCACCTTATCTCTGTGTTTGGAAGCTTGTTTTCCATAAATCAAAGCCGCCCGCATCTGTCAAATGCTGTGCACGCGCCAACCTTGCACATGCAGAAATACTCACAATCGCGATAGGCAGGGCAAAACATTTGCACTTAACGTGGATGTTTACAAGGATTTATACAGTAGGCACTGATATACAAATGTAAACTTAGAAACTGAGGTCATAAGAGCCCATAGTTACAGATTCATGCTGAAAATTAATGAATATCACCATGACACAGACAAGCCCACATGTTTTCTTAAGTTGGAGCTGCAATTTTAATCTTGAAATATATCCTTGTCTTGGTGTAAAATGAAGGCATTGTGTGGAGTGAAGAAATTTTTTTTTTGCACGCTTGCTGCGATAGTGTTGAACACGACTCGAATGACAGCATGCAGCTGTGAAGTTCCGCTGTCGTAGAGTCCCATTTAAAAATCTCAATAAATTACGCATTTATTAACACTTATTAAATTAAAACCAGTACTGTAACGACAGGAACACTACCCATTGTAACGAAAAGTACATTTTTTTAATCAGAAATTTACTTGAGTAAGAGTGAAAAGTACCCACCATAAAACATACTCATAAAAGTACATTTCTTTCCAAAAAAGTTACTCAAGTAAATGTAAGGGAGTACATGTAGCACATTACTACACACCTCTGGTGACCACTGACGTGTTCCCAATGCATCATCATACAGCGTAGAGTCCTTACGAATGGAAACTTTAATTTTGATTACACAATTCTTTAATTGTTTTTGTTTGTTTGTTTGTTTTTATGATTGAAGTGCTTAAAGGGGGAGAACAAAATGTCAGGGGGCTTTCCCTTTCATCTTTCAATATTTATTTATTTCTATAAAATGTCATAAAAAAAAAAAAATTCTGCATATTTTTTCCATTTCCCCTGGCATTGTTTTAGCTCATTCTTCATTCAAGTTGCACCTAATGGAAAATACCTGAAAAAAAAAAAAAAAAAATCTATTTATATTTTAATATAAGCTTATATATTGAAATGTATATTAATTTAAATACATTTATAATACATATATATATATATATATATATATATATATATAATATATATTTTTCTGCCTGTGTTTCCAATATCAGCCAGCCATTTGATGAGAAAAACTGTAGAGTGGGATTTTATCCATCGGGAATTGATTGGATCATGAAAAGTGGGCTTAACATACAAGATTGAATCCAGGTGGTTCAAGGGATTCCAAGAGAAACTTTTTTAATGTATTTTTTTTATTTTAATTTGAAATAGCATGCACTAAATTTTGGACAAAAGGACTAGAAACATGTATTAAGGGAATAGTTCACCCAAAAATGAAATTATTATTATTATTATTGTTAAATTATTTACTCACCCTCATGTTGTTCCAAACCTGTACGACTTACTTTCTTCTTTGGAACATGAACGGAGAATGTAAACCTAAGTCACCTTCACTTTCATTGCATTATTTTTTCCATACAATGAAAATGAATGGTGACCAAAACATCTCCATTTGTGTTTCATGGGACAACATGAGAATGAGTAAATGATGACGGCTAAAATAGACCAGAATATACCTAAGACATCTATGGTCTAGTTTGGGGTTGCTCCTCGCACTGTCCTTACCATGGCCTTGATTCAAGATACCCACCCACTGTCGTGTACATAGTATATAAACTTTCACACTGGTCTGTGGCTAATTAATGTAATATGTCTTGCATTAATAATGCACCTCTGAGTTATTTTCAGCTGCTTGGGGTTAATTATCTGCTTGTTAAAATTGCATACGAGTTTGATTAAGCACAATAACAGATAAATAATCTCCCACTCTCTCCAACCCCTCTCATTACAGCATTACTGATGTCATATGCTTGGCTTATTGCTTTGTGAGCTTTTAGTGAATTCATTTGGTAGATGCTTTTATCCAAAAGGAACACATGACCTTGGTGTTGCTCCCTTTAGCTACAGGAAGGCTGTGACACTTACTGTGTAATTAAGGCTGCTTTCACACTTAGTTCAATTGCTTGGTCTTGTCAAGAAACTGCTTTCCAATTTTTTGTTCAATATGCATCAGACAGTGATAGTCACTGTCCAGGGTTTTGTGTGTGTGTGTGTGTGTGTGTGTGTGTGTGTGTGTGTGTGTGTGTGTGTGGTGCAAAATGCCAAATTCCAATCTGAACAAATAAACACCTAACACTGGGGTTAGTTGGTCTAGATCTTGTCGTATCCCTTGTTTGATAAGTGGTGAAGGAAATGAGTGACTGTATCTTAAATAAATTCAGTGGAGGCACTCTAATTGTGAAGTGTGTAAGCATCCAGTTTTAGCTTTGCATGTAAGTAGGGGTGATTGAGATCACAATCCTAGTTTATCAGGTTTACCCCTGATTGTTCCAAGGGCACAGTTCCTGGGATTATTGCATGGTAAATCACCTCCAAATGCTCCAATGAATAGTACATGTGAAATGGCTTGTAACTACATGGTAATTAACATGTTTTCTGAGTAATGTCATGATTTAGGCATATTTCCAACTCAAATGATGATTGTGGGGTATTGTAATTGTGGTCAGCCTTAACAGGGGTCTATAATTACATATATATATATATATATATATTCTTAGGGGGCATTCACACAGGTCACCTTCCTATGTAAAAACGTCTAGATGGAGTATAATGGAATTGAACAGAAAGTTTGTATAGCCGCTGATTTAAGCCACTCATTGAATGAGCTGTTACCATTTTGTTGTTGACCAAGGACTTTAAAGGAAAAGTTGACTGAAAATAATTTACAATAGAGTCTAGCTACACCACTCGGTGTATCTTTAGTTAAATTTAGTGCCAATAATCTCAGATTACAAAGAACTAAAGCCTTCATTGATATTAGCACTGTGTGACCTGCACTTCATTACTTCATCACAGACTCTCTGCGGACTGGCTCTCCTGGTAGCTGTCAAAGCTTTTATCTTCAAACAGGTTTAATCCTGCTTTAATACTCACTTAGTCGTGATAAAATAACTCTTATAGAGAGAAATCCCTTAAAGAGCAGCCCTTTGTAGCGGATGGGCTAAGCATTTCAGCGGGATCTCGGAAACAGATCTAATCCTCCGATGACTCTCAAATGTGACTCACTCCCTAACCTTCATCTGTCTTACTTTTTGAGGTGGCACAAGGCTGATATGGGTAACATCCTGCAGTCCTGGTTGCATGCAACTCAGTGTGCACAAAGTGCAAAGCTTTGGGGGCTAAAAAGTCTCTTTAAAAGAAATAGTTCACACCAAAATTACCATTCTGTCATAATTTACTCAACCTCATGTCTTTAAAAACCTGTATGAGTTTATTTCTGATGCGGAACACAAAAGGAGATGTTTTAACAAAGATAACCCTACAATGGTGGTGGATGTTGTCTCACTTTAAAACTTAAAAAAGGATCCAAAAGCATCATAAAAGTAGTCCATCCGATTTGTGTGTCATATTTAATTTTTTTCCCCATTCAAGTAGATCAGAGCTGTACTTGTATAACTAGAAAATAGCTGCTTGGGAGAATTACAGATATGACTGCCGAGTGACCTGACTTGCCTTAAAGGAATAGTTTACCAAAAAATTAAAATTCTCTCATCATTTACCCACCCTCATGCCATCAGAGATGAGTATGACTTTCTTTCTTCTGCTGAACACAAACAAAGACATTTTGAAGAATATTTCAGCTCTGTAGATCCATACAATGCAAGCCAACAGGGTCCACAATTTTGAAGCTCCAACAAGCATATAAAGGTAGCATAAAAGTAATCCATATGACTTAAATTCATATCTTCAGAATTGATATGATATGATATGACAGGTTTGAAGTAGATTTATAGCAGGGAGGGGGGCGGGGCTTTAATTGTGGCTACTCTTTAAAAACTTTATTTTTATGTACCAAGCAAAACTCTGCATGTATAGGAACACTAACCTCATTATATTGTTTGTCCATCAATTTATCCACAAAAAACAAACAAACAAACAAACAAAAAAACATAAATAAAAAAAATTAATTCAGCATTTAGATACAAGAAAAGTGGGCAAACACACATTTGTTTGTATGAATCTTTTGTGTATACAGGCACCATTGGACAGCTCAGCTCTTGAATGTTTAAACCAGCCTCTGCGTTGACAGGCTATAATTATGTGCGGATGTTTGCGGGTGATGCATGCAGAACAACCAACAATTACCAATCAGTGTGCTGAATGTGAGAGCTCATGTGAATGATGACAGCAGAGCCACTGAACTGTGATTGGAAGGTGGCCACTCAAACTGTCTCATTGCCTTGTACTTCCTGTAGCTGGCAGTTTCCTTGATCCTCAAGGGCTTCTCATAGACATCAGTTCCTTTGTTTTCTTTTTCTGTGTCTCTTTCTCAGATTTATAACAGTTGCTACCTGGTCTTTGTGGCATTTAAATTTAAGTGTGATGGGTTTGTGAGCTTGCCTGCATGTCTGGCGTGCACATGTAATATTTGCTTTGTGGTCTACGGTATTAAAAGCTCCACCTGCCAAGACAACGATACAAAACTCAAAGCGTCACTCACATTATCCTGACCTTACACACTTGAAATGAAGAGCAAGAAAACACTAAAACACATCCATTGGGAAAATACATAGCCCACCTCCTGGGTGATTGCATGCTATTTGAGGACAGACATGATCTTATTGTGCCGCAGATAATAACAGATTTATATGGAGCAATCAGGTATGAGGTTATGTACTGTATGTACTTTTGGAGATCATAATCCCTGATTGAACAGTCTTTGATGTGTCTGCGGGAAATGAAGCCAGATGCACCTGTGCGGAGGGGGGTAATCCTTCCTGCAGGAGGAAACCAAGAGCAAACCATTTATGATTAATAGAGGAAGCTGGAGAGAAGGACTCTGTGTGTGTGGAAGCTAGATTCCATCATGTCATACACCCCTCAAATCTCCTTCAATATCAGGGGTTACATCAGGTGAGAAACGTGGTTACCCACTCACAGATGTGTGGATGGATTTGTGTGTGTGTGTGTGTGTGTGTGTGTGTGTTAATATAAAGTGTTATATAATGTGTCTTTGTGCAAGATTAACATAAAGGGGGAGACTTGTTAGTGTTTAATAATTTGTTGTGTTATTTAGAAGAGTTTCTTAATGTTGGAGTTTTGGGGGTTACCATTATGGTGAATAGTGGAGCTTGAGCTTGGACAGGTACAAGTTTCACATGTCCTATATTGCTTTACTCAATATGCAGTTAATATGCTAATCAAAGCATAGAGTTATACTAAACAGCATGCTAGCATTCATAGTACCAGAAATACTGTCTCTACTTTAAGTATTTAAATAGATGTTACTTGTTAATTTTAAGCCCAAGGAGCTACATTTTAAGTTAAGTGCCATCATAATGTGTGAGTTAGCTTACATAATATTTTAAGATAAGAGCAATTAACATACATGTTTAGTACTAAATGAAAATCTGAAACTTAAGAAGACATGTATTATTAACTTAGAAAACAGATGTAACTGATTCTCTCAAATTTTATGAGTTCTGCTAACTTATTAGGGTTTACAGTGTGGAGAGAGACAGACTGGTGTTGCAATTAGCCAAAAAACAAAACAAAACAAAAAACTAAAGGTTTTTGCCAGTATTGATGAGCTATCAGTGTCCAAAAGAGTGATGTCACTGCCTAAAGATCTAATGTTCAGTTTGGTTCTGTATGATGTGGATTTAACATAAATGCAGTTTTCAGTTGCAGTTTTGGGGAGTACCTTTGGGCTTTTTTTTTTTTTTTAAATTAAAGGACAAGTCCATGTTATTGTCTAAGATCATAAATAGCATGTCACAGATTCTGTTCATAGAACTTACCTTGTAATGAACCAGTAACATCTAAATCGGTACCCACAATACATATGGAGCATGACCTTTCTGTATTTTATTGCTCTATTTCATGGAATTACTCTATCCATTCTCAATCACATTCAGCGTATTTTAGATGAATTGCTAATTTCAATAGAAATAGACCTCTCATTCCTCTAGTGAAATTTTTATTCAAGGGTCTGAATATGTATGAGCACTTATCAATGCAGAGATAAAGTTTTAGACATTTTAAATCAGTTTAGAAGAAGATAACTGGGGGAAGAAAGAGAGAGAGAGAGAAGAGAGAGAGAGAGAGAGAGATTTTGACATATTTTGACAAACTCTCAAACCTCATGCCACAGTTTTTCAGTTCAGCAGAAACAGATCAAATGCAGGTGTTACTGGGAGAGGACAATAATGCATCAGTTGCAGCAAAATTCATTTTTGAAGTGCACACCCTCAGAAACCAATTACTGCCTTAATGTACCGCGGTCACAGTATTTATTTTATGTTCATGATGTCTTGTTAAATGCTTATTTTATATTGTATAGTGTATATTGTTATTATAGTTTTTTATTTTATTAATTACCTGGCACCTTATTTTAATTATATTTTTATTGTTATTTGTTACTGTTTTATTATATATTTTATTTTTATTTTTTTGTCTTGTAATTATTTGTTTTGTGTATTAATGCTTTGGCAATATTGTATGTAAACACAGTCATGCTAATAAAGTACTTTAAATTGAAATTGAAAATTGAGAGAGAGAGAGAGAGAGAGAGAGAGAGAGAGAGAGAGAGAGCATGCAAAAAAGAAAAAAAGAAAAAAAAGACAGATGGCATGAGAAATGTTGATATTATAAATATACGTAATTCAATATTCAATACCAAGAAGTATTGATAATTTATTCACTTATATTAAAACAATAATAATGAAAAATGTTCAAACTATTTGTGTGTCCTCTGCAGGGGCGTGGCCATGGGTGGGCCGAGTGGGCATAGGGTACCAGCATATTAAAAATTATTATCTGACTTTGAATACTGTATAGTATATTTATTAAAATAATAAAAAAAATATATATATATCTGAAAATCTGTTCTCAAACAAATAGTAAAACATTTGTGAAACTGAGAAAATAAAATCAATCAGTAAATAAATGGCAATGTTATTATTATTTTTTTTTTTTTTAGAAAAAAAAATGGACGACATAATTAGTCAAATTATTACTGGTCGTGGTGTGCACAAAATGAGAGATCTCCCATCAAAGGCACAGAGAAACTGATGAGGAACAAAAGTAACTTAATGGAAGTCAAGTCAGTTTTATTTGTATAGCAATTTTCACGATACATATGCTGCAATTAGTGAGCTGCAAAAAATAAATAAATAAATAAATAAATAATTGGCCACCCATTTTCATTGTGGCAACATGCCAATGTTAAACTGTTTTAAAATAAAAAGTGTTTGGGATAAAAAAAAAAAAAAAAAAGTGTTTTCAAAATCCTCACTAACTATAACAGTAATAATAATAACTAAAGTGGCAGCTACTGTAATGACAATAAGTACAGCAACAATAACTGTGGTAACTGTAACTGCAGTAAAAGTATGATGACATTTACTTTGGCATCAGACTGACAGTGACTAGAGTGACAGATTTTTCTTATACCGAGTCTGTATGAAGAACACAGCGGTGCGATATCAGAATAACCATGATGTATAGGAGCAGTGACAGCTACAGAGGGAGGAATAGTTACAGTGATTTTGACAACGTCTCGACATAATAACAGTACTAAAGATAACTGTGATGAGCGGGTAGAAATATGAAACAAACAAGCTGAACTGATCACTGAAGCATAAAGCATGCAATCAAATACAATTATATATTATTAACTCTCTCTCTCTCTCTCCAAATTCTAAGACAGCACTGCATGTATCCTTCACAGAGAAGGCAATGCCATAATGCATGGCAATGATAATGCCTTGCGAAAATCAGCCAAGATGGTGGATAAAGCGAGATAAATGTTGATTGTAAATATTCTTTTAGTTAATTTAATACAGAAAATGATTTCTAAAAAGTTGAATTTAATTAAAAATAGACTATTTACATTATATTTGTGTGTGCTATATGTTTTCATGTTTATTACAGCATTGCAGCGTTAGCATTACAACATGCCAACGTTAAACTCTATTGAGATCAGTTTTCACTTATGAGGTTCTATTTCAGTTAGGATGCTTCCTAAGGGGCTGTTCACAACGAACAAATTGTTTCGTCTGTCTGCACTGTTTTTCAGTTGTTTTTCTACGTATAGTAAACATGCACTAAACTCGTTCTTTTTTGTGATATTTTTTTTATTTATTTTGTTATTGATTCGTGTATTAAACAAAGAAAAACAAAACATATACAAACAGAATCAATACTTAACCCTAAACTCGTGTCTTTGACCATTGTGCCGCTTAATGCTATTCATTTAGCGCCTCGCACAGGAGTGCAGCTTTTTTATACGCCGTGTCAAGTCTGATGTCAAAGAATGGAAAGAAACCATTGCATGGGTTTGGAACAAGCTGAGGGTGAAAATGTATCACATAATTTTCATTTTTGGGTGAACTATCCCTTTAAGGCCACACACATATACTACTCATTACTGAAGCAAAATAATATACCAGTTGCTGTTGCTAATGTTGCCTCAAATCGCCAACATTCATTGAAAATGAATGACTTACTGTCACTTTTCTCAATGTGAACATTCCATAAGGGCCGGGGGGGGGGGGGGGGGGGGTTGGGGGTGTATATTAAATCACCCTTTAAAGTGAAAGTATGTAACTTTTTCAGTGTTAATATGCAGAGACAACTATAAGTAAGCCATTCAAAGGTACATTTTCTCGAAAACTGTAAACACTGTGTCTCTGTAGCTCTATAAAAATTCTTGTGTTTTGTTTTGAGTGGGGGTGGGACTGTATTCAGAAAGCTGTTTTGAAAACATTGTTTATTTTTATTCAGTTCAGAGATGCTAGTGTCGCAGAAATTCCATACTTAAGCTTTAAGTTGTTTCTGTGTGTGTCCATTCATGGACGAGTGTATTACAGTTTAGTAGGTATATTTGACTGTCATGCAACTACAACTCTGGAAATCACAGAATGAATCAAATAGGAATATGAGAGAGAAGAACGAATGATGAAAGGGGCGGAGGTGCCACTCTGACATCTTTCTAACCTCTCTTAATGAATATCACTCTAATCAAATGTAAATATACAGAGTGCCAAGGGAGACCGTAATTAGCATACAAACACAATTGTTTTGATAATGAATTTTGCAAGAGAACCAGAAAAACAATTTGCAGAATGAAATACATGACTGCTGTTCATATATTCATCTAGTTTTGTTTGCACAAGGATGATGAAGTCAGAATGCAGTTCGCTTTACTTGTTGTTGTTGTTTGTGTTCAACTCATTGTGAGTGCATTGTGACATTTAGCTAAATATAATTCGGAAGTTATTTGCTTCATTTGCATAATATAAATCATTTCTTGAGAGCCAGGGATTTCATCATGCAACATTAAATATATAAAATTAGCGCTGAATCTGGGATATAATCTTTTTACACTTTCAATTAAGTTTGAATACTTTAAACACTCCAAGCATTGGCAAACATTATTAAAATGTTGGATTTATTAAGCCTTGCTCTAAAAATAAAGCTCAAATTTGTAAAAGAGATAAAATGAATCATTTACTTCTGTAAATAGAAAAAAAACATATTAATTACTTGGAAATAGGCAGGGTGCAGCATGTTCCATTAAACAACACTAATAACTCAAGCATAATTCATATGTCAAATATCAGACGATGTGTCTGGTACATTCATATTAATAACAAATTAGAGTGACAATGTGAAATTAAGGCTTTTATTCAAAAACACAAATGATCTAATTGATAAACAATTCCTTGCTTTGCTAAATTAATGTGTTGTATTTTCGGCCATACCTGACATTTGCAGTGGTTTATGCAGTAATCAACCACAAATTGTAAAAATTGTGTCTGTTTTGCAAAATATCAGCCATTAAGCATGCAAGACTTTTGTTTCTACTTTATTTTTTATTTATTTTTTCACAATGAAATGACAAATTAAATTCAGTTAGGAAACTCTGTGGCATAGGTTGATAGCTCACCCTGGCACACCTTGCTACGTTAACCAATAGAACCCCTTTTTTCCTCATAAAATTATATATAACTCGCCTACGCATATAGCGGCACGGCAGCAGCAGAATGGTAACACACAGCGTTTCTCAAGCCTCATGTAGTCATCATTTTTGCTATTTTCTCCTTGTTTTCACACCTACATGCCTCATCTCGAGCTTCAGACCCAGAAAGTCCCTTTTCCTAGAAGATCAGGGAGCTGACTGAGTATTGTACAAGATCGTGGAATCCATATCTGCAAACACACCGAAGGAAACATTATCTTCTGGGGATGCCCGAGCCTACTAGACCGAGTGTTAACATCTCAACGGTGACGCCAATCTACCCACGCTGCTGCTAAACGCAACATATAAACTGCAGCTAGCGAAGCAATTATGTTATCGAAAGACCTCATAGATGAGCAAGAGAGCATTATTTTAGAGCATTATTTTAGAATGTTATTACAGGCAGCTATCACCAGATCCCTTATAAAGGGAGCCTAATAATTCAACTAACGCAGAAGTCTACCATCAACTATGGGCGCTACGCTAGAGAGGAGATAAAGATCTTTACCGGATATGTCGTCGAAGAGTATATAAAAGATCTCCGGCATCACCTGCAGGGACCGCGGGGGTCCTTCGGCTGATCGTGTCGTCACACCGTTCGTTTGGCAGCAACAAATCCTTTATCTAGAGCTGTATGATTCCTTCTGCAGCAGCATGCCACCATCCTTTGTAGAAGATTTTAACAGGTAACATTTTTATATTGTAAAATACAATTCTTTTCTAGAAGAGAATTTAAGCTCTTAAAGGTATCTTTACATAGCTGTGTTAAGCATGCCCTGTACCTGCACAATTCAGTTTAAGTGAACAGAATTGCTTTTATCATTTGTTTTAAAATGCTTTGGAATAGTATTTCAGCAGAAAGTTATCTGTCCAGCTTGAACGGAGTGCCGCATTAAAACCAGACTAGGGCTGGGTTCAGAATTGCATACTACCGTACTTCCATGCTATTTCTGCCATTGACACATGCGGTGGAGGAGGTGAGGGTGGTGTGCCATTCCGAACTCTGCATAAATTTTCTTACACTACAAACTCTTTTGTACGCTGGTTTTGCATAAATGATGGCAGCTTCAGAGCAGCTTTTAACTTGTCATATAAGCATATTTGATTTTATATTTTAAAGCATAATAGCCATCTCAGTTGTTGCAACGTAATTGATGTATAAATGCATGCATGCCCACTGCATACCATTAATCTGTTTGAAAATTTACCTGAATGTATTTTGAGCAGTGGTTCTCCACCCTTTGACTTCAAGGCCCCCCACTATCAGAGAAAATATTCGAAGGCCTTCCATGTAGAGTATTTTTTCATTAGTAGAAGATATTCCTCTATTTCTACTGTAATGATGACAAAGCCTGTTTTCAAGTTTTAATGAAAGAAACTACTATTGACAATAGATTAAATATATTACATATTAATCATTATAATTTGTACTCCAGAACGTCTACAACTGTATATTCTTCATTAAAGCAAGATGTTGAAGAGAGTATTCATTTTTTAGCATTTTCAGTATGTTATATAATGTAATAAATATTTAAATCATAATAATATTCATTATCTAAATAACTAAATAAAAGATCTTGAGGCCCCCTGGAAGTGTGCTGAGGCCCCTTAGTGGGTCCCCAAACCTGGTTGAGAACCACTGTTTTAGAAGCAGCTTCTATTCCTCTTATTCAGTGTCGGTCTAGAGTCTTCCCTTGCAGAAACCCTTGCTGCTAGGCATCTTCCAGAGACATACTGTTCGGACCCTCTCACGGTAATATCAGACAAACTATTATGGAAGCTTCCTTCCACAAATGGTTTCAGTCTATCATAAAAACAAAATCAGCAGGCATGCAGTAATTGAACGTAAGGCTGTATTTTGCATGCTTTGGCATTTTAAACAACCAGTTATGTCGTAAGATCCTGTTGATATGATGTCTTTATTTGCACAGTCAGCATACTCCTGTCCATCATTTAAGTTAGGCATACATTCGATTTGCATAAATTGGTATGTACCATCTAGGGTCACTCACGCATGACAAGCATTATAAGCTTTGAAATACATACCACTCTTGTAATACAGCAACAAATGCATACCAATATACCAACAGGGTCTGAGGCTGTATCGCATGATCGCACCTACTGTTCAAGTACAAGATATAAAATAGTAGAATATTCCCTCTGTGGCTTACACTTCTTAATTCATAATCAATGGTGTCCAATCATAATTAATTATGCTTGTCCTCTACTCGGCCAGCTGAGCACAATGTGCTATTCAGGTGCCACAACTGTAGAGTCTTTAGGCCAAGCAAGTAAACCTCTCACGACCCTGCAAAGCAGCGCAAATGTGCTGCCAAATAAAGAAATGAATAAATAAATAAATACATTCTTCACTTATTTACTTCTCCTGTATTTTAATAAGGATCACATATTGCCTAACTCAAACTAAGACGGTTCTGCCCTCTCTCCACATGTCTCCGGACATGAGACCCAGAACTCTGCCTCCTTCTATAAACCTCTCTTCCTTAATAGTTGATGGATAATTTATGACGAGTCATGGTTCACCTGCAGTAAAGCAAATATGTCTACTCTAGGGACTCTGTATCAAGAAGGGACACTGTATGCAGAAGCATACACCAGCACTCTTAAAAGCTGGAGCAAGTATTTTAGAACAGTTCAATTTATTTTTAATACTCAAGCGATGTATTAAAAATAATGGAAACATGGATAAATGATTCAAGCTCCAACCCCTCCAATGTTCAAGCCAAATCTATGCCCTTGCCCTCTAGTATCACCAAACACACACACACACACACACACACACACACACACACAATACTCCAGTCCTTATAACAACAATATTTGTAATTTATTGGCCTATGTAAACATGCGCTAGATAGACGCCTTTGACCGTTGCAATGCCTTTTGCTGTGTTTTTGGTACTGTGTTTAAAGGGATGACTCATGTTATCGTTGCCCAAACTAGTGAACTCTATGGAGTGACGCATCAGCTTCAACGGTACCATGGCACCATGATGAGTTAAAGGAAGAGGAAACGGTGTAGCTTCGTGTTCAAACTATGTCCAGCTGTCTTGTTGTCCCTTTGTCTGAGAAATGAGAGGAAGCATTGAGAACTTTGCAGCTCTCTTTTTTTGCATCACATAAGCAATGCCTGTCTTTTTGTTGTGATGTATGTACACCTGGTAATGTTAATTTTACCATTAAGCTATTTCGCGTCACTCAGTAGAGTACACTAAGCCACTAAGACACTTAAAACAGCCACTTTCACAGTGCGATTCATGGCTTCCGTAGATGAGGTTTTTAAGGTTAATCAAAACCCACCTCCCTACCCTAAACCTAAAACCTAAACCTTACCAATAGTTTTTAAAAGCAAAAGTGACATTAAAAACACAATTTCTGAAGCAACCGCGTCATTGCTGAATATTGCTTCTGTGATGATACTTTCGTCTCAGGTGTCGATTTGCATGCTTCTCGGGACTCGTACTCCATTTACTGCACAATTTGATTGTGCTTGAACAAGTTTGTAAATGTAGTTGGTTATGTAATGCATATGTTAAAATGTATCACCTTACAACAATTCATGTAGTGTTTTGATGTCATAAGATAGCACTGTGTGAGCAACAGTGTGAAAAGTTAGTGTTTATAAACTGATAATCTGCTGTTTTACTCGTGATTTGTGTGAAAGTGAATTCAAGTAATTGCTTTAGTGCCTCGAGTGTTCATTTCACCAGGAAACTGCCACGATATGTATGAGGCAAGTAAAAATCATTTTCTAACGTGTTTCCATGAGACCAGGTTATTAGTTTCACTTGTTTTCTACAGTGTGTAGAGAAGCCATTAGACACCCACTGAGCTCATGGTACCCTACTCTATATATCAACACATTCTATGGCAATGTGTAAGTGTATGTGTCTATGTAAATTTGTGTGTGAGTTTGAGGTGTACTGTATATGTGTAAAGGGTTCACTGAAACATCCAGGACATGATTAATGGAATTCTAATGCAGCTCGGCTCCTGGCTTCTGATTTAAGACTATAATAATGCTTCACTGTATTGGAGTGTGGTTTCCAGACCATTAAAAGAACATGGCATGGGTCCCTTTAACACAAACACCTCATTTAAAACATATTGCTGCCAGCACTTTGGGGAACTGAGTCATAGTGTTGTTTCAACAGTAAGTCTATAACATAAGTACAAACAGTAGAAACTTTTAATGTTTGTACTTTTGTGTGTCTTTCTGATAATCCTTACAGTTTACATTTACCTTAATAGGTTTGACAGCACTTTGAGGACTGTTGCTAAAAACTGGTTTATTTTAAGTCTTAGAATAGTTCACTCAAAAATGAAATTTTTGTCGCCATTTACTCCGACTTAGATCTTAGGCAGATGTCCGAGCTTATTTGAACAGAAAATCTTTCACTCTACCGTTTAGCGCTCAAATCTCGGTCATGTGATTCATGAGTCCGTGTCACGAGATATCATATGTAGTCATATGGACTACTTTTATAATACTTTCATGGTCATTTTTTTTTTTAGCTTGAGAGTATAAACAGAAGCTCAGACTTTCTGCCTAACATTTGTTTTTGTGTTTCATAGAAGAAAGAAAATATTACGGGGTGGGAACAACGTGAGGGTGAGTAAATTATGAGAAAGTTTTGGGTGAAGTATTCATTCTAAAAAAATTTACTATTTCAGATTCTCCCTCTGTGCAGTGCTTCAGTCACTAGAACACTTTTTGATGGATTTTCTTTGGTATTATGTTTGGAATTATTGTTGCTCCACTAGCTTTGTTTAAAACCAGTGACTCTCTAAACATTAAATTATTCCTTGCAAATATTGTCATTTTCCAGCTAAGGGAGGGGGCAAACTGAATTTAGATATTAGGCTATTAGTCTTTATTGCTTCTTTGTGGTTAGAGCCACAAAATCCAAACTAGACTCTGTTAGGTTTTGTGTAGCGAGAGAGAGGATCCAAGTGCAGAACTTTAATTTGAACAAAAGAGGATACAACGAAGGAGGTAAACATACGAAGGTAACAAAAACTCAATATATATATATATATATATATATATATATATATATATATATATATATATATATATGTGTGTGTGTGTCCACTCCTGCAGCTGTTCTCTACACCAGCGGTCCCTTCCTTGGTGGTCCCAACCACGATGGTCCTAGTGTATACACACACACACACACACACACACACACACACACACACACACACACACACACAGACTAACAAGGTAAATGAGACACACCTGGGAAGCAAACAGGGAAGGAACCAGGAACAAAGACACAATGAAAGAAAACACAGAACTTCAAAGTAAGAGTCCTTGGGGGGAAAACAAGAATGACGTGACCTCAAGAGGCAGAGCAGCTGGGAGTTCAGGGGGTGGTGCCGCAGGAGGTGGAGCCACAGGAGGCTCAGTGGTGGGAGCCATAGGACTGTCAGGAGGCGGAGTGGGCGGAGCCGCTGGAGGAGTGGGCGGAGCCGCTGGAGATAGCAGCAGAGAGGCCTGCATCGAGGGGGTCTCCAGAACCACCGGAGCTAGGAGCAGAGGGGCCTCTGTCAAGGGGGTCTCCAGAACCACTGGAGCTAGGACCATCGTGGTTGGGACCACCGAGGAAGGGATCACTGGTGTAGAGAGCAGCTGCAGGAGTGGACACAAGAATGACATGACAGCCTCACTATAACTACAATTTTGCAAACTGAGTTTTACGTGTCGCGTTCTATGTTTCGCTGCAGTTTCCTGGTGAAATTAACACTAGGCACTACAGCATCTGTGTGCTTTATTCACTTTAAATCACAATTACAATGGCTGATTATGACTTTATAAACACGTATTTTTCGCTCTGTTCCTCGCACAGTGCTATGGTATTATTTTAAAACACTTTTACTTAAACGCATCATTTGAAAAATGATAAATTTTAATGCTTATGACAGACACACCTACATTTACTCTCTTTTTCAAGGGGAATTAACTTCCGCAGTAGCTCATATGATAGAGTGTTGGACTTTGGACTTAAAGGACTGAGATACGAGCCCAGCCAGGCACGAAGGCTGACATGTGAGACGAAAGTGTCATAGAAGTGACACAAAATGATGTGGTTGCTTCAGATAATTTGCTTCTTATGTTGAATTTGCGACAAGAGCACTATCGGTTAGGTTTAGGTGTTGGTTTAGGGTAAGGATGTCTGTTTTGTTCACCTCATAACTTTTAGGACACTGTTGGTTAGGTTAGGCTAAAGTTTTAGGTTAGGGAAACACGTTTTACTCATTCAAACCTCCATCTAAAATTCACCTTAGTCTGATTACAACACAATTTCACAAGCTTTTTGTGACCCCCCTGTACATTTCACTGGGAAACTGCAGTCAAAAGTGTAATACAGCACATAATTTTGGTTTGCAAAACGTAAATTTAATGAGATCAGACTGACAAAATCACAAGCTAGCTTAAAGCTAATGTGTGTAACTTCTCTGATGGTTAAAAAAAAAACAAAAAAAAAACAACAACCTTTCTCTTATCCCAGCTTAATATGCAGGGACAAAGACAGTTATCAATTATAAATAAGAGGCAGTTATGAGTAAGTTGTTCATAGGTTGATTTCCCTAAAAACTGGAAGTTTTGTTGAACGTGTGGGCACGTGTGAGATCCACTTTCCAGGTGAAATGTCAACAGAGGGGCACCAAAAGCAAGTATTTTTAGTTGTAAATGATGTTCTACTGTCAACAGGAATGCATATTTTATTAACCATACACCCAAACCTAAATTTACCTATCAGAAGTGCCATAGGAAAAGTTAAACACTAGGTTTTGGACTGATGCCATTTTCATGTATCGATAATCGGAAGATTTTCCTGATGATTATCAATATATATTGGGATTTTTTTCAGATAGTCTTTGTCTTTTCAAACTTATTTCTCAACACAACTTTGGTAAAGTGTGAATGGCAGGGATAATTAAAGTGGGTCACGCACTAGATGCGACCATTTCTAATCGTTCAGGTTACACGGTTACACCAGTTCCATAGACTAACCTGCTAAATCTTCAACGTCACTTTGTTAATTCTTAAAGAAGTACAAAAACCTTTGTAACTTGGACTGCCATAAGTTCGTACTTTGTGATGCCATGTCCATGCTGCGACCAGCTTCAGTAAATGTTATATCACCCCCATGTGGTCTCCCAAAGCTGTTACGTATTTTATGACATCCCTAGTAAACACCTTTGAATTGATGCAAAAAATGTCTGATAGGAGATGACACACGGCAGTATGGTGTGGAATTCAGGATACTGGAATATTCAGTAGCAACATTTCAATTTCCATATTTGAGAAGTACAGTGCTCAAATAACTAATCTTCAGCCTGCCTGTGTGTTTTTATATTAAATAAAAAATTTAATTCAGCACCTGTGAAGGACATAGCCAAGCTGGTCTTAGTTGTGTTTCTCTTTTCTCACCTCACCAATGCACCAAGCACTCATTTAAATGAGACACACTTTTCTTTGTCTTGCCTTGTCTGATGATACCGGGCAACAGTCTCGTCTTCATATAAGTCTCGGCTCCCACTGGATTCCCCACACTGAGAACGAGGAGAACGATTACCCTGTCAATCACTCGGATACTGTAATTGAAGCGCAACTGTTCAAGGCAGATTTTAAATTAGCTTTATAACATTCAACGTCGCCTCCGTGTTTATTTGCAAAGCTGCAATGGGAAGGAACACCACTATGCTGTGATCATAATGCAGTCTGCATGCAGATTAAAGGTGTTTTCACTATCAGTTCAGGGGCACTGAGACCATCTTGAGAGTACGGTTTGCTTTAAGCTTGCGGTTCGGTTTACTCCAAGCATTGTGAACACAAAGTGCTCCGGCTCACTTGATTTTTTATGGTGTTCTATGAGTGGATGTAACCGAGGCTGTCAATAGATTAAAATTAATTCTGATCAATTTTATGTTTTGTTGTTCATACGACTAATCTACCACGACTGAATTTTGAAAAATTTAAAAATACAGTGCATTCAGTTTTAATTAATTACTTTTCTGTATTTTATTTATTTTTTTATACTTTTCATTTCTTTTCTGTACTATGTAATACAGATATTTTTAGATGCTGAAGATCTTGTGTTGAAAATGTATTCAACACAGACCTATACACATTCTGCTTATTCTTTTTAAGGGCATTAAACATGTAAAATTAATCTCACAAGTTAATATGTAGAGCTAATAGTACTCTTAACATTAAATAAAGCCCTAATAATGATCATTCTCATCAATATTTAAAAAGTGGGCTGGGTTCCAAAAAAACAACAAAGTGTAGATACAAGATGGACTAAGACCCTGTAAACTAAAAAGAGATCTGTGACCATGCACTTCTTAGGCCATGAAGAGTGTGAAAGCAAAGAGAACTGGGTCCTTTTTCACCTGGTCCACTTTTTGGTCCACTTAAAGGGATCTGAGTTTGGTTCTTTTCAAGAGGACTCAATTGTGAAAACACCTTAAAAACTGTGAAATTCGAGCTAATGTTGTTTGGTGGCTCTGACAGACCTTGTCAACAGTTAAAATGCGATTATATATTACCAATAATACTGTAAAGATTATTGAATATTTGTTACGTAAGCTATTGTTTTGAATTTAGCTAAAATATTTGAAATTAAAGAGAGTTTATCCAAAAATGAAAATTCTATCATTATTTTCTCACCCTAATTTTGTTCCATACCTGAAGGTCTTTCTTTCTTCCGTGGAACACAAAATGAGATGTTTGGCAGAATGTTAGTCTCAGTCACCACTCATTTTCATTGTTTGTTTTTTTTTTGTTTGTTTGTTTTTTAAATACAATGAAAGCGAATGCTAATGAACCTGTATGTTCTGTTTAACATCTCTTTTATTTTATTTAATGTATTTTTTTTTACGTTGTCACTTTATTTTATTTCTGCCTTATTTCCTTCATTTCTTTATTTACCTTACTTTCTAATGTACTAAGTAAGTTATTTTGTACATTTTGACAATATTGTGAATGTTAAAGTAAAGTGTGTAATTTCTGTACCACTAGCAGCACTTAATGGAATTGGATGGATGGATAGATGTTGTCCTTTTTACTATCCTATGACATGAATACAAAGTGTATGCAGCTCTCATGTTTGAAATGGAAAGCAACTTGTTCTTAGAATTTACTGAAATGGAAAGTGTTCTTTGTGTCAGATATCTGCAGTAGTGTTGTGTGGGTTAATGGTATAGAGAGGTGCTACAAGGAAAACAGGCTGCAAATCCTCCCATATTGCTTCAGCTTTAGATTCTTAAACTCTTAGATATGCAAGCAAAGCTTCTTTGAATCCTCCGTAGAAACTCCAGGAGCCAAGAGAGTGTAAAGCTGAGGTCTTGGAATGTTTTAGAGAAGAGATGCCTTTTACCCTCCTGAAGAGACATGAGATTTCCTACAAAACAAACAAACAGATAAAGAGGCTTAGGTTCTTCCAAATCTAGTGTAACCTTGAGCTCTGCTGCGGGGAGGGTTGGGGGGAAAGAGTGACCTGATATCCTCAGGGGATGCTGTGGTGAAGAGTTGATGCTGCTAGTGGATAGAGGGAGAGGGAGGTGGGATCAATGGCCATAAACCGACACCTATTACTGTCCTGTGCTTCTAAATTGGCAATATATTCCATGGAGGGAATTCACTAGTTTTTGGTTTTTCAGTGCAAAACGTATTATTCACTAAACCAGTGCATACAGTTTTGGCAGGTGCTAAATGTGCAGATGTATTGTTGCGCTGTTACTATTTTAACTTAAGTCATCATCATCATTATTTATTTATATATATATTTTTTGTGAAAATATGCCTTATTTCTATGTGTTTGTGCACTGTAATCCAAATCTTCTGAAGCTATATCATAGTGAGAAACAGGCCCAAATTTAAGTCTTCATTCATTGATCATCATCCTTCTTTCGCTGTAGTGGCCATAATAGTAATTCAAATCCTGCACTCATTTAAACATTCCAAAATTGCCGCCTCAAAAAGCATTAATATCAGAGTGGATCAGAATAAGGTTTTATACAATATACTGTATACTGAGCACTTTATTAGGAACACTATACTTATACTGGGTAGGGCCTGCCTTTGCTCTCAGAACAGCCTCAGTACTTTGTGGTATGGATTCCACAGCATGTTGGAAACATTCCTTTGAGATTCTGGTCCATGCTGACATGATGGCATCACGCAATTTCTTCAGATTTGTCAGCTGCACATTTATGCTGTGAACCTCCCGTTCTAACCACATCCCAAAGGTGTTCTATTGGATTCAGATCCAGTGACTAGGAAGGCCACTGAAGAACAGTGAATTCTTCATGTTCATGAAACCAGTTTAAGATGAATTTTGCTTTGTGACATGGTGCATTATCATGCTGGAAGTAGCCATTAGAAGATGGGTAAATTGTGGCACATGGTCAACAACAATACTAAAATAGGCTGTGGCATTCAAGCTATGATTGATTAGTATTAATGGGCCCAAAGTGTGCCAAGAAAACATTCCCCACACCATTACACCACCAGCACTAGCCTGGACTGTTGACACAAAGCAGGTTGGGTCCATGGATTCATGCTGTTGGAGCCAAATTCTGATCCTACCATCTGTATGCCACAGCAGAAATCGAGATTCATCAGACCAGGCTACATTTTTACAGTCTTAAACTTTCCAGTTTTGGTGAGCCTGTGCCCACTACAGCCTCAGCTTTCTGTTCTTGGCTGACAGATGTTGAAACTGACGTGGTCTTCTGCTGTTGTAGCCCATCTGCCTCAAGGTTCGATGTGTTGTGCATTCTGTGATGCTATTCTGACAACTACAATTGTAAAGAGTGGTTATCTGAGTTACCATAGTCTTTCTGTCAGCACGAACTAGCACACTGGTTGTTTTTTTTTTGTTGTTTTTTTTTTTGGTACCATTCTGAATAAACTCTAAAGACTTGTTGTGTGTGAAAATCCCAGAAAATCATTAGTTAGAGAAATACTCAAACCAGCCCATCTGGCACCAATAATCATGCCACGGACAAAACCACTGAGATTACATTAGTCTCCATTAGTATATTCCCCGTTCATTATTATTATTATTATTATTTAAAAACACATTTTTGCTTAGAACAGTTAACGTTGCACCATTACCACCAGCAGAAGCAGGTGGCAAACATAGTTTTCTTTGAAAAAGATGTTTGTGTACATTTTATAATCATCATGGCAGCAATAATTTATCAAATTAAAGAGAAGAACATTATAGCTTGCTATATATCCAGACGTGCAGTATAGTTGAGTGCATTTTGGACATTTAAAGAGCCGATTCAGGTATCTGGATCACAGTGGTGAAATTATGCTGTACAGTCCCAGTAAAGTATCTCAGATTGCGGTAGTCTGATGGATACTCTATAACCTAGCAGAACTGCCATTCAAAACTGGGAAATGCAATTTGCACAATTTATAGATTTTCAAAATCTCCTTTTTTAATTGAGTGCTGAAAAAATGCAGACAGCGTATGCAAATAAACAATGCAATTCATTCTTAGTGGGTCCCCCCTGACGTTTGTGTCCGGATGAGTTGATGTATATCTTTGTGTGTTTGGGTCTGGTCCTATCAGGAAAACAATTCTGGAACCTGCAGCACAAGCAGGTGAGCAAAGGCACTCTGAATATTGACAATACTTCTTGACGGAACGCAATAGCTATATGTATTTGCTCTGAAGGTGACATTGTTTTATAATGGCCAGCAGGAAACCTTGTGGCAAAATTCAGAATTGGTTTGCAGTTTGATTTTTCACCAAGATGCTTTCAGATAGTGTGCATTAGATATGGCTGTATGTATGTGGGCAGCCCAAGGTCATTTAGCATATAAGAGTGATATATTCTGACGTTGGGCCCTGTGTTCACAACGGGCAGATGCTTTTGCTCCGATGCAGGTTGCCAAGTGTCTTTATTAATAAGCTAAGGGGAGGTTTGAGAGATGTTGGCAGTGCTAGCAGAAACTGCCTCCACCCATCCACCCCCAGAGCGCATTAGCCGTGTTGATGCTGCACGACCCCTGCAGCTTGTGTCTGCATTTCCGTCAACGAATGGAAACATGCTCACCTATAGAACTACAGAGCACTACGAAGATCACATTACATAAGTGCTCCTGTTTTGGACATAATTTCTCATCATAGCTTTGTAGAAGACAACGCCACTTTAAAGTGTGCTGCTTATACATGTTTCCAGTCTTATTGTGCATTATTCATCAGTGCACATTGTTCCAAATACAAATAATATTTGTCTTTGCAATCTTTTATCAAAATGTAGATTTCCTTTTCGGTTGACATCATGAATTGTGGACAGCATTTTATTTTGACTTTATGTGAAGGTAGCGCTGTATTATACAGTACCTTTACATTTCCAGAAACATCTCATGAATCGTTTTGCTCTTTGAATCGTTTGAAAAAAATTATGTCGTGCAGTTCAGTTCTGGACCAACAGAGCAAACGCACTTCGCTTGATAAATTTGAACTTAATTTGAAATCTGAACTGATGCAATGTATCAGGAAAATATCCAATACTATACTTTGATCTCAAACTGAGGTATGTTTCCCGCCTTTTAAGGTGCAATGCAATTTTTAATACAAACTGACATTAAAAATGTACTTTGCTGTGTGGGAAATGCATGTATCAATCATATAAGCTTTCCAACTGACTACTAATGGTGAAGTCAAGGGTTTCATCATGAATACCTAAAAAGTGATGTTCTGTCTTTTTGACTCTTTGGTATTTAACATTGATCTTGGTGTCATACCTTTAGGAACATGTCATAAATGCTCTCCTGTCTTTGCAGAGTAAGCTGAGATGAATCTGTGCACTATATTTGTGTCAGATCTACAGTACTGTGCAAACGTCATAAGATGTTTCACAAAAACATTTGTCTTAAGATGGTTATTTATATCTTCAGCTTTAGTGTGTCAATAGGAAATATAAATGTTAGACTCCCAAACATTACTTTTGCAAATAGAAAAGATTAGAATAGAAGAACAGGGAGCCCTGCAACAGATGTCATGGCCCCCACAAAATCCCCCACTGAACATCGAGTCAGTCAGGGATTACATAAAGAGACTAGGTAGAAGAACTGTTACGAATAAGCTTGGAACATCCTATCTGCCAACAACCAAGAAAAACTGTGTCCAGGTGTACCTAGCAGATTTGGTGCTGTTTTAAAGGCAAAGGTAGTCACACCGAATATTGATTTAGCTTTTTTATGTTTACTGGACTTTGTATGACATTAATTGATAAATTAAAAATATTTATGTCATTATTTTTGAAGACATCCTCATTATGCAACATTTTTCACAAGAGCCTAAAACTTTTGCAAAGTACTCAATTCGCCAGTGTCTGAGTTCCCTCTTTCTGTGCCTTAGATTTAATCTTTTGAACAAGACATATCAAAAGAGTGTTTTGTGTGTTTGCATTTAGTTTTGGATGACTGCTTTGTTCTGTTACCGTGTCCGATGTTTCCAGTTTTTATAGCACTGCCAAAAAATAATATGTTATTGATCATACTTTATTTTAAGCTCTAAAAGTTAAATATGTAGCCTATAATTTAGCTGCAAGCAGCAATTATCAGGGTCCAAGCACTTTGGGTATGTAGAGAACTTCATGTCATGAGGGTCCCTAGATTATACACAACAAATGTGGTGCAAATCAGAGAAACTCATAAGATTCAGAAGAATCTATCTATCTGTCTGTCTGTCTGTCTGTCTGTCTGTCTGTCTGGGTTTATTAGAGAGTTTTAATATGTATTTGAATTTATAAGGTTCTGTTTCCTATCCCACTGGCAAATGTTTTTTTTTTTTTTTTTATTTATTTTTATTATTATTATTATTATTATTATTATTATTATTATTTTTTTATTTTTATTTTTTTTAGCGTTAACCTCACAAATGTTGTGAGATTTTAAAAGACTTTATATTTTATGTAATTTTGCTTTTCATAGAAATGTGTTTTGTTTTAAGGAAGTTTATTTTACTTATGTAGATATTAACTTGAAAACATTACAAAAAGTACTGGTTGAGAAACTAATGTTTGCAGTCTTTCTGACTGCCTGCCTGCCTGCCCACAAATACAGAACACTTTGGTGAACTTTTATCAATTCCATATCACCCACAGGTTGCCGTTATCTGACAGTTCACTTTTGTTTCCATCTTTGAAGTGGGTTGCCATAGCCAGTTTCTCAGAGTTCATAAATTGAACTCTTGGTGCCCGTTATTATCTGCTTTGCATTTCTGAATAATTACTGACACATCCCTCTTTACCTCTCCTGCCTTCCTACAGGCAACCATGATCCAAATAACCAGACACACCAGCTTTCCTCATCCCAGGACTGAAACCCCATGATACCCGAGTGGAATCAGAGCCTGTTTCGCCAACAGATGGACATATGGATGGAAAAAAAAAATGCACATTTCGGTTCATTTTCAATCAAGGAAGTAGGTAAGGTGAATCATCTTACTGGCTTTGTTGTAGAACCTAGTGAGCTACCTACAAAGGCAGCATTTTAATACATCAAAAGTGTGCAAAGTGTGGTCCCGGCCATCTCAGCGGGTAGTTCAGCGTTGTGGCAAGAGGGACACAACGTCTCGTTCCCTCCATCAGGGAACGGAGGTTACGAAAGTAACCAGGATGTTCCCTATTTGTCACTCACTCGACACCGTGTCGATGTAGTGACATTAGGGGTCCCTATACAAAATGCCACAACTAGCTGAACTGTGTTACGTGGACTGGCGGTGCGAGACGGGCAGACCGCAACCCCCCCCCCCCCCCGCCAATGCTTACGAGCCTTCGGCAACAAGTCAACTGCTCAACAAATAGGGACAGGCTAGCCCAGCCGTGGCCTCTTTTCCTCTTTTTTCTCCCCAAAAAGAGTGGAATATGTTAACCGACTGGGGGCCACAAATGTCTACGTTGGGGGGGTGTCACTCCCAAGTGAAGACACCGTGGTGACCACACCCTGCCCAGAGAAGGGGGGGGGGTGTATTTGAGTGGAAATATGTCACATGGTCTTAGGGGTCACCTATGGGGAACCAGCACATGTGGAGCACCTACCCCAGTACAGGGCCTAATTAGCACACGTACTTGGCCGGCAGCAAGTTTCTCTGCAAACTTGTCTGCCACAGGGCTAAGGAGGGAAGTCATCCTGGGATCACAGCTTGTGAACACGACTGGGAGTCAAAAGCGTACGTCTTCACCCCAAGGGAGGGGAAAGGGGCTATGCGCAAGTGGTACACCCGGCCAGCTGTCCCGGAACTTACCTGCTCATACCTGACAATACACGGGATGAAACCGGCTCAACCCGGAGATTGTAGAACCTCGCCAAGGTGTTGGGTGTTGCCCAGCCCGCTGCTCTGCAGATGTCTACCAAAGAGGCGCCACTGGTCAGGACCCGGGAGGCCGTTACACTCCTAGTAGAGTGGGCTCGTAACCCCACGGGGGGCGGCACGTCCTGAGTGTGACATGCCATCACAATGGCGTCAACGACCCAGTGGGCGATCCTCTATTTGGAGACAGCTGCTCGAAGCTTCTAAAGCTCTATGTGTGATCCAAATAGATGTGTAAAGCATGCACCGGACACAGCAACACCAAGGCTGGGTCTGCCTCCTCCTGGGGCAGTGCTTGCTGGTTCACCACCTGATCCCTAAAAGGGGTCATGGGAACCTTGGGCGCATAGCCCGGTCGGGGTCTCAGGATCACGTGAGAGTAACCCAGATCGAACTCCAGGCACGATTCATTGACAGAGAACACCTGCAGGTCCCCTACCCTCTTGATGGAAGTGAGCGCAGTCAGGAGGGCAGTCTTCAAAGAGAGTGCCTTTAGCTCAACTGACTCCAGGGGCTCAAAGGGAGTTCCCCGTAGACCCCGAAGGACTACAGAGAGGTCCCATGAGGGGATGAGGCACAGTCTGGAGGGATTCAACCTCCAAGCACCTCTCAGGAACCTGAGAATCAAGTCGTGCTTCCCCAAATTCTTACCATCTACTGCATCGTGATGTGCCAAAATGGTGGCCACATACACCTTCAAGGTGGAGGGGGACAGCCGCCCCTCCAGCCTCTCCTGCAGGAAGGAAAGCACCGATCTGACTGCGCATCTCTGGGGGTCTTCGCGTTGGGAAGAACACCACTTAGCGAACAGACGGCACTTCAAGGTATACAAGCACCTCGTAGAGGGAGCCCTAGCCTGAGTGATCGTGTCTACCATTGCGGGTGGTAGGCCACTTAGGTCTTCCGCGTCCCGTCCGAGGTCCAGACATGGAGATTCCAGAGGTCTGGTCGTGGGTGCCAGATGGTGCCCCGTCCCTGAGAAAGAAGGTCCTTCCTCAGGGGAATTCACTCGGGGGGGGGGCTGTCGCAACGAGCGTGAGGTGCGAGAACCACATCTGGGTGGGCCAGTAGGGTGTTACTAGGATGATCTGTTCCTCTTCCTCCCTGACCTTGCACAGGGTCTGTGCAAGTGGGCTCACTGGGGGAAATGCATATTCACGTAATCCCGGGGGCCAGCTGTGTGCCAGCGCATCTATACCGAGGGGTGCCTCAGTCAGAGTGTACCAAAACGGACAGTGGGAGGATTCCCAGGAAGCAAACAGGTCTACCTGTGCTCGACCGAATCGACTCCAAATCAGCTGGACCATCTGGGGGTGGAGTCTCCACTCTCCCCTGAGCATAGCCTGTCATGACAGCGCATCTGCTGCAGTGTTGAGGTCACCCGGGATGTGAGTGGCACGTAGTGACTTGAGGACCAACACGTGCTTGCCCTGGATCAACGGCCGGAACCTCCGCAGGGCGAGCAGTACTGCCAACAACTCAAGGCAGTTGATGTGCCAACGCAGCTGCGGGCCAGTCCAGGAGCCAGAAGCTGTGTGCCCATTGCATACGGTGCCCCAGCCCATCTTGGAGGCATCCTTCGTAACCACGACGCACCTGGAGACCTGCTCTAGCGGAACCCCTGCCCATAGAAATGCAAGGTCGGTCCAAGAGCTGAAGAGGCGGTGACAGATTGGCACAATGTGTCCCGTGGTGCCATGCCCATCTCGGGACTTGAGTCTGAAGCCAGTGCTGAATCGGTCTCATATGCATCAACCCGAGTGGTGTGGCCGCCGCCGAGGATGCAATATGCCCCAGGATCCTCTGAAAATTTTCAGTGGGACCACTGTCTTCTGTCTGAACGCCTTCAGACAGTTCAGCACCGACTGTGCGTGCTCATTCGTGAGGCACGCCGTCATCGAGACTGAGTCCAACTCCAAGCCGAGAAAAGAGATGCTCTGAACCGGGGAGATCTTGCTCTTTTCCCAGTTGACCAGAAGCCCCAGTCAGCTGAGGTGCATGAGCACCAGGTCCCTGTGCGCACACAACACATCCCGAGAGTGATCTAGGATTATCCAGTTGTCGAGATAATTGAGGATGCGGATGTCCACTTCCCTTAATGGGGCAAGGGCTGCCTCTGCGACCTTCGTGAAGGCACGAGGGGACAAGGACAGGCCAAAGGGGAGGACCTTGTACTGGTACGCCTGGCCCTTGAAAGCAAACCGAAGGAAGTATCTGTGTTGAGGTAAGACCGAGACGTGGAATACGCTTTCGTCAGGTCTACCGCCACGAACCAATCTTGATGCCGGACGCTCACTAAAATGCGTTTTTGCTTCAGCATCTTGAACAGGAGTCCAAGATTGGCCGTAACCCACCGCCTTTCTTCAGTACAATGAAGTAGGGGCTGTAAAACCCCTTCTTCATCTCGGCCGGAGGGACAGGCTCTATCACACCCTTCCGTAGAAGGGTAGTTATCTCTGCACGCAAGGTAGCGGCGTTCTCACCCTTCACCGAGGTGAAGCGGATGCCGCTGAACCTGGGTGGGCACCTGGCAAACTGAATCGCGTAGCCGAGTCGGACAGTCCGGGTCAGCCATCGCGACAGGTTGGAAAGCGCGAGCCATGTGTCCAAACTCCAGGCGAGGGGGACCAAGGGGAAAATCACGTTGGACATACCAGCGGGTGGGGCCTTGTGGCGGGGCGGAGCCTGAGGCGCCATGTCGAGGGGGCTTGAACCCTGTGGCCGTGCTGAGTCCAGAGACATCGAAGCACTTACCTGGCTCCTGACACCCACCATAAGATTGGTCAAGGAGGGGGGAGGAGGAATATAGTCCCCGCAGTCCATCGGAACCAACCCGGTGTGGCATGTTTGTGCCACAGCTGGGTACACAGAGGTGGGGGGTCCGCCGCTGGAGCTACAAACCTTCCAAAATGGTGGACGGTGGTCATGACGACGGACGTGCGCACCTGACATGTGACCCAGGGAACAAGAAAACCACTCTTTTGTTGAAGTTTTTGGTACTGCAGCCTCTTGGGCATGCGCCGAAAAATGAAACAAAAGATCCTCCTCCCGGCCCTCCACTGGAGGATGGAGTGGTCTGTCCACCAGCTCCATAGAAGCGGGTCTCCTCATCCCTGGGTCGCCCATCTCAGGGGCACTTCGAAGCCTTCCTTGGGTTCTTGGTGGCTGGCCGTGAGACGGGTGGCGTCTGCTTCCTGCGGTGGGCTCCACGCCGGGGCCAGGCTGTGGGGGCTGGCTGCGGCAGAGCCAGTGCTGTTGCTGCAGGAGGACGCCCTTGGCGGGTTCGGGGTCTTGAGCTGCACCGGGGCAGGATGTGCTGTATAGCCTCCATCTGCTTCTTCACCGCTGAGAACTGCTGGGCGAAGTCCTCAACAGTGTCGCCGAACAGGCTGGCCTGGGAAATGGGGGCGTCAAGGAACCGTGCCTTGTCAGCCTCTCTCATCTCGACCAGGTTGAGCCATAGGTGGTGCTCCTTGACCACCAAGGTGGACATCGCCTGCCCGAGAGACTGTGCCGTGACCTTCGTCGCCCAGAGAGCGAGGTCGGTCGCCGAGCGCAGCTCCTGCATCAATCCCGGGTCAGAACTACCCTCGTACAGTTCTCTTAGCGCCTTGGCTTGGTGCACTTGCAGGAGAGCCATGGCATGCAGGGCGGAGGCGGCCTGTCCAGTGGCAACACAGGCCTCAGTCGCCAGAGACGACATAACCCTACAGGCGCTGGACGGGGGTCTCAGGCAGCCCTGCCAGGTGGCGGCACTTTGCGGGCACAGGTGCACTGCAACCGCCTTATCCACTTGGGGAATCGCCAAGTTCCCCCTGGCAGCCCCACCATTGAGGGTAGTAAGAGCAGAGGAGCTCAAAGACCAGGTCCAGGCTGTGAAAGGTGCCCACCATGACCTTGTGAGCTACTCGTGCACCTCCGGGAAGAAAGGGACTTGGGCGGGGCATGGCCGTGAGCGGCGCTCCGGGCCCAAGAACCAATCGTCAGGCTGCAAGAGTTCGGGGGGAGGGGGGTGGAGGGTTCCACTCCAGCCTGACACATGCAGCCACCCGGGCAAGCATGGCTGCCAGCTGTGCATCAGGCTGCGACTGGGCGACCACACCCGAAGGTGGGAGCCCAGTCGAGTCCTCAGCATCAGACTAGACAGCCCACTCTCCGATGCTGCAATTGTGAGCTCATCCACTTCGCGAGCACCGAAACGAGATCGCAAACTCACCCTAAGACGAGCCGGCGGTCTCATCCCACTGGGGAAAATGAGCGTACTGGGGAACGGGAGGCCCATGGTGAGTTACCTGGCAGAGTGGCTTCCATTGGGGTCCCCAAATCACCCCCAGTGCTAACCGACGCGGCCTCAAACAAAGGAAAAACCGCAACCGCAACGTTGCCATGGTCACGCTCTCGCAGTGAGAACATGACCCATCCACGAACGCTGTCTCTGCGTGGGCAGTGCCCAAGTACGTAAGACCACGATCGTGACCATCGGAAGCGGAGAGGTAACGACCACAACCAGGAAATACACACAAACGGAGAGGCATCTTTAAAAAGACGCTCTCCATTAATGCCTCTCTTTTAAGAAGGGAAAATATACTCTTTTAGTAGGAAGAATATACTCTTTTAGCTGCTGAAGCGCCCAGGGGCATTCTCTGCACTTCACCACTGCAAGAGGGGGAGAAGCCGCTGTAATGCACCATAAATCCAACAGCTTTTCGAGGTGAATGGATCAGCTTGGCTCCGAAGATAAAATCTGAATGAGTGGTTGCATACCAGCTCCGTTTATACCCGTATGTCCGGGGGAGTGGCATGCAAATTCCACTCGCCAATTCCCATTGGCCATTTTTCAAAAAGCAGAGGTGTTTGGGGCTCCCAAGTGTGACCCCTAGTGTCACAAGATCGACACAACTTCGAATGAATGACAGATAGGGAACTCTTTATGTCATTATTTTTGGAAGAAATCCTCACTTTGAAGTTTGAAAGTTTTGAAAGTGCCTAAAACTTTTGCACAGTACTGTATGTACTGTACTGTCGGTCTACTTCAGTCTAATTAAAAAAAAAAATTGTCTTTTTTTACCCAATATTTGTTTGTTAAGCTATTGTGTCTTTGGCTAATCAACATGCTAACTCCAAACTCTACTGATATAAATTTTGTGCATCACATGAGGAGCACAATTTGTTGCACATTGGCCAGGATTCAGTCTTAGCGTGGATCAAACACACAGTCTTTAGCTGTGTCCAAAATCTCTTTATGTCAGAGTATGTATACTGCATTTGATGAAGTACGCACTTCTCGGCTGACTCACTGTTCTCTGCCGTTTTCTTCTTTTTTTTTTTTTAAACGTGACGTCTCCTCAGCTCCATAGGCATTATGGGATAGAAAACTGTCCAGTCAACATATAGTAGGTCATTCATGTATTTCTTGCCTACTCTTTTATGAATACTGAGGATTCGGACACCCTACTCCACTGGCATACTGTTGTTTGCATACTATCTAATAGGGAAGTAATCATATTTAGAAGCAGCTTTTGAACATGCAGGCTAAATAATTACATGTGGTGACACTTGCATATCTGGATTAGTCTAAAAACAAATTATTTTTCAGTTTACTTTCATTACATATGTATATATATTTGCAGGAGAAAGCAGCTAACACATTCCCTTCTACATTTTCCATCCCTGTATTGACAGTGATTCACCCTTCGGCATTTAATAGAAAAAAATATATATATTTTATCAAGGGTGTTTGTATGACTGCATGCACTTAAGTCTATTGTCTTTTGACATATTGTGTTATATCAGGATATAGACCATGTAGGTGCTGTCATAACATGCAGATCATATGTTACATGGAATAAATATGCTTTGGTGTTATTTTTTGTCTCATCTGCCCATCCGCTGCGGTCTGCTTGGTTCCATCCATCATATGCAATCTATCCACGCCCATAACCCTACCTACAGCTCTTTCTATAAACAGAAACAAGGAATATTCCCCAATAGCTTTCTGTGTTAATCTACTTTACAGATTAATTATTGAATGGTGTGTTAAATGAAGTGTTGAGTGTGTCACTCTTCTATATATTTTTGGATTGGTTATTTTTAATTCCTAAAGTAGGTCTGCTTATGGTTTTCTGCTCTTTTAGAGGAATAGTTAGCAAAAAAATAAAAAAATAAAATAAAAATAAATAAATGTTAACTATTTGTTCCAAATCCATGTGCCATTATTTTTTCCATGGAACATAAAAGAAGACTTTTTCTTATAGTAACCACATCTGCCAAGCTCTAAAAAGGACCAAAAATCATCGCAATAGAGCCATGTGACCTTTGCGCTATTTTCAGAGATTTCTAAAGCCATACAACAGCTCTGTGGATGAAACAGACCGCATTTTGGTTGTTATTCAATAAAAAATCTTCATGTTCGTTGTAGCTCTTAAATCCCATTCTCCATTTTGAATTCAGTAAATGATGACAGGTTTTTGAATTAGAACGCGAACGAGATTTCACAGCTTCAGCGGAGAGCAAGATTATCAGTGAATAACAACATACATTTCAGTCTGCTCCTCACACAAAGCTATCATATGGGTTCAGAAGACTTTGAATATTGCACACAAGTAGTATGGACTACTTTTATGGTTCTTATATATATATATATATATATATATATATATATATATATATATATATATATATATATATTATTATTATTATTATTATTATTATTATTATTATTATTATTATTATATATATATATATATATATATATATTTTTTTTTTTTTTTTTTTATGAAATTCTCCTTTGTTGTTCTATGGAAAAAAAATAACAATAAGGATTGGAACAAACTCACAATGAGTAAATATCGACAGAATGAATGTTTTGGTTGAACCACCCCTTTAAGTGTTGTTTTACTGTGCAATATGAGACAGTGACCTCTCAAGTTGTGCAAGTTTGTTTTACACGGTTATTCTTTAATCTGTTTAACACCCTGACAAGAACACATATATTGTTTCAGACATTAAGGTGACGCAGACACAGAGACATTGTGGCAGGGCGAAAATATCTGCTGCAGCCAAGGTACCATCTCCCTAGAGTTGCTTCGGGCTGTGGCCATGGTGAATTATGGCTGTCTTGAAAGTAGATGTGTCTCTCGCTCTCTCACATCAGCGATGATGTGAGCAAACTAGAAAGAAACAACCAGTCACGCTCACAGGACTTCTAACATTTGTTTGTTTTGAAGCTTCTTCAGAGTATGATCACTTAATTTCATGATAATGTTGTCATGAATGACAAAAGTGAGCATATAACATTGAATTTAATTGGCTGAGAGGTAGGAAATGGGACCTGAATGATTCTGGATAATGGAAAATTATTCTGGTTGCAATTCCCCTTAATGATTCTGCACTGAAATGTTTTTTTTTTTTTTTTTTTTTTTTTCTTCTTAATTAATGTTTTTGTCTTGTTGTCCAGTAAAAATATCTAAACATTCTTAAAACAAGATACATTTACTTGGAATACTAAGAAATACTAAGTTGAATTTGAAATTTACATTTGACAGTACAGCATTAATTTTGAGGTTGGAAATTAAGCGAGTTTGACGTGTGTTATGCAGTGACATCATTGTGAGTACGTGCATGTATTTATTTATGTGTGTGTGTGTGTGTGTGTGTGTGTGTGTGTGTGTGTGGTGGGGTCTCTTTCGCAGTGTACAAAGCACACAGCTGACTGGGGCTGGCAAGCGTTATGTTGCGTCAGGAGTATTAAACGAACCACGTGAAATCCCAACAGCGGTGCTCATAATTCAGCAGTGGTGCAGCGGCGCTGCAAAATGCATATAGGGTATACTGTATATACAGGGTTGGGAGGGTTATTTTAAAATGTATTCCACTACAGATTACAGAATACATGTTGTAAAATGTAATTTGTAATGTATTCCATTAGATTACCCAAGATCAGTAACATAATATAAATACTTTGGATTACTTCTTCAGCATTGTTAGATTTTTTAGCTTGTTTTGACTAGAAAAAAATCTGCCAGTACATCACAACAAAATACATTCTCTGAAAAAAACCTAAATATTGTATGCAGTGTTGCTTCTAAAACAAGATTAAGCAAACTGATCTTGTTTTAAGGATTTTTAGAAAGAACAATACAAAAACTTTATTTTTATTCTTGAATTTTAATCAAGAATAAGATTTTTGCCCTAATATCAAAGGTCAAAGAGAAAATAAATTATGATCTAACGTGGATTTTTTTTATTTTATTAAAAAAAAAATGATCGTGCCTGGTAACAGGTGCATGTAAAATGGCTAGAAATAGTATTTTAGCTTTGCGGTTTATTTCTATTTCTGCTGCTCCAAACTTACTTGAAACGTATTTCTTTGTCTGCTTGTATGAATGTAACACATCATAAGAAAGTGTTTCACTGCTGTTTAAACAGTCTTTGGATTGCATCATTTATATAGATAAATGTTTTCCAATTGAATAGACTAAATATTCAATGTAACAACAGTTACTAATATTTTGTATTTTAAATACATAATCATGTTACATGTATTCTGTTGCGTATATATATATATATATATATATATGAAAAATGACCTAATAAACATACTTAATAGTGTCTTAAAAAAAATGCAGAAAGGTTCATGTGAGGGTTAGTTTTAGTTGTAAAAGCAATGGAAAGCAATGGAAAGTTCATGCGTGTGTGATTTGAGAGCCCAACACAAGGAAAGGTTATATTTGTAAGTTGTAACTGTAAACTTATGCAACCTTTCTCTGGCAAGCACAACTCACATTTTCCTTACTTAAATGTTAAAGACTAATATCTGTTTATTAATTATTTCTTGCATTCTTGTTTATTCTGTTGTCTTCATTTGAGGAGTTATGATCCTTGTTAAAACACATGGATTTGCCAAATATATATATATATATATATATAATAAAATCAGTATTTTTTTGTCTTGGTTTTCCAGTAAAAATATTTAAACATCCTTAAAACAAGAAACAAAATGATAAGATATTTATCTAAGAATATTTATGCTTAAAAAACGATTTTATTTTTATTTTATTGCAATAAAATACTGTATTTAGAATTATGAATTGAATAGTTCCGACTCTAAATTGTTATTGCATGAGCCATGTCCGGCATTGTGAAATGAGAAATTACTATAAGTCTGTATTGCAACTGTTCAAACTCACATCTGTATGCAGACTCGTCACTGTCATGGATGAGGCAGATGACCGTGGTGTCGTCTGCAAAATTCAGGAGCTTGACAGTGGGGTCCTTTGCAGTGAAGTGTACAGGGAGAAGAGCAGTGGAGAGAGAACGCATCCCTTAGGAGCACCAGTGCTAATAGTGAGTGTCCCAGATGTGACATTCCCCAGTCTCTTCCTAGCTGCTGCCTATTTATCTGAAAGTTGGTGATCCATTGACAGATTGGGGTGGGCAAGGAGAGCTGGATCAGTTTGGTTGAGAGATGATCAGGCATGATGGTATTGAAGGCTGAACTGAAGTCCACAAATAGGATCCTTGCCTCAGTCCCAAGTCTGTCGAGGTGTTGCAGGATATGCTATTCACTGCTAGATTTAGAGTTGTTTGTCCAGTGTGTGTAAAACCATCATTGTTTTTAGTGTCTATAAACAGTGCTTCACTTATTTAGAGTATTATTTATTGCTAAAGTGTAGCATAATTTATTTGCAGTGTACTGAAGTCGCATTTGTTCTCGCGATGTTCACCTCACGCGACCCGTAGTTTCAGTTGCCCACGTGACTAGCTTTGTGCTAAGTAGCATTAAGGCATGTTCTGCTTTTTTCAATGTATGGCTCGTTAGCATCGTGTATATATCTGACGGAAGTGGTAGCCCTCGTGTAAAGCCCTCCTCGTGTGAAGACCTACTTGTGTAAAGACCAGCGAGTCTACCTGTGCGAGTCCACCGAGCAAGGACACCGACAAGGCGCCACTCACCATAGCACTTAAGTATCTTTTAATTGTATCTCTTTTCTTATTTTCCATGTACATACTAACATGTCTACTTCACGAATAAGATATGCCTTCAAGCACATCCCTGTTATCTGTTACAGACCGTTTACACGATATATATGCAAGATAAAACGCAATCCACACAACCTACGGCCACTTTGCACTTCAGCACCTACTCCGCTTTTTCTCAGTGGGACTCTGGGTCTGCCAGTCAGCTGTGAACAAAGCTGACTTAATTCCAGCCTTTGCCACACAATCCACCCTCAGCATCCTGGCACTGACAGAAACATGGATACATCCAGAGGATACAGCAACACCTGCTGCTCTCTCCAACAACTTCTTCTCTCACACCCCTCGACACACCAGTAGGGGTGGGGGAACAGGTTTGCTCATTCATAACAACTTGACTTTTTCACCACACTCTTCTCTATGTAACAATACTACTTTTTAATTCCATGCTATTACTGCAATGCAACCCTCAAAAATACATGTTGTTGTCATTTATCACCCTCCAGGTCAGCTGGCAAACTTTCTTGAGGAGTTGGATGTCCTGCTGTCCTCCTTCCCGGAGGATGGTAAGCCACTTGTGGTTCTTGGTGATTTCAACATACACCAAGACAAGCCCCAGGCCACTGAACTGAATGCTCTTCTGGACTAATTTGACTTGGAAAGACTAAGCACCACAGCAACTCACAGATCGGGCAACCAGCTGGACTTCATTTTTACACGTAACTGTACCAACTAAAATATTCTTGTTATTCCTTTACATGTCTCTGATCACTACTTTGTTCAATTCAACATGACTATTTCAATTCTACATTAAAACAGACTCCATCTTTGGTTTGCTTTCGCCGTAACCTCCGTTATCTTTCACCCTCTCGCCTTTCCACTGCTGTCTCTACCTCTCTTCCCACACAAAATGTATTTTCCACCCTTGATGTAAACACTGCCACAGACACACTAAGCTCTACTTTAACAACCTGTCTAGACAACATCTGTCCTCTCTTCTCAAGGCCAGCACGTACTACACCACCCAGCCCCTGGCTCTCTGATGTCCTTCGTAAACATCAGACTGAGCTCAGGGCAGCTGAGAGGAGATGACGGAAATCTAAAGATCCAGCAGATCTAGGTAAGTATCAGTCTCTGCTTGCAACTTTTTCAGATAACGTTAAATCTGAAAAAATTTCCTACTACCAGAACAAGATCAAAAACACCACAGACACTCACAGCTTGTTTAGAACATTCAACACACTTCTCTGTCCTCCCCTCCACCGCCTGACACATCGCTGACAGCAGATGTCTTTGCCACATTTTTTTACTAATAAGGTTACATCCATCAGCAATACATTCTCAGCACCTCACCCTGTCAAACACCTGTCTCCTGTATGCAACCCCTATGTCTCTATGTTCTCTCCTCTGACTGACACTGAAGTCTCTAAACTCCTCCTCTCCAACCACCCCACCACCTGTTCCCTTGACCCAATTCCTTCTCACCTTCTCCAGGCCATCTCTCCTTCCATCTTACCTGCACTCACTCACATAATTAGCACATCTCTACTTACAGGCACTTTTCCCACTACATTTAAGCAGGCTCAAGTAACCCCACTGCTGAAGAAACCCACACTTAACCCCACACAAATAGAACACTACAGACCAGTCTCTCTCATCCCATTCATGGCAAAAACACTTGAAAGGACAGTTTTCAATCTGTGCCTATCTCTCACAGAACAAGCTGCTGGATGACAATCAGTCAGGCTTAAAAAGTGGACACTCCACCGAGACTGCCCTGCTGTCTCTCACTGAGTTGCTGAGACAGGCTAAAGCTGAATCCAGATCATCTTTCCTGATTGTACTGGACCTTTCTACAGCCTTTGACACAGTCAACCATCAGATTTTACTCTCCACCCTCTCTTCGCTGGACATCGCAGGAACTGTGCTTGACTGGTTTAATTCCTATCTCTCAGGTAGGTCCTTCAAGGTAGCCTGGAGGGGTGAGGTGTCCTCTCTACAATATCAGGAATATAAGACCCTTCCTCTCTGAACATGCCACACAACTTCTTGTTCAGTCACTTATCATAACTAGACTGGACTACTGTAACGCTCTCATTGCAGGCCTCCCTACTTGTGCAATTAGACCCCTGCAAATGATCCAGAATGCAGCAGCATGTCTGGTCTTTAATCAACCAAAGAGAGTACATGTTACACCACTCCTTGTCTCTCTTCACTGGCTGCTGGTTGATGGACTTGATCAAGTTCAAGGCTCTGATGCTGGCATACAAAACAGTCACTGGGTCTGCTCCAGCATACCTAAAATCATTTCTGCAGAGCTACGCACCCACTAGAAGCCTGCGGTCATCTAAGGAATGTCGCCTTGTTGTACCAACACAAAGAGGCACCAAAATACTTTCCATCCGTGAAGCTGACTCACTTTCTGTCTTCAAAAAACAGCTAAAAACACATATTTTCCATGAGCACATAACCAGTCACAAAAAAAAAAAAAAATGTCCTTGTTGCACTTTAATCTGTTTTGAATGCTATTCTGATCCTAGTGAAACTTTGTAATATGCCACTTTTTGTACCACTGTCTCCTTAAGATGATTCACTTATGTGTCCCTCTTTTGTAAGTCACTTTGGATAAAAGCGTCTGCCAAATGAATAAATGTAGATGTAAATATAATGCAGTCCCATGTTGACAGCATCATCCACAGACCTGTTTGCTCGGTAAGCAAACTGAAGGGGGTCCAGTTATGTCCTTCAGGTAGGCCAAAACCAGCCTCTCAAACAACTTCATGACCACAGATGTGAGAGCGACAGGTCTGTAGTCATTAAATCCTGTTTTTTTTTTGTTTTTTTTGTGGACCAGAATGATGGTGGAGCGTTTGAAGCAGCAGGGAACTTCACACTGCTCCAGTAATCTATTGAAGATCTGTGTGAAGATGGGTTAGTCAGTGCAGATTTTCAGACAGACAAACACCGTCTGTGCCTGAAGCTTTCCTAGTCCTTTGTTTCCGAAAGACCCAGCACATATCCTCCTCACAGATCATAAATTCAGATTAGTAGCAGGAAGTGGTAGGAGGGGGGTTCCAGGAGGTGTAGGTGTGTTTAAAGTGAAGATCAGAGCAGGGGAGTGGTGTGAGACTGGGCTTTTCATACCTGCAGTAAAACACATTCAGTTCATCAGCCATTAGTTGACTCTCTACAGAGCGAGGGGGATGTGTCTTGTAAAGCAAGGGATGAAGGTGACTGGAGATGGCGGTTCGAGAGAGAGAGAGAGAGAACTTCAGGCAGCTGCTCTGTATGTGTTTATGTTTGTGTGTTTTTGTTTAAGTTTATCATTAAACTTTATTTATATTGTCAAGCCAGTTCTCGCCTCCTCCTTTCCCTTATAACCCCTTTACATTGGTGCTGAAACCTGGGAGGGAGGAGGGATGCCCGTCGTAGAGTCCTCGACACTGCCGTCCACCCAGGGGAGCGCCGCTGCCATACACCGGGGGACGGAATAACCCAACTGCCTGGATGCGGGGTTGGGCCGCCGTCCACAAGGCGAGGAGTGACTGGACTCCCCGACCGCCTGGAGAGATGGAGCCACTGCCAGGGGTGGAGGAGTGCCCTGCCGGCCGCCAGAAATGCGGAGGGGTCGAGGGAAGACCGCCATCCATAAGGGGAGGAGGGAATTGACTCCCCGTCCGCCTGGAGTGGTAGGGCCATTGCCAGGGGAGGAGTGTTCCCATGGACCGCCAGAAACCCGGAGGGGCATTCTGTCCACTGGGGGTCGGAGGTTTGACTCCGGTCAGCCCGGGGAGGAGCAGCTGTCATCTGCCTAAGAGGGTGGAGGAGTGATCGAGGACCACGCGACAGCGCATCAGAGAACTGGTAGGTAAGTATCTTTTTCTTTCTCTCTCTCTCTCTTTCGTGCTGTCGCTCCGTGTTGGCCTTTCCCTCGCCTGTTTTTTTTTCCTCCTGTCTCCTCCCAGGTCGAAGAAGGCGGGGGTTCCCGAGAATCAGAGAAATGATGCACGCCTGGACCCCAATCAGCCTGATGAGGCGAGCAAGGGATAAAGGCGACTGGAGACAACTGCTCTGTATGTGTTTATGTTTGTGTGGTTTTGTTTAAGTTTATCATTAATCTTTATTTATATTGTCAAGCCGGTTCTCGCCTCCTCCTTTCCCTTATAACCCCTTTACACTGATGTAAACATTTATTTTTTATTTAATTAAAAAAAAATACATGTTTAGCTTAATATACTAATACAGTGATAGATAGACATAGGAAGCTGTAATTGTGCTGAGTTCCACACAAACAAGTTTTCTCTCTGAAAAGTTTCGTATACATTTTTATGCTGTAAAATCCCTATACCACAAGCCCATGTACTTCTGTTTGATTATACTTAGAGGATGCATTGAGGGCTTTTATAGAGACATCATAAGCTGAATTGTATTCAAAAATGGTTAGGCCTATTATTGTTTCATTTGGAGTAACAAAGCTTCATGTTTTAACCAGCTTTTACATGAGAAAGACATTGTTATGCACTCAGTTCTCTGTGCACTGACAGTGTGATACAGAGAGGGTATTGATCCAGAAGGTCTTGTTCCTGAGCTCTGTCACAGAAACAGTGAGAGGAAATCTGTACTGAAAAGAGCAGACAAATGAAATGTTATATACTCAGCCGGTGAGTAATACACATTCAAGAGCTTCTCTAGAGCTTAACAGAGACATTTAAGTTCTTGAATCTCTCAGCTGTAGGTTTTGCCATTCCGCCCCAGAAATTACAGAACAAACTCTTGTGAAACTTGACCTATTTTTGTCAGCTAAAACAAAGTTGTTCTCAGGACCAAGGCTGTCCAGTGACAGTAAAATAGCTTCTTCAGTAGTTAGTAACAATTTAACCTAAACTAAAGGTTTGGGGGCTACGAAATAACATTTACCAGTTTTCTAACAGTTTTAATTTGGCATAAGGGAAACCGGGGTTAGTTGTCACACGGGGATATGTATATATCAGTAAATTTAAGGTTTCACGTCAAAAGCCTATAGCGCCACAATAGTGGAGCATGTTGTTACACTGTATGTGGTACATTGTCACAGTGCATGGGAACCCGGAATTAAATGGCTTTTCAGCCTAATTCCGTTAGCAAACAGGGTGCTAAAAAGACATTAATAGCGTGTACTAATAAAAGACACTGTCACAAGTGTAATTCATTCTAACTGAAATTCCTCAAGTTTAATTTATAACAGTTTCTGACTATGAGATGGTGGATTCAGGGACACTCATTTGTACACAGGCCGTGTTGTTCGCGGGACTCTCTTCCGCTCTGCCTTTCTTTTCTTTAGTTTGCTAGTTTTACAAGGTTGTCTGATCTGACGATTGAATCTTCTCCGGTATCCTCAGCCCACCGTGCCACCTCACTGATACACTGTATTTGTTTTTCTCCATCCTTTGTTTCGGCACACTTGTTTGGGATCTGGAGAGACAGCTCATTTTAATATCAAACTGAATGTTGGATGCTCTGATGGTAACGCACTGCTGCAGACACAGTGTTAAAGCTTTCATAAGAAACCAATTCTATGCATTTCTACAGATTGATCAATGGCTCAGGAGGAATGATAACATCCAGGAGAGATGAGAGGGTGTGTGCGTAAATCTTCAAAACACTTCATATGATTACACTTTTACTGTGTTGCAGGATCAGCATGCATCTGTTTTATGAACTTTTATCTGTATACAGTAGAACTTTGATGGTTTTAGTAATTAGAACGCATTACAGATGGAGAGTCTATAAGAACTGAAATCACTCTTGTGTAATTTGCGTGTTTAAAAGTTATTTTCTTTGTCTTTCTTTCCTATTTCCTTTCTTGCTTCCTTTCTTCTTTTCATTTCTTTTCTTTCTTTCTTTTTCCTTTCCTTCATTCCTTATTTCCCTTTCTTTCTTTCTTTCTTTCTTTCTTATGTTTTTATTTATTTCTATTCCTTACTTATTTTCTTTACTTCCACAGTTTTCCCTTCCTTCCTTTCTTTCTTCATTCTTTCCCCTCCTTCCTTTCTTTTTCCTTTTCTTAAAATTTATTTTCATTTCTTTTCTTTTCTTTTCTTTTTTTCTTTTCCTTTCCTTTCTATTCCTTTCCTTTCCTTCCCTTTTTCTTTTCCTTCCTTCCTTATTTCCCTTCCTTCCTTTCTTACTTCCTTTTCTATCTTTCTTTCTTTCTTTCTTTCTTTCTTTTTTCCCTTCTGTCAATTAACAAAATGCTGGCAGAAGTTAATTGGTTGTAATTAGATTGTAAATGTTGACTGTACAGTTTAGTTTGTACACACTGTATTTTGGCCTTGATTTTACTAAGATCCTAAATGAAGGGTAATAATTTGCTGGTCCAAACTAACAAATTGTGTGTGTACTTTGTGGTAGTATTACAGTAGCTACAGATAGCTTTATACGCAACATACCCATATTTAAATAAAACAATAAACCACGAGAGACCATGTGTTACAGTGATTTTACCTTTGGCAGAAGGGGAGTAATTTGAAAATATACTGTACATACTGTATATCCAAATAGAAAGCTATGGCTTCATAAGACTTTGAATACAGCACACTGAACCTATAAACTTTCATGATGATTTTACACATCGTATAGGTTTAGAACAACATTTAATTAATGACAGCATTTTCATTTTGGGGTTAACTATTACCTCAGGTGATGTAGAGGCAGTCATGATAAAATAGTACCATTCCATTCAACACTTCAGATCCTTCAAATTCATACACATTCTTTATAATGCTATAATCTGGTCCGGTTCATCCCAATATGTGCTATCCTGGCAAACCTTATTTACCTGTGGGAGGCACAAAACTGGCCCACACCACTAGTGCTGTTTCCTTGTGTTCTCAGCACCTGCTGATGGTGTGTGAAATCATGAAAGGAGCAGGTTACTCTGCTAATGAGTGTTTTACTGATGAAGTCACAGGGCTAAACAGCATCAGGGAGAGGAGTCAGACACGCCAGCTTGTTTCTAATGCAGTGAGAGTTGACCAGCAAAGCTGGTTTTCAGTCTGTTTCACATTCTGAGTAAAGCAGGTAGATTTGCTGTACTGTGATTGCTTGACTGAGATAATCTTGTATTCTATAGCAGTTGTTCTCAACGGGTTTTGCTTCAGGATCCAGATTTTACATTGAACATCAAATGAAATTCCCATACAGGGCAGCTGCCTGTAATTCTCTGCCGCCTCCGATCGCCTTTATCCCTCTCGGGCTTGATCAGCCTGATTAAGGGCCGGGTGTACAGCATCACGGCCCGGCCCCACCCTCTGCCCTGCCACAAGTATATAGTTCCTTTATATGCTAGGACTCTACATTTAGCTAGAGAGTCATCATATTTGGCGGTCTCTTGCCTCAAACTACCTCACAGTTTTTTTTTGTTTTTTTTCTCAAGACTATTTCAAGACTTTCTAAACTTTTTTTCAACTATATCTCTCTAACTCAAAGATGATCTAAATTTGGTCAAACAAGATACTGCTGAAGGCATTTCTAAGAATCTAAACTCTCATGTACATAGTTTTACTTCAATATTACTTTAATAAAAGGCATAGTTGAGTGAACTATCCCTTTAATATTACTGTGAGTTTACCAAAAGATACATGCTTTTGCATTCTAACCTTTTATAAACATGGAACAGTGTTCTATTGTGCAGTACGTGGCATTTAAGGAACGTACTACATGTACTTCAAATTTCTTTAAAAATTTCTTCCAAAATCTACTCAAAAGTTTGCACTGTATTTAGTTCATTCATTTCTCAGTATTCTGCACCAAGAAGTCTGGGGTTACAGTGCTGACTGGAGACTTAACTTTCTTTCTATGTGTGAAGTTGATTGGTGCAGAACTTATTAAAGAGCAGAATGGTTCAGGCCTGGGTAGCTCAACGAGTATTGACTCTGACTACCACCCCTAGAGTCGTGAGTTCGAATCCAGGGTGTGCTGAGTGACTCCAGCCAGGTCTCCTAAGCAACCAAATTGGCCCAGTTGCTAGGAAGGGTAGAGTCACATGGGGTAACCTCCTTGTGGTCGTGATTAGTGGTTCTCGCTCTCAATCATGCAGGGATCATGGAGAATAGCTTAAGCGTCCACATGCTGTGAGTCTCCGCGGTGTCATGCACAGTGAGCCACGTGATAAGATGTGTGGATTGATTGTCTCAGAAGCGGAGGCAACTGAGACTTGTTCTCCGCCACCCGGATTGAGGTAAGTAACAGTGCCACCATGAGGACCTACTAAGTAGTGGGAATTGGGCATGCCAAATTGAGGAGAAGAAGAGCAGAAAGGCTCACTCATTTCCACCCGCTACACATGACACACTTGGTATTTAAGAAAGAAAAGATGAACACCAACTGTGGAATGTTCTGGAACAACAGTACATACAGACGTAAAAACAGTGACACCTGGTAAGACAATGACCTCTAAAGAAAAGTGAACCTTAAAGGGATAGTTCACCCAGAAATGATTATATAAAATACAATTCTGTCATTATTTACTCACCCTTATGTATTTTCAATCCTGTATCATTTCCCAATTTTTTTTATTTTATTTATTTATTTATTTTTTTTTTTGGCTTTTAGTGCATGATGCAGTGAGATCCAGCAGATGGAAATGACTTCAATAAATCAGATGATTTGTAGAAGGAATAACAATTTTTAATTTGCAGAAATTAATAAATGAATAAAATATGAAATAATGAAAATAAATGTGATAAAACAGCAATATAAATATTTGATTATAAAATGTTAAGTAGATACAGTATATATTAAGGATATATCCAAGGACTAAGTCCTGGAATAAGCCTAACAATACAAAGTCTTGTCTTTGTCTAATGAACTAAGTAAGTAAATGGAAAAATTTAAAGTACAGAGAGTCTAGATGAGGCCTCAAAATTGGAGATCAGATGCGAAGTGCTAGAGAGCTGAGGTGTTAGTCTGACAACCAAAGATTAGTTAAGGTCTTTATACCCTCTTGAGACTGTGCCAAAAAAGACTTCCTTTTTTGGTACAGCGAGTTCTGCACGTGTTGAAGTTGTAACTCAAGGAGTCAGGTCATACTGGTATGACCTATTGAAGTGTGAAAACTGCGGTTAAGTGGAAGGAATATGTTGCAGAATAGCTCGTGCATATATCTTTGCCAAGTGCTCATAAATTTCATGATCTCAGCAAAATATGAACACAGGTGTCTTAGAGACATCCTGTGTTCGCAGACTTGCGTCTGTACATTGCTTGGAACAATAACAACTATAAACTAAACTCTCTCTGCATCCAGCCCTGAAACCTCATCAGGTCAAAAGGGCAACAACTCATATACTAGAAGTCCAAAATGTATATACTTGGTCTCACGCATGCTACAGTTTCTCATGGGAACATTGGACACATAAGGCACAAACCCATATACAAGGGCAGAGAAAGAGCATGAAGTAATCTTCTAACACACGTTGAACATATAAGGCTTATTTACATGACATGAATGTATAAACACAGGAGTACAAGGTTGGGCATATAAGGAACACATGGAGCATTAGTACAGTGATAATGGTATAGAGAGAATATGAATGCAAAGCTGAGTACATAAAAGTAAATCTATGAATATATATTGCATAGCTTCTGATTATATTTGAGTACATCAGTGTAGATATATGAGTATGATTGCATAATATCAGTAAGCAAAAATATAAAATATAGGAAGGACTCTAGCCACTTGCATCAGTCCCCCTGTTGAGTATTTAATAATACTCACACCAATATTATCTTATCTTATTCCTATTAAACTATTCATTCTTGGCCATCAGGAATTCATTTTTTTCAGGAAGTGCATAAGCACTACACTTCTTCATGAACATCTTAGCACAGAGATACATACCAATACGAATACCGGCATACAGGAGAAACACAAAGCCAAAAATTAGAGCAATTGCTAACCCAGTTTGTTTTAAAGTATTCCAGACAGCATTTCCTAATGTTTTACCCACCCAGTAAAATAAATCAAGATCATTATCACTAGAGAAACTCTTCATGTGGTGGTCAATTTCATTTCTGAGGGCAATTATGTGTTTAAGAACATCAGTCATATTATCAGTATAGTCAGGAACGAATGTACAGCACTGTTCTCCAAATATAGCACATACTCCTTCTTTAGCTAGGAGGTAATCATGGGCGGCTCTGTTCTGCAGTGCAACTAGTCTAAGGTTTTTAATTTTGTCTGTCATCAAATGAAATCCTTCAATTGCATACTCTGCAAAAGTTTCCAATTCAAGGCTAATATTGTCAATCAGATAAGCATTATGGACTTTTCCATACCAAGGGAAAATCCCTTCTAAAGTTATCACTTCAGGTCAAATTCTCAAATGTGGTATTTATAACTCACGTATAGGCCTAATCTTGTTTTTTAGGTTTTGGAGAATATTTTTCTAAAATATGCCCAGTCTTAGAATCAGATGTGATAAATGTGAGGGGTGTGGTAACACCCCTTATATAATAACATCCTGACCAGTATTGTGGTAGCCATACATAAGCAGAGCTGCCACAGATCCAATATTGATCTTTTAATGCCCCAAATTTAGCATCTCTTTGGAGAATAATCGAATATGGACAAACAGAGATATTCTTATATCCTGTTGGAGTTAACAGGGGGAGATAAGTGACATTTCTTTTAAACCATAAATTCCCAGAAGAGGTCACTGGACCCCAGATTTGACCATAAGTTACATATTTTTCATTACAATGTGAATAACCCACCCATTTGGAGAGGCGATCGTCAGGTTGACAAATACAAACAGGTGTGATGAAACTGGGTTTAACATTGACTGGTAGAGGTGTGGGCATGTCAATAACTTCTCTAACCCTATCACTGATGAACGTGTCAAGAAAGTCATGTTTATACAAGAAATTACACGTAGGCAAACAGACTGTTTGAACATCAATATCAATGTTCATCAGAGCAAATCGATGGGCTATATACGTTAGTCGTCCATTGGCAAGTTCCTTCCGGCAGAAGAACGACCAGGGCATATAACCATATCATGCACTTGGATTCTGTCTCTGTCAGTGGATTTGGTTGGAGTCGGAGTGTCTTATCTGTGGAGTGTGGAGTGTTAGCGCAAACATAACAGTTGTGATACCCATTACTTTGGGCAACATAATTAATACATTTCTACCAAAAATTACCTTTATGGGCAGCATTACTTGCATCAAAATAATCTATGTTCTCAGCCACCTGATTCAGACTGTTCTCATTAGGTTGTGCTAGCATGGTAAATCTGAGAATGATGAGGAGGATGAGAACCTTCATTTTGTTGATATACTTAATTAATGGTGAAATAGTAATAAAAGGTGTATCAGATAATATCTTGGTTCTCACAAGCACAATCAGGAAATTTCTCACAAAACCAATAATGAGCTTTGATGTCTCGTTTGGGCGCTGGAGGGGTGACACAGCGTCCGTCGATGTAGATGAGGTGTCCTGGACCTGGAGAGAAGCACCTGTGACAGAAGTACCAGCCTCCCATGGTGACAGATTGATTCTCGAATGATGGCAGCGACGGTGTTGGGATAGATCGACCAACTGACACAACTAGGACTACAGGATCGCTCAGGAGGACGTCATGCAAGTAGTTTCTCCAGGTCAACGATTTGGACGACAGTCGTTGGACTATTTTAATTAGACCAAGGAATTCCTTGTAGTTACCTGAGAGCATCAATTGGTACCTAAAGTTTTTCAGATAGGTATAGATATAGAACCACACACATACAATGGAATGACAGAAAAGGGGAGAGAAAACACCCAGAAAGGAAGACCCTTCCCAATAAGTTAGTAACTGTTTTTTTTGTTTTGTTTTTTTTCACACATCATCTCCTTTTCATCGGAGATGCATTACATCAGCATCCTAAGGCACTTTCACTCGGTTGACCTGTTAGGGGGAAAGTAGTGTTATCATTGTAGCAGCATTAAGCTGTAGCGTTGGCGGGGTCTGCGATTTAGGGTTAGTAGAGCAAGCAGGAATATGTTGTAGTTTAGTTTGCATTAAATGCATCCATAAAGTCAAGCCTGGCTCGATTTCAACAAGCAAGGATGTTTGAGTTGTCAACAACACTGTACAAGGGCAGGGCCATCATAACTTGAGGACATTGGTCGGAAAATTCCTACTTTCTCCTATTTCCTACCTGTGCTGGATTCTGCACAATGTACTCCGTACATTAAATATTTCATGTTTTGAGTGCTAAGGGTGGTGTAATGCGTGTTCCTGAGAAAGTCTGACTACAATTTGAGATGCTCTTGCAAAAAGTGTTTTGATGGACCTGTCGGACCTGCTCTCAACAACATTTCTGCTACTTTCTCAGCGGTGGCAGTTCGCAGAGGAAAGGCTTCTACCCATTGCACACTATTACCAACACATACTTATAGCCATGGTCAGAGGGCAAAGAGATCAAATCAAGTTGCAAATGTGTAAAGGGCTCCATCGGACGAGGGTTGTGGCCAGTTGGATTTTGTGTCTTCCAAATTTAGGTTTCGTTCTCAAGCGGTGTAAGCACCTGGACAACCTGTCTTTTATATCATTCATCATGTCGGGCCAGAACCAAGTCTGTTGGAGCATTGCCTGTGTTTTGTTGATTCCTTGGTGATCCAAGCCATGATACAAATCAATTAGTTCGGTCTGATATCCCATTGGTGGGATGACTTTATCGTTCAAACTCCACAATCCTTTATCCGACAATGTGGCGGTATATTTTTTTACAAACCTCCACATCCTCTGGATTGTACATTTTGGACAATGACTCACATCATGGCCTGCACAATCAGGGTGAAAAGGAAACATGTCAGACACTTCTTTGATCTGCGATTTTGCTGCTTGTCTAGCAGCTTTGTCATCGAGGGAATTTCCCTTTGCGAGTGAGTCACTGTAAGTGCTGTGACCTGTGACTTTGCAAACTGCAACACAATTTGGTTTGATTTTACCACAAGTTTCGAGGATCTCTTTGATCACTGGTTGGTAACTGATCAGTGTACCAGCTGTGGTTAGGTATCCACGACGCTTCCACACAGGCCCATAGCTGTGAATGATGTGATATCAATATGCACTGTCTGTGAAAATATTGGTTAAATTGGTTTCATTAGAGGCAATGTTTAAGGCTGACTTTAAAGCACAAAGCTCTGCTAAATCTGCTAAAGAATGTTGCCCAACTCCCCCTCAACTACTGCCCATCCGGTGTATCATGTGCCATCCTTATAGAAACTGCTTCCATCAACAAACAGTGATTTTGAGTCTTTCTATGGCTCATCGAGCACATAGTGTCCTTTGTCAATGACGACACTATCAGCACAGTCATGTGAAGATCCCGTATTTTCAATCAGAGAGGCGGGATTTGTTTTGTTGTCAGCGCAGATGGACAGTTGAGGGCTGGTGAGGGCAGTTTCCCACTTGGCACGTCTCTGGTTGGAGATTGATTTTCATTTTCGTCTCCCCCAATAGACGGAGGAAGCGATGGGATGTGTGAAGAATGATGTGGTTATAACCCACGACTGGTTCAGTGGCCTTCAAGGCCCATTCGGCACAGTCCAAGGCCAGCAAACAAGGCATTTGACCTTTCATCGAGGATGGAATCAAGGTGGAGTAATATCCAATGACACCAAAGTTGTTGTCGCCCTTGGTTTGACCCAACACGCAATTATAGGTATGAGGTCCAACATGAGTCCAAAGGTGGAACGGTTTGGACATATCAGGGTGATGTAGGGCTGGAGAGGAGGCAAGGGCAGTTTTAAGGAGGGATAAAGACTCGTTCATCTCCGAAGACCACTTAAGAGGAGCAACGCCTGGAAGGCCGCCTTTTAGTGAGAGGTTTGGCCAAATATGAAAAGTGAGAGATGTAAATATGACTAAAATTGAACAGACCCATGACGGAACTGAGGCCCGTAATGGTTGCGGGTTTTATCAAATTTGCAATTGCAGCAACCCTGTCCGGAAGCGGTCTCCTCCCGTCAGAACCAACGCGCTGTCCCAAAAATGTCAGTGAGAAAGAGCTGCACTTTCTTTTTGTTTAACAGAAATCCTGCTTCATAAAGCAGCCTCAACAATGATGTTAAGGCAGCCAAATGATGTCCCCTGTCAGGGGAAGCGAGGAGAATGTCATCGCAATATTGAATAATTACCGATGGTGAGCAAGATTTGGCAATCAGTTTGATAGCATTTGCAATGACACCATGAAACAGAGATGGGCTGTCATGATACCATTGCGGCAATCTTGTCCAGGTGTATTACTGTCCATTTCAAGTGAACGCAAATTGATATTGATTTTCCGATCTAACTGGACATGACCAGAAACCATTAGTTATTTTGGTCAATTGTACTGAAATATCGATGATTGGGAGAAATGTTATTCAAAATAGTTGTTGGGTTTGTGACGATAGGAGTCATTTTCTGCATTATGGAATTTAGTGCAGTATAATCAATGGTCAATCGATAACTGCCATCAGGTTTTCTTACAGGCCACATTGGTGAGTTTGTTGGTGATGAGCATCTTTTGATAATGCCGTCAGTATGCAGTTGGCTGACTATTTCCTGTGCAGCTTTCTCAGCATCACGTTTGAGAGGATATTGGAACACAGGAGGATGGTGTGGGCCTGAAACATTCAAAGGTTCAATTTTGCATAAACCCACATCAAGTTTTGTTTTTGACCACAATTTAGGAAAGAGCTCAGAAAGATATAGAATTGTTGCAGAGTCAGATTGATCTGCTTCTTTTGATGAAACAGTAGTGACGGTTAGATTTGAAACCCCATATTTGTCACAAAGGGCAATAGGCGTGGCAAATAGGCATCCAGTAATTTGGATGAAATTATTCGGATGAATCTAAATCTGGACCCCCGTGTGCAGCCACAAATTCTTAGTGCGCTTTTGCGAAGCATTCTGTATCTGAGATAAAAGTCTAATTTGGGCCCTGCTTAAAGGTAGTAACGTTAGAGAATGTCTGTATGCCCGTTCCGATAATTTGTTGAACGTAATTACGCATGTCATTAAATTTTACAGCAAATTCATTCCCATTAGTGGCCGCATTAGCTGGGTGAACTAACCCTGCCATGCATCCACCATAATTCGGAGGAGACATTTGCTCACAAATGTGATACAGATCTTTAATTGCAAGGCGATATGCTCGTGCATTTACCCATAATCTGTCCCAAAAATAAGAATTAGGGTCGTTAGCTTTCATCGTGGGGAGAGATGAAATCATACCGCTTAAATCTTGTAAGCACATGGGATGTAAACGCCAACATCACCCTTGGCTGTAACCTCCGAGTTGCTGGGTACCAGCTGCCTAGCCATGGGGACAAACACTGGTGCCATAGATGCTGGTGCTGACGGCGCAGCAGGAGTATCAAAAAATTTTGCCTCTTCATAGCAAGGAGGTGGTGGCGCAGTATGTTTATATCTCTGATATAATTTCACATATTCGCCATATTCATCATCATTAATATCTTCATCTTCTTCGGGAGTTAGTTTTTGTTTTGCTCCTGAAAAGACAGCAATTTGTATCTTTCCGTTGAAGGAAAGTCGAGTAACATCCTGGCCAGCTTTAGCAATGGCATGTTTTAATTTGGATGCATACAGTTTCCAATTTAAAATATCTTCAGCCATTTTACCCGGAGCCAATTTTGGGTCATCAGTAACCAGATCTAGCAATTCCCACATATCAGTAGTGGCTTCTTTTGCAACTTTAGCGATTTCATCAAATCTTAAAACTCTAACACTATGATCTGTCAAAACTCCCTTAGACTGTTCTATCCACATACCACAATGCATGGCGGCATATTTTCGCTGTTTCTTAAAATCCTTAATTTCTTTCAAAATCCATTCACTTTGTCTTCGTGGACCCCACTTTTCCTGAAAACCATCTTTAAGCATCTTCTGTTTCACTTTCATTCTACCATCTAAAAATAACTCAGCAATTTGTGCTGTCAAAGATTCCGTAGGTTTTCCCCTTTCCATTAAGAAAGCCATTTTCTGTGTTGTGACAATTCCAACAAAAGAATGTAGGCTACTTTGTTCACTAGACAAGACAATGTTTATTTCAAATTATAATTCTAGATTTAGAATTATATCTCTTATTATATTTTCCTTCTCTGATATAGTAATATTATTATTACTTTCACTGTGTTCTTAAATCACAGGTATTATTAATTCAGTTAAAATATAATTGTGCCACTATATTAATTTATTTCATTATAAATCTAAAATTAATTAAAAAAAATAAAAAAATGTTTTTGAAATTGATGACTTGGACCAAATAATAAAGAAAAGCAGCCAATAAGTGCCCAACATAAATAAGAACTCCTTCAATACTGTTTAAAAAGCATCCCAGGGTGATACCTCAAGAAGTTGGTTGAGAAAATGTCAAGAGTACATGTCTGCAAATTCTAGGCAAAGGGTGGCTACTTTGAAGATGCTAAAATATAACACAGTTTTGATTTATTTTGGATTTTATTTAGTTCATGAGATGGATAGCCTGGGGGGAAAACTGTTCCTGTGCCTGACGGTTCTGGTGCTCAGAGCTCTGAAGCCTCTGCCAGAAGGCAACAGTTCAAAAAGTTAGTGGGCAGGGTGAGTGGGTCCAGAGTGATTTTTCCAGCCTTTTTCCTCACTCTGGAAGTGTACAGTTCTTGAAGGGTGGGCAGGGGGCAACCAATAATCCTCTCAGCAGTCTGAACTTTCCTTTGTAGTCTTCTGATATCCAATTTCGTAGCTGAACCAAACCAGACAGTTATAGAAGTGCAGAGGACCGACTCAATGACTGCTGAGTGGAACTGTATCAGCAGCGCCTGTGGCAGGTTGAACTTCCTCAACTGGTGAAGGAAGTAAAACCTCTGCTGGGCCTTTTTCGCAATAGAGTCAGTGTGGGTCTCCCACTTCAGGCCCTGTGAGATGGTAGTGCCCAGGATCCTGAATGACTCCACTGCTGCCACAGTGCTGTTTAGAATGGTGAGGGGGGTCAGTGTTGGAGTGTTCCTCCTGAAGTCCATAATCATCTCCACCGTTTTGAGCGTGTTCAGCTCAAGGTTGTTTTGACTGCACCAGACAGCCAGCTGTTTAACCTCCCTTTTGTATGCAGACTCATCATCATCTCGGATGAGGCCGATGACAGTGGTGTCGTCTGCAAACTTCAGGAGCTTGACAGAGGGGTCCTTGGTGATGCAGCCATTGGTGTAGAGGGAGAAGAGTAGTGGGGAGAGCACACATCTCTGGGGGGCACCAGTGTTGATTGTACAGGTGCTGGAAGTGAATTTCCCCTGTTTCTCAAGCTGCTGCCTGTCTGTCAGAGAGCTGGTAATCCACTGACAGATAGACATGGGAACAGAGAGCTGGTGTAATTTAGTCTGGAGAATAGCTGGGATGATGGTGTTGAAAGCCAAACTGAAGTCCACAAAAAGGATCCTTGCATATGTCCCTGGTCTGTCCAGATGTTGCAGGATATGATGCAATACCATGTTGACTGCATCATCCACAGACCTGTTTGCTCGATAAGCAAATTGAAGGGGATCTAGAAAGGGTCCAGTGATGTCCTTCAGGTGGGCCAACACCAGTCTCTCAAATGACTTCATGACCACAGACGTCAGGGTGACAGGTCTGTAGTCATTAAGTCCTGTGATTTTTGGTTTCTTTGGGACAGGAATAAATGATTGAGCGTTTGAAGCAGCATGGAACTTCACACTGCTCCAGTGATCTATTGAAAATCAATGTTAAGATGGGGGCCAGCTGGTTAGCACAGGATCTAAGGTATGTAGGTGAAACACCATCTGGGCCCTGTGCTTTCCTTATCCTTTGTTTTCGAAAGACACGGCACACATCATCTTCACAGATCTTAAGTGCAGGTTGAGTAGCAGGAGGGGGGAGGAGGGGGGTTACAGGAGGTGTTGGTGTGTGTGTGTGAAGGTCAGTTCATTATACATGCTAACTAATATTTGGAATTACCCTTAAGATGGCCGAACATCCTGTGAAGTCTACTTCATACAGTCAGGGTCAGAGCGAGGGTGAAAAATGGTCATAAAAGACCATTCATTATTACTTTTTTGGACCTCAGGGAAAAAAATAATGATAAAAAATTAATGATATGACTGCTTTACCTGTTTCTTTTATATTCCAGAAACCCCAGAGGAGTTCAGACCTCAACGGAAATTATATGGTGACCCAAATGTACACCAACCTTACCTTGATAATTCCACTGATAAATAATCAAAGATCTGTACAATCTGTGGTTTTCTCTTTGCCCAGCAGTTTTAAGGCCTAAGAGAGTGTAAGAGTGACCACAGCAGGAGATCTGGCTTTTAAGAATATTTTTCTTTGTCCCTCACCATAGTTTTTTTGGACCTCAGTGTAAACCACAGTGTGTAAAGAGTCACATGGTCTGATGCCAAAGATTAATCCATTAACACCTAAAAACCCAACAGTGGATCAAACACATATTTATCTTGTGCTGTTTGTGGCTTGAAAGTACAAAAGTCCAACTGCAAGTCTCAAATAGGAACATTGTAATCAGGGAACTATTGGAACTGTTTATTGAAAAGAGAGTGTTTTTATTTGATTTCATATTATATCCTCTCTCTACATTTTTGTTCATTTGTGCTCATTGGCCTGTTAGCTGCCTGGGTTAAAGGAATAGTTCACCCAAACATGAAAATTATGTCATTATTTACTTGCCTTCATATCGTTCCAAACCTGTATGCAGTTATTTTTTTCAGTGGAACACAAAATGAGAAATGTTTGAAGAATCTTCTCCATATGACAGCATAGTGACCATAGTAGCTGTCAAGATCCAAAAAACACATAGAAATATGTCTGTAAATACTAGTGATGTGTGCCCTGACTAATTTGATTGCCATTTAAACAGAAGTTTTGTAACCGACTAGTTGACTAGTCTAAAGAGAAACCAACCTTCAGAAAACAGTAAAAAAAAAAAAAAAAAAAAAAAAAAATTATGCAACCCATTTAAAATACTTAATCTATTCCAAATCCAATGCTAAATTCTACTAAAAAGGGGCATTTATCTGCGACGTGCTCACCTTGAATTATGATCATTGTACATTAAATATAGAACATAACACGCATTCACTGAATCAACATTAGCGAATATTTAATAGACATATTTATTGAAAACAATTGAATGAACAGTGCAGGATCAATGGAACAACCCTAAAAGTATGTTCTAAACAGAAATCACCAAGTAAAAGTTACTTAACATATTAAAACAGTCAGGACATTGTTGAAAATAATTAACAGGTAAACTAAGCACTGAAAAGTTGCGCGTATTTCATGGCGTGCAGTCGTGCATTAACCATTGATCTAATATGACAGCTGTTCGGTAAAGAACGTTAACCAATAACAGTTAGATGTAAAAAAAATTCTATTTAAAATATGTAACATTAATATGACAGTAATTTAAGTGCAGCCTCTGTAAAAATATAAAGCCAAATGTAAATGTGTAAAAATTATTATCAGTTTAATAGGGGGAAATATTAACCAACTAGTAATTCCAGTGTCGACTAGCAGCATAAGAACCGTTTAGTCAACTAGTCTCGCACATCCCTAATAAATACACGGTAAAAGTACTTCCTACAACTCTATATGCTATATTCTGATTCTTGTAAAAGTTATACTGTAGTTTTGAGACCAAGATTTGACACCAAATTTTAAGTTGTTATTCAAAGAAAATATTTCCTTCCACTATAGCTCTCAAATCTCATGTTGTCTTTTCTCAAGATTTTTTTTTTTTTTTTTTTTTTGTTTAACTAGTTATTTTGTGTAGTTTGTTATTGGGAGTTTTATAAGGAGGGCCAAATTACTCAAAAATAAATAATTAAATACATAATGAAATCATTAAAAGATATATAAAATTATTAAATCAATCTTTAAATCACTAAAGGTGAGCCCACTGTTGTTGAGTGACATGCTGATACCTGTAATCCTAAAAATGAAATACAGGAAGATTTGTAATGTAAAATCCGCCCAAAGATAAAATTAAATAAAATGCTAAAATAAAAATGCATGCAAACTAGTGCTAAAATGAAATACAAGGGAAATTTAGGCCTATAAACAATTTGATTTAATGATTGATTTAATAATTTAATATTTTTAACGATTTCATTATGTATTTAATGATTATTTAAATCATTAAATATTTAATGATTTAATTTTCAGTAATTTTGCCATCCACAGTTTTGGTGTTTATTGGTAATTTTGCATAGATGTGTCGCTCTGGGGGTCATTACTATTTTTAACCTATTTTTAACCATTACTATTTCATTAAGGTTAACCTTTAAGTCTCAAATACGAGCATTGCAATTAAGGATATATCGGCAGTGTTAATAGAAAAACAAATTATGTTGTATGATTTACATTTCAGATACATTTATTTCTAATCTTTTCTCCACATTTATATTTTTACCACCTTGATTAATAATGAATTTTTTTTTTTTTATATCCCCTTTTCTCCCAATTTGGAATGCCCAATTCCCACTACATAGTGGACCCTAGTGGTGGTGCAGTGAGGGCAAGTCTCAGTTGCCTCTGCTTCTGAGACATTCAATCCATGCATCTTATCACGTGGCTTGCTGTTCATGACACCATGGAGACTCACAGCACGGGAGGCTTGTGCTACTCTGCGATCCACACACAACTTACCATGCACCCCATTGAGAGTGAGAACCCCTAATCATGACCATGAGGAGGTTACCCCATGTGACTCTACCCTCCCTAGGAGTCACTCAGCATGCCCTGGATTTGAACTCGTGACTCCAGGTGTAGTAGGCAGTGTCAATACTCGCTGAGCTACCCAGGCCCCCTGATTAATAATTCATGTTGCATAGCGCTACTGTTTATGATTATTTCTTCCTCATATAAATATGTCGAACATATTTCACTTAAGGAAATGAAAATAATATATACGATTGCAGTTAAAGCACAGAGCGGCTTTGTCACATCTGCACCCAGTCCTGCTCTCCACCACCAGAGGTCCTCCTCACCTGAATATTGACTCTCACTCCACACCTGTTTACGATTACACTGATTAAGCTCCCTGGCTATTTATACTCCACTCAATCTGTGTATCTTTGCAAAGTCTTGCCAGTCTCTCTGTAGTTGTTATTTCTGAGCGTTTGTCATCAGCCTGTATTCCTGTGTTTTACCCTTGCCTGTCTCCTTGGATTATTCTCTATTGCCTGTCGATTTGGATTTGTTTGAACTGTGTATTGCCTGCTTACCTGGTTATAACCCTTGACTGACTTGACTACTCTTTTTATTAAAGCTCTGCTAATGGGGCAGTGGTGGCTCAGCGATTAAGGCTCTGGGTTTCTGACCAGAAGGTTAGGGGCTCAAGCCCCAGCACTGCCAAGATGCCACTGTTGGGCCCTATCTGCTCCAGGGGCACTGTATCATGGCTGACCCCAGCTTAGCTGGGATATGCAAGGAAAAAAAAAAAAAGAGAGAATTTCACTGTATGTATGCAAAAAATGTATAATGTGTGACAAAATAAATGCTTCTTCTACCTCTGTGTCAAAGCCTGATTCATCACCAGTATTTTTTTTTATGATGCAATCCATCTGTGGTGATGTGTGCGTGGCCAAGCAACGTCTGTGGAGAGCAAGGCCAGAAGAGGAAGAATGGTAAGGATTGACACCTGTGTGAAATTATCTCAAACTGCTGTTCTGTGTTACAGTGAGAGCTGGATAGGGATAAGAGGGCAGTCCAGACCGCCAGAGAGCGAGAGCGACACACGAACCAGGCTGTTTGTGTGATCCGCTGTGCTGAAAAGCCATTAGTGTGTGTGTGTGAATACTGAAAATTATCAAGAATAAAGACTCGCATTGAATTGTTTGTCTGGCTCCCGCTTCCTCCTTGAAATGTATATACTAACATACTACACATTGAGCACTTGTTCAATCAATGCTGATTTCTCAAGCCATAATGACAACTCCAGAGAAATCCATGTGCAGCCTACCAAACTGACAGCCAGTGAATAGTTAAATGTGAAAATACAGTCGTAAAATAAATAATAACTGCCTCTTAAATCCTTGAATCTTATTATGGAAGGATAGATATTACTGCATGCTTATGTGTGTGTCTGTGGTTTCGAGAAAGAGAGCAAGTGTGTAAGGCATTTTGCATTCTTCCAGGCATTTCACAGTCTAAAGGAGCCGTTTTATTGGCTATCACACAAATCTGCCACTTGTTCAATATTTAATGAGCTGAACAAATGAAGCACAGAAAGGAATCTATGGAGTCTCTCTGTATCAGCAGTGACGCCCGAGAGGCTAGGCTTCATATCCAACACTCACATTGCTGCCAACTATCCTCTTCCTCAGCCATCTCAGGTGATTGTAATTTATTTCTTTGTTTGTTTGTTTGTAATACAGTTTCCGAAACACCTCATTAAAGCCAAATGAAGAGGTTGGTGTGAAATAACAGTTTGTGATTGCTGCTTTCAGTGTTCAACGAATAGTTCACTTAAAAATGACACTTTAGTCATTATTTACCATTCAATTTCATTGTAAGGGGAAAAAAAAAAAAGATGCAATGAAAGAGAATGATGACTGAAGCTTTCATTCTGTCTAACATATCCTTTTGAGTTCCACAGAAGAAAGAAAGCCATGCATGTTTGGAACAACATGAGACTGTGTAAATGATTACACACATTTTAATTTGGTGTGAACTATCCCTTTAAATGTTCAACTTTGTTGTTAATTAGTCACAATAGTTGAGTCTGAAAACTCGAGAGCATGTAGGACCCTGTTAACAATGAGTATAGGCTATATGTAACTTCATGAGTATCAGATTGGTGAATGCATGATGGATTTGCCTGAATAAACTTCATATGTTTGAGTGTGTACAGTTAGAGTAGTTTCATGTAATTTATAATAATTATAATTATATTTATTTATCACACATTTGCAGTGAAATTCTTTATTTTTTTCCCATCAGCCATGATATGGCACCCCTGGAACAGATAGGGTCAAGGGCCTTGCTCAAGGGCCCAACAGTGGCAACTTGGCAGTGCTGGGGCTTGAACCCCTGACCTTCTGATCAGTAACCCAGAGCCTTAGCCGCTGAGCCACCACTGCCTCATACAGTAGCCAGACTTTGGCAATCAGCCTAAAGTCCGTCCAACACTGCAGATTCATTTGACCAAGAATCTGCCTACGTAGGGAGGAAGAGACTGACTTGTAAAGCAACCAACCACAGTTTATGTTTTTACATGCTATTTGAAGTTCTGTTCATTTGAAATGTTGTAGAAATTTGGAAAGAATTTGGTGATGTGCAGGGCTTGACATTAACACCCGCCAACCCGCCAAATGCGGGTAGAAACGGCAGTGACGGGTATCTCCGTCACCCTTACTAGCCACTTTGGCGGGTGGCCACAGCCGAAGCAAAGTTAATTGTATTCATCTCGCGTCCAGCGTTTTATTAGCAGTAAATATGCTTCTTATATCTGACACACAGATCTCAGCGGGGAGAATGAGGCAGGTTTTTGCATGAACTGCCGCAGCACGCATCAGCATGCTCCAGAGATAGAACCAGAGCTCTGGGACATACATGATTCAGTCGGGCTTCGATATCGCGGCGGCCGGCGGAGACCACAAAACTTATGTGACCCATTTGAATTCTACGAAGAATATTTCAGTAAAAACCTCTATATGGAGGAAGTCGAACCTCTCAAACTGTTAGATAGCCCTGACAACATAAACAGCACTGACAAGGTAAAGAGATAACATTGCACCCTGCATCAACATAGATTACAAGTTTTTTTTTTTTTTTTTTTAAATACACCTAATCATCCAAACTAAAATGGTTTTACTGCAGTAACACTAACTGGTAACTGGTATAGATGCATATTAAATCGATTAGAGCAAATCTATAAGACTTTGTTTCATCATTCAGTCACCTTTATCTTGATCCAAACCCTTAGGACTTTCTTCCATGATGCAATGAAAGTAAATAGTGACTAAGTTTAATCTACCTAACATCTCCAATTTATAATCCATTGTGTACTCCATGGAATTATTAACTGCGAAAGTTGTAGTTAAAGGTTTCTGAACATGTTTAGGCTTAGTTTTTCATAACAAATACTATTGTTGATTTTTTAGGAAGACTATCTGTATTCGCCTAACCGCAGTAATGTGGAGTCATCCATGGTCTTCCCTGTGGCAATGACTTTATCATTACAAATGCCACCGTTAAAAAATGGAAGAACAATGGTGAACTTTCATAAAGGCAAGTACATTTTAGAATGGTTAAAGGGGTTCAAATCTGGACTTCCATAGTCCAATGGACAAATTATTGACAAAGTTTTACTCCTGTTCTGTCCCACTCTAGTTAACTGGTCATGTTTGCCTTTTGATATTCTAAGAAATTATTAAAATAAATCATTAGACTTGTGTCTTGCTGAACACAAATGTCCAAAACAAATGCATGCAGTTACAGTCTCCAGTTCGTTTCATCACTTTTTGTGGGACAAGGGAATTTGGCCAGTGAAAATACAGAGTAGCTAGTGACTTGGGAAGACCACTAGCCACAGTGGCCGGTTAGCCAAAAAGTTAATGTTAAGTCCTGGTGATGTGTTATGGAACTGTGTCACACTTCACTCAATACTCAATCCTGATTGGTTAATTCCACCTTTCATCGGTCTGATATTTCTTGAATCATGTTGCTCTCTCTAAATGGAAGCTTATACAATAATCTCAAATCAATATTTCATGTCTATTTTTTTTTTCTATTTTTTTTATTCGGCAAGTAGTTGAGTAATAAGTGGTAGTCAGATGGCCATTTTCACAATATACACATCAGCAGAACTCTGACGCAAACCGGAGGTTGAATTCAGCTGTTTCTGAATTCAGATCAACCGACTGACTGTAGATTATCATTTACATATTGTGGTCAACAAACCAGGAACTATTTCATATCAGTCATATAAAATTAATCAGCAACTTGGGAACCAGGATACCAAGAGATTTCATTATCATTACTATCGGACATATAATAGTAATTAAAAGAGGAAACATCAGTTGTGTGTTATTGCCTAATGCATATGGTAAATAAATAACATATTGATATTCTTCATGTACATCAAACAAGCAGCCTTCCACATTTTTTACATTCAAATTTATATTTTATTATTTTCATCCCTTCAGGTATTCTAGCTCTCATTCACATTCAGAAAGGAGACCGCTGGTATATACTTTTATCAGAATTTATTTCCGTCCAAAAGTAATAATGTAGTGGCGGTAATGATTATTTGACAGACACAACTCTGAAAACAAGCCAAAACCTTTTTTTTAAAAAAAAAAAAACCTGCTTGCAACCTCTAAGTAGACGACCCTTTCTCACTTGTCCCACTATCTGATGGTGCCATTGAGCTGTGATGAGCTGCATCTGAGCTTCTGCTCAGAGGTAAATGAGTCATTTAGTTCAGTGTCCTCTGATGGTCCAGGGTGGCATTAGGCTCAGATCACTTCAATAAGTCAATGATTGGTTCCTGCACGAAGGTGAGCATGATCTCTCTCACACATTTTCGGCTTCACCCAGGCTGCATCCCAATATAAATACTTATAGTACTTTTACTTTGAGTGTATAGTACACCAGCATTGGGTGCTGATACCATAGACCCTCTTGCCTGGGGTCCAAAATTAAAGAGAGAGTTCACCCAAAAATTTAAATTCTGTCAAAATTTACTTAACCTGATGTTAGTTCTAAACCCATATGACTTTCTTTCTACCTTGGAACACAAAAGGAGACATTAGTCACAATGTTAGCCTCAGTCACCATTCATTTTCATTGCATCTTTTTTTCTTTAAAATGAAAGTGAATGGTCACTGAGACTAAACAATCTACAGTACCTTATAACACCTTTTGTGTTCCATGGAAAAAAAAAGAAAGTCATACAGTTTTGTTACTGTATTGGTATGGTATATGTAAAAGAAGACCTCTCCAGGTCTACACAGGCAAATCCTCCCAAATCTATGGCACCACGATTTGTGTGTTTGTTTAGAGAGGTGGGCAATGAAGTCTCATGCTTTCGTAATCCTACAGTATATCCTCATCTAACCAGTAGCTCCATTTCTGTACTCATCCAACTGCAGCTAATTCACATCACAGTCAGCCAACACTTAACTTCCTTAACTGTTATTTGGGGCTGCTTTATTCCTGCCCTCTGTCTATTCATCACTCTGTCCCTCAGTCCTTCATTCACTCCATCACCTGCATCACTCTGTCTACATTCAAACAGCAGCAGAAAATGGTTTTATAAATGAGAGTGAAAACTGCATTCTATAACCGAACTGCCTCCCTTAAAGTAATAGTTCACCCAAAATTAAAATGATGTCTCTCCAAATCCCTATGACTTTCTTCTTCTTCTGTGGAAATCAAAAGGAAAACTTAATAATGTTTTACATCTTTTTGCTATATAATGAAAGTGAATAGTGACTTCAGGCTGTCAAGCTCCATTAAGGACAAAAAACACACCATAAAACCACAGTAATGGTAGTCAATGTGAATTCCAAAGACTTCTGAAGCCATACGTACACTTTGTGTCAGATTCACAGGTAAATGTTTAAACCTGCCTTCCGCACCTCCGCCGGTGCCTTCAGTTGTCCAGCTACAGGGTCATCAGCCAGGAGCCACCTATCACAGACATCTCCTGGTGTTGGGGCAGCGGTCAGGGACGTCTCCCCACCACCCCCTGCAGCTGGACACCGAATCCTTTCGGTTGCCTCTCGTTCTTGCTTTCCCATCAAGACATTCCTCCTTTCTCGCCGAGACATACCATACAACCAGGGTTCAATACGTGTCCAAGGCCTCTTCTCTGTTAGAAAAACACAAGCTATCAATCTCTGCCTACCACCCATCCAGTGCCTATACAGATTGAGTAGGAGAGCGACATGAGAGGCGAGCCACGAGACTGTGTCAGCCGCCCATCCAATGCCTAGTTTGGCCTGGTTTCACTACCCCACTTAATCCCCCTCCAGAAACCCCCGGATAGGGACTGAATGGGTCAGTGGAAATAATTCCTCCCCACCCCTTTCCTCTTCTACATGCTACCTCACCACATATCCCTATTGTTCCCTATTCCTACTTTCTCACTTCTGCACACCACACTTTTCATCCTTCCTTCTTAACCATAGCCAAAAGCTCCCTTTTTCTACCATTTCCTTCAGAGACTTCTTCAACGCTGATCCAAAGATACCAATGTTCTTCAACAGGTGCTGCACTGATGTTCCAATAAACCCTCAACATTCTATCTCCACAGGGTAAGTGGCAGACCTCCATCCATTTTCCCTGCACTCGGCAGCCACATCAGCATATTTTAGCTTCTTCCTCTCATAGGCTGCCTTCAGTTCTTCTTCCCATGGGACAGTAAGTTTAATCATTATGAATTTCCTAGCTGATGCTAACATGACACTATGTCTGGCCTCAAGGAGGTAATGGCGATCTCAGAAGGAAATTTTAGCTGCTGGCCAAGGTCGACCACCATTGAACAATCACTTACATGTGCCAGTATTGACTTTTCCTCCCTCCATGCCGTGCCTTGTACAGCACCTCACTTTTTAACAAACTCAATGTACTTCCTCTGAGGAGCATGATGGTTTGTTGGCCTTTATTCTACACACCTCAAGGATCAGGTGTGTGGAATAAAGCTTTCACATAACCTGATCATGCCGCCACCTGTACCGTCCTTGTTCCAAGGCGGTCTTGCACCCAGCCAACATGTGCAGCAGATTTGCTCTTGGGGCCTCACAAAGGGGAAAACTCTCCTTTACCATACCACAGAGACAAATTTCCAGGGCTTGGAAGAGTGTCACAAACTTAGCCTGGCCTGTGGTATCTTCCACAGGACACCCCATACTAAAACTCTATTAGTTGTATCATCCCATACTGTCCAACGCCCTTTCTGCTGCTGGCTGACTGCTCTAATTATATACCCTTCCTCTTCCATCTTAGTTACTTCTGTCACTACCATCGCTTTGTTTTTTAGAGGTTGCTGACCACAGTTTGGAGCCATCCCCCATCCAAGTCTTGCTCTTCCTGATTGGGTTCTTCCAACAATCTCTTCCTGCTTCAGTCTTGAAACCACCCTGTATACAACCTTCTCTGCCTTCCAAGCACGGCCTGTTCAGACCTGGGCTTGACAAGCCCTCACTGACTGGTCTGTTGATTCCCTTAGTTCTAAGAACAGCCTGGTCTTCTCCTGCTTGTAACCCAGTGTTATGGACTTTAATGGCAGTTGTAAGGCATTTCTTCCAAATAATACTACATCTGAAAGACAACGTGGCAAGCCCAGCCACTTCCTGATGTAACTGTTGGCCTTGGCGTCCATCCTTGCCACTGCCGCTGCAGTGATCTCACACATCTTTAGCGGCCATATCAGGTGATGATACAGTGTTAATAGGTAACACCAGACCTTGTATTTGCCTGGAAGATGACAGTTGTCTATCAGTTGGTGTGGAACTGATCCATAGGCATTTACCAGGTCCATCCAGACTATATGGAGGTCTTTCATGTCTCTCTTGGCAGACTGGATCTGCTCCCATATTACTGACATATGCTCCACACATCTAGGAAAACCTGGTACACCTGCCTTCTGGCAGCTTGTGTCTATGTATCTATTCTTCAGGAGGTAATCAGACATCATCCTTGCTACCACCGAAAATAAAATCTTTCCCTCCACATTTCCTCCACACTCCTATACTGACTTATGTTGGTGGAATCCTGTTCTTTGGGTATAAAGACGGCCACTGCCATTCGTCATTCCAGGGGTATGCACTGCTTCTGTCAGGCAACTCTCAGTAGTCTCCATAACAGTTTAAGAACTGTTGGGCACTGCTTATACAACCTATAAGGTATCCTGTTCGGGCCCAGGTCTAAAGTTGCCTTGGCTTTTTCTACCATTTGCCTTATTTCACTCAGCGTGGGTAGAGCTACTTCAAATCCCACTACTGGTTCTGCTGGCTGTGGGAGCTATCTGGGTGAGCCTAGTGGGCTGTCTTTAAAGATTTCTGGCAAATTTGAAAGGATCCTTGACAAATTCCATCTTCTCATGCTCCTTCCTTCTTCTCCACTGTCAAATTATCTCTGCCCTTCTCAAAACTGACAACCTAGCCCTTATGCCATCCCACAATACCTTCAAGCCCTCCTCATGCTCATCTGCTCTTCTCCATACCTTGCAAAGCTGCCTCAGTTCTTTCTGCCTCCTCTCTTCCCATCACCCTGGGACCATGCTTATTCACTGATGCTTCCCCAAATCTACTTACACATTATTCATAAACAATATCACTAAACATATTAAGCTTGGCCTCCACCCTGTTGCTGAGCACATTCTCCAAGGTGGAGCACAAGTCTTTGTCTAGCATGCTCCAGGCTTCATTATTAATAGATCTTGGCCAATTAATTAGTTTTCCTCTCCCTGGCTCCTTTTCATTGTCTTGTCTTCCCTCTCTTGTCTGTGGGTTAACAGTTGGATCCTCCTGCGGCTCACCTTGCAGGCATGACTTGTGCTGCTGGCAGTACTGGTCTTCTTGGTGACCCTCCACGACAGTGGATTCAGTAGTACTGTGGTGTTCAACCAGGCTCTGTATCCTTCTTGTCTGACCTGCTGCTGCATTGCAAGGTTGTGTCTGGGTGTTACTACCACATGACATCCTTCCTTGATGAATCTGCAGCCCCTTGTAAGTTGTTACCCTCATACACCCGCAGCTGCATTTCCAAAAGGATCCTTTGCTCATTGTCCATGGTCGTTCCAGTCGTGTCTGTAGAATCCATACTAATTGGTTCATCTTAGGATGGACTCTATGGACACAACTGGTGTAATAAATGTACTGAAATTAAAGTGGTTATTCACTCTCAAATCCAGTTTGGTCACAAGATGCACAAGAACCTACTAGGTTTTATGTCATTTACAACTTACCATATTTGATTTGCGTGCTATATAAATCGGAATTGATCAATGATTTGATTTTAGAGTGAATAACACTTACATTTCGGTCTGCTAATCACAGTAAATAATCATAAAGTGTCAAAAGACTTCATAAAGACTTCTTTTGCTGTGATGTTATGGTGTTTTTTTAAAGGAATGTTCCTGTTTCAATAAAAGTTAAGCTCAGTAAGCAGCATTTGTGGCATAATGTCGACTAGCCCATTGTTTAAAAATAAAAAAATAAAAAATGCAATATATAATATATATATATATATATATATATATATATATATATATATATATATATATATATTACAGTAAGGCACTTACAATGGAAGTGAATTGGGCCAAAACATGAACCTCCTAAAACCCCAGCATGACTGCTGTGTGCATTTTCCATTCCCCTTTTTGATTTGTAACTAGTAGCCCCTAAGAAACATGCAAAAAGTGAACTGTTTGTCCATAATGACCATCGTTATGTTTGGAGGAACATGGGTGAGGCATGCAAGCCGAAGAACACCATCCCAACCGTGAAGCATGGGGTGGCAGCATCATGTTGTGGGGGTGCTTTGCTGCAGGAGGGACTGGTGCATTTCACAAAATAGATGGCATCATGAGGAAGGAAAATTATGTGGAAATATTGAAGCAACATCTAAAGACATGAGCCAGGAAGTTAAAGCTCGGTCACAAATGCATCTTTCAAATGGACAATTGTCCTAAGCATACCTCCAAAGTTGTGGCAAAATGGGCAACAAAGTCAAGGTATTGGAGTGGCCATCACAAAGCCCTGACCTCAGTCCGATATAAATATTGTGGGCAGAACTGAAAAAGCATGTGCGAGCAAGGCGGCCTACAAACCTGACTCAGTTGCACCAGTTCTGTCTGGAGGAATGGGCCAAAATTCCAGCAACTTATTGTGAGAAGCTTGTGTAAGGCTACCCAAAATGTTTGACCCAAGTTAAATCAAATACTAACAAAGTGTATGTAAACTTCTAACCCACTGGGAATGCAATGAAAGAAATAAAAGCTGAAAGAAATAATTCTCTCTACTATTATTCTGACATTTCATCTTAAAATAAAGTAGTGATAATAACTGTCCTAATGTTTTCTTCGATTAAATGTCAGGAATAGTGAAAAGCTGAGTTTAAAGGTACTTGGCTATGGTGTATGTAAACTTCTAAATTCAACTGTATATATATATATATATATATATATATATATATATATATATATATATATATATATATACAGTACTGTGCAAAAGTTTTAGGCACTTAAGATATTTCACAAAAACATTTGTCTTAAGATGGTTATTTATACCTTCAGCTTTAGTGTTTCAAACATTACTTCTGCAAATAGAAAAGATTAGAATAGAAGAACAGGGCACTCTGCAAGAGATGGCATTGCCCCCACAGAGCCCCCCACTGAACATCGTGTCAGTCTGAGATTACATATAGAGACAGAAGCAATTGAGACAACCTAAATAGATAAAAGAACTATGGTGAATTCTCCAAGAAGCTTGGAACATCCTATCTGCCAGCAACCAAGAAAAACTGTGTCCAGGTGTACGTAGGAGAATTGGTGCTGTTTTAAAGGCAAAGGTGGTCACACCAAATACTGATTTAGCTTTTTTATGTTTACTAGACTTTGTATGATGTTAATCGATAAATGAAAACTATTTATGTCATTATTTTTGAAGACATCCTCACAATGCAAGATTTTTCACAAGTGCCTAAAACATTTGCACAGTACTGTATATATATATTTAAGTAATATCACACGAGAAAGAGTGCGATATGGCCCTACATCAGCACTGCTGTGATTCGGCCGCAGGCTGAGTGCCTTAGGTAATCACAGCAGTGCTGATGTAGGGCCATATAGCACGATTGCGAGTGTGATATTGCTTATATACAACAGTTCAATGAACAAGTAAATAAAAAAATAAAAAATTGGAAAAACTGAGTACGGTCATAAAAATGTATTTGTGCATGGAACTACTTTCTTACGCGATGATCAGAATCTGCTGTTGCTGGTTCAAACCAAATGATGCATCCAAGCCTTCGTTAGTAATTCAAAAATGTCACTTCAGAAATAGTATCACAGCTTGTGCTGTTTCTACCAAGTTATTGGATAAACAAGGATGGTTGTGTGTGTGTGTGTGTGTTTGTGTGTGTGTGTGTGTGTGTGAGAGAGAGAGAGAGAGAGAGAGAGAGAGAGAGACTGAGCATGTGCTATTACCTGTTGCCACTCCCAAGCAGAGATACTGTCAGCTTTCTGAAGATCAGCTTTCTCATTGGAAAAATAGCCGTCCAAGCGGGGGTATTTCTCCCTATTTCGCGGTAGCCGGTGCGCAAGAGTTTTTCACTATAGAAACCGCAATATCCTCTGCCATTTTGTCCTCTCCAATGTGGAAAGTCCAGTAAGAGGTATGCGCCATGACTGTGTAATTAATCAGTCTGTTGTGTCTCTCAGCTGTGATGAGCTGTAATGCTGAATTTGTTCGTTTAAAGCCTTTAAAGCTATTTCCTAGCTTTAGTAGTGTAGTACTAATACGAGCAATCACGTAGAGCTGTTGTATGTAAACATTGACTGATGCGGATTCACTTCACTTCATCAACTGGCTCATATTACACACAAAAAATATCTTTTGCCAACACCTGCTGGCTAACATATGTAATGTCAAAAAATTACATGTAAAGAGACACATATACAGTAGCTCTTAACACATCTGCACTGCTCTTACACTTTAGTTTAGAATGGCATGAACTCAACCAGAGTGATACACACAGTGAAGCGTCTGAGTGATGATGGTGTGAGACCATCAGTACTCATGGAATGTCTCTCGTCCGATCAGATTTGAAGACCAGAACTAACTGTTATGTGTGTGTGTGTGTATATATATATATATATATATATATATATATATATATATATATATATATATATATATGTTATATATGTTTTGTTTTGTTTTTGTTTTGTTTTTTTGACCAAATAGTTTTCCTAAAAATGTATGTCCACATATGTGGACAGTGAGACTAAGATGTGGAATTTTAAATAATATCGAGTTATAGAAAGTTATTTTAAATTAATTTTTTTACATTTTAATTAAAAGTTATTTACATGTTTTTTTTTTTTTTTTAAGAGTGTTGGTTATTCAAGATTTGAGACATTACAGACATTACATCAGAAATTAGCATACATAATTCTGATTCAACATATTGGCCAGCATCATCCAATCACTGCCAACCATGTTAAAATAAAATTATACATTATATATTCTGAATCTATTTACTGATTACCATTGTCCCATGTCTGCCAAACATGTTGAGTGGTCCAAACATCATCTGCAGCCTGAAACTTAACTTTAAATGGGTAGTTTGGATTGAATGCACTTATCTGCATAGAGAGCTATAGGATTCTCCCTTGCTCCCTTGCATACAGTCAACGAATGCGGTCACTGTGTTAAATAGCATAAATCACTCAAATTTTAAAAATGGCATATCAGATGAAACTAGAGACTTTAATCTTTTGACTCAAACAGATTTCATTGTAAAAACATAATTAGGTTTCTTACCAGATGTAGTAGTTTCAACCAAACACAAACTCCTCTGCGATCGCTGCCATGTTGTTTTGTCACATGACATCTGATATATCAAAAGTTTAGGTCGAAAGTTTAACCCTTTACTGACAGCACAGAGTCTCCTGAACTGAGATCAGTCAGTTTAAATTAATTAAATTATGTGCTGCTTATAGTGAAGCCAAAACACAACATCCACGCATTGTAATAAAATCACTTACTAACCTTATCTGTGTAAAGTTTGTCCAGTATCAGGATTGCGCTGTTCCATTGTCATGACAAGTAAGATATAATATTGCATGTAACTACACAGATAAGGTTAGTTAGCGATTTTATCACACTTAAATTATGTTTACGTCTTGTGGCTATACTTTTGAAACAGTGTATATTTTAGCATTTGGACTGGCCTCACTCAATTCCAATGTATGTTAATTAAGATTTTACGTGTGAACTCGCACCTCAATTGGGCTCGTTTATTAAATAACAATATGTAAATTTTGATAAGACTTTCCAGTTTTATGGAAGTCACCATCTTTGTTTTTTTTTTTTCTAAGTCATTGTCACTATGGTCAAATGCGTTATTCACGGTTATTGCAAAAAAAAAAAAAAAAAGAGGGATTTGAATTTGGTTACTTTCTACAGACAGCATTCAAATTTGCTCAAAAGGGAAATATGAATAATTAATCATAACTCGTTATAATTAATTATAAATATTTGGATCAGTTAATAGAATTAACGATGTAGCTGAATTAATATTACAATCAATTAATCTGTTCGTCCAGCGAACACTCAGTATTGATCATCTATCAACTCTCAAAAAGGATATTTTTCATGGCCACAGAAAAATAATCTTTCTTAGCATGTAGCTGTGATCAAATTATTGTTGATTTATAAGCAGACCAGAATCAACTCTGCAAGAATGTACACAAAAGCTTTATTTAACTAAATCACGAACACATAACTAATCTAAACAAACACATACACACAAATCAGGCATACATGGGAAATGGAGAAGTGAAAGTGAATGAAACCAGAACAGAACAGGGGAATGAAGTTATGAAAAGAGTCATATAACCATCTGAAAGGACCATCAGTTTCTTACTTCAAAGCACCTTTGTTAACAAAGGGGTTCACAGCTTATACTAAACCTCTGTTTAGTTAGTTAATTGTATGATACTTGCAATGCCTTGGCTGTTGAGAAAGCGCCCGGATGCAGTCTCAGGAGAAAGTCTTGATGATTCCTTGAGTCGATGGTGTTGAAGTTGCAATCAATTTCTTCCGCGTTGAATGAAGAAATGATGATGAACTTGCGGTGTTAGTTTGACTCTGTTATGGTCGAGGAAGTTACACATGGTTTGATGTGTTGAGGCCTGCCGGCCCGCGACCTCGCTTTCGGACCGGGTGTTTCCGGTCCCACATGAACAGCAACCAGGAGAAGAAGGAAGAGCGAGGGAGGTCACTCCGACAGTGCTCTTTAACTCCTGAGGGAGTTCACTCCTCTCGAGTTTGGCTTGACCAATGAGAAAGGTGCAATTTTCCAGAGGGAAAAGTTCCTTTGTTTGGAAGCTGACTCATTTGCATGATTGGAGTAAGCTGGCAGTTTGTACCCCTTTATGCTCTGATTAATATAACAAGCATATAATGCATGCTATAAGGCGGTGATATACACCAATGTGTAGGACGTCACACAAGGATTAATTTGATAGGAAGCATGATACCAATAATTTTACATTATCTAGTGGTTCTGTCAAAGCATGCATAAAACGGTATACAGTACAAAAGACACTATACGAGACAGTAATAATCATACACACAATGTCCTGGGGATATGCATGTTCATTTATAGAACAATTTGTCTATAAATTAATGAAGAAAAGTCTGTTTTATGGGCTTTATATGTCTTTCCTATGGGGGAATGGAGTGAGTTACTCTCCCCACATTCCTTTGCTTTTGCATGTGGCTACCTTCCCCCACCTGGAATGTCTCTGAGGTCCACTAGTTGCTGGACCAGTGTCAGCAAAGGGGGAGTAAAAGCTGATAATGATCAGTGGGAGAACAGATATCTTGGAGTCTGCTTGGGCCTACTTGGACTTTGCTTGTTACGGTCTTGAGACGTCAGTTGGATTATTCATTAAATAATGAATAATTGTGTGTCTGACTGGTCCAGATGCTACAAAACAGTTGTTTAAAAAGTACAATTTAAGAGTCACTCTTGTTAATAAATATGGTTGTCAATCCCCAAAACTTTGTGAACGTAGCCTTTGTCTTCCTCTCTCCTTTATTTTGAAGTGGCTCTCCAGCCTAGAGGCTCGGGGATCTGCTATCGTTTCCTTATTATGTTGGGAAATTCTCACGAGATTTAACATATTCTTCATCTTTACTCCATTCCTCCTCCTCCTCCCCTCTCTCTCTACCCCCTTATTTTCTTGCTCATTTCATTTTCTGTCTATTCCTCCTCATTCTAATTCTCATATTGTATATGTTCTCTCTCTGTGTCCCCTCTTTCTCTATGCCTCCCCAAATCTCCTGGCAGTCTTTTGAACTTACAGTCCAGTCCATCTGTTTTCATTCATTAGAGCAGATCTGCTTGTCTGGCTATCTGACACTTTTTTCACGTTGTACTGCACAATGTAATTAAGAAAGGCTGGGGAATCATGTCTGCGGAGCCCGACCATACGCTTCCTCAACCCCTCTGCTCGTCTCCCCTTCACCCTTCTCCTGCCGCTCTCCTGCTTTCTCCGGGATCTGGTGCTGTAGATGGTTAAAGGAATAGTTCATTAAAAAAATTAAGCTTCTGTAATGTTTTTCTCACCTTCTTGTTGTTCTAGTCCCATTTGCTATGTTTCTTTTTTTTTTTTTTTTTTTTTTTTTTTTTCATGGAACACATAAGGAACATTTTTGAAGAATCTTCACTTAGCTCTATTCCATTTAACAAATTCATGGTGACCATGGCTGTCAAGCTCCAAAAAGGACCAAAAGAACACCATACAAGTGCCATAAAATTAGTCAGAATGACTTGTACACTATATTACAAGTCTTCTGAAGTGATTCGAAAATTTCCCCCTCCATTGCAGCTCTCAAATGAAATGTTAGACGTTAATGACTTCAAACTTAACTTGGGTATCTCATGACCAAGCATCATTGATGTCAAATGTCTAATGGTGCCATATACTATGATTTGAGAGCTGCAACAGAGGGGAAGATATGCAGCCTTCAAATGGAATCTGAAATATCGTAATTACGAGTTTCGAGCACATGAATGAGCAAGCAAAGTCATATTTACTAATGGGAAACTTGGATGATACTAGATTTCACAAATTTTGATAATGGATTTATAATTTTTGGTATAGAGTGAAATATAACTATATTTGTAATTGCCAAAACCTTGCCTTCGGCCAATTCAATGTTAGTAAACCCACAAAGTTATAAGTTAAGAGAGTGTTTCTGATTCTTAAAGTGTAGCCTGCTCCCCAATTCATTTTTGCTGTCATAGAGACAGGTGTGGTTTCTCAGGACATCTGTTTTATAGCTGTCTGACAGTAATAACATTTTATGCATGATATTTAAAAAAAAAAAAAAATGCTTACAGCACCTATAATACAAATGTTTAATCTGAAATATTAATGCAAAAGCAAGACAATTTCATATAAATGTATGCATCTGAAGACTGAAAGACTGAACATACAAGTAAAACTCTAGAGAAAATATATTGGTTCGGTTAGCATCCTCATCATCATCAGCGTTCTTGAAGTCGTTGCTGTTCCCCTCTATTGACATTCACAAATGTCCATGAAAATACAGTACTCTCTTTACCAGTAAAACTAAATGTCCCACTCATTACTCTGAAGTTGGGGTTGTCCAATTATGTGTATGCTCAGTTTTTGCTGTTTAAAAAGAAGGCCAGATTCTGCTGATAATGACCATATTTCTAATCAGGCACCTGACTGAGGCGCCCATACGCTGTTGAACAGACCGGACTCAGTGTGTCTTTGTAGTGGGCAGCTTGTGTCAGCATGCTTCTCTTCCACACAGTACCTCCAACAGTGGAAAGAGGACAGGGCTTTACCCCTCGCCTTTCATTACATGTGTCGTTAACAAAGAGAAAGATCTAAAAACCTGACATATTTATTGTTGGAGTTGTTGATCTGTATCTGTTTTAGATTTGTAGGTTGCATTATTAGTGTTACTGCTTGGGGCGCAAAAATACCGAACACTAGCATTAAGTATTTTTCTCTTTCAGGTGGACTACTCTCATGGTTGAGCAAAAGTTTGAAGGAAATCTTGCTAAGCAAGTTAGTTAAAGGGATAGTTCACCCGAAAATGAAAATTATCTCATCATTTACTCACCCTCATGCCATCCCAGATGTGTATGACTTTCTTACTGCAAAAAACAAACAAAGATTTTTAGAAGAATATCTCAGCTCTTTAGGTCCATGTAATGTAAGTGAATGTTGGCCAAAACTTTGAAGGTCCAAAAAGCATATAAAGGCAGCATAAAAGTAATCCATAAGACTCCAGTGGTTAAATCTGTGTCTTCTGAAGCGATATGATAGGTGTGGTTGACCAAAAGACCAATATTTGAAGCTACACTATGCAACTTTGTTTAGTTAAAAAATTACAAAATGTTATTAATGAGAGAGTGCAACAAAAATCCATCTTCTAAACCATGTCTTTACCCAAATACACTTTGATAAACCTATAATAATTATATTATATTATAAAAATTTTAGAGCTGTTGGAACAGATTTCACAGGATATCGCATACATGCGTCATTTGCCCATGCGTATTGAAGTCATATCCATACACAGAGAAAATAAGATCCGGCTACTGTAGCGCTTGTGTGGGAGTAGCTGAAGCTGAAAGTTTGTTGTCACAACGAACGAGAAAAATTGACCATGGATCATTCAAATGGCAAACCTCCAGGAAATCACTTTGTAAAAACAAAGAAATCCCGAACAGAGCAGAGTCCACAAGCAAAAATTGAAAGCGACAGAGTCCTAATAAAACCCGAATCAACATGGGCTTGGCTTTTCAGAGGTGACGACAACTCCGAGATCTGAAAGGATTTAAAAATGACCCAGAGATGGCTTTTTTCTTACTTAAGATATTATATTGATATCGTTTATGCATTGTTGTGTAATCACACACACACACACACACACACACACACACCGTGTGTGTGTGAAGTGAAATACAATAATTACACTGTAATCGGTGCAGAACTTTGCACTTTCTAGCACACATGTGTATTTTTCTTTATAACGACAATCATTTACATAAATAAATCCTTTAGTCCTAGGCTTGCCAAGGGCATGTGAGTCTTGAAATTATGTTGACCACTGGTTGGTAACAATGACAATATATTAGTTACTATCGTGGTCTATTTGGCCAGAATATCCTGCAGTTATAAAAACTTGACAACATTTGACCTTATCAGACTAGCAATCATTGTGTCTAATGTTAACAATTGTTGCCTAACTTTTGTAACGTCATTAATTTCAAAACATCAATGTTTCCAATAAGTCAAAACAGCAGCATAAGATATGGCACTTACCTGCTCAGGTGACATGTTTTCGGATATTCGTCTTTTCCTTTCTTTCATTATTTAGTTGTCCATACGCTCTGATAAGATGTCCTGTATTCATGTGCACACCGGTGTCTCGAACCACATTCATCCGCACAGAGGAGCAGAGCCGAACCACAACCAAAACAATGTTCTTCTGCAAGACACATGCAGTTTTATTTTTTAACCGCTAGAAGGCCAAAAGTTACATAGTATAGCTTTAAGTCCTTTTTTATTATAAATTCTCCTCCTTGCCCAGTAGGTGGCAATATGCACAAAGAATGTGAATCACCAAAAACAAAAGAAAAAGAATGTGACAGCAAAAGTGAAAGTGGAGATTTATAGTAAAAAAGGACATTAATAATGATCTGTTTCTCACCCACACCTATCATATTGCTTCAGAAGACACAAATTTAACCACTGGAGTCTTATGGATTATTTTTATGCTACCTTTATATGCTTTTTGGACCTTCAAACTTCTGGCCACCATTCACTTGCATTACATGGACCTACAGAACTGAGATTAATATTTTTTTGTTCAGCAGAAAAAAGAAAGTCATACACATCTGGGATGACATGAGTAAATAATGAGATAATTAAATATTTTGGATGAACAATCTCATTAAACTGTTAGCTACCTAATTAAAGAAGTGTTCACGGTTCAACAGTTTAGCCAAAGTTAAGCTCCGTCGACAGCATTTGTGGCATAATGTTGGTTAACACAAAAAGTTTTTTTCGAGTTTACAGTCACTGAACTTGGAAGTGATAAATTCTTCTTTTAAAACTTGTGTATTATTTGTGGTGTAAAGTTGTTTAAATTATTTGCAGTAATTTTAGGGTTCACATATTATGTCCTTATGACAACAAAGTCGTAAAATTGGATGTAACATTCCACAGAAACGGTGAGTATTTTAAAGTTTACGGATTGGCTCCTTTCACTTCCATTGTAAGTGCCTCACTGTAACCCAGATTTGTACTTTTTTAAAGAAAAGGAGGGATAAGATTAAAGTAATTTTTGTGATAATCAACATTATGCCACAAATACTTTCAATGGAGTTTAACGTGTACTGAACCCAGATTTGTTGCTTTAATAACATATTTGGTTTAATGGCACAGGCAATTTATTTCACCCCCTTGATTACTAATAATTGCGTCTGTGTTCAAATAATATGTTTGTTTTTGGCCTTAAAATACTGTCTAGGTAGGCAGCTCACTAGGTTTTGGAACAGCATAAACCTACCTAAATAAACAGGTAACACTTTATAATAATGGTCCGTCATTAGCTGGTCATTATGCAGGAATTAATGCAGGACAAATGAGTAGTACTACATTAACACTTTAGTTACTACTATTAACTAATATGGAAACACGATTAATTAATCAGTAAGTAATAGTGAACTGATGACTGAGGTAGTTCATTGTTAGGTAATCAATAATTGCTGAATTTGATTTGTCTCATTGAGAACTATTAACTAACAATGACTAATTTAAAATAACTACTAATTAATCAAAACATTAACATGTGTCTAAAATGTGCATGAATATGTTTTTATTTTGAACAAAATCATGAAATGTGCCTTCAGAGAAACATGCAGCTCATGGGTGTTCTTTATGGAAATTAATTTATGAATATAACAGCTCTCTAAATCAAGGCTACAGTGTCTGGTAGATTATCATAGTCAGTTTAATTTACAGACATATAGGGATGCATGTGCCCAACCTGTGTATTCCTTGGGATATCATTTCTGTTCATTACAAATTATTAACTTCGGCATGTTGGATATTGCTGGAGGTCTTTTTCAATAATTTTGGTAACCCATAAGTAATGAGTCAAGTGTTACCACATAAATATGAAAGAATTACTAATGATCTGGACCATTATTTTAAAGTGAGGTTCGTGGTAACGCATTATTATTGAATGAGATCTTACTGTTTCGTTTCTTGGGAGTTAAAGGGTATCTGGACCATTATTATAAAGTGAAAACACATTATAAACCATTAGTAGTAACTGAGGTGTTACTTGTCAGTTAGTAATAAACACTAATGTTTTTTTTCCAAAAAAAAAAATCTGGTGCGATTGCTCTGTTAGTGCGGTTCATTTGCACAAGTGTGAACACTGCCATCCGAACCTTGGTGTGCACCAAACAAGCGGACCGAGACCCTCTGAAGGGTGGGTCTCGGTCTGCTTCCAAACGAACTCTGGTGCGGTTCGACTGATATATGAACACAGCATGGACCAATGATGTCTAAACGGACCAACAACAGGAAGTAATTTGCCGTACTGACCTCAAGCATACCTGGTTCTTCTCATCATATTTGCTATGTTGCCCATTACAGTTCAGTACAGGCGTCGGAACCGGCGTCTCCTTGCAGCAAATCTTCATTTGTGTGTGCAACAGAGGAGTTCCTGGTACTGTTTTGACACCACCATATATACAGTTGTGCACAAAATTTTGCATACCCTTGGAGAATTGGTAATATATGTACCATTTTTAAAGAAAACATGAGTGAGCAGGCAAAACACATTTATTTTATTTCTTATGGGATTCATATTCAACTGTAGGTTATAACAGAATGGCACAATTATAAAACAAAACATGGCAACAAAGAAAAATAATGAAATGACCTCTGTTCAAAAGTCTGCACACCCTTAGTTCTTAATACTGTGTATTGCCCCCTTTAGCATCAATGACAGCGTGCTGTCTTTTGTAATAGTTGTCTATGAGGCCCCAAATAATTACAGGTGGTATAGCTGCCCATTCGTCTTGGTAAAATGCCTCCAAGTCATGCAAAGTCTTTGGTCGTCTTGCATGAACCACACGTTTGAGATCTTCCCAGAGTGGCTCGATGATATTAAGGTCAGGAGACTGTGATGGCCACTCTAGAACCTTCACCTTTTTTTATGTAACCACTGGAGGGTCAACTTGGCCTTGTGCTTAGGGTCATTGTCGTGCTGGAAAGTCCAAGAGCGTCCCATGCGCAGCTTTCATGCAGAAGAATGCAAATTGTCTGCCAGTATTTTCTGATAACATGCTGCATTCATCTTGCCATCAATTTTCACAAGATTCCCTGTGCCTTTAGAGCTCACCATCATGCTTCACAGTGGGGATGGTATTCTTTTCACTATAGGTCTTGTTGACCCCTCTCCAAACATAGCATTTATGGTTGTGACCATAAAGCTCTATTTTGGTCTCGTCACTCCAAATTACAGTGTATCAGAAGCTGTGAGGCGTGTCAAGGTGTTGTCGGGCATATTGTAACCGGGTGTTTTTGTGGCATTTTTGGCGCAGTAAAGGCTTCTTTCTGGCAACTCGACCATGCAGCTCATTTTTGTTCAACCACACCGTCTTTTTCCAGAGCAGCCTGTATTTCTCCTGAGGTTACCTGTGGGTTTTTCTTTGTATCCCGAACAATTCTTCCGGCAGTTGTGACTGAAATCTTTCTTGGTCTACCTGACCTTGGATTGGTATCAAGAGATCCCCAAATTTTCCACTTCTTAATAAGTGATTGAACAGCACTGACTGGCATTTACAAGGCTTTGGATATCTTTTTATATCCTTTCCCATCTTTATAAAGTTCCATTACCTTGTTACGCAGGTCTTTTTACAGTTTTTTTCTGCTCCCCATGGCTCAGTATCTAGCCTGCTCAGTGCATCCAAGTGAGAGTTAACAAACTCATTGACTATTTATACACAGACACTAATTGCAATTTAAAAAGCCACAGGTGTGGGAAATTAAACTTTAATTGCCATTTAAACCTGTGTGTGTCACCTTGTGTGTCTGTAACAAGGCCAAACATTCAAGGGTATGTAAACTTTTGATCAGGGCCATTTGGGTGATTTCTGTTATCATTATGATTTCACAAGGAGCCAAACATCTATGTGATAATAAAAGGCTTCATATGATCACTATCCTTAAATAAAAGACAGTTTTTTTTTTTTTTTGCATGATCAGTAATATTTTCAAAATCAATGCCAAAATTTCACAATTTCTGCCAGGGTATGCAAACTTTTGAGCACAACTGACATAAATCCAACGAGCCCAGCAGCCAGCATTGTTTTGGATGTTCGGCAAGTTCCGTCGCAAAATTTATGTCATAAAAGCTGTCCAATCAGGTTGTGACCTTATGCTTATGCCTTTTGTTTTGTATCTTTAGGTTCAGTGTTAAAAATGCCAGTGTGAACGCTTAGCAAACCAGGACTAAATGTGTCATTTTCTTTTTTGGTCCGGACCAAAAGAACCAAGAGAACTGAACTACAAGTGTGAACACACCCTTAATCAAACAGATAGTTAACAAACATTCACAGACATTCAAAAAAAAAAAAAAAAAAAAACATTTCTGGCATTAAATTATGAATCATTGAAATAACTGAACATAATTGCATACTTAACTAAACACAATGTCTTTTCGCAAACCTTTAGCAGGATAATGTTTTTAATGGCTGGTGCTCACGGATAATACATGTTTTAAAAGTCTTATCTCTTAACATAAAGTAAAATAATAAATCAAGATAAATATTAAAATAATGTGTTCAAAGGACAAGTACATTAATCTCCACAAGACTTCTACAGAAAACCAGAGTAAACCGTCGTACAGTTATGAGGCTGATTCCACCTATCTGTGTAGGCAGTCCACTCAGTAAATACGTACAGTTTTTATCAAATTAATTTGACATGTTTCCTCATTTGCCTATGTTCAATCTGAATAGAACAGAACTTATGTTAAAGTTTAAACACTTTTTGTAAGATTAACTTAACAGTATCTATGACAAAAAAAATCATTGTAAAAATATTTTGTAAAAAAAAAAAGTTTTTTTCCATTAATTAATAATGCGTTACCATGAACCTCACTTTAAAATAATGGTCCAAATCAGTAGTAATTCCTTCATATTTATGTGGTAACACTTGACTTTATGGGTTAACAAAATATCTAACATGCCGAAGTTAATAATTTGTAATGAACAGAAGAGCTATCCCAAGGAATACACAGGTTGGTCACATACATCCCTATATTTCTGTAAGGTAAGCTGACTATGATACTCTACCAGACACTGTAGCCTTTAGAGAGCTTTTATGTTCATACATTCATTTCCACAAAGAACGCACGTGAGGCGCATGTTTCTCTGAAGGCGCATTTCATGAACTTGTTCACAATAAAAACATAATCATTCACATTTTAGGCACATGTTAATGTTTTTATTAGTAATTAATTAGTAGTTATTTTAAATTAGTCATTGTTAGTTAATAGTTCTCAATGAGACAAATCAAATTCAGTAATTATTGATTACCTAACACTGAACTACATCATTCATCAGTTTACTATTACTTACTGATTAGTTAATCGTGTTTCCATATTAGTTAATAGTAGTAACTAACGTGTTAATGTTGTACTACTCATTTATCCTGCATTAATTCCTGCATTATTACCTATTAATGACGGACCATTATTATAAAGTGTTACCAATAAACACCACACTCTCTTTGCTCTTTTGTCCTGCCTATCTAAAATAAATTCAGTTATTCTCTGCCCTCTCTTCTTTGTGAGATTGAGTCTGTACTCACTATTTGCAGTGAGTGTGAGTGACAGAACCACCACAGGGGACAAACAGCCACAGCGGTGAGACTATGTATCTCTGACCATATCTTACACTGTGACTGTGTCCAGGTCTGCCCTCGAGTAAACAGTGCAAAGATGAATTAAGCGCTACCACATAAATAAACCTGAACTTTGACCTTAGAAGATGACTCAAAGAATAAGACACACTCTTTGGCCCCTGTGGTGATCACCACCACATAATTTGTTGCAGTGACTGGAATTGTAAACATCTTTTAAGTATAGAACTCTTCCCTGTAAATCTCAAGGAGGGATCTCACGGCCTCCATCAGTGGATGCTGGGAATTCCATAAGGAATAGCAACCTACTTCTGCTATATATGAATATGTTTGAGAGGAGACCAGAACAATGGTCTCCAGACCTGATTGCAGGTGAAATTTGTCAATGTCATCAGACTGGAAGAGAAGAATTTGGCAAATATTTTATTTGATTTTTTCCCTATGAGAGAAATCCATCTGCCATCTACACTCATTTCAAAGGAACTGTGTTGAAATGGAATATCTTCATAATGATGTGAATGAATATCTAATACATTCATTCTCAGCAGACATATGTGTCATATATCCACTAACTTAAGCATCAATAGGAGACTATATGAAAATAATGCTTTTGTGTTATGTTACTTTATGCTTCATTACTTCTTCAGAATTTCCAACTTCTTACTTGGCAAAGTGCAACAGAATGCCACTTGAATTTGCACATCCAACTTATATGGATTTGATATTAACAGTTCAGATTTCACAGAGATGTGGGTGTATGACATTATATGAATATGGCAGCATGACATAATTAAATCTGTTTAGTAAATGTTTCAGTAGACAGGTGTATAAAAGATGATACCCTCTCTGTTGATAATCATTCATCTGAAGGACAAATGCTAGCATTGCATAGTATAAACTTTCCTCAACAATTTGTTTGGTTATTTGGAGATGTCTTTGTTGACAATTAAGTAACAACAAAGTTAATGTTTCCATGATCAATAACCCCATAATGTTCAAGCCAATCCATGCCCTTGGTCAACAGTACATTTTAAAATACAAATATTATTTATTTATTTTTTTATTTTTTTGTAGATCCAGTAGATTGGAATATTAACATTGTATCATACACAGTATAGTTTTGGACTGTAAAATATACATGGCAACGTATTATGTCATCTTCTGAATATCAAGAAATGGAACGCTTTTGTGAACGAAAATCAGAGATATTAAGTAGGAATTTCCCACATTAGACTTTGAATGGAAGACAGGCCCTCTAGAGCAGTGGTTCTCAACCAGGGGGTTGGGACCCACTAGGGGGCCTCAGTAAACTTCCAGGGGGGCCTCAAGATCTCCTAATATTTTCTAAAATATGGTAGATTATTATACTTTTTATATATTTATTATTATTCAACTTACTGAAAATGCTAAAAAATAAATATCTCCCTTCAATAGCTTGCTTTTTATGAACAATATACAGTTCTATACATTTCTGGAATCACAAATTTATCATGATTGTTTTAATCTGTTGACGCTAGTAGTTTCTTTCATTATAAATCTTTGAAAACAAGCTTTGTCATCATTACAGTAGAAATATCAAAGGAAATGTGTTATATTAAATATATATTAAAATATAAATATCTAATTGCTTACATGGGGGGCCTTCGAATATTTTATTAGACAATGGGGGGGCTTGGAGTCAAAAAGCTTGAGAACCACTGCTCTAGAGTGCCAGAGGACCCACCCATAAAAATGTTGTCTTACCTATATACCTGTAAATTTGGTAAATATGTATTTCATTAAATGAAGCAGCAATAGTGTAGCATACTGTCTAAACACTTCCTGTCTTACAAAAATATTCTTATGTTTCACAATATGTCCTGCATATTACATCATCTGAAAGACACCCACAGGCTGAGGTCTGTCCTGCTATTAAAACAGTTACTGATGCTTATTATTATTCACTTTAAAAGGATTGCAGTGTGTCCTTCTCCTAGCTGTCCTGCTAAGCAGCGGCTTCACCACTACCTACAGACATCCACAGTTAATTTGCAAATCTCTCCCCACATTCTCCCCAACTTGTATAATAGAGCATTGATTTAGGGAAGTCTATTGGACAAAGAGCCTATTTCACCATTGCCTGGCTTAGGAGGACTAACAGAAGTCGTGATTAATTGTAGGGCATTTGTATAGGATAGTAAATGTCCAATAAAGTGTTGCACCTTTGGCGTCTCTGTTGTAGATTTTATGTAGGCATCTACTGTAATCTTCATTAAAAATGACTTGGATTGCATGATTATGATGTAACATGTCATTTAATATTTATTAAGTTCTGGCACATTAAGCGACGCAATGTTGGTATTAAAGGGATGGTGCGCCCAAAAATGAAATTATCTCATTATTTACTCACGCTCATATTGTTCTAATCAGTATGTTGTAATTTGTTTTCAGTGAAACTTAAAAGTGGAAATTTGGAAGAATCTTTACACAATTTTCCGTATATCGACAGTTCATAGTGATCACGGCTGTAAAGCTTTAAAAAGGACAGAAACACCATTACAGCACAACAAAATTTGTCAATATGACCTTAATAATTGTATTTATTTATCACACATTAAACATTTTGCACATATACAGTGAAATTCTTTTTTTTTTTTCACATATCCCAGCTATAGCACCCCTGGAGCAGATAGGGTCAAGGGCCTTGCTCAAGGGCCCAACAGTGGCAACTTGGTAGTACTGGGGCTTGAACCCCTGACCTTCTGATCAGTAACCCAGAGCCTTAACTGCTGAGCCACCACTGACCTTGTGTATGATTGTATGGTCCCTTGATCCTACCACGGAAATAAAATGAATAAAAAGGTAATTCTGGCTGTATATCTCATAATTCTTAATTTATTTCTTGTAATTCCATTTTATAATTTGCAAATTGCAAGATAACATGTCACATTTGTGTAATATTAACTTGCAATTGCTAGTATAAAGTCACAGTTGTGAGTTTATATCTCACAAATGCAATTTTATAACTCATATAAACAAACAAAAAAATAACATTAAAAAGGTATTTCTGACTTTATTTATATATTCACAAAGCAATAATATGGAAATTGGATCCTGCCACAGAATAAAAAAATATTAAAGAGGCAGTTCTGGTAATAAATAAATTATTTCACAACTGCATGATATAAACTCACAATTGTGAGTTATAAATTGGCAAATGCAAGAAATAAAGTCAGAATTGTGATATAAAGTTGAAATTTCTAGATGTTAATTTGCAATTGCATGATATAGTCGCAAATGCCATATATAAAGTTTTAATTGCACGATATAAATTCAGAATTGTGATATAAAAGTCGAAATTGTGAGATATTAAGTAAAAATTGCAACTTTATATATGGCAGTTGTGTTTTTATATATCACAATTGCGACTTTATATCATGGAATTGTGAAATGATATCTTTATAGCCAGAATTGCCTCTTTAATTCTTTTTATTTATTTATTTATTTTTATTTCATGGCGAGATCCAGCTTACAAATGATTGCTTTGTGTGAGGAACAAACTGAAATGCAAGTATTTCTTAAGCGATAATCTTTCCCTCCGCCGAAGCTTTGAAATCTTCTCGCACTCGTGTTCAGATAAAAAAATTTCACATTTACACCAAATGCCATGGTTGTATGGACTAATTTTTTCGGGGTTTTATTATTTATTTATTTATATATATATATATATATATATATATATATATATATATATATATATATATATATATATATATATAAATATACAAAGAAGTGGAATATATATATATATATATATATTTAGAGCTTGACAGCCCACGATCACTGTAAACTGTCGTCATATAGAAAAGAGCTGCGTTAAAATTCTTTAAATATTCTTCTTTTGTGTTCCACAGGAAAAATAAATAAATAAATAAATACCAGCATACAGGTTTGGAAAGAAATGTGGATGATTAAATATTTTTTTGGGAGAACTTTCTTTAATACTAACATTTATCCATATGTGCCAGATCTTCATGAATATTAAATGATGTGTTACATCATGCTTATGTGTGCAAGAGAGAGTAGAGAAAAGGACTGAGGGGAAAAAAGAGAGAGAACGAACGAGAGATGCCGTTTAGTACAGGCTAGAATGACGACACACATGGCTTACTTTCAAATATTTTGTTTTTATATTTCTGCTACAACAACTTTCTGATATATTTTGGGCCCAATTAGTACATTTTCTTTAAGATAAAGGGATATTTTAGTATGCACAAAGTGCATAATTAATGTGCCCAGAAAGTTAAATGTCCTCTGGGTGTTAAGTGTTAATTGCCTTGGCAAATTAACATTCCCGCCCTAACTCCTCACTTCCTGAAAAATGCTGAAATACACACCACATCTATTCAGAGAGAGAGAGAGAGAGAGAGAGAGAGAGAGAGAGAGAGAGAGAGAGAGAGAGAGAGAGAGAGAGAGAGAGATGGGGTAAATAGCTTCCTTGTTGATCAGACTGTCGGGGTTCTACAGTGCATCCGGAAAGTATTCATAGCGCTTCACTTTTTCCACATTTTGTTATGTTACAGCCTTATTCCAAAATGGATTAAATTCATTATTTTCCTAAAAACATTCTACAAACAATACCCCATAATGACAACGTGAAAGAAGTTTGTTTGAAATCTTTGCAAATTTATTAAAAATAAAAAACGAAAAAAATCACATGTACATAAGTATTCACAGCCTTTGCCATGACACTCAAAATTGAGCTCAGGTGCATCCTGTTTCCACTGATCATCCTTGAGATGTTTCTACAACTTGATTGGAGTCCACCTGTGGTAAATTCAGTTGATTGGACATGATTTGGAAAGGCACACACCTGTCTATATAAGGTCCCACAGTTAACAGTGCATGTCAGAGCACAAACCAAGCCATGAAGTCCAAGGAATTGTCTGTAGACCTTTGAGACAGGATTGATTCGAGGCACAGTTCTGGGGAAGGGTACAGAAAAATTTCTGCAGCATTGAAGGTCCCAATGAGCACAGTGGCCTCCATCATCCATAAATGGAAGAAGTTTGGAACCACCAGGACTCTTCTTAGAGCTGGCCGCCTGGCCAAACTGAGCGATCGGGGGAGAAGGGCCTTAGTCAGGGAGGTGACCAAGAACCCGATGGTCACTCTGACAGAGCTCCAGCATTTCTCTGTGGAGAGAGGAGAACCTTCCAGATGAACAACCATCTCTGCAGCACTCCACCAATCAGGCCTGTATGGTAGAGTGGCCAGACGGAAGCCACTCCTCAGTAAAAGGCACATGACACCCCGCCTGGAGTTTGCCAAAAGGCACCTGAAGGACTCTCAGACCTTGAGAAACAAAGATTGAACTCTTTGGCCTGAATGGCAAGCGTCATGTCTGGAGGAAACCAGGCACCGCTCATCACCTGGCCAATACCATCCCTACAGTGAAGCATGGTGGTGGCAGCATCATGCTGTGGGGATGTTTTTCAGCGGCAGGAACTGGGAGACTAGTCAGGATCGAGGGAAAGATGAATGCAGCAATGTACAGAGACATCCTTGATGAAAACCTGCTCCAGAGCTCTCTGGAACTCAGACTGGGGCGAAGTTTCAACTTCTAACAGGATAACGACCCTAAGCACACAGCCAAGATAACAAAGGAGTGGCTCCGGGACAACTCTGTGAATGTCCTTGAGTGGCCCAGCCAGAGCCCAGAGATCTCTGGAGAGATCTGAATATGGCTGTGCACCGACGCTCCCCATCCAACCTGATGGAGCTTGAGAGGTCCTGCAAAGAAGAATGGGAGAAACTGCCCAAAAATAGGTGTGCCAAGCTTGTAGCATCATACTCAAAAAGACTTGAGGCTGTAATTGGTGCCAAAGATGCTTCAACAAAGTATTGAGCAAAGGCTGTGAATACTTATGTACATGTGATTTTTTTCTGTTTTTTATTTGTAATAAATTTGCAAAGATTTCAAACAAACTACTTTCAAGTTGTCATTATGGGGTATTGTTTGTAGAATTTTGAGGAAAATAATGAATTTAATCCATTTTTGAATAAGGCTGTAACATAACAAAACGTGGAAAAAGTGAAGTGCTGTGAATACTTTCCGGATGCAATGTACATTAGATCAGCTGCTCTGTGAGTATGTGTTTGTTTCCATGTGTGTTTGTTGTCATTTCAGTTTGACAGTTCACTTGTTTGGCTTGAGTGATTGTTTCATTAAGATAATTACTTGCACCGACTCCGCTAACATTATCTCCACCCAGGGGCAGATTGGCCATCGGGAGAACCGGGACTTTTCCTGAAGGGCTAGCCGCGAAACGGGGCTGAATGGGCCGCGATAAGCTGAAATGGGCCGTAGCGTTATGCAGAACGGGCCAAAAAAACGGCCCGCGATATGCCGAAGGGGGCAGCGATATGCAGAAAAGGACAGCAACAGTTATGCCCTATGGTGTTTGTAACATGCCTGCAGTCTTCCAAGCACTCGTCAACTATGTGCTCCATGACAGGGTTGATCACTTTGTCTTTGTGTTCCTGGATGACATTCTGATTTTCTCAGTATCTCTCCAGGTGCACGTTGAGCAAGTCAGGCGAGTGCTGCAACGTCTGCTTGAGAATCAGCTGTTCGTGAAGGCGGAGAAGTGCACGTTCCATGTGCAGTCGGTTCCGTTCCTGGGATACATTGTGTCATCCGAGGGTGATCGCATGGATCTGCCAAAAGTGAGAGCTGTCACCATTTGGCCCATCCCAGACTCTCGCAAAGCTTTGCAGAGATTTCTGGGGTTTGGCAATTTCTACCAACAATTTATTCGTAATTACAGCGTGGTAGCCACCCCCCTCATGAGTTACTTCCACCAAAACCAAATTCTGCTTGTTGCGTCTGGCCCATGAGGCTTTTGTTACACTTACACTGATCAGCCACAACATTAAAACCACCTGCCTAATATTGTGTAGGTCCCCATCGTGCCGCCAAAACAGCGCCAACTCGCACAGTTTCTATGGTCAGTTTGTCATCTGGGTTCCATCCCCATACCAATGGTCATACCGAACGAGCCAACCAAAGTCTAGAGGAGATGCTTTGTTGCGTGGCCGCACAGAATCCTTCATCCTGGAGTGAGCAGTTATCATGGTTGGAGTATGCTTTTATCTCCCAACCGGTGTCGTCTACAGGCCTCTCCCCGTTTCAGTGTAGTTTAGAGTTCCAACCTCCACTCTTTCCCGATCGCAAACCAGAGGTCATGGTACCCTAGGTCCATTCTTTTATCCAACGCTGCCGTCGCACCTGGAGATCAGCTAAATGGGCTCTTCTCAAAGAAGGGAGCCAGATTAAAGCTGTGGCGGACAAGCACCAGACCGCACCTCCTTGTTACATCATGGGCCAAAAGGTCTGGCTCTTGTCCCATGACATTCCGCTCAAGGTTGCCTCCCGCAAACTGGCTCCTAGATTTATTGGTCCATTTCCCATTGTAAAAGTGTCTCCAGTGGTTGTCCACCTCAACGTGCCCCATGCCATGAGGTGGACAACCACTGGAGAAACTTTTACAATGGGAAATGGACCAATAAATCTAGGAGCCAGGTTGCGGGAGACAACCTTGAGTGGAATGTAACGGGACATAAAAGACATTTTGGAGACAAGAAAGACATTTCGGAGAGATGAAAGACATTTTGGAGACGATTACAACCTGTCTTTCATGTCTCCAAAATGTCTTTCATGTGTGTTTGTTGTCATTTCTGTTTGACAGTTCACTTGTTTGGCGCGAGTGATTGTTTTGTTGAGATAATTACTCGCGCCGGCTCCGCTATCATTATCTCCACCTGTCACTAATTTTCTCTGTCTATTTAGCTCTCCCTCTTCCTTCAGTGTTTGTCTGATTGTTGCATAGTGTTGCTGAGTGTTTGCTGTACATTCACAGTTCAGTCTAGACCTACGTATCTCACATCTCTGTTTTTGTTCCTCTGTTTTAGTCTGTGTCGGTTCTCGGCCGATCTCACCTGCCCTGCTCCAGATCTCGCTTTTTCTCTGCAGTCATCTGGATGCTCATGTCTCTCTCGCTCTCTCTGTACTTCCAGTCCAGTTGTGCCTCCCTTCTCTCAGACTCACTGGAAGACTGACTCATTCCTGGGAGTGTTTCCAGCTCTCTCTCTGTCCAGCTAAAAGGACCGGTCAGAGCTGTGGATTATTAGCCTGATTCCGCCATTCCTGTTTTGTTTTTCTTTTTCTAAATAAATAAAAGATTTGTCTTTTTTGCATCCAGCACTTGGGTCCTCACATGTTCTTGACACAGACAGTCAAGGATTTAATAGACATTGTTTGTTTTTGGAAAAGCATACTACCATACTATTACTACTTCTGCAGTATACTGTATAGTATGTATACTGTGCACAGTTTGCAAATTTTCTTTATGCATGGAATACCCGTATGACCTACTTCGTGCATTTAGAGCAAACTGCACAGGGTACTGTCCCTCACAATGCGATGCGACCTTTGATTTCCAGTGTGATGGATGATATAGGGAGTATTCACAGCCACTCTTCTTAATGCTATTTTGCCTAATTTGATCAAGCTGCAAAAAGTTAAGACATTTTTACACAAACATTCTAGTTTTAGTATGAATACACCTTTTATGGAAAACTTCTAAGGCACAACAATGTCACGCTTTAGAGATAAGCAACTGAATATTTCATTAATACTATACAATACTGATACAATATTTATTTATTGGTAGAAATGCAATCAAAAAATTTATAGATTTACATATTTTGACTGGTCCATCAGACTTAATTTTTAAAGGGAAAGTTCACTCAAAAATGAAAACTATGTAATCATTTACTCACCCTCATGCTGTTCCAAACCTGTATGACTTTCTTCTGTGGATAAAATGTTCCTGTACAGTGAATTGTGAATTTAATATTTTTACCAACGCTGAGTGAGTATAGTGCAGTGCAGGTGCAAGTCTCACAGGTGAAATAAATCTCAGGAATTTATCTCAGGTGTAAAGCACTGGAAACAAACTCTTGGCTTCTCACACACATTTATAGACACCCTTAAATCATCCTCATGGACTTATTGTATTTATGTATTTATTTGTTTTATTTTGAGTGGTTGTAGTTTAGAAACAGTTAAATGCACTCTCATTTTACTCAGTGGAGGAAAGGAGAAAGTTTTATGATCAGAAGTGTCATAAAAGGGAGCCTTTAGGAAAAAGTTTTCCCCCTCTAAATTCAATGCATGTCCATTCATTCAGTTCATTTAAGTCCAGTTCAGTTCAGTTCAGATTTACACTGCAAAAATTATTTTTCTAATTCCTTGTCCTAAGAATATCGAAACATCCTTATAACAAGACATAAATACTGAGTAAGATAATGTAGAAGCATGAAAGGAGAAACCCAGTGTGAGTAACGATGCAGTCAGTCATATTAGGTTTAAAGTATGCAAAATATAAATTCCAACATCCTCTATAACAATTTCTACTATTTATTTTTCTACAAGTGCTCCTAGCCCATCTCTTCTTCTCATTATACAATATTTGGTCTTACAAACTATATACAGTACACTGCAAAAAATACATTTCTTATTCAGTATCATTGTCTCTTTTTCCCAGTAAAATTATCTAAACATCCTTGTTTAGCAACTGCTCTTGTTTTAAGCACAAATCTAACACAATTTAGTTTGATTTGTATGACAGCAAGACTTAATATCTACAGGAAGTCATTTTGCATCTTAAGTCAATTCTTTGTAGTAGAGATGCATTTTCTCTTTCGTCTATTATTGCCTCCTTTAGATTAATCGCTTTTGCTGTATTCCTCATTTGTAAGTCGCTTTGGATAAAAGCATCTGCTAAATTAATAAATGTAAAATTTTATTCACTTATATATTTTAAACAGTAATTTATCCTTGGATGACACAACCCTTTAGATTAATACTGTGTTTATTGTGGCAAATCTCAAGAGCCATGTCTCTTAAAACCTGTTACCCATTCTGTGTGTGTGTTTGTGTGCAGATGGACCACACACTGATCCATCTGCTCCAGGCTGAGTCTGTCTCCAGCCCTCAGCCTCAGTGGCCGTGCCGGAGACAGCAGCTCAGGCATCGGGGAGAGCTCTACTGCAGGCTGCAGGCGCTGTGAGGTGATAACAAGGTGGTAACAAGGTGTAAGGTTTGTGAGGGTCCACTCCAGCGCTGGCTGTGAGGTGACACCTCACATAATTTTAAATCAAGGTTGGTGGCATAAACTAGGGGGCTTAGACATTTTGTTTTCCATATTTTGACACTCATGGCAGTGTGGCAAACTTTATTAAGGGGTACAGTCCACAGCTATATTTGTACAGTGTGCAGAAGTGCCATTGAGGTATGAGCAGTGTTCACAACAATTCTTGTTCTTGCTGAGCAAAACCTATTTTTGTTGGGCAGACACTTCAGCCCAATGTACTAACCCATGCAGTGTTCACTGTTCCATTCATTCATACTGTATGAATAGATAATGTAACACACATTGATAAATAGAAAGAAAGAAAGAAAGAAAGAAAGAAAGAAAGAAACAAACAAACAAACAAAGATAGAAAGAAGTCAATGAAATCAACGAAATTTCAGAAACGTATTTTTTTATATACTTTTTATGAAGAAAGATAAACATAAATGATGATCCATTATTTTGTATATGGGAGTCAAATTTTCCACCTATACCTTTGGAGACAAAACTACAGATCAAAAAATAACCTTAGGAATGTGGCAACATCATTATTTTCGTTTTTACACAAAGATAGAGTAGGTAGGTCTATTACTTAAATCAGTTGACTTTAGCACCCATTTTTGCATTATATACCAATTGTGGGAGTCCAAAAAAAAAAAAAAAAAAAACACAAAAACAATCTTTCGGCTCTATTTTCATGACCACGCTAGGCACAGTGCAACAACCATGTGCAACATCTTATCTAATTTTCATTAGAGCACTAATTCTAAGCACAATTTTCATGCCAGCGCAAAGTTCAAGTGGGCGTGGGTGGGAGTGTTTGCACTATCTGTGGGTGTATGCATCCATACTGGGGTGTATTTTACGTAAATGACGTGGCACAAAGCCCAATTTGCTATTTTCCTAAGAAATCATTCCGCAAAGCACTTCTAATCTCAGCGCAAAGTCTAAACTTACAGTGCATTCGGAAAGTATTCACAGCGCTTCACTTTTTCCACATTGTTATGTTACAGCCTTATTCCAAAATGGATTAAATTCATTATTTTCCTTAAAATTCTACAAACAATACCCCATAATGACAACGTGAAAGAAGTTTGTTTGAAATATTTGCAAATTTATAAAAAATAAATAAATAAATAAATAAAAAAATCACGTACATAAGTATTCACAGCCTTTGCTCAATACTTTGTTGAAGCACCTTTGGCACCAATTACAGCCTCAAGTCTTTTTGAGTATAATGCTACAAGCTTGGCACACCTATTTTTGGGCAGTTTCTCCCATTCTTCTTTGCAGGACCTCTCAAGCTCCATCAGGTTGGATGGGGAGCGTCGGTGCACAGCCATTTTCAGATCTCTCCAGAGATGTTCAATCAGGTTCAAGTCTGGGCTCTGGCTGGGCCACTCAAGGACATTCACAGAGTTGTCCCGTAGCCACTCCTTTGTTATCTTGGCTGTGTGCTTAGGGTCGTTGTCCTGTTGGAAGATGAACCTTCGCCCCAGTCTGAGGTCAAGAGTGCTCTGGAGCAGGTTTTCATCAAGGATGTCTCTTTACATTGCTGCATTCATCTTTCCCTTGATCCTGACTAGTCTCCCAGTTCCTGCTGCTGAAAAACATCCCCACAGCATGATGCTGCCACCACCATGCTTCACTGTAGGGATGGTATTGGCCAGGTGATGAGTGGTGCCTGGTTTCCTCCAGACATGATGCTTGCCATTCAGGCCAAAGAGTTCAATCTTTGTTTCTCATGGTCTGAGAGTCCTTCAGGTGCCTTTTGGCAAACTCCAGGCGGGCTGTCATGTGCCTTTTACTGAGGAGTGGCTTCCGTCTGGCCACTCTACCATAGAGGCCTGATTGGATCACTGAGAGTCCCTGACAATCACTGTTGTAGCTGTTTTATGAAGCAACAATGTATGGGATTTGTGTTAAACTTTCTAGAGTTCGTGGTTTATTTTTATTATTACAATTATTATTATTATGTTTAGGCTATATTTACAATTGTATTTATGATCTAATTTATATTGGACACCTGTTATCTTAGAGTGATTTTTAAGTTACTGCAAAAGGTGGAAGAAGTTGGAGAGAGTAAAATGTTTGGATTTGGTATGATTTTTTTACCCATTTCGTTATTTTGACTATGTTTTTGTTTTCGCTTAAAGTGTCATTTGAATTGAGAAATATTTTTGGTTTAATTTTTTTGTGTTTCCATAAATGAATAAACATTTTCAAAATCAAAATTGACAGGTAGAAGTGAAGACAGCCTAACCTGGAAGCCTGATACAATCACTTTTAATACTAGCCATGATTTGTGTGTCAGTAGATGAAAATGATTAATAATACTTACATTTTCTACAATTTATCGGAGCCTACATCCAAGAACCACATTTTCCATGCATGTAAAAGGACCATATCACTGTCATAGAAATATACCTGACATTCATCAAAGACGCAGTTAATGCGCAAAAAACCTAAATCCATATTTCTATTCTACTAATAGAAATTTACACAGTCAACTTCTTATAAATGTGTTGTCTTTGTTTATTACACTGGTGCTTGATAAGGAATGGACTATACAATATGATGCAGATGATGTAACAACCATAAAAAATCTCAGAATTAAATTGCACTTGACCCAGCCCATTAGCGCTTTGCGTGCGCAATTTCACCAAATCCACTTGTGCCTATACTTAGCGCATGCTTGCACCAAAATACCAAAACTTCATGACCATGCTCATTGACTTTGCACATATGACTTTAAGCATAGAACAGCGCTTAGTGCTATCACTCTTAAAATGGGACCCATTAACTTCAGAAGTATTAAAGGTGCAGTAAGCTATTTTTTATATATATATATTTTATTTTTTTATAAAACAATAGGCAGAAAATGTACTTTTTACCTGTCAGATATCATTGTAATAGGTGCTATGAAAAGATGTCCGCATGCTGTGGTCAGATATTTTGTTTAGCCAATTAGAAGACTTTCTACCAGTCAATCATATATGCCTAAATATGCTTGTATAAGTGCTGGAAAGGTGTGCTGCTCCTGCAAAACGCTCATGGTTGGACGGTGAAGTGCTCAAAAGGGTCCCTTGCCCTCCATCTGCTCTTATACAACAGTTTCCAAGTGTGTCAGTACCAGTGCGTGTGTCTTTGTAGTGCAGAGTTTTGGAAAGAGGAGGTGTGGCTAATTCAACAGTTCAACAGGCTAATACTGTATATGACAATCAGTCAGGCTTCAAAAGTGGACAATCCACTGCTACTGCCCTGCTGTCTGTCACTGAGTCGCTGAGACAGGAGAGAGCTGGATCCAGATCATCCGTCCTGATTCTACTGGACCTTTCTGCAGCCTTTGACACAGTTAACCATCAGATCCTACTCTCCACCCTCTCTACTCTGGACATCACAGGAACTGTGCTTGACTGGTTTGAGTCCTATCTCTCAGGTAGGTCCTTCAAGGTAGCCTGGAGAGGTGAGGTGTCCAAGTCACTTACTGAGGTACCTCAGGGTTCAGTGCTTGGGCCACTTCTCTTCTCTATATACACAACAACACTGGGACCCATCATTCAGGCACATGGGTTCTCTTAGCACTGCTACACCGATGACACACAGATCTACTTGTCTTTCCAGCCCAATGACTGCTCGAATCTCTGCCTGTTTGGCAGACATCTCGGCCTGGATGACGGAAGACCACCTGCAATTTAAACCAGAAAAAACTGAGCTCCTTGTCTTTCCAGCCAACCCTGCTGTTGAACACAACATCACCGTTCAGCTGGGTTCAACTACAGTAACACCTTCCAAAACGGTCAGAAATCTAGAGGTAACCAACTAAATTTCACAGACCACATCTCAAAGACAGCATGATCATGTAGATTTACACTACAGTATCTGGAAAATAAGACCCTTCCTCTCCGAACATGCCACACAACTTCTTGTTCAGTCACTTGTCATAACTTGACTGGACTACTGTAACATTCTCATTGCAGGCCTCCCTGCATGCACAATTAGGCCCCTGCAAATGATCCAGTATGCAGCAGCATGTAATGAACCAAATAGAGCACGTTACACCACTCCTTTTCTCTCTTCACTGACTGCCGGTTGATGCATGTATCAAATTCAAGGCTCTGATGCTGGTATACAGAACAGTCACTGTGTCTGCTTCAGTATACCTAAAATAATTTCTGCAGTGCTACATTCCCACCAAAAGCCTGCAGTCGGCTAATGAGCGGTGCCTTGTACCAACACAAAGAGGCACCAAAACACTTTCCCTTTCAGTTTCACTGTACCATGTTGGTTGAATGACTTTCCCAACTCCATCCATGAAGCAGACTCACTCTCTGTCTTCAAAAAAAACAGCTAAAAACACATATTTTCCATGAGAACTTAACCATTCATATATATATATATATATATATATATATATATATATATATATATATATATATATATATATATATATATAATTTATTTTTTATTTTTTTCTTGTTGCACTCTACTCTGTCTTGGAAAAGTACAGCATCTTCATTGTAATTATGTCAGACAACTTGGTATTCTACCCACTGAGAGGATTTTCAAAAACCTCTTTGAGGTGCCCTAGCACATATGTGTTCTCAAGGGAACCACTGCTACAAAAGGTTTGTGACCCATTAATACTGTAGATGCATTGATTCTAGAACATTCTTCACCTCTTTTGGAAGCCTATTAGAACAACTGGAATTTATAAGTCAGCTGTCAATTCAAATAGCTTATATTTATGACATGCAAATTAAGAATCTACATAAAAAAGGGAGAAAATGAGATAGATGTAGGAGGGCTGGATGTATCTGATTTCTCTTTAGAGCAGGGAACACAAGGAGCTACTCCTCGCCCCAGCACCAGTCATCTGATTGTCAGGCAGAGCAGAGGGCGACTCTTGGCACTCGACTGCATATAAAAACAGACTCTGTGAGAGCTTTGGGGAAATGGGCTGCACACTCTTGAGAAAAGCAATGTTTTTACTCAAGCATGAGTCGTGGTTCTTGCTCTTTTTCGCTGGAGTGATAGAAGCTCACCTCGTGATTGTCTGACTGGTGACGAGTGTTCAGGAAGCTACTTTAAAACTGTAGATTGCCAAGCTTTAAGCTACACATTATTGTAACTGCTTTAAAGGGGTCATGACATACTCTTTTTTTTTTTTTTTTTTGCACCAAAACAGTCATAATTTAGTAATATATTATCATTTCCCACCCTGTTTCTGGCCCTCTGTCTGAAACGCTTGGTTTTGGCCTAAGTGCCTCCTTAAAACTTCAATGTAAATGCCCACTGTTATGATTGGTTAACATCGTGAGATTTGAAGCTAAGAGCTCTGCTCCAAAGATACACTGCGAATGGCATATTCAAGAAGGTCTCCCTATATTTTAGGAACATTTTACAATAAAATTAAAAGGTAGAAAGACTAACTAAATTGTGCCAAAGACAAAAAATGACCAAAACAGCAATTGTGAGTGGAGTGGCCAATGGGGTGGCCAGGCTTTGGTCCATGGTGGTCCTGGCCACCCCCTAGCTCTGCCCCTGGTTTAATTACTCCTCAAGTTTTGAGCCAACTCTGCTTTTAGAGCACAATATTATCCAAATGATCTCCAGGGGTCAAATTAATGAAGACAGGAAAATAAAAAGTTCTCTAAAATGTTTTTCTTCAAAACTGGGCAATTTGAATAAGGTTAAATTAATATGTCTTAAAGTCGCCATGAAACGGAAGTTATGACCGATTTTATTACTGTATTGTGACGTATTTCTGAGTGAAATGGCTTTTCGAATGAGAAAAACAAATGTAGGGTGGGGACTTGGTTTACGTTAGGACAAGGCTGGAGCCATTGTGCAAATAAAGATGAATGTGAAACAAGCGTGTAGAAGCTAATTTGTTCACGTTTTGAATCACAATACACTAAGCATAAAGAATAGAGAACAATTACTCAAGCGGTATATCCAAGAAACCTCCGTCTGCAGAAAAATAGAAATAAACTCCAGAGAGTTTCCTTTTGTCCAGCTTCGGCATCAGCATATGTATTTAGAAGTCATCATTCCTATGCCCAATTCCATATGAAGACAATTACCCTCCACTGTGAGAGCTTCAGAAGGATGAAAGGTGATAATGGTAAGTCAAAACAAATTTTTAAGTGATTCTTAGAGTAAAATCTGTTTAGAATTGACCCTACAGCATGGACTGTGCTCCTTTCGAAATACCCTGCGAAGGCATGATCAGCGCCAGTTAGAACACAGCCAGACACGCTAGGGGAGGGAGTGTTGTTGTTCTAGAAAGCATTTGATTGGACAAAGTTTCTCATGCCATTTGTGTCGTCATGACTGTGCCTCGGTCTGACAAGCCGGGAGAGAGAGACTGCTGATTTTAAATACTTATATCTTCTGAAAATGAATTTTGTCAGCATTTGGAAGTACACTAGCATATTGATGACCTTAAAGGGAATAAATATAGACTAAAAGCATCAAAACTTTAATTTTGATTTCATGGCGACTTAAACAGTTTGCCAGGAGTGTATTGATTGAAGAAGCTCAATTTTTCACAAATTTTAATGAGTCAGGCATTTGCATAGTGTTTAGGAAGGCAGTTCTGTCCTGTTGTTGACAGTTTGACTCGCCAGAACATCCGTTGTCATTATCTCACCTGCTGCTGAGATTTTAACAGGATTTTCAGCAGCTCTTATATTCTCTCCAATGTCCAATGAAATGTTAGCCTTTCAATCAGGCAAATTATAGACATCAATTTGGCTCTGTCTTGAAAGATTTAGCAAAACTAATAACTGAAATATCATGGTCTTTATACATAGTAACTGAGATTCAGATTTCTGAATGTGGGAGTAATAAATAGAGCGTTCAAAAATAGAGAAAAACAATGAAAATTAAATCACTACTATGATGAACCTTACATTACTTAAATAGTGTTAAGTATTGTTTCACTTGGAAATATGTCACATTATGTAAATTGAAGGTAAAGTAAAGTGTATGAATCATACACACTAACATCACCAAATAAAATGGCAAAAATAATGGTTTTCTATCCTGTCATTGGTCAGCCAAACAGATAGTCCTACCCCCAAACTTACGCCATTAGTTGAGCCAGTGTTCGTTGTTATGCTGAAACAAAAGAGCAATGGGCCTTGTTCATAAAACACAAGCAGAACAAATTTCAGTGTAAGTTGTATTTAAAGCTTTAAGAAATGTCTCTGGTCTTATTGTTCAAGTGTCATAAGTTCATGTTATTCTTTTATAAAAAAAATAAAATAAAATAAAATAAAATAAAAAAATCTTTCATCAAGATGTACCTTTTCTGCCTCTTAAATGACATGTTTTCTGCTGACATAATCAAGGCCACATCAGCGGGGAACATTTTATTAACCAATAATGTTACAACAAGCCGTAAGTGGAATTTAGCTGTTTCTGGAGACTCAGCTGTCTCTTTCTTTTAACAATAATGTAATTTAATCTTAAATCAATATTTAATTTAAATGTATTTGTTCATTTGGCAAGTAGTCGAGTAATAAGCAAAATAATGAGCAGTACGATTTAACTGATAATTTCTGCGTGACTAGCATCGCCAAACAGAATTGCAAAAAGAATGATAGATTCCAGGAAATTCGGCCCGTTTTTACATTGGTTTTATAAGCAGATAGTCCAGCCTCATACTCACACCACTGATTGAGCCTATGTTGCTGTGTCAGACTGGACAGGCCGTTCAAACAAACAGATAAATGTTTTTAAAGTGCCACATTGTTACACTTATAGGTGAAATTAACTTACAAATGATTTACTTACATATTAAGTTTGGATATGAGAAAGAAAGAAAAAAATACACATCAGCATTAGCTTGTTTATAAATTCCCCTGAGCACACAGTAAGTCTAAAATGAGGTCCTGATGCCCACAGAAATGAGGTGGTCACACAGTAGATAAATTAAATGCGCCTTAGGCTCTCTGCTCATTATGTGCTATTACCATGTGATTTTAGTCCTCTTTTAGTTAGGTATCCACATGCAAAATACTTCCAACATCTTAAACTGAGTCTTCAAGACTGAATAGTTGATTATTTAAGCAAGTGTAAACATCCATTGACACATATCCTTTAGTTTAGTTTAGTTTATGCACAACTCACTCTTATTTAAGCAAGAGCAACCCGCCGTGAAATGAAGAAGGCCCTACTAATAAATATTTGGTTTATATTTGGAATTAGCATAGAAAATGCAATTAAAACAAGACCTTCTGTGTGAAATGGTGCATTCTGATAAAGATCCTTCAGTTTTAATTAGCTAGTTTTAATGAGCATTTGAATGAAATGTGATCCTTAGATTACTTTTCTGGCACTCCATCCCCACATTTGATTGCCAAAAAAAAAAAAAAAAAGAAAAAAAAAAAAAGAGTGCATACAGCAGCAGGCACGCGATTCAGGTTAAAGCTTGTGCAGTTCAATTACTCCTCAAGTTTTCAGCCAGCTCCCCTTTTAGAGCATTAGATTATCCAAATGATCTCCAGGGGTCAAATTAATAATAATAGATAACAATACATTTGTTTTAATGGAGGACAAAGAATGAATATAACTCATATCTCATTGGCCAAAAAAAAAAAAACTGGCTGAAAAAGTAGGGATTTGTGATGTCATCCAGAAAATAAATGTTGATTTAAAGGGGAAGCAAGCTTATACAGTTTGTTCAAAGATTATAAACATTTATTTTATTTTATTTGGAATATGCAGGTTTAATCAATATCTTTGGAAGTGATATGATAAGTGTGTGGGTAAGAAACAGATAAATATTGAATTCCTTTTTTACTATGGCTGTGTTTCGTTTGGAAGGCTGCGTCCTCTGGAGGTCTCATTTTTTTTAATTTATTTTTTTTATTGGGAATGCAAAAAGGTTAACAATTGCATAAATGTAAGTGCATATACATAAAAGGCATTGACAATAGATAAAAAATAAGAAAAAGAAAGAAAAAAATAAAAAAATAAATAAATGAGACAGGCTCGATGGCGGATGCAGCCGACAAATGTGACCTCCGGAGGATACATCCTTCCAAACGAGACACAGCCTATAAATATCCACTTTCACTTTCTTCTTTTGTTTTTGGTGATTCACATTCTTCATGCATATTGCCACCTACTGAGCATGGAGGAGAATTTATTGTAAAAAAAAAAAAAAAAAAAAAATAATTTAATAAAGACTTAAATATTGATCTGTTTCTCACCCCAAACCTATCATATCGCTTCTGAAAATATGGATTTAACCACTGAAGTTATATGGATTACTTTTATGCTGCTTTTATGTGCTTTTTGAACCTTCAAAGTTCTGGCCACCATTCACTTGCATTGTTTGGACCTACAGAGCTGAAATATTCTTCTAAAAATCTTCATTTGTGTTCAGCAGAAGAAAGAAAGTCTTACACATCTGGGATGGTATGAGGGTGAGTAAATGATAAGAGAATTTTGTATTTTGGGTGAACTAACCCTTTAAACATTTCTGAGCAATTACACATCGTGTTAAATCAAAGATTACAGCATACTTTGTATTACATTTTCATTTAGTCATTTAGCAGACACTTTTATCCAAAGCAGCAAATGAGACACATAGCACGCAATTTGTCATACGAAGTTTACCAACATCTGCAGTACAGGACTGCCAAGTTCTCACAGTGGCTGGAGTAGTAAAGATGCTAGCACAGAAGAAAGAGACAGACAAGGAATTTTTTTTTATAATTATTTTTTGTACATGAAGTGCAGGTTACGTGCAGTAGTACCTGCAATTAGTGTGGGTTGGTTAAGTGCTCGCGGAACAGATGTGTTTTCAGTTGGTTCTTGAATGTTGAGAAGGTAACAGCAGATTGTGAAGAGGTTGAAAGTTCATTCCACCACAGAGGTGCAGAGAGAGTGAACGATCATGAAAGTATGCCATGACAGGTGTTGAAAACATACATTTACAAAACCTACTGTATTATGGCCTTTTGACATTTACCCCAGCATACTTCGGTTCCATGTTTTCACCTTGTTGAGTGTGTGGCAAACCATCAAACATTCTGATGTATCCTTCAACACTCTTCTGTGAAACCCCCTAGAGCTTTTTAAGAAGCAATACAGTTCCTATCTGTCACTCACTCAACGTTGTGTTTATGTAGTGACACTAGGGGTCACTCTTAGGAGCCCCAAGCTTTTTGAAAAAAGGCCAATGGGAATTGGCAAGTGGAATTTGCATGCCACTCCCCCAGACATACGGGTATAAAAGGGAGCTTGTATGCAACCACTCATTCAGATTTTCTCTTCGGAGCTGAGCGGTTGTGTTCAGCGAGCTGAATTACTCTGCCGATCAATTCACCTCGAAAAGCTGTTGGATTTACGGCGCATTACAGCGGCCTCTCCCCCTCTTGCACTGGTGAAGTGCAGAGAATGCCCCAGGGCGCTTCAGCAGCTAAAAGAGTATATTCTTCCTACTAAAAGAGTATATTTTCCCTTCTTAAAAGAGTGGCATTAAAGGAGAGCGTCTTTTTAAAGATGCCTCTCCATTTGTATGTATTTCCTGGTTGCGGTCATTACCTCTCCGCTTCCGATGGCCACGATCGTGGTCTTATGTGCTTGGGCGCTGCTCACACGGAGACAGCGTTCGTGGACAGGTCATGTTCTCACTGCGAGAGCATGATCATGGCAATGTTGCAGTCGTGGTTTTTCCTTCGTTTGAGGGAAATACCACCCCAGCGGCTCCCTGCCTCGGTCCTTCTACCTACGGGTTTGAGGCCGCGTCGGTTAGCACTGGGGGCGATTTGGGGACCCCAATGGGAGCCACTCCGCCGGGTAACTCACCACGGACCTCCAATTCCCAAGTACGCTCCTTTGCCCCGCTGGGATGAGACCGCCAGCTCGTCTCAGGGTGAGTTCGCAATCTCGTTTTGGCGCTCGCGAAGTGGATGAGCTCTTGATTGCAGCACCTTCAGGTGTAGTCGCCCAGTCGCAGCCATGGCAGCCATGCTTGCCCTGGCGGCTGCGTGTGTCGGGCTGGAGTGGAACCCTCCACCCCCCCGAACCCTCGCAGCCGGACAATTGGTTCCTGGGCCTGGAACACCACTCACGGCTGCGCCCCGCCCTGGTCCCTTTCTTCCCGGAGGTGCATAAGGAGCTCACGAGGTCATGGTGGACACCTTTCACTGCCTGGACCCGGTCTCTGAGCTCCTCTGCTCTCACTACCTTCGATGGTGGGGTTGCCAGGGGGTACTCGGCGATTCCCCAGGTGGATAAGGCCGCCTGAGACACCCGTCCAGCACCTGCAGGTTTATGTCATATCTGGGACTTATGGCCTGCAGTGCCGCTGGACAGGCCATCTCTGACCTGCATGCCATGGCTCTCCTGCAAGTGCATCAAGCCAAGGCACTAAGAGAACTGCACGAGGGCAGTTCTGACCCGGGATTGATGCAGGACCTGTGCTTGGTGACCGACCTCGCTCTCAGGGCGATGAAGGTCACGGCGCGGTCTCTCGGGCAGGCGATGTCCACCCTGGTGGTCCAAGAGCGCCACCTATGGCTCAACCTGGTCAAGATGAGAGAGGCTGACAAGACACGGTTCCTTTACGCCCCCATTTCCCAGGTCAGCCTGTTCGGCAACACCGTCAAGGACTTCGCCCAGCAGTTCTCAGCAGTGAAGAAGCAGACGGAGGCTATACAGCACATCCTGCCCCGGCGCGGCTCAAGACCCTGCACCCCGTCTGCTCATCACCAAGGGCATCCTCCTGCAGCAACAGCACCGGCTCCGCCGCAGCCCGCCCCCATGGCCCGGCCCCGGCGTGGAGCCCACCGCAGGAAGTAGATGCCACCTGTCTCATGGCCAGCCACCAAGAACCCAAGGAAGGCTTCGAAGCACCCCTAAGATGGGCGACCCAGGGATGAGGAGACCCGCCTCTTTGGAGCTGGTGGACAGCCCACTCCATCCCCCGGTGGAGGGCCGGGAGGAGAATCTTTTGTTTCATATTTTGCCACATGCCCAAGAGGCTGCGGTACCAAAAACTTCAACAAAAGAGTGGTTTCCTTGTTCTCTGGGTCACATGTCAGGTGCGTACGGCCGTCATCACGACCACCGTCCACCGTCCCATTTTGGCAGGTTTGGCGCCCCAGCGGCAGACCCCCCGCCACTGCGCACTCAGCTGTGGCAAAAACATGCCCACACCGGGTTGGTTCCGACGGACTGCAGGGACAATGTTCCTCCTCCCCCCTCCTCGACCAATCTTATGGCTGGTATCAGGAGCCAGGTAAGTGCTTCAATGTCCCTGGACTCAGCACGGCCATGGGGCTCGAGCCCCCACGATGTGGCCCTAAGGCTCCGCCCCGCCACGAGGCCCCACCCACCAGTACGTCCGACGTGATTATCCCCTTGGTCCCCCTCACCTGGAGTTTAGACGAATGGCTTGGCTTTCCAACCCATCATGATGGCTGACCCGGACCGTCCAACTTGGCTACGCAATTCAGTTCACCAGGCGCCCGCCCAGGTTCAGTGGCGTCCACTTGAAGGGCGAAAGCGCCACTACCTTGCATGCTGAGATCGTGACTACCTTCTGCATTAGGGCACGATAGAGCCTGTCCCTCCAGCCGAGATGAAGAAAGGGTTTTACAGCCCTTACTTCATCATACCGAAGAAAGGCGGTGGGTTGCAGCCAATCTTGGAGTTCTGCGAGTTCTGAACCGGGCCTTGCAAAGACTCCCGTTGAAGATGCTGACGCAAAAACGCATTTTAGCGAGCGTCCAGCATCAAGATTGGTTTGTGGCGGTAGACCTGAAGGACGCGTAATTCCGCATCTCGGTTTTACCTCAACACAGACCCTTCCTGCGATTTGCTTTTGAGGGCCGGGCGTACCAGTACAAGGTCCTCCCTTTCGGCCTGTCCTTGTCCCCTCACGTCTTCACAAAGGTCGCCCTTGCCCCGCTAAGGGAAGTGGACTTCCGCATACTCAACTACCTCGATGACTGGCTGATCCTAGCTCACTCTCGAGAGTTACTGTGCGCACACAGGGACCTGGTGCTCAGGCACCTCAGCCGTCTAGTGCTTCGGGTCAACTGGGAAAAGAGCAAGCTCTCCCAGGTTCAGAGCATCTCTTTTCTCGGCTTGGAGTTGGACTCAGTCTCTATGAAGTGCGCCTAACGAACGAGCGCACACAGTCGGTGCTGAATTGTAGCGCACATCAACTGTCAAGGCAGTCTTCACTCCTGTTGCAGGTCACAATTTGCCCGCTGTCTCCTCCTCTGGAGTCAGCAGCACCTCAATTCGCTACGAGCCACTCACATCATGGGCGACCTCAATACCGCAGCGGACGCACTGTAATGACAGGTTACACTCAGGGGAGAGTGGAGACTCCACACCCAGGTGGTCCAGCTGATTTGGAGTCGATTCGGTCGAGCACAGGTAGACCTGTTTGCTTCCTGGTAATCCTCCCACTGCCCGCTTTGGTACGCCCTGACCGAGGCACCCCTCAGTATAGACGCACTGGCACACAGCTGGCCCCCTGGACTACGCAAATACACGTTTCCCCCAGTGAGCCTACTTGCAAGACCCTGTGCAAGGTCAGGGAGGATGAGGAGCAGGTCATCTTAGTAGCACCCTACTGGCCCTCCCAGACGTGGTTCACACTCCTCGCAAAAGGCACCCCCCCCCCCCCCCCCCGGTGAATTCCCCTGAGGAAGGACCTTCTTTCTCAGGGACGGGGCACCATCTGGCAACAGTGACAAAACCTCTGGAATCTCCACATCTGGGACGCGGAAGACCTAAGTTGCATACCACCCGCGGTGATAGACATGATCACTCAGGCTAGGGCTCCCTCTACAAGGCGCCTGTATGCTTTGAAGTGGCATCTGTTTGCTAAGTGGTGTTCTTCCTGACGCGAAGACCCCCAGAGATGCGCAGTTGGATCAGTGCTCTCCTTCCTGCAGGAGAGGCTGGAGGGGCGGCTGTCCCCCTCCACCTTGAAGGTGTATGTAGCCGCTATAGCGGCACACCATGACACAGTGGACGGTAAGTCCTTAGGGAAGCACGACCTGATCATTAGGTTCCTGAGAGGCACTAGGTGGTTGAATCCCTCCAGACCGCATCTCATCCCCACATGGGACCTCTCTGTAGTCCTTCAGGGTCTACGGGGAGCCCCCTTCGAGCCCCTGGAGTCAGCTGAGCTTAAGGCACTCTCTTTTAAGACTGCCCTCCTGACTGCGCTCACTTCCATCAAGAGGATAGGGGACCTGCTGGCGTTCTCTGTCAGCAAAATGTGCCTGGAGTTTGGTCCGGGCTACTCTCATGTGATCCTGAGAACCTGACAGGGCTATGTGCCCAAGGTTCCCATGACCCCATTTAGGGATCAGGTGGTGAACCTGCAAGTGCTGCCCCAGGAGGAGGCAGACCCAGCTTTGGCATTGCTGTGTCCGGTGCGTGCTTTTCACATCTATTTGGATCACATGCAGAGCTTTAGGAGCTCCTAGCAGCTCTTTGTCTTCTTTGGTGGACAGCGGAAAGGAAGTGCCATCTCCAAACAGAGGATCGCCCACTGGGTCATTGACGCCATCGTGATGTTATATCACTCTCAGGACATGCCGCCCCCCGTGGCGCTATGAGCCCACTCTACTAGGAGTGTAGTGGCCTCCTGGGCCCTGACCAGTGGCGTCTCTTTGGCAGACATCTGCAGAGCAGTGGGCTGGGTGACACCCAACACCTTTGCGAGTTTCTATAATCTCCGGGTTGAGCCGGTTTCACCCCGTGTGTTGTCAGGTCTGAACAGGTAAGTTCCAGGACAGCTGGCCGGGTGTACCGCTTGCGTATAGCGCCTTTCCCCTCCCATGAGGTGAAAATGTGCGCCTTTGACTCCCAGTCGTGTTCACAAGTTGTGATCCCTGGATGACATTCCTCCTTAGTCCTGTGGCAGACCAGTTTGCGGAGAAACTTGCTGCCAGCCCAGTACATGTGCTAACTAAGCCCTGTACTGGGGTAGGTGCTCCACATGCGCTGGTTCCACATAGGTGACCCCATGTGATATATCTTCCGCTAAATCATTTCCCTGTCGGTAAAATGCATCTTCCTTGGGCAGAGGCCCCTCTGCCCCGGTCACCATGCTTGTAGAAACTCCTCCCCCCTTGGGTAGGACCTACCATGCGATTTCTCCACATGACATACTTCCGACAAGAGTCGGTAAGACCATGTGACGTATTTCCATTCAAAATACTCCCCCTTCTCTGGGCGGGGTGTGGTCTCCGTGGTGTCTTCCCCTTGAGAGTGACTCCCCCTGACACAGACATTTTTGGCCCCCAGTAGGTTAACAAATTCCACTCTTTTTGGGGAGAAAAAAATAGGAAAAGAGGCCACGGCTGGGCTAGTCTGTCCCTATTTTTTGGGCAGTCGACTTGTTCCCAAAGGACCGTTCAATACTCATAAGAGCGTTGGGGGAGGTTACGTGACAGCCTGGTGTGCTGGCTACGAGGCACACAGCGGTCTGCCCGTCTCTCACCGCCAGTCCACGTAACACAGTTCAGCTACTTGTGGCGTTTTGTATAGGGACCCCTAGTGTCACTACATCAACACAACGTTGAGTGAGTGACAGATAGGGAATGTCCTGGTTACTTTCGTAACCTCCATTCCCTGATGGAGGGAACGAGACGTTGTGTCCCTCTTGCCACAACACTAAACTACCCGCTGAAATGGCTGGGACCTTGTCTCGGCTCCTCAGCACAAAACCTGAATGAGTGGTTGCATACCAGCTCCTTTTATACCTGTATGTCTGGGGGAGTGGCATGCAAATTCCACTCGCCAATTCCCATTGGCCTTTTTTCAAAAAGCAGAGGTGTTTGGGGCACCCAAGAGTGACCCCTAGTGTCACTTCATCGACACCACATCTCGTTTCCTCCATCAGGGAACAGAGGTTACAAAAGTAACCAGGACATTCTCCTCTCTGTCTATTAAATGGTTGCCAAGGTTCATATTTATTTAGTACTGTGGAATGAATTATTTTCTGTTCACTTCCAAACATGTTGTAACTCACACAGCTTGACTTGCATTTCAGCGCTAGCTACTTACAAATTATTATGAAACCTCATCAAGACATGTGTTGAACTGACAAAGAAAATTAATTATATTTTAAAAGAAAAGATTGTATGCCTATATGTAGGAGGTTGTTTATAGTCACATTAGATTTCTTGTTACATTCCTTAAAACATTGTAGTCCTTTTCAGTACTATTTGCCCACACACTCTCAGAAAAAGGTACAAAGCTCTCATTGGGGTGGTACCCTTGTTTTGAGTACATATTTTTACCCTTAAACCCCCCACCAAAAAAAACCCCCAAAAAATATATAAATTTACCTTTAAAGGTACACAACAGGTAGGGTACATTTATGGACCCAAAAATGAGTAATACATATTAACTAGAGGTATAAAAAAAAAAAGGTATCACCACATTGATGGCACTTGTACCTTTAAGGATACCTTTTTTTCTGAGAGTGGACGGAAAAATCACAAAAAGAGATTATGGGTTCTATTTTCATGAGTGCGCAAAGTGCAGCGCAATGCGCTATGACCGTGTGCGTTGCCTTGTCCAGTTTTCGTGAGAGCGCTAATTCTAAGCACAGTTTTCGTGCCAGTGCAAAGTGCAAATGAGTCTGGGTGGCTGAGGACGAATCCCAGTTGCCTCCACATCTGAGACCGTCATCCCATGCATCTTATCACCTGGCTTGTTGAGCACGCTGCCACGGAGACATAGCGCATGTGGAGGCTTCACGCCATCCACCACGGCAACCATGCTCAACTCACCACGCGCCCCACCGAGAACGAACCACATTATAGCGATCATGAGGAGGTTACCCCATGTGACTCTACCCTCCCTAGCAACAGGGCCAATTTGGTTGCTTAGGAGACCAGGCTTGAGTCACTCAGCACACCCTGTGATTCAAACTAGCGAACTAGCAAAATCCAGGGGTGGTAGCCAGCGTCTTTTACCACTGAGCTACCCAGGCCCCCTTTGTGTTACATTTTCAAGAGGTCATGGTTTAGTTTTTTCAATTATCATTATTATTATTTTATTTTTATGTTTAAGTCACTGCAAAAGGGTCAGGTGGAAGGTTAATTTGGTATGAATTTTTTGACCCCTTCATTATTTTGATTATATTTTCATTTTGTTTGAAGTGTAATTTGAATTTAGAAATATTTTTGGTTTAATTTTTTCGTGTTTCAAATGAATTTAATTTTTCAAATTCAATGTCAACCGGTAGAAGTGAAGTGCGTGCTGATACAATCACTGTTAATACTAGCCATGATTTGTGTGTCAGTAGATGAAAATGATTAATAATACTTACATTCCCTGTAATTTAATTGAGCCTATATCCATATCCTGAACCACATTTTCCATGTGTGGAACGTGTACCATTTAACAAGGATGCACAAAATAATGTAAATAAATATTTGTATTCTTCCAATTCATTGCATACACTACCAAATTCTTATGAATGTACTGTCTTTGTTTATATCGCTGGTGCTTGACAGGGAATGTACTGTATAATAGGATGGATACGGTGCTGGAAAAGAACCTCCATTGACCCGATTAGCTCCTTGCATGCGCGTGATTTAGACAAAAAAAAAAAAAAAAAACACTTGCACGTACACTTAGCACATGCTTGCACGAAAATACCAATATGGCCATGCCCATTGACTTTGTGATTTACCCAACACTGGTTATTATTTCTCCTATGGATTCTTAGGAAAGCCATCTGAGACAAATTTCATACTTTAATGAAACTCCTGAGCTATAAAAGATCAGCCTATGAGCAATAGTCAAGTCAAGTCAAGTCAAAATGTATTTCTATAGCATATTTAAAAGCAACAGAGTTGTGCCAAAGTGCTGTACAATAAAATGTTGAACATATAAAAAGAAAGCATTAAAGGAAAATATGCAGCGTACAAAATATAAACACATTAAATAAAATACAATCAGAAAACTTCAACATAAAACCCTTAAACTAATCTTAATCAAAAGCCAGAGAGAACAAATAAGATTTAAGAGCTGATTTAAAACTGGCTAGTGAAGGAGTAAACCTCACATTTATGGGCAGATTGTTCCAAAGTTTAGGTGCTGCAGCAGAGAAGGCCCGACCACCCTTAGTTTTACAGCAACAACGTGGGATGGTTAAGAGGAGCTGATTATTAGACCTAAGTGCTCTTTATGGAGAGTAAGGAATCAGAAGTTCACTAATGTAGTTTGGTGTGACACCAGATAAAGCCTTGTACACAAAAACAGCAATTTTAAAATCATTTTAAACTTTACAGGAAGCCAATGTAAAGTCGCTAAAATGGGAGAAATGTGATCCCTATTTTTTGTTCCTGTAAGAAGTCTCGCTGCAGCATTTTGGACAATTTGCAGGTGAGAGATCGCAATTTGAGGCAGGCCACAGTGTAGGGAATTACAGCAGTCCAGGTGTGATGTTATGAGAGCGTGGATTACAGTCTCCAAATCTTTCGGGGGTAGAAACTGTTTTAATTTCACAACCAATCTCAGATGAAAGAAACTGCCCTTTACCACTGTACTGATTTGTTTCTAAAAAATTTTGTGACAAATCAAATGTAACCCCAAGATTTCTTACATGAGGTTGAACACTGGCAGAAAGAGAATCTAAATTAAAAACGGATGGAGACCTGGAGGGGCCTAAAATCAGAATTTTGCTTTTGCTTTCGTTTAATAGCAAAAAATTATTAGCCATCCAACATTTGATCTCCTCAAAACAGTCGCAAAGCACGTCCAAAGGATGACTACTGTCAGTTTTAGCTGGTAGATAAAATTGTGTATCGTCAGCATAGCAGTGGAAGGAGATCTATATTTCTTAAAAATGGCACCCAAGGGGAGCATATAAAGTGAAAAGAGAAGAGGGCCTAAAATGGACCCTTGGGGCACACCGCATAATAGGGGAACCGACAAAGAAGAAAACTTCCCAATGCTCACTGAGAAGGTTCTATCTTTGAGGTAAGAGGCCAACCACTACAGGGCAACACCCTGAATACCCAGCACCTTTTCCAACCGATGTAACAGAATACTTTGATCGATTGTATCGAATGCAGCACTTAAATCCAACAAGACAAGCACCGCATACGAACCAGTATCGAGAACTTGCAACAGGTCATTGCTGTAGCAAATTAGCTTAAAAAGGGAATTATTTATAATTAATTATAACTGGTTATAATTAATAATAAGTATTTAGATTAGATCTTAGAATTAACTGTAGCAGAATCGACATTATAATTATTTGATCTGTCCGTCCACCGAGCAGACAATATAATTATTTATCAATTCTAGGAAGATTACTTTCCTGGCCAAGGAACAATAGCCTTCCTACTTATACAGTGCTAGCAGTAGTTTAGCATGTAGCAAGGAGCAACATTCAGTGACTTTGAATTGTGAGCGGAACACAGAGACAATCAATTGTGAATATAAGGGATTTAATAAATGAAACTATAACTAACATACAAACAAACTAAGCAAAACATACATATATAGAATGAAGGAAAGTAAGGAAAGGAGAGAGAAAAGCAAAGAATGGCAGTATTTCACATCAATTAACCACAACCTAAATGAGAATCATCAGAGGCACAATTCACCTTAAAAGGGGTTCAAACTTAAACGCGCATCTAATCAGTTGTAAATGGTTACTTGCATTGGTTTGTTGCTGAATAAGAGTCTTGATGCGGTAGACGAGGTTCTCGATGATTTCTTTAGGAGTGAGTTGAAGAAGTCCACAGCAAATCCACAAAGTTACTTGAAGGTAAACACTGCCAGAAGGTTAAACTCAAGAGGAGAGTTTTGGAGTGTGTTGGTCTCAAGAAGAAGAGTTTTGAGCGATGATTAGTCTGCGTTCTGGAGTTTTAATAGTTCATTGCCGCACCCATTTTGTGGGTGGAGTGGCCAATCAGAGGCATGCATTTTGAGCGGGAGAGACATCCTTTGTCTCCGTTTATGGCCCATTCGCATTTTATTGCTGATCTGGACCGCTAATGCAGCTTTTAATTCAAAACATAGTAAGAATTGTTCGATGCATTTCACGATCACATGGTGTACATTATTGTGTGAGAAATAAAGAGAAGATCATTTTGATACCAAGAAGGTAACCTCCAGACGATATTAACGCAGAGATACACTCATACACTTGAATATAGGCATTTAACGTCTAACTAATACAAGTAAAGGGTTTTAACTAAGTTAATATAATAGGGGAATATACATACGACACATGCATATAGCAGATACATTTATAACTGCTTACTATGGCCTAAATAGAGAAAATGTCTTTAGGTGTGTGTGTGACATGTATTGGAATTACTGGAGACAGACAACTGCTCTGGTGCCTGGCATGGGGGTCACCCCCCTTTCTGTGGAATGTGTTTGAAGCTTGATGGAGACACTCCAGAGGCGACCTGTTTTAGCATCCTTTTGATAGTGATAAAGACCATCTGCAATTTAGCACCCATATAAATGTAAACGTGGAGGCCAGGTCAGTAATTTATATGCAAATGTCAAAAGGCTAAAAGGGTTTTTTTTAAACAAAGTGTAATTTAGCCATCACTGATCTTACACAGACGTTACATTGCTGACCTTCAACAGTGCGGTTTCCGTACTGTGCATTGATCTAAAACCCGACTGAAAAGTATCTAAAATATTGGACATACTGAAAAAACTCAACTGACGATACACAACTCTCTCTAAGAGCTTTGAAATAAAAGGCAATTTGGAGATAGGTCTGAAATTGCTAAGGATAGATGGGTCAAGATGGGGTTTCTTAAGCAGAGGGTGAACCACAGCATGTTTAAAACTAACAGGTGCAACTCCATTTGCTAGAGAACTGTTAATAATGGCTGTTACAGCCGGAGCTCAAGGTTACAAACACTTCCTTGAAAAGACGAGTTGAAATGACATCGGACTCACAGCTGGAGCATTTAGCCTTTGAAACAATATCAGCTAGCTGAGCAGAGGTAACTGGATGAAAACAAGTAAGCGAATCTTTTGGTGAACAAATCAAAGGGGGATCATATGTTGATGGCTTAATGGAAGACTTAATCTCCAAGAATTTATTATCAAATGTATAAAAAAAAAAAAAAAAAGTTCTCACAGGTTTCCCTAGATGGAACAAGAGAAGGGGCTGGTAAGGGATTTAGCACTGAAACAATTGTCTTAAACAGCATTCTCAGTCGGTTAGCATTTTCAGTGATGAGTTTGGAGAGGAATTTAGACTTAGCCTCTTTTACTGACTTTTGGTAACTAGATAAGCATGCAGTTAAACATTCATACAAGACTTGAAGTTTGTCTCTTTTCCACTTTCGCTCTGCCTTACTACACTCTTGTCTAAGAGAGCAGGTGTTATCATTTAACCAAGGCTGAGCATTGCCCTTTCCCTTAGCTTTCCTGGGCTTAAGGGGAGCAACAGAGTCTATAGAAACAGAGCAGGATTTAGTAAAAACACCCACCATTTCTTCAGTGTTTAATTTGTCAAAGAAGACAGCATCTGCAAAGTTAGCTTGATAGTACTCTGAAAATAAATTGGTAGTGGAAAGTTGAATGAAACGAGAATAATTTACAGACTGAGAGCAAGTGGAGGTGGGAGAAACACAGACAGATTCAAACAAAATTGCCAAATGGTCTGAAATAGCAGCATCAATCACTCTCAGATTTGTTACAGGAAAACCATGTGACAACACCAGATCCAACGTGTGCCCCAAATTATGAGTAGGATTAAAAACTAATTGTGACAGATTTAAAGATTCAACGAGGTATAAAAACTCTTTAACCAAAGGTTTAGATGGACAGCAAAGGTGAATATTAAAGTCTCCTAGAATCAACAGTCTATCACAGTGGAACACAATATTAGAGAGGAACTCAGAGAATTGCTGAATGAAGTCCATGTTAAATTTTGGAGGCCTGTAAACCAGTGCACATAATACAAGACCCCCTATGTCAATTCTCATTAACTGCACCTCAAAACTGGAATACACATCATTTTTGTTTTTAAAATTGTTTTTAAAAACAGTAGCAACACCCCCACCATGACCAGAAAGTCTTGGAATGCTAAAAAAAAGCACAATCCGGTGGAGAAAGTTCACCAAGAGATGATATTTCATCCAGTTTCAGCCATGTTTCAGTCACAAATAAAAAGTCAAGCGAATTCGTGATGAAATAGTCATTTAAAATGAATTTGTTAGATAGTGACCTCGCATTTATCAAGGCCATCCTCACCGTCAGCGGCTCAGCTTTTTCAGCATTTGGAGATGAAAACTTAATTGAACAGATTTACAGACCGTAACTCTGCGCCCGACTTTGAAGAGGAATGACGGGTTGAAATTACTGGAATGTACTCGCTAACCAAGGAAGCGAACTGTGCGCCTTTACAGAAACTGCGCCGAGATCCTCGGTGGACATATCGAGGATGGCGTAGAATTTCCAAGGAAGCACAGCGATTTTATATGTCCACGGGAAGACGATATGAAGAATTCAGATTATGAAAATCCAGAGATGAATAGAAGAGAGCCATAACCAGACAAATATAATATGCAAGAGCCGATGCAGCAAGGTAGAGAGGGCCAAGAGCATTAACACAGCTGTAACATACCAGAGCAGTGAGCAGAAGGGACTTCATCCTTTGTAACACCACCACAACTAGGTCTTTGTCTTAATGGTCTTAATGTCCTTAATGTCCACGTGTGCCAACACGCCCACAAACAAGCAGTACAGCTGCCAGCCGAGAGCAGTCGATCCCAGGCCACCGCTAGTCCAGTCCAGTCCGTCCAAACATGAGGCAGCGAGTGCCGAGCCTCACCTGAGGTAAGCCGATGTTTTAGTGGATGAAAGTCAGGCAGGTAGGCAGGCGGCAGGTCGTTCAGGTGCTCCCCAAGACTGGCAGCTGATCATCCAGCTGAGAGCGATCAATCCTAGGCCGCCACAAGTCCATCAAACACAAGCAAGCGAGTGCTGAACCTCACCCGAGGTAATCAGGCACTCCCCACAACTAGCAGCTGAAATAGGGTTGCTCCGAAATATAATATAAATGCAGCGTGAAACTGGACAAAGACCAGACCAGAACTAATTTAAAACTTTAAAAGGATCAAGCCGGGGAACAGTGGCAGTCAGACATGCCAGCGTACACTCCAACACTCAGCATCACCTAGACAAAGCCTGAGGCTAACACAACACGATGCATGCAACAGGCGGTGCTTAGTGACTTGTAATCAAAAAAGTTTAATCAAATTACTATTAAAGGTGCTCTCAGTCATTTTTTCCCTCATTTAAAAAGCTTTACTTGAAATGAATTGTAATTTTGAAACATAGGTTTAATATCATGACTAGTCACATGAGATGAAGACTCCAGTTATATCAGTAAACTTATAGAAGCTGTTTTGGAGAGGGTCCCCTCAAGGGGGCTGCCATTTTAAAATCACATGACAGCTGAATACTACTCGCTTAATTTCAGTAACCATCCTGTTATTAGAGATTTTGACCCCATTTCCACCTGGTTTTAAGATGCATTTCGGGTGATCCGATTACATGTGGTCAGCCCTAAATACAGGTCTAAACAGGGTCTAAAACGTTTTGTGATCGAATCACAGAAATCACATACGAATGTGGTCAAAAACACGTGTGTCCACATCACATCTAAGGTGTATACGCTAATCCATCCTGTATGCGTCCCGGCAGCAGTGAAGCGCCACCCCTCATCTGTCAGTCATCTGCTGCTCTAAAACAAGAGTTTAAAATTTGCCGGTTATGAGCGGCTTTAAAAGAATATAACCCTATGATTGGAAATTTTAAAAAAGCGGATACATTCACAATCACGAGAACTTCACAGATCTTATTTAGTGTCTCTGATATCAACACAGAAGACAGGCACGAACACCTGAAGCTCCTTTAAAACAGGAAATCCACTAAAATAACAGATAAATCTGCTTGACGTTTTGCGTTTGTGCTTAGATTAAATTTCAACTGCATTTTGCTCTTTCTTTGTCTTTTCTGACTTTGTTGCACTTTATTATCATGCAGTAACACACTGACATGATTGATATATGTCGTCATGAAACAGAGACACTCCCCTCCAAATCCGAACACAAGTGGTCACAGGAGACACATTTAAGTGACCAGGTGTAAACAGCGATGTGTCTCACCTGACCACATGTGATCGGATCACCCAAGACAATTACACAATTTTTTTTTTATTTGAACCAACATTGCTCTGTTGGATTGGTCGAGATTCTCAAACAAACAGCAATATTTTAATCAGCCTACAAATGTCTTATAATTTTCACTGCATATTAAGATAGGACAGGGACAAGTATTTTAATATATATATATATATATATATATATATATATATATATATATATATATATATATATAATAACAAACAAAAAAAAATACTTACATCACATACATTACATTGTTACACACACCTTACATTGTTTTAAATATAATAGCAATATATAGTGGATAGATGCAATTGTTTTCTCCCTTTTCTTCACAGTAAAAATGTTGAGTGTTGCGGTGTTTTGTCATGCATGATTGCAGTGAAGAAAACAGGTCAATATCAACTCTTTCCTCTGCGGTTCCTCATACAGGTGCTGAATGAAAGCCCAAATTAACTCGTCTTGTGATGAGGCAGAAATGTGTCACTTTCTTCCATCCGACTCTGTGCTTTATCAGCACTCATTTCTCATCAGCCCTTTTCCTTTGTCCTTTGACTGAGGACTTCAGAATAAACGGTCCACTATCTTCTGCTCTCAGCTGGGGCCGATGACTCTGATCGGAGCTTTGAGAGGTGTTACCTTAGAAACCGCACTTCCTCAGCAATTCACCGATAAACACTGTTGATTGATTGTCCAAAATCGTGACTGTCAGCATCTGGTGTTCTGCAGCTACGGTTTAGACTATAAAGAGACCAGTGGTTCCCTGGGTTTCCTTTGAGAGCATATGGTGTATTCTGTAAAATTTGATATATAAAAACATGATCTTGAAGTATTCATCTCATGTGTTTTAAATGTGCAACTGTTTAAAATGGGGACAAAAATACTTTGTGCACCTTTAAAAAACATTTGATTATTTTTCTAGGGTATTTAGTTTATGTTGAACAGGTTTAAGGTCTGATTTTCTGTAAATAACTTCCTCACTGATGGCAGAATTTTCATTTTTGGATTAACTATTCCTTTATCTTCCCAGGTAAATGTGTTCACCTTTTAGGAAATGAACTGCATGAGTTATAAATACATCCAGGTCATATCAGAACACCTTTCACCATGATCCATTTGATCTCAGAGAGGTAATTAGATACCTCTTAGATAAAAATGTAGATGGTATCTCTCCTGGATGGATTAATAAATGATAAAATGGTCACTTTGTCAAATGGGGACTCTAATTACACAAATTCCAAGCACATATTAGCCCAGGTTAATCACAGGATTAACCTCAGGGCCGAAGGTCTCATTTGCTCTTCCCCAAGGCGATTACTATAATGAGACCAGATCTCATTCATTTATGAATTTTGTTATATACATATGTGGATAAAGCATGAAGGTAAGCAAATATTGAGACTGGGTTTTAAGGGCTGTATTCGGGGCTGGGTAGTATGACCGAAATTTACAGTAAGAGGCATTTTATATCATGGTTAGATAAAAGTGTACATGCCAATATTATTATTATTATTATTATTATTATTATTATTATTATTATTATTATTATTATTTATTTATTTATTTATTTTCTGGAAATGTGTTTATTTTCAAATTTTATATATTACAATGTAATGTAGTTTTTGATAATTCATTGAAGTAAATACTTCACAAAGGTACTTTATCTCATATTACAGTTTGTTATGTTTTTATTTTTATTTAGAACTTGATGGACACAAACCAAATGATTATTCATAACAAATGGATGATAAGTTTAGCACCAGTTTAATAGAGCTGCTTCACATGATATACTGTAACACAGAAGTTAAAAGCTAAAGATTTAAAATAATTATAAATTATAGATGTGATTAGATGAGACACATTCAAAGTGGTTGTGAAAAAAAGCTGATAAATGCTCATCTTTGACCGGAAAACCACTGTAGTATCTTGAAAACTTGGAATAATTTGTACAAGATGGTGAAATTGTAAGACATCATGTGACTTGGCTTGTATGAAAAGATACAGCTTTTATTTCCATAGAGACCAACTAATCAACAAACAGCATTTTAAATCGATACAATAGAGATATAGCATTTTATCTAGCGTAGTCAAGTGAAGTAAAAGTGACACATTTTTGAACAAGCTGGCTTGTACGATTTCTTACTATTCAGCCATCTTGTACTATTGATACGACTTGTCATGAGACCAGGTTTGAAAATCAGAATTACAGTAATGCGTCAAGTTTGGGTAGTTGCTTGACAACCTTTATGAGCCTACACTTTCACTGTGTCTACGTGGGATGAAAGCAGTGCATTGCAATGAATGAAAATGTCATGGTTACTTGTGTAACCTCTGTTCCCTGATGGAGGGAATGAGACGTTGTGTCGACATAGTGACATTAGGGGTCACTCTTGGGAGCCCGAGATACCTCTGGTCTTTGATAAAAGGCCAATGAAAATTGGCGAGTGGTATTTGCATGCCACTCCTCCGAACATACGGGTATAAAAGGAGCTGGTATGCAACCACTCATTCAAGGTTTTATGCTGAGGAGCTGATATAATGTCCGGCCATTTCAGCGGGTAGTTCAGGGTTGTGGCAGGAGGGACACAATGTCTCGTTCCCTCCATCAGGGAACGGAGGTTACACAAGTAACCATGACATTCCCTATCTGTCACTCACTCGACGTTGTGTCGAAGTAGTGACACTAGGGGTCCCTATATGAAACGCCACAATTGGCTGAACTGTGTTACATGAACTGGCGGTGTGTGGTGGGCAGACTACTGTATGCCTCATAGCCAGCACACCAGGTCGACACGTAACCTCCCCCAACATAGTTATGAGTGTCGAACGGCCCTTTGGGGACAAGTCAACTACCCAAGAGATAGAGGCAGGCTTAACCCAGTCGTGGCCTCTTTTCCCCTTCTCTTTTTTCCACTCCCTAAAAAAGAAGGGGGATTATCCAACTGGGCCGCCAGGTCTAGTCGGGGGGTGTCCCTCCCAAGGGGAAGACACCGCGGAGACCACACCTCGCCCAAAGAGAGGGGGGATATTTAAGTGGAAGAATACATCACATGGTCTTTCCAACCATGTGGAGAGTCTTCAAGGTAGATCCTACCCAATGGGGGAGGAGTTACTACAAACATGGAGACTGGGGCAGAGGGGCTCTGCCCAAGGAAGACACAGTTTGCCAACAGGGAAACAAATTAGTGGAAGATATATATCGCATGGGGTTAGCCTTACAGGGAACCACCACATGCGGAGCACCTACCCCAGAACAGGACTCTTAATTAGCACGTGTACTGGGCTCGGAGGAAGGCAACCAGGGAACAAAACTTTTGAACACTACTGGGAATTAATGCTGCATGTCTTCGGCTCAAAAGGAGGTGGAAGGCGCTATGTGCAAGTGATTCACCCAGCCGGCTATCCCGGGCTTATCCGCTTGTATTGTGTGCCACTACCTGGGATGAAACTGGTTCCACCCGGAGGTTGTAGAACCTTGCAAAGGTGTTGAGTGTCACATTGGCGGGTGAGTTGTGACATACAACGAGAGTGCAGACCGCCTTGGTGGTTGACATATGCTACCGTTGCCATGTTGTTTGTCCGAACTAACACGTGCTTGCCCTGGATCAACGGCCGGAACCTCCGCAGGGCGAGCAGAATTGCCAACAACTCAAGGCAGTTGATGTGCCAATGCAGTCGCAGGCAAGTCCACAGGACCTGTCGCCCATTGCAAACAGAGCCCCAGCCCGTTTTGGAGGCGTCTGTCATAACCACGACGCGCCTGGAGACCAGTTCTAGAGGAACACCTGCCTGTAGAAACGAGAGGTCGGTCCAAGGGCTGAAAAGACGGTGACAGACCGGCGTAATGACCAAGCGAAGTGTCCCGTTGTGCCATCCCCATCTCGGGACTCGAGTCTGAAGCCAGTGCTGAAGCAGCCTCATATGCATCAACCCGAGCGGGGTGGCCACCGCCAATGATGCTATATGCCCCAGGAGCCTCTGAAAAAGTTGCAGTGGAACCGCTGTTTTCTGTTTGAACACCTTCAAATAGGCCAGCACCGACTGGGCGCGCTCGTTCGTAAGGCGTGCCGTCAAGAAGACTGAGTCCAACTCCAAACCGAGAAAAGAGATGATCTGAACCGGGAGGAGCTTGCTCTTTTCCCAGTTGACCCAAAGCCCTAGTCGGCTGAGGTGTGAGAGCACCAGGTCCCTGTGTGCGCACAACATGTCTCGAGAGTGAGCTAGGATTAACCAGTCGTCGAGATAGTTGAGAATGCGAATGCCCACCTCCCTTAACGGGGCAAGGGCAGCCTCTGCGACCTTTGTGAAGACGCGAGGTGACAGGGACAGGCCGAAAGGGAGGACCTTGTACTGATACGCCTGACCCTCGAATGCAAACCGCAGGAAGGGTCTGTGTCAAGGAAGGATCGAGACGTGGAAGTACGCATCCTTTAGGTCTACTGCTGCGAACCAATCTTGATGCCGGATGCTTGCCAGAATGCATTTTTGCGTCAGCATCTTGAAAGAATGTCTGTGTAAGGCCTGGTTCTGTACTCGCAGGTCCAAGATTGGCCGCAAACCACCACTTTTTTCGGTACGATGCAGTAGGGGCTGTAAAACCCCTTCTTCATCTCGGCTGGAGGCACAGGTTCTATCACGCCCGTCCGTAGGAGGGTAGCGATCTCAGCACGCAAGGTAGCAGCGTTTTCGCTCTTGACCAAGGTGAAGTGAATACCGCTGAACCTGGGCAGGTGCCTGGCAAACTGAATCGCGTAGCCGAGCCGGACAGTCCGGATCGGCCATCGCGACGGATTGGGAAGCGCAAGCCATGCTTCCAAGTTCTGCGCAAGGGGGACCAAGGGGACAACGTCGTCAGATGTACCAGCAGGTGGGGCCTCGTGGCAGGGCGGAGCTTGAGGTGCCACACCACGTTGTGGCCGTGCTGAGACCACCCCCAGCCTGGGACAGGGGAGGAAGAGGTCTCCCACGATTTCATCAGCTCCTAATGCACTTCCGGGAAGAATGGCACTGGAGCAATGCGTGGCTGCTTTGAGCGGTGGGAAAGCATGTCCATCATTTCGGCATCGACCTGTGACTGGGCAATCGTCCCCGAGGGGGGAAGCCCAGCTGAGGCTTCTGCGTCCGACTGGACAAGCCCGTTCTCCTATGCTGCGCTCGAGAGCTCATCATCTTTGTGGGCTCCGAACAAGAAGCCAGACTCACCGTGAGACGAGCCGGCGAACTCATCCGGAAGCCCGACTGGGGCAGACAAGAGTGCTGGTGAATGGGAGGTCCGCGGGGGATACCCGGCGGAGGCGATCCCATTGGGGTCCCCAAATCACCCCCAGTTCTAGCCGCGCTGGCCTCATACCCGTGGGTAGAAGGACCGAGGCGGGGAGCCGCTGGGGTGGCTTGCTTTCTTACGAAAGCAAGCCGCGACCACAACGTTGACATGGTCATGTTCTCGCAATGAGAACATGAACCATCCACAAATGCTGCCTCCGTGTGGGTCGCGCCCAGAAACGAAAGACAGCGATCATGACCATCCGAAGTTGAGAGATAACGACCACAACCAGGAATAACACACAATCGGAAAGGCATCTTTAAAAAAAAAACACGTAGGCTAAAGTGTTTTGCCTGGTGTTGGATTGTTTTAAAGTATGCTGCAGATATCTCTCAATATGAACAGTATATATAGCAGAATCCCTACTGGTTGACACATTTCTACTGTCGTACAACCCAGCCCTAGAACTGTTTGTCAGGTCTTTGACCTTTTGTTTAGAGGGAGACAAGGTGCACGGAGTTATTTTATAGATGGTGCACAATTTGCTCTGTAATGACATCAGGCCATGCATCATTTCTCAGAGAGGAGTGTTAGCATTTGTGGCAAGGCCCATTAACACAGAATAATGGAACTTTGACATTGACATGCCAGGGAGGGTAGACACGCACACACACAGGGTTCAGTTAACATAGATCACAGCTTGTGTATGCTGATTGATAGAACATCCTTGTTTTATTTACGCTATTGTTAGCCGCAGGTAAATAAGGCAGAGTAATCCGGCTCACTGCTCACATTCCCCACTGGAGCAAGGGCCAATCAGCGATCTGCTCCTGAACACACGGCGTGACCTCTGGCCAGCCAGCTGGAAAATTATCCATTGTGAAAGTGTGTTTGTGCTTGCGCGCGAGGCTGGTAGTGTTAGTGTGCTTTGGGGAGTGATGGTTAAGTTGATGGAAATTGCGAATAAGTTTGAAAATGAGAAATAAAAACCTTGATATGCTGTCTAACATCCTCCACTGCCTTTTGAGCACTAATAACTATGAAGCAGTGCTATTTACAAATGCACGCTGCATTACAGGTGTTATTATTTTTTTGTTTGTTTTTTTTAAATCCCCTTTTTCTCCCAATTTGGAATGCCCAATTCCCACTACTTAGTAGGAAAAGGACAAGTCTGGCGAAGGACAAGTCTCAGTTGCCTCCGCTTCTGAGACAGTCAATCTGCACATCTTATCACGTGGCTCACTGTGCATGACACTGCGAAGACTCACAGCATGTGGAGGTTCATGCTACTCTCCGCGATCCACGCACAACTTACCACTCGCCCCATTGAGAGCGAGAACCCCTAATCATGACCACGAGGAGGTTACCCCATGTGACTCTACCCTCCCTAGCAACTTGGCCAATTTGGTTGCTTAGGAGACCTGGCTGAAGTCACTCAGCACGCCCTGGATTCAAACTTGTGACTCCAAGGGTGGTAGGTAGCGTCAGTACTCGCTGAGCTACCCAGGCCCCCACAGGTGTTATTGTTGAATACAACACAGCAACATGGTATGTTGTAAACTAATTTACAAAATTAGAGGAATAGTTCACCCAAAAAATGACAATTTCATGATCATTTACTTAATCTCATGTGTTCAAACTTTAGGCCTGTATTGTTTCCTTTGAAACACAAATGGAGATGTTAGGCAGAAATGTCTGAGCTGCTCTTTTACATACAAACAAAGAAGGTAGTTATTTATACATGCCAAGCTCTAAAAATGACTTAATATTATTAAGTAATAATTATATCAGTTAATGATACCAAACTTTTTACAGTATTGATAATTCAAAATATCTTTGCAGTTAGGTAACCATATCACTGATATGATAGGTGTGGGTGAGAAACAGATAACTATTTATGTCCTTTTTTTACTATAAATTTCCAATTCCACTTTCACATTTTTTTTCTTTTGTTTTTGGTGATTCACATTCTTTGTGCATATCACCACCTACTGTGCAGGGAGGAGAATTTATAGAAAAAGAAAGGACTTAAATATTGATCTGTTTCTTACCTAAACCTATCATATCGCTTCTGAAGATATAGATTTAACTACTGGAGTTGTGTTGATTAATGTTTTGCTGCCTTTATGTGCTTTTTGGAGCTTCAAAGGTTTGGTCACCATTTACTTGTATTGTATGGATCTACAGAGCTACGAAATTATTCTAAAATATTTGTTTATGTCAGAGAATTTTTATTTTTGGGGGGTGAGCTATCCCTTTGAACAACACTGAAAATATAATGAAAGTGCGTTAACATGCACAGCAATCCATTAAAACATCCGACAACGCAAGAAAACAAAGTTTACATGTGACTTGAAATAATCGGGTAAAGTGTGTTTAAAGCAGTTACATGACCTTAGAGATTGTTGGCTCATAAAGCATAATCGTGTAAGAATGGGCATGTACTGTAAATGCGTTCATTGTTTTCAAAAACTCATTCAAACACAAAACGTTTCAAACACTCCCCGTCTCATGATGTTCTTAAAAAAACAGGTAGTCCCACCTCATACTTACGCCATTTGCTGAGGGAGTGTTGTTTTGTCCCGCCCAGTTGGGCCACTCAAACAAATAGATTAAAATTCCTTTTAGTGCCACTAGAAGCTTAAAAATTACACAATTTCACCTTTAACTACAGCAAAAAAAATAAAAAATAAATGGGGATTATTCATGATTTTTATATTATTATATATATATATTATTTTAATACAGCTCTAATATACAAGATATATCATCTTCAATGTATTTATGTGACTAATCCTTGAGCGTTTTTGAAGAGAAATCAGAAACCTGTCTGTATAAACTCAAGAACCTGGCTCTGTGTCCAAATACGTTTGAAGTGGCTGATAAGGACTGTAATTATCTACTTCACGCCTCTCATCAGCTTTCTCATGCCACTGTTTGTTCACTAACACAACCCACTTGACAGCAGGGTCTTAAGCCCTCCGCAATCAGCCTACACATGCTAATATGATTTCACACTTGGTCGATATATGAACATATTCCTGTGAATTATGCATTTCTGTGAATGAACTTCAGGAAATTCACAGATGTACACAGATCTGAACATCAAGGACATTTGTATGCATGTTCCTGCACCATCTGTGTCCAGATCTGTCCAATGTTAAGTCTTAGTCTGCAAACATGGTCATTATTGCAAAATAAAGCCCAACAGGACCCCCAAGCAAAGCAGTTCATTACCCACTTATTGCATAGCTACTTTCCAAACAAATAAATCAATGGACCAAAGAGTGATATGAGAAACTAGCGCAATTGCATGCTGACTCATATTCTTCTGAACTGCACTGCCAGTCCACTTCCTATTGAGCGACAGCCACCCTCAGGTCTTCTCCAGTTGGTTTTCTTGGTATATTTGGACTTTTTATTCATTTTTCCAGCTAGTGTAAAACTAAGAGTTTATAAAGCAAAAACAACTCTGAAGATCTTGTCTAGACAGGAGTTACTGAAGGTAACGTGGCTGGCAGTATTTTGCCATTATCTCTGTAAGTGAACGGTTGTGATTTGAGAGGTTCTGGTGTGCAGACAGAAGAGTCAGTCAATACCTTAAATGAATCAATCAGCCACTGAAGCATGGGCAAGAGGAGAAGAGAGTTAGCAGGGTTTTTTCTGTAGTTTTGCTCAGAGGAGCCGTGTTCTCCACTTTCACTGTATTTCCTGCAGTGTGGTTTAGAGTACAGTGTGGTTCTCGCTCTGTGATCAGATTTTTTAAGCTGACATCATGTAAGGAGACTCAAGGGGGCCATCGATTTCTAGCAAATGTAGCATTGCTTCCTGTTCTCAGGTTTTACAGCCAATAGAAAGGTTTCAGTCCTTGAAATAGGATAGATTTGTGGTCCGTGCTTACAGTGGTGTTTGTTCTTATTAAAGACCCCATGAAATCAAAATTGGACTTTTGTCTGTTAGCTTTGATGCCTTTTATATTCTAGTAGTGTACTCTTTAAAATTGACAACTTAATTGTTAGCAGATATGGAATAAGCGTTACTATAATGAAATGTTTGCAAACAGACTTTTTCATGCTGCATTCCATGTATCAAGTGCAGTTTCCTGGTGAAATTATCACTACAGGTGCTACAACAACTGTCTGTTTTATTCACTTTCACACAAATCAAATCAGACTATAATGGCTGATTATGACTTATTATGACATTATGACATTATATATATTACATATATTACTCACACACTGCTGTTTCATGATATCGAATTACTTTTACTCTAACGCATAATTTGAACTATACAAAACGATACATTTTAGTGCCTGTAATACCACCTACATTTATACACGTATTCCATGAGATTAGTTTCCATGGTAGCTCACCTGATAGAGTGACAGAATGTGGACTCAAAAGGCAATGGTTTGAGCCAAGCCAAATATGCAGGCTGACACATAAAGCGAAAGTGTCATAGAAGTGACACCAAATGACACTGTTTCTTCAGGAAATGTGCTTTTCATGTCGCATTTGATTTTCCACACTATGAGCCAGTTTACAAGCAAACCAATACTCTGATTACTCTCTAAAATCAGAGTATTGGTGTGCACGTCAAAACGTGAAGAGGCATGCGCTCAACACGTTTGCACATTGCATGAGCTGGTTAGAACACCGAGTAAGGTGTTTACATGGCACACAAAATCTGCGTAATGGGCAAAAATCTACCCGTGTCGATCGGGTTATTCTTAAGTCGTTTACGGCCTTTACGCCAATAAAGGAACGTGTTTTTTTGCATTTACATGACTGTACACATTGTCAGCTTATTAAGCATAACCGGTGTAAGAACATGTAAGTAAACTGGTTAGGTTTAGGTGTTGGTTTAGGGTAAGGATGTCTGTTTTGTTCACATTTCATTTGCTTTTAGAACATTATTGGTTAGGTTTAGGTTAAACCTTTAGGTTAGGGAGGTACATTTTAGTACGCTTTAAAACCTCCATTTAATATTCACCTTAAAAACCTTTTTCTGATTACGACACTATTTCACTCACCTTTGGTGCCCCTCACTGGCAATTTCACTTGGAAACAGCAGCAAAACATGTAACGAAGCATAACGTAATTTTGTTTTTCAAAGATTTTGCCACGGTCACATACTGTAATGTTCATGAGATCAGGCTGAGATATGCATACTGTTTGTATTTGCTGTGAAAATAGACCACAAACTTTTTGATGACAATGCTGATTTTTTTTGGTTTGTTTTGTTTTGTTTTTTGATTTTCTCCCCTTTTCTCCCCAATTTGGAATGCCCAATTCCCAATGTCCTCATGGTGGTGTAGTGACTCGCCTCAATTCGGGTGGCGGAGGACGAATCTCAGTTGCCTCCGTGTCTGAGACCGTCAATCTGTGCATCTTATCATGTGGCTTTTTGAGCATGTTACCGCGGAGACGTAGAGTGTGTGGAGGCCCACCCTATTCTCCGCGGAATCCACGCACAACTCACCACGTGCCCCACTGAGAGCAAAAACCACATTATAGCTACCATGAGAAGGTTAACCCAACGTGACTCTACCCACCCTAGCAACCAGGCCAATTGGTTGTTTAGGAAGCCTGACTGGAGTCACTCAGCATGCCCTGGATTCAAACTTGTGACTCCAGGTGTGGTAGTAAGCATCTTTAATTGCTGAGCTACCCAGGTCCCCGACAATGTTGAATAAACGTAAAAAATTTAGTTTATTACGTTTTAAAAGTTCATAATCTTCATTCATTTTAATTAAGTACTTCAGATTTATTTTGAATTCATTCTATGTACACCATTTAAAGATTTCTCAATTCAGTAAAATGGAAAATTGTTAAAAATTCAATATTAGCATATTGAATAATTGAATACTGAATACAACTGAAATTGTCATACATTAAAATGTGTAAATCTTAAAAATACACTGATTTTTTTTTATTTTATTTTATGCATTTATTTATTTTAGCATATTGACTTTATTTATTTTTTTAAAGACACCCCTTTGACTGTGCTCATGTCAAGCGACTTCATGGGGCTTTTAACCTGCTCAGACATTTTCTGCGCTGATTTTGGGTTATAAATATTTCAGTGCAGTATGATATTGCCTTCACCAAGGCAGTCCCACATGTGATGCTACAATGCTGCTGAATTTGGCTAAATTAAGGTATGTTACTGTTTGGAACAACCTTCAGCGTTCGGAGCATACCTATGCCTTAAATGTTGCCTATATAGGCAGCTCTCAAGGATTTGAAACATAACCACACAGACTGATACAGAACATAGACTCAAATCTTGGTCTTTAAATCTCTTAAAACTTAAAGTACATATCAGGCAAAAGATCAGGTCTGTAAAAAGTGTGGCATACATACGTTCACAGAGTTTGTATTCTGGCTGCTGTGTTGAAGCGCATACATGCTAATCCTCAAATTTTCACTCTGCTGTAATTATGCAATTATGCTGGAATTATACCATTTTGAACATGTATTAGTGCATGAGTGCTCAGCTGGGAGAAAACATTTCTGAATAACATTTATTATTGTTCATTTATCCATTGCATTGGTAAAGCAATGCATTTCCAGTGCCAAAATAATACATATGAGTATTGAAACATATTTAAGTGTATGAGGATATTAGCTGCACTCATGGATCACATTTTTTTAGATACATACACAGAGGGAGCAACCAAACAGCCTATAGAGTCTAGAGTCCAGGAATGTGTATGTGTGTATGAAATAAAATACCTGGTGCATAGCAGAGAGCACTGGATGTAACACATCCCATGATGCCTCATCAGAGGGTTTATTCTTCACATAGTCTCCTTGTGCTGGGACGAGACTCAGAAAGGATCTTACAGAGATGGTTCACCCAAAAAATGACAAATCTGTCATCATTTATTCACCATTATGAGTTCCAAACCCATATGACTTTCATTCTCCTGTGGAACACAAAGGAGATGTTAGGCAGTATGTTAGTCTCGGTCAACATTCACTGTCATTACATTTGTATTTATTTTTTCTCCATACAATAAAAGTAAATATTGACTGGTGCAATCTGCACTGAAATGCGGCGATCAGACTGAAATAATGAGAGACCTAAATTTGATTTCTCGAGATATGAACCCTTTTACAGGTTGAAGAGTTTAAACTCACTGCAGGGTGGTTGCATAAAGCCATAATCGGCATGCAGATGTTTTATACTTCAATGAGGCCAGCAACGGCTCTTGATTCAATGGTTCAATGATTCATTTTCTACAAAGGGTACAAGATGCACATATGAGCCATTCTGCTTTCTAAACCATTTTTGAGTGAGTCTCACTGCAGTCCTGACTCATCGCTCATGGCAAAACTGGCAAAGACATTGATTGATCACTTGCCTCATTATTGCCCATCTATACAGTATCATTACCAATGAAATGTACACATATAGGATAAAACAGGTTTGTGAGAAATCAGTGTTATAATTTCCAGAAAGTACACCTAATCAACTTCTCCAACTTCTAAATGTGAGAAAAGCTTGTTTGGGGGTCATCATTTACTCACCGTCATGTTGAGAATGTTTTCTTTTTTTTGTTTGTTTTTCTGGGGAACACAATAGGTGCATTTTTAAAGAATATGCAGGCCACTCTTATCCATATAATAAAAGTGAATGGGAACTAGGTCTGTTTAGCTCCAAAATGACAAATACGGATCCTTGAAAGTATAATGAAATAGTCCCTGCGGCCCACTATTCACTATATTTCAAGTCTTCTAAAGTCATATGATAGATTTATGTGAGGAACAGATCAAAATTTAAGTTGTTGTGCACATGTTCCCTTCTATGGAAAACAAAGATTGCATGTCAATGCCTTTTAGCATAAAATGTTATTGGTTTTGATTTGTGACTACATATTACTGACGTCAGTGGCACCATATTTGATTTGAGAGCTACAGCGGAATTGTATGGACAACTTTTTGTGATATTTTCACAAGAAAGAAGAAAGCCATACAGATTTGGAACGGCTTGAGGGTGAGTAAAGGATGACATCATTAAAATTTTTAGGCAAACTATCGCTTTTATTTCTTTGTTTTAAGACTAAAATTGTAAAAGTTTTTGATTTGACACAAAATAAATAATACATGTATTTCCACAATAAAAGTTTTTCTCTTTTATTACTAAATTGTATTTGGATAGCACAGGCTTGTGGTGCAAAAAATCTCTCCTGCAGCTCTGCAGGTACATAAATACAGCAAATAACCTAAGCAGCAAGAATTCTATCTCCATTTTAATATCACACACACACACACACACACACACACACACACAGAGGCAGTTTGCTGTATATATAGGACTTGTTTGGGCTTGATTGTGTTGTGTTATTTATTGGATTTTTGGATTTCTATATAATAGTCCTTGCAGTCTTCTCAGCATTATTGTTCTGTATTTCAAATCGGACACGAGGAGCGGGTCTTTAATAACCAAAGCCCCAGCTCTCCAGTTATTCCACAAACACTTTACTGTGGTCGTCAAGGTAATGGCTGTCCTTCTTCCAGTGGGGAAGTAAGTTTGGTAGGAGTGTTCATTGAATTTTTTTTTTTTAAAGCGAAGGGTCTTAGTTTCTGTGCATTTCTCTGCCCCAGCACCAGGCTTTTATTATGATTCTCTTGTTTCACATCCATTTATATTTGCTCTGTTTAATTTGCGCCGCTCCCTGCACTGTGTTTGATTGCTGTTTTCCATTCCCTCAGTACAAATGGCTTGTGACAGCAAACTCAAGCCCTGAACAAGGAGAATTTCAATGTCGGCAGACGAGAGACGACTTCTCCAGTGATTGCACACTCAGTGTCTGAAGAGAAGAGAAAGGCAAAGGTATTGAGAGGAGGTGAATTTAAAACATTGTTATTCATTTCAGGTTTTGCATTTGAAAAATAAAGAAGCTAGATATTTGGTAAATGAGTGAAATGTTAGAAATGTTATTGCTCAGAGGTTGCTCTTTTACAGCTCAGGAATGCTCATAGCACTCTCAGCGGTGTGTCTTGTACTGTAAGTAGCCTACTGTATCAATTTTGTTTTCTAACATTCCCTGTGAGAAATTAAAATGAAAAGAACAGAGATAATTGTTGACACACGAGCAGAGAGCTAAAAAATGAATGTGGATAACATAGCTCAGATAATTTAAACTTGAAAGATTTTATGAGCATATTCAAATCCTCAGCTTTTGATTGCAGGCTTTGATATCTTTTTTTCAGTGTGAGACACTGTTGAGATATATTCTGAAACTCTAGAACCAATGGAGACAACATGAAATTAGAAGTGACTGAGCTTTCTTAATGCATGTTACTGGACTGTGTGCATGATTCATTAGTCCAAGTTCTTCCCAAGATTTGGTAATCTTGTTAATCTTTCATTAAAGAGGAAAATCTCAAATGCTATTTGTAGTTAAAGCATATAACTTGTTAGCATAAATGTAATAAAGGTTATGGCAAATAACAGCAAACAATATATATATATATAATTTATTTTATTTTATTTTATTGTTATATGATGGTCACATTTAAACTGACTTAAAAACATATTTTTTTTTTATCAGGGCTATTTTTGGTACTTTTCAAATGCCTTTTATGTATATATTTTACAGTTTTGCCTTTGTCCAAGACGCAGACTTCAAATATTATACTCCAAATCCATTATAAAAATACAAATTATAAAATTTTTACAACTATGATAATGAAAACAAAGAGTAAAATAAACATAAACCATTTGAATATGTACTATCGTTTTTGTTTTTTAATATCTTTATTTTTTTTATTTTATTTTATATTTGACTGTCTCACAGTTGTATCATTTCCATTGTACCAAAGAAAAAAAAAGAAAAAAAAAATCAGTAGTTAGTGTACTTGTTTACCAAGTCTACAAAAGTGTCAGTGAAAAGCAATCTTTGAGATGAAATATGAGACAAGTGATATTTGAAGAAAACAAAGACAAATCAAGGTAAATATCAATTGTGAATCACAAAAAAAAAAAAAAAATGTTTTGGGGTGTCATTTCCCGTCAATATGCAATTTTGCCAAATTACTGTATGCAACAAGTGTGAAAATAATATGTAATTGTGTGTATTTAGGATACATATAATTTTAGCTGTGAAATTAGCCTTAGCAAGACAAAGTAGCTGGCCATTTCTTTTCCAAAACATTAAAAAAATGTAATTTCCATCACCTGCACTTCCACCAAAAATTCTATTAAACACAATTCAGAATTTGAGATGTGCTGGAAATGACACTGTGGTGGGAATTTCCATGACTAAGAAAAAAAAAAAAACAGGCATAATTGGCATAAATCTCCTGTGGTGCATGAACATACACTGTTGGACATTATTTGTAGATAAATAAACTAGCGAGAGTATTCAAAATGTTTTAACGAGACGTTACTTTCTAGAAGTTCACAGTGCTAAAAGTGCCAAAATTTGAAGAAACATCCAGGAATATGACGACACATTCATAGCAACATTGGCTTACATTGGCGTGAGTGTGGGCAAGGACTATTTGTTTGACTTGACCAATGACATATGGGCATACAGTTTTATTTGGGGAAACCTGCTTGAAAACAGTCCTTATTTTTGCTAAATAAAGACCGTTTTGATTGGTGATGCTATGGCGCAGACACACTTCACCAGGAAAAATAAAAAAAGCCTTTAGACTCATGCTTAAGACGTTTGTTGGATTGGAAGGCAGTTCACATTACGCCCAGCTCTTTTATTTACCCATGAGCTATCTCTTTGTTTTGCTTTGCTTCGGAGTGAAAGAACCCAGACAGTTCATCCATCAGGTTCATCTAAACCAGACAATTCATCAATCAGGTCAAGGTGCATCCTGCACACTATACTCAGAATTAACGAATGAACGAGACACACACACACACACACACACACACACAGAGAGAGAGAGAGAGAGAGAGAGAGAGAGAGAGAGAGAGAGAGAGAGAGAGAGAGAGAGAGAGATAGAGAGGGAAGGAAGGAAAAGGGGCTTGTGCATGCACATTGGTAGGCGAGAATGATTGAGTTGCTGAATATATCTGTTTCTCAAAGCATTCCTGAGTTATTCTTCCACGACTTGTTTTGGTATTGAGAGAGAGAAACCACAGCCAACTAAGGCCATGAACAGAAGAGCATCACTCCTGGTTTGCATTACCTTTTCAACTTGGTAACATTAAGTAACTATCTTGTATTAGTTAAAGGGATATTTCAAAAGACTAACAGGATGGAAAGTGAGACTGATGACATGAAAGGAGCATATATAAATTGATTACCAATAAAACCATATTCCTGATATTTATTTTATTTGAAACATTTCAAATAGGGAAATAAAATAGGTAAAAAAAAAATAAAAAAAATAAATAAATAAAAAAAAAAAAAATATATATATATATACAGGTGCATCTCAATAAATTAGAATGTCATGGAAAAGTTCATTTATTTCAGTAATTCAACTCAAATTGTGAAACTCGTGTATTAAATAAATTCAATGCACACAGACTGAAGTAGTTTAAGTCTTTGGTTCTTTAAATTGTGATGATTTTGGCTCACATTTAACAAAAACCCACCAATTCACTATCTCAAAAAATTAGAATACAAGACCAATAAAAGTAAAAACATTTTTAGTGAATTGTTGGCCTTCTGGAAAGTATGTTCATTTACTGTATATGTACTCAATACTTGGTAGGGGCTCCTTTTGCTTTAATTACTGCCTCAATTCGGCGTGGCATGGAGGTGATCAGTTTGTGGCACTGCTGAGGCGGTATGGAAGCCCAGGTTTCTTTGACAGTGGCTTTCAGCTCATCTGCATTTTCTGGTCTCTTGTTTCTCATTTTCCTCTTGACAATACCCCATAGATTCTCTATGGGGTTCAGGTCTGGTGAGTTTGCTGGCCAGTCAAGCACACCAACACCATGGTCATTTAACCAACTTTTGGTGCTTTTGGCAGTGTGGGCAGGTGCCAAATCCTGCTGGAAAATGAAATCAGCATCTTTAAAAAGCTGGTCAGCAGAAGGAAGCATGAAGTGCTCCAAAATTTCTTGGTAAATGGGTGCAGTGACTTTGGTTTTCAAAAACACAATGGACCAACACCAGCAGATGACATTGCACCCCAAATCATCACAGACTGTGGAAACTTAACACTGGACTTCAAGCAACTTGGGCTATGAGATTCTCCACCCTTCCTCCAGACTCTAGGACCTTGGTTTCCAAATGAAATACAAAACTTGCTCTCATCTGAAAAGAGGACTTTGGACCACTGGGCAACAATCCAGTTCTTCTTCTCCTTAGCCCAGGTAAGACGCCTCGGAAGTTGTCTGTGGTTCAGGAGTGGCTTAACAAGAGGAATACGACAACTGTAGCCAAATTCCTTGACACGTCTGTGTGTGGTGGCTCTTGATGCCTTGACCCCAGCCTCAGTCCATTCCTTGTGAAGTTCACCCAAATTCGATTTTGCTTGACAATCCTCATAAGGCTGCGGTTCTCTCGGTTGGTTGTGCATCTTTTTCTTCCACACTTTTTCCTTCCACTCAACTTTCTGTTAACATGCTTGGATACAGCACTCTGTGAACAGCCAGCTTCTTTGGCAATGAATGTTTGTGGCTTACCCTCCTTGTGAAGGGTGTCAATGATTGTCTTCTGGACAACTGTCAGATCAGCAGTCTTCCCCATGATTGTGTAGCCTAGTGAACCAAACTGAGAGACCATTTTGAAGGCTCAGGAAACCTTTGCAGGTGTTTTGAGTTGATTAGCTGTTTGGCATGTCACCATATTCTAATTTGTTGAGATAGTGAATTGGTGGGTTTTTGTTAAATGTGAGCCAAAATCATCACAATTAAAAGAACCAAAGACTTAAACTACTTCAGTCTGTGTGCACTGAATTTATTTAATATACGAGTTTCACAATTTGAGTTGAATTACTGAAATAAATGAACTTTTCCATGACATTCTAATTTATTGAGATGCACCTGTATATATATATATATATATATATATATAATTAAATTACAAAATGGCCAGTTTTTCTTGTTAGAAGTTAGTGCATAGCACCTGAGGAAGTGGCAAAATGGCAACATCACCTCAAACCAAATTATAATATAATATAATATAATATAGGCCTGATTCCAGATCAAATACTCTGAGGGTGCTTCTGAATTTAGTGGGGGTGCTCTAGCAGTTAAAGTGAAGATTCAATAAAGTGCCAACGTTACTCCATTGAGGGTTCTTTAAAACCCGTAACACCCCCTTAGAGCCGGTCCTAATACAGTATATAGTGGGAATGACTAATACTGTATATAGGAATGATCCAAGAAGTAATGCTGGAGGTTGAGAAAGAAATGAGAGAAAGAGAGAGAGAGAGAGAGAGAGAGAGAGAGAAAGAGAGAGAGAGAGAGAAAGAACTGTAGAGAAGTACACTGAGGGAGAAATAGCAACTAATAGGTGTCTGGGTAAGCAGTGGCAAGTCCTCTGTTATCCGGCTGTGTTCATTCTGTTGGCTCTTAAATTGCTCTGAGATTTAAAAGCTCCTGGCCTCTCATGCTCACCTGGGACTGCATCCGATCCATGTCTCGCATGCACAGCAAACAAGAACGCTTCCCTCCATCAACCCAGCCAATTAAAAAGCCTCCCTCTCTGCCCACGCCTCTGTTTCGGCTGAGCAGGGTTTGTAATGAAGAAGAGACGGCAGAATACTGCTGGTCACAAGGACAGCCAGAGACCCGCTAGTGTCACATTCTATCAGTGTACAGGTCAGAGGTCCAACTGGTATACACTCATGGGAAAGAGAAAGACTCTACATTCAGAAGACATTTACATTATTCATTCAGTAGACGGTTTTATCCAAAACAACATACAAATGAGCCTGTGCCTGCAGAACTAACATAGAATTTGAAAAGGTAAAAGTAGTAACACTACTAACTTAGCTGCTGTCATGTTACTGAAAACTGCAGTTGTTTTCGCAATAGTGTAGCTTTTCCAGTAACAAACTACATTTTCCAATGAGTAGTGAAACAGCATCAAGGAACACAAGATTCACTCAAAAAAATTTGTTTTTTTTTTTAATTGGAATAAATTAATTTCAACTGGCTCACTTAAACTATACTCTCTTTTTCATAATACTGTTTGGAAGTGAATCTGTTCGTTCTTATAGATCAGGTAAATGAACTGGTTAAATAAACGATTCACTTATTGAAGCATTGGGAAGTCCAATTCATTTTGGTAAATTGGTTGATTCAGATGCTTCATGTAAATAGAATAGTTCAAATGAATCATTCACTGATTCACTTGAACCCCAACGCAGAATTCACTGTCTTCTCTTTTGAAATGAAATATTTAGTTAATTGATGCTGTATATTACTATACACCGATCAGCCACAACATTAAAACCAAATGCCTAATATTGTGTAGGTCCCCCTCATGCCACCAAAACAGCGCCAACTTGCATCTCAGAATAGCATTCTGAGATGCTATTCTTCTCACTACAACTGTACAGAGCGGTTATCTCAGTTACTGTAGATTTTGTCAGTTCGAACCAGTCTGGCCATTCTCTGTTGACGTCTCTCATCAACAAGGCATTTCCGTCCACAGAACTGCCGCTCACGTTTTCTTTTTTTTTTCTTTTTTTGGCACCATTCTGAGTAAATTCTAGAGACTGTTGTGTGTGAAAATCTCAGGAGATCAACGGTTACAGAAATACTCAAACCAGCCCACCTGGCACCTACAATCATCCACGTGATTATCTAATCAGCCAATCTTGTGGCAGGAGTGAATAAAATCATGCAGATAGTCAGCTGCAAAAGTGAATTGTGTATGTTACAAAAAAACAAAACAAAAAAAAGCACATGGGAGTGCCTGGTTAAAAAGTAAGGGATGAGGTTGTATGCACATGTTAGATGAATTGATATTAGTTTGAAATGTGCATATATGGTAAGATATACATATATAGGCTACATTATTTATAATATATAACCAGGGCTGGATCATGGTCCCACAAGGCCACTAATGGAAGACCCCTCATGCTACTTTATAGGACAAGGCGAGTTCGCTATTTGGCACTTTGGTGGGCATTCCATAACTTGGTCATTGACTACGATTATATGACTTGCCCAGGTGAAAGAACAAAACATAATAAGCACTTGCTAAAATACACAGCAGAACTGGAGAGTATGCTAACTCACTAATTACAGCCTGTTACAACAAACTTCCACATCCATCGGCCCCTCTGAAGCTTACATATGGAGTTAGTGGCCCCCAGGAGCCTGCACACTGACCCGGTATGATGTGGAGCTCTGAGCTCGAGACACAAAGAAATTAAACACATCAACCCCAGTACTACACTGGGGACCTCAGGGGTTCTGTAATGAGAGAGAGTGAGTGAGAGAGAGAGAGAGAGAGAGAGAGAGAGAGAGAAGGGGGGGGGGAGGAAGTTCTTGAGAGGAAGTTCTTCCTCTATTTCTGAGAGTCATTAAAGGGGCTAAATATAATATTTTTACTGTACTAAATCATAAAATGACCATAATATGTCATTAGAGAATTAGGAAACATGCTAAGTTGAAATACTGGCTTCTCCGATAACAATGCTACAGCCAGTATATTCTACACTGAAGTTTCCATTCCAGGCCGGAATTTATGTTTATGTTTTGGCCTGTGTGATCCCGCCCACTGCCCACTCACCAATAGTATTTCGACACTGCCGAGTTGCCAGATTTGAACAAGTTTGCAGGCAAACAACACTGCGTGCTGCAGCCATGGAAGCCAGCAAACAAACTGGATCAGAGATAACAGATTCCACCCGACCTAAAAAGCCTCGCCATCTGTCTAAAAACCACCATGACCAGAGGCGTAGTAAAAAAAGGATAAATATTGGAGATGCCTTTGGAAGATGGAGACAGCTTAAAGCCCAGAAATCCTTTAAAACAGATGCTTAGTTGACTAATTTGCATGTCAACATTCTGGCAACCCGTATGAGCTTCGAGTCTGGGGCGGGGCAGACAACTCTCCAATATTTTGAATTTGGTCTGCAGTACCCATTTCAAATGCTTGTTGTCAATTTTACATATAACACCTTTAAAAAAGTTGTATCATATTTTGAGTTCATCTTTTGAGTGCCTTGAACATCTTGTTTGCCCCCTCTGTCTTCCTCTAATGCTGTTTTACCCATCATTCATGTCAATTCAGGTGGCATGTTTGTGCTTCTGTCTGTGTTCCACTCTAACCCTTCTCTTTTAATATTTTAATAAAGGCTCAAGGTAGCCTGATGGTTTGGCATCCTGATAAGAAAAAAAGAAATTAAATCACAAAGAGTGACTGGCAGCAGAGCACACAGTAGGAGCTGATTTATCAGACAGATTCTATTCTATTCTATTTTGTTGTTCTATTCTATTTTATTCTTTTCTTTTCTGTTCTATTCTATTCTATTCTATTCTATTTTGACATTCGATCATTAGAGGTCAAGCCCTGAAAGGGCGAAGATCCCTATTGTGTTTGTTAGTGTTCTTACTTAGTTATTCTACTTCTGCTATGCAGATAGAGGACAGTCTAAACTGATAACACAGCAAATTTGGAGTGTCTAACTCAAACCCTTTAGCGCCACCAACAGGTCAAAGTTTCACTCACATGTTTACGCTAATAACTTTTGAACCGTAAATCCTAGAGACAAAATAATGTTTCCCCTGATTCCTGAGCTCATGCCGAGTCGAAAGCATACCATGGTTTTGATTTCTGCCAGACTAGATTTTCCGCCATTTAGAATTTTCAGAAAAACCTACTTTTTTTTAACTCTTCCTAGGCTGTTCATCCTATTTTCACCAAATTTTGCACAGATGCCCAGTAGACAGTGCTTACAATATGTTATGGAATTAAAGTTGATAGACCAAACCGTTTTCGAATTGTGCTTCAACGAATTAGACAAAGAACATGCAAAATTGGACTTGAGGCTGTATCTCTGCAACGCTTTGACAGATTTTGACAACAGTTGGTACATGGCATGGCCATCATGCCCTGAGGTGTTATGCAGCGTTTCGGCACAGTGCCCCCTACTGGTCAAAAGATAGAAAAAAACTGCTATTTTGGCTTATAACTCTTGAACGCTTTTGCCAAAAATCACGACCCTGGTCTCTTTAGATTCAGTACGACATACTGAGTTGAACGATACCCAGTTGTCCCATGTCAATTTTAAAAGTTATCTCCACCTTTACTTAAATAGATATAACTCTTAAACGAAATGAGATATTTTCACCAAACTTGACACACTTACTGTATATCATGTCTCAATCTGAGAACACACAGAAAAAGTTGCAGGGCTTGGCCACCTGGTGGCGCTATAACTGAAAACAATGTGAAAGTGGCTCCAACTACCGAACCGTTGGTCCAATTGACTTCAAAATTTGCATACAGTGTCTTTGTCGGACTTCACCTCATTGTCCATAAGAACAGTTGCGTATCTTGAGGAACATGGCCACCATTTGCCAATTAACAGTGAATTTCATTGCGAGCACGCCAAACAGGTCTCAAGGCTGTATCTTGGCAACGCTTTGGCCTATTAAAAAGAAACTTGTTACATGTGATAGCCATCATGCCCTGATGGTACCTAAGCAATTTCGTAACAGTGCCACCTACTGGTAAGAACATATGAAAAAAAAAAAAAGCTTTTATTGCTTATAGTTTGGCCTAAAATCATGAATTGTTTGGCCTATTATCAAATAATTTAGCCTATGTTCATGAGACTGGTCTTATCTGGTTTCTTGGGTTATGACGATGACAGTGATGCCATATTTTCCATGGTCTGCCCTATTGCCTGTCCACAATTTTGAATTTTATTGAGAGCATACTCTTTCTAACTCCTCCTACAGCATTCATTGGACCTTGACTTGAAACTTATCATGCTTCTTTGTACTGTATTTACATGAATCCTTTTTGGAAACTGTTTACACTCGTTTAGGACAAAATCGACCATGTTTACATGAATACTTAAATTGCATAAATACATTTGCCTGCTCAGGCGTGCACCCAAGATACTGCAAATGCTCATTACATAGCAAGCGCTCACAGAAATCACACATCTTCCTTCGATCAGACAGCATGCAAGACTGAATTGATCTCTCTTTTGCAGCTTAATGCTTTCTTAATAACTTTTCAACATCAACCACATCCTGTAATTCCATAGTCATTCAAGTTTTCTTCATTGCTCTCTACAGGCAGTCATGCCCACTGAAAGGGGCACTGATATGTGCAATTTTTTACATTATGTAATCATTTATAACATTGGCATATATCGTCATATCGCTCAGCCCTAAAACTGCTCAGTGTAAATTATAAGGCATTAAAATGTGTCATGATGCTTCTTTGGCTGCTTATGTTGCCGATAATGGGCTTGATCCCGGTATCGCTGCTTGCAGCAATATTATTCTATTTTGTTGTTCTGTTCCATTCTGTCCTGATATTTTCTATTCTGTTTTGTTCTGATTGGGTTGTATTTTATTTAGTTTTTCTGTTATATTTTATTATTTTCTATTTTATTTTTATTCTACTCTATTCTATTAAATTAGTTTGTTCTGTACAGTTCTGTTCCATTCTATTCTATTCTGTTCTTTCAATTTTGTTGTTCTGTTCCATTCTGTTCTGTTCTATTTTATTCTCTTTTGTTGTTCTGTTCTGTTCCATTGTTTTACTCTATTCTATTATATTCTATCATATTCTTTTCTATTGTATTGTATTGTATTCTATTTTGTTGTTCTATTCCATTCTATTTTTTTATTCTGTCCTGTTCCATTCTATCCTGATATTGTATTTTGTATTCTATTCTATTCTATTCTATTCTATTCTGATTGATTGTTCTATTCGGTTCTCTTCTTTTTTTATGTTATATTTTGTTCTTTTCTATTTTGTTGTTCTATTCGGTTCTGTTCCATTCTATTCTATTCTGTTCTATTCAGTTTTGTTGTTTTGTTCCATTCTATTCTGTTCTATTCTATTTTATTGTATTTTGTTGTTCTGTTCTGTTCCATTCTATTCTATTCTGTTCTATTTTATTCTATCTTGTTATTCTGTTCTTTTCCATTCGATTCTGTTATATCCCATTCTATTCTGTTCTATTCTATTCTATCATATTCTGTTTCTGTTCTATTCCATTATATCCTGCTTTATTGTATTGTATTGTATTGTATTCTGTTCTATTCTATTCTATTCTATTCTATTCTATTCTATGCTATGTTGTAGTTCTGTTTTATTCTGTTCTATTCTTCCCTATTCTATTCTGTTCAATTCAGTTTTGTTGTTCTATTCTATTCTGTTATGTTCCATTCTGTTTAGTTGTTCTGTTCTGTTGTGTTCCATTCTATCATGCTCTGTAGACCTTATTCACAGCTTTGATTTTTGATGGGAATGACAATGAGGCTGTGAGGGATAGACGTACAGACCCTTCAAAGGGTTGTACAATTATTTAAAATGTATTTGGATCATTACATTAACAAAACATTGAAAATAAATCTCCCCAAGAAGTTTCAATAGAAACATGAAATTCTATTCCATGTAGGATATTAGATGCAGAAGAATTGCATCCATATGACTTGAAACCCGAACTTCTAACCCTGGAATTCCTCAGCATCATAAATTAAAAGACTCTGCTTGAGCTGACGCTCACATCTGGCCAATAAACTAACAAAAGAGACTTGTCTAAATAGCACATGACTTGAGAACTTTATGCTTCTGAAGAAATGCCCCCACATTCAATGGTTCTGGCCTGACACTGCTATTAATAACTTCTCTGCAAAGAGGCCCCTAAGTGCAGAGGTCACAAGCAATAAAAGACAGAGGACACAATCCCTGGAACTCCCAGGAAAGACTCAGAACACACCCTGTCTTGTCGTCGCCAATTCGTTGACTCTTTATTCTGGACAATAATTAGTCATGAGATCTTCATGAGATTCTCATTACTCCGCAAAAAGCATCTAAAAGGAATCCATGAATGTTGTAAGATGTACAGAATGCATTTAGAGCCACAATGTACACAATACCTAGCATTGCTAGATTATCCTGAAAATTACTTTGACCTGTGATTACTTTTATAACTGACAAATTAATGATTATAGCCTGATGTACCTTTGTAAAATATGTGTAGAGATTTGTAATCACTTATAACTGACAAATCAATAAGTATAATCATCAATCTTGTATTATTCATCTCATTCTACTAAGAATGGTAACTATTCAAGTAACTATACTCTTGACAATCAGGTTTCTCATAACGTGTAATGTATTATCCATGTTGTAAAACCAATGAATTAACCAGTATGATTTGTAACCAGGGATTTTCATGTTTTGTCACTTACACGTGTAATATTTATGAAAGTATGTCACATTTAGTATATAAATGCTTGCTTGTTTACGTAGAGAATTTTGATGACGATGAATGTCATGTCTCTTGCACTACTTTCAAGATATAAAAGTTCATGATTAAATATTCACTATTTTTGGAGAGGGAAGAGTGTAAGGATTCTTCATACAAAGGGTTTTAAATCAACTGTGAAAAGGACAGGCCAGTCGACCATGTGACTCTGAAAAGCCACTTCTGATTGGCTCAGGACACCTTTGGGGTGCGGCCAATTTCAGTTCAAAAGTTCCTAAACAGGAAGAACACACTCTCTACTCTTCTGCCTCCCTTGTCCCTCTTCCTCTTCTGCTCTTTGGCGCTTGCTGCTTCCAGATCCTCTGTTCGATGTAGAGTCCGATTAGGACCTTGGGCCACAAAGTCCCGAGGAAGCCTCTCACTCTCTGCTCTACGATCCAGACACCCAACAGGAGTCGCGAGTCCTTCTTGCAGAAGGCCTCGCTTCATCTAGACAATAACTATCCGATCATAACCGAGGTCCAAAACATCGACGGAACGAACTTTCGACAAAGAGCCAAAAAACCAAGCGACACAAGGAAACGCAACGACACGCAAGTATATCTCCAGACTTTTGCTCAAAGTGCTGGTGTATTAATTAAATACTTTGTGTAATCTGATTGCAAATCGATTTAGACTCAAAGAAGAATAAATGGTTCTTAAGGCATTGTCAACAGACTCCATAAAGTTCATCTCTGTATTGATCATTTATTTCACATTCTGTCACTACTCACCAACCTGTTTCATTTTGTATGTATTAGATTAGTTTTATGTTTAGAATAGCAATAAAGTTTGTCTGTATTCAAAGATAATTTGACTGTGATATATTATGATAAATAATCCCATCCCTGTTTTCAAAAGATTTCGCTTCAAAGCTATACCTAAATATGTGTAATATTATTTTAAATAAGCCATGAGGATAATATTACTCCAGTAAGTGAATTAATCATAATTCGCATATTAAAGCTAATTCCTTACAATAGAAATTGTGAGCGGATACAACGAGATGTTATTTTACGATTTTAATGGTGGAGAATTTTATTCAGACAAATAATCAAGTTATTTGTCATTTATCTAATTTATAATGGTCGTCGAACGCGACTAATTCCATTATAAATTTCGTTACATAATAATGTAGGATAAGGACAGTTTAATTTAATTCCTAGCTCACACATACTAAATTTCCTTACATAAAATGGTGGGGGTACGTGGGCATTTTAACCTATCCCGTGTACATTTATACTACCAAAATTCCTCCATCCATTTTATTCTATTCTGTGTTCACATAATTTATGCAACACGATCAAAGATAATTTTTTTATCATTATCATATCATTGACTATAATTGTTTTGCAAGTCAGAGGCAGTTGGTATTAGGGGGAGAGTATTGACATTTTTAGAAGGCATTTTATTTTACAAAAATTTTACACACCCATGAGTGCAAGATGAGTCATCAAGATTTTTGGTAAACTTTTTACAGTAGAGAAAGTTTCTCAATTTAAAATGTATATATCTACTGAAATATTTTGTCAGCAACTAGGAGTGCTATAGATGGTTTATAGTAGCATATAGATGGTCTCAAAACTAACAAAACATCCACTAAAACTCCACTTTAATTTTTATAATTGTAAATATTTTTGATTAATTTATGCTTATTTAACTATGCTTTCAGCTACCGATAACAGTGTAGTACTCTAAATTCAGTTTAAAAGATTTTATAATTGTTACATCTATTCCACAGAATTCTGCAAACTGTCTGTCCAAATCAACATAAAAAAAAAAATAAAAAAAACCTCCATCTGGTCCTGCTCATTACTCTATTTCCTGTGATAACAGGTGGCGCAGAGGTGAATGCCACTGTTTATAGATGTTAGACTTGTCAGTTGGTGTGTTGTCTCTGTTGATTTGAGTACTTCACACAACACCGAGACAAGAGGCACTTCACAACAGTTCTGCCTTACAGATCTCACTCACACATACAGAGAACATCCATCAAATTTATCTCAATTAAACATGCATTGTAAACAAGCGGCTCCAATCTGACTAACCACACCGACTCTAACTGCGTGGGTGGATTTGTGGTAGATACAGATAGCAAGCATGAAATCCGGACACAAGCGGATTATCACACACACACCAAAGATGATTGTTCGCCTTCTACTGAACAACCTTTGTGAAGCTCGCACAAATGAGAAAAGAGAAAAACAAAGTTAGATGTGTTGCTTTAAATTCTCACAAAACACCTTTCAGGCTCTTTGATGAGCATAGTGAAAAGACATCCGTGCAGTGTGATGTATTACATATGAAAAAAAAAAGGACAAACATCAAAACAATCACATGGTCCACACTCCACAGGTCACCTAATGTGCTGAGCTGCTTTAACATTATAGTCAAGACATGAACTGTAATCTGAGAAAGAGGAATTTTATAAATAAAGTATAATGGTTGTTTTTACACTTGGTTCCATTTCCTGGTTCTGAAGCCGAGATTGATTCCACCATCCTCCCCCCTGAATGTCTTTTTTCACATTGTATTTTGGTGTCTTAACCACAGCACGTATGTCATCGTAAGTACCACCATGAGTACTACACTGCAAAAAATAATAAAATAAATACATACATTTCCAGTAGGGGAAGAAAAATATTAAAAGATTCTCATTATATTATTTGCTTTCTCAAGTAAATGTACCTTTTTATCATATTTTTACTGGAAAACCAGCAGCTTGGTGTCATAGAATCAAGTTACTGTACTGTACCTATATTTTGCTAATTGATTTTTTTACCTGGCACGTTGCTCTTATCGCGGCAGTTTCCGGGTGAAATAAACACTTGAAATGCTAAAAACAATAACTCTTATTCACTTTCACACAAATCATGAGTATAATGACAGATAATCAATTAAAAATGACTTAAGACGATACTTTTTAATGTATGCATTACATAACCAATTACATTTTCAAGCTTGTTCAAGTGTGATCAATTGCGCAGTAGCTCAACTGATAGAGTAGGGATGTGCACGGTTACTGTTTTTAACATTCGGTTAACCGCAAGGTTTCAAAAATGGTTTATCGTTTTTCCATCAGGAGGAAAACAGTGCAGGGGCACACAAAAGCATGTTTGAACAGCACCTAACTCACCATACTTGAAAAACGGACCAAAACCCGGCCGTAAAACCAGACGGTTTGACGGAACTTGTTGAGTTCGGGTCGGGTTGAAGACCTCTGTTACATGTGTAGAATAACCGAATAGTGATTTTGATATTTGAATAGTGGCGTGTCGAATGGTTAACCAAATGTCAACTATGTGTCTGCCATGGATGCATTGTTCATCCATCTCTTAACAACTATATATACTACTATATATACTTTTTTATATATTTTTTATTTTTATTGAATAATGTGTATCTATATTGTGCATATTGTATACTGTACAGTATATGTTATTATTTGTATATTGTTGTGTGTAATTATGTGTATATTAGACGTTTAAATTGTGCTGTGTTAATTTGATGTTATTGTAAATTGTTATATGTCTCACCTATGTCTCATCACTGTCACAACTGCTATGTTGATCGGAACTGCACCCAAGAATGTCACACACCATTGCACTTGTGTATATGGCTGTGTGACAAGAAAGTGATTTGATTTGATTTGATTGTCAGAGATGTGAAGAATGTAAGCTGCTTTCTGATTTATTCTTAAGCAAGCAGCTATGAGAAATGCATTATACAGTACTTTAATAAGTGTGACTGGGAACATGCAAAGATGCAAATTATATATCATCAATAGTGGTTCACATCTGCATGTTTGAACAGATTGCTGTCATAATTCGAATAAAACGATTTAAAGTGAACCAAACACACCAAACTTGAATGTTAAATCAATTCTACACCAAAGGCTCTAGTGTGAAAATGACCTAAAATTGAGAAGTACTATATAAATCGCCATGATCCACTGCGGTTAATAGAAGACATATTATGGAAATAGACCAGATGTCATATTTGCATAGACTAGTGTGAGTAAAAGAGTAGACACAGAAATCTTATTTGCTCACAGGAACTGCAGGATTTTCCAAAACAAAAGAGGCGGTTAATTGGTGCTTTCAAAAAACACATTCTATACCTTTGATCTCAGAAAAGACATGCAATAGAACAAAGCCTCGCAATAAGATTATAGCAAAACAAGTCAATAAAACTTGTGCATTGCAATTACCACAATTTTTCAGCATGTTTAACAATCTGTTTGTTGCAGTGCAAGTGAATTAAAACTGCTTAATATGATGAGACAGTGCATACGATAGTAGCTGTGTACACAGTAAATGCACAAATACCAAGTAGATGTTTAAATAGATGTTTATGATGCAGTCTTTTTATTGCCATCAGGATTAATTATACTTGCATTATTTATCAATGTTTGTACAAAATCGGATAGATATAGAAGCAGAGGGAAATTAAGCTGTGACACTTAGGGTTGGGTGAAAATATCGATTTTCCGATGCATCGCGATCTTCCTTTGAACAATCTAGATATCAGTTCTTAAATTCCCAGATTGATCTTTTACTGTATGCACAACTAAAGTCCTGGCGCAACCCTTTACTACAATGAAAGGGAAAATACTTGCATTAGCAACCAAATTTCGTGCTATGTGACTAAAATGTATATATTTGGCAACTGGCTGGTAAATGTTTACATTTTAATCACCAGTGATTGTGTAGTATATCGGTAGTGTATTCAGCAGCGAGATCCTTTCACTGTGTTTTGAGAGTAAAAGTTGTTCTGTGTCATGCCTGTCCAAAGACGAGATCCACGTGACCCATTTGTCATTGAATAATGTCTCTTTTAATACCCTCTCTGATGGTCAAAAAAAAAAAAAAAAAAAACATTTAATTCTAATCATGCATGGCACAGATAAGATAAAGCCATTCGACTCCTCTGCCATAAACATGCATTCCTGGGTAGCTCAGCGAGTATTGATGCTGACTACCACCCCTGGAGTTGCGGTTCGAATCCAGGCCTTGACTCCAGCCAGGTGTCGTAAGCAACCAAATTGGCCCGGTTGCTAAGGAGGGTAGAGTCACATGGGGTAACCTCCTTGTGGTCGTGATTAGGGGTTCTTGCTCTCAATGTGGTGTGTGGCAAGTTGTGCGTGGATCGTGGAGAGCCTCCACATGCTGTGAGTCTCCGCGGTGTCATGCACAGTGAGCCACGTGGTAAGATGTGCAGACTGACTGTCTCAGAAGCAGAGGCAACTGAGACTTGACCTCCGCCACCTGGATTGAGGTGAGTAACTGCACCACCACGAGGACCTACAAAGTAATGAGAATTGGGCATTCCAAACTCAGAGAAAGGGGGATACAGTTAAAAAAAAAAAAAAAAAAGAAAAGAAAAAAAGACAGTATCGGTTTTAGCTCGTGTTCAACAAATCAATGTAAATTCTTGTATATAGTAAAAATTATGCAACTAAACAATAAACACGTAACAAAATAACCAAACATTTAATTCTAATCATGCATGTCACAGATAAGATAAAGCCATTCGACTCATCTGCCATAAGCATGCATTCATCTACAGATGATCTTCACACACATGCCTGGTTTGTTAAAGAGACAGTACTGGTTTTAACACGTGTTCAACAAATCAGTCTAAATATTTGTAAATAGTAACAAAGTATGCAACTAAACAATGTACATGTAACAAAACAAAAAAATATATAATATATGAAATATAATATCATATTTATTGAATGAATTCATGGATTTGTTTATTTTTAAAAAGGCAAAATGTGACCAAAATGATGAAAAACTAATAAAATATAATTATTAAAATTAATATTTTCATAATGTACCTAGTTAGAAGGTCCCCTGAATAATTAACAGCATTAGCTGGGAGATAATTTATTTAATATGTAAGCAAAAGGGACATTATAACTGAAATATACCCATTTGAATCGATATTGAATAAAATCGAGAGCTTGAGAATCAGAATTGTATTGAATTGGAAAATCTGTATCAATACCCAGCCCTAGTGACGTTTTAGATGTTAAAGTGTTATATAAAAAATAAATAAAAATAATTCATCACAGGGAGGCATGCCCTAGCAAAATGATGTTATTTTGTGAGAATAAAAGGCTGGGAAGTCTCCAGAAACTTCTGAATTCCACCTCCAGTTTGCATCAGAGTTCTGCATCACTTTATCCCTGGATGTGTGGTCATCATTCAGAAAGATTAGACTGCTGGATGGTGCTATTGACTAATCAGAATTGAATGTTCCAGAGAGCTGTATAATAAACATGTTGTATAAGTTACAGTACATAAAATAAGGTCAAAGTTACCTCTACTTGATACTTTTGTTGTATAAAATGAAAAACTGAACTCTTTCCATGAACATCATCCATGTGCTTTTCCTTCTTCAGAGGAGAAAGAAAACAGAGTGACTCCACCGCATCATAAATCTAAAAAGAAGAGGATGATGTCTGATCGGCTCGTCCTGTCATCAGTCAGCCCGTAATAACGGGGCCTCTTTTGATGGCAGGAGGGCCCAGGGGCCCCATTTGTGCAGCCGTTAAATGAGGCTTATCATAGCAGCATAAACTGTCATTCAATCACACTCTGCTTGTCCTCAATGCATCCTTTTGTGAGTCTGTGATTTCATTCTTTGCCTCTTCATCCACACACACACACACACACACACACACAGGTGCACACACAAGCGTACATTAGGACAGTTGCACAAGCTACACAAATACACGTTTTTACATTCACACACTGTGTGCATGTTTCTTATATGGTTTATACAAGAGAGCACAAGGTGAAATGCACATACTGTACATGCAATCGAATGAACAAGCATATTGTAACACAAACAACATTTATATTGAATGAAGGGAACCGTCTCTGCTGATATGAGTGTACATGCTGTACTGAACAAAACCCCATGGACAACAGAGAACTAGAGTTCTCTTGTCATTTTCTGTGCATTGAAGGAGGGATACAAGCCATATCTAGGGACCATAATATCATAGCGACTTGGAGGTTGAGCATCTCAGTTGACAGGATGTTACACTGACATATGATTTGGACTTGCCTTAGTGTCTTCATATCTTTGGGTAATGTTTAATGTTTCATACACATCCTGAATGTGTTTGGGATGGTAAGAAACAGATCTTATGCTATGTTAAGTCATAATCATAGATTTTGTTTTTGTTTTGTCTTTTGTGAGAAATTGTAATTGAACATTTCACATTTGTCCTACTCAACTGAGAGGAAGAGAAGTTACACTTTGTGTGTTTGAGCCCATTATCAGTTTTATCCAAAAAATTTAACTGTAATGGCAGTGATTTAACAAAGTGAGTAAATAACTGATAGTCTTTTTTTTTTTCCACCAAATATACCAGAGCCTGGAGGCAGTTAACAGGAGTTTGTTTCTCTGCTGACTGACCTGAAAAACCTCTGAATACAGCCGTTAATCATGCTATTTTTTTTTATTTTATTTTTTTTTATGTTTGCTTTCTCTGTCCTTTTTTCTTTCTTGCATTCAGTCTTTGTCTTTGTCTCTGTCTTAATTTTTAATTTGTTTTGTATGCATAAACTGTATCTCTGTTAATACTTCATTAACCTTTTGCCTTCTAAGAAATCAAGACATACACATACACAACAACGGAATTGTATGGACTAGCACATACCATACTCTTATTTCATATTGATATAGTACATATAGTATTTCCAGTATTTGGACACTTAATCCACACTTAAAAATGACTGAATGCCCTTATATAAATAAATATTAAACAAAGTGATTTTATTTTTTTATTTAAAAGAAATATGTCAAAAAACACTTTTCAAACAGAGTGTTACACAAAAAGAAAGTTACTGCATTTTATTGACTGCTAAATATTAGGCCAACAAACAGTTATCCAGGAAAGGCGGTAGACTTGAACAAATCGTATGGCACACAACACACACACACACACACACACACACACACACACACACACACACACGCACACACACACACATAAACACATATTAAAACTTACATTAACAGTCTTCTCTTTAGATTCCCCAGAGGAAATTTGTTTCGCGTTATCCGTGGTGCTTTCCTTGCGATTTTGATTCAGATTAGCAATTTGCAAAACAAATCATTCTGACCACTTTACAAACCAATTTGACTAATTAAAAAGAATCGAAAGGATTAAAAGATAAGACTCATCCGAGCCGTGGTGCAGTGGGCTGTGCTGCGGTGTTAAGACATATAAGAGCTGTTTGCTCACGGGGACCCAAGTTTGAGTCTGACCTGAGTCATATCCTGATCCAGCTCCCCCTCTCTCTTTCAACCCTAATTTCCTGTCATATTCTACTGTCCTATAAAATAAAGAAAGACCCCCCCCCCCCCCCCAAATAATTTTTTTTAATAATTACTGAATTTAATTGACTGCTAAATATTAGGCCTACAAACAGTTATCCAGGAAAGGCAGGAGACGTGAACAAATTGTATGGCAGGCACACACACACACGCACACACACACACACACACACGTTGGTGCAGCTATCATTATGAGGACTCTACATAGACATAATGATTTTTATACTATATGAACTATAGATTCTATCCCCTAACCCTACCCCTAAACCTAACCCTCACAACAACAACAAAAAAAAAAAAAAAAACTTTCTGCATTTTTACATTTTCAATAAAACTTTGTTTAGTATGTTTTTTAAGCGATTTAAATTATGGAGACACTAGAAATGTCCTCATAAACCACATTTATAGTATAATAACCTTGTAATTAGCAGTTTGTAACCTAAAAAAAAAAGTCCTCGTAAACCACTTTAACCTGCCCACACACACACACACACACACACACACACACACACATATAAAAAACATATAAACACATATTAAAGCTTACATTAACAGTCTTCTCTTTAGTGTTACCAAGTGTTAATTTTATCTTCAAAATAGCTACAGTATACTGATCAAAGTAGAAATATTCCTAAAATCTTCTTTGGTACTATACACCTCTAGTCAGTACTTTGTAAACTTTCAGATCAGTGAGTGTTTGATAGTACTGGAATCCCCGAGCTGTCCTCTATCTATTCTAAAGATTTTAAAATCTATTCATAACCCAAATATCCACACAAATTTGCAACCCAAAGAGTAAAGTATGAAACTGATTGATTATACAATCGGTTATGAGTTTACTTTGTGGGAGCTGCTTTGGGGAGAGTAAAAAAATCTATTAAACTGTTAATATTGTGAATAAAAGTTTTTCTTCTCAGTTGCCTACACATTTTACCTGGTGAACAATATCTCTCAGTGCTTTGAGATATTTTATATTTTAAAGGGCACAGATAGAATTTTCTTCAAAATCCACAAAAGGAGGTAGATCCTTTTCATATTTGGCTCCTAAACTATGGAATAGTCTCCCTAACACTGTTCGAGATGCAGACACACTCACTCAGTTTAAGTCTAGACTAAAGACTCATATATTTAGCCAGGCATAATTTATCCTTCAACTCACAATTAGGCTCACAATTAGGCTGCTTTAGTTAGGTCTGCCGGAACCAGGAAACAGAAATCAGAAACATTGATCGTGATCTATAACTCTGCAATAAACTGAATGACATCTATGCTAATATTATTCTATTTGTTTCCCTGTCTCAACCTCAGGACTCCTATCCTGAGGTCACCAGAACCGGCTAGATCCAGCTCCGTTCCTGCTTCATGTTGGACTCCACTGCTACGTGTCGCTGAGTGATGATGATGACTAATAGCAGCCGGTGCCAGGCAAACATCATTTCAGTCTATTACGATGGACTTCAGAGAATGAACTGATGCCAACTCCAACCATAAGACATGGGATACTTCATATGCCATTGCCTGAACCTTGGACTTAGGATAGACCTCACCGAAATTACCGGCCAGTTTGAACTGCGATGCACCTAACTGATTTCTGCCTACATCACCTCGGTCTAATGATGGACTACACTCTTGAAATGGAATACATAGACTATCAATTAATTGCCAACAAAACCCTTCATCAGCCAGCTAACAATGACAACTGCATCTATGTGAACTTCTGCAGTTAATCCAGGATGGACTTCAAAGACATTAGTCATTAATCTTACAGTTCATACAAAATCTTTGTTTTAAACACTGACCCTTAACACTTACTTAGTTTAATAATTTTAAACCATGACTTGCACTATACATAATTAAGTAATATTGGCATTATATTCATGATGTTAGCCAGAGGGGAACTGGCCTGGTTTCCCCCAAGGTTATTTTTCTCCATTAACCAACATCTTATGGAGTTTTGTGTTCCTTGCCACAGTCGCCTTCGGCTTTCTCACTGGGGTTATAAATACAATTATTATGTAATTACTTATTTTTAAACACAATTCGCAATCGTATTTTATCAAAATACACAATGATGACTCTAAGACATTATAGAAATTACTGTTTCATTTTCTGTTAATGCATGATCATCTGTAAAGCTGCTTTGAAACGATGTGTGTTGTGAAAGGTGCTATACAAATAAAAATGGCTTGACTTGACTTCTTTGACACATAAAAGCAGAATGTCGAAACAATGCAAGTGGTTGTGATTTTTACTGTCAAGCTTGAAAAATGACAAAAAGAATCATAAAAGAAATACAAAATTAGTCCAGATTCTAGTATGCTATATTCAAAATAAAATTATCACTGAAAAATATATTCAATTTCAGTTTGTTTGTTTGTCACACAGAACTGTTTGTCATATGGCTACGGAATATACATTTTTTTTTTTTTTACTCACCCTCATGGAACAACATAAATGTGAGCAAATGATGACAAAAAAGTACCTTCTAAGTTTGACTTCTCTGTTCCATCTCAGTGTAATTGTCAACTTTAGATGGTGTCATCTAAGGGTTCAGCAGAGTAAATCCCTCTCTCCGATAGCCCACTTCAGGCTTTACACCAAACCTCTGGGCCAATCTGTGAGTTGTGAGGAAAATATCAAAACGCTAATTAAACAAAAGCTATCTTGCCTATGATTTGGAAATAAACTCTAATTTAGTCCTGAAAGCAATTAAGCGAGCCTGTAATGGTAAAACAAATGATAGCAGAAGGTTAATGAGAAGGGAATTAAAATTGAGATGATGCTGATTAAAGCCAACTGTCATCTGGTCACATGGAAGCAGAGAGAAATGAGGGACTGAAACTGAGACGCTTGCAGGAAACTGGGCTTGAGCTGGGCAGCAACTGTTCAAGGGATTAAAGAGGTATGGCTGGTATACAAACTGACTGTTTTAAAGGGATAATTCACCTAAAAACGTATGTCATAATTTTCTCACCCGCATATTGTTCCAAACCTATTTAGCTTACTTTCTTCCACAAGAAACACAAAATTAATTGCATACTTACTTATAGAAATTACTTTTCCAATTACTTTTAATATTGTACTAATTTCCCTGGCTTTTCCAGGCCTGGAAAATACAATTTTACTATTCCCTGACATTTCCACATTTTGCATCAGTGTTGAGTTGGAGTCCACCAAGTCCGAGTTTTTAAACAATCGAGTCTGAGTCGAGTCCGATTCCAAAAGGGGCCGAGTCGGACTCAAGACCGAGTCCATAACAGGCTGAGTCTGAGTCGAGTCTGAATGAATCTGTTCAAGAATCTAAATTTAAATTGTAACCGTAAACTCAACATCAATATTTTAAGCTTATTTTAACCTTCACAACTAAGAAAAACAATTTGTCAATATAAATGCAAAAAAACAAAACAAATGACTAGTATCCTTCTGAACAAATTTCAAAGTGGTTTCAGAATGAAAGCATATGCTTTAGGTTTATGGAGACAAAACTGTCCTTCAACACACTTCTTATTGCGTTCTGTTGACATTTAAATCATTTGTTGCTTTTCCCCTCCCCTCAAACATACACCAAAGAACGCGAAAGCTGCGTTAGTCATTACAACATGAGTTATTATTTTGATTATTATTATTTCTGCTTCATTTTCAATTTGTCCATTCAATTTAGTTTTATCTAAAATTATGGGTGAAATACATTTAATGTAATTAAATACATTTAATGTGTTTAATAAATTTAATAAATGGTAATATTAAAACATTTAATAATGCCCATAAAATGAAATACAACAACATAAAATAAAAACAGAAAAGACCATAAAAAAATATATTTATATACTACAACACTACACTTCACACTTTCCAGTCCTCCTGCTGTGTCCAGGTGTAGCCTACTTCCCTAAAGTCAAGATCAAACTCACTATGGGCTAACGTTTCATTCTTTTCACATTATATTTAGTATGGATAATAGGTGAATAGAGACTTCTCCCCTCACTTGTGTTCTTCATTTTATTTTCTGACTTTTTTGCCATTGAAAGGCAAGTGCCAGCTTTACAGGTAACACACAGAGGCTGCACTACAAATATTTGATGGACTTAGTTGTACAATTTCCATCATGGCCTGTTTCATCCGTCATATTAGTTTAAATTATCCCTGATACATAGTAAATTTGATTTTGTCTCGATATAGTCAACATTTTCAGTTAGAAATGACTTTGCGTAGTAAGCGTGAGTCTGATAAAACATTTGTTTTATTTAATCATTTGCAGAGTTGGGGAACATACTTTTTAAAGTGTACTTACATTATTGATATTTCTGGATGAGAGTGGCAGAGCACGTCTGGCGAATGGCAATCTATTTCCCGCACACACGTACAGCACGGGCACGTGGGCGAGAGTTAAAAAAACAAAAAAACAATCAATTTATAGAGCACTGTGCTGTACATAATAAAATAAATACCACAAAAATACATTAATACAGCTATGCTGTACAAATCGCAATTCAAGATAAAGAGTACATCAAAGCACATATTTAAGTTTACACCTTTGGACTATTAAGGACATTCGTAAGCCTGCGCTAAAAGAAACATTTTTAACTTTGATTTAAATTCTGATTCTGTCTAAATTTCTCAAAGGGATATTGGTAAACTATTCCACAGTTTAGGGCCGGCAATGGCAAAAGCACAGTCACCCTATGACTTCAGTCTAGATCTAGGAACCATCAATAATCTCTGATCAGATGACCTTAGACGTCTAACAGATGTATTTGCACTCAGAAGGTCAGAGAGATAATTCAGTGCCAGTCCATTCAAGGCTTTAAAACATAAAGTAGGATTTTAAAATCAATTCTGTATCGGACTGGCAACCAATGTAAAGAGAATAAGACAGGGGTAATGTGTTCATATTTCCAAGTACAAGTCAAAAGTCTAGCAGCTGAATTTTGAACAGTTTGCAAACGATTAATGTACGAATGGTTTATCCCTATATAAAGTGAACTGCAGTAGTCGAGTCGAGATGTATCACTCTCTTAAACTCTACAAATGATAAAAAGCTAGGAGCCTTAATTGAAAAAAACTAGATTTGACAACTGCATATATCTGTTTGTCAAATTTCAGTGCAGAATCGAATATGACACCCACATTTTTCACAGAGGGTGTAACATAAGATGCCAAATCTCTCAAATCATAATTTTTGATGCCTGAGATGCCTGAAGGCCCAAAAACAATCACCTCTGTTTTTCTCTCATTTAGATTTAAGAAATGTAATGACATCCATGACTTAATATCGGACAGGCAAACGGATAAGGACTTCAAGCCATTTTTTGTCATTATGCTTCAAGGGCAGATATATTTGAGTGTCATCTGCATAACAGTGAAATGACACCCCATGTTTGTTAAAAATAGATCCCAAGGGAAGCATGTATAGTAAGAACAAAACAGTGGCCAGAATGGAGCCTTGAGGAACTCCACAGGTAACAGTAGATTTGGAAGATTAAAAACCATTAATACAAACTGAAAATGTTCTATCATCCAAATAGGATTTAAACCAGTTGAAAGCATTACCTTTAATGCCCACACAGTGTTCCAGGCATGAAATAAGAATACAGTGGTCTACAGTATCAAAAGCAGCACTTAAGTTTAAAAGCAGAAGTATCACAGAGTACCCAGAATCGACAGATAGCAAAATATAATTTAAAACTTTTAAAAGGGCAGTCTCAGTACTGTGATGTTTCCTAAACCCAGACTGGAGTGTTTCAAAGGTACTATTTAACTCTTAAAAACTTTGCAGTTGAACAAGAACAACCTTCTCTAAAATTTTAGAAATAAAAGGTAAATTGGAAATCGGTCTAAAATTAGATAAGACAGTCGAGTCTAGAGTTGACTTTTTCAGCAGTGGATTAAAAGTTGCATGTTTAATGTATTTTGGGACAATCCCTGTATGAAGAAGCTTTTTTATTATTGCTAAAATACTCGGCCCAACAACATTAAAAACCTGAATAAGAAAATGTGTAGGGATAGTATCATACAGAGACATAGTAGGCTTTAACTGCTTAATTATATCTTGACATGAGTTTAAAGAAATTGACTCAAATTCTTTAAAAAACGATTTACAGCAAGGAGGATCAGATGGATCATAATCTGAAGGTACAATACGCTGTCTAATATAAGTGAAAAACATAAGAAAAATTTCACACACTGTAGCTGATGCATCCAGTGAACAGTAACAGGGGGATTAATCACAAAATTTATAGTGACAAAAAAAAAGTACTTTGAAAGAGTGCGCGCTGCTGCCCTCAGCCAGAATAATCACACATTAGGACATATACGCGTGAAAACTGATGCGCAGTATCAAATACACAATGTATGATAGTACTAACTGTAGAGAGAACATCAATATGAAGACAAAGCCAAATCCCGGACATTTAGAGGCAATTTTGAAATCCTGTTTTTTTCAGGTCTAAAAAAAGAGAACATGTCTGGGAAAAAGAGGACGTATGGTCACCCTATGTTACATAATTTGTTTGTTTGTTTGTTTGTTTGTTTGTTTTTCATTGTATCACAAATGCCATGGACTTGGCCAGACTCTGAAAAAAATCCCATGTCCGAAAGGCTCGAGTCCGAGTCAAGTCCAAGTAAAAATGCATCCGAGTCTGTGACAAGTCCAAGTCCATTAAAATTGGACTTGTGACTCGGACTCTGGTCCGAGTCTGAACTCGAGTACCCCAACTCTATTTTGCATGACAGCAGGAACTCTGTTGCTTGTGCACAACTCCTTGTGGATGTGAGTTAGGGCTGTTTATGTTTCACCTGTTACCTTCAGTGGTATTATTTTTCAATACCTCTAAATTTTGTATTCAGTTGGATTCATTTTGGTAAGTTACTGAGGCGTTGACTCATTATTTCACATACTGGGATTTAGCCTGTTTTACTCCTGGCTGGCCATAAATCCTACTGTTTCCTGTTCAGAGGAAATTCCTTTTCTTTCTAGGAAGAATTATTACAATAATGTTCACTTCATGGAGTCAGATTAATTGTATGCTGTATTAAGTAAAAATGAAATGACATCATCCTTCAACTGCAAAATATTGGCTAACGACAACAGAGTGGGTTTCTGCCTTTTCTACACATACTGAGCACTGTTGTCATTTCAGTTGAGCCTAATAATGCTGTAATATGATTCTCAGAATATAATATTTTCTATACTCTATGATCTCCTCATTTTATAAGTACAGGGAATGAAGTACATTATATGTATAATGATAATTGCAGGCGAAGAGGGAAACACCACCCAAAAACTCACATGCTGAGCTACTATTAAAGTGCAATTAATATGCCTGTGTTTGATTGGAATGAATGTGTGATTGGTATGTTTAACACCCAGTTCGGTAGAAATGATTTTAGATCAGAATTGTAAATTAAATCAAAGGGTGTCGTTGCCATAATATTAGTTATTTCACTTGCACAAAGTGTGGATTGAGAAGAATGGCTTCATGTTAACTATAGTAAATGTATGCATATACTGTATGTTTGTCTGTATACATATAGAGCGCAGCAGTCTGATTCCGGAAGTAAAAATCTCATTAATTTATCCTATAGACAAACTGATTTTCAACGACAACTTATAAACCTTTAAAGACAGACCTACTGTGAGCTACGAGGTTGTTCACCGATGGTATATGCTTCCGTTGAAGCCACCCGTCTGCGTTATTTCAATTTCATTGTTTAAAAAACATGTTTGATAGCAGAATTCATGGTAAACAACTACATTACCCATGGTACAGCAGAGAAAGGTCCACCAATCAGAGAACTCCAGCCAACAAAACCCATGAAACATGCCATGGGAGCGACCACATGCTCCCATGACGCACTGTGAATGACATAATCGAGTCGGTCTCCCTTCACCTTTAAACTACTTATACTGCATACTTTAATATATTTTATCGGAATATTTTGCAATAAATGTAAAATATATTGTTTCTATACTTATAATCAACAACCTAAAATCAATACTTTTATATATTCCCATTGTTTTTTATTCAGTGACATCATTCATAAACGACTGTAAGTACACAGCCTTGTACCTTTGTATTTATGTCTGATTTTCAAATACTTTTTTGCCTCAAACAAAGTTTGTGATGTTATAATTCTTCTCGGAGTTTGTTGGTTTGGTTCATGGCTACAACTCTATTATGAAGTATTTTATAAAAAGTCTATGGAAGAAATTAATGGGGAAAATACTTCCGGAACCCAGACAGCTGAAAAAGTGCACTCTATTGCATGGCTCTCTGGAATACCTGATTTTGATTGGTCAGTTGCAGAATTCTGCGGTAAGATCTTTTTGAATAATGACCATTAAGCTTCATAATTGCCTGTAACCAGAGGTGGAAAGTAACAAAGTACAACTACTCTCATTACAATACTTGAGTACATTTTTCAAGTATAAATAACTAATAGTTAGGGTGACCAGATTCCTGCTTGTGGAAAGTGGGACAGCCCCCTCCCAACAAAAATGAAATTGACGTAACCTTACCTAGGCGCAGATCAATGCGAAGTAGAGGGTGCATCCACATCTGTAACTGTTGTCACCTTGTACTCTTCACTGGCAGCACATTTTCTCAGTGTGTGCTTGTTTTTCAAGAGTTTATCATAAAATGCAGAGCAGTCCAGTCCAAAATTAAGACATACGAAAAGCATTGCTTTCATGACTGTTACACTGAGTCGAGATTTCTCCGGTGTCCATGCTGCATTCATTAATGAGAACCCAGATGCAGATGTCCCAGGCAGGCATAAAACAAACTCCACGACCTTGGCTAAGACTCCGAAGTTGATTCACTCATCAAAGAGCGTGGTTTCGTCAATCAAACTGAGAGCAGGGATTCTGGAGTAGAAGTGTTCAAGGCTGCTCTGAATGACTTTCCACTCTGGGATGTCTCTCAGTAGGGCCCATTCAAGTTTTTCTGTGTTCTCCAATGAGCGGCTCCAATTTTGGAGGTAACCCACCGTTGCTGAATAAACGTTTCTCACTGCACAAAAGAGATAATCTGCTCGCATGTCACCAGCTTCAACCAGGGCATTCAACTGCTTTTTAATGTTAGAGGGTATGATTCCTCCAGCCTGGCCTGCAAGACTTTTCTCAAGTCATGAATGTGCAAAGCTATGGCCGTGGACAACAGAATGATAAGCAAAAAGTCCTTCACTTGCATGTACCTTTTCAGATTCAGAACTTTGCTTCACAAAAAAAAAAAAAAAAAATCGCTAACACTTGGTGTGGCACACTTACTTTTAAGCATCCACATACTTTTTTGTATGAACATGCGGCACTGTCGCTGCGGCCTCCATGCGCGATGGAAAAGCGAGCTCTACAAATCTCACACCTCACTTTACTAGGCTCTGTCTGTGACTCCTTTTTTTTAGAAATGTAAACTCTTTTTGAAGATCCTCATTAAATGTACATGCACGCTTCCTTGACATTTTTTCCAACCGCAATTTAATCTATGTGCTCTTTCAAACTGACTCTTCAATCAGTTCACTAACTGGATGTCTATTGATAGGGGATTGTGATTGGATAGTTTAATCCAATCATTTACTTCTCATAACACGGTGTGATTTTATTGGTTTTACAAGCCGTATCCTTGGCTACCTTTGATTAGAATACTCACATGACTGAGAAAGCCGCATAAGCGATAGAGACTGTGGCATGGGGGGCATGGTCATGTGTTGGTCTGCGGGAGAGGGAGAGCGGTAAGGCTCGTCACCTGGCTCATAATTATCTCTAACACCTGTCTCTCATTATAGTGATGGCGGAGGGAGACTTAAAAGGCACGCCAGAGCATCAGAGAGGGAGAGAGAGAGTGACCGACAAGTCCAGAGACGGCCACGAATATTGTTATTTATTATTTAATCTGTATCGACGGTTACCGTCGATTGTGTGTTTGTGAGAAACTGAGGATTAAAAGACTGTCGCTGTCTCCTGACTCCTCCATTTGCCCGAACTAAGAACTTGTTACAGAGACATTTTAGGAGAGGGGAAATTTGGGACTAAACACAATTTTTTCAGAATATGTCGGGACACTTGAAAAAGTGCTTGAATATGGGACTGTAAAAACAGGGAAGTCTGGCTACTCTAATAATAGTACTTTTTCTTGAGTTGATTAAAAATGGAGTATTTAACTTCGCTAAAGTTATTTTTCACCACAAGGCGTTAAGGACATACTTATTAATATTATGCCCTTACCCAAACCCCTTATCTAAACTTAACCATTCAGTAGAGTGTGTAAACATGATAGGAAGCTGTTGTGTGTGACAGAAGCATGTAACTGTCACGTATTAGATGTAAATGATGTCCTTCGACGTCATTGGCTGTAGTGAAAGTCGTGGGAATTAAACGATATCATATTAATTAGCCAAATTTAGAAAAGTCGTTCGAATCCTGACGATTTCGCCGTGAGAGTGTGTTGAACGTGCTGTGCGCGGCACGACGGAAGCCCGCAGGGCACAGCATCATCAGCACAGCAGCTTGCAATAACTGCCGCCGGTGTCCTCTCTTTTCTTGCTTCTTCAAAACTTTCTGCCCTGTCACTATACAAGAACTACATTAAAATACTGTGATTTTCTGCATATTTCATTTTATTCTGGAAAGGAGCCGTTCATTCAGGTACAAGGGAACCATCTGAACATGTTTCACCACTGATCAAACTTCCCTTGTTTTTAAGGTAGGCAATGTTTTAAGTGTGTCAGACATTAACACAGTGCAGTTTGACATATGTGGGGATATTGTTTACTTGCTACTATATGTCTAAAACAAACTTTTTAATACCTTAGAAAGATACAGTGCCAATAGTGTCAGAAATTAATGGGGACTGAAATTAACAAAAATATCCACAAAATTCAAAATATGGAGGCAGAGGAGAAAGAGGAGCGGATGATCGCTGAAGAAGGAAAAAACAAAGACTGAGAGCTGACTATTGCTCCTAGAGAAATAACTATGTTGCTAATATAAGCAGCATGACTGGCAGAGACTAAGAAGTCAAAGAGAAAACCCAGCGAAAAGTGAGCGCACAAGGGAGACAGAAATACATGCCAACAAATGACAAATGGGTGAGAACAATCACACAAACGAAATGGTGCGCTGATTGCCAGAGGAGGGCAACACATGCGTGTCGGCTACTGCTACTGTCAAACTCACACACAAAACAAACCCACGTGACGATACGCCGAGCAACAAACAGAAACACACACACAAATCAATTGGACACAGCCGATCGGCCTGGAATCCTGACAGTAGTTTCATGTATGGCAAGGACATTTGATGCCATCATGTTCAGGAGACCATTCTTCAAATGTTCAGTGTGTATGCAGACAATATATTCCTGAAGATGGGGTCATTGTGAGCAAAGGATGTTTACAGAATTGTATGGTCCTGGGACAATAAAGTGTTTTCATAATCCGAGGCTATAAAGACATTGTGGATTGAAGGTTTCATTCAAGTGTAAACCCATATACATGTAGGAAACAGGGTGAACGATGAGTATGTTCCCATTATTCAAGGGTTCAGATTTTGTGTTCCATGCACTAAGTTCTATGTACATCTTTATGCCTTGGCCTTGAATGCCAAAAAATGGGTTCCAAAAAGTAGCCCGGCCATAAATTCTTTAGCTTTGTAAAGCTCACAACATATATTTTTGAAGTTTGTGTCAAAGAGGTGCTAAATTAATAAGGTGGCAAGCTTTGAGGCTGTACTTTTGTGGCATTTTGTGATCCTGTGAAGTATACACTTTTCCCTACCACCGAGGTTTGACTTGTGACTACATTTTCCCAATGAACAATCTGTCTGTCTGACCACTGTCAGTTACCACAGTCAACTAGATATCCAATCCAATGCAATCAGCACACCACACCACACCACAATCAATTTTATGTATACTGTAGGTGATAAAAAAAAATAATAATAATAAAATAAAATGCATCCAACTGCTTATCAGGCTTCCCAATACCAGTGCCTGGCCTTAGACCTTAACCTTTTATTTGGCCAAATTATGAAAAAGAAACAAATTGCATACCATAGCTATGTAGACGACACCCAGATCTAGTATCTAGCCCTATCGCCAAATGACTTCATACTCTCTGTGCCAGTGCATTGACAAAATTAACAGTTGGATGTGCCAAAACTTCCTTCAATTCAACAATGACAAGACAGAGATCATTGTATTTGGCAACAAAGGCTAAAATCCCAAAGTGAACACATAGCTTGACTCCAAGGGTCTAAAGACTAAAAAAAAAGTCTAAAAAAGTTAAGTAAGGAATCTTGGTGTCATTTTGGAGTCAGGACTAAATCAGCCTACTATCATCTAAAAAAATATTGCCAGAATTAGATGTTTAGTATCCAATCAAGACTTAGAGAAACTTGTTCATGCATTCTTCACCAGTAGGGTGGACTACTGCAATGGACTCCTCACCGGCCTTCCCAAAAAAAAAAATAATACATTAGACACCTGCAGCTAATTCAGAATGCCGCTGCCAGGATTCTCACCCAAACAAAAATATCAGAGCATATTACTCCAGTCCTCAGGTCTTTACACTGGCATCCAGTTACATTTAGAACTGATTTTAAAGTACTATTACTCGTTTATAAATCGCTCAATAGCTCAGGACCTAAATTCATTTCAGATATGCTTGTTGAATATAAACCTAACAGACCTCTCAGATCATTAGGATCAAGTCAATTAGACATGCAGAGGGTTCACTCAAAACAAGGTGAGACAGCGTTTAGCTTTTATGCCACCCGCAGCTGGAACCAACTTCCTGAAGAGGTCAGATGTGCTCCAACAGTAGCCACATTCAAATCTGGACTGAAAACACATCTGTGTAACTGTGCATTTACTGACTGAGCACTGTGCTACACTTACTGATTGCACTGAATCATTTTATTTCTGTATTCTTTTTCTTTTTTATTCATTTGAATTTTTTTTTTTTTTTTTTACTTATTTTTAAATTCATTTTATTACTTTTTATTCTCATTTCTTGTTCTTAATTGGTTTTAAAATTAATTTTATTTTGTATTTTATTTATCATTTATATGTAAAGCACTTTTGAATTTGCTAGATATATATATATATATATATATATATATATATATATATATATATATATATATATATATATATATATATATATACATACATATATAAACTTGCCTTGCTTTGCCTTGCTTTGCCTTGCCTTTACACAAACAAGATCAAATACAAATACAATGTTTACCTTGCATAAGTTTTTTTAACTTTTTTTTTTGTTTGTTTGTTTTTTTTTTTAACATTAAATCATCAAATTTGGTTGTTATGCTAAATTTATTATACTTTATATGTTTGAGTTTTACATGTTCTTGTGAGTCACTTGTTCATTATATATAAGTAAATTAATAATAAAATACAATTACCAATGTGCATGTAAGATACAAACAACCTGAAAAAAATAAAAAATAACATATATATATATATATATATATATATATATATATATATATATATATATATATATATATATATATATATATATATGTGTGTTATTTTTTATTTTTTTCAGGTTGTTTGTATCTTACATGCACATGGGTAATTGTATTTTATTATTAATTTACTTATACTTTACTCGAGTAAAATTGAAAATAATCCTTTTGTTTTTAATTAATAAAATTTCTAAGGGGAAAGAAATCACACGTTTGTTCTTAGAATTTTATTTTACATTTCAAAGTGCATATTTCACTGGTCATCATGAAATAAATCTATCATCTTTTTAAAATGATATATTTTCGTCTGCCTTACTAAGTTAAGTCATTTCACGTTCCCGTAAAGTTTTAAGTGTAAATTAAATTAAATTAAATTACATTGGTAACACTTTACAATAAGGTTCCATTCATTAGCTGTAATGTAATGCAATTAGTATTGTTATGGAAATTATAAATGCTGACCCAAGTACAATTAAATTCCCTAAACTATCTAACTAACCCACTGGTCTCCTAGTTTCCCAGCCGCTGGTCTCGCTGGTCATGAACTAAGAATTACTTTTACAGCATTTATTAAACTTTTTTAATGCTAGTTCATAAAAATACAATTGTTCATCATTAGTTCATGTAAGTTCATAGTGCATATAGTAAAAATGTATTACTACAGTATATGCTGAAATTAACATTAAACAAGATTAATAAATGCTGTAAAATAATTGTACATTGTTAGTTCATGTTAATTAATGTTGTTAACTTATGTTAAAAATGGAACTGCATTGTAAAGTGTTACAATTAAATTAAATTAAATTAAATTAAAAACAATTAAGTATAAATTACATTTTATTTACACTGTAAGTAACTTAAAGTTGCAGTGTAAATAAAACACTGTAAGTAACTTTAATATTGAGAGCATCAAGTTAACTTCTCTAATGATTCAAAAGCTAGCTTGTAACTTAAATACAATTTAATGTAAAAACTAGCTAGATATTTGACTTTTAATTGAGTACTTTTCAGAAATAGTACTCTTATTTGAACTTAAATATAATTGCTCAGTACTTTTTTAACCCCTGACTGCCTAAATATATAATAACATTTACAGAATTAATATAAATGTTATATTAACCCTCTGGGGTCGACAGATGTGCCGGCGCATCTTGCTGGATTTTTTCCTCATAACAGCGGAAACAACTTAAAATACTCCATCATTTTTGGGCATACAGATAAGTGTAAGACATCATTAGAGACTATAAAGGGTCTACTTTTATTTGTGTACACTCACAATAACAACAAAACCTTGTGCTTTTGTAAAATAAATAAAATAAACAGGGTGCGCTTTCAGCCGTCTCTGTCTCCGTGAGCATCTTTCTGAAACACGTCACAAAAATAAACAGAAACTCCGCGAATACTTATCAGACAAACATGAAACATATGTCTAAAGAAAGCTTAAAATGTCTACTTTTAAATAAAACAATTCAAATTTAAAACGTCCTAGTTACTTTGGTATCCTCCGTTCCCTGATGGAGGGAACGAGACATTGTGTCGATGTAGTGACACTTGGGGTCGCCCTTGGTAGCCCCAAACACCTCTGATCTTTGAGAAATGGCCAATGGGAATTGGCGAGTGGAATTTGCATGCCACTCTCCCGGACACACGGGTATAAAAGGAGCTGGCTCGCAACCACTCATTCAGATTTTGTGCTGAGGAGCCGAGACAAGGTCCCGGCCATTTCAGCGGGTAGTTCAGTGTTGTGGCAAGAGGGACACAATGTCTCGTTTCCTCCATAAGGGAACGGAGGTTACAAAAATAACCAGGATGTTCGCTATCTGTCACTCACTCGATGTTGTGTCGATGTAGTGAAACTAGGGGTCCCTATACAAAATGCCACAATAAGCAGACCGCTGTGTGCCTCGTAGCCAGCGCACCAGGCTGTCACGTAACCTCCCCAACGCTCCTACGAGCATCGAACGGTCCCCTGCAACTCGGGGACAAGTCGACTGCCCCCCCTCAAAAAAATGGGGACAGGCTAGCCCAGCCGTGGCCTCTTCTCCTCTTTTTTCTCCCCAAAAAACGGTGTGACCTTGGAGACAGGGGCATCAAGGAACCGTACCTTGTCAGCTTCCCACATCACGACCAAGTTGAGACATAGGTGGCACTCCTGGACCACCAGGGTGGGCATTGCCTGCCCGAGAGTCTGTGCCGTGACCTTCGTCGTTTGGAGGGCGAGGTCGGTTGCCGAGCACAGCTCCTGCCTCAATCCCGGGTCAGAACTACCCTCGTGCAGTTCTCTTAGCGCCTTGGCTTGGTGCACTTGCAGGAGAGCCATGGCATGCAGGGCGGAGGCGGCCTGTCCAGCGGCACCACAGGCCTTAGCTCCCAGAGACGATGTAAACCTACAGGTGCCGAACGGGAGTCTCAGGTGTCCTCGCCAGGTGGCGGCGTTTTGCGGGCACAGGTGTGCGGAAACAAGATCGCGAACTCAACCTGAGACGAGCTGGCAGTCTCATCCCAGCTGGGCAAAGGAGCGTACTGGGGAATGGGAGGACCGTGGGGAGTTACCCGGTGGAGTGGTTCCCATTGGGGTCCCCAAATCACCCCCAGTGCTAACCGACGCGGCCTCAAACCCGTAGGTAGAAGGACCAAGGCAGGGAGCCTCTGGGGTGGCTGTTTCCTCTAAGGAAGGAAAAAACGTGACCGCAACGTTGCCATGGTCACACTCTCATAGTGAGAATGTGACCCGTCCACGAACGCTGTCTCAGCGTGGGCAGCGCCCAAGTACGTAAGACCATGATCGTGGCCATCGAAAGCGGAGAGCTAACGACCGCAACCAGGAAATACACACAAACGGAAAGGCATCTTTAAAAAGACTCTCTCCATTAATGCCACTTTTTTAGAAGGGAAAATATACTCTTTCAGTAGGAAGAATATACTCCTTTAGCTGCTGAAGCGCCCAGGGGCGTTCTCTGCACTCCACCAGTGCAAGAGGGGGAGAAGCCACTGTAATGTGCCGTAAATCCAACAGCATTTAAAGGTGAATGGAACGGCAAATGATTCAGCTAGCTGAACAACCACTCGTGTTGGAGAGGCTAATGGACTATTAGGTTCTGACTCTACTTCTATCAGCAGTAAACACCCCTGTGTGTCGGTCAGGACACGAATAATGAGGAGACGGGGGCTTCCTTTACAAAGTGTATTAAAATCACAGAAGATTCACAGTTTTATGGTCATGTACTAACACTTTGAATCACCAAATCACCAACAGACTTCCAAATAACAGGCAGAAAAAACTTTCATCTGCACCACTGCAATTCTCTCCATATAACACAATGGCTCAACCAAAAGTGAACTAACACAATGATGCCTCCTACAGGAAAGGTAAGGAATTGCAACCTCCACTAACTCTTATCATAATAAAAGTCCTGCAGTAAAAGTCTCTTATTTGGGGAGCCTTTTATACAGCCACCCCCAAAGCTGCTAAGCAGCTTTGCTCCTACTAAAAAGGCGACATAATTCAGTTTGGGCTTGTTGAACTATTTCCATTATCTGGCAAAGCTGGTAGGATAACCAGTCGTGCTACTGGTCAAGTGTAGATTTGCCCTTTACATTTACATTTACATTTATTCATTTGGCAGACGCTTTTATCCAAAGCGACTTACAAAAGAGGAAAACATAAGCGAATCATCTTAAGGAGACAGTGGTATGAAAAGTGCCATATTACAAAGTTTTACTAGCATCAGAATAGTATCCAAAACAGAATAAAGTGCAACAGGATTTTTTATTTTTTTTTATTTTTTATGACTGGTTAAGTGCTCATGGAAAAGATGTGTTTTTAGTCATTTTTTTGAGGACAGAGAGTGAGTCAGCTTCACGGATGGAGTTGAGAATGTCATTCCACCAACGTGGTATGATGAAGCTGAAAGTCCGGGAAAGTGCTTTGGTGCCTCTTTGTGTTGGTACAACAAGGCGACGTTCCTTAGCCGACTGCAGGCTTCTAGTGGGCGTGTAGCTCTGCATAAATGATTTTAGGTATGCCTGAGCAGACCCAGTGACTGTTCTGTATGCCAGCATCAGAGCCTTGAATTTGATACGTGCATCAACCGGCAGCCAGTGGAGGGAGACAAGGAGTGGTGAAACATGCGCTCTCTTTGGTTAATTAAAGACCAGACGTGCTGCTGCATTCTGGATCATTTGCAGGGGTCTAATTGCACATGAAGGGAGGCCTGCAATGAGAATGTTACAGTAGTCCAGTCTAGTTATGACAAGTGACTGGACAAGCAGTTGTGTGGCATGTTCAGAGAGGAAGGGTCTTATCTTCCTGATTTTGTAGAGTGTAAATCTACATGATCTTGTGGTCTTTGAGATGTGGTCTGTGAAATTTAGTCTGTTGTTGATGGTTACCCCTAGATTTCTGACTGATTTGGAAGGCGTTACTGTAGTTGCACCCAGCTGCACGGTGATGTTGTGTTCAACAGCAGGGTTGGCTGGAAAGACAAGGAGTTCAGTCTTGGCTGGGTTGAGTTGCAGGTGGTGCTCCTTCATCCAGGCCGAGATGTCTGCCAGGCAGGTAGAAATTAAAGCAGTCACTGTGTTGTCGTTGGGCTGAGAGATAGGAGTTATACCTGGACCAGAAGTTATCAGCCAAGACTTGTGAATGCCTCCAGCATTGGCGACTCAGCAGTTCGGACTCAGGGTAAATTACTGGTGGTAAGGAACCATCTGGCCGCCTCATGAGCAAATTATTTGGTGTCACTGGATCACTGTCTCTTACATCAAAGGACACATACCCTAAAGGTTTCGAGTTCAGAATGGCCTCCACCTCCAACAGTACTGTTAAGAGGACCTCTTCTGGAACTGACTGGACTCCCAAGACAGTATAAAGTGCAGACTTTACAGATCGTATCTCCCTCTCCCACACTCCTCTGAAGTGTGAGGCTTATGGGGGGTTAAAGTGAAAGTGGATTCTTTGATGAGCAAGCTGTTTATGTAAATCAGGAGACATCTCTGCAAAACCTTTACACAGTTCTCTCTTGCCTCCTCAGAAGTTTGTTCCTTGGTCTGACCACAGCTCTGCAGGAGTACCTCGTCATGTGATAAATCTCCTCAGAGCCATTAGGAAAGTATCAGCATTCATGCTACTGAGGAGGTCCAGGTGCACTGCTCTGGTCGTTAAACACTTAAAGATTATTCCCCAGCGCTTTTCTGTGCGTCTCCCAATCTTAATCAACACTGGCCCAAAGCAGTCTAATCCACATGTGTGAAAGGCAGGTTTGTAGAGGTGGAGACAGGCTGAGGGTAGATCTGACATCTTAGGGATGGTTGGCCGTGCCCTCCAATGTTGGCACTCTGGACATATATGCTGATACCGACGAATGGCTTCATGGCCACGGAGGATCCAATAATAGCGCCGCATTTCTGCAAACATTCGCTCAGGTCCTGAATTATGCACATTTTTATCATAATGCTGAATCATCAGCCATGTGACAGCATGAGAAGCATCCAAAACAATGGGGTGTACATAGACTTCAAAAACTAAAAAACATAAGACATCTGAATATTTAAACATCAAAGTTATCACAGATCATATAGGAGCAATAATGGTCAGTCAAAACATTTGCAATCAGATGTGCCTGCTTCCAAATAGTTTAAAATTACCTTGAATTTATTTAGTAAGACCAGCTTTCTAAGATTCATTTGATTTTGCAGCTGATTCCAAGCACATGGAGCAGCACATTCAAACACACTTTTACCCAGTTCAGTACGGCTTTAGGTATAGATAGAAGGAATAAGTCTTGCGAGCGAAGACAGTAACTTCCCATACTTTTTTGAAGGATATAGGTCTGTAGGTAAGGTGGGAGTAAACCAAGAATAGCCTTGTAAATAAAAGTGTGCCAATTGTTGAGTCTACAGGAGGACAAAGCAGACCAACCAACCCTAGTATACAAGGTGCAATGATGAGTACGGGCTTTAAGGATTGTAACGAACCTCAGTGCTCCATGGTAGACAGTATCCAGTGCATATAAACATTGCAAGGATGCATGCATATATATAACATCACCATAATCCAGCACAGACATAAAAGTGGTAGCAATAAGTCTCCTTTTGGCCTCGAATGAAAGGCAGGACTTGATTCTAAAGTAAAAGCTCCAATTTCAACTTCAGTTTTTATTCTGAATGTGAGGCGCAAGAGAGAGAGAATTATCAATTAGAATTCCTGGGTATTTACTCTATATTGAGATACTGACTCAATCTCAGAGCCCTGGAAGGTAGTGATTGATGAAAGGTTTAGTGACTTTGATTTTACATTTGACAACATCATGAGTTTGGTTTTATCAGCATTTAGAACAAGTTTTAAATCATGAAAGGTATGCTGTGCTGTATTAAAAGCTAAATGAAGCCGACAGAGAGCCTGATTAGGTGTAGATGCAGAGCAGTACATCAACGTATCATCAGTGTATAAATGTAAATTTGCATTGGTGATGTTTTGTCCAAGATTATTAATGTATAAAATGGTTGACGGGTTGACGGTCTCAGATGTGGAGGCAACTGATATTCGTCCTCCACCACCTGGATTGAGGTGAGTCACTACGCCACCACGAGGACTCAGGGCGCATTGGGAATTGGGCATTCCAAATTGGGGAGAAAAAGGGGAGAAAAAAAAATAAAAATACATCAGCATCAGTTGAGTGTGCCCAAATACGAAGCATATCCATTTTAGTGGATAGACTGCATACGTTCAAGTGGATGAAACCAAGACCAGTCCTTGATTTAAAATTGGCAGGTGTATTAAAGATTGTAGTAGCATCAGGGCCTGGATTGTGTTGCACATTCCCAGAAATCAGGAGCAACAGGACAATTAGACACATCTGCTTGAGAGATTTACTAGAGGATTCTTTCTTAATATTTAAATCTATTATAAAATTGCAAAGACTACTTAAGGAAATAGTAAAATTGTCTTGTAGAGCCATGACACTGATCATACTGGTCAGGTCCACAGAGTCAGGGGAGAAGAACAAGGGCAGGGGTAACGATTTGACACCCAGCGCATTGGCAGGTGCACACATTCCCCGGCATGTAGCATCAAGATTTAAGAGTACTGCATGGGAGTTGTCGGTCCTGTGAAGGTTTCCACCAGAACTGTACACAATTAACCAACATAGCACAGCAAAAAGTAATGACGTGGTACATTTCATTCCTTACTTTAAAACTGGGGTAGCAAATAAAAGCACCAGATACTTTAAGCTGCCAAAGAAAGCCAACTTATCAGCAAAAATCCACTTATGCACACAATGCAGTCAAGTTTGACCCCGCCAGCACACTGTTGGGTATACTATAGTCAGTAAAGACAATAAAAGCAATGAGGTGCAGGAGGAAACTTGCTGAATGACACTATGGAACAAGTGTACTGACAGAGTCCAGGTCAGTGCCGTAGGAATATGGTCCGAGTTTTCGTCCTCCTGAGGTGGATGATGATGTTGCGTGATGTCACAAGTAAGCAGGAAATCAAGCTAGTGAAGCAATGCTGTGGAATAAATGAGTTAAAAATCAGGACCAACCAGATCTAAAACACTAGGAATACAGTACATAACACCAGCATCAGCACCAAGAAGGAAGCACTTTCCTTTATCATGTGAAGCTTGGGCCCATCAAGATAAAACGTTGTGTCGTCATACCAGCTCTGGGAGGAGGACAGGCTCCATGGTCCAAGCCGAAGGTGATCAGGACCTCCAGGATCGACAAAAATGTAAGCCACACTATATATATGGTCCAAGTACAAAGCATGATGTATGAAATTCTTTATATAAACCAGGATTGTGTGATAATGTGTGATTTCGGGAGAATCAACTAATACCAGCACGTTTCCTGCTTACAGAACATGTCAAGTCTAAGCTTATTGGCTACCAGGCCGACTACCGCCCACTTTTATACTCTACACTATATATAGTCAAAAGACAGATATGAAATGGTGATGTTATTCAAAACAGCTTGTGGAATTGACCAGTAGTTTTAAGAACAACGGAATCACTCAGTCAACATACAGGACACACAGACATGCAAAGAAACATGCTGCCATCTTGGATCATGATTGTACCTGCTGCATGAAACTATCTCAGTCATACTACAAACACAATGAGATGTACTGTACATGGAACAAACATCTTCTGATGGCACATTTAGGGGGTATTCACTAATGTATCCTCAATGAAACTAAATAATCTTATTTATTTTACTTAATTCAGCTCCATGGACAGCAGCTACATGCTGTGATGTTACCCTGCTGGCTGTGTAAATGAAAACTTTTAGACATAAACTTTAGTCGTGATTTGAACTTAATTTATCCTGAACTTAATTAATATTGTTTTTGTGGTATCTTTGAAGAAGCTTGAAAGAATTTACCATGGGCCTTCCTGAAAAACAGAGCTGTTTCAAAGCAAATATCTTTTTTTATTTATTATTATTATTATTAACTACAGAGCTGTATCAGACTCTCAATCTTTAATTGCATTTTTATGCCATGGAGGTATGTGGAGGATAATCAGAACAGACCAAACTGAAAAATAATAAAAGGTAGAAGGAAAAGAAAATAGAGAACATGTTTACCACACACCTCCAAATGAAACAGTTGGCTTCTTGTTTTCTCACAGTGTATTGGTTAAATCAAAATCCAATCACTCTACACTGTCTACATATATACAGCTTCTACCTCCTGGTTTAAATTTTTCAGGAAACTTGCTGATACTCTCCAGCAAGGGAATAAGTTCAAGGGATGAAGTTTAAAATTAATCAAGCATTATTATTTTTTTTACCATGGATGTTGCTGATGGAATTATGCATTTGCAACTCAAAACCGCTAAGTGGCATTAACCATATAATTTCAATAGGTGGGATCTGAACGCCTTAAAGCTCATTCTGGCGAGTAGAAAATACCATTTTGGGGATGGAGGGTCACGGGTGTTGAGGTCACAAATATAATGGTCCTCTTTGGTCCTTTAATATAGTAAAGGTGCTGAAAGCAATAATCTTTTGAATAAAGGATTGAAATTTGATAAAGAACCAAAATTTTATAATTACATGTATTTTAAAAGTTCACACAGTACAAGACAAACACTGTCTGCATTGCTAGCAATTTGCCTGTTTCAGTCATCTTTTCTTTCTTTTTTGTGCTGTCACAAAGAAAAGATTAATATAATTTAATTTATTTTCATCATTGATGTATCTGTAAAGTGATGTGACTGTGTCAGCGGGCTAGCAAAAACAAAATACACAAAATAATTTGGATTAGAGCTGCTTAAAATATCTATTTTTATGTTCCAAGAAAAAGTAACAGCATGTGGGTTTTGAACAACATAAGGGTGAGTAAATGAGTGAGTAAAAGTACTTTTTCCATTTTAACTGGTGGCTCATCCTCAAAATAAAATGGTCTCATTTATAAGAAGACTCTTAGGAGATGCTGTACAAAATTCAGAATTAATTAAAGACATAAATAAATTATTTAGAAAATCTTAAATTGATTTTAAATTATTACCTAATAATATTTGCATTAAGAATATGACATTGTCCATGCCAAAACCTAAAAACTCAACTGAAGCTACAAGTCACAGTTCTTACAATATTCTAGTTCTGATCTGGGTGATAACGCTCTTTATATTGTCTTAAGCCTGATATGCTGAAAACTACTCTGTTAATGTTTTCACATTCACAGTTATGAATGACATACGAATCATGTACTGTGCATGACATATTTTTTATCCTAAATTGCAAATTTCGCCAAATCGTGAATAGTTTGCACCTTTGGAAATTAATGTCGGTCGGTACAACATTTCAATCATAAAACAGTGGTCAAATATTGCATGTTTAGATATATACTGACATCTTACATGACACGAACACTCTTAACCTGAACTGCTTGCTGATGCGTAGCGCTGGAATAATCCACGAGGTTCCCAACCCGCTTAGCGTCTTAAATTTGAGTCCCACCTCCATCATGTTGAATGGCTATCTCAAATGACATTGACGTTTTTAAACCATTATGTTATTCCTGCAACAACTTAATGAGAATTAGACAGCGGTGCATAATGAACTGCAGCAGAACAGCAACAATGATATCAATTACTAGGGGGGGCAATCTGACCATATATTATTGGGGGAGACTTGTCCCCCTCAAAGTATATTGTGGTTATGGCCCTGGGTTCCATTCATTAACAGTAATTTAATGCATTATGTGTTGTTATGGAGATTCTAAATACTGACCCAAGTAGAATTAAATTCCCTAAACTATCTAACTATACCGCAGGGTTGGGAGGTTACTTTTAAAATGTAATCTGTTACAAATACTGATTACTTAATAAAATATCATCAGTAACATAATCCAATTACATTGGTAAGAAAGCAATGTAATCAGATTACTTTTTGATTACCTCAAGATCACATTTGTGGATATAGGCAAGAGAAAAGCAATATGTTCTTGATTGACTTTTAATCATACTTTCTGAATGCAAACAAACTGTGTTTGAATAATGTTATGAGTGATTATATATTAATTCTTTTATATTATTATATAAAAGAAAAAAAAAGAAAAACAGGGACACTGCCTCCTAAATATGGAAACAGAATATGTTCAAATGTAGAACAACTCCACATTTGTAACCAAATCAGGAGAGTCCTCTATCTGTTATAGAAAACAGTTTATTTTCTCATCAAGCAAATACAATTAGAACTATGCATACAACTGAATTATGTCTTGGTTAACAATAAAAAAATATGACAGGATATACCTCGGATTCAAAAACACTACAAAGTTGAATTTTGTCATGTATTGCTGTTAGCATGTAGACTAATTGGCACTGACCATTCATTCACTTCCAACTGCAATAGGTAGATCACAGGGTTAGGGTTAGCTATCTTCATCATCATTATTATTATTAATAATGCCTCCAATGCCTTTTAAAGTATCAACCAAAATAGATTTAAAACTTTTTAGTGTGTCTTGATTTACTTATTCCTACTTTCTGAGTTTTAAAATGTTACATGTGCCAGTATTTCTCCCTCACCCATACTTTTGAACTGTTCTTAATAATACATATAAAAATCAGATAAATTATCCATTGCATTTTCCCCTAAGAACTTAATAATATTTTCAGTTCATTTAGTATTCATGAGTACAATCTGGATTTTTTTTGACAAAGAAAAAAATAAATGCTGTCCCAATTACTGATGTCATTACAGCATGACTGCGTTTCAGAGAACAATTTTAGAGTTTCAAATGAAGTTAAGATGGAAATGAGAAGTCACACTAAAGTTTCAACAGTAGGTGTCCGGTGTACTGGAATACTGGCCGTTCGCCGGGGGGAGAGGTCGTTTCTTCGCTTCTATTCCTGCTCCCGCAAAAACGGTCGACAGACGGTTGGATGGCGAAATTAAGGAACACTTATAACTAATTTGAGCTATCCTTGCTAATGTGATTTTCATGTGGGTCTTACCTTTAAATGCTTCTTTAAATGATATGTCTGGTCCTTGGAAAATCACTGCATCTTCACAGCTGGAAGGTACATTGCACTGAACTGTAATGTTGTTTCCCTTTTCTCCAGTGAAGAGACAAGAATGTTGAAATTTCCACAAATTCCTAGTCCTCCAGTGGCCATTGCGATGAAACCAACACAATCTCACAGCAAAATTGTCAGGATTTGTACGACTTTTCGAAATATGGCTAATTCGTATAATATTGTGTGACTGTACTCATTTGAATTCCTACGACTTTCACTACAGCCAGTGACGTTGCTGGACATCGTTTCCATCTAAATACTTGCTTATGTCACACACAACAGCATCATATCATGTTTACACACTCTACCGATTGGTTAAGTTTAGATAAGAGGTTTGGGTAAGGGCATACTATTAATAAGCATGTCCTTAACACCTCGTGTGCGGAACTCACGCTTACTTCCGCATTAGACATCCGGGAATTTGCAGGTGATGAAGTCGTACGAGTTTATGCAAACAAAATCTTGCGAGATCATACAAAATAGCCAACTCCTAAATTATGTACGAATTTTCATGAGAATGAAATTAATGAAATTTCATGTTGGATGAAACAGCACTTTTAATGGTTTGACCTCATTTGCCTCTAGAGTGCAGTGTTGATGTGAGACAGGTGTCACATGCGACAGTAAGTGGCACCAGATTCACGTGAGTCACGAGAGAGAACCAGAAGAGGTCTCGAGTGCACGCATCTGATCATATCTGTATTCTGTACTAAAGCAAGCAGCGGTCTTTATCATTTTAAGTCAGGAGGAACTTTTGTTTATTTTTTTATATACTGAAAATTATAATCCTGCTAGTAATACCAATTTTTACCAAATGTAACTATAATCTGAATATGTTGAGTTTTTGTATAACTGTAATGGATTACAGTTGCACATATTTCTTTCCTGATTACATAACACTGTTACAAGTATTCCGTTACTCCCCAAGCCTGCTAACTCGCTTTTCCTAGTTTCCCAGCTGCTAGTCTCGTTGGTTATGAACTAAGAACTACTTTTACAGCATTTACGAACCTTTGTTAATGCTAATTAATAAAAATACAATTGTTCATTGCTAGTTCATGTTAGTTCATAGTGCATATAGTAAAAATGTATTACTACAGTATATGCTGAAATTAACATTAAGCAAGATTAATAAATGCTGTAAAAGTATTGTTCATTGTTAGTTCATGTTAACCAATGTTGCTAACTTATGTCAAAAAATGGAACCGTATTGTAAAGTGTTACAATTAAATTAAATACTATTAAGTATAAATTACATTTTATTTACACTGTAATTAACTTTAATATTGAGAGCATCAAGTTAAATACTCAGTGAATTAAAAGCTAGCTTCTTAAGTACAATTTAATGTAAAAACTAGCTAGATATTTGACTTGTAATTAAGTAAATTTCAGAAATAGTACTTATTTGAACTTAAATATAATTGCACAGTACCTTTTTATCCCCTGCCTGCCTAAATATATAATAACATTTACAGAATTCATACAAATGTTTTATTAATGTTACAGTAAGTGTGTAAAGCTCCTTTTGGAAGCTAGGAGTAGTCTTATAGTGTGTTTCAGCTATCATTCTTGCGGAAACAATCTGAAGAGATTATGGTAGCAGAAAATTTGATGAAGCAATAGCTTAAAATTTACCAATTTGTATTTCACAAACACTCCAATAATGGAATTATAGACTGAAAAACTAAACAGAAAACAGATGATCATAATGTGCCTTCTGCATGAAACGATCTCAGTCACACTACAAACACAATGAGATGTACATGAAACTGTCACGGGTTGTAGAGATGAGGCGAGAGAGCAGGATCCAAGTGAAACAAGACTTTAATGACAATGTCAAGAAGATGTGGATACACTGAAGACAATGACTTAGGCCATACAACATGACAGTCGTTGGGGTTAACATAAAAACATGTAACTTCTAACAACGAACAAGAACTGACAATGAAGGAACTAAACTAGTAGGTATTTATACACAAGAGGGTTGATGACAGAATCGGGAACAGGTGACAATGATGGGGAATAGATGGCAGTGATGAAGGCAGTGAATCCTGGGAAATGGAGTTTGGAGACAAGACAAAAACGATTTCAAAATAAAACACGGTGACTGTGACTCCCGTGGTCAAGAGCACAAGTAGAGACTGGGGATCAACCTCTGCGGTCATGAGCTTAGGCAGAGACTGAGGAACGACCTCTGTGGTCATGAGGATGGGCAGAGACTGGGGAACGACCTCTGTGGTCTTGAGCATGGGCAGAGACTGGGGAACGACCTCCATGGTCGTGAGCATGGGCAGAGACTGGGAAGAAGGTGTCCTTTTCCTTCTCCTTTTCTGGACAGCTGGGAGCGTTTTTACAGGAACAGTCGAGGCTACAGGCATTGGCTCTGATTGGTCTGTTCTTCTGTTACAAGGACAAGGCGAGAGAGCGGGATCCAAGTGAAGCAAGACTTAGGTTACCAGGAAACACTGAAGACAATGACTTATGCTATAAAACATGACAGTTGTTGGGGTTAACATAAACACGTGTAGGAATTTGGTAGTATAAATGTACACGGGATGGGTTAAAATGCTTGCGCACCCCCACCATTATATGTAATTTAATTTATAATGGAATTAGTCGTGTTCAACAACCATTATAAATGAGATAAATGACAAATAACTAGATTATTTGTCTGAATAAAATTATCCACCATTAAAATCGTAATACAATGTCTCATTGTATCTGCTCACAATTTCTATTGTAAGGAATTAGCTTTAATAAGCAAATTATGATTAATACACTTATTGGAGTAATATTATTCTCATGGCTTATTGAAAATAATATTACACATATTTAGGTATAGCTTTGAAGGGAAAACTTTTGAAAACAGGGATGGGATTATTTATCATAATATATCACAGTCAAATTATCTTTGAATACAGACAAACTTTATTGCTATTCTCAACATAAAACTAATTTAACACATACAACATGAAACAGGTTGGTGAGTAAAGTGACAGAATGATCAATACAGAGGAAATGAACTTTATGGAGTCTGCTGACAATACCTTAAGAACTATTTATCCTTCTTTGAGTCTACATCGATTTGCAATTGGATTACCCAAAGTATTTAACTAATACACCAGCACTTTGAGCAAAAGTCTGGAGATGTACTTGCGTGTCGTTGCGTTTCCTTGTGTCTCTTGGTTCTTTGTCGAAAGTTAGTTCCGTCGATGTTTTGGACCTCGGTTATGATCGGATAGTTATTGTCTAAACTCCTGTTGGGTGTCTGGATCGTAGAGCAGAGAGTGAGAGGCTTCCTCGGGACTTTGTGGCCCAAGGTCTTACTCGGACTCTACATGGCACGGAGGATCTGGAAGCAGCAAGCGCCGAAGAGCAGAAGAGGAAGAGGGACAAGAGAGGCCGAAGAGTAGAGAGGGTGTTCTTCCTGTTTAGGAACTTTTGAACTGAAATTGGCCGCACCCCAAAGGCATCTTGAGCCAATCAGAAGTGGCTTTTCAGAGTCACATGGTCGACTGGTCTGTCCTTTTCACAGTTGATTTAAAACCCTTTGTGTGAAGGATCCTTACACTCTTCCCGCTCCAAAAATAGTGAATGTTTAATCATGAACTTTTATATCTTGAAAGCAGTGCAAGAGACATGACATTCATCGTCATCAAAATTCTCTACGTAAACAAGTAAGCATTTATATACTAAATGTGACATACTTTCATAAATATTACACGTGTAAGTGACAAAACATGAAAATCCCTGGTTACAAATCATACTGGTTAATTCATTGGTTTTACAACATGGATAATACATTACACGTTATGAGAAACCTGATTGTCGTGGTATAGTTACTTGAATAGTTACCATTCTTAGTAGAATGAGATGACTCATACAAGATTAAAGATTATAATCATTGATTTGTTAGTTAGAAGTGATTACAAATCACTACACATATTAATAGGTACATCAGGCTATAATCATTAATTTGTCAGTTCTAAAAGTAATCACAGGTCAAAGTAATTTTCAGAATTATCGAGCAAGGCTAGGTATTGTGTACATTGTGGATCAAAATGCATTCTGTACATCTTACAACATTCATGGATTCCTTTTAGATGCTGTTTGTGTAATAATGAGAATCTCATGAAGATCTCATGACTAATTATCATCCAGAATAAAGAGTCATCGAATTGGCAGCGTTTTGTTCATTGTAATTCAGGGGAACAAGACAGGGTGTGTTCTGAGTCTTTCCCGGGAGTTCCAGGGAATGTGTCCTCTGTCTTTTATTGCTTGTGACCTCTGCACTTAGGGGCCTCTTTGCAGAGAAGTTCTTAATAGCAGTGTCAGGCCAGAACCATTGAATGTGGGGGCATTTCTTCAGAAGCATGAAGTTATAAAGTCATGCGCTATTTAGACAAGTCTCTTTTATTAGTTTATTGGTAGATGTGAGCATCAGCTAGGCTTCTTGACGTCAGCTCAAGCAGAGTCTTTTAATTTATGACGTTTAGGAATTCCTGGGTTAGAAGGTTGGGTTTCAAGTCATATGGCTGCAATTCTTCTGCATCTAATATCCTACACATGTAACTTCTAACAATGAACAAGAACTGACAATGAAGGAACTAAACTAGTGGGTATTAATACACAGGAGGGCTGATGACAGAATCGGAAACAGGTAACAATGATGGGGAACAGATGGCAGTGATGAAGGCAGTGAATCCTGGGAAATAGAGTTTGGAGACAAGACAAAAACTATTTCAAAATAAGAGTCCTGGGAAACACAGTGACTGTGACAGAAACAGACATCTTCTGATGGCACATTTAGGGGGGATTCACTAATGTATCCTCAATGAAACTAAATAATCTTATTTATTTTACTTAATTCAGCTCCATGGAGAGCAGCTACATGCAGTGATGTTACCTTGCTGGCTGTGTATATGAAAACTATTAGACATAAACTTTAGTCATGACTTGAACATAATTTATCCTGAACTTAATTACTGTTGTTTTTGTGGTATCTTTGAAGAAGCTTGAAAAAATTTACCATGGGCCTTCCTGAAAAACAGAGCTGTTTCAAAGCAAATATATATATATATATTTTTTTTTTTTTTTTTAACTACAGAGCAGACTCAGTCTCTCAATCTTTAATTACATTTTTATGTCATGGAGGCGTATGGAGGATAATCAGAACAGACCAAACTGAAAAATAATAAAAGGTAGAAGGTAAAGAAAACAGAGAACATGTTTACCACGCACCTCTTAATGAAACAGTTGGCGTCTTGTTTTCTCACAGTGTATTGGTTAAATCAAAATCCAATCACTCTACACTGTCTACATTTATACAGCTTCTACCTCCTGGTTTAAATTTTTCAGAAAACTTGCTGATATTCTCCTGAAGATCAAGGGATGCAGTTTAAAATCAATCAAGCATTATTTTTTTCTTTATTTTTTATTTCTTTATTTTTTTTTACCATTGATGTTGCTGCAGGAATTATGCATTTGCAACTCAAAACTGCTAAGTGGCACTAACCATATAATTTCAATAGGCAGAAGCTGAACACAAAGCTCATTCTGGCGAGTAGCGAATATTTAGAGTAAAAGAGGTTTTTGTTTGTAAACAACACCAGTATGTAAGCTAGTGTTGACTTGTTGGTCAGATGTTCAGAAATAAACACTTTTCTGTATAATTTTATATATATATATATATATATATATATATATATATATATATATATATATATATATATATATAAATCACAACACTTTTTGCATTCACAGGTGCAGGACTCAAATCGCAAAGTAGGAAAAATAAGAGTACATTCATGCAGACTCCAACAACATTTGAAACATTTACCACAGTAAAACCAAATTTTTGGAAATGAACCAAGCAAATTCCATGGTGTTCTTTGAAGCACCTTGGAGAATCATGTAAATACCATGATATATGAATATCCAAATGTGATAATCATTCACTACTGTGCCACATTTAAAGTACTTTTCAGTTGCATATATAAATGTACCATGGTACTACAATAGTTTTTTTGGTCTTGTACCATGGAAAAAAACATGTTTTTTGGACATTACACCGGTACTACCATGTTTTTGGACTTGTACCATGGTAATTCCATGCTATTCTTTGAAGTACCTTGGAGTACCATGTACTGTAAATACCAAGAAATGTGAATATAGGAATGGCAATTTCTCAAGGCCAGCAAAGCCTTCTCTGCTGGCGTAACATGCCTAATAAATAAATATTTTTTCATCCTTTCATTCTCATTAACCTTTTTGCCAATTTATTTTCAATCGCTTTCCATACCTAATTAATCTACAAACGAATAGCAAAAAACAAAAACAAAACATGTATACAATTATAATTTATTCCTCGATGCTTACAAGCATAGTGTGACAACTGTTTCACAAATCACATGCCTGAAGCAGAGCTCGTTAGCCGAAGCAGTGCGTGAGTCTGATCTCCACCCCATCAGGCCTTCAGAATTTCCACAGAGTCCCTCAACAGTGTAAGTGAATAGGCATCTAAAGTCAGAGTGTCAGATTTATCAGCCAATCAGATTGATTTATTTGTATTGTGGGTGTGGTCTTTAGGATATGTCCCAGTCCAGGCCTTCTAGCTGGCCTTGAGTGACGCAATCACGCTTTAAGTGTTGTAGGTAATTTGAAAGCGAAGAGCGCGAGATCTTGTTGACGAGTCGGCTGTCATCACTGCTGGTATGGCCGTTGAGAAAGAGATTCTTATGGATTTAAAAACCTAATTAAACAGGAAAGGAGGACTGATTTTCACTTCAAGCAAATAGGTAAGTGCTTTTTGCATTGTTATAGCAACATCAGGAGTTTTCTAAGTGTAAATTAGACTGCTTGAGCATTCAGTGTCGGATCAAGTTTTGAAAAGTAACCGTGCAACCTTACAAAACAAAATTTATTGCAAGCAAAATTTAAATCGCAAATAATATTATTAGAGAGCTTTTTCTTGGTATTAGACCTCTTGGTTCTGGCTTTCGTGCATGGACGTGTTTTTAAAATGTCAGTTGGTATTATTAGTTGACTGCCACGTACTGTATGATGGGCATACGGTGTCTTATTCATTGTGAAACTGTGTTTTCTTAATGGCATGAATCACACTGAAGGCCTAGATTTAAAATGCACGGGCCGTGACTGGAATATAGTCATACATTACCATGGTATTACCATGTGATTTCATCACTGTACCGTGGTACTACCACAGTACTTTTTTGTAAGGGAAGATTGTTTGTATTGAGTTCTTTCATAATGCAGATCTTTTCTTTAGAAAGCTCAAGTAAGAGCTGGACATCTATGCTACACCACTGAAGACAAAACTAATGGATGGCCTCTTATGAGAAAGCCTCATTTCCTTTGAGTTTGTTTTGGAGTTTTATGCACTATCAGATGCTAAGGCTTTTCACTGGCCTCTTATTAATCAACGGGGCTCCCTGCTATAGTACTATTTTTTTTTAATTATTTTTTTTATTTTTTTTACCCCTTCTCATCATATTCAAAGCATCTCACGTCTGAGATCTCATTTACACTTAAACTCTGATGTGTCTTCCCGGATGTGATAAAAGTAATTTCCATATAGCATGATTCCATGCTCTGTTGTGTGTGCTTTCATATTCTCCAGTGAATAATATATACTATATATACACACAGGGTTGGGAGGGTTACTTTTGAAATGTATTCCACTACAGATTACAGAATACATGCTATAAAATTTTAATTGTAACGTATTCCATTAGATTACTCAAGGTTAGTAACGTATTCTAAATACTTTGGATTACTTCTTCAGCACTGGTAGATTTTTTCACTTGTTTTGACTATAAAAGAGTTTTTTATGCCAGTACAGTAAGACAAAATACACATGTTAAAAATACATTCTCTGAAGAACCTAAATATCTTATGCAGTGTTGTTTCTAAAACAAGATCAGTCTAACTGATCTTGTTTTAAGGATTTTTAGATATTTTTACGGGAAGACAATACAAAATGTATTATCAAGAATACGAGTTTTGCCCTAATATCAAAGGTCTTACTAGAAAAAAAGAAATTATGATCCAACTTGAATTTTCTTGATAAAAAATATGTTTGTTTCTGGTAACATGTGCATGTAAAATGGCTAGAAATAGCATTTTAGCTTAGCATAAAGCTGACAATTTACACAAGGTTTATTTATATTTCTTCTGATCCAAACTCACTTCAAATTTACTTCTCTGTCTGCTCGTATGAATGTAACACATCATAAGAAAGTGTTTCACCGCTGTTCAAATGCACTTTGGATCGCATCATTTATATGTATAAATGTTTTCCATCTGAAAGGACTAAATATTAAATGAAACAAATGACAATAAAATGCAAAGTAATCTATCCAGTAATCAAAATACTTTTTTTAATGTAACTTTATTCTACATACCAATGATTTAAATTGTAACTGTAGTGGAATACAGTTGCTAATTTTTTGTATTTTTAATACGTAATCCCATTACATGTATTTTGTTACTCCCCAACCCTGTATATACAGTTGCAATCAAAAATTATTCAACCCCCCGACCAGAAATACGTTCTGGTGATATGAATTAAAACACATCAACTAAAACCTCAGTAAACAGTCAAAGTAAGTTTTTATTACACATTTGAGTGTTTTTGAGGACAGAGAGTTCAGTTTACCCACATTTTTAAATAAAAATAACTAATTCTCTCCAAAAAAGTCTTGTCAAAAATATTCAACCCCCAAAGTCAATAATTTGTGGAGCATCCTTTACCCTTAATAACATCAAATAAATGGTTCAGGTAAGTGTTCTCAGGCTTCGGACACCTCTCTATTGGAATCTTTTCACTTTTCTCTTGAGCAAAAGCTTCCAGCTCATTGACATTCTTTGGTTTCTGTGCTGCCACTGCTTCCTTGAAATCCCAACAAAGATTTTCAATAGGATTTTAATGATGGACTGAAAGAGCCATTCAAGGACATTCCACGACCCATCCCTGAACCAGATTTTGGACAACTTGGATGTATCCTTGGTGTTATTGTCCTGCTGGAAATTTCAGTGATCGCCGAGCTTCAATTTACACACTGAAGGCATCACATTTTTGCCAAAATGCCCTGATACCTGAAATAATCCATAGTGTCAGTCACATAGTCAGGATAGCCATTTCCTGTCCTGCAAAACAACCCCATAACAGGACTGACCCACCTCCATGCTTGACCGTGGGGATGGTGTCATTCTTGTCATCACTTTGTCTCTTTTTTTAATACAATGAAAGTGAATGGTTACTGAGACTGAATATTTTATTTAACTTCTCCTTTTGTGTTCCCAATATTGAATTAACATTTACACTCAAAGGTGTTTTGACCATTGCCTTTACCACTAAATGAGTGCTTAACTTCAATAGTAACATAACCTCTGATTCAGCAGATTTAGTGTAGCAGTTCCCATTCCATTCTGTGAAAAAATATATTCTCTAACACCCTTTACTTCGCTATCAGGAAAAATAAATGCAGTAACTAAGAATTATTTTTTATGAAATCTGATTACCAGTCAAATCTAACAAGTCACTTTTTACGTGTTTTTTGTTCTGTCATATTGTTTCAAAATAGCACAAGTTTGTTCCAAACAGGCCTCTTGTTCCCACAGAGATAATGCTGAATGAGGTCAAGAGTTCGAGTGAAGAGGAGCTCACAGCCTCATCACATGACCTCTTAACGAGTAATCCCACCCATCCCCGAGCTGCTAATGCACTGACTTACTGACCCGTGATTGGGTAAAGAGCTTTATATCGCGGGTATTTTTGTGTCAGGTGATATCTCGTATCTGTATTTAGCAAAATAATTTTTAAACAGATAAGTTACATAAGAGGGACAACATATATTGCGTACAGAAAATGATCTGCTAATAGGTGAAGTACCTTATGCACATATGAGGATATTATGGACTAGGAAATACAAAATCAAAATGCATAAAAGATTAACGAGGTTAAATGCATATACTATGGGCAGCGTTGGGAGGGTTCTATTTAAAATGGGTTCCACCACAGATTTACAGAATAGGCTACATGCTGTAAAATGTCATTTTTAACCTATTCCGTTAGATTACTCAAGGTTACTAATGCAATCTAAATACTTTGGATTACTTGAGCACTGGCAGATTTTTTCACTTGTTTTGAATATAAAGTGAAAAAAAAAAAAAAAAATTAAAAAAATCTGCCCGTGTAGTAACACAAAAAAACACTATCAGAATATTAAAAAAATATGCTCTCTCAAAAAAAAAAATAAAAAAAAAAAAAAATATATATATATATTATACTGCCTTGCCTCTCAACTAAATTCCTTTTGTTTTAAGGATTTTTAGATAATTTATACAGGAAAAGAATAACAAAAAAAAAAAAAACAAACAAACAAACAAAAAAAAAAAAATGCAGCAGATCTTCACCTTAATATCAAATGTCTTACTAGAGAGAAAAATTGTTATTTAATATAGATTTTCTTAATAGAATTTATTATAAAATATGCTTGTGCCTAGTAACAGGTGTCTGCATAGGCTGGAAATAGCATTTTTACTTAACATAAAACTAAATGTTAACAAGGCAATTTACACAGGGTTAACTATTTCTGCTGCCCCAAACTTACTTCAAAACCCCCCTGAGTGTACATAAAGGCATCTTTTTTTTCAAATTGTTTGTGGATTCTGTTCATAAAATAAAACATATTTATATACAGTATACAACTTTCTCTATAACGCTAAATGCTAAATTGGTTAGCATTTCTCATAAACATCCTTTATTCTTGTAAAAATACCCAAACCACATAAAAAAATATATATATATAAAATAAAATAAACTGTGTATCGTTGTATCCATGTATTTATTTGATTCATGTTTCATCTGTCAAAGTAATGTCATGTCAGAAGTTTGGTAACGAGACACTATGTGAACCAATGAGGTTTGAGTTACCCCAAGCCTGCACTTAACCCCACACAAGTAGAACACTACAGACCAGTCTCTCTCATCCCATTCATGCCGAAAACAATTGAAAGGACAGTTTTCAATCAGATCTCTGCCTATCTCTCACCGAACAAGCTGTTGGATGACAATCAGTCAGGCTTCAAATGTGGACACTCCACAGAGACTGTCCTGCTGTCTGTCACTGAGTCTCTGAGACAGGCGAAAGCTGGAACCAGATCATCAGTCCTGATTCTACTGGATGGTCCTGAGTCAACCATCAGATCCTATTCTCCACCCTCTCTACTCTGGGCATCACAGGAAATGTGCTTGACTGGTTTAATTCCTATCTCTCAGGTAGGTCCTTCAAGGTAGCCTGGAAAGGTGAGGTGTCCAAGTCACATCAGCTACTTACTGGGGTAACTCAGGGCTCAGTGCTTGGGCCACTTCTCTTCTCTATATACACAACATCACTGGGACCCATCATTCAGGCACATGGTTTCTCTTACCACTGCTACGCCGATGACACACAGTTCTACTTGACTTTCCAGCCCAACGACACCACGGTGACTGCTCGAATCTCTGCCTGTTTGACAGACATCTCAGCCTGGATGAAGGAACACCACCTGCAACTTAACCCAGACAAGACTGAACTCCTTGTCATTCCAGCCAACCCTGCTGTTGAACATCACCGTGCAGCTGGGTTCAATTAAAGTCAATCTAGGGGTAACCATCGATAACCAACTAAATTTCAAAGACTACATCTCAAAGACAGCACGATCATGTATATTTACACTCTACAATATCAGGAATATAAGACCCTTCCTCTCTGAACATGCCACTCAACTTTTCATAACTAGACTGGACTACTGTAATGCTCTTATTGCAGGCCTCCCTGCATGTGCAATTAGACCCCTGCAAATGATCCAGAATGCAGCAGCACGTCTGGTCTTTAATGAACCAAAGAGAACGCATGTTACACCACTCCTTGACTCTCTTCACTGGCTGCCGGTTTATGCACATATCAAATTCAAGTCTCTGATACTGGCATACAGAACAGTCACTGGCTCTGCTCCAGCATACCTAAAATCATTTCTGCAGAGCTACATTCCTACCAGAAGCCTGTGGTCGGCTAAGGAATGGTGCCTAGTTGTACCAACGAGCTACGTTCCTACCAGAAGCCTGCAGTCGGCGCCGTTCCTTAGCCGACCGCAGGCTTCTGGTAGGAATGTAGCTCTGCAGAAATGATTTTAGGCAACAAAACACTTTCCTTGACTTTCGGTTTCATAATACCACGTTGGTGGAATGACTTTCCTAACTCCATCTGTGAAGCTGACTCACTTTCTGTCTTCAAAAAACAGCTAAAAACACATCTTTTCCATGAGCACTACCCAGTCACTAAATAAAAATAAAAAAATAAATAAAATATAAAATTCTTGTTGCACTTTAATCTGTCTTGAATACTGCTATTCTGATGCTAGTGTCACTTTGTAAGACAGCACTTTTCATACCACTGTCTCCTTTAGATGATTTGCTTACAATGTTTTCCTCCTTTGCAAGTCTTGCATAAAAACCTCTGCCAAATGAATAAATGTAATGTAACGCACTGGCAGGCAGAGCAGGAACAGATGACGACGAGATGATTATGTTGTGAGAACCCAAATGCAGCATTTATTAAAAAAGATGTAACAAAAACAAAACAAAGGCAAGAACAGAACTAAAGACTAGACTGGAAGGAACACATGTCTGACTGGAGAGGATACCAATGTAACGATAACAATACTCAACCAAGGACAATGGCAAGCATGAGGGTTTAAATACAAGGACTTGGGCAAACAAGACAACAAGACAACCATTGACAGGACAGAACTTATAATGAGATAACAAGACAATAAAGCAGGAACCAGTGAAAAACAAGACTTATAAACCAAATACCAATCATAACAGGACACATGAAATATGAGGGTCACATGACAAGACAAGGAAGTCACATGAAAAAACAAGGAAAATAACCAAGACAAGAAACCAAAACTATACAGACACACAGAACATGTTACAGATCACCCCCCCCCCCTTTAAGGGTGACTCCTGACGCCTTAAATAAGAAACACAAATGATCTGGGGAATCAGGAGTGGGACCAGGACGGACCAGGAGACCAGAGTGGACCTAGAGATCAGGGCGGAGCTGGTGAAAGGTCCGGAGACCAGGGTGGACCCGGAGACCAGGACGGACTAGGACACCAGGGTGGAGCTGGCGGAGGGTCCAGAGACCAGGGCAGACCACGAGACCAGGGCGGAGCCGACGGAGGGCCCGGAGACCAGGATGTAACAGGAGACCAGGGTGGACCAGGAGACCAGGGCAGATCTGGTGGAGGGCCAGGAGACCAGGGCAGACCAGAAGACCAGGGCGGAGAGCCTGGAGACCAGGGCAGAGCCAGCGGAGTGCTCAGAAACCAGGGAAGACCAGGAGACCAGGGCAGAGCTGCTGGAGGGGGAGACTCAGGGGTGGAGATGCTGGAGATGCAGACTCACGGGGTGGAGCCACTGGAGACGCAGACTCAGGGGGCAGTGCCAAGGCAACAGGGGCTCAGGGGGCAGAGCCACTGGAGACACATGGGGTGGAGCCAAGGCAACAAGAGGTCCAGGGAGCGGAGTCGCTGAAGGCTCATGGGGTGGAGCCAAGGCAATTGGAGGTACAGGGGGTGGAGCCAAGGCAACAGGAAGTCCAGGGGTGGAGCAGATGGGGGCTCAGGGGGCAGAGCCAATGCAACAGGAGGTCCAGGGGGTGTAGCCGCTCGAGGCTCAGGGGGCTGAGCCGTTGGAGGCTCGAAAGTCAAGGTGGCCAAGGACTGATGCGGTGATGTCAGGGTGGCTGAGGATTCGGGCAAGGTCAGGACAGCTGGAGATGTAGAGGGCTCAGTGGTCAGGGCAGCCATGGACTCCGACGTGGTGGACACTGACGTGGCGACTACTGTAGGAGTGCTGAGCTCCTCTTCAGCCACTCCCACAGTGAAAGATGAACCGCTCAGCACCAGGGCCTAGTCTATGAACTGAGCCAGATTCCATGGAATTCTGCCTCCTGGCATCATGGAGCATAGAGGCTCCTTTAAGCCACCACGGAAACAGTCCTTGAGGGTGAAATCGTTGCAATCCACCTCGAAGGCCAAAGCACAGAAGTAGTCCACATAATCCTCTATGGGATGCTCTCCCTGGCATAACTGCAGGAGGCAAACTGCTGGGTTCATGTTTGGTAGGGTCGAGTATTCTGTAACGTACTGGCAGGCAGAGCAGGAACAGATGAGGATGAGATGATGATGTTGTGAGAACCCAAATGCAGTTTTTATTAAAAAAAAAAAAAGTGTAACAAAAACAAAACAAAGGCAAGAACATAACTAAAGACTAGACTAGACTAGACTAGACTAGACTGGAAGGAAGACATGACTGACTGGACAGGATACCAATGCAACGATAACAATACTCAACCAAGGACAATGGCAAACATGTGGGTTTAAATACAAAGACATGGGCAAACAAGATAACAAGACAACCAATGACAGGACAGAATGTATAACGAGCTAGCAAGACAATAGAGCAGGAACCAGTGAAAAAACAAGACTAATAAACCAAAGACCAATCATATCAAGACACATGAAACATGAGGGTCACATGACAAGACAAGTAAGTCACATGACAAAACAAGGAACATAACCAAGACAAGAAACCAAAACTATATTTAAAAAAATAGTCCAAAGATACAGACACACAGAACATATTACAATGGCTAAATGTAATGTAATGGAAATGGAAATATCGATAAGCATTTTAATTTTTTGGTTAACTAATCTTTAAAACTAAATTTGGTATTGGGTTTCTTCTAAAATGGTTGTCTCCTCCATTTGTTCTTTTACTCATTTGTAAGTCACTTTGGATAAAAGTGTCAGCTAAATGATTAAATCTAATGTAGCCTAATGAAAATGCTTGACGAAAGATGATGCTTGATTAAGGACAAATATGTAAACATTGTGCAAAGAGCAAAACAGTTAAATAATACCTGTATTATTTGTGTATCTGAAACCACTTAAATTGCTTTGACAAAACACCCTCATATCACAAAACGAACAAAATAGAACAACATGCAAATAAAGTATAATGCATAACATTCTAGGTTGCATGCTCGCTCCAGTTCTATCCAAAGAGGTCTGTTCTCCTCGGCAGAACACAGTGGCCCTGTCTTAATGTGTGTGTCAACCATGAAGCGCTTTAATGCTTGTGTTTTCGGAGGGGCTTGTCAAAGCTAACCAGAGCTCTGGAGTCTTGTAAGAAACCCAATTCCTCTTCAATTTAGGGCCCTGACTCACCAGGGCCCGCCTAACCAGACTCTGTTAGATGCATTTGTTGGTGAAATTGAGCTGCACGGGCGATTGCAGCAGGGCATTTAGAGGCGGAATGGGAGTCAAGGTGTTTGAAATGCAAGTCAGGCCTGTGTAAGGCTTGCAGGAGTAAATCTCTGTTAATGAAGTTCAGCGAGAAAACCTTCAAAACCTGGGATCAGTTATTGTGCTTCGAGAGAGAGAGAGAGAGAGAGATGTCTTGTTTTGCTTCATATGTAGAGATGTGCAGCTTTGTCAGGATGAAAATCTTTGATGTAGAAATGTGTTTTAAGATGCCTCATCTTTGTACGTTCTTGTTTTTAGCTTCAGCTCATTGCAAATCTACTGTCTAGCGTTAATCAGAAATTATATCTTTAAAACAAACACATGCTTCCCTAATCCAAGTATTTAAGTATAATTTAATTACACAGCATAGGAACACAAAACATACAGTAAACATGGTAAGTATTAAAGGGAGAGTACACCCAAAAATCAAAATTCTAACATAATTTACTCATATTGTTCCAGTCTCATATGACTTTCTTTCCTCGGTGGAGCACAAAAGGAGATGTAAGGCAAAATGCTCAGTCTCAGCCACCATTCTCTTTCATTGCACAGAAAAAAGGAGCAATATATGTGAATGGTGACTGACACTATCATTCTGCCTAAAATCTTATTTTGTGTTCCATGGAGAAAAGAACATAATAAAGGTTTGGAACAACATGATGGTGAGTAAATGATTACAGAGTTTTCATTTTTGGGTGAACTATCCATTTCAAAGCAAATTTCAAAGCAAAATTAAACAACAGATATGAGCTGACTGTGGAAAAAATGTAATTTAAAGATACTATATGTTACACTTGATAATGAACACAGTATAGTGTGAAGTATTATAGACAATTAGATACTCATTTTTTTGGCTCAAAGGGTGTTGCAATGTTTGTTAAACACTTCAGGGGCTATGATTATAAAATGTCCATATGTTTAGATTTGATCTTGAATTCCATGAAATTAATACTTTGTTTCATCCAGCCATCCATTTTCTATAGCAGCTTGTCCTATTTAGGGTCACGGGTCATAAAATCAAACTGATTCTATACTGGACTCTTAAACTTTAATGTTTGTGCATCTTATTTGGAGACCTATTTTATTAATAACTTCCATTAAATAAGTTTGGCTTGTAATGTATTGTGTTACAAGTTTATGTTATGGCTGTTTATAAGAAGATATTGCTTTTGTAACTTTGGATGTTTCTTGTGTTATAATGTGTTATATTCTAAAGTATAACTATGAATAGGGGAAGTCTTATAATGTATTATAACTGTAGTTATAATTATTTATGAGAAGTTATAACTTATTATATTGTGTATTATGATACATTATGAATGCAGAATAATGCATTTATAATGCCTTCACACATGCATTATAAATAAGGGCTTCATAGAATGTGTTACCAAATATTCCTGTAATAAAGGAAATGATCATCGCTTCTTATGCAAGTCTTTATAGATGAGACCCCAGTTTTGTCATTGTTATAAAATGGCATTGTTATAGGTCATCAGTAATAAATGAACAAACCTCATGGAAATCATTGAAATGTTCCATGAAAACAAAACTTGTCAGAATACATGGAAAACTCAACAGCACTGAACAATAAGAGTATGTGGAGGAAATGTTTTCTGTAACACCAGCTTCTGCTGTCTTCAAACAGACAGAAAGCACATGCAAAATATGGTATTGAGCAATGTCAAAGACCTCTGCATCAAATAAAGCCTCGTGTGAGATGATTAAACATTCATAAACTGGAAATAATGTTCAATTGCTTTTAAATGAAACAGCAAATGTTTAAATCAGCATAGCCTTGCAGTGAATGACTGGAAAACAGGCATCCCAAGGTAAAGCACCTTGCATATACAGGCCATTACAAGAGAATCTATGCTTTGAGAGAGAGTATAAGAGACTTGAAGGCTTCAAGGATGTACTATCACTTACATTGAAAAAGACAGAGCTGAAAAGTAGGTCTCTCATCTCAAATGAAGGAAAATGGTTTTACATGATCTTAGCTTTTTCTCTGTATATGTTATAGAGAGATATTTCTTTGTTTTAAAGATTTAAAATGTTTTAAAGATTTGTAATTTCTGCACCACAAGTGGCACCAAGCGGAATTTCAAAAATAATGCAGCATAGTCTCGTAGACTGTACGTTAATATAAAACATTTTTTTCAAACTGACTTTCAAGCAGAGCATGTGAGCAAAGCGGAGCGGTGTGACACACTGCTCAATAACCTGCTCCGGCATGAAATTTCTCTGTAGTATTCACCTTATTCAACCCCGTCCCTTTTCCACGCTCCGCTCTTCCGAATTTTGTCATCTAACTTCCTGTTTATATTGAAGCTACTGAGAAGAGTCGATCAAAATGGATTACATGTGGGAGCACAGAGAGTATTTTCCCCCAAGAGTTGATGGTGTGAGTCATTTTACTACTTGAAAATTCTTGTGAGTTGTTTTATCTGTACTCTAAACTTTTTCTGAAACCAGCAGAGGTAAACTGGACCTTGAAAATCACATTCAGACAGCTATGACACACTGCACTTTTTCATAATTCAAGCATTTAATTGTTATACATGTAATTCTGGTTAATTTTTAGGTTTCAACTTGTTAATGATTTGTGTTAAAATGTGTAGTTGACATGAAATTTCCAACAGTGACAGCTCCTATTATTACACATACAAGTTATTAACATTAAAGAAAATAACAACTGTACTTTTTAAAATACATTTTTCACCCTGCATTCTTTAGAGGTTTAATTTTGATTAAAATAGTTGAAAACGTGATATAAAATAAAACATACCGTTTCACATGTACATGTGTGTATGTATAAATATAGTTGCACCCTTCCCCCATCCCATTTTAACACTCAGAAAATCTACTCACCTTAACAATGGGTGAATGACACAAAAAGATGACCAGCTAGAGGTGTCGTACAGAGATATTTTTAATGACTTCATGTTGTCTCTTAGAGTTTCATGAGCACAGAGGCACATCAGTACGTCCACAGCTTGAAGGGTCTTGTATATTTATGAATGAAATACTCTTGTTTTAAAATCTCCCCTCTCTGCTTCCAGTTGTTATGACATCCCCTGAACACTTTAAAATACTTTTCACAACTCTATAACCTGTAAATCCACTTAGCTAGCTAATTGCACTTTGACATCAACACCATAGATATATAGCGACCTCTAGAACGGAAGTTCCGAGACAAAATTTTCAAGATGGCTGCCCTCTAGTTTCTCTGGTGCATAAGGTGAATACTTGTTTCCAAGCACGTACACAGGGGGTAGCTACAGCTGCCTTTTTGCCTGCATGGGCTGTGGTGCCCCTCTGGGTGAAATATAGTATAAATATAGATAAATATAATAAAATTATCAAATGCTTAGTAATGTACATTTCTGAAATTATGTGATTGTATTGTTGTGTTTTAGTATATAAAATATCGCTGTTTATTTTGTAATGGTTTACAATGGCTGTCGGGTCTATAACATACAGTATGTGCGTTGGCTCGAAAACTTTTCAACTCTAAAGTTTGTTCGAGTTGTAATATGAACAATGTTACAGGTAAAAGTGAAATTCATAATTGTTTTTCAGTTGTCTCCACGGAATGATTATTAGGCTAATGTAGATTTGATACATTAACATGTTACTGATTTAATGCTATCAGACTTTAGGTCTGTAAATTAAAATGATACATTTCTCATCCTATTTTTGTGTTCAGTTGTGCAGGTTTATTCAGTTATCCAGAAATGAGCAGCGAATGTTTTTCCTCTTTTTCAGTATTGTTGCTTGATTAATATTTCCTACAATTTTATATGTATGAATTGTATGCAATCTGAAGGACTGTGGTTAATTATGTATATAATAATTATTATATTATGTGCCACCTTTGTTTTTCCTTGATATTTTTAAAGCAGCATAAAGTGAATCTGGACTTTATATGCATCTAACGATCATGTGTTGTGCATGTGCTCTTTATATGTACAGCAGGGTTTAACCATAGATTTAACATTTAAAAAATATTTGTTCTGCATAAAGTGAGATTTTGTCAAATATATATTTGTATATATTTGATGAAATCATGTTTAATGATCCCAAAACAAATAAAAAATTACATGATTACACTGCCCTCCCCATTAGGACACACTGATTTGCAAGATCATACATGTTTATTAGTTCTGATGCAGGGATTTTTTTGTGTGTGTTCGCCGATTCAAGGAAATATGCTTTGCTAATATACAGAATTATTAAGCTTACATATTTAGTTGAGGGTGCTCTAACGTTTGCAACCGTGCAGAACCGGGCCTGCATCTAGCTGGCATCTGCACTGACATGATTGAAAAACAACCAGATACCTTAATATCTACTTATCTATTAATTTATTATCGAATGGTAGTGTAGCCTCCTAGCTCACCTTTTTCTGCACTATCATATTCACATAGCACATCCTCGTGCTCTCTGGCAATGTGACGTGTATGATTCCAAAAGGACTATTTTGATTTATACTTTGCATTTATGTAGGCTATAAGGTTTGCAACTTCACTAAAACAATGTTTGAACTCCATAACCTCAGGACTATTGCTAATTTCGCAGGTTCCCGAACCAGCATATCATGAAGCGCATTCTGGGTTTAGCGAGCGGTGGTGAGAATCCTGAGTGAGTGGAATGGAATCCTCAAAAAGGCGCTCTCCGCTCAGGTGGAATTCTCTCATGCTCTGCTTTCAAGTGCGGAATTCTATGTTTTGCTGCAATTTCCTGGTGAAATTAACACTAGAGGCACAACAATAAATGTGCGTTTTATTTACTTTCACACAAATCATGACTACAACAGCTGATTATGACTTTATACGCATGAATGTGAAGTGAAAGTGCCTTAGAAGCGATATGACATGACATGGTTGCTTCAAAAAGTTTGCTTTTCATGTTGTTTCATTTTACAACAAGGTTTAGGTGTTGATTTAGGGCAAGGATGTCTGTTTTCTTTTCATTTGCTTTTTTAAAACACTTTTGGTTAGGTTTATGTTAAAGTTTTAGGTTAGGGAAGTACGTTTTAATCAATAAAACCCCTGACTAATATTCACCTGAAAAACCTCGTCTGATTACGACACCGTTTTTGGTGCCCCCGCTGGACTTTTCACTAGGAAACTGCAGTTAAACATGCAATGAAGCACATAATGTACTTTTGAAAAAAACTTGCCACATTAACATAATGTTCATGAGACCATGCTGAAATAATGACTGTTCCCAAATAGGTTTCCCAAACTTCCCTTCTATTCTGCCTCCATTCTGCTAATGGTCAAACAGTTCCAACCTGAATTCAGGTCATTGGTTGAGCCAGAAGTTGACATGTTGAACTCAACGGTTCAAGGTTTAGCTAGTTAGCTTCAACCAACATGATCACACGAGAAATTACACATTGTTTCTTAAAGTCCTCAACTCTGAAATTGATGGCATTGTGCTGAATTACTGACAAGTGCCATCCAGACATTTTTGTATAAATTAAAATGTGATTACCTTTCCCAGTGGCTCTACTTAGCAACCTCAGAGACATGGGTTGTGGTCGCGTGGAAACCAGGAAGTAATTGCGTTCACATAAATAATGGTGAGCACGATTCGGAGGTTGTATTTTCGCTCTGGGATTACATTTTTACTCCAATTACGGTTAGGTTTAGTATTGGGGTTTGGGTTAGGATGTTTAGTTAATTAAATATGCATTTCTGTTGAAGGTATAACATCATTTTAAACTAAAAATACTACTTGCTTGTGGCACCACTCTGTGGACTTCCAGGTTCGGCCACTAGGGGGAGTGGCTCAAATTTCTGTTAGCGCCGACAGATTTCAGAACTTTCGACCTACTGTCACTGAATTCACATGAATAACATCATTCTGCTTTGAAACATCATAAGAAATCCTACAAATCGGCCCGTACAAAAAACGTAACGTCTTTTCCTCCCATAGAGGAAAATAAACTAACCCCCCCCCCCCAAAAAAAAAAAAAAAAAAAAGTTATTACGAAAACATCAGTATTTGGAATTAGACAAGGGAAGAGTATTACAGCTTGATGACATAAATCAGTCATTTGTATTGCATAAATATGTTCACAGGCATTCTTTTCGTAAAAGAATACAGGCTAGCTGAAATTGTATTGTATCTATTTGAAATTTTGTTTGTTTATTGGAGCCAAGCTGTACGGTATCTTACAATTTTGCCATCTTGTACAAATTATTATGAGTTATCATGAGACTGTGTTGGTTAGATGCCATCACAACACTTTATGCTGGCAAAAAGTATGGTACTCAATTGATGGACATTCAAAAGTTACCATGTATTCTGACAAAATAAATATTTTCCAAGCAACATACAAAAATGTCATTATATTTTATATTTCTTCATTTTTTCATCATGTTATAAACAAATGTATTATGTACAATTTTATATTGTTATATACAGTCACTGAGCACTTATTAGGAATATTTGAACACCTACTTATTCAAGCTATTATCTAATCAGTCACTCGTGTGGCAGCAGTGCAGTGCATATAATCATGTGGATTCGGGTCAGGAGCTTCAGTTAATGATCACATCAACCATCAGTATGGGGCAAAAATGTATCTCAGTAATTTCGACCATGGCATGATTGTTGGTGCCAGACAGGCTTGAGTATTTCTGTAACTGCTGATCTCCTGGGATTTTCACACACAACAGTCTCTAGAGTTTACTCAGAATGGTGCCAAAAACAAAAAACATCCAGTGAGCGGTAGTTCTGTGGATGAAAACACCTTGTTGATGAGGGAGGACAATGGAGAATGGCCAGACTGGTTTGAGATGACAGAAAGGCTATGGTAACTCAGAAACCGCTCTGTACAATTGTAGTGAACAGAATAGCATCTCAGAATGCACAACACATCGAACCTTGAGGCGGATGGGCAACAACAGCAGAAGACCACGTTGAGCACTTTATTAGCACCAGTGTTCCAAATAAAGTGCTAAGTGAATGTGAATAGTCATGTTTTAAAAAAAGATACAAAGCCACAGTGTTTACACTCTTTGAAGTCAACTTAAGAATGGCTTACTTATAGTTGTCTTTGCACATTAAAATTGGGTAGGAGAAAGTATTTTAGCAAAGAAAAATGAATTAATTGGATCATTAATTGTGTGGTCCCCCCCCCCCCCAGTATTTGACTCTATAACAGCAATAAATGTAATTAGTTTTGTGGTGTCCCAGGTAACTTGACAGATTAGCGAGGAAATTAACTAATTAGTAATTAGCTAATTTACATGTGACAGTTATATGTTGTTTAGATGGCGGGTGGTGCTTTCATTTTGCGCTCAATTTGTGTCTCGCAGAGCTCAGCTGGTTGGTTTCTGTGCGCTCTTTAATAACCATCCCTCAAATGCCGAAGCCACTGAAGCATCTCGACTCATGTTTTTTTCCCTCAGTTCGAATGCATTGTTGATGCAGTATAGCGACCAGCAATTAAACTCCTCAACTGGAACTCAGTGAAGCAAAAAAGACAAGTGCATTATCATTTCTTCCTCTTTTCTTGGTGTCAGGACATCATATTTTTATGTAAGCACCTTATACTATCATGTCTTGCTTTCTCAAACTCTAAAGTTTATGTCTAAGGATAGACTTAAAAAAAAAGTTCAAGTGTCATTGAGTCTGTATAGTCTAACAGTGCATGAGTGGAGGAAGAGTTTTTGTGTAAATATAGACATACTGACAGAAAGAAATAGAATTTGCAGACAAATGAGTGTCTAGAGCGAGGGATGAGGAGGTGAAGAAATATATAGAGAGAAATATCAAAATACATTGACCTCATTACTTCACTCTAAAATGAAAATTCTATCATAATTTACTCATCATCATGTTGTTGCAAACCTGTATGATATTCTTTCATCTGTGGAACACAAAAGGAGATGTCAGGCAGTGTTAGTCTCAGTCACCATTCACTTTCATTGCATCTTTTTCCATGCAATAAAAGTGAATGGTGACTGAGACTAACAGCTGAGACAGAGACTAAACAACTACATTATTTTTTTAAGATGCAAAGATTAAAAAAAAAAATTACATTAATATAATGAAAAACATGCCAGCTTTATATGCAATTTCTGAATAGCCTATGTGAGAACGGTAAAGCGGTAATTTTTTTCATTAATAATTGTTTTTTGCTTATTTCTTATGGTGTAAATTTGGATCCTCTTTCCGGGGTCGTCAGTGTTAATCAGTGTGTGAACATGCTCTTGATTAACAAATGCGGTGTGATTCTTTAAAACATCATGTCTCACCTAGACTCTTCTGGTCGTAACAATGTCATGTTTTGCATTTGACGCTGAATAATAATCTTAACTGTAGTGGTTACGACAAAGTTTGAGGAATACATACTGTAATACTTTAGACCACAAAAACACAATGAAGATCTTTCAAGGTGATTTATTTATACATCTTGGAGTCATATTTCAAATATATTTTTCCTCTAAAATAGTTAATTACATGACAGAGAATATACAACTTCCAGTGCTACAAGCTGTTCTCTCACTTGTGCACTGGTATATCTAAAAAACAAAACAAATAATTATACATACAAACAAAAAACAGAAACTCTTTCTCTCTGGTCTGAACGCTTTGCATACGACAGCACAGCCAATCAGAGGTGTGCCACCCACTAATGATCAATTCAACATTGAGAGACATTCTTCAGCAGTGATGTGGTTGTATTTGTGAGTGTGTGTTGGTGATGAACAGATGAACCTTCAGGTTTGATCAAGGGATTCTGCTGTTATTACTATAAATTATTAAATATATCAGTGAATCTTACGAAACCAGTCCAAAACATGTATCTGTCATATTTCACCCCAAAATAAAAAAGGAAAAAGAAATTCAATTTTGCTTAAAGAAAATGAAGCATAGTTTTAGGGCCATTAAGATTTTTGCATTGTGACATTCTACCCCCGATTCTCATTACCTAAATGAAAAAAATAAAATCAAACAAAATCATTGTAGTATTTATTTAGTTGTATTGCCTTGAATAATGCTAGTAATGCTAACTGGAATATAAAATATCCATTTTTTACTGTATGTTTTAATGTAATACAGTAAAAAAGTATTATGTTACAGTTATGAGAATGGCCATATAGAATATTGAAATAAAAAAAAAAAAAAAATATATATATATATATATATATATATATATATATATATATATATATATATATATAAAATAAAAGGTAAAATGTCTCAAAAACCCTCGAAATGGGGAAATAATAATAATATATTTGTTAGGCTAGAAGGGCATTTGATGTCTATCTAATTACTTCCTCCAGAGCAGAACAAACAGGAAATACCCTTTCCATTGGTACAGTACATTCCACTTGGATAATGCTACATGTGTTATTACGGTTCATTCTCCAGTCATACTTGTGGAGGCATACGTTTGGGTGATTAGACACTTTTGGTGGATGAAATCACAAGTGAGCCTTTAAAAAGGGACAAAATCAAAATGTGTGTAAAAAAACACAATATAATACAAATCAAACCCCTTGGTAACCTGACAGTCAATAATAATCAGATTTCTCAGTGACCCCAAATATTTCTTCTTTTCTACTAATGCCACATTTAAAAATATATTGCAATGAGAAGTAGGCTACTCAACCTTCAATGGCAACTTTGTACAGCCTGATAAATACTACACAATAATGGTTACATTCACACAACAGCAGAATATGGTTGCCAGTCCTGTTTTGAAGTGCTAAATTCAGTTCATACACAGTTCAGTTATGAAAGAGAGTGAAAGGTGAATTCTATATATGTCATGTCACTTGGGTTTCCATCTAAATGAAAATTTGAGTCAAGAAAATGTGAAACATTGCAGATTTCCATCAACTGTGTTATGCACATTATCTTCTCCCTGCTTCGGGGAGAGTTGTATTCGCAGTAACAGAGCAATTGTACATTGTTATAAAATTCTGCCAGAAGACATTGCAGAATAAGTGCAATCGCTCACATAATGAGTGCTCAAATGGCTATTTCCATATGCCACCAGCCTCCAAATACCATATATCCATCTCATCCTAGTGTATAAACCTGAATGCAAATTTTGAGAGTTTATTCGCATATCAAGCGCTTCCATTCAGGTTTTCTTATGCACAATTTCACAATTTGCATAAAAATAGTTTGATGGAAACCCAGCTAACATACAGTAAGTGCATGTTTAACAGGTTATTGGCTGTCAGTCACTATTAGTAATGTTAGGACTGCCAGTCTTTCTCAGGTTATGGTGTATAATTTTCAAATTATAAATCATTACAGATATAGGCATTACTCAAGTCTATTGTGAGTTAAGGAAGGGAATCAACTTCGGTCATCTGTCTGTATAAACAGTATTTGTTCCATTTCTGACTGCTGAACAAACTGAGAGCCAAAACTGTAAGTAAATATGGTTGTCTATCCCAAACACTGTTTGAACGTAGTCAGTGAGTCAAAATAATAGTGTGAGATGGCAAAATTGTGAGAAATCGTTCAAGTTGTTCGTACAAAATGTAGGCTACGACTTTTACTCCCTTTGGGAAAAATAAATGAACCAACAATGTTATTATGATTTTCCCTAAGTTCAGCCCAAACACAAACCTAAACCTAACCAAGACTTTACAAGGAAAATAAATTTTGTGTACCACAAAAGAAAATAGCAGGGTTTAAAGCAAGACGGTGGAAGCGTATCACAGGTTATTGACATACATCAGTCATTTGTATAGCACAAATAAATATGGAATGAGGAACCAAATTTGTTCATTTGTTTCCTTAAAATAAAGTGTTGGATAGAAGGCTAGCTAAAATTTGATGCCTGTATTGTATCGATTTGAAATTATGTTTGTTGATTGGTTGGACTCTATGGGGATAATAGTTTTTGAATGAGCAAAGTCGTATGGTATCTTAAGGTTCCATCAAGTCGTATGAATTATTACAAGCTTTAGTAATTGAATTTTAATAAACGATGAGGCCATGTTGAAGAAAATCTGAATTGTTTGGAATCCAGAAAAAAAGAAAAACACAAAAAGTAGCCATAGAGACGGGGTAATAGGTAATACTGGCATGTCACCAAACACACATAAAATATCTTGAAACAATGATAGGAAACATTTGGAATACAAAACCACGTACATACCAATATCCTGCAACATAAAATTATGTAACCCTCCATTCATTTATTGATTCACTTCCATTGTCGTTCTTGCAATAAATCTAATAATTTGTGTCCTGTATCAGGTTCTATTAAACTTAGCATTGATTATAAATAATAGCTGATTAGATGTGTAGTGAAGGCATTGTGCAAGAGTTTGGAGTGTTTATGGTAACATACACATGGAACAGTATTACAGCCATGGGAGTGTCTTTAATTGTAGGAGAAACCTGAACTGTGTTTGAAATCATTCCAGGCCTTGTCACTGTTACCTATGGAATTACCTGAGGAGCAAGTGTATGATAATCTCTTTGACAGCGATAATAGCATATGCCACATTATGCCGTAGGATAAATATGAACTGGTTAAATATGAGCGTGAGCTAATTTTACAAGCCGAAAAAATTCTTTTGCAGATCTTATGTTTGTAAACAGACTTACCTTAAAGCTCCACTAAGTATGGAACTGCTTTAGACGATATAAGCACGGGTAATACTAGAGCAAAGCAATTGAAATTTAAATATATATATATATGCACAATAACATTTAAGTTTTTACAAACTGGATAAAGGACACTCCAACAGAGGCACAAATGGTTCCTTTCATTCTTCATATGATCAGTATACTACTGTACTTCTGTGCCCCCTACCCTTGCATTGATGATATATGATGAAGCTAAAGAGTTACTAGAACTTTCAAATAGAACCAAACACACAGCCCTGGAAGTTTGCTCACATACTTTGCTTAAACATCTGGCATCACATATTGCAACTGCACTGTAACAATGTGTTTAAATGTCATTGTCCATGTAGTGATATTACTTATTTTAAAAAGAATTCTAGGGATATTGCATTTGAATCTTAAACTGTTAGCATTCATAACTAATGCTGCGTTCCATTCAAAGTCGGATGTGGGATAATCCTACTTGATATCTCCGATCTCTTAGCACAGAGGAGATACTCGTGCTAAAGGCGATCTACGAGCATAACTGAGTATGGTAAGCTAACCAAACAAATAATTCCAGGCCAGGAATTTGTAATTGTACCCTACCGAACCATGTCACATGTGGAAATGGTCCCGGAACCTTTACTGAACGTGCTAAGAACTGTTCGACCCAAAGGTGGAAAAGCGCTTTAAGTTGCAGAGGACATTGCTATGCAGTGCTACTGTAGCATTTGTTTACTGTGTTTTACACACCTGACTATGCAAATGTTTGCTAAAGAAGTTGTATCATCATGTAATGAACAGGGATGTCACAATTAAACAGTTTCACTATTAACCGTGGTTAAAAATGTCATGGTTAGTTTAACCATAAGAATTTAGAATCTACAGTTAAAAACAGTAAAATGTTTTATTTACATGTGGCAATTTATTTTTTTATTTTATTTATTTATTTATTTATTTTTTTTTTACATATAATATATATAGAAATAGATAATATAAAAGAGTTTTTCAGTGTAAGCCTAAATTTGAAAATCTGTTGTGCTTGTTCCTGGCTTGTTAGTGCAGCTGTTACTATGATTACACACGTTGTCCATCTGGTGCTTGACCAGGCATTGCAGACTGAATGTGAACTTTCATTCTATGTGAAACTGGGGCTCCACACGAACTCTAGAATATAACAGAGGAATTAGATCTACCAGACCAATATCCACCGAAAAACTGACTTAGATCAGCTGTTTGGGAGCATTTGAAAGTCTGAGGGGCCGATTCACTAAACAGTTGCACCACTTTGTGCATGTGGTATTTCAGCGCAGATACCTGTGTCTTATTCACTAACCACCCGCAATCACATTTAGCGGGCGCAAGCAGCGCTGAAATTGCGCTGCATCTTCAATATTTAAATGAAGTCACTGTCATTCCTTTTCCACGCAAACACACCTCCTTTCTATGTAAATTAGGCTTATTAAAGATTGCGCTTTATTCACAAAACTCAATTGCGATTTGCCCTGCGCAATTTACATTGCGCTATTACCGCCAAATGAAAGTAGGCAGTAAAATGAATTTTATTTAAAAGAGATGTTTGTGAACATGTTCAACCGATCATTTCATCAGTAATTAATCAAATACTCATCAAATGATGTTGAGGAGCATTATAACCTTATATATGTCCAGATGCGCAGTGTTGTCAAGCACATGTTCTGCATGTTTAAGAGATGATTCAGGTGTCTGGATCAAAGTGATGCTGTTCAGTCCCGGCAGGGTGGGTCAAATACGGTTGTCTGTGGCATCCTCGGCTACATTGCACTCAGAATCGGACTGCAAGATCAGAATTGTGCATGCACATTGCATTCAGCAGCGATTTTGTGAGCACGTTTTGTGCAGTTGCCTGATCTGCATAACTCCTTTAGTGAATCGGTCGCTAAATGAGCGCAGTTAGCAAGTGCAAAAAAAAACTGTGGTTTTAGCAGGCTCAGTTCATTCTTAGTGACTCTGTCCCTAACTAGTAAGTTTAATATTTTAAGCTGTGGTGCTTTTAAAGTGATGAATTGAGAAATGCAACTTTTCGGTCATTTAAGTGTGTTACAACGTGTTTTGTTTTTGTGTGTCAGCATGGTAAACTTCAAGATGTTGCGTCTCAAATCATCCTTATTTTTTAAAACATTGCCTGAGTACAAATTCACCACACAAATTTAAATTTTAGTCATTTTCAGACTTTAAATCACCTGCTGTAAGCAATGTTACAGCTGATATGAATAGTCCACAGATTTATTTGTGAGGTGTTGTGGACATATTAAAGGACAGTATTTTTGTTGAGTCGTTTGGGGTGTGTGACAGACAATGGATTGCTTTAATAAATTGTTGCAGAAAAAAAAATAAAAAATGATGTGAACTACATGTTGCTCAACCACATTGAAGTGCATCATTCTGTGCCCGGGATGCACATAAGCGGTGTTGTGCCCTATATTGGAGCTTCTTTCGCTATATACCTCATATTTATTTGTTGTGTATTTATCAGTTTTCCTACTGAAGGGATGCACTTATCATCCATATATCCTTAAGAATAGCATCCACTAACATGTTCAATTGTGATATGATATGACTTTTCTTGCCTCAGCACTGTTGCATAATAAGAAAATCTGTAAATAATCATAAAACCAGTTAGCTGTGATTTTTTTCTAGGTATTCTAATTGACAAAAACTTACACCGTGGCATCTCTAGTAATGAAGGGAATTTGATTCATTCCCTAGGTGCCGCCATGTTTGTGTGGCATCATGAAACTCAACTATTCTATTGCATTTTTTCACATATGTAGTTGGAATTTCCTACTCTCTGAGGCCACATCCACACTAATACATTTTCATTTGAAAACGTGTTGATTTTGCTATTTACAACTCTCATCCACACTGGAATGGCATTTTCCTCCACCAAAAGTTACGCATATTGAAAACACTCTCCATTACTCAAACAAAAATGTATTAGTGCGGAAGTTGAATGGAATGCAGCATTAATGAAGATGCATCAACAAATGTGTGTCTTTTAGATTAATGTGTTCCAAAACAGTTCACTTTCTCAATGTCAAGATTGTTTGCTGCCATCTTAAAATTTCCAAACCAATGACGTTTTTCAAAGGCAACCCGTTGAAGCTTGCATGTACATGCACTTTCTCTCTAACAACATAAAAATTACATTCTTGATCATCAACCCCAAGACTGCAGTTTGGCTGCCCAGAGTTGTCAATCTTTTAGTCCTGATAGAGTCCATGTGCCCATATCCATGAAGAGGACTTTCATTGCAGTGTCTGTGATCTAATCAGAGGTATGATGCTAAAGTTGATGCTCAAGTGATCATTCTCACAGTTTATCCAGGTGGCTTATGGATCTTTTATATCGAGGGTGAGGTAATTGATGCCTTTCTAGTCTAAAGTTTACATTGTATTGTTTTCAAGACCACCTTCTACCCCTCTAATTACCGATCGGCAATGCAGCAGTGGCATACGTTGGCTGGTAAAGAAAGCCAAAGGACAAGAAGTGAACAGTGAAACCAGACCGACAAAATACCAGGTAAAGGAACCAAAAATGACTACCAAAAAATATCTAAATTTGTGCTTCTTTAGTTTCACATTGTCGTAGTCCCAGAAGTTGCAGTTGAAGTCCATTTGTGTATTCTGCAGCTCGACATTCCAATATATCAAATACAAGTGGATATACAGGTCATATCATCAGTATTAAGCGGCTAACATCGTGACCATCCTTGCTTCATTCGTCCATTCCTGCTCAGGTCATTCCTTGCTATTTGAACCAACATCCTAAGGAAATCAAATCTCCATGCACTTTACTTAATGGAAGGGGTAGTTTATTTGGAGAAAGGGCATTCTTGTGTCTCTCTCAGCTGTCCGTCCATCCTGTAAGCCCTCCGTCATCTTTGGTAACAGAGTTGACACTTTGGTGTGTCAGATACATACACGGGGGATACAGGATGATTTAGGATGAATGGTGGAGAGATGACAAGACATATGGATGGAACTGCACAATATGCAGAGGTTATGCTTTTATAAAACACAAAAGTTGTAATAAAGGTGCCACATAGCAAGTAGAAGCAGTGCTCACAATAACAAAGAAAGCACAGATGTTCTTTAAGCTCAACTGCGACTCGAGCGACACCAAGGTCATGGGTTCGAATTCCAGGGAACACACCAACTGATAAAATGTATACTTTGATTGCAATGCAAGTTGCTTTAAATAAAAGCAACTGCCAAATGTGTAAATGTAAAGAAAAAGAATATTGTAAAGTATGATGGCAGTCTTGGAAAAGGACAGAAGCATGGGAAACAGGAAACACAGGAGGAAACGAGCATGAGGAAGGCAGCAGCGGGAAGTGTGGTCACATGTTGGGCAGTTTTCTTATTGCTGCCGCGGGAGGCGTCCTACATAGGCGTGTGTACCCGGGTTTGTCAGTATCATCTGAGAAGGAATGTCAGACAGATGGTGCTGATGAGATGGACGCTAACAGGAAGAAGATGAAGAAGGTGGTCTGTCCCAGAGAGTACTGCTGTAAACATAAACACAAAAACACAATATTAAACTCTTTAAAATGAACCTGAAATCAAAATTAACCCAATTTACTGTACTTTCTTTAAAAAAGTTCCTGATTGAATGGTGCATGATTCATCGGTGCATGTTTTTCCACATAACAAAATTAATGTTTGTATTTGTCATATTTCATTAATATTTCAGCATAATTGCATAACATATTTTTCCACCGAAATGTGCTTTTTGACTGAATCTAACCAATCCCTCTGGAGTCGCAAATGCCTGTACCTCTTACTTTCCAGCCTTCTCCCCTCCAACCACCTTCTCTATTTTGGAATGTAATGCCCACTTTTCACAATCCAAGCAATTCCAAATGGGTACAATCAAGCACCGCCCTATATTTTGTCTAGTTGAATATCCTGCTAAACTCACAAATATTTCATATTACAGAAGTCAAATGATAATCTTCCCCTCCGGTGCCTCATTTAAAGTGGTGTTGCATTTAAAGGGGTCATATCATGAGGAATCAAATTTTCCTTGATATTTTGAAATATAAGAGGTCTTTCTACTATAAAAACATACTGTAAATTTCAGAACTCAAAACTTAACCACCAATGCAATAAAAGCATTTCATGAAACCAAGCTGAAAAAACACCTCGTTCTCTACTTCCGCGACTTCCCTACGTCATTTGGGGGCTCATTAATTCATGACCGGCTCTACAGCTCAAAAACATCAATACCTACTTTTCCATATGGCCCCGCCCACTTGTGCTTCAGTTCGTAAACTGAAAGAGAAGGAAAAACAAGGCCTACTGTGCCCTAACTATTCCTGAACATCAAAGGGGCCCAATCTGGACTATTTTCAATTATTTTTGTACTTAATTAGCACAGACAGACATTTTTGACCACTATCATGTATTTGGCGCTGCTTTTAAAAGACACATGTCAAGTTACAACTTTGAAAAGGTGAGCTATTCAGTTTCATTCAGATGCTGTGCCTCTTGTTGTTTTGAGCACAAGCACGTCATGGACATGTTCTTTCGCCCATCCACGCTATTGTTGGTGTATGAAAACATGCGCTGGATGGACGTCTTTGACCGTTTAGATACGTTTCCAGCGATGTGCATTTCAGTGCAGGATGACACTGGAAACTGGATGTGTGTGCATCTAGTTTACACCATGCATTGGACTTTGTATATGCGTCATGTGGATGTGTCTTCAGTGCCAGCGTGTGCAGCGCAAAATGGAACGCAATGTGCCACAACGGACGCTTCCATGGTAGACATCATCATTGACTATAATGGGTTCTATAGCTTTTGATGCGATGCGACTCTCGCGTCCGGTGTAGACAGGGTGTGAGTGTTAACAGTTGTGCTTGAGAATCAATGTGTTGGATGTGCACTATGTGTAACCCTAGAAATTTAGTTTTATAATGTTGTGGAGCTTGTTCATTCTCTTCAGATTGAGTTTCAAATATGGCTGAATTTAAGGGGCTGCATGATGTTCGCCAATCAGAACAGTGGGCATTTGCGTTAAGGTTTTAAGGAGGCGCTTATGCCAAAACCGAGCATTTCAGACAGAGGGCCAGAGACAGGGTAGAAAATGATCATATATTACTAAATTATGACTGTTTAAATGCAAAAAATAAATAAAAATAATAACTAATATTATAAGTGGACCTCAGGAAAGATAATAAAACTATTAAAAAAAGATTATTTCATGACCCCTTTAAATCTCCTTTCTGGTTGTGTTTTTTCAACTGTTTTTAAACATTATTTTTGACACACAAAAACCAATGGCGTTTGCCATCAACAATCAAGTTTCCATCCAATTTACAAATTTAATTTATGCCAAAAAAATCTGAATATCGCAAAAACAATTTAGGAATAAAGCAGCGTTTCTATCCCATGTGTTTAAGAGAACAAAGTCGTCACTTCTGGGGAAACTGGCACAGAATAGAAATGAAAATGGAAGCTGAGGCCACTGTGGCTCTTTTAGTTACTTATGGTTTACAGCAGCCAGACAAAATGCTTTACCAAACTCACGATTGCTAGCATTCAGCAGCAAATGCCTTCTGTTTGGGAGTGAAAGCATTTCAGATAGTTCTGGTAGGTAATAATGGCCAATCATTTTGATGACAGTCTTTTGCATTGCAGAATAATCAGTGCAACATTTCATATGCTATGCATGCAATGATATCGATGTTATTCTCTGAGCGTATTACATATAGACATAGCACATCAAGTCATAAGACTTGATGTGCATCTATATTCCTTCATAATTTTTATAGGAATATATTCAGTAAATGTCTTTCCATCGTAGATTATTCGCATGTCTTCTTATCCAATAAAAATTTTGCAGAGTGTATGTTTTTTATGTATATTTAAAGATTTTATTTGCGTCTTAGTCTTTTCATACATAATGTTTTCTGCAATATCCCAAAATTTGCATACAAATATGTGGATGGAAACCCAACTAATGATGTCAGATATGGTGGGACGTGTCTAAAAGCACAATTTATGAACTGAACACAAGCGTGGATGAGATTTGAGAACCCCCCTCCCCCCCCTTGCCTAACATCTCACATCGTCTTTCACAAAAGAAAGAATAATACGGGACCAGAGAAAATCAGATTTCCCATTTTTGGTGAACTATTCCTTTAATCTTAACCACATGATAACTTGGTGTCAGAATGGAGAGCAGCTGTGTGCTCGGAATGTGAAGACACAGCTGTCATAAATGGTTTTGTTCTCCTGTCGAGGTTTGGCACAACGGACCACAGGACACTGAAGTAATGGAGCAGACGGATAGGGTTACAGTTGCTGGCATCATGGTGTGACTGCACCAGCGGTCGTAAGCGCTAATATCTGTGTGCTATGGAAGACAGATGACCTGCGAGAGGACAATTACAAGTCATTATGTCTCCGGGGTATTGTTGAGTAATATCTTTCAGCACAACTCACAGGAAATGGGCTTGGAGAAGATGATGGGAGGGGGGACTAAATATGCTTGTAGTGTTATTTAAGAACCAGTCATTCCAATCACAAACATAACACACACACAGACACACACAGAGACACACACACACACACAGACATTTAATTATGCGTGCAAGCTGCCAACAAAATGGGTTTAATAAATAAAGAGCAGGTATTGTATTTTAAAAAAAAAATCAATATGAATTTATATCAAGGGTTTCTTGGGCTAGCAGGAAATCAATATATTCATAATAAAGCTTTTTATTCTTCCTTTTCAATAAGGAATGAGATTGTGTGAGCTGTGACATCTCTCTCAAGGACCTTTGAAGGGGGTGGGTGATTTTAAGAGAGTCTGATTGCAAAAGAAATCTGTGTGTGTGTGTGTGTGTGTGTGTGTGTGTGTGTTACATTTTCAACTATGCAACTGTAGCTGTTTTCAAATAAAAATGCTTGATATAAGGGATGGGAATTTTGAGGAATTTAACGATCCTGGAGCCATATTACAACATCCTGGCTACATCCGAAAGTTAGAAAATGCTGCCTTCGGAGGCTGTATAAGGAGGTAGGATTAAATTTAGAACTGTTCTGAGACCAGTTTTATCAAGTTCCATTCCATAAGTTCCATTTATTCAAAAACGCTGTTGAATATGCCAATAACTGATTAGGCAGAAAGGCAGCTGCCTAAGCTTTCAGATGCAGCCTCTAACGCTAGAATCCTATCTTAGCTGTTTTGTAACCATGGTGATTTCAAAATCCATCTTAACTTAAAAGAATGTTCCAGGTTCAATACAAGTTAAGCTCAATCGACAGCTATTGTGGCATAATATTGATTACCACAACAATTAATTTCGACTTGTCTCTCCTTTAAAAAAATAAAAATAAATAAATATATATATATATATATATATATATATATATATATATATATATATATATATATATATATATATATATATATATAAACTCAGCAAAAAAAAGAAATGTCCCTTTTTCAGGACATTGTATTTTAAAGATAATTTTGTAAAAATCCAAATAACTTTACAGATCTTTATTGTAAAGGGTTTAAACAATGTTTTCCATGCTTGTTCAATGAACCATAAACAATTAATGAACATTCACCTGTGGAACGGTCGTTAAGACACTAACAGCTTACAGAGGCAATTAAGGTCACAGTTATGAAAACTTATGACACTAAAGAGACCTTTCTACTGACTCTGAAAAACACCAAAAGAAAGATGCCCAGGGTCCCTGCTCATCTGCGTGAATGTGCCTTAGGCATGCTGCATGGAGGCATGAGGACTGCAGATGTGGCCAGGGCAATAAATTGCAATGTCCGTAATGTTAGACGCCTAAGACAGTGCTACAGGGAGACAGGAAGGACAGCTAATCATCCTCGCAGTGGCAGACCATGTGAGACAACACCTGCATAGGATCGGTACATCCGAATATCACACCTGCGGGACAGGTATAGGATGGCAACAACAACTGCCCAAGTTACAGCAGGAAAGCACAATCCCTCCATCAGTGCTCAGACTGTCCGCAATAGGCTGAGAGAGGCTGGACTGAGAGCTTGTAGGCCTGTTGTAAGGCAGGTCCTTACCAGACATCACCGGCAACAACGTCGCCTATGGGCATAAACCCACCTTCGCTGGACCAGACAGGACTGGCGAAAAGTGCTCTTCACTGACGAGTCGCAGTTTTGTCTCACCAGGGGTGATGGTCGGACTCGTCAAAGGAATGAGCATTACACCGAGGCCTGTAATCTGGAGTGGGATCGATTTGGAGGTGGAGGGTCCGTCATGGTCTGGGGCAGTGTGTCACAGCATCATCGGACTGAGCTTGTTGTCATTGCAGGCAATCTCTACGCTGTGCGCTACAGGGAAGACATCCTCCTCCCTCATGTGGTACCCTTCCTGCAGGCTCATCCTGACATGACCCTCCAGCATGACAGTGCCACCAGCCATCCTGCTCGTTCTGTGCATGATTTCCTGCAAGACAGGAATGCCAGTGTTCTACCATGGCCATCGAAGAGCTCGGATCTCAGTCCCATTGAGCACGTCTGGGACCTGTTGGATCAGAGGGTGAGGGCTAGGGCCACTCCCCCCAGAAATGTCTGGGAACATGCAAGTTGGAGGAAGAGTGGGGTAACATCTCACAGCAAGAACACTGCAGTACTTAATACAGCTGGTGGCCACACCAGATACTGACTGTTACTTTTGATTTTGACCCCCCCTTTGTTCAGGGACACATTATTCCATTTCTGTTAGTCACATGTCTGTGAAACTTGTTCAGTTTATGTCTTAGTTGTTGAATCTTTTTATGTTCATACAAATATTTACACATGTTAAGTTTGCTGAAAATAAAAGCAGTTGAAAGTGAGAGGATGTTTCTTTTATGCTGAGTTTATATATATATATATATATACATCAGTGATGTACTTACAATGGAAGTGAATGGGGCCAATTCGTAAACGTTAAATACTCAGTGTTTCAAAAGATGTAAACAATATGTGTGTTAACATGGTTTTAGTGTGATAAAATCAGGGATGTACCGGTGTTGTGGTTTTTTTTACCAGATTACAGGGTTATGATGTCATGACAGTGAAACTGTTATACTGAACATAACACAATTAAGCAATTTTATCACACTAAAATCATGTTAATATGTATGATGTTGACTGGCTCCATTCACTTCCATTGTAAGTGCTTTTCTGTAACATCGATTTTTGCTTCTTCTTCTTCTTCTTCTTCTTCTTTTTTTTTTTTTTTTTTTTTTTTTTTTTTAATAAATGAGGGATGGGCAAAATTATTTTTTTGTTTTAATCAACATTTTGCCAAAAATGCTGTTGATTGAGCTTAACTTGTATTGAACCCAGAACATTATTTTAATAATTCAGAATTATAAGCTTCACATTTTTGCCCTTAAACTCTCCAAAAATTGGCCCCATTCACTTCCACTGTAAGTGTCTCACTGTAACGTCGATTTTCGAGGGACGGGTCTAAATTAATTTTTGTGTTAATCAACATTATGCCACAAATGCTGATTGAACTTAGCTTGCATATTCCTTTAATGACTACTTTAACACTTCTTTTAGAACTTTTGAGGATGCAGCAATAACAATAGCAATAATAACGAGTTACCAATTCAAACCGATAGTCCAGATGTCTGATGTTAATAACTGTTAAAAAAAAAAAAACACACACATCATGAAAATCATTAAGTTCCAATATTTCTTTTTAAATCAAAACGGTTTAGAATAAGAATTGGTCCCCAATTCTCAGCCATACCTATGTCATAATCTCTATGATCAGAGAGAGAGAGAGAGAGAGAGAGAGAGAGAGAGAGAGAGAGAGAATTTAGTTAATGAACAGGGCTCCCACACCTTTTGACCAGTGATTCTACAAAGAACTTCTAGCCAATTAAACATTTTAAAACAAGATTTCCATATCTTTTCCGGAACTTTTCCGTATTTTATTGATTTTTATGCACTTCCAGGTCTGAAAAAAAAAAAAAATCAAATCCCCTGATTTCCAGATTTTCCATGATCATGAATAAGGTATTCCAAACACTAATCTGAGATTCAGCAATTCACTTCCATTTCAAACTCTACTCTCTCTCTCTCTCTGCCTCCATTCTTCCCACTCTGCCCTACAACCAAATCACAGTCATAGTGTGATTTATAGGGACACAAGTAACACATGGGACGTCAGAGCCAATCATAATTTATCTCTCAAGAACAGCTCACGCTTGAGCTCCCATGGGCAGCACCCCGAGCTGAAATAAAAGACGAGAGAAGAGAAGAAGGGTAATTCCTGATGTGCAGTACATTTCCACATCCCAATCATATATGTCTTATAAATAAATGATACAATATTTAACTTTTTCAAAGATGGAAATCACATTATTTTAACTTTTTTAGTCACAAAGTTACAAGAGAACATGGGGTACATTTTCAATAATTTACTACAGAACTTTGGTTTGAGTAGTGATTTTGGCCATGTCACGGGTTGCTCTGCACTAACTTTTCAAATAAAAAAATAAAAAAAGGCAATTTATAAACATTTATAAAAAATATTGCAACTGTTTCTTTCACTTTATTACATGCATTCTTTGGATATTGATTTACTTTAATTGACATTTAATGTTTAGGCTTTTCCTGTGTCTTCAATTTCACTTTCCATCCTGTTAGTCTTTTGTAATATCCCTTTTACTAACAAAAGCCAGTTCCTTAATGACATCATCCTCCAGGAAGTGACATCATTTTTCATGGGAAAACAACAGCACATACATTAGCAAGTATTAGCAATGGATTTATATTTTATTTTATTTTATTTATTTTTTATTCTGTAATGTTACATGCATTAGTTGATTTGTTTCACTGGAATAAAATTACATAAATTGGTATTATAATATTAACATTTCAAAAGATGATTGAAAAAATAATCAAAATCACCTTACTTACTAAATACACCTCTTACTAAAAAATAATTTCTCTTAATTTTTAGGTTAGTTCATCCTGTTATTATTATTATTATCATTATTATTATTACCATTGTGTAAATAAGCTATAACCAATACATTTTAAGTGCCTGAGCTTATTTCTGAAAGTTTGCCCTTATAAAGAAATACTTCCTAAATTTACAACACAAATACCTGTATGCTTATTTTTTGAAAGTGACCAAGTTGAAAAGGTACTGCATAACATGAATGACCCAGGAAAACAGAGAGCACTTTCACTGATGAATGCACAAAGAACACACCTCATGTGTAACAGAAAGAGCCTGCTAGCTAACAGTGCACATACACAACCCACACAAAAAACATCTATCAGCAATCCATGTTTTTGAGAGCTGGAATGTTCTCTGTGAGTGAGCTTTCACAATGATTGATCTTAATCATTAATTTGGCTCTTTTGTTCTGCCATGTGGTTCTCTGCTCGCTGTCCACTTTACTGTGTGTAAGCACTGCTCAGCACCTGTGGGACTCAAAAACAGGTTTAACTGTGTGGACCACACTTGCCCAGTGTGGGTGTGTGTGTGTGTGTGCTATAACACTAGACTTAATGTCGGCCCAGGTACTGAGGAGAACAGAGAGCAATATGCTTCCAAAGACAAATGTGTATGTTTGGCAAGGTTGCATTAAAATCTGAAACAGTAATGGAGATTTTTGTACTTTTCATTTTACCATGGCAGGCCTTTAAATTGTTTAAGAATTTAAAAATCAACAAAATATTATAGACTGGCACGTTTAACTGTCAATAAAATTTATGTCTGGCAGAAAATGCACAATCTTTGACATGTTGCCACTGACATTATTATTATTATTATTATTAGTAGTAGTAGTATTAGTATTATTAATATTATTTTCATCACAATTAAGCACATTTTCATCCTACATTTTTATTATGTATTTGGGCATTATCCTTTTGAGTATTTTGGTATTTCTAATTATTCTCAGTAGGGATTATCATTAGAATCTCATTACTGTTAAGTCATTTAAAAAAAAAAAAAAAAGAAAAAAAACATCAAAAAAAAAAAAAAACTTAATTAAACCAGTATAAACTGCAGGTACTACAACACTACCATGATGCACATACTGTATAGTTCACAAAAAAATACTTTATTATTATTATATTAATTATTGTTATTATCATCATTATTATTATCATTATTATTATCATTATAACAGTCATGCCAATAAAAAAAAAAAGTATTACTATAACATAAATTTGTGGCAGAAATGTGCTTAGTTGTCATTACAATAATGTTGCATTGTCAACTAATCATAGTAGTCTTAAAATTGGCTTAATTTTCTTAATGCAAAATACAATTTCTAATTTATTTTGATTTTGTGGTGAAATGTGGACATCTTCTTGACAGGTTTTCATGAAATTCACCCAGTAAGCAAGGGTTCTGCCAGTTTTATTAACAGGAAAAGGGTCAGGCCTTTAATGTATCAAAAGAAAATCACTACAGCCTGAAATCTTGATAAAAAATGAAATCCTTTGTGAGGACAATTGTTCTATACAAGACCGTACACACCACATTGTGCATGGGAGGTCATTTTAAAGGACATGTTCCTGTCATAAAGCGGTTATTTCTCATTATTTTTCATTAATTGTTATGGTTTGATGCTGGAAATTTAAAGATCTGAAGGATTCTTTGATAACTGTATGTTTTATCAGAGGGTAATTGAGGGTGTAACATTGTTCATTTGGCCTTGCTTCCAGATAGCAAAAATATGATATATTCCATTTATTATTGTCTTTCCTTCACATTCTTCACATTTTATTATTCTTACTGTATATACTTGTGTAATCATATACTCCATCCATATACAGTAGCCTCCAAAAATATTTGGGGTGTGAAGGATGATGTTCTGGACAGCTGCCCTGTCTCTCTCTCGCTCTCAGAGTCTGGCGCTGGGCCTTTTCCTGTCTGTGTGCATGCGTTCATACCCGTCCTGTGCCAAGATCAGCATTCAGCAGGAGACCCTAGCCATACCATGCCATCAGAGGGCTTTATGAGGTGAGGAGAAGCCAGCTGCCTCTAGCAGTCTGTACAGGAGAGATTTCTCTGCCATCACCAACACTGCTGGCTTGAGTTCAGGATCTCTCAGTCTTGGTACATCTTACCACAAGCCATTGAATGTCTACAACCTTCCTGTTTTAGTGCAATTACAGTGCATCTGGAAAGTATTCACAGCACTTCACTTTTTCCACATTTTGTTATGTTACAGCCTTATTCCAAAATGGATTAAATTAATTATTTTCCTCAAAATTCTACAAACAATACCCCATAATGACAACGTGAAAGTAGTTTGTTTGAAATCTTTGCAAATTTATTAAAAAGAAAAAAAAATCACATGTACATAAGTATTCACAGCCTTTGCTCAATACTTTGATGAAGCACCTTTGGCACCAATTACAGCCTCAAGTCTTTTTGAGTATGATGCTACAAGCTTGGCACACCTATTTTTGGGCAGTTTCTCCCATTCTTCTTTGCAGGACCTCTCAAGCTCCATCAGGTTGGATGGGGAGCGTCGGTGCACAGCCATATTCAGATCTCTCCAGAGATGTTCAATCGGGTTCAAGTCTGGGCTCTGGCTGGGCCACTCAAGGACATTCACAGAGTTGTCCCGGAGCCACTCCTTTGTTATCTTGGCTGTGTGCTTAGGGTCGTTATCCTGTTGGAAGATGAACCTTCGCCCCAGTCTGAGGTCCAGAGCACTCTGGAGCAGGTTTTCATCAAGGATGTCTCTGTATATTGCTGCATTCATCTTTCCCTCGATCCTGACTAGTCTCTCAGTTCCTGCTGCTGAAAAACATCCCCACAGCATGATGCTGCCACCACCATTCTTCAATGTAGGGATGGTATTGGCCAGGTGATGAGCGGTGCCTGGTTTCCTCCAGACATGACGCTTGCCATTCAGGCCAAAGAGTTCAATCTTTGTTTCTCAAGGTCTGAGAGTCCTTCAGGTGCCTTTTGGCAAACTCCAGGCGGGCTGTCATGTGCCTTTTACTGAGGAGTGGCTTCTGTCTGGCCACTCTACCATACAGGCCTGATTAGTGGAGTGCTGCAGAGATGGTTGTTCTTCTGGAAGGTTCTCCTCTCTCCACAGAGAAATGCTGGAGCTCTGTCAGAGTGACTATCGGGTTCTTGGTCACCTCCCTGACTAAGGCCCTTCTCCCCTGATCGCTCAGTTTGGCCAGGCGGCCAGCTCTAGGAAGAGTCCTGGTGGTTCCAAACTTCTTCCATTTACGGATGATGGAGGCCACTGTGCTCATTGGGACCTTCAGTGCTGCAGAAAGTTTTCTGTACCCTTGCCCAGATCTGTGCCTCAATACAATCCTGTCTCAAAGGTCTACAGACAATTCCTTGGACTTCATGGCTTGGTTTGTGCTCTGACATGCACTGTTAACTGTGGGACCTTATATAGACAGGTGTGTGCCTTTCCAAATCATGTCCAATCAACTGAATGTACCACAGGTGGACTCCAATCAAGTTGTAGAAACATCTCAAGGATGATCAGTGGAAACAGGATGCACCTGAGCTCAATTTTGAGTGTCATGGCAAAGGCTGTGAATACTTATGTACATGTGATTTTTTTTCGTTTTTTATTTTTAATAAATTTGCAAAGATTTCAAACAAACTTCTTTCACGTTGTCATTATGGGGTATTGTTTGTAGAATTTTGAGGAAAATAATGAATTTAATCCATTTTGGAATAAGGTTGTAACATAACAAAATGTGGAAAAAGTGAAGCACTGTGAATACTTTCCAGATGCACTGTATATGCGTAGGCAAGGCAAGTTTTGTTCACCCAAAAATGAAAATTATGTAATCATTTAATATCCTTCACATTGTTCCAAAGCTATATGAATTTCTTTATTCAGTGGAAAGCTTGAAATAGGACAGAAAAGCACTATAAATTATCATAAAAGTCATCCATATGACTCATGCATTATACTCTGTCTTTTGACGTCGTACGATAGCTTTGTGTGAAGAACAGATGAATTTGTTTATCACTGAAAATATTAACATCCACTCTAGTTCTTGGTGCTGCGTGATTTATTTTCAATTAACCTGTTGATCCAGTTCACAAAACCTGTCTGAATGATTCATTCAGGAATCAGACTTATTTAGTTCTCAAAGATCTCAATGATCCTGTAGCAGAGGTTCTCAAGTTAACAGCTCAATAGAGGGGAATATTATTAGTGATTAACAGTCTTACATATCTGTTTCTTACAAAATACTACATTGTGGCTTCAGGTGTATGGACCATTTTTTTTTTTTTTTTTATAATTCTATGGTAATTTGATGGTGATTTTGTGTCATTTTTTAAGCTTTAAAAACTCCAGTCCCCATTCATAGTAAATGCAAGCAAATAGTCCTTTTGAGAACAAAGAAAAGAAAGAAAGGACTAAAGAAGGACTGTGATGTGGCATGTTTTACTGTGAGCAGGTTATGTAGTGACATAGTCAGTTATGTTGGTCTTCACCATTTACATAGAGAAGGGGTAAAGGAGATTCCAGCTTTATATATTTAAGTTTTAATTTTTTTTTTTTTTTTTTTTTCTGTCTAAGGTCATTTATAAAGTAATTAAAGTGAGAGTTCATCCCACCTCCACCAAAAAAAGTCATAATTTACTCACACTCATGTTGTTCCAAACCCATATTACTTTCTAATATGGAACACAAAAGAAGAAAATGTATTGACAATCCTGGCCCGTCTTTTCAATACAATACAAAACTTGTATTGACGCAAAAAATGACTTAAGTCCTCATGTTAAAGTGACTCACTTCAAAGCTTACAAAAGCACACAATTGTATCATAAAAGTAGTCAATGAGAGTTGTGCATAATATTCCAAGTCTTTGTAAGACATATGATAGGTTCTGGTGAGAAACAATCTGAAATGTAAGTAATTTTTCAGTGAAAATCTTTCCGTCCGTTGCACTTTCAAGTTCTTTGTAGAAAAAATGGACCAGGATATTCATTCTAAATAAGAAACTCATAGGGGTTTGGAATGACATAAGTCAATAATTATAGTATTTTCATTCTTGGTTGAATACTCCTTTAATGGTGTTTCATCATTCACAGGTTCTCATGTACTGCATTTATTTGTACCTACCTTTGCTTTATGCCTCTGAAATAAAAATATCTATAGACTGGCTGGTGTTTCACCTACATCCACATAAACTGATATAATGTAGCTCAGGGCTTCTTTAACAGGGGTTCCCTGGTGAAATGTGAGGGAACTGCAGGGGGTCCGGAAAAGAGAGTGAAGAGGTTGCGTACAAAAATATCCGTCATTTACAGAATATTAAAAGCATTGATAGATAATTCTAAATGTTGTCCGTCATATGACAATAAAAAAAGAAAGAACAACTAAAAACCAAACGCTCTGTGGTTAAAATATTTTAATCATCCTTGTGGTAGGCCTTTTTACTTGATTCACTCTCTCTCTCTCCCTATGCATGTGCCTTGCTTATATGATTGAGCAAGAGTGGGCCAGCAAGCGCACTTTCATGCAACTGAGGTTGACAAAACGGCACTTTTAAATGCAAGTAAATTACGCGCTACTTTCCAAACAAAGTTATAATATAACATAATAAGGCAACTTTCAATATCAGCAACCATGTTTTAAAAGTAGCGTTGGACTGTTAAACCTGACATTGCTCGCCCTGCAGTCTTGAAAAACAGTGGGTTCTGGCTGTTGTAGATTACTGCTTTACCAGCCACTTATGTATTGCTTAAGTTCACTGCTGAACTAGCCATTGTTTTATGTGGCCGGCTACTATTTCCTTGGACAGCCATCAAAACTCTTAAAACATAATGTATAATTTCCTAAAAAAAAATTCTAGTGGTAAGAGGGTCATGTCCCTCACCGCAGGTTATAATGGTTGCTATGCCCCTGGCTTTGTTACTTCTATGAAAAGTCATTTTTAGTTATTAAAAATAAAACTTTGGCAATATCATATCAAGATATCAAATGTAATATAAGATATGTCAATGTAATATACAAATGGAATGGCAAAATTACCAGGTAAATGAAAAAAACAAAAACAAATGGCAGATAAATTTAGACCATGATGGAAATTTTACAACTTGTATTCGCAGTGCAACCTCTGATTAAGATGGATATGCCAATGGTAAATTAGATTAAATAAAATGTATGCTTATTATGAGAACAATACATGTAATAAAGGTTCATTAAAATATAACAAGAATTAGAAAACAATTTAGTGCAAAAATAAAGCTTAACATTACTTACAGTATCAGTGGGTACTTCACATAAATAATTTTTATGATGTAGTTGATTATGGCTAAAATCTCATCTCTTTTACTCTGTATAGGTCTGTTGTGGATGGTACAGACCTGTTTTGTCCACATTATCCTGCTGTTTGCATTTCCCCTTGGTAACGGAAACGTCATCAATAGCGATGTCTCCCTCAAAGCCGTTTCCACGGATACCTTCGAATACCACCTGATAAAGACAAGCGGGAGTTAGACAGCCGCCTCACCCGTGACACGTTTAAGCTTTCCATCCACACTAAACCCACACTAGTCCATTATAACAGACATTTGTCAGGTTGTATTTCTTCCTTTCCAATCAAACACACACACACACACACACACACACACACACACACACAGAGACAAATATATTTGAAACCCATACGGCCTTCAAATTCACCTAGGAGATCCTTCTTAAGAAAAGTAATAATTATGACGTGAATTATGTTCAAGTGATTTTGGTCGGAATATAGACTCTGTGGTTAATTTTACATTTCTTTCTCACTTTTTCATTTTTCTACAAAGACAGTAAGCATTTTAGCACTTTACAAGCAAATTAAAAAACAATTGATGCACATCAGTGTGTATTTGCTACTTTATTTGTGTATTTGGTCATTCTCATGTTGACAGAGAATAATGGGAAATATAGTTTTGTCACCTCATAAACCGGATAAATTACTTTTCCAATTTGGCCAGACAATCAGCGTTTGATGTTAAAAGTAGAGAGTAACCCAATGATTTCAAATATCTTGCAAACATGTTTTCTTGCTTTGTCAGATTTTTTTAATGAGCTGATTTATGCATGTAAATGCACGCAATGTCAAGCTTTCATCAACAGGACATGACTTTCACAATTACTATTTATTATAATCAATAGGAATTTGCTTCATCCATGATTCTTTAATTGTCATGAAGAAAATCCAGATTTTCCCACTGGAAATTACAAATTTATGGTGGAATTCATGTGCGCTTAACTTGTAAATACAATCATTTGGTTTCTAATTATGACTCATTCAACAATTTTACAACAAAGCATTTTTGCACAATTCAGCCTATTAAAAGAACAACATAAATATGTTAATATATTTAACTCAAATTTGTGTAAATTATTATTATTATTATTATATTTTCTTTTTCTCCCCCAATTTGGAATGTCCAATTCCAAATGCACTCTAAGTCCTTGTGGTGGCATAGTGACTTGCCTCATTCCGGGTGGCGGAGGACAAATCTCAGTTGCCTCTGTGTCTGAGACCATCAATCCACACATCTTATCACGTGGCTTGTTGAGCGCGTTACCGTGGAGACATAGCACATGTGGAGGCTTCACGCAATTCTCCGCAGCATCCTCACACAACTCACCACGTGCCCCACCGAGAGCGAACCACATTATAGCGACCACGAGGAGGTTAACCCATGTGACTCTACCCTCCCTAGCAAGGGGGCCAATTTGGTTGCTTAGGAGACCTGGCTGGAGTCACTCAGCACGCCCTGGGATTCGAACTGGTGAACTCCAGTGGTGGTAGTCAGCGTCTTTATTCACTGAGCTACCCAGGCCCCCAAATATGTGTAATTGATAAAAGAGTTGCTCTATTTATTAAGTCATAGTAATACAGTTCCTCCCACACTTTTGCTTGAGTTTCCTCCCTGTCTAACCTGTGTTTGACTGACAGCTTAATTATACCAGATGTAAAGCACACTGCCGAGACCAAATCAGATCCATGTCAGAGCCCACATTCAGTCTTAACAGCAGTTTACAGACTTATACCCCCCAACATACACACACTCACACACACATACAGCACAAATAATACGTCTCAGCTGCTTGACTAACAAGTAATTGAAATTTATAAATTAGTATAAATTATAAAAAAAAAAAAATTACATTCTGAAACTTAATCAAATTGCCCTTTATTTTAGCTTCGTTTTGCTGAATGTTTATTTTAACCCTTTATGTACACATAAAATTGCTTGCATCCTGAATGTCTGATTGTAATACGTTTCAGTTAACAGGCTGGGCGGTATGATGGTATAAAACGTGCAAAGGTAGAACTTATTTCACTAGTTCATTAGTACACTGTAAATACTAATAGTTATCTCAAATTGTACAAAAATAGTTTCTCAACTTAAGCTTTTTTTTTTTTTTTTACTATTCGTACTAGTTGCATTTAAGTTACCGTTGTTCTCTAAAACCTAAAGATGTCATTAATAAAAACATATAAGTATTCCTAATTAAGCAGTACTTGAAATGTTACATTTTGGAATCATAACTCAAATATATACGTTCTTTAATCTTTGGCTTTGAGTACTACTAACTCAACATTATCAAGTAGTCAAGTCAAGTCATTTTTATTTGTATAGTGCTTTTAATAACACACATCGTTTCAAAACAGCTTAACAGAAAATCATGCTTTAACTGAAAATGAAACTGTAATTATAAAGTACAAAATTCTGGCTGCGTGGAATGTCAATAAGCCCTTGCACTTTAATAAATTATGTATGTTTGGTTAAAACAAGGCAACATATGTAGAAAAATAACAATTGTTATTTAAAAATGTATATAGTTTTAATTCTGATGACTATTGTTGTTTTGTTGTTGGTTGATATTTGTGATTTGTGTGAAGTCACCATTAGGGTGATAAGTGTTACCTCTGGTGAACTTGGAGCCTGTTAAATTGGTCTATTCTTCTTTACTCAATTGTAATTTACAAAAGTGCAGATTGATGTACACTAAGAAGTACTGAGTAGAATCCAATATGCCAAATGGCTAACCTAGAGTCTAGTCATAGTTTCCCACATACTGTATAAGATGTGCTATAAATCAATTTAAATAATTAAATAAAAACAACAATACTTTAATCACAGTTGAGTTATGTTTACTTGTAACTAGTTAACTTTACTTTAAAAAAGCATTGTGCCAAATAAGTACGTTTACTTTAAAAAAGCATGCAAACCAACTGCCTTAAAAAAAAAAATCTAAGGTCAACTAATTAGATTTTACAGTGTACCATGGAACAAAGTATAAACAATCCATTCATTTCCAGAACTAAATACATCATTAAATTTGACTAATTATACCTATTTATTCCCTTTTCTGAACTAATTGGAAATTTATCTAAACTTAGTTCGATATAGTCAAAACAATTAACACACAATTTATTTCTTAATTTTGCCTTAAAACATCACAAAAAGTCCACCATATTGTTTTCAGATAACTTTATAAAAATAAAAACTAAACATTTTGGCAAACCGACACCTATAGAAATATTGGGTGTTATCCAAGGGGATGATTTTAATGATTATTATTATTATTATTATTATTTATTTATTAATTTATTTATTTATTTTCACATTAAATGTATTTATTTATTTATTTATTTATATGAAGGTCTCATTAAAACTGGAATTTGTTTTACCAGGAATTTCTAAATTAATTTCTAAATGCCTTTTACAGTATGTATAGATTTGACTGTTTTACTGCCTCAGTCTTTCAGTATTAAACTATGGAAATCCATTATTTAAATAAAAAAATAAATAAAATAAAAAAATAAATGCATGTTTATAACTGTGAGTGGTGTTGGCATAGTGGGCTAAAGCACATAACTGGTAACCAGAAGGTTGCTGGTTCAATTCCCACAGCCATCACCATTGTGTCCTTGAGCAAGGCACTTAACTCCAGGTTGCTTCTGAGGGATTGTCCCTGTAATAAGTGCACTGTAAGTCACTTTGGATAAAAGTGTCTGCCAAATGTAAGTGTAACTATAATAATCTAAACAGAGAGTAAAATAAACCATTTAAATATTTATTGTGTGAAATAATTTTCACATTTTCAAATAGTATGACTGTCCAACTGGCATAATTTTTTTTTTTTTTTTTTCAAAAGCTAGTGTACTTGTTAACCAAGTTGATAAGTCAGTGAAGAGCAAGCTTGAGATGAAATATGAGACAAGTGATGTTGGAAGAATACAAGTAAAATTCAAGGTAAATGTCACTTCAGCAGCATATTTTAATATTTTAATAGTGCAGTTTCCTATCAAGCTGTTATATTGCCAAATTATGCATATACTGTGAAAATATTATTTAATTGTGTCTATTTAGGATACATAAAATGTAAGCTATAAAAATTAGCCTTAGCAAAAATAAGGACATTTTATTTATTTCCATCACTGTAATTTCCACCACAGAATTTGTTTAAACACAATACAGAATTTGAGATGTGCTGGAAATGACACTGTGGTCGGAATTTTAATGAAAACATTTAAACAAATGTATAAATCCCATGTACTGCATGTACAGGTGCATCTCAATAAATTAGAATGTCGTGGAAAAGTTCATTTATTTCAGTAATTCAACTCAAATTGTGAAACTCGTGTATTAAATAAATTCAATGCACACAGACTGAAGTAGTTTAAGTCTTTGGTTCTTTTAATTGTGATGATTTTGGCTCACATTTAACAAAAACCCACCAATTCACTATCTCAAAAAATTAGAATATGGTGACAAGCCAATCAGCTAATCAACTCAAAACACCTGCAAAGGTTTCCTGAGCCTTCAAAATGGTCTCTCAGTTTGGTTCACTAGGCTACACAATCATGGGGAAGACTGCTGATCTGACAGTTGTCCAGAAGACAATCATTGACACCCTTCACAAGGAGGGTAAGCCACAAACATTCATTGCCAAAGAAGCTGGCTGTTCACAGAGTGTTGTATCCAAGCATGTTAACAGAAAGTTGAGTGGAAGGAAAAAGTGTGGAAGAAAAAGATGCACAACCAACCAAGAGAACCGCAGCCTTATGAGGATTGTCAAGCAAAATCGATTCAAGAATTTGGGTGAACTTCACAAGGAATGGACTGAGGCTGGGGTCAAGGCATCAAGAGCCACCACACACAGACATGTCAAGGAATTTGGCTACAGTTGTCGTATTCCTCTTGTTAAGCCACTCCTGAACCACAGACAACGTCAGAGGCATCTTACCTGGGCTAAGGAGAAGAAGAACTGGACTGTTGCCCAGTGGTCCAAAGTCCTCTTTTCAGATGAGAGCAAGTTTTGTATTTCATTTGGAAACCAAGGTCCTAGAGTCTGGAGGAAGGGTGGAGAAGCTCATAGCCCAAGTTGCTTGAAGTCCAGTGTTAAGTTTCCACAGTCTGTGATGATTTGGGGTGCAATGTCATCTGCTGGTGTTGGTCCATTGTGTTTTTTGAAAACCAAAGTCACTGCACCAGTTTACCAAGAAATTTTGGAGCACTTCATGCTTCCTTCTGCTGACCAGCTTTTTAAAGATGATGATTTCATTTTCCAGCAGGATTTGGCACCTGCCCACACTGCCAAAAGCACCAAAAGTTGGTTAAATGACCATGGTGTTGGTGTGCTTGACTGGCCAGCAAACTCACCAGACCTGAACCCCATAGAGAATCTATGAGGTATGTCAAGAGGAAAATGAGAAACAAGAGACCAAAAAATGCAGATGAGCTGAAGGCCACTGTCAAAGAAACCTGGGCTTCCATACCACCTCGGCAGTGCCACAAACTGATCACCTCCATGCCACTCCAAATTGAGGCAGTAATTAAAGCAAAAGGAGCCCCTACCAAGTATTGAGTACATATACAGTAAATGAACATACTTTCCAGAAGGCCAACAATTCACTAAAAATGTTTTTTTTTTTTTATTGGTCTTATGATGTATTCTAATTTTTTGAGATAGTGAATTGGTGGGTTTTTGTTAAATGTGAGCCAAAATCATCACAATTAAAAGAACCAAAGACTTAAACTACTTCAGTCAGTGTGCATTGAATTTATTTAATACACGAGTTTCACAATTTGAGTTGAATTATTGAAATAAATGAACTTTTCCACGACATTCTAATTTATTGAGATGCACCTGTACATATACTGTTGGACATTTTAGTAAAAAAAAAAAAAACTAGCGAGTGTGAAAATTTTTATTGAGACCCATAAATAGCATTCAGCAAATAGCACAAGAGCAACTCAGTTCTAAACGGCGCACAACCTTGATGTTTAGCTTATATTCAGATCAGTTGCGGTGTAAGACCCTTAGTTTAAACTAACTTCGAGAATGCTCCATTATCGAGAACGACAGAAGGTTCACATTCTCGACCGCAGAACACAGCTACGTAAGTACGCACACTTGATCCCTGTACTTTCATCAACATATACACACACACAGAATTACCCTGGGCTCTCGATATGCACAACAGAATGAGTGACTCTTCTGAATAAATAACGTAGGAGAGGAGTTGTGAGAGGATGGACAGAATAAAGGTTTGAGGGCAGACGGGTAATTTGATTTGTCTTCTGTGTGTGTTAAACAGTCTCTCTCGCTGTGCTCAGTTTCTCCCGCTGTGCTAATTGGCTGCGGAGGCCACGGTGGATGCCGAGTGACACGACATCATCAGGACAATGTCAAGTACCGCTCCGTAACCAAATGCCTGCTCGCCTGAATATATATTCATGCATTACAAGCAGCCACTCTCAAACACACACTCATACAAACAAATTTAACTACATTTTAAATCACAAGGTCAACGTATGCATAAAAACACGCGCACCAGCTCAGACACAAACACACAATATACACAAAGAGATATAAATAAACAACACCTCACCACATAAGTTTGTGGCAGTAATTGGTAGGCGAGGCAATATACATGTTTCTCTGTTAGTTAATGCAAATTGCTGCTTCTAAAGGCAGAGCATAGTTCACTTTCGTGGGTTGAGCTCATTACGGGCATGACAAAACATTCACTCCTCATACATGAGCTTAGACGCCAGCACAGAGAGAGAGAGAGAAACAATTATCTTCAGAGTCTAGGCGGTGTAAGAATGTATAAATGTAAAATGTAAACTGTTACAAATACTGATTACTTAGTACAAATGTAATCTGTAACATAATACAGTTACCTTGATAATTAATGTAATCAGATTACTTTTTGAATACCTCAAGATCACATTTGTGAATAAAGTCAAGAGAAAAGCTAAATAATCTCGACGACTTTTAATCCTAACTTCTGAATGCAAACAAACCGTGTTTGAATAATGTTATGAGTGATGTAGCTATTATTATATATAAGAAAAAAACATGAAAAACCGCCTCCTTAATAGGAAAACGTTGAAATGAAGAACAACTCCGCATTTGTAATCAGATTTGTTCTTAATAATACATATCAAAATCAGACAAATTATCCATTGCATTTTCCCCTAAGAACTTAATAATATTTTCAATTAATTTGGTATTCATGTGTACAATCTGTGGTTTTTTAACAAAGAAAAAAATAAATGCTGTCCCAGTTACTGTTGTCATTACAACATGACTGTATTTCAGAGAACAATTTTAGAGTTTCAACTGAAGTTAAGATGGAAATGAGAAGTCACACTAAAGTTTCAACAGTAGGTGTCCTGGAATACTGGCCATTCGCCAGGGGTAGAGGTTGTTTCTTTGCTTCTATTCCTGCTCCCGTGAAAACGATCGACAGACGGTCAGATGGTGAAATTAGGGAACACTTATAACTAATTTTAGCTATCCTTGCTGTGATTTTCATGTGGGTCTTACCTTTAAATGCTTCTTTAGATCATAAGTTGTGTCCTTGGAAAATCACTGCATCTTCACAGCTGGAAGGTAAATTGCACTGAACTGTAATGTTGTTTCCCTTTTCTCCATTAAAGAGACAAAACTGTCGGAATTTCCACAAAAATTATAATAGTCCTCCAGTGGCCATTGCGGTGAAACAGCCCATTTAATGATTTGACCACGTTTGCTTCGAGAACACAGTGTTGATGTGAGACAGGTGTAATTTACCCATGCGACAGTAAGTGGTACCAGATTCACGTGAGTCACAAGAGAGAACCAGAACAGATCTCTAGCGCACATCTGATCATATCTGTACCACTATAAAGCAAGCAGTGGTCTTTATCATTTTATGTCAGGAGGATCTTATGTTTATTTTTTTATATATTGAAATTTTTTATCCTGCTAGTAATCCCAATTTTTCTCCAAATGTAACTGTAATCTGAATACGCTGAGTTTGTATGTAATTGTAACAGATTACAGTTACACATTACATATGTAACACCATTACAAGTATTCCGTTACTCCCCAAGCCTGTGTATAGATGCCTCTCTAGGTATCTGGAGATGCACCCCCATGGAGGGGAAGTATCAGCCTGATCCCATGAAATTACATGACTGTGGTGACATCTTTGCAAAATGATATTATTAAGTGGTTCCATACACACATCGCAACAGTTGAGGTAAAATGTCCACTGTGTGGTGCTAAAAGCGAGTTAAATGTTCTCCTAAACAGGTGAGGTTTTTAAGGTCAATAATCTATCGAGTTTTAAGTCGACAAAACCTACCTTCCTTCCCTAAACCTTAAACCTAAGCCTAATCGAAAGCAAATCTGAGATGAAAAATGTAATTGTTAAAATAACCACATCATTTTGTGGTGCTTTTGTGAAATTTTTGGCTCATGCGTGAACTTGCATGCTCTTCAGGACTCGTACCCCAGTCCTCTGCATCGCAAGTACAACACTATCAGTTGAGCTACCGTGCAATTTGATCACACTTGGAAAACCTTGTAAATGTACTTGGTTATGTAATGCAAACATTAAAATGTAACACCTTGCAAGTCATGAGCTATAGCAAAAGTGTTTAGATGTCATATAGCATTGTGTGAGGATCAGGGCAAAAATTAAGTGTTTATGAACTGATAATCCACCCTTTTACTCTTGATTTGCCAAGTAAAAATCATTATTGCAAAAATGTAAGTATAGTAACATGATTTTTTGAGACTAGGTTGGGAAGTAAAGTATAGTTTAAAGGAATAGTTCATCCATGTGTCACTCCAAACTTGTATGACTTTCTTCCATGGAATAAAAAAACACGTTTAGCATAATGTCCGAACAACTACAGTGCATCCGGAAAGTATTCAAAGCGCTTCACTTTTTCCACATTTTGTTATGTTACAGCCTTATTCCAAAATGGATTAAATTCATTATTTTCCTCAAAATTCTACAAACAATACCCCATAATGACAACTTGAAAGTAGTTTGTTTGAAATCTTTGCAAATTTATTACAAGTAAAAAACGAAAAAACGAGAAAAAAAAAATAAAAAATTACATGTACATAAGTATTCACAGCCTTTGCTCAATACTTTGTTGAAGCACCTTTGGCACCAATTACAGCCTCAAGTCTTTTTGAGTATGATGCTACAAGCTTGGCACACCTATTTTTGGGCAGTTTCTCCCATTCTTCTTTGCAGGACCTCTCAAGCTCCACCAGGTTGGATGGGGAGCGTCGGTGCACAGCCATATTCAGATCTCTCCAGAGATGTTCAATCGGGTTCAAGTCTGGGCTCTGGCTGGGCCACTCAAGGACATTCACAGAGTTGTCCCAGAGCCACTCCTTTGTTATCTTGGCTGTGTGCTTAGGGTCGTTATCCTGCTGGAAGATGAAACTTGGCCCCAGTCTGAGGTCCAGAGCACTCTGGAGCAGGTTTTCATCAAGGATGTCTCTGTACATTGCTGCATTCATCTTTCCCTCGATCCTGACTAGTCTCCCAGTTCCTGCCACTGAAAAACATCCCCACAGCATGATGCTGCCACCACCATTCTTCAATGTAGGGATGGTATTGGCCAGGTGATGAGCGGTGCCTGGTTTCCTCCAGACATGACGCTTGCCATTCAGGCCAAAGAGTTCAATCTTTGTTTCTCAAGGTCTGAGAGTCCTTCAGGTGCCTTTTGGCAAACTCCAGGCGGGCTGTCATGTGCCTTTTACTGAGGAGTGGCTTCTGTCTGGCCACTCTACCATACAGGCCTGATTAGTGGAGTGCTGCAGAGATGGTTGTTCTTCTGGAAGGTTCTCCTCTCTCCACAGAGAAATGCTGGAGCTCTGTCAGAGTAACCATCGGGTTCTTGGTCACCTCCTTGACTAAGGCCCTTCTCCCCTGATCGCTCAGTTTGGCCAGGCGGCCAGCTCTAGGAAGAGTCCTGGTGGTTCCAAACTTCTTCCATTTACGGATGATGGAGGCCACTGTGCTCATTGGGACCTTCAATGCTGCAAACATTTTTCTGTACCCTTCCCCAGATCTGTGCCTCAATACAATCCTGTCTCGAAGGTCTACAGACAATTCCTTGGACTTCATGGCTTGGTTTGTGCTCTGACATGCACTGTTAACTGTGGGACCTTATATAGACAGGTGTGTGCCTTTCCAAATCATGTCCAATCAACTGAATTTACCACAGGTGGACTCCAATCAAGTTGTAGAAACATCTCAAGGATGATCAGTGGAAACAGGATGCACCTGAGCTCAATTCTGAGTGTCATGGCAAAGGCTGTGAATACTTATGTACATGTGATTTTTTCCGTTTTCTATTTTTAATAAATTTACAAAGATTTCAAACAAACTTCTTTCACGTTGTCATTATGGGGTATTGTTTGTAGAATTTTGAGGAAAATAATGAATTTAATCCATTTTGGAATAAGGCTTTAACATAACAAAATGTGGAAAAAAGTGAAGCGCTGTGAATACTTTCCGGATGCACTGTATTTCCCTAATGGCTAAAATATACAGACAAGGGTCTGTCAAAAAAAAAACACCATAAAAGCCCCAAAGTTGTTCATGCATCTTGTGTTCTACCTGCCAAGGTTTCTGAAGCTATACAATGGCTTTTTGTGAGTCCCCTGCTGAAATTTAAGACATTATTTGCTGAATATTTTTCCCTCCACAAACCTCGGTCATGTGACATGCGAGAATCAATGGTGTTAGACATGGTTGACATCAAATCTGCCAAGATGTTTTTTTACGCAACATACAGTATTTTAATATACTGTACATGGATGAGATATGAGGAAGATTTTCAGTGAATATCAACTCAAATTTTAGTCTGTTTCTTACAAAAAGCTCCAAAAGACTTCAAATATAGCATACACCTAGTATGGACTACTTTTAGGGTGCTTTCACACTAACACTTTTGGTGTGTACCTGGGGTCGAATGACGTCAAAAGTTCGGTTTGTTTGGATAATGTGAACGCTGTTTTCCGAACTCGGGTGCGCACCAGGGAACCACACACGAGTCCGCTTGAAAAGGTGGTCTGGGGTACGGTTCATGTGAATTCTGGTACGGTTCGCTGCTGATATGAACGCAATCATACCTGTTACGTCCCCTAGGGGTAGGACGCAACAAGGTGAAGGAAGGTGTGCTCCCTGCACAACCGTCAGACCAAAAACCCAAGACAACAGTGATCATAGATCTAATATTGGTTTTTATTGGAAGTAAATATTTTAAAAAATGTAACAAAAACATGCAGCAGGTATTTGGGATTCAGGGTGACCCCTGGCCCAACAAAAACAAAAAAAGTCTAGAAAGAAACATGATAACTAACCTGAAAGTAAAAATACAATTTAACCTGCCTAACTTCACTAACAGAAACGGAGCGAACAATATAAAATAAACAGGGCTGGTCACCCCTACAAACCTAACTGCTATAGCTCAGAAAACACTCCAATTCTGAAGAGCAACAATGTAACAAACTCTCAGCTCGTGAACACGAGGGATTGGTCTGGCAGCTGGTGGGGAGCGTGGAGGAGTGTGACTGGCCCGAAGTCACAGCTCACATCTGAAAGGCAGCACAGGGATTTTATAGGCACACAATCAGAAATGGCCAATCTGCAAATCAGCGGCACCCGCAGACACTCAGAGTAGAAGACACACCCACAGACACAGACAGAGAGTAAGAACACGGAGAGCACAGCAAAAACTGCACACATTATTACGGAACGTAATACAGCTGCCGCTTGTACTCACGTTGATGATATAATTGGACTGCGGTTCGGACCCAAATAAAATGATGTGAACACACACCAGCGCAGGCAGTGGGAGGGGGAGGAAATGAACTTGGGTTCGGTCCAAGCAATCGAACCAAGTGTGAAAGCACCCTTCGGGTACTATTATAATACTTTTTTATTGTCATTTTTGGAGTTGGACAACATCCATTATCCATCCATTGTATGGAAATTAGTAGATTATTTAAGATTTTTTAAATGTTATATACTCTTATATTACTCTTTAATAGCTCTAGAGTTTTTCGTAATGTTTTATTGATTTATCAGCTTTGCTCAGTAATAGAGAAACGGACACAAATGAGACATGTGGAGCTATACAATGAATGTGGATGACATAATTTGGTCTTGTAAGACTTTGATTAGATCATATGAAATCTCTGACGTTTTGATTGCATATTTTGCAGCCTGATCTCATTAAAATTCTGTGACCATGGCAACATTTTTGTAAAACGAAATTACGTGCTTTATTACACGTTTTGCTGCAGTTTCCCAGTGAAATATCCAGTGGGGGGTGCCAAAAGCAAGTGAAATTTTGTTGTAATCAGACAAGGTTTTTAAGATGAATATTAGATGGAGGTTTTCATGACTAAAACGTACCTCCCTAACCCAAAACTTTAACCTAAACTTAACCAATAATGTCCTGAAAGCAACAACAAAAAAAAAAAAAAAAAAAAAAAAAAGATATCCTTACCCTAAACACCTAACCATTTTAAAAGCAAATGTGACATGAAGAGCATATTTTCTGAAGCAACCACATCATTTTGTCACTTCTATGAAACTTTTGGCTCACCTGTCAGCTTATGTGCTTGGCTGGGCTCAAGCCTTGTTCCTCGAATCAGTGAGCTACCGTGCAAGCTAATCACATTGGAAAAAGTGTGTAAATGTTTGTGGGTCTGTCATACAAGTGTTAAAATATATAATTTTTTAAATGATGCATTAGAGTAGAAGTGTTTCGATATCATATCGTAAAAGTCAGTTTTGAAAAATGTAGTTATAGTAAAATTAATTATATGAGAGTAGATTGAGATTTTGGAATTTTTTGAGGAGGAAATTTTGTCTGGACCAATCTGAAGCAGGAGACTCCATTTAATCTCATTGATGTCTAAAAGTAACAATTTGTGAATGTTCATTCATATGGGAAAATGTTTATGTTTGGGTGAACAAGTCCTTTAAAAAAGGTGCACTCAGTAACTTTTGTCTTTGTGTCATTTTGGACTTACACTCACACCTAGCAGCTTGGATGCATCATCACTTAAAATCAACAATTGTAGAAATTTAGTACTCACAGTCAGCCATGATTACTTTAATCAGTGAGTGAAAGTGTCAAATAACAGGACGGTTACTGAGATTAAGTGAGTAGTATTCAGCTGGTCATGTGATTCTTACATGGCAGCCCCCATGAGGGGACCCTCTCCAAAAAGAATAAAACAGCTTTTATAAGGTTACTGATATGACTGGAGTCTTCATTTTAATGTGAGTGCTCATGATTTCCTACATATATTGCAAAATTACAATTCATGTCTTTAGGAGTTAAACTTTTTTAATGAGGAAAAAATACTGAGTGCACCTTTAAAGTAAGCAAGAGATAAGTAAGTTCCTCTTCTCAACAGTTGCTGATGTTTGTGATTTTGCTGTAGTGGAGACTTGTGGTCCACTGTGTTCAGCAACTGATCACATTCGAGTTGAGAGCAGCAGCATCAGAGAGGCGAGAGGTGAAAATGATGGAAATTTCGAGCTCACAGCGAGGATAGGTTAATGGATAAGAAACTTGACAAAGAGCTGAGAGCATGAGCGGAGAACAGAGGAGCGAGCGATAAAGAGGATAAAGAGAAAAGCAGAGCTGTGTGAAAATGGATCAGCACTCTGCCGAGTGGATGCTTTTCTTGCCTCTTCTTTCGTTCCATCTTTTCAGAAAATCATAATAAAGCACAGCTAATTACCAGCCCTCCCTTACTCCCCTAACTCTTCCTCTCTAAAAGCTCCATTGCTTTTTTGTCATAATCTTTTTTCCCTGCTGGCATCTTTTACACAGCTTTGAACAGCACTAAACAGAGTGTTTCAAGCGATGGGAAGTCATACAGAAAGCTTCTGCCTACAGTGTGACCTTTTCCTGTAAGACTTGGAAAAAAGGTCTTAACATATACAGTGGCCCCAGAATGTATTTGGATACTTAAGCCACACTTAAAAATGCCACTACATTAGATTACAAAATATCAAACCAAGACATTTATTTCAAGAAAGATAGCACAAGCACACTTTTCATGCCACATTTTTCATAAATAGATGTTTATTAGACTTTAAATGATAACAAAATAGTTATAAAACTGTTTATTTTAACTCTGTTATAATTTAATTAGACACATTAAAAGCCATGTAAAATGACCAATCATAACAGAGGTTATTTACAAATCAAATCACAATATACAAATAATAATATACAATGTACAGTATACAATACACACAACATAGAATATTGTACATTATACAATACACACAATATAGAATACACATACAATATAGATTTTAGAATTATACTATAAAAATTCTATATATAGTATATATAAAATATACAGTAGGTTGTGTTGTACTGTATTGACATAGTCAGTTGATAGTCAGTTGCCATTGTGTTGTTAAGAGAGAACATAATTTATGACAGTCCAGTGTGAGATAATAAGATTAATAAAGTGCAGTGCTGATGTATACTGATCGTGAGAGATCAAGAGTTCAGAAGTCTGATTGCTTGGGGGAGGAAGCTGTCATGGAGTCGGCTGGTGCGGGTCCTGATGCTGCGATACCACCTGCCTGATGGTAGAGGTGAGAGCAGCCCATGGCTTGGGTGGCTGGAGTCTATGATGATCCTCCGAGCTTTTTTCCCACACTGCCTTATATATATGTCCCGGAGGGAGGAAAGCTCACCTCCGGTGATGTGTCTGGCAGTTCGCGCCACCCTTTGCAGGGCTTTGCGGTTGTGGGCGGTGCTATTGCCATACCAGGCAGTGATGCAGCCGGTCAGGATGCTCTCTACAGTGCTGGTGTAGAACTGTGTGAGGATGTGGCGGTTCATTCCAAACTTCCTCAGCCGTCTCAGGAAGAAGAGGCACTGATGAGCCTTCTTCACAACGGCCTCAGTGTGGATGGACCATGTGAGTTCCTCAGTGATGTGGACACCAAGGAACTTGAAGCTGCTGACTCTCACCACCGGTGCTCCATTGATGGTGATGGGACTGTGTTCTCTGTCTTTTCTCCTGAAGTCCACCACAAGCTCCTTTGTTTTGCTGATGTTGAGGGAGAGGTTGTGCTCCTGACACCAGTGTGTCAGAGTGTGCACCTCCTCTCTCTAGGCCGTTTCATCATTGTCAGTGGTCAGACCTACCACCGTCGTATCATCAGCAAACTTAATGATGGCATTGGAGCTATGTGTTGCCACACAGTCTCGTGTGTACAGGGAATACAGTAGTGGGCTGAGAACACAGCCCTGCGGGGCTCCAGTGTTGTGGGTCAGTGATGAGGAGATGTTGCTGCCCATTCTAACCACCTGGCGTCTGCTTGACAGGAAGTCCAGGATCCAGCTGCACAGCGAGCTGTTTAAGCCAAGAGCCCGGAGTTTCACATCAAGCTTGGAGGGCACTATGGTGTTGAATGATGAGCTGTAGTCTACAAACAACATTCTCACATAAGTGTTCCTTTTTTCCAGGTGGAGAGAGCAGTGTGTATTGTAGATGCAATGGCATCATCAGTGGAGCAGTTGTTGCGGTAAGCAAACTGCAATGGTCCAGTGATGGAGGCAGCACAGAGCAGATGTAATCTCTGATTAGTCTCTCAAAGCATTCGCTGATGATGGGGGTCAGAGCAACAGGACGCCAGTCATTTAAGCAAGTGATTTTGGATTGCTTTGGTACAGACACAATGGTGGGCATTTTAAAGCATGTGGGTACCACAGACAAGGAGAGGGAAAGGTTGAAAATGTCCGTAAAAACACCAGCCAGTTGGTTCGCGCATGCTCTGATGACGCGGCCCGGAATGCCGTCTGGACCCATGCCTTTACGGATATTCACCCGTCGGAAGGATCAGGTTACATCAGCTACAGAGAAGGAGAGTGAATTAACCTCTGTAGCTTCGGCCGCGAGAGCTCTCTCCGCGAGGGCGATGTTATTTCCCTCGAAACGAGCATAAAAGTATTTAGATCATCCAGGAGAGAGGACAAATAGAGGTTGTAAAGGTACAGTAGTCTTTTTAATTATAAGGGTCAGAGAGCAGGTTGAAAATGGGCATGTAAAACTACATTATCACTGTTCTTGATGCAAGAAACTTTGACAGACATTAAAAGTGGACTTAAGGGTGGAAAATTTAAATGCTACAAAACTGTATGATGTTAACTTGAAACTGTGTTTAAACATTGGATAAACTGTTATTCACTGAGATTGTGGTAGTAAGCATTTATAGTCATGTAATACCTGGCAGGTGGCATTTAAGAGCTCTATAAAAGAGAACAGCTACACTGGGCATTTCCTACATTCAACGCCAACTGGCCTTAATTGCCATTTGTTACCAAGTCATAGATGGGGAGCAATCAAAATGTCACCATAGGAGCAGAAATAAAATGACTGTGTGAGTAGCCAATGCTGTAACTTCAATCATACCTACTTGTGTTCTTTCAAACCGGATTGCCATTAATCTGAGCCCTGACACATTAAGCAAAACATTGATATACAATCTACCAATAGAGATGGGAATTGTAAGGAACTTGACAATATTTCGACCATATCATAACCTTAATCCTTAACAATTATGATTTCATAAGGTCTGTTCCTCACACAAAGCTATTTTATGGCTTCAGAAAACTTGGAATATAGCACACAAGTCATATAGTACTTTCATGGTACTTTAATGTCATTTTTGGATTTTGACAGCTCCTAGGAACTATATGGGTTTCTTCAACTTCATGTACTTTCATGTCCCAGGATTTATTTTTATTTAAACAAACAGATTTCTCTCTCTCTCTCTCTCTCTCTCTCTCTCTCTCTTTGTTATTTGAAGGTCACATTTAAACTGAATTGGAAACTTTTCACCAGGCCTTCATAATTTATTTTTGGTACTTTTTAAATGCCATTTATGCATATATTTTATTGTTTTAGCCTTTCAATATTAAATTAAAGAAATCCACTATAGAAATACAAATTATTACATTTAAAACCATGATCATTTAAACAAAGAGTCAAATAAACATAAACCATTTCAATTTTTATTGTGATTTTTTTAATACATTTTTCAAAAATTACGAATGTTCAATTGTTGTGACGTCATTTAAACCACAAACAATTTTGCCTCTAATAAAGTTTTTTTTATTTTTTTTATTTTGTTTACTTGTTAACCAAGTCGACAAAAGTGTCAGTGAACAGCATGCTTGAGATGAAATATGAGACAAGTGATGTTTAAAGTAAAACTTGAGCAGATTTATTGGGGAAAATATCTAATCAAGCAGTAATTTTGCCAAATTGCAAAATGTGTGAAAATATTTTTATTTAATTATTTGATACATAAAATGTTATCTATGGAATTAGCCTAGCAAGGCAAAGGAGAACTTGGCCACTTTATTTAAAAAATATTTAAAATGTTCCATCACCATCATTTACACCATGAAATTCTATTAAACACAATACAGAGATTGGGATATGCTGGAACTGAATGCCATGAAAATCTTTTGGTTCCAGTAGTTTGTTTTTAAATATAATGAATCTGACTTAATAACCAGATTTTGTTCTTGATTCCAAACTCTCTCTCCCAACATCTCTAAACTCTCCACAAGAGCACCTCTAAACATTGTGTGGTCTGTTAGATCTCTGTGCAAACACCTCAACTATCAGTCCTGCTCAGATTAGCCTCAAACAAATTGCTCATGTCATGGATTCATTCAGTTGAGTAAAGCTATTTGATAAAGTAACACTTGATTCTACTTGATCTCGCGGTGTCCCATCAGGCTTAGCAATGGATGAAACGCCCCATGAAAAGTGCTTTCTCTGTGAGATTCTGTGGGCAAATTAAGCTAATTTGTCTCTGCAAGACTCTGCAGCCACTCGATGCACACAGCAAGAGTCAATGGAGGAACAAAAAAGGAGACAAGGAGAAAGCAAACAAACAGAGAGGAGAGAAACATGTCATTCTGTCGGACATGTCAACTCATACTGTCCAAGAACGTCGGGATTGGTCTTTAGCATTGATTGATGGAGGCCAACTGGGGCCTGGTTAAGAAAGAGAGGAGAAGTGTGGATCTATATAACTCTTCAAGGTGTCAAATGCACTGAATTACTGAGTGAAATGAAAGAGACACAGTACTGAAAGTAAAATGAGGGCAGAGACTGCAAAAAGAGGCTTCTCAAAAAACATTAACTGAGGGCCTGCCCTGCAAAAAAAAAAAAAAAAAAAAAAAAAAAAAATTTTTTAAATAAACCAGTCTAAGTTGGTCTCAGCTGGTTTAAGATGATTCAGCTGGACTCCCAGTAAAGAAAAAAAGTTTCTTTTATAATCTCGTATAAAAATGTAATAACTCATATTACGGATGTGCATGACCCCCCCCCCCCCCCCCCACCACACACACACACACACACACACACACACACACACACACACACACACACTCTTGTCAGTTGCTTAAATTAGTTCACATATACTATATAGTCTAGTCAAAAAAGAGATAATAATGTTGACATATTATAAAGATGTGTAATTTGTCAACATTTTGAACAATATTGAACAGCACACTATATGGTAAATGTGAACTAATTTAAGCAAAGTAAAGTCAAACCCATGGGTGGGGTCAATGAGCATCAACAGGTTAAATGTTTTTTGAACGTTGTTTCATATTGTCTATAAGCAGTAGTGTAGTTGCATGGAAGGAAGCTCTTTTTTTATTATTATTATTATTCACTGTCTTCATTTCTATACTTTTTCTGACCTTATATTCTTATATAGTAAGTTTTCTTTACTTTAATCATTTTCAGCCCTGCTCTTCAAGCACTTTAAATTTGTCATTTTCTCTCTCCAGCACCTCTTCAACTCTGTGATGTTCACTAAAGCATCTCTCGATCTTCGCAGCTGCTGTGCTGAGAGCACAACTCAGCAGAAACACAGGTCCAGAGGAGAACGGTAGAGCACAACTCAGCGCTTCCTCAATAATTCCCCTACAAACCCCTCTAACCACACCCAAACACATGAAAAGACACATGAAGACATATTACACCTGCCCAATTGAGCTGGGCAATACAGCTAAATATATATATATATATATATATATATATATATATATATATATAAGCATTTTATTAGGAACACCTGTACACTTCTTATTCATGCGATTATCTAATTAGCCAATAGTGTGGCAGCAAAGCAGTGCATAAAATCATGCAGATACGGGTCAAAAGCTTCAATTAATGATCACATCAACCATCAGAATGGGGGGAAAAAAATTATCTCAGTAATTTCGACTGTGGTATGATTGTTAGTGCCTGACGGGCTGGTTTGAGTATTTCTGTAACTGCTGATCTCCTGGAATTTTCACGCACAACAGTCTCTAGTGTTTACTCAGAATGCACAACACATCGAACCTTGTAGCAAAAGGGCTACAACAGCAGTCCACGTCAGGTACTTTATTAGGACCACAGTATTCCTAATAAAGTTCTCAGTGAGTGTATATATACATATACAAACACACACACACACACACACACACACACAACACACACACATATATATATATATATATATATATATATATATATATATATATATATATATATATATATATATATACAGTGGTGGCCAAAAATATTGGCACCCTTAGTAAATATGTGCAAAGAAGGCTGTGAAAAACAAGTCTTTATTGTTTATCCTTTTGATCTTTCATTCAAAATATTTACAAAAATATATTCTCTAATGGATATAAAACAATTGCAAACACAACACAAGTTTTATCAAAAAACTAATATTTGTTTGTCAAATATATGTGTGGCACAATTATTGGTACCCTTTTATTCAATACTTTGTGCAACCTCCCTTTGCCAAGATAACAGCTCTGAGTCTTCTCCTATAATGCATAATGAGGTTGGAGAACATATGGCAAGGGATCTGAGACCATTCCTCCATACATAATCTCTCCAGATACTTCAAATTCCAAGGTCCACATTGCGGACCCTCCTCTTTAGTCCACAGGTTTTCTATGGGGTTCAGGTCAGGAGACTTGGATGGCCATGGCAGAATCTTGATTTTATGGTCAGTGAAGCATTTTTGTGTTGATTCTGATGTGTGTTTTGTCTTGCTGGAAGATCCAACCAGGGCCTATTTTAAGCTTTCTGGCTGAGGCAGTCAGGTTTTGATTTTTTTTTTTTAATCTGTTGATTTTTGAGAGAGTCCATGATGCCATGTAGCCAAACAAAATGTCCAGGACCTCTGGCATAAAAACAGCCCCACAATGTTAAAGATCCACCACCATATTTACCGTGGCCATGAGGTACTTTTCCATATGGCTACCTCTCTGTGTGCGCCAAACCCATCTCTGGTGTTTGCTGAAAAAAAGCTCTATTTTTGTTTTATCTGACCATAGAACCTGGTCCCATTTGAAGTTCTAATAGTGTCTGGCAAACGTCATGGTTACTTGTGTAACCTCCGTTCCCTGATGGAGGGAACGAGATGTTGTGTCGATGTTGTGACACTAGGGGTCACTCTTGGGAGCCCGAGACACCTCTGGTCTTTGATAAAAGGCCAATGAAAATTGGCGAGTGGTATTTGCATGCCACTCCCCTGGACATACGGATATAAAAGGAGCTGGTGTGCAACCACTCATTCAGGTTTTATGCTGAGGAGCCGATATAAGGTCCGGCCATTTCAGCGGGTAGTTCAGCGCTGTGGCAGAAGGGACACAAAATCCATGACGTTCCCTATCTGTCATTCACTCGACGTTGTGTCGATGTAGTGACACTAGGGGTCCCTATATGAAACGCCACAATTGGCTGAACTGTGTTACGTGAACTGGCAGTGTGTGGTGGGCAGACTACTGTGTGCCTCATAGCCAGCACACCAGGTCGACACGTTACCTCCCCCAACATAGTTATGAGTGTCGAATGGCCCTTTGGGGACAAGTCGACTACTCAAGAGATAGAGACAGGCTTAACCCAGTCGTGGCCTCTTTTCCCCTTCTCTTTTTCCACTCCCTAAAAAAGAAGGGGGATTACCCGACTGGGCCGCCAGGTCTAGTCAGAGGGTGTCCCTCCCAAGGGAAAGACACCGCGGAGACCACACCTCGCCCAAAGAAGGGGGGGGGGGGATATTTAAGTGGAATAATACGTCACATGGTCTTTCCAACCATGTGGAGATTCTTCAAGGTAGATCCTGCCCAACGATCCTGGAGGAGTTACTACAAACATGGAGACTGGGGCAGAGGGGCTCTGCCCAAAGGAAGACACAGTTTGCAAATAGGGAAACGAATTAGCGGAAGATATATATCACATGGGGTTAGCCTTACAGGGAACCGTCACATGCGGAGCACCTACCCCAGAACAGGACTCTTAGCACGTGTACTGGGCCGGCAGCGAGTCTCTCTGAAAACTCGACTGCCACATGGCTCGGAGGAAGTCAACCAGGGAACAAAGTTTGTGAACACTACTGGGAATTAATGGCGCACATCTTCAGATCAAAGGGAGGTGGAAGGCGCTATGTGCAAGCGATACACCCGGCCGGCTATCCCGGGCTTATCCGCTTGTATTGCGTGCCACTACCTGGGACGAAACCGGTTCCACCCGGAGGTTGTAGAACCTTGCAAAGGTGTTGGGTGTTGCCCAGCCTGCTGCTCTGCAAATGTCTGTTAGAGAAGCACCCCTGGCCAGGGCCCAGGAAGCTGCTACACCCCTGGTAGAATGGACTCGTAGCCCTACCGGGGGCGGCATGTCCTGGGTGTGATATGCCACAGTTATGGTGTCAATGAGCCAGTGGGTGATCCTCTGCTTGGAGACAGTGCTTCCTTTCCGCTGTGCACCAAAGCAGACAAAGAGCTACTCGGAGATCCTAAAGCTCTGCGTGCGATCCAAATAGATGCGTAAAGCGTGCACCGGACACAGCAACGACAGGGCTGGGTCTGCCTCCTCCTGGGGCAGTGCTTGCGGGCTCACCACCTGGTCCCTAAAAGGGATGGTGGGAACCTTGGGCACATAGCCCGGTCGGGGTCTCAGGATCACGTGAGAGTAACCCGGACCAAACTCCAGGCATGTTTCGCTGACAGAGAACGCTTGCAGGTCTCCTATCCTCTTGATGGAAGTGAGTGCAGTCAGGAGAGCAGTCTTTAAAGGAGAGTGCCTTGAGCTTGGCTGACTGCAAAGGCTCAAAGGGAGCTCTCTGTAGACCCTGAAGAACTACAGAGAGGTCCCATGAGGGAACGAGGCATGGTCTGGAGATACTCAGCCTCCTGGCGCCTCTTAGTAACCTGATGATCAGGTCGTGCTTCCCTAAGGACTTACCGTTGACTGCGTCATGGTGTGCTGCTATGGCGGCAACGTACACCTTCAAGGTGGAAGTGGACAGCCTCCCTTCCAACCTCTCCTGAAGGAAGGAAAGCACTGATCCGACTGCGCATCTCTGGGGGTCTTCCTGTCGGGAAGAACAACACTTAGCGAACAGACGCTACTTAAAGGCATACAGGCGCTTCGTAGAGGGGGCCCTAACCTGAGTGATCGTGTCTACCATCGCAGTTGGTAGACTGCTTAGGTCCAGGGGCCAGACATGGAGATTCCAGAGGTCTGGTCATGGGTGCCAGAGGGTGCCCCGTCCCTGAGAAACAAGGTCCATCCTCAGGGGAATTCACCAGGGGGGGCTGTCGCGAGGAGCGTGAGGTCCAAGAACCATGTCTGGGTGGGCCAGTAGGGTACTACCAGGATGACCTGCTCCTTGTCCTCCCTGACCTTGCAGAGGGTCTGTGCAAGTAGGCTCACTGGGGGAAACACATATTTGCACAGGCCAGGGGGCCAGCTGTGTGCCAGCGCATCTATGCCGAGGGGAGCCTCGGTGAGGCCGTACCAGAGTGGGCAGTGGGAGGATTCTTGGGAGGCGAACAGGTCCACCTGTGCCCGTCCGAACCGACTCCAAATCAGCTGGACCACCTGAGGGTGGAGTCTCCACTCTCCCCTGAGGGTAACCTGCCGTGACAGCGTGTCCGCTGTAATGTTGAGGTTGCCCGGGATGTGAGTGGCTCACAGCAACTTGAAGTTCTGCTGACTCCAGAGGAGGAGTTGGAGGGCGAGTTGTGACATACATTTAGAGCACAGACCGCCTTGGCAGCTGACATATGCTACCGTTGCCATGTTGTCTGTCTGAACTAACATGTGCTACCCTGGATCAATGGCCAAAATCTCCACAGGGCGAGCAGAATTGCCAACAACTCGAGGCAGTTAATGTGCCAATGCAGTCGCGGGCCCGTCCACAGGCGGGTTTCAGTGGAACCGCTGTTTTCTGTTTGAACGCCTTCAAACAGGCCAGCACCAACTGGGTGTGCTCGTTCGTAAGGCGCGCCATCAAAGAGACTGAGTCCAGCTCCATACCGAGAAAGAGATGCTCCGAACTGGGAGGAGCTTCCTCTTTTCCCAGTTTACCCGAAGCCCTAGTCGGCTGAGGTGTGAGAGCACCAAGTCGCTGTGTGCGCACAACATGTCTCGAGAGTGAGCTAGGATTAGCCAGTCGTCGAGATAGTTGAGAATGCGAATGCCCACCTCCCTTAACGGGGCAAGGGCAGCCTCTGCGACCTTTGTGAAGACGCGAGGAGACAGGGACAGGCCGAAAGGGAGGACTTTGTACTGATACGCCTGACCCTCGAATGCAAACCACAGGAAGGGTCTGTGTCGAGGAAGGATCGAGACGTGGAAGTACGCGTCCTTCAGGTCTACCGCCGCGAACCAATCTTGATGCCGGACGCTCGCCAGAATGCGTTTTTACATCAGCATCTTGAAAGGGAGTCTGTGTAAGGCCCGGTTCAGTACTCGCAGGTCCAAGATTGGCCGCAACCCACCGCCTTTTTCGATACGATGAATTAGGGGCTGTAAAACCCCTTCTTCATCTCAGCTGGAGGGACAGGTTCTATCGCGGCCTTACGTAGGAGGGTAGCAATCTCTGTGTGCAAGGTAGCTGCGTTTTCGTTCTTGACCAAGGTGAAGTGAATACCGCTGAACCTGGGCGGGCGCCTGGCGAACTGAATTGCGTAGCCGAGTCGGACAGTCCGGATCAGCCATCGCAACGGATTGGAAAGTGCAAGCCACGCATCCAATTTCTGCACAAGGGGGACCAAGGGGACAACATCGTCGGACATACCAGCAGGTGGGGCCTCACGGCGGGGCGGAGCTCGAGGTGCCACACCACGTCGTGGCCGTGCTGAGTCTAGGGACATCGAAGCACTTACCTGGCTCATTGTGACCACCCCCGGAACAGCCTGGGATGGGGGAGGAAGAGGCCTGTCCTCGTAACCCGTGGAGACTGCCACATCGGGGGCGGCTGTGTGCCACAGCTGGATGCTCAGGGGCGGAAGGACCACCGCTAGAGCGCCAATCCTGCAAGGAAAAACCCGTGGACGGTAGTCGTGATGATGACCGTGCATACCGGGTATGTGACCCAGGGAGGAAGGAAACCGCTCTTTTTCTGAACTGTTGGGTACCGCAGCCAATTGGGCATGTGGCGAAATCAAACAAAAAGGCAACAAAAGATTTTCCACCTGGCCCACCATTGGGGGATGGAGTGGTCTTCTTACTAGCTCCAGGTGAGTGGGTTCCTTCGTCCTTGGGTCGCCCATCTCAGGGGCGCTTTGATGACCACCATGGGTTCTTAGGTGCTGACTGTGAGACGGGTGGCATCTTCTTCCTGTGGTGGGCTACACGCCGGGGCCAGGCCGAAGGGGCAGGGGGACACCCTTGGCGACGAGCAGACGGGGTGTGGGATCTTGAGCCGTGCCGGGGTAGGATGTGCCAAATAGCCTCCATCTGCTGCTTCACCGCCGAGAACTGCCGTCCTCAACGGTGTCACCGAATAGGCCAGCTTGGGAAATGGGGGCAGCAAGAAACCGTGTCTTGTCGGCCTCACCCATCTCGACCAGGTTGAGCCAAAGGTGGCGCTCCTGGACCACTAATGTGGCCATCGTCCTCCCGAGAGACCGTGTCGTGACCTTCATCGCTCGGAGTGCGAGGTCGGTCGCCGAGTGCAGTTCCTGCATCAAATCTGGGGCGGAACTACCCTCATGCAGTTCTTTCAATGCCTTGGCTTGGTGGACCTGGAGGAGAGCCATGGCGTGCAGGGCAGAGGCGGCTTGTCCAGCAGCGCTGTAGACTTTAGCCATCAGGGACAACGTGAGCCTACAGGGCTTGGACGGGAGCTTAGGGGTCTGTGCCAGGTGGCAGCGCTCTGCGGGTATAGGTACACCACGAGTGCCTTATCCGCCTGGGGAATCGCCATATAGCTCCTGGCCACCCCGCCATCGAGGGTAGTGAGAGCGGGGGAACTGCAGAATTGGGGCCGGGCAGTAAAAGGTGCCTCCCATGATTTCGTCAGCTCCTCGTGCACTTCCGGGAAGAAAGGCACTGAAGTGGGGCATGGCTGCTTTGAGCAGCACCGCGAGCCCAGGAACCAATCATCAAGCCGCGAGGTTTCAGGGGAGAGCTGAGGGTTCCACTCTAACCCAACGCTTGCGGCCGCCCGGGAAAGCATGTCCGTCATTTTGGCATCAGCCTGTGACTGGGCAATCGTCCCCGAGGGGGGGAGCCCAGCTGAGGCTTCAGCATCCGACTGGACAAACCCGCTCTCTAATGCTGCACTCGAGAGCTCATCATCTTCGCGGGCTCCAAACAAGAAGCCAGACTCGCCGTGAGACGAGCCGGCGAACTCATCTGGGAGCCCGACTGGGGCAGACGAGCGTGCTGGGGAGTGGGAGATCTGCGGTGGGATACCCGGCGGAGGCGATCCATTGGGGTCCTCAAATCGCCCCCGTTGCTAGCCGCGCTGGCCTCATACCCGTAGTTAGAAGGACCGAGGCGGGGAGCCGCTGGGGTGGCTTGCTTTCTTATGAAAGCTTATGAAAGCAAGCCGCGACCGCAACGTTGCCATGGTCATGTTCTCGCAATGAGAACATGAACCATCCACATACGCTGCCTCCGTGTGGGTCGCGCCCAGACACGAAAGACAGTGATCATGGCCATCCGAAGTTGAGAGATAACGACCGCAACCAGGAATAACACACAATCGGAAAGGCATATTTAAAAAGACGCTTCTTTAAAAAGACGTTCCATGTGTTTTAGAGAAAAATACTCTTCTAGAGGAAAAGCTCTTTCAGAAAATATGCTCTCTTTGTTTTCTGCCGAAGCACCCAGGTGCGTTCTCTGCAGTGCACCAGTGCAGAGGAGGGAGAAGCCGCTGAAATGCACCGTCAGATCCAGCAGAGGTGAATGAACAGTAGTATTCAGCTCAGTGAGCATGACCGTTCGGCTCCGAAGAGAAAATCTGAATGAGTGGTTGCATACCAACTCCTTTTATACCCGTATATCCGGGGGAGTGGCATGCAAATACCACTCGCCAATTTTCATTGGCCTTTTATCAAAGACCAGAGGTGTCTCGGGCTCTCAAGAGTGACCCCTAGTGTCACTACATTGACACAACGTCGATTGAGTGACAGATAGGGAACTGAAGATGCTTGAATTTGTTGTTGGATGAGAGCAGAATCTTTTTTCTTGAAACCCTCCGAAACAACTTGTTGTGATGTAGGTGATGTCTGATTGTAGTTTTGGAGACTTTCTGACCCCAAGACAAAACTAATTTTTGCAATTCTCCAGCTATGATCCTTGGAGAATTTTTGGCCACTCGAACCATCCTCCTCACCATGCTTGGAGACAATATATACATGTGTCATCTTCCAGGTCGATTCTTAACATCTCCAGTTGATTTAAATTTCTTAATTATTGCCCTGATGGTTGAAATGGGTATTTTCAATGTTTTAGCTATTTTCTTATAGCCATTTTCCATTTTGTGAAGCTCAACAACCTTTTGCCGCACATCATAACTTTATTCTTTGGTCTTACCCTTTCTGATAGATGACTAAGGGAATTTGGCTTGTGTGTTATTTCATATTTATACCCCTCTGGAACAGGAAGTCATGGCTGAACAATTTCATTTTCCTAGTCACCCAGGTGTACTAAAAATGTAAAATATGAATGGGAATATACTTCAGATATATTTTACTCATAAGAATTTCTATGGGTGCCAATAATTGTGCCACACATATATTTGACAAAAAATATTAGTTTTTTGATAAAAATTGTGTTGTGTTTGCAATTGTTTGATATCCCTTAGAGGATATATTTTTGTGAATATTTTGAATGAAAGATCAAAATGATAAACAATAAAGATATATTTTTCACAGACTTCTTTGCACATATTTACCAAGGGTACCAATATTTTTGGCCACCACTGTGATATATATATATATATATATATATATATATATATATATATATATATATATATATATATATATATATAGCAAAATCACTGAAAACAAATCAGGAATAATGTTTTTATGTTGTATTTTTTTCAAAATCAGTGGAACCATCATTTCAACCATACAGCCATTTTGGCAATTAGATTTAAAATATGTAATGCAAGAATTAAAACAAAAATGAAATTAAAAATAATCAAAGAATGTTTTCCACACTGTTTTTCACTAAATGACTACAAGGAATAATGAATCCTTTAAATGTATACTGTATGCAGCATTACAAAAAATACATAGTGATAAACAGCAATATTTACCTACAAACTATATATTTTTACCATAAAAAATGTTAAAAAAAAAAAAGTTAAAAATAAAATAAAATATAATAATAATAATAATAATAATAATTATAAATATATATATATACACACACACTACCGGTCAAAAGTTTTGAAATACTTCACTGAAATGTTTCTCATGATCTTAAAAGTCTTTTGATCTGAAGGTGCTTAAATGTTTTAAATTAGTTTTGTACACAAAAATATAATTGTGCCACCATATTAATTTATTTCATTATAAAACTAAAAATGTAATTAAAAAAAAAAAAAAAAAAAAAAAGGTTTTTGAAATTGATGACTTGGACCAAATAATAAAGAAAAGCAGCCAATAAGTGCCCAACATAGACTCCTTCAATACTGTTTAAAAAGCATCCCAGGGTGATACCTCAAGAAGTTGGTTGAGAAAATGTCAAGAGTACATGTCTGCAAATTCTAGGCAAAGGGCGACTACTTAGAAGATGCTAAAATATAACAGTTTTGATTTATTTTGGATTTTGTTTAGTCACAACATAATTCCCATATTTCCATTTATGTTATTCCATAGTTTTTATAACTTTACTATTATTCTAAAATGTGAAGAAAAAAAAAATATAATAAAGAATGAGTAAGTGTTTCAAACGTTTTGACCGGTAGTGTTAATAATTTATATATACAGTTGAAGTCAGAAGTTTACATACACTTATGTTGAAGTCATTAAAACTCATTTTTAACCACTCCACAGATTTAATATTAGCAAACTATAGTTTTGGCAAGTCATTTAGGACATCTACTTTGTGCATGGCATGAGTAATTTTCCCAACAATTGTTTACAGACAGATTGTTTCACTTTTAATTGACTAGTTAACTGTACCTTTAAGCAGCTTGGAAAATTCCAGAAAATGATGTCAAGCCTTTAGACAATTAGCCAATTAGCTTCTGATAGGAGGTGTACTGAATTGGAGGTGTACCTGTGGATGTATGTTAAGGCCTACCTTCAAACTCAGTGCCTCTTTGTTTGACATCATGGGAAAATCAAAAGAAATCAGCCAAGGCCTCAGAAAAAAAAAAAAGAAAAAAAAAAAAACTGTGGACCTCCACAAGTCTGGTTCATCCTTGGGAGCAATTTCCAAATGCCTGAAGGTACCTGTAGCAGGGCAGAGGGTGGGTCCGTGTCGTGATTCCGCACACCCGGCCCCTAATAAGGCTGATTAAGCCTGAGAGGGATAAGGCCGAACGGAGACGGCAATATGTCAGAGAGAGAGAGTTACGGACAGCTGTCCGACACCTGTGTGTTTGTGCTTTTGTTTTAGTTAATCATTCAATATTATTTATATTCTCGCCTCCTCCTTTCCATTGATGTGTTACAGTACCACATTCATCTGTACAAACAATAGTACTCAAGTATAAACACCATGGGACCACGCAGCCATCATACAGCTCAGGAAGGAGTTTGGTGCAAAAAGTGCAAATCAATCCCAGAACAACAGAAAGGACCTTATGAAGATGCTGGAGGAAACAGGTAGACACGTATCTATATCTACAGTAAAACAAGGCCTATATCGACATAACCTGAAAGTCTGCTCAGCAAGGAAGAAGCCATTGCTACAAGAGCCAGACTACAGTTTGCAAGTGCACATGGGGACAAAGATATTACTTTCTGGAGAAATGTCCTCTGGTCTAATGAAACAAATATTGAACTGTTTGGCCATAATGAACATCGTTATGTTTGGAGGAAAAAGGGTGAGGCTTGCAAGCCGAAGAACACCATCCCAACCGTGAAGCATGTGGGTGGCAGCATCATGTTGTGGGGGTGCTTTTGTGCAGGAGGGACTGGTGCATTTCACAAAATGGATAGCATTATGAGGAAGGAAAATCATGTGGATATATTGAAGCAACATCTCAAGACATCAGCCATGAAGTTAAAGCTCAGTCGCAAATGAGTCTTCCAAATGAACAATAACCCCAAGCATACCTCCAAAGTTATGGCAAAATGGCTTAAGGACAACAAAGTCAAGGTATTGGAGTGGTCATCACAAAGCCCTGACCTCAATCTGACCTCAATTTGTGGGCAGAACTGAAAAAGCATGTGCGAGCAAGGAGGCCTACAAACCTGACTCAGTTACACCAGTTCTGTCTGGAGGAATGGGCCAAAATTCCAGCAACTTAAGAAGCTTGTGGAAGGCTACCCAAAATGTCTGACCCAAGTTAAACAATTTAAAGGCAAAGCTACCAAACACTAACAAAGTGTATGTAAACCTCTGACCCACTGGGAATGTGATGAAAGAAATAAAAGCTGAAATAAATAATTATCCCTACTATTATTCTGACATTTCACATTCTTAAAATAAAGTAGTGATCCTAACTGACGGGGAATGTTTTCTATGATTAAATGTCAGAAATGTGAAAAACTGAGTTTAAATGTATTTGGCTAAGGTATATGTAAACTTCTAACTTCAACTGTATATATATGTCTTGTCATGTGATATTCTGTTTCCCTCATGGTCATGTGTCTTGTTCTCATTGGTTTATTGTCTTGTTATCTTGTTATTAGTTAAGTCTTGTCATTGGTTGTCTTTGTCATGCGTTTCCCTTGTCAGTGTATTTAAGCCCTCTTGTTTGCATTAGTCCCTTGTCGAGTATTGTTGGTTGTAACTCTGTTTCCTTGTCCAGTCTATCCGGTTCTTAGTCAAGTCTAGTCATTTATCTTTGTTTTATTCCAATACCAGCACTGTAAATAAACTGCATTTGGGTTCACACTTCAGCTACTTCATCTCCATCTGTTCCTGTCTTCAGCCTGCCAGAATGTTACTACATATATATATATATATATATATATATATATATATATATATATATATATATATATATATATATATATATATATACAGTTGTGCTCAAAAGTTTGCATACCCTGGCAGAAATTGTGAAATTTTGGCATTGATTTTGAAAATATGACTGATCATGCAAAAAACCTGTCTTTTATTTAAGGATAGTGATCATATGAAGCCTTTTATTATCACATAGTTGTTTGTCTCCTTTTTAAATCATTATGATAACAGAAATCATCCAAATGGCCCTGATCAAAAGTTTACATACCCTTGAATGTTTGGCCTTGTTACAGACACACAAGGTGACACACACAGGTTTAAATGGCAATTAAAGGTTAATTTCCCACACCTGTGGCTTTTTAAATTGCAATTAGTGTCTGTGTATAAATAGTCAATGAGTTTGTTAGCTCTCACGTGGATGCACTGAGCAGGTAGAAAAGAACTGTCAAAAGACCTGTGTAACAAGGTAATGGAACTTTATACAGATGGAAAAGGACATAAAAATATATCCAAAGCCTTGAAAATGCCAGTCAGTACTGTTCAATCACTTATTAAGAAGTGGAAAATTCGGGGATCTCTTGATACCAAGCCAAGGTCAGGTAGACCAAGAAAGATTTCAGCCACAACTGCCAGAAGAATTGTTCAGGATACAAAGAAAAACTCACAGGTAACCTCAGGAGAAATACAGGCTGCTCTGGAAAAAGACAGTGTGGTTGTTTCAAGGAGCACAATACAACTTGAACAAACACGATACTTGAACAAAAATGAGCTGCATGGTCGAGTTGCCAGAAAGAAGCCTTTACTGCACCAATGCCACAAAAAAGCCCGGTTACAATATGCCTGACATCACCATGACATGCCTCACAGCTTCTGGAGCACTGTAATTTAGAGTGACAAGACAAAAATAGAGCTTTATGGTCACAACCATAAGCGCTATGTTTGGAGAGGGGTCAACAAGGCCTATAGTGAAAAGAATACCATCCCCACTGTGAAGCATGGTGGTGGCTCACTGATGTTTTGGGGGTGTGTGAGCTCTAAAGGCACGGGGAATCTTGTGAAAATTGATGGCAAGATGAATGCAGCATGTTATCAGAAAATACTGGCAGACAATTTGCATTCTTCTGCACGAAAGCTGCGCATGGGACGCTCTTGGACTTTCCAGCACAACAATGACTCTAAGCACAAGGCCAAGTTGACCCTCCAGTGGTTACAGCAGAAATAAGTGAAGGTTCTGGAGTGGCCATCACAGTCTCCTGACCTTAATATCATCGAGCCACTCTGGTGAGATCTCAAATGTGCGGTTCATGCAAGACGGCCAAAGACTCTGCATGACCTGGAGGCATTTTGCAAAGACGAATGGGAAGCTATACCACCTGCAAGAATTTGGGGCCTCATAGACAACTATTACAAAAGACTGCACGCTGTCATTGATGCTAAAGGGGGCAATACACAGTATTAAGAACTAAGGGTATGCAGACTTTTGAACAGGGGTCATTTCATTTTTTTCTTTGTTGTCATGTTTTGTTTTATGATTGTGCCATTCTGTTATAACCTACAGTTGAATATGAATCCCATTAGAAATAAAAGAAATGTGTTTTGCCTGCTCACTCATGTTTTCTTTAAAAATGGTACATATATTACCAATTCTCCAAGGGTATGCTAACTTTTGAGCACAACTGTATATATATATATATATATATATATATATATATATATATATATATATATATATATGTGTGTGTGTTTTCTTTTTTTTTTTTTTTAATATACAGTTTGTAGGTAAATATAGCTGTTTATCACTATGAATTTGTATAATACATAGTGATAAACCCTAACCCTTCACTGAAATATTCATTGGACACTTCATAGAAAAGAATCAAACTTACGAAGTGTAAATCCTTTTCTGGTTTTCCGCTTTTGAAGTTTAAATAAGATACGCAACTGAAACCCTCAAGTCGCAAGACAAAGGATCATGAAACTAGTGTATTGACACTATTTAGGAAATTACCCTTAAAATCATTAACCTTACTTAATAGAATTTGAGAGTTTTTACAAGTGTGAGATTTATTTTGTGATTATTTTGTATTATGTAAATTGGGTAATTTGGTTTGCTGTTTATGGGTGATGCAATGGTGATGTTATGAATATGTATGGGGAATTGGCGTGCTGACATGCGCAGTTATTGTTATGTGTGAAAAAGGGACATGCGCAGTGAGAGAGGGGAGAGGTGAAGCGAGCGTGACTGCAGTGTGTGCCTCACCATATGAGCGCTGACAAATAAAATAATCAGTAAAGTTCCATATTTCCGTGTATGCCTGCATTAATACGTTGGACCCATTTACAAGAGACTGGAGCTTCCTCCTATGTTCCACAGCCCCTCATACACAAGCAATATAGTGTCTTTCATTCAGAATAAGTCAGTTTCATTGAGCCAACATCATTTATTTGGATTAGGTCAAAGAAATGTACTACAGTAGTTTGAACTCAACTTAAGTTCGGCACACTCAGTTTACTAAGGTTTTATTCAATTTATTTTCAAATTTTTCTTTGGCTCAAATTAATTTATTTTATAATCATTAGTATATGCTCGGTGGGCAAGTGTAAGGATAGTGAAACTGTTGTACTGTCAATTTAATTGCATCTGCTTGCAGAGCTAAGCAGCACTAAAATCAAGTATCACTTGAAAGTGAAAGTCCATCCTCAAGCTAAGCACAACCGCCATTCTTCACAATGGCAGCCCCAAAAACTCCAGCACAACAGACACTCTTTTTAAATACCAATATAACAAAATATTAAACATTAACAAATCATGCTCAAAAACATAAAATAACACTTCATTTCAACACTTGTTCTCCCTATCCAGTTCCATGCAAAGAATGCTGGGAAATGGAAATCCCCTGCCCAGTTTTATCAATGCTACATTAACACCACAAAAAGTTTTCATGCAGTCCCAACTCAAATGGATAGAACGCAATAAATTCAAGTTGTGACAAAATGATCTAGAATTGTGTCGCTTTAGTTTATTTTAATAAAGTAAAATGCACAAGCAGCAAAGATTATTAAAAATGCACATAAACATCATTGCATTATTAACAATTTTGCTTATTTTTATGCCAGAAAAATCACATACAGTATATCATAAATATCTGATATATCGCCCTGCACTACAGCCCACCCACATGTGCAATATCAAACACACACACACACACACACACACACACACACACACACAGAGATCTTTTCATGAGTATGGTCTAAATTCCCCTGCAGTGTCCCCCAGAGTGAGTTATTTCTGCACGTGTTCATATGTACCTGCAAAACCTCCGATGATGCCTTTATTTATTTATTTATTTCCAAAGGCGATGTTTCATAAGCCATACTGAATGCGAGATCTGCATGTCTGTTTACTATGCACCACTTAGAAAAAGAGAATGCTCTCTAACAAGAACGGAGAGAATAATACATTTATTATTTTGCCAAGATGGAACAAGATGCAGTTTGGTGCAAAGAAAGTTGAAGCGGCATTTTCCCGGCATCTTTCTTCTCTTTGCTTGTTGTGTGAAGTTTGTGGAGGTGTGTCAGATGGCGCGTAGGACTGTCCTGTCAGCGCCTGATTTAATTCATTCTGCCTGCGCAACAGTGTGTGATAAAACAATGGCAAAATGCGATAAACTGTAAAACTATATGCGCTCAAAACCAATGAGTTTATGAAAATATTAATAAAATAATTAATGATAATAATACGTCAACATTTATTGCCAGCCTGTAATATAAAGAAGCATAATGAAGTGGCTTATACCAGAAGTGGTACATTCAAGGTTAATAATGACGCCGCCATAGTTTCGCTGAAAAATAAGGTGGATACCATGGTAAACATATACAAAAAACTGGTTATAGCTACTGTACTGTATTTGTCTTATTTTTGTTTTTGTTTATATAGCTATAAAATTAAATATACAAATAATATAAGAAGTGCCTGTGCGCTGCTTTAAAGTTCAGACATTTGTGTGTGTGTGTGTGTGTGTGTGTGTGTGTGTGTGTCAAGAGCATTGTCACCTTATGTAAACGGCTGCGTGCAGTGCACAGGATGATCACGATTATGTGTTGACTGTGAGTATATGGGTTTCTAAACTGTTATGGTGCTTCTGTGTTAGTCTGGCTGTCTGTTTCAGTAAACAAACGTATCATATGCTTGAAAACACTGTTTTAGATGCTGTTTGTGTGAATGGCAACCGCATGTTCACCTAATAATGAGACGGCTACATGCACAGAATGACCGTGCTGTGTTTACTGGTAGTAAACTGATATTGTGGTACTTGGTGACAATTTGGCTGTCTGTTACATAAAATAAATGTATCATATGCTTGCTTGAAAAGACTTGTTTGAGTAGCTGTTTGTGACGAATGACAATTGCATAACCACTAATGTAAACAAACATGGTCACACACATCGGATAATCGCGCTTGATGTATTGACTGTGCGTAAATGAGCTGTAAACTTTTTATTGTGGTATTTTGGTGATCATTTGGATGTATGAGTATTAAAATAAACGTATCATGTGCTTGAAAAGACTGTATGATTCAATATTTGTGCGAATATGAATGACAGGGGCTTGTTCAGCACATCTTTGTGTGTCGGACAGAAAGCTGATTTGAATCTGGCAGCTTGCAACGTAACTGGCTGTTGCAGAAACACATGTGTGACGCTGTGGGAGCCATTTATTAACCATCACATATGTGTGACAGTACATATGAAAGGGTTAAGGCATAAAACACACCTGTACACAGCCAAACTATCATAAATACTGTATGTACCCTATAGTCATACCTGGAAAGGTCCACTTGGATAGATTACAGCATCTGCCTTCCTCCATTCTGGCCCCTGTTGTCCAGACAGGGTCCAGATAGCAGAATCCACAACTGCTATACTCTTCACCCTCATCAAAACATTGAGTGTTCCTGTAGACAGACAGACAAAAAAGCAGAGCTCTGTTAGTAACTTATACATTTTAAATTGTGTTGTGTTAATTTGATGTTATTGTAAATTGGTATATGTCTCATCACTGTCACGACTGCTATGTTGATCGGAACTGCACCCAAGAATTTCACACACCATTGCACTCGTGTATTTGATTTGATTTTGATCTCTCTCATTTTCTGAGGTTCTCTCTTTCGATCCCTCAAATACAAACTCACACACACATGCACAAACGCACTTATTACTCCAGTAAGTGCTCCAGTAAAGCAGCGCAAGCCTCCGTTGCTAGTTCTAATGTGACGTTTTCGAATTAGCAACAAAGGTTCAGACTGTATTAAAGCAAGACGCTGAATCCATGGCGGAAGAAAGTAGTTCCACTCACAAGAGCGTTTTAGGGACAAAAACCAGAAAATGTCTTGGGATCAAACCCTGAATGATGTCTTAAGGTGTGGTAACTGTGGTATAAGCAGAATAAGTGACTCCGGCCCGTTGAATTGTTGAAAAATAATGCACGGTCACTCCACATTACCACCACGGGTGTGCATTATTTTTAAACAATTCAACGTTCCGTCGTCAATTATTCCTTACATATAGTCTTAGAAAGCCAGACTTTGAATATCACCATAAAGTCTGGTCCATTTTGCAGCTTTATCTGGCCAATAATGATCAACCAATATGTTTTTTATAATGCAGAATGCAGAATAGCCAATGACCAATCTAATGTAAATACATACTTAAAAAATAACTTAATGATGACAAATAAATGATGGGAAAATTCCAGAAACAAAACAATACACAATATTTACACAAATGTTTAATATATTCTGCTGATGTTTCATGAATAAGGTGCATTTTTTATTTATTTTCCATTGTCAAGGTTGTCAGAAGATTTTGGAATTTACATTTGGAGGAACATAAAATTGGTGAAATCAAACACACTTTTATTTTGCACAAATTATTTATTTATGTATTTATATATTTATTTTCAGAAACATGAGCAGAATACATTTGTGTCAATCATTCATATTTTAATTCAAGTAAAATTCAAGTAAATTGTCACATCTTTGTGTAAAAATTACAAATAAATTAGTTCTGCTTGTGTTTCATGAATAAGGTAAAAAATGTACAGACAATACTGAAGAAATGACCATCTAAGGAAAATGTTTCGTATTTTATGGCATGAATTTAATGCAAAGAAATATTTAATAATTGGAACATAAAGTTCTAATACTCTGTTCACTTGCTAATAGGTGCCTCAAACAAATATCTGAATATCTTTAAAATATTTAATATTCTGAACTTCCAAATCCTTTTCAAACTTAGCGACTACAGAAGTTCTTCCTCAGAAGCACTCAGTGTAGCAGTCTGGTACCTTATTAACATGACTTTATAAACAACTTTATAAACATGCCTTATAAACAAGCCAATCAGATTGGTTTTGTGTTGCTCTTGCCATTTGTGTGTGCAAAGTGCACCAGACATACAGTACTGAGAACAGATTGTGGGTGTGGGGGTATGTGTGTGTGTAGTAGTCAAAACACAAAGACAATAAAACAGAGGCATCTTATCCCCTTTGATTATATGTGGCTTAGTATGCTTATTATGAATGTCACTACTTAGATTAGCCATCACAGACATTAAACGCACACAGGCATACACAAACACACACACACTCCTCCGAGATTAGAGAAACGCTTTGACAGAAGGCAGTAAGGCCAAGTGGCACCTTTATGACTCGTGCATTAAATTATTACTCTGACTTTGTGCTTAAGGGAAACCAATATATAATTCAGTTGCACTCTGAGACAGTGAACAAAGAGGGAGAGACAGACAGAGAGAGGGAGAGAGAGAAAGAGAGTGAGAGAGGACAAACTTTTGTAGTGCCTCAAATTATGAACTGGCACAAAGCCATTAAACATTAAAACACGGCCGCACACTAGGAATGGGTATTTACAATGATTTGCTGGCATTATGGTATTAAGCAACATTGTGAATTTTGTAATGATTTTAATGAAGTTTTTATTTGCCCATTGAGTTTCCTAAAGAGTGTCTCATTAGACTATTTTTGCAATCACCACTCGTTTCGCACATTGTGGGTATGACAGTGTTAATACAGATGTTTAATAGTATCTCTAATTTAAATGTAAGTAGCAAAGCAGCACCATAGTGTGTATGTTTGATTCATTTCTGTGAATATTTTGAAACTATCTATTTAACTTTGATTCAGCTACAGTATTTCTTTCCCATCTTGTGTAAGTGGCTGTTTTTTTAACTATTGTCAGCTTGGCCAATCAACTTCAGTGGCAAAAACGACGTTAGAGTTGGTAAGTTTGATTAATTTCCCTTATCAAAAGGTCTGTTTCAATTAATCAATTCAAAACATTTTTTATTTCATCTCATGACTTTGTATCATCACTCATTGTTCACTGATGTCTCCATGTGATGTATGTCATATAATAAATTGTTTTAGTTTAAAATAAATACAGGTAAATATTGCTGTTTATTATGTTCATGTATTGTTAGTAATTAAATATAATACTTCCTTGAACTTTATTGAAAAACAGCTTGGATAACATGGTTTGATTATTTTAATTAGAGTCTTTTAAAGTAATTTTTTAAATAAAATTCTTAAAAAAATACAATTATTATTTTATTTATTTAATTAATTAATATATTTATTTTTTGCATAAAATATATGAAATCTGCTTGACTACAATGACTGTTATGGTTTATCGTAAAATTATGGTTCCTTCGATGGGGGGGGGGGGGGGGACAACAACTTTAAACCATTTTAGATTAAATATCTACAATGCTGCATTGACAAATTGCTTTTAAAGTTCCTTATTTGTAAGTCACTTTGGATAAAAGCATCTGCTATTCAGCAATAACTGAGTGTAAATATAAACATCGAAATACTTTGAATATTGTCAAAAGGCTGAAAAATACTGAGATATATAATTTTAGTTAGATCCCCAAGCTCTGACGCACACACACACACACACACACACACACACACACACATTTCCAAACTGTTACCTGCAGACTGTAACCTCATGACACGCACACACACAAGATAAAAGCAAATGTGACCAACCAACCAAGCTTCACATCTTTACTTATTCAAGAAGAGCAGGTATAAATGAATAACAAGGTGGAGAACAAGCACATTAACATAGCAAACAGATGGTACTCTGACAAAGTGGCACGCTCAAAGTACAAACCACATCGCAATAAACTCATCTCCAGCCGTCTGACCAATATCAGCCCATAACATTAGACACAGTTACATAAACATGTAGAGCCTTACAAAAAAAAATATTTATCTATTAAAGCTGATGTGTGTCATCTTCTGATGTTAAAATACTCTAATACCAGTTTAATGTCAAGAGACAAAAATAAGTAAGCAATTTTTAGGTTGACTTCCTGAAAACTGGAGGAAAACACAACGACTCTAACCCCAAGCGGCTTTGGCTTGGGCATTTCATAACCATCATGGAATTTAATTTCTGTGTGAACTTTTCCTTTCAGCTCATACAAGCCTTTGTGGTGGCAATATTAACAATTACACTGAGTCTGACATTGAGCGAGCACTGTAATAACACTAAGTTCTAAAAACTACCATGGTATAGCCATGTTTGTGAAATAGTACCATGGTACATCAAAATGGTAATCATTCAGTACCATGGTATATGTCAAAGAATATGTCAAAGAACTGTATGATTTAATCACTGTACAATGGTACTGCCACAGTATTTATTTGTAAGGGAAATACACTGTAATATAGCCAGCATGTGTCATTACTGTACAGGTATTACAGTAATCAAAGCGATTCACGGAGAATCAGTGAGCCTTTAACAGGGAAGCCTCGTCACACTATTAGTTTGCTGCCCATGCTGAAAGCATCTGACTCATTTCAATTACCCCAATCATGCTGTAGCGGTGCTCGCTGGGTGATAAATAAACAGAAATTGTGTGCCATTGCATCTTCAAGATGATTACAAACCTTTTGTGAATAATACGGCAGGCACTTAAAATCACCCTTATGTGAAGACCCCTAAAAATAAACGGTTTATCAACCTTAAAAGAAACAATGTAAGTATATGTAGGGACAAGCTCTAAAAAAGACCAGAGGCTCTGAAAAGACCCTTGTGCAGACTCACTGGCATAAGGAGCAAAAGATCCAAACATTAGAGGACTTTGGTTCACCTTGACAAATTCATTCAACTTCAAAATGAGCCGAAGATGGAAGCGGTGGAGGAATGCTAGACAGTGGCAGGCAATTTTAGAGCACGGTTCAAATTAAGTATAGTACACGCTGCTATTTTGGTACCCTGCTGATGCAAACAGCTTAGACCAGCTACAAGTAGCTTGCTGGTCTTAGCTTGACCAGCTTGGTGACAGAGGCTAACATACTGCTGTGTTCACAAGGTTCCACATTGATAGAATGAGCACTTTTGAGGATGAAGTAATCACAAAATTTGTCCAATTTTGCCAGTTTAGTGATATCAAATCTTTTCATCAAAGATGACATCAAAGATATTCAGTGAGGCACGTAGATGAAAGTAAAGCTTATATCCACGAGCAGAGCTGCATTTTCTAGAGCTTTGCTTACTTAGTTATGTCTGTGATTAGTCGCTTAACATGTCAGTTAGATGGTCAAAATTATTATTTGTGCTAAACAACATTATGCCACAAATGCTGTCGTTTGAGCTTAACTTGTATTTAACCTGGAACATTCCTTTAATATGTACTGTATAAATATTGGCAATACATTCTTGTCCACCATCAAATAAAGACCAAGCATGTGTCACTAAACCACAACAAAGACTGATAAAATACTTTGTCAAGCCAAAGCTGTCACAGGGTCACATGCTGAATGATCTAATGGACTGCTGCTGTGATTGACTTCTACTCTAATGGATCCACTGGCTGTTGAACTCTATTGTAATGAACTTCAAGCCTAATAAACTTGCGGTCTAATAGAACATGCTATTGTATTGCTCTGGTTGAAACGTCTAATAGAATACTGCACGTGTAGAGAGTGACAAAACACAATCCATATGGTAAGGAGACCTAGTCAATATGAAATCAAAATTGACCCTGTTTACTGTTTTAATACATGTTCTTATGTTATTGTGGAAAATCCATATTGTCATATTGTCTTATTGTGCACTTTGGGGCCTATTTTAAGAGCGCTAGCGCTAAGCACAGTGCTATGCCATAAGTCATAAGTGCAAAGTCGATGGGCATGGCCATGACGTTTTGGTATTTTCACGCAACAATGCACTAAGTCTAGGCACATGTGGGTTTTGCAATATTGCATGCACAAGGTAATTTAATTTGGAGGGTTTTCTCCAGTTTTTGCAGCGTCTGCGTCCTATTATATAGTCAATTCCCTCAAGCACCAGCAATATAAACAAAGACAGCACATTCATAAGAAGTTGGTAGTGTAAAGGGACTGTATGCAATGAATTAGGAGAATAGAAATATGGACTAACATTATTTTGTGCATTAACTGTGTCCTTATTAAATGGGACACACTCCTTTTGTACGCATGAAAAATGTGGTTCAGCATATGTATGTAGGCTCTGTTAATTTATTGAGAATATAAGTATTATTAATAATTTTCATCTGAAGATACAATTAAACTATAAAATATAGTTAGAAAATATTTCTAAATTCAAATTACTCTTCAAACTAAATGAAAATATAATCAAAATAAAGTGGTAAAGTTGTAAATATAATCATAACAAGTCCAAACATTTTACTCTCTCCAAATTCTTCCACCGGCCCCTTTTGCAGTGACTTAAAAATCACACTACGACAAAAGGTGGAAAGATAACAATACAAATTAGATCATAAATACAATTGTAAATATAAACAGAATAATAATAATAATTGAAACATAAACTATGACCTATAGATAGTTTAACACAAATCTAATACATTTAAAAATTTTATTTCATAAAACGGCTATTGTCAGGGACATAATTTCATGTTCCACCATATTGGACATGAATTTTTATTACAACCTGCTGGTGGAATCTCCAAACTGCAAAGGCAGGAACTGAATTTGGACTTGCGCTGAAAACAGAAGTCGTATTGAAATGTCTTAGTGCAATGACCTATTTCTCAAGAAAACAGCAAACTGCACATTGTGCCACTTCATTACCATACTATACACCCACAGTTTGAGTTAATACACCCAAAGTTAGCGCAAGCACTCCCATCCACACTCACTTGTGCTTTGCGTTGCCATGAATATTGCGCTTAGAATTAGCGCTCTCAGGAAAATTGGATAAGACGTAGTGTATAGTCACAGTGCACTTACGAAAATAGAGCCCTTTATTCCAAAGAAAAAGGTTAGTCTTTGTAATCGCAGTTTTCATTAAAATGTAATGACTTACATTTACCTACTTACCTCCTTGAAAACATTAATTGGGTTGTAAATGCCGTTTCATGTTTCAAATAAAAAATAAAAAAAATTCAAAAACTGATGAAGCAACAGCTGTAAATTGCTTGAATCATTTAATGTTACAAAGGCAAACTGTGTGTGACACAAGAAACTCTTAAGCTAATTAAAACCAAATACTCTACCAATAAAAAACAACATGGATATCTGCCTCCTTCTTTTTAATCAGATAGCCCCATCCAGATATTTAGAGAGGGAATAACTCTGTCTCTCTGCTTGCAAAGATTTATTGATCCAGTGAAGCAAAGCAAGACTACTTCTATAGGGCTATCAAACAGAGACAAGCCTTAAAATAACCGACTATACTCAGTACTAAACACACACACAGATGTTAAAAAATACATGCAGTGATTACATCCTTATCCATGTAGGTGAAGATCATTCTCTATGAGACAGGACTACTTGGTGTTGTCTACTCTGTGCTAGTACAAATATTATATAACCAAACAGTCAATCAAACAGCTCAAACATGTAGCTGTATGTGTCCAGAGAAGTCTAACACCATGTACTGTACTTACCAGGTGCCACACTGTATAGCAAGAAGCGGTAAATCCATTTTATATCTTTTTTTGAATCTCTTGCATGATAATATGGGTTTTTGCCCAGTCATGGACAAAACAAGGGTAAGATACAATATGTGTCTGAAACGTGACAAAATGCTGCCTTATCAGGTAGTATACGGAAGGAGAAAGGCATGTCAAAATCCAATGTTTGAGTATTCTGTTCTCTAAGATGCCTTCATAGAAAATGGAACCAATGGAAGAAAGATGCAATGAAAGTGAATGGTGACTGATGCTATTATTCAGCCTAACATCTCCTTTGGCATTCCACGAAAGAAAGTCATACAGGTTTGAAACAACATGGCGGTGCATGAATGAATTTGGGTGAACTATCTCTTTAATTTTGTATTTTTGGTAACACTTTACAATAAGGTTAAATTTGTTAACATTAGTTAATGCATTAAGTATCATGAACTAACAATGAACAATATGTTTTTATCTTTATTTATTTAAGTTCAAAGTGCATTGACTAATGTTAACATATACAACTTTTGATTTGAAAAATGCATTAATATATGTTGAAATTAACACTGACCAAGATTAATAATGTGACAGCTCTGGTGAGTTTGTCCGTTTGTTTTGTATGTTTTGTCATTTTCTCTCCCTCATGTCTCGCAAGTGCGGCCGGCATGCATGATCGGCGTTTCCATGGGAACACTGATTGTTCCCGGGGGAATGCTGATCATGCCACTGATTAGTGTGAGCAACACCTGTTCTCCCCTAATTTACTCCCTACTTAAGCCTTTGCTAGATTGTTGTTTGATGTTGAGTACTAACCTCACTCTCTCTGCCTAGTTGGTCCTGTCTCGTATATCTGTTGGTTGCCTGCGTGTTGGGTGTCTGGTTGCCTTCCAGTATTGCTGTGTGTCAGCTGGTATTCCACGGAGGATACCTCGTCTCTGCCCGCGTGTCGGGAGTTAAATTCGCTCTTCTCTGCTGGCTGTTGTTCTGCATCTCACTAAGTTTCAACGGAGGATTCTACAAATCTGTTCCTGACTTCCACAACGCACACACTCATCCTAACACAATCTTCACAGATTGTCCCTTGTGCGACTACGACGCACATGCCATTGGAGTTAGCTTCCCGCTGCTGCAGCCGGTATCGGGATTTTCTACATTCCTCAACACAGTGACTGCTTATTATTATTATTATTATTATTATTATTGTTAATAACTCCTTTTGAACTGTTCCTCTGCTCTTGGGTCACTATCGTTCATTACAAATAAATCCTGTAAAAGGATTGTTCATTGTTAATGTTAACAAATGGAACCTTACTGTGAAGTGTTAATGTATTTTTCTTTAAAGCATATTTAAGTTTTTTTCACATAAAATAATTTGAGAAAACAATAATTGAAAAAAAGATGTGCTAAAGATGTCCACTCACTCTCACACATTCTCTTTGATGTAATGTTTCATGTCAGCCCTGAGGCAGTTTGGAAAACGGCTACTGGCTAAATATTGTTTAATTGAAAGCAACACTCATTAAAAGTTGTTTAATGGTATGACATGGGTGTTCACAGCATTTCTTCACATCTCGCTAAAGGAGATATTTATTTATTTTTTTTAACACTAGAGTACTGCGACAACAGTCATCCCAAAAGTGTTGGAGTAATGTGTTATAGAAAGGAAATCTATAATACCTGGAGAGAGCTATATGTTAGTATTCTTATTTATCTCTATGGCAGTTGCTCAGCTGGCAAATGCAGCTCCAAGAAGTATGCAACCTCTATGCTGCCATCTATGTTCATGGACACAATAACATTTCTTTATTTCTTTTGAGCCAATCACTTGATGCATTAATGACATCTGATTATATACTCAGGAGCTGCAGGGTTATTATATCATGACAACATTGACAAGACCTTTACTAGCAACTATCCTGTGCAGTGACGTCAAAGTCACATCATGTTACTGTGCATCAATTTTTTTGAAGATATGTATATAAACAGACACCACGGCACTGTTGAATGCTTCATTCTGATTGGTTGACAGACATTCAAATTTTTTATTTATTTTTTTTAGTTAACGCACGGCTATGAAGTAGTTCCAGGTTTTGACCACATAACCATTCCATATCACTTTGTCAAATAACTTTAGTTATTTCAAAGAGCCGTACAGGTTACCACAGCAAAATAACCAAATAAAACAAAGACATTAGTTAAACAAAATCAGATAAGAATGTCAAACAATTTCTATAATATCAAACATTTATTTTAATGCCTGTTAAAAGCACCCCTGCAATCTCTCTAACTCACACATACATATGCACACATATCGACACTCATGAGCAAGACACAGAACCTTTATTTCAGTGCACCCTTTGTGACTTCAATACAACAGTTTTGCACTGAAAAGCTACATACAAGAATAGTGACGCTATCACCCAGGTACTGAGAAGTGTAGTTAAACTACCTCTTAGCAATGTTACTGACAAACTCACTCTCTCTCTCTCTCTCTCTCTCTCTCTCTCTCTCTCTCTCTCTCTCTCACACACACACACACACACACTAGCTTATTACTGCATTTAAAGCTTAAAAGCAGTGCACGCCTTTGTTACTAGTTCTTTTGTGATGCTTTCGAACTAGCAACAAAGGCTAAGGTCAAATCAAAGCAAGATGCTGAATCCATGGTGTAAGAAAGTAGTTTACTCAGAAGAGTGTTTTAGGGACAAAAACCTGAAAATATCATGAAATAAAAAAACTTGAAAAATGTCTTGATGTGTGAAAACCATGGTATAAGTGGAATAATTGAAATTGTCATCAATTATTCCTTACATACAATATATAATGTGTGTGTGTGTATATATATATATATATACACACACACTACCATTCAAAAGTTTGGGGTCACTTGCCTGAAATGTTTCTCATGATCTTAAAAATCTTTTGATCTGAAGGCGTATGCTTAAATGTTATTGTGCCAACATATTAATTTATTTCATTATAAAACTAAAATTTTATAAAAATTTAAAAAAAAGTTTTTGAAATGGATGACTTGGACTGAATAATTAAGAAAAGTAGCTAATAAGTGCCCAGCATATAGATGGGAACTCCTTCAATACTGTTTAAAAAGCATCCCAGGGTGATACCTCAAGAAGTTGGTTGAGAAAATGTCAAGAGTACATGTCTGCAAATTCTAGGCAAAGTGTGGCCACTTTGAAGATGCTAACATATAACACAGTTTTGATTTATTTTGGATTTTTTTAGTCACAACATAATTCCCATATTTCCATTTCTATTATTCCATAGTTGTGATGACTTTACTATTATTCTAAATTGTAAAAAAAAAAAAAAAAAAAAAAGAATGAGTAAGTGACCCTAAACTTTTGAACGGTAGTGTATATATATATATATATATATATATATATATATATATATATATATATATATATATATATATATATATATATATATACTGTGTGTGTGTATATATATATATATATATATATATATATATATATATATATATATATATATATATACACACAGTACAGTGCAAAAGTTTTAGGCACTTGTGAAAAATGTTGCATAGTGAGGATGTTTTCAAAAATAATGAAATAAATAGTTTTCATGTATCACTTAATGTCATACAAAGTCCAGTAAACATAAAAAAAAGCTAAATCAATATTTGGTGTGACCACCTTTGCCTTTAAAACAGCATCAATTCTCCTAGGTACACTTGGACACAGTTTTTCTTGGTTGTTGGCAGATAGGATGTTCCAAGCTTCTTGGAGAATTCACCATAGTTCTTCTATCTATTTAGGCTGCCTCAATTGCTTCTGTCTCTTTATGTAATCTCAGACAGACACGATGTTCAGTGGGGGGCTTTGTGAGGGCCATGACATCTGTTGCAGGGCTCCCTGTTCTTCTATTCTAATCTTTTCTATTTGCAAAAGTAATGTTTGGGAGTCTAACATTTATATTTCCTATAGACACACTAAAGCTGAAGATATAAATAACCATCTTAAGACAAATGCTTTTGTTAAACATCTCATGTTGTAAGACTTTTGCACAGTACTGTATATATATATATATATATATATATATATATATATATATATATATATATATATATATATATATTATTTATTTATTTATTTATTTATTTATTTTTATTTGCCAAGTTGTGTTTTGAAACATGGTCAACCAGTCATTCACGACCGGTTTCAACTTGCTAGAAACTATGTTAAAAGTTGGTTTTAGATTTTCCATCAAGGCAGAACATCCAAAAGTGTAATATCTGCAGCTAGTGCAAGGCCAAATCTCATTGTGCTAATTTAGCACTGTTGTATCTAATGCTATAGTAGCCAATGCAAAGCTAATCCCAATTGCTAATTAGGATATAAATCAAATCTAATGCAAGCACAGAGCTGCAAATAAAAGTCTAAACTCTCATATCACTAATGAGGTTGTAATTTACTGCCAGCATAGAGCGGCTAACACAGTCCAACAGATTAAGATTGCTAACAGGTATGTCTGTCTCACGGCAGGGCGTCTTATGTAATGAGAGTTGCGCCAGCTGTGCCTCCCTTTCAGTTTAACATCTGTGCCCACAGTGCCACCCACATTCCAATGCAAAGGCTAATGATCAGCAGATTAGTGTACACAAGCAGCATTTAGCTGATATCATACCAGCATTCAGCCTATAACGGGTTCCTATGGCCTACTACGGCCTACGGACAGAGTCAACACTGCTAAAAAAAACAACCACAAAAAACAGCTTAAACTGGCATAAAGAGGTTAGCTCGTCCCCCAACTTGGACATATTAGTTTGGCTGGTCTGTTTTAATGTTTTAAAATGAGTTTGGGGCAGCAGCCAAAAAACACAGGCCAGGCTGGGTGATGTCTATGAGTTTACCATCGATTTGTATGGGACCTAAGCAATGTCTGCAGAAATCACAGAGATGGGTGTGTCTTCTGCATTCTTTTACACACTGTCACCACATAACTGACTATCAGAAAATGTATGGCAGTGCTGATTAATTATGCAAGAAATATTAAACATGATCATATACTGTATCTGGGATTATTAGAAGAAATTGATTGGAATATCTTTCAAAATACAACAGAACTGGTGATATTAGCAAGCCTGAAATCCTATATTACATTCTTGAATAAAAAAAATATGCACAATCCGTTCACAAAATATTTGTCCCTCTGCAAAATATGTTCTGAAAAACAGGGGGCAAATCACAAAATTTTTCATGGCTAAATAAACACTTGACAGCATAAAATGCTTTAGAAAAAAACATGCATCAGCCCAAACGCAACAGCCAGCATTATCTGCAGTTTATCTGATGTGAAGCGCATCTTCTCTTGGCTAACATCTACTTCAGACACTTGAATAACTTGAGAATTAACGAATGTTAAAAGGTTCACAGGTTGGACAGTGCAGACTCACTGGCTTTTTTCCAGCAAGTCAGTTTGCATGGGATTATATCCATGGGTTATTTTTACTGGGCATTTATAGAAGGTAAAATAGCCTATGCTATCGTCTTTAATGGCATGGGAATGTGCAGTCTGGAAAAAGTCCGGAAAAAATTACTGGCATGACCAATTCGCATGGGATCAAAATCAACTCTGGTAATTATTACATTACCCCATGTCCCCACATAAACTAAGATCCATAAAGTTCTGCTGTCAATCCTAAAGTGCCTATCCTAACCTTTACGTGAACTTCCATGGACATTTTGGGAATATCAGCCTATAGATGAGTTACAGATAATTGGAAAATCGAATTTACAAAATCAGTATTAAGGTTATTTTTCTTAAATGTAATTCTCCAAATGCATAATGCAGTAAAAAAAAAAAAAAAAGGGGGGAACATTTACCAAAGCAAATAATTGCTAAATAAATATACTTTTTTAAAGATTTTTTTTTTTAATTTCAAAACGGATATGGAATGAACGGAAGATACATGGATTTAACTACTGTACTTTTGTGTTCCTCGGTAGAAAGAAAGTCATAACTGTTATGAATGACATGAGGGTGAGTAAATAATGACAGAATTTTCATTTTGGGATGAACTATCCTTAAAAATGTCTCTGTAATCCAGACAGAGAGACAAATGTGAAGGGTAAGAGAGCTCTAGCAGATACTTTTAGTTTGAGTATGAGGTGTGTGTGCACCCCAGGGTGATTTTGATCATGATTAATGTGATTCGCCTTTCAATTTTAATTTTCATTAAGGACCTGCTGTCCTCTCCAACTCCTAAATAGTAATGGAATTAATAAAACATATCCTTTGAAATATAAAGTGCAGGCCTGCAGCAGATAATCCAAATGCTTTTGGAAAGCCAAGCAGATTGTCACGCTGTATGCGTTCACCAGCCGCCCCCTGCCACACGCCCAACCTGTGTCATGAGTGGCAACTGGCAAATAATTAGACAGACCCATCTCATTAAAACAGGAGCAAGACATGCGGAGAGACACAAAGGTAAAGAGGTGGGGTAAAAAGCACAGCAGACAGACAGCGAGAGAGAGAGAGAGAGACAGAGAGAGAGAGGAATCTGAATGTATGAGCAGTTAATGGACTGATACATTTTGGAGAGAGAGCCCAGATAAAAGAGCAAAGAGAAACAGGATGTTCATGTACTTTATGTGTCAAACTGAAAAGTGAGAAGGAAAAAAAAAAACCTTTGGTATGCTGTCAAAACTTTGGTGGCAGTATTTTTATGATAAAGTCTTTACACTAACCAGCAATTTGAGGTGGCAGAGGCTATTTACACTAAGTGTAAATGTTGCTATTTACACTAAGTGTAAATAGCAACAAAAATATCTTCCTTGCACTAAGTGCAAATAGTGTTAGATGCTATTTGCACACCGCTGCAAATAGTGGCAGATACTATTTGCACCCCTAATTAAATGCTAACATACAGTATCACTGCAGCATGTTTACTGTGTTTATTTAGAGTCCCACAGACACCCTACACCAACCCCTACCCCGAACACTAACCTTCCCTTACAAATAATAAACCATGATTTTACTTCAGTAACCATAGTATCATCATGGTATTTTGTAGTAAAATCATAGTAACCACAAAATTAAACATTGTTATTATATTAACTATATTACCATATTACTGTAGTAATACCATGGATAACTGGATTAAAACTATGGCTTCTGACGAATCACATGGTTACTACAATAATACTATAGTCAAACTATGGGTAACTTTACCCAGATTAAACTGTTCTCTCACCTCCCTGACCATCACTGTAACCAAATCACTGCGAGGCAATTAACCTTTATATTATATTTTTATTTATCATTATAAGTAGTATTAAAGTAAATATTAATAGTGGAGACAGGAAACAGGACACGAAAAAGTGGGACAAAGGCGGAATCTAACCTGGGTCATTCACACAAAAAAACACATTGAAGTTATACCCCACGCCAGAGCAGCTACACTAGGAATGAAGTTTGTCTTAAAATGCTGTGTTTCCACCAGACTATTGGTGTGTAGATAGCTGCAGTGTGTGGAAGGTGCTATTTAGACCTAGTGCTGTAACGATGTGTGCTGGCAATGATGATGACCAAGTGCAGTAATCCAAACGTGAATGCTAAACAAAACAAACATAAACGACTTGACTAGACTTAACATGGCTTGACTACGTAGCACAAAACAATCCACATACATTCAGTACTTGACAATGGACAATGGCAAACATGAGGGCTTAAAATACAAGACATGGGAGAACAAGAACCAAATGAACAGACAGAACTGATAACAAGCTAATTAAACAAACCAATGAAAACATGACACATGAACATGGAGGGAAAACATGAAATCACATGACAAGGGAACATGTCTTTTCAAATAAAAACTTTTCAAAATAAAAGACATGAATCAACAAAATACACATGACATATCCCCCCCAACACATAAACAAAACAAATAAAACATGCCATCAATTTAAAGTTCTGTAGGGAGCTGGGGGGGGGGCGGCGGAGGGTGTCTTGAGGCGTGGGGCGTGGCGAGAAAGGGCGAGGGGCAAGGGACCAGGGCAAAGTCTGTGAGGGGTGGAGCCATGAGAGGCTCGAGGGGCGGAGCCATGGAACTTGGTGCTCAGAGAGTAGCCGAAGACTCGAAGGGCCAGGGTGGAGCCGATGGAAGGGAGGACCAAGGCGGTGCTGGGGGAATCGGAAGACTGAGGTGGAGCCGGTGGGACTGAGGACCAAGGTGGAGCCATAGGGAAGGAGGTCCCCAGTGGAGCTGACAGATCAGAGGGACAAGGTGCATCCAGAGGATCGGAGAGCCAAGGCGGAGCCAGGTGACTGACAGACCAAGGAGGAGCCGGAGGGACGAGGGACCCCGGCAAAGCCAACAGGCTGAAGGATCGCAGTGGAGCCGAGGGAACGCAGAGTTGAGGTAATGTCGAGGGACCGACAGGACAAGGCGAAATCCAGGGCTCGGAGGGTCCAGACAGGGTCTGAGGGCCGAAGGTTCCCCTTGCCTGCTCAGGAGAACTAAGGATGGGTATAAGGGTGGGAACCATCTCCAGGTCGAACTGCTCAGGTGTGGCTGTGATGTGGCATGGAGCAGGCTGAGGCGTTGCGGTGACGTGGCATGGAGCGGGCTGAGGCGTTGCGGTGACGTGGCATGGAGCGGGCTGTGGCGTTGCGGTGACGTGGCATGGAGCGGGCTGAGGCGTTGCGGTGACGTGGCATGGAGCGGGCTGAGGCGTTGCGGTGACGTGGCATGGAGCAAAAGATGGCACTAGCTCAGAGACCATGATGAGGAACTCTGGCTTGGCGGCCATGTCGTGGAACTTTGGCTCGGTATCCGCCTCCCCCACAGTGAACGTGGAACCAATGATCTGTAGGGTGAGGTCGATATATTGAGCCAGGCTGAGGGAACTGCGAACACCAGGCATCAAGGAGGAGATCGGCTCACTTAACCCCACCCTAAAAATGTCCTTGAGGGCGACCACATTAAAATCCACCTGGCTGGCCAGAGCGCAAAAGTCCTCTACATAATCCTCCAGGGGATGATTTTCCTGACGTAGGCGTATGAGCCGAACTGCTGGGTTCATTATTGGGTCAAGTATTCTGTAACGATGTGCTGGCTGCTGGCAATGGCAATGAAGAGGACGATGACGAAGTGTAGAGAACCCAAGTGTAGTTTATTTACAAACGTGATAACCAGTAACCCTAACTATAACTTGACTATGACTTGACTATAAACATGACTTGACTATAAACATACACACTCACATTCAATACTTGACCAAGACACAATGGAAAACACGAGGTTTAAATACATGGACATGGGGGAACATAAACCAATGAACAAACAGAACTGATAACAAGATAATTAAACAATAAACCAATGAAAACATGACACATGAACATGGAGAGAAAACATGAAATCACATGACAAGGGAACAGGAATTAAACTTTTCAAAATAAAAGACATGAATCAACAAAATACACATGACAAGTGCACTCCGATTTGAGTTTAGTGTGTGAGTGTGTGTGTGTGTGTGTGTGTGTGTGTGTGTGTGTGTGTGTACTTTGGGTGTATAATAAAAGTAATATCACTCAAGCAAGAGTGTTGAAATTAAGACCAGCATCATGATTGTGAGTTTGATATTGCTTTTATACAGCAGTTCTAGAAACAAGATGTTAATATCGAGAAACTTAAATTTTAAACACAGTATAGCCAGCTATTCTGTCTACTTTTGTTCTGCTAATAAAAATAGTTCCAAACAAAGCCATAGTATGATCAACTGTTGCGTGATGTGGAGAAAGGAAACATTTCAATAAAACTTGACTTCAGACTAACCGAAACACTTACTCTCCACCCGAAAGAAAATGTTTTGCGATTTTAGAGAAAAATACGTATATATATATATACTGTATACATGGGCTCCAAAGTATTGCTCTGAGCTCCAAGAAAAGAAAAAAAAAATCCATTCAGTATGGATACAAGATGAGAGATATTTAACATAAATGTATTTTATCAAATACTGAAAACTGTTGAAAAAAAAAAAAAACATTCTGATTAATAAAATCAAATTGACACTTTCACCAATATTTGTGTGTGCTATGCATGTGGCAACAATCTAAGGCTGAACTCTGTTTAAATCAAAAGTGGATCGAGTCTCTGTGTACATCATGAAACCTAGAAAAATGGCTTGCATGTGCCAGGAAACACACACACACACTCACACTATCACATGCAGACACATTAGACTGTCTTTGAGCACCAAGAAGTGACAGATGTCACTTTGAAACAAAGCTTAATGTTTTAACAGTCACAATAAATAAGTAATGGATGTGTGGATGACCTGCTGGTGATAACTACACATGCAATACATTTCATCTCACAGATTCAGCCCGATGCTGTGGTAGATGAAAACGCTTTCAGATGGAAAAGCCAAGATGTTAGAAGCTAAAGTACACTAAAAGCCAAAGTTTAGACACACTTGAAAAGTTAAAAGCTTTTGATTTAAAAGCTTATGCTTAAATGCCATTTTGTAGACAAATATAAATTGTGCCCATGAATTAATTTATTTATAAAACATGTTCTATTGTTTTAAATAGATGAGTTGGATGACATAGTGAAGGAAAGGCAGCCAACAAGTGTCCAGGATACATGTGAACTCACTCAATGCTGTTAAAAAGCATCTCAGGATGCACCTCATGAAGTTGTTTGAGAGAATGAACAGAGTGTGCAGAGCTGGAAACTAGATGTTTTTGGTCACAACATAATTCCCATACTTCCACTTGTGTTATTTCATAGGTTTGATGACTTTATTATTTACTATAAAAACCTACATTGGTCGACCCCTTGTGTGAATTGTAAATGCGGATAAAGACTCACCGATATGTTTTCCGTTCATGTGGTAGTAGAAGGAGATGCAGTAGGGAGCTCTGGTGGACCCTGACGGTCCTCGCGCTGCTGTCACGTTGTAGAGTGGAGAGAGAAGACGGGCTCGGTCCCCTGCCTGACGTGGCCGTGACGTCTCGATGTACATGTAATAGCCTTTATTATAGAACGAGAGAACAGAACACGTGAGTGAGGTGGTTGTGTGTGTCTGTAATGTACAGATTGGAGTGTGTTAATGGTTTTGTGTGTTTTTTACCTTCTTTTGTCCCACTCCTGTCCATATCAGGCCCTGTGTTAACCGAGCGTTTGGGGTTCTGAGTGAAATGGTTCTGTCTGGTCCAGTCAAACACATCGCTGCGGTCTTGAGTGAACCCACATATCCGCACATCCTCGAACCCACATATGTGATCTGACATAAGAGCACACTAGTTTAATGGTACTAAATTCAATAGAGCAATTAAGGCCCGAAACATACTCTATGCAAGTACGTGTATGCATGCAAATGCTTCTAGATACGCAAACTCGATTTCATGTCGTTGTGTTCAGAAATGTATCTGAGTGCAACCCTGTTGAAAAAATAAACAGCATTTCTGGTCACCAGCATATGTTGGTGCCAGCATATGTGTTTTTGAATGCTTGTCTTCAACATGGAAAGCTAGTGTCCCCACCAGGCTTTGTAACTAGTTTACCTGCAAGTGTTCCTTGGTTCACCAGCTCTACCAGCATCAAACCAGCACTAACCAGAATAAACCAGCATTACTTTTTAACAGGGAATTACTACCGCAAGCAAATACACATTGCATTCTAAATGTTGCCACAAGTGGCACTACAGAGGGCTTTAAGACAAACTTTTAAACTAACGATGTTTATCGCTAGCTATATGAATAACAACACATCCGTTTTAAATGGTGCAGACGTTTGAATGTAACTCAATCGCCCCCTTGAGCACTCAGATTTGTTACCACTATAGAAGTCTTTCGTAGCCAGACTTTTGACTAGAAGCAAAAAGTTTGGTCCCATTTGTAGCTTTCTAGACAAGAACCACCCACTTAGACAGGAAGAGACTGTCTGACCGACACGTAAAGTGACCAACCACAGTGTGTTTTGTTCTTACATGCTGTTTAAGGGGCAAGAAAATAGAATACAATTGGCCAAGCATTTGCGTTTACGTATTTGTGCAAAGTATGTTTCTGTCCTAATGCTGATGAGCAGATCTTAGGAGCTTTCTTAGTCACATTCACTTTAGAGCACAACAGGGCCCACTACTTTTTCACCCATCTTAGTTCAGGAAGTACTTTTTTTTTTTTTTTTCATTTATTTATTTTCATAGGAATTTCATAATGTACTTCGTAAAAGAGTTCTAAGCTTTGAACTAAACCAACTTGCAAAAAAGCGTTTGAAATCGGACAACAAGACGGGGTACTTAATGTCTTTCATGAGGGAATGAACTACAATCCCATGAAGCACTGCAGATGACGTAATAAAATCATAGTTAAAAAAAGATGGAAAAATATGAAAATATTGATTTAAGTTGTTAATTATAAATATAGAATTAGTATATTAAGTATAATAAATATATTTTAAAACATTAAGAAATATACAAATATATAAGTAATTTAAGAGTCTATTACACTCAATTGCATCATGTGCAGTACATCATAGGAGTAGGTGGTCGCTGTTGGGTTCTTTTGCCTCCGCTTGTTGGAAGCGATTCTCTGATTGGTGGATTTTTTTTCCATCAGGATCATGGGCAGTGTAGTTATTCACCACAAGTTCCGCTATTAAATGGATAGTTCACCCAAAAATTTTAATTCTCTCATCATTTACTTACCCTCAAGCCATCCCAGATGTGTATGACTTTCTATCTTCTGCAGAACACAAACAAAGATTTTTAGAAGAATATCTCTGCTTTGTATGTCCATTCATTGCAAGTGAATGGTGGCCAGAAATTCGAAGGTCCAAAAAGCTCATAATCTCTATTTTCAGAAGTGATATGATAGGTGTGGGTGAGAAACAGATCATTATGCAAGTCCTTTTTTTTTCACTATCAATTCTGTTCCCTGCCCGACAGGCGGCGATATGTATATGTGTATAATAATATTATGTATTACACAATATTATGTGTACATAATAATGTGAATCGCTAAAAAAAGACAAAAAAGAAAGTGAAAGTGGAGATTTATAGTAAAAAATTACTTAAATATTGATCCGTTTCACACCCACACCTATCATATCACTTCTGAAGATATGGATTTAACCACTGGAGTCATATTCTCCCGTGGAGATCCCATGTCCACCTGCATGGACATTACGTTTTAGCTTCGCTATATGCAACACTTAATTTAATTTAATTTATACCGACTGATCTCAGTTCAGGAGACTCTGGGCTGTCAGTAAAGGGTTAAACTTCCGACGGAGTCATGTGATCAATGTGAGTCTCTAGTTTCATCCAATACGCCTTTTTTTTGTTTTTTTTTTTGAGCGATTTATCTCAAAACAGCACGCTGTTAAACACAATGACCACATTCGTGGACTGTATGCTCAGTTTCAGTTAAAATATCCTATATTCACTGTGCATTATCGCACTGAGTATCAATGGATGCATCCAAAAACTGGAAAATGTTGCTTTCAGAGGCTTTATATGGAGGTAGGATAAAAATAAGGTGCAGATAGACAGCTCACTGGCGGTTAAGTCATTCACTAAATAGGGAGCAAGGGAGTTCATTCAATCCAAACTTCCTATTTAAAGTTCAGTTTCAGGCTGCAGATGATGTTTGGAACACTCAGCATGTTTGGCAGATATGAGACAATGTTAATCAGTACATAGATTCAGAATTTATAATGTATAATTTTATTTTAACATGGTTGGCAGTGATTGGATGATGCTGGCTAATACTTAAAATAAGAATTATGTATGCCTATTTCTGATGTAATGTTTATAAAGTTTCAAAAACATGAATAACCAACACTTCTGGAAACATAATAAACAATTTGATTAAAAAAAAAAAATCTGACTTTTTATAGCTTGATATTATTTAACATTTCAAAACTTAGTCCCACTGTCCAGTGTGTCCACATATGTGGACATCATTTTCTGGAAAACTATTTGGTCTATATATATATATATATATATATATATATATATATATTGTGTGTGTGTGTGTGTGTGTGTGTTTGTTTTTTGAATGTTTCTTATGGGCTACAAGTTACAAATCAAAAAGGGGAATGGAAAAAGCACACAGCTGTTATGCAGGGGTCTCAGGAGTATATGGATTAATTTTATGCTGCTTTATGTGCTTTTTGGATCTTCAAAGTTCTGACCACCATTCACTTGCATTGTATGGACATACAGAGCTGATATATATATATATATATATAAATCTTCGTTTGTGCTCAGCAAAAGAAAGAAAGTCATATACATCTGGGATGGCATTTAAAAAAATATTTAATTTTTTATTTTTTTTTTTTTTTGGACTGATTTTTTCAGCAGAAGCATATACCAGCTCATGGTAGGTCTGTCTTTAAAGGGTTCTAAGTATATAGTTATAAAGTTATCAATTCCCCTCTGGAAAAAAATGAATGGGATTTTTACTTCCAGAACCAGACTGTTGCGCTCTATAAGGAGTCCTCTCTTAAGTCTCTCTGGAGTACTTAAGTATTCTTAGCATTCGCGTATGTTTACGGCAATTGCACTCATTTACCTAACACAGAATACACTGTATTAAAGAATACTATAGTTATCCACTTAGAACGTCTCCATTCACACTTTTAATGGCTTGTTAACTCATTTTAAAAAGTGATGAGACAAAGAAGAATGCAGGATTTCTGTGTTGTGATTTGAAATTATCGCAATTCTCTCCCCTTCGGACACTATCCACCTCCTCAATTTACTCTGCCCAGCTCCAGTCTTTTTTAATTTATGATTTTTTTATTTTACTACTTTGGCAAAGCTCTGCGCTTTTGCTGCCAGGAGAACTGTTGAATATAATTGGAAAGAACTGAAAGGCAGGGACGAGCAAGTGACAGGAGGAGGTTTCAGAGTAAAGAGAAGCAGAACAAGGTACAGAGGGAGAACAGGCACAAAACCATCATGGAAAGAAAAAGTACAGGGCAGTCTCACCTGAAGGTCGTGGGTAAGTGTAGGCTGCATGCGGAAAATAAACCAGAAAAAATAGTGACACCAGGGCCTTTTTATTAAATGACAATCAACACAACAAATCCAATAATTAATCATCATCACGCAGGGCTGGGAGGTATAACAGAAAACTAAAACAAAATTATCACAATATTTTTCAGCTTTTTAATGATATTTACTGTAATGTATATGTTGAGAGTTATGTATTTGCTCTGAAATGGCTTAAAAGGGTGATTTTAGTTTTTCAATCAGAAGAACCATCATTTTGATCAAACAGTCATTGTTAAATGTACATTTAAAATGTTTCATGCAAAAAGTAAAATGCGGTAAAAATCTAGTTAAAATATTCAAGGTATGTTTTCCACAGTGTTTTTACTAAATGAACAATCAATATAATAATTATATTTAATCATTTGCATTTATATACACCAATATAACAATATATAATAACAGATATTATCTACAGACTGTATATCTTTACAAACAAAAAACTATATATGAAGAATGCCACATATAGACTTTGTGAACATTTTTAAGAGTTAAAACAAATTCTTAGTGAATAGTGGAGCTAGTTGTCACAAGGGCTATATCTCAAACTATTAGGTTTTGAATCAAAAGTCCAATTACACAAATGTGTGTTTTCTCTAGCGGAAATTCAGTTTTCTCTTAAATAAGAATAACTTCTGTGAATTCTATCCTCCAAAGCAAATTTTCACATTGAACATGAACATTCAGGCAAGGGTCAATTACATAATGAAGGTAGATTTTAACTGCATGTTCTCAGGACAAACTCTTTTTTAATTTTATATTTATTTATACAATATATATATATATATATATATATATATATATATATATATATATATATATATATATATATATATATATAAAAACAATACTTGTTGGCCAAAACAATGTTTTGATATTTTTGTGCATTGCATTTTCCATTTTAGCTGCTTCATTAATCATTTTTTGCCTTATAATTGTTTTACTTTAATAATTGTTTGGCTGAAATCCAATAATATGCTGTTAAATGCAGGCATAGATTTAAAGAGAGGCGTATATGTGCCATCGGTTTAATTGCAGGGTCCATTGTGACAACCTACCCCATGCTAATTTCAATTACTGTATTACTTGTATAGCAACCTTTTCACATTAGTGAGGTGGATAAAGGAAGGTAACTTACGCTCTGAGTACTGTATGGTGCGCGTGACCGTGTCTCCCCTCCCAAAACTGGTTACAGGACTGAGGCTGACCTCATATGACAGGGGAATACGTAAGTCTGTGAGAGTGTAGGTCATCAGAACACCTTTCAATGGCTCTTTAGTGGTGATCTGCTTGGACAAAATTGTCTGTAGGTTCTGAACACAGACAAAAAAGATTTAAGAAGCATCATCCAGGATTATGATCAAATGAGATCTGAATGACTGATATTTCTGAATGAATGGTTCTTTTATACAGTATGTCTACATTTAGGATGGTGATTGTACTATAAGTTTTGCAAACCATTTTTACAATTTCAGTAAAATAACATATATAATTATTAACAATACATCAAGGGAGATACTTAAACTTATTTTAAGATTAGGCAAAAGAAAAAAAAATCATTTAAAATGATTTATATTATCACCCTAGAACTGCATTTGGAATGAGTAGTTACAACACATGAATAATTTATAACTTCTTAAAAAAAGGTTAATCATTTAAAAAATCATCAAGCTTTGGAATTGATGGGAAAAATAATGATACAACAGCAAATGCACCATCATTAAAGGCACCACCATTATCATTAGATTTGACTCAAATCTCAAAGGCTTTTTGGACATTTTCTCAGCTGGTCTGTAACAGTTAATGAAGAATCACCCAATAATAATGAGAGAATATTTATTTTTATGTCTTATATGTAGATGTGGTTTTCTTCTGACTTTATAATGACTTATTGGCGAAAATAAATAAGCCAGCAAGAAATCTCATTAGTACAAATCCTGCTCCAGATAGTTGCAGGGGCAGTTTACCAAAAAATGAAAATTGATGACAGAATTTTAATTGGTTTGGTGAACTAGCACTTTAAAAGTCAAATATGTTTGGGGTGGCTGTGATTTTGTTGCATTTTCCCTTTTAGTGAGGCCAGAATTATGCAGGAAACTTGTTGCGTCACACCCAGTGTTATACATCCCTTTCGCTTTTATTCAGAGAACACAAAAGAGCCACCTCAGTGGCAGAGAAATTATTTAGTAAGTGCAAGGTCAGCTCCTTTAGCCATCCTGTTGTAAGAAGGGTTAAAAGTCTTTCCTCAGGGCAAAACAGCAGCGTGCTGACTAAGTACACTTGGTGAAAGAGTGCAACTTGTCATTCTCTCCTCTGAGGTTCTCTAGCTTTCCCCTGGGACATTTCATGACTCAGAATGCTGCTGAGTTCAAGAATTTTCTATAAATCCTTTATCAAAATGTTTGATTGTTTGTCTGCACTGTGGTTTTTTAGATGTAAAAAGTATAATTTTACCATAAAATTAACAGTAACAATTTATATTATGTTTAACAAAAGAGTACAGGTTATTGTTAAAATTATGGTAAAAAACATTCCTAGAATTCCCTGCGTGACCCATCACATTTCATTATATTTTAAGTCGTCATTTTTATTTGTATAGCGCTTTCACAACACACATCGTTTCAAAACAGCTTTACAGGAAATCATGCATTAACAAAAAAAAATGAAACTGTAATGTCTATATAAGTCTTAATTTTATGGGAATAGTTATGATTCTTTTTATTTTAAAAAACAGTTATGTTCTTTGGGGTGTTTCGTGTTATATTATATGTAGTTTAGTTACTGTTTATTGCATTATTTTATTTCACATGATGGTGTTTTGTGTGAGTGAAACTGTGCACACTGTCTCTTCATGTTTATTGGTCATTGCTCCTGAAAGGGTGACTATTGATGAACTTTATAATCATGTGTCTTTCTGCAATTACTCCAGTGATTAACAATACATTATAAAGTGAAAAGCAGATTTTTATAGTTCCAGAATGTCAGAGTATCAAGTTTATATAATTTAATATTATCAATGTTAATGAACCGTAAAATACAAGATAAAGGCGTCAAAATAACATCCCGTAAAACCTGAAACATGGTCACTGTATATTTTAGGTAAATGTTTGGCAACCACATCTGCTGGAAATTTACCGAAAATTTTACAGAATTTTTGGGGATTTTATTACAGACATTAAAGCATGTAGCTTTAAAAGCTTGAAGTTTGATGCTTATACAGACATCATCATCAAAAACCACAATTACTATCAGTTAGAAAATATTAAGGATATAGGAACTCTAGGATGAGCAGCAGTTGATCATTTTAGTCTTGGTTTAGGGATTTTGGAAAAACCCTAAACCATGTCTATGGAATAACATAATGTTAGCTTGACTGTTTTCAAACAAGTTTCAAACACTTCCCCCATCTGCCACTTGTCAGCCAACAGGTCAAACTCACACCATTTGTTGAACCACTATTGTTATGTCTACATCAGTCGGGAACGGCTAAACGAACAAATTGCATATCTGTTTGGTGCCACTAGTAGCGCATAAGCTTTCACCTTGAATATTTCACTCTATAAACTGTATCTTATTAGATTAAATGTATGTGCAGTGAGGTGCTCCAGGTCGGCACTCACTCCCAGGAGATGTGTGGTAATCACAGGGTCGCCGGCACCATGACAGCCCAGGGTTTTTCCATGAGGAATTCTGGGAACATGCAGTGGCCCCATGGAAGTGGTGCTCAATGGAGTGAGCAGTTATCTTCAGCTCTGCGTGGAGACCCGGGCGGCAGGTAAACCCGGCACCATTTCTCTCCAAACACAACACACATGAAAAAGAGTGTGTGTTTGTGTGAAACTTCCTTCCTTTGTACCTTCTTTCCAGACAGAAAGTAAAAATGTTCCTGTGATGTTAACCCCTCCAATGAGGGTCAACCACATTTGTTATCTGTCTAATTAAGTGGCACTGTAAAACCCTGTTACTGGGGTAGTCACCACAACAACATGGAGAGGTGTGCCACCACACTTTGAACACTAAACCCACTTTTTTTCTTGTTATATCCCTTTTCACTCAAAAACACATCAGATTATACATGTTGACTATAAAAACATCTTAATTAGATTAAACATTGATATGACATGGTTTTGAGAAATAGTATGTTCATATAAACATACAAAAATAATTAACTATTGGTTGCTTGTTGATAGCACAGGTGTTCCAAATGCCTTTAACCTGGTAACTGTGTAAACATCAAATGGAACATGAATTTACCGTGGACATAAAAACCCAAATGCAGAGAAGGAAATTTGCCTCCTCATTTCAGAAGTCCACCACACACCAATTGAATATATTGGGTGTTAAGCAATCTGTATTGGTCTGGATCTGGAACTTAAGGGGTCTGATATTGGTCTGAGTTGGGTCTTAGGGGGTCTGGTATTGGTCTGGGTTTTCAGGAGTCTGGTATTGATCTGAATCTGGATCTTAGGGGGTCTGGTACTGGTCTAGGTCTGGGTGTTAGGGGGTCCAGTACTGATCTGGGTTGGGGTTGGAGTTTAAGGGGGTCTGGTATTGGTTTGGATCTGGATCTTAGTGATCTGGTATTGGTCTAGGTCTTAGGGGGTCCAGTATTGTCTGTGTTGGGGTTGGAGTTTTAGGGGGTCTGGTATTGGTTTGGGTTTTCAGTATTCTGGTATTGGTCTGGATCTGGACCTTAGGGGGTCTGGTATTGGTCAAGTCTGGGTCTTAAGGGGTCCAGTATTGGTCTGGGTTGGGGTTGGAGTTTTAGGGGGTTTGGTATTTGTCTATGTCTGGGTCTCTGGAGGTCTGGTCTTGGTCTGGGTTGGGATCTTAGGTGGTCTAATATTGCTCTGGATCTGGACCTTAGGGGGTCTGGTATTGGTCTTTGATGGGGTCTTAGGTGGTCTGGGCCTTAGGGTATCTGGTATTGGTCTAGGTTGGAGACTTGACTACTAACTGCAGTCTGTGCCAACCAGACAGTGAGGGGTGCTTCAATAATCACTGATTGCATCACTTCAATCTATTACCTATTATGATCGAGGATGAACTACTGCCAACTCCAACCATACAACAAGGGATACTTCACTGGCCACTGCCTGCACCTCGGACTTAAGGTTGACTTCACCAGAAATAACTGCCACATGCTTCCAGCTGGACAGTGAGGCACACCTCACCGACCTCTGCTTGCTTCACCTTGGTATTAGGATGTAATGGAATACATAAAAAATATATGAATGCCAACTATAGCCTTCATCAGCCAAACAAAAAAGGACACTGCATCTACGTGCACTTCCACAGTCAATTCGGGATGGACTTCAAAGACACTTAATAATTAACCTTACATTTCAATCATTATCCCTTAGTTTTATACTTTGCCCACCAACATCTACTCAGTTTACTCAATTTATACATGACTTGTATTACACATAGATAACTAATATTGGCATTATATTCATGCTGTATAGTCAGAGGAGAACTGGCTCCCACAGTTGAGCCTGGTTTCTCCCAAGGTTTTATTTTTCCTCCATTAACTAACATTTTATGGAGTTTTGGGTTCCTTGTCACAGTCACATTTGGCTTGCTCACTGGGGGACTAAAGACAAATAATTTTTAAAATATGATTTGTAATCACGTTTTTCACTTAAACAGCTCAATGGGGACTTTATGACATTGCAGAGATTACAGCATCATTTTCTGAAACAGAATACTTTTTCTGTAAAGCTGCTTTAAAACAACGTGTTTTGATGTGTTTTGTGAAAAGCGCTATACAAATAGAAAAGACTTGACTTAAGAGGTCTGGTATTGGTCTAGGCTGGGATTTTAGGTGGTCTGGTATTGGTCTGGGTTAGGATCTTAGGTGGACTGGTATTGGTCTGGGCTGGTGTCTTAGGGGTTCTGGTATTGGTCTGGGTCTAAAGGGGTTTGGTATTGATTTTGTTAGGGTCTTATGTGGACTCTGTCTTAGGGGGTCTAGTACTGATCTGGGTTGGAGTCTTAAGCGGTCTGGTATTGGTCTGGGCTGAGGTCCTTGGGGGTCTGGTATTAGTCTGAATCTTGTAGCTTCTGGTTTTGACTTTAAGGTGGTTTTCATACTGGGCACCCTTGCTGCAGTCCAAATCTGAGTGTGATTGTTCCTACTAGCACTGGTCTTGTTTCAGACACTTTCAGATTCTGTTAACCCCAGGGCTTTTCCATCATCAACTTGAGTCATCACAAATGTGCATATGATGGAGAACACAATGCGGGTTGCTATATTTGTGTGTTTTTAATAATTTGGTGTCATTATGCACACCAAAGTGAACAGCACTTGCGCCTCTGAGCGTCGTATGCCATAATTCAGCATATACAGTATTCATGTCCTTGAAAAGACAGCTTTATCTGATGCTCGCAAATGGTGGCAACAGTAGACTTCTGGTTTTGAGCAATACATTTGCAGCGTGACTTATATTCCCCTGCCACTCCTGGTGCATTTGAGTGTGTATTTTTGTGCCACTGATGATGTCGTCATACTTAAAGTGTCAAAAATGCATGCGCAAGTTATTTTACTTCCAGAACATGTGTGGCCCCGAGTACAGGTTGTTTTTTTACTCATGCAAACCATGCCACAGTTCCATTGCAACTAAGCTCAGACCACCTCCTACAGGTAGTCTCGGGTTTGGTAACACGGCCTGCTCCCGGTCCGCAAAAGAGCTTTCATATTACCAATTTTTCATGCGAACCGTGCTTTGTTACAGACTAAGCTGCCAGTGTGAAAGCCCCCAAACTCTGGTCTACAGGAATATGGTATATATACTGCAGATATGAATAAGTAATGAATGTAGAACTAGGAGAATAGAAGAGCTTTAACGGTTATTGCACTCCACATGAGGCTTTATGTACTAAACGTACACACATACGCACACAGAAAAGCACACAGCTGTAAGATATCACCCTCTCTTCTTATTACAGGTGTGTGAGGTGTGAGAACAGAGGGCTGTGAACTGTGTGTCTCTCACCGCAGGATTTCCCCTGCAGGAATGAATCAATAAAGTAGGGTTGTCACGATACCATTATCATATCTTAAGATACTATACCAGCTAAAGTATCATGATACAAGTAGTATCACGATACCATAGTGTGTTCATTCTTAACACAGTTTGTCATAGCAAAGGTGGTTCTAAGAAATTCCACTTTTGTTGCTCCGGAAGTGGTGAAAATAACTGATGGATGAACAGGCAAAAGGCTCAAATGGACTATCTTGTTACCTTATACATTCTTAGTTTGATGTAAAAAAAAGTATATTTCTTCGGTGCATCAAAACAGCTAGTTCAAACGGCAATGTCTTTAAACTTTCATTCCATTATTTCTGTGATTATTTGAATGTAAGTAACATAAAAATAAAGATATTGTAATGTTGAAAAGACTGTTTCAACTTAGCGAAGTTACCGCCACCATGCATTTGTAACTGTCTTTTTCAGAGAAACAGTAAATCTGTAAATATTACGAGAAAGCATTTAGGTTAAATGAAGTGGCACTAACCCATGTGTATTTTGCAGAGGCAGTGGGATGTGTCTGAAGATGTTTAATAATAAGCTGGTGTTTCCACTTTTGGCTTGAAATCTCTGTAGGTATTCACAGCAGATGGGTTTTCCCAGTCTCATCAGCCAAAACCCAAAATAATTCTAAATCTCGCTACGTGAATTGTGTTGTTTAAAAAGCTTCTCACTCTACGAAGTTTACTTAAATCCATATTATCAATTAGTAGACTGGTTATATTAACACGCTGGGATTCAGACGTGTGTGTTTGAAGCATGGGAAAACCACTCATTGAAAAATAAACATTACCATTTAAGGGGCAAATTCTAAACAGTATTTTACACTCTTAAAGGGCACTGTGTGAAGGGTACACCACTCGAAAAGACTACATTAGTAATGTTATTGCAGACATAGGTCTGATTTAAATGAAGGTTTTAGCTAAAATAATACTACTGCACATACAACTATTAACCGTATTAACGGTACTACCGTTTAAAAAAATAAGGTGGCACCGGCAGTATTTTGAAGCTTTAGTATCGCAAAACTACTGTAGCACTGGTCTACTGTGCAACCCTACAATAAAGACGTGTAAATGCACTCCAACTTTCTCTCTTTCTCCTGCCGTGATTCACCCCACTGATCTGAGGTCTGTCATTGATGGAGAGAATTCTGATCTACACAGCTGCACTTGTCTCCAGTGGCCATGTAACATATGGCACTGCGTATATTTAAAAGATGAATCCAGGTTTCTTATTTGTTAGCAAATTCAGAACAATGTGTCTGAATATAGAGTTCAGCTTGTTTGCATGAGCTTGATGGGAAAAACAAGTGTGAAAAATGAGCCCAAAATAATGATCTGTAATGAAAGTTTTCTCATCTACACTGTCAGTGTAGTATATTCTAGAGGGACCAGAGTTTTCCGCACCAATAAACAAGTGTGCAGCTTCAGAAATTAGGCTCGTGTTTCCTACCAACTCTGAAAACACAACACTCATTTTGGAGAGCAGAGAACTTATCTTTTGAAAAGTTCAAAGGAAATACAAGCTCTCTAAGCACCTGTTAAACAAAAGTGTGGTAGAGGTGTAAGTAAAGGGAGAGATATAGCACATTTAAAGGCATAGTTCACCCAAAACGGGAAATAATGTCATCATTTACTACCATTTGACTTTCTTTCTTCCATGGAACACAAAAAGTGAATTTTTACAAGGACGAAAAAAAAAAAAGATTGTAAAACCCCAGTAAAAGGAATCGATACGACTCATGCAATATATATTAAGTCTTCTGAAGTGACACAATCACTTTGTGTGATTCACTCTCAAATCAAATCAAATCAAATCATTAAGAAAGCACTTACATCTAATATGGCAGCTACAGTACATCAGTCACATCAAAATTCATTGGTTCTCATCACGTCTCGTGACCAAACGTGCAACATGACATCATAGAACATCATGAGGCTGAGTAAATGATAACAGAACAGATAACATTCATTTGTGGGTGAACCATCACTTTAAATACGGGTGTCACTCCCAGAACGCCGTAGAGTGTACATGGCCTATGTGTATGGCTGTGTCTACTTGTTAGGCTACTCATTTGCTCTCTATTATCTAGTGTATATCTTGTTATGGTCCATATGGTAGTTGAGTAATGAAATAAGTTTATAAAGTTAGACTGTAAAACTCTGTATTGAACAGTCTCTTTTTTTGAGAAACAATGGCACTGCTTTCTTCAGCTCATTACCCTCCATCTCTCTCTCTAAATCGCTCTCCCTTTTCTTGTCGACATTTCTCAGAGCAACATCTATAAAACATTAATCAACATTACCACAGCAAAGCAGCACAGCCTATTCACACCTCTGACAAATTCAAACACAGACTTACATGTAAACACACTCAGTCTTGACCATATGGGTATGCACACATACTCTACACACACAGAAAGAACTGTATTAATGAAGCCACTATTCACACACGGGCATTCATTGTTATTCTACTCTGATCAAATATGCACATATACTCTACACCAAAACCCATCCATAATTCCTCTCTACCACACACACACATAAAAGTTAATGCGTCTGTACATTTGCTGCAGTCAGGACGTTAATTCATCGGTCCCTGCAGACTCTTACTTAAGGTAAGGTTTTAAAGAGGGCTAGATTAGCTATTCATGCACACAAAGACAAGTGGCTAATCTCCCCTACCCCATTTGCTTTGATTCCTGCCTCTTTCCATAATTCATCGATGCTCTTCCGTTCCTGCCGCCCCCCTCTGGGCCAGGTTTCTATGAATAGATGATTAGGACGTTGGAATCAAAAATCTGATGAAGAGTCACAAAGCATGCACGGTTTCTGCGGCAAGGGAGTGTCGATGTGCCAGTGGTGTGCGCCGACCTGTTGCCACCAGGGCTGTCAAGAGATGTTTAGAAGGTGTTTGTTTTTTGAGAAACTTGATCAGATTTTTTTTATTATTCTTAAACCGTTACACAGGGTCTGCAGGGTATAATTTTTCATGCCAGGTGCCTACCCAGCCTTGTTTGAAATAATAACAGGAATAACAGTAGTGTTGAATTATTTTATTTAATCGAAATGTGAGAATAGCTCTTTTTTAAAAACCAAGTAAATAGAATAATAAAATAATCTATTTTTAATTAGATCAAAATAGTCAATTTAAAAAAGACCATTTATGTTTTTTGAAAAAAATATATTTATAATACACATTTCTCTCGCTTCATCCGTCATCTTGATTGGATTTTTTACTAAACTTGTTGCACATTTTTAAAAGTTGAAGTTCTTTGTAACTTTAAATGGCCTCTAAAAAACATGGTGCTTCTGTGCAAGATACTGAAAAACAGCCAGACATAGCCCAAATGGTCAAAAATGTCCATCTAGTGCATGTTTAAACAGAAAAAGGTGCTGTTCACAACAAACATGTCCTAGAAGCTAAACACAACGACATGGGTAGAACAGAACGCAGGTGTCTTGAGACATGTTTTTAACAGTTTAAGACCTTTTAGATGGACGTTGGTCAAAGATGTCCGTCTAGCACACGTTTACATTATTCAAACATTATTCAAAACATTGAGGACAAAAAAATATGTTCAGTGTGAACAGCCCCTTACAGTGCTGCCTCAATAGGTTGTGGACTAGGTTCACCACCCTAGGCTGGTGTGATCTTGTTTTTCCAGAAGGGATAAAAATACAGAACCAACCACGCTGTTTGTATGTGTGTATGTATTCTTCTGTTGGGGCATGTGGGGTTCTGCGAGTCTTGTAAATGCAGTACAATCAGTGATCGATCTGCTGTCTGCTCCCTACACAGACCACACTATTCCCCTGCCTCCTATTACAAACACACTTATTCTATGAAAGAAAGAAAGAAAGAAAGAAAGAAAGAAAGGCGTTGATCCAGTAGCTGAGAAAGAAAGAAAGAAAGAAAGAAAGAAAGAAAGAAAGAAAATATCCAGGGTCCAGTGGTTATGTGTGTTTGCTTTACCTGTTTGACGTTGATCCAGTAGCCGATGATTTTGTCCACAGCGTTGGGCTCTCTCTGTGTCCACTGTAAGATGTAGGAATAATTGTTCTTCAAGGTGCGAATGGGATTTGGCGTGTCGTAGTAAAATTCTGCATTAAATGGCTGAGCTACACAAACAAACCAAAACAGAGTACGAGTAATTATAGTCAAATACTCATAAATTATAAATGACTAATATCTTATACTGAAACTAAAATCTAGAGCAATAGTTCTTAACTGGTTCTGCCTTACAAACAAATTTTTACATTGTTTGCCAAGTTGCGACCACTATTTATTTTTCAATCCAAACAATACACAATTAAATGGTTGGCTGCATTGTATTATTTGCATTAAGCCTTGTTTTTGGTTTGTTTTTTTAGAATCTGAACAAGCAAATCACTATTTTCTATTTTCAAAATAGTTACAAGTTATAGGAACGATCACACAATCATATTAAAGTGTGAAGATAGAGCAAGCTTTCATGCTGTAGTGGCAAATCTTAAGATAAGACCCTACTCAGAAGAAAAACACTTACAAGACTGCAAGACAGCAGACATTTTGTCCCAACAGAGACAGGAGAACACCTGGCCCTCTAGAAATGTAGTGTATAGTGTCACACTAACTCTGTCTTGGCAGTTTCTACATCATCAGCTTTAGCAGCTAGCAAAACTGGCACATTCTCAACTGTAAGGAGTGTGACAGACGTTTTACACATAAAATACGCTCATTTTTAATTTAATGCTATTCTATTTCTAAGAAAAGCAAACAGAGCCTATTATTAAATCCTTGTTTGATGGTAACTGTTTCCCTGCTAATACAAAAAAAAAAAAAAAAAAAAAAAAAAAAAAACTGATTTACTGGTCTTCTCTGGTTTAAGCTGGTTTAGCTGGTGTCCTAGCCTGGTTATCAGCCAACCTGGTACTCAGCTGGTTGGTCTACAAGCTTGAGAAGTAGCCCAAGCCAGCAAACAGACCAGCCTTGACCAGACTGGAAGACCAGCTAAGACCTGCAAACCAGCTAAGACTGGGTTTACCTTTATTCAACAGGGGTTTACATGGTTCCTAGTTGGTCCAAGATGATAATTTATGGTTTTTAGCTTGTCTAAGTTGGTTTGGGTGATTTATAAGATGGATTACCAGTGGGTGTGATCAAAGTTTAGCTGGCAGACCAATTTACGGCTAGAAGACCAACTTGGCTAAGCAGGTGGGGACCTGGTTGAGCTGGTTGACCATGTTCCAAGAAATAACTCAAACTGGTTGACTAGCTTTACCAGCTTAGGGTGGTATGACCTGGTTTTCCATGCAACTACTGAATCAGAGCCAAACCATGCTGCTTGTGCATACACAGCAGAAGTAAAATAACAAGACTTTTGGATTGAGATATAGATAGATAATCGTACATAAAAACAGGTAGACCAGAGGCTATGTGAGAAAATGAGTATCAATTCTCACACAAATTCGAGATATACTGTATGTTTCAGTTTAATATTCCTCTATAAGGTTGAGCATATGCTGTAGAAAAATCTGGAGAGTTCCCAAACTCAAAAACAGATCTTCGGTTTGCTGGTCTTCTCTGGTCTCCAAGCCTGGTCATGCTGGTCTGATTTGCTGGTTTTTGAAGGGTTTTTGGAGACCAGCTGGCCAACCAACTAAACCAGCTGAACATCAAATTGGCCAAGCTTGGGGACCAGTTAGACCAATGTAAACCAGCTAAGACCAGAAAATCAGCTTAGGCTGGTTTAAGCTGTTTCTTCAGAACCCTGAATCTCACCGGAAACATTGAAGGTGCAGGTTGAGGTACCAACTCCATTGCTAACTCTACACTCGTAAGTGCCATTATTATTCGGGTCCAGTTTGAACCGGAGCTGAGGAACACTTTGTGGGTCCACCGGTGGGGTTCGGATGGGCATGCCATTGCAGTACCAGCGGGCACTGGCTATTCGGTTTGGATTGGACTTCAGAACCACACAGCGCAGGTTGACCATTTGGTAGGTTGGAGAACGAACGTCCATCAAGACTGGATCCACAACAGGAGGGACTGTGATGGAGAGAAATAACAAATTTGTCCCTGGTATTTCTCTATTTTACACTTCTGTTTCTATTTTGATATTATTGGTACAATTTTGCTTTGTGTACAGGGTAATTCCTACTATGCAGTACATTTTCATGTCCCAATTATACTGTATATGTCTTAACATATAGATTAAAATACTAAACTCAGAATTTTTAAGGACTGAAATCATATGAATTCACTTTATTTTATGAAAGTATCACAATTACGTGAACAAACGATCAATATCAATACACAAATATTATTCATGTTTCATCAGTTTTTCCTTTGTCTAATCTACATGTTTCAAACAAAACATGTTTTTGAGAATATATAATCAATTTATATCAGTTTCCTACATCCTCAATATCACTTTCCAGCCTGTATTATCCCTTTAACTAAAAAAAGCCAGTTCCTCAACGACATCATCCTCCAGGAAGTGATATAATTTTTAGTTGAAAAGCAACAGCGACAAAAACAGTAAGTATTTACAATGGGGTTTAAAAATTCTGTGATGTTTTGTTGTATTAGTTGGTAAGTCTCACCCTTCAACAATCCATCACGTTTGATAAAATTACAGAAATTGGAACAATGATATCAAAACTTCAAAATATGACTATATAATATCAAACTTAACTTCAAGTTCACACCGACCCTCAAGTAAGCTAACTCTCAATCCTTAATGGAGCAATGAGTCTGTTTAGGATGAGACGGGTTACTGGTATTAGAGATCGACCAATACCAATAACTAAGGTGGTGGAATAGGGCAATAGGCAGATAACTGATTATTTGGTTGATAGTTTTTTAAAATCGATTTATAGAATGTCAAAAAAAAAAAAAAAAAAATCTTAGTCTTTCATAACAGGCACAGACATAGAGGCTACAAGAGTCCAAAATGAACCAAATTAAAAATGCTGTCTATTGTGCAACCAAAATCCCAATAATAACCAGGAAAAATGCACAACTCTGGGATTTTAACTATAAACAAGCCCAGAATACGCATACTTATTTTTGGGACTCTTATTTTGAAATGACAGAGACTTGGCTCCATTACAGTGCTCTATATTTAAGTATTTACCAAATTAAACTTCTGTAGCCTATATTCACCAGATTAAGGATTTTATATATCACCAGATGAGGTTTATATTATTATTCACAAGAAAGTTGGAGACACGATGTATGTGCTGAGGGGCACATTTCTATACAGACATTTGCATTTTTCTTTGCATGTCCTCGCTTCAATTTAGAACACTTGATTTATCTAATCAAAATAACAAAATATGCATTGAAGTGAGGATAAAAAATATGGATGAATATTGTCAATAATGAAAGATTTAAATACAACAAATCCCCATGATGTGTCAGTCATTGTTTTATTTCACCTCTAGAGGCCACTTGTTATATTGTAGAGTCAAGCCGTTCTTAATGTAGAACCGTCCAGCACTAGCCACAGAGGAAAACGGAGGGATTTTAAACTAAAATTATCGTCAACTATCAGCATAGATTTTTGCCAATAACCGATAGCTTAAAAAAAAAAAAAATATCGGCAGTGATTAACAGGTAAAACAGATATATTCTACTTCTGGTATAGTTATTAATTGGAGAAATCATAGCACTAAATATAGCGGCTCTTGGAATGGAAGTCTGGCCTTGCAGTTAAAGAAGCCAATCACCTTTTTGATAGCAACATCGGCTGTCAGTTTACTCAAGAATGCACATGTGCATAGCTGGACCAACCTAATAAAATATTATTATTATTTTTTTATTTTTTCTGTGTGATCTGATCTAAAGAAGCACAATAAATGATATGATTGCTGTCAGATTTTGTTGCTGATTTAAAATATGTTATTTGATCAAAATCTTGACCAACCATTTTGGAGATTTCTGTCTTTTTCCATTCAAATAGATAGGATCTGCACTTCCATCCATAGAAAATAGCTGCCCGTAGGCTGCCGAGCATTCTGACTTGCCTTAAATGGACTTTGCTTTAGCTCTTTATTTCCATGTTCGTTTCTATCATGTTATGCATCCTGTTAAGTATCTTGCCACTTTGTAAATAAAGTGTCTGAGCTTCAACAGAGCAAATTTCTGAAAGTCTATTATACCCTTTTATAGAAACACATCCTTAAATTACAACACACGTATGAAGTTACAAAGTCTGAGTGCAAGTGATCTTACAAGTGATCTATTACAATTTAAAGACTTTCACCTTAGTGTTGGTAAAATCCTCCTATTTCTTTAAAAGGGGTACTCAAATAAAAATAAAAAATAAAAAATAAAAATCTTCACTAACAGGAAAAAAAATCAATTTAAGGGAAAGAACAGTAATTGAACTGCCTACTCTTGAGATTTTACTGGAACTGAAGCCCTAAATAAACCACACTAAACCACTTAGAACACATTGCATGAATCCATCGCACATGCCAACAACCTTCACATGACAGATTACAAGTTCCTGCCTAAATCAATAAGAAGGGGTCCACATTGTCTCAGCTAATTGCACGGATTCAATCTATACAGTGTGCTAGGGCTAGTGACTAATTACAGCCTACTGGGGTCTGGTTAGACACCCTGCATGTATGAACTGACATGATGGCAAATTAGCATCACAGGAACTCAGGCGTACATCAACAGTGCATTAATATAATGTGCTGAAACCAAGACAAAGCATCAGAATGTAATTAATCCTATGAACTTAAATTTAGTTCTTTAAATTACAAATGATTAAAAAAAACGTATTAGCTTCTGCAATATTTGGCCTGATTTACATACACACCTTTCCAAAAATGATTATCTTATCTATGATTAACACAAAACAGCATATATGTACTTTAAAGTTAGGTACTGTATAGGCTTAACGTTAACATGAAATGGCACTCACAACTATTTTTCCTCCATGACAAGATGTATTTCTGAGTAAAAATAAAAACAAAAAAATTAATCAGCAATTGTTAATAGTTGTTAATCAGGAATTAACACCATAATCAGCACTGAAAATACACACTTTCCCTTATATACAGTATTTGAACCTAAAATCCTTATGAAATCCTTAAAAAAAGATGCAAATGTCTACACTATGCATCAACTATCCAAATACATTTTAAACATATACACATATATGATGTATAACACATTCTGATGAAAGTGAGTGTAAGACAGAGATAGACAAGACAGAAAGAAGAGTGAGGTTGTGAAATGCATAACAAAATGTGCCGTGAATAATAATTTTCCTGATGTGACATGGTGATCATCAGCTTTGCATTTCAACACAGTTTGTGACAAATGTTTATCTAAAGTCAGGCAACAGGAAGAGGTTATTTCCTGCCATCTATTCCCTTAATGAAGGTTTCAGCAGACCCTTTTAATTTCACAACACAACAGTTCCCATAAACAAACCATAATCACCCGTCTCATGTGAGAGGACACATCTCTGTAGCCAAGACTGCACGGCCTTCAAGCAATGGACTGAACAACACTGATAAATGTAACAGTGCAAAGAGCAGATGTTGCATAAAAGAGTTTTCTGTTACAGGCCAATGAATTTAAAGCTGAAATGTGTATTTTTTATGTGAAAATATTTTTTTCTATCACAGATTAATATGCAGAGACAAGTATAAGTACAGTAAGCCATTCATAGGTAGATTCCAACCAAAAATGAAAACACTGTGGATCTGTGGTGATATCAAAACATTGTTCGGTTTGTTGGAGGATCCCGACCAGGTGTGCGTTTCTCATACAGAAATTTACTAGCTAGTCACGACTGTTTCCCGAAACAGTAGTAACTATGTCTCACATCCATCGTTTGAACCACATTGGTTTAACAATATAGAACTGTAGATGATAACATTACGCAGGGAAACTTATGTGGAGATTGAATGTATGTCAAATTATAAAAGCTCATGTACATGGACAGCATTAAGCAGTTTATCACGAGAAAGCTGCTTCAGACACAAAAGTGGCATTCGCATTTACATGCATTGTAAATGCGAATGGGCCTATCATTGGAGATTCATCTGAAGGGGATGCAGGACACCTTCATATGCCTATCTGGATTTAAATGTTTTTTTTTACATAAACGTGCATGGCTTTGACCGTTATAATGCCTCCTTTGACCGTTATCATGCCTCTTGCACCGCTTCTAAAAGACGCAATGTCAAGTTATAACTCTAAAAAGGACACCCCCATTCTTTTTCATTTTGCTGATTGCTGTCTTGCTGTTGTGCTGTTTTAAAGGCATCCTGGACCATTTTTTGCACTCATCTGTGCTATTTTTAATTGTTGATCTTTTGTAAACATGTACTAGACCAGGGGTCGGCAACTTTTTGACATGGAGTGCCATTTTTTATTTTCCTGGTCAATGGCTCTCCCCCCTCAAAAAAATTTAAAATAATAATTTGAGTCCACTTGTGAAAATATTTCTATTTTGCATTTTTCTTATTTAATAGTTTATTTGTCATTACAAATTATATTATACGCATAACAGTTTGAGTGAAAAAATTTAGCAAAACCCAAATGTGAAAAATCTTGCATGTGAATTTTCACAAACCATCTTGTGAAAGTGCTTTAATGAAAGAAAACCTGTCCTTTTGTACAAAATGAGTTAACACAGTTAATGTCACAAATTTGCTTATTTGGTTACTGATCAAGAAATGTTGTGGAATCTTAAATATTTCTTATGTCATACAGTTTTCAAAATCACGCAGAGGGGTAATCATTAGCACACAAGCAACAGTGAGAGAGGAGCAGGCTATTTTAAGAAGTTTTCACACTAGCATTCCAATCTACATCTTGATGTAATCATCATAATCACGCAGCGTGTTTTCATGAGCTGAATGGGAGACTAAACACTATTAAAATGTAACAAGACTCGTGCTGCGTGTGCAAGCCATTCGCGCATCACAAGCAAATCAACTATTGAGCCCTTTTCATTAAATCGCACCTGCAAAATCCTAAAACTTTATTTCCAGGTTTAATTTATATTTTGAATAATTTATATTTTGCCATGTGTGTTTTTTGAATCCCACGATGTGGGTTTATGTTTTCTCTTTTAATTGTTTAATGTAGTTTTGAGTGTGACTACAGTTTAAGGAGGGTGTACCTGTATGCTGGGTTGGAAATCTCAAGGATTAATAGTGGTGTTTTCCTTATTAGATGACGTGTTGTTCTGAAAGCACATGCTGCACGAGTCTGTTGGGTATACTGCAGTCTCGTCACATTTTAACTTTTTGTTTAGCTTCCCATTCAGCTCATGATTACATCAAGATTTAGACTTGAATGAAGGTGCGGAATTTCATATGAATAAAATAGTTTACTCCTCTCTCGCCGTTGCTGGCATGCCAGTGATTATCCCTCCATGTGCTGATGCTGGTACGCATGCCATATGTTGCCAACCCCTGCACTAGATGGACATCATTGATTGTATGGATGAGTTTCCGCACAATACCGGCAATGTGCACTGCGTTTTAATAGCGTTACAAGCGCAATTTTTAAAAACGCATCTCATTCTGCTGTTGCCAATGTCTGGGAGAAACACATGTAGTCCTGTGTGTAAACAATATGAAAGTGTGAGATGTTGCTTTGGTGAAAACCAGTGTCTCTTCTTTGGCCTGTTGAAGCACACAACATCACCGTGGATATGTTTGCATATTCAGAAGATTTCAACATGGATTGTATGTTTTTTCGGCTCATATCATTGTGAATTGCTTGTAAATCAATCACAATGTGATTCAGGCTTTGCAAAAGAACTGTTGTTGAAAGATGGGGCAGTTAAAATTGGACTATCGGTCAAAAAACCGTAAGTAACCAATTCCATTCATGAATGTTTCACGTCATGACTGTAGTGAACAGTTTGATACATTCAGATGAAATGTGTTGGGTGAACATTAGGTGTTAAATGGTTAGATCACCTAAAAATTCTCTCATGATTTACTAACTTTTAAGCCATCCCAGATGTGTATGATTTTCCTTCTTTAGCAGAACCGAAGTGAAGATTTTTATAAGCACATTTCAGCTCTTTTTATCCATACAGTAGCTGGGTTTCCAATCAAATGTTTTGCATTTTTAATGCGCATTTCTGAAAATTCAGCTAAAGAAAATGCAAAACATTGCGCGTTTCCATTAACTGTATATGCGCATTATTTTGAGGGAGACCACCTTTTTGTCATGGAGCAGCTGAACAACCTCTTTGCTTGTATTTGCTGTAATAAAGCAATTTTACATTATGTTATTAAATGCTGCCAGGACACATTGCAGAATAAGTGCAATAGTTCACATAACGAGGGCTGAAATGGCTATTTCGATTCACTGTCAGCCTCCATATACCTGGGAGTGCCCATGCCCAAAACAGTTCTGGTGGATTGTGAGGAACCACTTTAATGACAATCTGTGGGTGAAGCACTTTTTACTAACCAGGGCTACGTTTGAAGAATTGTGTGCCATGGCCGGGCCTTTCGGTGAGCCAGTTTTATACCTATACCATCTGACGAGTGCATAGAAATCGCAAATGGTCATGATACATTATCGTTCATGCGGATAAGCCGTTTATATCATTTTAATGCACATTTTAACTTATGCGAAACTCTATATTTATTCGTTTATCAAGCGTTTCCATTCAGGATTTCTTATGCCCATTTTCAAAATGTGCACAAAAATATTTGGATGGAAACACAGCTAATGCAAGTATACAGGTGCCATCAGGCTGCTGGCTATTTGACAGTCCAAAAGGTACATTCAGACAGCATAAATGAAATCCACACGACAGTCGATCAATAAATGTCTTCTGAAGCAAACCGATAGGTTGGTGTAAGAAACAAATTGACAATTCAAATGTTTTTAACTTCAAATTGTTGCTTCCGGCCAGCACTGTATTGCTGTTTGAACTGACCTAACTCTCGCATGATATTCGTTCCTCTGTTATATACAAAGTGCAAGCTTCCAACTTCTCGAGCAAATAACATTGCTGTTATTTCACTGATGCGTCGACTGCTGGCAGGAAGCTAGCTAATACATTTTTAATTATCTTTTTATATTTATTGATCGACTGGAGTCGTGTGGATTACTTTTATGCTACCCAAATATGCCTTTTGGACCATCAAACAGCCAGCAGCTTGATGGCACCCATTTACTTGCATTGTATGGACAAAAGAGCTGAAACGTGCTTATAAAAATCTTCACTTCAGTTCTGCTGAAGAAGGACAGTCATCTGGGATGGCTTAAAGGTAAGTAAATCATGAGAGGATTTTCATTTTTGGGTGAACTAACCCTATAACCCTGAAATGTAGTTTTATAATGTTGTGTGGAGTTTATCCATTTTCTTTTAATTGAGTTTCAAATATGGCTGTGTTGGAAGGGCTGCACGATGTTAACCAATCACAACAGTGGGTGTTTACATTGAAGTCTTAAAGGGCCAGGCAGCTTAAAACCGAGCATTTCAGACATAGGGCCAGAGACAGGGTGGAAAATTATTATATATGACTAAATTATGATAAATTATGTTGTAAAAAAAAAAAAAAAAAAAAAATGTACTAACATTATAATTGGACCTCAGGGAAGATAATAAAATTCTAAAAAAGGAGTATGTCATGACCCCTTTAAATTGGACAGTATCTGTTTATTTTCATTCTGAGTCATATGGCGCAGAGCAATTGCATCATCTCCGTCAGAACTTTACGAATGGCCCAAAGCAGACTTTTTATGACAACGCATCCTGACCTCGTACATGCCCAAATTGTAATGTTGTGGCTTTATTCACACATCGGAATAAAACTAAACTTTCTGGTAATGTTACAACCTCTCATTCTGGTAAATTGCCATAGCTGATTTACCGATATTTCCCAACGGGTCCTGTTCACACATGGCCTCTAAACAATTTTATTTTATTTATTTTTTTCTGGAAAAGACTGTATGTGTGAAAGCATTTCTTTTGATTTTGGGTTGAAATATAACCCAGATATGCTCTTGACAGGTTTTGTGAGAATCCCCCAGCTAGCCTCACAGTGCCCAGAATGTGGTTCAGTTTGTTCAGTTTCAAGCAGATGCTGTCTGTCTCTCCTGACACATTGAGACAGGCTAGGATGTGAGACAGTGTCCCCTCTGTCTACAGCTCCAGAGAGACAGGCAGAACCACCTGGCTCATAAATCAGACCCGTGGTGGGACGGAGCACAGCGGTGGGCTCTAAACTGCCTCTATCCTGCAATACTCTGCATTAGTCAGAGCTGTTACAGCAGAAGTATTGACGAAGGACAGGAACAAAGGGATTGAGGATGTGAGGACAGATTGGAAATGTGGGAGAGAGGGTGATAGCTTGCCTGTTCATATGAGCTCTTAATGAAGCTATCACTCTTTTCACAGCAACACAGAATTTAGGGGATTTCTCAGGTCATAAATCGTCTCAGAGAACTCTTCAATTTGTTCACACCATGCTCTGTGTTACATATGTCGGTAAATATCATATCACTTGTATTGCACGTCACAGTGCATTTACACATTATCATGTTTTAAATCAGTATTTCTCTCTTGTTTGTAAGTAAAATATCTAAATATCCTTTAATAAAGATCATTTTTTTCCCCCTTATCTTTTATTTGTAAATCCCATTGTTTTCAGTGGTGGTTCTCATTAGACTCTTATTACTGTAATACAGTAATAACACTGTAATACAATTAACTTTTCTTTACATCAGGATATCTTAAATGCAATACAACAAATACCACCATAATGTATAGATATGATGCAATTTAAATAATATATCTTAATATATTGTATTTAAATGACATACTGTAAATTTGCACTGCAAATAATTATATTAAATATAATTTACTTGAAAAGCAAAATTGTTAAATATTAAACCTCACAGTTAAACCTTCCTTCCAAAACAAGAAAGAGAATAATTTGCCAATGGGATAGGAAAAATAAACTTACTTCAAGATATATTATCAAGGAAAAAGTCTCAATAGCTTATGCAATTTTGTTTGTCAAGCAAATGTATCTGGTTTAAAGCATGCTTAGATATTTTTTACTGGGAAACAAGACAGAAGTACTGATTACGAAAACCATTATTTGAAGTATATACTTTGCATCTGATTATCTGGGCTGTTTAGATCATTGTCTGCATTGTGTAATAACAGTATAAATCACCTAGCTGTTGTCATCGTTTATCATAATTGATCACAGGGCGTTAAAATAAGGGAACAATGACATGCTCCACTCACCTGAGACAAACTCGTTTACCTAAGTCATGTCTGCCAGATGGAAAGAGACATACTGGAACAAACTCTGTCAAACACAATATGATAACCTAGCCGCATTTGATCAGCAAAAATAATCGAAAGAGATATCTAAATGGGTTTGCTTGCATAGCAAGTACTGTAGTTAATTGGCAGATGCATTTATCCAGAGTGACTAAAGCCAGAGCTTGATTCGCATGTTGTATTTTTGCTCTAAAATTAAATGTTTTGGCCACTAACAATTTGAGTTAAGAGTATGGGTTTGGGTTAGGGGGTAGAGTTAATAAATTATGCATTCCTGTTTAATTTACAATTAAAAACACAACTCACTTTTGGCAACACTCTTTGGAAACTGGAGCTCACACATGCCCATACGTTTAACAACACTTTCAGCTTCGGCCACAGGGGGCAGTGATTCTAATTTCAGTAAACACAGGCAAATTTCAGCAATAAAACTTTCAACCTACTGTCACCAAATAGGTTTCCCCAGCACTCCCCCATCCGCCATTGGTCAAGAACACAGATACCCCTGGCCCCAGGCTCACGCCATTGGTTGAGCCAATGTTGCTGTATCAAGTGGGTCAGGATGCTCAAACAAACAGAGCAATGTCTTGAATCAACCTATGAATGGCTTATCAGTAGCTGTCTTTGCATAATAAGGTGGGATAAGATAAAAAAATGCACACATCACCTTTAAATGTCTTGCACACAGTGATAATGGTGCCTGGCTCGCTCATTGTGGGGCTCAAACCACCAACCATTCGGTTTCCAGCCCTAAGCTTTTTACCACTGTTCCACAGCACCACAAAACCCAACTTTGGGTCAGATACATCTCCGCAATGAATAGACTTGAAATTCAGCATCATCCAGTAATCACATGATGTATTATTGAGTGCTTTGTTCTGCTAATGGCTTGTGTGAAAATGGTTGATGTGCATTGAGTGGTTCAGGGTTATCCTGTTTTTTTGTGTGGCCTGCGCTGCTATCCCACTAATGAATTCAAGGCCTTTTTGTTTAGCAATTACAAAACACACTCCACGCAGGCATCATAATGCATTATGAAAACTCGGAACGCTTTAACACTTTAGCTGGCCCTAAAAGGTTTACTCTAAAAATAGCAGAATCAAAATCATTGATAATGTCCCATTGGGTCTTAATGGAAAATGTGTGTCACTTTGTGACACTTTGGCTGTTGTCTCTTAGACTCAATCTATCCTAAGTTACTGGATTGCATTACAGTCAAGATTATAATCATATTAGAATGTGCAGTGGTGGCAAATCAGATTCTCAATGTGGAAAAGAGGAAGCGGGGACCGGGTGAACAATCCATGTCAGACATATAATAAACACTTTTCAGTGTATAACAAAACAAAAACATGCACTGCTTTTCAGCCAGCTATGTATTAACATAAAGACACACACACAGACGGGCTTTGTGCATCTCTCTCTCTCTCTCTTTCGAACTGCAGCTCCGGCTCCACTATATCCCTCTCCCAGCTGATTGCGATCATTCCCTCATCCCCCCCCCCCCCCAGTTCAGCACTAAGGGGCCAGTAATATTCAAACCAGTAGTGTTTTTGCATCCATCCGATTGATTTGCTAAGTAAACCTGCACAACACAAAGTTTATTAGTTTGATCACCAAAACACTTACATTCCACATTGAGTTGCACCTGTGCCTGTCTACGTTTGATGTTTAGGCCGTTGTAAGGTGCCGTTTGACAACGATAAGCTCCCATCATTTCCCGCGTCACATTGGTCAGTCGTAAACGTCCGTCACGAGTCTCCACCACCCAATCCCCTGATGGCATGGGAAGGTCCTTGTTGGCACGAGACCAGAGAATGGGTGGGCGAGGCTTACCATCCACCAAACACACAAGCTCTGCAGTACCGCCCTCACTGGCATTAACCACACCCCCTCCGACTGGCAAACTCAGAACAGGGGGAATGACTGAAAAAGAAGAAGAGATAAAAACATTGAGGGATTCATAAGAGGAGGAATATTGTGTCTGGGTGACTGTACAATAAAAAATTATAAATTATATTGAACATTAGCTATCATGTAGAACAAATAATATTCAATCAATAAACAACTAATAAATATAAGAAAAAGATCTAACCATTGAGCTTTGTAAATAGCTCTATGGACAATTACGACGTCCCTATTTACTCAAACTGGGGTTTGTATTTTTTGTGTATATTTTATATTTAACATGATATATAATATAATACATACATGCTGTATTCATTCACTGTATTCATATATTTATATATATATATATATATATATATATATATATATATATATATATATATATATATACATTGTTTACACATTCACACATACATTACTATATACAGTGCATTCAGAAAGTATTCAGACCCCTTCATTATTTTCAAATTTTGTTGTTGTTATTTTAATTTTTTTCACATCAATCTACACTTCACACTCCATAATGACAAAGCAAAAACCAGATTGTTGATAACTGACAATTTATTAAAAAGAAAAACTTTAATATCACATTGACATAAGTATTCAGACCCTTTGGTATGACACTTAAAATTTAGCTGAAGTGCATCCCATTTCTCTGGATCATCTTTGAGGTGTTTTTACACTTTGATTGGAGTACACCTATGACAAATTTAACTGATTGGGCATGATTTGGAAAGGCACACACCTGTCTATATATGTAAGGTCTCACAGCTGAAAATTCATATCAGAGCAAAAACCAAGCCATGAGGTCAAAGGAACTGCAAGCAGAGCTCAGAGACTAGACTGTGTCGAGGCACAATCTGGAGAAGGCTACAAAAAAAAAAAAAAAAAAGAAAAAGAAAAAAAAAGATTTTTAAATTTTCAAGAGGCTGAATTGAAGGTTCTCAAGAGCACAGTGGCCTTCATAATTCCTAAATGGAAAATGTTTGGAACAACCAGGACTCTTCCTAGAGCTGTCTGCCTCTCAAAACTGAGCAATCGGGGGAGAAGGGCCTTGGTAAGAGAGGTGACCAAGAACCCGATGGTTACTCTGGTTGAGCTCCAGAGATCATGTGTGGAGATGGGAAATATTTGCAGAAGGACAACCATCACTGCAACACTCCACCCATCTTGGCTTATGGCAGAGTGGCCAGAGAGAAGCCTCTCCTCAGTGCAAGAAAGCAAAAAAGCACCTAAAGGATTCTCAGACTGTGAGAAACAAGATTCTTTGGTCTGATAAAACGAAGATTTAACTGTTTGTCCTCAATTCCAAGCGTCATGTCTGAAGGAAACCTGGCTCCACTAATCACCTGCACAATACCATCCCGTGGTGGTTGTAGCATCATGCTGTGGGGGTGTTTTTCAGCGGCAGGGACTGGGGGACTGGACAGGGTTGAAGGAAAGCTGAACGCAGCAAAATACAGAGATAGTATCTTAATGAAAACCTGGTCCAGAGCGCTCAGGACCTCAGACTGGGCCGAAGGATCACCTTCCAACAGGACAATGACCCTAAGCACACAGCCAACACAATGCAAGAGTGGCTTAGGGACAACTCTGTGAATGTCCTTGAGTGGCCCAGCCAGAGCCCAGAATTAAATCCAAACGAACATCACTGGAGAGACCTGCAAATGGCTGTCCATCGACGGTCCCCATCCAACCTGACAGAGCTTGAGAGGATCTGCAGAGAAGAATGGCAGAAAATCCCCAAATCCTGGTGTGCAAAGCATGTCGCATCATACCCAAAAAGACTTGAGGATGTATTCGCCACCAAAGGTGTTTCAACCAAAAAGTACTGAGTTAAGAGTCTGAATACTTATATAAATGTGATTTTTTTTTTTTTTAATACATTTGCAAAGTTATCAAAAATATGGCTTTTGCTTTGTCATTATGGGGTATGGAGTGTAGATTGATGTGAAAATTTTTTTTTTAAATAATTTAAAGCATTTTAGCATAAGGCTGCAACATAACAGAATTTAAGAAAAATGAAGGGGTCTGAATACTTCCTGAATGCACTGTATCTCTTACTCTTAATGCTGTATATATTTTAAAATATTCAAAGTACACAATGCCGATATCACATATTTTAAATTTCACAACATTTTTAAACTTTCAGGCAAGGCTTTATCAAGCCAACATCAAAGTATGTCTTGACAAATTTTCCTTTTCTAGTTAAAATATACTATCAATAATGCAGAGAGCATAAAACTAAACATTTCATGTTAAAACACCAAATTGAAACATTGATTGGGACCGTAAACATCCAACAATTAGGCTAATGAACTATACAGTATTACTTGGCAGATTAATTCTTAATTCCAATTATTAATAGTAATACATTTAACTATTTATTCAGTAATAGTATATTTTATCATATTGTGGGTTTGTAGAGGTAAATTACTGTAATGCAATGCTTCTTGGTTTAAAATGCTTATTACAATGCTTATTGCTTTATTTAAAAAAAAAAAAAAACAGTGAAAAGCATCAAATAATGACTGCTGAAGATGGACAGACTTCAAACAGAATGAGAGATAAATCATAAACATGAGAGATAAAGATTACTGGATGATATATTGATCGTGTTAGGCAATGTATTCAGAAATAGGCAGCAATTCCAGAAAAGGTTGAAACATCTCAAATGAAAGAGAAGAAGACCTCATAAAAAAATAGCTTCCTACTGAGATAAGAGAGGGAAGATCAGAGAGGGCTAAAATGCAGAATGGCATCCAGCTTACCACCATCACCCCAATTGAATGACCATTTCCACATTATCAGTTTACCCACAGGGCACACAGACCTCTGCAGACCAATTTAACCCTACTGATAGCTCCAGAGCCTATCAACAAACATCACACGATATTGAAAAGCTTTGTACAGTATTCGAGAAAGCTTATATACACATAGGCAGAACATTCATTTTTCATAAACATTGTTTCCCCTTCTGCCACTCACTCGACGTTGTGTCGATGTAGTGACACTAGGGGTCGCCCTTGGGAGCCCCAAACACCTCTGATCTTTGAGAAAAGGCCAATGGGAATTGGCGAGTGGAATTTGCATGCCACTTCCCTGGACATACGGGTATAAAAGGAGCTGGCTTGCAACCACTCATTCAGATTTTTTCTTCAGAGCCGAGCGGTTGTGTTCAGTGAGCTGAATTACTCTGCCGATCCATTCACCTCTAAATCGAGTGAAGCTGTTGGATTTACGGCGCATTACAGCGGTTTCTCCCCCTCTTGCACCGGCGTTGTGCAGAGAACATCCCTGGGCGCTTCAGCAGCTAAAAGAGTATATTCTTTCCTCATAAAGAGTATATTTTCTACTAAAAGAGTGGCACTTACGAAAGTGTCTTTTTCAAGATGACTTTTCATTTGTGTATAATTCCTGGTTGCGGTCGCTATCTCTCCTTTTCTGACGGCCACGATCGCTGTCTCACATGTTTGGGTGCTTCCTACGTGGAGACATCTTTCATGGATGGTTTGTGTCCTCATTGCGAGAACATGACCATGGCAACGTTGCAGTCGTGGCTTTCTTTCGTCAGAGGGAAAGCCATCCCAGTGGCTCCCCGCCTCGGTCTTTCTACCTATGGGTATGAGGTAGAGACGGTTAGCACTGGGGGCGATTTGGGGACCTCAATGGGAGCTTCTCCGCCGGGAAAGCCCCCGCGGACCTCCTATTCCCCAGCACGCCCGTGTGCCCTTGTCGGGTTCTGGGATGAGTCCGCGGGCTCCTCTCAAGGCGAGTTCATGATCTCATTCGGAGCTCGTGAAGAGGATGAGTTATTGATAGCAGCATCGGAGAACGGGTCCATCTAGTCAGGCGCAGAGGACTCGGCTGGGCTCCCACTATCAGGTGTGGTAGCCCAGTCGCAGGCTGATGCAGAACTTGTGGCCATGGTTGCCCGGGCCGCTGCGAGCGTCGGGCTGGAGTGGAATCCTCCACTCCCCCCTGAACCCTCGAGGCTTGACAATTGGTTCCTGGGCCAAGAGTGCCACTCATGGCCACGCCCTGTCCCGGTACCGCCCCGGATGCGGAAGACCTAAGTGGCATACCACCTGCAGTGGTAGACACAATCACTCAGGCCAGGACTCCATCTACAAGGCGCCTGTATGCCCTGAAGTGTCGTCTGTTCACTAAGTGGTGTTCTTCCCAACGCGAAGACCCCCAGAGATGCGCAGTCTGATCAGTGCTTTCCTTCCTGCAGGAGAGGCTGGAGGGGCGGCTGTCCCCCTCCACCTTGAAGGTGTATGCAGCCGCTATATCGGCACATCACGATGCAGTAGATGGTAAGTATTTAGGGAAGCACGACTTGATCGTCAGGTACCTGAGAGGCACTAGGAGGTTAAACCCACCCCCAGATTGCATCTCATCCCCTCGTGGGACCTCTCTGTGGGGACTCTCTTTGAAGACTGCCCTCCTGACTGTGCTCACTTCCATCAAGAGGGTAGGGGACCTGCAGGCGTTCTCTTGCCTGGAGTTCGGTCCGGGCTACTCTCATGTGAACCTGAGACTCCGACCGGGCTATGTGCCGAAGGTTCCCATGACCCCATTTAGGGATCAGGTGTTGAACCTGCAAGTGCTGCCCCAGGAGGAGGCAGACACAGCCTTGGCGTTGCTGTGTCCGGTGCATGCTTTGCAGATCTATTTGGATTGCACGCAGAGCTTTAGGAGATCCGAGCAGCTCTTTTTCTGCTTTGGTGGACAGCGGAGAGGGAGCGCTGTCTCCAAACAGAGGATCGCCCACTGGGTCACTGACGCTCTACCAGGAGTGTGGCGGCCTCCTGGGCTCTGAAAAATGGTGCCTCTTTATCAGACATCTGCAGAGCAGCGGGCTGGGCAACACCCAACACCTTTGTGAGATTCTATAATCTCCGGGTTGAGCCAGTCTCATCCCGTGTGTTGTCAGGTACGAACAGGTAAGTTCCGGGACAGCTGGCCGGGTGTATCACATGTGCATAGCGCCTTTCCCCTCTCCTGAGGTGAAGATGCGCACTTTTTACCCCCAGTCGTGTTCACGAAGTTGTGGACCCTGGATGTCCTTCCTCCTTAGCCCTGCCAGCCCAATGTGTGTGCTAACTAGGCCCTGTACTGGGGTAGGTGCTCCACATGCGCTGGTTGCCCATACTTAACCCTGTATGTTGTATCTTCCGCAAAAAAGTTTCCCTGTTGGTAAACTGCATCTTCCTTGGGCAGAGGTCTCTCTGCCCATGGTCACTGTGTTTGTAGAACTCCTCCCCCCTTGGGTAGGACCTACCACGGGACTTCTCCACATGATGCTTCCGACAAGACTCGGTAAGACCATGTGATGTATTTCCACTCAAATGCCCCCCCCCCACCCCCCAGGCGGGGTGTGGTCTCCACGGTGTCCTCCCCTTGGGAGGGACACCCCCCGATGAACGGACCCTATATGGCCCCCAGCTGAATGATTTCGTTCCTTTTGGGCAGGAAAAAAGAGAAGAGGCCGCAGCTGGGTCAGCCGGTCCCTAATTTTGGGCAGTCGACTTGTCCACAAGGTGCAGGGGACTGCTTGACGCCTGTAAGAGCACTGGGGGAGGTTACGTGACGGCCGAGTGCGCTGGCTACGAGGCACGCAAAGTTATGCCCGTTTCGCACAACCAGTCCACGTAACACAGTTCCGTTAGCTGTGGCATTTTGTATAGGGACCCCTAGTGTCACTACATCGACACAACGTCGAGTGAGTGACAGAAGGGGAACATCTCGGTTACTGTCGTAACCTCCGTTCCCTGATGGAGGGAACGAGACGTTGTGTCCCTCCTGCCACAACACTGAACTACCCACTGAAATGGCTTGTCTCAGCTCCTCAGCACAAAACCTGAATGAGTGGTTACAAGCCAGCTCCTTTTATACCCGTATGTCCGGGCTCCCAAGGGCGACCGCTAGTGTCACTACGTCGACACAATGTCTCGTTCCCTCCATCACGGAACGGAGGTTAGGACAGCAACCGAGACGTTTTCTGTTGTTATTTTCAATGGGGAGCTCTGATTCCAGCATAATTCACAATGGTAGAGAATAAATCTAAACTCTTAAAACTAAAAAAGTAAAGTTTGACAAGACAAACATTGAATGTTGCTTGACCAAGCCTTATCTGAAAGATGAAAAAGTCTTGATGTCTGAACTGTTATTTAGGCTTTATTTAGTTTTAATACTTCAATACAAGAATCATAGTCTATTTTGTTTCTATAGGCTTGTTTTGGACAAATTGTAATGTTGGGCTTGACAAAGTCTTGGAAAGGACTGAAAAGGATTAATAATGCCAAAATTAAAAAAAAATTGTGAACTATCCCTTTAATTGCTCTTAGGCCTAGTTATTAGTAAAACGAACACAATCTCTCTTTCTCACCGCTGCTCTGCGTGATGTTGATGTCTACACGCATTTCAGGAATGCTGCTCCCTGGAAAGTTTGCGACGCAGCTGTACGTGGCCTGATCTCTGAACTTCATGTCCACGATTTCCAGGCTGCTGGTACCAGGTGGCATGTCTGGGTCACTGCGGAGCACGATCAGGGTGTCGGTGGGGTAGATGACAGCTCCATTCTTGTACCAGGTGTAGTTCACCTTATCCTGAGGCTGGGCGTCAACATGGCAGGACAGTTTGAGGTCTCGACCCATCTGTATACTCTCGCTGTCTTTGTTGGAGTCCGGGGTGATCTGGAATGTTAAATTCTTCATGGCTGATTGAGAGAGTGAAAAGAAGACATGAGAATCAAGGTGAAAAAGAGGTGAAAACTGTGAAAAGGCAGCTATAAATGGAGCAAGATGCAAGAAAGAAAAGACCAATCATAATTCAGTATGCAAATAAATGCAAAAAAATAAAAAATAAAAAAGAGTAATTGCTATTTACTTCACTATATGATACGTATCGCGATACATGTTGTGATATATCGCGATGCATCACAATATCACTATTGGATTACGATTGAAACTGCGGCAAACGCATGAAAGACTCATCGAGAGAAAGAGTGAATCATGCGGTTTCAGTTTTTAATCGTTCTCAGGCAACTCTGACTGCACTGAGAAACACCAGTCTCAGAGTTTGCACTTATTTTGATGACCTGCTTCTTTTTTTCATTTACATGATGTTGTTGACTCAAGGGGTGGTTACACAACACTTCTTGCTTTAGTCACTCCCAATAATACCAAAGTCTATCTAGCAAGTCAGTCCACTGTCGGGAGGCTATTTCCAGTCATGCCAGTGCAGCTCCTATCTACTTGAATGGGGGGACACAGAAATCTCAAAAATGGTTGGTCAAGATTACGATCAAAGAACATCTTTCAAATCGGCAATAAAATTTAATAATATTGGAATCATAAATTGTGCTTCTTTACCTCATATTATGCTAAAACACACAATTTTTCTGGCTTGTATTGACAGGTGAGGTCTGTATCTAAAAGGTGATTGGCTCTTTTACCTGTAAGGCAAGACTTCCTTTCTACATCTGTTGACCGTTGGGTGCTAGAGCTTCTTGGTTGGGCATTCCAATTCCTCCCATTCATTTAAATAGAATGGCCCATCTCTGCTAAATATTATCTGATTATACGCATCTGAGCGTGGGAGATCAGAAACAGTGATGCCTCCAAGGGGGGCTGGGGGGCCGTGCCCCCCCTTAAAAAACACTGGATGTGAGATTAATTTGTCTTCCTTACATAAACAGGCCTAGTTTCATTTTGAAAAGAAATAAGAATTAGTTTTCCTCCTTTTTGTTTCCCATATATCTAAGATTGAGTCCATGTGGAAGGTGTATAGCTGTTTTATCAGAATTTAGTATAATAAAAAACATTGCATTTTTTCTTGATGCGGAGAAACGGAGCATCTGAAACGTCATACAGTATGGTTTACAATGAAAATGTGCATACAGACTATTTGCACAGAGGTGGTACAAATATATTAATACCGGAATTACAATCGCAGGAAACAAACTTCATCTGCTGCTTGTTGATGATTTAAGACGCGTGTTGTTGTGCCCTCCTGATAACGGCAGTGTTTACAGTCAGCTACTTTTGATTGAAATTCACATATGCTCACTTATAATGCAGCAGCCAGTCAATGTCGTTTTTAACAATCATGTTAAAGGACACGCTATAGTAATCTAATATTATGGCAAGTTTTGGATACCTTTTTTTTTTTTTTTTTTTTTACCAACTTTTCCTTAACAAAAGAGAAGTGGCCCATTCAAACAGTTCTTTCACACTTTCAGAAATAAGAATTTATGCATTTTTTAAAGTGTTTTATAAATATATATTTGAAGTCAAAGAATAATCTCTAATATTCTGGGTGGATCTGGTTCTAATTTGGATGGGCCCAGGCCCACCCCGGCCCACCCTTGGCTACACCACTGGTTTTAGGTTGTACACAATGGTTCCCCTACATTACCTTAACCTCTTAATTTCTAGATCATTTCTGCAACCATGCTGCAACATCAATAAACAGACAAGCCATCGATAAATTCATTATTTGTTATAATGAATTATAATTATTATATAACCATTAAATTCATCCACAACACATTTTGGAAGACTGATATATCCTTTCTGCAACTCTTCTGTGCTTCAACACTGAAAACTTCCTCAGCACCATTAATATGCAGATAATAAAATAAATTATTACAAATAACCAATGACTCACAATCAAGGGTTTTTAAAATCAGAAATGTATTGACAGACATAAAAAAATAAATCAAATTAACATTTAATAAACTATTTAATTACCCTTAACCAGGCTAACTTTCATTTCTTACTGTGCAGTTTAGTGGAGACAGTTTCAGTTGTGGCCAATAAACAGAAAACCTCTCAGTTAAACTTACACATCATATTCTTATCCACTTTATGAGTCAAATCTGTATAAAATCAATATCACTTAGACTATAGCTAAACTCACATTTAGAAGTAATTATTTATTGAGGAAAGCAGTAGAAATAACGTCAGTAATTGAGTATGTCTCCGATTGACGTTAATTTTAAATTGCGCTAGAGCACAAATATATGTGGCTGAATGAGGTGCGTGCAGATCAAATGCGTGTTCATATACAGTATAGCTATCAGACAGAGATTAAGGTGATTAGATATTAAGATAATATATTATAGGAGGAAGGTATTGTATTCTTAAATGTTTTTCTCGTCTGTTCATTATTATGCGTTCAAATGCCATTTACTGTTAGCCTATCTATTTTCTGCATTTAATTAAATGCTAGCCTACTTCACTAATTTAATTCATTGTTGTCTGTCAACCTCAAATAATCAAATGTGATAATAAAAAATTATGAAAAATATGAACGGAAAATAAAACCTAAAAATAACCATAAGAAAACTTTCTGTATGTTATTTTAAGGTTGTCCCACAAAAACCTCCCTGCAACATTCTTGGAAGGTTAGTTTACAGTTACACAAATAAAACCTAAAAAGAACCATTAGAGAACGTTCTGCATAAGTGCTTTTAAGGTTGCCACAGAAAAACCTGCCTGCGATGTTCTGGAAACGTACGTTTATGGTTTTAAAAATATAACCTAAAGAGAATTGGTTATTAAAAATTAACAAAATGGTAATCCACGTTTACATTCAATTTTAAATCATTTGATAATTCGTTGCTTTCAATATTATAATGTAATAATGTAACACTTGCTCACATTGGATAAGCCAGTAAGAACAGCGATACAGATGTTTCCATGCAAAGGGGTAAAGGGCAAAAATGTATATGTGTTGATCGGTTTTTGCTAAAAAGTTTATGACCTTACCTCGATAAAGGAAAGCCATTTAATGATCACGCACTTTTCTTTTGTTTTTTGTTCCCTATCTGTCACTCACTCGACGTTGGTGTCGATGTAGTGACACTAGGGGTCACTCTTGGGAGCCCGAGACACCTCTGGTCTTTGATAAAAGGCCAATGAAAATTGGCGAGTGGTATTTGCATGCCACTCCCCCGAACATACGGGTATAAAAGGAGCTGGTATGCAACCACTCATTCAGATTTTCTCTTCGGAGCCGAACGGTCATGCTCATTGAGCTGAATACTACTGTTCATTCACCTGCTGGATCTGACGGCGCATTTCAGCGGCTTCTCCCTCCTCTGCACTGGTGCACTGCAGAGAATGCCCCTGGGCGCTTCGGCAGAAAAACTAGAGAGTATATTTTCTGAAAGAGCATTTTTCCCCTCTAAAAGAGTATATATTTCTCTAAAAGAGCGCACACACGGAACGTCTTTTTAAAGATGCTTTTCCGATTGTGTGTTATTCCTGGTTGTGCTCGTTATCTCTCGCCTTCTAACGGTCACGATCACTGTCTTTCGTGTCTGGGCACTGCTCACGCGGAGACAGCGTTCGTGGATGGTCACATTCTCATTGCGAGAATGTGTCCATGGCAACGTTGCGGTCGCGGCTCGCCTTCGTAAGGAAGCGAGCCACCCCAGAGGCTCCCGCCTCGGTCCTTTTACCCACGGGTTTGAGGCCAGCGCGGCTAGCACTGGGGGCGATTTGGGGACCCCAATGGGACCGCCTCCGCCGGGTATCCCCCCGCGGAACTCCCATTCCCCAGCACGCTCGTCTGCCCCGATCGGGCTTCCGGGTGAGTCCGCCGGCTCGTCTCACGGCGAGTTCGACCTCTTATTCGGAGCCCGTGAAAGTGATGAGCTCTCGAGCGCGGCATCGGAGAGCGGGCTCGTCCAGTCGGAAGCCTCGGCTGGGCTCCTCCCTTCGGGGTCGATCGCCCAGTCACAGGCTGACGCGGAGATGACGACATGCTTTCCCGGACAGCCGCGAGCGTCGGTTAGAGTGGATTTCACCGCTCTTCCCTGAACCCTCGCGGCTCTGTGATTGGTTCCTGGGCTCGCGGCGCCGCTCAAAGCCACGCCCTGCCCCGTTCCTTTCTTCCCGGAAGTGCATGAAGAGCTGACAAGATCGCGGGAGGCACCTTTTACTGCCCGGTCCCGATCTTTTCAGCTTCCCCGCTCTCACTACCCTCGATGGTGGGGCGGCCAAGGGTTATTCGGCAATCCCCCGGTGGATAAAGGCGCTCGCGGTGCACCTATGCCCGCAGAGCACCGCCACCTGGCGTGGGTGCCCAAAGCCCCCGTCCAAGGCCTGTAGGTTTACGTCGTCTCTGACGGTCAAAGCCTACGGCGCTGCTGGACAAGCCGCCTCTGCCCTGCACGCCATGGCTCTCCTGCAAGTCTGCCAAGGCGCTAAAGGAACTGCACGAGGGTAGTTCCGCCCCGGGATTGATGCAGGAACTGCGCTCGACGACCGACCTCGCTCTCCGAGCGACGGAGGTCACGGCACGGTCTCCCGGGCGGACGATGGCCACACTAGTGGTCCAGGAGCGCCACCTTTGGCTCAACCTGGTTGAGATGGGTGAGGCCAACAGGACACGATCCCTTGCTGCCCCCATTTTCCAGGCGGGCCTATTCGGCGACACTGTCGAGGACTTTGCCCAGCAGTTCTCGATGGTAGAGCAGTAGATGGATGCTAGCCGGCTTGTCCTGCCCCGGCGTGGCTCAAGATCCCCCCATCTACTCATCGCCGAGGGCATCCCCCTGCGGTGACTGCACCGGCTCCGCCGCAGCCCGCCCCTCCGGCCCGGCCCCGGCGTGGAGCCCACCGCAGGAAGCCGACGCCACCCGTCTCACAGCCGGCACCGAAGAACCCACGGAGGTCTTCGAAGCGCCCCTGAGACGGGCGACCCAGTGACAACGAAACCCGCTGCTCTGGAGCTGGTAAGCAGATCTTCTTTTTGTTACCTTTTGCATTTAATTGCGCTGCATGCCCAAGTGGCTGCAGTACTCAAGAGCTCCGCAAGAGTGGTTTCCTTGTTCCCTGGGTCACATATTCGGTGTGTACGGCTGGCATCACGACCACCGTCCACCACTCCATTTGGCAGGTTGGCGCTCCGGCGGCAGTCTCCCGCCCTGAGCGCCCAGCTGTGGCACAAATCCGCCCCCGATGTGACAGTCTCCACGGGTCATGAGGACAGGCCTCTTCCTCCCCCGTCCCAGGCTGTTCCGGGGGTGGTCACAAGGAGCCAGGTAAGTGCTTCGATGTCCTCGGACTCAGCACGGCCACGATGGGGTGTGGCACCTCAAGCTCCGCCCCGCCGCGAGGCCCCACCCGCCGGTACATCCGATGACGTTGTCCCTTTGGTCCCCCTTGCGCGGAACTCGGGTGCATGGCTTGCGCTTTCCAGTCCGTCGCGAGGGCTGGTCCGGACCGTCCGACTCGGCTGCATGATTCACTTCGCTGGGCATCCGCCCAGGTCCAGCGGTGTCCACTTCACCTTGGTGAAAGATGGAAACGCTGCTACCTTGCGCGGAGATCGCTACCCTCCTACGGAAGGACGCGATAGAACCTGTCCCTCCAGCCGAGATGAAGAGGGGGTTTTACAGCCCCTACTTCATTGTACCGAAAAAAGGCGGTGGGTTGCGGCCAATCTTGGACCTGCGAGTACTGAACCGGGCCTTACACAGACTCCCGTTCAAGATGCTGACGCAAACACGCATTCTAGCGAGCGTCCGGCATCAAGATTGGTTCGCGGCGGTAGACCCGAAGGATGCGTACTTTCACGTCTCGATCCTTCCTCGACACAGACCCTTCCTGCGGTTTGCGTTTGAGGGTCAGGCGTATCGGTACAAGTCCTCCCTTTTGGCCTGTCCCTGTCTCCTCGCGTCTTTACGAAGATCGCAGAGGCTGCCCTTGCCCCGTTAAGGGAGGTGGGCATTCGCATTCTCAACTATCTCGACGACTGGCTAATCCTAGCTCACTCTCGAGACGGGTTATGCGCACACAGGGACCTGGTGCTCTCACACCTCAGCCGACTAGGGCTTCGGGTCAGCTGGGAAAAGAGCAAGCTCCTCCCGGTTCAGAGCATCTCTTTTCTCGGTTTGGAGTTGGACTCAGTCTCCTTGACGGCGCACCTTATGAACGAGCGCGCCCAGTCGGTGCTGGCCTGTTTGAAGGCGTTCAAACAGAAAACAGCGGTTCCACTGAAACATTTTCAGAGGCTCCTTGGGCATATGGCGTCCTCGGCGGTGGCCACCCCGCTCGGGTTGATGCATATGAGGCCGCTTCAGCACTGGCTCCAGACTCGAGTCCCGAGACGGGCATGGCGCCACGGGACACATCGCGTGGCCATTACGTCGGTCTGTCACCGTCTTTTCAGCCCTTGGACCGACCTCTCGTTTCCACGAGCAGGTGTTCCGCTAGAACTGGTCTCCAGGCACGTCGTGGTCACGACAGACGCCTCCAAAATGGGCTGGGGCGCTGTTGGCAATGGGCACGCAGCTGCCGGCCTCTAGACGGGTCCGCAGCTGCGTTGGCACATCAACTGCCTCGAGTTACTGGCAATTCTGCTCGCCCTGCGGAGGTTCCGGCCGTTGATCCAGGGCAAGCACGTGCTAGTTCGGACAGACAGCATGGCAGCGGTAGCATATGTCAACCGCCAAGGCGGTCTGCGCTCCCGCTGTATGTCATAACTCGCCCGCCGTCTCCTCCAACGGAGTTAGCAGCACCAAGTCGCTGCAAGCCACTCACATCCCGGGCAACCTCAACACTTCGGCGGACGCGCCGTAACAACAGGTTACCCTCAAGGGAGAGTGGAGACTCCACCTTCAGGTGGTCCAGCTGATTTGGAGTCGATTCAGTCAGGCACAGGTGCACCTGTTCGCCTCCCAAGAATCCTCCCACTGCCCGCTCTGGTACGCCCTCACCGAGGCCTTCCTCGGCATAGACGCGCTGGCACAGCTGGTCCCCTGGCATTCGCAAATATGCGTTTTCCCCAGTGAGCCTGCTCGCACAGACCCTGTGCAAGGTCAGGGAGGACGAGGAGAAGGTCGTCCTGGTAAGCACCCTACTGGCCCGCCCAGACGTGGTGCTCGGACCTCACGCTCCTCGTGACAGCTCCCCCGGGCAAATTCCCCTGAGAAAGGCCCTTCTTTCTCAGGGAAGGGGCACCATCCGGCACCCGCGCCCAGACCTCTGGAATCTCCATGTCTGGCCCCTGGACGGGACGCGGAAGACCTAAGCCGTCTCCCACCTGCGGTGGTAGACACATTCACTCAGGCTAGGGCTCCCTCTACGAGGCGCCTGTATGCCTTTAAGTGGTGTCTGTTCGCTAAGTGGTGTTCTTCCCATCAGGAAGACCCCCAGAGGTGCGCAGTCAGATCAGTGCTTTCTTTCCTGCAAGAGAGGTTGGAAGGGAGGCTGTCCCCTTCCACCTTGAAGGTGTACGTTGCTGCCATAGCAGCACACCATGACGCAGTCGACGGTGAGTCCTTAGGGAAGCATGATCTGATCATCAGGTTCCTAAGAGGCGCCAGGAGGCTGAATCCCTCCAGGCCACGCCTTGTTCCCTCATCGGACCTCTGTAGTTTTTCAGGGTCTACAGAGAGCCCCCTTTGAGTTTTGCAGTCAGCCGGGCTTAAGGCACTCTCCTTGAAGACTGCCCTCCTGACTGCGCTCACTTCCATCAAGAGGGTAGGTGACCTGCAAGCGTTCTCTGTCAGCGAAATGTGCCTGGAGTTCGGTCCGGGCTATTCTCACGTGATCCTGAGACCCCCGACCGGGCTATGTGCCCAAGGTTCCCACCACTCCTTTTAGAGACCAGGTGGTGAACCTGCAAGCGCTGCCCCAGGAGGAGGCAGACCCAGCCCTGGCGTTGCTGTGTCCGGTGCGCGCTTTGCGCATCTATTTGGATCGCACGCAGAGCTTTAGACTCTCTGAGCAGCTCTTTGTCTGCTTCGGTGCACAGCGGAAAGGAAGTGCTGTCTCCAAGCAGAAGATCGCCCACTGGCTCATTGACGCCATAACTATGGCATGTCTCGCCCAAAACATGCCGCCCCCGGTAGGGCTACGAGCCCATTCTACTCGTGGTGTAGCGGCTTCTTGGGCCCTGGCCAGGGGTGCCTCTCTAACAGACATTGCAGAGCAGCGGGCTGGGCAACACCCAACACCTTTGCAAGGTTCTACAACCTCCGGGTGGAACCGGTTTCGTCCCAGGTAGTGGCACGCAACACAAGCGGATAAGCCCGGGATAGCCGGCCGGGTGTATCGCTTGCACATAGCGCCTTCCACCTCCTTTTGAGCTGAAGACGTGCGCTGTTAATTCCCAGTAGTGTTCACAAAGGTTGTTCCCTGGTTGACTTCCTCCGAGCCCTGTGGCAGTCGAGTTTTCGGAGAGACTTGCTGCCGGCCCAGTACACGCGCTAACTAAGAGCACGGTTCTGGGGTAGGTGCTCCGCATGTGGCGGTTCCCTGTAAGGCTAACCCCATGCGATCTATATCTTCCGCTAGTTCGTTTCCCTACTGGCAAACTGCGTCTTCCTTGGGCAGAGCCCCTCAGTCTCCATGTTGTAGTAACTCCTCCCCCATTGGGTAGGATCTACCTTGAAGGCTCTCCACATGGTTGGAAAGACCATGTGATGTATTCTTCCACTTAAATATCCCCCCTCTCTTGGGGCGAGGTGTGGTCTCCGCGGTGTCCTCCCCTTGGGAGGGACACCCCCCGACTAGACCTGGCGGCCCAGTCGGATAATCCCCCTTCTTTTTAGGGAGTGGAAAAAGAGAAGGGGAAAGAGGCCATGACTGGGTTAAGCCTGTCTCTATCTCTGGGTAGTCGACTTGTCCCCAAAAAGGGCCGTTCGACACTCATAACTGTGTTGGGGGAGGTTACGTGTCGACCTGGTGTGCTGACTATGAGGCACACAGCAAGTCTGCCCACCACACACCGCCAGTTCACGTAACACAGTTCAGCCTTGTGGCGTTTTGTATAGGGACCCCTAGTGTCACTACATCGACACCAACGTCGAGTGAGTGACAGATAGGGAACGTCATGGTTACTGGTGTAACCTCCGTTCCCTGATGGAGGGAACGAGACGTTGGTCCCTCCTGCCACAACGCTGAACTACCCACTGAAATGGCCGGACCTTATATCGGCTCCTCAGCGTAAAACCTGAATGAGTGGTTGCATACCAGCTCCTTTTATACCCGTATGTTCGGGGGAGTGGCATGCAAATACCACTCGCCAATTTTCATTGGCCTTTTATCAAAGACCAGAGGTGTCTCGGGCTCCCAAGAGTGACCCCTAGTGTCACTACATCGACACCAACGTCTCGTTCCCTCCATCAGGGAACGGAGGTTACACCAGTAACCATGACGTTTTTTTGCCTTTTTAAGAAAAATTTGTATAAGATTGTGCATATAAACATGCTCAATGACTGCGTTAACATGTACACTAATATGCTGATAACTAAAAAAATCTGTTTATTAAAAAAAATCTGACAACGCAACAAAACTGTGTTTACATAAAACTTGAAATTATCGGATTATTCTCTGCTTTTGACATCAAAACGTAAACAGAAATGCGCGCAACACTTTTGATGAGCCAGCAAGAATGTTAGCAAAGGTGTTTACATGCAACATGAAATCAGAGTAACACCGGGATCACACATCCTCCGTGAGCAGGGCGAAAGCTAGGCGTGAGCAGCGCGTTTCCATTTCGGCGCCCACATTAACAGATTACACTGTTCTCACTGCAAGCGTGAGTCACTAGTTGACGTGTCCCAGAAGAGCCCCAGACGTGCCAGTGAGCGGATAATTTCGCCACCGAGCCTATTTTTACCGAGCGGCTCACGCTGAGCTCAATGGCTCTGGGTGCAGTACAACACTAAAATAATCAGGAGATTATAGAAAAGACACAAAAGTAAATCTAAATTATTCAAACCAAACCTATAGTACACTACAATTTATATGTCTGCATGCAAGTAAACTCAATAAAATAAATTAACCAATGAAAGAATTAATAAACTGCCAGACCTTTTGCTATTCTGTGTAGATAGGTGTACAGTATAAACACAACATTAACCAATCACAACCATGTGTGCTGATAAAGATGAGGGGCACATGACTGCCCGCTGTTGTCCGTGAAGCAGCAATAACCTCAGCTTATTATGACCTTATTAAAGAAAAAATGTAACGTAGGACCCCATAGATTTCTGCGCAGAGGCTCGTGCCTCGCTCACGTGAACCCGGCGTAATGGGCAAAAATGTACATGTGATGATCGGTTTATGCTTAAACTGTTTATTACCTTACCCCAATAAAGGAAAACCCTTTAAGGCATTTACATAACCACACACGTTGACTTATTAAGCATATTGTAATCAATGTAAGAACGTGCATGTAAATGTGCTCAGTGAGATTTTTAAAATTTTATTCTTACATTTTGTAAAGAGTATAAAGTTTACAAAAAATGAAACTAGATAGCTGACATTATCCACAAAACTAATTTCAAATGATGTCTGTATGTTAGCAATTCGTGCTGAATTAATGGTAGTATTTAATACAGTTAGAGGTTTAGAACAAACCCTAACCAGAATGCTTGATGAATATCAATACAGTGCTGCCTTGCAAGAGCTGTAACTAAATGACAGTGTCATCAGTCAGACCCACTCATTATCTGAAAGATCTGCCCTACTGCGAAAACTGGATGTTATCACGAGAAAAGAAAAAAAATCACAATTTATATGAAGGATAGATGACTTAATCGTAAACTCTGTTTAAGATGCAAATAATGGGCTCCAAAGCAATATCAAACGCGCAGCTGAAAGTGCTTAGAGCATCCATAACCCACCCACAGCCCTACTGCTGTAATTTGTAAGCACTGAAGCACAATTCATAACTATAACAGCTTAGCCGCGTGTTTATACTCCGACAGTATGAAAAACGACCCTGCAGGTGGGGACAGAAAGTTTAGCGCCATATGTTCAGAACGCCGCATTTCGACAGACGGCTGCTCTACCTGCATGATTGGTTGCACTCATGCGTCCGTGGCACCTGTGTGTGTGTGTGTGTGTGTGTGTGTGTGTGTGTTTGACACAAAGTGAGCACATTACCATCAACAGAGAAGCATCCAACACGCACCCTGCACACTCTGAAATAAGAAGCTTCTTCTGCTAATTATCTCAATTCCTCTCAAATTAATTGGATTAAATAAAAATGATTAAAGAGACTAAGAATAGCTCAGGGGCCTGATGAGCAGCGGGCGTTATGGCAGCCATTCCTGAATCACTCTCACAGCTTGAGGAGTTTAGCATGATTGCAGGTTGCCAAGAGAGCTAATTACAGTTCAACCGCTAACTCGCGCTCACGCCACATAAACACGCACTCCCGCGCTTACATATGAAGAAATCTGGCTCTGCAATTTTGCTAAGTGCGAGACAGACAGGAAGTCATAACTCATTCAAATGCATGTCAATCAAGTCACAGGAATGTGTATTCTTATACTGAAACTGACAGCTTGAAATGCAACTTATATTTAAAATATTAAAGGCGAAGAGTGTCATTTGCTGCGCCATTAGTCACACAAAAGAGGACTGCACAAATAATGACTTTTTGCAAACAAGTTACAAACAATTCCCCTGTCTTCCACTGCTCAGACAACAGGTAATCCCGGTCTAAACTCACATCATGAGCCTAAGTTATTATATCTGGTCCATCTGGATGCTCAAACAAACAGATTGCAATTCCGTTTGATGCCACTTGTGGTACAGAAATGTTGGCTTTAAAAGAATAGTTTAGCCAAAATGACATTGCTGTCATTATTTTCTCACCCATATGTTGTTGCTGTTTTTTTTCATGTGGAAAAATGCAGAAGTAGAATTTTTATGCTGTTGTTTTCCATACAGCAACATTTCATAGACCCTGTTTCCAACTGGTTTTAAGATGCGTTTCACATGTGGTCAGCCTTAAATACAGGTCTAAACGTGATCTAACATTTTTTGTGATCAGATCGTAAAAACCACATAGGAATGTGGTCAAAAATGGATCGCATTTAAAGAGTATATGCTAATCTGTCCTGTATGCGTCCCGGCAGCAGCGAAGTGCCACCCCTCACCTGTCAATCAACCGCTGTGCTAAAACAAGTGTTTAAACTTTGCCGGTTACGAGTGGCTTTAAAAAGAAATAACCGTCCGATTGGAAAATTTTAAAAAGTGGATTCAAACACAATCACGAGAACTTCACGGATCTTCTTCAGTGTGTCTGATATCAAAACAGATAAGCTGCATGAACACCTGAAGCTCCTTTAATACAGGAAATCCACTAAAATTACAGATAATTCTGCTTGACATATTGAGCTTTTGCTTAGATTAAATTTCAACCGCATCTAAGAGAAACAGCACACCATTTTTTTCATGCTTTCTTTGTCTGTTCTGACTTTGTTGCGCTTTATTATCATGCAGTAACACACTGACAGTGATTGATGTATGTCATCATGAAACAGAGACCCTGCCCTCCAAATCTGAACACAAGTGGTCACGGGAGATGCATTTAAGTGACCAGGTGTAAACAGTAATGTGTCTCACCTGACCACATGTGATCAGATCATCCGAGACGCATCTTAATACCAGGTGGAAACAAGGTCATATAGTGACCATGTCTGTCAAGCTCCAAAAAAGACAATAAACACTGTGTAACATTTGGGTTATGACCCATGCAAGAACCACCATTTTGATCTTGATGACGTCAATGACATCAATGCACCATTTTTGAATTTTTATGTGAACGCAAGCTAAACATGAGTTATGGCAGAAGGGAAGATTAACCATGAATTACTACTTATTTTTTATTTTTTAAAAAAGCATTTAAAGACATATTTTTTTTAAATTAGCATTTGGTTGGTATGTACTGTATGTATGTATGTATGTATGTATATGGGAATGTTAAATTTTTATTTTATTATATTTTTATTATTTTATTATTCTATTTAAAATAAAATAAAAATGCATTTTTAATTTAATATATTTTGTAATTAAGTTTTGTTGTTTCTAATGTTCTTAATTACTTATTTTAATATAGTCACTTTCTTTAACTTTTAATTTCTGATCTGTGAAGCTCTTTGAGTTGCACGATGTATGAAAGGTGCAATACAAATAAAATGTGTTATTTTTATTATAATCATTATTACAACTATTGTATTGCTTCAGAATACAACAAGAATTATGTTGTTGTTGTTGTTGTTTTGTTTTTGTTTTTTTTTCCTTTTTGGAGCTTGACAAACATAGTCACTATGGACTCTGTATAGAGAAGTGTTGTCTTAAGATCTTTCAAAACTTCCCTTCAGGTGTTCCATAAAAAGAAAAGAAAAAGGGGCTAGGAATGACATGAGGATGAGCAAATAATGACCGAATTTTCCTTTTGTGGTGTAGTATTTCTTTAAGAAAGAAAAGATTACATACATATACACACAGGTATGAACAAGCACACTTACTTCTCACAATGAGGTTGACGGTTCTTCTCGCAAGGTTCCCGACATTGTTGATGGCGGTGCAGTTGTAGATGCCAGCATCATCAGGAGTGACGGACCACAAAGTGAGAGACCCACCTCGAATCACAGACCGCCGCGGGAGAGACCCAGGGTACCGTGACCAGGTCACCGTAGGTGTGGGAAACCCTGCCGTTACCTCGCAGGAGAGCGTGACATCTTGGCTTGGGTCCACCACATAGGTCTCGTTCACAGACAGCTTCAGAGCAGGAGGTGCTGGGAATGAATGAGATAAAAAGAAAATACCATCATTCATGGCTGGTGGACATCCCGGTGGTTGTTTATGTCTAGATTAGCGAGTGTTGGGCTACATAGGTTCCCTCTGAAATTTCCTTTAGATTTTTTGTGGTTTTCGATTTTGGAGCAAAATAAGTAAGTAGTAGTCTGTGGTTAACATTTTTTGTTCTACAACTAAAATTACACACAGTCATAATTTAAACATGAATTTTGAAGCTGTAGTGTGCTTTAAAAACTTTTAAAAAGGTGCAAACAAGTTGCTACATAATGACTACAAATGTCTGATTCATCGAGCACGTAAACAAACATACTTGTGTTAGTTGTAGTCCATATTTAGCAACATACTTTTTTTAAAACACACAGCGGCCTCAGAATTTACATTTGAGGTATGACTGTGTGTAACAGAACTGTGTTGTAAAACAAAATGTGAAAGTGAACTCAAGTAATGTTAAGTACAAACCTTATTTTACTCATACAGTAAATCAAAAATCACTATTAAAAAAAAACCTTGGAAATTCCTAAGGGAACCCAAGGCTTGAAAATGCTAATTCTCTTCTTAACATTTCTAAAGAGCACAGTGCTAGATATACAAGGAGTGCAGGTTGTCTTGCTTCAACATGAACAATTCAAAGCTAAAAGTGCCTTGACATGTCAAGAGGATCAATAATATAATCAATCGAAAACACTATTTTAATGAAAAATTACCTCTTCCTTGCTTGTGGGTGTAGAAGTCAAGTCAAGATTTATTTCTAGAGCACATTTAAAAGCAACAGAGTTGCACCAAAGTGCTGTAGAGTAAAATATAAAACATATAAAGCAAAAAAATCCAGGTGCAAATACGCAAGTGGCAACATTAATAAACAACATGCAGCATACAAAATATACAGCGCAATAAACAGAATACAGTCTGTGTAACTAAACCATAAAACACTTAAGCTAAGAATTATCTAAAAGATAGAGATAGATCTGATAGTGATTCTCAGCACGACACATAGCTGTAGTCCTATAACAGACTAAATACAGTAACTACTTCACTGATTTCTTGTTTCAGAGTCAATGTGTGCTGTAGGCTACTTTGTCCGCCCTGCACTTGCTGAGCTTGAAAGACAAGAACCCTTGAACCCTAGACATTACCATTAACATGCACTTATTAGTAAACCTCACGTAAACATACCCAGGTCACATTTCACCCCAAAATCAAAATAACCCCCACCACCATATCACCATAGATTGTCATTAGTGTAGCATAGAAATGTTTACTGCATTATGTGAAAAAAGTACTTTAAGACAAAGGTTTCTTAAATGTATTCATTTAAATCAGCATAAATGAAAGGCAGTTCAACAAATTCTACCATGATAATTAAACTGAACTAAAGAGTGGTTTTCATTAAGCTTAATTTAAAACTCCAATTAAGATTTTTTGCATTGTGACATTTTTTTCAAAACAATTAACCCCCCCTCCACAAAATACAGCAGGGGGCCATTCAGACCGAGCATGTTCTTGTGCTAAAAAAAGCAAAGATCCAATGCCATGAACAGAGCTGAACGCAAGTGTCTAGAGACTATTTTTAACAGTTGAAGTTCTTTTAACCTGACATGGCATGGACGGGCGCAAAAATACGCTCAGTCTGAACAGCCCCTAACACGTCCTGACATACAGTAGCTGAAACCATTGTGAAAATAGTTTAAATATTTAAAGCTAATTTATTTATTTAGATACAGACATGGAGCAACACAGCAAGTGGCTCTAAGAAACTTTTATTACTGTAAATTACATGTACATGACCTAACTAAAAATAAACAAGCTGAGAGAGTGGACATACATAATGCTGTTGCTGTCTGTCTGTTTGTTTTATTCACAAAACAAAATATATTTAATGAAAATTACTGCAGATGCTGCATTTTATCTATAAATGACCAAACAAATAATAATTAGACCAAAAATGGATTTAACATTCAGACTAGCACTTTTCCTAATTTGTCTTATAAAGCAGGTGATTATTACAGTGCACATCCTGTTCATCTAATACTCTTTCTAAAGGTATATTATTATTGTTATTTATTTTTTTTTCCTCCCAGTTTTCTCCCCAATTTGGAATACCCAATTCCCAGTGTGCTCTAAGTCCTCATGGTGGCGTAGTGACTCGCCTCAATCCGGGTGGCAGAGGACGAATCTCAGTTGCCTCCGCGTCTGAGACTGTCAATCCACGCATCTTATCAAGTGGCTTGTTGAGCGCATTACCGCGGAAACATAGGGCATATGGATGCTTCACGCTATTCTCCACGGCGTCCACACACAACTCACCACGTGCCCCACCGAGAGCGAGAACCACATTATAGCAACCACGAGGAGGTTACCGCATGTGACTCTACCCTCCCTAGCAACTGGGCCAATTTGGTTGCTTAGGAGACCTGGCTGGAGTCACTCAGCACGCGCTGGATTCGAACTTGCGACTCCAGGGGTGGGTGTATTATTATTATTATTATTATTATTCTTTGGGTATGTCTATATTTTTGTTTTGTTTTAACAGCATTTGCATGAACAGCATGTATGGAAACTGTATAACATTAACAAATGCAATAACGTGCATTGTAGTTTCTCATTAAACCTGTCAAAAACATGTCAAGGTCATATTTCAACCCCAAAACAAGACATACATAAGAAATTGAAGCCTATATTTACAACCAAATATATATATATATATATATATATATATATATATATATATATATATATATATATATATATATATATATATATTGGAAATATATATATGCTGGTGGGTCATGTCAGGATGAGCCTGCAGGAAGGGTACCACATGAGGGAGGAGGATGTCTTCCCTGTAACGCACAGCATTGAGATTGCCTGCAATGACAACAAGCTCAGTACGATGATGCTGTGACACACCGCCCCAGACCATGACGGACCCTCCACTTCCAAATCGATCCCACTCCAGAGTACAGGCCTCGGTATAACGCTCATTCCTTCAACAATTAATGTGAGTCTGACCATCCCCCCTGGTGAGACAAAACTGTGACTCGTCAGTGAAGAGCACTTTTTGCCAGTCCTGTCTGGTCCAGCGAAGGTGGGAATGTGCTCATAGGCGACGTTGTTGCCAGTGATGTCTGGTAAGGACCTGCCTTACAACAGGCCTACAAGCCCTCAGTCCAGCCTCTCTCAGCCTATTGCGGACAGTCTGAGCACTGATGGAGGGATTGTGTGTTCCTGGTGTAACTCGGGCAGTTGTTGTTGCCATTCTGTACCTGTCCCGCAGGTGTGATATTCGGATGCACTGATCCTGTGCAGGTGTTGTTACATGTGGTCTGCCACTGCAAGGACGATCAGCTGTCCTTCCTGTCTCCCTGTAGCACTGTCTTAGGTGTCTCACAGTACAGACATTGCAATTTATTGCCCTGGCCACATCTGCAGTCCTCATGCCTCCATGCAGGATGTTCACGCAGATGAGCAGGGACCCTGGTCATCTTTCTTTTGGTGTTTTTCAGAGTCAGTAGAAAGGTCTCTTTAGTGTCCTACGTTTTTATAACTGTGAACTAAGCATGGAAACATTGTTTAAACCCTTTACAATAAAGATCTGTAAAGTTATTTGGATTTTTACAAAATTATCTTTAAAATACAGTGTCCTGAAAAAGGGACATTTCTTTCTTTGCTGAGTTTATATATATTGTCTTATTGTGTATTATTACTATTCACTTTTTATTTTTATTTTATTTTTGTATTATTATCTCTGTCTTGTTGCTGTATTGTTTGTGCACTGGAAACTTCTGTCACCAAGACAAATTCCTTGGCAATAAAGCTAATTTTGATTCTGATTCTGAACACACACAGTCTTGTACATGTTCTGTTAAATCCCCCTCACTGAAGTGCATCTGATCTAATGCCGGCCTGAACTCTTTAATTTCTTGTGATTTACATGTGCTGCAATGTCATGTCTCAACAGAGAGGCATTAGATAAAGTCATCTGGATGGCCTCTTTGCCACATGCACCAGACTGGAAGAGATTTGGGCTTCTGTACTGCAAACAACTCTACAAGCTCTCAGCTCTCAGCCTCCTGGCACATACAAGCATCTTATTTGTTCTACAAATAAAATAGATAGAGAAAGAGAGAGTCTGAGAAGGAGAGAATTTATAGCTTAAATTTTCTGGAGCGATATGAGGGGGACGATACAGGATCAGTTCGCTGTTGGCACATAATACTGGGACTGACCACTGCACAAACCACTGCATTTTTGTGCTCTACAAAGACATCAGAGAGAAATATACTGTATATAGCAAGAGGACATTTCAGCTGATCACGAGGGATGTAAGCTAAGAAATTAAGAGAGAAAAACATAGGACGTGAGATGAACATGCATATGAATGGTTGGATCAGACTTAATACAGAGACATACTCTGCGCAGGTATGTGAATGCAGATGCTTCTTGCTACGTAAGCTCAGTTTCATGTGTAGTTGCATTCCAAAATGTGTCAGCCCACAATTCACAACACAACACAAATATGCACTGCATTCTCAACGTGTCACAAGGGGCACTGTAGCAGATGTTACCCTGAACTGTCTCCGGTGAGTTTTCTCTTTCTTTACTGTTTTTCTCAAGTCAACTACTGTCGTGGTGGACCTAGAGTTTGAGGAGAATATGGCTGAGCAAGTAAGTTAAAGGTGATATATAATTATAGGCACTAACCTGAATAATAAATCATCTGGTTTAATGGCTTCTTTTGAAGGTGACTCTATCGCCCCCATAAGTACAGAGGATTGAAAGCACAAGAATGCATGTTAAAGGGATAGTTCACCCAGAAATAAAAATTCTCTCATCATTTTCTCACCCTCATCCCATCCCAGATGTGTATGGCTTTCTTTCTTCTGCTGAACACAAACGAAGATTTCAAAAGAATATCTCAGCTCTGTAGGTTCATACAATGCAAGTGGATGGGTCCCAAAAAGGGGACTCGGTTCACGCTGTCTCTCTCATGTGACGTAAGCACGCTGGCATGTTCAAATGAAAGCAAAACCAATCAAGCTTGTGAACAGCATTCTCTTGTAAACAAATCGTGCTGCACTTCCTCTTGTATCATGTCAGTTTTTGCGTGAACATGCCAATGTGCTAACGTCACGCGAGAGGCAGTGTGAACTGAGTCCCCTCGTGTATGCACATTGGAGAGCGACCGGGAGTCAACAATTATAGTGAGAAGGACTTAAAAATGTATCTGTTTCTTACCAAAAGCGATTGTATCGCTTTAGAAGACAATAATTTAACAACTGGAGTCATATGGATTACTTTTACTACAATTGTCTGTGTTTTATGGAGCTTTAAATTGCTGATCACCATTCACTTGCATTGTATGGACCTACAGAGCTGAGATATTCTACTAAAAATCTTTGTTTGTGTTCTGATGAAGAAAGAAAGTCATAGTCATCTGGGATGGCATGAGGGAAAGTGAATTTTCATTTTTGCATGGGAAATGCAGTGACCAAGCAATCACATTTGCGTACACACATACTTGCGTAAAGTATGGTTTTGGTCTCAGTCTCACATAGTCAGACTTCTGGCTATCAGCTTAAAGTCCATATTGTAGCTTTTCTGGCCAAGAACTGCCCAGTTAGACAAGAAGAGAGTGGCTGATTGACATGAAAAGGACCAACCACGGATCATTCTGTTTTTATGTGCTGTTCAGGGGCGGGTAAATCTGAAATAGATTATATAGATAGAGCGCAATAGAGCGCCCACCTACTTGGTTCTGGAAATGTTTATCCCATTATTTATTTTTTTTTCATAGGATTTTCATAAAATCCTTCATGAAAGAGTTCTAAGCCATGAACCAAATCACCCAGCTCTGAGTTGAATCAAAACATTACAAACTTTGATGTAAAAAAAATATTTTAGTCTAGATCAGACTAAAAGACAAATGTACAAGACTGTGTACTTAACGTCTTTAATGAGGGAATTAACTACAATACCATAAAACACTGTGAATGATGAAATCAAATTAAAAACAATGAAAATATATAAATGATTGATTGAAAGTTGCTGGTTGTAAGTATAGTAACAACATTTTTACATTTATTGCAACACATTCAGATACATACAAATATATAGATAGTTTGAGAGTGTAGGGAGACCAACTCTATAACATCACAGCAGAGCACATCAGATAAGGTTCTCTGATTAGTAGATTTTTCTCTGCAGGATCATGAATAATGTAGTTCTTCACAAGAAACTGCATTTATATTTATAGTTGAATATGGACTAATGGTTTCGACAGAAGCAGATACCATCGAGCAACAATCTCTGAATCTCACAGTAGGTCTGTGTAATGATATTGTAGAGATGAGATGGGAGATGATGGATCTACACGCAGGCTTTTTAATGGATATGATGAAGGTGATACAAACAATGTGGAGTAAAGCAAAGAACCAAATAGTAACATTAAATACATAAAGATCAGCAATCACAGGAACATACAAGGAAACATAAGAACTGACAATAAGTGAGTGAAACTAGAGGGTATATATACAAACAGATGATTGATGAGGGAACAGGGAACAGGTGAGGAAGATGGGGAACAGATGGCTGTGATGAGGGCAGTGCAACATGGGAATTGTTGTATGGGGCAAACTAACAACAGAAGACAATAACGGTATCAAAATAAGAGACCTTGTGAACAGGGGGTGATGAAGACGAAGTGACAGGAGTGAAGACAATGATGATGTGACAGTCTGTCTTTACAGGTTTATAAGTTATAATTAATTATCAATTTCCCTATGGAAAAACCACTTCCGGAACCAGACTGTTGCGCTCTATAGCTGCAAACAGAGCACAAACTGTCAATAAATACCCATGAAATTAAATGTTCAACAAGCACATATGGGAGTAGTGTTCAGGTGTCCACATATGTTTGGCCATGTAGTGTAACATATGGTCACTGAGTTTATACCAGTAAGAGTTTGTTAAAGGATTTAGGCCACAACAAGCATCGCCAAAACATCTCTTATCGAAAAGCCATTCTCTGTCTCTTCTGAACTGTCACTTTCAAAATTGTTCATGCACTTCAGTGTCACATCTGTCAATCACATCCGTCATCCACTGATGGCTTCACCACAGAAAAAAAAAAAAAAAAACTGATACATGGTAGATTAACAAGGCTATCGAAGCCATGCTGCCGTGGCAACAGATGAAAAGTAATTAGTACTCAGCAATGATAGACATGACAATAACATCAATAAAGCAATTTATCCTGTCTGATTTAATGATGCCTGTCTCAATTAGTGCTGTTAAATAAATCGGATCTGCATGGCAATTGAACCTACCAATCATTTTATTATTATTATTATTATTATTATTATTTTTCTGCTAGTTTTTTGTTTGTCGTTTATACTAAGTCAGAAAAGAGGTTGATTTTGATTGTGTAAACATGCATAATTGCTTGTTAAAGGAATAGTTCACCCAAAAAAGTAAATTCTGTCATCATTTCTCAACCTAATGTCGATCCAAACCTGATTGCTAATTTTAGGCTTAACTACTCCTTTAACAAGCAAAGAAGCAATTGTCCTCTTCCAAGAAGAAACAAAAATACACGCACATCTCATTCATCCTCATTACACCTGATGATGTATTAGCGCTGTGTATTGATGTTAAAGGATGGCAGGTGTGAGTGCTGTTACAGTGAGACACAGACTGATCAATAGCAGACACATCTCCCCTAACCTTCTATTTGCTCTGCATATGGCACATTTTGAATTCTGCTTTTCTGTGATCCAGTCAAAGTTGTGCTTTAAGCACAAAGATCAGGTCTATTTATTAAAAAGGGGAAGGTCGTGGGGGTCATGGTCATTGTTTCTCACAGGGTCAGATCCACATGCTATACTTACACTGGACTGCACTAATCTGCACTGAGAAAGTGTAGTTTTTGGGGCTTTTGCTTCTTTTTCAGAGAAATACAGCAAAGACGAAAAAGGCAGTTATTGAGAAGAGCATACAAATGGGATCAGAGTCATGTTGCAGATTAGATTCAAACCCACATCACCTACCTCAGCTCCAGCACATCAAGAGCATGGCTATTTCTGCTTTACCTAGCTACAGTTTTCCTGACTAACCACTAGCCGCTGCCATGATGATTCTGATTGCCGCAGGACTGTTTTCTGGTTCCGGTCCCATAAGAAGCAATATAAAAACTACCAGTACCAGCATTCCAGATGGAGAACAACAACCATTTTAAGTGTTAGTTAGAGTAAAAATGAGTTCAGGCTCAACTTGTGCAGTTGTTGACTGTCATAATAACTCTAAGTAGCTCATGATATTTATTACAAAGGTCTCTGGAATACTTGATTCTGATTGGTCAATGGCGCCATCTAGCAGTCTGATAAGTAGCGATCACACATCCAGGGATTAAGACATATCAGTCTGTTCATCCGGGTATTGCAAGCAGTGTTAATTACTAACTACTATTTACATCTTCTACAGTGTAATTAGATTACTGTACTAATTACTCTTGTCTGAAAAGTAATTGCATTACTTATTACTATTTACTTTCTAAAACCCTTATCAACCTCAACCAGATTAAAAATACAAGGATATGCATGAAACTGTTCTTTTAATTATTTCAAATTAAATAATATAAAATCAAATAAATTATTAATGTACTGGCCAAAGAATTTAAGGGGGCAGCGTTAAATTAGAAAACGTATATTTTAATATTAGATGTTAAATTTCGGTTGTTTTATAATCTATACAGTATTTAACACAATTACATTAGAAGAAACTGTAATTAAATTACTGAAAAATTTATAGTAATCCCTTACTTGACTTTTTTGAATGAAAAAGTAATTTAATTACAGTAATTAATTACTTAGTAATGCATTACACCCAACACTGATTGCAAGTCATCTTTCCTACCTCTTGTATCACTCTGCAATCTCTACAAGTCAGCTAGTAAAATAATTTCAAATGTCAGACAGACCTTGTCACAAAATAGAACACCACCAAAACTCAAACGCAGAACTCAAACTGGAAAGGGGAATTCAGCTGTTCAACGATTTCTTTCTTCTCTCATATATTTACGTAATGTCAATGCAAATCAATATTTCATGTCCATTTTCCTATTTTTTGGCAAGTAGTCTTAAAATAAGCTGGATAATGAGCAGCCAGATGGTGATATAAACACCAACAGAACTCCGATGCAAACCAGAGGTGGAATTCAGCTTTTCAGCGTTTTCTTTCTTCTCACATAATAATATAATTTTCATGCAAATCAATATTTCATGTCCATTTTTTAAATGTATGTGGTGAGTAGTCATGTAATAAGCAGGATAATGTACAGTCAGCCGGCAAACTCATTGATTGATTGCTTGATTGATTGATTGATCACTTTATTGATCCCCCTAGGGGGAAATTCACATGTTACAGCAGCAACACAACCCATATCTTTAAAAATATATAATTTAAAAAGTATTAATATAATAGATAAAAAACAACATGAACAAAGCAAAACAACAGACAATAAACAATATTGCACCAACCCAAGCACTACATCATAATAATATCACACCAGTAACAAATCAAACATGTATAATATTGATTGTATAATCTTGTGGCAGATGGCAAAAAAAGACTTTCTTTAACACTCTTTTGAGCAGCATGGATGAATTAACCTTGCACTGAACGTGCTGCCCAGAGCCCGCACTGTCTCGTGGAGGGGATGAGAGTTATTGTCTAAAATACAAGATAGTTTCTTAGCCATCCTCTCGTCTCCTATTTGATCTATAAGAGGCACAGAGCATCCCACAACAGAACTGGCCTTTATAATTAACTTGTTAACTTTTTTTTTTTCTCTCTTTCCAAGACACCTCCCCCGAACATACCAGAACATACAAAATGACAGATGCTACCACAGTTTCATAGAAAGTCTTTAACAGTACCTGACACACACCAAAGTATCTCAGTCGTCTCAAGAGATGATTTCGATTTTGACCTTTCTTATATAAATAGTTTGTGTTATCAGACCAGCTTGTTATTTAGATAAACACCCAGGTATTTATATGATTTGACAGTCTCAGTGTCCATCCTCTGGATGTTTACTGGTATTATTTGATGTGTCTTACTTGTATTAAGCTGGAGGCAGTTCAGCTGGCACCAGTCTACAAAGTTCTTAATCAACTCCCTATATTCACCCTCATTATGTTCAGAAATACATCCATTAACTACGGAGTCATCTGAAATTTTCTGAAGATGACAGTTGCCAGAGTTGTACTAAAAGTCAGATGTATAGAGGGTAAATAAGAAAGGGGCTAATACAGTTCCTTGTGGGACTCCCGTACAGCACTTAATCACTTCAGACACACGGTCCTGCACGGTCAGTTATCCAGTTTACCAAGCTAAAATTCACTCCTGCTTTCTCCATCTTAATTCTAAGCAGTGAAGGCTGAATGGTATTGAATGCACTGGAGAAATCAAAAAATATTATTCTCACAGTGCTCCCAGCCTCCTCTAGATGTTCTAAAGATCTCTGCAGAAGGAAGATAACTGCATCCTTTACCCCAATATTTGGTTGATAAGCAAATTGCAGAGGGTCCATAGCAGAGTGCCCTAGAGGTTGTAAGTGGTTAAGTACAAGTCTCTCTAAAGTCTTCTTCATTTGTGACGTCAGAGCAATTGGCCTATCATGACTGAAATTTGTAGGCTTACCAATCTTAGGTACAGGCAACACACAGGAAGTCTTCCACAATGCTGGAACTTTTTCCAGTTGTAAGCTCAAATTAAAAATGTACTGGACCACCACACAGATCTGATCCGCACAGTCCCTGAGAAATCTAGGGCTGATGCCATCAGGACCTACAAATTTCCTTGTCTTAATACTTTTTATCCCCCATCTCACCTGATCAGTCGATAGTGAGAGGTAAGAGTGTGGGGGTGAGATCAAGGGAGAGGGGAGGTTGGTCGGGGTATTGTATGAAGGCTTAGAAAAGGAGACAGAACTCCCACCGTGATGAGAGGGGGGTTGTTAGGAGAAGATCCACTATCAAATCTGTTAAAGAAAAGATTCAATTCGTCTGTCCACTTCTGGTCACCCAGGGTAGCATACCCTCCACCTTTTAAAGACTGTCCAGATATTGTATTCAGGTCTCTCCATCCTCCTTCTGTAACAATCCTTTCCTTCCATTATTTTCCTTTTTAGCATCTTCTGTACTCTCCTCTGCTCATCTTTGTCCCCTATCATAAAAACCCTCTTTTTTCATTTAATAATAACTTCAGCTCAGGGGTAACCCAGTGTTTGTTATTAGAGAAACATCTAACCTTCTTGGTTGGTATGGTATTATCAACACAGAAATTAATATAATCTGTAATACAGTGATTTAGACTGTCAATATGCTCATCATGTGACTCGCACAGTACTTCCCAGTTTGCTGACTCAAAACAGTCCCTCAGTGCTTCACTGGTTGCTCCAGACCATTTCTTTATTATCCTTATGGTTGGTGGCCGCTTTTGCACAACCGGTTTGTATACAGGAAGGATATATACAAGATTATGGTCTGATCGGCCAAGAAGAGGGAAGGGGGAAGATCTGTACACCTCTTTAACGTTGACATACAACAGGTCCTGTGTTTTATTGTCTCTAGTAGTACAGTCAACATACTAGGTAAATGTAGGGAGAGTGGGTGACAGAGAGGCATGATTGAAGTCCCCAGAGATAAGGAGAGACTGTGGATATAATGTCTGCATCCTAGCTGTGACTGAATGTATAAGATCACAAGGGACATTCACATTCACCGAGGACAGAATATACACCAATATCGCGATAACATATGAAAATTCTCTCAGCAGATAATATGGCCTCATACCGACCGCTAACAGTTCAGTGTCCTTAGTGCACAATTTCTCTTTAATAGTAATGTGCCCAGGGATGCACCATCACTTATTAACATACAACATCAGTCCTCCTCCTTTTCTCTTACCCGTCTCCTTAGAACTCCTATCCGCCCTCACCGGTTGGAAGCCATCAAGTGTAACAAGTGAATCAGAAGTCCATTTGTTCAACCACGTCTCTGTTAAACAAATAAAGCTACACTCCCGGTACTCCCTCTGTGTCCTGATTAGTGCCGTTAACTCCTCCATCTTGTTTCCGAGTGTAATCACAAAATTCTTAATGCTTGTGTACTTAGGTCCAAATGCAAAACAAAACAAACAACACAAAGAACAATCAAAAGAGTAGAAATAATAAAAAGAGTAAAAAAGATTCGGATCTGCTGTAACAGGTGGCCACACGTGTGGAGCCATCTTATATACAAACAAGACAGGGAGATACAAGAACCCTCCGCTTCGCGTCGGGGTCCTGATTACCCTGTCAGGGTTTATTTCACGATAACAACCCAGCTGACTGTACATTATTCCTTATCAACATCAGTAACCTTGGTCCATATCTTCATGTCATTTACCCACAACTTATCTTTTGATGGGTGAGGCACTGTCAAAAAAACTGTCATCGCGACTATAAAATATGGAGCCACATGCTTTTTTGACACTTTGTATAAATGTAATACACTAAACATCACATTTTCCTCTAAGAGCATACACCTATGCAAGCGACAACACTGGAGACCGGAAAACAAAAACAGGCTTCCACTTCCATGTTCAGGAAATATGTGGATATATAAGGCAGAAATAGTAGGAGTAGTATGGTAGTATGGCATTCCAAACTCAGCCCAAACCTATTACTGTTTATACTTGTATTAAAAAATAAATAAATAAATAAATAAATAAAAAAAGTAAAACAGTAGAAAATTGCTTATTAATTCAATATTGTGTAGAAATGTCAGATCAGATGAGTAAAAAAAGATGTTAAAAATAGTTAAAAACAGTTTAAGAATTTTAACAAGTTTTATGTCATGAACCAAACTAAAGAGCTCCGAGGTGAATTACTTCATTACAAATTTTGATTCAAAGCATTCAAAGCATCTTCCATAATGGAATGAATTAAAATCAAAGTCCATTTCAAGGCAAATTTGTCCACTCGGCTGCCATCTCTTTTCTATGGATACAAGTGGCATAAAAGTACAGCTTCTGTCTGCTTGAATGGGAAAAGAAAGAAATCTACAAAACGGTTGGTCCAGATTATGATAAAAAAAATTCAAATCAGCAGTTAAATCTGACAACAATGGCATCATAAATTGTGTTTACCTGTAAGGTGGGACTACCATTTTCTACATCCGCCATATTGTTTTTTTTATATTTTTTATTTATCGTTAAAAATGTACTCCCCTATGAAGAAAATAATTGGTATTTTTACTTCCGGAACAAGACTGTTGCACTCTATTGCTTCCGATTCATTCGCCACACTGGATATGCAAGGTCAAGTTGCACAGAATACATACTGCAGAGATAGCATGAGTAGTATGTAAGTATGCTATTCAGAACACAACCCATGTGTCTATTTCTCTCTTTCTCCCTTACATATACACAAATGGACTGAGGGATGGAATATATGTATCACAAACAAGAGAAGCAGTAAGAGAGAGACGAAGAGAGAGTGAGTCGCCAAAGCAACCAGGATGGAGAGATTGGACATTCGCCATTTGTATTGCCGTGGGGACCAGGCTTGTGCAATTAAGCTCGACCAGCTAATTGCTCGAAGAGACAGAGATACATTAACAAATTTAACTAACACTTAACAAACCCTACTATTAGGCACATCCTAACAGCGAGACAATGACCCCTACAGCACTAAGACATGTTAAGTGATGCACATTAATCCACAAAGCATTAATTAACATATATCTGACGTGAGATATTAACCCCTACAATTTGAACTACAAATAAACATTTGCATTCAAACCATCCACTAACCTCTAATATGATAAAGAGAGTGCCTAGGGAGATTACAAAACCACTTCTGAGTAACACACATTGTAAAAACAAATTTACAAAGCTGCCAATCAGAGATGAGTGTGCATGCACAAACTGTAATTAACTGAGTGGATGTAGTTTGGACTTAATGGAAAAAACAGTCAAAAAACAATGAGGATTTGTTTCAAACAGGGTTGTTTTCAAACAGTGTCAGATCAGAATTTTAAAAAAGCATTGTATGAGGCTACGTTCACAATAATACTGATAAATTTGAAAACAGCGTTTTCGTTTCGAAACGCTCTCCATCCAAACTGCCGTTTTCAAATGTTTTCCAAAAGTTGCTCGTCCAATCTGGAAAGTCTGAAAATGCTTAAATTGCTTAAAATGTTCCACATGCGGGGGAAAAAAACATAAGAAACGTGGCCCTGTGTCATTTCTAGGTAAGGCCTGAAATGCAATTGTCCTCGTGTTCTGCCGCCGGAAAGCAATTTTGAGTAAACCTTTGAAGGAATGCAATGTGAAGGTTGTACAAAGTAACATTTATCTTTAACAATGCTATCAAAGTGGATAGCTGGCTCAACAAAGGTGCTACAACATGGGCCGCCATCATGATTGTTTTGGGCTGAACGGATCACAAGACTGCCTCACATGACAAAAAACACGTTGTCGTTTTCGAATATCTCTGTTTTCCCTGTGCATACTACAATGTGAAGATGGCATTTCAAATGTATCCACTTGGAGAGTGTTTTCGAAAAGCTTTGTTTTTGCTGGAAAAAAAAACGCAGGCTTAGTGTGGACAGGAGGCCAAAAAGAGGCGAAATTTATGCGTTTTTAAACAAAAATGTATTAATGTGTATGTGGCTTAAATCTTGCTGATAAAACTAAGTACGGCTAAAACTAGTGAGCAGACTTTTCACTTACATTTACTAAATACTGTAGCTTGCAATACTATAGCAGCAGAAAGTTTTGGAACAGAGTTTGTGTGTCATGAAAGAGAATTCAGAGCATAACTTCAGTGAGAGAGGAGGATTTGCTCAAGCATCTTTATTAGGTCAAAAGAACTCCAATACAGCATTAGGATTATGATACAAAATCAATCTACCTAACGCCACCTGTTCTGTGTGTGTATTGTCTGACCCATTTGGGGGAAATCTAATCTTAAGCGTCCATGGCATAAAGATAACAGAGAAAATAATCTTTCAACCCCACTACCAATCCCTTGCAAATATACACAACACAACACAGCAACATCCTGTTTGACTAGATGCAGATTATTAAAACAAATATCTACATCATAATCCTTCTTATAGATCAAGGGCGTAGATTTGGCTTGAACATTGGGGTGGATACAGTGTGAAGAATTGACATGTTTCCATTGATCATTGTATAAATATTGGGGGGGGGTTGTACTTGCTTGTTTTGATTATTAAATTGTTTCATTTAATTTTCATGAAAATTAGGCAAATTTTTACCCCCACATAGTGGTGGTGATTTTGATATTCGTTCAGATTCGTTCATTGACCATTTCTGCAAATTACGACTTTGCGTCAGTAGATGAAGGCAAATGACCGTCTTTTACATTTTTTATGAGTATTTACATTGAACCAATCATTCATGGCCAGAACAAGTCTAATTATTTGTTATTAAAATTTGCGTCAACAAACAAACTAAGAGACTTCAGCACAACAGAGTGTTTAAGCATCATAAGTGTTTCTCCACAAATTACAACAAAGCATAGGCTATCTATCATATTGTGAACCGCTGAGCACAACTTTTTATCAAGCTATACAAGACAACAATACAAGCCTAAAAAATAATTATGAGTTTCAAAAACGTCCTTATGTCATTTAAATGTGTGGTCATCACTCACTTTTATTCATAATTATTTTGGCCCCTTTACTTGTTGAACGAGATTGCCGAACAGAACGAATGACATAAAGCTCCTCCTCTCATTCAGTCTGTCAGCAGATCTTCATTCGCAAACGAGTTTACCAGTACATTCAGTTCGTTCATGAACGAGATGTTTCATCTTGTTCAGACTCAAATGACCGACTACTACTAGTTCAGTGAGGGGCATATTCGTTCAGTGAGTCAAACCAATGATATGCTCCTTCACAGCCAGGACTTGAGTTCTATTGGCTCGCTCTAAAGTCAATCTTTAAAAGCAGAACAAAGCAACACAAATGGAATTTGCACGTCTAGAAATGTACAAAGAAAGTTTTAAAAATAGAGTTTAAACACCATAACCGTTTCACCACAAATGGCAGGTCTTACTTTTCCTATAGTTTGTCAAAATCTGGGCTTAACATTCACCAAGACACAGAAAACATTAGAGAAAAGCCTAATAATATCTTACACTGTGCAACAAAGCAAAACATTTTAATTCATAATTGATGTTATTTTAACTGTTTGGTCTTCCCATTCATAAATTGGGGATTATGTTTTGTGCATACCTAGGGTATAACTTCTTTTTCTCCTTGTTGAACGCGATTGACATACATGCCAAACTGAACGAATGACGTGCCTCCTCTCGTTCAGTCAGTCAGCAGATTCTCGTTCACGAACGAGATGAATGAGTCATTGATTTCCTCTTCGATTTCGAGTTTACCGGTACCTTCAGTTTGTTCATGAATGAGAAATCTCATCTCGTTCAGACTCAAACCACCGACTAGACTGGTTCAATGAAAGGCATATTCGTTCAGCGGGTCAAATCAATGATGTGCCCCTTCACAGCCCGCACTCGAATGCTATTGGCTCGCGCTATAATCAGTCTTTACAGGCATGGAAAGCAGTAGAGCTCATTGGCTTCAAAAGGTAGAGATGTCAGTGAATGAGAAATATGAGTCACTGTATGAAGGTGAACGAGAAAGATTCGTTCAGTTCAGAGATTGCTTCAAAAAGACTGATTCGCTCACGAACGAAATATCACTACCCCTACATTGTCATACTGTAATTCGTCTGTAATTAATAGATCTCAAAATATTTTTTGTGAAAACATGGAAATATCTGTTAAACAAAAACACAATTATAAGTTAACTTCAAATCTACATTTAAGAAGCTAAAATTCTGCTAAATGTTTCATTGTTATATATTAAATGTATTAAAATTTTAATATAACACAAATATGTACATCAATAGGCCTAATTATTATTTTAATGGCTTTGTAATGTAAGCATCATAACAATGTATGTACTGTATACACATTCGTATGGTCCTATGCACATTATTATAGGCTAGGCTTAAAATGCAACACTGAAATTTACACAATACTGTATGTAACAGGAATTCCCTGCTCCATCTGTCTGTCTACCAAGGGGTTCTTGACTTGATAAAAGTTGAAGACTCTATTTCTAGCCTTTTTCTGGACACTTTCTCAACATTTTTTATCAATAGGTCGCTCGCAATCTTGGATGAAAAATGTCACTGTTCTCGTTGCAATGCATTCTGAATGAAGTCTTCTCCATAAAGAATACATGTGATGCTGCCTTAGATTTTGGCTAAAACAGGGTATCTCATAAGGGGCCATTCCCACCGAATACACCCTTGCAGCATGAGTTTGAAAATGTTTGGTGTGTCTATGTATCAGGGGTCTGCCCTTAATTTTGTTTTCTTTACTTTTGTGGAAGTACCCTGACCATGTTTGTTTCTGTCTTGTGTCTAGATTCAGCCACTTCGGTTTGTTTGGTTTTATTTACTTAGTGGCTGAGTCCAGGCACTTGTGTTTTGTCTTGTGGTGTGCACTCATGTCTTGTCTGGTCTGTGTCTTGTGTGAGAATACATGGCTTGACTTTTTGGTCTTATCATGTGTTCTCCTGTGTTATTGTTTTTAGCATAAGTGCATGTTGCCCTTATGTCATCCTTGCAGCATGCACTCATGTCTTTTGTTTGTGTCTGTTGTTTGTGTGAGTGTGTGGCTTTGTTGTGGTTTCTCATTGCCATGCACTCCTCTGTCTTGAGTGATAACCCCGCCTCCTTGTTTGCCCAGTTATCTTGTTATTAGTTCCACCTGCCGCCCTTGTTACCCTTCTTGTTTGCTCCCTTATTTAATCTCCCTTTGCACTCTGTCTGGTGCCAGTTCATTGTCTTTACTATGTGGAATGTTTGCTGTGTTTTTGGTCTCTGTTAGGTCCCTGTCGGTTATGTTACCTACTTTGTGGATGTCTGTTGGTTCTCCTGCTCCAGCCCAGCCCCTCAACGTGTCTGTCGCCCTGGACTGTGTTTTTTCCCCTTTGGGGTAGTTTTTGGTTGGTTTTGTTATTTTTTATTAATAAAGCTCTTTATTCACAATCATGCATTTGGGTCCTCTTCTCGTTGCTAGTGATCTTGACACTATGATGCCTTAAAATGCTGTCTAGGTAGGCAGCTCACTAGGTGTTTTTTTTTTATTTATTTTTTATTTTTAATACCTTTTTCGTACACAAAGTGTCTTAAAGGACAGCTCATCATATGCTTGTGTAGAGGAATTCAACCAAAAGGAAAAAATGGAAACAGAGAAAGAGAAAAACATTTTAGAGGAAAACATTCTGCTAGGTTTACTCCTTTCTCTGAATAATAACCAAATCTCTCTCCTCCAAATCTTGAAATACTGGCATAATAACGAAAGTACAAGCACTTTTTTATTTAATTTTTTTAATAATGCTCACTTAAAGACTGTGAAAGAAAGTGACGTCACTGGGCCGAATGTCAAGATTTAAATTTTGGTCTGTTTCTTACCCAAAGCAATCGTATAGCTTCCGAAGATGTGGTGCCTTTTGGATCTGTTGACTTTGTATGGAACAACTCCTTTAAAGGAGGCCATTTATTCCAAGTCAAGATTGACCTTCACAAAAGCATGTGGTGACCAGTGTGGTTTGGAGTTACGTGTCACTATCGACTTGTAATTCAAAACACAGCAACAAATCCTTGGCACGGACGCAATCTCCTTCAATCCACTCTACAAACAGACAAACTTCTCAAACTTCAGCCCAGCAGCACTTATCTAATGCATGTTCCTTCAGCTGTCTCCAATTTCATCTTATATCCTCTTCCTGCTCCTCTGATTGGAAGGAAGAAAATGAAATCAACAGAAAAAACAAATCAGTGTTTTGTTCTTTCGACGGCGAGCTACATGCATATGCGAGCCACGCTCCTGCCACTGAAAACAAATTCCAATTTGCAGCGGTGTGTTGTTTCTCCACAGGGCAAGACATTGACGGGGAGCAATTCAGTGTGTGTGTTACTTCTGATATTGTCAATCCAGACTCACTCATCTCTATTGACTATTTCACACCTGCCTTTCTAGTGGAGAGAGTAGAAAGAGAGGAGAATCAACAGTTTCTCAAATTCATCACTGAGAGAAAGAGAGTCAGGGGAAATAAAGATACAGAGACAGACAAGAGGGAACTTTCAGCTACTTTTAGATTTTCTCGACAAGCTTTGAACTCATTTCTTGTCCATTAATTCTTAATGTTGCTAATTTGAACACGAATAAACATGTTTTTTTTTTTTTATATGACTAATTCATGAAGGGCTTCACTGAGCATTGTAGTCAGTTTTCTGTTGTTTGAGCACATATTTTCTTTCGCTTTGAGTGACAGACATATTTTTGATTTTGTTGTGAATTCAAATGATTATGGAGTACACAAAGAATTCATTTTGAAGATGCAGAACGAGTATGTTAACATGAAAAGGGCTTTCATGAAGCTTTAGTGTGAAAAATCATCTCTAGATGTTCTTGTTTCTCTTTGTAACATTTTGAAAAACATATAGGTTTAGACCGGGGTTAGTTGTCACATGGGAAAGTTGTCACAAGGGCTATTTCAGTAACTAAAGCAGTGGTTTTGTATGTTAGTTTCAAACACCTAGTTTAAAGCTGTATTAAAACAGTATTAGACTTATTTTTTGGAAATGTTGTGACCTTTTCCAATTGTGCTTGTTAATATTTATGAGCTAACCATTTGCAATTTCATGACATTACAGCCAGCACTGTGACAGCACCAAGGTCCCTACCAATTTTTAAAACAAAGTAATTCCCATGTTTAAAGTCAACATGATAAAGCGTTCACAACCCATATAACTGCACAACTCAAAATATAGGCTCTTTTATTTTTCTTACCAACGTTTCGGCAGTCAGCCATTATATATAATGGATACCTTAAGGATTTAATTTTAACCATCTTGAAATGCAGGTTCTTGTGTAAACACGCATGCCACTGTGAACAAGCTTCATTCGGGTCATATGGGTTTGGAACGACATGAGGGTGAATAAATCGTGAGAGAATGTAAATTTTTGAGTAAACTATTCCTTTAACATGGTTTTACTGATGTCACAACATTAAAAACTCACTACAGCTGCTTTTTAAAGAGGTTGAAGATGGAGAATGTGTGTTTAACAGTGCAGGAGGACTCACTTGTAGCGTTGGTGAGACGAAAGGTGACGGAGCTGTCTGGAATATCACACACGTTCCGTACGGACACCTGACAGGTGTAATTATCAAAATCCTGAGGACGAAGATTCTTCAGTTTCAGCACCTTTGTCTCACCCTGCAGACAAACACACACACACACACACACACACACATATTACATGATAAGCATGTCTTACAGAAAACATTTCAAAGATATAATATGTAGGTCATTCTCTAGAAATAGTGCAGTTTTGTATTTTTGTGATATATATGGTCCTAAAGTGAAAAATATGTAAAAAAAAAAAAAAAAAGTTCAGCAGAAACCTTCTATAATAGTGATACATAAGAACTATAGGACCATAACAACTATAGACATTGAGGGACTAACATAAAGCTTAATTTCTATCTATGATAGAAACATAGACAGAAATTAAGCTTTATGAGAGACAAAAAGAGAGAGAGAGAGAGAGTCAGACCCAGTGAGTAAGTGAATTGAAGAATTTCAAATTTCTCTAACTCTTATGTAAAACCTTAAGGACAATGAATAATCCTCATTATTAATAGCAAAACCATCAATCTCCACCTGTCCCAACTTATTCAAACAGCTCTTTAATAATAAGTGTTTAGATTATGAATTTATTACTGATGGATAGCTGATTTATTGAGGACATTTCTCTGTGACCAGCAGGTCTCCTGAGGTGATCTTCTGTGGAACTTATTATTAACTATAATTGAAGCTAAAGTGTGTAATTTCTGTGCCACTAGCATCACTAAACAGAATTGCAAATGAGCTGGTTTCAAACAGGATTCTCGTACCTCCCACAATCTGGCATTGGTCAAACAAACAGATAGTCCCTGCCTAAACTCAAGCCAATGGTTGAGCCAATTATGTTGTGTCGGGCTGGCCGGGATGCTCAAACAAACAGATCAATGTTTTGATAACCCCACAGAGCAATGAAGTGAGATTATACCATTTTCATTCATAGTATGAATGATAAGAGATCATGACATTTCTAAAAAATAAATCTAGGTCTACTCGTTCTAAGCACACGGTCTAGCAACATCTTCAAGAAGTGGAGACGACTCAACCTTTGAAATCAGCTCTCAATTCCCAACACCTCCGAATCAAATAATTTATTATTTTTGCCTTCGGCTCCCAGCCCAAGTTTTGTATGAGTGTGTGTTTTTACCTGTGTATACAGAGGCTCGTAGATGTCCACTCCATTGTCTTTGCTCTGTTCGATCTGTCTATTTCCCCGTTTCCAGATAAAGCGTGCAGGAGGATTGGAGTTCACCGTACAGCGTAAAAACACTGTTTTCTCCTGATAGTAGTTCCCTCGTACATCACCCACAGTCTGGTGCACTGTGAGCACGGGCTTATCCAGATCTGAAACACACACATTGAAAAAAGAGAATTAACTTAAGATTGGGAAAATGCAATCTTTTTAATGGAGACTTCTTAAAGAGCTAAATGGTCTTTGAACCCTAATTTTTTCTTTACTTCACCTTCACTTCATTAACCTCGTTCGACCCCGCATCCACATGCATGGACATTGTATTTTGGCTTCGCTAAATGCAATCCATAATTTAATTGAATTTAAACTGACTGATCTCAGTTCAGGAGACTCTGTGCTGTCAGCAAAAGCTTAAACTTTCAACACATGACTCATGTGACCAAACAACAAGACGTCGATTACAGCAGAGTTTGCGTTTAGCTGAAACGGCAACAAAACTACATCTGGTAAGAAACCAAATTAAGTTGAAACCTGTTTGAGTCAAAAGATTAGAGTCTCTAGTTTTATACGAAATGCCATTTTTGAAATTTGAGTGATTAATCGTGAAACGGTACACAATGACCACATATGTGGACTGTATGCTCAGCTTCATTTAAAATATCTTATATTCACTGTGCATTGTCACAATGAGAATTAATGGACGCATCCAAAAACTGGAAAATTTTGTTTTTAGAGGCTTTATAAGGAGTTAAGATGAAAATAAGGTGCATTTCAAACTGTTCTGAGACCAGTGCAAACAAACAGCACACTGGAGGTTAAGTAATTCACTAAATAGGGAGCAAGGGAGCATCCTATAGCTTTCTATTTAAAGTTCAGTTTCAGGCTGCAGATGGTGTTTGGACCACTCAACATGTTTGGCAGACATGGGACAATGGTAATCAATACATAGATTCAGAATTTATAATGCTAAATTTTATTTTAACATGGTTGGCAGTGATTGGATGATGCTGACCAATACTTTGTATCAGAATGATTTATGCTAATTTCTGATGTAATGTCTGTAATGTCCTAAAAACATGAATAACCAACTCCTGGAAACATAATAAACAATTTGTAAAAAAAAAAAAAAAAAAAAAAAGAATTCTATAGCTTGGTATTATTTAAACATTTCACAACTTAGTCCCGCTGTCCACATATGTGGACATACATTTTTAGTAAAACTATTTGGTTTGGTTTGAATTTATTTATTTATGCTGCATGTTTCTACCAGTTACAAATCAAAAAGTGGAATAGAAAATGCACACAGCAGTCACGCTCAAGTCTCAGGATGTTAAAATGGATCTTGGACCAAAATCCTTGGTCTGGATTTGGGCATCAAGGTTTTGGTTGAGGTCTAGTTTTGTTCCGGATCTGTATCTTAGGAAGTCTGGTATTAGTCTAAGTCTGTATGAATATGTAGCAAATACTTTACATTCAAACACTCAAAATAAAAACACAGCTCACACATGAAGTGAATGAATAGTGGTGCAGATGGAAGAGGGGAGGGGGGGGTTACACTGTTTAACTCAATCTGACCCCTGACCTCTCCCTGCTCAGGGAGTCCCAAATCCACTTTGATTTCCTATTCCCTACTGCTTTTGAAATCTGTCTAATAGACTGCCTGGACATGCAGTGGAAGAGAGAGAGATAGAGAGAGAGCACATTTGAATAACTTCATTTTTAGCTTCTGAAAGATGTGTAAGCATCAGTTGTTGTACACAAGGCCTGTGTACATTCAGCTGCAATAAGAAACCAAAAAATGAAAACATCATATCTGAGAGACTGACTGAGAAATGTGCTGATCCGGATGGAATTCCCTGCTATTTCCACAGAGATTAATCCAGTGAGCGCACTAACCCACATCACAATGACCATGTCAAATTATCACTCAATTCTATTAGATGATGACCACAGGCCAGAGAAGAATATAATGAATGACATACTGACCCAACCCAATTTACCAATGAGCGGAACCATTGATTTTCTGTGCTGTAATCTACCCTGTGTGTGTGTGTGTGTGTTTTATGAATGTCAGTGTAAGTATATGGACTGTGTATGTACTGTATTAGGGCTGCACGATTATGACAAAAATAATAATTGTCGATTATTACCCTTGATATTGTAATTGTGATGAATTGTGATTAATTGAATTGACATTAAAATACTTATTTGTGGTGGATCAACTGCATGCCATATTCTTTATGTTGGCTACACATCCAAAGCAAGCTGAGAACTGTGTTCCTAAATGACTTTATTGCTGTTTTATACATCAGTAAACCAAGACTAGTTGACTAAATGGTCAACTTTATATTGGTCCTTTCAGAAGCATAAAAAAACAATGCTGTTATTCGAATTTTGAATACATCATACACAGAAGCGAACAATAGACATGTTTCTGATTGGTGAAAATGATCAACCACTGCAAAAACATAAGTTAAATAGAAAATTAAATAGAAAATTTGGACGCAATATGAGTAGACCTTCACGGACTACTAAAATTTACACTTTTCATGATTAGATAATTGTGGCAGCTGCAACTGTAATCTCGATTATTTATTCAGTTAATTGTATTGCCCTATACTAAATGCTTCTCAAAGCTCCACATGTAATTGTAATATACCCCTGCAGGACTGTGCAATAAATTGAATATTCAAAATATATTCACAATGATTTTGCTGCCGACAGAATATTAAGGAACAATGTGAAAATCTTAATGATTTAATGTGCTTTTAATTTTCCTGAAGAGTTTGTAATTAGACTAATTTGACTAAATGAGTATGAGAGTGTTAATACAGATGTTGAGACAGATAGCATCTTTAATTCAAACTAAAGTAGCAGGGTCGGATTGGGAGACAAAACTTTACCGGGAATTTCAGGATTCTTGCGGCCCACTGAACATAGGCTTCACCATAGATATCTAATATATCTGTTATTATTAGGTTAGTAGTATTTATTATTATTGATTTATACACCGATCAGCCACAACATTAAAACCACCTGCCTAATATTGTGTAGGCCCCCCTCGTGCCGCCAAAACAGCACCAACCCTCATCTCAGAATAGCATTCTGAGATGATATTCTTCTCACCACAATTGTACAGAGCGGTTATCTGAGTTACCGTAGACTTTGTTAGTTCAAACCAGTCTGGCCATTCTCTGTTGACCTCTCTCATGAACAAGGCGTTTCCATCCACAGAACTGCTGCTCACTGGATGTTTTTTGCTTTTGGGACCATTCTGAGTAAATTCTAGAGACTGTTGTGCGTGAAAATCCCAGGAGATCAGTAGTTACAGAAATACTCAAACCAGCCCATCTGGCACCAACAATCATGCCACACTCCAAATCACTGAGATAAAAAGTTTTCCCCATTCTGATGGTTGATCATTAACTGAAGCTTCTGACCCATATCTGCATGATTTTATGCACTGCAATGCTGCCACATGATTGGCTGATTAGATAATCGCATGGATGATTGTTGGTACCAGATGGGCTGGTTTGAGTATTTCTGTAACTGCTGATCTCCTGGGATTTTCACGCTCAACAGTCTCTAGAATTTACTCCGAATGGTGCCAAAAAAAAAAAAAAAACATCCAATGAGGGGCAGTTCTGAGGACAGAAATGCCTTGTTGATGAGAGAGGTCAACAGAGAATGGCCAGACTAGTTCGAACTGACAAAGTCTACAGTCACTCAAAATCAAAATCAAATCACTTTATTGTTACTCAACCATATACACAAGTGCAACAGTGGGTGAAAGTCTTGGGTGCAGTTCCGAGCAACATAGTAGTCATGACAGTGATGAGACATATACCACTCTACAATAAACATTAGATTTACACAACACAATTTACAAAACTAATATACACATAATTACTCAACACAATATACAAATAAAAATATACAATGTACAGTATACAATACACAATATAGAATACACAGTATACAATAAAGATAATATATATAAATGTGCAGTAAGGTTGTATAGTATTGTATTGACATTCAGGCTGTCGGTTGATACACATTTGCCAGTGTGTTGTTAAGAGAAATATAATTATGACAGTCTAGTGTGAGATTAATAAAGTGCAGTGCTGATATATGTTGATCATGAGCGATCAAGAGTTCAAAAGTCTGATTGCTTGGGGGAAGATAAAGTTGGCTGGTGTTGGTCCTGATGTTGCGATACCGCCTGCCTGATGGTAGCTGTGAGAGCAGACCATGGCTCGGGTGGCTGGAGTCTATGATGATCCTCCGAGCTTTTTTCACACACCGCCTGGTATATATGTCCTGACGGGAGGGAAGCTCACCTCCGATGATGTGTCTGGCAGTTCGCACCACCCTTTGCAGGGCTTTGCGGTTGAGGGCGTTGCTGTTGCCGTACCAGGCAGTGATGCAGCCAGTCAGGATGTTCTCTACAGTGCTGGTGTAGAACCGTGTGAGGATGAAGTGGTACATTCCAAACTCCCTCAGCCGTCTCAGGAAGAAGAGGCACTGGTGAGCCTTCTTCACAATGGCCTCTGTGTGGACAGACCATGTGAGTTCCTCAGTGATGTGGACACCAAGGCACTTGAAGCTGCTGACCCTCTCCACCAGTGCTCCATTTTAGGTGATGGGGCTGTGTTCTCTGTCTTTTCTCCTGAAGTCTACCACAAGCTCCTTGGTCTTACTGACGTTGAGGGAGAGGTTGTGCTCCTGACACCACCATTTCAGAGTGTGCACGTCCTCTCTGTAGGCTGTTACATCATTGTCAGCGATCAGACCTACCACCGTCGTATCATCAGCAAACTTGATAATGGCATTGGAGCTATGTGTTGCCACACAGTCATGTGTGTACAGGGAATACAGGAGTAGGCTGAGAACACAGTCCTGCGGGTCTCCAGTGTTGAGGGTCAGTGGTGAGGAGATGTTACTACCCATTCTGACCACCTGGCGTCTGCCTGACAGGAAGTCCAGGATCCAGCTGCACAGCGAGCTGTTTAAGAGTTTTGTGTCAAGCTTGGAGGTCACTATGAATGCTGAGCTGTAGTCTACAAACAGCATTCTCACATATGTGTTCCTTTTTTCCAAGTGGGAAAGAGCAGTGTGTATTGTGACTGTAATGGCATCATCAGTGGAGTGGTTGCTTCTGTAAGCAAACTGTAGTGGGTCCAGTGAAGCAGACAGCAGATGTTAGGGCAACAGGACGCCAGTCATTTAGACAAGTTATCTTTGACTGTTTTGGTATGGGCACAATGGTGGATGTCTTAAAGCATGTAGGAACCACAGACAGGGAGAGGGAGAGATTGAAAATGTCCATTAAAACACCCGCTAGTTGATCCGCGCACGTTCTGAGAGCGTGGCCCGGAATGCCGTCTGGACCCACAGCTTTGCTAATATTCACCTGTTTGAGAGATCGTGTTACATCCACTACAGAGACAGTAACTGAACTAACCTCTGCTGTGTCGGGCATGGGAGTTCTCTCCGTGGAGGAGATGTTGTTTTCCTCAAAACAAGCGTAAAATGTGTTTAGCTCATCCGGAAGAGAGGCAGTGGTGTTCACAGCGGAGTGATTAGTTGTTTTGAAGTCTGTGATCATGTTAATTCCCTGCCACATATTTCTCGCGTCAGTGAACTGTGCTTCCACTTTGTTTTTGTATTGTTGTTTGGCTGCTTAGATTTTTTTGTGGAGAGAATAACTGGCATGTTTATACTCCTCAGTGTTCCCGGAATTAAAAACGGAGGTCTGCGCATTAAGTGCTGCACGGACGTCGCTATTAATCCACGGTTTCTGGTTCGGGTAGATCCGTATTGTTTTGATCGGCACTACATCATCTATGCACTTCCTGATGAAACACGTTACGGTATCAGATAACCAGTCTGTACAACTGTGGTGAGAAGAATATCATCTCAGAATGCTATTCTGAGATGCGGGTTGGCGCTGTTTTGGTGGCACGAGGGGGACTTACACAATATTAGGCAGGTGGTTTTAATGTTGTGGCTGACTGGTGTATATGGGTGTTGCCCATAAATAGATCGACTGATGTAATTGATGATGCAATGAAATTGTGATAACACATGACACGCAACCTCATTTAGGGTGCATTCCATTCAGAAGTGATCATCCCTATGCCCTATTCCCTTCGAAGACTTTACCATCCACTGTGAGAGCATTAGAGGACTAAAAACTTAGGGTCATTCAGAACTCACTTTTTAGGTCATTTTAATTGGAAATAAATATATAATGTTTAAACCGATCTTACAGCTTGACAATTATGATTGTTCTCCCTTCAAAGTGCCCTTCGGAAGGGGGTTACATTCCATTTGAAATGCCGTGCTTATCTTTATGCAGCTGATGGTAAATAGGCTAATAGCAATAACGAAAATGTGTTTAATTATTTAGGTAACCAAAAACTGAATATTCTAAATAAACTTTTTTCACACATTTTTATGGATAAGATAAACTTCCTTAAATTCAGTAAAAGTCAGTAAATTATTTCCCACATCTTCTGATATTGAGGAGCGATGACACAATGCAGTTTCAAATCCAATACATAATAAGATTACACAACTAATGCCATGACGGGCATGCAAAAAAATTAAATAAATAAATAAAACCCTTCTTCTTAACTTTGAGTAAAAGTTGTAGGAGAACAATGTAATCCAGTTTATCAAGTCTGCTTTTTTAGGAACTTCAGTGCAAACCTCCTCTCACATCTCACATATGCAATGCCAGCGTAATGAATTTAGAACTTGTAGGCAAGCCCAATTGTGCAGTTTTGCATCCGTCTGCACTGTTTTTCAGTTGTTTTCCTGTGTAAACATGGGCTAAAGTAAACGGACATCTTTAACTGTTGTGAAGTGTCTCGCTGTTGTTCAACTTCTCGTGCAGGTGCCCCGTGTTTTTAGCCACTGTGACATGTAATAATTGTTTTTTAAATGGTTAAAAATGCATCTCGAGACACCTGTGTTCTGTTCTGGTCATTGCGCAGCATCTAGCTTTTTTGTTGCGAAAAGGCGTGTTGGATGTGTACGGCCCCTCTTTCTTCTCTCCTCTTTGATTTGACGACAAAGATGGGCGCATGAAACATTCATGAATTAAGCATTATGGTGTTAATTTTTTTATTTTAAAATTAAATATATTGTATATATGCAATTTTTTATATTTTAAATGAGATTTATTCTTTATATTTTCACTTTCTAAATCATATATATATATATATATATACATATATATATGTACTGTATATAATATTATGTGCATCAGCCTGCTAGAGGCCCACCGGCCCACTGGCCCGCCAGCCCAGCGGTAAAAGTCCCGAACCTCCAATGGCCAATCTGACACTGTAATTCAAACTGTCCAATCAATGAACCGATTCAAATCTCTGATTCAGTGATTAATTTGCATCATCACTGAAAAAAAAAAAATTAATAGCAAGGCCTTTTTCATATATTAAAATGTTTTAGTAAAATATATGTATATGTAGGTAAATATTGCCATTTATTACTATGCATTGTTATATTGGTGCATATAAATGAAAATTATTAAACAATATTTCCTTGTGTTGATTTACAGTAAACAAACAGTGTGGAAAACATGCCTCCATTATTTTAAACTGTCTGTTTTACTTCTTGCATTAAACATTTAGAATCAAATTGGTTTTAATAAACAGTGGCTGTTTAGTTAAAATGAGGGTTCCTCTGTTTGGAAAAAAAAAAAAAAAAAAAAAATCAACCTTCTATGCTGTTTCAATGCAATTACATAAATGCCAAGATATACACTGAATATCGAATATTACTGCAAGGATTGCAGGACTATTTGCGTAATGTGTAGGAACACAAAAAGAAAGAAAGAAAGAAAGAAAGACATTTTTACGTATTATAAATAGTCATGAAAAACTAAATTATGATGGCAAAAACTTTATTAACATTATAAATGGCCCTCAGGGGAAAATATTTAATAAAGAATGTATGATATGACCCCCTTTAAATGGTCAGATTTGTTACTAAATTCTCTGAAGTAAATAATAAAGTAGAGCCTAAGGCGGTAGACAACTGATAATACAAGAGTATTTGACAGCTGACATCCTACAAGGGTAGCTCTAGAGTTTCCAAAGGTCAAAGGTCAATGTGCAATATGTCCACAAGTCAATTCTTTCTTAATATAACTTGTTGCACGATTACTACTCTTTTAAGAAAGGCATTTAAGTAGCTAATGAGACCAAAGGTGTGGTAAACTCGACAATGCTGGCTTTATACATGGTTTGGCATAAAACTGTGTTTCATGGTGGTTATAAACAAATATAATACACACAAAATCCAACATTTATACACAAGATTGCCTAGAAGTTCAAAAGTCTCCACTACACAGAGGAACATTTTATTGTTAAGAGGTTTAATGATGTCTGCTTGGAAGAAATAAAACACAATTATGACGATTTTTGACTGACAGTAAAACAACTGTGCTATAAAATTAATGTGGATGGCATAACTCTGATAATTTGGTCTTGGAAAAATTTTATGAGAAAGATTCAGTTCTAGGTTCAATACAAGTTAAGCTCAATCAAAAAATTTTGGCATAATGTTGATTACCACAGAAAATTATTTTGACTCATCCCTTGTGTATTGAAAAAATAGAAAAAACTGCGGTTACAGTAAGGCACTTACAATGGAAGTGAATGGGGCCAATCCATAAACGTTAAAATACACGCTGTTTTAAAAGCAGAGGTGGGTAGTAACGTGCTACATTTACTCCATTACATTTACTTGAGTAACTTTTTGGAGAAAATGTACTTTTAAGAGTAGGTTTAATGACAGGTACTTTTTACTCTTTCTCAAGTGAAATTCGAATGACAAAATGTACTCTTCTTTACAATGGGGGACGTTACTGTCGTTACATTACTGGTTTTAATTTAACAAGTGTTAATAAATGCGTAATTTACAAAGAGATTTTTGAATGGGACTTTTACGACACTGGAACTTTACAGCGGCTCTCTATCACTCAAATCGAGTTCATCACTGCAGCAGCAGGAAATGCCAAAACACTCCACACAGTGAAATGAGGAGTTACATTTATGCGATACCTTCATTCAACACCAAAACATGTGGAAATTTCAGCATACAGAATTACGGATTCAACTTAAGAAAACATGTTGCGGTAATTTGCGGTGATAATGATGGCGCAGGCTTGTTTGCTGTGGTAATTGTCCGTTTCAGCGTGATTCTGTAACTACCGGCTCTACTGACCTCAGTTTTTAATTATACATTTTCGTATATCAGTGCTGCAATACATAGTGCATATAAATCCATTTTAGACACTGTCTACACCGCCACGCTGTTTACGTCTAGTGTAGACAGAGCATTATTTTGCTCTGCTGATTGTGTGCTTGATTGATGCAGCACATGGAGCATACAGTCATATACATTATAAAGCATGCATGCGGTGCATTTTCTTAAGGACAACTGAGAACAAACTGAAATAACCACTTTTCACTGTACAAAACTAATCTAAATTCTTTTGTCAGTGTATACTGTAAACCACGGAATATACTGAACTATAATATAATATAATATAATATAATAATTGAGCCTGAGAGACATTGTTTAATTGTTTTTTCTGTAATAATTAGTAGGAATGTTTCCAAACTTTAATTCTAAATTTCAGACCCTATCTGTCAAGCATCCTAAAAGTAATAGTTCACCCATAAATGAATATTCTGTCATCATTTAGGCTTACTCTTGTTGTTCCAAACTTGTGTGACTTTAACCTCATTCACACTGGGCTCTGATCCCGGGATATTAGTGGGATGAATGCCGGGGAGCCTTCTGTGTGAATGCAAGCCGGTGCCGGAATGCCTGAAAATTTTATCCTGGGATCAGACCCTAGTAACATTGCCGGGATCAATCCAGGGACGTGTCTGTGTGAACAAAAGCAGAGCCGATACCGTGGAGGGTGTGTTGTAGTGGTGATGTATTTATCATGCGAAGAAGAAAGTTTGTGAGCAGAATATAAATATTAGTTAAATAAAAATAAAAATATAAATAAAAAAACATTAAAAAAAAAAACAATTGGCTACATTTACAGCTTCACCAACCAGATGTGATGAAAGTAATTTATTTTTCATTCAGAGTGCAGCGCACCAAATGTCGGAACTTTATTTCCCCCCTCATATATGGTGCGGTTGAAGTCGAAATACTTTGGGTATTTAAAAATAATAATGATGGTTACCCAGTTTGTAAAATGACATGAATAAAAGTGCCGTCTCATGCAGGGAACACTCCAAACCTGAAGTAGGGGAGAGCTGTGGCTTTGTTGTGTATTCATTGTCAAGTGTTAAAATCACTGCTTTATTATGCATGACAAAGTTAATAAATGACTTTTATTGACATTATTTTTTTAGTTTATCTTCTATTTATTTTAATGAGATCAGATACAGTTGTTAGAGGGGGATTTTACACAGTAATATGGTCATGTTACAATGTGCCCCACACCTGTTACAACATGCCCCGTAGGCATTTCATCCTTTATTTCACTTTCCTTTTTTCCAGGTAGACGGCGAAAAAAGTACAAGTTGCATTCATAAAACAAGGCTGCATATTTGTACCAGACATGTGTAAAATCAATGCGAAAAAAGAAAAATACATTGAACCCCAAGTGTATTTACACAAAATTAAGAAAACCAAAAAGTGTTAGTTTGTACCCCGCTCTCCTCTACAACCTCAGTGAACATCATTCCACAGAATTTGCGAAGATGAATGCCGGCGAAGAGAAAATATGATAGATAGGCTACTGACCCCTTACATAAGAAACACAGCCAGATACACTTTTACCAGTTTTGAAATGACTCAATATAGCTTTTTTCAATATATGTGTGTGAATGTGAGCACAGATTATGGGAAAGCTCTTGCAGCGTGAATGAACAAATTTGGCAGTCCCAGAACAGTTGCCGGAACGAATTTTCCCGGGATTAATACCGAGATCTCTTTTGTCTGTTCTGGAACCAGGGGTGGAGCCAGGAGTTTTTCACAGGGGTGGCCAGGCAGGGTCCAGCATTGGCCACCCCCTAGCTCTGCCCCTGTCTGGAACCCAAGGTAGAATGTTAGGGACTGACATCCTCAGTCACCATTCACTTTCAAAAATAAGAAACAAAAAGAAGTGAAAGGTGACTGAGGCTAACATTCTCTCTAACATCTCCTTAATTGTGTTCTTTGTGTTCAAGTCATATAGATTTAGAACATGAGGTTTAATAAATTAATTCATTTTCATCATTTGAACTATCACTGTAACAGATGGTATAAAGGATGACATAGGCACATGATCCTTGTCGCTGTCCTTTTCTGCATATCGCTGCACCATTCGGCATATTGCGGCGCCATTTTGTGGCCCGTTCTGCATAACGCAGCGGCTCATTTCAGCTTAGTCCCAGTTCTCCCGATGGCCAGTCCGCCCCTGATCGGCCCCAAAGTGCGTCGGCCCACCGGGAAAATGCCCGGTATGCCAGATTGAGAGTTTTATCCAATATTACAACTTCATTGGCATGAACAGAGAACAGCGATTTTATCACACTAAAATAATTTTAACACATTCATTTTATTTATTTATTTTTATAAATGAGGGATGAGTCAAAATATTTTTTTGTGGTCGTTTGAGCTAAACTTGTAGTGAGCCCGGAACATTCCTTTAACCCTTGTGTTGTGTTAGTTTGTGCTAACACCTTTTGTGTTCCAAGCACTGATATATTTATATATATATATATATATATATATAACTGGATCGCTGACACAACAGTAAACTGCCAGCAGGAGATGAAGCCACCGGAATAGTCCCGGTAGCCACCTTGGTGTGCCCAAACTGTCATAGAGCCTCAATGACTGACAGCTGATAACGCTGCCATTTCACCATCTCCGACCTCTGGATAGGGCAGCTGCATTTCGCCCTCTAGTGAAATCATGATTAATGATTAATTTGCTCATTATGGATTATGTTTGTTATGAGGGAGACGATATAAGAGATTGCAGTGTCAAAGCATTCACCTGTCCTGGTGCGCAGCTTATCAGTGCAGCACAACGATCATCAAGGGACGTGGCAAAACTCTCAACAAGTTGTAATGTAAGTAGGAAAAGCTGTAATATCTGCTTGTTATAGGGTGACAACACTTTCAGACCGGTATTTCTAAATTGCCTAAATACCCAGGATTTGCCTGTTTTCCCACTGAGGTGTTCTATGTAGTCATACTTAGATACATGTCATACATTATGTGTGCATTTGCAATTTAAACCTAGCGTATCAGTATAACAATCTTTGCTTCACTTTTCTCTCTCATTCTCTGCGTGCCAGCTGCGCGTGTGTGATAGAGAGAGGGAGAGAGAATGCACACTCATTTACCGTATGTGAAGCAAGTAACTCTGAATTAACAATTTGATGTTGTAAATAAATATCTCTGAAAATGTACTTAGAATCTTACCTCAGTTTCATTGAACTTATTTACATTCAGCTGATCTGTTCGCCACTGAAGTTTGCTAGAGGTACAGTATATGTTTGATATGACCGGCCTACTAAGATTGTTAATATTCTCTCAATTTGCATATATTATCAGAAAATATTGCATTAGATGTTTTTGTCAATTTTTTTTTTATGATTTTTTTTTTTTTTACATATTTAAAAAAAGCTTTTTATTATTATTATTATTATTATTATTATTATTATTATTATTATTATTATTATTGATAGAAGTATTCATTGAATTGAGCTTATGAACTGGGCAACTGGGCAAGTTTTCTGCATTCCCTACAGAAAAAATACAAAAATTATAATTATTTTGTAATAAATTAATAACCACTTTCTTGATCTAAACAAAATGCTGACAAATTAGAACTGTTATGTTCTCATAATTTGCTAATTTGTCATAACAACAATTATATTCAGAGTTGGTAACAACATAAAAAAGAGGAGATAGCCATGTGTTAAATATCATTGGAAGGGCCTCGATTAGTAAAATGCGATGAGCAAAATTGTTTCACTCAGAGGCCAAACTGCAAGGAGCATTAGTGTCTGAAATTCCCACTACCACACATAAATATAATAATGTGTCTTTTTGTCACATTTTTCCTTATTACTTCCTGAAACATACATATAGCATAGACAATTAAAACACACATACAGCATAGACAACATAATATGATAAGTAGATCTTGAAACTTTTTCTTGAAAAGTGTGTACATGGAAAGACGATGCACAAAAGGGCGTTCAACACACATTGTGTGTGTGTGCATGTGTGTGTGTTGGGTGGGGATCAGAGGTACCTGAAGTCTATGCTGAGGTGCCGGAGCAAAGTAGCGGACCATTTCGCCCCATAATGATGTATAAAAATCATTATGTCTATGGAGAGTCCTCATAAGTAAAGCCACACCAATGTGTGTGTGTACATGTGTGTGTGTTTGTGTGTGTGTGTGTGTGTGTGTGTGTGTGTGTGTGTGTGTGTGTGCGCGCATGCGCACATGTCTGAGTACTTTGTCAAGTCAAGTCCTTTTTATTTGTATAGTGCTTTTCATAACACACATCCTTTCAAAGCAGCTTTACAGAAAATCATGCATTAACAAAACAAAACAAAAAATGAAACTGTAATACCTATAAAGTCTTAAAGTCTTTGTGTGTGTAGACACACATCCACATACAGTATGTGCTGATCTGAAGGATTTGGATGCTCCTGAACATTTAATATTTCTGCATTTTGTAGTCTAATCCATTAATTTTCAATAGCTGGTCACTTTAGACCGGGAACAGCAGAGGTGTAACAAAGTGAAATAAAACTAAAACACTTTTATGAAAATGATCTAAAAAAAACAAAAATGTGTGTTCAGATGACAAAGTCATGGAATTTTATTCCAATGGGATGAAATAATCTACTGTTTTCAGAAAAAAAAAAAAAAAAAAAAACGGTCAGTTTTGACCGGAACACAATATAAGGGTTAAAACTTCTGACTTTTGATTGCAGATTTTGGTATCTTGGCAAATTTGAGCACAGTTTGAAACATTGTTGAGACTCTAGAAGAGAAAAATCCCATTTACTCTCATCGCATTGCTGTCTAGGACAATAAAAAAATTGTTAATAAAGAGAACTCATTTGTGGTTTTTCATTTACTAATATAAGAGACTGGCTAAAGATGGGCATTTCCAGAAAATTTTAATAAACACCCCTGCCTGGAAAAGTAGCTCAGGGATGGACTGATTCAAAACTCCCTGACTCTCCACACATACCTGCAGATTCTTCTTCCTCGTCTCGGATAATTACACAAGACCCTTCTATATTTCTCCCCCGCAGCAGGAAATTAGATATTTAGTCAACCCCACTGGCTCACCACCACTTCTTGGAAGTGCTTTGAACTAGGGTGCGGTTTTAATAAGGCAAAGCTCGTAGGCCAGAAGTCCACTGGGTGAGGAGGTCACAAACCAACCAAGCACTTCCTGGGTCGCCCACCTGCTAACAGGATAAGAATTTCAAAGGAGAGACACAGAGGGACTCTCAGAAAAAAGAGCCTTTCTATAATTGCTAGTGCTCTGGCTGTTCTGTTAATTGCCCTAGATTTTCTAGGGACTATGACACACATAAATACAAACATACACATACTCCTAGCTCGTGGCTACAGATGGCGTTGTAAACTGATCCTGCTTTTTAATTGGCCTCCCAGAGTAATGGCTGCTGTTAGAAGTTTGTCTTGTTTGAATTTTTTCCTCTAGCAAGATGTTGGTCGCCCTGCCATTTGTCTCACTAGACAAGTAAAACCTCTCTGGGAATATTTAGACACCCAATAACATAATGCACGGCATATCCACAAATCTAGCTCATATTCCTATCAGCAGCTTGGAACGGCCAATGATGCAGTCTGCTGAGGATATAGGATGCCAATGTACATGTAGCATGTGATTAACGCTTCGTTAAACACTAAATTTCATTACAGCCAGAAAAATGTGGAAGAGAACAGCTGAGAGAAAAATGCTGGCTAGAGAAAGATGAATCAGGTGTTTAAAATGTTTCACTTATTGCTATCAAGCCGAGTTGTGTTTTCTAAGGCAAACATCACTTTTACTATTGCTCATACTTGAGTTTAGGGATTTAAACAAACCCCTAATACTAAATAAGTGGTAAACAAGCCCTCAGACTTGGATTGAAGGAAGTATACGTGACAAATCTAAAAATGAGAATATCATAGAGACTTGGGCGTCCATGGGTGTGCCATCTGAAGCTGAGGCTACCTGATTTATAGCTGCAGGAATGTCATGTGTACCATAAACTCCACGGAGGTAGACTTCATAAGGATGGTAACCTGGTTAGCCATTCAAATCAGTTAATCAATAAATGGCCAGAGGCAATACAGCACCTCTAATTATTCAAAATAACCCCTCTGATCTTACAAATTATCGACAGACATTGATTAGCTGTTATTGACGAGAAATGCCCTAACTTTACATCAGCACCTTATTATTAAAGGGACAATGTGTGATCATTAATTAGATGATAGTTTTAGGGTAATTCAATTATGTAATGGATCATCCTTTCTTTAGTCTGTGTGATATCGATAACTGTAAAAGACATCAGCACTCATTAATCGTGAATTGGCAAACAATAGAAACGTTTTTGTTGGATTGAGGAGTGGGAGTTTTCCATTAAAATGACTGTCTGAACAAAGTGTTTGTGATTGATTATAAACTGGCTCTGGGATTAATAGAGGTTTCTATAGCAAAGACACAGTCTTGAGGAGAATGTCGATGTTTGAATGTATTTTTGGTTTTGTGTTACCACTTAAATGGACCAAAGATAAATAATTAAAGGGATAGCTCAACCAATTCAATCATCATTTACTCACCATCATGTTGTTCCCAACCTGTATGATTTTCTTTCTCCCAACACAAAAGAATGTTAGTCTCAGTCACCATTCACTTTCACTGCATCTTTATTCCATACAATGTAAGTGAATGGCGACTGAGGCTGTCATTCTGCCTAACATCTTTTGTGATCCACGAAAGAAAGAAGTCATGAGAGTTTGGAACAACAAGAGGGTAAGTAAATAATTATAGTTGAAAAGGTTCTGATGCATCACTATTTTTTGTGTGTGTGGGAGTGGGGGGTCAGAGGTACCTGAAGTCTATGCTGAGGTGCCGGAGCAAAGTAGCGGACCATTTCGCCCCAATTTAACCCCTGGGAATAACACTTATGTATAGCACCTTTAAATCATGCACAATAAGACCAGTAACATGCATTAGGAAATTAAATATGGTCAATCTTATTTAATATTGACTTTAACTATGTTTGTGTGTGTTTAAAGTGGAGAAAAGTCACAGCGTGAAGCCCTGCAGGAACAAACTGTCTATCAGATGGAACATTCAAACAAGCTGCTTTAGAAATCTCATGACTTTAATACGTCTCTCCGCCACAGACCGAGACGCAAATATCTGTGAGTGTGTGGGAGGCAACGGCTTAACATCTACAGATCAATAGAGCCCCAGGGGTCCCGCAATGAAGCGCGTGCCCAGCACAAGGACCCATTGCTCCCTGCCCTCCTGTGGCTCTCTGGAACACAAGGCCACAGCACAAGGAGTATCGCTCTTCTGTTTGTTTAACCTTTCATAAAATAGTCAGTTTATTATAGCACACACATGCTTTCACAGGCACGACATGCAATGTAAGCATTTGAGGATTATCTTGATATAGAGCCACTCTTTCATTTTAAGAGCCCTTTATATCTTCTTTTCCCAACCTTTCACTTTATTTACTGGTTTTCCTGGAGGCAGCTTTTCTTTTACAACTACTGGCTTTGCTCCAAACGTATAGGCGGCATTAGGCAGGGAATACACTGCTGTTCTCTGCTGTTTTCATTCTTTTTCTTTTTTTTTTCTTCTCCCTGTCTATCTTTACGCAAAATCCTTGAGAATGATATATTTCTTATCCATTATAAATAAAAACGTACATGACTCTTCAAAATACTCATCTCGCCTTATTTTTTCTCGCTCTCTTTCTCAGACAGTACGTATAACACCTTGAAACCAAGAATGATAGGGAATAATCCACAACTAGAGTAGTTTAATTTGTTTTCCAGCATTATTTTATCCAGCATTATGTCGTCATGATAACGAAGTTGTAATATTGGATATAACTTCACAAAGATAATGTTTGCATATTTTGGCTATACTTGTCAAACTGTTTGAATTTTTACTTCCATTGTAAGTGCCTTGCTGTAACTGTGATTGAAGGATGAGACAAAATTATTTTTGTGTTAATCAACATTATGCCACAAATGCTGCCAATTGAGCTTAATTTGTATTGAACCCAGAAGATACCTTTAATGAAATTCAAAATGTATTTAAAGGAATATAATGGGTTCAATACAAATTAAGCTCAACCGACAGCATTTTTGGAACAATGCATATTACCACAAAAAATGAATTTTGACTTGTCCATCCTTTTCTTAAAAAAATAAATAAAATAAAATAAAATAAGAAATCTGGGTTACAGTGCAACAGAAGTGAATGGGGCCAATCTGTAAATGTTACAATACTCACTGTTTCAAAAGTATAGCCACAAAACATGCAATGCATAATTTAAATTCATTTAAACTGACTGATCTCAGTTCAGAAGACTCTGTGCTGTCAGTGATTGGGTTAAACTTTCAATGCACTGAGTCATGTGACAAAACAACATGATGTGGATCACAGCAGAGTTTGTCTTTGGGAGAAATGCCAACAAAACTACATCTGGTAAGAAACTTTATTAAGTTTTTACATTGAAACCTGTTTGAGTCAAAAGATTAGAGTCTCTAGTTTCATTCGATATGCCATGTTTTAAATTTGAGCGATTTATCACGAAACGGCATGCTGTTGACACAATGACCATGTATGTTGACTTTATGCTCAGCTTAATTTTAAATATCCTATATTTACTGTGCATTTTCACATTGAGAATCAGTGGATGAATCCACAAGCTGGAAGAGGCTTTATATGGAGTTAGGATGAAAATAAGGTGCATTTCAAACTGTTCTGGGACCAGTGCATACAGACAGCACACTGTTAAGTAATTCCCTAAATAGGGAGCAAAGGAGCAAGGGAGCTCCTATAGCTAAGTGCGTTCAATCCAAACTTCCTATTTAAAGTTCAGTTTCTGCCTGCAGATGATGTTTGGACCACTCAACATGTTTGGCAGACATGGGACAATGGTAATCAGTAGATAGATTTAGAATTTATAATGTATAATTTTATTTTATCATGGTTGGCAGTGATTGGATGATGCTGGCCAATACTTTGAATCAGAACTATTTATGCAAATTTCTTATGTAATGTCTGTAACATCTTAAAACTTGAAAACTTGAATAACTAACACTCCTGGAAACATAATAAACAATCTGATGAAAAGAAAATCTGACTTTCTATAGCTTGGTTTTATTTAAAATTTCGCAAAACAGTCCCACTGTGGATATAAATCTCAGGAGGTTAAATTTGATTTTGGTGTGATAAAATCACCTTTTCTATGTCAAGTTATATCCAATTGTATACGTTTCTTGACATGAACGATGTAATAAACCTACAACGACCATAAAAACTATGATTTAAATAACTTTACAACTCAAATAATACATGTCTGCCTTTATCCCCTCCAAAAATTGTAAGTGCCTCTCTGTAACCTTTATTTTTTTATTTTATTTTATTTTTTAAGAAAAGGAGGGACAAGTCAAACAAAAATGTTTATGGTAATTAACATTATGCTACAAGTGCTGTTGATGGAGCTTAACATTTTAGACTATTACGTTAAGCTAAAATTCTAATCCTGATACAAGCTCTCCAATGCGTGCATCTCTTCCCAACAATCTTTCAATAAGAAAATGTCAAAAATGTATGACTGCATCACTCAACTGGACAGTCACACCATCTTTTTTTCTTTCTTTAAGTCTCTCTCAGTATGTTATACTGCATAAAATATATTTGTTATACAGGGAAAAACAGACAGCCCATCAAAAACAGATCCACAGCTATGGCATACGTGGCATATGGCATATGTGCTCAAAGGACGAGTGGGCGAATCAGTCTAGACTTGTAACAAGTAAATCCAGCGTGTGTTTACAGTGAACGATTGAAGCACAGCTATGGACAGCTCTGACAGGCCTCAACCTTTCTGTTTCCTGGCATTTGGACACGGATATTGATATTGAAATAACAAACAGGCAGTGGAGTAATTAGAGTAAGCGGGCCAGACTACACCCTGCTGGTGGTCCAGGTGCCAAATCATTCAACCTTTTTTATTTACTATTTTTCCTCAGTTAACAAAAGCCAGGGAAAAGGTCAAGCTGGTCTTGAACTGGTCGTCTATTGTATAAAAATAACCTTCACAGAGAATGGAAAAAGCCTATAGGACTCACTGATAAAAACACATTTCAGATAGAAAAAGAGCATGTGGACATTCAGACAGATTTTATCGGAGTCTCACATAGAGATGCTTTTATTCTGTTTTAGTTTTACTCCCTTGAGTCACAGAGGCTGAGTGTGTGCATGAGGGAATAGATCTTTATTCCATACAGCACTGACCACTGTTAAAATATGATATGAGGAACATAATGGCACCAAAATATGTCAATATTCAAGATCATTTTCAATCTAAATTCTAAATCAAATTGATTCATTATTTAGAATTAATTTTGTTCTAAATTTGCATTCACCAACTAATTGGACATGCATTTTTTCTACATGCGCTTTGTTCCAAACCTAGTGTGCTGTGTACGTAAGCAGCATTTTAAGGCATCAAAGGTGTTACCATGCAAAAGCTGCTCCAAAAGCATAATTATGCTACCTTCTTTTGGCAGAATTCTAAAGCAGCACTGCATGTATCCTGCGCGGAAAAGGCATTCCTATAATGTATTATGACAAACTTGCAATAAATAAAATCTAAATAAATTAAAAGCCAAGATATCGGACAAAGCAAGAGAAATAGCAGATGCTTTATGTTATTTATATATGATTAAAAACCCAGTTGGAACAACATGGGGTAAAGTGAGCTGTTCAAGGGCATAATGGTTAATCGCTCGTGGCTCGCTCCTTGTGGGAATCAAACCAGCAACCTTCCGATTACCAGCCCTGAGCTTTAACTATTACACCAACCCCTTTTTTTAGAAGAAAAATCAGAAACCATTGATTTTGTGCAGTGAAACAGGCTCAAGGTTTGATATCAGCTCACACAGTCTCCCCACTGACAAAATGGCCTTAGGCTATCTCAGACATCTGGAAAATATATCCTTTCACTGTCCCTTATCATTACATATTATATATAATATGGAAATATGATCTGTTTGGACGCCTTGTTGATGAGAGAGGTCAGAGGAGAATGGCCAGACTGGTTCAAGCTGACAGAAAGGCTACGGTAACTCAGATAACCACTCTGTACAATTGTAGTGAGCAGAATAGCATCAGAATGCACAACACGTCGAACCTTGAGGCAGATGGGCTACAACAGCATAAGACCACGTCGGGAACACTATGGTCCTAATAAAGTGCCTGACGAGGTCTTCTGCTGTTGTAGCTATCCGCATATCGTGAAAAATACTGATAATGAAACCCTTTACCAGGTCAAAAGGCATTCAAACATGTCAGAGCCACAGCAGGAAAAGTCTAAAGGGCTTCAAATGTGTCAAAAAATATAGCTGAGAGAATAAAGTGCGGGAACATGTAAGACATTGTAGGACACACACACGATCACACACACGAACACACTGTGGAATATGTTTATCTGTTCGACTGTAGTTGGTATATTCACACAGATACATCCTGGTGAAGCTGGACATTCATGATACTGTCTACTTCAGCTCTGCGTTTCACCTTCAAATCCTGAGCAAACATGAATCGTTAAACAGAGCGTTTGAAGTGCGAACATGTTTATAAGCTTGTACAGCGAACATCAAAAAATGCCAGAATATACAGTAAATTCAAAAGTACAGAGCTCTCGCTATAATTACAGCAGGATCAAAAACAGAAATCCTGCTGCATAAAGAACTCCAGCTCATTAATGTTGACAGGTGCTGCACACCTGCTGTGCTGTTTATACCTGTGCTTGATGGCCAATGGAACATTAACGCACTTGAAAGCACTTTAGATATGATTAAGAGTGGTGCGTTATTAAACGCTCAGGTAAACAGATTTGAATAAAATGTGTTGGCAGTTACCGATAATTGTTTCAAGCACAGATGTGTATTTGGTCAACAACAGTTTGCTGCTATAAAACAAAACAAAAAATCAGCGATTAGGCACACTTTACTGGGACTGTACTGCATCACTCCACCACTGTGATCCAGATACCTGAATCGGCTCTTTAAAACGCTGAAAGTGGGTTTGAAAACACAACACATTTTGTTATACTGAGGCCACGTCCACATTAATCTGAAAACATTTGAAAATGGCACTTTCATTTCTGAAACCCTCTCCGTCCACACTACCATTTTCAAGCGTTTTCCAAAAGTTCCTTGTCCACACTAAAACAGTCTGAAAACTCATGAAATCCCCTTACTGCGCATGTGAAAAATCGCTGTTCTATGTACCATCTGAAACGCAGTTGTACTCGTGTTCCGTCTCTAGACAGCAATTCCAAGTAAACTTCCTGTCGCCTTTGAAGGAATGCAATATGAAGGTTGTGCAAAGCAGCATTTATCTTTACAATGCTATCAAAGTGGACAGCAGGCACAACAACGATGCTACAACATGGGCTATCATCTGGATTGTTTTGGGTTGAATGGATCACATGACTGCGTCACGACAACAAATACATCATTGTTTTCAGATATCTCTGCTTTCCCTGTCCATACTACAATGCGAAGACGGCGTTTTCAAATGAATCACTTGGTAGAGCGTTTTCGAAAAGCTCAGTTTTCGCTGTCAAAAAGCCGTCTCAGTGTGGACAGAAGGCCAAAATTGTGGCCTGAAAGCAGTTATCATTTCATTATCATTTGATAAATAACAGCTGTCATGACTGCTACAAAATACCACCAAACATCACTAAATTCTGTTCTTCTGCTAATTAACTTTAATTATGGCAGGCAAATATCCCTCATTTGAGTGAATAAGGCACAATCTATTAAATAGAGGGGGTGTGTTTATTTTGAAAATAATGACAATGACATGTGCAATCTTGCACGCACCATTTATGCATAATAAGCTGACAACGTGTACGATCGTGTAAATGCCTTAAAAGGCTTTTCTTTATTGGGGTAAGGTAATAAACAGTTTAAATAAAAAAAAACAACTGACACGCATAGTTTTTTGACCATTACCATGATTTTGCGTTGCATGTAAACACCTTTACCGACATTCTTAACCAATGTGCGCAAGTGTTGTGCGCATTACTTTTTACATTTTGATGTCAAAAGCAGGGAATATTCTGAATATTTGCAAAAAAGTCTAAATCCATGATGAATTTGCACCAGACGGTACAACAAAACATTTTGCTTTAATTACGGTATTCAACAAAGGTCAAAATAAAGTAGGAGAAGGGTTGACTGCAACCACAGATATTCCTATTTGGACAGGATTAGATTTCTCAGTGTTCCCCCAAGTTAGACAAAAAACAGTAGGTAATTTGCTCCAGAATTTTTATATAAGCTGTGTGAGAAAAACATAATCATGTTTGATCCGAATGGGATTAAATCACAAAGTGCATCTGTGAAACTTGATTTTTCCTAACATCCTCAGGAAAACTAGTCCCCTGTCTGAATAAGGCTATACGATATGTACTACTCTTGCTATTTCTGCAGTATATAATGTATGTACTGTATATAGAATGTACATTCTATATGCATGGAATACCCACATGACTTACTACATTTGCCAAACTACACATCTACTTTGATCATGTTTTTACACAAAATTAAATTAAATTAGCAAAATAACTGTATTTATTTGCAAAATTATGATGGCATGGCTGTTCAAGTCACTATATAGACCACTTTTGTGTTTCTTTTTTGGTCTTTTTTGAGCTTGACCACACCAGTCTTCTTTCACTTTTATTACAGTCCTGATCCTTTTGTATTCTACAGAGGAAAGAAATTCACATGTTTGGAACTTTTTACAGAACTCCATCGCTTTGCATTTATGTTACATAAAATAACAAGAAACGACTTGAAAGTCTCTGCGGTGCAAATGAGTGCCACCTTTTGGTAGTGATGTAGAAATATATAGTAAATATGAATATGAAAGTGTTTCATAAAGCACATAAATAGACATGTCATATATCAAACTAAAGCTCTCATTCTTAGAAATGTGACTATGTAGTTTATTTTGTTGTCATAACACCACAGCTGGAATGTTTATCAAAAGAATTACGAAGCGATTATAGTGAAGTCAATAATACAGTACAATAAATACAAACATCTTATGTCTGCCCTTATCACTGCTTCGGTAAGCCCCAAAAAGCCACAAATCTATATCAACTCTTACCTTAGGATGTTTTCTTTAAAATGAGCCATTGTTTACATCTCAGCTATTGATGATGAAAGGTTATTTATCATCGCCAAGCTGAAGATCTCAGCTTTCCAACAACAACAAGATTGGAAATGATGAGCTTCTAGACAACTCTGAAGCTGAGAAATTCAATGAAACAGTGAGGAAGGTCTATGCACCAAAAAAATGCACCAAAGTTGAAGAGGTTAAAGAAAATTAAAACACTTAAAATGAAAGTTCACCCAAAAATGAAAATTCATTAATTGTTTAATCACCACTTTGTTGTTATAACCCCATATGGCTTTCTTTTTCTTAACACAAAGGGAGAAATTGTGAGTCAGTGTTGTGCTCAGTGATGTCATACAATGGCAGTTTATGGTGACTACCTCTTCAAGTTTCAAAAGGACACAAAAGTATAATTCAGAAATCTAATATATTATTCCATGAGACTCATGATTGATATAAAAACATGCGATAAGGTTTGGTGTGAAACAAACCAAAATCAAATGTATTATTTAGTAAAAATGTTCACAGACCGTTATTCTCCTCTTCACGTTCATGAGTCTGCACGCAAGCTTTAGAGCTCTTTGCTTGAGAGCAACAGTAGTTATGCAGCACGCACAAGATGTGGCTTTCAAGCGAAAACTCATTTTGTTTCACTTCAACAGGACCACCAGCAATATTAACAACAGAAAACACAACATAGCTGCACACAAACCAGAGAACACAACTTACAAACATGTCTGAAGAGTTTGTATTGGAAGAATAGAGGCATTTCAAAGTCCAGCCTTATTTATTTGAGCCAGATTCCTCCATCATAATGTGATATGGAGGAGGCTGAAGGTGTGCTACCAATAACGCCGCTCCTTATTCGCATATTACACAGTCTGCATAGGGCACCAACTCCCTAGGGGGGCACCATCTTACCCGAGGGGGTTACCAGAAACTGCACCGGCTGTCGCACATTATACCTTATTCAAGGACCTTCGCCAAGCGCTTGCACCACACATTGCATGTTGGACCGGTGCCAGTTCAAATTGGACGGGGTTACCAGGCACGACGCCAAATATAGAAACCAAACAATCGGCAGAATGTCCTGTTGCTCGTCAAAGCTGCTTAGTACAAAAAACTCTGATTAACACAGAAAAGATATCTTTTATTGTGTGTCATTTGTTGTCTGAGTAGGACACGGTGTGACTGTAGCTACCTTAAGCCACATCTCTCTGTTTGATGGAGGACTCCATTGAAATGCATCTATTCTTCCACTACAAACTATTCAGACATGTTTGAAAATTCTGTTCTCTGTTTTGTGTGCAGCTTTGTTGTGTATTCTGTTGTTAATATCTCTGATGATCCTGTTGAAGCAAAACAAAACGAGTTTTTGCTTGAACCCCATCTTGCGCATGCTGCGTAACTACTGTTGCTCTCGTGCAAAGAGCTCTAAAGCTTGCGTGCAGACTCATGAATGCACACAGCAGAATAACGGTCAGGAACATTTTTTAACTAAACAATGCATTAGATTTCGGTTTGTTTTGCACCAAACCTTATTGTATGCCTTCATAACAATCATGAGTCTCATGGAATAATTTATTAGACCTCTGAATTATACTGAAGCATGAAGAGGTGGTCATCATAAACTGTCATTGTATGACATCACTGAGAACAAAATTTTTTCACAATTTCTTCCTTTGTGTGAAGACAAAGAAAGAAAGTCATGTAGGGTTATAACAACACAGGGGTGAGTAAACAATGAATGAATTTTCATTTTTGGGTGAAATAATCCTTTAACCATGAACCTAGTTATGAACACAGCATTACAGACTTATAGCTTGTTTATTCTCCTATTTATTTATGTTTGGGGGTGTAAACTCCCTTTGTTTACTCTGATGGAGGTAATCAAAGGTTTACCGTATCCTGAGGTGAGCTTTCTGAAAACAGGAAGTATCCAGCGGTCTATAAGTTCAACCTCTGGGGAGAGATCTTTCTCAAACACTGCCACATGTGGCACCGTTTGTAAACTCATCAGATGTCTAAGTGATCAGCACGCCACACATTCATTAAGGCTCTGGAATACACAAACATATTGACTCTACCGGTACTGATTGCAGAGGACACTTTCACACAAATCACAATTAAAACAGCAGATTATCAGTTCCTAAACATTTTCTTTTACCCTGTTCTTCACACAATGGTATCTTATGATATCTAAAAACTGTTTTCTACAGCACATGACTTGCAAGGCGATACATTTAAAAGTTTGTATTGCATACCCAACTACATTTATAAGCTTATTCGAATGTGATCAAATTGTGCAGTAGCTCAACTGATGAAGCATTGCGCTTGCAATGCAACTGTTCAGGGTACGAGTCCTGAAGCGATACGTGAGCCGAAAGTGTCATAGAACAATTCAACAATTGTGTTTTTCATGTCAAAACTGCTTTTTTTTTGGCATGGCTAGGTTTAGGTTTAAGGTTTGGGGTAGGAAGGTAAGTTTTGTTGATTTAAAACTTGATAGAGCATTAGCTTTAAAAACCTCATCTGTTTGGGAGAGTATTCAACTTGCTTTTAGCACCACTCAGTAGACATTTCACCTCAAAACTGCCACGATACGTGTAATTAAACGCGTAATATGATTGCAAAAAATATACCACAGTTATGTTTTTTTTTATGAGATCAGGCTGACTATACTATAATGAAGTATTAGCAATATACAGTACATATATGATGCTTGCAAAATATTTATCAGAATACACTTTGAGTGGCCCTCAATAAAGACAGATGCTTTTTGATGGTGTATGTAGTTACCACATCTACCAGCAGAGACTAACTGCACCATGCTTACCAGTCTAACCCTGACCTGTTGAGTTATACTAAGGTAAACTGGTCTATGACTGTGCTGTCCTGGCTTTACATATGTAACCAGGGAGACCAGGATGCAGATGATCTCACTTGTGCACATGTAACAGGAGTTCTGTAAGTGCTTTTCCCTGTATTACTGGCCTCAACATCATCTGACCATTACCTGTTTTGACTTCAGCTCGATCAGTGAGCATGTCCGCTCTTCATCCCTGCCCACATATAAAGACAGGATGAACCTGAAGAGAAATAAATGTGCCAATCTGCCAAGCTAAATTTAGTTCCATCCTCTAGTTTTGACACCAGTGGGCACCGCAGCAGTGTGGCTGATCTACTAATGGAGTACCGAGAGGTAAACTGTAGATCAACGCTGCAGAATTTAGGAATCACATTACAACAGCTGTGAGAGAAACACTGGAGTAGACACTGTTAGCAGCTTGTCTGTGTGTAAGTATTAATTTTTCAGTTTCTCACTTCACCGGGCCTGTTAAAGAGCTTAGGGCATTTGGAGTGAAAGTGAGCAAGTAAAAGACTGATTTCTGTGAGGAAGAGAATTTGTGAAGTGTGACTCAAGGTTTACTGTTTTGTCACCTGATAATGTCAACAAAACACCATTACCTCCAAACAGACTGCCACCTGCCATCTGCCAACCTTTCTCCTTCTCTCTCTCGCACACACAGACATACAGTATGTACACACAGACCAGTGTTGGGGGAAATTCAAAATTCAAAAATTGGCTTTCTGTTAATTCATGCCGATCATGCAGATTTGCATTGAACAACAACAGTGGTTCATACTAGAAATTAATTATTTCCAATAACAAATTCCAATTCTGTATCCTGTTTGCTACTGCAATCTAACTTGAAGAATTGAATTGGAATTTACTAGGCATTCTCAATTCAATTCTGAATGGCGCACAACCCTAAACCTCACACACTTCATTTAGGTGCCCCTGCTCGTGCTGTAGGAAAGGGCTCTTTACTTCCCTGAGCTTCAGGGCTAAAATAATGCATGTGAAATCAGGAAAGAGAAGGACAGAGAGAATTAGGATGAGAGAGAGAGGCCCAAGGCAGCCTTTTTTTTTTTTTTTGTGCAATATCTGGAAATAATTCCAAGGTCGACATTCTTGGTATCTAGGGGTTTGGCATAAACACAGCACTAATTAGCCCAAATGTGATACAATAGACCTATCTCAGATTAGTCTGATGACTGAAGAGAGTTTCCAATTATCTCCATTATTCTCCTGCCGTTAGACCTCAGTTGAGAAAGTGATGATTTAGTGATCAAGGATTGTTTTGTATGCCAAGATCAAGAGGAATGCTGAGTCAAATCCTGATCAGAAGATCAAGTTAAACCAGCCATTAAAAAACTTTTAATGATGCAATAAAATAACAATATCAGATTTTACAGTTGCTCACTTCAGTTTTCTGTAATATCCTCCACAATTGCATTAACAATATGTGTTAAAAAGCATAAATGCATGCAACCGCTAAGTAATTACCGGGCGATTCTCACGAAACATCAAGAAAATAACCTGGTCCAGTTTTACAAATATATATATATATATACACATACATACACTACCGGTCAAAAGTTTTGAACACTTACTCATTCTTTATTATAATTTTTTTTTTCACATTTTAGAATAATAGTGAAGTCATTAAAACTATGGAATAACATAAATGGAACTATGGGAATTATGTTGTGACTAAACAAAATCCAAATTAAATCAAAACTGTGTTATATTTTAGCATCTTCAAAGTAGTCGCCCTTTGCCTAGAATTTGCAGACATGTACTCTTGACATTTTCTCAACCAACTTCTTGAGGTATCACCCTGGGATGCTTTTTAAACAGTATTGAAGTATTGACTTATTGGCTGCTTTTCTTTATTATTTGGTCCAAGTCATCAATTTCAAAAACTTTTTTTTATTATAAAATTTTAGTTTTATAATGAAATAAATTTACATGGTGGCACAATTATATTTTTGTCTACAAAACTAATATCAAACATTTAAGCATACGCCTTCAGATCAAAATATTTTTAAGATCATGAGAAACATTTCAGTCAAGTGTTTCAAAACATCTGACCGGTAGTGTATATATATATATTTATATATATATATATATATATATATATATATATATATATATATATATATATATATATATATATATACACAGTACTGTGCAAATGTTTTAGGCACTTGTGAAAAATGTTGCATAGTGAGGATGTCTTCAAAAAATAATGAAATAAATAGTTTTCATGAATCACTTAATGTCCTACAAAGTCCAGTAAACATAAAAAAACCTAAATCAATATTTGGTGTGGCCACCTTTGCCTTTAAAACAGCACCAATTCTCCTAGGTACACCTGGACACAGTTTTTCTTGGTTGTTGGCAGATAGGATGTTCCAAGCTTCTTGGAGAATCACCACAGTTCTTCTATCTATTTAGGCTGCCTCAGTTGATCCTGTCTCTATATGTAATCTCAGACAGACACGATGTTCAGTGGGGGGCTTTGTGGGGACAATGACATCTGTTGCATGGCTCCCTGTTCTTCTATTCTAATCTTTTCTATTTGCAAAAGTAATGTTTGGGAGTCTAACATTTATATTTCCTATTGACACACTAAAGCTGAAGATATAAATAACCATCTTAAGACAAATGCTTTTGTGAGTACAAATGTAATTTAAGAGCAAATATACAGTATATATAAACACACACACACACACACACACACACACACACACACACTATATATATATATATATATATATATATACATGTATATAATTTATGTCTGTGCATGGCACAGAGTTTTCTCCTGTTCATGTCAATGCTGTTTAGAATGCCAGGCCATTTAATGTGGTTTTAAACTCGCCAGGGGTTTTCATTGAGGTTTGCACCAGAGAAATTAAATTGGGTTCTGTGGCTTGCGCCATGCTTCTCACTGGTTCTTGCAGTGCTGTAATGATCAGCGGTGCATGTTTGAGAGCCCAAGACCGGTCTGTATGGATGTACACAAGTCTTGTGTTCACTTCCCCCAACTCCACCATTAAGGACTCGAAGGTCTATCAGAGCGAGGGTCATATATTGCAGTGTGGACACTAAATGCCCTATTTTCAATGCAATTAATGTCTCATTACAACCCACCGATATAAATCTCAGCACTATTTAGTCCGGGGATTAAAGGAAGCAGGCGAAAGCATCATTGACGGAGGAAAACACATCTCAAACAAATACATGCAGAGACACGCACAAAGGGCCATTCAAACATTACCATGCATTTAAAGAGACAAGAAAGTCACATATATGCATATGCACGCATATGCAGTTTGACCAAATATGTTCACAAGCTTCTGACTGAGAGTCCAAGTTATGTCGCAAGTTTTTGTAGGCCAAATCTCAAATCACTTTTCGAATAGTTTTATATATATATTGGAAGGATTAGTTTTCCTTCACACTGAACCATGCCCCCCATTCACAATGCATTATGTGCCTTTATACTGTATAACATTTAACATCATTATAAAATTAAGTTTTGTGCTGATTTATGTGGAGATAAAGCAAGCTTTGAACAAAAAAGCTTGGTCAAAAAAGCCCAACTGCAAACTCATACCATTGGTTAAGCCAATGTTGCTATCTCAGGCTGGTTGGGATACTCAGACAAACAGAGCAATGTTTTGATAGCACAACAAAGCCATGTTCTTTACATTTTTGGGGGACAAAATCTAACGTCATGGTTACTTGTATAACCTCCGTTCCCTGATGGAGGGAACGAGACGTTGTGTCGATGTAGTGACACTAGGGGTCACTCTTGGGAGCCCGAGACACCTCTGGTCTTTGATAAAAGGCCAATGAAAATTGGCGAGTGGTATTTGCATGCCACTCCCCCAGACATACGGGTATAAAAGGAGCTGGTATGCAACCACTCATTCAGGTTTTATGCTGAGGAGCCGATATAAGGTCCGGCCATTTCAGCGGGTAGATCAGCGTTGTGGCAGGAGGGACACAATGTCTCGTTCCCTCCATCAGGGAATGGAGGTTACACAAGTAACCATGACGTTCCCTATCTGTCACTCACTCGACGTTGTGTCGATGTAATGACACTAGGGGTCCCTATATGAAATGCCACAATTGGCTGAACTGTGTTACGTGAACTAGCAGTGTGTGGTGGGCAGACTACCGTGTGCCTCATAGCCAGCACACCAGGTCAACACGTAACCGCCCCCAACATAGTTATGAGTGTCGAACAGCCCTTTGGGGACAAGTCGACTACCTAAAAGATAGAGACAGGCTAACCCAGTCGTGGCCTCTTTTCGTGATTATCTGACTGGGCCGCCAGGTCTAGTCGGGGGGTGTCCCTCCCAAGAGGAAGACACCGCGGAGACCACACCTCGCCCAAAGAGAGGGTGGGATATTTAAGTGGAAAAATACGTCACATGGTCTTTCCGACCATGTGGAGAGTCTTCAAGGTAGATCCTACCCAACGGGGGAGGAGTTACTACAAACATGGAAACTGGGGCAGAGGGGCTCTGTCCAAGGAAGACACAGTTTGCCAACAGGGAAAAGAACTAGCGGAAGATATATATCGTATGAGGTTAGCCTTACAGGGAACCACCACATGCGGAGCACCTACCCCAGAACAGGACTCTTAGTTAGCACGTGTACTGGGCCGGCATCGAGTCTCTCTGAAAACTCGACTGCCACAGGGCTCGGAAGAAGTCAACCAGGGAACAAAGTTTGTGAACACTACTGGGAATTAATGGCATACATCTTCAGCTCAAAATGAGGTGGAAGGCGCTATGTGCAAGCAATACACCCGGCCGGCTATCCCGGGCTTATCCGCTTGTATTGCGTGCCACTACCTGGGACGAAACCGGTTCCACCCGGAGGTTGCAGAACCTTGCAAAGGTGTTGGGTGTTGCCCAGCCCGCTGCTCTGCAAATGTCTGTTAGAGAGGTGCCCCTGGCCAAGGCCCAAGAAGCCGCTACACCACGGGTAGAATGGGCTCGTAGCCCTACCGGGGGCGGCATGTTTTGGGCGAGATATGCCGTAGTTATGGCATCAACGAGCCAGTGGGTGATCCTCTGCTTGGAGACAGCGCTTCCTTTCCGCTGTGCACCAAATGCAGACAAAGAGCTGCTCAGAGATTCTAAAGCTCTGCGTGCGATCCAAATAGATGCGTAAAGCACGCACCGGACACAGCGACGACAGGGCTGGGTCTGCCTCCTCCTGGGGCAGCACTTGCAGGTTCACCACCTAGTCCCTAAAGGGGTGGTGGGAACCTTGGGCACATAGCCCGGGCAGGGTCTCAAGATCACATGAGAGTAACCTAGACTGAACTCCAGGCATGTTTCGCTGACAGAGAACGCTTGCAGGTCACCTACCCTCTTGATGGAAGTGAGCGCAGCCAGGAGGGCAGTCTTCAAGGAGAGTGCCTTAAGCTTGGCTGACTGCAAAGGCTCAAAGGGGGCTCTCTGTAGACCCTGAAGAACTACAGAGGTCCGCTGAGGGAACGAGGCGCGGCCTGGAGGGATTCAGCCTCCTGGCGCCTCTTAGGAACCTGATGATCAGATCATGCTTCCCTAAGGACTTACCGTCGACTGCGTCGTGGTGTGCTGCTATGGCAGCAATGTACACCTTCAAGGTGGAAGGGGACAGCCTCCCTTCCAACCTCTCCTGCAGGAAGGAAAGCACTGATCTGACTGCGCATCTCTGGGGGTCTTCCCGACGGGAAGAACACCACTTAGCGAACAGACGCCACTAAAAGGCATACAGGCACCTCGTAGAGGGAGCCCTAGCCTGAGTGATCGTGTCTACCATCGCAGGTGGGAGACAGCTTAGGTCTTCCGCGCCCCGTCCAGGGGCCAGCCATGGAGATTCCAGAGGTCTGGGCGCAGGTGCCGGATGGTGCCCCTTCCCTGAAAAAGAATGTCCTTCCTCAGGGGAATTTTGCCAGGGGGGAGCTGTTGCGAGGAGCGTGAGGTCCGAGCACCACGTCTGGGCGGGCCAGTAGGGTGCTTACCAGGACGACCTTCTCCTCGTCCTCCCTGACCTTGCACAGGGTCTGTGCAAGCAGGCTCACTGGGGGAAAAAGCATATTTGCGAATGCCAGGGGGCCAGCTGTGTGCCAGCACGTCTATGCCGAGGGAGGCCTCGGTCAGGGCGTACCAGAGCGGGCAGTGGGGAGGATTCTTGGGAGGTGAACAGGTGCACCTGTGCCTGTCGAATCGACTCCAAATCAGCTGGACCACCTGAAGGTGGAGTCTCCACTCTCCCCTGAGGGTAACCTGTTGTGACGGCGCGTCCGCCGTAGTGTTGAGGTTGCCCGGGATGTGAGTGGCTTGCAGTGACTTGAGGTGCTGCTGACTCCAGAGGAGGAGACGGCGGGCGAGTTGTGACATACAACAAGAGCGCAAACCACCTTGGCGGTTGATATATGCTACCATTGTCGTGTTGTCTGTCTGAACTAACACGTGCTTGCCCTGGATCAATGGCCGAAACCTCCGCAGGGCGAGCAGAATTGCCAACAACTCGAGGCAGTTGATGTGCCAACACAGCCGCGGACCCGTCCAGAGGCCGGTGGCTGCGTGCCCATTGCAAACGGCGTCCCAGCCCATTTTGGAGGCATCTGTCATGACCACGATGCGCCTGGGGACCAGTTCTAGAGGAACACCTGCTCGTAGAAACGAGAGGTCAGTCCAAGGGCTGAAAAGACGGTGAAAGACCGACGTAATGGCCACGCGGTGTCCCGTGGCGCCATGCCCGTCTCGGGACTCGAGTCTGGAGCCAGTGCTGAAGTGGCCTCATATGCATCAATCCGAGCGGGGTGACCACCGCCGAGGATGCCATATGCCCCAGGAGCCTCTGAAAAAGTTTCAGTGGAACCGCTGTTTTCTGTTTGAACGCCTTCAAACAGGCCAGCACCGACTGGACGCGATCGTTCGTAAGGCGCGCCGTCAAGGAGACTGAGTCCAACTCCAAACCGAGAAAAGAGATGCTCTGAACCGGGAGGAGCTTGCTCTTTTCCCAGTTGACCCGAAGCCCTAGTCGGCTGAGGTGTGAGAGCACCAGGTCCCTGTGTGCGCACAACACGTCTCGAGAGTGAGCTAAGGTTAGCCAATCATCGAGATAGTTGAGAATGCGAATGCTCACCTCCCTTAATGGGGCAAGGGCAGCCTCTGCAATCTTCGTAAAGACGCGAGGAGACAGGGACAGGCCGAAAGGGAGGACTTTGTACTGATACGCCTGACCCTCGAACGCGAACCGCAGGAAGGGTCTGTGTCGAGGAAGGATCGAGACGTGAAAGTACGCATCCTTCAGGTCTACCGCCACGAACCAATCTTTATGCCGGACGCTCGCTAGAATGCGTCTTTGCGTCAGCATCTTGAACGGGAGTCTGTGTAAAGCCCGGTTCAGTACTCGCAGGTCCAAGATTGGCCGCAACCCACCGCCTTTTTTTCCGCGGTACAATGAAGTAGGGGCTGTAAAACCCTTTCTTCATCTCGGCTGGAGGGACAGGTTCTATCGTGTCCTTCCATAGGAGGGTAGCGATCTCCGCGCAAGGTAGCAGCGTTTTCGTCTTTCACCAAGGTGAAGTGGACACCGCTGAACCTGGGTGGATGCCCGGCAAAGTGAATCGTGCAGCCAAGTCGGACGGTCTGGACCAGCCCTCGTGACGGATTGGAAGGCGCAAGCCATGCGTCCAAGTTCCGCGCAAGGGGGACCAAAGGGACAACGTCATCGGATGTACCGGCAGGTGGGGCCTCACGGCGGGGCGGAGCTCGAGGTGCCACACCACATCGTGGCCGTGCTGAGTCCGAGGACATCAAAGCACTTACCTGGCTCCTTGTGACCACCCCCGTAACAGCCTGGGACGGGGGAGGAAGAGGCCTGTCCTCATGACCCGTGGAGACTGTCACATCTGGGGCAGATTTGTGCCACAGCTGGGCGCTCAGGGCGGGAGACCGCCGCTGGAGCACCAACCTGCCAAATGGAGTGGTGGACGGTGGTCGTGATGCCAGCCGTACACACCGGATATGTGACCCAGGGAACAAGGAAACCACTCTTGCTGAGCTCTTGAGTACTGCAGCCACTTGGGCATGCAGCGCAATTAAATGCAAAAGGTAACAAAAAGATGAAGATCTGCTTACCAGCTCCAGAGCAGCGGGTTTGTTGTCGCTGGGTCGCCCGTCTCAAGGGCGCTTTGAAGCCTTTCACGGGTTCTGGGTGGCCGCGAGATGGGTGGCGTCTGCTTCTTGCGGTGGGCTCCACGCCGTCGCTCGGAGAGCGAGGTCGGTCACCGAGCGCAGTTCCTGCATCAATCCCGGAGTGTAACTACCCTCGTGCAGTTCCTTTAGCGCCTTGGCGGACTTGCAGGAGAGCCATGGCGTGCAGGGCGGAGGCGGCTTGTCCAGCGGCACCGTAGGCCTTGGCTGTCAGAGACGACGTAAACCTACAGGCCTTGGACGGGGGCAGCGCTCTGCGGGCATAGGTGCACCGCGAGCGCCTTTATCCACCGGGGATTGCCGAATAACCCTTGGCCGCCCCACCATCGAGGGTAGTGAGAGCGGGGAAGCTGAAAAGATCGGGACCGGGCAGTAAAAAGTGCCTCCCGCAACCATGTCAGCTCTTCATGCACTTCCAGGAAGAAAGGAACTGGGGCGGGGCGTGGCTTTGAGCGGCGCCGTGAGCCCAGGAACCAATCACCAAGCCACGAGAGTTCAGGGAAGAGCAGTGAAATCCACTCTAACCGACTCGCGGCTGCCCGGGAAAGCATGTCGTCATCTCCGCGTCAGCCTGTGACTGGGCAATCGACCCCGAAGGGAGGAGCCCAGCTGAGGCTTCCGACTGGGTGAGCCCTCATCACTTTCGCAGGCTCCGAATAAGAGGTCGAACTCGCCGTGAGACGAGCCGGCGGACCCACCCGGAAGCCCGATCGGGGCAGACGAGCGTGCTGGGGAATGGGAGGTCCGCGGGGGGATACCCAGCGGAGGCGGTCCCATTGAGGTCCCCAAATCGCCCCCAGTGCTAGCCGCGCTGGCCTCATACCCGTGGGTAAAAGGACCGAGGCGGGAGCCTCTGGGGTGGCTCGCTTTCTTACGAAGGCGAGCCGCGACCGCAACGTTTCCATGGACATATTCTCGCAATGAGAACATGACCATCCACGAACGCTGTCTCCGCATGAGCAGTGCCCAGACACGAAAGACAGTGATCGTGACCGTTAGAAGTCGAGAGATAACGAGCACAACCAGGAATAACACACAATCGGAAAAGCATCTTTAAAAAGACGCGTCTTTAAAAAGACGTTCCGTGTGTGCGCTCTTTTAGAGAAATATATACTCTTTTAGAGGGGAAAAATGCTCTTTCAGAAAATATATTCTCTTGTTTTTCTGCCGAAGCGCCCAGGGGCATTCTCTGCAGTGCACCAGTGCAGAGGAGGGAGAAGCCGCTGAAATGCACCGTCAGATCCAGCAGAGGTGAATGAACAGTAGTATTCAGCTCAGTGAGCATGACCGTTCGGCTCCGAAGAGAAAATCTGAATGAGTGGTTGCATACTAGCTCCTTTTATACCCGTATGTTCGGGGGAGTGGCATGCAAATACCACTCACCAATTTTCATTGGCCTTTTATCAAAGACCAGAGGTGTCTCGGGCTCCCAAGAGTGACCCCTAGTGTCACTACATTGACACAACGTCGAGTGAGTGACAGATAGGGAACTAATTATGTAATTTATAGACTAACTAACCAACAATCTAAGTAACTAAGTAACTAACTAACTAACTTACTAATTAACTAAATAAATAAATTCACATAAATATATTTTTGCTAATGGTTTTAACTAAGCTGCATATGCCTTTTTCAATGCTGAAATTCCTGTAACTTTTCCCCACCAAGAATGCCTCTCAAAGAATACAGATTCTCTGAATACTCCTCTCACAAAAAGAGGGGCTGATATTTATTTATTTTATTTTATTTTGTACCTTTTTTTATGAATAAAGCTGGAGCACTAAAAAAAAAAAAGTTTTTATTTTATTTTTTAGGTAAGTCAGAGGGTGGTCTGTTGCTCTCAAGAGCTTCTCTCTTGTCACAGCTCTTCATTTAACTTTTTATTAAAACACGTGTCTGCACACATATAAAAGCTGCTGGAAAGTTATTACCCATCTTTACAAAGCATATGAGACACTGAAGGACAGAAAAGAGTGAGATGTTGTCTGAGAGTAGCTCTCATCTGAATAAGAATGAGTCTAAATGAATTGATGTAAGGACTGATATCCCACACTGATAAGGTTTCATCTTCTGTGAGGAATAATAATGTTCCTATTAGGTAAAAAGCAATAAATCCTCTTGGATCAACAGGTTTTCTTATTCCCATTTGTCTTTGCCCTTTTCTGCCATTGAGATGCCTTGCCATGATAAAAAGCTTTTTCAAAATGTGAAAGGAATAGTTCACCCAAAAATTGAACTATTCATTTATTCAATATAAAACTTTTGTTATGAGTTGCTCTTTTCCATTTAAAATTTTTTAAAAAAATGTCTATGGTGATTTGAATCTCCGAAAAGAGCAAAAAAGCAAATAAATCAAATAAAATGATGATGAAACTGTCCATATGACTGATATTTTATTATTTTAATTCTTCTCAAGCCAAAATGAGGATGAGTAAATGACACGTACGTGTAATGCCAAAACAATCACAAGGTGTGAGGATTTACTGAGAAAGAGAAAATGAGAAAAATGGGGTGGAGATAGAGGAAGAGTAGTAATGCAGAGGCCTTGTCACATTCGTTTCCTGTGGCTTTGGGGCTTTGTAGACACAAGCCATGTCTGAATAAGAAGGTTTCATGAGCACAGAGAGATCGAGGTAGGTTTTAAAAAAAAATAAAAAAACAAGCTAGGGAAAGAGATTGCATAAAAACGACATGTTTAACACCCTAAAAAGCAGAAAAAGAAAACATTTTTAATCACAGGTCAACAAAACTGACAGATGGACGGACGGACAGGTGGACGGATGGATGGATGGATGGATGGATGGATGGATAGAAGGATAGATAGATAGATTGACAGATGCAAGTGAATGTCAGTCAGCCATTTATCGGATGGATGGATGGATGGATGGATAGACAGATAGATAGATAGATAGATGGATAGATAGGCTTGAGAATTATTTTGGCATTTGTGGACAGGCATTAGATTGGTTTAGGTCCTATATCCAGGGTTGGGAGGGTTACTTCTGAAATGTATTCTACTACAGATTACAGAATACATGCTATAAAATTTTAATTGTAACGTATTCCATTAGATTACTCAAGGTTAGTAACGTATTCTAAATACTTTGGATTACTTCTTCAGCACTGGTAGATTTTTTCACTTGTTTTGACTATAAAAACTCTGCCAGTACAGTAAGACAAAATACACATGTTAAAAATACATTCTCTGAAAAACCTAAATATCTTATGCAGTGTTGTTTCTAAAACAAGATAAATCAATTTGATCTTGTTTTAAGGATTTTTAGATATTTTTACAGGAAAACAATACAACAATTATTATCAAGAATATTTTTGCCCTAATATCAAAGGTCTTACTAGAAAAAAAGAAATTATGATCCAACGTGAATTTTCGTGATAAAAAAATATGATCGTGCCTGGTAACATGCATGTAAAATGGCTAGAAATAGCATTTTACCTTAGCGTAAAGCTGACAATTTACACAAGGTTTGTTTATATTTCTTCTGCTCCAAACTTACTTCAAACTTACTTCTCTGTCTGCTCGTATGAATGTAACACATCATAAGAAAGTGTTCCACCGCTGTTCAAATGCACTTTGTATCGCATCATTTATATGTATAAATGTTCTCCATCTGAAAGGACTAAATATCAAATGAAACATATGACAATAAAATGCAAAGAAATCTCTTCAGTAATCAAAATAATTTTTGAATGTAACTGTATTCTAATTACCAATGATTAAAATTGTAATTGTAGTGGAATACAGTTACTTATATTTTGTATTTTAAATATGTAATCCCGTTACATGTATTCCGTTACTCCCCAACCCTGCCTATATCTCTCTGACGGCTACCACTTTTTCTGTGTAAATGAGGAACTGTCAGATCAGATTAAAGTTAATTATGGAGAGCCACAAGGATCAGTTTTAGGGCCTCTGCTTTTCTCCCTATATATGCTACCCCTGGGAGACATTATCAGGAAACATGGGATTAGTTTTCACTGTTATGCCAATGATACACCACTTTATATTTCTCCAAAACCCAAAACCCAAATTAACAGAGTGTATAAATGATATCAAAGAGTGGATGGCTAGAAATTTCCTTCTAGCTCAATTCCGATAAAACAGTAGTACTAATTATTGGATCAAAAACCTAAAAATATATCATCTGACTCTCGATGGATGTACTGTAACGTCAACTTCTACAGAAAAAAAAATTAGGTGTTATATTTGATAGCAATCTAACCTTTGAAAAAAAAAATCCAATATTTGTACCTGCTACTTGTAGAACTGCATTCTTCCACCTCAGAAATATTGCCAAGTTATGACACATGCTCTCTCTTTCTGATGCCGAAAAACGAATTCATGCATTCATGACCTCAAGACTAGATTATTGTAATGCATTACTTGGTGGATGTCCTGCAGGTTTAATAAATATACTTCAGTTGGTTCAAAATGCAGCAGCGAGAGTGCTTACTAGAACCAATAAATATGATCATATCAGCCCCATTTTATCTGCGTTACATTATCTACCTGTTGAGTTTCGTATTAATTTTAAAATTCTGTTAATTACATACAAAGCTTTGAATGGTCTAGCTCCAATGTAGTTAAGTGACCTACTGTCACTATAATCCACCACACTCATTACGATCGCAAAACTCCTGCCTGTTAACAATACCGAGAATATCAAATCCACAAAAGGAAGGAGATCATTTTCATATTTGGCTCCTAAACTATGGAATAGTCTTCTTAGCAGTGTTCGGAACTCAGACACACTCTCTCAGTTTAAGTCTAGACTAATTACTTATTTATTCAGCCAGGCATACACCTAATCTATCCCTCAATTCATAGCTATGCTGCTTTAGTTTGGTCTGCCGGAACAGAAAACACTTCTCTTATTTTTTTTAATCCTGCTTTAAATTGAATGGCATCTACGCTAATTTATTCTATTTCTTTCCCTGTCCAAACCACGATTATATCCCAAGGTTAACAGAGCCTGCCAGATGCATCTCCGGTCCTGCCTGATGTCCAGTTCCCACTGTGTCACTGAATGATTACGACCAACTGCAGCATGTGCCAGCCAGACTTCACTTCAGTCTACTAAGACGGACTTCACAGAGGATGAATTGATGCAAACTCAAAGATATGGGATTCTTCATGAGCCACTGCCTGAACTATGGGCTCAGGATGGAGTTCACCAAAATTACCTGCCATAAGCCTCCAGCCGGACTACGATGCTCCTCACTGAATGATACCTATATCAACTTGGTCAAAGGAGGGACAGATAGATAGATAGATAGATAGATAGGTAGATAGATTTTAATGCTAAACCAAGGCTTGCTGTTTTAACATGTGGCGCTGTGTTCAGGGAAATCCATGCACAAGCCAGTACCCATTTCAACAAGACTCCGTGGCTGTTACATCGCCTGGAGATATTTATTAGAGGCGCATGAAATTTTCATGTGGTGTGAAGCATTCTCTTTCATCCAGCAGCCTGCTGTCAACAGCGAGGCGGAAGCCAAGGCGCTGCGTGGCAGCTCCACACGGGAGGGAGAACGGGAGTGTTTTAGAACGAGGGGGCCATGCCTTCAGGTGACATCATCAAAAGATGGGTGAAGGGGGCGGACTCATCATCAACCCAAATCAACCAATTAGAAGCAGGCATTATTGAGGATAACTGTTTGATAAGATGAGAGCAAGATGATGGCAATCTTCCTCACAGCGAGGAAAAAGAACAAAGAACTGGCGTGAAGAGCCGGGAGAGGTTCTAATATGAGAATACAAATCAAAGCCTGAGCAAACAATAGCTGGATTTGTCTGTGTAGAAATGTGTCAAGGGTCAGAGTGTGACATGATCTCATCTAAACTCATCAAAGAACAAGAGTGAATGAGTTCTCCCACTCGTCTTTTGCCTCCTGTTTCACTTTGTCTAATTTACTCTTCCCCCCGCAGCACAAAAAGAGCTCCTGCCTGTTGACTGTAGCAGTGCTGTAGTCGAGACCAGCTCATCCAAGTCCAAGTCCAGTCCGAGACCAGAGTAGGTCGAGTTCGAGTCAAAACCGAGACCAGAAGAAGTTCGAGTACGAGTCAAGACCAAGACCGGAGAGGGCCAATTCTGAGTCGAGACCGAGACCGAGTCTTTTTTTAATGTATTAAATAGTTTAAAGAACTATAGGCACATATATCAAATAAACCTCATTTATTATTTTAACATTTCTTCTTTACAAAATACAGTATAACTGTGCAATAACTAAAATGGGCCTAAAAACAAATAATAATGTATTAAAAATGACAATATTTATGCAGAAATTGATATAAACATTTACATTCAATTTGTTAACAGTTTCCTCAATTGCACTATTATATTTTATTCATTGTAAATCAAGTAATCATTTCTGCTTACATTTGCCTGCAAGATTTTATTTAGGGGTACGCACATTCTTTTTTTTTTTTTTTTTCAGAAACCATTCAATTCTGATGACATTGAGAGAAATATTTTTTACATTTTCTTCAGTGAGTGTAGCATTCATGTAACTAATGGCTAAAGCATTTCTAAAAGACTAGAGCCCATTCAGACCAACGCAGTGCAACGAACCCAGATAGCACACGTACGTCTCGGAGATGTCTGTTTTAGATCTTTTCATCTGAAAAGCATCTAACATCTGCTAAACATCTTAAAAAGATCAGATTTGCAATCATTCTAAATCATAAATGTCTGGGTGCTGTACATGTGCTATCAGGGAAAAGAGAATAACACAGGTGTCTCGAGACACGTTTTTGTCAAAGTCTGTCTCCCTCCTGTTTCCTAGGACTCTTTTTTGAAGTGTTTCCCCCAGACTACGTTTCCCATCATGCACTGCCCTCATCACTTCCATCTGTTCCCCATTGTTCTCACATGTTTTCCGTTCCCTCGTTAGCCCTTGTGTGTGTATATATACACTCTAGTTTTGCATTTCTTTGTCAGTTCTTGTTTTTGCTGTATGAGTTCACATTTGTTTCACCGTCATCATCGTCATTAAACACCTGCAGTTAGATCCAGCATCTCCCGTCTCATCTCAGCATCTACTTGTGACAGTTTTTAACAGTTGAAGTTCTTCTTAACTTGACAAAATTATTATTTTTTATTTTTTAAATTGTGGCACTCCTGCACAAGACACCAAAAAGACAGTGATACATAATGCAATGGTCAAAGACATCTGTTTAGCATGTTTACATAGAAAAACAACTAAAAAACAGCATGGGTGGACGCAACAACGTGTTTGGTGTGAACAGCACCAATGGAAGTTTCTCAAAGTTACCTCTCAAAAAAGCAGTCTTTTGTTGACTTTAGGTGAATATCCACTTTATCCAACGAATGAATCATAGCCAATCGATTCAGACCTTTTTGCTAACCTGTTTGGCCAATTTGCTGAAAAGAACCAATCTAATAGAATGACTTATTTGTGAACTGGGCATCAATAGTTCTGATTCTACTCAGCAGACTGAAATGTGGGAATGACGTCAAGATCTCTGATATTATCAGTCAAAAATGTTTGTCAGATAAGTCAAAGCTTTTCACTGTATATTTTTTGAAAAGGGACTCGAATGGACTCGGGGTTAAGTCCGAGTACACACTTGTTCAAGACTGAGTCAAATTGCTCACGAGTCCATGACAAGACCAAGATCATGAAAATATTGTTTTGAGTACTACAACACTGGACCGTAGGTCTGTAATGTCTCACACTGGCCCCTCCTTACATCTCTTCTCTTCTTTACATTCTTTCATCTCCTTTCTTCTGCTCTCATTCTGTACATTTACATGCACAGTTATAATCGAGCTACAGAGGGTTTTTGCGCAATCGAGCTAGTCTTCATTTGTTGGCCATAGGATTGCCAACTTTCTACCGGACAAATATGATACAGGGGTGGCAGGAAGAACCAAATTTAAATAAATTATCTCAATCTTGCTTTTAATAAACACTTTGGGGGTATTTACACTTGGTCACTTTATGCGTTTTTACTGATCAGATAGCTATCATATCATGATAAGACCAAGTGTAACTACCCTCCAAGACGGATTAGAGACAGATCACATCCAGAGGTGGTTTGAGATGCCTTCCTTTCAAAACTCGGTCAAATGTAAATGCATCTGGCTGTTCGAGCATGGGGAAAATGTGACACACAACATTATACAACTAATAATGTCCTAAAAAGAAAAAAAAATACATTTGGATTTACTGGTTTTGATTTTTGACCCACTAATTTGTGCAAATAATTCCAGGTGCACACGCATGCTGTGAGTTTAGAGTACGCGTGGTAAATCAGGCTGCACGCATTTAGTACTCGAGCACTCTGCTGATGACGAAATTTACGTCACGCTTTTTACGTCCTGTACGCAAAATGACTTGCGTTCGTGTCTAACTGAAGTATACTTTGGGCTTTCTCCATTCCTTATTTTCTCTCCTCTCCTCTTAATCTCACCTCTGCTTTTATTCATAGCTTTGCTCTCCTCTCCTACGATGATGAGACTCTACGGTGCATACAGCAGAAAAGGTACAATGAACTAATTGGTTTCGGGTTCACTCTAAAAAAACCGAATGTGGGCACTCACACAGACACACACACACGCACACTTCTGTCTGGGCCTAAAGAAAGCCAGTGACTCACCTTTAGCCCACTACCCATCACAATCACCATCCAAACATGAATACCATGTACCTTCTCATCAACCAGAGAAGTGTAAGTGTGAGTGTGTGTGTGTGTGTGTGTGTGTATGTGAGTGAGAGAGAAGGGGGTATTTTTATTCTTTGTTTTGCCAGTAAGTGCACTAAGATTCAATGTACTGTGTCAGCCCTGTTTTAACTGTGTGTATGTGTGTGAGTCACTAGTTCATTTTTATTCTTCTCCAGCCCTCTTGTGTGTCTCCAGCACAAAGGGCTTTTTGTGGACTGTATTGTGATGCCAGACTCTGGCAAGCACAGACTGGCTGAGGCGGGAGGTCAGCTCACACACTCACACTCAACCAGTAAAACCAAACACACTCCAGCTCAGACCACAGACACGCAAAACCTGAATGTATTCCACTGGTATCACAAAGACACACTCACCTGAAATACAATTTTCATTTTCAAGTCCAATCTCATATGTATCTCTAGAGTCTCAAAAGAGATTTCAACAAAGGCTCAAACTGTGCTCAGATACCAAAGTCTGCAATCAACAGAGATTTTTCAAAGCATTTCTAATTAAACTCTTCCAAGTCAAAATTATCTGGGCTAGGCTATGAAATTTATAGCACTCTATACACTACTACTACTGTAGATATTGAATATTGAGTAGTTATTTATTACATAAATGAAGCAAGAAATATACAAAGGAGTATATTTTAATCTTTTTCAAACAACTCTAATATTTAAAATATTGTTGCCCTTTTATGAACATTACAGATGAAAGATAATTCTCTTTTAAATAAAATAAGGCTTTGACATCATAAAGGCTATTTGCACTTGCACTCATCCTCTAATGATTTGAGAGGCTTTTCCCAAATTTCCGACATTTCAGGATGACATTTAGCGAGCAATGATTCTCCCTGGAATTTTTTAGGGAACAAACGTTTCAGTGCACTGAAACGATTTTGCGACTGGGACAGCCCTAGAATTGGCTGACTCTGTGATCAGTGCCCTGAGTACTGAACTAGGTAGCTGATTGAGACAAACCCATTTTCTTCTGGTCATACCCTTACAATTAAATCTATACCTCATACAAACTTTTTTGCATTTTAACTTTTTCATTAAAACATTATTCAGAATGCTTATGAAGCCATTTTCCTCATGATGACTGTTGGTTAGACATGACACGACACACATAAACACAAATTAACATGAGCAGAAATCAATGTCACACTCATATGTAAACACACAATGCTCACACACACATACTCCCTCCAGCTTTCAAAGGCACACACACACACACACATGTAAAAACCCATGTAAACACCCTATCATACTTCAACAAATACTCAGATAGCACTCTTAAACTCAAGATCTATGCAACCATTGGTGCTAATAATTCTAAAAGTGGCTCTCATGAAAACTGAAGAGTGTATAAAAATTTTAAGAGATTATATATACATTTTTCTTCATATATAATACCAGATCCATCCAGCCTGAACGTATGTAGAATGTGAACATAATGTCAAAGCCAAAATGAAAACATTATGCAACGAATACTGAAAATGTCTGGTTAAATCCACCCAATCGGCTGCTCCACACATGTTGTTATCTTACCTGCTGCTGGAATGTGTGATCACATTGCTGTACCAAATGAAAGGGTGAGAACTGGGTCTCTGAACCAAGTCCATCCTTACAGTAGAGGCATGCTGACCCCAGAACACAGTTACCCACTGTCTCACTGGCCAAAGTGCCATGGTCAAAGACTGAACTGCCCGAACAAACAACCACCTGAATGTGTGTGTTTGTGTTTGTGTGTGTGTGTGGGTGGGTGGGTGTGTGTGTGTGTGAGAGAGAGAGAAAGCAAAATTTTGTACAATATTAGGACTTGTTTTCAGAGAATACAGAGAAGTTTTGTTTTAAAGATAAAGTGTAATAAGATTTGTTTTATATATATATATATATATATAAAACCCTGTTGGTTATATATATATATAAACCAACAGGGACTCCGGAAAAAAAGGAGGGAACGAGGAAATGAAGGAGAGAGATTCGTCATCACTTTTCTAACTAAATAACTCTTAATAGTCGCTTGTGTCATTCTGGCCACGTGTAAACACAGGGATTCTGGTATAAAAGCTGCCTAGGTCTTTTTTTTCAGCTGCACAAAAGAATCAGGTCACTCCGAAAGTCTTATTGTCACGCCTTTCCCAGATAGCTCTCAATCCCACTTCCGTAATTCTTCTATCTTTATCTCTCACACCTTCTGTACCTCTCACCTTTCTATCTCACAGCTCAAACTCGCTCTCTCTCACTCTCTTTTCTCGCAGTAATGGGGTTTGGTGCTGTAGAAGATTGAGGGGGGGGTTGTGTGTGTTTGTGGTGGGTCATCCACACTGTGCCCTGCCGCTCTGGCCTGGCTGAGTCTAATTGCCGGTGTTGTGGTGCTAAATTCATTCAGGGAGCCATTTAGAGCCAGTGGGGGGAAATTGAACAAGCTTTGCCCGTCAGAAGTGCTTCCACTCAGAGCAGCTGTCAACCGGCCCTGTTTACCTGCTACACAATTATCATCCGGCCCCGGGGAACCCTATGGAACAACACATCTTGCCACCGAGGGGATGGGGGTGGGGGGACATGCTAAGCTCCAACCGGCCGTGAGAAATGAAGTGGTTTCTAGTCATGTCAAGTATGTGCATAAACATAGTTTTATCTGAGAGCTGGTGGAGTCATTTTAAACTTTGATTAAAAACCCTATCATTTTCATCCATACAGATCTAAAACATCCCAAAATGTTGACACTAATGCAATGCTATTTATACTAATGCTGATATTTTCTGCTCAGCTCTCTGGCAAACCAGATCTACAAATTTAAAAAAGAATGGAACAGAATTCAGATATCTTGAGACACATTTTTAAAAGTTATTTAAAGAAACACAAGGTCTTAAAAATCTTGTCAGTCATGCGTGAGATACTGAAGAAAAAAATCTCAAAAGCGAGATGCAGTGCCACGATCAAAGACGTCTGTCTAGTGTTTACAACAGGGACTAAAAACAAAATGGTTTTGATTTCAGTTTGCTCTGAGCAAAAACTGTATTTTTTAATTCCAGTTCAGAAGTTCTGCAGCCTCCTTTCCAAAAGGTTAGAACAAAATAAAAGAACGGTTAATAACGTTCTTTTTAAAATTACAGTACTCTGCAATAATGTGTGGGTGAAATATCAATTCTGCAGTGTTGCCAGATCTCACAAGAGAAACAAGCAACCTGGTCTGGAAAAACAAGTCCAAAATAAGCCACCAAAATAAGTTTATCAGCATAGAAAGCTTAACAAGCATACAGCTAATTGACAGTTAAGTATAATTTAAATTACAGATCTGCTTCTCAGTCAAAACCTGGCAGCAACAAAACTGTATTAATCCATCTTATCTACCAACAATTCAGTGAAGACTTGGAAACAACTGACAAATGTACCTTTTACCTCTAATAATGTTTTTCTAGTCTCTGGATTAACCGTGCATGTACAGTATATGTAGTAATTATACATAATTGTTAAAAAGGTCTTCATTCACAGAATGCGACATCCACAATGTGCAATTAGGCAAAGAAATGTGACGCAGCAGTTTCCTTCAGGATCAAAGCACAAGTTTAATTTTTATGGGCAACATGAAGTGGTGTAGTTCCAAAAATATACTGTGAAAAACCGTTTTGCCTTTGGTTTCATGAAAAAATTACCAACATTTAAAAATAATGTTTTCACTCCAGAACAATTGAAAATCATTTTGTTCCGGTTTTCGGTTACGTTATATAGGCTAAAAATTCCATTCGTTTACGGTTTTTGTTTTCGGTCCTTGAACCGTTTTTAGTCCCTGGTTACAAAAAAAAATTATAAAAAGCAACGCAGACAAACACAAAAACACGTTCGGTGTAAATAGCTCCTAAGGTTGTTCGTAGAAAGAAAGGATGTTCATAGAGAGTGAGGTTGACTGAAAAGAGTGAGATTGCTCATAGAGACGTGAAGTTGTTTGTAAAGAGTAAGTTGTTTTTGGAGAGTGAAGTTGTTTTTAGAGAGTGAAAATGTTTGTACAAAGTAAGTTTGTTTGTAGAGAGTGAAGTTGTTTGAAGAGAGTTAAGATGTTTGTAAACCGTAAGGTTGTTTGTATGGAGTGAAGTTGTTTGTAGAGTGTACGGTTGTTTGTAGAGAGTGAAAATGTTTTTAGAAAGTATGTTTGTTTGTAGAGATTGACGTTGTTTGAAGAGAGTTAAGTTGTATGTAAAGTGTAAGGTCATTTGCATGGAGTGAAGTATGGAGTTTGATGTTGTTTTTAGAGAGTGAAAATGTTTGTTGAAAGTGAGGTTGTTCTGAGGAAATAAGGTTGTTCATGGACAGTGAATTGTTTATAGAGTGTGTAAAAAAATAGAGAGTTGTTTGTAGAGTGTGCGGTTGTTTGTAGACAGTGAAAATGTTTGTAGAAAGTAAGTTTGTTTGAAGAGAGTGATGTTGTTTGAAGAAAGTGATGTTGTTTGTAGAGTGTGCAGTTGTTTGAAGAGAGTGAAAATTTAGAGAGTGATGTTGCTCATAGAAAGTGAAGTTATTTGTAGAGTAAAGTTGTTTGAAAAGTGTGAAAATGTTTGTAGAAAGTAAGTTTGCTTGTAGAGAGTGATATTGTTTGAAAAGAGTTTAGTTGTTTGTTAAGCGTTAGGTTATTAGTATGGAGTGAAGTTATTTGTAGAGTGTTAGAAAGTGAGGTTGCTCTGAGGAAATGAGGTTGTTCATGGACAGTGAATTGTTTATAGACAGTGTAAAAAACAAATAGAAAGTTTTTGTAGAATGTAAAGTTGTTTGTTGAGAATAAGTTGTTTGTAGAGTGTGAAGTTGTTTGTAGAGAGTAAAAACGCTTGTAAAAACTGAGGTTGTTCTGATAAAATTAGGTTGTTCATAAAGAATGAGGTTGTTTATAGAGAATGAAGTTGTTCTTATAAAGTTATGTTGCTTTTGGTGGTGTTTGTGGGGTCTGGCTGTAGCTGCTGACCTGGCCCTTGACTCAATGGGACAGTGGGTCAGTGGTGCTGGGCAGCCCTGCAGGGTTTCCCTTTCACACATAAACAGTGTGACCCTGTCTGTCTTCTGTCACTTTAACTCACACGTTCGATCCTTCCAATTCATTCACCCGAACTCTCCAGGCGTATCTGTCCAGTGCAAGCCGTATGTCTCTCAGTCACTGCTTATTAAACTGTCCCAAAAATCAGTGTGTGTATTTATGTGCTTCCTCATTTGTCTTGGCAGCTCAATTGAGCATTGTTTCCTCCTGTTTTCCATAACCACCCACACAAACATACAGCCCAAATACTCTGTTTATTTACCTAGACCCTTTGTAGGTCCACACTGCAAATTCTTCCAGCCAAAAACCACCCACTTAGATGGAAAGAGCTGTATGAATGACATGTAAAGCGATAAATCACATTTCATATCATTTTTACATGTTATTTAGGGACAAGTTAATATGAGATGTCACTAACTTGGCAAACCCAGTGATTATTTATTGCTCGTTGTTTCAACCCGGACAGACTGACGCCCAGAAATCAGATTGGAGCTTACTAGATCAAGAAAGTGTTTTCCAGGTTTGCGTGCACAGATGCATTAGATGGTTAGTTAATGGATTAGACTATAATTTACCCAACCAACAATGGGACAAAGATAAAGCTCTGGAGAGTTCACACTGATTCAACTCCTTCAGGAAATGAGGGAGTGATCAGGCCGGGAAGAGGAGGGATCATGGCCCTATCACTTACACTGCACATCTACGCGAATGGACTTGATGGCAGCCACCCCCACCCCATTCTCAGCCTTGCAGTAGTAGCGGCCACCCTGCACTCTCTGAATGTTGGGGATCCGTAGAGTCTCATCGAAGATAGATGTCTCCTGGAACTTGTCCGAGGCACTGCCTGCTGTCTTGGTCCACCGCACCTGCAGGGGGCGACATTTGGAGACTCATGAGAAGTTTGCAAATTGATGGAGCCAGTGACAACAAATGAACTAATAAAGTTCAAATTTTATTTCAGTGCATGTTTAATATGATTCATTTCAAAGGTGCTGTAAGCATTTTTAGCCACTCTGGAACTTCCAGAAAACTGAGCCATTGAATTAGTTATGCCCCTTTTTCCAAAAATACCATTGAAACCAACACTGAGGAGAAGAGTCTATCTATCTATCTATCTATAGCTAGCTAGCAATATATAAATTAACATTAATCAAGATTAGGAAATGCTGCAAAAATAATGGTTCATTGTTAGTTCATGTACCTAATGCATTTACTTATGTTAACAAATACAACCTTATTGTAAAGTGTTTCTGATTTTTTTTTCCAAGTGAATCTACAAAAAAAATACCTTAAAACTGTATAAACAGGCGGTTGCAAAGCTAAGAAAGACGTACACAGGTCCTCGATTTGTATGATTTTGACCTCACTGTAAGTACAGCATTCAGAATCTGTCTTTAATCGCACCCTCACCCATCTTAATCATTCCTTTGACTCCTTCACACAGTCTTTGCATTGAGTGTGTAAGGTCAAGAGAACATTACAAAGTAAAGTTTATGTAATCTCCTACAACTAGCCACCTCTGGACATCAGAAAGCTGCTTCCATTATAGCAGGGGTCACCTCTGAACAAGGTACCATGCGGGTGAGCAGCGATTGTAGTTGGCAGCGGCAGGACGACACGAAGGTTAGGACGTACATGCAAAGGATTTTGTGATTACACAAACCTGTGCAAACGGCAGGCTTTGTGTTTGTTCAGGTTTATTTGCCTGTGGATTTGGGACACAGCTGCAGTTCATTTATCAGGTGGACTAGGTGAGAAATTAACACAGAGCACAGGGAGAGAGAGAATTCCGGCTGGGAGTCACCTCTCCTCTTAGTGGCAAAGGACAAAAAAGCTGGTGGCAAAAACTATTTGAAAGTATTTTGTAACAAAACAATGGTCCTTTAGATTGAAAAAGCAATATTTAATTAACAAACTAATGCTAATAGCTTTTGCACTGTAGTGAATATGAGGCTCATTTGTACAGGCGTGGGATTGTCGCTGATAAGTGACTTAAGTTTAAACCTCAGGCAATGCACTTTATCTAATGGAACACTTTACCCGAAAATGAAAATTCTATCATCATTTACTTACTTTTTGTTCTTCCGTTGAACGCTTAAGGAGGTGTGAGGCAGAATGACTCAGTCACCTTTCACTTTCATTGTATGGAGAAAAAGAATGAACGTGTATGGTAACTGAGGCTAACATTATGCCTAAAATCGAATTTTGTATTCTGCGGAGGAAAGAAAATCCTAATGAATAATGAATAATTAATATTCATTAAATTCATCCTATCAGCCATTGTAGCCAAGTACATTCAAAATGTTTAATTAAATACAATTCTTGTTCAAGATAATTAATGCATGTTTTCCAGTTTTTCGACAATACAGTAATAAAAAAAGCGATATTTTCCTATATATATTTTTACAAAACACTTTTTTTATGAACAGGGTGTGCAAAACCTACTACTTCACTCACTAACATTTTGGAATTCACTTGTTATTTATTATTATTATAACCTAACAATTATTAGTTGTTGTCCAGTTTTTCATAATAATACAGAATGATACAGTATTATTATTATTACTTTGATGATTTGTTGTATACAATAGTAATATATTTCTGTCTTATTTACTTTACTTCCACCTGGAGCTTATATTCTAATGCTGCAGTGTATTGTTCATCATGTTGCAAAAAGGCTGTATTTTATGTAAGCATTGTAGGCAACATTCATAACAGTAACCAGCCACAGTAAACATACAAGGCATGCCGGCCCCTCAGCACACTAGAGCAGAAGGGAAAAAAACATTGCCGTTTATCAAGCGCTGAAACTTTGCTTGGTGCAGAATAATCTGCAATAATGTTAAACATTGTAACAGTCACCTCTTTGCAACCTGAACTTGTTCAAAACGTTAAATCTTTGTGACACCTGTGCTAAAAACAGTCTAGACGCAGCACAACGAATGAAACAGAACGCAGGTGTCTTAACGTGTGTTTTTGATACCTAAATTATTTTTAACTTGACACAGTATCTAAAAATTTGCCGGTCCTGCGTGAGACCCTGAAGAAACAGCGAGATGCGATGCAGCAGTCAAGGACATTCGTCCAGCGCGTTTACATAGAAAAACAATGGAAAGTCAGAGCAGACGCACGCAAAAACACATTCAGTGTGAACGGCCCTAACTCATGGGCGAAACAAGTGCATAAGTCCTGTATATCATAAATTACAAACCCGAACCCAAAGTCCAACTTGAAAAACTGACCCAAACCCGGCCTACCTCTAACGTGAATGGCTCTAAGAGCGCTGACATCAGCTTATTCACGTGTGTACCCAGAACGACATGTCACCACTCAAGTGTTTTTTGCGGAGGTTTCCTACCGGGGCCCCCCGACGTCCGGGGCACCATGCAATTGCGTGGTTTGCGTAGTGGTTATAACCGCTACTGGTTCTCAACTCTATTTGTTCTGATAATAATAATATACTAAAATAATAATAAATTAACACTAAGCACACTAAGCAAAAATCAGCCACATAGCAAATGTTCCATTGATTTGAACAGGCTATGATTTTTGCATCTGCTTGTTTTCACAAAATGCACAACATTAATAATGTAATGTTAATAATTTTACATATTGCATGATACTATGCTGTTCATAGTTATATCCTTTCAATACATTTCAATGCTTGATTTTAAGGGTAGCACTTTACAATAAAGCTGTAAATACATTAACACAATAGTTAACATGAACTAACAATGAGCAATTCCATTACATCATTTACTAACATTGCTTAATGTTAATTTCTGCATATACATGTTTAATATTAAAGTTATATATTAGTTCATGCAGCAACATAAACATACAAAAAAAAAAACTGCAACAAATATACATTAAAGTGAGGAGAAAAATATTAATAAATATGATGACAGATTTAGACACAGCAAATCCCCACTTACAATGGAAGTGAATGTGGCCAATCAGTAAATGTTAAAATACTCACTGTTTCAAAAGTAAAGCCACAAGACGTAAACAATATGCATTTTAACATGATTGTAGTGTGATAAAATCGTTTACTAAATGTTTCCGTATAAAGTTTTATCCAATTTTACAACTTCGTTGTTGCCATGTATACATAATGCTGTAAACCCTAAAACGACTGTATAAATGACTAAAATAACTTTACAGCTCAAATAATACACAAGTATTAACAGAAAATCAATGCTAGTGCTTTCATAAAATTATAAGATTCGCATTTTTGCCTTTAAACCCTCCAAAAATTGGCCCCATTCACTTCCATTGTAAGTGTCTCACTGTTACCTCGATTTTTTTAAAGGAGGAACAAGTTAAAATAATTAATTTGGTAATCAACACAATGCCACAAATGCTGCCGTTTGAACTTAACTTGTATTGAACCTGGAATATTCCTTTAAATTGGCCACTAAATCGGTTCCTTTCAACACCGTAGTTCTCGCTATTGGCAAAACCCGATATCGGTTGACTTTTATTTTGGACTGACTTAATCTGACAATGGAACAGTAATATATTTATAAATTAACATTAACCAAAATTAATAAATGCTTTAAAAAAAAACATTGTTAGATCATGATGCCTAATGCATGTACTACTGTTTTTAAAAAAAGTTTTATACCCTTTTCTCCCAATTTGGCATGCCCAATTCCCACTACTTAGTAGGTCCTCGTGGTGGCGCGGTTACTCACCTCAATCCAGGTGGTGGAGGACAAGTCTCAGTTGCCTCAGCTTCTGAGGCCATCACGTGGCTCGTTGTGCATGGTACAGCTGAGACTACCAGCATGTGGAGCTCACGCTACTCTCCGTGATCCACGCACAAATTACCACTCGCCCCATTGAGAGCGAGAACCCCTAATCGCGACCACGAGGAGATTACCCCATGTGACTCTACCCTCCCTAGCAACTGGGCCAATCTGGTTGCTTCGAAATTGCGACTCCAGGGGTGGTAGTCAGCGTCAATACTCGCTGAGCTACCCAGGCCCCCGCATTTACTACTGTTAACGAATGTAAACTTATTGTAAAGTATTACTATTTTAAGGCCATTTTTGTTTACCTTTGTATAATAATACATTTTGGTACTATGCTGGGTCGTCTCTTGATGTCTAATATCAAATCTGGGTCCAGAAGCAAAAGCAGATGAGAACGACTGGCATAGATGACTGCCTAATTCACCAATGCAAGGATCCGCCACTGTGGGTGGCACTCCAAAAAAGTACTGTTTGTTTTCTCAGTTGCCCAAAACTGTGCCATCATCATGTTAATTCACCTCAAAGGTCTGCCACAGACAGATGAGAGACAGATGGCACAGGATAGGCTATCATTACAGTGGCCTCGCACGGCTCGCATGCAAGAACCGAAAGTCACGGTGGTGTAGAAACTCTAAATGCAGAGAGAAGGGCATCGGAAACAGTGAGGAGCGATGGGTGATAGAAACAGACACAGAGATGCTGCAGCTAGAGGAAACCCAAAGAAAAAAATTGGTCATGAAACAGATGAACCGATGAAAGAGACAACGCTGCCCTTCGTAACGTCAACAGCTGGCGTACATCACCACGTTTTTCTGTTCTTGAGATCCCAGCAAACAACGCAAGCCTGCTCTGTCTCTCTGTGTCTTCACTGTTTTCTGTAGCTGTCTGCTCTTGGGAGAAAATTCCCAGGAGTCTGTGTTAGCCGTATAGTAGTGATCTGTCTGTACTGCAAATTCATGCTCTGTTCACACTGCACCCAATTTTTACTTGTTTTCTGAATCCTATGACATCTCGTCGTGGTGCTGAACTCATAATGCACATCAAACAACATGAGCATCAGAGGCATTAATGCATACATTCATGCATATGCTTATGTACTGAACCACTTTAATACTGTACAGTGAATGTCACATGTGAGTATAAATGAGTGAATTCAGACAGAGCTGTGAGCACTACTGTGCTTTGTACAGTACATGACATTACAGTAATTTTGCATACCAAAAAACCCCTGAAAAAACTAATTGAAATCCATTCAGACTGAAACACATTTCCAAAAATCGGATTTCAAACCACATATTTATGTGGTTTGGTTTGGGTTTGTAAAACTGGATTTCATGTGTTTTTTTGCTATACAAACAACTATGTGTCTTATCCCATGGTGCATAGATACTAAATACATAAGGCCTATACAGACTTCAGGGCTTTTTAAACTTTTGGACAAAATTTTACTGTCTTTTATCAGTAACGTATGTAATTTATCCATTTTTGTTGAATTTGCTGATTGTTTTTCCAAGCCAAACTGTCCTTTTCTGTCTTCGTAATTTTTTTTATTTTTGTTACATTTTCTGATAAATAATTTTACATTTTAATCTGCCCTGTTTTTATTACTTTTATTAAATAATTGCATTAAATGAAATTAAATGGTGACACTTTACAATAAGGTTGTTTTTGTTAACATTAGTAAATGCATTAGGTATAAGAAACTAGTAATGGGCAGTGTATTTTTACAGCATTTATTAATCTTTGTATTGTTAGTTTACAAAAAGTAAAATTGTTCCTTGTAAGTTCATGTTAGTTCATGGTGCATTAACTTGTGATTTTAAAAATGTATTAGTATATGTTGAAATTATCATTAGCCTATATTAAAAGTATTGTTCATTGTTAATTCATGTTAACTAATATAGTTAATGTTAACAAATCGAACCTTATTCTAAAGTGTCCAAATACATTTTTATTTTATTTAATTTTACTTAATTTACTTAATTACTTTATTTTTATTTTATTTATTTATTTATTTATATATTCCAGCATTTTGTGATGTTAAAATATTTTTGTATTTTGAATGCAATACAAAACTGAATAATTGACTTGTCCCGGTCAGTGGCGCCTGCAGCTGTACGGCCACACACATTGTGCGTACCATGAACTTTTGACAACTGCGTCACGTTTCGCTGGGTTTTTAGGATCTCTCATGGGAGCGCTGCATTTTTAGAAGCCGTGTCAAGTTATAAAGAACTTCTTCAACTGATAAAAATGCGTCTCGAGACACCTGCGTTCTGCTCTTTTCATTGTGGTGCGTTTAGCTTTTTTAGCAGGAGAATGCGTCTTTTCTAAAAAGTTTCTGAAAAAATGCTTTAGCCAATAGTTATATGAAAGCTACTCATACTCAAGAAAAAGAAAATGCTTCTCTCAGAGTCACCAGAATTGAACGCTTTGGTGTTTTATTCTCACAGTGGAGCATGCCCCCAGACCCCCCTAGATATTAGGAAGATTTCTGTGCGTACCCTTAGACAAAATCCTGCATGCGCCCATGGTCCCAGTCAACTGATTTCCTACACATAGCTGTGCTAGTTTCTTGTCTTTCGTATCACTCCATGGTCTCTTTCTTCTCACATAATAAAATAATACTTAACTTTCTTCTTCACTGGGTAGCTGTGTAATAAACAGGATACTGTCAGCCAGTCATTATCGCCCAGTCTGGGTTTATGTTGTGATAATGACTGCCTAGTTTTGCACTGCTTTGGTAATAAAAATGTAAAGTTTTTGTCATATCAATAAAGCACACTAAATTGAATAGAGAAAGAGAGAAAAATGGTTAAGAGAGATTGGAGTAATAAAGTCACAGTGCAAAGCTGAGCTGAAAACATTCAGCTTTTGTGTGCAGTAAACTGCTCTTCACTGATTAAACATGCTTACACATAAAAAGCCCAGCAATGGGCATTAAATGCGCTTACAGTAGCAATAACCCTATTCCATCACTGAAGAGGAGCACTGCCTCCCAGATTTAAGCAGAAATGACAGGCATTAAGCAATAAATATCTCTTTGCGGATGCTTGACTTGAATTGGTGTCACTTGTGGAGAACTTCATTTATGGAGGTAGTTATAGGATGGTCGGAGAGAGAAAAACGAGAAGAGAGCTACGAGGAAAGGGATAGAGAGGGCTTGGGAAAATGGGAGTGGGATGATAAAAGCTCTTTTCAGACAGATCAAGTTTTCCAGATATTTATTTGAAATATTATGAATATATTTAATATTAAGAATACATTTTTGAAAAGACATTATTTTATATAGGCTACTGTAGACTATGTTTGCTATGATTTCTATGCCGATAATTCTCCCATGGGGAAAAAAGGAATTGCTTATATTTTCACTTATTTTGGGTGAGCAAGTCCCTTATTTTGTTCTAACTGGCTACCAATTGGAGAGGAAGCTGCAAAACGCCAGAACCAGAACTAAAAAATAAAATTTCTGCTCAGAACTAACCGAAATGAAAAACATTTAGTTTTTAGTCATTTCTGGTATGATTTCACTCTAACTAAAGTGTTTACATGACATTTTAAAAAGAAGATTTATTGTTATAGTCTGAATAAAACAGAACTTTTAAAGTGCAAGTAAACATACATGCAATCTTGGTAAAAATTATTAAAAAAAAAAAATTAGCTATTGTTTTTTGGCATCCTCTGAGATATGTAATCCTGTCCAGATAGGAATGTCTGTGACTGTGGCATTTGTTTTTTTGTTTTTTTATAATGAATCTCAATTATTTTGACCTTTTCTGAATGCTATACCTAAAGTGAATTTTCTTGTGTGCTGCCTGGATCACATTCATTATGAATTTAAACCTTTTTGCAAACTTTCTCGATAAAATAACAGATGATGGTAGGAACAAAGTAAGAAAGAATTAAATCAATAAGGAAAGTTAAATTACAGACTTTTTAGAACTGTACTAGCAGTGTCAGGTATGATCTTCTTCATTGCTTACATAATGTTTGAATTACAGAGGCCCCGGTAAGTATTTAGACACTTTTGGACATTTGATCCACGCTTAAAATACAGGTGCATCTCAATAAATTAGAATGTCGTGGAAAAGTTAATTTATTTCAGTAATTCAACTCAAATTGTGAAACTCGTGTATTAAATAAATTCAATGCACACAGACTGAAGTAGTTTAAGTCTTTGGTTCTTTTAATTGTGATGATTTTGGCTCACATTTAACAAAAACCCACCAATTCACTATCTCAAAAAATTAGAATACATCATAAGACCAATAAAAAAAACATTATTAGTGAATTGTTGGCCTTCTGGAAAGTATGTTCATTTACTGTATATGTACTCAATACTTGGTAGGGGCTCCTTTTGCTTTAATTACTGCCTCAATTCGGCGTGGCATGGAGGTGATCAGTTTGTGGCACTGCTGAGGTGGTATGGAAGCCCAGGTTTCTTTGACAGTGGCCTTCAGCTCATCTGCATTTTTTGGTCTCTTGATTCTCATTTTCCTCTTGACAATACCCCATAGATTCTCTATGGGGTTCAGGTCTGGTGAGTTTGCTGGCCAGTCAAGCACACCAACACCATGGTCATTTAACCAACTTTTGGTGCTTTCGGCAGTGTGGGCAGGTGCCAAATCCTGCTGGAAAATGAAATCAGCATCTTTAAAAAGCTGGTCAGCAGAAGGAAGCAAGAAGTGCTCTAAAATTTCTTGGTAAACGGGTGCAGTGACTTTGGTTTTCAAAAAACACAATGGACCAACACCAGCAGATGACATTGCACCCCAAATCATCACAGACTGTGGAAACTTAACACTGGACTTCAAGCAACTTGGGCTATGAACTTCTCCACCCTTCCTCCAGACTCTAGGACCTTGGTTTCCAAATGAAATACAAAACTTGCTCTCATCTGAAAAGAGGACTTTGGACCACTGGGCAACAGTCCAGTTCTTCTTCTCCTTAGCCCAGGTAAGACGCCTCTGACGTTGTCTGTGGTTCAGGAGTGGCTTAACAAGAGGAATACGA